>NC_089725.1:18755924-23755924 GCF_035083965.1 Branchiostoma lanceolatum | reverse complement strand
GGAGCATACTATTAGTAAGAAACAATGAAAATGCGTTCAAATGGACATAACAACAATTCCCAGTGGCAACAAGGTAAGTTATTCAAAATGTCTAAAAAACTATGAATAATACGTGGTAAATTTACACGCTATGCATATTTTTACAAACCTGAGAAAAACATGCCAGCCAGCAAGGACAAGTAATTTTAATCTTCGTCTGGAATCTGGATAGATATTCCTTTCAAACTAATGCACGATCATACAAATTTATACTCGCTAAGGTCTCTTAACAAACAGAATAAGAAACACAAATTTATTTTTGTGGCTTCCTGGGTTCGTATCAGACTACAAAAATCGTGTCCGAACTTGCACATGGTTGCGCCGGCCGTTCGCCCCCCTCCCCATTCCCCTCACTGACTACGGAGCAAAATTATCGCAAGTTTGTACATTTTAACAATTCATATCAACGAAAATTGAACCACATATCATATCATTGATCGTCTCAAGTTGTTAGAACGTAAAGTGAAGAGTTCCTGGATAGCTAGCTCGGCACGCAATTTGCGTAGTTTTGTAATCTTCCAAACGATACGGCTGCATGACGATTTACATTCTATAAAGTACCGATTAAACATGCAACTCTAAAATTATTACAACGTGAAAAAGTCAACACAAACCTGGTATATCCTGGGGACACGTAGCTGATCAGAAAACGCGTACAAGACGGTGAAAACAAGGACGTAAACAGCGATCACCGATACTTGGTGGCTTCTCTGGCGATGAGCGTCGACTTACGTCATTTCCGACTTACGTCATTTCATTTCCGTTTGGAGTTTGAAATCGACCACTTTGAAATCGACCACTTTGAAATCGACCACTTTGAAATCGACCACTTTGAAATCGGCGTAACTGGAAAGCACCACTATCAAAATGGGGGGTAAATCGGAAACGATAGACCATTTTGAAAGCACCACTTTGCAAAACGGTGGGTTTCCTGGATTGGGGAATAAACTTATACACGGTACAAAATGAAAATGGTGTATGTTTTTTTTTCGTCTCATATTCTCATTTGGGTTATTTTTAAGATGCATATTGTTTTAAAAGATATGACCCATAAGAAAAACCATGTCCTATTTTCAAAACATATGTGGATTTAATTTGCCCCCTTTTTAAAAACATGTGCCATTTTCAAAACATATGTGGATTTAATTTGCCCCCTTTTTAAAAACATGTGCCATTTTCAAAACATATGTGGATTTAATTTGCCCCCTTTAAAAAAACGGCCCTATTTTCAAAACATATGTGGATTTAATTTGCCCCCTTATAAAAAAAACATGTCCCTTTTTAAAAACATATATACGATTTTTGTGACAGTGTTTCTGCTTCGTATATTTCTTCTAAAGCATGTAAAGCGACTTTCTAAAAGCTTGGTCCTCCCCCGCAAACGGGTTCTCTTTTTCACTTCTGCGTCGGTTAATCTTAGAAACGCCTGAAAAGTTGTCGCCCACGACAAATATGGTGATTAGCCTTAATCGTCTCTGATCAATCACAGACCCAGTAACTCTGAAAAGCCGGGAAGCAAAGTCCGTTATAGTTATGAACTGAGAATTTCTTGCGTGATTATACAGGCCAGACCTCATTACCACTTCATTTTTTTTAGTGTTATACTCCTTCGATAAGCTTTACCAATGTGGTTCCATTGATATAACGTTAGTCCCATTATATAAATTGATAAAATTCCTAATCGATGTCGTATACCAAATCTGGTGGGCGGAGACCTGCTCAATGAGTCCATATTAGAGTTGTCCCGGCCACACATACTGATACAGAGAACGTCTTTTACCCAGAAAACAAGACACCAAATTTGACTCAGACTTTTTATGATATGCGACGGAGATAATGACGACGCACCAAGGGCACTTTAATTAACAACGGGATTAAAGTCAAGTGAGTATCATAGTTACAAAGTGTTTTGTCGCCTCCGGTAGCGGATCGCCATTGTAGAAACACCTGGACGCCTAAACCACTACCGAGGAATTCTGAGTCACTCTGGTTCAAGGGTCAGTATTGTTACCCCCCCACGGCCCTTGTTATTAGCTGAGTTATTTGTTGAAGTCTGCACGGTAAGGGGGAAAAGTGCACAAGCTCATTGTTGGTTTATGACCTTCACCGACAACCTGTAGAGTTTAGCAAATAAAAGGCATGCGGAATTTTCCATCTACGCCATAGATAGGGAAAAAAAGCCATCTAGGTCAAGAACCAATAAACATCTAGATATATTTACATCCGACAAAACGACACCGCCCATTGCCAATATATCACGTATCTGTTAATCAGGCACCCAAACATATGCAAAAGACACCTGATAATATCCTGACAATTTTATTCAATTGTGTATGATAGGATGGACGTATAAAGCCTTAGTATGTCAGTTTATCTTTTAAACGACTTTAATTTTTTCACATACACTTTCCTAGCGTTCGCAATTTCGACTCAGCGAACCGCCTGAATCAGGCAGTGTGTGTTGTCGCGGCGGGCAGCCTCAGTGCCGTACCGTGTTTTGGAAGTTCCGTGAAGCGGTGAGGAGGGCGGCAGGAACGGCAAGACTCTCCTCTCCTCTCCCCGCCAGACAACGCTCCCGTCATGGCAGGAGCCAAGCCAGGTGTCCACGCTCTACAGCTCAAGCCAGTGGAGGTTCCCGAGGATCTGAAGGACGGGAATAAGTTCATCAAATGGGAAGATGTGAGTTCCGCCCTTGCCTTTTGTGTTGTCGGAAGTAAGAGCCATCTCCCGTGCATGATAATAATAAAGGTTGAGGGTGGGTCTGATCGCCTTGGCATTCGTAGCGTGCTGATCTTGCAAT
Source organism: Branchiostoma lanceolatum (assembly GCF_035083965.1). Taxonomy (NCBI): domain Eukaryota; kingdom Metazoa; phylum Chordata; class Leptocardii; order Amphioxiformes; family Branchiostomatidae; genus Branchiostoma; species Branchiostoma lanceolatum. The sequence goes on along the minus strand of NC_089725.1, from coordinate 23,753,085 downwards.
CTCGTCAAAAATGGAGCAATCTAAATTCACGTTATGTCGCATGAACAGTCTGTTTGTAAACCCCACCAAGGCTCGTGGACTGAGCACAGGGGAACCCATGCTGTTATTGTTGAAATTGACACTGGTTTCAGTATGGCAGAAAAGGATAGGAATTCCCAGATTTTGACGCCATCTTGCCAACCATACTCCTTTATTCCTAAAATTTTCTTAATGCCGTTGAATATTCCTAGTATTAATCTCATATTTTCGGCAGAGCTAAGGTCAGGACCTTCAGAAATTATCGATCAGTATAAAAATGTCCCGAATATGTTACAGACAACACCGCGAAAACATTGAGGGCTAGCGTTACGTCCAGTCATGGCTGTTGGCATTTCAAAATCTGTGATTGCTGCCCAGGCTTGGTGTCAATCAACCCTGATGTGCATTTGCAGGGCTGGCCATACGACGTAATATCTGTTACAGTATTTGTGACAGTGCCTGTCCCTATTAGTATCTGTCACAAGCCATGGGTACAAAGTTGTTGCATTTGATGGCACACATCAAGTATTCCATTTTTCAGCGATTGTAGAGTAGAGTAGAGTAGATTTGTATAATCCCTAGCCGCATCTTCCGCTTTAGGAGATTGTGGGGGATTAATAAGTTGTTGATGCTGTTTCCAAGACAACCTCCTGAGATATGTGCGCAACAGTCTTATTCATTCCTGTTTCACATTCATATGGTTGGTCATCCCTGTCATCATATAAACCCCACTAGATCATGGCACAAGTAATTGGTTTGTACGAGTTACATTGTATTTGCAGGGTTTCCTTCAGCAAGAGATTTAAAGGTTATAGTAGTAGGTGCTCAAAGCACAGAACATGTCACCGCAACCCTTACGCCTAGTTACGGAGCTATAGGTTTCACTGTACTACCATACACGGAAATATCTGAAGTGTCAAGTGCAGGTCCTGGATAAAGACTTAATATGCAGCCTCGAAAGTTGGGGTGAAGAAGATATAACGTTGCACAGTTCTTCTGGTCTGAGCTTTCCCCAGGGCTCACTAGTGATGTAAGGTAATTCATTGTGGGGACTACAGACGTTCAAAAGAGACTTTCTTTCCTCACGGGGACAAGTTGACTCCATTATTAGTGTCATAGTATGTGGACCATATGTTTCTTTTATGACATTGTCAACATTAAATACCACGAAGCCCTATCAAATGTTGACAGTCTCAATTGTAATTCCAAAAGCTAGCAGGAGATTTGTTTACATACTCTCTGAGAAGCTAGCCTAGCGACAGTGACATATCTAAAGCAAGGAGGAGCTAAGTATGATTAATAGTTTTCTTTGGAGGAGGATTTCCAACTTGTCCCAGTGTTAGAAAGCTCTACATGCCTGACAGGCTTAGAGCAGTTGACCGTGTGTTCTCTGTCAGAACAGGTGTGTGGAACATTGTAATCCATCAATAAATAAACGGCTCTGAAACATGACCCACAGGCACACAAGGACACCTAAATTATTACTGTGATCAAATATATGTGTTTTTTTTTACCTCTGGGAAAGAGGTTCACCTCCTAGGGGGGTACTGTTTCTGGTTATGTATGTATGTTTGCAGCTATAAGAGATCAAGATCCTTTTGATGGATTTGTTATGAATTTTGGTGTGTTTGTAGTTTGGGACTGCCTAGCAGCTTTTTCAGGCACTGCAGCATTACAACACCAACACCCCCTTCCTGAAAGTAGTGTGGCATAGTCCATAGACAGTTGGTCTGTCTGGCAAGGTCAATGACCTCAATTTAGAGCACCTGCTGGCTCTGGACTTCTTGAACATCAACTATTAACTTAATTAAAGCTCACGATAAGGATAGGCACTTGTATGTACAAGGCATTCTGTTTTACATTACATGTGATAACTTGTACAAATTGGTTAGTTCCTTTTTGGGGTTTTGGCCAGAGCTGCTATCCCCACAACAAAAAACACAGTCATGTGAGATCTCAGTCTATAAGTTATAACTTAGTATGAGGCACAAGAAAAAAGAATGCTCTGCTCAACAGCTAGGTAGTACATGTACCTTACATCCCATGATTAATCTTACAACAGAGCTAAGACAAATTGTTTTCAATTCTGATTACAATAGATTTACACATATTTGCCAAACATGTACATGTAGTTAAATGTGTGTGACCTTGCCTCATTATTTGATGCTAATGTGTTGATCAATAGCCTTGTTTATATAAAGGCAATGAAGTAAGTGTTTGCTAAGCTCTTGTTGCCACTGTAACTCAGTCTACTGCCACACCCAGCTCAGGTTTCCTCTGATGTCCAAATGATGAGATGCTATCATCCCAAAGGGAAACAAAACAAGAAGAATTTATGATTTATGGAGTCCTGGGCAAACCAGTCTCACTGCTATTCATTGTATTCTCGTTTCCCTTTTTTTGGTGCAAAGCATTGTTGTCTTGGTTGAGTCGTCTGGATCATGGCACTGTGCACTGTATAACTTACCCTTTAGTAGACTTCTGGCCTCCATAAATTTGAAAAGTTTGGTGAAATGTATTTTGTGCAGGCAAATGAGCTGTATTGGAGTTTTGGGTATGATACCTTATATTGAGAAAAGTGTAAAAATTACAAATAGACACTATTGAAATTGTTCTTATTTAGCTTTTGACAACACATTGGTGCACCTATATTGCAACATTATACAGCATGAGTCTTCGGCGTCTTATGTACTTTCTTCAAGGAAAACACCACCTCACAAATCTTTCATGTGAAGTGGAGCAAAACAAAGTGGCTTCAAGTACTTTAAAGGGAAAAAGTAATACTTGAAGGGCTCAGTTCACCAGATACTGATGTGAGATGAATTATTTACATTCAAACTTTAATCAAAGAGGATTGCGACTCAAAGACGACTAATTCTGACCCACCGCTAATCAACCAGGCAGGGGGGACAATAACAAGCAAACATGTACATGCTTCCAGCCATAGGTCACCTTTCATCAACCAAGGATCACAAGGCGGGAGGGTTAATACCGGGAATAACAACATTCAACTTGCAATTTATCGCATATAGCTTTGTAGCTTAACGAGTGGGAAATAGCGAATTACAAGGGCCTGCAATAGCCTAAGTCAGGTCATACATTTGTATGTAACTTTTCAAGGCTAGTGAAGTTGTCTGGTAAAAGTATATTTTAGTACATTATTTCCAATCCTTTGTTAGTTGCCATGCTGCGTATGTTTAGGTGTATTACTTTTAATGAGATGCCTTTTAATTCAAAAGTTGCCATCTTCGTAACTAACGCCATATTTGTAACAATTCCTAACATTCAGCTATAGCTACATATTCTAAATTTGCATGGTGTGGTACGCCCTTGCATTTGATTTGGTTGCCATTCCAAGAGTGGTGGTATCCCTCCTGGACCCTTCAATATCCTTGACAGTAGACAAGAAGTTATACATGATGAACGACTGCTATGTTCAAAGATGTCTTTGTTTGACAAAGCTGTGCACTGCTTAACCTTACAATCTTGACCTTAAATCTTGGGTGTATTTGTCAATGCTTACCAAACATTTCCTGTGTACATGCCAACAGGGCTGATAACATGCTGTGAGCTATCCTCGGAATTCAACATCTCAAAGGGGCTCTTTGGTTTCAAGAAGATAATGTAAGACATCTCAAATGATAAGTTCAAGACAGTGCAATGGTAGTCTTGTGAAAGGCTATCAGATCAATGCATTTGGCTGTAGGGCAAGAGAAGTTAAGGGTCATTAGTTCAGTTAAACAGAGAGATGAAGAAAGAGCTTGAACTTGAAGGCAGCAAGAAGAGATGTGACAGAAGGAGAAAGCTAAGTTACAAAGGATTATGAATACAGGAGCCGGCGCGCCCCTCGGCTACACAACTCCCTTGGCTACGCAACTCCCTTGCCGGCATTAGAGACCCCCCCCCCCACCCCCAATATATATGCCGCCGTTATAGGAAGCCTGTACACGAGGCTACCTTTAGGGATGTGGGTCACATTTCACATTCATTTCAATGCTCCAATCTCTTTTTTGCCTCCTTGTCATAGCTGCAGAAGTCTAGCTCTTGGCTCCTTGCCAAAGGATATTATTTCATCTTTTATTTAATGTTGCCAAACCTGAGGGAGGAACCATGGAAAAGCTATAGTTGCTATGTACAGCAGTGAGTCTTCTTCGTGTATCATTTTTCTCCAACAAAGTGGAAGGTATGGCGGAAGAGGTGTTCCTTGTCAAACGTCACACTTTCAAGGCCGCTATCCTAACAAACTAATACAACTAATAATCAATACATATTGATGCATTATAAGGAACAGATGAGATAAAGTAAATCAACACAGAAACTTGAAGTTGCGAACTTGAAGATGTTTCAAGGCAGCATGGTTAGATACGTTGTTGGGTTGAATTGTGCTAAGGTGAATAAACCTGTTCAACTACTTAGCCAGAGAATATAAGACAAGATTGAGGTATCATATGTGTGAGGATCCTCTTGGTGTCATCAGTCTAATGGTCTGTTGAGACTGTCACAAATGTGCTTTTCCTTTGTTAAATCTGCAAATTAAAGAGGCAGTGACATCAGGATAAGGCCTCTACACTGCTGTATCCCATGTGCAAGTCAGCATGCAAGGACAGCACAGCCTCTGTGAATGATTATTCTTTATGGCTATTTCAACACAGATATGGCATTTATCAGTCTAGAGATCAAATCAAATACATAAGGGATAGGGCATTAAAGAATGCTCCCTTGCTAGAGAGACCACATATCCAAGTACTGTATGTTCAGCACAAAATATGTACACACACTTTCTATGCCACCTGTCACATTCTCAGGGACTCAGCCAAACAAACAGTATGGACACTAGTACTGTTTACAACTAATACTCCAATGCAGCCTTCTTGGGCCATTAAAGCCATAAAGGCATAAACTAACAAAATCAGCGTGTGTGGTGGAAATTAAGGTTCATTCAGGAGCAGACCAGTAAGGATAGTACATGTAGTTAAAGAGGGCAGGGTTACGTGAATTTCAGTGCTCTAGGAATATGACAAGATGATAGATTTTTACTTCAAGTAAGCTGGAAGATTGTTATAGATATATATGTATGATTACCAACCTACATTTGTCACACATTCTGTCCACAAAAATTCACACAATTAAAACTTTTTATACGGTACTCCCTGATCATCTTTCTTTGTCCGCCCCTTGCAGCAACACATGAAATCAACAGTGCCATGACCTGTGCCCTGTCTAACCAACCATTAGCCATCACCTGATCAGTAGAATCTTTAAAAGTTATACATGTACATATATGAACCTGTTAATTTGCATGGATTTAATGTTTCATGATACCTAGTAGTAGCTCATTTTACCCAGAAGTGCAATTTTAAAAGAGCTATCAAAAAGAAAGGTTTTCCTTCATGCATTTTGTATGCCACTTATTATAGTCACCTTCCGAAAATCAATTCAAAGCCTTGGTCTATAGAGAGTAGCTCTTGTGGCTTATTTCTGGGTTGGGTTGATATGGTACTGAAAGACATTTACAGACGCATGCTCTTATGGCTCCTTGTTGTATGCTGCCACTGCTTTTTCTATAGTGGTAGTAGGATGAGTAGGATAAGAATAGATGTTGAAATCTAGTGCCTGAAAGGTATAAAGGAGTTAGAGCGTGAAAAGACGTGATGGGGTTTTCTGAGCTTGGTAATCGATAAATGCCTGGAAGTGTGCTGAATAGCAATGTCTCTTCCACATATTCACCAGGGGGTTGGGAGCTTGAGGGAAGATTGGAGCTGTGTGACTTTATAATCATACATAATTGATTGGACTCACCAACTTTGTGATGTTTGATCTATAAAACACATGCATATATTCTGTCTACAACTGTTGTTTTCTTTAATGTTACATGCAAGAAACATCAACCGTGCAAAACATTGTTTGAGACAATGGCACACCATGCGTTTCTTGCATGAAATAAAGTAAGGAGGCACACTCATATCTTCATTCATTCATGCATACAGCACTAAAAATTACCTCTTCTTTCAGATTGGCTACATGCAGATAAGAGATAGCATGTTTTTGAATTGAAGTTGATGCTAATGAGATAAGGCTATCATATTATTCTGACCACATTGTTCTACATTGATAATACTATCAGTCAGGAGGTTAGACAACATCAAATTAAGTATTCCCATGCTTCCATCTGTTTCCAGGATACAAATGAAATCAGCCCTTCCAGTTTCTAACCGCACTGTGCTACATATACCCTTTACAGAGATCTAGAGTGTATCTTGACAGCAGTTTTTATTGCAGGAAACCATTCTGGCCATGATTCTGTCCTCCCCAACCCTGCAGCCCGGTAATTCGCTCGCCAAAAAAAAAAAGAGCTTGGCGCCTAGCCCTGAATACTAGTCAGCTACTTTGTATTCTGGCCAAGTCTGTGGCGGCCTATTTTTGGATGCCAAGTGTAGCCGAAATGCCAGCACACAATGAGATGGAGAAAGGTTGTCCACCTTTGTAGCTCTGTAGGGATATGCATCTCTTGCAGGACTGTTCTCAGGGATTTCTGAATCGATATGATCCATGAGTAGTTAATTTGGACACAAATATCTTTGGCTACGGTGCAGTGTGATTTGCAGAGGGCAGCAATGAAGTGTTTTCATGCATCTCTTTTAATGATGGCCAGGCCAATTTATACCAACTGATGATGATAACAGGTGAATTTAAAGTCGTTTCTGTCAAATACTTGAAAACTATGAAGAAGATATGGCAGCAAAAAAAGCAAGAATGAGTGGGTTATGAAGTATTTTTAGTAATAAAACCACATTGGTGACAAGCATTGATTGTTATCAATGGTTATCAGATTCACTGGGAACCTTAAGAGACAGGAGCTGCTGAAAACACAAGATTTTGCAAACCTTTGTCTATGTCCAGTTCCAATTTCGTGCCTACTCATAATTCGTTCTATTTTATTCTTTGTCAGGCTTTTCATCTGACAACTTCAATATTTTGCCATTCTTAGTCTTCAGGTCTGTTACATGTAATTGTACACATATTCCTTATCCTTTTGAAACAGAAGATATGATCATAGTCCCTAAAATGGACATGGTATGGGTATGTCTACCATCTACTTGTATGGGCATGGCTCAATACCTCAATTGACCTTGTACCTTGATTGTCAAACAAGTTTGATCCTCAGTAGCCCCCGATAGATTTGAGAGAGTCTTGTTTGTTGAAATTGGGATAAATCACCGCTGGTGTTTGACATGCTGCACTGGTAGCTCATGAATATGAATGTCTGCCATGGCAATGGTGAAGTGGTTGGGAGACTGTGAGACAGCAGGCTAGGGGAGGTCATGGGTACCTGGCCATGCTCTGCCAAACAACTGGAGCTTTCTAGGCTCCACTTCTCATGGAATTAAGCCTAAAATTGATGTAATAAGCTAGAAAATTAAACAAGAGCAACTACCATTCAAAAATAATTACCACAGCATGTCCAAACTAGAGTTCCACGAGCTCATACCTTCGCCAAATGATTTTAACCTTTATGACTGACGTATTAGGAGTGTTTCTCATCAATAATAATGAGAAACCAGTTGATTGTCTTAAAATATAACATGTCCAAAGTATCAGCTTAACAAATTATGAGCGTAACAAAGAAGGTTATGCTAATATTTATCATCAATTATGCAAAAGAGGCCCTTATTTATTAACATAATTTGATTCAGCGATGTTAACATTCACATAACTTCCCGATGCCACAAAAAAAGTATTAGATGTTTGAAATTGCCGTCATTTGCCAGTGTGGAATAATTCAAAAATGATGACCATCCATCAAGGCCATCTTGTTATAGTATTTTCTCATTAATTATGCAAATGAGGTCTTCATTTGCATAGTTCATATCAATTAATATTTCTCTCTTCCTCAGTTACATACAATGTATGTCACATGTTTCAGAGTCCTATCATGGAATTTGGCGGATGTATAAACTTCCTCATTAATTATGCAAATTAGATACTGATTTCCATAAGAAGTGTCTAATCATGGACATCATCACTCAAGCTATCTACCTACCAAAAATCATTACCATCCATCAAGCCCTTCTTGAGTTATTCCCTTTCAAAGTCAGACGCGAAACCTGCTCCTGCAGTTCCAAAAAAGCCCCTAGGGGGCCCAAACCCACACCACTTACTCTCTGTCCATAGATCTATCTACCACTCAAAAATAAGTTCCATAGCATGTCCGGAACACGAGATATCAAAACAGGAAGTTCCGCTGCAGTACCGTAAGAAGCCGCTAGGGGGCCCAAAATCTAATCGTTTTTAGGTCTCATCAAAACCTACCAACATACCAAATATCAAAACAATCCATCAAGGCATTCTCGAGTTATGCTGTGCCACTACAAACAAACAGACAAACAAACGCTACCCTCTGCATAACCTTCTCGGCGAAGGTAAACATAAGATATAAAAAAGACGTTCCCCTGCAGACAGTATCGCAGAAAACTGCTAGGAGGCCTATTATCGATTGTGACCTTCCTTTTCCCTTTTGCAAATATCATTAGGATCCAGCCACAGCTTCTTGAGTTATGCTGTCCACAAACACACGGACAGACACACAAACGGTGCCTAAAACATAACCTTCTTAGCAAAGGTAATGATTATAAAGAAAGTATATGCACCTCAGCAAAATTGCATACATCACACATGTATATAACCCAGCCACATTGTGTGACCTGTAACGGTTATATCATTTAGATGGCCATTACTTCCAGGTGTAAGAAAGGAAATTAAACCCCAGATCTAGGATACCCTTTCCAAATGTTTGACTTTATCAATTTCTTGATTGTCTATTGTAATCCGTCATTCACTTTTTCCTTAAAAGAAAGGGTAGAATGATACTAGAATCCTACTTGTGTATTTGTACCAAATCATATGTGAACCTGTAGAATTTGGGTAGTACTGGAATTGCTAATGGCGTGATGCCAAATCACTGACTCAGAGGTAAAACCTGCTTCAAGGCCAGTAGCATTACCATATTAGAATTCGGTGACATTTTCATTTACTTCAGAAACTCTACACCCAACCATGTGTCATAAAAGATGTAGGCGCATCGGCTTTTTAGCGAATGCCCACAAACGCCCACTCTGTCGAAGTCCACGCTGCACGCATCTAATTTTTTTTGATTGGAATATGTTCAGGTTGTGCTCCCATTAATTAATCCTGAGTTTCAAGTCAATCCATCGATCCGAAGTTAAATAAAGCGAACTTGAAGATTCTTACCTGGCTTTTTAGCGAATGCCCAGCAAAAAAGGCTTTTTAGCGAATGCCCAATATATATTAGCCAAAATATCGGCCATCGTGACACGGGCGCTAAATCTAACACCATAAACATGATCAACAAGTTGTCCCCTGAATGTGTACTCAGTTTCCGTGTTGTACACGCCTGTAAAGTCACTTTATTTTACGAAATACACGGCGTGGGAATCCACGGCCCCGGACGTAAATATCCAATATGGTGGCTTATTTGCATATTTGGGACAGGTTACCAGCCGCTTCTACCCCTCGGGCCGCGCAGTGTATTTCGTAAAATAAAGTGACTTTACAGGCGTGTACAGCACGGAAACTGAGTACACATTCAGGGGACAACTTGTTGAACATGTTTATGGTGTTAGATTTAGCGCCCGTGTCACGATGGCCGATATTTTGGCTGATATATTGGGCATTCGCTAAAAAGCCTTTTTTTGCTGGGCATTCGCTAAAAAGCCAGGTAAGAATCTTCAAGTTCGCTTTATTTAACTTCGGATCGATGGATTGACTTGAAACTCAGGATTAATTAATGGGAGCACAACCTGAACATATTCCAATCAAAAAAAAATAGATGCGTGCAGCGTGGACTTCGACAGAGTGGGCGTTTGTGGGCATTCGCTAAAAAGCCTGTCCCAGATGTAGGATGTATAGGCTGACATTTCACATTTCACTGGGATGCCTCTAGAATTGGCTGTGGTGCAAAAAAGCAAGTGGCAAGCATGTCTGATTCCTGCTGTACTGAATGCTTAATATGTATGTGATGATGGAAAGTGAATTTAAAACTCTTGCTATACAGTCATCATCACAGTCCACTCAAACTTGATAGAAGTTTGTAAAGCTTTTTGACAAAGATGCACATCCTCTACATAAATCACATCTCTGGACGGAAGGACCTTATTGCCAAGGGCCACCCTCTACCTTAGACATGATTAAGTATTATGTGGTTGATAACACCACATATGCATAAACTGACATAAAAATCTACCCATTGTTTAAGCTTGTAACAAATGAATTTAAAATAATTACTTGGTACCATTGGGTGAATGTTAATTAAGTCGACTTTATAGCTATGCACCTCTTTGTTTGGGATTGATTATATGTATAGAGAAGTTACCTACTTTGCTCTGCAGGTAGTCATTTTTTTTACTAATTAAAATAAGCTGCTAGGGGGCCCAAACTTATGACACTTCCTCATTTGCACAAGATTTGTCTACCATATCAAAATTATGACCATAGCTTGTCCAGAACACAAGACATCAAAAATTTTGTTGCAGTACCAAGGGAATAGGAGACCCATAATTGACCCTGACCTCAGTCTTCCCAAGACATATGCAGGTACCAAATATTGTCACAATCCATCCAGAGGTTTTCAAGTTATGCTGACCACAATTGTCCGGGAACACAAACACACAGACATACAGACACACCAAAAACCAGACGATACCTCCATTGTTCATGGAGGTAATGATATAGATTGCTTTGTACTCTTCTGACGTGTTTTCTTGAATCTTGAGTTTTACGAATTTCTTCTCTTCCTGTACAGGATTCCACAGTGGGAGTAGCGGTGACCTTGCGAGTGGATGAAGAAGGTCAAGTTCTCTACTGGACAGATCAGAATGGGGTCAGTGTAGTGTTACAGTAACTGTTTTGTTAACTCACTCATTTAGGCACCCCCAGCGCTTTTCTAGAAAAATAGAATGTTTGAATAAAGCATACTAAAAGTGATGAATGTAAAAGCAGTTGTGTTGATTTGGCATAACAGTGTCTCCAGAAGTGAACTAGAGTCTGACAGAACATGTGCTTACTGCCATCAGCATGACGTGTGTTTATAGTGGTTTCCATCATGTTTATTATGTGACAGATGCTATTTTGGGAGCAGTATGTTTTGTACTCAGGACTAAGTATAGCTCTGCCCGGAGTGTTTTGTAGCTGTCTAGTAGTCCTAGCCCCATCTTTGAAGTCCCATTTACATTAACTGCCTTTTGTTGTCCCACTCCATGTTCTACAGAATAATTGAGTGGGTAGAAAATAGAACCATTCTCTGTACAGACCTAAACAATGGAAGAAGATGTGGCCACATTTTATTAACTTTCACTAAAAAGATTTAATGTAATGGCAACCCCCATGATCTAGATAGATGTCTGACCAGGTATAATTCAGTCACTTTATATATTAAATTCCCTTGACTTGTTTTTGTGACAATACTGTCTTTCATATCGCAGAGATGGCCTGCAAAGTTTGATATACATGTACATTCATATTTCATGACATTGTGCAATTTAGTTATAAATGCAGCTGTACCAATTGCAATCTGCTGACAACACTATTCTTGTAAAAACATTTTGGACTTGAGTTTTAAAAATCCAGAATTTTTTTTTAGATAGATACAAGTTGGTTAAGACTTGTACCATTGCTAGCAAAAGGAAAAAGCAAACAAATTGTATGGTTTGTCTGAAGATAAATGTTATATAATGATTGTAACCATCTTTTCTAACTCCTGTTACTACAAGTTTCAAAATCAGCAGGTCTGCTGTTTTCATTGATTAGTATTGGAGAATGGCAAGAATTAGAAAGGTGGTGGTTCTTACTGATGTGTGAAACTCTCCTCACTCTTCAGGAGACTGAATGTCTGGACATCACCGTCATCAGGGACACCAGGACAGGCAAATACGCACGACTTCCCAAGGTAGGACCCTCGGGAAATAAGGGCCGTGATGCAGTAATAATTCAATCAAAGTGTTCAAACTCCTTCATAGATTGAGATGGGAATTAGTTTGCCATTGTCTTAACTTAAAAGATCCCTTAGAAATTAATCCTGGTTGAATTTGAATTAGAGTTAAACACATGTCTCCTTGTATAGGCTTCAAAAATATATGATACTGAAAATTCTATCCACCATTTTTGGGTAAAAGTGTTATGTTTATCATTTTTAACCCTTGTACAAATGAATACAAAGGATAAAGAGTTAGAAGTTAATGATTGCCTTGATGGATTATACTTCTGTTGAATATATGATCACAATGGAGCATATTGAACTCTCAATGAACCATCATCATTTTGTGAAATCTGCTTGATTAAGCCTGAATTGTGACTGAAGAAGATGAGAGAGAAATATGAGACACTGTCATCTTCTATGTCACTGTTCTGTGCTACGTTTTCATACTGTTTGAGTGCAGTAACATGTATTCAGCAAGGTTTTCCTGTAGTCTTTCACAACTAGTATTAATCCTTATCTGCACATCAAGAATCAATTCAAGATAGTATTTATGCTAGTGTGAAAGACTCCTAAATATTAAGAAAATGATATGACATCAGTTCCCCTATGTACATGTATGAGCTTAGTTTATGTTGATAATTGTACATGTACAAAAAATTGAAATACCCTTGGATTATCATGAACAAGGCCAGAAAGCAAATTGCAGTATTGCAACAGATAATAAACATGTAATTTTTAGTTAGTAATGGATTGGTCAAGCAACAGATCTGGATATGATGTTGATGCTAGTCTAGCTGGTGTAGAACAAGTGTCCAAACATATCCTCAAGCTGGGCCAACACTAATGGATGGGTCTTCAGAATGCGTGTTGCAAGTCCTCTGAGATTGGATCCTGGTGGCAACATGTCCTGTGTGCAGTGGACTGAAGAAATAAGATTGAGAAGGGGGATATTCTGGTACTTGTGCAATGACTGGGAGCTTTCTGGTGCTTATGCAATGACTGAGGGAGCTTCAGTATGTAACATGTATCTCCTAGGAGATGCTATCTTGCTAGATAACCAGCATAAGAAGAGAATTGCCCAGAACACTATATTTAACCCTTCTTCTGCTGGTTGATGGTAAAATGGGTGTGGTACGTGTAAAAACGATTAAGACTAGCTCTGCTGTTACTTGTTACAGAAAATGTATCTAAAGACAATAGTTATGGAATAAAAATAGATTTGGCATAAGTTAGTTTGACACCAACCACTGTTGGCAGCAAAGATGTATTTTAGATATTATCATGTTCACATGGAGTGCATATGACTCTGATTATGAGTTCTCCTACTTTCTTGTAAGGACAGGCTTCGGTATAATTCTTGCTTCAAAACTGTTCAGATTTATAATTGTTACTTGTAGATGGGAGGCCAGTGCTACTGCATCGTTCAATGAGACAAATGCTCTTGCCCTAGATACCACATGTAGCAAATGACCTAATTTGCTAACAAAATCTCGATCAATAATCCTCAATGGACCACTGTGATGATGAGCTATTGTTCTTAGATCAAGGTTTTTCTGAACAGTTCAATTTACTGGTAGTTAAAGTCAAACAGAAAAATTGATAAAGTGTGATCAGTGAGGAAATATTCAGTTATTACAATGACCTGTTTTGATAGCACTACCTCCTCCTCATTTGTTCCCTTTCTAGATCTAGAGCATCCCATCTATTTATACAGTAGGTTATGGACAGGGACATGTTTTTCTGACCATCATCAATCTTAACACACAGATAGACTGACAGATGAGCTGACTCCAGTTTTGTGTCAACTTTGATTAGAGAAAAAGAGCTGACATATCATGGAAGAAGGCCTTAGGTCCTGTACTTTGGTAACATGGCAATCACTCTTAAACTTACAGTTTTAGGATTAGCTTTTCACCAAGATTTTTTGCTGACTGTTGCAAGTAAGCAAGGAAAGGGTTCAAGTATTGCCCAAGATGCTCTGTCCCCAAGACTAGAGTGTGATCTTTCAAGTGCCAATCACGTTCTCAAAGTTTATTTTAGGTAACAGAAATGTTTGCCATATGTTACCTTGCATGTGGTGAATGACCCAGAGTAGCTCTCCTTCAGGTCATTCACCTAAAGGCACCCGATCCAGCTTGCCTTGAATTTGGTCCATCTACTTCTCAAAACAGAAGTTTCATTTTTAGTACGTAAAAAGATATATTTGAATTTTATGATTTATAATAATTAATATAGGATGCTAGCCTGGGTGCCATCCTATTACTACCAGGGCTCCTGCACTCGCTACCCTAAAAATTGTTTTTTTAGGGTAGCAAGTGTGCACATGTACGAGCCCCAGTAGTATTGATAGGATGGTACCCAGGCTGATGAGATGCCTCAACCGTCTAATAAGCTTCGAAAACACCATATGGTGCTTGAAGTGATTCCAGATACTTACATGACATTGACAAAGCCTTGCTCTTTTAACTTTAGTCAGTCAGAAGTCACAACATGGTCTGGAACACTTTACTGTTCCTCAGTCATATAACTTGCTTCACAGGGAAGGAACTTTCTGGAAACCTCATACCTTCACAGTTAACTGCTATTTCTGGCCCTTAGCCATAAACCAGGGTCCACTCCACCCAATTTTAACAGTATAAGATGCTAGAGGGTGCAGCACAATGTCTTCTTCTAAGCTAGTACTACAGATTAGAGTCTTTTTAGACAGCCCATCTCCTGCCCATATAGCTGGGTGGATTTAGGCAGCCAGGCATGAGGACTTACATGCATGCAGCGAGGCATGGGGGCCCCATATGTACAGCATATTGCCAGCCTGATGGCTCAAACCACCAGATTTCCAATCAGCAAACAGAAGGTAGTCGGCTCTCAGACGTCTAATCCACTAAAGCCACAGCTACTGCCAGGAAAATAATTTCCCCTCAGATTTGCACCCAGGCCTCTGGCAAGTAAGGCAATTACCTCACTGAGTAGGTCCTGCTGGCAAACAGCAGTTTGTATGTCGGCTTGGACTTTCTCCAAGACAAATCCGGCCTTATGGGCCCTTTCCAGCAGGTATGATAATGTCTGCTGCCGTACCCATCCTCCTTATGCTGTTTGAAAGGGTGTTGGCTGAAATAAGAAAACCTTGTCTGTAAATGGGATAAGTGAAGTGCATTAAATCACAATGAATGAGGGTTCATGTTAAAAATAAAGATATCGATGATAAGTTGCTGGAGGCTAATTTTTCTCTTGATACAAAGAAAGTCGCGTGATTGGAAGATTGAGATGAATGAATTGAATGATGCACAGAGTAATGAAACTGAAAATGAAGAAGAGAAGATGCTTCAAATAAATTAAATCGTCAACCTTGACATTTAGAAGTGATTCATGAAGTACATGTAAGAAGCGTGGCGTCATGTCGGATGGATGGTACATGTCAGGTAAGCTGGAATCAGGGAGGCTGCTGGGGTCCTACAGCTCACTTCTTGGTGGAATTTCTATACCCGGTAGTCTCTACCAGACTAACTACGCCAGGTATAGGGAGAATATTTGCCAGGGAAGTTTGGCCGGCTTTTTTTTCAGGCACAGTTGGGAGAGGAAGATGTTAACCTTACCGTGGACTGACTCTCCTGGACAATTTTTCCTTTTTTTTAAAACAAATTCTACGATCCACACCCCCATAGGAAGACTTGGTGGAGGCTAGAATTTCTGAATGAAAACAGTAAACCAAGAACCAGTTATTACCCTCCGCACCTGTCTATAAACCATGGACCACATTAAAGGGTTTTCTTCCTTCAGCTATTATTGTAATAGGCATAATGTCATCTGCTATCAGCTAAATGGTCATGTCGGGTGATCAGTGTATAAAACACTAAGCTCACCCTAATGAAGTGAAGGGGCACTCAGCTAAATTGCCAGGGTTACTGGAATGGACTGCCAGGCATGCCTGGAATGGGGAGAATCCAATTTAGAACGAAGGGGAGTCCCTAGGACTAATAATAATGTTTTTAACGACCTACATGTAGGCACATCCACCACAGTACATGTATGTGGTTTGACACCCCTTGATAACGCTATACTGTTCATCCAAACTGGTAAATGACACATCGTCAGGTTTTATTAGACATAGCTAGAAAGTGTGCCAGGTTTTATTAGACATAGCTATAGAAAGTGTGCATGTATATGTGACATTGTATACATAACCCAGACTTTAAATCAAAGTGTTGTAGTTCTGGTAGTGCCTTAAGATATGACAATCACTGACTAAGTGTCCTTAAAAGGGATCGCCAT
Organism: Branchiostoma lanceolatum; assembly: GCF_035083965.1. Taxonomy (NCBI): domain Eukaryota; kingdom Metazoa; phylum Chordata; class Leptocardii; order Amphioxiformes; family Branchiostomatidae; genus Branchiostoma; species Branchiostoma lanceolatum. The sequence continues at coordinate 23,736,806 of NC_089725.1, read as the reverse complement.
ATCAGCTTACTTTTTGTGACAACAGAAGAAAAGGAAGCAGTTTTGATATATGATAAAGGAAATATGTAATTGTTCAACGAGTGCAGAAACTAACAAAAATTTGCATGCAAAGTTTAATCATATTTGATGTGTTCTGATATAGTCTTTAGGTAGAGGATGGTTTTAAGTCATTTCGTGCTGTAAGTCTATGATTATTAATTTGTATTATTATTAATCATCATCATCTTTTGCATGATATTTACTTCACTCAGCAAAGCAATCAATTCAATTGACAACACCTTTTTCTGCTCATATGATAGGAAAGATTATCTGATTTTAGAGGTGCATGTTTGGATTGATGCAAAAATTATTTATTTATTTATTATATTTCCCCAAAAAAGTAAAAGATATTTCATGGCCATGAGAGGAAATGATGTAGTACACGGGGAACAGAATTTCAAGGGCACCATGTAAGATTTCATCTATACCATTCCTTTGAAGTTGCACAGTTACAAAAAGGCTACAAGTTACAGTACTTCCGCCAGCCTGGTAAAAGCAGAAAGTGTATCTCTCCTACACAGTTTCTCATGAGTCAAGCCTAATCAAATTAGTTTCATGTATAGCACAAAGCTTATCAAAGACTATGGATCCGGAATACCTTAGCTTGATGACTACAGTAAGCATTTTTCCTCCTTGAATGTAGACTTTCTTAAAGGAGACTATTGAATTTCTAGAACTGGAATAGATGAGATTGAAAAATCACACACAAGAATAAGAAAAAGTTAAAACCTGGTAGCAAGAGTAAAGATGTTCATCCATCGTTGTCAATGAAGACCTTGACTTCAATTGTTGTTTGTAGTGCTTATTTATTATTTATCTATTTTATTTATACAGGGCAAATACAACTCAGGCTGTGAAGCCTGTTTTTAAGGTATCCCTGATTATTATATGATATATGCTTATGGTATGTCATAATGAACAAAATATCACTTAATAACAGAATAAGCAGCTGCCGCTTCTTCACATTTCTGTCTTTTTTTAATGTAGACTGAAGTAAATGACTTAGGATGGCCTTGTAAAGCTGTAGGCTAGTTTTAGGGTAGATTTGCCTACAGCCTTCAAGGCCAGGAAGGAAGGCGTAGGAAGCCTGAGAAAATCAATGTGATTTCCTGGGCTTTTAAACTTACATTCCATATGCAGCATTCATTTGAAGCTGGAAAATTGCTAAGCCTTCAATTTATCCATGATCTTGAAAACATGCCAGAATTTCCCACATCATCCCACATCCCTTCATCCCACAAGTTACAATGAATAAATGATGTTCTTTGTACCATACAGCACGTATTGTTGGTATAACATGTATTTATTTGACACCTCATGTACATGTAGTCATTCCACAGTCTTTGAAAACATACACTTTTATTCAACAACTATTTTTCACAGCCGACGCAGTTGAAATACTTAGCCAGTTTCGTTGGATCACATCCAATGTCTTTGATGTTCTTTTGATTGCAGGCTAGCCATATTGCTTTAAGACGAATCAAGACTCATGCATTCAATAATGAGAATATATGGATTTTTATATTTTGTCATGATTGTAAACAGTAGCGAGTTTAGAACAGCTTGGGGTGTGGGTTAAGCTTCTGTCGGCCTAACATCTGCAAAGCATTTCTGGTTCAGCTGTGGACGATTTCTGAGGAAGTCTTTAAACTTTTAATAGTCCTCTGTGTGAAAGACCTTTCCCAATGTGGTCAAGTTCAAATGGGGCCAGAAATTCTCCATGTCTGTTCTCCCTTATAACGCTGCTGCAAATGATTAAGTTTTACTATATTTATGCAGGAAGAACAGCTTCAGTTTATTATCCAAGTCACCCATGGCAATACTACTAGTACTAGCAGTATATGACTGTACCTTCTTATTCAAGGTTAAAGGTGTGTTGTTTTTCATCTTAAGGAGGCAATAAAACATCAGTGCATGACTGTATTTTACCTTCCAATATAATCAAATGCTGTCAACTAGCTTTGCTTGTACCAGTAAACAGTGAGTCATTGACCAATACATAGAGGAGTCATTGACCCTTTTAACAAACATGTTGATCCTTTAAGTGTCACATCTGCCAGCAATGACCACAACATTCTTCACCCAGCAGTGGGTTAGAGGACGCTTTCATGTCCAAACATGAGCTAGACTACATCTGAATCCCATCTGAACTGTAAGCAGAATGTAAAAACCTGGTGATATCGTAACTGTCAAGAAGAAAACTTATGTCTGAGACCCAACAGTTGATATCCAGGTAAATCTGTTCCCGTTACACACTCAGAATATGGGCCAAATTTACCTGGCGTGCTAGAAAATCTTTAAATTCTCTCTCAATGCCAGAAGTAGTAAAGACATTAAGGCTGAAGGTGCTTTAAGGGCTTGGTGAGGTTTGGGATAACACCTTACTTACTGGTCCTGGTACTGCATGACTAGTACCTCAAAAAAATGTGGAAACCAGGCTTAAGTTAAATGTTCCAATGCTTATTTAGAACCAATGCCTATAGTATATTGATGCTATCAGCAATAACGGAATTACAAGAACTTTTCAAGAATTTGGAACTTCAAGATGAATGAGTACAATATTTCGGTAACCATGATTGTAATAGCCATTCTTTTTGGTATTCCTAGCTTGAGGTAGTGGCTTACTCTGTTAACGGCTTAAGCTAAACCATGTAAGATATTCATGACTGTCGGCTACAGCTTATGTAATGCCCTTGAGAAGTAATGTCAGTCATCTGTGGTATCTGCTGCTATGCTGGCATCTATTAACTGTTGGCTTCTGGCATAAGTTATACCATACATGTGTAATAAAGCTCCTGGTGGATGTACCAACTACTAATTATTCAGTACCAGCTTAGAAAAAAAGAAAAGAAATAGCCATGCTTTCAAGTACCAGAGTTATCAACCCAAAATTAAGGTGTTCAAAAATTCATTTTCCCTAGAACAACTAGTATAGTAGAGTAGAACTTGTTACCAACAAGTACCGTAGGAGTATTCTCATTAGATAGCTTTAAAGTTTAAACAGCACCTACAGTTAGATATGCAAAGGTTTTGTGTGACAGGTCGTTTCAATGTAATATAACAAGCTGCTGATGCTCTGCTTGCCTGCAAAGCTTGTGTGTTACACCGATGGGTGGTTATACCGGCAATACGGACACAGATACAGATAGTAATTTTACTGAAATTAAATTGCACTAAATTCTGTGGCAGTGCCATTGTGGCAGTGAAAATGTATCCAACGAAGAATGGGGATGTACATGTACGCAGCACCTTCCCACAGTGTTGGGATTCAGATTGTGTACATGTGAACTATGTGGACAGATAACTACAGAATGATACAGACAACAGTCAGGTATTCCAGACTGTGAATGCAATCTGCATGTACATACCAATGCCTCATGCATTTGACAACTTTGGTGCTGCCACTTCTGTAACCATCAAAAGACCTGGTGGTTGTTCATTTGAAGCTGGACGTGAGTTACAGTTCTTCCCAATCTAGATATCGGAAATCAATGTATGATTTACACGTACCTGATATCTAGTTTCATATATCTGTTGGCTTGATGCCTTTTAATGGTACACGAATCTCCTTTTTTCTGGGACAGAGCTACCTAAAATAAACCAGTGAGTGAAAAATATAACAGTGATGTGTGTTAAAAATAACACTTCTTGTTCTTTTTATGTCAGTGTAGAAACGAATGCCCTCTAGCTTCAGATTTAACACCCAATATCCCAATACTGCCTACTGGAATATTGGTCCGCTGAAAAATGAAACCAAGTGGACACTGTCCATTGGGAATATAGCTTGGTTGGAATAACACAAATCGCCACATTGTGTCAATTATAAGCCTTCATGATACATTTCACAATTTTACATACATGTATTGTAAAATAATGTCCTTTGCTCTGCATCATACTTCTAAAGGTATTGTATATGTATATACTATACTACCTCTATGTCACATGCTAGTGGAGATTATTTTTAAAAAAGCCATTTCAGAAGGGTTAGACCAAGGAGGATGGTAATGATGATGGTGATATGATGAAGTGGTGATGTCATGTCTAATACACATCCTGCTGTCATATCTAACCTCAGTGTTTTGTAGAATATGGCAAAATTCATCAGAATACCCTCTTCTTTAACAGATAAGGGTCATGTAACAATACTGCAATGCCCCTGTGGCTGCCAGTTACAGAGCAGTATTAGTATTCAATGTGTCGTTTAGGGTCCACTAACAAAGGTGCTTCAGTACCTGAGCTATTTTGGGAACTGCCAAGTCTGGGCAATAAAGTGGGAGGCCAGGGGGAGTTTGTAATTCGGGGATTGGAAGAGGCCATTTTTGTCAAACATGTCCCTTTTTTTGTTAATTCTAAATTGATACTGCATACTAGTTAAATGTTTCTCCTTTTTGAGGACTACATGTATAATGTGAACTCGTATAATTCCTCTGGGTAGCCTGAGATAACCATATTTAAAAATTGTGTTATAGAGGCCTTCCCAAGAATGTCTTGATGGAAGACCTGGATGCATGCATCAGGGATTATTGATCTACTTTAGATTCACCATTTTTTTAATGTGCCAAATCTCAGGATATCCAGCAGAATACTGGGAGTTGATGTTATAAGCCATGTATTTGATGACATTTGACAGTTCTCATAATAATTATGTAAACTTGCAATCACAAGTTTTATATTGAGTATGAAATCAACAAATTAAGTCTTTACCAACTCTAAAAGTGTCGCTAGAATATTGCTCTTTCAGCTCCAAACCTGTAACCTTATCAACATGCTCTTCAAAAAATTTAATTTGCTCATCTGTAATGATTGTTCATCTTGTTGTATATGTTGTTTATATCTATTATTATATTTTCTATTTCCTACCTCCTAGTGCTTCATTAGAAATCAGCTGGCTTCAACTGTAGAGACTTTGTAACCAGTAAGATCGATAGATAGATAAATGCGATGACCACAGCAAGGCAAAGACCTGGCTTTGAAGATCTTCAGGGATACAAAAATTTCCCTCTCTAGAAAACAGTATCCCTCCATAAAAGCCATTACAGCAGACATATAGCTTACTGAGGTTCATGGCCGCAGGCTGATTTTCAGTGAAATGTCCTCATCATCTGTAATAGCAGGCCAGTAACAGTTTTTTTAATAGTGAATTATGGCTTCAGCCTGGTTTACTGATGAGTCTGATAGACGCCTTTGTGCTTAAAGGCAGCCAATTTGTCCAGCAAGGCACATCAGTTCTAGATAAATGAGTTCTTCCTGGAGCAAGACCACCTTCAATTGTCTGTGGTGAATGGTCGTTAGTGCATTATATTGCTGATGATTGCTGAGGCCAGACAACAGTATGGGATTTTATCAGCCATCTGCACAAAACTAGCAAATCAAACAGCCTTGCTTCTGTGCTGTAACAGGAAAGAGAAAACTGATAGGTGAGATCATAATGAAAAAATGCCTCCTCTAGTCTTTGTCTTCTTCCAGCCTGCATATCAGTTATCCTTTATCATTCCTTACATTTCATAAAATTGCTAGTACTTGGAAGCCGTCTGGTAACCTTTTGAGATTAAATGTCAGCTGAACAGAAAGATGAATCAAACTGTTGATAAAAAAGAATGGACACAAAACATGCAAATGTAATAGTTTTAGTATCGTCTTTTTCAAGATCATTTTTGAAGAAACTTGTAAAGAAAACAGCTTAGAATTGTTTCTTTTTGCCACTTGTCTTCCTTGTAGTAATAATACTATACTCATCTATTTTACTATACATATAGATTTGTATTCAAGAGAATGAATTTAACCAAACATCAGTCCTTCCTCCTTGTGCCTCAAACTCACTCAGCTCTTTAGTGTAGGCCATACAAGTCAGATTTTTGTCTTCTCAGCCGTTTGTTTTGAACAAAATATTCTAGAAACTATGAAAAAATTGGAAGCGTCCCAAGTAAGCAACGTTACTGTGAACCAGACATCTGAAGACCTGGGTTAGCTTTGATCTTGGCTGCTCAGTACGTGGTCTGATACAGGTTTGTCTGATCTCTTTGTGCAAAGGACACTGCCGTCATGTCCTTGGTGCTGATTGGATAGCTGTTGGCTCTCGCAAATTAACAGCAGTTTTTCAAATACTGTAGATATCATCAGTAATTATTGCCCATATCAGGTGAATCATTAGGACTAGAAATGAAAAGACCTGCAGTAATGAAGTGGTTTATATTCAAGCAAACAATGCTGGTTGCTTGAATGATGCATGCAGTAGCAAATACAAGCTTTTGGACACCCCCAACCCTCCAAATACTGTATCAAATATCTATTCTCTGGGATTAAGTATGCAAATACTAAACATATGCTTGTGTTTGAGCACTTTCCTGAAGATGGCTTAAATATATTTCAAAGTCTAAGACGAAGAGGAATAAATCCATCTAGTCAATACAATTGTAACAGGGCACATCATTGTTGTGCCAAAAAAACTTGCATAAGCCACCTTTTTTCTTTAGACTTTTCCACAGTGTCATAAAGTAAACATGTCTATGTTGCAGGTGCTTTTAAGGTATTATAATTATGCTACATACATTTTGTATTAACTAAATAATTAAGGACACCTTTGCTGGTAGATTTTTGGTGGAGTCATCTGAAAGTAGGATCAGACTACAGACAGTATACCTCGTGTAGACATACCAGGAACTTGAACTACAGCGCAACGTCCTCTGCAAGAGGTTATCTATTGAAGGGTCAAGAGTATGGAGTTGGAAAGGGTCAAGAGTATGATGTTGGAAAGGGTCAAGAGTATGATGTTGGAAAGGGTCAAGAGTATGAAGTTGGAAAAAATGCACACTTAGCGGTAGTAACAGACTTAGTGATTTCTCAGAAAACTTCATCAACCTTTAAGAATGTTAAGATAAGATGCATCAGATGTTGACCTCAAACAGATACTTGTACTAAAAGTTTTTAGCCCACAATTCTTTCTTGTATATCCCTGAATTTGTGACAATTTTTTTCCACACATCTACAAAGATCAGCTTTGTCCAGAAGCTATGACATATGATAGCTAAGTAGAGTTTGGGAATGATGTTCATGTTCATGTACATACTGTTTCGAATTTGTCTCACTTGCTCATAATCTAAGCACCCTTGAGAAACAGCACAGAATGACAGAGATTGGTGGGTTCAATATCTGGAGTTGTCAATTGACATTCTTTAAATGTTGTCTGATCTTGACATTGTGGAACATAGTCAAATGGACCTCATCAATAAAGAAGTCACAGAGAAACAAAGATATTGCATTATGTAAGAGTTTTGAAATTGTCAAAATGACAAACATTGTACCAAACAGATTGGTCTCTTTGGGGCAAGGTAACTGCATCATAAATTCATGTATTGATGTAGATAGAAAGATGAATTATCAGTCATTACATCTTTAACCTTCTCACTGCTGAAGAAGTCTTTTGGCACCAAATCATTCTGCCAGAGGTATGAGGCAGCAGGGGGAAGGTTAACAGTGTTGAATATACTGTATATTCCCATGCATTGTGTGTACATTGTTACTGTTACATACTGATTGTATTGTTCAAAGTACAAGTGGTCAAACATATACATCTGTAATCATCTGTCCAACATTCTGTTTCATCATCCTTTATTTTGAATTTCTTTTGTCTTGATATGTATCAGAAGGACCCTAAACTGATCAAGATTTCCCTTGCTTATATCCTATATTCAGTATGAATTGTAATAAATGAGAAAAAAAAATATCATTCTTTTTCACTTCTTTAAGTCCTTGAAATAAGTTTCAACTGCACAACAGCCTACCTGTTTTTGGTTAGTATTGGGTAGTAGCTGCTGAAATCTCAATCGTGACAGAACAGAATTAAGCAACTTGATGCCATGTCCTTCTGGTACATCCACATTCTTCCTGTATGTTTTCTGACATGCTGTTTTATGTTGCTGTTTGTCCTTGTGTCTCCACAAACCCACCAGGAAGCCAGAGAGCAATACAGAAAGAAACCACCCAAGCTTAAGAGAGGGGTGTCCGCAGGGCTTTTCCGTAGCTTCTCTGTAGTTGTATGTCTGTCTCTCTATCTTTCTGTCTTTGAATGCACCTCTTTTACTGGGAGCCTGGGCTAGCAAGGCTGGTATCTCCTTAGTACTAAAACAATGCACGTTTTACTAAGGGAATCCTGCAGTGCTCTGTGACATCTTCAACCTTTTGATACTGAACATCCTGGTACCTCTAACTTGACGCAGAAACCTCTAACTTGATGCAGAATGGCACACTGGTAACAGTACTTGTGTATGGAGGGAACAAGCTTTTAATCAAATTCTACTGGCAATGTGACACGAACCTGAAAAAGACAATCCCTGCTTAAGTTTCTTGCATAGTAACAAACATCATACTTATGTTGTGGGATGGCATGGCAAAAGTGTTTCCTTCAAGATGGATCATCATGTCCTGCGCCCTACTTCTGTGCTTGCCTGCCTGCTCCTAGATCTTTCTGTCCTGTTTTCATCCACCCTGCTGTTGTAAAATGCCCTGTTATTCTCAATGGGTACACAATCTGCCCCACCAGATGTACACTATGGCTTCAAGAATTCCACACCTCCTTTGTATCATGTATGTATGGACTTGTGCTTTGTGATGTTTCTGTGATGCTCTGCACACTCACACACGCTTTGTGATGTTGGAACTAACCAAGATACCTGTTTGGTTTGGCTGATTTTTGGTTTGGTGTTGATTGATATTGATTGAGCATTGTTTCAAAATTGCTTGAAATAACATTATGTTAAGTCATAATATGAATAGAAAGATATAAAGGTTTCAATGTTCCAAATATCGTAAGGTGTTGACTTCCATGTACATGAATAGTCTTCTCATGTACATGAATAGTCTTCTCATGTACATGGAACTTTTGAAAGGAAGCAAATGTATTTTTTGTATAACATTTGTTTCTTTCAAAATTTGTTCCCGCTTTCATGTTTCTTACCCACTGATGTATGTATGTACAGATGTAGTTGCTTTGTCTGACCACAGGTCTCATTCAGGTATGTAAGCGTGCCACACAGCACACAGTCGACGGCGTCAAAATGTGCACAGGAACACGCTTTGACGGCCGTCCCAGGGTGCCATATGGGGCACCCAGAACGGCTGTTTTCTACGGTCTCCACATTGATATAAGACGCAAACAGTTGACAATACTCGGTCAGAAAATAGCTGAACAATTATATTTTACGATATTTTGATTTCTATGAAGGACAGAGTGGGGGAAAATACGGAATTTGCGAAGTTCGTAGGGAGCGCCTGTGAGAACGTGCGAGCACCGATCTCGGGAGATAGTTCAACTAAAACCCGTTCTGAAATGAAATAAAAACACCCAAACTATCAACTGCTCCGCTTTTTATTATCTTCAGATGTAATACTTATGATCCATTTGGCTGGAGCTGCCAGTAAACCTGCGTAAAACCTACAGGAAACGCCGATCTCGATGCACGGAAAGTCCGCCATGACACATGTGCGATCAGCCGCTTAGACGGAAAGTAGCCACTTATTGCGACACAAACATCACGCCGATTCGGCGTGATTTGTATGAATACGTATGCCGTGATCGGTCTCTCTTTTTTGCGTGAGGCCGTTACCACGGAGATTTTTGGACACAAGCTTGAAGGCAAATGTTTATACGCTCAGCAGGATGTCTCTAAATTGTGTGTTTTCGCGCAATAAAATATCAAAAGGCATCATGCCGAACTTTCCACAGGCCGTTGCCACCTGTCAGTCAGCACGTCAGGACGTGCTGAGCTGCACGCTGTGACGGAAGTTTTGTCTCTCCTTTTACTACGGCCATTTTTGGGCACAAGCTCAAAGGGAAACGCTCAATGATATATCCATGAATTTCACCAGTCACTGCGAAATATCTATTCATAGAAATTCGCACAATAAGATATTAAAAGGCATTAACGCCGAACTTTCCACATACCGTCGTCACCTGCCAGTCAGCACGTCAAGACGTGCTGAGCTGCACGCTGTGACGGAAGTTTTGTCTCTCTTTTTTTGGCGTGAGTCCGTTACTATGGCGTGAGTCCGTTATAATGATATATCTATGAATAGATATTTCCCAGTCACTCAACGAATATCTATTCATAGAAATTCGCACAATAAGATATTAAAAGGCATTAAACGCCGAACTTTCCGCATATACCGTCGTCACCTGCCAGTCAGCACGTCAGGACGTGCTGAGCTGCACGCTGTGACGGAAGTTTTGTCTCTCCTTTTTTTTGGCGTGAGTCCGTTACTATGGCGATTTTCGGGCACAAGCTCGAATGGAAATGCTCAATGATATATCTATGAAGAGATATTTCGCACAATAAAATATTAAAAGGCATTAACGCCGAACTTTCCACATACCGTCGTCACGTGCCAGATCAGCACGTCAAGACGTGCAGAGCTGCACGCTGTGACGGAAGTTTTGTCTCTCCTTTTTTTTGGCGTGAGTCCGTTACTGTGGAGATTTTCGGGCACAAGCTCAATAGAGAAATGCTCAATGATATATTTATGAATAATTATTTCGCATTATAAAATATTGAAAGGCATGCACGCCGAACTTTCCACGTGCCGTCGCCACATGTCAGTCAGCACGTCGAGCCGTGCTGAGCTGCACGCTGTGACGGACGGCTCTTAAAAATATTTTTCTCCAATTTTGAGTTAAAAGACACATACTAGGATTCCATATTAATTTCCTTTGTCCTTTGATTTGCGATTGTGGAAACATAGAAACTTTGTTGCGAGTTATTTTGCTGCTATAAGGAAACATTCAAGTTTTTTTAGAGTTTGTCATATTCTATCGTCGCCACGTGTCAGTCAGCACGTCAAGACGTGCTGAGCTGCTCGCTGTGACGGAAATTGTGGACTGATGGTGAACAGGTAAAGAGTAGCACTGGCTTTTACAATTGTGAGACTTATAGAGATGAAAACTGTCGATTGAATCTTAAAATATTGCTACACAAGGCAATTGGGCAATTCTAGTTTGTAAGCCATGGCAATAACCAGCTAGGCTGTGGGGTCGTGTGGCGTAACGGTGTCCCCGTCGCTGTGTCCACACGTACGCGGTGACGGTTTACAAAGAAAGGGTTCAACGATCGATGGCAATTGTATCCCTCAGATAACGAACACAACAATCTTATTTAGAGATGGAATAAAATGCTTTTTTTTAGTATCCATCTTTTCCTCCACTTCATATTATAGCCCACGACGTAACGACGACGTAAGCTGCCCTGTTTTTCATCAACAAATCTCCGTCGCCACGAGCTCACCTGCACGCCATGCATGACACCGTTACGTGGTGCCCAGTGACACGCTGAGACGGTCCAATTTTACAAAAAGAACTTTATTGCACGACAATTGTACATGGTACAAAGTATGGCAAGAATCCGTAAACATAATACAAAGTAGAAGTATAGAATAAAACTTAAAATCCTAATTAATAATACAATACAATGAGGGCTAGAATACATCTTGATATAGCGTAACAGTTATGAGATCATGAATTGCCGGACGGCGATAGTGTCTGCTGCTGGAAACACTTGCACCAAGTAGCACCCAATGAGACAATCTCGTCATATGCTCTAGAACAGCTCTTCTTAATCCTGCCCCGCAATAAAAAGTTGCAGACAGGGTGAAAGACGTTGTGACATTTTAGCTTACCAGGTGAATAAATGGGTTACGTCATAATATAGACTTTTTATTTTGGTCCTTGTGACAGGGTACGTGCTAAGGCATGAGCCTGTAAAATTCCAAGGAATTTATCGGCTAAACATACCGAGTTCCTTCTCACAGTCTCATTCACGGAAAGCATACCATTAGTTACGTTTATTCATGATATTTTTCACTGATGAAAAATGGCGGGTTTCATTTCTAAAAGGGGTAGGAGATCAGAGAATCCCTTGAAATGACTAAACTTTGTTTCCGTTTTCTACAGGGGAAATAATGCGGGGTGTTCTGACTGATTTCACGTGTAAGGTTATGGCATGGACTCGTACAGGCAACATGGCCTAATCGACGTTCAGCAAAAGAAACTCCCAAATAAACTAGAAGGCTTTGTTGTGAGCTGAGGCAAGTGTGTGAGTGAGCTCATTAGAAAGACAGTCACTTGAAACAATCTTATGAAACTACATTATTCTCTCACAACGTTAGCTGCCTTTCTATTTTTCAGCTCTACGTTTTGTTGATGGTTCTTGTATACACCTATTTCCAAAAGCCGGTAGAACAATGGCGGGCAATCAGTGCACCTATGGTGAAACAATTGTGCCGGGACAACGTTTGTTTAGGTCCAGTTGAACCGGTTGAAATCTACCGAAATACAGTAGATTTATGCTATGATGCAGGGGCATTATACTAGTATATAGAGATGTCCTTGGGTGCAGTAAATGATAATAACTTTATTGCAAGTTCATGCCCGAAGGCTAATTGCAGACAAACAAGCACATGGAAATACATGGGAATCAGAAATAGCTATCTAGTCTACTGTGAAAGTTCTAAGTTAACTAAGGTTGACTATGGTTGTGGTTGGGTTTGACTTCTTTTTTGAAGGCAGTGGAAAATGAAGAGACCAGTAAACGTCACAGGTTTCTGCGGTTTGACATGAAATACTAAAATACTACATAGCACTGAGAACTAAGAAATCAGTCGACTTGCTGAAGTCGAAGATTAAACCAAATCAACTTTGGACTGGTGGTGCCCGCTTATTACCCAGACCCCGCCAAACAAAACAAACATGGCAACGGATCAAACAAGGCTAACCCGGTTACGGGAAATAATCGAAACGGTTCAATCATCGAATTGGTTCAGAATGTCTCGGAACGATTCAATCTTCGGATCGTGAACGCTCAAAACCGACTGTCTTCGAAACGTTTTTTTGTTTTGTTTGCAGACCACCTTCTTGAGGTAGACGAAAGACACTTGCGGCCAAACCTTCCGTTTCATTTGTTTCGGGGTTCCTATGTCTGGGCTGCCATACACAACTAAATGTCGGTCCTAAGCGTTATCAGAGCCCGTAGGTTGCGGTCCCATGTTCGGTGATAAATCATTTTAAACATTGCATGTGTGCGTGTTGAGCCTAGTGTGTATTGCGAAGTGCTGCATGTGGTGAGTTTCCATGCAACCCGTCATAACGTGTGGATGAGCACATGATGACGGCAGAATATCACAGACGACAAATACTCGAAAAAAACGTGAAAATTTCCTTAGCAATCATAGCAACAAAACAACTCGCAACAGGAAAACAAAGTTTCTATCATTTTACAACCATTAATCCAAGCCGGACGAAACTTACCATTCAAAAATACCATCATTGCAACGTGCCGTGGTGAGGTTCCGTATAACCGTCATAGCGTGCGGATCAGCACATGATGACGGCAGAATATGACAAACGACTTATACTATTTAAAAAAACTTCACAATTTCCAAATGGCAACAAATAACTTGCAACAAGAAAACAAACTTTCTGTTAGTTTATAATCACTTAACAAAAGACGATTTACCATTAAAAATATCAATATTGTAACGTCCTGCGGTGAGTTTCCGCATAACCCGTCAAAGCGTGTGGATCAGCACATGATGACGGGAGAATACGACAAACGACAGGTTCCTTAAGCAACAAAATAAATCGCAACAAGAAAGCTAAGTTTTATCGCATTCTACAATCGCTTATCAAAGGACTAAACTTACCATTCAAAAATATCATTGTAGCGTCTTGCGGTGAGTTTCCCGTCAAAGCGTGTGGTTCAGCACACGATAACGGCAGAATATGTATGACAAACGACAAAAAACTTTCTAAAACTTGACAAGTTCCTTATAGCAACAAAATAACTCGCAACAAGAAAGCAAAGTTGTATCATCGCTTATCAGATGACGACTTACCATTCAAAAACATTATCTATGAAACGTGCAACGGTGAGTTTCCAGTGTAACCGTCAAAGTGTGTGGACCAGTACATGATAACGGCGGAATGGCGGAATATAACAAATGACGAAGACGTTAAAAACTTGAAACTTTCCTTATACTACTTGAAAGAAACAATTGCTCGCAAAAAGAAAAGAAAGTTTCAACCATTTCATAATCGCTAATGAAAGTTGAAAGGGAAATAACAAGGAATATCTTTTTAAACTAGAAATAGAAGCAAAATACCTGAAAGAATCTTCTTGGGTCACAGCGCACAGCACAGCACAGGGGGGCGATCGAGAACAGGCGTGCGATATGCTGTACAATTACTTACCTGTATTTTATCGAATTGTGCTGTGACTACATCGACAATTTTCAACAATTACTTTAAAGTCACGCAATTGTAACAGCAAAGTCCATGCTGCACTTGACCAGTTCACCGATTCTGGCTCACTATCAATCCACAAAACTTCCGTCACAGCGTGCAGCTCAGCACGTCTTGACGCTGACTGGCACGTGACGACGGTATGTGGAAAGTTCGGCGTTAATGCCTTGTAATATTTTATTGTGCGAATTTCAATGAATAGATATTTCGCAGTGACTTCATAGATATATCATTGAGCATTTCCCTTTGAGTTTGTGCCCGAAAATCGCCGTAGCAACGGACTCGCGCCCGAAAAAAGGAGAGACAAAACTTCCGTCACAGCGTGCAGCTCAGCACGTCCTGACGTGCTGACTGACAGGTGGCAACGGCCTGTGGAAAGTTCGGCATGATGCCTTTTGATATTTTATTGCGCGAAAACACACAATTTAGAGACATCCTGCTGAGCGTATAAACATTTGCCTTCAAGCTTGTGTCCAAAAATCTCCGTGGTAACGGCCTCACGCAAAAAAGAGAGACCGATCACGGCATACGTATTCATACAAATTACGCCGAATCGGCGTGATGTTTGTGTCGCAATAAGTGGCTACTTTCCGTCTAAGCGGCTGATCGCACATGTGTCATGGCGGACTTTCCGTGCATCGAGATCGGCGTTTCCTGTAGGTTTTACGCAGGTTTACTGGCAGCTCCAGCCAAATGGATCATAAGTATTACATCTGAAGATAATAAAAAGCGGAACAGTTGATAGTTTGGGTGTTTTTATTTCATTTCAGAACGGGTTTTAGTTGAACTATCTCCCGAGATCGGTGCTCGCACGTTCTCACAGGCGCTCCCTACGAACTTCGCAAATTCCGTATTTTCCCCCACTCTGTCCTTCATAGAAATCAAAATATCGTAAAATATAATTGTTCAGCTATTTTCTGACCGAGTATTGTCAACTGTTTGCGTCTTATATCAATGTGGAGACCGTAGAAAACAGCCGTTCTGGGTGCCCCATATGGCACCCTGGGACGGCCGTCAAAGCGTGTTCCTGTGCACATTTTGACGCCGTCGACTGTGTGCTGTGTGGCACGCTTACATAGCTCTCTCATTTGCATGTCCCTGATTTGTCCAACCATGGAATGATACAACAAAGTTGTTACACAAGACATGCTTGCAATATAGGCCAACAGTTCCAAGGATAACTACTAACGCTGTATGTTTTTTTGCATGCATAAGTACCTGGCAAATCTGCCCAAAGTGAGTATGTCACAACATTCTCACCTTGCTACATCTCCAGCTTCTAGCAAGCAGTATGTAGTGCCTGATGTAGCAATGCAAGAGAAAACTAGCTTGATTTCTGGTGAGGTCAAGCATGCAACAAATAACAAGGAGTACAATATGTGGACGCATAACTGCTGCAGCTGTTTAGTGAATGATCTAGCTTTATATGTATAGATGACAGTAGTAGACCCTGTTAACAGTGCATGGGTCACCTTGGTGGCCAGACAACTTGACACAACAGCTAACATTTACTCTCTCCCTCAGATACTGTTGAATCTCTCCTTAATAGTTTAGGTTAGATGATCGCATTGTGTTATCAGCATGACTCATAATCCTTCAATGTTTGCTTTGTCAGTGTATAGGAAACAGAGGCATTCATATTCATTTCCGTTTGAAATGTCTGGAAATATTTACCGGAAGTATGTTTTTAGACTATTCAGAAGCATGTTCAACAACCATGCGGCGACCAACCTCGCAAAACTTGTACAAAGTCACAGAATATTACTTCTGTGGCCAAAATATCTTCTAATAATGTATGTTATTCTTATGAATGCCTGGCTTATGCTAAAGAAAGTGCTATTGTTGAAATATGATGCCAGCATCTTACAACTATTTTTCTCCCACTGCTAACTGTGAAGACAACAAAGCCTATTTTATGGACTGTGTTTAGTCTGATAGGATTGTTAAACTTCCCAATGTGTTAACATGACATACAAAAAAAATCAGAATTTGTTATTTCATCAAGAAAATTATACCGTTGACTATTCACATACAGTATGAAACATGTTCTGAATCATATTGAACGTATTCCTACAACTGTATGTTTTTTGCATTTTGATTGCCATCAGAAAATACACAAAATTTAGTCTGACGTCCATGTACAATATATTCATGGCTACTATTACTAAAGACGTTAGGGCAACTGGGTAAGTGAGCAATGTCAGTTCTGATGCAGTGTTGAAAATAAACTTTCAATGGAGATATCATCTGCATCAGACTGCATCCCTGAAGGAACCAGATATTTCACTTCTACACTTTTCTTGCAGGACAAGCTGAAGGAGATGGTGCAGTTTGGTCCCCCGGATATCCCTGTGGAGAACAAAACAGTCACAGTCGTGTACGGGCCTGACATGGTCAACATCAACTTCATCAACTTTGTCTCCAACTCCGAGGGCGTCGCTAAGGTCAGTTGGAAACAGGCTGTTGTTGCTGTACAGTTGTTGCTGACTTCATTCATGAATCATGAAAAATAATGTAAATGTTGAAATTTTTGCAGTGGTTTAATGTTTGAGGTCTGACCGCAAACTTAAAACCACTGCGGAACTATCCAAGTCTTCTGCCGACCTACCCCCTTGTATCAAACCGCAAACGCAAACAGTCCATTTTCTCCCTACTGCAAATTAAATCCCCGAACTTAAAGGCATTTACAGTAGTTTGTATACGATGTAGTGCTATCCTTTTAATGTTACACAATTCCTGAAGAGACCACACCTATGATTTGATTATAGATTACTCATTTACAGAATATACCAAGTATAACACACATTCAATATGAACACTCAGGCATTCCCCTTGAGTTAGAATCAGTTGTAAATCTGTAGTATGTGGATAATATTTGTCTTTGTTTAGGGACAGAATGAAAAATATTTGGGGTTAACGTTAGAGAAAAAATTGGCACAATAGAATCCTTTGCAGTCACTGAAACAAGAATTTGGAGCAAGAATGCAATCCCATTCATGTAGAAGATTGTAATTTTTCCAGAGTACTATGAAGGCAATATTGGCAGGTCAACCAAACAAATTACTCACATGCATGCAATAAGCCTCAATAATAGACACATAGAACATATTTAAAACATAAATGACACAGAGTTACACTATAAGCCAAGAGGCCAATTTAGAATTAGCAATGGGGAGTGATTCATTGTAGACCTTCCGACATGTATCAGGGAACATACAACATGTTTGTCTGGAACAAGTACCATACGTCGAGGTATGCACGGTGAATGATGGAAAGAGAACCACTGAGGCATACCCAGACCCTTCTGTGCTATTTCAAGCACGTCTGTGACAATTACTACACGCACTTTGAAACATTGCTTCTGTACTTTTGCACGCACCAAGAGGTCAATTCAAAGTGAGAGGAGTGCATTGGCTCTATCTATCACACACATGTAAGTGAAGAATAAAGGCTTGATACTGATTAGTATACACTCAGTAATAATAAAAAACGGTCGGCAATCAAAGGGAACTGGTAAGAGGCTTTAAAGACCTGGTGTCCACTTCAGTTACGACAGTATGTTACATGTTTAAAGGTTTTGCCATATGCATGGTGCTGCTCTCTGAGTATTGCTAATACTAGTATCAACAAGAGTTCTGAGACCTCATATCTCCATGAAATATTCTAATCATGCAAATGATCATGACTTACACATGTACATAATATATGCTTGGTCATGAACACCTTTAACTAACTTACACATGTCGCAATATTGACAGTCCTATCATTTATCACTTAGATGAATTATGGGGCTTTTGCATTAATTATGCAAATAAGGAATTTATTTGCATAATTGGTATCTGTTGATGTAACTTGCCATAAACTACATATGTTACATGTATTTGAGTCTTATAAGTTATAATGGAAAACACTGCAAATATTGACTTTCCTCATTGGTTATTCAAATTAAGTCCTAATTAGCATAATTTGCACTTCATTATGTACATCTCTGTCTAAGCTACCTGCACACTAGATATCATGGAAATGCATCGTTCCTTTGTTCAGTTATTCTCCTTAGAAGATTTTCACAATAACACCCCTGCAGTTCCAGAGCAAACTGCTAGGGGGCCCAAACATACACCAATTCTTCATTACATCACAAGCTATCTGCCACCAAAAAATAAAGGCCATAGCACCAGGTCAAAAGATACAAAAAACGGAAGTTCTGCTGCAGTACCAAGGTCACATACCAGGGGGCCTAAAATCGACCTTGAATTTCGGCTTCCCAACACCTGCCCACATACCAAATATCATAGTAATCCATCAAGAGGTTCTTGAGTTATGCTGACTACATTGGTCCGGAAACACAAAACACACAGACACATACACAGACACACACACGCACAGACAAACACACAGACACACCCAAAACTATATCTCCTATTTTCATGGAGATAAAAGCCCTGATGAGTAATTTGGAAAGTGTATTTATTGATATAAACAATGTCACATAGTTGATACAAATTACACGGGTATGTTAACCTAAGTAACAGTTACATGTAGTAACACAGTTAAGATATATTGTAGATGCCTTCTTGGGAGATGGATCCCATGCAGCAAAAGTTATGGATGTAAGAATCAACCTCAGAGTAGTATTTGTTCAGATATCAGCTTTGAGATGAGACAGAATGTACTTGTAGTCCTATTATTATTCATTACAAACAAGTTACAAAGAGTAGCAACTAGTTTGAAAAAAGATTTGAATGTAAAGATCAGCCTCCGAGTGGTATTCATTCATATAAACCATGTTATCAACTTTGAAACAGAATTACATGCATTTAGTTGTAGTTCCCTGACAAACAAACTGGATAGAGTAGCAGCTGAATTACAGACATTTGTGTTGATAGGATTTACGTCTTGTACCAAGAGTTTAATTCTGCCTTTAAGTTACTGACTAATGTTTATGTAAACACAAATGGCAAAAATGAAACCATTACTGTGAAACCCTTGGTATTTAGAATATTTTCCTCAGGCTACACTTAAAAACAGTATATAGCTCTGAGACAAAAAAAGGATTGAAAAAATAAGCAGTTGAGTTTGTATGTACGTACATGTGTACAATGTACAGTGATGTAATCGTCATGTGATCACTGCTTAGAGAATACTGAGGCTGCATTTTTTATACCAAATGAAAGACTGAAAATTGCAATTATGGTTCTTATCATTCATTATATAAGTTATCATGTATGCATATCTATATATGATTCTCCCATATTTTATGTATTCCACCAGTCAAGAAGTAAGGAAATATTATTGGTGAATTTGTATTTTATCATTCTGCACAACATGTGCAGTCACCAACTGGGTTGGTAAGACAGACTCAACCATTTCAGACCTCGCATTCGATGTTAATTCTTTGTCATCGCAGCATCTTGTGTAACTTATCCAGCGCCCCTGAGACATTTGAAGAAATGCCACTTTGCAATTTCAGTATGTGGCACCACTCATATTTCATGGTGCCTGACCTGTTCTGTGGAAAACAGGACTTAAAGTAGGCCTTGAAAACCGTTTGAAAAATGTACTAGATGGTTAGGCCTCAATTTTGCAAGTGGTTTTTAACCGTAAGATGGTACTCAATAATGCACTGACATTTGATAGAAAGGACATTTTCTACACATTTCACCTTGGGCATTATGAAAACCCTTTAAGCTAGACTAGGAAAAATCAATATATTAGGACTGAACTTTTTACTTCCTACTTGTAGGGACTACTTAGTTTTCACTTCCTACTTGTAAAGACCAGTTAGTTTTCACTTCCTACTTGTCAGGACCAGTTAGTTTTCACTTCCTACTTGTAAGGTCTAGTTACTTTTCACTTCCTACACCTATTACTGCAATTTGTACTAAAAGGATGGAAGCTGTTTGGGCACGTGTAGATAGTACCAGATACATGTACTTGGTAGTCCTTCGCAAAACGAAGATGACTGTCAGTGTGTTGCTCATTCACGGGGGATGTGCCCTCATGTGGCTTCTCAGTCCGAAGCTTGAGGCACACAGCCGTCCACATGTTGTGCACTGGTGGTCCGCTGTCTGGACCGCTGTTGCTGCTGCCCTGTGGCGCTTGGCTCTGGCAGCATTCAGCCGCTGCCTCCGTTCTTCTTCAAAGTTGGTCGTAGCTCGGAATATGAGTGCTCTCCAGGCTGTTCTATCAGCTGCCGTTGACTCCAGTTGGGAAGGCTTAATGCCACACCATTTGAGGTTGTTTTTGAGCGTGTCTTTATATCTCAGCTTGGGCCTTCCTCTTTTCCGGAAGCCCAGCTTCAGCTCCCCATACATAAGTTGTCTGGGAATACGATCATCGGACATTCGAATGACGTGGCCAGTCCAGCGGAGTTGGGATTTCAGTAGTATAGCTTCGACACTTGTACACTGTGCCAGGTCTAGTACCTGCTGGTTGGTGACCCTGTCTTGCCATGAAATGTCCATGATTCTGCGTAAGGACCTCGTATGAAATTGCTCAAGTTGTTTCACGTGTCTGCGATACAAAGTCCAGCTTTCACATCCATAGAGGAGTGAGGTGAGTACAACTGCTTTGTAGATCTTGATCTTGGTGGTCAGTTTGATGCCTCTTTGTTGCAAGACTTTGACCCTGAGTCTCCCAAGTGCCTGGCTTGCTTTTTGGATCCTGGTCGAAACCTCTCTGTCCAGGGATCCATCTGCAGATATTGTACTCCCCAGGTATGGGAAGTGTTCCACACACTTCAACTGCGTTGTGTCTATGGTGATGTTTGGTAAGGGCCTGGTAGTGTTTGGGGCTGGTTGTACCAGGACCACTGTTTTTCCTAAGCTAATGGTCAGTCCAAACATCTTAGAGGCTTCCGAAAAGCGGTCCACAATCACTTGAAGGTGGTTCTCCCTGTGCGCCATGAGGGCACAATCATCGGCAAATAAGGCTTCCTGGATAAGTTTTTCTACGGTCTTGGTTCGAGCAGTGAGGCGGCGAAGGTCAAACACTGATCCGTCGGATCTATACTTGATGTATACTCCCAAGTCGAGGTCCTTCACTGTGTGCAGCAGGACCTGGGTGAAGTACAAGTTGAACAGTACAGGAGCAAGGACGCATCCTTGTTTCACACCAGTAGTGATGTTGAAGGAAGCTGAGTAATCAGCATCCGTAAGGATTTGCCCAGTCATGTTTTCGTGGAATAGCTTAATCAGTGTGGTAAACTTGCGTGGGCAGCCCAGCTTAGTGAGTGTGGACCACAGTGCTTCCCTGTTGATAGAGTCAAATGCCTTGGTTAGATCTATAAACACTGCGTACAGGTCCATATGTTGCTCAATACATTTCTCCTGCACTTGCCGCACAGCAAAAACCATGTCCGTGGTGCTCCGACCTGGGCGGAATCCGCACTGAGCCTCAGGTAGGCTGATCTCGGAGATGTTTGTAATGAGCCTGTTGAGAAGGATGCGAGCGAGGATTTTCCCGGCAATTGAGAGCAAGGAAATCCCCCTGTAATTATCACAGTCTGATTTTGCTCCTTTGTTCTTGTATAGTACTACTATAGTGGCGTCACGGAGGTCGGCAGGCATGTATTCCTCATCCCAGATGGACAGAAGGACGCCGTGGAAAGCTTTGAAAGCTTCAGTCCCAAGGGATTTGTACAGTTCTGCGGGGATCCCGTCTCTCCCTGGAGCTTTTCCGCTGTTCATTTGCTTAATGGCTGTCCTAACTTCTTCTTCACTGGGTGGGAGGTCAAGCTCTTCCCGAACTGTTCTCTGTGGGATTTGTTCTAGAACTGTCCGGTCTACTGTGGATGGGCGGTTCAGGAGTTTGCTGAAGTGCTCCTTCCATCTCTCCCTGATACCCTCCTTGTCTTTGATTACCGTTGAACCATCTGCTGAAGTCAGGGGGGCTGTTTTACTTCTGGTGGGCCCATAGATGGTCTTTATGGCACCAAACAGCATCTTGGAGTTGTTTGTCTCTGCATACTGTTGCACTTCCTCCGCTTTCTGTTCCCACCACTTATCTCGCATGGTGCGAAGCTCCTTCTGTGCTCTTGCCTTGTAGGATTTGTATCTGTCATGGCGAGATTCACAATTAGGGTGATTTTGCCAGTCTATGTAAGCCTTTCTCTTTTCATCAAGTAGAGCTTGAACATGTTCGTCGTTCTCATCAAACCAGTCTTGATGGTGTCTTGTTTTTGGGCCTAACACTGTTCTGGCCGCCTTGGTGACGGCTTCTTTGAACCTGCTCCACTTCTCCTTGGGTCCACCAGGTGGAGGCCCCATGCCCTTTATCTTGTCATCGAGTGCGGTCTTGAACTCCTGTTGGTATTGAGCAGATTGGAGTTTGTCTGTATCAAATGCCGGTCTGTGGGTCTTAGAACGTTTGTGGCGCTGAGGGGGTATGTAGATCCTGCACTTTGATCGGACAAGTCTGTGGTCCGTCCAACAGTCGGCACCGCGCATCACCCTCGTGATGAGGACGTCACTGCTGTCACGTTGACGAGTGACCACATAGTCGATGAGGTGCCACTGCTTTGAACGTGGATGCATCCACGTTGTCTTGTATTTGTTAGCCTGTCTAAACATGGTGTTGGTTATGACTAGATTGTGCTCAGCGCACTTGCTTAGCAGCAGGAGCCCATTACTGTTTGCTTTCCCAAGTCCATGCTTCCCTATCACACCTTTCCACTGTTCATGGTTATTGCCCACTCTGGCATTGAAATCCCCTAGTATTAGGAGCTTATCACTGGCAGGGATGGTGCGCAGTAGGGAGTCCAGATCTGCATAGAACTGTTCTCTGTCTTCCTCTGCACTTGTCAAGGTTGGAGCATAAACGCTTATCAGGGTGATGAAACGCTTCTTGCTGACTGGGATGCGAATCTTCATGAGTCTTTCATTTATACCTGTGGGGATGTCTGGGATCCTCCTGAGCAGGCTAGACTTGATGGCAAACCCGACTCCATGTATTCTGGCTTCCTGTTCAGCTTTGCCTTTCCAAAAGAACGTGTAGCCACTGTTAGGCTCTGTCAGAGAGCCCTCTCCTGCTAGTCTGGTTTCGCTGATAGCTGCAATATCTATGTTGTACCTTTCTAGTTCCTTAGCTACGAGGGCTGTTCGTCTTTGAGGTCTAGAAGCATCATCTCTGTCTATGAGTGTGCGCACATTCCATGCGCCAATAGTTAGTTTCTCTGTTTTCCCTTTTGGTCTACCGCTGTGTGGGTAATTCCGTCGACCACGGTGCGCCGACCGGAAGGGTTTGGACACGCTTTCTTTGGGCCACCTTTTCTAGGCCGCTCTCTATTCCGGGTGAGCAGTGCTATCCTAAAGAGGCTGCTCAGTCGCCTAGGATGCTGCCGGGGTTCTCTCCTGTCCAGTGTAGAGAACAACGACCATCTGTCCAAGGCCGCCTACGTGCAGGCTTGTGACTAGAACCGCCAGTGGTTACCTCCACCTGTCCTTTTCGCCACTCCCCTGTCGCCGCAGGACTTTGGGTGGTTGAGCACACTAACACCTGTGCGGGAGTTGTTTAAAGTGGGAAAGTTGGTGCACGGGGACGATCCCACTCTCTCGGCATAGGGGACCTGGGTCCAGTGGCACGGATACCGTTACGTCTGGAGATCCCTCCTGCTGCAGTGGATGGCCAGGACTTCTACGTGTCCCGTCATGCCCTAAGCGCTCCACAGCGCCTGCTGGGACCGTCTTTTTGGCCGGTGGGCCTCACAGTCTAGCCTCGTACGCCCAATCCGCCGGAACCAGTCTTCACATGCAGTGGGTGGACAAGCCCAATATCACCTAGGGTTAGCAACCCATTCGTTCCCCTCACCAAGTTTAGCCGGCCAGTCGAAGCCGTTGCCCGGGGTGTGGCCACTGTTGCATGCAAACAGTTTCTTGGAGCCATTGGTGAGAGTTGAGTGACAGATGGGGCCCAATTACGGGTGAACTACTCTACAGATCTAGTCTACAGAGCACGACTGTCCATGCGTAAGAGGTGCTTACCCCTATCTGCCACCCTACACCCCAGATACATGTACACATACCCGAAAAATGGCCATGATCAAAAAGTCACAGATACATGTACACATACCCGAAAAATGGCCATGATCAAAAAGTCATATTCAGTACATATGCCTTCTGCTTATAAATCAGACTTGTAAATGCCAAATATGAAAAATTTCCTTTCTGTGCTCATACTTCATCTATAGAAGATGAGTGTTGCCTGTCCCGCCCCCCCACACACATTTAGTGCTTTTCTGGAAGGTCATAATAATCATTAGGAATGTCCCAGCATTGGAGTGTCAAATGCTCTTGCTCGTTGAGATTCACTTTGTGTTTTGTTCGTACCTGTCTGTAGTTATGGACAGACTCCCTGCTCAAGATAGCAACCAACGTCCTGGCTCTGAATGCCTCCCCCATGCAGAACTTGAAGAAAGTGTAAGTATTCTGAGTTGCCATGGTGGTTAAAGTCGCTCATTGAATCAGTATTCATGTATGTACACATCCTTGTACAACAGATAGTAAAAAGACATTTTATCTTTAGTATATTGTTGTGTCAATTGAACTCTTTCTTGATAATGATGTTATTCACAAACTTTGAAGTAGTGTTTTGCAATTGAAAAGTAAAAAAAGAGAGAAAAGACTTCAAGTTGTTATTCTTATCTTAACTTCATAAATGCTGACAGTTAATATGTAATCTGTATAATCTGTAATTTGTTGATAAGTTGTCCATTTGATCAATGTGACCCCAGGTATGCAAAGCTGATAGTCAAAGACCTAACTAAGGAGGGGAAGCTCCCTGTTAAAAAGTAAGTATTTTTAAAGACTAAACAATTATACACTAATGTAGACCAAAGAATATACTTATACATGACAATTACCTTATCTACATGTTTGCTGTCTTCAAATGTTATATCAGTCTTGTATTTTCCCTTTTTTGAACAATCTAAAACCAGATCTCTAAGGTTGACTTGAATCTTTTCAGTGTGATCAAGTTGTTCTCCACATCCAAAGAAGAGCGAAAGAGAGTGGAAGCAGCCCTGGCTACCTGTTCTCTACCCACAGGGAAGGTTAGAACTACATGTCATTGAGTACTAGGCAATGTCGACTAGTTAGTAAAGGGAAAATGTGGATTCTAAATGGCTGGCATGATGGAGGATAATGTGGTACAGACTGTAAACACATGTTTGGGGTTGATGTTTCTAAATGGACAGTTTGGTTGTTTGTGTCTTTATTTACACTCGAAATTGCTCTATTTGGCCATTAGGGCTGCTTTTCAGTTGTTACCCAGTAGGGTAGACCATTTTGCAGGGTTCTGCCTAACCACAGTTTTCTCTCCGTCACCTCTCCAAACCAATTCTCACCTCCTAATTTTAATCTTTTTCATATTAGACATGCCAATTTTGTCTGTGAAGATGACGGAATGGACCTTATTTTTGTTCATCATTTGAAACAAGATTCACTGATGAATAACGGAAGTATGAACGTTGCCATTTTGACTCTGCGACTGGAGTACTTTATCATTATAAACTTAAGGTATTATGTCTCTCAAAGTAGCTCCACAAAGGTTGTACGACTGTCTTTCACTTGGTAGAACAGATTGAAGTGTGATTTACATTTATGTTCCTTCTTTTTCCCCAGAATGACAGCATCGACGTGGAAAAGTTCTTCTTTGAGGACTTTGTCACAATTGTGAGAAAGGTGTGTCCTCGACCAGAGCTGGACAAGGTCTTTGCAGAAGTGTGAGTACTGCTTGGTTGTGGAAAAGGTGTTCAACATAAATCACTTAATTCCTTCCACACACTAGGATTACATTGGAGGCATTAGCAGATTAAGGCTTCTCCGTCTATCACATCCATCAATCGTGTCACATTGAGGTTAGCCGTGGTACTGAATTTCCAACCAAGTAGATGTACACTAGCACAGTCCAAGCCTTTTGGATGTAACCACACCAGTGTAGGGTCTGATGTTCATACTGCTTCGGGCAGAGTAGCAACTTGTACTTTTAGGATTTCACGTCACAGTTGCAAATATCTATACTGAGGTGACTTGAACTGGTACAAATACAAATTGAATGTAGTTGTAGAAGGTGTGACACAGATCACTTGTCATCAAGTTGTTTCGTAAGTACAGATAATGGCAATAAATTGAATACTACGTACCGGTATATGATGGTCAGAAATTCTTTTGAAATATGGAATATAAGATCCAGGAGCATGCAATATATTAATTTTTCAATTCACATTTTACACTTCAGGTGGGGATATACTCAATGCTGCATGACACAAACTAACATTTATACCTGTAACTTGGAGCTGTATGTGGCTTCCTTACAACATGTTTAAGTGCATTTCAATTAAGCGAAATTTCGTATTGTTCTGCAGGGGTACCAAGAAGCCATACCTCACCATGGAACAAGTTGTTGATTTCCTGAACAAGGGACAGCGTGACCCTCGACTCAACGAAATTCTCTACCCATACGCTAACAACAAGAAGGCCCTCGATATCATCAGCAGATATGAACCAAACAAGTCATATGCAAACAAAGGTTGGCTATCAGTGTGTTTGTTTCTGTTTTGCACTTTATTTTTTCACAGATAGGCAGCAACATTTAACTTTTGGTTATGTCAGTGATGATGTAAAAGTTGTTCAATCGTGTAAATAGGTAAAGGTCTCTTTAAGTATGACCAGGATCTGAAACACATAAATACAGTGAAGTAGTCAAAAAAGCTTAATCTAGAAGATGCTATCTAACTGAGCATGTTCTTTTGATTTTGCGTGTTCACTTTATCAATAGCATAAAACCGGATGTCTGGTACACCCAAATCTAGCTTCGTCTTTCACAGCCACACCAATAAATGAATTTAAAATGATACTCTTTACCTGCACTTTCTGTGACAAGTTTTCCTGAAATCTCTGGTTGTGGACATTGGCGATCTCAGTGTCGATCAAACTCCAACACCCGAATTGTACTGATCCCAAGTAGGTTATAAATGACATGCTTAGTTGTTAGGAACCTTGCCATAAGTAATACTAATGAGTTTACTGCCCTCTGCCTGCTCTCCAGAGTTTTATTGACATCATTATGTCAGTAATCTGGTCGTATTCAAATCAATCAAATGAGTGCTACAGTAAATGAATCACAGGACAGAAAAGCTGATAAGAAGTCAATGCATGCCCTAGTCCTTTCATTGACAATTTTGAATACAGGCACCTGATTGGTACTTTTTTTATCATACCCTTAAGTTTGTATGGATGTGACTTGAGGAAATTATGAGTAGACAATATTTTTTCTGTTAGATATCACAGGCTTTAAAAGCCTGAAAACATTAGAGAATGTGCTTTTCTTGATAAAGATTTTTCAGTTTGAATCAAATTTCCTGAAAGCTAGTAACTCTCACAGGAGATTAACCTTTAGCACACTGAAGTAATTATTTGGCTACCCATTCTCCATTGGTTATGGTATTAGGCAGTAGGGAGAAGGATAAAATCCAAGTACAATTGGATGGATAGCATCGGATGGGATGTTTTTCAGACTGCTCTGTTTCTGAAAGTCAGTCTGCTTCCAAGCATCTACAACATATACTCTCTGTCTGATCCAGATAGATGCTTAGAATGTAGATTGCCACTAGCTATGAAGCAAGGCTGTGGTACAGTCGTCTTCTTTGTGCCATGAGAATGTATTTAGACTTTAATGCAGGTCATTTTAGGTTTAGAGTACCTGGTACTTAACAGGGGACTTCCAATCTGTTTTTTTCCCAGCATTTGTCCTAGATACATTGTGTATTTTGTACGGAAGCCACTTGTAAATCTGTGATAGCTGGAGTGAGGAAGATTGTCCTTTGATATCTGCATGGAGGTTACGTGAAATGTCAGTGTTTGGTTACTGTATGAATATCAAAGACGTCTTTGATTCCAAGGACTTGAATAAGATGTGACGTCTTCTTGCACATGCTTGAACACACCCAGATGCTCGTAACTCATAAGTGGAGGCTCAGTGCATATAGGGTACTGAATAGCTAATTAAAAATGATGATTCTATTGTCACTGGGCAAATATGGATTCATTGTACAGTCATGTATTTTCACTCCTCACTTCAGAAACCAGGGGAAAAAATATCCCCTGCCACTAAAACAGCGAGGAAACATGCTGACCTACATGTACAAATGTATGTGCCACTTACATGTAAGACAGGGGAAGAGCTAGCATTACTCCTTCCTGGAAAAAATACACCCTGCTACTGAAACAGCGAGGAAACGTGCTGACCTACATGTACAAATATATGTGCCACTTAAGGCAGGGGAAGAGCTAGCATTACTCCTTCCTGGAAAAAATACACCCTGCTACTGAAACAGCGAGGAAACGTGCTGACCTACATGTACAAATATATGTGCCACTTAAGGCAGGGGAAGAGCTAGCATTACTCCTTCCTGGAAAAAATACACCCTGCTACTGAAACAGCGAGGAAACGTGCTGACCTACATGTACAAATGTATGTGCCACTTACATGTAAGACAGGGGAAGAGCTAGCATTACTCCTTCCTGGAAAAAATACACCCTGCTACTGAAACAGCGAGGAAACGTGCTGACCTACATGTACAAATATATGTGCCACTTAAGGCAGGGGAAGAGCTAGCATTACTCCTTCCTGGAAAAAATACACCCTGCTACTGAAACAGCGAGGAAACGTGCTGACCTACATGTACAAATATATGTGCCACTTAAGGCAGGGGAAGAGCTAGCATTACTCCTTCCTGGAAAAAATACACCCTGCTACTGAAACAGCGAGGAAACGTGCTGACCTACATGTACAAATGTATGTGCCACTGGGCACTACAAGGTGAACAATGACAACTGCAGAAACCATTACAGCAAAGTTGCACTTGTTTAATCACAAGTCATGACTACCCTATCCTGCCACAGAACTCCAGGATCTTTGGCATGGTTTGAAATCAATAAAATCCAATCCTTGCAACATAGAATTAGCAATTAGTATTCAAGACACAACGTTTTAATGTAATCTCCATCAGCAAAGTTATTGGGGTTTCAATTTTGCATGTTTGCTACCATCTAATGAGATTGTACCATTCAATCTCATTATTTCTGCAGTAGCAACGCCTATCTTGTACAGGGTCATAGAATTTATATCTATCTACATTTTACTTTGAGATTAGATAAAAGACATTGATTGACATAAGATTAGTTTATAACCTCTTACAATTGGGGCAAAGGAACCAAACCCATCTGTTTTTCACTGTATATTGTGTCACGCAATCATACAAAGTGCTTTAATTTGTATTCAATCAATGGAAAAATATTGGCCTATGCATGATCAAAATGTACATTTTTCTGCATGCCTCTGCAATTTCCTGTGTTATAGAATGGGTTCTTCATCATAGAAATCTACCTCATATATTTTTCATTAGAATTAAAAAAGAGCAATTTCGACAATCAATCTCCTAAAACAAGAAATTCAGTTGATGTGATGCCCAATCATGACTACAGTGATTGAATGTTCTCTCCTGAATGTCCTTGAAGAATGGTAATCCCACATTCATTCTAGGCTTGTGTGATTATAGAATATAATCGTATCAACTTTGCGTTGAAAGACTCACCTTGTCCTGAAAAGAACTGTCTAGCTCAAGATTATGATAAGTTTGTGGAAGTTAGACATCCAGATAAACAATATAAGTACTGGTTAGTTCTGCTAGTTCACTTTAGTGACGCTGAAGAAGAGTGATGGATGTCACTCGAAACGTCCGGAAATAAATCTCCAAATTTTTATCCAGTTGTAGAGTTTGAATTGTCTTTATACAAGATTATGATACATCGTTAGAGTGTGTCTGTATCTTGTTGTCACAGTGTAGACTGATCAGAATTCTGTTTTGAGTTCTTAAAAGCCATAAAAAAAGAGAATTGGTAGGTTACGTACTAGGTATGCTGTCTGATGATGATAAGCTAGCTTACATGGCCTAGCAACAAAGGGCACAAATACTATGCAAAAGATATAGTGAGCACAGCTGAAGATTTCAGGAAAACACTAGGGCTAGTGATACGCTTGTAAATAAATTTTTTGTAGTTTTTATTCACGTCCATTATTATTCTACTGGTTACCTCATGAGATTGCAATTTGCAGAACCAGCTCTCCATGTTTTATCATTTGGAACTCTCCATTTTTTAACCCCTGACCTTTTCTCCTTGAACCTGTCAGGTCACCTGTCAGTAGATGGACTTTATCGCTACCTGATGAGTGACGAGAACACAATGGTTGATCCCGTCAAGTTCGACCTCAGCGATGACATGACACAGTCCCTGAGCCACTACTTCATCAACTCCTCCCACAACACATACCTCACAGGTGGGGCAGCTTGCTGTTCTTGTCTGATTGACAGGTGTGGTAGGGTTTGGATATCATCATCATCATCATGGTGCTCCCCCAGATGACCCTGCGAGGGGCAAAGTAGGGGGGGAGGAGGTCCCAGGCTAAGGCGGGCAGGCCTCCAGCCTGGCACGGTACGACTCAACGGTGGGAGCCGTCATGTTCAGGAAGTCCTTGAAAGTCCTTGGATTAAGCTTCCTGGTCTGTATGGATCAGGGGGAAAATGAAACACATCATCCCAATCCTCAAGGGATTACTAAAAGGGAATTGCAAAAAGGGCCTTAGTTTGCAATCTCTAAATGTCTTTCCAGTGTCCTAATTCCAGGGGTTGGAAAGTCTTATCAGGACAATATTCTGGAAAGGTACCAAATGTCAAGGGTGTTGGAATGATTGGAATTTTTGTCTGATAGGGGAAAAGACTATGCCAAAAGGTGGAATGTCGAACTCAGGTCGCACTGACTCGCACATGTACAAGAATAGCACAGATGCTACAAATTAGGGAATAGATAGAGGCAAACTACCTTTGCCGAACCCTTGGCAAAACTAGGATTACTTGGTGTATAATATTATGTCAATGCATGAGTATATATATATGAAATGAATCTGCTAGTCCAACATTACAGAGAAACTCTGAAACTTGAAGGTTGTAAGATTGCAATTGCAAGTGTATAGATGGCAAGTACAAACTGTTCTCCCAGTCAGTACGGTGTTCTCATTTCTGAAGAACTAAAGGCATTGTCAACTACTGGGTTCACCTGCAGAATGCAGAAAATGTTCTGTGAACGTTTTCAAATCTTTATGGCTCCCTTCGGTAAGCCCTGCGTTAATGTTCCTCTGCATCAGGCCATCAGTTCACTGGGAAGGCCTCCGTGGAGATTTACAGACAGGCCCTGCTGGTGGGATGTCGATGTGTGGAGCTGGACTGCTGGGATGGCAACGACAACGAGCCTATCATCACTCATGGCTACACTATGTGCACTGATGTGCTATTTAAGGTGGATCTGCTTGTTTCTTGTTTATTATATCCTATGTCTAGTACAATATTCCGAGTGCCACACCCATCCTATGGGCCCAAGACCAGGATGGAGAGAGGGATAAGGTATGCAGAAAATAGAAAACCCCCATCCTTTGCCTGGGCAAGAGAGGCGTAAAGAAATTATTACGCCATGTATGAAATTGGGAAGGGGGGGGAACCCAAAATAAAATAAACATCCAAACTGAACTATCAATCACTCCAATCATTTTCCCTTTACTTCTATCCCCCATCAACACGCCCCCAGAAACTTTTCTGTCAACACTCTCCTAACTCTGTCCCCGTAAGAAAAGACGTATTCCTCTATTCCTGGCCTTACTTTTATACCCACGCCCATCGGGGATATTAGCATAATCCCCACTATCACCTGGGTTAAAAAAGGCGCTTAGATTCCACCTGGCATTGGCGCGCACGCCAGGTGTGGCACTCAGAGTATGCATGTACTCATGTTTGCAGACTAGTTATGTAGCTTTTAGTAGAGACTCCATATAGACGTCGTAGTCTGATCTTACTTTAGGACTTAGTTCCTCCTTTGATGTCATAGAGAGCAAATTAAAGGATTATCATCAGAAACGCATTCCTAAGAGTCCCTCGGTAGATAAAAGTAACATTTCTTGTTCTCTATTTTGAATGTCTTTACTGCACAGGATAGCCATTCTATGGATGGTAGGGTAAGATCTAGAGCTTGCATAGTGCAGTAACAGACAGGTCTACATTTTGTACTGCATTTCTTCAGACGTCATTCCTACATACATCTGTTGAACTGATGCCAAATCTCCAGTAAGATTTTATTTCAAGAACTTAACAGCACTGTCCTCTGAACAACTTTAAACTGTACTTCCCCAGGATGTCGTGGAAGCCATTGCAGAAAGTGCATTCAAAACATCTGACTGGCCAATCATCCTGTCTTTTGAGAACCATTGCAGGTAAGTTAAAGCGACTTGCCTAGTGCCATACAGACATTGCTTAAAAGGATTTGTACATATTCCAGTCTCAAGAGGGATGTTGCAAAAAGAGGATGGTCATCAAGACCTTTTAAGCTCTCGTTTTGATGACTTAGCAGATCTGCAGTGAGGGTTTTAAACCCATTTTCAGGTCCCCTGGACAGTATGAGTGTTTTTCAGGACGGTAATTATGTCCTTCTGGGAGACATTTAAGATGAACAAATGCATCATAAGGATGTACAACATGTACAAGTGACTTTTACATACATGTACTTTCTTTTGGTGTTCTAACATCCAAGGAAAGATAACATGAGATGAGCAGATAGAATGATAACAATCAAGAATTTTCATGGATGGATGAAGAGACAATCTCAGCTCTTGGCTGTACAATAAGAGAATCCAAGAAATAGATCAAGAAAGACTTGCATGGATAGGCAACAGATCTAGACAACAATATGATAAATTTACTGCAACTGCATCTCGATCTTGCTTCTTGATACATTAAAGCAGTGAGATATAGATTGTTGCTCTGAAAATCTCAGTATCAGGGGTCTAACCAGTGCTCGTCATTTGCCATTTGACAGAATTTTGTTGCATATGATGGAAAAATCTTAAGACCATTCCGTCAACATTGATGGACAAAACTCGGGGGGTAATGATATACAGATGTACAATTTGAATAAACCACTCCCAAACACAGGCTGGAAATTGAACAATAACGGAAATTTGTACACAATGACAGAAAAAAAATGTTTTAAAGATTTTTCCGTCAATGCGAATTTGGATGACAGAAAAAGAATTTCAAGCTGGATAGTGCCCTGCTCAGTACTAGTATGTACAATAACATGAGTGTGTTTATCTCTCCCTCAGTCCGAAGCAGCAGGCTAAGATGGCCATGCACTGCAGAACCACCTTTGGAGACATGCTGCTGGTGGAGGATATATATGGATACCCGGTGAGAAACAGCATGCTGCCTTAGACCTGATACACACTGGGAAAAATTTCTGGACGTGCGACAATGATGTACGCCTTTTTTTTCTGGGTGTGAATGGACCCTGCGCGTCGTATGACACAGGCATTTTCATGGCTCGTACGTCACACGGGCCATACAAATGCCTGTGACATGACACGTTACACAATTTACACCCAGGAAAAAAGGCAACGTCCAGAAAATTTTCCGGGTCTTAGTGCTTCTTGCTACAAATTCATGCAATACTAACACAGTTGCTCACCTCTTTATTTCAAGTCATAAGTAGCGTTGTGGTTATTTCCACTGAAGACACCATTTACTTAGATTTTATCAGCAAATGCAACAGTAGGATCTGTGAAATAAAATTTATGTAGGTTATAAAGTTAACATACTTTACTTGAAAGTCCATCTGGTGTTGGTAAAAGTCATTCTGAATCAAGGTTGAACTGTTATTGCCAACACAAAAATTGGACTTACCCAAATTTTCGACTGAACAACTCCAGTCCTTTTCAAAGAATGAGCAATCCACTGCGTCTGTGACGTCACGTTATGCAGATAGGACACTTGACTCAGTGAGAAGTAGATCATACTGTATACGACTGGGTGAGCCATAAGTGCGCTTCTATTTTTTGTATACATGAGATGTGACAGATCATGAGGAGTTTGTAATTACTTTTCCAGCTGGCTGCAGGCACCCCACTTCCCAGCCCTAAAGACCTGCTGGGAAAAATTCTTATCAAGAACAAAAAGAAGATCAAGAAGAGAGCAGGTAAGAATGCCATTGTACTGAATGCCTGCGTGCATGCTGATTGATATGTGTCTGACGGGGGTCGATAATGCTTCACAAAGTGAGAGCAGACAGTCGAATTCTTTTCAGGGGGTACTTTAAATCCATTTAGTACTTTTGATTCATTTTAATGCAATCTAATTTTAGAAGTTGGGAGGAAAGGGAGTAGTCCACAGCATCTAATTTTAATGGTTCGGGGAGAGAAGGCAGAAGAGTGATCAAATATTTGTGATGATGAATTCTTAGCTGTTGAATAGTGACCATAAAAGTTGCTAGAATTAACTTACCGTTAGCAAATCAAGAATTACAGTTACCATATCAGTGACCATATCTTGATATTACCTGCTAAGCTATGGAAGACATGGTTAGTCTGAATCTTTATGCTCACATTAATTGTTTATGCCAATACAACATTATCGCTTTGTAGGTAGTGATCTGTCTAGTCCTTATACATGTTCATAGATTAGTATACCTTACATCTCTTCTTTGTATTGTTCTTTAAGCACCTGGGGAAATCAAAGACAAAGGTGACATTGTGGAAAATGGAAACAAGGACATGCAGGAGAATGGCCTTGATGAGGAGAATGGGGCGGATGAAAGTCTGGCTGAAGAGAAAGGTGCAGAGGACAATGTAGAGAAGGGGGCAGGTGAAAGCACAAACATGGCGCCAGAAGAGGAGAGACGGGGTTCCGGTGAGTAGACATGATAAGTTGCTGACTACCCAAGGTGTAACAGTGGGGATCTGGGAACAAAAATATCAAGTCCATCCCGACTATCATCTCATATCTTTGTGTTTATTATGTTTTTAGAATAGTTTTACTGTGTAGTTTATGCATGCATGGCTTGTCTGTATTTCAAAGTAACCAAGGAGTTAGCATTTCAGAAGATCACAACCTTTCACTGTTTCCCATGAAGTCTACAGTGGTCTCCATGCAGTTTAAGCTTTACTATACACCATTTATCTGGCAGACTCACCAATGTGTAGGTATATGTTTACCAGTAGCACTCTTAACGTTAACCCATATAGTAACAGTGAACATTATTTAAGTTCCCTGTACTTTGGCTTCTCCTCCCCACCCAGCAACCATCCCAGCGCCAGCCTCCTCCAGCACCAGAGCCAGCCCCGGGATAGAGAAGATGAACAGTGTGTCAGCTGACCAGCCCGAGGCTGATGAATACGGGGATGACAGCGAGTCAGAGGAGGAAGAGGAGGAGGACGAGGAGAAGAAGAAGAGAAGGCAGGAGCAGAAACGAGACAAGGTAATGAGGGAGGCACATACTATTAGGTACTATTTTTCAGGATGAGAGATCTTATTCTCCCTCATATGTGAAGTAAAATATGTTGGACTATGCTCTTAGTGTCCAACTTAGTGATTTTACAAACAACTCAAGGTATTTAACTATCACACTCATTGAGGAAGTATCCATCCTTCAACAAAAGAAGCAGATGATGTTATACAACAAGGAATAAAACAGTCAAAGATGATGATTGATGACAACTGTTACGCATGACCAAAGGGCAGTAAACATGGCCTCGCAAAGGTAGGATATCCTTGGCTGCACAGCATCACCTTACAGAGTTCCAGTTTGCAGAGGGAACAGACAGCCCTTCTCCATGCAGCTGACCTGTGAGGTTGACCTCTGGCTATGTTGGGCTGTGCGGTTATGGAGTTCTGTCTGATTGCTCTGTGATCGATACACACTGCAGGTAATATAAGGCTCTGCAAGTCCCAGAAGACCTGGCAAAGTCTGGAGGTTGTGATATTGTCCTAATTGATTGTTCTAAAAATATTTTGATGGCTGGCATGGGAATTTTGGACCTTGACATCTTTATGAGGGGAATGGGTATAACGCCAGGCCTTGCAAAGAGTAGAGGGTATCCAATTATAATTGGTCTGGCTCCCTGGATTATAACAGTATCGTTTCCAAAATATTTCACTATTCACTTATGGTTTAAAGTCGTTAAACAGGATTGAACAGCTATATCTTGTCCACTTTTTGTTTCATCATTTTGCATAGAGAACTATCTGGTAACATGACTTCTGGGAAACAGCAAGGAACTTGAATGTGTGCATGGGTAATTGTCAGTTTGTTTCCCTTTCAGTCCTTTGACAGCGTGACCTGGAAGCGGGAGAACTTGCTACTCCACCAAGTGTCCCTCTCCAATGCCATGAATGCTCCCCCCTCTCCAACCGAAGTGGCGGTAACTTCTGCCCCTTCTTTCTTCCTAATCCGGGTTCTGTCTTGGAATGAATGAGTGAAGGTTTTGTTTAGAGTGTTATCATTCATTGCATACTTTTTCTTGCACCAACCTTTTGTAAAGTTAAGATGATGAAAAGTTGGCTACTGTAAGTAGCATGGCTGCTTCCCCAGCGAAGTGCAATTGGTAACTGTTTTCTCTTTGATTTGATTCCTAATAATTATTTGCTTAACTGTTTTTCATTGGGTTACAGATGAGTTGTGTTTACAATTAATGTACGACCTTGTGCACCCCTATTTCCCACCAGGGTTTCAGTGATGGGTGCACGGACTGAACATGATTCTTTCACTAATCCCCTCCTATTTACCTTTTGAATTACGAAAACTAACACTTATGACTCTCAGTCTTACAGATGCACTAAATGGATGCAAGGGGAAATGCAATTTTGTTTTTATATGATTTGAATTGTATTTATGCAAATTCGTTAAGATGCACTGTCTGTGTAATGACTAATTGTCCTGCATGTGTAACTTCTAGAGCTTCAGAAAAAGGCCTATGGTAAACAGCAAGTTTTTAAACATTTTGATTTCATAGTCAGAACTGCTGGAACTGCAAATCAAATTGTTCCTCTAGCTACATTTGCACATGTCTGAAGGCCCGTTTCTGAAGTAAAGAATCGTGTCTGTCAGGACGTACTTCCCATGATGCACTGCAGCTGTGAATAAAGAGTGATTAACCCAAGATTTGTTAAGAGCATTGATAATAGTTAAATGTGTTGTATGTAAAAATTGGCATTATCTGTTTTCAACAAAGCTGCACGTTTTGTCTGTGTATGTCTATTAGAAATTTGATTTTGACTGCTGGAAGTGTTGACAACTGTATTGTTATGGACTCTGATACACTGTCTGATGGGATGATCTTTGTTCCTTTGCTCCTTGATAATGTTTTGCTGCATCTTTCTATGGTTTAATTTCAGGTGTTGATTTTGATGAATTGTTCTTTTTTTTCTTAAATTTTTGTTGGGGTTTGTTGTTACAAGACACTTCAAAAGCAGTGCAGAACAACTGTCAGCCATGACAAGATACCCTACCACTATACATCCTAGCCAGCCTATGCCTTACTTTACAAGCACTTACATTCTGTAGTTGTGGAGTTTATTTCCTCCCCTTTATCCTTGTAATATATCAACCCTCAAGTACACCTACTTGAAGTTATTTCTGGCTATTTAAGTGCGAGAGTAGGGCAATTTTGTGTGATTTATGCGGCATGTGTCAGCACGTCTAGAGAAACTGGGATTTGTCAGACCAAAGGGGATCTTCTTTCCTGATGACTGTGTAGAATCTGCCTCTAACCCATTTGATTCCCTCTCCATGTCTGACCAATCCACACCCCTGCAGCTGCCATCACTTCTTTTACAGGCTTGTATCTCAGACAATCATTATGGTACTCCAGGTTTTCCCTGCTATTTTTGGCTCACAGTAAAAGGATGGAATGTTTCAAAGGATTTTCCCACAAAATTTCGACAGATCAGGGAATGCATTCAGCGCTGTGGGATAAGAAATTTCTCCAAGCTGGTATTTGAGATACCTGAAGACAAATGAAGTTGCAGCCTTGGAGTGGACATGGCCATAATCTTTAAATCTCACTCAAAAGGATTCATGCATGGTGAAGCCTGCATCCCATTTGTCAGTGTAATAAAGTACATCTACTGTAAAGAATTTAAGCACACAGATGCCACAGAATGGATCAGTTTTACTGTTAAGAAAGTATCCATTTTGTTAAAAGTCTTCCAGTATTAATGGTCCTGCTCTCCACATTTTGTACTTGTTTACTGGGAAGTTATCAAGACAGACTGCATGATGTAGGTGGAACTCATAAATAAATCTGCCACTTTGAAAAACAGTGGGTTTGAGAGATCTCTAGTGCAGCACCCCCCAGGTATGCACAGTTTAGATATACATGAGTACTTTATCCTGGGGGACGTTGGAAATCTTAGATGGTTTTTTTTTCAGGAATTATATACCCTGGTGGAATTATATCTAACTTAGTAGATGTTACAGTGATTAAGACTCATCCAAGAAATACAAGTCAAGAGGAGCTCATGATAAGGGAACAGTTTAGCTTACTTCTATTGTTATAGCCGAATGAATACAACTTTTGTTGTGTAAATGGCCCCGCAGCCTACCTCAAGTAACAGCAAAAGTGGTTTTAGAAAACATTTGAAGGCTGATCATGAGTTGACAGTCTCCCTAACTGTGTGAAGAAAATATCTCTCACTGGTTCAGGTCTGTGCAGTGGGGACAGAATTACCTAACTCAACATTCATTGATTTGAGCACACGTTGTATGCCAGTTTCACACCTAAACATCAGTATACATTTAATTTCTTAAGAAGGTCCTCTGCCTCTTTTGCTTTCTGAAATACCCTCACTTTTAGTTTGAAATCAAAACTAAGATGACACTTTAGCCTTAAACAAAGAGCTAAGAAGAACTTTAGAAGCATCATCTATGGAATGTTTTTAGTTCAAGTCTTAACCATCCATGTTTTACCGTATGTTGTAACATAGGGCACAGCAGGACAGGAGACAGATGCTGTCGCTGAGATGTCAGCACTTGTCAACTACATCCAGCCTGTCCACTTTCACTCCTTTGAAATCTCAGAGAGTAAGTCGTGTTTTTATGTCCTTTCTGTCCTGCTATATCTCTATCAATGGGCAATATGTAGTGACTTGTTTATTCTTTCCCCAACAATTGAAAGTGAAGGGGTTATTCTTATGAATCAACTGTGTACAATTTCTATGTCAGGATTTGACTGGATGCTATTGATTTCCCTGAACATTTTTAATTGAATGTTAAGCAAGGGTTTGCAGATTCACAATTAGAAGAATTATGTGTATCTCACTGAGTGTAGCCATCTGATGGAAGTGCCCGGAAGTGCAGTCCTCGTGTGATAACCGCAGCTTCAAATTTACAGGGGTAGAATATCTCATATTTGAACCAAAAATATCAAAGGTGTACAATAGAAAATGTGGAAAAAACTGAATGTAGGGCAAAAATGTTTTGATCAGATGTATTTGGTAGTGAATTGTTGACACATAAAGCAATGATTGAAAGAAAGTTTCTGTTCTTAGGAACCTCTTACATGTACACACCTCCTCTTTCCTGTATCTCTTTGCTACTGGTTGCTGAGTATATTTCCACTGTGTTCTACAGAGAGGAACCGGAGCTTTGAGATTTCCTCCTTTGTGGAGACAGCTGCCTTGGCCAGCCTGAAGGAGTTCCCTGTGGAATTTGTCAAGTATCCTTTTATCAACAACAGTTTCATGGCAATCCATCCATAGCTTCTTGAGTTATGCTGCTAAACTACATACATACATACAAACAAACAAACATACATACATACATGCCTGCATACATGTACATGTACAATTACAGCTACATACATACATTCAAATGCTATCAAAAACGTGGCAAAGATAATAATAGTATTTTGTACATAATATGATAGAGCTTGTGGTACTATCCTGCCATGTGATATTGAAAGGCACAAAGGGACATGGGGCTACCTGGTGGAAGGATGGATGGAGTCTTTCCACCAGTGAAGTGTAAAGAGATTTTTTACTGTTTAGAACAATTATTGGGGACTATGTTGCTCTATTGTTAATGTTTCCAATATGTGTGACATGTACATGTAATGATCCAGATCCAAATAAATTTTTTTCTGGGTCAAAAAAAAAGGTATCTTTTCAACACAGTTGTTACTGTAAGTTGTATGTATCCTCCCCAACCCCTCTCCAGTTAAAATAGTCAGCCGGTTTATCAGGAACAATACGTTCAGATGCTTCTAAAAACAGGTATACAAACTAAAGCCTTAACCCAACTCTAGCTACAACAAGCGACAGTTGAGCAGAATTTACCCACGAGGCACCAGAATGGACTCCAGTAACTACATCCCACAGGTCAGTATGTCGACTGAATAACAGCTTATCGTAGAATGTCAACACTCCACAGAGACAAATCTGATATGATACTTAACCTTTGTATGATGCACAGCTGTGGTCTCTGCGCATATCAATTTGGGTCATGTTTTCCGTGCCTGAAATTTGGCCTGAAGAAAGAGAACTATGTCAGACACATTTTCATTAGTACCTCTTCATGATCTGCCTTTTATGATTGCTTCAGCTAGCCTGAAGACAGCGCCGCATTCATGAGTCTATCATTGACCCTCCCTTGGTGAATACATGTATATAATTCTTGTTGTCTGCGTAGTCCAGTGGTTAGCGACCCTGCCTTTGGACTAAGAGGTTGGGAGTTCTAATTCTGGCTGTTGTTGCTCACCCAAGATACACGCTGCTGGAAAGAGTTGCAATCCTTTGGACAGGATGTTAAGCCTGTCCACTGTTCATTATACATGTAATTG
The DNA here is from genome assembly GCF_035083965.1 of Branchiostoma lanceolatum. Classification (NCBI taxonomy): domain Eukaryota; kingdom Metazoa; phylum Chordata; class Leptocardii; order Amphioxiformes; family Branchiostomatidae; genus Branchiostoma; species Branchiostoma lanceolatum. The sequence goes on along the minus strand of NC_089725.1, from coordinate 23,695,774 downwards.
TCAAAAAAGCTAGGGGAATTTCCCCAGTACAATAAACCTATAAATACTGTTCATAACATAATTTCTGTCACAACCAGTGGACAAATAGCTCTTCAGAGAGCTACTTTGGTTTGGGATCACTTTGGATCTTGTAACATAGATTTGATTGTTGTCATTGACAAGGATTGTTGTCATTGACAAGGATATCTTGTTATATTTAACCTTGCCACCAGCCATTAACTATTGAACTCTGCAGTTGTTATAATTTTATCTCCATAAACCTTGAGAATGGTGTTCCAAGAAAGCTTTCACACACAATCATATTACCATTCTATATGATCAATTGTGTGCTCTGGTTGACTGCAAACTAGATTGTCAGGCCTGACACTTGGCAGTTGTTCAAATCTGTCTTGTTATCTATTCTCAGCTTTGCTTTCCTGCTAACCTTCTTAGTCAGCCCACTTATGGATGGGCTTCCTTTGGGTTTCTTGGAAGCCAGTGGTACTTTAGATCTGCTAAATATGCTAACCTTGACTGGTGACGTTCAACTTGGCAGCACTACCTTCTAGGTGATTTGTTCTTCTCAGGTATCATCCAGTGGCTTACCAAAATTGTGAAAATCAGGTTTTGTCTTTTTATCTTTCTGAAATTAGATTCAGATTCAGATTATTATGTATGTATATTGGTCAGGACTATTGATTAATGGGGTACATGATTATGCCGTCATCAAGATTACCTGGATTTCTAGCATGATTCACAGGTAGATTGTTGTCTCCCATTCTGCCACTGTTTACAATTGTGCCAACAGACTTTGGTGGAATGGGTTAATTTTCATTATCAGTAAAAAACCTTTATAAATTCTACCCTACCTACCTAGAGTAGGCAACATAAAATTCTACAAGATTGAAATAAACAGTAAATTTAAATCCATGATATCTCCTTGTAAGAAATCTACATTCACTTCAAGGTTAAATCAACAGTATGAGGTCCATGTTATGCTCTCGGCTGAGGATTTTAGTTTGCTGACATAAACTTAAGAATTAAGTCCACAAATTATATTTCTCTTGCATTCTTCCCACCTCTTCATATTTCATATGCAAAACTCAGACAAGTGAATCTATATGTTAGATACAAAATTATTCAAATCCTGTGTGTCTTCTAGAATCTATCCATTATTGGCAGATGTTGCCCCAAATGAGTCAGGTTTTTGTAGTGCTGTACATGTATACCGGTAAGCCTTGTTTTACCCATTACTAGTTATGTGTCTAAATGATTCAGGCAACACAGCTTGTGATATTTTGGCTGCTGTGGGCACACCGAGCTGCCAATTGGATCAGACCTGTGAGCGTTTGTCCTGTTATGGTAAAGCCTGGCGGCAAGAGCAACATCAAAGCTGCGGCTGCTTGGTACGTGGGCTGGCTGTTGTCAGCTTACATTTGCCACAAGTGGATGAGCAAAATGAAACATACATAACCAGGAAGTAAACCAATTAGACAACACAAACATCATGGAGATTCTCTCTTAACCACCTAATTAGCCCACATGTGCAGCATGGCAGTTCTTGTCTCGTGTTTATTAAGTGGGTGGGCAAATAGAAGGAAGGAGAACATCAGACAGAGATGGCAAAGAAGTATGAAATAGTACAGTACAAAGACACAGGAAGTGAGCAAAGCATGGGAACATCAAAACATTCAAATTTCAAATAAGTTTTAGATAGAAGCAAATGGATTGTGTAAGCAATAAAGGGAAGCAAAAAGATGTACCCAGTATAACAGTTTCAATTTAACATCTTAGATTCTAGTTTACATAATATTACAGCTGGTAGGTTGATCTGGTATCAAGGACCTCCTTGCTGGTATGTACTATATCGGGACAAAGGTGCATGCTGCAAGTATCAGGACTCGAGATTCATCTTCATGATCATTGTGCCTCAGTTTTCCAAAACCTGTAACAAATAGATGTACTGTGTCTTTTTCAGACATTTGTCACTTAATCACATCTTCCAGGGCTAGACCTACCTACCAGCAAAATGTCAGGCAAATCCATTCAGGATTTCTTTTACTTATGCTGTCCACAAACAGAGCAATTCTATAGATGTGGTGAAAACTAAATGCCCTTGAATTAAAAAACATCAAAAACAGACAGATTTTTGCTCAGATCTCCTTGAGTCCTTTACTCCTGAAGCTTTACCCATCAAAGGCTGGATGATCAGTCTTAAGGGACATCCCTGATGTTCTAGATTAGTCCCGTGGTACAGATGTATCTTGACTTCCTCTCTATAATGACCATTTGTTTTCATCTTCTTGAAAGCCAAGGGAAAATGAGCCAGTAGGATGTTCATCTAGCTGCTTCTGTGCTGAAGTCATGCATGTTATCCAGCAGTATTACGTGTGTCCTGGCAGGTTTCATTGAGAACTAGAGTTCCACAAACACATTATCTTCGCCAAATAATCAAGGCTTATCATGGAGAGTGATTAATATTTACGTGCTTATCACCCCCTGAAAATTTGATCATGCACCATACCATTTGGAAGTTATGATGGGGCGAATGAGTCCAGTCTAGATATGGTTAAAAATCATTTGGTGGTACAGGACTAGTATATGTGTAGAGTGTGCTGATATATGTTATAACTGGTCATGAAAAAATATGAGTATGTTGATATTATATGGGCCACAAAGGTTCGATATTGCAGTGTTGTAAGTTGAAAGTGATGATGAAATAGTACAGTCAATATATATGAATAGAATAAATCTGGCTGGTGGTTGGCGTGTTTTTAGGTGTTTTTGTCCTGCTGGGCTTTCTATTTTGTCCCTATTTCGTTATGTCGCCAACCGTGTTGAACAAAAATGCCTAAACTGAACGCGTTAAACCAGCAGGACCCACACCTCTGCTTGGAGAATAGTTTATTTATTTGACCTACATGTACGTTTATGCAAGGCCATCTGTTTACATGACCTGACACTGTCCCATGTCCCATTGAAATGCAGTAGGTTAACAAACTTTCCTTACTAATTATTGCAAATTAGCTCCTGATTTGCATAATTAGTCATTGATAATGTAAAGCACCATCTGAGCTCTCTACATACCAAACATCACGACGATCTGTCGACCCCTTCTCAAGTTAGACATGTCCGAATGTCAAAACAAAAACACCCACTGCAGTTCTAAACAAGCCGCTAGGGAGCCAAAATTTACAGAACTTGCTTTCTGTGGCATGAACTATCTACCACACAAAAATCATGACCATAGCACTTTCAGAAAATATGCCCCTAAGTTTTGAAGCTCCGCTGCAGTACCTTAGGTACCCGCTAGAAGGCCCATTATCGAACTTGACCTTCCTTTCTGTAAACCCTACCCATCCACTAAATATCATACGGATCCATCTACAGCTTCTCGAGTTATGCTGGCGACATACAAATACACATCAACACAAAGCCCGCTGCAGTACCAACGGAAAATACCAGGGGAACCATTTTTGAACTTGACCCCCGTTTTCACAACATCTACACACCTGCAAAAAATCATGAAGATCCATCAACGTTTCCGTCACTTTTTTTGCCTACATACAAACACAAAAAAATGTAAAGTCTGCTGCAGTACTGTTGAAAAACGCAAGGTGAACCATTTTCGAACTTAAGTTTCCTTTGCACAACCACTACACACCTACCAAAAATCATAAAGATTCGTTGAAGCTTTCTTGAGTTATGCTCCTGACATACATTCAGACCCACCCAACAGATTTTTCAACCGAAAACATAATCTTCTCCGAGTACAAGTACTCGGCGAAGATAAAAATGCTACATACATTGTACATTTTAGTGGGGAACATCATAGGATGCTGTGATAAAGACTGAAGTTTCACCCCTTGCTTTCAAACGCTCACTGCTCGTCTGCACACTTCCGAGCCAGTAGTTTGAAATAACATCAGTCTCCATGATTGGAAGCTTAAGTTTTTATACAGCAGGGATACAACAAATTTCAGGTGTCTGGCTTTGAAAACAGGTGTAAGCTCCAAAGTGGTAATCCATTCTAATGAAGAAAAAATTCTGGAAGGCGCTTTATCTTAATTTTGTAGTTGATCACAGGAAGGATTTCTAAGATGTGTTATGTTCACTACACAGATAAGCTTCCATGCATGTGATGTCCTGATGAAACGTTTACTAGGATTATTAAGTAATTTATGTCATACCTGGGCTGCAAAAACGTTTGATACGGGCTTCCATAGAATATCTAGAATGCATTTCAAAATTCGAATACTAGATTTGGGCGTTGTGACTGATACAATTTTTGTTCTAGGTCCGTGTTGTATTCTATATGTAATGTGAATATACTTTGGAGTTGTCAATAAGAGCTCTATGAAGGACTTTTAAAACAGTTTTCCAGTTAAGAACTAGACCTTATTCTACTTCAGGAAGAAGGCAGGTGTTGTTTTCAGTCCTGTGCCGCCCTGTGGGCATCCCACGGTGATATCATTTGTACGAAAACATCAGGCAACGCAGCTGTAGGCACACCGAGCTGCCAATTGGATCAGACCTGTGAGCGTTTGTCCTGTTATGGTAAAGCCTGGCGGCAAGAGCAACATCAAAGCTGCTGCTGCTTGGTACGTGGGCTGGCTGTTGTCAGCTTACATTTGCCACAAGTGGATGAGCAAAATGAAACATACATAACCAGGAAGTAAACCAATTAGACAACACAAACATGCTAAAGATTCTCTCTTAACCACCTAATTAGCTACTGTGTGGGATGGTAGCTGTTTTTTGTGTTAGTTGCAAGTGGATTGGCAAATAGGACGGAGGAACACATGAAGATGAATAAGTACTTTTTGGAAGATACAGGAAGCAATCAAAGCATGAGAACATCACAGCTTTTGTCAGTACATGTAGGCTATGTAACATCTGTGAAGAGACATGTTGAACAACATCTTATTCTATTTTTGTGACATCTCATCATTATAATCCAATCTCTGTGGATCTAAGGCTGTGAGATTGCAAAGCAATTAATTTTGCAATATCTAGGAGTCTCCTTTGTGTTGGAACAATGGTATTTTATAAATACGGTACAGTATTAGTAGGAAATTCAATGCAGCTCATCATGATAAATACTGAAGGTAACGAATGGTTTAGTAGGAATTGATAATATGATGCTGTCTGTCTTGATGAGGGTATTGTATGTAAGTTAGTGAGGATGTGTATTGTCTTGGTTGTTCGGATCATCATGAAATTGTCAATAACAGTCTGAGTAAATCGTTCATGGTTTCAGAACTTTTCTGTTCACTTTGCTATTTCTAGTAGGATCTATTTTCTTGCCCATGTATGCCAAACATTGTGTCCATGTGATATTATCAGCATTCATTAGATGAGCCCATTAGAATGATGTGTGACATCCCTGACATGTAATGTGATACCAAATATAACACATCAATATTCTCTGAAACCACAAGAAGGGGAAACAGGGGCTAAATGTGTCTTCTTGTAGCATCTCCAAAACAGCAACATTTCTGGGGAAACATTTTTCTGTTGTTCACAAAGCTATGACCTTGGTGCTGAAAGTGTGGGAGTTCGAAGTTTTCGGTTCAGGTTTCAAAGAAAAACTTCAGCTGCTTTTCATCCCACATCACAACTGTTGATTTTATCATTGCCTTCAGAGGTTTCTCCTTTTGATGACCATTTTACCCTCTTCCTAAACATTAAGGGAAAATGAGAAGTTCAGGCCTTGAAATGCTTAGAGCAGCTATGGCCTTGGTGCTGAAACCTTGGGAGTTCAAAGTTTTCAGTTCAGGTTTCAAGTTAAAGAAAAACTCCCCTCGGCTGCCTTTTATCCAACTTTATATGTTGCCTGTTTGAAGAATTTCCCCCCAAAAAGGGGAGTAACAAAACATTAAAAAAGATAGTTTCCATCTCTTCTTCCAAAAAGCTGAAGAGCAGCCTGTTGATTGCATCATGACTCCCATGGTGCTTTGCCTTCCTCCGTTTGATGACGATGTGTTTTCCTCTTCCTGAACGTCAAGGGAAAATGAAGCCTACAGGATGTTCATCTGGCTGCTTCTGTTGTGCATTCACCCTCGTTACACAACAGGTTTACGTAGGTCCCGTCAAATTGTTTCCTCGATAAGAACAGGAAGTTTTACGTATACCTTTTGATGTGGAGTATTATAAGAAACTGCGTAGTGGAAATGAGACACTCCAGACTGCCTATTGGCAAATATTTTGAGCAGGATTGAGAGTTTACGTCATTTGATATTGATCCTACACGTACCAAAGAGTCCATAGTCGAGTCACATGTCCGTAAGCTGTCACTTGATTGTTTGAACCATAATCCATTCACCAAAAAAGGTGGCAAGTCTTGCCAAACATCTGGTTCATTTCGATATGTTATTCATCAGCACCAATGAGTTTTTGGTTATTTGTGTAAACTTGGTTATTTGTTTCCCCGCAAGCATGTTTCCAAAGTTAGCTGCGATTATGGCAGTCTATTACAACATACTAATGGGAAGGGCTAGCAACACCTCCCTGTAAATATATACCCTCTGCTGCTGAAACAGCAAGGAAACTTGCTGCCCGATGTGCCACTAGGCACTACAAGGGTCTGAATGAACGAGCGAACGATGACATACTGTAATTGTAGATGACAACAGTATACAGTTGCATAATGTACACTTCACACTACACATAATCATGAACATTAACCTATGTGTCAGGTAGCAGAGATGCGTGTGCTTGGTGCATGTTTCAATTAGAATGAACATGATAGGGAACAGTAGGAAGATGCTTTTAGTGTTCATTTCATTATGGAAGTAAAAATGAAAGTAAAAGAATATCAGCAGCATGCTTACCATGATTGCAAGGCTATACATTTGAGAGCCATGCAATCACGCTGATGTTGTGTTGGGAAATATCATACAAAGGTTACATTAATTTCTATTAATGGGTTGTGTGAGTTTGTGGCACCTGCTGCAGGGATTCGGTTTCATGTTAACTTTGAGTTTGAGTCAGTATCTGCCATATGTTTTAAAATCCTTTGCATTTACTTAATGGAACATGATACACTTTGCATTGGCATCTTGATTTATAGCTAATTCTTAAAGAAAATTTAAAATGCTCTTTCAAATGTTTGGCCAATCCACCAACCTTTCCTAGCCCTGCAGGCACTTTTAACCCACTTCTGGCATTACAGGTCCACAAGGTTGTTACATGTTGAATAATAATGTGGTGTTTATTTCGTGAGGACATGTTGCAAGCAAGGGCTTCACAGAACAATGTCTGAATTTTGCCGTTCTAACAATGGTTGTGATAAAAAAACTATAGATATTCTACATAGATATAACTTGTAATGGTAACAACAGTTACTAACACTCATTGAAATGTTCTAAAATACTGTTAGAATTCTGAAGGTTAACATTACTATGCATTTAAGTTGATAATATATTGCAGTCAAGGTCACAATATCATAAAACAATTCTGCAATGGCCAATGGTGTTCTCCAGTAATACATAGATTCCCTAAAGACCAATCCTTCAAAGGATGGCAAGTCATGCCTGTTGTTTCTCTAACATTTCATGTACATGTAGCTTATGTAGGATTAATGCAAGATGAAATGATATTACCTGAACATGATGCATATAATCCTGGAATAAAACGTAATCTCTAGAAGTATCATTTGATAACTGTTACCCCACCAACTGCTAATGAGGTTGCAGAAGAAGAAAGAAATCAAGCCTGAATAGATCTACAGTAATGGTTATCGGTTACACAACCCCACAGCTTCAGATGTCTTGCCTGCCAACCATACCCAAGTCATTACTGATGCATAGTGTGTTGCCGGCAGTGTGTGCTGTCTAGCAACAGGGTGGAAAAGGAAATGAAGATAGGTCATTGACGTCAGTGGGAGGCAGTTTGCCCACCTGGAATTAGTCTTGCCCATATATGGTCACAGTTTTCTTCAGAAAGAGAGTAATTGGAGCCTTCCCCGGCACAGGGAGCCGTGGGCAGGCTCTGACTGGCCACCTGTGGCTCTGCAAAGTGTCCAGTGTTATATTTAGCAAGTCAATATTGCTTTTTTAAACAGACGGTTATTTTTAACACACAGGCTAGGATTATGTGGGTGTATGTTCCCAAAATAAACCACGGGTGATCAGTATAAAGTCAGAATGTATCCCAAAGATACCAGTTTGTTTTCTTGACGCACACGGTAAGCAAGGCTGTTGCCTGAGGTACTAGTACTTGACTGTACCCATAGTTACACTGTTGTGGTCTCCAACGCAGAACATTCTGCCATATTCTATCTATTGGATTTGTGGTTTGCTGACGACACTGCAGTGATTACCATCTGCCAAGTACTTATGGTTAGTATTTACTATGATGTACTTACGAGGAATCCCTACTTGACAGTCGTGTACTGTTACAGTATGTCTTTTGTAATCCTATTGGGAGAGTTGTACAAATATTACTTGATCTTGTCACCCTTTTTGGTGGAAGCCTGTGTGCAACCTGTTGATATGAGGCCTGACTGGTTTAATCCTGTGTGATGTCTTGAGATAACCAGAGTGTCTTAAGTTGTGTTCTAATCTGTAAGCTGCTGTCCTGATGATGTGTCATTGGTGGTAGTGATAAACAAAGCACAGTCAATAGAATTTCTTGTCTAGTTCCTTACAATTATTCAAATTCTATGTCAAAGGTGTCTATTCTTAGTAATTTGAAATGTTTGCCAGTTTTCATCCTGTCTTAGCTATAGTTACATGTATTGTGATATAAATAGCCCAATATTGCATCATAAAGAACCATGTAAAACACATTTTAAACAGAAGATTGTTAGATTTTGGGCTTGATATATTAGTCTGTATAGCTTTATTTGGGGTTGTTTTCAATTTCTGTTTTGATTTCATTTCAAGACCTGTATAGCTGATCTGAAACTGTACATTGTGCATTATGGCTGGATTTGTTTTCATGCATCATGTTTTGCTTGGGGCAATGACCTAATTGGTACTGTTGCCATTTTTCACAGTACACACTTGTGCTGTTTTGCTGAGTTTGTTTTTTATTTCTCCTCAGGTCTTCTGGAATGCAGGCTGCCAGCTTGTTGCGTTGAACTTCCAAACATTAGGTAAGGCACGGAGCACCGTCAGAGAAACCAGTGTTGTGTCATTTTAAGTGGGAGGCATAAGCTGTTGCAGTCTCCATCTATTCTAATTGAAAATATTTTTTAACTTATTACATATGTTGTTGTTTTTGATGCTTGCTTTTTGTAACCTTCCTGATTGAGAAGTCTGATCTTTTAGAATAGTTTTGATGAAAATAGTGGTATCTCTCATGTTGTGCACAATGACTCTTGATGAGGTGTGCTGCATGTGTACAACACACACACACACACACTAGTATTGCTGTTTCTGTAAGTCCTGTGAAAGAACCATCTAGTAATCCATAAAAACAAACCATGGAGACTCATAGAACTGATTGTTTATCTTTATCATGCCATTATGTGTTGTTGTTTTTCATGCTTTTTTTTCACTTTTCTGATTGAGAGGTCTGATCTTATAGAATAGTGAGTGATAAAGATGATGACTCTTGAAGATTTGTGTTCCATGTGGATGCTCCATACACACCATTATTCAGTAAGCTCTGTTCAAGAACCATCTAGTAATCTATAGAAAAATTTAATGATCCATGGCCACTCACAGAACTGATTATTTTTGATTATGTTTATCATGCCAAGACAACTAGAGCCAAAGAATATTAGATTTGCTGCTGTGCCTTGATAGTATGCCCTTTGTTTCTCCCTCCCCACCCTACAGACCTTGGCATGCAGTTGAATATGGGATTCTTTGAATACAACAACAGGAGCGGTTATATCCTCAAGCCAGACTTCATGAGACGTACAGACAGACACTTTGACCCTTTTGCAGAATCTACAGTGGATGGTATTGTTGCAGGAACAGTGACAGTCAAGGTAAATCAAAGTGTAGGCTCTGCTGATATTTACCATGTTGTGGACAATCATACATACTCTGACATCTTCTATATTCCCAGGTAGACACAGGATTTACAAATTTAAAACGTATGTCCCGTCAAGATTTTTGCAAGCTATACAGAGTTTGATATACATGTACTACATAGATGTCCTCATTTTGGGATATATGTTAATTTTACCAACAGACCCTTGAGATATGCGCCCACTGGACCTTTGATTACAAGGCCACTGAAGTCTAATTGGTACTATTTCTAGAAACATGGTAGGGGGGATGATCCCTGAAAGCAGCGCCCACCATCTCAGCCTCTCAGGATTGTTCATTAGTATGTGACCTGGCTTATCTCCGTAAATGTCAAGAACCTGCCGTACATGTTGTTCACTCTGTAGTGCTTAGTGTCTCATAGGTCAGCAGGTTTCCTTGAAGTTTCTGTAGCAAGGTATATTTTTACTTGTAGGTGTTGTGAGCCCCTCCCCTTTAAAGTGCTTCAGGCATCTTTTCAAACACTCACCAATTAATTGGAACCAGGAGCTCAATTGTGAGGCTGTTATCAGTTGAGCAACAGGGACATCCCTACTATCCATACATGTATATGCACAATGTATCTATTATCTAAGTGTTCCACCACCCATAGAGAATTATAGAAAACAGTCGCCCTACAAACTAATGATTGTGTTGAAAAGAGGTCTACATTCATCTGAATCACTTTGAAAGCTGAAAGCAATACCTATAGTGAAACATTTCTTCTGAACCATTTTAGGTGATCTCAGGACAGTTCCTGACAGACAAGAAAGTTGGCACATATGTGGAGGTGGACATGTACGGCTTACCGGCAGACACAGTCCGTAAGCGCTTTCGCACCAAGGTCGTCCCAGCCAACGGAATCAACCCCATATATGATGAGGAACCCTTTGTGTTCAAAAAGGTAGGATCACCATTACCCTGTATGGCTATTTACTTCTGCCTGACTATAGATATTTTTCTAATCATCACCATCTGGTAACTTCAAGTTAGAACTGTAGTTAGACATTTAACTTAGGATATGCATCTCAGACAATGTGTGATTGTGTCACATGTATTTTCTAAGGTCTGTCGTCATCCCCATTGCTGACTTGGTGTTTTTTGTCACCTTTCAGGTTGTACTTCCCCACTTAGCAGTTCTGCGCGTCTCAGTGAGTGAAGAAAACGGGAAATTTATCGGCCACAGAATCCTACCCGTAGACGGCCTCAGACCAGGTAAGGGCTTACAATCATCGGCTTTATACTTGCATCACGGTATTCAGATACTATAACTGAGGTTTTGAAATGGAAAAAAACCATCTCAACCTTGTATGATATTTCTGTTTTAGTCCCACAGATTCAGTTGTGTGAGCCATATGCATGTTATATCAAACCCGAGCACATAGATATATATTCTTTGGGAAACCCACCCAGTGTGTGGGCTGATAACATCCTATGTGATTTCCATAAATCTTCACAATATGTCACAGTAGAAAGAATGAGTGGGTGATGCAATGAGACGTATCAGGTGCTGCTCACCCAGTATATAGACTGTGGTTTAGCGACTTGAAAATGCACGATTCCTTTTCCTCAAATGGCATTTACCAGATTACTTGGACAGATTTTTTACCAGATGGTTAGATGAATTGCCTTGATCCAAATCTTCCAAAAAGCCTTGTGTAGCCAGCACTCAGCTGAAATTACTTCCCACAACATTACCACTTAAGCCGAGCATCGCACCTACACACGTGCACTTAACGTGATCAGTCTCCTCTTTCAAATTGGTCCGACTTCTGTATGCTTTTGTATGTTATATTTGAGCTAGCTTGTGCTAATGCCAAGCTTGCTCTGTTTGTAACATGTTTTGACATTTGTCTCTTCCAAAAATATCACCCAGAGTACATTCGTTCAGTTTTTAAATCATTCTGTGATGTTGCACTTACACAGAGAACGCTATCTCGGCTCAAAAGGAAAGAATCAAATCTCTAGCCATATCTCATAACCACAAACTAAGGTACCACAGAAAAGACCCAAATTAAAAAAAAATCTTCAGGTAAGAAGACCGAATCCCCCAGTCATGTAGTTTTCCTTCTCCCAACCTTTGCCTCCCTTTTCTGGAGCTGTTTCCGTGACAAACAAGCTGACCTTTGAAAGGGAATACCATGTACGTCACTGTTTCCATGGCAACACCGCCCACGCCCGGGTTATTGCCGGGTAGATCTGATGGTACACGTCTTCAATGTAGGCCGCCGCGCAAATGACTTGCAAGGAAATGTGCGCATTAAGGGATGAGCTGTGTGGCAGTTCTTCAAAACTAGATGGATTGGACGGGGGCTCTGACCTTGATGTAGCTCACAAATATACAGAATATAAGGTTCAAACCATAGTTTTGCCTCCAAATTTTTAGGCTTCTTTTTTGTGATATATGGTAGAATAGGTACTAGTATCTTGTATACAAATAATACATGTATTTACCTCAGAATTTAAAAAAAAAACAATGATAAATTTTCGCAACAACCTACCATAGCTGTGGTACCATTCATCTCATTTCTAACTGTGGGCAGTATACAATGTCATGTATTTTGTTGTTAAGGCGTCAACTTAACAGTGGTTCTCTGTATGTACAGGCTACAGGCACATCGTTCTGCGGAATGAAGCCAACCAACCCCTGAACCTCCCCACAGTGTTTGTCCACATCACAGTCAAGGACTTCATCCCTGATAGCTTTGAAGGTCAGCCCTACCTCCAGTCTAAAATTTCACTATCAATGGACATGTTCTAATTTTAACATGAGGATTCTGTTCAGTGTGTCAGTGTACCAATGAAGAAGTGATGGATACAAAAAGACTGAGTGGAATAATGAAGATATTTCCAGTCATAGAATCAACACCGTTTGGAACAATATGTTTTTGTAAATCAATGCATATATAAAATATTTGTCAGATAAAGGTCTATATCTGATAGAAATGCATGAACTGTTCACATGTACATTGTGTACCAAATGTGAGCCATTTGTGGTTGACAAATATTTTATATTGTTTGAATACTGCCCCACAAATTGATTTGATCTGTTGGCTATTGAAAATTCATATCAGGTATCAAAACTCACACATTAGAGAATTTTTGCTGACCGTTTTCCTTTGTGTTTACACCCACTCTCCATCCAGACTTTGCCAATGCCCTGGCTAACCCCATAGCATACCAAGCAATGATTGAGAAGAGAGCCCAGCAACTGGAGGCTCTTATGGAGGTAAGGAGAAATTATTGTTGTATGAAGGGATGTGGAAGGGGTTGCAAGTCAGTTTGATTTCCAAATCAGATGACAATTTGTTGTGTTGTAATAATAACACTACTGCCTTGATCAAATTGAAAGGATAAAGAAAAAACTACCTCAGATCCAGTGCAGACCATCCTTTAGGGGGGTTGCTACTAAACTAATCTAGAGCCCGAAAAGGTGTGCTTGTTAAACGGGGTTGTAGTAAACAGACCCTCAGGAAACCAATTTGAAGCTAAATTCCATGTCAGATTGGTAATTAGATAGAAGAGACTGTCCACCAGATGCCCCTCCCAGGTTGGTCTAACCACAGGCGTTTTTACAGGATGATGACATCAGTACGACTGAAGAAGACGGCCGACCTAAGATGACCCCGGGGGAGAAGGCCAGCGGCACCCCGGTGCAGCGCAGCCTGTCCTCCGGCTCCACCAACATGGAACAGCTGAGCTCTACTGCGAATGCGAGGAAGGGGTCGTCGCCCAACACCGCCAACATACACAGCGCCGTGTCCAGGGTGGCCAGCTGTACGTCAGTGGAGCCCTCTGTGGGCCAGGTGGAGAAAGGTAGCAGCCTTGGCCATTGTCCAATATGTGGGAAAGGGTCCTTTGTAAACATAAAGCCATATGAAGGAGCTGCAGGCATAAGCCTCAAGCTTCAAACCTCTGCATCTAAAAGAACCTAACACAATTATCAAGATGAGTAGGGGATGCCGACAGGTGACCTATCAGAGAAGAAGTGCAGGGTAACTGGAGGACCATGTGACAGCCAAAATTCAAAAGTGTTCAGCACTGGAGTCCACGACTGGTAGACATTTAGATGTAGGCGCTCCACGACTGGTAGACATATACGAGCCATCGAAAGATAGGTCGAAGAAAAATCCAACAAAGATGGTCAAACTGATGAGGAACCCAAATTAAACATCCAACTGACAAGAGATGATGACCACAATCTGTGGCAAGCCGCATTACTGCTATATAGCCACTTGAAAGAGCATTATGCTTCACCTCAATTAAGGATGACTGCTTTAACTGACTGCTTTACCTGTTCCACTGTCTTCTGCAGGTCGCAAGTCTCTCACATCAGGTGTGCTGACCCCCAGCCTGTCCATAGACCAGACAATAAACAAGTCCCTGACCTCACCTGAGGGTGAGAAGGAGCCACCAGCAGAGATCTTTAAACCCCTCACCATCCTGGAGCTCAAACAACTCAAGGTGAAGAAACTTCTGTAACTCTGTTCTTGTTCACACATGCAATCTGTAACAGATGTCATTTTTACGAACTTTACACTTGGAAAAAATTGGGACTTACCCAAGTTCAGTCTTTATTCATAATGTCATTTACCAAGTGAACACAGATGAACTTTAAGTTCAACACTCAGATGTCATTTTTATAACCACAAGCTCCTGACAGCAGTCTTAATGGAGAGAAATTCTTTTTTGTATTCCAGACCTTCAAGAAATTGAATGACAAGCAACAAAAGGAACTGGCTGCTCTAAACAAGAAACAAGAAAAGGTAAGACTTGCTCTAGCGCTAAACAAATTCTGTTTCAGGAATGCCCCACAGTGGGATGGGATGAATTAGAATACATGTGTTTTGATTGGAACACCAGAAACAAAACAACCACATTTTTTGCTGTCTTTTATATATTTTCTGTATCTGTATCTTTATAGCCAGTATATATAACTGCAATCCGGCGTAACACACCAGCTTATAAATTGAAGACCACCATTTTATCATAAATTGAAAAAACAGAAGCTAAGAATCACCTCTCTTCCCCATAGATTCGAGGTATGCTGAGAAAGAGTCAGGCCCTGAAGGAGGATAAACTGCTGACTCTGCAGGCCAAGGACAGGTTAGCTCTGGAGAAGTGTCATGCCAAAGCACTCAAGAAGGCAAACAAAGCCCAGGCAGGGTGAGTCAATGGCTCCCTCTTACTGTTTGTGTATAAACTGCAGCTTCTGCTTAACTGTTCATTAGCATCTATGGCTTTCAGAAAACTGATATGATCTAGAGTGTTATACTGAATGAATGAAGACCTTTATTATACTATCTTATAGTTGTGTTGTATATTGTGTTTCAAATTTTAAATTTTAGGTCTAATTTCAATGGTCATGCTCTCATGATCATGGGAGAGAAATGTCTGCAGCAACTTATGCTCTTTCATGAAATAGAAATAAATTTCATGTTTTTTCTCTACAGTGCTGTGGAGGAGGAAGTAAAAAGGAAAAGCTCTGCTGAGATGGAGAAATTTCTTAAGGATTATGAACAACAGGTAAGATGATAACTTTCATCTTGATATTTGATTGTTGATTTCATACTCTCTCTCTAATCATAGCATCATGTTAGGCATTAATTCAATGTCCATACGTTCTGATTGCTAATAGTTCACTGTGCTTCCCCCACCAGCTTGTAGACCTGAAACATGCGCACTACCAGGCAGGGCTGTCCACATGGAAGGAGCACTGTCTACAGGAGAAGGAGTTAAAACTCAAGCACACTGGGCTGGTGAGCACACAGACATTCTGTAAATCAAACACACACATTTGTCAGAGCCTGCCAAGCATGTTTTTGTGCAATAGTGCTTTTAAAATCAGTCTCTCTGGAATTGTAAAGATGGCACTTTGAAAACAATGCATCGAAATGGCTGTACATTTTGTATTTAGATAAAATTGCCAGATGGCTGTATTTATTGAGAAGAGTAGTGTGCTTAGCTAAATAAATGTGACCTATATCAAGGCTATCAAAAAAAGCATACTTCAGTCTGAGGTCAGCTAGCTACTTTACCAGAAACTAAATGTATACATTTGTATTTGAAGATCATGATTTCTCCACTCCACTCTGCACTCCAGGTTGCATTACAATTTCCAAGAGTCTAACAATGTTACCCTGTGGTCTCCCCCATTGAAGTAAAAGGCTCAATGTCTCATGCCACTTTGGTGCAATTCTCAGTATGTTACCAATTGCATAGCCTCCGTTGCAGTCCTTTTCCCCGCAGCATGTTTTTTTTTCAATTTTTTTTTTGGGGGGGGGGGGCGCCACGTATCTACTTGGGATCCCGTATCCGCCGTGCCTCTGTGTCCGCTATAGACCCTGTGTCCGCTGCTGGGGAAGGACTGCGTTTTGTCGCTTCCAGCAAAGGCCCATCAAAAATCACTTATCACCATTGCCATGGATGTGCGAACTTCCCGTAATAAACACGGCCAGCGCGGGGAAATCTTCATGCCCCTTTGAGCAGCGACAACGTTCTAACGGTTGCCGGGATGTCTTTTCAAAACACGACGGACGGACACCTAAATGAACGAACCTTTCGCATTTTTTCCTTCGTACATCCATCGAAGTTGCTATAATGATTTTGTGCTTTTCGTGCAAGGAAACGTGGCTCAAACATGTCTCACAAAGCGTGAGAAAGCTGCAATACTTTCTCCGCGCACGCTGCGCTAGACAATGGCCGATCATAATCTAACCCCTGACCCTTTGTTGTCTTCTCTGTCGTATAAGAAACACTCTAATTATAAGATCTCTTAGCTACGACGGCTGAATCCACAGAAGATATCAGCAATAGAAAGAAACATCAGGCCACATTTCAGACAATTTGTAACTCGACTTTGAAGACAACATGATAATCATTTGCAAGGAAGCATGCGTCACTTCACGTGGGCTTTGTGCAACGTAACATTTGAATTGCTTCTCGTGGTAGTGTGAATTACTTCTCCCGGTAGTGTTAATTACTTCTCGCGGATACATTAATTGCCTTTGCTGGAAGCGACAAAACGCAGTCCTTCCCCAGCAGCGGACACAGGGTCTATAGCGGACACAGAGGCACGGCGGATACGGGATCCCAAGCAGATACGTGGCGCCCCCCCCCCCCCCCCCCCCCCCCCAAAAATTGGAAAAAAAACATGCTGCGGGGAAAAGGAATGCAACGGAGGCTACCAATTGCATATGTTAGTTGATGTTCAGGTTGTTGATCAGTATCTTTTGCAATGCCCCCTTGCAGATGTATGTGACACTGCACCAGCAGATGAGCAACTCCCAGCAGACACAAATGGGGAAGGTCAAAGAGATCCATGACAAGTAAGTTCCTCTCTGGCATTGCAACATTAATCACCTCTGAGTCTGCCTGGCATGTACAACTGGAATGAGCGCCCCCTAGCATAACATGCCAGTTCTGCCATACAGTTTGCAACAGTGGCATATTACCTCCTGTATTGTTTTTTAAGCTAACTGACAAGAAAAACAATAGTTCTGAATTAAAAGCAAAATATTAAACTCTAGTCCTTACAAAAAGAAGATAGTTTTCCAGAATACATACTGAACTAGGGGAAGGGCCCTCCCTGTAAAAATATACCCCGCTTCTGAAGCAGCAAAGAAACTTGCTGACCTATGTACCACTAGGTTCTACTAGGCACTGAGCAAATGAATGAGTCTAAAAGTAGACATCCAAATTCCTTGTCTTATTTTCTCAACCCTGTTGTGCAAACTGCAGGGAGGTGAAGGATCTGAAGCAGAGACTTGATCAGCAGAGAAAAGAGGAGGAGAGAGCGCTGGCCAAGAGATGTAAGGACAGGAACGAGCTGGCCAGGCTGAAGAGGGAGACACAGCAGAAACACATCCAGGTGGCTGTGCAGCACAGACAGCAGGTCAGACACCCTCTCTGTTTTGTTGATTACCTCGCCGAGAAGGTTACGTTTTCAGTGCCATTTGCCTGTGTGTGTGTGTGTGTGTGTGTCTGTTTGTTTGTTTGTGAACAGTATAAGTCGGGAAGCTGTGGATGGATCCTTTATGATATTTGGTAGGTGGGAAGGGGTTGGAAAAATTAAGGTCATTGGGCCCCCTAACTTACTTTTTGACATGCCATATCCAAAGGAGTGGTCAATCACCACAGGGTACACATGTTCCAACAAAGGGCCCTGGGTGCTGACACAAATCGATATGACATATATACAAAAAATTAACAATATCAATAATGAATGGACATGTGTCAACAACATAGAGACATCACCAAAATATGAAATGCCTAGGGATGGTGGTTTGTTTATTTTCTTTAATACTGTCAGATTAGCGATGTCAGGGTAGAATGGATGGTTCTGTGGTGTTGTGTATATGGTTGCAAGACTGCTGATTATAAATGCTGTATAGTGGCTATACACCATGTAGGTAGTGGGTTTGAGTCCTAGTTTGAGGTTGTTGAATGAATTGTGGTCTCTCTTTCATTGTGGTCTCTCGTTTTACAACCCTGTAACCTGAGATATCTGTGTTTTTCTGGTCACAGTTGGATGAGATCCACTCCAACAGGACAGAGGAGCTCCAGAAGAACCACAAGGAGATAGAGGAGGCCATCAGTAAGGAGGAGGAGAAGGTGAGGGCCTGTGTGTGGAGTTGTCCTGACATGTATTATTGGTTCATAATTTGGTTCTTTGGTAATTTAGATTGGCCGGCATGCACAGATGACATATTGATATGAACTTGAAAGACTGAAAATCTCTGAAAGAATGTTACTTTAACACTAAATCATTTAGTGATTAAAATAAAATGTCTTAGCTTTCCCTTTGTACTATTTCTACCATACTGTTAAACCAGACAGACTCTTGGAGCCTTTGTAGAAGCCCCTATGCCATGCCCAAAACATTTGTTGTGATACTCTGCTGTCATATCCTGCAACACAAGCTGACTATCTATGAACTATTATGATGACACTTTGTATCATATCACTCTGTAGCTACCTTCAAGTTGTAGATGTGTCTAACTCGATCCCGTTTGCTCAATCCTCGCCAGGCCAATGCTGAGATCATGGTGGAATATGAAAAGAAGTCCAAGGACCTGCCGGAGACATGGCGATCCCTTCAGGAGGAGAAGGATTCTGCCGCCAGCTCCATCAACGGGCCCAGCACACCCACGGGCACAGGGACGTCCCTGTAAAGGTCCTGCCTCAGATGCTGCACGATCAGCTATCAGACTCTGGCTTTAACTGCAGCTGTTGATAACTGCATGTGCAGACTTCTTAGCACAGCTACAGTACAGACTGATCCTCAGAGGCGCAAGTGGACAGACCTCAACGATTGCTGCAACCTCTGAGCCTGTGGAAAACCCGACCTGACTGGCAGCAGAGTTGCTCTCTACAGCGCTTGTTCTTCATGATTGTTCAAAGAGTCACAGTTGTGCGAAAGTGACTGTAGTTATTACCCTTATTACTGTCTCCACTTTCTAAACCATGATCATGCTGGTACATGTTTGTACATTGACCACTCTGACAGTAACTCTTACAGAGGAATCTTTCTCAGTTGAATCGCTATACAATGAACGTATGGTTTCAGACATAGGCTATTGGAAACTTGGCTCTGCTACAAGCAGTGCTTATGGACATCACAGCATCATACATTTACATACCTGTCAACTACCAACACTACAAAGGAGAAGATTTGGTGTGAAGCTTACTTGTGGAAAATGTTCTTCCCTGGATACTACAAGGAGATGGGATCATACTTCTTTAAAACCAATGACTTTTCCAGGCATGTCAGATAGTAAGATGATGCTTTAGATGCAGCAGTTGGACTGATAGATAGGTATCTATGATGTAAGGGTGCATCCTATTGTGACAACTACAGAAAACAAAGTCTACAGATGGGTTATTTTTTCATCCAGAAGATTTTGTCCATCATGCTGGTGACATTTTGGGGTTCCTACATAAATGAAGAGGGCTTGGTGGGTATGAGTCACCTGGGATAAGTTGTGGGTAAAATTATCTCCAGCTATTTTAACATTTTCATACTGTTGGTGCTACATACTAAGAGAGTGGTGAATCATATAAGACCTAGCTGACACCTTCAACTGGATGAATTCTAAGAAGTTCCATCAATGAATTCTGAGAAATGGACTCTACAGATTTTTGTGGTGCATTTTCAGTACTTGATGTTGTGCCAAGTAATCAGCTAACGTTCTTGCCACAGTCATTTAGCTCTACATTTCTACATCTCAGAGAGGAAGAAAAGAATGTAACAAACAAAGAAAACAACAAACTGAGCTTGTTTCTATATTAGCTATGACTGTCCTGTGCTGTGTGAAAATGTAACGTGTAGATGATATATGGTATGGGCACTTGAGGTGCTCCAGAAGCCATTTTAAGGAATTCCACAGTAAAGCAACAGTCCAGTAATGGTGGATATTTTTATACTTATATATTATAGTCTTTTGACTTTCTATATGATAATGTAGCTAGTACAAATTGTTTGCATGTAGATTTTATCAGCTGTACAAATTATTGAACTGAGAGAACAATTTTATGAAGTCTGTTTTTGTATTTACTGTGCAATTTTGAGGCTTTATTCTTGATGTTAGGTACTGGCTCTTATAAGGTTTTTTGCTAATTTTGCATTGTTGCTCCTTTTTACATGCTGAATGTGTGCAATGCTTTCAGTAACTGTCTCTACCCTGTGCTGCAGTAGTTGGAAGGTTGTAGTTTATTTTGTTCCGCTGTATTTCAGTTTTTAATTGCATGTGTGACTGACTGTGTTCTCCTGGCTCTACCACGTGATGGTAACAAATTTCTGAAGTAATAACTGGTGTATATATATGTCAAAGAAATCATGAAAGTTTGAGAAGAAGTACACAGTAGTAATTAATAATATATTTGTGTCTGTCTGATGTGGCATGTAATGTGAGAAGTGTTTTATACTGAAGTCTTATCTATCTAGCATGATTGTGGAGGATAGGATTGTTTTACCGCAAGTGATGCAGAGAACCGCTGCATCTTTTTACAGTAGCGCAGAACTACTTATTTGCTTTCAGTGAAACTCAACATTTTGTTTTACTGAATGTAGGAAGCATCATGTACAATAGTAGATTAGACCAACATGTCGGGCATGAAGCATTTACTACTATTCGTACGGACAGGAAGTTGTGAAACACAGTAGATTGTCCTGACACTGTCAGCATGATCTGTATGTCTGATAAGGATGTGCTCCATGTGGTGGCAGCTCTGTGCCATTGAGACAACACAGTCTGTATCATGTCAACCGTTGCTGAAGGTGGACGTTTCAGTAAACTTGGCAAGTCTACTTATTGTACCCCTGGAATGTCTTGGACTCATCTTTGTGCATCTTGTTTTTAAGACAAGTTAGCGAGGACCTTAAAGAGTCTGAAGTTTGTTTAACATCCTGCTGAGGTAGCCTCCGTTGCAGTCCTTCCCACTAGCAATTTTTCAACTTATCAGGCCCAGGTTCCCGTATCTGCTTGGGATCCTGTAACCACTGTGATCCTGTAACTGCTGTGATCCTGTAACCGCTCCCACACACCGGTTACAGGATCACAGTGGTTACAGGATCCCAAGCAGATACGGGGCCTCAAGCAGATACGGCCCCCCAGCCAAAGATCTGATATAAAACTGCAACAGAGATGTTTTTACCAGTACAGCATTTTGTGTTTAACACAATCATGTTCATCTTCAAATTGGAACACCAGACCTGCAAGAAACTGTGTGTCTAGGTGTTATGAGCAAAACAAGATTCTGTGTTCAATAGTAGGAGTTATTGCAGTAACCAGTCTTTCATGACAAAGTCCACAAGATTACTTTGGAATTTAATGATGATGCCATTTTGTTTATAATGGAGCACATGAAAGCGCACATGTCTTTCAATGTGCTCCAACCTGTAGATAATGAGCAATGAACACAATTGATCATCCTGTGGAAGATCCTTTCATGTTAGAGCCTCTTGAAAATCCCTGTTCAGGCCCTCAGGTCATTTTTGTACATCTCAACATGACTTCTCCCTGCTATGAAGAATCTAGGATAACAATTATTTGGGATAACAAGGTCTTTATTCACAACAAGGAATCAACAGTTGACTTTTCAGTCACCTTCCTCAGGGCAATACTGACGGTACTATTGCACACTGTGGCTAGGACATATGACAATAATTATTCTTGTACATGTAATAAGTTATATATGACAGTAGCGATACCTACCTGCAGTGTGCAATAGGACCAGTCAGTATTTGCCCTGAGGAAGATGACAGACGTTCATTGAAACAATGGCTGTTGATTGTATATAATGTTAGATCCTGGTTGTGAATAAAGAACATTGGTATCCAGTGAGCCTCCAACCTGATGAAATTATTAACAGAACAACTATTTTGATCAAATTAGCGAGTTATTTTGTTTAACTATTCTCTTTCAGCCCACCCCTAAGTAACAGTACATTTGAAATGAGGGAAGGGGGCAAGCTCCCTGCATAAAGTTGGCATGATATCCCATCAAAGTGTGGATTTCCCCCTTCCCAGACCCACTGCAGATCTGCAGTCACAGGACAATAATTTCTAGAGATTTATATTCTACCAGGTAATCACATTGCAGTGCCACTCCACTTCAAGTACAATTACTTCCTTTTCCTGTTTTATTGACAAAATCCTATTGGATATAAGA
Source organism: Branchiostoma lanceolatum (assembly GCF_035083965.1). NCBI lineage: Eukaryota > Metazoa > Chordata > Leptocardii > Amphioxiformes > Branchiostomatidae > Branchiostoma > Branchiostoma lanceolatum. The sequence goes on along the minus strand of NC_089725.1, from coordinate 23,673,141 downwards.
GTATGAAATCATCTGGCAGGTGCTACAAGTATATGGATGTAGGTAATGAAAACTAAATAACTTGTTCATACTACAAAATACTAACTCAACTATGAAAGATGGAAGGACAAACTTTGCATGGCAGGAAATACAATCACATGTTCAGTTGATCCATGAAGGTCTAGAGATATGGCAGTTGCTACTACATCTACTTTGGGCCAGGCTGACAACTCTCCCCGAGGTTATAACTTCAGATGCTATCTAGAGTACTTTGGTTATGGGTGGCTGGTTGTTTGCAGTGTGGGTAAGAATCTCATACGCACAGGGATATTAGTACTGTGATATGTGCTGCTGTTTTTAGTCCATTGCAAAAAGAAAGTCGTTAGCTGTTCTTGGGGTGGCAAGATCTCGTGACTGCCCAAGCCCAGAGCTATATGGAAGCGTCGAGGGCATATTTTGTGCCAGGCAGGCCGGGTGGGGAGCGGGACTGGAGAAGCCGCTCTTTACGAAGTGAAATACAGCTATTTACACCTTCATACACCATGCAATGAAAAATCATTAGTGTCTGTGGAGATACAGGTACATATATTAGCCTCCACCAGGCCCTCCTATGGGCGTATGGATCGTAGAATTCAGCAGAAAAGGGGATGATTAGCCAGTAACGTTAGAGTCAGTCCACGGTGAAGATCCATTTCGCCCGCAAATGGATCCCTCCGATGGTCAAACTAGGCTCCCCTGAATATTCTATCTATAGCTGGCGTGGTTAGTCTGGTAGAGACTATACATTTATGCCAACAGATATAGAGGGAGCAAAGAAAAGAAGGACGTAAGGAAGGAAGGAAGATCAAACACCTAACATAGACCAGCACCTCAGCTGTATGTTGACGCTATTCTTAAAATCTCCGTTAGTAAAGACGAGCCAGAAAAAGAGATTAATATGTCCTTTTGGTCTACAGAGATGGCCTTAACCTCTTAATGAATCTCTTATCGAACTTGATAAGACCTGCGTTTGGTTAATGTATCAGCAGTTGTCAATACGATATGATTTGGCCTCATGCCGCGTATCCAAGAATAGATTCAGCCATATTAGGTCATGTTATGAGATGGTTTACTAAACGTAATTATCACAACATGTAAGGTTCGCCGTAATCAGATGTTTTGGTGGCAACGATATTAGTATCTCATCACCCTGTAGGTATAAGTAAATAGTAGATCTTTCATTCAATTATCGACTAACCTTCAGTGACATTCACATTCACCTTGGACTTTAACAGGCATTTTAGTAATCAGCTATGTAACATCCTAAATTGTCCATCAGTCAGTCACCCCTTGCCAGTCTTCTCATTTTTCCCTGCCATTTTCCTCCCGATTTGTTTACCCTGAAATGTATGACTGTTGAAGTGAAGAAATTGCACAAAAACTAATGTTGAGTACCAGGATCTATATACAATCAACAACTGATGTTTTGGTGACCGTCTGTCAGGACAATAATGACAGGTACTATATATTCTACACTGTGGTCCCACTGAAACGTAAATTATTGTCATATACATTTACATGTATACAGTTATCTAGTGATTTTCCAACCTGATGAAATTATTCACACCAGGTGTTGATCATGAAGCAGGTTTAACATTATACAGAATATCCACAGGTGTTTGTACAACAAGGTGTTGATAAGAATATCATTAAAGCAGCCCTTTTGGGGGTAAACTACAGGAGGCATCTATATTATGTACTCGTGAGTCGTCATTAGATATCCAGAGAACGGGGGTAAGAGCTAGAAAAAGTAAGATTCAATCTGAATGATTTTCTATCCTTTTCCTTCTCCCTCAATCATTTTAATTTTTATCTGACATGTTTCCGGGTACAACACTTGATACCAGGGTATAGCTTCATGACAGCCTGTGTTGCAATTTTACGATACAATGTATAAACATATCACCATTATGATGTTACTTCTTTAAAAAAATTTCCTTTGAAGAGGTGTGTTGCAAATATCCGAATTTCCTCAACTGCAGCTAACGCTGCAGATGATGTTTAGATACCTAGAACCGCATGACAGTGTCGGGCATTTTTTCTGTCAGTAACCAAGGAGGTTTCAATGCAATCAAAAGGCATGATTGAAACTCCTTGCTGTTCCTGAGTAACATTACATTTTCTCATCTTTCCCTCTAGCAGCAACCCCGTTGCCAGGTGATCCCATCTTATTCTAACAGTTCCATGATTCAGAATGGCAGCTGAACCTTACCTAGATAGCTTCGGTTATCTATGCATGCAGTTAGATATGCGAAAGTTAGACGTGACAGGTCGTTCGGTGTAACATAACCAACTGCTGCCGCGCCGCGTGCCTGCGAAGGACGGTTATACCGGCTATACAGATACAGAAACCTAACCGTGACACTCCTTCTTACCGCCAGTGTTCCTACTTTCTCTCTCTTCATCTGAAACGTTACGTAGGGCTTTCATTTTCAAAGCTTGCGTAAAGAGGGAAGAAATCACACGAAGCCCACTCATGATCGCTGAGTAGCGTCACCTTTTACCAGTTCTTCAAGGTCTTTAGTACAAAAACAGACAAAGTGTAACGTTAGCATATTCGTATAAATTCCCCTTCATTGTCATACCGCAAGCTAGAGATGAAGCCTTGGCATGTTGCTTTGGTCCCCCCACATTTGCAATTTTTCCGGAGGTTTCATATTGCAGGTTTGATTGCTCTATTTTCCCCCAGAATATCACAAGGTCGTGGTAATCGTGATTACCTCAATATCTTAATGGTATCATTTAACTCGTAATGCCGCGCGCAGCTGTCTGCTGAAACGCCGTTCAGAAATGAGCAGAAAGCTGCTAACTGCTGGAAATCAAAGTGAAACACGTCGCTGTGAAAGAATATGGCTGATTGCTTATTAGAACATAATGGGCGATCTTTTCCATTTCTATTCTAGGCTGGCAGTCGTGTCAAAAAGGCACTTTCAAATTGTAATTCAATCATTTCAGACCAGCAAGTCTTTAGAATATCCGACCGGTACCAATAACCTAAGTGCAGCAGTAAAAGTATCCGCCAGTCCGTATTGAACAGGATTCCACTGGAACAAATTTGTCAGAATCTCCAGATATGCATTTAGCAATCGTACCATTGTTTAGACTACCTAAACGTAAAACAAGTTGATATCATAATGGTCACACCAGAAAGCCTATATAACAGGTCCACAAATAGACTTACCTTTCATATAGACGTGTTCCTGTGCCATTGCCGCCTCGGCGCTTCCAAGCAGAGATGATTTAGTAGTCGGCCGCTCGGCAGTTCGCTCCGTACACGACGCTCACCACGTTCACATCACGGCTGTCAACTTCGGTAATGAGATGGCTTCCTACACTTGACGTTGCCCGGAGCTCTGGGTGGTGGAACTGTGAGCTGCAATGTTTTTCGCCAGTCAAGAGGCCAGTTGCTGTTCAGACAGACTTGGTGTGAGCTTTTGATTGACTAAACAGTAAAACCCAAACGAGGTAAAGTCTCAAACACGGATACAGAGTAACAGTTTTGTACATCAGGCTGAGAGATTTATCAAAAGCTGCATTGCATCCGACCGTTGGTGAAAATGGTTAGATTTGTGGCAGAAAAGAATGGTTGCATGGCTATGATACTAAAAGGTATGCGAAAGTGGAAATACGAAACTTTGTGATAGAATGACACGTCAATTTTTGTGAAATCGTTGTGGCATCCTTAACATAGTTAGGAATATATACATATTGCGTGATCATGATAATAACCGCGTGGTGCATTGCGTGTAGAAGATATGGCTGGTTCCATACTTTGGCCATGTACGGAAATCAGATACGCGTTAACAGATGATCATGATGTCTATATCAGGTGTTATCCCCGAGGCAGAAATGCCATTATCTAGATTACATACCCAGGTATATGGGGAACGACGTTTAGAACACATTTGTAGATGGAAAGTTGAGAACGTTTAAGGAAATTCCGACCAATCGGAAAACCATGTAGACACGAATGATACGTTCATCGCATGAAATATGCATATTTCTTTCCATCTGTATCTATCAACTGGCGCCTGTATTAGTACTATTACTAAAGTGTGGTAGCGGTGGTATTACCTGGAGCGACTTGCATACCTCGGCTTGAATATCTAACTCCTGTCTTTAGTTAACTATATACTATAGCAAAGAAAAACGTACGTAACGTACTGGAAAACTTTGCGTGTACCTCACCTGAGTAAATGCGGACGAAAGATGATGATGATGATAGCAAAGAACCCCCTGCTGTACGTAGCGATAACGAGTTACACGTTGAAATATAATTGTCCTTTCGCAAAGCGAGTACATTGAATTTCTTGAAATTCTAGTTGGTAGGGCTGAAATATTTGGTCTTGAGCTTTGCAGTGCGACAGGTAGCTAAAATGAACTGTCAGTCTTGTTCATGGTTAATGCGTAACTGTCAATTCAATATCCCGGAGAAAGTGTGGTGTTTAATGAGCCTCCTTTGCAGATTCCTTTCGGCTGTTTTGTTTTTCACGTTAGCGTTTTAATATTATATTTTTGTTATTGCTGGCCGAGAAGGAACCTTCTTGAGAAGAAAACACCCGGAAAAAGTCTGCAACGGAGGCTAGGTGTTTAAGACTAACAATCAGCCTTTGGTAAATCGTCCAGCCAGCGAAAACGTCTCGGAAACCATGTTCTGCTCGTTCTAGAAACTTCTCGAAGAATAGGGTCGAGTTATTTCTGTGGGCGTTATTTGTGTCGGTAGAAAATGGCAAGATGGATTAGCCTCTGACGCGTTCTGGGGCTTTTAGTCCGCGTTAATAAAGACTGGGTCCTCGCCCTTAACCCTTTCACTTAACGAGCACGGCAACCACGGGCGTATTAAGAAATAAGTGGAATTTTTGAAGCTCTAAAGAAACGTACCTTGAATGATTTGAGCTTGAGATCTGGCGCACCTGTTGCGCCTTTTAGGCAGCACAATCGGCTTAACTGTGTAATGATTTAATGGGCAGCTAAAAATCTTAAGGGGGTTGACGTTTCTCATTGGAATGATTCGTTCTAGATATGATTTTGATGATATGAAAGGGACTGTATCCCGTAGCCATATCCACATGGTATGGCTGCAAAACAGTAAAATGCAGTTGTACCATAAGTCATATCGACGGCAACATATTGTCTACCAGTGTTGATATATCCGGCAGAACCTGCCCAAGGCGATCTGTCCTCCGTTTTAAATGAAAACCCGTCTGCACACTGCGTTGTGGCAGATACAGTGAATAGCAACTTATTGTATACACGCAATCAAGGTTATCTTTGATAGAAATGTCTCTTATGTACATTGACTGAGCGTCATGGTTTATCTCACATGCGTTTTATGCTACACGGCCGATGCTGGTATTATCTGCTAGACCTGTATTCCCTAATTAAACCATTTGATTGATTATCTTCACATCGCGAAGCGCTCTTTCTTCTGTACTTGAATAATCACGCCTTTTAGTTGGTCCTTCACACTGCTATGTGTTGCTCGCCTCGTATTTCTCCACCTAAGGCATACGGGTGATAGATTGCTCAAATATCAGGGTTCGAATACGCTGTAGTCTCCAGATTTCAGTGCATGAACTTATCTTTTGCCTCGCATACGAAGTGGTGACAACTAGAATTTACGTCTACTAAGCTGTGTTCCTGGTTATTCAATTCAAACTAAGTTTACTACGGCATAGAGAAACTCCCCTGGGACCAGAGTGTTAGGAAACGTTTTAATTCAATGTGTGTCCCCAGCAGATGCGTTGCATAAGTTGCACCCGATAATTTAACAAACCGCACTGTCAAAAATGGAGGTAATTAACTTTCACTAATGACTTTCTCTTTGTTCCCTTTACATTTTTTTGCATTGCCGATATTTTATCCGTAGACGGCATATCTGTCCCATTTTCCACACGAATACACCTTTTGCAACTTTTCTGGTTAGCTGACAGTCAAGGTTGAGGTTCGTACCATTCTTACGGTGGGAGCTCCATTGATTGTTCAAGGCATCGTCCATTGTACTCTATATATAACGACATCGTGGTTTATTCATGCACGGGTGACGCGTGTCGATCTGCTGTGTGGACTTTGAGCCTAACATGGTGGCTGTCCTTGAAGCACTATCTATAAAACGTTGATATGAATATTCATAATTAACCTACTAGTAGATAAACATGTCTATAAGATCAAGGTGTCCCTTTATGTCCTGTATGAGTTTTAGTAAAAGAAGTATGGAATGAAACCTGTCTTTCCTTGGGTTACATTCATTCATTCATTCATTAATTCATTAATTCATTAATTCATTGTTTAAAAAGAAATTCTAAGCGAAATATCTTTGGTTTAAACAAGGACTTTATATAATGTCCTTGGTTTAAAGATTCATCTACCCTATACTCTGTACCAGCCTGTTGGTGTACCGGTCACCCCAACAAATGCCGCAGAGTCGACAGGGAACGGCCGCAACGGTGGGAAAATCGTAATCATAGCTTGCGTGTAACAGTTATAACGTTATACTATTAATGCGCTACGTTCAAACATTTACCCTCAGGCGGTCTAAACGCTACCTCCATGACCCAAACCTGGCTTTTCGCGTGATGCTCATGAGCCAGAACTTTGATGAAGTCCAAAAAAAGCTCTCCAGCATGATTCAAGCACATCCATTAATCCCCCCTTCCGACCGGTAATGTACTCAATAAGATTATGTTCTTTACAGAAGTCGATGTATACAGTCTGACTATTGAAACGTAATCTTTGTATAGGAGCAGCTGTTGCCCGCCAAGGGTGGAGCACCTGTTGCTTGTAATGTTCTGAGTGTGATGCATACATGTAACGTTAGTTCCCTGGCCACAGGGGCATGTGTGAATGGAAAACACACAAGACCATGGTAGACAATGAAAATAATAACCTTCGTACGCACTCTGGGTTTATTGGAACGAGCTATTATCGTTTTATTAATGTTTCGAGTGCCCACCACTTGTGCGGAGTCTGTACGGCGGTCTGTCACAATGCCATGATGATCCCCAGTCACATAAACATTTCCCTCCCCTGTCAGGCGCAAGGGCTGGCCCTGCTCTCAGTTTGTTTAGTTCCAAGGTACCAAAACATGGGTCTAAACCTGTACAAATATTAGGTCTTTGTTCGGGCTTTTCCGAATCGCTCAGGTGGGCGGACACCGGGCGTTTATGTGAATAGATTGTTGTGAATTGTTTGTGAGGTGTTTGGTACTTGACCTTTTAAATGCCCGTTCCGGACCGTTACGAAATGGGAATAATCTCACATCCAAAGTTTCCATGATCTTTTTTCTGAGCGATCTAGCTGATGTTACGAGCCATTTTGAAGTTTTGTGTGTTATAACGTTTACCAATACAGTACCACGGCAACGGCTGCGTTAAAATTGGTCGGTAAGCAGCCCACCCCCATCCCGCGGAGTGGACCGGTCCCGGTGTAACACCCGGCGCCCACAGGCGCTGTACGTCTGTACCAGTCAGGAGAGAGAGCGTGCACAGACAGGAAGCTGCGGCGGGCTGAGGGATCTCACCTTACACCGTGATCTACACAGGTAAGTCACCTGCCACACACACATACACACACACCGTACACCACAGTCGCACAGGCGGCGGGGAGCTCACTTTCTTCTCGGCTGCTCATGCCGCACAGTTCGAAAAGCCAGGCTCGGATCGTGCACAATAAGACAGCCACATTTCTCCCCAGACTTGTACCATTGGGCCCGAGAAATTGTGTGGGGGCGGAAACAGCCACACTTTAGTGAATATTAAATACATGAACAGTGTGTCTGCTAGTGTTGTAACGGACTGCAGTAGACTCAGATACAACACTCTAGCTGTTTACTAGATCGATCTTCTTGTTTTTGAAATCCACAGCAAAACACTGGGTCACACAAGATGCTTAGTGCAGATATCGGGATAACGTGCGTCCAACATTTATATTCACCCACTGGCCTTACATCTCAGCTGAGAAACTGGCGAGATGTAGAAATCTGCTTAAACTCCAGGTGGACAATATCACAGCTCAACTTTCATTTTTACTTTCACTGTTCAATTGTCAAGCTGGAGGATTAAACTTCCCGAACTGGCAGTTGTTAATGTTACATTTGCATAAACAATATAAATAATGATAATTGATATAACGGTATTACCATGACTGCCCCCTCAAATCTTGACCACTTTTGTTTGACAGTGACCCTTGTTTGACACGAGGTACATTAAATATTCCGTGTTTGTTACAAATTTCACACAATGGGCCCTGCGCATTGTAGGATGGAACACCGTAAATATTGACAGACGACAGATAACCTCAGAGAAGATGTTTCCCCTACAGATCAGGTGATCAGTTACAGCAACCAGAGAAAAGTACTAACCCCTATAGGCAGTCATCGGAGTGAAATATGTCATCTTCTGTCTAGTTCCTGGATGATCAGTGCTTCCTATAGACCCAAGGAATATTGGCTATTCCAGGGAACTAAACTATTATAAAAAATCACTGATATTCTCCAAAATAAATTATTTTGGTATAACGTTAACACTAAATCCGGGATTTCACATATATCCAGGATTTTTAAAAACAAGGTATTTAGGGATATATGCTAGATCAGTAATACTGGCAGAAATCCAAACTTGACAGACTAACGACAGTCAGTGTTAAGAACTCTGCATTTGAAGACAACTGCATTTGAAGACAACGATGTCAAAAACTTTCCGCCCCAAAATAGAACAGACTGACCTTATCATGGGAGGATTTGAACTACAATGTTCGTTCGCTGGAACAAAGCGTTGCTTGCGACTTGGCCGTGTGGAACTCAACGGTCGTTTTGTCGTGATTTTTGTGTGCTTAGACAAATTTATATCTTTAGCGCTCTCTTCAGAGAGTCTTCTACCCCAAGAAAGGAACAACAGCTGCTTTAGAAAGGTAATTAGCGGCAAGATAATTTTGAGGAGTATTCTCCTTGCAGAAAACGGTTAGGCCACCACAAAATGCCACCGGTCTCAACTAGGGGTGGGTACCGGTACCGTGTACCGGTACAAAACCGGTATTTCTTAATGGACCGGTCCAAAAAAACCGGTCTGTAAAAAATCAGTGGACCGGCCTATGGACCGATTAGAAAATCCATAGTACCAGGCTACCAGCAGGCGGCCACATAACTGGTCTAAGAAAATACAAAACAGCAGATTAAACGAGTTGTTTTCGAAGACGTTAGCTGTGAATCATATCTAGAAACACTTAAAGGATGAGTAAACAGACGGCGAGGAGAGTATAGTTATAATTTTGAGACAAAGTGCAAACCTAAGAAATTATATCGTTCCAGACATGACGTTTGGAGACTTTTACGTGTGTCTCGCTCTCCAAAATATTATGTACTGCGACACTACTATAATCAGGTACAGGTCCGGACCTGGACCTGACCCTCTGGACCTGGACCGGACCTGAATTTTATGTACTGGTACCCACCCCTAGTCTCAACGCCACGGGTGGTCCTTTGAAATTGCAATATTTTTGTATTAATAAAGAAATATGATATTCATAGCATCAGTGACAAAGGTAATCTATGATATTGACATATAACAGAAAAAAGGGATGGTTTGTCAGATTGGTTTCAATTTTAATATCTTATTGGAAAACTCCCGGATTTAGGTGAAGTAGCGTTATAATATCACTATAGTAGTTTTCACTTTCAAAAAGTCAGACAATTTTTTACCAATGGAGTTCTGCTATAGTTATCTTTTCCTAAAGGAGAAATATGCGCTGCAGTGCTAGTTGTTGGAAATTGGGAGATTTGACCTTTGTTTTTCTGCCCTCGAGAGATTTCATCTTGCTTCACTAATAAAATTTATCACTATCGGTACGAACTAACAGTAAAGCCACACCATTCAATTTTTGCCAAACAACAGATCTACACATATTCCCATTTCTATTGCAGGTCTGAATCGAAGTGATTTTGATTGTTCCTCATCTGTATTCAAATTTCAACATCCTTCTATAGCGTTACTTCCAGCATATGAATATGAGGACTGATCTAGCACCAGTCGTGTATGAAAGGCTCCGCACCTTTACATGTAAAGAGTCCCTTGCCATTTGAAGGTACTCATCAGTCCCTGAGTAGAAGGGATGAAAGGCAAAATGACATTGAATCTTTAATAAATCAAAAGCTGATGCCTTCACTGCTTGATTCGACCAAAGGTATAAAGTCACGCCTAGAGGGACAGACCTCGTGCAGAGGTTCGTGACGTTAAATCACCCGTGAGATAGAAACTTTTGTTGTCGCTACGACGCTACCTGCGGGTTTCCTGGTTAGATGTGAAAGGACAGCACAAATGTGAATGATTGAAAAAAAAACACCTCTTGAAGCAGGCTCAACAGGTGTTTATTCTACTGACACAAATTGGCAAGTCTAAAGTCTGAACCTTCATTCGTATCAGTATCTTTACCTAATCAAACTAATTTCTTATTTTGTACACATTCAATTGGAAAATTTTTTGGTTGTTCCTCAAGCACTTATCATAATTACAATACAGTTGTAGCAAAGCTGCATTACACTAGTACTAGCTACTTGAAAAATCATCAGGCTTTGAACACCTCAACTGAGGATGACAAAAGAAGACAAGTGACATGTCAGGGACACTACGTTTTTGTATTTCAAAAATTCAAATTCAAAGAAAATTATTCTTTTTGATGATAAGATTTATAGAAGGCTGTATTCCAGGAAGTAGGAAATGACATATTAGTGAAACATCATTGCAATCGTACAAGGTAGCAGATCAGAGATAAAATTGAACCTTGCAAGCTTGCCCTTGGTGTAATCCTTGCAAGTCTTGCTCTTATTACTGGCTAACAGCAGTCTGCACTATGGCAAGCATTTTCATGAAAATTCCCCATTAGTGCCAGCACATTTCTGACTCGTTCGCCTCAAACATCTTAACACCTTAAGCGTATCGGGAAGAGGATTTTGTGGTGGCAGGTCAAAAGAATTACTTCTGAAATGTTCAAGCTGCTGACCCAGGAGCCGGTTGAAGATTGACATGCAAAGCACGGAGATAAGACACTCCTGGGGCAGATGATGGTTGGCATGCTATGTTGCCTGCTGACCCACATCGGGGACTCCTTGTGGGGTTATAGATATATCGGGGAAAACTATCTCAGCATGCAAAATATGAAACCAGAATGGCAGGAACATTGTGTCGTCGTTATACATCTATGCAGTAGCTAGAAAAATTTGAATTCTCTCAGTGGAATTAGAACTGTTGAATGAACAGATGTCAAGCTAAAAATAATTTTTTATTTGATATCATGATTTAGGTAGAGGAATTAAAAGAAAGAGCCCAAATCATAAGAAGGCAGCAAACGAAACAGCTGGGTTGTACACTTGTAAAATGATGATCAACCTTTTTGTGGACATGTTATCTTGTCTTTAACCTTCTTCGCGATCTCATGTTTAATGGCAGCTGAAACATTACACACCCTTTTAAAGGAGTACAATTTTGCTGAATTTACAGCTCTCTCGCTCGGACTGTTTTGCAATGCCATTGATTAAACCCACTCTAAAGGTCGAATTCGGTTTCCGAGATTGTCTTAAAATTAGGCGTCATGAGTACAATTACTGTAATTTACAGGCGTGCCCCATTATTTGCGGTGGTGTGTGCCGAAGGGGGTTGTTTGATGTGCCTGGTTACTGTGTGGTGGGTCCACTGTGGAGCTGTGGCCGTAGGTGTGCCTGCCTGCCTGCCTGCCTGCCTGCCTGCCATGTTTCTTCCTATCCCAGTGTACTGACATTCAAATATTGACCCCTTTCTTGACAGGCACTGGCAGCTCATCTATCCAGAACCTAGCTTTTGCTACAGCCAAGACATATTTACATCTTGTGGAGGGGTGGTGTCGAGACCCTTTCACCACACTGACGCATACATCAAGAGCTGGTAATAATGGAGGAGAGCCATGGGTCTCTGAGCAGCGTTATGTGCTGAGCAAACAGGGAATGGACGTTTTCCATTGAGGGATGCTTGCTGACCAGGGTGTGAATCTGCACTGTGCAATCTGAGCACAGAGAAGGCACCACCTTTAAAGACCCCAGGCTGATCTGTAGTCGGCAGCGGCCAGGATGCAGCGGCTGCAGAAGCAATCCGTGTTCAGCTGGCGCCCCAAGATCCCGCAGGCCCTGCTGGACGGTGCTGTCTTCCATACCTGGGATGAGGTTTGTGTCAAAAGTTCAGAGTGTTCATACAAATGATAATGTAACGCTTGTGTTGGATTCATGGGTCACTGTTGAAGCAGGCTATTTGTAACAGGGGAACTGACAGGCTGTCCCCTTTTGTTGCTGTAGAGGTTGTTAGATGTTCTTGCTAGGCTACTTTGCATACTCTTTAGGCCATGTTGATTTGATGATATGGATGACATCCGCGAGTGCATCAATTTTCGTCTGTTTCCATCAAAGAAAAAAGAAAAAATTCGGCCATAGTGTGTATCGTACAAAGCAGCTGCATAATGAGATCAGAACATATAGGCCATAAATTGCCAAAAAATATCTGAAAAGCAATTCCAAAGAAGAAAATGTGAAATAACAAAAATGAAAAATCTATTATTCGGTATACCATACTCTGTGTTTTTAGTTTTGTTCATTCTTACTGACCATGTAGATTTCATAATGAAGGCAACTCTTTTTATTTGCACGCTTGTGTCAGTTTTGAGGTCCCCAGATGATGTCATCCATATAATCAAATCAACATGGCCTCAGTTATGTTAAATGCATAAACATGACCTCAAGCTGGGAGAATTGTAAAATGAACACAGGTATTCGTCCACAGTTATGGTTCCAGTGTTCTTTCTAAACTCTTGAATACCTGTTCTTTCACATTGTACTTTGGCATGAATTAGCATAGCATTTTATAGGCTGAAAGAATTATGCATGCCCTATTTAAAAAAAAAGCTTTAATTACCCAATCCACATGGTATGTGGCAAAACTAGGAATGTACTTTTCAAATAGAATACCAAGAAATGTCATTTTACATACCTGAATTGGAAATCTTGTGAGTGCATATCTGAGAAACACTGATCTGATGGATGTGTAATGGTCAACAAAACTGGAAGGAAAACTGGAAGTAGTATAAAGCTTTGTGTCAAAGTAGACCAGCAGTCACAGCTACACCACTAATTTTTTATGATAAGGCCACACCATTTTAATTTCTTGGTTAACGGAATTTAAAAAAAGAATGCTAGATTGGAAAATCAACAGGAAAACAGAATCTTAGAGGAAAGTTTGTACTTTGGTGCACACAATTTCAGGGAGGTCAGGTGCAAGTTTTCACCCCAGCCTTCTGTTTTCATGAATTTTTTTTGCAAAAATTTAAAAACAAAATCTGTTAACCCAGAAATTGAATTGGTGTGGCCTAAGGACTTGTATAAACATAGACATACTACTCAACTTCATAGCTGGAAACAAAGCAAAATGCATTTCAGTGAAAGGATGACTTTAAAGAATATCATAGTAAGGTCTCATTCAATTTGGTGATGTGTCTTTTTTTTATGTGTCTTAAATCATAGCTACAAACAAAACAATAATTGAATATCATGTGTCCAAAAGCCAATCCAAAAAATGAAGCTGGTTAGGCCTTCGAGTTTGGATTTTGTATTCCTAGCCATGCTTTTGAGTGCGTTGAGATAAGCTGGTCGACACCTTTAATTTTTTGCCTGTCAGCTCTACTAGCCAGAGATGACAGTAAGTTTGGATGTTTATGTCTGCCCATGATAATCCTGACAAACACTAGTTAGGGTCAGGTCCATACTGCAGTCCCTGATGACTAACTGCATGTGCAGAATGCAGCTTGTTCTCAGAATGCATCATTGAAAAACAGGTGAAGCTGGAGGGCGATTTACTGTATGGTTATGGGAAATGACTTTTCTACAAATAATTCTTGGCAGCATTAAGTTCAAAAGGTTACATGACGTTCTGCAACTCCCAGCACAAAACATGAATTCTGTTGCACAAGCACTAGCCTTATACAACCACTTATTTCAAATGCCATTATCGTCATGATTGTGGTTTTCCTGGTTCTTGCAGTGATGTCCCTGTAACCATTAACAAATTGTAACAGAAATGGAAATTATGCTTTCCAATCAACCATAATATATTCTGTTATGTAAGGACAGCCAGGATTTATTAAAAGTCAATCTGAGCCATCAGACAACTGATGGCTTTAGTGTAATCAGAGGCAAAGAGACATCATTATTAGTAATTAGAGGAAGACTCCACCAATTAGGGAGTTGATTGGAGACATCCAGGGACAAGTCATTTCTGTCATAGCTCAATCAATAATGAATATTTCTCCTGATCTAGATGGTGATGCACGTGAGCAGTGGAAAAAAACATGTGCATGGAGTTCAAGTGAAATGTCTCCGAGTCTGGTGCTGTAAAATAGCAATAAAAGAAGAGTTAAGAGAGAAGAAATGATGGAATGGAAAGCAGGATACCAGATCATCTCAGGGTCCTGTATTAGGTCCATTGGTATCTTTTTTGATGAGGATTTTTCTCAAGGACCTATCAGATAAATTAATTTGGCTAAATCCTGCAGGTTTTAATGCCTTAGATATCCCCTCTGAAATTAGTACTTGCATCTATCCATGGAAGGGGCAGGAGTGTTACATGTAGGTAGTTGCAATCATTTTTTTTGCCACCTAGAACTTTGGTTGAACCATTATCCCCAGCCCTTCTCTTTCGAAATCTAGAATCCAGAGTGTTCTACTAAAGAAAGCACTAGACCCACCAATTAGAATTAGCTGGTAATTGATGCTATAAGGCAATTACCCTCACCAAGAAGGTTATGTATTCGGGTGCGTTCATATGTGTGTTTGTTGGTCTGTCAACTCAACAACTCAAGAATGCCGGGATGGATTGTCCAGATATTCGGTATGTGGGTTAAGGTCTTGATGAGACCTCAAAATGATTAGACTGTGGGTACCCTACCCTAGTGGCTTGTACTCATCTGATCTGATGAATATGGTATGGTCACCAAATTGGAGTGCACTGAAAGAAGTGACGAATTCCGAAAATAGGTGACATAGCTTTGAGCCCCCTAGCAGCTTGTTGGGGCATTTTTAAAATTTTTTGAAAAAGGATAACCCTTAAGAAGGGGTCAACAGATCATGATTCTATGCATGCAGGTATGATAATTTACATGATTGAATTATGCAAATCAGGATGTGATATGCATGATCAATGAGGAAAATTTATGAATCCAATGCATTTCGTGACTATTCGAACATGTGACATACGTAACTGAAAAGAAAGATATGAATCATGCAAATGAAGACCTAATTCATAATGAATGAGAAAATATTATAATTCCACAGACAGTGAATGACAGGAATTTCATACTTGCAGCATTTGGAAGTTGAACATGAATCATGCAAATTGTTACTTCATTTGCATAATTGATGAAATTCTTTCATACTTTGGACAACAGTTATTTGGGAAGAGAAGATGATCAACTGAAATAGATTATCAAATGAGAACCTTATTAGCATAATCAGTGAGAAAAATTAGTTCTATGATACATCACTCGAAAAAGCTGGCATTATTTGGTAAAGATATGAGACTGTGGAACTCTATTTTGTTTCACGATTATCTGCTGTATTTCTGAAGCTGACACATTAACACGGCATTACGCATTCTTCCTGCACAGTAACACTAACAGCAGTGAAGTGTTCAAAATATCTTCCGGTAAAGTGAGGCTCAAACCACCTGATCTTTGTTTGATGAGCTTAGGGATGGATTTGCAAGGGCAAGTTTCTTAAGATAAACCAGAGAGCAGCTAGAAGGCCTGCAGGGTTTGCTGTATGTTACCACTAATACCAGTGACGGGTCTGAGGCTTTATCTCACATACACACTGTGTACTACTGTCACCGCCTGTAACGTTACATATGTACATGTACCTGCTAAAGAAAATAGCAATGAACATCGCTGGGTGGTCTTGGGCATGTAAAACCTTGCCTTGAAGTTTTACCGAAAAGATATTTGATTATTCAATGTCAATGTAGCAAATCAAAACAAAAAATCAAAACAGGTGAATGCTTGTCCATCATTATTTATCACTGACTGAATGGGATTTGCAACATTTGCATTGACAAGACAAGATTGGAGTGGTATCCCGTCCAGATGGCGTGGAAGAAATTTGTCTCGACATTTCACTATTCTGTATTATATTACTGAACAACAACTGTCAGGCCTGAGGATGCAACAGGAGAATACAATTATGGCAAATTGTTAGTCCACAGTAATCAGGTGGAAATTGACCTAAATTGGGAATCAGCAGGGAGCAAGGTGCCGGGGAAGGTTTCCATCTTTGTATTCACCCAGACACAGGAACTCCTGCACCTGAGTGGCCTTTATCACAGTGTACACCTGATAAACATGAGATGCTCTAACTAGTCTAAGGTGTGTCCCTGCCAACTGACTTCTGTAGTTTTAGTAGTAGTTGGTGCATAGAAAAGGAAAGCTATGTTACTCAACAATCTGATGTACATACATGCATACAAACATACAGAAACATATTTAGTTAAAGCGCTGCAAGGTGTTACTGAACTTCAAATTTCTTTGTTTATTTTTGAAATGCAACTGTATTACAATACATTGTAGCACATAGACAGCAGTAAGCTGTTAACTTTGAATTTGAATCTGGGAGATATCCTCTTCAATTGTAGATAAATGCTATCTATCAGAAGAGCTGACTTTCCAGATAGCTATAGGCTATTCTGTATTCAGAAGAAATGCCAAAGACATTTGGAGAAAACCGTTCCCTGGAAAACTGCAACCTCAATTGGCATGTACGGGTATCGATCAAATATCAGCTGAGCCTGTCAGGGTTTGCTGTATCCCTGGATACAGGAAGTCTTCACACACAGGCAGATTTAACACAGCCTTCTTCAGAATTTCTTTTCACTTGTTACAGTGGATCATGTACAACGTTTAAAATGGATTTCCAGCTCACTTAACCTCTGAACTGTAAAAACCTAGCCTGTTTATTTATGTTTTATACCTGCAAATTGTTTTAGACAAGCTTTACAGCATTGAAGATAGAAATGGTAACTTCTAACTGTTAATTAGAATGTAGAATTTAATGTTAATTCTAGTTGATAAGTCTAATTGATATTCCTAAAGTTGCCATCTTTTCTAAAGCCCCCATCCAAGTCCGTTAAACAGAGAGTCATATTGCCGAGGCCTTGCAGGCACTGTTGAATGTCAAAGAACTCGTTTCTGACTCTTAATGCCTTTGCAGGGATGCAGGTCACAGTCTTATTCTGTACCTAAGGGAGTGTTCAATACAATTGGGGGAGGGGGATATGTAAGTTTGTAACCTTGTGTTCATTTCAGCTGACGTGCATATATACATGTCAGACAATCAGACAAGGCTGTTCCATGGTAACATCCAGGATCTGTGCTGTTTACTTTCCAAGGCTTCTAGTGTATTTTGTCAACAGTGCATGACCGGTGGAGGACACGTGTCTGTATAATCCTTGGTGCACTAAAATTTCATTGACTACAGGAAATAGGTACAGACACTGCATAGCAGCTATTGCCTTAGTATAGTAGGTAACAATTCATCGTCTGCTTATCAACAGACAGTGATATGTATGCCACTATCTCCATATGTGTCTTGTCTGTGTGATCATCAAAAAGCAGTTTGGGCTCAGTTGAGAAAGGATGTATATTGTATTCAAGGACACAAGTATTCCAGAGCATTTTTATTCATCATGAAAGGCATCACTGCGTTTTTGCGAGCGTATATGAAAGTCAAATTTGCTGGCTTTACCTACTGCTGTGTGACTGTGACTTTATCTATCAATTTATCATCAGAGATAATTCGGTGAAATATCAGCTGTTCTATTCCATATAGCAACGTGGGCTGAAAACCACCGTTTGCGTTATCTGTTTTGACACAAAAGTTCAAAAGGATTAATTGCACGATAATGGCTTCAAGATAATGTTCAGTCTGCTTAATGTATTGCATTGTTGTTAATTCTATGTTGACATTCCACTTTGGCATTTAACAATGAAATCAATATGATGTCAGCTTCTTTTTGATCGGTTACTGTCACATGAATTGTCAGTGGTCGCAAATTGGTACAGCCTCAGCACATGGACCTTTCAACAAATACCCATGTGGCCTGTAATGAATTTTGACATTTAGCTTTGATTCTGTCGGCTGTGTTTTGGTTTGCACCGTAAACCCTCGATCAGTCTGAGAGATGTTTGAATTCCTCACTTGAATGTTTGGGTGCTTACATGGGTGTGAGAGTGAGAATTTTGTTGTTGAAAAACTATCAAGGCTTTTTAGAATCAGTGTTATAATGTTTGCTAGGTAAAACAGTATGATAATGCAGAGCAGGCTTGGCCATAGGAAGGAACTGCCATTCAGGTAATTTGTCTTTTAGCCATATAATCAAAAAGACTAACAGCTAGCAGATTGATATTGGACTGAGTAGAGCACTTTGGACTAGTCTTTGTAGCCTTTTACAGCTTCAACTGCATACATTGTAATTTGTAACGCTAGTTCACCTAAATCCAGGAGTTTTCCAATAAGAGTTAATTGAAACCAATCTGGCAAAACAATAAACCATAATTTTTTCTGTTATAATAACTTATATCTCAATATCGTAGATTACATTTGTCACTGGTGCTTACATATTGCATTTCTTCTCTAGTCCTGTTCATGCAAAAAATTGCATTTAAAAGGCCCGCAAGTGGCGTTGAATGCGGCGGTGTTTTTGTTGCGGCGTAAGGCCGCACTAATTTTTTTTGTCGCTTCTCTGAATAGCCTCTCCTGTTTTTCCCAATTTGACCCCAAAAAAAATGGGTCACTATTCCCTTTCACAAATTTTTACTCACGATTTCACTATTTGTTCAGTTGTAGGTCATAAAGGAGTGTGGTTACATATTATCATAAGTTATAATTTATCATTTATCAAAACTTTGTTAGTACTTGATCAAAGAAAGGGGTTCATTGCATAAAATGAGCCATACAAAGCTGAAACTTGAAGAATCCTCTTATTCTTTATGTTATGTGAACCCTTATCTTAACCCCAGACTATATTTGCAAAATTTTTATTACATTTTTTTCCCCCTGTCGTTCCATTTTTTTGGGAAAAAATCTGAGAATCAACAAATAAAATTGGTGTGGCCTAACTGTTTTCCGCGAAAAGAATACTCCTGAAAATGATCTTGCTGCTAATTACCTTTCTAAAGCAGCTGTTGTTCCTTTCTTGGGTTGAAGAGAGTGTTAAAGATATAAACTTGTCTATAAAATATGTCTAAGCACACAAAAAATCACAACAAAAGTTCCTCACGGCCAAGTCGCAAGCAACACTTTGTTCCAGCAAACGAACACTAGTTCAAATCCTCCCATGATGAGGTCAGTCTGTTTCATTCTGGGGCGGAAAGTTTTTGACATTGTCGTCTTTGAATGCAGGGTTATCAAAGCTTTTCAGGCAGCGTTCTGAACATGTTAGTCTTCAAGTTTGCATTTCTGGTCATATAACTGATGTTGCATCTAGCATATATCCCTAAATACCTTGTTTTTAAAAATCTCGGATATATTTGAAATCCCGGATTTAGATGAAGTAGCCCTATTTGATATTTGAAAAACTCTTTTACCCAACAAATCCTAATGACCCCCAGCAGCGGTCTTCACACTTCATTTAAAATAAAAAGATTGTGAGATTTGTTTAAAAAATCTTGAGATTTTGTGCTAAATTTTGAGGTGTTTTGACTTAATCTTGAGATGTTTTCACTTAATTTGGAGATGTTCTAAACAATCTCAGGATATTTTAAAATGATAGCAAGATGCATTAAAAAGATCTCAAGAGGCGTTTGATAAAATCCTTGGGGTTTTGAAAAAAATATCCAGATTCTTGGGAACAATCTTGAAAGAAATGTTGCAATTTCTCCTTAAGGCCACACCAATTTAATTTCATGATTAACAGATTTTTTAAAAATCTTAGCCAAAACAAAAGCATGAAAACAGAAGGCTGGGGTGAAAACTTGCACCTGACCCTGTTCACTCCCTGAAATTGTGTGCACCAAAGTACAAACTTTCCTCTGAGATTCTGTTTTCCTGTTAATTTTCCAATCTAGCATTTTTTTTAAAATTCCGTTAACCAAGAAATGAAAATGGTGTGTCCTAAGATTGATATGTGTCAGTATGAAAAGTATTTAGAATGATATACAGTACTCAGAGACATCTGCCATACATTTATCATAGGTGGCTGTAATGATTTTTTAAATATGAATTAAAGAAGCCTCATCAAGAAAAGGAACCAGATCTAAAACATGAATTTAGACAGTCTAGAAAAATCTTACCATCTTATTGGAATGTTGACAGTCAATGACAGAATGTTAAGAATGGCAGCATCTTTCCTGAAGCATTGTAACCAGTAATAACTTATATCCCTGCTCTGGAACAGATGCGAAATGTATCTTTCTTGAGCTTTACTAAATCTGGCTCATTTTTTTCTTCTCTTCTGCCCAGGAGTCGTCTTCAGTGGAATTTGACTGCACCTTCAAGACTGATGAGTATGGCTTCTTCCTCTACTGGAAAGCAGAAGGCAAGGTATGGGGGATTTTATAGTAGCCCAGAGGTTACTACAGTTCATATGCATCATTCTCCTGGTTGAGCAAAAGTGCCATTACTCAGGGTATCTATCCCATCTGGCAATGTCCCTCCAGTCCGGGCCAAACCAACTTTCAATCAGTTTTGAGAATTTCCCGGAGAAGACGTGTGGAGATGGCGTCATAATTATTCAACCTCCATGGGTTGTACCTAAAACAAACAAACAAACAAATATTTTTCCAAAAATGAAGTCAAACTGAGAAAAATGGAGAAAAAAAAAACACTGTTCATGTTAGTGTCCAAATATTATCTCCCAGAGGCACAACGTCGATAAAATGTGCACACACCACAGCTTCATAGTGATGCCAACATAATGCAATTTTTGAGCCTGAGGGTCTGATAAAAAATTATTACTGGGAGTTCATACATAAGTGACCCCAGTATTGGAGATAAGAACATTTATCAACTACATTACTTTCCAGACCATTGCTGCACAAGGAGATAAGGAGTTGGATATTGAACCCTATCAACCCATTTGGAAAAGTCCTGGAATTGCCCCAAAAATTCGCAGAATTCCAATTATCCCTGTTCGATCCATGACCATAAGGCCGGTAAAGGAACCCCCCAGGATGATGGATGAATCAGTTGAAGGTTCTTGTGTCTCAGTTAAGGCTATTAAAACATGTCTACTGAGGTGGCAGCTACATCCGAATCTGCAGGGTGTTACTAATGTCTGATTTAGTACATTATGCCTCAGTGGAGCTCTTTCATGTTGTCTCACAGTAATGACAAATGTGCAAGGTATTCCAAAAGAATGGCACATCAAGTATCCTTCACCTTTGTCATGGAAAAGTAGGCATGCCTCTAAAAGTCCAGATGTCTGTGTGGAAGTATTCTCAGTGAGGTCTAACGAAGAAGGACACAAACATTTCCCCTTGAAGCATTTCTACCAGGAGCACTTCTGGAGCAGTTTATCTCAGACCACCATTAGAGCACTTTGAGAAGTGATGCATGCCAAGATTATTCTCCGTGGAAGCTTTTTCTTTTTTTTTTACTTGGGCTGCGCAACTCAGCCTCTGGCCACAATCGGTTCAAATCAGTAGCGGGCATAGGCCAGTGGGAAGTGACCCTGCCTCTCGACAAAGCGGTCATGAGTTTGAATCCCAGCTGTTGTCCCTCACCCGACATGCCCGCTACTGGAAAGGGTCGCAGGCCTTAGGATGGGACGTTAAGCAGTGGTTCACCGTTCATTGTACTTGTCGACAAGAGCTATATGGGAATTTCCCGATACAACGGACCTGTAAATACTGTACATAAGACTCCATGGGAAAGTCCTCAGTCAGCCATACTTAAGTCCAGCTAGGATGCATACATGTAGATACTTACTAACTTAGTAGTAAGATAGGCCTAGGGAAGTTAATGTTGTGTTTCTGATTACTGTCCTGAAGAAATTATGATTGGTAAGGAGAAATTTTTGTAGTTGTAGATTTCAGCCACAACAAATACTGTAATGTAGAACTGAAATGCATCAGGCTAGGGTCGGCAGGTCTTTGTTTGGATCGGTCAGGTAAGCAGAAATACAACATTTTTTCCCCAGGCCTTACATGTATGTAGAATCAGTCAGTACACTGACAGCAAGGAAGCATGCTGTCAGTGTTGTTGAAACATTATGTATGCATTTGTGATGAAATCCATGTAAATTGTTGATCTTTGTATAAATCATCTAAGTAGAAAACACAAATCATTAATACAGGACGTTTATGATTGATAATGTGCACGCTGTGTAGCCACTTGCTTTGTTTTTTATCATTGTTAATCATAAAACTTGGACACAAAAAACTCTTCTTCCTTTCTGCAAGCTGAAGGCTCTGACTCAAGTCAAAGTTCAGACAGGTCAAACCAGATAACACTGGATTTCAAACATAAGTGGATGTTTGAAGTATAAGATTTCCCAGAAATCTGGAGAATCTTGCACCATGAGCTGCTAATGGCACCCTACTCCCATAATTGCTGCAGGTATTTCAATCCCTTTCAGTAAGCCCTTGAGTGGTGCCCTGACAGTGATCTTATCAGGGATGGAGTAGGCGTAGTAAAGTTGCAGTTGCAAGTCCCAAGATCCGTGATGGCCGTGACGCAAATGTAACATGTTGAGTAAACATGAGTTTCCTGTTCGCTGCCCTGGGTCCACAGCGATGTCAAGGGGTCACCATGTCTCTCCCATGAAGCCCTGTTAGGCAAACCAGCTAAATGCATGGGTGACCATGTTCCTCGAGGAAGGTGTCAAGTTCTGGCAATTACCCGAAGGCTTCAAAGGCAGGTCCAAATCAAGACCAAGGGTGGAGGGCAGAGTTGAACTTTCAACTGATGTGTATGCTTATCCTCACACAGAGTGGATGAACATTCCATAAGGGCCATTAGCCATGATTCTCCCAGTAACTTCCTGAAGCAACTGGGTGCATTGTGAATTTAGGTCAAGCTTTGCAGCCAGTGAAGGAGGTTTTTTTTCTATGAAGTCAGGATTTTCATGTCTTAGGTCTCTTAGCGTCATCTAAAAGAAACAGAAAAACACACACACAGATCCTGTCTCTATCTTGTACAATGATTACAGGCTGTGCATGGGGGTCGAGAAAACAAAAGGACAAGGTTAATCATGGGGCCCCCTAGCGGCTCTCCATGGTACTGCAGTGGAACTACCAGTTCTGATATCTTGTGTTCTAAATGCTACAATAACCTTCTGAAGAAAGATAAGTCTTTCATACTTTGAACAACTTGTGTTATTAACTTGTTTGGTTAGAGAAGATGATCAACTCAGATGTAATTTATGCAAATGTGGTCTTTATTTGCACAATCAATGGGAAACATTTATAATATGTCACTTGAAAAGGTTAAAATGATTTGGCAAAGGTACGAGGTCGTTCAAATTCAGTTACTTGCATCTCCTGACCTTTGATGTGAAAAATGAAGCTATGCCCTGACTCTGTAATAACTGAGATACATCTATCCCAGATATACATTAACAAGTGCTATAACCTGTCCTCCAAGGAAATCTTCTTATCTGGGACGCGTCCCGTCAGCCAACTTCATCCCCATCCCCAGATTCCCCTTGAAGGGTGTATTTGAGGTCAGGGAAGTGAATTAGGAAGTGATCTGTGCGGGCAAGATAACAGTTGACTTACCAATTCAGAAAAAAAGGTTTGAATGGCTGTTGAGCCACGCCCTGGTGGAGATTTATTGAATTCCCATCCAGGTCATGATGAGTTATGATCTGTTCAAAATTCACTGCTGTTCACATACATTTTGTACTTTAAAGGTTTAAGATAGGGAAGTCATTTGGAGAGACTGATAATTTTCGTAGGTGACCCAAGTCAGTATGAGATAATGGACGTTTTATATTTACATTGTCATGCGTCAATAACTATGATATCTGCTGAATTCTGCAAATTTAAGCTAAACTGCATGTTAGCATATTATCAATGTAACATGTCAAAGTAATTCATGGTAACATTGGAAGTGATAACATTATCCCATTCTCTGTATTTCTGTACTATCAGGCAAGCCCAGGACTACTGTGCCAATTAAGTGTAGATTACAAAATGTCATGTACCTCATAGAATAAATCCCTGATTTCTGTCACATGGTACTGGTATATCTGTATGGCTCAAAGTCCTTTAGAATTTAAGAGATGAAACATGACATGCTTGACCAGATCTTGATGACAGGAAATAGACTGCCTCTATCAAGAAATGTGTCACTTTGGGCCTCAGCACCCATCTTAAGACGTATAAAGTAAACTTTGTCTTAAAAGTTGGCAACTCAAGCGGCAGTGGGAAGCGCGTATGTTTCAAGACATTCTCATGACACAACAAAGTCGCATTCATATGGTGTGAATATCCCTGTACAGTGTAATAACTTAAAAGGTAGTTTTATGGTAAGGTTTAGATCAAGGTAGAAAAATGACCGAAAACAGTGACTTTGTTTTCATGTTTTGATTGGTAAGATACAGTCAAACCTGCCCAAGGCGACCACCCGGCGGACCGAGCAAAAACGGTCGCGATGGACAGGTGGTCGCCATGAAGAGGATTCCACTCACATGTTTCCAGGTTGAGGTTTTCAAATACAGTACGTAAATGGATGGATTATTATGTGAATTTAGACAGCATGAGCCCCACCAGGTTCAATTCTCATTGACAGAAAGATCCTACAAAAATTACATTTTCTGTTATCGTTGTAATAATTGTACATCGCTACATCGTGTACACATTTTCGTAATAATTTTGACTACAAAACAATGGTTGCCTCGATGATCGCAGCACCATCCCGCATTCACACGTTACATTAAATAGTACACACACATGCACATCATCGAAGTTTTAAGGCCTAAGACAAATCCCTAGAAAACACCTGCTGGCCCCAGCCTTTTTTGGGTAAAAGGGTCAGAAAGTTTTCGATCTGACAACTAAAGATGAAACGGAACGGTGATTTCGTCGCGCCGCCAAGCTCTGTGCGACCGCATCAAAAGTAAGTCAGTGCAGCAGAACGCAGAGCGTCCAATAAAGGTTTGTGAGAGTCATGGAAATAAAAGTCATGGAAAAAAAAGAATATTAATTTTCAACAATAACTAGAGTATTCGTAAATGTTCATACACAAAAGCATCGTGTTTTAGAAAGGTCAGCGGTACGCCAAATCCGGGCAACGCCAAATCCAAGATGGCATCGGGACCGAGGAACAACATTTCTCGCCCGATGTTTTGCCCGCCGCGAAGTCATTTTTCGGCGGAATTTAGTAAGACACAGACACATTTTTGTTGAAAATACAAGATATAGATAGTAATTTCTGTGAAATCTGACTTTTTGACGCCATGCACTACGTATTCGTTTTGAAAATTGAATTTAAACTGTACTGAGTTTGCGGTAAACTATAAGATTACGATAGGCACAACAACATCACAAACATTTGTCTTTACAGTGTTTATAGGGGGAACGTTTTATTAAAACACTTCATGGAGGAATCGATGCTATAACATTACTATTCCATATATTTTTGTCCTTATTTTGTCCTTCAAAGTCTTGAAAACATTTCCGTGAAATCCCACAGCAAAATGATCCGATGTCACCACAAGCTTGAAAATTAGGCGGCCGCCATGGGCAGTGATTGTGCTCTGTGCGGTCCCAATTCGTGGCGGTCGCGGTCGCGTTGGACGGGTGGTCGCCTTGGGCAGGCAGCTTAATGCTTGTGCCTACGGGGAAAATTTTCGGGACCGAGAAAAAGCGGTCGCCATGGCCAGGTGGTCGCGTTGCAAAGGTGGTCGCCTAGGCAGGTTTGACTGTACTACAATACGCCCCTTTCAGTTGTAGCTAAAAAGACATCTAGCAGAGCTGTCACCATAGAGTGCCACACTTAAGGTCAAAACTGAAAATAGTATCGCTTGTCTGTTATGTAGTCTAATAACATGTAATTCAGGGAGCCAAATTGGTTCTGGGTCTCCAAACAGAAGAACATGTCATTTATCATGACTTGATTGGCACATTACGATGGCAGCTGCAAAGTGCAGTTTAAAGATAGAGTCTTTGCACTGTGTTTTCCACCTGCCCTCTACATGTAACTTTTTAAGTATGACAATTACGAGCAACGTCTGCATTCTGTTATCAAATGAAATGCTACATTATATGATTATATGATTATATTATCATATTATTATAAGATGAAATGACATTCATTGTACTTGCTGATAACCATTTCTTTACTGTAAAAATCTTACCAGGTATGTTCAACATTGTTTTTTCTGGGGAAAGTAAAAATGTAGGAGCTAAGGCATATAGAGAACACTGATGTACATTACATGTATGTACATGAAAAAGGTGATAGTCAATGCAGATGAGAGCTACATTGTGAATAGTGCCAAATGTTCACTCCAATAATGTTCCACTATGTGTCTGACATCTCATTCTCAGTGAAATCCAGTCTTTTGTTGGTTATTGTTATGCCTTTACGGTGTGGAGCACTGCTCTAACTATAACAATGCTTTCTCCCCTGTCTGTAGGAAGGCCAAGTTCTGGAGATTTCTACAGTAAACGATGTGAGACCTGGTGCTCAAGCAAAGGTATGTAACTTTTACAATTAGCATGAATGTACTAAATGTGTCTTTAAATCAAAATACACGGCTGTACAAAAAGAACCTTGCAACTAAATTGTTTTGGCCTAGAATACTCCTGAGAAAGTCCAGCTGCTGCAAACATGGCTACTGCAGGACTTAAAGCCATGACTGGTTATTCTCACTCTGTATTATATAGACAGTGTCATTTATAACCATCACTTCCTAAAACTATAAATTTTGGCTCCACAAAATTCTGGTTTGAGACGGGTTACGCAGGAATGTGTAACAACACATAATGGTTCATTAATACAATAAGAGACTTCCTGTGACAAACATGCAGCAATTTGGAAACTTGTGATTAAAATTCTCCTGGTGACCACAACAACTGGCACAAAGCGCCAACTGGAATAGCAAGGTAGTGTATTAATACATAAAAATACAGAAAGCTACCGATTCATGACAGAACGTGTAAACAATGTGCAACGAAACCACTGGAAAATGAAAAGTATTTCATCTGTGAATGCCTCAAATTCGAAGCTGAAAGAAACAGATTATTCACAAATTCTAAATGATGAACTTGCAATAAACCTATTAGAATGTCTACTGTGGAGAGGCAGACCAGCAACTGTAAAAGTGCAAGAAGAATATTCTTTATGCCCTCATCAGTCATTGTCAGAGGTTGACACCATTTTAATATCTTAATATTAAGTCCAATTTTCTTCTTTTGATTTTGAACAAATTGGTTAAGGCAAGTATTAGAATGTACACAATTTAAAAAATGAGGTATTCTCACCAAATTATAGCTGGTTTTAATGTGAAAAATTGCAATGAGTGTGATACTCCCTGTGGGTATTCCGATTTATTAGAAATTTTGCATCATAACCGCTGCAGGCATCCTTCAGCAGGTTACAGTCGCTTCAAGCAGCTCATTATACCAAAGCTACCACTGTGTTTGTTAGGTATGATTTAACTATTTAATGAGGGATCCCTGCAATGGCTGTGGAATTTGTATATAGGCTTTGTCATAATTCTTGATATGGGAAGAGAAAACTGTTTGAAAAAAATCAGCTCGTTTGTTTCAGTTCAAGTTCAAGTTAATGACCCCTGCCTTGTTTTTACAAATCATAGTCCCTACAACAATTCTTCTTGATATAAAGAATATTTAAAACATTTTTACTTTTTTTTTTTTTACTTTTTAAGTTAGTAATTATAGTAGATCTTGGCAATGGCAAGGACCTTTCCTCCAAGGTAACAGAACTAACTAGATGGTACATGACATTGTTATATCATTATGTTATATCATTATCTGGTATTCATTGACACATAATATCATATGCTATGCACAGCCTAGATTTCTTCCCCAGAGAATGGCAAAATTATGCACATTTTTATTCTGTTACTGCTACA
Source organism: Branchiostoma lanceolatum (assembly GCF_035083965.1). NCBI lineage: Eukaryota > Metazoa > Chordata > Leptocardii > Amphioxiformes > Branchiostomatidae > Branchiostoma > Branchiostoma lanceolatum. The sequence goes on along the minus strand of NC_089725.1, from coordinate 23,645,029 downwards.
ATGAGTATCTTTTGTCATGCTGACGAGTGATTATTGTGATTGTAGTAAATGTATATCTATTAGGCATTTGTGTTACATTCATGATTGTATGTAGAACCCTAAAGCTTTAAGGAATGAAGTACTGTACCGAGTATATGGATATCTGGTCCTCAACACCTTTTCATAAAGCATATCTACAGGCATTTCAGCTTGTTATCACCTCATAAGACATGGTGTCAGCTTCTCAATATGATTAAGTCAGGTGGTGCAGCGAACGTCGCCATGCATATAAGGTAAGGTAATCGGGTAGACTAATGTGGAAGACGGTGTAACCTGGAGGGAGGCTGACACTGACATGCGCTGATATGAATTATCCCAGCAGGACTTATCTTCACCTGACTTCTCATTAAAGGCTTACAGTTTCATTAACAGTCATCCCTGGCAAAGCTTGTTGCACTCGCTCTGGCGTGCTGACAAGCCAATCACAGCCTGTTTCATGTACATCAAGGTGCGAGGGTGGAAACCTTGTAATATTTCCCGTCCAGGGTACTCTCCAGCTTTGAATGTTTTTCTGTCCCACTCATTGGGAGCCCATGTTGTCAATTTTCTGCTTTTCAAAGCTTATGAAAGCTTTCATCAATTTAATGTTATGAAGCTCAGATTTTTGGATGGATGGGGTGAAATTTCTGTCTGTCCCAGCAAATTTCTGTCCGGGGACGTAGGGACGGGTCCTGGAGACAGCCCTGTTCACAACCCAGACAGCAAAAGATTACATGTTGGGTGCACAAGCAGGCACAAGTGTACCATCTTTTGAACTTTTCACAGGTGTTTTAAAAGGTGAATGACAATGAAGATTTTCATCTTAGGAGTGTTATCATCCATTAATCATTTCCATCAAGGGGGTTATGTGTTACCAACATTTTCATTGGTTTGTTTTTTGTTTTGTTAAAAGGATACCTTAAAAGTTGAGTTTTCATTTTTGTTGTTGTTGGGTAAGGCCTGGCCCAGGAAAGAACACTATAATGATTACATTTTGTTTAAGATCTCAATCCAGAGCCAGGAATATTTTGACAACTTCTTCACAGTTGTAAGACATTTGTAAGAAATTTGCATTCTGAAGTGTTGTCTTAATGCTCACCATTTACGTCAGAAGCCGGATACATGGTAGTGTTATGGATTCTGAACACGATGAGATATAGTTGGCATGCCAATCATGTTTTTTTAATTCCAGTTTTGATACTTTAGGATGTTTTTCAAGAACCTATGGAGACTTGGAGAATGTAGATCTGAAATGGCTTTCGTTGAAGTCTCTCACACTTTCAAAGAAAGACTGATAGGAGCTTAGATTTGGACAGCTGAGTAAAGCAATTTCTGGGTTGAATAAGGTCACTAGTACTTTCTGGAACGTCATGTGTTAGAAGGGAGTGGGTTAGAATACTTGAGGAATACCCAAGAGGCAGTTAGAAATATCTGCCTCCAGGTCTGCTAGTTCTGGCTGATTCTAGCCTCTGCAAAGCTTTATCTTATACTAGCTCAGAAAAGAACAAGAAATAGTCATGCCTTCAAGTACAAAGAGTTATCAGCCCAGGGTTGAAACGTGAATTTTCCCAAGAGCTTAACGGTAGAGTGGAACGCGTTGCTACCAGGTACAGCAGGGGCATCCCGGTTAGAAAGCTTTAAGCAACACTTGCAGCTAGATGTGCAAAGGTTAGGTGTGACTGGTCGTTCAGCGGAACATAACCAGCTGCTGCCTACAAAGCTGGTAGGTTCGCCCTACTCCCTCGAGTGGCTGTCAACACAAAGCTGGTGTATCACCCCGAAGGGTGGTAATGCTGGCTAGAACAGATACAGAAAGCTTTTTTTCCCTGAAAACATGCAGGACATGTACTTGAGGAAGGGCATTGATCATTCCTTTCCTTTGCGAGATAATTACTCCATCTTTCTTGGCAGCCCTAAGCACCGCTGGCGCCCATTCTGTTGGTCTTAGATCTCACGTCCATCCACTTCAAAGGAACTTTTCACTGATTCTGATGCCCGCCAAGTCAATAGTCAAGCCTGTTGAGAACTTGTTTACAGCTGGTGCAAATTGTTTAAGGTTAGAAAATTCGATCCCCAATGGCCTAATGGCTCACAGGTCAATTCTAGGCACTCTTTAGGAATACATCAGGGTTGGACAAGTTTTTAAAAATTCACTTGCCCTATTGGGCAGGTACATAAAAAATCTACTTGGCCGAACCAATTTTTCTATGCATTTTTACATCAAGTGATGACTTGGGGCTGAAGATATTTCATTGAGGATATTTCTATTTGCTTTTACTGCGTCCAAAAAAATTGCAGTATCCCAATCTGGCAAGTACAGGGGGACATCCACTTGCCCGACCAGCAGTTTCACTTGCCCTGGGCAATGGGGCTAGTGGACTTGCCCAACCCTGCACATAAGAGCTATTGTGGCCTGGTTGTTGTTCCCACACTACAGAGATATTCATAATTCTGAACCCTATTGGTATGAGGCTTCTTCCAATAGCATAAATCACCCTGTACACATCTACCAGTCCTCATGTTGGAATTTTGTCGAGGCACCCACTCCTGGACCTGGAGCTGTACAACTGTAGGTAATCTTGTACATACTGAGATTGATTTTGGTTTTGTAAATTGTCCTCTGTACCTTTAGAACAACATGTATCATTGTTGGAAAGAGGATATCAGACGTTGTTTCTATCTGTGTCATTTCTTTTTTCAATGTGGTAATTTAGTTATGACACTCACTCACTCACTCACCTCACTCACTCACTCACTCACTCACTCACTCACTCACTCACTCACTCACTCACTCACTCACTCACTCACTCACTCACTATCCAGTTTAACGTATTCTGTTCCCCATTATCTGGGGGTTTGATGTGCTTGCATATGGTTGGGTGAGCTTAATGTCATTCCAACGTTTTATTCCTTAAAAGGAATAAACTTATCAATTTTTTTTTGTAACCGGGGGAAATTTTGACGAACTTGGAATTTACCAGGATTTTGAAAGGGTTTTGAAATGATCTCACTATAAATACACAAGCCACATACATGTATACAAAATAGTGCTTCCCTTGTGACAAGAAAAAAATCTGTAAGAGTAACTGTGCAGCAGTACTGGCATTACAGGTGTAAACTTATGGGGCTGACATACCCATTGCAGAATATGTTCATCACTTTCACAAATCCAGAGGGATCGATCTCAGTGCTGAAGTCAATGCCGACACCTATACATTTTCATGATAATGTGCGGGGATACCCTGACAACATAAAGCTCTTTTGGTATCCATATAATTGATGACAAGCTTTCTTTCCAGGCAGCTGTTGATGCATAGTAAAACCTCCCGGCTCTTCTCCTGACAACTGAATAAATCTTACATGGATATCTTGCCTGCACCATCTTAGTTTGCAGATGAGTTGATTAGATATGACTTCCGCTGGGTACATTTAATGTTCTATCAAGGTAGCACAGATGGTGCCTCGCTGTTCGAATTTTCACTTTATCAAATAATGCAAGGCTCTTTCCTCTAAGGAAATCCATTTGAATGTATATGCAAGTGCAAGTTAGAGACTCACTTGTGTATTGACATCAAGTTTTTCTCAAAAAAACATTTAGCAGCAGTATTTGATCAGCTAAAGAAAAAGGGCTCTTATTGGTATTTTGTTTTAGATTAGGTTACATGTAGGTTTAGATCTACTTTCAATTGTCATTATTAAACTTTTAGGACAAGGAAAACTGTAGCACGTTGACTGAAATGTGGATATTCATAAAAGGGGGATAATGTTCATTGCATGTCATGAGTCCAGAGAGTTGGGAGTTTAGTCCAGTGGTCTGGGGTAAATCTTAAGAGCAGCTGTCTGTAAAAACCAAGCAAAATGAGGAAAAAGTGGCCAAGTTCAAAAAATGAAATTTTCTTAGATTTTGTGTGGTGGTAGGGTCTTGTCCCAAACCTACAAAAATGCGAAAGTTTTGGGTCGGAGGTTACCAGTTGCCATGGCAACGCCCATTTTTCAAAATGGCGGATATTCGCCTTGTGAAGGCCTCTCTCTCGCTCAAAATGGACCATCTTTGGCCTACTGTAACTCCCACAAATGAACAGAAATGTTGCTGCCTCTAACATATTATATTATCCATATCTTAACAAGATAAATGATGTAAAGTGTTGCTCGAAATGTTTTGGCAGTGAGATGCAACAAACGATTAAAAATGAACTGTTTTTGTAAAATTTTTAAAATTGACAAAACGCCATTTTATGGACGTTTTGAGCAAGCAATACCTCCTTAAAGGGCACTTCAAATTTGTTGATTTTTGACACAACTCTAGTTTAGACCTTTATAAATATCATATTAAAAAAGATGTTTGGGTTCTTAATGGGGCGGGCCACAGTGACCCGGAGACTAAGCCATTTTTTCCATTGTAGCAGAATTTCAACTACAGAATTGAAGGTGAAATAAACACGTGCAACTTGGTGATTGAGATAAGAATGACTTTTCTTTAACTTTTTTTATGCTGCAAGAAACCTGCCTGGCACTTAGAAAAGTATTTTGTAACAGTTGACCGTTGGTTGCTATGGCAACGGTCATCTTTGTTGTTAATGATGGATTTTCACATGGTTGTATTAGGAAAACATCCCTACCTGCTGATATGCACTGGAGATATGGACATAACTTTTATATTTCCACATAGCATGGTTTTCAACGTTTCAAAGACCAAAAGTTCAAGATCAAGCATTAAGATTAAGAGGGTGTACTAGGGGGTTATCGGAACCAATGAAATCAGAATTTTCATCTTGCTGAATTTTAGTCATTTTTAAGGGGCTTTTTCTTCCATCATGGGCAAAGTTGATGAATGCATGGTACATAGAAAAGTACTTTGTAACAATTGACTGCTAGTTGCCATGGCAACGGCCATATTTGTTCTTAATGGTGGATGTTCACATTGTTGTAGGAGGAAAACATGCTATATATGTAAAGAAAATGAAATCTGACGTTTTTTCATGTAACAAAGAAACCTACCTATCACTTAGGAAAGTAGGTTTCTTCAGGACCGACAGCTGGTTACCGTGGTAACAGTCTTTCAAAGGTTCAAAATTGGTTCGTCTTAATCAGGATTGGCAAGTTGGAAATTGAGATGATAAGATGATTTTTTAAAATCCTTTATGCTGCAAGGAACCTACCTGGCACTTCTAATTTTTATGACAGTCGATTGCTGGTTGCCATGGCAACGGCCATTCTTTTATTTTCTCTCTTAATTGGTTTTCCAAAATGAATTACCAATACAACTACTAACAGAATAAGGACATAAATGGGTCACAACAAAAGCCAAATAAAAACCGGGCAATGTGTACATGTGCAGCACACAAAACATACACTTACAGATAATCATAGCCTCCCTTAATACCCTTATAAATTTCAATTGTAATTTGCCTCCAAACAATATTGTTTAAGTATATGATTACATATCATTATTTCTTACATCTATATCATTATATAAATGTGAAGCGGCCATACTTAATGACGGATATTCACAAGGTAAATGTCATAGTTATGCGCACAGTTAAGTATTTGACCTTCCGCAACTCCCACTGACAAAAGAGGGGAGTAGTAGGACGCTATGCATCTGATATGATACATCCAGATGCGAAGACAGTTGTTTTTAAGATTGTTTATACAATTTGAAAATTATAATGGGTAGACCATCATAAAATTGAAGACGAAGTAGTACTTTTAACCAATAGCTCATTAAAACAATGTTAATGAACTGAGCTTAAGAGGGGCCTTGTATTTTTGTTTTTTTATTTGTATGCATTCTGTCAGAATGAATTTGAGGGAAACGGCCTTGCGAAACAAAAAGATTGTATATCCGATATCCGAGTACCTCAGTGATGAGTGCCCTCAGAATTTTTTACGTGTATCTTATCAACAATATACAGGTTTTTTTTACTACTTTAGAAACTAAAAGCCACTGATTTAAGAAAAGTGTAAAATTCTATTTCAGCTATAGGTTGACCTGCAGTTACAAGTTGTAGGTCAAAATTAGCACAGACACAGAAAGTATTCACCTTCGGAGAATTCACAAAACTATCCAAAGATTAAACTAAAATGTGTCTACAATATTCTCCAGCGGATGTACGTAAGAGGTCAATCTTAACATAGGAAGTGGTAAACAGAAGTGTTCCGCAATGCGCCTTAATTCTTCTATCTTTATCAATGTTTTCACCTATACGGTATTATACCCCTGGTATGTGGAGTCATGATAACCCCAATGCATGCGGACCCTTTGTCTTTATGTACCACATAGTGAATACACAAAATCATTGAGTAAGTAACTTAGTGATTGATGTCTTAGAGAATAATAGAATGTGTAAAACAGCTTTATTCCATTTCAAGTGTCCCTATAAACCCCATGTAGTGCCCTAATTAACATTTTCAATAATTGTAAGCATTTCATGGCATCTATCCGTGGTTTCCACACAGCGACACAAAGATGGCCATAGCTCACACCGTAGTGAGACGTGATTACCTCACTTATTTCGTATCAGTCTCAAAACACACAAAAATACACATAAAGACCCTTAAGTCACGGCTCCTGTTATACGTGTCCCAAAAAAACAACGTTAGTTGTTGACTCAATGGATGTTCCTCTCTCCAACAATGGTAAAATCATTCATCAACGTTGCCAATGATGGAAGAAAATGCCCCTTAAAAATGACTAAAATTTAGCAAGATGAAAATTCTGATTTCATTGGTTCTGATAACCCCCTAGTACACCCTCTTAATCTTAATGCTTGATCTTGAAATTTTGGTCTATGAAACGTTGAAAACCATGCTATATGGAAATATAAAAGTTATGTCCATATCTCCAGTGCAATCAGCAGGTAGGGATGTTTTCCTAATATAACCATGTGAAAATCCATCATTAACAACAAAGATGACCGTTGCCATGGCAACCAATAGTCAACTGTTACAAAATACTTTTCTAAGTGCCAGGCAGGTTTCTTTCAGCACAAAAAAAGTTAAAGAAAAGTCATTCTTATCTCAATCACCAAGTTGCACATGTTTATTTCACCTTCAATTCTGTAGTTGAAATTCTGCTACAATAGAAAAAATGGCTTACTCTCTTGGTCACTGTGGCCCGCCCCATTAAGAACCCAAACATCTTTTTTAATATGATATTTATAAAGGTCTAAACTAGAGTTGTGTCAAAAATCAACAAATTTGAAGTGCCCTTTAAGGAGGTATTGCTTGCTAAAAACGTCCAAAAAATGGCGTTTGGTCAATTTTGAAATTCTACAAAAACAGGTCATCTTTAAACGTTTGTTGCATCTCACTGCCAAAACATTTCGAGCAACACTTTACATCATTTATCTTGTTAAGATATGGATAATATAATATGTTAGAGGCAGCAACATTTCTGTTCATTTGTGGGAGTTACAGTACGCCAAAGATGGTCCATTTTGAGCGGGAGAGAGCCCTTCACAAGGCGAAAATCCGCCATTTTGAAAAATGGCCGTTGCCATGGCAACTGGTAACCTCCGACCCAAAACTTTCGTATTTTTGTAGGTTTGGGCCAAGACCCTACCACCACACAAAATCTAAGAAAATTTCATTTTTTGACTTTGGCCACCTTATGCTTGGTTTTTACAGACAGCTGCTCTTAACATGTCACAGCAGATCATATTAATCTGTCAGCTTTTTAATCCATCACATTTACTGTGGTACTGATACAAATCGAAAACCTTTTTAATTCATAGGGAAGGAAGTCTTCCATTAGTATCTTTATGGAAAATGTAAAGCGCAATGTAAATAAGCATGAGGAAAATATGGGATGAGGGTAGAAATAGGTGGAACAGAAAATATGACATCAAAATCCCAACCACATTGTATGTATTAAATCTATTATAAATTTTCCATTCTTGTTTGGATATTCTTCATCACTCATCACAGTTGTAGAAGCATGTGCAACCACAATTGATTAAGAAACAGTTAGCCACAAAAAATGAAGTGTCATAGATTTCTGGCAGCCTTTTATATATCAGTATAAGATTGAAGCTTCAACCAAACATAGGATCTATGGGCTAAGACGTCTAAGAGAACTCCAAGACGAGATCTGACCCTAATACTGGGTTGACGAAGAGACAGAGAGTTTGTCGCGAAAGCTCCCCAGAGCAATCTTTTTTTAAAATGTTGTGTGTAAGGTTTAAATGTTTGTCAAAAGCTATAGGCTTGTTGATGAGTGGGTATGGATACTCCCTGTGAATGTACTGCTCCGACGGAATTGTGCTCAAGAATTCTGAATTGTGCTCAAGAATTCTGTAAGATTTAGTATGTGGCCAGTGAGCATTTGTCTTAATGTGCAGAGACAAGTGTGGTGTTCTATAAAGCTAAAGACTGTATCTTGTGATCTGTGTTTCTCTTTATTGACTGGTGTAACTTGTCTTCAAATGAGCGTTAGATCCTTGCAGCCCCACTTTACTGGAGATATAATCATTACTCTTGCAGATAAGACGCCAACAGTAGATATCTCTTCCTTTCCGCATATCCAGCTGACGAACTTCAGCTCTGTTTTGAGATAAGTTAGAGGAAAGATGGTGAATGGATGGAACAGGAAAAAGGTCTGTGGTTGGACTTTGGATAGCAACCTTGCTGCTTGATACAATAAGACAGATAACTGACATAACAGGGACAGACTTAACATTTTAATCACGTTTTCTGGCCACCATCAAAGCATTCTGGCACCATGTTAGACATTCGGGCCACTTGTCAGCCACTTCGGTCACTTATCAGACATTCCGGCACCTTGTTAGATATTTGGGCCACTTGTCAGACATTACGGTCACTTGTCAGACATTTTGGCCACTTGTTAAACATTCTGGTCACTTGTCAAATATTCCGGTCATTTGCTAGACCTTTTGGCCACTTTTCAGACATTCTGGCCACTTGTCAGACATTCTGGTCACATGATAGACGTCGTCTCACTGCTTCTCAAATATTCTTGGCATGTTCTCTGACGGACGCCCTTGGCATTTAGACTAGTCAGTCATATCAGTCTCCTAGTCAGACATTCTGGGCATGTCATCTTGCAGCGTGTGCATGCTATGAACCCCGGTTGATGACTGACTGAGTAGTGAAGCATTCTAATTGTCAGATATCCCTGATACCTGTGGGAAACTCTGTGTCACTTTTCACAAGGTGACCTTCTAACAAAGGCTGGCTCCAATTAAGACAGAATCTAGGCTATCCTTTGTTGTATAGATCAGGCTCAAGCATGGTTTGGAAATGTGTGGTAAGTCTGTAATTTACATTGTTTAGAGGCTTAAAATCTTGCAACTGGTTTAGGAATATAATTGTCAAAGTAATTCAATAAAATGAAGAGCATGTATAATCTATGTGTATCCTTTACCAAATTAATAGCTCTGTAATTTTGATCCTTTACATATATATCTTGTATGCTTTAGGATCACTTACCAAATTACATATCAGCAAGTTTTATTGTTTGCATGCATGTCTTGTTTAAACTAGGTTTATGCAACTTACCCTTTTCAATTTGAAAAGAAAAAACCTACTCAATTCTATCAACTTTGAAAGGGTTTGCCAGTTGAAATGGCCGATAAATTAGACTTAGTGATAGCATCTTAATTTGCATTTTGAAGTAATGAAATCTGTCTGTGCTGAATACTAAGGTCACATGGGAGAGCCATGTTCTTATGGTCTGAAATATCACTGTGGGTAGGTGAGGGGTGATTTCAAAACTTAATTCAGAATTTGCAAATGACAATTTTTTGTTGAGCCTTCAAGAATCTTGAGTTTTGTGACATCATATCACCAGGCTGAGCCGCCCCATGCCAAAATGCAACAGTAAGGAGGGGGGCATTAGCGTTCTGCACTGTTGTAACCTGTTGGTATGCTTTTGGAATATGAAAAGAACGCCGCTTTTCTCTGGCTACCGATAGAATTTTTACAAGATACAGGCAGGTTTGTTACAACTCATATGCATATTAAGAGATTGAAATGAAACACGCATTGGAATCCAGGAAGTCCTAGCCTGTTCCTTTGAATACACAATCTTAAATGCCCAAGGTCACATGAATGGATCACCATACCTAGCAAGCTGAAGGTTAACTAAATTATAAGAAAATGTGTTACTGCTGAAATGCATTTAACCTTCACATGAACCATTTTACAAATCAAACAATCTCCTGATTGCCTGCCCCATCCACAAAGGGGCTTTCATTTCGTAATGGTGCATGAAAAGGTGGTCACATGTACAGCCATGTTCTGATGGTGCAATTATACAGAAATTACTCTAGATTGGGCCATGTATTGTCTCAAAAGTTAGCAGGGCAGTTGGAAATGAAATCATTTTATTCTGGACTATGACCCAACAAAGGCAATGTAAGGCTTGTGATGTTGACATGGCAGATAGCAGAGTTGTGAAAGGACATTTGTGGATAAACTGTTACAGTCATCACCTTTCTTTATGGATTGAAAAGCATGGAACACACAAGCTATGGAAGGAATGTATGTTATTGTATAAACATTGTAGCTTGTACCAACTTCAGCTTGGTTGTTTGGACTTGACAAGGACTGTTTTTCCTTTCTTTCTTTCAATCATAGCAAGATTTGCACACTGCATTAGGGCTGTTGTCACAATTTCTTCTTTTTTCTTTCTTTTGTTCAAATGATGCAGTTTCTATTGATTTAAGGAGTTCTGAATCTATCATTCAACATGATGATAGAAATGATACCTGCATTTATGACACAATAAAGTTTATCATTTTAAAAGTTTTCCTTTTGGTAATTTGACGCCTGTGACATGCATGTGTTTCAGTGCGTGAGCTTCCAGATGTTTTATTCCCTAAGCTGTTTGTCATAAGAAAGTCACAGACAATAAAGCTATTTGCTCCCAAAATATAATTTGGACTTTCGATGTGATTGCTTTTGTGAATTTTGTCCACTATGCATTCTGTGAAATGCAGTTTACAAAAGGTGTCAGAAAAGATGGATGTGTTTTTACCAGTAACTTCCTTCCTCACAGGAAGTGTAATGATTCGGGTGTTATTGTGACTTGGTAGTGTTTTGAAATGCCCTGCAGCATTTATACCCAGCACACTTAGCATGTGATAACTGCATCCTAAACGATGTTGCAAGTCATTGCGGAATACCAAAAACGGGTGGAGTTTCCAATACAATATATCCTGTATGTGCCATACCTTCTCCTGTAACAAACTAATATTTCTTGGAAGGAATACATGAATCTGTTAGACCAATCCCTGTATTGCAGGTGTTTTCTAGATGTAGATGTAAAAGGGTTTTGTTTTCTGGAAGGTGACCTTGCTGGATGAGGCAATTGCCACATCATTTTCTGGTGATGCGCAGGTTTTCCCATTTAAAGCAAAAGCTAGTTAGAGGTAATGTCCTTAATGCATGCCCTGACTTGTCATTGTTCCAACTCAGCTAAATTCGTCATAACGGATTAAAGCCTAGAATTAGAATATCGAGGTTGCAAATGACAGTTGTTACACAGAGTGTAAAATCTGACACATTTCAGCTGCACTAATACAGGTTGTCGGTTCTTGGCCGAGTTTTAATTCATACCAAGCAGATCTGTTATGAAACAAGACCCACTCTATGCTTCTCAATAACATTCTATGTGACTGAATCAACGCAAGTGTCGCTTAATTTGAAAATTCACACACTGTCAGTACAAAGGTAATTTGTATTCTTTTTTTTTATAGAATAAGACTATAAAGGAAATTTCAGTGCTTGGCTTATTGAAAAAAAGCCTGACTGTTTTCAATGCTGAAATTAGAAACAACAGGGGATGGTTAGAAGTTGTAAGGAATATGTTTTAGTTTTTTCTAACATCATAGTATCGGTGATGCCAAGCTTGTTTCAGCAGGTGGAGAGGATTTTTCCATTACTTGTTAAAGGCAGTGTTGGCGTCAGTAAACATGTCCATGGTGCTGAAATTAGTGTTGGTGACAGAAGACCTGTTTACGGTACTGAAATTAGGTCCTATTATTGATGCCAAGCTTGTTTCAACAGACATAAAAGATTTATCCATTATTTGTAAGACACAGGTCAGAGAAGCACTGGCTATTCTAATGTATGTTAATTGGGAACAGTTGACCTAAATCTTATGAATTAGGAGCCATAGAATCCATGAAGGACACAGTCTAATGAGCTAGAATAATCAGGTCTTTGGTCATGAAGGCATTTTGTATGGAAGAAAAATAGAACTGAATGGTGCTGTCTATGGTGCTGAAATTGGTGTTGGTGGAATTTATATCCAATTGCAATCCCAGAATCAGAGAATGCTGAAATCATGCAGTAAACCTATGTATGACGCAGACACCATTGGTCATCTATCTGTCCATTATGCTTGTTAGGTGTCCAAGCGTGTGCAATGTGCAGTATCTTTGAGTTCTTGTTTGAAACAGCAGTAACACAGTGGAAGGCAGGCCATGTGTCAAGGGATATGATGTGTTACTGGTAAAGGATCACCACAGAAAGTGCAAATTAAAGAACACAAAATTTTACAGTATCTGCATTCTGAAAATTGATTTCTTGAAGGCAAACATGTGTACAGCAGTAAAATCAGTGTGGGTGGGGATATACCTGTCCGAGGTCCTGAAATCAGTGATACTGGAAGGTTAACTGATTTTTATCTCCATGAAAAATGGAGATATTGTTTTATACATAATGAAGTGCAAATTATGCTTATCGTGACTTAATTTGCATAGCTAATGCGGAAAATCTATATTTGCAGCGTTTCCATTATCAGACTCAAACACATGTAACATATGTAGTTTCTGGAAAGTGGAGCATCAACCAATTATGCAAATAGATTCCTAATTTGTATGATTAATGCAAAAACTTAATTCATCTAATTGGAATATTATAGGACTGTCAATATTGCAACATGTGTAAGTTAGATAAAGGTGTTTATGACCAATCATATATTATGCAAATGTGTAAGTCATTTGCATGAATAGAATTGTTCATGGAGATATGAGGTCGTGGGACTCTTGTTGGTTCTGAAATCAATGTGAACATGTCTATAGTACTGGAATCGTGTAGGTGACAGTAGATTTGTTTAAGGTGCTGAAATTAGTATAGATGATGGTAGACTTGTTTATGATGCTGAAATCAGTGTAGGTGATAGTCAACCTGCCTATAGTGCTGAAATCATTGTAGGAGGTAGTAAACCTGTCGTGCTGAAATCAGTGTAATAGAAGAACTTTATTGCACGACAATTGCACATGGTACAAAGTATGGCAAGAATTCGTAAATATAATACAAAGAAGAAGTATAGAATAAAACTTAACATCCTAGTTACTAATACAATACAATAAGGGCTAGTATATATTTTGATACAGCATCCTAATTACTTATACAATACAATAAGGGCTAGCATACATTTTTTATATAGTGTAACAGTTATGATCGAGTTGGTTTAATCATTAGTTTTGGTATTTTTCCTAATGTGAAAGCAGTCGTTAAGATATTTACCTATGTAATAGTAGACCTGTCTATGGTGCTGATATTTGTGTAAGTAATAGTAGACCTGTCTATGGTGCTCAAATTAGTGTGAGTAATTGTAAATGTGTCTATGGTGCCGAAAATGGTGTTAGTAATAGTAGACGCATCTATCGTGCTGAAATTAGTGTAAGTTATAATAGTAGACACGTCTATGCTGCAAATCAGCTGTAGTTTAGACAGTTTTACCTCTTGTGTAACGTTTCTTCGTCCTGTTTCAACTATTCAATTTCGAATCCACCACTTGTACCCAGAATGTGGAAAATCTGCTCAAGAACAATCTATCCTTTAAAAAGATCCTCATTAGAGTTTGCTCTTGTATGTGGGACAGTGAGGGATTAAACCTCTTCTTTGCATGTTTCTAAAATCATCTGCCCAGCAAGCTCATTGTATATTGTAGCAGGTAGTCCAGTCATTTTGGATTTTTCTCCTTCATCGGTATTGTTCATAGACCAATGCATGCTGCTACGATAGATTCATGAATGACAATGTTGAGGTTGGTTGCATGAGTGTTAATATGCAATACACCATCTCTGGCACTGACAGCTGCAGATGATAGACCTGTCTGTTGTCCTATAATCAGTAAACATCAGACATGTACATGTTTCTATCATCCATCTTACTCCATGGCGGACCTTTCCATCATACTGGTATGAGTGTAATTGGATTCTACACCTGTCTGAATATGCCAGAATCTGTGTCAGTGGATGACAGACTGGTCTCTTGTTTGAAGTCCAGTTGTAATCTAATCCAGTCTAAAGTAGACTGGCTATATTGTGTTGCCATAGTCAATGTGAGTGGATAGAAAATTTGTTATTGATGGAAGACCTGTCAATAGTTGCAGACATTTTGTCTTAGATTTTCTCTGGTTCTGATGCTAGCATCATGGAGTAATAGACCTGTAGGCCTTAAAGCCAGGGGCACCTTGATTGTCTTGTAATGGACTGAGCTTTCTCCTTAAAGAGAAGTTTAGGACGTCAACAGTTGATTCATTTGAAAAAGATGACTTCTGCATGATACTGAAAGGTGTAACACTACTTGAAAACTTGTCGATGGTGTCCTATTATCATACTGTGAATGGATGCTTTCACCATACTCTTTTGAAAATGAGCTCTTTCTTCCTTTGATAAAAATGGGTCACCCTCTAACGTTTGTTCCAATCACTTTCCACCTGTCCAAGTGCTCAGGGACAGGTTGTGCGATGCTTATGCTTAGTTACTGCAGTCGTTCCTCTGCCCTTGTGCATGTAGCTACTCTTGAAGCATCCCAATCCAGTGCTAATCACCTCCTTCGTCTGGCATGATTCCATTTCAGTTAGCACCATGGCTGTCCCACAAATGGGGATTCCCACTGTGTGGCTGTAAAAAGGAAGCAACAAAATGGTCCATTCAAGGGATGATGTCATTTAGCTTCCTCCATGTGGAAAATTGCTCCATCTAGTCATCTGTAGGGATGTCGGAATTCAATCTCGGTTCAATGTAAATGACTTGTCCTGCAGTCACCTTGTTGCTCAGTCAAGGTGACTTTTATGCGCATTGTACGGGTGTTTGTATTGTAAAAGTTATACTTAAAACTATTTGCTCTCATGCCTCCCCTTACCACATTGAAAAGGGTTCCTAAAATCTTTTATGCTGGATATATGACACCTACAGTGGGATTGTATTATGCCTAAAAAGTGTTAGAACTTATCATTTTGTGAGTCTTTGAGAAGAAACACTGTGTATGCATTTACCATAAAATCAGATTTCTCAGTGAACAATGTTGATATCACCCCAAATTAGTTTTTATCTAGTGATATTGGTGTGATCATCATAACTTTAAGAGCCCTACGGTCTAGCTTTGAATGCAAAAAGTGTGATCTGAAAATTAATTCCAGCACAGACGACTTGCTTGTGTCCCAAGTGGTCTGTGTTAACATGTATCTTCAATAGTAGTCCTTTGATCTACAGCCCAAGACCAATCATGAATTGCAACAATTAACAGCAATAAAACAGCCTGAGAGGGACAAGATGTGTTGGCTTGCTTGAGATCACATCGGGTCAAGCTATATGGCATTACATAATTGTCAATGATCATTCTTTGGCTACAGACTTAAATGACCACATGATCAATGTATAATACGCATGTTTAGTGATGGTTGGTGGTTTGAGGCCATGGCCTATGACACAGCTGGCATGGGGTGTGTTAGATTTGCCCAGCATGCGACCTCTGCCATAGGAACCTGGATCAAAGGTCAACAACATGGGATGGTTTACAAGAGGGGGTCACTGTGTGTCAAGGCTAAGCTCTATCCACCTGCAAATGATAGCTGTAAGTTACTGTTATGTTGGTGTTTTTTGATGTAAATCTAAACATAAAAATCATTAATTTGTATGCCTATCAACACCCCACTCTCCCTGAAGATAACTCTCCTTTCCATGTCATTTGCAGGATGGGAAGGTTCTCTTGGATGACAAGGCCATTGAGGAGTTGGAGTCCGATGAGAAAGGGCCTATTGATGATCGGTCCATCACAGTTGTTAGTGCTGAGGACATGGTCAACTTAGACATCATGTACATGGTGGCTGCGGATGCAAAAACTGCCATGGTAAGGAGCCCAGCCTTACCTCATGGGCTGATTTTATTCATTCCTCATGCTAGAACGTTGAAAACCTTTCAGGACTAACAATTAAATCCTAACAGACCCAAAGAAAACATGGTAAAGCTTATATAGAGCCAAGATTGCATCATTGAGACTGCAGCAGCTGAAGGCCCCTAAGGCAAAAGGATTGCCCACAAGGAAAAGATTAAGGTCCAAGGCTTTCAAGGCAAATGTAATATTGCTATGAGAACCTTCAGGGTTGGAACGACATCAGGCACTGATATCTCACATACATAGAATACATGATGTATTGGTTTCATGTTCCACTGCTGCCTTAGTGCTAAGGACGATGTTAAGTACATCGAAATATATTGTAGGATTATGTTACTTTGTATATTTGTACGTGTACCTGCTGTATTAAACTTTGGATATTGTCAAACTTAGAGATAAACCTTTTTTTTCAGATATGGAAGGAAGGGATACGTGGCCTTCTTCATAACTACAAGGCAAACAATGTGTGTCCAATGACACAGTTTCAGAAACAGTGAGTATCTATGTCAGACATTATATGAAGACTATGTTGGTTATGTAGGATGATTACTCACTGCTTAGTGCTTTGTCTAATTGTTTCTGTAAGAAAAGTATTACAGCAGCCTCCATTTTGTTTGTTGTTACAGTCTGACTTCAAATTTGGTTAGCTATATGGGTCAGATTTCTAATGTTATTTTGCAACCAATGTGGATCTGTTGATGTGCTTAATCTCCATAGGCCCAGTGGAACCAAATCTGAAGAAAATATATGCCAGAAATCTAATTTTACATTAGGAAGGACAAATTAAGAACAAAAGTGTATCTGTGACATATAGAGAATGCATGTATATCCAAAGTAAGCCAAGCTAAGTAACGTGATAAGTACAAAAGCTGGTTCTATTTCTGGAATTACCTTTTGATGAAGAATATCAGAATGAGGGAGCTGTATACTGTAAATGCATTTAAGTTCGCATGGTTTTGATTTCGCGCTAAGGCCAAAACGGAGTGTTTGCGGTGGTTTTGAGTTTGCAGCAGCGCTAAAGTAACATACTGCTACAGTATTGGACAAAAATGTTTCCGATGGTTTTAAGTTCGCATCGAAGCGGTTGCCGCAAAAATCGGGAACATAAAACCACCGCAAACATTTCTGCATTTACAGTATTGCTGAAATTGTCACCATTGTGAGACCAGCTGTGTGGGACTAGACAGATATGAGTTGCCAATTTTATGTCCTTATGAATCACTTCTGCATCCCCGACTGTAAACATGGAAAGCTAAAATATTGTTCCCCTGTCTTAGTTGGATGAGGCTCTCCCTTCAGGTCAGCCCTAGTGGCAAAATCCCTGTCAGAAGGTAAGATCCTCCCTACAATAGTTAATCTCTTGGAATTACTACCTTTAATTCCTTTTTTACATAAAAGCATATTCACGTTTCCACTATAGATTCCCAAACATAATGAAATGTTTGCCCCTGGAAGGTAAAAGTAGAGTTTGGTTACCAGTCTTGATTGCGCTTCAGGCATCATGCCCAGAAAGTGTTAAGTGACACGTTGTTTTCAAAACAAATTGTGAGATATATTCAGGATGCATGATTGCATCATTCCTGTTATGTGTGAATGTAGATACACTGAACTACAGTAGTATAGGACTTAACAATGCATTAATGACAATGTTGTTGGCACTGGTCAAGTAAAGTCACCATTGTCTGAGGTGCAGTGTGATGTCAAAACATGAAAATTGGGAAAATTATTACTGGTACATTGTTTTCAGTTGTCCATCTTTTAGTCACATGACAATAGAAATATGCTAAAGGTATAATTTTGTTACATTTTCATGAAAAATTATGTGACAATGACCCGGTCTACTATAATAAGAGGCACTTCTCTCTTCCTTGCAGCATCACAAGAACTTTTGCCTCTGGTAAAACAGAGAAGATGGTTTTTCAGAGTCTGAAGGACCTCGGACTTCCAAATGGAAAGGTCAGGCATTGATGCTTTAGCTAAAGTACCGGCATCATGCACTATACATACATTTCTATTCCAAATGTTACATATACATGTATATACATTTCTGTTTAAATCAAGTCGGGCCTTTTAGGCTTTTAGTTTCTCTCTAACTTTGGTAGATTATTGAGAGATTCTGTACCTAACTGTGAATGACGTAGATGCAACTTGTGTGCGAGAGCTTTGTACACTGCTCGATACTTCCCTGCTGTCTACTGGTGCCGTCATACTCACAGCCAGTAATCCGGCAGGTCTAGAATGTCCCACTTATTTTCTTTCCCACGCATCATGAGAGAATGTTAGTGGAGACAAGTGAAACTTGTGGATTTGCCTGTCTGAACACATTTGCTCTCAAATTTGTCACGAGGGCATGGCAAACTGGCCATGGGAGGATAGAGGAGGTACATTCATCAGTAGTCACAATAGACTTACTTTTGGTAATCCCTATCCTGTATCTTGTGGGCGTATAAATGGGCTGTCTGTCCAAAAGAATCCCAGAAAAGAGCCATATCTGCCATTCCATGTGGTGGGATATGCATCATGCTTTGTTAACTTCATTGTCAGGCTGTGCTATCGGGTCTATTAGTTCTGATCTGAGGATGCAGTTCCTGTAGTGGCTACTATTTCACTTTCAAAACTTGAAAGAGTGAAAGAACACATAAAAACTGAATGAGTTTGCTTTATTCAATGTATGCTCTGGAAGGCCTTGTTCCCAGATCAAGTGCTAAATATATAATATTCCAAAGTATGTCTTCTCTTTCTTTCTCTACCGATGTAGAACGACGAGATTGAGCCCGCAGACTTTACTTTTGAGAAGTTCTTTGAGCTGTACAAGAAGATCTGCCCAAGGACAGACATTGACGACCTCTTCCATAAGCTGTATGTCATTTTCCTACTTATTATGGTTGTAGAAGGCTTTGTGGGGAACTGCAGGGGGAATCATGTTTGCTGTTGTACTGTTCTGATTGATAGAACATGATTGGATATCGTTGTGTTTAATCTATAAAGTTCTTTTAATATTAGCTTATGACATACTCGTTATCATCAGCAGAACAACAGAAATGGAGCAAGTTACTCCATCTTGTATTTTTAGACACATTCTTTAAACACACCTTGCAGGTCACATCGTCTTTTCTGTTTTTCAGGAATGGAGGCAAGGAGTACCTGGCTATTGACCAGATAATCAATTTCCTGAATGAGGTTTGTACAGTTTGATTTGATAGATCAGAAGATACATGTACTGATACAAAGAAATGATCCATTAGTCAGGTTGGAGATGTTTGAGGCAATAATGTTGACAAGCCATAACATGCTTGGGGTTATCAGCTACACATTGATATTAAGACAGGCCAAGTCAAGCTCAATATATTTTCATTGTTAGGCAGTCTAGTCAGCTAATAGTCACACCTGTATTGATGAAAGCAATACAGTCTGTCGTCATTGATCCAGTTTTCTGGAAAATAATCGAAACATTACAAGACAGTCCTGGTTGATGACCTCATTCAGAGCAATGTTGTAACATCAAATGCATCCCTACGGCGATAGAAATAATGATGTTTCACAAGTCTCCCTGCTTCTAAGTTACTAATTGGGGTGCCTAGCACCTCCTTTGGGAAAGTTTCGTCACTTTATTTATGGCAATGTTTTAAGGTGAGAAGGTGACGCAATAAATTTCTGTCACCCCAGAATGTCTTTATGAGAGCCAGAAGCCTCAAATATTACATTCGTTGGTACTGCAGCCCATCAGAGTTAAGAGTAATCATGTTACATGTACATGCATGGGCTTGTCAACTTAGCTCAGTGTAGCCTAAGGGTTCATATTCTTTTCTCTCTCCATCTGCAGCAACAAAGAGACCCCCGGCTCAATGAGATCCTGTTCCCGTTCTTTGACAGAAAAAGAGTCTTAGCTCTCATCCAGAAGTATGAGGTCGACCCAGAGTTCATCAAGAAAGGTCAGAAATTGTGACGTTATCAAATCATGATCCTGTTTATCGTAATATTGGATGTATTAAAACATGTACCAAATCCAACTACCATCAGCATTCGTCTGCCGGGCTACAGATATCTGTCACTTTGAAAAACAGCATGTTTGAGAGAACTCTAATGCAGTACCCTCCAGGTATGCACAGTTTAGATTTGCAGAAGTGCATTATACTAGATCATGTTGCATTGGAAATCTCTTTAGATGCATTTCTCAGGGTGGCGGATAAATATGACTGGGTGAAATTATGTCAGTAAACATTATAACATAACTTTTGTTTTGATATCAATTTTTGTTCTTGTAGCATAGTAATAGCACAGCATGCTTTAGATATTGGACCACACAATATGGAAGACATAAGCTGAAGCGTATCATTTTGGAGTTAACATGTAATATGTCAAGGGTATTATGGCGTTGAAATGCGAAATCATTTCCATGTTTCTCCACCCATGCATCCTGAGTAGGTACGGTTCAAGGGTTGTTGAAATGTGACTTTGCTGAGTGCAGTAGTAGATGAAAGCATCAATTCAAGAGGTGGACTTTGTTGGAGTGTGCCTTTAAGCACCCAAAGCTCTTTAAAGCATGGAATTAAGGTCAAAAATGCTTGTCACACGAGTACGAAACTTGAAAGTTTTGTGGAAAGTGGTTTGTTCAAATCCTGGAACTGTCCATGGTGCTGAACATCCTGATGTTGCAGAAGTCAAACACTTGTGGAAAGGAATATTAGAAAAGGGATTTTAGTCTTGTAAGGTGGAAGACTTTACTTTTCTGGTGTTCTTTTTTCATCAGCTAGTGTGTCCATGTTTCCCCTTAGGGCTTGTTATCTTTTATTGTTTAGAGGTCAGTAACTTGCCCTACACTGAAATTTGCATATCATTTTCCCATGCTGGACATATTGAACAATTTGACTGTTTGGCCTTTAGACCAATATTCTGGCCAAAGCAAATTACTCTGTCTGGAGTAGTCTATTATGAGGGATCCAATATGATTAGCCCAGGGATTAGTGTTTTAGGTATGTGAGATTAGATTGATTTCATCCCCTTGAAGTCAGGTTGCCTCCGGTATACGGGGCTAGATTTGATATAGACAGCTCGGTAACAGATTGCCTAAAGGACAAACAGATGATCAGTTGAGATTATTGCTGTAGGGCCTGTAATTTCTAAGAAGCATTTGGAAAGGAACAAGATGTCCATAGTTTTTATGTACATATACATTCAATTGCCATAGCTTGTTATGCTGCCCATGTCAAAATCCCATTGTAACATCTTTTCTTTGTCAGCAGGGCTAGCCCTTTGTAATAGCAACAGGCTAGTAGGGAAACCCTGGCTGTGCATGCTGAACAGCCAAACCAATAAATAAATGAATAGATAAAGATGTCCATTGGATTGTCGGTACATCAGGCTCAATGAAATATGGCGTGGTTCTCCACAAAATGATATCGACATTGGACATCAGCTGGTTACCAAAGCAATGCACAAGTACTTGTAAGCAAGTAAAACACACCTGCATTGAACTGTTGCTGACCTAAGTTTCAGGTTTATATAGATTTATTCCGACCAGATGACCTGAAAGTCAACAACATTGTGTGTTGAGATGTCGATGTAAATCAAAGGGGATGTAAGTTTATTTTTTCTTCATGATTTTAAGACCTCAAAGCTTTCAAGGTGAACAAGGCAAACCAAACATCCAGACTATCCAGCCCCAATAAGAAGCAACCCAGATATGCTGCACTTCAACCGGTCATTGACCCCGCTGTATTTTTCCAGAGTGGATGAGTCTGGAGGGGTTCACGCGGTACCTGATGAGTGATGAGAACGCTCCAGTGTTCCTGGACAGACTGGAGGAGTACCAGGACATGGACCAGCCCCTGTGCCATTATTACATCAACTCCTCCCACAACTCATACCTGACGGGCAGACAGTTCGGTGGCAAGTCCTCCGTGGAGATATACAGACAGGTGCTACTGGCAGGGTGCAGGTAGGATTTTTTTTCTGCCAATAATTCTCTCTTATGTTGAATGACAACATTTACAAAGTCGTATTGTTAGCCTTGCACCACCCTAGTATTGACTCATTCCTCCATTTCATTTTAGAGATGCTAATGATGAATGTCACTTGAAATGGCTGGAAGTACTAAGTAATCTCCTTATCTAATCCAGTTGTAGAGATGGAGTTGTCTTTGAATGCTGTTTACCTTGATGTCTAACCTTCATCAACATACTGTTTGTTGTACTACCTCAGATGTGTGGAGCTGGACTGTTGGGACGGGAAGGGTGAAGACCAGGAACCGATCATCACTCACGGCAAGGCTATGTGCACAGATGTCCTTTTCAAGGTCAGCGGAAAAGTCTGAACTATTCATGAGAGATGGTTGCACCCAAGATATGAAGTACATACATGTAGGCTTCATGACTGTAACGTAATCCCAGAAAAAATGCATGCTTATAGAAAAACGAATGTCACAACTATTTGATGTAAGTTGTGAAGTCTGCTCAATCTAGCTAATGTGGGAAATACATTCTTTGAGCTTGATACAATTCTTTGGAGTCAAACGGTTATGTCATGTAAAATCTTAATCAACTATGGTCATACATAACATTGTATGTCAGCCTATCCAATTTGGCAATAGATTCTTAACTTTGAAAGTCTTATGAAGACAAAGTGTTCATTGAAAAAGCTGTGAATATTTTTCCCTCCCGATGGCTCTAGGATGTGATTCACGCCATTGCAGAGACAGCATTTGAAGCTTCCGACTACCCAGTGATCCTGTCCTTTGAGAACCACTGCTGGTAAGTGTAGAATATGTCCATATACTTGTCCATTGAGCCCCCTATTGTCCCATTGTTTTCTGGCAACCCTTAAGATGTTCTTTGAGGAAACTACCTATCTGATCACTGGTGATTATCTGGTTCACAGTACATGTACATGTTTTTTCTTCCCAGCAGATTTCAAACATTTATTTAGAAAAGAATGGAGTCTGCTGTTGGAATCTGGTTACTTTAGATTACCTGGTCAGTAAGCAAAACTGTATACTACTTGCACAGGTATCATGATTCTGAATAAATATCTTCACAGCAAAGCACAGCAGTACAAGCTGGCAAAGTACTGCGATGAAATCTTTGGTGATCTTCTGCTCAAGGAACCACTGGAAGATTATCCGGTGGGTGCCAGTATTCTGTGCTCTTGCAGTTGAAGTTACAATTGGACATTTAGCAGTGTATCTAATGACTGCTTCAGTGTGCATGATGACCTTAGTTTCTATATCTTGTTTGTTGTTTATTGTTTATTTGCTTATGTACAAATATTTAAAAACAATATGAAATACAGGACAAAAAACTTCAGGGGGGGTTGACAGAAGCCTATGTGGCTTTTCGTGGGCCTCCCCACGAAACTTGATAATATGAATGATTTAAATTGTACATAATCAAAACTAAACAAAATCAACAAAAGAAATAAGTTGAAATTATACCATGCATGCTCTCCATGAATCAGGTGTTAGTTACACATCACCTTGTTCTCAAGCTGGAATGAGTGCTCTCCAGATAAATCTTCCTTTTTATGCTTCCAGCTGGAAGAAGGAAAGGTGCTCCCCCCGCCCAATTCGCTGAAGAGGAAAATCCTCATCAAGAACAAGAGGCTGAAGCCAGAAGTAGAAAAAAGTAAGAAACACTAATCTTTGCATACAGCAAGACATTATCGGGATAGAAAGTGTCCATATTTAAAACAAAGGCATGTCTTAAGGTACTATTTGTGTCTGAGTGGGCTGTGTACATTACAACAATGCATGCTCTCTGCAGTACTTTTGTGTGATCCAATATTAAACACAGCTGCTGTGCAAATGGAGAGAAGCTTGATACCGTTGAGCCTCAAGACAGAATTTCCTGGAAAGTTCTGACAATTTTCCGAGAAATGTCAGACTCTGTACTTGTTATTTTCTGTTCCAGAGCAACTGGAGCTGTTCTGGAAGGGGGAGGGCAACTTGGAGGTGGAGGAGGAGGAGCATTCAGAGTCTGGTATGATTCTCATGTTTTTTCATGCATTATAGCTTAGATGTGATACTGACATAGGACTTATTTTATCTCTTTAAAATTGCATGTCTTTTGACCTTTTTATCATAATTCTGCCACACATATAAAGATATCAAATAGTACTATGCTCTGAATAACGTCAGATACTATCAAAGTTTCGACAATTATTCTAGGACAGTGAAACAGATTAATAGCAGGTAACTTTCAAAGGTCGCCACAAGTGTCCTACCATGTTCAAGTCTTTAAAACATTCTAAGGACAGTTCTGTGGCCAGAACTTCTAGGATTGCATGGTCATGTCGAGGTTTAGGTACTGGAGTGTTGCCTGCTTTCAGGAGAAAATGGAGTCAGTTCACCCTCAGAGGACGGAAACCCTCAAGAGTTCAAGTTTAATAAGTCCAACAGCAGCAGTGACATTCAGGAGGAAGGCAAGAATGGCTCCCTGAAGAACAAAAAGGTGGAGATGCCGGTCGATACTTTCTTGTTTGGTGTGTCTTTAGTTCTTGTACCCCCTGCACCATATCCCTGTCTTGTGGACCTGAGGAACAGAGGTAGAATGTGTCTCTGTCTCTGATTTTCCACCATGCCAGTTATTGGCCTGTTGTCTCCTTCTGGTTGGTTTGCACTGTTTCCCCACCATTCTCTTGATTTCTTGTTCATCCTGCTGTAAACCCACCATGACTGCAGTAGACCCACCTATGTAGGTTATTGTGTGTTACCCCATAGTTTACTCTTCACTCCTGAGGCATTACTCATAGGCCCCTATCCACTAAGCCATTACAATGGTTACCGTATCCAGATTGCCAAGCCAATTCTCAACCCCAACTTTCATTATAATACCTAGAATAGCATTGTGAAATTACTTCCAGGAACCCCTTGATAAGGTAGTGCCCCTGTAGTAGATCATATAGAGCTTACGGTAATCATACATCCCATATATCCTGACAGTTATCCTTGTCCCTCTTTTCATCATCCCTTGATCTTCCCAGTCTGATCCATGTCTACAGTCTGATCCATGTCTGCAGTCTGATCCATGTCTTCAGTCTGATCCATGTCTTCAGTCTGACGGACATGTTTGTCTGCTCTGTATGAAAACTCAAGAGAGTTTCACCACAAGCTCTGCTACTAACTGTTTTGAACACCACTTGTTCCCTGTCTTTGTTGTTTGGTCTGTGTATCATAGAATGTTACTCCTGCCTCTGGTTGATACCTTTCTAGTTTGTGTAAGTTCACTTTTCCATGACTTTTGAATAAGCCAGAGTATGACCATGGTCTATCCTTGTGTGTAATAGTGTATCAAGCAGCTTATTGTAATGCAATTGGGGCTGAATATTAAACACTTCAGTGCTATCGTTTCTTACCTTGCCACATCACCTGGCACTCTTGCAGCTTGTTGTATGTACGTACCAGTACATGTAATCCCTTGCTATAGGTGTAAGCTATCCTTATCAGGCTACTGTGCCATTTTTCCAGTCTCAGAGAGGAAAAGGGAGCGAGGGAGAAAATGTGGAAATATCATATTCGGGCCAGTTTTGACTCCTTGATATTTCTGTCCTCAGAGTGCGATGAGCCTGTCTCAGGAGGAGGAGCAGGCCATGGCCATGTCACAGTACCAGTACCAGGGGGCCACCACCAATGTCCACCCCTGGCTGTCCTCCATGGTCAGCTACGCACAGCCTGTCAAGTTCGCCGGCTTCGACGTGGCTGAAGGTCTTGTACAAGACTTACTTTTCTTTTCACTGTCCTAAATACATGCATGAAATCCCCATAGTTTAAAGGCTCACACAATGGTATTCACCATTGTGCACATCTGAAGATGGAAGAGGAGGACAAGTCATTTGATTGCTGATCTAAAAGAAGAACAGGATGTGAAAAAGTTTTCCATCTGTTGTTAATGTTGTTAGAGTTCTCTATTGTAATTGCTAGTTTATATTTCCTACTTTATTTCAGTCATTGCCATCTGAAAAATGCTAAGGTGTGATTATGTTTTGGCACATTCTTTGTTGAAAAACTAAATGAAACCTGTTGTTAATGTTTTGCCTGTATGCCATAGCAGGCTTTGCATGACTTGTCTCATTTCTGTTACCAGAACGCAACATCCACCACAACATGTCCTCTTTCAACGAATCTGCTTGCCTTGGGTACCTAAAGACAAGTGCCATCGAATTTGTCAAGTATCCTTCATATGTGCATGCATTTTTATCATTGAATGTTGTTCGTGTGTAACCATGTCATTGTTTATATTCAACTACTCGTACCCTCTACTACCGTACTACATGTAAGTGACACAATGAGATTTTTATGACCATCTTATCCTTCAGAGAGGAATATGACATGCCACATGTCCTCCTTCAATGAATCTGCAGGACTGGGCTACATGAAGACCAGTGTTTTAGAGTTTGTCAAGCATCCTGCCATCTGTGACTACCCACAGCTATTTATCAGTACATAGGTCTGCACGCACACATGAAGCTCATACTGCATGTGGTTTCTGTTTCTTTCAGGGTGCATGACCAACTTGCCTGACAGTACGTCTGTCTTCACAATATTGCATGTGCATTGCATATCATGTGTTACATGTATGTCATTGATCTTTATTTAGTAATGTACCAGACTATGTTGAATTAAAGTGTTGTCACTGGTATGCTGATGGTTACATTAGCTTTTCTAGCCTCATATTCCCTAAAGTAAGCATCTTGCGGTGTTGGCAAAGTGAAATCCAATGGTGCAGAAGGAGCTGAACATTGATGATGTTTCAGTGCCTTTAGTTATCATGTGCAAGCAATCGCTGTCCAAATCTGCCATGGATAGCTTTTGCCACTCATTAAGCGTTAGTTATCTTTCATTTACCAACATGCATGTGGCAACTGTAATGGCAAGTGGTTTGTTGACAACTGTTGAAACTTTCTCTGCTTCTGTGTTCTACTTTCAGATTCTTTTATTTCCCATAAGGTTCATTGTTAATTTGGGGCATGTACTGAGGAGAGACCTGTTAAATGCCATGTTTCTGGCATGTCCTGTAATTTGTACATGAATCAGTCCTTGACCAGCCTTTCAGCTATAACAAGCGTCAGATGAGCAGAATCTACCCCAAGGGCGCCCGTGTGGACTCCAGTAACTACATGCCGCAGATCTTCTGGAACGCAGGCTGCCAGATGGTGGCCCTCAACTACCAAACTCCAGGTGAGACCTTCTCCAGTTCCAGTGCCGTTCCTTTCAGCTGTGCTTATTTTTGACATTTTGATTGGTTTAGAATAAAGAAAAACTGAGTTTTTAACGTTGTGTTTGTTTCATTCTGTAGACTTGTCCATGCAGCTGAACCAGGGAAAGTTTGAATACAATGGCAAGTGCGGGTAAGTTTTAGGACAGCACTTAAACTTGTTCTTTCAATATCTAATAATAAGTTGTATATAAGATCATTTGGCTGCCACTCTGGCTGCTCTCATTGGCTGAAGGAGCAGTGCAAGTTTTTAAAACTGGTTTTAGGACTGTTGTTGTCTATATGTGATTTCTGCATGGCCATTGGCTACCACCCCCATTGCTCCGAAATAAAAGCAACATACTATTTGCCACTGATTTATATGGATGCAAACCTGTTTTTTTTTAACTGAATCTGATACATTAAAAAAATCAACTGTACACAACCAATGCTATTGGAAAGTTGCTTATCACAATAATGTAATTCAAGTTAACCGAGCTAAAAGGACAGGATGTACAGCTCCATGCAATGGGGTTGGAAAAGAAAAATGTGGTAGCTTACTGCTTCCATTTTAGTTATTTTCTAGGAAACACCAGGAAAGTGTTGAAGTGCTGTTGCGGCACCATATGTCTGTTGAAATTTGTTGCAGGGAGCACTCTAGATCTCACTCTCAATGCATTTTATTGGAACTAAGCCAGAGTGATGGTACCTTTTAACACTGGATGCACTTACCACACAGTATTTTTCACTGCATCTTAGACTATCATTTTAGTCTGATGCCATCCAAGTGCTTGATAATGATAACTTGACTGTATTGCTGGTACTACCAAGCCATGCTGCTCTCTATCTGCCACAGGTATCTGCTGAAACCAGAGTTCATGAGGAGACCAGACAAGACTTTTGATCCATTTGCGGAGTCCCCCGTGGATGGAGTTATTGCTGCTACAATCGAAGTTGAGGTAATGGTTTGAACATAAAAGAAGACTGTAAGACTGCATAGTGCTCAGCTGAGTCAGACGATGGGCCCAATGGCTGAAACCCCTTTCCACTATAAGTCCTGATGGCTGTGTTGTACAATCTCACACTTTCCTCTCACACTGAATGTTGTGGTAATGGTCTTGATGTGCTACAGGACCAATTTCTTTGTGTAAAAAGGACTATGCGTCTTGTGCATTTGATAGAAAGATGTTTGAAAGATCTTTTGAACTGTCAAAGACTGACATTACTTGAACGTCAGGCTTTGAAATGAATTTCCAGTACGAGTGTACAGCTAACTAAAGACCAATTTAGGCCTGTCCTGTTCTTTGTGTTTTCTGTTTGAAGATGAAATGAAAGGGATTTGATACATTTGCCATGTATGTCACCGGATGTTGGTGTGAGACTATTGTTAGACCTAATATACGTCTACCTATAAGTAGGTGTATTGGAAGTTAGGGAGCAAATGTGTAATAACCTACCTTTTGTTTGATAACTCTATCATTGGCAATCAAATCAAATAATGCAGACATATTGCATCCTAATATGATGCAGTTCTAGAAGCGATGATTGCTATCATCCTCTCTGTGTTTCTTTTGTCCCCTTCCACAATTACCTTTTATTTGTTCTATCATATCGTGATATGAATTCAGGCTGGGCTTGTTTGACGCCAGACCGCTTGAAATATATACTTTGTCATTTACTACAGCTGTCAAGATCTTCACTTTTGTAATAACTTGTAGAATTCTTACTATCTGTCACACAGAGGGTTACGGGTGACTGTAAAATGCATGTTCTTAATATTGTAGTATATCATTCAGAAATGTTTCAACTAGAGTGCTTTCAATTGATGTTTGAAGAAGCTGCTTCATGTCCTTAGGTGATCTCAGGTCAGTTCTTGTCAGACAAAAAAGTCGGCACGTACGTGGAGGTCGAGATGTACGGCCTACCCACCGACACCATCCGGAAGGAGTTCAAGACCAAGACCATTCCGGCCAACGGTCTGAACCCGCAGTACAACGAGGAGCCGTTCGTCTTCAGGAAAGTGGTGCTACCGGACCTTGCCACACTGAGATTCGCTGTGTACGACGAGAACAACAAGCTGATTGGTCAGCGTGTACTTCCGCTTGATGGGCTACAAGCAGGTGTGGACACAATCCTTCACAATCTCTCTTCTAGAGTATTACTTTGCTACACTTGATTTGCTGCATGGATTAGCCCATAAGGAAATGTTTATGCAAAATTGTACATACTGGTAGAGGCAA
Source organism: Branchiostoma lanceolatum (assembly GCF_035083965.1). Lineage (NCBI taxonomy): Eukaryota > Metazoa > Chordata > Leptocardii > Amphioxiformes > Branchiostomatidae > Branchiostoma > Branchiostoma lanceolatum. The sequence continues at coordinate 23,615,430 of NC_089725.1, read as the reverse complement.
AACTTTTGTTATGAATTTTGAAAGTAGGATGGCTGTAATATGATTATGATTTTATTTCATGGCAATTCTGACTTAAGTAGTCTCGGTGCCTCTCTGATGAAAATGCTGTTTTATGTGGTATAATGTATTTACAATGATCTCCTTTTATACTGATGTGATTTGTACAGTAACAACATGAAGAAAGGCTTACTGAAGTCAGGGTTGTCATTTCAGCCCATCCAGTAGGATTGTTGACACTCATGGAAAACTAGAAGTTGATAGATTTTGACAGTGTTTTAATATCTATCAGCTGAATGATTGTATACCTGCCCATGGAATACTTCAGATGTATCCATCAGCACAGGCAGATCTTTTACATTTTCTTCCCCACAGGCTACAGGCACGTCGGGCTGCGGACAGAGTCCAATTTCCCCATGTCGCTCCCCTGTCTCTTCTGTAACATCAACCTAATGACTTATGTTCCCGATGGCTTAGGAGGTATGTCATAAGAATCACTCAAGGAAAATCAGTGAAATCTTTGGATTAAGTTTATGATTGATAATGTATTGTGTTGAAGAACTTTCGATTGGGAAAATGACAGTTTGTAGAACACTAGTAACCAGATATACCGTTGAAATACATCTTAGTACTGGATGCTTCTGTTGCTCCTATCATACATAACCATCATACCATTTTGTGTCTCCAGAGTTTGTTGATGCACTGAACAACCCCATGCAGTACCTGTCCCAGCTGGAGAAGAGAGCCATGGCCATGAAGGCTATGGGAATTGATGAGGTAGATGAAGTACTAGCCATCAAGCTTGCTGTTGTCAATGCATGCCCTGTTCATGGTGCTGCATTCCCAGATATTAGTTGTCAGGGTGCTGTCCATGGTGCTGATCCGGTTGCTATTGTTGTTGTCCTGATTGTCTACAATAGAAATCACTGGTTTGAAATGCTGATGTTCTGGCTACCTTACAGAAAGACATAGCTGACGTTCCTGCCAGTTCAGGGAAGAAGGATAAGAAGGCAGCCAATGGGAAGTCTCCAGCCACGCCTTCCTCCAGCCTGGGGGTTGATGGGAAGGATGGGAAGGCTAAGACTCCCACAAAAGGTTAGAGGTCGAATATGACCCTACTGTGCTAGTCCAACTATTGTTTTATATACATGTATATGTAAGCTCCTATTTCATGCCAAGCAGAATATTAAGTCTGCAGTCTGTTATGAATTCCAGTTCATAGTCTACAAACTCCGTGATAGGGATATCACGTGGACGGATGAATGAATGTTGGGCTTTGATTAGACCTGTGCTGACTGCAGTGTTCATGTTGTTTATTTGCCACCACAGAATCAGCCTGTCCAGCCCCAGTTTCCATAGAGAGCCTTAAACAGGAGAAGGTCAGCCATTGTTTCCAACAGCTTTGATGTGTGCCATGTCTTCATAACCAATGCCTGTAACTATGTTCGTTTTGAATATGTTATCAATAATAATCATTCTTGTGATTATGTTAGAGTGTCATCAACATTGCATGTTTGCTTGGTAAGAATTGACTAATGGTGTTTCAGCTTGAGGGTGCAGTTTTACAACTCAGTCCTTTCCTATGAGCTAAATTGGATAATTACTACAGTCTCAATGGATTTATGTACAGTTGTGCTTGGCTGCATTGAATATCTTTTTACTAACCTACTTCATTCCTGCCCATAGCAATACATAAAACTAATCAAGAAGCAAACTAAGGAGATGAATGGTCTAAAGAAGAGACATGACAAGGTAATGACCATGATGCATGGTTTGCTTGATTATGAAACTAATGTTAACAGCACGTAACTTCTTTTGGGTCAACTGAAATGTTGAGAGCCCCGTCTTTCATTACAATTATGGATTGCATACTGTAGAATTGTCGTTGGTAAGACATGCTTTGTATGGAGTGTAGAATGGGGATCATTATTCAGAAGGCACACATATTTAATGCTTACTGATACAATGATTTTGGATATGAGTCCATGTAGGGTTCATTTTCTAGCGTCAGACAGTTAGGACATTGGGGCTGTGAGAAGTAAGTACATGAATCACTTGAAACATGAAAATTGTATTCATTTCCTTCCTTAGGAAAAGGCAGTAATGCAGAAGGCCCAGAGCAGTGTGGTGGACAAGATGGTCGCAGCTCACCAGAAGGAAAAGCAAAGTGTGGAGAAGAATCTAGAGAAAGCAAAGAAAAAGAATGGGTACAATTTCATACTACTGTAACAGTTATAAGATTATAAATCATTACAAACAGAACGTATCAAGGTTATGTACACTAAGTCAGAGTTTATATGCTTTATGAAGCTTGAGATGTGCTAGAAGTTTTAAAAAGTATCAAGAATTTTGTCAAGAAAAGGAATATTGTTCAAGAAGGCAAGAAACAGGATGAGTTACTAGTAATGACAACAAACTGATTGTTCTGACAACAATTGCAGATCTGGCTTGTCTTAATGAAATATAGACAGGCACCCAGTAATGTTGTCTCATTTGTACAGGACCAATGCTGCTGAGCTCGAAAGCAAACTGAAATCCCTGGTGGAGAATCATGATGCAAAGGTAAGCCAAGTCTTCAGTTGTTACCAACTGTTTCGTTCACCTTGTTGTTATCCTTCATCATCATCATCATCAAATCGGGCGGCTTGCCCGGACTAAGGCTGCTCTCTACCTCCAGGCGTCAAGTATTGTTATCCTTATCACACAAAAACAAAGGAGGTTACAGCTGTCTGGAAATGTATGTTGAACTTCTTAGTTTTATAGTATATCATTCAGAGATATTTCAATTCCATTGCTTCTTCATGACGTTAGGTCATCTCAGATCAGTTCTTGTAATGTGTGATAATTGGTTATTTATGGTATTGGGCTTATGAAAATCGTTTCAACTCATCTGGCATTTACAAAGATGTAACAGATGTTACCCAGTCAATTTCCACACTGAAAGCCATTTTTCACTGGCCACCATGAAACTCCAAAGGTCTGGAAATGTACTGACAGGAATATCAATAGGATGATGCTCATCAAAACTCCTGCAAGACTTCCAGCATACTTTATTTGATGCTTTCAATTTTAAGTGGCAAGTTTTGCAAGGTCACCACAACCAAAGCGCTTTCTAGTCATGTACTGCTACTGCCTAAGTGTCCACTCAAGATTTTCAAGAAGGTTTCCCTTTGGAGTAGTTATGGTGTTTTCAGCTAGTGTTTGTAGCTTTCAAGTGGTCATTCTGCTATTACTTGCAGTGAATAGCAGAGAGTAAAGGTTGTCCAATACTCAGTACATTCATACAATTATTAAGATTCAACATGATAGTTGCTTGCTTTCGATTGAGGATGCTAGTTGAGGTTACTAGTAACATCAACTATCCCAGGTCTACATTTTAAAAAATGGTGTTATAGAGTCGTTCTCAAAAATATCTTAAACCTGGATATCTGAAGTGTGCATACCTCAAGGATAACTGATGCTGCGTTAGCAAACCTCTTTGAATTCACCGTTTTCTTAGAATGTGGCAGTCTTAGGGTGTCAGTCGGAATTATAAGAATTGATGTTACATTGATTTATATATTATCCGAGCTTCCTCTGATGTTTGAAACTTTCCATTCAACTTTTGAGCTGTTGTTGCTTTACATATCTCTCTCAACAGGTGAAGGAGATAGTGGCTACTCAGACCAAGGAGTTCTCTGAGCTGGTGTCCAAGTGCTCTAAGGAGGAGCATGAGGTGAAGGAAGGACACTTCAAGCAGCAGTGCGAGGTGCTGAAGCAGCTGATGAAGGTGGCGCATGAGCAGCAGACCAAACAGATCACCGACATCCACGGGAAGTATGTGTTGGAAACTATGTGCTATTATATCCTGAGCAATGTTCTTATTATGTTCTTATTTTTTCTAAATGTAAAATGAATAAATTTGAATTATTTTAACACATTCTTTTTGCCTGGTTTGGGTGTTTTATCTTCTTTGTGATTTATAGGTTCCTAGGTAGGGCCCGCAAAGTTAGAGTATACATGCAACACAGACAGTTGTGGTTGGTAGAATGAAGGTATGTTGATAGCTATAATAAAAGTTATGGCTATTATGAATGTTATGGCTGTATTCCTTGACTCTAGGCAAGGCAAGGATCTGAAAGGAAGCCAGGCCAAACAGTCCATGGAGGAAAGTAAGGCCATCGCACAGGACAAGAAGATCAAGAACAAGGCTGAGAGGGAGAGGTGGGTAACTGTTGAAGGACCTTTGCTTGTTCTTAAGAATAAGTAAAGTTCAAATAAGATATTATTATACCTTAATGTATGACATTAACCTTGACCATAAAGCAACAGTAGTATATTTGCTAATGATTTTGACAAGAAAGCATTGCTAGTATCTCAAAGACCTTGATATGCATTTTACTTTCCAGGAGGATCCGTGAGCTGAACAGCAACAACATGAAGAAATTCCTGGAGGAGAGAAAGAGGGTAAGAATATTGCATCTATCAGTATGTTTTTACTGCAAAATGTGTAGAAGTCTTTTGAAGTGACAGAATTTGCCCTGATACATCATGATGTCGCAATTGTATCCACAGCTTGCAATGAAACAGGCGAGGGAGAAGGAGAACCTGGAGAAACAGCAGGGTGAACAGCTGGAGGAGCTGGATAAAGAGATGGACAAGGTGAGGAATGGAACAAGTAGATTATAGGTTACATACATTGTTTCACTTGATTTAGAATGTAATTTGAGACGTGTCTTTTGAGAACGTAAACTTTGACATCAGATTGACCTGCATTTCATCTGCCGCACAGTCAAATAATCAGTATCCAAAGTCCTGAATTTTTTTCAAGCATCATATTCATACATGGCACAGACATATAAAGATGAGGGACCATTGGACTGTTGAAACATTTTTGGACGTGTTTGAAGCTTTAAGTCTGAAGAAAATCATGTAGCACTGTGAAATCACTGCACTCAGTGATAAGTGCTAGGTTGAAGTCGACATCTAGTTATGACTAAGTCTTGTTTTTGGTGATGTTTTAAAAAGTGTGTTCTTTTTGCAGTGGAGGGAATCCCAGGAGAAGGAGAAAGTGGAGGACAAACTGGCCCAGAAGCCCACAGCTGCAGTCTGATCTTCTTGATATATCAAACATCCATCTATCAGATTCTGGTACAGTCTGTCAACAATGGGGGACATCCAACTGTTTCAGCAGAACATGCAGTTTGGGGAACAATGTGCTGAAGTCCTTTCACAATCCTGTTCTTCATCTGAATTTGACAAACCAACTTCTAGGCCCCCACTTACTGTTATCAGATACTTTTAGCAGAGAGTGAAATTAATGAAGATGTATGACTTTTGTGTAAAGGTTTTGTGGACTAGAAAATATCCTCCTACTTTATCTTTCCTTTATCTTTATTTCAGTTGAACCATTGTCGTCTTTTATTTTATTTTTGTTTTCTTGCCTGCCTGTACAAACTTTTTAAAGTTAATATTTTCTTACTGTTGTGTCATTTCATTTCATTTTATTTCATTCCAGTCTTATTTTATTTTATTTCAATACCAACTTCTATTTTTCACCATGGCTTTTTAGGCATTATTTCACTCTTGATGTACAAAATTTGTTTTGTTTTTATTTCAGTTTAAATGGTTTGCATAAGTGCACTGCTTCTCATACATGATTAGAATATATGCTTTACGATCTGTGAGTTGTAAGGACATTACTTATTCACAGTTTGATGACCAGTTGTAGTCATTTAATGAAGATGTATGACTTTTGTGTAAAGGTTTTGTTGACTAGAAAATATCCTCCTACTTTTTTCCTTTCCTTTATTTTTATTTCCATCATCTTCAATTTTCTGGTGGTCTGGCTCTGGAGAACCAGACATTTGAATGTACATAACTGCAACAAATGCAAGAACACTCAATTATCTTGTGGGATACCAGAAATGCCTTTTGTCAGAAAAAGTGCAGAGGGTGTTTTCATGAATGTGTCTGAAGATGATGGAAATGAAATAACATTGCTTCAGACTCTTTGGGAAAGCTATAGGATGGACTGTTTGACATTGTGATGCAAAATAGAAATGTCCCATTTCCCACCAATCCTGTGTCAATTGACATTCCTATTCCTTACCAGAATGCAAAGTGTTCCGAGGAAATTTGTAGACATAATGTGAGTGTGAGAGACAGCATTCATACATGTGTGTTTAAGCTCTAGATTGAGGTCTGTAACGGGAAATAATGCAACATCCTGCCTCAGAGTTAGGATTATTAAGATACTTACAACAGTCACAGAATGGATGTTTTAGAGACTATTACAAATCAGGACAACAAAGTGCAATTCCATTGTAGTTGTGTGTATGTGTAGGTGAGAGAGATTGAGTGTGTGCATATGTTATCTTTTACCTTGAATACACAATATGGGGTTAGTCACCTATCTGGTAGCTTCATGACTGTGATGCTTTCTTTCTGTAGCACTGTTGTAGCACATGTAATACCACAATAGATTCTTCATTTCTTCTGTTCATTCTAACTAGTGATTCTCATCTCGTGAGAATTTTGTTACCGATATAGACTGTCTAGCTTGCAGTACCATTACTGCTAGAAGCCAGTAGTTCCTGTGTGATACTTCGAAGTGATAGCTATGAATAGTATGATATCAATTATTAATACTTGTGTAATTATAACTTAATTTAATTATACTGACCAGTATCTGCTGCTGTGTGTAGGTGCAATAACTAAACAGGAATCTTATACCTCAAATTCTGTAGTGGACAATTAAAACAATCTGTAACCAAGGGTGTGGAATGTATCATTGAAATTTTGATGATATTGACCATAATTTGAACTTAGACCATGGATTTTATCCCCACAAAGTTTGTGGAAGTTTAAAAAAAAAATTTACGCTAAATTGTGGATTGGAAGACAAATTTTCTCTGGTTTCAATGAAAGCTTTCCGCACCCTTGTTGCAATAATAGGTTGAATTTTGTCGCACGGTGAGAACCTAATGTAATAGTGTGCAATAATTTATGGTCAGTAAGGAACTAAATGTTAGGATTTCGCGTTAATTAGGTGTGCCAAGTGTGATATGGTGGTGATCAGAATGAGTCAGAATTGCTTAAGATGAGCTTCACGGCCAAGAATAGAAGTGTTTGTACTTGTACTGTTTGTATAGTGCAACATGTATTTGTACTAGTTTTGCAGACTTATTTGTATATACTTGTACATGAGACTTTGAACTACTTGTTAGAATTACAATGTTAATGTCATTATTGCAAGACGTGCTGACAAGGAAAGTAGGAATGACGTGTTCCTGTTTTTTTTACCACATATTCAAGATTTAGGCAAGCAATTATGTACTTAGCTGCAAAGACATCTAAAACATTTGCAAGCACAACTTACTGTAGTAGCAGTAGTACATTGATACATGTTATTGGCTGTACATTGTGTATGTTAATCTGCAGTGAATGAAATATGACTTACATGTTGGTCAGTAATTGGAAAAGGATTGCAGAGATAAACAACTAAGAATCCAAACTTGTAGAAAACTAGGAACATCTGTCCAAAGCACCAAGTTTGCATGTACATGTGTGTTGGTGTCTGCAGAATGCTTGCACTCAGAATAGCATTGTCACTTTCTTTCTCTGCAAGTCATGCAGTAGGTATACCATTCCTATCTATCCAAGCTGATTGGGCCAAAACCAGCTTCTGAATTGATGGCTACCTCTATTTGGTAGGTTTTTTTTAAACCAATGTTTTGTTTTAGATTATACAAGGACCATTTGCTCCAATGGCCAGATTTACATTCCTTTTATTTTGATGGGCCAAAGGGTTAGGTTGAAGATTCATAAAACTTGGGGGTGGTACAGAAGAAATGTTAATATGATGAGGTCATAATTGAATGGCATGGCCTTCAGGGGACAAGGCAGAAATGTGCTTGTGAGGGGAGGGTATATGTTCTATGGTACTGCTGTTGTAAAACATGCAGACAGTTGCAGACCAATGATGAATTCTTGAAAACAATTACAAGACTATTGGTAAGGTCAGTCATATGTTTTGGCCCAGTATAAGTAAGCATTAATTAATCAGCCCATAGGACCAGAGGCCTTTGCAGTGGCTGGCACCAGCTTTATAAAGGGCTAGCATTGCTGCAGTTACTATTATTCCTGTCTGTCAGTACACATATCATGTAAATAACAGTATTAAGATATATAAAGGTTACAACAGCCTAATGTGGAAAACTTGTACGTGCTAACACACTTCCATGTGATGCTACTGATGTAGCCTATTCTATTACAAACTTCACCATATCACAGTTCCTTGCAGTAAGAAACTATGAAGATTTGCTAAGTCCTGGAGATTATTACAGTGAATATTACGGTGTAGTATTGTCTATGGAAGCAAGAAATGTGGCTTAATACATGATGTTAACACATGATGGTTTGGCTTTGAATAGAGCCATAGTGGATACCAGGTGATCCCAGTAGTATGTGGTATACAAGAGGATGTAAACTTGCTGCATTCCACTATTTGCTGTATGCCATTTGAATTAAAGTGCAGTCATGATTAAATAAAACTTGATGGTCATGTCTGCTTATTTGTCAGGAATGGCTGGATTTGACAACACTAGTGTTTTGGGGTTTTGCAGGTGAGGATAGTGAACACAACAAAGGAAACTGGTCTCTTAATAATCAACATCAGCAAAACAATAATTCCGCCTTATATTAGAAACCTACATTTCAATTGGTTCAACTTAATCCTAGTCACTTGATAAGATTGAGGCTGAATTTGTTATTAGATTTGACAGCTTGTTATTCTATAAAATGACATTCAACCAACCAGGGATCCAATGGAGTAGACTGTACACAGATTCAAAATGACACTTAAGTTTCAACATACATGTAACTCTTTTATCTTGAGGTGTCTATGCATGGCACCTAGGGATAATCCCCTATACTTTGTAGGGATGTGTGAATTGCCCTGTTCCCAGCCCACTGACCCAGTTACACAATGTTTATAGACTGTTGGAACAAATGATGAATCTATGTTGCAACAGTTTAGAAACTAATACAAATAACGTGTTCAATGCTGGAAATTTGTTTAACATGTTGGAACACAGCAGAAAATATTTAGAACACCAAATAAATGTTGGAAATTGTTCTAAACATTTACTTATCTGACATAGATTGTTACAAAGGTTTTGAAAATGCAACAAAAGGCAACAAACACCTACTCGGTAATGTGGAATTGGCTCTATACATCGAAAATATTTCCATAGAAACAATAAGGAAACATGCTGAGTCATGTTCGACAAGCCATGAGAGAGGAAACGACCATCACATAAGGGTTGTTTTGACCAGGTGACATTTTTGAAAAAAGTGGTCATGGATTTTTTTCATGGACCCCACACTGATGTTGACATTCTAGGGCTGGCAAACGGTTATGTGGCAATCCTTGAAAATGGGAAACTGATGAATGCTTCAAATTTAACTTGCTCCATTATCACATCTTACTCCATCTAAGACAGGACATGTACATGTTGTAAAACACAGGTGGCAGTTCAGAACTGCTGGAAAAATCTTTAATGAAAATCCCTCGGATTTGACACAAATATTGCTACGTAAGTAATACGTATTGAAATTAGCAAAGAACAAAGTCTATTTTTATTGCAGTGACTTTGGCTGCTCTTACCATTCAAATTTGCAGTAGCTAAGAACTACTGGTACAAACACAGTCCTCTTTCAAGTGCAAGTTATGATGCTAAGATAACTTTAATATTGCATGCTTCCAGCATTCTATGCAAAGTTAGGCAATATTTTTCCATGCCTTGAGTAAATGGTGAACAATTGTCCCAGTACTGTGTTAAAAGCTAGTCCAACTGACTGAACAACAAAACTAACTCTTATTAAAGTGTATTTCAAGTTACACAGAGAAAGACAACTGGTAATGTTTACAACACATACAGTCAAAGTTGATCTAAGACGACCATCGGCTCAAAATTACCAATTTTTTCCCCATAGTCACAAGCATTAGGCAATTTGTCCAGGACATACATTTTGTACATACAATTGCTCTTGGGCAGACTCCTAACCTTGACACAGACATTCATCTCCCTATCTTTAGAATTAGATATATTAAATTATTCATTAAATTCATAACATACAATCCTTTGTTGAAACAATATAGTGTTGATCACTTAAGCTTTTCAATCAAGACCACCATCTCTATACATAGGAATGCTACCATTAAAATACCTGACACTAGCAACCATACATGCTGTACAGTCCCCACACAAAAAACTGCTGTACCAAAAACCATTGCCTATTTCAACTACTAGTAGTACTTGGCAAGAGACTGCATCCGAAGCAATGGTTTTAGAAGCACTACGTATTGTGTACCATGGATACAGATATACATGTACTGTACCAGGGCTCGAAGTTAACTATGTCCCTATGTCCCGGGGCCACCAAAATTTGACCTGGGACAACTCAATAATCAATTCGGGACATATTTGGGACAATCAGGGCTCCTGAGTGCCACTGTGCTCCTCCCTTGTGAAACTGTATACTGGTCCCACCCACTGTTTTTGGTGTGGTACTAGTCTTCTCAAAATCAATCATCATTTATCACTCAGCATAGTGAAAGGAAAGCCTGTCCCAGCTAGGCTGTGGCACATGTCTGCTCCCCTGACAGGGGGTCAGCAGAGGGATGGTCACACCTCATTTACTTGATTAAGGTTGGCCCTGCAAGATTTGGTTCGGCCACATGCTAAATCCCTGTCTGCAAGATTAGAAATCAAACATTTTCGGATTTATTCTACCTCCCCAAGAGCCACCGCATCAATGAAGTCTTTAAACTCTGCAGAATTATGCTTTTTCTTTTATAACCTATTAAAATACATTATTTCAGGTTGTTAACAATATTTCTGGTTGTTAACTTTGTTGAAACTTGTGTTTACTACTGAGTGTATATACCTTTGTATGTATTATATTTTTCAAATTTCATGCAATTTTCTATTTTACAATACACAATTTTGTAAAGAACTACAAAAAAATATTCTAACACAGATTGGCTTGGGCTCAGGTCCTGACTTGAGTATAGGTCCAAACCTGAACATGAACCTCTGGAACTGAATGCAGACCCGACACTAAGTTCATATCTTTGGCCCTGGTTGGGACACTTCAGGACACTTTCGGGACAGTTGAAATCCACTTTTGGGACAATGTTGGGACAGTAGGGGAAAAAGTTAATTTCGAGGCCTGTGTACTATCACTTCTGGGCAAAATAGTTCTGACAAAGCACAAGAGTCACTCCAGAAACTCCATGACTTCATCCAGCTCCCTTCTCTTTGCCTCCTTGTGCGCCCATCTTGCCTCCGCCAGCTCCGGGGTAACCTTCCACTTATCGTGGTAGACACGATTACCACAGTCAGGGCACTTCTTCCCACCTTCAAAAGGAGGCGTCTTTAGGTACTTGTTTAGGCAGCCATAGTGAAAGGCATGGCCACAATACACCCGTTCAACATACTTCATGTTTGTACCAACTGTTATCACATCTTTAGGGTCTTCAGGTAGCACTCGCTCTTTACATAGAGGACAGCACTCCTGAGGATACCTCCTGACCGACTTGACCAAGTGTTCCGCTACGACCTTCAGTGAGGGAGACGCCTCAAAGGGTGGATCTTTAGGTTTCCTCCTCAACGGAGGCTCCGTACATTTTCGAGCCATCTCCGTCGCCTGGCCCAAGAAGGTCATCACGAACAGCGCTGGGAAATTACAGGCCTTGTTCTCTATTTCAACGTGATTGGTTGGATATTCATTTGGGACAGTCAAGTGGACGTGCATGAAGTAACCGCCCTGGTTTATTTTCAGTATGATCACTCCTGACTTCTGCTTGGTCTTTATTTCATCGGTGGAGGTCACCAGTTCTTTCTTGATAAAGCTGAGCTCGTCACTGCAGACTGAGAAGGGGTTCTCGTCCAAGAAGGTGCGCAGGAAGGAAACGGTTTGTACGATCTGTTTCTTGCCCAGGATTTTCTTGGCCTCAGCTTCACACACCTTACACAGCCCATCACACAACTTCAGAGACAATGTCTTGCTCTGCAGTTCTATCAGGATGGGCACATCAGGATAGCCCTCTGGGAACTGGAACCTGGCTATCATTTGTTTATACTTGGTCTTCATGATATCCACGGCGACTAGAGCAGGGTGACACTGGATAATCCGTGTGCCTTCGACCTGAGTGGTTAGCTTGTCCCTGATCTCAGAAAGTTCACCCTCAATGAACGACATGGTGGTCACACAAGCACTGCAGACAACTGTGCTCACTTCCTGTTCTTGTGAGTGTAACGAATAGCTGCAGAATGCCCTGATAGATCACGATTAGCCTCTTCTTCTACTCTTCTCCTATCCCTTTAATACAACAACATTTGTGCTAAGGAACTACAACGCCAACCTGTCTACTCTTCCTGACTGCTCTCGACGTGAGGGAGGGCAGGGCACCTCAGTCTCGTTCCCAGGGATTCCGTGGCGTCACTCAGAGAAGTAATACAGGCTGCCCTGGGAACAAGATCTACATTTAGAAGTCTTGAACTCTGACCCTGCTTCAAGAATCTATCAAAAGTAGATAAAATATATTGATTTAATTTCATACTATTCTATTTCAGAATTACTATGTACATGATGTATAAAAGTCAATAGAATTTTTATATTTTCTGAAAATAAAATGATCAACTCGCACGAAAACGAGGCAGAGGTGGAAATCCGCCGCCATTTTGATGAAAATATTTCCGTGGATGGAGGCTGCGGTCTGCGTAGTCACAACTGTACAAGAATTTGGTCACATATTTCCTGAAATTCCGCTGCGTTTGCAGTTCCAGAGGTTAGTGGATGATATGGCAGAATTTGTGTGTTGTTGTCGGGTAGGTACCGTACGTGCATGGGCGATGAAAGTGAAGCTAGGTTGGTGAAAGTTGGCCCGGCTTGTGTCGCATGGCGTGGCCTTGTTGGGCGCCATATCCATTTATGTACTCGCCATTGACCGACAATTGTCTACAAACAAACGGACAATCTACCTATTTACAATTAGGGGCAGAAGACCAGTTGAAGGAGAATATTTATATTACCAGGCCTTTCACATAATTGTTTTCTGAACTGTGGGATAATCGTGGCGGAAGAATTTGCGTTACGGATACAGTGATGTATCGCATGCCTTTGTGTTGGTCTTTACACAGTGCGCCAAATTCTGTCCTGAAATAATTCCATCATAATATTTTGCTCGTGACACTCTAATGCTTACAGTGGAAAAAACGTAAAAAAGGAATAACCATACAACAGTATGAGTTTTCCACAAATTGTCAGCACGCATGTTCCTTTTGTTTCAATAATGTTTGCTGTGTTTTGTTTGTTTTAATTATTCAGCATCTCAGATTCTATGAATTTTGACACACCTTATTTTGCTTCTGGACCATGTACAAATTATGTTGTGCTACAAATTACTACAATGTATGTGCACTAGTGTCTTTGAAACAAAATAATTTATTGCAGCTTTCCAGTTATGACCCCAAAAAAATCTTGGTATTAAAATCAAGCTACAAATTCAACAAAGATTTGTGATTTACTTGTGCTGATTAGATTTTTCTTGAGTTAAATGTGCACTCTTCTTTTCAGGTTACTGGGGAGTGATACAGTGAGTGTTCTTTGCTGAGACTAGAAGGCCTTTTGGCAAGGACCTGACAGGAAAGATGTCATTCCCTCCCCCCATGAACCGTCCTCCCGGCATGGGCATGCCCCCCATGCCTCCTGGTATGCCCCCACCAGCTCATTTTGGAGCATTTAATCCTCTACCTCCAGGTGAGTACCACAGTCTTGTCTAACACCCCACAGGTAAATTATGTGATGCCAGACAGAGTGATTCCTGTTTTAGCTTCCACTTCTCATTTCTAGGTGGAGAGAAGGGAGAAAACGCCCTGAATGCATCACAACACATTGTTTGATACTTACACTTGACTTTGGGGGAATTTTACTTCTTGCTGCAGTAAGAACACCACTGTTGGATTGTCACACATGTACTGCTGAGAACTGGTGGCAACTCCTTTTGAAACAGCTATAACTTAAAGTACAGTCAAACCTGCCTATAGCGGTCACTCAAGGGACTGGCCAAAATCGACCGCTATGGACAGGTGGCCGCTCTATAGAAACGGTATTGATTACGAGCAATAAGTGGCACATGTTTTCTGTACCCACTGAGAAACATTTATTCACATACATGTACAGTCAAACTTGGTCTACCGACCACTTCCACAAGACGACCATCGGCTCAAGATGACTGCTTTCGGTAGGTCCGGATTTTTCCACAAGCAAATTTAGTCCAAGTCGATCCATCGATCCGCCCCCAATCCGGAGCACATGCTACCAAAATGTTGCCAAAGACAACCGTGTCATTTTCAATTGCGCGGCGACATCATTTATCAGCAAATAATTGCGGAATTTCACGGTAAAATCAGCCTGTTTGGGTCGGATTCCTTGCCGGGAGAAAAAATAACAGCTGCAAGATGAGAGGTCATAGGGTCATTGGGATAGTCTACTGTAATGTGGGTGCAGCTGCAATGTGTGAGTTATGATTTTACTCTACATTAAATAGTACAAAATGTAAACTTATTTCCTCAAAGAAGTTCTTTGAATAAAGAGAACAGAATATACAAAGAATGGATGACTTTATAACCTTTTTTTGGAGGATAAAAGGCGTCTGTCTTTTTTTAACAAACTGCTCCCCCATGGTGCTACTAGTGAAGTAACCCAAGTAAACAAAGCGTCCCGCTAGGACCGCTCACCAAGAGGCTCTGTTTAGCGGTTTTGGAAATTCAAAACCAACACCAGGAGCAAATAAAACCATGTACAACATTTTCATGGGTATAACTGCAGCTATAATGACATTTTTTTCTGCGGGGATTTGAAAGAAGGCTCCCGAATCTTGCGGCGACCATGCGCCGTGACCGTTATCGGCAGTGTTTCCAGACCCGCGGGACCGAAAATCGAGTGGCCGCGGCCGCGTTGGACAGGTGACCGTTATAGCCTAATTCTTAATGCTTATGTCAATGGGAAAAATCCAAGGGACCGACAAAAAGTGACCACTATGGGCAGGTGGCCGCTATGCAAAGGTGACCGCTAATACAGGTTTGACTGTATAAGAAATATTACTCCAAGAAACGAAAGTGAAAATTCTTCTGGAGACAAATGTGTGGTGCCGCAGCAAGAAGCTCAGTTGGTCCCATTATGTACAGCATTGTTTGACCTGTGAATGTTGTTACTGCTAATGTCTGGTTGCCGTGTGTCTAACCCACCATTTATCACCTGCGTAGATCAGAGGATGAGGGTCATCCGCCCAGGTGTCACATCTCACGCCATGTTGCCCCTTGCAGGTTCTCCTCACATCGTAACCGCTAGCGGAGCCATCAGACCGATGACTTTACAGGCCATACGCCCAGGTCCGATATTAATCTCATTACTGACATAGAAAGCAAGAGGCTGTGTTCTGACATTATGCACTTGTCTGTGTGAAACTGGACTTGTAATGGGGCGGGATCCAACATGAGAAAGAAGTTGAATTTAAAATTTTGATTATCTAACAGGAACCAATATAGAAAGCAAAGTTTTTTTTTCTCTTACCAAATTCACTCCCTACCTCATATCTGTTTTCCTGCCTCTGCATTCACTATGAGAAGTGCAAAACAGAACCATATGAAATACCGAAAGAAGATAATACATCTCAAAAACCAGCCATCCTTTTCTCTTACATGCTGGCAGTTTGAAACTTCTTTGTTTAGAAATATTGTCCAAGCTAGGATGTTTTTGATTAGCAATGTTGATGTTCAGTACTGTTTGAAATATAGATATACCTCTTGCTGTCTGTGTCAGCTTTATCTACCAGTACAACTGAATTTAGTTTAGAACAAGCCAAGTCCATCTATAATCTGTGAACCACGGTATTACAATTAAGTTACATATGTTAAGATTGGGCAGAAATTGAAATGATAACTTCAACTTCCCGCCCTTCTCCAAAACTTCATTATAGGCAGACAGTCGGAGTCCTTAACATGAGCTACAGTGTATGCCATCGAGAATATTGCCTGTTTACTTGCAGTACATACCTGACATATCTGAAACAAGTGAAAATGTTGCTGAGCACTAGACATTGTAATTTGTATCATCTAGGGCCAAATCATAGGAAAATAGTCACATATCATGGGGCGAGTACAGTAAAAAGACAACATTTTAACAATCTTATTTCTTCTTCTCTTACAGGTCCTCCAATGGTTGCGCCAATGGGCATGGTACATGGAGCAGTAAGTTATCAGTTCCTCTACATATTTCTGAATTGCTAACATATTTGAAACTGATAAAGTACATGTTTATTCATATACCCATGCCTGCTTAAATTGTACACTCATATAAATCCAGTAACTAAGATCAAGCCTCTTGTACTAAGATGTTACTTACTTCCAAAGACCAAGTCTACCTTTGCTTGTGTGGATGTAAAACAACTTAAGTTCAAGTTCAATGGAAAGTACAGTCAATGTAAGACTTCAAACACGTCTAGTGCTTCTTGCACCTTTTTTATTATCTCATCTATCAACTCTCTGTAAGGCTAATATTAAAAGTGAGGTATAACTTGTAGAGAAAGTATGCATTTCTTGATATTTTGTGCATATTTAATATGTTTTTACAGCCCACCCTTCTCCAAAGACCAGCGATGCCTGTTATGCCTGTCAAGCCTGTTCAACAGCCTCAACCTGTAGACAAGAAAGAGGCAGACAAGAAGGAAGAAAAGGCAAAGGTGCATAGATTTGTTGATACATTTGTCATGCAGACACTTCTCCCTGATTGACTGTTGACCTGACAAAAAATACAATAAAGAGATTGGGTAGATTCTTGTGTCAGATGACTTCTTGGTTTTTAAAACATTGCTACTTTCCTCCAGGTTTTGGTACACACACAGACTTTATGCAGCCCTAAAAGTTGTACAAAGTCAGTTTATACGTTTGAAATAGATAGCATAGGTCGTGTAGAAATTAGTGCTGTAGATTGACTGTTTTATTTTTTATCCTCAGGAGTCTGATGGTGAGGAGGAGGAGGGTGAGGCACTGCCTTCCACCACAGTGTTTGTGGGCAACATCACCGACAGAGCCACAGATGTACTCATCAGGCAGATGCTCATGGTGGGTTTGGGGGGATGGAATCATGGAGGCAGGGATCAGATTATTTAGGCTGTGGTCATTGAAATAAATAATTGCACTGTTATAAATGTAAATAAATTGTGAAAGCTGTTCAGCTGAAATGTATTTTTTTGCACTTAGTCTGAAGAGTGCAGAAAACTTACATGTAACTTGTTCAAGTCATTACATGTAATACATGGTGATTTTGATAGTCGTGCTAACCGTCTGCCAACCTTTTTCCTAGAAATGTGGAACAGTCTTGAGCTGGAAGAGAGTCCAAGGGGCCACTGGGAAGCTGCAAGGTACTACCAAATGTGAGAAAAATATTCAATTCTGATTTTCCTTCATTGTTTGTCTTTTGCATGTCTGTTAGTTGTAGCCAAAAATATTGTAGTTGTAGCAGAATGATGTTTTTCTGCATGTGGATAATTGTGCTTTGTATCATCAGAGACCACAGATCTGCCTTTTATAGAAACATTGTGTCTAGACAAAGTGTCATTTGTGACCATTATTGGCTCATGTAGGAGACAGCTTTATTTTGTTACAAACGAAGTGCAACACTAGCTTGCTAGAATACGGCTTGATATGTCCCTTTCAGAGAACATTTATACATGAATAACCTTACTGTTGATTTTGATATGTAATATTCATGTTAATATCAAAATGCACCAAAACTCGGCCTATTATTACAAGGCTGTGATAGACATTGGGTATCCATGCTTGAAGCAAAATGTCATTGTTGTTTAAACTGGCATTGACGATAAGCTTATCAGAGGTTGAAGTTGAGCAAATTACAAGGGTGTGTGTTGCTCTGTGATTTCTCCAGCGTTTGGGTTCTGTGAGTATGCTGAGCCAGAATCCACCCTGAGAGCCCTGCGCCTACTCCACGACTGGCAGCTGGGAGACAAGAAACTGTTGGTGAAGGTGGACGCCAAGACCCGGGCTGTGTTGGATGAGTACATGGGGAAGAAGAAGGATGCAAAGGGAAGCTCAGGGGACAAGGTTGGTTCAAGTTACTGTTCATTGTCCTGCTATACAAACACTGTTCCACTTATTACCACAGATTATATGAATTGAATTGCAACAGTTGACAAGCCTTAAACCTTAGACTCCTGCTTGGTTTCTTCATGTCAAGATAGTTTTTCTATCTTAAATGTTAGAGGGGAAAGTCAATTCTTTTGCCACAAGAGCTTCAGTCTTATATGAGTCGATGTTCCCCTAGATTTAAGTCACCGAGTTGTTAAGATCTGCAAACTAGGAGATGAGCAGTGAACTTCTTATAAGACCGCAGCTCAATGGTATGTTTGGTTGTTTTTCTTCCAGGACTCCGATGAACTTGATGAGGAGACCATAAGACAAGATAACTTTGCAATGGAGCAGCTTGAACAACTGAAGAGAGAGCACAACACAGAGCTGAACACACCTATCCCTGATGACAGACCAAGCAAAGGTGAGCAACAAGTCAAACTATTTCATGGGAGGTCTGGAAAAAGAGTTGAAGAGGATGGACATTTCTGTTGAGGAGTGTTATTTTGTTGTTGAGACTGCTCTACCCATGGCAAAAAAAACACATTCTCATCTTAATGTTTTTGTATGTTTTCAGGGAAGAAGGAAGGCCTCCTTGGAGACAAGCCCAAGGCCAAGCAGAAGAAAGACGACAAAAAAGAAGAGGCAATAGTAAGTTGTTAAATCCTATTTCTGTCAACTTCTGGACTTTTACATTAAGATTGTAGCCATTTCATTGGTATGCATGGAAGGGAAAAGGGCCAGTTAACCATCGGTTGTTGCCATAGATTGCAATTAATAGAGGCAATAAAGGTGTCACCATAACTTAGTTAGTACTGAGTAGCATTCAACAGCGTGGTATTAAATTTCTTTCACAGGCCCTTGATACATTCAATTTTATATGTACTTCACAGAATGTTTACCTATTGATCTATTATTTTTTATTGCTTCCTAGGACGACCTAGAGGACATGGAGGTTGATGAAGAGAAACGTAATCTGATCACCAAAGAGATTCGGAGCTTCCGTGAAGCCCACAAGGTAAGCTATGCTGGATGTATGGGAGAAGAACCAATGTTAATGTGGCATTAGACTAGACTTTTACATGGATGGTATTTCTGTCCTACAAGCTTTGGAACGAAAGGTGACTGTTGGTCTCATAATTTAAGAATCTTTCGCTGATTGTATGTTTTATTTCAGCCTTTCACACAAAATGTTTTCAAACAGAGGTTTAAACGTTTCCATAAGCTGACGTTTTAGTCAGGCAGTATGGCTAACAATGACCTTTCACCCCAGCTGAGGACCAATGACAAGAAGTTCAAAGTTCAACTTTCCTGATGTAATGTTACACTTTCAGGTCACGATTCCCCCTTGTGTGGCCCATACTGTCAGTGATAAAAATTCACAAAACATTGTCACCATGATTGTGTTGTTTGAAAGAAGTGTATCCATGAAGATCATTATCAGTTGGTTATGTGCTCTGCTAGATTCAGAAATTGTTTGACCAAAAAATGTGAAAATAATGTAGAACAATCTGGTAAATTTCAGTGGGCAACAAACAGCATGTGATTGGAACAAAATCATAAAAACATGAGACAAGTAGTGTAGCAAGTGCTGAAGAAATGGGATATTTGGGGATACCAACAAGAAAAGGAATGTTTGTCATTCAGATTCAGCCCTCCCTTCCCTGAAATCGTAGCTGCTAAAACATCATCCAATCAGTAGCTGTCCTTTAACGGACAATGTATTGCTCAACCACACAAATAATAGATGACATTTGGAGACAAAAGCAAGGAGCAGCTCTCTATCTGCCCAAAGTGTATTGCTGTGTTTTGAACAGGAAAAACTGTAAGTATCTTTAAAGTTCTCTACTAAAACTGATATGTTAAGTTGCTGGGTACATGATCCAGAACACAACAGGTATGACTATCCTTCAGTATTTTACCTAATATCATTTGTGTTTAACTATTGGCAATCTTGCCTGTGTGTTGTTCTTTTTTAAAGTGCTCCTCTTGTTTCTAAGTGCCTGCGCCTTCTTTGCCATCAAACTTTTGCACCCATATTTTGTGCGTCTGCCTCACCTTGCTGTCTGACATCTAGCCCACACCTGCATGGCACACGTTTCTGTGAACGTTCTTTTAGTGCACAGTGAAATATCTTTTTGTGTTTGGGGACATGGACACCCAACAAGTATTAAGAGGTATGGGAACTTCTTAGTTTTGTAGAGGACATGTTTTCTTTTGCAGGAAGCAGTGATGATGTCCACTTGTGTGCCAAACAGATCCTTGGTTGTTCACTGCATGTGGAACAAAGTAGTGTTTGTGGCATACCTTTTTCTTCACATATAATTGTTCCATCTTTGGATGCATTAATATGCATTGATAAGAATTGTGTCAACACCAGAATATGGAGGGTCACCCACTGAGTGAAAGTAATAGAAGCTTTGTCTGATGTATATGCAGTGGTTACTACTTGTAACTGTATGTCAGCACTTAATGCTTAAACAGGCACCCATTGTTTGAGGACAACTGGGTATCACTTGTTGTTTGGCCTGTAATATTGCGGTGTGTTGTTGACATGTCTGGACTCTAAACCCTTTCCCACATGCATTTTCTTCCTGACAGGTAGATAGCACAGAACCCTTAGTTGTGACGTAAGATTTGCCTTGTGACGTTTATTGCACATGTGATATTTGTCCGTCAGATTTCTTTCCTGGGCACGCCCCGTGCCTCCTAACCATATTCTTTTCCAAGAAGACCATAATGAAAAGCCGTAGAACGCAGCGTGAGAAGTGGCTGCCCGCAAGCCCCGTGTCCATTACAGCTATGTCAGGTCACGTCCATACCTCAATGTCACTTCTAGTATGCTCTCCATGTTCTGGATTGTTGTCGTCGGTATATCTCCTGTTGAAGTATGTGCAACTTGAACATTGAAGTGGTGCTGTACTGGTACTTGCATTGGACATTCTATAGTGTAAGACAGAACATTTTGCTGACAACATATACTATTGTCTGCTGGGATGTCCCCTAGACCTGTCTATCAGTAAAGCTGGAAAATTCATTTGCAAGGTTCAGTGCAGATGCTTTCCAGTAGAAACTTATGAAACTGTACTCAAAAGTAACCATTGCCAGTTCACTGGACAGGTAATTTGATTACTGGGGGACATCTCAGTTGTGAAGGTGGTAAATAACAGTCTTTTTGCAAAAGCTTTTTTATCCTTAATAACCTTACATCACTTTGCCAACACTACAACTAGCTGGAGCTGTTTAGAATCATGCTCCAAGTAAAAAGAAGCCTAACTGTCGCGAAAGTAAATTGTTGTGCAGTTCCATTTTTGATCTTAGAACTCCTCATTTTACTATGAAAAACTTTACATGGCTGTGAAAATGATATAAGGCAAAAAAAAGCCTTACAGCCATGACTTTTTTTCCTC
The DNA here is from genome assembly GCF_035083965.1 of Branchiostoma lanceolatum. Classification (NCBI taxonomy): domain Eukaryota; kingdom Metazoa; phylum Chordata; class Leptocardii; order Amphioxiformes; family Branchiostomatidae; genus Branchiostoma; species Branchiostoma lanceolatum. Next base: position 23,593,826 of record NC_089725.1, on the reverse strand, counting down.
CAAAATTATTGATTGATTTGAAACTTATTGGCAGATCAACATCCTTCGAATTGTAAAAGAGCCAATATGAATTTTCGCTGCCTAGATTGAAATGATTCTTGCATAGCTACTTTGCCCTTTGTGTTTGATGTGCAGTCTTCACTAGCTCAGCATCTTTTTGTAGTGATGTCTCCTCATAGGTATTGCTGTGATTATCCATATCAGTATGTCGTGATTATTGTCAACAGCTCTCAAAGAAAGCATGAGATGCACAAATATCCTCAATGCAAAAAAAATTCTGTCCCCAGAAGAATTATGCTGTTATATAAAACCACTTGTTTGATGGTCAGATTTGCTATTTGTATTGGAGAGCTGCATATTTGTGTTGGGCAATATTCTTGTCTGGCTTCATGTGTGTGAAATTGAGACAACGTCTAATCCATCTTTCTCTGTTGTCTAACCTGCTCACTTGCAGAACGATGAAGAAAAGGAGAAAGAAAGAGACAAAGAGCGGAAGGAGAGGGAGAGAGAGCGAGAGAAAGAACGGGAGCGCCGAGAGAGGGAACGGGAGAAGGAGAGGGAGCGGGAAAGAGAAAGGGAGAGGGAAGAGGAACGCCGCCGGAAAGAGCGAGAGCGCGAGCGTGAAAAGGAGCGAGAAAGAGAGAGGTACTTCATAAACAGGAGGGAAAGGGAGAGGGAAAGGTACTTACTGATCCCAGCTCTATAAGGCTGTGTGTCTTGCAGATGCAGCATGGAGAGTTGTGATTGGTCAACTGTCAGGACTGAAGAAGGCATTATAATGCTGATGTTGTGTTTGCCTCCCTGTTAGGTAGATTGGGTACTTGTCAATGTAACTATGTGGTAAAGCATCTACCAGCACAGGAGTTTCTGTGGGATATTCAGACTTAAAAGGTGAAGCAGTGGAATTTTGCAAGCTTGGAAATTGTTGTATTACCCAATGTCACTGGCAAGTGCATACTGTTGATTGGTAGCTTCTTAGTAGGGAATGAGGTTTGACTTGTTGCACTGAAGAGTCAACTGATTGATTTGATATATAATTTTTTTATATACAACCAATTACTATTCTGTTAGTATTTTGTTAGTATTATTATTGTCTGATTAGTTATTGTTATTATTTACTACTATAATTATATTATGAATTGTTAGATTTATGTTATTTTTGTTAATTTAGATGGGGGAAGACTTTGTATAAGCCACTATGGCTTTTTTTCTTCCCCGGCACATGTTTTTGTTTTGTTCTATTATGTAAAATTGATTTTAATATGTGCGAATAAACCAAACCAAACCAAACCAAGAGTACAAAGTTGATGCACAAACCAGTGATGACTCTACTTGTATCGAGTATGCTCCAGCATGTGTGGTGGTTATCCAGAGCTGAGGTTTGTGAGCACTGGATTGCTTGTACCAGCCGTCGCTGCTGTGTGGAATAGATACAGATGGTTGAATAATGTCTTGTAAGGAATTTGCTCATGAAGAAAAGACTCTAAACGTTATACTCTGTGCATTATTGATAAAAACCGTACAGTTTAGTTTGAACACTAACATTGTTCTTATGTTACTAATCATTATCTTTGTTTCACCTTTATGCCTAACAGTAGTGGCCGCAGGGAACGCGAGAGAATGGACCGCGAAAGGGAGTATGACAGAGAGCGACGTGAGCGGGACCGCGAAAAGGAACGGGAGGAAGAGGAAGAAGCATACGAGAGGCGTAAACTGGAGAGAAAGCTGAGGGAGAAAGAGCTGGCCTATCAAGAGGTATTCACTCAGTACCTGATTGTTGTTTTCCAGGACATCCCTCAATCATCAATTTGAATATTAATTTGTTTCCAGTTTCATAATAAAGCTAAGAATTTGGCCCATCCGTATCTTGACTCTGTTAAATCATTTCTCCTTTGTAGCGACTGAAAGCCTGGGAGACGCGTGAGAGACGGAAAACTCGGGAGTACGACAAGGAAAACGAGAGAGAAGAAGACAGGAAGAAAGAAATGGTAACTAGGTTCTTTGTGTGTTGTTGTTCAAGACTTTTCATACTTACAAGTTAAAGTGGAATGGACCTTGAAGGTAAATCCTTTTGTGGTCCTTCATACTGAATATGTCCCTGCAGCTTACAGTGTCTTTTTTTTTTCAGATCAAAGAAGCCAAGCGTCTAAAGGAATTCCTGGAGGACTATGATGACGAGAGAGACGACCCCAAATACTACAAGTAAGCTTTGCTTGATTACGACTTAAATATCATACTGTAAATGCTCGCCGTGGTTTTATGTTTGCGGTTTTCGCGGTATGCTCTTCACAGCAAACTTAAAACCACTGCAAACTTTTTTGCCCACCTACCCCCTTGTCTACTATTGTCTCAAACGCGGACTTAAAACCACCGCAAGCACTCCATTTTCTCCCTACCGCGAAGTAAAAACCATGCTAACTTAATGCATTGAGCTTCTTTCAACCTTCATCAGTGGTCAAATTACTGTTCCAAGTCTTAGAAAAAGTGATAGGAACTCTAGCTGTTTAGAGGACATGTACTTTTGGATGCTGCAACCTTTTTTTCACTACAAGCCACTCTGCAAAGCTTTCCCTCTGCATGGTCCATGCTAAGCAAGCACTTTTGACATTACAGATACATGTATCGTGGCCATGGTCTGCTCGAACAGAGAGCAGTATGGAGTGATAATTTTGTGAGGTATTTTGCAAGTCAAACATTATTGGTGCTGTTTTAATGGGCTTGTGTGATGTTATAACTACAATCATATGTAGGTTGAAAAAAAAGGACCAGCACCTACTATACTCCAACATGACTTTTTTTAACCCTTCATTAGGGGCAGTGCTTTACAGAAGAGATTAAAAGAGAGACAGAAAGAGATTGAGCTGGATGAGATGGACAGAAGGAAAGAGAAAGAGGAGATTGAAGAAATCCGACGACGCCTAATGGAAGAAGGACACCCTGACCCACAGGCAGAAGTTGAAAGAGTAAGTACTTTTTAGGGAGACTTTTAAGAATAGATTATAAAAATTTCCATTTTTAGACAGAACGAACACTTCTCAATAGATCAATAGAATATCTGCTCGCCTGAGTATGATAACTACGGTAATCCCTGCTGTTATTTCAGTTGGAAAGGGAGACAGAAAAGCATAAAGAGCCGCAGCTGAAAACTGAACTTCCAGAGCCGTCACCTCGAGAGACCAAACCTCACCTGGAACCAACACTCAAACCAGCATTCCCGCCCATACAGGTAGGAGACTCATCCTGTAGGCCAGTTTTGTGTTGGTTTCAATATCTTAAATCTGTACCTAAATTAGAAGGATTCTTTGTCAGTTTGGAGTGTCATATCACATCATCTATTTTACATTGAATCTGACATTACTTCACAGGTAAATACATGTACTAGTTAAGTGCTACTTAGAAATAAGCGTCGTGTTCCTCAATTTAGAATGGTTGTCGCAAATGATAGTGTGATGGCTCAATACTCTATATAAACTGCTAGAACCCTGTTACTGTAAACCCCAACTATCAAAGGAAGAGGCCGCCTGCCCTGAAGACAAGTTGTCTTTATTTCCCCTCCAGGTGAAGGCAGCTCCTTCCGTGTCGTCCCAGGACTCCCCTGATTGTGCCTCAGGAGGGGAGTCTCCAGCCGGGATCATCTTCCCCTCCGCCCCCAAACCCGACTCTCCACCGGATGAGTCCTCTCAGGACAGCTTCGCACCAGTCCAGGGACCAGAACCCCCTCCCGCTAACCAGAAACCTAAGATCGGATTCGGTCTGAAGTTTGGTAGGTGTTTTTGTGTGGGATATTCAGACTTCAAAGATAGATAAGTAGGGCTTAAGCAAACTTGAACATTCTTTTACTCCGCCCAATCTCCCTGGCCAGTGCATAACGTTATCATGAGCTTCTTAGTAGGGAATGAGGTTGCGACTTGACCTTGTTGCACATTAAGTATTGAGTAGTACACGTACAAACCAGTGATGACTCTACTTATATCTAGTATGCTCCAGCAGGTGTGGTGGTTATCCAGAGCTGAGGTTTGTGACTGAGTACTAGATTGCTTGTACCAGTCATCTTGCTGCTGTGTGGAATAGTCAAAAATTGTACTTTCCTTTTGCTTACATTTCTTTTCTTACAAAACACTAATACCAAATCACGACTACTTTCTGATAACTTCACAGTGATGGACCTTGCATTTTTATACTCATCTTGTTGTGCTCTGTGTAGAAATACTCCTAAAATTTCACCCTTCTGTGTTGCTCCAGTTGCAGCTCCAGCCACCACCAGCAGCCCTGCTCAGGCCCCGCCCAAGAGGAAGATCCCCATTGGCCAGGTCTTCAGCAACGACGACGAGGACGGTACGGATGACGGGCCCAAGAAGCGGAAGCTCATCCCCATTGAGTACACTGAGGAGGAGAAGATGGCGGTGAGCCACGTGCCGACCGCCATGTCCTCCACAGAGGAGAAGAGGAAGAGCATCAAGAACCTGATCGAGAAGATCCCCACGGCTAAGGATGAGCTGTTCGCCTACAGCCTGGACTGGTCGCAGGTCGATCAGGTCAGTGTTTGGGTTCAGTCTTAAAAAGTGTTTCTTTTGTATCCTAGTTTTGATGTGAAAAACCGTTCAGGAACCGTTCAGTAGTACATTTGAAAAGAATATTTGTCTTGTCCCTTAGTAGAAAGGTCACCCCAAAAACTGAAAATAAAACCACGCAAATATTTCAAGATTAGCAGAAACATAAATTGCTGGACTTCTGCCTATAGGCTTGTAATCTGTAAGTAACAATTCTTGTCCGGCAGGGACTGATGGAGAAAAGAGTCAAGCCCTGGATCAACAAGAAGATTGTAGAATACATCGGAGAGGAGGAGCCCACGCTTACAGAGTTCATCTGTCAAAAGGTACAGCTACTTAGCTGGGATTTAGAGGGCTTGTGGAAAATTGTTTGATCCTGTTATATTTGTTAAGTAATTGAGGAAAGTCACAACTAGGTGCAAGGAACAACATCTGATGATCAGGTGTATTCACAATTTCACAACTAATATTTATTCTTGTAAGACAGTTAAAAAAGCAGTGCACTAATTGGACTGTTTCTCCCTACAGGTGATGGCACATAGTGTACCCAAAAGCATTCTGGAAGATGTTGCAATGGTAAGTGTTCTACTTTTTACTTGTTTTAGCTTTCATACAGACGGTTACTTTTTGTTGTGGAAGTGGACATTGTTAAGTTTGAACCCTGCTTTTTTGTCAATTTCTTTGACAATGTATTGTAAAAATTTGCAGACAAAAGCAGAACATCAAACATTTTACAGATTTAGTACCTTCAACTCCTGTATGTCATACCTTTTTGGTATATCATTTCAGAGATTTGGAAATGATCTTTTTATCCTGTTGCCCTGCAGGTTTTGGATGAAGAGGCTGAAGTTTTTGTCGTCAAAATGTGGAGGCTACTCATCTACGAGACAGAAGCAAAGAAGCATGGCCTAGTGAAGTAGTCGTGACAAGACAGGGTAGAATATTTTAGAATCTGACCTGTAAATATAATGATACAATTGGTTACATTTACTTTTCCAATGCTTGTAGACTAACTCTGATTGGCATGTAAAATAGCCTTACTCCCTACTCTTTGCTTTTATTGTGGGAAAAATGTCATGTATGTAGAAAGGACAGAAGTTCAAAATTTGCCATTGGTATGGGGCATAGAGGCATATACAGAGAACACATGTGTCATTTTGGACTACAAATGAGTTTTAGAATAGTTGTTGAAAAAACTGCCTATACTTGTCAGCCAGTCAAAACTAGGCTCAGCCGCCATCCTGACCTGACTGCTCATTACCAAATAGGTACCTGCATCTCTGGGACTTGCCCACAACAATTTGGGAAGGGTAAAACTGACTGTTGGATAGTGGTGGTAAAATTTGACAATTTAGAATTTGTGCATCCATTCATGATTGTAAGATGACGGTTATCAAACAATACTCGGGAACATTCAGATGTAAGAGTGACGAAAGCTGTGTACAAGGTTCGTTTCATGTCCCTGTAATATAATGATGGCCTTTCTAATGAGAAATCCTGAGATTAAAAAGCATGTCTGCAGCAGTACCATGCACAGGTGACAGGGGACCCTGCCTGCCCATTGTTCATGTACACATCCCAGATAACGGAGACCCTAACAACGGTCTGTCCTTTTAAACTGTTTTATTTTTCATAAGAGTCAAGTCTGGAAATGAGAAGTTTGCTGTTTTCTGTGAAGCAAATGCTGTAGTAGAAATTAGGTAACGCAAGTAATACAGTGCACTAGTGCAGCCCTCATCTATGGCATATTGAGACATTAGGGTGTCAAGTTGTTTCTAAGGATGGCATCCTCTTAGGTCATACATGTTAGAACAAACAGAAATAATTAAAAGGTTGCAATAAAAGTTTACAGACCCTGCGCAACACATTTCAGAGGGTCAGGGTTTCTTCTCTTCAGCACGATAACTGATCAGAAAGCAATGTGGAAGTGGAAGCCGTCAGTAGAAATGGCCTTAGACACCCTTACAACTCCAAGCATCTCCACAACCAAGGTACTCTGTGCTGGTTATGCTAACAGTAAGGATGCTTCCACTATGTGGAGCAGGATGAAATGTAAAGAGGAGGAATCCAGGATTAAACTCTGCAGTTTGTACCCATGTGTCACTTTTTTTGTGTGTATTATTTTTGTTGAAAACAGTAGCATGAAGGTTGTCTGTAGCTGTCCTGTAAGGTTCAACAGTTGGGAAGACAATAGGGTGAAACAAGTATTTAAAAACTTGTATCTGTATCCAGTAATCGTCAAAGTCACAAACACTTGTCCATCTAGACCTTTTAGTTTGCCCACACTAGACACAACAATCCCATTCTGTGGGTAACATCCCCACATCTAATTTGAAAGAGTACTAGTATTGGAAAAAAGACTTTGCCAATGAAGGATTTCAATTTTCAAGAATCAAACTGAATCGTGTAGCAATTAGCATGTCATATTGTACTGTACCTAAAGAGTTTTATAAGCTAAAGGTCAGTTTACATCAGTTGTTTCCTGTAAATCTTATAATATTCAATGCCATACAACAAAATGTGATTCTGAGATGGGCCAAACATTTGCAGTTCATTCAGCCAGACCAAATTGAAGTTGTTGCACAACCAACCTGCCACCTTGGTCTACCTCTTCAGTAGGTAACCGGGTACAAATGTTGCCCAGGGAAACTTAATATCAATACTGTTTATCCTGATAATAGTTTCAGGAAAAGGAAAGAAATCTTGATCCAGTTTAGCTCAATGAAAAGCTAATCTTCCACTGGTCGTGACAGAGAACACAGATGCTATGTATTTTAGAGGTTCATTGTACCAGGGAAATTCCCCTAGCTCTTTTCGACAAGCACAGTGGACCACGGCTTAACGTCCCGTCTTAAGGACTGCGACCCTTTCCGGTAGTGTGCATGTTGGGTGAGCAACACAGCCAGGATCAAACCCGGGTCTCCTAGTTCCAGAAGCAAGATTGCTAACCACTGGACTACGCACGCTACAGTTTTAATAGTTTCGGAGTATATTGATAAATTGTAATCTTTGTCCTGTGATCTTGTATGGGTGGATGCTGTCTTTGGGCATTTCTCTTCGTAATGTAGACATACCAAATGGCAGTAACCACTGTTTGCACTTCTAAAACACTCAATGATATCTACAGTTCAGTTGTGATTAGTACGCAACTTCGTCAATCCCAAGATTGCAGCCCTAAAACTCAATAACTAAGAATAATGAAGACAGCAAGAATAAAGACTTAGGACACCCAAGTCTGCTGTAAAGCAATTTCTTGTATTAATTACTGAGTAGTACAAATGGCCCCTCATCTTGTATATGTCACAACAGTAGCACCTGGCTCAAATCACGTTAGATATTGGCACATAGTAAGACTAGAACGGTAACTCCTACAGGCACACGGACGTGCACTGTGCTCACCATGCTCGGATTAAGGCAAACAAACAGTCTACAGATACAAACCTCCACTAAGTCATACACTTCAATATAACAAGGTCTACTCCAAGTATAAGTTTGGAATAAACTCTGCATGACTGTGTTATCTAACATACTTGTGCAACTCTTGTAGTATTACATATATAGATATATAGATATATATTATCTATTTCTACTTTGTATTGCCAAGCAATCAATCACTGACCTACTAGCAGCCATTAGAAAATGTGAGTAAACAGTGAACACACAAACGGGTATAAAACATCCAACAGCCTGTTCACAATACAACCCAATGAGAACAGTGTGTCCTGTACTAACTGTACCATGACAGCATATATCACACTCGCTTCCTTTGTGCATCTAGATCCACAACCCCACAAGAAGCTAACAAAGACCAGCACATCGGATGTTTCAGTTCAAAATACATGTATGTTCAATTTTTATTTTCGCCACGTCAATAAACGACAATTTTCAAACTACATGTACCAGTCTTTCAAAGTTGAATGTTTCAATTGTCATTTTAAATTGTCATAGTCAATTTTTGCTCACGAAGAGAATCCTGATCTGATCGAGGAAAGCTAAGAAGAAGTCTCTGATTTTTCCAAATTCTACAATGTATAGTTTTCCTTCAGAACTCTTCCAAGCCAATGAGTGCCTACATTCCTAGGTGGAATAAACCTAGTGAATGTTAGAGTATTGTGGGGTTGGGAGGAGATGCACATTACAATTAACACTATCATTGTGCAACACCTAGTAGTATTTGCTGTAAGAATACACATTTGTTAAACAGTCTCTACATGATCTAAATGGGCAGCAGATGATATAACCATGCACAATAATGTGGTTGACCCTGAGTCTACTGCATTGATGTGGCAGTTTGTAATGCTTCAAGCAGGAAAAAAATGTACCCTGAAATCTTATCCTGGGCCACATGCTTATTGTTGTACTGTTGTCAATCTTGGATAAAAAAGCTACCAGTGAGTTTATACTATCTCTCAAAAGTTGTAATAGATGTAGTGGCTTGGACATGTGTTTACTTGTATTCTTGGTAATGTAGCTTATTATATTGTACATGAGAGTATCCAAGAATATTCTGGTGAAGTTAAAGTCATGGGCTGCTAGCGCTGTTTTCCACAACAAACAACTGTAGAGTAAGTAACAAAGTTGCCCCACGTCTGTCAGTCCCAATGAGTCATACTGAAGTAGCTGCAACCACATTAGATCATGATAAACTGGACAAAGAGATGCTCAACTCATCCCTTCAGATATGGGGAGCTGAAGTGCAACATGTATTTGACCTGACTGATGTGTTTTCAACCCTGCCAGTGTAACACACTGATTATCAAGTCTTCTTCAAATTGGCTGCTACACTAGAGGGTTAAATGTCTGAGGTTCACTGCAGAAATAGGCGTGGCCTACACTGCAACCAAGGAGAATATGGCAGTGACTTGGCTATGGCATGTTGTTGTTGGATGGCAATGAAGCTGAATGTGGCTGCAGCTACCAGTAATGAAGGAAATGACTGAGAATATTGGTACAGACCAAGACTACAGCTATGAAGCATCGCCACTTTGCAGAATTTGGGTGACTTGCCAAAACATGTACTAGCACAAAGTTGTTTGGGTTTTTTAGTAGTTGACTCTCTAGTTTTAAAACAATATGCATGTGTACAAATGTACATAAGTAAATACAAAGCTTTTCTTATCCAGGTACAATACATGTAGATACACGTTTTACACAGAAATCCACTAATCAGTGGTGTGGTCCAAGTTAAAAGTAAATTGACAACAGCATTATAACAGAACACAAGTCATACAGCAGAAAACAAAGTCTTTGACCATCAACAGCAAAAACTTAAGGTCTGTAATTTGTATTCAGAAAATAATAAAGGATATCAAAGTTTTGTCTGAATGTGATGTCAGCATCATAGCAGGTTTTTTTTCAATAAGTCATTCTGTAGAACCTGTTTGATGAATCAGCTATCAGACTTTTTGTATCATTTTTTTATCGTTGTGAATTTTTGTCAGTTGTTTTCCAAGCGTCTCTGTTTGCTCTTGTATGGACTGTGCTCCTTGGCTTAGCTGCCTGGAACAAATTTTGTAAACTTTCTTAGTACCTATCTGGGATAACTGCCATCAGATTTGTAATGGTCCAGTACAGCATTACATGTACAATGTAGATAGATGCAGTAATTACCCAGTATATTCAACATGCAACATTCCTCGTACAAATATCGGAGCATTGGTCAGAAAACTTCACTACATTGGAGATACCATATCAAAAGCCTTATCAACAACAAACATCAATGTTTCCATATATGGAATAATAAGTATGATAGCCAGAGGTATAATTGTCTTAGTCAAATATTGCACTATAATATGTGGAAAAGCAGCAAGTTGTCGCAAGCTTTCTTCGGACATTGTCCATTGTTCCCAGCCATAGGTCCCCTCTTTTGAAATGGTGTGGACAATGTTTTCAAGGGTATAGAAGAAGTCTTATAGAATCCTGAGTAGAATTCTTACAAATACCTGGACTTTTGTGTCAAAATTTAAAAATTGATCATGAAAAACATTCCTAGACAAAAAAAACACTTCCAATTTGAAAGCTTTGGTTCGATGAATCCAACAATTTTAAAAGACGCTTCAGCTTCTTCCACACCCTTTTGTATGCAACAGCTCTGTGTGGACTGGTCCATTTCAAAGGAAGGGGTCCTTGTGGAACATGAATGCATTGTAGCTGCAATCTTACAGTATCTGATTTGGACACAGTATAAAACAGCCGTCCTAGCTCCTTGGAAGCATCATATTCTGGTGAATGCCACCGAGAACAGGTGTGTATTTTGCTGTTTAGTGTGGTTGAGGCCTTGGATTGCTTTGTTAAGAGTTGGGTGGGCACAACTGGTAGCTGTGTTAAGGGCAGGTGGTAGAACAGATCCTCGCAGTGTAAAGATCTCCAATCATTTTGTGTTCAGCATCTAAACACGGGTGCTCTACCTCACTCAGTACAAACTTAACACTGGACTGACTCAGTAGAGTTGTTCAGAAACGAGAGAAGTTTGAACCAATTTTTAACCTTGTCAGGGTTTTTCTTCCTCGCAGAGAAATAAGACTTGGCATCCATCATTCTGTAAGGCCTGAGTAGAGCAGCTGCTTACTTTAACTTCCATGGCACTGGTCACCACAGTAAGCAGGAGACAGTGTTTGGTCACCAAAATTTGTTTGAAGCTGTCAGGACCAAACTGGTCCACATCTCTAAAACACAAAAATTACAGGTAGGAAGAAATTGTGAAGTGTGTGGAGTCTAAAACGCTCTAAATGGTGACTGGATCTTTCTGAGAGCAAAAAGCAAGGATTTGTCCTGTCACATCCCGTTAGAAGGCAGGACCAAAGGGTTACAGGCCAGCTACGATCCTAGTGGCGTCATATTAAACGTTACACACCTGCCAAACTTTTACGAGTAGATGTTAGATAAGCGTTATAAATACCTAGGATAGCAACACCGACTACCGACTACACTACTGTTACTTCAATATTTGCCAAACAACACGGCATAACAGTGAACAGGAGTGGTTTGGCTAGTACTCCAACAATAACATGTGAAAGACTATCCTTGAACAGAGTAGAGTTTAGATACACCATATGTGCTTTCGGTTTTTATACAACAGATGTTCTTGTTTAAATGCAATGGTGCAGCCCCAAGCTGTAATATCAGTTACAGAGTTTGTTATTGTTTGGTACTGTACAGTACAAGAAGTATTGAATCCACACAATGCTTTGTTAGGATAATATACATATGTGTGTGTGTGTACGTCATTAGAAGGCCTTATCTAATTCACAGTACAAGATACCCCAGCCACAACGATATGCATGACTACATGTTAGATAGTAGTACTTGTAGTAGTAGTAGTAAGAGAGGTATCTAAAGATACTATAAAGGTGTGTAAAAGAGCTATTTGATAATCTCATGTCAAACATCAAGGTTACATGTCACATCCATGTATAATCAAGGCAAACTAGATACTTCTCTTAGCTCCCTAGAGGATATTTGGTAACCAATGCCAATTTAGTTAGCAAATGTTTGGTTAGTGTTGGGTTAATGCTAAATGTAGCAAACATTTACTATAATGGAACGCTTACATCTATTAAATGCAATAACCTTGTTAAATCTCTAAAAATCTTCCATAAATACCACTATATTTGATATAAAACAATGCAACTATAAACACGCAAAAAAGGATTTCATAGCACCACTAAATACCGTTAAAATTCTTTTGGATGGTGAATATGATATAAAGCAACTTTTGACACAAATCAAAATGCACCAACCAGTAGTGACAACAAATTATTAACCACATAGATATGACAACTGTGTGCACAAACCAGTAATAGACTATATACTTGAGTATATTCCTGAGTACACATATACTGTTTTTTTTAATACTGGCACACTAGCTAGTTATAAGAGCACACCAAATACATTTTGCATAGTAACCACAATATGCAAACTAACTACTGTGCAGTAATCTATAGAACTGTACCTGACACAGTACAACACCTTTACAAGACTTGCCCAGTTTGACCACCATCTCCTGGACATCTGGAAACATTCACGTCAAACAAAAAGCTACCCTGCTCTTTCCTGATCTGCCATTTCACCCGCGTATTCATTTCCAAAACATGAAGGCCTTCGAGATACTGAATACACCCCTTCAAGATAGCTCTCATCTCAGAGTGGCGTTTTCACCATGGCTGTTGCAAGCAAGCGTAATGTGTTTTTGATCCATGTATAATGTTGTGCGTACTAAATTGTATCTTTGTTACAGTTTCTTAAGACAGACTTCTACAGAAGGGAGGTCAGACCGGGCAAGTCTTGAGACACAGGGACTTCCTACAGGGAGTTGGGAGGAAGTCCCGTGCGGATGTTGATCGAGCCCTTCCACACGTCAAACGCGGGAACGATCGGCTCACGGAAGCTGCAGAAGAACGTGAAGATGTGACCACGCCCAACGTTGTAGCACGACAGACGACCCCTATCGTAGTCGAGCAGGACACCAAGAGAGCGTGGCAGAGTGTCGACCTCGACAACGACCTCGCGGCAATCGTGGATGGCTTGGAAGCGGATGACTCCATCTAAGGTACACATGTAGTCGTACCTCAGGGCCCAGGAGTAGTTGTTACCCCCAAGGAACTCCCTGGCCGGGTAATCACGATCATACGTTACCCCGACGCGGAAACCCCGGCTGTTCCCCACGAACACTTCCCAGTAGATGCGGCCGCTGTTGATGGAGATGTCGGCCAGCACGTGGTGGGGGCCGAAGGGCTGGTGGCCGCGGTTGGGCATGTGTGTGATGGTGGTGTTGTAGTTGGAGAGACGCAGACATTGTGGGGCCGACATCCAGTCCAGTTGGAACTGAACACCTGAGAAGTGTAAGGAAAGGGGTTAGAGTGCTAGGTCTGTGTGTTGGTTGGGGGGTGGGGGGTGAGACTGAGAGGATGGTCACGACTCAGATTGTTAGATCTGTGGAGGGAGGGGGGGATTACGGAGAGGCCCGGCAGGACACTGGTTAAGGTCTGTGTGTAAGTATCTGACAAATGTTACAGAAAGAAGTCCACTTTCACATTGCCCAGACAGTAGGGTGCTTATTCACAAAACCCTGGTGATACGCATAGGTCTGATGAACATCACTCTCCCTTTTCTCTTCAATTCTATTTCATGTTCTGAGATTGGGCGATCATTGCTTTCAAGCATACTGTTTCCATTCCTGTTCCTCTTAAAAAGTATTGATGATGGCAACCTTCAAACTTGAACCCGACCAGCTGATGTTTTTATCCAGCAGATTTCCTTCATAAGACCACATTTATGTCTGCTGCAAAGTCTGTCGCACCTGCTACCCCATTGACTAAATCTTTAAAAGTTCTGTTTAAAGTTCTGTCGTATGCTATTTTGCTATATGTTTTGCCACAGGATCTTCCAGGCACCTTTAAAGCACCTTTGTGGCCATAAAGTATGTGGGCGAAAGCACATTCCACAATTCAGCAACCCCTTCTTAATTTTTCGCTGTTCTTCTAATGTCAATATGACAAAAAACAGATAACAATAAAACTGTGGAAAAGTAGACTTGTTTATTGGCCCAGTTTAGCACGGGTATGAAAAATAGTTTTTTTTTTTTTTTTTCAAAAACAACATCTTTGCAACAATAAGTTAAAACGCAGATGATTTTGTTAAAAATACATTGCACATTACAAAAGGGTGTGACAATAAACACAACTGAACAATTTCAACAATGGCAAATGCAACTGTTTCCAGATAGTAGTAGGCTCATAAGAACGATTGGATGAGTATTTTTGGAACCTTACAACAGTCAGGTTTTTCTTTAACACTAAGTCTTGCTTTTCAGTATTGTTAGCGCTGTAGGTTGGAATATTGTTTGGTCCTTTGTCTCGTAAAGGTTTGGCTGATTGATACATGATTGTGGAGTACTCATTGAACACAACGTCAATGGATAGCAACAACAACAACAAAGACTGTGACAGCCTTGAAAAATGCAACAAAATGGGCAACATGAACACATTTAAAAGTTACAGCAACATTCTATACATACAATTGTCTTTATATGTTAGCATGTTACACAACCACATTACAAAGTTTTGCACATCATGCCGACAACAAAACATTATATGGCTCTAAACTACATACATGCACTATACTACATACATGTAGCACTACAGCACTACAATAGATGGCACTACATTACAAAGCACTAAACTACATGGCAATACACTACAAAGCCCACAAGGCACATGCAAATGCTTGCACACATTCATAAAATGCAGATAAATTATGACAGTATCATGCGAAATGATGTGACAAAAAATCAGCTAAAATCAGCAAAAAAACAAGCAAGGAACAAGAAAACAAAAACATGTCAAGCCTCTGGCCTTTAGCACAAGAAAACACACATGTAAGAACATATTGCACAGCAATTTTGAATAGGTTGCTTTGTAAAAAGACATAACAACAACACTTGGTGATTTATTACACAGCAATGACAGCATGAAAAAAATCTAAAAGTGCATTTCCTCATTGACAGCATAAAAATTCTTGTCCCCCAGTTTCATTTAGACAATCAGTTGGTTACTCTCTGAGCGACACATTGGACAACCAGCCCCATTTGTTCCCTAAAAGGGATAAAAGTTTTGTGGTAAGCTGAGAGGGGAAAAATGATTGGCCCTTCTACAGGACTGGTTACAAGTCAGCCAGCGTGAGCGATACATTTGACTGAAGCCCAGGGAAGCTGTGTAGGACCAGACGCCTGGGGTGGCGGCCGTGCCAGCGTACAATGATGGTCCACGCGATGTCGTTGCAGCTCCCACCGTGGCGAGGGGGCGTCTCGGTCCTGTCCACCGCAACCACTTCCACGATGTTGGGGATCCCGCTCAGCTGGTCCTGCAGGTCCCTGCGCCTGACACGCCAGTCCCCCGGGTACAGGTTCTCCTCGACCAAGGACAGGCGCAGCAGTTTGGGGGTGACAGTGTAGTCAGGGGAATGGCTTTCCTCGCTTTGGTGTGGCACTTCATTTCTCAGGGAGGCGGTATTTGCTCTACATCTGGGGTTCGCAGCGCTGGGCACAGGTTCTGGGTCATAGGTCAGGATGGAAGGGGAGGGGCTGGAGGTCAGGGGGCATGCTGGAGGGGAAGCAAAATGCAAGCTGTCCAACTGTTGTCCATATTTGGCAACCTTTCCTCCGATATCATCTTCAGCATTATATTTTGGCAGTTCAATCTTTCAGTAACATAAAAATTTACCTACCATTAGCGCAGGAGGATGAAATAATAAAGACAAAAATGTTTCCTTACTAACCTGTTTCAGAAGAAAGAAATGTGGCCCAGTATAAGTACAACAATACAAGGAACTGACTTTAAAAACCCTGTGCATTGACAGCACAGACAGGCCCTTACCTGCACACTGGGGACAGTTACAGTAGTAGAGACTGGGTCCCCTGCCCGCGCTGTTCCGGCGGCCCCGGCCCCGTGCAGGAGAGCCCCCTGGTGACTGTGAGCTGTAGGACCACTGGGACTGCCTGTCTGGAGAGGTGGGGCAGGTTTGCGGGGTTGTCTGCTGGACAGCAGAGTTGGGCTGTCCAGAGGAATCCTGGGGAGTGGCCATAGGGGGATATTAGTCAACACAAGTATGGTATACTTCAATATTGAACAGGAAACACTTCACTGAATTTACACTTTCTGTTTGAAAATCACTAAAACCAATTCTTGGCCAAATGTATAGTTATCAAGTTATAACCAACAAAATTATGCTGTAAACGGATTATTATTCTCGACATGTTTCCTTTGACTCCTATCTCGTGCATCCAGAGTTCAACGAAGAAATGTTACCTGTGTTTGTGTGTTCTTCTTGCCGTCCTGGTCTGTTTGGGTCCCCGAGTTGGCAGCCGTGAGGACTCTGTAGCACTTAGAGCACAGGTTGTTGTAGACAGAGTCTCCGTAGGCAGAGCAGTTGGGACCCGGGCAGGGCTGGCGGTCAGGGGAGGTGCGACCAGAGGCACCTGCCAAATACACACATTCAGGTGTTGTCAAAATATAGGCAGAACACGGCAGAAGAGTGGGAATGCACGTACGTTGATTTTCTTTTCTTCTCTTTCATATTCCACAGGTGAATTTGAAACAGCCCACATTCTGGAAATACCCAGAAAGTCTAAAAGAAAGTATGTTACCCACCCTTTCCCTACAAGACACGCCTTTGACAAGTAAATAACACTAAACTTTACTTCCTTGCAACATGATATGGGATGCTTAATTTTCATAGTTAATCTTCTCTTGCTTGAACAGGATTGAAGAGTACCCTCATCAAATAATTCCTTCCTAACATTCAAAACAGATTGATGTCACCGTCTGTCAGTATGTTGAGGCCGTATTTAATTGTCCTGAGTCATTGTGAGACGTTTGTTATGAGTACTGATGCCATACCCTCCACAAAGTCCAGTTTCTTCAGCATGTCTTGTGCCTCCTTAAAGTCCACCAGGCAGTGTTCAAACTCCTCGTCCACACATGGGGTCAGCTCCTCACTCTCTGCACCCAATGTTAGCCTGGGTTGGGACAGAAGTTGTTTTAGGTCTGTTTCAGGTGGTCTAGTCAGAGAGAAACCTCTTATCATAATTCTTGTTAAACAAGAATTGAGGCGACGAAATATGATATCATGACCAACAGGCCTTTTAATCCTGTATTCAACCAATCTATTAGTCCTGTATTCATTCTTATATATATAAAAGCTCCTTGATTCAACAGTAAACATGTCCTTGTAGATGTGTATACATCTCAATAGACTAACTACAACAAATGCAGAAAAGAGCTTGTTGTGCCATCATCTGAAGCATGTGCACTGGGTATTCATATGCGATGAAACACCTTGTGTATACAGCTCAATTAACTACAACCCCCCCCCCCCCCATTATTTATATAATTATGTCCTTGCTAGAACAAATGCAGAAAACAGCTTGTCATTATACCATCATGGGCAGGAACTACACTGGGTATTCATATGCAATGAAACACCTTAGACTGTCAACTTTTACGACATATTTGCCAATTTTTGGCATGTTGTTGTATCTACACCAATAATACTGCCATCACACCTTCAAGCTGTTGATTATTGTCTAAAACTACATTTGTACTCTAGCTTCCTGACTAACATCCATGTATAAGGGCTAGAATAGGACAGTAGTCAGTTTCTGTACTTAACCTGTTTACAGTATCAAAAATTTGCTGCTTACCTTTCTGCCATTTCATTTGCAGCCTGTTGAAACAAACAGAAAAGTATTCTAAAATCCAATCCAAAGACAAGGTGGGAAAACTAGGAAAACATTGCATAGGTGCACAAACACTAAGGCCATGCTTGTTGTTTGAAACTTAAATATGATATTGCAGACCAAACTGAATAAAGTATACCAAATGTACGCCAAAAATAATTACTCAAGCAACTGGATAAAGTTTTGAAACAGTCAGACGTCTGACTGTTTCAAAACTTTATCCAGTTGCTTGAGTAATTATTTTTGGCGTATCTTACTACCTGGATGTCTAACTTTCATCAACGTATACCAAATGTATATCAGATAACTGAATAATGTTCATCAACGTATACCAAATGTATATCAGATAACTGAATAATGTTAACAGTTCATCCTCAAATAAGAAAATGGATGGAATAATTATTTTGAAGGTGATCCTGTAGTAGTGTATATTTTATGTACATGTATAGTGTGTGAAATGATTTTCTGACCTCCACAAATCGTGTCGGCTCCTCCTCCTTCATCAACAGCTCTGCGTCCCGCACCAGCGTGGCCACGCGGCCCTTCTCCTCCTCACACCTGGCCGACTGGCCACTGAGCGAGGCCAGCTTCTCCTCCTTCTCTACCTCCAGCTTGTCGTTCAGGGTGGACTGGCGCTTGGAGATGATGGAGAACAGGGCCAGCGTCTCCCGCCGCACCATGTCCTTGTGCTGGGAGCACTTGTCCTGTAGGCAAGAATAAAGGTAAGGGCAAGGGTAGACCCATAGCTTTTTTAGGCCATAGAGGCCGTTGTTATCCACTGTATTGGAAGGCAGAGCCAGACCCTCTCCTTCCACCTCCTCCTTTTACCTCTACAACCAAAGCCAGAAAGTCGTGTTTTGTTTACATACCAATTTAGGCTAATTTAATTTAGAACTTAACGGTACAATTTCTTGCAAGTAGTGTATTCTATAGTCTGACATTGCATTCTTGCCATTAATCATGAGGTTTTAATATTGATTTCTTCAGTGTAGAGTGGTTCTAACATGGTGTTGATAAGTTATCTCACCTCCACAGACTTGGACAGAGTCTTGTTCTCCTGGATGAACCTGTCCAGCTGCAGACTGCGGTCCTCTAGCAGCTGCACCTTGCCCTGCAGCATGCCCTGATGGAGACACAGAACCACCACGGTTTAACAGATCTGCTTAACAGGGTCAGCTAGAAACTAACTTAGATAAAATTTACTTATACGGATTTTATCAGGCTAAGCCACTTCCCAATACATATATGAATAGACCAAAGTTATTTTGTTGTACATATCTCCATGAACGAATAATTCTGCAGTTCCAACATTTGCTAGGAGATTGCAAGTCACAAGGATTCCTTGGAAGAATCAAATGCAACACACAATAAAACACACCATAGCCTTAGGCACAGATCCATATTTGGGAAATATTACCTAATATGGAAATAGCAGATAGGAAAATAAGCATCCTCCACTCCTGAAGGCATTCAACAGTTGGATCTTATATATTGCCACTCCAATGTACAACAACAGGTGCAAGCGAAACAGCCATCAAATAACATCTGATTGTGGAGATGAACTCCTTGGAGGAAATACAGTTCTGTTCGGAGCATACATCTATTAGAAGTTTTTAACAATATTGAGGTCATCCATAGCACTTTTTACTGTCATTTCAGGTGTGACATGCCGTGTTGTCACATTGACTCCTGCAAACTGTCATAAGTTTTCAAATAGTATTCTGTGATCTTTCCCAAGGTTTTTCCCGACCTTTACAATATCTCTGAGGAGCTTCTGCATCAGAAATCATCAGATAAGATAAGATAAGAAGCTGTTAAACAGCTGGAGTCGGAGTGCTGGACTGTAGATACTTTGAAAAAATGTAGGAACAGATTCCGTGTGTTCTTATGGCTATATCAATATCAGCTTCACCAAAAATAATTACTCAAGCAACTGGATAAGATTTTGAATATCAGCTTCAGTAGTGAATTGCATGCTGTTCTTTTTCTTATATTCTTGTAACATTATAAAAGAAAACATCATTGCCTTTACCAGCACAATTGAAGCCTGCTTTTTTTGTGTTCTGGAACAATTGACTAGGGCAGACAAAGCACAATGAGAAAATATCTTTGTTCCATGCAAGCCTCTACCAGGCCCCGTGGATGGCTCAAATAGAGTGAATAGTATGCTAAATATTCTCCCTATAGCCGGCGTAGTTAGTCTGGTAGAGACTAGTTCCATACCCCTTTAATAATAAAATCACAAACTCTACAACAAAAAGTACTTTTTTCTGTACTGCCATCCCACAATAAGATATGATGATCGCAAGTTCTGGGAAAAATATTCACTGCCGCTGGCTTTTCATTCTGAGTGGTTTAGGCAGGATGGAACCAAACCATTGCAAATACAAAGGTACACTTCAGACTGTGAATCCACCTTGAGACGTCTGCCTTCTTTCCTTTCATAAACAGGAAGATGATAAGACCATTTGTGAACAGTGTGGCTGATGATAGGGTTAACATTAATGTCAATGTTCAGCCTTTCCAGTTAGCTGGTACTAAAATAGAAGGTCTGTGGCTGTGCTGGATATGCTGAGAGATCATAAAATGCCAGAAATATAGCAACAGCCTTGGTTCAAACCTGTCAACCTTGGGGGCAGAAGGAACGGCCTTGGTGCTCAGGATGCATATAAGGTTACAAACACATTCATCTAACAGACATGCGACCTTGTCCAAGGCACTCCATTGCATATGATGTGCATATGATTATAAATTCTGCATGAAAAGTCTGTCAGGAAACTCTGCTTTGTAGGTTTACTACTTCTACTTCTTGTAGTGAAATATTTAGAGATTAAATTGAAAGAAAATTGGGAGTGCTTCCCACTGGTGACTACCCTTTACAAGACAAAAAAATCTAGGGAAAACAAAGTTCCAGTTGTAATTTATTGAAAGTCTTAACATGATAAAGTAATGGCTTTTTGTATGCTGGGGTGACAGCTTTTCTGGTATTCTCACAAATTTCATCACAGTTGCTATTGAGAAATGATTATCCAATAGCAACTGTGATGAAATTTGTGAGAATACCAGAAAAGCTGTCACCCCAGCATACAAAAAGCCATCACAACCAATAGCTTTATCAATTACTAACAGGAAATTACTTCTTCCATTCCATCGATGTTGTCTTAGACCAGATAGTAGCCCTGGACTTGCAATACAGGTAATATTCATGCTGAAATTACCATAACAGTGGATGGTGGCAACATTCATACCACCCCACCACAACCCCTGAAATCAACAACGATAGGTCCCTGGTGCAAAATTGAGGTGGTAAAATGATTTATATCATGAACAACTGTATAAAACTGTACAACAATAATAACAGAGCACTAACAACAGCATTTGAAATAGCCTACACAACAAGTTAGGGTCATCTACCCAGAAATGTGATAGTTCCTTTGTTCTGGGCTTTGTTCAATAGCATGGAACAAAACCACCTGTAGCCAACAATGGAGATTACCCAAGGACAGACAAAAAGCGCAGCGCACACAACATCACAGACTTGCCTCTTGAAAATACAGTTTAAATTGACAAGACAATTTATGATGATTTAGTCAGATATACTTAGTACGTTGTTATATCCACCCACCCCAAACGTCAGGCGGACGGTCCCAACCCGCAGGCTGCTCCATTGTCTTTGTGTTTATGATGTATGGCGGTTCATTTGGAATTACAAAATCGATTGGCACAATTGGCTGCCGACAGTAGATGGAGAAAATCGCTCGGATGAGATTAGATTCCATACTGCAATACAAAATCGTTACCTTTTTCTCGGCCAGGACATTTTTCAGCTCCTGCACCTCGCATTCTTTGTGTTCCCCCACCAACTTGCAGAGCGCGCAGATAGCCTTCTCGTGAGAGGAACAATGCAAACTCGGCCTCTCGTCCTCGTGCTCCGCACACACTACCTTCTTCTTGATCTGGGCTGCGACTTCTCTGTAACTATCCACGATGTTTTCCACAAGGATATTACGCTTCAGCCCATCGATTCCCCGTCGGCCGAGATATGTGCACTGGCGGCACTGGGGGCAAGGGAAGGCCGAGGGACGCCCTGGTCCACCTCGGTATCCCTCGTCATCCTCATCCTGTGTGTAGACGATATTCTGCACACACTGCCTGCAGAGGTTGTGCTGGCAAGGTAACATCAACACAGGCTTGGTGTAGACGTCTAAACAGACTGGGCAGTGAAGATCTCGCTCTAGAGATTCCATTTTTCCGCAGCCCCAGTTTTGTTGATGTTTTTCTCTCGCCCAAGATGGCTGCCACTGGAGCGTACCATCCTGGACGAGGGGGGACCGAGCAGACAAAGGACCTTGCAATAGCGACACCAATGGGTTATGATGAGAACTGCAGTGAACAAGACGTGCGTTTTCAGTAGGGATTCTTCTTCTTCCGATAATGGATTCTGTATATTCTTAGTAGCTTATGAGCAACTTGACTTGTACGAAGCAGAGCACTTCATCTTTAACACAGAAAGTTATAATACGCGATAGCAGCGCTATGATGTGGTATTAGAAACAATTATCCCATACAAGGTAACGTTAAAGCAGATTTTAAAAATTGACATGATTTTAATAGCAACTTTCAGTAGCAGGTAAATCTAGAAGTATAGTTTCAAAAGTGATGAAGTACCATTGGAATGCTACGGCTGATTGGGCAGAATGTATTCTTAGATTTCACTACAGGCTTAATGATTTTGATTTTAATTGCAATTACAGTGTTTCTATTACACTCATATATCTTTGTTGAACACGTAACTATGTTTACATTTCCCGATTATAATGTTACCAGTTGGTCCTGCCGACTGCACAACCATGTACATCTACTAGCACTGGCATGGTAAGTCACCTGTACTGCTGTGCATAATTGTTGGCCAAATGTTATCTCCAACCCCATTGCCGCAGTGACAGGCTTGTAAACTAAACCTAAGAGGATGAGTGCAGGGCTGTGACTAACCACCACCAAGGAGCCTCTCCATCTAAACCTCCTAGGACTAACCTAAAGAACTGGGGCACAGGATCCGTAAGTTATTTCCCATTGCTAGACAGCCTCTATTCTGTGCTCTTCTCTGTGTTGGTTGTGCCACAGGGGGGCTAGTTTTGCAGGTCAAACCTTCAAGCTTGATCTGTTAACACTAAAGATCAAGTACTTCTCAGCAGCCTTTGACCCCACCGCAAATCTCGCGAGCCCTATAAATCTCACTTCTGAAATCAGCGGGAAAGTCAAGACTGTACCTATTCACACTGCATTCCTGCGGCCCAGACTTTCTCATGACCTTCCAATCACCCTTGAATTTGTCAACAGAGTTTCCCAGAGCCCTGTGCAGAGCAGGAGACAGGCCAGGACAATTGGATTACACTGGTCAGAGCAGGTCCAGACTTGCCACATCTTCTTCCACATGTTACACACTAATACACAGTCTCTCCCTATCAGGAGCTATATGGAGCCATTTCCAGAAATCGGTTAGTCTGGCAGGCTGATAGGTTGCAGTTTTACTTTAAGTAACATGTAACATGTACATGTACCACACAGTATCTGGGGGTAACTGCCCTGTGTAAGTAGCCTCTACAAGGCTCCACAGGTTGCTGGAAAAATTGTAGAAGATGGCCAAACAGACGGATAACATGCCAGAAAAGTTAACAGTCGGATAGCTTTTTCCACCGATCGGACCGGACAGCTAATTCCAACAACCACAGAGAAGTTGTCCGCTATAGAAGTTACAGTTACCGTGGATGGCATATTGGACCCTCTGTCCATAGCCCACTCCCTTAGCATACTATTCAATCTATTTGGCCAATTTCTACTATTTTCCCAGCCATCCGCAGGGCCTGAGACTTGAGCAATTGAGCACTTGGGCCACATCATGGTCTGTCACTGTGGGAGGCTTATGTGATTAGTGCCGGTTTCAAGCAGATACTATTAAGTGTGGCACTTGTGAGAATTTTTTTCCAATAATGTCTACCTTGAAAGCAAGACATAATGCAATGATGTAATGCTGTCATAACATTATATAGAAATGTATTACTTTCTGGTAATAATCATTGAGAACCACAAGTAAAAGAACATCTGGCAGATACAACTTAGGATAACATACTTTAAGATACAACTTAGGATGACATACTTTTAACATACTAGTAGTAAAGTATAGGCTACAGCCTAAGGTACCTACCAACATACTCCAATTTTGTCCTACATACAGGGAGGTAAAATGTATGCCTGACTGCACTAAGTATACTCTCTCAAATACAGTTCACTGTACAGGTAAATTACATAGTAATGTTATGATCATGTCTTCAGCTGATGTAAATATTCACATACTGCTAGCAATTTTACAACAGCCTGTGGCTGTATGTTGTGCTACAACTAAATCATGAAATATGATAAAAACAAAATAAAGGACTAAGGATCAAGATACATATCAACAGGACCTTGAAACACTCTCATAAATACAATGAACACATGATAAAAGCAGCATTATACAACAATATCTAAAACACCATATCGCACATTTAGTATACTTTATTAAAAGCAAAGAGCTTTCAAGTATTGAAATACGAAAAAAAAATTCAGAGCTTGGAAGTAATGCTGGAAGGCTATGGTAATTGTCACAAGCCCACTTAATACTATTTCTGGTGTCAGTTCTTAACTTCCTAGGTGCCAGAGCAGAGACTTGACTAAATGTCTTGGTCTGTTCTTCACATTAGGAAATGTTAAGTCACGTCATGGCCCCTGTGACTGCCATAAATTCTTCAGGTCATGACAAGCGACAGAGGACAGGATCTGTCTCACTCATCCAGCCCTACCCATCTGTTCAGTCTCCTCATCATGTTGTCCACCCAATCCGGCCAGGGAACAACGGGAGGTTCCTCTCCTCCCTCCTCCTCTCCTGGCTGTGGAGAACCCTCTGTGTGCTGCATACAGAAGGAGGAGACAATGTCCTGTCTGCACATGGGGCACTGGTGGAAGTGAGCCGCACACACATCACACACACAGGCATGGCGGCACGGCAGCAACACTCTGTTAATGGGTCCATTCTGGCACACCACACAGTCCTTTCTAACATCCTCATCCGTGGTTAGATCATCCTCAGTTTCAGCTGTGTCCTCCTGGTCCGGCTCCTGGTTTGGTTCTTGTGTGGTCGGATGGGGGTCCTCCATGGTTTGGTCTGCACTGTCATCCACAGCCATGTACAATCTCTGTGAAGTGTAAACAGCAAGTTAGCATGTTACATAACCAGCCTTTTTAGCTTCCGTACGCTACCCAAGCTCCGCCGGCAGCGGAACTTGGGTAGCTCAGCGGAGCTAGGGTAGCGGACGGAAGCTAAAAAGGCTGGTACTCAGGCTACATGTTACAAGGTTCCATTTCTCCTTCATATGCATCCGTCAAAACTGAAGAAACAGGCATATACGGATGATGTCAAAATATTCAAAAAAGAAGGTTTTTGAGATAAGTACACAGTAGGACATGTATGTTTTAAGGTATCCATGGCATCCTACAGGTTACAACTATGATGTCCTCCCTAAACATGTTCACTTTGATACCATCAAAATAACACAAACATAGACTGAACTGTAGGTGTACATAAGGAACAACAGAGGGCCAGCAGCGGTGATAGTGATCAGGGTTTCTAAGCACCACTAGTAACAACAGACCTAAAACAAACCACCATGCAGTCTTTGAAGAACATCACCTGGAAATCACCATGTGTTGGCGACACTGCTTTGGCTACTTTGGTTTCAACGGACGTTTGGTAGCTCATAAATCTGATTTTGTCACATTTTTGGCAAAATTTGTCCCACTTTAGAAACACTTTTCCACTATCAGTCGCAAACTGAGGGACCGGTGAAGTCCCTCTGAGTAGGAAAAGCCTGAAGGTAAATTAATCTGCAAAGAACATTTTCCTGCAGAAGGCCAGGCACTGGAATCGTAGGGCATGTAATCCTTTTTACCAACCATACTACCATGGTGTTATGGATATGGTTGCTATAACATGTAATTGTCCTGCTCCTTATATTGCCATGTTGCCCATATGAACTTGAAATTGTTGTTATTTCCCAGGTCATTTTTCCTATGTGCAAATCCAATGTCCTTCATAGATTCAGCCGGATCGGTCATTCATCCTAAATGATCCAAGTTCACAGTCACAAGATTTGTCACCTTGCCAGGCAGCCAGATCACTACTAAAACAATCTTTATCCATCCAAAGCCCTTTTAGGATACATGTAATTGGAACAAATTGGCTGTGGAGTTGCAGCTGCATCAGACAAGAGGGACCTGGCCAAGTATGGTTTAGCCATCAGTAGATCAGACTAAGATGGGGGACTGGGGTAGACTCCTTGACTTTCTGTCACACATAGTCTGAGTACTGAGTTGCCACCTTGCCAGACCTTGCCAGTAGCATAGCATAGACAACAGAACCCACCTTTAAGTCATACATGTTCCCTGTACCGGTGAGTAGGTACTGACAGAGCACCTGACATGGGTCTGCACAGTCAGGGTCAGGAACATGTACTACTGAGATCATCCCAGCCTGAAGAAAAAAATAATAATAACAGCAAGATTAATGAGTTTAGGTGATGTCCATACCTTATACTACATTTGTGTAATTTGTATAAGATATACACATTCGGGTAATATATAAAATCTACCCAATGGCAACATAGATTCTTTCAAAAGTTAAATTTAAAAAAAAATCAAATTAAATTAAGGAAGATCAACATGAAAACAGTCTGAAGGGAAAACTTGTGTTGATACACTCATTTTGTAGAAGTGAGTAAAGTAAGATTCAAGATAATGTTTTTTGTTGTTCCTCAAAAATATCCAAGAACAAGGAAATGATGTGATGAGGCCGAAATAGCAGACAGTCAAGGTCATAAAACTTATCAAAAGCAGCTGACTACCTGTCTTCAAAAGCAATGTCTAAAATACAATATTTCACACAGACATCATGTTACAGTAATTTGGCACCACACTGAGTTCAATTGGCCTGTAATTTCTCAGTTTGATGGCTGTAGATCACCTGTAGCTCACATTTCTGAACTTGAGTTGAAAAGTTGTGCCCCAAAACGAGGTGTGAAACAAGATTTTAAGTAAGAGTGACATGTCCCACCACAGTATTGTTAACATGTGTTCATAAAAATGAACAGAACCATTATAACACCACCGTTTTCATTTGCTGGAACAGTCAAATTGTCTTAAAAGACTTTAAGTCATACCTTTCATCAAAACATATTTTTCAATAGCCACAGTATTTGTATCTAACAGCTAGTTGGCATGAATAATGAATAGATAAAATCGTTTCTTTATTTTTTGGACTATGACATGATAAAACATCTGGATCATGTGTGCCAATCTAGCAAGAAATTTGGTTGACAGCACCATGAAAAGGGCAATATCTTTATTAGGAACAAGAAATAAAGGAAAGTATGATGTCATTCAAAGTGCATATAAGTAAGTCTACTGCCGAGACTGAAATCATGTTTCAAACATTTTTGTCCTGAACAGCACTTTGATCCTTGGCAGACTAATCAGACCATTAGGAGCATGACAATGGCCTTGGCCAGATCAACTCCACAAGGGGCACTGGGTATTTCCCCAGCTACCTACATCCACCAGCTGAACTTGATTCATTGCCAAGTTCATTTTTCAGGAATGTTAACCTTTACTTTAGATCTTGTGTAGGTGTATCAGCCATGATCCCGGGGGAGGGGAACCTACTGACTCTATGCTGATGTCTAATGAGGTTACTGGAGGAGGTAGGTACAAATTAGTTTCAGGTACTCAGAACACTTCTAGGACTTCTTAACAAATGTCCACCTCATATTTCTGAGGGCTAGTCTGTTGAAACAGATAAAGGGGGGGATGAAATTCAGTATAAAAGGATGGAAGGATCCACATTCCACAGCACTTTTCTGGCACAACGTACCAGGTTTGTATTGAACAGTAGAAGCTGCATATCTGGACAGATTTATTTGATTCGCTGAAACCGGAAAGGACCCCTACTCTTTTCAAAAAAGTGTGCTAGGTTCTTTTAAGTGCTCAACAAGACCTCCATTTAACATCCTATCCAAGGAATGTCCTTAACTGAAGCTAGGCACTCATTTTCACCTGGGTGAAGTGAGGAAATTTGTGTTAAGAGCCTTTCCCAAGGGCACGTCAGGGCATGTGAGTGAATTGGACCCAAAACACCCTACCATCACGCCAAACAACAACATGTACTATTGAAATCTTGATAAACACCCATCCTTACTTACAATAGACATGGCTTCAGCAGACTCCTGTCTCTTCAGTACCAGCACCACAGGATACACAGACCTGGGACAACCACCAAACTTTTTCTCTTCCTCCTCCTGCCCTGACAGAAGTACATGCTCTACATGGTTCTCACAGGGAGGGATCCTGTCCGACTCCAGTTAAGGAAAGGCACAGCATGTTTTGTACTTGTTATGTCTGCTTCTAGAAATCATGTGTAAATCAAGACAGAACTGGTCCTATCTTTGTTTGGCCTTCTACAACTTTTTGATCCAAAAACCTTTAAAAGCTGTGGTAAAAATAATTTCAAATCTCACTCAGAGGATCTAACAGATACAAAAAAAAAGCAACCCTTCTTAAAGCCTTCTTGTGTATCAATGGTGGATGTTTGAAAATACTTTAAATGTAAATTGCAAATGTATCTATATACCAGGGTTCAAAATACAATGAAGCAACTTGCAATTTGCAAGTAATTTTCAAGATTTGCAAGCAAAAATGATATGAACTTGAAAAATACAAGTATTCCATGAATACCTGGGAACAAGCTGCTCTCGTTACACACTGACACACAATCATCCCATACAATACAGTAGATTTTCAATTGAAACACAGAAATCAATGTTTTTTTGTTCTTAACCATCTAAAACCCTTCATAGATCGAGAATTTGTTTGCTGAAATTTGCGCTGGAAAAAGACGAAAACAAATGGTCAACGTACATGTAAATAACATGCAGACCTCTAGAAATTTTCACGATGCCTCTAGTGGTCATAAGGCTGGTAAATGTAGGTAAATCATGATTCAAGCACCATGTTTCAGTCACTAGTTTATTTGTAGGGGAAAACTTAAGTAATTTCATAAATTTTTTGCCAACTTGCAATTTTGTAAGTAACCAAAAAAAAGTACTTCGATCCCTGTATATAACGTTACACATGTATTCATATACAGATTTCAAATTTTGTAAGGTTGTAATACTGTGACCTCATGATTTCCTATGCTGCATGTCTTTTCAATTTGTACTGTAAAATATGTATGTGTACCATAGTGGTTTGAACAATGAGTGCCAGATTAGTTGGTTAGTTGAGAGACGATGCTGCGAAGGATACATAATGTCCTCCTCCTTCCTGAGGCAGATGTCCTGTATCCAGTCCTGCTGGGAGGAGGGAAGCAGTCCTGATACCTGGTCCTGGAGAAGCTCATGGAAGGAGGCAATGTGCACTCCCCAGTAATGGCTCAACACAGCAGGGACTTTACTGGTTAACTGGACTGATAAACCATCTGTAAGATATACACAGGTAAGTTACTGATAAACTGTGCACACCATGAGCTCAGGAGAGGACAATATTTTTTTTCTTCATATTTCATTTTCTGCTCAACTTTACACAGGCTCTGAAATACATACAACAACTAGTATACATAAACCAGTTTGATTTTTTTTTTCAAATACAGTTGATATACGCATACTGGTATGATACAGAAAGCACACTGTAATTGTAAATGTGTGCTCTTTTAGATGCCCTCAGATAAGATCCAAATGAGTTTGATAAATGATATATGCATCAATTTACTGTCCTTAGAATAGATGAATTTGAACGACACAAACTGATGTTGTCATAGGGGGGATTTTACTCACAAACTGTCTATGTAATTGCGCACGTCCATTAAGAATAGAATGTCTTCCCTGAACCCTGACCGGTGTCACAGAGCCAGGCATTTCGGGGGAATTAACTTCCCACAGACGGCCTGGCACCTGCACGCATGCCGTCAAATGTTTCCAAACATCGCTATACAATGTCGGTAACTATTCCCCTTCCTCACTTGCATAAAATAGTGAAAAATATGGCTTATTTTTGTACTTATCTGTCGTAAATCAGTCAGATTGTAATTGAACACCTGCTTCTTCCGGGTTCTGGGAATGTCGTTCAAACATATTGGAACTTGCACAATGACTGGCAGTTTGTGAGTAAAATCCCGCTTATGATGACATTAGTTTGTGTCATTCAAATTCGTCTATTGAAAAGTATGAGAGTTGAAGAAACAGACCTCTGACAGAGGCCTGTTGAGGTTGGTGCACATCCAGTACAAAAGGGTTGGAGACGGACTGCATCCGGACCACAGGGATGTTCTGTCCTGTCTGCTGTACGATGCTGTTGTCATGCTGTAACCTGAAGCATATGAACGTTTGCTATGTTAGCATGTGCGAGGAGTAAACGTCAGATCTCAGCGAGTCAGATCAGATCTCAGCGAGTATATGGGAGCCCCGGTAAACAAATTATAGGATGGCACCCAGGATAGGATATATGGCTAGTTCACCCAATGAGGTTAAAGGCTGATTTTAACCTACTTGGTTCACTGTAAAAAAAAAAAACTGTTTTCATTATCATTTCAATGTGAACACAACTTTTGAAACAAGGGATTGAACTGAATCCCAAAAATTTCGTCTGCGACATTTTCGACTGCCCCTCCCCCCACTCAACCACACACGTTGGTTTCTTTGAGTTGACACAGTACACAACGATCATCAAAACATTTTAGAGTGCGCCAAGCATCTCCCTTACCTTATGATAAACACCACCATGGAAATAAATGTGAACACGACAGAGAGAATTGAAAACACAGTCGAAACTTCGAAAACAGGCTCCAAGAGGACCGCCATATTGGTAGCACATAATGGGCATGCGCAAAGTTAAGTTAGGCGAGTTACCAAGTAGTTAGCTAGTTAGACGAATCTATTTACGGAATAAGGGGTGTGGGTTTGGTTTCGGAACTTTCACAAATGGTTTGAATTTCATGGTCTTTGGGGGAGCCATTGAACTATCTTTCATCAGCTACTGTAAATTCGCCTAATCCCGTCATCTAATCGATTTTAGAGGAGATCTAGGGTAAGCCGAAGCCGTCACTTCAATACAAAGAGACAGAGGCTCCGCCGGTCACCCGCTTGTCCCGAGTGTAAAATAATAATGACGCGTCACAAACATTGTGACAGAGGTGGTCTCTGTCACGCACACAGGTGGAACACAGCGGTGTGTGGTAGACAAACTGGGACATTATAAATCAGTCTGTCGAAGGTTAGTAATAGTATGAAACATCTTCTCTCTCTTTCTCGGTGGCCCGTTCATGATGCAAAAAGCAAAACGGTTTCAATTGAATTCGTTTCCGACTTAAAACAGTTAACATTTGAATGTAGACTGGTTTATTTCCACGATACAACAACATGGATTAAATGCTTGTCTACAGCCCAAGGGCTGACTTGCACTTTTCATTTTTCTCTTCACTTTTAATACTATTACAAGAGTTTAATTATTATAAAGTTTGAGAATAAATGAGTTACAAATATAATGTTACACACCGTATACAGTCAAAACTTTCTAATCTGCGCTTTTACACTTTCTTCATCATCGAATATTCATGCGGCTGATTTAAGCGAATAGCAGGGAACGTGACAAGCCGTAACGTTACCGATAGTACATCACACTCACGTGGAACCAAAAGGGTACTGTGGCCACAATGGTTGGAGGTCATGATGATATAACATAATGAGAGTAGAGTATATTCTTCAGTTCATAGGTAGAAATTCAGGTTTCCAGAATTTGGTTTGGGTTTTACCAGGCTCTGAATGTTTCCAACAGAGATTTAGAGGTCTGTAGACCGCCCGTCCACTGCAGTCTCTGACAGTTCTATCCTAATCACTGGTGCCGTCTTCTTCCCATGCCCCACCCTGCCATGTAGAACCAATTCTTTCGTTCTCACTTGCCCTGGAAAATAGAGTAATAGCTGTCCCTGGGCCTCTGACCTCAACCCCGACCGCTGGTCCCGGGGGTGGGGTGGGAAACCATCCTGTTCCCACATTGGATGGGGCAGAGAGAGAGTAAAAGGTTCCGAAAGGTGTTGGAGGAGTCTTGTCCCCAGTGTATACAGCTCGACAAGCTTCTTATCTTGTAATTTTCCCGACGAGATGCTTCATGAGTATCAGTACTACCGCCTTTTACAGGTCATGAACTAATCGAAGTCCCCTTTCCCCAAATAACTATGACGTTTCCTTCAGGCTGCGCATTCCGATATCTTTCACAGTCTCTCACTCTCCATAAATCGATCGATCGATTGCTTGATTTCATATTCATAGCATCATTGATTTTCATTTCCTTCTCCCATGAATTTCGCACTGATGTCCCGTTCACTATAAAAGCTTTGAACTGCGTTATTTGGCTTTCGATGCTATACCCAAGGAAATGATGCAATTTACTAGTGAAATGAAGGCAACCAGGCAATAGGCACTAAAGAACCGAGTCACGTCATGAGATAGGCCTTGTTCCCACACCCATCCTTCCTTCTCGGGAGCTCTTCTTCCGTCCATAGCGACACGCACCCACGGTCTCGTTCCCAGGCCCAGTAGGGGACGGTTCTGACGGCACACAGCCGCTCGGCGGACAACAGAGGTTCCTTCTCCGCACATCCCCGCGGACCCGCGGACGATGACATGGTCCTTTATCACGCTAATCCCCCACTCTAATCATCATTGATAAATCATCATGCTTTGCCTCAATTGAGGATGATTTAAGAAGATGTCAATATCGACACGACGACGCGCGTCCAAGGCAAATATTCTACTGTTGCGACACAGACCGCAATCGCTCCATCTCACTATCCGGTGCGTTTTAATCTTCACTTCCAACGCTCTTATAACGCTGAGTTCCCCAGGGGCTGTTTACACCCATCACATGTCACAAGTATTTTGCGAGACACCGACATGGCACTTAAGCCGAGTTCAGAAAAAAAAACTGTTTGGAGAGTACAGCAAACAAAAAGAGTACGCCAACTTGTACACAATTGTCAACTGTCTGCAAGTGACACAGCATGACGGTTTCTTTTCCAAACCGGAGGTTGCAGTTTTCGTATGTAACGTTCTAATATTTTCCGATAATTTCGGGTCGCTGCAGTTGCCGACAGAGCTATTCAATCTCCGAGTATTGAGCGCAGAACAAGCTAGAGTAGCATAACACATGTTTGTAATGAAAACATGGACAAGAACAGTACACTAAGAGCATGTATCCTTTATGCACTTTGCAACTGTAATATCTACAAACCTTGGCTGTGAAATGCCGAAATCCATAAGCAGTATAGAAAACTAGACATGATGGTCTCCCAATATTATCAAACATAAAACAGACATGAATAATAGACCTGCAGTAATTTCTTATTGCTGTAACCTGTAGATATAAACATAGAGTACATTTCGATCTCGTTAAAAACATTTTGTTTGATTAAGTATTCAACCCGGTTTCTAAAAGTCTGCGACAAGTTTCTTTGACAATTCAGAGTGACCACTCAGACTCAGTTTTTCGAACTGCTGCAAATCTGCAAAGTAGACGAAGATTATGCAAGTATTTACAAAGTCGCCAGAGTCCCACGACTTTATAATAAATGTTCCTCCGAAGAATCCATTCCTCGGTTGAGCGCCGGTGTCCGTGCCCCCAGTTTCTCACGGCTAGCCCTAGCCCCTGGAACACTGAAACCGCAATACCAGATGGTTGTCAGGCACCTGCTTGGGGACCTGCGGGGACTTGGCCTCGCTCCATTGCGACCCTTAATCATCCGGGGCCGCTGGAGTGACAGCGCGGACTATAGATGGTTCTGTCCCACAGTAGCGGTAGCCTGAGTACCAGCCTTTTTAGCTTCCGTCCGCTACCCAAGCTCCGCTGCGCTACCCAAGCTCCGCTCCCGGCCAAAAAGACCGGGCCCGCACGTATCTGGCGAGGAGCGGAGCTTGGGTATCGTACAGAAGCTAAAAAGGCTGGCACTCAGGCTACAGTAGCGGTGTAACAACCTTTCAATTGTTTACATTGTCCGTCAGTGCAAGGAGGTTACGCAAAATCGGGTCAAGTTAAATATATTTTTGGTTTAGAACCATGCAAAGGCATTATCTCACCCAATCCACAGTTTTGCAGAAAGCGTCGCCGGTTCGCGTAACAATGTTAGACAGGTGTTCGCACCTTTAGAGACTGATCTTTAGAGAAAGCTGAGTGATTGTTGTACTACTAGTTGAACATATACTGTGTACATTTGTATCTGCGGAAGAAAAAATCTAGACCGCTGACAGAGCCGACTTTCTTCAAATTAAGACCGTACTAGAGAGCCGCTTCAATTTAGCCATGATTTGTAGCTTCAGAGAACGTAGCTCGTTAAAAGCAATCAGGCTGTCATAACTCAAACCACTATGTAACGTTTTAAACAACATTACCAACAGACGTAACCAACAAAGTTGCAGATCAGACAAGCGAGACTATATCGCAGAGCTAGTGTAGGCAAACGGGCGCAGGGAGGTATAACATTGCGAGGTGGTCTGTATAAAACAGCGTGGTCGCTTCTCTTTGCGTGCTGAGACCTATAGGGACGGCTTGGGTGGTGCTCGTATATGTCATATCACCAGATATGCCACCAGACCACCCGTTTTGGCCACTCTTTCTCAGGCTGGGATCGTAGCGCTGCGGTAACATAACGGTCTATTGCCTCTGTGCGATGTTTGTCACGGCAGAAAACGTACAAACTTAACTTTAAGTTGAGTTTAACTTAAATGATCTTACCCAGAGACCTTATTACCGTTTTAAAGTTCGTAAAAATGTTCCGGTGAACAAAGGAGAGGCCAGAAAATGATGCACATAACAGTCCTTTACGTAAAATGTTACGGTATTAACAAAAATAGGGATATTACAAGTTTCTACAACACAGTATTTAGTTCACTATCGCAAATGTCTGTGTGGTCTGTTTTATCGGAATTTAAACGGTATAATACTGTCTTGTTAATCTTCTTTTTACGATTCCTGATTTAAAACCAGGCAAATCAGAATGTTCTGAAACAGCATCAGACAAAACCATAAACTGCGTAATTTGTTGTTCCGCGTGTAATCATGAATTGATGAGCAGCTCGTGCACTCTGTCATTTCGGTGAGGATACCGGCTTACAGGTTCGTTGCTAAGTTGACCCCTTAGGTAATTCAATAGAAAATCTGCTGGAATTGTGTCCATAAAATCACTTTATCGTAAAATAGTAGCCGCTCCTGTCACAGTACTCATCATTGAACTGATCTATGTCTTTAAAGTTTCGCCCGAAGACTCCATCAAATGGTGAACCGAATGAGCAGCACGAATGCACAATGTCTGAAAGCGTCTTGGCACCTCGGTACTGTGTACCTACAGAAAATAATACATCATACACAAGAAGTAAGACATCCAAACCCAATATTTCATGACAGTAACGTTGATTTAAAACCTAGATAAACCGAACGTTTTCAGCGGGAACAGTTTGTCAACTTGTAGTGAAGAACCTGCTAACGTTACTATTTACTGACAGAACATCCCACGGAATTAAGAATTGGCGCCAACTTTCGGGGACTTCTTGGAGAGAGAGGGGCAATAGACGTTGGGTTGGGTACTTGTGCTGACATCAGTACTGCACCCACTGACTTGTACGTTTCGGAAAGTTAAAACCAGATGATTTATTTATACGCTTCATTTGGTCAACCTGACGGGAAAGGCAAGAAGTAGGAGGAGCCGGATTAGAGCATCACAAGCCCGCGGTTTTCCCACGGTAAGCCGTGAGAAGAACTATTATCAAACATATACAGTTGTGTTCCAGTCGGAGCTATAAGAAGCCTGTGCATTCTTCTGGAGTCACCTCTAACGGTTTTGGCGATGTGATGATGTCATTCCCTCGACAGAAAAGGAGTCTGAAAACCAATAACATTGTATGTAGTGCGATCGATTCCCCGCAGCCGGGAGTGCCAAAAACATGATTAACAACATCAGTGTTTTCCATGAGGCGACCAGATGGAGTTTTCAAACAACAGAATTTCTATTTTCCTGTAATAAACAAGGCGGCTTTATAACAGCCTCATGAAACGCAATAATCACAGGTCACCTCTCCCACCTTGTTAACGAGCTCAAACACATGTCACACAGTCCGGCGGTTTTGGTCACCCTGCCCATATTCTGCCCAGGATCATCCACTGATCCAGTAGCGGTCTTCACTCCAAATTTGTAACATTTTACATCGCTTTCCCATGGACGTTGGGATAATTGAGACGAAATCGTCGCCGTTGAATATGGGAAGGGCCACGGCCTAGCATTCTGAGTTTGGGGAGTGCCCAAAACTGTCAAAAGTTGGAAAATGGGAAGTATTTTCTCACGAGAGTCCGTGTCAGCTGTCGGATGAGGTCTACATTAATACCGATAAGGAGAAACTGTTTTGATCCTTTATGAAAGATCATGGAGAAGAATATCTCTAACATAACATAACGTCATCTCAGATCATCGTGGCTAAACTATACCAGGTAGTTCTGTAAACACACACGCAAACAAACAAACAAACAAACAAACAAACCCGTCCTAAATAAACACAGAGGAAACCAGAGTAGGCTTGGATGCTATTAGCAAAACTACTTCATTTGTAGTAAAAAAAAATTCGACCTTGAAAGGTTATCAGCTTATGTCAGTGAACGAGCATCAACCTTATTTGCAGCAATTGATACAAAAGATAGATATAGTACCTCAAATATGTTGACATTGTAAAATTACGCTACACTATCATGAGGCATTATTTTTCACCTTTGTTACTCATCCCGATTATAGTGGCTGGTTATGAACTAATATTATCTTATTTGAACATTCCCTTCCTTGAATATTCTTCAGAGGATGCGTCTCAAGAAATACAAAGTAATATTTATGCACTTTTTTTCAAAATCACTTCTCCGCCACCACCGCCACTAAGAATCGACGACTGTCCCCGAGCAATAGTTAAAATGGCAAAACTCCTGGGCCTACATATCCAAACTGGTCGAAGTAGAACGGCCAAGTTAACCACATGCTGAAGAAAAAAAATCATCGGCTTTTTGTCCTCCGGAGATTTACAACAATCTGAGTCACTCAGGAGACAATTTGGGAGTCTGTGGCCCTGGCCTGGTAACCAGCAGACATCACATAAACACAAAGAATTAGAAAAAAAATCAAACGAAAAGTGTGCCGAATTATTCCTGGTCCCCGATGTACGGTACCTTTGAACCAACGACGTGCACGTGACCACCTGTGTGAAACTTTTGCCTGTAAAAAATCCGTGATTGGCTACCTCCCAGCAAAGGTGAGGTACGCCGCCTGAAATAGACTGGTGGGTATCCAAAACTAACTCCAGGGTCTCTTCTGTCCTCTCCGTAGAGAAAGCAAGCTAGCATGAAAACCCACTCAAGTAGTCAGTTGGCCCCCATCAAAACGAGAACTTAACGGTATGAAAAAAAAGCCTACACCCTAGTGACCCTTCATGAGTCAACGGTCACCCAGCCTCAAAGAAAATATCATAACATTGTTATGATCATGCAGGCAAAGCAATGTAATGCAGCCTTTAGAATAGTCTCAACATTTTGTAGAGCTGATGAAAGAAGCACTTATAATAGAGCAAATGTGGCTGCCTTTTTACTATATATTAGCTAGTCGTATCGTCCGAAAGTCCATTGCAAGAATGTACAGATGCAAATCTCGAAACTTTGAATATTGATAATGATCGCGGCAACTCATCATAAGAACCAAATCATCATCTGGGGTGGACGTTCCTGTAGTTAAGTTACGGTGCTTAAAGCGCTAAGGTGATTAAAGTTAGAAAATCGTATACGTAGTATAAGTACCTATATTTCAATTATGTGAGATAGTAAATTCGTTGTTCATTTGTTTGCTCCTTTCATCTGAAAATGCATCCCTGGGTCAAAGTAGATACTCAAGTTGAAGCGACCTGTAGCTGTTGACCTTTACTTGACTTTGAGAAAGTGTACGAGAGGGTCGTGTCTGTTGACCTCTATTTGACTTTTTCCATGGCCAAGAGTTCTGGAGGAGTCCAGGGGGCCGGGGTCGTGCGAGTCAGGCATTTTCACCTGAGGAAATCCGGCTAATCGTTTCACGGGGACGGCCTGTGAGAATCCCGGCGTGGTCCTGATGTACCGTGTAATGCACTGCACGTGTGGGAGGATCAGTCTGCAGCAGCCGGGACGCACGGCAATCCCCGGGCCTCAGGACTGGGCTGGAAGGATCAGTAGAAAGTTGACGAAAACTCGCCCATTGTCGATACAATCCGAACTGGAACAGTTAGTACTCCAACGCTTTCAGCACTTCCGAGTGACAGTGTCTTAATTGTTAAAATACATGACCCTTTCATACTGACCCTGCGGACTGGGATTTCTAGACCAGAGGCCACTATCATATCTTAGAAAGAAGGAGATGGACCACAACGCAAGAAAGAAAGAACTTGAGAAACAAACAAAGAAAAGAAAAAAATAGAGGATATACCTGAGCAAAGGGAAAAGTGAAAAGAAGTGCGCACATCAAATTAAATGAATGCATCAGTTGTCTCTCAAAGTACAAGTATCTAAAAGTTTTTTTTAATTGGCTACTCGGTTACATAAATCTCTCTCTATTACAATATCTAAACATGCCCCTTGCTGTGATCTCCTAGTGTCTCATAATAATTCATTGATTTGTTAATTGGGTGTTTGATTTAGCTCATCAAAAAACGATTATCACCGAGGGCCCATGTGTGCCCAACCCAGGGGATGTGGGTAGGATTTTCACGGTTTATCCAGAACTTTGGTCAGCACAAGCTTATGGGGATAACTTCCGCGTGGATACTTTTCGCGCAAATAAAGGCAACATGCCGTACGTGTTTGTGTGCTGTCTTACACATCGGCACGATCATTGTGCGCCTTATTTTTCTTTTGTGTCGGCCGATTTGGACAGCGATTCTACTACCTTTTGAGAGGAACGTCTGGTTAATACCGGCCGGCAAGACAAAAGAGAAAATACAAACGAAGTGCTTATGTGCTCATATGGGTGGTTGTGCGGCGCCTGCAACATCTTATACAGGGAAACTGTGCAAAACGGGGGAAATGACTAATACTGCATTTCCTGGCCTGTGGCTCACCACAGCACTGTGGAATTCAGGAAAAGGGCAGAAAAGCCCTATAAGTAGCTAAAGTTTGTGTCCAATATGATATGATATTGCGCATCTGAACCACATTCCCAGTTAGATAGAATCCTTGCCTTGGTGTTTGTTGGGAGTACTATATAGTATGTAAGTATACATCGATTTAGTTTGAGATTTTTATGTGGAGGGAAGGTAGGTTCGTCTTTTGTCTTTGGATACTTTCGCACATCACCTGCGACAACTTTTTCACTGATTCCGATCTACTGGTGTAACAGTTCTTGCGCGAGGACCGGGCATGTCTCTTCGTCTTCGAATTTCACTGATCGACGAACTTCGTTCTGTGGAAAGGCGTACAAGTTCCAAGGGTTCCTCTAACGTAGTAAAGCTGTTTCCAGCTGTGGTGTTTGCAGACTGACTGTGGGGCTTAGTTGGAGAAAAGTGGCCAACGCAAATGTTGTTTGGGTCACAAATGGCAACTACTAGTATCTGAAAGATTTCCCTTTCAGGAATTACCAGGTGGACTTAATCGCGACCTTGTCCGAGAACCGTTCACCGTTTTCTGTTCTATAAAAGAGCCTGGAATACTCAGCCTTTTCACTATTTCAGAAGAAAATCTCAAGCGAACAGTCTCAAAAGTTTCTTCTACCTCTTTTCTTCACTCAGAGTTCAACTTCTGCCGACCAATGTTGGCGAAACAGCTGTATTGGGTACCTGTGTCACATTATATCCGTGTAACTGGTCAAAGTTCGGTGTTTTTGCCATGGGAATCGCCGGGGGTGTCCTCGGGTCCCGGAGAGGAGGGAGCTCCTACTTTCGCCTTTGTCGGGCAAAGACATCTCGACATGTCGCCCATCCATCACTGTCAGTCGCGTCCAACACTCGGGAACAATCGCGCTCTCACGTTGCTAAGGTTAACAACAACCTGGATCCCTCCGTCCCTTTAACGACACGGTGGATTTGTACGACACGACTTCCGCCTACTTCTCGGCTTCGACGCGATGTGAAACTGACGGAGCCCACAGTACAAGATAATCACATAGTTAACAAGACAACGAAACAGGTCTCCTTCAACATTCTGCAAATATTTCATAGGTCTTCAGTAAATATAGCTGGACACATGAGAACTCGTCATATTGTGCAAGCCGCCGACATTCCGTGATGACGCTGCCGGGAGTGAGTGAGCCCCGCTCCTGTCAATCATATCTAACAGCCGGCCATATAAGAGCGACCAGCAACCTTCGACCGAATCAATTGCCACTGTCCGAGACTACCAGTCGCATCTCAATTCAGTGCTCTCAAGCCACATCGCAGACAGTCTTTCCGAATCACATCTTTTGTATTTTGAGGTGAGTAACGTCGGTTTGTCTTCATCATTCATGACAGGATAAGCTTATTGCAGCCTTTGTGTGTACATTTTTGACGAACTTCCTAAACGAGACAAGCTGGTCTGATGATGGTCTGTTGCCTTTCTGGACATTCAAACGTCATTAGGACTTTCCATGAGAGGACTTCAAAATATTTCTCCAAAATCTTCTCCTTGACATTCTAGCTTTCTTGTTCAAACAAAAGCGATATGCCGGATAATTCAATTATTTCGTTTTGATACAAAATATTTCTTTTAGACTAAAGTTTGTTTTGATAGACAACAAGTCGCAGACAGAAATGCAAACAAAAACATAGGACGGTGACAGACGCCGATAACGAAATTATGTTCAACATATCTCGTTCCTGTTCTTATGAAAGTTTCCCTATCGAAATGATAAAATCTCTCATTTTCATAACCGTGTTCCGATATACGTCACGATGAGGAGGTGAGATAAGTTTGAGCCACAAATCTGTCGACAAATTGAAACGTCATTTTAGACACCGAAACTTTGTTTTAGGAGCTATTGCTATCAAGCTGTTTAGATATACACTATTCCTCCCCACAATTTGAAATGCAACATTGCCTATGCAAAATCGATAAAAGGGCGTACGAAGTTCGCCTTTATCATTGACGTAGTTAAAATGGCAAAGTACCCTTTCGATAAGCCTACCTGAAAAACAGGATATGCTTTCGTTATCATTGTGGCTATGAATAAACTAAAACTCGTTAATCTAACCAACCTTGCCGGGACAAGGACGAAAAGAAAAAAGTAAAGGAGAAATTCTCCACCACTATTGGCCACGTACCACACGTAAGCTTGACTTCGTTCAGTTCAGAGCCTTGTAGTTCTTAGTGGCATACAGTTTCCTTGCTGTTTCAGTAGTGGCGTACATTTTTACAGGGAGTGGTTGTACACGAACACGGGACCCCCATTTTACGGTCCCTTCCGAAAGACGGGTGCAGCCCCGACTGAGATTTCCTTCCCATGATTGAACCGGGGTCTCTCTAACCTGACCAGGAATCTATTTTGTTTTTTAGGCAGGACGCCACACTCTACTATGTACGAAGTTGACTCCTACTACCGCCCACCTCCTACTTTCGGAATGACATACCCTCCCCCATCTGCCCGGAGCTGGATGCCCGACGTCCAGCCGTACTCCGGACACGCCATGGACAAAACTTCCCCCGTCTCTTCCCCGCACGACGACATGAGGTGAGACGCGTTCTTGAATGTTATATGCGTCCAAAAGAACATCACTATAGAAACAGAGAAATAAGCTTACTTTCACAAAACTTTAAAAGCTACAGAACTTACATTCTCATCATTGGCAGCGGAAACAATCATTACAATGTACAAGACAGTAAAACGGGTATCTCAGTCACTGCGCCAAATTGCGTCAGGCATTCATATAGTGGGTGCAAACTAGGCGCAGTCCAGTGAGATAAATAGGGTACAATTCTATATTTTTGAGTGCGCAGGAAAAAAACTACACTTGTGTGTTTTCAAACAAATAAAACGCCAACCAGGGAGAAATGTAACAACAGGCGATTCCAAGACAGCTAATAAAAGCTAGCGATTGCCAATGCAACGCCAAAACACTACATTTCTCGACACGACATACATTTGCTACTTCTGTTTCTGAAGCGTTCTCTTGCTCACAATGAATCGCCACCGGATCAGTTGAAATCATTTGAAGAAAACACAGAAAAACAATCGACTTTCCAGTCAATTTGATCAACCCTATCTATGTACTGCTACTCAGCTGTAATGTTCTTAGTTTTCATTCTTCACGTCCTTTGGAAGTAACGAGGAAGAAATAGCTCTGTAGCTGTGTTAAAACAGTATCTGCCCTGCTTTATTTTATCGTTCTACATTCACTGACAAATGCATTCAAGAGGGAGATGTGTTCTCATGCCTTTACGAGGGAGTTGGACTTGACTTAAGAAGAGGTATTTGAATACCAAAAGGTATCCAATGCACAGTAAAGTATCTAAATAGACAGAAGTCTTACGGTGAACAATTGGGAGATGGGGGTAACGAGACTTAAAAGCGAAGCCCCTTTCCCCCCGTTCACGCTTTCCGTGACGGGGAGTCCTCGCTACGGCGGACCGAGTTTTACGCTTTGGGCAGGGTCTAGGGCATGGTAACAGTCACAGCTCAGCTCAGATGTTGACAAGTTTCAGGACGATAAGATGGATGAGTGATTTAGTTACGAACCGTGAAAGCAAATTCGCTCTCCTCAGCGTGAGGCAAGGAGTCGTCAGTACCGCGAAGCAAGATGTTCGTAAGAAACCATATGGGGAGCGCGGCACGGGCGCTAAGCTGATTTACACTGTAATCCTTCTTACAGCTGAGTCCGCTGATCCCTAAGTTTTCTCAAACAGTACTCGCCGTCATATCTGTTACGTGTATACACGTGAGAATCGCAGTATAGACCTTTTTCACGGAACACTTAAAACTAGAAAACAGCACAAATTGCTACGCATAAGCTTTGGAAGGAAAGACTTTGGTTCTGTTGCTAAAACAACTGTTGAATCAATGGTAGCTCTACAAAAATCACTTTTTTAAACTTTAAGATGAACCGATTCCTGCACTGTATCAAAACTTCGTCACTGCCTGCGTTCTCATCAAACTCACAACCACACCTGAGTGCGCACGGGTGCAGTACATAAGAACTCCGCCAGGACTCTCAATACTGTGGGCTATCGCTATGATCATGGGCTATCCCTCTGTTGCATCATGAAAATATAGAAAATGTATACATATGTACAACAACAACAACGATCAAAATTATAGAAATTATAGAATAACTGTCTAACTCGTCAACAGGCGTTTCTCATATTGTACATTTTTACTTGTAGAAAACTTTCATATTGCCAAAGCAAGACTTGTTTTGAAAGAAAGTGCCATTTTGACTATTCGTTCAATAAAACCTACCTTCTGATCCACTAGGTACCGTTACCCCACCTACCGCACTACTGGAGAACTGGGCATGCACAAGATGCACACCTACGAGCCGCCCATCACACCGCCGTCCAAGTCGTCAGGTGAGACAAGTTTCTTTGACCGTATAATCAAATCAGATGTGCACAGAATAACCACTCTTTAGAGGAAATTGGTCATGTTAAGGTATAGGTTGGTACATGTTACAAAAAATAACATATTGGGAACCACAAGCGCCCTCCCCGTCTTGCTTGCTTTGTGAACGTCATGGCCTCTTTCACGGTGAGAACTTCGGCCTAACAAAATGGCTGGTCACAGTTACATGTGGTTTTCACTTGATGGGGGAAGGCTAAACGTAGAGAGAACCCTTGAAACGACCAGATTTGCTAAGTGCGAGATTAAAGGACTTATCAATTACTTACTTACTTACTTACTTATTGCAGTAACTTTAAAAAATATCTCACAGACTCCAATAAACTTTAATGATGCAAACTAAGATTATTCACATTGTCAGCAATGAACCCCCTTTAGCCACGGTGCTTTCGGCACTTAACTGGAGGGGAAAACCAT
Organism: Branchiostoma lanceolatum; assembly: GCF_035083965.1. Lineage (NCBI taxonomy): Eukaryota > Metazoa > Chordata > Leptocardii > Amphioxiformes > Branchiostomatidae > Branchiostoma > Branchiostoma lanceolatum. Next base: position 23,549,920 of record NC_089725.1, on the reverse strand, counting down.
CCAGTTTCACTACATCTTTAGCCTTGGCTTCTCATGGAAAGTGGCACATAGCACGTAAGCGTGGCGACTGTGGGTCGCGTGTCTGTGCACACCTAGCGCAACGTCGATGAATTACACGACTGTGTGAAAGTTAGCAGACAGCTGACAACCTGGGCCAACATGGCCAATGTACTACTCTTGTGGCCAGACATGGACAGAGCCTGTCTTTCGTCTTTCAGATTACCCAAATTTTCAGTTCCCTGTATAATGACTAACCAAAAGTCAGGAAGGTACGGGTACGTGCCACATCAGTTACGCAGGAAAGCGCCGTTATCAATAATTCTAATCCACCTCAAAATGTTTCTATTCACCAGCATTATAAAATATCAAAATAAAAAGCTTCTATACGTACATCTTTAATAAGACTATCTTTTGATTTGATAGTTTGTTCTCGAAATACACCTGACATCAACGGTGACGCACTCTGAGTCAGTCTTGACAGATGACAACAGCGCCGCCTAACGTGTAGTTCATTTCCCAGAGCTGAGTTAGACATATTTGGCCCTGCAGTCCATATTTGGAAACCCCATTGCTTTATATGGCAGGCGCGTGAGGTATGCGCTTCGCCTCTTCTTTTGTATCCTTCCGCATAGGCGATAAAAATTGCTATAACTTCGACAATAACTCATTTTTGTGAGCCAAAAACTTCATGCAATGTCTTTGATAGTACATCAAAATGTCACTAACAATTCTAGCGCTGTAAAAGCCTTGATTGTAAAAATAAGCAAAAACATAGTGCGGTGGAGTGGATGCGTCTGCGTCTAGGAAGGGTGTAGTAGGGAATTCCTTTTGCAGAGGTGTCGGTGCACCCAGAAAGGAGAACCGGGAAAATACAGCCCGAACAAGTGTGGAGCTTCGCATACAGTACACAAAATGAATACTGCGGGACAAAACGGAGGTAGGTTATGAAAAATACTGATCGTGTTGTTGGAAGGCTAGTGGAAATTTTCTAGATGCAAGGGAGAATTGTCCCTGGCGTCGTGCATATAGCGTGGCGAGGGGCAGGAAGCCCGATGGATAGCAAAAATCACGGAAATCTGGTTTTGACAGTTGGTGCGGTCTTGACTCAGAAATGGTATTGTTTTGGTCGGACTTTAAAAAGCGTTTGATCATTGTTTTGTCACAGGTGCAGGTGATCTGACCAACCTGGACTACGGACACCCCCCTCAACTCGGGAACGGCAGCGACGAATATGAGAACGGCGATTCCGATGGCTCGGGCGATCAGGACAGTCCGCCGGGACACGGGGTGAAGCGCTCGGCAGACGACTCCCACGGCTCGTCCGGCGCAGGCATGACCAAGAAAACCAAGGGACGAGTCAAAATCAAGATGGAATTTATTGACAACAAACTGAGACGCTACACTACTTTCTCCAAGAGGAAGACTGGCATTATGAAGAAGGTAGGAAAACATGACCTTGCTAGCTCTACGTTCGTAATGTCATTGATCGTGACTTTCACTCGAGGTCGTTTTACCATACCTCAGATAAGCTATTGAGAATGCGGTTAATGCTGCCAAAAAGTTATATGAAGATATTGTATCCATTCCCAACTCCAAGCCTGCATGGTGTCATGCTGTTTTTGGGGGGTGACACCCTTTGACCCGCCTCGTCAGCTGGACACGCGGCCCCCCAAAAATGGTGTCTGGCCCGATCGCAATCGTCCCTCACTTCCCCTTGTGCTTTCCTGTGTTTCTGCCGAGCTCCGTTTGCAATCCCGCTACCATGAGCCCCTTTCTCCGTTTCCCCACAGGCCTACGAGCTGTCCACCCTGACGGGGACGCAGGTTATGCTCCTGGTGGCGAGCGAGACCGGGCATGTTTACACCTTCGCCACGAGAAAGCTCCAGCCCATGATCACCAGCGAGGCGGGCAAGGCTCTGATCCAGACCTGCCTGAACTCTCCGGACCCCCCGAGCCAGGGCCAGGCGACGGGGCACGGGCAGCACGACCAGAGGATGTCCGTCACCGGGTACGAGGAGACCGACCTGACATATTCCACTGAAGCTGAAGACAACATGAAGGTAAGACTAGAGAAATTCAGTTTTTCTTTGAGCAAGTCGCAGCCAGTTCCTATGTTTACCAGCCACTGTACAAATAGGCGTCGTGTGCTATCTCTTCGATATACATTTGTTTATGTTTATTTCTGTAAGACGTTAAAAATCACAGATCTACAATATTTCTATCAAGGTTGAACGTTAAGATGACTTGTTTGAAGGTAAGAAAATAAATTGCGTTCAGTCGAATTCGATCCTTGTGAAACAAGGGAATGGAAACCGAACTGTAGTCGGTTTCTCAACTTTCTGCATCAAATCGCCCCGAACAGTTCGGCTGCTTTGTAACAAAGTTAATGTTTACACTTTTTTCTTACAACGAAGAAAGGTAAGTTTTTTCTTATCCTAGACCTGAATGCTACTATTTCTAGCGCCCAACATGTTGGCAATGTAAAGTGTTTACATGTCTAGCTAGGGTCGATCTCAGTTCTTGCGGGGGCGAGCTAGCTTGACAGGCAGGTTCTCAATTATGTCGAAACATTAACAGGAAATGTTGTGCAGATTGTTTGCTGGTTTAGTGCCCAGGACCTTGCCAGTTTTGAATGTGGAATTGTAAATTTTCCGGTTCCCGGACGGTGCGCACAGCTTTACATGTTGTGACGGAAAGCGAGACCGTGGAACAAGCCTTCCCACACTTCCGCAAAACCCGGCCGGGGAAATTCTGCTGCCGTCCCCTTGACTCGCCAGCTGTTCCCGCCAGCCACTCGAAAACATGTGGATTATGCTTCAAGATAGCACGAATTAGCGCAAGTGTCACCCATAGTTTCTAGTCCGGAAGATTTGAAGATTGCCAAAAGGTCCCGAAAATTCCCCCTGGCGCACGTAGTAGCATTTGTAGGGTTTCATTGATAAAATTTCAAGCAGACCTCCCTGGCCAAATTTGGAACACCTGTGCCAAATATGGCGCGGCGCATTCCTTATATGTCAAGTCAGCGGGCCCTGTAAGTCTGCTTGTTTGCATTTGACGCAAGTAGAGATGGGAGTAAATACTGCAGCCTCAGCACACAACCTTATATGGGCACCAGGCCTATATGGGGAATGTGCCCACCAGAAATGGTATACACATTGGACTGTATGGGCCTACTAAAGTGAGAGTGATGTTCTCCATGTGAACTATTATAGTCTTGATTTTTTCCTGCTTGAATTGTGAAGTATTTGAAAACAGAAAAAGCTTATTTCTGTGGCCTTGGTTTTTGGATAACTAGAAGTGGTATGCACTATTTGGCCATGAAGTGATAAAGATTTTCTCTCTGGATTTGAACTTGTTGACTTGAACTGGAGTAAAGACATGAAAAAAATGTTGTTTTTGAAGTCTCGATGTTTTGACTTATGCTTGTCGCTTTTCATGTTTTTTGTTTTTTGTAAATGCTTCGGGGAATTTGGAATTATTTTTTTGGTCAAAATCTTAGATGTAAGATTACCAGTAATCAACTGTACCTTTATGGATTTTACCAACAGCTGATCACAACTGTCAAGATTCAAATTGTAGTTTTTCGAGTATTGTGCCAATATGCCAATAAGCTTTTTTTCGTTTTTTTTTTAAAACGGAAAATAATTGACAGTTTTTGCTTCTGTCAAAATGATTGTCTCCAAGCACTGCCTTTGACAGCTGTCGATTATGTAAATCAGTAGTGGCTTCAGTGTGCCTGAGTGTTCGGACATGTGCCAGCCACAAAGTTGGGATGTCTGCAGGCATAGTTCAGATAAAGGCTTATTTTTATCCTCCCTGTCTCTAACACTTAACAACTGTACAGGATTTCTCTCAGGCCCGTGACAAAATATTGAGCTGCACTATTTCATTTGTAGGCTGCATTTTCAAGTGTGTTTTTTTCCGTCAGATAATTTGTGAAAATTGCAAACTGTTGTGTATATTAGTTGTCATCTTCCTGACTGTTTAAATGGAACAGAGCTATCCTATTAACTGCTTAATTAGGAGTCTGTGGTTAATTAGGCAGATAGAACAGGAGCTGTGAGTGTAATGATGATGTTTGATTTGACACCTGACTGCCAAATAAGGTAGACTAGAGTCAACACAGCCAGGGCACTGAATAAATAGTGAAGTGCAGCCGGCTGTAACAATGAGGTTATATTTAGGAGAAAGTGTTATTTGGATGTGTACATTTGAGGCAGACTGAAAGTTGCGTTAGTCTGCCAAGCTCTAGTCAAAATACACATTGGGTTGGAGACAACCAGCAGAAGACAGGTGCTTCTGATCAAATGTGCCCCACCATATTTGGGCACGAGATGTTGGCTCTTTAGCTAGAAGCTGATGGGCTTGATGATAGAACAGAGCAACTCCCCTCAGACAGCAGGTTGTGCCATCACCATGTACGGACAAAGAATTTGGCTAATCCAAGGTTTATCTCGATGTAGAATTTCCAGTGGAACTGTAAGGAATCAGCGTTTAATTACGGTGACCAAGTGAGGAGAGAAGACTTAGTAAAACTGAACAGTCCACCGAAAAATTGCCAACTAAGAAGAGATACAGCTACCCTGTCTGGTCACTAGTCTATTTGATATTTTATTCATCAGTCCTTTAACTCCTTTTCTTTTCACAACTTTTGTCTGCGTTGCTGGCCTAACTTGGGATGCAACATTTGTGGGTCAAAGAGGACAGGCATACTTCATAGGACATAGATGCACAGTCATGCTACCATGGAATACCTGTATTTAGTATGTAAACAGTCTAAATCATTGTATGCGCCACAAGAAATGATTTTTAGAACACAACATATCGTTGCAAACTGTTAACAGTTTGAGGTTGGAAATTTGTCCAACATAAATTCTTTGCAAGGACATTTTCAAGACAAAAACAATTTGATGTGCATAATTTATGAAAAGTGTTATCATATCATGTCGGTAATAGGAACTCTGGAGTTTGATTTCACTGATGGCAGGCAAGGCCCTAGCTGTGATAAAATCATCCATGGCCACTCCTGACTGAGTTGACAACCATCTGGGTTATTTGTGGGCTTGGCTGTGGCATTGTTCTCTGTTGGTCCTGGGGCATGGGCAGACTGGTGATGTCTTGCACATGGACAAGGTTGTGGAGAGGGTGTCCAGGAGTCAGTAGTTCATTGACATCCCTGCAAGTCTACAGAAGTTTGTCTAACTGGTCCCAATGGGACAGAAACTGACCTTCACATAACCAGTCGCTTTGGTACAATTTATGGCAGACCTAGGCTTCTGTAGGTGGTTGATGAAGTTGTTGGCTTTAAAAAGACCCCTTCCCACACCCTTGCGTGCGCTCTGACGTACGTCCCACGATACAGACGGGCCTCTTGCCTTGGGCACCGATCCATCTGACGCAGGCACAACTCAGACTCATACTTCTTCCATGTGAAAATTTTTCCTTGGCGAAGTGTACGTGAAACATCTTGTAGCTCATGTCGCTATTTCGCAAGACATCTGGCGGGCAAGAGCTATTTTCGGTCTTTTCTATTGCCTCTGTGGGATAATGACTCTGCCGGTCTCGCCAGTCAACTTTGAACACACTAATAATGCTGCCAGTGACGTCACTATGTGTAGAAAGAAAAGTATCAGGTTGTTGTCAACTCGCAGATGGCGATGTTTGAAAACGTATGCAACGATTGCTATAAGTAGATTTGCATAATGGATCTTGGAGCCATTATGCAAATCTACTTATACTTCTCATTGCCACCTCACTCTGACTTAATCTCCAAGCAGATCCACACCGGGCGCGAAAATCGTAGTATGCTAGCCAGAGAAGGTCCAGTCAGCCAGAGAGGGTCCAATAGCCCGGTAGGGATCTGCCCTTAGACGGACCTGAACAAGGTTATTAACCGGCACGAGGAGGGGCAGCCTATTGAGAAAGGTGCCTCTACTCCTCCTCGTGCCTGCTTAACTCCAACGTGAAAATTGGCTGGGATTATCGTTTTACAACCCCGAATCTGGGACGAACCCGGCCGCCGCGCCATTACACAGCGGGAGTTTCCTCTCAGATACAATAGTGCGGGAACACACCGCATCACAACGCATCAAAGCAAAGGTATCGACATACAGACTTTTCCGTTAGACAAATTTGTACCATTAGTTTCTAGCTTGATGTTAAACCATAATTGATTAAAATGTCGTTTTATTTATGTGAATGCTTGGTGTGTCTTTTTTAAACCACAACTAGGAATCTGTTTCTGGCCATTCTTTCACGCTTGGATGCGGTGCAAAACCACGCCGAAACACCGCCATCTTTCAGTGTCTTTGTATCTTTTTCTCGCGTCTATATTCAGTTCAGTAAAACCCGAGTCTTGTCGTTTGTCATGTCTTCAGTTATGGCAGAAGCCATGGCGTCGTCCGGTGGATGGAGAAGTCTCTACATAACGTCCTTACTTGGTCGCTGATTAGCGCTCGTAACGGTGAGACGATCGAAACAAGTTTTGTTTCACGGCAGACACAGCGGAATGTAATTTGGTAGCACAGGGATTTGCCCGTCGCAATCCCAACAAATACATCTTTACTCTCCAGACATGCCAGAATGGCATCTAGTTGAGTCTCCCTTATTTCAAACTCCCAGATAGCACGGAAATTACGGCGGACTCTTTCCGACCACCAGCGCCTGCTTGCTTCCATTGTTATCTGGAATTCAAACCTGCCGGGTAACTGAGACGGCGCGCAGCTGACCCATGACGGGCGCCGGGCTTCGAACGCCGGCACAATTCGCACCTTCTTTCTAAGCGCAGTTTGACTGCGGGGAGATTAGGTAACAATTGCGTGTTAATAACCTTGTTCAGGTCCGTCTAAGGGCAGATCCCTACCGGGCTATTGGACCCTCTCTGGCTGACTGGACCTTCTCTGGCTAGCATACTACGATTTTCGCGCCCGGTGTGGATCTGCTTGGAGATTAACTCTGACTCTTGAGTATGATAGATTTGCCTCTATCACCAGAATAACAGTTAGGAAGAAAAGTTCATCACTTCCAATGCAAAAGCAAGTGTGTTTCTTTTCTTCTTTTGAGGTAATTTGTGTGTACTTGACATTGTCAGGAGCCATTTGAAAGTCTAAACTATTTAGGAAAGTAAAGCATTCCTGTGCGTCTTATGCCTGGCCTCACTCTGACCTCATACGGTGTTTATGGTGATGTCAGACTTGCGGATTACACAGAGCAGATCTGTGTAACACTGCAAGAAGTAGCCAATAGATGAAACAGCACAAATCAGGACAAAAATCAGAGAGGCCTTTAGTTTGGCACTGACACCTTTGATGGTAAACATGAGGTAAGAGCACTGATGAAAAAAATCATGACAATGGCATGGATACTTTGGAACATAGATTTTCTCAAAATGAAAATAGTTTTCCACAAATATTCTAGTTTGTCACTTCATACCACACACTACACTATACACCACACTAAACCTGCACCCCAGGACAAGATGTCTTGCAAGAGTCAGTCCTGAATCACATAGAAGAAGAGGTGTACAGCTTGTAGGACAGGAAAGCCCTTGGGGTCAGGCTGTGGTGAGGGTCAGCACCTCAGGGGACCCCGCCCTCCCCTGGGCCTGACCCTGCACCTGTTGGCACCAGCTGTACCCAGGCCCTCTCTCATTGATTATCAGGAATATCTGTTGGTCTTTCCGGACAGAATGTGGTCTAGAATACTGAGAGCATGCATTACATAGCCTTTTCTGAATTTTGCAATGTTTCAGTTTGTTCATTAGGCTTGCTTTACAGTTACACTGTAGTTCAAAACAGTCAACTGCAGATTGATATGTAGGAAATATCAGAATGTGAAACAAAGGCAGTGCAATTTACTGTAATTAAAATGAATTTATCTGCAAATTAAGAAGATCAGAATATATCTGTCAACAAGAAATGATATATAAATGTAAGAATTTTTTCCACTCCTCAAAGCCATACTGAATTTGCTATATTTGAATTTTGATGGATGTTAGAATGGATTTATGATGAATGCAGTCAACTCAGGACACTTCCATTGTTGATTCCTACCAAAAAGGACTGATAATTATTTCTTGCTTATGTAACCACCTTTGACTTTCATATCCCTGTCAGAAAATGGTTTTCTATGGCCTTTATGTTCCTACCGCACATTAAACCACCCACTCCTGAGCTTTGTGCCCAGGATATAAAATGATTCATTTCAGGCCTCCACTGCAGTGAGTCACATATTGTATTGCAATTTCAGTCCTGCTGTTTTTTTAAAACCCTGCTGTATCAGTCATTTGCACCTGTTGCTCCTCATTATACATTCATGGATGCCCTTAGTCACGACTATCTTCCAGGAGGAGAAGCATACATCATTTGTGTCATTGGTCTGCAACATCAATCACTACCATGTCTCTTCATTAATCACGTAACAGAGTAATAGGGATGTTGTGAGTCAGGAGAATTTCTTGGAAGGTTTGGAAAAAGCAGTAGAGAAGGACGTCAGTGACACATGTGGGTGTGTGTGTCTATGTTGGAGTTTAACTACAAGATGGTTTTCTGGTCTGGACCATTCAGACAGTCACAGTGCTCGTGTTTTGACAGGGAGCACTGAAATTTTGTCAAATGACAGGTGTGTAAGATTTGTGTAAAGAATGTAACTGGTCTGTCATGTGCATCTGCTGCTTTGACATACAGTGATAGCCCCATGCAATGTAAATATATAATCTCTATATTGAAAATGGAGGTAAGATACCAAAACCTGTCATTCCCTTTGCAGTTAGACTCTACTGTCCTGTCCACATTGTCTTATCCTGATTTGGATTCTGCTTTGGACTCTGTTTCATCATACTAACAGCTCCTTAGATTTGTTCCCTTCATTTCTTTTAACAAATCTGCTGAAATGAATGAAATGTAAGCATGGTCCTTTTGGCCAGTTGAGTAAATGACATGGGTTCTGGTGTGTTTGCTGTACACTCTGTGAAAAGGTCAACATTTTTATGACTGGCTTGGAAATGGTGCTAACATTTGTAATATGACCACTGGAACTGCTGTAAGATGAAGAGACTGACATTCAGCAGCTCTCAGCTGCCACCCTGGGTGAACTCAACCTTTAAGAGTTTGAAATTAATAATCCAGCCTGTTAAGGGTGTATCAGTTGCCTTGGTTCTAGAGCCTGAACATGCTTTGCCCTTTTGTGTTAATGGTACTGAACCTTTCTCAGCTCAAGTTTGGCCTGCCATCAGAACTGCCCATGTCAATGCCGCTTTCGTTCTTTTTTCATCAGTCCTCAGGCCCTATTCAAGAGCAACAGGAGCCTAATAAAGTGCCTCCTCACATGATGTGCTCAGGAGAACGGCAGTTATTTCATGAATTATTCAAGTTTGTAAAAACTTTTAACCATGAATGCCAGGCACCAGTGCTTGGTATCTACATTTATAATTAATGAAATGGATGTGGCCATATGATGACGTGAGGGAATGCATAGTCTAGCATGATACATGACAACAAGTGGAGGATAACTTTCAGGTCTTGCACGTAATTCACACAACTGTTATGATGCTCCCCTTACAGTTACACAGCTGGCGCATTGGTGATTTGGTAGATCAGGATTTGAAACACATCCATCTGGTATTTCAAAAGTTCAGATAACTCAAACATTATCTTGTTTAGAAGTTATTTTGGGATGAGAACAGAAAGCAAAATCAGTGCAAGTCACTGGTTGTCACTCAAGATTTGGCACTGACAACTGTGTCACAGTGTGTGTCACAAATAACTGACTTGCCTATCCTTAATTCTACATGTGACATTGTGTACATCTATATAAATAGCAATATGGATTTTCTTGTTTCATAACCTTCTTAAAATAAGCCTTCGAAAGTTCTGTTTCTCTCAGCTATGATTCAAGTTTTGTTGTTGAACATGGAAAGACATCATTTGTACTTTGGGCATGTGGGTTGCTAGACCTGGGTACCTGAAGTAAAAGTAAAAAAAGCACGCTGGCCAGAAAATAAAAATGAAAGATACGCCAAAAATAGTTACTCAAGCAACTGGATAAAATTTCAAAACAGTCAGACGTTTCAGACAGCATCCGCTATCTTTCGTCAGTGACTAAGAAGGTGTCTGAAACGTCTGACTGTTTCGAAATTTTATCCAGTTGCTTGAGTAACTACTTTTGGCGTATCTTACTACCTTGATGTCTAACCTTCATCAACGTATCAAAATGAAAGATACCATCTCTGAAATGCAAGATGAAAAAGTTCCTTAATGTTTCATTGAGATGTTGATATTGCTGTCTCATCATGCTACATAACGCTATGTTTCTTTCTACAGATGCAGAAACCAACCATGTTCACAGTAGCGAACGTTCCGGGGACCAGCGGAGACGGGCCGGGAGGGGCTGCCGTGAACACAGCGACCAGTATCCAGATGGGCAGTGCTGGATTCCCCATCACCAGCTACATGGCACCTGTGTCGACCACGGCAGGCGGCGGGAAGACCACCCCCACCATGCAGATCCCTGGCAGTTTCACAGCTGTGCTCCCACCAGGTACAGTCTCAGTCACATCAATGGTGGAAATTAAGGAAAAATGTTCAGACATACCAATCTTGGAAGCTATGGCACTAGTAGATATGGTGGTTGGAATTTGAAAAAAAAAATCCATTCCTGATCCCTGTGTTAAGACTGAATGGTAAATTTTCAGTGTCTCAGCAAACCCACCTTTATGAATTTCTAGAATGCTAACTACAGGATGTACCATGCTGATGAACTCTGACTTTTATGTGTGTTAAAGTCGAGTGCTATTTAAAGACAAAGGCTATTGATAGGTGAGCTATGTATAGCCTGATCTAACGCAAATGTTCCTGATAGACAAGCCTTCAAAACATGTTGTGTCTGCATCGCAAGGTTGAAGTCTAAATACTGTTGGACTTGAACTATTAATAGACTGCACAGGAGGATGAACTGTCTGATACCTGAAGTGCATACCATGAATAAATTCATATTGTTTATAGGTGTTGCAATTTTGGTAATTTTTGACTATTCAGGAATTCGAACCTAAAGCTCACTCGAATATTGACAGAAAAATTCTATCAGGCCTTTTGCCACAAAAGTGTTTTAGGGTAGAGACATTTTTGTCACACCTTGTGTAAAAAAAAACACTTTCAGATAATTGTTTAGCTGCATGTTTAGTGTATTTTATGGTGCATTAGCTTACAATGCATTATTGCATGAAACCTTGGAGTTCTTATACTGAAGATATCCTGTACCTCCTGTACCCTGTAGGTACTCCCCTCCTGAGTCAGGTACAACAGGGGACCTCACAGTCGCAGCAGATTCAGCAACAACAACAACAGCAGCAACAACAGATGGTCTACAGGGTCAACGGCCAGCCTGCCTTCACAAGTAAGAACATACACGGCTTATCTTGAATTTCAGATAGTAACTTAATTTCAGAATCCATTCACCGCAATACAATAAGAATTCATTCACCTTAATACAAACTTAGTCTTCCTCCTGTGATAGCCTTTTGGCAGAAAGTCTGTTTTATTACAAGATAGGTACTAGGGAGTTGGTTGACGTGAGTACCTTGTATTTTTATTGATGACTGATGTATTGTTGTTGTTGTTGTCAGGTGGAAGTCAGAGCCATCAGCAGTCTGTGGTGTACACCATGACCCAGGCAGGAGGAGGAGACAGCCAGCAGGACTCCAGCCCCATCATCAACAACCAGAACACCAGTAAGTCAGGAGCTGCCCTGCAAACCGTCTGAATTTCACAAAACGTTCACAAAAACAGAAGCCATCAAATTTGATGTACATGCTGATGGGGATTCCAGTGAAAAATCTGATTTTGCTCTCTTCAGTCTAAGAGGTCCAATGTCCTGGTAGTAGGGTTCTTTAAAAAGAATTGGAAAAAAAGTTTTTGACATTTGTTTGATGGTAGTCAAAGTTGCCATACAACAGGGGAAGAACTCCCATTACTTTGTGGACATGTTACAAACTTTCTCTACTTGTGGTCCCAACAGGTACCAGTATGGCACCGACTAGCGGCAGCAGCACACTGACAGGCCACGTGATGTACCAGACCCCCCAGGGTGTCGTGTACGCGGCTCCTACGTCCATGACAGAGGCAGGTGTGGTCCTAAACTATCCCCAGGGCCCCTCCGCCATCCCTGTCCCACAACAACAAGTCCAGGATCAAGGTGAGATGATAACTCTGTCTCCAGATAAAATGTCAGGATTTTAATGTAAAGCATGGCTCGAAAGGAAATGTATGAAGTAAGCAATCTGTTCATAAGACCTCACCAACAAGACCCTTGGTTCGAAAACAGGACTACAACAAGGAAGAACAGTACGTACAAACTATGACTAGTGAATCAAAAGTAATGTTGATAGTAACTAGTAAGTCTGTTAATTTACATAGTTTTCATTGCTGTTGTCTCTTTAGAACCAAGGATTTTAAGGTGTGGTCTTTTGAATGATCAGTCTGATTTGAGTAGGTGCACCCTGTTGTAATGGAAACTAAATAACTGACATATTTTGAATCCAAGCATGAATAGAACGTGAGCATATCTGGTAATAAATATATAATATATCTACATACCACAAGACAAGAACTGTCTGACTCTTCTGGCTACATATTGCCTATTGCCTGTCGCTGTTCCTGCATGTGTTCTCTGTATATTTTCTGTACCCTTGCTCTGTATACTTTTTCTATCCTTTTTCATTTTACTTGTAAACAAGTGCTAGCATTGCATTGTGGATTTTCTGTAGCCAAAGTTTCTTTCTGTGTAGCCTTATGGTTTTTTCTGTGCACGTCTCTTTCCGTTGTCCTCAGTCTTCTGTGTGCTGTAGTCTTGTCAGTTTGCATGTGTTCCTCGACCATCCCTCAACATTTTCCCTTATCTCATATAAAGTCATACATCAGTCAAGTCCACCCAAATTAATAATCCTTATTCAAACCTTTCAGAGAATATTGATAATCCTTGTTTAAACCTTTCAGAGAAAATTAATATTCCTTTTCTAAACCTACCAGAGAAAATTTGATAATCCTTATTTAAACTTTTCAGAGAAAATTAGTAATCCTTATTCAAACCTTTCAGAGAAAATTGATTTTTTTATTTAAACATTTCGGAGAAAATATATATTTGTATGTCATGTCACTCCAAGAATGACACTGACTTCCTGACTCTCGTTTTGAAATATAGTCAAAGTAATATATTCAATCATTTCATTTTTGATCAACATCGTCCCTTTCATGTCCCTTCCAGTCATCTATGACCTTTCCCTTCCTGCTGTCTGTAAGCAACCTCTACTTCCATTGTTCATCTATCTGCCTCCTGTTTTTCAACTTTGTACAAAAAAAATGCAGAAAGCCTTCACTTCTGTACATAAGACTGGTCCAGTTGGTCCAATCTGGCTGTTTACTCGCGCAATCTACACTCTTAAATTACCTAAAACCTACATGGTTGGAAAAATCTTGCTCTGAGCACTCTCTGTCTCCACTAACCGAACACATTAGCGTAGTAGCGGCTGTGTTGTCCCGTACGAAGTGTGTGTGATTGTCGGCAGTTGCTCCAGGTGGCGTACAACAGGTGGTGCTAGCGCCGACCACGCCCGTGCAAATTCAGATGCCGACAGTGTCCCTCCAGCCACTACAGCCCACACAGGTGAGACACCTTGTAAGTGACCTTCCTTAACCTTTTCTGTGGTGTGTGTGTGTTGTTGCCATAGACTAACACTAGTAGTTAGGTGTGATGCATGCCTGTTGCACAGTACAGATTGTGAAACAGTGTGAAACTGAGCATGAGTAGCATGGACAAATCATCAGTGAGAAGGCTGGTATAGAATGGGAGGGACATAATACCTCTGACATCCTTGGACTGTTTTCTGTGGGCGATATTTCAAAATGGCGTACTTGTTTGTTGTATAACTAACTGTAAGGGATTTGCATGTATGGGGTTATATCTGCCATTTGTACTGCCATTGTGATGTGTCTCTCTTGTGAATCATTCATGTGTCCTTGAACAGGACTTTGTGTTGTAGCTTTCTTTGATCATTGTGCATGTTGTTTTCACTATTTTGTTCTATTTTGTACATTTTCTTTCATTTCATACCTTATTAGGCTTAGATGCCATAAGTCTTCTTCATAAGCTCTTCCTTTCTTTAGTTTCTGTCCACTTAAAAAAAATGTGTTTGTTTCTTTTTCTTTCTTGCTGTCTTAATTTTCTCCAGGCATCCGAAATCAGAACCTCTTCCTGAGTCACCCGCCCCTACACCCGTCAATCACCCTAGTCCCGTCTGATTGGCTGGTCCAATCATGTCCTCTGATTGGGTAGTTTGTCATGTCATTCCCCTCATTGGCCGGTTGACTCCGGCCTGTCATGTCATGTGGTCTGCTGTTGCTGTCCTCTCTCCCGATTGGCCGGCTGCTGACCAATGGTGTTCGGTTGCAGATGGTAGTGGCAGCCACACCCTCCACCGAGTCCTCCAGTAACAGCGTGACTCCTGTACTACACACACAGACAGCCGAGACGCAGACGAGCAAAGAAAGTACACGGACATCAGCTGCATCTTAAAGTTGATCTGAAAGTTGCTGGGACCAAGTGTGTTGCATGCTATTCATGAAGCATAACTAGTGCACCATGATACACATCTCTAATGTCTGTAAACTGTAAAAGAAAGGAATTCTTGAGAAATCCAGTTAAGAACCATCCGTCAAGTCTGAATGAAAGTTGGTGCTGATTTGCAAATAAGTTAGAATTTCAAATTCAAGCTACATATCCATTTGTTGCAGTCCCATGACCTTTCTGACAATATAGTCAGTTACTCTTTTGGTGACTATTTTCTGAGTGACAAGACATAAAAGTAGCTTACTGAAAATGCAGAAGAACGCTGTCTGAATTAGGGACAAAGACTAAGCAAAGAAATGGCCAGTTCATACTGTAGTCACGTCACTACTTATGGGGACACATTGTGAAAATAGACCTGTTTAAGATATGAGTGTTTGCTGCACAAAAGTCACTTGTAAATATGTATGATAGAAAGTATTCCTGTTTCTAATATAAGTAATACAGTAATAGATAATTGAGTAATGTGCAGAAAGAGCATCAACATGTAATGTTGAAGGTGTAAGTACACAGTATCTTATTATATAACTTAATTATTGGTGTTGCTTAGACAAAACAAGTAGCAAATTTCAGTAGGTGTGCATATGTGAGTTGAAATGTTGTTTACAGCTACCATATTCACATGGTTTGTTGACATCACTATAATGTATAAAAAGGCTTTTCTGGCATTTACTGGCAGTAGAAACATGCCTTCCTGTGCTCCAAGGGTTGCGAAAGAGTTCAGTCTGTATGTTCCTTTTTCAGTCCCCTGACTTCTTGTAATGATACTCAGAATGACATGAAAATGGAGAATGAAAACAAATTCTTTGAATTCACTTCCAGATAACCTTCACACTTGTATTTTAATGTTTAGTTCAAAAGTAACAAATTATAAAATTGTATAGCCCAAGAAGTTGTAAAAAGAAGTGTGTTTTCACTTGGAAAATGGCTGGTTGGTGACCTAAGGGAATTAGTCTCCCTTTTCAGTCAGTGGTCCATAGTTAGAATTGAGGTGCATCCAGCAGATTGACATTGGTTGATGCAAATATGACACAGTATTGATAATGTACAAAAAACGTAAGTGGTGATCACAGTACTTGCTGACTTGTTTACTGTACAGTGCTTTGTATTTAAGTCATGTCAAATAAATACTATTATGTGACATATGAAATGTGTTCTCCTTTCCTTCTCTTAGATATAGAAGCAAACCTTTCTTTACACCAGGCCATGTGCCACACTAATGGCCCCAGTACTTCAATCTGTTATGCAAGATCCTGTGTAAAGTCTTTACCCAATGAAATCTCATATGGAGATCAAAGTACATGTATTTACTCAAAGGAGAATCAGACCCATCTGCACCAAATCCTATAACCCTGATCAGTGATGAGTTTAGTCATGTCCGCTCCAGTAGACAGCATCACAGCTGTGTCAGTACTCTTGGGGGACGTGCTAGATCCAAGGGATGGAAGTGTTTCTGATTAAACACTGATAGTTCAGCATCCTGCTTAAGTCCATTGGATTAATTGTGTTAACAGGATGTACGGGAGAGGTGATGGGCAGTTAGCATGAAAAGAAAGAAGACAATTCAACCAAGATTGTATAACATCTGTATTCAAGTCGTGATGAGGGGCATTTTTCATTTAAGCTGTCATATTCTAGCTGTCATATTCTGTCATTTCAACATTTATGTAGGAAAGGTAATGCAAGTCATACCACCAGATGAAAAGTTCATGGTAAACATCCTATCAGTTACCCTTCCCCTATGGCCAACACAACACCCATAGTGGTGGTTAATGGAGAAGCCAACATGCTACAGGTCAGTTTTAAAGCAGAACCTACAATGTATGGAGGTACCGAACGTTTGGAAAGGTTCAGCAGACCATGGTGTCAAATGCCGTCTTCAATCCACTTGATACATTTCATCCCGCAGATTGTTGTATTGAGTATGAGAATCAAAGGGAGGTCCACTGTCGTGTAGCCTGAAGATTGATCATGTCCAGGAAATTATTCGCTTACTTATTTGTAGAGGAATAGTAAAAAGGAAAGGAAAGTCATCTTGATCCAGTTGAGCTCACTAAGCTATTCTTCCACTGGTTGTGACAGAGAAGACATGTCAATGAACAACGCTGAGCGTGATGGGGTTTGAACCCACATCCATTTGATTGGATGTAAGGGACAAATAACTACACAGAATGAACATGTGAGGCGTAATATCCAATATTTATTCTGGCAGCAACAAAGTTAACCATAACAAAAGGTGGTTATACTGTGTCTATATAACCGTGAGGACACCTGAATATACAGGCCAATATCTTTTAGTATCAAAAATACAAAAACAGTATTGGTAACTGAAAAAAACCTGAGTTGAAAATAGATAGTTCTATCAAACATAAAGATCTGGTACAAAAGGGTTTTGTTCTCAAATTGAGAAGTCTTCTGATTGGTCATAATCATGAACGTACATGCCTACATGGTCCCTGGTATCGTGAAGCTACCTTCTACCAATCAAACATCATAAAATATAGCTCTACCAACTGTGAATCTATGTGAGAAAGCCTACCAACACAGAATAGTTGATACAGAGGAGCAAAAACACTTTAGTCAAACTGACCTGGAATGTTCAACTGGCAATGATTTTTTTGTAGAATATATCTTTACATCATGGCATGATTATCTTCATAGAATCCAAAATATGAATTGGAATAGATTTCATGCTATCTGCTGTAGATAATGTGCCTTTATATCAACATCACTGCTCAACTTAATGGCCTCTTGAGCTATTGTAAGATTACAGTGTAAAAACAAGTAAACTGTGGTTCCGCAAGTAAACAAATGTGAGTTAGAACTAAGAACAAACATTTATGTCTGCACAAGGGCTTACCTTGGTAGAGGGGACTCATACCCGAGTTTGTGATTCTGCCGACATGGCCACATACATGTAGTCCTCACCAGGGGCTTGAGTGTGACATGATGTGGGTGAACTAAAGCCTTTCTGTGTACTCCATTAAGTAATATCAACATTAGCACCAACAAAGTAACAATGAAAGAACAGAAAACCTTACTTGCAAAAAACAAAATTTGATACCAAACTGAGAAACTGACATACATGATCTTGTGGTCAATGTTATTTGGTTCCAGTGGTAATGCTTACGATGACTAAGTCTTCCTTCTGCTGTGCCATCAATACAAAGGAATACAATAGCAACTATCAAACATGCTGTTTAGTCATGTAAAGACTCTTTCCAGTGGCAGACTTCAACGGCCAAAACATGATCTACTACCAAATTGAGAAACTGCCATACATGATCATTGTGGTATTTCAGTGCCTGCTTCCATGACAAACTCTGGATCCAGGTCATCAGGAGCACATCCAGAAACTTGACAACATCTATGTCTCCATGTGTTGTATGTTGCCCTGAAAATGTTGCTATTCTCCAAAGAGTGCGATCTCCTCTGCGCGATGTTTGCGGGTCTCGGTGTGAAGCTTGAGTTCCCTGGGAGTGTTCACCTCCACATCACACACCTCACAGCGCACCAGTTGGGGATCGTTGGAACTGACAAAGTAGAGGGGAAACAGTGGAAATTAAGTCTACTGTAACAATGAAATGTATGTAATACTACATATGTAAGCACCACACACAGGTACTGGGTTTAACATGCAGTAAAACTTCTCACAATCTATTGTAATGTGTGAGAGACTATGGGTACAGTCTCCATGTACCTGATTGTTGACAATGTTGTCATAGTTAATTCTGTGATGAAACGTGAATCTCTATGGATGCCTTCAGCACAAAAATCAAAGTGTTGTATGTTTATGCTTAATTTTTTTTTTTCCTGGAAAATGGCATGGTTAACAGGGTCACCCAAAACCTATCCACTGTTGACACTTGACAGTAATACAGCTTTCTTGCAGTTAATGTATGAAGACCAATCATGCATTAACAGGCTGACATTTTTCCTCTTAAGGAGGGTTTTCATATGTTTATTGGAGAAAATAGGTCAGTTATTATGTTTTTCCCCATCTACATGCCAGCTTAATCTTCCACTGGGTGGTCTTCAGGCTTTACTTGTTTCACTACTTGGTCTGGATGGATTCTACTTAATGTGGGTGGATAAAGCAGGCATGTTTCCCACAAAAAAAACATCACATTTATCACTAGATTTGTTTATCTGATAAATGTACCCAGGGAAATCCTTTGCCCTTTTTTCTCAAAGAGTACGAGCTGTGTTTCATCTCTTCATTTCACAAGGCCTATGATTTAATGGGTGTTTGTTTGCATTTTAAAAACCCCTCTTTTTGGATGGCAAAACAACAAGAAGGCTTGGTTACACACTTGTATGCCTTTGCCCTCAGTTCCATCATGTGTTTCCTCTTCCACGAGTCGTCATTCTCCTTCTTAGGGGCTGTGTCTTTCACAATCTCCTCAACGATGAAGATACCATTGTGCAGGTTGAGCAGGGATGAACAGTCGGCACTGGTACCACTCAGCTCAGGGTCCAAAATGTCTTCAGGCTTCACCTAGAAAAGGTGGAGAAACATGTCCAGCAGTACTATTGGCAATACTTGTGCAACGGCCCCACTGGTCTTGTCGCTAGGGTTGCTGATTCAGAACCTTGAGGTTCTGAGTTCAAATCCGCCATGTTGTGCACCCGGGAAAGGCAATTTACACCGATTTCCTCACTTGACTCAGGAGTAAATGAGTACCTATCTAATAACCTATCAAATTTCAACTGTCCAACTGTAAGCCTTTGTCAAGGACTAAGGATTCCACCTCTTCTGTGACATCACATTATGCAGATAGAACATGGGAGTCTAAAGGCCACCTTTCAGAATCATAGCCCAGGTCACAGAAGGGGTGGAATTCTTTATGGGAAATTACAGTTCAAGTTTGCTTTAGAATGACTTTTATTAACTTCGACACAGATGAACTTTCAAGCTTTGACTGACCTGGTTCCACCAGTATGGCTTGTGGAACATCTGTGGTTCGATGGGCTCTTGCTTCATCTGGATCAACCTGACAGTGGCCAAAGAAAATGGGAAAAAAATTCTATGAGCACACCACCACCAAAATGTAGTTGCCAGGCTGCAGAGGTCATGGCAGACCTTGGATGGAGTGTGTCGGGAAAGACATTAAGATGTGTGGCCTAACCAGCGTGAACCCCCTGGACAGATCTAGAGCCGCGTGGACGAGCGGTGCGAAGACTAGCCAACTGCTGCCCACCCCTGTGTCAGGGACCCCGGCAGCAGTATAATCAATACTACTGCACGACTACTACTACTACATGAGGTGTACAACTGGCAATATTGCGGCAGTGATAAAACACATCCTGTCATCTTCTTGTGACCATAACAAATTTGCCTTCTTGACTTTATAACTAGGGCTTCTCTGCCTATACCAGACGCGATTGTCAGTTTCCTCTGTAGCAAGACAGACTGGTTACGTGAGTAGATTTTTCCTGGCTGCCTCCTGGATCCTCTTTATTCCTGAAGGGCCCCACTCAGCGATGTTGTTCTCACTTCCCAGGGCTAAGTTGATGGCCATCCGCACCTTGTTGACCTGTGCGAAAATATGCCCATGTTACAAGAGCTGATGATGTGTAAATACCTTGACTTTTAAAGCGTAATTTCTTTGATGATGCAAATCATAAAAACGACATATATATGCAGGAATAAAAACTACTGAAGCACTTCTTCTTGACACAAACTTGTCACCACCAAAGGAAAAGAACTTGACTTACAGCTTGCAGGTCATTATGGCCAAAATGAGTGTCAAAGGTTATCTCCAGGTCGTGATCAGGCAGGATTCCGATGCCCGTCTCAGGATCACAGCCCAGACCACAGATGGCACCAGTGTAGTGGCTATTACTACGGGTCGTTCTGGGTGCATGAAAACAGTAGGTTTGATTATGTCACTACTTTATAGTACGTATTACTGTACAGACAATGAAAAATAGAATCCACACATTGTTCATGACTTTAATGCAGTTAAATGAAGCAGTAGATTGTACTTAAGACTGTGAAGGCAAGTCAATAACGGTGCACACTAGTTCTTCTGCGATCATGATCCGTGGTAGTTTCAGATTATTTTGAAGTGTCGTTTCTGGAAAAATGTGCAATACGGTGTCAATGAAAAAAGTCTAAAGGTTTCAATGGGGGCAAGAAACAGGGGTGTGCCCTCTTAACCGTTCACTGTCAGGATAATATCATCTATCATAAGATATCTGTACTAGTTCTGACCTGAGTTCAGCCACAGGTGTGAAGAGGAGACAGACCAGGGCAGCCAGGCCGGGCATGTTGGGCATGAGGGTGGTGTCCCTGGCCGTGATGGTGCTGCCTGTAGGACTCACCCCCACGTGCCCCGCCACCAACATGCGCTGGTGGGTGTCCTGGGGGCGGTCGTTCAGCGCAACGGAGTTCACACTGTCACGCTCAATCCGGACAGACCTGGCAATAGGAAAACATAAGATGTCACAAATTTCAGGATCATTATCTATCTTACTCCAGCTTTAAAGAATGTAAGTAGTCCTTTTCCCTGGGATGCAGAACCAGAGCTCTGACGTGCCTGGCACCTTGCTTTCCACCAGGGAGTAGGAGCATTTGAGGAGAACTGATGAGACACCTGAAAGAAAAGAAGACCTGAACCCAGCGCTTTTATTGCATGCCCAGTGTTAAGCATCTCCGCCCCAGCTTTTGGGATGTTTGGGGGAATATTGATATAATCAATGCCTGCTATGGACATTTTAGAAGGAAAAGAAGGGATGCAAAAGAAAATTCTTTGGCAGCCTACCTCAGTCTTCCAATATTGATCATGCTGTAGAACACCATCTCATACGGGCTGTACGGACCGTATAGACGGACCATGTTCCGTCCCCTCAGGGCGAAGTTGTCATTGGGTACGTCATTCCCCACACTGCTGTCTGCAGGGGTCCACAGGTGGGTGGAGTCTTCAGGGGCCAGACTCTGCTCTGCACGGTCCTGGTGACTTTTCTACAGTTGAGAGATAGGAAGTCATTGGTCTAATATAGTGGGCAAGGTTTTATGTTAGAGAGTACAAGTTGTGCTTCTTTCTTTCTTTTAAAATTGTCCCCATTAACTGAAGAACTGAAGGCCACCTCATGGTTACAGGCTACAGTATCTCTTCTATCTAAGTGAAAAACAGCAATGCTTGGGACAAGCTTGATTCAGTGGGAGTGAAAGATCTAGACAGACTTATAGAGGCTGCTTTGGAACATTCCCTGCCCGAAGCAGCTGATTTACAGTGCTACAAGTACAGTGTGCTGTAATGGTAATAGCAAAGATGTGTGGTGCACAAGTACAACTTTTTTTAAGTACAGTACCTTAGAAGCATATGTCTCCTCACACATATCAGCCAAGTTCTCTCGCACCAGCTGATGGTTGATGAAAATCTCCTCCTGTTTCGTAGTGCGGTAGAGGTCCAGCCGCAGCGCCCCACGCACCACAGAGAACACCTTCCCAAGCAGGATCCTGTCAGCGACCAGCTCATGGAAACGCAGGGTCGCCTGCCGATCCCACTTACCTTCTGGTGACCGCGCGAAGGATGGACGGATTCCTTTCAGGTGGCACTCCATCGACTGTGCAAGGGGAAAATAAACTGTTTGTAAACTCATACCTCTGCTGTATGAGTAAGGTTAACACAATTCAAGACATCTTGCATAGAAATGTCAAATAAAGACTGAGAAACAAAGATTGGATAGCACACAAGTTTGACCCCTTTCTCTTTCCAGAGCAGCCCAAGAACAATGACTGCACACACACCTGGAATGGAATCTCCAGTAGCTCAGATGGGATCTTGCAGAGACAAGACTTCAGCACTGTCTCCATGTTCCCATAGTCCAGATAAAACACCTGCAAACGAGACAATCACTCTATCTCATCAAGTGTGAGGAGACACATCCCTTCATCTGTCTTATATACGTCATCACTGAAAGCAAAATTTCAAGATTTTTCTTACTTTTCATTTCATCCTTCATTTGCTTAGTAGCTACTCTTGGAGGACTGCCATTGTATTGTGTAGATGACAACAGAAACTAAGACATGTACATGTATCAGCAGTGTTGACAAGATATTTGAAGACGCTTGACACACTGCAGTAGTACCTTAACATGGTCAGGAAAGGCTGCCACAATCCGTGCTCTGTAGTACTTGACACTCGCCTCGTCCTGATAGGGAGCCAGACAGTACTGGTCACGGAGCACCATGTTGGCAGGTAAGGGCTGTGATCAAGAGAGATAAGGAACACAAACATCTGAACATGGGCTGACCAATAGTATTGATATGTCATAAATCTAACTTGTGTTGGCGTAACAGATAGAGTGTTTGGTCCAGCACCCAGAGATGCTGGATTCGAATCCCCTTGCATGCCACCGATGTTGTGGCCTTCAGAAAGGCACTTTTACATGACTTTCCTCAAGTCACCAAGGTGTACAAATTGGTATCTGACTTCAGTTGGGGAGGTTAAGGTGGTGGAAGTAGAGAGTTGGGCTCCACCTTCTAATATCGTGCCCTAGAAACAGTGGATAACAACCCACTGCCCCTATGCTCTCAAAAAGACTGGGACTGACTTATCAATTCTAACTTACATGGAGTTGTCACTAATATTAGAAATAGTACATGTACACAGTAGAGTGAGGATAATGGACCAGTTGGGTGGGACAGACAATTTACTGAATAAAGTGGCAATACACAACAACATCATAGCTTTGGACATGGGGAACAAGTTAGCCAAACTATAGTGTTGTTAACCTGTGGTTCCAAAAATGTTCTAGATCGTAAATTTCCGGGAGTACAGGGTCATCCTTTTGTGTGTGACTTGAGAAGAATCGTTTCTGACATGCAGACATTCCAACTGAGGCAGGAATGCAGGAGAAAAATGACACCACATGTCTCTGCAATCAAAATAACATGGACGGCCAGCAGCTATCACTGACATATGGGGGAGCCAAATTCTCCGGGGATTATCAAGATTTTTGGAAAACCTGTTATCTTAAGATCATTCATCCAAAGGAAGATCCTCTTATCCAGGGGAAGTAATGTCACACAAATCTTCATTTGCTTATGAATGAATGAATGAATAAATGAATGGTCGGATGGATGGATGAATGAATGAATGCATGAATAAATGAATGGACCAATAGACGAATGACCTATATTACATATTGCTTAGAAATTATCACCTGTAGATTAGCCCCTCCATCCTGATTGATGGTCTCCATTAGGAGGGCCAGCTGGTCAAAGTACTCGGCCTCTGCACGGTGAGCCCAGAAGTGCCCACACTCAACAACCTGGGGAGGAATGTCAGAGAGAGACACCTGGCATTATATCCTTATCTTACAGGGTCACACCTGTGAATATTAAAAAACACTGCTGTGCAAGTTCTATGAAAGTAGTACGTGAGAACTTTGATGTCAAAATTTTCAACTTAACTTTAAATACCTTGTGAAATACTGCATTAAACTTAACTGCATTTCTAGTGTTCATTGTAACAAAATGTGAGGTAAGCATTTTATGGCACTAATTTATACCTTGTTAAGGGTTGCTTCAGACGAGCTAATACCATGACTTACGTGTAGTTCTGTTGGCAATGTAATGTTATGAACAATCTGAAACCTAAATTTCATTTTCTTCATCTACATGACACTTACCTCAGTGACATATAACTGCATCCAAGGTTCTTTCGGAGAAGGTGGTTCTACTGCTTTAGGTCCCTTCGTTTGTTCCACCTTCACTGAGGGCCGTCCTCCTTGACCAATCTCTCCATATAGTCTGGGGAGACAAAATGTGGAAAGTAAACTTAGGTAAGATTCAAAGGGTTTCCACATATCTTTACAATGTAATCCTAAGGTTTTATTAGTGCAAAGGGGTTTGCAGGGCCAAGGTTGGCAGAAATGCACATGGCTTGACTCAAAGATGACACAACATATCATTTTATTAGTTAATGTGTGGCTGGTGGCAAATGTAAAAGTAACCCAATGTAGGTCCTACCTTGGATAACTAGGCATGAAATGAACCAGGATGACTAAAAACTTACACAAAGTCTACCTACCCATGGATCAGTGAGGCAGACACTGAGTCACTACATGTAGCTGTGGATGTGGTAATGCCAGACTACCTGTTGGTCCTGAGCTTCTTGCTGTCGTTGATGGCAGTAGCCTGCTGCATCAGGGCTCGCTGGACCTCCTCCCTGGGGCGCAGTCTCAGCTCCAGCGGGATCCGCATCGACCTGGGAACATGAGGCTGTGGTCAGCTTCCTTCACAAAAAAACATGTGCTCCTTCTCTTAGATAATTATCTCGTGTTTAAGGAGAGTCATACATGTACCTCGAGCAAGTTACAGACCCCAGCACACTTGTTG
Source organism: Branchiostoma lanceolatum (assembly GCF_035083965.1). Lineage (NCBI taxonomy): Eukaryota > Metazoa > Chordata > Leptocardii > Amphioxiformes > Branchiostomatidae > Branchiostoma > Branchiostoma lanceolatum. The sequence goes on along the minus strand of NC_089725.1, from coordinate 23,524,953 downwards.
AAAAAAATAGCGGTCCATCCTGGTGTTAGTGTATAAAACCCTACAGTCCGGTCTTGTGGAGCTGGTACTCACTGTGCAAAACGGGTATGTTACCAAAAAAAGCGGTTTACCAGTTATGCAGAACAAAGAAAAAATTATGTTCATTTTTTTCTCCAGTGCCTTTTATCTAACTTGAATGCAAACATATCAGAGATTTATGTTGAACTCAATTCTGAACATTCCACAACTTAAAATTTTTATTTCAATCATCTCAACTCATAATGAATGCAATTTAGATGGGCAAAGGAAATCAAGGACAGGTGCACCTCATCTTTACAGCCAGGTAGACAGCAGGTAGCACACCTGTTCCATGGTAGTCTGGCGGAGGTGCAAACTCCACATAAGCTCTGCATAGGAGGAATAAAGAAATATTAAGCAGTTACATATTTCATACATACAATACAGATGGAGGTGACTGGTAATAAAATGGTAGTCAAACATAGATCCAAAATTACTGAGGAAAGTTTTCATTACAAAGTGCATTTGTATTACATGTGCATGAACATTTTTAATGATCCAAAGTTTGTGCCTACCCAAATGAGCATTACTACAAATAAGAGGCTAACTTTACCTTGTATCCTCTAACTTGATGAACTTGCCTTCCCCACACGGGCGCATGACGGCGCCCAGCTGTTTCAGGTACAGCTGTGGAGCAGGAGGCATGCCACGCAACTACAGGGGGTAGAACCTGAGTTAGACATGCTTACAATACATATGCCATTGTTTCTAAACTACAGGGATCATACATGTACGGATCAGATATTGTGTTAACAAATGCTTACAATACAATACACACATTGGTCCTCACTCAACTAAGAATCAACCAAATGTCAATGAGCAGAAATATGATGTGTCACCATGACTGTTGTCAGGGGGTTGCTGCCTGACAAGTCTCGTACAGCCTCTGCTTCATCGGAGGCTGCACAGGTGAAGTAGTTTGGATAGAACGCTCCAGCCAGGACCATCTGAGGAGAGAGAGGAGCTTATTTTTCTTACTGCATAGGTTTTCATCATATCAACTACACCAGAATTCCTTTCAGGATATTTCTAAAAGTTAAAGGATTGTAATAAGCCTGTTCATGGTTCAACTGCTCATGCGCAGTGATATGCATTGTGGGTAATATGTAAAAGTTGGAGGCCGCTGAAACATAAACAAAACACGTCTGGATGTGTATTAGCATGGACTAGCCAAGTAAGGGGTCTTCACCTTTGACCTCGTTGACCATGTGCAGTTGTAACCGTGAACAAGCTTATTGCTCTTCTCCATCCCTTTGCATACCTCAAATTCTGGGACTCTCTGAGAACGTCTAAAAGTAAAAGTAGAAGTTAAAATGGCCTTCATCAGAGACACAAATGTTCCCGACAGCTGCCCCCTACCTACCTTGAGGATCAGGTTGTCATGTGTGGTGTCTCTCGTTTGGTTCACGAGCGGGTTCCTGTCCAGCTGCACACGGATGTTGAAGTTGGCCATACGATCCTGGAGCTCCTTGGCAACTGCTGACATCTGCAAACAGAAACAGCTGTATGGTAATCACAACAAGTACCTGCTTCAGGTAACATCTGACAACTGGGACCTATAAAAAGTAACTTGTTGGAAAAATACTCAAAACAACCAGCAACTAGTACTTTCTGACCTCTTTAATTCTCTTGAGTTGAATCATGTTCCTCTTTGCCCACTCCAGCTCTTGCTATGGGAAGAAGTAAGAAATAAGACAACCATGTCATCAGATTACATGTCTGAATACCCTGTCTGTCTTTTATCTGTTCTGAAAGAACTAAATATGGGGATCTATTCCACAAAAAGTTGGCACGTTGTGATCAAAAATGACTATGGAAATTCTCATATTGTAATCAAATCATTTATCTTTCATAACACCTATTAGACTGACTCTGTAATGTACTAACTCACCTGTCTGTTCCTGAACATTCCTGTCCGACAACAATCTTGCCATTTCTGGAAGAAGAGAAGAAATAAACATAAGGTGACATGGATGTTCTTACATTACAACATTTTATGACAAGACTACATGTGAAAGTCTGAAAAGGAGTGCCATACTGTACATACCTTGTATGCATTCAGCATGGCAAGGCAGTCACTGAAGGTTCCCTCAGACCAGGCCATCTTCGATCTAAACAAATCACAGAAACATCAGTTATTTCAGCACTCTTAAACACCTTCTACACCTTTTTCAATTTCAGACTAGATCTGCTAATCAAAAGGCTCTGAGAACAAGTGATTCAGCCCAAGACTCACCTGTATGATTCCAGGTCCCCCCTGAAGGGTTTCGCAAAGAAACTCTTCAGGGAGAGAGATGCACCTACAGTGGAGAGGGTAAGAGAATCATTATTTGCAATATCTGTGTTAATTTTCTTTCACACAGTCATAAGATATCTATCACTCTACTTGAAACTAAGGGCCAAACTGAAAGAGTTTAGTACTCTATGACAGTGTTGTCTACCATGGCACAGGCTATCTTACCAAGCACTGGCTAGCATATCTAACTATGCACTAAAACATACTCCTTCCCTCCTCAAGAACTGTGACCAAAACATATGATTCCTTACCTATGATGAGAGCTTCCTTCAGGTAGCCAAACACATGTCCAAGCAGCAATAGCTTCCCCACCCTGACATCCACAGGGAGGGCCGCTAACACACGACCTATGAAGGTCAGGTCACCGTCATGAGGGTTCACATCTCCTGAGGTCACCGTGGAGAGGGCACCAACCTGCAGGCATAGAGAGACACACCAAAAATCATGTAGCAAGACTTTTTGTGACTACTAATTTTCAAATGTGAATATTCTTAACAAAAAGATTAGGGTAGGAAGAACAGCTGACTTGGAATTCTCAGACACTTGGAGTTCTTAGTAATCAGCAACAGAACACAGTCAGCTTGGTTGCTACTGATTCATTTGAATGAACTTCAAGGATCTGCAATGGAGATGAAAGCTTGTAAGCATCAGGGAAAATGAGATCTTAAGAAAGGATACTGATATCCCCACCATGTTTTACCTCATAATTTTAACTTAGTTAACTTGAAGCTGTGAGATGTGACTATCATCCTCAACCTTTATTATTAGTGTTTGCAAACAAGATTTCTTATCATCAAATTGTCTTTTCCCACCTCCTTCAGCAGTAAGACTGTGGCCTCGATGGCGTCCAGGTTGGGTGGCTGCAGTGCCAGACCGAGGATGGCCTTAGGCTCCCCCAGGTCCAACAGCTTCACTTTCAGTACCAGCTGCTCCAGGGGGCAGCGCTGCACGGGACAGGAACACGACATTCTTTACCTTCTGAAGGAATTCTTTATCTTAGGAGTTCATAATAAACTTAAATCTGCATTTTTTTTCGGCACCTGAACCCAACACCTTTATCTCACGAATACACCAAATCACTTTAACAATCTTAAATCATTAAAAAAATCAACAAAAATCGTGGCTCATATCAGAACCTAAATTAAGCTTACCAAAGACTTTTGGAACAGAATGATTGACGACATTTCCAAGTACCTTGGCAGCCTTCAAAATAGTCTGCCAATTTCAGAGATGACACGGCAAGACACAATGCTTTTAATGTATGCTGCTGACACACATTGCTTGTTATACCTACACCTCCTATTGATAATTTTTCCATGAAAACATGCCATCCTGATTGCTCTTGGTGTACACCCACAGATATCATACCTGCATCTCTGGGATGCCATACTCCTGCAGGTGAATATCATAGAACTCCCTGGAGACCATCCTGTAGGCTCGGCCTGAGGACACACGGCCCGCTCGACCTGGCAGCAGGCAGAAACATGGACCTACATGTATTACATCTGAACTTCTATCTGTTTTCATTGTCTTCTCTTTTCTAACTACATGTAGTTATCTTCCCCCTCTAAAACACTTCCAAAACAAAAAATCATGGTAGGAATGAAAGATGCATATCTGTGAGCATATTACACATTCTCTTACAACATGTTGCTAAGTTTTAAGCTGACTGAAGAAACTCTGCTCCTTGCACAGTAACCTACATCTCTGATCAATTTAGTTCAGTGCCTAGAAGTAGTCTCTCGGCCTTCCACTGGGCAATCTTGTTTAAAAAATAGACAGACCTTTGAGATTTATTTTCCAACTTGTTGTGGAACACAAACTGTTATAAGGCATCACAAGTGTCCAACCCAATGTAGCTCTGTAAAACATGTTGTCAGGGCCACCGAACACTTCAATTGAGGTAAAATACATCAAATACCCTGTTCAGAACTATAATCCTACCTTTCCTTTGGGTACACATGGCCTGAGATGCCCAGTTCAGTTGCAGACTCTGGTAGTTGGTCTCAGGGTCACACACCATGCACTTAGTCAGGCAGAAGTCGATCACTGAAGGAACAAACAAACATGAATATTCTTTGCTCTATTTATCTTTGTTTTATATTGTACACATGCAAATAAACAATAAACAATAAACAATATAACAGGAACAATGGAGAACAAATCCTCAACCAAACGTAGTAACATTGCCTGGGGATATAACATTTTGATGAGTTGGGAAAAAACAGTCGTCATTGTACAGGCATTTTTCTACATTTGAGAACTTCCTTACCATATTTGATGTCAGGTACAGTAATGGAGCTCTCTGCTATATTTGTTGATAGGATCACCTGAACACAATAAAAAAAGGAGAACTTTTAATACTTTTACATTCTTTACCTATTATGGTCATTTTCACTGACAAGTTCATATTGATTAGAAATCATGTAACTTTCACTGGGAAACAATATGTATTGCTCTACAGGTGATAAATGGTAATTTTGAATAGAAATTAACCTACTAGTATACACAACCTTGTGAGGCTACTTGTTATAACTTATGCATTGCTACAAGTACTGCACACTGTACATTGTTTCTAACAAAAGATGTTGTGTGAAGTCAGTTTGTCTCACCTTCCTCATGTGAGGCCTGGGTGGAACAAAGACCAGTGCCTGCTCTTCTGATGTGATTGTGGAATGAAGGGGAAGAACCCATAGCCTACACCACAGAATATGAAAGAACAAAAGCTAAATCCTTGAAGACGGATGGTAGAAAAGTCTAGTAGGATTAACCAGGTACCTCATAACTAGTAGTTTTGTCATCTCTTATAATATTAACAACTCGTTCCGTACCTATTTTAAGACCACTTTCTAGCAAGAGTTACAGTGCTACACTGAGCAATGCTTACCAGTCCTCATGATCAAAAATCTTACAGTGTCAAGAGAACATCAGAGTTTCCTACTTACTTGTATCTCGTCGTCTCGTGAGCAAGAAGCTCGTCCAACGTGTTAATCTCTGCAAGACCTGGAACAAAACAGAGTTAATGCAAAAGCAGCAAAGATCATGATATGTCTTCGATGAAGACATTTTATACTAGTAATTCTTCATCTTTCAGATGTCCAAATACACAATCCCTGACCATGATAACTAGTGAGATGGCACTTTGCAAATTTATTAACAAGCTGTCATACTTTCTATACAAATATTGCTCCATGTGTTAGTTGATCTGTTGATGCTATTCATGAAATATCATTTTCATGTTTTTATCATCCATATGATCTCATTTTCATTGTGCCTAGATGGAAAGAGCCGAGAGCTTGAATTGCATCTTATACCCCAAACTTTCCAAGTTCAAGATGTTCACATAATTTCTTTGTGTTATCACATGACAGGACATGTACACCTACCTGGTAGGAAGACAAGCACAGTGCCTCTGTTGACACCCAGCCCTTCTGATATACTTCTCCTGTAGAATCAACAGGAATTTTCTAAATGAGCGTGCTTATTTCATTAATTGTTATTACACCTCTGACCTTGTATACTAGTAAATCAAATAGTATGTGGAAATCGGAGAACACCATCAACATGACCAGAACTCACCCTTCTTCCTGGGCCTCAAGCTGGTCAAAGTATAGGATGAGTTTACGTGCCAGCTCAAAGGACTGGTCACTGATTTCTGGGTTGTCCCATTCCAACAAAGGGAGCTAAGGAAGGGCACAAATTTAAAAATGTTTTTAAATCAACCTAGAACTGACAATGACTTGAAAGATCATTTAGAAAAAAAGTCACCTATTCATTAATTTTTCCTGACTTGAAAGCAAGCAAAGAATTAGATGAAACAACAAAGGAAGGTTGTTAGACATACTGGTCCTAATGGTGCCAGGTCCTCCACATAGAACTCTGTGACAGGGAACAGTCTTCCTTCTACTGTGACTACAGGTGCAGGTGCCAGCTCACCTCGTACTGGGATACTGAAATATCCCGCAAACATGGAGCTGTCCAGTGTGGCAGACATCAGAACCACCTGTATGGACAGATCAAGGCAACTGTTTGGGAATGTGAAGGCCATACCAAGAGTGTCAGTGGTAAGACAAACTTTGTCTTAGGTGTTTTGATGTACATTGACAAGGTAGCATTGCAAAAATCACTTCTCCCCGACCCAAAATGCTGCTGTGAGAGCTGGACAACAAACATATATTTAAAAACTTCAAGGTTTACAAACCAAGCTGGTTCTTACCTTTACATGACGTGAGTTAGACCTGAGCAGCTTCCGTGCTACCAGGAGAGCAAAATCTGTTTCCTGGTCTCGCTCATGAACCTGGACAAAGTAAGCAATGGTGTAACATGAGTAATGTTGTAAAGTTGTAATATAGAAAGATTTCAAACCAAAGGATTTTCATTTGCTGCTAAATTTGTGAAAATCTGTTTTTTTTTCGCAAAGTTACAATAAAACATAAGAGACATGAAGTGGCTGACCTCATCCAGGATGACATGAGTAAACTGGTTCATGTTCTTGGTGTTGATGAGTTTCTGAAGGAGGACTCCGGTGGTCATGAAGGACAGACGGGTGTCTTCTGACTGCTGCTTGTCCATCCCAACCTGCAACACACAGCATACCGTTACCTTCGTCTAAATATCATACTGCTGCTTTCAACTTCTAGATCTGCCAGTAAAAGGATGAAACAGCTCTTGTAGAAGTTGTCAGCAACACGACAGCCACATATTATTAAGTTGAAATAATGATACAGCATGAATGTGCTTAACACTACAGTGACTACACATGGAATATCGTAATAAAAGATGGTAGTCAGTGCTTGGTTTTGCTTTAATGTTGTGTTCCAGATGTAGACTATCAGGAACTTTTTCAGTCCTTGTGATAGCTGAGACAAGATCAAGGAACATACAAATTTGTACCATACATATGTCACAGTAGAGATGGCGATTCAAAGTGTTATTGTTACTGTTACATATACATCTGGGTGGCCAGGCTTAACAAGGTAAACAACAGATTTGTCCTTGACACATTACTAGTGTTTTCCTCAATAAACTGCCCCACCTGATAGCCCACAATACCACCCAGTCTCCAACCTCGCTCATCAGCCACCCTCCGTGAGATACTGATGGCTGCGATACGTCTGGGCTGGGTGACAACAACGTTACACCATCTGTGGGGACAAAACATCATGAGGTTTCAACAGTTACAACACTACAACACATGTCAATGGCAGCAATCAGAAGTTTCAGCCTTTCTACATGTTAAATGCAGAAGTCTTCTATCATATTTCATCAGCATAATCCACAGAGGCCCCATGCTATTTTTCTCTTTTACTTGCTGTTGTAAATTCTTTAGGTTTGATGTGTCTAATTAGTCTCTTACAACAGTAACAGGATCATATCAAACTCCGTTAACATTTCCCCATTCCTGTGCTTGCCTCACCTGTTGGCACGTGCATAGTGGTCCAGGATGTACTGTGGTACCTGTGTTGTCTTCCCACTACCTGTGTCTCCCTGGATGACTGTCACACTGTTGCTCTCTACAGTGGTAATAATCTGCAAAAGGGAAATCACAGAACTCAATGTGACAACAAGTAGGCTTTCACTTTTTTCTTCCGACCTAACTTTGTAACATTTCTTTTAACAAATGGAAGATAATAATGCTGCCTTTTAAGACCATAACCAAACTTTTGGGCACAGATCATTTGTTTAGAAAAGATGGATGTGGGATGTGGAGAAAATCCTTCTCTACCTTTACCCGAGTTGGAAGCTAGCTAGGTGGGCTCTGTAAGAACTATGCTATGCTAAGAATACAGGTAACATCTTTCATTGTTGGAACATGTGTACATGTAAACAAGGACATTCCAAAGTATACAAAAAAAAGTTGCAAGTTCTGAGAGATGTAACTGTTTCTGTAGATGTTAATAGAAAAGTTCCACTCCTCTGTATTGTTGAGCTTACCTCCTCCTGGTACTGAGTGATGGGCAGGGTGGGGTTGTAGGTGTGGTTGAAGTTGTAGTTACGGTAGATGTTCACAGATCGCAGGGGGTCCTCCTCCAGAGTTTGGCGACCAAGATCCCCGGCAAGACTGTTGATGCTGTCTAGATCCAACGCGTTCAGATCCGACATTCTTTCATCGATACTCTCCAGATCTTCCAGATCGTCCAGCTCATGTTGTTGGTACATCTGGGCATACTGGGTCTGACGGGGGTTATTCATCCTTGGCTCCCTGAAATGTGATGGTATCATGATAACTTGACGACTAATGTCACAAAAGAAAATGGGATTTGACATTCCCAGATATCAGATAGTGATTGTGGTGATATGTAAACTTATAGTCCATTCAAGTCCCCTATAACCTCCTTGCCATGTAATAAAAGGGGAAATATTTGTGGTGGTTTTCTGTTTGTGGTTTTCGCTGGAGGCCTGCCCGCCTTAGCCCGGGGCTTCCTCCCCCCCTACTTTACCCCTAAGTTGAAGTTAAAGTTGACCTCTTCAGTGCAAACATTTCCAAGTAAAACCCAGCATGGCAGTTTCAACAAGGAACTTTTAAGAGGGCCTGCATGGGGGGGTCCCGACAACGCTCTACGCAAAATTCGGAGGGCCGGCTACGTAAAACGCTTAATTCAGAAAGCCTCCCTTCGCTCTACGCTAAATTGAAAAAGCCCCCTCTACGTTTTACACTAAATTATGGAGTGGTCGGCAACGTTCTACGTAAAATTAAAATGGCCGATTACGCTCTACGTAAAAGGGGCATGCAGGCCTCTTTTAAACGCATGATGAGTCACAAGGTTGTTGTTTTTTTAAACTGCAAACACTGCATTTTTTCCTTACCGCGAAATCAAAGCCCCAGTAAAATTTCCCATATTACAGTATTGCATTTTTGCTCACAAAAAGAATTCTCAGAGGTACTATTCAGCAACACTAGTTGTTTTCATCCACGAAAAGTGAGGAGCAACACTAATCAACCACAGATGTTTCCTGACAAAGCCTCCTTGCTCAAATCAAGGTTTTATATCAGATGCTCAAATCATGCAGAACCTTTGTTTCTGATTCTGCCGAAAACATCACTGATTCTACCGAAAACACGTCGACAGAGATGTGTGCTAAATCCGAGGCCTTCTTATTCATGAACGAAAGGGGTATTCACTTTGAAATTCATAACTCGGGGGAGAGGTGCGAACACGTTGTTGTTGTTGTTGTACCGTGTGTTCGCTTGTTAAAGATCATCGGAACTTGGAGACTCATAGGAACTTGGAGAATCCAAGTTTCGCTGGATCTAGAGGCTTAGATGTAGCCTTAATCGGAAGACACGTCACAACAGTTACAGTAGTAACGTTACAGGGCTAGAGGATACTTACTTCTTGTATCTGGGAATCATAGGCGCCTCTGGCTTCGCGGGACCGCCCGTCGCCGCGTCGAAGTCCTTCCCGCCGAGTTTGGACCTCGGAACGGAGTTCAGACGGACTAACGGCTTGTCTAGACTAAACCACGAGTCGATATAGTCGATCGAAACGTCACTTGTCAACCTGCTGCTCATCTTGAGGGTGGTTTGACTTTGTAAACAATGTCCAGAAAAGTTGGAAGTGTCTCATCGCCAAGTTTTCACTTTTCCGTCGCCATCTTGCTTCCCGTCAGCACGTGGTCGGGGCAAAGGTCACGTGAAGTTGAGTGACTGTGGATCAACAGGTGAGCAGGTTCACACCTGTCCAGGTAGCAACTCTGCCTCACCGCGAAGTCTGAAACACCTCGCACTTCCCAACAAGTGGCTGAACAAGGAGGTTTGGGCTGAAGTTGTGATGCAACTGTATTCATATATCTCATATTGCTGTTTCTCCCTTTTCTTACCTTGGCTTAGGCCATGTTGATTTGATTACATGGATGACATCCTCTGGGAACCCCAAAACTGATGCGAGCCTACGAATAAAAGAAAACTTTGGCAAAAAAAAGTTTCCTTCGTTATAGAATTTATGTGGTCAGGAAGGTTGAACAAGAGTTAACACACGGACTATGGTATACTGAATAATAGATTCTTAATTTTTGTTCTTTCACATCATCTTCTTTGACTTTGGAATTGAGTTTGCATTCTACGATATCCATTTCCCGAAAATTGATTTTTGTTTTCACTTTACAGCATATATTTTCTCATTTTGCAGCTGCTTTGCATGATTTACAGTATGGCCAAATTTTTTGTCGGGTAACAGACGAAAATTGTTGTCATCCATATAATCAAATCAACATGGCCTTATATGCTGTTGTCTGCGATAAAATTGAACACCTATTCCGGTCATGATTTAATGGTTACATGCCAGCCAAATCGTTCCATTTACAGTACAAGAAGGAAAATTTTCTGTCTCACAGACCAATATCCCTCTCCAAGCAGATGTTTGGCTTGTTTTTGATGTCTTTTTATTTATACCTTTTAAGGGCTTTCCATTTTGTCAGGTTGTAAGCCAGGCAATTGACAAAAAGAAAACCTGACAAAATAGAAAAGCCAGATAAAAACGCCCAAACAAGTTGGAGCCAGACCTCTGCTTGGAGAGTACAGAATGGCAGATCATGCTGTGTGTGTGTGTGGTCTGGATTATTCAACCATCCTCAGTCCTCACCAACATATCCTGCTGTTCTTAGAATCTTACCATTAAAAGTCATGACAAAAGTGCCATTCCATAGTTTTTTTTTATTTCATCTTCTTTTTGTACATGACACAATTTAATATGGTGCGGCAGTCACAAGGCTGACACAGTGGAAACACATTACACATACATGTAGCACATGCATATCCTAACAGTTCAAGACCTGTGGTTATATTGTGGAGGAACATGACTTACTAGTATTAGTTACCTGTGCTCTTTTCAGCTGGGTTTACATATTCACGTACAAATGTTTGTTGAAAGCTGGGAGTGAATGGGTAATTCTTGTCAGAACCCAGGTCACTAAAATTCTAAGAAATTTATACCCAACATATAATCTCTAATTATTTTGATCACGGTTTGCAGGATAGGACTTGCAAAACTTAACAAAGACTGAAAATCCCAGGTAGATATAAATCTATATGCATCATATAGACTTTTTGGCTTCCCTGTTACTCCAGACCAAAAATAGACTCCATTTCAAATTTCCAAAACTATTTTCAAAGTAGTGCCTTCACCCCAATCCATACTCTCAACAGACACTGGTCCGGTCACTCTAGCCTGGTATCAAAACCTATCATAACTGCCGAGTCTATCCTCTTACGCAAAGAGGACAAAGAGACTCGGCAGCTATAACAGGTTTATATACCAGTCTATAGTCCATCTGCACCTCTCCAAGAACAGAGGAGGGCACAGAGTTTGGGTGACTGGACTGATATCTGGTTGGCAAGATTACACAGGCCAATCCCTTGTCTTTGCCACATCCTGATATGATAATGATACTAGTGTTTTGTGCACATAACTTCACTAGAGCTTCATTGACACAGAAAACCATGCATAGAGAAATAATCACAACAGGCTGGACACAGGCAGGATATACTTGATAGCATACACAGTAATCATACATAGTCAAATATCCTTTTATTACCATCTATCTCTTTCACTCAATAGCCACATTTTCACAAAGCGTTGCTTCCCTGGGCTTTACTGACAGGGGTTTGATGATGATAAGGAATGACCACAAAATGTTGGTGATTTTTGTCCTGAGATGTGTGGAAGAGGCGTTTTGTAACTGCTACCCATGTTTCAAATCTTATCGAGGTCAAGAATAATGAAATATCTGGAAACAACTGTAACTTGGTTACAATGTCCTTAAAAAATGATTTCAACTCAACTACTCTGTTTGATCATCCCTCATGTATAACACAGGTGATCGACATACCACTCAATATCAATGAATACGATATGATATTATCTATGCATACACAAATGGTAAAAATAGAAAGGAAGGAGTAAGGACACAAACTTTTATTCTGTCTCTTTCTTAATTTCAATACCTCTCTCATCTAAAGTAAGAGGTACTCCAAAGGTATTCAATAATACATTACTATCATGATGATACAGATTGACAAGCACCAGCAATGCCCAGATGACTACAGACAACCATGTAGAGTTGACACACCTGACACATGAGGAACTATTCAATTTTTTAAGATTAGTTAGGGAAACCCTGTAAACTTTTGTGTTTTTTTATGTTCAAATTAATGTTCACATGTTTTTTCCTTGATTTACAAGCATGTCAATGTACCATCTCAGTTTCTCCAGTTGACATTTTGCCACTGCACTCCCCAATCTTGTTACAAGTATCTTATCCCCAATAAACATTTAAAAACAGAATAGCCCAGAGAATATAATATCTTGCTTTACTAAACTGGAATCGCTGACAGAAATGATGGCGGTGATGTCAATGGTTTGTCTTCCGTTTGCCAGGTTGTCGTCCCTTCCCCACAGCTGCTGAAACACATTTCATTGGTCACAATAACGCACCTTCCACTCACAGAGTACAAAAAAAGTGTAACAGACCACAGCAGTAGGTAAATAGTCGTTAACCTTTCCTCTGCTGGCTTGATTTAAGGTATCCTGCAATCTGCACTGATGTCATGTTTGAAAGCAAAATTTGGGTCATTCCACTCTTCGCCTTCATTTATGGTTGAAATGAAAAGTACATTGGCCATCACAGAATATGCTATTTTCTTAGGTGATAAATAGTTGAATGTCATCATGTACAAAAAATTACACCTTTATGATCATTAAACAGGATCTGCAACAAATGTACATACATCCAAATTGTTTTACCAACTCAGTATTTTGACATCTAAACTGATCAAGTCTACTTGTCAAGTCTAGTACTAGTATATAATACATATACATGTGGTAAACTTTTAAGTTAGTAGCAAGTACAGTACATCTATGCTGGCATTACACATACAACTGGCAAGAGCATGATTTGTTCAGTTAACAAAAAGCCAATGAAACGATGTTCAACTTTATCAGTAACCGCGGCAAAGCACTTTAATTTGGTGGAGATTATTTTCACACATTTGGCAGTTGGCACTCTGAGCTACTGAAAGATAACCCGTCAATAAGTCGGTTCACAGTTTGAGCTGCACATGCATCAGTTGAAGGCCCCTAACCTGTAAACGGTTCTTGTCAACACCATGCAAGATACCAGGTCAGATGTGTTTTGCTCATCGCTCAGTTTAGTTCAGTTTATCAAAATCAACCTTGCAGCATAAAATACAAGCTGAATTGCGCTGATTTTACACAATAGTGCTGTACACGAGCAACATCCACAATTAAACAAAAACAAAACGCCTGTATATGACGGGCCTTTAATTTTGACATATTACACACAATACAAATACATGATGTATCACAACATGTAAATGCAGTTCAAACTGTGAACCATCTATAAACTATTATTGTGAAAAAGCCAATATCTATCTCCACCATACTAAAGCCTTAAGGTATGTTATTGCCGTACTAAGAGTAAAATGGACCAACCGCTTGCGTCTTAGGATAAGATCATGACGACTGCAATCTATCACAAACATGACATTACCATTTAACAATACTGCCATGCCTTCCTGGGTAGAGACAAGAGTGTCTACAGACCAAGTGCTCACTTTGTACCCTACCACTTGGCCAGATGACATGAGTCAAGATATTGATAAGCGATGCAATACTGTTTGGAATATCTGCAAATCATATTGTATACAACACTTTTCAATAAGATGTATTAGTTTTATGTTAGTATAAGTGTGAGGGGGAGTGAGAGATTGTGTGTGTGCGTGCGTGTGTGTATGTGTGTGTGTGTATGTATGAGGCAGCCTGTGTGCAAATATGTACATATATGGTTATAATGTCTTCACTTTTTGCCTGTTTCTTCACATCTTGTTTACAATGAGCTGTTTTGTAACCAAGCACTGCTGGAATATGCCTTACCTTTCCTAGGGAGGGCATGTTAGTAGTCCAAACGATCCCCCATACCTGTAGCAAGAACCAAAGCAGAAATATCTGCAACTCATGCACTTAAGCCCTCTGTACACATGCAATGGCAAGAACAAGCATTATGCACAACAAGCAGATACACAGCAGTACAGACTTGTGTTAAGAATGGCTGCAGGGTGACTACCCTGAGATAAATCTTAGAAAAGGAATAGCTTTGTTTTGGAGTTAAAATCTACTTGAGGAAATCACTACCAATTTCTGAAAGATGTAGCCAGTAGTTCTGACAGCCACACTTAAGAAAAGCCTATCCCATCTAAAGACAAACCTATAGTCGAGTAAGACTGGGCAGGCACGGTCCAAGCTTACCATTTTCTCTTCCTGATCGGTGGGAGTGGCTGCCAGCTGACAATCTTCTTCTAGCTACTGTCATCTGCAGAAACATGGAATAAACCACATAACCTCATCTCCAGGACAAAATCATCATTATGACTGGGTGCTTATCAACACTTAAAACTTGGAATTTGGCTTGGTAAAAGGCCTGGGTGTAGAATAATGATTTCAAACACTAGTTTTCAAGTTCTGTACAGTTGACTATTTACACGAGACTAGAAGCTGGGTCAATAATATGAGAGGCTTGCACTGCTACTATGGTTTGTAGACCCTGGTAGCTTTTCTCGCTCTGGCAATTGCATTCGTTTTGTGTTTTACTATTAGATATTTGTAGTCACTACAGCAGCTTCTATCAAAGAGCAAAGAAAGTGGCAGTCTAAAGTTCTACAGAGTGAGGGACAATGATGTAGAAAGTATGATGCGGTTGTCTGATTGTTCTAACCAATCTCAGCCAGCATTGAGCATATCAGGTATACTTTCACAGGTAAGTCATTGCTGTATCTAATTGATTAGCTGATAGTAACGGTTAACAAATGTGTGAGTCCAAGCATTTAAACAGTGAAATCTTCAGTTTGCAAGGGCACAGAAACTTATTGCCTTCATCAAAGATATGAATTTTGACTGTCACAATACATACATGTACATAAAAAGCTACACATAGACCAATTATCACACTTCACAGACAGAACTTCAAAAACAGCAGTCTTAATCCTTGCAAGTTTGTGGGTTGTATTTCAATGGACTGACACTGCAGTACCATGACATCAGGGTAAGATGTCAGGGTACAAGGAAAGCAGCACAGTGTCGCAAACCTAGTATGCTACCTGCCATTATCTTTACTACACCTACACTCTATACCAGAGTTTGATCTTAGCATCTCAGCCCCACAACGAGTTCAACCTTCTCTGGGTTAAAGATTTTGCAGCATTCTTACAGCAACATAAAAACACCCCAGCCATGTTTTGATGGACTCACACAAGCAGAACCAGTACTCCAAAACATGGTTGGTTGTATTACTAATAGATGTATATCTTAGATCCATTTTTTCTAGAATTCTGTCTTTTCATTTTGCACATCAATGATCTGCATCTGCTTGTGATCTCCAGTTTTATCTTTTTTACATTTTTTACCTTTTGCTGAGGTATGGTGGTCGGCTGGCAGTTCTACATGTAGAAGTAACAAAGGATTGGGTGAGGTTCAGAAGGTACCATCATCTTTAAACTTTGAAAACCCGCGCCAATGTAGCATGCAGCATTTCCAAACATCTTGCAGTACAAGTCACAGTGCCAGGTTTGCTACTTATGCTGGTATTTTAACATTCTTCTTGCACACTAGCTCATGTGGACACTAAATTGCTACCAGGACAACTCATAATTCTTGTAGACTGTATAGCTCTGGCTCTATGAGCCTGCTTTTGTTGCAGCAAAAAGAACGTTCCTCCCACCTGATGCCTATTTAAACGTTTGGGGGAAATGCTACCATAACCAAGAGCCAGCACATGTTGAGAATGTCCATGTTGCAGACAGTTGTCTAAGCTCAGCCATGACAGCATCTTTCACACAGACTGCACAAGACACACCCCTCCCAATTAAATTTGACTCAATCATGTGAAGCATTATCTTATCAGTAAAGCAGTGTTAATATGTTGGAACATCTGAGAAGCTAGTTGCAAACATAAGTGGCAGAAATTAGAGTGGGATAATATTCATTTCATTTTTGGACTCACCTTTCTTATGGCTGTCCAGTCCTCCAGGATGTCATTTTCCTTCAGCTGATAGACAAGGAATGGACGTGTGCTAGTCAAGGAGAAAAAACTGTGCAAACTACACCTTGCACTTTTCAAACAATTGCTACTACTTTCTAGCTTGGTTTAGGTATTGTTTTTTATTATTATGGATGGACAGGGAGGGGTCATGGGCCTGAAAGTGTTTATGCAATTCATTTCACGGGGCAGCTATTTGAATAGATTTTTAATGCTCTTCAAGATGATCAATCTAGCCCAGGAAAAGTCTAAATCTAGTCTGCAGACACATGTATGATATAGTGCTGGGATATTAAATAATCCTTGTATAGAGAGGAAAGTGATAAGCATATGTTTGATAAGGATATCAGAAATGGTGACTGTCTTTTTCTTCTTGGGATGCAGAGGGTCTGTTTTTCTCCGGCTGCGCTTCACTTGTTCTGACTCAGTCCACAGGTCTGCGGAAAAGAACACTCTGGTGTCAAGACATAAAAGTACATGTTTCCACTTTACATGAACAAGATTATGCATACACATGTTACTCTACAAGAAGAGGAATGGGTCCAGCTGGTTTTGACGTGTTTTTAGGTGTTTTTGTCGGGCTATCTATTTTGTCATGTTTTCTTTATGTCGCCAACCAATTATGAAGAGCATACACATGTTACTATTCTGACATCCCAAAGGATACTATGATACTGACCTGTTGATAGATCTGCACTGTGTCTGTCCTCTTCCAGTCTCCGGATCTTTTCCTCAATCTCATTTCTCATCTCATCCACCAAAAGCAACTTCTCACTCTAAACCAAGATATAAGGTGCAACAAGTCTCAATTACAAAACCTTGAAATATTTTAGGAGTACTAGAGAAATGAAACATCTGCAAGGTAAAATTGAAACTACAAAATTTCCAGTTGGGTGAGAAACTTATGAAATCAAACATATCTGCTGGACATGTTCATTCTATGAGATGCGTTAACATACATTTCAGTGCTCTTTCCCTTAAAAGCCAACAAAAGTTCTACCTATATTTGATATCGTAAAGAAAAGAGGGTACATGTATTTGATTCTGTTGCCAATCTGGCAAGCATGACAGTTCTGTAAGTGACTGACAAGCAATTTTGTTGACCTAAAACTTAACAACAAAGAAAAACATGAGTTTGCTCTTGAATGTTAAGACTGACATCTTACCTCGAAGTGTTGTCTTGTGGCCTGTAACTCTGCTTCATACTGGTTTCTGATGTTCTGTATCTTCAGTTCTCTCACAATACCTGTTAGTAGAAGGCACACAAAACAACACTGATTTGGTAAAATATATCTGATTGACACAATATCATAAAACAAATTTAAACTTCTGTATGAGTACTATCTTCATTTAAGCAGTTGCTTCCTATATGACATACTAACAGAGATTATGTTTTCCTACTGTACCTGCGACCTCTGTGCGAGTCTGCATGTTGACACGAAGCTGTGTGAGTGGTTCCACATACTCTGGTGCACAGCCCATCTTGGCTTCTTCTAACTTAACTTCAATCTGGCTCATCCGTTCTCTGTACAACCTAAAAATACACAAAGCAACTCAGGAACATGTAGATTTAGCCACAGGCAAATTGGTCAGCAAAAACGTTGCATACAAAAACATTAAGGACATTTAGGACTCACTGCTCTTTGAGGTCTGTGAACTGCCTCTCCAGGTCGGCCATGTCTGCCATACATTCTGTCCGTCTCCTGTCACAGTCCTCCTCATCAAGTTCTGCAAAGCAGAAGAAAAGCCCAGCTGAAACACAGGTTTTAAATCTGTTGCTCTTACTAATGGCTGATGACGTGAACGTCGGCTCCATGTCGAACATAAGAACTTGGCATCAGAATCACTTTGAATTCATTTGTTTCTTATGAAAGACAGAACTAGGGTGGCTGGAGTGGATGAAACAGGGAAGGAGGGTGGTTCTGCTTATGTGTCTGAGTTTTGCTGTGTTGTGCACACTGCTGCCATCATCACAAAATGATTCTCACTCTTTTAGGGCCCCCAAATATTGGGGTACCGTAGTAAGATTCGGAGTGTCTGAGCTGAGGACCTACCTTTTATTTGCTGGCTATTGACACAGATGACTTCATGTTTCTAACGGTAATGCTAAATGCACTTCGAAGTTGAACAAATTATTTGAAACACAAAGGCTCCAAGTTGCACGTTGGAGCCATTTTCGAAATGGAAATCAAAACAGAAAACAGTTGATTGAAAACCACGCACAAAAAACAAGTTTCCAAAAGATATTACTTATCCAAAGGTTGTACTTGTTGATCTACAAGATAACTAACACAGTAAGATGTGTTGTGCAAGGTTGTATAAACCACAGATACTCTACACAAGAGAACAGCTCTAGTTCAAGCATCAAACTGTGTCGTTGTCGGTGTTTCAGCCTTTCAGCCTGGTCCCGCCAGAACCACCCCAAAATACCTGAACTCTCGTCGTCTTCCTCGGACGCTGACGAAGTCGCAGATTCTTCAGAATTACTCTTGTCGCTGTCTGGGGTACTTTGGTCCATATCCTCGCCCTCGCTGTCCACATTGCCGTCCACAACAGGCATCTTGAGCTCCAGTTTTACGTTCAAGTGGGCGAAAATTTGTCAAGAAGCACGGCACTCCTTCTCCTCACAGCGTTCCGCTAGTGCGCATGTCTAAAAGGTGAAAGGTTGAAAATGTTGCCAAATATTTTTGTACGTCACTTCCGGTTCAAAATCACAACAAACGCACGTGCGACTTAGCACTTCTTAGGACAAATACCATGTCAGAATGCTGACCAAGGAAGCTGTAGTTCTGATTGAAGAACAGTGATCACACAGACCATGCAAATGACGGCGAATATGTTTCAATATATACAAATAGAGATGATACTAGTAAGTACTAGTAATGTCTGAAGCACAAAACTGTAGGGTCTCCTTTGTAATGTCAAATTCGCCACGGAGCTGAAATGACAGAAACTTTAGGAAAAAAAATTGAATTAGCATGTGCAATCAAGTCTATAATCTGACATCCCAAAAAGTTGCTTCATCACATGAAAAAATAGATATTTATCCACTGGTTTATATGATACATGTTACGTAATTTGATGCGACCCTTAGGATCGCGTTCTAGAATAAAATAAAGCTGTGATTGCTCACCTCAGTTGACCTATTCCGTAAGTTCCGTTAGTGCTAGGCGACGGCAAAAACAGAACCTATATGTTCTTTCACAGGCGTTCAACTTCTCGACAACATGGCTTCTTCTCGTGGGAAAGATGTGAACTTTGTGCACAGCGATGAGATATGGTAAGGACATACTGGCGGCTGTTCAATGAACGTGTCCATTTTATTTATGTACATTTCAAACACGACTTACGGGAGATGACACCTGCCTTGTCCAAGTAAAAGCTTAGTGATGAACACACCGTTTTCGAAATCACCTGTGACCATGTTACCTGATCAAAAGAGCATTTACCAACAGAGACTGGAAAACAGAGTTTATCTTTATAATCAATATCTGACTGTGAAGTGTTTGTTTGTTGCTACAATGAGACAATGTAAACTTAGGATGTACTAAGCAGTGGACATCTTGTCAAAAGTATTACTGTGTATACAATGCAATGTGAAAGTAACCTTTCGGGATGAGTGTTGGTCTGTTGCTTTGCGTCATTCTGATGACAAATAGTTTACAAAACACGTGTATGCCTACAGGAAGGATCACGTTCGTCATGAGCTGAGGGCCTTGCTCCATTGGCCGGATAAGTGGGGATTCTTAAAAACAGAGTACAACAAGGTAGGGTCCAATGCCATCTAGTGTATGACATTCCTTCACCAACCGTGCATGTTTATAAAGCAACAAAATAAAAGTACAAGTACATGTACTCAATTTGATACAGAACACAGGATGATTAAATCCTCATCACATGTGAACAAAGTCTGTCACCATGTATAAAGTTAAATTCAACCTGTTCATAGGTGTATGATCGGATGGCTGGTATTCATGTTACCAAGACACCCACACTATCACCGGTGATGGCCAACTACACCAAACTCCCACCCATCTCAGCTGCTACAAAACCAGGTTCTCCACAGAGGAAGAAGTCTCCCAAGGAAAGATTACCCAGCCTGCGCCCTCCAACTCCTACATTCCCCAAGGTATCTACAACTGCATGTCTCCCTGTATCTTTGTGGGCCTCAACCTGGATCCTGTCTCAATCATCGTTTGGCCAGGGGTAAAAGGCCGGGCGCTTTACAGGGCAGCAGGCCCTTTCCACTGCAGATGCATCTTTTGCACCTGGTAGTAGTTTGACACGTAGTTTAGTGGCCCAATAAAGAACCGCATCAAACTACTGCCGTGTACCGAAGATACCAAGGCAGCGGAAAGCACCTGCTTCCCCGTGGAGCACCCGGCTTAACGACAATCCAGACTAAGTTCCATGTTATGTGGACCTACAAGTACAGCCTAATGCACCAGACCTTTTATTGTTTCAGTAAATTCAATGTCTGTGAAAACTCTGTAACTGTTATCTAACTGTAGCTTTTTCCTACTTTGAAAACAGACGACAGCTGGTCTGATTGGGTGGAAGTCGGCACGGCCTGACTGCCAGCTGGAAATTTATGGTCGCTACGCACCTAATGCACGCGGGCAGAAAGGAATCATCAAGATGCTGGGATGGCCCCTACAGGGTCTGGACTGAGCAGACACAAATCAGGCACACAGAAATACAAGAATTGGCATAAAACTATTTATTTAAGATATAATTACTTCAACTGGCTGTTTCTTCTTGTACACAGTTAGGCATCCATTTCAATGTCTGTTGACTTGGGGCATTAGATACACACAGCTATGCAAATGTTGCATCAATAATCAAGTTTGCAAACAGCACATTCCTTTAACTTCTAGCTTTCATGACACAGCTGGAGTAGATATTATAATTTACATTGTACACCAATGAAGAAATAGATCCATAATAGATCAAATGCATTAAAGTAGTTTCAAGACAAAATCACAGGATCTGCAATTGAGTTTTCTAGATGTCTTATGCACAAAGCATACATACATTACTAAGTAATACATAGTGTACTGCATCAAGCCTAATTATACTTGAACTGGCTTCACGAATGCTTGTCATCTATTGATCAAAGTGCCGTTGGGTCCAATGATGATGGCCAAGTTTTAAGTCTCTGAAACAAAGAACTTTGCACTGCATAGAAAGCAAGCTAAATTGGTCATCAGCATCTATTCATCAATAGCTTCCCCATCTTCTTGTCTATACTCCTCCTCCTCTTCCTCATCACTGGAGTCTTCAGTGTCAGTGTACATCTCCATTACTGGACGGTTGGTGTTGACAAACAGGTCATCATCATTGTCTGAGTCCTCATCTTCATCTGTCTCTGCAGCTGTAGCTTCATTGTTGTTTGAGGTGAGTGGGTCTGCTTTGGTTTCAGTTTTGTGACCACTATATGAAGAGAACAACAATGTCTTTTATCCAGCATTCATTAACAGATTACCATGGCAACAACAAAAGACCTTAAGCTTACAAGTATTCTATTTTTCTAATGTTGAACAGCTCAGATCCTTTGCAGATGTACAGCAAGCTGTAGGCAATGTAAGAGGATATGACAAAGTTGACATTCAAGGTAACAATGACTGACAAGAGAAATGAAACCTACTTTTGATCCCGCTGCTTGTTTGTCAGACCTAAGACTTCAAAAGCTTCAGGCCTGTAAGGGAGTCATGACAGGATGTTAGACCTCAGTAAAATAGTGGTACAGGCTCAGAATAATTGGATTGATCCTTACATTTTTGAACAGTGGTACCTTTCCCAATGGGTTGTGTACTAGAGCACAGAATACAGGGAAACAACAATCAGACAAAAGGGAGAGGCACAAGTACTCAAAAGAATAAACACATTTATGATCAATTCTTTGAGGGCAGGAGGGGAAATCATACTCACCATGCTCCCTCCTCTATAATGTACTTGACCTGGTCACGGTACAGCACAAACTGGATCTCGGCCCGAACCTTGTCGCCTTCTTCAATGGGCTCAACTATGACATGGTCTCCTGCAACATAGGAAGAGCAGTCAAGGTCAGCTAATTGGGTACTACTTACTAGCCTTGATTGGGTACTGCTAGCTTGGGTACCATCCTTTCACTACCAGGGCTCCTATACTCGATACCCTAAAAAAGATTTTTAGGGTAGTGAGTGTAGGAGACCTGGTAGTAATAGGATGGCACCCAGGCTAGGGTACTGCAGCTTGTGTATTACAAATTTACAATGACAATAGACAGCAAGCAGATGTAAATGCTTATACTTCTTCTTGTTGCTATCAATATGAATGATATACTGTTACAAAATAGTCAACCTTATCAATTATGTGCTAGTTTTCACCTCTTTTGATCCAGATGTTCTTCCTAAACTTGGTTGGCATGCTTGCCAAGAAGCGGTCACCATCTGCTGTTTCTACTTCATGTAGATTACCACCTCTGCTGGCCACAACCTGCAGAAATTTACATGTGTCATTAATAATCATATATGATATTACAATGAATAACATATGAAAAGAAAAGAATATGGCACAAATTCATTCTTTAAGTGTAGAATATAACCATTCTTACTAAATGTATAAACATTTATAACTGACATTGTGGAATTTTGCAGTTCTTGACATAAATTTGATGCATACCTATAAAATACATGTATGCTATAAATATTGGCGTAGTAATAAATAAATAAATAAATTAATTAATAAAGTATGCGTAGATTTGCAGGCAAAGATGAAACAAGTTACCCTGACAATTTGTTGATCACCCTCAGGGAGAACGAACTCCTCCAGCACTTCCCTCGCAACATGCTTCTTTTTGGTTGTCTTAGACATACTGGCTGCAAGTGTTTATTACTCACAAATGATGCAATTCACAACGTCAACAACATAAATCTGCCACGAGCCCTGAGATTTGAACGCGAGATAACTTCTTCTCAAGAAATCGCCAGCCAAATAATATCAACAATATAAGCTGTCGTACAAAAATAGAGTTTCTCAATATTGATCTCGTATTGCACAATAAAGTCGATAGCCGTGCTGATAGCGGTGAAAAAAGTTCCGACGTCAGCAAAGTTCCCTGCACTGCAGTTCAGCACGTGTCGCAATGTGTCCACAGGTTGCGTACTACACTTTGTACGACTTCCTTGGCTGTTTTCTGCCTTCTTGAAGGCAATAAACTACGACAGCGCGAAGATCCGTCACTGAGCCATAATTGGATGAGGGTCCCACGCTCACCCGGTAGAAGACAGCTCTGAGAATGAGGAGAAAACGACGGAGCAGACGGTAGACCAGCAAAATTTCGACATTACCAGCGCCATGACAGTTTTCAGTGCATCTTGGGAAAATTACTCTCCAAGTAATCACAACCCATCACCAAAATTCAACTCAGCACCCGTTCAAAATACAACAAAAATCAAATAATTCCGTACCCATGGTCTAAAAATCAGTATTTGACATCTGAATTGTTTTTGAGGTCGATCGTGACGATTTTTTGTACAGTCACGTGACGAGTTTCATTTTCCGCCCGCCAACTGCCGAAGGGAGGGGTTTTGTGAAACTTGGCATATCTTTCCTAAACTCGTCTTTGTTCCGACATTTGTCGTCCGTATCTGGTATGTATTCTGTAGAGTGTTTGATTATTAGGTTTTTGCTTGTGTTATATGGTTCATGATGGGTTCACATTTGTCTGCATTTAGGGGAGAAATTCCATATGTCCATAAAAGTATGCAGGCATCATCATCATCGTCGCCGCTTTCATCTGTCGACGATGCGGGCCACCACTGCTTTCCACGCACTTCTGTCCAGTGCCTGCCTTCTCACTCCTTCCCAAGTGAAGCCCAGTTCCTCCAAGTCTCTCATGACAGTTTTCTCCCATGTAATTTGTTGACCTCCCCTCCTTCTTAATCTTTTGCCCTGTGGTACCCAGTTTAATATATGGAGGCAAGTGTGAGCTTGAGTAAACTGGGCTGGTAAAAACTGGACCGTAGCTGAGCTCAAGCTGGCAGGTCACCTGTAAGTAGTGTCTTGTGTCAGGTCATTTGCTGACTTGCAGGTCAGCGACATTGTTGACAAGGCGCGGCAAGGATTGGAGATACTGTGTGAGCTGAGATGCTACACCCACTTAGGCCTACAAAAACATGTCTTACGTGACCAAGAAAGGAGAAGAAGAACTGCAGCGAAACGGCATAAGCCCTCATGCCCCACTTTCTGTTAGCGAGTTTGGAACTCTGCCAGTTTGTACGCGGGGTCACAGAACAAGCCCGGTGTAATCAATAAGCTGCATGAAGCGGGCTAGAAATTATTAAGTTCTTTATTTAGGGCCCCGCGGACTAATTTCAATTATTTAAACCACTTCATGTCAACATAATAAAAGAAAAAGTAAGGCCCCAACTGAGGGTTGTTGCCCAGTACTAGAGCAGGGTATCACAAATTCTGTGTTGAAATAATTGGAACACTTCATCACTTGATAAAATGGTACCCATCCCCAGTTGCAAGACACTCCCCCATTCAAGAATCGACACATAATTAGTGCAATGTCCAAGGGACCCTTGCTGTCTGGGACCTTTCTAACTTCATAAATTTGTAACAGTTCCTATAAATTTGATGAGTAGGTGGTTTCCTTGGTTTCATAATCATGACGTTTTTCTTCACAAATTATGCTTTGATTTGATTAAAAGTAAAGTGCATGTATGTGCTAAATGCAAAACAACAAATTCACAGTACTGTCATTTTCTTCGCAAGAATCCTTAAGCTGGCTACTTGAGGAAACCACCTACTAATAGCAGCCCTCCTTCTATTCCAGGGTCCCTGTGTGGTCATTGACCCAACATGAGTCGTCCCCCTCCTGATCCTGTATTTGTCCTGCGTGGTTCAGATGGTGCAGTTAACTGCCTCAAGTTTCACTGTCATGAGGCAGACTCTCCTAGACTCTTGTTTTCTGGCACAGCTAGTGGGAAAATCCACCCATGGAACCTGCAGACAAAACGGAGTATGGGTGTACTTGACGGACATGGGGGCCAGGGTATTCTGTCCTTAGGTCTTTGTGACAACATGATGCTCTATAGTCAGGGGCGTGACGGGGCAGTGGCACTCTGGGATCTGCATGAAGGCCGGAAGGATGTTTCTGACACGATCCCAGTGTCTGCTGTAGGCTTCTGTCAGGTTGAAATGTTTAATCAGGGCTCCAGTAGACTGATGGCTGCAGCAGGAGTGGGGCCAGCTGAGATAGTGGGGATGGATCTGCAGAGCAAGAAGCCAATCTTTTCTCTACAGCCTACGGAAGGGTCTCCTCCGCATGGGATGGTCATGGCACTGAAGGCAGACTGTGAATGCTTGCACCTTTGGGCAGCATACGAGGATGGAAGTGTTGCTATGTGGGATGTAAAACAAAGACAAATTGTCAGCCACCTACAAGTGCATGCAGAGCCAATTCTTTGCATGGATTATGACCAGGAGCAAGGCAAGGGAGTTACCGGATCAGCTGACAACAAACTTGCTGTATGGACTGACAAAGATAGACAACTTCTGACCAAACAGATTGTTGAGCTCAGTAACCCTGGTCTGTCATGTGTGAAAATAAGGGATGACCACAAAGTAGTGGTAACAGGAGGCTGGGATCATATGATACGTCTGTATGGATGGAAGAAGCTGAAACCTCTGGCTGTACTGGACTACCATACGGACATTGTACAATGTGTGGACTTCTCTGATCATGATAAGTCTGAGGCAAGGCTACTTGCTGCAGGATCAAAAGACCAGAGAATTAGTCTGTGGTCTATATATAATCAGTGATAACTTTTTAAAAACTACATGTACTTTCTTTGTTGTTATTTAGATTCATGCAAAGAGTAGATACAGTACATGTATATTTGTACATCCAAATTACTTAAGAATCATGATTCTTTGCCTGTGAAATTTTGAGACATCTACTACAGGCCTGTGATGATATAGTATCCTTATAGTCCTAACAAAGGAATACATACTACAATGTACATTGTATTTCAAATTTATTGAGAGCAAATATAGATTTAACAGAAATTACAGAGTCAATCTTTTTGTATATGAGGAAGGAATATCATAAATATAATAACTGTTATTTATGTTAAAGTAACCATTAGTGCGATATCTTTCCCTATTTTCTATACAAATTTGAACAGTATTGCAGGAGTGTCGATGAAGGTTCGACATCTAGATAATAAAATACACAAGATAACAGTTACTTGAGCAACTGGATAGATTTTGGAAATTGTCAGACATTTCAAGTAGTATCCACTACCTTTCCTCAGCAACTGAAGGAGGTTTGAATAAAGAGATGTTGGAACCCAGAATGTCCTCTGCATTGCAGCATACATGTATGTAATTGATTGGCCTGCGTGCCAATTTGTGGTTATCATGAATAAACATGGTTCAAACAAACATGTAACGATGTTGATGTTGATGTTGCAAATGTTACGGTTAACTGTGGTTGGGGATACAGTTCATTACAAGTGAGTCAAACCTTTGCTTACTTCATACTAGTCATAGTAACTTGGCTACCTATACACTGTAGTGTGAGTATAATCATTCAATGAATGTTGGGTTGATAGTAATCTAACTCTGCACTGATGTTTTAGTTCCAGTTGTCATCATGTCGTCCACATCACAGAAGCACAGGGACTTTGTTGGGGAGCCCATGGGGGACAAGCCAGTATCAGCCTTGGCTGGTATTGGGGAGAAACTGGGAGGAAGGCTGGAAGAAGAGGGCTTTGACAAGGTAAAGATCACATACTAAGAAAAATGTCAGCTTCCTTTCAGTAATTGTTTCTTGGTTTTGGAAATAAAGTAATAGTAAAATTAAAGCCTTATTTTTTTGCATTTTATATTCCAATATCTGCATTCCCTTGCAACTGCATGTAATAGTCGTGCAATATAAGAAAGTTTACATCTGCTTTGCCTTTACATCTGTGAACAACGTGCCACTTTTTTGTACAGGCATATGTAGTGCTGGGCCAGTTCCTGGTGCTGAAGAAGAATGAGGAGTTCTTTAAGGACTGGCTGAAGACCACATGCAATGCCAACAGTAAACAGAGTGCAGACTGCTATAACTGCCTTAAACAGTGGTGTGACACCTTCTTGTGATTGGCAACATGTGTCTGCTATCTGTTACAAGTACTGTAGCATGATATACATACTCATTAGGGTGCCTTTCATGTTGATGTTATTGCATATGTATATTATCATAACTAGATATGTCAGTCTATAACCTAAATACTGCAGTGTAAGGCATTTGCCAATATTGTAAGTGGCCATCCAAAAGCATCTTTGTTTAGTAAACTTTCAGTCCCTGTGACAAGTTACCTGTATTAAGTTCTTGCCTCCCTTAAAATCAACCCGTCTCTCTCACATTATACTTAAAATACGGTGGATAAGAGCTGTACTGCGTTGTCCCATGCAATTCCTTAGGTTTAAGCCTTTTAAAAGAAATTGTTGGCTTTCTCATTAACTTTGAACTTCTATAGACATTTCACTGTCAAGCTCAGATCCATGTTACTGTTTTAAAGGTTTGGTATGATTAGTGGCAAAGATGTATTAAATATAGTGAATGAGCTTGATCTACACTGTCTATTTTGCACATGATGTATGAATTAAACTTTCAATTTCTTCCCAGTTGTCCATTGTTATATCAGTTCAAAGGGCCGTCCAGAAAAACAAGGTCTAAGCAGTTTTACAATTCTCATGTTTTACTGTGTGTGTCTGCTACTTAAAATGGCCAGGCCCTTTGAAGGCTTCAACATGTTTCATTGTCTGGCCATGTTGCCTGGAACAGCCCCAATTGTTTCTTTATTGCAATATCATCAGAAAAAAAAGAGGCTGTCACACCAACAAATATTCTGAAACCTGAAACTAGTAAAACGTCTTAATATGATGATTTGGCTAACGGAACTGTCCGTTTAAAAGATTTATTAAGAACAATCCCAGTCTTAAGAGAGGTATAAACCACCATCCCAATACATAAAATTGCAGAATTTATTGTAGTACAGGACATGTGCTGTATCAGACAATTTCCATGGAAGTACATGAAACAAATTGATAAAATATACCCAGAAATTAAGCAATTAAATGTAATGTAATGTAGGATATAATAATCAAAAAAGAAAATCAACATGAGTCAAAATTGACATGTTTAAATCAAGATCTGTTTGCTATGTAATAATTTCAGATTTTGAGGTTCTTTCATGTTTATTGAGAATCAGTGCTCTGCTCTGCATCTTATGGGTATCATTTTTCACACTCTCCTTTTGTGTTATAATCTCATTCTCAATGCAGACTTGCGCACCACCAAAAAGATTTAAAAGGTACAGATGTCATTGTCTAAGACTCTTAGTACTGAGAGCATAGTTCATGTACAGGCAATAACCTTAATATCCTTTCAATACTGTAAATAAAATTACCCTTGATGGAAATGATAATAAACTAAGCAATGTACACCTAAAGCTACCTGCTGTATGCAGAAGAGTCCCATACAATATTTAGATATTAACATTCTTACAGGAAGTCTGCCAAATACTTCATTGCACCAGCTTTAATAAATAGAAAAAATCCTAGGCTTCCTATTTATCACAGACAATTGCAAGGACAGGAGTAATTATTCACATAGATTCTACATTGAATTTCAATGGTTGATCAGATTGCATCTGGCCTTATTACACAGTACATGCAAGCATGTAGCCATCATGACATTTGGACTGATTCCTGTCAATCACTGCTCCAGAATAAGTGGCTACAATTGTGCACATGACATGTCTAGCTGGTCCAGTAGAACAATTTCATTAGAGTGTCTGTTTTTGACACTTCCACTAATCTGAGTGATTGTGCCATGATATCTTGTTACAAGATACAACAGTAAAGATGACTGCATTTGGCATATTTTCACCGCATTTGTTTGGAAAGAGTTCCAGTAAAACACTGAATGCTAAGTTGTTTTTTTACAAACCCTATAATATTAAATACATTTTCCATCTAACCTTCATACCTTCCAAGAGGTAAGAAAAATACTTGGGCTTCAAAAATTAGTACTTATAATCTTGAGTTGAGAATGTTTGCACCATGTACCAATATCATGTCACAGCCTGAGAGGGAACAAGATTTTCCTTATATATGGAGGGTACTACATACCTCCCTAACTTTGGTCTCGTGTAATTCATTACTAAGGATGGATACTTCATGATGTTTTCCTAATTTACTCTACTGACAAAATTACTTGCTACTAATTACCTCGTAATTCCCTAAAGATACAGACTGCTGAATACTACATGTAGAGATTCATTCCTAGTCAAGCTCTATTCTACCTAGCTGAAATTTGTATGAGAATACATTTTTATGCTTTACATCAGCACCAAATAGATTTGTAGATCAAAGGGCACAAATCAATACAACAGGGAGGCTCACATGGTGGCTGTATGACAATTGGAAAAAAAGGATGCACCCGATTTTAAAAGAAGAAGAAGCAACAGAAAGTTACCATAACTGAAGACAGAAATATTTTTACATCCCCATCCATGAATCTTCCTGGTCATCAGAGCCTAAAACACTGCTTTACAGCCATCATGTTGTGTATGTAACACAATTGCAAAAAGCTTTTAATCTGTCAGATGATCTGACAAAAGCAATAATCCATATTTGCCAAGCCATTTTCATGTTCATATCTCATGTTTACAGAATGTGTACAGTTTCAAAGTTAAGAAACAAATAAGAAGTAATAATAAATGGTGGTAAAACTTCAATGGTATGAGGGAACCCATCAAGCCGTGAGTTCCTCTTCAAAGATGTCATCCAGACTCTCCAGGTTAAGTTCATCTCCTGTCAACAGAACAGAGATTATTTATGTTGTCCTGAAGAAGGCAGGGTGATAAGTGGGTAACAACACAAACTGGAAAAGACCAGATTACCAATGACATGATAACAAGAGCCTAGATAATGACTGCTACACAAATTCTTACTTAAGTTTAATCCCATGTATTGTGCTTCCAGAAATAAGTGGCAGTTCTAAGCTGTCCTATGGCAGTACAAACACACATTTGATATAGAATGCAAATGATAGTCTAAATTTAGCTTGTCACTATAATGCTGTAGCAAACACAAATTTGGCATTACATGCAAAGTCAAGTGAAGCAAACACAAATTTGGTGAGTGAATTAGGTCACCAAAAAGTATTTTCGACTTCAATTTGTAAATGGGCATATTTGACATAAAACAATTGTTCTTGTAAAGGCCACATAAATACACCATAGGGATGTTATATTGTTTGAAAAAAAATTATGGACATACGAGGGGTGATCAATAAGTCCTCGGCCTCACCAAGAAATAAGGTCCACAGCTCACATTTTGGGGCATGATTATGTAGTTTGACATCTTTTACCAATACCTACCAAATTTCAAATTATTGTGGCCAATACTTTTTAGTCGACGTCCATTTGAAAACTATTAAGTAATTAAGTGACGAGAAAAACAAGGGTACACTGTGGTCAGAGCTGTGTGGGTCGAGTTCTTCATGCCATGAATCGGCATAAAATCTTCGAAGACATTGTCAAAATGTTTGATAAAGATTCCTTTCTTATTTCAACTAAAAAGATGTGGGTATCTGACTTTCAGCAGAGCAAGTCGGCCTGCACACCTTAAGTCACAGTTCAATTGTCCATGTTTTTATCCTTCTACCTCACCTAATGTTACTGAGTGTCGTCTGTAAAGTAATGATCAGAATGATTTGAAGTTTGGCGGATATTGGTAAAAGATGTCATACTACATAATCATGCCCCGAAATTTGAGTTGTGCACCTTATTTCTGGGTGAGGCCGAGGACTTATTGATCACCCCTCGTATCTAGTTAAGGATGATGAGTGGAGTGTCCTTACCAGGAAGAGGGTCAAGGCCTTTACCAGCAGTGACGTTGGCCAGAATTTGGTCCAATTCTTTCTCAAAGTCATCAGGTGAACTGCTCAACTCTGTATGGTGACAGGCATAGGTGTACATTTAGAATTATAAACACAACTACACAAAAACAACAGCAACTCAAAATTAAACAATAAATGATTATAATACAGAAGTGAGTACCTGAAGTATTGATGTTTGCATCTGCATCTGTTGGAATGTCCTGTGGGTTTGTCTCTGTAATCTTCCTTGGTTCTGATATCAGTGCTGCTTCAATGTCCGTCAGGCTCCCATTTGGTAACGAGACTCCTGAGAAATTGTTGTTGATGGCATCCCCCGATGCAGGGGCCTGGCTAGAGGTCCGTTTTCCACAGTTTGCATTGTCCACCTTATCGGGAATGCTTGCTTCTACACCAGTCGACAAAGACACTTCATCAGGGGAAGTGCGCATGGGTGAGGTATCACCAGGTGAGTTAGTAGAACTTGGTAAGAGGTTTCCAGAATCAGTAGAAGGGACAGAACTGTCATTAGGCACTTGGGTTTTGGTTCTGAGGATACTCAGAGGACTAGATTCGGTCCATGCTACAGTTACTTCCTCTGTAGCGCTACTCTCAGAATCTCCCTGCTGCAAACTGCTGGAAGTGTTTTCTGTATGTGAATTTGTTTCATTTTCACCATCACTTGCTGTATCTAGTCTATGTTGAACTTTATTCTCCTTTATACTAGGCTCTACTGTTTCTGTGTCAGCCTGACTGTTTTCGTTCATGACATCAAGGTTAATGTCCTCTCCGGGGTTCAACACCCCATGTCTACTGTCTCCTGATTGGTTGGCACTTTGGACCTCTGCAGGCCCTTCCTCCTGGGCTTCCTGTGCAACCTCCACCTGAGAAAGAATGGGCATCAACATTAGCCCTCATATTCAGACTGTGACTACATCATAGCCATGCATCATTTATGTATGGCAATGTTCTTGTGGCTTTGTGTCCTATGTAACAATGATGTGCAATGCTTTATGAAACCCTGCACATGCCCGTAGCCAGGATTTTGTTTGAGGAGATTCTTTTGTAGACTTTTGGCACTAGTGAGCATTGCAGGTGCAAGCTTTCTAAAGGATGTCAAAGTAAGAAACAAAGACTGTTGGTAACAGCATTAACAAGAGAGGATGCAGTGATCACCTCCCACACTCCCTTGGGCTACAAAAAATGTCACTTCCAAAGGACTTTCTACAACATTCTTTTTCCGTGTTTTACTTTATGACGATAGTAAAATATGTAGCAGAAAGGGACAGAGAGATGGCAGATGAATGCCCAGACTGTACCTCTTCGTGCTGCTCTGCCTTCCTGTCCTCCCTGGCCCGCTCCTTGTTCCTCTTACTGAACCCCTGGATGGCTGACAACAGCTGTTTCTGGGTCTCTGCATAGTCCTTCATCTACAGACAGATGGGTATACAATTATTTACAAGGAAGGTAAACAATGATACATACAGCCTCCGTACAGAAAATGCATCTCTCTCTCTCCACATACATGTATATCAAATTTACAATCATCGCAAGTACAGAAATTTAAAAAAATTACACCAAAGGCTAATCTACTGTTAGAACAATTACGTTACTTACTTTTAATGCATTTTATCAGTTGTCATGTTGGATTGGATGTTGCATGTTGACAAGAAGTGGTGACCCACAATTAAACGTTTTGGCCTCTATGGCATGTAACAGATGTCGTCATAAGCAACACGCAAACAAACAAACACAGGTTTCCTGACCGATTCCTTCTTTGGTTCCTTGTCCAGATCCAGCCTGGTGAGTGAGTAGTTGACCCTGTGTGCCAGCTGGAGGGCCATCAGGCCGGCCGTCTTCACGTCGTTCTCTCGGAGGTCCAGCCTCACAATCCTCGGGTTTATAGACAGGAACTCGGCTAAGGCAATTGCACCTAAAGAGGGGAAGGCGGAGTGAAAACGTTATCACGCTGTGCCCTTGGGAAAGGCACTTAACACCTATTTCCTCACTTGAATCAGTGAAAGCTTCGGTTTAGAACGTCCTTTTAGATGGAACATAAGTCACATAACCTTATGAGATCGTATGTTTTGGGGAGAGTCACACCTTCAGCATGTTAAAGAACCCACCATGTTTATCAAAAAGAGTAGGGGTCCACCCCGGTGCGAGTGGATCAAACCTTACCATCCGGTCTTACCAAGGCTTACGCAGCTTGTACCAAGGAGGTTTGATCAGATCTGATTAAGCCTCCTTGCTTGTACCTACTGTGCAAAAGGTTTGTCATGATTAAGGCACTTTACCAGTTTATGAAAAGCAATCATTTTTATCCTTATTACCTATGTACTGATAATACAGGTGCATATATAACATATTTTCCATCCCTACTTGAGCCTACTCTGATTCCTCCGCATCAGCTCACCTTCACAAGTCATCTTGGTGTCCACCAGCCCCAGCCTGAGAAGTGATTGGTTCATCAGGAGACCCTCCTTCATGCTCAGCACACCCTCGTTGCCGATGGGATTGTGTCCCATGTTCAGGGTCTCCAGGTAGTTCAGTAGAGGCTGGACGGGACAGAACCAGCCAGAGGTCAAGGACATTTGGTAACCAATGCAGTGAAAGACCAATCATTACACTTGATGAACACTTGATGTATTACACCCTCAGAATAGTATGTAACAAAAGGGTGATACAAAAGATGAATGCAATCATTTATCTGACCTGTAGATGTTACTTTACATAGTCAAAACTGCCCAAGAAGACCAATCAGGGGACTGATAAAATCTGGTCTATGTGGAGAGGTGAGGTGATCACCATAGACAGGATCCTTAATGCTTGTGTCAATGGGAAAAATCATCTGAGGGACCACCAAAAAGTGGTCACATGGTCCAGGTGGTAATTATGTAGAGGTGGTCATGTGTATAGATTTGACTGTATGTTCTTATTTTTCCCACCAAACAATCAACTTCAATACAAGGAACAGAGCTTTCATTATGTCTAATCCTTCCAGAAGAAGCTCGTCAACATACCAGTGTTTCTCTTAAGTACTCTGCTCCAAGCTGTGTGATGTGGTTACTCCACAGAACAAGGGTGACAATGCCCCTCTCCTGTTCACCCAACCCTTCACAAATGTGGACCAGGCCGGTGTCCTGAAGAAAACACAGAATGTAGATCTCTTGAGCAAGTAGCAAACACATAACAAACAAGATTGGGTAACAAACAACAGAGGGGTCATGTGGGGTAACGACAGGGTGTTTGGCCCTGAACCAAGTAGTCCCGGGTTCAAATCCCCCTGACGCCACCAATGTTGACTGTGCCCTTGGGAAAGGCACTTTACACGACTTCACTCCACCTAGATGTAAAAATGGGTATATTATTCTCTGTGTACTACGTGGCACTGTTAAATAAGTTATGAAAAACTTGTGCCACGTCGTCCTTGTCTGTCAAAAAACGCTTTCTTTACTTTTAAAAACATGCTTAAGTCCAGATGGAGAAGGAGAAGACACTACTTGAACTCACAAACAAGACATGACACAACAGAAAGAAATTGGCAGGATACACTAAAAGCTGGCAATCATGGCAGAATGTCTTCTGGCCCCATTACTGAGATTACAGGCTCCATAATCTGATGAACCTCAATCTAAATAAAATTACAAATGTACCAGACTTTTAGCATATTTCCCAGGGTGTGGGAGACCATCCCTCAGAGTGATATACTGTGCAAAATATGTGCATTAGCATCTTGGAAGTGTAAACTTTTTCCTTGTGAACTGTCAATGATATTTACAAATACTGCCGCTGTTCCCAACCTGTATCTGGTTGTTCCTCAGGTCCAGGAGTTGGACGGTGTTGTTCATCTTCAGCATCTGGCCGATCTGCTGGGCATCGGGGACTCCCAGCCGGTTGTCGGCCAGGAACAACTCTTTCACTGCAACATTCACTTTTAAGGCTGACACTGCAGAGCAAAGGATGGACAAACAGTCATATACAATCGTCACAGCAAAATATTTCTACAGATGGCAAATACTTGAAATTATTGCTCTTGCACAAATATATCCCTTTTGATAACCACCCTACTTAAAGGCAACCCTCAAGAGAAAACAGATTTGCAGTCTACAGAAAGTAAGAAATTCTAACTGAGCCAAAAGACCTCACAAATTGTAAGAGAAATGGGTAAAAATACCACCCTAGACTTGGTGTGTGGTCTGCTCATTCTAAATGGTCAAAGCCCAAATTTCATGCTTTATTAAAAAATTCAATATCCCTCAAGACTCCAAAACTCATCTCATAAGCTTGTGACCTTAATGTGTTTCAAGGGTTCAAGTCCAAACCAGAACATACAATCATGTACTTCTTTACTTGTTGAAGCTCTTATTGAAGGATGTAAATTTTGTACAAAAACAACTCAGTCGATAACAGGCTTATCCACATGCCAATGTTATGTCAGGTGCTGTTGCCACAATAGTGTTAGGTTTGTGTTCTGACCCAGAACCAGACCAAATGCCAGTCACTTTTAGAGTTCTTACATATGTACCATTGCTAGACCTAACAATACTAGCTGACACAGTTTCACCTGTCCATGAAGAAAATACCTTCAACATTCAAAATACCACATTCTAAAGCATACTGCACGTGTATCACATGTTACCTGACACCAGTCCAATTTTGTTTTTAGCTATTACACAATGTTCTGTTACTTCCAACCAACAGCAAAAACTACAATCCATTAAACATTGCTACTTCTATAGCCCTCAGAATAAAAATTCTTCTTCCTTTTCAATATTCAAACACAAACCTGATTTACGTAAGAATACTCATGCTTACTTTCCTTGCAACCAGTATATTTCTGTAATATTTCTCTTACTGAGTAGGTGTTATGTAACAGCACAATGTACACTCTATTACATTTTGCTACCTCTATAGTCCTCAGAATAAATATTCTGTGTCCTCCTGATTTACGTAAGAATAAATCTTCATTGTTGCTATCTTTGCAACCATTTTATGTATACTGCATTCTTTTTAAAGTCTCTTAGTGCAATACTTACTGAGGAGGAACATGGGCCTCCCACTGAGGTTGGTGCACTCCAGGTGCAGTGTCTGGATCCTGCTGCCCATCCGTAGGGCCCTGCTCAGGTGAGGTCCTGTCTGCTCGGTGATAAGGGTGCTCCTGGCATCCAGGTACTCAAGGCACTGTGTCTGTACAGAACACAAGTACATTCTAATATCATGTGTCTATTAGGTGCATAGAACAGACACTCGTTATCATTGTTACCCTTTCTACTGTTTGCACCCTTGCAATTAGCCTACGGGTATGAATTTGCAAATAAAACATTATCATCAATGAATAACGATGACGTCAGCACATTGGCAAGAATTGTGACCATAAACATAACAGCAGCTAGAAAAATCCATTCAACCCATCTTTAGCTATCTTCTTTCAAAGTTCCCAACAAAAAGACGTCTGTAGTTCACAGAAAAGCACATAGCAGGCCCAAACTACCACCACAATTTTTTTCCGAGACCCAGAGCTGCTGCAGTACTCCATACACAAAGAAAGACAAGGATAAACTGGAGAGGGTGCAGAACCAAGCTGCCAGGTTCTGCATGAACAACTATGACAGGGGTGCTAGTGTCACTAAAATGAAAGCAGATCTACAGTGGAAGTCACTTGAAGACAGAAGAAAAATATCCAGGCTTTGCATGATGTACAAAATGACTAATAAACTTGTGTATGTACCGACTGATAATTATCTAATACCAGCCCAGAAAAGGACAAGAAATAGTCATGCCTTTAAGGACCAGAGTTATAAACCAAGGATTGATGTGTTCAAAAATTCGTTTTTCCCGAGAACCATAGTAGAATGGAACTCATTGTCATCAGATGCTGTAGGAACACCTTCACTAAATAGCTTCAAAGAACGATTGCAGTCAGATGAGCAAAAGTTAGGTGTGACAGGCCATTCAGTGTAATATAACCAGCTGCTGCCGCGCCGCGTGCCTGCGAAGCTGGTGTGTTACGCCAAAGGGCGGTTATACCGGCTATACAGATACAGATATATGAAAGTTAGAATGCGGACATATATCAATGATGGTGGATAGAGTTCAAAATCTCAGCCTGATGAGGCTCTACATTATCATTACATGTAGCTTTGCCTGTCTTAAAAATGTACCTGTGTTGTGGTGGCTTTAGCTATGCATTTGGGGCCAAACACAAACCTTCAGAATTTCAAGAGGAAAATGGACCAAGACTAACCGTTTTAACATACCGGTATTCTTTTTACTTAATATTTAGCCCAATCTATGCGTGAAAAAAAACTATACTGACTTGACCTGTCAGCTAACCAACATACCTTCCTGACCATCCTGGCCATGGCCTGCCAGCCCCTGATGCTGATATGCTTGTTGAATGCAATGTTCAACTTCACTGCTGACTCATAATATTCTATCATGTCGGCCAATGCAACTGCACACTGGAATAAAACACACCAAGGAAAGGGGTAAAATAGCAAGCCAAAAAGAGAAACTGTACTTCTACCAATACTTCAAAGATGAAGGCATTCATTTTGGGATTCTCAAATTCACATCCAAATCAGGTTGTAGAGTGAATTATGTCTATCACTTACTTCTACATTGTAATTACATGTACATCAAATTTCCTCAATAGTTGAATGTTTCTCATTGTCGATACAAATTTTTGGTTATCTTCAAGGTAATTTCACATCATGTTGAAAAGTTTCAGAACCCACCTCTGCATCCATGCTGGTCTGTTCCAGGTCAATGTTCACAAATCGAACTCTCCTCAGAACTTCCTCGAGTGTTTCAGCTGTTTTGGAATCTAATCTTTCACCTGGAAGAGTGCACAAACAGTTCATTAGACACGCTTTTCAAATTGGCTTTTATCACATTTAGAGCAAAATGTGGAAACAGGGCTTCATTGTTATTCGGCAATGTGAATGATCTCAATAGCCATCTTGACTCCTGAAACCTTAATACGAGCGCTGCGTTTTCCTAATGAAGAGCTTTTCCACTGATAATGAATAGCCATAATGTCTGGTGATGACAATAGATAAGTGACATCTACATTTCAATATGCACCTAAATGGTTTTCCAGCATACCCAGCCAACGATATCATTAAGGGTAAGATGAGCTTGTCTCCTTGTCTGATAAGCATTGACAATGCCATCTGAAATGATTAAACTGATAACAACAACAAAATTGCAATCTTTTGTGAATGGTTATTCTATTTTCCGTGTCAGCCCTATAATATTTCCCAACACTCAACCTAGCTACTGCTATAGATTCAATGATTAAATACTAAAAATAACATGTTTTTAAGTCTTTTTCATCTGTCTGAAAAAACATGCTCTTTCAAGAAGGACGATTTCTAGGACTAGTACAAACAGTATTAACAGATGCTGCATTTATTGATTGTGTGGCAAACTAAACTAGCCTTATCACGAAAACTCATCACAGTATCAGGTAATCCAGCTTACAACAGGATAAAGATCATCATCCCTGATACATGACAAGCTGTATGCATCTGGTGCCAAGATCATGTTTTCTGATGTCTCATGTTTTCTTCATTCACTAGGGCAACTGCAAGCATGTCTTTGGTAATTGTGGTTATGTTTCTACTGTACTATGATATGATGTGAACTCTTCAATCAGCTTGTTTACTTTGTGAAAAAAGCACCTTTACTCCACGATATTGGTGCTTCAGAATCAGACAATTTTTATTCTGTACACGTAACCTTCCTCTGCAACCATGGGTAGAGTTCTAACCATGTTACACTGTTGCCATGGCTCTAAGGACTTATCTGTCTCGTGTGAAATTGGTTTAGAAACACAATACCTTACTTGGAAATATCGTTAACAGAATTGTATACAGGGTAGCCCTTTGGTAATAGATTGGGAGATTTTTTTATAGATCTATGGAAATCAGACTCGGATACAATTATCTTATATAATTTTCAATCTTGACTTGTTGTTCTGTAAGGCAGCTTTTGGTTACTGAGTCTAGCATGGTGCAGAAAATGGTACAGTTTAGAACGAATATCAAGTTATTCCTATATTACCTTTGAGATTCAAGCTTTCTACTCGTTTGGTGAAGTCTGTAACTGCCTGTATGCAGAAGAGAACAAGTTTTCGTTTAACAAAAAATATCCATACAAATACCAAACAAATCTGAAGACATTCAGCACTATTATCAACCAGTTACAGTCCTACCGGTCCATACTTTACATTCATGATTTGTGCAGCTTTGGACATACCATGTAACATGCTATGCACATGCAGCTTAGAATCTCAATAGACACTGCAATTTGCAAGGCCCATCAATACAGCTATAGCTGAAAATATAATTCCTCTTCCTCATGCAAATTTTCCAGGGCTCTTCCAGCTTTTCTTTTTAATGACAAATGTTTCTGTTCAGATATCTACAACTACAGCTCTAAGAAAGGTTCTGAATCAATATTTATACCCCTTCTATTTTCTGTTGTGCAAACTGAGCTGTACACACCAAAGTTACATAAAATGTTTCCAAACTGCACTCAAAGAACAAAGCAATATAGTGAAACATTAACAGATGAGCAGACATGTGATGAATGCTGTTTGCTGACCTCCAGCTGCTGCAGCACACGTGGGAGGGGTCGTATGTTCAGTTTCTGACAGTGGTCCCTGTACGCTGACACCAGCTCTTCTGTGGTGCAGGTTGCAGCTGGTGGGAGGATAAACAAATGACATGGTCTTTATTGAATACCAGTTCCCTAAACAGACTATAACGTAGCTCTTTGCTGCTGATGTTCATTAAGTACAATCAATACTGATCAGATACCACTACTGATCTGATGTTACTGACTCATTTTCAAGCACAGTAATTATAAGTTGTCGACTGTGTGACTGTGATAGGTGCATGGTACAATGTTAGTGACAATACATTGTATATGATATATCCATTGATTACAAGAAGCCGACCAGGCCTTCATCCATTCAAAATGTGTGGTAAACATGGTTATGATGATAAAACAACCAGATTTGGGGTGAATAACCTCAACAGATGCTGTCCATCAAACACAATGTTCATCATTCCAATGCATCTATAGCTTCTGACATGTTTTCTATTCACTGGTGCCATTCGCTAATGAAGGAATTCTGTATATGTTGTGTTCCTGTGTGTCATGTAGTTTTGACCAGTCATGTTTTTGAATGGAAGAGTAGCTGTTAAGCTAATTGTGGATCCTAATAAACTCAAACTCAAGGAAGTTAGAAAATGAATGTCCTGACAATTAACAGAATAGTTAACAACAGAATCTAGTTTAACAATTTAGTTGCAAGATAATATAAACGTTAATGTTTAAAAATAATAATTGTAAGAGCAGTCCGATGAATCGTGATACAAGGTCTACTTCACGACAAGAAGCAAGTTGTTTGAACTATATGTAAATACATTGTATACTGAAAAATTCATGGCTAGTGAAACATCAATGGAATCACATGCGCAGGTGCACAGGTGTGTACAGGTGTAAAGCTATGGCATCAAATCACATCGTGTTCTCCAAGAGAAACTCGTCAGTGATATACTTAAGACGACTAGAAGGAGGTGAACAGGGTAATCTTAAGAGACGAACCCAATGACCAGGGGTCTGGCGGCTCCGCTGCGCCCGCAACAAGTGCATCGTCAGCTGGGAAGTTGACACGTCTTCCTGGCAGCTTTGTTTTCAGGAAGCTCGCAGGTCGGCTCTGCACCTCCGCCTGTCCCGCCGACTCTACAGTCACCGGCCCAGACATCTCACTCCCTTCAAGCCTCTCTCCTTCTAAAACCATAAACTGCCAGAATCATGTCTTTAGGGTCAGAAGTTTCCCTGAAAAATCACTATATCTTTGCACCAAAGTTTTTAGAGGCCATTTTCTGATGTCGTCTTGTTTCCGTGATCACATGAGGGTCTTCACGCGAGAATTCACGTGATCTTAACCTTTCCGACGAAGCAAGATAGCTATTTTCTCATTGGCCGAACTTTCCGCGATAGCCAATAGAAATACACGACACAAAATTGATCTAGACGTTCCTTTGGGCGGCCATTTTGAGTCGGTTCTGTGTACGAACAGGAAGAGTTTTTGAGTTCTGTTGTGATTTCTGTCGCGATATTTCTATATCTGCGCAACATTTGGAAGGCGTGACAACAGACTTGGTCTTACTAAGGTATAGTCGAGATTTTGACTTCCCTCTCATGTTGCATGCCTCAAGAGGTCTACTCAACGTACATGGCCCTGAACAAGTTTTTCAAGTTCAGTTGACAGTTTGTTCCTGCCACTTCCGGTTTCAGAAAATGGCGAGGAGGTCATTCATAATCGTGCATAACGTTCAAATTTCAATTTTTTTTTTGTCATTTCTGCTAATCCAGCCGTTACATTTGTATATTTGCCATGGTAACCATAAATGCGAAAAAACTCACATTTTTGCTGGTGAATTATAATGGATCTGAATGAATGAATCTATGAATGAATTAAATGATTCATTAATGCATCTTTTTTGTGTTTTAAAACGTATAACAAAATTAATGAATTTCTATGCCGTTGGAATGTCTTGTTGTCGACATGTCAGTAATATCTGATTTATTTGCAGACATTACTATAGGTGTAAAGGCTTTGACATATTTTTGTTCCAGTACATCTCCTTGGTTTTATGATACTTGGTTCCCATGTACAAAAACAGGTCTGAGCAGGGGAATATAAGAATGCCACCTGTAAAAAAGCAAGTAAAGAAGAGAGCTCCACCTAAGCACAAACTTCCCGACCCGTTAAAGCCTGGAGAGGTGCTGACTGACAGCATGAAGAGGCAGTGGAAGGTGGGAGCGGCTGTAGGACAGGGAGGATTCGGACTTCTGTATGCAGGTATTGAACCGGTTCCTTCATGTGATAATCTTTGTGAGAGCTTGTCTTTTTGCTAAGTTTTGAAAGACACTGAGTGAAAGATAGATGTTAAAGTAGAGAGGAATTCTTGTATAGGGCGTATTCAGTCACGTGACCCTCCCCCTAGCAACGAGCACTGTCGGCCATTTTGGGGTCCACTTGATAGTGGAGCCCTATGGAACTCTCCGTAGAAATGGCAGATGTTTTCTACGCCATTCACTATTTCCCTTCAAAACGTTTT
The DNA here is from genome assembly GCF_035083965.1 of Branchiostoma lanceolatum. Taxonomy (NCBI): domain Eukaryota; kingdom Metazoa; phylum Chordata; class Leptocardii; order Amphioxiformes; family Branchiostomatidae; genus Branchiostoma; species Branchiostoma lanceolatum. The sequence goes on along the minus strand of NC_089725.1, from coordinate 23,482,481 downwards.
GTCTCATAATCATGGTGTTTTGCCTCATGGTCGGTTGTTGGATTGGGACTGATAAAGCACACACTGATTGGGAAACAGTAAGATTGGTTTTGCGTTTCTCGTGTAGGTGCGGGAACATACGAAGGTACTAACGGATTTGTGACATGCGAACAGCAGATCTAAATAGTTGAAGCTTGAGAATCAACGTGTGTGTATGGAAACCTTTGTATCTGGTCGAAAAGCAAATTACGGGCCCGTTGTGTAATACAGTCGCGGCACCATGTAGTCGTTGCTTGAGATACGTTCATAAACTGAGGGTCTTTCAACGTCGAACTTTCCCGATCATAACATACTCCTTGTCAACTAAATTTCTCACGACACTCTGTTTTATCAAGACACTGTAATACGTGGCTGCAGGCCTGGGAACACTTGTATGCTGTGAACTGATTTTATGCGTACTCTGTAAACAGTCATTTCCAGAACCAACTCAAGACAAAATCAATGGACTTTGCCGGCACTATTTAGCGGCCGTGTTTGTAGGCTGAGGAAAACCTTTCCTCGCTCGTCGATAATGGGTCATTTCCAGTAGGTGAAATTGAATCTTTGTAGCGAAAAGGATGTGAGGCTGGAGACTCTTCGCATAATAAAACAGCGATCAGACGACTTCGCATTCCTTGGAAATTTAGAGACCGCCGGACACCGAGAAACTTCGCTGCAGGGATGGACCCCAAAATGGCCGCCCACGGAGGGCAAGGGTGATGACGTCATATGAATACGCCCTATAGAGATAGTATACGATTACATATACATGATGTATATAATTATAAGTTTCATATAATTATGTATTCCTGTGGAAACTTGTCATTATGCAGATTGTAACAGGAAATGGTTGATCTTACACTTTTGTTACAGCATCTCCAAATGGCCCTGACTCAGTTGGGCCAAATGCAGAGTATGTCATCAAAATTGTGAGTACTTAGTACATTCTTATCCCTAACTGATAAGCATGGGGTTGAGTGAAAGTAGATCTAGGGTAACATCCTCCCTTAACCTGAAGTAGCTGTTTGGCTGATGATGAAGTAAACCACTCCATTGAAATCGTGACAGGATGATCCGACTTTCTATGGCTATAATACCATGAACCTTTATATGACATGTACATAGAAGTTCCTCCTCCTTGTGTTCCGAGTCTTAGAGTTAGACCGGGTGTTGATAAGACCTTTCAGTTTCATGCCTTAGACGTCATACCAATACATTTTTATGTAATTTATATTTTTCAGGAACCACATGACAATGGGCCTCTGTTCTCTGAGATAAACTTCTACCTTAGGACAGCGAAGCAAGACATGAGTAAGTATGTGAGGGAATATGTTTGAAATATAGGGGAAGCATTTGCACATTTTCTCCATCTTACTTTAAAGACTTAAATCAAAGTACTCATATAGGTTTAGCTATATAGGTGATACTGCTTTCGTTTCAGTGCTTGTGTTTGTTGCTGTCTTTGTTACCACTTCATGATGTGTGATGTATGAAACAACTTATTGGAACTGCTTTTGTTTTTTGTTTTAAAATCTGTTTTTGCATTTGTTTGTGCTGTTCAGTCAAAGATTGGATGAAAGCTAAGAAGATGAAACACCTTGGCGTGCCGAGGTACATCGGGTCAGGTTCCCACGAGGGGAAGACCCGACTCAGGTTCATGGTGATGGAGAGGTTTGGGGAGAACCTGCACAAGATGTTCGAGGCAGCAGGGAAGGTCTTCACTAGGAGGGATGTGGCCATTTTAGCCATACGACTGGTAAAACATCAAATTGTGTTTGTGCTGTGTGGAATGTGGTTGAATCGTTGAAATAAAAAAGAACACATCATTTAGATGATACCAGAGTATCTGTCCTAGATAAAGGATGATACAGATGATATACATACTAGTAAGCAAGTTAAACCTTAGAATAGTTGTATCTGTCAAGACTTTGTTCGTCCTCTGTGCTTGTCTTTTCTAGGTGACCACTAACAATCTTTTATGCCCTGCAGTTAAACACCCTGGAATACTTGCATGACCACCAGTTTGTTCATGCTGACATCAAGGGCTCAAACCTCTTAATGGGATTCACCAAAGATACACAAGATCAGGTGAGAAAGAACATCTTGATTATTGCCAAAAGGGTATTGTTATGTCAGATTCATCCAATTCACCAATTCATCCAGTAGATTTTTGCTCCTGTACAGACTTTCGTAATAATGGAGAAGTAGCATCCCACAGAAAGGAGTCCTGTTTTTCACTGAAAATCTTTCCATGAACCTCTACCAACTTACATGCAATGCTGGAAGGTACCTCTACCAACCTGTAATATACTGGAGTTAAAACCCTAATTTGAACCCACAGGTTTACCTGGTTGACTATGGACTTGCATATCGCTACCTGCCAGACAGTGGTCACCGTGATTACAAGGAGGACCCACGGAAGGCACACGACGGGACTCCAGAGTTTACCAGCTCAGACGCACACAAGGGTGTCCGTAAGTCCATATTTGGAAAAACTATGATAACATCCTGACATGTATGATACAAAATGTGATCCACGTCTCTGAAGGAACCTTGAGTATAATCTCAGGGCTATTCGTGCAATGCAGCCTCCCCATGGCTCACATTTTTTTGGCCAAGCACACTGTGACTCAATACCCTACTCTTCTTGATAAGTGTGTTGGGTTTTATATTTACACCATTAGATAATAACCATTAGAAATTATTCATTAGATTTGAGTGTTTAAAACACTAAGTTGATAGTTTTTTTCCTCACGGCAGCCGCGGCTAGAAGAGGAGATATTGAGATCCTTGGTTATGTGCTGCTACAATGGCTCCGTGGACAGTTGCCTTGGGAGGACAACCTCACCAACTGTGACTATCTCAGGGACCAGAAGATGAAGTAAGAAACTAGATTCCTCAGTCATGTGTTAGACTCCCTTCTTTATTGACATTCTTGTTAGACCAAGCTTTACATTTGACTAAATCTGCTTTCTTTGCTCTCCAGATATTTGAAGAACATTCCATCTTTGCTGAAGGCCTGTTTTCCCAAGGGGGACTGCCCAGGTGAACAACTACATTGTATCAAGTTTCATTGTCCTAAAAATAGCATATAAAATAGCAACTTCTTTTGCTGCATAGATTAAAGTTTGGAGGTGCCAAATCATTTTTGTCTTGGAAGACATAAAGTTTGGCTCAATCTTATAAACATGCCTGTGTTAGGAAGCACATCTTCAGCATGTTTAAGTCACATACAGAAGTATGCATACATTGACTTGGCTTGTATTGTTACAGATGAGTTGCGGAAGTACCTTGAGTACACCAGTGGTCTAGTGGTGAACTCCAGCAGGTACCAGGAGAGACCAGACTATAACTATCTCCGAGGCCTGTTCACAGCTGCCTTGAAGAAGGCTGGCTGGAAGGATGATGGGAAATTTGACTTTCTTTCTGCAAAACCAAAGTCCAGCAAGGTGGGTATAAACTAACTAGTAGGCATTTGTGGTGAACTACAGCAGAACTTTTGTGTAAATTAGTCTTTCTTTTCTACAACTGGAACAAAACAAGAATGTTACAGTTTGAAGGCAGGTAAAAGACACCCCAACTCAAACTTTGCACAACTTTCCATAACGTTCCATAACTTTCCAAATACCTGACTAGCTTTTTGTATCAATGAAGAAGTGATAGGTGGCTTTATACACAACAGCTTATAAAGATACTGTATATGTTCATTAAAATAAACTTTCCAACGGCACAAACGTTTTATGGAAACTGTTTGTGCCGTTGATTCAGGTTTTTCTTGCATAAAGTAAATGCACAGTTTAGATGTAATGTAGAATGTGGCCAAAATGCTTTTAAAGTGTTTGTCTCATCTTGTTCCTTTTAAAGAATCATCTGGAACAGTTAAGGAAGAGTCACCATCTGTAGTAGAATTGGTAATTTGGTTTTATGCTGAAATGTGAAATGGTTTTGTTTTTCAGAAGGGACAAGTCAAATCTAGCACAGATGAGGAGGTTCAGAGTCCACTAAGAGGCCGATCTGCATCCCCTAAGAAGAGAGCACCTCCAAAAAAGAAAGCAGTAAAGAGGAAATCTGATGAGTCAGACGTCTCTTCACCCCCTAAGAAGAAAGCAGCACCAAGAAAGAAAGTAGCAAAGAGGGTTTATGTTGATTCAGACTCAGAGTCTCCTTCTCCAAAACCCAAAGCTGCAAAGGCCAAAGGTAAGCTGGAGTTGCACTGTCAAATTGAGGGATTGACGTAGGTGGAAATGAAAAGTTTGCTCACAGTTTTCTATAATTGTTACTCAACCTTAACTGAATAAAAAGACTCTTTTTTACACAACCAAGAGATTTCTTTAACTGACGTTTCGGTGACCATCTGTCACCTTCTTCAAGGCAATTCTGACTGGTTCACATTGCAATGCAGCACAGGTGTCGCTGCTTATAGATGCGTTCCCAAACGCAAAGTACATATATATACAGTCACAGGGAATGACATCACAATGCGTTCCCAAACGTACAGAAGTGTAACAACCTTAACGTCTTTTTTATGACCTTTATTAGCAGCAAAAGCAAGAAAAGCAAAGTCACCAGATGATTCAGACTCAGATTCTCCACCAAAACCCAAAACTGCCAGGGGCAAAGGTGAGCTGGAATTGCACTGTCAAAAAAAGTGATTGAAATACTGGTGGAAATGAAACTTTTCTCACACATTTCTGTTATTACTCAACTTTGATTTCTATATTTATGATCTTTATTAGCAACAAAATCAAGGAAAGCAAAGTCACCAGCATCTAAGTCTCCCAAGCCCAAACCAGGTATCACTGATTTAGTTGAATGTTTCTGTTGTAAAATGGCCACTGACAACCAAAGAGTACAAATGAGAAATACAAATGTTCATGTTTTTTCAGTCGTTTTTACTAACAATGTCACTTTGGTATTACTTGTAGTAGACTGTATGAAAGTAGATGTATAAACTTTTGACTCGTTCATGTACCCTCAAGCCACACCAATTTATTTTCTGAATAAAATAAAAAATTTCTTAAATGCTAGATTGGAAAAACAACATGAAAACAGAATCTCAGAGGAATGTTTTTACTTTGGTGCACAGTATCGGTTTTCACCCCAGCCTTCTGTTTTAATGATTTTTTTTGCTAAATTAAAATAAAAATCTGTTAACCAAGAAATTAAATTGGTGTGGCCTCACTTAAGTTTGATACAATCATTCATGATATCATTCCTCATCATTTTAACATACTATCTTAATTTTGTTTTGTTCCAGCAGCTGCAAAGCGAGGTAGGAAAGCCCGTGCCTTGAGCACCATTGCCACACAGACTTCCCCAGGCCTCATGACCAGAGGAAGACTGTCCAATGGAACATGAGGAATCAGTCTATACATGATTACAATAAGTGCCTATATTGGTTCAAATACCTGACTAGCTTTTTGTATCAATGAAGAAGTGATAGGTGGCTTTATACACAACAGCTTATAAAGATACTGTATATGTTCATTAAAATAAGTAATGGCAAAACAGATTTGTACAATATTTATGACTTCATGTTAGGCATTCTTACATAGATGGACCTGGTGATCATGATCAGTATGTCCAACTAATTACACATCTGTAAGGACCAGCAATAAAGACTAAATGTTACAATTTGTCAGCTTTCAACAAGGGCCTACAACAAATAGTTGGTGATATGTTGCCCTACAATGTGTCTTTAATTTAATAAGTTTAAAGACAGCACAATGCCCATAGATCAGTTGGATATGCTAACACTGTAACAGTAGAATGTGGATCACTAATTTGTAACATTTGTTAAGATTTGTAACACTTGTGAACTTTGACTTTCAAGCATTTAAGTATTGTGTTCTAAGTGTTATGCACATGTAGGTAGACTGTTGAACAGTATATTTACACTCTTTTGTACAACACAAGCAAATTTTGTCACCAAATAGAGGCTAATAGCCTTTGTCTATGTTGTAACACTCTGTTAGGATTTTAGATAGTGGTCTATGTGAATCAAACATGGCATAAGAATTGTATTGTTATGTAATAGACATTCCAAAAATATATATAAATAGAAGAAAGTAGGAGCCATACCTCTTGCTTGTATGTAGTCTAAATAAAAGTGTTTAAACTGTTAGCACCTTCCTTGTACAATGTGTTTTAGGAGGACAAACTCTGACACAAATACAGCTTTGTTGCCGAAATAACATCTAACCAATTATTTCTTGACATGATTTGCCATGAAAATTTAACCTGGTAGCTCTCTGCAACTTAAAATATTACGTAGAAATACAAAATGTACTGTAGCCTTGAGATGATAGTACATAGAGATTTGAAATATAACATTAACAATTTGTAATTGGACAACACAGTTTCACTTGAGTGGTAGCTTGTGGTAAATTTGACCTGGAGAAACAGCAACCACTGCTTGTTTGACCCTTCTTGTTTAACAGGGTCAGAAAATGACAAAGTTGAATTGGCAGGATTCCCTTCCATTGTTGGCAAGTTTGGTAAATTCCCTCCACCAGCTACAAAAGGGAGTGATGAGGCCAGCGTGGCCAGCGTACAGGACAATGATGTAGGCTGGTATAAACAACTGCAGCTGCTATCTGTGTGTTCTGCTATCTGGCTCCAGTCATCTTCACTGTGATAGGCTGTAAAGACAATACAGTGTATTGAGTTTCAAATATATTGCATTGTAGTTGATACTTCCACCTTTACTGTATCTTTTAAGCTCAAGCAGAAACAAGTATTTTTATACTTTAACTTAGAAGCATTTATCTGGTTAGTCTTTAGTGTTGTCTATAACTTTATTTATGAATCATTAATAAAAGAATTAAAATACAGTATTTGAAAACTAGAAGGATGCATTAACCTACCTTACTACAGTAAGGGCACTCTCCAAAGATGACATTAAAACTCATCCTAGTTGATGGCAGTGCCCTCAACCACTGGAACAGAAACAAAACTACTTTGATGACAATACTCATACTTGTAGATTGGTGTGACTAGAGAACACAATTTAATAAAACAAATTTTAAAATGATACCATGCATGAAATACTCCTTAAGATATACAATGTAAAACGAACAGCCTGTAAGACTTCTTGCACATGCTGGTATCCCATAATAATCAAAAAGCTGTAATACCACACCTCAATAAGACAGGTGGCATGGAACGGCCTGCTGCATCTTGGGTCATCACATGCCTTATCAGGTATCTCCTCCCCCAGACGGTAGGCATAGCAGATACTACAGGCCATGTTAAAGTCCTGGGAACACAAGTCAATGAAAACAGCTCGGTATTTACATAGACAAATCTGTCTCTTTAGTACCTTTCAGGATTCCATTATTGCTTTAGCTTGACCAGTTATATGCTATTTTTCATACTGTACATCTGTGTCAGCTTACAGATGCGCCCTATGTGAGACTGTCATTCTCGCTTACCCAGGACTGTTTAACCATAGCCGAATCTGTAAAGCTGATATCAATTAAGATTTTACAATGGTCAATATTGACTGAAGGATGAAGGAGGCCATATAGTAGTAGTACATCTCTGCCAGGATGCATTGAAAGAATGAAAAGATACCATAAGTGTTTTGTCAATACTCACCTCTTTGCTGGAGTTTGCTGGGGAGGGGAAGTCCACTCCTAGAACATTCTGGAGGTTGGGTAATAGAGTCTGTCCTGGGTCCCTGTATACAGAGGAAAGTGGGCACACCATCAGATGACCATGTTCTATGATATAAAACCACTGAAAACATGATTCCATCACCTGTACAACTGATTTTATGCATGAAATTGACAACCACTCTATCAAACATTTTGTACAAAACACTACCAATGGTGATGTGCATGCCTTGTTACTTGCCCAGTCTTCCCATGGATGTATGCTAGGTACAACAAAGGTTCAATATACACATGTAATGGTATTCACCTACCAGCAGTGTAGGTTGGCATTCAGACTCTGCTTTATTGGGTTGATCACTGTAAAACAGAGTATCTGTGTTACATCTTACTTCAAATGAAAATTTAAAAAAAACTTGTATCCTAAAGCAGTTTAAGTCATAGCGAACAAAGGGAGTATGACGGATTCTCTCTGTCCACAACAGTCACTGTATGATATTCTTTATTCAAATGAACTCGTTATATTCATAACTACAGTCAACTACCGAGTATGTGCATGCTTTATTTTGTTTTACAATGGAATTCATGTTTAAAAAGGAGAGAGGAGCCTACCGTGGTCAGCACCCAGAAACCTGCACTCAGGCAGCATCCTGGGGTGGGCTGGGTCAACAGTGATCTGCACCGAGGCATTGTTTCCTGTGGTTAAGAAGTGACACATCTGTCACAATTCTAGCGAGGCACATACATTGGGAATTCAAAGGTCCACATCTACAAGTATATATTGGCCATACCACAAGGAGCCGTAAGACAAGGGGAAGGGCTAGCAACCCCTCCCTGTAAAAAAGGAACCCTGGTACAGAAACAGCAAGGAAACTATGTGCCTCTAAGCACTGCAAGGTGAACAACAACAACCATGTAAGACAACATACAGTACAAAATCACAGTATCGCACCCAAAGTTATCCTCCTGACTGTGTCCTTGTAGGAGGGTTTCTCTGGTTCCAAGACCCAGGTGCTTTTGTCCAGCTCCTCCATGATATTCCAGAAGTCCTGGTACTGGGCCAGCGCTTTCTCAAACTGGAGTAGAACTCCCTGCAGGCTGTCCTGAAGCACACAAGCACAAGCCAAGATGTGGGGATAATACAAACATATGGATTATCAATGTCCTAAATCATACTTTGTGTACCTTATGGCATTTGTAATACATGTTTATGTATCACAGAAAACATTTTAAAATGTTTACATCATTTATTCCTTAAGATTAAAACTTAAGTATTATGCAATGATGTACAAACCTGTTGGGACCACTTGAAGTTGACCTTGGCTGGTAGGTCAGCTGTGCAGGTAGGGGTCATTTGTGGATACTGATACAGAAAAATGATTAAGTTAATCATGTAATCAAGATATAAAGTTTATAATCTTTTCCCCGCAACTGGGATGACTTTCAATGTTCATACCAAAAGCATTTCATTTTTCATAAATCAAATTCTACATTGAGGCAAACCTAACTACAAGTTATAGGAATAATTACTGTAGCTTCATATGTGCATATTCAAAGCTTGATGTAACCTACCTGGTTGTGGAGGTTGATGGTGAGAATGTGCTCCCTCTGGCAGGCATCTCTGCACTGCACCTGTAGGCTTCTGAAGCTTGGGTCGATGTACACCAGCCTGGATAACAGTGTCAGAGCTTCATAATCATCTTCATTACCGATTATCCAATTTAGACTAGAAGTGCTAAACCTGAGGTGGATCCAGAGTGCAGACCTACAAGTATATGCTTAATCAACTCTGGATTTTTGAGACAACATTCTTTCAACAGCAAACCTGGGTAAAGCGCTGTCAACCTAAAATTCCTCCTGAGTTGCAAATATTGAGTAAGGCAGAGACAGAATTGCTAGTTGTGTTTGTCTGCTCATAGTTGTCATATGTCTGAAACAGTGCAGAGATGTTGATCACCTGTCCCACCCCAGCTTGTCTATCTCCTGAACCAGCTGGGTGAAATACTGGGGAGGGGGGCCCACAGATGACTGCTGGGATGACGTCTGTTCCTGCAAGAAAATCAAAAAGTGAGGACAAGGAAAAGTACAGAAACCTTTACGCAGCTCTCTAAGATAACCTTCATGAACCGGTAAACTCAAAGAATGATGCGTAAATGTTTTTTCATGTTAAAAAATAGATAATACAACATGAGGCTAAATGTAATGCAGAAAATTCCACACATCCAAGAACTGTTAATTTGCCTTCCTGACAATTCAATCTTTAGGAACAGAATGTACAGTATTTCCACATACCAGTAGGTTCTGTAACTCCACCAGGAAAGTAGTCAGGTCAGAACTCTGCTCCAATCTCTGGAAGGAATGTGAAAATTTGTCTGCTTATAAGTAGATCTATATACACTTTTCATACAGTAAAAAACTATTCTGTGTTTTACATGGCATCCTGGAGATAGAGATCATAGAAATTCAGGAAATGTAAAATCTTGGAAGGAAATACACTTAGTCTAGTCAATACCATTCCTCAAGTGACAAGTTCGATAGAAGGTTTACCTGTGGGACAATGTTTTAAAAACCCACCTGTTTGAATATATCCTGCTTGTCTTGAAGTACAAGCTGGAGTCTCCAGTCGCAGTCTATTCTGTAATAAGTAGTAATACTAGTATTAATGACATTCAGTTTATCAATAAAGTGAGTGAATAGTGTTACTGTCTGCAACTGGAAATATAGTATGAAAGACCAGTAACAACCTCTACTTAATTTTCTTAGCTTGATTAGCTTTATCTGCTATAATTTGGACTGAGTGGATACAGTTGATGCACACTCCTATCCACTTAGTTCCATAATTACATGTATTCAATAAGAATTGGTACCTAGCTCTATTCAGCTCTCTGGATGGTGGCAACTGAATCCTCAGTCGATACTCCTTTCCCTGAAGTACACACAATTGTTGTACTGGTTAATGTCCACCACAATACTAAAGAGCCAACTATGAGCACACAGGAAACATTTGTACTACATGTAATTACTTTTCACCCTCCAAACTCCTGATGGCCAGTTCCAAGGATAGCCCAGTAAACCCGTCACACATTCAGGACCTTCTCTCGACCCTGCCCCACTACCCAACCAAGGTTGGCGGGGGGTTGGGAGCAGTCTGTCCAGTTTTAGACCGCACCTATCTTTCATGCCGACTATGTGACAACCAGTACATAACATACTCCCAACCAGTACCCAACCATTTCACAACCTATTCCAGACCTCCCGCCCACTCCCGAATGTTTTAAACATTTTGAAACATGCGGCTGTCGCAGCTGACCCTGTAGCAAACCTCGCAGGCCAACAGCCAAACACGGCCAAACTTGCTCTCAACTGACTCCCAACCAACCATGGTCTGGGAAAGGTTGGGAGTGTTATAATGGTTGGGTATTGGGTCAGGGGCTTGGCAGTAAGGTCAGTAACCCACCCCAGCAGTGATGAAGCCATCATAGAGAGTGCCCTGAGTGTTCTGTGGCAGCAGCATGGGGCAGACTGATGCAGGTCTCCCTGGTCCAGACAGCATCTCTGTGGTACAACTCCCTGCAAGGCGGGCTCTCAGTCTATCAAGTCCGTAATCCACCTGCAGGGTACAAAAATAGAGTAAAGTGCTTTTTGTGAGCCTATAATATACTTTTTGCATATTAAAGCGAGTCACAGAAGTTATAAAATAGCTGATGGTTTGACATTTTGACTGAACTTTGCCCAAGTGTATTAATATTGCAGTGTACGAATGCAAGTGTGGAGCTGATGGAAATGATCCTTCAAACGCTTTCCTCCCCTCACATTCCCTACCAGTTCTCTATCTCAAGTGTTTCATTCTAACCTAGAGCAATTTTCTCGCAATCAAAGTCAATCATATCAGCCAGGAGATGGCCCCAGCGACACGCACTGGCGTTTTCTGACGTCCGTTCTGACGTGAAAACCACAACCTCGAGTCCCACAGGAGGTTTTCAGAAGATCGTGGGATGTAGAAATTACACCGCACCAGATAATTGCGCGATCTGAATCACTGCAATCCATGCACGTCGACGAGTTGCTTTCGTGTTGACATCCTGTGCCCTTGCATAGGGTCAGCACGTTTTTTTCGCGCCACGAGTATTGGACTCAACCAAAGCTTCAGTGGTAAGATTGGTAGAATTAATTATAAGTATTTCCATGTTAGATAGTTTAAATTCATAAGATTTTCATTTTATCAAGACATGATATATATTTTATCACAGTTTACAACATTTTACAAACACTTTTCCTGCTTTACTGTAAAAAAAGAGAAATAATTATACGATATCTTACCACCCGAATGGACTTTACTTTGTAGGCGTGGCTCATGACGTCAAGCCTGGTCAAAGGTTAACCATCGCAGATAAAATCCTGAGGCTCACTGCACAAGACAACAAACACTCGCGTCTTTCCCTTCTTTCTGCACTGTCAAACACTCTGTTCGGGTACGAAAATATGTCGATCGTCAACGGCCCGACCCCTGATTCAGATGAGACGTTCTTGGACGACGTCGCCTCGCTGAAAAGCCGCGTCAGAGCGCACACCGATCCCGGGAGGAAACCTCTCGGCCAAGACGACAACACCGAGGAGTCCCAGGATGGCGGCGGGGGGCGGACTCGCAGAGGGAGGCCGCCGCTCACCAGGGTCCAGTCGTCACGAGACATCGACATCGTGGAGCGAACGCGGTCTGTGGACGAGATGAACCGAGCCCTCCCTGATATGGAAGCGGCTTACCACACCATTCTCAGCAGCGTCGGGGAAGAACCGGGCCGACAGGGGCTCTTAAAAACACCCAGCAGAGCGGCCAAAGCGCTCATGTTTTTCACCAAGGGCTACCAGGAGGACCTCCAAGGTTAGACACAGATCATACATTCCCCTTAATTACTAAGGACATTATAATGTCCTTGCTCTTACGTAACCCGTGAGAAGTTAAGTAACAAGTAATACATTCCATGAGAACCAGCCGGAATTTTTACCCAGTAAACTGGCTCCTAGGGGTGTGTCACAACAAGAAGGTTTTTATTTCTTTTTTTAAAGACCAACTTGATCACAAGTTGGCCATTGCAAGGCACGACTTGTGTACAATGTTCTTGGTCATCATGTGACACTGGGCTGATACATCATAATTGTTGCCCTACATGAACTTTAGTCTATAGGCCCCTTGAAAACCACTTGACTTGCCTCTGATTTTGTGCATTTGGGCAACTGTTGGATGTAATATCGAAAACAATATTCAGTAATCATCCGTAAATATTGAATGATAAATGTTATTTGGTAGCAACAATTTTTCACATTTGTCTGGGAAATAGCAAAATTTGAAGGTGACTTGCAGACAAACTTTTTATTTCTGCAACAGAATTGGTCTTCACACCTCTAAATCAAGATCCTTTTGATGGATTTGTCTAAAATTGGACATGTCGGTAGTAAAGAGGGTATCGAACACCTTAGCCAAACCGCAGACACCATAGTAGCAGTGGCGACTAACGAAGGGTGTTTTTGCTTGATATTGCAAGAACACCCTTCGTTAGTCGCCACGGCTAGCACCATAGTTACTTTATGGAGGGTTGTCTCCCATGGACTCAAGAAAGGGAAAGCAAGTTGTTGATGTGTACAGCTGTAGTTTGGAATAAGACATCTTAGTTATAAAAGCATTTGATTCTCTTACTTTGAGTATGTTTGATGCCATCTGTGCCTTGCAGGAATTCTGAATGATGCCGTGTTCGATGAAGACACTGATGAAATGGTGATAGTGAGGGACATAGAGATGTTTTCCATGTGTGAACATCATTTGGTGCCATTCACTGGAAAGGTACTTTGTAACATATGATGACATCCGCTGCATATACCTGAACAGCCTTAAATTTTGGTGCTTCACTTTTTTTTAAATTACTGTGTGATTTTACCTCTAAGGCCATGTTGATTTGATTATATGGATGACATTCGCATAAATGTTTGTCTGTTTCCAACAAAAAAAGTTTTCGGCCATACTGTAAATCAAAATAAAAAATAAAATAAAACTGCAAAATTAGAAAAAAATGCAAAAAATTATTTTGGGAAATGAATACTTATGTCGTAGAATGCCAAAGTCAATTCCAAAGTCAAAGAAGAAGATGTGAAAGAACAAAAATGAGTTTGGTGGTCATTATGACTATTTTGTATAGGCCAATTTTTCAGTTTTGATTAGATCAGGCTTAAGACCAACAAGAGTGAAGCATCATTTATAGAAGAAGGCTGTTCAGCTGCTGCTTTGCTTGCTTGTTTGTAAAATGCTGCTTGTGTTAATTTTCAGAGGTAGTGTCTGATGCAATATTTGATGAGGGCTGTGATGAGATGGTGATAGTGCGTGATATTGAGTTGTTCTCTTTATGTGAGCATCATCTGGTTCCATTTATTGGCAAGGTATGGCTGTTCCTATGGGATGGAGATTTCTTTTCATTTTTTCTGTGGGGATGGAGGTGATCAAAGCTAACTCTGGTGCTGGCAGTAAGGGTGCATTAGGCGTATCTGTCTCCTAAAACAAAATGCAAGGTAATATTGTTTTAGGGATAGGCGGAAACATGTCGTCTGTGAATGTAGATCGGGCTGCATTTGTAGCCTTTCCACATGACCTCACTGTAACCAAGGATTTGTTGTATCAAAGTATTAAAGCACAGGAAATTCTTGGACAGGCAACGTTTGGACAGGTAGTTAAGTGCATTTGAAGGAGGTAATGTCAGATGGTAATGTGTACTTACCTAATGGACAACAAAAACATGAGACTTTATGGTTTAGAAATACATGGGCCTTCCCTCTTTTATGTTCTGTTAGCATTGTACTGTATTCCATGGCTGAGAGCTATGTCATAGGGTCTGTATACTTGAGTCCTTGCATCAAAACACCTGTTAAGACCTTCTAGCCGTACCATTGCTCAAAGGCAATACATGACTTTCAAGGATGTTACGGTGCCCAAGTTTAACCCTGACAACAAGTGTGATATTGTGACAGTGGAAGAAATTGGCTCCAGTGTGACATCTACACATATTGCACTTTCTTGGTAGTTATCAAGATTAGCATTCTATAAGTTACTCATGAAAAAAACCTATGCACACAACATTTCAGTTCTGCTGATATTTGTGGTCCTTCTTTTACTATGATCCATGGTGATGAATACGTTTTGAAGGAGGGCACTGCATCAGCTAGCAGATGTCAATGTGTACTTATACTGAATACCGAGCCAGTTGTGTGCATTTCAACTCAATGTCTTTGTCTTACAGATTTCTGTGGGATATCTACCAAACAAAAAGGTGCTTGGACTTAGTAAAATAGCCAGGTAGGTCTGAGACTTGGAACCTGATAGATTCAGCAACAAAATGATTTATCAAAACAACCCTGCACAGATGAAAGGTTACCAAAATATACAGCTCATCATGAGAGTGAGCATTACCCAGTCATTGCACAATGATATTGTATTCAAGCATATTGATCTGTTTTCAAAAAGTTCACCAAAAGAGAGTAATGGGTGAGACTCACACAAACACTTAAGCCCATTGTATTAATTTGTGCTGCTGTTAAAAAGGCAAATTTATTATACCACAGGGATTGAAGGCAGTTTGTGATAATCATATCTGTTTTGTTTATTCCTTTCAGAATAGTAGAGATGTACAGTAGGAGGTTGCAAGGTAGGCTGCTTTGGAAGTTTGTACACATAACTTAGGACTGAAACACTCCCCTTCTTTGGAATCTTTTAAGATGCAATTTCTTCATTTTCCGAATCTTACTTCATGAGAGACACAACAATGGCAATTGTCAAATGAAATATTGTATTACTGGTAGTGTGGTGGTTTTGGCAATGAAATGTCATCGATCAGTGTTGTACACATTGACATGTTTCTGTGTTGACTGTACATTGAAGCACCTCTTGTCCCATGTACTTTGCAGTTCAGGAGAGGCTGACCAAGCAGATAGCCCTGGCCCTGAGTGAAGCCATTCAGCCCGCAGGAGTGGCAGTTGTATGTGAAGCAACGTAAGTGTCCAAGTCTTAAATCACACAGATCTAGATTTGGTAATTACATTATGTTCCTCAATATGAAATAAAAGTAACTCTGTCCCCTTTTGAATGGCCTGGTGGGAAAGAGTATGGTAGTTAAACACACACCACTACCAGTGGACTAGCCTGCTGCTTTAGTGACTTGCACAAAGTTGTGTGACCCAGGGCTGCCGAAACAAAGATGGGCGCCGCCTTACAGTTGGTGTTTTCTTACTTCATGAGAGACACAACAATGGCAATTGTCAAATGAAAGTGTCTGGTGCGGGAAGGACTTTAACTTTAACTGTCCCCTTTTGTGGAAACATGTAGCATTCAGCTTGCATGCCTTCCCTGGTGGAAATGTTTGATAATGCACCACATCATCACAGAGATCTGCCTGTGTTGACATGCTAGGGCAAAGGTCATGCCTTGGAGGCTTGTTGTCTGACAGGTAACCTCTTCACCCTGATGGGGCAGATATGCTGCTGACAAACGCAGCATCTTTCCACAAAATTTGTAGTAGAAGCTCCAAACTGACAGGCTGTAGGATTGCAAAATTAAAGGGTTGTTAGTTCAGATTTGCATCATCAGCCACATGTAACAAAATATGACAGTCAGTCTGTACTGGCTTTGCTTACATTTCAGCCTTTTCAGGTAGAATCCCTATTTTCCTGTGAAAAGCTCAAGACATGAGCTTCTTATCTTGATGATTCCTCTACACGTTGTCATAACCTGCATCCTTCATGTCCTCTCCAGGCACATGTGTATGGTGATGCGAGGAGTACAGAAGCTCAACAGCAAGACTGTCACCAGTTGCATGCTGGGAGTGTTTCGAGAGGATCCCAAGACAAGGGAAGAGTTCTTGACATTGGCAAGGGGATGAGAAGGATGACAAGAAGTTGGCTTGATAGTTATATTTCTGTGACCTCTGTTTGCAACTGACTCTCTTCTCTACACTTTTTCCCTCACAAAAATGTTATCCCTCAACAGTTCTCTTTTAACAAAAGATATCATGTTATATATAAAATATTTCATGAAGGAACAGTTGGACCTTGAATGGTGTTGCCAACTGTCAAACTGTCAACATAGTTTAATTATCCCACTTGATTTAATTCATTAGGTCCTTGAGTTGTTTCATACCAAGAAGGAAATAAAAATGTGGTCTGTTGCTGTGCTGCTCAGGGTTTTAATCCCACCTAGAGGTTTCTTGTGAGTATATGCTGTCAGTTGAAATGCCCATTAAGAGTTAAGTTAAAACCTTGTGGGAAGTGCCATTTCATAGAAGAGATTAGCATGGTAAAACTGAAATGTAAGAATTACAAAGCAAAATCAGGAGAAACTGTAAAGCCAGATTTTGTTTTGACCAGAGCTTAGGTAAGATAGAAATGTCAACAATCATGACAAGAAAACAAGCTTTGTGATTTGATAGCCATGAAAGCTATCCATCATAATCCATGTGTTTCTTTTAGCAAGTATACTTGTGCTGGGGTGTGATTTTTGTGGAACATACAAAGTCATGTATTTTACTAATCTGTGCAGTTGTACCTGCTCTTCCATTTTTGTTTACTGCATCTCTAATTCCTGTTTCTGTTTGAGAAAGCAGAAAAACACACAACACATGAATGCACAATGTGCCAATAGAGCAGGATAAGAAAATGCAGACATGATTATTACAAACTGAAAGAACAGAAAATGTACCCCATAATGAAACCATGTCTCAATGAATCAAGGCTCTCACAAGATGAGTTTTCAATATATCATGTTATTCATGAGGGACCATATATTTTCTCTACCTTAGTGTTGAAAAGGGTGCAATATCATCTGGTACCAGTTTTTGTTTCAGTATTTATTGTAGGTATATTTTGTTAGGTGGGACACTGTAACACTACTTGAGGTGGTGGCTATCATTGGAATTTGCATGTTTTCTGTTGTAGTACATGTAACATGAGTTGAAGATGTAAATGTGTGATTTTAAATCTGTTGAATTGATGCAAAGTTAACTCAGTATTTTAAGAGCTGAAAGCTGCCCAACAAAGTGAATTGGATTAGATTGGATTGCCTTGAAACTTTGAGAGGTAATTGTATAGCGATGACTGTCATAAATTCTTGATAATTGAGTAGTGTATTGCTGTTCTAACACAGGTATCAGTAAGGTGTCAATGGCAACACATGATATGTAGTTAATTAAATAGATAAAATAGTTTGACTATGTTCCGTTGTTGATGCAATCATGCAATGTCAAGTACACTGTACTGTAGATGTTGTGCCATTATTGGATGGGATCAGCTTTGCCATTGATTTTCCTGACAGAAAGTTGTGGTGATGGGTATGAGTAGAATGGTAATTGTTTTAAGAGGGTTTTTTACTTGCTTGCAAATCATGCATGACTCAAAGACTTTATATGAATTAAAGCTGAGCTATGTATTGCCTCAACTGAAAACTGTCCAAAACAAACATTACCAGTAACATGCCTTTCCTTAAGAGTAGAACTAAAATGTAGCTAATCATTCATGAGTCTTATTCTCAATAACATTTTGAAATTGTTATTTATACTAGATTGTTTTCATGGTGACTTATCAGTAATGTTCCAAGAAACAGGAATGGTGTCAATAATATAATTTCTGTTTTGTAGAACACACTACTATAACCACTTACTGAAAAGTATGGTTGCACACATTTTGTGTATGGGAGAAAATAAATGAAACATCAAAATGTAGCATGAGTCACATTACTTTCATTGGGTTTCAAATTTGCATATTTTGCGTTTAATTCTGTACATCTCTGTCTAAGGTACCCACATGCCCAAAATGATTGAAATCTGTTCCTTTCTTCAGTTATCCTCTTTGAAAGATTTTAACAAAAAAGCCCCAAACCTATACCACTTTGTTATGATGTCAAAGCTATCTACCACCCAAACATCCAGACAATAGCATGCCCAGGACAAAAGATACACTGAAAACACTGATATGATAGACCTTTCTCAATTATAAAGTTGACCTTTTTTGTATGATTTGCATTTAGTTGTGTCTCTCTCTCTCTCTCTGGCTCATTCCCCGTCGCCGAGGATTAGTGGGAAGGGCAGGCCCTCTGTGTACATCTTTGTCTAAAGCCCCGGTTACGCATAGCCGAACATGGCTCCCGATCACCAGCCAACCAATTTTGGCGATAAAACGGGAGCTTTCTGACCAGTTTTAGGTTGATTAAAATTTGATTCCCGAACACACCCTGACCACTAATGACTCACACCCAACCACCAGCCAACCCATTCCAGATCTACCGTCCACAGCCGACCGTAGCTCCCGAGTCACGCCCAACCATGGTTGGGGGAAGGTCGAGAGGCCATGTTCTGCTATGTGTAATCAAACTACCTACACACCCCATATCATGAAGAGCCGTTGTTCCTTTCTTCGGTTATCCTCTTTTGAAGATTCTAACAGTTCCAAAACAAGTTGCCTTAGGGCATTAAGACACGCAGATGATAACTCACCCAATAAAGCACATTGCTTTAGAATATCCCGAGTGCAATTGGCATGAATTCTTGTCACCTTTAACTTCACAATACAGGAATTTGGGGAAAATCTGACAAAATGGCAAATGCAATAAAAGCTCTAACTACTAGATGAGCAACCTGCACAATTTACATAAGGAGTACTAGGAAGCCTCTCTTTTGTAGTTGATCCGGTTTTTCTGTCAAATACCATATGTTTGATTATCGTTCACTGTTTCATCCGTACCAAACCGCACAGGCTGAGTAGGTGTGCGCTCGCTCTCTCCAGAAATATCTGAGTTCAGTCAGAAAAGTGTTTCTTAGCTCGTCATCTGAAGGGAAGACGGTATGTTCCTATTCTACTGCAATAGTGGTCTTGGGTATGGGTTGTGGTAGAATGCCATTTTGTTGGTAACGTTACCCTTACAGCAGGTAGTAGGCAGGTCAGCGCCCGTTTGTGTTGAGCGTTAACGACGTTACTGCCTTGGTTTTAAGAAGGAGTGTTTCTAGTTAAGATACATCGATATTTTCATACATGTATTTCTCAAACAAACCTTCATTATAGTTCCTTTGACCTCAGTGGAGCAACGGCAACCCGGCAACTGACAAAAGAAGAAATCGACCAGATTAATCAATTTTTGCTGAATGACAAGGATGGCAGCGGTACTGTCACAGCTCAGGAGATCATCGACTTCAGGGATGCTATGGGTGTCTATCAAACTGAAGAAGAGAAGCAGGTATTGTCTATTCTCCAAGCAGAGGTTTAGGCCGTAAGAAATCGCGGCCACTACTATTACCCCCCCCCCCCTACCGAAATGTCTGTTTTAAAAAAAATAGCATATTGTCTGCGACTTTGCGATCAGACCAATATCAATATATCACAAGATATAGCTCCATAAATCTGTGTAAATGTGCTTATTGTATCACAAACGAAAGTAAAGGTACAGTATGTGCAAAGCCTTCACACATCACACCTGTTTCCCGAGTTATACGCGTGTGTCAACTTAATGACCGTATTTCGTATAGTCTTAACAGTCATATAGGACCGGGAACTTATGGAATGAAAATGGTCGTGAATTTTGTGTCACCTTAGATGGAATTTTCACTAGTTAGCCAGTATTGATCTCAACATGATATCATCCTCTGCAGAAGTACCGTGATTGGGTAAAGTCTATTGACAGCAGCGGGGATGGAGCCGTGAGCGTCGAGGAATTCCTGACCATGATGGACAAGAATAGATCGCTGGATTCACCGCTTGAATATTTCAAGTTTTTGACAAGGTAACGGCGTTTAGTTTTGAATTGTCAATAACCCGGTCCAAAAACTTGTTGGAACGTAAGGTAGTGGTATGGGATGATTAGGTCAATATGAACGTCGAGTTTGTTTCGTGCATTTTGTAGTCTGAAAGACTGTCAAACAAGTCAAAATGTAATTCACATATCAAGATAGTAAAGTTATTGCTTGAGTTAGCTGTCATTTGGCGTAAGTCAAGATGTAACTTGGTATTCGTCACCTGAAATATTTTCCCGAATTACAGGATGGAAGCGGGTTCATCACTAAGGATGAAATTCGTCAGGCCATGTCCGAAATGGGCCAGAAGCTGAGCGACACAGAGCTGGAGTCCATGATGGAGAAATATGACATTAGTGAAGATGGCAAGGTTAGACTCCTAAACTTGATGATACACGCTCCCCTTACCATCGAAAGGTGGATGTCATCTTTTAAAACCTGGACACTGAACAATTAGGGCAGATTAATCTATGCTGCTTTCTCGACAGATGACTTTTAAAGAACCGAAGTACAGTAATGTTTTTTTGAAATATTGCAACTTATATTAGCATTAAAATGGACTTTGATACCTCGTCCGAAGTTTTCAAACTTAAATGTCTTGCTGAGATAGTGATGGACACGTGCTCAATGTAAAGTCACTAAACATTGTTCTGTTCCTCCGCTATAGATCAACTACGAAGAGTTCCTGAAGAGCTTGGTTTGATACAACGGTGATGAGCTTCATGAACCAGGAAGAGAAAGACGGAGAGTAGCCCTGCATTCGTGAGATGATTCTTGAGTTCAAGGATATCGACGAACTTGCTTGCAAACTCGGAATCTACGAAGAGTTTTACGTGTTGTATCTGTGTTAATCATTGTGGCTAGGTGTTCCCATTCGCTCAAAGACATGTGAATTCCCTTATTTTTTGACTCTGTTATTGTATAAGGTACAAACAGCACTTATAAAAAGACTTTGTTATTTTTCTTTGGTCAAGCTGGGGATTGTGGTCTTAGACATTAACAACTGGGATGTATTTTGAACAGCTACGGGATCAAGACGACTAATATACAACAAATGTAACTACGTGTATTGTCGACTTCTATGTATCGTTACTGAGGGGTCACCACTTGTGCTTTGATTGAATAGTACTGCAATTGTGGTCAACGTCATTTGTTGTCATTTCTTAAGATCTTATCTACTGTACAGAAACGCAGAGGGTTTCCGTGAATGAAATCGCTATAAGATATGTGTCCGCTGGCTAAATAAACAAATGAAATTGAATATAATTGATTAAATGATGGATACGATACTTCTGGCAGAAAAGCCAAAGTAGTAAAACGCTACATTACAAGGGAGTCAAGGATACTAACAAGGTATTCCTGTGAATACGATTTTTGGCATTATTGACAGGATGATACGAACTTTTTGAAATGATGTTCCTGTCGATACGATTTTTTGGCGCTGTTGTCCAGTTCTCATCGTGCATAACGTTGCTGTCCTGCTATTTAGATAGAGCATTATATATATATTGTATACAAGGTGAAATCACAACTGTCGTGCCCCCTGATAACCCAAGCCCCATGCCATATTCTCAAGGGGGCGTGGTCATGTAGGATATGGCTGACTAACAATGTATCTGTTATAAACTACACACCCTCTTTGACTTTGAATCATGAAAACATCAATACAATAGATCGACCACACCACATGTTACCTGAGACGTCGAATACAGTTTAGAACGAAGTCAGTAAACGCGACATAAGACAGCGATTGAGACGAATAGTTGGATTTAATAATAACCCAAGGCCGGGAAAGGGTAGGCCAGTGGGTCATAAGGCCCCGATGTTTCTTTAGAAGCATAGCGTGTTCAGAACACGAAATGTCAAAGCCGGGATTTCCTCTTCAGTACCTGGGAAAGCCGCCAGGGGGCCAAAAATCACCTTTTGTCAAAACCTACTGACATACCAAATATAAAACCAATACATCAAAAGAAAGATAACGAAATTGATAGAAGTATTCAATTGACCTCTTTATTCATAGTCATGTCATGTCAAGAACACAATCAACAAGTTTGTACACCGTAAACTCGAAATAATTGAGTTGAAGTCACAATCCAGCACTAAGAAATTAAGAACAATTGTAAAATAAATGACAACTGATGCCCATCTCAACCTATGTTAGTTTCGATCTACTAAACGTCAAGAATTTTTTTTAGTTCCGTTAAAAAGTTAGCAGAAAAGTGTTGATCGTATTGCACTTGGAATGTGAAAGACGATGGTTTATATGTGTTTTTCATTACCCTTTCGTCAATTTTGTTGTTTTCCTTTGTGTTCATGTTTTAATCAATGTCCTACAACTATAGAAAACGATTTGCAGGAAACTAAGGAGACGTTGCTAAATTTGAAACGTCTTTCACAGAAGATCACTGAAATGAAACCCGGTATCATTGGCGTGTATCTCCTTTCAGCCGACAACAATACCTACAACAATTGGAACTGTGAATGAATCATCATCATCCTCCTTGGGTAAACTACGCCTCTCGCGACCCTGTGTGTTGCCATATGCAGGGGCGATCTCCAGCCCGGGGTAGTCACCGCACAGCTCACCGATCTCGTCCCCAAGTGCCTCCGCGGTCTCCTCGCTGACGTTCCCCAGGACAGTCATGACGACATAACGCTGCCGTTCGCTCTCGTCCAAGCTGTCCAGAAAGTCGGCTTCTTCTTCTCCATCCATCAGCAACTATGACAAAAAGGTGATGAGGTACAAATATTTTATAGACAGTTGCAAAAGAACGAACTTTTTTACGTTTCGTGTGTTTTATTGTCTTTTAAGTCATACCTTTGCATCATGCATCATATTCCAATTATAAAATCAAGGTTCACATATCCAATTTTGGTCAGCCAACGGTCGCTCAGTGATTGCCGCCTAGTGGAACTGTCCAAGCGCCAGCTATCAGTAACACACGCTTCGCGGAGACGTTGGTTGCCTTGAGCGCAAACTTTAACGTTACTAGCAAATTTCTTCCTTCTTCATTAAGTTGTTCAGGTTTGATAACCATATAGGAAAGTTATATCAGAATCAGCTGTGAAGTTTTGTACCTTAATTTTCCAGTCACGGACGTCAGCAGAGTCGGTCGGCATCAGGTTTTCGTACAGGTTGCTGAGGAGACACACCTGCTGGGTGTCGTCCTTGTACACTGTAATTCCCTGAGGTAAGGAAGGGGGCGTTATTGCATTAGTGGTCACAGAAGATACTACATGTACTAGAAAAGAGATCTTTTGCTGCGCTTAAAGGAGTGAATTTTCTCCCACGAATAATTCGGCTAAGTGACAGTTCCCATTAAGCTGGATCTATTCATCTACCCTTGTTAAATATGACAGAGTTATAACGGTAGAACTAAAACTCACCCTTTTAGCATCCATCAGCACAGTGACGTCATCGGACACGCTGCTCTGGGAGACTCTGAAGATCTCTTGCTGGGTGAGGATGTCAGCTTGAAGGGTTCCGGGTTCGATCTGGAAATCCAGAATACGGTTCCTGTCAAACATTTATGTTGCTGGCAAGAATAATTCCTGAAAAGATTCGGTGGCTATGTGGACCAAGAACAGGCAAGGTGGTCTACATATAACCCACTTGGTACAGTCAATAAACCCAATGTTTCAATCCTGGCGTGGATTGATGTTTGTTTACAAAAACGAATTCAGATAAGAAAAGTTACACATAGGACTTTTTCTTTAACAAAAAAAAAGCTCGACTGGATCCTAGGCTACGTAGTAGACACAGAAAAAAATCGTCAAGCAAACATGTCTATACCGTAAAACTGACAACAACATGACCAATGACCGTTCTGCACTCAACAGTTATCAAGTATTTTCAGTGCGAAATTGCCATCTTTTGATTGCTGATCGTTTTGGCCTCTTAATTTACACAGTCACTTACCGGTGAAGCAAGAAATGACTCGTCGGTCTCGTCTTCAAAAGGGTCGAAAGGCGATGGAGGCGGGTTCGGGTCGAAGATTGGCGGGGGCATGGCCTGTGGAAGGAACAAATGAAGACCAATGAACACGCTGTGTAGCCTGGCCATGACATTACATGGGGAAAAGTGTTTTACAGCCACCAGCAGACCTATGAAGTCCATATAGATGTTCTAACGTTGCTCGTCTGTATGCGGTTTAGCTACTGTTAGTACAATTTTTAACAATGAATTCCTTCTTGAAAATAAATTAAGTAAACTCACCATTGTCAGAGCCCGGCAGAACACGAGGAATCCATACACAAGAAGGGACTTCATCTTGAATCTGAGGGAAGAGTGGTAAAAGTCAGTAACACAATTTCTCAGCGATACAAAAGGTGACAAACAAGGTCTCAAGCAAATGATATGACGACGAGATAAAACAAGTGTGGCGGCCTCACCTTTTGCACGCTTGGAGATACTTTGTCTTATCTAGTCAAGTACGGACTGAATATCGGGGTGCTTTCTCGGCTTTTATAGGCTAGGTGTGAAGGGTGGTTACTTTAATTGATGTCCGGTGAGGTTCCATGTGAGATGAGAGGCATCTACATGAAATAGGCCGGATGTCCATTGTAAGTCACCTGTCCGAAGGCCGCTCCATTTGTACTGGAACTCATCCGGAAGTTCAGACTTTGCACGATCAACAGTGACACTGACAGAGCGCTCCTAGCGGAATTGGCCATTACTACAATCTATCGCGGCATACTTTGTGTCATTACTTGACACTATAAACCACACTTAACCACACTATAAACGATTTTAAGATTAGTAGTAGCATGGGGTAGTATTGTGGGTATATATGAGATCGAGATCAGGCCCCTGCCAGCCTTGCACCGGATCTGTGATGGTCCTCGCGTATTTGTGATTCTCCAAGCAGAGGGTGCCACGGTAGTAGTGCCACGGTATTTCGAGATCGCTTAATCTTCCAGCATATTTAGCAGTCGGGCCCGCGGGCTCATTTGGAGCATATTTGACAGTATTTACTTTTTTTCTGGGGGTGTTTGGACGCTATTCTGGAGGTGTGTGCTTCTTACATGTACATTTCCCCGTCACGGTGAAAGTCGAAAAACGCGCGCTTCCCGAAAAAACTACAAAACACATCCAGAAAAACGTAAACACGGCCAAATAAATACGCTCAAAACAAACTCAACTGCTACATCTGCTTGAAGATTAGAATCGAAATCTCTGCTTGTAGAGTAGTGCATCTGCATGCGCAGTTCTTATGATGTGATTGTGTGTGAGCCGTCTGACACATGTTTGAGGAGCTTCAGTGTTTGTTCACAACAGTGCGTGCTGACTGAAAGCGTGTCACTTCCCGAGAGTCTACAACGTTGCTGGTTCAATGTACAAAACTGATGTTTTTCTTAACATATACATCCTCCCCCGGAACGCCTTTCATAACAGCGCACAGGAAACGGTGAACGTGCACTGTATCATGTTTGATGTTTGGATGACTAGTGTAAGCAGATCAGGAGTCCCTCTCTACCCAACTTCCGGCCAGCATCACGGAAGAGGGAAGAAATACGGGCCATGTTTCTCCCTGAGTCAGCATGTTGACGTAGGTAGTAGTTCCCGCCTTCGTAACTTTCCTGATGTGTTGATATGGGTTTTTCCAATCGTGGGTGAGCTGGTGAATAATAACAGAAATAAAAGGACCGTTTACCAGGTACTGCAACATTTGAGGGCTGTATCAAGAACTCGAACGGACGATTCACCTGACAGTGGTATGTATTGTGTTCTTATACTTAAATTCTTGCATCCTCTAGGGGCATCTTCTGCCATTTACATACAGCTTTATCTAATGCCCTAGGCAACTGTTTGTTCAGCTAGCGTATTTCTTACTCTTGGACTGCGGTGGCCGCTTTGACATTGTATTTAGTGTTTGATTAGGTTCCCCTGATTGCTGTGGGTAAGTTTGCAGTCAACTTTACCTTTTGCTCGAGTTACAACAGTGCACATAGATGCATAGATAATTCTCTCCGTTATGACAATTCACCAGAGCTGCTTTTCCAAAAGACGAGCGGTTAGGTTAAAAGAATTGTCTTTATTACATGCCCAGTGTTACCAAGGTCAACATTAACGCTTAAAACGAATCCTGTTTTACAGAGGACACCAGAGGCGCTGAAATATGGGTCTGCTCGCCGTGGTTTCACTTCTTGTCATCTGTGCTGTATCTGCCCAGGTAGGTTGTCTTCGCCATCAGTTTAGACAGCTATCTAGGTTACATGTGTTTTCTTTTTTGACTCTGAATTGGTCTTCGGCGCAACACAACATCTTCTGAGATACTTGCAGGGCGGACGGACGGACAGAAACGTTTCCGAGTCTTGGTATCATAACAAGTAATATAACGATAACAATTTTTTTTCAATTTACAAAAGTAGAATAATAATGGTTTAACCTAACCCAGAACCTTCGCTTGTGTGTGCTCTCCAGGCGTACGTCTTGCCCCGCCCGCACCCGAAGCCGTGGCTACCTCCGCCGTACCTGCCCCACCCCTTCCCGCAGTACCCTTCTCCTGACGGGATGGGCGGGCTGAGGGTCAGGCGATCTACGGTAAGTCTATTCTCCGGGCGTGTGTAGAAGCAATCGACCTATAATCCGTGCACATTTGTATATAACGTCAACGTTAGATACATGTGGGTTATCGGAAATGACGTTATCCCTCCGTATTGATGTGATGATAAACTAAATGTGTGTACTACATTAAATCCATGCCTCAAAAGTTCTGTTCTTCTCCAATACACCTATCAGTTTTATCAAAGTAGTGTATGTGCGGAGTCTGCAGACTGCTGATTTTCTTTTCTCTGTGATTGACAGGACGATGTCGCCCCTCAGGAGGAGCTGTTCTACGTTGACGTCATCAATCAGGTGGAGGCGTTTGAGGTGCCGAAAGACGACCTGACAGATCACGTGACTGCTCTGATGGACGCAAAGCGGGTAAGGACCAGCTTCTTTTGCATAATTTTACAGGCCATTTTTATTTTAAGTTTACCATACAGAAACTATTACATTAAAAGATCGTTCTAATCGAACCATGAGTCTTCATAAGAGATAACAGTTAAAATGTGACACTCCACTACAAACTGGACCAAAGATGTGGCCTGAGAAATTACCGTGTCAGAGAGAACGACAATATGAAGATAAAGCAGGATCATCCATTCTGTAGGAAGTAGGAATCGCACCGACAAGTCGGGAAAGCGTCTTAGCAATGAGCCTCTCCCCGTGCATACCACCAAACCCTCCGGCGTACACGTACATGACCAGCTGCGCGGGGAGCCTCGTTATTTTCTGTTTACCTAAATGTATCCCAGCTGCTTCTTTTGGCAACCTCCCAATCACGGGTGAAGCCGGACTTGGCATTGACGCAGAAATATTTAGGGAAGCAACAAATTGCAGAACCTCAGTATGGGTGTTGACATGGCCATGCGAAACTTTGCCTTTTCTGTGGACCGACTTTTTCTGGATGACTCACAGCAGTGTGTTGTCGCTTTTAGGACTTATCTGGTGGCCCTGCTGTGTCCAATAGAAAGAAAGCAATACGTATCACACAGTCAAAGTGTACTTCATGAATCTAAATAATACTTTATCTGTGGCAGGGTGTTGCCGTCTACAAGGACATTACGCAGGAAGTTTGTATGATCAGCCGCCTGGATGACAACATCCTCCCAACCGGCGCACAACAGGCCAAACACTTCAAAGTCAAGGTAAACATCACAACATTACAGCGGATAAAAACATGTTTGTTTTTTCAACAAGTATTACTACTGTACTCGGGATTCCAGTGATGTTTCTTCTAGCTAAGGTGATAGCTGATCTGATACTGCAAAGCGGCATTTTTAACTTAAACGTTCGCGGGGATTTAAAGGAACCAAAACCTTGCCCTGGGGAAGTCGTAAAGGGAGTGCTCCTACTGTGAGCTGCCCAGCAGGTTGAGGGCTGGATTAATCCACCATAACCACATAAATTCATAAAAGGATTAGATGTCTGCCAGCCGGGAACAATAGCAGGGACAGATTACCATAATAACTGTCAGAGAATTCAAACTTTTTTCTGTACTGGTTTTTCTATGAACAGTATCAAACCATGCAGAATGGCCCAGATATCTATCAAAAAGTCACAAGGAAGTTTCAATCAGATAAGATCCCTTGGATAATCAAGACAATGCTATCTACAACTTTCAGTTTGGGGGAAGCCAACCTTGTTCAAATTTTCAAACTTTCAAATCGACCCTGTCAACGTTGTGTTAGAGTGTCTAAATGGATATAAATTTCCAATGTCTTCCCAACATTAGCCTAGGTTGTGTGTCTAGAAATATGACTTTTTGCGTCTTCTTGTTGTTGTAACCAGCATAGAATAGGGCTCTGTAGAACAGTACATATAACTGCTAGCCAATGTCTCAAACTAAATTGCAAGCCAGTGTTGTCATTACTTTATTTCTTGGCTAACTGTCCTTCAAGCTAACTTCTTTATGTGTAGCCATACTTCAAATTCTTATATGTTATCTATAGAATTCAAACATGACTTGAAGAGAAACTTGTACATGGTAAACTTTCTCAGCCAGGCCTCCACTGATGTGCACTGTATGGCTGCCAGGCGCATACTGAAGGCTATAGTTTACATTATCCCGTATTTATATAGTTTTACTGGGGTAAGGACAAAATCCCGTGTTCGCGTTGGTTTTAAGTTCGCGTTTGAAACAATACGGTAGCGCTACAGTCACATGATGGAAACATTGCCGGTTTTATGGACAGCCAGTCAGAAACTAAGATAGCTGTGTATCTATCGTAATAGGTGCCTCATAATGCTGTTCAATTTACACAAGGGATAGGTGGGCAAGACTTTTTGCGGTGGTTTTAAGTTCGCGCTAAAGCCCCCGTCACAAATAAGAAATTCAGCTCGGCCGACGTGTTGGCGAGCTTCAAATGTGCATTTTCGGCCGAAGTATGACCGACGTCCTGTCGATTACGCGGGCTTCGGGCGATTTTTAGAAATAAAAGTTGATCCAAATATTGGCCTTTTACCAGGTTAGTCGATACTGACTTCGTCCATGTCCAAGAGATGGTACCATCTCATGGGGGATTTTTAGTTTTTAGTGTTCGACGGACGTCGCCCGAGATTTTCATTGGAAAATACGGTCAACGCTCGGGCGATTTTGAAATTCGTCGAGCTTCGGGCGATCTACAAAGTCGGCCGACGCTCGCATGAATTGTGACGCCGGCTTAAAGAGTTCACCACGAAAACCGCGAACATAAAACCACCGCGAACATTTCTGCATCTACAATATTGTACCATTTAAGACGGACGATCAGTAAACATATCTGTTCTCTCCAGGTCCTGAGCCAGGAAGAAGAAGAAGCCTATCTCAGCGCAGCTAAGGAGGCCGGACAGCGGCCTGTCCTGATGACCAGTACGGGCGCACAGGTGGAGAACCTGGCGGAGGTGGCGGGACAGATGGCCGCCGACATGTGCGGGGGGTACCCCGTGTACGAGCTGGTACCGGAGGGCCCACACAGGACCAGGCGGATCGTGCCTATCCTGGTCCGCGGGGCAGTCGCACTCGGGCGGAGCCGGGCCTTCAGGGCAGCTGTGATCGCCGGAGCCACCCTGCTTTTGACGGGGGATACAGGGCGCAACTAACCCGTGTCTGTGGCTTGTTAAAACTTCTTTGCTCAGTTATGATATTTCTGAAATTTGACTATTTAACCCTATGACATGTTTTATGAGTCAATGAATTACATGTTTTACCTACCTCTGTCAATCAAATGTACATTGTAATAAAGCTATTAGTATTACATTGTTATAGAGTTACTAGTATTACGTCATATTTAGTTACTACTTCTGAGATATTGTTCAAAGACTACAATAGTACTCAATTTAATTATAGTTCTTTGAAATGAACGATGCAACATAGCATTATGAATAAAACACTATTTTTCATAACAAGGTGCACTTTGTGGATCTTTTATTGACGTTGCCTTGATAGATGGACCGAATGATCTAAATCCGCATGAAGCAACAAGTGTTCTGTCCCGGATCTGTCTAGACAGTAAAGTATACAGATATGACGCTCCCTCCAGCTGGCATGGCGGACTTCTCCCGTACCGTCAGGT
This sequence comes from Branchiostoma lanceolatum, assembly GCF_035083965.1. Lineage (NCBI taxonomy): Eukaryota > Metazoa > Chordata > Leptocardii > Amphioxiformes > Branchiostomatidae > Branchiostoma > Branchiostoma lanceolatum. Next base: position 23,451,940 of record NC_089725.1, on the reverse strand, counting down.
CCGTCTCCCATGTTCATGGACAATGCTACTGATTCATACTGACGTCCACCTTAACTTGCACGTACACGACTTGAACTTGTTACAATGTGACGAATTGCCAAAAGGTTCCGGGTGATCTGGCACAGGCACTAACTCTGGCAACTCCTTGACTTCTCAAGGGCGCGAATGACGTGGAAAAGCTGTCAATTAAGATCCCATTAGTCACGGCCCATCAGTCCCAACACTTCCCCCTGCCGGTGGGACGTCTTGCCCACCTCTCGTGACGGGCAGAGCCGACTGACTGTCCCCTGACCGCATACTCACCAGGGTTATGACAACATTTCATCGCGATACTGCGTCGCCTTCCTTGCACAGTGGCTGGGACACGGTGTTGTGCTCCGGGAACGAGCGAATGACCGGGCACTCCGGCCACACAACACTGCGAAAGGGAGCGACACATAAGGTAGGGCAGAGTGAGCAGCGATTTTAGACACATTTTGGACGCAGCTAATGCCGATGTCATTGCAAACCCACCACTCAATGTTCTTGCTATCGATCCATATTCTCACTTATGGACATGTTTTGATTTTATGCTGTATTGAAATAATGTTCAAAGATTCATGGGTGGTCAATCGTTTTGCATTTTATGCTATTGACATTTTGGATACCGTTATGCCCTGTTTAGTCGCAAGGACGAGGGTAGTTATGGAATTGGCATGTGAGCTGTTTGCATTAGTGCAGAGAGTGTCGATCGATGGTGGTCACATTAGTGTGGATATAGTAACAGACCGGAGACTTACAGCCAACATCCCAACATACGCTGGTCCCGTAACGGCATGCCGACTATCTCAGGCGGTTGCTATTTAAAGGTTGACCTTTTGACGACTCAACCTTTGGGTACGACATCAGCGCACACGACACTGTGGTGTTGAACATAACAGACTGTGTTTAGACTTCATGGTGTCGGCCGACATTTAACAGATCGGTTCCTTTAAGTCTTTCGGGGATTTTTCACGACGAGGAATGATTGCAAGCATAAATGAGACGATGAAAAAGATGATGCATTTGAAAGTTCAACAACGATGAAATTCAGATTGTTTACAAAGTACCTAACTTCAGGGCGTCGAGTCTTGCCTCTTGTTGTGCCGTTCGGTCGAAATTTGGGGCGCGTATATTTGTTGAATGGTCCTGACGGTGAGATGTACCTACTCCTGACATTAGAAAAATTGGCGGTGAACATAAATATGTTTTTCATACGCGGACAAAATCATAGCTCAGACTCGGACAAAGTTGACAAGGGCACAGTCATGGCTCAGACTCGGACAAAGTTGACAAAACAAGTACGTCACTATTTCCAAGAAACACTAAGGGAAAAAATTATCTTCAGACTGATGGCGACTTAACTTTAACTCTAGTCATGATTGCATCTTTAGAACAGCAATAACATCAAGTGGTAGGAACAACAACAACAACATCAACAACCACTCCGAATGTCACTGACGAATAACATCAACACACGGCCATGAATGCCATTCTGTACATGACCTAAAGGATGAGAACAGCTGCAGGCCAGGCAGTGCAGAGGTTATCTAATAGGACTGGTCATATTTCATTTGGTGTTCACCACTTTGACACCATCAACACTCCGATCCTTGGCGTGTCCGTGTCCCTATGTCTGGGCCATCCGTGTGGTTAGTTCTCCTCCGTTCTGTACATGCAGGATGGGTCACTGACTGTTTCGTATTGAAGAAAGCGTCCAGGGGTGCCTAAGTATTCATAAGAATCTTACGGAATTCATATGATCCACTACCAACACACATACGAATTTTACGGAATACATACGATTTACTACTAAGAAACATGTGAATTCAAGGAATTCACCAGTATTACAGAATATATACGATACTTACCATTAGTAAAACAAGTATGCATTCCGTAAAATTTGCATCTGTTCCTTAGTGGTGGATCGTATGAATTCCGTAAAATTCGTATGTATTCCGTAAAATTCTTATAAAAAGCAGGCATCCCTAGTGTAGTAAATCTGATATCTTCTTTACAGGTTTCAGTTTGTAACATTCAACAGAGACAGGAATGCCGAACTTTTAGTATCCACAAATACAAATCACATATAAATACGTCGAGTTGACATGTTTTAAAACGGTTCTATCAATCAAAGGAACAGGTGGATTTTTGCCAACAAATCTTGGATCAGAAACCAAAAATCAAGACTGATCATCTAGACGGAATCTCTTTGAAAACGTACAAGGAGCACAAAAAGTTATGTTATTACAATATGATGCTGCTCAAGCAAGGTCTCAGTGAAGCATTTTGTTCGATAATGTATGGTACTAAACTTGCATTCCTACAAGCTTCTGGCCAAGACAACATGGGCTAATTAATCTCGTCTGGGAGGTTTGAGATTACTGGCTGTATTTAGCCCCCGGTGTCAATTAGGGACATCAGAAGTGACTTTCGTCTGATAGATCCGACGATTGAAATGCGGGAACTTGTACAACATGTTTGGGAAGTTCCTAGACATGGCCATACATGTCATAAGATCGTCGTACGATTGCAAACTGATTCGTCGGATATTCGTGCATGTGTTGTACAAAATTCAGTCTTAGATTCTTGTGTCACAGTCAGTAACGTTGGAGCGGAGGTAATCAGTGCATGCCAAGATTTGTTTTCACTTATCACGGTGACTGTTGGGCGGTATTAGCTTCCAGCAGGGTGGGTTAGGATACCTGAAATATCCTCGTCTCGCGTTGCAGTCCACTTGACACTTGTTCCGCGCGAGGCTGACCCAGTTCTCGTTTCGCTGACACGGAACGCCCTAAGAATAACTCGGAAACAAGAGCATCAGAAACATCACATGCTCATCTCATCACGTTTCATGTCACTCACACGTCCGTAAATGTTACCGTCCCGGAGTCACCCGTAGAACAGAGTTACACCAAAAGGAGACGTTCCTACATACGTTAACAACCTTGCATTGCTATATTCCATACACGATCCTCAGAAAAATCAATGCTTATTTCATCACGTTTCATGTCACTCACGCGTCCGTAAATGTTACCGTCCCGGAGTCACCCGTAGAACAGATTTACACCAAAAGGAGATGTTGCTACATACGTCAACAACCTTGCATTCCATCTCCACCTACGGGTGATTTACGGGCGAGGGCCTGAGTCAGCCGCGGTGACCGATGCAGCCGTGTTGTGTATTTTAAAACAGGTAAGGGGACGTTTGGAGTGATTGATGATAGCGCCGTCAATGATTGACTGATGACGTGCACGGCGTGCCGTTTGATGATAGATAGTGTTTGAGTTGTCCGTCATCCGCCGTTTGACAGTTGCTTCTTCAATGAAGTGTACGGGAATGACCAAAATGACGACCTCAATCAGACTTTGGCCACTTTTCTTCCGACATCTAATACAATTTCAAAAGCCTTTCACTCCTAACGTAACTGGGCCTGGCATTCTACAATGCACATATGCACGCGGTATTCGGTTAAGAGAGATAAAGCCATTTTTGCCCGTGCTTGTTTCACGCGAGACCTACGTGACATACAAGGGGGCAGTATTTTATGTATTTTATGGTGCCACAGAGGCCTGTGATTCGACGAACAGTGGAACATTATACTTGCAGGAGCATCGCTGTCGGACAGTAACTAGCGTTGGAATTCAGCTTTATGTCCTTTCCGTGGTAGCCCTATCCAGGACCTGTGGCTAGATACAGTGCCAGCCTCGCAGGGCGGTCCGGAAGAAAACAAATAACAACCAAACTTTCCTTTCTCGTCGGTTGATCAACATCGATGTGGTATTAAATGATGATTAATATTTGTATTCCCTTTACAGGTTCCCAGTCGAATGGACAATACCTGTACTATGCCGTGATCGTGGCGGGCGAGCAAGTATCCACTATTTGAAGATGTTGTCAGCACTTGAATGGGCTGCTGGGTGGACCAAGGACGTCTCGCTGGCCACAAAATGTGAACTTGACTCAATTATGGATCCAGACTTGCAGGAGAAAAAGCACAAGAAGACGTCTGGAGGAGGCTACGACGTGTGTTTCTTTTTCGTGAATGAAGAATCTGACATAACCGTATGTGTCGAGGAGACGTCCTTCCTCGTGCACCGCCGGGTGCTGGAGGAATCGTCCGACTACTTCCGGGCCATGTTCGAGTGTGACATGATCGAGAGCAGACAGAACGAAGTGCAGCTGCACGACTTTCGCGCGGAAATCTTCGAAAGCGTCTTAGACTTTCTGTACACGTCGGAGTTCTGTTTGGACTATTCGAATCTGGAGGAAGTGCTGGAGATGGCCAATTTCTTACAAGTGTTGTCTCTCCTGGACCACATCGCTGGCCTGGTGGATGAGAAAAACTGCGTGACTTTGTTCATCATGGCGGACAAATACAGCATCAGCCAGGTCACCGACGTTACCGGGAAGATTCTGGGTGACAACTATCACAGATATCTGCAGTCCAAGGAGCTCAGCAGGTGATGGGAATATAGATCTTTATTTACCTGTCTATCTTGATTAAAAAGTAGCTGATGGTCGTTGCATTTATAAAATGCAGCAATTTTTGATGGCGATCGGCCACTGAACACATTGTAGTTTGTAAGTCTGCATATCTATGCATTCTCCGTTCCATATAGATAAGGACCTCAAAACTGAATATGTTAAACTATTAAAGAAAAATAGTCATATACATTCTAGGTCACCTGCCATGTGCTCGTTTTCTTTCCCAGATTAACCAAGGAGCAGCGTGAACGTGTGCGACAGAGGCGCTATCACCACAAACCCGTCGTCGCTGCCGTCAACGCACACTACGTTCACTACCCCGAGCCCGGGCTGCGGCAGTTTCACTCGTACGACGACAATAACGACGCCTGGTCGCGGTTCACGCGTCTGCCCAACACGGCCAGCAGACGCGGGTTTGGCGTGGCGGTGTTGGACAACTACCTATTTGTTGTCGGTGGCCACGCGAAGCCCAGAGACTACCCGCGACAGTTCTACTCGACAGGTTCAAAAACAGGCGCTCTTCAGAATCAATCCATGTGCTACAACACCCTAACAGACACCTGGTCCAACACCGCGCCCATCCAGCACGCCCGCGCCTACTTCGGGCTGGTGCCCTGTGGAGACTGTCTCTACGCTATCGCAGGCTTCCAGTACGACGATCCCATCCACTCCGTGGAGAGGTACGATCCCAGGGACAACAGTTGGGTCTTCGTGCGGGACGTCCCGGAGGGGAGGACGTGTTACGAGCCTGCCGTGACCTGTATGGGAGACATTTACGTCAACTGTGAGATAAAGGACAGCGACACGTTTTGGCTGCACAGGTACAGCCCTGCTAGCAACACTTGGACCGCCATCTCCGAACTGCCGACCAACCGCTGGCGACACTGCATGGCCGCCGTCCAGGACACCGTGTACATCCTGGGCGCCTACCAGCCAGGTGTGGACTGTTTCAACGTCACCTATCAGCAGTGGTTTAGAGTCAGAATTCCCAGAGACCTGAAGATCCCATACGACAGAGGCTGTGCGTCTTTAGGAGATAAGATATACGTCTTGGATTGTGAGGAGACGCTGTGCCATAACGTCAAGACGAGGAAGTGGACGGACCAGCTGTGCCAGTTCCCCCTCGGCGGGTTCGGCATCAAAGCTGTGACGATGTACCTTCCGGAACGTAAGGTGGGGGGTGATGGCGGTGACGCGGAGTCGGAATGATCTTAACAAGATTATCTTTCACACTCTTCAAACTCAACAAGTGATATTGAACGACATGTCTTTCACACCGACTCAAACAAACTCACATTTTTTAGAAGAGAGGAGTTTATTCGTGTCCTCGATCATAGTTAGTGCAACATACCTCCACTCGACAGCTTTGACAGTTCTAGTTCTGTCTCGAAAACAGATACAATGTATTCTGATGATGAAATGCCGTCCATGGCTGTCTTTATAAGGTTTGTGTAGAAACAATAAGAACAAATGTACAATTTACAATAGAAATTTACAATAGCAGCAAGACGACGATATGGTTTCCGAATAAGAGAAAGTATGAAACCAGGTAGATACTAAAGGTACTTCTCATGACATTGATGCGGGGAGGGGGGATGTGTCAACGCAACACAAGACACGTGAGGGCTAGTGTGAACGTTAAACGTTTTTCTTAAGATGTGAAAAGTATACGGTACGTACTGAGGATATTGTGCACAGAATATCTATGTTTTTTTGTATGAGGGCATTCATTTCAGATCATGAAATTGTATCAATAAAGAATATTGGTCTTATCACCTTATACTGGCTTAGTGTCTGCTTTGATATTCAATTCAAGGCCAAACATGACACCTTATTGATAGTTCATCATACACATTACCAAATGCTATCATATCACTGTCATATCTGTGATACCAATGGTCTAACACTGGTATCTGTTAGATGGATACTTGTCATTCTAATGTAGTAAAAGTACAACAATGCAAAGCATAAACATCAGTTAGGAATATGGACTTCCATCCACAGGTTGAAAAGTACACTCGCCTCATTAATGCTTGGTCACTTACGTTAAAATCATGACGACATGAAAGTCAAATTAAATTAAGATATTGATAGAAATTCGCGTTGATACCCTGGCCCTGGACCTCCCCATGGCAATCGTCGGTCAATTTCTCCTGGCTACGATTATGTCTGAAGGGGTCCGTACTAATCATCCCAGGTGCCGTCATCACACCAGCACTGGAACCGGTAACAGATGAAGTACGCAGCGGCCAGGCTGAGGAAAATCACCAGCAGCGGCCAGAACAGCGCGTGGAAGGCCGCCCACTTGCTGTTGAAGGTGACGGTACGGGAAACCTCCGCGTCGTCGGCGGGATCGTAGAAGCAGGGGAACCGCTGGCCTACAGTTGCCCAGGACTCCTGGTAGTCCTCCACGTCCTTGTAGTTGTCGTCAGCTGCCTTACCACATGGCCGAACGGCACACTGTCAACAAGAAATTGTTTTATTTTTTTATTGCTTCGGATATTCATAGTATCAAAGTACAACTGTCTACTGGCTCATGACAGAATCGAGCATATAACTACGTTTTCCAAGGAGACATCCCCAATGTTGTTGTTTTCCCAATTACGTCACATCGCAAGTATAAAGAAAACTAGCTTGGTGTCATTCCGAAGTTCCGCTTTATAAGTGATAACGTTAGACCATGACAGGAAGAAGTAACTAATGTAGTACCTGTGGCGTCCGCCCGAACAAGCCCTGTGTGTTCACCAGTAGACTTCTGTGACCTGTTGAGTTATGATCCATTGAGCTGCTGTACGTCGTACCGTTACCTCCTTTCTCAAAGTACAGCACGGCGATTTCTAAACACGGAAAGCTGGATCGGCAGTTCCTTCCTAGCGGGCATTTACAGGTCACGTCCGCGCCTATAGTGGAGGATGTTACCGTGCACATCGCCTCGCGGAGACGAAGGGCCGTTAGGGCGGGCTGGGCCACCACAATGCCTGCGACCACCAGTCCAATCGCACCCAAGACGGGGACGAAAGCTAAAGCGAAGATACACCCTCTCTTGCAATAAGACTCGCCGTCAGAACCCATGGTTGAAGTCTTGTAAGTCCGTTCTCAAAACCTAAGTTGACAGCGTAATCAAACCTGGTCTTCACTTACTACAAAACAAAAAGCTGGTAGGCAACAGGAAGGAAATGAGAAAGAGAGCGGAAATGACGATGTGGCAGTCCCGGCTATGAGTTGTGGTTACTTATTTCCTCAAAATTTCCCATAGCATAGCGCATTTCAAAACGTTATCAAACCTGCGAACATCGACCCCGGAAGTAAGGACCTACTGCTTCGCCGTGACCTTGAGGGGAAGTTTAAGAAAGTTGCCTCCTAACGACGTGCGGCAGGACTTAGAGCATTGTAAATCACAAAAGTACACTCATCGTTGGATGACACATTTCTGCTCAAGGACTGCACAATAACTGCTAGAGATAGATGCGTAATAAAGACATTAATCATTTGGCGGAAAACAAACGCTCTCCATCAAGGTGTTTGATCGGCCATGTTCTATCTGTAATTGGAGCAATTCAGCACACCAGACATGGTCGTCTGATGTATAGAATAGAACGGCAGTTTTTAGTGTCGCTGTTAGGTACTACACAGGCTATGTGATGATTTGAAGATAAAATTCCTATTCATTTATTTTTCATGTGTGTACAATCAATGGGATAAATATTTCAATAAATGTAACGTTAGATTATGTACAAAATGTACACTTACACATTACAGTACCAATCACCAGGAAAACAACTATCAACTTTTATGTGTGCACGTGTTAACAGACAACCGGGCACATAGGAATCGGGGATGACTGTACGACTCAAATACTGTGATTGCATGACGTAACCTTGATTGCATGACGTCTTCTTAATGACAAAATGTCTTCTTAATGACATATAGATATATGTAAAATCCATGTTGAACTGAACAACTATTATACGGAAAACCTAAGAATGTAATGAATGAATGATATGGACATAACGCGTTCATGTCAGAACAATGTATGGCACAGATTGTTGACCAACTCTTAACCTCTGTAAGGTTACTCTTGGATCCGCCCCAACTATTCTACAAGTTTGCCCAGTGACGCGAAACATGGCGCTGAACGCTGCACATTCAGCACAATTGCCCCTTGAAAAACGATTAATGTGGTTCCCTTTCTTAGCTTTGTTAGCTTTATGCAAAGAGCCGAGTTTTGTATAGTGTACATAGCCTGCTGGAGAGAATGTTGAGGGAAACATGGCTCTGCAGTAACTGCATGGGTACACTTCCTCCACTCTGCCGTCGTGGTGCTGGTTGAACGTGTACGTCGAACAAAGTAACATGTTCGGTGTACTGTTCGGAACTACTTGAGCAAGCTGCCCTGATGGGGAACGTTCCCTGTTCAGGGCCACGTGCAACCCAACCAGTGGGTGCCAAATGTACCTTGAAGCGTAGTTGATGTATTCTTCTTTCAATTGCCGGGGTAAGGGCACGCTTCCTCCCCAGGTTACTATATTAACAGCCCGCTGCCCCCTCTTTGTACATACCCCCTGCACCCGACACAGGGCCGCGCAGCTGAAGGAATTACTTCTGACGTGACCGAGGTAATTTCTGTAGCTCATCTGGTAGTTCAAGTCTCTCACAAACTCAAGAATCTCCTTATCACGATGGCACAAGGGACGAATCTGAGGAAAGTTAGATTGATATTGTTACTCATTTAATACAATTTGACATTTCATAAAAATGCGTAATGTCTCGTTACAAGTTATGGGCCGACCAGTATCTGACATTGTTATAGACGAGACTCTGTGGTCGACTAGATCATAATTGGTAGATACCAAATCAAGCAGACTCTTACACTGATCTGATATTATATACATGATTCACGCCACAAACTCCCATGTTGTGTTTCTGTAACTGTTCTTTGTCACGCAATGTGCTATGTACATTCAAACTGGAACTGTAAGAAGGACAGCCAAACCGTGTTCATACCTGATCGAGTAAGATGGTCATGGGTGGCTGCAGATGAGGCTGTTTGTAACGCTGCATTGTTATATGTGCACGTACGTGAGGAGGGCTTTGTCGAAAGAATCCTATGTTCTGCATGTTGACGTTTCCGTCTTGCTGTACCCAGTGCCATAGACTATCCAATACCTGTTAGAGATATGACAAGGAACACGTTCTATCTCTCATTTTTTCGGAAGTGTATTCACGGAAGTGTTGTCAACCTGTAAGTTACTATTGTCGTCGATTTATACGTCAAGCTCAAAACCGCCGACTGAGGAACTTAAACTGAATGCCTCTGAATGTGAATCCTAGTGCACTGACAAGTCTAAATCCGACGGTATCGCACTGCATCACCGTTGAAGACGCCCCATACACACGTACTCGTACACAAAGTCCGTAACTATTTATCCCAAGACAAAGATTGTGTACTCACCATAGCTTGGCAAGAAGAGACCCGACAATTTGCCTCCTGCACTGTCAGTCCAGCCCTACAGAACATGTAGTGAAGGCGGGGGAGTGTGTAAGTTATGAAGACGTGTACAAATCTGTCGCAGTCCTGTTCTAATTTCCGTGCTTGCTCCATGGCGGCTAATATTGATCGATGTTTTGATTGAGTCGAAGTTGCCTGTATTGACTGAAGTTTCGGTGGGGTTTCGGTGACGTCATTAAGTAGGTAAGAAGCGGAAGTGTTCAGGATAAGGTATGACTCCGCATTACGACATGCCCAGAAGGTACATTTGGACAGCATAGGTGCCGTCACGAGACTGAAGTTAGAATGTGATTCTATGTACAAAAATCACATAATACCTAAATAAAGGATTCGACTGGTCCATACACCCCCTTCTGTCAATATTGGAACAACTCACCCCCCGCACCCCAACTCCTGTTCTTCAGACCATAGTTCCGTCTGTACCTGACGCGTCACCTGTTAACTCATGATCACAAACCTCCCTGCGCCTCAATTGTGCGCATTATTTCGTCGCTTAAAGTCTGTCTGTCCTCTCCAAAGTTGATACGATTCGCTACAGTCCCAACAACTTCACTATTATTTATAGATTAATGTAACTAGTTTGTATTTTGTGTTCCTGGATCAAAGATGACTGTAAAAGTCAGGGAGGTGACATACCGCTTAGAGTCTGTTTGACACACAAAATTGGAAATTGGGCGGTCGCTTTGATTTTGCAATGCAACCTAAAATGTCTACGTGATTGTTATGTTGATACGAAACGAAGTAAAGGTTATGTCACGGTTCTAAAGTGCAATTGTTACAGAATGATCAAACGTTTACACCAATACAACGCGATCAAAACGCAACCCGGTGCACATCATGTCTTACTTTGTTCTAACTGGATGACCTGGGGTTCGACAGGTCACGGCGTGTGTAAACAGTACTTTCCAGAATGACCTTAAGTTCGTGGCTATTGGACTTTGGAACGAGCACGAGACTTCTGCATGAGTAACTAAAGACGTCGTTCTGCGAATCGACCGACATAGCCAGCGTACACTAGCAAAAGCGAAGTGAGACCCAAGATACGTACATGATTCTACCCCTATTCCCGTCTTTATGGTCTACGATGGAGCACGTTTTTCCTCTGCTGCTGACCTGGCTAGGGGCTGTGGCAGGTAAATTCAGTATTGATTTCCACTATACACTACTATATGATAGGATATAGGCTTGAGCACACTTTGTTTGCCGTTACCTGCTGTTCATTTCATTAAATGAAATCTAATGGTGTTTATGTTTTTGTTAGACACTCAGAATGGATTGATTTACATTGAATCAAGTCACGCTATGGTCTGTTTACAGCCTTCAGTCCGACTGATACGAACCCGATAAACCTAGTTGTGAACCAGGCTACCGGCGGGTTTAAGTTGGACGTGCCAAACTCATCACTCAACTTCAACAGCGCTGAAATCTTCTTCCAGGTACAGGGAAATCTTTGCATTAATCTCGTGCGCCATTAACGCTACAACCAATGTCCACGTTGTCCCTGGTGAATACAACCTTGTAACCTAGGTGACTCCAAGTGACCCCTGAAAATGATTGTACAACAGGGGTTGATTTGAAGCGTGTGAGTATTCTTGGCGATTCGTTCAGACCCTTGTAGTGCCTTGAGGCACATAGGGCAGCAAGTTTACTTGCAGGGTAAATCTTTACAGGGACGGATTACTAGCCTTTCCCCAACTAGAACACGGAACCCCCGTCTAACGTCCCTTCCGAAAGACGGGTGCAGCCCCAACTGAGATGCCCTGACCCAGGATTGAACCGGGGTCTCCTAGTTAGCAACTAATTGGAACCAGGAGCTAATCTGTGAGGCTGCTACCAGTTGAGCTATAGGAACATCCCTCCTAACTAACGATAGCTCACAAACAACCGATAACGATCTACGTAGTCGAGTAATTTGTCGCTTGATTATGAATGAGCTACTCAATCGATTGCTTCTCGGTGTCCATAAACAGGTGAGTGGGAAGCTGTACAGAACTTCGGACGGCAGTCTGAAGAAGACGAACATCGATGACGGCCTGGGTGAGGACACGCTGGGGAAGTACCAGTTCAAGTCCATCCTCTGGCAGGCCGGGGGAGCCAGGGTGGAGACGTACTACCGCTACTACACGGACGTACCTGCTGTCGTCTTCGGGCAGGTGAGAAATGTGTCAGCGTCAATAGAAACGTCCAGTTACAAATTCATAAATTGCTTTTAACTCGGTGTGACTGTGCTATCTGTCTTGAGACAGATACAGTGTATTACGTTGCTGCCGTACGTACTCTTCTTGTAACGACTTATCCGGATGCACGACATGTTGTAAGGGCTGGTCCAGGAATATTGGTCTGGAGGGAAGCCAGTGCGGGTAAAGCTATTTCAACCGCTGTTCAATTCGTGTACTAGTCCTTGTTGGATTAATTGTGCTGTAGCAACAGTGCATATACAACATATCTGATGCTACTTGGTATTTATCCAGCTCTGAAACACATTGGTACATACTTTCCTTGCTTTACTCGGCATGCATCGACACGTTTCACCGCTCACCTGTCGTGCCATGTCCTGCAGCACTTCCCAGACGGCGCTAACGGCACCAGCGTGGGGAACCCAGACCACACCTGCACGGGGTTTCCCACCATCGCGCTGGAGGGGCAGGCGGGCCTGCTGGCGTACCTGTCGTTTGGAGGGAACATGTTCGGAGGAGCCAGCATTGAGGCGGGCGAGTAAGTACTGCTGTAACGCATGCCGTGAGGTCTGCCACCGGTCGTTCACGTGGAGTAGGGCTTTTGAATGACTGTCAATGTTCAGAGTTATGAGAATCATGATAAAAACGTTCAACATCTTGGCTGGGTGATTATTCCATCCAGACTATCTCACAGACCCATGTTTCTCCATGTCAAAACACACGTCCATAGCAGCATCACTATGGTATCGCTGGACTTATAAGTAGAACTTGCAACTAAAGGGTGAACGTCATCCCAAAATATGTTTGACTTACGTCGATGAAGGTTAGACATTCAGGTTGTAAGATACACAAGTTGCCAGTTACTCCAGCAAAATTTGGAAACGGTTTGACCATAATTTTATCCAGTTGCTTAAGCATTACTACCTTGCGTATGTTTGACTTAGTTCTACCATACCTTGTGACAGAGAGTTTATATCATGTTCGTCACAGGTGGTACTACCAGACGACAGGGATCCGGTCCGGCATCACCGGCGGCCCTCTCGCCGTCTTCGACCGGAACCTGAACACCGTGGTCCTGTCACCCTTCAGCGAGTTCATGGCGGCCTCGGTCTGGCACAACGGCACGGGTTCCGACGGGTATGGCGGGGAGGTCAACTATGGCATCATGGGAGATGTGGAGAACATCCCCCAGAATTATGACTATCAGACTATCTTGTACTATGACAAAGGTATCAACCAGGTAGGAAGTTTGAAAATGATACTATAGGTGCATTTCGTTTTGCAATAATCGGGACTTATATTGTAGAATTATACTGATTTTAAAGATAACCAGGCTCAGAAAATAACAAGGTAATATAGAAAAGCCGGTACTTTTCTGTTCACATCTTGCAGGCACTGCACGAGTGGGGAGGGGCCCTGATGAGACAGTACGGCAAAACTAGAGCAAGAACAGAGAGTGACTTTTCCAGCAACTACATTGGCTATTGGACAGATAACGGTTAGTATCATCACCTCTCACAACTGTCTGTTGCATAGAGCGTAGACATATAGCAAGGAAGGTCACATCGTAAAGAGCAATATGTTAAGTCAAATCTGCAGCGGTAAAATCACTGGTGATTTGGTGAGGAAGAGGCAGACAAACATGTGCAGAGTGATATCTTGAGGCTGACGTTCTATTTTCACTCTTTCTGACAGGTGCTTACTATTACTACCACACGGAACCCGGGAAGAACTATGAAGACACCATGGTTGATGTAATGGCTTATACAAAGGAGGCTGGGATTCCTTATAGGTGAGTCGTTTTCTTCTAAGTGTGTCGTTGAACATTGACTTAAAAGGATAGTTATCTCGAACGAACTTTTGTCCTCAACGGTAGATCCACTTAAACATAACAAAAGCAAAATAAGGAAATCATACTTGACGAACAAACGAACGGACACACGCAATGATTGACGAATAAATAAGCAAATGATAAAACAAAACAAACAAACAAACTAATCCCTCACACAGGTACCTGCAGCTGGACTCCTGGTGGTACTACAAAGGTGTGGCCGGCGGGGTGAAGACATGGGACGCCCGGCCGGACGTCTTCCCCAGCGGACTCAGGTGACGTCATATACACGTCATGCGAAGCTGATTAGCCCTCGTACTACATTTACAGGATGGATGTAGCATTCTAAAATAAAAGCAGTTACTTACAATCAACATACAGCACATACCCTCAGCTTTGATCCAGACCAAAGATATAAAGATGAGAAAAGTTGCCATTGAACTTAAGACAATCCTTCAGCATTCAGCTTATGCAGATTTTCTTACTCTTGAATCACCAGTTCATGACGTAAGTAACTGCAATATCCCTTGCCTTCTATTACCACAGGGCTCTGTATGAAAAGATAGGACTCCCTATTGTTGCACACAACAGATATTGGTGAGTACACTTTTATCACGTTCTATATACATTTGTACGGTGAGATTACTTCGTCCGCCTCACTGCTATCTACCCGACCTTTCGTTAATAAGTTTGGCGTGTAAATCTTGGGATTATGTTGTACTATGCCAAGGATGTCTCATTTTGATGCCAGATCTTTCATCGCAACTTGGATGTTTGTTTTCTAGGGCAAAGGACACCACGTACGCCAAACAAAATGGTGGTAACTACAGCTTTATCGTCGAAAAGCAGTCAACATTGTCGATTCCAATAGACATGGTGAGGAACACGTCGGACAACTACTTTCCAATTGCAATATCAGTACTGTTGAATTAAATCTGTTCATCCAGGACGGATGGAGGGCTAGAACACAAGATGACCAAAAACGGTTTCTCGGAAAATCCAATCAAGAAATGAAAATGAGTCCGTGTAAGGCCCAAACTTCTAAAATGGTCAAAGACAGTACATACAGTATTTCCAAGAAGATCAACTCACAACCGTTGTAAGTTGTAGCTAGCGCTAAAGTTGTTGACCGTGCATAACGCCTGCCTGCTAAGGTGCATACAACCCAGGCTTTAGACCCTGTCCTTGGTGTTGAACTGACATGTGTTGGTCTATCTTGACAGATGCTCTGGGACGACCTGTTCACGCAGTCTGCCGAGTGGGGACTGATCGTTTATGAGCAGGTAGGGGTCTCACTTCACTTTTTCCGAAGAAATGAATCTAGTACTATTACCAGCACTAACGTAACACGCATAACAATGGTAAATTAACGATGATAATGGTGTTGATCATAAAACCATCGAACGTTTGATATCTGATCCATTCTTTTTACGGGTCCCGACAGGACTGGCTTGACGTGGAGTTCAAGGGTTTGAAGGCGACCCTGTCCAGCACCAGTCTGGGGAAACAATGGCTGATGCAGTTCGGACAGGCGGCGTCCTCACACGACCTCAACATCCAGTACTGCATGGCCAACCCGCGCCACGCACTGCAGAGTGTACAGATTCCCGCTGTTACACAGGTAGAGTTCTGTTGTCAGATCAGATGCAGAATAACACAGTAACAAGTAACGCAGATAACTGTTACCTGTTCTGACGACCTACCAGATCCAATCGTCGTTAGTACCACAAGATAATTTAACTGGAACATTGTTGTGGACTAGATTAAAGAAGATGTACAAGTAAAAGAATGATGTAACTTCTGTGTCATGATGTTACAGCCAAGACATGCGTGTATATTTCAGGCATAAGAAATCACTGTTACGTTTAAGCTACAAGTGCCCCTTAACTCAGAAACGATACTTAACTGACCTATTGAATATTTTGTAAAAATTGTCAGACGTTTGGCCATTTGAAGTTCTATGTCCGCATCCTTTGAGAGAATTCCCAAGCGAACCGTTATACGCATGTAGGCTCGAGTGAGTGGTGACTACCATCCTGGGAACGAGCAGTGGCGCATCGGTATCGGGTCCATCATGGCGCATGCCCTTGGCGTGCGTCCTTTCAAGGATACGTTCTGGAGCACCACCAACCAAACTGGCAGCCCTTACGGTAGGGAAAACAATCCTGTTCGACTTTGCGTGAGCTAAAAATTACTACTCATAAGAGAATGCCTGTCGTTTGTATGTAGGCTCTGGTCGAAGAAGATTATTTGTAAGTCGTTGTCTAGACGTCTGGCATGTGGTTAACTGTCTGAGGAGTTACTTTTGTAACCATTTTACGCAACGCCACTAGAAAAAAAAGAAACATCAAAGTACGTCCCACCAAGGTTAGCTCAAAAACATCCTTCAACCCTGTTCCATCTTTACGTTTTCAGGCCATGCTACGGAGCCATACCCGCGACTCCAGGCGGCTGTAGCCACCCTCAGCGCCGGGCCAGTCGGACCCAGCGACATGGTGAAGGGTGCAGATGTAAACCTTATCATGAGGTCTGGATAACTTCCTCGTCAAAAGTGGATCGGTTGAATTCGGAAGCAAATATGTTTGATACAGTTTTTGCTCCATCAGCTGATCTATTGTGACAATATTTGGCTTTCAGTGAAAGCTCCTTGTAACGTCTATAACTACTTTCAGTAACGACAAATTTGCAATGTATATATGTTACCGCTTATTTCTAACGTTGGTGCTTATTTGCAGGTCCTGCAATGCAGAAGGTCTCCTGTTGAAGCCATCACGACCTGCAACAGCTATAGACCTACAGATCGCACAGGTTGTCCCGTATTTCATTCAAAAGTCCATTTTGTACACCCATAGAGGGAGCTAAAGATTAACAAAGATAGTGATCACGATACAACTGTGGTGTGTAATGGATAACTATTAATTTGGTTCAGGTTTATGTAGTACGTAAAGTAATAGTTTTGACTAAGTGAACAAGGAAAATACTCGGGAAGTATTAGGATGTTAGGGTGTGATATTTACTGGGGACATCTGCCGCTCACAGAAAGCGTTCCAGCTTGACATGGGCCCTAAAGGAGAGGTGTGGACGACATACAGTGACATCGCCGGCCTGCGGTTCGGGATCATCCTGGCTGCAGACCTGCAGGCCGACTGGAACATCAACGCCGTTACAGCTGGCTTCGGAGAGGTGAGGTGGTGTGGTGCTTCCTTTTAAAATGCAGTTTTAGCCCGAAGTCCAGCCTTGTTAACTTCAGTCTGCTCTCAGGGGTCGCTGCTCCGCCAACTTGTTGCCGTCAATGATGTCGGTATCACTGTGAGTTAATCTCTTTGTTAGCTTCCTTTCGGACTGTTCCGGGGCTGCGGGTTGATAGTACTCTCATGATTAGTTTCTCCCCGAATTTGGCAACAGATGTCACGAGGGTCTGAAATCAGTTAATGAAAGAATTTACAGCACATCAAACAGAACTGAAAGAGCAAAAAAAACTGCAGACATGACCAAAACAGATGCTGGCTAATGATAAGTAAAAACTGGTCTTGAGGTCATCTGATGCAGTTTTTGATCGATGACATTTTTTCAAGATGATGCTCGGCATGGCCTTCACGTGGCCGTTAACCCCCTCCATGACGCCGTTCGGTACTGCCACAGAAAACCTGCTGCTGAAGCAGTGCGGCAAGGACGACTTCGCGGTGTGGTACACCTCGCCCTTCCTGACGCTCCAGTACGTGTCGCTAGGTGTCGCACTTGTTCAATGAACATTAGGCTTCGTTTGCAACTTTTCAGTTTGTTCTGTATTAAATATATAGATTTGATGTTGGAATCGGCGGGTAGGGTCAGCAAATGCTGCAACAATGCCACGATCGCAAGATTTGATTTCTTCCGCGAACCGATCAACGGATGTTATGTACCAGTGCAAGAAAACGTGAATGTATGGATGACTGGCAAGCCATCTACTGTAGGCACATTTCTTCATTTAGTCACTTTTACTACTCATTTAATAACTATTGACTTTTATTGTTACGATATAGAAATCAGACGGCAATGATCATTGGTGAGACGGACAAGTGGGTCCCGATGTCGCCTCAGCGGGTGAAGAACATCCTCATGTTCGACTCCAACCTGGAGCTGTCTCTGGCAGGCGCACCGGGGGAGACGGTCACCATGTCGTTCATGGTGGGGGCCAAGGGTCTGGTGGAAATCAAATGTGTTCTGAACGAGGCTGGAACTGCTACACTTAACCTCAATAAGGAGGCCTGCTACTGATGAAGACATCACGGCTGGATACGTCACCGTCTCTGATGTAGTCCCGCCATGATCATACACGTCTTCAACCCAGAACGAAATTTACCATAACATAGATTATTGCGGAAGAGCAAATATGTGATTTTACTGGTACAGAGCGATCCCACTGAACGGAGACATTAGCTAGGTCAAACGCTTTGAGGAAAGTTTCAATCAATCTACATTTATGCATATTCTCGTCTGCTGGACCAACTATCTAAATGTCCTGTTGAACTTGATGGTATACTTTAAATACATCTGTAGTACTCGAAGAGTGCTTGACTTAAATACTTCTAACACAACATACGAATGACAATGAAAAAACTGTTTGTGGGTAGTGCTTTCTTTATTCCATCTCCATGTCCAGTGACCACACCACGTTAGCATGATTGCAGATATACTTGTTAGCATGGGACCAAAGAGCAACAGACTCAGTGTGTTTATATGACATGGCAAGTTAGGTCACAGCTACTTACTTCTAGAGCAACACCTTGGGCTTAACACATCAATAATGTGACTTAGAACACTTTTGACAAAATCCCAGCTCTGCAAATCTTCGAGCCTTGGGGAAGCATCTTTCCCCCTTGGATGAGACAAATTAAAGGGGCTCATATACATAAGACATCCATGGTACGTAAAGTCGTGTGAGTTGGTTCTCTCCACTCATCTTTTACCAACATATAGACTATCAGATGAAATTGCAATGGTGAAAGGGTAAAGATTGGTTCCAAATTGAAGTTACCGTGTCACAACCCTGCCTACAGAGTTGGTAACATGCAGCAAAGTGTATGGATCTTGGTTGTACACAAATTGTATGTGCCTTTATGATTATCTTTTAATAATCTTTAACGGGAAACTTTCTTCTTTCCAATTCAAGAACCAACTACTGTACTTTGATTGGAGCAGGTCATGGACCAAAACTCTTTGTGCATCATTTTGAGACTGTCTGTTGGCGTACCATTGCAGTAATACATTTTTGTTCCCACTTCAGGCTTCAGGTTATCGTCACTTGTTTCAAAATCAGTTACAAATGTCATCAGCCATGGAAAATATAGAGCACCTTGACAGAAAACTTTTTCCACAGTGAAATCTGGGTAGGTTTCTAGAGGCCCAAGTGGGAAGAAAGGTTTACATCTGGTTTCATACATAGTTATAGTTTCATACAAAGTCTTGTACTTTATAAAAGAAAGAAAACAAAGGTATAACAATACTTGGGAGGGCCTGTGGCTATGAAGGAAGGGGTTAGGTAGCAGAAGTGCTGGAGATTTTTCTGTTCACCGGTTGTGATGTTGGGCTCAGTAAAAAAGTGTTTTCCTTTCTTATTCAACTGTGTAAACAGTTTTTCCAATTGAGTCTTTCCTCTCTTACAAATGCTACATTGTTTTTCCCATTCCAACCCCAGTCCTTCTTAGTCCATTGAACAGTATAGGTCATCTAACCAATCATACAACGGAGTTGTGGTTTAAACATTGAAACACTATTTTCCACTGTTGACTGTTAGTTCTTAGTGAACATGGCAGCCCACAAAAAGCAGTGTCCAACAGAAGGCAGCATTTTGTGGCCTGCAAAATCTAAACACAAAATTCTAACTTCAGTCCTATTCTTGCCAGCAATTCACTAAGGTTCAGATCACAACATTGGGTCCTGTTGTATTCAGGCAGCTGAAAATCTATTACTCCGTCAGTATTTTGCAATGTAAACGTCATCCATCATATCTTTCAACATGAGCTTTTCAATCATGTAACTAGTGCTGACATTCTCAAAAACCTGCAAACCAACACATCCTTTTGAGTCAGTAACTAACTCCCTGAAAGCGAGCAATCACGGGGCTCCCAAAAAAGATTATCCAATCAGGATGCAGCATCAATTAACATTTCCAAGAGAACTGGTGAGTTACACCTACCAATAGAATATCACCTGAAACCTGCCAACTCTATTTCCCCTGTTATCTAACCCTAAAGGCATAGAGAAAAAATATTGTGTTGTTCCTCTCAGAGGAATGCACCAGGCTGCATGGAACCCTGGTCATGGGTACAATACCAAATAGGTTAAAATATCCATATGAATCAAAATATTTTGGAGGTACATCCCCCTTTGTGGAAATTTCTGCAAAAATAATGTAGATATGACAGCATTAATAATAGAAGTACGAACTTAGCACATATCTATATCTCACTCATGCACTACTGTCAATTCCAGTTTAGTATAGAATAAATGATATATTGTATCATAGTGCTATATATCAACATTACCGGTACCCTTTATAATGTAGCCATCTCTCAACATGTACAAAGACTACTTAACAACATGTGCCCAACAGACGGTTTGAGCTCTGCATGACATTTAGACCTACTATAACAGGTACCGAGTGTACCCAACTCAGTACCCAAATCAGAAACTGTTTCACATCTGATCTACACTGTTCAGCACTTTACAATAGGTCCATTTGACATATACAACTCTGTACACACCAGGCCCTACAGAGAGCTGGGTGTTAGAAACAAGTATACTGTCCAAATTTTGCACATCAGAATGTCCTAGAACCTGCATGAAGGTGTAGAAAAAGTCAAATCATTCCATAAGCCCAGGCCAATGGTACAAATTTGGACCCATCCTGGAATTTCCACATCTGAAGAACCTCAGTTCAATTCAGGGGAAGGAGATGTAAAAATGGAAGTTTTATCAGAGATAAAATCATAAAGATATCCCTGGAATTTCAGCTTTCAATTGCAGGTTTGGCGGTGGCTTGTAGTTTCATGCCAAACACTACATTCGTCTACAAGGAGTCGTCGTGACAATGGGTGACGTCGGTCAGGGCTGTGTTCAGAAGATTCCTATTCTGACTAAAAACAGAGTCCTGCACTGTGATTGGTCCTGAGCCATGACGTCATAATCACCCATCTAACCAATCAAACTCCTCTATATACATGTTCTCTGAGTAGAAGGGACTATAGAGCAAGGCTTCCACCAGCCTTGGGCATCTCAACATCTGACGGAATTTCACTGCATCAGACCTAAAAGCATTCAGTTTTGTTATGGAAGAGATTCATATTTGATTGAACCACACCAGAACGTTGGCAGCAGGGCTGGTTCAGACCAGTTTCCTGAAGACAGTGGCAACTAGCAACTGTAGAGACAGGCACTACTGAAGGGTTCATTTTGGAAATAAGTGCCACTGTGTTTGATAAGAAGTATTTCCACATGGAGTTTTCCCATACGAGGATTGGGACGTTGGAAGATTTACAGCTAGTGGAAGCCCTGACGTAGAACATTTTAGTCACATGGATGTCGAAGCTGACAATAGGGCCAATGTATGTACAGAGCCTCATACTATCATTCTCCTTGAATATATAATGGTATCTATGTACATGTACAAAGTGAACCACATAGGGACTTGCAGTCTGCCTGGCTGGCAGTGACTGGTGTTGATCTCACATGTACATTTCATTCATTAGCCCAAGGCATGGTCGTTCAGATTTGTTCATAGGCACAAGTAGTTGTCTCATTTAAAAACATTGTTTCATATGTCTCGCCTATGCTGAGTTCTGTGAACATCTTTTTTGTTCAAGCAACATGTCACTGTACCAGTCCAGCAAAAGACAGATGCCATATACTAGCATAAAGAGTGGCATAATTTTTTTTTTTAAAGCACTGTATATAATAATATTGTATCAAGAAAAAAAGTTTTTTTGAAGCTACAAAACCTTCAAAACATATTTTTTCTTGGGCAATGGCAATGGTACGCCTTTCAATCCCATAATGCAACAGCATTACGGAACTGACATATATGGCATGATAAGAATGTTCACCCCGCATCATCACCAAATATGGACATGGCTTGTTCATATGTTCACCAGTCAGGTTTACCAAATATGGGAGTGACATCATGTGATGGCATAAAGTATGTTGAACGACCATGAAGGAAGTTTTCTCTGAAAACTACCGTTGGTTAAATATTCAGTGATCAATGGGTCAACTCTCCCCAGTCTTGCCAGCCAGGCACTGCTAGAGTCCAGTCATGTAGAGAAACTTGCAAGTCACACTTTTTTGTCACAAATGGCTGACTTCACTTCATCCTGATCCAGGATGGCAATCTCATGCAAAATAACCACTTGATGCACAGCATTATATATATCATACAATTGCAAGAATAGAGGAACATCACGAAAGTCTATCAACTGCAAATTCTGCACTGTTATATACATTTACAATAGGGCAGAACAGTACGTGTGCAAATCACAGCACTTCGTCAGTAGGTCTACACCAATGCAACATGTAGGGACATGGCAGTATCAGTACAATGAACCCTTCCTGCTATGGCTGTCAAGCGTCATCCTAAGGCTCCAAGGGGACACATTGCACTGTCCTTTTCAAGAATGGACGTGAGAAAGTGGAAACATTTAGCAAGAAAACTGTGGTGCTCACATAATGTCACCAGGTCATGTGGTGTTTTCAATTCTGACCTTGACCATAAAAATTCACGTACAAAGCATTTTTTCGCCACTTCAGTTTTTGGTAGGATGATTCAAAGCTTTGGATATGCGGGGGACTGGCCAGTTTTGCAAGCCTGTAACACTAACACTATACATGGGACTTGACAGCCATGTCCAGTCAAGGTTCACAATGTAACCTCAGTCACAGTCTGTATCATCAGACCACTTGAGAAAGCAGAAGCAAAGGTTGCAGCATTTTCCTGGCGCCAGTGGCCTGATGCGGAAGCGGGAGACACAAGACATTGTATAAACTTGCCTGCAAGACTTTGTCCTCGAACCACCGTCTCACTGAGACTGTTACAAAACGTTCACACACCTCTCCACAATAGTTAACACTGCTTTTATCTGGACCCACCGGCTAGATAACACATTTTGGGATAACATGTGGGGGGTGGGAATGGCTTACCATCCCACCAACACCAACAACAGTGGAAGAAATGTGGGCAAACGTCAAACACAACTCAGTAACCAAGACTCTTGGTGATCTAGTTTCCGTTTTTCTTTGCAGGTCAACTGGCTTGACTACATATAGGTCTAATATCTTCTCTATATACTCTTAATTCTCTTCTGTCTTGCTTCGACTCTACTTCTTAGAATGTAGACGTCCGGTCAGCACCATCTGCAAGGCAAGATATGATTGGTTACTTCTTAGCAAACACATCTGTATGTCTTGAAATAGACTCACAAAGAGATGATCCTGACATGGGAGACATGGCTGCAACTTTTACGTAAACAGTAAATCACAGATATGCTTTCGTTGTTGTTTTTAACTGTGATGAGTTGCCACACTCATAGTCATACATGTAACACCTTTTTGACAGGTTCATAAGCTACAAATGCTGATGACACATCTATCATCACATGAATAGAAAGAGGAAATAATGTAGACTTTCTTACTTCTGATTATCAATGTTTGTAATTTCACAATTACAGTATATGATCAGTAACATACATCAGATATCACACACTGAATGTCAAACCCAGTCCATCTCATACCTGCTAATGCATGTTCCGTCATGCTCAGACACAGGGACTCCAGCCGGTTGTTGATCTCTGTAGGATCTGCAGCCATTGAGTAGTCTGGAGGGGAAAAAACATATGTCAAAATAAAAACATAGCAAGAGATGGCGACAGTACCATACTATAGATGTGACGAGCATAACCCGGGTCTTTATCAAAGTCATATTTGTGGAACAGTGGCAGCTTAGGGAGCTCACAAACTCTACCTTGTCTGGGGAACATGAAGGATGGCTGTGATGGTCTGACAGGGGCAGACTTTGTTCTCTGGACCGTGGCGTGGGCTCTCTGCATCTGTGCAGGGCAAATTAGATACAACAGACCTTCAGCACTGCTCTGGATAAACAACCTCAATGCCATGATAGTTCCATATACAAATGTAAACCGTATATCAAATTTAAAAGCCAGTCATCTCCCTGCCATAGGGAACAAAATAAATCATTTTATATATTCTTCTACTATCTTTTTTTGTCAAAAAATTTCATTCATACATTCTTCATTCTTTAAGTTGTCATCTGGACACAGCAGTACAAGGAAAATCGTATGATGAAAATTAATGACTGCTTCATTGTATTGGCATGGCCGAACCCTTGAATGTAAGACCTACCTGATCCTGCTTTCTGTACGGCCCGTCCGTGGGGTTACTCATTGTTCTCAGATTGGCAGGGGGACCGCCTCCCATCATGCCCACCTTACTGCCCCCGTAACTCTGGCGTCGTGGGAACTGCGGGCGTGGTCCTCGTTGCCCAGCAACAGAACCAGCTGTTGCAAAGGATCCCACACCCCCGAACATACTGTAGGTGTTCGGGAAGGTGTTACCGTGCTGGGGGCCCCAACTAAGTAGGAAAGACGAGGATTATACATGAGTTGCAGTTCCTCACAAAAAGTGAAGAATGGTATATTAGTACAGGTACAGAAAAAAGTAATGCTACACCTTCTAATGACATGTAGCAGCAATATCATCAATAGCTGGTTTCCTTTATATTTCTAATGCATGAGGCTATTGACAGGATGATCCTGTCAGCAGTAGAAAAATGTGTACTAATGACAGGATGATGCATAAGGGATTTCAATTCTTTGTACTGTTGACAGGATCATTGCCATTTCCATTTTCAATTCCACACATGACTCACACCTAATTTCAGCTGCCTACAGTTTTCCATAAAGCTGCTTTGCCTAACGTTTAAAAAGACAGGTGAACAGAATCAGACATAAGACAGCGTGCCAGGACATCAGCCTGTTCCTTACCCTCTGGGCTGTCTCCCACTGTCCATGCTGCTCCTTCTGGGGAAGTTTCTCAGCAGCTTCTGGACCTGCTGTTTCCATGACAACAGTCTCTTCTTCTGGGTGTTCGAGAACGCCTTGGTTGGAAGAACAGACTAATCAATTTATTCATATTCAGGATCACCAGCAAGTTATATAGAACAAAGCAAAGTAATGCACATGTATTAGGCTGTAGGGTCAATCAAATAACAACTGACAAATCCACTGATAAGTCCAATTAGGTAAACATCATTATGCAACAAACCTAGATTAATAAAATTGCTTGACAGGAAAAGTTCTGGTCTATAAAAGCTTCAATGGTAAGTGAAGATTTAGGAACTTATTTCAATAGCAAAGTAGCAAACATTTATTCAAATATTTCTGCACTTCTGTCCTGTCCTGCTAGATGGCATAAATAGAAAAGGCTGTTTCCAAACAAGCTGATGGATCAATTTCATTTTTTCAAGCATTTCTACTCACCTCATGGATTAACGTTTTATCTATGAGCTGCAAATACAGGTTCACATTCTCGTCATCAGGCCGGGAAACCAGCAACTGTGTGCAAGCTGCAGAACAGAGGGGGAAACACAATGTCAACACTAAAGCCATTGGTACTGGTACGTAGCAGAATAGGTGTTCTTTTAGTACACATGAAGGTACTATAACACTGACACCATCCAACATCAAGTTCCCAACACACTCCACATCTCCTTATTGTTTTGCTTGGAAGAATACCTTGATATATCACTTGCCTAACAAAGGCATTGTGGGATGTTAGTGGGCATCAGAATTAGTTCTAAGGTTGTTCCAATTTCATGCTTTGAAATACCACGACACAACAACCTTTCATCATCGGTACAGATGTAAAATCTACTAACATAATTCCACAAGGGTACATAATTCTGCCACCCTGAAAAGATACCTCCAAACAGATCTCCAACCTAACGTCCCCCAGTATAATGCACTTGTGTACTGTATATCTAAACTATGCATACCAGGGGGGTGCTGCCCTAGAGATTTCTCAAACCTGATGTTTTTCAAAGTGGTGGATTCATGTAACATGATGGATTAATGTTAATGGGGGTTAATGCACCGCCCATGTTCTGACAGCAATGTCCTGTAAAACGTCCTACCTTTCCCCATGACCCTGGTGAACTGTCCCGGCAGGTCCCCCTCAGGGATGGGTACTGTGGACGACTCTCCGTCTGTAGTGGCTACTGGGGAGGGTGGGGGGGACTTCTCATCACTGCCCTCGTCTGCAGAGGAGGGGGAGTCCGCCAGGGGGGTGTAAGGCTTGATGGGGGTGATGAGCATGGACTTCAGCTCCAGGAGAGCGCTGCGAAGGTTCCCCAGCTCCAGGATGTCCTGCAAGGAAGATAGAATGTGCTACTTTGATCAGCAAATTTAACAGTGCCAATTAAGACTATGCTTAAGACAAACATTATGGTAAACTATCCTTAGTAAGCTTCTTCTTTCACCAAACCAATCTATACAAATGTGTGAAATTGTTATGATTATGAGGTACACAAACATCATCTACTTTGCATGTCGATGCTGGTTAGACATCCAGGTAATAAGATACGCAAGGTAACAGTTACTCATGATCAAACAACTGGATAGTTTTTGGAAACGGTCAGAT
This sequence comes from Branchiostoma lanceolatum, assembly GCF_035083965.1. Taxonomy (NCBI): domain Eukaryota; kingdom Metazoa; phylum Chordata; class Leptocardii; order Amphioxiformes; family Branchiostomatidae; genus Branchiostoma; species Branchiostoma lanceolatum. The sequence continues at coordinate 23,425,230 of NC_089725.1, read as the reverse complement.
GTTTCAGACAGCATCAGCATTAGTGTCTGATGAAAGACAGTGGATGAGTGACTGTCACTGATGAAAGACAATGGATGCTGTCTGAAACATCTGACTGTTTCCAAATTTCATCCAGAGAATTTAATTTGTGTATCATCTACTTTGGTGGCATTGTTACTTCCGGATTGGGTACCTTTCACTGCAGTGTGATACATTCAGCTGAAAAATACCCCCAACCCGTACATACATGGGACCCACATACAGGCTCTGTATAGATATATAGAGGCTATATATAGGCTTCCCGCAGGACAAGGGTTTTAAAAAACAAGACAAAGCAATGGCGCAGCTAATATAATGTTAGGACACTCCATGTAAGCAGCACCTTCTCCAGCTTCTCAAAAAAGACTAGGGAGCACACTCTAGCCAAAAAAGCCAATTGGAATGTCCCCTGTAACAACATGTAACTAGGGAGCACACCAACTGTGATATTGTGAATGTGTGGTTGTGTCTATGCACTTATGTATGATCGAATAAATATATTAAAAAAAGCACCTTCTCCAGCTGCTGCAGGACAGTCTGCCTCTCCTTCAGCTTCTGGATGCTGAGGACGATCTTGTGCCGCGCCCCCTTGGTCACGCCCTGTGCCTCCAGCTGCTCCTCTGTCAGGTTCATCATCTCGTCGTACGTCAGCTGCGAGAACAGCGGCGCGTACTTGTGCAGACGGAGGCTCTTCAACCAGGCCGGCACATCTGCGGGGAGGAGGGGAGAGAGGTGATCAAGTTGTGCTGTAAGTGCTGCTTACCTGTGCTGGGCTGTTCCAAACTTCAGCACACCCCCGTTGGTGTTCCAAACTCTGACATATACCCCCACTGGACCACGACACCACATCAAAATAAATTTTGTAAACAGACAAAGGAGTTCTGACCAGTTCTGAGGGATCACAACATGGAATATAACATCTGGGGATTTTTATTTCCTGAAGGGGGGTGTAGGAAGTTAAGGGGAGCCCGAGGTTTTTTGTTGGGGAAAACAAGGGAACTTTCAGAGCTTTGCTCTAAATTGTTGGAATCTCAACACTCGTTATAAGTGGTCGTTATGCTCGAATTTCTTCTGTTTTAAGAAATAGAAAGGACAAACGTTAGAAAGATGAAAGCAGAAGCTTTGTAAAACTCGAAATGTTCTGTTTGAAGCATTAGAGGAGAGACAGATCAGAAATTGTTTACAACAGAACGATGAGGGAAGATTAGAATTAAGCACCAACTAAAGTGATTTTGGTAACAATCAGAGTAAGCAAAGTAATTAGGGAATGAACTGGGTTTGGGGTGTAGGTGATTTGAAACAGACGAGAAATAGAAACCTACAAAGGTTTGTTACATTTTTACAATATTAAGAACAAACTGTCATCTGCTAGCGATACACAAAAAGAATGGTTATGATTTCCAACACACGAACAGCCCTACAAATCGTTCCCTTGTTCTCCAGTGTCCCATTTTTACCTTGTGATTGCAGTCTATTCTCATGCTGAGAGAAGAATGGTGAATAGCTGTGCTGCCAGGGCCTTTTCAGCCAGGTGGGGACATCTATGTGTGAGAAACAATGTACAGCAATGTCAGACATGGCAGACATGCTGCAACTCTCTTACCTGCAACACTTCATCAATCACCTCATTCATAATCATTAGTCTACATCACCGTTTCTTGTTAAGTTGTTTTTGTTTTGGCTCATTATTCAAATGACACATTGAACTACAGTAATCAGGTTTTGTTTTTCTGTTTAACTGTCACACAATTGACTGCAAGAAATCAGTGCAGGTGTTCTGTTTAGCTCCCTAGAAGAAGATAGATGTGCTCATTAGCCCCTTGAAATCTCAGGATGTTTTTACCTCATACTAGACTAGCAGACATAACTCTGCACATATTTTTCTGTCTGAGTACATGTCTGAAAACAAACTTCAGTATTCAACATTTCAAAAATTACCTGACTGCATACATATGCTAACAAGAAATATCACCATTCCACCATCGCATTCATGATTAAAACAAAATGAGAAGCTGTGTTTCTCATCTATGTAATCTTTTCTTGATCTCATTTTTTCCCAATCAATGCGAGATTCTATCATCATTCATCCCTTTACTTGAATTTATTTTTAGTTAAAGCAATGGATGTTCTGATCAATCAGCCCCTTTTACACATGTTTTACACAGAAATGTTGTGAATCACAGGTATGAATCAATACCCTTCTGAGGAACAGAGTGGGGCAGAATCAACAAAGATCTTGAACAAACTATTCAGTAAGCGTGGCCTAGTCAGGACAGGGCAGGATTAGAATTCCTCTACCATGTAGTATGATGGTGTTAGCTCGTGTGTGGTTACTTGGCATCACACCCTGGTGCATGCTATATAAGGCAAGGATGGGGCCATATCAAGTGGGTAAATATTCAAAAGCCTCAAGGCGACATGTTTTAACAAGCTCGATCTTTAGACAGTCAGATGCAATAAGAGTTTGTCTCCCTCAAAAAGTCACACTACCTCAAGAAAAGGTTCACTCTCATTCCTTACACAAGGTAATAGCAATCTCATCAATTATCAATATACACTCTTTAATATATCACTTCCTTTATTTCCCTGAGATTCCGGTTACTGTTTTTGTTCAGCAGCTCCTACTTATCCCCCTTCTGATCTAATCCTGTCGCCATCTCAACATGACTCATCTAAGTGTGCTGTACTAGTATTTAGTCCCTCATCAGTTGGACAGTTTCCTGTTGTAGCCTGGGAATGCCCCAGCCCGAGTCTCCCACACCAGTGGATGTGGGAAAGGGGGATCACGGCGGGCCCTGTGGTCCTGGACGTGCCCTGGCGTCTGAATAAACCAGCGGCACTCTCCCCGTGAATGGAGGCGTGATTTACATGACTATGAGTCCGCATCCTGACCCAGCAGACTTAGAAGTTCCACATTCCTCTGCCAGGCAACCTATAATTACGGAAGATGAATGGATCTAGGCCTCACCTTCCTTCCAGGGAAGTGGGGCCAACCATTTCTTCTCCTCCTAGCAAGACTCCATGCAATCAAAAGAACAAACCAATAATTTTCAGGAAAGGACAATCAGGTAGATGGTGCTATTTTTGGAGGAATGCGATTGTCCTTTAACTTCCTACCTGCGATCCAGGGTAATAGTGTCTAACACGTGTAACAATATCAGCACAAGCAAGATGATTAAATACTTCCATGGAATAGCAATGTAATATTCCCCCCTTAATCTGAGCAATATGTTAGAAGATTGGGAATTGTTTTAGCTGATCATTTCAATCCGCTGAATGTGCAAATTCCTGATGAAACATATAAATTTCAAACTGATACCTTCCTTCTATGTTACATTGGCCGCATGACACGAAAAAAAATCTAATTGAAATCTTAAGAAGCATTCCCTCTTATTTTGTGACCTGTTGAGCAAAATTTACCAGTTCTTCTTACTTAACAATGTAAATGTTCTTGTCAGGCATTCATAGCTTCAACATTATGAAAGGAAGACAACCTGTGCTGGCCATAAGTGAACCTTCCCTGTGTAGATGCCATCACAACAGCTAAGGCCTTTAAAGCAGTCCCTGATTGAAAGGTCAACTATGTTATTAGTCCGGTAAGGCATCTGATACAGACCCTCCCCCACAGTCTACCCTTGACCATGTTTAGCAGTAAGCCTCCTGCACAGAGATGTGATATTCATCCACGATGTTCTACAATCTCAATGACGCTGGAGCAAACAGACAGACATTTTTCTGATTGATACACTCCACCCTTTGATATTTTGAGGAATGCCATCGGCAAACACGTTGTTCTTGTAAGCTTAAAATTCTTATCGTTAACTGTTTGATAATGAGTCAAATTACATCTTCATGATCATTGTAAAGCCATTGACAACAACAACATAACTTCATTGTACATATGTACAAATGTTATGAAAAACAACTTTCAACATTTTGCTGCTTCTTGTCGTACCATTTGAATATTTCATTCATCTGAATTTTTGTGTCAATTTCATGAAAAATGCAACCATGTTATACAGTAACTACCTGGGCAGCTTATTTCCATCAACAACACTCTGAGATGTCAAAAAATCAATAGCAAAATCATATGTATGTATAAAATCAGTAGAAGAATTTCATACATACTAAATAGTACAAGTTAGTAAGACATGCTTGCCAGAAAATAGAAATACTTCATTTATCAATCTTAGTGCTTCTAGCACTTAACAACTACCCGGGTACCAGGGCTAAACCAATTTTGTTTAAATAATATATTATGAGATGGGAGTCTGTTTTTAATCTTACTTCCTGTCTTGTGTACGAGCTGAGTCAAATTTGGGTACGCCTGACAAATACAAATGTAGGTGACCCTTTATGGCTCCACCAATCAATTTTTATTACATGTAAATCATTTTGGCTTTACGCAAGCCAACCGTTCAATATCCAATGAAAGAGGGTGTGAACATTACAAAGTAACCAACCTTTCATATTTGTCAGAGAGGTCAACTTAAATATCATTCCATATCATGGATATTACAATCTCCATACATCTTTTCAGGGGCACTCCCCATCTTGTCCTCTTCCACCTCCATCTTTATCGAGTGATTAGACTAGTACAGGCCTGTCTCCAGCTTGAAATTTTTTTCTGTCCCACTCATTGTTCGGAAGCCCATGTTGTTAATCTTTGTTGTTAAATCTAACATTTCAAGCTTGCAGAAATACATTTTCATCAATTTCAATCATGTGGTGAAGTTCATATTTTTTTGATGGATGGGGTGGGATGGGTCCTGGAGACAGCACTGGACTAGTAAGACTTGATTCTTCATCTGTAGCTTCTACACATCGGGTAAGGTTGAGTTAAGAATAAGGAGGCCTGAGGTCAGGGTTAAGGTGATGGTATCAGAGGCACAGTAATTCCTGGAATGCCAGCTGTACTCAGTTTCTTTCACAGTAACTTACTTCTCCAGCAAAGGACAGAGTTCATATCCCAGTCCTGGAGCAGAATCATTCAGGGTTGAACCCTCATCATCCACACTACCAGTAGACTGGTTAATAACAGATTCTATCAATACCTGGGGCTAAATAAGATGACTTTTAATGCTTCTACCAATCCAGGGATACTTCTTGGAAAGGGGAAGTTCATTTCTTGGACAGACCTTGTTTCTCTGGAAAACAAGATGTTGTTCCCCACACATGCATACCATTTTTCATACCAGCAATTCTTCCCACATAACACTATTTCTTGATTGCTCTCCAATGACGAGATGCATTCACAAGCCATGACATCAGAGCACAGCAGTATTCCCACAGCGTGTGGCTCAGACTAATCATGTACTATAGAAGACTGACATACATGTACCATGTAGAGGATAATGCTACACATCGTGCATTTTCCTCTGACCCAAGCCTTCTGCAGTCCACAGGTGTTACCGGCACAAAATTCTGTCACATTGGTAACGAGGGTGTTGTATGCATCTCAAATGGCTATGTTTCTTTGTGATGATCATCGTAAATATTTGCTTAATGGGTTCTATGATATTTCTGTGGGTAGACACAATATGGCCTGAAAAACAAGTGAATATGTACATTTTAGGGGTAATCTTGAAATTGGTCATATGTTGTTTTCAACTAAAAAAATCATCAACTTCATCAAATGAGAAATTCTGCAGGCTATGAACTACTGTAGTGTATGGTGACAGCTATATTGATTGCACAGACTGTTCATATGACACACTTGAATGCGTGTCAGATGGTACTCCAATGTAGGACTCACCTCGTCTGACTCTTAAAACCACATCAAACCCTTCATCAATTATTGAGGGCACAAAAATCCCTCTAAGGCAATTCCAACAACATGAGGGCATGAAAGGGGTTTTGTCAAGTGTTGAACCTATATATAGCTTACGCAATGGCTGAATCCTAGTAAAAGTACAAATGAGCAACCTGTTTCTAGCTGTGACTGAATTATTCTACAGGTAAAAATCCTTGCCGATACTTTTGACGGCACCAGTGTCTCTCATCCCCTCTTAAAATACCCTCAGAAGCTGGTGTAACATTTGACCTACATTCCAGTGTTTAATGCCCTAAGGAGAATCCAATTTCCTTTATACCTGACAGAATGGCCTGCTTCAGTGAGACAGTGATTTCATTCATACCTTTGTAGGACATTTATACTTTGGTCCGAAAATGAAGAAAATGTAAAAAAAATTCTGGTGGACCCCTTAATTGCAAATCAACATGAATCTGTCATGATCAGTCACCCTCCAATTTTTTTACATTCCTTTTACATCTATGTCAGTTACAATATAGCATGACTTGTTTCAACCATTTCCTGCTCACTCAATTTTCCAGTCTACTACACCCCCTTTCAATCTTGGCTTACATTGTTACAGCAGCTGTTCAAGGAGTATTAGGCAAACATAAGTCCAGTTTTCTCTTGTATTGATGGCCAGATAAGCTTTCATAATCGAAACGTACATGATTTCCTCTCAAACCATATGTGAGGAGCTGACTTACAGATGCATATCCTTAAAGTTTTGTGGGACGCCTTCTCTGGTTATATTAACCACATTCACCTGCGGAAAATCATTTCCATGCAGCAATGGTGAAACGTGACCATATGATCAAGTAACAAAATTGGCAAAGCCTGGAAACATTCAGCAGTTTTATTATATCATAGTAACCATACCAAGGCAAGAACAGTAACTGGTTGGGGGGTATAGCAATGTGCTGATGGAGATATTAATGATTGCAGAACCTTGGCTGGAGACCAGTGCAGCTGTAAAACCCTGGCAGGAGACCAATGCAGCTGTAAAACTCTGGCAGGAGACCAATGCAGCTGTAAAACTCTGGCCGGAGACCAGTACAGCTGTAAAACTCTGGCTGGAGACCAGCCCAGTTGAATCATGCTGTTGTTTCAGTACACAGAATTATCACAAGCTTAGGCTTGTCTCCTTCCCTGCATCTGTGTTTGCCTAACCTCTGAACAAGCAGGAGGGAACACGTGCCCACCCGCATGTTCCAGTCACTCCAATCAACAGAAACCGAGTCGCCCTACAGGGAAGAGACATCCCCGGCCTGTCTAGTGTTCTGTATATATAGAAAGGCCACAGAAGTTCAACTACTTGAATTCGGGGTTCTCTTTTTAAAAAACCTCCTCAAATCAATTCCCACTGATTTGATAACACATTCTCATATCACTGATTCAGCACCCTCCCAATTAGCTCCTTACCTGATTTTTCCTTGTAAGCTGACTTAATTTCAATGGGAAGTTGGGAGAATTTACCATCATAATGGTTATAATTTCACTGGGAAGTTGGGAGAATTTACCATCACAATCTTAGTACCAGCCCAATACAGTAACACCCAACCGTACATTTGTTATGGAGGAAGACTTGCCCCTTGCCTCAACTATCACACTAGGGATGCCCACAACAGTAATGTCTCCCATGTGGGATATCATACCTCATAAGTCCTTTCCTGGAACTGCCTATATGGAGGCAAAACTCGTTGGGGACTTTGGCAACAAGGTCTGTCTCATTAGAGGGTTTTCTTCTCTACAGTGTATGTCTGGATGGATTACTAATTCATTGCTGAACAAAAGAAGCACTGCTGTAGGAGAGAAGGCCCTCATACAAGTCATAGAGATATCTGCCTGTAGGCTGGCAGGAAGTAAATGTCTCCTGCTCCCTAATCTCGTTTGTATTCAACAAGTGTCTGAGATGGCTGGCAAGTAGTTTTTGCCTTTCAGACCTACGGAGCTCTGTTTCTCTTGCGACTGAGCAATAACAACAGGGATCTGGCTCTACAGAAGTGTCTGAGAATTTCTGTCTTTATCTTTGGCTTAGTAGTTCAAAACACATGTTATGGCCATTCCAAAAACCCAGCATGGACTTCATTATCAGAAGACATGCCCGAAGGATGGCCTGTGGAGCCGTAGCGATTGAACTGCATAGTTCTCAGACTTTTTAACCATCATGTTGAAAGGTACTGAAGATGGGTGCTGAGAACATTAATCATACACATGGCACACACAGGTTTTTCGTGTTGTACTGTACTTGAAACATTCTTCTCTTCTTATCATTGCAGTAGGGTATCAAAGGAAATGAATTTACCAATTGATGGGGGTGGCGGGTCAAGGGATTGCATAAAAACACCTGTTGCTGATAGTTGCTTGTATGTCACTTTCAGACATGACGTTAGGCTTTCTCATGAACAAAACAATCACTACATGCACATTTACTAGTTCATGTATAACACAAAGTCTCTTTCTGTCCACTGACTGAAGGTAGGTTTTGATGTGCTAGCTGTGGAACAAACCAGGGGGCATATTTCCTTTACCAGTGGGACATGTCTGCACTGGGGACAAAACAAGAGTCTGAGTGAAAACTGATGATATGCAGGGTTAAAGGGATACTACTGTTCCCACTTCTATCAGGCTGAACCTTACAATCGAATCAGGGTGCCAAGCCCCTGAGAGGCAAGTGAGAGGCAAATGGGCGTGGTGCCGAGGGCATCCCACAATCTCCGGGGCATCTCTGCAGCACTGTCTACAAGCAGAAATCGAATCAGAGAGGTGTGAATAGGCACCACACAGACCATCAGCCTTTGGCTCCACAACACATCTGTCTTCAGCTGCAGCTAATCTTCAATAATTCAACATCTTCTGTGAGCACTAAGGAAAAGGGCCGAACCACTGTCATCTTGCTTATATCAAATTCTGCTGCATATATCTGCTGTAGACAAATTGTGCTGATATGCACATCAACATTCTAAGCAGAGTTTCCCTGACGAAAACAAGTCCCGTGCAGGTTTAACATGCTTATTTTCTGCAGTTCCTGAGCCATTAAATATCGCCCATAGACTTTCCTTCAGTCCTTAGAGACCAATGTAAATGTTTTGAACATAAACCTGAAATCCTCTTGAATGTAACAAAAGACGAAGGATTTGTTCCCTGGTAAATCGTAGGAAATGTCAGCAAATAGGATACACTTCAAATCTTCCATACTACTTTTCATCTCCATCAATGGATTAGGAGACCGTTAGGGTGGAGGTCAGAACAAAGTTCAAGATTTAGTTCAAATCCTAGCTCTTACACTCCCTCACCACTGCTGCAAAAGTCACATTAAAGTACAAAGTTTGGTGAAGGCGTATGCAGAAGGGGTCAGTAAAGCTATCCTGACTTTAAAAAACACTGGAGAGGGATCTGACAAAGTTCTCTGCATACCCTTGACAGCTATGGACGCCATCACACAGTGCTAGGATAATACCTACCATGTTTACTTGTCTGGGTTCAAGTTTTAGCATAAAACTGCAAGACGGCCTCTAGATACCCTGTCGGATGTAGCAGGGAGGTGCTACCATTGGGACAGACAGGCTCCCTTGACCTTGCAGACATGGCCAAATGATTCCTCTTGTTTTACTTGGGCGCCGGGAACTCTAACTACCCAACTTACATGCACTTTCACCTTCTACTTTCCTCAAAGTTGACAAAATCTAAAGGCTTGCTTCATCGCAGTACAGAGAGACTTGATGGTTGTAACAAATTAGTACTAACAGTTTCATATTTCAATGTATTTGACATTTTCAACTCTTTCCTTCCAACAAACATTCTTCCACACTCCCAGGTAGAAACAGTCGCTTTTACCCTCCCATTCAGCACATAACCCGAACTCCAGACCTACCTTTCATGCCACTGCCCTCCTCATTGAAGGTGTTTCTCTGAGGCTCGTCACAGTTGTCTCCGCCACTCCCCGCGCTGCCCGACGAGGCCACGCTGCTCTGCGGGGACAGCGGAGCGTGGTCCACCTGTAGCGACCCCGATCGGCTCTTGTTCACATCATCCTGAGCAGCCCAGTCCGGCTGGATGGGGATGGAGGTCGGCGGGGTCAGCGAGTTGCTCCTCCGTAGGCGCTGGTGCATCCCCATGGCTGTCAGGGAACACAACATCAGGTGGTTATTGATAATCAGTTTACGACCGGCATAACTAATAATTGAAGTTAACAGGACTGACTGAACAGTGTAGCCAGACTTACATACCAAAAATCACTGAATAGACAGTAGGTGCAAGTTAGCCCTTTTTAATTGTGAATATCAATGAATGAAAAAAATGTCATCTACTGAGTTTATGTACTGTACTTTGTGTAAGGCTTAATTGTTGATATTTTAGCATCAAACCATATGATAGACTGCTCTTTGTAACATCTGTGATTTTTCACAATATTGTTACCGCTATGATCTGATCTGAACTTTCACTGGAAGTTCAAAACTGTAGTAACTTTATATATTGACTGCAGAATGAAGACGAGTCAGTGTAGCTGGGGGACAGCTAGTTTTTCAAGGTACGTTGTCTCCAAGACGACAAAATGTTGATTCCTGTTCTTGCTTGTGTGTACATACAGTGTCTAAGCTGCCACCACACCCACTATACATTTCAAGTATGTCTCTGGGTTCATCCAAAACAAAATGTCAGCCATGAGCTAACCCAGAGCTGAGATCTGTGCTGATATCACCACATGGCCTCAGGAAGATCAGATACACGATCCTCTGAAACCCATCAAAAGGGCAGCATGGATACTTTCATTCTCAGATTATCCTTTCAAGTAGAATGGCCCACCCTAAAGGACATGTAGCTCTGATGCCTTAAAACTGTAATAACCTCTTTCTCTCGCAGACAAATCTTAAAACTTAGCCACTTGCCCCCGTTTTTTTCGTCCTAAGAGTTCTTCGTCGCACTGAACTTACTGGATAAACTAGTACTGAGGTGGAGAGGTGGGCTTGGGGTGGCATCTAGAAACTTTCTGGGTAAAACTCCCACAAACTGATTCATGGAAGAGGCTTGGCTCAAGGCTTTAGAGCAACACTCCCCACATAAAGGGCTTAACACTGCATGGGCGTGGATCTGTCAGGTGGGCTTCACTGTGAAAGGGGAAGTGTTTGCGGTGGGTTTATGTTTGCTTTTTTCATGGTGACCTCTTCACTAGGAACTTAAAACCACTGCACACATCTCTCTTTTCACAGTAAAACCCTGCATGGCCTACCGCAAAATTAATCAAACGTTTAGCCTGGTATCCAAACCTATTACAGCATCCGAGTCTCTTCTGTCCTCTCGGCAACTTTTCCCCCCATACAGCATACTCAGGACTTACAGTTTCATGGAGGTCTGACCTGGCTGGGGTCAGGACATGTGTACATCAGTGTTTGTGGAAGATTATCTCCCCCAAAATACCACTGCCATCTGAGCCTATCATGGCCCTAGGTTTTGAAGCTGGCGGTTTCCAGTACATGGAGATCATTGTGGGTCAATTCTCCTGCAGGCAAATGAAATCCCTCAACTTCCAGGACACTTTCAGCTTTGATCTTGATAACACACAAGAATTTGAGGTTTATCATTCTGTAATATTTGGTTGATGTTACAATAGAAGTTGTAAGTAGTGACATTGATGTCTTTCTACAACTTGCTTGGGTTCAATATTATTAAAGCAAAACATAGTTTGAAATATGAAGTATAGTATTTCAACTTATTCCCTTGGTAACACTGACAGTTTTGGCAGAAAGAATCTTGCCAGAAAAGTGATGAAAGCCACATGTCAACTACCAGATTTCAAAAAGGTTGGATACAAAGGAAAGGTCTGGCTACTACTGTAGTATTTTTTCATCTTCACTTGCAGGTGGTGACACCCTCATCAAGGGAGTTTCACAAGTTCTCAGGACTTTTACATACATGCCTGCAACCTGATTTTGTTTTATTCTACTTTTTCCCACACACCTGTGTGTCCTCCTGACTTACCCTGGTTGTTGGAGGGGTTCATGTTGGCAGGCCCTGAGAAGGTTTTCTGCACAGGTGCATGATTGCCCGGTATGAACCCGCCCATCCCTCCCGACAAGTCCTGCCAGCTGCTGACGATCCCGGAATCCCGCTGGTTGCGCCAGCCGTTTATCCTGCTGCCCTGGAAGTCCTTCTGGCTGTGGAAGCCGTTCCCCTGGTAGGACAGGTCGGCGGGGTAGCCATACTGGGTCTGGTCGGCGGGGCTGATGTCGTGGGTGCCGCCGTTCTGCTGGTTCTCGAGCGCCGACGACCGCTGCTCCAGATGCGTCAGCCACAGTGCCAGCGAGCTGCGCTCCTCGTTGCTGATGGCAGGGTGGATGAGCGAATACGACAGAAGCTGTCGGCTCTCTTCCAAATGGCGTCCATGTTCGATCGAGTCTGCCAGTATCTTGGGCAGCAGTTTCATGTACTCGGCCTTGGCGTCGGCATTGCCTGGCTTCAGCAGGGGCAGTCTAGACAGCAACTGCGAGACAACGCTCTCCTTGGGCTCATTGGACAGGCAGCTCAGGTACACTGTGGAAACAGAAAGGGAGAGGACATCTGTGTTATCATATATCATTTCATTTCATTTTAATTTTATTCATCCTGGGTCAACATATCGCCACAAGGGCTGTTTTCAAAATGCCCTGCAGGTATACATAAACAAAACATACTGAAGTAACAAAATATAAAACAAAGGCACAAACAAATGATAAAAAAAGTTACATCGAGAAATAATATACTTCAAGATAATACAACAAAATAATGATATACGTCTGGTTCTGGAATTATCATTTTTTATCACAGAAATATCAAGGACCTATGAGTGATTCATTGGAATTGTGCTCAGGTCAGTGTTGCCACAAAAAATACCCCAGTAGACAATGATGCAACTTCCTAGTGTACTCTGGGACTCCTGAATAACAACATTGATCACCTTCACTGCAAGAATCCCCGAGTTTGCCTTATTATTGGCAAATGGTTAAGAAAGACTTCAAAGAGCCAGCTGAAAAGGACACTAACATTTCCTCCATCATTCAATGATGTAGGCTAGGCCTATTTGAAGATTTGTTGTAAAACAGTGAACATCTTGAGATTATGTGAAGGCCTGAATTCCACAGTCAAGCTGAAACGTGGCCAAAAATCCCACTCCTGCAGTCATCTGTTTATCTACATGTAACACAAGTGGCAGAACAAACAATTTACCTGCCAGAGGGAAACGAAAAATTCACTTCCATCCAGCCTTAAAAACGAGGCTGGTTGACTGCCATCGAGGAATAAGGAAACTAAACATGGACCAACTTGACCACAAACAATGCACAGAATGTTTCTAATAGAACGTACACAGCCCCAAGGCTAGCAGGAAGGAAGCTGGCACTGTTTACAGGATTACGCCAGTTAGGCTGCTACCATCTTGTTCAAGTAATCACTGCCCTTGACCCCACCACAACTGACATTTATCTTCTTAATGAGATAAATTCCATCAGCTGGATTCAAGGTTTGTCTCCCAGCCCCTTCCTCCAGGCATGTGGATGGGAAAAGCTCATGGCTCACCATATCAAAGCAACTTCAAAGCACTAAATAATCATGTGCAGAGGACAAGTCTGATATAATGATATTGGATTCAACCTATGAATTAACCATCTAAAGTCAGTAATAAGTCTTTATTTGGTATGCCCTTCACATTTGATAACTTGATGCCTAATAAATATAAGCATTATGCCTTTGTTATGCTCATTTACCCTGAACCTCTTGGATATATAAACCTGCCCTCCGTTGTACATACAGAAAACCACCTGGTTTACAAAACTAATTCGGAACATAAGTGTGTGTTTAGGGCGGCTGTTGTCAGACCACAAGGCTGCCCCTGGCTTGTGTCCAGGGTGACTTGACCCTAACCACACCCCATCTGTCTCTCCTGTGATCTGGAGGTGCAGTATCTGTGTGTTACATTGAAGGGACTGATGGTAAGGATCCCTGGTTTGTTATATGGGAGGCTAATTACTGCAAGGTGTACATGTGAGTCACTGGCTTTTTTCAGGTGCACTATTGGCTCTCTAACCACAAGGTTGCTGAATTCTGTGCACCCAATCAAAGTCTTGTGACACTGATGTGTATTACTGACATGGCATGGACTCCTGTAGTCGTGTCAGTGTTTACTTTTGGCAAGGAAAATCTGTAGGTACGCATTTTCTCCTTCTCCCTTCCTTGAACTGTTTACCAGTGATGAGATATTTTTCTATCTTCAGGAAATTGATTGAGGAGGATGTTGGCCTGCAAAATAGAGATCCCCCATCAGTCATGCATGACAGGGCTCCATGGAGGGACACACTGGCACCAATTCATTTTCCTCAAAATTCTGAGAACTGAAATGTGGTAAATCTCTAAATGCAAACTTCCTTACATTATCGGGCTGTAGCAGAGAAATAAGTAGTTTACAGACTTAATTACTCTGCAATCTGTGTTTTCTGCTTTATCATTAAGTTTCCAGTAAATTAAAGGAAGCCCATCCATACATACACATCACTTCACACCATCTTGATAAGGTGACAATAACAGACTGTGGATATTTTAGTGCCCAGTTTTACAATGGGAGATTGCCATTACACTAATCACTTGGTAGAAGCTTAGCAATTCACACCTCTCGTCTAATCCTTGGTTTGTGACATTATTTCCCAAGACAGGTTCATGTGATCCCTTATCTCTGCTCATCTTAATTACAAAACACACAGGGGATATCCTTGTGGGTAGGTCTTAGGAGGGGGATGTCTTCTTAGCCATGCAACCACTGCTGATGTGCTCTCAGCCATGTAGGATGACTTACCAATAAAGTTGGATGAAAGACAGATGGTAAGAGATGGGACAACCTGGAACATTGATACAGCAACTCAGGTAACAGGGGATCTACAATAAACATGTGCGGAGTCACTTTACTGAGGAAGAGAACAGATGGCATATCTCCAGAATTCTTATCACCCTTGTTGCAACACTGCCTTTCTCTGTTTGAAGAGTCTGTGCTATTGAAGTTGTAAACCTTTGGAAAACTTCACAAGAAAGAAAGTGACAGGATAAGAGGAAACCACCTTATCTGTTCTGGAAATCTTGCTTTACTGGGAACTGTTTCTCACATAGATACAAATGTTAGTTTTAAGATTGCCTTTAGGTGTTATTATGGTGATAACTGTTGGCATTGATGGTTGTGTGCTATGTTCAAACAGATGCCTGTTACTGAGCACCACCATTTCATGTACAGGACAAAATTCCGTCATGATGAGGAATATTACAAGCAGCAAAGTCAGCTGTCCTTTACCCAACTCAGCACACGGACTTGGCCCTTCACCCAGCATAAAAGTAGAGCAGGGGCAATAGGTCTTGTAACAGGAGAGGATTATGACAGAAACCCTGCTGAGCGTATGACATGGACACTTTACTGTTCAGGACACCCACAGCGATTCTGTCACGCGAAATACAAAGCGGATAATTGCTACCTACCTATGTAATTTCACATGTACAAATATACTGAAAAGCTATATTTCACATTTTTACTGATTCCTTATCCAAGATTACCCAGTATCATTTCATTCTTGAATTGTTTGTAATTGACCAATCATAATTGCCTAAAAAATCTTAATTACAGTTGACCTAAACTGGGCAAAGTCTCTATGTAGAGGTAATATGCAGTTGTTGGTGCCAGTGATCCATTCACTTTGATTCTGTATACATATTCATCTAAAAAAGGCTGCTAACAAATTAAAATGATACAGGCTGTTAGATACAAAGTCACTCCTTTTACATGAATCTGACTTCTCCATATTACACACAGACACTTCAATACTCCAGCAATCCTACTGTATCTAATTTCCTGCCTGAGTCATATCGTTTCTGACAGGCACACAGAGACATCCCTATAGAGGGTATGCTTACATAAAATGAAGTCTGTCTCAAGATACAGATCTATCAATATAATTACAACTCAAAACGCTAAAATAGCGCCAACTGTCAGATAAAAGTTATTAAAACATAGATGATACGAAGAAGAACCTAGCAATCCATACTCAACTTGCCCCTGGGACTGGTATTTTCATACCAATTCATGTAATATTTGGTGCTCATTCAAGCTTGCTATTTATAGCTGCATCAGAAACATTTAAGTTTATACTGTGGAAACTTCACTACTGAATAAACATTATTCTCTTTCTTCCTTGAAAGTTAACCTCACAAAATGGCACTTCTACTTCATCTTTAACCGAGCTTTTCCTTTGGTTGATTGTGCTAAACTTTGTGTTATTCCTCACGCCAGGGAGGAAGACTATTTCTTGACAATGTCCGTCTTAAAAAAAATGTATCATGGTGGACATCTTCAGTTCAAAATATCATTTATGGACCATGCAACGCTCAACTGGACCACCACAGCCTATCTAAAACAGCCTCACCTGTGTTTTCTATAAACCATGTATGGTACAAAAACACCACTACTACAGCTTAACTTCACTGTAATCCTTGTACACAAGCACAACCAACAAAACCATTCCTTATAGGGGCATGTGTTTCCAGTCACATAGAGTTGTGTACCGGTGTCGCTACCTTACATGGCAGCAGCCATCCTCTGCTACACCCTGATAAATCTGAATGAGGTAAGAGCATGTCCATGCACGAACTGAGATGTTTGCCAACTTTGATGAGTAATGGGAACTGCAGAATACAGAACAGAGTCCAAGACTTCAATTTAAGCTTTATGATATTTCTTACCAAGACTTCAATTTATGCTTTATGATATTTCTCACCTAGACTTCAATTTATGATTTGTTATGATATTTCTTACCTAGTAAGGGGAGGATATTTGCCTAGTGAAAAAATATGTGGTGGTCGTAACAGGTGGGTATTTATATGTACTTTGGATTGTTAATTTTCTGTGACTACTAACCTTTTTTTCATGATACAAGAAAACAAGACTAAAACATCAATGAGACAATGATATACAATATATATATATATGTATGTATATATACACCAAACAGCTACAGGTGTATGTACATTTGAATGAATTCTTACTGAATCTTAACTAGATACTGACTGCTTCTTTAGGACCTACTGTATAGATCAGCTACTTCCTGCTTGCAGTCAGGATGATATGTATTCTACACATTCTTCTGTGCACCAGTTACTTGCAATCTCATCATCAAGGCCTATAAATAGCACAATCACAAGACTCCTTGCTGCATGACTTCACATGCGGTGCTATGGAGAGGTCGATGAGAACAGGGCTGTATACCTATATGCATGTTAGCGTACAGGTACAGTTACATGTACAAAGCCCCAGATGAGAAGCTAGGGGGGAAGTGGGCTGCTAAAACTAACTCACCAGGCTTTGCCTAAGTGTTCAATTATAAACATCCAGTTTGACGTGTGTAATCACGTCACAGTTAGAAGATAGCATCTCTGCTGGAGTTCTGACTTATGTTTGAAGCTCCAGCCAGAAGGGAATTTAGATTACTTCCTAAATGCCAAATGGGCAGCTTCCTTTTGTGTGGCAGATCCTATCTGGATGGCTACATGAGCGTTCTATCATCCCTTATCACACCTTCAAGAGAGGTTCCAAAATGATCCAGCTTCATTTGCCAAAACTTTACTCTTTTCTTCTTATGTACGCAATGCGGAAGATCCGCGTCTTAAAAAAATCAATTGGAGAGGGGCAGCGCAGACAGACGTGCTTATCATCACGTCCATCCAACTCCCGTATGGAACTGGATATAATGGTTATTGACATTACAACTTTTAATCCTACCTGCCATGTACAGATACCACAGACGTGTTTTATTGCCTGGCACACTTCTTTCAACCCTCAAGTGTTTGAAGAACAGGGATATGCGTAGTCCCTAATCAAGCGCCTGAGCTGCAAGTGCACTTGCCTAAGAGCTTCAAGTCCCAAGGCACACGCAGGACTATTAGCCTGTGTGGAAAATAGTGATGTTAAAATCTACGCCACGCAGCACCTTTGGGGATTAGAATTCTCAGCACAATTCCAAGAGATAAGTGTTGATGTATTACTGGTATTGTGTTCCTGGGGAGGAATTGCTTCACATTCATTTCTTCAGTGTCTGTATCAGATGGAGCCTCCTTATCTTTCAATGTGCAAAATTTCCATTCTATGATGAAGGAGGCACCTGTAGGCATGTCAGTAAAGATTCTGTTAAGATTTTACTTCCTCAACAAAGCAACTGTACACGCGCCAAATCTCTCTCCAGACCTCCTTCACTATCTCTCACACCCCATTTCTGCAGAGATACATTTGTAAGATGTACGGGTAGACCAGTTTCAAATGGGTGGAAATCCCTGGCAAAAATTGTCAAAAGGAATAGAATGGCCATATTTAAAGCATAAATCTTATCATCTCGAACGTTGTCAGCATACAAGTATGACTAACTAGAGGCACCTGAGCTTCCTACACTCCCACTGGGAAGGGAATGGAAACTAAAGAAGGAAACCATGAACTCATTATTGAGTGTTAAATAATGAATTGATAACAGTCTGAATTTGCATACATGCAAACCGCAAAACATTTCCCTTCTGTTGATTCTACGAATATAAGCTTAGACCTCTAAATTATATTAAGAGGTAAACTACAATACTTTGTTGCCGAGATAGTCATCTCACATATATTCTGATAGTTTGAGATACATATAGTATAGTATATCAAACTATCAGAATATTGGTTAGATGACTTTCTCAGCAACAAAGTATTACAGTTTACCTCAGTCTTTTAGTCTTTATTCATTAACCCAGACACTATATGCAAGCAGACATTAAGCATCAGTATGCAAGCTAAGTGAATAATGTCATACATGAAGCCAAAGTGTGGCAAATGTCCTTCAACTCCAGGTTTATGCAAACAACGCCAGAGGGATGAACCCGAGGGACATCCTTAATCAGGAACCCAGCTCTGTTATGTAACAACAGCAAAGGTCATACAAGACACAAACTGCTTAATCAACATTTCCTTCCGGAATGACCAGCATGTTTACTTATTTATACTTGTGAAGGTCATGTGTATAGATTTATCTCATCGATACCCTCTCCTGGGCCCTTTCCCAGAGGTAATTATCGGATCTTTAATTGTCTGGGGTTAAAGGTGAAAGATATGAAGATCAATCATTCTCTGCCACACACCACAAATGTCATGGAGTGAAAACTCTTGATGCTCTCTTCTGGTAACATTTCACTGTAAGACCTTACCAGCTATAGAAAATATCTGATCTGGAGTTACAGGAGGAAAGAAGATCATTGCCTGTCTGAAACTCATCTGACAGCTAGAATGTGAGGAGGGCTAATACCTATCATACAGGGATACAATTTGTGCTCTTCTGTACATGGTCATACCCTCACAATCTAAAATAAATCATTTCAGGCCTTCGTATGGAAGGAGACAAAGTCACTGGCAAGATTTTCTATGCATGCTACTTTGATGCCCCTTTTCAACAAGTAGTCCTAGAATGTCCTTGCTCCTCTTCCCATGACTGCTACTTAGTACACATGGTGACCTTGTCCTGCCAACATTGGCACCAGAGGACTGGAAGTGTTCCCACTGCTTACCACTGCCATGTTGGTCTTGAGCCATCAGTACATTATGATATGATTGATTTCTAGAATCAACAGCAAGCTCTGTGATTGGTCAGTCTCAGTCTGGTAGATTTTGATTTTTTGGGTCCCATGTTGTCCTGGATATCAACTAGTCCATTTGAGATCTGGCCTACTATTTGACCAATCGATATTGACACCACAATGGAGGGATGTGAAAACCAAAATAATCATCTGGAGATCTCTAGACACTAATTTCCTCCATAAATCAAAACAAAGTTTATCCTGGATCACTTGACACTTGGGACTACCAAAGGAAGTGGACTGATAACATGTATTAGAATATGATAACAGTTAATAAAATCTACCTATCAACACATGATGATATTTATCATCTTATCATCTAAAAAAACATTGTTGCAACCCAAAAATCCCACTTGGCAAATAAGATACAAACACATCCATCAAAAGTATTAGTAAATATACAAATATGTATGAGGAAGCTGGAGGAGACTGGGGAAACCAGTAATAAGAAAAGGACAGACAAGGCTGGGGGTTACAGAGTCAATCTCCTTCCTGCTGTCTGCTTATACCAAGCCTGGTATCCAAATAGCTTATAGAGTATCTTCTGTCCCCTTTGCAATTAGGAGAGGACAGAAGAGATTCGGGAGCTATCATAGGTTTGAATACCAGGCTTGGTATACCAACAACTTGGCAGTCAGTTGACAGTTGTAGGCCCCAATTTGTCTGTCCCATAAAACTAAAAGAAGGAGAATACATCAACAAGACGCCCACTGTGAAAAGAGGTGCATCTTCAGTTTTATCTCATGTTAGGTTAAAGCTACCCAAACATATAATAACATTGTTTACATTGCTGGTTTTCACCCTATTATCATCTACACATCATTATCTACAACTACACCTCACTCCCATAGGACCAGAACTCCTGTAAGTATAAGAAAAACCTGTTCATCTACCACAATGAAATAAATACATAGTTGTTTCCAAAAGGACTCGACTAAAGGGTACTTCATAAGCATTAGAGATTAGAAGCCAACATCTGTGGTAAATGGATTAGAGAGATTGTGGGGTCAGGATGTACTTTGAAATCCAAGCTTCTCAGGGGAGCCTGGCTGTGTGCAGGACCAGCAGTGGGCCTTCATTCATGCCCAAGATGGGCAAAGTTTCATTCAGGAGCTGAAAAGTTCGTTCAGCAGGGACCCCAACTGTGCATACCAGATATGATTAGCCACTGGGTTGTGGGTGCACCTGTCAATAGACAACCCACTGGGGAGGTGTGTACATGAGAAGGGGGTCTGTGTTATTGCACTTGATGACTCAGTCTGGAAAAGGTTCCACATGGGAGGGGTGAGATATTTTTGACCTCTAGTTTCATCCAGAATGGATTCTAGTATCTGATGCATAAAATGGCATCAAATGCTGTCAGAATTTTCAACCTTTTTTTCTTTCCAAAGAGACCATCACTCATTAATATCCTACTAGTAAAAGAATGACTGCATTGATCTTTCTGTTGCTATAAAATTCAGTCTGTTTGTTTCTCACCACAAGTTTGTAGATTGCTCAGTCTGGCAGATACATATGTGTAAATTTCTCGTCTCAGAACAGAAGGATAACAGCACACCTACCAAAGATCCCATTTCCAGGTATATATAATATAATGAGGTACTTGAGTTTGCTCTCCCCTATACTAGACCGCTCCCTTGCGTACTTATCACCCGCTTCTACCAAATTAGTGCTCTCATTTCCCCTGCAATTTCCCGTCATTACGCATCACCTATTCAGCCAGCATAAGTGTAATAATTTAGAATGTAAAGCAACCCAGGAAGCATAATTTGAAAGGGCTGTACTTCCCCTGATCTACATCCTGATAGAAAATAATGCGGTGCAGGAATAGGATCAAAGCATCTCAGATATCTGTGCTTGGAAATGCTAACCAGGCCTGATTGGCCAGTTGGGATGTACTGTCAGGTGTGCTGTTTTTCTGCCAATTACCTGGGTATGGTACATGCCATGAACAGTACTGATCCTGAGAGAAATCTACTAGTCAGCAAAATGGCAGCTAAGAAGGGACCACCTACCAGCATTTTGATGTGTAGGAGGTGTGTTTACAATAGAGATGGACAGATCCATTTCAAAATTGAGGGCCTGTCCCACTATTTGTTATCTTTTCTGTTACAGCTCTGTAAAACCTCACCATAATGTCTCCACTTTGACTTATTTCCCAGCGTTAAGAAGGGAGGCTTGGTCATTCCATCAGAGAGGTTACATATTGCTAGCAGTCCCACCAGACTACTGTAGGCACATATATATATGGCCTCCGTTGGTCAGTATTGACCATGGTAAAAATAGGCACAGTGGGTCTTATTTTCATACTTATCACTCTATACAAACTTTAGATGGGCAACTTTGAGGTATCAAGTTCAACTAAACAGATTCAAATTTGATTTGTTTCGCTATATTCACAGATCATCACAACATAAATAAAACATGTGTTTTTGTCCTTATTCAAGTTTATCCAGTCCCTTTAACCACCAGGACATGACCTGTGGCCTTGTGATGATAATGCCAGCACCACAACAAAGCCTGTGGTCCACGTGAGGCCAGTACAGCAGGCATTCCCACACATACAGCACCTTGTCTCCCAGCCAACCTCCAGGTCCACCAAAGGCCATTCACCGGAAACCATTCCTCAGCGGTTTTGTCCTGCTGTCACCTAACGATCCAATGTTTTGTTGCCTCCCCGGCTCTCAATAGTCAGACCTTGCCCTTGCGAGGAAGTACTTCACAGATTCTTTTGCTTGGAAAACATAACCAGAAAGGAGCTAAAACTGCAAGACAAAATTCTATCGATGACAAATGAGGATATTAGGTGGTCTTTGTCCAGATATTTCATTTTCTATCAGAAAACACAGTAAAACCAACTCAGCATTATGTGTACGACTGTACATTCAGGATGCATGTTGGAAAGGTAGCCGAGCAGTGACAAGACACTGAGAAAAAGGAGGAAGCTATCACAATCTAGTCTTTGAACCATTCTCTTGGAATCCAATAACCTAAAGCCACTGATAGCCATGTCCACCACACAATATCATCACAAAGCAGTTAATAGTGACAACATAATATTGACAGTCTCCTTGTGCCAAGAATAGATATATTAATCTGCAACTTTACCTAATATTTTGCTAAGAACTAAATATAAACAACAAGAATAACATTTCTATACAATGTCTGTATCAAAAGAATCCCCCACTTTGAAGCTGAATGATAAAGCAGTGAGCAAGAAGAGACAATCACCCCTCCCCACATCTGTAGGACTTGGAGGATTAACATGAAACATGGCCAGTTGCCAGGAGCAAAGACAGCATCCTCCCAGCTAGGTAGGGGAAGGAAATGCCAGAAGTGGGCAGCCACTGAGCAGACCTGCCAACTCCAGATGAGAGGATGTGGCTGGCCTGTCTTTCAGGCAACTCTGGCAATTTCAGCTGACCTTTCAAGCATGCTGAGTGTCAAACAAGCTGCTAATGTGATATATGGAACTGGGCATATTCAAGTGAAAGATGACATTCCATCCTGCAATCTTTGGTTGGAGTTATTGCTATATAAATGTAAGTACTGACAACAGCTCTATTTTACACTGAAGAGACAATAGCCAATTCTTTTTTCAGTACCTGGAAGGTCTCATTTATACAGTCTCTCTGAACTTTTTCCTCATCTTCTATGATTTCCAAAAGTACATTACCTGCTTAAGTAAGATCACTGATGTCTTTGGACTGGCTTTGGACTTCACCTCTGGAGGCAAGGTCGGAATCACAGGGCCATCGGTTCAAACCCAACTTGGAAATCAAGACTAGAGCTAATGTAGAACAAGGGAGGGTTGCTCACCTGTCCAAGCTTCAATCTAATATACATATTATTCATTAGGTCATGTACATAATAGTCCCAAGTAGTGGCCTCTAGCCCCTAGTAGGTTTGCCATACATATACCTACTGGTAACTCTTGACTAAGTCCGCCCGTACATTCTGTAGTTGCCCTACTTAAAATAGCTTATGCAGTATTGGTCACAAAGGATGTTCCACGGCCATTCATTACAATTTTCCAAACCTTTGTAGCTATTTCATTAAGCCACTTATAAAGTTATATATCAACATCAACTCCTGATTCATTCTGTCATCTCTTACAGCCTCCCTTCTCCATCTTGCTTGTGAGAGATTTTCTGGTCTCTTTGTCCTGAACCATTTCAACTGCATCTGTCTTCATAACTTGAGGTGGAAAGAAAACCTTACATGTTATTGTGGGTAGGTGATGCTTCCAAATATTACGTATCATCATTCTGATAGTAACAGATCATCCCAATAAAAGATCCTCCAAATGATTCCATAAACACTTATCCTTCTGGGAAAACAGTAATCAGTTCCTTGCAAGATTGTAGCACTGCCATTTTACCCCATAGGAATTCTTCTCCTGAACTGAGGGACCATTATCTTGTAGATGGCACATGGCCAAGGCCACTGCCAGCATCTCCTGTTGGGGAGGTGGGAGGGGGAAATGCTGACAACCCTTCTCCACCAGGAAGGATCTCCACAAACAAAGAAACCTTCAACAGCAGCAGAGCCTTGACCATGACACTCACCTATCAAAGACACCATTGTTGGGGGTGGGCGGAGACTTGGACCTCCCTGGGCTTGGAAGATCAGGACACAGAAGTTCCTTATTAGCTGAGCTAACAACGTCAGCTACGGTCAGTTGTAAAGAATATTTACACTTTAGCTCTAACTCTAAAACCAACAAACCCTTAGCAGTACGTTGGAGTTCTACATGTTCTCCTTTGCTAAACAAATTCGGCTCCACCCATGAGCTACTGGTAGAAAGTTGATGCTCACTGAGCAAATTTTGTTACATTTTACCAAATTCTCAGACAGGCAGGATTCATTGCAATCAGAATGTCTTCTGGTGTGTAATCTCCTGTGCATAAGACATAAGTCGACACTCTCTGCAGCAGAGGGACTAGTACCAATGTTTGAAAGAGTGTGAAGTTCTGGTGAGTTTATGTACATGTATAATAAGCATCACCATATGATGCATGTGACTCTTTCAGTACAAGCAGTGTCTGATGACATATCTGAGAGAAAAAGAACAATCAGCACAAATCTGGCAGTCTCTCCACACCTGCTAGACATTACATGCTGAGGAGAGGTCCAGGTCAGCCTGGAATAATGTTCTGGGATGTCAATTTTCTTCTATAGCCCCATAACTACACAACCTTCTCAGCCAATACCTATGGTTGGGAAGACACACACTGATTACAGTTTGGACAGCCAGCTGGCTCTTGACCATCTGTACAACTCAGTCTTACAGGCCTGGTTCAAGGATAAAATGAGAACTCGGTGATGCTGAAAAGGACCCGATCTATTCCACTTTCATCATCACATCTGCATCCATTAATACTCCAGACAGATATTGAATTTTCCATGGCAATTCTGGTTAAACAGAAGCCATAACAGTCAATCTCATAATTTCATTACATACCTCTACTGACTTTTTAAGCTCCAAGCTGAGTGAGGAAGCAAGAGTTCCAGCAAAGTTTACTTCCATGTACTTTAATGCTGTCGGTGCAACAACCCAAATCTGTTCAAAAGCAACTGGCAACAAAGAAATCTTCTTATAAAACTCCTTTGCCTTGCCTAAAGCTGAGTGATAGATCGAAAACATGAACAGTCAATAGAAATGCTGTTAGCAAAAGTTTTATAATCACAAAATAACCACTACTTCAAAGCCACCTGTACGTACAATATAGTCGTTATGGAGCGTGGGTGTAACATGTAAGGCTTGCCTGAGGAGGATGACAGTTAGTAAACCTGTCATTTCTATTTTTGGATCTCCTCTGGCGAACACTTACTTCGCGGATGCTGCTTGCGTGGCAACGAGGGCTCATCAGTGTGCTTTAAATTGGGCCCACTAAGTGCTTTATAGACTCAGGCTAACTACTGATGGAAGCAGGGGATGCGTCGGTGAGCAACAAATGGCTCACATTCAATTTTGTTTAAATGTCAACGTCTCTACTATCTAAATAGCTGCTCACGCATAAAAGTTGTTTCGTTTTTTTACAACTCAGTGGAGGTAAGCTAGCTGATAGGTCCACGGCCATCTCCAATCAGTCGTACTGAGGCACAATTACGACAAGGCTGCCATATAAGGATGTAACAGGAAGGCTGGCATTGCCTTTTTCTCAGAACAGGCAGTGGCACTGGGGAGGGCATAAAACTGCAACTTACTATTCAGACACTTTGTTTTAGATTATATTGTAACTTACCTGGCATTGTCAACAATGACATAAGTTGTTCAATGGATAGAGAGAGATGGCCTATCCTTCCAGAAACATTTTATAGAGATACAAATTGTCAATTATTCCTGCCTTGTTTCCATTATTATCATTGGAATCGTTATAATTTATAGGTGACATCCAACTGATGCGTTTTGTGATGGCAATGAATGTGATGGCAGATGATAATGTCTGTAAAAGCTTGAAGTTGAACGCTCCTGTTTTCTTCATGACTGAACCAGCTTAGGCAGGTATAAGACAGTGTGAATATGTTATAAACAATGACTTTCGTGGTGCTGTACACATGTCACGTCTCAGTCGCTGTTCCAGGAACTAACATCCCATCATCCACTGTACACTGGGGAGGGTTTAGGCTGCAGTCCAATCTAATAATGTGGAGGGGTCTGGCTGCCATCCAGGGCAAACTGCTGACATCAACACTGTTCTCCCCATCCTTCATCTGTCATGGATGACTCATTACAACCTGCGTCAGTACCAAACACAGACAAAACCTGATGTGTCAGACATGCTGACATTAGTAACATACACAAACCTTGCCTGTCACAGAAACTATACGTCTGGTACAGTGCAACTACATGTACAAGCATCTGAGTTGTTTGCAGACATCTTTGTTGGCTGATACACTGGGGGGTAAAGCTACTTGTATCATGGTAGTGATGAGAAATTCAATAAAACTCTGAACTGATTTGATTCCAGTATACCAGCAAGAATCCTGGAATGGCTCTGTGAATCTTGATACTTTGACAGTTGGCTATTGACATAGTGGTCTAATGACCATAATGATGTTTCTATGTTTCTAAAAAGAGCTGTTGATTATCATATTATTGTATACAAGTTTTAGTCAAAGGAAAAATATTTGAATTCAAACTACATTTACTCTTGTATTCTCATGCCATACTTTACTAACTCCTTTAAAAAAAATTTAAGACAGTACCCTCACTTACTTTAAATAGCCTACTGGCAATGAACTTCATACATGTAACTCTGCTATGCTTCTTGATATGGAGCTTGCCACAGTGTGGTTGCCACATCTTCATACAAACAGCAAGATAAACACCTCGAAACAAATTCGGCAGAGATACGGGATCCTTTGTAAACACGGGAGGATTACTTTCAACTCATGACACTATCATCTGTGTTCTATCACTGGTTTTACAACAGATCCAAATGGGCCCAAAGTTAGGAAAACATGTACGCAACAGCACATTAAAACCACAAAGCCTTATCAGTAACCATGACAACATGTAAACAGTATCCAGGCATTGGGATGCCACCTACTTTGAAGGATTCCATACAAATGGAAAATGCTGGTGGAAGTCCTGCTACTGTATACCTGGAATGCCTGTCAGCAGTGCTTGGTCTAAGCATGGAGCTTACAGTAAAAGCATGTTGTTTACATCTGAACTTCTGCGACAATCTATAATCAAAACTTAAGGCTTGGTAACTCGTAAACAATATGGTTATACACGGAGGATTGAACTTTCCAAACATCATAAATTTTGGCAAATACCAGAAATGGTTTCCATGACGATGACCCCTATTGATGTTACTACTCTCAACAAACATCAAGCCAGTATGCCATTATTTACTACACCTGTCATTAGTAATCAAAATCAGCCCAGCAAAGAAAACTATTCCGTGAGAACTGTACAACTTCATTGCTACTCTAAGAGAGGTCAATACCACTTTTTCATGGCAAATGTTATTGTACATGTTCAGCCACAAGACTTCCTGCCTAATGACCGTCAAGGGAAGCACAGGCTTCAACCCTGAGGAAATCCATATTACAGGCAGGACAGCAGGAAATGGTCAATTTCTTCATATCTGCTGACTTGTGTACGCTTAATAACACATGTAGTCATGGTGCGGCCGTGCATCAATTTGAATGAAATCTCCTAATTGCTGGGAAAGTTCCCTTCCCATAATTACCTATCCAATCATTTGGACGGTGATGTCCACCTGGCACCAGTATTCAAGCATCTTCAAGCAGAAGTGGAGAGGAAATACTGTAAATGCAGAAATGTTCGCGGTGGTTTTATGTTCATGGCGAACTTAAAACCACCGCGAACATTTTTGTCCAATATTGTAGCAATATGTGACTATAGCGCTGCCACAAACTTAAACCCACCGCAAACACTCCATTTTCGCCTTAGCGCAAAATAAAAACCATGTAAACTTAAATGCATTCACAGTATCATGCCCAGCTTTGTAGTGCTTTTTTTCCAGCGCCTACAATTCCAAACAGGAAACTAAACCAATATACACTGTAAAGGTAATTATTGTCCCCTTGGACCCCTTCCCACATCTGCTTGGGGTTTCCTGGTGTCTCTTGACTTGAAATTAATAAAAATCATCTTTTCAGCAGTATGATCATCTCTTGGGTAAAATGCAGCCTGGCTAGAAATCCTGGTATGATAACGCACATACAAGGATACAAGTTATATATTAGGATCTGATATTTGTGGCACAACATAGAATATCTGGTCGTCAAACATCCTGCTGTTACTGGTCTCATCCCTAAATAATCTGATTGAAATCTTTTCATCACAAGCACTTTTACTTTGATAAAGATGATTTATTACTTCATCCCTTCCACAGAATTCAGAATATGGTATGGATAAAAAAAACAGTCTGTCAGCCAGAAGGATTCAGCTGTTTATTTTGACCATATCAATACGAGGATGAGGATACTTTCGTTGGAAATGGCCCTATATGAATCCATGAACTAAATATTTTTGTTAAATCTTCGTGTCCGTTGTAACAAGCCTTTGTAATAAGCCTCTGAAATAAGCCTTGGCATCAACAAGCACACTAAAGCTGTTTGATGCTGTGTTACAAATGGTGAAGAAAGTGCTGTTAATGCTGTTAAAGTTAGCGGTTGGTAAAATTATCTACACAAGGGGTGCCATCAGCTGTATGAAGAAAAATGTCGATTTTGAAGAACTAGTAAGTTATACAAATGTATATACATGTATATCTATGCACAAAATGAAACTAAATATTGGCTGAGACTGTTCAAACTGTACACAATAAAACCATAAATACGCACCAATATCTATACTAATCTTACATGTGCAATTAGTCTACAAAGATACAAAACTACTCTGCACGCAACAGGACAACTCCCTATACTTCTCCCTTCCAATATCTATCCTTCACCTGCAATTCCAATACCAGCCTTTCCCAATCAGAGTGTAGTCTCATCTATCATGCACACACAGCCACCAGATCATGCAGTTGTTTTTATATTGGTATGCACTACCCGTAGAGCACAACCAGCCAATAGTGCCAACACACAACTTACGGATGTCCTAGATACAACAAAATAACAGGCCAGGACGCAGGAGGGGGAAAAGCAAAAGGATAGGCAGGTTATCTGAGATTATTTTAAAACAACACAGGTGCATGTACATAATTGTTTTTTTTTCAAAAAGGATATGATATAGAAATATGACATTTTGTACAGACACTGAGACCAAGATTGATGTAAACCACATCCAACCTTTCAAAATTGTCTCAGGACACAGCTAAGCAGAGCCCTACCAGTCAAGCACATTTCTGTAATGGACCTGGGCTGCTGCCCATAGGTTTGACAGGAAGATTTACTACCTGGATATAATGGATTACCCACAGAACAAGTAAACAGTAGCCAATATAGGCTCAAGTGTGCCCATTATTTACCACTAAATATCACTGGGCACAATCAGTTATACCAAGGAAAATTTTTGGTCAAGAAGAAACTTTGAAAGGACAAGAAATAGGTCAAAACATGTGAGGCAGTTATCAATGGATATCAAATTGTCATTTAAGATTCATAGGCCACTGGTTTGCAGGTTGGAAAAATGACCCATTCAGAAGAAGGTCTGGCAAAGACTGACCAATCCCTCAAACTTGAAGGTGATGTAGGGTAGTGAACCACAACTAACAGGCCATGGGCACCCCTACCCCACATCAGACATAGCTCCTTCCTGCCCGCTTACATTTCAATACCACATCACGCGTAATTGACGTCAAGGAGTCGTGAGAGATATTTTTAGCCCGACCAAACCTGGGGAGGCATGATGGAGGAGTTATTAAAGATGCCAGCTAAAGATCGTCCAATTACTGCAGGATACGGGCTCTTCTGCAGGGCACTTCTACCCACGGGGGATTTATAGGAACATAACTTACAGAGCATGATATTACCTATCTACTGAATAATCTCCTTCCTATTCATACTTGTTACCTCAAGTCAATTTATCACTCTACCATTTTTATATTCAAGAAAAATAATGGAATATCTTTTATCCTTGGGGATGATTATTGTAACGTTGTTGTTCTAATAGCAGTAAGAAATATCAGCACTATTTAATACCATAGTTAGACCTAATTACAAATAAATATTTTTCCTTAGGCTTAAAGTTATAATTGTTATCTAATGAGACCCCACTCGCAGAAAGACATGTCTATAAAATGCAGACAAAGTCAAAGTGATACAATGCTATCTTTTTTTACTACCTTTTTATGTCAATAGAAATCCCTATAAATCTACTGGTGGCAGGCTTGCATTTCAACTATTGCCTGGTGATTTCTCAGCATCTATTCCATCTTTATCAGAGCACTCATGAAAATCACATTGCCTCACTGTGCATCCTAGTAATTGGAAGATATCTTTTCCTCTCATTGATCCCCTAAAGAAACCAACCTGATGCACCTCCAGGGTGGTATTACTGTGCAACAGGGCTGACTTTGGTCTCAATTACCATTCTGCACCAGGCTTCCCTGCTATATATAACCCTTGGGGATTTCCATTCCTGACCCCAACAACTAGCAGAGCTTAAGTCAGCAAGGAGTAACATGTATAATTTGTTTATTTCCTGCACTGATTCTTGACTGTGCATCTTATCTACAGAGAAGTGGTAGCAGTAGGCAAAATTGTCTCCAAAAGCGCTGTCCTTATACGGCTTGATGTAATCAGCCACCCAAATGCCTGCTTCATAATTAGAGAGCACCAACACGATCAATCTCTCCTTGGACACAGCAGTGAGGCTGAAATATTCATACAAATATAGCCTTTGATTCCGTTATGAGAAGGGCTTAGCTACACTTACCACGCTGCAAATTCAGCAGATAAACAGACAGTATGAAGTCATAAATCTTGTAGGGTGCATTTCATGGTCATAATTCTAATGCAGTTGAAAATGTTTGTACACGTACATTGTACATACGTATATCCTGATGGCATCATTTTACAATTCTCTGTCTATCCTAGTAATCTGGGTATACAATTTTATTCCTCCCTCAAAGTCCAATTGTCCTGTCATTAAAAAGGACAGTGTAATTGGCATACTCATTATAGCGCTGCTGTATACATCCCCTAAGCGAGGTACAGCTAGGTTCGACGGGTTTGGTTTTCTTATCCCTAATATTGAATGTAACAAGTAGATGTCGGGAGTTGTTGATATATACAAAGACCATGCTGGAGTGGGTAGAGTGTTGTTTTCAGCAGTCTGAACCGGTGGCCAATTTTAGACATTGTAGACATTTCCAGGGGTACTCCAGCAGCTGTGATGTTTGTGGATATAATGAAAAGTCCACATCATGCCCCTCCAACATCTGACACCCCCATGCCAGAGATAAACATGTAACACTGGTGGCACAAACTCAGAGTGGTGAGCAATTTGGGAATCGGAAGAAAATGGTCAAGCAATGAGCATGATGTGCAACATGTAGTAGCATTTAAGTCTTAATCAGTCTTTCTTCTCAGAACATATCAAATTTCTGAACTGGTAAGGTCGAAGAAATCCTCCCATCTGGACCAAGAAAGATTACTTAGCTCTTTTATATGCAGTCGAGAAAAACAAGGATGACTAATGTAATGGTTCATCAAACACAGAATTCAACCTTTGTTTATAAGCTTTGCTAAATTGTAACAGCAATTTCTGAAAACCAATCATGGAAATTGAAAACTTAACACTGCCAATCAGATTAGGTCTTTGTGCAACTATAAAAAAATCAAGAAGTCGAACTTAGAAATAGTCAGCCTTGGAATCTGAGGAGGATAATGTATGAGATGTCTGTGCAAAATCTTGAAAAAAATTCTGGCAGAAGGAAAGATCAAAGGAATCTTAGGTCCCACCCTTCTTACAACACAGAGAGGGACAGAAATTCCTCTTGGCCAACATATAAACAAATGTGCTGTCAGTGGGGTGTTTTAGAAGGGAGCTGGAATGCACTGAAGTGCACCCACTTCAAAAGATATGCATTACAAGGCACCCTAATGCTGGGGTGTCATTTTGTCTGAACCCTTTCACTGTTCAGACCTTGACATATGGACATAAATGGCAGCATTATCAACATTCATTTGAATACAGCTTTATTCACAATTAGAGATTACTGCAGAATTTAACCAATCAGGCAATCACACAATGTTACATATTCTGATTTTCCTTCCTTTCTTTCCCCATTCCCAGACATACAATATAGATCTAAGGCATCAGAATTGAAATACTGTGAAACCTACATACTGACCTTACGCTAGTGTGATAATAATTTCATATCCCTACGGGAAAGGATTGGTTCAGGAAAATATTCTACCTTTGCTTTCCAGCAAATGTTTACTTTGGTACCTAATTTCTGAAAGCCTCTTAATTGCGCGAAATCCTGAACCATATCAACTGTAAAATAAACAACATGTCATTCAATAACGTTAGGCAGCATCTCAACCATAGCATGCCTGTGAATTTGAGACTTAATATTATCGTTTGAAGATGTAGTTTGGCAGCTTTGTTTAAACATGTGTGCAGCAGTTCTTGTAACACAACCTGAGGATCATGTCCATATGGATAAGTCCTTCATAACCATATCAATGCTTGGGTTCTACCATGCTGATAGCCAAACAAAATACCACTTGAGCTGGCAAGTTTGCTGCTCAAAGAGAAACAAAGCAGGCCTCTGATAACATCTTCAAATATGAAAAGGGATCACTGCTCCTTCTTATTTTCACAGACTTAGGAGATACAAAGTCTTCCCTGACAGTAGTGTAAAATTAGACAGGTGACCAGGACTTGTGTTTGGACTGGCCTGGGAAATGCTGAATGGCTAGGTCTCCATGCATGGCCTTCTTCGTTTACATTCATATCTGCTGCACAAGTGTGCATTTCCTGTGAGGGGAATGCCAGCAGACCAGCATAGAAATCTGAGAAAACAATTACACATGCATATGGTATGCCCTGCCAACACCTGGGGCACGCTGCTGGTCAGGGTTTCCATCTTCCACTTCACCGGAATGTTATACAATAAAACCTGGAGACTGAAACTGAGCAGCATGAAAGAAACATTGTTACAGTGATATTGACAGCTCCGGCAGATGCTGGTAACTCTTTCTGCCAACTGCATACACAATCGCTAATTTGCGGAAACCAAGTGCTCTAACATTTGGGGCTGCCAGAGTGAAAGGCCCAGAGGCAAGACTGGCGAAAAAATGACCACTTGGTAGGCAGGCAACACAAGGCAGTGTTGGTAAAAGCATGTAAAAACCTGATACATCCAATCCATTAGTAAGAGATCGCTTCAAGATGCTAGTAAGGTCTAAAAGCCACCAACAACAGACAGACCTACAAATTGAAATAAGAACAGCAGAAAGACAGGTCTGGCTAGATAATGTGCCTGAGGAGACTGAAGCAGGATTTCCTGACCCAGGGACAAGCAAGACTTGTCTGCCCCCTTTAACTGACAGTAACAACAATGGAACCACACACGGGATTACACTTTAGCATGTCATGTCTTATCCCTGTCATTCCCTGGCATGGCCATACTTCATTTTTGAAGGGCCTCATGCGGGGGTTAGCAACTTAAAAATCAAGTTAGATATTACAAAACCGACTCTCACTCAGAAGGCTACAAAATACAGCCAAAAGCATTTGACGTTGGTGGGCTTTGAACAGCTGTGTTATAACCTGAGTCAGCAAAATTTCCAATTTCAAAGAATACAATATTACATTGGCATCAACAATGGACTTATCTAAAAGCAAAACAGGACAGACCTTCATGGAATTCGGAAGTGTGAAGACAACTTGAGACAGTGCTTCATTTACATTCCGTCCCATACCACTGTGTTATTGTTATCAATGTCAAATCATCACGGATTGGACCAAGGTCCAGAGGAAATTTATTCCGCTACAAGGCCATTTCAAGGACAAGGGAAGGATTATTTTTATAACCAGAGATATTGTTGCATATAAGCTGCATGATAAGTGGCGCTGGTGTTCCATTCCAGTGTGAGATAAAGGTGAGTAGTTCACCCAAGGTATGAATGGGAAACCAGAAGGCCCAGAGGGCAGCAGCACTGGAATGTGGGGCCATTCATAACACAGGCCCTTGGGGAACCAGCCAGTTGGGCTAAGCAGGGTTGTCTGTATTTCTGAGCATGTAACGCATCTTATGTATTCACATAGCAGGAAGTCACTCTGTCTGAAAATGCCCATTGACTTCTTAACCAATAAACATATTTAATCCATATCATTGTATAATGGTGTACAGATGGAGGGTGTATAATTGGTTACACTCTGCCTGCCTGGAAGATCTACAGGTTTAGGTCAAAATGACAGTCTGTCAGCTAAATGTGTGCTAGAATTGGAACCCTATTTTCCCTACTTTTAGCAGGTCGTTGACTTATGACTTTCCCATCAAAAATTAGATTATATCCACCCAGCACAATTAGGAGACTGGATGAAATTGGATTATCCGGTATCACAAGCGTGTCAGGGAGTTTCTGTAAAATGCAAATAGAAAATTTGGCATGGTCCCACCTCATGTGGTGCTGGAATGGAGATGGGCATGATATTTGGCCTCTCTTCACATATTTCAACAAAATGAAGCATCCTGGCCTAGCACAATTTAGACAGACAACACCTAGCGATGATATATTTGTGGTAGATGCCAACATACTTTTCCAGTTGAGTAGTGATGTTTATACGTAGGTAGTACTGGCTAATACAGTCCCCAGCTGGCTATTACTGAAAACATAGCCATAATGCAGTTTAGTCTTACAGTTCCACCTTGGAGCTGGGCCATATGTGGAATAAAACCAATTTTGTTCCTTGTGCACAAGTTGATCACCCGAAATCTCTCAGTGCAGTAAAGGCCTTATCTTTCAATTCTGGCTGCAGGATTGGTGTAGGGTTAGTTTCTGTATACAGGAAAAGTGTCTTTTGTATGAACTGGTGTTTGCATAGACAAATGAAGTCCCTATTCACACAGAATCCCATAGTTTATGGAAGGGTGTTATAGGGAGGGTCAATCATATGGTTACACCTAGGTGTGAAGTGATGCAGAGGTGTCCAGCTTTTACAACTTGGACTGTTTTCTTAATCAGCCATAACAAGAGTAATCAAGTGACAAATACACACTGAGGAAGTTGGTGTAGGAAGGGAAGGCGGCTAAATGCAGACACAACACCATTCCAGCACCACACCCTGGCGACCCCCGGCAGGATGACCCGGCATCGGTGAGGTCAGGATTAGGAGACAGGAACACCAACGTCGAACACTAGCACACCCCACAAGTCACTTGGCTGTGAACTAACGAAACAAAAACATTGTCCATTCAACGAATATTGCTCATGATTCAGTAAAATGTCAAGTTCTTACCTGGGTTGTTGGCTTGTTCTTGTAAGACTTGGATGTCGGAAGAATCGGCAAAGCTCTGCTCTAAGCACAAGACAAGAAACTTGGCTTGGACGCCCGAGACTCTCTTCAGAAGGGAGAGCAGGGCCACCGTCTGTTCGCTCTCATTCCAGCCCTTGAACCAGCCCGAAAGAATCTGGATTTGGTCTCGAAACATGTAGGAGCTTGGCTTCATGTTGGCAGCAGAGAGCTGCTGGGATCCTGCGGGCAGGGCGTCGCCTCGGTCCGTCTGCTGGGGGTAGGCAGGAGACTGACTCACGGCCTCACCATGTGTGTTTGATTTGGAGGGGGAGGGGGGCACAGAAACAAAGCGTGGCGGGTTCGCGGCCAAGACCCACGGTGTATCTGGAAAAAGCCGTCTGGACTGTCGAGGCGTGCTGGAGTTCAGGTTCTCATCGTATGAGAGTCTGTTCAACTGAAGCCAC
This sequence comes from Branchiostoma lanceolatum, assembly GCF_035083965.1. Classification (NCBI taxonomy): domain Eukaryota; kingdom Metazoa; phylum Chordata; class Leptocardii; order Amphioxiformes; family Branchiostomatidae; genus Branchiostoma; species Branchiostoma lanceolatum. Next base: position 23,389,397 of record NC_089725.1, on the reverse strand, counting down.
AGGAATGTTCTAAATGCAGCGCCTGCTGGTACCGAGGACTAAATATAGCCCTGTGTAGGCTGGGACGGCAGACGGGACAGGAACACAACCGTCGGCGGAGGGAATCTTCAGTTTACGCCCTGCTTGTCCCTTTATAACCCTGGCCAGTTGTCTGGTCTGTCTCTGAACCAGTCTGTCGATGTTTAGACGCCTTAGGCCCAACGTAAAGACCGCCACACGCGCGGTAGAGCTGGCCGTCAGACGTGTACGGCAACTTCTGTTGATACTGGCAGAATGTGTAAAGCACAACACAACCTACGTAGGGGGGGGGGGGGAAGACAATACCATTCACTGTCTCCTTACGAAACAACTCCTCCCCCAGCGAAGTGGTGGACTTCCTCCAAAATTAAAAATCGTTCAGATCCAGTTGAAACACTCGATAATCCCCGAACTGTGAATAAAGAACGAGAAAATCGTTCCGTTGGGTTCGGGTTTCCAGGCCCCTCGCTCGACCTCTTGGGCAGTTCCGACCTTCTGACGTCACCCCGTTGGCGCGCCTTCGCGTTCGCGCTTCCTAATAAGGGAGGTCATAGTGCTTACAAATGAAAGTGGCGGGAACTCCAAATATTTATTTTCCTCTCCCTCAACGTCTTGTTCATTGATCATTAAACATCCGCCAATCGCTGAGTAACATTCATTGGAACACGTCTATGACGCTGGAATACTAGTAACGTTAATGTTGCAGTAAAACACTAGCTGAAGCAATAGCTTAACAACATACCTTAAAAAACGCGGGATACGACGCAGGCCCTATAACAATACCGTATTTGCATTTCAAAATGAACGTTACAATCCTCTGACATCATCAGTATCACTAGTACTTCCTTGCGTCTTTTGATCAAACAGTTACGAGGGACCGTTCATAACTTTTTTTTCAATAAGATCACATTCAATACCATAGTAGCCATTATACGGCTGAGTAGAGGTGTGACTTACTACATTTATATCATCTAAAATAAGAATAACTTCAGGTTCAAGAAACTTTAACATAAATGATGACGATAGATGATGTCAAGATTCCAGAGCTGGCTGAGATTGGCGAGTTATGATTGAGCACTTCACATCTTGAAGCTGTGGATTTGTTGCCATTTTTGCCGATATCTCCTGGTATTGTTGCTTGTGTCTATTCCCCGGCGGGGAGTAATGTTGCCAAGACAGATTTAAAACGGTTGTAATGTCAGATATGAAGCCTTTGTGTCAGTACAATAGTGAAATGGGGGCAGCCGCATGGGCCATAAGCACACTTTTCATCTCACCAACATTTAATGATCACCTGTCATAGAACGGCTGGACAGTGAAGGATTGCATGGCGATGCTGTGTGTAAAAGCGACGTGCGTTATTTACTTCTAAGGTCAGAATGCCAAATCATTTAAAAGCAAGAGAGTGTGGCGGATATAACGGGCCCGCGGATTACTGTACATCGAAATTTGAACATGTTTAGAATTTGTTGTTTAGTGTCAATGTATAGACCACGGTAACTTTTCCTTTTCGATAAGTTTGAAAACATAGAAAACCACATGGTAAAAAGGGCAATTGAAAAAGCTTTTTGTGTGCAGGAAAGACATTGCCCTCCCCATTCTCGGAGCCATTGATCGAAGTCCGTGTACATTGTGAGCGAGTATGCCCGGTAGCGCCGTCTACCGTTCACTGTTTGTATTTCAACAACTGGCAGCGTCAGTATGTATAAAGATCAACCCTTCAGCAGGAATCCATTGTGTGTTTGCTTATAGTCCAGTGTTACATTGGTGTTAATCCAAGTTTTGCTTATGATAATATAGCTATTCCTATAAAGGAGTAAATTATTTCCAAAATACATGTAACTACAGTGTGTGACTTACAGATACAGTTGTTAGACTTGCTTAACATCTTTTCTTATCTTCTGTTTATTGACATGGTTGCCCACAAATGCTGGGCAACCATACAGGAGGAGTGCAAGATGGGCCGTCCGTGAGATACAGTAAACAGCATTGTTTCGCGTCATAAATTGCATTACGTAACAACAAGACGCTGACATAACAAGCCAAGCAAAGCAGTCACACACCGGACAGAAAGATGGAGGTTGTCGATTTAATGTAATCTTGCGTCAAATGTACCGGGTAAGGAGAAAATTTACTCAGAAGTACATATTTATCAGTGTCATTGCTGTGCTGTGAGGACGAACGTGAACAATTACGTCATAGGGTGACGTGTCTCTGACGTCAGTGCAATTACGGCGCAGCCACTTGACAAATTTCTTTCAGGATTCTACTATTTATAGATCTACTCGCTGATTGCAATGCTCCGACGTCCTTCAGTTCTGCTGCTGGCGCCTCTTGGCCATCATGTCTTCATAGGTCCTCTCTGTGAGAGAAGAACAGCACTGTTAGACACGTTTGAAGGACAGTTGTGATTTTTTTATTTCAAACATCAGCTTCATCTATACAAAATCTATTATCGTTTTTGCATCCGGCCGGCATGCAGTGACATGGTGTAAGGTCACAATTACGACCGCACCATTCGAGAAAGAGAAAGAGAGATGGGGACTCACCGAATATCTTGTCCTTGGTGGCGTACTCCTGAGACAGGTAGTAGCCAGTGCCGTGGTGCACGCGCCTCAGGTTGAACAGGTCCTTAAAGAAGTTGAGAGCGGCCTGTGCGATCCGGACAACAGAGCCCGGGATGTCCGAGAAGTTCACCTCAAGATCCAGGGATGCGCGCTGGCATAAGGAACGACAGAGTATCTTCAAGTTAAGTACCTTTTTCTCAGCCATGGATATCTTTTTTTAAACAAGTGCTCGGTGATAGTTCAACAGCAAGAGCAAGATCAAGAGTCATCGTTTAAGTCGATTGGTAAGCGCTTAACGGTAGTAACATATATGAACATGCTTGCAAAGATCCATTTAGGTTGGTGCAGTTTTTTAGGCCTGTTGAAACCGATTATTTCGTTAAAGATGACAGTCCAAAAACAGATAACTACAAGTATGAAATGCTAAGTGTAATCTTACCTGTCCAAAAACAGTCAGGTCCAGGTAGGTGCGGATGTACGTATTGTCCAGGCTATTCACGTCCAGCGTTGTGTCGAAGTGCACCTCGTGTAGCTATGGGGAATGGGAAATATGGAAGTTTGCCTCTATTTTATGGCGTTCTATCCAAAAGCAATTACAAATTACTCCGACGGTCTCTAGCTACTACCTTTTTCGAAGCCAAAAAGTGTATAGAAAAAGCTTGAGTTAACGGTTCTGTAGTACCTGGAAGATGTCCATGAGCCAGTTGACGGCGAGCTCCACCCAGCCGCTGGTGGCCTCCGCCAGGTACAGGGTGCCCGTGGCGACGTCCAGCGTATTGCAGGTGCCCTGGGCCACAAACTCCACGGCGATGCACGAGCCCTGACACAGGTGGCTCACCGCCTGGCACCCGTAGTCCACCAGCCCGTCACAGAGCGGGTTGAACCGAGTCTGGTCGGACCTTCGTAGTGACACTGACAGTTAATGCATGGATAGGATAGAAAGCTGTCTTGGCCAAGGCTTCTACTGCCTGGGCGCACTTTTTGACAATTTTGTCCCGTTTTCTTTCACAAGACCGGTGATCTGAAATTCCAGAAACGTTCATCCTATAACGTTACATTGTCTTGGTCCTGCGACATGACTGTAAAGATGGAAGCAGCCAGAGCATTACTGAATGATTCCATCGCAATCGAAAAGTGAACAAGATATTGAAATTCGACGAGAGGACCACCTTTGAAATGAACCCGAGGTGCCATCTATCTTTGTGAGTGAACTCAAAAGCTGTCTCTGACTAGTATTTATATTTTAAGGTGACGTACGAAAATTCACAAGTGATGGTACCAAATCGATGATACAGTTTCATGTTACCTTTGAGCTGATTGGAGAGCAGTGCGCCTGCGTCGGCGCCCCCAGCTGCTGAAAAAGTCCTCCACCTCGTTCCAGGCAGCCACCGCTCCGTCCGCGATGGTGTTACCCGCCCCCACGAACCAATCACCGACCGTGTTGGCGGCGTCCACGATAAAGTTACCGACGTCATCGAAGAAACCGTTACAGTCATTTGCCGCCTCTTGACATCTCAGTATCCTTGGAAAGAAAGAAAACCACAAGGATCATCCAATCGTCGCTATGTTCGAGAGGAAAGAAAGCTTTTCGGCGGCTCAAAAATTGGGTACCGATATGATTCACTTGTCTGCTTCTGTATCAATATTGCCCAAATATCATAAAAATAAGACAAAGCGTTTTCTTTCCAAGAAAAACAAGTCAACTGGACATGTTACTCCTTGTCTCTTGGACATGCATGCGCATGATACCAGCCAAGGGAAATGATCGTCCATGTTCAGCATGATCGGCGAAAGGTAACACGATGAATTGGCGATATTAGCTTATACATGTACAAAAGACATATTTCTGGCAACAAATGCTTGTGCCATATTTTACATAAGTTAACAACTTAACATACATGCAGTTGTCGCACTGGATGTCCAGGACTCGCTGACACTCGAGTTTGGCGGCAGCCACGTCGTCCCGCGCCCTGCGCAGGGCACCGCGAGCATCGTTGAAAGCAGTGTCTAACCACCTTGAAATCTGATCCACTAGCTGAAATATCAGACTGATAAGTTACTTATTTTCATTTTACTGAAAGACTGAATTAGCCGACGTTTGTGCTCCAAGAGGGTCACTATTACATTATTGAAAACTAAAACTAAGAAGCACATTGAAAGTCCTATGCAAGAGCAAAAATTGTGACGAAAACATATCACCTTTGTTGTCAATTCTATTTGTAGCAAGTGGCAGTAAATCATAACATTTCCTCCAGAGCTAGATAACATCAGCACAACCACAGCATGTCCTGTGTGGACAGCATGTAATTTGGCATACCTGAGCGATTCCGGTCTTGAACGTGACCCTTGCCCTGAAGGGCAGGCTGGTGACGTCACCTCCGAACGGTGCGGACAGGTACAGCTCCGTGTCGAACAGGCCGAACAGGGTCTGGTGTAGCCGCGCCTCGACCTGCGTGTCGGACAGCTTCAGGTTCAGCTCATGGTCCACCCCGAACAGCCGGCAGGACCCCTGGATGTGCACCTGCGGTAAACACGCAACAATATCTCTGGTAAGTTGTGGATTGTAAGTTATTACATGAAAAGTCACCACGCTTGCTGCAAGATTTGAAGCCAAGTTCGGTAGAGCCCGGGCGCCAGAATGATCGGGATGTCATGTAATGAACAGTGACTATTCATATGTAACGTTACTAGTAATAGAAATCAACACTTTGCGTTACGTAGCTGACTACCAATTGATATGTCTAATGTGTTTGGTGGAAGATGAATAACTTCGGAAATAAATGGATAAATAAAGGTCTCAAGCGAACAAAGAAACGAAACAAACTTGGCAAAAAAAATAAGCAAACACGTACGTCCAGGACAAATGAAGGCAGCAGGCGAGTCTCCATGTGCATGATGGGTCCAGCCGTGCTGTCACCTCTAGCCTTGGTCAGGACGACTAGGTTTCCCAGGTTGAGAGGGTCCAGCTGAACCGCGCCTAGCAGCTTAAATGAGACAGAAACGAACGCTTTATCACATAAATTATCCCCTATGTGTTTCTTAGAGAGAAGTAAATCGAATCATATAGACCATCGTAGCGAAAACTGCTCTATCACTGTAGTCTGTACGGAATGTAGAAGACGTCTGGGAAGCGACATAATGGCCATGCTTGAATTGAATGGCTGGGACTAGCAGTGTTCCGTTTTCCAACCATTTGTAGGAGTGGGGGAGGAACGTACCGATGTGGCCGACATCCTAAGCACGGAGTCCAGTGCGAGGCCGAAGACGTTGATCTTGCCCGTGAACGTCAGGCCGACAGGAATGAGCGGACCTCCGGCGGACGTCAGATCAACCTCACGCACCGCGCCGGACGTCTGGCGTGGAGGACAGGGTAACAGGTGATGTGAACATGTAGGAAAGGTAATGAAAGGAAAACAGTGCGTGTTCTCGTAGGCAAGTATGTGTTTGCCTATTTATCTTAATTGTGTCTAACATGCTGTTCCAGTAGAAAGGATATTGTTTCGTATAGAGGAAAATGATGCAACGAGCGAAGCTGCAGCAGAGAGGGAAAGTCTACATAGACGACAGAGAGGAAACCCTACCTCCAGTCCCGTTGGAAAGCCAGAGTTTCCGATGGACGCTGGCATCTGGAAGTCCGACCCGAACACCCGCAGCAGTTTCTGCAGAGTGACTGCCTCAATCCGTCCGTAGAAGTAGTTGTCATCCGGATGACTGCTAAGTCCGACGTACACTTGTCCGCCAAAGCAGTTTCCCTATACAGAGATCATACCTACGTCACTATCATCCCATCTCAAGTCTGCAGAACTTCCATTTTAACTAACCATGACCTTAGTCTTAGCTACATCTCGCAAATAAGACAGGTTCGAAACTAATCGAAAGACGAAAACGCAAGACAAGGGATTAATCTGTAAGCATCTTCTATTGGTCAGTTGGAACAGAGGAGCCGTCGGACGCCGTACAAATGGAGAAAGACAATCAGAGAAGCATTTTGTAAGATACTGTCAGTGTGGCGCAACTTGATATGGCCTTATCTAAGAAATAGTAACGGAATGCAGTGAAGTGTAGAAGTCTAGAAGATAAAAACTTTTCGCGTACGTTTGCTGAGTAATCGGCCCTTGAGAAACAGTTTGAGCCTAGCTGTAGCCGGCCGCCGAACTGTCCACCGCTCGGGTACGGAACGCCAACAGTAAACTGTAAGCTGTCAGGAAAGGAAAGGCAAGTGAGCGGTCAGTGTTAGCTCGTAGTGTTCTCTACAAAATATGACGATTTGTCACAAAGTCGCACAAGTCTAGGTTATGTCATAGCCATGATGTTGCTTTGCGAGTACGTCACTGTTTCTTCCGACAAGTAACCTCAGGCATACGCGTATGTTATCTTGGAAATATCCGTAGAAGTTAACGATGTTACCATTCTAGCTTTCAAAAGCGCATGCACAAACTTTCATTTGTGATGGAGACATTTCGGAGAAACATACACTGCCGTTAGTTGACTTGGATGAGACGGTACTAGTAACTCATAAAGCAACACGTTAGAATGGTGACACCTTACACTCACCCCATATTAATGTTGCCAAACGACAAGAAGTCGATGCCAAAAGCTCGTTCCCAGACTCCTCTCATGTACAGAGTCCCGCCGATGGTCGGAGTTCCCACAAGCCAGCGCAGTTTCCCGCCAACATTCAGGTACTGTGTGCTGCCCGTCCCATGAGCCACCGCGCCTTGGACAGGGAACTGCATCTCGACTTGGAAACCAAGTCCATAGGTGGCTGTGAGTCCGCGGGAAAACTGAAGAACCGGACAATTAAGAGGTTTTACGTCTACGTCAGATGGATAACACGGAATGAAACAGCATGGGTTTGATGTTGCTTCTGGTCAAAAGTAGGTTTACATCCTGCTCAAACTTGAAAGACGTACACTCAAACTTTTGAAACCGAGAGAGCAGCTGCCGCTGAGGCCAAGAGGAGGGCTAGGAAGCCCCGGCTACAACAGAACTGAACAAAAAAATCCGTGTAGACTTGCCATACTCTTCGAGTGGCTGTCAACAGACTGATTTGGTTGTAGATAGCAGTCTAACCTTAGCTCTGCTGATTTATAACCAAGAACAGTTAATACCATTATTATTACTATTGAACTTGACTAGAGCTCACGCCTCACCTCCATGAAAAGTTCCACGGAGCTGAAGGTCAGTGGCCCCGCGCTGACGTCCTGTAACCCGCCGCTGACGGCGATGGAAGCCGCGGACATCTTTCCTCTCAGCAGAAGGGCGGCGTTGTCACCTAGCAGCATCTGGAGTAACAAAATTTTCAATAACAAACCATCTCTCACGGAATGACCAAGTACACTTTGAACAAACCGTAAGATGATTTGGATAAAACTATGACTCTGAAAAATAGAGAGTATTATCTAGTAGACCTTCGACACTTGACAGAATGGCTCCCCGCCACAGTCCGTCGGCAGCTGCGCCCGTAGAACCATGTGTAGATCCCTGGGTACGGTGTGGCCCAGCTCCGAGGCTAGCGGCTCCTGTCTGTAGCCCAGGCATGGTGTCCCCACCAGACTCGTCTCGTTGTCGGCAAACGACAGGCCAACCTGTGGACAGTAGGACACCGCGGGTCTAGCTGATCATTGGTTACCGTATTTGCATAAGGTAGCGTCGAAGTTTGGAAGAATTAAGACGGGTTTCAAGTTTCGCAATACCAACGGGAATAGACATGCTGGCAGTAAGGTCGGCACTAGTCGAAAATGGTAGCATAAATACCCCGAAGCCGGGGGTGGTGATAGCCGAGAGGAAGGGGATGTCCTGCCCTGTGACTGTGTGGACTAGACCCTGCAGAGACTGATTGTCCACTATCACACCCGTGGACAAATGGTATCTTCCATCAGTCAGTCTGACGACGACATCACTGTAGGATGGTAAACCTGGCGACATGTGAGATACAGATTTGTTACTTCAATATTGTAAGTTGCCCTAGAAATGGAACTATGGGCAATATGAGTATTCATAACATTTCAGTCGTGGGATTATCATAGACTGTACTACATTGCAAGGTTTTCAAAATCCGCCAATAATTTTTTCGTCCGTCACAAACTACCAGCAGTTTCTAGCTTGTCTATAACTCGCCGCACTACTACCTACAAAATGGCAATCACCCCACGTACCCGCAAATGTCGGCAGACTCACGGTCCCAGATATCTGCAGCCCGGCCTGGACGCCCCAGTCGTCCGTACAGACGGACAGGGTGGGGGCCTGGAACACCGTGTCCTCCAGCCCCACCCTGCCCACGGTCTCCCCGTACACGCCCTGCGGCGCGGGGATGTAGAACTGCCGCTCGATGTCACGGAACGGTAGCGGGGAGGGGGACGTACCCGTCACGGAGAACTGTCGTGGCGGCAACATGGGAATAGTTTAATCACAGTGATAGGCTGATAAAGACAGCAACTTCACTTCCCATTATTTTGTGATTTTTGTGAGTAGAACTACAAGAGATGAAGATCCTACAGGTACGGAATTGTTTCGACAATTTGTCAACAAAGTGTCACTTTCTTAACATATTAACAAAAAGGCGAAGAAAGCAATATCCCATACGAAAATCATCCACCTGCTTTGTTAGGGCGTACTACTATATATGCAATATCAAGTAAGTTTTGAATAGTCATTTGGTAGAATTTAATGATAATGTATTTGAGTCGGTCAATCGAAGTTGTCTTTGCTTTCTACTAATGTTTATGATGATGAAGGACAAAACAGATGTGGACTACCTTTCCGTCCCTTGTCCTAAGGGCACGGACGTTGAAGGTTGCATTGCCGATGACGTAAGTACCGAGGGCTGAGAAAGAAGTCGATGTTGGAGTCACGTGGTACGTAAATCTGAAAAATTATCATAGTACTCGTATTGGGCTGTGGTGGACTGAAAGAGACTAAGCTTTTATCTATTCATTCAATCATCCATCTATTCTTTCTTTCATTCATTCATTCATTCATTCATTCATTTTTCCGGTTTAATGGACACCACGATATTTGTCAAATAACACGAAGAGTAAGTATTCTCATCTATCTTGACTGCCGGACAGAAGACCTTTTACTAACGACATTAGCGTTTAAGATTGATCAGGTAAAGAACAGAAAACTGGTGCTTTCGAGGAGGATGGGTGCGAACGAGACCTCTGAGTACGCCCCTTTACTTTGCAAGGCCTCAGTTATATAAAATTCAAGCCAATGACCTCTCGTCATGTAATATCGAACCATAATCACCTGACATCAGTAACAGGAAGTGACGTATACTCCGACATGGTCTGACCGGTGAAAACGTCCGCTCCGACCAGCTGTCCGTTTTCCACGTCCATCATTATGAGCGGGACATGCGCAGTAGCCGGTGGTGGAGTGTACCCGGGAAGCGGATAGGGTAGCATCGACGCCGTCTGGTACGTCGAAAGGCCTTCACAGAACAGTTAAAAACGTAGAAACATTTTCATAAAATCGACTGCTATGTCTAGTTTAAGTCTTAGACGTTAAAAAAAGGACAAGTGCTTTACTTGTTAGTTCAGTCGTATGCAGTCAGTTCGTGGCACGGCGTTCACATTTTTTGCCGAGGAAAAATATCAGCAAGTGCAAGATAACTTCCTCAAGAATATAGGAAAAACATCAGTTCAAAGTGTGAGCCACTGAAGATTTTAAAAAACACAAACAACATACTGGTTCTGACAGAGAGCTCAGCCCATAGAACCCATTGCATCTCAGGTTTTGATATTCAATAAAGAAATACTCCGGGAGTGCGAACCTGCTGTTGCCTCAGCCATGGTGACAGGGACGTCCGGCTTGAAGCAGTACCTGCTGACGGTGGCGCCGTCATCTCCGGTCTCCTGTAGGGACAACACCTGTGCCTGGGTCCTTAGAACCGTCTCGATGCCCGGGAACGACGAAAAGACGACGCCCGGGACACTGTTGCCGCTCAGCGGGGAGGTAGTCACACCAGCACCGGGCCAGCAGTCCGATGTACTCAGCGGAGTGACGGTGCCGCGGACGGATCCGCACACACTCAGCAGCCCCAGGACGAAAAATAGAATCTTTGGCCTTTTCACACACATTTTGCCAGAGGACAACGCGTCGTCTAGAATGAAGTGGTCGGTATTGTTGTGCTACTTTTTATACGATGGTGGCGTGACGTAAACAGTGACGTCATCTCCGCAGGTATGAGTTTTGAGGTTCAAACATGATGCTGTTTTTTGCTATGAAATAAGTTAACTTTTAAGAACAATTCAGTTGAAAATGTAATAGATCCACACCAATCGCACAAATGATAAACTGATGATTCTACCCAAAATTCTCTTTCTTTTCCGAAAAAGTGAACGAAAATGTACAATTTCCACCGACCGTTACCTGGCTACACATATTGCCCTAAATACCTGAGTTGCGTTAATATCATTTCCACTGATATCTCGGGCTGTTCCATATTTAATGAAAAGAAGGTAATATTTGCCATGTTTTGTATCAGCATCATCAATCACATTAGCCGGCATACAGTTTGCCTAACGATAACAAAAGGCGTACTATCGGACATTTATCCCTGCATCCTTGATATGGTTGTTCGGTAATATCGGACAAGGTTGCTTTTCTAATGAGTTTTGTTGCATTCCCACATCCATTTCCTACGTACGTGCCTAGAGACCTGTTGTTCGTTGGCTGTGGGAGAAATCACACATGGTTTCTTATCTTTAAAGATTGTTGTCTATTTCATTGGTTTGGCTGCAGCAGTTAACACAGATGTTTGCTGCAATGTTGCATGTATGGGCGGAAGACTGGCTCACAATTCCATAGCTAACGTTACCATGTATCACCATATGCTAATTATACCGTCAGGAAGTACTTACTTTGAACCGCACATCGACCAGTTATCATAGCATTATTGTTTAAGACTACGTTTGTTGTGTAGGTGTTTTGAATGATGTTTCATTTATTGGAATACATTGTCGATTGACGATCCTGTGTCATATCAAGAGAAGTTAATAATTGGTACAGGTATTATTGAATCTGGACATCATTCTTTGAAAATATGGGCGGGAAATAATCTTAATTTGCTTAATGTTACCCATATCTCCTTCAGATTAGCATAGACCTGTGATATTCAGTACGTAGAATATCTAACGGTGGTATGTTATCCGTATCCAGTAGGCATTTGTATACGTTTGTACGAATGCTATCAGTGCGGCATGACGTGATGATAAATAAAAGCCATTTGCTGTACAAAGAACATACATGTATGGTTACTAGTATGTCACTACTTCAGCCCGTGACATAGAATGGTATATTTTCAGTAGAAGTTGGGTGTTTGATTGACAGTGGGTGTGACCAAGGGTCAACACAAGACCTAGGCCAAGTATGTAACAAAAATAGACCAAACATTTCATGTTTTGCTGACAAATGCTTTAATGAATAGCTGCTGTAGGTTAGGTCGACGTACATGAAGAGCAAACATTCCAGAACTACAGAATGCCAGCGTGTTCTTGTCTGTGGCTAAGTTACTCCCCTTTGTCATCACAAACATGATACATTACATTTCTCACGACAGTCAATCTTCTTCCTTACATTTCACTCGTATGACGTAACAGATAAGATCATTCTTTGTAGAATATCTCCATACGTGTCAACACTTCCACAGTCCAGGCTGTCTGTCACTAGTGGACTTCCCTCTCGTTAGCTGCATCAGACAGGACTCACGCGTAGGTCACTCTTTCTTCTTGCTGCCTCGGGAAAAGTGCTTTTCTAGAAGGGTTGGCTCTAATGCTCTGCTTTTGAGCCGACGTATGCTACATCAGATACAATGTCTTACAAATAAAGAGCACAAAGACATATTTAGAAGCACTTGCGGTGGACAATGGCCGGGCCGGACTCGTCGTACTCCTGCTTGGCGATCCACATCTGCTGGAAGGTGGACAGGGAGGCCAGGATGGAGCCGCCGATCCAGACGGAGTACTTCCTCTCGGGAGGAGCGACGATCTTGATCTTCATGGTGCTGGGTGCCAGGGCGGTGACTTCCTTCTGCAGACGGTCGGCCAGGCCGGGGTACATGCTGGAGCCACCGGACAGCACGTTGTTGGCGTACAGGTCCTTACGGATGTCGATGTCGCACTTCATGATGCTGTTGTAGGTGCCCTCGTGGATGCCGGCAGACTCCATGCCGATGAAGGAAGGCTGGAAGAGGGTCTCGGGGCAGCGGAACCTCTCGTTGCCGACGGTGATGACCTGTCCGTCGGGCAGCTCGTAGCTCTTCTCCAGGCTGGAGGTGGCGGCAGCGGTGGCCATCTCCTGCTCGAAGTCCAAGGCGATGTAGCACAGCTTCTCCTTCACGTCACGGACGATTTCTCTCTCGGCTGAGGGGAGGAAAACGGCGAGTTTACCAAAATTGTAACAACTGGGCATTGTGCTTTGCTTAAAAAGATCCAACCACTCAGATTTAATCCAACCAACCGTTTTACAAGACGTTCACTGCCTTTAAAACAGTATCTGCCCTGAATTTGTCCCGTGTATATTGTTCAAAGCCTTCTCGTCATAAAAACAAGTGATAAGTTAGTAGCTCGGTGTTGCTAACGTGAGATGGATACTCATGTCTTCATCCATATTTTGGAAGGTTTCGCTTCCTTCGGGGCTTATCGGGTTAACAAACTACTGTTCAATTCATTTCAAAATCAAGCTGAATACCCGGTAAGCTGAAAACTAGATAAAACTTATCCCCGAGCCAGTTCTAAAGGCTGATGTGGCTAGTATCCATGCACCGAAATCTTCCTCTTGCATCTCTATCTCTTTTTAGAATCTCATTTAAAAGAAGCTTGCAGCAATTTCTCCAACCATGACTATCGTTTGTAACATCTTCGGAGAAAAGAATACTGCTTACCCGTTGTGACGAAGGAATATCCGCGCTCAGTCAGGATCTTCATCAGGTAGTCTGTCAGGTCCCGGCCGGCCAGGTCCAGACGCAGGATGGCGTGCGGCAGGGCGTAGCCTTCATAGATGGGCACGTTGTGGGTGACTCCGTCGCCGGTGTCCAGCACGATACCGGTGGTGCGACCGGAGGCGTACAGGGACAGGACGGCCTGGATTGCCACGTACATGGCCGGGGTGTTGAAGGTCTCGAACATGATCTGGGTCATCTTCTCCCTGTTGGCCTTGGGGTTGAGGGGAGCCTCGGACAGCAGCACGGGGTGCTCCTCGGGGGCGACACGCAGCTCGTTGTAGAAGGTGTGGTGCCAGATCTTCTCCATGTCGTCCCAGTTGGTGACGATGCCGTGCTCGATGGGATACTTGGTGGTCAGGATACCTCTCTTGCTCTGCGCCTCGTCACCGACATAAGCGTCCTTCTGCCCCATGCCGACCATGACGCCCTGGTACCTGGGGCGGCCCACGATGGACGGGAAGACGGCCCTGGGCGCGTCGTCACCCGCAAAGCCGGCCTTGCACATGCCGGAGCCATTGTCGACGACGAGAGCAGCAACCTCCTCTTCGCACATGATGGAGAGTTAATCTGGTAGCACCACTGGAACTGGATGAAGAACCTGGACAAGTCTTGGACCGCAGTGGAGAACGGGGCGGTCCGCTCCGTTTTTATACACCGACACCTGAAGATTTTAGAAACACATTCGCAGAAGTAGCCCCCGTATATGGAAGGTGGTGGCACAGGCTCCTGATTTGGCTACGGCAAGCCAAACTTCAGCAGGCTGACTGGAGTGTGAAATTCCGGTAAGCGGGCGGGAAGAGGAATGTTTGCTCTTCATCCTGGAGTGGATCGTGGCCGCCTGACCGGGCTGCGACTCGGATCCTTCACGTCAGTCGGTCTCACGGTCGGAGCCTGGAAGTCAGGCTAAGGGCTATGCCGACCTCACCGACAAGACCACGTTCCTTTCCCTCGACTGAGCAGACGACGAACCACCAGAAATGTAAAAGGATTAACTGTGTGTATCAAGCTGCATTTGTCGATTTCTTACAAAGATGTAACATTGAGATATTGCTCCCAAGATTGGTGCGCAACATGTTACCCGGCCTTAATTTTCATCTTCAGAACATTCCACGTTCAATGGTACGTTACTAGTACCGACCGTAACTATAGTTTGCACAGATGCCATGGGAGATGTAACAGTGGTTAATTAAGTTATGCTGTTCTCTTATTTTGTCCTACCGCATGTTCCTCTTGATTTCTCTTAGTTTGGATTCTAGTTATTTTTCTAGCAGCATTGAAATGGGATATTTCAATTGAATGTTTGCTCCTTGCAGATGGAGGGTGTCTAAAATCAATCGATTTCTCCCTCCATGCTGACCACCTTTTAACATTTGAGAATGGACCAGTCCCAAAGGAAATGTGTACAACTAGTATTTTAGGCTGTGATATGTGTTGAAAAAAGCAAAGTTTTTGAGTGAACCAGCGTTTTGTTAAAGTCTTAAATAGATCACCATACATTGTTGATACGAGTCAAAATTGAGAATCTTCTTTTACCCAACCTGACACTGGGAAATATGCCTGGATGTGCCTTCTAGATTATGGGCATGGATAGAACAAAATGGACTGTACAGGATGTTTTAGGTTGCAGGTATTTGCTAAGGGCAAAGACATGATGATTAAAAGTTATTATGTGGAAAGATTCCCTACAGTTTCTTCTAAGACTGTAAAGTAAGCAAAAAAACTAAACCAAACGCATCCTTTGAAGCACATCTTCAACCTTCTGCAAATATTTGGTCTTGGATTAATCCAGTACTAGGCACATATATACCATACATGTTCAACAACATCATTCCAAATAGCCTATCGCATGGCTATAAGGAACTGACTTTTTTATTGTGCAGTTGTAAGCAGATAATTCAGTAATCAGAAGATGAAATATCTGATGATGAAATATCTCAAAGTAACCAGTTACCCTTAGATCTCCATTAAGCTAATCTACTTGACAGAGTACAGAAATCTTTAAGATCACAAGTAGACTCAAAGTTTCTACCAACTGGAATGTAACACTACAATTAAATGTAATTTGACGATAGAGAAATTTTCTCTAGATTATCAGATGATCAGCCTTTCAAAGTAGAAAAGTTGAAATGATTGTATTAGAGCATGTTCTAATAAAAGATGTAACAAAAGATGTAACAGAAAATCACTAAAACCACTGCAGCTGAGAGCAATATTATTGCACAGGCCCCCAGGATCATTCCTGGTCCTTCAGAACAGGTTTTCCTGATTCAGGTACAAAACAAACAGCAAGTATGGCGAATGTGTAGTAGGGTGTAGTCGAATTGACATGGACTAGACTGTTGTCTCATCTGATGGCCTGCAGCTTCCAGCCCCCGTGGCCATCCAGCTTCAGTTCTACATCATGGAACTGGGAGGGTTGGGAGGACAAGAGTGAGTTGGTGATGGATGCTGAGTACATGTATATCATATATCATCAGCCACGTTCCCATGGTTGGCATCAACAATGGTAGAAGATGTGCCATGATGTAATCTTTGTCACATAACATATTATATTAAGCCAAAGATTCAAAACCAGAAATGACTCAAAAGTAGCTGATAAACAACACACAAAACCAGAAAAACTGCTGTTTTGGCTTCCCACCTTTCTGAGGCTGGTCCTGTGCCCCACACTGATGACTGTCATCCCCATGTCCTTACACATGGTGTACAGCAGCTCCTCTGTCTCCATACTGACGGCACTGGTGGCCTCATCTAGTACTGTCAGGGAGAGAGGTGGATATATCTATATCAGCAGTGTAACAAATCATCATTTTATTGCCATGTCGGCCATATAAACAATATTTCACATGTCTGTTATTTTGACTGCATACACTGCAGACCTTTGATACAAAGTCAGAAACTTTTACAATAAATACATGTTTATCATGGGGAAGCGTGCCATTTATATCTTCATTATATTCCCACACATTATGTGCCTACAAGAATCAAGAATAGAGAACTGATACCTGCAAACTGAGGCTGGTGGAAGAAGAGTCTGGCAAAGGATAACCTCTGCATCTCTCCTGGGGACAGCACATCATACCTGCAACAGGAGAAATCATTAGGTATAGAAAACAAAATATGTGACTGTCTACTCCAGTGAATACCCATAGATCATATTGTACAGACACAATGGGGTTTCTATGAGCTTGCAACTTTCCCAAACACCCACCAATGAAAGTATTCTACAATTCTCCACAAAGTAACTAGTGACAGGAGGATCTGAAGGTCATTTGTTAACAAATCAAATTTCAAACCCAGTTAGGCAACGGCTATTCTGACTACATGCCTACATGTACGTTAGTCTCCCCTGGATGAGTTAGGGTTTGTTACGGGCCTTTTTTAAGTACCAAATGAGGATAGAACCATGTGTGACAGAGACATGTGTGGACAGTGTATAAAGTAAAATTGTCTAACCAGTTTATCCATTCTGTTCCACCATCCAGTCCTTTGGCTCGGTCGAATACTGACATCTGGATGGAAAACAGTCAAATAAAACATATCACACAATTTTTGTATGTTCATGTTTACCTGATAAGTAGTGCAAAGCAGCAAAATAACATTGCAGGAAATAAATCTAAAGTCATGTTTTTGCTACATATGATAATATACAGGATAGTCCAATGTCATACTTTAAAGCAAAAGAGAACAGACAAGATGAAACAAAAGTCTAAAAGCTTCTTACCAGTTCTAGCCTTTCCACATTTTGCATGATTATCTCATCATCAGGGGAAACTGAAAGGTAAATATGACAGAATTGTAGGACATCTTATCTTTCTCTTCAGTTCTATACTCTGCTGGCAGATAGGGTTGACATTCGATTTGGAACTCTTCACACTGACATATTCATCACTTGAAATGTGCAAATCCTAACATTTTAACTCAAATCATCAGATTCAACTGTATTCATCACATCGCCAGAAAAAGTGGGTAGCTACAACATACATGCATCTATTGCTATCTACATAGTGCAAGATTTCCTCCCAAAGACATATCCTTTCTGCGGTTCACTAATGGTAGAAAACTGTGCTTCTTTAATGGTAGAAAACACAGGCCAGTACAGGTGGTAGTGATCTAGCTGTAGAGAGACTCACCTTGTCCTGGATATTTATCTTTTAGTGGATATATGATCTGTAAAATAAAGAAGACAGCTGTGAACATCAAGTGGTTCATTTATACTTATAACAGCTAAGTTGATCTATGCATTTTCTGGTTGAAAAGGTACAATTAGCAGGAGTTGTACTCACCTGTTCCCTCAGTGACCCATCAGTCAGGTAGGGTTTTTGTGGTATAAACATCACCCCCTGTGGACCCAGTGGACTGATCCTTTCTACACTGCCTGTTGGAACAAGAACAGAATCAGCAATGAGAACACATGATGGAAACATCACTAAAAGAACAACCATGCACTAATTGATGTGGACAAGACAAACCATGTTGCTTTGGAGGCTTAAGTTGAGGGCTTGAGGTCCAATGCCAAGACCGTTTTTTGCACCTATTCCAATAGCAAAACACCTCATCTGTGACTGTCTTCTCTCTCTCTCCTTTGCAGCAGATTCAGCTAGCAGATGTCTTTATTACCAGTACAAGAACACTTTGATCATAGCTACTATGCACCACAAGTAGTCCTGAGTATAGGGTTAGCGTCACTACAGCTTGCTATCAAGGAAACTGAATGGCATTTCTACAGGAGCTTTCATGTGACACCCACATGAACACACATACCTCCTAAGGTTGGCCACAGTCCCCTCAATACCCTCAGTAAGGAACTCTTGCCAGAGCCTGTATTATGAAACAGGAATAAATTGTAACATTCAAATACACTCAGGTGTGGTAGATAGTACAATTACATTACACATATGCACAGTTAAGTCATAACCTAATCACAGAAATTAATCCATTGCTTATCTCTTTGTTATGAACATGACTTCATTTTCCTTACAGGCATAATAAATTGCAGTACTGGTGTTCAATATTCTAATAACATTGAATCAGTAGTCCATATGATATGTTGATTGGGTTGTTCTTACCTGTGTTTCCCACAATAAGTAGATTTCTTCCAGCTTCTATCTCGAGTGTAAGATCTGAAGATAACAACAAACATGTAAGTGCATCTTGTGCATCAAAGTACATTTACATCACTGCAACTTGTAACAATCTATCAATACTAAGACTACATCTTCTTGGGCCAACAGGTGGTGATGTGATAGGAAAACACTGGTTAACTCCTTCTTACACCTATTGAGTACCCTGTTCACAGTTACAACTAAGGAACATGTTATACACACTTACTGTTGACAAATGTCCATCTACATATGAAGAACAATGTTGTTCACACTTACTCCAGATAAATGCCCAGTTCACACTCGCCACAAATGACGATGTTGTTTACACTTACCCCTAATGAGGACCCTGTTCTGTAGAGAAGGTGGTGTGAGGGTGACGGACTCCAGCTGGAAGGCCTTGTTACTTTGTGTGCTCTCATTGCTGCAGAGGCTGACGAGAAAAAAAGAATTAAAGTTACATTGCAAACAAATACAAATTGATACTTTACACAAAATCTTTCTGCAAAAGATGCCAAAAGAGGGAGTCAAAGAGAAGACAGGTCTATACTTTTGCTCCTTACAACATGTTAGTTTCTTACACTGCTACATACTGTGGGTATTTACCAAAAAAATACAGTGTATACCTGGTATTTTCACATGAATCATCACCCCCTGGGTCTGTACTCTGGTTGGTCAGGTCTTCCATTGTTCCCTTTTCTGTCTTTTCCAGAGACTCCAGAAGCTCTCCAATCCTGCCAGGAGGGGTTCATAAGTATAAACAAACTTAGAACTGCATAGCACTGTCACTTTTAGTTCATCATTCAACAGATACTCAAGAGAACACTTCCTTCTCAGTCGCTTGTTCATAGCATTGTATTTCAAATAGTGATGTTTCAGCACCAGGGACAGTACCTGTTGCTCACATTTTTGCCCTTGCAAGCTCTTGACAATCCAGGTCAAGTGACTGACTTGTGCCTTTATTTTAACTGGTTAACAAAAAAACTTCTGTTACATTGTAGTCACAGATCTACTTGTTCACAAAGACATTGTACATTTCTATATCTATGTTTCAACTTTTTAATCCAAATTCAATCATTGGAGAAAGTAAGGAAAGTTGATTTTTCTTGTGTGAAATACCTGTAGGCTCCATCTCAGCATTCCTACATCTATTGGTGCCATTCCTCAAGAAAGTTATTTATGTCCCTACGCTAGGGACATAAGAAAGTAGTTGATGTTGCCTAAGCATTCGCAAGATCAAGAAAATTCCACAATACCCGTCCTTACCTGTGTGTGTAGCCTGCTAGGTCAGTGAGTTTGGTGGACAGGTCTATCAGCCCACTGAAGCACCCAATCAGGTAGATGGACACAAAGGCATTCTGAAGACATAGAACAGCCGTTAGATCAAGTGTTAAAACAGGTTTATCCAGTAACAGAGAGACTTTCCTAGTGCACACATAATGTTTACAAGCTGTCCAATTGATCTAACGTTCATCTAGAGGACAGAATCTCAAATCATCTGAATCTTAATTTGAATACAGATTTCATCTCTAAAAGTCACAAGAAAGAAAAAAAACAACTTCCCAAAGCATTGTAAAAGACAATGACAACATGTTGTTCTTGCCCCACTATCAATTCAGACACATACTAGCAGATACTTTGTAAGCCCAGGCAGAAAAGATAAATTTTCTTCTCAGTTATCTTAAGAGTAGGCTATAGTGAACAGAACAGATATACCTTGCTGACGAGTGAACTTATTTCATTTGGGGCCATGTGGCTGTAGGCACCACTTAGGATAGGGATGGCAATCACTATGTAGCTCAGGATACTTCCCACATAGTCAAACATGTTCACTGCAACTGTGTAGATACAAGAGTAACAGTCAGATATTTCAGCACTAAGGATATCATGTTTTCAACTAAAATAATGACTTATAGTACAAGACACAAATTCAATGAGTATGAGGGGACTGTGCAATTATCATGCAAAATTTACACTTGTGACTTCATTCATCATCCATGCATCTTTTCTCCTTGTGGGTAGCAACCATTATCAAATTTTGGGCTGGCTGCAGTAAACAAACAGCAACTGGTATGACCCTACTTCACCTCTGAGCAATCTAATGTACAGGACTTCTAGAACTTTTAACTCTTAAAAAAGCTATTGATCCCACTGAATCTGGGTTTGAGAAGTTATGAATCAGACTTACAGTTGAGCCAGAACTCCCTGTTGATGAGTCGTGTCTGTGTGTCCAGTAAGGAGTGGAGCCTGAAGTTAGTCTTCATTAGCTCCACCTGGCAGGCTCTACAAAAACAGCAGCAGAGAAGGCAGGTTTAAGCAATTCACTTTAGTTTGTCTGTGGGGAAAAAGTAACACAGGCAGAGCTCTAATAAGTTAGGGGAAGATCATGTGTGCAAAGCTTGGGAGAAATAGTCTTGATTCATACCTGTAGAATGCTGCTGATTCAGCATTCACTCTAATCTGCATGTGCTTGAACCTGGAAAAAAAGATGGAAAGAGGCTTAAAACTAGGTTGCTTTAACAACTGACACATTGTGACTTTGACATTGGCAAAAAAAATATTCCGGCAAAGACCTATTCAATTTGTGTATATGTATTTCACCTTGGATAGAAAGTGTTGATTCAACATTGTTCAACAGCATTCAATACTGTTTCTATATAAAACTGATACACTGTACCTAAAGTCTCCTTCCAGCTTTTCTTGTCTGACCAGGAGGCTCACTATGGGGGACATGATGAACTTGTTGATGATTGTACCTGTCACAAAGTACACAAAGATGCTGACAGGACCCTGCCATCCAGTACTGAAATATAAATATCACAATATTAGCAACATCAAGACATGCCAGACACAGGATGAGACAAGTTGAAATGTCTATGTGCCACCAAGTTAGAAAACCTTTTTCAAAACTTTTGCCATACTAGTAGTTGTCTTCTATTTATATTCACTCAGCTAGTTGACTATTTGTCAGGTTACTGCTTGAAATTAGTACACTACGCCCCTTGACAACTGATTTGTAATATCAAAATGAAAGGACAACATTATAGAAGCAGCCATTTACATGTAGTTCAATGATTAAAACTTTGTACGTTCATCACAAAAAAACTCAACTATGCATACATCTGGTATATAAAAGACACCTTGCTTCCTTTCAGAATCAGAGGTACTGCTTAAGACTGATATAGGCTTAGATGCTAACCACTGACCTGATATAACATTGATATGTGTAGTATCCTATGGTGAAGGGAGAGATGATGATCACAGCTATCATCAGACTGAACTGCTTACAGAACCTCTCAACATCCTGGCTGATTCTTTGGTCCCTGCACAGGACAGAAAAAACCCCTCAAAACACTTACCGGTAAACTTCAAGAAACAATGATTTACCCTCATTGCACAGGTAAGTCAACATAAAAATACATGTACAGCTTACGATTGCAACTCCCAAAATACACTGTTGTAGAGAGTAAGGCTGGGTGCACCACAGCATTGTGAGTGTAACTGAGTCAATGTGAAAAGGTACATACGGATTGTCCATGTTCTCCTGCAGCACGTTGAGCTGGTAGTACACAGTGTCCTGGAAGTATTTCTGGTGAAGTCTGTGGCAGATCAGCCGGCGCCACTTCACATACATCAGACTGCTGACATAACCATCCAGGCTTTTCAGCTGAAAGGAAAATATTGCCATCAAACTCAATTGAAACATTGAATCATATTTAACTCAAAATTGAAGCATCATTTTCAGGTCTTGATACAAAATACATTTGTATGCAAGAAACACTTTATGCATCTATCCCACTTTTCTAAAGGTTAAACTTCTTACAGTTGAGTTGAGCCCAATAATGATGAGTGACAGCCACAGTCTAGTCATGAACTCAGACTTCTGAGGATTCTCTGCAGCAAGAATCTTCACAAACTGGCTGGGGATGAGGCCGGTCTGGTAGATCACCACTTGTTCTGGAAAAATGGATTGAAAAAAAGACAGAATTGTAAGACAGAAAAGCATGAATTTAATAGAATCATACATGCAGTGATATGCAGATAATAAGTCAGTTGTAAGTTTGATACTCGTTCCTTTGCACAGGTTTACTATAAGTCAAAAACTAGATGATCCTTCTATTCTGATAAAAAGAATAATGACTCCAGTGCAGCCCAATCTCAAAGTTTAGGTGGTTCAATAAAGCATTTGGTAGCCAGTCTTACTGTCAATGTCTGAGGTTTTATGAAATGCATACTAGTAGTACTAGTATTCATGTATTTTTTCACACATCAGTCTGTGAATTACAGACACCTGTTTTAAATTTAGCGCCTCGTCCACAACGCTAAAATTAAGTGACGCGACCTACTCCATTTTCCCGAAACCGCTATATTTTCCTGCCGCTATATTAAAGTGATTTACAGTATTACTCACCTAGTAGACAAACAGCCAGAAGTGTGCAGAACATGAGAAATGTCGGTGAAATGAGCTTTGGGAAGATGACCTTCAGAAGACTCCAGAAACGTCTGCAGAACAGGATGTTGAGAGCAGCATTCCTGTAACAGTAATGATGAAATAAGAATCAATAATACGGTTACCAATGATAAATAAGCAATACTCTTAATAGATGGGTTTGGTAGAAGGTTGACTTGTCCAGAAAAAGAGTCACAGTCACTTCATTCAAATTTGGAATGAAGGTCTGATTGGTCTTTTCTACTTTTGTAACAATCCATCGAACAAAATCCAGGTAGATATATTTGTAGGATCCTAGGATGTCCCAGGATACAAATTTGTGTAAGCAACTGTATGTCAGGTTCAGATTTAAGTATTTCAGGTTAACGCTTTTTCTTTACATTTCTAACAACTTACAATACACACTGTCACAGTTATATACATGTACTGCACTTTATACACTAAGTTAACATAGCAATACATACATGTATGTCTGAAAGTGCAAGTACAGTACTCTTACTCTAACTCTGATTAATGATGCAGATCTGTGAAAGCAATGATCATGGTTTAATCACGTCTAGCTTCATTGATTTGATTCAATGATCAGCATAACGAAAATCACCCAATGGACAGTTGGACTTCCTGGCTAGGATCCTAAATTGAGATACTGCATACCTCCTTGTAGAGCTATTTTGCATCTTGGGCCCAATGTTACCTGGCTTCGGAGTCATCGCCTCTACCTGAGGTCTGTAAGTAATACAAAGCCTGGCAAAATCATATTCTGATGTGTGCAAGCATACATTATGAGCTATGGGCAAGCATAATTGTACAAAGATGATAGAAAGGCTTGTAGAGGGTTACGGAATTAATAGCTGCAGTTAATGTAATCTTGCACTGTTATCATGAGTACACTGTTGACATTTCACTTATCATTTGAAATGAGTGGTCATACTAGTCTGCAAGACCTGGTACTGTATGGATTAAATAATCCATACTTCTTTTCAGTCACGACAAATGGACTTCAGACTTTTGACTCTCTCCATGTAGGTCAATGACTGTGTCAATAGAGTCAGTACCCAAGTCAAATAGTTTGGTCTGCGCAGACTCATTTCTACAATAACTACATGATTCATTTGTATTAAATTATCATTGGGCATCATTGTATGATATTGCACTTGTATGCCCTCCTGTTATGGAAAAACACCACAAAATCACAACATCAGAGCATTGGGCATTTGGGTGTTGTAGGGTTACGTAATGTTTCTCAATCACAAGGCTTCATTGCAGCTCTGAAAAGTATTAATCAGTATAATGATCATTTGATTTTTAATTCATTATCATTATGGTATGGCTTATACAGGCATTTCATTTGACGTCATTTGCGCCATGTTGGATTACAGGGAACTTCTATAAAACATACGAAGATGCTACTGCTTGACCCAATTACCCGTCAACATGGTCGCTGTGGGATTCAAATCATGATTACATGTATTATGACGTCAATGAAAAGCCACATTTTGTCAATAGCACAACTTGAAAAATTCCTATTGACAGGAAACACAGGAATAACGATGAATCGGTAAACATCCAAAAGCATTGGCTCAGTGGTACAGTGGTTGACTAGTTCAATCCCCAGCCATGACATTCTTTTTTTCAACATTTATTTGTCTTATTCTAGTTAAATTCATTCTTGTCCATCTATTCCATTCTATGTACGTTTGCGTCATCATTCTTGCTCAGGAATCTAAGCACTGTTTCACAGGATTATCCTCAGGGTTAGGTTTATTCTTGGCAGGATCATGACTGGTGTTATTCACAATATTAAAGTTATCAAAGGAACATCCTGTCAAAAAAGCAAAAATTCTTATTGACTGGAACATCTTGTCAATAGTGCCCAAAAATTCTTATTGACAGAAACATCCTGTCAACAGCCTCGGCCTTATCATTATCAAAATACTCGTTACAAGATAACCAATTGAAAAGTGACTTACTCTATATGGTCCTCGTCCTTGGTGTCCATGTCCCTGTCCTCCTCCTCCACATCCAGGAGCAGGCTGCTGTCCGTGTCCCGCCGTCTCTCACGGCACGACGCCATGATGTCCCGACTCTGCCGAGCTTTTCAAACTAGAACTGAATTGTGGGGCACAGTGTCGCTGTGTAAACGTTCTTGCCTTTGATGGAAGAGTTGCATCTCAGGGTACCCAAGGAAACATGTGGCCTACTCTGGTGTGACCTCAGGTCAACTTTAGATTTAGCCATTAGAATAGCGGGGGCCATCTATAACAACTAGTTATTTCATCAGAAAATAAATTCAAACTCTATTCAATTACCCAGCATCAGCAGTAAGAGGTATGCGTTTACATTTTTATGATTCTTTTGAACAAGAAACTGCACGAGAATGTACTATTTCTGCGATTTGCTGACATCCCTTCAATAAGAGTGGTTACGCCCAGTGCGCCACATGATCCATCAGATCCATCATGGCGGAAGCAAGTGTGAAAGAGTCGTCTTCAGAAACCTTAGAAATGGACTTAAATACCAAGAAAGATGACGGAGGGTTTACGAAAGTCGGGAAGAAGGTCTCCAGAAAGAGGAAACACGAGGGGGCAGAGGCCATGGACACAGATAAGCCCACGAAGAGACCAAGTTTCCCGCCGATCAGTCCGGACAAGCTCCTGGTGAGTGAGACGTTACCACGTGGTTGTGCAACACCCGGTATTTAATGCATAGTCGATCGTGTAATACTAATAGTACGCTTGTTCCGGGATGTTTGCAGCATTTCAAGTGGAATATAAGTTGTGAAAGTTACCTCTTTATAAATATACAATCATATTAGCTGTACTTCAAGGTGAACGTAATTATTTCAAGGTGAACATACATGTAGACACACACACACACACACACACACACACACACACACACACACAACGCCCCACTCCATCCCAGCTGCGGCCTTCACCCGTACATGCAAGAGTAGGGTAGAAACTTACTTACATAGCAAGGTTAAATATAGTAGGAGGGTCTGCATGTATTTTTCCGTGAGACATAGCAAGCTAGCTATTTCAATTCACTGTTAACCACAGCTGGCCCACTATACTTCATTGTATGATCAGTGAATCATTTGCTATTATCATAATAGGTCGCTTTAATTTACATAGTACCAAGGACATTATATATAATGTCCTTGATAGTACATACCATGTTACTTGCTATCCCAAATTCATTGTTAAGCGCTATTGACGAATTCTTGCTTTCCTGAAGTTGAATGCCAGATCGTCCAAAAGTAACAACAGAGCGTCCTGATGTGTTGGTGTTTGCAGGCTAGATTTGCCAGACCACCCCATGAATATAATGGAACAATCCAATGAACTCATGCCCAAAACCTCCGTAAGAACAAGTCAACTTACTGTTAAGCATTGTCGGTCCTCTTGAATGTACTGTTAAGACAATAAGAGGATACGTCCATGCCAAGTCTCAACAAGGTCTCAATAATCTGTTTCTCCTACCTGTAGGAAGGTAAAGTGGACATGAGGAAGATCCCCGTCCCCCCAAACAGGTACACTCCTCTGAAGGAGAGCTGGATGAAGATATACACACCTGTGGTGGAACACCTCAAGTTACAGATCAGGTTTAACCTCAGGACAAGACATGTGGAGATTAAGGTGAGGAGACTGATAAGGTAGATTCAGATACCAGTTGACAATTCAACTTGGACATTATTTGTTATATCAGCGACATCAGCAAAGTTAACATACTACCGGTTGTGTAAAACTGCAGATTAGTAACTGAGGCACCCATGATAGAGTGTTACAGATAACCTGGAATTATCAGTGAGCTTCTCTTCATCACACATGGATGAATATGGAATCAGTACGAAAAATTTGGTCGAGTGACATGCGTGTAGCTCAGCACCCAAAGTGTGTGATTTATCGTAACTAGCCCTATGTTGATTGCACTGTGTTTAGAGAGGTGATTATTGTTGTAGATAAGTCATATTGACATGTATTTTATTGTGTTGGTTCTTAATCTTATGTGTTTTCAGTCTTGCAAGGAGACCAGAGATGTAGGTGCTCTCCAGAAGGGAGCAGACTTTGTTCGAGCCTTCACTCTGGGCTTTGACGTGGAGGTAAGAATTATTTCAGTAATCATAAATGTCTTGCAGATGCATGATTTCAGTGTAGGATCCTAAATTTTAATTCAAAGGTTTGTAAGTTGTAATGAAAACCAAGATCACTTTGCAAAACTGCTGTTCAAATTACCTTTACAGGATGCTTTAGCCCTGGTCAGACTTGATGACCTCTTCTTGGAGTCATTTGAAGTTGCTGATGGTAGGTAACCTTTCTATCTTTGTTTGCTTGAATTTCTGGATTTCCTTTACGAATAATCAAATGTAGATCTTTGTTCAGACCCAGATTATAGATCTATACAAAAAATGTGTAAAAAACACTGTCATATGATATCTTAAATTGTAATTTTGTTGATGTTCCATCTTACAGTCAAGGCATCTTTAAAAGGAGAACACTTGTCCAGAGCAATTGGCCGGATAGCAGGGAAAGGGGGAAAAACAAAGTTTACAATCGAAAATGTTACAAAGACAAGAATAGTTCTTGCTGACACGTAAGTTATGTGGATTTTTTTATCCCTGCACATATCTACTTAGCAAGAAATGATAACCTGTAGCATACATAATTATCTGAGCTAGCTGTAAAGTGTAGAGGTGCTTTTGGTGATATGCTGGAGGCTAAATGAAAGATTATTTTTCTGTTGAGAGTTCTTAAGATATACATGTAGTCTATATGGTTGCAGCATGGGTAGCTGTTAAGAGTTGCATTCAGTCGTCTTAAAGTTCTTGATCGTACTTTAAGATCAGCCATGTTGCGTGTTACTGCCATGTTGAAGAGTAGAGTAAGACATTTGTAATTGATAATAACTCTACAAAAGGAGGAATTACTAGTAGCCACTTTATATTTTGCAGAAAAATACACCTCCTTGGGTCCTTCCAGAACATCAAGACAGCCAGAACAGCAATCTGTAACCTTATACTTGGTAAGTATATACATGAAACTAGTGAAGTGAAACACATCCCACCTTTGAATTTAGCAGCTTTTTTAGCATCGGAAGCTTTCAAATCATTTGTTGAAGCAGCAATGAAAAGGTGCATTAGGGGCCTAGTTTATTTTTAGGTTAACTGAATGTAGCTGAAGATGCACTTTTTATTCACACAGGGAGTCCTCCTTCCAAGGTTTATGGACAGATGAGAGCTGTTGCAGCAAGATCTGCTGAACGATTCTGATGAAAAGTAGCAACACAGTGACATGCAACCAACATATAGTCGAGTGTTCTTGGTATTCACTGCCACTTCAGGTCAATGTCAATACTAGTACTAGTACTGTATTCTGCCAATTGCTCTTGGACAAGCAAAATCCTTGTGCATTGGTAGAAAGTACCTATTTTCTATCAGTGATAGAAAAAACATGTGGATACATGCTTACATGCTCCAAGTTTGATGCCAACTATTCTGGAATCGACTAGAATTTCATGTAATTCCTGAGCATGCAAGCTTCATCCTGTGTGGCCAAAGACGTACATGTAAATACAGTAACATGAATTTAAGGATATGTAACATAAAACGATTAACTGATGCATTCTCTATGATTATATTGATGTTTCTTTGTAAAAGAAACAAGAATGATGCACAACATGAAGTAATAAACCTTTATTCTTGTTTGATCCATCACCACTGTGGCTTTCACACTGCACTTCTTGTGTTTTCTCTTCAGCCGTTATCTTGCTGTTTGAGAACTTACAATTGCAATAACCATCCATGATGTGAGACATGTTAAAGGACGAAACTACCTAGTAGTCATCTTGTTGCTGTAATATAAGGTTAAGTACTTAATAAGCAGGGAGGCCTCTAATTTCTTTGGATTAGATAAACACATTTACTGAGAATGAACTGACAAAAACTCCCTCCACAACAATTCACATCACACACAGCTACTGGACATAGAAATGCTGGGCATTCCCCTATCTACCAAGTCTACCATTCGCTACAACAGGTGATACTGTGATCATACTGGTACTGCTGTCTAAATATTACTCAAGTTGCATAGCAGGCTTGGAATACTCTTCAAGCAGAGGATCCAGCTGATTTTGTCGGGCTTTCTATTTTGTCCTATTTATTCTGTTACCCAGGAACAGGACAAAATAGAAAGCCCGAGTCGACAAACACGCCCAAAACCAGCTGGACCCACTCCTCTGCTTGAAGAGTAGCTTGGATGTGGGATTCATATAGCAGGTTTCTTTAAAACTGTCATGTTACAAACCAGTTAAAACATAATTGAGGTATTTGATATTTTCCATATATGTCTTGGACACCATCTATAGAGTCACGCTTGTAGCTGAAGAATTATATCAGTTCCTGTCCATACTGATGTCTTCATATCCAAGGAAGAACAATCATAATGTACATGTAAAACTAAAACCCACTTCTGCTATTTGCAGAGAGGATACTCAGGAGCTATAATAGGTTTGGATACCAGGCTATCCTAACCCAACCCTAAATGATATATATGTACATGTAGTAAAGTTGGACATAGTCTTAACACCTTCCAAGACCTCAAAAACAACTGTTATTACACTTATGAGACATTCCAATAGCCATGTTGCATGTATTACTGGGACTTTAAAAAGGTGCTTTGACAACATTGCTTGCATGTACATGTACATTGTAGGCATAGAAAGATTGCCAATGCCATAATACAGGTATCATCTGTCATGGCAAGCTTTGATGAGGCCTCATAATGACTCTAAGGCACAGCAAAGCATGTTTCTTCTGAATTGGCATGAATGGACCTGTCTGATGAAACATGCATCCCTCAAGAGCTACTAAACATTCTTGGGTATAGAATACTAGTAGAGAATAACAGATGAATTCCCTCTGCTAAGCCTGTGAGCTCTGCCAAGCAACAAATTTGTGTTTACTGCAGAAACAAAGTCCATGACCAGGTTCGATCATCACTAATTGTGGCTTAGCCTGGATTCAACATCAGGGCCTACGTGACTAACTCCTACAACTCTAAGTATTGGAAGGTTAAAACTGGCTTAGCAATGCATATGCTATGAAATATCAAAATTTAGCTGTGAAGTCTGCCTGGCTTTCCAAACGTCATCCTTATGGACAATCTAGGTTCCTTGCAAAAATTTACAGTCAACGAGAATGGATTGCACAAATGAATAGAGTGCAAACAAATATTCATCAATATGGCTTTGCAGACAAAAGCATACAAACTAACATAATGAAGGGCCTAACCATGTATCTGGTTGATGTCCTTGGTGCTGAATTCACAATCATTGCATAGAAGTAACAGTAGATTAGTAATGGAGTGCCATGAAAATGAATCCTCGTAACATATAACTACAACTGGAAGCTCTTAAGCATCTGTACAGAGTATAACACATTATAATTTACTTCTG
Source organism: Branchiostoma lanceolatum (assembly GCF_035083965.1). NCBI lineage: Eukaryota > Metazoa > Chordata > Leptocardii > Amphioxiformes > Branchiostomatidae > Branchiostoma > Branchiostoma lanceolatum. The sequence continues at coordinate 23,358,857 of NC_089725.1, read as the reverse complement.
CAGACAACAGCCCATTTAGTCTGTTTTCCTGTGAAAATTACAGAAAATCAAAAAGGCGACTGTCCACCATACACCTTTCTCGTACAACAAACCTATTAACATGATAAGTGATCTAAAGCATATTTACAATAAACAATTTAAGTAAGGTTCAGACCACTAGGTCATAAATGATGCGAAAGTCTAAATGGGGCAAGCTTGCATGGATCATAGGCTGGGATAATAGCTGTTGTCCAAAATAACTATCATGCCCTTACTGAAATACTTTTTGACAAAAAAATCTTGAAATATGCATGTACTTCATACAGCTGGTGTAAGGACAAACATAAAAATCATCATTCAACAATTCAACACCTTTGAAAGGCTTTGATGCAACTAAATGGCTTTTTAGGCATGGGAAATTAAACATGGTTTCCACAACTTTCCATGATTGTATGAACATTTATTCTGGAGACTAGAAGACAGTATGTCTAGGGACCGCTGCTAGGTTGACATGTCTCCATAGTCCCTGTTCCACTGCTCGAAGGATGACAGAGAGTTCTGAGGTACACTGCGACGTATTCTCTTCAGCGAGTCCACAAAGTCTGAGTATTTTATGTTACGAATCTGTAGAAAAGACAGTGGAATTACAAGGGGTGACTCAAAGCATGAAAGTTTGTCATGGATGAGCAAACAGACATGTGTCTACGTATATAAAGAAAAATAGTAACCTTGTCCGCTGGCATGGATTTCACTTGGGCAGGATCCAGTTCTGCAAGGTAGGAAATAGATGCAAATATTGAAATAAGACTGCAACCAGGAGTACCAAGACTGCAATAAGGAGTAGCAAAATTCAGGTATCTACATATGCACCGTTTGCTATTGATAAGGTCGGAGACAATTGGAAGTTTGACAGCGGTGTAAAGGAGGCCATATGTGGTCTGAAATTTGAACTGCTTTTCAAGCTGACATTTGGGTAGAAAAGATAGACTATGTACGAAATTTCTGCTTTGTTTGAGCAAGCCTAGGGCTACATCTGCAATTCAAAAGTTATTTGTTGCCTTGGATCGTACAATATATGAACTACCATAGCCTATTTATATATGATTGGCACACTTCCAAGTTCTACTGTACCCTGTACAAGATTTGTGTGCAAACCTGCCTACAACAGGAAGTAAAGCTTGAGTTACAATTGTAATGATAAAGTTTCCACATGGGACATGAGTAAGCCTAACCTCTGATGGGTCCTAGTGCTGCATCCTTGGCTAAGTTTGTCAGGTCACTCCCTGAGTAGCCGTCAGTTTGCCTGAACAGCAAAACAGGAAAGGAGGAAAATTAACTGTTATATGCAAAACAGCTATGCTGATCAAACTTTCAAAGACATAGAATGGAGGATGCATTAAAAATGACCAAACCATTGTAATATCAAATAATTTGTCACTCTGGATAATGACTATGAGCTACCGGTACCTTGCTAGGTTCTGCAACTCTTTTTGGCTGAGGGGATGGTGGTGCTTCCGCAGCAGCCTGGACATGATAACAACTCTGGTCTGTAGGAGACAAGAAACACTGTTACAGAACAAGTGACAAGTGAATAGCACATTAAGTCAAGGAGTTTCACTGTTCAAAATAGTTTGTTATTACACAGAATAGGCCAAGCTTCATTCAAATACCGTACATTTTTAAGGTCTCCAGGCAAAAGAATGATAGGCTGTCATTACAAGAATCTGGGGTACAAAACAGCAACCAACGCATATACCTGGGAATATAATTAGCCTATAAGAGTAGAGAAAAGGCTTTCAAACCTCCAGTTCTGGCAGTTGCACATAGACCCTCTTAGCAAACCTCCTGAGGACAGCATCATCTAGCTCCTGTGGCCGGTTAGTTGCACCCATCACCAGGGTACGATCATCATTCCCACTGTGCACCTAAGTATATCATACATATTTATATCAATGCAATGCTCATCAAACTTAGGCCACACAAATTTATTTTCTTGGTTAACGGAATGAATAAAAAATTACAAAAAATGCTAGATTGAAAAAACAATATGAAAACAGAATCTCAGAGGAGTGTTTTTACTTTGGTGCACACAGTATCTGCATGTGAACAGGGTCAGGTGCAAGTTTTCACCCCAGCCATCTGTTTTCATGATTTTATTTGTTGCTAAAATTAAAAACAAAAATCTGTTAACCAAGAAATTAGATTGGTGTGGCCTAATGTACATGTACTTAGTCTACATTAAAGCAGTTATTCAAAAGGAAAAACATCAATAAAGCAATTCCAATCTTACATATCATCCACATGTATGTCACAAATATTTACCACAAGCCTTCCTATTTTGTAGCAATTTTAAGATATCTAACAGGACAACAATATCACCAGTTGAGACTAAGACATGCCTTACCCCATCAAACTCCAAGAGGAACTCTGTCTTGAGCCTCCTGCTGGCATCGTGCTCTCCTTCCCTTCTCTCACACAGTAAGGAGTCAATCTCATCTACAGGAAACAGACAAGAATTGAAATCTGAGCCAAGATTTGCCTGCAACACATCCATCAACTGAAAGATTAGACAGGAGGCTATCAACTCAAGGGAGCAGTATTGGCACCCCTCCAAGGTTCCTATAATTCCACCATAACAACCTTCTCAATGAGATGTACAAGAGATAACGATGCATTATTGCCTTTATCTATCTTAGATAGTGCTATCAATGGCAGCAGCCCCTATCCTGATAGGTACAGTGAGTTCGTCAATAGTTCAGGGAATGACTAATCACTAAATGGGAAAGTCCACCTGCATGTCTTACCCATGAAGATGATAGAAGGCTGCAGTTCTCTCGCCACAGAAAACAGAGCCTTCACCAGCTTCTCTCCCTCTCCAACCTGGGGAAGGAAGGCAAGATTGATGCTTCAAACATTTGTAGTTGGCATAAAAATGGAGCAACTGCCCAATGCTAAAATTCTAACTTTAGATTTAAACCAGTCAATATAAAGAGAGACATGCATTAGCTGATTTGGGAATATCTATCCCTAGCACTACACGATTTCACTTGCCACTCCTAAATGGATGCAACTGAACTTAATCCTGCATTTCATATAGCCTTCAACACAAACTTGAACACATACAGACAGATGTAGAGGCAGATGACATGCAACACTTACCCATTTTGATGTCAGTGTGGAAGCACTTATGTTGAAGAATGTTGCATTGGATTCACTGGCCACAGCTTTAGCCAGCATGGTCTTGCCATTCCCCGGTGGTCCGAAGAGCAGAAGCCCACGAGCAGGGGCCCTCAGCCCGGTAAATAACTGGTGGGGAGGGGCAATATATCTTTAACCAAGACTGGAAGAAGATAATGTGCATCAATTTTATTTGAATCAAACTTCAGAGTAAGTGCCCTAGATTAACATCACTGCCACTTCAAAAGTGTGAGACTGGTAACTCTAAATTCATCCACGGTGTAGATTTCAAGAGAAATATATTTTCTTCTTGTACATGCATTATAATATTTCTTATACGTGATTGGTACCTCAGGCCTTAAAGATGGAAGAATGACAATCTCTTGTAATGCCTGCTTTGCTGCATCTTGTCCGGCTGCAGGCAGAAAAGAAATCATATTAACATGAAAGGACATGATGTCAAAAGCACATAAATTTCCAACATGGTAGACTGGATCAGCAACAATAGTTTTTAGTACATGACCAGAATTTTGATATGGAATAACACATCAAAGGCAGAATCAATTAAACATGCAAACTAGTATGGTCACGGAGATAACACTTATATGACAGACAAGGTAAAAAAGCGTAAGAGTCCTTACCAATATCATCCCAATTCACAGAGGGAGCACTGAAAAAAGAAGCATTCGACATTATGATGACACAGTTTGTTCGAATATGTACATAATGTTTTAGTGCTGTGTTCTCCAGTGCTGATGCGAGGAGATAATGCATACCACTTTCATGAACATCAAATGGATGCCATTTAATGACTGTATACCTGATGGTGCCAACTGCCTAGGGAAACTGAATACATTAATGACCTACAACATGTAGATGGGGACTTGATAATGCTGTCCAACAATGGTGTATACATTACCAATTTCCACTGGGACAGTTTCAGTCTTGACAGATTTATTTGTTTATTTCAGACACATCAAAAATACATGGGATAAAGTAAGTGCAGTAGGATACAATAATTGCAGTAAAAAGCGATAATTGTATGCTGTAAATCTTGTGGGTGGACTCTTGGGAGTTTTTTGGGAGGAAATTTTAGTATTGCACAGATTATTTCCTGCAGCATATCTTCTTATCAAAAAGCAGTTTCATCCAGTGAGACAGACATCAGCACTCCAACTTCTACTTCCAATAAATCTATGTCCCCATCAACCAGACATTTATGTCCAGGTTTTGGCACAGATCCAGCCCATATTCAGGCAGACTGATGGGTTGGCAGGGCTGCTTGCCAGAAAATGTGTCTACGATATACCCACTTTACTTGGCACATACATTGTAATGACTGCAGGTGGTAAGAGGGCACTCATGTGTCCTAGTTCCATGATTTTGTCCATTACGCGTATCTAAAATACAAAGCTTTTATCTTGAAGGGGTGTCACAAAGTATATCCTAAAATTCTCTGAGTCAACCTAGCCAGTTGAGTCCAATTTATACAGTTAGGGGTGAAAATGATGTTGGAAACAGATTACATAAATTCTATCTATACATCAGACTTTGAACTGAGTCATTTGTGCATGTCCATAAATCATCTAAGCCACTATGCAGTTCCCTAGAGAAATCACTCATGAGCAGACTTCCAGCATAATATAATCACCACAGCACACCGAGCTATGTTATACTCAAAGTGGGGTATAAGCTGTCGAAGCCCATTACTTGTGACAGTGTCCACAGGATGTATGCCTTAATCACTCTCTATCCAGTAAACATGAAGCCACTAAGGTCTGGGCTTTGAAATATTTTTCTTTGTAATCTCTAGACAGTGTACCATTGCCAGCAGACAAATGCAAGCAGCAACTTTACCCTCAGAATGGATGATAGCTTATACATTAAACATACATTAAGTTTTATACAGTCACTTCTGTCCATTCAAATGCCAGCTGTAATAGGGAATTTTATCTGCCATTTGCAGCTTTGCACCTGATATTGCGAGCCTTGCCTGGTGTGATACGTTGGATTATCATGTGACAAATTAAGAATGACAGACGACATGTTCAGATATTGCTTTGAAACATGGATCCATTTCCAGCTACATGGTTTGTAATTGCTCTTCAATGTACGCTCATCTTCATAATTCATGGATTTGGTCCAGACATGGAGCAAATCATGATACTTACTGAGAGCTCTTAGCTCAGTGTAATAGGGACAAGTTGTTACACCCACTTTACAGAGGGGCTGTTAGCTGCAGAGAGCAGTATGCTGACATTAAGACCTTTTATTTTGTAGAATACCTCACATGGTGGATGATCTGACAAAATACTGCATGTACCCAACACTGGGAATGCCATAGTGATGTGCCTTTACTCAGAAGTTTCCCTGGATACTGAAAAGCTTCCGTTTTTTCCACAACATTTCCAGAAAATGTACAATTACAGCTTCTGTGACAGACAACTAAGTGTGGAAACATACGTGTCAATGATCTGATCCAGGATGATGTTTGCCAGTTTGGAGTCCACATTTTTCAGGCTGGCTAGTTTCTTCTTGTTGGGTCCTGTCACCCTGGGACTCCCACGTGCAGGAGCAGTGGTCCTCCCGGGGGCCTGAAGAATTGTGGATAGACAAATACAGGTGAATTGCAGGTCACTGATCTGGAACCTTTTTTCAACCTTTAAATCAGTCGGCCTTCAGGTCTAAAACCTTCTAGTAGAACAAACAGACATAGAAACTCCTTCATTCCAACAGCAATGAAGTACATTCAATGCCAGCAAAACTCTGGAGACTATATGTTGTCATGTTAATCTTTAACTGTCTTGTGTAATTTTGTACTGTTATTTTAACAATGATGAGGTTTTAGAAAAGACTGTGAATCTACGCAATTTAGTCTCTCTGAGAGACTGCCAAGCTGATTTGTCAATAAAGTTATAATCATATAGACACCGGCAAAGTCGGCAAAGTTGTACACATTCACTGATAACTCTCCAATCAAAGACTTCTAATAGATCATTATAATCATTATAGTTATGATTATAGGTACGAACGTAAACCGGATAGATAATTATATGTAATCACAGGTAAACATCTGATAAACAGGATAGTGAGTCAGTGATGGGATTCAAAATTAGCTGCTTACACTGACAGGGTAGAGGGGTCACCTGCACAGCAGTGACATCTACTGGAAATATCTACTCGAAGAAATCTGTGAGATGCTGCATAATGTATTACAATTTCCCATCATAGGACACAGATAATCTCCCCTATGCCCACCACTCTTAGCACATCTAATGGTTTCTTCAATGACATATATAAGACGAATGGTGTAAGAAATCACTCACCAGCCACGCTGACAGAATATTCATCAGAAGCCAAATAGAATTGGTTAGGCTGAAATGAGCAACGCAAGCGGAAAATTGGAATTGACCGCAAGATACCATGGGCACGTTCACTGGAGCAGCACAGGGAATTGTATGTCCATCAGCGTAAGGACAAGGCTGTCTTACGCACAGTCCAGTCAAAAGGAATATCACAGCTATCCCTAACATTACAACAAAGTGCTGCAGCCCATGTTATGTAGTTCTCTTATAAGGGAGTTTGAAGACTCCCTACATGTATAGCTACATGCATGTAACGTTATGTAAGCTTAGAACGAAGGATGTAAAAACAGAATATAGTCAGCAAGTCTGGGCAGCCTGGACAATATTCATATCATATGAATAATAATATCAAACATAACAATAAAAGGATTATTGTTATCAGATTGATCCTTTGGTGTATGATGTGGAAATCTGACCATTTACAATCATGGCCACATGCAGAAAATGGTATCATTTCACTACAACCATTGAACTGAAATCATTCAACTGAATAGATAGCATCCTTTGGGAAAGAGCATACTGACAGATTTGTACAGTAGCTAGACACATACATATAGGGAGAAGTTGACCTTTCTTCCACCTGAATACTGATCAGCAGTTCATTGAATTTTTAACCTAGGCTACATTAGGGAGAGAGGTGAAAATGGGGGCGGGCACTGAGTTGGTTTATAGTAATGGTGACAGACTGGGCTTGATTACCGACATCAGTATAGATGGATAGAGCTTTTAGGGATGGACCTTGAATCATTGTTGGGGGTTATAATGTGAGAACTGAGAAAGTGTCAAGCATATAATTCTTGCCTGAGAAACAGCTGTAAGCACACCAAAAAATCTACACGCTTTCCCTTGCATGCCCATTTCAGCATAATCAAACTTACACTGTTTACAAGACAGTAAATTTGAGACCGATCTCAAGGGTATCTATGTGATCTGCTTGTTATTTACATGAATGAGTGTAGAAGGTTAGTAGATCAGAAATGGTACATTTTCCAATTTTGAGTAACTACACGTAGATGTAGCAGGACACCAAGGTAACCTTTACAGAGCTGTAAAAGTCAATACAGCCTCTGGCAGACATCCAGAGAGCCAGCAGCAAATCAATATAATTGGCAGATTCAGCGGCAATCCTTATTCCTTAACTGTGTGAATTGCAGGAAGGGATTTGAAGTACAGCCATACTACAGGATTCGGGCAGACTTTGATGCAGCTGCAAGGAATTCAAGGGGCTTGAAGCAATAATTCTAACTTGTAGTTTTATAATGTATTTACAATGCTGACATACATTGTATATACGATACACATACCAATCTTAACAATGCTTTTCTGTTTCTTTAAACAGTCACAGGTGTGCAGTGATTGTTTAAACGTACACATTTTAGGTATGGTTCTGATGATCATCTGTACTTTTAGTACATTGACAACTTTACTTCAGCTTAAGCCACAGCATTATGGCTGTCTAATAACAAGTACCAGGGTAATTCTTTCAGAAATATCTACCTGTCAAGTTTCAACAGGAAAAGTGTGAACTATGATGAATCTTTGTTATGATTTTACTACGAGAGGTCCTCAGAACTGGCTAAAATTTGTGACTGTACAACACAGCATATGACACTATGACCATAGCTTGTGTTCCTAAAGTTTCACAGTAAAAATTGTAAGTTCTTCTTACCCTGTTTTCCCTGTTAGCTGTTGACTGAAGGGACTTTTTCCTCAGGGGCTGAGGGCTGTGAATTTTACTGCTGCCACTCCCTCCGTAGCTGTGTACCCTGCTGGCTCTAGGCAGAGTTGAGCTTTTGTTGGCCATGGGTCCCATCTTCTTAGGCACAGGTGCATTCACCCCTGTAACCGACACAGTAGGAACTGATGAAACTATTACACGGTTAAGTTGATATAACCAGCTATCAGGAATAAGCTGACATTTTAAGCCTGAAGTTGTGCTTATATATCTGTAACTTAGGACATTGTCTCTCCAGTCCTTATTGTCAAAATCAAATAGTTTGTATACCTTAGTACCAGACTAGAAGATATTATAATGGGTATTGAGATAGAATCAAGTCAGAGATAAAGGAGGAGGTACTCACTCATAGTCATACAGAAAAGGTTTGCCATTACATTTGTTTCATCAAGATTTATAGATGTATATAAGATTATGCTGCAAAGAGCAATGTAGCCGAATTTGTAGGAAAATCCATGAAAGATTACGAGTCACACACAGTATCAGTGTACAGTTCACTCAATGGAGAAAAGTGGGAGTCTTGGTCACACAGAATCACAGCAGGCTGAACATTTGCTCTACTGTTCAACATACCAGGCTTTAATGTACTATTGTTGCCTTCTGAAGGATTATCTGATGCACCGGTGTCTGTGGAGGATTTATCAGCCCTGTGTGACTTTGTGCCTCCTGATGGTTTATCAGACTCACTTGTGTCTCTGGCAGATTTATCAGACTCACTGGTGCGACTGGAGGGTTTATCACACTCACTGGTATCCTCTGAGTCAAGCACAGTCGCTGGCAAAATCAACAAACAGAAAATTGAAAATCAAACAAACCAAAATACATCTCAACAAAAGCAACAAAACTCAAGAAAATCACTGTAATCAAATGCTTACAGATTTTCATAAAAGTTCAGCAACCTTAGCTTTTATCATCAAACTGTAACTAAATGTTGGTACCACTAATATATAATATACTAGTAGTTTTGGTGACAGGTCTAACACAAAAGAACAACCAAAGCTTCAACCCGTTTACAATCCAGGCTAGCAGAAAACGGCTGAAAAATAGACACCACAATTTCCTATAAAGGCCTGGTTGCTGTTACCTAGCAGGTCTAAGCGATCCCTGGCCATGCCCAGGTTGGTCAGCATCTTCTCTCTCAGTTTCCTGGCTCGATCATACTCCTCGCCTGGAAGCATGATGGTAAAGAAAAAAGAGTTATGCTATAATCAAGCAACTAATGTATCTTTTGTGTAACATTAGTGCAGGTTAACAGCTTTATTTAAAACTCTAAGGCTTTCCAATGACCGTTCAGTCTTTATATGACCGTAAATATAAGCCATTTCTAAATTGTCAATGTGCCCATTGGCAATTTAGTAATGGCTTATGCTTATGTTATGGCTACATTGACATTCAGAGACCATGGTACATAGCCATAACCATCCTACACAGGCAGTTTACACCTGCTCCTATACTGTGAGTGTGACTGAGCGAAAGGAAAGCAACCAGCCTTGTGCTGATAAGAACGAATGTACACCTCTCATACGTGTTACAGCACTTTACTTTTCAATGACTGCACAGCCAGATGTATATCTCACCATGGCCTCTGCACTCCACAGCAATGCCCTTCTCCAACTCAGCAATACCCTTTCTGTATAGGTCGATGGCCTGATGCTTCTGCCCTGTAGAATAATATGTTAACATTGACAGTGAATAATGTGAGGAGCCACCTTGAAAATATATATTGCACTACAACACCTGCCTTGTTGTTGGACATTTCTAATTTCAATCTTTCTATTCTGTCAGTATCACTCATTTTCACTCAGTAACAAAGTACCAAATAAGGCGGATTTCCTGTCCAAATCTTACAAATGCCATTTTGAGGTCATGTGACTCATCAGTTGAGGAATCACTGACAAGTATTTGCATGAATTGTGACCAAGAAATATGTACCAGTTGACTTCAGCATTCATTCATTCATGACTCATTTCTGCTATATCCTATTGTTACATTTGTACAGCAAGAGAAGCATTTAATACTGGCCATGGCTTACCATGGAATTGCCATACTAGTAGTGTAGTGTTAATTATGCTCATCAGGAGAGGGCACCAGCTGGCTCCCATTCACCAGGAATGGATTACCATAACTTTATGGTCCCTCCTCATACATCATCTCCACTGTAAGTGGCCTTGATAAGCATTAAGGCAATGTGATTATAATGACTACTAGCCTGTCCATCCTACACACATCTGACTATGCATGTTTTACAATGGTTGATATTAGTCTTCCACAGCATCGCCCCTGCATAATCCACTGGGATTCTGCTCTGGCAGCTTTTGAATTAGAACTTGCTTTCTTTATCCAGATTTGATTGCTGCTCCTGTCCGGATTTATCACATAGGGAAAATGGTGTGAATGTTTCTGCAGTGAAATTTTGTTAATGGCTTGACCCAAAGGTTACAGGCAGCCATCTATTACAACAATCAGGATGTAGGCACACTGCTCTACACTGTAAACAGCAAACTACATAGGGAAAATAATTATTTGTAAACAAACAAATCCCCCCCCCCCCACACACACACACAAAAAAACACAGGAAAAAGACAATTTGCAATTTCAGTTTTTCTGGAGCACTAATTACCAAGTCCAAGCCCATCTCGTAACAAAGATTGAAAATGAGTATTCAAGCATGTCAGTCAATCAGATTGTGAAGATTCATGCCACCACTGTAATACTAATAGGCACACTGATTGGTCTGACTGGCTAATCAGCAGACATTTGGTGAGGCATGCACCAGGGCAAAATATAGTACTGTATATACCAATCTATTCCATTTGTATCAATTCAAATATTCTGCAAATATTCAGCTAGAGGCCAGCTATAAAATATTTATAAGATGTAAAAGGTATGCAGCTTAGCAAGACAATAATGCCTGAGGTGTAATGACGTACCCGGCTGAATGGGGAGGGCTGTAATCTCATTGCTGAATTCCACTGAACCCAATTTCCATGCATTACAACAGACACAATTATAGTGATGTCATTCTCATACATCAATGTGCTGGATTTCAGTGAAGCATGGATGTAACATATAGAGTTCTAATCATTCCTTTCACATGGATATATGTGGGGAACCACTGATGTTTCTATGACACCACATTGTGTACATCATTTAATCAAATTAATGTGTCTGAATCTCCCTAATTCAAATTTCAATGTTGTTGCTTTAATATTGCGAGCAGGTACATGTAGTAAGCAAACTTCTAATATGAAATCATACAGCCTCCTTTTTTTTCTTGAAATTAATCAAGCTTCGGTATACCAACACTGACGCCACATTTCACAAACAGTGACACAACCGAGTATTGAGTGACCTAATTAATGCATGTGATATACACATTGTCAATAGCCAAAAGAATTGATGATATGAAACATCATGCATCACAGAACCTCCTTGGGAAGACGTGACATATAAGTCTACATCAAAGTCTTCTCTCTTACCCAAGGACAAGTTGCCAAAGTTATCAGCCTGACAAGTCTGAATGTCTACCTACAATGTTCAACTTAATGTGTGACTGGTCTATACAATGCATACTTTTGAATTACATAAATTATCTGTTATCAAAATTATAGTGATTTACAAAAGAGTTTGTTGTGGATATTAATGTAGTAGTACATGCATTATTGTAAAACTAATTTACAGAAAGTCAGCGTTTTTAATAGAAGGGATTGTGCCATGATTCATCAGTAGTCACATGACTGCAATTGTGACACCGGGGTCAATTTTAGCAAGTAAAATGGTCAATAAACTACCAGACTGGCACAGCTTATCGTTCATCAACGTCGGATGCAGGGGGTGAGTCAGATACTCCTGAAATGTGCACACTTGATGTTGGGAAACAATATAATTTGCAACTGTTAATAGTATCTTATCCTGAACGGTTAAAACCGTACACACCAGTGACCTGGTAGAAAGAGGAAGTGTCCTGACAATGATATGAACACCTGACACAAGAACACGCCCCCCTCCCCACACAAAAGCCTGCATTTAGACCGTACCTGAGTTTTCTTCGTCGATTTTAAGAGCTCGAGAGATGAACTCGAAAGCCTTTTTCTGGTAAGCCCTCTGCCTGGTGAGTGCCGGGTCTCCTGAGCCTGTCTCCCCGCTCATGGTGTCAGAGTCCCTAGCTGCCTGGTTTGTATTCCGCGCCCGTCGTTTCAGCACTTGCCGGTAAACGAAGGTAAAAAATAACCAAATTTGGAAAACAAGATGACTAATAAGGTTGAAAATAACAATCAAAGGATAAGCGGCGATGTGAAGATTCCTCTTATGAGGTGACTGCTTCTTCTCAGGTGGTTTCGGACGCTTTTTCGGCGTGCCAGTGAAACTCTTGCTCGCACTACCTTTTCGAGGTCGCATCCAGCCGCCATCACAGGTCAATCTCGAACCCAGGCTGGATCACGTGACATAGTAGTAGTATTCTCCTTCCCAGGTCACTGTGATGTAATCTTCAAGCAGATGTTGGGTGCTTCCGTGCCAGATAAACGCTATAGATCACGGTAGATTCATGTATGTGATGTCTAATTAACCCCGTTTGTGTGTAAACAGAACAAGTGCCAAATTATGGTATGAAATTTGGAATGACAATGTTTATATCATCAAAGTTTGATTGCGCCCCCAGCTGCTCATTTAGAAAAACAGCAGAGCTCAAGTTGTGTATTTTTGAGACAGCATTTGTGACTTTAGGAAAATGTGATAGCAGTTTGGACCTCTAGCTGTTTGTTTTTTTGTAACCATAGTTGTGTATGAAAGCATTTTGTGTATAAAGTAAAGAATGGATTTTCATCATTATGGGCTTGTGGGTAATTTAAACATGATTGGATGCAATTTTTCTTACAAAGAACACACTTTCAAGTATAGGTCAACAAAAATACCTTTGGAGATTTTGTCTATAACATATCCTACAGAACCACACAAGTGAAGTATGTGCATCTTTTTGCAGTTTTGTGGTTTAGCATGCTTCCACACACAGGACTTGCTATCAAAGGTCAAATGCACAGACCAGCTGCACTTTGCTGGTAGTCATTTTGACGTCAGTGACAAAATTACAGTTGGATGTTGGTCCACTCTCCATACAGGTATTCAAATGTACAGACAGAATAGTCAAAGAAAGGGGCACAGAAAAGAGGTTTATTCACATGGGACATTCTTTCTAATTTCTTATTCTACATATTCAGTACTAATAAATACAATTTGGGGTACAACATAACATCAAACCAGTGAAAGAATACGTCATATGTTACTTTTCAGGACAATACAATTAAATTACCAAACAGGGCTTGGACCAGTAATTAAGTTTAATTACAAACTGTACAGGGACACATACTAATCATAATGAAGTATCTCAGGTCTTAATTTAGTATGACAATCACCTCTTTTGCACATACACACTCACTCCTTCTTTCTCTACTCGCAACAACCAAGTTGCTTAACAGCACTGACAAGTTTGATCAGTTGATCAATATTGAGGTGACACAAATGTTATTGGACCAATGTTGGTTTTGGTATATAATACAAAGATATATTTACAGTTTTCATAACAGTAAGTAAGTTTGACTCATGGCAGCATTTTTACAGGATGTGAAAAAAAAAACATCACATCACTGGCTAAGTCAATGGATTTACATTGTACATGTACTTTGAGATGTCTGTAAGTGTGGGGTCTAATATACAAGCCATTTTCAGGTGCCTTCACCACAATTCCTAGTTGGTCTGGTCATTAGGTGTTCACTGCAGACATTCTGTAAGTGCCTTTTATTACCACTTCCCCCGTTTAGCCCAGTCTTTCGGTGTCCAGTGCAAACATTTAGCATCAATTCTTATCTTCCTCTTAGCCATGGCACGGTTGTGAGTGTCGATGCTCTCCTGGGAAAGTGTGATGATGTATTGTCCCTTGTAGTAGTTGATGAGGTTCAGGTGTTGTAGGGTGGAGATGACGTCCTCCTTACGGATGCTCGTCAGCTCACAGATCTCACTACAAAGGGGGGAAACCAAACAAAATCACTACATCTGGTTGTATCTTTTTTCTTAATATCTCTGTTTTTCTATACACATAACTTTATTTCCTTCCTACTATGGGTTCAGATATATACCTTATGTTAATAACAGCAACAGTCTGCAGGGAGAGGCTTAAAGAACAACGTTAGACCAAAAAAATGCAACTTTTAAACAGTTCCCAGTTATTGCACATGGTTAATGACTATCATTAGTTCTTAGTTAACTTTAGATAGTAAGTAAAAGAATAAAACTACTGTAACTTTGACACAAACACACAGAGTCATTTCCAGGATTCTAGCTGTGTACAACCAATAAACTGATGCAATAAATTCTTGTCACAATATACACTTGACAACATCAAAGAGCAGAGCAATACTGACTTGATGGTGATCTGTGGCCTCTCGCCGTTCTCTGGCTTGAGGTTGACCAGTATCTCCAGGATGGTTTGTGACCAGTAGCTCCTGTAGGACAGCAGACCCAGGTCAGACAGGGGCTTCTCAGGAGATCCTGTCTTCCCCTCAAACTTGGACAGCTCATAGCCTGCATGTGGACAGGTACGGTTAAGAACTTACATGGATTCATTCAATTCTTGAGTTAGGTTCTGGTGCAATGTAATGAAAGACCACAAAGTCAGACCATGAAAATGCACAGTGCAATTTGAAATTGACAATGAAGATTTGAAACTTAGTCATTGTACTAGGGGCTGTTGTCACTGCACCTGATACTGATAGCACCTGACAATGTGTTCCAGTTATTGTGTAAGTGATGTTCAGTTAACTCATTTCAAGACAACCATGGTTCTGCATGGCTTGATGCAGAAGTATACTTACTGAATTCTATGAGAAGCTTTCCATATCCTTTTCTCTGATATGGTGGCAAGGTCAATATGCAGGCTACGTTGTAGTCTTCTGTGGACTCTTTCTCCTGGAAGTGACATCACAACGGTGGAAATTGAGTTTCTAATAATCATGTTAAAGGGATGGCGTTGGCTGGCAGGCACTAGTTTCCAGCAGAATTTAATTTCACCTGCCAATCCCATTAACAATACCTCGGTAACTGGTATGAAGAAATAGAACCCGCCGGCGTCTTCATTGATCTGGGCACCATTGCCCTTAATGTGATATTCAAAAGATTAATATTTTTATTGGTTACAGCCTCTACTTTCTTTCAAATGCTATTTAGTATTGGTTATCAAATATACATGTTCATGCAAATATATACATCAGGGATAGCATCTGTTTTCTACATAACAGCACAAATTGAATATTTCATGACCAAAGGACTGTTACGGATATGCATAATTTAAATCTTTCTTACCTTTGAAAAGAATCCGACAATGTGGAAACCCTTGATGTCATACTCTGTCATGACATAGAAGAGGAAGGGATCTGTGTCGTAGTATAAAGTCTTGTGGTCCAGGAACAGTTTAGCAAGAAGGCAGAGGTTCTGGGAGTACATCTGGGAGGTAACATAAATGAAGAAATCTGGTCTGAATAGTTGTAAAAACCTAAAATGATTTGTTGAATTCTAAAACGATCAGTCCAAAACGCAATCTGAAAAACTTAACCAAAGTTGTATCTAATAGAATCAGGGAACTAGCATGCATATGAAGAGCTTTACGGTTAAAACAACACCACTAAAGACTATTTCTGTTGCCTTACTAGAAAAATCAAAAGGAACATGTATAACTGATCCAAACCTTATTTTTTCTGCCGTCGATCTCAAAGAAGGAGATGGTGCTTTTTCTGTAGATCTCATTCCCAGGGGGGTGTCTCAATGTACATTTTGTCTGGAAACACCATGGAACAATACAAAGGAGATTATTGTATTGATAAGTAAAAAGATGACTCTAGGTCTTCACTTTTGATCCTACGCAACAAAATGGACTTCCAAAGTTTTTCAGGTATTATTCCAGTGTACATCATTTCAAAGTTACATGTATAATATATATAAATCTTTGATCATTCATTCTTTCTTTTAATATCTATTTAAGGATATACCAAAAGTCTCCAAGGTTACTCTGATTCAGGGATCAAAACTACAGGTAGTGATATACAAAGAAGGCAATGTCTTACTCTGTGTCTCTCCAGGCACTTCCTACTCTTCACATACTTCAGGCAGAACTCACATATGTACACAATAGAGATGGTGGTCAGCTCCTGCAAACAACCAGGAGTCCAGTTAGATGATTCAGGGGTGGAAGAGAAGAGTGAGTGAGAGAACAACAAATTTAAATATCACAACAAGTCTCCATCAAATCATCTTTCCATCAAATATATACAATATTTTGTGTTGAATATTGGTACAAACATCAACATGAACCCCAACTAACTAAAGTGATGCAGTACAAGTACTTACCGGTGGGTAGGGAGAGAAGTACCAAGGCTTGATGCGGTACTTGCCCAGCTCTATTGTCTCAATGTTCTTGATGCGTGTGATGATGTTCTCATCGTGTGAGGACGACATGCTGCCTGTCTGACGAGGCTGCTGGGGAGGGGCGCTGGGCTGCGGCGTGGCTGGGGCATCCTGGGAGTCCTGTGACGACAAAGAGTTGCAGTATGCAGGCGGTAAGTCCTGCTTCTGCATTGAACACAGTTGTCAATAAAAGGCTGTGTTGTTCCTTCTTCTGCACATGATGCATACCTTCTACACTTGAAATATACATGTACACATTTCAATGTCCATATTCAAGGGAACACCATAAACCAAGCCACCAGCCAATGGTTCCCATTGTCATAACTACATGTACTACACGTAAATGCTAAAAATGACAGCACAATACCAACGCTGCAAAGCTACTAGGCACATTTAAGTCGCAGACTAACCTGTGCATCCATAGTGATGTGCTTTCACTTAGCTTTACTTTCAAACATTTACACCAGTAACAACCAGTTACAAAATTTGGGATAATGAATTTACAACTCTACCACCCAAGGTCTTTAGAATTAGATAGTCTCAGTTACATAAAAAGTAACCAGATTCCATTAGCCCGGACAACACCCTTGCAGTGTTTAAAGACATGGAGCAATATCCAGATAGTAACAAATATGGGTGGCTCACCTCAGTTCCATTATAGTGGAAGTGTGATAAAAATAGAATCATGCCTCATATCCAAAATATCAACACTTTAGATACTTGCAGTGCTCAGTTGTTAATGTGTGGCATTTGGAAACTCTGAAGCATCAAATAATCTTTCAATTATTCTCCGTCACGATATCAAACAGAACTTAAGTCTTTGATTGAACATGTATTCTAGTGCTCACGCAGGTGTCAAACCTTTCCATCTCTTACAGAATAACAAACAGCAGACACCTTTAACATTGTCCATAAAGTACAAAGTATCTCAAATTACCTCATCCAGGAATATTGCTTTCCTCTTCCTGCCTGCATTGGACTTCTGCAACAGGGAATCAAACAAGAGTAATGTAAAATCGTATCATACTAAGTTTCAGCATGCTAAAGGCAACATTTGTCACTATTCTGCAAACATGTGGCACCATGGATATCTAAGTACATGTATATGCTGGCAATGCCATAAACTTCACTCTATATCTAAGAGTACTAAATGTTGATGTACATTGTAGTTACAATAAGATATCTAGCAATTAAATGGTATCTGGGCCTAACAATTGACTCAGCATTCTAATATCAGGGTCATTTGCACTTGACCAAGAAGGCAGAAAATCAACAGTGAAATCACTTACTTACAAATTCCCACTTCCTTAACACCCTCCTCTTAATAATGGTCAATTGTTTTTTTTTTGACAAAGCCACAGTACCCACTGTTATCTTATTCTCCTTCATACCTACCGTCTGTGACTGTGGAGTCTGGCCCTGCCCTCCTAGCTTGCCAGCAGGAGAGCTCTGCTCGGGAAGGCTTAACTTCTTGGAGAGCTGCAAAAAAAGGAAAACAGAAGACATTGAAAATCACACAAGTACCAGTAGACTAGCTCTCACAATATGAAGCACACACTGCACAAGGATATACTCAACAAAACAACAGGGAAGTACAGAAAACAAATTCAGGGTTGATGCTAAGGTACCAAGGAAGGACTTGGACTGTCTGACTCTGATCGGTCAACTGTGGTCTTCTTGTCCTAAAAAAATGACATTGCCATTGTTGAAACATGTTGAAATATACACTACCATGCAATAGTGACAAGAACTTTGACTTCAAGGTACATAAGGAGGACTAAAATGACAAACGTTTGACAATGAATGGTGGGGGTGGTGATGAAATTGGTAATAAACATAGAGTCCAACAACAGCACATCTTGTAACATACTAGAACTAGTCACATATATATGTGATACATCTTCACCTCCACACCTGCTTAGATACACTGTCATTGGTCAATAAGCAAGGCTGTCATGATGTATAATTAGAACATCACAAAAAATGCAAGATGCTGACTACCACTAACAGTAAATGTCAAAGCATTTCAGATTACAAATGCTGGAATGTTACAATAGACTAGAGCTTGATGACATAAATGTAAGTGGACAGAACCTGGAGTTCCCGATCCGGGGTGGTGGGTCGAGAGTTGGCCGCAGAAGAGTTCTGCTTCTGGGGGGTTTTCTGGTCCTTCTTGGGAAACTGGAGTTCTTCCACCCGTAGTCTGTCCGGGAGCACCCACTCATCCAAACGTTTGTTGACTGCAAGGACATTTTTGTAAAGATATGTGCATATAAAAATATGTTTTTAATGCAGATGGATACAAAGGAAGTTGTAGAAATGTTTTTATTACAATTCATATGCACAGTACCACTAGTACGACTTTTGGTGGCATGATCATTATTGTATACTACCACAAAGACACTGTCCTAAACTCTAGCAGTTAGTAACACTTTTGATTGTGGAGCCACAAAAGCATTTTCAAAACTTTTTAAAGTGGTTCCATTATGCCATTGGCATATCAATGACTTCAGTTTAACTTTAAGCCTAGTCTGTCAAATACTCACAGTCAATGTAGTGGACATAAAATTCCAGTTTCCCCTTTTCTTCCTTTCGGCTGAGAATTTCCGCAAGTGCTGCAAAAGATTATGTTGTACCAGACGTTTATACTCAGAGGCTCATGTACAAATTTATAAATACGATAACAGGCAATCAGAGATGCCAGATTTCTCTGGCAGAAAGAGATTGTACTACGCCCTCTGGCAGAACATACAGAGACTACAGAGCCCACACGCACAAACACACACACACAGACAAACCAAAAACAATAAGCCCATTCACGGTTGTGACTACGCATGTGCAGTGTCAAAGGTCTCGACATTGTCTAGATTTGCATAACAAATTATGGCCAGACGGGTTTTGTTTACGTAACAGGGGCCTTTACCTTTGACACTGCACATGCGCAGTCGCAACAGTGAATGGGCTTATACTAGTACTTCCTGGGGCAAAGTAACAAAAAAAATTACTAGCAAATTACGAGCTTTATTCTAACTCCTTGCGACAACATAACAAAAGAATGAAACTTGATCGGTAAATAGCAACCCAATACATGTGGTGCAAAATTATAATAAAATATGGAAATATCTCGCAGGAAACAAACAACAAACGCACAAAATATGTGTATTTACACCAGACGGGAACCAAGACGCTGGTACGTCGGTGATTTCCATACGTTTGAAAGTAAACAAGAAAACAACACCGGTTCATGTGTTTGACTTACGCCACTCTTCTTCTTCGTTTGGCAGGATGCTCATTTTCACGGGAAGGCGGCATCCTTCCACCACCATATCAAGCGTGGTCTACAAAAGAACGTTGGAGATTAGTTTTAGGCCGCCAATTGTGAAATTAACGCACGAAATATGTCGAAACATCACAAACCTTCAATCCGATCTTTTTATTCTCCTTGTCGTCCGCCATCTTGGATAGTAAGTTGTAAAAAATAAGAGAACTTGTCTGATTGGTGTAGAGAAAAAATATCGACCAATCAAGAGCCATTTAACAGTGCTGCAGGTGAAAGAGGTCAAAGGTAAAGAGGTTACCTGAGTTCATAGGATACAGAGCTCATGGTGCATGGTGTGCATATATAGTAGTGGAGTTGATTGTAGCATATCGCAAAGAGGAAACAGCAAAGACAAGATGGAACAGGACTCAGCGGATGGTATCGTCATCAAACAAGAGTCAGTCGAACCTGTAGAACTAGAGAGCAGGTAAACAAATTATGTGACATTGACCATAACTTTATAGCACTGATAGTGATATCATCATCCACTGGTGATATAGGCTGCTATTTGATAGGGTTGAAAATCACTGGTTTCATCAAGGAGGTTAAATACAGACATCAGATATCTAGGTCTGGTGGAGAACTGAGTGACTGCATACTCTCTTCATTGAATGTTTTATGGTCTTTGCCAAATTTGATGTACATATCATTCCATAATGTGAGTCACCATCACCCAGGACAAAAGTAATAAAATTTAACGTTCAATCCCTCAGGTGAGGTCAACATCAGCATGTGGCATGTTTGAAGGAGACTTTCACCACTTCAAATACTCTACACAAATATGGATGTTGGGTTAATTATAACAACACATTCATACACTTAAGTTTCCACAAATTCCAGAGAGTGCACAATAAGCCCATTCACGGTTGCGACTACAGTACACATGTGTAGTGTCAAAGGTGAAGGCCCCTGGCTTGTAAACAGTTCTCGTCTTGACATCGTCTAGATTTGCATAACAACACCCAGACGGGATTTGTTTACGTCTCAGGGGCCTTTACCTTGGACACTGCACATGCGTATAGTGGCAACCGTGAATGGGCTTATGGGAGTGTTCTCAATATCATCCACTTACCTGCTGTGCTGACTTCTTTCACTGTTCATTGTTTTATCTACAGAGTCATCGAACTATGCCAGGAGACCCCAAAAGGTATCACCGATGCCCTGATCATGAGACACATGCCCATGGTCACACCCCAGCAGAGGGCCATGGCTATCAACAGGCTGCTGTCCACTGTGAGGAATCTTCTTTCTCAAAGTACTAGTAGTGGATGCTACTTGAACTAATGTCTGACCATTTCCAAAATCATACCCAGTTGCTTGAGTAACTCTTTTTGGCCTTTCTTCTTACTGTTGAATTTCCTTAGAAAATATGTGCTAGGTTATGTGAATAGTAGTGGGAATGTCCTACTACTAGTACTAGTAAGGTAATTACACATTGGGTCCCATCTGATAGAAAATTAGAATATGAGAAAATGTACAAGCAGCTTTGTAATTCAACCCCTTTTCAAATAATGAAACATGTTTTCAAAGCAGGCTGTTAGTGAGGTGTTTCTGCTGCCTGTTTGGTCTTGTACTTTTGTCAAAATGGGTAACAACCATATATGTGCTATTATGTCTCAGCTGATATGTAGATGTTTATGTTTCAGGGTCGCATTGATGTGTTAAAAGGGACTGGCGGGTTGATCTACAGGTTGAAAGATACCCAAGGCACAAAGTAAGGACATGCATGTTGTGCTGATCAGAATGTGGTAACTTATCATTTAAGTTCTTAAGAAGTGTAATTCCTCTTAATTAGAAAACTGACAATAATTGTACATCTGAAATATCACATGATAGATCTAGAACATGTAGTAAAGAAAAATGTGAGGAAGCAGATGGAAAGGTTGTATGACTGTATCTAACTGCTGTTGGCTAGGATTAAACTGGCTTACAGTGGCCATCCAGTCTACCTCATTTATAGTAAAGTTTGCAGAAATAGAATGCAGTTCATAATTCTTCATCTTGTAGCAGCTGTAGTCAGTGTTTTCTCATCCTAACCTTCTCTTGTGTCCTGTATGTTTCTTCAGTGTAATAAAAGGTGCAGATAACCAAGAGAAGCTGGTATACCAGATCATCACAGATGCTGGAAATAAGGGTCAGTAAGAAATATTGATTATGTGATCCAGTTTTTGTGGTGATGGTTTCTAACATCAGATTTAGTTTTATTAGAATACATCGCTTTATTTATATGACATTGATATTTGTCTGTATGAATAGGTATTCTAACCATGAGGATTTTCTAGTTTTGATCTTTTTCTTTCTTGTACATGATGATGTTATGTAAGAGAAATGAATCAATATGCCTATTGTCTAATGCTGCTCAACATGTTATTGTATTGTGACTGTACTAGAGTATTTCTGCTTTTGTTTGCAGTACACCATCAATCTTAATGCTTTTGGTCTGTTATGTGCAGGAATCTGGATCAGGGATATACGGTACAAGTGTAACATCATGATCACACAACTCAACAAAATCCTCAGGAACCTAGAGAGCAAGAAACTTATCAAGTCTGTCAAGTCAGTAGCTGTAAGTACATGTACCTTTAAACTTAACAGATGTAACAATACATTACCACCCACCAGCAACATTCACCAAAGATTTGATATGATATAAACAGCACACCTTCAACTGACATCACAAGGTAGACCTTTTCACTGTCAAACCCAATGGCTTGTGATGGGAAAGTTTGAAATGGAGTTTGAAATAATTATTTGGGAAGTATTTATTGTCTAGTGATCTTAAATATTTCTATTTCCAGGCCTCCAAGAAGAAAGTTTACATGCTGTTCAACCTAGAGCCTGACCAGTCAGTGACTGGGGGAGCCTGGTTTAGTGACCAGGACTTTGAGTCTGAGTTTGTAGAAGTTTTGAATCAACAGTGCTTCAAGTTTTTGCAGCAAAAGGTAGAAGGATTTTCTAACCAGAGAAATGAAATGTTTTCCGTAACATGCAATTTATGTTGTATATATATATAGTACAGTTATCCAGATGCATTTTGTTGTTAGTTCATTTAGCTTAACATAGCCTGAGAGCAAGGTGGACAATTTTTTTTCAGAGCTTCTGCACACTAGTTATCAAAGATTCAAAAGACATTTCCCTCACACTTTCTGTAATTTTGCCCCCTTCCAGGCCACTGCTGCCAAAGAGGCAAAACAGGGACCCATTGCTCAAAGAAATGCTTCTTATGCTTCCTCCAAGGAGGTCTGTAAGTTCATTACAGAGCTGGGCATCAGTAAGGTAAGTGGTTATGTTCCCATGTAGGGAATTTTGGATGACAATGTTTTTGAAATATGCAGTAGATATATGCACATGGTTAGTGTATGGGCTTTTACTACATCTCTAGCAATTAGAAATGTTGCTCACAGATTATGGCAAGACTTTTCCTTGATGTGATGTAGTGCAGCCCAAAACAGCTTTGGATGGAAGTTTTGATTTGGAGTTTCTTACATTTCAACACTTCAGAATTTGTGCTTTATTCTTCACACTGTTCCAGGTCCAGCTGTCAGTTGCAGATATAGAGACCATACTGAACACCCTGATCTATGATGGGAAGGTGGAGATGACTGTTGTGGCCAGCCAGAGTAGCTCCATGGAGGACAGTCAGAGTAAACTGTACAGAGCTGTGGCACCGATCATGCAGCCTGCAGGGCTGATGAGAATACCATGTGGAGTCTGCCCTGTAAGTACGTCTTTGTATCATAGAAACAGGGTACAAATTCATACTTTTATCAAGATTGTACAAACTGTACCTTCCACTCATGTGATATGACTGAGGGTCAAGGAAAGAAAAGATACTGAATAATGTATGGAATTCTAAGAGTAGTCTGATTTTGAAAGTCCCATTTGTGGACATCTCACAATTTTGGACATCTCACAGAAATTTCAGATCCTTTCTGAACATTAATACTGGTGTGCATGCACCCCCTCGCCCATATACTCTTGCGTCATGTGTTCTGTAAAGTAGGTTTTCCACAGTGGGCATAACTGTATATTATATAGATTTGCTGTTTGTCATCTGCAGGTGTTTGACAGATGTCATGAAGGCGGTGCTGTGTCCCCGTCCACCTGTGTGTACATGAAAGACTGGCTGGAGTTCTGACACAGGTCTGCCTTTGTAGGGAGAGTATATGACAGACTGATGAATAAACATTGTGCCAACAATGAGTTGTGGACCAGATGGTCTTGGCTGCATGGTTATAACAAGATTCAGGTCCTGAAAACACCCATGAATATGGGGCTTCAGACAGAAGAGAGTCTTGAGATATGAGGAAAAACACCAGTAAATGATAACATGACACATGACCACAGTTGTCTCATTATCTTCTGTGTGTTTATGTTTCATCCAGAAAAGCAAATCTAAAGTCATGGTGAAGCTTGACCGAACTCTGCTCTTTATTATATATCTTGGACACCCACTACAGAACCAACAAATTAACAACACAGTATCAACACTAGTAGCTCTTTTAGTTTATATATGGATATGTCAGGTTCACCTCTTCCCAATATAACTCTACACACCCTTAAAGCCACTCGCTACTTGCAAGCTTAAGTCTATTTCAAAACCTGTGATTTCTTTGGGTAAGAGTAAGACACTGAACACATCCATGTTTCACACGTCAGTTGATTGCTCACAATTAAAGGAAACGGAGTACATTCAGGAAGGTTACTTTTATGTGGAACGAGCTTTGCTGTCTCTGCTTTTAGTCAACACATGCATCTGAATCAGAGAGTCATTTTCAATCCTTTATGAAATGATGATCCCAATACAGTGCTGTCTACCTATAGCTAGAACAGGTTGTTGACCAAAGTGCTGGCTGCAGACTGTACAGTAAAGGTGGTGACCGCAAGCTGCTTCTTCACGACCTCCCATCGCGCTGCCTGATCAGCAGCGTTGTCGATGTCAAACAGGGCATCAGCCAGCCCAGGGAAGGACTGCCCAGCATAGGTGTTAACACTGCTTGGGGCAAAAGCCACATGTCTGCAGGGCAAAGCATGTAAGCAGAGCTGTTAATTCACATGTCCATGCAACTATAGCCTCTACCAGGCTCCAGAGGCAGCTGGAAAGAGTAGCACATTGACCAAATAGACAGATAACATGCCAGAGGAGTTAGTCTACTATAGGGGAACAGTTTGCCGCTAGGATGGCATATTGGACCCTCTCTCTGTAGCTGACTCCCTTAGTATACTATCTATTTGGCCAATTTCTACTATTTTTCCAGCCATCCGCATGGCCTGGTAGAGGCTAATGCAACTACTCTGCTGTTGGTGTTTACTTTAGTCATCCAAAATTTAAGTACCTACAAATGGCCAATAATCTTGTATCACCATATTCTCATCTTTGAGAAAATAAACTAGTTATCACCCTCTCAGAGCTTGATCACTTTGGATGAACAGATTACCACAATGCCTTTACATCTGTAGAGGCTTGGTTTACAGATGTAGACTATCTAGATTACCTGAACCACGGTCTATCAGGCAGTCCCAGTGGGTCGATGAAGGCACCCTCTAGCTTCATGAGACGATCGTTCACAGCACGAACTGTAAGGGGACTGAAGCAGTATGGAATCTTTGTGTTACCTGTAGCTTTACCAATTTACCACTGAAGATAGAGCAATCAGTAAAAAGACATAAACTTAAAATGTACTTTTTCTTTGGTCTCCACTCACTTTGATTTGTCCACACTTCCAACGGTTTGGTGGAAAGTTGTAGTAGCCCTGGTGAAGTTTGCTATTGCCGACTCAAGGTGCTCTGTATGGACACATGGACATCTTCATTTTGTGCTACTGATGCAGGGAAAGGACACTGTCCCTTACAGATTATGAGAAGGATCTGAGCACATTTCTTATTACCTAGCCGTTTGGTTCTGATCTGTGTCATTCCAAAGAGCAGGAGGCCTTTCTGTGCAAACTCATGGTCCACCTGCTATTGTATTCAAAACATTTTTGCATGGAAAAGCTGTGCGAAGGATAATTCAATCATGAATGCTGGTCATACAGTCAAATCTAATGGCTCTACTGTGAAAGACGACTTTATAGCTTTTAAAAACAATTTCACTGGCCAACTGGGACTGCGCACTAACATTCGTTTCTAGTTAGACTATATTGGAGAAAAATTAATGCTGGCCTCCGACTATGTGCTATGACTAAGTCAAAGAGGTGTAATGCGACCCTGTCCGTTTGCCTGCAGCTCAGACTGACCTAAGCCGATATTTTGCGCACTCAGCCTGGAGCCGTGCTCCTGTCGAAGCTCGTCCATCATCTGCTGCAAAGCCGTGGCGTAGTCGCGCACATCCAGCGGCAGTACCAGGGCGTCCGCTAGGATTACAGCCATCTCCCCCCACAGCCGGCCCACCGCCTGGTGAACGGTCCAGTCAGGATCGATGAAGCGATCTTGAAGATCAAAGTTTTCGTAGGCGGAATGGTACAGGGGATATGAGGTCACACCTAAGGCCTGTAGAAAGAATGCAACTTTTCTAAACTGGCCAGTAAAAATAATAAAACCTCACAAATGTGCAGGGGATCTGGACGGACGCAATTGCCAGATGCCTCTATATGAATGGTGTAGGTTGTGTCCATTTGTTAGACCCTAATTTTGTCTAAAAGATTTTCCAAACTTTCTCAATACATCTGTATACAACTTACGGGGTCTATGTCGCTTCGCATGCTGGATGACGCGATGCCGGCATGCTGGAAAAACGGTGCGTAGTCACTCCCGGCGCCCAACTTGTTGATTCTTGAGGAAAAGACACATCATTTTGCTAAGGTACATGTAATGCATATTTTTGTCTATGACCAAACAACTACAAAATATCCACAAAATAAAAGTGAGAGCTAACTAAAACAGCACACAGCAAACATACATAATATTAGTGAAAGAATTAACTATCCCAGACTTGTTCTTACGTATAGTCAGTATATTGTAAAGTACTAGTATAGTCAATTACAAGAGGTGGGCAAAAGTCTTAGTCTCCATTTCAACACATGAACTCACTTCGGACGTGTGTCGGGATTACCCTCCTCCTCCGGTCGCTTCATCCGCCACGTGTCATACAGCTTTTTGCTGGGCTCATACGGGTCCGGCACCTGGGATAGAATGTTGAAAAATAAAGGTTGAACTTGCATCAAAAGTTGATGTAAGGAAGCCTTCCACACGACAACTGTCATAAGTTCATAAGTACAGACAGACACAATGACGGCCTCGGCAGTAACGTTATAATGTTATAACATGGCACCATGACTGTCGCTTGCGCACAATTTTGATAAACAACGACAAAGACGAACATATATCTTAATCTATAGGTTCACAATGAAACTTCCATGAAACGGTCTTTTTTATAATCAACGTCATATATCTACAGCATCGTCACCTTTTTCGACGCTTCTCGTATCATGCTGTGCAGGAGTGGGCTTGCCGCCACCGACAGTGAGAAGTTTCCTGGGAAAGACGATATTTATATTAGAACCAATCGCGTACAAAAACCTGATTGATTATCACCGACATAGTGTTTTGGTGTGTTTTTAAACAAATTCGCAATTTGGTAATTTTCATAATTAGTCCGATCTATCTAAATCGCGGTCGCTCTTTCAATGGCTCTTCAGTGGCAAATTGCCAAAGTGTTAATGATAGTCCCAGATTGGTACTACACGCTTGACTTTCATTTTTCCGTGTATACTTAACTAACATACATGTATAAATGCAATCATAACTCTTAATTCTACGTCTCACCACTTGCTACAGAGTCACAGTTGAGGTACGCTACCGTCCGTTCTTGAAGACTTCTGATATAATCCTGAAAACCGAGACGAAATCATTAATATTTATATTTTTCATCACTTTGATTCGATACATGATACATTCAACTTGATTCAAGTGATTCAATCTATGCTTTGCTTAATATATCACTTTCAGAGCGATGCGAAAGCTGCCACGGAAAATCAGATTATTCTCTGTGAAGAGGCTACCTCTACGAACTCCCCAGAGCCGATCAGACCCTCCTCCTCCGCTCCCCAGCTGCCGAACACAACAGTGCGACGTGGTCTCCAACCTGGAAAATAACAAGAGCTTCTTAAAAAAGCTGGCCATACGACCTCATTGTGGTGGGGATGAAACGGTTGAAGTATAGTTCATGTTAAAAATAACTAAATTGCACAAGTGCAGTGTTAAGTTTTATTCAGTTTTGTGAAGTTTGGTATGAAATAAACTGTTTTCAAAGACAGCTTCAAGAGAGTTTTTTTTAAAAAGCTGACTGGGGCGCATTTGGAAGAAATGGAATGAAAGTTTCTGCATAAAATGTGCCAATGCCTTGAAAATAAAAACGTGGTTTTCTTGTAAAACTCACACGTCCTATTTTGTCCTGCTTCCTCTTAGATATTCTTCCTAATCGACCATTCATTTCTCATCTTACTTTTCGCTGAAGAAAAGAAAACAAAAAAGACTGCTAGCCTAACAAAATGAAGGTTGTGAAACCGTTCTTACCCTCCCCCTTGAGTTTGCCCATGGCTCTGGCGAGTTCCAGCAGCACGGCCGTCCCGCTGGACGGGTCCACGCCGCCGTACACCCAGGCGTCATGGTGGTTCCCCACAATCACGTACCGGTCTGAAACATTACATGTAGCGCTACCAGTTATCGTGCGCTATCAATTATCGTCCACTTTGGGTCATGCGAGGTGGACTATGTAAAAGTCAGTTCCCATGAGCAATAAAGAATGACATACGTATGATCCTTAGCCATGACTCTCCCCTACACAAAAGAAATGAAATGGGTTTACATCCAGCGACAGGACAGAATAAACTCCTGAATTCATAACAACAAGCTACCTGGAAATGTCATGCATGACGTATTCCATATCTAATTCGACAACGCACACAACTCACACAGCTAGTACAGTATCTTTTACAAGTAGCTGACATGAAACCTTTCTTTGACATCTATCTGTGGTGGTTCCATATTTACATATTTGGGACATCAAGTCTTACACGTATATCTGGGACAAAAGACTCGAGAACAATGATATACACACAAATTGTTTTATATTACCTGTTTGTTAACGTTTGTAAAAGGAAGTAAGATTCCATGTCTTCGTCTCATAAAATCCCAACATTGTTTGCCATAAGAAAAGCAGCAACAACTATATAAACAAAACATAGCTAGTCTATATTATCAACAAATATGTCCTACAAGTCTTAATGCACTATGTGCTATTCACGCTACAATATCAATAATATTGCCTTATAGATTTAGATATATAAACATGTTTTTAAATATATATACATCAAGCGCTATTTTGCATAATTGATTAGGAAAGTTTATGATCCGCTGTACTCTATTATGGGACTCTGAAACACATGGCATATG
Source organism: Branchiostoma lanceolatum (assembly GCF_035083965.1). Lineage (NCBI taxonomy): Eukaryota > Metazoa > Chordata > Leptocardii > Amphioxiformes > Branchiostomatidae > Branchiostoma > Branchiostoma lanceolatum. The sequence goes on along the minus strand of NC_089725.1, from coordinate 23,329,438 downwards.
AAAGAGATGAATATCAATAGATGTCAATTATGCAAATGAATTCCCTCATTTGCATAATTAATGACAAAATGCTATAATTCCATCATGGTCAATGATGGGATTTCATTCTTGCAGCATTAGGAAGTTAAGTTAATTTTGGCATTATCAGACATAAATCATGCATATGATGGTCTCATTTACATAATTTATGAGAAAATTGTACACCATCCTTTTTGCTAAGATAAGTCTTTCATACTTGTACTATTTGGGTAGAGAAGGTGATAAACTGATATAATCTATGCAAATGAGGTCCTTACTTGCATGTGATCTATGAGTTGTAAAAACGAAAACACTAACAGAGACCGCCGTCGCCATGGCAACATCTTTTTACGTTGCCAATTTTGTTGTTCTTGGTCAGAAATCCTTTCAGATAAATGAAATGTAGTCTGTCTGGCGTGAGTAACGATTGGTATGACGAATCTTAACCCGTGTGGTCCTCGGTTGTGGCCTTTGACCTTTTTCATCTGTCGTTTGCGACATTTTCAATCATGGCCTGTGTCTGCCGGCCTTGCATTGTCTGTGACGTGTCTTTCTCTTCTATAGCCTGGGCCTGTTCTGTCCCGCCTTTAGCCTGGCCCTGATCTGTCCCGCCTGTGCCCTGGGCCTGTCCTGTCGTGCCTGTAGTCTGGGTCTGTCCTGCCCCACCTTTAGCCTGAGCCTGTGTAATAGCCTGGGCCTGGCCTGTCCTGCCTGTAGCCTGTCCCTGCCCTGCCCCGCCTGTAACCTGGACCTCGCCTGTTCCACCTTTAGCCTGGACCCGGCCTGTTGTGCCGATTACCTGTATTGTTATCGTAGTGTCCGGCGAAGCCTCGCTCTTCCGTCTCCATAGTCTGCAGTTCCACCATTGTTTGCAGCAGATCATCTTCTTTAGTTGGTCGCGAAAGTTCTTCCCGACAAGAGCGTAGAGAAACGGGTTGGCCACGGAGTTGAACATGGCGATGGCAATCACCCAATCGATTGGCGCCTCCGTCTCGCTTAAAACAAAACGATGAATAAGAAAAGAAACGATGTGGAAAGGAAGCCAGGTGACGAGAAAGAAAACTGTCACAACGAACACCATGAGAAAGGCCTGGTCGTCTAATCTAGTCGCCCTCACCGCCAAACGGCGAGACTGCCTCACCTTGACCAATATCCGGACGTACAGAGGAATTATTATGCAGATGGGGAAAATGTAGAGGAATAGAAAGGTCAAGAGTACCATGACAAAGAAGGGGTGGCTGGCATCAGATGACTCAATCTTTAACAGTACACACGAGGAGGTAGTATGCAGACTAGTGCCTGTGAAGGTCCAGTCGTTGGTAACAATGTTCCTGGTGATCGTGTCTATAGCTGCAGCCAGAGCGGACGCCATCCACACCAAAGCACAGGTTTTTCCCGCGTGTTTTACCGTCCCGTGTTGTCGGCTACTCAGGGGGTTTGTAATCGCCTTGTGTCGCTCCACAGCGATGACTGTCAGCAGGAGGATGCTCGCTGAGACCAGGAAAATCGCGATGACGCGGCTGACGTCACAACTTCGCAGGAAGGTCCAACCGGGCATTTTGTAGTTCAACTCGGCCTGTTGTAGAGATGGAAACATCGCAGCGCTTAGGTATGGCCACGTGCAGTTTTCTGCCATCATGTATTTATCTACATAAGTGGTAATTTTTCTAATTGTGGCTATAGAGTTCAGATCCTCTTCGAATTCCATACAGTAACTCTCAAACATTCTTTCTCTTTCGGCATAGTGCCCTGTGCAGTTATCTACAGCCATAGACGGACTTGTATGATTTGTAATATTTGTATTTGTGGAGTTCAGTTCGTTCCAGATGTTGTTGCAGAAGTCCTCCAGCAGTCGGAAGTTCATCGTTTTTCCAACCGTATTTGCAACATTGGACTGGATTGACTGGATTAGGACGAGGAGGCAAAAGGCGAAGTCGGTTGCTGCCAGGTTGGCTACATACACGTTACATGCCGTCCTCATGGCGGGGTAGCGGGCAACGATAAACAAGATGAGCAGGTTCGCTAACATCCCAACAGCAGAGATGCAGCAGCGAGAAAAGCTGGCGATATAGTCAAGGTCAACCATTATTTATGCTGTCCAGGAAGTGCTTTGGATCATCACTTAGCACAGAGTTAAAACTTTGTTATGTTAGGTCACAATCGCACCGGTGCCCGTGTAGTCCCGAAGACACAAATTTGTCCCGGTGGACTGCCGGACACCTGAAGGGTACTTCTCGGTGTTCTCACGATTAGCTCACGGTGCCTATTTGTTACCGGGTCCCGCGTTGATTTTAACTGCGTGGTAAAATTTCCAGGGCCCCGGCCGTGCCCAAAAATAGCCCAGTCGCCGCAGGGTGTCCCATGGGGCCACGGAGAGCTCACGCCCGAAGCGCAAAAAAAGCCCTTCAACTACCCGGCGGGGCAACTTTTGCCTATTGGAACCTAGGCATAAGCTGTCGCTCTGTCAGTGTTGTATAACTATGTCTCGGAGGTGGCCACACTGCGGCGGCCATTTGCAAATAAGCGACGGACGCCCCGTTTGTTCTTGTGTTGCGATCTCGCTACTCAGAATCGACTCTTGCAGTGATATCTGAAAAATAAAGAAGAATTATAGTTTAGATGAAACACAAAATGTATCCCTCGGCTTCTCTGCTTTGCGATATGAAGAAAACTAAAGAATTAGCAAACTTCAAGGAGGTTGAAGGAAACGTAATATTCATTTCATGCGGCGTTAAAGGTAAGTTTGCGAGGGGAGGTGTGAAAGGGACTGGCCTGATAGTATCCACCTTTTTATCTTATCTCTTCCTTAAAAAGCACCTTCGTAGACCTAAGGAGGTTCAAACCTTTGATAGAACCTCCTTGGTAGACCGCAGGAACATGTGTCACGATCAATGTCAAGAAGACGTACGGCAGGACGGAAACCAAGATGGCACTCGGCCTCGCAAACGCTACTCACGTCTCGACAGGGCAGACGAACAGAACGGCCGTGGTTTTCGGCAGAAGGGGACCAACTGTCGCTGATCTTCGGCTCCCTGGATACTGGTACTGTACAATCGTGACACAAAAGCTTGTCGAGGCTTTCGAGAAAAGACGCTGTACGAAGTAAGCTACTAGAACTGTAGTAGCTATAGTTTGAGATATCGTCTGTACTGATAGTACAATACATATGACTCTTTGTGTAGTTTGGAGCCTATAGGCTGCCATGGCCATGGGGTTTCGAGTTTCACTACGCGATGCCAATTGCAACGTATTTCCATTAGATCTGCATTCGAACGCTTGATTAGTCTTACTGAGTTACATTTATGATATTGAATATGAAATAGCATCTGTTAAAAGCCTTGGGTAATATCGTCTTTATTTCTTGTAAATGAAATAGCTAACAATGCGTGACACCAAATAAACTTGGCTCCTAGGCATATTTTTAGTGGCCAAGTGTAGCAGACACGCTTGTGCTTGACTGAGTTGGTAATCCCGGGGCTGTCACGGATGCCAGGTAGTCACGGACAATGCGTGACTGACCGGTATGAAGATGGGGAAGCTTGACAAAAGGTTGCCTAGACCGACAGAAAGGGACGTATCAGTACAAATATAGTTCGCAAGTAGTTTACCTTCTTCCCCGCTTTGTGGTTAAAATCATTTCAAAATGTCTGATTTGTACCCTGTAATCACTAACAACCAACCAAAAACCGCTCAAAGCCACCACTAAAGTGGCCAATTTCACGCCCGTGGATATTAACAATCCATGGTCTTGAAAATAGCGCCAAAAGCTTATTTACATTGATACATCAATAAGCAATAAGTCTTGTCACTAGTATCTTACAGACTGCAACTTACCTTTATGACGTCTGGGTGCAATGTTGTGAGTCTGTAGAAGTCTTGTCTGTGAAGTGTGAACGCCTGGCAGTTTGGGGAAAGTTTATGCGCCTCTTCAAACTTAAGCTGTTCGTAGAAATGGTGAAGTATACTGACGTCATGGGAGTGAAAATAGACCGCTTACGTACGGGGCTCAAACAGCCAAAGTGTAATGTACTTATCTTCTTTTCCTGCACATGCGCCCTAAATGCACAAGCCATTTTAAACCTTATCAACAGGGACAGTGATGGGAGTTACGCCGAATTTAACACATACTTGCCGGCAAACCACCCGATTTTAAAATAGTTCAGTAGACAGTTAGAATAAAACTGTCAGAGGAATCCGCACGTCTCCTCCTAATTCCAGATGTTCATAAATGGTAATGTTATAATAATATTAACAAGAGTCCTTTGGACACAAGCCTCCGTGAAGTAATTATGGTGTTTGCGGTGTGGCTGAGGTGTTTGGTACCCTATTTAACTGCCGACATGCCAAATGTCAGACAAATACATCAAAAGGATCTTGATTCATAGGTGCGAAGACACAGACCTAGAAATAAACAAGTTGTCAAAGTATGAAAGTCTCATCTTAGCAAAGAAGGCTATTGTAGCATTTGCTCATAGATTATGTAAATGAGGCCCTATGGAATTACAGTCTTTTCTTATCAATTATGCAAATTAGATCTTCATTTGCATAAGTGATATCTATCAATAGTCCTCTCTATCTCAGATACAGGCAGATACAGGCAGTGTAGGAAGCTGCAGCCTAACATCTGCTTGGAGTCGTTAATTGAAACCACGCACCAGACACTACGTGATGCAGCTATTCGAAGGACGACACACCACCCAATATCTGCTTAGCACAAAACCTCCCCGACAGCGCACAGCCACAAAACGTTACGGCCTGTCTCAAGATAGGGGTGCTTTTACAATATCACATTAACGATAAAAGCACGTACGGTGTAAAAAAAAGACAACGTGCATCATCACGCGCAACCGAGCGGACGATATGCCAAATTACATACCAATGCAGCAACGGAATCGTGAGTTGTAGATGCGAACGTGCGCACAACTCTATTCCTTATACTCCTTCAGGAGGTGACCCTCCTTCCCGGAGTGATGACGTTTTTAATGCATCGGACGATAATGGGCAGAGCTACGTTACTACTATATTTTTCTGTGTTTCTCAATGCACATTTTGTTACATGTAACGTTAGCCAGATTTTCTTCGTTTCATTTGATATAGCATGGATATAGATTACAACATAGTAAAACGGCGATGTCTGTATGATACTGTCTACTAACTATCGATCACCTTGTGGCTTTGCGGGCGCATTGTCCACTGTAATTAGGTAAATGAAGCAAGAATAACTACACTTCAAAATTATCGACGATTTCTGTACAGCATGTATTGTTTTCTGACCTGGTTCGACGGCTCCTCGGATGGTGCCGATGACATTGTATGTAGTCCGCACCTCCCTGTCTTGGTTTACCACAAGTCGTACTGTCCTGTGGAAATGATTGTTGCTGTTCACCTTGAGGTGTCTAGTGCCACATAGGTCAGCAGGTTTCCTTGCCGTTTCTGTTGCAGGGTATATTTGTACAGGGAGGGGTTGCTAGCCCAACATGCTCGAACACAGAAAGAATCCCCATTTTACGTCCCTTCCGAAAGACGGGTGTAGCTCCCACCGAGATGCTCTCAGTCCCGGGATTTAAACCGGGGCCCCCCAGTTACCCACTAATTGGAGCCATGAGCTCAACTGTGTGGCTGCTACCTGTTGAGCTATGTTATAGTGACATCCCTTTAGAGAATGGAAAGAATTACCGTAGAAAGTCTTAAGCTTTGAGAGCAAAAGTTAAAGTTTTCTTCTACTATATTCTTGTCGGTGTTCAGGAGATATGTGTACCCAGTTCCGGCTCAAGAACGTGCCTCTGGGCCATACTAATCACAGAGGGGTGTGGTAATAGTCAGTATGTCGATGCGCTACTGAATTTGCTAATTTTGTCAAGAGTAACTTAGATTTATTTTGTCTGCATAGCTATAGATTTAGTATCATTTGTACCTGCTACTGGTCGGACCCGTATAACCTGGTCCTAAGTGGTAGGTAATATCTAACCCTCCCTGCCAGTCAAGGGGAGCTTCGGGGCCTGCCATATTCCTGAAAAATATTATCATACATGGTGTTTTTTTAACGTTATATAAGGTACAACGCGTATAGATAGCATGGATTTTAAAGATGTTTTACATAGACATTCTACTTTCGACAGCTAAAACTAATACAGCTCTTCAAATGCTTTTGAGTAGACCACGGAAAGCACTCGAAGTAAAAGACTTTTACTTCAGTGTGCTGCGTCCCAATAGTGACAGATGAGATTATGATATCGTCTACCGTGTCGCAAACTGCCATGAAAGTGCCTTTATATTGCTTGAGTATACAAATAATTGCCCGTGTTAAAAGTGATACATTTTTGCCTTAGATGTTCAAAGGCAGACCCACCTCAGTATTTCAACTGCAACTCCGTAGCTGATTGGGTGTACGGGAATGGTCGGAAGGCCTGCATCTTGTTCAGGTAACCGATAGGCGTACTCTGTCAACACAATTTGTTAATCACGATTTATTGGAAAGGTCAGTCATGATAATCACTCTATCTCGCAACCAACCACTGCATGTGAGTTGGAGAGACGTGCTCTGAAGAGATCATTTTGTGAGACCTGTTCAATTTTACATCGCAATGCGCCACGATGTTCTCATCTCTCTCGATTGTTCTCTCCCTCTCCACCACTAAGCTAACCAAATGATTCTACAACCGGGCATCTTTTCCTCTTGGTAATAAATAAGATCTAGACAATGTAGCTACATCTGGACAAAAATTTCGTGTTGGTGTTTCTCTTCTTTCTTACGACCAATCCTTTTGGGCAGGGAATTATGAAAGACACCGACCATTTACTGATTACTCATTAAGACAGCGATAAACGGTATTTCCATATATGGGGGTCTCTATACTACTGACTACGAGAAATGAAAGAGACCACACCATTAGCTGGATAAAAAGGCGTCAGGACGTCTCCGTTTGTGCCCTTGACCGTTCCCCGCTGCACGCCCGTGCTCGGCATCATCCAGCCGTCCGGCCAGACCGCCATGCCGGGCGCCACGCACTGCTCAGGGTCCGAGTACAGGATGAGACCGGCACAACCAAACTGACCAGCCTGATTAACCTGGATAGGATGGTCACAACAAGGTAGGCATTATTCGGGAACAAACTACATGTGTCTTCATGGGCAGCTAGGACCCTCTTACAAAGCCAGGGGACCGAGCCAGCCAAACACTTTGAAAATGTATGGAGTTCATACAACATGTCTTGTCAACGGAACCCGCTACTAACCTTGTCGCCCCTGAATATCTTGCCATATCTGGCGATGCAGACCTTCCCAGCCACGTCCACGCCCAGGTCCCGCACCAACGTTTGGAAGTCTTCAGCCCGGGCAAAGTTTACATACACCAATTCACCCTACAGCCAAACGGTATAGTGAGAAAATTACCTGTTGGTAAAAACAGATGTCCTGTCTTCAATTATATTCCAATACTGCCCTACTTTCCTTTAGAAATATCGTCGGTTTTGTTACTACACAGTATGGAAATCTGTCAAACATATTTGACTTTCATTACAGAACAAAACAAAAGAAAACAAGGCAATCAAACATGGCACACTTCATCCCTTTACCCATGCTGCTTTGCAGCCCTTCCAATCCCATAGCAAAAATAGCATAGACAGATAGACGGATAGACAGACAGACAGACAGACAAACAGACAGACAGACAGACAGACAGACAGACAGACAGACAGAACAATACTTCACTGCCTTGGCATGGTGGCATACTACGGGACTACAAGACCTCTCCGTGACAGCAATTTCCATAGATATGAAACAAATCCATCTATTTGTATTATCTAAATACAGATGAAGAGCTTAATCACACCTGAACTTCTCCTGACCCTGAGTAAGCGTTAAACGGCGGTTCGGCCTCGGGATCGTCCACCCCGGCCTCCTGCTGCTGGGACTCCACCACTACTGTGCCGTCAGACTCCAGCAGAGACACGCGGCTTAACTAAGGTTTGTTATACAAGAAAATATTTCTTAAAGACATCCGGAAAAAGTTTGAGCGCTCAATGTCACATTACAACAGCATGGATGGCCGGTACTTCATTTGTAGTTATCACTAACTTGTATCGCAAGATTAAGTGTTCTGTACTAATACAGGAGCTCTGGTATCCGGTATATAGGCGTTTAGTATAGGACATGGATTCATAAATGTGCAGATATGTATGTGCAACACATGGTTATGTCTCCTACCCTGTTGGGATCCCTGCTCGGGTATGCCAAGAGCACGTCGTACGGGACCAGCCGGGCGGAGTCGAACCCGTACTCCAGCCACCTGTCCCGTAACAGCTGGGCCACCCCCAGGTCCATCTCCTTCCCGGCTATGTGCGGGCGGGCCGTCAGCTCCCTTGGATTGTAATAAGTAACGTGCCTCTAATCAGACATGAATCGGTTATGTTTTTTTCAGACTGGCATGTTAGAATTTTTTCAAGATTTTTCTCAGACTCTAAACATGTCATACACGTGATACCCTAGATAAGAAATATTAATCGCTGTCAAACCTCTAATTGTTACAGCAAGGGAGTGACCAGGAGGGCAAACGTCTAAATATGCCTGAGACAACCTCTTTTCAGATCTTGACCAAGGTAAAGTTGACACAGTGCCATAAAGCGACAAATGGTTAAATTTCAACTATCGATCTCTTTGCCAGTGTAACGGACTCCTCCAGACTGTTAAAATTCTTACTACATGTACGTGCTGGTGGGCGTGGGACTATGAATTACTTGGCAAACTTGACCCATTATAATTGCATTGGGAATTTCTCAACCTATTGAGACAAAGCCCAAACATAGATCTAAGAAATTGGAACACACTCGAAAGACTGCACGGTAGCTGAGTAGGTGAGCGCATGATGACCGCCTACATAGCTAGTAGTGACTGGGAGTAAGCGTTCACGTTGTATAATATGATACAAGCGTTGTACCTGCTACTAATCACAAAGCTTTCACCACAGAAAAAAACACAGACCTCAGGTTCTCCCTGATATTGTCGGGCGTGACCTCACGTTGTAGCCGTGCTGCGATGCTCGGGTCTCCCTCCCGTGTCAGGGCCGCCGACCATGGCGTCGCGCGTTTGGGAATGGCGAAGTAGCCGATGATGATGCCAAGCACGAGGCCGAACAACGCACATCCTGTCCCCAGGAGTAAGAAAGGTCTTCTACGCACGCCTCTGTATCCAGACGCGTTCTCAGCCATGATTGTACCTCAAGTTCCCTGGCAGCTGATCGTCTGGAGGCTAGTCGTAAGGGCTAGTCCAAAACTTGAAGGTTGCCGGGGCCCGGAAGAAATCGAGGGAACGACGAGTTGCCCCATCCACTCTTTTCAGGATGTCTTTATTTCCATATATATATATATATATATATATATATGTACCACCTTAATCTACTTAACTCCTCTAGTCATCATGTGACAGTATATACAGAATGATCATATTTTTGCTAGCCTTCATCCCTACTGCTAAATGTTTGGAACAGTCATGAAACCTTTGGACTTGTGAGGGTACTGAACCTGTAGCTAAATAATCTGACAAGGTTACAATACTGTCAATTCCGTAATACGGTTTATATTTTGACTACATGATATGAATGCGTGTGAGGACATAGTGTGTATAAAGTGAATGTCACTTTACTTATAAGTTAAAACCAGTACTCCGGGCTTTGTGTCCTGATGTTGTGCTCCGGTGGCGATAACCAAACATCACTTGTCAATCGTTAACCAACAGTTCGGCATGTTCACAATAAGGTCTCAAGGCCACCACCAAACGCTCACTGGTCTATGCCCCATGCAGCGATCCCACTGACAATTTCTACGCAACTATAGACCTGCGCTCCATGCATTATCGAGTACTTAGGCCACAGCAAGTTAATTTTATGGATGACATTAGCGCGCTCATTAATTTTCGCCTGATTTCGAAAAAAAGAAGATTTTTTTTACCCTTCGGCAATGGTCAACATACCGAAAATAATACAATATGTCGCAAACAACAGTCAGTTCTATCGCAAAAACGTTCTAGATGCCATAAAAAGGCATTTGCAAATGTAAAATTGTGAAAACTTTGTACAAATGCGTTGTACAATTATTGTGTATGCAAGCTGTAACAAGATTGCTCGTCGTCACGAACTTACAGGAAGACACTGTGCAGCCCTCATGACAAACTTGTAATATAGTCTGTAATTTCTGTGCCAATATCATCAACAACGTGTAATCCGATATGCTCAAGTTCTTGAATGAAGGTCGTGATATCATATTTTGTTGCTTCAAGTCTTGTTTAACAAGATTCATGATCTAAAAATTTGAAAATATAGGAATCTTGTTTTTTTTGGCCCGCCTTGTTTTTTTCCGCCCTATCTCATTAATTTTGGAGTCTGCAGAGGATGTCATCCATTAAATTTACTTGCTGTGGCCTTATGAAAAGTAAAGGCAAAGTGGGCAACCTCAGACTGGGGACGAAGCATGGCGCTTTTTCGTAAGGTAGTGCACTGCGGCTTCGCTACGGCTCGCTTATTGCAGCCAAGCACACCGAGCACCCCTACTCTTCTCTATAACTGTGTTGTTCTTTACGTACAGAGGTTTGACCAGCTGGGTTTGACGTATTTCTATACTGAGTGAGATATAAGCGAGGAAAGGTCACCTCAAGATCTACCTTATCATATTGCATTAACGATACGGATAACTTCAACGACGAGCATTGAAGAATGTTCCCTTTATTTGGAATACATATGAATCGAAATGTTGAATCTTCTTATTGCACAACAGTGACAACACATTTCTGAACTGTATTCGTAACGGATGTAAGCAGTTTCGTGTACCACTTGGGGGACATGATTCTCGTCCCATTTGATCGATTCCGTCAACGTGCCTACAATTGTTTCAAAAGTATGGTAACATCGTCAGGACATGACCATTTTTTTTGCAAGCACACTTTGGTGCTCTTATCTTCAACTTCAGCTTGCTTAACCCCCAGATAACCCCGCGAGGGGCAAAGTAGGGGGGGAAATCTGGTACCCATATAATAGTTCCCATAACACCCCTCCCATTGATTAACCGAAAAGACCCAAAAGATTTACATGTAGTCCGTGATTCTATTCAGTCTCATGAATGCCATTCCCCGGAATGCCCGAGCAATGACGTTCCTACACGATCAGTGTGGAGTATCGGGGCGCTTGGCGAGCCAAGTAGCAACCCCCTCGTTGGCCGTGACCGTGTCCATGACCTTGGCTAGTTTGGGGAAGCCGTCAAGAGCGCCGGGCAGCACCACGAGGACCTTGGACATGACGTCATAAAACACCAGGTCGGCCCATGTCAACTGTAAAATAGATTGAAAAGATTATGGGCCTTCTTAGGCAGAAAAGATACCCATAACCGTTACCATCCAGCAACAAAAAGTTACACAGCGTTCAACAGTACAATGCTGAACTGAACAACTATGTCACACCGAAATCCAAACAAATATTCGTTGTAAACGTCTATATAATGTTAACATAGTCATGATAACTACGTCTCCTGATTACGTATATCACAGGTAATTACATAAGTAACTGATGTCGGATTAGTATGCGACTATGCGATACTATCACGATGATACTCACGCTATCACCAACGAGATGGCCATGTGGTCCACAGAGGTTTTCGTACTTGCTGAGGAAGTCGGGAGCAAAATCGGCAAGTTCTTTCTTGCACTCTTCCTGTGGTACAGGGCATTTTCGTGATGAAAAAATAATAAGATTATTTTTTTCAAAAGTTAGTAAAATAAATGTATTGTAAGCTGCATTCATTTCAATGACATCTGTGTCGTCATCACTATCACGAACAATGCTGATTGGTTCGGTCCATTCATTCTGACCCCATCATTTGAATTTTCATCTGTCGTAAAATTTATGTTTCTTCGATTAGTAATGAAACTTTCCAACGAGATCTACGTGTCATTCTTTGAAGTTTTTCTAATTACGATAACGCCAGTTCACACAGCTTTTGCCGCTATGAACACTTCTTTAGGCCACCTCAGAGTCCCACACGCGTACATGTACCTTCCTGTCCTCAGACGCCTTCCGGATCACCGCCTGCCTGCCCCTGAGGTCGTCTATACCGTCCACCAGCATGTCGGCCTGCGCTTCCTCCAACTTGGTCTTCCCCGCTAGACCTGGTGAAATGGAAGAGATGAAGAGTATGGCACCTGATTCTATCACACTAAAGCTTAATTTGTCGCTGGTATGTCTTTCAACACAACATGCAGTCTTGCACTTCAAGTAACTAAAACAAACAAAAAATCATTATGATAACCAGAAATTATTTTTCTTACTAGATATCGTCACAAAAGACTCACACTAAAGCTCAACTTGTCGTGAATGTGTCTTTGAAGTTGAACACAACATGCAGTCCTGCAACTACACTAAAAAAACTCATTATGATAATCAGAAAATATTTTCTGTCTAGATATCGTAGGCCTTTCGAAAAGGTCTGACCGTGACCGTGACCCAGCAGTGAGATTGTCAGGCTAGTTACTTGCAGCCGGTGTGCCAATATTCGATGCGCTTTTGCGACTTACCGGTCTCCTTGGCAACGTAGCGCGCTATCGCCATGCTCTGACACAGGGTGACCCCGCCCACCTCCAGCACCGGCAGCTGGCCCATGGGCGTGTCTGGAAAAGATGTCAATCGGTACTCTCCAAGCAGAGGCTCTGGCTGTTTTTCAAAACGTTTTCTTTAGGCGTTTTTGTCGGGCTTTCTATTTTGTCTCCCGCTTTCTTTAAGTCGCGTGGGCTGGCGAAATAAAGAAAATGGGACAAAATAGAAAGCCCGACAGGAACGCATAAAACACGTTAAAAAAACAGCCAGAGCCCAACCTCTACTTGGAGAGCAAGGTGAAGCTCTTGCAGCGAACCTCACAAATTATTTGGCGGCTTGACGGTTTCTCTGACGGTTTCTGTATTCCTCATCAATCACCATGTTTCCCTCTAATCACACATCCCTCTATCCCGTTCTCTCGATCTATGCCTACCTCTAGTCTGTATAACGCAAACTCCAGCTGTCCGGTTACAGGACGGCGAGCGGTCACAGGAGGCTTGATTGAATTCAGGCTAGCCTACCTCATTTTACGCTCTAAAACTAATTTCGAAGACCAATAGCTTCATGTCTTATCTACTTTCAACATCATATAAGGTATTCAGCTACTAAGATGCGGGTAGTCATTTACGGTAACCAAGGACCTCCTTGCGGTAACTGAGAACGTTTATGTTATCGATTTATTATCATGATAGAGAATCTGACGAAATGTTGGGTGGGTCCTGTAATGAAGACATATTTACTTCAATCAAGGCGATTTAAAACTTCCTTGCTCCACGAATGGTCCAAGCAGAGTACATGTAGCACTAAGAGTGACGTCATTTGTAGACTATCGGCTTTACACACATACACATCTCTCGCACCCCCCCCCCCCCCCCCCCCCCACCCGTCCAACACGCCAGCCCTCTGACATTACTCCTCATGACGTACTCGGCTTGAGATCAGGCCACTTGTCCCTCTGGATCCTGACGTCTTCATACTCTACCCCTGCAGCGGCGAACACAAGCCGGGTGGGCTCCGCGCGCGCCCTCAGGTTGAAGTATGTCAGCCTGTACTTCTGGGCCATACTAGGTACCTGTAAGTGCGCATGTCAACGGCCTGTAGGATGGTGACCTTTTGTGTTAACGGTGGACCGTATTACACAACGAGTAGCACCGTAGCTAAAGACCGGCCAGTTCTGTGTCTGTCCTGTCTACATTTCCCACCTCTGCAGTCGGCGACAACGACAAGTGTTCATCTTGGATCCTTCCGACATGGCGCGTCTTGCCAGACTTGGTGCGACTTTAGTTTTGGCGGCAGGTATTAAACGTTGGATAGCACCGGGTACATCACCCCCCTCCCCACAGTACCGTTACCCCTTTCGGGGTTTTGCATCTTTTGTCCTGGACCTAATTTGCATAATCAATGAGGAAGTTCTATGAAGTTCTATGCTTCAGGTGTTTTCCATGATATGACCTTACTGCATATGTAACCAATGTCAGGTCAAGGAGGTTCAGGTGGAACATTTAACGTTACAAATGCCAGTTATGCAAATATGGACATGATTTGCATAATCAATGAAAAATTGACATTTTTCATTTAATTGAGAAAAGATAGTGTAGGATTTCATCCTTGTGATATATGTAAGTTCTTCACTGTACATATTCAGGCACAGGTTATGTAAATGTGGATATCAATTGGAATGATTTAACTATTCATGGAGGTCTGATGTTTCAGAACATGACGGACATTTGTTTGTCCCTGCAGCTGTGCTGTACGTGCCAGTGCGCAGGTGGGCAGCTGGAGGGGCATGTGAGAGTCAGGCGAGGATGGACGGCAAGACGGTCATCATCACGGGAGCAAACACGGGCATCGGCAAGGTCACGGCCAGGGACATGGCAGAGAGAGGTAAGGCAGAGACAGGAGTAATTTTTAATTGTACTGTAGCATTGGTATATTTACACACACACAAAGTCAAGGTTAGCAGTTAAATAGCTGATCATGTTGGTACATTCAGTTGTAATACCTTTGACTTTGACGTTATTAAGATCCATAATCAACACCTAGAACAAAAGGTCATCTGTCATAAAAAAGTATATTGCATATCCACCTGTAATCCTGTTTCAATATTTACAATAGAAATTGTTTTCATTCATTCTTCTTCTTCCTTATTGATTGATTGATTCATTCATTCATTCATTCACTCACTCATTCAATTCTCTATTTATTCTCCAGGTGCCCGTGTCATTCTAGCCTGCAGAAGTTTGGAGAAAGCTGAGGAGGCTGCTAAAGAAATCCGCAGTCATTCGGGAAACAAGAATGTCGTCGTGCAGAAACTTGACCTGGCTTCGTTGGCATCAGTACGACAGTTTGCAAAGGCGGTCAATGATGCTGAGCCAAGATTGGATGTCCTGATTAACAATGCAGGTACAGTAAAAGTTCATAGGTCATAGTGTACTACAGTACTACATGTAGTATTATTACCATCATGTACTCTTTCTATGTTATTACTAAATTGTTTCCTTAATCACACAAAGCTTCCTTCACTGAAGCTGGATCCAAGTCTTCCAGCTTCCTCCTTACATGTACATAATAAAGACTGGTGAATTTCATCTGCATTGTGGTGTGTCGTGTCTTTCATTTGACTGTAAATCCCCACTATACTGTTACTGGTGCAGGTGTGATGAGCTGTCCCAGATGGGAGACAGAGGACGGGTTTGAGATGCAGTTCGGAGTGAACCACCTGGGCCACTTCCTCCTCACCAACCTCCTCCTAGACAAAATCAAGAAGTCCGCGCCCAGCAGAGTGGTCACGGTATCCTCTCTGGCACATGCTTTCACAAATGGTATTGACTTTGACGACATCAACTATGAAAAGGACCATAGTCCAGAGGAGTCTTACCGCAGAAGCAAGCTAGCTAACGTGCTGTTCTCCAGGGAGCTTGCCAGGAGGTTAGAAGGTAAAAATGCACATGCTGATATCAAAGCTGTTCAACAAAAATGATTATGTCAATGTTATAGTGCTAATGATAAATGCAGATTATGGATGGCACTTTGTGTGACTGCAAAAGAACCAACTTTTGGGTTGGGGTTGAGTCATGAAGGGTATAAACACTTGATGATTTTGAGGGGAAACTTCTGTCAATAACTGATGTTGTTATCTCTCTGGAAACGTGAAAAGGTGTTGTTTTTGGTGTGTCTGGGTGTTTGTGTCTCCAGATATTTGCGGTCAGCATAACATAAAAGAGCTGGTTTGTAAAAGAAAAAATGAGCTGGCCTGCATAAAAAACTTGATACTGTGATCATTGATATGGTCGTTACAGAGTGAAAATCTGTAAAATCCTTCTTTCCAAACTGCACAGGTACTGGGGTCACATCGAATTCCCTCCATCCAGGAGTCATCTACACAGAACTAGTCCGACATCGACAGGAAAGAATACGTGGAGTAGTCGGTGAGCAGCTTTCCAGGGTGGCCAATAAGATCATAGAAGGATTTGTTGGTATATTTGGAAAGACCTGTGAGGAGGGCGCCCAGACCACTATCTGTTGTGCGGTAGCTGAGGAATGGGAGAACACAACTGGTCTGTACTTCAGGTAGGTGTCACCTTCCTTGTTATTGACTTGTGTTGATATTCATGTTCAAAATTCCTGCCAATGTAATACACATTTCATCTATTTATCTATAATGTGATACACATAAAAGTGCCTAACATATCTGAATCCCCTGTGCAGTGACTGTGTGCCCAAGGAGACGTCAGCGGCAGGCATGGATGACGAGGCAGCCGCCAGACTCTGGGACGTCAGTGAGAAGATGGTCGGACTCAAGTCATGAAGTCACGCAGAGCATATTATGGGATGCAAAATCTAAAGCCTGCTGCTAGAGATTTAGAACCACAGATGATGTGACATCAGTGTTGTTAGAAGAACTATGCAATTTGTGTTTATTTGTGTGCTCATTAGAAGCTGTAGGTTGGAAAGTCAGCAAGTTAGGATCAATTTAATGTCTGAGGCTCCGTGTATTGTCAAGAACAGTGGAATTTGTACTTGTTTTTGGGTGTAGGTCGTACATAGTTCCATACTAAGTTGTAAGTTATACAACAGGTGAAATGTAGTGTTTATGTATTCTGGAGTATTTAGTTATTAGCATATGAACACCCAATTTAACAAATTACAACTGAAGTGCAATGTAGTGCATGTTGTTGCATTCAGGTTCCAATCATTAGTGTTCCTTCACTACTTTTCTTTGATGATGTAATAAAGCTGTTGTTATTTCCTCCTTAGAAATGCATCAGTTTACGTTATATTAGCTTTATAGGTTGCATAAAGAATACAACCTATGCTGCACATTGGGTTTGGCACAAAATAAAGTACTTCTGCAACATGGAGGTTACTGTTTTCTGTGTCCTTGTGTGAAGAAAACTCTCCCTCGTTTTGTTCAGTTTTTAAAATTGATACACAAAATGTAGTGGTAGATCTAGCTCCGTAAAACAGGTAGCTCGGTAAAACCAAGGAGGTTATATAGACAGGAGGAGGCTCTAGATTAGCGGCCTTTGAGCTGAGTTCGAAATCCGTGTGAAAATACAATTAGCATTGACGTGCTTGGTAAAACCTGTTCCAATCTAAAAGATTATTTTCAGACTTCCTTGCTTACTTTTATGTTGACATCATCACTAAAAAGATTGTGCCATGAACAAATGAATGAAAGTGTATGAAAAGCGCTGTTCTCCAAAATGATTAATGACTGATGACTCATTCACTTCATTTGGGCGAGTGACATGTATGTCAGTGACCGATAGGTCAGGTCAATGACCTCACGTTTACGCGAGGCGGTAGTTGGTTGACTCCTGGCAAACACTGCATGCATATGACCCCGGCATACCTGTCCCTGCCCCATTGTGCAGTACTGGTGTGTTAGTGCAAGGAGGTTTGGTTAGTGCAGAACACAGGACTGGCCTCTTCCAGAATCAACGAAACCACTTCAAACGTATACATCGTGACACCCGCTTGCTGACGAAGACTACACCATGGCACCACTTCTCAGGATCGCTGCGATCACCGTGTTGGCGACAGGTAATGTTAGGAATCATAGTCACAGTACAGCAAGTCATGCTGGCCTGCTAACTGGTTCTTTCTAGTACTGGATGAACATGGACATATCGCCTTTCCTTCTTTGTTTCACATGTTGGTATTCTGCAAAGTAAGCCAATTTACAGGTCTAGAATTGAAAGAAATAAATTCACGGCGACTCAGTGGGCAATGTAAGCTTATTATGTTACTCTGCCAAGGTCAATGCCCTTACGGCGAATAACGTAGGTAATGTAACGTTACGTTACGTTATAAGTTAATGTTAGCTCGCAGCGATGGATTTATATCAATTGTGATGAACCAAAAGGCATTTCCATGGCTGTAGATTGGAGTTCTATCTTTTTTAATCCCTTTCTTTCCCTTAGGACTGCGGACATGCATGACATTCAATACATGTTTGTTTTTTTGGGTGTGTTGAATTAACTCGCCAGGAAGCGTTAACTCATTGTCCATAGAACTGCTTTAAGTCTCCGTCTGCCAACACATATTTGTTTTTGTGTGTGCGTGAGTACGTTCAGTACGTTGTGTCTCGAGTTGTTACTGTTTCATGCTTGATTGCCTCGGGATTCCAGCAGGGCCTATGGTAGCGTGGGCTAACATTAACAAGGCGTGTCAGTGGCGTCCCTTGTCCACCTGTCGTCCACGTACTGTTTGCTGACTGTATATGTGGCCCAACCAGTTTTACACATGCATTTTGCGAGCACACAGCCGAAGTCTGACTCAGTGGAGTCGATTTTGGACTCTGTAAACAGAAATTTGTGGCACTCAAGTACCCTTTTCCCGGACTCGACTTGGTAATCATGGTCAAGTCGGACTCAAGTCGCGTTACTTGTATGCAAATCCACGACCCCGAGTCTACTCCCGGTGAGTCATGCACTGCTCAGGCCAGAAGTCATATGAAATCATTGAAAAGCACTTGGCGCAAATTTGTAAATTTTTCGGTATCTATTTCACAATTTTGTGCACTCTGTGGTGAAAGTTAGTCATGTTTAAAGCGAGACAATACTGCGGTCGTCACACCGCCAGTGCAGCTTAGCCTGGGTGCCGTCCTATTTCTACTGGCGGGGCTCCTACATTCGCTACCCTAGGGCATGTAGGGTAGGAGCCCCGGTAGAAATAGGATGGCACCGAGGCTAAGTGCAGCTTCGCGGTAGCCTCTACCCGGCTCCAGAGGCGGCTGGAAAGTGTAGAAATTGGACAAAAAGACAGAAAACATGCAAGAGAAGTTAGTCTGCTATAGGGGTACAGTTGTTGATGGCATATTGGACCCTCTCTCCGTATCCGACTCCCATAGCATACTGTTCATTCTATTTGGCCAATTTCTACTATTTTTTCAGCCATCCCGGCGGAGCCTGTTAGAGACTAACTTCGCGGCCCTGTGTGTAAACAGACACTTGAGTCGGACTTCCGGGCTGACTCAGTGTACTCCGAGTGTGCTTGGAAATGCGTGTCTAAACCCAGCCTGTTTCTTGTTTGATTTGTCCCTGCAGCTGTGCTGTACGTGCCAGTAAGCAGGTTGGCAGTGTTCATCTTCGATCCTTCTGCCATGGCGGGTCTTGCTGCGATCTTAGTTTTGGCGGCAGGTAACTACCAGCATATCACCCTCCTCCCCCACAGTACCCTTTTCCTGTTTTTGTATCTTTTGTCCAAGGCATGCTATGGTCTTAATGCTTTTTTTGGTGGCAGATAGCTTTTCATGTAAGGAAGGTTTAGGTTCGGGCCCCCTAGCAGCTTGCTCTGGAACTTCAGAGGCGTTTTTGGTTAAATCTTTCAAGGAAGATAACTGAACAAGGGAATGGCGGAGCTTAGGAAGAGAGGTACACAATGAAATGCAAATTATTCCAATTACGACTCAACTTGCATGATTAATGAGGAAAATCTCTCATTCAAGTGTTTGCCATAATTAGGGGTCAATGGCCCTTCCCAAGGTCATCTGCTGTAACCACCGAATAAAATCACCGAGTGAGCTATTTCATGGAGGTCTGATGTCTCCGAACATTTGTTTGTCCCTGCAGCTGTGCTGTACGTGCCAGTACGCAGGTGGGCAGCTGGAGGGAAGTGTGAGAGTCAGGCCAGGATGGACGGCAAGACGGTCATCATCACGGGAGCAAACACGGGCATCGGCAAGGTCACGGCCAGGGACATGGCAGAGAGAGGTAAGGTAACACTACAGAGCGCGAAGAACGAATATAATGACTCCATTTTACATCTATTTCATTTCATATGAGACTTAAACTTTGGTTTTGTACGTAGTCTACACAAATGTACTAAATGTGCTAAGATCAAATTTATACCTGAGTTAAAAACATAGCAATGAATGTCCTTCCAGTCAATAAGGTTGTTAGATTTGATAGATTAACTGAGTATAAAGTTACGGAGAGTTGTTTCCACCCACTCCAGGCGCCCGTGTTATTCTAGCCTGCAGAAGTTTGGAGAAAGCTGAGGAGGCTGCTAAAGAAATCCGCAGTCAGACGGGAAACAAGAATGTCGTCGTGCAGAAACTTGACCTTGCATCGCTGACGTCAGTACGAGAGTTTGCAAAGGCGATCAATGATGCTGAGCCAAGACTGGGTGTCCTGATCAACAATGCAGGTACTGCACCACTCAGAAGATGCGATTTGTTAACATGGTTCTGAATTATAACATTCGTACATTGTGCAGAGAAAATCATGAAAAAATCTTAGAAAACAAGTTTGATTCTACATGCCTTAAAAATAATTTTGATTACTTTTAATGCATGTAGAAACAAACTTGTTTTCTATAATCTCACAGGAAGAATAGGACCACAGGAAGAATAAGTAGCAGAAATGTCAAGCCAAATGTGGATACAAATAAAGTAAAAGGAAACCGAGTTACTGTATGGATACGATACACTGTGATAAATTCAATCGCGACAGACTATTTTTTCTGAGAATGTTTGTTGAGCGAACAGTGTGGTTCTCCAATACAAATGTACATATGTTTTATACATTATCTCTGATGGTGTATTTGCAGCTTATAAGCCCAGAATTCTAATTAGCATCAAATGGACACTAATAATGGCCGACACATTTTTCTGTAGGTGTGATGCACACCCCTAGATGGGAGACAGAGGACGGGTTTGAGATGCAGTTTGGAGTGAACCACCTGGGCCACTTCCTCCTCACCAACCTCCTCCTGGACAAACTCAAGAAGTCTGCCCCCAGCAGGGTGGTCACGGTGGCTTCTCTCGTACACGCTTTTGCAAAGGGCATCGACTTTGACGACATCAATTCTCAGAGCTGGCTAACGTTCTGTTTTCAAGGGAGCTCTCAAAGAGATTGAAAGGTAAAGAGATAGTGAGATAGTGTCCATGGCTTGGGTTGTATTTGTTGATAGTCTATGAAATTTTCAATCACCAAGTGTTGCAGAGTGACATAGGCAAACAGTATTGCATGATGTAAAGCTAAATAGCATGTTTTTAAAACTCGACTCAGGCACCGGAGTCACATCAAATTCTCTTCACCCTGGAGTCGTCCTGGAGTCAGAGGTGATGCGCTATCGAGAGGGAACCTGGCAGGGGAACTATGGTAAACGTATTGCCAGTGCGCTAATGAAGGTGGTGGGCACAATCTTCTCCGTGTTCGGAAAGACCCTGGAGGAAGGCGCGCAGACCAGCATCTGCTGTGCGGTGGCTGAAGAACTGGAAACCACGACTGGGCTGTACTTCAGGTTAGACTTCCAGGCGTGCGTTGATATCGGATGGTATTTTCTGGTATATTACAGTCAAAACTGTCCAAGAAGACCGCTCTAGGGACCGAGGAAATCTGGTCTATGTGGACAGGTGGTCGCTTTAGACAGGATTGTCAATGGCTGTGTCAATGGGAAGAATTATTTAAAGGAACACCAATGAGTGGCCACACTGACCACTGGTCCTTATCTAGAGGCGATCACTTGGGCAGCTTTGACTGTACTCTTTAACTGCTAATTGAAGTAGCACACAGAAAGGTTTAGAAAATTGTGTAACATACTTGTCGTATGCTTGCCATATTTCAGTGACTGTGTGCCCAAGGAGACGTCAGCGGCAGGCATGGATGACGAGGCAGCCGCCAGACTCTGGGACGTCAGTGAGAGGATGGTCGGACTCAAGTCATAAATGTCAAGAGAATTGTGCTGTACTGCATTTGGATTACTAGTTAATCAACCATGTCAAGCACTAGGCAAATTTTATTTGGCTTTTCAAAAGAGCTGCCCCATCCTTTGATGGGCAACTTTGAGACCTAGTACAAGCTATTTCAAGACTGAAAAGAAAAATCAATGTCTTTGCTCATGAATTCTACCAACAATTGTTCAAAACAAATCATTCAGGACTTTTACCGGATAGAATATCCCATAACGTGGGATGTAACGTTAGCAGGTTAACAGCGAAGCCACACGTCAAATAACTACAACTATAATTATGAATATGATATTTACGCTTCACTTCTTGTACGGATTATTCTAACCATTTTTTTTCCTTTGGCATGTTTCCTGTGTGCCCAGCAGTCTGCTCTACATAACTAAAATGTAACACTTCTGTTTGCTTTGTTATCTCTAATACATTAAAGCACAGTGATCGATGGATCCACGTGAATGGTGTCAACTGTCTGTATCTATGTTTGGTACATTCATTTCGTGCAGTTTCAGCTGTTGTTAATTTCATTACATTACAATCAAGAGCTTCTCTAATGTGTGCAAGGACATTCATACTTGTTATTGTATCCGTCTTTGTCAGTTGTGATTTTGAGAGGTGATGTGTGATATTAGCTACTTGCTAGAGAACATCACCTCTGTGTCCTGTATATTCTTTTGTTGATTAATAAATGATTAAAAAAAGAAGGAAATTCGTCATAACTACAGAATGACTCTATGGTGGAGGATAATGTGTTATACATGTACATTACAATTCTGCTTCTCTAATCTACACTTAACCAGGGAATTTAGTACATGTTACTAAAAACAGAATTCAACATGGTGTGACTGTGACTGAAAAAGGAGAGTGCGTCTGTGTTTGTGAATTCCATACATTCTGTCGGTGGCTGAAGTGTTGGTAGCACATTCGGTTGCTTTAGCTGACATTCATCATCTCCCATACTAGTGTCGCCACCCTCAGTCGAGGTCCAGGATTTCCTCCTGGGTTGGTTTGTAGGCTGCAGGTTCGCCCGGCGTGTTCAGGTTGGAGGAGACGAGGCACGCCGAGAAGTTCTGTCTAGCCAGGTCTTCTGACCTCTCGTTATCGAACGCCCGCATAAACGCAGCGCTCGCCTCTTGTAGACGGCCTGTGTGCCACAACGCGTACCCTTGCAACGAGAAGGAGAATATCTTGTCGTCGCTATCGACGTCTGCCTGA
This sequence comes from Branchiostoma lanceolatum, assembly GCF_035083965.1. NCBI lineage: Eukaryota > Metazoa > Chordata > Leptocardii > Amphioxiformes > Branchiostomatidae > Branchiostoma > Branchiostoma lanceolatum. The sequence goes on along the minus strand of NC_089725.1, from coordinate 23,306,438 downwards.
AATTCTTGAACGGTCCGGTCGGCTTTCTCCTCTTCACCTGTCTCCTTCAGCGCACGGGTCAGCAGGTAGTAGGCGAAGTGACGCGGGGATCTGACACAGGGTGACCCCGCCCACCTCCAGCACCGGCAGCTTGCCCATGGGCGTGTCTGGAAAACACGTCAATCGATACTCTCCAAGCAGAGTTGGGCTCTGGCTGATTTTGACGTGTCTAGGCATTTTTGTCGGGCTTTCTATTTTGTCCCGTTTTCTTTATGTCGTGTGGGCTGGCGACGGGGCAGAACGGGGCAAAATAGAAAGCCCGACAGAAACGCCTAAAAAACGTTAAAAAAACATCCAGAGCCCAACCTCTGCTTGGAGAGCAAGGTGAAGCTCTTGCAGCGAACCTCACAAATCATTTGGCGGCTTGACGGTTTCTGTATTCCTCATCAATCATCATGCATGTTTCCCTCTAATCACACATGCCTCTATCACGTTCTCTCAATGCCTACCTCACTTTACGCTCTAAAACTAAGTTCGAAGGCCAATAACTTCATGTCTTATAAGCCGTGGCGACTAACGAAGGGCGTTTTTGCTAAATATTACATATGCTATCCCCTGGAATAGTATATGTAATCTGTATCAAGCAAAAACACCCTTCGTTAGTCGCCACGGCTAATGTCTTATATCTGCTTTCAACATCATATAAGGTATTCAGCTAAGATGCGGGTAGTTATTTACGGTAACTGAGAACGTCGATGTTATCGATTTATTATACATGTATCAGAGAATCTGACGGAATGGTGGGTGGGTCCTGCATGAAGACACATTTACTACAATCAAGGCGATCAAGTTAAAACTTCCTTGCTCCACGAATGGTCCAAGCAGAGTACATGTAGCACTGACAGTGACGTCATTTGTAGACTATCGGCTTTACACATATACACATCTCTCGCCCCTCCCCCTCCCCAACAGGCCAGCCCTCTGACGTTACTCCTCAGGACGTACTGGGCTTGAGATCAGGCCACTTGTCCCTCTGGATCCTGACATCTTCATACTCTACCCTTGCAGCGGCGAACACTAGCCCATAATGGGGTGGTACGGCTCCGCGCGCGCCCTAAGATTGAAGTATGTCAGCCTGTACTTGGGGGCCATACTAGGTACAATGTACCTGTCAAAGTGCAGGTCAACGACCTGTAGGATGGTGAGCTTTCGTGTAAACGTGGTACCCGGTATTACACAACGTGCGGCACCGTAGCTAAAGACCGGCCAGTTCTGTGTCTGTCCTGTCTTCATTTTCCACCTCTACAGTCGGCGACAACGACAAGTGTTCATCTTGGATCCTTCTGACATGGCGCGTCTTGCCAGAATTGCTGCGATCTTAGTTTTGGCGGCAGGTAATTAGCACCGGGTACATCACCCCCCTCCCCACAGTACCGTTACCCTTTTCGGGCTTTTGCATCTTTTGTCCAGCACTTGCTTAATTGGGGGGGGGGGGGGGGGGCTGGCGGATGAATTTTGATGTAAGAAAGAAGAACTGTAGGTTTGGACCCCCTAGCAGCTTGTTCTGGAACTGCAGGGACGTTTTTGTTTAATTTGCATAGTTAAACTATTCATGGAGATCTGATGTCTCCGAACACTTGTTTGTCCCTGCAGCTGTGCTGTACGTGCCAGTTCGCAGGTGGGCAGCTGGAGGGGCGTGTGAGAGTCAGGCGAGGATGGACGGCAAGACGGTCATCATCACGGGAGCAAACACGGGCATCGGCAAGGTCACGGCCAGGGACATGGCGGAGAGAGGTAGGGAGAGGCAGGAGTAATTTGTATTATATAAATGGTACAGTAGCATTGGTATATTTACACACACACAGAGCCACACAAAGTCAGGTTCCTTGGATCATCTCTAATATATGTTATAACACTAGGTTACCAGTTAAACAGCTGATCATGTTTGTACATTCAGTTGAAGTACCTAGAACAAAAGATCATCTGTCATAAAAAGTATATTGCATATCCATGTGTAGTCCTGTTTCAACATTTACAATAGAAATCGTTTTCATTCATTCTTCTTCTTCATTGATTTATTCACTCACTCACACTCACTCACTCACTCACTCACTCACTCACTCACTCACTCACTCACTCACTCACTCACTCATTCATTCATTTAATTCTCTATTTATTATCCAGGTGCCCGTGTCATTCTAGCCTGCAGAAGTTTGGAGAAAGCTGAGGAGGCTGCTAAAGAAATCCGCAGTCAGACGGGAAACGAGAATGTCGTCGTGCAGAAACTTGACCTTGCGTCTCTGACGTCAGTACGAGAGTTCGCAAAGGCGATCAATGATGCTGAGCCAAGACTGGATGTCCTGATTAACAATGCAGGTACAGTACAAGTTCATTGGTCATTCAATAGTGTACAAGTACTATTACCATAATGCACTATTTCTATACTATTACAAAACTGTTTTCTAAATCACACAAAGCTTCATTCCCTGAAGCTGGATCCAAGTCTTCCAGCTTCCTCCTTGCAGGTACATCATAAAGACTGGTGCCCTGTTAATTCCATCTGCATTGTGTGTTGTGTCTTTCATCACACCAAAAAAAGGTGTGATGGCCTGCCCGAGATGGGAGACAGAGGACGGGTTTGAGATGCAGTTCGGAGTGAACCACCTGGGCCACTTCCTCCTCACCAACCTCCTCCTGGACAAACTCAAGAAGTCCGCGCCCAGCAGGGTGGTCACCGTGTCCGGTCTGGCATACATTTTTACCAGTGGTATTGACTTTGATGACATCAACTTTGAAAAGGACTATAATCCAGGGGAGTCCTACTACAGAAGCAAATTGGCCAATGTACTGTTCTCCAAGGAACTTGCCAGGAGGTTAGAAGGTAAAAAAATGCATATGCTCATATCAATGTTGTTCAACGAAAATAATTGTGTCAATGTTATAGTGCCAGTAATAATGTAGATCATAGATGGCACTTTGTGTGACTGCAAAAGAACCAACTTTTGGGTTGGGGTTGAGTCATGAAAGGTCTGAAATAAGTATAAGCTCGTTAAGATTTTGAGGGGAAACTTCCATAATCAATGTTGTTATCTCTGTGAAGACAGAGGTATTTTTTTGGTGTGTCTGTGTGTTTGTGTTTATAGATATTTGTGGTCAGCATAACATGTAAAATCCTTCTTTCCAAACTGTGCAGGTACTGGAGTCACATCGAATTCCCTCCACCCAGGAGTCATCTACACAGAACTAGTCCGACATCGACAGGAAAGAATACGTGGAGAAGTCGGTGAGCAGCTTTCCAAGGCGGCCGATAAGATCATAGAAGGATTTGTTGGTATATTTGGAAAGACCTGTGAGGAGGGCGCCCAGACCACTATCTGTTGTGCAGTAGCTGAGGAATGGGAGAACACAACCGGTCTGTACTTCAGGTAGGTGTCACCTTCCTTGTCATTGACTTTGTGTTGATATTCATGTGCAAACTTCCTGCCAATGTAATACATCATTTTATTTATTTATTTATCTATAATGTGATACATATAAAGGTGCCTAACATATCTGTATCCCCTGTGCAGTGACTGTGTGCCCAAGGAGACGTCAGCGGCAGGCATGGATGACGAGGCAGCCGCCAGACTGTGGGACGTCAGTGAGAAGATGGTCGGACTCAAGTCATAAATGTCAAGAGAATTGTGCTGTACTGTATTTGGATTAAATCAATCATGTCAAGCACTATGCAAATTTATTTGGCTTTTCAAAAGAGCTACTCTATCCTTTCATGGGCAACTTTGAGATCTAGTATAAGCTATTGCAACACTGTAAAGAAAAGATCAATGTCTTTGCTCATAAATTCTACCAACAATTGTGCAAAAACAAATCATTCAATGCTATCCCGGATATAACATCCCATAACGTGGGATATAACGTTAGAAGGTTAACAGCGAAGCCACACGTCAAAGAACTACAAATATGATCATGAATTATATGATATTTACGCTTGACTTCTTGTACGGATCTTTCTAATATTAACATTTGTGTGTGCAAGGAAATACATACTTGTTATTGTATCTGTCTCTGTCAGTTGTGATTTTGAGAGGTGATGTGTGATATAAGCTACTTGCTAGAGTATATCACCTCTGTGTCCTGTATATTCTTTTGTTGATTAATAAATGATTACAAAAAGAAGGAAATTCGTCATAACTACAGCTAGAATGACACTATGGTGGAGGATAATGTGTTACACATGTAACATGTTACATTACATTCCGCATAACGGGCTTCTCTAATCTACGCTAAACCAGGGGATTTAGTACATGTTACTACAAACAGAATTCAACATGGCTTGACTGTCTGTGAGTGAAAACAAAAAGGAAAATGCGTTTGAGTTTGTGAATTGCATGCATTCTGTCGGTGGCTGAAGTGTTGGTAGCACATACGGTTAATATTTTGCTTTAGCTGACACTCATCATTGCTCTCCTATACTAGTGGCGATCACCTAGTAACAGAGGTGTCGCCACCCTTAGTCGAGGTCCAGGATTTCCTCCTGGGTTGGTTTGTAAGCCGGCTGTTCTGCAGGTTCGCCCGGCGTGTTCAGGTTGGAGGAAACGAGGCACGCCGAGAAGTTCTGTCTAGCCAGGTCTTCTGACCTCTCGTTATCGAACGCCCGCATAAACGCAGCGCTCGCCTCTTGTAGACGGCCTGTGTGCCACAACGCGTACCCTTGCAACGAGAAGGAGAATATCTTGTCGTCGCTATCGACGTCTGCCTGAAATTCTTTAACGGTCCGGTCGGCTTTCTCCTCTTCACCTGTCTCCTTCAGCGCCCGGGTCAGCAGGTAGAAGGCGAAGTGACGCTGGGACACCGGCAGAGACTTGTCCTTGGTGTTCTTCACTTCGGCTTTTATCTCGTCCAGTAGCGTGGTCATTTCCATCTGGTTGTAGATGAGACCGGAGGCATCTTCGGTAGACTTGGGGCGCTCCACCACCTCCCTCAGCACGGGGATCGCATCTGCCCATCGCCCGTTACGACAGAGGAAGTTTCCGTACTCAGCCAACAGACCCATGCTTGGCTTTCCATCCTTCTTATTCTGACTGATGGCCTGTCGGAAGTTTTTCTCAGAAACTTGGACCATCTTGTTGTAGATGTCGTCGTTGCCTGCCTCCCTTGCGTGCTGTGCCCGCGCGTGATACATGCAGGCCATGTTGTGCTGGTTGGACGTGTTGTCAGGGGCGAACACCATGGCTGTCTCGTGGAACTGTATGGTTTCTAACAGCATCCCCTTGTCGTATGTGTGACCTGCCAGACTCCGATACAAGTCTGGCGCGGTTGCGTCGACGTTCCGAAAGATTTTTCCGGCTTCGACGGTCTTCCCCTCGCGAGCGAGAAACGCCATCCTCAGCAAATCGTTCATTTTTCTACTGTCGTTCAAGTCGGGGTCGTTTTCGTCAAAATACATTGGGAGGGTTTCCTCGGCAGCCTCGATGTAGGCATGGGCCAGGTCGAACTGCTCTCCGGCGGACAGACACGCCCCGAATAGCACCAAGAGCTGGGCAGTGGTGACGTCACCCTCGTCCGCCTCGTCGTTCAGCAGGATTCTCTCCTGCAAGGCTCTCTGCAAATGGACGATTGCCTGCTGCACGTCTCCCATCTTCCGCAAGGCGTCTCCCAGATCTTGGTTGTACTTGGCCCTGTGCTCGATGTCCTTTTCTCCACAGGCAGCCAACGCCTTTTTCAGAAGAAACGCGGCTTTGGGGTACTCGTCATCCTTCAGGTAGGAGTATCCTTGGCTGGCCAGGGAGCTTTCAGGAGAGGAACCTTCTGAGTCAATCTGAGGGCGATGAGTTTCGGGCATGTCAGCGATGTCAGCTGCCTCTCTGTTCCATGTCTGTAGGAGACGTGCGAATGATGTGGCGCACCTCTCCCTTCGCTGGGAAAGTCGACGCTTGTAATCCCCGAGCAGGCCTTGTTGTTCCTCCTGGTCGATTAGCATTGGCGAGGACGAGTCATCCTGAGCACCGACTTCACTTGCACTTCCCTCTTGTTGACAGAGCTCTAGAGCGGTGTTAAAGAGAGCTGCTGCTTTAACAAGGGACTTCGGGTCGTGACGCAGCAGGTACAACTCTCCCAGCCCCACCACAGCGCAGGCCTGGCCGATCGGGACGCTGTTTCGTTCCTCACACGCGGAGGTGAGCACGTCGGTGTAGAAGTGTTCTGCCTCCTCTAGCCTGTCAACCTGCACGGGTTGGGCCCACTTCTGTTTGAAATCCACCTTCTCCATGGTGATCCTAGGGAGGAGAAACATGCAATAATATATAACACGTTGATGGTGCGATCATTGACTTCGCCAAGAAGTCTATGTTTTGATGCTTGTCTGTGTGTCTGTTAGTGAACAGAATAAGTCGAGAACGCCTGGATGGATTGTTGTCGTATTTGGTGTGTTGATGTGTATGTGGGAAATCTCAAGATGATTAGATTTTGGGCGAAGTACTTTGCATAATTAACGAGAAAAGTGTAAAAATGTGTTATACTGTATGCTTGAGTATATGTTCTGGCTGGGACGTGTGGCTGTGTTGTTTCGAGGGGTCAAGGATAAGTGGTAGGGGTCGTAGGGGTGGTAGTTGTCATGTGGGAGGCAGGAAACTTAATAGTTGCTGCATGAGACAAATTCGCTTGTCACTCAAGGCAGTGGTATGAGAAAGGTAGCAGCATAGCAGAAAGTGGTGTGGAATTTGGTGGAAACAGACCAAAGTTTGATATACACTGCCTTACGGAAGAACAATCAGTAGTCGTGTGTCACAGCATGGGGATAGGACGGTGTTCAGGGTAGGTGAGTTAACCATGTTATATAGGGAAGGAAGAGGTGATTTATTAGTATACGTCATACTGTATGGTGAAGAAGTATTTGATGAAGGGTAGATGTAATATAAATAGATTTCAACTATGCAAATGAAGACCTCATTTGCATAATTAATGAGAAAATGCTATAACTCAAGGTGGGCTTAATGGATGGTCATGATTTTTGGTATGTAGATAGCCTACGTGATGCTTTGTATGATTGGAGGATGATTATGCAAATCAGATTCTTATTTGCATAATTAATGAGGTAATTCTAAAAACCCGCTGTGTTCCATGATATGACTATTCCAATATGTGACATTTGTAACCGAGGAAGATAGGAATGTTGATAGATAGAAAATATGCAAATGTAGGCCTAATTTGCATAATTAATGAGAAACTACTATAATTCCATACTAGTAAATGACGGACGGCAATTTCATACTTGCGGCATTTGGAAGTTGTGTGAATGTGGACACCATTGAATCAATTATGCTAATAAGGACCTCATTAGCATAATGGATAAATGTTGGCATAACATTCTTTGTTAAGCTCATACTTTGGACAACTTATGTTATTTGGGTGAAGACGATCAACTGGTATGATTTATAATTGATGAGAAACACTCCTAATACGTTAGTCAAATTTAGGTTAAAATCATTTGGCGAAGGTATGAGGTCGTAGAACTCTTGTTAAAACTGTGTGCAGTCCCGTGACGTTTAGACGAACACCGCCAGGAGGCGCTCTTGACGAATTGTAAGTTTTATCAATACATGTATAACCTTTGCTCAATTGACTTCTGGCGGTGACTCATGAACGATCAGTGCTTTGACATTTTGATATCGGTTTTGAGAATATAGAAACAGTGCTAAGTGCCCTTACCCCTACCAACGAGGCTCATACTGGCATCAATTCCTCGGCACGGTGAAACCCCGGCGCATCACATTACATAATAGGACATGTACAGTTCCTCAAGTCTTCACAGTTTGACAATATAACGTTTCAGATCATTTCTACAAAAACAGCCCTACCGTCATCAACACAGTACAGCTAGGGCCTGTATTGATGATCTGAGCTTCTAATACACATGTATTTAGTAAGTTTCTGCGTATAATGCTAGCGAGTACCTAAAACTCTGTCGAATCAGTCGAAGTAAGTATAAGACCATATGAATGATTGTGATACAACTTTAACACATTACTGCCATTATGAAATACCTTCCACATATCTTTATAGCGAAGATGTGTAAGTGGGGCGATGTTATGGCCCGGTTCTTTTATGGCCGGTTGTTATGGCGGACGATTACTGTATAAAATCAGCAGAAGTCAAAACACCTGTCGACCCTTGGCGATCCGAATCCAAAGTGTTTTCTATTTACGATTTACAGGTGGTTTCATGGCATTGCAAACTGATCATAGCTTATACACAAAGATGATTATGGGAGACTAGAATAGCTTACCTCTGAGGACTTGGTTATGTAGAAAGAAACGAATATGAAAGCGGTCGTCCGTCCGTTCGTTCCGTCCCAAAATGGTTTGCGGAAGTCAACTACGTTTCTTTTTTGTCCCAATGGTTTCTGCACGTCACGGGGACATTGGGGTCGGGGGATCCCCTTGCGGTGCATGACGGGATTACATCACTTGAAACGTGGCGTCCTTCTGACGCTTCTTTTTATGTTTCTTTATCACTTGTGTTCAGGTTCAGTGTCCATCCTGACTTTTAGCTGAATACGGCTGAAGACCAGGCATCTTTTTTTACCCTGAATGACCACACATTATATAGGCATTTAAAAAGCTTGAAATCCGGGCCCCGGAATATCTGAGAAAACTGGACAAAGATTAATCCAACCCTTGTTCATTTTCCCGCCTAGAGGTTACTAGCACCCTAACACCCACAACACATGGCCAGTAAAAATAGACACATCTGCTTGGAGATCAGGCTATACTATGAGTTCCACCATTTTGATCCAGACAATAAGGGTGCACGCTGCTTGATGCTGGAAGAGAAGGAACCGTTCAACGGACTAAAGATCAACCAAAGCTGTCTTCATGAAGTTGTTAATTGATCCATCACTCTGGCCAGACCTTGACCCCGGCTTGACATATGCTACTGAACTGTTTATTACCGACCTTTGAGGGATTAAACAACAGCCGATCGTCAGTGGACGTCTGCTTCTCGTTACTGGGAGGAGCCTGTGGAGATCACTCAGCTGTCACCCAATACATCGTCATGCGGCTCCCGCTGTGAACCACAACTCTGGGAAGTCAGAGAGCGGCGAGCAACAAGCAAAGCGGGGCGAACTTTTTATCTTCTTCACACGGCCAGACTGTGCCCGCAACTGTGAGTATAACCTTGATCATCTGGAGTAGCTTATAGTCTTACCGAGTAGATCTTTATTCAACCGGACATGTTGAACTCAAAGAGGACAATTAATCCTCTCTTCATTATTTAGTTCATACACCTTCAAGATCCTTCAGTTATGATAAGCCATTCACGTGGAATTACTGGATGTATGAAGGAAGCTCATAAGTCATGTAGGTGTCGATGAATTTTGAGTTCCGAAAAGGAGAAGAGTTGAGGATTAGACGTCACATATCGCAAGACATGTCTTGTGTGTGTGTGTGTGTGCGTGTGTGCTTGCAAGTTTGCCACGCGGGGAGGGGGTGGCAGGAAGCGACAAGAAGACAACAAGGAAGGATACACGACTATATAGTAGCCAACAATGCCCCCTATGATTAACTCTGCAAATTATATACATTGTAAATAGGCAACTTTGTCTCACACAGGTCCACTTACCCTCCACATTTTGTGTTTTACTTTCTGTACATGTAATTCTCCCGTTAGATGACGTCTTACCGGTTTGTCAGCCTTTGTCAGTTTGTGTGTATTTTCTTGCTGGGTCCAGATTTATTTTTCATCGCGGGCCACAGCCGTCCGGCGGTGAAAATGAAACTGAGCTGCGACAGCTTTCATTTTCTGTTATTTCATATTTCAGTAATAACAATAGGTGTTAAAATCAACAGTGACGCAAACAATATGTCAAGAGACTCTCATGACGTTCCGTTTTGATAGCGTTGACCCCTTCAGACGTTCGGACCACCCAGCGTCACGGCGCGGTGCCTTCATGCACCTCACATGTTGTCAGCCATCTGGGGCATGCTACCAAACTTCAGCTTACACCCAGTCACGGTCAAAATTAATATTTTGTCAATATACTTGTAACGTTAGGTTTATTAAACGTTACTTTTGCGGTGGTTTATCTCGCGAAAAGAGGGAAAGTAGGTTTTTGCGGTGTTTTGATTTTCTGTTGATACAATTTACAAGTTTTGAAACTCTTGAACAACAAAGTGTATGAACGGAAATTGTATGTATAATGATGATTTTGATGTATTGATAATTTGTTGTATTCTATTATGTATGGGAAATAATGTACTGAATTTCGCAATTCAGCCATTTTGGTAGCCTCCGTTGCAGGCTCTGAACCGGCTTTATGAGGGGCTAAATAATACACTTTTTTACGGGGTTGGCTGATAGTTACGGGCTGGCTGCAAAAAGTGTATTATTTAGCCCCCCAAAAAGCCGGTTCAGAGCCTGCAACGGAGGCTACCCTTTTGGCATGTTTGGGCTGTGAAGAGAGTTCATTCAATAAACCAGTCATAAGTTATATTAGTCTACTGTAAATTATAATACATTGGAAACGCCAACGTGTTTTTTTTTGGGAGATTCTGCATCCCGGCCTAGACTGACAAGTATCTGTCAGAGCTGTGGCAAAGCATTCCTAGATCCTGGTTTAGCTAACGTCCGGTCAGAATGATGATCCGAATGGCTATCTGGGTGGAGGCGGACGTAACTCGGATGACACACACTCAGTGACGTAGGGAACTTGTTTATCGATGTCCGATTTTTGGCGCTGAATCATACACGACTGCCGAAACGGAAAGACTGCACCAAAAAAGATGAAAAGATTGTTTATTTGAGAGTTTATCAAACATGGACTCCGGGCCCGGCCTGTAGTTCCAAATGGGGTCAGAACTCGCAGCTGACTCCCACCGTACGCAGCAGGAGACTCCAAAGCTTGTTATCATGTCGGTATCGTAATTTGAGGGAATTGCGAACTTCTGCATGGTCACTAATGCAAGACGGATGGAAAGATAGATGTCGTAATACGTGTATATGGTCTCATAAGCAACTTCCATTACAAGTGTGGAATAGAGTACGAGCTAGCCTGGGTACCATCCTCCGTAGTAACGGAACCGTGACCAACAAGCGAGCCGGCGGTTGCTACTGGGGATGGTAATGTTACCCAGGCAAAGTTTTCAGGAATTCAGTAGCGTTATTTTCTGTGTGGTCTACTCGAAATTGTATCTGTCAAACTTGAAAGTAACTGTAATGTATCTGAACTGGTAATGGTACTAGTATGTAAGCTATAAACACAGGAATTCATTAATGAACCTACCATAGAAAAATAATCTCCTTGCGAACAAAATCGGACAATTACAGGACGTCCGGACGCCAGCTTGCCGGTTTCCCTCAGAAAACATTCCATGAGAGTAATTCTCCCATACAGTCATAGTCCTCCTGTTTTCCTCAAAAGCAGGCGGAAACTTATTGAGGTCAACTTTTGCTGATTATTTTTAATAAACTTTTCATCCTTGACCCGAAGGTAATCCTGGGATGTCCTTATATAAACAGACTCAGTCCGCTGGCATGCACGTCGGACATCGGGCTTATAGGTAATTAGGGCAGATGCGCTGACCGGGCCCACCTGCTTCACGTGAGGACAGGAGAAGTCAGGGGTCCAAACTTCAAACTATAAGATCTAATTTAGTGAATGATATAGATTCTAATAGTTTCTAAGTCCTAACAATCGAAGCAGCACTGGTCTAAATGGGCATTATCGTCAGAGAGACGTTGAACATGTGCGTGTACATGTTCAGTCGAAAACAACTTTTCTGTGGCATTCTGCTGAGCTTTCAGGGCAATTCTTTGACCGTCGCCTGGCCATGTCACAATACCCACTACACTACGAATGTTATTCTGTATGCATCATGAAGTGTTGATATCTATAAGGATGTTACTTTTTCAAGTCAGGATCCTTACGTCCGCTGGATTAGTTTGGACTAATGGCTTGGTTAATACCAAAAATGCTACAGGAGATTTCTGATTTGATTTTCCTTTTCAGAGACAAGATGACTGCTGGCGGCCACGTAGTCCGGTACCTGTCGGTGGCCGACTACGTCGTATTCTCCGTCCTGCTGGCCGTGTCTGCTGCCATCGGGCTGTACTACGCCTGCACAGGGGGCAGACAGCGCACCCAGCGGGAGTTCCTGATGGCGGACCGGTCCATGTCCGTCCTGCCCGTCACCATGTCCCTGCTGGCCTCCTTCAGCTCGGCCATCACGGTACTGGGCACCACGGCAGAGATCTACACCAACGGGACCATGTACTGGAACAACCTGGTGTCCTCTGTCTTCTCCATGGTCATCTGCTCACGGCTCTTCCTGCCCATCTTCTTCGACCTGGGCATGACCAGCACGTACGAGGTATGTCCACGGTCTTCTGGTCCTGGTTGCAGACAGTGTAACGCGCGCATGAACACCGACAGATATTGCATCTCTGCTGTTTAGAATTCTGTATGAACTTTCGATTTCAGTGAAGGATAAAGTATAAGTGACAGCTGTTTGGAATCCGGGACCTTTTGTGGTATTCAACTACATGCTGGCTGAACACGTGGTCTGTGTAAACTGTTTTGTTTGTTGGAGAAAAGAGACGGGGTCGGTTTTGTAAGACAATCGTCGAAATTTCGTGTAATCATAATGTGTGCGTACAAATGTGATGTGTGTGCGTGCGTGCGCGCGTGTGCGCCCATGTGTGTCCCGTGTGCGTGTGTGTGTCTGCGCGCCCGGACAAAATGTCACAATCGCAATCAGCTAGCATTTGATGATGTATAGCCTCTGATGCTAACTTTCCCTCCCTGCTCAATTCTACAGTATCTGGAAAAGAGGTTCTCCAAGAGTGTTCGTCGTCTCTGTTCCTTCGCATTTATGATCAACATGGTAAGAAAATTGTCATATTTTTCTCGACGTTTGTCACTGTCTTATATCCCAATAGAGACTCTGTCAGATATTTACAACAACATAACTGTACTAGTAGTTTATTCAGTACGTGTTCTGCACCCTCAGGTGATCTACATGGGACTGGGTCTGTACGCCCCTGCTCTGGCCCTCAGCGTGGGTACGTCTGCTTCGCTTTTCCATATCTAACGTTTTATCCCAATTTCCTGTTGGTTCTGGTTAAGAAGATCACATAGATCAGTAATGTTTCAAAACAAGTTAATGTTGGATTTCCACATTTGGCACTTGTTACGTATTGATCCAATTACGTTTCTGTTAGCATGAAAGTTTCCGTTGTTACTGTTACTATCCTTTATCCTTTGGTGGTTTACACCAAACTCTATTTCTTGGTCGAAGTCAAAGTATCCTGTTATCCATGACAGTCAACATTTTGTATATTTCAATATTGTGCGCTTTTTGTTTTCAGTTACAGGGATGTCGCTGTGGGGCTCCATTCTGTCCATGGGAATTGTTTGCACATTTTACACCACAATTGTGAGTCTCCAGTACATGAAATAAGCTAAATAGAACTTAATTTGGCAGGTACATGTATATCATTAGTCCGCATTGTTAACTATACATACCCGTAGTTATTCAGCTAGCACACCTGAGTGTCTGTTTATTCTCTCATCATTTTGAAGCTTCGTGGATTTTCAAGCATCGAATTTACATGGTTAATCTAAAAGTCCTTGTTAAAGTCTAAAAGTCGGAAACGGCTACTTTTGGCATTTCGAAGTTGAAACTTGAAAGGCTTGAAAAACCCTTGCCAGGGACTTTGGCATGCAAGAGGCGTTGTTCAGCTAGTTATTTTATGTAGTCTCTGACATGTTGATAATGGCGCACTGAACACTTCACCTGTAACCTGGCGCCATTTTGTTCTTCAGGGCGGGATGAAGGCGGTGATGTGGACCGACACGTTCCAGGTGGTTGTCATGGTAACAGGCTTCCTAGCTGTCATCATCCAAGGCTCCATCGAGGCTGGCGGGCTGGGCAGGGTCTGGGAGATCGCCTCCCAGGGCCACAGGCTGGAGATATTCAAGTAATGAACTTGACAATGTTAACACTGCGAGGACGTGCAGGCATGTTGAAGAGCGTTAACACGCGGAAATGGTCTATATCAGATTTCCCAATGGAAGCCAGAATAAGCTACAAAACCACACTCTATCCTTTGTTATTCTCTTTGCCAGTAACTTTTCGCTCAAGTGTTTCTGGCAGTCTCCATCAAAGGTATCCTGTTTTTCTGCAAAAGCGGCCCATCTTGAAATAATATTTTCATGCCAGAAGTTTTGTTGTGGCAGGTACCCAAGGTCTAGGGCCCGACTAACCCTTGGGGGACAGAACTGCAGAACACACCTTCTCAGTCTGTTGTTTTTCTCGCGCCTGAAAGTCTATTGGGTGTAACGAGCGGGTACCTCTCTAAACGAACCCACATGAGCAGACCAGCGTTGTTGATGGATGTGGACAGACTAGTGCTATCACGAGACAGATGATATGGTTTATTAGTTCTAATGTCCCATGGCGCTAATACGAATCAGTCATAAACTGGGAGGATTCTATGTTTTATGCTCTACAATGTTCTAATACGGAAATTGCGATAGACTGTACTAACTCCCAAATTTATCAGATATTTTCCATGTTTTTGCTGCTATATCCTTTGCCTTTATGGATGTGAAAGGAAGGGCGACGCTGAGGGGGGCTGTGGGAAGTTTTTAAAATATACACAGTGGCTGGGCTTGGTTTTAAAATGGCACTACAATGTACCTTTCTAGTGAGAACCGTGCGAACCTACGCCCCTGGCACGCCCCTTTTTAAATGATAATTTCCTTATTCTTCAATTCGACAGTTTTGATCCTGATCCTCGAGTGCGCCACACAAACTGGAACATCTGGGTAGGGGGCGTTTTTGTGTCAGCCTCCATATACGGTGTGAACCAGGCACAGGTCCAGCGGTACCTCAGCTGCCCGACGTTGGCAAAGGCGCGAACGTAAGTATTGTTATACTGTACAATACAATACATGATGTTCGCGCAAACGGGACAGTTCTATCTTGTCAAAATGCTGTTTTGAAATAAAGAGGGCACACAGACTAACTTTCCGTGCATCGCTACATTCTCTTTACATTTTTGTCTGAATGCAACGTCGTACGATCGCCGTACGATATCGCACACTGAGGGCACTCTTGAGGTAGTCATGCATGTGTCCTGCAACATTCAGCTCTTTTGTCGTATACGTAGATCCTTCTAACGGTTGGTTCGACGTACGACGACCTACGACGAATGAGACCGCGCCGTTATATAACAATTCTGATTTCCCTAACCATATAAGAACGCCCTTGAACCAGTCTGATTCACCAGACGCACGGTACCCAGGGATGTGATGTAGCAATCTGCACGTCTCCAAGGGCACGCTGGTGGACCAGGGGACATTCCATTCACAATGTGACGACAGAAAGTTTGCAACATGGTGTCTTGTTTGATTTTCACCACGTAGAGCGCTGTACCTGAACATCGTGGGTATCGCTGTGATCACGTCGTGCGCATGTCTGTCGGGGCTGGTGATCTATGCCCGGTACCACGACTGTGACCCCCTCCTGACGGGCGCTATCACCAGCAGGGACCAGGTGAGGCATAGACCACCCAAAGTACTGACATGCTGCGAGACAGGAAAGTCTTGTATGCACAACTGTTAATTGAAACTCGCAGCCACACCGACGCCACTGTGATTGCCTAACCAATACAATACAATGATGTATCATATTGATCATGTTTGAAAGTATAAGCTCTATTTCGTGACACAGACACTTTTCCAGAGGCCTAGCGTTGTTCTTTTGATGTCTTTTTGCCTGTGAGGACAAAGTTAATAAAGGGGATCTTCTGTTTTATTCGTGTAGCATGTGACCTGATGTCAAGACTAAAATTTGCTATAGGTTGAGGAACTGGTGCATTTTCTTGTTACATTTCTCCCGTAACTTTAAACGTTTTCAGATTCTTCCATATTTTGTGATGGACATCCTGAGCTTCCTTCCTGGCATGCCGGGGTTGTTCGTGGCGTGTGTTGCCAGCGGAGCCCTCAGCACGCTCTCCTCAGGCCTCAACTCCCTGGCCGCCGTCACCTTGGAGGACTTCGTCAAGCCTTGGCTGCCCAAGCTTAGCGACATCAAGTACACAACCATTTCTAAGGCGCTCGGTAGGTTGCTTGTACCAGTCACATTGTCGAGAGAAGCTTCCTTAAGAGAGCTTAAGTTAAGACATGATTTTACATTATTGATATAATTTTTTTCTATCTATTTTGCCTTTGAACAGACAAGGAGAACTTGGCACCGTACTAATTTTATTTATAACTTATATTAAAAGTGCCACGTACAGAGAATAATAACCCATTTTACACCTGGGTGGAGTGTTATCATTACAAGCTATTTATCAAATGATGTCTAATCTCCAGTGTTGCTACACGGAGTCCTGATGGTGCTGGTGGCGAGTTTTGCGTCTCTGCTCGGCCCGCTGGCCCAGGCCGCCATCAGCGTGTTCGGCATGATCAGCGGACCCATCCTCGGCATCTTCATCCTCGGCATGATGTTCCCGTGCGCCAATTCTACGGTAGGATACGCACATGTGATTATAGTAGAGCATGGGAATAGGTGGCCAGATTTACAACATAACAACCTTGTATTTTCCTCGGTACAGGCGTGCCACCTGCCACGAACTAATGTGAGAACAAAACAGTACAATGCGACACTTAAGGGCAATTCATATTAGCTAGACTGGTTATGCTCGGTAACATATACAACGTGACATTTTATATCACCACAGGGCGGGTTGGTGGGCCTCCTGTCCAGCCTAGTGATCACCCTGTGGATAGGTATCGGCAGTATAGTCTGGCCCAGGCGGCGCTGGATGCCTCCCGTCTCCACGGACCAATGTCCGGTTAACCTCACCGCCACGAACGCCACCGGGACCGACCTTCACAGCGTTGCTATGGATACAACAAATGTGACGCAGACGACACTTCTCAACAGTACACTTTCCTCACTTGGCGGGAATCTGACGTCAGGAACTGGCGGTTTAAACTAGTAAGTCACATAGTCCATGTTTCAACGTTTCCCTACGTTTGATCTGTTCTTGGTGATACTAACGCCAAAAATCGCGCTCATAGTGGCCCGCCTAACATCCAACGGCCTCTGTTTCGCGGGGAGGGGCCGTTACAGCCTTGGACAACGAAGTTACACAGACCTCATTTCTCCCATCAGTGATAGAAGCTGTTGCTAATTTTTTTCTACTGCAGTCCTCCTGAAGCTGCCCTGTACCAGCTGTCGTACGCCTGGCTGGCGGCGGTGGCTGTCCTCAGCTGTGTCGTCATCGGTCTGGCCGTCAGCTTCCTCACAGGTACGTCATGACGTCAGCAGGGATGGTGCAGCGCACAAAATAGCTTAAGGATGTATCACTGCGTGTGTATTTCTGGAATAGAAGCATATGAGCTGACTATTAAGAAGAAGGAAAACAACCCCCTACTCGTTCTCGCTCTGCATACGTATCTCCGCATAGCAGGTTGTGATTTGAAAGAGAGGGCGCTGACAAAAACTACGTGACGTAACCCAGATCGTTGTAACGAACACCTGGAGATATCCTGAGTGCCTGAAACTCCCCGTGGTGTGTCCATACGATGATAATCAGGACAATAGATTAAAAAGAAGACATTGCTTTAAAATGCTTCGATAGCAGAGAGTTGACGCGCTTACAACTTTTCAAGCTCACCCATTGCAGGTTTAGCTCAGCAGATAATTTTTCTCCATCACAACGTTGTGCTAGGTACTTATGTACGTGTTTTATCCCACAGACCCACAGGACCCCCGTGAGGTGAACCCGAGGCTGATCATCCCCATCTATGACCGGTTATTCTGCTGTCTGCCTGAGAAGGTGCGGAAGGTGCTGAGATGCGGGGTTAGGTACGGAGACGAGGTGAGATGCGTTCAGCGTAATCTTTCTAAACCGGGACGGAAATTTATAGTTCGGACCTTCCTGTCCAAGATTACCTTCATTGTAATGGGTCTGATTTGGTCGGAAAGTACAATCACATGATGGTTCCAGGATTGCCTCACGGTTGGTTTTCAACTGAGTATGTAATCGATTAGCCTCTACCAGGCCCCGTCCTATCGCTGGGAAAATAGTAGAAATCGGCCGAGGTAGTCCGCTATACAGGGTAGTCCTCTATACAGTGAAGCTCCATTATGGATAATGGAGCTTCACTGTATAGCGGACTACCCTGTATAGCCTCGGTGGAATAGCGGACTTCCTCGGCCGATTTCTACTATTTTTCGAGCGATGTAGAAGCCGTGATCGATAGGAATGCTTTCACAGCTGCAGCCTAGCCGTAATCGTGGCTGTTCGTTGTCATTCCAGGACGCGGACGACACGAAGGCGCACACATCTGCAGAACTCGAGGAAGAAGGGACCATGACAAAGGACAAGACTAACAGTAAGCCAGACGGGACAGCTCAGCAGCAAGAAGCGACGTCTCTGTGAATGGCTCTGCACTCCTTTCTTGGTAATGTTTAGTCTTGCCAGGGACTACACGGACACATTTCGGTATATCCAAGCTGTTGATATGTCTACTTTACGTAATATGCACATTGTATATCTACCTCCAGTATGGAAATAAAGGAACAGGGTTGCGTTACACTTCGAGTCTGTCATTCTTGTATCGCGATTGTGGAGGGAGACGGGGAAGGAAACAGCAGGAAATGTGTCTTCAGTCACTTTATAATTGACGATATTGTCACGCCATGCCAGTGTCCATGCAAAGTTGGCAAAAGTTTGATGATGAAACTGGGTTACCTGCGCTCTTAGTGCAACTTTGAATTCAATTTCCATATCATATCCATAAACATATGTCGTAGATGGTTGAAATTAGGGATAACAAACGTGGTGAGAGACTCTGTCTACATGTGTCTATCACAGACAGGGATGAAACCAAACCTTGCGCACAATGTAGGCCCGCTCATTTACAGACGTCAAATATAACATACCCCTAAACAAATGAAAAGTCAGTCTGAGGTGCAGTCACTAGTCAGAATGTAGTGCCCGACTTTGTGGCCCTATTTTCACTTCCGGAATTTACATTTGTTAAAAGCTTGACGAAACTAAACACAAGCGGGATTAGAGTCCCTTTATTCCAACAGTATCGTCAGTCTCACGTGCACGCTGCGCCTTTTGTTATTGTACCGAACCAAGATCGATAACATCAAACCAAGAGTAAACAGTACAAACTGCACTTCCCGTTTTAGAGCCGCGGAATGGACCACTCTCTGGACCCGTAGGCATTAGATTTAGACGGTCAGTCCATTGCGTGATATAGTAGTATCCAATCATGGAAAGACTTATATCATAACAGGAGAGAGACTCGCAGATAATTTCGTCCAGTGAACTGAGAGTCATAGAAGGCAGCTCATCCATTACATAAAGTACATATATGTTTGTCCCTGCCTTCGACATAGTTCAGTCCAAACGGACAAAGGGTGTACTTGAAGGGCAAAGGTCAGAAGTGACTTAGTAGCAGTACATGACAAACTAGGGACGCAGTACGAGTACGGGAAATGTTTTCCCCCGCCGTTCCTGTCAACAGGTGTCGCCATGCGGATGAGAACGGTGGCGGTGCTGTTCTGCGGGTATGTAGCTTACGTCATTCTGGGCGGCGGGATATTTCACTACATAGAGTCCGAGAAGGAGAACCAGGAAAGTCCACCGGAAATTTTTGACTTGAGGGAGATCTTAGAAGGACAGGCCGAAGAGTATTTAGCCACGACGCATGCAACACACTTACATTCTCAAGCCGTATCGAGAGCAGGTGAAACGGTTCACATTAGCCATGAAGAAACGTTAAGTCCAGCTGCCAGACAACACAATATCACTGAGATGGACGGCGGTCACGTATCCTGTGGGCACCAAGGTCTGTCAGCAGTCCTGGAGTCCTTCAGAGAAAAAGTACGTCGCGTTGACGGTATCATAACTGATCTACACAAAGACATGGATGACACGGATCGCTGTGTAAGGACCAGTGACATCCCTCTGGTGATCCTGTCGTACAAAGAGCTGGAATCCATAGTCAGGCGAGCGGCCCAGGCCGGGAAGGAAGGCGTGGATCCTGTAACCGGACAACAGGAACAGACAAGAAGGAAATGGGACTTCCAGGCGTCACTGGGCTTTGCCTTAACTGTGGTGACAACTATGGGATACGGGCACATCGCACCTGCCTCCGCTGTCGGTAAGGCGATCTGTGTTCTGTACGCCTTGTTCGGCATCCCCTTCACGGCCGTCCTCGTCACTAACGTCGCTCATCACGTGGGAGACCAGATTCGCAAGGCGGCGCTCAAGGTACACGAGGACCATCCCAAATGGAGCCCGAAGAGAATTAAAAGGCTAACGGGAATAACTTTACTTCTGCTCGGTGTGATTTTGTTCGTTCTAATGCCCGCCTTGGTGATTTGGTCTGTCGAGGGCTGGACATTCTTCGAAACGCTGTACTATGTGTTTATCTCTCTCAGTACCATAGGGTTTGGAGACTATGTTGTCGGACAGCAAGCGGAAGTGACGTACTGGCCAGGCTACATCATACTGATCTTCACCTGGATCCTCTGCGGGATCGAATACCTGGCAACGATATTCGAGCTCATCTCTTTAGGGATTAAAGGACTAGACACCAGGATAGGGGGTCCCCGAAAGGACGGTGGCGATGAGAGCAGTGCATTGGAGGTAGAGGAAGCCCGGAGTCTAGAAACTACTGTATGAACTTGAAACTGTATTGTGTAGAGGGTAGTTCTCGTACTTATGTTGCATGTTATTCTGCACTGTGTTCTGATCTGAACTGTTGTCAAAGATGAAGCTTTTATGAATTGCACAATAAAAACGATTCTGTGCAGTTATGACTCTGATATCATCAGACGATACAGGTGTATGCATCTGTTAGAACTTTCCTTTTCCTTGCAGCCATGTACAGTAGAGATTGGACACATTCTTCAAAACCCAATTTGTTGTTTTTATTCTGTCCTTCAGGGGCTTGCCTAATAAATAAATAAATAGATAGATAGATAAAATAAAACACATAGTCTATAATACACGATTAAGTAGTACATAGCAGTTAATCCCAAGATTATCTTAAATGGAGAGACTGATTCTTTCTCACCGTCCCAATGCATGGGCAGCTGGTATTTGAATCAGACTGAAAACGGAAGCCAGGATTTCTAAATACGATAAAACTCTGTCTCAAGGTATGCTCGGACATTGGTGTCTGATAGGCCGGATTTAGCAAGTTGTATGAACGTAGAAATTTTAAATGTTCTGCATCAGGAATGATCTTCCCACGCCCACGCCGTAACAACCCCTCCAAGTTTTGCATTGACAGGTGCATATGATCTTTAACCTCGAGGGAAGCAGCGTCAACAGGTGCGCGCTTTGTTTTCCCGGGGGACCCACCTGTAATCCAGACTGCTCCATCTTCCTTGATCTGACAGTTAGCGGGGAGGTTGGGCAAACGTCCTGCCATAAAACAATACTGCTGAATGGTCAAAAGGAGTTTGACACAGAGTAGATTGGTAAACTAACTGAGAAGGCGACCTTTTCGGCAACTTCGTTCTAAACCCCCCCTCGTCAGCTGTGAATGAATTAACCCTTATAAGAAAACGGCCCACACTTCCTGTGTATTAGCCTTGATGCCAGAAACGCCACCGAGCAAAAGATCTGACTCATTATGACATGGACTTGTTGCCATATCGCACGTTTGATTTGAAGTATGAGGGACAATCGACTTTGTCTAATTTGCTTTGCACACAGAAACGTTAAGAGCTGAAACCCCCAAAGTCTATTGTTATGAGACCAGTGATTTAAGCTGTTATTTCTGTTGGTACGAGCGATAACTCATCCCTCGCCTTCGTGTGAGGGAACAGCGAGCTTATCCTTCGGGCGGACCGAAGCTGTCGTTTGGATCCGGAGGAAAAGTCGCTAGCTCAAGAGCGATATAGCCACTTTCAACGGTAACAAATATTTGAGGTAAGTCAATGCGTACGACCATAATCCCCCGAACTTGTAATTAGGGTTTGCGTGCCAGACCTTGCCGGAAGTGCGGATCTGATGTTGTACTTTCCACGAACCAATACATTCTGTGCGGAAGCCTGGCCTGCACCAGAGCATATCGCTATTGTCTGGGTTGTTTTCAAGGGCGTCAGTGTAGACTGATCACTTGTTGGAACTGACGTGCATTCGTGACTACGCCAGTACGCCCACTGCATTATTCACAACAGCAACAAACCTTCTTTGCCATAACTAAGTACTGTTTTACCGAGGACGAGGAAACATTGCAGTGGTTTGTAACGTCGTTACATGTAGCCAGCTCTACTGCCCGACGATGCGGAACCTCTGGCTGTTTGGCCTTGTTCTTGCGTTCGTGTTCTACGTGCTGGTGGGAGGCGCGGTGTTCCACCACTTGGAATATGCAGAAGAGGAGAAAATCAGGAAGGAAGTTTTCAAAATGCACAAGGACGTTGACGACATGAAACGTAACACAACGGAGGGCATGGAGAACGCTTGTTTGCTGCCAACGTCAACTCAAAGACTGGTAAACAGTAAAGTTGGTTCTAAGATAGATGACGTGTGTGAGAAGGAAGGGGCGTCATGTATCTCTGTCCAAAGCCTACCAAACATACTGAAGGGAATCATCTTGAGGAGACTTACAGCTCAAGTCGCGAACTTGACGGCCGACAAGGACTGTATTGAGGATGACGACATACCTGTGTTGATCATGTCTCGTCGACAGTTTGAACGTCACATACGCGAGGCCTACGTGGCCGGCCAACGTGGCATGGACCCCATGAGCACGGACACTAACAGCTCACCGCCCCAGTGGTCCTTCTCATCGGCGGTAGGGTTCTCTCTGACCGTAGTGACCACCATAGGATACGGACATATCGCACCGTCCACGGTGGGTGGGATGGCATTCTGTGTCGTGTACGCCCTGATTGGCATCCCACTCTACCTAGTCATTCTGGACGGCGTGGGGACACTCCTAGGCAAAATGGTCCGCAGAATTGCCCAGAAAGCTCACGTCTCTCACAAATGGAGCGCCAACAGGGTCAAACAGATCGCCTGGGCTATAACCTTCGCTATAGGCCTGTGCCTCTTCTACCTGCTCCCTGCTTTTATCGTCTCCTCCACCGAGGACTGGACTTACACGGAGTCGCTGTACTACATGTTCATCTCTCTCAGCACCATCGGCTTCGGCGACTATGTAGTCGGTAAACAGATGGGCAGACAGTACGGGAGCGCCTACAAGGCCCTGATGTTCATATGGATCACCTGTGGACTCGTGTTTCTCGCCATGGTCTTCGATCTCATGAAGCGGGGAATAGAGAGCATCGATTCAAATGAACAAGACGCCAAAGACAGTGGAGCATGTGAAGACCAAGAAATGGCGTCTATGGAGACATTGTCAGATCAGGCGGGTGTAGACGCGCAGAGAAAGGGCCAGTTTCGTCCAACCACCGTGGCTTAAGGGACCAAAAATATGACTCCATGGCCATGGGTCAAACTGTAAATAGTTCGGATGCACTCTATGTGCCACATAGTATCTATAATGAAGAAGAACTTGATACCATGTATACGATCACTGCAATAGATGACATAAACGGAAAAAGCTTTCAATGTAATGCAATAGTCTATAATATAAGACACGTACAATGTAGTACCAAATGGATTGCTATGGTAGCAACTTAATTGAACGCTTTAAGAAGTAATGTAGATATCACGGCACACTTTAAAATGTGTTAAGATCACGAAATTGTGGTTCCGCCTGAGAAGACACACTTAATCATTTAGCTGTTCTAGTAATGTGTGTCCATATAATCATTTTGTAGATGGTATATTTCAGGAAATGTTACGATTTTGAACTAAGTCAGATATCATCATGTACCTTCAGCATAGGTAATCACTTGAGTATGCAGTGCAGTGACGAGGCATGTCTCCTTAGAAAATTCATGTTTTTCAGCATGTTCGTCATCGTAAGCAATTATGTTTTAAACTTTGTACATGCATTTGAAATAAGCATATCTTTACCAAGCTCCGCCTGAGTTATATTGTTTTGCATCTGTTGTATGCATGGGTAAGAGACTAAGTCTTCCATCTGTGATTGCCTTGCTATGCTCTGACTGCCCAGAAAGACAGGTGATCTGTCACGTCGACAAGCGCGTCCTTATGGACACAAACATCAAAAGTAAGCATGGGGGCATATATCAACAGTGACGTCTTCCTGACCGTAGGGACGAAACACAAAGAGGATGCCATTGTTGTAATTGTTATGTAAGAATGTGATGAATGTTGCTCTGCGATGTGTACATCATACAAGGAGACAATGGTGGGTAAATATCATGCACAGTCTGGACTCTGTTTTACGGTTATGGCATCACTGATCCTTGGCAGATGGAACCCGCTTGATTAGAATTGGATAGTCTCCGTTAATTCATCAAATTGCCAAAATGTCTCGCGTTCTGCAACATGACTCATGATCGTAATGGAACTACGCCCTCCTCACTCCCCGCGACAATATCTATTTTCTCATGTGTTCTGATCATTTTATTTTGACACCACCAAGAGACCAGAAGTAGCCAAACTTTAATATGTATTAGAATAGTTTTAGAACCCGTGTTTTAGATTAGTATTAGAAGTCCGGCTGTCGCTATCTGTACTTCATTATACTAATTTTGTGTTTGCATGTCTGTAATTAGCATGAAAGGGCATGAATGTACAATAGAGACTAACATTATCTTTTATCCATTCTAAAAATGGCCGCACTGGCACACCCTCTCCCAATTGTTAAGAACTCAAGACTCTATAAAATTAGTGGTCTTCATAAAAGTCCACAGCTGGGCAGGTTTAGTGACTAGTTATAAGAAAACAGAGTGGTCTTCCACTTTCCATGGTACAGAGTAGCATCCTGAAAAGAAGAATTCTTGACGACTGTAATCTCACTGTCTTCACTATGATAGTGAAAGTGGCAAATGGAGATGGGAGATCACTATAAAGTCAATCATTCCATGGAAGCACACACCCGGCTGTCGCTAATGATTAGTGACAGTTGGGTGGCTGTTTTCTTCGTGGAATGATTGATTGAATGGGAGGTCCACAGTAAGATTCAATGGTGAACCTATATGGTATTAGATAAGTTGTCCTACGCTGAGGTGTCTCGCGAGACTGCGGCGAGTTAGATTTGAGCATAGTTTGAAGTACACACCGAGAAGTCATCATGCAGTTTGCGTTCGCCCCGGTAGTCGGTACCCGCAGGCGAGAAGCGATTTGGGAGTGGATATAAACAAACTAGGATGGCATCAAGGCAAGTACGTTCCTGATAATGAAGTATTTGTTTTGTTTTGAGGGAAAGGCATGAAGTAATGATAAGGAAGTTTTTCAACCTGCTACAAGCGCACAAACTAACACTATAGGAGATTTTGTGGACAAACTGCGGACAGATAACGTTACTTATAATCATATCACAATGAAATTTCACTTCGCTACTTCCCCGGAAAATGGAGGTATTGTTTTGTGCCTGTCTGTGTGCACGTGTTTGTGTTTCCGCGTATTTGTAGTCATCATAAGTTAAGACGGTCTGGATGAATTGTGATGATATTTGGTATGTGGGTAGGTCTTGGGAAGACGAAGCTCAAGGTCGACTCTGGGCTTCCTGGCGGCTTTCCTTGCTACTGCAGTAGAACTTCCGGTTTTGTATTGTTTGTCCTGGACATGCTATGATCTTGATCTTTTGGTGACAGATAGTTTTTGATGTCAGGAAGTGGCATAGGTTTGAAATAAATTATGTTGATTACAACCCCTTTCTGCACGAGACAAGATAAAACAAGAAATTGCAGAAGGCCTAAATATTTCATGGAGGTATTAGCCGGTCTCCGACTCTTGTTATTGATGCTCCTAATGACAAACGAAATGGACCTGTGCTGCCATGATCACATGGGATAGTTTATGCGTCTTTTAACAAGATGTGTATTTTATGTGGTGTTTTAATGGGGCGTGCGGAAAGGCGGTGCCTCTTGACGGTTCTTGGTTATCATATTTGCATGATTAATTTTCACACCACATGATACTAGTACTGTACTACTTACAGCTCTACTTTTTAGCTGTGACGCAAAGCTGGGTCCTGGGTCAGGTCGGGACAATGCCAGTAAAGTCATGCCTGATGCTACTTTTGTGGGAGGGGCACACCGCGATTGTTGTCGCTCCGCGAGTTTGAATAGACACTGATATTCAGGGACTACCATGGGACGCTTCAACTTCACTATCAGGTATTCTGAAGTAATGTCTCGCTTAAGTAACGCTAAGTATCGGCTTGTAGGTGTAATGTGTGTACTCTAGCACCTGCGTGACACCCTGAGCCACCGTTCAGAACAGGTGCGTGCTCTCTTCAAATATTCAGCTTGCTTGTCACGCCAACAAGTAGCCGGCGTCAGCGTCGTAACAATGAATTGGACAGTCGATCTTAACGACTTGTGATTACTTACCCGGCTGATAGAAAACTCAAGGTTGCACTCTTTTCAACGAACCGGAGGAGCTCGAGGTTGTCTGTATCGATCGCGCAATCACTGTAAAGTTCCGCCATGAGGAAGGTAACGTTGATCAGCCTACTTGTTGTGTTTGTGGGGTACATCTTCGCAGGCGGGGGGATATTCCACTGGCTAGAAGCGGACGAGGAAGAAAAACTGAGAGCCGAGCTTTTCCAAACACAAGACGAACTGCTTTACACACTTGAAAGGATGGTCGGTAGCCATGATATTCACGCCTGTCACCACGGAACGACGTCCGAGAGTTCTTCTCATGCGCCTGGCCTGGACTGTCCCGTACAAGACTGCGTGTCGCCCGAGAACGTGACACTGGTCCTGCAGTCAGTCGTCACCGATGTAAACAAGAGGGGGGAGAACCTGACCAGACAAGGAAAATGTATTAAGACCATAGATATGCCTCTCTTGGTTTTGACGCACAGGCAGCTGGACGACATCATCTTGAATGCACACCAAGCCGGCAGACGAGGTCTCAACCCTTTGAGCACCCAGCAGAACAGCTCCCCGCCACAGTGGTCCTTCATCCCCGCCGTCGGCTTCTCCCTAACCCTGGTCACTACAATAGGGTATGGAAACATCGCGCCAAGCACCTGGGCTGGGAAGGCCCTCTGTGTTGTCTACGGACTCATCGGCATCCCAATTTACTTAGTTATCCTTGACGGAGTGGGCAGGCTACCTGGCGGACTTGTCCGAGATTTAGCCGTCCGAATGTACATCTCCAAGGGATGGAACGCCAATACTGTTAAAAGGGTCATCTGGTTTTGCTTGTTTACCTTTGGTCTCTTTCTGTTCTACCTACTACCGGCGCTGATCATCTCACTTGTGGAAAACTGGGCGTACCTGGAGTCCCTGTACTACATGTTCGTGTCGCTGAGCACCATCGGGTTCGGGGACTATGTGGCGGGAGTACAGATAGGGAAGTCATACTGGGTCGCCTACAAGATCCTCATCTTCTTCTGGATTGCCAGCGGCCTGGCGTTCCTGGCCATGGTGTTCGATCTCCTGAAGCGTGGAATTCAGGGTCTAGACGATCCGGACAAGACGGAGTACAACCTACCCAAAACTAACGGGCGTCAGGAGAAGGCGCACAACAACGTTAACGGGGCGGTAGGACAAGCACAGGCAGACGCGAAGTCTGAGAATAGCGACTACATTTACGAGAACATGGCAATGGATAAAATGCAATAGTCAGACTTGCAGATTCAATTTGAGATTTGAATACCCGTATCCGCATAAAGGAGTCTCGTGACAGATTGGGACATATGAAGGTGTACATCATTTGAGAACGAAGTAGGTGTAAATCTTAAAGTCCAAACAACAACCCAAGAGACCAGGGAGACATTTATCTATACTTTTGAGGATAAAAGCTATCGCGTGATTAACGCCATGCCTTTAATCATTTAACATCTGGCATCATAAGCCAGCATGCAAGTCTGGCATAGTTCTTCTTTCAATGTTTGGGTTATGAACGAAATTACTAGTATCATTGAGGAGTAAGTAGATTTTTATGTACTAGTATAAGTGCAAGTTATAAAGTGGTTCACGTATGGTATTACAGTATCACCACACTTGTATCAAAGAAATATCAAACTTTCAAAGTAAAAACTATGACTGAAGATGTTAAATGAACTGATAAAGGCAACTAGTTTGCAACGTGTATGCATGTATACAGTGGGAAAAAGTTGCAATATCATACTTGTTGTAATGTTTGGAGTATTTATTTATTTGCAAATCAGCTGTTAAATTCTAGGTTGCTATGTTTTACAATGGGATGCATAAGAGACCACTATCAATCAGACTTAATTCTTTAGACTGCCGAGATGTTGAAATGCTTTGGCACAGACCAGAAAGGACCAAAGCTGGGGCTTTGTGAACACAGGAGAAAAACTGCAATAAAATAATGAAAAGAGTTATATTCTAAACAAAAGGAAAGATACAATGGGAAAACAACTGCAGAAAAGTTTTTAAAACTACTTGTACATAAACCGCAGGGTTCTTACTGGTTTGTGCATTCTAACAGAAGGAAAGGTACAATGGGAAAACAACAGAAGAAATTTGTTTAAACTACTTGTACATAAGCCCCAGGGTTCTTTCTGGTTTGTGCCTTAGAAATTTAAACTTGAAGACACGTTGGGGGAGATTTGGGGTCCCTATGAACAAATCAGACATATATCAGCCAGGTCCATACTGAAGTATTACCACCATAACATACTATATAAAGGGTATGCAAAATATATATCTGTAAGACACCATCATACATAAGCAGCATTTGAAGCACATAACCAGCTACAGTGCAACAACCCCCCCCCCCTCCACAACCACCACTGACAGCTATATGTATCAGCTCCACGTTACCACAGACTTCTTCAACAGTTTAAACATATATAAACTTATTAAACATTACAAGGGCTAAGCAGTGAAGGATAAGATTGCAACTTGGTTAATTAGATTTGGATTCCATTCATGAAAATTATGTACATCATGGTGCTTAGACAATAATGCATCTTATAACACATTGTACTATGCAGTTTAAATGATAAGGATTTAAGCATTTTCAGCACCAATTATAGAGAAACACATAATAAGGAACAGCCACTTGCATTCTTGCAACCTTTAAATACACCCTGCTTTTTGGAAGAGATATAACCACCTTTCTTCAATATAATCCACTGTCTCAGTAGCCACTAATATACTTTAATCCAAAGATTAAACTAGAATATCTTGGTTGAACAGAAAAAAAAATACTTAGTACATGTTTTTTCATCAGCTTCAGCAGACCCAATTTTGTATGATATAGAAATATTGATACAGTTACAGAGACCAGCAAAAAAGTAATATCAATCATCTTGTATATGAAATGTAGAGCTAAAAATAATACTGTTAGTCTGTCTGATAATACAGGTTGCAGTGCTTCAACTTTAAGTAATATTGACTTATATTTTTTACACATGTCCAAGCTTGTGTAATTCACGCTCTTCTTCCAATCCTTTGTTAGGCTGGTATACCATACCAATAGCATGTCATGTCAATGCAAAACTTGAACACTATGAAATGAGTCATGAGAAAACTGTTGGACACATCAACCATTAACCAACATCTGAACAAAACAAGTGTACCTTGACTTGTTTTCAATCAAATGCTGTATGCAACAACTTCTCCAATTTGTCCCTTTATTGCAACCAAACATGTTACCAGGTTGCCAAGTTTTTCCTTGGCCCTGGAAATGGAAATTTTTGTAGCATCCAATATGCATAGACTGCAATACCAAATTTTCACCAAAACTTCAACCACCCCCTGGTTTACCAGTCCACAGCAGTGTTGGATGGGCTATGAAGACATTCCTCTTTTCAATAATTAACAGAGTTTGTCATCTAGATGAGTAAGGGCCTCTGCTCTGTGTTTGTGCCGAGCATGCGGTCTTTCTCCCGCTGCAGACTACGCAGGATGTCCTCGCGCTGGTGGTAGTTGTAGACCCTCAGACCAGTCAGCATGGTCGCAATCAGCCAGCAGACCCAGCCACACCAGCTGCCAAACTGTACATAAGGAATCACATGGTCACAACCACTTCAGAGTTGAAAACAGTTGTTTGAAAGTAAGTCACAAGACAGTTACTAAACACAAATAGCAGGACCTGAGTGCTTTTCAGTGAAGAGTTCCCAGCACTGAACCAAATTTGGTTGCAAATACAACTGGAAAATAGGTTCCATTCTATATACCACATGTCGTGTAGAATGAATATAAAAGCTGTGGTACAAGGATGTGCTACATGCATATGTACATGGGCTGATGGCTGTACTGACCTGAACCATCCCTAACTGGATGTAGAAGGATGATGTGTCGATCCCCTTCCAGTTCAGCCAGCTTGAATACTGGGCCTCCTCACACCTGTATTTGGTACAAACTCACAATAATGCACAAGTCTGGACAAGAGATTAAGCTTTGTATACATAATGAGCTGTTAGCCAGCAATAGCCTGCTCTTCAAGAACTTCTTTTGATTTACTTTTATATACTAGTAGCTTCTTCGGAAAGAAATGTTCAGTACCAAAAGTCCAAAACACAAACTGCTGCTTGCCATATACAAGTACAACAATGTCTTGATATGAATAACCATGCCTGACTTTTTTGAAAATGTGTATTTTCAAAAGATGCAACAAACAGGATTATACATACAAACAAATTCACCAACATAAACATCTCCACAATCATTAAAAACTAAGACTTCTATGGTGATCTAAATGGAAACATAATGAAGGAGGAACTGACATGGAGATGTGTTGTGTGACCTCCTGACACCAGGCAGACAGCCCCATGGTCACGATCAGGGCAGATGTGAACAACATCGTCGTCAGGATGAAGTTCACCACAAAGGAGACAAAGGCATCCAGGAAGGAGCTGTAAACAACACAGGTTACAATATGGGAACAATGATTTATTAGACACTCTAGCAGTATTTCTGTTGTACATTTTGAAATCCAATACATTTTGGAAAGAGAAATGGTGCAGGTAGATTTCTAACATGGGTTTTGTGTAAGAATTGAAAGAAGGCGTCATGTGTCATAAACATTAAACTATTAAAATAAATTGATGTTTTTAAAGGGATGCTGGGCTCAGTGACATATCTACAACAGAGCTTTGATCGCTCATGGAAGACCGGACTGAGTGGTGCAGAAGAACCCATTGTCTCCCGAGATGACATCACCGATGTCCTCGTTCAAGGATTCCTTTGAACACTTCACCAAATGCAGCTATCATATTTCATAATAATATTACAGTGGCAATGTTCAAAAAGTAGCTAATATGATTTACAATTGGGGAAGAATGGGGACCATTCTCATGTACAGCCACCATTCCTTACTACCTTAATTTCACACCTAGAACAATGCATTGATATGAGTAGAGTAGAGTAGAGTAGAGTAGAGTAGATCCTTTTGGCCAGGTAGGAAGGTCATATTCCAATTTAGGCCGCTCATCCCTTTACTGGATGTGATGCCAGGCTTGTGAGGGCAGTCTAATGCTTTGTAGTTGTTTCATGTTTCATTGGTTCCACATGTGACTGTCACATGACACCACTAATTATGATTACATGACACAAAGTGATGCTTGATCAGACAAGCCAACATAATTTTGAAGTTTTCAATACACCTTTGTACGTTTCACTGCTCAACATTGGACAGGTGAAGGAGTGGGATATCCAATCAAAATAAGATATCTCAGATTATGTCAACTGAAGTGGCTACAATTTACACGATGATGATGATAGATTCACACGAATTGCAAACTGTAGCTCTGTATTATCACAATGGAGAGAGAGAGAATGGTTTATTACAAATGTATTATACTATGTGTTAGCATGTATTTACCAATTACATTGACAATGCAATTTCAATGACCAAAATACGCACAGCAGACAGAGTAAAATAACTTTGCCATTGTAGTAACAAAAACAAAATCATAAATGGAAGTTACAAAACAAGATTAGTTCATGTTCAGTTCCATTACCTGTCCAGGCCCTTATACAGGAAGTACGAGGTCCTCACGACCTGTACAAAGGCCACGATCATTGTGACGATGCCCATGTAGATGGAGTAGTTACAGACGGACTGGGAGCCCCAGTAGGTGATGTCCATCTTCCACCCAACATCTGATGTGGAGTTCACGCTCCATGTTCCCCGGGCATACAACAAGCATTTACCGTCAAAGTTCCTCTGATTCTGCCCCATAGGAACCGCCATGAAAAAGGATAGCACCAGTGCCAGCAGGTACGCTGTGCACTGAGACAGCAGGAGAGTGTTTCCTATACCCATGACTATGAGAATCAATTTTGCATCGCTTGAAATAATCTACAAATTCGACGTTACTTATTTCACAATTTCCTCCATTTTCCTCTCACCCACCAATGTTTTGGGGCCTATCGACCTTCATAGCAGTCTATAGTATAAAAATAGGTGCCACCCTATTATAACAATAGCAACACTTACTGAAGCAAAACTACTCAAAAATAAGTTATATATACTTTGATGATATAACTAAAATGATGTTTATCGTAAAAAAGATATTCCATGAAGTTTTATACGTCATAATAATATTTGGCAAATCGACAGGCAATGAGTTATCAGACGTATCAGCCACCCCAAGCAGGCGGATCTACGAACCGACGCAGAAACATCATGGCGGACGAAAGTGCAGTCAGCGTTACGCCCATATCTAACTCCAATCCAACCCATCCTGTGGCGATGGAAGGTTCGTTATATTTTAGCATGTTATAAAAACAAAATAGATGTATTATGGAGTATGAGTTACTCGTTATTTTAAGGCATATCTTTCAGATGAATGTACTTTTTAACCATTCAATGAAACGGATTTGCAAAGTTTGGAACTAGAAACGTGAGGATGGTCATGTTTTGACGCCTTGTTTCTCACATTTAAAGATCCGCCATTGTTTATCCGATTCCCTTTTAACCTAGTACAACTGTAGTTATACTAAATGGATATGTTTGCATCCGTTTTTGCCGGAATATTGCATTCACGAACGTGTGAAAGTGTAACACAACACAGCACAGGTCACTGTTGTTCGGAACAGGCACGTTTTTAGTCGTCCCAGCCCCTGCATTATTTTAGGGTGCCCCATTTATCCGCACTGGTGTAGACATGTGAAAGGGCTAACTGGCCGTGGGGGACTTCAGGCCGAAAGAGGTTCATTTCTTCCAAACATGTAAATCCTGTCGCCGATTGTCGGGCATATATTTGGATGCAGGCCACGAGACATGATGTAAACATTTTTCAGTCAGTTGATGTGATCGAAAGATCAGATGTGGCTTGTTGTGACAGACGCGTTGAGTTCAGCTTTGTGCCTGTGAGGTGTATTTTAGAAGTTTTCCCACGGTTGGAGATCTCTCGGCTTCAGTGCAGGATAAACATACTTCATTTAGGGAGTGTTCATGCAGGTATTTTAGCTAAGTGTATGTGTGTAGTGCTGTGAAAAGGGCTACTGATGCAGAAGAATTACTAAAATTATGCTTCTCAGACTGTAAAATAATATGCAGGAAACTTGAAAGAGTTTTGAAAATATGAATTTCCAGTGTACTTGTAGACTGCTATCACAAGCCATTTTTCACAAATGGAGAGATTAGTGACAACTTGACAAGGGATATCGAACGAGTTGGACAATTAGTACCATAAATAATAGTAGTCGGGCATAACCAACTCGGACCATGGTTGCAATCAAGCCAACTTGGACGGTCCAACGGCTACATCGAGTCCTTACCTTTGATAACAGTTAGCACAGTAACAATTGTCAACGGTGTTTACTTGTGCGAGTCGGTAATGGTCCAACTATTCCTGATTTAAAAGAGTAGCACTGTAATGGCATCCCCATTTGCAAGTATCATGCACAAATGCTTACAGACAACTTTGTTTGCTTACTGCTGTGGGCAGTTGAAACAGTGAATGGTCCCTTTGTTCTCTGGGAACTAGAACTTACTGTAACACAGTGACTGTACTACCATATTTCTTCTCATGAATTGTGTATTGTCTCTCAAAGTCAAACACCATAAGCTCCAGATCAGCCTCATAAATAATCCACATTCCATCACTGGCATAAAACTCTACAATTATGAAAGCATGACAGGAGTGTTTCTATCATCCTCTGTGACTGTCTGTGTCGCTGCCAGACTGCTTTGTCTGACCACCTGACCTACTGTACATGTATATGTCTTTCCCCTAGTACCAAGTATGGACCTGGCACTTGGGACCGAGATGGCGTACAAGGGTGCCAGCTCCGACAACAAGCCTGACTCTCCTGAAGTAGAGAAGTACTGGAAGGTGGCAAAGGAGGAGGAGGAGCCTGATTCTCCTGAACTGGAGAAGTATTGGAAGGTGGTGAAGGAGAATCCACAAGACTTCACAGGCTGGACATACCTGCTGCAATATGTGGAGCACGAGGTAGGAAGGAACATTCATTAACGTATTGTACAGCTATGCAATAGCTCAATTGGAAAAATACTGGCCTGTACAAGATTTGGTGACCCAAAAAACATATTAGAATGGAATTAAACTTCTGGCCTAATTCTAAAAAAAGTGGGTATCCAGCACGTTGACAAGTATAGATAGCACTGAAAATTCTTTTTATAATGGTGGCCAGACAGATGAGTAACTTTTGACAGCTGGCTCAAGCCTGGCGCCATGTCTGGTTGCAAAATGCTTTGAATTGACACGTATTTGACATACATTACCTTTCATGATTTAATGATTTAAAAAGCAGCTGGACAAATATATGTAAGGGTTAGGAAGCCATGTTTGTTGTGAGTTGTTCATTGAACTTGATATGATTAAGACTGGTGCAGTCATCATTCTAAAATCAGTAGCTCATAGAAGTTCAAGAAAAACGATATCAAGTTGTTATATATTAGGTATCCCATGGAAGGAAGGACTTTGTTGTTGCATTGCATGAAAAACCAGAAGGCCTGCATGAAGCCATCCCACTAATCCTCAAGGTGGGGAGTGAGCCAGCAGCATATACTGTACTGATGAGTTTCATGATGTTAACATGGTGTTACACCAATCTGTTATTGTTGTTTTCTTCAGAAAAAATTAGTTGTTTCTATTTCCTTTCAGAACAAGTTGGCCCAGGCGAGGCGAGCGTTCGATGCCTTCTTCATGCGCTACCCGTACTGCTACGGCTACTGGAAGAAGTACGCTGATGTGGAGAAGAAACACGGCAACATAGAGCTAGCACAGGAGGTAGGACGGGAGAGAGTGTGTGCCCTCACCAGACCCTCTGGCAGCAGAGCCAATTACAAGTGAAACAGCGCCCAAGGGTGTGTGCTAGGAAAACATGGGCATGGAGAACAACAAAAACCGAAGCCCAAAGTCAAAATGGAATCCAATATTTGAATACAGATTTGAGGATAGATCTGACATCGTCATGACAAGACCCAATGACACATCCAAAATTGTCCTTCTGTTGGACCCTCCTAAAATTTATGGCAAAACCAATAACCTTTGACTTGGCCGCCAACAGCTGGCTGGTCTTGAGTTTCACCCTTCCCATACCACCGGGACGACATACCATTGGGGAGCTGGAGGGAGGGAAGGGGATTCTCAAGCTGTGTTGAACCCAGTCGTGCTGTTTATACTTGTGGTTGGTTGTCTGCTCCGTGCTTGTCTACTTTCCGATTTCCCTCTGGATTTATTTTGGGCGTTTTGGTTTGTCTCACGTCCATGTTTTCTGTCTCCACAGGGATTGATCCAAATTGACAGAGACCATTGCACGCCATAGAACATAGTCTACATGGACCCAACAGTCACTTTTGTGTTTTGTTATTTGGAATTTCAAATTTGATGTTGCATTTGTAATTTGTCCTCGTAATTTGACTGGTAATGGCTGTGTAAAACTTGCTGAATGGAGTAGTACCTGCCATCATTGTTAACATCTGTACTTAATGGGTCCTTACAAGCATTACACATACTTCTGAAGAATGCAGAGCACCGAGCGTAGCGATCACGAACAGGCTCGGAAGTGGGAATGACCATTGCCATGCTTCAAAGATGACATGCTTGTTTCCGCGCTCCAACGGTAACGTCAGGTTGAAGTCTACGTCTTAACCCATTCATTTTCACTGTTTAGAGATAAGTCTTTATTCACTTCAATACAGATTTCTGCCCGACTTTAGTTCACAAGTCTTTCCTTTGGCATGGTGCCTGCGTCCATAGCTCCTGTGGTATTGATGCCCCGCTGTTTTCTGTATGATTTTCTAAGGTCTATGAACGAGGATTGAAAGCAATCCCACTCAGTGTTGACCTCTGGATCCACTACATAAACTTCGCCACCGAAGTCCAGACAACCGACGAAGTTGGCCAGGCGAACCTAAGAAGGTAAGATATCAGTCTCATTACTGAAGAAACTTAACAATCTGAGATATGACTATTGTGACTTCGAACTTCAAAGTCTAAAAGCTAAGTAGCAGGTTGTATAGAATAGCTGCCTTTTAGCTCATCTTGTGGTTGGTTAATATAAGGAAGCTGTTGGTCTTCATTTTAAGTTTTTTGTTATACATTATTACTAATTTATTTCTTCAGTTGAAATTGATAACAAAGCTTACAAATTGTCTTTCTTTTTCTTAAGTAGCTCCTTTCTCAGTATTGTTTACTACCCTTTTATTTTTAGTCTATTGTGTACTTTGTCCATAAACACTTTCGAAACAGATCTGGTGTTCAATAATCAATACGAAATGTGATCAGCACATGTGGTGCACTGGAACAACATTTTGACCATTTGTCATACCCTGACAAAGGTAAAATTTGAAAAATTACCCAGTAGTGCCTTTATTGTCTATTAAAGATTAAGACAGTAGCTAAGAACTAAAAGCAGTATAGGCTAACTTGTGCCGTATCAGAAAAACAAGAAATTATGATCATAACTTTGACATGTTGAACTAATATAAACAGAAGTGTTATGAACCATTCCATTGTGTCATGTGGTGGCTGTGAGAAAATGGTGTAACATCATGCTTAATGGTATGTTTTCTTGCCATTGCTCAGAACTGGTTGTCAAATTCACAGAAGTAGGTTATCGGTTACTACTTACGAGAAGTTGATTTTTACCAGCCCTTCTTTCAATTCAGTTTTGACCTTGCTCACCATTCCAGTGCTATCACATGACCCACTGTTCGTGTACTGTATCTGTTCCACAGTTCATACCACTGGGTCACACCCTGACAGCAGATCACACATGACCACACATATTGACATGTAACCTTGAAAAGATACTTATGATGCCAAGTTTAGTATTATCGGGATGACAACTCAAACGCCACCAGCAGAGATGCTGTCAGGTTGTGCTGATTGCATGTCCAGCGTTTGTGTTTGGATGGTTCAAATGCTTCAATGCATGTTAAAAGAATTAGCTTGTCATTCAAACATATTAGGATAAACATTTGTCTAACTAAGATAAACCTGGTCAGATCCTTGGCGGACGTGCTGCGAAGCATCTGTGTTATGGAGTGGGACATGATTGATCTGTCAGATGTTTTGCCAGGTCATAAATCTTATACTTGGGAGTTCACCAGTACACCACTTTTGGCAGGGTTCTCACCAGAATTTTTTATAGCATAGGGGTCAGGTACAGGCCAACTCACAAAGACATGACCACAGTAGGAGGACCATTATCCTCCCAAAAATTTTGAATCATCTTCCAAATAAATTTGAAATTCATAGCGCCGAGATATAATTTCCTGCATTAAAGGGACATGTTTTGTGATGGAAAGTTTTCCCCTATTGTAGCTTTATTCTAAAGCCAAATGTTAATTTTTTTCTAAAGATACACGAAGGGTCACAGGATGGTGTAGAGGCCAAAACCACAGCATAGGAGGTCGCTGTTCTTAAATTATGCTAGCTATAACATTGCAATTTGGGATCCATGGTTTGTTTTGTATACAGTCAAACCTGCCTAGGCGACCACCTTTTCAACGCGACCACCTGGTCATGGCGACCGCTTTTTCTCGGTCCCGAAAATTTTCCCCATAGGCACAAGCATTAAGCGGCCTGTCCAAGGCGACCACCCGTCCAACGCGACCGCCACGAATTGGGACAATACAGAGCACAATCCCTGCTCATGGCGACCACGCTTTTCCGGCGTGTGGTGACATCGAATTTTGCTGTCGGATTTCGCGGAAATGTTTTTAAGACCTTGACGGACAAAAATATATCAAAAGCATTGATTCCTCCATGAAGTGTTTTAATAAAAAGTTCCCACTATAAACATTGTAAATACAAAGGATATTGTGAATACTTAGATATCGATGTTGTTGTGCCCATCGTAACCTTATAGTTTACCGCAAGCTCGGTTCGGTTTGAACTCAATTTTCAAAACGATCACGTAGTGCATGGCGTCAAAAAGTCAGATTTCACAGAAATAACTATCTATTTCTTGTATTTTCAACAAAAATGTGTCTCTGTCTTACTAAATTCCGCCGGAAAATGACTCCGCGGTGGAGGGCAAAACGTTGGCCGAGACTTGTTTCTTGGTCCGCGACGCCATCTTTGTTTCAGCGCGGCATAACGCTGACTTTTCTAAAACACGACGCTACTGTGTATGAATATTTAGAAACCTCTCATTATTGATACAAATTAATATTTTTATATTCTTGTTATTTCCATGACTCTCACAAAACTTTATTGGGCGCTGCTTGCTTGTAATCGCCGACGCTGTGTGTTCTGCTCCACTGTTACCTTTCGATGCGGTCGCGTGCTCGGCGGCGGTATCACAACTTTCCTTTTTCATCCTTCAGTTGTCAGATCGAAAACTTTTTACCGCTTTAATCCAGCGGTCGGCGCCCCAAAAAAACATTTGTTCACGATGTAACGGTATACAAATATTACAACGATAACGGAAAATGTAATTTCTGAAGGATCTTTCTGTCAATGAGAATTAAACCTAATGGGGGTCATGCTGTCTAAAATCACATAATTTTCCATCAATCTACGTGGTACACGGTATTTGAACACCTCGAGCTGGAAACATGTTATGAGTGGAATCCTCTTCATGGCGACCACCTGTCCATCGCGACCGTTTTTGCTCGGTCCCCCGGGTGGTCGCCTTGGGCAGGTTTGACTGTACCTTGTGATCTAAAGTCCTTCATTTGTACTAAGCTGACTATGTCTTTAGCCTCATTAGCCATGATACATGTTCAGATGTTTTGCTTGACTTCTATGTTATCTTATCTGTAGTGTGTACGAGAAGGCGGTGACAGCAGCTGGCACAGAGTTCCGTTCTGACCGCCTGTGGGAGCTGTACCTGGCCTGGGAACTGGAGCAAGGGAACCTGAAGAACATCACAGCCATCTACAACCGCCTACTCAACATTCCCACACAGATGTACAGCCACCATTTTGAAAAGTGAGTAGACAGCAGGCAGGAAACAAATGTTTACAAATGGTTGCCTCACCACGAGGTCTAACATTTATGTCAGCCAGGAAGTAGTTGAATGGAGACAGAAGTATTGTCTCTATAGATCACTAGATGCTACATCTATACATAAAAAAACTTTGTGGTATAATTTGGTAACAAACTGGTAGAAAACTGTCTCTTCAATTGGGAGCCATTTGTTTTGAAAGTTGAGTGGCATGTTTGACTTTGAAAGTTGAAACTATCCTGTCTACTGCCTCCCCTTTATTGGCCAGTTTAAGTTCTTTTGCTGAGACTGGCCATATTCACAAATAACTTGGTAGAACAACAACCTACAAACCCCTGGTCAGCTCTAGCTGTACATGGTTGACTATATTTTGCCTCCATGTGTCCATGACCCCAGAACCTCTCATGCTATTTTGGTCCTTTGATTTCACATCAAAACAAAATAGTTCTCTAACAGTAAACATGTTGTTAGGCTATCTGGTAGTTTAACACAAAAAATTGAAGAGGATTAAACATCATAACATTAAAATGATATTTAATCTGAGTGTTGTAAACTCAATTTCTATTTTGTTTTGTTATGTTCCATTCTGCATTCTGTGAAGGCTTATCTGCAGTTGCTGTGGAATTCGTTGAATTGAGTTTGGCCTTTTCTCTAACTGGCATTGCCTGCCCCGAATCCTTTACAGGGCAAAGCAAAATGTTGAGGGTGAAATGCGATGTGTGTCCCACCCCTGGTCAGAGGTTCCCTCAGGAACTGCTGGTTCTTGATGGGTTAGAAGTCACCAGTATGTACCAGCCTGTATTTCATCTGCTTTCCTGAATCCTTTGCTTTCCCTAACACCCATCAAAGTTGATCCTGAAATTTTCCTCATCATCTGAGATGTTCCTTTTGTTCTGTTTCCTCTTTCCACCCTCATACATTTGCAGAATAAAGGCAGCAATTCAATATTAGCCGCAGGATAATAAGACAAGGGTTGTCCCCAGGTTTCAGTTGTCAGATTGAGTACCGGACAAACCAGCTGAGAGGTTACTCTCCCTAAACATCTATTTTGTTACCAAACGAGGACTTCCTAGTCAGTCAAAGAAATGTGCTCATCCATAGCCTTCTTGGACAGGCCCTGTGGATATCCCTTGTTAGAACTTGTGTTTTTTTTTCATTCTAAATTTTAAATTCTACTAATAACATTCACACTCCTTTTAACAGGTTCAAGGATCACGTGAACACCAACCTGCCAAAGGACATCCTCCCATTGGACGAGTTTCTCCAGCTACGGACAGATGTCCTGGCCAACACCCCGGGAATCGAGCCCGAGATCCCTGGAGCTGAGCCTGATGACGGCCCTCCGGGTGTGGTGCCTCCTCCTGGTGTAACAGCTTCTCCAGACAAGGTGGGTACTTTGTTGTTATTTTTTATTCCCCACACTGCACACACCTGGAATAGTCTTAGCAGACAAACTATGTCCTAATTGCTCAGGTATCTGTTAATCATGAATGGACCACTAAAACATTCCAATTGGATGGACCAGTTGGACTGCTGGTTGGACCATGGGCTGGCAATTTTAAACCATAGCAATGTTGTAACCATCAATGCACATTTTTTTCTTACCTGAATGTCACCTCCAGTAAAAATTTTTTTTTAATGTTTTGTGTTGTTGTGAGTTGTGTACCTATCATACATAGCCGTGCTTCCTGCAAAGAAAGCCCAGACATTATAGAATGCTACAGATGTATATGTTTGTTTCCATAGATCAGCACCAAACCCAAGTCTGTTGTTCCACCTTTTGTAGACTGTATGTCCCAGGTATTGCCCTTACATGATCAAGCCTTTTTGTTGCTGGCTGTCTTTGCTGTGGTTATTGTGTGGTTTTGCTTTTCCTTTC
The DNA here is from genome assembly GCF_035083965.1 of Branchiostoma lanceolatum. Taxonomy (NCBI): domain Eukaryota; kingdom Metazoa; phylum Chordata; class Leptocardii; order Amphioxiformes; family Branchiostomatidae; genus Branchiostoma; species Branchiostoma lanceolatum. Next base: position 23,265,128 of record NC_089725.1, on the reverse strand, counting down.
TTTGCCTGTCCTTTTGTCAAATTGTTCTACTGTGTCAAATCATTTGTTACTTACATTTTCTTTGTATTTCAAACAAACAGTGTTACAATTGTTGCACACAAATGCATCTGTTATGAAGATGTTCCTAGATTTCTCAAGGAGACCTTACCCTCTCCAAAGTGAATTTGACTATTCAATTAACAAAATGTCAAAACATGTTTTTGTATTCCTCTCTGAGTGGATATGTCCACAAGTGTTCATATCTTTAAATACATTCAGTACATGCAGGTTTCGTGTCAATTTCACGACATGGAACAGTCAAATACATGAACAAGTGATGCCCAGTTCCAACTGCATTGGCTATCAGAAGTTGAGTGTCTGTGTGGTACTGATGATAGTGTTCTCCACAGCCTGATGCGGAGACTCTGGCCATCAGGGACAAGCTCATCTCCACCAGGAGAGCCATCTACAGCACGACTGAAGCAGAGGTCAGCAAACGCTGGACCTACGAGGAAGGGGTGAGTCGGCATGTGCTGAATAATTGACAGGGTTGAAAGTAAATTTTTGTGTGTTATATGTCCTTGGATGCAGCAGGATATTCTTCAATTCTACAATGGTGGATTTCCTCCTTAAAAAAAGTGTCTTATTTGAGATGTGAGGTGCCATTGCTGCACATACAAGATAAAGTTATACAAGTTTCATATGGTCTTTTCCTACTCTCCGCTGCCAGCATTGACCGGCACATGTTAAGCAATGAGTTACGCGCAGAAATTAGGGTTGACTTTACTTTTGAATGCATGAAAACATAGCTTGTGGGTAGGTAAAACAATAGGGTAGCTAATTCTAACAAATCACAATTCTAATCTGGGTATGCATATTAGAAGTGCTGTGTAAAGTGATTTAATTGTGTTTCTGTCCTTAGGGGATATCTTGGCCTTTAGCTGTACCAGCACTTTTTGTGTGTGGTTTGAAATATTGATGTGTGGGGAATAGGAGTTGTAATAACTATCATGAATCAGGAGAAAGTGTCAGTATGTCGCAAGAAAATGAGATGTCCTGGTTCAAGTGCAGCGTCAGAAAAGTTGAGACATGTAGAACATGACAAAATTTTCTCCCATTAACAAATGTACAATTGTTTTGCCTTGTGCCAATCTAAAGGTCAAGTTGCTTTGCTTACCAGACATGCTGTTGGGGTGAGGGGTTGGGAGTATGACATGTCAGTTGGCATGAGAGGATTTGTAGTCATGAGAAATGTCATTTTGCTGGCTTAGGAAGTCCCAAAATTTCATCACAGGTCATCAAAAGTCAAGGGTAAATCAATTACCAGGCAATTGGGCAAATCATTTTTACCACGTCAGCTGTAAGCTCGCATATTAAGAAGTTGAATTGCAATAATTCCTTGCCTGCCTTCCCCACAGATCAAGAGGCCATACTTCCACGTGAAGCCATTGGAGAGGGTACAGCTGAAGAACTGGAAGGAATACCTGGACTTTGAGATGGAACAAGGGAGCCATGAGCGCATGGTGGTGCTGTTTGAGAGGTGCATGATTGCCTGTGCACTTTACGAGGACTTCTGGCTCAAGGTAAGACCATGGGAAGGTTTAGAAGTTAGTGATGTATGACAGTCAATGGCAGCTTCTGATTGTCTTGAACTTTGAGTTGTTTCATCTCCACAGTACAGGTCAATACTGTTTGTGTAGTGTTCTAGGTACATATAGCATCCAGGTTACATATTCATAACCAATCTGGCTTAACTACATAGCTACAGCCTAACTATTATAAAGTGAGAGCCTGCAGTTAAGTAAAAAATAATGTAACAGTACATTCATGCAGTAATTATCATAAACCATAGTTCCAACAAATTTGCTGTCTACAAACATCATTATTTTAGTTTCAGTTGATACGTTGTTGTTCTTTCCATAGTATGCCAAGTACCTTGAGAGCCACAGTGTTGAGGGTGCCAGGAACGTGTACCGCCGAGCCTGTACCATCCACCTGCCCAGGAAGCCAAACATCCACCTCAACTGGGCAGCCTTTGAGGAGCAGCAAGGTAAGCAGGCTTTTGAAAGGCTCCAAACTGCATCTGTGACCTGTAAGGGGCCCAGGTTTGATTGCTGGGACCAATTTCAATCAACCCCAACCCTTTATGTTGAGTGAAAGGAAGTCAGCAAGGACCAACTTGATAATGGCTCATTGTAAATGTCTTTTTGTAGAATCATAATCCCTACATACATGTAGTTTGTGACTGTTGATCAAGACTTGAATAGGAACTGATAAGGGTCTTGAATATTATCCTCCTTCAAGTTAGCGCAACTGGAAACTGTATTCTGTATCTTGTACCTAACAATTAATGCCTTGGTATGGATAAATTGGAGCATAAGACCACTGTTTGGAATGGTAACCAAGATAAAAGACAGCCATAGAAAAATATGGACATATTGAGAACATGACTAAGGTGAAAGTAAAACCTAACAGCTGTTAGTACTATTGAGGATGTTGGGTGCATAAAAGATTTACTCAGGCCCACTGGATTTTAACATGTTTGGTTGTTGCTGATGCAGGGAACTTGGATGGAGCACGAGACATCCTGAAGACCCTGGAGGAGGCTGTACCAGGCTTGGCCATGGTGACTCTGCGCAGGGTCAGTCTGGAGAGAAGGACGGGCAACCTGGTCAACGCTGAGAGAATATTCCAGGAAGCAGTGGAACATGCCAAGGACACCAACACTGCCTCCTTCTTTTCTCTCAAACTGGCAAGGTTCCTAGCCAAGGTGGGTAGGCTGGAGATAGAGCAACCATTCTACTGTATTAAGGATAGCTCTCTTGATTACCCCAAATAACAGTTACTAAAGCAACATTGTACAATTTCTCTTTCTTATTGAAACTTGTTATTCCGGATAGCGTTCTTGACTATTGAAAATTGTACTGATTTGAGTTCAAGGCCTCATGGCCAAGTGAGAATGACATAAAGACAGTAGAAAAAGAAAGAAGACTGACTTTCATTACTTGCAAACTATCTCCTCTCACATGTACAATGTAAGTTCGGTAGACAATCATAATATTTCACCCAGCTCACAGTTTAGATAGACGAAGATCTCACTGCTGTGTGAGGAAACACCCAGGTGCCCACTGCAGTATGAGTATGGTCTAAGTTATTAGGTTGGCTGAAAATTCATCTTGTTCCTTTTTCTTTCCAGACAAAGGCTGACACTGAAGGTGCCAAAACTGTTCTAAAGGAGGCCATAGAAAAGGACAAGGTAAGTTCACCAGAAACAGAGGCTTTTTTCACTGTGCAAACTACCCTTATAAAACAGTATTGCCAAGGACCATATTTTGTGTAAATGCAAAGATTTGCTGTAAAGCTGAAAGCTTGTGTATCTTAACTACTTTGTTCTGTACCCCTCTAACCAATTGGACTTGGGCCCATTGCTATCAATGGAATTATTCCTGCTGACAAAAACCCAGTACTAGAAAGGAAAAAAAGCTTTCAGATGTGGGTCATCTTTAGAAGATGGCAATATAGATAAGTTAGAGATATCATACTGCAGCACTAATTAAGCCGGCCGGTCTCTGTGTCTGTTGGAGTGCTGGTGGTTGTACGGTGCGGACAGCAAAAACAGGATTAGGTCATGGGAGTTTTCCACTGATGAGTGTGGACTGCTTATATAATCCTCACCTACAGATCACAGGGTGCGAAATACTTTTTTGAGCCAGGTTGCCCGGTGGGCAACCTGGGGGAAAAGCTAGGTTGCACATCAAAATTTCAGGTTGCCCCACCATTTGCGGTGACATCAAAAATGACATCTTTTGGGAGCGATATATTGGGATTTTCGAAAAAATTGGGCATAGGTTCCCCGGCTGGCCCCTATCCGGGGGCCACGGTGCCTCAAGTTCAACAAGTTGAAAAATACACAATGGTATTTTTTTTTTACTTGGAACAAGGCAAGTAATGATTCACATAACCTTGAATGATAAGTAAATAGATAACTCTAAAACTTATCTATTCACTAACATCCTGGAAAGTAATTTGAAAAAAAAATGTTCATGCAAACTTATATCAAGGAGGTGCTTATATACTGTCAGAAGTAAACACCAAAACAGTATAGTATTTCAAATTAGTTTTGTATATTTTTTTTACAACAACAACAATACAACAACAATACAACAACAATAAAGAAAAATTACTTGATTTTGCCCCTACAAATATACTAGTAACTGTGTTGGAATCATTATCAAACTTTAATGAACCTGCAGTGCCAAACTCATCCACATGCCAGAGTAGTGTCCTCATTTACATGAGAAAGTACCTCATTCACATGAGACATTACCTCATTTGTATGAAAGAGTACCTCATTTGCATGTTTGGAAGACTTGATGGGTATACCTTATGCAACAGTACCTCATTTACATGAGAGTACGTCATTTGCATGAAAAGTAACTCATTTGCATGTTCAGGAGACTTTAACATTACACCGCATGGTGACCATGTTGATTTGACGACACTGCCATGACTGCCGACGGCAGTTTATTCGCCTTTTTCCAGGGCTAATTTCACGATCTATGAACAGGTTTGGATGGTTTAGAACAAAAAGGTGTTGATTTCTGTGTTTCAATTGAAAATTTACCGAATTTTATGAAAGTGACACTGTTTTTGTGAGCTTACTCGGCTCAAATTGGGTTCTCACTGAATGTCAGGCTTCATAATCTTGGGTTGCGCACTGTGCTAGCTGCGTGTGGAAATTAGTTGCGCCAAGCAAAATGTGCTTGCGCGGCGCAAGTGCGCAACCGGGTATTTCGCACCCTGGATCACACAGTAAAGATTCACATTAAACTGGAAGACTTGTCCTAGACATTAAACTTCTTTGGGACGATTGATTTTTTAACTTCTTAGGGGCAGACCCTCTTCACCATTATTATCCTTGTCTGCTTTAGGAGAATGCCAAGCTGTACCTGCAGCTGCTGGACCTGGAGTTCCAGCAGGGGGTGCGCCCAGACGAGGACAGGGTCCTGCAGTGCTTCGACCTGGCCATGGCCAGCCAGCTCAGCGCAGACGCCAAACTCACCTTCTCACAGAGGAAGGTGGAGTTTCTGGAGGACTTTGGGTCCAATGTGGAGAGGTGAGTTGGTTCCTCATTGTTGTGTTTATGCTTGCCACGGCCCTTACAATTTTCATCGTTGTCTGCAAGCTCAAAATAGACATTTGTAAGCTCTCTCAATGTAACCAACATTGCTTGACCTGATAGTAAAAACAATTGAAATGTAACCTCTTATGACTATGAACCTAGAACATGCTTTAAAACACACACGTATCCTGGGAATAGCAACAGAAAGGATATTGGTTTGCTTTTCATGAGATTACTTACTTGAACCAAACTTGTACTGTTATAACATTGTAGACATGACCAGTGCAGTGAAAAGCTGCAGCATGATACTGGATTAACACGAACAGTTGAATTTGCTTGATGTTGTGGAGTGAATGATTCTGATTTGCATATCAGGAATTTAACAAACCCTTTTATTTTGCCAGGTTGATGACAGTTTATGAAGAACACCAGAAACTTGTGAAGACCCACAGTGGAGGGAAGAAAAGAGCACAGGAAGGAGCAGGGTGAGAAAGCATGACATCTACAGAAGTGTTCTAGATTACTAAAGGAATATATGTATCACTAGCAGGGGTTTTTCTAGAAAATAATGACAAGAGGGAGCACACTGTGTCGAGGGAGCGAAGCGACCGCGGGGGGGATGGTGTGGAAGGGGGGTTGCCCCCCCTTCCACGGTGTGAAGCCTTTGAAAAATTGCAGCTTAAATGGGACATTCTGAGGCTATCTGAGAGAGAAATTTTAGCTCATGAAACTTCAGAAATCGTAGAGTTAGTTCAAGGTTAGTTGTTCCAAATTGAAGAAAAAATAATAATTCCAGATTAAAATTGTGAAAGAAAAAAATATTTTTCCACTGCAAAATCAATTTTTTTGAAAGGAAACCAATAAATATAAAATTAGATTTTTGTTAAGTTTGAGTCCAACACAAATCACATTAAATTTTAGACCATGAAAAAAAAATTTAAAAAAAAGAAATACTTTAACTTCTCCCTGGTGGCCTTTTTTTGCTCATACTGCTCTTTCATTGAAGTTTTGGCATTGTGGCAAGCATACTAGTATGTCTGTCCCTTCATGATCTGAACAAGCACCTGGCATGCCTGGACTTCATTAGCGGCAGGTCCGACGCTGATATGTACAGCGGGGTCCTTTTCAGCTTTTGGGACACCCGAATCCCTCAGCTGAAACATTTAGAGTACAGTCAAACCTGCCCAAGGCGACCACCCGGCGGACCGAGCAAAAACGGTCGCGATGGACAGGTGGTCGCCATGAAGAGGATTCCACTCACATGTTTCCAGGTCGAGGTTTTCAAATACAGTACGTAAATGGATGGAAAATTATGTGAATTTAGACAGCGCCACCCCCGCCAGGTTCAATTCTCATTGACAGAAAGATCCTACAAAAATTACATTTTCCGTTATCGTTGTAATAATTGTATACCGCTACATCGTGTACAAATTTTCGTCATAATTTTGACTACAAAACAATGGCTACAAATCGATGCCTCGCAGCGCCCTCCCGCATTCACACGTTACATTGAATAATACACACACACACGCACATCATCGAAGTTTTAAGGCCTAAGACAAATCCCTAGAAAACACCTGCTGGCCGCAGCCTTTTTTGGGGCGCCGACCGCTGGATAAAAGGGGCAAAAAGTTTTCGATCTGACAACCAAAGATGAAAACGGAACGGTGTGATTTCGTCGCGCCGCCAAGCTCTGTGCGACCGCATCGAAAGGTATTAGTCAGTGCAGCAGAACGCACAGCGTCCAATAAAGGTTTGTGAGATTCATGTAAATAAAAAGAAAATAAGAATATTAATTTTCATAAATAACTAGAGTATTCGTAAATGTTCATATACAAAAGCATCGTGTTTTAGAAAGGTCAGTGGTAGGCCAAATCCGGGCCGCCCCAAATCCAAGATGGCGTCGGGACCGAGGAACAACATTTCTCCGAGGCCCGATGTTTTGCCCGCCGCGAAGTCATTTTTCGGCGGAGTTTAGTAAGACACAGGCACATTTTTGTTGAAAATACAAGAAATAGATAGTAATTTCTGTGAAATCTGACTTTTTGACGCCATGCACTACGTATTCGTTCTGAAAATTGAGTTTAAACCGAACTGAGTTTGCGGTAAACTATAAGATTACGATAGGCACAACAACATCACAAACATTTGTCTTTACAATGTTTATAGGGGGAACGTTTTATTAAAACACTTCATGGAGGAATCGATGCTATAACATTGCTATTCCATATATTTTTGTCCTTCAAAGTCTTGAAAACATTTCCGTGAAATCCGACAGCAAAATGATCCGATGTCACCACAGGCTTGAAAATTAGGCGGCCGCCATGGGCAGGGACTGTGCTCTGTGCGGTCCCAATTCGTGGCGGTCGCGGTCGCGTTGGACGGGTGGTCGCCTTGGGCAGGCAGCTTAATGCTTGTGGCTATGGGGAAAATTTTCGGGACCGGGAAAAAGCGGTCGCCATGGCCAGGTGGTCGCGTTGAAAAGGTGGTCGCCTAGGCAGGTTTGACTGTATTATATAAACATTGCCACGATCTAGCCATCTTTATCCAATTTGTGACAGAAAAAAAGTCATCTCATTTCTGCAATGGATAGACTCCTTTGCCTTTTTCCGTTTTATGCTGTGGGATGATATCTTAAGATGCTCAAATGTCAACAAATACAGCTCGTAATCTCTCTAAAGCTGTCGGTGCAAGTTCCGGCGGCTGTGGGTGAAAGGTCACGAAGTCTCGGGAAGTCTCGCTATCTAGGTCAGCTGACCTTGCATGTAAGCTATATCAAATCTCGCGAGAGGAGCTGACAGCAAAACAAGAAGAAACAAGATGGAGCCTCGGTTGGAAAAATGTCATTTCGATCGTGTTTTGCACCGTCTAAACGGTGCATCTACCACAATAGGAATATTTTGGACTAATTATAACATGTTTTATGATCTGATACATTGTCTTGTGGTGGTGCTGGGATATTTTTACGGAGGAAAGATTGTTTTCGGCAAAGATTGCATGTTGTACGGCAGCATGTTGTTGGAGAGTAAGAACATGGCCCAAGTGCGACCAGGGTTCAATCTGCATTTTGACAAGAGGGCGCAGGCCGGGAACAAGAGGGCGCGCCCCCCCTGTTTCCCGGTTTAGAAGAAACTCTGACTAGTTTCTTGTCCGAAACACCAGTGCAATAAAAACATTAAACAAAGTTGATAGCTAGGAGTAGCAATTAATTGTTATAAAGCCATCAGATGAAATATTCAGTTATGTTCCACAACTTTACAGATCTACCCAGTAAGTCTACATTTGTGTTAGTAATGGACCTTTTCTTTTCTCCAATGTTCAGGGATGACTTGGTACCTGCAGAGAAGAAGCACAAGTTGGAGGAGAATGGCACCATGTCCATGCCTCCCCCCATGACGATGCCACCCCCTGCGCCAGCTCCTAACTCCATGCCACCACCAGACCCCAACGCTGCCCCTCCACCGTCTTACAACTACAACTGGTCCACTGGATACAACCAACCTTCAGTAAGTCAGGTCTTGGAGCTGATTGTTCCTCTGTACTCTGGGACCTGGAAAGTGGCTGCTTCGATATTCTGATATTTTTTTCCTTACCAGTCCAGCTATTTTGTAGTACTGGTTGTAAAAACCTTTAGGAGATTGGCTTGCTTCAGCCTATCAAATGTCATTGTTAAAGCTTTCTTCCACATCAGACATCAGCTGCTTTCCATGCCCCTTTGTGCTGGGAGAAAATTTCTATGGAAGTTCTCATTCCTGCTAAATGATCAGTTTCCCTCTGTCCTTCTTGTGACAGTTTTCACACACACTGTTCACTCCCTCTTTCTGTGTTTCAGTTCAGCTTCGGAAATTACTAGAGCCGTAGGTACAGGTGACACTGTTATACTGTGGTTCCCTTCCCATTACGTGAGCTCGGACCTACAGCTTTCCCAACATTTTTATCAAAATTCTGACCAGCTATTTCATCTTCCCTTCCAGAATGTTGGTACGGGCAGGAAGTAACTGTTGTCGTTTTGTTTTGTTCCAGGCCAACCAGTACAACTACGGGCAGTGGGGATACGGCCAGCAGTACTATCCACTGGCCTCCCAGTAATGTTAGGTGGGCATGCATGTATATAGGACAAGGTGGCGACTCTGTTGTACAGGTGACTCCATAGGAGCCATTGCGTTAATCTAATGTCTTCAGGTAAATGCTTAAGATGTTGGGAACAGAATAGTAAACACGAGCTTCTCATTATGTAATATGATGGTGGCCTTTTAATCTGAAATGGTGTAGTTGCAGTTAAAGCAAAGCTATGTGACAAATTGGTGATTGTTGTGAGCCCTTGAGTTACGGATCTGTCGTTACCCAATCCTGTAGCAGGATGCACAGCAAACTGTTAGCTTTCAAAGCAAAGATGAACTTGGAATGGTTAGATGTAGGATTATTCCATGTTAGATTGTCTTCACCTGTACCATTCGTGATGCCATTTTCGTTGTTTTGATACCGTTATCTACAAACCGATACATATGGTTGCCAAGTTGGTTGTGTAGATCAGACTGTATCCTGTGTGCTAGAAATTGTTGCAATTACTGACTACCTGAACATGTCATGATGTTGAAGTGTTAGAGTAATATGATACAAGCTTATTAATGGTGAAGGAAGCATAATTGTACATTGAAGACAAATCTGTAGAAAATAGTAGCAGGGAGGTATTTGTACAGACACTGATTAGATAAGTTGTTCACTTTGAGGGTCTTCTTGTAATAAAGTTTCTTAATATGACATGTAAATGGGTTTTTTTTCATTGTTGTAGATCTACCACACTGTACAAGTAATTTTTTGTCTATTTGAGCCAGATACTTTTATCTATGTACAACAGTCTGAGTCCACCTTATAGAAATAAGGTTCCATTACAATATAAAACCTTCCCATGTTATGTTGATTTCCATCTCCCCAACCACACACACATATACACCCTTTTATTACTTTTTTTTTCTGAGATTCTTAACAGACAGCCTTTCGCTGCACAACTGAATGGAAACTCAATCCCTCCATTTCACACTTATAAGTTTATCCAATGTAAAAAATGTTCAGCTCAACTCATGTGCATCAAAATCACTGCAAATACCTACAACCATCCGTAGAACATGTAATGGAAGAACTATGTCAAAAGCTACTCTACTGTGTCATTCACAATGATACAAGTCACACAGGGACTGGGTCTACTTGCACACTTGAACTTAGCATGGTCATATGTCAAAGCACCAACAGTTGATCCCCAGGCTCTTTCGTCCCCAGTGTGTGACTCAAACATCACTTTTATCCTCTTCCCTCTCAATCTCGTACATCTTCTGCAGAAGCTCCTCGACTTTGTTGGCACCTAAAAAGAGCCAGAAAATATTTTCATTAAGTCGATTCAACTTGAAATTGTTGCAATTTTTCAGAGAATTTCAGTGTTATTCCACATAGTCTCAGAAAGATGTTGATCATACCCCGTGGCAGCCTGAACCTCATGGCTGGGGATTGTCCTGGTCTCCTTCCCCCTCTGATGTTGGTGTCTGTCTCCTCATTCTCAAGGTCATTCAAGTAGGTGGACCTTGGAAAGAGTTGTAGATGTAACCTCATTACAACATGTCCCTATCTTTGCCAAAAAGAGTTAGTGTGCCTCGTGGTGTTACAAATGTGAATAGAGATACAATGAGCAACCTCCCATAGTTACATTCCCCAGTGACATCTGTGCTCTTATGTCACCTTATCAGACAAGATTTCCTTCAAAATCAGGAGGAAAGACCACAAGGCTTCCAAGAGCAGTAGAGTCTGCTAGCTACATTCTATTTCATTGTTCGAATTTATGATTTCACATTTAAGCATTTAAAGCCAAAAATTGATAGAGATGTAACTAGATAAGGTCGACGCTGTAGATAAGCCGTATTCCATGTGAGGTCTACAATCAGTCTACGCTGCCTTGATTGTCTGTAACGTTTAGCGTGACATTTTACAAATAAATGGATATAAAAGTCAGAGAAGACTCACTCGTCCTCATCCAGTCCCATGACGGTGATTCTCCGCTCGATGATGCTCTCCCGTCTCTCCGCTGGCTCCTTGGACATGGTGTACTCCAGCATGAACAACTCCAGGATGAACGCGGAGAAGATGCTGCAGTTAGGCAGAAAGGGAAACTACATGTGTACTTTGTTGAAACTACTGTAGTCCCTTTGAAATCTCCCTAACTCGCTAAGTGCAACCACCACAAAGTGTGCGGGAGGAAAAGGTGAAAGATTGAAAATCAATGTTTGCATGAACAAGAGCCATATGAGAGACATTCTTTGAAATCCAAAGAAAGCTATACACAGAAGTTAGTTATTGTGCACATATACCCACTGAGTTAAGTACAGACCACAACAAAAGAATAGTTAACAAATACATACATTGTTAAGTATTATGATATGAAGTCTACTTCTTTCTTCTTTGTATTAGATGTGAAAATGTAAGAGCGCGCAGATATTATTCATAATCAAAGGTTTGTTTACACCCGTTAGAAACATAAATTTGTATCACGTAGGTGTAAATCTATGAAGTAAGGAGTTGTATCAGTTGTATTAGTCTAAAGTTAGTGTGAGGCACTCACTTCAGTACGAGAATGACGACCAGTAGGTGGTAGACGATGAAGTAGATCCGGGCGGCCTGGTGCGTGACGGCGACGAACCCTTCTGCCAGCAGTGACTTTTGGTCAAGGAAGGGTGATCTAAAATTGATATCTGATTGAATGCATTTCATAGAAACGGTTTTGCAACTTGTATCACCTAACGACGCACACAAAGCGAGACATTCTAAACGAAATCCTTGGGATTTTGATCCGTAGTCCGATTGCTCCTCAACTACTCTACCAATAGAAATGGCAATGGGTCTGAACTGAGCGTGGATGTTCAATCATATACATTTTTAATACAACAATGAGACTAGCCAGAGAAAGCACGCTTGGTACACTAGATTGCATCAAAGGATATCATGCCACTGGTTAACGACCATCAGCTCGAACAGAACGACGAACGAGTGGAGGATGTCGTTGAAGTTGTTGTTACAGTAGCGATTCATCGCGAACTGTGTTCCGTTCAGTTTGGGATTTCCACACAGGATCGGTTGGTTTTGGGTGCGGTTTGCAAGAACAGGTTCAGGGATGATCTTGCCTGAGAATGCTTCCATCCCAATGATTGCGAATATGTAGAAGAAAACCTGAAAGGCGATATCAATGTAATCTTCAATGTTATAATCTTATTGTGCACGACGGACAACAAAAAAGTCAGAAGTGTTTATCGATGACGATGGCACTTACGAAAAGGACGCCGCCGTATGTCAGCAAGGAGCGGCCGATGCTGCTGATCGTCTTCAGAACTATTCGGAATCTGTGGGAGGGTGATGACATAGGAACAGGCTTTAGTCCGGGAGACAGCCTATTTGGAGAGAAGACTTGATTGAAGTAGTGTACCTTTTGTTCTTGTAAGGACGGACAGTACTAAAAGACTTCACTACTCACCTCTCGATAGCGTAGACCAGCCTCACTAATCGGAGCAGACGGAGAACCAGGAGGAAGTCCAGGGCACCGGTCTGGTTCGAAACTAACCAAACAAAATTTGTCAGTTCAACGTGTTTTGTTTTATGTATCATCATTGGACGAAAGGTTGGGAAAATCAAACAGGAATTCTTACGGCACCTTTTTACACAATAAGTTAAAAGTCAGGTTAACAGACTTACTACTTGTCCAGGCCAGCTCAAGCACGTTGATAACCAGTGCAGCGACAATCAAGACAAAGTCAAACCTATACAGAAAAGTGTAAGGGCAGTGTCACGATGTTATTTACAGTGATTACTGGTATCACTTCTCTTTTAGAGAGAGGTATCTGGTTTCTAAATCGTTTACTCTTCATTAAAGACACGGTGTGGAACAGACAAACAATAACAACGACCAAAATGATGTCAGCTTAATCTTTGAAAGACAAAAGAAGATTATCGTTCCCTTCATTACTCATACATAAATATAAAAGTTTGATTACATGTTCATAGCACTGTGGAAAAACTTCTTCAGTCCGAAGACATAGAATTTGAGGAGAATCTCGAAGACGAACAACGCCATGAAGAACCATTCGAAGTCTTCTTCGTCCAGAGCTATGCAGACAGCATTGGCGACCACTGCAAGGTCGATGAAGTACCGGAAGAATCTGGAAAAACAACTTGCAACCAGTAGTCAACATCATGACACTTCCAGGTCCCAACCCCTCTTGTTAACTATGTAGGTGAGGGACAGATTGCCTTGATCAGATTACATTGATGAAATATCATCAAGAAGGTTTCACAACAGCGTCGCACACAAATACTTGATGATATTTCATAGGAATCAACATATATCTAGCTGCAATGATTTTTCTTCAGCATATATATGTCCAATAACGTACCTATTAGCGACAGTTTTCCTGATGAGTCGACTGGCCTTGGACGTGTAACATCGAGGGAACCACCTCTGGAACTCGGGCTCCCTGTCTTTCACCTCCAATACCTGTATGTCCAGCAAGTTGGCAACGTGAAAGAATTCGCTTTTGCCTGGAGATAAGGACGAAAAAGAACAAAATTTCCATCATGTTCTCATGGTCTACGGATACCGTTAAGCAAAATACCAGCTTTGTACAATGTAACTCAAATCATCAACATCGTCGTTCTTTTAGTAGTCGTCCAGTGAAACCTGCATCGATGTGCTAGCCAGAGGCATACTTGTGACACAATATCTTTAGAGCAACATTTTGACGTGCTCGAACTCATCAAAGTCTCCATGCATGACTCACTGATGTATCCAGTATGTTTGTTAGCCAGAACGTCCCAGAGAAGAGAGTGTTCTAAGTCCAGCCGACTGGGGTGGACCGTCCTCATCAATGACATCCAGCGGCTTTTGGGGAGCAGTTTTTCTCCATGTCCTGTTTCAACTTTTAGGATGTCGAACGCCAGCTGGAGGTTGTCCTGCTTTTCTCGAACCGAGTCTTCGACGTATTCCTGTTCAATGGAAGGACAGACTTTAGACATTGTCATCAGCATTTAAGGTCTATTCTAGTCTAGTCTTTCGACGTACTCCTGTTTAATGGAAGGACAGACTTTAGGCATTGTCATCAGCATTTAAGGTCTATTCTAGTCTAGTCTACTGTAGTAGCAACATTGACTTTGTAAGAACAAAAACTACACAAGTGCCTACAAGTCTCATATATTAACATTTCTCGCTGTCTAGTTCTGAAAAACGATTCTCATCAATCGTATAACAATTACATTGCCATCCATACTAAATATATTTCACTGCAGTATCATTGCACTTCTGTACACATTCTTACACATGCATATTGCTGACAATAAGAGTCTGACAATATCTCTTTAATGACACCATTGCATTCATAATCAGCTTCACATAGTTTTATTTTCTATTCTTTCTGTTTGATACGTTGGCCAAACTGATTACATGTCATAGATAAAATTTATACCGACATATCACAGGTTCAAATACATGCTAACGGATTGACGCAAAGTATCTTAGTTTAGAATGTTAATTGATATGACCTTGAGATGCTCCTTAAAGTTGTTGTAGATGGTGGCCAGACAGATGCTCATGAAGAGATACAGACAAATGATGAGGTAGATGATGAAGAACAACGTGAACCAAGCATTGTAGTCGAACGCAGGCATCCTAATATGTAGATGTGTACAAGGGCATATCAAGCTACTCAGACATATAGTTTAATCTAGAATAGTGTCATGGGAGGTGTCCTTAGTCTCGAGTACAATCTATCCTTACTCTTCGACAGCGCAACACCCGTAAAATCAATTGCTTCAGCCGTTGAATTAAGTAGTGTTGGTAAATTTGTCTTGCAACGTTCTTTTGTTAGATATTGTACGCGTCTAAGATGCGATGGCTATACCATACATACATGACGTCTGGAAAGTTGGCAGTTGTGACAAGCACGTAGAGGTGGAAAAAGGTGTCCAGGTAGTTATGCATGTAGGGCTGACCATCGCTGTAGTTCACAAGATTACGTCTACAGAGAAAAACACACACAACATCAGTCCGGCATCAAAATAAAACACCGACAACTGTCCTTTGAATGGGCAGAATATTTGGTACTATACAATATCTGAAACCAGTATACTTGGACGCAATTTCCCGAGAAATTGATACCTTCCTGACCTGTTTTGGAATATCTTGAGCGCCATCAGAGCAAAGAAGGCGACGCTGAGCAGGAATAGTGTCAGCACAGTGATGATGTCCGGAAGCGTCAGCAGGATGTTCTTGAACACCGCGCGCAGCTGGTGGCAAAAAAGTTGAAAATTAACCTTGTGGGGAGGAGGTGATTGTTTAATATCGGGCTTCTCAGATTGGCAAACTACGTTGGATATATACATGTAAGCTGTACTGAAGGGGTACCGTGCACTACCTTCCTATCAGTGATCTTAAAGAAGGCAATGATACCTGTTTTGCTCTATCCATGCAGAGAAGCAGCAGAGGCCGAAGGGGTCTGGAAAATCGGACCGACGTCACTCCGATTTCACTGAGGATCACGTACAACACCATGTCGACCAAAGTCAGCTGCAGGAGAACAGTACCATAGTAATTTGTAACGTAGCGCTACCCAATTATCGTTCTATTTATTTCAACAACACCGGGCAGCACGTGAAGTTCACGTGATAAACGCATGGTAAGAAACGCCGAAAGGTTACTAGTATTTGGACAAGGCCGTCCAACAGAAACTAACCAGCAAGATGATGAGGAAGGGAAGACGCCGTTTGCTTCTCCAGAAGTTTTCCTCGGACGAGAAGACCCCCTGATGCGCCAGCCTGCTGAAGATGAGGCCGACGCAGAGCAACTCCACGCACATGGTGATCTGAGTTAACATTAAGGCAGTCGCTATGGTCATAAACCTGCCCGTTAGTTCTATTGAGTGTATATACAGTGCCTGAGTAGATCACACCGTCATCGATATTTTACCCAATTACTGACGAGTTTTAACGAACTTTAAATTCAATCAAAAAAATTGTAAGAGTTACTTGGTGCACTTCTACCGTTCGTAATCTGTTCCCTGCTCATGCCGCAGTGGCCCAAAACGACTGAGGAAATACGCTTTACCAAGGACATTATATCATGTCCTTGGTATTATAGAATCATTTCGTACCCAATAATCCAATCTGATACTCGGAACAGCCGGATCTTCGAACAGCACAAGGGATATCAAGACACCGACAGCGACATGGGATGTCCAGAAGAATGCTGGTTGGTTGTACAGATTGTACAGCCTGGATCACAAGGAACGACAATCGCTTGGTTAACAGTTAACAATAAACAAATGCACCTTATCTACGTCTATTACTGAAATAGATCTAGTATAAATAAAAAGAAACACTTTTGAATTAGTCGACACAAAAGTACATGAACCTTTGTCTCACCTGACAGATTTGGGATCGCTCTTGAAGTTCCCCCGACATCCATTGCGAGCGTCATTCACGTATGTAGCCGCGAGACGTAAATCCTGCTCAAAAGATATTTTCAGTGCTTCAAACTTGACTAACCCTCATTGTACAGGCATTACCTAGCCTCCGTTGCAGACTCTTTCCGGCTGTTTTCATTTTCTAAGTTCCAGTTTTATCATTACATTTTTTTCTTGTTGTTGCCCGGCCAGCAATTAGAAAAAATATGTAATAGTATAAAAACAATAACTTGAAAAAAAAAACAGCCGGGACGACTCTGCATCGGAGGCTAGGCATTACCGCCCAGTGCTTGCAAACAGCCGAATGTGTTCATGTCATTACATCATTATAGGAACTTACCAGTCACGACGGCACGCATAGTTACAATGTCGAACAAATCAATAATATTCAGCACTTCACACTAGATAATCAACTTGTTTCACTTTTAAAACTGTGTCCATATGCATGTCGTCACATTGGCAATGGCGGCGGATATGGGCAACCTATTCCTGCGTCATGTCATTGCCCTGCAAGATTTTTCTGCAAAACCCTTTACTCTTTGCGTTTAATACCCCTCAGTACCGCCCCAGCTATAGCCCAGTTCCCGAATTGCCTTCAGCTATTTGGGTAAAGCCTCTACGTACCGACATACTAAGTACAATGTGAGATACACCTGTTCATTCCTTACCTCGTCAGACAGTGGCGGGGGACCCTCGGTGACGTCTGTGTTCAGACCTTCGCACACAGAGTCCCTTCTCGTCTCCGTATATGACATCTCAGTAGACATAGCGTACAAACGTCGTATGTGTGTTCCGTACGTCCGATCATTCACGCTCGAACTGTCCAGAAGTACGTCAACTTGAATGAACCCGGAAATATCGTAGCAGAAAGGTGCGACGGAACCGATGACGAATGTCAACAAGCCACTCCTAGATAACGGTTGCTTATTAAATCTTAGAGAGCACATCTAACGTCCAGCACAATGGTTGCTAATACATACGGGCCCTATGTTGGACATATCGCAATTGTATTTTGAATTTATGGGGACTCTAATGAGCACGAACGTAACTGGTAGACGCTATGCGCAAACAACAACGCCGTCACTACACATGTTTATATTTAGATATAACACCTTGGACCGAAGTTCACCTCATTCAAGGCCTCGTGCGCAACGTGTTGCTATGGAGGCCCAGGCATGTCAAGGGGTCAATACAAACTGCAACAGTTAACTTGGCACTGATCCTATAAAAGGAGGTCGTTTACACAATTTATGGTCCATAAATTATCTATATTAGTTTATTGAAAGTGGGATCATTCATCTTCCACTGTCTCGGAAAAAGAAGTCGAACCGAATATACATATTTAAGTTAGAATTGAGTGTCAGTCGTTCAACTACAGTTATCGAATACTCTCTTGTTCACTGTCTGTCCGTTTCATGTTAAATGTATTTGCCTACGGGCAAGAACCTGCCATAAACTTTCATTAAACTTTTCATTATTGAATTGGTCTGGTAATGAAAAGCAAAGCCAAAGACCAGAATCATACTATAGCATATGGTGACTCGAAATTAAGCGTAACTGTGCACCCAAATCACTACTCTCCAAGCAGAGGAGGGGTTCCGGCAGTTTTTTTGACGTGTTTTAGGCGTTTTTGTCGGGCTTTCTATTTTGTAATTTTTCTCTCTCTCTCTATACCCCCCCCCCCAAATGAAAAAGTAGAAAGCCCGACAAAAACGCTGTCGTTACCGTGTGCCTTGTACCTGCACCTTCACATCAGTCTAGCCCACGATCCAGCTTCTACTTCAGATGCCGCTTGATATATTTATGACCTAATAGCCCATTGTTTTGCTTGGGAAACGGTGATTCTCGATTCTAAATGGTCGCATTGTCCAAATCAAATAAGTCTCATATCTTCAAACCCCTTTGCGGAGCGTTTACCGACTTTCTCGTTCCCAAAATGTGCAGTTTGACTGTCATTACGCTATCTTTTTGGGAGCGGCTGGGAGCAGTACTGCAGATTAGACTCACATAGGGTCCCCAATTGTAAGAATTTGAGAATATATAAGACATCAGGCCTAAATCTTTGAAGAGAATTTTCGCTGGCTTTAAGCACGATGTCTTGTATATTTTCAAACACCAAACCAAACCTGGGACTGTTTAAAAACGGTCCCAGGTTTGGTTTGGTGTTTTCACATACTTTTATAATAACCTCAACGACGAGTTTATATAAAAAGGTATTCTCCGAGCAGAGGTTCCTGTCGAGAGGGCTAGGAGTGGCTTTAACGTTTCTCTCCCTCCATACGACCGAAACCTCTGCTTGAAGAATAATGAAAGAGATGGACTCTTCGGCGCCGCGCCAGGAACTCATGTAACACGTACCGTGGCCGTCCATAGAAGCGCCGCCTATGTTTATGGTTATATGTCATCACTTCTTGTACGTGATGATTAGGAATGTTTATGTCTTTACAATTTGGCAAGCCTTAAAGCTTTAACGACTATCATTCTATCAGAAAGGAAGGAGACCGTCATGTGGCGGTTCCAAGCACCACGACTTCCCGGCACAAGAGTCGTCCGGATGGGACACATTTTCAAGCACACCTGAGTACCATCCTCCATGATACTCCGTAGACTAGTGACCGCTGGCTCAATGTTTTTTGCTTGCTAACCATGTGGTTAGCAAGCGAAAAGCATTTGAGCCAGCGGTCATTACTGTACTGAGGATGATATTCAGGCTAGCCGATTCTGTCACCGACTACCTTCGACCATTTTTAAACCTCCTTGCTTCGACAAATAAGCTTGCTTCTACCTTCCTTCTGTCTAATACATATATTGTTCTTTCCCCGGTAATATTGTTCATTGAGAATGACTATATTGCCGTTTCTCGGATACGCTTAGAAATAGGGAAAATGTGCCAGCGATTACACTCTGTAGTTGATGGGGCCACACTTATTTCTTTATTAGTTACATTCTACGTCATACTGGCGAAGCTATGATGATGATGATGACTGGGGAAGTTCTAAGTTTGAGCCAAGACAATGTTTATTTCATATTTACCAAAAAGCTGACGTACTTAAGAAGTTATTAAATGAAAATAGGTCAATGTCTTTGGTCAGCCAATAACTCATTCTCCAAGCAGAGGTTAAAGGAGGGGATCGTTACCTCATTTTGATTGTTAACAGATCACCGTTTTCTGACCAGACTCTTTCAACCAGCTTGAAGGGCTCAATCGACTTTCAGAAAATGGGTCCCAATCATGTATGAGGTAACAAACTCCTCCTTTAACATCTGCTTGGAGAATATCTATAACCCTGCAAGGTGCTCGTTTGTTAGTTTTTGATGATCTAACAGTACTCAAAACTTTGTCTGCAATATTCTGATTGACTAACACATCTAGATCTGGTTGCATACTAACACTAAGTGCAAATGAAATATTGGTTCTTTGTTTAACTGCATCATCCTCGATCAGGTCACTGTGACTGAATTATTATCAGTATTTAGAACTAGTATATTTTACAAACAGTATGTCAGACATTTGTACCTCATTTTTATTTTCCACCATAGGCTTCTAAAATGTACACAGTACATATTTCTTTCAGTAGTACACCTTAGTGTATAACAAAGAATTCCATGTACTCCATATCTCTGTTTTACTTCAGCATAGTGGAAGACACCAGTGGGTCTGGTCAGCAATAAAACAGTGTATGCATTATCATACAGAAATCATGAATTCAAAATTACTTGAAGTAAAGTCCACCTCTTCTCTTAAATAAAAAATCTGGACATTAAAACATCTAATAGCACAAATGGTAGAACTCCTGACCCGATGATCAAGCATTTGTTGATCTTTCATAAGATTTAAGTCATAATAAACCTAAATTCCCACATTAAGATGGTCCTTACATCTTGAAAGCTGATGGGGAATTGAGCTACAGCCATCAAGACGTGCATGTTTCATGCACAGGTAGTCTTACACAGTAACCATTACACCTTGATATTCACAGCTACTGAAAGTGGCCCTTGAAAGAGATCCTTTTGCATTGCTTTAGGAATACCAAACCTCTATCTTGATGAAATAGAGCAAAGCTAAAACTCCACTTGTGTCACAATGAGTCTACACTATAACTTCTGCACCACGTGGATGTAGTAGCCTGGATCCTTGACTTGGTCTATTGGCTTGAAGTCCCCGTACACGGTGTGCTTGCAGTTGCCATCGAAGGCCTCTGTCAGCTTCTTGCCGAATGCCTCCACACGGTGGGGTTGGTATGACAGGCGGAATTTGCTGCAAGGCAAAACCCTACTATTACTATCACATTTTAGAATGAACTTCAATACATGTACAGTACATGTATAAAGAAAAACACTTCATTGTGTGAAGCAGGTCTGTCTCCAGCTTTTATTTTTTTCTGTCCCACTCATTGTTTTGGAGCCCATGTTTTTAATTTTAGTTGTTAAATCAGTCATGTTAAGCTTACGAACAAATTTTTATCAAGTTCATGTAACAATGTTTGGATTTTTTGGATGGACAGTGTAAATTTTTTTTCTGTCCCAAGAAACAAATTTCTGTCCTGGGCCGGAGGGCAGAGTCCTGGAGACAGCCCTGGTGTGACATCAAGGAGGGATGGTTCTTACAGTCTGCTGTCCGGCCACAACATCTATTTGTAAGCATGAGTGAGTGAGTTAGTGAGTGAGAGAGAGTAATACACACATGGATAATCAGACAAAAAAATATTCCAACCATCAGTCAGGAACTTCACTCTAAAGTACAACAAATTAGCATTCTTATGATAACTACCTAAATCCTAGAAAAAAAATCCTAAAAGTTTTTAAATGGCTGTTTCCTTGTGGTTTAGTAAGGGTGCTTCCATGCTGCTACTTCTACAGGCTTTTGGGAAGTGAAGGAAACAATACATGATTATCTGCTCACAAACCTGAACCTGTCTTGGAGACTGTGAACTGCTGGGTCCTCCTTTGCCTGTTGACTGCAAATGAGGAAAAGCAAGAAAAGGCAAAGCCGTGAAGAAAACAGAAGGGCAGCAAGAGTGATGATGTGCGGGTTTTAAAGAAATACCTGGAAGGGTTTGGCTGGAAAGTAAAACTGGCTGTGTTTTTTCCTCAGTAAAATATATGTCATGTTCAAATCCCAGTAGATGGACACAACCCTGCGAAGATCTTCAACACAAATACAGCATACAAAAAAATACAAAGAACAGAAATAACAAGAGTTCCACGACCTCATATCTCCATGAACAATTCTATTCATGCAAATGACTTACACATTTGCATAATATATGCTCGGTCATAAACACCTTTATCTAACTTACATGTTGCAATATTGACAGTCCTGTTAATTTCCAATTAGATGAATAATGGTGTTTTGCATTAATTATGCATATTAGGAATTGATTTGCATAATTGGTATCTGTCCATAAACTACATATGTTACATGTATTTGAGGCTGATAATGGAAAACACTGCAAATATAGATTTTCCTCATTAGCTATGCAAATTAAGTCCCAATTAGCATAATTTGCACTTCATTGTGTATATCTCTATCTAAGCTACCTGCACACTACATATCATGGAAATCCATTGTTCCTTTGTTCAGTTATTGTCCTTAGAAGATTTTCACAAAAACGCCCCTGCAGTTCCAGAGGAAGCTGCTAGGGGGCCCAAACCTACACAACTTCTTTATTACATCACAAGCTATCTGCCACCCAAAAATCAAGACAACAGCACGTCCAGGTCAAAAGATACAAAAATTGAAGTTCTGCTGCAGTACCAAGGTCACATACCAGGGGGCCCAAAATCGACCTTGAATTTCGGCTTCACAACACCCGCCCACATACCAAATATCATTGTAATCTATCATGAGGCTCTTAAGTTATGCTGACTGGAGTGGTGCGGAAACACAAACATACACACACACAGACAGACACACCCAAAACAATATCTCCATTTTTCATGGAGATAACAAGCATTACTATGCATGAGAAATTTGTAATCATACAGCGTTCAATATCTTTTTATCATGCTTTATTTGTAAAATTCTTCTGATTACATTAGGATGAAAACAGACTGATGAAAAAGAACTTACAAAAAGATGTACACATTAGAGGTATTCAAGTGACTGCATTGTGGCAGCTAGTCAGGGCTAGAGGCAATCATAAGGCTATGATCATCTTTGCTTCTTCATATCTGATCATTGTTTTACAGGATGGGGTATGAGTTTACTATGATAACTCACCTGTAATGGGGTGCTGGTGTCACAACCACACTGACGGGGCCTGAGAACTAACGTCTGTACACTGCATCTTGTGCAAAGTTATCTATGCAGAGATTTGTCACCTGACTGAGAAACCTCATCTATACAAACATGTCTCACATGTACCGTGGAGCTTCACTTTCACAGAATTCTCTCACCTGTACTAAGGAGCTTCACCTTTACAGAAGTGTCATACCTGCCCTGAGAAGCATCACCTGTACAGAGGGTTCTTGTTTGTACTTAGGAACCTCACCTGTACATTTCTGTACTGAGAAGCTTCACTTGTACAGAGGTTTCTCATCAGTTCTGAGAAGCTTCACCTGTACAGAGGGTTCTCGTTTGTACTAAGGAACCTCACCTGTACATTTTTATACAGAGAAGCTTCACCTGTATACAGATGTTTTTAATCAGTTCTGAGAAGCTCCACCTGTGCAGAGATATCTCACCTGTAGTGTGGTTCAGATTGTTCCCCCTCGATACGCAGCTTGTGGATGGGTGCCTCATCGTCAGGGTGTTCGCTGATATCAATGGTGTAATCCAGAGTTATCATCTTGCAGGTCCCGTCAACCCACAGCACCGAAGTCTTGATGTCCTTAACTCTCTTCCCCTGTACATGAACCAGACATAAGACATTGATTTCAACCAGCAAAATTCATCCTGAAACCAATGTGTCCTGTCCGACAAGTGCCTCTCAATTTCTACATTCAGCAAAAATGTAACAACTGATCAATGGTTGTGTGCAAACATATGAGAGGTCATTTCTGGCAAATTATTTTACAAGTGGCACTCAAAACATTCCCCCTCAAAAAGACTATATTCCCACAAAATCTGTAGCGTACATATCTGAATCAAAAATAACAATCATTATGGGTCGGATAACATTCAGACCCTTCACCTAGTAATCCTGAAGCAGGATTGCTTACCCTTACAGTTACACCACACAAGAGAAGCGTTCCCTACTGACCTTGTAGTACAGTGAGTTGGCCTGTGGAACTTTGCCGTTCTCTATGATGTAGTCATAGTTACGATGATCTACCATCAGGACCCCTCCTGGCTTTACCATCCCGGCAAAGTTCTTCAGGGCAGTCTGCAGAGATGATGCAATGGATTCAATTAAGATGGCCTGAAAGGACACTTTTCATGCTGTAGTTCAGTTGAGCAAGTTGTACACATCTTCATTCAGATTTCTATGTGGTATATCAGTCATGTACACCTTAGCTCACATACAGAGAAAGGAGCAGTACTCATTAACAGCTAGCTGTCATCAAATAGGGATAAACAATGACCCAACCTTGATATTATGTTGGTCCCCATCAAAGTCCGGCAAATGTGCGAATGAGTTGCCCAGACAGAGGACGGCATCAAAGCCTTCTGCAGGGGCAATGTCCTCCAGGTCCTCCTTCAGTGTCAGCCAGTTTCCCTCCTCGATCACTACAAATATTCATACAAGGTACATATGAATTAACTTCAGCCCATTCTGGTGTTAGATATTCCCTTCCTTTTATCAAGATTCAAGGAAATAATACATCATTTAAAGCTAAAAGTATAGTAATTTGTAGGTACATGTAGGTAACGGGGGTGCCCAAACATGTGACTTTTTTTACGCGCTCGAACTCACGGCGCTCCATTACTGGTTACCAGAGAATGGTCATGTTTTAATGAATGAATTTTGAACACATTCATCTAAAGAACAGACATGGACAAGAAATGTATTCATACTGTTCATGGGCCCTTCACGCTTTGTGTTACAAGCGGCAAACGCTGTGAGACGTTTTCACGAATGTACCTTCTGATTTAGTGCTACACCAGATAGTGTGCCTAACTTATCACGCTTTGGTAATTTTGCTCTCTTCGGAAGTTGGTGATGAAGTTAGGGAAATGTAAATAAGGCTTGAAGTCTGCTATATTCTACTAATTTCTAGCTTGCTTTTGACCGGAAAATTTTGACTGTGTGCACTTCTCACGTCATGTGAGAAGGGCTATATCCAACTCGCATCCCAGCTCATGTTTTCACAGGAAATAGGCTACTACGCACTGTGCGCGCGGCCCGACGTACATCTTGCATGCGACCCGACTTACAAAATCATTACGAAAAAACGACACCGCTTACATCAACAATACTCCATCTACTTATTGGGAAATATCTTCGCCATCTCCGTATTCAGTTTCCTTTTCATAGACGGTACCAATCACATGTTAGAGCGTTACAAAGCTGTGCGTTGAATCGCCATCCGCCACCATCGCGGCCCAAAAAAAATGGCGGGAAAACAACGTCGCTTGACGGCAGCGATGTTTACGTTGTTTTCTTTGGTCGGTTTTCTTCTCAACAAAGACTTGAAGACCCAATTTTTTGTGTTTCATGAAAAAAAAAGTTATATTTCTTATGTGTATGATAGATGTGTATCTACTTGGCACAGGTCGTATATTTAGGTGCTGGGCCGTCTAGCTACGCAGTGACCCTCTACTCAGCGTTGCCATCATTATTGTCAAAATACTATTCTCGACAAAACAAGAAATGAATATGTACACATATGTTTTGAATGCAAATAACAATTATGTGCATGAACTTGGTTTATTTACCTTCCTTATGAGCATAGTCAGTAGACACAAACACGGTGTACTTATGCATAATAAGATCACTACAAAAATCTGTGATATGTTAGGGCGCGTCACAAGTTAGGGCAACCTCCGTTACATGTACTTCATTCTAAGAAACATTGGTTCATGAAACAGAACATGTTCAAAGTTGAGCAGAAAAGTACACCTTTGAGTTCAAGAGGTTTAAATCCTATTGTCTTGGACTAATTTCATACATTGTAGCTTACTTACAGTTGGTCCTATCATTGAGAGACTTACGAAGATCCAATATAGGTTAATACCACCCTCAAGATGGAGGCCTGACTTACCCCACTTGTCAAAAGCATCCTCCTTGCGGCGGTTCCAGCGTTCCTTTAAGGCGTATTTCAGCATCTTGTCACTGGCATCACTGCTGGTCACCTGGAAGCCTTCCTCCAGCAGCATGATGGAGTCTATGCTGTAGAAAGACAGACAATGTCTATCATCAATTCCATCATCATTATTCACTGGTTCTGCATTAGCAGCCGTGAAAATGTCCTGCTGTGGCAAAATCAGGCTTTCCTCAAGTGTCATTAGTCATACAGAATGTTTGGGAGGGAACGGGTTTTCTGCGCGTGAAAAATTTGCGCGTGAAAATTTGCGCGTGAAGAATTTGCGCGTGAAAAAATTAATTTCTTTAAAATGTGTCAGAAAATGTGCAGCATAATTTTCTTAGACAGGAAAATGTGATCCCATGATACAATTTTTCATCTGACACCTGAATTTATGGTTTTAAAACTTTTGATTTTTTAGTCCCTTGGGAATAGGTCACTTGGGAATAATTAAACTTTTGGGGGCTTGAAACCTAAACATTTGAAAATCACTTGAATCTTTAATGAAATACATAGTCAACTTACTTATATAAGGTTTTGTATTGTAAAATGTAACTATTTGAAGCTTTTGGGTTGGGGTTTTGTTCGCGTCAAGAATTTTCGCGTTCGCGTGGAAAATTTTCGCGTGGGAAATTTGAAATGGAGAATTTATCTATAGGTTCAAACTATCAAAGTAATTTTATCATCAAAATTGTTCTCCCTTGGGAATAGACTTGAGTCCCTTGGGAATAGCACACACCAAACCACACCACACCCTGCCCACACCCATGCAGGGAAAAAGTTTGCCTGTAATTTTGATCATTTGCTCGTTAAAATACGCTAATTAGTTGATCAGAAGGGAATTGAAGGTTTGCAAGTCTAAGGTTTCACACCCAAAACATTTCAAAGGATTTTTGAAATTTAAAAAATACAAAAAAACAAGTTGATTCCCAAAGGACTCAAGTCTATTCCCAAGGGAGAAAAATTTTGATGATAAAATTACTTTGATATTTTGAACCTATAAATAAATTCTCCATTTCAAATTTTCCACGCGAAAATTTTCCACGCGTACGCGAACATTCTTCACGCGAAAAAAACCCGTTCCCAAGCTTTTCTCCATTCTATTAGCCTAATTTAATCTTTTCTCAAGCAGATTCTTTCACGCGCAAATTTCAAACTTTTTTGTGCGTGAAAACTTAACATTTGAAAATCACTTAAAAATCACTTGAAGATTGAAAGAACAACATTTTGAACTGTAGAATGCAGCAATAAGATACTTAATTCCATTGTGGGTCATCTTATTTCAAGTTTTAAGCTTAAAACCTCAAAAAAGGTTTTAAAACCCTTGGGAGTCAGCTTAGATATTCCCAAGGGACCTAAAATTCAAACCCCAAATTCAGGAAACAGATGCAAAATCATATCATGTGGTAACATTTTTCTGACTAAGAATTTTGTAGTGCACATTTCCTGACACATTTCTTGAACTTTATTTTTTCACGCGCAAATTTTTCACGCGCAAGTTTTTCACGCGCAAATTTCTCACGCGCACAAAACCCCAACCCGGAACGGGTTAAGAATTTTCGCGTACGCGTGGAAAATTTTCGCGTTGAAAATTTGAAATGGAGAATTTATTTATAGGTTCAAAATATCAAAGTAATTTTATCATCAAAATTTTTCTCCCTTGGGAATAGACTTGAGTCCCTTGGGAATCAACTTGTTTTTTTGTTTTTCTAATCCTTTGAAATTTTGGGCGTGAAACCTTAGATTTGTAAACCTTCAATTCCCTTCGGATTTAATGCGCAAATGATCAAAATTACATGCAAACTTTTCTCCTGCATGGGTGTGGGCAGGGTGTGGTGTGGTTTGGTGTGTGCTATTCCCAAGGGACTCAAGTCTATTCCCAAGAGAGAAAAATTTTGATGATAAAATTACTTTGATATTTTGAACCTATAAATAAATTCTCCATTTCAAATTTTCCACGCGAAAATTTTCCACGCGAACGCGAAAATTATCAACGCGAACAAAACCCCAACCCACCCGTTTGGGATATGCAGGGCTGAGTACACATATGAGCTGGGAGACAATTGGACTCCGTACATTTGCTGTTTGCTGAGATGTGAATAAGAATACCTGACTTTGACCAAAAAGAGGTTCACTGTTAAGAGGTTGTACTTATAGCTTGGATATCTGGTAGTTTACTAGTATCATGCTAAAGCCAGTAAAGGGCTTGTGGAAAGTTTGGAAGATATTGTGCTACTAGGGGTATGCTTAAAAAAAAGAGGTCACACAAGGACTTTGGACATTTCTTAATCTTGGGAAAAAAATCTTGTGCAAACCTTAGAATACATTTTGCACTCTGTGTGTTTGTGTTGTGAATCCTAAATTCACAAATTTTCAAGTTGTAAATCTATCTTGCAAATTTGTGTGTAAACTGCGAAGTGAGCAAAATACCCAACTGTGTAAAGATGACTAAAAGTCAGTGCCCTACAGGGCTGTAAACAGCCTTGGTGAGAACAGGTTAGAACTGCCTGGATCTGGATTACACCCAGGGCCAACACCCTCCAGTCTACTTTTTGGCATCTTGTGAACTTTGACAGCAAACACCCTATGCCCATTGTTAGCACTATTAAAAAATAGTTTAATTGTCCCTGCTTTGGGGCCTGGTAGTTCCAAGGCTACAGTTGTCCACCACACTGGTAGGCAAGGGCCATTGGGAAGCAGACACAAGCTGGAAACGGGTGGGTGCAAGGCTAATAGTAAACCAATGTAAACCAAACCGATTGATGCATTCATTACATATTAACTTTCATGTGACCCTCTATCATCTATGACTTGTGGAATGTGGGTCACATGTATTTGACATGACTTCAAGCATTACCAAATTCGATATTAATGTCCACTTAAACCCCACTGTACATACCGGACACAAGGAAACCCTGATCACATGGCATTTGTTTTGCTTGTTTAACCTTGGAACCCCCAGGGGTTATGCAATCTTAGGTGACCTGACCAACCAGAGGTGTGTATTCCGGCCACGCCCACCTCACGTGAAACCTGATCTTACCACAACAAAAACAACTTGTCCACGCGGGCCAGAATGAACTGGTCAGAACCGGCTCCTGGCGTGATCTTCTCAATAGATTTGTAAACAGCCTTAGCTGGGGTGTCAATGATGTGGCGTAATACTGTGCAAAAATGCTGATGCAGAATAAAACTGAAATTTTGTCTCAGCAATCTGGTGTCTGAAACCATAAATTATTATGTATTTTTTGTCCACGATGTGTTTCAGAGAACTTAACGTTACCTCTGATATATTGAGACATTCTCAAACCAAAATATTTCATGAAGGTCTTTATCAAAGGACGTTTATACATAAAAGCTCTCAATTCCTTCACTAAGCCAAGTCATATTTCAACCCGCTGCCTGCATGACCATTCATTTTCTCCATATGATAGACAGTGTAGAATTTTAGCGAAATTTCCTAGCTGTAACGTTATCGGAACTCTCTTTGTTCATCATGACGGATCGACTGACTTGTCATGACGTTACACCAAGGTTACACGCAGCAAAATTAATAAGCAATATTACTGCGTGACCGTGTCATTGAAAGCAGAGGTGAAACACCTACCCAGTACCGCAGGCTACATCTAAGATATGGTGACATCCCTTGTCTCTGAGGGTCTGACAGATCCACTGGCGGTAGGTGTCGGTCCGGCTGGACACGCTCCCGATGTACAGCTGCCACACGCGGGCCGCCTTCCCGTCGGCGTACTGATCCGGCAGACCCGAGGCCCCCACGCCCAGGGAGCGGGTACGGTACACGCTGTCAACCATGGTGGATCAGGGCTCGATTTATTGGACAACTTTACTTAGAAAGTAGCTGCTTCGCGTATCCAGCTGTACTGATCCGACCAGTGCTTCGTACGCAGTTTCTATCAGCCCCCGGGACGTCCGGGATGTGTCAACAAATATACTTGACCCTTGACCCACTAGAAAATTCCAAATCAAAGAAGGGGTGGAATGATGACCTAGCTTTTGCAATTAACGGAGAAGATTATACTTATGTTTATATAAATTGCATGTGATAATTTTTCAGCTAAGTAGAATAGTCATATTTTACTGAATGTCATGATATTTTGAAGTTTCAAGACTTGTGCTCCATCAACTTCATGATCGGCGATTCCTGTAAAGGTTTTGGTATGGCCGTGACGTCATAGAATCAATGCCTCTTTTGCCCCCTGAAAATGTCCTACTCATGCTGATGAAGGGCTGTATTGATCAAACAGGGTAGCTCTCTCAGGTAAACGTTTCTTGCGCCACACCAAGGAGGTTTTATATAAACCTCCTTGGCCACACATACCCCAACGTCGTACTTCTTAATTTTTGCCTGGTAAAATTTTAACACAGGACAGGTATGATGGTCCAATGAGATCTCAAATCTTTGACATCTTTGTTTGAAAAAATAATTATATGTGGTGAACCTTTAATCTGAACAACATTCCAGCTTTTTAGGTATGCAACAGTGACTGGCACTCATGTCCATCAGCCTTCATATATCATATAGCTAGATTATACAAATTGCAATATTCTGCTAAATACAAATATCCACATCAATCTGACAGTGTGTCATCTCAGGTTGAAGAGATGTCATTATATTAATCACATACCGGTATTGTAAATGCCTTTAAGTTCACAGGGACTTATGCTTGGGTAGGGAGAAAATGGAGTGTTTGCATTGATTTTTAGTTCGCGGTTGAAACAAGGAGTTAGGTGGGCAGAAGACAATGGTTTTCAGTTTGTGGTGATGAGGTTACCACAGAAAACGCTAACATGAAACCACTATGAAAATTTCACCATGCACAGTATCATCACCCAAAAGAAATTATCCAGAAAGGTTTATTTTTTCCTTCAGTTTCATTGCAGAGGTCTCACATCTTCAAGACACCAGGCATCTGACAGATGTCTTCTCACAAACATCTGCTAACTTCTGGACTTTAGCCCATCTAATTGAGGTCAAACAAGATAGGTGAGAAATACATACAAGTAATTCCACAGCCCGTTTGATGTAGAAAAACAAATCAATCTGGGTCAAAGAAAAAGTCATGTCTCTTCATGCATTTTATGGTAGAAAAATATGAACTGATTCCAAATATGAAAGCAAATCCATGCAATACCTAATACTATACACAATGTATTTGTTACTACAAAAAAATGTCAGTTTACCCATTGCATTTCTATCCAATGGATAACATGTAGCAGAGAAAGTCTGTTCTACCCATAAAACATTTTTTTTTTTTCTTAACACATTCATCTATTTTTCTAAACAATGTTCAACAATACATTGATCCCATACATATTTACCTCGGTCAAAATGTACTGCAAAGCTAAGAGTAAGACTCAACCAACCTAAAGCTGGTTTTGTATTGGTAGAACTGATAATTTTCATGGACAGTCAGGATTGGTCTACTCTGCTCGTACATAGTACTCAGAGCAGGGTATCCAAGCATGGTTTAGAAAACATGTAAATAGTACATGGTCATGGGAAAAGTCCATCAGAAATTGCAACTAAGTGAAAGCAGAATCATATCTTTTAAGTTTAAGTACATATCATCTCTCAACACTAAGTCTGTAGTTAAATTTATATAAGGCACAGCTCACTTGCATTTTCATGAAGAAGTTGCTGATACAATGTACTGATCACACTCATATCTGATGAAGCAAACTGATTTTGTTACAATTGGCATTGTCTTATTCTTTACATGATTGTGCTTCCTTTGTCACCTTTTACATGCTGCAGCATGACTATCATCTGTAAGCATATTCTCCACAAGGTTATTGTAGCAATTGCTTTCTGGGTCAGAGTTTGAATCCGATGACACATTAAGAAATGTTCTTCCTTTGACCCTGAACATTTTGTTTGTTTGAACCTTTGTTTATTCATGATAAGCTCAAATCGGCACGCAGGCAATATAATATTGACTGTCATCACAGATGTGTTATTACATAATACAGCCCTGTTATCAGGTATGAACAACAGGTATGGTACCAGTGCAATAACTATTTGGTCCCAATATTGAACATAACCATCCACCAGCTTCTCACACCAGCAGTACTAGTTCTCTTGGGTCCTTCTATGAGCAGTAATAACAATTAAGTTACAACAATGCCTGCTACCATACAAAAAGTATGCTGACTCTATATTCTGTTCTCATTTGTTACATTGCCTTATAAGTACACATCACACACAAAGTATTCAAAGTGTTACCTCCTAAGCCCCGGGTAAAAAGGGGAAACTTCCCCGCCATATCAGAATATCAAACAGTTTGTCTCTGATGTTCAGGAGCAAAAAGAAAACTTGTCCCCATGATATATCCATGCATTTAAACAGATATATTGACCTACATGTAGAGGTTCAGTTCAATTTCTAGATTGGAGGGAGTACACAGCAGCGTGGAAAATGAAATGAAACATACATGTGTACATTACCATTACTTTGTTGTTACTGGCTTCTTTCTTCCATAGTTCAGTCATGTAATTTTTCATAATTCAATTCTATTCCCTCAGTGTTACAATAAAAGTCAATTCTGTGTAGTCTGATCAAGGCGGTTATATAGTCTATATAAATAACCTCCTTGGTCTGATCAAGTGTCTCTTCATCATTTGCACTTCCACTGGAAAAAACTTCCCGGGTCTGTAAGATTGCTGCATGATGTGTTATTGTTCACAGGTGATTGTTGGATAAAGAACATCTTGGACTCCATTGTAAACTCTCACCAAGTAGTCCAGCTTTGGGTAGGAATGCTGTAGGGAAAACAGAACACAAAATTAGATCAGCACTATAGATCACAGATGCTCACTGGTTCAATTCCCAAGGTCACGCAATTCTACTACTGTGGTCACAAATGAAAAAGTAAACATTGTCAGATGTATACAGGTGTAAATCAACTGTTATCATATCAAGCATGCTGCAGGCAATATAACATCAATCTGCAGTTTTGTACTGCCACACTGAAAACTCAGTAGGAAAAAGATCAATGGCAAGAAGTAATGTTGCTCAGACCTACTAAGGGTTATGAATGAATACAGTATGTGTGTCTGTCATTTTCTTTTGTATATGTGTGTGGTTGTGTGTGTGAGAGAGAGAAATAGAGTGTGTGTGTGTGTGTGTGTGTGTGCATGTGTGTGTGCATATGTCTGTGTGTTGGTCCTGTTGGAGTGGCAAATGTGTACTGCATACTTTCTTTCCCATTCTTTAAATGTGTGGCAACTCTCAGACCCATTAAAACAGACAGTAAGTTTGAATCTAAAAAGCAAGGTTACATCACATTCACAGGACCCCTCACCTTTAACACAGGAATGACCCTTCTCAGTCTGCCACTGCAGGGATCTTTGATGAGGAGAACCAGGTAGAACACTACAGAATGCTGCAAGGAGATAAGATATCACAGACAGTAAATGGCAAGCACAAACTTGCTAAGATCAACGATGACAATTTCCTGAGTAGCGGCCCAGACTGGACCAAATAAATCTACTCTACTCTGCTCTACTCTGTAGCTATCATCAAAATACTATGTCATTCCTGGGCAAGTTATCATCACATGGTTTCTAGGTATTACTCTTACATGATGAAAAGAAATACTGTCAATTTGAAGCAGATGCTTAAAAAGTGAGACTACCAACGTTAGTACATTTAAGCCAATCTATTTCATTAAGTTCTTTCGGAAGTAATTGTATAATTAACAACATAAAATAACATTCTGAAGAATGACAGGTAATACTCACCATAGTCACCACTTCATTTATGACAACATCTTGTATTTCCACCATGTCGTAGTAGCGTGACTGCTGCCTGCCTGTGGTGTAGGTTGTGGTGAGTTGTACTCCTATAGATGACACTGCCTGGATGGACTCTGAACGGACGTGCACGAAGTTGAGGTAGTACAGAAGAAGGCAGGGCTGCAGGCCTTCCAACACGTACAGAACCCACTGGAACTGTCAGAAAAGAAACAAGAAATTCACAATGACTGGGAAACTAGTGACTGACAGACAGTGATTTATCAAATATTGTGTTAGTCTAGGCGTGAAACATCCTAAAATTCCTAGTATATAATCATATCATCCTTGACTTTGTGACAACTGTAATCAATACTTTGCCTGGTATTGTTATTTCATAACTACACTTTTAGCTTCCCTGATATTTGCCTCGACATGTTTTTACGGAGTGGCCTAATAACTCATTCTATGAATCAATGATTCATTACGCCCCCCCCTCATAATTTCACCTCACCTTGGTTTGTACACTGCCCACTGTGTACCACAGTAAACATGCATTTACAAGTAACAATGTGAAGATTGGAGTCCAGATCCGTCTTCTGCTGTACTCAGGGCTAAATTCAGCGTACAAGTTTTTGGGCTGCCCAGTTTTGGAGACAAAGCCAGCACCATTCCGACAGGTACATGTCTTCTGGTGTCGGTCTTCTTCATGTCGAAGTCGCCTTGTCTGTGATCTCGTTCGAATTCCTCCATTTATGTCGCATTTGTTTGTGTCATTTGGGGCTGTAGTCTCACACATACACATACTGGCGCAATGTAGTCCCATAAATACATCCGAACGGTGTAATGCCATGAAGTATTTTGAAGAAAGTTTGGCACAACCGGGACAGAGGTATCACAAGTCCGCCATGTTTTCCGCTCAGGCACGCTAAGCAGCAACTACGCCATCTGACAGGTAGTGGATGAAGTGCAGCATCTGAGAAACATATTGCTTGAGATCTCAGGTGGAAAGGTCATGCTGAGCGACGGTTCGACTGGGGTCGACACAGACTACACAGTGCTTCCGCTGCAGTTGGTGCAAGATAGTTTCCAACCCCGAGCGAGAGTTTGAGCGATCATGGAGCGTCGTCAGCTGTCCAACACCGACCTCCAGGTGTCCCCGGTCTGTCTCGGGACCTGGCAGTTCAACGCCGGGAAGGCTGACGAGACCTGGCCGGCACAAGACGAACAGGTAACAATCACAAACGTGCAACATCACGTGAACTGGCTACACTTGGGTAACTTCCGTTAATGTTTCGTACAATATCCTACTCAAAATCATTATGGTCGTGGTACAATGTAGCTTGACGACTGCATGTGTGGTGACGGTATCATAACTGGAAGTGTCATGATATTGAAGTCGCAAATAAATGTTCTGAGCCAGTAACTTTCTAGTGTCTGTCTGTCTAGAGCACCCTGAATCTCTTGACGTGGCAATCTCAGTTGCTGTAAGATGAAATATCCGGATCCAGTTCACTTTAAATCAAATGGCCAATGTAAATGGTGAACAGTAACTCCATTGCCGGAATTTTACCTCGGCAAAGGTTCGTGTAGGAAATTAGCATTCATGAGCTTCACAGTGAGACACGCCCACTTGCCATTTGATGCCGTGAAACTATTCCGGGTACCCGGTAAGTGACACCTGTTCTCTGTGACCTCCGATCTATCACAGGTTTTGCTGCTGGTATTTGGTTTGGTGAAAAAATGTTGACCAATAATCTTACGCTTGTTACCTGACCAAAGGTTGGAGACTTTTGATAAAGTGCCATACAAGGTCACCACATATTTGTTTTGCGCTGTTGACTGAACTCTAACCCTTGCCTGATGTATGTTTGTGTATTGGTTAGTAGGTCGTGCTAACTTCTGGATTCTGTCATCTACATTTACAGATTTCCAAGGACATTGTGAATAAAGCATTCGAACTTGGAGTCAACTTTTTCGACTCCGCCGAGGTAAGGCCAAATAACGATCTTTCTATCTCGGCGTTCCGATATGCGATAAGAACGACTCTTTTCACGTTCTAGACGCAAAAGCCAAAGGTCTAAGATTATTGATTGAAGCTCGTTACTGTATTTGCTGTTCGCAATCGAAAAAGAGCACACAGTCTCTCGCCATTTGAGAAAAACATGAGGAGCCTTAGCCGCGATGGATAATCGCCATGACCATTTTGACACAATGATAGGCTTATGGTCGTCACGCATCGGAAAGGGTTCTTGGGAAGGCGCTGGAAGGGCGGAGACGGGACGCCATCGTCGCTACCAAGTTTGGGGGCGGTCATAAGCGCTACACCGCGGTTGAGGTGGAGAGCTCCCTGCAGGAAAGTCTGCAAGCCTTACAGACGGACTATGTTGATCTCTATCAGGTGTGTATCTTGAAATAAACACTTAAACTATCCTGGAATGTACTAGTGCAAATCTGTATCTCCAATAGTACGTGTCTTCACTTTCTTGTTTTAAGGTAAATCACCTGTTGCCAATCACCGATCACCAAAACATATTGGGAATGTAGAAACCATTTTTTCCCTACTTGAACTTCTGTGATTCTGTCTTTGACGTCTTCACGAAACGTATTATTATTGTTTATACTTTCTTTTATATGTTTGTTATATGTTTATCGATGGTTCGTACCTAGCCCCTTCCATATAGGCATGGATGTAACAATAAGGGTCTTTCATTCATTCATTCATTATTCTGGCTGTTTTAATTGACCAAATAACCTGCCACTGATGTTCCTTTCCTCGTTCTGTTTCCCCCAGGTCCACTGGGCCTCGTTTATGTCGGATGTGACTGAAATTGTTGGCGAGCTGAAACGTCAGCAGGCTAAAGGACGGATACGCCATTACGGCGTCTGCAACTTCGGCGCTAAACAGCTGGCTGAGTTCTGTGAGGCGGGCGGATCGTGCGTCACCAACCAGGTGGGCATGGAGTGGACTGAGTTGTAACCAAACTCCTGAAGACTGCATCATTATAAATTGTTTATAAGTATTATGACATGGGGATGTCCCTGTGGCTCAGCTGGGCTCCTGGTTCCAATTATATGATAACTTGGAGACCCCGGTTCAAGTCCCGGGTCATGACATCTCGGTTGGGACTGCACCGTCCAGGGGTGTGAGAAGGTGCCTCCATCACTTTATAGGGAATGGGCTAGCAATCCATCGGATGATCCCTGCAAAACATACCCTGCTACAGAAACAGATTGGAAACCGATAGGTACTAGTACTACAAAGTGTACAACATCAGCAAATATAACAATGACGTTTCTTTGCTTCCCTGTGTTAGGTTCCGTATAACCTCCTATGGCGGGCTGTGGAGTACGAGGTACTGCCGGCGTGTTCAGAGCGGAACGTGTCGGTGCTGAGCTACTCCCCCCTCCAGCAGGGCTTGCTGAGCGGCCGCTTCCACACGCCGGAAGACGTGCCCGAGGGCCGCAGGAGGACCAGGCACTTCAGCTGCCAAAGGTGGCGACACCAACGATATACATTATACATATTCATCTTTGCGCTTTTTTTGTGCACAATATTTCGGGAACCGAATTTATTGGGCCGATGCTCCTGATGTAGTCCACTGTTGTTTGGGAAGGGAAAATATGTCTCAAAGCCGCAGTTAAGCGGAGACGTATACACATAACGTTGCATGCTAGGAAAAGTAGATGTAGCTGGTCGATCCCGGTTTCTATATCCACGTCAAAGTCTTATTACAGGAATGTAAATAAAGACGTTACATTGTTTTTTAAGGCTCAGACTGGTACGGAAGTTTTTCAAGCCTACTAGAAGTGTGGCATTGAGAACTATGCAATATTGGTTAACAGGCGTTTCCTACAGCTTTTCGGTTGTTTTATCAAGTTAAATAAGAGAAGCATGAAATATATAACCAGCATCCCTAATGTTTGCGTGGTTGTTTTCAGTACTTCCCTCTCAAAGCACGGTCAGGGCGGAGAGGAGACGGCGACTTTTCAGGTCAGTTTACAAAAAGCAAACTCAAGATTTTCAAAATCCGAGATCGAGAACACATATTACTGTTGTTATTGATTAACCTAATATAGTATTGCTGTTCTGATAACAATGTTTCAGTTTCAGAATTTGTCCAAAGAAAGACACAGTACCAACTTAAATTGTTCATCAAAGCTAGAATTTGTTCGTTAATGTAAGTGTTCGTACACTGCTTTGACACATTTTCTCATTATGGGTTAAATTTGAGAACAGAGTGTATTCAACATGCCATCCTTAGGCAATATCGTCCCTTCGTGACGCGTGCGCAAAGGAGAACATCCCCATGTCGTCTGCGGCGTTGTCATGGATACTGGGTCGGCAGGGCGTGGCGTCTGTGATCGTCGGATGCCGCATCCCTCAACAGCTGGAGGATAACTGCAAACTGGCTACGCTGTCTCAAGTGAGCGGTTATTCCCGTAAAACATTATTCCGATTTCTATAAAATGGGCTTGAACCCACAGCGAATCATTGTAATCTACGTCTTCTCTGACGAATTACTGAGCAATCAAATCAGAAACGTCATTGATGCCAGTTTTTTCTTTTTTTCTTCCACATAGGAGTTTGATAAGCAGCTGACCGAAGCCACTGAAGAACTGAAGGAGAAGTTTGGGCTCAACCCTGACATGTGGGCTAAAGTGTCCAGATACAACTAGTGTGTATATCTACTGGGGACTACTGCAAATAAACACATGGCGCTTTAACTCGTTATTATGGAACTATATGTATTATTATTAGCACAAATAACTGACACATATTACAATGATAACGTAAGGTACCTATATGCCAACAACGTGTTTGAAACTTTTTCTGTTTGAGTAAACAATCATGGCGACGAGACAATCGTCATCTATCCCAATGGATATACAGTAGTTTTCGACAATTACGATCGGCAGGGTCTGCAATGGAGGCCAGGGTCGCCCATAATATTATGTAGGCGCAGGAAAATGCAGAAGGGCTAGATTGCCGTACACTTACTGACTGTGCCTTCCAGGACTCCCAAAGTCACCTAGATTCCAAGACATACACTGTGTCATCCTTGCTTCGTTCTATTCATACAAAATACTTCTATAATGATGTAGCATTAAAGCTCATACCATAACAAATGGAACTACAACTTCTCATAGTAAACGGTCTGGATGGATTTCATTTGATTGTTCCGGTGGTGAAGTATAATACACGACGTTGGGCTTTCATGTGAACCACAGCATTTTTGTCGCACACGCATGTCACACACACGAGGTATAAACAAACAAACAAACAGACTGGTGGTATTTTGATACACTGTAATGTTCAGACTACCCAATACATACTTCCTCTCTCAATGTGGAAGTGTGGTCGGTCCTGTTGCACTATCTTCAGCACATTTATGTCATCCTACATGTTCCTGTTCCTCCAGCGACCACAACAACCCGGGGTCATGACCTCAGATTACAGGTAACGTTATATCCAAACAGTTGGGTGACATTATCTGACTGCCTCGCTAACTAAACTATAATCATCGTCGACAAAACGAGTCAGAAATGTCGCAATGTTATCTTTCAAAGATAGTAGACACTAGAATTGGCATACGAACTTGAAATGAATAAATATTAGTACTTTAGACCGACATCTGTCACCTAGATACATGTTGTAGTTTTTCTGTTGCCATGGTAATGGGAGATAAAGAGATAGTACTACACTTCTGCTACTTCAACGTGAGGTATCAAGTAACATACAGGTGACATTAGACATAGCCCTCCCTCGACTGGGTGTAACATGAGCCTGTCCAGCTGCAGGTGTGCTCCCCTGTCTGACCAGGTCCGTTCCAGGGAGCGTTGTTTACCACAGGCGGGTACGGGCCGTACACCTGGGACGGGACGGTCTCCTCCGAGTTCCGCCGAGGCAGGAACGGCGACGACGTCCGGGAGGACGAGTCGGATCCGGACAGGCTCTGCTCCTCTACAGCTTTGGCTGAAGACAGAATCAAAATGATACGTACATCTTATATGTCTGAATATTCCAGAAATGATACGGCGAACAAATATTATAACAGGATAATCCCATAGCAGCACGCCACACCCCCAAACCCGCATGTAAACACTTACTTGTACTTGTGACCTCTTTGCCTCGCAGTCTGTTATCGCTTCGTCGGCGCAGCAGAAGAATCAGCAAGACTATCGCCACCACGGCAAGCACAGCCATGGACACCCACATTCCCAAGCTAAGAGCGTTTCGATCAGAACTTGTAGGCACGGCCGGCGCTGCAGCTGTCCCGCCGAGTTTCTCTCCGCCCCGAGGGGTGAGAAAGTCCTCGGGTCGTGCGAGCCCGGCTATGACGTCCTTATGTTGGCAGGAGTGCGTTCCTTCATCGTACACAAACCCTTCCTTCTCCCGAATGCACCCTCCGCACTGGGTGTCGTTCGTCCCCTCACACGGCCGAACCAGCTCCTGTCCGTCAGCACAGTATCTACAGACCCTGCACACGTATTCCCCGGCATGCGCGTACAGGCGCGGTATGGGAGGTACCAGGTGAGCAAACTGGCCACGCGGACAGGTAGGGGGCTCACCTGCAGTCACCTGTGCTAGCAGGGGTGCACCCAGGACACACAGCACACACACAAGCTGGCTCACACCCACCATTTTCCACGAAAAATGAGGAATACTTCTGTTTGAAATGGTCTGGGCGTTGCTTGTTAGAGTCAGAAAAATAACCGGGTGATTCCCCAAGCTGGTCACGAGATTGAACAAACAAAAACACCGGTATTCAAAGTCTGTAATTATTCCATTATATAGCGACCTGTAACGTTTATTACACATGATGCACAAGAAAGAAAAAACAACTATGTTGAGGTAGATAAATTCATGAACAGAAGACGGTTACAAGCGACAAGGCTCATACGGTATTTAGTAACTCATGGGATGACATCATTGCAGTTTAAGGAACCTAGTTGGCAGGTTGCGTCATCGGGTATTCCCCGGCTATGACGTGCATGCCTCGTGATTGGTTGTCCCAGTTGTTGTTGCTTCAACTTAAATCACCTGGAGCCAACATCTGTTAGCAAATGCAGACAGAATGTATATTTTATTTCCACATCTAATCAAGTGACGCCCTGAGCAGGTGTATGTGTTTAACAAAACTACGATTAAGCAACGATTTGTAACATAATATTTTGGCACACGCGTCGGCGGCCTAGTACATAAAAGGGCACTTACTAGTATTCGTTTGTACTCACCCATCCTTGGAAAGATACCGAGAAGTTGCGCGTAAAATCCGTCCAGGGGTATTTCCATTCAAACCCATCCGAAGTTTAATCCCAAGGCAACGTGTGATGTTGTGGCCTATATCATGCTAGGGTCCCATTTCCAAACCGGCGCCCGGCCGGACAGAATACGGGAACAAAAAGTATGATATGAGAGACAACAAAACACACAAAATGTAGAAAAAATGCTTAAGAGCATGATTTGAGTATATTTAATGATATAAACTTTTATTTGTGGTTCCCGCAAATAGCCTGGCCGGGCCCCGGTTTGGAAATGTGACCCTGGCCAATCAGACCATTGCAACAGTGTTCAAATTCAGAATTGCTTTAGTTTTACCATCAAATTTTGGAAAAATCTGCAAGCAACATTCCTTTACCCTTGTATTACTTTGGCTACTTCTGCTGCACCACCTCCACGAAAGTCGCGATGGGTGATCGCTGTGGCCGCGGTTGACTTGCAGCCTGCAGAGACCACACCCGTCTTGCCGTCTGTTTACTCGCTGCGGTGCGGAGGTGTGTCAGAATGGAGGCTCGCACCAGATCATTTCTTGTCGTCATCGTCGTGTGTGCCTACTGTTTACAAGGTAAGTTAACACTTAATGAGGCTTAGAAGTAGCGGGCATATTTAGGTACTCGAAAAAGAACATGATGATACTATCTTAACAAGATCTGGAGTAAAACGCTCTTTCTCAGGTGCGTCAAGGTCAATACTAACGAATGTAGGTGACATTTTCACCGTAGACATTGCAGATACAGATATTTGAAATATGTCCATTTGTCGTTATTTCATTTTTTTTCTTTTCCTTCACACAACAAAATTTGAAATCACACGTAAAAGTGCTTTTCCTGTGCATTTTTTTCAAAGTTGCTTAAACCTGCAATCCGTACTTAGTTTAAACAATCCCAAGCATTACTTCTCGCAGACTCTGTGAGGAGTTAAGTTCAGACGCTAAGATTCTACGTAAGTAGAAACATTTGTGGTTATGCAAGTAAAAGTTATGCATGTGTAAGATTTGAGGTTCAGAGTAAGGTTCAGTAAAGAAGACGATGGATTTATGGCAATTGATGAGCCACATTGGATTCGTGACTACTTGCTGCATGGCAGTCAAGAATATGTTTAAGTTTGTGTTGTGTTAGGCCGATCCCCAATAAATCATGGAGTATCTATTATTACAAGTATTTGTTATGTTGCTATGTAGAGCTCAACGATTAGGTACATGTATCTAGCCACTTTAAGAAATGCCATGGCCACAAATTTTGTGGAAAGACTTAAGTGTAATAGGATCACGTTCCTTTTATCCACGCAAGAAGTTTTAGGGTGACTTTGAAGTGCAAATACTATTTTGAATAGTGCTATTTACACTTCATGCTTAATTAGGCTTATCCTCCCACAAAAACTCCTGGGGTCTTTTGCACAATACTATGAATATTTCAGAGTCCATCGACGTTTAAGAATAGGTAACCTGGTTCTGCTACGTTCCAAGGAGGTGTGAAGCAAGACGTGGAATAAAAAACAAGTTTGCCATTTAAGAGGGCGGGGTTTTGTGTTCAAAGAAAATTGCTGACCGATAAAGAGGGTCTGTAAGATACACCTTTTGAGGGCAAGTGAGTCACCTTTTTGCTTGTTGTTGTAGACGTAAATGTTGAACATTAGCCTTAATCAGTGCCTTAACATCATAATTTGTCAGTCGACCAACTTAATCGTATTCTGACCTTATTGACAAGATTTGAATGCCGGCGAAGTGGAAGACACATAAAATGCATCTGTTTGGGCCAGAATGATGAACATTTTGAAGTTGAATAGTGGAAGTAAACAAAATAGCTAAATTTTTTGAAGTTAACGCGTTTGACTCTGCCCAGGGTTGG
Organism: Branchiostoma lanceolatum; assembly: GCF_035083965.1. Lineage (NCBI taxonomy): Eukaryota > Metazoa > Chordata > Leptocardii > Amphioxiformes > Branchiostomatidae > Branchiostoma > Branchiostoma lanceolatum. The sequence goes on along the minus strand of NC_089725.1, from coordinate 23,222,465 downwards.
TTGGCCAATACGCGGCTCTACCGCTGAGGAGGGCACTGCTGGAGAACTATGACAAGCACATCCGACCTGTCTGGGACCAGGCCACCACTGTCAGGCTGGACTTCGACGTCGCGCTGAGGCAGGTTGTGGGACTGGTAGGTTTGCCAAGTTAACAAAACTATGCTAGGGCTCATTAACGACAGTCTAAGGAAGTACCTTGGCCTCTTGTTCACATTATCATTTAGTACAACTGACATATGACACTGAGGTCCTGACAATCTGATTCAACATCCGATTAGAAAAATGTCTTGTTTTGTCTGACATTTCTTGATTTACGTCTGACGTCTTTACGTGTCACTAAACTCTTTTCAAAACGCGCCACGCTGTAGTTATTAGACTAAAAGACATAAACAGAGTTTGCACATGACCTTTACTTATACATTCAATGTTCCACTTTTACTACGGTTTTCATGTTGGTTTGAGTATGGATTCTCGACCCGTGCGTTTTGATACTGGAAGCGATAACTTAGCAAACTATTTTGTCTCACAGGAAGAATTAAACCAAGTCTTCACAACGCTGTTGTGGCTACGATTGGTAAGTATCGCTTAAGATTCAAACAACAAATATAGTCCCTTTTGTTTCCTCATATTGATACTGGAAATGATGTAATGTTTAACCCCAACGTTTCAGTACTGGACAGATGAACTGCTGCAGTGGAACGCGTCACAATATGGCGGCATCACGACGGCGACGTTCCATTCTACTGAAGTCTGGACACCAGACCTCTTCCTCATTAACAAGTCAGTACTAACATAGCTGGACCATCTAACTAGCCTTTCATAAAATGGGTATTATGGAAGAGAAGACTGCAGAAATAACGTTTCGAGAGGCATCGATCCATGTAGTAGAATACGCAAGATAACAGTTACTCAAGATTTTGTAAACGTTCAAACAGCTTCGAGAGTAGTTTTACAAAATGATGTTAAAGCTAAAGCTTGTTACTAACCACCATGTCAATCTGTCTGTTTGCTAAGCGTTGGAGGAGGATCAGGTGATCTACCACACGTTACTGACGTCATTGTGACCAATGAAGGACGTGTCGCTTGGCGCCAACCTGGCCTTTTCAGCAGCGCATGCGCAGTGGACGTCAGCGAATTTCCTTATGATAAACAGGTGAAGGCTTGCTCCCACTAAAACTGTAGTATAATTGACCCACTCCTTAAACAATGTGGCTTCTAAATGGTGTTAGAAGAGTCGGAAGTTTCAATCTATGTTCAGCATATGAAACAATGACACTCATTCTAAAACATTGTAATATGAATTGCACAAAATAAAGAACAAAATAAATACGAATGTGTCGATGAAGGTTAGACATCCAGTTAATAAGATACGTCAAAAACAGTTACTCAAGCAACTGCTTGAGTAACTTTTTTTTGGCGTAAATATGAATGTGTTTTTGACACTCGTGTCTAAACGTATGCCCTGATATTTTCCCCTCCCTCACTCCTACACAGATCTGCAAGCTGGCATTCTCCTCCTGGCTGTATAGCGGGGACGACCTGGATCTGTTTAACATCTCGGACAGCATGGACTTGGTCGCATTCATGCAGAACGATCAGTTTGAAGTGACAGGCGCAAAAGTATGGAGAAAGGTAAATAGACCTAGCCTTTTTTTTATTTTTTATTTTTTTATTCAAAGAGAACAGAGACAAAGACAAAGTGGCGCTGCACTCAAGACCTAGCCTTGGTGCTGAAGTTGACATTCGTCAATAAGCAAGGAGAGAAGTTGCTGTTGCAGTCCTTTTCAACAAACTAGAACATGTTTGATTATAATGAACCACTGTCGAAGGCCAGGTTGAAACACACATTAAAAACCCTTGATATTCCTCAAAACTCGACATCTATGAAAAGCGGTCCCGATGGCCGAATAGAGCAATTTCGAGTGTAAATAAAGGCACAAACAAACAAACAAACAAACAGACAAACAAAAGAACCGCTGTATTACAACTGCTGCCGGCGACAATTGTGAGATCAAAATTTGAGACTTACTCTGTGGCAGGTACTGTGGTAGAGTGCCAACAGCTGCTGCTAGCGCTGCTTTGGCAAATTGGCATATAAATGTACTATGTACTGCAACAGCATCGCCGAAAGAAACCATTCCCCCTGTCGTTCTGTCCAGGAGACGAACTTCTCCTGCTGCCCAGATAACCCCTGGCCATACATTGAGCTGCACGTCCACCTCACGCGCCGCCGCCTGTTCTACATCATCAACATGGTGGTCCCGTGTCTGGACCTGTTGGTGTTGAACCTAGCGGCCTTCTACATCCCGCCTGACAGCGGTGGTAAGGGACTGTTCTAGCAATAACCAGACACTGGATTGTGCCTTATGTCCGGACATATAGTTCAAGAAGGTCGTATATGAGCAACAAGTAATAAACCATGTCTGTTTTACAGAGAGGCTGGGTTTTACCATCACGGTCCTCCTGTCGCTGGTGGTGTTTCAGCAACTCCTGACCACACAGCTCCCCGCCACTTCCACATCTACACCCATGCTCGGTAAGAACCTGATATGATAGCTGAATCCTCACTTTAGCATGTCCTTGTGGGAAATTTGCAGTTCATGCCCATTCTTCTTGGGGTACAAGTTAACCTCCTCCATGCTGTGTACCTATTTCACCTCAGGCCAGTTCTTCACCGCCACCATTGTCCTGGTCACCATCTCGCTGCTCATCACCATCCTGGTTCTCCGGTTGTCCCACCCCAGCCACCCGTCCCGGCCGTTACCCCGCTGGCTCCACGTGCTCATTCTCCACTACATGGCGTCCTTCTTCTGCATGTGCAACATCGCTAAAGACCGGTCTATCTTCAAGAAGACGCGAAAAGGCAACCACGACTTGCTGTATGATGACGGCACCGAAATGAAGGACATCCGTCATGACATCCGATACGAGAACGGCCAAAACGATTGTGCGCATCGGTCCCTGGTGTCCCTACTTCATCAAATTTCATCAAAGATGGAGGACATCTCCGCCCACCTACAGACAAATGTAAAGGATGGTGAGGAAGAAAGCGAATGGAAGATGGCGGCCCTCGTACTGGACAGAGCTGCCATGTTGGGAACTCTCGTTGCCTCTATTGTTATCAGCCTAGTGTTCCTATTGTAGGGAGTATCAAGTATCTATAAGCTGGTATTAGCCAAGGTCTCAAATGTCAGATATTGTCCAACTCCTCTGGTGTGACGTTATCATTTGTAGTGCACAATGACTAGAAGACACAGCTATTGCAAAGTGTTTATTTATGTGAGCACACCACTAGTATCAGGAAGGCGTTCAAAGTAATTTGATGATCGAGCCAGTGACATATATCAACTCGGTGATTATTAAGTGTGTGACTACGCACACCATTATCTAGTATGGCAACCATGGTACTCAACCCGCTTTTAAAAGTAAACATTAACGTTACACCACAATGATAACTTCCGGGTCACATCTTTGCCGACGAGCAAATGTCACCGTGGCTCATCAAGGTGTTGCTAACTCGTATTAGCCCATCATTGTAAAAATAATGTACAAAGAAGACGCGTAATAGAAAGAATCCGTCCATGATCCAGGAGTATTTTAGCGAACACGTCCCCTCATCTCCAAGGCAACGTGTTATGATGTGGCATGTATCAGGAGAACAAACTATCCAATTTTTTTGTTGTATCTGTAACGTTACGTTTCACATCGAATCGCCTTGAGGACCACGTTACAATTTAGAGAATGAGTCAGTGTGATTTAATAATCATATATTCTAAATCGGGAAAACTTGTTTGAGTTTTATCATATGCAAGAAACTGCAAACAACATCCCACCGTGTTATTCCTGCACCACCGAATAATTGCGCATTGGTTGGTCCCAACAAGGGGTCCATAACCTTCGTGACGGACCAGCCGTCACGGTCTATTGTTGAACTAACAATGTTTAAAGACCCCACCTAGAAGAGACCGCACCTTGTATCTGCAGCCCATAGTAATTACAGTGTGTGCGGGGGTATGCCAACATGGAGGTTCGTAAAAGATTGTCTCTTGCCGTCATCGTTGTCGGTGTTTTCTGTTTACAAGGTAAGTAAATGCCTTCTGTAGTAATTGCACACTCGGTTTACTTAGATTCAGTCCAAATTTACATGCCTACAGCCTAAACAGACTGGAGTGACGTTGTTTTTGATCAAGCCGATCAACAACAACCAGACATGTCACGTCAGCGAGACAGATCTATTTGAATAGGCAGTCCCGTAGATTGTTGATAAGAACATTTACTTCATTCCTTGGTGTAGATAGTTCGTTTTATCATTCTTCAGACAGTATGCAGAGATTGTCGCTGAAGCGGGTGTTGTATGTATGTGATGTATCAATGGAAAACAAGTCGCCTGGTGTAGTTAGTGATGGCGCCAATTTCAGACCAAATGTGCAGCCATTCAAATCCTCAGAACATTATCCCCAAGTACATGTATATACGGGACATTGACTTATACGGTTTGTATGTTAAGGAAAATATAAGAAGAAATGGAACTAACATGACCTTGTAAAACCATTTACTTTTCTCGTGCAAGTTTCAAGTAAAAAAATAGAATTCTTATTAACTATTATAAGATTTTCTGTCACTTTGTTCGTGCTATTTGTTTTTCCTGCAAAAGTCAAGCATATTCTTTTCCCCCGTTATAAATCCATCCAGCCCCATGCCAGACGGTACTTACTAGTACGGGATAATGGGGAGCTGATGTCCATATTTGCTCGTTGGAAACGTAACACGCAGAAAAGCTTTAACATGATCTCTGTACAAGTTGAAGGTTTAACTGTGAATGCCACCTTCCGACATTTTTATTAATTGTTTGAAGGCCTAGGGGTCCGTGTAATGAAGTGTATCCGCTGATGCAGTATGGGAGGTCTCATTCACACGCCCGGTGTGGTATGCCGACGGGCGGTTAGACTGGTCTAACAACGCGGTTACAGATATATCGTTAGAGTACAGTGACAGACCGATGACCTGAATAGCAGACACAAAGGAACTTGTTCCGCAATGTTACGTGCCTTGAACGAGAACAGAAACTCAGCTTTTCTGCCATTTCAATTCCATGCTAAGCATCACCAACGCAGAACACAAAAGTCTATGACAATGTTGTATCAATACACATGGTGATGATAACTTGTGGTTGTTTGTACACGATATAATTATCAGTTACCGCCGGTCCTTAATCGATATGCGAGGTGCGCCGTTGAGAGATCTGACCAAATCTGGTCGCTGGACGGTCACACAACGGTCTCCGTCCTGTCAAACGGGAAGGGGTTATTACAGTGTATAAATACTGTGTTTGTTTGTTTGTATTGCATACCCGGTAAACCGCATCAAGTCGTAACACACCAGGTACAAGCTGCATATCCGGACAGATTTATATGATCCACACACACCGGGAATGACCCCTACTCTTTTCGATAAGTGTGTTGGGTTCTTTAACGTGCTTGAGGTGTGGTTCTCCTCAAACACGGGACCTCCATTTAACGTCCTATCCGAGGGACGTCCCTAACCGAAGCTGGGTACTCATTTTCACCTGGTTAAGTGGGGAAAGTCGTGTTAAGTGCCTTTCCCAAGACCTCCATTTAACGTCCTATCCGAGGGACGTCCCTCACCAAAGCTGGGTACTCATTTTCACCTGAGTAAAGTGGGGAAAGTCGTGTTAAGTGCCTTTCCCAAGGGCACAACGTCAACGGGACAAATCGGGGAACCCCGGATTCGAACCCGGTATCTCTGGGTTCTGGGACCACCCTGCCACTACGCCACCGCGACGCCACTGCGACGTGTTTTTATATAAACTATATAATAAGTGAAACTATACTGAGAATGTGACACTTTGATTGTCCCTGTCGCAGGGTTGACTGGTCAATACGCGGCTCTACCGCTGAGGGAGACATTACTGAAGAACTATGACAAGCGCCTCCGACCTGTCCGGGACCAGAAGACGACTGTCAGACTGGACTTCGACGTCGCGCTGAGGCAGGTTGTGGGACTGGTAAGTTAGTCCTGTTAACATAACTATTAGCACGGATTCATACACAGCAACCTGGAGGTACAAATGTCAAATAAGAGTTCAGAACCACACGGCTCTGACGCTACACATTGAGGTCATTTTCAGGACCATGTCGTGCTGTCACTTGAAAGTAATGACGTATCAATGTGTTTGGTCCCACAGGAAGAATTAAACCAGATCTTCACAAGTCTGATGTGGCTACGATTGGTAAGTACTACTTTCTTTACTTGACCATTTTGTTTCCCCACCTTGATTTTAACAATGGCTGAGGCTACAACAGGCATATGATGTATAACTCCAACGTTTCAGTACTGGACAGATGAACTGCTGCAGTGGAATGCGTCGCAGTATGGCGGCATCACGACGACGACTTTTCAGTCTTCTGAAGTCTGGACACCTGACCTCTTCCTGATGAACAAGTTAGTACAACGTCCAACTTCCCTGCAATTCGTATTGAATGAGAATTCTATGAGAGTGGTTTAGGAATAACATTGCAAAACATTTTCCACGAAACGTCGATGAACGTAAAACATCCACTGGTAATAAGATGCACAACGCAAAATTTACTCAAGCAACTGGATAGATATTACAGTCAGTCCAGTTGCTTGAGTAAATTTTGCATTATGAAATTTCTACGAACTCAGACTGATGATAAATTCACGTACCGACCATCATCTCAATTTGTTTGTTTTGTTCGAAGTGTTGGAGGAGGGTCAGGAGATCTGCCGCGGGTTACTGACGTCACCGTGTCCAGTGAAGGGCGCGTCTCTTGGCGCCAACCTGGACTCTTCAGCAGCGCATGCGAAGTGGACGTCAGCGGATTCCCGTATGATCAACAGGTGAAGACTTCCTTCTCCATCAGCATATATATCGCATGAACTGTATTACAGTTTAGGTAATGAAACAAATATCCAGAGTGTATTGCATCAACAGTATATAGTGAACTTGAGGTTGCAGCGTCGTTACTTCTGTTACAGTTCTAAAAGATTTGCGCAGTTAACCTATATTCAGATACTGAAACTGAAACAGTCACACTCAAGGAAAGAATGGGGATGCTATTGTCATAATTTTGTACAATCATCTACAAAAAAATTGTTGTATAAAAAAACTCAAATTAGCGATTAGCTACGTGTGAGAGAAATTAATTTGCTTCTGACGCTTATGTCCCAACCGAATGCTCCCCTCCTACACAGACCTGCAAGCTGGAATTTTCCTCCTGGCTTTATGGTGGGGACAAACTGGATCTGTTTAACATCTCAGCCACCATGGACATGACTGCGTTTATGCAGAACGACAAGTTTGAAGTGACAGGGTCAGAAGTATGGAAAAAGGTAAACAAGCCTGGCCTTGGTGCTGAACCTGCTAAGTAGCAATATGCCAAGAAAGAGGAGAAGTCGATATCTGTTGCCAGGATAAGAATTTTAGACCGTAAAAAGCCAATTGAAACGTTGTTGCTACTAGCTGCCACATGTACTATGGACATGACTGAATGAAACAATTCTTCCCGTCCAGGAGACGTACTTCTCCTGCTGCCCCGATGACCCCTGGCCCAGTATCGAGCTGCACGTCCACCTCACGCGCCGCCGCCTGTTCTACATCATCAACATGGTGGTTCCGTGTCTGGACCTGCTGGTGTTGAACCTGGCGGCCTTCTACATCCCGCCGGACAGCGGAGGTAAGGGGCTGTTCTTCCTGTAACCAGACGGGCATGCATCATGTGCGGAGATATAAATTTAGTTGAGGGAGTAAGAGGCTCGTATAAGACATCAACAATGGACTTTGTTTTTTCAGAGAGGCTGGGTTTTACAATCACGGTCCTCCTGTCGCTGGTGGTGTTTCAGCAACTCCTGACCACACAGCTCCCCGCCACTTCCACATCTACACCCATGCTCGGTAAGAGCCCGACAGGACGGGATTCTCATTCTAGCATGCCCTTCTGGCAAATTTGCAGTTTTATATGCCCGTTATTTTCATGGTTCAAGACAAGACATTTTCATGTTAACCTGTCTGAGGTACAAGTTATCACTGTTGTGTTCCTATTTCACTACAGGCCAGTTCTTCACCGCCACCATTGTCCTGGTCACCATCTCGCTGCTCATCACCATCCTGGTTCTCCGGCTGTCTCACCCCAGCCACCCGTCCCGGCCGCTCCCCCGCTGGCTCCGCGTGCTCATTCTCCACTACATGGCGTCCTTCTTCTGCATGTGCAACATCGCTAAAGAGCGCTCCACCCACGGGAAACCTCGGGATGGCAAGGGTACCCACGACTTGTTGAATGACAACGACACCGAGATGAAGGACATCGGTCGGGACACTCTACACGAGATCGCCCTTAACGACTCTACACATCGGTCCCTGCTTCATCAGATTGCATCAAAGGTGGAGCACATCTCGGCCCATCTGCAGGGGATGGCGAATGACGAGGAGGAAGAAAGCGAATGGAAGATGGCGGCCCTCGTACTGGACAGAGCTGCCATGTTGGCGACTGCTGTTGCCTCTGTCGTGATCAGCCTAGTGTTTCTTCTGTAGGGCAGTTGTGGATGTGGCAGTACCTGACATGTACTGCAGTAAATTACAAACAACATTTTATGATCCAGAAAAATAAAATCGTTCAGGACTAAATATGCCTAATGATTTACCCATCAAAACCTTAAGCAGGACTAAAATGCTCAAGATATAATGCTAGACGATACTGTATACTTTAAAAGTACACATACATGTATGTATGTGCATATTTTGTACAGAACTGTCCCCATTCAACTGCCTGTTTAATGCTCAAGAACCACTTGCCAGTTTGGGGCTCTGTATGATAATGCATCAGCATACTAGGCTCCATCCAAACTACATGTACACAACAAAAACTGCTCATGAACAGTGTAAAGATTCACAGTTACTTTGTAAATATGTCAGGCTTTATTTTCCGGGGATATGGCAGCACGATTACAATCCATCACTGGTTACCTGTAGCCAGGTAGTCATGGAATTCTACTCCAGAAGCTGGTGCGATTGTGTAAGCAATACTGATATTGTAGGCTGTATATCCTTGTAGGCTGATACAATGGCACAATGTTCTAATCTAGCCAATCATCTGTACATATCATCTATTGTTTCTGAACACAATTGTTTTCAGCTTGCATTACAAGAGCCTGTCTCTGCTTCTGGGATTAGATAGTTAGCAAAGTAATAACAAGTCTCCCACAACAGACATCTTGTTTTGTTGAGGAATTGGGTACGGATGATCATCTTCATAGGTAACAATGTAACGTTAGGGTGAAACGTTAATCATACATGTGCTTCCAACAATTAGATGCACAGAATAAAACATGTCAATGGCAACACTCATTGGTTGATTCTTATGAGAGATCTGCATCTGATTGTTCAGCTGGTATAGATAATGTTAGCATAACTACAAAGAGGATACTGAGGTGCGAACAATGCAGATAGTCGCTTCTATTGTCTTTTTGTTCTGAATCTTTTTAGTAATTCCTAAATGTTAGAGAGCAAAAGTAGGTTTCTTAAAGGAGAAATGTCCTTTGGGTAAAACGTCTTTCAGATTATTCTTAAGTTCAAGCCCTCTGCAGGTATGTATTTGTTCAACAAAAGTTTGTGCAGCAAACCGACAGTTCGAGGATTACTGATTTAAAAGTATGGATATAAAACATTGACTTTGCACAATATGTTCCTTTGAAACTGATATCCACTTGATGAATATTGTATTGCATTGTATCATATAGATGGAAAGATGTCCTTACATTATAGAGGTGCCAAGTATGGTTATAGTATACCAAATGTAAGCATTGTCATTAGCAAGATGGTCTGAGGTATGCCTACACTATAGAGTTACAGGTATATATGGGAACTGAATTTAGATGAGGAAATACACATTGTTTTTCTTTCTCATCACATGTGGAGTTTGCTCATTTGTGTATTTCCCCACACTGTGCTAAGTTGGCACACATTTAGCATAGGAGAGGAAACACACATAACGTGTCAACTCAGCTTGGTGTGGGGAAACATGCAAATGAGCGAACTTTGCACGTGGTAAGGAAACACATGATGCGTATTTCCTCATATTTGGGTCCTTACAGCTCTGAGTTAAATGTGTTTATACCATTGTTCATATGATAGAAGCTTCCCTACACATCATCATCACTGTCACTGTCCACCAGATGCCCTTGGTCACGATTTCTCGCTCTTTCTAATCTATTTTTGAATCTCTTAAGATTGTGCCATTCAGTCTCAGTTCTGTCTGAGCCAGTAGCTGAGTTTGTGGGGGTACAGTTTGTTGCTGCTGCTCCACTGGCAGAGAGGGGAATTGTTCCATTGGAGCTACTGGAGGGTAGAGGATCTTTCCCTGCACACAGCTGGAGCTCTGGAGCTCTTGCCAAGGCTAAGCCATTATCAGTGCATGGACAGTTTGGTTCATGACCGTGCAATACCGGTAATCTGGCGGGTTCTGACGACTTATCATCAGACACTCTTCCTCTCTTTGCAGCTGCAAGTCCATCATGTTGTGTTGTTTCTGTGCTACTTCCTAACACTTCCTTGTGACACCTTTTCCTTGAGCTGTCCATGCCATAGGAATGGTCAGTCGCAGATGGCAGCATGCCTGTCTGCCTCTTCCCCACACTGTTGGTGTCCTTCAGCTGACCACGCTCCACAGTTGAGCCATTTGCTAGGTCCCCATTTTTCATGTCCTTGTCATTTTCCCCTACTACCCTGTGCTGTCCAAAAGGATTTCCTGTTGCTGGCCTATTACTCTGTCCAGGGGCACATGAAACTGTTGCTGCAGGGCTACTCTCTGAGCCCTGCATCACCCCTACTGTAGTAATCTGTGCTTCTGCAGCAGAAGGCTGGCCACTGCAGGCTATACTGTCATCACTAGTTGGATGAAAAGCTGCCTCAAGACCAGCCTGCTGGTCAGCACTCCTGCTGGAATCCTGACTCTCCTGCCTGATTCCTGCAGGTCCCTCTGCCGAGCTGCTGTCCCCAGTCTCCTGCCCAGGAGCTCCGCCCTCCCCACTACCCCCTGCCTGCTGCGTGGACCTGTCCACCACCTGTGCCTGGCGCAGGGCCTGGCGCCACTGGTTGTGTCTCTCTACAACCTGGTTATACTGCTCCACCAGGTTCTGCAGCCGCTCCAGCATGGCCTCTCCCGTCTCTTCCGGGTCGTGACGGATGACGATCGTCTTCCCGTTGACCCGTCTGTGCTCCTCCCTCTGCTGCTCGTCTCCCTGCCCTGCATCGCCGGGTTGTGCACCACCTCCGCCAGGTGCCGCAACAGGACCTGCACCCTCTGCAGCATCCTCTGCAACCTGCTGGTGTACTGCTGAGGGTGCCCCTCCCTCCTCGCCTGTGTTAGAAACTGATTCTTCTAATACTGCTGACTGCTCTCCCTGGTTACTGGGCACAGCTTCAGATGAAGGTCCAGGTCTTGTTCGTGACTTCTCTATATATGTCAGCTTCTTCAGTGTTTCATCCTCAGAGGAGTCTGAATCTGAATATGGCACAAAGTTTTCCCCTGCTGAGGCAGCTTGGACCTTACTCTTAGTGTTAGTGGGTACACTTGTAACGCCATCATCAGAGGACTGCAGGGAAGTTCCTGCAGTCTGACTGGTTGTTGCTGCTGAGGCCCTGTGAGACTGCGACGCTGCATGTGTTCTGCTGAGTCTTCTCCGTGCGTTCCTCTGCCTCATGGCCGCTGCTCTCCTGTCCGCGTCACTGTCGCTGTCACTCTGTTCATGTCGAACAGAAACGGAGCTGGCAGCTACGGCAGATCTGACCCTCCTTCTGCCTTCAGATGCGGACCCCTCCCCCTTCCTGGCTGCTGCCTCGCTCGGCTCCCTCCGCCTGCCCCCTGCAGCAACAGCCACCCCCCTGTCTGGTGCAGGACTGCTCCCCCTTCTGCTGCCAGAAGCACCCCCCTCTGGCCTGTCCTGATCCCCCCACATCAGTACCCGCAGCCTCCGCAGACCGGTGTTGTTCCTGGCTGTCTGCTGCGACACAGTCGAGCCCGTCTGTTCATCACTGTCAGAGTCACTGTCGGTTGACAGAAATTCCCGTGACTTGGGGTTTAGGGGTGTTCCCTCTGTGTTCTCACTGGTCCTGCTGTCTGTGTACAGCAGACGCTCTGTGGAGTTGGTGTCACTTTGCCCGTCTCCAGAACTACGGGGGCCCAGCACCTACACAAGGAAGAGAAATGCATTTCCTTGAAATTCTAACTGTGGTAGCAAAACAGCTGTTTCAGAATACCCCCATATACATTAGATATTTGTGTTATCTAAAATCATGATCTCTGACATTATCCTGACCCTGACCTGTGCCTGTTCAGTGGCCCTCCCGGCCGAGTCACTGTCCAGGGCAGCCAGCTCTTGCAGGGGTCTGAAGATCCCCTCGTCCAGGTCCAGGCTGTCCTCCGACTCGCTGCTCCACCCCTCGATCTCGCGCTGCACCAGCGAGTCGAAGAACGCGATCATGCGGGGGTCCTCCTGCACGGACTGGTGGCCGTAGTCGTGGGACAGGCCCTGGCCGGAGTTCAGCACCAGGCTGATGTACTCCTCGTGCGTGTACATGCTGCGCTGGGGCGTGCTGTCCTGGTGGTCAATCTGTCCACCAGACTCTGGCTGCTTAAATGGACTCCACACCTGCAGAGGGGCGTGTGAGGACAAAATACTCTTTGTAAAAAAAAAAAGTAGAGGTAAAGGTAGTTCCATAGCTTTTTTGAGGCTGTAGAGTGGTGTGTTAGGACAGGATACTGTAGGTTAACCCTGCTGCTATACATGTATTCTAAACAATTAGCATGAGAGGTAAGTGAAGGGTACCCTGCACTGCAGAAACACTCACACACATACAGACACACCAAAAACAATACTTCACTCCATTGGGGTTGAAGTATTAATGGTTACAGCAAAGTTAAGTGAAAGGTAAGTGAGGGTACCTTGCACTGCAGAAACAATCAAACACACACACACACACACACACACACACACACACACACACACACACACACACACACACACACACACACACACACACACCAAAAACAATACAAGGTAACAACAAGTTCTAAAAGTAGCCCTCCACACTTACCTTGATGACCTTCTCCACACCTGAGGACACCACCAGGTGAGTGGCGGGGTTAAAGCGTACCTGGTTGACGATGGAGCGGTGCCCCTTCAGCACCATGTGAGCTGTCACTACCCGAGGTTCTGGGGAAACCAATAGACAAGTGGAGATATACAATATACAACACGGGGACGATACTGACTTCAACAACCTTCGTTGATGTCATCACACATGCATAAAGATATCAGCCCAGAGCAATTGGGTCAATAGCTGAATAGGACTGAGTGATTCAGTCCCAAAATTTGGGTGAGTCTAATTTTTTAAGTTGCCAAACAGTTCTATTTTTTTACAATACAAGCAGATTGTTTTGTTGACTGCTACATGTACCTTTAGATAAAATAGTAAATACATCAATAACAGCTCATTTACCCAGTCTGATGATAGAACTTTGAACTGGTGCTCAGTGAAGTAGAATAAAAGGGTAAGATATCGGCAATATCTTTGGCTGCTATTAGTAATACATGTATGTCCCACTTAAACTGTTCACAGCAATCTTGCAATAGGTAAGATTGCTGTTAAGATCATCAACAGTCAGAGCACTGAGGGACTCAGCTAACAGGAGATGTGCTGTTGTGTTGTTTTTTCCTACCCATTGTAATAGTCCAAATATCCTATAATTGAGGCACTCTTAGTCTTACCTAGTTCTGTATCCTCTGGTATGCGCCACAGGTAAAGGTTAAAGTCATCTGACCCTGACAGCAGATACTGAAACAAAACGACACCAGGTAAGCACTCTCTGTTGTTCTTCCATACCTCAGGACAAAATGTACCAGACGAATATAGATCCCAAACCCCCTCTTCTTCCCTTTCAGGCACATACCTTATCCCTTTCTTACAAAGTTACAGCTACCCTTTATAAGAGGAGTTGTCATATTCTGCGATCTCTTCTGGATATTGACCTAGCCCACTTCCGATCTCATTATCCCTGTCACCTCCTAGTTATTCTGATACATGTACACAAAATGATACACAAATGCTACACCAAATGTAGCCTCCATCCTGGGTCTAGTTTAACCCTACAACATGACCCCTCGATACAACTCCTCCCCACCTGATCCCTGTCTCCAGCGAAGCAGCAGCTCTTCATGGTGCAGGAGTTGTAGTAGCCCGGGTGGTCAAACTGGCAGGCAGGGACATTAGAGTGCAGGTTGTAGAGGACAGGAGGAAGGCGGCGACGCAGACCCATCACCTGGGTCCCCAGGGCGTTGAACTTCACACTCATGGCGCTGTCCGAAGTCAGGCTGCCACCAAACCTCTGCACACAGCTGCAGAATGAAATGTTAGCGTGCAACATTATCAGGAGGCTGAAAGCTGGTTTTGCTAAAAAATACAACAATTGAAAGTATCTTCAGCAGTTCGACATGAAGGTCTAACTCACACTGTCACACAAGTCTCAGGAAAGTTTCAAAGCTGCAGTTGTTCGGGCAACTCTTAAGACTCTCAATCAGAAGAGGCTACCTGCATACTTGCAACACACTCCTGATGTTTCTATCTTGTATCTTCCAATGAAGTCATCTTGTATCTTGTACTTCTCTCCTCATGTGTACTTATTTCATTTTCTAACATTTCATCTGCTTTCCTCTAATCAAGATTTCAAACATTATCCTTCAGTTTTCCATAAAACTCATTTGACAACTCTTTGAATAACCCCTCCACTCACCTGCGAGGCTTCCTGATGTCCCAGAGTGCAATGCCCTCCTTGGAGTTGGCGGTGGCTAAGAGGCGTGGCTCGACGGGGTTGTATACCACAGCATGGAAGGCTGACGTGTAGTTGGCCAAGCAGAAGGGCTCTGGGGTGAATTGTAGTAAAAATATGAAGATCAACATGCTCTTCTTTAAAAATATAAGACCCCTGACAGTAACAGCAACATCTTCAATCTAACATTCAAGACAGCATCTTTCACAGGCTCAATCAAGTTTGCACTGTTTGTTATGTTGCTATTGACGCTGTATGTATTGTTATGTTTACTGTTGATAAGAAGTACAGGAAGTTATTACATGTATTCTGAAATAAGACCAATCTTTTCTCTTCTTACAGTTATGCCCATAAGGGTTTTACCAAGTATTCAGATTTAGATGTACAGATCTCCTTTATCCCTGTTTTATCTATTCACCAGTTTGGCTGTGAGAGACATGTATGACTGTAACCCCTCAGATCTACACACTGACCTGCTGTTGGGTTCTCGCGGATGTCCCAGACGAGAACCCTGCCATCATCACAGGCACTGGCAAAGACGTTGTCATTGTTGGGGTCAACACTAAGCCCGTACACGGCATCCTCATGACGGAACACGTCTCTGGTCTCTCGACTGGATAATGAAAGGGACAAAGTTTCAATGGTACAATAACAGCTGTAAAATTATCTGAACAGAACTCAATGTGTGCACCTTGTATGATGCACAAACTTAAAGGAAAATGATGATTTGATTGGGGCGTCATATGAGGTCCCATCATGCTTTTCATTGGATGTGTGCACCTTCTAGCACAGAATACTGCACAAGGTACTCCCAACAGACCCTATGTGTTATAACACTTGTAACATTATCTGAATTGAATCCAAAGTACAGTTTACTACACTGTGTTCACCCAGCTGGATTTGACTGGGCTCATACACATGGACAAATTATTGCTTGTAAGATTGTCTCACCTGGTTGTGTCATGTAGAATCACCTGTTCATCATTACCTGAGAGGGAGAGACAAAACACAACAGTCAGGATATTGGTCATGCTATGTCAAGTTACACCTCCAGAATATTCAAACAAGATTAACTGTACCATTAATGCTAGAACTAGAAACAGGAGGTCAAAACTGGCAACCAAGCTAGCAAAAACCTTAAGATACCCAACATCATTCCCAGGTATTCTACTAATCCAACAAACCCTTCAGATCCATCACATCAAACCCATCCATCACAAGACATTTGAGTTCAGTTGACCCCAAACAGTTCACTATCACTAACTCAGTGATATAGCCTAACCAAATCACGCTACACATCCATTCTCAGTCATGATACTGCTTGACTTTTATCAATGTGCTAAGAATAACTATTGCTGAGCCCTTGTAATGATTAGATATAATATCAATAGTTATCGTGACATAGCTAATGCTGACTGAGCCTATAACCAGACATCCAGCCAACACACCCAGCCAACACTCCCAGCCAACACACCCAGCCAACACGCCCAGCCAACACGCCCAGCCAACACACCCAGCCAACACATCAAGCCAACACACCCAGCCAACACACCTAGCCAACACGCCCAGCCAACACATCAAGCCAACACACACAGCCAACACACACAACCACCATATTCAGCTAACACACCCAACCAACACACCCATGGCCAGCACACGCATGGCCAGCTAATACACATAGCCAATACACATAGCCAACACACACAGCCAATACATGGACATACATCCCAAACTCTACCCACCCACCCTACAGACCCAGTTTTTGCTCACCTGCTGAGAAGATCCTGCTGTTATCACTGTTGAAGGCCAGACAGAAGATGTTGGAGATGTGATGACCCTTCATCTCTGCCGGCTGGCCCTGGTCGTGGAGTGCCTGATCCAGTTTCCATAGCAACACGCGTCGGTCATCACCACCTAGAACAGGTGATACAGGTTCAGAGGAGTGTGAGATATGTTCACTGTCTGATGCCCTTATGTAATTAGACATACATATGAATGTGAGATATGAGATAAGTATAAGATAATGTTCATTGCCTGTGCCCTTATGTTGAGTAAAAACAGACATGTACCATACAGTACCAACGGTCTAAGGTACATATTTCACAGCTGTTGTCAAGCTTAAGTAATATTTAATATCTTTGCACACAAGAGTACTGGGAACAATCTTTTTTAGTATTTTCTGAAGCACCATATGACTGTTTAGAACAATACAAATGTGCAGTAAGGATAAGTTATATTCTTCTAATGTCCATGTTTCACCTTTCTTGACCAACAATGTCATGACACAGTCACACACACACACACATCTACCAAACTCAGAATCTCGTCAAATGTCACCTTTGGACTCAGTAACACCTGCCACTACTTTGGTCACCAAGGGACAGACTTTCTCACCTGTAACAGCCCTGCATGGGGGACTATAAAAGATACCTTCAATATTTGGGTGGATCCAACATGCATGTGGGACCACTGTCTGAGCTAATGCAGCAGGCATAATGTTTGTTTTATATTCAATTCCAAGAATACGTCATAACCCAATGTTAAATTTCCTGGTGGAAAATAGCAGTTGAAACATTAGCAGCTTAGAATCAGTTGCGCTAGAGGATAATTTCCATATCCATGTAACAAACAAAGTCTTCATTTCAAAATAAAATCTAAGCATATGTTCACAACACGATACCATGTCATTGTATCCTTGTTACAAATGTATCCAACATACATTTTGTAGACACGCAAAAGCTGTAAATAATTTGTCTTTTGAACTGATGATTTTCTAAAAATCACAGTCATACACAACACATTCTTTATCATGTGAATTCAATAATCATTATTTTTTGGTGATCAAAATCAAAGGTAGGTTTGGTGTTTTTAAATTAAATCTTACCAAAACAACAACTGATCTGACCTGATTACATCATCTATAGCATGCAAATTGTTTACATACTTAATGTCAAAATAGTGATTATGACTGATTCATCAAGCCAAATTCCCACTAGTAGCGTTAACCTAAAATTTTGTCACTACAATGAAGTATCTCCAAATCATAACAATCACATTTTTGTATAGATACACGTAATTGCAAAATTTGGATTATTAATCACAGGTTAGATGATTCATCAATGTTAGATATGATTAAAGTCCACAAATCTTAAGTCTCAATGTGAGAGGCCTCATTTCCAATTACTGACTTAATTACTGTACTTATTGCCTCCTGGCATGCAGGGCAGCATTCCTTTATACAATGTATCATGTCAAATGTGGTACGAGGCTTAGCTACCAGTCCAGAGGCAAAAGGTATTTTTGATTGCAGAGACAGTCATCGTATATCAGATAGCAGTGTTTTCCCCAGGTTGCCCATTGTCTCCATGAAAGGGTCCTGACTGTATGAGCAGTGTCAGGAAGGAGCTCACTGCTGCTGGGCAGGACATGTCAGTAAAACGCCCTCCGAAGCTGTCGTTTTCAGCATACCAAATTGAACAGGCAAGTCACATGTTGACCTGCTGGGCCCAAACTGGGTGATACTTCCAAACTAATGCTGATATCCCGACAGCAGCATGCAATAACACTGCAAGATTGGCCCTGAAGTCACAGAAATTATCAGATCTGATTCTGCGGTCTGCAGCATCTATTGCTTACACAAAGCAGGAACATTGTTCATACATTACATGTACATCTAACACTCAACAACCTGTTTCACAACCTGCCAACTGACATATGAGAGTTTTTTTTTTAGCCATCCCTGGCTGGGGGTAAACCAGCCCTTCGAAAACAACATCATTTTAATATTCAAAGAGCAACCCGTAGTTTGAGAGTTAATCTGTATCCCTTACTGAGGCTGACTTGCAAATTAATTGTTGTTTACTTGCATCAAGAAGGATGAACCTTAATAGTCCCTCAACAAGTGAACAGCATGCTTAATGAAGTGTTGAGGTGTAGCTGTTTGTAGGATCATTGATCTAATCAGATGCCAAAAGGATTTAGGGCTGGCTTATAAAAACTCCAGCAGTCTCGCATTGTCTAGTCTGTGAGTGTGTCTGTCTGTGAGTGTGTCTGTTTGTGTGTGTACCTGTCTACCTTTCTGTGATTACCAATATACACAATGCAATATTACCATACATCCACAATGCTACAATTTTATCTGTGGAAGTGAAAGGGTCGAAAAGCAGAATGATTAAACATCATATCTTGACTGTATGTAGGTATTTCGCTACAATTAGGATCTTAATTAATCAAAGTGGTTAAATTGCAGAAATGACTTGAAGATGACGACAATTTTTTCCACAAACATTTTTCATTCTTTTCCCTACTGTGAGTTCTCCAGGCCTTTTCTGGGACATTGGTAGGGTTGAAGGAGTTTTACCATGTGGGTGGTAACACTGAGACATGATATACTGTTGGACTTTAGCTGTCCACGATGCAACTTCCCTCAACAACTACACAACAACCTGGCAGAGCAGGCATGGTTCACAGACATAACAAACCCATCAGGAATGTTAAAGGACACTTCCCTGGGGTTGGAATAGAACTCTCTGACCTAAAACTCATCACCACAGTTGCAACACACTCAACTCTCAGTCTTTTCTTTTTCATGCCTAGCCTGAGACCCAGGGCCGGGCTGAGACCCAGCCTTGCCTGGCTGATTTGTGTACCTTCCTGCCCACAAATCAAACTAAGTAGCAATTTTCAAATATAAATGTTTGAGATTGCAGAAAAGGATTTTAACAACTTGGTGCATAAAAATACTGGCTGCATCATAAATCTCTTTATTGTGGAAAACAAAAATGAAGTATTCTAAGCCCTAATAACAATGCCCAATAACACACCTGCAAGGAAATTACATTGAATCAAGACTGCATAAAAAGCAGTATAACACTAATTTTCATGCAACCAGATTTATCATCATTTAATATCAAGCAACATCATTTGAAGCAGCACAGAGTACATACAGGGCTTGTTTTCACAGCAAGGAATTATGGATCTCTTGACTTAGAATCACTGCACTGTGGGGAAATGTTTATTTTGATGCGGGCGACCTTTTAATACTGCTGTTCCGTGTGTATGAACTATGATCAATGAAAAAAATTAACTGATATGATATACTGCCATTTTCTGATACTGGGTATTACAGGAGTTGTACACAGTAATTTGTTACAATAAATGTATCCAGGATTGATATGTTGACAAAGAATTGCCTTTGTACATCTATGGGTGTTTGAATGACACAAACGCCTCCCTGGTTGTAAAACAAGCTACACTGTCCCGGCCGGGCCCCACTACAGCATGAAAGATCTTGAAGTTGAAAACAATTTTTTCTCTGTACTGTGAGGCAAAAGCAACTCTCTGTAACCCAACTCTTTCTGTAAAGAGAAAGAATGTCCTAAGATGTACCCCTGTCACAGTTCCTGGCCCTGCCTGAGCGTACTGGCATCACTGAAACCGATTCCTCATTTGCATGAGATATCTGACGATCCTTCCCCATGGCTCACCATAACTTCCTCTTACAAACCCCATGTCTGTGTAACGGATCCCGCACATTTGTCAGCCCTGCTATCACCAACAGGAGCCCCAGGAGGGTCTGTGATCTATAGATGTAGGTTTACCTGCCCAGGTGCTCACTGCACACATTAATCCTACTTCATAAAGTGCAGAACAGCCAGGTAGCACTCAGGGTCAAAAATCGGCGTTTCATACGTCGGTTTCATACGCGGATAAAATTCATACGCGTATGAAACTGCCGTTGCGTACCAAATCCTGGCGGCGCAGTGGGCGGCTGGCAAAATTTCGTACGCCTCCTCGGTGGGCGGTTTGTTACGTGGCCGGCAAAATTTCGTGCGGGCTGGCAACATTTGGTGCGTCTGATCGGTGGGCAGTTTGTTACGCGGCCGGGAAAAATTTGGTACGTTCGGTCGGCGTACATTATGTACGTCTATTCGGTGAACAGTTTGTTACGCAGCCGGGAAAATTTGGTACGTTCGCTCGGCGGACCGCGAAAATTTGGTACGTTCGCTCGGCGTACATTATGTACGTCTGTTCGGTGGGCAGTTTGTTACGCGGCCGCGGGAACATTTGGTACGTTCGCTCGGCGTACATTTTGTACGTCTGTTCGGTGGGCAGTTTGTTACGCGGCCGGGAACATTTGGTACGTTCGCTCGGCGGGCCGACAACTGCCGTTGCGTACCAAATCATTTTATTTTCCAAATCATTGGCGTTGCAAAGTTCTACTTCTAGTATAAGTCGGTTCAGCTGTGGGCGACGTATGAAATTTCATACGTGATCATTTACTGGACGTCATTTTGTAAGTTAACCTTTGTAAAATCAATAGACGCATATGACAACTGTATGGAGTGCCATACGTTCAAGAAATGATGCTATGACGCGTATAAAATTTCATGTGTACGGATGTTGTGGGCGACGTATGAAATTTCATACGTGATCATTTATTGGGCGTCATTTCGTAAGTTAACTTTTGTAAAATTGATAGACGCATATGACAACTGTATGGAGAGCCATACGTTCAAGAAATGATGCTATGACGCGTATAAAATTTCATGTGTACGGATGTTGTGGGCGACGTATGAAATTTCATACGTGATCATTTATTGGGCGTCATTTCGTAAGTTAACTTTTGTAAAATTAATAGACGCATATGACAACTGTATGGAGTGCCATACGTTCAAGAAATGATACTATGACGCGTATGAAATTTCATGTGTGCGGATTTTGTGGGCGACGTATGAAATTTCATACGTGATCATTTATTGGGCGTCATTTCGTAAGTTAACTTTTGTAAAATCAATAGACGCATATGACAACTGTATGGAGTGCCATACGTTCAAGAAATGATACTATGACGCGTATAAAATTTCATGTGTGCGGATTTTGTGGGCGACGTATGAAATTCCATACGTGATCATTTATTGGGCGTCATTTCGTAAGTTAACTTTTGTAAAATTAATAGACACATATGACAACTGTATGGAGTGCCATGCGTTCAAGAAATGATGCTCTGACGCGTATAAAATTTCATGTGTACGGATTTTGTGGGCGTCGTATGAAATTTCATACGTGATCATTTATTGGGCGTCATTTCGTAAGTTAACTTTTGTAAAATTAATAGACGCATATGACAACTGTATGGAGTGCCATACGTTCAAGAAATGATACTATGACGCGTATAAAATTTCATGTGTGCGGATTTTGTGGGCGACGTATGAAATTTCATACGTGATCATTTATTGGGCGTCATTTCGTAAGTTAACTTTGTAAAATTAATAGACGCATATGACAACTGTATGGAGTGCCATACGTTCAAGAAATGATACTATGATGCGTATGAAATTTCATGTGTGCGGATTTTGTGGGCGACGTATGAAATTTCATACGTGATCATTTACTGGACGTCATTTGGTAAGTTAACCTTTGTAAAATCAATAGACGCATATGACAACTGTATGGAGTGCCATACATTCAAGAAATGATGCTATGACGCGTATAAAATTTCATGTGTACGGATTTTGTGGGCGACGTATGAAATTTCATACGTGATCATTTATTGGGCGTCATTTCGTAAGTTAACTTTTGTAAAATTAATAGACGCATATGACAACTGTATGGAGAGCCATACGTTCAAGAAATGATGCTATGACGCGTATAAAATTTCATGTGTACGGATGTTGTGGGCGACGTATGAAATTTCATACGTGATCATTTATTGGGCGTCATTTCGTAAGTTAACTTTTGTAAAATTAATAGACGCATATGACAACTGTATGGAGTGCCATACGTTCAAGAAATGATACTATGACGCGTATGAAATTTCATGTGTGCGGATTTTGTGGGCGACGTATGAAATTTCATACGTGATCATTTATTGGGCGTCATTTCGTAAGTTAACTTTTGTAAAATCAATAGACGCATATGACAACTGTATGGAGTGCCATACGTTCAAGAAATGATACTATGACGCGTATAAAATTTCATGTGTGCGGATTTTGTGGGCGACGTATGAAATTCCATACGTGATCATTTATTGGGCGTCATTTCGTAAGTTAACTTTTGTAAAATTAATAGACACATATGACAACTGTATGGAGTGCCATGCGTTCAAGAAATGATGCTCTGACGCGTATAAAATTTCATGTGTACGGATTTTGTGGGCGTCGTATGAAATTTCATACGTGATCATTTATTGGGCGTCATTTCGTAAGTTAACTTTTGTAAAATTAATAGACGCATATGACAACTGTATGGAGTGCCATACGTTCAAGAAATGATACTATGACGCGTATAAAATTTCATGTGTGCGGATTTTGTGGGCGACGTATGAAATTTCATACGTGATCATTTATTGGGCGTCATTTCGTAAGTTAACTTTGTAAAATTAATAGACGCATATGACAACTGTATGGAGTGCCATACGTTCAAGAAATGATACTATGATGCGTATGAAATTTCATGTGTGCGGATTTTGTGGGCGACGTATGAAATTTCATACGTGATCATTTACTGGACGTCATTTGGTAAGTTAACCTTTGTAAAATCAATAGACGCATATGACAACTGTATGGAGTGCCATACATTCAAGAAATGATGCTATGACGCGCATAAAATTTCATGTGTACGGATTTTGTGGGCGACGTATGAAATTTCATACGTGATCATTTATTGGGCGTCATTTCGTAAGTTAACTTTTGTAAAATTAATAGACGCATATGACAACTGTATGGAGTGCCATACGTTCAAGAAATGATACTATGACGCGTATGAAATTTCATGTGTGCGGATTTTGTGGGCGACGTATGAAATTTCATACGTGATCATTTATTGGGCGTCATTTCGTAAGTTAACTTTTGTAAAATCAATAGACGCATATGACAACTGTATGGAGTGCCATACGTTCAAGAAATGATACTATGACGCGTATAAAATTTCATGTGTGCGGATTTTGTGGGCGACGTATGAAATTTCATACGTGATCATTTATTGGGCGTCATTTCGTAAGTTAACTTTTGTAAAATTAATAGACACATATGACAACTGTATGGAGAGCCATGCGTTCAAGAAATGATGCTCTGACGCGTATAAAATTTCATGTGTACGGATTTTGTGGGCGTCGTATGAAATTTCATACGTGATCATTTATTGGGCGTCATTTCGTAAGTTAACTTTTGTAAAATTAATAGACGCATATGACAACTGTATGGAGTGCCATACGTTCAAGAAATGATGCTCTGACGCGTATAAAATTTCATGTGTGCGGATTTTCTGGGCGACGTATGAAATTTCATACGTGATCATTTATTGGGCGTCATTTCGTAAGTTAACTTTTGTAAAATTAATAGACACATATGACAACTGTATGGAGAGCCATGCGTTCAAGAAATGATGCTATGACGCGTATAAAATTTCATGTGTACGGATTTTGTGGGCGTCGTATGAAATTTCATACGTGATCATTTATTGGGCGTCATTTCGTAAGTTAACTTTTGTAAAATTAATAGACGCATATGACAACTGTATGGAGTGCCATACGTTCAAGAAATGATGCTCTGACGCGTATGAAATATCATGTGTACGGATTTTTCATGTGTACGGATTTTGTGGGCGACGTATGAAATTTCATACGTGATCATTTACTGGACGTCATTTTGTAAGTTAAAGACACATATGACAACTGTATGGAGTGCCATACGTTCACGAAATGATGCTATGACGCGTATGAAATTTCATGTGTACGGATGTTGTGGGCGACGTATGAAATTTTTTATACGTGATCATTTATTGGGCGTCATTTCGTAAGTTAACTTTTGTAAAATTAATAGACGCATATGACAACTGTATGGAGTGCCATACGTTCAAGAAATGATGCTATGACGCGTATAGAATTTCATGTGTACGGATTTTTTATGTGTACGAATTTTTCGGGCGACGTATGAAATTTCATACGTGATCATTTATTGGGCGTCATTTCGTAAGTTAACTTTGTAAAATTAATAGACGCATATGACAACTGTATGGAGAGCCATGCGTTCAAGAAATGATGCAATGACGCGTATAAAATTTCATGTGTGCGGATTTTGTGGGCGACGTATGAAATTTCATACGTGATCATTTACTGGACGTGAAAGTAATTTTTGCCGGAGCTTGCCAAGTATGCGTGAACATTTGCGATATATTTTGGATTCTACAGATTCTCATACGCGGACTGATGTTATGTTCTAGTATTATTAGTTTGGGAAATTCAAAATTTGTTGGGCGTATAGATTTTTCATACGTGGACAGGTGCGATGTATTAGTTGGGGAATTCTCCCGTTTACGGGCTTGTAGATTTTTCATTGAACATATGCTAAGACGATCTTTGCACACAGCACTCCCCCGCCCGGCGGGTACTATTTTCTGCCCGGGTCTTTTACGGACTACGTTACGGCAAAACCTCCTTGGTTACGGTAAAACAGACTGCGTTTATTCCTTCCGCTATTGACGATCTTTGCACGCAAAAATTCCCCCGCCCGGCGGCTACTATTTTCTGCCCGGGGTTCAGACTATGTTACGGTAAACAGATTACGTGTATTCCTTCCGCTAAAGACGATCTTTACACGCAGCACTCCCCCCTCCCCCCCGCCCTGCCCGGGGTGTTACGGACTATGTTACGGTGAACAAACTGCGTGTATTCCTTCCGCTAAGACGATATTTGGACAGATTTTCATACGCGGACTGGTTTGATGTTCTAGAATTAGTTTTGGAAATTCAAAATTTGTTGGGCGTATAGATTTTTGATACGTGGGCAGCTGCAGGTACGATGTATTAGTTTTGAAAATTCTCCCGTTTTCGAGGTTGTAGATTTTTCATTGGACACATGCGATGTATAAGTCGTGCATAATGTACCGGCTGTGGCATTCTTTATAGTTGGTTTGGGACAAAACACATGCACACTTGATTTGTCATACTAGTATGTAGAGATGATGTAGGGAATGAAGAAATGAATGCATTTAGATTTCATTATTTGCGCTTGGGAAGGAATGATGAGAAAGTTCGTTCCACCAAATGGAAAGAGGAAGACATACGATGTAAAAGCAAGGAGGTTGAAAATATATTTTTACGCTTTTTGTTCAAGTGGGAAAATAGAAACTATCGACCATTTCTATCTGATCCATGCCTTAGCAGACGGCATTGTTGCAAGCTTTTCCTCGGTATAAAATAATTAGTTTCGTTGTATACATTTCTTCTAACGTTTAATTCTTGCTATTTCCTCAAATGTCAAACGTATAGATCTATTATTGAAAAATCTTGAAAGGTAAGTCCTGATGTCACTTGTAGATACTGCCATTGTTTACTGTGGGACGCGATGTTTGGTGGCAAATGAAGAAAAAAAAACAGTATTTCCCCCAGAGTTTGGCTGAAACAATTACACCATCTGTGTACTATCCCCAATTTTCAAGAGTACTAGTCATTTGCTTATTAGACATTAGTTTGTTAATTTGAACTCTATTTGCTGTATTTCTAAGAATTGAAACCGTGAAGATTTACTGGGTCAGTGGTGTAAGGGTTCACATTTTCAAAGCATATTACAAGTGTTAGGTATTATATTATAAATTAGAATTATAAGATAGAAATACAACCCACCAGCTCCAACACAACTTTCAACAAATACGCAATGAAGGGTTAGTAAAATCAGTGAAAAGGATTTCAAATTGGACCCAATCTCAACACTGAAATTCACAAGAAATCCAGTTGCTTTAGTTGCAAGCGTATTGCTCCCCATGAACTGTGTTCTTCTGTGGATACTGCTGTAGTTGACGTCGGATGCAACTTAATCAGTGACTCACCTTTGCCGTTCTTGTTTACCTTACATGTTTCTGTATCTTGTACTTGTTGAACCGCATGATAAAGCGCCCTTCTCACTGGACCCGCGGCACGCTGGCGGCGTCGCAGCGTCCTAAACTGGATTTGTGTTACTCTTGACTTTATAATGGAATCATTCAAAACGTTAAAGCATGACCCAAAAGACAACAAAAACACAAAGGTTAAAAGGATTCGTTTTTTGTCGATGACATTCGTTGAGTGCCGCGGGTCCAGTGAGAGGGGGGCTTTGGTAATAGATTCAAAGTAGCCACTGAGAAGTCAAATATTGCGCTAGGGATTGATGAGTAAGTTCGTAGCACAAAATTGACGTAATTATGTAAAACCAAGGCGGTTAAAAGTCTATTTTAATCTACTTGGTCACAGTGGGACAATTGATACTACCGGCTGCTTCTGTCTGATTCATGCTTTAGCAGACGTCATTGTTGGAATATATTTTTTATTCGTACAGAATTATCAGTTTCGGTGTATGCCTTTCTTTTAACTTCCTTGGTTAAATCCATGTTGTTTTCTTATCAGATGTCAAACATATATCATTGAAAGGTAAGCCCTGACGTAAATTGTGTCAGTAAAACCATAATTCCGACCACAACTTGAGTTAGGAGAAGGTAACGGTTTAGATACAAACGCAACACAGGGCAGAACATACACAACTTCGTCAGAACGTGGGGTTCATAGAGGAGAGGTCTGAGCAAAACGGCGTGGGAAACTCTTCTTCTAACAATTGAAATCGACATGCTTACACATGGCAAAAGGTACGTTACCAGGTGCTAATAATAAATAAATGAAGACCTTTATTGTATACATTACTTATAGTATGCAACACTGAGTCGAATACAAAACGAAATCAATGAAATTAAATCAAATCCTGTGTCTAAGAAAAAATACCCGTAGTCAAAATAATCACGAAGTTAGGTAAAAATTGAGCGGCTTTCACAAACCGACGACCACATTTTAGGCATTCTGTTTGTGCGATGTACATAACAAAAGGTAACAATGAATTGATAAAGGAAATGCCTATCCGTTAGAATAGAATGTATGACACGACGTTTGTACTTAGACAATGCCTTTGTTCACTTGGAGGACGCGACGTTGGCGTCAATGCAAATGGCCAGACAGAGATGTGTATTCTAGATCATAGTTTGTTTTGTTACGAAGGGAGGAAACCCAGTACATAGAAGAGGTTGGACGTAAGTAATGCCATTCGATAAACAGTGCTAAATGTATGTCAAATACTTTATATATCACTGTTTATACTAAAAGCTTGTTAGTAGAAACCGAAAGATTCGAATGTAGTTTTAGGATAAACCATATGTCATAGCAGATCCATACACACGCACACACATACACACAACGTTAGTACAGTTAATCTATCATTATCAATTGAAAAGGTCTACGAGAGTTAGCGACTGTGCCTATCTTGGTAGATGGATTTTTTCCTGAACTCTGAGCAATATAGGGGTGCTATGATAGGGGTGGCTATTGTTGGGAATAGATAACTTGTTGAATTAGTTTGAAAAAGAAAAAAAGAACTATCCCCATCTTGGGGTTTATCGCACCCCCGCTGTATATGTATATTGGAATAGTCTGCTGTTTGGAGTCTAATGGAACAATCCAAAGGCTCTGGTTGAGGGGTGGGGGTGTATAGATGCATTTGGTGACAGTTGACAGATCAGGTTAGCATTCTTATGGCAAGTTTTTGTTCATTCCTGAAATTATGACACCTCCTTTTTTCAACTTTCCCAAAGGATTAAATATTGATGCAATACTGGCAACAGTTTAGCCCCCCCCCCCCCCATGGGCTGAAGGAATGCGCTTTACCTTCAACGAACAAAAGACGGACGGAACTACTCTGAATATATTTCTTGGCCACGCTGATTTGCCCTTAAGAAAATAAAATGCATTCCTTTTAAAACACCATTCCCAAAGTCTGAAAATTTTTTTCAAACGCCAGGTTTCCTTCTCAAGTCAGCAATTTGTAATCGTATTCAGAGTTTGTTTTTACGACACCCTGTCACAATTACGAAATGGTTTCGGCTGTTCGGCCAGGTAATTGCTCCAATTGTTTTCCGCGTGGGTAAGCTGTCATAACAAGCTTGGACTGCTAGTAAAGATGTTGTCACCCCCGACTTCTCCTAAATCATCGCGCCTAGAAGTCATCAAAGCCCTGTGTTTACCATCCCGGGTATTCTCGTGAGGTAAAGCCTTTACGTTATCATTTAGATTTTTATTTATACAATAGTTATATATAAATGTAGTTACGTTTGATATAACAGCGTCTTAGCAAATGTTGCCGTATGTTGTTTGGAAACTAGCCTCGTTACTTTCAATCGCACGATAAACTGCTATACTGGCCATATTTCTCCACCGCCCGCCTTTCCAATGATGGTAAATAAGTGACGTCTATGGTAGCCAGAATTACATCTCTACTTTGAAAGTTATCACAAGGAGGTTAAAATATTTTAACCTCCTTGGTTATCATATTCATCAGTTTAGGCAAAGACGCCATATCCATCTTTTTGGAGGGGGGGGGGTCTGACTTAAGTCGTACCGCCGTAAACTGATTAGAATTTGTGTGCCATTTTTTTCTTTCGATGTTACGACTAAAAGGAGCTTAGTAGAAAGTTACATAATTTGTCAGTAGAATAAACATCCTTTGTAGGATCAATTCCTTTAGGATAGGATAGCGCTTCATTAGTAGAAACGAGAATCAAGACGGTCGCCATACAAATCAGCTTCCTTTAGATGTCAAACCTTTTCAAGACAAGAGGCAGAAAAGGTGGAAAAAAACACGTACCTGTATAGATGGCATCCCCAGTTAAAGATAGTTTAATAGGTTACTGAATGTAGAGAAAGGTAAAGCTGTATCTGATCAAATCCCCTTTTTTTTGGCCATCGCGTACGAAGATCGTCTGGCGTATGAAATTTAACGAACAGGTTGCTTGTTGCCTCGCGGTCGGGATAGGTCCGGCCTGTCCGCCGTAACAAATCACGATTGTCCGTCATTTTGCCATCGCGTACGAAAATTGCCTGACGTATGAAATTCACCGAAACGCGTTGCAAATTGTCCCACGGCCGGGATACGGCCGGCCCGTCCGCCGCCAAGCACAACTGTCCGTCATTTTGCCATCGAGAACGAAAATTTTCTGACGTATGAAATTCACCGAAACGCGTTGCAAATTGTCCCGGCCGGCCCGTCCGCCGCCAAGCACGACTGCCCGTCATTTTGCCATCGATAACGAAAATCGCCTGACGTATGAAATTCACCGAAACGCATTGCCAATTGTCCCGCGGCCGGGATACGGCCCGTCCGCCGCCAAGCACGACTGTCCGTCATTTTGCCATCGAGAACGAAAATCGCCTGACGTATGAAATTCACCGAAACGCGTTGCAAATTGCTCCGCGGTCGTACGAAGTTTACCCAGGCTCAAAATAAACTGCTCGCCGAACGGACGTACAAAATTTTGCCGGCCCGCCGGGCGGACGTACGAAATTATCCCGGCCGCGTAACAATCTGCTCACCGAACGGACGTACAAAATT
Source organism: Branchiostoma lanceolatum (assembly GCF_035083965.1). Lineage (NCBI taxonomy): Eukaryota > Metazoa > Chordata > Leptocardii > Amphioxiformes > Branchiostomatidae > Branchiostoma > Branchiostoma lanceolatum. The sequence goes on along the minus strand of NC_089725.1, from coordinate 23,192,201 downwards.
TTGCCGGCCCGCCGAACAAAATTTTGCCATGCACCAAGCGGGCGTACGAAATTTTCCCGGCCGCGTAACAAACTGCTCGCCGAGCGGACGTACGAAATTTTGCCGGCCCGCTGAGCGGACGTACGAAATTTTCCCCGCCGCGTAACAAACTGCCCACCGAGGAGGCGTACGAAATTCTGCCGGCCGAAGTGGCGACGCGTACTAATATCACCCACCGCGCCGCCCACAATTTGGTACGCAACGGCAGTTTCATACGCGTATGAACTTCATACGCGTATGAAACCGACGTATGAAACCGTGGTTTTGGGGTCAGAATGCTAGCTCGAACAGCAGACTGGCTGTGCAAGTATTATATAATATATTATGCCAACATCCTGCCTGACTACTGGTGCACAATAACTGATAAGGAAATGATGCAGAAAATATCAATTTGCTGTGATGATCCACTGTTCAGACACCTGCCACGCCACGGGCACTGATACCTGAGCACTCCTACCTGTCCAACAGTATGTTATTGTTGTTGTTTACACACCTTTACGTCCCCCAGTTATATTTATCTCCCCGGAATATTTGGGTCATGTCCGTTTATTTCGGCCGGAGATGCAGCTTTTGAAAGACCGATTTTCTGGCTGTGGCCGTGACCTGTGCTAAGCAAACAGAACACGTCCGGTCAGGAAATCTTGCGTTATTCTGCCGGCTGCAATGATGGCCGGATAATTCCATCTTCTCCCCGTCACGCCCTCCCACAGGGATGCCCGTCTCAGCTCCGGACAGGTTCCCCGGTGCGGCTCGACAACAAGCGATTCTTCAAGCTTTCGTCAGTGGATATGGCATGAAACTGTAGCAGAGGGACAAAAGTAGAGACTCACCCGAAATGAGAAAGTCCCCGCCATGATTGGAGAACTCGATGGCGTTGACACATCCATAGTGACCGAATAGGTCCTTGTGGTACAGGCTGCGACAGGCGCCGAGTCGTTCCCGGAGGAAGCCCTGCTTCAGGAGCTGCTCGCCGCTGATGCTCCGGTTCGCCGTGAAGTTCACAGGCGAGAAACACCAGCTCCGGTGGAACATCGTGCCCGTCTACACCATGTAGGTACCACCGACGTTACCAGATATGTGTTTTGCCCCTTGCTCTGGTCTGCCGTCACCTTATCGATTCCAAATCAGCCCCGGGCTGGACTGGAACACCCAAGTGAATTAGTCGGGGGTGGGATCCTGATATCATTTATGCATACATTTTGGGGACCCGATAATTTGTCAACAAATTGGTATCTCTGCAGCTGAAATATGATTTTTCTTCTATGCAATACTTAAATGTATGACGTTCACTTTCAAACAAAAACTATACAATGCTATATTATTTCAAAACAACTTTTGGCACAGTCCAAATTTCTGCCGCATGCGGTATTGCAGCGACCTCTAGCGATTTTATGTTAAACTGTAAATCAAAATACCTGATCGTCCTCTGCATTTTTAATGTTGTCCTCTAGTCGGCGCTTTTGAACCATGCAGTTACAGGCGATTATTTAGGTGCCAAATGCACAATTTCTGTAAAGCCGTATCAAATGTACGCAAAAAATATGTTATGACACACCAAATAAACTAAAGACATTGTAACAATTTACATGTTTGATTTTTATCATGTCGCACCTTAGCAATTTGCACTCTCTTTTGTTAACATCTATGTTTTGAGATGTCTATATTACACTGGCAAATTTATAGACACCTAAATTGTCATTTTTTAAGGTAAGATGGCGGTGCCAGCAGACGACAGCCATGTGCTCCGTACTTCTTTGGAACTAAACATCCTGAATGGCATTACCTGTCCCACTGATGTCGGCGAAAACACAGGTAGGCAAGCAGTGTCGGGTTGCCACCAGGAAATTTATTTTTCCTTCGCAGGTTTGCTCTGCATTTCCCTTCGCTTTGAAGCTCGCTCTCGCTGTGCTCGACTGAATCCCTACGCAGTACGTGATTATGCAATACAAACTATCACATTTGATCTTAGCTTTGAAAATGCACCATGGATTCACTGCATGTGTTCATACTGTCATAACGGACCAGAGTGCCTGCACATTTATTCTTCAACTGACAAGCTCCCATCTATTTTCCTCCACCAAGCAGATGTGGAGAGGCTCTGTGGACACCTGTGCAGGGGAGACTATGGACAGGTGCTGAAGACTGCAGCTGCCAGGAACATCCTCGGGACTGACCAGGATGTCACAGGGACAGAACCCTACCCAGGTTTCCTCAGCAGGCAGGTACAGGAGTACTTGTCTAACACTGAGGATGACAAGCGTGATGATACACTGTTGGACAGGTAAGAGGACAAATGGAGTAACATTAACATTAACATTACTTGCATTGTGATTTGTCTTTATCACCTAGACTGGTTATGTTCCACATGATGGTTGATTGTGCAGTCTGTCTACAGTTGAAATGTCAACATATTAGTTGACGGGTAAAATTTATCATATAAACTTTATGATAAAGCGGCTGCATGTCCTACTGCACTACTCAACTCTACTGTGGACTAAACTAAGAGTATGATTGGTTGTGATGTTGTGATGATGATGATGAAGGGGCAAGGCTATTTGCGTAGTGACAGTTACCAGGTGTTACATGTATTGTCATGTAGATAGATCACTATAGACTTTATGATAAAAAGAATAAAAACTGACATTTTGTTCAAGTCTTATCATGTTTAATCCTCAAAGACCTTCACAATCCAGTAAAATTCTATTAATCACCAGTTCATGATACATCTCTGTCCCAGGGAACTGTGTGTTCTCCAGACTGGGATAGCCTGCCTTCAGATGTTTGTCCAGTCCAACTGGACCGGTCCACTGGTGGGGGAGAACCAGACTGACATCCTCCCATCGGCTTACAGACAGGACCAAAAAGTCAGGGTTTATTTTGCCTTATGTCTTTATTCTCCTTCATTTTAACTTTTATTCAAATTATTCAAACCTTAGACAAATGGTTGTTCCCATGTTGTGATATGGAGAGGTTGCCTCCTTTACTATACTGGTGGTTAAGAGACTTGGTGACCAAGGAAATACTGTAGCCCCTAATTCAACTAACCGGCATGTTTCTGTACTACAAGGTTTATAGGTTGTGAAGGGAAAGGTACGTATGTACCCCCTATGTTGTACTAACCATGTTTTCATATTACAGGATTTGTTAGCGACAGTCCAGCAGACCCTGACCTGTGATGGAGAGAGTGCGTACCCTCTCTGCTCTAACCTACTGTACTTCCTGGCAGCTCGGACACTGCTGATGGACAACTATCAACACCTCACACACTGCCAGGTCTGTCTTGTTGTTATTCAGACATAGATGGAGAGCATAAACTCCTGTAGCTAAGAGCTACATGTAAGTAGATGGGACCATACTTGTAAATCTGCTATGATCAGTACCATAGCATACATTTGTCACAGAAAAAGTCTTCAGGGAAAGTTTCTTTCATTATGGAATACCAGTATGTACACGTATAGTGAAAAATGGTTAATGTACAAATATAAATGCTTGAAAGCATATAAAAGCTCATGACAAAATAAAAGATTCAAAGGGGCGAAACCGTTTCTTTATCAAAGGCCTTTCCGAAGGAAGGAAAGACTGAATGTGTACCAGACAGGTAGTATGTGCTAGCCAGCAGTTGAAGGTCTGATTCTCCTGTTCCCCCAGACTGCAGGTTGGTGGGGCCTGAGGTGTGTGTGGGTACACCAGCAGCTCATGGAAGAGTCTAGGCTGCCGTCTCTCCAACAACTTGCTCTCAAATACATACAAGATGGTAAGTACATGAAGTATCTGTCTTTCATCACTGTTCATATTAGAATTAGTGGGTTGATACTGATCCATGCAACATCCATGCAAAGAAGAATCAAAGAGTGGACAAGACTATTGAAAGTCTGAATGTGTTTAGAAGGACATGTTATGATTTGACTTGATTTGTTGCCAGGGCCAGTATTCCAAGTTTTTTCCTTTCTGGCTGACCTACACATCTACAAAAAATTACATTTATAAGTGATGGAATAAGTGATACACTGGGTGGGGAATACAGAAATCTGGTGATAGTCCTTAGCACAGGAGCATGGTAGTCTTGACCAAGTTTTGTTGGTCCACAGTTTCAGAGAAGGAAAAAGTGCTGTTCTTCGGCAGCTGCAGGTGGCTCCAGGTGCTGTACCAACTGGAAGCAGGCTACACTAGTTTGCACTACTATCAGTATGCAGCCGCACAGGAACACTTCAGCACTGCTGCAAAGCTGGCTCAACTCCAGGTGGAACTCACAGGTAGGAGCAGCTGACACACAAACCTGTAACAATCATGGCACAACTCACTACTTCTTCAATGGCACAGATCCTTTTTTTTGACACTTGTTGGAGTTGTTGCACTAATTGTAATGGGCTAGATGTACAATATTTAGGTTGAAAGAATGAAATGTTTTGCTTGATACAATAGAACAATTGAGACTGACCCTTAAACCTGTAGACACAGTGTTCTTAAGGTCCACATGAACAATTGAGACTGACCCTTACGGCTTTCAATACAGTGTTCTTAAGGTCCCGTGTTCATTCCTACACCCCAACCTCTGCCACCCACCAACAGGTGCCATGGGGAAGAGAACACGGTTCCAGCAGGAAGACAAGGCACAGCTGGTGCTGCAGGTCCACAGGGAGGGAGACGTTCAACTGGAACAGCCAGAAAAGGAGGTCTCCCCTACTCCTAAGGTCAGTCCCTTCTCTCCTGCTCTACATGCTAAGTACATGCTATGTATATGTACAGTGGTCCTTCTGACATATACCCGGGTGACATGGACAAGCCCATAACAAGTTCAAAGCTGGTGTGTATAAGATTGTAAGTCGGCTCTTGACACAAAAATAATGTTGCTTGTCATCTTTTCTGTTCTAGCCATTATCCTTCATTTCAATGATAATACTGCATAGCGTGGGTTAGCAGTGAGTATAGTATAGGAGTTGGCACAAACTAACTAGAATGGTGCCTATCCAGATACAACATCTTCAACGTTTCTTCTGTGGTTGTTGTAGGATGTTGCCCTGGATGATGACACTCTGCTGAACCAGATGAAGCTGACTGACCCAGGCCAGGTGGAGGCCGTTGACCTCTCCTCTGTAGAGCAGGCCCTTGTGTTGGGCCTGTGGTGAGTACAGACCTGGCATCCTTTGTAGTTATAGAGTTAGAATCAGTCACCAACAGATCTAAGGCACAGCTAGTCTACATATACATGTACCCTATCATTTAAGAGGCAGACAATGTTTCTATGGTGTGTCTTGCTCTTCAGCCTTCCTATAGCTAGAATGACTGAAGGAAGGAAATGCATTACTGGCCCAGTCAGTTGTCTGTGATCTTGTTGTTTTTTCAGTATCAGCAGGAAGATATACTGTCCTAAGGACAAGCTGACTGAAGAAGAGGTCCTAGCATATGTCTATGTAAGTGTTATACTGCATTATGTTAAATTATCCTGGTGTTCATATAGCATATACAGCCATAATTAGCAATACTATGATAATTCTCAAAAGATTAAAGATAAACTTGTCTTCAGCCAATTGTACTGATGTCATCAAGTAAAGATATAAACAATGTTACTGTAAATGTACACATATGGACACAATAAACGCATTCCAAATGTATCTGGGAAGACTGATACTAGTATATATATTGTTATCTTTTTACCCGTTTCTTCAGTACCTTCTGGGGCAGCCCCGTGATTGGTCGGTACAGACAGCTGCACTGCTGCTCAGATGTCTAGGAGAAAAGAACAGCAGTCGTAAGGTGGAGCGGTCCATGGCGCAGCTCCAGGTGAGGCTGATGCTGAAGATACATTTGTTCTGAGATTTACCTTTCATATAGGCTGTCTGACATTTCTGTTTGTTGGACTAGTATGAGCCATTGTGTTGCAGTATCTGTTTTGCATCACTTGCAACTGGCACCAGTAATTTTTTAATACTTCTCTTGTCAAATACTCACTTATAGTGATGGTCCTTTTTGACCAAAAACTGTCTTCCTTTACTTATCTTGTGCATTTGTTCTTGTTTCAGTCGTTGGTTGACCAATATAAGTCATTGACTCCCCCTGCCCATGTCAGACTGGGTTTGACATACAGTGTGGCTCTGCCACCCCGGTGGATCATGGAGGTAATGGTCGTGTGTTTCTCAGTGAGAATGATTGACAGTTCAAGAATCTAATCTAACATACAAAACTTGAAAATACAGGAATGCTGTCATTGTCGAGGTTTGCCCTATACAGCTAGCAAGGTCCCTCTGATAAAGCAGTCAAAGATGATAATGATAATAAGAATGGGTTTATTCAAAGGACACTTGGCAGCCCAAGACCTGAATCACATGTTCTGTACATTAAAAAAAAGTTAATTGATATGTGACACATTGACTAACATACTAACATACAAGACTAACATATCCACAGGCACTGTTAGAAGTCCATATAATCTCTAATGTATTCCACAGAGAGAGTTGGCGCAGGTGCTGGTCAGCCTGGGTGCCCTCAGCAGTGCCCTGGACGTGTTCCTGCGGCTGCACATGTGGGAGGACGCCATCACCTGCTACGAGCAGCTGGGCAGGTACCAGAAGGCAGAACAGCTGATCCACGACCAGCTGGCCGTCCAGGAGACGCCAACTCTCTACTGTCTGCTGGGGGATGTCACGGGGGTGAGGGTCACCTGGGTTCAGTAGAAATGCATGCTTTTGTTGTGTGAAAGGGTGCTTAAAATAATGTGACTGTGTTTCTTTAATTGTGCCCAAAAGAGATCCTTGTATCAGTATTTCTTGACCTACCTGTATGTATTGTAATGAATTCTGTATCATCATACAAATGTATTACATATGCATACTTACTAGTGTGCATTTCTCATAGAGCAGCCATGCTATAACAGTCCCATCTAAATTATATTACTGATACTGTTGTTCTGACAGGAAAAGCAGCATTACGAGAAGGCCTGGGAGCTCTCTAACCACAGGAGTGCTCGTGCTCAGCGTAGTCTGGGCTGGAAGAACTTCAAGGAGGAAAAGGTATAAACAATACTATTGACTGTCTTATGAAGCCTTAAAGTAAGGGTAATACTAGCTTACTTTCATTTTCAATGAATTTGTGGATTTTCTTTCATTTTTAGTTTTGTTTAGTTATTCATTTGTTGCAAACTGCTCTGGATTCATACTTATTGATATGGTCTGACTTGTCTCAACTTACTTTGAAGGCTCCAGTGACATCCACGTACATCTTACACATCCAAATCATGCTAGAATGTTAGAACATACTGAGGCTTGTTCTATTTTCCTCCTCAGTTTTCTGAAGCAATCAGCTGTTTTGAGAAGTCAGTGGAGATCAATGGACTTCAGGTGAGTGCCAGTGGTGTTGTCTTAATGCACATTGTTTACCTGTGTGCAGTGCAATCCTAATATCAATAGGTCATTAATTTCTGTATCCAAAATGTTTAGTGGTTGACCATAGTTTAAAATGTAAACAGTATCTTCTTGTGTCCTGTCTCCATCTTAGATTGTTTGTTTGCTTGTTTTTATTGATATCTCCATTAGTGTTACATAGAGAAACACTATTCTACCTGATACATTAAATAGAATGCAAATAACAAAATCTTATACAATTGGTAAACAAAGAATTATACAAAGTTAAATATAGTGACCTTAAAAGTGAGCAGGAGAAGATAGTCTGCATCTTAGATAGTCTTTTTTCAGCAGGAGTGGACAAAAGTCTTTTCCTGTAGAATCTGTGATGGTTTATTTGTCTGTTGCAGAATGCTGTGTGGTTTGCCCTGGGCTGTGCTGGGATGTCTGCTCAGCAGTATGATGTTAGTGCCCGAGGCTTCTCCAGATGTGTCCTCATAGATTATGATGTAAGTACTGCCGTTCTGAATCCTGTTTCTATGTATGATGCATGCCGATGACTACTAGTATGTGTTATGCATGTGTATGTTTTTGCTATTGGTCCATAATAGAATATCTTGAGGCCCCATATAAAACGCTATATCTGATCTCACTTTTCAATTTTTTTTCTTCATTTTTCTCCATTTCGCAGAACTTCGAGGCTTGGAATAACCTTGCTACATCCTACATCAGGATGAACCAGAAGTAAGTTACTGTATGTTTTCTGTTTATATCTGCAATAGAAATATAGACATGTACATTGTTTGGAAAATGCTTTTCTACTTCTACACATATCATACTTGTGACCGTGTGACTCAAAAGAATAAAAAGTGTGTAAGGCTGACTTGTGGTAGAATTTTGCTTTTAATGTCATGCCCTGCAAGACTTATGAAACAATATTCATCTCATTTCAGACAGAAGGCATTCCGTGCACTCCAGGAGGCCCTGAGGTGTAACTTTGAGAACTGGAAGATCTGGGAAAACTTCTTATTGGTCAGTAATGTTATCAAGTGTTATCAAGTGTTATCAAGAATGGCACTCGCATGTCACATTAACGTCACATTATAGGTCAACATTGTCCATTTCTCAGGTAGCCAAGTTAATGTGTTGTTGACCTACATTGTTCTGTAGGTGTGCACAGACATTGGTGAGTTTGAGGAGCTGGCATCAGCTTATCATCGAATGCTGGACCTGAAGGACAAGCATGCTGATGTTCCAGTAAGTCAGAGTATAATCCCAGACTGTGGTCTATTCACTTGTTCCAGAGATGTAAATAAATTGGGGTAAAACTGAGTTGCAGTAATGGAACATACATATCCAAAAACATCCAACAGTATTTTACCTTACCTTACCCCCACCCCAACTTCCAAAATATCCAGTATAGATATAATGAAATACAACAGCCTTTGAAAGCTAACCTGTTCCCTGAACTGGTGCATTACTTAGTGATTGTTTAGATCCCAGCCTATTGTGTTGACAGGTGCTTGAGGTGCTGGTGGATGCCATTAGCCAAGACCTGCAGGACAACAGTGGCAGACCAGGTAAAACCCATTTTGCTGGATTTTTGAAAAAAAATCTTTATAAATGATTCCATATTGTTTCAAATAAGCTTATTGAAAATCCAGCTTTATGTGATAGAAAATCAGTCAATATTCAGTAGACCTTTGTGTGTGTAGAGACATTGATGTCATAACTACGAAACTTGTTTCTCAGAAACTTTTGTTGGTATTTGTATGTAGCTTCCAGACTGAGAGGCAAGGCTGTGGAGCTGTTTGGTAGGCTGACATCGAAGGTTACCAGTAATGCCCAGATATGGCGACTGTACGCTAAACTACACGGGGATGGGCACAGTGAGGATGCACAGGAAAATGAAAAGGTATGTGGAGACGTTTAGACTCAATATGCATCTTAGATCATATTTTCCCTGTAAAACAAACTTTTTCATCTCAGTCAACTGCATGGGAACAGAAATCAGTGTAATGTGTCATTGTGAAATGTATATGTGTTTGCATGTGTATTATTCTTTATTACACTGACTGGAGGTATTATGATCTGTACAAATATGAATGAATACATGGACCATTAAGGGACCATCAATAAGGTTTTCAGCAGATGATTAGTAATAGACTAATAGAATATGATAGAATATATAACTAATAGAATATGTAATGATATATGTTGATAGAGTTATTAGGACTCAAATGACTGTGTATCTCTGCTATATGGTATCTGACCCTTACCTCTTCCCTCATGACCTCAATGAAAAGTGGCCTGCATGCCGATTTGAGCTTATCATGAATAGACAAAGGTTCAAACAAACAAAGACTGAAACACTTTCCTCTCTCCAGGCCCTTCAGTGCCTACAGAAGGCCCACCGCTGCAGCACACAGACATCAGGATGGGACCGGGAGCCAGCCTCTACAGGGGAGGTCATGGACCAGGCGCTGCTCTTAGCGCAGGGTGAGACCTCTCAATTGCCCAAATATTTTACACAATTGTTATGGTCAATGTAAACTTACAGACAGATGGATATTAGTTTTTGATAGCTCAGTTTCATACAGCCTGAAAGATTTCCCAAATTTCTTTCCACAATTAGATGAAGAACTTTCTGTTGCAGTCCTGTGGTTTTCATGATGGCCAACATACGCCTACTTTTGTCCTCAGTTGCCATGGCAGTGAGCAAGAGGAAGACCAACTCCACTGAGGCCATCCAAATCCTGTCGGCTGCCAAGATGACCCTGCGGCAGCTTGGGACCAAAGTTCGTAAGGTGCACACCGACGCCATGACAGGACAGGTGCTGGAGGACTTGGCAGGCAAACTGACTGATGTGGACCAGACTCTGGCTACAATACAGGACCTCATAGACAGTCTGAGGAGCTAGGTCCAGTCACAGTAAAATTGTGCAATATTGACAGCCAGTAAAGGCATATTCTTGGAATAAGTAAGTCGCTGGTGAACATATTAATTTACATAATAGATATCTCTCAGTGGTCACCTTTGAAATGATTAAAAAATACATGTGTAGTCATGTTTCCAACAAAGGCAGTCACCAGTGTGCAAAATGAACACATACTGTAGCACCTAACATGTCATCCTGACCCTTTACTGTAACCCTTAACTTTATCATCAATAAAACTGTACAATGTACTTGCAAAAAAGCTGCATGCTTTTTATCTTTGTGGTTTTTCAGGCCTTTTGTATCTAGAAATTAGATGGCTGAGGGTGAATGCAAGTAATACTAATATCTATAAATGGTCAGCTAATAGTGGACAACCTCAAGTCAACCGCTCAATCTTCTGACTTCTCTGAATGGACTCAACTTACTCTGTGAATCGCTCCCTACTATAGCTCTAATATCTAGAAATGGTTTTCAGAGCCTGTTTTGAGAGCCCCTACATACTCCTGCAAGTCTAACCCCGTATCATGGGGAAAAACAGACGATAAAACGGAGAGTGAGTGTATGTAAGATATGTATGCAGTTTTCTCATGGCCAGTCATTACTCTTGCTCAAGAACTTAATCTAGATAATCCAAAAAAGAACACAGTACATCTTGTATGACAACACTTGATTTATTATTAATGATTAACTTCTATAACTCCTAACCTACTGCCATACATAAAGCTGCAGAAAATGACATAAATACACTTTTTGTCAGCAACTGCAAATGATCTGTTGCAACCAGATAAAGGTGAAGTGACATACTGGTACTAAATGTACATACTGTATATGTTTTAGCAACCACGAGGAGGGCTTTTGTCAGAGTAGTCCAGAGGTGTACCCAAAATTATCTACTTCCTGCATCATCAATTAGTATTTCACACATCAACGAAGTATCTTCAAGTTCATCACTGGTAAGAGTAAAACAGTATTGCTAATACAACCCAAAGTCTGCAGTCTGATAGATGCATGATCAAAAGAATCTTAGAAACATTTTGGAATAAAATAAACATGTCTGTATATTATGTATTTAAAAAGAAATGCTGTGTGAAGGTCCAAAATCATGGGTTGTTCCAAGAAGGTTTATATACTAAACCTCTTGTACATCATACTACTTATTCTCCTACAGGCAACATGGATGGTTTAACCATTAAGTGTACAAAGAGACACTCATTGCTCATGTCCAGACAACTGACAATAAGTTACAACTGTTGATTTCCTGCCTGACAATAAGGTGCAGGATTATGGTTGGGAGATGGGGGACTTAACAGTGAACTGTGATAGCTCATGGGGGCAGTTGACAACTAAAGATAATTCAGTTGGTTCAATGGTTTGTTGTTGACTGTGGTGCCTCTTGCACATATAGTTCATGATCAGTGTAGTTGGGCTTCAGCAGATTGTCAAATTACCCAAATCTAATCCATCATTCGATTTCCAGGGCCCCACTTGTATCTCCATTATTGCATGAGTAAGAGAGAAACGGTATGGTACAAATCAAATGTAGGTTGGTCTCTCAGTAAAATGTCATATCTGGCACTGTGGGTTACCTCCCAGTCTCTGTATATATATTGGATAAAATATATGTCTCTTTAAGGTCCTTTAAGTCTTCTTTCTGTGAATGTTGGTCGTTGCCATGTGAGTCGTCTCGTGTGAAGTTGTCGAACACCGTGTGTTGTGATGAAATCCCAAGTGATGCAGTTGTAGACAGTCCTGGAAACGGGGCGCCCCCTGGACAGAGCGGTGTCTCCATGGGTCAAACAGAACTGCAGAGGTCATCTGCACCGCTCCAGGCTTGATGGGCACCTTCACTGTTCCTCGAACTTGGATTTGTTCTTGAGTAGATAGGCTGCAAGATACTCTATGGGGTTGGGCGGGCGCTCTTTCGCCAGGGTAGAAAGTCCCTGCAGAAGGATGGGAACGACTGTTTGGTCCAAATAAGCCCGCGTCGGCAGGGACTGTAGTTCAACTTTCTGCTTTATTGGCTTTTCCGCCGCCTCCTTCTCGGCTGTTATCATTTTCTGCACATTGTCGGTAAGCCCCAGCTTCTCGTGTGGCGTCTCCATAGGCTGTGGCTCGCCAGTAGCGGCGTTTCCCGCGTCTCCGGTCTGCATGGGCTGTTGTTCGTCCGCCATTTTCTCTGCGTCTTCAACACACGGCGCATGCGTTCTAGAACGGAGGAATCGCTTTCCCTGTTGCTAAGGTGTAGCACTGGGCCGAAAAATATATTCTTCCGCCATACCTTTTAACTTTCTATCGAGACGTTTTTTTGAGAAAATTTCATGAACATTTCGATAAGAATAACATTTCTGTGCTTCAAAATTATTGTTCGTGTCTTTGATCCGGGATTACACAAAAGAAAAGTGTCCCCAAAGGACGGTTTATTTTCTCTACCGTCGGATGTACAAGCGTCCTGGTGCAGGTGTTGTTCGGCCACAGTTTACCCCTACAACAACCTGAGTTCGCGGTGAATACGAAACTTGTCAAGCTTTGGAAGATGGACGAAAACGCGGAAAATAATGGAGAGCAGGTCAACAACAAGGCCGAGGACACGGAGGAGAATGAGGGGGAGTTGTCAGTAGACGATCTACGAGCTGAGCTGGAGAAAATCGACATAGAGGTGCCAGAAGTGGAAATGTAAGTGGGAGGGGGGTGTCTACCATCCTTTTAAAATGAATGGATTTCCACCTCTGATAGATGGTGGCTGAAGAATTATGGTTACGTTACTTTACTTTACTTTACTTTACTTTACTTTACTACGCCAACTGTTGACTCTGCTAGCTCATCGTAAGGATAACTGTATAATAAACTCATCTGTTCCTTCCTTCTCTTGCTTTGATTACTCTTGTAGTGATCATCAGATCTAGGCTGTAAAAAATCAATGTACCTTTCCCCAACAGTTCAGAAGTAAACATACAGCAGGAGGACGCCTATGCAGAGTTCCCCGTGTCCTACAAGGAGAACACCAACAAGGAGAAGCTGATCCTGGCTTATGCTGAGAACTTCCGCAGACAGTATGTCCACCTGTACCGGGACAGAAAACCACTCTTTCTCAACCCTGTCAATGAGTGTGGCATTGAAGTAAGTAATTTAACGTTAGCATATAAAGCTTTGTGGATTTGATTTTACTTGAAAAAAATAGAAAACCATCTATAACATCTAAAAACAAACAAGTGGCCAATCTCATAAGTTTCTTCAGCAACGACTGTTGTATGACATTACTTCTGTTGTGTAGGTAAATGCCTTAATGTTAGACTGTTAATGGTTTTAATATTTTCCCATCTTGTGTTTTCATGCAAGAAAGTTCTTTGAGAAAGTATAAACATATTTGCCTCTTTCCTGTCCATCAGAAATTTGTGAGCACCACCATCCGGCCCACCCTGCTGCCCTTCCAGGAGCTGTACAGCTATGACAACTGTGCTGAGTTTGTGGCCGACTATCTAGAGTTCCAGGCTCTGGACCCACCAGTGGACCTGGTAAGACACCTTCTATAGAAGTGTAACTGCACCAGATATTGTTACACCGTAACATTTCACCACATGCATTCAACGTTGAAATTATTTCAACCCTAGCTAAGTTAGTAACTTACAGCAAGTATTTATAGAGGGCCTGCATGGGGGGGTAGTGATTACGAATTACGGAAAATTTTCGCCGCCGATTACGAATTACGTTAAATTTTCAGAGCTGATTACGAATTACGTTAAATCATGAGGCTTCCCAGCCGACTTAAACACTTAACGCATGATTCAACTATCTAGTTCTGCATGAAAACTATTAATTTTTATATTTATTGTGGTGACAATGAATTTGTTGATGACCACACTAAACCGTCCTAGAAACTATAATGAGTAGCCGTGACGGCGGCAGGGAATTTTGTATGGGAGGGGACAGCAAGATATTGCTGAACGTACGTTGACCACGTCGAGCGCCGAAGGCGCGAGACGTCCGGGAAAATTGTGATAATCTTGACCCCCTGAAACGCTATAACCTTGATTTTGAGTGCCAAATTTAGCTGTTACACTAAGCTTTCTTTGATGACATATCTATAAGTGAAAAGATGGTATGGTGCGCGATGCCCTGAGTCCCGACATATATCGCGCCGGAGCGGCCCGGCGATTGTAGGTGGATCCGAGATAATACCCGGGAAAATGGTAAAATCTCGACCCGCTCAAATACTTTTTGAGGGTCAATATCTGCATTTATGAAAAGTACACAAGGGTTTCTGCTAGATTGTTTGCCCTCCCGACATATTTTCACCGGAGGCGTACATGTAACAATCGCAGGTGGGCCCGAGGGCATGCACCCCGAGAAAATTTTGAAATCTTTACCCTTTGAAACGCTATTTCCTGCATTTTTAGGGGCACATTTGACACGTTTGACTGGTAATCTAAGCTATGTTTTATGGCATCTCTTTGATTGAAAAATACACAATGATTCCAGCTTGATATTCGGGGGCGACGCCTTCGGAACATATTTTTTACCAGAGGCGCGACAATACTAAGTGGGTCTGGGCGCATGTTTCATGGGAAAATGTTGAGATCTTTACCCTCTGAAATGCTATTTCCTGCATTTTGAGGGGCAACTTTGCCGGGAGACTGCTGGAAATAAGCCTACGTTTTGCTAGTAGATTACGTTTTACGTTGCATAAAGGTAACTGCCTACGTTTTACGTAGAATCAAAGTGACCAATTACGCGTTACGGCCAATGTACTGATTACGAATTACGTTGATTTTGGGTGGCTGATTACGGATTACGAAGTCCAAAACGGCATGATTACGCCTTACGGAAAAAGGGCATGCAGGCCCTCTTTATACAGCAAGTATTTGGAAGCTTCATTCAGGTTTCAACATTGTTCCTTCTAGTGTGAGCTGAAGTTTATTCACCAGCACCTGTCTCTCCTGTCACTTTTACAGCCAAACCAGCTGGTCTCCCCAACCACAGCACTGAAGAGCCAGAAAGGCAACAGTTTTGACTTTGGTACATTGCTGTGCTCCATGCTGCTGGGTGCAGGGTACGATGCGTACTGTGTGAGTGGGTATGCCACCCGTGAGATCTGCCTGATGGACCAGACCAGGGATGTCTGCCCACTGATGAAGAAGAAAGGAGAGGTATGTCTTAATATACTTAGTATCTTTTA
This sequence comes from Branchiostoma lanceolatum, assembly GCF_035083965.1. NCBI lineage: Eukaryota > Metazoa > Chordata > Leptocardii > Amphioxiformes > Branchiostomatidae > Branchiostoma > Branchiostoma lanceolatum. The sequence goes on along the minus strand of NC_089725.1, from coordinate 23,176,713 downwards.
TGCTTGTGCTCTCCCATGGTTGTGATAAGAGCATTGGGAAATCTACCAGAAAGTACATAATAATGCAACAGAAAGTTCGAAACATTGCTTGGCTTTCAGAAAGATGTTTTCAATAGGACAAGGAGTCTTTGTCAAGCTATTCATTCTGTGCTCTTTCAAGTCTTTGTCTAATGTCTGGTAACTTTGGTTACAACTTCATGTTTCCCTTTTCTAAGCCTTATGTCAACAGTTGTGAATCTTGACAATCAGTACTCAGACTGCGTATTTGTGTCCATAACAGCTGAAGTCTGAAGAGAAGAAAAAAGAGATGCGTAAGTACCAAGTCAAGCCTCCCAAGGACCTGCGCAGTAAGTTTGACCTGAAGATGCAGGCAAGGAAAGAGGCAGAGGAGGAGGCCAAGGCAGCAGAGAGGAGGAAGGAGGAGGAGGCACGGATCAGTGTAAGTTACAGTCTCATGAAACATTGCTAAGTTATGTGATTGCAGTGTCTACTCTGTGTACTCCATCCTCATTAGTATGTGTGTCTTGCTAACAAAAAGTTAGTCTCCTGCAAAAGTGATGAATGTGAGCTGATATGTAGTGCACTGTTATTGTTTACATGCATGTCTCTAATATTGCTTACATGTTGTTTTACTATGCTTGGAGAAATCTTGCTGACCAACATACGTAAAAGCACAGGGTAAGGGGAAAACCCTGTATAGGTACCCGTACCCGTATAGGTACCCGTATGGGTATACCGGTATACCCCATTTGGGGCCCCAACAAGCCAGGAAACACGCTATAACGGCCGCCATATGGGGCACCCAGAACGGCTGTTTTTTTACGGTCTCCACATTGATAGAAGACACAAACAGTTGACTATACTAGGTCAGAAAATAGCTGAACAATCATATTTTACGATCTTTTGATTTCTATGAAGGATGGAGGTTTGTAAAATACGGAATTTGCGAAGTTCGTACACAGTGCTCGGGTATACACTGGAAACATGTCGGGAACACAAAGTCACAATTCTCTGGGAATGTATCGGGAAACGTTAGCAGTTGTCCTCCGGATTTTTAATAGGCTGGTCGGAGCACTATCGGTGTTGCATAGGTCGATGTACATTTCCCGACATACACACGGTGATTTTTCGATGGTCTCGAAATTCCTGATAAGAAACCCATGTTTCCCGACAAATTTGTCGGTAATACGTCGTTTCTTTTTCCCACAGACTTCGATGCCGGTCGTCAAGGCAATAAGTAACAAACACGGCGGAGGGGACTCCCCGGCTTGGATGAAACTATGGCAACGGCGTTGATTGACGGGTAGCCGCGGTACTGGTTACCATGGACACTGCATGATTGACAGCCGAGAGACAAGCACATGGTCGTCGCGGCACGCAGCTTAATAAAAAGGAAACTTCAGACAATAATCGATCAGCTGTTCTCCAACACCATATTTGATATTTACGGATGTTAACTTTTATTGCTTAGTTATAAGACTTAGTTTGTACGTAGTTTGTAGTAGAACGTGCGGAACTCGCTGTACTGTTTGTTTTGTCAATAAAGCTTTTATTACAACCGGCAAAAAATAAAATATTAAAAGGAACGATATTTCTGTAGAATTCTGTAATCGGCAAGTATGGGAAGCATAGTTAAGCTATTATAAACGAGGAAACATCGATAAGTTCTCAATAACCAAGGAAATTCATTTAAAGGACGCGGAAGTATAAACCCGGAATCGAACCTACAGCTCGCGGCGCCGTACGGCAGGCAATTGTTCGCAAACGCAAGCGGCGTATCGCGGTGAGCTAAATATTGCGGCGAGGTAACAATACCTTCAAACCACTTTAATACAAACGGCCCATCACGCGGGGTTCCACAGCTGCAGTCCGTAATGACTATACTTGCATTGTTCTACGGTCGAACGTTACGTGTTTCTGTTTGTTTTGTTCAATTCTACTTTAAAATGTCACACACGTCGTTCGCTAACAAAGTGATAATATGAACAATTGAAGCGATTTTATTTTAACAGACGACAAGTGCCCACATCATATACCCGATCTAACGAACGTAATTAAAATAGCGCTGATAGCTCACCTGGTAATGTTGTTGTCCATCAATCCAAACCAGGCAAGATGTGCAGGTTCGAGCCCATCGATTCATTTCTATGTTTTATTTTTCACTGTTACAGTCAACATTACTTTAATTTATTTTTATATTTTATGATGTTATTTTTATATTATCATGTTTTGATGTTTTGTTATTCTTAATTTTTTTACATCCATCTCTATCTGCTTCCTTGATGAAGGCCTCCGGTCTCTGGGTGTTGTCCTTGCACTTCTACTAGTTGACTCGTCGTTTTGTTCTGACGGCGTCTTTGCCAACGCTAACAAAGCACGTGAGCCATCATCGTATATCTTTCCTAGCCTGGTTGGGACACTGGATAAGAAATAAAAAATGGTTGTTACATGTACTTACAATTGGAAACAATAGCGATGCATTTTTATTGAAACTAGAAAACATTCCAACAGTTTGTGAACAAACATTCTTTTTTAATTTTTCGTGGAGCCGTCAACTTCTAATGGCCCAAATCGCTGCACTTTGCGCGGAAACATGCGCTGATTTTTGCGCCACTTAGTGCTTGCAATTGGTTGAACTGTGGCAAGAATCACCAGTAAGACTGGGAGGAATATTTCAATATTCCATAATCATATTTGTTGAATGAAAATAAATTGACAATATAATTCCGAATCCCATAGTCAGTCCATAGTCACTAGTCAAGTCGCAGCATGTTTTTGAACGTTACAAATAAAGGCGCTTATCCAGTGCGAGATTCAGTAAAAGTAATGCAATGTTTGAAAAAACCTTATTGATATGACCATCATAACACCCCGGTTACCATCTGATGATGATGATCCACTGTATTCTGCGGCTCGGAGGTCAGAATCTAGGCGTACTAAATTAAGGCAATACGTTTCTTCTCAGTAGTCATTCGTTTCTCAGTAGTGCTTCGTTTGCCGTCGGTGACAAGAAATGTGTATGGAAAAGACGAAAGTTTCGGATGCTGGACAACTGAGTTGCATCGACAAAGTTCGTTATCTCTTTTAATGTTTGCAACTTTCATTTTGTAGTTTGATTGTATTTTCTGATTTCTTTCAGCAATTTACATTATCATATTATTTCAGTATTTCTTCTCTTGTTAACATACTGCGTATCAAATTACCGTGGTCCGGAAAAATGCAGCCGATGGTGGTTAATCCGTCTCGATGCTCGAACTCCTGTGGACCAGCTTCAAGTTCAATGTTTTGATTACTGTTATTTTGTTAATAAAATATAATCTGTGAAAATTTTATGTGAGTTCATGTTAGCTTTCCGAACTTGTTAGCTCTTGGGAACGTCAGTTTTAGTGACATGAAACAAACAGTTGGAAAAAAAAAACACCGAAACAAATCAATACGAAAGCAAACTGAACGGGAACAAGAGGAATAAATTGATGAACAATTGTCTTTTCATTAAGATGAATCGATCCGTCCGGAAAGTCCGTCCCCATCCTCAAGCACGGCCGGTATAACTAGCACGCCGGTTGTCACGAATCTGAAAAGACGAATATGGAATACATGAGATCTAGCTATATACAGCTTATTGTAGCGGTCAACTATCCACGAATAACAATAGCGGCGGAGTTTAAAAAAAAAGGACCCCAAACAAAATTATCTACCAACACAGTAATCGTACAATGACCTGGTTTGCCTTTTGACGAAAATATATCAAGGAAAATTTACGGCAATTAGAAAACAATGGAAAAAAATGTCTAACTCGTCCGACGAGATTTTGCTACAATATCGTAATAATCGGGGCCTGACACACATCATGACCGCGAGTGACCTCTTGCGTGAAAACCGACACATGCCCGACATTCGTCGGTAATATATACGAAGGCTATCGGGAAAGTAACGGGCGAACTCCATTGATTTGGTCTGATTTCTGGATCTGTATCGGGTTCAACATCGGTAAAAGCTGCAGTGAAAAACCGACAGAAATCTGGTACTATTCCGTTACCAATACGACTAGCCGTGGCGACTAACGAAGGGTGTTTTGGCTTGATATTACTCTTATATCCGACCTCCCCGAGCACTGTGGAACGTGCGAGCACCGATCTCGGAGACTTTTCAACTAAAACCCGTTCTGAAAAGAAATAGAAAAAACACCAAAACTATCAATCTTTCCGCTCTTCATTATCTTCAGATGCAATACTCATGATCTGTTTGGCTGGAGCTGCCAGTAAACCTGCTTAAAACCTACAGGAAATGCCGTTCTCGATGCACGGAAGGTCTGCCATCTACTCTACTCTACTCTACATGTGCGAATTAGCCGCTTAGACGGAAAGTAACCACTTATTGCGACACAAAGATTACGGCCATTCGGCGTGATTTGTCTGAAAATGCATTGCTCGATCTCTGTCTTTAGCGTGAGGCGTTTCCTGTAGGTTTTCAGAACGGGTTTAGTTGGAAGGTCTCCGAGATCGGTGCTCCGAGATCGCACGTTCTGGCAGTCGCTCCGTACAAAGTAAGCAACTTCGCAAATTCCGTATATTCCAAACCTCCGTCCTTCGTAAAATATGATTGTTAGGCTATTTTCTGACCGAGTATAGTCAACTGTTTGTGTCTTACTCTATATCAATGTGGAGACCGTAAAAAAACAGCCGTTATTCTGGGTGCCCCATATGGCGGCCGTCATAGCGTGTTTCCTGGCTTGTTGGGGCCCCAAATGGGGTATACCGGTATACCTATACAGGTATACGGGTACGGGTACCTATACAGGGTTTTCCCCCTACCCAAAAGCACACTCATGTATAATTGTGTTCTCATTGTCCTATAGGAGATGGAGAAGCCCAAGCCTGATGCCCTGCATGGCCTGCGTATCCACTGCTGGGTGCTGGTGTTATCAGGCAAGAGGGAGGTCCCTGACAGCTTCTTTTTAGAGCCACTGACTGGCAACACCTACCCTACCGAAGATGACAAGTTCCTGGGGATTGAGTCAGTCTGGAACCACCAGAATTACTGGGTCAACATGCAGGACTGCTCAAATGGCTGCAAGGTAGGATCAAGTCTCAACCCCATGTTGGCATAATGGACTCTTACAGTATGTTAAAGTCCCACATGCATGACAAATGCTTTGAATGAGTGACAATGAGTGCAGTATCTAACAGATTGCACATCTCTGTCTGCTGTAGGACCTGAGTTTTGACCTGGGTGACTCGGCTAAGTGGGAGTACCTGCTGCACAGCTCAGAGAAGCCCAGTCTGGAGATCCCTGATGTGGAGGCAGAGTTGTACGAGGGCCTGGATGATGATGAGGTAAGCACATACTGACACACGGCCAATCCTGTTCATGTTTAGTCTTGTAGCACAGGCCTTTTTTTACTAAAACAAGTCAGTCCCCATGTTTTCTCTGCATTTGTTCTTCTGTACATGCATCTATACAAAGCTCAAAGGTCAATGTTATAGGATTGAAGGATCATATATATATATATATCATTAGTACCTACAGTGAAGCCAACGTTAAGTATGCTTCTTACTGTTGTTATTCATAAGCTCATTATTTCCTTGACTTCCACAGGAGGAGCAAGAAGACGATAAACACCTGGAAATGCCACCGTCTTGGGTTCATCCCATCCTTGTCACACCAAAAGGTAGGATACATTGTACTTCAGTTGCATCAGAGGGTGATAATTGGGTATCCCATCCTCTACAAGTGCTTTTAGTGATATTTTCATGTTTTCATAACTCATTTATTTGCTTTTTTGATGTCGTCGGTTGTTTTTGAATTTTTATTATGTAGTCTAGTCTTGTAATAAATCATGTGCTTCTTTTCCTTAGAATATGAGACACGGTGTCCACTTGGCAAGAAGACCATCCTGTACAAGAAGGCTCGGCTGGAGAAGTTTGCTCGGTACCTGTTAAAGGACGGCATGATCACCAAGTTGTCTGTCTATGATGACTATGAGTGTAAGTATGCTTGCAGAGGTGTGTAGAATACAAAGAAAATTCCTTGCAAAGGCTACTTGCTGAATGTCTTCCCTGAATGTATATAAAAAGTGTTAGTTTCTATACATTTCCAATACATTTCTCTGCCCATTTTGGCCATGAATTTGTGGTGACATTTGTTTTCTTTTCATCCCTCCCAGTGAAGAACCTTGTGTCAGTGAAGGAGTGGTTTGTGAACAGGCAAGACAAGCTGGAGCTGAGAGTTCATAATCACCGCACTGGGCTGATCACAGAATACAAGCTGCAGGGCAGGCTGGACTGCATGAAAGGTTGGTCGGACAAGTAAAAGTACAAGGCATACAACCCAAAACAGTCTTCTCCAATTCTAATTTTGTCTTATTCTATGCACTTTGGTGTGAATTATTAGGTTACAAGTACAGGAATTTCATTCCATGTCAACAGCCTTTTGTTACTGTTTATTCCTGGTATAGAGCACACCTACAAGTCTGGCAGCCCGGGTCCAGAGACAGACCGCGCCATGGTGTTCTATGACAAGGCCCGTGTGGACGGGCTGGTGAAGAGGGAGGAGACTCCCACAGAGATGACTGAACACTTCAAGGACAGGGACGACTTCCTGTACTACAGACATGTTGTCTTCAGCAAGAGGATGAAGAGGTTTGGGGCCTCCACAGATGCAAACCACAGACCAATCCTGGTGAGCTTCTTAAATTCTTGCTTTCAGATATCAAAGCGATTTACTGCATAAGTTGACAAATATGACCATTGCAAGGCTTGATATGTAAGTTACGGTTATTTTTACGTTCAAGATAGAGATGCTAAGAAAAGTAGACAAACATAATACGGTAGTCTTTATGGCTTAGCAAGTATGTTGGAGTTCTTCTAATCTTCAAATACATTGTATCCTCTTTCTCCAATTTTCAGAAAATCAGTGAGAGATTCCACAGGAACAAGGAAAAGTCTGCTAGCGAGGATGTTTCGGAGCGTGTGTTCCATATTGCGGAAGACCGCATCCAGCTGACATTCCACTGCGAGGACAACAGGGTCACTGCCTCCACTCGTGAGTTCATCAAACCTCCTAATGCCAACGACAAGAGCCAGACTATTAACATGACTCCGGACATGACCTCAACCTTCCAGGTTGACACAACAAAGAAGTCGCCAAAGAACCTGTACATCTATGATATGTTGGTGTCCCTGGTGGAGGCAGAGGACCAGTCCATACAGGCTATCAGGGGTTCAGAGGAAGAGGTGAGTTTCCATGATTTCCTGACTAACTCGAGTGTATGATAGACTTTCTTGCCTCATTATGTGCGGTGTGCAATGCAAATTAAAAATGGACTATACTGATATATGGAATACCTTTCTGCAGATAAAGGAGTGCCTGCTGGAGCGCATCAGAGAGGAAACAGTGTCCGAGCTGTCCATCTCAGTTTACGACACAGAGAGGAATGAGAAAGCCAAGCAACACAGGAAGGAACTGGTAGGTTATAGTATATACTCTCCTGTGATTGTCTTGTTCAATTACAAACTCAAGTAACCTAGCAGAGCTGATTTAAGAAATTTCCATTCATTTTCTTTTGTCCCCAATTAAGAGAAAACGTGTTTGTCTGAAAACAGACTAAATTACTTTGCCCAATTATGTTTGGAATTAGATGCTTTGTCTCCCCCCTCCACCATTAAAAAAACACATCCTTGTATAACTGTCTACTTGTTTCCCTCTCAGGAGCGACAGCAGCTGGAGGAAAAGTTACGGCGTCAGGAGCAGGAGCTGGACTACTTGGCCCCCTTCCTGGCACAGATGGGAGATCCCGACAAGATCGCTCGACAACAGGCCTTTAAACTGAAGGAGGACTGCCTGGCCGACCTCAAACAGAGGCTGATCGACAAGGCTAACCTCATCCAGAGCAGGTTTGAGAAGGTAGGAGACGTATACTATTTTACTATATATAGCTGGTTATTTCCTGAGATTGCTTCTTGTCCAAGTCATGCCCTGATTTGCTGAAAATGAACTGTCTTGCCTTATTTGATACCTGTCCTGACCTTATTTCATGCACCCTTGCAGGAGACCCAGGAACTGCAGAAGAGGCAGCAGTGGTACCAGCAGAACCAGGTGTCTATGACGAAGGAAGATGAGGAGGAGTATCTGGCCTACTGCTCAGAGGCCATGTTCAGGATCCACATACTGGAGCTCAGGCTTAACAGGTGAGGCTATCCTCCAAATGTGTTCAGAATGATTTTAGCAGGATGAGGAAACATATTACGTATCTTATCCACCCTCATTAAATCTGGACCCCTATCGCTCCACGTTACCTCACTCGCGAAGGGGCCCTGATAATCACCGCCGCCAGACACTTGCTCATGAATAATTAATGAGCTGGCCTTATTTGGCTATGAGCGGACTGACTAACTCATCTCCAGACGGAAGTCGCGGACAAGGTCTGTGGGCTTGTTCGGCTTTCGCTGCCGCTGGGAAGCCCATATAACAGAGGCTCTTCCCTCCGCCTGTCCTTACACTTAGAAATACGTCCCTGCCATCAAGCAGTGTCTGTAGGGTAGACTGCTAATGCTGACGAAGCCGCTCTAATCCAAACAAGTCTTCCACAGCTGAAGCAAAACTATCGGCTGCCATTTGTTTTGGATAACCAAAGCAACGATGTAACACGTAACCTGATTGATTGGTTGATAGCTTCCCAGCGTTCTTTGCGCGTTTGCTTCCGATGAAGGGAAGCAGACCCCTCTGATTGGCTGAAGCTGTTTTGGTGGTGACGTCGCCAGAACCATGTCTGGCGGCGGTGATTATCACGGCCCCTTCACGAACAAGGTAACGTGGAGCGATAGGGGTCCTGATTTAATGAGGGTGATCTTACCTGGACCCTTAAGTTTATTGTTGTCTTGTTGATAAACTAGTAATGTGCTACATAGGCACTACACATTTAGTCTAAAGCATTGCTCAATACATGACTGGTAAAACTGACCTTTGTATCATTCTGCTACAGACACAAGGAGATGGCCCCCCACAAGTACATGGCCCTGGAACAGAAAATCCGCACAGATGGTCGACTGTCTGATTACTTTTGAACTACACAGATTGCACAAGGTTTATGATGCACTTCCTCCAGAGAATGACACTTGCAATTTCAAGATGTATGATATTGCGTTGGCTAAAAAAATACTGCAACTATTTTTATGTATCACTTGGTCTTCCTGTCCTAGGTCCTGCTTTGTAAGTGTTACTGCTCAAATAAAAAAGAGGATGAAATGTATATGTTTATGACACAAATGTATAGAATTAGCTGAATGTTTTAAGGTGTTACAATGTAAAATAAATGACCATCTTGCTCTGTAAAGTTTACCAGTGGGTTTCAGATGATGTACATATTGCCGCACAAGAATATTGCTGAAAGTAAAGCTTTTTGCAATGATGCATTAATGTGTCCTTTTAGTTAAACCGACTATATCAATACAGATAACATTACATGTAGCGGTTCAGGACCATGGACATATAATTGTTCAGGACCATGGACATGAAACTGTTCAGGACCATGGTCACATAACTTCAGTACCATGGGCATGTACTGTTCAGTACCCTGGACATGTAACTATTCAGTGCCATGGGCATATAACTGTTCAGTACCATGGACATGTGACTATTCAGTACCATAAACATGTACTGTTCAGGACCATGGACATGTACTGTTCATGACCATGGACATGTACTGTTCATGACCATGGACATGTACTGTTCAGGACCATGGACATGTACTGTTCAGGACCATGGACATGTACTGTTCAGTACCATGGACATGTACTGTTCAGGACCATGGACATGTGCTGTTCAGGACCAGGGATATGAACTGTTCAGTACCATGGACATGTACTGTTCAGGACCATGAACATGTACTGTTCAGGACCATGGACATGTACTGCTCAGGACCATGGACATGTACTGTTCAGTACCATGGACATGTAACTGTTCAGACCCATGGACATGTAACAACTATGAGGTTTGTACGTTACAATTTACCTGATGATACACATGCATGATGCACACCTACTCTTTTATCAAGAAACCCATTTTCCCTTATTACATCATGTAACGTTATACAAATTGTCCAAATAGATGGAATGCTGTTCAATTCATATCTAAAGAGTAATTTTCTCAAATTGATCCAGCTCCATATTGACTGTAACAGTCTTAATCATCTTTATTTATAATGCATCATTTCACACATCGTTACATACACTATGTGAACATGAAGGTGTATTCAGTTGTTTTTAGCGAAGCCTTAGGGGCGAGCTTAATAGTATGTCTTACGCCCGATTTGCAAGAATTCCCAGAATTCCACAGGAATTTCAGGAATCCGTCCGGCCAACTCTGTGGATGCCCTCCTGTCACTTGATACCTCATTAGCACGTCTGGCATCCAGGCACTCTGCTGTCGATGAGAGATGACCTACTTTTACGTGGTGTCCGATTTCGTACTGTCCGGAGTGTGTCAGGGAGTTCACCGAATCTAGTATTCTAGCTTTGAAAAGGGTTTGCACATCACAGTTAACCTATTATCACAAGAACGTGCTGAACATCATGCCTCCCACCAAAAAACCTCTGTGAAAACCAAAACTTTAGGAGGTCCAAGCATATAAAGAAAGGCAAAGTTTTAAACGGAACGATAAATAACTTGGGTTACCGCTCGGGCAGTCTACACTGAACGCCTTACGGGGAGGGGTGCGGTGTCGGAAAAACAACAGTAGCTCCTCGAAAACACATCCTACAGAGCTAGAATAACAACCAAAACGATCATAGGAGCCCCAGCAAACCGATTTTCTAAACTTCCGGCCTAGTTTCTCACTCCACCTATCCAACAATGCCAGAGAAAAAAGACACTACAACGGGAGTGTACTCCGGCCTTTCCACATATGCTTGGAACTCCTCGAGTTACATGGTGCCTTTCTATATCTGCTTGGCAGATGCCTTTCTGATTTCTTAGTGCGTTTTGCACAATATTATGGCAGAACTAAGATCTAGAGTGCTACGTTGGTACTTTCCTTACAGTGAAGTAAGATCAATCCAGACACCTTCGCTATGGCAATAATTTTTAATTGCCACACTTATTCATTTTGACATCACTTAGACATTCAACTACTTCTCACTGTACAGTAAATGGTCAGAATCTGTCAGTAATAATAAATCAGTAGACATAAACAAAATACCAGACAGCACTGTAACATCGGCCTTGTACATTTGATTTTCTTCTGCTTGCTATTACATTTTGGACACAAAAACGTATTCAAAATGCTTATTTAACCTCCTTGGTATTGCAGCTTTTGCCAACGTCGCCAGGTGGCACCAAGTTACCATGACCCTCCGAAACATTTTCGAATCTGTAATGCCGCGCCCAAATTACAGGATTACACTTAAGTTAGGTATTATATATATAGAACGATATATAACTGAAAGAGAGTTGACTCATTAAGTTCGCTCATTCTACAGGTACACGCCCTTAGCCTTATCTGCATTTTCCATCGAAACCTTGACAGGGTCATCGACCCCCTACAGGCCTAACCAAAAACAGCAGGCTCGGGAATTCAGGCCGAGTTACGTCGTCGCGACCTTGGTGGTAAAGGTTGAAATTATGCATGGGCGTGTGCGTGCAGTATGGCCAAGTATGACTGACTCTATGCGATATCAACTTCTCAAAGATCATACTCTGTGCATTACCCACATTACACTGTTCTACGTTGCCATTTATTCTTCTGTAATCCCGACGCAACCTTTCATGAATGTTACATGGCCCTTACCTCGCCGATCTCTGGCTGCGAATCAGGATCTATTATTATTTTGTTGAAGACATCATCATATAACTGTTGGACCAGGCGACATTTACTTGAAACCCAAGTCGAGTCACCCTACCACACAGAAAATGTACAAACTATAATAAGCATGAGGGTGCAGTCCTTATCAAATTCTGTGCTGTGAAGGACTATTTCGGGAACTGCCAACAAATTTAGAAGGCGGGCCGTATGGCTGTTGGTGGGATGGTCTGGCATGAGCTGAAAAGACCTGCTTCACTTTGAATCTCTTCTGAGAAAACAATGAGCTCGTTTGTCGTCAGAATTAATAACATACTCATTGTTTTACATGGGATCGAATCCGCCCGGCCCAACTGATATCGCCGGTCAAAATGTTGTATGTTGTACTAAGAGAAATAATCGATTATATTACGTCTGCCTCAGCTCAATGTTCACGATCGATTTTATTTACATTGGGGTATCAGCAATTGGTAGTAAGGGAGGCCGTTGTCGTCAATAGCGCGAGGAGTGCACGGTTGCTTTGCCGCAAACCGTTTGCAGAAAATGATGGCCAAAGCCGGGGACTGTACTTCGGTGGTCCTATCATTATCCTGTTTGCCTGGGAGGATCTAAGGTATGGAAGAAGGACAATGCTAGGGTTTTAGTTTGATTTAGCTTTAATGTGTTTCTCTCTTTAAACAAGAAGAATTAAGATGATGTTCGCACAGCTAACCCGTCATGACCATCATGTATTGTTTCTGCCGTTTCGAGCGCCAACCTTGAGTTTGGAAGCTGGCGCGTCCTCCAGGCTCGAATTCCGGCAGTAAACCTCTAAATCAGCCCAACAAAACCACCTTGACCTCACATTGTCCGGCATTGGGTATCCTGTCTCCATACTCTGGAATCAACTCATGGTTGTCGGTTCCGAGAGCCGTTGCTTGCGTGATATTGAATTTGATATCCATATTAGTTCAAACTTCTTTTAAACCACTTGTGTGCCGTAAAGTCGGGCGTGCAACATCAGGCTCTTTTGCACTTCGAAGTTGTCAAAACACTCACACGTAACCATAAACGTATATATGAGCTCGTAACATTGTTATCAAATGTGTCGGGTGCTCGAGGGTGACGTCATGAAGCGATAAAATGCAGTTAGTCTGAATGAGCGCAAGTCTTCAGGATCAGGAACGAAGTCAGACCAAGGATGGTCAGACTCAGTCTCTGTACATTTCGCTCTACAAGGTTGAGCCGTCGTTTCCATCTGCAAATTCTGGCATCAAAGCACAGAAAATATTATGTTACCGGTCACGGCATGAACATTCCAAATGGCTGTCAGTTTGGGTAGAGCTTTCACTTTAAAATCTGGCCACTGAGCTTATAGCGGCCATGTCATCAGTTTTCCTTTGAGTTTTGACGTTAAACACTTAACTTGAAATTGAGACTACATAACATTATAGATGTGTCCGGTCATTCTGGTAAATGTTTGAGACAGTTTGACCTTATTTTCAAACCTGAGCAGTTAGATAAGTTGTGTAGTATGATGGATCAATCGTCCGTTTTGTAACTGCGAACCATTTCACAATAAACACACTCTTGTTGACCTGAGCATGTTCACTGACTTGACAAATCATGAACCTTGACCTTGTCTCTCTTTGCTTAAGTGTCACCAAAGATTCGTTCATGATGGATAATCAATGAGGTTTAATTTTAAACCTCATTGGGATAACAAAGTACATGTACGCGCCGTACGTCATCAGCACCCACGGGCCTGTTTATGATTCTCTTGATCTTCCAACTTATTTTGTCGAATAAAATTTATTTTCGGAATCTAATTCTTTTCTAAATAAATCCCGACAATTGTTTATTTGGCAAAATAACTTTGTTCAACAATTTTAAGGGATCTATTTTCTAGATAAATGCCCAATAATTGTTTATTTGGCAAAATTTAAAGTTTGTTGCATTCGTTATGCCATTGATACAACTGTAAAAATAACAGCCAACCGCAGAAATCATGAATGGAAAAATGTATTTGTTACTATTTTGACATTCTGAAACCCTTGAACTTCGCCTTGCACGGTTGCGCAGTGGTTAGTTCCTGCTGATGCAGTGTTCAGGGTCCTGATCAACGCGCCGATTCTCCCCAGTCGGGCTGTGGGCTCTGGGTGGTCACGTGGGTCTGTTATTTCTTGGCGGGGTCATCCCGTCGCGCAGGACCGAGTAGCGCCGAGTCTCTTCCGCCGAACACCACGCTTGAGCCTGCCGTACCCTGGTCCCGAGCCGGTACGCGCTGGGCTGGCCAACCCTTACTTTGCCTGGTAGCTGAGGGTGTACGAAACAGTGCCCACCATGGCGGAGTACGAGTATGATTACGACCCGCAGCAGGATTACATGGGACAGGAGGACGAATGGGAGCGGGAAGGATTGCTCGACCCCGCCTGGGAGCGCCAACAGAGGAAGGTCGGTACTGGTCAAACCAACTCCGTCCGTAGGGGCAAAACATAGCTTTAGGCAAGCAAACGCCTACATCTAGTGGCCTTTTAGCTTATTTCGATGCTTGATTTTAATGTGTGCATTGGTCTGGAATTTTCCGTGTGTGCAACCGTTTGTAGTACTTTTGAATTTGAAAATCGAAGCGGCCAACATGGCTGAAAGTCAAACAACTTGGGTAGCGTGACTAAAAATAGTCGCATAGTTGGCTCCGAGAAACATTCGGCACGGTCAGCTCCAAATTAGGAAGTGCATAACATTGATAGAGCCTTGACTTGCCCCCTCGTATGTGCAGTATGTGCCTACAAATATACAATAGCGAAGCTTTCAGGTGAGAAAATGAGCAACAAGGGGTAAGGAAGGCGGTCATGAGTGCTCCCAAGCTGACGTCATCAACTGGTATGCCGAAAATGCGCCTCCCCTTCTTGGTATATCAACATAGTATGTACCAGAAAACTCAGCCAGATTTCATCCAAAGAACGCAAATTAGATAAACACATTTATGATGGTGATCCTTTGTACGGTATTAAACAATTAACGTAACTAGTTCTACATCTCCAGTTTCTGAAAAAGCATTGCTCAGCATGACCAAATCTTTGTAACGTATATGGACAAAACTTCTCAGATATGCTCTTTTATTAGCAATGGACAGACCCCATGTGAGTTCATAGGGAAATGGTGCCCTTAGTATACTGTGCCTCTTAAAATTGATGAGAATAGCCTGAGTTTCCTACAAGCTAGTTTTACTATTACGATCAGGGTTTTAGAGTGCCTATGTCAACATATTTTTGATTGGGTTTCATATTAAAAATAGAACAGGGTACAATATTACTCCAGTTGGGTGCACGCCACTGCTGAGTTGGGTCACCAAACCAGTGAGGGGAATCGAGCTCATACCAGTCCATTGTTTGTTCTAAACAAGACAGGCAAATCAAGAAGCACGTCTGATGGTTTGCCTGAAGAAATTATACCCCGTTTGAGGCGTGACCCACATCACTTTGCCAGCCAAGCATGTTTAAATTTTGGTGCAAGTTCCATGTTCGAATATTTACTAAGTACGTGGTGTCATTCCTGTGGAATGTTTGAGATGCGGTGAGGAGGAACTGCTGGCTTGGGAATCCAGCCTGTGTGGAGGGAAAGATGTTTGGATCTCCTCACGTTTAGGGGCTAGGAAGGGCAGCATGTGCCCTGCAGCTTGGTCTTGAGGCTTCCGGCACGGGATGGCCCTTGTAAGGAAACTCTGCAAGTGGTATTGAATTGCCCATCACCATAAATGGGCACCATCTCCAACCCATGTGTCCCCCAAGTATTTAAACCACACCAACCAAAGAACACTGCCAAAGAAATCAGTTGGAAACCAGCGAGGGCAACCTCTCTCACGTCCCTGTTTGAAAAAGAAAATCTTCCAGCATTGGCCCCATGAGGGAAACCTCGTCTGTCCCATATTTTTTTAATGATTACAAGGAACAAACAGTAAAATTCAAAAGAGGATGGGAAACCTTACGGTTTATTGACAACAACAAAGTAGCCTTTGTTTGAGGAGGAATTCACATTGCAATTTCCTGCTAGATGTGTTCTTTCCCCTTGTGGTAGTAAATCTGGTGAAAAAAGTACGAGTTCACATTCCCAGTTCACACGCAGTATCAGAAGTTGTTTCTCTGTTGTGCAGAGTGGCTTTACTTCAGCTAGGATGTTTGCCGTCTAGCGTGGGACACACCTTTGTGATTGGTGTATCGGGTGTCAAGAGCAGTCTTGGCAAAACCTGCACAGGTGATTCTGAAGAGGATAACCTTGAAGTACTTATCCACAACACCAAAGTATCAACTTGTTTTAAGCTTTTTATTTCTATCTGCTGAAGAAAACAGGAATTGCTCAGTCATGGGAAGGGAAATGCCACTGCAATGCCAATGAGAAATGCACTCACTTTCTGATGAGAGGCTACTTACTGTGCTGCATAGTAAATATTGACTTATTTTGGCCCCCTTTTGTAGTTTTGCATGTGATACCAGGCCAATGGTATGCTTGAGGGTGGGCTGAAAGAATCTCTGTGTTCTTGTGTTGGCTTTGGGAAGCTGTAACGCTAAGTGAAGCATGCCGAGGAGATAGAATGGGCCCACTGACAAGGAATTTCTTTGCAAAACAGTTGTGCAGTAAATTCCTGTCATTCATGGAGTATTAATTCTGCAGATGAGATATCCCACCTAACTTGCACATGTTTTCTCCAAAGTAAATCTTTGGGTGTAAAATTAAAGTTTACTGTTATAACTTATAATGTTAGGTCAGAAGAATCCTGTAGTAGTAGTGAAACATGAGACTGAACTAACAAGCTTAGGAGCAGGTCCCCTGGACACTTCTGCTGCACACTGCCTTGTAAAGGAAGGGGTGGGACCTGTCCAGTGTAGGAACTAGAGTAGCATTGAAAATTCGATATTGTGTTTTGGTTGGTCCAGAATGAGTGGCTCTGTAGATTATTAGCATTGTTTGACACCATCGCCTTTTGTTAGGTAACAACCTTGGAGAGATTCTTCATACCAAATCTTTAGGTATCCTTTCTTTGCTACAGGACAAACATGCAATGCTTGATGAGGTTTGCAAAGTATCCCTGTCTTCACATTTGTCACAGTACTGCAGCAGTAGCATTTAGCATGTAAGATTGGTTGGTATGGTCTACTATGCAGCACTGCATTTTCCCTGGCATAACAATGTGGGTGTGGCCCATTCCTATTGAAGAACAGAAGACACCATTGAATATTTACACAGATTGGAAATTAATGGCCATGATTGTATAGATAGTAGAACCTGTCTGGTGCCATTGTCCCTGCTGGTTTGAAAAGATACAGCTATGTGGTGATTGTTCTGCCATCATAATTTTTTCCCCATCTACAAATATGTGCATCTTGATTACCTCTTATCACCATATGGCAGGATAATCCACAAAAGGAAGACCGTAAAAGATGAATGAAAACTATGGAATAAATGGCCTGGCAAAACTGCCAGTATGTTGGGATTGGTTTAAAAGGAAGCTTTGATCTGTGAGTTCCTGCGTCTAAGGCTCCGTCTGCCAACTTCCAGTAAGAATAACGTGAGTAAGAATGTTAGATCAAACAGGAAATCATGATCAAAGTAAAAGTACTGAGTCATACTCACTCAGTCATAGGCCTGTGCATCTTTTCCATGCCCATATAAGGCATGATTGCCACCTCACCTGTGACAATAGTTCTAATCACTAGACTTGATGGCTTGTGTTACAGAAAGATCATATGTCGACCTGGTATTTCAGGGCCACAAAGAGAAACACAGCCAGATATTTCAGAACACTTTACCACTATTTCTAGTCAAGGAATTTGTGGATATTCAAAATAAGTGGAAGGTCTGTTTGCACTGACTCACCTAAAGAGCTGAGCCCATTTCCCATTCTTGGGCACCTAAAGAAGTTGGGTTGAGCTCTTGCAAATATTTTCTTGTGGAACTTAGATAGTGAATGTATGTAACAATGATGAGGGTGTTATGATAATGAGCTAAAACATACTTTAACCAAGGCCACTGTGCCAGTCAAGTGTGAAGCACAATTAGCATGTCACATTGAAGACCTGAATAATAATATTGATTAGTCATTAAGATATTACACTAAAAAGGCTGAGCTGCAGGGACATACATGTAATAGACAGAACATTTGTCACAATTAGTAATTACAATAGAAGATGACAACTTTTCTTTGGAATAGCAAAGTTTCAGTTTTTCTCAAGATCCCCCTCCAACCCAGAGTCTGGATATTCCAAGGCAAGGAACATTTCAAACCCAAGGTGACAGCTGGAATGTTGGTACAACTCCAAGAGTCATTGCCCGGTACCCCTTTTATTGCAAATGGCTGGGCTTCATTCAGCAGAAAGTTGGTTGAATGATATGAAATGCCCTTTCAACAGATGTGTTTTTAGATCAAAGATCTTGCTATGTTCCTGTATATTGTCAGAGAAACTGCACTGTCCAGACTGTCCATCAGATTTTACAAAAATAAGAAGCACTTGCACCTTATTCTAGATGGCTTATGTTGCATTTCACTCCTCGCACTTGGTTTACCAATTGGCCACGAACTGGAGGCATGACCCCCTCCCTATAATTACGTAGGTTATTTAAAATTTCTGTGTGCCCAAGTTAAGCTGGCAGTTCTTGGCACATAACTTGTTTTCTTTGATTGTATTTGAGATCTTACCCAAGGCAGATTCAAACTTTGGCCTTATTGAAAGAATTATCCCAATTGCTTCAAGATGGTTTGGGACCGGTCAAGTTCATTTCAGAGTTAACTTTGTTTGCTGTATTCTATCAGTATTATTAGTTTTGGGCTCATGTCAACACTGGTTAACTTGAATCAATATGGAGCTCTCCCCAAAACACTGCATAGACTGTTCCACTGTCTGCAATAGTATGACTTGACATTTGACATTCTTGACAACATACTTGAGAAATTGGAGGAGAGAAATTGGAGGATAAAGCTCATAAGACTCTAATGACACTTATTTGTGAACCAGGTGTTTATATCTTTTAATTCACGATGCATGTATCCAATTCATGATTATAGAAATTAAAGCTCATGTCCTTTGCAAACTTTGTGGTCATTGTGTTAAACTTTGTCCCTTTATAAACAAGTTTCCACTTGGTGTACAAAGGGGGAAATGTTTGCTAACCTTGTACAAATTTAGCATAGACATGAGCTCATATCAACTAACCTAAATACACACTGTTTACAAACTGCCAACACATGTAAAATGGTATTGCAAGCAAGGCCTGGCTATTTTGCATTTGGCGTACTAAGGGTGTTGTACGTTTATATGTGGAACTATTTGAGTATTTCAAATTCTTGTGTAAGATACACCCTCTTGCTGTAGACCTATTGGTGATATTTGATACCTATGAAGCCATGTCCTATTGCCCCTGTGTGATGGTATAACCCTATTGTATCTATTAATAGTATAGATGTGGTAGATAGAAATAAGAGGAGGGAGGGATGGGTCTGGGTATTTATGGTGAGGGAGAGTGGAAGGAAGTCTCTGGGTTCCTCCATGTGGGAAGTCGGCACCAAACAGCAGCAGGAAGGAAGCACACATGGTGCAAACAGACAGATAGGCAGGGCTGGCCTTGCGTCTTGTTGTTACATTTGTGTGTCTGAGCCAGTGCCGAAACACTGGAAAACAAAGTATCACTGCTACATCTGCACAGGCTTTGTTTTCAAAGGACAGTCTCAGCAGGCCCTCCGTTCTTGTGAGGGTGTTATCTGTGGACTGCAGGCCGGCCATGAGTTCATGGCCATTGTCAGGCTGTAGCAGGGGCAGCTTAGATCTAGCTTTACTTCCTTGTCTGCTTATCAGCACAAAGACAAGGAGGGGATGATCGGAAAAGTTTATTACAGGATGAAAGTGTCTGAAGAACTATGATCATCAGTTTTGAATTAACAACTTTGTAAAGACAGTATACCATTTTGCAGAGACTTGTTAGGTATGTCAAAGAACACAGTGTCTTTCACCTTCTAACCTTTGGACTATCTTTCTGAACTTTAATGTCATTGTTGCCATGAAAAATGTATCTATCCTGGGGCTGACTTGTGTTTATGCATGTACACATGAAGAGCAATGAATACAAGGGGGCGTGTTAGATTATTTACATCACTCCAAAGTTCAATCAAAGCTTCTAAAATTTTCTTTTGGGGGGGTGATATGGTATTATTATTTTTGGTATTACATGTCAGCGTTCGAAATACCCGTCTGCAATCTGCAAATTGCATAAAGATTTTCAAGATTGCAGAAGAAAAATTAAACAATCTGCAATTTTGCAGAAGAAGAAAAATAAGACTCGGGAATCATTGGCTCCCAATTCAGGAGATTAAGTAGACTTACTAGTACTAAGCAAACTAGCGGCGCTGTAAATAAACTGAAGCCCACAGCGCCGCGCAAGATGGCGGCGTTTCGGTGCGTTCCGACTGCCTGGTGCTACTTGAGGTCAGTTTTTTTCGGGGGGTTTCGACACTTTCCGTGAAAACTTCGGGGACGAATCATGTGAGAAAATGTCAAATTCGTGCATTTCCGTCAACCCTCGCAAATCTCCGCGGTCACGATCTCGGGGTCGGCAAAAGTCGGGAAAACAATTCCCGGATGTTTCTAGAGTGAGTATGTCGCAAGCATGCGATTTCGTCAGAGCCGAAACTCGGGGCATGGGCGCGACGACAGAAGGAACGAAACGGTGGCCACTACATTACCCCGTGGTCCTTGAAGTCCAGATGGCAGCGATGAAGTTGAGAACTACTCGGATAGATATTGAGCACCGCCTTGTGAGAAAAGGCGGAACATTTTCTCCTGTGCCGACACAGTGGGGAGGGGGGCACCCACGTGAAAAACTAACATCGCCGAGCCGTCTCTGGAGTCTTCCCGAATGTCCGAAGTCGGAGTCCGATGTTTGAAACCGATATCAATGTTTCAGATTTATACAAAAAACTACACAGAGGCCAAGGTTTGCGCAAAGGCATTTTATTTTGAATTTTACATTTTTTTCTCGGTTTTTGTCATGTTTTCTGTGGGCCGTGGCTGTGTCACAGGTCGTGCGATCTTATTTATCAATAGCATCAGGACACGTATTTTTAGCAAGAATATAATTCCCTTGTCCTCCTTATCAGGGAGGCTGTTGAATTTGTTTTTAATTTTGATACACATACTGAAATGATCAAACGAATATTTGATTTGATTGATATTGAATAAATATACTTTTGCTGTTGCAATTTTCGCTATTAATTTGAACATTTTTCACACACATGCATGTTATTCCTCTTAAAAACTTTGCTAGTGATAATCAAAGATAGAGTTAGAGAATAAAGAATTACAGCAATGTTGCAAAGCTCTAGATATAATGTAAGTAAGTAGGCATTATTAAGTTGAGAAGGTTGTAGTATGGAGGCATGTGTATTTGCAGAAAATATTTTCAAATTGCAGAAAAAATTTTTGACATTCTGCAATATTGCAGAACACTGAAAAAAAGTATTTCTACCACTGCATGTAGTCCTAATATGTTGGTTTAGAAGGGGGAGGGTCCTGAGAAGCTGTTTCTTTTGCACACATTTTAATGAAGTTGTTATTGTATGCCTTTCAAAATGTTCCTACCAATGTCAAATTACATAGATACATGGATTGCATCTTGGTGGACCTTGTTAACACCTTTTTCTGTATCAAAACTTACTTTTAAGATATTTTTCTTATTATAATAGTACTCATAATCCAGTAGCAAAACTCTGGCTTGATTGATGATCAAGTTGGATGTATGAAAAAAGCAAGCAAGATTCCTGATTGAGCATAACTTTCGCTCCAACCATTCAAAATTGATGGCTCATAACAGCAGGAAGTACTGCAAAATGCTATAACTGACAAGGTCAAAAACCCCACTTAGACCCCGTTCACACTCATTTTTTTCAATCGCGATTGAAGTATAATCGCGATTGAATCGATCCGATCGCGATTGATTTTTTCAGTGTGAACGCTCCCAATCGCGATTGGAACGATCCAAAACGATCCAATCGCGATTGGATTGTAACTACCTCCGGAGGTAGTTTGATTGGATTAATCGCGATCGGATCCAATCCAATCCTATCAAATTTTGAGTGTGAACACAACTACGATTCATTCCATCGCGATCGGCGGAGATTTCGGCTGGTTCCGGGGGTGGGAGGTCATACATGCGGGTACGTGGGGTCATAGTTCGCATCGCGCGGGAAAACAAACCCAATCCGCACGTCAGATCGCTCTTTTACAACAACAACAACTTTTCATCGTCAACAATGCCCAAGAAGAAGAATAAAACTCCGTCAGTAACTTCAGCTGGTGGCAGATGGCGCGACGAGGAGACCAGGGTCCTCATCGCAATCTGGGGGAGAGAGGAGGTGCAGGCCAAACTGGGGAAATGTCACCGAAAGAGGGACATTTACCGCACCAAGTGACAATGTCTAGCGGAAAAATAGACACAAAACAAGGACAACAAGGACAACAACAACATTTACCAGATGATCGCCGATAGCATGCTTCAATCGTGCTTCAATCGCGATCGGATCACGGCATACTTTAATCCACTTGGCGAAAAGCAGTGTGAACGCAAAAGTTTCTTTGCGTTCAATCGCGATCGGATCGAACAATCGCGATTATACTTCAATCGCGATTGAAAAAAATGAGTGTGAACGGGGTCTTAGTAGAGGGAAAGCACAGTTGTAAGGTAACATGTTTGATAAAGCTTCTGGTTTGGAAAGTGACACAAGTGTATTGAAGATTTGAAGAAACCAGATACCACCAGGTAGTAATTGATGCAGTGTAAAGTAAGCTTTCCTAAATGAGGAAGGTGTAAAAGATAGCATAATGATGTGGGAGATGCTTGTTTTGTAATCATGCTGGAAGGAAACAGGTGTGAATAGTTAATCTGGATGACAACTGTAGTGTAAATATGGTAAAGGGAATTACAGTCAAACCTGCCTAGGCGACCACCTTTTCAACGCGACCACCTGGCCATGGCGACCGCTTTTTCTCGGTCCCGAAAATTTTCCCCGTAGGCACAAGCATTAAGCTGCCTGCCCAAGGCGACCACCTGTCCAACGCGACCGCGACCGCCACGAATCGGGACCGCAAAGAGCACAATCCCTGCCCATGGCGGCCGCCTAATTTTAAAAATAAAAAGGGCACTGCGATGATCGAGGCAACCATTGTTTTGTAGTCAAAATTATGACAAAAATTTGTACACGATGTAGCGGTATACAATTATTACGACGATAACGGAAAATGTAATTTTTGTACGATCTTTCTGTCAATGAGAATTGAACCTGGTGGGGGTCATGTTGTCTAAATTCACATAATTTTCCATCCATTTACGTACTGTATTGAAAACCTCGACCTGGAAACATGTGAGTGGAATACTCTTCATGGCGACCACCTGTCCATCGCGACCGTTTTTGCTCGGTCCGCCGGGTGGTCGCCTTGGGCAGGTTTGACTGTAGATCATGTTATGAACACGAAACTGTGGGTGCAGCTCATGAAAGTGTACTTTTCCCCCTTTTCAGTATTTTTTTGCCATACGATTTTCAAAATTTCCTGTTTTCAGTGGAGAACCATTAGTTAGTTTTGGGTCCAAAGTTACCTCCTTAACCATCGGTTTAGAAAATACCAGTCTTTACACCTTGCCATTTAGTAATGATGTACCAAATTTATCAAATTGAATATTAAAGTTACACAAAAATCACTTATTTACACATTGAGTTGTCCCTCTGCTATAAATTCTGTGAAAATGGAAGTGAAGCCTGTCCAGGGCCATGGCTGTTTGTGTGTGTAGCGGCCCTGGTAAGGTATGTGATGGTCTATGTCTTTACTGACAGCCATTGTCTGTTCCCCATCCCTGGCATATTTGCTCTGCCAGCCAGCCTTGGCAGCATGGCGTGACATGCTCGGTGCGGCTTGCCAAGCGCCATACTTGGTCCAGGATTGTCGGCTGTGGGGGAAATAGATGGGATGCCAGTCTCCCTGTGATACTTGACAAAGTCTGACCGGTACCTGCCCTTCCTACATCTTGTGTATGTGTAAAAGTGCCAGCCGTCAGTGTGTGTACTTTCAGAGGTGTGTCTATGCCTGGGCTGAAAATTCCAGGCTTTGCACCGTTATGAAAACATCACGCCAGCCTACCTGGGCTGTGAAACCATGGGTGGATTCCAGAGAAAGACTATTAGTATAAATCTTCTGTTGAAAGCTACCTGCATGCACAGGTTAATCAGGAGCTTACAGGGCCACCTCATTTATAAACAAAAGACTTGGTTATCTCTTGACTGTTGACTGTAACAGAAAAACTTATAAACAATTGTATTACTGTGGTATCCAGGTAAGCCCATCTTTGCCTGCTCCGTTGCCAAGACACAGAGAGGGTTTTGTCAGTCCATAGGGGTAGGAAGCCACCCGAGTTGCACAGAGGAAGTAGTAAAATAAAGGTTTAGGTGGGAAGGGAAGATGCTAAGGTTTGTTTTTGTTGTTCCCCCTCCATGCCTCCCTATGCCTCTCCCTACAATGCCAGGTTCATTTATTTGTCTCTGCACTTGACTCAGTAGCTTTTTTAGGAGCTGTATTTTCTATGGTACTTAACATTGCACACTAGAGCACCTCATGAGACTGAGAAAAGTGTTTTTGAACCAATTCATCACTGACATCCACATGTAGTGTGGCTGAAGAAAACTACTTCTATATGTCTGGTAGTATCGTCAGGTAATGACTGAATAGTTGTTATAAATGACAACCGGATTCAAAGTATTACATTGCTGTTTGTAGTTCGCACTGCCACACCCCCACTGTTGGAGAGAGTGCTTGCTGATAATTCAGTAGTGTTATATTTGCAGTAGCTCACCTTGTTGGTAGGCGGGCGGGGCCAAGCAAACATGCCAGATGAGATCAGGTGACTTCAAAGTGTGCCAGTCCAAATTTACAACCCTTTACAGGGGTGGAATTGTTCACCTGACCTGAAGGTGTGTCAGTCTGAAGTTCAGTCTCAGCACGTTCATACTGTGTCTCTTTGTTTGGAATATCAATGTTACTACCTATTTTTACTTATCTCAGGCTTGATAAAATGACCATGTCTACAGATAGCTGCTTTGCATAGCCAAGTGATAAAGGAATCCAACCTCCTGCATCCATATCCAAATGGAATTAGTCATGCTCAATATCTAATTAGGATAGGAACCCAAGTAACAGTGGTGTTTCAAAATACACTTACATGTACCCATCTGTAGGAAGGCCATTTATTTCAATTATTTGTCGGTACTTTCACTCTGGACTACTGGAAGGCAGCCATTATGTCCCTTCATATTTAAGATAGAAGTCAATATCACCCTAGTTTGTGGATATTCCTTAGACTACCAGAAACAAAGGATTCAAAGTATCAAATTTAAGTTCTTCTACATCAAACCCCCAGCTTTGTTTGGTTGCCAGTAGGAGCGGTACATGTTTTACGTCATGTTTTCACACCTCAACTGTTGAGAATCAACCATGTCATTTCTTAGAAGTTTGATTTCACTTTTATATTGGTACCAGATAGTGGTGTGGATCTAAACCCGAGTTTAGGTTTAGGTTCGGACTCGAGTCCAGAGGTTTAGGTTCAGGTCCGGACTTAAAAGTCCGGACCTGAACAATAATTTTGGAATATTTTTTCGTGTTACATGTAAAATTGCATATTGGCAGATATTTTACACGTAATTTGAAAACTATATATACGGAATTATATACAGTCAGTAACTAACACAAAAGTTCAGTTATAAACACAAAAACAGCAATGTTTTAATATTTTTCTAGTGCAAATTTCACGATTTAAGGAAGGTTTAAGATGGTTTGAAACAAAAAGGAGTGTATGAGTGAGAGAATTTTTTTTCAAGTCCGGACTTGTTTCCAGACGTTTAGGTTTTTTTGGACTTGAACCTAAACGTTTTACAAGTCCGAAACCGGTCCGGCCGGACCGATCCGCACCACTAGTACCAGATAAGTCAGCAGAGAGGTTAGACCTTTCTGTAAATGTCACATACAGTACAGATCTCGTTTAACTTCCCTTCCCACGCGGTTCACACGCGTTTAAAACGCGTTTCCACCGCGGTTCAAAAGCGGTTAAAACGCGTTCCCACCGCGGTTAAAAGCCGGTTCAAACGCGTTTCCACCGCGGTTAAAAGCCGGTTCAAACGCGTTCCAACCGCGGTTGAAAGTCGGGGCAATCGCGTCGCTGGCTATCTAATTAAAAATCTCGTGCGAACGGCATTGTCCGGTACACGCGTACACTCCATTCATATCAAACTTGATTGACGTCTGGCTTGGAAACCCTGCCGGGAGAAATAATTATCTTACAAACTCCCCTGCTCTCTTGCTTTCCGACAAGCGCCGGGCGGGGAGATCTCCTTGCCGCCATGCCAGCGCGTTGCTGTAGGCAGGCGCGGCAGTGGCGGTTGCTATGTGCTGATGGACAGAGCGGCGCTCTTTGATGTGTGCTGAGTTCGTGACATATCGTCACAGTTTGCCGCGGGAAAAAGACACAGGGAAAGCATTGGAATGGGATTTTTTTCTCGGTACTACTAAAAATTGGGGGAACATTTTGCGATCAGATTAAAGGCATTTCCAAGCACGAAACGTCAAGAAAATAAAGGAGGTAACGCGGCAAGACCGCGACGCTATTTTCACCCATCCACACGCTTCAATCCCAACGTGTTAATTAATAACAAGGCGCTGCACGCCGCGTTAGAAAATTATATATCGGCATCATAAAGATCATTGTTTACTTTACTTTACCCACTCGTACTACATGTACATGAATACGGTATGTCCCAACAGAATTGATTCTGTACAGAAGACTTGTTCACAATCGGCAATCCTGGTGTATTTTGTTGGGACGCTTTCGTCAAACAGCCGGAAGACTTGTGAATTTGCCTATCCTCGTTTCACGTTCGCTTATGCTCGTTGTCCGTCGTCAGCAAATGAGACTGTTTCGTGTGCTCACGAGGTATCACTACTTTCGTCGGCAAAGGTCGGTGACATATTTGCTTACGAGGAGGAAAGACGACAGGAATATTTATCGTGAAAAGTAACATGATTGTTGGGAAAACATCACGTAATAATAATATTCTTTTTGCCACTCAGTCGGTAGATAAAGTGTTGTTCAGAAAATTTTATTCCAGAAATAAAGTAAAATCGATGCTTTTGTAAATCTTCATATCAACATTAGTTTATCTAGATATTTCCAAACTTTACACAACACGGCACGGGAGATCATTTCTGCTCAGACTCTCAGGCGCGCCACTCCTGTCAAAATTGATTGATGATCTCTCTCTTTGTCGCCGGCCTGGCATATGATCAGAGGCGGGCGGTGGACAGTGCGCGGGAAACTTGTGTAGCGAAGTTGTTCCAGAAGAATTCTCACACTGAAGGGTACACTTTAATATGAATCCGACCACAGACAGCAATGGTAGACGGGTTCGACACAAAACACCCGGTCTACGATCTTATTCTAACTGGCGATTGAAATGTGCTACCTAGGACTAGTAGGAGTTTTTTTTCTAAACTTGCTTGGTGCTACGAAGTTTGGTCGAAACGCTAGGAAAAGACGTTATGTACATCTACGCGGGGAAGTGTGCTCGGTAGGCTACCACTTCTATATGATGACGTCTTTGGTTCTACTAGCTAAATTTCCCCGCCAAATTATTCCCTTTTGGTCAGAAGTCTGTTGGTGACGGGCAAACTTGCTCATTTTGAAAAATGATTAATTTTGTTTGTCCTTTTTTTCCACACACAGGTAGAGCATGCTTCAGTGGCTTAAAGAGTCCAAGGACGAATGCTACCACTACCAGCCGTTTTGTTCTAAAGTGCGCGCACAAGCGTGCGTGTGTCCTGTTGACGATATTTTATTTACCCTAGATCTAACACAACGTTCGAATCTTTCGGTTTCTACTAACATGCGTTTTATGTATAAAACAAGGGATGAAGTTTGACTATAGTATGTGACATAGATTTCGCACTGCTCATAAAATCAGGTAAATCAATGATTATTTAACCTCCTTGATTACATATTCCGTGTTCGTTTCACTCTTTTTTTATCAGTGCAATTGCGCAAGAAAACCAATGCTTGAGGGGTGTGTTGAAGTAATTTTTTCTCACATTTATTACTTACCGTTCAAAATTTTACACGAGACTCCATCAGCCCAGACTTGTGGTAAAGCTTTTCCCAAACATTACGTTGAACTTGAAATACTAGTACAGTACATTCTATTTGAGTAAGTTTCTGTTCTGGAAATGTAAATCCCAGCGCTACTAGTACTATCCCTGTAAATCTGCACGGTTTCAAATCAGTTTAGATTGGCAAATCAATGTTTAATTAGAATTACTATTGCAAAGCAGTGATAATTTGGATGGTGTGGTTTATTTTAGCCAAACTCACGGGGAAATTCTGGTTTTCCTCCTTTCCTCACGAAACAAACAAGCGATTGGAATACACATCTCAAAGCCTGTTCCTTTGCGATGTCACGTCGCAGAGTAAACAAAAGCATTGTCTAGACAGCTACAGGAGTACAAGCGTCACTGGTGGGTTCTAATGTTTCGCACTTCATGTGACGCGGCAAGACAGTACCATTTACGTTTGTAACAACCAAAAGTACATTCCCTATCACTAATCATCACCCTTACTTGAGCCTTTGGGCCTAACTCGTGTTGTATTTCAATCTTTGTTGCATAGTATTACTATTAGCCAGTGACTACTAGCAATGAATACAATTTTTCCCATTATTAGCGCCTGGTAACTTACCTTGTGTTATGTGTATGCATGCCGAAATTGACTGTCGGGGCCAGAGGGATCCGGAAGAGCTTCCCACGGTGTCTTTCTTATGCTGAGACCTCTTCCCTATGAATTCCTTGTTCTGACGAAGTTTTGTCCTGGTTTGCGTTGCGTTTTAAACTTACCTTCTACTAACTCAAGCTGTCACGGTTCTGTTTGAATCACACATGTTGCGTCAGGACTTACCTTTCAATAAACGTTTGACACTTGAGGAACTAAATATGGTTTTAGTATTGGAAGAAATGGTATATAACGAATCTAATAATTCTGTACAAGGAGAAAAAGTATTTGCAACAACGACGTCTGCCGCTAAGACATGAATCAGACAGAAATAGTAGATTTTTAAACTCCTTTCTTTCACATCATTACGTCTTTCTCTTTCAATTTGGTAATACGAACTTTCTCATCATTCCCAAGCGCATTGTTCTTTAGCCTGGATGTCAGACCCCCAAAATATCTATCGTGTGGAGATGTCAGAGTTTGGGGGTCTGGCATCCAGGCTAATTTTCACGAGAGTTTCAGTGTTGTGTTTGCGTTCAGTTTAACAGTCACACTGAATGTTATCCTTTCAAAAGTTGCGTATTTATTGAAGGTTGTGTTGGCGCTGGTACGTTGCATAACTAACAATACTTATACTACTTACCATTTCTAACATACATTTTCACGTTACTACGACTGTTATGCGCTGTTGTTTACGAACAACACATTCATATACTACGTCACACGACTCATACAAAAGGTAAGTTAGTTATCGATCCTCTTTCGGCAGCCACTACATCTTGCCTGAGCCGACATCGTCTATTACAAATTTGGTAATACGGTAGGTGTCAGATATGAAAAAAATCGCTATATTTTGAGACACGTCTGAAAACATTTCCGTATTCTCCGATCGTACAAAACGTAGATCTACGGACAAGAACAAGTAGGAAAGTGGGAAAACGCATCGTACGGGGTTCATGCAATTCATAATTTAGTCATATGTCAGATCGGCATGACTTTTATTCTCATTTTATTAATTACTAAAGAAACACAATTTTTACGGAATTCTGCATACGAGTTTTAAGGAATACATTAATTTCTCGTAATTCTGCACTCGAGTAAGTTTTACGGAATACATACGATCCTTACTATTAGTAAAACTCCGTATAAATTCCGTAAAATTCGTATGCTATGAATTCCGTTAAATTTACGTATTCCGTATAATTCTTACGAACACTCCTGTGAGAATACGACCAGCGACATTGTCATTGTCGTCAAACACGAAGATGCCGACACGTATATGGCCAATCACTCCTAGAACTGTTTATGACACAAACGATATTATACCAACAATATATCATCACATGTCAAACATAAAGTGGGGGACAAAAATCCGTGCAGAATGTTGCAACAATCAACGCGGTCCTTCTTTGACACCATGCCATCAAAGAAGCCGCGCGTCGCTTCGCACATGTCAATCAAATTGACACAAGCGGCTCGATCGCCGAAACTGCAAATTCACAGGGTTCAATTCTTGCTAAAATTCACCAAGGGCACTATATATGTGTACTTGGCTTCACCAAGGAGGTTTCAATCTTGACGAAACCTCCGTGGTTTCAAGGAGTGAGCTCAGATTTCATTTTTCGCCAGGCGAGTTTTTTTTGACCAGCGATTGGATGAATCTAGGTCAAAATTTGCATACGCAGGTTACGCGGGTTTATTTTCTTATCCCGAAAGTACGCTGCGATATAGCGCGGCTCTCGCAAAAATCGTACACAGAAAAGAATACACTATGACTTATGTAATTCTTTTTGTGGCCAGATGCTTTCAAAATAGACACAGGACTAGTATTTCTCGCCCTGCCGCCTGGTGGTGTAACAATGGACGTAAATAATCTTACTATTATTACGTTGTTATTAGAAGTACATTCGTCTGCGATATGTCGTCGATTGTTTCAAATGTCAACGAATAGATAGTTCGCTAGATTTATGTGCAGATGATTTTAAGTGACTTTAAGAGCAAAGCCGTAAGCCTCCTTTGCAGGTCTTCTGCAGAAGATCTGCCATCTGGGCGGCGCCGGCGTTAATTTTGGGGGGCGCTGAATCGCGATTTTCAACATATTGCGACCGGGTTCTTTTGCTGAAGAGATTGTCTCAGGACTGATACATCTGCCAGAAAAAAACGAAAAACTTGAACTGTTTTCTTCAAAATAACTTTATTGTTGCAATGTACATGAATTTTCGCAAGTTGTGCGTGAGTGTCATTGAAGTTGAATGAAAAATGACAACGCTTACAGCGTCGAGAAGTGACAACCCTCGCGCGCTCCATGGCCTGCCATTTCTAACTGGAGTACTATAACGTTACACTCCGTAATAAGGAAGGCCGTCGGTATTACCAACCTCCTTGGTATTACACACTCCGTATAAGGAAGGCCGTCGGCCTTTCCGGCCGCGGACGTGTCTTGAAAACTTCAAAGGCCCGCCACACGCGTATGAGCTCCGCCCAGCTCCAACTTGCATGCATAATCACACGAGATAACACGCGCTTCACGACGCGTGTTACACGGCTTTCCACCGCGTTTGCACCGCGTTTCCACCGCGGTTCAACCGAGAATCCCCCGCGTTTCCACCGCGGTTCAACCGAGAATCCCCCGCGTTTCCACCGCGTTTCCACCGCGGTTCCACCGCGTTTCCACCGCGTCTGGATGGGAAGTTAAACGAGATCTGTACTGTATATCAGTGACAGAGAAGCCTTAGATACAGATAGGTTCCAGCTTCTCAAGGAGATATAAGAGAAGGAATGCTGATCCTTGGCACATCTTGAAGACATCAGTTTTTACTTCTTTAAGTAATTTCATGGTACCAAGGTGGGGTGAACCTGTCTGATGTGTGAATGGATGCAGTGTTTCAGCAGCAGTGGGAGGGGGGCAATGTTTACCCCAAGCAGAAAGCATATCCACCCCCAGTGTGACATCCATGACCCAACTGTCTTATTGAGGCTCAACCAAATAAATGTCTTGTTACTGGCTTCTATAGTGTAAAAGAGTGCTCAAAACGAAAGCCCATGCTAGTTCAGTGACAATGTCGTTGGCAAACAACTGATTTTTACAGAGATACAGCATTGTCTTGGATAAAGCTATTTGATTCAAAGTCTAATTAGACATTGATGTTTCAGGCTCATAGCAAAATCTATTGTAACAGTGGTGTTATTTTTTTATAAGGGTGCAGAATCATACAGCTATGATTGGTGGCCGTTTCGCATAATGATAATGCATGTTCAGCCAGGTAAAACACAGGGAGAAATTTTGAATGCTTGAGTGCTTTTGCATTCTACAACAGAGAAGACTGAAGTAGAATCCAAGCATGGAGCTAGATTACCAAAGGCCTACCCTTGACCTGGGCTGAACTTTGAAAACCTGCAGTTCTGCATGAGAAGATTGCAGATTGCATGTCCCTGAAATGGGTTTATTGCGATGGAAAAAGTATGGCAAGCACACAATCTGTTGAAGGTCACATCCAACACGTCTTCAATATTACATGAAAGCTATATATATTCAGTTAAACTGTATGGTATTGGCACACGCAATATGAAAGTTTATCTCAGCTTTCCGTTGTGAAATGAGGATTGACTACTGTAAATGCATAAATGTTCGCAGTGGTTTTATGTTCACTGTTTTCGCGGTGAACTCTTCAATGCAAACTTATAACCGCCACAAAACTTTTTGCCCACCTATTACTGTAGCGGTACTATTGTTTCAAACACGAACTAAAGATCACCGTGAACACTCCATTTTCTCCCTACCACAAAATAAAGTTCATGCGAACTTAAATGCATTTACAGTACCTAACCAAACCTCATCCTTGAACTTGGCTTAGTTGAGCCTGGGAAAACCTCCCTAAAATCACCCAATATGACCCTTGAGAAAAGTATATGCTCCAAGGAAATCCTAAAAGGAAACTGAGTTAATGGAGTCATCAACTGTGCCTGACATTGGTAATCACAGGCAGCTACCAGCTCATTTTCTGTCAGTCACCTCCTGTCGGCACAGTGACACCTCCATCTGCTGTTCTCCACTGGGAGGCTTTTCCATCTTGGCAAGTTCATTCTGACTGTAAACTAAAGTGCTCACACTTGGGGGTCCATTTTTGATGGTTACCCTGGTGGTTGCAATAAAACTGGCAAACACCTAAATTTCCAGAACGTGATAGTTTCCATAAAACTGGCAAACAGCTAAATTCTCAAAACATGCCTTCATAACAGTGGACCTTGATTTCTTTGTCACCTGCTAGATTGAAAATATCGCAACATACTCCAAATACTTACCGATTGCAGATGGGCATTTTAATTTTGGGTCCTTGTTCAATGGTTATGTACCTATTTAGATCCCATGCCCTGTAGTATGATTTTTAAAAGGAGCATTCATTTTCTGCCAGGTGTTTTTAATGTTTTTCTTAATTAAATCACATATGCAACATTGTAGGGATAGGGTTACATGTAATTGATGATGGTAATCACATTTCTGAGGGTCCATATTGAATCAGTGATGTATCAATTGATTTTGTATCTTACCTGTAGATCTAAGGTTACAACCATTTATTTTTTACCAGTTATGTTCTGGTTCCGTCTCAGTCTTAATGTTATACAGTGTGATATAGGTCACCAGTTTTACATTAGCCGAGCCTCCATTGCACCTTATGGTCCTGTGAACCAGTGCACCAGTTACATTTGCACCTATGAATAAACAAGACGGGCAGGAATCCTGCTGTTCATTCTGTTGCGTTGATACTGAGCGGATGTTGGCGGGGCCACTTGGTCATTAGAATACTGATTGTCTGAACAGAAGAAAAATCAAACACGGCAACCTGAATAACGAAATGAAAATTATAGCCCTCTACTTGTATTTTGTTTTGTAGTTCCAGCTCTGGTCAACTAGAAAGGAATTAGTATCATGTAGGCTACGCTCAGAGTCATATAGACTCCTAATAGAGCAATCTATTCTACCAGCGTTTCCTTAGACGGTGCTATTGATTAAGGATGTATTGATTTTTTCCCTGTGGTCTTGGTGGACTTTGTAGAGGGCCATTACTGGGTTTCTGTGGAGGCCTGTAGAATCCTGATCCTTCTCTCGCACATTCTGAACTATTATTTTGCTGTGGTCTATGTTGGACAACTTGTACAAATAGCAAAGTGTGCTTTCCGGCAAAGTGCAGTATCAGAGCTCAGAGGCATTTCTTGGATTTCTGGGTGATTTGGTCACTGGAAAATTTGTCTGTGAAGTCAGGCTTTCTTCAGGACACTTTATAACTAATGTATGTTGTGCACACTATATCAAAATAAGATAGTAGTGTTGACTAAACAACTTGGAAAATAGACTTGATTGTTTAAATGAAATACATTGCAGTATACCTATTGAAAATAGAACGAGGTGGCAAAACATGTGTAGACACACAGCAGTCTGAGACAAAGGGACCTATAGGCTATACATAATTTATATGAAATGAAAACATATAGGTGATTCCAAGAAAGAGGGCACCATGCTTACAGAAATGTCTCTAGGACATTGCCTTTATCAAATTGTAATATTGTAGTCTCTTCAGTATTAGGAAGGACTTGGTAGTTGATTATTAACCTTTTTCTTATACGTAATTGTATTTGCCGACTTCTCTTAAAATTAAACCAGAGTTCCCACAGATGTTCTTTGACAAAAAACATGCATCAATAAAAGCTTTACTGCTAGAAATATATTTGAAGCTGGTAAGGTGCTGGTTGTTATCAAATATTGCTTTTGTCTATTGCATGTCTCATGGGAAGCAGTCAAGGCTCTTAAGAGTTTGCTTGAGTTGTAGCAGGTCACCTTCTGCTATATGTACCATTGTCACTTCTTGTGGTGCTCAGAAATTACACACCTTATGTAATGCCTTTTGACATGATAAAGGTGAATAATAGACAAGGATTTTATATTTGTTAGGAAATCTATCACCACGCCATATTAGATTGTGCTTTGTTGAAGTACAAACATTATTTCAGATGCAGGAACCATCATTCCAAGAATATATGATCATGTCTATATTGTATCTACTGAACCACATTTCCACAAAGGCTTAGGCTATCCGCGAAGAAACTCCTAGTGGGCTTCTGACTCAAGGATATTTCAAAGTCACCATTAGTTATCATTTTCTCAGGTAGATGTTTGTTTGAAATGGAAATGTCACGTTTTATGACACACTCTTCTGTATGAAGATGACTTTGAAAAATAGTTAAATTGTCTAAATGTCACAAAACAACTAAGATTTATGAAGCAGAAGTTGGAATAGTTTTTGTACAATAATATTAATAGGTGTGGAAATAAAGTAATACTATAAATACTATGTAGTTTCATCTGAAAGTTGTATCCGATAAAATGTTCATCATCTTATTGTTTGAAGTACGCATGCAGTTTGTGTGAATATTACATTGTGTTCACTTCTGTGTTTCCTGTCTTGCAGACATTCACAGCCTGGTGTAACTCCCACCTGAGAAAAGCTGGCACTCAAATCGAGTTCATCGAGGAGGACTTCAGGAATGGGCTGAAACTGATGCTTCTTCTGGAGGTGATCTCCGGCGAGCGCCTCCCCAAGCCAGACCGGGGCAAGCTGAGGTTCCATCAAATTGCCAATGTCAACAAGGCCCTGGACTTCATCGCCAGCAAGGGTGTGAAGCTGGTCTCCATTGGTGCTGAAGGTGCGGTACCATGCTTCCTCTTTCTCTTGTGTTTGTAAATATACAGATAGATAGTTAGTTATAACAATGTGCAACAGAGTTGTAAACCAAGTTACTCCATGTTATCAACTTCCAACATCCTTATTTTCACCCTGCCAATTTTCCCCCTCTTGAAATTCAGTTAAGGTTAGCCAGCCAATCTTTATTAAATTTACTTCTTCAAGGCTCTAGGGCATGGATTATTGATATCTTTATGAGAAGAGATTGCAAAAAAGGACCAGCTGCCAGCAGAGAAGTTGATTGAGAAGAAAGTTGTGATAAGGAATATGTTTACAGTATTGTAATGTTGTGTGATATATTTTTCACCTCCACAGAAATTGTTGATGGCAATGTGAAGATGACCCTTGGTATGATCTGGACCATCATCCTGAGGTTCGCTATCCAGGACATCAGTGTTGAAGGTACGACTAGCCATGCTTTCCTTCTTTTATGAGGCTTGAGATTTGGCTGCGTTTCAAAACAGTGGGGTCACCTTGTGATGGTTGGACAGATGAGGACCAGCAATACCATTGCCCGAAATGGTTCGATCAGAGCTTTGTCCACCAGGCTTATTGCCTTACAAATCCAGGTCTGATTATGCCAACTGCCCTTTCCTGGGTATCCAGTGTAATTCCACCTAAAGTGTAACGCAGTTTGCAAAGCCAGGAAGGTTCACATTCTTGCAGATTTACTTCAAGTTCCAAAATTGCTCCTGTTTTTCATTTGCATGCTGTACGGTACTCTTTGATATTATTTTACAGCTGACTGAAAATATTATTCTACCTGCGAATGAACAGCTCTTGTGGCACATGACTGGCAGTCTGGAACTAATATCCATCTATTGCCAACAAAGAATTACAGATACCACCAAGCCCTTCCCATTGGTTTGGATTAATCATGACAGATAAGCATGTGAGTTATGTGCTAGGGGCTTGCTGGCCCGTGTCACATGAATAGGAAAGTAAAGCTCAATGTCAAAACTATTAATCTTTGCAGAAAATAGAATGGCATCACAAAGTCTTGAGTCATCTATCAAAAACTCAAGTTGTACCAACCTGCTTCCGTTAAAAGAGCAATACCTGTAACTGTTTCAAAAGAATCGTGTATGGATGTGGCTTGTTGAGCCTTTGTAATGCTTGATTATTTAACTGCTTGTTGGATAATTAGTTTGGGAGAGAGGAGCTGAGAGGTCCTGCCCTGAGGCCTGCTCCAGAGTGATTGAATGGCTGTGGTAAGGAGGCAGGACGTGTTGCGGAGGGTTTCAGCAGGTGTGGGCGTTGTAATGACGTGAGAGATAGCTAGAATTAGGTGTGACGATGGGAACTCCAGGATATCCTGTCATGACGTAATCGAATGTGAACAATACTTGGGCTACTGACTTGTGTGAGCAACAGCCTTTGTAAATGAGATGTTACAGATGAATAAATTGTTACAGATAGAACACCTTTAACCCGAATGTGATGGTGGGCATTGTGACACATTGATGCCCCTTAAGTGCCAAATGCTTCTATTAGACTGAATTGGTGGGAGAAATTGCAGTGAGACGTATAATTGGAACACAAATTATACTTGAAAGAACTATCAATAGCTATCAATTACCAAACAAAGAGGATTTCATTACTCGCTCTTCCTGGCAGGCGAAATGGCCCACACCTTTGCTCATAAGTGGGAACCATCGATCACGGTTGGCGGCTGGCTGTGATTTATGATTTTCTATTAAAAAGGTGTTAGGCTTGCACTTATATTGGTATTAGTTACAGAGTAGAGCTCTCATCCTAGTGTCTGAGGTCATTTTAGGGGTGGGTTTACTTGCAGGAGGGGCCTTAACTTGCTGCTATCAGTAGGTAAAACTTGGCTGTCAGCTGTTACGTGTGCTGACACGTTCGTTCATTTGTTCACACCTCCTGTCAAGAAAGTATTGTTAAATTATTACTCAACAGTGAATGTATTTTGTTTTTAAAAAAACATACACAAAAGCATGTAACTCTTCTCTTCTACTTATAGACATTCATACTATTGAAGTGTCTTGAAAGCAGAGCAATTTGATCCAAAGCACTAGAAATCCGTGTGGTAATAAGAAATTCGGAAGGGTAAAGCTACATCGATGAGGTC
Organism: Branchiostoma lanceolatum; assembly: GCF_035083965.1. Lineage (NCBI taxonomy): Eukaryota > Metazoa > Chordata > Leptocardii > Amphioxiformes > Branchiostomatidae > Branchiostoma > Branchiostoma lanceolatum. Next base: position 23,139,269 of record NC_089725.1, on the reverse strand, counting down.
CATGGGTGCACATATATCATACTCATAACTGATCACCGTCCTTACTTGATCATGAGAAAAATGTATGATTCTGGGAAAGCGAGGGGATCTAAGTGTTGAAGTATTATTCTTGAGTGGTTGCTGAATCTTGTTAGATTCCCCAGCCGATTGACCAGCTCATATCAATACCTATCCAGACGCTGCAGCTTGGGATTGCTCTCACGCTCCTATTACAGATGATGGAGTAGGCTGTAAGGGGACGCCGGATGAATGTGTGTTGAGATGATGCATTCTGCAGGAGCTGACCCCACTGTTGATTGGTTTTTGTTGCCCAACGCCACATCCATCTATAGTTACTGTTCTTCTCATGCTGGTCACTCATCATTCAACTCACGATGCAGCTTTCAGCATCAGGAAGTAATTGTTTCTGCAGTGGTGGAATATACAGGCAGGGCTGGACAATGTAATTGGCTATATATATCCAAAATGGATACAAAAGGCAATTCTATCATGTCCTGGTCCTATGGCTACATTGACCATTTGGCCATTAGATGTCTAGTGCAGGATTTCTTGTCTTGGTATATCAATAAAAAGTATGTTTTAAATTTCCAAATGGAATACATTCATCAGTGTATTCTAGAAAGTCATGGGAATAGAGGATAGAAGGAGAATCTGTTGCATACATGAAGTTGAAGAAGGGACGCTTCAGATCAATTGATTGGCTGCTTCATTTTCTCAATTATGTTCAGAAAGTCACAGGTTTGCCTTTTTTAAGATATATATGTACAGAGCCTCTCAGAAGGGGACCCTATTCTTGTCTCCACTGGTATATGATTTGATGCCATATATTTCTGAGCAGTGCTGAAAGGTGATGACTAACTCAGCCTGGGGAGCTTTAAATAGTGACATGCTGGGAGCAATTTGCTCAGCTCAATCTAAGGGGCCTCAAAAGGTAGATAGGAGGTGACAAGTTGTGTCATGGAAGTTTGGTTATTCCAGGCAGGAAATTCATTTAGCTTATGGGGAAATCACTTTCAACACAAATGGAGCTAGCATGAGATTGTTTGTATGAGTTGTATTGGACAAGTATGACTTATTATTAATATTTTTTACTGTTACCTGAAGTCAATTTTGATGTCGTTTGTGTTTTGTCTTTACAGAAAGCTCGTCCAAGGAAGGCTTGCTGCTCTGGTGCCAGAGGAAAACAGCTCCATACAAGAATGTGAATGTCCAGAACTTCCATACCAGGTAAGCTACACTTCTCTGACTGGTTGAACCGCACAATCAGAAATACAAGGGCTAAAGTAGTCAGACAGCCTATTGGAAGAATGCGGCAATTGAGGAAGACACCATAGAAAGGAGCTTGATGTATACGCCACCGCTAACAGTTTTGAGAATTGGTGCAATGCAATTTTCTGCAGCAGGCCATCCAATTTAAAAAGGAGGCTCTCCATCCCTTCCTGCAAATATATACTTCAGAATACATTACTTCACAAAGAACTTTTTTCCATATGGAATTTGTGCTGCATTGATATCCCAGACTCCTCACAGGCTACATAATCACTTTTTAAGTGCATCAGTCTCAGAGAATTTTGACTAATGCTGCCATATACTAATGACTGGAGCTGTGTGGGGATCTGCCATTGAGCAAAATTTCAGCCCAACTGATACATATTTCATCAGGAAGGCAGCACAAATTGCTCCTGGGTATTCCAACTGCTGTGGAGAGATAGCAGATATACATGGTTTATATGCAGATGAGTCTTTAACTGATGCCCTGATGGCTCAGCAATTAGATTTGCCAAGTATGAAGTAAATCCTTTGCAAAAAGAGCTGCCTGCTAGCGGACAGCAATTACTTCACAGTTAGCCAGACTGTTCTACAAAATGTGTTGTTCCATCTGCCCTGTGATGCTGTACTATACCTCCTCTTGGTCAAGTGTTAGATGTACCACCAGACTAAGTGGGGAGCTATTGATTTTACCTTGCACTATGCAGACGGAATCTTCCATTAAACAGACCACTTTAATTGCTGCTTCTGTAATGAGGCTGGCAGACAATTAAGCTGCAATGAGCAGGAGGTTTGGTGCTTGTCACCTGATTCAACCATCCTCATAAATATGGAGGACCTGTTGGGTAGTGTTTTCGTATGTTCGGTAAGCTCAATGGAATGTCTGGAAGTTGATTATTTTATGGACTTTCATACCTGACAAAAGCAGGCTGGTACAAAATGATTGAAGAATGATTAAGTAGGAGAAAGGCTGTTCAAAATTGTCGATAGAATGGTCGACCATACATGACTTGTCCTGCTTTTGGGACTAAAAAATTACTGACTGATAAAACATATACCGAGACCCTTTGATGTACAAAACTTTACTAACATGCGGTAATTTCTCTCCAGCTGGAAGGATGGTCTGGCATTCTGCGCCCTCATCCACAGACATCGGCCCGAGCTCATCCCCAACTATCACGAACTCAGGAAGGTCTGTACACAAGTTCAGCCACCTCTGGAGCTGTGTGAAGCAGTGAACATGAATTGACTGCAAATATGCGCTGAAATTTGATGATTTAGATAAATCAAATAGATGATCGCCTTGCCCTGTATGGAAATTATTGTGAAACAAATTATCGCAATGTCATGATAATGATGCCTTGATTGGAAAGTAATCATTGACATGATTTGTTAGACAATTCTTCAAAGTGTGGAAGTACCATAAGAGAACAATGATATGCAATGACATGTCACACTTGAGTGCATTGTAACTACCGTATAAGTCATGGAAAATTCAGATCAACAATTCTTCAAATGAAAAGTTTGTTATCAGTCAGATTGCTATTTCTGTTGAAGATGAAAACATCACATCATTGTGAACTGATAATGATTGATGAAAATACCATCACTTGCAAATTTCATTATCTTGGACATGTACCAGTGTTCTCAAGAAGATGTCTGACCATAGATGCTGGTAATGTAATGTGATGTGATGTGTACACAGCCTATAACTATGGCCGGTATTTCTCCCGTTTTGCATGGTCCTTCATGCATGTTGCATGGCAGGATGACCCGTACACCAACCTGAGCCTGGCTCTGGACACCGCTGAAAAACACCTGGACATACCCAGGATGTTGGACCCTGAGGGTAGGTGTGCAGGATGACTCTGGCATGCCGCTCTCTCCATCTCTGCCCGCAGTTTTGTGTTTGCAGGTCACCTGATCACTGCTGTGTTGCTGCCCGCTGCTGGTGTCTGTGTTCTTTGTTCCACAAGCTGGTCTACTTGCTGTAGATCAGCCTAGCTGTGGGGCAGATAGGCTTGCCTCTCGTCTGGTGTTTTGTCCTAGCACATGCACAAGCTTAACAATGGCAGATTTTGAAAGGGCTTGTGTTGGACAAGAACAACACAAGCCCCTGTCATTATTAAGCCTGTGCAGCTTGTTTGGTCACCTTTGTCTCCTTTGTTTGTTTCCCCTCACACGTGTGCTTCATCTCTTCACCCTTCCATCCAGGATGATCCTATTGGCAACCTCAACCTTGCCTTTGAAATAGCAGAGAAATACCTGGACATACCTAAGATGCTTGACGCAGAAGGTACTAGAGTAATAGGCGCTCCTCCTTAGCTAACACTTATTTTGCCTCTCTAGTTCTGCATTCTTCATTTCTGACTTAAATGTGCATTTTTCATTTCAAGTGCATTTGATGTTTGCATAACATTGTAAATGTTTGCCTGTCAGCATATTTGTGTGAAGAGTATATCATACCACTGTAAAGTATGTTGGGCATGGGGGACGTCAGTATGCTTAAGTCTCAAGTATTTATGTCGGATAACTTTGAAAGTCTTTGACAGTGCTGTATGTTTAAGTGAATGATCATGGAACATAGTGATTGTATCTCAAGTAAGATGAATGTTAGGTTGAAGACTGAGAAACTGCAGAAGTAGATTCTCAATGAGCGACAAAGCATCCAGTAGTGACTCATTTCCTTGAAGCATTAATGTAGCAAAGCATGATGCTATAGACTATTGAATTTGCGTTGAAAGAAATTTTGTCAGATATATATGTGAGACTTGTTGGCTCAATTTCATTTTTCAAGGATTTTGTTATAGTCCTGCATCATCCTTATTGGTTGTTTGACGTTTCCTTCTCCTCAGACATTGTGAACACAGCCAGGCCTGATGAGAAGGCCATCATGACATACGTGTCATGTTACTACCACGCCTTCTCCGGCCTGCAGAAGGTAAGAGCTCATAGACTGTAGTCACCTTTATTACATTTCCTGTGCCGTATGTAGAAAAGAAAATGTTGCACAAGTTGATCTTGTCTACTTAATACATATCCATGGCTATAAACTTTTGGTAATATGTTGATTTGACTTCCTGAAGATGATAGTGGCATGTTTATAAATCTCATGGAGGTGTTTTAATTCTTAAGCAGTGACAATTTTGTTATTGTGATTTGTAGAGAAGAAAAAAGGCCTTTTAATACATATATCTCCATGTTTTTCCACTTGTAGGCTGAGACTGCAGCGAACCGCATCTGTAAGGTGTTGCGGGTCAACCAGGAGAACGAGCGGTTGATGGAGGAATATGAGAGGCTGGCATCTGATGTGAGTTTATTGTTTAAAAGATCTCCATTCGTGACAGTACCTCACTATTCTTCCTGGAGTCTTAACATACACATTACAATTGTAAGCAATGAATACAGATAACAATATATACATATATACATACAGTTGTTGCTGTGTTCATTGTTAGGGAAGATTTAGGTTACTGGTGGAGGTAGATTAGATTTGAATGTAATCACTTTTTGTATACCACCAGAAGGGGACATCTAATTTGGTCTTTTGATTTGATTTGGTTAAGGAATGGCTTTATAGAGATTAGAGGAGTAATTTTTCTGTGGGTTGGGTGGGGTTGGATGTCATAACATGTGTGCTTATAAATACCCTGCAGGTCATTGTTAGTACTTATATTGCAGCACATTGTCAACGTATCTTCTCTGTTTATAAAGCCATGCATTTTGTCCCATACAGCTGCTTGAGTGGATTCGTAAGACGATCCCGTGGCTGGAGAACAGGACCAGGGACAACACACTGCCAGGAACACAGGTAAAGAAACAACATTTCGTAAATTGCAAACATGAAGTAAACTTACGTATGGTGCAAGTAAAGCTTGTGTGCCAGCTATGTTCTGACATAGCTCACAGAACATAGCTCACTCTGGGGGTGGTAGTGTGAGAGATGAATAGAAAAATACCAAAATAGATTGTTTCCTTTAATACATTTGAACAAGGACATAAACATTTTTGTTTATCCAAAAGCAGTATGTCTTATTTTGAATGTAGTGGAGCCCAAAGCCCATAGATAGTGGTCTAGAATTTGTATAATGATTGAAATTTAGATATTTTGCCAGATTATAGAAGATGCAAAATACTCATCATTCCCTATATTTCTATAGCACAAACTCGAGGAGTTCAGAGACTACCGCCGCAAGCACAAACCTCCAAAGCTCGAGGACAAGAGTAAGCTGGAGATCATCTTCAACACGTTGCAGACCAAGCTGCGACTCAGCAACAGGCCAGCCTACATGCCTTCTGAGGGGAAAATGGTCGCGGTAAGCAGATCAGCTTACGCTCTCATGTAGTTTGGTTAATATTCATCAAAATTGGATTAACGAGAAGTGAACATTAAAAAGATATTTACAAACATAGCTTCTTGTAAAGATATGTTTATACACAAGTATGTATATATATATATAATCATGAGAGGTTTGTCTTAGTCTGTTAGCTGAAGGCTGATATCTGTCAGCATTGAATGAAACAGAGTAACTATGATGTGTTGTTACATGGTAAAGTTTTCAAACTGCAGATTTAGATGGAATGACCCAAGTGAACCCATGGGTGATCCTCCCAGAAATCTTTGGTGTGTTGCTAAGGGCCCAATTATTGCTCACATTAAATGGGCAGAGAATACAAGAATCTCCCCCGTGGGTATCATCTGATGTGTCTGCTAGAATCCATCATTGTGAAGCTCATTAAGATGGTACATAGATAGTCAGCCATGTGAGCACCCAGAGGCTTTATCATGTCCATTCATGGGGTGGAAGAAGAGCAAAGTATCACACAGGATCAGCCCTCATCGTATGTTACAACTGTAAATCGTAAACACCTGCAGCCTGTTTCACACATCAGGTGAAGATAGCCCACATGGGCTCCATAATGGTGCTCTTAAACTTGACCATTCGTGATACGGGTTTGCCTGACGACACCCTTCACAACATATCAGTACAGACATATTTCAGAGGGATCATAAAAGAAGTGCAAACCATAGTTCGGCATGCCTCAAGTTTTATAGCCTATAATAAAAGTTTGTAATCATAGGATTTCTATCACTTCTATTATTGCTGAAACTAAAATGTAGAAAGATGTGAAATTGAAGATTGCTGCCCTAAGTAAAGTTTAAAAAGTTACAAATGGCTCTAAACTTGTGTAAGTTCTTATCTTCCAAGTCATGAGAATGGAGTATGTACCTCAGTAAAAGTCATAAAGGATGACACAGATACGAATACTCCTCCCCACAGGATATTGCCAATGCATGGAAGAAGCTGGAGTTTGCTGAGAAAGGATTCGAGGAGTGGCTTCTTGCAGAGTTGAGAAGGCTGGAGCGTCTGGATCACTTGGCCAGGAAGTTCAAGCACAAATCCGACATCCATGAGGAGTGGACCGAGGGCAAGGAGGTTATGCTGCAAGACACGGACTTCAAGAACTGCAACTTGTATGAACTGAAGGTGAGGAGAGTGTATTACATGGATTTGTGAGAATGTACACCTTTGCTTACTTTGATATTCATGAATTTGCAGTCTCCAAAAGGCTTGAAAATCTGTCTGGCACTTTCCTGACCTATAGTTATTTTAGAGTGATAACTGCAGCAGTGATGGATAGAAGGACAATCCCAAGGTTGACTGAAAACTGTGATCTTTATCCTAATAATCCATACCGATCTGCTGTGATGTTGCGCGTGTACTGATGATTGCTGTATCCCATCCCCCATCAGGCGCTGAGGAAGAAGCATGAGGCATTTGAGAGTGATCTGGCCGCCCACCAGGACCGTGTGGAGCAGATAGCTGCCATTGCACAGGAGTTAAAGTAAGTCTCTGTCATTATCACCTTGTGTTCTCAGTCTGGTATGAGAATCATCAGTTTTGTATGTCTTATAAGTAGCTGACCCTTACTATGTGTATTGTGATATTATTCGTCTGATTGACTGACACTGTAAAGTAGTTGATACTTATTGTGTGTTTCACTGGTTTGTTGTAATATATTTTTCTTAATATCAAAGTGCAATAAAATGATAAATATCATACAAGATGGGTTTTGTTCATGCAAATGTTGGATTTGTATGTAAATAGATCTCAATGTACAAATGTGATATATATCAAGTGTTTGTCTTGCAGTCATGTCCTTTTGTATACCCCTCTTCTTGGACCAAATCTTTAATTAGCACTTTGATGATTATTCCCTCTTAACTTGGATCAGTTTGTTCATTGAAGTCTTGCTGAAATTACCTAAATCTGTCTAATCCTGTTTTTATTGTGTTGAAGACTTTTTGTTGCACAAAAGTAGTGTAAGTTGCATGCAATGTGTGTCAAGTAGAACCACTGCACCCAAAAGTGCCACTGCTTCATAGAGTATGATTTTTGTGTTCTTGTGTGCCAGACAGCATGGTTCTCCTCCTGACACGTGATAACAAAAACTGTCTGATTCTTTTCATCAGTTTGGATGGAAAACAGTTCAGTTTTCGTACTGTCAATCAAAATTGTTTGTGGTTTTGTTGGTGAACATACTATGAAATGCATGCAGAAGTAGAATTATACAACATCCACATATGAAAGCGTAGGTTAAGCTTCTTTTGCATCAACAATGACACAGTCAAGTTTATGAAGCTACAATTACAAGAATCAAATAAGTATTCTATTTTACTCAAAGTAACAGGAATGAGTTGAGGTGAATTGCATGACCACCCTGGACCTCGTTGCAGGAGTGTTTTAATTATAACTGTGTTCCTCTGCACCATGTCTAACCTGTGTGTGCTTGATGCACTACATTGCCGTGTTCATTGACCGTTACTTCACGTGCCAGCGCACGCTGCATGGCTGACTGCATGTCTTGTCTCCCTGCAGTAACTTAGAGTACAATGATGCAGATGCGGTGAATGAGAGATGCCAGGTACTGAACACACTCACTCGGCACTGAGCACATCCACATCACAATGTCCCCTTCATGCCTCAACAGTAGCAACCTTAACATGCCCCAAAACCCTTTCATCACCATGTCTTCAAACAAGGCCATAGATTTTGTTTACTACAATATTGGAATCACTGAAAATTTTCAAATTAAGAAGAAATAATTCAGTAGAGAAGGTGTGTGTTCTTCCAAGGCACAAACTTACAAGAGTAACACCAACTGACCTAATTACAAATAGAAAACTCTCAGTTCAGGATGCTACTTGCAGGAGTGAGGGGGAAGCCATATTTTTTTCTCCACCTGTCTTCCACCCATTCTGTCCTGAAATCTTCTTTCCTCTTGACAGATGCTCTTCCACATATGCATTGTCTCAAACAGTCACTCCTTTCCTTTGAAGTCCTGGTGTAGCAAGTCACCTCCATCCCACCATGTTCAAAACCTGCCATGTCTTGGAGGGATGTGACACCTACACCTCATCTTGTTACCCTGGTGTGGGACACATCTCCCCTCCCCCATCTTGTTTGACCTCCCCCCTGTTAAGGGATCAGACACCCCTTCCTGACATCACCTGAACCCCCCTGGTGTGGGGGTGAGGAACATGAGCAACCCCACCCTAGTTCACACCTCTGCCCCCTTATTTTACAGTGATCTGGAGTACTGGGACGTTGTAACAATCAATGCTAGATGCCAGGTATTTTGTAACAGGCTTGGTTTCGTTTCTCCCTTTTCTGTCTTTTAGGATTTGATGCATTTTCTTGCACTTCTGTTCTTTTCTTTCACTTTCTCTCACTTTCCTTTCTGCACACACGCTGTAGCTACTGGCAAACATTAAGCTTAGCATGTGTCCAAGCTATGCCCATTTTTCTAGAATGATTGGTGAAATCCAAGGCTATTTGTCAGTTGCTTCTCAAATTCTCTCATTGTCATTGATTTGGCTATTGGAACCATAGTGATGTTTCAGACACCTGCGTCCCTCACAATTGCTTGTGAGACTTTACAGCATGATTACATCCTGGGGTTCTAGCATGTTGGAACTGCTCCCAAAATTGCTTCTAAAATGTCAAGTTCATCTATATCCATTAAAGATGAAGCCCTGAAATAAGATGCTTCTGCCCAGCTCACAGCTGTAGTTACAGCTTAGTCTGCACCTCATTATCTACAACTCCATGCAAAGTTACTGCCATAGATCTGTACTGATTTATTTTGTCATTCCTCAGCGAATCTGCGACCAGTGGGACAGATTGGGAGCCCTCACACAGAAGAGGAGAAATGCTCTGGATGTGAGTACAGACCATTCATGTACATACTGTGAAGCTGAATCATATCTATCGCTAAGTCATTGTCTACAATAGAAACTCCATGCCTAGGAGAAATTGTAGGTTTCTTGCGATATGAATCTTTTGACGGTTCATGGTTTAAGTGTAGCAGCTGTCCATCTACTAATCTACCATTGATGATCTCACAATATACCTCAAATAGTGAATCCCCTGAAATGATTCGTGGACTTTCTGTTTCATTCCTCTAAGCAGACCGTCTCTTTAACAACCTACTTGTGTGCTCTGTTCACAGGAAGCTGAGAAAATCTTGGAAAGAGTGGACCAATATCATTTGGAATTCGCCAAGAGAGCAGCTGTAAGTATCCTTACTGTGTGACTAAAGTAGAACTAAACAAACCGTAACATATACATGTATACGGTATTGAGATGAATACAAGTTATGAATTTAAACACATTCAAAAGGAGTAAAATGTCTTGTTGATATAAGCATATGTGGGATTTGTCTTTACGTGTTTTTGGTTTCTTTTCCAGCCATTCAACAACTGGATGGACGGTGCCAAGGAGGACCTGGTGGACATGTTCATTGTGCACACTATGGATGAGATCCAGGTACTGTTCCCTTGTTTTAGCTTACTGTACTACACATAAAGATATGACACAATACACAATCACATAGGATTGTACATGAACCAGACCTGGCAAACAGGATTCAGGTACTGTACAAGCATTCTTATACACTGTACAAAGTTTTCAGACTTACATATGGTCAACCACTCTTTGACAATCCAGTCTTGCCTCTGCCTCTTTTCAGGCTGCTTTATTTTTTGCTCTCCTACAGTACTGTGGGATATGTGTAGCATGTTGAATGGAATTATTTTTCGAGCTGTTTTATTTTGTTTCTTCTACAATGTACTGAATTTTACTCTGAGTTTGATGAACCTATACCATGCTGGCCACTCCAAGAGCCACAGCTCAGCACTCTACTTCCACAAAACATAACTGTCTATTAAGTTGGCCCGGTGGACATGCATGCAGACCACTCTCACCCCTTGCATGTTGATAAGTACTGCTGACTGATAATCCGACCTTTGATCTCATGCTATCCTCTGGATTTCCTCTACTTCTACCTGCATCAGGAGGTAGGGTGTGGCACCAGCCTACTTACTCAGGGGATACAAAATTAACCCCACTCCGCTACTTCGGCTGGAGCCAGTAATAGTACACAGTAGTTTGCACTGTAGCATACATTCGTTCTGTTTCATACCACACAAATTCACATCTGTTTAGTTTCATGGAGTCTTAGTTGCTGTTTTTGTTTAAATTATACACCAATTACTCCAAAGCACCAATCACGATGGACACCAACAAAATCTACCCCAGCCTTCAACGTCTTTTCCTCTCACCTGCCTTCCTTCCTCACAGCACCTCCATGATCCATGCACTATAGTTTCTATGGTTGGCAAAAATGTCAATCTTCACAATCATTGCATCAGGTTCAACTATCCATCCACAACTGATGATGATGACAGCTTTGCCATTTAGAGCCTTTTAAACACTTCTGGAAAATCGTGTCAGAAATCGTCTAGAATTCTTTTTTCGTCAGGCTTTAAGAGAGAAAGATGGATTGAAGAATTGCAGGGAGCGTAATTGGATGTAGCTTTCCAAAAGCCATTCAATATTTTAGAGAGCCAATGATTCAAATCCACATAGATTGGATGACCTACCATATAGCTGTCCAGCAGAGTATAAGAATCTAACCATGCCTGATTCCTGTAGGGCCTGATCGATGCCCACGAGGCGTTCAAGATGACCCTGCCCGAGGCAGACAAGGAGTTCAATGCCATCATGATGTGCATCACGGAGGTGCAGCGCATCGTACAGCAGCTCGACCTGAAGGGAGTCACCATCAACCCCTACACCAACATCACAGGAGAGGTGAGTAACGATTATTGCACAGGCAGTAGCAACAAATTCGCTAGTAAATAAGAACAAATCTATCTTGTCCCATGATGCAAAGCTGTATCAAACAACGCCAAATGACAGTTACTCAAGCGTATTACCTGGATGTCTAACCTTCATCAACGTAAAGCTGTATCAAATTTGCAGCTAAGCATAAACAAGAACATGCCAAAACCATTGGATGATTTACTCCTTGTCTTCCTGAAAAATGTGTTGCCCTAAATGTCATGACTGACTTAACCGGTCACTCAAAGCTTCAACATTCAAAGATACAGAGCAGCCTTACAGTACAATATTAATCTGCTTGTGTTTCTGTAGGAACTGAAGCAGAAGTGGCAGGATGTGAACAACCTGGTTCCGCAGCGTGACTCGGTCCTGCAGCAGGAGATGGTCAGACAACAGAACCACGAGCGCCTCAGGCGGCAGTTCGCACAGAAGGCCAACTCTGTGGGGCCATGGATAGAGAAGCAGGCTGAGGCCATCGCCACCATCGGCATGCAGATGCAGGTGAAGCATCCTTGCATTAACTTTGTGTTCCCCATAATGAAAAACAAGTGCAGCCTAGGTACCAAATTTTTTACTCAGTATAACGTTTTATTCGCTGGGAAAATTTTTGCACCCTAGGACACATTTTTACATTCAGGACTTTGGCCTGGTAGAGGGAAACTGACAGTCTGCTAGAAATTAGATTAAACTTAATAACAATATGCTCATCAGTGCCCATTGTTTTTATGATTTCACTGATCTTTTTCTCGAAAGAAGCAAAAGCTGTATTGAGTCTATCTAACATTAAAAAGTAGCAGATTGATAATATAATTGCTACTGCTAAAGATCTGAGTTGATCTGATGAGTTTGTTTTCCTCTTGTGTCCAGGGCACTCTGGAGGACGCCATGTTGAAACTGAAGAACATGGAGGCCCAGATCATGGCCTACAAACCCAACATGGACGAGCTGGAGACATACAACCAGGCCATCCAGGAGTCCCTGGTGTTTGAGAACAAGCACACACAGTACACCATGGAGGTCAGTCTGTGCTCTAGACTCGTCAGTTCATCCTTACATGTACAATCTGAGTTGTAGTGTTGACACGGAAAATGTATGCATACTACAAGCAGTCACAGGATTTGAATTAACAGTTAATGCAAACGAGAAGGCTTTGTTCCAACATCTCTTTCTATAGCAGTGTTGATAAATAGATTTGCTGACTCACACCTGTGTGTTTGTTTCTCAGACTCTGAGGGTTGGCTGGGAGCAGCTGCTCACCTCCATTGCCAGGACCATCAACGAAGTCGAGAACCAGGTAAGAGAGGACAGTGCAATTTGTTGGAAAGCCATTGAAGAGTAGGACATTCCCTTGTGATTACACCTAAGTCTTGGAATTTCATCAAATGCAATGTAGTCTTAATGAGTTGGTTGAAAAGCTAGAGCCTTTCCTTACCATGTCCCACTCTTTTCCTAGATCCTGACCAGAGAAGCCAAGGGCATCCCAGAAGAGAAACTGCAGGAGTTCAGGGCCTCCTTCTCTCACTTCGACAAGGTAAGGCAGTCCACACTGCAGGGCATCACACTCACAGGTTTGATGCTGTGCTTTGCCAGGTCTCTGGCAAACTGGATCAACACCAAGTCTTTCATAGATCATCCTCATATACCAGAAATATGCTACCACTGTGTGGAACACGTTCACAGCTTTGGAAAACATGAAGTAAAACAAATTGCTTGTATGCACTGCATGTTAGAAGAGCAGAAGATGAGACTAGTGCTTGCCTTCAGCCAATATATATATGCATACTTATGTATCTAAAACTGAGATACCATACTACATTTTCATACCAGAATGTTGTTATACTGTATGTTATTCAAATTATTGTGCATTGGCAGTATCACTTAATGAAAGGCTGCTGTTATATAGATTTCAGCAGGTTCAGCTTTAATGCCTTGCCACGGTAGCTCCATGTAGAAGCTCAGTAAGGCACTGCTCTATTTGTGTGGCTCACCCCACCACTGCCCTGTTCTATGTTGCATGTTCTGTGTGCATGCCCCTCCACTTGCCTGTCATCCGACTTCACCGTCCACTGCACTCTTCGACTTTTGATATTTTGACAGTTTTCTTCCCTTTGAATATTTTCAGTACCTTTGATATTTCTGATTACTTTCATTTCTTTTGATCGCATATTTGCTGCCTTCCCTGTTGCTCTTAAATGACTGAATTATTTCTATCTTCTCTATTCCCTTCTTTTCCCTTCTCGTTTTCCTATGTTGTTTTGTGTGATGTATTTCCTTGTTTGTTTCTGTTTTCCATGTGCTGTTCACTTCGTCTATGTGTCCGTTTCTTGTCCTGCTCCACATCTTGTGTATTTTGTCCTGTTTCCCCCCCCCCCCCCCCTTCTATGTGGTGTGTTTGTTGCCTCTTCCCCCTGTGTGTTGTGATCTCTGTGCGTGCGTGTGTGTGTGCGTGTAGAAACGTACATTAGCTCTGGAACCTGAAAGCTTCCGCCAGTGCCTGCTGAGTATGGGCTACCACTTCAACCCAGGCAGGGAGGTAAGGCTAGGGTGTGATGATCCATGTCGGGCCAGTTCAACCACACAAGCTGGTTCACAGACAAGTGTCGACACCTCGATATTTGGATATGAAGTGTTTGGCATCCATGTCCTAACCCCTGAAAAGTCTGTCAGTCGCTACATTGTGAACCAGCTGGTACGGACTGGCCCATTGCCTGCTGCTGCATGTGTTTTTGAACATGAATCTTGTTCTATAGGACGGGTCAGGTCGTCTGGAGCCCAACGAGTTCAAGTCTTGTCTCATTAGCATTGGATATAATATTCAAGAAGGAGATAAGGTAGGAGCTGATCAGGATTGTGTAGTAGTGGGTCCTGTAGAGTACGTTACATTGTATCATCGAAACAACAAGTTCATGAAATTCCCTAATAATTTGGTTAAGAGAAAACCACACGTGTATATTAAAATAAAAATGTAAATCATAAAATTGCTTGTGTTGGAATATGACCTTAGAGAAAGTGTGTAACCCATATGTAACACAAATGCAGAGTATGTTTCATCTCTGTGTCAATAGAAAATGTCCCAGTAGAAGATATGTTGAGTAGAGCCCCAACTCTCAGTCACACTGTTTAATGATATTAAGGAATTACTGAAACCTTTCTGACTTGTAAGATAGTAACATTCCCTTTAGGTTTAGGTTTTAAGCCTTTTTGGTTCTAATACCGTTCCGTTGATGTATAAAGTACATGATAACTCAGTGATGATCTATTGCAGACATAGCAGTATCTGACTTGATATTTCTCACCTGTAGGGAGATGCTGAGTTTGCCCACATCCTTGGTGTGGTGGACCCGAACGGCTCGGGATACGTGACGTTCCAGGCATTCCTGGACTTCATGACGCGGGAGACAACAGACTCAGACACCGCTGAGCAGGTCATGCAGTCGTTCAAGATCTTGGCTGGAGACAAGGTGAGACTTGCCTCTTCAGACCAAAGCAAGTTGCATTGAATAAGTCTGTTAAAGACTTTTAAAAGTTTAGCACCACGAAATACAAAGTGTACCAGGTTGCCTTGGGAACAGGTCTGCCAGATTTACACGACGGTCAGAGGAGAATGAAATGGAATTGTTTTCTACATGGTAACTTTTGACCCAGGTCTCAGGGATATAAAAATCACATTTGATGATATTCTCTTTTCTTTCTTCAGCCCTACATCACACAAGAAGAGCTTCGGCGTGAGCTGCCGCCGGACCAGGCAGAGTACTGTATCGCCAGGATGACCCCATACATGGGGGGAGACGGCGTCCCTGGCGCGCTGGACTACATCTCCTTCGCCACAGCACTCTACGGAGAGAGTGACCTCTAACCTCTCTACATACACATGCAAATAAATGTATATGTATTTATCTTAGTCACCATCCATTACTCCAGGGGTAATTTCCGTACTTTGGGGGAGTTAGTGAGAACACGTGCCTTTTGACAGCAGGGCTGGGTTGTGATTGTGCTTGTATGTTGAGGAAGGAAGGGGTAGTAGCCAAAGGAACAAAAGTAAAAGTCTTCTTCTGTCATTGGGAGGTAGTGTAGTTGTGCCATCTTTCATTGTGCAACCATCAGAATTTGCAAGATATATGACGAGAATGAACTGTAATGGTAGGGAGGGGACAGTAGATGTAGTGAAGTAGCTGGGAGTGTGTTGATGGCAGGACATTGTAGCTGTGATGACGGTGGGTTACCAAGATGGGGTACCTGTGCTTTGGCTTGAATATGGACATCACAGCAGCACATATTTATGTATGTGTTACTTCCGGGACCAAAATCGGGACTGTTGCACATAGATAGATGTGACCACATGTGCGGCTATGTTGTGCTTGTTCTAGTGAGACACAGGCAATTTAGCAGCAGCTCAGACCTGCGCCAGCTCACTGTAGCTGTTCGCAGGTCGTGACCACGTGTTGCTGCCAGATTGGTGCATTTGAAATCAAACGTTTCTTAGGTTTGAAGCGATTCATTCTGGAAGGTCAAAACTTGATCTGATGACCAACCTAGATGTGACCACATGTGCAGCCTCACACCTACAGATTGTTTAAAGAGAATGCCCTCCCTCCTGTCAAGAGCGCCATTCTCATAGGGAAGAGGTAGTACCTACCTGACTCTCTCTACCCTACATAAGGCAGAGGCAGTCAGTGTGACCACAGGTGCCCTCCCTCCCCTCTGGAATGGCTTCACCCTATTTAGAGAACATGGTTCTCTATTTGGGTTGCTGTCCCGTGTGTGAGCCAGCAAAGTCCTGCCCCCTGGGGCAGAAGGATCTATGTCAGCATGGTGTGGAGCAGCAGAATGCCTGGCATACTTGGGCTTCCTGGGAGCTAGCAGAGAATGTGCAGGGAGTCTATGGTTGCCCCGACTCAGCACAGCTGTCTCCCCACGTGAACGCACTCCCTATAATTAGCTCGAGATTTCGTATCAGCTACTGCCCCAAATATTTTTGAACGCTTAATTGTTTTATACTGATCAGTAGTTGTGTACTTCACGTTATTGCCAGGTCCCATCAGTTGATTTTGCTTTTTTTTCTACATATGATACATGTATTTATCATAACCTACATTGTATACAGTCCTAGAAATTATGCAAATTTAAGAGTAGCTGCCTATATGTAAGGCCAGCAGGGTAGCTTGCATATGCTTGATATAATTCTCCACCTGAAGTATAGTAGTGGTATGTCATGATCTGAGAGGTTTGATTTGTTTAAGGTGTCAAATAGAGGTGGTTTTATCTGACTCTACTGTAGACTGTTAATTGGATGGAAGGGGAAATAAAAACTTTGTACTCTTGAAAACATCATTCTGGTTTTCTGTGTGTTTCTGTGTGTTAATTAATTTTTACGTAATGTCATTGTGTGTGCTGAAGACAAAAACAAATTACAAGATTCTTCTATTTAGGGGAAGACATTTGACATTGCCTGTTTACGGACATCAAAATCTGCTAGGTTTTAGAGCACTGGAAATTCAGTAGCGTAGGCATCAGTATTTCTCGTGATATGGTTGGTTTGATCGCATAGAGGACTGCAGTCCATTAAGATTATTATAAAATAGCTGTTTTCTTGGGAAGGGACTTCAAGAAACAATTTCATGATGTACAAGGCTATACATTGAAGAAAAAACACATCTTGGTCATGGGGATAAGTAACCCATATAACAGAGTGATGTATTTAGCTGCCATCATCAATCATGAATGTAACATCCAGGACAACAATAGTCCTAACTCCATAGACCTGTACCTAAAATAGCCTGTCCATTAATTATTGTGCTACAAATACAGCTCATCCTGTCAACCATAACACCACATGTGACTGTTCATTACATGTACATGATGTCATATTGACAAAACCAGTTGGATCCAACGGAGGGCTGATAAATTGCTGACTATGTGGACAAAAAAAATACAAAGCTTGCTGTGCAATCAAGTTTTTTCTGATAATTGAAATATTTTTTTCGACTTGATATAAACATCGTCTTCAAATTGAACTAGTCAGTGTTTGCCATACAGTATATACAAACAAGATAAAGAATGCCTCCCTTTCTTACCCAATAAACCCAGCTGAACATAATTAAGCTCTATCTTTACCATTATATCCACTAGCAGAATGTGTAGATATTGCAGAATGGTCCCTCACAACCTCTTAAGCCTACAACTATCAAAGTCTTTAGTTATGTGTATAACTTCAAGATCCTTATAAACAGTACTCTTCTCTGCTTCAAATACAATAAATTGACTGCTATTTCATTTGGCTTTTCCAAGATGAAGAGCATTGCAAATATTTATTTTCCCACAGTTCAAAGAAAATATTACCCTGAGGCATGATAGCCATTAATTACTATGTACAAACTTGCATTGCTTTAATACCTAAACATGCTAAAATTCATTCCACATCTTTCGCTTATTCCCTTCCAAAAAAAAGCAACTACCGTTACCAATTGGCTGCACAAAAGATAATCTTTGTAGAACACATCTATAGTACAGGAGACCACTTACGCCATCTTTGGCTTTCCTGAACTACCTGGTATTTCATACATTATTCAAACCAGTATAGTTGAACATCCATCCATGATAAAGGACAGTTCCAGACTAGAAGACATCGACCTCTACATCAGCTGCCTTGCCAGGTTTGGTCATCTTGGCCAGCAGGTCCTGCCCCATGGAGGAGGCGAAACTCTTCAGGATGTTCTCATCGCCCATCTTCACAGCCAGGTCATACGGTGTCTCACCCTTGTCATTCTTCCTCTTGGAGTTAGCGTTGCACCTGAAGAGCAACAGTAACATTCAGCAACATACCAACAGGAAAGGGTTTTAGTCAACAAACATGTTCTTGATTTTGAGAAGATAAACCAGGCTATGAAGTGGGATTTTGCAAAGGTAACTTAACAGTCACAAGCTTCAAACTCCTTTTATGCTGTGAAACATTAGAAATTCATTTAACCATTCTTTAAGTATACAAAAGCTGATTACCCATAGTTAGTATGTAATAGCTCTTGTACTTCTAGACCATAGGAAACCACGGTATCATACAACTCAGTGTTCTCGCCAGCGCCCGTCCTCCTGTCATTTGACGGGTTTTTGTCGCTCATGACGGACAAAATTTTTGCCCAACCCGTCATTTTTAATGGCCAAAACTCGGTGTGTAAAGATATTTAGACAGAGTTTAGAATTTTGAAAAAACTCCAGAGGATCAGCGGAAGTTCGCGACGAGGGCGATCTAGATCATTTCTAATGCCCGCCGGCGACAACCCCAGCAACACACAGAGAGCGCCGTGGTGGTTGCTAGTAATATTTGGTGGCCACCAAAATCTCGGCGTCATGCGCGGCGGGCGCCCTCCCCACTACAGTTTTGGCCGGTCGCATCGGGCTGACGTTTATTTCTGTTTTATCCCTCTCCGTTCACCGTCAGTTATTGTCATCATCAAAGAAGCCTTAAAATTCAGAACTATTCCTATAGCTATCAGGCTTTCTATAGTCTGTGTAAACATCCAGCCGCGGCGGCTAAATTACATGCGCTTTCTTCCCGCAAGAAATAGTAAACAGGATCAGATATTTTATTCGCCAATCACAGCGCACGTCCCCGTCGCGTCAAGAAAAACCGACCAATGACATGCGAGTCTCGCTACTCGAGAGATTTCAGCTAAGCGTGAATCTTCGAGATGTTAGGGGAATGGCGGGGATGGCAAAGATCGCGCGACGAACTGCGGCTGTTGGAAGGCTTGAATCGACAACTTTTGAACACATTCAGAGCAGTTACCGGAGAAATTAACCGTGGAAAACATTGGAGAAAGAAAATGGACGTCTTTAGGCCGAAATTATGGCGTTCTCTCTCAAAGTGGGGTGTCAAATTCCTCCTTATGTTCAATAATTACAGGGAGCATTCGGGACAAGTGTTGAAAAATTGTATTTTATTTTTGCCGAATCATTTTGTGTGTATTTTTTGTAGGACGCAGATACGTAATTAAGTTTTGTTGTGCTAAATTTTATTTTCTTTGCCGATTGTATACAACATATAAACATAGAAGTGTAGCTTGTGTGTGAAAATTCGATCTTACCGCGATGACGGCACGCCTCCCAAAAAAATTAAGCCTGAAACCCTTGTGTAAAATAATGTCCTTGATTAAACTAAGCTTATTCTACTAGGAAATTTCCCCATAAAAATGCAGGAAATAGCGTTTCAGAAGGTCTAGATTTCAAAATTTTCCGGGGGAGAATACCCCCGGACCCCCCTAGGAACCTAGGCCTTCGGCGCTCGATTTGTTCTTCCCTCCGGCATATTTGAAATGACGGGTAAAAATTTCAGGCTGGCTAGAACACTGATACAACTCACCCTAACAGAGCCTGGACTGCTCTCTTGCCAGCTGGGCCCAGGTTAACTGCTTCATGCAGAGCCGTGTTATTCTTCCTGCAGATGGTAAAAAGAGAATGTGCTGTCATTATCTAGTCTCTTTGTGTCACATACAAAACTTAACTACTAAATAAACAATGATCAATCAATTTTAAAAATGATGTGACAAATCCATTGCAACATGCTAAACAATTCTTATCGAAATAAGTAAACCATTTCATCTGGCAACAAAGTCATATTTGACATATCTGTTTTATGTTGCAACAAAGATGCATGCTCTGGTTATTTGTGATCATGGGGAAAACAACTGACTTTTGGCACACCTTTCCAGAAAATCATTTTCCTAGTGATTAAAAGATAAATTGTTTGCCTGTTCACTCAGGCTTGTATTCCTTACCCATGTACTCAATATAATGAGTAAGACTTGTAAGTACATGTGTATTGTCCAGATCAGTGCAAAACTCAATGATGGGCTGAATTCTGAGCACAATGTGTAACATAAATGGACAGAAAGGTTGTAGATCTAAGACAGTTGATCAGTGTAAGAAGATAACTCACGGTCCTGAGCGCTTATCCACCTCAGCCCCGGCCTGCACCAGGACAGGGATGGACTCATGACGATTGTTCATCACCGCAACTGTCAGCACAGGGCGGTCATCATTGTCCACCAGGTTAGGGTCAGCTCCCTGGTGCAGAGAGATAACGTTGGGTAACCTAAATTCGTGGGGTACTTAAAGTCGGGATTTTTCGAAAACGGGGTATTTAGGGATATTTGCTAGATGCAACATCAGCAATACCGCTAGAAATGCAAACTTGACAGACTAACGTATTCAGAACACTGTCTGAAAAGCTTTGATAACCATGCATTAGAAGTTGGCGACGTCAAAAACTCTCCGTCCCTTATTGACAGAGTCTGGGGGCTTCGTGGGAGAACCACACTGCACGGTTGTTCGCTGGTTTATAAGGCAAATGTCACATCTCCTGCCTGCTAAACACAATTATTTACAAGACAACTTATTACAATCTCTTTTGCTAACCTGTATACGTAACTGGATGCTAAGTGTGATCAATCGTCAAAACTCCTCTTTGTTGCTACAACCTACGGCACGTGTATTTTCCCGCCGCCATACTATTACCCAGAATCCTGTCGTCAAGCAGACGACAAAGGTTTGTGAGGAATACTTTTTTGTCTAAATGTTGCGTGTGATAGTGGACTAAAGACGATATTTTCCTCAAAGTTTTCTCCTAACACAACAAGGAACACATGGACATAGTAGTATAACCATTGCTACGGCACCCAGCTAACTTCCCATGAATAATGTACACGTTGCCATGACGGTGGGGATCGACTTTGAGTGACGTTCTACCGACTCAACAAACGGGATGTTACCGAAAGCCTGATGTGTACAGTACGGCCGTTTTTTCGTGTATTTTTTTACTTGGACACGTCTTTATCCATAGCACTCTCCTCAAGCCAAGGATGGAACGAATAGCTGCTGTATAAAATGTGATTAGCGGTAAGATATTCAAGACGAATCTTCTCTCCCGAATTAATGTGCCCCCCTGTCCGACAGCACCGTAATTGTGCTTGCGGCGGACGGTAGTTTCAAGTTGAAATATTATGGTCTCAGCACGACTAGAGACAAAATCTACCATATATATGATTAGTGCAAAGATAGTACATGATACTGACAGAATAATAGAAAAAAAGGATGGTTTATTGTTCTGCTAGATTGATTTCAGTCAACCATTATCGGAAAAATCCCGAATTTAGGTTACCCAACGTTACACATCATCAGGAAAGTGGGGGCAGTTTAGAAATTAACCTTTGCAAAATATATCCTGCTGCTAGCAATTATTCACAAAGGCCGTCTGAAAGGGTTGATGTTGACATTGAAGAGCTGTTGTTGCAAAACTGGTTATGCAGTGACTGTGCACCATCATTTCCTTTTACCAGTGGCATTGCACTTGCTCTTATACAAATATATGGCCATAGGTCAGTTCTGGACAGTCAAGTACAGTAGTCAAAAGGACAGCAAATATGCAAAACTTACAAATACCGACTGATCAGATTTTTGTGCATTTAGGTTCATTCACATAAAAGGCAAACAGCTATTTGTGTGCAATTCATCATTGTTCCATGTTGACTAGGGTTAGGAGATGTTCTACTCACCTCATCCAGTAGCTTCTGCACCTCCTCAGCATTGCCTTCTCCCTTAGACCCCACCTCCTGCAGCAGGAGTCTGTCCTCAGGCTGGAACATGCACATATCACATGTCATCACTCACTATGAACAGAGATAAGCAACCCTGCTGCTATTTCTCTCACAACAAGGTTAATCCCCATCTATCTGTATATATCCGGTGTACAGTAGTATACAGGCCTTTCATTGACGTCATGATAATCATAATTTGAATCCTTCGGCAACCATGTTGGTGGATGATTGGATTACCCAATAGCATCTTTGTGTGGTCTACAGAGGTACATTGTAGTCCAACATGGCGCAGATGACGTCAAATGAAAGGCCTGTATACATACTGTATTTGTACAATCAAAGGGACTTAGCAAGTAGCGAGGGTGACGGTGTGAGTAGACTGACTACGTGTATCAGAAATTGGAAAATGGAAGGCAGTATACATGTTCATAGGTGCTGAAACAAAACATCAGCTCCCACCTCCATCCAGTCCTGTACAGCAGCATGTTTACAGGAATGGGACATTTGATTTAGTACCATGTTAGCTTTTGTTGGATTAGCCTCAGTCATGAAGCCCCTTCTGTTGATCTTAATCTTGAAAATACATGAATAACCTTATAGTTATACATGTACCAACACACAGACAGGTTACAGGGCATGTCATACCTCACTAAGCCCTCTCATTTGACTTTCACACACAGAATCAAATCTTTACAACTATTGTTGTATTTCAAAAATTGAGAATAAAGGTGTGTGTGTGCAGGATGATGATAACAATTAAGGCAACTTACATGTAGCTTATCCTCCTTACTGGGCTGTTTCTTCTTCTTGGCCTTCTTGGTCCCTTTCTTCTTCTTCTTCTCACTTGAGTCACTTGCTAAAGTGAAAATGCCAATGTTGATTATAATTCTGTTAGTAAGAACTAAACCCTCTGGATATCACATGGTAACCAATGAAATAACATACATAGATCTGATTGTACAAACCAATGATCGTGCAACAAGGCATTCTTTATCAAAGTTTACAAAAGAAAAATTATTTGATATATACATGTACAAATGAAAAAGAGTTTGAGTTGATGAGATCCAGACTTACCCAGACTAGATGAGCTGCCGTGGAAACTCCTCCTCCTGCCTTCTGTCAGGTTACTCAGGAACTCATCACCTGGGGACAAGCCAGGGAAAGTTGAGTTAAAACATGTGCATGCACTTAGGACATCACATTTGATAAATGAAAACTGATGAAATAGTGCAGTAGAGTAAGACTGAAATTGAACAACTAAGAAATACTGGTAAACATACATTTACATAGCTAAGTCATGGCTTAAAAAAGAAATGATTTGAAAATGAGAACCTTACCTCTGACTCTCATTGGTTTCCCTGTCAGGACATCCTGAAACAACACAGAAAGTTCCAAAGCATTTTCATATTGAGCTTTATGCCAAAGAGTTAAATGTAATATTATTGTAACCCCAACGTATAAACTGTACAAAATATACTGGGAGACAAATTTGATTTGGTCTAGTCTAGTCTAGTCTAGTCAAGTCTAGTCCAGTCTAGTCTAAACTTAGTCTAGCTTACTAAAGACTATAACATTACAAACAAAATTATGATGATGTACCTTGTTTCCCCTGAGGGCAAAGGTCATGGCCAGCGCCAATTCATAGCCATCCTCATGTACTGTTGCTGACACCAACTGTAAGGAGACACAAGGATCATTCACGTTAGGTGAAGGAGAAACAGATTCTTCCTGCTGTCACATAATATTTAAACTTAAACTAAAACATTCTACTCCCATGACTTGATGTACAATAAAACATATCTAACCTTGCCCATCCTGGGTTCTCCTACGTTAGCTCTGAACTCTGTAGTGTTCTGTGCATACGCCCGGAGATGTCCACAGATGTGGTCAATCTGCTTCCTCCAGTAACCTGCAACCATGTAAAGAGAACAAAACATTTCATTCACTCATTTCTATTACAAAACATTTCAATTCTGACTAATTCTTCGGTAGGTAAGATAACTGATGATGCTAACAAATTATAAAACTACTTCAAACATGCTTGAAGATCCTGAAAAGGATGTGTGTTTTTATCCTTCTGAGCAAGAAGATCAAAGAATCTGGTTCAGAGTGTGCAGATCGCTTTTGTTCTTTATGTGGTAAGTTGACAGCCCACCTTTCCCTGGACTGACAGCGCTGACGGGCGGCCGCTTGTCGCTCATCTTCTCCACCTTCTCTCGCTCCTCCGCCTCCCGCATCTCTCGCTGCTGCATCTCCCGGAACGACGGGTAGAACAGCCCCACGGTCTGCGTTGCTACCGTGGAGGAGGGCGGGGCCTTGGGTGGCGACACAGGCAGGCTGATTGGTACCCATGAGCCCGACACCGACCTATCCAGCTTGGGTGCAATATAGCATGCAAGTGCAATTCACCAAGTGCAAAAGAGTGATGCATTACTTTATGCAAGTGCAATTCACCAAGTGCAAATAGGGATGCATTAGGTGCAATACAGCATGCAAGTGCAATTCACCAAGTGCAAAAGAGTGATGCATTACTTTATGCTAGTGCAAATACAGGTGCAATATGACAGGCAGGTGTCATTAAAAATGTGCAAAATAAAGTGTGTATAAAATTCACCAAGGCGCAGAGTGGGTTGCCGTTGCAAATTGTGGCTACAAGTGCATGATATAGCGCCTGGTCTCTCCGGTGCAAAACATTCACCAACGTGCAAAACTCATGTCTTGGATTGGTAAGAAATGTATATCCCCAGGTCACTGACAAATGTGACTTTTTACACTGAAGGGCCAAAATCACCAGGTACATGCAAATATAATTATGGGCCATTTTTCTCAGACTTGTATGTGGCTAATCTACTATCAATATCTCTCATTCAAGACGTCTCCTGTGATATAGAATATCCCTACAGCACCCCTGACACAGGCCTAACTACTGGTGTGCAGGAAGCGATTGCTACAACAGCTGGCAAATAGGGAGTCACCAAAGCAGCAAGACATGTAGGCCCATACTCACCAAGGGAATCGAGATGAACTTATCTTCAGAGGAATCCTTGTGGCCAGGAACACAAAGTGGTGATGAGAATTAACTTAGATATAAAGGATTAACCTATTTTATATAAAGAAACTACATGTACTACCATTGTATACTTACAAATTGTGATCCGGGAACCATCCTGGCTGTGTTCCTGGTGGGAAGAGGCAGGAGAAGAACAATTTGAAAACAGGGAAAAACTACACAATCACAACTTTGAAGTCTGGTGTTACATATTTACATATTCAAGATCAAAATGGAACTAACACTAACAGATACATGTATCTCATCCTGTTTGCAATATTGTATTTGGTGATATGCAAGTTGCTCAGGGCAATTATCATTTGAACAGACTTTTAAGCCTAAGGTCTAAATGTTACAAAAAGCAGCATTGATAGATTAGATATACAACTTTACCTGGGGTCATTTCTGAATGGAGGTTCCAGCAGTGTTCCACAGGAGAGGCAGTAGCGAGCGTACGCCTGGTTACTGGACTTACACTTCCCACAGGTGACATGCATGACAGGTGGGGAGGGCTGGAGGGGAAATCAAACTATATCAGTCTTCATGTCACAATTAGCAATACACGAGGCAGAACCTGATCAAAGCTACACTCTTCAGTATTTGACTTTGTTCATGTAAATCTGGAGTCATAATTTCTGCATGTTCTAAAAGGTACATTTTCTGTTGACCAAGACAAGTGCTCCTTCCAGCTAAACCCTTGCTGAAATCTCTGGGTTGAAGAGCATTTCTTATGGTCTACAGAGAATTTGTTTAGCTATATAAATGCAAGGCTGACAAGGAATAACTACATGCGTTCTTTGGTACAAGCTTAAAAGCAATATACTGGTAAGAAGAAGTGAGAGAAGCAGGAGTGCCCTACCCCACAACACCAGCGCCCAAAAACAGCAGAGTCAGAAGCCTGGAGAAGTGCAAACAGCAGTACAGTCATAGCAGCTAGCAGTGGGAAATCAGTCAAGCAATAGATACACATGTACATGCACCTGGGGCATCCTGCTACAGAGGAGGAGGATCAGTGGAACTACATACAGGTGATCTATTACAAAACCTACAGGAGGACCATGACAGTGAAGAAAAAACTAAGCAGATGCATAAACTTTGTTCACAACATCGGTCTGCCTGTAAAGGACCGATTGATCTATCACAGTGGGGCTTTTCCTTACTGCTGCACTCAAATAAGAGTAAGCGCCAGTAGTCAATGTTCTACATGTCACAAGCCTAGTTCTAAATTCTTTCAAAGTCGAAGATTGAGAAATGTCTGAAGTTAAATCTGTAAAAATAAAAATGTAGTTATGGTAAGGATACTTTCAAGTAAGAGATGATGGTAAGAAGCACCCACCTTGGTACCACACCAGTCACAGAAGCGGGCGTCAGGATTGTTGACACGCCCACACTTGGAGCAGGTCATGAGCCGCCCATGGGGGTCAGGCTTGGGGGCCACGGGGTGCATCCCTCCATGTGCTATTGGCTGGAAAGAGACAGGGAGTTAGCTGGTTCTCAGCTACCACATGTATGTATAGTCTATGAGCAAAACCAAAGAAAAGAAAATATGGTATACCATTTTGACTACCAGTAATACAAAGGACCACAATTTCTTTGCACTTCTTGTGTACCATCATACATAAATCACTCTTTATGCTCTTCTACCATACCTTATTTCAAAGAGTTTGAAAGACAACAAAAGAAACTACATGTAGTTTGCATTCACATTAAAGCCAACCCTCACCTTTCCCATAGGAGGAAGCCTGGTCTCACACATCACACACCTGTCCAGGTCAGCAGGGTTAGCTGTACTACAGGCAGGGCACACACGCTTACCCTGGGGACACAACACACACAATGGGTCAGGGTCTTCAATATCTATAGGACTACATGTAAGTCTCTGCTGCTCTGTCTGTTAACTTTTGCTCTAGCTACTAGTATCCTGTTGACTAACATTTATATGCAATTCATCAACCAGCCAAAATTGAGTTAAATTTTGTTCACCTGTTTGAAGCTTTTCATATTACAAAGACAAACATGTACATCAATTGAAAGACTTATTTGGCACAGAGACAACAGAACTATAGACTTTTGTACTTCTCCATGCATTGTAAGGATCACATTGTACTTACCGCCAGAACAACACTGGCCTGTGGCTGGAGCTGGGGTGGGATGGGAGCCTCACATACCAGACAAGTGGGTGTGTTCAGTGGTACCATAGACTTACAGTATACACACATCCCCATCTGAACAGGGACAAACACAATGTCAGTACACATGATAGGGAGAGATGCTATGGCCCAAGATACCAAGATACTATTGACATCCTGTAGTTATTCAAGCATAATTCAGGACATATGAACTATCAAGGACAACAAGAAATGTGCTCCATTGCACCTACTTTAGTGGTTACTTTGCTTGGCATATGTTCCAATGCACTAAATCTTTGCTGATTTAAATTATCAATAGTAACATATTTTTGGTTTTGAATATGAATTAAGTCACTTTAGTTGTATACATGTACTGTAGCTGTTATAAAAACATCAGTCTCACCTGCCCACCCTCCGGTGGGGGCAGTCTGGACCCAGGAACAGGTGGGACTGGGGAACCACAATCATTGCAGTACCGGGCATAAGGGTCAGAGGGCCTCGGTGCCATGCAGTAGATGCAACTGAGAAGAAAAACATTGTAACTTGTCAGAGGGCATTTTGCTGACTCAACCTAAACTACTGGTATCAAAACATTTCAGCAATGATGAAGATAGGAACAAAAAAAATCACACATCGGACAATCACATAAAAATGTCAACAGTCTAAACCTCATACAATGACACAACTGTTGCGACCGGAAAAGGATGAGAACGGAATTGCATGTTAAGACGGGTACCTGAGGAAGTCAGTTTCTCTCTGTAATCTCTTGGCATGGGACAGGTTCTCAGGATAATCTCCCCAGCCCACCTTGCCAGGGTCCACAGTTGGTCCCATCCTGCTGTGAAGGAACCGTGCCTTGGTCTGTGGCCTCCTGTACTCTGAGCCATCTAGTGTCAAGTCTACAAACACAATGAGAAGAACATAGCAGGGTTAGGCGAACAGTCTCAGAAGTGATATGCATTAATTTTGTGACAAGGAAATCAACTACAGTTTTTCTACACCAGCCAGACTGATGGAAAATTTCCAATATATTTACAGGATATTTGTATAAGCAGCAAAATTATCATATATTTTTACCACACTTGTCACAGAATGACTTACATTTCTCCAAGCCTGTGCCTTACCTTCAATCCTGAGATCCCCCATGTGTGCGGAAGGATCTCCTCCTTCCTGTAGAGTCTTCTTTAAGATCTTACCAATCAGGTTGTGGGACTCCTTCCTGGCTGTCTCCTGGTGCACAAGAACAAGAGAAACAGTCAGCACGTCATCTACAGGACATGTAATATTCTACCCCATCTTATTGTGTAGCCAGCATTCATTCCCTTTACACTGAGCACATGCAACAGGGACCAGGACATGCACTTGCTATTGCACACTGACATGTACTTCTTTATGCAATCAGCTTCACCACTTTATTCTACGATTGGTCGTGTTTTACTTTATCCACTTTATTATAGATGTCGTACCAAGACCTTGTACCAGTTTTGCTGTGGTAGAAAAAACTGGAGAGCTGCTACAGTGCATGCAACTGAAGCCTGAGAGTATGAAGAGGATAAAGAATGGAGAGATGTGCACATGTACCTTACTCAGTCTGTCCTTGGACCTCTCAGCTGCCTTTTTTGAGGCCCCCTATCATTGTGTAATGAGCAGAGGACAACAAAGAATAAAGTGCTTGAAATACTAGGAAAGTCCAGCAAAGTGCATTATTGTATATCAAAAATGAAGTATGCTAAGAAGTGGAATAAGAGCAAATAGGTATTAATCTGTTACTAGAAAAATGCAAATACAAAGTACATGTGTCAAGGAAATGACACTGAGTCTGCTATTTCAATACCACATTTGTTCACCAATGCAAACCTATTGCACTAACCATAGATACTCTTTGAATCACGTCACATCCTGACAGAAACAACTTTGCACACCTAACTATTGTGTCAGTAATGATGTACAGTGATATGTTGTAAACATATCTAACCACAAGCATGAAGAAATGAGAATGGAGACGTGTTGTGTTTATTCACTGTCCAAGAACTTAATGACTGTGATATGTACAAGTACAGGTATATAAAATGCTCTAACAAGCCAGCATGAATTTAAAAAAATAGACCTACCTGCTTCTTCCTCCAATCCCGATCCATGTCTCTTTGGAAGTTCTCCTGGTCATCTTCATCTCGTGGCAGAGGTGGAGGAGCCACGTAGTCAACCTGGAAAGTCTTGGTCACAACAGAGCTCTCACGGCCATCCCTGGAAAACAATACCACACCTGTTCTAAGGCGCACTCTTAAACACTGATACGTATTCAGTGACTGCCCTCTTTTCACCCTAAAGCTGCTAAACACATTCTGGCTGGAAAGGATTTGTTTTGCTTCAACACACCCCATTCTGCATACTTGCTTCTATTTGATCAGTTCTGCTCCAATAAAAGACGGGGTTTGTTTCCCTTCACAAAGCTTCAAGCATTGGTCTTCTATTGTACACCTACTCATAATGCAGGTTTTATGTAGCCCACATGATTATGGACTTTAGAATATGCTATGCTGCTGTTCTGTTGTGTAATGAGGCAAGGGTTTATCATTGTACAGTAGTATTGAATAAGCCCTGATGCTAAAAACATACCTAAGCACCAAATATTGACTGACCTTGAAAGGGCCAGAGCCTTGACAGTAACCTTGCCCTCTGGCAGTGTGAACGGTTCACGATACTTCAGCGTGGTCTTCTCACCCAGCTGTTTGAAGGGGTCTGGCCTGGTGCCATCATAAGTGTACCAGAATGTGGTGTCTGGTGTATCTGTGGCAAAGATAGATATTTCATCTTATACATTCATGTCAATAAACATAAAAACAGAGTATCAAAATGAACAAAGTCATTAAAACGCCATAATTATCTAAAACACAATCAAAAATTATCCAGCTTTGTTAGACTTTTAGATTAGACTGTATGAATACTATGATGCTTCATATTCCAAAGGCCCTAGTACCTGACTTGAGCTCTATTCTGGTGTTGGTGTCGATCCATAGTTTAGTCTTGCCAGGCACAGGCAGACGGAGTGGTACAATGGTGGGGGGACAGATCGCACCAGCTGTCATGTTGAACACCCCTCAGTCACACCTGGTTCTGTGGAGGAGAAAGGAAAAATGTGAATTAACTTTTTTCTATTTGTGTTATGACAAGGTAGTCACATCTAGAGACACATATTGATCCCATATATTATTTCATTTTTTAAGAAAAATCTGCCATTGATTTTATGTCCAATCTTTAAATTATGAACAGGTATATTATTACATGTGACAGTCTATTGTGCAATAACAAGCCATGGAGATGAAAAATGACAGAAAGAGCTCTGATAATGCTAGTAATCAGAAATAAATAAAAAATTAATGACTTAAATAGAGAATGAAACAAATTACACAATTAACTAGTATGATTTTTGGAAACTAAAGGAGAATACATTTTTGGTATTGATGAACCAGTTAAATATAAGACAAGTAACAAAATCAACAGGGTATGACAATCGACAATGTTATAAACATACATTTATTCATCATGACATCTATTCACTAATACAAAGAAAGGGCATCCAACACATTATATTTTGTAATTAGTCATTCAATTCAGAAATGAAAAATAAATGAACCTGTCTTTTCATTTCTTTCTCTTTAATCAAAAGGAAGACAACATGGAACTTTGGTGTCATGGTTAAATACTTTCATTAATTCCATTCTTGTAAGTAAATAAATAAATGACCTGTCATTGACCCCTCCATTAATTTTCTCACTCGTTTCCTTTTGTCTTCTTTTATTTTATTTTGCAAAAACTCATTGAGTCATTCCACTGCAATGCCCAGTCTAACGCATAAGCTTAAATATTTCATGAGTAGTTAGTTGTTCACTCTATCTCATGTGCAGGTACAGCCACCAGGTGTTGTTTTGGTTGGTGACACACAGTAACATTAAGTATTAACATGGGCGGGTACACCTGAATGGGTGTGGTGACTGCAGCCAAATACCACAACATCACCAATTCGACACAACACAAAGACGGGATATAGTCCAGGAGCCTTGGCCACGACTTCTGACATGGGGCATATGTGTAACTTTGTAGCCCCTGTAAGTTTGTTGCAGAAACAACAACCGTGAATTGAAGAGGAAAGGCTTTCAGGGTGGTCATCTGTTAAGTTACTTAAGTGTTTAAATAAGGATAACATAATGGCCTGTATAGAAAGGAAGTGCAAACAAAAATTACAAGTGGTCATGATTTAACTGGGGCGATCTGGTGTTAAGGGCATGAGATTGTTTTATTGCACCATTAGTCCCTGACAAATGTATTTCATGTATAAAATTGTCACTTAAAAGAGATTGATGATGGAAATAATTGCCATGTATTAGACGTACAGTAACGTTGATGCCACTGCCTTTTGAATGCTTTTCTAACCATTTTGATTCAATGAAAAATACAGCAAAGATGCTTGACCGACTTTAGAAATAGAATGTCAGAGATCAATGATGAATGAATCATTGCTAATCCAACTTGTGTGAATATAACATTCCGCTGAGGTTTCATGGCTGGCTTCACAATACCTGACAGAAAATCGATCAGAAGCTAACAATAGCGCTAACACGTTAGCTCGCGTGGAATCCGATTCAAACGAAAACGTAACCTGTGAAACTCACCTGTGAAACTCTGGCGTTGGACAGCACTGCTGCTCTAAATCGCCACCAGTTTCTCAAATCAGTTGATTAAATTTGCTCCTTGTAACTCAACAGACGACCTGTTTCAAGCAGAAACGATCGGACAGAGCGGTAACAGTGACATTCACTTGTCCGTGAAACGTCACACCTGTGTAGCAGTGTTTATCGGTCGGCAGGTAACGCCAGTTAATGAGTCAGG
Organism: Branchiostoma lanceolatum; assembly: GCF_035083965.1. Classification (NCBI taxonomy): domain Eukaryota; kingdom Metazoa; phylum Chordata; class Leptocardii; order Amphioxiformes; family Branchiostomatidae; genus Branchiostoma; species Branchiostoma lanceolatum. Next base: position 23,107,159 of record NC_089725.1, on the reverse strand, counting down.
GATAGGACTTGTTACACAGCCTCTGATTGGATATCATACTGCATTAAAAATTCTCCGCCAATCATGAGTAGTCTAACAGCTTCCGGTCCGTTTTGATAATAAGGGTGAAAGGTCATTACAAAGGCTGCTGGGATACAAGATGGTGGTGCACCAATAATATTTTTTTTCCGGAATCGGTGGAAAATGCGTCCATAAATATGAATTCGCGTTATACACTTTGCTTTGTTTGCAGCCTTGTGGTGGTTTCAATCTTTGCCAGTGTAGGGAATGCACAAGGTAAATATTACTCGTGGAAAAACGACTGAATTTCTTGATTTTGTGTTAAAGATATGTAAATTGTGCATAATTTGGTTGTTCTTCAACCTTCCTTCTTTTTCTTCTCCAGCCGATTCCCAAGTATGCCCGGGGATCTACTGTGGCAAAACTTTGCTTGAGAACAAAACATATACCCAGTGCGGGGTAAGTACCTGGATTCGTTGTTGTTGTTGTTATTATAGACCAAGTACTTAAAAGATGTTAATGTCAACAAATAACAATTTTTTTTCTCACTATTGACAGGAATGAGGATGTTCCTGTCAATAAGATTTTTGCACTATTGACAGGATAATATTATGAATAGAACCACTGTAACATCAGTTCAACACTGCATTCATACATGTGCCTGACCATTCCCCCTCCTCAGGCCTGTCCCCGTGGGTACATCAGTGATGAGTCGTCCACCTGCCAGCCCTGCGATGATGTCCCATCCTTCTATGACTGGCTGTACCTCAGCTTCATGGTGCTGGCGTCCATCGTCCTGCACTGGTTCTTCATTGACTGGTTTTCCAACAGGCAGAAGTAAGGTTATTTCTAGGGAACAATGAGAATAAACTTTATAAAGTGCCATCAAGAAGCTAGCCAATCATACTGTAGCATCTCCTTACCAGTATTTCAGTATTACTTCTCAGGAAGTCAACAATCTTACAGCGTCATATCTGTAAACAGTACACCACATCAATGTTTGCCTAACTTTCAAACAATAGTTTGTACATTTTCCTGTATTTGCATGACATGATGCTTTTCCTTAATCTGTCTTAAAACAGCACATCATGGGGAAATCATCCTCTATTCATAATTAGGATCCAACTAATTTGTTATGTAAGTTTTGGAATGTTAAGAGAATGTTAGATACAGCTGATTTCAATGCCTGTCCTTTAACACCCCTGACAGATGTGACTTATTTTTTTCTTTCCTGTAGTATTGTCCTGTTCTACATCTCTGCGCTGGTTGAATGTGTGGGATCAGCACTACTGACTCTGGTCATGGTAGAGCCGGTGGGTACCCTGAGTGTGAGGTCCTGCCACACACGGCGCCTGTCAGACTGGTACACCATGCTGTACAACCCACATCCTGGCTACACTTCCACCCTGTACTGCACACAGGAGGCTGTGTATCCACTGTAAGTCATGGTCATTCAACTTTAGCCCCAATAAGCTTCCAGTTGTGACTTTTAAGTACATGTAGTATCATTTTGTTACTACATTCGTGTCCCAATTATTTATAGCAAGAATAACAGTATATCCAAACAATACTGGAGATTAATCAGGCACCTGGAACTTGGCTGGAAGTTATGTGAGAGCCAAAAGACATCAAGAATACTTGCAAGCCATCAAATTTATAGGGCATTTTGGTTGCATTGTCAATTTACCACTTATTTAGGAAAGGAATGCCCAGGTAGAAGTACTAACTCACATATGATAGCAATGTGTGTATTCTGTGTGTAGTATTTCTGTTGAACAAGTACATTTCTATCTCACAGGTACACCATGGTGTTCATGTACTATGCTGTGTCGCTGTGTCTGATGCTGCTGTTCCGCCCCCTGCTGTCTAACCGACTGTGCAAGAATAAGGGCGCGGCCTCCATCTACGCAGCACTGTACTTCATCCCCATCCTGGTAGTGATTCATGCTGTAGGGGCTGGACTCATCTGTGAGTCTCTTCAAGATATACTAGTTGTTGTACTGCAAATTAGAAGATCAAGTGTTGTGCAGAAAGTGAAATAAAAGGTTTGGATTTTGGGTCAGGTTTAGAGAGACACTCTTAACCTAACCAGCCTATAAAAGGATTGCAACTTGACTGGTCTACTTCTTCAACAGCAGCAAATGTTAAGTTTTGTATGATCAAAAGAATTTAGCCTAATCAGTAAAACTTCTTTTTAACCTTGATGAATTTTACTAATAAGGATTACTTGAGAATAGGTTAGACAGAATGAGCCTGACCATTGAATAAAGTGCAGCCGACCGATGATGATGATGATGATGATGCTTAAAATACTTGTCCAAAAAGGTATAATGATTTTTCTCGTTTGTCTTTCTATATCACAGACTATGCCTTCCCTTACATCGTAATTGTTGCTTCTGTGCTGACAAATGCAGTCTATTTTGCTCAAAGAGACATCCAGGTAAGTGTGTTGAATGTCTTTGATGTAATTATTTGTCACAAATAATACCACAAGTGCAATTGCATGCCCAACATCTGACAGGATTGTTTTAAAAAAGAACAGACATTACCTAATGTTTTGTTCTATGTCATGGCACTAAATGAGTAGTTTAGAGTGGACACTGAACATTGAACTGTACTTGATGTACATGTTATATTTTTGCAGAATGTCCGTCAGATTGTGAGCAGTAAGCGGAACATCCTGATCCTGTGTGGACATTGGATCGTCCATGCCTTTGGAATCATTGCCATCACCGGTCTGAAGGAACCACTGGTCCACGGCCCCCTCCTGTCCCTCACACCCACTCCAGCCATCTTCTACCTGCTCACAGTCAAGTTCACAGAGCCCAGCAAGTTCCAGGGAGGCCACTAGTCAGTCCAACATAAACAAAGGTTATGCCAGAGATGTTGTCTGCTGGTTTTTGGAAGGACTAATCTGGAATTGGAAAGATTTTGCTAACAGTTGCATGTACATGTAGTTTCTTCTTCTTTCGTACTGCTTAGCCTTATGAAAGGAGAACATGCTTATATATGTTTATGGAAACAGTGACTGCTTCGTCGTGTTGTCATCTAAACAGTCCTGTTAACAATACAAACTGTATTATAGCCAGAGTAACAAATTTAAGACTCAACAGGATATCTGTGCTGCTCAAGGTATACAAGATCAGTGCTGTATGAAGTGAACAGCCCTATCCATGAAGTCAACAGCCCTACCATGGGTAGAGTTATGTGTTTGTACAGTCTTCCTGATCAGACCTGGTGTTAACATGTACCTTTCATTATTTTAAGATGATACCGAGATCTAACATATTTCTCAAATAGGTATTGCCATCTTGTAAATATTTTTCTGAAAGTCTTGGAGTACCTTGGAAGTGGCCATGCATAGAGGACAGCTACATGTAGGTCTCTTGGTGGGGTTTTCCTTGTGCCGTCTTATCAATGTTATTAAGAGAAGAGTTGGATATCAGTACAAATGTATAACTGCAATACATAGTACATGTTGTAAGAAGAAATGTGCAATATTTATAGATATGTATACATGGTAGTGTCTATGTGAGTTATTTACACTGTGATGTATGTAGAAAGATCACATGCTTAGAATAAAGTTCAAGAAGAAAAGGAATAGATGCCAATACATAGATCCTTGGTGCAATAGTATGTATACGATGATGTGATCAGCATGTACATTGTGGCTTTAGATTTTCAGTAAATACTATATCAAACCTTGGAACCGATCGAAAAAATAGTTTATTTTTTTTGTAATGGACTTTTTCTGTTGATATATGGAACAGACTACCTATCAAAAACTTGTTCATTTTAAGCTAAGCTATGCTATTTTACAACTCAAGTGGTGTATAAGATTCAGATACTAGTAAATGGCCTGGTTATTACCCATGTAGTGGTAATCTGTCGGACAGAAGGGGAATTCATTTATCTATCAGCAGACTGTATCCTTCTCATGGATCAAAAGTGTCCCGTTATCAGTTGAGTCCTGCTACACTGCAGCTAAAGAATGCTGCAATAATAGTAACTTCTGCTAGATGTCGGCCTTAAAAACATAAAGCTGTATACCTGTGACTCACTTGACTTGGTCCTCAATGCTATTAGGTAAAAGAAAGACCCTTTGAAAGTCTTTCAGTTCAAAGTCAACGAAGCAGTTAAAATGCGTTCTTACCCCCATCCATTAATTCAGGCTCTGCATGATCTCTACCCGAATCATCCAGTCACCTGCTTCTACACAAGTAATCAGACCAAAAAACTTCACTCAGTATTCCTTTTTATTGTGTGGTACTTAAGAAAGTTGTGCCAGAAATACTTTTATCATATTGAAATACATTCAGACATATTCATACTTTTTCCAATCGCATGTTGGAGGTAATGACAACAAAGTAGCTAAGTTCCACACTACTCGCACCACTATTATCATTTTGCAAAAAAACAATGGTTGCACTGAGGGAATAAAATTGCACTCTTTTATTTGGTAGCAAAAAAGCCCCATGCAACATAATGCGATAACAAACGGCACATATTATAACGTATACTCTGTCAAATTGCAATCTCTCGGGTAAGGCATGATCTGGTATGTAGCCAGGATGATGCAAGTACCTACAATTAAATTATCAAAATGTTCTGGAGGTGTTGACCTTATGCTGAAGTGGTACCTGGCATGGTTATGGCCTTGAGCAAAGCTAGATTCAGCCTCATACACAAGTCATCTTAGATTTGGTACTACATGTATCTCGTACACACCTTGTGATAAATCTATTATGGTGTTATACAGGGATAAGTGGTTTACTCACGACCTTATATGTTAGATCTAATACCTATGGCTGAGGTTTCATATGGAAATTCTGTCACATCTCTTCTTTTACAGTGAGATACTAACATATATGTCTCTGTTAACAAAGCAATGTCAATCTTTTTATGAGATCAGATATGAAATGGCTTGAGGAAATCTTCCACACAGCGTAAGGCTCATAGCTCAGCACTCTCCAATTTCTGCACAATCTGATTCAAACAGCATCTGTAATCTCCAAGCAAAACCAGGCTTGGAAGTCAGGTTGCCTTATTCACAAAGCATCAGTTGATATCAAACAATCTACATTACCAATTATTCACAACAGTAGGACAGTAAATTCCCAGGTGATGACATGCCTCAGCAACTGTACATTTGTGGGGTAGGGGTAAGGACTGTACAAAAGTGCAGTGAACAATGGACCAGATAGTATGTGTTAGTGCTTCTGGGTTTGTTGTAGCATGAACACACTCCCTAATGATAGCAACCTTTTCCGTAAAATATCTTCTATATGCTATTAAGGAATACATTTTTGCCTTTTCCTATAGCTACATACAGTTCAGTTCTAGACATTTCTTTTCATGCTGGATGTCATATGTTACAGTAAGTGTCTACAAAAACGTCCACAGACTAGGGAAATTACAGTTATAGGAAACAAGATTGCACCTGTAGAAACTGCCGGCTTGCCAGGCAAACATTGCTAACACAGTGAACCAAGGCATTGCAAAATAAACATTGCAGCAAATCAGTAGACAGACTAAATGGCATGAAAAGCAATTGGTGAATAGATCATAGATGACAACAATTCATCTCTGTTGACAGGAGGCAGAGCACCATACTACATGATATGACATTGTAGAATAAGTGAGTGCTAAATGATAAAATTGCAACACCCCAGTAACAACGCATTGCTAGATGCTCCACCCTGACACTTCTCTGAGCAAATCAATGAATCCCTGTTACTCTACTGCTACAAAGCTGATATATCATATTGACTGCTTGCCCTTGAGTGTTGCTCACATGGTAAAGATAGCAAAGGATGGCTATGCCACTGAGGCATTGCCAAAAAAAGTGCAACAGACGACACCTGGGAATCTGTACACCACTGAGTGGGCCGTCAGCCCTTTGTACATCAATACAAGTCTGCAGGACAAACAAGTCCAGCCTTTTATGTACATGTACATCATACAAAAGAACAAAATCACTATATATAGATATTTATAAATCATGATTTTTTGTACAGTTTCTACAGATTTCAGCAGAGCCTACTGGAATCACCATGGTTCAGTGCTCTGCTCAGCTAGGCTGACCCCAATGTCAGCAAGTGCTCTCATACATTCTCAATATCATCTCAACGTAATAGTGCAACAGGTATTCTAACATGTTTGCATCTTCCTAACTGGTAATGTTATTCCCCATGCTGTTCTGGTGTTTTGTACCCCAACCCTGTTACAAGAATGCACATTCTTTTTGGTTGTCTCATAGACTGATAGTTGCATCTAAAAAGACACTTTTCTAAATCCAACAACTCCCATGTATGTGTCTGGGTTCTGGTCTCATAAATGTCTTCTGTATAAAAATCTTCCTACTGGACCGCAGCTTCCTTGTACTTGTTCCATCAGCATCTCTCGATAACACTCTAATATACTGTTTTCATAAACATCATCTCGGCACAGGTAACAACAGATGTATATAGCAAACCCATACATGGTGGAGAAGCACTGTAAGCTGCAGCTTTCACAGTTATCATCTTGATTGATCCAGCAGGCTAGGCCACAGTTCCCATCAATAAACCTAACCATTCTAACTTAAGAAATCTTGTCTAACACACCTGATCATTTACTGAATCTATAACAAATTATTCTACAGTGAGCAACAATTTCTTGTTCAGATGTGCACAACATTAGGTTAATTCACATTGCCTGATAATCCTTGATATGTACACCAGTCATCAAATGTATAAGATCCAATTCCACTTGTGATCAGAAGACAGGGTAGAAATCCATAGTTTTGGAAATGGTTGCCATATCTTTCACATTAATGGCAATCTGTTCCTACTATAAATGACAACTGATTTTCCAGTGACATCCTTGATTCTAAAATTTGTGCTGTGGAAGTTCTGACATGTTGTGTAATTGATCAGCAGCTGATGTATTGTGGTACTGCTCCCCCATGGCTATACCTCTGCCCCCAGATCCAGTACCCCTGACTCAGCAATGGGCACAAAATTGTCATCAATGCTGACCAGTAGGATAGGCTTGTCCACATGCGAGCGGCGCACAGCTTCTCTGTGGCACGGTAACCAGCGGTGTACGACCGTCCCCTCCATCCCCTCCCGCGGGCTCCAGTCCTTCCACACGCTCTTGCCGCCATGTTGTCTCATGTGCTCCTCTGGCCACTGTAGCCTCCGCCCAACATTGACTGTGTCATACACTTGGCCTATGTCAATGATCTGTGGCAGAAATAGTCCAGGGTTTGTGGTAAATGTTCGACATTACACTTCACTTCAATGACAATAGGTATATGAAGATTAAAGACTATGGAATAGACTACCATATAATTCGACTTTCCATTTGGGAAAAACGCTTATTTAGCAGTGTGTGTAGTTTTCTAAAGTTATCATTGTAATATGCGAGTGATATGTGTGTGGGGAGGATCTTTGGGGAGCAGCTAATGAGATAATCAAATATGGACAGGTTGCCAGGGGAATCTGGCCAAACTCGAGCTCTGTCCAGAACTCCCTAATCAAGTGGAATCAAAACACTTCTGAGCCTCTTTCCTTTCGTAATCCAAACTGTGTGTCGTATGTACATCAAACCCATCTGGTCGACCACACTATAGTTTCAGTGAGAGACAAGTGGTGGTCTGTGTTACCTGCACCCTCTGCATGAGTGCCTCCTTGCTGCCGTGGTCTCCGATGAAGCCGGTGATGGTTGCTATGGAGGGGGTTGCTGTCTGTTTGTTGGCGGGACTGGTGAGTGTGGACGCGGACGTGGAGCTGACGCTCAGCCGACTGATGGGCGGAGCCTGGCTCTGGCTGTCCGTCACCACGTTCACGCGGTTGCAACTTCCTGAACTGTGTCGATGGAAATGTCCACCTAGCAGGGATTTACAAGATATGAGCAAACTACCAATACAGGCAAACGTCTGCTGTTTGCCTGGCAGCAAAGAAAACACCTATGAAAAACAGTCACTTTCTTCATTCCTAAATACATTGTTATGCTACTATCTGTCCTGTTACCTAAAGTATATCAACATCATCAATGTGGTTCTACTTCTGATTGATCAATGACACTACCAGCAGCATTGTAAGTTTCACTGACTTGAGCCAGTTAATGCTGACAATGTGTCCCTGATGTAAGCTAAGTACCTGTGCTTGTGGTTGTATTTGCTGGTGGTGCAGGAGTGGAGCTTGAGGTTGTGTTCTGCTGCCCACAGTTGGTGTTGTCATTGTTTTCCTGTACACCGGTCCCCCCACTGTTACACCCTGCTCCACATGTCTTCCGTAACCTGGAATAAACCAAATTCATCACATAAAAGTCCTGAGCTGCACATATCTCAAACCAACTACTGAGACCATGTCAAAGCCAGTTGGGGAATGTATCTGACACTGATGATTGATTCTATTAATAAACCATTTTCTTTTTCATCACAATCAAAGCTACATCAGTCAGTAAATCATGTTTGTATTTTCTGACCTTCTCCATGTTTTGATAATGGAGGACTTGATGGCTTCCAGGCTCAGCTCTCCGCCGACGATGCTGGAGAGCTGCTCGTGTGTGTTGGAGTACGACGTTGTCAGGGGCGACACGTAGATGGGGTAACCGATGGGCTGATCGCACGAAGAGTTGATCATGTTTCGTAGCGCCTGTTTGGCATTCTGGATGGATCCCCTCTCTGGGTTACGGTTGCGAAGGAAGACCAGCTCCTGCTGTTGGCCGGCCCATAAGCCACGCACACACTCACGATTCACCTGCAAACAATGGACCAACCAATCAACACTATTTAGTGGATTAAGGTATATGAAAACAGAATATTTCAATATACTACTATAACAGCACAAGTTGTGTTGTTTTATCCAGGATTACATTTTGCCAAATTATCTAAAAATGTATTTATTTTCATACAGCTATCCATAAGTCACACATCATTGCTTTTTATTTCAATAACAACTGTTGCTATTTCATACCTCATTGATAGTGCTGTGTCCACAAACACAGTGATATATTGCTTTTCTTCTCTCACCTTGATTACTCTGAAGCTCAGGTATCTCTTGTTCAGCATGATGATCTTGTATTCATCAGACCCATCATCAAGTACATGCCTGTGGATATAAGATGTAACCTACATCAATATATGTAAGGGAGCATCTGATAATTCAAAACTGACTTCCAATTATCATATGTTAAGACAAGATAACAGCACTTGAGTCTCACCTTAGTGCCAGCAGAGACTGCACGTTTGTTAGAACTGCGTTTCTCCAGGCTGGATCTCCTTCGTGGGAAATGACCAGGTTCTCCTCGTGAGCGGTGATGGCATCGTACAGCACACGGTGGTCGTCATACTCATCTGGGGAGGTGAAATGGTCCTGGGATACAAGATGACATATTCATTAGCACGGCACTTACTTTTTTTCTGTCACAAGTTGATATCAATGTGCATGCAAAACTTGGAAATCCTGTAACAATGAAGGCCAAAATCCAAACTTTATTACTTAGCTGTATAAAATCTGGTGTGCTACACCAAAGGGCAGATACACTGGCTATGCAGATACAGATACAGAAAATGACACAAGGCCGATGTGTGTTCCTGACCTGATGTAGTTTGAGTGACATCCTGACCCCGGGTGCCACACACCTGCGCAGCATCTCCATGTCACAGAACACCCACTCGTCCTTCGGGGAAGTGATGCGGAAGTCTCCCTTAAACAGGGCGTGGAGCCCGTATAGGAACGACTCCAAGCTGCTGCGGACAGAGAATGGTCCGGTTAAAGCAAAGCTGAATGAAGCATGCTGTTGGACTGACCACAACCTAACTCTTATTCTCTTGATGTTAACTCCCTTTAAGTTTAAAACAGATGGTATGAACCCTTGTGAAAAGCCATGCAACTACACATACACTATCCAACATCCCAAACAAAGAGCAGGCAGGAAGGAAGGTCAAGTCACAGACAAACAACCTCTCACAAAATCATGGCTAATATCTGGCAGAGATGGGCTGGGCTGAAATCCTACCTAGATGACATGTGGTGCGATGCTGTGCCTAGAGCTCTCCTGCCCAGCACACACAGTCCGTAACACAGTGTGACCAGCGGTGACTCCCTGCTGCTGTCCACCGCCTGCTCACGCCGACCTGCACAGTGCTGGATCCACAGCAGGTAGGTGTTACAGAAGGAGTGGCGCGAGATGCCGTTCAGCCGGATATCGTAGTCGTCATCGATGTTGTGGTTGAAGGTTGGATCCACGTCAGCGTACGTCTTGTCCAGGCAGATCTTTAAGGCCTCCTGTATGTCTGTGTTGTTCACCCACGTCTCCAGTTTTGGTGACCGCACCACGTAGTAGATGATGCTCTAAAGTGAAGTGAAGTAATTTGGTACAAATCATATCCAGTTGCTTGAGCAACTGCTATTTCGTGTATATTTGGTACAGTTACACTTGACCTCAGTGGACAATAATATTGTTTTGGACTAACAATCACTTTCTTGGTGGCCAATCTTATAATACATTGTTAGATCAAATACAGTACATCATCTGGTAACAGGACTAAGGACCACAGGATTAAGGAACAGGACTAAGAATTACAGGACTAAGAAAGAAATATCCTGTATTCAAGGAATTCACAGCCCAGGATTTATCCAAGTAAAGCTGCTGACCTTGATGTAGTAGCTGATGAGAATCTTCCTGAGGTCAAAGACCTGCAGCATGGAGGCAGCGGAGTTGTCTGATATGGAGTACCCCTCCAGGACATACTTCACAGCCGTCACCTCCCAGGCCAGCCAGCGCTGGTTGAAGGCAGCATTGCCTGACAGCATGTGGGGAAGGTGGCCAGGCTCACAGCAGCAACAGCCTGTGGTGGAGGGGGACGTTCAACAGAAAAATTCACTTACATCACTGTGTAGTATACATGTGACAGTAATAAAAGAATGTGAACTTGATGTTGTAAGACAAAAACAATCCAAGACAAAAAGTTGTATATTAACCTTCATCCTCATCTACTCCCTCTGTGATGGCCTCCACCTCACGCTGTTGGCAGTACGTGCCTGAGAAAGTACATCAAACAGAGAATGTTTATGAATGTGTATCCAATTACTGCAGTAGATACAAGCTAACTCAAGTCCACATGTTTCCCTATGCCTCTATGATCACTCCACTGAATTTCTGTTGATCACACTCCAAGGCACTTGAAGCATTTTTGTACAACTACTCAAGAAAAAACTACCTGTGAAGAGAAACTATTTTTGCTTTCAATTAGGTATAAAAAATGAAATGAGGGAAGACTGATTTGATCCTGATAGCAATGTTAAGTTTTGAATGAAAACTGCACCCACCTCTGAACTCCAGCCCCCTCATCTGGAAGGTGGCCAGCCCATTCCCCATCTCGATGACGTGCACCAGGCAGTTCAGGTAGTCTGAGGCCAGTACGAAGCAGTCTCCTGCAGCCACGTTACCCCAGCGACCGAGTACCAGGTCTCCGCAGAGCGAATGCTGGAGGGACCGGGTCAGGTGCTCATAGAAGATGGAGTTGAGGTTATTGTCATCCGATCCTGGGAAAACATGAAGAGATCGTTAATGAAAATTCATTTTAATGAAAGTTTGGACAAGTGGCAAGTTTAAGCGCAAAAATATAACTGTTATCAATCAAGTTGATGAGGCGCACATTCAATACAATGTACTTAAAGACCTCACAATACACACCTGGGTTTCTCTCTAGGTGGGTGGAAAGTCTTGTGTTGGAATGGTCCACTCTTTTTGTACTGCAAGACATAAGCATGATGCACAATATAAATCAAAAGTTGTAATATCCATCAAGTAAGTTATTCTTCTTGATTTTTGCCAAAAGGTCTTTGCATTACAGTCAGAATGATGTACTAAATCTAATACAAAATATTTTGATGTGTTTAACTACTCTGCCTAAAACTAAGTAAAAGCCCAGTGAGCAGCTGATCAAAGTAATATTGAAACTTTTAATGTCTTCATGTAAAACGTTACACCAATTTGAATCAAGCTGCAACCATCTACACTGAATAAACCAATGAACAGTAGAGTGAACTGACTTGTAGTCCCTTTCCCAGAACTTTGTTGGCCTGGCGTAAGAAGTGATGAATATTGCACTGCCGAGGAACGGGTTCAGGGGAGCCTGGAAGAACGCAGACACTGCAGCTTGCACAAACAACATGGCGGAATCTGGGAGAAGGAGGGTCAAGGCTAATAACTTTTCAATACAAGCGAACCAGTACAGAAGGCTCCTTTAGTTTTAAAAATCATCAATAATCATAAATCACAGGAGTTACATTACAGCACAAAATGGAAAAGCTTATCTGCATATCATAAAGGATACGTGGTACTGAGAATGGCTGTGCAAATGCATGGAATGCACTTCCCCATGTGATCTGCCAGGGGGCGATGTAGGTCAGCACAAACCTCAGCTTCAACAGGAAATCATAGAGCTGTGCAAGAGAGCAGAGTCAGTTGGTTACTGATAATGTCTACTTTCCACATGAAATAGTTCCCTTCATGTGTGTGGGACAGCTTGAAAACAAGGTTGTTTTTGAAACAACCTCAAATATGTTGTTCTGGAAGGAATGACATGAAATACAATCATTTTTTACGTCAAAGCATATACATTTTCCATTCAAACAGTCTATGACTACTACTTTTATTTCCTAACTGTAGAAGTGAGGAGTACCAGAAACTACTCTGTACCAATACATGTACGTACCTTACTGAAGAGAATGGACATGCAGTAGTAGTCTATGAGGAACGTTTCGGAGGAGTGCGGGAAGTCATAGCGGAAGAAGAAGTAGGTGAAGATGAGGATGACGTGTTGGTGGAGGGTGTTGGAGAAGGATCCTCTCAGCAGCTTCAGTCCACACAGGCTCACCACAGCTGACCCCAGACTGAACAAACACAACATCAGGACTTATGTTTGAATGCAAATTCATCAAGAAAAAGTTTTTACGAGCAATTAAAGACAAAACACAACTCTTGGAATCCCTTTTGGACTGTCAGAAATGTTTGAAATGGTGTTCCTTACTACGGCCCAAAGTTGGCGACAACTTCAGGGGCATCCTTGGTCAGTGTGCTGAGGAACAGTAGTGGGTAGACGATGTTACGCTCCACAAACCTCATCCACACGTAAAGCTTCTCAAACCACATGACACGGGCACAATCTGTGTGGATGGAGGGATGGGGAACATTGGTTAGAATTGTGCATACGTTTGCATAACAATCATCCCCTAGCAAATCATCTCATAATCATCAACAAAAATCAAAATTATAGATTTGGAACTTCTTTTTCTAGCAAATGTGTATGCTACATACTACAGACACAACAGCCTCATCAAAACTGTTATCCATAGGGAACAACTGCTCATGTTGTCAAACTTAAAACTTTCTTCTACACATTGTCTTTAAGCCGGCGTCACAATTCATGCGAGCATCGGCCGATTTTGTAGATCGCCGGAAGCTCGCCGAATTTCAAATTCGCCCGAGCGTCGACCGTATTTTTCACTGAAAACCTGCCCCGTCACAAATTGAACAGAGCTTGGGCGACGTCCGTCGAACGCTGATAATCATAAATCCCACATAAGACGGTACCATCTCTTGGACACGGACGAAGTCAGAATCAAATGGCCTGGTAACAATCTCAAATTTGGACCAACTTTACTTTCTGAGTTGTGGCAAATCTGTAGGGCACAAGTGAAGTAGGTGGGCACACTGAAAATAATCACATAAAGAGGAATTTTGTTATAGACCAATCAAAATACAAGTGCAGGAGCCACAAAGTCAACAGATCAGTCGTTTAACCCCGATCCAAAAATTTTCACCAAATAGAAATCGACCGAAGCTCGGGCGAACGCCGTCCGAGCTTCGACCGACCGTTGACAAGCCTATCGACGCCCTGCCGACGCCTGGGCGTGCCTCGGCAGACAAACATAGATCTATAATGACTCAGTGGACGTTCAACTAGTCATTTTGTGGAGAAAAAACGCAGGAAGTGAAGTCAAAGCTCAAAAGTCAAGCCCCAGTTCATTAATATACAAATTGAAACATCCAAACCAATACCAAAATGGAAACAAGAAGCATTGTCTTCGGTGTCAACATTTTATTTGTATTTTTTTTTTGAATGAAAATTTAACTTTGCATTGAATTGTCTTTCATTAGAAAAGTTTGGCAGCATTCTTCGACAAGTTGAAAGTAGTATTAGTTAATATTGCAGTATCATTTATCATCTTATGTTATAAACCAAACTGTCGTTTCCTTTTATCTATAAACAACAAGGAGTTCGGCCGAGGCCCGTCGAAGCTCCCATCAACACCTGCACAACGCTCGCCCGAAGCACGCTTTACTTTTCATGACTCGGCCGGAACACTGACGACGGTCGTCCGATTATTGTACAAGGCCCGTGCGAGGCTCGCACGAGGCCGAAGAGTTCGGGCGACCTCCGACCGACCAAAAATCGGGTCTAAAATCGTCGGATGCCCGCCCGAATATTGGCCGAGCGTTGTGCGTTGCTCGGGCGAGCTACGGGCAAACTGTTGACGAGCTGTGCGAGTTCCAAAATCGTCGCCGAGGCCTCGCTGAATTTAAGCGCAGCTTCCAGTGACACGCGAACGTCGGCCGAGCTCCGAAAATTCGCCCGAAGCCCGTAGAATCGACAGGACGTCGGTCGTACTTCGCCCGAAAATCGCCATTTGGAGCTCGCCGACAAGTCGGCCGAGCTAATTTCTTGATTTGTGACGGGGGCTTTATCAAAAGTTCTTCTATACCAGTCTACATGTTAATAGCACTACATTTGATTTACTTTTACATGGGAAAATATGCAAGAATGTCAACTGTGTACACTTTTCTTACAAAAAGAGTCATTTTTCTTTCTCACCTCTGACTTCAAACTGGTGATACTCATGTGTCTTGAGGAGTGGGTGGGCGAAGCACAGCCATGGCAGCTGTTTTCTGAACTGGGGCATGATGTAGTGGGTCACCACACCCACAGCCCCCGCCACAATCAGCAGGACATTTGTCACTGATGGCTGCAGAAAAAAACAAAATGCAAGATTTAAACACATTTCAATCCCCACTGCAAGCAAGTTCTTACTAAGTTGTGTTTACAAATCATCTTCAGTTTGGCATGGCTGAAACTAGTCTTGTTTGCTTATTGTTGGAAATGCATGTAGCTGCAGATCAGCCAAATTCTCATAAGTATTTTACCTGTAGTACAGTAAACACGGTGCTGACATGGATGGCGAACACCAGCATGGCGATGACGGAGCACACGATGGCGTCGGACTTCAGTCTGGACGCCACGGACTGGCGCAGCTTCTCCGGCAGCGGATCCACCACGTCTGACAGCTCGTCGTTGTCCTTGTTCTCCTCCTCGGCAAAAAGCCAGCGGCTCAGCACCTGCCACAGCACAGACAGGTCCGAGGTGCACCTGCTCAGGTGGTACGACATGGCAACCAACAGGCCGCAGAAGACTGAGAACAGCACGTGCTGGGAGGACAAATCCGCATCCTGGAGGGGGACACATAGGGTTAGAGAGCAATATTTTGCTTTCTAACTTGTCAGAGAGTTCAACAGGTCAGAGAGCAAGAGTTTGCTTTTCAAGTTGTCCTTGTATAACTACATGTCAAAAGATCAACTTGAAAAGGTCTGAGGGCTTACATGAAGGTTTATTGAATTTCACAATTTTTTTTTGTGTTGAAAGAAATGCTAACTTTCACAATGTTTAACACAAACAACGACAAGCTGCCATGTTGTTGACCCTCCTCCTGTTGAGCTATAACTTGTCTGGGATGGCTCTTATGTGCTACAGGTAATTCTTAATACCTTCGTCATATCATAAACTTGTCGGGACTGTAAAATAAACTTGCTATAGAGTATGCTGAAGTGTGATTTGGGGATACAATGCCATACATGCTATATCATAAAGTTCAACAATCAGATGGCTTTAACAACACATACCCTCAAAGCACCAAAGCAGAAGCCATAGATAAGCCCAACAGACACCAGACTTCTGCAGACGCTGGAGAATGCTGCCATCAGGCTGGTCGTGGTGTGGCTGCCGAAGATGTGGGTCTCAATCTGCTCCAGAATGTACATGGCAAAGGTGTTGCACTGCGGTAGCAGACCCAACAGGAACATCAGGGGGAAACACAGCAGTAGCACTGGAAAAACATGGGGGGGTTATCATTATTAACCATTACTGACAAGGCTATAGAAAAGACAAATATGACATCTGGTACTAGTACCAATTAAAACACAGTCACTTTACAGGTAATGACATATAAATATTTCGATTAATAGATTTTCCAGGTCCTGTGGAAGAGCTATAGATTACTATCGCCAGAGAAAAACAAACTCACCCATGACGAGGTCCCTGGCAAACCTGAGCAGACTGGGGTCAGTGAGGGGCAGCCCGTACAGGTGGTACACACTGAAGCTGGCCTGCTTACTGGTGTAGTCTAACAACAGCACCAGGGAACAGCACAGGCAGAAGTACACGGGCCGGCTGAATGCAATTATCCTGTTGTGGCCCTACACGGAATAAATTAGAGGGATGAAAAGAATAGCATATACATGTTGATACTTCTGTTTAGTAGACCAGTAAACAACATCTGGCTGAAGACATTTATTCCATATAAAATGCAGCACAACAAAAATTCATTATGTATTCTCATTGCTTAATTCTTTCGGGTGTCAAAGTTTTTAAACCACTGCTGTGGTTTGATCTATGATATTGTAACAATGCTGTAATACTTACATGGACGGGGGATGCTGAGTCAGGCTGCACACTCTGTAGTGGAAAACAACATTGGTTGTAAAAAAAAAAATATCAGGGAAGTCTTATGATTCTTCCACTGTTAGAAAGTCACAATCAAGACAATGATGTACAAAAGACATTTCATTCAAGTGACATATGGCGTTGTTCTTACCTTAAGTAATGAGTACTGGCAGGAAGCGATGATAACACAGAAAAGGAAAATCCAGAAATCCTGGAAAAAGTTTGCCGTGAGCAGCAGAGAGCCAAAAACCCCTACTAACATCGAGAGGAACACAGCTGAGATGTTCTCGAGTAAGGTACGATTTCTGCAAAACAACCAGAATGACATGGTCTCCAGTTAGTACTATGAGACTGTGAAACATCAACTCCTTATAGATCATGTTCCTAACAAAAGAGAATCTACATATGCTGGATTAATCATTCATAAAACTTATATGAATCTTTCAACTGCATTCAAAGGTACATAACAAATTTGAACGCTGCATAAAGACACAGCTTGAAGCGTTGCACACCTACACTGTACGATACTGACCTGTCTAGAAGTGCCAACAGTGCCAGCCTGTCGTATGTGACTTTGATAGTTTTCCAGGGAAACAGCGGGAACCTGTAGTTGTACTTGACCTTCTTGGGTGGAGGCTTCTCTTCCATACAGATGATATTCCTGATACCCTCGGAGTCTGGAGTGGAGTTGTTATCATCGTCCTGGAAACAATCATCATCAAGTCAGTAAAACTTAAAGATGTCCATTTTGATTTACCCATTTCAGTCTTAGAGACAATAATTTTACTTGAACAGATATGCTATGATTCCCACGGTAAAGACGACATTTAAATGGAGGATAGCATCTCAAACCATGCATCACCTGATTTCTCTCTGTGATACTGTCTGTGTACAGTAGGTGGCGGTTACGATGTTGCCTGGCAACAGATCCGGGGATGTCGGGAATATCCAGTAGATGGGACTCTGACTTGTTGTCGATGACGACAGTGGAGGAGGAGCTGGAAGAACCTGTCTCCCTGGAAAAGTACATAAGTCAATCATTAAAGATTGCCATTGCAACTGCAAAAAAGAAAGAGCTTCCATGCTCATTGACTTTTCTTCACTATGCATTTACAAGTGTTTTGCACTTTGGATACTGAAGTTAGCACATTCACCGCCCGGAGTTGACCAAAATGAGAACATGATATAAACGGCACAAACCATTGGTCATTCAGGACTTCCACCAGTGGATCTGGGATGGCCTGGATGGCTGGTACAGCCACACCTGCACTGCTGTCATCAAACGTGTACGTCAGCCAGTTTCCTGGGGAAATGCGTCATTAGTATAGGCATCCTCAATAGATTTAAAGAATGCTTATAACTAGAAGTTAGGTATGACAGGTCGTTCCGTGTAATATAACCAGCTGCTGCCACGCCGCATGCCTGCGAAGCTGATCTGTTCTGCCAAAGGGCAGTTATACCGGCTATACAGATACAGATGGTTGTAAGGTTTTCAAAGTATTGAAACTTTTGACTACCAAGACAGGTTACACACAACTCACCAAATTCGTCCTGGAAGCAGTGCACAGCCCCCTTGGTTGTGTCCTCGTGTGACATAGCCAGATGGGTGTTCTCAGCTATGTTGAGGGATGTCAGAAGGGTGGATGGGGGCGTGGTCTCACGCCGCCGGATGGCCTTGTGTCGCTCCCGCCTGGTCGCAGCACGGCGGTCCGTTATGTGTCGGTCCGGCCGGTCTGGAGATGCCAGGTTAGGGAAGGGGTCGGGGAGGGGGGAGGAGGTAGGTGTGTCCCTGTGACGGTGTCTCCGTCTTCGCGAGCCAGAAGAACGATGCCTGCTACGGGAGCTTGGTCCTGCACAGGGAATAAATACATAGTCAGAGTGGTTGGAAGACACTTGACTTAACTGGTAAAGTACACTGTGCTGCTTGAAGTAAAATCAGAAAACTGAAGGATCAAAAGGTGAGAATTTGTTAGATCATGTATATGTCACTGCAGGACACTCTGACTCCACTGGACAGTCAGATAGCTGTAACACCAAGAAATATTATTCAATGCTTATTAGATGCCAAAGTATTTAGGTGCCTCCTTTGATTCCTCCTAAGGCATTCTTCTCTGATGCTTAAGCATTACCAGATTGTCTTTTTTCCAGCATGTTTAAAAAGGGATGTCTTATTACAATGCTTCTATTTCTGGACACCTCCTCATATAAATGACAGCAATTGCCAAACAAACACAAAAATAAATTGAGATCTAGCTAAGAGGAGCACAGGTGACACAAACTGTTTGAAAAGAATGGCTACCCCTAAAGAGACAGGAGAAAGTCCAGCTCATCTACTGCACAAAAAGGAGAACATCAGATACCTATATCAGTTATATCCAGATGGTCAGTCTCCTCTGCCAGGACCCGCTGCAGTACCTTAGTGAGCCGCGTGGAGGGGCTGTCTGACGGGCTGTCCAGCAGCCCCAGCCCACGGTCATCCAATATCCTTCGGGGTGACGACCCTGATTTTAAGGAGGGAAAGAGAGTTTGTGCTGCTTAAGTTCCTGTCTTGTTGTTGAAACACATCACTTATTAGAGGAAATTCTTTCATCAAACAACATTTCACAGTCTTCTGGCTGGTAGGCATGATCAGAAGGTTGTCATACCAAATCATGCTGAAGAAGAAAAAAGATTTTCTGTTATCTTTGTGCAGTTTTAGCTTTGGAATACCTTCCTGGTTGGCACAAAAGAGAACAAACCCTGTACCTCTTCATGTGCAGCTAAGCATCTCACAATAAGCACTTTCAGCAGTCAAGGTAGCTCTGCATGTTGAGAACAGTTTCACTCAAGTAACAAGTAATAAGTAACATGAGTACCTACCCCTGTGGCCCCTTCGACGGGAGCCTCCAGCACTGGAGGTGGACCTACGCTTGGGAATGGCCCCTTCACTTGCCCGTGAGTGACTTGGTATTGCTACAGCAACCTCACTATCCTCTGACCTGACAGTGCTAGTGGTCTCCGCTGAGACAGACCTGGATTGTGAATCTATGAAAGAGTAGACCATAAATATTTGGCAAAGGTTTTGAGGATGCAGCAAAATTAGTTAGAAAGATAGTTGATCGTTCCATTTCATGTCATGTCTTACAGTTTTTCAACTTTCCTACACTATACAGTACATCACATTATTGAAAAATCGTATAAGTGACTTTTTCTGAATGCCAGACAACAAATTAAAAAGCGAACACATAAATAAAGTTGTACCTAATGTGGAATTATCCATATCATCATCCTCGTCGTCGTCGTCATCATCATCATCATCTTCCTCATCTGGTGTGAATAACCAGTTCAAACCACTTGCATTGTTCTGTGCACGACTGCTTCCACTCGAGTCTTTAACTGTTATTGCTCCCACCCTTGATAATGCCTCCAGTGCTGCAGCATTACTTTCTACATCCCTACCCTTTGCTTCAAGGTCCGACTTTGACTTGGGCCTCCTTTTTCTCTTTGAGTCCAACTTTGTAGCAGACTTGCTCTTGTCTCCGGTCACTTCGGTGTTCTCTGTGTGAGAGGATGCTGGGAGTAGCGGATCTGTTGTTGCTGCCCACGAGCTGCTGTCACCGCTGGTTTCAGAAGTCCGTCTGATCAGTGGACGGTCGCTCGACCGTGTGCTGGAGGACTGACTGGACAGGCGAGAAAACTCCACCTCTGCCCTGTCCTGGTCAGGGATGGTAGAATCCTGGTCTCTCAGTATTCTAAACGTCTTCAGTTCAATTTCCCTTGAGCCAGTTGGAATGGAGCTGGTACTAGTCCGACCTCCGAGAGCATCACTTAATGTAACACTGGTGTCTAAGCTAGCAGCACGCAACTTCTCCAGCTTGGGTCTCGTCCGACTGGTGCGT
Organism: Branchiostoma lanceolatum; assembly: GCF_035083965.1. Lineage (NCBI taxonomy): Eukaryota > Metazoa > Chordata > Leptocardii > Amphioxiformes > Branchiostomatidae > Branchiostoma > Branchiostoma lanceolatum. Next base: position 23,086,507 of record NC_089725.1, on the reverse strand, counting down.
TTCTTAAGACTACTGGACCCAGCTGACTTTGGCCTGATGGATTTATCTGTGCTCACATTAGGGGAGCTAGCAGAGGTGACATGGTCCTTCAACTGTTCTGTAGATACTTTGTGACTGGGGAGCTCGAGGCTAGACTGGGTGCTCTCAATGTCAAGCCCCCCATCCCCTCGAGTCCTCTGTATGCACAGAGAATCTCTCTCCTTGGGGTATAACCTGGTCAGAGGTTTGTGAGGACGTATTTTGCTTAAGATGTCTTTCTCTAAGGATAAGTCAGATACTGTCATCTTACAAGGGTCTTCTACCAAGGGAGAAGGGAACCCGCCCTCAGCTCCCAAGTCTACAGCCTTTCTTGTCTCCTCCCCCACTGATCCTAACTTCTCCACTATATCTAATAATGAGGAAACTTTTTCCTCTGCTGAGGCTTGAATCTCTTGGAATTTTTCCATTGTTTCATCTATAATCTCTATTTCTGCAGGACTTCTCACATCGGTAGGGTCTTCAGCTTCTGATTGTGTTGGCTCTGTATGTGCCTCAGAGTTCAAATCTGTCTCACTGGGGATAGTAGTTTCTTCTGTTGGAGTGGTTTCATCTTCCTCAGTGTTTACTGGGGGAGTTTCATTATCTGTTGGGGTTTCATTCACAGGGGAGCTAGTAGCCAATGGCTGCTCCCCTCCTGTATCAGAGTCACAGCCAGAGTCCTTCATGTCCACATCTTTCTCCTGCTCCATGATTGGCTTGTCCTCATCCAATGGTGTGTTACCACTGCTGGGAATGGGGAGGTACTGCTCCCTGATTGGGTCCTGCGACCGCGCCTCCTTCAAAATGGCAGGCTGCTCGTGGGGAGAGCCTGTTGGCATGGCAACAGGAGATGCATCTTCAGCTGACACCACTGCGGAACATAAAGGTCATGATTTAAGTCTATGCACAATTCTTGAAAAGATCAGACTGTATTCAGCCAATATTCATGCTTTTGAATTCAATCTTAATACTAAGCATATGATGAATTATTGCAGAAATGCATATCAAAGTCTTCCTGAAGCACTGCCAAAACTTACTCTCCAGAGAAGTGTTCTGGCTGGTTAGACTTGAGGTGACTTCTGTGTTGAGCTCCTCCCTCTGTGGACTGGCTGGTTGGTCATGCTCAGGGTCACCAGACTGGGAAGGATCATCCTTACAGGAGTCCTTCTTTTCCTCTGAGGCACCATCACCACCGACAACTGGCATGAAGGAAAGATTGATCATCAGTACATAAAACTGTAGGCTCCTGATAGGTGCACAATTTGGTCATGAGTTAACAAAATTCCAAGTGAAGAAAACCTGAGATTTTGGAAGGATTTAAACCGTTCCCCACCTGCTGGGGACTTGGCTGTGATGGTTGTCATGGGGATGCAGTCAGCAGACCCTGCAGGTGGCTGGTTCAGCTGCAGGTCGCTGCTGATGGCCATGTCGTTGATCTTCTGCAGGGCCTCCAGGACTGTGTGATGTAAGACAGGCTGCAGCTCGGCTGTATCTTCCTGCAGGTCTGCGCACACAAACACAGTGTCAAACTTGCCGCAGCATAACCTCAATCTTTTAGTACGGACAGCTAGGAAGGCAAAGACTACATTTAACTGATGGCACCAAACAATGAGCATTTTGTGGTGGATTTGTGCCCAGAATGGTGATCTTCTTTTTTCAGATCAGAAAAAATGAAGCTGGTTAATCCGATAACCAAGAAATTACATTTGTGTGACCTGAGCTAATGTTTAATGTATGCCCAATTACATAAATGCAAGTCGCATCATAAATTTCACCAAAAATATATTTGTGATATATAGATCTACATTAGGGTCAAGTTAGCAAAGATTATATGCTCTTGAATGTTGCTATCCAATTTAGGAAGAGCAACATCGTAGATGAAGACAAAATTGCTGGCAACTGCCCCAGAAACCAATCCACTCCTCTCTGGTAATGGATGATTGTCTTCTGTCAAGAGTGTCCTCATTGATTGGTGATGGGTACATTTCGGGTAGTGCCAAGTGCATTCGAAAACTACCTGTAATCTATGACAGGTGAACACTATTTTTGCTTCTCTTTTGAGATGGGATGAGAGCGTTATCATATCTACGAAACAAGTCAGAAGGTTGACAGAAAAGGATGGAATTCTGCAGTCACAGAACTTGATCTAACTCTTATCCAAACAAAAACTACCCCTTACCTTCTGTACTTTTTATTGTTTCCAGCTCTGCTAAAACTTCCTGTAGAATGAAAAAGTATTTTGAGGGTTCTCATCTTCTAACCTAGTGTAGTACATGTGTACTTTGAACTCAACAAATACATGTTAAATGAAATGTATAAATGTACAAGTAGATACCCAAACATGTATACATATGACTTTCATAGTCAAAATGAAATAATACCAACTCTATAGGTAGACATAATCCTTATAGAACTGACACTTAATACTATTTGATAGTAAAGTTTCTCAAATGTACTGGTAATACAATAGGAAAATATTACCTTGGATTCATGAGGCTCCGCAAAAGAATTTCTGGAGCTGCAGGCCAAAGGTGGAGTTATGGTGTTTTCTGACGTCTGCATCACCTTCATCTCTATACCCTCTTCACTGTAAACACAAAACACACATATTTCAGACAATACATTTATAAACTATCCTCTTTCTTAGTTTGCATATTTCCTTTCACAGAAAAAGACAGCACTGGAGTATAATTCTAACTTTTGTCAGACTCTTTAAAAGGGGAAGTAGCCTCCTCTAAATCCCAAACCAAAGACAACTTCTTTACTTTTCTTTACTTTACCTGGGACTGGTATGATGCTGATAATGACAACATCAATCACTAAAGCCCCCAAAAGGTCTCCCAGGCAAAGGAGATCATACAACCACTAAACCATTACTAGTACACCAGTACACCATTCCCAGCCACTGATAGTTATTAGTCATTATGGAGTTGTTCCTTTTCTGTCTCTGGATCAAGTAATGAGTGCCTGTCCTAATTTGTGTTACACTGCACATGAAAGGGTACTGTATTAGCTTCATCAGTACTGTTATCTCTGCTTCGAGCCTTATCTACCATTGTCTCTTCAATATTGCCTGCTTCTAGGTACACTTGTGATTTAACTGTAAAGGTGAGGTGTACATAGAGTCATTCTTATCAACCCACTTTATCATGAACTACATCCCTTTGCAGCCTGCACACTGGTATATCCTATACCATCAACCAATACATGATATTACTACACCTCTATTTTGCACTTATCTGTTTTATATTTTCTTAAATGAAATGAACAACAGTAATCCTTGATTACCCATTTTGTACATATTGCTGTATCTGGTTTAGAACTACACATTCTGAAGGATCAGGCAACTAGCTGATATAATAGAACAGCAAACAACAAATCAGTCATCGAGTCACTGACCCAACTTGAAATAATCATTATGACCATGTGAAGTCAAAACAAAGGAAAAATCATCTTGAAATTTACCATCATAATTTGTTTCAGTTTTCACAAGGCCAGGATATCAGGCCCACTTTCACTAACAATACAATAAACATTCTATTTCATTTATTTCTAGTGTAACGCCACATATTCAAATTCTGCTTCCAAATGGGCAGTTAAGTGGACTATACAGGAAGTAAACCCAGAGTTTGTTTACCTTTTCTGTGTGTCAGGCTGGTCGTGGTGACTACTGATACTCCTGGCATCTGGTGCCACATCTTCCAGACCATTGGCATCCCTGGTGCTGTCCTCAATAGCTCCTCCCTCTCCACCTTTAGCTTTGGCCACAGCCTCGCCACCATCAAACATCAGGTGCAGGCGATAGTTGATGACTTTGATGGTTGTGAAGAGGACCCCCACAACACCACAGTACACTGTCCATACCACCACAGATGGAGGGAAGGCCTGCGAGAATAGGGAGAAAAAAATCAACTTCATGATGATGTTTATCCCTTACTAATTTATTCCAGACGAATATGGTGAAAAATGTTTGTAACTGGTCTGGAAAGATCTACTGGTTCTAATAGTATCAAATTTAACTTGTTTGTTTTTGTGGTCTTAATGATTATAATCTGTTTAGAAGTTAATGAGCAACACACATCTTGTGCAAGACATTAAGCTTTTCAATGTATCAATTCATCATATAGCATCATAACCTGAAATATTCTATTGTGTATTTGGAGTTGATTTATATCTATTGATCATTACCTTATTGATATCAAACAAAAAATAACATATTATAATGTTGACCTGCAGATATATAGTTAAATCACCATGCTTGTCAAAAACATCAATAGCCTTCCATCAATCATGTCATCTTGTATCTAATCTGATAACGTGCAGTTGTTTTCCATGTTGATTCATAGTAATCATACCATGATAACAATGTAGACACAGAGCAGACTTTGGAATATCAATCACAAGGTACTGTTTATACTGATGCTAATGATCAAATTACAATTTTTGTTTTTCAAAATACATTGCATATTGTCAACAACTATCAAGGTTTTGCCCCAACTAGAACCTCCTTTCAGATGAAATTCATGTACCAAGATAAATCTCCATACATCCCCTAGTGAAATGGGAAAGCTGAATAAGAGAAAATAATTTATCCCACAATTTACTTTTATAGCATCAGCTAAGTACTTCTATTATTCATTCAGAAATGGTTGCAACATTGATGGAACATTGACCCATTACACTTGGGGCTTTTTATCAATAATCCCAATTCTGCCTTGGTCCCATATCATCATCATATCAAATCTCTTGAACATGCAAAAACATAAATTCACAAATCTCACGGGGTTGGGGTTTTGTTCGCGTTAAGAATTTTCGCGTTCGCGTGGACAATTTTCGCGTGGAAAATTTGAAATGGAGAATTTATCTACAGGTTCCAAATATCAAAGTAATTTTATCATCAAAATTTTTCTCCCTTGGGAATAGACTTGAGTCCCTTGGGAATAGCACACACCAAACCACACCACACCCTGCCCACACCCATGCAGGGAAAAAGTTTGCCTGTTATTTTGATCATTTGCTCGTTAAAATACGCTAATTAGTTGATCAGAAGGGAATTGAAGGTTTACAAGTCTAAGGTTTCACACCCAAAAAATTTCAAAGGATTTTTGAAATTTGAAAAATACAAAAAACAAGTTGATTCCCAAGGGACTCAAGTCTATTCCCAAGGGAGAAAAATTTTGATGATAAAATTACTTTGATATTTTGAACCTATAAATAAATTCTCCATTTCAAATTTTCCACGCGAAAATTTTCCACGCGTACGCGAACATTCTTCACGCGAAAAAAACCCGTTCCCATCTCACGACAGTACACCAAAGTATTTTTGTCAGTTAAAACGTGGCAATCAATGTTTGCCAAGATCAGGATCGTTTGATGAGAAACCCACTTATCATTGATGAAATGGAGCCAGTCTGATACCATTGGCCTCTCTAGAGAAATGAATGTCAAGATTGCTGATACTAGTCCGATTAGAGGCCTGCCAGGACCCTGACTCCACAGCTTATTGAGTTACAGTATTCATGGTATTGCCTCATCCTAACTGTGCCTCAAACACACATTCTATTTGTGAAGACTTGACATACTATGTTAGCCTTGGTACCATCCTCCGTAGTAACCGCTGGCTCAATCTTTTCGCTGGCTAACCACGGATTACTACAGATGATGGTACCAAGGTTGATACATACTATCAGTATGATCTGATACCAGGATTCTATCGAATGGAAACAACAATACCTCACACACAAACACACCACTGTGATTTCCCTGCACCTGTGATGATATACCAAAAACAGGAACTACCCAAATTTGGCAGTACGGGTGATAGCACAGGGACACATGGTATGCTGTCAAAAGTTTTTATACACAAAAAGGATGGTTTCAAAGTCAGCAGCATTCATTTTGGTGGTACTGCTATCATTTGTCCCAAACTATGTACTTCCGCATTGAAAGAACATGTCCTTTCTATTGTGTAGTAATTAATCATGCTGTCTGCCATGTGACATTCAATGCTAGCAACATGAGTAATCACATGTAAATGCATATTGCCAATATAATTCTGTGGTCACAATAACCCTCCTCAGTATGTTGATCCCGAGATGTTACCATGAAAAATTGTATAATATATCTAGTTAAATATTGATGTCAAATAGTAAATAATGTAGAATTATATTGAGAATTGTATTGACTAATTTAGATGTATTAATCAGTTTGTGAGGGAATATACTTCGACACTTTAAGTTTAACTTCTATGCTCAAAGAAAGCATCTACTAAATTACTTTCAAAACAATAAAAAAAACATCATAATTTCTAGTAGTATGACATCTTAGATCTAGTCCATGGTTAAAGCTGTTGTGCAGGTTAAATATATGATCCCCTACATACATCCATGTACATGTCCAACTACAACGGAAGACATGGTGTAGATAGTGTTGTATTTCGTCAAACATACACACCTTTCCTACCAAAATATAGCAGACCGTACTCATATACAATTTATCACGATAAAAAAATGCAAACAAAGATCTGGCATGGATATCAAACTGTGCCTGCTATATATATATATATATATATGGAATATTCTTGTCAAATATCATACTGAATACCGTGGGATAGGTGTGTGTATTTCTGTGTGACGTGTGACCGATTGGCATACTCACCAAGTAGAGGGTGAAGGGGAAACACAGAAGAAACAACCACAGGTACAGGTGGAAAGTGTTGCAGAAGATGCCTTGGTGCGGGTCGAAGAACCAGCCTCCCGTCAAAGAAGCCCACACCCCCTGCCTCAGAATCTCGAGTGTCTGGGACCCCATGCCTACAGCACACTGCCCTGTGTCCTTGTGGTCCTCAGGAAGGTGGGAATGCGGGTTCTACAGCGCCTTACTACATGCTGAAGAGTGTTTCCTGGTCCACCGTCTTTTTTTCCACATCACGGCAGCCATATTGAATTTTGTTACCTCGTACAATACAGTCTCAGTTTACTTCCCAGCATTCCATGCGGGGGTGGGCCGTGAATAGGGTACTCCCAGAGAGGATGTTTCCCACACCTTTATTAGGTTGTTCCCACTTGTTGTTGATTGTTCACCGTGTTGTGTGGGACTCAGGGATTATGTGGGCTGTTAAACAGGAAAAGCATCATTACTTTGATGTGCCCATCCCTGCCCTGCTTCATACGTCACGACGACGGACATGTCAGTCTGTCCTTGGTCAGGCTGGCTGAGACTGACCAAAAGTCGACTAGGAAAAAAAACTCGACTCAAGTCGGTCAGAATGAATCAATAGCAAAGAACGTAACGTTAATGTTATCTAAGCTATTACAAACATGCAGGTGGTAAATGATAAACTATTAAACAGAGAATTAAAGTGAGCAGTGAAATTTCAAAGCACATCACCGTGATCACGGCCCGAAAACTGTCAGATATCACCGTTTTCCACTCAATTGTTCCACTTTGATATGTTGAAGTTGAACCTCTTGATATATGTGTTTAGTATCGCATTGATACCAGAGTGATACATTTGTATCTTAATTATTCCATGCATCACGAAGAGAACCGATATATATATTAAACCAAAAGTGATCAACGTGGCCCCGTTTAACTTTCTCGACTTGACACTCACCGTCGCTCTCACAGTCAAAAGAGTTGTTCAAACTATGACGGATTCAAGGAAATTAAAGATTTAACGCCCCTGGCCTATTTTGTTGGTCATTTCTAGATCTCGAAGGAAACTTAAGCGGCCACGGGTTATTCTATGAAACCAGACTCTTCACGGTGAACCTCAAACTTCAAAGACTTCAAATCACGTCCAATGTGTGAATGTGTGTCCAGTTCGTCAAAGAGGTGATGCAAACACAATCTTCCTAGCTTCTCGGATGGGTCGACATTTTTCTAAAACTATGATTGGTGAAACGTAGTACTTTCCGCTACACTATTTCAACTTCGCGAGGGGGCGCCCGTGCACACAGGTAACGAACCGCCAGGCGCTAGACCCACAGAGCGCTCGGAGTGCACCAGCTTACACGGACGTGAGGCAACTTTTCTAAGTTGTTCAAAATATTTGACTAAATTCTTTGAAAAAAATCATCGCAAGTGAATTAAAAAGTTCGTTAAACGTTGCAAAGACTTCGTAGTTTTCTTAGCCCACACTGTCACTGACGAAGGAGGCCAACTTCTTTTCATGAAACCGTAACGCTAAATAGGTCGAGACGAGAACGTAATTCCCCAGGTCGACCGTGAGTATGTCACCAGGTTACATACTCTTACTATGAAGGTCAAAAATGTAAGAATTCAGGAACTTGATACGTCAACTAAAACAACGCCTCCCACAAGTTTATTAGAAAGGTCAGTATTTTGTGAAAGTTCTCAGTTCCGATGAAGTCAGGTTATGCTGTTCACGGTTCGCTGTTGAAGGAATGAAGGCATAATCCAGCTTGTAGTCACGGTTTGAAGTAGTGAGTCAATTGTTAAATCTTATGACTATTGTTAGGCAACAATTTGATTTGGTAACCAATTCATCGTCCATCATTCCATCTGTTTGAAAGGTATGCATCCCTCTATACTTCTGCCGTATCCCGGCAGTTGCAACAGGAAAATGACGATGCGATGTTGACTGTAAGTGTCAAGCGCTGTTTGGATTCCATAACTTTTATTTTCCTGAACAGAAAGTTGTAGTAATCAGCAACATCGTGAGTCTTGGACCACTTCCCTTCCTGAGCAGAGTACGCCGCGACTGAGGCCTGGACGCAACAAGTACCTGAAATTTTCTCTCTAATTTCTGGACATAACTTAGAACTTGACCAAATCAATTGAACAACGAATACAATAAGGCTGTGAATATCACAGGTCTGCATTAAAAAGATAGAGCAGGCATGAACATTTTTGGTACTAAACTAGCGTTACCGCTTCAAAATACTTTTTCCTAAAAAAATATGAGAATTGATGTCGGTGAAATCCCATTAGACCACATTATAAAAATTAAAGTGATTAGTAAAAATCATCTGATGCCATTTTCTTTTTTATTTCGTTGCAAGGAAATAATTCATGGATACCACCCAGGAGTGAAATATGGCGGTTACTTTTTATTTTTCAGGATTTCTGCATCATCAAAATCATCCCTCGTTTTGGGAGTGTTTTGGGGGTGTTTAGATCACGTGGTGCCCTGGACCAATCAGGACCCGGGACACCCCACCCTCTGTACACTATGGCAGGTCAAAGTACAATGAAAATGGCGGCTAGTCGTCCGAGACGTTTGGCGGCGGTTCTCCTGCAGAAAAGTGGAAATTCCTCCAGACTGATGGATTGAACACAGATTTCCGGAGTCTGCTCGTGGACTAGGAAAGTTACTAGGTCCTGATCGGTAGCTTTCAATGGTTATTGGTCCCAGGACAGAAGGCCAGAGAGGCCAGTTGGTAGTTGCTTTGTTGGTGAGGTGAGGATCAAGCTGGGCTGGCCGGACCGGATGCCGAATGGTGATCGAGCGACCTGCGCCGACCGAGATTATTTCCTTCATGGATCCGTTCAGATCGCGGTTCGGGACGGGTACTAACCGCCGTGGGGGCGATCGTAAACGTGACAGTGACCCGAAGGCCCCACTATGGACCGCCGTCTTCGACTACGACGCGAACGCGGACGACGAGCTGACGCTCCGCCAAGGGGACCGAGTGGAGGTGTTGTCCACCGACAGCAAAGTGTCCGGGGACGACGGCTGGTGGACCGGCAAGATCGACGGTCAGGTCGGCATCTTCCCGTCCAATTATGTCCGCATGAACGACGCCGTCAACGGAGACGCCGTGCCCTGTAGCATCGACTTCTCGGAGTTACAGCTGAACGAAGTGATCGGGTGCGGAGGGTTCGGGAAGGTGTACCGAGGCGCCTGGCGGGGAGAGCTCGTCGCAGTGAAGGCGGCACGACAAGATCTGGACGATGATATAAATGTTATAGTCCAACAAGTTCGACAAGAAGCGAAACTTTTCTGGCTGCTTGATCATCCAAATGTGGCGACTTTGAAAGGAGTTTGTTTAAAACCGCCAAACTTGTGTCTAGTTATGGAGTACTACGAGGGAGGAGCATTGAACAGAGTACTGGCAGGGAGGAAGATTCCTCCAGAGATTCTTATAGACTGGGCCCTGCAAATAGCCCGAGGGATGCAATACCTCCATGAGGAGGCACCTATTCCACTTATACACAGAGACTTGAAATCAAGTAACAGTAAGTATCACTTACAAACAGTTAAGTTCATCCATTATTCACGAGCTGAGTCTTGATGACACGGTCGGTGAGCAGATAGGCTCACACCTGTGAACAAGACTCTGGAAATATAATGAACGGGGCAGAGATTTTACTTGGACATTTGGTCTGTGACATCCCGTTGAGGTTATGTGACTGAAAATTCACTGTTGTCACTCGATTGGCAAGTTTTCTTTGTCCTGTCCGTCTAAGATTCATGACTGTTTTACTGGCAGTTACGGCTGTGCCCCATGTGCCTTCCACTTCTCTTTCAGTAACACCCAAATTAGGCACAACTAGACCAGTATTCCCTCTACCAGCACCTGACATCCACATTTTGGGCATACTCATGCCTACTTGCAAGGAAACCGGGCAGTCTTGTCCTTTGATGGCCATTGTTTTGGTTTCATTGCTCCATGTGGAGGATCCATTTTCTGCAACCTGACATTTGTGCATGGCGTGTCAACTTGTCAGACTGCCGCCAGACAAGGTCATGTGACAGCTGTCTTTGTTCCTCGCCAGGTCCCCCCACTCGCACCATTCACTGCCATATCTCACCCAAATCTGCACCTCAGGACTATGCTTCTGCATCCCTCCTGTGGGTGTACTTGCCTTCTTTCCAGGATTTACATTTCACTTTTTTCATACAGCTGGTGCAAAGTTAAGCCTTTTTTGGCGGGAAGGCCCGTAGAGTAAATATTTGCACTTTGGGTGCTTGAGATGTGCTCAGTTCTAGCTTGTCGGGTCTGTGTTGTGTTTCTAGCACATTGTTTCACTCATTTGGCTCTGTGCATAGACTAAAACTTCCATTCATTCATCTATGGTCCCAGATATGTGTGATGTTTGGTCGTTCCTGGTACCAGGATAATGGCCGCATGTGACATCTCAGCTGTAGGTGTCAGAGGCAAAAAGGTCAGACGTACAAAACAGCCCTGCATTTTTTGTCGTCTTGTCTACATGTTGAGGCTTCGTCTGAAGAATAGCTCACTTGGACCGTGTTCAGGAGAAAAAATAATTCTGCCAATTAATTCCGGCAAATAAAGAAAAGGAGAAATGGTGATTAAAAAAGTTCAGCAGTTGGATAGGGGACTTTGGCCCCGTTCATGATTGAAAAAATAAAACGGTTACCGTCGGTTCAAACCGTTTCAGATGTATTCCGAATTGAAACGGTTTACATCAAATTTTGCATATTATGCAAAGTCTGTTGTGATCCCACACCTGGAGTTGGCGGCCATAACAAGATTTTACTATTAAAAAACGCAGCCGAAATATCCTATTGACAGCTACAACTTTCACTTTTCCGCGCGCTTACCAAGAGTTGTACTTTAGATGTCTTCGATCGGCACTGTTGAAGCTGCGTTCCTTCAGGCCCTTGGCGATTTCATTGGACACCTCCTGGTTACAATGAATGCCATCATGTTTCCTCTGGACCTCCTGATCCACCCAAATAGATATCAGGGCTCTCGTTTCCTCATTAGACAAGTTGTTAGAACCAGACTTGGGGGCCATAGCAAGATGTTAAGATTCAAAAACGCGGCCTAAAATCCGATCAACAGCTAAAAACTCTCTCTTTTCCGTGCCTTAGCCCAAGTGACGCCGCAAACTATGAGGTCATGTACCCGGATGTACAACGTCATAAACATCAATGTGAACCGGTTCCATAACGCTTTTGCGTTCATGATGACAATTCTGCGAAACTGTTTTACTCTGAACCGTTGCAGACTACCTGGCGAGGAGGTTCAGAATAAAACGGAACGAAACTGTTACGGAGCATTCATGTTCACAAGTAAAACGGTTTATTTTGCTGAAACGGTTTGAACCGTTTTACTTTTTCAATCATGGACGGGGCCTTATTATGACCAGCTCAACTATAGAGGTGCTGTTAAATGATACATGTATTTAAAACTTGCATCTTGTCTACCGGATTTTTAATTTGGTACCCTTACAATTACCCCCGCAATTCCTACATGTTCATACAGATCCTGTACAGATGCCATTAGGAGAGTGCTGGACATGGCGGATTAATTGGGCCTATATACATGTCAGTTAACCTTGGGAGCTATGTTTGTCCTTCAGACTAACAAAGAAATCTCTTCACACTCACACACAACAAACACACAGCCCCTGTTGACCAGGTATAAATCATTACCACTGGACATGACTCATGAAAGAACTTTTGACATAATTTCTTCTTCCATTTTGTTTTGGATATCCACCAGGTCTGATATCACTTGGAGAATATTGAGACTAGCACGAATTTTAAGCGTTGCATTGTAAATATGGCAATGTTGTTTGAAAGGCCAAATTGCACGTGACACTAAGAAGAAAAGCACAAAAAACTTTCACTTCACTTTTTAAATGGGTTAGAAATATTATTGCCCCCCTCCCACCCCTTAACAGAAGCCCATTGTCTGTTTCCCCTTTTTGTGCAGCCCAGTTGCACCAAGTTTGCTCTTGCCTTTAATGAACTTATTGTAATAATGTTGCCAAGGTGAAAGTTCATAAGGCAGGGCTATTCTTGTCCTTTGATTACGAGATTACGCAAGATTTGTCCTTGCACACATTCCCCCAGGCTTGCAGTAGTGTTGGGTGTTAGAGAAAATTTTATAATTTCAATGACTACACTGAGTGCATGCTTATCTTCTTGAGCTCACAAGTTTGTGTGATGGAGACATCAGATGGGTTATGTGAAACATTTGAGCAACCATACATTTTCTATCTGGTAAGGTGAGCAAGTTACTATCTGTTGCCTTTGTTTAGTATCTCCAATATTAGTAACCATCATTACAGGTATCTTGGTAAAGTATGTATTGTAGGACAAGTAAGGAGGAGACATGAATGATTGGCAATATGTCTGATTATGGTGTAGACATGTAGTAGATTTGATATGATGAAGATAAGTGTTGAGGTCAGCTTGTACAAAAAACTCACTGCAAGGGCAACATGAAAGCCCTTTGAGTGTCAGTATGAATTTCAATGAACAGCTTGGTTGAAAAGAAATATAGTTTAAGGGTCAGAAGTTCATAAAACAGATGTTTGGTACAATGGATAGACTTGTCTAACACTGTACTTGAGCCTCATTCTACACATGTATGTCTAGGCCAAGTTCAGGTGTTTCTTGGCAGCTGCCAGAAGGTGCTGATACCTTATCAGCTCAGTATAGGGCCGCTCATTCAAGGAGTCAAGCATTTGCTGTGTAATTATTATGTATAGTATATCAGGACTGATAGCTGGACAGAAAATCCATTGGCTCTAAATCTATACGACAGTTTTCAACTGAGACTATCAGTTATGTAGAATTGACAGCGAATTCTGACCACCTGTGAGATTATAAAACCAGTAGATTGAAATCAGTGTATTGTAGTATTATTGACCCAAACAGTCCTGTGCAGTATGGCAAAGAGATAAACATGTCACTCTCAAAACACTAATTAGCTCTGCCTGCAAGCTCACAATTGTACATTTGTAGTGGTCAAGAGGGTAGTTAGCATATCAGCTAAGCACCAATTACTGAATAGGTGGCTTGTTGGATTTAACATCATTGCAGAACTTATATTTTACCTATGTATATCAAGAATAAATGCCATGAGTGACAGTTAAACAGTATACACGATTTCTTTAGTGCTCTGGCTGATTGTAAAGTAAGCTGTGACTGATTGACATTCGACCCTAACTGAAGAAAAGTCCACAAACTTGTTCTTCCAGTTTTCAGCCATGCATAGGTTATTAGGCAGGCATGCCCACAGCTCATACAAGAAATGTTAAGCATGTTTTGTCTGGGTGAGTGCATGAAGAAAGGTTGCCTATTGGGTGTTTCCAAGGCAAGGAGGTGCTGCTTGTGAAAAGGACTAGTAAATGTACAGCTGTTAGAAAAGGGGCACCATCTAGAAACCTCTCGTAAAAATCTCCACATGGAACAACTGGAATTTCTGTAAAACCTTCCCTGAGGCCTGCCTTGGGAGACCGTATATTCTGCTAATATGCTCATGTCGTGTTAGCTGCCATTTAAAACATAGTAAATGGCTTAAAGGGCAGTTTTACACCTATTATATATCTTGTGTAAAGAGTTTATGAAGAAATGTCATGTTAGTGAAATTAAGGAAGTTTACTTCAATCATGATATGTTCTTTGATTATTTTATTCACCTAGAGATGTCTTGAGCAGCCAGTGGGGTTGTCATAGTATTTTAAGGAATATGAAAAGTAAATTACCACTTCAAACAAGTATCTAAATGATACCTTTCTGTGACATAGCCATAGATTTATATCCTATTTAGCTTGACCTGTAAGCTGGAGGGGTGGAATGGGGGTCTGAGGAGGTGATTACATGGTTGATAACAGGTCATCAATCCCTGCTTCTCCAGGGGAGATGGTATCTTCCAGTATCCTCAGGGGGCTGAGAGCATCAATCTCAGCTACTGAAACTTCCTGATGAGCAAGATCTCATACTTTGGTTTTCTTTGTCTCTGATTACTTCATCATAGGCTTTAGTAACCAGAAAAGTCAATGTAACCGCTCTTCTTCAAAGAAGTACAAACATGGGAGCTTAGAGGTAAAGGTTGGAAGGGTAGCTTTTGTTGGTTTTAATGCTGGTTGATGCCCTTTGTAGTTCCGCCTGTATTGTATGACAGAGAGAAAGATGTAAGCTGTGGTTTGGAAGTTTAAATGGATGTATGTTACACTGATCTACAATTCAAACCATCCTTCGTACATCATACATTTACTTATATCTATATGCTCAGTAATTACGAGAGTTGCAGTTTTGGTAGTTTATTCTTTCGATCTAGAAGAAATGCTCTGTGGGGAGGGGGGCAGGGACAATGGTATCAAGGCACCATGTAGTGGCATTCATGACTGTATGACAGGAATATAGACCGTCTTCACAAAACTGCTGCAAACAATGCATAATAACTCACCATAGTACAATAGTTGTATTTGTTGCAATTCTAACCAGCCTCTCTCCCCAAGTGTTAGGGACAGTGGATAAGGGAAAGACACCAGTCTGGCAGCTGTAGAAAACACCCAACTATCTTGGTGCCAGTGAAGTAATGATATGAGTCATTTATCTCGTATTGGACAAGTCTTAACAATCATGGCTGCAGGGTCTTCCAACCTGTTTTTGACTAGATAAAGAGATCTGCAAGATGTTTTTTTCCTTTCTACTGAGCAACCTGGTAACAATGGTCCTTTTTTTTAGATAAAACTTGCCACAAACAGCTGCCTAAAATGTCCAGGATTGTGCTATATCAAGTCTCCCTGGTTGCAATGCCTCATATATGTATATATATTTGTATCAGAAACATACTGTAGAAGAGAACAGCTGGTGGTAGAAATAAGAGTCCTTCTTTGTAGCTAGTCTGTTCAATGGTTCGTGCAGTGTTGTAAGTTCTGAGAGCTTCCATACATGTACATCATTCATGTGCACCTGTTTGGGACACATGGAATTTCACAGTCGGTCTGGGTATACAATGTTCAAGTCTGTTTTGTCCCCAGAGCTGGGGCACCACATTGTTTTTCACTGCCAAAAGAAGCATAGAAGAACAGCTGGTGATAGAAACTGTAATGTCCCTCCTACTTTGATAGATACAGTCACGTACGTACTACATGTAAACTGTATGTGCTGAGAGCCATATGTGGTCCTGTAGCCTGGAAGGAAAGTGAAAAATGGGATGGTTTTTGTTCTGGTTTGAGGTATCTGCATCAGATTACAAATGGTAGTGAATGGGAGTGCTTCTATAGGAAGAATTTAACTTCTGCTTCATGTACTTTCATTTTTTTTTTTTTCAAGAATATAGCTACGTAAGTCACCTAACTGTAAATTTGTTTTGGCCAGTGCTTTTTGAAGCATGGCAATTTTGCTGTTTTGGGATTTGCCAATGATGGTTATCTTTCCCTTGTGTCTCTTGTGGTACAATTTTTAGGCTTTGAAATGAAGAATAAACCTGATTATGAAGCTAGACTGTCACAGACAGAATTCTTCCAGTCCAGTCCCTTTGTCTGCAGGAGCAGCAGAGATCTGCAGATTTTCTGTCAGTAGGGACTGAACGGATCCTTCTAATCACTTTCCAAGATGGCACCTGATGGACCAGACAGGAAAACCCATCTTAACCCCCTCTCACCAACAGACTGGAGTGAGGTGTACAATTGTTCTTATGTTGTCAAACCAGTTATGGTGTTCTGCAGAAGATGTATGAGCCCCTTTTTAGTACCAGGTACTTAGGCCCTACAATGAATGCCACAGGCAAAAACAAAGCTATAGTATTAGTATGGACATGATTTGAGGCACACTTTGTATTTGAGTTTTTCCTGATGTTGTGAATCCAACACTGTCTGGTAATACCATAATCTTCTGTGAATCTTTGTTCTTTCACTCAGCTAGAGAAACCACTTGTCGATGAAGGCAAAGATAGGAGTCCACAAAACACTACCTGTTCTATTAGATGAGATATTTTAACCCAATTGTCTGTACAG
Source organism: Branchiostoma lanceolatum (assembly GCF_035083965.1). Taxonomy (NCBI): domain Eukaryota; kingdom Metazoa; phylum Chordata; class Leptocardii; order Amphioxiformes; family Branchiostomatidae; genus Branchiostoma; species Branchiostoma lanceolatum. The sequence continues at coordinate 23,069,798 of NC_089725.1, read as the reverse complement.
ACTACAGAGTTATTATCTACCTAGAATAGAAGTCTCTAAATACTTAAGAATGCCAACAATGAAAATTTGTAGCCTTCTAATAAGACCCCGTTCACACTCATTTTTTTCAATCGCGATTGAAGTATAATCGCGATTGTTCGATCCGATCGCGATTGAACGCAAAGAAACTTTTGCGTTCACACTGCTTTTCGCCAAGTGGATTAAAGTACGCCGTGATCCGATCGCGATTGAAGCACGATTGAAGCATGCTATCGGCGATCATCTGGTTAATGTTCTTGTTGTCCTTGTTTTGTGTCTATTTTTCCGCTAGACATTGTCACTTGGTGCGGTAAATGTCCCTCTTTCGGTGACATTTCCCCAGTTTGGCCTGCACCTCCTCTCTCCCCCAGATTGCGATGAGGACCCTGGTCTCCTCATCGCGCCATCTGCCACCAGCTGGAGTTGCTGACGGAGTTTTATTCTTCTTCTTGGGCATTGTTGACGATGAAAAGTTGTTGTTGTTGTAAAAGAGCGATCTGACGTGCGGATTGGGTTTGTTTTCCCGCGCGATGCGAACTATGACCCCACGTACCCGCATGTATGACCTCCCACCCCCGGAACCAGCCGAAATCCCCGCCGATCGCGATGGAATGAATCGTAGTTGTGTTCACACTCAAAATTTGATAGGATTGGATTGGATCCGAACGCGATTAATCCAATCAAACTACCTCCGGAGGTAGTTACAATCCAATCGCGATTGGATCCTTTTGGATTGTTCCAATCGCGATTGGGAGCGTTCACACTGAAAGAATCAATCGCGATCGGATCGATTCAATCGCGATTATACTTCAATCGCGATTGAAAAAAATGAGTGTGAACGGGGTCTAAGACATTTTAGCCCAGATTATCCACCATGAGAAGTCTAACCAGTGCTTTAGAAATGCACAAAAGGCAGACCAATGTTTGTGATGATAATCACTATTCACTGTGTACAACATGTTACTCTTTTCTGTCCAGTCTTACAACAAATAAAACTGTAACTTACATGTAAGTAGGAAGAATTGTTAGAACTTAGATTGATTTTATCTCTGACTTTTCTATTGTTTCTCAGCCGAAGAATTCATGGAACTATCATTTAAACAACAATCATTGCTGAACCTTAGCCAATGAGCTGAACATTTTGTTACATTGCATTTAAATGGCGGGTCTAACCAAAATTAACAGTTCTATCATTCCTTGCCATTTTAAGCATGCTATGTTTATAAACTTCACTCCAAGACGTTGTAAGTTGGCTGCATTAAGATTGATCCAGTTATGCAGTAGGCAACCACTTGGTAATGAAAATACACTCTTGTGATTCTGCTGAAGAATTTGTGCCTTGCCAGTCCCGTATAGCATGTAACACAGGATCAGGGACAACTGGGGCATACAGGCAGCAGATTACTAAGGCAAACTCTGCCTATTTTGACAAGGTGGTTCATATTTGAAGAACTATCCTCAAAATTCCTGGAACCGGCCATTTCAACACAGGTTGGATCTTGGTGATTCTTAAGGCATTCGGAGGTCATAGGGAGGAATCGTATTGACAGGTTGTAGGCTTTTCTGCAACATACAGCAAAATCTGGAACTTGTGGGAAAAAAGTAAAAACATAGAAGTATCTGTGCTAGTTACAATTAAAGCTTTGTTTAGAGAATAGATACCTTTTTGTTGGTTTGTTCGAAATTAGAATTTTAGGAAATGTCAACTACTGAAATAATTTTCTTGAAACAGGATAGAAATATATGTTAACAAGGTCCAGTAATATGTGTTGTCCTAGAAACAGAAAGGTGTTGTTCTCACTTACTTTCTCTTTGCTTGTTTTCAGAATTATGTTTATTTACAGAGCCGTATAAGAAATTCCATACAGGTAAATTCCAGCATTGCAGCAGCATTAATGCATTATGTACTGCCACACTAATCCACATTTAGCACCACAGGACTACAGTATATGAAGGCATGTCATTATCACAATGTAGGTTGTTTCTTCAATCAGCAGTACTGTTTGAAAAACACCACTGGTATTATTCTATTGGACAATGATGATAACTTCTTTTCTTAAAACAATACCCCCATAACAGTCCCCCTGTCTATTTGTAATCTGACAGGTAGGAAACAAGGTAGAACCCAGAAAGTCCAAAGTATACACATGAATAAGAAGAAACAGGGGGTCTGGGAGTTGTTTTTACTTGTATATGACAGGTAATAGCCTTGAAGCTTGAAGCTGACCCATGTAAGGCAACTGGAGGTCAGAATAATGTTGTTCTGTGAAAGAAGCTGTCAAGACATCGGGTATGGAGGAATTTGGACGAAATGTTTTGCATGCACCGCCCAGACCAAGGGTTCCATCAGCAATGCCTGGAATAGCCTTGTGCCACAAGGTGTCCCTCTCAGACTGGAGGTTGTTTTCACCCAGGTATCACCTTACACAGCATGAGTCTCCTGTTTCAGTGCTTATAGGTCAATTCTGTTCTTATTTAGTACTTTTCCCCCAAACAACACTGTCCAACAGCCATGTACAACCATCAACTTGGATTAAATTGCATTTAAAAAAACTTGGTGTTTAAATTGCAGAAGAGTAGATACACCTTCGGGAGCACTTATGCCAAGTTGTGTTAGACAAGTTGAAGTAGATGGACTTTTCCCCTTCAAATTATACTCAAGACAAAAGCATCATGTTCCAAATAGTATTACCAAAGAAAAATCTCATTTGTTACTGATCTAAATAATTAGCAGTCAAGAAATGTATCTAAAAATAGCTTTGCTATGCTACATTGCAAGACAGGGAAGAACCTTGTCCAGCAAGTGTCCCAGCTATGTTTATGTTACCTTAGAACCTTCCGCCACAGATGGCCAAACAAGACAGACCCATTTCTGAAATTTCAGCTGCTGGAATTCCTGTCGTTTGACCTTGATCATGTAGAGTTGATGCTGGATATTTGGGGAGCGTCTATCTGGTGCAAGTAGCTAATGGAAAGATTTGAACTTAATTCTTGATAGGCACGATGAAGATCATTCTTTGGATCTTGGAGAAAGAAAAATGATCTTCCGTCAACAGTGTTTTGAGGGTTGGACATTGTTAAATTTAAAAAAGATACAAAATTTCATGTCATTTGAAGACTTGGCGCGCACCATCACATCTTCCAGAAGAAATAGATCTCAGATATCACTCTCTTGAACCAGTCTAGCTCGCTGTATAGATTTAATCTTTCACTGGTCCTGACAGGAAAGACAGATGGCATGTGCACATGTAATATGGTACATACATGTACGTGTTCATTGTACAAGGGAAATCCCCCCCCTCTTTTCTTTTCAACAAGAAACCAGAAGTAGAGCTACGAAACAAAGTTAACAGTTTATTTCCCTCTCCCATCACAGACAAAAGAAATTATTGCAAGTCAAGGTTTGCATCAAAATTAGTCTTATCTTTTGTTCGTGAGAAAGAACAAATTTTTCAAGGAGATTAATTACACCTCACTCGTTGATATCTTATTACTTTATACCAAATATAGCTTGCATTTACTATTTTACCTTGAAACTTCCCCAAGTGATCATGGTATATGTTCACTGAGAAGTTTTAATTGGCAGGCCTGATAACCATACATACTCTGTGTATCCCTGAGGAACCAATATTAACATGCCGTTGAATGACTTGCATTTCTTCTCAAGCAAATACTACTCAAGGATTTGCACCTGATTCTCTGCATTCCAGTATGGGCAGGGTGGTATTCGAACTTGAATTGATACTTCTATAGATGTTCTGAAACAATTACGGGAACTCTAGGTTGTAGTTTATCACCAGCTATATTGTACTACCGTATGTCTATGTATGAAGTTTGAGTGCATGTCACATCTTTAGATCTCTTCTCCTATGTATGTCTCTTGCCCTGGCCTGTGTAAGTGGTTCTTGTGGATTACAGTATTCTTTTGCCAAGTGGACCACTTTAAAAAGGAAAGGTAATCTGTAGATGACTGTGATGAATGACATAAGTAAAGGAACATCACAATGGCCTATGCCTTTTGTTATTTTCTCCCGGGTATTATCTATTTCATTCTCAGATATCTATTGCATTTGATGTTGTTGTCTCTTTTTCCTGGAAGGTGCCTGATTATCTTGATGTAAATCCTTCCTGCTACAGTCATTTTTAGAGAACACCCCCACCAGACCTACAGTGGTTGGTTCATGTCTACTATAAACAAACTACAGCTTTGTTTCTGTAGCACCTTCTGCTTTCCCAGAAGCCACCAGGTACTGGTCATGGGGGAGGAGGATACTGGCTATTTTTAACTAATGAAATTCTAAGAAAGACTCAAAGAGCTTGTATGGCACTGTTTTGACTCAAACTTCAATTGGATTATGATGAAAAGCACAGAGGAGAGCAACACATCAAAGTTGCAGATGTCTTTTATGATTGTCTACATTTCAATGGTAACCTGAAACTAGTGAAAGATTTTTTTACACAAACAGATTTCAAACACCCAGTGTATCACATATCATAATCTGTTGTGCAGTGATGTAATTCAGAACATGGTTGCACAATGTAATTGTTCTATTTTGGTATGGTGTAAAGACAGAATGCAATATACTGGAAACGTTTATAAACAAAAATGTGTTTGGTATTTAGTATATGTTGGAAGTAGATCTTGTAAATGTGCCAAAGTAATATTTCTAACCCAAAAATGGGCATTAGATGGACAGAGCTGCTGGTTTTTTTAGCAAGGTAGGTTTCCATAACATGCACTGAGGAGGTATAAACAGTGGGTAGGATTTCCCTCCCCCAATCTTGGGCAGGGTCAATGTCCTCAAGGTATTCAATATTAGAGTCGTTTGTCCATGAAGGGGGTCAGTGTGGCTTAGAGGCAAAAGGAAAAGAAAACAAAGATTTTGTAAATTGTTTCAAGGAAAATGCTGATAGTAGTTTTGTCTGTAACATATAAATGCATGTATGTCACAAACGATATTGGTTTGTAATTTTGTCATTATTGCCAGGTCTTCTTTTATAGTTTGTTATAGTGTGGCATTCCACTGTACATGAAGAGAGGTTCCCTGGATACCATTTTTGGCTTGACAACAATGTCTGCCTTAATGATGACTGTTACAATGCTTATGATTACTGGGATGGGTCAATTGATGTACAAAATGTAAATGAAATTGTTGGTGCATTGATGAAGGTTAGACTACTCTCCTAGCAGAGGTTGGTGGGGGATGATTGTGACCTTTTTATCATACACCTCGTTTTTTGGCCACAATCTTCCCCCACCAACCTCTGCTTGGAGAGTAGGTTAGACATCCAGGTAATAAGATACACCAAAAATAGTTACTCAAGCAACTGGATAAAATTTTGAAACAGTCAGACGTTTCAGACAGCATCCACTATCTGTTAAATCTGCTAAATATTGGCGCAGTTTGTGCATATTTCTTCTGTTGTCCATCATTGTTTATTCAACATTGTAGTCCTTTTTTAGCCAAAACATCCTGAGACAAGTTTTTATCATTTTTACAAAACCTCCTCTCCCCAATGTTATCATGGTCTGTCCCTTACTTGTCTGTAAGCCTTCCCATACTCAATGTAATATTGGACCAGTGCAGTCTATTTTCAGTTTCCAAGTGGTACTTAGGAGACTGAGGAGCATTGTCCGCTGGCACAAAGGCTGGGGAATTCCCACATGAAACTGGACTGCTGGTGCTTGTACAACATCTGTAGTATCAGTTTAGCCAAACGTGTCACCTTGGTTCGAACATACATGTACAGTATTGTATACATTTATAATGGCCGGTTGTTCTTTTGTGTGCGATTCAAAAGTTCTTTAGACCATACGTAGCACAGTACTGAACTGATTTTGAACCTCCCTCCACAGATGTGTGCATAACGGAATAATCAACTCAAGTAGTACTGCTGAAACTCTCTCCTTTACCATCTCAGGTACATGTAGTTACCTTGGCATACATGTAGTTTGCAAGTTTGCATAAGGTACCAGTGACGAGGGAGGCACCTTAATTAGCATCATTGAAGGTCCTGCTCATATTTTGCTTGTAGCAGGACACCAGGCATTCCGGTAGCCTTTGTTATTTCAACAAGAATGACCCAGGCCCCACCTGGAGCCACTGAGTGCCTGTCTTTGTTAACTCATAGTACATTGTTCACTTTATAACTTGAAATACTTGCAACCCAAGTGGACCTGACTGAATGTTTTACATTGTACACATCAGTAATTGAGAGGCATTTGTCTGTCTAGAAGGTGCATTTCCAAGAAATTCACATTATTGGCGTAGTTTGCAATAGGACTAACATTTGCATAAATTCTGCCTTGCCTCTGTTTTTATTAGTGGCTGGTATAGTTTTATCCATGATACTTTTTTAGGAAGGAATGCCTTTGGAATAATATTCAGAAGGTTTAACTGAAAGTATATGCATAGTTGTGTGTAATTAGAGGGTTTTAACCTCCCCTTTGAAGCTTGTAATTGACCAGAAATATTTGCACTTTGAGCCAGAGGAATTCCAAATATTCAATATTACAGTTTTAGCTACCAACGTTTGTCACATTCCTACCTGTAACTTGCTTAATATCGCAAATATTTGAACTAAGGGCAACAGTAGGTGATAAGGACTATGTACAACCTAAACTCAAAGTTATCATTAGGAAAATATATTCATCTATCTTAGGTATAAAGGGTTGGATTAACTTGGATTAGCTAGATCCTATTTGAACAAGTAAACTTCACAGCCTTCCTTGATAGGTTGATATTCTGATATTTTGCTGTGCAAAGAAATGCCTAATGTTTAGGAACTTAAAAAGATGTGAAGTATCAGTATTAAGGATTTTTTGTAAACCCTAAGTTAGAAACTTAGATAAAGTATTGAAGAAATGGGAGAGAAAGAGAAGATGTGACAACAAATGTTTTAGCAGGTGACTGATATATGGCCCTGTATCTGGTTGTCATAGGTATGTGTATGTCTTTAAAAAAACTTTGAATATTAGAATCATGTGGTGGACAGTGATTATGTTTTATTATGAAGTGTACTTTTAGAATGTTTGGTGACTGTATGTGCACAGGGCTGTTGTGACCCATTGGTGTATCAGCATACCTGGCGTGTCAGCAGATAGACACAGACAATAGGTGTGTTGATCGACTTGGAGACGCCATTCAGGGCCAGGCATTTCCTGTCAAACTCTACATGTGAATCATGGATTTAAAGCATGCTTGAGCAAGTATACCAGAGCATGTGATGAAAGGTAGTTGTCCTTGCTAGGATAATAGTTAGGCAATGTCATTAACATTCCACAGCCCTTAATGAAAATAAGTGGTTGTTGCATATACATTGCCTGAATACCACTATAAACATTGTCTTGATTATCTAAGCCTAAGTTCTTATACTTATCTGTGATAACCAGAAAAATGTAGTACTCATAATTACTATGCAGTTATAATGATTTTAGCATCATACATATGGTTAACTTATGCTAAGTTTCCAGCTGACCAAGTCTATATATCAAGACTGGTACAGAAAATGGTTACTATATTGTTGTAGATCTAAGGATCACCAGATTCATATCATATGCATGAAAGAGATGACTTTGCATACTGTTGTAACAGTGGGGATCAACCTCCACTAACTGACCAGTCAAACTGGTCCGGACCTTTTAGTCTAGTGGTTAGCGCGTCGGATTCCCAAGCCGTGCGGATCGGGATCGGCGCGGGTTCGAATCCCGGGAGCGCTGTACTCGCCCCTTTGGGTTTTTACACTGTGCAAAAGTAGTCTTTTGACATTTACATCCAGAATTCCACAGTTTACAGTCTCCAGTAGTTAGCCTAATCATTTCTATTGATCGGTAGTAAAAAAGGCACTGACTTTGGAGCCATGCAATAATGGTTCAGCATTGTAAAGGTGATCCTTATGGACATGTGGTAGCAAGGTAAGGGGTGAGGGGAAGGTCATTTTGGGTTCCATGGACAGGTCATGTTTTTCCATTGGTTATTTGTAGTGCAAGTTGACTCCTTATTCAACAACAACAACATACTCAAATTTCAACACTTACTCAATAGCACTAGTTTCATTGTTCTATATGTAGACGTTCATGCTACCTAACATGTAGTTCAAGTGCTAAGGGCTGCCAAGTTCCTTGTAACTAACTGTTTTAGAACTGTTCTCAGGAGAGAAATTGGCTGGTACCAGATTTTGTGGGGGTGTATGCTGACCTCTCCTTGCTCTGCTCTTTCAGGCGCTTTGTCCAATATTTACCTTCAGGACAGGAAGCATAGATGTCTGGACAACAATAGTGGGGCTACTCTCCATTCAGTCCCAGGTGCTGTTTCAGGGAATTTTAGTTGACACATATCACAAGTCATTAACTAGGCCACTCCTCTTGACCAGGTCATTGACTAGAAGATACCTGCAAAAATGCCCAGTTGGTCTTTTAGGACTGATCGCCATCCCAACTCATAGATGTGCTGACTTTCGTAAAGCAAAGTTGTAAGATTTTGGAACACAAGTCTTGTCTGCATAGGGCTGTTTCAGAAAGATCAAACTAGGACTTTAAATGTCTAGTACAAATAAAGTTATAGCGTTAGTATTTTAAAGCACCAAAGTACCCTAGATTGAAATAGGTTTTGAGATATGGTAAAGCTGCAATCTTGTCCTTCCCCTACATGTATTTTTGTCTGACTGGAACAACCCTTATAATCTATGTGAGAGGCATTGGGCTGGTACAACAACTTCTTACATCATGCTAAGTCAGTACTATTAGTAGCAAGTTGGTGATGTAATGCTTTCTTTATTGAAATATTTGTGGAATGTGTGAACCTGTCCATCCTTTGAGCATTTCAGGAAGTAGGTAAGGATACAGGCATGTTCTAGTGTGGCATCATAAAAACCAATGTCCACAGACTGTGTACAGTGTGATGGTGTTTTTATCAGGCGTAAATTCCAGGCCGGTTGCCTAACACAAACATGACCACCTGAGCTGTTATTGTGCGATCACATTCAGCGACAAATGAAGAGTCACTTTGTGTTTTGACTGAATTTTTACATGTCCACATCACATATGTAAACATTACTTATCAGGCCATTTGGTCTTGCTGATAGAGAATGACAAAAGAAAGAATGTGCCAAGACTACTGTAGTACTATTCTTGCAAGAAAACATCAAGAAAATATGTCAGAACAGCACAGCATTTCTAGAATGAGTATGTTGTTGATTCACACTCATAGAGATTAATCCAAGATAATGTTTTTCTGTGATGTTAATCTATCAGCCTGCTAAGGTAGCCATTTGGCACCAAAATTTGTATTGGAGTTAGGCAGAAGGTTACTTTGAATAATGGTGGAAGTCTTATTCAAGGTAATAACAGTTTTATTTCAAAGAAAACATCAATAGTATTTATGTTGTTCTTATGTTGATGAGCCATAGTCTTATGTCACTCTAATCTGGGAACGACCAGTCAGATTATGCCCCAATATCTGCTTGGAGATGAGGCAGCGAACGATGCCCTAGAAACCGTCTTCTAAATTCCAAACTAACCCACTAGCCCTAATCTAAACTGGTGTCTGGACAAGGATGATAAGTGCAATTAGCACCCATCCACCAGGCCATTGGCACCAGGCTATGAACCATTGAGCCACAGTCTGGGGTAATGAGTTTATAGACTGTGTTCATCTGGGAGTGTGATTGGTAACACTGGCCCCAGCTGGGGGGAGGGGATGGCACATCTGTGTCTGCTCTCTGGGGGAAATCCAGTCTGTATTCTCAGGTGCTGTATGGGCTAAAGTACACATATTTTGATAGAAAAACTGCTTTGATCCTCAACTGATTATATGCTAGCTGCTTCAGCATGAATACATCCATGCTTATAACAAAGTCAAAAATATAACTGACGAGTGTACAAAAATTGGAGTCTGCCATCTGGTCCTGACACAAGAGATAATCATAATGTGGTTGGCAGGGGCTATGTTGATGTGTGATAGAAAATATTTATGAAGATGGAAAACAAAAATGGAAAGAGTGCTAGTAAGTACACCATATATATTTATATATGTGTGTTTTTTTTATTACCGTAATGATGATTAAGATTGAATATAAATGGTTATAAATTCTTGGAACAGGTTTGCAATGTACCTTTTATACATTTGTTTTGTTGTTTTGTGCTTGTGAATGTGAGCCAGTCATGCAAGCATTGCTGTCAGGGATCAGCTGTGCGCCACTGAACTTTTTGGAACCCTCTGTGCTGGTTGGTCTTTGTCATGGAAATTTGGTCAGTGTTGCATGAGGTCTGCTGTTATTTGAAGCGAACAAATGTTTTTATGTTACACTGTACATCATGTACCTGTGGCAGAAGTGTCTTTTACTAGTTTTAGCCAATTTATCAAGCCACATACTTAGCTTACTTACAAAACCACATCAAATCAGAGAAACTAGAATTTTTTATAAAGTTTAAACCAAGTTCGAAATGTTTACAAAGTATAAACTATGTATTAGAAATACTTGCAAACCGTTCAAATTAATTCTAAACAATGGAAAAAAACATCCGTGCGGTGACTTGGAATGGACTCTACAATGGTGAAAGATGAACATGACATACATGTACCAGTGATTGATGATTCACCACCAGTTACCACAGATAAATATAGACATCTACTCATACTCATAACTACAGATGATAAGTTTAACTATGAATAAAAGTGAGTGTAGTGCAACAAAACCCTTCAGTCTTCTCAAACAACTTCCAAGGCTTCCTTCAGACTTGTTTACTTGAGTCTAACTTTTGATACCAACTTGACCAATGATAAAACAAGATTAAAACCTCATTGGATAAAACCTACCCAGCCTGTCCTACACATGCACATAACTGCATGTTCTGTGTGGTAAATACAGCCCTCTGTTGAGCGTGGGTGTAGTGAAGGCAAAGATACAGATAGATAACCCAGGGCACTGCTGGCATGACACCCCCCTCCCACCACTCACACAGCTGACAGGGGCCTCAGATAGTCAAGTACCTGTAATAGCAACACATGTCCATATACATGTAGCCCTATTCAGCTCTCATACATATTGAAACAACTTCCACAATTTTCTTCAGTCTATACTGTTGTGTGATATAAGGTATGGATATGTGTGAGTGAAGCAACTATTTTTGCTTTTGAGCATATACAGTGTACTTGATCTACTGTCCATACATGACTACTCCAAATGTGGGATGTCCCTTGCCTTTTGGGTCCCTTGGTACTCCCACAGTCACACCTACAGAGGTCCTGAACTCAACTTGACTGCTATAATTTTCATGCCAACTGGTTGGGAATAGTCCTTTTCACACTTTCTGAAATGTATATAAAGTGCATTTCCATATTAACTCTACAGTAGTTACATTATGAAATTGATTTATCAATCACAATGTAGCCATTTCATATGCTTCTACCATATAACACACAATGATATAACTCTGGTATTAGGCATGTACTAATGTCAGTAATGGGACCAAGCTAAGATACTTCTGCCATTCATTTTGATTGTGAAAGTCAAGATGCATTATAGTTAAATTATAGAGGATTTCTTAGAAGCTACTTGATATCTACCAAGTTTATTCCCCGGGGCTTTGGATACTTCTACTCCACCATTCAAGTACAGGACACACTTGACTGGTCTGGGATCTTTGTGAATCATGTTCTGGTCATGCTTCACTGTATGTACTGACCTTTCAAAACTGTGACCTGCCTCTTGGGCTTGGCCTAACTGATCACTAAATGATTTTCTAAAGGTCAAAACCCATGTTGTGAGCACCTGATCTTGTAAATCATGGCAGCCAGCACAGTTGTATTATTATTATTTGTTGTTGTTGTTGTTGTAAAACAAAGTAAAATGATAAAAGTAGCGAAATGTTTTGGGTGTCTTTAGGGCAAGTGAAGTGATGTACTCACCTTGCCTCCTTCCTATTCGGATATATGGCATGTATGTCTTTACCTTGGTAACAAATAGAGTAACTTTACTATTGATTTGTTTGTTTGTTTGTTTGTTTGTTTGTATGTTTCTTTTTACAACTACATGTATTTCTATAACCTTACAAATGTTGAAGGACTTAAAATCAGCCCCCACCTACAAATTCACCAGTGATTGATTTCTTATATTCAGCTTAGTGGGGAGAAAATCCAAGAAATCTTGTGTGCATGGCATAAGCTGACACCATGAACAGAGGTCCCTTCAGGTCTCTATGGAAGGGTGAATTTCTCTAATAGATATCTCAGTGATCCACCTCTTTTGTCTCACCTCACAGCTAATGCTTGGCTATCAGATGTGGTTTCCTTACTACAGTTTGTATTTCCAACCTCCTAGTTATGTCTGGGTCACCCCACTTCCTGTCCATTATGTCCAGTGTGAGGGGACTTCCGGCTGAGTTTGTCGCACAAGTTTGGAGAGAAGTCACCTTAGCCATCTGTGTATTGTCACACTCTACCCACACAATTGGTCCGCCTACACAAAATTTGTCCAGAACGTCACAGGAAAGCTTTTCCTTTGTGATCTATGATTGATCTATTTGGAGAGCTAGCCTCAAGTTCAACCACAACAACTTAACGCCATTAGTGCCCTACTGTAACTCATTGTCAACATTTTACAAGCTTTACTTTAAATTGTTCTTATCCATGACATGACCTTTGGTAGTGTAAGTATGAACATGTAAGCTCTGTAAACCACTCAGAAGTCAATCTTACTTCTTCTATGTTGATATTTATTCATTAGCAAATGTCTCCCCCATATCACTATGTCTCTTATGTACCTCATTCGTTGAGTAATCCCAGGATCCCCCTGTTTATTTATGAGCTGTTACATGTCAGTTAGAAAATTATATCTTAGATGGCCAATGTAAGCTATCCATGAACATAAAACAAGTGCAGACTGTGTAATGTGTGGAGGCACATGCTGTACCTCACACCTGCCAGGTCTCAGTTTCCACACAGCCTGACACAACATACAGTCAGAACAATGCACCATCAGTAGATAACCATGTCTTACCATATCAATCAGTTCTATTTTGTTTCAAAACAAAAGGTGTGTTGTCCAGTTCCCTGTGCCTGTGTTTGTTTTGGAAGGAAGGTAGCTACATAGAACAAAGTGTTCCCTGTCAGATCAATTAAGACAAAGTGGAGAGGAAAGAATAATTACAAGGTGCTTTTCTACATTGTGTAAGTTAAACATATAATTAGTAATTTTTTAAGGTAAAGGTGTCAAAAACAATGTACTGTTCAAAAATCTGTTGGTAGTTTTTCCTGTGTATCATTGCCTACAGCTATACAGTAACCTATTACGTTCTGTAGTACAATGTTCTGTATTGTATGGAAATATCAGCATTACTGTATGTGCAGCTTCCTTTCAAAAGTTTATCAATATGTATGGTGTGTATTCCAAATGCATGTTTGCTTATCAGTATATCTGATGTGTATCTGAACACATGTTCAGATTAAACGATATCTTTTTGCACATAGATTGTGATAAATGTTTCTCATTCTGTTCAGGACTTGGAATGTACAATCAGCTGATGATTTTTCTTCTTGTTTATCCAGTTCTATTAGATGAGTTGATCCAATCCGACATCCTGTTCAGGAAGACGCTGAAGATCACAGATTTTGGTTTGGCGAGAGAGATGCACAGAACAACCCGTATGAGTGCAGCTGGGACTTATGCATGGATGGCACCCGAAGTTATCAAAACATCTACATTTTCTAAAGGCAGCGATGTATGGAGGTAAGAAGCCATTTATATTTTTGCCCCCTGAACTCTACTCCTTGCTAGAAAGAAGATGACACACCAACTGTGTAATCTGTGAGTAGCGTCATAGTTATAGTTGGTAATGATGTCAAATTCTACAAACAAAAATGTATGTTTTAATCTTTATGTAAACCATAAAAATCACTGAAGGCAGTCAAGGCACCTGTATGTTCTGAGTAATTTTGAGTCAGCAGCAAAGGTAAACAGAAGGTGGGTGTTTAAGGTGTACACAGGTCAATGTGCAAACATCCCTCACCTCAGTCGAGTGTCAAGGAGTGGGCAGGGGGTCAAGGCAAACTCAAAACAGCACCGATTATTTACTACACACCATAATGTCCAATGTGTTAATTGTGTTCTATGACGTGTACAGGATGTGACAATGTTGACTGTTGACTGGAGTGTTAGATATAGTTTTGCAACAAATTTCGATACAGCTTATCACTATTCTGTGAATCATGTTTTTGGGAGAAGAGAAGACAGGTGAAATTTCTCAGCCTGTGGAGCACAAAAATTTATCTTTCAACAACAGCTCTCAATTTTTTTATAGTACTCTCAAATTCTCAGCCCGTAGAGCTACATTATCATGGATTTACTCAATGAAAAACAAAACGTTAGTAAGCACTACATTTGCATTGTAAGTGATCAACTTCAACAGTGAGGCAAGTCATAGAATTTTTGTGGGTGTATCAGTTGTTGAAGTTTGCAGAGTTGTAAGGACTGCTTGTACAGAGAATATCATAGGTGCAATGATTATGTGGCTGGTAGTAAAGTTGGTGCCGTGTCCGACGTTTGGGACAAAGGGCAGACAGAGGGCAGATGTCTTCTTATGATGTCATGCTTATTAGTGAGAATTATGACAGGAAACGAGTCGGGAAATGTCCAGATAGGAACTTGGCTCCTGATGGAAGGAAGCTTTCCAGTACAGGAAATTCCCCTAATACATCTTACAGAGGAAGCTGTTTGTATACACATGGTTCCAACACTGCAAAATTTTGTCTGAACAATTTTCAGCAATCAGCTTGCCATTTTTGCTTCCATAAGATTGTAGGCTTTCCCAGACAGTCCTGTAATCTGTAGGAACTAATGGGCTTAATTATGGTCATCTGTTCCTCTACGCTTGTTCTGAACTAAAGCATTGCCATGAGGCAAGCTCCCAATGACATTTCTGGGGTCATTACATTTTTTCAACTTCGTCTGTTTGAATTGAACTAATGCTGTCTACTGTCAGAGCCGTCATCATTAAGTGCAGTTGATGTATCATAAAACTGACATGTTACTCAAAGTAACACCGTCAGATACCAGTATTCCCAGGTCAACCTGGTTTAAGCAGATTTGTTCTCATGATTTGAATCTCTAAGCTCATAAAAAACATCGTTAAAACATAACAAGAGGAACATGCCCGTAGCCAGGGGGGGTTCGGGGGGTTCGTCCGAACCCCCCCACAGGCTTGAAGGTCCACTTTTTTAGGCTTGAAGGTCCACTTTTGCAGGCTTGAAGGTCCACTTTTAAATGTTCAAGATTTTTTTCAAGGCGGACTTACTTGTATCACCAGCAACGCCACAGAAGCTAGAATGCTAGAAAAAACTTTGTCTCTGATTTTTCCTCTGAATTTCTCTCAAAAACACAGAAAATGCCCTTTCAGAAGGTTCAATTCTTAGAATTTGAAACGCGCGAAGGTCCACTTTTTAATGTACAAGGTTTTTTTCTAGGCGGACTTATTTGTATCACACCAGCGGAGCTGGAATTCCTAGAAAAAACTGCTAACTTTGTCTCTGATTTCTCTCTTTAAAACCCTCTCAAAAACACAGGAAATGCCATCAGAAGGTTCAATTTTTAAAATTTTCCGGGGGGGAATACCCCCGGACCCCCCTAGAAAGCTCGCGCCTGCGGCGCTCGTCTCGCGCCTACGGCGCTCGCTGGTCCCTCAAACATGAAAACGAACCCCCCCATTCAAAATCCTGGCTACGGGCATGAGGAAGATCTAAATCTGAAAGCCGTATATGATTAAATGTGATTTCTCTTTTCAGATAAGACAGGTACATATGTTAAAGGCATCAATGAAAACTATACAGCCCCTTCCCCCCATCTGCCACAACCTCTTGGGTCCAAGTCTTGACTGTTGGCTAATGAGGAAATGTGAGCCCAATGGTGCTGTTACTAGTCTAGTAATGATGCAGCAAGGGATTGGCCTGGGTGACCCTGTCTACTGGACTGACCTCTAACCCAACACCTCTTATCAGTAGAGCAAGGAGCAGGTCTCCACAGTACTCTGTCATTCTCCCATAAACTGTGGGAGATACCATTATCTAGACCTGGGGCATGTCGGGGATGTTTTTAATGATATTAACTTTATCTAACCAGATCTTTTTATGGCATCATCACTTTGGTTTAGGTTCAATAGCTCCAAGGCTTCAACTGTCTACCTGAAAAGATAGCAGCTGTCAAGAAATATATCTTTAGCAACAGTGAGGCAGACTTTAGCCATGTTTAAAATGTTGGTGGTCATTATAGGTCCAAAAGATGGAATCCACTAACAATATATTAGATAGGCCTCCAACTCATTAAATGACAGATGTTCACCTTCACCTTGTCCCATCCTCATCTTGAGGGTCAGGGACTGAGGTCGCCTCTAGCACCAACTTCTTACATCCTTTCCATAGATATTAAAGCACAATAATGCGTGAAATTTCCATTGATATTCATCCTATCTTAGTTACTAAAATTCTATCATTGGTTTACACTGGGTCAAATAATACCACAGTAGAAAAAAAACATTTTATTCGTCAACCACACCTTCCATTTGTCTCTTGCTGCCAGGTTGCAGATAGAAATAGTCTACACTTGATACGTCTCATTACCAGCATATCAGCTGTATGGAATGGATGGCATCCCTCTAGAATGTTAGAACTCTGGCTGGAAAATAGATAGCACAATTTTCAGCCATCCACAAATAACAAAAACATCAAATCAAATGTAAGGTAAAATGTTATTAGCAACAGATGATGGAATATATCAATGTGATATAAAAAGGAAAGACTGGATAGGAGGTCATACTAGAACTTCATCTATTTACAAGATTACTTGGAAGGCAAACAGTGTTGTCAGGTGCTTGATCTTTCTCATGATTCATTGATCATAGAAATACAGTGTATAGGTACATTAGCTAATGTTGTAAGCCTAATGTAAGGTAACATAGTTCAAACTGTGATAGTTTTGTTCAACATGAACCCATTGTCCCGTCCACAGCTATGGGGTAGTGTTGTGGGAGTTGCTGACAGGAGAAGTGCCATACAAGGGGATCGATGGGCTTGCAGTAGCGTACGGTGTGGCAGTCAACAAGCTGACCCTGCCCATCCCATCAACATGTCCAGCTCCATTCTCTCAGCTGTTGGAAGGTAAAATCACTTTCTAGAGGATACGTCAAAGGCATAATGTATAGTGACACAAAAGCCCATGCAGATGCGAATACAATATGGGAAGAATGCAGCTTACAGCTTACCTTGTTTTAATTTATCTGTGATTAGTGGCAATCATAGTACTATAAAGAGACTGAATTGCCTGAGACTGTTGTCAATCAGTCTATCCTGACTGTGATTAACATTAAAATCAAGCTGGAAGAATTGACTCTTAATAATTCTGTGATACATTCTTCTTCCCCAGAATGTTGGCATCCGGACTCGCGAGCGAGACCAACGTTCCGCGAGATCCTGGTCCAACTGGAGAACATCGCCAACTCGGACTTCCTGGACACGCCGCAGGAGTCGTTCCACGACATGCAGGAGGACTGGCGCTCCGAGATCCAGCAGATGTTCAACGAGCTCAGGATGAAGGAGAAGGTAACATAGGATTGCATGTACATGGGGTTTGGGTTGGGGAAGAGAGGGATTGGCCTCATACCTTCCAAAACAATATTTTCCTAACCTTTGTCCATGTGGCTAACAGTTTTCAATGGAGATAATACCATTTTTCACTGTAAAATGATAAACCAGTTTGTTGCTAGGTCTGATCTTACACCCAGTGATCTCATTCTGCATCAGGAGAGAAAGAGGATACTGAAAAATGATTTCACTTTGATATTAACAACAGATTCATGTATTAATGTGTAATAGATTACTGTATAATATTTGTATTGTAGACAAAACAGTATATACACTACAGAAGATCAGACAGAGCGACCATGTGTCGTCCCGAAATTGAAGTTTGTCTTGTGTGATGTGGGAATACCAGTAGCTGCAGTTCTGCTTGGAAGTGGTAGATGTCCTCATTGTCCGATGAATTCTGAGTAGCTGACACATTGTCTTCTATACTAATGTTTGATTACACCCCCTTTCTACTAGAGGCTGGGACTGGTGGGCAACCAAAGATATGACAGATTACTCAACAAATTTCATAGATAAAGAATAGATTTTTACATCTTGCATTAACTAATATGAAGTCGAGGGTTTCACAAATTCTATTTTGGCTCAGTGATCATCATCTAGTGAAAGGAGGCATAAACAACATCAAGCAATAAGGAGAAACAGTAACACAGTGTCTTTCCTTGCTAATTTGCCCGTCATGCCTCTGCAGGAGCTGCGGTCCCGTGAGGAGGAACTGACACATGCCTTACTGCAACAGCAGATCCAGGAGGAGGAGCTGAAGAAGAGAGAGAAGGAACTGGCAGAGCGGGAGATAGATGTACTGGAGAGGGAGCTCAACATCATGATCTTACAGCAGGTGCAGTGCAGCATTGTGTGTCAGCTACGCAGCAATCACAACAGCATTAATATATATATATATGTCTCCCAAACGGACTGTTATTGCCTTTGAATATATGAAAGCTAGAGAACAGTTTCCAATTGCCCTTAAACATTTTGTTTCTTCGATCAAATATTTGACACTTTTAGGAGTTAAGAGTTAATAAAAAAACTAATGTTAATTACTTTGACAGGTGTCCTCTACTTGTAATTGACTCATGAATTTGACATCAAAATGTTATCCTAGACGTTTTTTCTTTGTCATCATTGTACAATGTATTTTATAATGTTTCTATTATGAATTCCAGCATTGTTGTAATTATGAATTCCAGCATTGTTGTAGGGTTGTTACTACTCCAATAATGTATGTTGACTTTCATCGTCTTCACAGATGGCAGAGGAGAAGCCACCAGTGAGGAAACGGAAAGGGAAGTTCAAAAAGAGCAAGTTGAAGTTGAAAAGTAAACAGGCCCGGATCAGCATGCCCTCAGGTAATACACATCTCAGCTATGAGACTTACTTTCCAACCCAGCTGTATCTACAATCTAAGATATTTTTGCACATGCTAGCATATCCAGAAAGACTGTTTCATTAGACCCCTTTCCAAACTCTGGCACCATTGCAAAATCTACTCTAGAGAGAGCACAATCTGGCGGGAACATGCTTGAGCGAAAATGAGGATCGGGCGGTAATTGTAATAGGTCTACCATCTAATTCTAATTGAGGATGCCATCTTGAAACAGAGAGCAGATTTTGCAACAGCGCCAGAGTTTGGGAAGGGGTGTGTTGTATATAACTGGTCAAACTGGGATGAATAAAGACCTGCTTGAAGTTCTTGGTGTAAACAGTCATTGATATGTTTTTTCTGTGTTGCAGATTTTGAGCACAAGATCACAGTCCTCAGATCAGCACCGCCCCCTGACGGGAAGGAGAAGCACTACAGGCCCAACGGTCCGCGTGCCGCCACCGTCAGCCCAGGCAGCTTCCCCCGTCTGAGGGCGATAGTCTGTACGTATTTGCATGTAGTCATGAGATATCTTCTTGATTTTCATTTTCTTAACAATTTTGATGTGCTTATTGCAAAGTTAAACTTCTTATGAAACCAAAATACATGTACAGCATTTTCTGACCACAGGGGTTCATCTAAATCGGGAAAGAGGAGCGCTGCGCCCTCTTGTTTCAGCCCAGCGCCCCCTTGTCAAATTCAGATTTTAGCTTAATCCCCGGCATACAGCCTTCCCTCAGGGATCGATTATTCCATAAATACATAGAATTCGCTCCCTCGTCTGCGTGTGCTCCCTCTTGTTTAATTTTTCTAGCAAAACCCCTGGACCATATTCAACAACAATGATACTATTATTCAATTAACATACACGTGTGTTGAGGTGTTTGCCCCAAATATGAATGAGTCTGAAGAATTATTTTTAATGGTGCGATGGTTTGATAACAAAGGGAAGGGTGTATGTTTGGTACAGACACATATATGACTAATATTATCGTTGTTGTTGTTGAATATAATGAGAAAATGTTGTATTTTGGTTTCATACTATCTTTAAGATTGTAGATGCTGTGTGTTAAGCTATAGGCTGAGCACCATCTTTGCACCTATGAGCATAGAACAGATGTTGTTCTTCAGATTATCTCCTACCAATAAGTATGTCATACTGACATCTGTGTGTTTCTCCACAGTGAACAAGCCAGGCAAAGGGAAGACCTGGGGGCCTAGCTCAGTCCACCAGAAGGAGAAGGAGAAGAGATTACGGTCGATGTCTGAAGGAAACAAGCTGTGGTCCACGAGTGCGCCTACCCTAGGGAAGAACCTGACCTTGAAGTCCTACCCTCCAGCCCCCAATATTAAGAGTGTGCAAGAGACAGGTGATTGTGACAGCAAAAACAAGTCAGCCTGAGAAAAATAGTTGTAACCATGATGAAATGTTGGTATTGACAGAGAAAACTGTGTGTAAAAACTGGGATTAAGATTGCAGTCTTTGCTGACAGTTTTCCATTTCCATGTATTGTTGATGCCACTGTAAAGTGTAGTTGTACTTTAACCTTCTTACTGCTGCCTTAATCTATAATCAATGTATATCTAGTGTTTAGTAGAACACATTTTCAGATGAAGGTTAAGCTCACCTGTTGTATGTCGCCTACAGACTACGATGATGATGAGTGGCCAGAGGAGCTGGGTGGTGAGATCAAGCGGAGGTCAGGCTACATCGACCTGCCGTACCGACAGAACAGTGAAGAGGACACAGAGAAGTCCCGCTCTCCCAGTATCACGCCCACCAATAGCCTCAAGCGATTCTTCCAGGTACTGCAGAATCACTTTTATAATTTCTTTTAAAGTACACCTATATGAGATAATGGTAGGAGATATGCAGGAACCTTGGACTGTATAACCCTTCTTTAAAGAATATGTTGATTGTTAAATACAAATGTATCAGCTAAGCTACCATGGTGAATAACTTTCAAGCTATTTTCTTTTCTATAGTGCTTTTGTATACTGATGTCAGTCACTTGAACCTTTTTGCTGTAATCCATGTTGAGGTATTTGTTGACATCAATATGTGTTTCTTTTGTACAGCGGAAAAAGAGTGACCAGGCCCTGTATGAGTGTGCAGCTATCCTGGCCAGCGTTGCAGTGGGTTTTGACATCAGGGTGACAAACTCCCCGTCATACCTGGCCAGCCTGGACTCCCCTGACCGGGCCACGCCCACAGAAATGGACCACAAGGGGAGCCGTGGACGGAAGAGCCGCTCCTCCACCCCTCACAGGGCTTCCATCATCAACTTTGGCTCCAGCCCCCCCAGACTGTCCAACAAGCCTGACCCAGATGCAATAATCCCCTCTGCCCTGTCCCCTGACTCTACCTCAGTACGGCTCATAGCGCTGTCCACCTCCTCCGAGACGGAGAACCAATCCACCCGATCGCTGCTGCCAAACGAAAAGATTCCGGTGTTTGACTCGCCGACCAAACAGAATCCCATGTTCAACGATGCACACATTGTCACCAACAAGTGGACCGAACTGGACCGGTCCCCCCGAGCACATAGACGATCACAGTCCTTGGATGACCATGAAGTCAAGAGCTGGAAGGAGTATGGACATAAGTACGAGCACAGAGCAAGCGATGCAGTATCACCAGGGAGCAACTGGCCCTATGCTGGACAAGGGCCGGGTGCGACCAAGAAGCCGCCTTCCAGACCGGGCTCCAGGCCCACCTCAGGGGACTACGATGGCAAGTGGGTAGGTGCTAACCGCTGGACCGACTCCAACCCAGCGGCTCAGAACCAGTTCTCCCCCCAGAGGAGACCGCCCTCTCGACCACCCTCAGGGGACTTTGATTCCATTCGTTGGGGCGGTAATGGCAGTAACTATGCACAGAAACCACCCTCGCGCCGGCCACCATCAGGAGAGTATGGGTATGATGCTGCTAAGAGGGTACATGTCAGCCGCCATGCACAGACTGGTTATCGGAGACCGCCCTCGGGGGAATACGACACAAGCCGAGCGAGTGGAGCAGGGCACAGGCGGACTCCATCTGGCTCGGGCGACTACGAAGCCGACAAGTGGAATGTGGCCAGTTCCAGAAGGAAAGAGTACGGGCAGAGAAGAACTCCCTCAGAAGAGTACGAGAATGGCAATAGACGTTCCAGCCAAAGGTTCAACAGTCGCAGAACACCAGACGGAGACTCCGGCACCCCCGACCCCTGGGTCAGCCCCACCAGCCCCCAGACACCAGTGGTGCCGCCTGTGCCGCCTAAGCGAACAAGCGTGTACACCCAGACATCCAGTAGTCCTGAAGATGAGGAGGGAGGGGACTTACCTGGCCAATCCAAAGGTCAGTCTGCTTCCACAGAAACATCCTGTATTTTCTGTAAATTTGCATTGTTGTATCTCATCTTATCATGCAGAAGTTTGCTGAGGTTGAAGTCCAATAAATGTAGTTGATGTCACTCAAACGTCTTTAAGAAGATAAATTGGTCAAATTTTCCTTGAATCACTTTTTTTTTTCTTCTGTGTACTAAAACATCCTTGTCTATCCAGGTGCAGCACAGTCCCAGACCACCAAAACATGCCAAACAGAAGGCACAGCAGCCAAGCTGACCAATCACACATCTGCCAGACATCCTGCACGGGAATCGGTCGCCTCGGGGCGGCCCAGTCCCCGGGACTCCAGCCCGTGGCGGCTCCCAGAGCCTCCGCCCCCTCGTAGGAATGTCAGCTCACAGCAGCTGGAGCGGCCAAAGACACTCGACATCACCCCCAGACCCAGGCCCACCGCCAAGACCAAGATCACGTCTCCGGGCGCCACCAGCACGGGGAGTCCGGGCACACCTGTCAGCGTGGGCCCCGCCCCCGGGGATGTCATCTACACACCCAAGGTCCCCATGACTCGTGCTCAGATAGAGAGGGAGATTGAAAAGACACTGTTGGACATGGACATGGAGGGTCAGAGTCAGGACGGGACCCAGCCACTGGTCAGACACAGCCCCAAGAAGGACAAGAGGAGACCCACAGTATACGAACTGGAACAGGAGTTCTTGTGACCAGGGTTATGTGTATGGGCATAGTTCCTCTGACCAAGAGCAGTAAGAAGTGATTTGGGACAGCTCTAGAGACCAAAAATGTGTACGCTATGGATGAGGCAATCTGGGAACCCAAATCATGGCAAGTTTTGATTGAGAACAACCTGTTTCTGATTCTCTCCCTGGCTGTCATTGGAGCACAGGCTGTTAGAAATCACCCCCATGTTCCTAAAATGGAGTGAACTGCAGCTCTGCAGTAAACATGTGACATGACTGAAGTTACACAACTGTTGTTCCCAGGGTGCTCAACTGCGAATGTTCTATTTCCATCGTTGTTGGAGGGGTGTAGAGGTTAGTTTTGTGAACCGAACTTTGCCTGTTGAGCTAGGCAGGGAACAGACAGTAGGTTAGCTGTATATTTTTATTATCTTACTACAAAAGAAGAAACTCATTTTAGAGGGAATGAAGAGACTGTCTCAAAGGGTGAGATATTCCTTTTATTAGCTGCAGATGTACTTTCAATACAGGCTGTGTCAGACAGACACACAACTTTTTATAATCATGGACACAAAACAGTTGTTCCTGGCATTGAATGTAGAGATGTCTTGGGGATGGGCAATCCCATTTCCATTTCACAACTTCACATTTACCATCCAGACACCTCATGGACAGGCTAGGGTACAACCCTAACCCTGACATGACCCATCCCTTACTATCAGGCATGCACGGCTAAGGCCTTTCCCATGTATTTTATTGTCTCATAGATATTCTGACCCAAAAGGAAGGGGTGAGGACCACATGGAAACAGGGAGAATGTAGCTATGTTGTGTGTGCAATCCAACATAGCTTTCTTTCATAATGTTTTTCTGTTGTTCCGCTGCTGTTTTGCCTTTGGAATGTCTGTGAACCAGTGAAATGGCCTGAACTAAGGATATACATGTATGGAACTGTATGGAAGTTTGAGAAATGTGAGTAGGAATCCAGCCATTACTCAGGTCATGTCTGATACGGGATTCAAGATGGAGAACAGCAAATGTATATGATGGAACCGATGTATTTTCGTTTATGATAGAAGTAGAGATTTATTGAGAGAAAAACTGGGAGATGTTTGTAAATCAGACATATATTTTGATACCCCCAGCCCTGCTGGTAACATATCATGACTGGGGTTTAGAATAAGTTTCCAATGTTGAGCAGTATATGTGAATAGCTGGGATTGTAGAGGGTAGCCAGGTCTAGGGTATTGCCTTATTATGTGTAGTGATTTCATACATTTGTAAACTTTGTACTGTTCAAGTATTGAAACATTTTGTCTGAGTGTTTGACAAAAAGAGTAGATATATATGTGTACACATCACCTGTAACTCCTAGCTCATTGGTATCCAGAAACATTTATTTTTATTCCATCTTCCAGTTTATATTTTCATAATGTACTGATATATCCAGTGGTCATTGGTATTTATGTGTTTGGTGGATATGTAAGGTGCTGCAAGGCCTGGTAGTGCATAGTTAATGCTAACTAGAGGCAGCGTTGCTGTAGTGGGCAGCTGCTGGGACGAGTCAGGCAGGTGCTGTCGGCTTGTCAGTCATGTTCTTAAGGGGAGGGGAAGTGGTTTGGTAGTCCTTGGTGATGACTTGAGGCAGAGTGGAGAGGCTAAGGGTGCAGCCTGGTGGTGAAAGTGGGACCTTCCCTCTGCTGCCACCTGTGCCATCCATCACTTCCTTGTGCCTAAGTAGTTACACAGTGTAATTACAACCCTCATGGGTCTCAGCGTAAGTGAATCTGTAAAACATTGAGCAATGGCAGTTCAGAATGTACAGTACAGTATTTCCATATCGTACCCAACCGGCCTTTCTGGTTGTGCCTTCGCAATGGTTGTGCCTTTCCTCCAGCTAGACCACCGAACCTCCCCTGTGTCATGAGATTTATAATGATTCTGCAATATCCTGGGTGCACAAATGTGTCCACTCTATTCCCATTTCTGTATATTGGATTGTGCATGAAGATATATTGGTCCAAAAGGTTAAACAAGGTCACTGGGTGGCCATGGTAACATTTGATATCTCCTGTACGTTGTCATATGATGGAAGACAGTTTTGTCACAAGGATATTGTAGAGATGTAAGCCTTTATCTCAAAGTTGAATTGTATATTATTAAGATATTATCTCACTAAGTTTGCTTCAGGTACATATAACCCTTCAAATGCAATAGTCTAGCAGCAAGTAATATTGTGTTGATTTCTATTGTAATACATGTAAAGGTTGTTAGGGGGCGTTTCTGTTGTGAGGCACCTTCTCAGCTCGTCATTTTAACATCGTGTTGGATTGCTTCAGAAATGTCTTCATTGCTGAATTCTTGCCAAAGAAGAGGGAAAATGAGCTGATAATTGTTCATTTGATCCATTCTCTGTGCTGTTCACAACAGCGATGCTAACGCTGACACCTCCTGGGCATGTCTTCTAAAGTGCTGCGCCATGAGAGAGTTAAGGGACAGCACAAACTCTCCTGATCCGTCTGTTGCCATGGCGAGATACACGTATCAACAATCTCGTCATCTTTTCGCCGTACGATTTGCTGTAACGTGTACAACGCTTCCTTAACTTTCTTCCCCTCCTTCCTGCGTCATCACACAGAAGTGGTTCTCGCAGGACAGTAGTTTAACTGATGTGACATAGTGGCAACACAGTAACGTTTGAGATAGAGCACGCCAGTGCACACAGGCGTTGTCAGAAGGACTATGCTGTGGAACCGCATATAATATATCCTTTCTTTCTCCGACAACCCACCCTTTCCACATTCCTTCGCTAGCAGGCAGGCAGGCCCTTTTGCCGGCATTTCCCCACCTTGCTGCTTGTAGTTCTAGCCCATCGCCCCGTGTCTGTCCCACGTTACCTCGCACGTACACACTCTTGCAGCAGCAGGAAGTGTTTCATTATTGTATTATCCAAAGTACTTAGCTTCCTCCACCGGGCAGCAATAATGGCATATCCAGTTGCAAAGCTGTGTAATAGTATTACGTTTGTTTTCTTTTGTATGATTTGTACATGTACAGCCTCCATACCATACGTACTGATGGTGCACTTTACATAATATAACGTTAGCGGTTGATATGAACAATGTATCATAATTGGTTGCTCCTTTCTGTATTAAAGCTACTGTATGTGCAAGAGGGAAAATAATAAAAATTACATAGTATGTGTTTGTTTGGTTTGTCGTTCTGTTCCTATGTAGAGTTGCGATATGATATGATAAGAACAGACACTCTTCACGCATTCACCGTAGTAACTAATGTGTACATTTGTCCATACTGTTGTCACGTACGTAAGGCCTCTTGGACTACATTTCATATGTGTATGAAAAACTCGGCCAAGTGTTCTTCTCGTCCTATTTTAAGACGTTTCATAAGAAAAGGTCTGGGAACCTCGAAGAAATGATATTCAGGGAACAATACTGAGGCTGGAGGACGGCATCCCCGTATACGTAGACAACTGATAATTTTATGGTAAAAGCGGCAATTTTCACCAAAATGGGTCTTCGGTGTTGCCACGGTTCAACCTCAACCAAGAGACCTAATCTCCATGCAGATTTATTGGTGGGAACGACAGTATCTAAAGGGCAAAAGCAGCATTATTAAACACCGATGGCCAATAGCGCTGCTTTTGCCCTTTGGATACTGTCATTGCCACCGATAGATCTGCTTGGAGATTATAAGAGGCCTGCTGTAGGCTAGATCGACTCGCCCACAGGCCTGTTGTCGGCTATCTCCCGGACCGTTGGCCCAGGTGGGAAGGGTGATGGACCCAGGCAGACGAGTTCCCACCAATATTAGGGGCAGGGCTAACGAGCCTGTTGAAGCGTGTTCTATTTTTGTACCACGTCTTCACCTGGCGTCCTCAAATTACCTGACTATGGTTCTTCCATTTACACGCTTGTGAACAAAAATGAAAGGCCAAAGCCGCCAAACTATTTCCGTAGCCCGATCCGCCTGGTCTTATTTCAGCAACTTCCAAGCTTGGTTTCGTCAAATTGATATTTATTCCAATCAATAAAGATAATAGGGTGATCTAAACTACCTCCTGACACACCTAATACGTTTGCATAGAGTGGGCGAGAACCTAGAAGTTTCGTCGATATTGTAACGTATCGTCGTCCCGCTCCTCGCGCATGGAGTGGAAACCACAGACATAGATGATCTGCGTTCGAGTCCTGGCGGAACCAGAGATGGACATGTGCCAGTAACTACGACAAAAGCACATTTGAAGAGAATGGAGTCTCTTTGGTCCATCCAGCTGTGTCTCGGAGAATATTAGTCCGAGTTCGCCGAATGAAATTGCCTCCGAACAACACAGCGGCTATTTATTTCGATTCGAACTTTAGATCCCGATCTTTCTCCGGGTCCCACTTCAGAAACAATATCGTTGTTTCGATTAATAATGAGAGTAGAAAACCCTTCCCAGACTCCACCAGAAAAGTTTCCATGTAGCTTAGCGTGTCCAGACCTTAACGGTAAGCGGGAGTCCCGACAATCAAGGCAATGTCCTCGTGTGGCCTGTGCATAAGGGCGTGTTTGCAAAACATTTTCAGGCGCCACAAAAGAACGTCGTAAATTTCAATTTGCTAAGAAGCCTGAGGGAAGCTGGGTCGTTAGTTGGCTGGAGCCATCTCGCTGATTCCACTGGCGCCCCGGTAAATAGTCGGGGCGTCCGGAGGCCGGCAGGATGGAAACCCGCCAAGATGGACGTCATTCAGGACACAAACGCACAGGAAAACTAACGCTGCACGACCAACATCAATTGAACTGTTTATTACTGTGGATTTGGTCAATCAACAAGCAGAGAACAAAATTTGCAAAACGTTTCACACCAATGAAGTGTCGGTCATGTAGTCCTGTAATAGTTCTTTCCTTTTATACTGACCTTGGGGTGATGACTTCTGTCGTTTCGAAATGCGTCAGTCATGCCCTCTTCTAACAATATAAGCGGCCCTTCGACGGTTGCTTCTGAAGTTGCACCGATTCAATGGAGGAAATTTTCATCCATTTGATGAACTTTATAGGTCTTTATAGAAGAAGGTTTGCAAAGCCTGAAACGGAAATGCATTTACTGTAGTTCAAATAGCACCTTAACTGAATGGTGCTGGTGTATTTCTATTAGTGTACTTTTATTTCAATCAACCTGTTATCATCAGCGTTATGATTTCAGAGGTGAAACAGACCGATGTAGCCAAGGAAACCGACTCTCTTGGAAAATATAAGACGTCCGATAAGACGCTTGACAAGTCTTTCCAATGTCCATGAATACTCTATGCTCGGCGCCACACGGAGCGGAGAAATGTCAGCTCCCTCGGCAAACATTGCGTAACAAGGCTAGCGGTGCGTCATCTCACCACGATGTAACACTTTTCAATCCATCTGCCGGGGTTTGTTTGAGGTGGCCGCGCTTCCTAACGGTCTGAATGCAGGAGCAGGAAATCCGATGTGACCGTAAACACACTGGTGTAAGGGAACACCGTGTTCCTTCGTGCGCTGACCTGTGCACATGCGGCTTCTCGGCCGGCCAGACGGGCGTAG
This sequence comes from Branchiostoma lanceolatum, assembly GCF_035083965.1. Classification (NCBI taxonomy): domain Eukaryota; kingdom Metazoa; phylum Chordata; class Leptocardii; order Amphioxiformes; family Branchiostomatidae; genus Branchiostoma; species Branchiostoma lanceolatum. The sequence continues at coordinate 23,041,192 of NC_089725.1, read as the reverse complement.
GAACTCTGTCGCCGGACGTTTAAGCCAAGATATCTGTTTTCTTACAATTACAAGTGTTGGCAGGATTTTCCCCTTCGTAGTCCAGTGTTGGAGAACAACTGTGCAGTGTAGATTTGATGCAGTGTGAAGCTTCACCGGTGAGTGTTCTATATTCGATATGCGACTAGGTCTTCTCCACCTTGTCAAGCTCTCGTCGCTATAAATGGTTCGTGCATGGTTGCTTTCGTGAAGTTTTCATCTCGCGTATATATAAAGATCGTTCCATGTTCTTAGCAAATATCATAATGTTGGAAAAATATCGTTATTTCTTGATTGTTCTACGATTCTTCTACGGTAAGTAAGAAAATACTTTTCAATCTTTTTGTGAAAGGAAGTTCTTCTAAAATTGACCAGGTAATACTCACGGCAATTGTCATACTTTAGAAAATTGCAAATCAGCATATTTCACGTAGGATAGCAAACTGATTGAAAAACCGGACAACCGACTTGACAACAGCAAGTCAAGTTTAACTGTTTACCAACACTGGTGTTACGAGGGCTTGCTCTAGTATATCATAAATTACTGTGGGAGTCTCGTTTACAGACAAACATTAAGTTTAACTAACATCCACAGTGTCTATGGCCAATGACTCGTCGGATGATCCCTCCGACATCTGAACGTCGAACCGTCATAGTTGTCAGTTTTATCCAGAACTTCTATTAGTCCAAATACTGTATAATGTCCTTGGTCTCGGCATATCCTGTAGCTGTGCCGGCATTTCCACGGCGGAATCAGGTGGATTGTATTGACAGGACAGAGTTGCAGTCTGCGGCAAGTGGCCGTGAAGTGGCCATATAACCACAAACACGCCAATCTCCGCGTCGCGCCGGCGGCTGGTCGATACCTCTCCTTGAGTCGCCCATTTGTTTCCGTGACAATAATGTCTCTGGAAGAAAACAAACACGAAAACTGGCCTGAAACCGGGCCTGGCGGGCCCCACCATACCAACGGTGTAGCCAACTTGACCCATGTTTGTTGTGCTGGCCGTATCGCTACCTACATCAGACTCGGTCTTTTCAGCGACAGCGCGACGTGAAAGGACAACCAGACCCGCTAATGCACCCGTCCCAGCCCGGCTCGTTTGGGTCCCTGTCGTACAGAACCGACTGTTCATGACTAGAGAAGCCGAAAGGAGGCGTGTCTAGATCTACCTGTTCTGAGTAGCCTGTACACAGACAGCATAGGTCTGGGGAACAGTCTTTCAAGGCAGTGGTGCATCGGTCGTCCAATAATAAAATGTGTACAGTCTGTATGGCGAGTACTAATTTATATCAGCCTGTGCGTCCAGCAGCAAGTTAGGATGAGAAGTCATTCTTATTCCCAAAATTTATGGTCGAGAGGTGATGTTATTATCATTTTCGACTCCCGATGTGGCCTGTGTAGAGACTAAGTGCCGATACCGAAGGGCGGTCTTGCCATGCCAGTTTATCCAACCCCCCTCAGTTCGAGGAAAGCTTGGGAAACCGCCAGCTTCGATGTAGGTCGGACGGCCTCGACTTTCACGGCAAATGATACACAACTGTGGCCTTTCAAGTTGCCATAATATTGACATTGCCTCCCCATTTGAGGCAGCAGTACGCACGCGTCTCTTCGGCGGGATGACGTACGCACAAAGGCTACCAGCGGACAGCCTTCAGACACGGCAGGGAGAGTACAGCGTTAGCGGGATGCAGGGAGGAGTTCGTCTGCCGCAGGAAATGTGGTTACGTACTTGTTTAGGTATTGACATGATATATCTGTGAAAAGCTTTGCTCGGTAGGAATCCTGTTACACCTGTTCTCCAGGCGTCCAGGTTCTGAAATGTACTCTTTTTTTCACAGGAATGGCAGCTATGTGTGTATGTCTTTCTCTTCGTTGCTGACATTGCCCCATGCATTGTTCGAGGTCTTAAGACTGGTAGAAACAGAGTTACAGAAACTGGAGATGTGCAAGTGCACACACCCCTGTGAATAAGTGGATGCTCCCTATTGTGGCACTCAAGGCTATGAAGTACTGTACATGTGACGTAATAAACGTGTACTAGTGGCTCTCTACTAGCTCCCGTCGTACGCAGTATTAAAGCCGATGGTTCGACTCGCAGTATCCTGCCTTTCCATGTCCTATGACCTTCACTAGCGGCAAGTCATATGATAGTTGATATCACGGTGCATACGGCATGTTGATTAGTAAGTCATGGCTCCTTCCAGAGAAAATGATGTGAAATTGCAGGCTTCTGTGACGGCCTTGCGAAATCTGTCTGCGCGTGCCTCTCAGTTTCACAGCTTGTTCCTAACACTTAAACAGCGCGCAGATGGAGACATTTCTCACTATACACCCCCCCCCCCTTCAAGGGCCTTCGTGCCTTCCCCCACGTACCACGCCCCTGTGCATTGTGTACCAATTGGCCATGGCCGAGCTCTTCCTGCCCGGGAGGTGCCAACTTCTGTGCCGCCAGGCCTCGCTTTCACTCACGCTGACAGAAATGTCTCATACCTGAACTTTCTCACCTGCATTCCAAGAAGCTCAGGGGAGCAACCATTTCTCAAGAGGGGGAAGAAGTGCGACAACACGCTCAAACTAGAATGGCAACATATTCGGGAAAATGCAGGATATTCCCCTCCCATTACCTACACCTCAAATATGACATCCTTAGCATCGGCTGTAAGGGTATTATGAAGTTTCTGCATAAATTATGCAAAGGAGGTCGGCATTACCATAATTTATATACAGGTGTGTTCACCTCTCCTAAAGGTACCTACATCTGAAATATGACAATCGTAGCCTTTACGGTAAGGGAAATAAATGTTTATGCCTAAATTATGCAAATGATGTCCACATTAGCATAATTTATGGCCAGGTGTATTCACCTTTCTTAAAGGTACCTACAACTCAAATATGACATCCATAGCTTTTACGGTGAGGAAAATTCAAGTTTATGCATAAATTATGCAAATGAGGTCCTCATTAGCATAATTTCTGGCCAGGTTTCCTGACCTTTCCTAATGGTAACTACATCTCAGATATGACATCCGTAGCTTTTACGGTAAGGAAAATACAAGTTTATGCATTAATTATGCAAATGAGGTCAACATTAGCATAATTTATGGCCAGACCTGTTCACCTTTCCTAAAGGTACCTACATCTCAAATGACATCTGCAGCTTGTACAGTAAGGGAAATACAAGTTTATGCATAAATTATGCAAATTAGGCCCTTATTAGCATAATATATGTCCAGGTGCATTCACCTTTCCTAACGGTACCTACATCTTAAAGATGACATCTGCAGCTTTTACGGTAAGGGAAATATAAGTTTATGCATAAATTATGCAAATGAGGTCCTCATTAGCATAATTCATGGCCAGGTGCATGCACCTTTCCTAAAGGTACCTACATTTCAAAGATGACATCCGCAGCTATTACGGTAAGGGAAATACAAGTTTATGCATAGATTATGCAAATAAGGTACTCATTAGCATAATTTATTGTCAGGTGCATTCACCTTTCCTATAGGTACCTACATCTCAAATATAACATCCGTACATTGTAACATAAGGTACATATAACTTTTTGCAATACCATTAGTAGAGCTACCACCGCACATCTACTTGGTTTTTGGCAGAAGAAGAAGAAGAAAGAAGAAGAAGAAGAAGAAGAAGAACAGGCAAGCAAAAACAATATATCCCCCTTCCCACTGGAAGGGGAATATAATAACCCAACCCCCTTCTCGTGACTTAAGGCATTTTCATTTGAAAAGTCGGAGGGGAAGGGAAGGCCAGTCAACTTTCTTACCATCGTCTGATTCCACTAACTAGTATTTCATTTTCAATCTAAGAACATGGCCAACCCGTTATTTGACCGTCTTACTCAGTCTCAGTCGTGTTTGTCGTTAGCTTCCTCCTTCCTTCTCTCCGTCGCCCTAAATCAACACCAATCTCCCACCCCTCGTTATTACACGTTTATTAGTCGCCAAAACTTTCGTTAAAAGACGGCCGACAATGTCCTTTCGACTTATCCTCCAGCCCTGAAACAATGGAGTTGCCCTAATGTGGAAAATTGCCATGGGAAAAAGGTAAATCTTCAGAGGCCCGTGCGATAGGCGGTAATCTTTTTCACCGGTTCCAACCCTCCCAAGGTCTGTAGCGGATAGTCCCCAGCGTTACAGCAAGTGGGTGGAGTGGATGGGCCATTGTGGACTCCTGCTGGTGGTACATACATACGTACGTACTCCTGCACCGAGGCCCGAAGACGAGATTTAAGTGTTCTCGACCATTTCTACACAACTGTGTCGACACACCAGGTGAGTAAGGACGTAAACTAAGTCACCTGGCGCCAAACACAGACGTCTGTCTGTACTGAGCTGGGCATGAAACCGAGTTACCCGGGGTAAGGGCGCAGTGAGTAACCTTTCTATCCTTCTGTTTAGAAGTGAATATCATATGTGAACCTTGTCATGGATTGTCATACATCTTTCCATCCCTGAATAGCGTTTAGAAAGAGCGCAGCGATCTTATAGACCTAGAATTGAGATAGATGTTAGATATATGCAAGACGACTTGTAAGACGGCATGTGTATAAAACGTGTACCTGTAAGAAAGGGCATCAAAGACAGAAATTTTCGTGCTACATGTAGGTTTCTTAGAAGGCGGGGGGCGGCTCCCTCACCCCCCCCCCCCCCCCCGTGTTATGTGTTTTTCGTGGTCTTTTTCTGTTTACTCCAAGATCCTCCAAACGTTCTGCCTCCCTCTGCCTGATTAGTAGGAGATTTTCTCGGCTTACCCTTACAGGACCAGAAACGGCTGCAGTCCCTTTATCGGCAAGCCGTTGTGTACGTGGAAGCACAGAGCTAACGATATCAAAGAGCTTTGCTAAGCTTAAACATCAAACGGCGGTCGAAAGTGGCCTTTGCGTCCGGAGCTGCCCTGCAGCCTTTAGGCGCGATAAAGCCCTGCTGGAAACGCGCCGCCCTGCCCACTGTTGTCCATTTTAGGACTCCGGAAGGCCAGAACTGCAGGGATAATCGATCTGCCTTCAAATCTATTGAAATGATCGAATTCTTTCTGGTCGGACCCACATCGCGGTGGAAAGCTCCCTACAAAGCTGTGCCACACTGGCGGGATTTAGTAAGCAAGCAATTGCGTGTTGTCTCCGCTTGGGCCGGGAATCCGCTGGTGGGGAGCCCGTCTCAAAGGTGCAGGGGAGCTATGGCTGCAGATATTTAACGACAATGCGAGGAACTCGTGACTCCTTGAAGCAAGGAAAGCTGTGGGCTTGTGAGACGCACGCAATTATATCCTACGGCTTCCTCCTGTGGGCTCAGCGGACTTAGCGACAAACTCCCCATGGGAAAAGGGATTTAGAGCTATTTCACGCAGGTTACAAGCGTGAAACTCTTGGGTCAGTGCGTAAAATCATTGCCCAACCCACACGCTCACCTCTCCAGCCCGGGCTGACAGGCTGGAATGTCGGTGCTCACTCCGTGTCAGGACCTGAAGGACGGCTTCTCGGGTCTCCGCACGACGGCACGGACACGGGCATCCCGAGACTCCCGCCGCACCGCCGGCAGGGTGTCCACCTGTTCATATGCAGCTCAAACTTGTATCCATAAAAATCATTGGTGTACGTGTCAAGCGGGTAACCCCAAACATGCAGTCACTACGAACAATGCTGTTTGAATTAAAACAGACTGTGTGAAGCATGAAATATGCCCGGACAGTGTGCCGTTAGTAACCACCTGCGGGTGCACTCGGGGTTGTGGTGGCCTTGACACTTGTGGTGCACTATTGGCAGTTTTTTTTTTCTTATGAAGAGCAGGAGGACTTGACAACTTGTCATAACGCGCATCAAGACCGTAGATATGAAGATGGCGTTTACGGCCAAAGGTTTGATTCTGCGGGCACACAAAGTAGCCTTTCTTGTACGAGATTATCTTTCTTGATTACCCCCAGACATGATCATGAACCGTACCATGACGTGGGACGTGACATAAAAAGTATAGTTGCGTTACCAATTTTGTTGTTGATTTTATTTGACTCGTGTTATAGTATGATTCTGAAATATCACGATTGTTAACTCTCATATGTAGATTTATAAGCATGCATTCATCCCAGCATTCCTACCCGGATACACGTCTACTACGTCTCATGCACCCATCCATCTATGGGAACGCAATCTTGCGCGTTTGGGGAGACCCATGGTTACCTGCGACCTGGAACATGGCATGGCTCCACAGGTAACATAACACCTGGGCTATTCCAAGAACGACGCAACCAATTAGACGTAAACTGGGGGAAATCGGCCGTGCCGGTGGCAGCATGATTGTGAGGGACATGCTCCGGTAATTCTAACAGCAACATAGCTGCCCCCGGAAGGGAAAAATGGAAATACTGACGGGAAAATGGACAAGTCGGGCCAGGCTGCCTACCGTAGTAAGGAGAAACGAAACATAGTTTTTGTGAAGGCTGAGACTGGCAGCTGATGTCGAATACCAGCGTCGGTCGTCGGTTTCAGCGGGCGTTTCTCGGCACCAGGTAGTAGCCTGAGTGATGACACTCAGGCTACCAGGTAGAGGTAGAGCCTGGAACTATACAATGTCCTTGCTGTAACAAGCTACTTACCGGTAAGATTCCTGGGTGTTGCCTGGGGCGGAGTGCCGGTTTACCGACTGATCCGACATGTGCGCTCGCTCACCGGACATTGTTAGAGGATCAGTACAGGAATGTGGGACACTATTACTTCAAATCCAATTTTGTTCTTCATTCTGAGTCGGATTTCGCCGCAGATGGTTTCATCGGAATTGTCGTATTATAGTGATCCGGCTCTGTGCCTTTCACCAGCGTCCTTTGTTCTGCTGAGACGTTTGAAGTGTGTTACGATCTCACATAAACTTACCTAGAAAATGGGAAAATGTTTGTAGGCAACATAGAAAGATGACATTTCTTTTTGAAACAGAACAGTTCAAGAAAAGTTATAATACACTTATTATCCTATAAACAGAACAAAGACGGGACAACCTGCTCGACCTTTGCACTTGTCGGTTGACAGATTTATCCTTTGTGTCATATCTAATGAAATCCCCCCGCGTTTAAGTAGTGCACATTTTCCTATTATACCTCTGACACAATCCACTAAAATTGCCGGTGCTTACCTTCTTTGTGAGGCCTGATCCCTCTCCCTGGCGGGTAGGGCGTCCTTGAACTTTCTTTTTGTCTTCAGGCTTTACTCGCGCGTCTTTTAAAGGATTACCGACCATTGGGTCACATGCAATCGTCAAAGTCATCCCAAATTACATTAAGCCTTCCGTCTATGCGTAATCATGGGATATTAGAGCTCGGAAGGATACTGGTGTGACATTACGAGATAGACGGGATATGGGTTTTAGCCATACTGATGGAGAGATGTTTCTGATGTGAAATGACGGTGTATGGACCTGAAACCTCATGAAAGGTGTCCGGAATTTAAAACGAGCGGCGTGATCATGTGTAATTACCAGGTACTACGGTTGTCCGTCAGGACTGCTTGAACAAGGTAGGTACACGTTCCGCCCCTCTAGTCGACGTTTAGCCAGATTCACGCCCCGGATCAATACTATGGGCCCTTATGAGGGAAATATTGCGTAAAAACACAAGACGACACGAGCATGATTGCGTGCTCTCGAGGTATCGCTGCCCGCATGAGTGCGCGGCTTCTGACGGCTGACGGGAAGCGTCCCTCATCTGCCGCTCTCTCAGCTCCGCTCTTGCCGTTCACGTGCCGGCTGGAGTGGTCCGTTATCCGGGTTTCGGACAGCAGGCTTAGAGCCACACAATACTTCATTGCCTTGTTGGACGCCGCGATGATGGTTTACATCCTGCTGCTTCAGCCCAGGGGATTGTACAGGTAGGTAGGTGTGTGGACTCGGGGTGTAAGCTTGGTGGGAACGGTGTCTGACTGGATGGGAAACATGAATCTAAATAACCTGCAACGCGTTATTGAAATAGTCATGGAGATCAGCCTGTCCTTAGGGCCGTCAATAATGGTTTTCTTCTTGATCTCAATTGCAAAGAGTGGAACAAGTTGTCTGGCCGTACTACCCAACTGCAATGATGTATTGCCATACCTTGTTCATGTCGTCATCTGCTACATTATCATTTCACCATCAGTTGGAAATGTTACTATGGTCAGGATTAAGGCAATGCATATGTGAGACACGAGGATCCAGAATCTGGTAGGTCATGTGTTCCTGAGCTACCAATCAGCACCAGGTGACCCTTAGCACAATAAAACTGCTCCTCCCGTGCAGCAGGTGGAAGACTCAGGCCCAACCTTGAAACGAGGTCTTAAAAGTTGAAGTTAAAACATTGACCATAGCCTAACTTCGGGTCTTCCAAAAGAATCCACGTGCCAAGTAAAAAAAGAACCAATGATCGGTGAAGAAAAAGTATTGTAAGCTGATGTTAGATAGGTAGCCTGGGTTCCAGGCTCGAGAGTACAACACGTGTTTGTCACCTGGTGGTCCTTGGGTCATGTCAGGGTTTCTGACGGGCAACTGACAATAGTAAAGCCTAACTATTAGTTCAGTTAAAACACATGACAGACTTTTGGATGGCTTTCCGCAGAACATGGGTGGAGGAAAGCTTTAGAGGTCAGTTCCCATTTCGGAGGGGAACCCAATACCAGTGGTTCGAACTTCTCAGGTTGACGAGTCTGTCGTATCTGTCCGTCCGGTGTCATTGTTTACGGGTTATGTCAGTTCTGGAGCGTGCTCCTGTCCACTCAGGGTGGACAAGATGGACGAGAAACTCAGGTAAGGAGGTGGCTCTGCATAACTTCTGGACAGGTGGGTCCGAGTGTTGCCACGCCGCACACAGGGGCTTTTTGTCCGGTACCTGCTGGGGGAACAGGTAAGTGGCACATCTTGACATTCTCCTGTCGTGTTTATTTCCCTCGGCTTTCTCAAGCGAGAGAGTCTTACGCTCTTAAGGCCGGCACACCTGTCGGGTTGATGAGTACGGCGAATGTTCCGGGGCAACAGGTAAGCCTGCTGTTCACTTTGATAAGAGGAACGTGCCCCTCTGTCACAGGTAGAACAGCATGTTAACCCACTCTTCTCCACAGGTAGGGCAACAGGTAAGCCCGTCCACGCATCGCGGCGCGCCGCTGGGAGAGTCCAACCGAGGCGAGGCGATGTATCGTGTTCCGTAGGACTCTCTTTGACGGCCCCTGCAAATTGGGTCGAAATGTTGCAGCAACAATTTCATTTGTCGGGCCGATGAGGAAAGTCAGCCAGCCGACTGCGCTCGTCTTGGTGAAGCAGTTGTCACCTCGGCGAGGGAAAACGCCCCTTTGTTGTTGGCGGACCTAGATAAACTCTGTCGATGCAATCGTGCGTGTGTACAGCTTAAGATTTAACGGTCGGGGAGTTATGATATGTAGCGGTTACTTTCAAAAGTAAACCCGGCATGTTATTTTGACTAAGTGGGGCCCGGGTATTGACACAAGAGGTCCGTCTGCATGCTCCGTGCTACCACAAGTGGTCATAGTTTAGGCAAGAGCACAGAATGTCAGCTTCTCCTGCGCGCGACTGCCATGGGTTCTGTATCTGTATCTGTATAGCCGGTATAACCGCCCTTCGGCGTAACACACCAGCTTCGCAGGTTCTTGCCCTGTCCTTCCTTTCCGTACTTCAGACGGCTGGTGGGAGGGGTGCGCAGCCAAGCGACGGGCATGCAGGGGTTGAGGGGTCTTCCTCTCCTTGGCCGGGTGTCAGTGCAGGCTCTCCATTCAACAACGTCCGGGCTTTTTATAACGGTGTGATCTCCCCTTACAGCCACACACGCAAAACTCGATGAGAATGAGCCACGAGTTGACTGAATAGCGCCAAATATTTTTCCGACCGGGGGAGGGAAGGCCGGCCGCCGTATTAGTAGTGTTTTAATCTTTCCTGCCTGGCTGAGACATCTCTGTGCACTGCGAGGGGAGGGACTTCAGCCGAACTAGCGCCGCGCGTGTTTTACCAGAAGGAAGGCAATGAAAACAAAAACACAGCGAGATGCCAATGTTTGCTAAAGAAATTCGGACCGTGTGAAATGTTGTTGTATGAACATACTTTGCTATTGACATGTATTAGGGGTCGGATCGGGTCACTACCACTAGAATGAGACCTGTCCACCCCTGTTTATGGCTTGGTGTCGCCCCGTTGGTTGGTTGGGCCGGCGGCGGACCAAGGCGGGACCCACAAAAGCAGGATGATGTTAAATAAACATGACTGGATAGGCGCCGTACTCGCTGCCGGTCCGCGTGCATTAGTGCAGTCTGACCATGACACGGGAGGGGGAAGTTCTGCTAGAGACGGTGTCTAACGCTAGGGTTAGCCAAAGGAATATTTCTACACTTCCCTCCCTAATTCCTTCCATGTTCCAGGGTGCTGGCGCTCTTTGATGCCGACCATTCGGAAACTCAAACAACACCGACGTAAGCGGCGGCCGTGACAGTTAAATACCGCATTACCATTCAGTCGTGCCTAGACCCTGCCAATTCAACACTGGACATCGGCGGGACCGGACTACTCTCTCCAGGACAGGCACACCATCCTCCGAGCAGGGACGGCCCCAGCATGGGAGCCGCCGACTGGGTTGTACGGGTGGTGCTGTGTTCCGCGGCGGTGGCTGGCCTGCTGGTCGCCGTGGGTTTGCGTCGGACTTACGGTCTCCCCTTGTCGGGCTCAAAGACACAGGTAAGACATAAACTTCCTTACGTGAAAAATGAAAGGATTGCTGAAGGAATTTCGTGTTTGTTTTCTTCTTGTTATGATGGGTAACGAGGGTAAGAAACAGAGATTGCACATAGAAACCTTATCGTCAGGACGCCTTCCGCGCGCGCTATGCCTGCTAACATGCGGAATGTCGTTAGATGAGTGCGGTGCGGCGCGGGCAGGGGGACACGAGAAACCAGCACAAACTGATAAGAATAACAAGTTGGGCTTAGCAGCGATACAAGCGGGTAGCCAGGCGTGCGGACCAGGACGCTTTGGAGACCTGGTCAGGCGCCGAGTGATGGGTACGAGGCAGCCGGCAGACGTCTGTCACCGAGACTACCAGGCGTCTGCTTCTGAGGCAAGAACACTTCGACGCTTCAGCAGATAGAACCACGGCGTCCTGGCGTCCAGCGGCTCTGGAAGCGTGTTTCCCCCCGATACTTCCCTCTATTGCACCGGTGGTTCCGGGCCTTACGCAATGTAAGCCTCCCTTTGTCCCGGTCAGATCGGGACGACCAGTGGTGTCCTCCGAGGGTGGAACGATGTTGCCTTTCTGAGAACTGTATATTTTCCTTTCCCGGGACTGTTCCTGTCCATTACTGGGTCTTACCAAACGCGATCTTCAGTTCACCCATACACACACGCGCCGCGCCAGGACGCTAATTGAGTCCCTTTGTTTCCACATCATAAAACTGAAGGAGAGTCTATAAACGCCCCGTGCTTCACAAGTCGGTGTGTTGTATACAGCACACAGTGCGTGTTGACGAAACGGCGGTGTGTAGTGATACAGATCGTGTAAAGGATATGCCGCGCTTGGTCAGGGATGCCGCCAGATGGTCAGGCCGACCGGGGGCTTTCACCCCTCCCCCCTACATACACATAAATTTTCTTCCTCTACTAGATCTACCAGATACACCGGACAGATTTCTGTGAATATTCACGGTGCACCGGTGATGGTGTTGGTTTGGGATGACGTTAACCACTCAAATCATTAATGAATTCCTGATCTCTCTTGTTGAACCTGATCTGGTGTTAAACGCATTTTGTCCTGTTGACGTCTGTTTTCCGTCTTGCAATATGTTCAGAAACTAGTTGTAGTTACTATAGTATATACATGTAGTTACTTTTGGTATTGAATGTACAATCATCTTCCGCATTTTGGGGCCCTTCGGGAATTTTCTTGGTATTTTTGTGGGAGAGATCAATCTCATGTATGAGGATTGGCGAGGAGATTCCTGTGCGGATGAAAGGGCCGCGCGGCGGGCGCTGAGGAAACGGGCCGTGCGAGGGGGTCGTCACGGACTGTGCCCGCCGTAATTAAAACACAATGTTATCGTTACGAGAACAATATGTTCTCCGTAGACTTGCCATTGCTGCAAAATATTCAAGCAGATCTTGGGGTGGAAGATCGTGAAGCTTTTTTTTCTGAGCGTCTGGCTTCTTGGATAGTTCGCCGGGGTAGGTAGCTGTCAGAGAAGCACAACAGTCAGTAAACGTTACTATCTCCCAGTCCCAGCCCGACTTGGAGGGTAGGACCTGGCGGGTTGGCCACGTCACACCACCTCAATTTGGTTCATCAGGCCGTTTGTCCAATTTCGTACAAAAATTCCGACACATTAGCCTTTGTACCACAAAAGTGCTGAAGTTTTCGCAGTGCCGGGGGTGTCCCTAGGCTGTCAGGGCTTTACTAACAACCTAATCTGGAGTTGGACGGGTTCTGACAAACATTTTGGCCATGCTGATAGTGAAAATGGTTCTATTTACTAGGCAACTAACCTATGTGCCAACCAATGAGCACACAAAGTCGGGGCATTGCGCTTTAAGAGGATTCTAGTCGTCCTGTGGCCGTATTGCATGGTGACACAGGAACCGGTAGAAGGAATAGCTGTAGGCAATGTATTAGCCGCGATGTACATTGTACTATAGATTGAATTGCTGCTTCTCTCTCATGACTGTAGTCTCCTCCAGTGAACTACCGTGATGAGTGAAGCCCGCGCTAGTAACAGCTAGTTGCCAGGTTTGTGCAGTCCGGGGAGAGATGCACCTGTTTACACTGAGGCCGTGCGTGGGCTCCATAAGGAGCGGCGAGCAAACAGTGCGGACACTTGGACCGTCCGTGGCACAGTTGACACAGTATCTCATGATGGTTTACACTGTGGTTGTTGATCCACGGCCACCAATCGCCCATCTGAGTGCCGGATAACACGCAATTGTGATGATCCGGCCACAGATAACGAGAGGATGAAAATTTGCTCCGTCTGTAGTCATCTAAAGCTGGATTTAAAAACATTGATGGGCGCTACAGTATAAACGTCCCTCGATTCACTGTCGGACTATGAAGGACAATGTCCTTGTATTTCATTTTGCGAACGCTGTCGATGCAAATTCTCAACTGTGCACTCACTCACACACACATACACACGGCCATTCGTTTGGTGCTTTCCCCAAGGACAACGGATGTAGATACAGATAACGAGATGAAAAAGTGAACAGTTTCACTTTGTAGAAATTGTAACACGAGATGTATGCCATGCCGCCACAAACATTTACCCGTGGGACTAGGTTCTGGGGATAGGAAGCCTACAGGTAAGAATCCCAAGTCCCACGGCCTGCTATCAATACAAATTAAACGTAGGAGTTCTCTGTCATGTCCTGAGTATATATATATCAACAGGACCTAGGAGGCTGCTGCGGGACATGGATCTGATCTGAAACCAATCTAATTGGAGAAAAGCTGCGGGCCCGCGGCGCTTACGGCAGGCGAAAACAGCGTCATCACAGGGAGGTGCCGCCGCCAGTCCCGTCAGCCAACAGATTCCCGACCCGGAAATAGGAAGTGACGGTAGCCAGCGCGCTCCCTGCCCGGGGCCGTGTTGCCTAATTGCCGCGCGGTTGATGGGGCTGCCGCGGTGCCAAACCTGTGGCTTCACAGAGCACGCCACAGTACGCACTTTGATGTGTTCTCTCTGCTCTTCCTCAACCAATAAAGACAATTACAGATACTCTTCTTCTTCCCTCTCTCTGCAGGAGACTGGCGTCGAAGATCTGTACCGGAGAGACACCGGCTCAGTGTCTGCAGACAAGACGGAGTCGTCTGAAGACGACACGAATCGAGTCCGGCGCTGCACGTGTCAGGATACGTCAGGAACCGTTGCCAGGGAAACGCGCAGCGGGCATGAAAGGACGCAGGGCCAGGTTGTCGTCAACAAAATTCTTGACTTGAACCTGACCAATCAGGACCCGAATATTGAGGTGACGATAGAAGTCATCACGGGTAATGCCTCCATGTCTGAGGACCTGGAGTTCGAGGGCCTATGGGAGATAGAGGGGAACCAGGGAGACGGGACGGGGCGGGAGGATTCTGAGGAAGAGGAGGACACAGATGGCGAAGAGGAGGAGGAGGAGTCTGATGGGGACCAGGAGGAGGACGAGGATGACGAGGACAATCATCTTGACTATGAGGATGACCTTGGATACATACTCGGATTACCAACACAGGCACCAGGTACGTCTCAGTAATTACACGTAGTAATGGAGTTTACATTACCTTACCCTTGACGTACAAGTGTTAGTAACCATAAGATCCTACTTTTTGCCATTGTCACTTGATCACGAAACTAGTAAACCTACACATGCAATGTAGTAAATGTACCCATAAATGAGAGTAACAGCAACCGCGCAACCTAGAACTTGGAAGACACCAGATCTGTTCGACCGAAAGAGGTCCTTTCATTCCTGTGGTTCTCATCTAAGACTTAAGACTATATTGATTTTAGAAGTTCTAGAAGTGATGATATTGGTTCTTTTTGTTAGGCCTTGCCTATTTCCTGATCCTTCTTCGTCTTCTCCGCCGCAGACAGTTTTAGTCGCTTGGTTCTCTGAGATGCTACAGACAAGACCTTCATCCTGGCTCTGTCGTGCACTCGTTCCCTTGCCTTCCGCTCTCTAACGTTTGTACCCGGTCTCGGACTCCTTCTCATACCACGGTCGCTGTTACGGATCACAATTACTAATTACGCCGTCGGCGAAGCTGAAGATTGACAAGAGTCAGAAGTTCCGGGGTCTGTCGGAACAGCTTGGTTCGCGAAGTCCGGGTCAAGGCGGGAAAATAGGTCAGTTCATGGGGGACGGCGAGGAGCGTCCGAGAGGAGGCACCTCAGTGTTGGCCGACTTACAGAAAAGGGATTCCTAAACTCACCAAGGGGTTGCACAAGGCTAAGGCAAATAATTAAAGAAACTTAATCCCAACAATACTCGGCAGAAAGGCAGAGGGCTCGTTCAACATTTCAGCGCTAATGCCGCGGACCAGGTATGGGAAAGACATTGGGGTCTGGTATAATAAACATCTAGTTCCCTGTGTTTGCTCTACTGGACGTTTAAAAAACGACTGAGGTATATCATTTTCCCTTTATTTTCTTTCCTTCTGTCCGTCTGCATCTCTGTCTTTTTTCCATCAATCAATCCATCCATCCCTCTGTGCATTGTTTTACTCCTATCTTTCACCATCAAACTGCAATAAACTCAACTCCCTTCGACGTTCTCTCTCATTCATGACCCCCTTATTCCATTTCCGTCTAACTTGATAAGTAAAGCAGTACAGAGAAGGAGAAGATATCACGCGCCTCCTAACGACATCAGATACACGTCGTCCTTAGTCTGTGGCGGGAGGGGTCAGGGCGCGGGTCAGGCTGCGCGCGGGCTAGCGGGGACGGTTTTCATCGGACGGGCGTGCTGCAGGCGCGCGGGCTGATCAGTATCGGCACACAAGGCTTGGATTAGTCCCCGCGCTCAACCTGGCGCGTGCCGCGGAATCAATCACTCCCTAACAACCTGGCGGTCGGAAGGATATCAACTTCTCGTTCAAGTCTCGGTCGTCTGCAAATATCGTTTAGTTCTTGTGAATAACATTCAAATTAAAATTTGCCATTGATTATGACAATAACGTCCAAACTTGCATTATTTCTCAAAACACGATGTAATGCTCGATGGGCATGAAATCTTCACTCTCTAACATAACGTAATTTCAGCATTTTCACATTATTTAGCATCATGCAACAACCAACTAACAAATTACATCAAATCATGAGGTACTAGTAACATCTTGGCCGTCGGTAAATCCTACGTCGACATGCCGTTGTCGCTCGATTCTCGCACATCCACGTTGGTGGCCGGGTAACATTCTGGTGTTACGGTGTTGTTTATGTCACGGAGGCCGAGCTCAGGGCTGGTCGGCGGAATGTCAGAAATCTGCCGACATTTATTAGCGGATTATCGGCCCCAGTTTATCCAGTAGGGCACGTCCTTGAAACCCAAAATGGCCGCCCGTCGGGTGCCAACAGATGGACACACAGGTCAGCGGGCCGCAGAAAAGGGCGATGGTGGGGGCAAGTATTTTTGTCGGACCGCCACGTGAGGAGGCATTTCAGGCTGTATCCACTAAGCCCAAACGTCCTGTAGGATGTGCAAATAACGTTCTACAATTATTAGTATTCTATTTAAAGATTCAGATTGACACAACTTGACTGGAGCTGAATTGACTCTCATTTTTACAGCCAAGTTCAGCAACAATTTCGTAACGCTGGGAGATACACTAGAGACAAGAGTTAATAAGTGACGGCTGTGAAATACGTTCACAGTAAATGACGTTTTATGTTCTAGTTGGAAGTGTGAAGTAACAATGATGAACGCCATTTCAGATTTAACCACTTTTGGCTCTCCTTCCCGAGTTTGTCGTTCATCTTATTCCCAAACCACCTCTTCAAAATTCTGCCATGAAAATGAAGCATAGCCCAACAAAAGGTAAATTGGCATTGCCATTGATTGCGGTGTGAGAACCCAGTGCTCTCCTTCTTTGATTGTTGATCAGTGACCGGTGAGTTTTGTCCCCTCCTCAGGTGCCGATCTGCAGCCAACAGAAGCCGTGCAAATCGGAGAGCGGCTGGCCCAGGAACAGGAAAGGTCTCCGTTCGACATGTCGGGTAGGTCGTCCGTGTCTTGTGTTCTGTGTGTGTGCCTCACGTGTTCTACTGGCCACAGTCGTAGCCAGCATCGTAAAATGGTAGGTATCGTCTGCATGTATATACAGGGAGTTAGTAGGTGGAGGATACTCGTAGCAGAAAGTAGAGATCCCGGGAGAGCCCGTTCAAAAAGGGCGGGGTTACTTGGCTTCAGTTCGTGCACTGGCAGAGCCAGTTTCACGTTGGTGGCCGTAAAGTAAAGTGGTCAGCCATGTTCCGTTACATCACCGTCTCGCCATCATCATAAAGTTTCTCGTGCCGCTCCGATGGCATTCTCCCACGATAGGACATCTTCAGTCGGTTCTGACTTACCCACATACCTTTTGACAGTCGACCTTGGCCTCATTAAGATCAGATGACTTTCAAAACGCTCCCAGATGGATGCCAACTGGGGCGTCGGAAAACATGGTTTTAAGTTTTAGCCGACAAACCATACTACACTGAGCCAAGGGATACCGATGGTAATGTTAGAATCGAACATTGCTGTCACAATAGAAACACACGTTGAGCCATGGACGTATGATCTGAAATACGTTCAAAAATGGAATCATCATGTGTGGCATGGAAGCACAAGGGGCGTGCATTCTCTGGCGATTTAAGGTCGCCTGTCTCAGCAGCACATAGTTCCACAAGAAATCCTTGTTGTCATCACCTTGTCGGGAGAGATGCTTGGCATTCCTCGTGTGACTCTGATGGAGGACGGTCGATTGTGACGTTTCCTCCCCTTGTCTGTGACCTTTGGAGTCTGGCACCTGACATGACGATACAACAAAGGTTCAGGATGTGGTTCAGGTCCCCGAGGCAGGGGCATGACGCACTTCTCCCCGCCATTGGCAGGGCTAAGCCTTGGAACGTCTACATGTATTGTGTTTCTGCACTTTACCTGTCGCATGTCACAGTGCGGTTTGTGGATTTGTCCAAGTGATTTTTGGCCTGGTCACGCCGCGCGCCCAGCCGGCTAGCCAGGCTCACATGTCGGAGTCGGTAACCTGTGCCGGGGGCGTGGTGCCCCAAACAGCTCACTTTCCTGCTACCTCTTGTTGTGTGTGTAACATGTAGTTCTCCCTGTTTGTTTTTAGATATAAGCTTTTCCGCCTTCACGGGACATGAACCTATACAAACAAGGGCGGGGGGTCCGGATTTGTTGCGCAAACTTGACTTCATCGCCTTTTTATCTCGACAGCGGTAGACCCGTGTGGGGATGAACAATAAACCACCCTTAGAACCGCCGAGCCGTTTGTCAGGGCGCGGGGAGGTGAGGAGAGATGTCCATGGGAACTGGGTCAAACGAGAGTCCCTTCATTAAACTATACAAAGAAAAAACGATATGATTACAGGTCGATAATGTTTGCCTAAGTTTGTTGTAAATGTTGTACTTTTCTTTTTCGATGGCATCGCATCTTGGCGCTCAAAGATGGCGCAGGATGTAGGCATGCCGTGTCCACCGCATGTTTGCCTCTCGCCAGATCTCTGTAACGAACCGCGTTGGGGCCCATCTCATGTAACTCCCTAAGTTAATATTGACGTTGTTGAACGCCAGGACGATGTGGGGAAACACGTCTTTGTGTGGCCACAACCGCAGGTGCAGGTGCTACTTATCACCGCTAGTTTGGCCGTCATCCAGCCGTCACGGCCCTTTGTCGGGAGGTGGGACCGCTCCAAAGCGTCCCGGCATTAATTAGTTGATCGGACGGCGTGGACAAACTCAATGGTAACTATTACTATATTGAATGAATGGTGCGGGGACATGAACCCGTGACACAAGGCCATGTTCTACCGCTGTTATCTCATACATCAGCACGGAGAGCCCACCTCTGGGTGTTCGTTCAATCTTGTGATTTGTCATCGGATCAAATACAATCATCATTTATGAGTAGCTTGGTAAGAAATGTCTGGGAATGTATAATACAATTTTACATTATCAGATATGAATGTGTCAAATAGACGACGAAGTTATAAACGACGAAGTTAGCGATCAATGGTAAAAACTGCCAGCTTGAACAGTACATGCAGTCCGGATGGAATGGAATGAACTGAAAACAGAAGGACTTGTTGACCACCCCTGGGATGGGTAAACATCGCTGACAACAATCTCCACATTAGGATTGTTTTTTTTTTTTTTAAATTTTTTTTTTTTTTTTAATCTTTATTCAACAGAATAAAAGCACAAAGACAGCTGTATTACATGAAAACATTAGAGTACACACACACACACACATGCTAGTATTTGAGTACATTTTGAAGTTCGCCCCATTTTCTAAAGTGACTACTTAACTTATTTCTTTTTCCTGCGATGGTTTCTTCTTGACACTTGAAATTATTCACAAATGGGATAAATTTATGCAACGAAATAGTACATGACTCACGATTTTTAAAAATGTACACCTTACCCAGAAGAATAATAAGATTACACACTATCGGCACAGATTCGGAATGATCCCCCAACAGAATGTTCATTGGATTATTGACATTCAGATAAAGCCCTGTTGTTTTGTTTAACCATCTTTGTACGCTACGCCAAAATTCAACCACCTTTCCACAGTCATAGAAAAGGTGTTTTATTGTTTCTTCCTCTTTTTTACAAAGGGCACATAATGGAGAATCTTTCAATTTCCAGATGTGTAATAATCTATTTGTTGCTAAAAATTTGTGTACTAATTTGAATTGAAAGATTCTGGTCGGGGGATCGATTGTTAGTTTATGTATGAGGAGAAAAACTTCCTTCCAAGGTACAATGTCGTTCAGTTGGTCTTCCCAGTAAGTCATGATGTTCCTAGGGTGATCGATCAAATCTTTTTTTTCTAAAAAGAACTTATACACTTTTTTGTTGATTTTAACACCTCTTATCCACTCATAATTTTGTAACATAGGTCTGCATACTTGTACATCGCTACAGTTCCTTACATTACAACATTTCAATCGACGGTACTGGGAGACAGCTGATATCAATCTATTATAAACAAACTCTGAAACAGTTACATCAAATTTCAATCTTAATTCTGTGTAAGACAGCACTTTTCCTTCTGCATCTAAAATGTCATGTACAAACAGAATGCCCTGATCCAGCATATCCCTCCATAAGAACGGTTTATCATCAATTTTAAAATGACAACTATACCACAGAACATGGGAATGCGAACTATTCTCAGGAGGGTTAAACTGGAATGATAGCCACGAAGACAATGCATCTAAGAAAAATACACTTACACCAGGGAGCTCATGTTTCAGAAACTTGACAATTTTCACTTTGTCATCACCTATTTGCATGAATGGAAACAAACCCTTTCTAAATGCAACATGGGTGTTTGATAGAAGTTTTGAACAAAACCAGAGTGTGTTATGATAAAGCTTAGGAATCCAGGAAGCTTTTAAGGAAGCATTGAAAGCATACAAATTAATGAGCCTTAACCCTCCACATTCATATGGGCTGTAAAGTATTTTTCTCTTTACCCTCTCCGGACCATTATTCCAAATGAATTTGAAAATTTTTGTTTCATATTGTTGAAAAAACATATGATCCGGAGAAGGTAGAACAAGAAATATATGCGCAAAGAGCGAAACAACCAAGGAATTGATTATTGCGATTTTGCCGTACAATGACAGTGGTTTTCCTTTCCACGGCTGTAATGTGGAGTCCAGTTTCTTAAGGCACTTACTACAGTTGATGGAAGTGATCTCATTCATATTTACTGGAACGTGTGTCCCTAACATATCAAAGGGTCCATCAGTCCATTCCACGCTATACTGACACGGTAATACAAAGCCTGTACCTTTAAGAGAACCAATTCTGACTACCTTACATTTGTCATAATTGGGTGTGAGACCAGAGAGTGCGCTGAAGTGATTTAAATCTTCAGTTAAAGCGTTAAGTGAGACCGATGTGGGTTCTAAAGTAAAGTTAGTGTCATCCGCATACTGGGACAATTTTGATTCTATATCTTTTGTCATCAAACCCTTTATATCTGAGTTACTCCTGATTTTAATGGCTAAAAGTTCCACGGCAACAATAAACAGATACGGAGACAGGGGGCATCCTTGCCGTACCCCTCGCTGAGGCATAAATGGCTTAGATAAATGTCCATAATTGATAATTCTACTTGATATATTACTATAAAGTACCTGTATCCATTTGATGAAGGAGTTTCCAAAGTTAAAGAATTCTAATGATTTTAAGATAAAATCCCATCTAATACGATCAAATGCTTTAGCATAGTCTGTCACAAAAATTATTCCTGGCGAGTTTTCTTTTTCATATTTTTCAATGATTTCCAGAATTCTGCGAATCCCGTCTCCTATATACCGTCCCTGCATAAAACCAGTCTGGTCGGTTTCTATAATACTCTGTAATACTTTACACATTCTTTTGGCTAAGCACTTGGACAGGATACGAACATCACAATTCAAAAGTGTTAAAGGGCGCCAATTAGTTAGTGTGGATGGATCTTTGTCTTTTCCATTTGAATCCTTTTTAAGAAGTAGTGATATTAGCCCCTCTCTTTGTGTACTTGACAAGTGGCCACGTTCGTAAGCGTGGTTTAGACATTCTAACATAGGAGATTTTAAATGATCGAAAAAAACGTCATAAAATTCTACAGGAATGCCATCTTGTCCTGGCGTTTTTCCTCTTTGGAAAGATTTGATTGCTTGCTTTAATTCTATTTCTGAAATAAAACCCTCACACTCTTGTCTTTGAGCTTCTGACAGGCGTTTAGGGTAATCTTCGGGGAAAAAATCTTCACAAATTTCTTCCGTGAGAGGAGTTGGAGGTTTCTGAAATGAATATAGTTCTGAAAAGAAGTCCGTTTCCATATGAATGATGTCCGCGGGATCTGTGAGGATGCGTCCATCAGAATTCCTTAACCTCAATATATTTTTTCTGGCGTAATTTCTATGCTCGAGATTCAAAAAATATTTAGAACAACGCTCCCCTGATTCCATCCATTTGCATCTAGATAAAAAGTTCAGTCTACACGTCTTTTCATAATATAACCTCTCCAGTTCCTTTTGTTTACACTCGTAATGTTGAAGAATTTCTAAGGAGGGGGAAGGATCCTGATCTAACGTGTCTTTTAGTTCGCTTATTTCTTCTATAAGTTCTTTCTCTTTTGCAACGTGTTGACGTTTCTTCCTGGAGGAATATCTAATAGTATGTCCGCGGACACAGCATTTAAATGTATCCCAGACTACCTGGGGATCTGCCGATCCTGTGTTGTGTATAAAAAACTCTTTGATGAAGTTTTCGGTTTCTTTCAGGTATTTTGGGTCTGATAGTAATGAAGTATTTAGCTTCCAGTAACCTTTCCCACGAGGATATTCAGATAGAACGAGTGAAAGAGCTATGAGGTTATGATCTGATCTAAGGCGATCTGCGATAACAGTTTTACAAACTTTGGACAGTAGAGAGAAGGATATCAAGAAAAAGTCAATTCTACTTGCTTGTTTTTGGCGTCGCCATGAGTACCGAGTGGCATTTGGGTTCCGATGTCTCCAAATGTCTATCAAGTCGAATGTGTCCATTATGTTAAGAATTTTTTCTCGTGCTTGGGGGTGATAATTTTGCACCCTCTGTCCTGCTCTATCTATTTTGTTATCTATAACCGTGTTGAAATCACCAACTATCACCAGGTTTTCAATTGAAACATCTGCTTCTTGTATACCTCTCTCGATTGTCTCAAAAAAATCAGGATCGTCCATATTTGGACCATAAACATTCACTAAACAGAACCTGAATTCTTCGATTGTTATATCTAACATTATCCAACGCCCATCGTCATCCATTTTCTTGTCATGGATTACGTACTCTAGATCCTTCTTGAATAAAATCAACACACCTCTACTATTACTTGTCCCATGAGAGAAGACAATGGAGCCTCCCCATTCTGAGGCCCACGTATTTTCATCGTCAGCCTCAGAGTGGGTTTCTTGTAGGCAAATGATTTCAAAAGATTTTTCGGACAGCCATGTGAAAACTTCTTTTCTTTTACGTTTGTCTCCTAATCCATTGCAGTTAAAACTGCCTATTTGTAGTTCCGTTTTGGCCATAAGAAATAAACAGTTTTAGAGAATTCTAGAAATAATTTGCCTACATCCACCGCGAGAAGGGGGAGATAATTAAAGACCTCCCTCCCATTTCCACGGTTCGCAATCTTATTCCCATTAAAACTTGCTAATTTCAGGTCATGTTTTGTCATCATATTGGAGTGGCTGTTTACCATTGTGCCCACAATTACTGCCGACCGGTGAAAAATCACCATGCAGCTGTGTTTTAACCAGGTATTGTAATACTCATTATGCAGGCATTCCGGCCACCTACCGGGAACCCACGGAATTTGATGGCTACTGATAAGTAGATTTTGCACATTGTGCTTGTACAACAACATAATCAAAATAAGAGAATAGAGTAAACATAATATAAAGTAAAGGTAACAATTTGACTCAAAGAGATATGACCAAATGATATTAAACCAAATTATAGTAATTGCATGATCATTAAAAGGGAGGAAACGAGGGCTATCTACATACCCTTCTGAGCACCGTTGTTGCGTGGCCAGCTGGTGTCTAGTCATGGCATTCCCGGCATCAGTCACCGGAGCAAATCGGTAGTAGACAATAATCAAGTATCTAGCAGTGTGTGTGTACTCAAACAGAAACAGAATTGAACATAAAGATAACAAAATCGTAAGATAATCATAATCGAAATAACAACAAAACTGGGTCATCTCCAAAGAGCACTGGATGAATTTTCCAGTGCTCCTGTAGAGATTATAACACATTATAATTAACAGAAACCACATCAAAAATAACTTATAAATGATCAGTAACAAATAAATCTCGGAATAATAAAGAACCAAAGAAAATGATTGATAAGTGTCACTGGGTCGGTGATTGTGGAAACAATCAACACAAGTCAACAAGAGTTCAATTGCTTTTTTCTTTTCCATTTTCTCTTTTGAAAGTACATCTTTTATTAATTTCATAATGTTGAGAGTCTAGGGACAGTTACTAGTTCCTTTTCCCTCGACTGGAACGTGGTCTTAAGGTCCGTCCCCCTCCTCCGCGTGTGGCATGTTGTGACTGATCCGAGCTCCCCGGGGTGTTGTTTCCCTTCTGTGATTTGTCCCGTTGATGTTGTCCGTTTCCCACTGTCTCTTGTGACCGTTGTATGTTCTCAGGTTCAGCCTCTGGGGCGTCTTGGAGCCATTTGCTAGGAATTCTCCAGTGTGCGAACGACTCCCCCTCAATCACCAGCCTGTCCCCCACGATCGTCGCTCTCTTCCCCTTGGACTTAGCTCTTTTCAGAGCAGGGACCAATTTCCGCTTTCTCAACTCCCTGACATTGTAAGGCACGTCATCTGAAATGAAGACAGGCTTGTTCTTGAGTTTGGTTTTGTTCTTCCAAACCTGATCTCGGTCAGCTCGGCAAGTAAAGCGTGCGATAATAGGGCGAGGCTTACCACTTCTATTTCTTGGCTTTCCCAGGCGATGGACGCCACACATTCTCATTCCCCTTGTATCGAGCTTCATCTCGCCACCTATGACATCTAATACTTTCTTCGTGCAGTTCTCTTGTTCTGTCTCTTGTACCCCATGGAAGAGTAGGTTCCATCTCCGGCCGTACAGCTCAAGATCGGACAGCCATTTTCCCGTGTTTTCCTGCTCCTTTTCTTGAGACTCCATTCTGCATGTCAGCTCGTCCACGTTTTCCTGGGTGAATTCCATAGATTTGACGAACTCGACATTGTCGACATGATGTTTGGAAACCTCACCTGAGACTGTATCCAGGTTAGACTCTAGCTGCTTCACGCGTGTTTCCAAACATTGAAGCCGGTCTACTATGGCCTCCCATTCCTTCCTGGGAATTTTCACCAGTTCCTCGCCTCTAGTTGCGGCCATATTTTCACTGACCGTGCAGAACAACCTCAGGAACAACTTCAAGGGTTGAAATAGCCAAAAAACCGACCGAGCGAGGCAGTATTTCACAAGTTTTTCCACAATTCGCCGTAACACAATTTAGGCGACCACCATGTTGGATTACCTTAGGATTGTTTGAATAATATTTAACGTTTCCTACGCAAACACTTAACGGTAGCACATACTGTAAGAAAATACGTCACCGCTGAACTGTTTTGACGCAAACAACCACTATTACACTAGCATTTGACGTGACAAATTCGTTCGTAACGTTCTTTTCATGACGTCAATGTTTCGGCACTGGCACATGAGGGCGCGGAGGAGAGAACAGGTGTTAGAGTAGCACGGCTTTCAACTGCTCAACATCAGAAAACATGCGTATCCTGTTATTGTACAGTTTATATAACCGTGCAGCTACAATACTATCTTGCCGGGTCATCTTTCATTTCGACAGTTTCCTAAGTCGCTTGTTTTTTCCTTTTACCGAGCACAATCTCGACAGTAGCATGCGGATTAGTCCTGCCATGGGAAACGACAGCCCATCGTTGACGTCACAGTCACAGAGTTCCTACGGGTATACATGGGAAATCGGGTGGACTTGTCGACACGACAGGACAGTTTTTGTTTTTATACAATGGGAAAGTCCGCTCTCATTAACTAAAACAGACTGCTAACTTTTAAGTTCAACAAGGATTCAGCCCAACCCCAGTAACTCTCTGCTCGGTATGTTTCCCATATTGATACACCTTCTAGTCCGTTTCACTTGATTTCTATATTCAAATATTTCTGAAAGAACGTCCAAAAGAAACGGCGCAATTGTTTCTGTACATCTAGACGCTTTTTACTCAGTTTTAGTCTCTTGTGAGAAATGTGCGGGTCTATCATTTGTGGTCTCGTACCTTTGGAGCGGTATAGTGATTTTCTGATCTGGCACGTACTATCAAGACTTTCGATAAAAACAGTATCCATGTCCCCTTCGCCGACACCCCCCTGGGTTCACGGTTCCCCGAGGATAGCTGGGGCCGTGTGTCGTGACGACTTGTCTTACCTTGTTACCACAGGTGCGTGTGGACTGCCTGTCTTACCGCTCAGGGGCGGGGTACCCGTCCAGCATCGGGAGAACACGCGGGAGTTAACCTGAACAGCCATCCATCTATCCAGTTATGCCGATCAGCTAATGTTCAGACAGAAATTGTGAGATGTGCGAGCGTTTTACAAAAGAAACAAACCTAGAGCCCCTGGGCACTCCCTCACCCGTTACATATTTCCTAAACAGTACAACAATGGAACAACTCTAGGACATGCGCTCCTCTTTATCAAAATTCTGTCTGAAATCTCCTCCCTGCCGCGAAGGGGGCGGGGCAGTCGGCAGAGGGGCGTGTCGGCTGGGGGATGGCCAGGGCGCGATCTGACGGTGCGGCGACACGGGTGCACCTGTCGTAACACAGCGGCGGCTAGCGCGCCTCGGCATATCACCAGGTCACCTTACAACGCAAGCAACATCTGGCAGGGGTCGTCAGGTTAGGGGTGCAGATGTGGAACAGATTTTCATTGTGCAGACTTTTTGGGAAAGGGTCTAAGTATTATTAGAGTGACGGGGACTCAAGTTCTTTCTGTCATTTTGTTACATCTCTAGATCTCACTCCCTTCACCAAAATTTAATTGTCTTGCCTCCTCAAATCAACAGATCCCTTGGTTAATCTCGCAGAACTGTCCACAGAACTTTTCCAGAGTGTTGGGCCCATATGTCGGGTAAAATGGTGTAGGCGGTCTACTCTATCCAGAAACACCCATGGGTGTGGAGAGTACGTTTTAAACTCCGTCGGTCATTGCTGGACCAGCACCTACAGATGAAGGCCCGTATGGCGCATGTTTTGTCTGGTTTGCAAGTGTCGACAACTGGGATGAACTGTTCGTCTTCCACTTGTGGGTGATGTGCTTTGTGTGACATCCAACTACAGATGTAGACAGCTGATACCGATGGATAAAAGGGGTATCACATGGACGTTCTCAGGATTGAACGAGTTTCAGATACAAGCACTCAGGCTCTCAATTTCACACAGATGTTCCTTACAGTGTGGTGCACATACAGGCGTGCATATGTAGATTACTGTGACTAGTGGATGCATCTCTCAAAAACATCTTCTTTTCCTTTCCTTTCCAGATGTGGACAGCTGTGAGCAGTGGATGAAGTGCCGCTCGGAGTTCCTGCTGGCCTACCTGTCCAAGTTGGACGACCTTCCCAGCTGCCCGTGCTTCTACCCGGTCAACCTGCCCTACAACAACCAGGTCTGGGACCCCATCCACAACCGCATTGTGCGCTGGGTGGACTCGTCCGGGTCCAGAGAACGACTCGACGTGTACAAGCCTGGCGCAAGGTACTGCATACGGTCCTTGCTCAGCCGAGAGAGCACCAGCCTCGCCGCGCAGCACTGCTGCTACGATGGCGAGATGAGACTGATCACCAGAGGAAAGGCAGCTGGTACGCCAAATCTCATTAGCACTGAAATCTCGCGAGAACTGCACTACAGGGTAGACATCATGCCCTGGATCCTCTGTAAGGGGGACTGGACTCGTTATAACCAAGTCAGACCCCCCAACAACGCGCAGGAGTGTCCCGACAATCCTGACGACAATGAGCTGTACAGACAAGTCGAGGAAGCCAAGAACTACTGAGCCTGAACTACACATATATGAAAAAGACCAAAGAAAGGACACTAACCATGATACACTATAGACTATCTTGTCAGGATAAATCACTGCCAGAATGACGCGTCTGTGCACACCAGAACCCGTCAGGATTAGAACGTCATCTTCACAACGACTGGGTAATAAACAGACTAGAAATGACTTCCTTGGACGAAAGGCCATGGAACTCAACATCGCCTTATTACCGGTATTC
Organism: Branchiostoma lanceolatum; assembly: GCF_035083965.1. Classification (NCBI taxonomy): domain Eukaryota; kingdom Metazoa; phylum Chordata; class Leptocardii; order Amphioxiformes; family Branchiostomatidae; genus Branchiostoma; species Branchiostoma lanceolatum. Next base: position 23,013,610 of record NC_089725.1, on the reverse strand, counting down.
ACAATCGAACCAAAGGCTCAGAGCAACAGTTCGTGCGAGGACACAAATTGATAATCGGAAAGTTTTGAAGAAACTTTTATATTCCTGGTGCAACTCGTCAGTTCCACAGGTTGTGACTGATCAGCGGTGTGGTGAGTGTACGCGGGTAGAGTGCCGTCACTGGCGGCGGGGGGAGCACAGACGACTCTCATCTCTCAGCAGCTGCTGGAAGTGGTTCCTTCCGACATACTTGTCATGTTTCAGGGCGTTTGAAGTGTAACGGCAGGGATGGCTTTTCTGGGATAACAAGTATAACATATACATACCAGCTCCGTAGGGTTTATATGGGTGGCGGCTTTTCCTCAACGGTGACGCGACCGACGCGTTCCCCGTTCACGTCACGTGAGCACTACCTCTGCCAAATTAAACAGAACTGATCACTACAACAGTATGATGCTGTTGCACAGGGCGCAATGCTCTCCACAGGGTAATCGTGTTGCTCGAACAAAGCGAAACAGTCACGTCAGTGTGCTATACTGATCCTGTTTTGTCAAAACATCACAAGATTTAGAATTTCTAGACACGGTTGTTCTCTTGGCATCCGTTTCATATCTTCTTCACGAAACGTATACCCATGTCTTGGAACATTAAGACGGCGTCCCACGACGTGACATTTGAAGCTAAAAGGAAGTACATAAACCGTAACGAAGTAAGCTCCTTAGCTGCCGGAGAGTTTCTGTTTAAAAGACGAACAAACTCAATATCATGCTCGGGGAATCAAAGTCCCGAGCGCGGAGAACCACGTTAGATCCACCATTCCTTCTTCATACACGCCGCTTCAAAGCGACGGATCACTTAGAACTCAGATGTCAAAGGCTAACGGCAGGCATCACATCTCAAACAGTTCACCAGAAATCAAATAACACGGATCGGAAATCAAAGGAATTTTGACACCGACAAAGTTGCCGCGCTGGTCAGTCCAGCGCGACCGGAATTTTGTTCGTTTGTGTCGTTCTCCGTTTCATCCCCTCACAGGGCCGTGTTTCCATCAGATCTGCTCTTTACAGTTCAGACTATTTTGATTCGGCCCAACATCTAAGTACTGTATACATGTATGAAAATACGGCTTCTTCTTTGCGCCACATGTGGATTGACTTGAATGAGTCGTTAGGGGGGACGAGCCGATTGGACGCCACCACAAGACGATGATCTCCTTTGCAACTGCAAGCCTGCCCCATAGTGACAACCAGAGCAAGATAAATTGAAATCTTAAATGTAAATGTTCATGATCAAAACCAACGCTACAAAGCATTCCTTTTTCCTTTGGGGCTAAAATGTTCAGCGAAAAATGACGTTCTGAAACAAAGTTCTGAAACAAAGTACAGGTCATCGACCGGTGTTCACCAGCCTCACGTGAGCACAGATTAAGTACAGGACCGCGGGCAGACTTGATCCTTCCCGCCACGGTTGGTGACGTGTACCCCGCGGTGTTTGTCAGTCAAGGCCAGGAGTTTACTGTACCAAATGTCATGAATGAAACTCATATTAGGAAGCCAGGCGTTCCAAAAGTGGCAGACAAGGACGTGCACACAACATGGGCGTCAGTTCAGCAAAAGGGACAATATTGTCTGCGACGTCGACGGCACACTGTGACAGGTGCTTGTGCAATGGGGGTGCCGTCATCACGTGTGGCTCATCTTTGTTCGGACAACACTAGCAGTACGGTACGGGTCTGTCCGACTGCTGGCGCCCATCCCCGGGAAGGTTAACGTTCGCACCCGTCCGCGCGGGTAGGGCGGGGCCCCTGGCTAAACCACTTATCTGCGCCCTAACGAGGTGCTTACACGGCCACCTTCTGACGAGCCGCGCACATCGGGAGTTTGTTTAGACCGTGTAGCTGTTTAGGGCCCGATATTGGACGAGCGGCTTTCACCACATGTGGCGCACAGATCGTCACACAGAAAAAAACTCCAACCGACAGCACGTGCTACAACTATCTTATCATTCGACTAAAAAGACATAAACCGAAACTACCATAAGCAATACAAACACCGGCGGAAAGGTCCATAAAGATCACGTCTGACGCGAGCGGACAATAAAACTAGCGTCTGGTCCGTTGCAAGGTATCTTTTCCTCTACCTGACTAGGTGCCAGGAAAGCGTGCATGTCGCGCTCACAAGTCAGTCGCCGAGCACCGGTTGGGCTACAGTCGTCTCCAGTGATGAGAGGTGACGGGGAACTGTGTCCATTTGACGCAACATTTGAAGCAGCACAGGGGGCTCTGGTCAGCTTCCATCTGCCTTCCCAATCCCTACATCTAACCAAGGAGGTCTAACCCTACCATCACTGCCCTACCATATTCGGTCAGAAAACTGACATAACTGTGTAGCGACAATCAGCCATACTTTATAGCCAAATTCAGTGCAACTTGTTTGAGGAAGCCAAAAAAGTCCTATTATGTTCTTCGTAGACCAAAATGCCTGTTTACAAGAGACGTCGGCTGAGCTTCACCTACTAGTATTATAGCTGCGGTTTCCATTCGTATCAGGTTAAATGGGGAAAACTACAGTATATATCGAGTTCGCGCCCTGCCTACTGTTACTGGTGATATGCTCTAATGTTTTGTGCCTGTCGGAATATCAAACGATTGAGTCCGTCCTAATGACAATGTTAGTCTTCGTCTCCTTGGATGTGTTCAGTATTGGGTAGATATACAGCGTGAGTACGGTACGACGCAACGTTTTATGTGGCGACTGTGTCGAGTCCTCTCTAGATGCAAACCAGGCTGAACATGTGCACCATGTGGCTTCAGGCTGCTCCAAAACGGGCATCTTTTGATTATTTCTGGTTGGTCAACCGTGGGCCTTGTGAATTCCGGCTAGGTTATCTGAAGACGATTCGGTATAAAAACTTGCAATCGCCCAACACAATATATGTGCACTTCATGATGTCCAGGTACGCACATTGACGTGTATCGTCGTACCTATAACGAGCGTGCTGACGTCACTGTGACGACAGGAACAGGCGAGGGGAGTTTGTCTCACCTGTTTCTGATATCGCCTTGTTGATGGAACGAGGGCATCTTGGCTGTCTGTTCATTTCTGTCGAGACTAGAAAGTCAAAACTCTACAATTTTGCCTACAACACAAGGTGTCTCATTTTACTGATTCTGGGTAATGGAAAGCTATTTGGTTCTCTTCCCTTTCATGCCTTTACTCCTGACATGGACCTCGACAATAGAGTAGCAAGTTTATTCGTTTTAAAACCTGCGTTGAGTGAACAGCCGGAGCACTAGATTTGAGAATTGAGATGCCCTTCGTTTCATGGACAACTCCATAGTACGTGACGGACACTATCGTTACCTCAGCCCACAGCTTTTGCTTGTCTTTTAACTTAGTCTTTATACGACAAGGAATGTAGATGGGAAGTGTTGTCCTGTTTCTTAAAAGTTCAATATTTGTGTGAGGCTTCAGGTAAAGATATGTCACATGGAGTAGAATATTCCGTCTTTGAGCTTCTGACTTTCCACCCACATTCCCTTCGGGGCTTATCTTGATATGTGCATTACTAAATGTAACTACATGTATAACCAAGGAACGTACTAAGTCCGTGAATCAGCCTTGTTTGATCTTTGCCTCTGATAATGGAGATGACAGATGTTTTCTTTTATTACTTGAACCAACATTTTCGTTGGAATATGTATTTTGTAATAAGTGTATGAACAAGCTAAAGAATAATTATTTGAAGTTCATCTATTTATTGTCTGTGTAAAAAGACGAAGAAATCCTTGAGATTTTATATCGTGATATAATAAAAATGTTATCTGAGCAGATGTTCTCGTTTGTGTCTTCTCACTTTAGTCCACGTCTGTCTACATATCTATCTACATATCTATCTATCTATATAGATATATATTTATATTATTCACACCACTCCTTTTTCTTTCCGACCACATACAATGTATCGGCATCGAAGAAGCACTAGAACAACTACTAACCAATGAAAACACTAGAACAACTTCTGCTAGCCAATGAAAACACAAGAATAGCTGCTAGCCAATGAAAACACTAGAACAACTTCTGCTAACCAATGAAACACAAGAACAGCTACTAGGCCTGCTAGCTATTGAAAACAACTTAGGCGTAAAACTGGACAACATGAGTACATTTAAACTTTGTTAGGTCCTATCTATACAATTTCTGTGCAGTGGCTTCCCCCTGGCACAAAAACGTCACGGAAAAGCTAACGAAAAGAACAGGGCTGTGTCTTTGGGTAGTTCTACTCCGTGGCCGACAGGCCCATGATATAGCTTGGGTGGATGAACTACAACCACATGCTTGACCGCTTCGTGACCTTTCCCCTCCTATCCCTGGACACACAACTGCCATTGTTCTCTGTTGTTGGGAAAGTTTACTTCACATCAAAGGAAGACACCGCCCTAACGGAGAATATCTGAATCGCGGATGTTTACAAATCTGTATCCACACTCTAAACAAGCCGCGATGAGTCCGCCCTTCCCCGCCGATGCACCTGTGTTTGCTCCCTGTGGACTTGCCGAGCAAGAAAGGCCGCCGACAGGAGGCCTGCATCACGACTGCCAGAAAAACACATGGTTCATAAATTGTCACTGCTATAAAGGGCACAGTCATGTTGGACAATATAAGCGACTGTCAATGAAGGATGGGATAAGAGAGGAAATGTAAGACGACAAAGTATTATTCAGCACTGATAGAGGGAAGAGTGAGTGAGCAAAGGAGTTAGTTAGTCACTGAGTGAGCAAAACAATGCTCTTTCTATATCTTCCCCGTTCTAAATAGCTGTACGTATTAAACTTGGTACAAAGGCTTCATTCACCTCTTAAAGGCAACCGAAGCGATATCTAGGCGTTAATAGTGCTTGTATCATTTCACGGCAAGGTGATTCCTGTCTCTCAAATATCAAACATATTTTCCTGTTATATGTACGGTTCGTAGAACTAGGCCTACATGTAGATTACTAGGTATCTTGAACGATTTGATTCCGACCGAACTGGAGCCCTGGAAGACCTGGAAAAAACGCTGTTTCTCATTGGAGAACAGATGTCCCACCTTCCCCGCCCTGACACCCAGCGACGATTATCTGTGGTGCGTGTGATGGACATGTCATCAACTCAACATTAGACGGTCACCTCGCAAACCCTGTTTGCCACCTCTTAAATGTGGACTACACTTGGATCTTTAATTGGACGAGGCAGTCGGTCACAGGGGTGAATAGGTTCCGGACATCAAAGACCAAGAATTGTGGTGAGAGGGCGCACGAAATGTTGACAGCAGGCGTGCAACCATAAACAGTCCACAAACATGAGTACTGAGGTGGGGTGGGCGTGGCAGGGGCGTCCCGCGCACCTGTGTTTGTTCCAGGTGGGTTTATGGGTATCTTCGTATCGCCTCTCCCTGGCTTCTTAAAATACAGCAGCTGTATCAACACCCTCACCTCACCTGACTGGGATTTAAGGTCAGGAGTCACTCCGTTTCATCTCCGGCTGATACCGCAGGTTTGAGGTAGCTGCCCATCAGTTTTCTACAGGAGGCGAAGACATCTTCTAGTTTCTGCACGATATTGACTGAGATTTTGCATTTCACTTTGTAGGAAAATACTTGATTACAGTCCGTGTACTACATGGGTTTATTGGTACTTTTAATCCTGAGTTAAACAACTTTTTATTCTCTGCCGTTCCCCGTCACTAATTTGTTCAGAATATTACAGAACACATAGGATATGGCCAATGAAAATAGATGACACACTTGTTGCGATAACTTACAATAATTTATTACGGTGAAATAGCGACAGAATATTTCATCACAACTGTGTAAGTAGCCAGAATATGATGAGAAGTCAACCTGCAACACTGAAGCTTGTACACATTATATGACAACAAATTCAATAAAATGAAACCAGTAAAAAGTATTCTTGGATTGAATGGAGAACAGACAGAAATACTACTCTGACACAAGATGTGCCCACTTACAGTTGGTAACGTTAGTGCTACAAAAGTACAGGCACATCTATTTAAAAGAGACAGTTTTCATACTATCATGTTGCTTTGTGGAAATTTAAAAATCCAGGTAACAACAATCTTTAGATAGTGCCCGGGTAAACATAGACAACAAATGTTCAGATATCATCAAAAATATTACTGGTTAAATCATACTTAACACTTGGTGCATAAAGTCATAAAGTTATCTCTTGAGACTTGACTTTCAATACTGTGACTACATGTATCTTATTGTACAAATGTCTATATACACAATACATACTTAACATATCAGTAGTGTGGATGGCCTTCCGATCCAACTCTGCAAACACCTCCTGGCTCTAAACTTATGTTACTTCTTCACTTCAGTTCAAATCAATGTCTTTATTACAGTGACTATCATATCAACTATACTATCACTATAGCCAGAAAAAGTGCACTTCAATACGAAACACAATACAATAAAATAGCATGACTATTGCACACAACTGAGTTGTTCCACAACATGTGATACGGAGCAGGGGAGAAGTTTTTTACGCCTCCACAACAGGATGTTTAACCCTCTCCCTGCTGCCTTACACCATAACTGATATAAATGTGGTGCCAAAAAGGCTACATCAGCAAGGGCAAGGTTATACCGGCCGGGAACAGAAAATGTATGTCACAGCCATCAAACAGGTACATGCCATGACGAGAGAAGCTTCTCCGCTGAAAATATGATTTTGTAAAAGAAGCTATACATCTCAAAATCAAACACATCGTATTGTGTTGTTCAATAAAGAAATAATACTTGCCACATTATTTCTGGTGGAACAACCCACAGCTACACCTGAGGGGTCATCTCAACCATACAGGTGTCACTGCTGAATCTTCAACGAGCCATCTCAAAACTTCAATACATCTTCAAAATATCAGTGTACATCTCACACTTGAACTTGAAACATCAAAAAACTATCCCTAATGTGGACTATCATAACAAGGAAAATCATAAATATGTATTGCACACAACACTGCTGAATCACGTTTAGAAAATTGTAAAAGGTCGCAAAACTCCTGCTTTTGTAGGCTTACTAGAATTCAGCAGTACCACAAAGGACACTTTGATTATAGCTGTTGGCAATGACTGTTAGCATTGTGCCCCCCTCCCCTCTAAATGCTGTGGGTGGGCTCACTACAGGAATGTAGTGATGAGGGTGTATTTGTCATCACAACAGGGCCAATATCAGCAATACTGGTCATCCTCACCGCTGCTTCCCCTGAAGGTTTCAATAGGCCTAACAGATCAGTTTCAAAACACACTTAACATGAGGGAAGTGTGGAAACATTCTTAAACCTCTGAAAGATGAATATTTACATAATGCATTCAGGTTGTCTTACAAGTTGGCCTGGGTGCCATCCCGGTTAGTATACGGTAATTTCACCTCCTCAGTAGCCAATTTTAGAGCAGACCTAAAAAAACCACAACAATATCCAGGGTACTCACTAGCAGAAATGTTCAAAGGCTGCTGCGATGGAAAATTCTCTCTTCACATACATCATGCAGTAAAATGTTGAATTGATTTAATCCAATTCAAGAGAATATTGGGTCTAAATACTGGTCTAGGCTATTACAAGTGCCCCAGACTATATAACAATGACTCCCAAGATCAACAAAAAGCGCCAGCGGTGTTTCTCCATCATCTCAGCCCTATAAAGTTGTGCCAGGTGCTGATGGACATCTGGTGCTTGCTGACACAAATTGGCAGATGCCCATCAACCCAGCCTTTCCAAGAAACAGGGATGATGAGGGAAAGGCTGCCAACCTCATCCTCACATCCTGTTGATTCGTCAGGCCACATCAACAGAACTCCAATGAAATACAAATGCATGCACTGAGAAGGCATTAATTTGCTTTTTCAACAATTTGGTGCCAACAAACAATTCCAAGAGGACACAAAATCGTGGTAGGCATCTGTACCGAAAAGAGCAGGTAGTTTGTCCAAGATGTGTGAACTGGAAACAGTCGCTGTATCATGCACGGTCAATCTACATGTATCTGTACTACATGACCTTAAACATGTCAATCATAGGTGTAATAACACTGTGAGTATTCCAGATTTGTACCTGTACATCCATGATTCATAATATACTGTTGAATACGCAGCCTGAGCAATGTGCTGAGATTATCATGTACAAGGTCAGCAACAGGTGTTGACATTTTTTCTCTCCCAAATACCCAATACTCTACCAAGCTGAAGCTAGCCCTCGATTCGGCCTTCGATTCACAGCCTTCGATCCAGCCCTCGATTAGATTTTGCCGCCGATTCAGCCTTCGATCAGACGGAATAGACAGAACATAGCAACCAATTCAATTACCGATTCGAAAAACCTAGAATCTATGCCATCTCTCTTAGAACGAATATAAAAGGCAACACAATGATCAACTAGTACCAAATCACTCAACAAGAAGATATTTACTTGCAAATAATGTCGGAAAGGACATAATATCACGAATTCGGCATAAAATAATAGTAACTACTAACAAGAGACACTAGCCCTCTATTCGGCCGTTGATTGGATTTTGTTCAACAGATTGCAGCGCTATTTGACGTTTTTCTAAATGTGGCCCGTGGAACGTGAAAAAGGGAATAGGACACAATGGGTTCTACTGTACATAATGCGAGTATCAAATTCAACGGGCTGGATTTAATGAACGAGCCGCGGGGTGTCTAACCCTTCAAAAGCGGGAAGAAAGGGGTACATAAAAAGGCTTGCTGAACGGATTGCAGCGCTATTGCTGTTGATCTAAATGTGGCCCGTGAACTTGAAATAGTAATTGGGATACGTTGAGATCTAGAGCACGTTATGCAAGTGTCAAATCTAACGGGCCTGATTTAATGAACGAGCCACAGGGGGTCTAATCAAGCATTGGTGAAGCTAGCCCTCGATTCGGGCATCGATTGCCTTGGAAAAAAGGGCTTGCTGAACGGATTGCAGCGCTATTGCTGTTTATCTAAATGTGGCCCGTAGACCCCCTGTGGCTCGTTCCTTAAATCAGGCCCGTTAGAATCGACACTTGCATTAAGTTCTCTATATCTCAACGTATCCTAATTACTATTCTTAGTTCACGGGCCACATTTAGATAAACAGCAATAGCGCAATCCGTTCAGCAAGCCTTTTTATGTACCCCTTTCTTCCCGCTTTCGAAGGGGTAGACCCCCTGCGGCTCGTTCATTAAATCCGGCCCGTTGAATTTGATACTCGCATTAGGTACATTACATCCCAACGTATCCCAATCACTTCTTCAAGTTCACGGGCCACATTTAGATAAACAGCAGAAAGCGCTACAAGCCGTCCAGCAAGCCTTTCTTTCTCAGGCAATCGATGCCCGAATCGAGGGCTAGCATCACCGGTGCTTGATTAGACCCCCTGTGGCTCGTTCATCAAATCCGGCCTGTAAAATTTGATACTTGCACAAAGTACTCTAGATCCTAATGTATCCTAATTACTATTTCAAGTTCACGGGCCACATTTAGATAAACAGCAGAAAGCGCTACAATCCGTTGAACAAAATCCAGTCGACGGCCGAATAGAGGGCTAGTGTCCCTTGTCAGTTGTCACTATTATTTTATGCCGAATTCGTGATATTATGTCCTTTCCGACATTATTTGCAAGTAAATATCTTCTTGTTGAGTAATTTGGTACTAGTTGATCATTGTGTTGCCTTTTGCATTCATTGTAAGAGAGCTGGCATAGATTCTAGGTTTTTCGAATCGGTAACTGAATTGGTTGCTATGTTCTGTCTATTCCCTCTAATCGAAGGCTGAATCGGCGGCAAAATCTAATCGAGGGCTGGATCGAAGGCTGTGAATCGAAGGCCGAATCGAGGGCTAGCTTCAGCTTGGTTACTCTTACTCTCTATAATAAAATTGATTTCATCGCTTACTTACTTCTTAAACAAAAAGCAAGAAGCTGAACTTTGCCTGTTTGAGGCTAACACCCAAAGTAAACACAGCAATAATTGGTGGTGGCACATTCAGTGCTCTGTTGTTTTTCACCCAGCACATTTCCTTACATGGTGTAGCAATTCCTCCAGTGGTCTCCCCTTGCAGCGAGGCCCCCTACCTGGCATGTACAGGTTGGCAGTGGGCGTTGACGTAGGGTGAGCAGACCTGCTGGTACAGGGGCACCCTGTGGAACATGCCCACGTTACTGAAGAACACCTGCGAGCTGAAGTAGGAGAAGAACGGACCCTCACAGCTGGAACACTGCTTCCTGCACTGCAACAACACTGAGGACAGAGGGCAGCATGTCAGCTCCAGGTGCTTCCAGACAATGTTTCATCAGATGTTTGGGTGGCTATTGGGGCAATCATTAGTGAACATCTTCCCAGTTTTTCTACCCAAGACTCAAGTACAAAGTTATCACATTGTCATGAATCACCCATTTGTTAAACCAAGGAGCTTTAATGAACTATACATAATCGATTTAAAACTCTTTTGCTAAACTAGTCTCATCTATTTACAAGTCACTGGCAAAGTCTTAACTCCACACACACAAATGAGGCACTTGGACATCAAATACTTCTGATAGAGAAATCATAATTACCTTCTAAGTCCAGTGGTAGGTCCCCCTTACCCCACGTGATGTTTTGCCTGGCGACAGTACGAGCAGCCAGTTCTAGCAAACTTGGCAAGGGGTCGGTGGGCACTCTGATCAGGGCAGAGGTCAACCGGTTATCCCATTCTTCTATCAGGGGGTTCTGGTTGGCTGGAGGAACAATGAAGAAAAAGCAGACATAAAACAGCTAAATATGAAATTGCAATACATTTTTACACATTCTATTTTGTCTCTCTATTATATTTTCTGCTATTGATATTGTAGACAGCTTAAAGGGATCAAAAGTATATACAAATGTGTCTAAAGAGGAGCCATGAAAACATTTTCAGTAGAGTCCTAGGCTTCCCCTGACCAATATGCCTGATGATGATAAGTATGTTTCCTTACCAGAGAAGGTGTACAGCTGCAGGTAGGACAGGGATGCTGGGAAGTACATGATGTCATTGTTCCTCACGTGGAGCTCCTTCAGGTGATGCAGCCGGCCCAGCTGGTCAGGTAGATAACGTAGTCTGGAGAGAAAAATCACACCATGTACATTTTTATAGTTTTTATGGAATGAAGTTAATAACAAATTACCACATCTTCCAGGATGGCTCCAGGACCCATCTCTTCGTCCTGGGACAGAAATATTTGCTTCTTGGGACAGAATTTTTTTTTTACCCCATCCTTGCAAAAAATGATCTTAAGAAAAATCAATGAAATGTATTGCCGTAAGCTTAAATGACATCGAAAATCAGCAACATGATCTCCCAAACAAAGAGTGGGATGGAGAAAAAAGGTAAAGCTGGAGACAGTCCTGACATCTTCATAACTTTATGTAGTCCTAGAAAGGATTCTTAAAGCCTTGATACCATGAGAATGAAACCTTCACCTGTTGTTCGACAGCCAGAGTCTGACGAGGGAGGTGCACCTGGACAGGGAGTCTGGCAGGTGAGTGAGTTCACACGAGGACACGTCCAGCTCCTCCAGGCGCACCAGGCGCCCCATGTCCTGGGGCAGCTGCTGGAGACGGTTCTCACCCAGGTACAGCTCCTGTCAGCGATCAGATGTTCAACATGTTCAGTTTTGCAGCATAGTAAGTATTGATGCATATTTGTGAATATATTATGCTTTTTCTCTCCTAGTCATGAGTCTCTGTGCACAATCGAGTCTTTATGAACAATGGTTATATCCAGACCATAGATCAAATACCTAAAAATGATCAAGAGACATCAAGCTATCATTCTATGATACTGAACTAGATATATAAAGGGTGGGTTACATTTGTTAATTTCTAGGCCTCTTCTGAGAATCTCCTCCTGGACTATTACTCCATGACAATGATAAAACAAAATAAGCACAGATGTACTAATGACTTGGACTAGAATGTTCCTAGCTGTCTGCAATGTTTAAAAACATCAGCATCTCATAATCATGTAGTAGTTATAAGACTAGTGTACTCACAGTGAGGTTAGTCAGGTTGCACAGTTCATCCGGTAGCTCAACTAGCTGGTTAGAACTGCAGGGAAAGATAAGTTATGTCAAGGCAGGCCCATAAAGATTCATGTTGTTTCCAAATGTACAGCCTTTCATTGAAAGAGGTCACGACAATTTCATTCTGAAACTGAAATGTTAATCAAGTGTGGGCTTTCAGTTGCAAAACTTTGTAATGTACTGTTGCTTATTCCATTCCGGTACAATTTTTGAATGGAGCTATATTGTTGTAAATGACTGCTATTTCCTCTGTATCTGACATGGGAACAGTCTAGCACTAACGTTACATGTACTTCAACTCATGGAATAAAATCAGAACAACTAGCCTGGGTGCCATCCGATTACTATCGGGGCTAATATACTCGCTTAGCTGAAAGCAAGTGTCGGAGCCACAGTGGTAAATCGAATGGCACCCAGGCTAGTTGCAGGTGCCAGGACATAAACTTTGGGCCACAAAACAGCGACTCACTGAGCACAGATCTCCTCCAGCTCTGTAAGTCTGCCCAGTTCTGCCGGGAGGCGCTGCAGCACATTGTTGGTGACATTGAGGCAGGTGAGTGCGGTGAGGTTCCCCACCGTGAGTGGGACGGTCCGCAGGGAGTTGTTCTTACAATCCAGGTCTGTCAGCTTGGTCAGGTTACCAATGCTGACCTGCAGCAGGGAATAGGTACATGTACGATGGTTAGTCGGCTTTTCACAGCATTATGTTAACGGCATCAAAAATCTGAAAAGTGATTGAAAATGAAGCACACATATTTAGAATGTTTTATTTATTGTGCAGCAAAATAAAGTTAATAAAATCTTTGAGCAACCAGACTCTATCCCCACACAAATGATAGAACACAGAACACTAAAGTTCCTGTAGGACACATTTCTGCCAGACCTTAATCTCCCCCTTCACGCATGCAGCTAATGCTATCAAACAACACCCAATCTCACAGGCAGTTCCTCCAGACAGTTGTACTGTATGTACAGCTCCTCCAGGCCCCGCAGACAGCCGATGTCATCAGGCAGCTGGTGCAGCCGGTTGTTGGACAGGTTCAGACACGTCAGCTGTGCTCCCACAAACCCGATCCTGTCAGGGCAGCTGTGCAGGCCCAGGTAGCTGAAAGCAAAACAAACTGGGTGAGAATCAAAAGTACCAGTGAAAGGCATAACACTATCAGCTCAGCCCAAGTCTCTGTCCCAAGGGCATGTGCATTTCAAGGAATATATTGCTATTGTATAGAGCCAAAGTCACCCACTGTTGAATATGGATTCTCCTCTAATTAAAGAAAATTTTGCCATTAAACCGGTGCAATGGCCGAGTGGGTAGAGTGTTCGCCTTGCACACGGTAGGTCGTGAGTTCGAACCCCGGCCGGGTCATACCAAAGACTTTAGAAATGGTACATACAGCTTTCTTTGCTTATCACTCAGCATTTGGGAAAGAGTATGGAAGTTTAAAAACACACATCACTACCAGCGGACTAGCCCCCTGCTGTAGAGACTTGCACAAAGTTGTGTGGCCCAAGGGCTGAGAATCGGAGATGGGCGCCGCCATATGTTCCACGAAGTGGCGCGGGAGGACTTTAACTTTAAAGTCACTCAAACATTGCTTTAAACAACCCTTGCTGTTTGATGTGTAAAGATTAGGTGTGACAAGTGCTTATGGTGTAACATCATCAGCTGGCCTAAGGGCAGTTATACAGGCTATACTGATACAGATACATAGTCCTAACTAGCAAAATTAATAACACTGTTCTATTCCAACTGTCCCATCCACACCCATGTCACCCCACCTGTCCAGTTTTTCACCTATTCCCACCTACATGTCCACCTCCTGTCCCTACCTGAGGTCCAGATCAGTGGGCCTGTCCTCACACGCCCCCTCCACGATGTTCTGTACAGCCATCACTGCCGTGCCGTGTACATCACAGATGGACTGTTTACTGGCACGGCAGCACAGCAAACACCTTCTGTACCTACAAAATACAACAGACAAAATACACATCAGCACCAGCAACATCAAACAACAACTGAATGAAGTTATGTTTTATTTCCAAAACATTTCATCCACACTAAAACAATTCCATCAGCAAATCAGAGATAGCTACATAGCAATGATAATGTAGTAGGTACAACCAAGGAGGTTGAAAAATATATGTAATCCTTGGTACAACATACAGCCTTAGTATGGCAGCCATGCCAATACACGGGACGATGCAGCTTGTCCACTTACTTGATATGTGAAATGGCAGGTGTTATCATTTCCCTTCAATGCTTCTGATTGATTAATAGAAGAAGTTAATAGCTGGGTTGGTTGCACACAAGAAAACAAATCAAGATGGGCAGCACATCTTGGTATACTGATTACTTATCTTGCACACTTGATGTGATAATGCACAAGACATGTTTTCAAGTGCTGACATTCTCCACGAGATAAGGGTTACTGAGGAACTAACCTGCAGCTCTGAGTGGCATCTGCTGAATCACACCTGCAGAAAAAGGAGATGCGACAAAAATCAGGATTATCTTCATACCAAGGTGTGAGAAACCTTACACGTGGTCTGGTAAACCTGCTCCACGAGCTCTCCACACTCTCACACTAATGAACTGAGTGCTGAAACATAAGTAGTACAGGAGAGTACATGCACCTGTTGGAGTTGGTACTAGGGAAGGAAATGATGAGCTAGAAATATGATAGAACATTTGCCTTTATCACACAACCTATATACAGTTGTCTTGTAAATGTTACCTGACAATTGTTGAACGTCACACAGGAAGCATGCCTTGAAACCAGTCTTGTTCAGAAATTACCAACCAATGCTACCATACAAGGTCTTAATGTCAAGCTTTAAGTCTATTATTAGACTACACATAGAGAATTTCCACACACGACAGCTACCTGGAGCATTTCCTGTGCTCCCTCCTCTGCTCCCGACATGAGAGGAACACAGGCTGGTGCTGCAGGAGGTGTCTCCCGTCAGCGGAGCTCGACTTCTTACACTGGGGGGGAACAAGGAATACATGGGAGGGTTTCATTTACAGAGACATTTCTCAAAGAACAAGAGAATTTTGCAATATGCCAGGGAAACCTGCTATGCTATAGGTAAAGAGTAACAGTTAAGTAGTTACATTGCTGGTTATGCTGTCTGAAAAACAGGTGTGAAAAACAAGTGTGCAGTCTGTCAGCCAAAATTAGATTATAAAAGCAAGATGGATATAGCTCAAAGGGATCTTCATGGAAAGATATAGATAGATAGATTTGGTAGGTTACAGAGAAAACAGTTCTCATGATAGTACAGTGTACACCACCTGTATATGCAGTACAGTTTACACCATCTGTAAATCCAGTACAACGTACATCACCTGTACATCAAGTACAGTGTACACCACCTGTACATCCAGTACAACGTACACCACCTGTACATCCAGTACAACGTACACCACCTGTACATCCAGGACAACGTACACCATCTGAACACCCAGCCCCCACTCACCAGCACTATTCTCTTACTAACCACCGACGACACCCCGGACACACCGCTGCTGAAGCTGCTGGTTCGTACCGGGCGCTGTTGTCGGGGGCTCTGTCGCCCATAAACCAGCCCAATCAGCAGGCACGCCACAGAGAACCCCAGCGAGCAGGCGATGCTGAAGGCCAGCGTCGTGGTCTGGACATCTCCGCTGGCGAACACCCCCTCCAGTAGGGCTGCCAGCACATCACGCGCAGCGGCACCCATCACTGTTTACCTGTGATACAAACAAACAAACTTAGATGGTTCCAATGTGTACTATTACGAGTGATGTTCCAACTTTGTCAAGGTTATTGAACAATGAATATTGATTGTTAGATCTTATCTTACCAAAGCTATGCCTGCTATCTGATATAAAAGATTAATCAGCCAATTTGCGTCAGAAATTCATCTCATAGATTGCTCGATGGCATGCTGTTACAGACACGTATAATGGATAATACAGTCCAATATGGTCCAAGGTAAAAAAGAGAGCATGACACTGCACACTGTTTACACAAATATTCAAATAGATACTGTATCTATCATAACATAAACCAGGTACTATATTATGATCATATCCCAGGTAGTAATTGTCCTTGATATTTTGTGCTGTGATATCATGTGTGTTATTACTGATAAGTGTATTATTGGATTTCATTACTTTCATATGATAGTTTGCTTCTGTAATGACATATCTTATTCCATATTTGTATTCAAGTCAAGGATGGTTATTTGATGATTGTTATCAAACTCATTTGATTCCATCTCTGAACAGACGGGTAATACAAGTGAGATCAGAGCTCCAGCCGCCAGTGTCAACGTGTCCCACGCGCTGACAAAAACATGTGTAACATTATCTCAATTCTATGTCGTTCCACCCAAGCACGTGTACACGATAACGAGCCGCGTGACTGCTGTACAATCTGCAGTGTTATTGGCAGAATAACAGCCACCTGCTGGATTGGAAATGCCACTTTTAATGGGGAGGCCAGCACTTGGGGGGCATATAATATATAATAGCAGGATGCTGTCTTTGTAGACCTAATACTGATTTGTGAAAACGTATGTCTTATACAATAGTGATGCTTTATCTGACAAATCTGCCTCACTATGATCTATACTTTTGTCATAAGTTGAGATTGGGTGTGACATAGATATTATATACTTGTGCTTTCACTCTAGTAAAAAGATATATCACATACATTGTATATCAAGGTGCAGTGGAATATATGTTTAGAGGGGTCTCACAAGTCTAAACTCACTAAGCAGATCATTTAATTTGTACAGAACCAATGGCACAGGACAACACCAGTAACACAGTTTCCAGACGTGGATATAACAGAGGAAATACCAGAATTAACAACATTAACATTACATGCACCTCAGCAGCCAACAATCTCTGGTCATGGGAAGGTTCCCACCTGTGATCCTGTACTTGGCCATTGTCTCCTGCATCACTCACCTGTATAGCTGAGACTCCTAATACTCGCTTTCACTTTCAACAACAGGTAATGTTACGGATATCCTCTTATTGTTACTCTATATTTGCTATCTGATACTCACCTTCTGTTGTCTCTGAGCTCTGCCTGCTTTAGCTGCCGCGATACCCAGTTGTGGCTATGAAATACTGGTGATCATTTAGAAGGCCCAGCTAATGTTGTTTACAGAGGAGGAAATTGCCATTAGGCTTGGCTAATCCAACACCATGGATGGCATCCTGTATGCTCTCATGTTAACTCTCATGTAATCATGTTTACAAGGGGAAACCAAATATGTTTTTGAGTGGAGGCACTAATGCTTGGCTTGATATCATCTTTTAATGCCAACTGCTGCCTGGAGTGTTTTTGTCACATTACCCAAAAGCTAAGGACTTAGAACTAGATACGGTAATCACAAAGGTTCTAAACCACTTTAGGAAGGATTTAGACACACTTAAGACTGTTGAAGTACAACTTCCTGCTACATTTACAGAAAACCTTATCAATTCACACAAATTAAGTACTTGGTTCTTAGACAACAAGGACAAGAAACAGATGTACGTACTAGTACTGGCTGAATTGGTATTCTCTGGCGCATTGGTACCCTGGGTACCAGCTACATGTATGTAGTAAAGTATATTCACATGGACTTTCCTCAGGCTTCTGTTTTATGACACATACCAGTAATTTTTGGACTATAAATACATCACCATAACAAGAGTTTATTGGATAGTTTACAAAGAACACCAGTTACTCAGTTGTTATGGGAGCTGTGTGTTGGAAATATGCAGAAGGGAATGCTGCTCACTGTTTATAGAGAAAGGACATAGGCAGCATTCTTGCCTCCTTAAAAAATGCTGTAAACAAATCAATCCACACTACACACATATCCACACTACACACATAAAGGCTTTACTTAGCAGTAATGCTCAGTCCTAGGACATCGATAGAAGTTAATGAAAATGTATCAGCTGAAAATGTGTGAAAACTAGTGGTTAAATCCTGCTGTAAGGTCAGTAGGCAACATGAAATGACTGCAGCCCTCTGGACATCACAATGTCATTCATGGCTGTGAGCAGTGTCTACTCTCCAAGCAGAGCAGTGGGTCCGGCAGGTTTTTGATGTGTTTTTAGGCGTTTTTGTCAGGCTTTCTACTTTGTCATTTTTTGTCAAGGCTGGCTAGACACAAAAAAATGACAAAGTAGAAAGCCTGACAAAAACGCCTAAAACACGTCAAAAACCTGCCAGACCCCACTCCTCTGCCTGGAGAGTAAGCAGTGTCTACTGTAACAACTGCCAGTACTGTGACTCCAGGTTGATAATATTTCTTTTTCAGGAGTTGTACTTAATATATTGTCCAAGGACTTTGTGTTTGTCTTTTATTCAGTCCTACATTTCTTGGATTCAGATATAACGTTACACTCAGACGTCAAGTAAGCTAATAAATGTCATGTACATAAAGCCACAAAATATGTGCCTGACCCTGAGGTCTCCTGCACTGTTTGTATGACATGTGATATCTGCCAGACTGCTACAAGAAGAGGACTCCAGTTGATTGAGCACCGGAGGACTTTTCTATTCTTATAAATCTAGGCCAAGGCTGTTGTTCCTGTCAGTAAGATCTTCTTTTGCACTACTGGCAGGATGTTACCGTCAATAGAACAATTTTTGGTAGAATAGAAAAGAATACAAAATTTTTGTCACTATTTGCAGATCCCACAATCTCTCTCTTGCAGGGTGATCAGTCTACCATCTGAGCCACTTGCACCGATTCCTTGATTGGATGTTTACTGATCAAAAGGTCTTCCTGTGCTTCCTGTCAATAAAGACTTTTTTGCACTATTGACAGGATGTTCCTGTAAATAGCCATGCCACTTAATCTATCCTCCGTTCAATATCAGGATATGAACACATATGGGTCCACCTTGTTAGCTGTGCATAACGTTGCACATCTAAGGTGTCAGCAACAACAATTATTATAACAATAACATTCTTAAAAACACATTGTGCCGAAAAATTGTCATATTTCAACATATCAAAGGGCATATTGAAATAATAATGTGCACACTACAAGGATACATTGCTCTGTCAGCCCTAATTTTAACAGTTACGAGTAACGTGACGGATCAAAGTGCTGACGGATTAATATGTCCTGCAGTTATGTCGTCACCTGGCTTTATTTCGATAATGCAAAGTAACGTTATACCATTATTAATATTGATAAAACAAGAGGTGAATTCTATGCTAACTGTTATATCAAATTAATCAGAGCAATATGTGATACCTCCTAGGCCTGAAACGCGAAACTTGTAAGTATGCAGATATCTGACGATTATTCCGATATCACCACCAGCTGTGCACGAAAATCATACACAAGGTTTCAGATAATAAAACCCAGAGGACCTTTGTTATTGTTGCCCCCCTCCCATGCCTCTCCAGTTTGCGTTTGGCGACTGCATACTATCGAACTGTTTACTGTCCCTCACAAACGTATAGATTGGCTAAAATTTATCGAATTAAAAAGCCAGCGTAAAAGATACGTTGTGATTACCTCACCTATGCAGGAGCGCGGGGTTTTGTTGAGGAAAACCTTTAAAATCCACGACGCCGACACCACCTACCACCGAGCTGCTGCATCCTTCGCTTGATTGCTGCGAGCAGACCCTACCTGCTTCCTGGTTCCGTGCAACTACGCCACCGTGCGGTTTTCATTGCAGCCACATGCAGCGAGCACAAACTGATCTTCCAGCAGATGTTGGGATGGGATTCCCGTTTTCGATGTCAGGTTCCCCTGCGTAATGATTTTCCCTTGTACGATATGTTTACAGACCGCTAAATATTGAGCTTAGTAGCCTCAAATAGTAGGATATTGAATATTTACCAAACGTTGAGGGAGGCCGTGCCAATAGAATGAAATTATCTTAGATTCATCATAATCACCATCTTCATCATAGATTGATAACTGAGGCCGATCCACGTATTGCCAATCAACAATGCATGGATAACTACACTACCCGAGGCAAAACTTAACTTGTTCTGAGCAAGGAGGTTCTATATAAAACCTCCTTGTTCTGAGCGAAATGGTCCTTACTGACAATATCAGATATCACACTATGTTTGAAAATGTAGTCTAGTATCCAGCCTTGTAACGTTTAAAACAGCTTATAAGTTAATTATGTCTGCTTTCCTCAGCTCCGCACCCAGGCTACAGGATACCAGGCTAATCACTAGTATCAAGGATGTTCCTATGATGCTGTATTAGTAGTCCACTGTTTTCTGCTGCTGCAGTAGTTGAAACATCCTGCAGCCGCATTCAGTCTTCCTGATGATGCTGTATTATGTTATCGTAAAGCCATCATGTAATATCACCATTCAGCTGAGACTAAGACAGCAATACACATGTTTAGTACACAAAGTTGTCAGTTCAACCTTGACTGTGCTTTATTTCCAAACTGTCCATGTCACTGTTTACGTGTTCTTTTATGTAAACAAACTTAAAGCTTTCATTCGTATGATTTGCTCCCCTCTAGCATAATCTGAACACACTTGACTCAGGCGACAATCTATTCACTCCAATACAAACGACTAGCGTTAAAGGCACAAAACATATTGTCCAATGTACGGCCAATGTCAACATGACACATTTATATGGCCCGAACGGGCACAGGTAGCATGAAATATGCTTTTCGGTAAAAATACGACCACAAAAGACGTTTAGTACTGTTAGATTCTGTGTCCAAGGATCGCCTTTTTCAGCTCGAGCGCGTCCCACATGTCCTGTGTCACGTACTCCAACCTGCCGCTGATGATGAACACCTCATCCTCTCTGACGTCACGCGGCCATCCCACCTCCCGCAGGACCCGGATGTAGTCCTGTCGCAGTTCCTCCATCAGGTGTACCGAACATTTGTCGTCAAAGTACTCGGGGTCGTCGTTCTCCTTGTCGGCCACATCTTTGTCGAACTGGGACCTGACGAACAGCACCTTCTTCCCCATCCTGGCGGCCGCCATGGCGATGCTGATGGGGTTGTGCTGGATGCGGCCCCGACAGAACACCAAGAACACGTCACAACTCCGCATGTAGGATCCGAAGTCGATCAGATACTGCCCAATGTTGAAGTCTCCGTACCTAGTGGTTTAGACGTAAATGACTGACTTGGTGAATTTTCAATCATAGACTGTACTATTACCAACATTGAATTGATATGAAGCGTTTACTTTGGTATCGTTGATACTAAAACAGTTAGACATTGTGCAAATGAAGAATGAAATGGAGAACCCTGGCGAAAAACTCCATTGGTGGAAAACTCTATTAATTAAACGGCCTCTAACGCATTGGGTTATGAAGTGAAAATATGTATAAAGCTATATATGTGATCATTTACTGAAACTCATCAGTATATTGATAAGTCGTCAGGTGGAGCTGCTGTACCTGCCGGTTTGTCTCCTCAGCAGAACCCCGGGAAAGTCGATCAGCACCAGGCTGTCCGGCAGATCGGGGTGTGGGTACTCTGTTGGCTCGGCGGTGGTGTGGGTGAGACCGGCCCGTGCCGCACCAGGGTCCCGGGGCCTCAGCCCGCGGACGGAGTTGATGAATGTGCTCTTCCCCGCCCCGGGGTCGCCCACAACACCGATGCGAACTTCGTCCCGACGTGTGCGCCGTGGCACAAGTTTGGGACTGTAGTGTGACATGAGGCGGATTGGTAAAGTCGTATTGACTGGACTGAATTATGTAGTTTCATGCAAACGGTGTTCACAACGTACTATAAGTAGCAGACATAGTTAAGAAAGAATTGTATCATGTTCATTATACTTATTGTATTTTGCCCTGGGGTTAGATGTGGATGAACACCTGCTGACTATCTTAGGGCAAAATCCTTTTCTTTTGTATCTTTCGGGTACCTAAATTATAACTAGAATGGCAACATTTTCGGGAAAATGCAGAATATTCCCCTCCCATTACCTACACCTCAAATATGACATCCTTAGCATTGACTGTAAGGATATGACGAAGTTTCTGCATAAATTATGCAAAGGAGGTCGACATTAGCATAATTTATGGCAAGGTGTGTTCGGCCTTTCCTAAAGGTACCTACATCTCAAATATGACATACGTAGCTTTTATGGTTAGGGATATGCATAAATTATGCATAATGCACTCATTAGCATAATTCATGGCCAGGTTTTCTGACCTTTCCTAAAGGTACCTGCATGTCATCTGTAGCCTTCACAGTAAGGGAGAAACAAGTTTATGCATAAATTATGCAAATGAGGTCCGCATTAGCATGATTCATGAACAGGTGTGTTCACCTCTCCTAAAGGTACCTACATCTGAAATATGCCATCCGTAGTCTTTATGGTAAGGGATATACATACATTATGCAAATGAGATCCGCATTAGCATAATTTATGTACAGGTGTGTTCACCTCTCTTAAAGGTACCTACATCTGAAATATGCCATCCGTAGTCTTTACGGTAAGGGATATACATACATTATGCAAATGAGTCCTCATTAGCATAATTTATATACAGGTGTGTTCACCTTTCCTTAAGATACCTACATCTGAAATATGACATCTGTAGCTTTTACGTTAAGGGAAATACAAGTTTCTGCATAAATTATGCAAATGAGGTCCTCATTAGCATAATCCATGGCCAGGTGTGTTTACCTTTCCTAAATTTATCTACTTCTCAAATATGACATCTGCAGCTTTTACTGTAAACACAACACAAGTTTTTGCATAAATTATGCAAATGAGGTCCTCATTAGCATAATTTATATCCAGGTGTGTTCACCTTTCCTACAGATACCTACATCTCAAATATGACATCTGTAGCTTTTACGGTAAGGGAAATACAAGGTTCTGCATACATTATGCAAATGAGGTCCTCATTAGCATAATTCATGGCCAGGTGTGTTTACCTTTCCTAAATTTATCTACATCTCAAATATGACATCTGCAGCTTTTACTGTAAACGCAATACAAGTTTTTGTATAAATTATGCAAATGATGTCCTCATTAGCATAATTTATTGTCAGGTGTATTCACCTTTCCTATAGGTACCTACATCTCAAATATAACATCCGTACATTGTAACATAAGGTACATATAACTTGCTGCAATACCATTAGTAGAGCTACTACCGCACATCTACTTGGTTTTTGGCAGAAGAAGAAGAAGAAGAAGAAGAAGAAGAAGAAAGAAGAAGAAGAAGAAGAACAGGCAAGCAAAAACAGTATATCCCCCTTCCCACTGGAAGGGGAATATAATTAGCATGATACAAGCAGTCGACAGTCGGGTTACATTACTGACGTCTAATATCTGAAGCATTGAACAAAACTATGCAATAAACTGTCAAATCTCAGAAGAAAGGATAACAGGTAGGTAACGTTATAGCAGCGTTTTGCTACTCTAAGGGATTTGATACTCACTCGCGTGCCTCCTCCCGTGACTGGTCACTTCTGTATGATGATGACGACGACTCCGTTGATGACCACCAGCTACCCATCTGGCTAGGAGGAAACGGAATGCTTTTGTTATGACATCATCATCTATCACCCACACCACAACCCTTACACTAAACCCTAGTACTTTATTTAAAGCTGGTGTGTTACACCTAATGATAACCCCCGTGACCTTGGGTCGGGTACATAACGCCACGGCGCTTAGCAGCATGCAGTCACGGACTATACCCCTGTGCAATAATGCGCGATTAGCTTCTGATTCGAGACCCACTACTGATGATTAGAACTGAAAGAAACATCAGTCATATTTCTTTCCGTTGGAAGGGTAAAATCCACATCTATCCTACCTTAGTGTTGGGTCTGCTGACGCCGCGGAACCAGCAAAACAGGTGTAAACACTATACTTCACCTCCGCTTGCGACAACAAGCACAGGTGGGTCTCACATTCAAAAGAGGAACTGGTGTCATGTGACGTCTGCTATTTTTGGTGCGAAACTGAAAGCGTTCTCTTTATTTGTGACTCATACTCTAGAAACTAAAAAGCAGAAGTTGTTCAGTCAGTTAATTGCTAGCGTTCAAAAGATGAAGTCGTGTCACGTGACGTCTGTCGTGCTATTTTTGGTGCGAAACTGAAAACGTTCTCTGTACTTATGACTCATACTCTAGAAACTAAAAAGCAGAAGTTGTTCAGTCTGCTGGCGAGAGGAGACAGTGACTGCAGCGCCGACAGTATTCCTCAGCCATTTAGCCAAGGTATGTATGTTTTTGAGGGACTTATGAGCTAGCAAGTGGGACGACTTAATTTCTGGGACTGACAGAGAGAAACACGGACCACTAGAAATGGGTAATAAAACACGCGGAAAACACTGTCCCGGACCCGGCCTACACCTGCTTGAAGATTAGGTTTGCTTTTGTTTATATTACGTTAGCTAACATATTACTACTATAACAAGGCAAGAGTTGTTGCTTGTGTTTGTATTGTTTCTATTGTTCATATGCCTCACGGTGTAGGTCGTTTCTTTTAAGTATTGTGTCTGCTTCGGTGGTTCTCAATAGTTCGAGTGCTGAAAATTGTGAGACTGGGCCGTACCGCGCCCTTTCACTTTCACATCACAGTGACGGCGCTGTTGGGTTTCAACAATGAAATGTCCAACCTACGAAAGTGAAAATTAATCATAGCTGTAGATCCAGCCTTTCTTTCTTAGGTGCTGGTCGGTGAGTTCTTATTTTACACACATACAAAACAATGTTGTCTGGTTCAACTTTTTTTTTTATCGTCATCAACCAAATATTGCTCCAATTCATGATTTCTGCCTCCCTTAGCTTAAGCAGAATATACGTATCTGATGTAGCTCTTCCAACCACCGACCTTTTTGGTGTAAAGGCAAATATTGAGCTCTAGCTTGCTTGGCCGGAGAATGAGTCATGCGGGAGTGAGATACAGATAGGACTACCACATACGCACAGAGCTAATACTGACAGACCTTCGTTCTTTGGTCTTTGGCTTTTGATCAATCATTGGACCCAGAGTCCCAGACTAGGCAGTCCTATCCGCCCAGTACCTGACCCCTGATAGAGAGAACAAGTGCCAACTTGTTTTTAGCCGCAGGTGAGAACGAGGGCCTAGTGCCTGAAACTTGTCACCATGCCTTTTGGCCCTGCAAGCGTTTATTTCAACCTACTCGAAGCAGTGGGGGGTACGACCTGTATCTGTATCTGTATCTATATAGCCGGTATAACCGCCATTAGGCGTAACACACCAGCTTCGACCTTTGTTACATGTGCCGCATTCTATAAGCAATTGTTCACTCTATCAATCATATTCATTTTGTACATTTCTAGGCCCCAGAAAGACACGTATAATCGCTGATGATGGCGGATCGCGGGGATGCCCCAACCGAGTAAGTAGATATTTCTACCACAATAGTCTGAGAGCAATTTGCTGCGGTATGAGGCGTTCAGTTGAAAATTACCCCAAACGGAACAATACAGGACCCACATACAGGCTCTGTAACGTGCAACCCATATCTGTAAAGGGTTCTAAATCATAAGAATTTGTTTCTTGATATAACTTTTATGTCATAAGACATACTATGGAGCAAGTTGAAAAATAAATAGCTAAAGTTGATCTAGATGTTGCTAGCCCGTAAACATACCTGTCTTGTTCGTCAATCCGCAGGGAGATCATTGGAGAAATGAACGAAGAGGAGCAAGCAATGTTAAAGAATTTGGCCTCGGCCGGTGGCGCGAATAAAGTGGAGATATTAAAGAAGATCCAAAAGTATGCTGCCGAAAACATGGAGGCTTGGAAGAATCAGAAGGTGAACGTAGGCATCGTGGGCGACCCCGGAGCGGGGAAGAGCACCTTCATCAACTCCATCCGAGGGCTGAAGCCCAAGGCCCATGGTGCAGCCGAGGTTGGCGTTACGCATACCACCGCAGAAGCCACCGACTACCCCCATCCAGCACGCCCGGACAGCCTTGTCTTCGTTGACTTCCCCGGTGTCCTCCTGGAGAGAGGAAGTGGTGACGGGCGCGACTTCGACATCCAACAATATGTCGCCAAGTTTGAGGAGAAGATGCAGAAGTGCCACGTGTTCCTGGTCTTCAGCAGCGGCCGCATCCAGCACAACGCTGTGCAGATCGGGATGAAGGCCCGAGACATGGGGAAGACGGTGCTGTTCGTCAGGTCTCAGTTTGACAAGGATTTGGCGGACAAGAAGAACGACGACCCCGAGTACTTCGACGACAAGACCGAGGCCGAGGCTGAGGCCGACCTTATGGAGGAACTCCGCCAAGACTACATCAAGGTCCTGAAGAGGGTGGGATGGGAGGGGGAAGTGAACCGCAGAGATGTCTTCATCATCAGCGGCCGACTTAACTACGTGCTGAAGGGATCCTGGGACATCCCAAAGTTCCGTAAGGCGATGATCGACGGTCTCGGCGCTCTTCAGAAGATGGTCGTCATCAACACCTGCCGCGACTTCTCCAAGGCCACCATCAAGGAAAGGGGCGACATCTACAGAAGCAAGGTGTGGACCGTTGCTATGGCAGCAACTACAGGCTCCCTTGTGCCATATGCTGGCATGGCTGCTATTCCAGGTATGCAAAACCAGCGCTAAAAATCAGCGATTTAGCAAACGACATCACTACCAGAAGCCTGTTTCCATACGCCAGGAGACTCATTATTGTTGTCTCAGTGCACATTGGCGGAAGGTGCGCCTTTGAGTTGACTACAAAGTTAGCAAATGTGGAGAGAGCTACAAATGGTGTTAAAATCATTTACCATAAGATATTGACTTTGCCTTTAAAAAGAGGAAATGATTTACTCGTGACTAATATCCATTGAAATTATTTCTCGTTGTCATTCTTATGTGATCAATTATGTCACAGAATCCACTTGTCATCACATCAGCACTCACCAGTTCCATATTTGGCTACAGGTGCCCTCGCAGTGGCGTACAAGCAGTACAAAGAGGGGTTCGGCCTGACAGAAGATGCGGTGGAACAGCTCGCCAAGATGACCAACAAGAGTCCGGAGGATCTCAAGCAGTTCTTGTCTACCAATCTACTGACTGGGGCGAGGGGTCCAATAGGAGAGAATGAGGCATTGGCTGTTGTCCAGGCAATCTGTAATGGGTTAGGTTTGTTAACTGCCGCTGCTGTTGACCAAACAATAGATTTTATCTTTCCTGTGATCGGCGCTCTTGTGACAGCTCCACTGGCCTATGGTATAACGACCAAAGTCCTGCATGCGTTGATTTCGCGCATGGAGAAGTGCGCCGGTGAGCTGTTTGATTATGCCTTCAAAGAAAGTGCTGTGTGAAGGTTGCATGAAGTGTTTTGACATGTGGAACCCATACTTAGGGGCGTTTGAAGAATGGCTCTAAAGCATTAACACATCTTTATGATTAAGGCAGAGGCAATACTGTAAGGGAATGGTTCAACCCTAGCCCTTTTCTCAAAAGGGACGCATATGCTATAGTTCACTACAAAGTTTAATCTTTTAGGTGATCACTTTCATATCATATCATGTCATATCATATCATATCATATCAAGCCATATCTCATCATATCATATCACCTTATATCAGATGCCATTGTGTCGTATCCTGTGGTATCCTATCATATTGTATCCCTATATTATCGTATGATATCGAATAGTATCATTTCATATCATACCATTTCATATCATATCATATCATATCACATCCCATTGTATCCCATCGCATTGTATAGTGCACTGTGGTATGTTATGTACGGTACAGTAAATGGTAGGGTATGCCATTGTAATAGCTTTTTAACTGTACATTTGTACTGGCAAAGATGTTCTCACATCAGCTTAGTAGAAAGATCATATGTTTGTCATTTCTATGAAGAACATCTTGTTGTATCGTGCTACATACGTTTCTAAACAATCTAAGCGTCACATATATCATACTAAAATGCACACTAGTACTGCTATCAATTAAAGGGCAAAATTCCACTAGCTTGTGTCAAATTATGTCGTTTGTGGTACGTACATTTCTTCATTTTCTGTGTGACATTGACTTCGCTTCTATCGATTGTTTATTGCTTGAAATAGACGGATATAGTAACCTTGCTTTGGTCGTTGTCTCAGTCTTAACCAGTTATACTTATGAATTTTGATCAACGAATGGCGATGAATGATTGGACAGAATGAACAGATGGATGGAAATAGACTATTTCCATTAGTATCTTTGATAGGTCTACTGTCTTCTCCATCGTTTGTCGTATCTAGCAGCCTGCCTTTTTACCTGCCTTTGCTATGATGTTACGCGGCATTAATGTTATATGTAGTGCGTGCCTTGATCGCGTCGACAATTACGTTGTTTCGCAAAACTTTTTTTCGCAAAAACATTTCAGAGAGCTTTGAACAAATTCGAAATATTCAAAGTGTTACGAAAAGAGCGTGACGAGGGTCGAACATTATATATTTACCTTAGGTGTTTGAAATGCCGAATTCCGCCCGATACGCTTTGAAATGATACAAGCAATGTCTTCTGAAGACAACCTTGGCTCCATATCGCTAAAGCTCAACTTAGCCATAGCGATGATGCACCTGCGGGATCAGAAAAGGGCTGAAGATAAAGCAAATAGCTACCAAGTTGGAAACTACAGAGACTTTTGATTATTAATATTCAAAGAGAACTCAATAACACAATGTTGCCTCCCCATGGCCTCGGAAAAAGGGTAAAACCCGCACAAGTGTAAACACTGTGCAACAGGCTCCGCGGGCGACAACAGGTACAGGTAGGCTTCACATTCAAAAGAGGAAGTGCCCGTGTCATGTGATGTTTGTTGGGCTATTTTTGGTGCGAAACTGAAAGCGTTCTCTTTATGACTCCTACTTGAGACTACAAAGCAGAAGTTGTCAGTTACTGGCGAGCGTAGACTGTGACTGCAGCGCCGTCCGTAATCATCAGTTCTATCTTGTCAGCAGACAATCTTCCGTCTACCCAAGGTATGTATTGTTCCTGAGGAGCTTACGTAGCAAGCGGAGTTGCGTAATCTCCACGCAGATTTAGGGTCCTGGGAGGGGAGAAAACCCCAGACCTCTAGAAAGAACCGTCGCCATTTTTCTTTATCGCG
The DNA here is from genome assembly GCF_035083965.1 of Branchiostoma lanceolatum. Classification (NCBI taxonomy): domain Eukaryota; kingdom Metazoa; phylum Chordata; class Leptocardii; order Amphioxiformes; family Branchiostomatidae; genus Branchiostoma; species Branchiostoma lanceolatum. Next base: position 22,984,490 of record NC_089725.1, on the reverse strand, counting down.
ACGCTTGGCCGCACATTTTAATTAGCCAGTTCTGTCAATAAATAATGACTCTATGATTGGTTTGTATTCTTGATAACTATGCAATGGTTATAATGGTGTACCAATGAAATAGAAGAGTCGTCTTGACCAAAAGGGGAAGCTGTAACATATGATGACGTACTTTTTGAACCTAGACTAAAGGTCTCCGAGTACGTGTTTGACTACACTCGTCGTTCACAGGTAACGTTAGGCCGGGGAGGGGGTCGTTGGGAATTGGCAACGTGCCCATTTTCTCCCTGCAAGATATGCCTGGTATTCGTCATTTGTATTTTGGCGCTTTTGGGATGTAAGTTTAAGCGTAATCTCTACATGGAAGGGCACGACCAGTTGTGTTGTTTCCCCCTCATACTTCTGTCACTGTGTTGACAATGAGTAACAAGGCCGTATATAGTCAGGCTGTTTGTGTACAAAAGCAATTGTGTTCTTAATGACATACCGATAGGTTTTGTATTACAATATATGGGGCATATGGACAAACAGTGTCGTCAACTACAAAACTGGGTTGATTACATGCGCCATATTCTATAATAAGCTCTGGAGTTGTCCACAATTTTGTGAATACGTTTTCAGGTCTCTGTACAACACGTGTGACTATCAAGCATGGCTCATCATCCGGAAGCTCCAGCCGAGTGAGTGGATATCTCCTTCTTGAGCTATCATCGTCTTCTCAGTAATATGTTTTTAATAGTATAAGGGGTAGGAGATGCGTTGCCAGTTATGAGTAGGACAATGTGTTATTAGAGAGATATAGACCCAATAGAAGGACAGGGACGCACATGTCCAGATATCAGACTCACCCAAGGCACGACTCTGACTGGGCGTTCTACTATCCTATATAGCACTGGTGGTCCAGATAAAGAGGTGTGTTGCCGTTTTCGAGCGGCCGGACCCTATCCTAACGCCATCTTAGCCCCTTGACCATCTACCATGCCTCCTGAATCTCCAGGCGTTGCCAAGGCCACGTTTATCTAGCGACATGCTAGTGCCGTCCGTTTGCCGTGCAGCACCCACCCCTGTCCCGTCGACTGCTATGATAGCACAACCCGCGGCACAACAGAAATGACTTCCGTGTTTGAGAATTGTAAACTTTAGTAGACTCTAAAAGAACACTGTGATATACAATCAATTATTGATCATTCCATGACTTGCTAGTAACAAATGAAGTAGCATTATGATAATATTACTATCTTCGATCATGGAGATTTCTCAGACAATTCTCAACGATTGGTCATACTGTTTACCTTTTTATCAAAAATCTTAATTCTGTGCCTCCGTGCATTTGTCAATCCACAGGCAGATCTATGGGGAATTGGACGAAGGGTTACAAGGAATGGTGAGCAACATGGTGGCCACTGGCGCTGCAAATACGATGATACTAAAGAAGATCCAAGAGTACGCTGCCGACAACATGGAAGCTTGGAAGAATCAGAAGGTGAACGTAGGCGCGGTGGGCGACCCCGGAGCAGGGAAGAGCACCTTCATCAACTCCATCCGCGGGCTGAAGCCCAAGGCCCCGGGTGCGGCTGAGGTCGGCCTCGGTCACACCACCTCAGAGGTTACTGAGTACCCCCATCCAGCACGCCCGGATAATCTCATCTTTGTCGACTTCCCCGGGGTACTTCTGAAGAAAGAAACCAGAGAGGAGCGTGACTTCGACATCAAACAGTATGTCGACCAGTTTGGGAAGAAGATGCAGAAGTGCCACGTGTTCCTGGTCTTCAGCAGCGGCCGCATCCAGCACAATGCCGTGCAGATCGGGATGAAGGCCCGGGAGATGGGGAAGACGGTGCTGTTCGTCAGGTCTCAGTTTGACATAGATGTGGAGAAAAGGAAAGACGACGACCCCGAGTACTTCAATAACAAGACCGAGGCCGACCTGATGGAGGAACTCCGCCAAGACTACATTAAGGTCCTGAAGAAGGTGGGATGGGAGGGCGATGTGAACCCCAGAGAGGTCTTCATCATCAGCGGCCGTCTTCACTACGTGCTGAAGGGATCCTGGGACATCCCAAAGTTCCGTACGGCGATGATCGACGGTCTCGGCACTCTTCAAAAGATGGTCGTCATCAACACCTGCCGCGACTTCTCCAAGGCCACCATCAAGGAAAGGGGCGACATCTACAGAAGCAAGGTTTGGACCGTTGCTATGGCAACAACTGTTGGCACCTTTGTTCCATATGCTGGCGTGGCTGCTATCCCAGGTAAATGATACGATATTGAAAATTCATCTTTAATTTTGTTTGTTTATCCTGCTAACAAACCAACAAACCCACACAGGCTCCTGAACGGAGGAAAATGTCTTCCACGCAAATGTGATCTGCTGACACGACATCGATACATTAACTCTAGAATCATGCGCTATTATCCAATATGGTCTAGATCACTGTTTGTCTTAACAAAGACGTTTTGTACCATTTCTCGAATTGTATTACAAGTACTAAGCAACGAGCTGAACGTATCAAGTTACCTGACACCCTAATAGACCTCTTTCCAGTTACGGCGGCCATTTTGAATTCCCAGAGGTCAGCTCGGGGTCATGCACCAAAACGAGGCAGTCCCTGACTCAGATCCTACTATAACCCTGGGTAATGCCAGTTATGCCATCTTCGGTTGTACATTTCGCCCCTCTAAGATGAAATAGTCTAATATATGTGGCTTTCATATGTAGAAAATATTGTTGTGGACATTTTGACTTATTTTTGGCTAAATTTTTATTCGTTTTCCACAGTTTTTGATGGGTAACTTAAGGACAGTGTCTACATTTGTATATCCTCCTTGATATCTTTTTACTAGTAGGTTTAATACAAGACATGGAAAGACTAGCTGCAGACTGGCATCCTTGTGGGTAAAAAATTAGAAGACAATTGGCAGTTGTTCCGACAATTTCTAGATACCAAGATCCGTTCTGCAAACAAAGCTGTATGGGGTGATTGGGGTCCAATGCAGAACTCAGTGTAGTGGGAAAGGTGGGATACACACTGGATGCGCTCTTTGTATATTTGTATGTCAGTTTGCTCCAATGATAGTTTTGGTAGCATACACTTCCACAAGTTGAGTCCAGATAATTGTGGGCTGAAATTTAGCAGATCTATCCTGTGATTTTGATGATTTCTCAATGCTAAGATCGGCATGGCAAAGAAACGCTATACCCGTAAATGTTATCGCCAGTGGGACAGGGATCGAACCCAGTCTCTACCAAACTAACTACGCTGGCAGCTAGTGATGGGGACGCATCTGTGATTTACCCCGCCTTCCCCACTGAGTTCTGCATTGGACCGGACCGGTCGACCCCATAGAGCTTAGTGTGCAGACCGGATCTTGGTATCTAGAAATTGTCGGAACAACTGCCAATTGTCTTCTAATTTTTTACCCACAAGGATGCCAGTCTGCAGCTAGTCTTTCCATGTCTTGTATTAATCCTACTACATGTAGTTAAGATATTAAGGAGGATATATGGTAGAGACTGTCCTTACGTTACCCGTCAAAAACTGTGGAAAACAAATAAAAATTTAGCCAAAAATAAGTCAAAATGTCCACAACAATATTTTCTACATATGAAAGGCACATATATTAGATTATTTCATCTTAGAGGGGCGGAATGTACAACCGGAGATGGTATAACTGGCATTACCCAGGGTTATACTAGGATCTGAGTCAGGGACTGCCTCGTTTTGGTGCATGACCCCGAGCTGACCCCTGGGAATTCAAAATGGCCGCCGTAACTGGAAAGAGGTCTATTGGCTGATGATTCTTTAAAAACCCACCGGACGGTTAAAAAATAACTAACAAATGAAAGCAAATTTGATTAAAAATAAGTTGAGTGAAAATGCAAAAAGAACAAGAAAAGGAAGAAATGTGCATGTATAAACAAGGGAAATATGATAATGACACTTTCGTCGTTGCCGTTATGCATCAATTTTGACCTATTTCGTTAAAGCCGACCGATCCATCACAGATGCCCATCTTGTACAATTCTCCTCGATTTCGTTTCTCATCAGCATCAGCACCATTTATATGTTCGTCTCTCGATCGCAGGAGCTGTCACTGCCGCGTATTTCCAGTACAAAGAAGGGTTTTGCCTCAGGGATGATGCGATAGAGCAGCTCGCCACGATGACCAACAAGCGTCCCGAAGATCTGAAGAAGTTCTTCTACACCAAGTTGCTGGACAGAGCTAAGTTAAGTGTGGGTAAGAGTGAGGTGTTGGCTGTTGTTCAGGGTATTTGTAATTCATTAGGCATGACAGCTGCCATTGTGGTCGACCAGGCAATAGACCTGTACATTCCTGTGATCGGCGCTCTTATCACAGCCCCGCTGGCTTATAGCATAACGGCTAAAGTCCTGCGTGCACTGATTTCGCGCATGGAAAAGTGCGCCAGTGAGTTGTTTGATAAAGCCTTCAGGGAAACTGAGGTGTGAAGGTTCCTTCATGTGTTTTGAGGTGTAGAAGTCACAGAAAGAGGAAGAGTGACTACGCGACGTACAAATTCATGATGGACTCTTTGGTGACAAAGACAAACGAACATTCCCTGTTTATCCTCATATTCGGCAGTTGATAAGACAGTAGGTTATCATAGTCTGGAAAGGGAAAAATGGTGCACAATTTATCACGGTGAATTTGTTTACCGTTTTAAAAATCAAAGAAAAGGATCATAGAGAGAAGATCTTTATTGAACGACAATTGTACATGGTACAAAGTATGGCAAGAATTCGTAAACATAATACAAAGTAGAAGTATAGAATAAAACTTAACATCCTAATCACTAATACAATGCAATAAGGGCTAGCATACATTTTGATATAGCATTCTAATTACTAATATACACAGAATGTTACACTTTACTCAAAATCACTATTTGAATGTCATAAATATACCACACATATATACCACGGATGAATTGATACCTGATTTTAGTTGCCAATGATTATTAGACTAAAAAGATACTTATCAGTAAACACCCTAATACATGAAATTGTTATACTATTCCGCCCAATAATGTGTGAGTTTTTTTTGCGCTGTGGTTATTCAATTTCAATCTATGGAGTGCACACATTGCAATGCTTGATAAAAAAAATGTCTTCTTCTTCTATTATACCGTAGTACTTGTAATGTTTCTTTATGCGGAATAAGCTGAATTTCTGTAGTGTGTAGTACGGCAAAACTCAACCCTAAGTCTCAATGATCTGTAAACTGGATTCCATGGAACTGCGATTGCTTTAAATACAAGACATGCAATCTTGTCTATTGTGTCAATTTTGACTGCGCATGAGCGAAAGGTGATGAATATGAGAGTGTAAGATAAAACGAACATGTGGTTCGAATAGGACTTCGGACTTTGTAGCTAACGGATCGTGAAACTTTTATACTACTTTTAAACTTTCACTGATTTGCACTACAACATTTATGTCGATCTCAGTGCTTTTTGGAGCAAATCATTGCAAGTGTCAACTGAGAAAATTCTGCGCAGATTGGAGATTCTTTGCCCTCTGTGTCAACACTGACTCAACACTTATCGTGTAACGTGTGCAAGTAAATATTGTGCCCTAGGCCCTAGCTGGGTATGTCTCATTTGGGTATAAGCGACTCCTCCTGTTTGTGTTGTCAACTGGTAACACAACAGCGCTGAAGGCATGTTTGGCATTTGTGTCTTTATTGGTCGCAACGACAAACACGAAAATAGCTGGACAAACAGCAACTTTTGACCGAAGTTCTGTTCATCAATGAGATTAGGGTCGAGCCGAGCAAACAGCCTACCCGGTATGGTCAAAGTCCCCCTGTTGCTGGGCCGGAGGTCGGTCACCCTGATATGTGAAGGCCGCTTCAAGATAATGGTTCGCGTTGACATCCATTTATCTCCGAGTAGAAATTAATTGGGAGGGCGTTTGCTAGTCAGCTCTGGCTGATAAAATAAGTCAGTCAGAAACAAGGTGGTAGTCTGACAACGATTATCTCACACTTATTGATAGGAGATGGAGATTACACTGAAAGCTGTTTGAAGCGCCCCAGAGGGATCTTCATTAACGTTTGTACGTTACGACTTTGCGTTTTCATTGTTCACACCAACGACGAGGTTACGACGATTTGAAGTCGACATTCTGTCATCAACAATCAGATTGACAACAAAGTAATTTTTGACGGTCCCTTTCGGTATGTTAACTTATTATCTAACATCGACTAACTGATATGAGTAAGCACGCAGGTCTATTCATTGAGTTCACTGCACCGAGACCTGTACGAAGTACATAGTTACCTAGTTTCCAACGAGAACCTCAGCGTTTGCAGGTCTGTCCCAGACTGCGGACTTCTGCGCATGCCGTGTGACGTTTGTTATCAGTGCGACCCGGCTGTCCTGTGTACCGGCATGTGAAACAGATAGCCTTGTTCCCGTGTTTGTGGTGCTTTGTTACCTTCGCCGAGAAGGTTATGCAGAGGGTAGCGTTTGTCTGTTTGTCTGTTTGTTTGTAGTGGCACAGCATAAGTCGAGAATACCTTGATGGATTGTTTTGATATTTGATATGTTGGTAGGTTTTGATGAGACCTAAAAACGATGAGATTTTGGGTCCCCTAGCGGCTTCTTACGGTACTGCAGCGGAACTTCCTGTTTTGATAACTCGTGTTCCGGACATGCTATGGAACTTATTTTTGAGTGGTAGATAGATCTTAGGACAGAGAGTGAGTGGTGTGGGTTTGGGCCCCCTAGCAGCTTTTTTGGAACTGCGGGAGCAGGTTTTGCATCTGACTTTGAAAGGGAATAACTCAAGAAGGGCTTGATGGATGGTAATGATTTTTGGTAGGTAGATAGCTTGAGTGATGATGTACATGATTAGACACTTCTTATGCAAATCAGTGTCTAATTTGCATAATTAATGAGGAAAGTTTATACATCCGCCAAATTCCATGATAGGACTCTGAAACATGTGACATATGTAACTGAGGAAGAGAGAAATATTAATTGATATGAACTATGCAAATGAAGACCTCATTTGCATAAATAATGAGAAAATACTATAACAAGATGGCCTTGATGGATGGTCATCATTGTTGGTATGTGGATAGCTTGTGTGATGCTTAGTATGATTGGACAATAATTATGCAATCAGATTCTAATTTGCATAATTAATAAGGCAACTTTAATTTGGTCTGTGGACGCACGTCCTGGCCCGTTAAAGTACCTGAATGGATTGATTGACAGGTGACAGGTGTGTATAGATGGTAAGGTGTGCCGGGGCATCTTAAATAAAGTATTAAAACGACAAGTGTACACATGCCCGACAGGTTTAATGTGATATCTTACACTGCACGTCTGACAAATATGTTAACAATGCAGACAGCACGCGGGTAAGTGGACGATTTAAAAGTGATGTACCTGGGCGAAGAGTAAAGGCAAGTGTGTTAGTTTCTGTACCCAAATCTGGCAAATAGATAAACCCAATATTGCACATTTTCTTCGTAGTTCTGCAACTTGTCCTTTAACCCTATCCAGACTGGGCTTTTTTGGTATATCTGATTCGGCCCCCCCCCTCATAATTTCCGAACGGTATGATGTATCATCACCAAATTTGTAGGGAGTGATATTCACGTCAAGTTTTATAATTCCTGTAATTTTGGTGACGTTATGACGTAATGTGACGTAATTATGACGTCATCGATGTGATTTTATTGGCTAAATAGGGAATTCCCGTAATATCTAAAGGAATTAAACAAAACGGTTTGTATTATTCATTTAAGGTATGCAAAGAAATACAACGTCAATGTTAGGTACGTTGACGTCAAAATGACGTCATAGAATGGCGTCATGTGTTGCTAGCGATCCCTTGGGATCCGCCATCTTGGATCGGCCATTTTGAAATTTTTAAAAATCCTTTTTATCCACTTATGACCCCAAAGGACGCTGAAAATAGACTAAAAACGTTAATCTAAATGTTTCTGATAAAGAAAATGTCAGGTATTGACGATTTTAAGGGCGAAAAAGCCTGCTGATACCTGAAATAGTGATACAGTCCGCCATCTTGGATTTTGACTGATTACGTCATCAAATTAGCATAAATTATGAATATTAAATCAGGAAAGTTACATCTAATTACATGTTATGTTATACATGAAGTAAAACTAGTGTAGTTGTGCAAGAAAACCCGAGAAATATCATTGTTTTCAAAATATTAATGATCTTTGCAGAAAATGCCAGTCAGAAACCAGTTGCCATGGCAACATGAAAAAATGATAAACTTAAACCATTATTATAAAATTGTTGCCAACAAAATTTTAGGAAAAGTCACCAAGTTTGGTTGTCCTAGCATACATCGTTCGGCAGTAATACGATGTCAAAGTTGGCGCGGGCACTTTTAGCCCCCCCCCCCCAGTCTGGATAGGGTTAAATCTATTGCAACTATTTATCATATTCATCAAACCAATTGTTAATCCTCTTGCATGATATTGTACTAAACATGCATAAGATTGTATCAGAACCAAAACAACCGAAACATGTACCTTGATGTCTGGAAACCTTTTCTAAACCAGAAAAAGGGAAGTGAAAATGTCGTTCTCAGCAATAGCATAGTGGCAGATTATGGTTAAAGCATTCCCATACCACGGCAACCGTACCTATACGTGACTCCCTTATTTACGCTGCTCTGCTCACATGGGCAACCGTTATATGCCAAGAGTGGCGTCATGACATGTTGGAAGAGCTTTGTTCACAAGGAGGGGCAAGGTTTCTGCGAATATTTCAATTGAACCCCTACTTCCTCGAAAATCTCCAGAATACTTCAATATCTACTTGGTTAAGATAGTAGTTAATGATAATATTTTTGATTATTGCTCAAACACATCATTACTCAGTCCAATTAAAACCCTGCCTGACTTCGATAGATTGCTAACTGATAAAGTCGTCCATGCCAGAATGTCACACCACGAGTCGAAAGATGGCGTTACCCGGCATCGGCTGTCGGCGGCGGTCGGTGTGGCTCGATGTTGGGATCCTGTGAATGTAAGAGTTTCCGGCCAAATATTAACCGGGAAGAATGGAAGAGAGAATGGAAGAATGGATTATCATATTCATGAACTTGCCATGCCAGCTCTTAATGCCTGCACAACAGTACGGAAACTTCTTCGTTTAATGTCTACAAATACTCCGAAATTCTCGTTTAATGTTTACGAATAACAAAATCATCACGTACATGATGGTTCTCAAGGTAACGTCAGCAGCCCGATATATCATTGGCATCGACACCTGCAATTGATACCATCACATGGCACAGTCACGTGTCCAGAAAAATAATAAGAGAGGGGTTGCTCTGCAACTTCTCCACATACCAGAGCTCCACTGCGAGACAGCGGATTCGGGAGCGTCATTCGAAGAACTTACAGGAAGAGGCGGAGAGGATAAGGACCCCGATCTGATTGACGTTATTTTACTAGTAAGAGGTTAGAAAAGGTTCTCTACTATCGATTATGCCAACTGTCAACACAGGTAAATTTGCTTAACACGTGTATTGACTAAAATACATTTCCGAACTAAATAAATGTGCTAAATAGCTGGAGCTGGTTACGTTGTGATGAGCCTCTCTGAGGTAGGTGTGATATGGAATATTCATTTATTATCTCTATTGCTTCTCCATTGAACAGTCGAGAAATTATTCAGGAAAGCCACGGTTTCAATCAATTGACTTTATAAATACTATGGATTTCTTAACGATGAATTGGTATGAACTGCTTGTTCCGGTCTTTCCTCCCAAAAAGATGCTTCAAAGCTCGTGCATTTTCTTAATGTCAACCAGGAGTTGGGGGATTTGGTAGTGTACATGTATAGTGCTACAATAAAATCTTACCCCAAACAAGGAGGTTTGAATATTTAAACCTCCTTGTCCCAAGCGTGTGAAAAGCTGAACGACAACGTAAAGCTGCCGGTCTACTCACTGTGTATGACAAACAGTTACCGATCACGAACTTATTGCTGCAATTAGCAGATAGAAGGTGTTGTAGAAACCGAGACGAATTTGTACCGCTGAAATAGCACCCCTGAAATAGCAATGCATGCCCGAAAGATACAATTTCTAGAAATGTAGAAAAAAATTAGAATCGACCATCCATATGAACCTTTTGACAAATTTAGATCGTACCTCTATCATGCCAAAGAATTGTGTTACAGAATGTATCTATGGAATGAATGCCCAAAGCATCACTTTCCCACAATCTTTGACTAAATGATAGACTTAGAGATTGAATAGACTTGTCTTTGGTAAATAGTCCGTGTTTTTACCTACCATTTTAGGCGTCAGTGTATTTGTGGCCCAAAACGTCGACTTTCCAAACCGACAAAATTTTTAGACAATTTTACGCACCCATCTCAGATATGCATTCTCGAAGGGTCCTTACAGGCGATCCAAGCGAGATTTTACTGCTAATGTTTCACTGGATTTACTGATCGCACATACGAGTTATATCAGCTACAAGTCAGTCCATGTCAAAATTTCCTCCTTGTTTTCCTATACATCCTGCCATATTGGTGACATCTGGTGTAACAAGTGTGTGTTATTTCATCAGCATGTGGCGCGTCATTATCGGGATAAGTTTGCACGTCAGTCTCATGCTTTATTCAGGTACAGTAGCGCCGGCATCATCATGCTGAAAAACAACTGTTTCAAGGGAATTTAGTAATAACCACAAGAACATGACTCCATTGTCCGACCGACGTACATGTCTTTTCTGTTGGAGGCCGTCTCCTACTTGCTTTTCTCCGCTTTTTAACCAATTCCAAAAGAAGCGTAGCTTCAAAGCAATTGGTCCCCAACGGACAATTCTGTGATCTCTTTTGTTCAATGTTGTCTTATGATTCCATCTGGTGAAGCTTTTCAGTGGATGTCAAATTTTAATCAACAGATCCGCACATGTTTGTGGAAGAGTTGTATTTCACAACATGTTGACGGTTGGCGGTGTGCGGGTAACGTTATATTTTGCGTCTGTGTCCCGGCCTTTCAATTCAATAGTATGAAATCGACGAGGAACAGTAAAGAAAAGGAAAAACCAACCCAGCGAAAATGGAAATGTTACAACTCATGGTTTTAAAATGAAACGTTTCCTCATTTCTTCCGAGGGATGATTCGATATTTTGTGTATACGTTCCGCCATATGTGTAATAGAACGCTCAAACGGTTCATGTTATACCGCAATTTCCCCGTCATCAATATTTCAATATCTTTTACAGTTTCCCACAATGATTTTCTGCTTCAAAGCTAATGACACCCCTCAAATTAGCTCTTCCCATTAACATGATGAGTCTCAACCCACAACTCATATATAATTCAGGTCGCTTCTGTTGTAAATTTCTGCTCTTTGTGTTCGCATGCCTAAAAGCTAGATCCGCTAATGAAATGTGTAACGAGACTAGAAGTCAGCTCCTTGAAATACCATTGCTTTGAAGGTTGCTCATTGTTAGTGCATTGTGTTGCAAACGAGAGCACATATGGAGTGAAGTATTTTTTACACAAACTGCTCACGTTTGCAGCATATGACAGTTGTATCGCGTAACATCTGCCAGCCTGTTTTCGTGTAAAGCTAAAAGCAAGGATGGAGCTTTATTTATACCTGACTGGAGTGCAAGTCATTAGTTAAAAGTTAAAATCCTCCCACACCATAATTGATGTATAGGGCGGTGCCCATCTCCGTTTCATAGCCCTGGGCCACACTGTGGTGCAATCACTGCAGCAGGGGGCTAGTCCACTGGCAGTGGAGTGTGTTTAACTTCCATACTGTTTCATAAGTATGTACCATTTTTATAAAGTCTTTGGTATGACTCAATGCGCCTCTTGTCCAGAAGTGCCCTAACTGGGGCTAGAACCCCAGTCCTTCTGGTCCAAGTAATTTGAACCAGATGTGGCAGAGTAGCAAAGGCGCAGACCACTACACCACAGGGACACCCCGTGCAAGTCATAGTCCTGAGATAAAGCTAGCACGTAGGCACAAAGCCGATATTGACAGACCTTTGGTTACGCAATGTCATACAAAAATCTTGTGTGCCGAGACTGGTAGTCTCAGTAGTCGGATTTGCCCTGTCATTAGTCACAGGTGATAATGAGGACCTGAACTTGGTAGCTTGCCATTTTAACCTGCAAGAGGTAGCAGTTATTCCATGTTTAGAGTGGGGTGGGTCTTCGTATAAGTGTAACTTTAAGTGTTAGGTGTCTCTGGAAGGACAAGACCAGTTGTTTTCTCCCTCAATTGTGTCGCTGTCTAATCTGAGTCGTGCGCCTGGCTGAGGATTTAATACCATTGCTGAACACTTACCTTTAGAAATGAGATACTAGTAGGTTTTGTATTACAATATAGCTGTGGGGTGTACGGACAAACGATGTCGTCAACTATAACATTCGCCTTATTCATATGCGCCATATTCTATAGTCAGCCCTGGATTTTGTTAATCATATTGTGTGCACTGTATATTTTAAGGTCTGGGTACGACACGTGTAACTATCAACGATGGCTGATCGCCCGGAAATTCCCACCAAGTAAGTAGATATCTCCTCCCTGAGCTATCATTGTCAAAGAGGGATGTACAATGTACATATATATAGCAATGGTTATCTATTTTAGAATATCAAGCTTAGGTTATTTTTTATACAAATTTAACCTTTAAAAGCACGATATAATGAATATCAATACTTACAGGTACTGGACCATAGTCACTTGCACGGAGACATTTTGATAACGTTTTTAGCATACCAGTGTTTGTATTTCACTTCAGACAATTTCATTTCTCTTCAGACAAGTTTCAACGATAGGACTATTATAGTTTAGTGCATGTGTACATTGTGCTATCTGTTTCAATCACCAGGGAGGTCATTGAAGAAATGGGCAAAGACTTACAAGGGATGATAAAGAACTTGTGTGCTACCACTGGTGATGCTAAAACGAATCCGGAGATACTAAAGAAGTTCCAAAAGTATGCAGCGGAAAACATGGAGGCTTGGAAGAATCAGAAGGTGTACGTAGGCATCGTGGGTGACCCCGGAGCAGGGAAGAGCACCTTCATCAACTCCATCCGCGGGCTGGAGACCGGGGCTCCTGGGGCCGCTGAGGTCGGTGTTACGCACACTACCGCAGTAACCACCGACTACCCCCACCCAGCACGCCCGGACAGCCTTGTCTTCGTCGACTTTCCCGGTGTCCTCCTGGCGAAAGGAAGTGGTGACGAGCGCGATTTCGACATCCGGCAATATCTCGACGAGTTTGGGAAGAAGATGGAGCAGTGTGACGTCTTCCTGGTCTTCAGCAGCGGCCGCATCCAGCACAACGCCGTGCAGATCGGGATGAAGGCCCGGGAGATGGGGAAGAAGGTGCTGTTCGTCAGGTCTCAGTTCGACATAGATGTGACTAAAAGGCGAAAGGACAAGCCCAAGTATTTCAATAATAACACTGAGGCCGACCTGATGGAGGAACTCCGCCAAGACTACATCAAGGTCCTGAAGAGGGTGGGATGGGAGGGCGAGGTGAACCCCAGAGATGTCTTCATCATCAGCGGCGATCTTAACTACGTGCTGAAGGGTTCCTGGGACATCCCCAAGTTCAGGAGAGCGATGATAGAAGGGCTCGACGCTCTCCAAAAGATGGTCGTCATCAACACCTGCCGCGACTTCTCCAAGGCCACCATCAAGGAAAGGGGCGACGTCTACAGGAAACAGGCCTGGTACGTTGCTATGGGAACAACTGCAGGCTCCTTTGTTCCATACGCTGGCATGGCGTCTATCCCAGGTAGATGACACGATGATGAAATTCATCTTCAACTTTGTTTAGCTTTCCTGTTAAGAAAATGACCACCAAGAATTCGTAGAAACTTCAAGGAAACGGAGAAACAATCTTCCACAGCGTAGTCTGTTGATAGCATGGGGATCTATTTTCCAAGATAGATTGTGCATTGTGAATACAAGATCAGCAGACGTAGACATATATGTAAAATTACGTATAAAGCACTCCTTGCATGCAGACCCTCACTTCTTTAAAAGTCTACATGAAAGTTGAAAACTGCATGTAAATGAAACGAGCGTGGCTCCGTTTAGAAATACGATGTGTGAAAATGCCTGAAGAAAACAAGAAAAATAAAAGCGTAGAGAAATATGATAATGAGTCGAAATGACAGTGCGTTACTGAAATAAACCTAGTGATATTTTCTTACTTTATCTTGGCAAAGAATACTGATCATTCAAAACCGTACATTTCCCCACAAATGCTTTTCGCTTTCTTTCCTTCATATCACGATGTGTACCGTTTCTTCTCTCCATCACAGCTACTCTCCATGTCGCGTTTCACCAGTACAAAAATGGGTTTTGCCTCACCGATGATGCAGTGGAACAGCTCGCCATGATGACCAACAAGAGTCCGGAGGATCTCAAGAGGTTCTTGTCTACCAGTCTGCTGGACAGAGCGAAGTTACGTGTGGGGGAGAGTGAGGCGTTGACTGTTGTTCATGCCATTTGTAGTGCATTAGGCTTGGCTACTACCATTGTCGTTGACCAGGCAGTAGATCTGATCTTTCCTGTGATTGGCGCAGTTTTCACCGCCCCGCTGTCCTATGGTATAACGACTAAAGTCCTGCATGCATTGATTTCGCGCATGGAGAAGTGCGCCAGAGAGCTGTTTGATTATGCCTTCAAGGAAAGTGAGGTGTGAAGGTCCCTTCGTGTGTTTTGAGATGTAGAACCCACGCTCGAGTGTTTGAAAAGTGCTTTTGAGGAGTTTGGCGTTAGAAATTCATGATGAATTATGTTGTGATAAAGACAAAAGAATGTGCCCTGCATATCCTTACCTTATGTTCTGCAGTTAATACCCCCCCCCCCCTCTCACTAGATCCGCGGCACGCTGGCGGCGTCGCTGCGTCCTAAACTGGATTTGTGTTACCCTTGGCTTCATTCAGAACGTACAAGTATGACCAAAAAGACAACAAAACGCGCAAAGCTTAAAAAAATTCGTTTTTTGTAGATGAAATTCGTTGATAGCTTTGTCAATTCGATTGGCCGCAGCGACGCCGCCAGCGTGCCTCGGGTCCAGTAGGCTATCACCATTGGAAGAGCAAAAAGTGCACAATGTGTTTATTGTTTCAGAATCCTACGGAAATTATCATACTTTAGAAAGTGTTACAATGGGTTCAAAATCATTCTTTGAATGTTTAAGATGTATACAAAACATGTATCATTGCTGATGAAATAGGGCTGATCAATTGATACCTGGTTAAGTTTTAATGATCTTTAGACTCAAAAATACTTCTCATTAAGAATCGGACACATCAAAATAGTATACTACTTTTGCCCAGTGACGAGTAGGTTTTTCGCATTGTTTACTTAATCAAGGGAGTGCATATACATTGCAGCATATTAATCGATAGAAAGCGTCTTGTTCCGTTATAGTCATAACGAAAAAGTATTTCTAATGTTTTATACGGAATAAGATATCAAGATGGATTCCTATCATGTGTGATTTTAGGGCAAAACCTACTGACAAGTCTCAATACGATGATATTCTTTTATTGTAGGATTTTGACGGTGATTTTGTGTTACATTGATGTGCGGTGACTTCTATGGAACCGCTTTTGCTTCAAATACAAAACTTGCAACCTAGTCTTGTCTCTTGTGTCAATTTTGACTTCTCATGAGCGAACGGATGGTGATGAATGTTACTGGCTTGAATGTCATTGGCTGGAATAGGACGTGAAGAATGACGTCGAGTTACACGTCCCTTCATTAACACATATACAGCCCCTGCATGCGTTATTTCATTGCGTCTGAGTTCTTCTTCTTCTTTCCGTTGATGTCCACAAATGGCACAATCATTACGCTGATTATTCTGGCATATTGGGAGAGCGCAGCTGGCTATTATAAACGGTTGTGTGTCGAAAACTATGATCCGTAACTCTCCCAATCTATTTGTGTTGTCAACTGGTAACACAACGGCACTGAAGGCATGTTTGGCATTTGTGTCTTTTATTGGTCGCAGAACGACAAACACGAAAATAACTGGACCAACAGCAACTTTTGACCGAAGTTCTGTTCATCAATGAGATTAGGGTCGAGCCGAGCAAACAGCCGATCACGGCGTGGTCAAAGTCCCCCTGTTGCTGGGCCGGAGGTCGGTCACCCTGATATGTGAAGGCCGCTTCTAGATAATGGTTCGCGTTGACATCCATTTATCTCTAAGTAGATATTCATTAGGAGGGGCGTTTGCTAATTAGCTAAAACGGTAATCATACACTGTTTGATAGGAGATGGAGATTACACTGAAAGTTGTTCATAGCGCCCCAGAAGGATCTTCATTAATGTTTGTACGTTACGACTTTGCGTTTTCATTGTTCAAACCAACGACGAGGTTACAACGATTTGAAGTCGAAATTCTGTCATCAACAATCAGATTGACAACAAAGTAATTTTTGACGGTCCCTTTCGGTATGTTAACTTATTATCCAACATTGACTAACTGATATGAGTAAGCACGCAGGCCCATTCATTGAGTTCACTGCACCGAGACCTGTACGAAGTACATAGTTACCTAGTTTCCAACGAGAACCTCAGACTTCGGACTTCTGCGCATGCCGTGTGACGTTTGTTATCAGTGCGGCCCGGCTGTCCTGTGTACCGGCATGTGAAACAGATAGCCTTGTACCCGTGTTTGTGGTGCTTTGTTTGGTGTGTGGACGCACGTCCTGGCCCGTTAAAGTACCTGAATGGGTTGATTGACAGGTGACAGGTGTGTATAGATGGTAAGGTGTGCCGGGGCATCTTAAATAAAGTATTAAAACGACAAGTGTACACATGCCCGACAGGTTTAATGTGATATCTTACACTGCACGTCTGACAAATATCTTAACAATGCAGACAGCACGCCGGTAAGTGGGCGGCTTAAATGTGATGTACCTGGGCGAAGGGTATGAGCAGGTATGTCAGTTTCTGTAAAAAAAAAACTGGCAAATAAACTGAACTCAAGATCGCATATTTCATTTCGTAATTCTACAACTCTTCTTTCAAATCTACTGTAATTTTTCATGATATTCATCAAAGCAATGGATTTGTATGATATTATAAAACATGCATAAGATTATATCAGAACCAAAACAACCGAAATTTGTACCTACATGTCTAGGGACCTAAACCTGAAAAAAGGGAAGTGAAAATGTCGTCGTCAGCAATAGCATAGTTGCAGATTATAATTTAAGTATACCCATACCATGGCATCCGTATACGTGACTCCCTTTATGCTGTTCTGCTGACATCGGTAACCATTATATGCCAAGAGCGGTGTCACGACATGTTCGAGGGGCTTCATTCATAAGGAGCGGCAATGTTTCTCCGAATATTTAAATTGAACCTCTACTTCCCCGAAAAATCTCCAAAATACTTCAATATCTATTTGATGAAGGCAGGCGTCAATGTATGGATAATAGTTTTGATTATTGCTTAAACACATCATTTCTCAGACCAATAAAACACTGCCTGACTTCGATTGATAACTGACTGAATAGATATGTTTTCAATGTCAGAATGTCGCACCACGAGTCGAGAGATGGCGTTACCCGGCATCGGCTGTCGGCGGTGGTCGGTGCGGATCGATGTTGGGATCTTGTGAATGAAAGAGTTTCCGGCCAAATATTAACGAAACCGCCGCCATTGACGTCATTTCTCCCGACAGGCGCCGCGGGTCGTTTGCTTACTGACGCACCGGGGGTCGACCGTAGCGACTTCTCATAATTTTCTTATTTTGCAAGGTGAAACCGGGGACGCCGGAGAATAAAGGGAACGAATATCAATCGTGGCTGTAACATGCCCTTTAATGATATGTTGTTTTGTAGAGAGTTAAATCAACATGAGAAAAATCTATAAATATTATGAGAGTCCCAGAGACCTGATATTGTATCATAGTCTTGACCTCTGCTTAATAACTAGAGACATTCCCTTCGGCTGAGCATTTCCAGTGAACAGGAATAACAATTTCATTGCCAACATGCGATGAGACAAACACCTGGCTGACATGGATCGTGGGTTGGTAGTCAAATCAATTAAGGCTGACCTCGAGTGGGCAGGCCCGTACAGAGTGAGTAGTGATCAGCCCCAGCCTTTCACAAACAGTGGAGTGCGTATTGTTTGTGGTGACACGTTACGGTTCATATCGTCCAGCATTCCACCGGCTCCACATCCGCGTGTCATGCCGACGCACCAGCACCTGTCAACCACCTGACTCCATCCCCACCCCTCCTCCTCAACCCCCCTCCTGCCCCCTCCCTCGGGATGACAGTGTCGGACCCAGCCCACCAGCCCGTCGGGACGGCGCCCGGCTTCTCCCGGCTGCCGGAAGAGCTGTGGGGCCGCGTCTTCGCCTACCTGGACCCGGTGGAGGACCGGGTTGTTATGTTAGCGCTCGTTTGTAAGAAGTGGAGCCGTGTTCTGCGGAACACACCGGACTTGTGGCGCACGCTGAACGTCTGTCGGCACCTGGAGGACCAGCTGTACGAAAACGTCGCCGTGGTGCTGAACACATACGGCCAGCACGTCCATGTGCTCACCTGGAAGTCAGGTGTACCCGTCAGCCCAGCCGTGCTGACCCTTGTGCCCACCTTAACAAACCTGCGGGTTCTGTGTTTGCCGGTAGTTTGGAACAGGGAACACATCCAGCGCTTAATGCCGCTCTCAGGGTTAGAGGAGGTTCAGATTAACGGTGCGTTCGAGCTGACGGACAGCGACCTGGACCTGGTCGCCAGGTCCTTCCCCGAGCTGAGGGAAGTGACGTTCACGGCGTGTTGGAACCTTTCCCCCGAAGGCGTGCTCTCCTTCCTCGAACAGACCGATCTGCATAACCTGAGACTTAAACTAAACGTGGGACTACCTCTGCATGATGTGCGTAGCGATCATGCTATGTTACAGGGCGCGAACCTTGTCCTTGACCTGGCCGACTCGCGGTTCGCCCACCTCTTAACCGTGCTCCACTTGAACTTCGTTCCGCTGGAGTTGGACGAGCTCTGGAGCTGCCTGAACCATTTTACCCGCATCCGCAAGCTGGGCATCACCAACTGTGAGGTAAGTGCACAATTTCTCCTACGTACTCCTCTAACTACGTATTTCTCTTGGTGAACGAAGTTAATCTCATCTGCACAAATGAGGAAGTATCAAACAGTAAAGGCAAATCACGAGAAGGAGTCACGACATCACTCTAGGGACTGAATGTGTCTGGCAGTAGAGGCAAACTGCAAATTAAATCAACAGGGCTGTGAAGGTCTACCTCTAGTGTCGGCGATAAAACTGGTAGCCACCCATATTTCCAGCAAAATACAAGCAAAAGGTGTTTTGATCAAGATCGCCCTTCACGTGAAAAGTGTGCTTGTTTATAAACTGTTGGTGACGTTACTCCTGTTCCGGCTACAGCCGTCACGACCTGAAATGACGTGCATCAACTTGTTCCCGGGAAGGAGGAACAAACACGGAACAGTACAGTTCCGATTGCCTCCTCAACAAAACAGCGGACCCTGTGAATAGCTTTGTCGTTGTTCATTTGATGCGACATTATCATTGATGCGACATTGCTGCCAACATCCAATTAGCCTACGGGTATGAATTTGCAATAAACGTATTATTATTATCACGCATGTCGACGGCTTGATGCGGCTCCCTACATTTTCCTGGGAGGGACACACAGCCTATTCTCTCTGTAACGTCAGTACTAATAATAGAAATGAGGGTCGTTTTTGACAGAAGGCCGGTCGGTCGTGATGGTCTCTAAAGGGTGATCATGACGGTCGCACGGGCACCAGCAGTGCTCCTTAACCCACCTACAGAAAACGGATCTATCTTACTGTTCCCATGCCCATATCTTTTATCGATCCGCCAAAAATAGTTACTCAAGCAACTGGATAAAATTTTGAAACTTGTCTCGATCGTTTCAGTAAGAACGCTAACAACATGTCCTTGAAAGTCAATGTCCTAATTGAAATGATAAGAAGACAATTTTGATGATGTTTTATGAAGCCGGCCGGAAATATCGTAAACTCATATCTGACAGCTCCATTTGCCTTACACATCGTAATCATGAGTTGTAGACCTGAGCAGTACTTGTACAAAGAGGTTGACACGTGAATGGGAAGTGCCTGGTAATGGTGTGCAGTCACGGGTCGTTGGGAGTTCAACTTCCCCTTAATGACGCCCTTGAAACTATGCTGAGCTTAAAGACGTTTATGTGCAATATTAAGCGTATCCTGTTCTGTCTACCTGAAAAGACACAGACTCCGCGCTTATCTAGCGTCCAGCACTGAACTGATGTATGAAGAACGCTGTGCTATCGTACCAATTGGCATGATACATGGCGGCTGGGACGTTGAGTGGTTGCAGGGTTGTTCCTGGCTGTAGCCCACGCCCACAACGTGTATTCAAGGGGCCAAGGTTTCAGCAGTGAACCCACTTGCCAGCAACATTCTGAAGGCCTACTATTGTAATGTTGCTGTGTTATTTGGACACCTTACACAAATATGACAACCAAGAATGCACGGAGAATAGAATTGCGAAGGCGCCATTGCAACACCCTCGTTCCGATAGCACGTTCGACCAAACGGGCACCTCCGCGGCCGAAAGCACAGGATGTAGGCTCGGTGGACGTTGAATGACGAAGTCACGATATTGCTAAAATCAGGCATTGACCTCTCAAATATGCGCCACGGAACGGTTTCTAATGCACTTGTAGATTACAACAGTGTCTGTCCGGGCCATGATGTGCATTAGGACATTCTGGATAAGGCACTATAAACACGTCTACGTCTGCCATATCGTCTTCTGCCAACTTCAGAGGGATTATTTGGCAGTTGCAAGCTGTGTACACACTCTGAGGAATTTTAATTGGTTTCTGTTCGCTAGAGTTCATGTCTAAACACGGGCAACCATATCGCAAAACGACACTCCCACAACTGTCAGAAGACATGTTAAAGAAAACCATTGCCGTGTAAATACGAGGGTTCTGTCACCACTGGGAACCCAGAAATTGAAAGGCACGTGGTTTCATATAGGTCAAGAACCCGTGACTGCGTTTAGATCGATATAACTTCCCTCTTCAACCTGACACACGTCCGCCTTTTCAAAGCATGCTTCCGGAACGTTTATAGTGCAAAATATCTTCCCGTATTTTCTATATAAAGCTCACTTGCGTTGTTTTGTTTGCTGGAGGAACTTCAAAACGACAAAGTAGTCTACCCTGGAGTTAACGCCGTGACCCGGATATCGGCTTTGGTGGATGGAGTAACTTCAGTAAGCCAACAACCCGAACCTAAAATAGCAGTCTTTGTTGGGAAAATCCAAGCCTGCGCGCCTGGCACAAGTGGCACTATTTTAAGCGATAATCGATTGCTGCATGACCACACAATGGCCTTCTATAAATCAAACAACAGCCGGCCGCTATAGGAACCCATGTCAGTGGAATGACCAGCCAAAATTGAAGTACGCAGATCTGACCCTGCAGTCACTAGACCGGGACAAAAAACCTGTTCCCAAGATTGTTACGTGAAACTTCTGAGACTAGTGTCATCACTCAATAGACAAGTTTACTATACAGTTAGCATTGTTGCCAGCGGGACCCTGGGACGAGTGCCATCCCCTGAAAAGGGACATCGGCTCGTTGGGACAATCGTATTTTGTCGGTTGTGTACGAAGTTAAGCGCTTAATGATTTTCGTCCGCTGCAACATTGGTCTGTCTCTACAGTCTACAGGTATGTGGACTAGGTTCGGGAAGGTTTCACTTTATTGACTCGCCAAACATCCTCTTTACAATCGCCTACCACGAAACAAACCAAACCTGATACAGACATATCTTTGTTATAAATTATATCAACAGTTATACAAAGGATTACAAGCCAGCTGCACACATTCCCGACACTCCGGCAGATTTAACTGTTGCTTTGACTCCTTCCTGATTAACCCTTAAAAGTTTTCTTTGTTTTACGGTTACATCACCCCGTGTTGACATACGTCAGTAAAGGTAATAAATCATCCTTTTTTGCTCAAACAGTTGTTACAATTTTTTTTACAACTATTTGACAGAGACTACAGGGCGTGCGCCTGCGCTCTGCGACCCTGCAAAAGCTGTACCTGTACAACCTGTGGAGCGTCAGCTTCGTCAGTCTGTGGACGCCGCAGCTGCGCAGTCTGCACCTGGACGCCGGGCTGGAGAACTTGGAGCACCTGGAGGTGTTCGCACCGAAACTCAGGAAGCTGCAAGTGGACGGCAGCGGCGTTCTCAGGTCAGTACTGAGGTATAGGAGAATGTACTAGTACTTGTTTCTTCATTGAGAGCCTTTCAGTGTAACACTAGGATTTCCTCTAGCTCGCACCGTTACATTGTTCAATATACCAGTCATAAAGGCCGTCTACAGCGGCAGATTCTTTCCACAGACCACCAAACTATGGAACTCTCTCTATGACAAGAGTTTCCATCCCATATTCAGCCAGCAAGCCTTCAAAACCAAAGTTCACCGCTATTTCCTAGCATAGTCATTTATATCGTCCATCAATTTACTATAGTTAAATGTCTAGAAGTGGTTACAAGTAAGCAGCAGGCACAATAAGAAACTTTCTGAGGTTGTTGTTTCATTGCGAACCGGAAGGGCAAATATTAGCAATATAATACAATACGGGGTAGATTGAGATTTAATGGACATAATGGCAGCAAATGCCTACAGTTCTAGTGGCACCATTCGCTAACTGCGGAGACGGAATGGTACATGATGTGATAGCTCACCTCCATGACACTATATATATTAAAAAGATTTATTTGTGACCATTCAGGACTCTGAGTGTGAAGAGCAACAAACTGTCCAACGTAGAGCTCTACAACTGTGAAATGCTGGATGGGCTGGGCTTTACCCGCTGTCTGGGCAGCAACATCACGGTCACCGTCCTGTCGCTGGGCAGCATAGGGATGGAGGCGCTGTCTCTCGACCAAAACCGCTGCCCCAGCTTGCGAGAGCTACGTCTCCTAGCGGACTTTCGTTGTACTTCACTCCACCTGTCATGCCCGACCCTAAGAAGGCTGTGTGCGGACGGTGACGTCATGTTGCCCACGTTACAGATTGTCTCGGTTGTGGCGAGACATGTGGACAGGCTTCACCTCGCGAACGTGCCGGGGCTTCAAAGTTTAACTGTACAGTGTGACCGCGTGGATCTTGTGGAAATCAACACGACGGGAAATGTCAACGTTTGCCTAGAGAACTGCGCTCTGCAAGCAGTTGAGGAGTTAGGTACACTGAGGCTTTTCGACTGCCAGGTGCAGGCACTCGTTCTGAGCGCCCCCTTGGTGCGGCAGTTGGTACTGTACCGCTGCGTGGTGACGGACTACAGTCTGTGCATGGCGCTACGCGGATGTCCGAACATCCAACGCTTGCAGTTGCAGAAGTGCAGCTCGCTAACACGTGTCTCGATCTGCAGGTCGCTGCTGCAGTATCTCCATCTGCTGGACTGTAGGGGGATCCTACAGGTGGAGTTGACAGACTGTCCAATGCTGCTGGCTCTTGATATCGGCCAATGTCCGAACGTACGACTTTTCGTGCAGGGCTCAGAGACAACCCCAAACAAATACAGTGCTGAAATGGTGTGGTCAGGACCGCCTGGAAAGAAGGCTAAAGTGGGTCTTGAAAGGACCAAACCCGTTAGTATCTAGAATTCTGATTGACACAAAGCAAGTGGTGTTAGAACAATGGAGGCAAGTGAGGCAACAGAATGTGTGGAACCAAAGGAACCTCATAAATGAACCTTTGGCTGACCAAGCATAACCACAAGATAGATGAGGGCATCATTTTTTTAAAGAGTCAGGGAACGATAAATAGACAACCAATTAAATGAAGCCAATAAAGCTGATCTCAAGTAAGGCCTAGATTTATACATTTTATTCATCACGACCAGACGATTGCATAGAGGAACGTTTGTTCTTGGATAGGCCAGTATTTCTAGACTGTTCTTGTAATGTTACATTGGAATGAAATGGTGCTACAATTTTGTTAAGGATTAACTTTCATAAGTTTGTACATGTACCATGTATTTATTTCAATGGCTACTAAATAGCACTTATTTTTCCTGAAAGATATTAATTGAGAAACATGACGAATATTTTGCAGACTTGGAAACTGATAAAGCTACGTTGAGAAGAGATCTGTCAAGGACAACATGTACAAAGCAAACAACATTGCTACACTGCTATCTGTATTGATAATCTTGTGCTTTTCTGACACAACCAATTGTTATTTAAATTTCAAGTGACCTAGACATTCCAGGTGGAGACCATCGGGCATCACACGTAATGTTGTAGACCATTCAAAATTAGGCTTGTCCGCCTGGAACTATAAGATGACTGTAGAAGGGCCAGTGTCGATAAGATTTAGAATTCAGGAATCCTGTTACATAGTCCCTGTCCATGAAGGTGATGATGGGACGAGACGAAGGTTACGATCTGATCAGTTTTAGTACAAGCACTTGTAAAATTGTGATACAGCTCTGCTAGCAAAACCTCCTTATCATTCAGACCTAACAAACAGCAACTTCAGCATCAAAATTTGTGATAAATTAAGATCAACCAATAGCAGGCAGACAAGTCAAGCCAAATGGGAATATGGCCATTATTACATTTCAATACATTCATCAACCTCAAGACAGTAAAGCATTAATAAACACGAAACTTCTGACCACCTTCCTGTGTATCATGATTGTATGATAAACATAAGGGGTTAGCAAATGTGCAGTACACAGCATTATCAAAACACATTCACAACACTGTCAACAGTTACACATATACACATGGATACACAGCCATGTTCATAACACACAGAATCAATGACTGGTGCAGTCAGTCAGATACGGAATGAAAGTTCCATGACCTCATACCTTCGCCAAATGTTACAAACCTTTACCTCTGATACAGATATCAAATTTCCGTAATTTACTAATACGGTATTTTAGTGTTTTCTCTTCAATCATTCAAATTAGGTATTCATTTGCATATTTGTTCTTTTATCGATTTTCCTCTCTTTCTCAGGGATATGCTACATGTTTGAAAGTCCTATCATGGAATGGAGCGGATGGATAAAATTAAATCAATCATGCAAATAAGTTCATGTTTTGCATTATTACCAACTTACAGTGTCAATCATCATATTCACTTAAGCTATCTTCATACCAAACACAAATGAAACCAGACATTTGTTTTTCAATCGCCCAACCAGTAATGTCAGCTGTATGTTGACCTATTGACCCAAATTCTAGCTATCATATAAATGTGGTGAAAGTATCCAGTATGTGATGCAGCAGTGCTACAAGTTTTCATCAATAATTATGTCAATAGGCCATAATTTGCATAATGTGCATCTCATTACGTTAAGCATCACCTACTGTACCTACATGGCCCAGAAAAATTCACCAATCCCTGCTTGAGGTACCCTCCTCCAAAGTGACTTACAAAAAGGTCCACTGCAGTTCTAAACAAGCCACTAGGGGCTCAAACTCACGCCACTTACTCCCTACCCCAAGAGTTATTCACCGCTCAAAAAACTCAGAAAATTAGACCTCAAAAATTGTGAAGTTCCGCTGCAGAACCGTAGAAAGACGCTAGGAGGCACATTATCGAACTTTACCTTCGTTTTCCCGACCCCAACCAACCTGCCAAATACCATTCAGGGCTTTTTGAGTTATGCTGGTAACGTATAAATACACATACATGCACAGCCCGCGCTGCAGTACTGTATGGCGCTACCAGGAGACCCATTATCAAACTTGACCTTCGTTTTCGTGACATCTGCGCACCTGCCAAATATCATGAAGATCCACACACAGCTTCTCTAGTTATGCTGTTTATATACAGACAAACAAACAAACATACATGCGGCCACATCCACTCCACCATATGCATGGCAAAACCGAAAACATAACCTTCTAGCGAAAGAAAAAATAAATTGGCAATTGTATCCCACTTATACATTGGAAGATGTAGTTTGTATATTCAGGCGGTCCTTAATTGAAACAATGCATAAATGAATCCAATGAAATAATTTCCGTCCATGCGTAGGTGGTGACTGAGATGACTTTCAACTTTTTCCTTATTACCAAAGATGTTTCATCAAATGAACACCAACTTTTTCAGACAATTTGTAACAACATATTTACAAAACATTAACAACTGTTCCCCACTTATGAATAGCAAAGTGTACAATACATATTCAGATTGCCCTTAATTGAAACGATGTAAGAAGAAAACCAGAGAAGCTCGATCAGTCACCAAGATGTCGCCATGCGAGGCGCTCGTCTTTTTACTGCTGATCTCCACACCTCTACATTTCAAGCCAGCAGCAGCTCGATGCCCAGCCAGCTGTAGAACCGAGAATCGTGGACAACAAAAGCTTATTTGTCACTGTCCATCCTTTGGTTATAGACATGGGGAGGAGTCCCCCTGTACCGGGGAGGGACATGGAGGGAAATTGCACCGCTACGACTCCTGTATCGATGCCGTACCGACTGGCTTCCTTGAAGGAACTCAAGCAATCTACATCCAGCATCTCCGCTCCCCTACCCTCCTGGAATGGTCTTTCCCAAACCTCTCAAGCCTTGAGTATCTGAGGATCAAATGGTCCAACGTTTCCACGATACAGCCGGGGGCATTCCGAGGTCTGCCCTCTGTAAGTGTCCTTCTCATTGTGGACAACCGCATCTCCAGGCTGGGTGAGTTGAAAGGGAATTCCTGATTATCGCTCTTCACCTGCAGTTTCTTTGTCCCTTAGGGGCCATAAGATATTTACAGGGTGAGGGGTGGTGCACTGGAAGTCCGGTCAAAAATTCCATGACCCTCCCCCCATCTCAATTTTTTTTCCATGACCCTCCCCCCCACCTCGAAAAAATTTTCTATGACCCTCCCCCTACAGGTATCATGTAAAAATGGTAGAAAAACGACCCCCATTTATAAAACAACTACTATATGGACATCGGGCGTCCACTTGGGATACCTGACGCATGCTATAATACAAGAACCGGGAACCAGTGGTTGTCGGTACCAGAGGCGGCAGCAGAAAATTAAATTGTATAGGGGGCAAGATAGTTGAGAAAATTTTGAAATCGGGACCCTTTGAACTGCTATATGAGGGACAAAATTTGCTGGAAGAGTAAGCTAAGTTTAATCAATGAGATCTATTAAGACATCTTTATTTGTAAAAAGGAATACAGCTTGATTTTTGGGGGGTGACGCCCTCCGACATATTTTTCGCTGCGGGAGGCGCGACATGCACCCATAGGAAAATCTAAAAATCTTGAACCATTGAAATGCTATTTCCCGAATTTTGCTGAGCAAATTTTGCTGGTAAACAAAGTAAGTTAAATGACATCTCTATATTTGAAAAAAAAATTCAGAAGAGTTTCAGCTTGATTTTTGGCGGACGACGCGATCCCGCCCTCCCGACATGCTCCCACAGGCGCTCGCAAAACTAGCATACATGCTCGGGAAATTTGGGAAATTCAAACTCTATTTTCAGAGGCAAATCATTTACAAGATAACTTTATTGGAAATCGCAGTGTTGCCACTGAATTAAAACCAATTTACAAACATATCAATCAGTCAGTCGATTTACAAACATATCAATCAATCAATCAATCAATCAGTCAATCAAAATAGACGGCGCAATACTGACCGATATCATTCGTATTCTTAAGACCTTAAAACTGGCATATTTAAAGTAAGTGTATCTTGTTACATACAAGGTTTGACACATTTTACATTGTGTCAAGTGGGCCCACCGGCATCACATGCAAACCTAGCACGTAATTTTTGATCGAACTGACACACAAGGAACTGTAGCTTTAACGACTAGTACTGACGCATCGAGGTCAAAACTACACTTCCTCTATTTTACGTTTTTAAGACCTGACCTGAGAAACAAACAGCACTCACGTAATCAAACCTTACTACAGTCCTGCGAAGCTAAAGTAGCCGTTGAATATAGTCCGAGATTTTTTGTGTGTACTTTTGCATTTACCATCTACAACTACAGAAGTCACTGGAATCGAATAATACTGTAGAAACAGCATGAAAAGTGCGCCAACAGTCCCAGCACAGCCGTTTCGTGAGCTTGGCTCCGCCCCCAACTACAAAATTTCCCGCGAAACCTGTATCACTGCCTTTCTATCGGCCACACCCACAGCAAAACTTCTAAAGGGATCAAAGGCACACCGCTGTCCACCACTCCATCACCATGGTAACCGTGCCAAACTGTCGCAACAGCCCAGCATGTTTGCTACATCAACGCTTTTGCTGGTGAACCATGTGCAAGGGGGCACCCGGGAACTTATCAAATGAAAATTTATTCGACGTGTATCAAGCTAAATTGATAGAACTTTAATGATAATACCGTTTTGGAGCCCTTTTGATTTTGTATACAGCGGGACAAGAGGGCTAGGGTAACGTTACCTGTACAGTGGAATCAGATTGAATCGTGGCCGTGACGTGACGCAAAAGGTGGAGGGCGTTCGAAGCCGCGGTAATATCGATATTTCAAGTCAGGTTTATCGCGACATAGACCATGTTTTTTTCTGTTATGTGTATAACATATAATCATGTGTAAAACGGTTGTTGAATACTAGTATGCTTTCTGTAAGAGATGCCACTACGCAATGCCATTGCGTCGAATGGAGCCATAATTTTTTTTTTTAATTTAATGTCATTTTTCCTTGTACATGTATTTACTTACTTCGTCCTTGTTTTTTAGAACATGTTATATTCATAGAATATCTTGTCAGTTACATTTTGGTTATTTAGGCCAGCCATTACCTGTTTTGTTTATATGGAACTCAATGTAAACGTTATTTCCCTCACTGTCGAAAAGTGTCCGGCGGACACTTGAAACGTCTGAAAATAAAATGCGGTAATCCATGCCAGTGGTATAGATTCAATTACAAGTTCATTCTTCATAATGTTTATTGCACAACAATTCAACGGATTCGTAAAAAAAAATTTCCATGACCCTCCCCCCCACCTCGAAAAATTTTTCCATGAGAAAATGTTTTTTCAATGAAACGAACGCACCACCCCAACGCACCACCCCTCCTCCACCTGTAAATATCGTATGGTCCCTTAGGCCAGAGCCCGGTAGCTATTAAAACAAGTGCTTCTCCAAAAAGCTGCCATTTTCGCCTCAATGAACATGATTATCTACAGGTGGTTAGTTGAGGAGTATATTATAATGGGATGTGATGTTCTTGATCCGTCACCCCAGCCCTTAATCCGTTAACATAACCCTT
The DNA here is from genome assembly GCF_035083965.1 of Branchiostoma lanceolatum. NCBI lineage: Eukaryota > Metazoa > Chordata > Leptocardii > Amphioxiformes > Branchiostomatidae > Branchiostoma > Branchiostoma lanceolatum. Next base: position 22,955,177 of record NC_089725.1, on the reverse strand, counting down.
AATCTGTCAACATAGCTCTTAATTCGTCACCCTTGCCCTTGATCCGTCAGCATATCCATTACTACATCATCGCCCTTTCCCTTAATCTGTCATCATAACCCTTAATCTGTCACCCTAGCCCTTAATTCTTATTATAACGTATCGTTCAGCATTGGAAAATGAAGGCAGAAATATCCTACATGAGGTATAAATGACATGGCACAGGTCCAAATTATGGTTGTACATGTACCAACCAACCAATCAACCATACGTAGAAGCATCCGTTGAATGGTGTTTTCCGTTACAATGAACAATAAAAAAATTCGAGGCATAGTTTGGAATCTACGATCATAATACAAAGACGTTGTATACATCAAACGGATGTTTAAAAAGAAAAAAAGAAAGAGAAACGAAAACTTTTCCCTCACGGATTCGAACCGAGGGCTTTTTTCACTAGGCATTCTAACAGCCATTTTTAAAGATATAATATAATAACGTTATAATGTTTTAACCTCTCTGCATGGTACAATTTTTTTTCATTTTCTTGATAAAAACAGTTTCTTCTTATTCAGTTTTGTGGTATAGATGTAATATGGCCATGTATACAAACATGGATGCAATGTACCACCTTCCAAGATCTATGGATCGCATGTAATTTGGGATGCATGTTCCATGATTCCAAGATCCATGCTACCTACCATGCATGCATGGTCGCATAGTATGATCCCATTTCAAATCCATTTTCGCGTCATCGCGAAAATGGAAAAACTATGCTCTGAGTTCTCTGTCAAACACAAAATCAAATCTAGCATGTACAGTAGCTTCAGCTACTTGCTAATGATGGACTTGTCATAAGAGAAAGTTTTTGTTTGAAGCTTTTTTTCCGAGAAATTAATAAGTCATCTTCTATTTATCCTCAGAACCTGACACTTTCCTTGGGCTTGAACGACTAATATCCTTGCACCTCGACAACAATGCAATTTCAAGCATATCGCGATATGCATTTCGTGGCCTGCCTTGTATCTCCACCCTGTGGCTGTCCAGGAACCAGCTGACTTCTGTGCCCGTTGAAGCTCTCCTGCAGCCTAAAGGTTTGAAGATTACAAACCTAAACCACAACCGCATCACTGCCATTTACACCAATGTCTTGCATCTGAAGCTGAACCGGGGCCTGCGTGTTCAGGTAGACAACAACGAACTGCGATGTGACAAGAACCTAATGTGGTTTATCTGCAACCTGCCACACCTGCAGCTCATCGCTCATCGCCACTTCCTGCAGTGTGCATCACCTGCTGGCCTCCGAGGAACTTTCCTCATCACCCTGGCGAGAGATGTGTGCCAGACAAACAAGGAGACGTCGCACGACGGAATCGGCTCCACCACACAAGAGGGCGTGTCCACAGAGAGTCCAAAATATGACGTGTCCTCAACAAGTCCCAAACATGACGACGTGTCCATCACAAGTCCCAAACATGACGACGGGTCCATCACAAGTCCCAAACATGACGAAGGGTCCATCACAAGTCCCAAACATGACGACGGGTCCATCACAAGTCCCAAACATGACGACGGGTCCATCACAAGTCCCAAACATGACGACGGGTCCATCACAAGTCCCAAACATGACGACAGGTCCATCACAAGTCCCCACAACAACACCGGCACCATGGAAGAAATCAAAGAATTGCCGTACACAAATGACGTGCCAGTCTCTCCGCACACAACAGAGGTGGACCGTGTTATCACTCTTTTGGGAGACCCAATCACCAACAAGAATGATAACAGCATCCATATCCTGGCCATGATTGGTGCTGTTGCTGTGCCCCTACTCATTGTGTTGACATCGGCAGGTGTCCTCTTCATCTGCAAACGCTGTCGAGCTGCAGGTCTGGCCCATCACGACCGATCAACTGGAATGGATGGTGAAGAAGAGGAAAGCCAGAACATCGAGCCGTGTGCAGTTGTCTACCCCAACTCCACCCCAGAGGACCAGCCACCGCCAATGACAGATTCCAATGAAGAGCCAAAATGTGAGAATGAAGCAGCAGAAAATGGCAATACATCAACAAGCGATGACAACGGTCCTTACGAAGTTCAAGTAGGGGAGGAAATCAAGATTACCAGCGTCGGCAGGGTGCTGTACAGAAGTGGCTCACATCATGCAGTTCTAGAGTGAAGACAGCACATCCAACGTCCTGTACAACCCGCCTCAAGGACAACCAAACTAGAGGACAGCACAGCTCACATCTTGTACAAACCAGCAGCTCATGGACAGTCCGAGAGTAAGGACAGCACGTCCAACATCATATACAACCCAGTCCGTGGACATCCCAAGGGTCAGACCTTGAGTCCAGAACGAAAAACAGCTAATGGACACTGGATCGCCCCACAAGCAGAGGGAGACCTCGTCCAGTCGGGGTCGCTAAAGGACCCTGGAAAATTGAGATTTTCTAAACCCTAGATTTTTGACAAAAAAATGGCTTAAGGCCTCCTCTGCAAAATACTATAAGATTCGGACAAAACACCGGACAAGAATATCCGGCTGCAGCAACTTAGTTCCTTTGGACCAGGAAGAACAAGCCGCAGAAATTCAAAATACTGTATTTAAAACAACTTTTGACTTATGGGTGTTTCAGATAGTTGGAATGGACTAGATTCTGTGTGATTTCAGCAACTGTTGTCATTTGTTTGTAAGGTTACAGGAAGAGGGCCATGACGGGAGGAAATTACCCAGGAAATCTTAGTTTGTTTCCATTCTTTACACGTTAGAAAAAAAATGTGCATCATTGTGATTTAAAATCTAGATCTGATGTTTAGAAAAATCATTTTCACTTGATTTGTGACTTGATTAGTAGATACCAGACGAAAGAGGAACCTGGTGTGCTTGGCATCTGGTACCACAAACACAAGAAAATGTATATGTATCATAACTTTTTCTGAGAAAGACCAGTGGCGGCTAGAATTTCCGTTGTCCAAATTGTTTTCATGTATGTTAGAAGAAAGTTCAACTCACTGTTGTTCAACACAGATGAGCCTGCACATGTAGTAAGAAATAGCTGCTGCAACAATTGTCTATACTGGATTAGAAGGTTAGACTCTGCTATGCTTGAAGTTTGTAGAGTAGATGGAATAACGATCACTTTCACCGAATCCACACTGCCCCCTTATACAATCTTTACATTCAATGTACTAGAGTTCCACGGCATCATTGCTTCGTCAAATGATTTTTTCTCATTACAACGCAAATGATATGCAAAGAAGTCTCTTATTAGAAACATTTACGTGAAATCACTATTTCCTTTCAAAATCACATACGTTGCAAACAACCTTCATGAAGCTATTGTAGCATTTCCTCATTAATTATGCAAATGATGTCAACATTCACATAATATATGTGTGATGACATTTACTGTTATCTAACCTCCATGAGTCATCAGCACGAATATGCCATCATTTACTGCTAAGGTATTGTAGTCTTATTAACCATGCAAATTAGGTAATGATTTGCATTATTCATGTTCATTGATGTGCCAAAAAAGTTCCTGTCATTTAGCACAATTGAAATACAATTTCTCAATTATGCAAATCAAGTCCTTATTTGTATAAGCTACCATTACATTGGTCTTCATTAAAGTTACCTACAGGTCAAAGATCATGAAAATTCCTTCCCCTCTTGATTTATCCTGTTTCAATGTCAGCAACTGAAATGCCCCCTGCAGTTCCAAACAAAGATGCTAGAGGGTTCGAACATATGTCAATTCACCACAAGAGCTATCTGCCAAACAAATATCGTCACCGTAGCATGTGCAGAATATATGAAAACTGGAAGTTCTTCTGCAGTACCTTTAACGAACCATAAGAGGGCCTGAAATCTTATCATTTTGAGGTCCCATCAAGACCTGCCCACCACATACCAAGGAGTATATATATTTAACCTCCTTGCACATACAAAGGATTAAGACAATCCATCAAGGCTCGAGTTATCGTGTTTACAAACACACAAATTATGGCAAAAAACATAACCTTCTTGGCGAAGGCAAAAAAGCACACAAGGAAACAGTTTTGCACAGGCTATTCCATTTAATAGGGACTACATGCCATAACATACAAGAGTAGACCTATCTTCATTCTTCAGCAGCTGATACTACTTCGTTCTAGGTCTGGTACATCACAACAGCCTGTAACCATTATACTTGTCTAATAGCTGACTACAGTAGGATCAGGTCTTGGATACACATGCTGGATTCTCCAACAAAGATCACCTCACACTTAACTTATCACTGGTAGGACAAAAGATTTCCATGACATTCTTCATAATCCTGTGGACATTTTGCAAAGTAACCAACATTTCAAGGAATTTCATTGTCAAACACCTTATCATATGCCACCATACCATCTTCTATGATACATCCATCTGTATCTTACCCTTTAAAAGCTGCACTAAGTATATCTGCTGCTAGAAGCCACAACTAGTTGATGACTAGTGTCTCCCCACCATCCTGAACACCCTTATTCTCTGGTAGCAAACAAGATGTTGCAATTGCTGAAAAAAATTGGCAATTTCAGATTACAATGACAAATAGCTTGACCAATAAACTCTTAATTGGGAATTTCCAATTGATGCAAAATATCTTTCATGAGAACATAGGTGATCAGCATGGGATGGGAACAAGATAGCCATACTTAATGCTGTTTATCTGCAAAAAACAAACATAGAAAGCTTATATATAAGTTTACAATCAACCAAATCATCATCACACAAAACATACATTCTCCACTTAACCATATCTCAAACATAACCTACATCAAAACCATCTTGTAAATCAAAAAGCATAAGGTATGAAGAAATCAACATGATATCAAACACAAATTACTCAATGTCCCTACAAGAAGTTGAGTGAAGACACATTCATCAAGATAACATCTGAAGTCACAACATACAGCGTCTTAAGCTCTAAGGGCTCTGCTCAGCAGTTGCTGTACATGGAATTAAATTTAAGATCATTGTAACCACATAATCATCCTCAAGTGGACCAGGTTTCTTTATATATGCCCACATACACAAAATCTTGCTGGCTGCAAGAATATTTCTAAAAAAAAAATTAAAAAAAGGACTTAGTAGCTGAAGAGCAATCACAGAGTGCGGGCGTCACAAGAGATTGTGACATTATCATCTGCATTCATGTTTGATGTTCAGACACACTGTACATGTGGAGTACCGGTCTACCGTGTTCATGGTTGTCAAAGGCATACTTTAGAAATGAACAGCTTTGTAGGTACATGTAGAAGGAAACTTCCTGTCATTGTTTCAGCTTCACAGACGTCACACGGGCCTACCATCCTAGTTTACTTCAGCTTTATCTTAAGTTGGATGGATGGATGAAATGGACAACACATTGAATTCGACAGTTTCCCCCCATGACAGATCGAACCAAACTTGAGGGACTGGACAGATGACTGCCTGCCATGTAGTGGTGGTAGTGTCCAGTATTAGCCATATGAGAAAAGAATTGCACAGCTGGCATAGCAAGGATTAAATTAATACAGTATGCATCAAGCCTGGAGAGGCAGGGTTTATCCTGACACTAGCAATAGTAATGATCCCTATTATCAATGTAGAGTAAAACCAGTGCTCTAACATGTAGTATAGAGAGACCAGAATGGTCAGCAGTTCTTCATGACCAGTGTCATGTACGATAGGTTTGTGAGTGGAACTGCCATGTAGTACAGGGTGGCCAGAGTAATTGGGAGCATTGCGGTGTAGAGATGGTTGGTTACTATTGCGAACAGTCGAAGAAGGCAGCAACATAGTGTACATGTAGAACAGGATGAAGCTTTGTACGAAAGCTGGTGCATAGAACAGAAAATGATAGTATAACACAGAACTCCTTCATTCCCCCGACATGGACAGAGACACCAAAGCAACAGGTACTAGATGACTGCCCCACTTTGTTGTACGGTCTTGTCTCGGTTCTTTGAACATCTCTGGTAGAATTTTAAAGTTTGCAAATTGCACAACAAATTACTTGGTAATGGGCATCCCGTTTCCAAAGATTCACCTCTACAACACTTTGATCAGATATAACCACTCTTACTCCTGCCTTTTAAACAAAAGGCACAGGCTTGTCCATGACGATTCAGGGATGGGGGTGTGGTGTATTGACTCACATACATAGGGTCGGTGATGTATGGTAATGACAACAGAACTGTCAACATACTTTCATCAATACTCCATTCTACAGCTATGATAAATTTGGCATTCAGCAGCACCCATAGTGTGATACATAAAGTCTGGATGGGAGGTTGTCAATTGTCCATGACATAGTGCACCCCTTCTAGGTTTACCGATACTTCAGCTGTAATCTTACACACATGTAACTGATTACTGAACGCCCTGTGCTGTTCCGCGAAGTACCTGGACGCAAGGCTGTTATCTGAGTAATAGGTAGGATTCTCTTTAGCTACATACAACAGGCAGGGAATGACAACACCATAATGTCACTGGCTTAGGTATACAGCTTAGTACATGTACATGTATATCCACCTGTATACTAGACTCACCCCTACACCAGACGTACCCATCACAGATTGTGTACATACAGGACTAACTGCTTACACACAGGGCTAGTAACATTATATTACATTTAACTCTACAGTGGGATCTTTCCTTTTTACAATGAATTGCAATTTCCAGGCAGCAAGAACTATCAAATGTACACCAAAACCAGCTCAGTTGTATCCATCAACATGTACAGTGGGGGAAAATTCCATAACATTCCACCACCAAAGTCTACAGTTCAACCAATTAAAGTGCTGAAAAGGTCAAGATACAATTCTTTGATGAAGTTGGTCCAGTGTTTCTCTGGCTGCATATACCAGTTTCTTGCTGAGAAATAACTTTGGCAAGTTCAAGTTGGTTTCACGTTTCAAAAAGGTTGACCCCATACCAACAACTGCATTGATTATGACAGTTCTATTCAGTGGGGTTTTCTATAAGTTTTATAAATGTTACTCTGAAATCCTGTGGCCAACCCCCTACTTTAAAGCTTGTTCACACCAATGGCTTTGGCAAAAAAACTGGGCAGGCAATTCTGTCCCCACTGTCTGATGGAAGCAGTTAAATTTCACCAAACAACACATCCACAGAGCCACCCGTCTGAAAGCAAAGGTGTCTTGTACTTCCTACAGAAGGATGCACCAGTTCTAGTTTGTAGTAACATTGGTGACATTTGCATTATTTACAGCAAGCCAAGCATAGTATTTCTAATTTACAATGAACAAGTCTGCCATATACAGAGACAAAGTTTACAAGTTCTATAGGATCCAAGTGTTTGTCAGCCACATCAAAGAGACCCCTCAATATATTCTTCAGTAAGATTGAAAATAGTAAGAGGGAAAATCATCCAAGTAAGTAATGTTTGAATTGGTAAGATCTGCCTGCTATCATGCAAGCTTTCTGACAAAAGCTCTGTTCATTTTTTAACACCACTGACCAATAGTTCAGGGGTAGAGAAACTCTGTAGCAGTTGTGAGACAACAGGCCCTGTGCCACAGGGAATGGTTTTCAGTCTCCTCTTCCTTCACCATAGGCATATAACCTACTACTGACTACTGGGTCATCTTGTGAAGTGATTCTACATAGCAACTGTTTCCAAATCAGCCATGTTTTCAGGTGTCCCATAAATGTTATTTTCGAGGCTAACAAATTTCACTGTGTTCCAAACTATGGTCTGTAACTAATCTAAAAAAATGACAATGATCCAGAAGGTGCTCGTGGCTATCCCATTTCCACTGTCTACAAAGACAATGGTGCTGAAACATGGCTATGTCTTAGATGATTCTGTCTTGCAAACAATTTCCGTAACCTCAGCTTCCTTGAAAAAACACAAAATGCAAGCTCTGAGACAACGTGAACACCCATACATTGGTGCAAACTTTGTGGAACCAAGGTGGGCAAAAATAACTATGTTCCAAGCTTTGACTTGCTAGGAGACACCAGAAAATGCCAATTTTTGAGCTCGAATTGGAGCCACAACTGAATTGTACCATCTGTGGAACAGTTACATGTTGCTAAGTTATGTATATAGTGAAACAAAAAAAGCACAATCTATCATTCACATCACTGCACATAAATAATCACAAACATATCATCTCTTGGAATTCTACCAATAAGGGAAGTCTACGTCATCCCGAACATTTTTTGTGCAGACTTTTCCAAAGTCTACCTTTTCTCTCAAGTTGTGATTAACATCTAAGGATATACTGTACAAAGCTAAAGTACTTTTACTCCCAGACAATCTTCTACCCTTCCAGTAATCACTGAATTATTGAATCTAGACAAAAGGACAGTACACATCTATAGAAGCATCCTGACACGGCAGCCGTCATGTCCCTCCATGTCTACAGCTGACATGGAGAAGCATGACTGGTGTTCTACCCAGATGGTCCCAGGTCCCATCCAGCAGGATTATGGACATGTACATCTGGAGTTGAAGATGAAGGTGTTGGTGGTAGAATTGGTCTGACCAACACATTCAATATCAATGATAAGAATGACTTTTTATGTAAAATATCACAATCCTTTGACATGTCCACCTGCTGAAAGAGCTGGACTGGTGACCACCCAAATCCTAACTGATTAAGATAGATATGTGTGCCACCATCAGCCAAGCAAGCACTCACCTGAAGCTGGCAAAAAAAAAAGAATCATGGGTTCCATTCGCCCCTTGATACAATACCAATATCATCAAAACACAGATGAAAAAATTAGACCCATTTCTACATATGAGCAAATACAAGCTATAGATAAGATTATAAGTAATGGTTGTTGATCACAGTGTAGTGTACTGCATGGTAGAGTTGAGCACAGGGGTACTGTGTAGGTGTGGTGATTCCACATACTCCAGCTGCAGCTGCATCTAGATGGGTGCACCTGGCAGGTGTCACCATGAATCTTCACCATTGGCATTCTGGAAAAAAACAGAACATATCAGTCGGGATACACAAGGGACTGTAAATATTGCATGCACTTATCAGGCCAACCATGTTGTGATAGCATTTAATATGTCTACTCAGTAATAAAAAGCAATCTCCCGATGTCTCCATCTACTAAACTACATTGTGAAGTACTTTCACCATGTTAGTTCTAAATTAAAGGGGGAAGAAAACAGTTTTTTTTACTTTGAACATAATATCATTTTAGGCTGCAAAGTCTGGGTAAAGACGATTGCTTCTGTGACAAAAGAAGCTGATTGGCATCTTTAGGCTAACTATGGATAAAAATACCACTTTGTTCTGTCTCAGAAGAAGCTGTCTTTGAACTGATATGCAAAATGCAAGTTCTGTAGTCAATTTTGGACAGATCATCGACATACCACACCTTTTTCATCCTAATCTTTCAAACCTGCCTCAGATCTAGATCTACCTCCCAGTCAAAAATGGAGATCTGAGGTCTAAAATTGGAATCTTGTTTTCTACCCCCTGAAGCATGTTGTCCTATATAACAACAACAGGCAAACATAACAGCAGTGACACTATTGATTCAAATAAAACCTCTATTCCAAATGATTTCGTTGTTATTTTGATTTTGAAGGATTTCATGCAAATTTACCATTATCTTCATAGTCATACTGACCATACAGCATGCACACAAAAAAAACTGTTAAAGGGACAATGTGCCAATGCTTCATGTAGGAACCCTTCATAAGGTGAAATCAAGTATCTCCATATACTTGGGTTTGTGGGTAGAACAAACATGAAAGTTGTATTTTACCTCAATCATTAGGAAAAAGTCGGGGCAACTTGAAACAACAGGGTCACTACAGGGTCTACTTCTACTGTTACACTTGAACTTTGACCTACCTGTTCCGAATCTTCCTGAAAATCCGAGAGAAAAAAAAAAGCAATCAACTTGGTGTGATTCGGACACCAGGGTTCACAAGAAGCATGACACACAGATGACTACCGTGTTACACAGGTTAACACATGCATGGATGATGTCTTTCACCCACCTAAACACCATGCGATCACCCTACTACTATCATACATCTTTATGGATAGACATTGTTGTGACCATTTGAACACATGTCCAGGTGTCCTAATCAATTCAAGTCCTGTTAATTTTTGTGTGTGTTGGAGAACAAGTTCATTTTCCTCTACTTTTCAATTCTGAATTTGATATGTTCACTAGCTACTTCATGAAGGACAGGTAAAAGAAGAAGTAATCATGAGCAAGTTTTTTTTTCATTCTGCTTTCAGAAACAGTTGTAAGGGTATTACCATCAATTTGGAGGTTTGTGCATTTTCTACACAGAGGTTCAACTAGTATGCAGTCTGTAATGGTCAACATTTTATGTCCCAAGACCACCTGCTAAACATTCCCCTGCCAGAACACAACAGGTTCTCCTCTTTGCTCAATTTTGTTTTTAAGAGGGATGGAGAAACTGTGGAACTGTGCGAGAGAAACTGGCTCTATCTACTTTTGAAGAAAAGAGTAAGATTGCTGATACCAAGAGGACTACACATGGTGAATAGGTCAGTTAAGAAGGGAGAGGGCAACACTAGAGCGCCTCCCTGCTTTACTTACCCTCAACTAGGGGTCGGGGTCGGCCTGAGGCTCTTTTAACAATTTCATGGGTTTTAGGAAAGTAGAGCGTAGGTACCGACCCTGTAGGGGCCAGAAGGAAACCACACTCACAATACATACTGTGTCAGGGGTTGGGGAGGGGGGTGCAGCGGCTCAGCTGACTAATGCCATGCAAGGTGGTTCATGCATTATACTTCAATGTTCCACAAGTCTTTTAAATGTTTTGTTTTACAGCTGACACAATGTTTGATAGAGCCAGAAATCACCTCTGCTATGACGTTGGGAAGATAATTTCTAGGACTAGTCTGAACTAACTTCAAACCTTATTCTGTAACATACAGAATTAAACGCTTTCAGGAGAAGCTTTCAGGCACAGCAGCTTGTACAGTGATACATGCAACTGTTTTACAGCAATAAAATCTTGGTGATAATGATTGAAGTAAGACAGAACATGCACCTGCAAAGTCTAATGTATAGATCATTTTGTCTGATTTTGTATCACAGCAGTGAAATTGTTCTGGGTATCCTTCAGGTTTCCTTACAAAAGCCCCATAAGTCACCCTGTGTTCCTTTGATGTATGTAAAAAAAGGAGCAAGGACACTTTCAATGTTGTGACCTTACTTGTGGCAACATACAACAGAGGTCTGGGAGATACACACTTTCCATATCTTCACCCAGCACATGTACTCAGACCATTACCGGCACAATACCACATGCAGGGAAGGACAGCACTTAGACGCATCTACAACACCATGTAACACATGCAGGCAGGGACAACACACAAAAGCTTCCCATATATCAAACTATGAAGCTATACTCACGTCATCAGGCCTGGTGTTGGGGCAAAGTCTGTGCAGGATCTCCTCAATGGTCTGCCGTCTGCAACAAACCAGAAAACAACATAATCATCAGTGAATTTCTGTATGACATACACCCAGACTAGATTTATGTCCAGTGTTCTCACCAGGATTTTTTCACAGCGTAGGGGCATCTTTGCGCGGCAAAGCCGCATGGCGAGCGCTGCAGGCGTGAGGATGAGGGCTGTAGGCAGGAATATTGTAGGGGGGTCCAAGGATCCTCCCCCTGGAAATTTTGAACTTTAAAACTCTCAAAGACACTATTTCCTGCATTTTGAGGGCTAAAGAATGTGAAAAAAAGTCGAAGTTTTTTACTTTTGCATCAAAACAACAGAAAACCCCCCCTACACTGTGTTTCAAACAGCGTAGGGGATCCGAATCACAGCGTAGGGGCCCCCTATACTCAACTTCCCTGGCAAGAACCATGATGTCCTCATCAACATTCACTAAGCCCCAGCGAACCCTACATCTCCCTTAAAACATTCCTATGTCTCCTTGCCCCTGGTAAAATGCACATGACCCAAGTAACATTCTTTTATTGTCCACAGACAATCAAATTTGACGAAAGCACCATCAGGGAATCAATTTCAATTTGAGAGAAATTAAAACTTTGAGCGCAAGTCTTTTTATACGTTGTAGGAAAAACTGACACCAGACAATTTGGTTTATTCTTTATTGCTGACAGCATCAAAACATTTTTGCTCGGGAATGTTGAATAAGAAGAAAACAGAGTAGTTCATGGCATATTTTTGGAGGACAAGTCAAGTGTTGATTTCTTTTTTGAGTCCGCACATAGCTATTACTTTCCAGGAGTCTTTTGACAGAACTGAAGTACGTATATCTGAACTCAGGTAAGCCAACTAGGGAACACTGAACTCAAGCCCATGCGAAGGCATGTCAACAGAACTATTTTGCAGCTCTTGCTAACAAAGGGACCTGTCACTCGCCCCCTCAGCCCCCTGATGTTGCCATGGAACATGACCCTCCACACAATGACCGACAGAGCAGTGCCTTTCACATGACCTGCCTTGATGGGTGGAAGTGTTCATTGGTCTGACACTGTTTTCTAATGCATGGTAGAAGTGTTCCTCCAGTTATACAAGCTGAAACTAACCTTGGTTCGAAAAAGCCGTTCAGCACTCTAGATGTATAGACAAGTTGCTTCTTTTAACTCTAATGCACTACAAAATATGCCTGTATCTTATTCCTAACACAACGGACAACTTGATTTTATCACTACTAGTCTTAACTGCCAAATCTGTTATCAAATTGCCAAACTACAAATATAAATAAGAACAGTAGATTTTCAAAAAGTAGGCATCTGGTTGTGTAACTGTTACTTCAGGAGGGTAGCACACACACAAAGGGTCATGTTCCTTTGGACAAAACCCTTTCTGCTCACACATTTTATGTGCAACAAGTCAAACATTACCACTGTGCGATTATGAAGTTACCTGCTCCTAACTTCCTATCTATTCCTATGTTTGAAAAACTTCTATTCATGGCAGTGGACTTTTTAGCCACCAGTCATGTTGGAAAGGTGACTCCTTCAGTTGACTATGACCCCGTTCATACTAAATCGCGAAATCGCGATAATGTGGCTAGTATGAACGCTCCAAATCGCATTTGAAATCGCCCGAAATCGCTTTCCGCGAAACCACCTCCGGAGGTGGTTTACTCGCGATTTGCCTGCATTCCGACTTAGTATGAACGCTCCAAATCGCCTTGATGCACGTTGGGCGCTTTACTTTGCATATTGACCCGGTCATGGGTCAAGGGGTCATCTGCAAATTCAGTCTTTCCGCTCATTATACGATGTTCATCTACCTCCTAGCTTGTTGGAATATTACGTCGAATGCGGCGGAAATATGTCAGAATCGGGCGGCGATTTTGGCGTATGGACTGACGAAAACGCATGTACTGATGGCCATCTTCGGGGATGTGGGGATTCAGAAGAAACTCAAGCCAAGGGATCCCACCGAAACCAGAGCGTGTACGCTGAAGTGGCGACTGCCTGAGTTGGCCAAATACGCGAAAACATGGAAGTAATGCCGCACTATTAAAGGTAAAAAAACTCAAGATGAAGTACAAGAAGGTCATTGAACACAACAGTAAGAGTGGTGATAATCGAATAACGCGTCCGCCGTTGATCAAGCTGTTGGACGCGATTTTACAACTCGCGCTCGTTCGACCCCTAGTGTGAAGGAATGCGACTCAGGGCGATTTCGCGATTTGCGCGATTTAGTATGAACGGGGTCTTTGTGAGTTCCAACAATGTTGGTGATCTGAATCTGCATGCGTCCAGGTTTTTACTGAGTTCCAACAATGTTGGGGATTTCAATCTGCATGCGTCCAGGTTTTTAACTTAACCAGACTTAACTTCGGTTCTACAAAAGTCCCCGGAAGTGGAGGACTTTAGTTGAACGTTGTGCAGCCACTACGGCTGACTAGTTACGGGACTGATGATGATGAACTTACTTGGAGACCAGACCCCCTCCTGGTGGGAGCCCCTCGATTTCCTCATAGCACAGCACGTGCATGATGTAGGCCAGATCCACCTCACCTGGCTCGCTGGTGTTCACAATCTCTGCAAGAGAAGGGGTTCGTTACACAATAGTCAGCAATCACATCTGGATCTGGACAGCTAGCCATATTACAGTCTACATAGGGTATACAAATCACATGCTATGTATTGAATGTCATGACTATGCAACCTTCAATTAAATGTGGACATATTGAAGGAAACCACAACATCAAATTTTCTACTTATCTTAATGATAAGATCAATTCTATTTAAACTGTGATATCACATGAATTCCAGATATATATCTTTTAAGTTGGTTACGAAAAGGTACATTTAAATAACAGCTTGTGTGCACCAAATGTTCATGCTGACCTTGAACTCAACAGGCCTAGAGGGTCAATAACAAACCCAGCAAGGGCAATCATGCATCACAAGAAGAAATAGCTGCTGAAACCCAACCCAAGTACTCCATATGCCATTTACGATGTAAGCTGCTATAGACTGCCTTCTACACCAAAATAAGGCATGACCTCCTTTATAGGCAATATCACTCTCCCTCTGCATGTTTTATACCATATTTCTTGAGCATGATGTCAGAAAGGGCATTTTACCCTATCCAAGGTCAAACCTGACAACTCCAACTATCATGTCCTCTGTACATCACATTTCATTGAGAATTTCTGTGCATTGTGAAGATAGAAATAGGTAAGGAGAATGACGTCAGGCCTGAAAGTTGAACTGATGCTACATGTATGTCTTAACGTGCTTTGTGTACAAAGTTAACAGTCACCCAGAAGATGTAACTGAATCTGAAATCAGTGAAAAGCCAAAGTAAGGCCAGTTCCTGTCACATTTCCCAGATACGTTGAAAAATCATATGTTCAGCCCTGTTCTGGGACAAACTTATTTGAGTGGGAGAGAATGTGTACATTGTCTCTTCATCCACCTGACCTTCAATCAAGTTCTTAAGAATGTTAATCCTTTTATACTTATAGATTTAGAAAGAAGCTTGACAAACAGAAGCTAACCACATTCTGCCATCCTCTTTGTCAAGTCTTCACAATAAAATCATGTCTGCCAGTCAGACAATACAGCCAATTAATAATATTCTGTCACTAAACATGTGGTTATGGCATGGTCAGACATAACCATGGCAGTGACCTTTCAGTGAGACAATCCAGGAAGATCATTCCTTTTTTTCATGACGTAAGTAGCCACACCTAACTATCGCCCACACTGCGTTGGTGACAACACGACCTATTACAGCATAGGTCATGCATGTATTCATGTCCTGCCTGTTGCATATACAGCAGACATGTATATATGACATGCTTTGCTTCATGGGAGATAACTCATCTCGAATTTAAAATTTGGGAACAATTATGCAGCAGGTAGCTTAGTTGTACCCACAACATGTATTCTTGTTCAGTAGATATTAAGACTTTGGATGATAACAATTGGGAACACTGTGCAACAACATGCAACCCATGTTCTGGCAAGGTTGTCAAGCATTTACGCGTAACCATGGCTGAAAATGTGTTTTAAACCTTGTTGTTATCCACAAGCAAACCAGTCTTTGGTACTACTGTAAATGTTTACATTTTCGCAGTGGATTAATGTTCAGTTAGCCTGGTAGCCTCTTTGCCACGACCTGAAAACCACTGCGAAAATGCTTGTTCCGCTTTCTGCCTGCCAACCTCTTTGTTTGAAACTCAAAATAAACCACAGCGAATACGCCATATTCTCCCTAACACAAACCTATATCCCCGAGATTTTAACAGTACCCCTCTACAGACGACTGTTCTCACCTCCAATCCTCCTCTCCAGCCTCTCATCCAGCTCCCCCTCCTTCTGAATGGCCTCCTGTGACACCTTGGGCGCGTTGGGGAAGGCCAGCAGCACGATGGACATGTTGTCTCGGCTCCCCTGGAATACAAAACATGCCACTTTCAACAGAAATAAAAAAACAGTGACCTTTGAGCATATCTAGCCTTCCTGGCACCATCTGCACTGTGTAGCATTGCAGTACGTTCCATTTTTGATTGTAAACGTATGTTCTTTCAACGTTAAATTTATACCCTAAAATACAAACATCTGAATGTTAGTTTGTTACCATTTTGATACTTGAAATTGTCAATGATCTAAATGTTCCTTCGGCAGGACTATCTTCAACTTGACAACCCTAGAGTAGAAAAACACATTAAATACTGGAATTCCCTATGTTGCGTATGAAAAAGTTTTTGAACTTGATACTTAAGCAACAAAATCTTCCTCACAGTTTATTCTTGGATTCAATTTTGACAATTCTAATCTCAACAATATTTTCTCAACCACAACACTTATCCAAGCTTCAGCAAAACTGACTTCCACCCTCAAGAAATAAATCATCTGTTTATTATGTATAAAGCAGGGGAGGTCTGTGAGATCAGGGAAACAAAATGGCAGACTTATCACAAGGCTGGAACACCTCCTGTTTACCTAACCTATAGGGTACGCCCACTGACGTGATGGGCTATTTATAGCCGGTCAGGCCAGGCAGCTGAACAATACCTTTCACCTTCCGTGAATGGTGATCATCTGATCCTAGCAACCTCAAAAAGGCGGGAAAATGCTTTGCTTTGTTGGCTGACAAAAAAGTTGCATCATGCAGGTATGCTAATGACAGCAGAGTTGTATTTTTAAAATGCATCTCTAAAAGATAACATATTGCCATTCCATGTCAGGATCATATATAAAAACTGTACTAGTATACAGTTTTTTTTTAATGTACCAGAAGATTCTCCTAGGATGTTCAAAATACGACCGATGACCAGTGGACAAGAGGTCAACAAACCTTTCTAGTAGTGTACCAGTTGAGTGTGAGGTCAGGGGCCAGATCCCAATTCTGGTTCAGAAGCAAGGTCGCCAATGACTGAACCACACAAGCTACGCAGTATGAATCTAAAGGTATAATAAAGCAGCTGCTGAGTCACACAAGACAGACACCTGTGCCTCAGCACTGGAACAAGTTAAATACATACACAACTAGTATAAATTGCTTTAGTAAGTTTAAGTTTGACAAGAAAAGCTACATGAAAGGGAATCACTGAAGGCTATACATGTATAGCCAAGGGAGGTTGAAAAGGGGGTGTCCAATATGGGTCTTTCAAGGCCATGTAAAGGTTGAGAAGAAAAATCCTGACAGCTATTAAGAGGCCCTGTGAATGTGATGTTAACAGTACTGTTTCTACATTATATGAATCATGTTCAATGTCACATGCACCAATTCAACAGTTTGCTCCATCTCAAATTCCAGATCCTTGCAATAACTCAATTAAGGCCAATCCCACAAGAGAGACAGACATCTGTTTGGGTCGTCCTGTACACAGTCTAACCAACCAACAAATGCACACGAAAACATAAGCCCCCTGAAAGTCATATTGGGAGAGGTAGGAACACCAGACAGTTGCGATCATCCCGTCAGGCCTCATGCTGGGACCCTGCCTGGTATGTCCAGCATGCTGTGTGCCTGCATCAATGTGGACTGCCAATAGTGAGGATCCTGGCCATATATGGCCACCAACCTCTGTAGAGAGTTTCATATCCAGACTCTTTATCGCCACATCCTTAGATAGCACACTTAATATCTCACTGTGATGACCTACTAGTATTCAGGTACTCCTTATCTCTAGTTCGTATACCAGGAGCTCCAAACCAAGGGTATACCGCCTCAAACCAAAAATTTATAGCCCCTGCACCTGCCCATAAAGAAATGACAGTAACAGGGCTAAAGCCAAAGCTCAAGACATTCAGCCTTTTCCCTATGCATTGGTACATAGTTATGTAGTTACACACAAGTGCCATACATCTGTGCATGCATCTTGATTTTTGACCATTGAGAATTTGTAGTAATGATTTTAGTACAGTTACTAAGATCTCAAAAAAATCTTTAATTGGAATTGACATTGCCACAAGTAAGGTGTGTTGTGCCTCTAGTGTTGTGTCCAAATAGATCAGGGAAATTCTTGAAATAATGACCACCCAAAAAGTCTTATCAATGGAATCCTAGCAATCTTCCATTGTGATATTTATAGAATCTTCTACTTTAAGTTATCTTAGAACTTAATAAGGACTATTTAAAAGGAAAAAATTCTATTATAGCTATTATAACACAATTTCAAAATCTTTTTTCATACAAAGCAAAAGAGTGGTTTATCTTGTGGTGAAAAGGCATGAAGTTGAACATAGGATGGCATGAAAACAACCCAAGTGGTATATTGGGCAAGCCTTCAAAACAATAATTTGAATAAATACATGCATAAAATGATTCCTTTAAGTTTAATTGTCTTACTACATGTTTGTAAAATAGGTATCTATTAAATTTAAGATCATTTTCTCCAATGAATAGGCCACATTTTCTGCAAATAGATGCTTATGTCATGTATGTATCACCATGTTTGTATGTTGGGACATTCAACAAAATTGCTTTCTAAACTCTCACAGGTTTGTATAAATCTACCACCTGAAATGACCTGGTACAAACTGCATACCTGGAAATCGAATTGGTTTGGCCAAACATGTAGTATATACAGTATATCTTTGTCCTGGTAATCAAAACATTCTGGTGGTCTGTGGTTAGCCAGACCGGAAGCAGTCTGTTACAGAGGCTTGTTGGGACCCAATCAGAGCATGACAAGGGTTCCACAACCAGGTAACATTATTCGCTCTCTATCTTACCTGGATAGTTTCGCCAATACAGCTAGCTGTTTACTCATACATAAATATGGTGCTAGACTTCACATGATAAGGACTAATATTATCCTGACAATTCCTTTCTCAGATACTAGTACATTGGTAGAACAGAAAGTACACAATGTTGGTACATAAACAAAAAACTTCCATGTAGACATGGCCATGTCATGACAAAAAGCTGTAAATATTCCCACACACATTATTCACAGACAGAATTTTCTCATGCATGAACCACACCCCTCATGATCTGGCAGACATTGTTTGTGAAAGATAATTGTTCTGAAATAAAATTCAGTATCTAGGTCTTGACATGTCTGTTGTCCATTTACACAATTTTTTTCCTTGGTACAAGTCTACTGCTGAAGCAACCCTGCCTTGAAAATAAGCCAAAGCTCTTGACAGTATCAATATGGGTTAGCTATAAATGGAGAGGCAGCTGTAGTTGTTTTAGCTGATAGGAACACATGATGTCACAGCTCTACAATGCTGGGGTAAGCTCCACTCTGAGTCTGAACCATCATCTTGGGGAATGACTGCCAACTTGTGCCGAGTTACAACATTCACTTTCCTTTTATTCATTGCCATGGTCTACGACACACACATTTGCCAGACATCATGCTACTTGCAAATGTAGATATATATATGTTTGAGTACAAATGAACCAAATATGTCTATCCAACTACTCCTTGAACTACATAAGGTTTTACACATTATTGACTTTGAACAGACTGTGCATGCCATTTGTGATATCTGTTTATGATCATAAAACAGCTGTAATATATAGCATTCATAGCAACTTTACACAAAAACAAAAGCAAACCAACTGTCTGTTATCATCTACTTGCTATTATGCACCATTGGCATTGTCAGTTATGCAAATTGCTGACAAAGATTAAACACCATTGTATCCAGGCTTCAATTCAACAAAACCGTTCTGTTTACAATGAGTCAGCAATTCTACACCGGACAGTTTTAGCACAAGTCAATCTTATCAATCTTCTTGAAGAGTCACCATTTATGTGTTTATGTGATCAGCACTGCAGAAATTATAATTCGTCCTTGTTCTTTCATGTTGCTACAGCGGTCGGACAACAATGCCACACCATGAGCCATGACTCACTGTTCCCCTGGTATTAATTACCTACATTACATATGCACAACTGGTCATAAACACCTGCCAGCCTGCACAGCCCTGACCTCTACACGGGGACCACAATCTACACTATTTCTTTGTTCTCCAACTTTCAAAAGGAAAATGAAAATTGAGAAAGAAACATAATGATAATGCATGTATGCTAAACCCCTTCCCCCAACAATCATCATATAACAATATTAATAAATTGACCAGTGTAGCAAATTTTAAAGTCAAATTGTATGTAATGAAAATCGAAACAAACATAATTTTTTCCTTTGAACATTTTATGAAACATACTGAACATGTAGCAGATTCCCATGGCCTCTGGAAACTGCAAACCTACCTAACTTCATGGCAAATCCAACTCCAGGCTCAGTAAAAGGGGAAACCCCTCAATTCAAACCTACATTACCTGTACACCTTGTATCCAGGTAATGACATAAATGTACCTTGAGTATTGTAATTCCATAGCCTTTTATCACAAGTTTCACTGTTATTGAATTTCTTACACAGCAAAAGCTCCCTTCTGTCGCCATCCCAGTTTCATTTCCATATACAGTCACCACCATATACATAAATACATACATGCATGATTCTATGATGGCATCCCTTCTTTCTCTCCCCTCCTCACTACCTACTAGTACTAGCATCCACTTTGTAGGGATGGACTAGTTGCCCTTTTTCTTTTAGAAAGCTTGTTGCCCTTTTTCTTTTAGAAAGCTTGTTGCCCTTTTTCTTTTAGAAAGCTTGAATACAGTGCTAACTTTTATGCATAAAATTGTGGTACAATACAATATAAAAACATCCTTTAAGATTTGACCATGATTACAACCTTGTATGTTTTATATGAGCTACATTACAGTCTCTTTCAGGTTCAAGTACAGAATCAGGTCTCAAGATTTAGATTTAGTACAACCCTGTATCTGAATGTACATGTACAGTAGAATCAACATGCTTTCCAGCTGAACTCACCTTGTACAGGCAGGTGTCCACCACTTGATTCGCGATGCTCTCCAGGTTGTCAGTCAACTGCATACGGGACCGCACGAAATCGCACACTTCATCATTGCTCATCACATCCCAGATCCCATCGCATGCCAGGACAACAAACTCATCTTTATCGGTCCTCTCTTGTACCGTGATCTCTGGCTCTGGGGAGACCAGCTGCTCACATGCACCTAGCCCATCTACACACTTGTACTCAAAATCACCTAGTGCACGGGAAACAGCTAGCGAACCGTTGACTCTCTGGATCATAACACTACCGCCGGCATTCTGAATGCGCTCTCTCTCTGTAGGGTGGAATGGCTTGTGATCTTTGGTGAAGAACTCACACTTCCCATTCCTGGATAACACACCTCTTGAATCGCCGCAATTGGCAAAGAATATGTGTGTGGGTGAGATAATGCAACACACTGCTGTGGAGCCGCTCTTGTCGACCCCGTTCTCTAGTTCTGGCAACGTCCTAAGCTTCTCGTCCAGCAAGAGGAACCCTGTTCGAATTCCTTCCGACACATTTTCGACTGAAGGGGTAATCTGCCCTGCAGGCTGGTCAGTGCCTTTGAAATCTTTGTTGTTAGTGATAGAGTCCAGAAGGTTCTCTGAACAATACATAGAGACGTTTGCGCCCGCGTGGCCATCATACACGGCAAAGAAGGACCAGTCCTTGAGACCGTGCGGCAGGCCCAGCACTGACGTGTGGGAGTCTTCCATCTCCACTCGCCATCCCTGCATGCAACTCAAACCAAACCTCAGGCCGTTCCCAGAACCGTGCTCGTTCACTTTCTCTGTCTTTGGCTTGTCCAGAAATGCCCCCATCCTCGTGCCAGTTCACCTGTGGAAACAGGACAATTTATAGACCTGGTGAGTCAGAGTAACAACATATGCATTACACACAAAGACAGTGATGTAACAACGTAGGATGACCCAGCAAATAACGACTGAAAACACACACAACACAAAAACCATTACATTGTTACTGGACTATGTCTCTCAATGACTTCCCAAGCTGGGTACTTGTTGAACCTTTACAACATAATGTCTTCTAAAGCAAGGTATACTAATATAACAGTCAGATCAGTTGATCCTTGCAGTTGCAATAAAAAGTTTGAAAACGTTTGTCCCAAAACATCATACATTTCAAACTCAATATAATAAATACTGTACCATGATCATAATATGAACATACTTCATTGGCTAGTTAGCACAAAATTCAAGATGTGCTTGCTGTTGGACTCATGCTGGACCACTCATGCTATACATATTAAATGTATAACGTATGACAGGGGTAGTAAAAGACTGTTATATTCAGATAATTTATATCGGGTAAAATTACGAGTCACACTTGAATGTTAGCAGTGGACCAAGGGTACTTGTTTGTTTCTTGGGAGCCGGTATTGGGGTTGGACTGTAGAAGGTAGCGTTCAGACGTGACCCAGTGTGCTGACTGGGCTGGTGCGGCCTTTTCCTCCCCATGTAAACATTTCGCAACATTCATGAGGAGGCGTAATCCACGCTGGGAGAAGGCACTACGTCATCGCACGTCACACACGTAATATACCGGACCGTCCGGACAGCGACGCGATTCTGTAATTTCTATTCTGGGTTTAAGGAACCGAAACACACTACCACTTTCGGTCTGACGGCTTATGAAGTCACCGATATGTTTGGCGGAAAGGTCGCCAAATGCCTTCTGGCACGGCGCGGCATAGGCTCATAGCGATTCGGACAGCATGCGTTTGTCGGTCAATATCCTCCTAAGTCTACTCACCATTCCAGCTTCCCTAAAACAATGAGTCTCTAACCTCTCCTCTGTGTCATCAGCGCTGTCTGTCACGGAATTATGGGTTCTATAGTGCGGAAAATATGACTACATTC
This sequence comes from Branchiostoma lanceolatum, assembly GCF_035083965.1. Lineage (NCBI taxonomy): Eukaryota > Metazoa > Chordata > Leptocardii > Amphioxiformes > Branchiostomatidae > Branchiostoma > Branchiostoma lanceolatum. The sequence goes on along the minus strand of NC_089725.1, from coordinate 22,932,488 downwards.
TTCTCACCCGTAGGAAACGTTTCTCACCAGTAGCTGGGAGAACAAAATGGCGCCAACTTTTACTGTACGCATGTGCAAGAGCTGCTAATGTCCCGGATGTACGATGACGACAGGGCGAGGGGGAGGGGGAACTCACCTGGGACAATGAACAGGTGAATTAACAGGTGGAACCTTATATCCTCTGCCGGCCGGTAGGAATATGGCATCCAGGTATAGGTTGACAGTAAAGGCGAATGTGTTCTTTTCATCGGATCGGCACAAGTGATTTTGTTTTGTTTCTCATTTGTCCTCGAATTGTTTTATGATCAGCCGGTAAAGACACCAAAGAATTATCAAATAAACATTGCAAACAACAAGTGATGAAAAGGCTTGAGGTACGAAAATCTTCCCATGAACAGAATTTGTAGCCCAAACCCCCTCCCACTTTACGCACGCCATCTGTTTGGGCGCCAAGTTAGTTCGGACTGCATTGCTCTAGTTTGTACTGACGGTATAACTTCTTTCACACGTATCCCTTTATTCGTCAGAAAGAGGTTTCTCACTTGTTGCCTGGTGAAAATGTCGGCAGAACTACCGATCCATGATCTAGGGAATATATTTCGGATAAAGGTTAAGGCGTACGGAACGATATACATAACTGACTATTTACGAGTAAGCACGTCACTGCTGCTACAGCAAGTACCCGATCTTTAGTGCGAGTGAGGATTGGTGTATACTTCACAGCTGCCAAGTGTCCTTGTGTTAATTGCATCTTGTTCTTCAAGGCACGGCATAATAAACCAGCATGTAGCGGCTGCTTAAGCGGGTATAATGCGGCACGTTGGCGACCTCACGGCAAACAAAATTGGATTTATGTTGACTCTTGTGTTAAACAACAAATCGCACAAAGCGCGAAAAAGATTGTGTTTTTTTATCGATGAAATTCGCTGGAGCGCTCTATCAAGTCGCTGGGTTGCAGCAAGGTCGCCAACGTGCCGCGGGTCCAATGAGATACGGAGTAGTGGGTGAAGTAGTCACGTTATATAAGGTTACAACACACCATACCATATGTGCGGATCATTTCTGCAATGGTAGGACAACTACATAACTGTCCTCCCTTGAGTTCTTGAACTTAGATCCGTGACTTCTATCCATTCATAACACAGGCGATATGGTTGACTTTAATCGGTTGACGCTTTCATTTCATGTTTATTTCTATGAAGACATATGCACATACATCAAAAATATTCTTTATATAGGAATACTAGTAGTCTATTTCTGATTAGAATACAACACGTTATAGTTGAGGACCCACCACGGGCGTTGTTGTGGTTAAAAGTCAATTTCTTTTCGCACATAAAAAGAAACAAGCAGGCCAGTTTTGGTTACGCTTCAAAAAGAGCAACGTTTTCAGGTTACAAATATGTCAGGTATTGCGGTCTGTTAGTCTCTATGAGACTTCTTGGGTCAACATGGATGATAGATAATTTGCTAACAATAATGCTTAAAAACAATTGTACTATACTGCACATGTTAACGCTTACTGCAATTCTGCAATGCATTCATTAAGCTGTTGACGTCAAGACTGCTTTTCAAGCTGAGGCACGGATTAGACCACAGAATGAGAGTGCATCTAGACATGAAAGACAGATTCGGCCGTTTGCCTCCAAGCTACGAACTTTTCTTGAGCCCTGTTACCAAATCTCGTTTCAGGCCACCTGTAGATACGGCTCCCGCCCGCCCGGTGGCGCCCTTGTTCGGTGACTTGGGTGTAGACTTGATGACGGGTACGGACAGCCGTCTGCTGGAAGTCCTGGAGAGGAGGCGACTGCTGTGGCTAGTCCGACGTTCACTTACCATGTCAACCAGGTCGGAAATCCTTCTGCGTCTGTTCAACCGTGCTGTGTGATGGATGGAGAAGCACAGAAGACCGTTACATCTAATTTGCTGAACCGCTTAATAGCCCCACCAGGCATATGTAGCTATCACACACAATGTAAATTTAGCACAAAATGTATCTGCATCAGCGATCGTAAGAAAAGTGCGGAACAAACCATTGCAAACATTGGACGAAACTCACGACTCTTAAGCTAATAATATCTAACAAATAACTTGTAATTTTTCTTAAAACGAAGGTTAGTATATCAGAGTCTTTAAAAAAACTTTTGCTCGAAAATAAGAAGGATAATCGCAAGATTGAATGACTTAATACAGACAAACGTCCTTGCGTCGGACTACCTTGAGCCGTGGGAATACAACACGATTAGAGACCTATTTTGACAGATATCTCTCAGCACGTGACCCACCATGAAAGGTCTTGCTCAAGCCGGGGCCCTTGAACAGCGGCAGGTACCGGACATCCTCCTCACCCCCTTCACACTCTTCTGGAGGAAATATACAAGGGGAAACGGAGCATATAAAAACTAGGATACCCTCTAGAATATGAGGTAGGGCAATGACTTACAAGGAACTTGTTTCACTCTTTAAGGCCATATATATCCTAATTCCCACCATAATTTGGTACAAAAACAAACTTTTAAGGATATATGACAAATACTGTGCGATATGACCACCGTCTCAACGATGACAGACAGATCTGAATGTTACGTACTTTCTACTTTGATGAGGATGAAAGTGGCGCGTTCGGGCAGGTAGTTGGAGGCGTAGTCCCCGGGATGGCTGGCCAGCTCCATCACTTCTCCCGTCTCATCGGCAAGATCTATCGTGTCTGTGGGGAGGGAAAGGAGGAAAGACATGTAAAGAAAGAGGAAAAGGGTAGAAAAACGAACAAAGGGAAAGCAGGAACACAAAGAAAGAAACAGAAGAGAGGAAGAAAGAATGGAGGATAAAAACATAAAAAGAACAAAAGGCAAGGTAAATCTTTTTGTACACCTCATCGATGAAAGTTAATTGGAAATTACACACATTGCGAAAAAAACGCAACTTGTTCTAGGTGAAACAAAAGAATGGAATAATGCAAGTAAAAACCTTTAGAAACTTTCATTCAAAGTTTTTCATCAGGCCGTGTTGTTTGTTTGTTTATCTTTTTGCAAAAACAGACGGGTAACAAATAAAATAACTCACCACCATGCTCACAGCCACACTTGTCCCTAATAGCTTTGAGCAGGAGCAGAACTCGACATTTGGGGTTGAAGATCTCCGACTTGTTTTCTACAAAACAGGAGAAGGACAACTTGAAAGGCCAGGTACTTGTTAAGTCGTAAAGCTATCAACTTATATATTTTCATGTTATTTAGCGGACACTATACCGTTGCCAGAGTGGCGCCTGCTCCTGTATACATGTATTACAATGTTTGCACTGAAATATTACACCCTACTGCAACCACGTTCTCAATTCCTTTAGCACGGCCTCACAAATATACTTATGGCGTTGCCTGGCACGCAGTGAATTTTGTCAAACTAAAGTCTGCTTTAAGTGCCAGTAGTTATTCCCAGTACATACTGTCAGTCTTAGTCCTAGAAATATGAAAACATCTGCATGCCAAGAACCTGCCTGCTTACCTCCGTACCTTACTGTAATAAACATGATCTCCGGCGCTACCAGGGGCTTTCAGATGTACATGTAAGGTGGCTGCGGGTCGGGGGTGAAGCGCTGGGTCCTCACTACACAGCTGGGGTGCGAATGTCCGGGTCTTACAGCCACCAGCACCGCTCTGCTATAACGACAGGAGCACGTTGGGCGCACAAATGGACTTCGTACATTAACTCTCCACTTACCAACCCACAACTGTACATAGCAAATATGATATGCGTTAAAAATGAACCCAAAAGAGATCCTCGCACTTACCTTGCCTCACCTGTTCCCCTACTGTGCTTCAGATTTATAATCTTGGAAATGTCGTGGAGTGTTCCTAATGTCAACTGCAGGTGGCGAAAGGTCAACAGTGGGTTGCTGGATAAGAATCAGGACCTTTTCAAAAGATGAGAGGCAAAGCAAAATCTATAATTTTGATAACGATCCTGCGGTTGGAAAATGCTAACTGAATTGTAACGAAAGTTTTTTAAAAATCTATGAAAAGAGCTCCATTTGCGTCGCTGATGCCTACCCTGTTTAGTGTTATATTCTATAGTAATGTCCGGGCAATTGTCAAACTGTGGTGCAGAACAATGTAAGCGAAAACACCGAAACTGATTCTCGACTGATTTTAATCTTTTTCCCACTTCTAACTCTAATGCTGACCACAGGCCAAGACTCAATACTATATAAATGCGAGATAAAAGAGAGCAGTAATCCCCCTCTGCACGGCAGCCATGGTCTTTGGTCACCCCAAGTTAAATTTAGACAGGGCCCCGTGTTCAGAATTATCAATGACTGGTGACAGCATTCTGGGAACGATATCTACAGAGATATATAAGGCAGGACGTGGTCGCGCATAAATAAGAACGCTGTCGTGACATTTCAACTGGTCTGGATATCGTTACATGTTTTAGCACGGGAAAACATCTGAAATAAAAATGTCATTTGCTCTAATAAAATGGGTCATTTTGTCCAAATGACACCAGACATTGGTTGTGGTCAGCTGTAAAGCGATCTTCGAATAAGAACCATGCGATCACAGTAGACTGGTGTTTTCATTGCAGCATGAATGGTGTTTGTCTTGATGACGTCAACTCGTCTGACAACCGAACAGTAATGTCAAAACAATAAAAGAGTCCCGTTGGACCAATATCTTATGCGACACTAGTAATAAAACTGTTATTGAGACAGGTCCCGCATTTCCACTGGTCAGGAAATGTCTTTTAGAAATGAAGAATGTTGAGAGGAAATGTTGACAACGATTTCGCTACTATGTAGTAGCTACTATGTCATGGCTGTTTGAAATAACTTCACATTCAGATCCAAAGCAGCGTTAGCCATCACATTACTGTATATTCCCTGTGGGTTAGCTAGAAAAGAGAGTCTATTGAGGAACAACCTGTCAAAATATCCATTAAGACTTCAGCTCACATTTCCTAGTGTCTCGGATGTGTTGAACATGCCTACCCTTATTCCTCTGTCGCCGCGGTAACAATGCTGCTCTTTTCTGACCCAATGGCATGTGCGCGGCGTAGAATGAGAAGGGGTTCACTTCAGGTCAAGATGGTTCCGTCGCGTCCTTCCTTAGGACAGATGACAGGAAAGTCAAGGTCATTCTTACCGTTCATGATTCTGTTTGGCACTGAAATTTCCTAAACGAACCGACACAGTTGACCAAGTCCGGTCACCAAAACCTGGTTTGACTCGTTACCTAAACAATTGTATTTACACAGATGAATGAGAACAATGTACGTTTTGACGTATTGTTAAACACAGAAAGAAACTTTAGGCCCCAACCTGGCGTTGCCACTACAGCTAGAAACGTGCTGTTTTAACACTTACTCGTACAGTCTGGTCCCGTCCCCTCCCTGACGACATCGAGAAGACTTGACAAGGTTCACTCGACTCGAAAGAGCGTTTCCAACGTCAGGCAGACATTTGATCTGGAATGTTCCCCCTTGGTTGCATCTGAATCCTCCATTTTTTCGGGGGTGATACTAAATCCCGGTGTGCATTGTCACTTGTTAAAGGCGCCAGCTACAGTTTCAGTTTAATATACCAGAGTCGCGTTACGTTGACGTTACCACATGGTGCATTGTGGGATGTATGTAGAGTAAGGTTGCAGATACTTCTCTTGATAAGAAGTGATGAAACAACATGGTTTCTAGGGTGACTTGTTTCTCATTCATTCATTGCATATTGATGGCTGTCCTAATATGAAAAGATAAAAGTGCATTAAGTGAAATTTATCAAGATATATAGATCTACAGTCGTGAGGTCAACTGTTGTAAACGGTACAGACGGCAGCGTTCTCAAAAATCCTCCTTGAAAATTCTTCCTGAAGTGACGCATGTGCCTGGTCATGTGAGTTTCAATCATGACAAGCTGGGGGGTGTGTTTTATATACTATAACGATCCACTTTATACATATAACGTTATATATATATGTTAACAAAGGTTGATAGTGCATGTAGTGAGGCACGCTTGTTCGCTGTCGGTGATCAACGTATTTGCTGCAGTCCTAGCGGGATCGCATGGTACCGCTGCTAGATAAACGTCTGAAGTCAGCAAGTAATCATCGTAAATACCCAACATCTCATCTCTAGCTGAATATTTCTATCTTCCATATCTAGATTGGAATTCCAGGTCAATTCCTATATGATTGACATTTGCAACATATTGAGAGCGCTTTAGCCTAAATCACCCAGCGTCGTTGTGGTCAGTGTCGACTCTTCATACACAGGGGTTTTAGTCTCTATCTACGCCGGCTATAGTATAGGGAGAATATTTGTCAGGGAAGTTTGGCCACCATAGGGTTTCATTTGCGGGCGCAGAAAATGTTAACCTTACCGTGGACTAACTTTGCTGGTCAATTTTCCCCTTTTTTTGCAGAATGTTACTATCCCTTACCCCGTAGGAAGGCCTGGCGGAGGCTAGGTGGGAGATGGGTCACCCGTCGCCACCCATAGGTAGGCGTCATAGTCTACTCCTGGACCTAACAGTCTGTACATGGATGATGTCATTGTGGAATGTCCGTGAAAGCCTGACATCTGTTTCTACCGCTGTACAAGTTGTGCACCTCTTACTAGGCATGCCTAGATATACAGGAGACAGCTGTATGAATCCAATGCCATAGCCGTATAATCCATGTTTTCATCTGCCATTTTGACTGGAAGTTTCAGATTCACATTTATTATGGTATATCGCCGGGTTTTTTTTCTTATAAAGTAAACTGCTTTGTGATTTGTGGGATAGAAACCTACGAAGATGGCATCGGCTCGCGGGGCATCCGTGCAGCAACTGCGCTACTTAAACCCATGCCCATTCCCCTATTCCGCTAGGGTCATACCCAACACAACCTGCAAGAAAACCACGCCATTTTCGTAAATGGCATTTGGATAACAGCTGCCTGATTTCTTTTAAAAATGACGAAAAGAAGGACGCCTGCGTTTAACCATATGTCACAGTTGTCCTGTTTTATCGTAATATGAAATGGTTGAACTTTTACGTGGCAGAAAGGCAAAGAGCATCAAAGAGTCTTCCTGGGATATGTGAAGATTCCTTGAATTCATGAATGTTCGGATTGACATTTTGGAGATGTGAATGGCTTCAAGCAGCAAATGTAGAGGCACGCCCTGCTAATCACACTCCTAGTCCCCCCGAAATCTGTGGTCGGACGACTTTATATCCTCCGGGACAATTGTTTCCCGTGCGGCTCGTACAGAGAGGGAAGACATGCAGGGAAGGCCCTGCGCCGGCGGCCTGTCATGTGTAAGTGCGTCCCGGGTCAGTTCCATCGGCAGGTGCCCCTCCCCACCCCTCGGCCACAACATGCTTCCAACAGCTGTACAGCTCTAATGAGAGCCCATGGCCCTCCAGCCAAGATCCGTACTAGATGCGGCCTTTACTATCAGGACGGCATCTTTCTTTCCTCACCGGCACTGGAATGCTCGGCATGCCACGTCCCCATGAGGACAGGGCTTGCGCTGATATCATGTAATCCGTGTAAGACTACATGAGATGTACCAAAGACCAAAACGACAGTGCTACACAGCTTCCCCAACTCAATTCTTGCCGGTCCGAGGCATGATTCCAAACGCTCCGAGGCATAATTCCAACCGCTCCGAGGCATGATTCCAACCGGTCCGCGGTACAATTTTCTTTACGCACCGCGACCTGATTCTAACCGGTCCTCGGCAGAATTTTCTACCCTACGCGCGCGCTGCCCTGCGTTCCTCGACAGCGGCACAGTCCCCTGTCCCCCACGCTAATACAGTGGACGGTCCCAGATGGGTCAAGGGTCACGCGTGTCGAATGTGAACTGCGAAAATATAAACTTTCGTCGCCGTGTGTCATAGGCATATTTGCTGTTGTTGCAACAACCGTGACAGCAATAAAACCGGCTTGGCTCTGTTTAAATTATGATATTAAAGTTCAAGAGACCTCAAACCTGACACTGTCAGTGCTACGGACTATAGTATATATATCATATGAGTTGGCGGTGTACTTGACGGGATCGGTACGCATCCTTCTCTTCCTCAGCTAGCTCTCCTTTTATATAACGTTATACTATAGCTTGCATTTTGTTTCTGTGTTATTTCAGATTCTGAACCTGAAATAAACGGACCTGTCTCGCAGGACAACTTCCTACGGTGGCAAAAGTTCAAGTTGGCCACGGTTTTTTTTAGTCCTTTCAGCATATCGCATGGTCGAGTTATTTGATGAAAGTTCATACATGGACAACACAGACTACTAGTAACAGATAGCATTTCTATAACATTCGATTTCATTCATGGCTGGGGCTATAACAGGATTTTTCCGTGACTGAACAAGAATATCTTTTGTATTATCGACCGTATGTTTCTGTCAATGAATTTTATGGCCAATATCTAATGTGCATATTACACAACATTGTTTTGTGGTGAACGTGTGTGTGTGTGCTGGTAGCAATGTTGAGTCCACGACAGGCAGATTTCTAGAGGGGTCAACGCCCACTATATCATCCTTTCAGTCGATCTACTGACACGGGAGGGGCAAAAAGGAATATCTAACGCCAATTGTCCGTCGATTGTAGTTGATATTGTAGTACTACCAAAGACCAAAACGACAGTGCTACACAGCTTCCCCAACTCAATTCTTGCCGGTCCGAGGCATGATTCCAAACGCTCCGAGGCATAATTCCAACCGCTCCGAGGTATGATTCCAACCGGTCCGAGGCATTTCCAACCGCTCCGAGGCATGATTCCAACCGGTCCGCGGTACAATTTTCTTTACGCACCGCGACCTGATTCTAACCGGTCCTCGGCAGAATTTTCTGCCCTACGCGCTGACCTGCGTTCCTCGACAGCGGCACAGTCCCCTGTCCCCCACGCTAATACAGTGGACGGTCCCTGATGGGTCAAGGGTCACGCCAGTCAGGTCGTGTTTTTCAGTGCTTCGTTCTGACTATCACCGTCTCTAAAAATACGTGCGTACAAACTAAAAGGAAGCCCTGATTGTCAATATCAACTACAATATCAACTACAATCGACGGACAATTGGCGTTAGATATTCCTTTTTGCCCCTCCCGTGTCAGTAGATCGACTGAAAGGATGATATAGTGGGCGTTGACCCCTCTAGAAATCTGCCTGTCGTGGACTCAACATTGCTACCAGCACACACACACACGTTCACCACAAAACAATGTTGTGTAATATGCACATTAGATATTGGCCATAAAATTCATTGACAGAAACATACGGTCGATAATACAAAAGATATTCTTGTTCAGTCACGGAAAAATCCTGTTATAGCCCCAGCCATGAATGAAATCGAATGTTATAGAAATGCTATCTGTTACTAGTAGTCTGTGTTGTCCATGTATGAACTTTCATCAAATAACTCGACCATGCGATATGCTGAAAGGACTAAAAAAAACCGTGGCCAACTTGAACTTTTGCCACCGTAGGAAGTTGTCCTGCGAGACAGGTCCGTTTATTTCAGGTTCAGAATCTGAAATAACACAGAAACAAAATGCAAGCTATAGTATAACGTTATATAAAAGGAGAGCTAGCTGAGGAAGAGAAGGATGCGTACCGATCCCGTCAAGTACACCGCCAACTCATATGATATATATACTATAGTCCGTAGCACTGACAGTGTCAGGTTTGAGGTCTCTTGAACTTTAATATCATAATTTAAACAGAGCCAAGCCGGTTTTATTGCTGTCACGGTTGTTGCAACAACAGCAAATATGCCTATGACACACGGCGACGAAAGTTTATATTTTCGCAGTTCACATTCGACACGCGTGACCCTTGACCCATCTGGGACCGTCCACTGTATTAGCGTGGGGGACAGGGGACTGTGCCGCTGTCGAGGAACGCAGGGCAGCGCGCGCGTAGGGTAGAAAATTCTGCCGAGGACCGGTTAGAATCAGGTCGCGGTGCGTAAAGAAAATTGTACCGCGGACCGGTTGGAATCATGCCTCGGAGCGGTTGGAATTATGCCTCGGAGCGTTTGGAATCATGCCTCGGACCGGCAAGAATTGAGTTGGGGAAGCTGTGTAGCACTGTCGTTTTGGTCTTTGGTATCGGAGCGTTTGGAATCATGCCTCGGACCGGCAAGAATTGAGTTGGGGAAGCTGTGTAGCACTGTCGTTTTGGTCTTTGGTAGAGATGTGGAGCTGCTGTTGCATGTTGTGTTACCGAACAAGAGTAGAACATGTGCACTTCGTGTAAAGTAACCTTCTTCACACCATCTTGTCGATAGTAGGTCCGCACTGGCAGAGGCCGCCGAGCTGACAGACTTCAGTGGGTCTAAAGTTTCCCAGGGAAGGTTATCACAAATACTGTAGACTGTAGAACAATCGAATACAATTACCCCCGTTTAATTGCACAGTAATTGTAGTAATTATACAGAATTATCACCAATAGTACAGCGTGTTCTGAGACCGGTAAACCACCATGCAATAGTTCCGTCTTTGTCCTAGGATAACAGGTACAGGACCGCCTGGTCAGTGGTCGGAGGAACATACCAGACCAGAGAAAAACACTACGAGTCTATTGTACAGTTAGGTCCAAATAGGTTTACGAGATATAAACCCAAGCACACTCAACGTACTGCGTGTGTGATATGTAAGGCATTACATACAATGTGAACATTCTGGCAACTACATGTATGTAGAAAGGCGACTCCGCAAGTTATCGTACAGAAAACATTTTTTCTACAACGAAGGGAAGGAAAATGTGACCATTTTTGTGATGAAAAGTACAGAGGAGTAGTCCAACTTATGGCTGAAGTTCGTCCTTGATCAGACAAGATGTTGATCGTTTCCTATGGTGTTCTCCGAAAGTTAATCTGCAGGAATGCATTGTCCAGAGTGCAGAAGCGTGTTGTCTTGTTCGCGCATCTGACATCTGTATCTTATTTCCTTCACTGCAGATAAAACACACTGAGTCATGGTGTATTCTATCCGTACAAACGATGTCCAGACTCTGAGAATGATCCTGAGGTCTCCAACTTATGTAACGTACTTTGCATGCCGGGATAGCTTTTGGCTATTGTATAGCTGAAAAGGCGCTTGCCCGTTGTCGGTAGCCAAACGCCGCAAAATCTTTCTGTCTGACTCAATGAATGAACACCTTTGCGTCCATACAACAGTATAGCAGGGAAGAACCTTGTGAATCTACATTTGGAATTTTAGTATGATTTTGAATGAAGATTGGAGAGACGTTCAGATGACATCCAGTCCTTGCAGTTGTATCATTCACCTCGTTATGTTCACTTTTAACATCCTTTATCTAAATTGCTGCTTCTCAATTGCTGCGTTTCTGAATAACCGTGAGCGACGCTGAACAGGAGTATTTCATTCACCACATGCTTACATGTGTAAAAAGACAGGCTTTGCAACTGGAACATGAGTAGTGCATTGAAACCTGAACTGACCATGTATATGTATGAGGTGTTGTAATCTAACGTCAGGACTCCCAGATGTGTTGGAGGGGACGTTTGGATCGATCTGCCACGCTCACTACCATTGGCTAAAATCCTATAATCATATGACAGTAGAGTCAATTCCACATTACCGAGAGGGTGTTTGTTGCCTTTTGTTCTAACATTTACAAAACCTTTGTAACAATCTATGTGAGATAAGTAACTGTTAAGAACAATTTCCAACATCTATTTGATGTTCTAAATATTTTCTGCTGTGTTCCAACAGGCCAACATTGAACACATTATTTGTATTAGTTTCTAAACTGTTGCAACATAGATTGATCATTTGTTTGAACATGTTCCAACATTCTACAAATATGATATAACTGGGTCAGTGGGCTGGGAACAGGCCAATTCACACATCCCTTCAAAGTATAGGGGATTAAGCCTAGGTGCCATGCATAGACACCTCAAGACAAAAGAGTTGCCAGTGTCCAGACGTGAAATCTAAAAATATACAGAGGCAGACAATAGAGCGTGATTAGCACCTACATTTATGGGGGCAATAACCCATATCTACCATTTTGAGAATGATGCAAAATGTTGGAACATGTTCCAACAGTGAAACAATCACACAGATGTTTAAAAATTGTTCTAAATAAAGAGATATTTATGCAAATACTTTCAAAATATTTCCAAAATATAAAGATGAGTTCAGACATGTTCAAACCTTCATTTCTAATTGTTTGAACAGTCTGGAATTATTTTGACTGAAATAGTCTTTGCTCTAAAATTGTTCAAACTTATTAGCAATATCATCTGAAAACCCTCTCGGTGACATGGAATTGACTAGTCACGGCCCAATTTTCACAATGTATCTTAATTCGACGCCATTCAATATAACAAAGAGAGCGTCGACAAGCGTATATACCACTTCAAAGTTTCATTACTTCATAAGGCCCTATATATGTATACATTTGTAAAGCATATCAGGCAAAGGTGCTTAAGTTGTAAGCAATATCGACATAGAATTAGACCTCAGACCTAGTCTACTTCCTGTTGACGTAGAACTGGAAGTAAGGTTTATATACAATCCGTAAAACGGTATCATTATGGCCTGATACAACAAAAAACAACTAGTCCGCCGTACTTCTCAGCAGCCTTCACCACGCCAGAGTACCACAGCCGACTCCATAGGCAGGCTACCGGCCACTGCTACTCACCTTAGCCTGTATTTACACAAGCTCTCGGCAGAGGATGGCGGTTACAGGACCGGCTGGCCACTAGGAGCGCGATTCGTCAGGCTACTACTCACCTAGCATACTAATATGCACTATGTCAAGGAGTCAATGTCCACGTGGTTAGCATCATCACAAATTTAATCTCAAATTTAATTTGAAAAAAAAAGGGCAGCGGTACGCTTCTTGCGTTGGCCAATGACATTGAAATGTCGTATGAGAAGATGTAAAACAGGGTTACCTTCAGGTCAGATTGAGCACCGTTGGTCCACTCTGGCTAATGTCATGAATGTAATAGGTCGGGGTTTTAGGACCCAGCGGGACAACTGACATTGCAAGAAGAAAATAACTTTTTAGAAAAATTTGACTCTAATCATTTCTCTGGTCGCTTTGCACGCGAACGAGCAAATTCAACGCTACTTCAAAGTTGTCTTGCTGTAATCCAACGATTTCTAATAAGTTCAAAGCCGTGCTGTTTTGTCGCAGCTGATCGAGCGTGTAAAACTGGTGGCTGGACGGGTTCCAGATGCGATGGCGTGCCTTGAACCTGGGAACTTTGGACCGAGTCTCCTGTTTCCCGTCCCGCACCGGCAGAGGAGGAAACAGACTGCGTGCAGCTACAACCATTAGAAACGGTCGATCTGATCACAACTGTGGAAGTCGGAAATCTCCGCGGAGATTAAACTGGCCATCAGTTTGATCCTAGTGACCTTGGCCAAACGGACCAACCGAAGGAGAGTGTCGTCTGAGACGACCGCTGATAACATAACATGACATGACAGTTCAGTCAAACAGAAACCTTTTACTCTGTGATCCATATGATCATCGTATTTTTCATTTTTTTTGGGAACTGAAATCGTCACATTTCTATCATATCATAAAATTTATTTCTTCTTCTTTTTTGTTGCAATTTTTTAGTTGTAGTAATTCCTGTTATTACAGAGAGTTACCCACACCCATTCTTCATTAAGCTTTCATATTTTCTAAAATATGACTTGGAAGGCGAACAAAACTCAGAAGCCAAGAAACAAAGGCCGACAATGTGAAGAAAAATCTATGTACGGGAGGCAAGTTCCCCAGTTACGATAGGATAAACAAAACAAAATGGCTTCTCGTTGTCTCTTTACCCGGGGTAATAAGGCTTCTACCATTGCCGAAAGTTCCATAGTTTGTTTTTCTTGGAGGTGGAGGGAGTTCACAACACGCTGTTCTTCCGTGCAAACTTCTGCTCCTTCGAGGTGATTAGCATGTTCTTACCCGTGGTGCTCTACGGCAGCCTGATACGTCAGCATCACTTGACACAGTTGGCACGAAGGGCGTCCAGACCGCGGCAGTCAGCGTTCAGACTTGGCACGGAGTTCAGCTCACCAGCTAGCCGGTCAGTTTGGATCTTTTTGTTCCACAGCCAGGAAAAACTTGACAAGTGTGGCCAGGTGTGTACAGGTGAGCCATGAGGATACAAAGAATACAGTCCTTGTGGTTTGTGGTCCTGGCCCTTGTGGCCGGGACGGCGGTGGCACAGAGCCCTTGCGGACCGTCGCAGTTTGAGTGTAGTGACGGGTCTTGCATCGAGTCCATCCTGCAGTGCGATCAAACACCAGACTGCCCAGATGCTAGTGATGAAGAGAATTGCGGTAAGTTTCTTTCAACATTGTCTAGTTGTATGGAGAAGATGGATGCAAGCTATTCATGGAAGTAATTCTCACTTGCAAATTGCTGAGTCTTCTGGCTTGTCAAACTTCTTTATCATACTCCATATGGAGCCATTTACTTGCCTTTAGCGCGTATGTTCTAATTTCATTTCTCTGTGATGTAAAATCAGCCGGGGAATAATTACATCTTGTTTGCGCCGTGCTTGCTGCTCTGTTGGCGGTATTTGGTACACCAGTGTCACAGTCTTTGCATAACTCTGCTTTCTGCGGTCTCCGGCCCGACCAGAGGCCAGGCTGGTCCAATTATTATGAAATGCAGACCCGGCTTCCGCCACGACAGAAACGGAAGGCCGCAGTGACAACGTGCGGCGTAAACATTCGGATGGATCACCAACATCTATCAACATTTCCTAAGTTCTGCGAAGGAAATCCGTCTGACCCGAATCTGACTTTCTTGGTTCCTTTTCGTTTGATCTCTATATAATTCACTCGGCGCGTCAGTCCCTAATTTTTCCTTCAAACTTGGCTACGGTTCGTGGCAGGCGGCCTGACGAGGTACCGCAGTGTCTGGAACATTAGTTGGATCCAGATGGGAGGGAAACGGTCTAGAAAAAACTCCGAGTCCAACTTGTCCAGCGCATGAAGAGGCACATCACGCGATTTGTTCTGAAAGTTCGCGACGAGGCGTTCTACCCTGGGTTGTCCCGAAATGGGTCAATAGCGGCAATCACGGCACGAATTGTACCCAAATACTAAACAGCTATACTGGTCCTAGGCGTGCCAGTTTTGCAGGTTTTCACCAGACCATAGACACATGAGAACACCAATAAAAGATATGATTCTGATGTGTAGCTACGAAAAAGGCGAAAACTTGCACGGACGGAGAACAAATTAATGTGTATGGAGACTGAACGCATGTTACATCACAGTTCTTAGCTTCCTTGGTCACATCAAACCTCCCTTAGTGGGTCAGTGTTTACCCAGTGTGAGCTTGACCACACGAAATTCTCGTACATCCGTCTTCACTTCCAGGTGTTTGTGTATCGACAGCGCCCCCACTTGGACTTACAAACAATTCATTTTCGCCCGTGTCAAAGAAAACATACACAAGCACCCAATGCGATAATTGATGAGCCGGCCACAGCGGGGGAGGATAGTCTCGCTCTCGGGCCATGTTTACAGACAACAGATAATGTATACTTTAATAATTGGGTCAGTCTCTCTCCCATGTTTCGGTTATTCTTTTACTTGCCTGGCTCTAAGAATAGACGAGGAGGAGGCAGTTTTGTTCTCTTGCCAAGTTGTAAGCCTCATCCTCTCAGTTTTATGTTCCACATTCCACAGTCACTAATTTATAGCAGATACATTTCGTAAAACGACAAGCTCGCAAACTCATTCCCAGGCCATTGCAGAAAGCAAGCGGGTAGGATAGCCTCGCTCCCAGGCCCAATTAGACCCACCGTCGTCAAACGATGCATAATTTAAATTTCACGGCATTCCTTGCATTGTGATAAAACCAGAGACGATAAATGGTCATAAATCGCCACACTCCAACATTACAGTAGACTACAACCTCCTTGAGTAGAACCAAATCACACATAAAGAAGCCATAGCCTATCTGTCGTTTTGTTGTGCCAATACAATTACGGAATGACATGTGTCGGATTTGCGTGTTTGTTTTTGGCTGCTGAAAAGCCGGTTTTACATGTACCACGCTGGTTTCCTCGGGGATATGGTATGGGAGGTGCCGATAGGCGATCTACGGACGGGCCGGGTCTGTAGAACAGCTGTGCAGGGCCTGGCAGCGGCCAGCGGAATGAATTTGTATGGATGTCGTCCGTACATGAAGTTTGGCATCATTACGTGAATAAGGAAAAAGTGCTGACTCTATTTAGTGAATTTGTGTCATCGTTTTACATACATCTCTCATTGTAAAATTACGACGAAGTCGGTTTTCTTCCCGAGAAATTTAACGTCGGGTGAGTGAAATATGAAATTGCGGCAAAATTGGTGACCCGCACAGCACAAAAACTTATCAAGATAACATATCGTGTGACATGCTCGGAACGGAACGTGGAGCCTGCTTGGCGCCTTAGATGTTGTCCTCGGGGAGGGAGCACAGTTTCCTTATAGAGTTTATCATGGCTTGATAGGCACCATACTTTCGCATATACAAATTCTTGCCACACGTCCACATAACACTAAACTGGAATAGTGCTGATTTGTCACAGATCCAACATACACAGTTTACAGTAAGACTTGCGATAATTTGCTCGACACATTAACACATCATTAGTCAACCCCAGGGAATCTGGGGGCCTCAGGGCCAGGAAATGGCGTAGTGGCCAGAAGATTAATGCATATCGAAGTGTTTACCGCATCATCTTGATATCAAAGTTGATATGATCGCCTATAAAAATTTTCCCCTCATTTATTTTCACAAAACATCCTAGTTTCGATCGGTCAGTGTACCCGTCCCTTATAAAAGACACATTACTAACCTTGTTAGATTGACTTTTTGCATGGTTTTCCTCACTGTATATTTGGTATGTAGTCTCGCTTTGTAGCATCCAAAGCTCCAATGCCCCTTCGGAAAGCGTGGAACAAGGAGCCTTAAAATGGATCTTAAAGCGCTTTGCGTGGAACGTTCACGACACACAATTGAGATACCTGCTACGTGACGTCATGATCGTACATTCAAATTTGAAGTATCATGACATGGGTGTAGAGAGGCTAACTGCCGGCAATGCATCTGTATGCCCTCGTCCCCATTTCATCTATGGGAATACATCATGTATTCCCAAGGATGACATGGGGACGAGGGCATACAGATGTATTGGCGGCAGTTGGCCACTCTATACCCATTGATGAACGTAAAATGGCGGCTAAAAACGTCGGCGAACGACTTGGGTACGCCCTGGGCAGGGTTGAAAACTGTGACGTAACTGTGACGACTTCCGTATTTTACATAAGCGCGACCAACACATGTCCAGTGCCGCAAACAGACGCCTGATGTCATCAACATGCAACAGCGGTTTTGAAAGCGAACGCGCTATATATGCTAGTATGCAGAAATTACAACAAGACAAATCAGAATTTCACTTCAGGCATTTAAGTCGATCAGACGATTCAGGGCACTTTCCAAACACCAGCTTTCAACAAACTGGTTTCTTAGATTAGCAGATTCACCTTCCATTCCACATGTACTATTAAATAGCGACCAAGCTAAAGCTAGCCCTCGATTCGGCCTTCGATTCACAGCCTTCGTTTCAGCCCTCGATTGGATTTTGCCGCCGATTCAGCCTTCGATAAGAGGGAATAGACAGAACATAGCAACCTATTCAGTTACCGATTCGAAAAACCTAGAATCTATGCCAGCTCTCTTACAACGAACACAAAAGGCAACACAAGGCTCAACTAGTACCAAATCACTCAACAAGGAGATATTTACTTGCAAATAATGTCGGAAAGGACATAATATCACGAAATCGGCATAAAATAATAGTGACAACTGACAAGGGACACTGGCCCTCGATTCGGCCGTCGATGGGATTTTATCTAGATGTGGCCCATGAACTTGAAATAGTATTTAGGATACTTTGAGATCTAGAGTACTTTATGCGAGTATCTAATTCAACTGGCCGGATCTTATGAACGAGCCACAGGGGGTCTCATCAAGCCCCGGTGAAGCTAGCCCTCGATTCGGGCATCGACTTGCCTGGGAAAGAAAGGCTTGCTGGACGGCGTGTAGCGATTTCTGCTGTTTATCTAGATGTGGCCCATGAATTTGAAATAGTAACTAGGATACATTAGGATCTAGAGTACTTTATGCAAGTATCAAATTCAACTGGCCGGATTTGATGAACGAGCCACAGGGGGTCTCATCAAGCCCCGGTGAAGCTAGCCCTCGATTCGGGCATCGACTTGCCTGGGAAAGAAAGGCTTGCTGGACGGCTTGTAGCGATTTCTGCTGTTTATCTAGATGTGGCCCATGAATTTGAAATAGTAACTAGGATACGTTAGGATCTAGAGTACTTTATGCAAGTATCAAATTTTACGGGCCGGATCTTATGAACGAGCCACAGGGGGTCTCATCAAGCACCGGTGAAGCTAGCCCTCGATTCGGGCATCGACTTGCCTGTAAAGAAAGGCTTGCTGGACGGCTTGTAGAGCTTTCTGCTGTTTATCTAAATGTGGCCCATGAATTTGAAATAGTAACTAGGAACGAGAAGAATGAAGTTTACCTGCGGATGCGTCAAGAATGTTCCTAAGTTCTTAATAACCAAAGGTAACGCTTAAAGTATTCTAAAATATGTTCTAAATAAACAAAATGTAACGGATAAGATGATCGTTCTACAATACAAGAAGATAAGTCAAAGCGGCTTGAAAAGACATGCTTTAGATTACAAAGCAGACCTATATTAGATACATTAAATACGTAGTAGAGCATTGTCCCAAGTACTAGAAAGTTCACTCCGTAGGCTTTTCGTTCGCCGAGCGTGAGCGTTAAACGTGCGCGTTCGGAGAACAACTTTGTTTGAATAAAGTGAGTGGATTTCGAGGACTGAACGTGTCGAGACGTATTTTACTTCGTTGCATGTTGTGTCTTGTCTTCCGTCGTTTCGTTATCTTCATCGTCAACCCGCCAGCAAGATCCATTACAGAAGGAAGGCTACCATCCCCGCTTCCTTACAGTAAGACATATCATTAATTTTCTGAAGTTTTCCCCGACTTCTGGACTCCCATCTTTGTGTATATGGGTGACACGTTACAAGTGACCACGATGCTGGTGAGTCCCCTGATCCTAATGTATCCTAATAACTATATCAAGTTCACGGGCCACACTTAGATAAACAGCAGAAAGCGCTACAAGCCGTCCAGCAAGCCTTTCTTTCCCAGGCAAGTCGATGCCCGAAACGAGGGCTAGCTTCACCGGGGCTTGATGAGACCCCCTGTGGCTCGTTCATAAGATCCGGCCCGTAAAATTTGATACTTGCATAAAGTACTCTAGATCCTAATGTATCCTAGTTACTATTTCAAATTCATGGGCCACATCTAGATAAACAGCAGAAATCGCTACACGCCGTCCAGCAAGCCTTTCTTTCCCAGGCAAGTCGATGCCCGAATCGAGGGCTAGCTTCACCGGGGCTTGATGAGACCCCCTGTGGCTCGTTCATAAGATCCGGCCAGTTGAATTAGATACTCGCATAAAGTACTCTAGATCTCAAAGTATCCTAAATACTATTTCAAGTTCATGGGCCACATCTAGATAAAATCCCATCGACGGCCGAATCGAGGGCCAGTGTCCCTTGTCAGTTGTCACTATTATTTTATGCCGATTTCGTGATATTATGTCCTTTCCGACATTATTTGCAAGTAAATATCTCCTTGTTGAGTGATTTGGTACTAGTTGAGCCTTGTGTTGCCTTTTGTGTTCGTTGTAAGAGAGCTGGCATAGATTCTAGGTTTTTCGAATCGGTAACTGAATAGGTTGCTATGTTCTGTCTATTCCCTCTTATCGAAGGCTGAATCGGCGGCAAAATCCAATCGAGGGCTGAAACGAAGGCTGTGAATCGAAGGCCGAATCGAGGGCTAGCTTCAGCTTGGTAAATAGCGCAAGGTAAGCACAGGGTACTGCTCCTGTGTACCAAACACACCAATTAACCGTTTAGGAATATTCGGGAAGAGACCGGGCACCTGTCCAAGCCCCAGCCTGACTGCTGACGAGTGTCTGCTGAGACCGAGGGTGTACAGGACCTGTGACATCGACGCCGACTGCAGGGGCGGGGAGAAGTGCTGCTTTAACGGCTGCGGAGAAGAATGTATACAAGTGGTCGCCCGGAGTAAGTTAGACATTCCCCCTGGACGTACGAGCTGTTGTCTCCGTTTTCTTGTTCCCCCGTCTCCCCCTCCACAGATTTCGTTAGCCGAGCAGAAGTCCGCAGGCATGTAGAGTGTTGGCACGTCTCATGTCGTGTTGTCTGCGCCTCGTGGCCTTCCGTTCGCTTGCAGCTGCTAGTTAACATGCACAGGTTAACATGTATGTAACAAACATTTTGGAGTACGCACTGTGTAGAGTTAATAGTCCACCCTAGCTACCTGCGCCAGCTTGTTGCGTTCTTCATCCGTCAAATTATGCTGCTTAATAGAGAGTGGGTCATCAGTCATTCCCCCATCCTCAGAAAACATTTTTGGTTTTTTTCATCGCTCTTTCGCACAAAAAAAAGAAGAAAATTAGTTCTAGTCCATACTCTGAATTCTTTCACCAGAGTCGATAAGCCGTCAGTGTTCTTTATCTCATCTGTTATCGACCACGATCTGGACTGATTGACTACATCCGTCTGTACCTCTAACAGGTCTTAAATCAAGCCCAAGGATGAAGTATACAATTTTACAGAGATCCTTGCAGAGATTTAAAAAATGGAATTACATGTGCGCTTTGGCTCCGCCCATTAATCATTATGGCTTTCAACATCTGCGTTGCTTATTTAGTTATTATGAGTGTCACTCAGCATCTAGTACATGGCAGTGCGTATATCCGCATTGACATGCATCCTGCGTTTTGCCCTTCGTACCCTATAATTTGTCCAGATCACTTTTGTATATTTGTCCTGGCTCTATCCACTCTGCATGTAGGTCACTTCAATTGCTTACTAGTCAAAATGCCAAGCGTCAAAGTAAACATCCGTTTCGTTTGTCCTTTTTGTCGTTTATATGTTTTTTAATACAGTTTAAGAATTATTGTTACTGATGTATATGTCTTTTGTCAGAGAGTTTATTTAGTTATTTGTATGCTATTCATTAGTGACGTGTTTCATATGACAGGCAAGCTGGCAAAGTTTTCAGTCACTTTAACGTGTACAGATTTCTAAATGACGATGCTTCTATCTATGAAAATGATTTCAACGATGGATCGGTGGTAAGCCTTCGTACATTGTCACACTACCTTACTGTTTAGTCAACCAAAAGTGTATTCATTAACACCTACTTCCTCGCCTTCTTGTCCTTTAAAATGCAATTCAATTCTACCTACAGTTTGGAAAGACACTAACTTACCGATCATTTTCGGTCATACATAGTAGTTGGATTCCGAAAATCCTGACACAATTATTTTCGTGGGCAGTGAACAAGAACAGTTTCGTGAGTAGGACATTTGTGGCAACTTCTGTGGAAAACGAAGTATTTCCCACTCGTGGAAAATTTAGTTTCTACGGATGATTCTCTCAACTCACAGCATTGTCTACATAGTGTGGTATTCACATTTTGGTTCCGCTGGGCTGATTCAAATGTTTTATCAACATAGACGGTTGGTATGGTACATATAGCAGTTAAGATGCAGTAAATATTTGTTAAAGTAGATACACTGTAGCTCTCTAGTCTTTGTTTGATCTGGCAACAGGCTGGGAGTTTTCACGAGCCAGTGTGATGCATGGAAGCAGGGAGATGGATGTAGGACAGCGTGACCTTTGACACCATCAAGTCCTCACAGACACAGGCATCCGACCAACTGGGTTAGCCGTTAGCTCATTCCGAAAGACTTGAATTGAAATATTTTCAAGAGAGGGGCTTTAACCGTACTTGATTGTCATATGATGCCTGCAACTGTTTGTGCAATAGTCTAGTTGCCCAATTTTCAATGGACTGGGAAGTAACGTGATTGGTGCAATCATCCATTTATTCCTCCGCTAATTCCATGTTAGAGATTGTTAGACAGGACATGCTCTGGTGTCACGGAATGTTCCTCTAGACGATGTTTTATTAGGCAACATTCCTGTAGAACGGACACCGGTCTGTTTTGATTACCGTACATAACCCTAATACCCCTTCCCAAGCACCTTTCCGTTCTTTTACTATTCTCGGCGCAGATGAACTTGTGCGAATGTTGCTCATTAAACCACTTCCACCCCTAATCACTTCCATACACTCCCTGGTCTCAGGGGATATCACCTTGATCTGTTCTCAAGGAGATTGTCTTTCATCTTGGGCATTCAAAAAAATGTGACGACACCCCTGCCAGAGAGAAATCGGAACGCATATTCAAGTTATATCGGAAAGCTTTTTGCCCAGGGGTATGTCTTGGATGGAATAGAGAGATTCTTTAGGTATCAACAAAAGGACATGAACGTTTGCTTTAGAAAATCATGGACATAGCTGTTTACCATAATGACTATCGCTCGTAAGGGGTGGATCAGATAGGAGCTACCAAGGGGCAATGGTAGGGGCGGTGGTTGTCGGAAAATATGTGTCAATTTTCACCAAATCGTATGTTTGTCTTCAGCAGTTTTCTTCTCTCAGCGCTCTTGTGTAATCACCTGTAGGCCCCCTCTACCGACCCTTGCGGGAAAATAAGCAACCGGCCGGGGTACTGTACTTTTATTCCCGATGGTTTTCGGACCTAGTCCGCCCGGATCTTGCTCCATGTTCTCTTCCCAACAATAAATGTCAAAGTTTTGTGTGGATTTCCGACATGTACAGAGGAAGCAGGGCTTCCTGGAATGGTGAGAATGTGACATGAAGGACGGCGCCATATAGGAGATTTGTCCGGTGTAATTGTTGGTGACAGGTAGTGCTGATGGGCGGACAAACAACAGGTTCAGGTGTTAGATCAAGTGTTAATCTCCCACGCAAGTATATCTGCAGAAGGTCAAGGAATTATATATCTCATTATTTGAAGTAAGACGCATTGGAACGTGAGACAAACAACTCCCGATGAAATATATTCTTGATAGATTTATGCACTGATCTTCGGAAAGGTGTTGCCATAAACTTGCATAAGCAGGGAAACTGGTGATAAATTATTCTGGTGTTTCAACAGCTGTTGCATTTTGTGACCATGGTATCCGGTAACCTCTGAAAAACTGAATGCAGCTTGTACTTTGCATTGAAAATCGAAGAAGTATGGGCAAATCCACAACGCCTTCACTTTGGACACTGTAGCGCGGCTATGTGGTAAAGAAAGGAGAGATACCTGTCTAAAGTTCTAAACTGGAGGAATCTGTTCTGTATCTGGGATTTCGTGAAAATAATTAGCTGACCAGTTAATACAAAGCAGATGTTGTGCGGAAGCTGCCACTGACATGGTCCCGATAGCTTGATTGGATTTCTGACAAAGTTTACATTCAAATATTTATTTGACCGTGACAGCAAGGACACAGACTTTATGCCTGCACCTCAGGAGTACTAGTATCTGTGCTTGCCTTTCCTTGCATCGACTATTCCTTCAAGTTTGGCTCCATTTAAATACTCAGACTGACTGATAGCTTCAAAGTCTTCGAAGTTGGCTGGCTGGCTTAGGAATGACCTTGGGACTTCGGCTCGTGGGACGAAGGAAAAACAAGATATCACTCGATCACGATAAGCTTATATAAACTGTTTAGCGGGCTGCCAACCCCGGGAGGACGGTGGGGAAGTACATGTATATACTATATTGACCAGTTCTTTGTCAATGTACTTAACGTCCAGATCAGCTAACAAAGTAAGCACAGTCCCATCAAGGTCATCTCTCTGATATTCCAATGTGTCGGCAACAGAACAGTTTATGATGACATTGTGGTTACCTCGCTAACTATTCCCATTTAACAATTACTAACGTTTCTCACTAAATACGTTATAGCAAATACTCAAATAGATACTCTGAATTGAAAAAGAGGGGGTTCTCTGATTTGGTACAATTCTTGATCTTGTGCCAAAAGGAAAAGGAACCCTTTGTATGGCAGAAGATGTTGTATGACCATACCGTGCAAACGGTCTCAGCAGTGAAGGGTTATTGCACTGGTGGTACATGAGCCAAAATGCCGCCCCAGGGCCCAGTAATGGTTGATCTCACCCACCAAGCGGACATATGCCTCATGTCAGACCTTTGCTTTGCTCTGAGAGCAGATAACAATTTCAAGCTGTAACCTCCAGGGTGGGGCCACTCACTGATCTCAACACCTTGGACTAAGAGTTAATATTAGATATTGTTTGATGAGCCGATATTCACATTTTACTTGTGAATACGCCAGTATGATTCTTTTTCATCGCTTTCCAAATTCAGGCCAGGCATCTCATCGCGCTAGCATAGCCTGCATTGCGCAAGAGGGCGAAGAGACTCGACAGCTGTAATAGGTTTGGATACCAGGCTAGGCCTAACCACCTGCCTGTTCACAATCCTATCTAACTCAAACCAAGGTCATGATGTGCAATGAAAATACACTTCTTCCTAGTACATTAGACTCTCGGGGCGAAGACTTAAATCGATGCAAACTGGCTTGAGACATGACACCGCTTAGGGCCACCGGGCATGTGGTGGCAAGGATCAAGGTTAGATAAACATGGAGGTTCTGCCATGCTGAATATGCCTCCCCCAATCATGCTCCGCCGGTATGTTCCTTACGGTACGTGTTGTCGCTATGTAGTGCTGGGCTTAACGTTCCATTTCAAGCAACTTGCCTTTATCTCGTTAACTTTTTAAGACTTTGATGAAACCATATTTTTATTTTCCTAAACTTAAATACCTCGTTAGATGAAGACACATTGGATCGCTGGGCTCTTGTGAATGTTGTACGGTTGGCCTGTAACATTGTGATATGTGAATGAAAAGAAATTCAAAACGCAATAATATTTTTGTTTGTGTCAAGGCGACCTCTGACATGATAAGTTTTCATTGTGTCATCGCCGAATTGTTATTTTACTTGTACTTATGAAGTATCAATGGCACCTTTCCTACTAGCCAGTACCACAGTATTCATGAAGTTCCACCATCAACCCCCTAACCATACATACCAGTATTATATGTTAAGTATCTGCCCCATGGGTCGACGAAATCAATGTACATACTTGGTGCATATTTGCATATACAAAACCTTTTGGTTGCTCAACAATGTGCACATCATGTGTCAGTGGTAACACCCTGCAGCTGGCCCGGGCTGCCAAGGACATGCAGGACAACCCGGGCAACTGAGTTGACACAACCCGATAAGGCGATTAACTTCAGCTGGAACTTCACAGGCGGGGGTACACTACTCCAGTAGTTGTACTCAGGAAACGTTTGGTCTGATAGGAACTTTATAACATCCTTTTATACTGCTGTTTGGACAAAGTGGGATGTAATGTATGGCCATGTTACACAATCAGGGCACTGGGGATTATCAAAGAATATCACCGGGCAACATAAACTATCAGAGGTTTGTGGTTTCGACTTTCGTGTTTTCTTCAACATCGCCCATTGAGTAATTTGCGTTATACAATGATATTATTCCAGAATTTGCGTGGGTAAAAGATTTTTAAAAAGGCAGGACCATATATCAGTCACAAGGTTGCTGAGTTCGTAGGCTGCACTGCAAAGTTCAACCACCATGCACTGTGGAAGATAGTGGCGAATAGTAAAGACATGCTTTACCTATAAGGTGTTACTTCGGCTTTGCATAACTAGATGTGACTGTGTGCATCGTAATGAGGTATTGCCGTGACGTGTGCGTGACCTGGTCTCTGACTTGCCCACAACTTATGACTTGCATTCCTCACCGAAGCACGTTAGGAAGTAATCACGTTATGTGCGTGTGTGGGGGGATGTTTGGGCGGGCGTGATGAAGAACAAGTATAAATTTACGAGGCAGGGGTCAGCACGGGTGGTCTGATGAGGATGGGGGGTGGGGGGTGGTCATAGTGACAAAACGAGATAGAGAAAGCGTCCAGTTTTCCTCCTGATTTAGGAAGGCTGCACAGGTTTTTGTTTGCCTTGTAATGTTGCATTGGTTGATACCGTAAACTATATGTGGCTTGAATAGCCCTTGATTGTACAGTTGGGAAGACAGGTGTCTCCTTGATACATCGATGAAGTCTATGGACATTGAGGTAAAACAGTATGTGAACCAAAATAAATCAAGCAACTGGATAAATTCTCAAGAGTCATACTATCTTTCATCAGAAAGACATTCTCAGTCACTGATGAAAGATAATGGATGCTATCTGAAATGTGTGACTGTTTGTGGAATTTATCCAGCTGCTTGATTCATGTGCTTGATTTATTTTGGTTTGCGAGATGTGTCTCCTGCCCCCGCAGGTAGACATGTTTGCTCTTCACCTCGCCATGTTTCTCATCCTTTCGTGCCAGAATGGCGATGCACCAGATCCTCCTCCCCCCAAGTCACCCATCATCACTGATCTGCTCTGCCAATGCAAACAAACTACTGCAGTCACACTTGATATATGCACAGGCTAATGGGGTAGGGCCGCTAAGGAGAGCTTAAGTAGTCAGTCGCTAAAAGACAGGATGCATTTGTTAGTTTTCTCCTTTGTACAACAGGGCATTGGGCGAATGTTGCATGGGTGAAATCCGTAGCCAAACAGATATTGGACCAAGACAATTTACAAGTTTACAATGCGTTTCCTTCTTTTAAACATAACCAGCAAACCACCAACTACGCATTGAAAGTAGGCCAGAAAGTTAAATGCCTCGTAGGGCTCGACGGACTGAAGATATCACAAAACACCTTGTGGGTCACATACCTTGGAATAGGGTTAACTAAAAATCAAGTTACATGATCGTAACAAGGTGCTGGCTCGTAGTATATCTGTAACTCTAGGCGTGACAGCGGAAATAACCCAACATGAATGTTAAGCTGGGATTTATCTACGCCTTCCTTCCTAGCCATGCTAGCAGTGGTATCGGATTCAAGCAGCAATGTCTACCATTGGCCTGACCGCAGGACATAGCACAACAATTCTCTATTTGAACAGAATTCGTGCGAGCAAAATCTAGTTGGAAGTGAACCCTGTGTTCTCTGGTTGCGTTTAGCTTTATCATGAAGTCTGCTTCTTAACACCGTCTATTGTGACACATCAGTGCACTGGTTAATGGCGAGCTTGCTTATGTTGTTCAATGTTTAATAGGTTCTGCCGAGTGTTTTTGTATACTTCACCTTCTTCAAATGGGTCTGGCACTAAGTAGAACAGCAACAAGAGAAGGCATAATGAGAAGGCAACTTTGTGTCTCGGCTGTGAGAGCAACGTTTTTCCTACCTCGTTGCCGTTCAGAATATACGTTAATGTTCTGTTTCACTGGCGTCCTTGTGTTGTTTTCTGCAAGAGCAGAACGTGTGTTGCTGTGACGTACATGTATCTGTCCCACCATAGATACAGATGTCTGGACAATCTCACAAGCAATACTGTCGAAAACCAGCGAGATGATGTGATGTTAACTCAGATTTTGCTAACTTGTTTGTTCCAGCGACGTCATCTGTGTGTGACGACGACCAGTTCACCTGTGATGACGGGGAGTGCATCCCTGCCGACTACCAGTGTGATGATGACGCCGACTGCCAGGACAGGTCTGACGAGGAGAACTGCCGTGAGTTAACATTTCTTTGTGCCCTCGACTTATGATAACATTATGTCAATAGTTGCGGTGTGTAGCAAGTAGTCCAGGCGCCATGGATGATTCTCCTAGATCCTACACAATCCTCACGGCAGATGTGTCTGTAGCAGTTAAACACTCGTTACGAAAACTTCGGGATATCATTGCAAGCCTAAGGACGTGTTCTATACAATGGCTTCCAAGGAAGGTTATCTTTAATCGTATTATTCTGTTTCTATTGCTTAAGTTGTTGAAGTTCATCTATCATGAAAACCCTTACTGCCTGGTTGACCTCTGCACCCCCAGCTCGTTGAGTTTATAATGGATCACACTGCGCACAGCGCCCCAGTTACAGTTGTGTCTGACAGAAACACGGCCCGGGGCAGCAGTCGACATTTGTTGGTGCGATGCCAGTGCTTAGTTTGTGCGACCTATTTTCTGAGTGTTTAGTCTCGAGAGTTTGACTCTTAGCCAATTCACCGGAATCCACGGTGCGGAATCTGAGTTGACCAAAAGGACAGCCATATAATAACAGCACTATAATGTCGTTATGTGACAAGATAGGGTGACAGTTTACAGTGCGTCTGGACCAACATGCAGTGATAATCCTGTTTTGTTGAAATAGCACAAAAACCAAACGAGCTGCTTAACCTTTCTGGTGCACGTGAGACCGATGAGGTTATTCCCTATAAGTATAACCTCCCTGGTGAGACATAGTCCATTCCCCGTTTGCGTATCGTACAATGGCTAATCGTAAATAAACAGGTCAATCTCTCAAGTCTTCTCTGACACATGGAGTCGTCAGGAGGAACTATCCTGGTACATGGAGGATGTGTGATGACAAGTGAGCCATCAATCTTTCTCCTGATTGTTCTGTAGTACTACATTCGTCATCCTCCGAGGGTGTTGGTCCATGCACGCGTGTGTAGAAATGACAAGACAGTCTATAGCCAGGGACAAAAAC
The DNA here is from genome assembly GCF_035083965.1 of Branchiostoma lanceolatum. Classification (NCBI taxonomy): domain Eukaryota; kingdom Metazoa; phylum Chordata; class Leptocardii; order Amphioxiformes; family Branchiostomatidae; genus Branchiostoma; species Branchiostoma lanceolatum. Next base: position 22,903,867 of record NC_089725.1, on the reverse strand, counting down.
CTTAACGCTATCTAACCTTTTCAGTATGTGGCACGACAAATATGTCATGTTAAGGTATATTTGGTATGAATTTCATGAAATACCATTTCAAACTAAGGCTCTGCTGGTACTTGTGACGTCCGTGCGTGTCTCCATCATTTCTTCCTACATCGATTCACTGAGCATGGCAACAAGAGGTTGTCCAGGCAATGCCACTAAGGCCTGTGTTCCATTTCTTCAATAGCGACAGCCTTTCAAACTACCAAGTGACGATATTGCCAGTAATTTAACTGTTGACCTTGAGCTCGATGGCGTCCTGGTATAGAACAGGTGGCGGTTAAGCTGCAGTCACAGCAGAGGTGGGTCTGGCTTGTCTCTACCACCCGGATGGCCCCCGGCTGTCCACGAGAAAAGGGAGTTGTGAAACCGATCCCCTCTCCCATATGCTTACAAAATTGTCCATATTGTATGGTAATGATAAACGTATTTTTATCATTGAAGTATTACGAAAATCTCAACTGCTCCCCCCCATAGTGTTGTACGATTAGATGGATGACTGCTGTCGAATGATTAATGTTCTGCATAGTTGGCACCAGAAGAGACAATCGGTATTTGGAGCACTCGGCTTTGAACCTCACGTTAGTCGTCGGGGGAAAGGACTTCAAGCAGTGTTACACTACAGTCCAGGGTGGGCCATACAGGGAATTCAGGCATTATGGCAATTCTGAGATCGTTTTTGGTGTGGATTTGTGGGATTCTTTGGTTCATGCTATTGTCGGTCGGTAGGCAGAATGTAGGAGGCCAACGAATACCAGGTGGGTGTAATATCTAGGAAAACGGACCAACCTTCTTGTTAGGACTAGACTGGTGCGATGTTTAGAGTGAGGGTCTGTTTAGTCCTTGACGTCAACTAACGAGTCTCGGAGCGAAACCCCAGTATACCATGTATGCAGTTCTTCCAACACCTAGATCCGCTCTCAAAATGGCCTGAGCACAGTCAGAAGAGTTTTGTGGCAATGGCAATGGCTGGTTCAGCGCGCGAGTCGAGTTGCAGTTGTCGCTCAAAGGATACATTCCTGTCTTCTCTCCAGGTATACTTTTGACGCTTGCTGCATGCAACGGATTGTACACGTTCTTAGAGAGGCCAGGGTGCCGTTTTTGAGACCCCAGCTCGTCCATTGGAAGTATTTTTGGAACCCTCACATTTGATATTCGTTTTTGCCATTTTCAGCGGTGAGGCAGTGTGCGTCGGACGAGTTCCGCTGTGACAATGGCGGGTGCGAGGACGCCATCTACCAGTGTGACGGGGAGGACGACTGTGGAGACAACAGCGACGAAACGGACTGCCGTAAGTCAGCATTCTTTTTATTTAACAAATATATACAAAAGGAAAACAGACGCATTGAAATTAAGTGGCGACAGAGTGAAATTTAAGGACTTAAATAGTCGCCCACACTGTACAAGAAAAAGACGTAAAAAGTCACAAACAACAGTAGTTTTTTAAAAAGATATAACAGTTATAACTAATAATGTAACTGTTTTGAGTCAGACTGATGACAACCCAGTCACTAGATACGAGTTGCTCACCCCTCACTGAAATCCAACTCGTGTATCCTACAGCTGTGGCACCTGGTTCCAGGTGCTTCATCAACCAGTTTGAGTGTCGGTCAGGTGAGGAGTGTGTGGCCATCACCTACCGCTGCGATGGAGAGGCTGACTGCCAAGACCGCTCGGATGAAACTGGTTGTGGTGGGTAACTTAATGTATAGCTACTCCACTGACAGAATGTGGTCTTTCTGGTGTGAAGCTTTTGGAGAGCTGCGATGTTGAAAACATAAATCTTTCTTTTTCCTGACTAAGTTTATGAAACTAGGAATCAAAGTTATATGTTCGTCAGTTGGTGTCCAAGATAATGACTCAGCGGTTGGGCTTTAGAAGATTTCAGGCATTCACATGTCTAAAAGTATATTTTGAATAAAGCAATTTCATCACTCAGAAAATGAATGCTAAAGATGCCATGTCAGCATTTGATGTGAAGGCTTTCTTCAGAACTCTCAAAAACCACACACAAAATGTAACACCTTGATTTCTTTCAGATCAGTGCAACTGCAACGGACATTCCAATGATTGTGACCCTGTCACTGGGCGGTGCCAGGTAAGCTAACCTGCATGCTTCATAACCAGTCTATGGTTATCTACCCACATGTGACTGGTGTACTCACTGCAACATTTGTCATACAGCTTTGTTCTACTCCAGCCATATGTGATCATCAACACCTCAGCAATTGCTGCTTTCTTTTAGAACAGTTATTATTAAAGATATCAGAGTTTAGCCCTGAATGCTATTGTGCTAGTATGTCAAAGGCATGTGTATACATTTATGTGGAACAACCATTGCATTGGACTATTGGCAACATTTCCTCTTTCAAATACTAACAACTGAGTTGGATCTCACAAACAAACTGAATGGACCCTAGTAGTATTAACATTGCCATGCTGCGATAAATGCTTGCCTTCTCACTCACATGGACATTTTCACTTGGCACGTGCTTGACGTAAACAGAATTGCGAGCATAACACCATGGGCAACTCATGTGAACGCTGCTTGCCTGGCTTCGTGGGAGACCCCAGAAAGGGGACCCCTAATGACTGTCAGCCACTTGCGCTGTGTGACTGCAACAACCATGCCATAGAGTGTGATGCGTCTGGGAACTGCCTGGTCAGTCACCCTCTTTCTATCTAGGTTTATGCCTGTTTTCACATTTTGGTCTAATGCAATGTTGCACTTACATAAATCACATTGAGAACCGGCTGTGGTGAGAATTTGACGCGAAAACTGTAATGAATACTCTTCACTTATGCTTTCAGTATAGGTCAGAAATGTGTCTGGGAAACAGGCAAGTTTATTACTGACCAGCCAACCAGCTCCTGAACCGAGGACTAAAAATCTGCTGTGAAAAATTTCTATTTGTGTGTTCCACAGTTCATTCTGTGCCATTTCAGTCCCAATGTGTGAGAGTTAATGACTAACCATTGTTGTGAATGGGTTGGTTCATTCCAGAACTGCCAGCATAACACAGCTGGGGATCGCTGTGAGCGATGTGCGCCTGGTTACGAAGGTGACGCAACCCGCGGGACAGAACAGGACTGCCAGCCCATAGCTAGATGCAATTGTAACGGACACTCAAATGACTGTGACTCACAGGGGAACTGTCTGGTGAGGACTGAAATTTGACAAGCCGACCAGTGCATGCTATTTCTATAATCCTATGGGCAAAATACTGACTTGCACTCTAAACACCAAAGTCACTTTGAAAAATCACTTCAATGATCACTAACTTTACAGATTTTTTTCTACAAAGAAACGAAATGTCTCATTACACATAGCATACACGTAAGTGCACCTAGAGCACCTAAGTTCACCTGTAGCACCTAATTGCACTTGAAGCACCATATTACACCTGAAACAGTATTAGGTTGTGCAAGAACTGTTGGAACAATATGGAAATGCTAGTTATTTTCATAGCTGTATGGCACCCATAGAGAGGAGTTTCTCCAACGTCATCTCAATTTGCATAGAATTAGTTTCATATCACAAGAGAATTGATCATTGAAATATATATGTGAACTACCAGTTTCTAGTTAAGGAATGTTAAGTTACATTTCTGAAATGTCACGAAACATTACTGACTACATGTATATCTTTTTTATATGTTGACTTTGATATAAGCAGTGCTTATGCTCCCTTGCTTTATAATGATATAATGCGTTTTTCTGTGCTGGCAGTGTATCAGGATTGGTATTGAATGTCAGGTTGGCTTTTTATAGTTGTACAAGGCATCTTACAAAGCAGCAGTGATATCTTGCTTTACCTAGGCTTGCATACTGCTGGTTGATACATAATACACATTGTTTCTGTGCAGTATATTTGCCATTCTATGGGATACTAATATTACTATCAGTAGCTGACTGCAATACTAATAATTGTATCAGTTAGTAACATCCACTAACATCTATGCATCTTTTATTGCTGTTTGTCTTTCCTTAGATCATAACCACTCGAATGTATCATTTGTATCTTTACTTAATTCTAACTTATTCTAACATTTCTTTCTATCATAGTTAGATTTTGCATGCACTTCATTACTGCTGATATCCATCCATTTTCAGCTTGTGTCCACTCAGACCATTAGGGGAGTTGACACAAGCTTTGATCAGATGGATAGCAGGCTATATTGTAGACCTCCATCCTGCATTTTTCTTGCCATCGACTGTTGATGAGCTAAGGTCAGTTCTACCTATACCTCTAGTACTGTCAACACAACACCATCGGAGTCAACTGCGAGCGCTGCAAACCGGGTTACTATGGTGACCCGCGTAGGGGCACGCCCAGCGACTGCCAAGCCCTCCCCACCTGTAATTGCTATGGCCACTCTAATGACTGTGACCAGTACGGGCGGTGCAGGGTAGGTCGCCTTGACAACACAAGGACGATTTATAAGAGGGTGTGAGAGGGATCTTGTTGACAGCAATTATTTTTGGAAAATTGTTAGGCACTTTCATTAGAATCCTTCCAAAACAAATTTTCCACCAACGAAATGTTTGGTTAGTTTTGGAATCCTGGTTAGTTTTGGATAACTAACAAATGAATCAAATATCAAAAAAAATGTTTCTTAAAAGCTGCTTTGGTTAGTTTTCTTCAATCCTAAATCATTTCCAGATTTAATATCAGACATGAAATCCTATAATTCCTCTTCTACAACCTCTTACAAGCTGACTTGGGCTACACAATTTCATCTCAACATTGACCCAATGAAAAATGTCTGATTCAGTAAGAAGATGGCTAATGGCACCTCTTATCCAAATGAAATACACAGAATACCAGTTTGGCACATCTGTTTATGTCAATGGTGCTGAAAGATGTTCCAATTGATATCTCATTGGCTTGTGCTTTGCTGCACCCATCAATGCTAGTCCTGCAGGGTAGATGTGGTTGGTGAGGTGTAATTTTCGTTTCGGGTTTCTCCACTTCCTCGCGATAGCAAGGCATTTGTTACCTCCTGTAAACATACATGTGTATACAGATTCTGAAGCTAATTTGTGATGATCTATCAATCATCATTTGGTATATCCACAGTATAGCTTAGCAATGTGCCATTTGGGTTTTGTTTTCTGGGTGTCTGTGCCACATGCTGTCCAAATTGTCAGTTACTGCATTGGTAGAAAGTTTGTGTTTTTTACTGTTTTGCTATTTACTAATTTTCATGTCAATGTTCTGAATTGGTTTCATCTGACACACATTCAAAGGATCTAATTCACTAAGCATGTCAACAAGTTGTCCTCTTCTTAGTGGTAGAGGATATAACATGTAACATACCCTATGGAACATCACACAAATTAACATCAGGAAGTCACTGTGTATTCTCAAATTATGGGTTGTTGGCAATTGAAAGGATGGATTATAATTTCTTTTCAAAGCTGATGGCACTTTCAGGACCCAAGGAATGGGTCAGAAATCAATCAGGCATCCTACCCAATGTCATAAAGACTGCAACTTGACTTATATGAGAATGTACTGCTTGGAGGAGGAAAGGTATTGTCATGGCAACTGCGATGAATGAACAGATTCAAAGTGAATTGATAATCTAAAGTGTGGAGTAGCAGCCACCATCTACCTTTTTCCATCGTAGCCTTAGCAAGGAAAGGGGGCATTTCTATAGCTGTCAGTACTTGTTTAAAGAATTCAAAATTAAACATTTTGAGCTTTTTTGTTTGCGACAGAAATTTGTAGATGATGTGAAGAAGCGTTATGAAAAGAAACCAATGTTGGAATACAGATCTGGACGTCTGTGCTTATCACCTGCCTTGCCATTTATATTGCTTCCAGAACTGCCAGCACAACACTGTTGGTAGCCAGTGTGAGAGGTGTGCACCCGGTTACCGTGGTGATGCCCGCCGTGGCACACCCACTGACTGCCAGCCTATCCGCCCGACTGTCGCCTGCAACTGCAACGGCCACTCTGACCAGTGTGACTCTTATGGCCAGTGCTTGGTAGGAACTTTGACATGGACATGACATGACAAAAGAAATTTGATGTGTCAAATGGACGATGCTTTAAAAGTGTTGCCTCTACTCCAAATGGGATTCTTATGTCAATTGTGGTGGAAAACATTTTTTGCCCTGTGTTGCTCTGAATTAATCATGTCAGATACACTGAGGAGGTATTTAACGTTACAGGCCTTTGACAGTTATTGTTATATCATGTTGAAAGGACCCACAGTGCCATCATTAAATGTTACTTTACTAATTCCTCTTGTTACAGGGCGTTTGGTCAGGCACTTACATGAATGACAACATGAATGAAATGAAAATCTTCAGGGTTGAGAGGCACCAAGGATTACCAGTTTAAACTCATCTGTTTTATCAATCTTTTAAGAAAAAATTAAAATTTATACCGACACACTGACAAACAATTTCAGGACAGCCAGCTGTTGCTACTTTATTACTTTGGCAAAGTCAAGCTCTAGTTAATGACAGCTTTGGCCTCTGTACGTTTAGATCTAGATAGAAAGCCGAGAAACTTTTTATACTTTATAGTTCAAATGTGGCCAGTTTAGTTCTGAAGAAGCAAGAGGATATTCAAAGATTTATTTCCTCCCAATTATAGCTAAAGCTAACTCCTTCTACACAACTCAACTGTACAAAGTGTCATTTACTAAACTGTCATATTTGGGTTTTTCTCTCTCTTAGAATTGCTTGCACAACACTATGGGTGCCTCGTGTGAGCGCTGTGTGCCTGGGTTTGTGGGAGATCCACGCCAGGGTACACCTGAGGACTGTCAGCCTGTGGAGAGGCCAAGGTGCAACTGTAACGGCCACTCCAGCGAGTGTGACGAATATGGGCGCTGCGTGGTATGTGAACAACTGTTCAAAATTAAGGAACATTCAATTTGGCAAAACTATCAGCATTGCAACACTTTCCTTCTGAAACACACAATGGATCAAGTGAACTTTGAGTGCTGAGATTCAACACAATCATCGTTACCAGATTTCTGAGAAAATGTCAAATGAAAAGACAGCAGCAAAGGCACACATCCTGCCTAATACTATTGTTATGATCAAATGTAGGTTTATGAAGGAAGGTGTTCAAAGAATACAAGAGTTGGTAATACCAACATTAAAGACCTGATTTCTGTCAATTATGTAAGACAGAGAGAAAAAAGATGGTTATGATTTCTTGAGTAAAAATATTTTCACATTGTGATAGTTTCAAAGTAAGCTAGAAAACTCTTTTTTGAATGTGACAACAGTAAACAGTGTACCATTGAACATACCGCCACCACCACCAAACAATTGTCGCTTGTTGTGATTATTTGTTTACCTGTCAGTAACATTCATCAAAATAACTTATCACTCAACTCATCCTGACATGTTAAAATTATTCATTTAACAATCTGAATAACCTGCATTTGCATACCTAATACAGACTAAAAAGAATCATATTCACCTATTAGGTACATCAATCTATCAGACCTTGAATGGACTAAAACCAGTAAACCATTGAACTTCTCAGTCAACCATCATTGCTCCATCAAACTATCCATCCATTGAGGAAACCATTACTTGACCAACCAACCAACCAACCAATCAATCAACCTACTAACTAGATAGATAAATAACGAGTCTCAAAAATTGTCTACTTACAATGAATTTTAGTTAATTAGCAACCTATTAAAAATCAACATATCTATCCAAGAAATCTAAAATGTTTCTCCAAACTACCAAAACCTCTTTCCTAAAGCTCCCAGCCCAACCCCTCCTAGTCTGTCCACTGACCCTTTCCCCTCCACTGTCACTCATGATGTGAGTGTTGGACTCCCACATGTAGAACTGCCAACACAACACAGTGGGGGACAGCTGCCAGTTTTGCAAGGAAGGTTTCACAGGCGATGCCACGCGCGGTACCCCCCAAGACTGCACCCCCAACACCGTGGCACCCCAGGGGGGCTGTCAGTGCAACGGCCACTCGGATGAATGTTTCAGCGGACAATGTGTGGTGCGGTGAACCAAAGCAAAACGCTTTAACATGGCAACAGAATTTCAATCCTTTTCCTCCTTGATAGAAAAAATAAATTCTCTGTAATTTTTACTGAATAACAAATTATGGTACAAAAAAGGAATGACTATACTTGCTCTACTGGTCTTGACTAAAACCTTGTAATTCTCCCTCTTGTCAGATAAATCTCTTCCTGCAACTTTTCTTCAATTATTGCCCCATGAATAAAGGCTTTTAAGAAAAATCAAACTAACCATATAGCCAAATGTTTTCAGCCTATGTCCACACAGACATGCATAGATTCTATGTATGGCTATCAAAGTATAAAGCTATTCAAAGCTGTTCAAAGCTGATGTTTCTTTAATGAAAGTACTTAGAGGTTACCACATTTGTGACAACTGACAGGCTAAGCATGAAGGCATGTTTGCAATCCAACTTCTTAAGGGTACAACTCAAGGCTCTGATGATGTTCTGATGACTGAATATTGGCTTAATAAGCCACATACTTACTAAGCCTTCTCCTGTGAACTGCATGTTGCTGGGCTGAGATGTGATGGTGAAGGGGCATGTCTTCTCGCATGATGGGAATCCGTATGTGTTTAAGAATCTCCATCTTCCAATTCAGCATCCTAACATCATCACATGTATCTCCCCCAGGATTGTCAGCACAACACGTATGGCCCCAATTGTCAGTTCTGTCTGCCAGGCTACTCTGGTAATGCCCAGAGAGGAACGCCCAATGACTGCACACGAGTGACCCCAGACTGCAACTGCAATGGGCACTCCACCACCTGTGATGAGTACGGCAGATGCCAGGTGATTAGCTTCAATTCTTCTTCTTCACATTAATGATCATTGGCAAAACCTATTTTCATCAAATCTAAATCAACAGGATTGTAGCAGACATTTTATTTCATTACTAAAAACATAATTCTATCCTTGTATTGGACGTGTATTTTGTGACAAATAACTGTTATATATGTAGCAGATTCCTGATGTTATGTTTTTCTTCACAGGACTGCCAAGATAACACATACGGTCCTGAGTGTGAGTTTTGCCGACCAGGATTCACTGGTGATGCCCGTGGAGGCACACCTAGCGACTGCCAATCCTCCACGGCTGCAGTCACCTGTGAGTGCAATGGACACGCCAACAGCTGTGATGAGTTTGGTAGATGCCAGGTGAGTGACACCTGTCAAAAACCTGAGATAGAGACATAACATTGCTTAAGTCTCAGCAAAGGTGACAATGCCACCAGAATTTTTCATTCTGAGGAAAGTTGGTTTGAAAAATCATGGGTTTTAAAGCTAGTTCAGTGTTGATTTTAACCACTGTATCAATTTCCCTAGGACTGCCAACACAACACCTATGGGTTCAACTGTGAGAACTGCCTGCCTGGGTTCTCTGGGGATGCTAGAGGAGGAACTCCTCAGGACTGTCGTGGAGACCAACCCGAGCCAGCCTGTAACTGCTATGGACATTCTGAGTCGTGTGATGAATATGGGCGGTGTCGGGTATGTTTTTATTGTCTCTCAATAATGGAATATTGCAGGGAAAATTAATGAATGCAAAATTTTATGATAGTTTTCGTCTGCACAAGTTTATCAAGATAAATTTACAGGTTGATATCAAGAATGGATCTCGTATCTCTAACATGTGTAGACATTTAAAAATGAAATGAACAAATTTAAAAAAAAGAATTTTGAGTATCAGTTTTAGTTTTAATGGATAATGGTTTCATTCCCACTTTATTAAATGTCAGCACTGCATGTGAGGCAATTCAAATGCCTCATTTAAGGTTGTTTTAATGGAGATTTATCAAAGGTATCGGTAGTAAGAGGCATCTGCCAAAGAATATACAAAATATATTTTTGATGAAAGGGTTTCTTCAGAAGCTGAGGAGAGACTGAACTACTGCTGGTATAGCTTTTCTTACGGTTTCTGGTCTTGAGTGAATGAAACAGTAAGAAGTTGGCACTGTCTGAGTGGTTGGCTGGTTGGCTGGTTTATTGGTTGGTTGGATGGTTCGTGAATGAAATGATTGGTGTGATGGACATGAACACATGGTAGACACTAGCATCTCTGCAGTTCTCCTTGATAAATCAGAGGCTCCCCGCTCTGTTTCAATCTTCTGCAAGTTTGCCCCTCATTGTGGTGACAAACAGGTCTCAGCAAACATCGACTGATCAAACTTCTCATCTCCCTCATGGGTACGACTACCATGTTAAGGACCACTGGATTGAACAAGATTTGACAGAGAAAGGAGAGGATGCTCACCAGACATACTCAACACTTCAAGATGCTCATGGCCTGTTGCTAAGTGCTGAGGAAGCCATCGTCATTTCACAACTGTTTCAAAAGTTTAGGGATCAGAGTAAAGTTGTGTTTAATGGTTAGCCGCACATAAGATATAGTGCTATACAGTCAGATACTATGTATCTTGACAGAGATGGTTTCATTGTATACCTCAACATGTTTCCCACAAGATCCGCAACATTATACAAGCTAGGACACTGTTTCCTAGTTTGTATAACTATAGGAATAATGAGTTTATGTTGTGGATCTTGTGGGTGTGAGCTGATCTTTTACAGCCACAATCCTCCTCAGGATGCTGGCACTCTACACATGTGGTAACCTTTTCAACATCTGTTTGCAAGAAAGATGTTCAGGAGTCATCCACCAATTGGGATATCAGGTTTGCACATGCTTGGGTGTTGGATAGCATTGCAAGCTTGCTGCATATGTATGTAACAGTAATACAGTATGTTAAGAATAGCAGTGGCATTTATAAGCCCATTCTAATGAAGGCATGTGTCTGTAGGCTTGCCAGCATAACACATTTGGAGCCAACTGTGAGTACTGTTTACCTGGGTTTACTGGTGATGCCAGGAAAGGATCCCCTGATGACTGTGTTGCCGAGACCAGATGCAACTGCCATGGCCACTCAAGCCAGTGTGATAGCAATGGAAACTGTATGGTAAGGTGCCTTAAAGCATTGCTTTAAGAAATTGCAACAGAAAAATCACTTCACTCAAGAGCACAGCACCAGTTAGCAGTCTGAGAGCATGATTTTTTTCAGGAACCACATTTCGATAGACTCATTGTAGACAAATGAACACTGCCAATGAGCGTTCCTCTCATCATGCAAGACAAGAAATCCAAAGCTAGTTGCATCCTCCCTGCATCCACTAGCTGCTTATCAATCTCCCAAAAAATTCAGGAATGCTTATCATCATCCCCAGCATCCAGAACTGTTTATCATCCCCAGTATCCAGAACTGCTTGTCATCATACACAGCATCCAGAACTGCCTATCCTCCTACCCAGCATCCAGAGTTGCTTATCCTCCTACCCAGCATCCAGAACTGCTTATCCTCCTCCCCAGCATCCAGAGTTCCTTATCATCCTCCCCAGAATCCAGAACTGCTTATCATCCTCCCCAGCATCCAGAACTGCTTATCATCCTCCCAGCACCCAGAGTTGCTTATCATCCTCCCCAGCATCCAGAACTGCTTATCATCCTCCCCAGTATCCAGAACTGCTTATCATCCTCCCAGCACCCAGAGTTGCTTATCATCCTCCCCAGCATCCAGAACTGCTTATCATCCTCCCCAGTATCCAGAACTGCTTATCATCCTCCCCAGCATGCAGAACTGCTTATCATCCTACCCAGCATCCAGAGTTGCTTATCCTCCTACCCAGCATTCAGAGTTGCTTATAATCCTACCCAGCATCCAGAACTGCTTATCATCCTCCCCAGCATCCAGAGTTGCTTATCATCCTCCCCAGCATCCAGAACTGCTTATCCTCCGACCCAGCATCCAGAGTTGCTTACCCTCCTACCCAGCATTCAGAGTTGCTTATCATCCTCCCCAGCATCCAGAACTGCTTATCATCCTCCCCAGCATGCAGAACTGCTTATCATCCTACCCAGCATCCAGAGTTGCTTATCCTCCTACCCAGCATCCAGAACTGATTATCCTCCTCCCCAGCATCCAGAACTGCTTGTCATCATACACAGCATCCAGAACTTGCTTATCATCCTCCCCAGCATGCAAAACTGCTTATCCTCCGACCCAGCATCCAGAGTTGCTTACCCTCCTACCCAGCATTCAGAGTTGCTTATCATCCTCCCCAGCATCCAGAACTGCTTATCATCCTCCCCAGCATCCAGAACTGCTTATCATCCTCCCCAGCATCCAGAACTTGCTTATCGTCCTCCCTAGCATCCAGAACTGCCTGTCATCCTCCCCAGCATCCAGAACTGCTTATCATCATCCCCAGCATCCAGAGTTGCTTATCATATTTCCTAGTATCCAGAAATGCACATTGTCCTCACCAACAATAAAATGCTGATAATCCTCCTCCTGAGTATCCAGAGCTGCTTACCACGATATTAGTAAGATAATTTTAACATGGCATGGTTCTTTTGCATCCTGCACCCATGACCCGTAAGTTTCTTGCGGCACCATTTTGCTTTGACCAATGGTTGTACATGACTGTTGCAGACATGAACTGACACAAAGTGAGTGCCACAATTCAATATCCATTGAAATCCACTGCTTTTCACCAACAGGACTGTCAGCACAACACATATGGTTCTCAGTGTGAGTACTGTATGCCAGGGTTTGAGGGCGATGCACGTGGAGGCACTGCTGATGATTGTCAACAAGCAGCACCCACTTGTGAGTGCTATGGGCACTCCAGTCAGTGTGACAACAGTGGCAACTGTCTGGTAAGTATTAGCACATCTGTAAACTGTTAGGAGCAGTGGTAACTTAACTTTCCACCTGACTTCAGCCATACTACTTTTCCTCTTGCATTGAAGACTAAAATTTCTGGTCAGGAAAATAAAGCACTGTTGCAGTCCATGTCGCAGCATTGAGTGGTATATCGATAGACATATAACAAAACACATCTATTACTGTAAACCACAGGACTGTCAGCACAACACATATGGACCTCAATGTGAGTACTGCCTACCAGGTTTTGAGGGTGATGCAAGGGCCGGCACAGCTAATGACTGCCAAAGGGTGGCCCCATCTTGTGAGTGCTATGGGCACTCCAGCAAGTGTGACTCCAATGGTAACTGTGTGGTAAGCGTGGTTTCATATACTTCTTTGTTTGATGTCAACCAAAGGTAGTAAATACACAGATGTTACACAAAGTAAGACAAATGTAGTGTTAACATGACTGCATTTGCATTTCATAATCAAAGTGGCTATTGAATATATAGTAGAGAGTAGCAAAATCACTGCTCATTGTATTGGGCTGTCCAAATTTCTTTTGTTCTTAGAATAATGATTTGCGCCTGTGGGTTATTTATGCCTGCCTGCGAAGGTCATCCAACAGCCATGAAGTTGTAGTATCCCCAATGGTGTAGTGCCTCACTACATTTAAATGTATGCAAAGTATGTTATGATGGTGTTGAGGTCAGTTACTGAGTTGGTACAAGGACATTATATAATGTTCTTGGTTGGTACAATACAAGTGTTGACTGGAGGGGATAGCGCCCCCTTGTGACTGCCATTGGAACTCCAGCTAGTGCAACATCTTCAGGTTGATTTAGTCTTGATGCAAACTGCACATCATGTATCTTGCTTGGTCTTCATTCCTGCTGAAGTGTTAATACAAGAGTAGTCTTAATCCCAACAATTTCATTTAAGAGGTTTTTGTTTCCATCAATACCCATTAAACATCACTGCAGATGATCATTGTTGCTTGCTCAAGAAGTGGTCCCAATCTGTCATGATAATAATTCACTTGTCTTATTTTAGGATTGCCAACATAATACATATGGTCCTCAGTGTGAGTACTGTATGCCTGGCTTTGAGGGCGATGCGCGTAGAGGCACTGCAGATGATTGTCAACAGGCAGCCCCCGCTTGTGAGTGCTATGGGCACTCCAGTGAGTGTGACTCCAGTGGTAACTGTTTGGTGAGCATTGTTGTTACATGTACACACCTCTATTTCTGCCATGTCAATTGTGTTTAGACACCTTGCTGTTTTGTTATATAGCCTAATCCTCTATTAAGTCACTGCATGCTAATACACCTGTGAAAGTAGCACTTAAATGTTTCAATCTGTTGGGAATCAGTGTTTTGTCTGGAGGTAGCGCAAAGACTTTCTAGTCCACTGGTTGATTGTTTGATTGTTGACAAAGAAAATGTATCCAATCCCAGGACTGTCAGCACGACACATATGGTCCTCAGTGTCAGTACTGTATGCCTGGCTTTGAAGGTGATGCACGTAGAGGCACTGCTGATGATTGCCAACAGGCAGCACCTGCTTGTGAGTGCTATGGGCACTCCAGTCAGTGTGATTCCAGTGGTAACTGTGTGGTGAGCACTCCTGTCTTTTCATACATATGCACAAAAGCATGCACTGTACCTAATCTTCTCATATACCTAATGTCACTAAAAGACTATCAACTTTATCCTGTACTTATCTTAAAACTTACTCCATCTGTACATATGTATCTTTTGTTGACAAAGGCAATCATTTCTAATCACAGGATTGTCAGCACGACACATATGGTCCTCAGTGTGAGTACTGTATGCCTGGCTTTGAAGGCGATGCACGTAGAGGAACTGCTGATGATTGTCAACAGGCAGCTCCCACTTGTGAGTGCTATGGGCACTCCAGTGACTGTGACTCCAGTGGTAACTGTGTGGTGAGCACTCTTGTTTTTAGATATCATTCTGCCCTGTAACTGGTGTTTTGGCATGTTTCTGTTCTGTTATGTGTCTGTTATTTCGATTCAGTGTGAACTAATGCATGTGTAGCTGTATGTATAATGTTCTTCACCACAACACTTGGTCCATCTGTATATTGTTGAGTCCAAAGGCCTATATATTTAATCACAGGACTGTCAGCACAACACATATGGTCCTCAGTGTGAGTACTGTATGCCTGGCTTTGAAGGCGATGCACGTAGAGGAACTGCTGATGATTGTCAACAAGCAGCTCCCACTTGTGAGTGCTATGGGCACTCCAGTGAGTGTGACTCCAGTGGTAACTGTGTGGTGAGCACTCTTGTTGTTTCTGTACTACGTTTTTCCCTTTGACACCTTACTGCTTTGCTCTCCATTGTACTGCTGTTTTAGTGCTGTATCAATGTAACTGTGTACTAATGCACCCGTAGTAGCAGGCAAAGTAGTTAGCAGTAATTTGACACTCACAACCGTTTTTGATCACAGGACTGTCAGCACGACACATATGGTCCTCAGTGTGAGTACTGTATGCCAGGCTTTGAAGGCGATGCACGTAGAGGTACTGCTGATGATTGCCAACAGGCAGCCCCCGCTTGTGAGTGCTATGGGCACTCCAGCCAGTGTGACTCCAATGGGAATTGTTTGGTGAGCACTCCAGTAAAATGCTTGTCTAATGATTGCATGCACTAACTGTTGTGTGGTCTGGTTATATGTTGTGTTTTATTGTGATAACCTTAACATACATGTTCAGTTGTATTTTGTGTTTGTTATTCATCTCAAGTCTTCAATTAGTTCCTTAAAATGTTGGTTCAATTCACAGACAAAAATATACAATGTTCATCCTTTGAAACATAGGACTGCCAGCACGACACATATGGTCCTCAGTGTGAGTACTGTATGCCTGGTTTTGAAGGCGATGCACGTGGAGGTACTGCTGATGATTGCCAACAGGCAGCGCCCGCTTGTGAGTGCTATGGGCACTCCAGTGAGTGTGACTCCAGTGGTAACTGTGTGGTGAGCGCTCATGATGTTACACTTTTCAGTGCAATTTGGCTTTTTATGTGTTATTGTTTTGTTTGCTCTTTGTTGTATTGTTGCGTTAATATTACCGTGTACTACTGCACTTGTAAACATATCTTAACACTTCATGTTAAAAACTTTGTCTTGGTCCATCCTTGTATTGCATGTTGATAAAGACACAAACTTTCCAATCACAGGACTGTCAGCACGACACATATGGTCCTCAGTGTGAGTACTGTATGCCTGGCTTTGAAGGTGATGCCCGTGGAGGCACTGCCAATGATTGCCAACAGGCAGCCCCCACTTGTGAGTGCTATGGGCACTCCAGTGAGTGTGATTCCAGTGGTAACTGTGTGGTGAGCACTGGCCTACAATGTTTTTGAACAATTTTGTCTCATCAAGATGTGGCTGCTTTGTTGTATCTTATTGTGTAGATTGCAAAACAATTCTTTGTCTTTTGCTCACTTTCATGGTTCAGTTTGCTGGCAATACACAAAGGCATGTCCTTTCAATCACAGGATTGCCAGCACAACACGTATGGCCCCCAGTGTGAGTACTGTATGCCTGGGTTTGAAGGTGATGCCCGTTTTGGCACACCAACTGATTGTCAACAAGCACAGCCAGCCTGCAGCTGTCATGGCCACTCTGACCAGTGTGATGCCAATGGGAACTGTGTGGTGAGACCTGGATTTCCTAGTTAGCTGCAAGTGAATTTTTGATACAAAATCTTGAAGATTCTGGATTGTCATTGGTTAAGGTTCAAAATGAAGTTGACATGGAAAATTTTCTGTTGCTCATGTTGAAACTATTGAAACATTAATTCACCCAGTGCTTACATAATGAAAATCTGTCAGTGGAACTGCTAAGGATAACATATGCTGCCCTCAATGTCCAAACTGTGTCCCCAGACCAAGATCCCCGCTCCATGTCCACATCTATTTCTAGTGTCATGATTCCTCTCTCATTGGCCAATATTGCCTCCACATCTAGATCTCATGTGCATGCATGTCCTGTGCACTTGTTAAGCCTGAATCAAGAGCCTTTCCCATGCCAAGGATTTTTCTTCTCATTGAAACCCCTTTTCCATGATGGGATCTCTCTCAAAACCCATGTACCGTCCCCGCAGCATCCCCTACCCTCCCCCTGCCTACATTACTTCTTCTAAGACACACAATCCTCATAGCCCCAAGATTTATCTGTCGATTGACCCAGTGATGACCTTTCATCCTCTGTTGAGAACTGTGGCTGCTTACACAGGCCAAAGAGAGATAAAGGATAAAAATCATCATGAACTCACAGCTTGACTGACCTCTTCAGGACTGTCAGCACAACACAAATGGTCCCCAGTGTGAGTACTGCCTGCCTGGGTTCTCTGGTGATGCCCGACGAGGAACATCCAGCGACTGTATTCAGCAGCAGACACAGCCGGCCTGCAAGTGCCACGGACATGCTGATGAGTGTGACAGCAGTGGAAACTGCTTGGTGAGATCAAGCATCTGATCCATGTCTCTTGTCATCATGACCCTTCCCAGTTGATCATCCAGTTCACCCCTCCCTGAAAAGGAGATTCCATTTGTACATGTAGCTGCTGAAGATGATGGTTGCCACATCTACAAGTCTGCTGCAGTTGCAAAGCCATCATTAGGACTGTTATCACCATATAAACCATAGGAAATCTGAAAAGTACTGTTACTGTTATTTGTGATTATGATATTAGTTCAGTGGTGAGATCTTGACAGAAACTTCAACTCAATATTGTTGTCCTAGCAGGTAAAGTTTGAAATAAATAAAACTATTGTGTTTATCAGTTTTAGTCCTAATTCCTGGGAATCCTCTAAACCACAGGATTGTCAACACAACACTTACGGCGCCAAGTGTGAGTACTGTATGCCAGGGTTTGAAGGTGATGCTCGTGGGGGCACATCAACTGACTGTCAGCAGGCACAACCAGCCTGTAACTGTCATGGCCACTCTGACCAGTGTGATCCCAATGGCAACTGTGTGGTGAGACCTTAATTTTGCAGCTAGTGTGAAGTGTTATTCCTGTACATCTGCTCTTTGGGTTACATTTCAGCTCAAAGTAACATACCTGTTTTTTTTGCATTTCCTATAGTTCAGATGTATTCCACGGGCTGTACATGCAAAGATTTGCTTTTGCTCATAGTAAATATTGTTGTTGCCCTGCATAAACTGATAAATTCTGTGGAAAACAGGACTGCCAGCATAACACATATGGTCCCCAGTGTGAGTACTGTATGCCTGGCTTTGAAGGAGATGCCAGCACAGGCACAGCTGAAGACTGCCAAGCTACCAAGCCATCTTGTGAATGCCATGGCCATTCCAGCCGATGTGACAGCAGTGGAAACTGTGTGGTGAGCCTGTCGATGATTCCAACATTTGCTGCAAACCCAGTCTTGAAGAAGGAGAAGATTTACATTTTCCTCTGCATCATCCCGCTGTTGCTTATTTTATCACTGCAGCTTTTGATAACAACCTGCTATTCACTATGCATAAAAGGAGCTTAGCTTGAAACCAGCAAAGTCACTGCAACACACACCCTGCTTACTGCCGCTCTCATGGACAGCCCTGAGCTGCCTTCCCTTTTTCATCCCAACGAATGCTGTTAACCACCTTGCACCCAACGCACATGCTCTTTCTTTCTTCTTTGCTCGGCCATCATGATTTTGCTTTGCACCATGCCCTGCCCTGTCTCGGGCAATGGATTTTCTTTGCTTTGGAGTATAATATTTCTATCCTCACCTTGGTTTTCCCCCTTCTGTTAAAGAGAGGTAAATCTTGAGGCTTTGCTAAAATCCTAAGTGCCACCAATGCCCTAATCAGCTTCATCTGAAACTTGCTGCTTGCCATAAGTGCTTACTTTTATCACTTGCCACTAACTCTCAACAAAATGAAGTGTCAATGGAAGTTTTTCAAGTTGCTGTTAAATGCAAGTGTTATTTGCATATTTTTGGCTTTTATTTGGAATTAACTAAGCAACTTCACACAGTAGATGCAAAGTCACAATGCAAAAGCAAATGTTTAAACTTAAATAACTGGGCTGAATATTGTGTGGTGAGTCCTTAATTTTGCCGACAAGCTAATTTTCCAACACCCTGGCCTTCAATGTAGAAAACCATGAAATAAAACCCAGGCTTTGTCTCCAGGATTGCCAGCACAACACCTATGGGGCTCAGTGTGAATATTGCCTGCCTGGTTTTACTGGGGAGGCCCGCAGAGGAACTGCTGAAGACTGCCAGCAAGAACAGCCTTCTTGTGAATGCCACGGACACTCCAGTCAGTGCAACAGTGACAGGACCTGTGTGGTGAGGCAAACACAGATTCTGCTTGTGAAGCATCTGCGCCATAAAGTCATCTCCATCCTGGATTTAACCCCACCCTTTTCATCTCCGAACTCCTCATCTACAACAGCTTGATGCCTGTCAGTACCACACCATGGAACACACCACTTCATAATCCTTCATTCAAACATGACTACATGAAGATGAACACCAAATGGATGCCATCAGGACATCATCAGATGCAAGCCAATGCGAATCTTATCATTTGCGATAAATGACTCCACAGCCTCATCCAGAGCATCACATCTCAAATGTTCATTTATCATCCATTTCAAAGACTGCTTTGGAGAACATGAATCTAACCCTGCTGGAGACAGAATCATAATATCAATCATTTTCTATCCCCCTTGTGCTGCCTGCACCGGGTGCAATCATTGCAGCCAAGTCATACTAACCTCCATCTCAGACTCCATTCTCAGATGCAGACAGAGAGACAGCAACTGACTCAACAATGATCAGACAATCTGCTATGGATAATGGAGTTTTTTGTTATTGATTACAGGACTGTCAACACAACACATATGGTCGTCAGTGTGAGTACTGCCTGCCAGGGTTTGAGGGCGATGCTCGTAGAGGCACTGCTGAAGACTGCCAACGAGCCCAGGCCACATGCAACTGCCATGAACACTCCGACCAATGTGATTCCAGTGGCAACTGTTTGGTGAGTACTTGATTTTGTAGTTGGTTGCTGTATCTGTAAGCTACTTGTTGGTATCAATGTCATGGCAGTGAGTAAAGCTTTGATTAAGAGAAAATTTGCCTGGCCAATACAAAGACACATGTTTTTTAATACAGGACTGCGATCACAACACATATGGTTCTCAGTGTGAGTACTGTATGCCAGGGTTTGAGGGAGATGCGCGTAGAGGCACTGCCGAAGACTGCCAACGGGCCCAGCCCACCTGTAACTGTTACGGCCACTCCAACCAATGTGATTCAAGTGGCAACTGTGTGGTAAGGTCTTAATGTTGAAGATTCTGGCAAGGATTCTATAAATATTATTCATAGTCTGTCTGTTGGGTAATACTCTTTCAGGAAACTTTATTTGCAGTGAAATGTTCACAATGCTTTGTGAAATTTTTGATCAGTTTTAATCAACTGGCAAAACACAAACCAAGGTACACGTTTTCAATCACAGGATTGCCAGGACAACACATACGGCTCCCAGTGTGAGTATTGCTTGCCAGGATTTGCCGGTGATGCTCGGGGAGGAACCCCTAACGACTGCCAGCAGACACAGCCGACCTGCAACTGTAATGGCCACTCTGACCGGTGTGATGCCAATGGTAACTGTGTGGTGAGTGGGCATAATCACTCCAGCAAACAACTTCATGAAAACTATGTAACGTTGGGTAACATAAATTCGGGATTTTTCCGATAATGGTTGACAGAAATCAATCTAGCAGAACAATAAACCATCCTTTTTTTCTATTATTCTGTCAGTATCATGTACTATCTTTGCACTAATCATATATATGGTAGATTATGTCTCTAGTCGTGCTGACACCATAATATTTCAACTTGAAACTACCGTCCGCCGCACGCACAATGCCGGTGCTGTCGGACAGGGGGGCACATTAATTCGGGAGAGAAGATTCGTCTTGAATATCTTACCGCTAATCACATTTTATACAGCAGCTATTCGTTCCATCCTTGGCTTGAGGAGAGTGCTATGGATATAGAAGTGTCCAAGTAAAAAAAATACACGAAAAAACGGCCGTACCGCACGCATCAGGCCTTCGGGAACAACCCATGTGTTGAGTCGGTAGAACGTCACTCAAAGTTCACCCCCACCGTCATGGAAATTTGTACATTATTCATCGGGGCGTTAGCTGGATGCCGTAGAAATGGTAATACTACTATGTCCATGTGTTTCTACTTGTGCTAAGAGCAAACTTTGAGGAAAATATCGCCATCAGTCCACTATCACACACAACATTTAGACAAAGACGTGTTCCTCGCAAACGTTTGTCGTCTGCCGCAAATAGCAGGATTCTGGGTAACAAATATGGCGGCGGGAAAATTCACCGTAGTGCCGTAGCCATTGGTTGTAGCAACAAAGAGGCGTTTTGATGATTAATCACACTTAGAGTCCAGTTGTAGGTTAGCAAAAGAGATTCTAATAAGTTGTATTGTAAATAATTGTGTTTAGCAGGAAGCGGATGTGACATTTGTCTTATAAACCAGCGAACAACTATGTACATATAATTCTCCCACGAAGCCCTCAGACTGTGACAATAAGGGACGGAGAGTTTTTGACGTAGCCAACTTCTAATGCATGGTTATCGAAGCTTTTCAGACAGTGTTCTGAATGCGTTAGTCTGTCAAGTTTGCATTTCTAGCGGTATTACTGATGTTGCATCTAGCACATATCCCTAAATACCCCGTTTTCGAAAAATCCTGAATTTAAGTACCCCGCGAATTTATGTTACCCAACGTTACAGAGGTAGATAATAATTTGTTCTACACATGTTGTATTTATTCAGGACTTCAGGCTCAACATGTTCAGTTTTTTACAGGATACCTGCTGAATAGAGTTAGACTAAGTGTGTTTACAAAATGAAGGTACACATTAATTTATTCTTTGAAATGATTACATTTAGAACTGCCAACACAACACCTATGGCCGTGAGTGTGAGCTGTGCCTACCTGGGTTCTCTGGCGATGGAAGGGGAGGAACTGCTAATGACTGTCAGAGGGAACAGCAAGCCTGTTACTGCAACAGCCACTCCAATCGGTGTGAGGCCAACGGCAACTGTGTGGTGAGGAGAAGATTTTTCTCAAAAAGATTTTGTTGTACAGCTGTAAATTTCAGAGTCAAAATAGCAGAATTTGCACCAACACTTTATATAAAATTGTTCCTGTGATTACTTGAACAAGATTTTGAAGAAGAGGGATTATTTTTTCGAGCTGTTGTTTCATCATAAGACAATTGAAGTGAGTAACAGCAGACGATATCACACTTGGGCCCAACCTACCTGATGGTTTTAAGCGAGCTGAATTCGTAACTCCTTGTGGTAAAAGTCTATCCAATTAGTTGATTGCTGATTCTTGTTTCCTATATAGTGCCTCAAAAGTTCATTCTGACACTTAATGGTTATGTCCTTGTTTACGTCATATCTACCATCAGGACTGCCAACACAACACATATGGCCCCCAGTGTGAGTACTGCTTGCCAGGCTATGCTGGTGATGCCCGTGGCGGAACTGCTAACGACTGTGTTCAGAACACACCAGAACCTGTCTGCAACTGCCACAATCATGCCAGCCAGTGCGACAGTGCAGGCAACTGTGTGGTAAGCCCTCATTTGCATATCTAACAATACATGATTTCATCATTGACAGTGCTGTTACTGATTTATCTTTCTTGTAAGACACTGCAAGAACAGTAATTCTAATAATGCAGTAGAGTTGATACTTCCTGCAGGGATGCCAACACCACACATATGGTGCCAAGTGTGAGTACTGTATGGCTGGCTATGTTGGTGACGCCACCATTGGAACTCAGTATGACTGTCAGTTAGAACAGCCAGCTTGTGAATGCCATGGACACTCCATCCAATGTGAGCTTGATGGGACCTGCTTGGTGAGCCATCACCAGTTACGGAAAGCAATCCCCTCCCCTGCAACCCCTTGCTGTGCGCTGCAACTCGATTTGTTGTCATTGTTGTCAAGGACTCTGTGTTGTTCCTCTCTCTTTCCCCAAGCTTTGCCCAGCCTTTTCAGCTTTCAGTCAATTGGAATGGATTCCTGTGCACTCTTAGTCTAGTGGTTAGTAGTTCTTCTTTTAGACCACCAGGTTTTGGGGTTGAAACCCAGCCTACCCGTCAGACACTTGCACCCTGTCATGCGTGCTCCCAGCAAATCTTGTTGTTGCAATCCTGGTTTCCTAAGATCCCTTGTTGCTTGTTAAGTGAGCTTTGCCACTCTGTTATCCTGTTTTCTGTTCTCCTACAAAGGAGAGTGTACCATGTCATCTACTTGGGAAGTTAGATGTGACAAAAGCTGTCACATCTACATTTATGCTTAGTCGACATACAATGTACCAACAGACCTTCCTCGATTCACAGTTTTTCACTTAGGAACATGGTGCAAAATTTGTATATTTGTCTATTGACTGTTCTGTCTCATAGAAATTGTATCTCATTGCCGGAAACATCTTTGATATCAGCAAACTTAATATAAGTGTCAGGGGAGTAAGCAACCGTTGAAGAAAAAGTTTTAGACTGGTTGTTGTCGAGGAATAACAGTTGATTAGCTAGCTCAACAAATCAGTAGCTATCAATTTATTTGGATTATTATGGAATCTTCCCTCTTCCAGAAGCAATACCCCCCCCCCCTTCCCCACTTGTAAGCACCTTTATCATATAGTTATCTATCTTTTACTAGGACTGCCAACACAATACATATGGCTCCCAGTGCGAGTACTGCTTGCCAGGCTTTGCTGGTGATGCTCGTGGGGGAACAGTTAACGACTGTGTTCAGAACACACCAGAACCTGTCTGCAACTGCCACAACCACGCCAGCCGGTGCGACAGTGCAGGCAACTGTGTGGTGAGCACTGCTAACTTCCTGGATGTGACGCCTGAAACTTAAGTGAAAGCAGGCCTGTTGACATTGGCATTCACCATGTGTATATGCGACTGCAGGTCATCTTTAGCGCAAAGATATGAGTTCTGCTCTTCATGTCCACTTATATACATTATATTATTATGTGCCAATGGTACAAAATGTGCTAGCCCGGGCGGATTCCACATGCATGTTTAGTACATGTCAGTGATATTCACTTTTTGATTACTTGGCAGAGGCAGTGTATGTACAGAGCAGGTAGAAAGAAATATACATGTAGGTCAGAAGGAAGTGTGGGGTTCAGAAGTGCTTTAATTTTGCAGGATTGTCAACACAACACATATGGGGCTCGCTGTGAGTACTGCCAAGCTGGCTATGTTGGGGATGCTCGTACAGGCACAGCCAATGACTGTCAGCTGCCCCAGCCTAGGTGCAGCTGCTATGGACACTCCAATCAATGTGATAGTGCTGGAAGATGTGTGGTGAGACAGAAACCTCACCCTTCTCAAAAGATACCTTTGTTCATCCTTTCCCCATACCCTGATCTTTTCTGCACATCCAAATCAACTCCATGTCCAGACCCCCCTCCCCCTGGATCATTTACCTGCACATGTATATCGCTGTATCGTGTCCAAATCTTGTTTAATTTCTAGAATCTTTTCCAAGGATTACATCTCCTTCAGACACCCAGCATCATTCCCTAGCTTATGTATGCCCAGATCTTGTCCTTTCCTGATCCTCCCATGTTAAGATCTTGTGTCCATGTCAAGATCGTGTTCCCATATCCAGATTCCATGAACCCAAGTCCTACGACTGTAATCCCTTTTCCATGGCAAGGCCTTTTCCCTACACTCAGATCCTGTTCCCATGTCTTGCACTCCAACCTTCCTTGATGTCCTGATGACCAAGTACAACCCCTCCCAAATAGACAATCCCCAATGGTCCAGTCAAATATACGAGTTCTGTATCTTCTCTTTATCATTTAAGGCCTATGGTCTGGTGATTCAAGTTTTACTGCTATATCCTACTTGTACTATCAATACAAAACGATGATCGCTTGCATGTAATAATTATTACAAGCACAAGTCATATGGCCACTGAAAGGTCACAGAAACTACTGCATGGAAATCACAACTGATATTTAATAATAGAGAAAAATTAAATAAACGTAACACTTATCAAATGACATTTACAGGACTGCCAACACAACACATATGGTCCCCAGTGTGAGTACTGCCTGCCTGGGTTCTCTGGTGATGCACGACGAGGAACATCCAGCGACTGTTATCAGCAGCAGACACAGCCGGCCTGCGAGTGCCATGAACATGCTGATGAGTGTGACAGCAGTGGGAACTGCTTGGTGAGACCTAAGCATCTTGTTTGTTTTCTGGTATCAAGTCATCACCTAGTTAATCCCTCCCTCAGAAGGACATTCATGCAACTGCTAAATCTAGTCTGATAAACAGTCATTACATTCATAAGCTTCTACAGTTGCTAAAGACAAGTCAAGAATATTGTTAAGTCAGGAATATTGTAAATTTTGGGAGAACCGATATAGCTGACACACATTTGGGATGTAGCATTTAATCATTCAGGTGCAAAAGGAGTAAAAAAGGAAACTTCAAAGAGAACATTCATGTATCTTACAGCTTGTACAACTAACATCCTAGCATATCATTGTGAATTTACAGCGTGTGACACATTGAAGACTGTTATGGCAACTTGTTTCCTTCCACAGAACTGCCAACACAACACATATGGCCGGCAGTGTGAGTTCTGTTTGCCTGGTTATTCGGGTGAAGCACGCACTGGGACTGCCTCAGACTGTGTACGCAATGTTCCTGAACCTATCTGCAACTGCTATAGTCACTCCAACCAGTGTGATGATGATGGCAACTGTGTGGTGAGATTAACTTATGGTTTGCTTGATAAAATCGCAATTGCACTTGCCCTGCTGTGTAATAGTTTTGTCATTTATTCTTTCACATTGTCATGTATTCATGAAGCTGAATTCTGTTTCATATCATTCAACATTAGGACATGTTCATTTCAAATAACCTACTTGGAGCCAAAGGTGTATAACACAGAAAACTTCTGATCCCTACAGAATTGCCAACACAACACACAAGGACCTCGGTGTGAGTCCTGTCAGGCAGGATACACTGGTGATGCCCGTGTTGGGACCCCTGGTGACTGTGTACCTGAACAGACCACTCCAGTGTGCAACTGTCACAGCCACTCAGACAGTTGTGACAGTAACGGAAACTGTCTGGTAAGGGCTTGGACAAACCATTTACAATAACTTACTAAGTTAGTGATTGTGTAACTTATACGATTAAGAATGACACACATTAAAGCACCATTTGAAGTACAAAATGCCTATACAAATAACTTTCCCATGCAAAGTCAAATAGCCAGGCACACAACATTCTGAAATTTATTACAACACAATAAGCAGCACACAATGTGATGCAGAAACCACATCTGTCATTGTTAAGCATGAAGTTGTTGCAGGACCGTATTCAGATTTAAACAATGCTTCTGACAAAGTTCCATTCAGTGAAACCTCTCAACCAATAATCTGCTGCAACCGTTTAGTTAAAAAATTGAAACAGACAAAGTAAATGTGTTGATTATCACATTCAAATGACAAGTATGATGTTTCCTTCCCTAGGACTGTCAACACAACACCTATGGGCGTCAGTGTGAATATTGTCTCCCTGGATTTACCGGTGACGGGCGTGGCAGTACTCCACAGGACTGCCAGAGGACACAACCAGCATGCAACTGCCATGGGCATTCTGACCGATGTGATGCCAGTGGACAGTGCCAGGTCAGTGAGTCATGACATTGGGGCTGGTGAAGTAGTAGTAACAGATTGTGTTTGCTGTGTTTGGTACATGATTCACTAGAACAAGGGTAACATAATAATATAGAGTTTTTTAACAAGATGATCCCACACAGGGAAGAATAATTTTGGGTGGGTAAAGTCAGATAGCCTTGTCCATTTTTCATTCATATATATATGTATATGAGATGAAATAATAGCCTTGGGCCCCAATCCTCTTTCTTAAGCAGAGGACAGTCTCATTGGATCCTAGTATTACAGTTAATATGTATTATTTATATCGTGGGGGTATCAATTTTATTGCTTAATGATCCCGATTTATCTTGTCTACAGAACTGCCAACACAACACGTATGGCTCTCAGTGCGAGTACTGTAGGCCAGGCTTCTCAGGAGACGCTCGCGTTGGAACACCCACGGACTGTCAAGCAGCACAGCCTACATGTAACTGCTACGGCCACTCAGACCAGTGTGATGAGAGCGGGCGATGCTTGGTAAGGCACCCTTTTTTTTTAACAAAGGGGGTAATATTGATATGACAATGGATTGTCTGTTAATGTAATGTGCAAACTTGTTATGTGTTAATGCTATGTAGTGTTGTTGTTGTCATCTCAGTCTGATATAGCACTTGTTTTCTGTTGCACTGTTGGATAAATTGTTATCATTGCTTTATCAAGGTTGAAGCTTTTTTAGTGCTACATGTAAGTATGTTGCTACAAAGGCTCCAGTACATGGCAGTAACTGTTATACCCTTGTTGTAATGTTTTGTTACATTTATTTCAATGGTTTAAACTGTATGTTTCTAAACTGCTTCTTTCACTAAATCACTGCCTTCTTCTTTTCTCAACAGCAGTAAGAGTTCAACTGTAGCGATGTCGTGCTTTATAAATGTTGTATTGTATTATCTGCTTTGAAAATTGAAAAGATAAATGCAAAACAAAAGCGTTTTCTCTGTTTGCTTTTACTGTGTAATGTTGTAATATGTTTCGTATGTCTCACTGCTGTTCTTGTAGGTCGAATACATAATTATGTATTTAAGGCCAAGTTTTGTTGAACTGCAAATAGATGCATATAGATGTACTGAATCATGTTCTGTACTTGATGCCCTCCTATCATGCTATTATTCTAGTGGTGTTCTATGTTTCTTCTTGATCTGCACTTAACTAAGAATATTAAGTACACCTTCACGATTGTTAAATAACTCACTATTGTATCTAACAAGTCTAAATGTTAGCTGTTATCTGTTAGTTATCCATGGTTGGAAAACCAAAGTTCTGTCCTCCAAGACAAAGCATTTGGAATGCCTGATTCAGAACTTTCTACCATCTCTCTCATAGCCATCATCAGAGGGGGAATTAAATCCAGAGGTCTATTTGTTAGTAGGCAGTTAACACGGCAAAACAGTGTCTTGATAGTTGATATCAAAATCCTTTGCAAATCATTCTATGCCAAAAATCACCTAATACTAGACGATGTTAATGAAGTCTGCTGCTAACGTGTAGACCTCTGCTCTGGTTTCACATGACCATCTCAGGTCTAATGATAATTGCAACATATTGAATTGTGGTTGTAGATCACACAAAAGGATTTGGATTTTTTGTCAAATACATTCTTTGCATCCATTGATGTGATTGTCAAGGATGGCTGCAGAAGATAGCAAAAAGTACTGAGTCATGGTGCTTTGAACTCAAAGAATGTCTATTTAAATTACGCAGTATTTCACAGTAATATTATTAGTGGAAGATGTCTGTTACAGCATCAAACTGCCAAATGGTAGCCTACACTTTCCATGGGCTGTTAGAAAAGAAAGGTTGTTTGAATACAACCAATTTTTAAAGAAAGACATTTTGCTATTTCTAGCAAATTTTGTGAACAGTGTCCTGAAAATGATGTTATATAAATGGTAGTACTAGTATGGATGTACCACCTACAAGATCATGATAATTTCAAAACTTATTATATCAAAATGCAGCTGTTGGAAAGTGCTGGCTTTTTTTGCTATATACTGATGTACATGTAGCGGGCACATTTTGTCATTGTCTTAGCACACTTGGATATCACTAATTTTCACAATGACATCTGTATACTTAGTTGCACCTCAATGTGTATCAAAGGCACCATTAGTTGAGTGCATGACTAGGCTGCCCAGCAGCATTTTCAGTTCATTACCACTAATTCAGAGAACATATTGTAGTCATGAGAAAATCGGGAATGGCACTTCTTTTCACTGTCATCCACAGTAAGTTATGGTCTTTAATTTGTATTATTCTATATTGCTTATTTATCATTTATTATTTTTTGTCTTGAATTTTTCCTGTGCCTATTGCTATAATTCTATAATTTTTCCCATCTTGTTTGTGTCTAACTCTCTCTGCCTTTCTCTATCTTTAATTTGCATCAGCTGTAACCATGCTCTTGCCCCTTTTATAGAAAGTGCCCTCCTACTCACTAACTGCCTTTCCCTTTTCAGCTTGTCCCAACTTACTGAAAGCTGCAGAATAAAACTTCTTTTGTACAGCTAATGAAGTACCTTTAGTGACTGTGCAACCTGAGCTCATTTTATAGCAAATTTGTCTATTGCTAACAACAGTGCAATTACAACAGAGACCAGATGACTGTGTGACTTACTTTCCAGTGTGTGTCCAAAGCATATGGATGAGTGTTTGTGTGGCCAGTGTGGTATGAATGGGTTCATATCTTCCACAAATGATTTGGAAACAGAATGTTTTGTGGTTTTGTCAGGTGGATCTAATTTGACATTTGCTGTTTTCCTTCAAAGTGAATTGTATTGAATTGATTTGCACTTGCAAGTGCCAAATCAAATACTATCGTGTATATGTCTCGTCATCAAATAATAAATGTTCTGTTTTACTTCCAGAGCTTAGAATATAAAGTAAAGTGTAATGTTTTTTGCAAACCTTAAAGTAATGATTGCATAGGTGCCATATCCAGGAATTTCCTCCATTAACTTTCCTTCTCACTATATCATTTTGTGCCCTCAAATTACAGGGCTGTCAACACAACACATATGGAACCCAGTGTGAGTTCTGCAAGCCAGGGTACGAGGGAGATGCTCGACGAGGGACACCTAATGACTGTCGTGCTGCCCAGCCTGCCTGTAATTGTTATGGCCACTCCAACAGCTGTGATGAGTATGGAAGGTGTCAGGTAAGATGATCTGTCAAACCAACTTACTTGAAGGAAGAAATGGTTTAGTGCCGTTACTCACATGGTCATGGATTCTCAGCTAAATGGTGAGCCATATGCCAGAACCCTTCCCAGGTGAAGACTTGTACTGCAACATTGGAAATCACAACTTATATAGAGAATGTAGGTAACCAAGGGCAGCTTCCAAGGCAGAGATATCAATATTGTGCTGTATGGGGGATAATAGTGTAAAGCACTGTAATTTCAGCACCATGGACAGGGTAGTGATTTCTAAACTCCATTACCAAATGTGTTCTTAGTACAGTACACCAAAAGAGTATCTATTAGGAGATTAAATCTGAAATAAATAAATAAATCTAATGTGAAGTTTTGCAGGCAGATTATAGTAACAAAATCTTAATGATATTTACAGAATTTGGCTTAATGGTAATATACATTGTGTCACATATATAAGAAATGGCACCCTCTCATTGCAGCTAGAGCACTCTTCCAGCTACAGGTGTTAATTGCTGCATACCAGCATAATCAACTTCTGAAGCTAATATCTTATGCTTAGTCTGACAGAAGCTGCACCTGGCACTGCCTTTCCCTTCAGCTGGTAACCTCTTCACTGCTGCAGTTTGCTAATTATAAATGAAGCTGATATTTTTTTCCTCCAGTTTATAGTCCCAGTGAAAAAGTGCTCTCTCTCTCTCACTTGCAATACAGTGTGCTAATCTTTGTAGCCCCTGCTGTAGCAAAAACCCACTGTCTATTACCAGAGAATCTTCATGACTACCTTTCTTCCCCTATCTCTGATTAACGTTCATCTTGTACCCTAGCAACAAGGCACCCAAAATGCATTAATAAATGCTATAAAAGCACCCCAAGGTCATGGCATGAACCCCACCACCTCCGGTAAGGTCAATAGTTAAACCCATGCAGAATGTTACAAACCAGACATGACTGGCCTTCCAGAACTGCCAGCACAACACGGAAGGAGAAAACTGTGAACGATGTCTGTCTGGCTACACAGGAGATGCAACACAGGGAACGCCCAATGACTGCCAAGCTACTGCTCCTTCATGCAACTGTTATGGCCACACTGACCGATGCAGTTCTGATGGTGCTTGTGTGGTAGGAGCATAGATACAGGGATTTGGTCCAAACTCCACCATAATAAAGTGAAAAGAAGAAATAACAAAGTATATCTGCAAAACTTATGGTAGATTGCAATGACTGCTACAAAATTATGTCCTGTATGTACTTTTGGTGGCTGGCATGTATCAAACTGCTCTAAGAGGCTCTCTGATACTTCCATCAGTCACTCAAAGCTCAACATACAGGCATAATACTTGTAGATTGCTAACACTAACCTTACAATGCAAACAATTCATGTAACCTCAATGCAGGGAGGAATCACCACATTGCTGCTTGTATGACGGACATTGGACTGGTCGTATGCACATTCTAGAGCTAATAGTGCTGTCTTTTTCCTGTTTCTCTAGGGTTGCCAACACAACACCTATGGCAGCAACTGTGAGTACTGCATGCCAGGATTCACCGGAGATGCTCGCAGGGGAACTCCACAGGACTGCCAGAAACAGCAGACACAGCCACAAGTCTGTAACTGCAATGGACACTCCACTACCTGCAATGAGCTGGGGGTTTGCCAGGTTGGCCAGGAATTAAAGATGAAATTTTGTTTTTGCTATTTCTGGGGCCACTCTACATGTCTTTGGACTTAACATCATGGAAGCAAATTGCAGAGATTTCTTCTTGATCTTTCAGTCAAACTTGATGCTTTATGATTGAAGGGTTTTAAAGGAATCGTATCTTAAGGGTAACAGGTTAATGCCAATGCACAGGTTAACATGGGAGAGGGAGGAAATAATTATTTAGTGGTGACATTACATTTTGAGAGGTTATCGTTTTCGGGGGAAAGATATATTTATCATTTCAGTATTTCAGTAATACCAGGAGATCAGGACAAAGAGATGATTGTAAACCGTAAAAGCATCTTCCCATTGTTTCTCTGAATAAACAAGCACAGACCAGGCCTTGCTCAGGCTTTTGCTGCCCTTGACATCAAAAGACTTATCAGCCTATAAGTAAGGAATGCTACACAAACTATGCTTTTACAATCCATCTCTATCAATACACTGCTTCAACAGGGCTGCCAGCATAATACATATGGTGCCAACTGTGAGCTCTGCTTGCCTGGCTTTGCTGGTGATGCACGGAGGGGAACTGCTAATGACTGTGTGCCTGAACAGCCAGCCTGTAACTGCCATGGCCACTCTACTGAGTGTGACGCTAATGGCAACTGTGGGGTAAGTTTATTGTGTGCACGAATTGCCAATTAGGATATAAACTACAAACCAATATCCTTGCAGGCTTTGCTGAATAGTATACAGAAGAATTAGACATCTTTAATGCATAGCCTATGTTCTTGGTTGTAAACATATAACCAAGATGATTGTCATATTACTTACTTACTTACTTACTTAGTTTGAGCTCCCGCTCATTATCATTATTAAACATTTAATATTGCATGCAGAACTGCCAACACAACACCTATGGTCGTGAGTGTGAGCTGTGCCTTCCTGGGTTCTCTGGCGAAGCTCGTAGGGGAACACCAAACGACTGTCAGCCGGCCCAGCCACAATGTAACTGCCATGGCCACTCTGACCAGTGTGATCCCAGTGGAAGATGTTCGGTGAGATATAACATGGTTTCATAATATGTTGTTAAATTTTTTTAGGATCAGTAGGGAAACATGAGCGTTACTGCAGTAGATGCAAAATCATCCCTTATCTGGAATGAAATCTGTACAAATGGACATCTTGTAGACATTGGTCTCTTTTGTAGTGCTACTAGTGCTACCAGATAGTACATAGTCACTGAGAAAAATAGTTGCCATGTGCCATTGATGCAAAGATGGGTTGTAGGTAGTATTTCCCAGTGTTACTGAAGCAGGACAGCTGTACCAGTTGCTGTGCTGTTACTCCCTCTGCAGAACTGTCAGCACAACACCATGGGCGCCAGGTGCCACCTCTGCCTGCCAGGGTACCAAGGGGATGCCAAAAGGGGGACCTTCTATGATTGTCAGCCCACAGTGGTACCAGAGTGCAACTGCCACGGGCATTCTAATGAGTGTGACATTCTGGGAAGATGCATTGTATGTCCCTCCTCTGCATGACGATTGGTCCCATTTCAAGTAGTGACTCTTGTTTGCCTGCTTAAGTGCTGTCCTTCCCACCATTTGAGTTTAGTTTGTCTCTAGAACAATTGCCAGACTTTCTGCATGTGAAACTTTATGGTAGAAGATGACTATAGTCAATACATAGCTATGACTATTGGTCTAGTTATAGTCAGGTTGGACATGGCAAGGACTGCTGCCAGGGTTTTTTTATGGAAGAGGTGCTCTGTCCTAAAAATTGGACTTCAGTCTGGCCAAAGCCCCTAGGCCTATTTTACTAAAATCTATTTGTTACTTCCTTTATCTACTTAGAGCCTCTTCAGGCCCATCTTACGATGTTAGTGTTGACTCTTTTTAGTGCATTCAGTTTGACTAATTTCTAGAGTAGGCAGGCCTAGATCTTGTTAGCAGTATGTTCCAAGAACATTACCACCTTCACAAATGACTCCTGCAGCTTACATAATAGCATGTTGCTATTTAGTTTGTCACATTCAGTTTAGATAAAGAAACACATGCAAAATTTTTTTAACCACCAGCTTTCTGTAATACTTTTCTCCTTTACTTTGTTGGTTGCCTTACACTTCTGTATTGTTCTATTATGGATTATTGGTACAGTAGCTATGCCTACAATTGTTTCGAACCATGTGTAATACTATTAAGTAATCTTTGGTAGTTGTATTACAAAATTTAAATGTGACAGTAACGTTATATTTAAATTTGTAATATTGCTTTATGGTGAAAACAAAAATACCGTGCTCTTGATTTACCCTTGCAGCATGTACATTGTTTATCTCTATCTTTTTATTTCAATCCAGGGCTGTCAACACAACACATATGGTGTCCAGTGTGAGCTATGCATACCTGGCTTCTCTGGAGATGCACGACGTGGCACACCTAGTGACTGTGTACAGGACCAGACCCAGCGCTGTAACTGTCATGGACACTCCAACCTCTGTGATGACCTTGGCAGGTGCATGGTAAGGACCAAGCTTTGCATCTATGGAATTGAAGATTTCTGAATCCGAGTTTGAGCCTTGTCAGAGCCCGAACAGAATCTTAAGCCATTAACCTGGGGTCTAAGCTGTCAACAGTCTCAATGTCTAATTGTAAGTGCTTTGAACTGAATGTGCTTTTAATTTTCAGAACTGCCAGCACAACACAATTGGGTTTGAGTGCGAAGAGTGCCGTCCTGGTTTCTATGGTGATGCCAGGAGGGGCACGCCCAATGACTGCCAGCCCCGTCAAGTCCAACCTGTTCGGTGTGACTGCAATGGACATTCAGAAAAGTGTGATTCTTTTGGGAGATGTATCGTAAGTAGACATACATGATTCATGTAACGATTTAAACCGACACACTCGTTGAAACAAACAAATAAACAAAGTTAAACAAATAAACAAGACAACAACAGCAAAAGTAATCCTGGCAATCATAGAACCTGATATCCTTTTATGTAGGATTTCTTGAAATAGGAAAGTAGCTGTATTGAAGTTACAATTTGACATCTTGATTCCAATTAATTTTTTAGATATACATCACTTGACCTCTACTCAATGATAGGCATTTCCCCATGATGCAAATATTCTCCACAAGTCTAATTTTTAACAGTTATCTCTCTCTTCCCTCTTTATTAATCCCTCTTTACTTATGTCTTCTCAACCTCCCAAAAGAGCCCTTTCCCAAGCCCACTTGGAGGATCCCAATACTGCAGTTTAAAGTGCTTGAATGACTTTTTTTTCTCAACAATCAATCATTAATTGTGAACTTTGTTATTACACATTTCTCGAAAGCTATGATTTTGCAAAATCTATTTTTTTTTTAATCAAAAGAACATTGTGCCATGAGATAGCAATCTGTGTTTGACTTTCATGAATTTTGTTCACAATTGATGATTTTGACTGACTACTGTGCTACAGGCTCTGACTAAACTCTGGTTCACGTATGGTTTCATCCTCCTGTCAGCTTTTGCTAAATCTTAAGGTCATTTCCTGGTGGTAAATTACACAATTGTAATATAAGAAGAAGCTGGACTTTGTTATTGGTGAAACCTGTGGGGCAGCTGTATTATACATGTATATGACTAACCAAAATCAATGAGTTTTTCTACATCATAATGACAGCAGTAAAGTAATCTGTAGCCTCTGTTAAATCTGCACTAGGGTCACAGACAAACGTATGCTGAGCATTTGTCATTTCTGCAGCAAAACTTAATCATTCTGCAGATGTTGTATCCTTCCCTCCTCCCCATCCCAAACCATACTCACATCAACATCATGTACTCTGCATGATCAAATCTGTGAGTTCACATTACAGTAGTAATAATACTGTGCTTCATGGCGAGCTAACAAGACCTGATTCTTGGATGCTGGTATGGACAGACTGAAGACAGTTCTTTGAAAAGAATACGTCATTTAAAAAGAAATATCCCAAAGATGTCATTGGATATGACCGATTATATTGGGCAACCTTTGGTCTACAATTACTTAACTAACCATCTCCAAGAAACAGATTGCTGAACAACACAACACCATGCACTTATTCCAGAACTGCCAGCACAACACTATGGGCTTCCGCTGTGAACAGTGCCAGCCTGGGTTCCGTGGGAACCCAAACAGCAGGGCTGGATGCCTGGCCTCAGACCCACAGCCCAAGTGTGATTGCAATGGACACTCTGATCAGTGTGACGATGTGGGAAAATGTCTGGTGAGAAGCACAGAGCACTATCATTCTGTTATAGTTAGACATATCACTCGCACACACCTTTAATCTTCATAAGTTTCATAGTCTTTGTTTGTCAGTCACAGATACATTGTGCAAAACACTCCCAGTCATTTACATGACTAATTGACCTGCAGTGGGGTTAGATGCTGAATTTTATGTCTTAACACAGGATAAATGAAATCTTTATCTTTGTAATTCCTCACTTAAAGATATTCATACTTACGGTATTAGACATGTATTTACTTGTACTTGTGCTTTACATAGGAAATGTAATTGATATAGTGTTCCAGGTTAACATTTTACTTTCATATGTGGTGTTTTGCTTACAGAACTGCCAATAGTTCTATCTAAAAAGTGCACAATTATAAAACAGCATTGATTATACTACAATGGTACTAGGTTCATGCTCAGGAAAGTTATTCATCTCTTTGCCCCAATCGTGACTACAAGTGTAAGTGGCAGCTGCTGACATGTGTGACCATCAATTCAAATCATCAGCTGTGTTCCCTAGGTATTATCTGAAATGTACTGAATGTATCCCTAATTCTTCTTTCAGCATTTTAATTGCATTGTGATAATTATTACACCATATTACAATTTCCTGTGTAACATGCAGCAGACATCCACATGCTCAAAAGCCATTTGGTTTACAGGAAAAAAGGTCAACAGCTGTTTTCAACCCACCAGAAGAACTATTGATTCCAACAAGACTTGATTTTCCTGTTGTAACACACAATGTCATGTTCCTTTAGTATAAGAATGTGTCTTTTCAAAGAACTACAATGTAGTGACAATAGTCTGGCAAGAGGGAGTGAACGTGTGCCTTTGTCACAAGTACCACACTTTCTGCTTATGATGGTAATGTGGACCCTGTCACCAATTTTTTGCCAATCATATTGGTCATCAGTTTCAAAGTCAAAGGTGTTGGGCAGTCTTTTTCGTAGACACGTCATGATCAAGTGTTTATTTTATCATCAACTGGTGCTTATGGGTTTGATTATGACTGTTTCATCATCAATCTTTCTGTTTGTTGCATTGATTTCTAATGTCAATGCTGTCTGTCAAGATAATCATTTCTGAAAAAGAACTGATAGTATTACATTATGGTTCTGTGCTTGGTTGGATGCATATGTCACCTTTCAATAAAGGTAACCCTTAACTTCATCCTCACATAAATGAGCCTCTCCTGTTCATGTCACCCTTCCTCCTCTCAAGTTTGTGCCTGCATCTCAGTCTCCCTCTTCATGGTTGTGATTGTCTCTACAGCTCATCCTTCCACACCAGAACTACATCTGTTTTCCCGACCCTCTATTCCCTCAGGGCTATTACCTTACCTCTGCTTTTCTTTTTTCTAAGGTTGCGCCTGCATTATAGCCTCCTATCTTCTAATAGTTCTATGGTTTTTAAAGCATACCAGTCACGTCAAGGTCACCCCCTCTATCTCAGGCTGTTTCTAAATCCTGCAGCCCCTACCTTAGCACCCTGGTAATACCCCTGCTACCATGCCATCGTATCTGAACCCTGTGTTGCCAAGGTTTTGTTTACATTGTCTCTACCCTACCCCTATGGTTGCCTGCATCCCTGACACCCCACCCCCACCCCCGGGCATCATGAATTTATCCCTAAATCCGGTCTTTTGCTTCTGAAGGTCTTTACGGTGCACACCCCAGTTCTTCCGCGACCGGGGTCCACGGAAGTGCCCGACAAAAAAGTGACGAAAGGGTTTCGAGGGGCTGGGTTTGAGTTTAGATTTCTCATAATGTGCTTCGAACTGATATTAGATACTAGCATGGCTGAAAAGCGTATGAATTGGTGTGTTTTGGGTGAAAATTTCGTTTCGATCTGAGCCTTGCTTCCGGATATCCATCCGCGTTGATGGTAAAATGTCCCTTGGCCCGGGATTGACCTTTGTTGCGTTCTGTGGGTCATGCTGACATGCCTCGCGCCGTGGATGATTAAAGAAATCTAAGTACTAGAATTTTCTTTATAATTGGCTCGACTGTACGCTAGGTTTTGCTCTTTCTGACAACATCAGTCGTTTCTACCCAGAAATTTTTTTCTACGAGTTTTATCCTACACAAAAGTGCCAAAATTTGACGATCATTTTTGTCGTGAAAATTATGTTTTTGTCTCCTGATTTACCAAAATCAGAGAGGTAGAAGAAACAGAACTCAGCTGGTCCTGTAGCGGAAGGGATAGGCTTTCATCCCATACACAGTTGATTTACTTCGGAATACTTCCCTGGAAGAGACAGTACCTAGACTGGAGGGTGCGCAGCCTCCAATTGAAACCCCAAATAAACTGGGGTGTGCTCCCTTAATCACCTTCTTTGTTCATTACCATACATAACCTGGTAGCAACCATCTGCATTCAGCCCAAACTCACACAATTGGAAATCATCTTTGCGATGATAAATGTAACTCATCCTTTATTGCAGCAAGGGATTATAAGCATCAGCCTTTCTAAGCCATTTGGCTTTTGGCTGCTGATAAAGCACATGCCTGTTTGTTTTCAATGTTTCATGACCATGCTATAAATTTGGCAGCCATCTGATCATTGCATCCTGGTTTGTGCACCCCCACCCCTTGCATAACCCATGCAGAACTGCCAGCACAACACTTACGGAGACCAGTGTGAGTACTGCTCACAGGGCTATGAAGGAGATGCACGGGCAGGCACTGCAGATGCGTGTAGGCTCAGCAACGTTGTACAGCCTCGCCCATGCAACTGTTATGGTCATTCAGATCAGTGCGATGAGAATGGACGCTGCTTGGTATGATATGACCATTTCTTCAATACACAACTATTTGCATGTAACAATCGTCAATACAACAAGCATGTCATGATCTCCTTGCCAGTGTGAGAGAGGGTGCTTTTATTGAGTCTATGATTATGGCTCCCATTAAATATCATATTGTTGTGACAACAAGCTGAAGGATATCAGTTGATCAGCCAAACTGACTTTCCATAGTTAAGATGGCTTTGGTTGAGGAAGATTTGGTTGACTTGAATTTGTAAGGTACACCTCACATTTGTATTGATTCTCACTCATGCATTTCATTGCTCATTGCACCTCACCAGAACTGCCAGCACAACACAATAGGTGCATACTGCAGCCAGTGCGCCCCTGGATACGAGGGCAATGCTCGCCAGGGTAGGCCAGATGATTGCCAGCCTAAAGCGCCTGCGAAGCCAGCCTGTAATTGTAACGGACATTCCGACCAGTGTGACGAATCTGGCAGGTGCCTGGTAAGGGTTCAACCACCTGTCTACCAGTTCTTAATCACACAACCCGAGCAGATGCCATTGAAACTGAAACTAATGTTAACCCCCTCCCTTCAACTCAGATGAAAAACACCAGTATAAACCCTCCCTTGCACTCTTCCCTTTGTTCATATTAAGATTGAACTTCACCAGATGTCACAAAAAATGTTTTAAACCTTTCCCCTCCTAAACATTACAGACTAAAGAATGCCAGTAAGAAGCCTTCCCCTTCCCCTCCTTTGTACAAATGATATTATCAAATGTTACCATATTTCACTAAAGAGAAGAATACTTCCTTTTCCTTCTCACCCAAAAAATAATACTAATTTAAAGCCTTCCCTGTATCCATCCCCTTGATGATAAAGTTATCTTAATATTTCACCAGATGTCATTGAAAACAAGAATGGTTTCCTTTTCCCTTCTACCCAAATAATGAACACTGGTATAAAGCCACCCCTGCACCCCCCCTCTCTAATAATACAATGTAGAATCTCCTAAACTGTTTGCTGATGATAAAGCTTATAAATACAGATGTACTTTTAACCATGCTTCATTACAATGCTATAAATTTGGCAGCCATCTGATCATTGCATCCTGGTTTGTGCACCCCACCCCTTGCATAACCCATGCAGAACTGCCAGCACAACACTTACGGAGACCAGTGTGAGTACTGCGCACAGGGCTATGAAGGAGATGCACGGGCAGGCACTGCAGATGCATGCAGGCTCAGCAATGTTGTACAGCCTCGCCCATGCAACTGCAATGGTCATTCAGATCAGTGTGATGAGAATGGACGCTGCTTGGTACGACCATTTCTTCCCTACACAACTATGTATACAGTCTGCGTCATAATGTCCCTGTGACTAGATGACTATGCATGAGTCCATAATCTAGCAGACATTATACGTTGATGAAAGTTAGACATCCAGGTAGTAAGATACGCCAAAAATAATTACTCAATTA
This sequence comes from Branchiostoma lanceolatum, assembly GCF_035083965.1. Classification (NCBI taxonomy): domain Eukaryota; kingdom Metazoa; phylum Chordata; class Leptocardii; order Amphioxiformes; family Branchiostomatidae; genus Branchiostoma; species Branchiostoma lanceolatum. Next base: position 22,864,032 of record NC_089725.1, on the reverse strand, counting down.
TCAAGCAACTGGACATTATGTTTGGTTCCAAGTTGACATAAACATCCATATATAAATGGCAAATATCTCTCTGAAGAATGAAGTATTCTATCACCCTATAATCACTTGTGACAGCTGTGAGACATAATGGTTCCTACTAAAGATGGTAAAAGTTATCCATCTGCCCACCACGAACATTACGCAAAAAGACCATGATATGTTATGGACAACAAGTAGTTCCCTTACTGCCCTTAGATGTCAAACAATAACAACCTGCCTTGCATTCCTTCATCTGAAAATGATATCCCATCTTAAACCTGACATCTTTGTCCTTTCCCTATTTCCAACACCAACTGCACTGTTTTTTCATCATAAATCCATTTAGCCAATTGTACAATATGGCAGAACAAGGGTCAACAACATCCACAGAATATATGCTTACCCTTTTAGCACCCACACTTTAGTGCTGTCCTAACTTTACAATGTTTCTGATTCAGCGTAAGTTGTTTTTAAGCAAGTGAGGCAAGGATGTAACTCTACTGTTCCTGTAGGTTGTGGTTTGTTGAAGATAAAGGTATCAACAACATCACAACTGTGCTTCTGGTCTGTCCATCATGGAGACAGTGCAGAACTGAAACTCATAAAGCAAATAGCAAAATGGCCAGACTTTTTGAAAATGAAAAAAGTGCAACTATCTACAGGTGTTATCTGTTGTAACCAAATCATCATACCACTCTACACTGCATATTCTAGATATCATCACACTGTATCTTGTTGGATGCAGGAGTAATTGTTTGGGGTAAGTCTATTGATATCACCTAAGCTGTCTGTTGGTTGCACAGCTTCCAGCAACTATTCACAATCAGGTTATAGAAATGTGTTCTTAATTACAGGTGTTATAAAGTCTGAAACCCAAGACATTCTCTGTTATTATATAACATCTCACAGAACTGTCAGCATAATACCATGGGCCAACAGTGTGAGCAGTGTTTGCCAGGCTTAGCAGGTGATCCCACCAGGGGAACTCCGAACGACTGCAGGCCTCCACGCAGACCTTCGTGCAGATGTAATGGCCACTCCAGCTTGTGTGACATCCAGGGCATCTGTGTGGTGAGCAGGGAGTCTGCTGCCTGCTTGTTGATTTTTTTAGTGGATATCGGATTTTTTTTCAGCCATGTGTTCTTTGTCTAAATCACTAAGCCACCATCATTTAAAAGTCTGTTACTTCCTTTTACTTAGTTGTTTTGTAATGGGTAGTAAAACACTGCCTCCTGCACTGCCTGTAGAATTGCCAGCATAACACGATGGGACGAAACTGTGAGCTGTGCCGCCCAGGGTTCACAGGCAACCCGTTAGTTGGAACACCTACGGACTGCCGGCCAGTGCAGCTGCCCTGCAACTGTCATGGCCACTCCAACCAGTGCAATGCCAGGGGAAGCTGCTTGGTGAGGACGCAGCTCAGAACAAAGTCCATCTTACAGACCAGCTGTCCTGCCATTTGTACTGTCATGTCCTGGTTACTTTGTCATATTGAGGCAGTCTTGGGGATTTTCAGATTTTCTTCTGAAGCCTTCTTTGCTTTGATTTTACATCGTTTTCTTTTTACTACCTTTGCTTTCAAAGGTCTTTGAACATGTCTGTATTGTTCTTCCAAGGATGTATGGTGTATTGTCGGTACTATACAAGCAACAAAACATTTTTGTGATGCTACTTTTACCACAAAGTCCGCTCAACTTGGGCACACTGCAGTTCTTTGCTGATGTCAATAAGGTTTCCACCTATGACAGTGCTCCTGTTGCTTGCTCCTTGTCAAGTGCACCCTGTATCTGCTTCTGCCACATTTTTTTCTGAGTTCTATTTCTGGGCCACATTTTTTTTGCTGTCCATGTACTGATTATGCTTTGACTGTTCCAGCATACATAATAGGAACCAAATATGATGCTGTCATTTTGCCAACACAACAAGTTGCTTACCCTGGTCATCAGTAGACCTTATAAGTATTGTGCATGTTGAGCTTTTTACAACTGTGTTTTGATAAGATCAAACAAATGCTTCAGAAGACTCTATCACCACAATTGTTCAAATGTCCTAGATTCCCTCTTTTAGTTTGCCACTGACCTTTCTTTATTTTTTCAATGCTTTTAGCTGAAACACATATATACATCATTGACCGCAGTATTCTCAACTCCCTTCGTAACTTACATAATAACCTGCTTGCTTGCTTGCTTCTTCCCCTCCATCTGCAGAACTGCCAGCACAATACTGTTGGCACACAGTGTGAGTTCTGCCAGCAAGGATATACTGGAGATGCTCGCAGGGGAACACCTAACGATTGTCAGCTACAGGCTCCACAGTGCAACTGCAACGGCCATTCCGATCAGTGTGATGGTCAGGGTAAATGTCTGATAAGTCAGGACATTTTGTGATAATGAGAGTGGTAGATATTTCATTGTTATGACATTCTCCAAAAGACAAGTTTCAAAGCACACGTATCATTGTTTGGTCCTGTTGGAAAGCATTGTGACAACCACCCACTTTTCAGCACCAAAGAGAGTACCACAATCGCCTGTACTGGCAGAGTCAGTTACTTCCCCAGCAAGTAACTATTGAGTTTTCCTTTCAGAACTGTCAACATAACACAGAAGGCTCCCAATGTGAGCATTGTAAGCCAGGGTATGTAGGAGACCCAAGGTATGGAACACCTGGTGACTGTCAGCCCATGGCAGTTCCCACAGGTTCATGTGTCTGTTTTGGGCACTCTGACCAATGTGATCCTACCACAGGGGTCTGTCTGGTAAGCTGTGGCTGCTAATATCAGTTACTTTGAGAAGAGATGCATGTTTCTGAGGGAAAGCAGGGTCCTGTGAAACACTGTGCACACATGCACCTGGCTCTGACACATGCTGGAAAATATCTGGTCCACCTGCTCCTCTGCAGCAAGCTGAAGGACACCTGTCAATCCATGCCAGTTCAATACTGAAGCACACCTTAAGGCTGCAAGCACACGCTGGCAGACCTGCATATGCCTGAAAAAAGCCTGATCCACCTACTGTACATCCTGTTTGCCCACACCTGGAGCATTTACCCAAAGCTAAAATTTGTATCAAATGGTATATTTTCTATAATTACCCTTACTGAGCATATCACACCAGCTTAGGCACACTGCAGCAGCTGATTGTACTACACCAAAAAGCTTGTCCTATCCGGCTCAGCACATGTAACTCCAACTGTTGGTTAAATCTATTCAATGATGAAGCCTGCACTGTATTTTAAGATATCAAGTTCCTTGCTATGACAATTACTTTAATCTTAGATTGATTACACATAATCACCGACATTCACCCAGACTTCGATCTGTCAATGTTGTTATATCTGGGTCCAGGCATTAGATACCCATTGTTTCAATTGACAAAATGGGTTGTTGGGAGTAGTCTAGCCAAACTATTGCACAATACATCACAAAGTCATCATATAGTTTTGTTTTAGACCCTTTGGAGATCACATAGATTTGTTACCGCTTGTTGTACTCACAAGCCTGTCCTGTTCTTCTGACGAATAGAACTGTCGGCACAACACTATGGGTGACAACTGTGAACAGTGTGTGCCTGGAACGGTTGGGGATGCTCGCCTGGGCACTCCATATGACTGTAGGAGGACCTTGGCCTGCCAATGCAACGGCCACTCTGATGACTGCGACCAATATGGAAGATGCTTGGTAAATTCAAGACAGCACAATCTTTGACATATTATACCTGCACTTTTGCCTCTTCTTAATGAGCAACCTCGTGCAGTAGGTAGTGAACACTCACCGTTGTCTTCATCATAGTCAGCAATGCGAAACTGCCAGGGCTTGACACAAAGATGCTTTCCCCCTAAACTCACACTGCAAACTACCATCAACTTCTTGCTTGTATGCACCTGCTGGTGTAGGTTAGAGTCACCCCACTCAGAGATTAGTACCTGCTAGTGCTGTCGCTTGTATGATCAGGCATGGATTAAGAAACATAAAGCTGCATTGTCTGTGCACTCACCAAAAGGATGTCCCGCTTTAGACTAGTTTGAGCACTGCATGTTTCTGGTCACCTGCTGTCCAGTGCATACATGTTGGAAAAGGACCGTATCATCCGGACATGTGGTTTCTCTCTGCAGAACTGCCAACATAACACCATGGGTGATCGCTGTGAGCAGTGTCAGCCAGGCTTTTTCGGTGATGCCCGACAAGGCACTAATAATGACTGTCGCATGTGCATCTGTTATGGGCATTCCAACCTGTGTGATCAGTATGGGAGGTGCCTGGTAAGAAAGTAAACATCTGTGTTTGTCTTGTGACCTTGTGGATAACAGTGACTTAAGTCACTCCCAAAAGGAGTGTGGCCCTCTGTTGTCTGTCTTGTTGTTATCTTGAGGTGAAATGTTGTCCATAACCATTGTCATTTGCTTGTCATGAGACAGTTGTGTATGCATCATGTGTTGGTCATGCCTAGTCAGGTGATGCATGTGTTGTTCAGGTTTATTTGATTTGCAGTGTAGTTCTTGAGGTTTAACTTCTAGAAATGATTCAAAATGAGCAATTAGCATGGACCACAGTATGATATTCTAGACTTTTATAGCTGACGAACTGTTGAAGTGATCCACTGATCTTTTTGTATATGAGTGTAGTCCTGTTTTAGGGCCCACGTCTGTTGAGTTCTTGGAAGAGTTTTGTCTTGTTGTAGGGCCCATGTCTCTGTTGAAGTTCAGTTTGTTAAAAATGTCTGTATATCTGGTCCCATGTCAACTTTTCTTTGTTCTCCTAGCACAGAGATCCTGGTACATTTGCAGTACCTTTGCACTCCTCTTGTCTGTTGTGATTCAGTTTATACATATAGTAGCTTTATAATCAAATTTTAACCTTTGCAATCTGCCAATTCTTAAGAATCTTGGAAGATGATCTGTTTTTACAATAGATAGATAGATGATTGTTTTTCAATGAAGCATAAAAAGATATTTCCATATTAGAACTGCCAACACAACACATATGGCGCACAGTGCGAGAACTGCAAGCCTGGTTATATAGGTGATGCCAAGGGGGGTACACGCAAGGACTGTCGACCTGTCAGCCCTACACGGCCGCAGTGCCAGTGTTACAACCATGCTGACAGGTGTGATGAGAAGGGTTTCTGTCTGGTAAGATTTTCTCAACACTCATGTAACTTCTGGCCTCTTTTTTTTTACTTTTCATGACCGATGTAGTGTTAGGTGGTTTTATAGATTACTTGTAGCTGAAAGGCTGTCCAAATGTAGTACCATATCCATTATGTGATAGTGGTTGTATAAAATTCCATGTTTCTTCATGTACAAATTTTCACATGCATGATATTTTATACATATGTTGCACATCAAAGTTTGCTACATGCTAATGATATCTGCCATTGTTTTACTACTGATCTAGTTTGTTTTATCATCTATACATTGAGTCAAGTAATCAACAGATATTCAAGTTTTAAATTGAATGAAAATGACACTGTTCACAAGTTATTCTAAAGAAATGTGGTACTATATTTGATCCGTGCATAACAACATTCTTTAACTCAAACCCTTTGATTCATTCTTTCCTAAGACTGACAAGGCTGCAGTTTGTTCTCTTGCAGGTCTCTGTACATTTGTGCCACATCTTTGTTGACCAATCCATTCACAAATTGGACTGGGAACTTGACTGTTTTGTTTCAAGTTCCCAGCTAGAAACACTACTCCCATGAAAGCAATTGATGTCGTTAAGAACGGAAGACAGGAGCATTCTACAGATATCTACTGATATCATCATTGATGATCATGAAGCTCATAGTGTTTTTTAGTGAATGACTCTTATGTCTTGTTGGCCCTGCCATTGCCAGAACTGTGAGCACAACACGGAAGGCCCCCAGTGTGAGAGATGCCAGGCTGGGTTTGTTGGGGATGCCACTAGTGGAGGAAAGGATGCCTGCAAGCCCATATCCCAGCCCAAACCCTGCATCTGTAATGGGCATTCAACAACTTGCGACAAGGATGGAAACTGCTTGGTTAGAACTTAGAAGACAGCAGCATGATTTTATACTGACCTTATTCTTTTATTTCACTCTAATCTACTGATCACTAGACAATGTCCTCAGACACATCATCATCTCATACACAGCACTTAGAAATGGGCAAGGAAAGATTGTTGATTGGGCAGTTGCAAGAAATGACATGCACATTGGAAGCCAGTTGGCTGAAGAAAAATTGTGAAGCTAACAAAAAGTTTTACCAACATTTGCAACTCCCTCATGAATTTTCCTTGTCTGTCCCTATGCACTTTTTCTGTATCATTGGGCACACAATATCATTCAAACCATGGGCACCCATCTCTATAGCACACGTTCCATTCTTTTCACTTAAATTTTCCTTTCACATGTAGCACCTTCTCTAACTTCCTGACGATGGGATAACTGGAGGCACAAAGACCTGTCATTGCCATTAATATGACTTTGTTCTGTCCACTTCACCTAGCAGCAGGTGGGAAACCAGCTGAACTTTATCACCCATGAGAAAATTGCACTCAGTCTCATCATTCAATCAACACTTCTGTCAAGTCTGTAGATTTCAAGACTGTATCCTGTGACCATCCAATCATCTCTTACATCATGAATGATGAAGTTAATTTGACTGAATTTTCATCTGAGTGTACCTTTATCTTGTACAGAACTGCCAACACAACACAGAAGGGAGGAACTGTGAGCGCTGTAGACCTGGCTTCTCTGGTAATGCTAAGCTGGCCACAGCAGATGCCTGCAAGCCTAGGGTGCCATGCGAATGTAATGGCCACTCCACTGAGTGCGATAGTGAAAGCAAGTGTTTGGTAAGGAGGACGGTAATTTTCTTAAGCCAACACCTATGTACTGATGGGTTATTATTGGAGCCATACACTTAGCAACCTACGTGCACCTGGTTTTAGCACTGTATTGCTGATAGTTGCTTTGCTACTTTTAGACAACCAACAAATATGACTACATTTAAACCCTGCTAACGACCAACATTCCCTGCACAGAACTGCAAACATAACACGGAGGGGGACAAGTGTCAGAAGTGCAAGCCGGGTTACCGAGGAGACGCCACCAAGGGAACCTTTTTAGACTGCAAACCTATCCCAGCATGCTTCTGCAATGGCCACTCTGACCTCTGTGACAATTCTGGCAAATGTCTGGTGAGAAGATAACAACTAACGAGATCAACAGCTAACACCAGCTGGTGTGGTCTGGTAGCTTTGATAGAAGTCTGTCTAGTCTGATTTTGTGAAGCTTGGATTTATTGAAATAGTGGATAGATACACGCATGGATTGTGCAACAGGGTCCAACTGATGAAGGACTCAACACTAAATGAGAGTGAAGTAAAAGCACAGTATCTCTGCACCCTCCACTGACGTTCATCTACCACGGATGGGCACCTGTGACAGCAGATCAGCACATTTTGCACTTTCTAGGATGCTCTCTTTTCTACTCTAACATTGTAACACTGCATTGCCTCTTGCCATTCTCTGGCTAAAGCTACATCTTGATAAGTAGGCTTGTAATGCATGCTATCACAAGAAGCCTTAAAACGCATGTGACATTCTTTTCTATGCAAGAATTACAAGTAGTTTCCACAGAAGCACCATTTAACTACAATCTACCATCATGTAATGTCAGTCACAATGCTCAAAAGTTATAATGCTGTTAAGCGTTTAACCACTTACCTAATTCAGCTGCTGACTTTGAATATTAAATTCTAGAGTTTAAAATGCTTTTCTGCCATGCTATTCCACTGTGCTCTCCAGGACTGCAAGCATTTTACAGAGGGCCCTAACTGCGAACGGTGCGCCCCTGGCTACAGGGGAGATGCTAAGAAGGGAACACCAAATGACTGCAAACCTAAGGTTACGGAGACGAAACAGCCGACTGCTAAACCAGAGGTTAAGCCCACTGACAAACCAGTGGTTAAACCTACTGATAAGCCAGAGGTTAAGCCTACTGACAAACCTGGGACAAAACCATGTGAATGTAACGGCCATTCCTCGACCTGTGACAGCAAAGGGCAGTGTCTGGTAGGTCGTCAATAAAGTGACATTGTGACATTACAGGAAACTTTTATCTTCAACTGCAAATGGCTTGGAATTATCATTCTGTCTTTGTATGCAAACATGTGAAGGTATCCCTATTAAGGTGCCTCCACATTTCTCAACAATATCGACTGAACAGGATTTGGTTGTAAAGTTAACTTTGTAAAGCAGAGCAGTACAGTACATTTCCTTTCTCTCCCTTACCAGAACTGTAATCATAACACTGAAGGCCCCAACTGTGAGGTGTGCCGACCTGGCTACACTGGTGATGCCACCAAGGGAACAGCCCAGGACTGTAAGCGCCACGAGCCTGCTGCTTGCCCCATGTGTAACGGCCACTCTTCAACATGCCCCAATGGCAGATGTCAGGTGATGACTCATTCATACCTATACTGATTATAATGACAAGGGTATGACAATGTGCTTGCCAACTTTATGGTCTACTGAAGTCTACCATGAGTACTAGTTATTCTTAGCAGTACAGACATTTTAGAGCAACACGCCAATGATGCTTAAGTCTGTAATGGATATAATTTCAATAGTACAACTGGAAGTAACATCTGTACTCCTATCTTCCCCAGAACTGTCTGCACAACACTGTCGGCCAGTTCTGTGAGCAGTGTTCTCCTGGTTTCTATGGAGACGCCACATCCGGTACCTACAGGGACTGCAAGCGATGCCCATGCCCACTGGCCATCCCATCCAATCAGTAAGCTTTGTCATTATGTGGTATGAAATAGTGGTGATATCAAATAGTGGATACTACTATTTTAGTGGACACTACTACAGCAACTACTGATATCTGTGGAATTGTAGTTATTATGCATGTATTGACAAGAGATTAAGTTACTCCTGGAAAAGAACTAGTACAGAGATCTTTAAGACAAGAGCATGATGAAAATAGCAACACGTGTTTCAGAAACTCCAGTGTCAAATTTCCTGTTTTTGCATCTGATTCAGCCAATGTAAGTCTTAAAACTTGCATTAGAATTATGATAGTCTATCAGCCTTTGTGTTGCTAATGCAAACTAATGCACGCGAAAAATAAGTTGAAAGTGCCATGATGTGGTAACATTGTATGGCACTTAACAAAAGCAGCAATTTCACTTGTGGTAACACGCTTTTCAACAGATTCTGTGACACTGACCCCCCTCACCAGAGTCTGGGATACCAAAGGCTCACTAACTAAAAGCATTTTGTTGTTGCCAGGTTCTCCCCCACATGTGTGCTGGACGTAGATGGCAAACCCACCTGCACAGCTTGTCCAGCAGGCTACATGGGCAGGGACTGCGGAACGTAAGTACACTCTAGTTTCCACAATTAAAATCAGGTTTATTTTGCCTCCATTGCTGGAATTGGGTGTTAAAGTGAGAAGTAAGGTAACCAACCAATTGTCAGGGTTCATTTGTCTATCCCCAGCCCATGCAGTGATTTTATTTAGCCAAGTTGTGGATAAAACTGCTGTAAAGCTCACTGCTTCCTTATAAATAAAACAATGATAAGAGAAACTGCAGACAGTCATGGTCACCTTATACAAATTGGGTTCAATTATACTACCATCCAGAAGAGATGACATTTATGACATTATTGAGGGCTTGTTCTTTGATAATTAACTGTTAGAGTTGGTATACCAGGATAGCAACAAATATTGGTCAGTGAAAGATTTGTAAATCTTGTTGATATATCCAGGACATACCATTTTGTGAAATCATTTGGTAAATCTGTGGATTTGTCATGGGCTTATTTCACAAAATTACATGACCTGTTTCAGTTTATTTGTGGTTAATATTAAATGATAATAAGACAGACGAATGCCTTTTTTTCCAACAGATGTGCTCCAGGCTACATTGGCAACCCAAGAATCCAAGGGCAGACGTGCAAGAAAAATCCAGGTAAGTTGTCAATGGATTCTTAAAATACCTGTATGGGAATAATGGACAGTCTACTAATTACTCTTTCTTCTTCTGCAATTTCTGGAATAAGGTTAAGACATATTGAATAAAGAATTGGAAAGCCAAAGTAAAGATACAAACTTTAAGAGTAAAAGATTTTACAGTCCTCCAGGAAATGTAAAATAAACGAATGTCACTTGAATAAAGAGGTCATATAATAAGTATTTTAGGCTTCAGAGGTTATAATATTTCATGGATGGCCCTGAAAGTGATGGGAATGTTGATGCAAAATAAATGACAGGACCAAAGGCAACTGGAGAATATCTGGTTTCAAGGAGATCTGGCTGTATGAGCTTTAAGTTATATGGAAGTTCCCAACGGACATGGTAGTCCAAAGTGGACCCGACTGCCTCCGTCAGAAGTAACAAGTTTCCTTCCTGGTCTGTCCGACAGCCATTTAGTGAGACGGACCACAGACGCTCACCTGTCCATCATCTAGCCAGGTGACCCTGGAGGAGTGACACCAGAGAGCAGGGGTGCACAGCCACGGGGCAACCATGTAGTCAGCTTGTCTATAAATGCAGCTTTAGTGTCTTAGCCAATGAGGGAAGGTTGCAGAATTGTTAGATAGGGGAAGGATGTGTGTAATGGTCTATTTATCAATGTGTTTTATGGTTTGCAATGAGTTGGTAGGTGTAGTTACCTTTCTCTCTATAGTAGTACTGGTAAATAGCGGGTTAAACAAACGTAAAGGGAAATCCCATATAGGGTATGTGTAGGAACATTTATTAATCATCTCAAAAGAAAATACAAAGATGTTGAATGTTTTTAACAAATCTCTACCAAATATTCTGACTGTTCAGTGCACCATTATTTATGTTTGATGGTAAGCACATCTTCAAGGTTGTACAAAAATTATTGCTATGAAGTTTGTCACAAAACTGAAAGGTTTATGAAGTTCTTAATTGGATACAATAATAGCTAAAGTTTGTAGGTTAGATGATGACAAAAATGCATTGCCATGAATTAGACTTTCCCTGTTCCTGTAGAAAAAGATGTGTATTTATTATGGTGATTTTACCCTATTTTTGGACCTTGTATGATGTTGTCCTTTGGCCAAAGGGGATGTTGCATTGTATGTGTTTGAATGTTCCTACCTAATTACAGTCTCTGGGAATGATTTTCTACACTCATCAATGAGTTCAATTTCTGATAGTTATGTGTACAGTAAAAATGATGCTGGTGTTAGACCCTCCTTTTTCTCACCTTTGCTACAGTAGGATGCCTTAGCCGCAGCCTTTTAGCTAAAACTTAAACTTTGTAAGGAATTTGTGAGGATGATAACATTCTTACAGTTTATTTTGAAATAAAAGGGGTGAGCCAGAATTTGGTGTCAATGTATTACTTTCTGTTATCCTAAAAAAAGTGCATTTGGTAATACTAATAGCCTTGCAACAAAACCGACATATTCAGAACTTGCATGCATGCTTTATATATACCTATTGATCAGAGTTTAGACTTCTGACTCGGAGTGTAAGGCTATATGATAAGGTATTTACTGGGATTGAATCTGCATGAGCCTGCATACCTGGCAAGTCTTGTAGTATCAGACTTAAGGACAGGCTCTAATCGATCATGATCAGATAAGCTTGCTGAGGCTCTGAAAGGCTTTGATCACACTGGATCTAACTCAGCTGGCATCATGACAAGGTGATTGTCATCCCTCTGTTCCAGAGATAAATACCACCATGCATGGGACATCTACCCAGTCCCTCACTTCTTGTTTCATAAATGTTGCAACATTTTCCGCAACAGCTGCCCAGAAAGAATGAACCAGCTTTGATAAATCAAATCATCCTCACCTCTTCAGCTGGAAAAATTCTCCCCAGAGACCCAGACCTGTCTTCTGCCTTCTTCAGTACATCTTCTTCAATTCTCATCCACTACCATACCTCCTGCAAACATTTCCATGTAGACGCTTTATGATGTGCTGTATTGATTGAAACATGACAAAGTGCTATTTTGACATAATAGCCTTCTTTTCTACATGTTGTTCACCTTTCGGGGACAACCATGTACATGTAGAGTAGCCAACGGCTCTTCACTTGTCCATGTGCAGTACAGTAGACCAGGATTTCACCTTTGATGCTTGATTCTAATGACTTAATAACTTGATATCATGAATGTATCATATTTTGATTTCTGAATCGCAGTGAAAAGGTTTTATCGCTCCCAAGTTAAACATATTGAATCAAGCACATCTTTGTCAGTTCTGTTCATATGCTAAGTTTAAGCCCATTTGCATCAATACACATCATACTTACCACTTTGATTTCTTCTCTGTCTTGTGTGTCTTCTGTCTGTCCTCCCTCTATACCCCAGTTGGTGCCCCCACAGTGAGAATCTCACCCTCGGCACTCAGCTCAGAACCTGGAACATCTGTCACCCTCAGCTGTGATGTCAGCGGGGCCAGGCCTGTTAAGGTGGGGTGACTTTAAGACTAGTCATTTGCTGAATGACGTTCTTATAATCATAGTAGCCTATAGTGTACTGTTTGACAGCGTCAATCAAAGAGACTAAATTGCAATTATACTAGAATCATGCATAGACATGTAATTTTGGTATAACATCATACTAAAAACCATTACAAATAAGCATGCAAGTGCAATCACATAAAGCATTATCTACTTCCAATGGATTTAACAACGTCCCAAGGTAGGTCAGACTTAAATGTTATCAACTTGTTGGTTCAGTTATTCTGGGGCCGGAAAGACGGACAGCCTCTCCCACCACGTGCCCACGTGAGAAGTGGGACCAAGGATTCCTTGCTGGTTATCGACCCGCTAGAAGACGCTGATGCGGCCACCTACGTGTGCACTGCTGTCAACCCACTTGGAACTGGGGACCAGCAGGCAGTTTTGGATGTCAAGACAACTAAATAATGTCTCAGAATGGATGTGGATAAGACCAGGGTTGCGTGTCTGTTTGTCCTCTCTCCCATCCAGTCTGGGGCAGCTAGCAGAAGAACATAGGCCGGTGAACTGTGAATTGATACTTTCTTATTGACATCATTGGTCTGGAATTATTGTGACTGGATGGGGGTGGGAGTTGTCTGTATGATTCACCAGGGCTTCGATGGTAAATTTTTACAAAATCCTTGCCAAGAACCCTGGTTGATGGGAACTGGCAACATCCTTGCATGTGGATTTCTTCTTATCTGTTGTAAATTTGGAGGATAGATGGTAGGATTGTAATGTTGTCTATAGGTTGGTAGATACCCTGAGTTGTTTTGGACTTGTTCAAGGAATGATATCAATAACTTGAGTAAGTAGCTATAAGTATAAGGTATGTATAGGGTAGGCTAAGGATCTACCTCAGGGTTAGGTATGTTTAAAACATTAATTTTAAGGGGGAAATACGGGGCTATAGAAAACATTTTAAATATAAACCTTATCATGATTCCACAAGTGTGGAGTTTGTGAAATATGACACATGCTTGTATGAATGTTTCAATGCATTGCACCTGTTCTTACGGTAATTATCATATATGTAAGCCATCTAGTCATGTCACTTGTAGACCATAAAAATGACTACAATGATAGTGAAAATAGTTTCCTGTCCCCTTAAATGATCACTGCCAGTTATGGCCATGCAATTGACAATCTTGTAAAGCACAAATGTAATCATACAAAATGTAGTTACATTCCTTACATCTCATGTATCTACAGTGTTTCCTTATCTATGCATCTTGAAGTACACTTTAAAAAGACTAATTTGCTCATAGTTATATCATGTCAAGGAGGTTTAATAAACCTCCTTGGTTATATTTTGGGAACACCACCGGGTCCATAAATTGCATGTAAAATCTTGCAGGAAGTAGACATGTCAATAAAGTATTATTGTCTCAACTACATTTGTACTTGTGTGTGTTTTCGAATTTGACGATTATCATGTCCATGAACAACCTAGTGTAGACATCATTATTTAGTTAACTCTCTCGGTCTCCCTGTAAGACATTGATAAAAATGCTACAGCATCTCAAACACTAAGATATAAAGCTGATCACTCAACAGTACTGGATTTGTCACATCCCCAACATACCACTAACTTAACATAATTATTATCAATGTTGTGTCCACCTTAACAGAGTTGTGGCCAACCTCAGTAATTATTGCAAAAATATCTTACAAAATATGGGAGCACCATTTTCACACGACAGTTTGACTACCTTTTCAATTATATAAACAAGGTCTTCGCCAACAGTAAGTTTCAGATCATATTGTCTTCATACAGCCTTTTAAAGCTTCTAAGATGACCAATTGTAAAAACAAAAAAGTGTCAAGACCTGCCAAGATGTAGTCAATCTTCTAACCTTACGGGTACAACACAATCTGCATGATTTTTTGCATGCATGACAGCTCTGTATGGCACCCGTGCATAGCAACACATGGCACAGGAGCGTGGAGTGGGCAGTTTACACAGCTCCTGCCATTGCTGCTCCTTACAGTTATACTTGTACACTGTGTCCACCATAAAGTAGTCCTTGAGCCCACCAATAACATAGATATCCTTCTTGTAGACACACACAGAGCACCCTTCCAGGTTGGGGTTTGGAAATCCTCGACGTATCCGTGCAGTGATGTCCATCAGGTCACCAGATGACTCTGGAAGGGCGCTGTAGTGAAGACCACTGTAATTTGCCTTCAGCCACGTCTGAAGTACAGTTACTTCATTGTGCCAAGGAAGTGAGTAAAACGAGTCACGTGTCCAGCCAAGGCTCTGGTTGTACCTGAATACAGTGGTGCCATTAAGAACATACAGATCTTCGCCAACAGTAATGACAAGAGGTTTCAAGTATCCGATAATCAAATCATCTGGTAGGTTAGATAATTGGTGCCATCTTCTTGTGATAGTGTCAAAGCAAAACATCACTCTGAGGTGTGAACTGGTGGCTGAGTTCCATCCTAAAGTATCAAGCAGAAATACAGACTGTGGTGTGGTCGCAGTCAGCATACCACCTCGCATCAGATTGGACATGACACCTGGCAGCTCAAGCTCCATGCCCTGGGGCAGCACCCATCGAGCGCCATACTCCATCTTTGTGTTGTAACAGAAGAAACGGTACTTGTGTGTAGAAGTGTTCCTTATGTCAGGATTTCCTTTGTTAGCGACATAAACGGTGTCAGAGAGGTTAAATATTTCAACTGGGTTTCGCGGGGGGCTTCCCTTTAGATCAACCCATCGGTCTTCATCGATGACGTACGCCAAGGCTGGCACGTTTGCAATGGTCCACCTGCTTCCATCCTCAAGCACAGCCTCTGATTGCCCACCACAGACAACAATGACATCCTTGAGAGTGCCTAGTCGGGGTCTTGTGTTGAGACTTGTCGGAGGTAAGTCCTTCAACAACTGTGGTCTCATCAAGTATGAGACTGCTTCATCAGTGAGGGACAGGCACTCAGGAAACTCTTTCAGTAATGGCTCAGATTTCATGTTGTTGATGACATATTCCAGGTCCATTAGCGGCGTACGTATAGAAGCCAGGAGTTTGGGAAACATGGCCATACGATTTACAATGTCATACTTTGTCCACCTCACAACAAGCTCAAACAGGTCCTCCTCCTTGTCCACAAACAGCGCATCTTTGAACAGCAGCTCAAGAAGACGCTCCATGGGGAGCTCTAGAACATCTTCCATCACCATTATCTCTGTAAAGTTGTCCAGAATAAACTTGAGAGCCTGTTCCTTAAGCTGGTCCATATCATATAAGTCAGCTACTGCCCAGACACTCAGACATGTGCCCAAACTGATGTTGTCAGATAGGAACTGTCGGCAGTAGTCCTTCAGGTGGAGCACATCCAGGTGAGTGGCTGCTGCTAGAACCACGTGCACATTCCCCAGTGTCAGTCTGAGAACACCTGTCACAATAACAACCTACATGTTAGTTTGGACCATAGTCAGTGTTATAATGTGCTATCATATCAGCCAATTCTTTTTCTGAGCAGTTATTTGGATACTGTGTAAGTCAGATAAAGCACGGTCAAGTTTTAAAAAAATCTGGATGCATTATTGCAAGCAATGGAGTACTGTGCATACATGTATCTGTAAACAAAATGTATAACCAAGACTTAGATAAGTCTGCCTACATGCCAGTGTACTTAATGGCACTGGAGTACAGTAGTTGGTTGGAATAAACAGGTCTCAAAAAAGCACTGACAATGTCATAAGCTAAAATGAAACTGCACAGCATCGAAAGCTGGTCCTGAGTGGTCATCATCATGTTATTCTTCATATTCTTCTGGTTTATAGTCCTGAGTGGTAAGACTAAGACATATATGGTATTGACCTGTGTAAATGTACTGAACCACAGTCTCAACTCCCCCAGCATCCAGGGACCCCAGCTCAATCCTGCTGGCGTGTGTCTCTGTGTAGTCACTGCGGTAGATGGAGGCAAAGTACTGGCTGCCTGCGGCCAGGACTGCCCGGTGGGCAAAGATCTCTCTATTCCCCACAACCTGGAAAACACAAATTGAAGCTGGGATCTTTGACTTGTTGTTAAACCACTAGATTCACTGAACTAGTTGATAACCACTAGATTCACTGAACTTCTTAACCCTGCCCAATCCTCCAGCTTGACCATGATATCATACCACATTGTCAATATCAATACTCTGCCTTCACAACAGAACTGATTCATATGGCTTAACAATCAGCTAGCACCCGGAGCACAATAATGAGACAAATATATAACATTAATCCCCCAATGTTTACTTTGATTGCATTGGTTAAGTAAGGAGCAAACATGCAAATGTTGCTGTCCCACAAACCTTGCACACATTAGCGTACAGATAAAAACATGCAATTGTATGTGTGCCATGTGACACTGAATAGCAGTGGCGCCCTACCAGTACAATATCACAAAGTGTGCCAGTGTCTCTCAGTCCCTTGAGGTTCTGCAAAATGTTTCCAGGGTGGTCACCGGTACAGAATTCCCGTACAGGTTCGCTGGAGAATTCATCCTCAGCCATTGCGTTCATTTTCGTCTCTTTAACTCCTATAAAAAGATAGTGGTGATCAGTGTACAGTATGCAAAACCATTGCACCTCACCAGAGCACCCTATAGCCACATGATAGCACAGGGCAATGGTTGGGTGTCAAGTATTTGGACTAAAAATAGATGGGCGTGTGAGTTAGTCTACCAAAGCTCTAGTGTTCCAGGGCGAAACAAAATCATGGCCGGAACGGCATTGGGACTGGACAGCACTGGTATTCCAGTGCGGAACTCCCTCGGGACTGGAATTTCAGACTGAGCATAAACCTCCCTCATTCGTTTTCCCAAGGAGGTTTTCCAGAGCTGATAAAACTTTTAAAAGCTAACCAGTCCAGTGTATACACGATGGATTGCTTGCTCCTTTAAACCCCGTCCAAAAATGTCTGACAACAATTCCGTTTGATATTTCATGATATCACGTAACCGATCATACCACATGGGGAAGTATAATGGTGAAGAAAGGCTGTAAACTGCTTACTGTAAAACGGGGACTGTCACACTGTGATGCGGGACCAAAAAAAGACATATGTAAGGTTAAAAGTTAAAGGTTATCAGATGGAACCATAATCAGATGGAAAAGAAAATGCTTTATGATATCTTTCACTTATGTTTTTGTTACAAATCAAATGACGTTAACTTTTTCATATGAAATCATAATTCAATGGACTTAGTTGGCAATCTACTAAGCTTATTGTGAAAGGACAAACTTTCTTCCCACCCCTATGTGACAAAGTGAGCTCTCCTGATGACCCCAAACGATTTCGACGGCGACTGGACGTAGGATTCGAAGCGCTATATGTGAGCCAGGGTATGATTTATACGTCCTCTTTTGATTCTTTTACCGCCCCATACTGGCATGTAGACATAATTGCAGAGAGTACAAAGCGTTTTTGTATTGCATGATACAATTAACGTTAAGCCTCGAAAACCTTACATTTTCCACCGGTGGGGGCAGGGGGTGGGGGGCTGTGCCGAAGAGTCGGACTAAAATTTATTTCGGCCCGTGATGCTTTTGTTGTGCTCTCAGGTCTAAAACCTTTCATCCAGACCCTTTGTCTGGGTTTATATAACTTTCTGTGATTATTTCTGTCGATCAGTCCTGACAGAAACATCCCGGCACCCCAGTATGCTGTGAGGGCAACCTGTTGCATATCAGCTGGCCAGGTGATCCTGTCAGTAAAACATGGCAGAACTGAACCTGCCTGTAGAGGAGATGGCAGACCATTCAGAGGAAGAGGATTCTGCTGCAGAGGAAGAAGACATGTCCGAGGAACCCAGCAATGTTGAAGACAGTGTGTCGGAGGATAACGGTGCTCCCACCATGCAGGGGAGCGGGGACGAACACTGGCAGTATGACTCCAGATATGACAAGTACTGGCAGCACTGGCATAGCATGATGGGCTGGTACCAGCAGCACAGGAAGGCACCGGCACAGGTCCAGGCAGTGTGGCAGCATGTCATGCAAAATGGTGAGACTTCAACCACTCATGTCACATGTACCTTAGCCGGCAAACATCATCAGGGACAACTTGCTGTTGGAAACTAACTTTTGTATCAAGAGGTGTCAAAAATCCATCAAATTCCCTATACATGTAACGTTAGTACAATTTGCTTGCTGGTACATGTACTACCGGTATGCTTGCTTTAGATATTAGTGGCCGCCTGCTAACGCTCTCTGGCCAGGAATGAGCTGGCCTGACCACCCCAGCCTGCTACTGATTAGTCCTGCTCGTCCCCCTGGCATGTAAGGGGACAGTTTGTTACTAGCATGTTAAACTCCAGATTTACTAATTCAATAATTGACAAGTAAACATCTTTATTTAAGTCAAAAATTGTATGTAGAAAAAAAGGAATGATTCTTGTATCCATCTGTGTATGCTTTAGGAAAGTAATAATCCTGGCAAAACTGGTACAGGTCACCATGCCACTCTAGTCCCCTGAATAACAACACTTTTTCACTATTTCAGGATGTGCTCCAATGGAACCATGTGATACAAGGAAAGATCAGTACAGAAGGAGGCGTCCCTCCTGGGACAGAAGAAGTGCTTCACATTCAAAAGATAGTCTGAACTCAAATGCAAAACGGCGTAGAAGGACTAAACGTAAGAAACACAAAAAGAAGCATAGCAGGAAGAATGTGGTAAAGCACAGTGATACAGACACAATGGACACTACCAGTGAAACAGGGAACAATGAAGTCCCTGAGATTTCTCCCGAGTTTCGTGAGTTCATGGCAGTGACAGCCAGACATCGTGAGGAGAGGAAGAGACAGAGGGAGGAGGAGGCCAGGAGGGCTGCTTTAGAGGACGACTACATCGAGGCTGACAAGCTGGGTTTGCCGAAGTATGGCAGGACCACAACTGAGGCTCCAGCTCAACAGCCAGGTCAGTTGAAATAGTAAAGTTATTATTAGCAAGCCTGTGATGAAGAACAGACACACAGTTATAGTTTAGGACTTTTAGGAAATTTATTAACATCTGTCAAGCTACTAGTATTGCTTTCAGACTGGGCATAAAGCCCATCTCTAAGTTTTATACCATTGCCTCAATGAGACTTCAATTATAGATCAGTGTTTTCACAGTTTTATTATTTATTTTGATACTGTTAATATCGGTAAGCTAACTTCATTAAGGTCTGAATGTGGCTTGTTGTAAGTCATACTCATGTTGATGTGTCATCTATCTAAATACATAGGATATATTATAAGGTATCTTATCAAGTAATAATCTTTTTCACCTCATGTACCAGGTCAGCAGCGTAAGGCGGAGATGAAGCGGCTATACGGCACGCGGGCACCAGTCATCCATGGTTTGGAGACTGCCATGCAGATGGAGTTTGATGCCAGCTGTGACCTCAAACAACCCAAACTATGGCCAACTATCCCACTGAAACTGTAGATTCCAGCTTTTTTTGGGTTGTATTCTGGTATTTTCTGAAAACTAACAATTGTACCTGATTGATATCAAATGCATTGGTTATAACACATCCAAATCAATGTTTACCTACCGCAGAGAACAGGACTACAGACCATCCTGTATTACACAGGAGAATAAGAGGTGTACTCTAATCATTTCCAGCTACCCCTGGTATATGCAACTGAATCGTGAATATCAGTCCTCTATGTCCTTGTATCTCAGTGCCATATTGTGAACCTCAGGGATCTTAGCAGTAATTCTTTATCATACAGTCGACATTTTTAGTTTTCTATGTGCATGTCAGCATGTGTCATTGCAGATTAGTGTGAAAAGGTACTAATCTTATACTTGTGATCTGCAGAATGTATGTGCTTTACACAATGTATACATCCCCAGAGTCTAGGATACAGGTCACTTACAAGTGACAATGACAAGTTATGTGACCAGACTTGCAGACTTGTCTTTTTTGCTATGTATGTGTAATGTGTAAATATCAGTCAAAGCAGTCCTTTTAGTCATATGATATGAATATTTTTTTCACTTGTTGATAAATGAGTTTTTAGCTTTTATTTTGCCAGTAGTTAAAAAGAAGTAAATAGCATTGATGGATGTGTCAGCACTTATATGCAGGTTAATCTTTTTACTCTACCATATGGACTTGACTGTACTGCATTGTCATTTATGCCTCTGAATAAACAAATCATGTTTTGTTTCATCTCCAATCTAAGACACTAGTTGTGTTGGTCTGTACTACAAAGGACTGTTCCAGGAAGCAATGTTAAGAAAACTTTGGAAAAAAACTTAAGTAGTTAGGGTATTTCTGAGTATAAACAACAGATTTGTGACACAAGTTGGGGTTTCAGAGTCTGGTTGAAATGAAAGAATGAATTAGGGAACATTAGGTCACATAAACACTGCACCATTCTATGTAGAGAGAAAAATCAATTGAAATTCATATCAACATTCAAAAGGGCATGGTCGATGCATAAAACCTCCTTGGTCGATGAACAAATGTGACAAACACCGCCATCCGTGGCAAGCGCTAGGGTGCAGTACAGTTGTAAGTCGCTACGCGTCGCCATTTTATAAGCAAGCCTTTGTCTCCATAGCGACGGCCATTGAGACATGTAAACAACCCCAGCTGGGTGACACGATCTCCATTCATACTTCACGTGCAGGACTGTAACGCAGCTGTGTAAGGCGTAGCTTAACTTTCAGGATTTCAAAATGGACCAAGAACAGCTTCGGCAGCTCGGAGAGCAGAGAGAGTCCTGGTGCACGGTGGACTCCAATGCTTTACGGATTTGGTGTCGCCCGGAGAAGAAACACGCTCAGCAGGCCTTCAGGAGCGATGTTTTCAGGTAAAGCGTTAAGCATGACAACGGACTTACATCAGTCTTTTCCAATACGCCAGCACTTTTAAAGACAGTGATCATGATAATGAAGTGGCCAAGTTGGTCAGTAATTTGCAAACTGACTGATATGGCTAGCCAACGGCCACGGCAAGCGAGCACGGTATTTCGGAAACAGCACTGCTTACTCAAACAAACGCCGTCGTTATGTTTACGTGTTTGCATCAACATGCATGTGCACATTATACAAACCAATAAAACTACGGCAAGGACCATAGCAAACTTTGGCTACGAGCTGTAAAGCACGTATCTGGAATTCACTGTCTCCAAGGGATTTTGATAATATAAGAACCGTTGAGGACAAATTCTCACCAGTTACTGTTTCCAGCTCTATGGCTACTAACGTTATAAATCATAATTTTTCAACAAAGCGGTAGCGTTATTGTTACGTACCCTGTATCCAAGGAGCAGCACGCGATGTAGATGACTCGAACACGCAATAAATATTGGATTTAAAAGTTGTGGCACATTTTATTAAATAAATCCAATACTTATCATGAAATTCTCCAAATGAAATCCAATAATTACAATTAAATTCTCTAAATTAGTTAAATGCATAATTGGCATGTATCATATTCATTCCTAATTGATGTAATGTTAACCTTTATCAATTAACTTAATTTCATCAGGTAACACTATTTCATTTTTTATTAATCAATGATAACAAATGTAGATCCTACTTAGATATAGTGATTATGAAGTTCTTCCCATGTAACAAGGAAATCACGGCATTTCGTCATCAAACATGCAAATTCTTAATGTGCACCCCAAATTTCTCCCTTTGGTTAAAAAAGACATTTTTGTTTAAAAAAGCATCCTGTATGGGGAGAATTCAGTGCCATGTTTCTTCTTGGAGCAGTGGTCCCAGAGTGACACTAAAAACATTTTCTTTGCTCACTAGCCTTCAAACTTTGATAAAAAATGTGCTGATGCTGGTAATGACGTTGTATGGTCTCACCTGTTAACTCTATCCTTATTTTACAGCCCTAACAGGAATGAGGAGACTGAGCCTAGATGCACCTTCGCGGTCAACGCCCCAACCCACCGAGAACGCCGACACTTTCCTGAGAAACGTAAGGACATCACTTTTCCTTCTCATGTTTACTGTTCAGGAATGACTTTCTGTGCAATACAGGTCACAGTAAAAAAGGTAAATGTAATCTCAGGTGTCTTGTAGGGTTATCAAGGACCACAATGTGTATTGTGGCTTGCAGGACTCTGTTGGACAGTTCTAGAATGTGTTCTTTTCTTCATGACAGTCCTGGAGGAAGTCTACTCTCCAAGCAGACGTTCAGCTCTGGCTTGTTTTTGACATCTTTTGGGGTGTTTTTATTGGGCTTTCTACTTTGTCAGGTTTTCTTTTGGCTGGCTGACAAAGTAGTAGGCAGAGAAACACGCTTAAAAAGATGTCAAAAACATGCTTCAGCCGAACCTCTGCTTGGAGAGTAAAGGCAGTCCTCCTGGATCTGTAGTACTGTTCTACAGTGTGCCCTTTTCTTCATGACAATGCTGGAAGCAGTCTCTTTGGATCTGTAGCTTGGTGTTCTGGTTCTAGTATATGATCCTGTGTTCACAATATTCTGGAGTACAAGTAGTTCTAGAATACTAGTATGTTCTGTAGCACAGTTCCAAAGTTGTTTGAATAATTCTGTAGGGCAATGTACAATTATTATGTACTTTGTTTGATACTGGAGAACAGTCAATGTAAAATGATAAGATGTAATTTGGATATCTACTACAGAAAGTAGGCCAACCTGGGGTTATTGGGTTTTCTGGGGTGTTCCTGTAAGCTTTTATTTTCTCTTTCCTTTCAAAGTACAGTAGACAAAGAAGGTAATTGACATGGCCTGAGCCATAACAGCTACACAGGCAACCTTACCCTGATGCCTTATTGTGCCTGAGCTAACACAAGTGACCCCTTCACTTTATGCTGGGAAGACCTGGCCTCCTCAAGTGTTACCAACGACACCAGACCCAACCTGTTACTATAAATAATTGGTCTTTTGTTCTGGCCACATGGTCCTACAGAGTGACCAACCTTTCTCTTGTTCTGTCCACTACAGAGGGAACCCAGCTGAAAATCTAGAAGGATTGGATAATATAATGTTTCATCATGGCAATGGAGACATGGGAGCTGCAACAACTACATCACACAGCCATGACATGGGACCAGTGGAAAACTCATGGAAGTTCCCCAGCACACTACATCTCACACCTAAAATGTAACACTGTCCAGGAATACAAAACATTTAGTATCATTATCAAACACACTCTTGAAAAGTAGTTACTTCTGTGACAACGTTAATTGAAATATATTGTACATGATAAGTTTTCTTTACTTTGCAAGATTTACTCCGATGAACTAGTATTGTGACTTCTGAAGTAATATGGGGCAATGTATGTTATCACAGCCTTTGAAACCACAATTGGCAGAGATTGTTGCAAAATTCACATGACTGTTCTCGTGTCCTTGATGTTTAACAGAGTGAGATTTTTAGGTAAATTTATGAAAAACTGTGTAAGTTTAGCAGTAGAGGATAGATCGAAAGCACTGTAGTACCTAGGCTTGCCAAACTTCAGCCACAAGTATACAATCATAAACTTGGTCATTACGTATTTATTTGTTTCTGAAAAGTACAATGGTGTGGTATATTGCACATGCAACCCAAATCACAAGTATTTCAAGAGATAAATAGCTTGAAGTACCATAAATGATGGTACAAATAATACAATTGTTCTCAATCACCACCTGCGAGTTTCTTCTTTATATACTGAGATAAGTTGGCCAGATGTCCCCTGGCGCATCCACAGTAGTATCTGTTACTTGAATCTGGAATAGATCCACTTTATCTTTGGAGGTTTTTGCAGTTGACATGAATACCATATCAAAGTTTATTGCAAATACATGCCCGAGGGATAATTGCAAGGACAAACAACACAAATAATGATGAAAAATACAATGATATAAGGGCTATATCTAATGTTATGCTACATTCTAAAATGTACATGGTGCTAGTTTGGTTGGGTTTGACTTCTTCTTTTGAGGCAGAGGAAGATGAATTTACCCACTTCTTCTTACCAAACATAGCAACTCATGGACATAGATTATCAAAGGTTTTCGAGAACATTGCACTTGTAAAGACAAACTATCTCGTCCTGCTCAAGACCTGCCATTTCCTGTCATCTCCTCCCCAACCTCAGCTGCACTTTGAGAGTCTTGGGCACATGTCGGATGGTTAGAGACACCCGCGTGTCTCGTGTTAACGTGTCCCCCACAGCGGCACCACAGGACGTCAGGTTCCTCACCCTGTCTGTGATGGCGTCTGTAGATTGCTCGGCGATGCCGTGCAGGAAGTGATGGTACAGGTCCTCCTGCAGGATGAGGAGGCTGCGGCGCTCCAGGAAGAACGACATGGTGTACCGTTCATCACAGGACGCTGCCGCCGCCACGTTAGCCTGGGGAAAATACAATTCTTAAGCCCAGTAAAATCAAACTGAAAACAAATTCAAGCTTTTATTAAATACTGTAGAATAAACTGAAAGAGAGAATTCTTGATATACAGAGAAGCAGCAGCACTATGCTTTAGAATTTCTAAATTTTGGAATTTTTATTATTTCATTTTGAAAAAGCTAAATACATAAATAACTTCCATCTTTCCTGGCTCTGCTACAAATAGAGAGCCAGGACTTGACTTAAAGTGTTTTGTTCCTGAAGTTTGATTTGTAAATGAACTGCACGATGCTGAATTTGTGAAGCCTTTTAGGCTGACTGCCAGATAGAGACAAATGCAGACTGACCTGTTCTGTGCTCCCAGCATCCCCTTCTCCACCAGGGAGGGGTTTGTAGAAGTCGAGCAGAGTGTGGGACCCCAGGTTGACAGTGGTTATGGTAGGGTAGAACAGTGGACCATCCTCATGTGGCTATGAACATACAGTAAAGACAACATTACTGTCTGCATAGCCCTGAGTGCTATGACTTTACAAAACCACTGCTAGAATTTTCTAAAAGTATCTTCCCAGTCAAATGCAAACTGTTGCAAGGCAGTTCACCCAAGCTGCAACCACTATAACTTTATCATACATGTAAAAGTGTATCAAACTTATGACTGAAGGAAAAGGCAGAGTAGAAGTACAGATCATTTGTAATGAGTATCATTCTTAAGCCCTTCCCATTTTCCCTTTCCAAACACATCCTTCTTACCACAAGTTAGTGCTTGTACTGAAAACCGTACCATGATGCCCTGTCCCTGTTGGTATTCATTCACTAGCACATGGTTGGGCCTCTTGTCCTGGAACACACCTAAGGAGTGGATACGGTCTGCACACATCTGCAGCCACTGAAGAGGGACAGAGATGGTGTAAGGTTAGCTAGGTTAACTTCACTTCACTGAAAAAAAGGTAGCAAAGGCAAAACATTAAGCTGTTTGACTGAATCACCATTTGATACAGTAACTGTAAGCACAAAAACAAAGTATTGCATTGGCTGAGCCTACGCATGACAGAAATCCCCCAGCAGAAAGACAAAACATCATTTCAGTCTTGACTGACAGTTATGGTAAGCCCATCTTGGACAGACTACAGGCACTACAGTTACACACAGGTTCAATACCGCTCTTGTCTCTCCTTAAAAGACCTTCTCAGAGGACGTCTAATCTGGGAGATGGATCTCTTAAAAGGCAGTGGCTCAAGATATTGTGATGGAGATTCCCATGCCTCAGGTGGGTTTACACACAGCAGGAGACACAAAGCTGCTTGTCTGGCGGATGTATGATACTCCTAGCATGAGGAGAGATACTTTCTGTGAAAATGAGCTGGGGATAATATGCGTGTCTTATAATAACTCTGGTCACATAATGGTGAACATCACTTTCCAGGGTTCAATGCAAGTGCCAGTCAACAGTGAGCTATGCTAGTCTCTGATGACTTCCATACAAACATGAAGCAGACATTCTGTACCTACATATTTGCTACGCTGCATCTGGACATGCCTGATATCCCATAGCACATGCATCATGTTAAGTCTTCCAGCCCGTTTCAGTTCATTTCTATTGACAGTTATTTCTACACTAAGTCAATATGAATGGTCCCATGACTTTACCTTCAACAAGCCTGGTGCCATGACTTACTTTACCTTTAACGAGCCTGATTCTATATTTGAAGTCATGGAGAATGATAAACCCCCTCATATCTTCTATTTCCAGATGTTCCCATGTAACATCATCCAATCTAACAACTCTGAAATTCAGCTGTGATGGTATAATTTCAAACTCTTCTTTTTTAAAAATGTTTGTAATAAAAACAACCCTAACAAACATTTTTTTGAATATTTGTAACGATAACAACCCCCTCATCCACTTTTATTATTACATTTTTGTAATAAAAACAACACCATAAAACCATTGGCAGATGTTTGAGAATATGTAGGGTGCTGAATGGATGGCAAAGCTTCATTACTACCAAGAAGTGTGATCCTGAATACCGCTATGTAAATGCACACCTGCTTGAGGTCAACTCGGGTCACAGTATGACACCCAGACAGGTAAGACAAATGAGCCGAGGTCAAAAGTCAGAGTGTGGGACAATCTGCTGTTATTGTAACTGCAGCTCACTTAAGGGAGCCTTTCCTGTAGGTGCTGTCTTCAAGCTACAACTGGAGGTACATTTGCACCAGGTAAGCCACAGGACTAGGTACATGTAATTTGCTTTCCTTAGGGCCTGCCAAATTTCATGAGTCCGGTCTTATGTCTTGTATCATACTCAGGCCATGAATACTGGTAGCCTGGTAAGTTGGGTTTGGGCCTGGAAGGTCTAAAATACCTTGACTATCCAGTGACTGGCAGTGAGTAGTTATACCATTCTGGATATCATTAAAAGGTTTAAACAACTTTATCATTACTTTATTTTAGAATGAAATTTGCCACTGTGACACTCTGCTAATCATAAGTTGATACAAATTTTACTATGCCTAAAACTGTAATGGCCTAGCTAGTAGTACATGTTGAACATACTGAGATAGATAAATCCTTCAAAATGCCAAGAAAATTTTAGCGTAACCAAAATATTAGCTTTATGATCTCAGTTATCAATAATAGATAGACCAAGTTTTCTGCGTATGTACGTTTTTCCTTTAACAGTAGACACAGCATAGTAAACCTGCATTGTCATAATATTTACACAGAGAGCTGAAGACCAGTGGAATGACCTGTGACAGACATGGAACAGAAGTTATATAGAAAATGTACTTCTTTTCACAGCAGACAATAAGCCTCCCATGCAACCCTTCTCCTGTATACTGTTTGCAAATACAACTGCAAATTACTGTAGACTAATCAAGTTTCTTCCTTTGGTGGTTGGGCTTTCACTTACTTTGACATACAAAACACAGGGAAAATGTAGCCTTGGAAAGAAGAAACACTGACTCCAGTGTAATTTCTGACAGCTGCATGGCCAACCTGGTACAAGTATGCTGACTTCACCTGAGTTTTAATATGACAGTTTCTTTTTTCTGCTTTCCTGATATGTTTAAAAACAATCAATGAAAAATTCTTTAAAGCAATCTCTGCATTTCATCAGTTAGGACCAAGACCGAAACATGATGGGAATACATGTAGGTATGTAACGTTACAGCGCATTCATATTACAGAAATACCTCAAGGTCACAGCATGCACATCCTCTGTATAGATTTGCATTTCAAAGCTTCCATATACCTGGCTACTGCATCACTGTCCTGATAAGAGTCTCAGCAGCGTACCGGTATTTACATCACCTTGAGCCATCCTTTACAGTGGGATTTCTGGCCCGTGTGTGATAAGTAGCTTTATGGCCCAGAGTGATATCGATCACGTGGTATTCTAGTAACAACTTTGGTGACTGATTGGGTAAGTTGATGCAAGGAGGTTGGTTGATGTATTAAACTCACATACAGGAAATTGCAACATTCAAAGTAAATTATAATCAGAAGGCTAAACAATAAAATTCTGCATTTTTCTTGTGTATTAAATTATTTCAATTAATGCATTTTTCATGATATCTTCTGCCATATTCCATTACATTAAATAGGACCTGTGACAAGAATACCATGCAATGAGCTGCAGTGTGCAGTGGTCAGTGATGAACGCCGTATCTGTTAAAAATATACTTGGTCAAAGATCATGGATAATGCATTCTGTTCTTTTGCCACGTTTTGATCAATGGTAGCTGGTATATCAAAGTCACTTGGGTCAAACTCAAAGATGTTTTATTGTCTGTGTACTGTCTTTAAGGAGCCTCTTCTTCATTTGTATATTTGGTCAATGAGGGGGAGGGATGTTGATACTAGTAAGATCATGATCTTAAATCTTTATCAGAGAATGGCAAACATGCAAGAAATAGGAAAGTTTTCTCAACTTCAAGTATTACTGTAGCTAAGTATGACAGTTTGACTAAGTGCTCACCTCAGGCAGCTTCTCTACCACCATACCCTGTGGGAAGACGATAAATCATGTCAAACCATGGTACCTACTGCAGCAAGCAGATCATCTGTATGTTGACAATGCCTGAGATACATCATCTTTACTTTTTTTTACTTTAACTTTGGGTCCAAGTTCCAACTCAATTGTAGTCACCAATCAGACACCAAATGCTCAACAGTAATCTCCAACACATAAGCATGCAGAGTTATGTTTAAGATCTGTGTACCAAAAGTATTCTTACATTGCCAATAGAAGAGAACTTTTTCAGTGAATTCAGTTAATCATGATACTTGTGAATAGAATATTGGGTTGGCAGAAGGCAGACCTAAACAGAACACATGTCCGTAGACTGGAGATGGACAGCAGGTCTCCCTGTCTGACAGGCCACCTGTACTCATTAGGACCAATTATGACAGGACATCTTGTCCGAGTTGACATCAGCCACTTAGAACATGATCCTCCACAGCACCTAACACAAGGTCTGATATGGAACATATTCTGTCCTGTCCTTATCAGACAGGGCTCAAACAGTGTCACTGGTTATCTGCACACTTTGTGCAGATGTGCTATAGTACTACAGGCAGCAGGAGCCTTTTTTAACATTAATACCGGTCTCCAAAGAAAAGAGCAGGAAGCAAGTTGATGCTCCTATACATGCTTTATAAGTTTATTTCAGGCCTATAGGGAAAGCAGAGTCTGCTAGATGCAAAGGAGAAACTTGCTGAGGATATAGAGACTTTTCCAATATTGAAAAATAGAAATGCATCCTGACATTTTCTACAAAATGTGTTACTGGTACTAGTCTAACAAATAAAGTATTTTTGGTACAGTGCAGTTCAGTAAGTCAAAAATGATGATTTTCTTCAACCAAGCACAGTCTATGTTTAAAGGTTCTCCCAAACCCTTTTTTGTGCTAGACATTTTGTCGTCCTAAATCTTTTGGTTTTGAAAATGTATCATGCCTCAGAATAGCATGTGACATTATAAAGAACAAAATAAAGCCATTCCACACAGTTGAGATGACAAACCTTTGGATGAGGTAACCCACCTGCAAGAAAGGCAAAGAACACAGTCAAGAAAAGTCAAGTGCTGTCAGATACTGCTGTCAAATCTTTTTCAAAGTATAAAGCAGCATCAACAGTCAGGCTCTTGTCACTGCCAAAGACCTGTTATATCTCACTGTAAATGGGAACAACTTAAAATAAAAAGTCCCATTTGCAGTGAATGACCAGTGAATGACTAAACAACTGACATTGATTTTTTGTCACGTTCCTTACCCCAGTTCTGCAAGCGACGGTTGGATAGTCGTGTCCACTTGGGCTTGGGTGCTGCATACACCTGTTGGATGTTGTTACATGATGTATATAAGATGACAATTAAACAAATTCAACTTTCTAATCTCATCAAAAGACATGAAATTAACAGTGAGAATAAAACTTCAAAAAGCAAATACAAGTACATGTAATCAGGAGGACTATGATTGCCATTGTAGATATTCAAATTAATGGAAACTTTTAACAACAAATATTTATTCCTGATCCATACAAATACAAATTGTGTTCAACAAAAGGAGACCTGTATATGATGTAGGTTTGATCTGTACCTCTTGCAGGACTGACCTTAGGTACAATTTACGGAAACAGGTCAATTCTACTTATCAGGAAGGTGGGGTCAAATAAAACATACCCTTTCCAGATAAAGGTTTCTAATTCAAAAGTTAACAGTGGACTGCAGTGCTATATCAAGACCAAATGGTTTGTTTCAGAACTAAAAGGAATTCTGAGGCAGACAGATGAACTCTGTGACACTGAACCAACCTGCACCTCTGTCCTGATGTGACATGATAAGGCAACCCTATTCACTAAGAACCTTCCACACATGGTAATCCTTCAGCAGTTGTCTGCCTACCTAATTATAGCAGGGAGTCTGTGTCCATAAGATGGACTGGTCCTACTTTTCAGTGTGATGGAAGAAACTTTGCAGACCCACCATCACTGTGGTACTAAATGGATGAAGGGCTAATAGAAGTCATCTTCATTTCAATTCATGTCAAAAATTAAGTTACTTCTTCATTGATCAAGAATATGTGAAATATATAACTGAACCACTAAAAAAAAATATTTTCTGTATTAGGCAATATCAGGAAGAAAATATTGTGACTTGAATCTGTTTTTGAACGGACACTTTGAACTTTTATTTTCAACAACAATTGTTTGTGCTGGTTTTACATCCAATTTCTTATATGTGTAAAGTTATATTGTTACATGTTTCTATTGAATTCTTTAGGCAATTTCAAGGTATTGTTTCAAGACTAACTGCCTATTTAAATACACTCAATAGTGAAATATAACAAAGTTTGTAATTCAGTCTGTGCAAGGAGGTTTAATATAGATCATATAGTTCTATATCAAACCTCCTTGGTCTGTGCAAGGACATTATACAATGTCCTTGGTCTGTGTTTACTGTGAATATCATCATATCTCCGGGTTTGAAATATTCTATTTCTGTTCTCTGCAATATCTGATTTACAATACCTTGAAGCCTGTATTCTTTTAACTTGCCAAATTGCCAGCTGCCTATATTTTCTCAGCAGTCTCAAAAATATTTCAGATGTGTAAATTACAGGTAATGCAGGTGGTATTTTGTTCATGTATTCTGTTCAACTCTTTTGTTTCATACTTCACTTAACAAATTATTAACAGCCAAATGAATATCTGGGAAGGTCTTTCAGTTTTAACTATTGGCATGTATTTGATAATCAATTAGCCAGCTACATATTGAAGTCCACACTTCCTAATGCAAAAAAACAACCTTGGCCAGCAGGTAGCTCTCCTCCTCCTCTGTTATAAAGTCTGGAATGTAGTATGCCATGGGAGCTACCTGCAAATAAACAAAACAGGAATACAATTGTTCAATATGAGACTTGATAAAATGTGCAAATACAGTACAGTACAGTAGAGTAGAATTTTCGGTCAGGTAGGACTGTTCCAGTTTAGACCGCTCTTTATAGCAACTGTCTGGACAATGAGGTTAAGACCTTTTGAATGGTTATCAGACAAAAGAATAGAGAGCTGTACAGTATACTAAATGTAAAGAGTGTTCATCTGACTCAGATGAACACTCTTTATAAATCATCAGATTCTGAGTAAACAAGCTGGCTAAATGATAAGTAAATCCATAAATGATGCCTTATAACTTTGTTTTGTATCTGCAGTTTGGGAAGTGATTATCATTTTCTGACATTTCCTCATAGCAAAATCTGTCAGCTACTCACATTCTGTACCCTAAACCTTGGGAGGTCCTCTGAGTGTATCTTAGTCTCCATCCCTATATGACTCTATATTTCACCTCCTCTGTGGTCATGCCAGTCTTGCCCCAGATGACTGGGCATGAGAAATCAGCTGTTCAAGTCCCAGCATTCCCTTCGCCAGGGGCCTTACAAAACTGTCTCAAGAACGTTGATTGGCCAATGCCTGACAGAAATTCACCAATCACTAACAGCGTAACATGTTGACCTGGGGCTTTCAATAGTAAGGGTATGCATGGAGGTTAGATTCTATTCCTGAGAATATATTTTTTTCTTTATGATTAACGGAATCAGATATGGTGTTATTCATCTTTAACTAAAATCGTCAAGTGGACTCTGAATTGCTTATTTTCTATCATTGAAGTCACTTGACCTGCTGAAAGCAAATTGAACGTTTGAGTCAGAAACTAGGTACCCACAAAACGCCCACCACCTCCAGCAAGCCTGAAGCAAGGTACAGAAGTTGAGTTAGTGGCTTGAGGTTTAGCCGGCGGAGCGGCTGAGGTGTGTTCGGGTCAGAATGATGGGCTGACTTTGTCCCGTCCCGTCGGCACGAAACTGTCTACCTCATTCTGCAAACCATGGTGCCACCGCCATCTATAACGCCTAGAATCGGTAAGCAGTGTGGTGACGGTGTGGTGGGTGGAGAGGCAGAGATGTTTGTATTGCCCGGTATCACCGACGTGCATGTGTGTAATGTATGGCGCTCTGTCTAGACACCTTCCAGACATCACAAAACACCAACACACACGCACACAATCACATGGCTCCCTCGTAAACTCCCACAGTAACAAGAATAATTCAGGATGGCAAGTACAAACGACCTCGTAAATATCTACACTCTGATTTATGATGCTTGTCGTAATGATTGCTGGCAATGCATTCTGTCAGATCATAGAGGCTGACTTGAGGTTTTGTTGTTGTTTTGGTGAATGTGACCGTGGGTACATATGAAAGTGGTGGGAGTAGAGGTCAGGGTTACATTGTAAGATTTGACCAGAAATGGAAAACTTGTATTTGCTGACCGATCAGACATTGCGGTCTGTAGTAGAAAGCAGTTAAAAACGAAGTAGGTCAAACTTAAAGATATTGTTGCCAACATCAACAGTTGGGAGAGAAATTATTAGATGTAAACATTAACGGTATTTGATTTTACTCCAAAATTTTGAAAACTGGTGACGTCATAGGCAAACTTGAGGTTCCTGGCAGTTGCCCACTGTGTTCATCATCTTCATGTCTTTTCTCAAATGAGGAGGATCATTTCCATTCTGGCAGAGAGAAGGCAGGCTGAGTTCAGGTTTAAAGTCATCTTACAATACAGGTATAGTATTATTTGGGTTTGTGAGGCGGCAGTTGGGGAGGCTGCCAGAGGGGTATGTAAGGGAGAACGGTTATTTCACATTTCAACTGGCTTGTCTTGCATGTTGTTATACCTGTTATACCCGGAAAAATCGATTAAAAACCTGTGACAAGGGGACAGTTTTGTTCACAGCAGACATAAACGTGAAAGTTTACTGCTTCACAGACAGTTTGTAAACTTTCCAAGGGATTGGAGGCTGCTTGTTCTGATCGAGAATCATGATTTTTGAATGCTGGTTTAGATACTTGCGTGGATTGACGGCTATAGCGGATTCAGCCCTGTCAGGGACTGTCCAAGTGCAAGTTTAACATGGTACTTTGCAGGGAGCCTGTTTGGTGCCCTAATGCATGTCTTTCCCCTGACCTCTTACATTGTTTTGCACAGTTGTCTGGTGAAGCCATTTAGTGTAGGTAATACATGAGGATGGCCTCCCCCTGCAACCTTCCAGCGGGGTCAGTGGTAAAATGCCTCGTATGTCCAGCAAGCCTCGCTCAGAAATTCTTAGACAAAAGGTGGAAATCTTTTCAGTTGCGGTAGAGTATTGCCCACGTTAATGGGTGTAGCTTTGAGTAAACAGATCCATGTGAAAGGCAACTGGGTCCCCATAGCAAATGAGGTCACGTCCACCCTGCTTGTAGCCGACCCTGTGCCTGGTAAAGATCAACTGATATTGAAATTCCCCATTCATGGACGTTGTTTGGTGCGGGTGGAAGCCATTTTGCTGGTCGGCTACGGGTGATGCAGGAACAGGATTTCCAGCCAAGGTAAAGGGTGCTGTTACATGCGTATGTCATGGAGACGGCCTGGGCTCTCTGAGGTTCACATTTGCAGCTGCAGGAGAGAGCTTGTTTAGCCAGTAGGGGACTTGGTCAGTTGGTGGCATTCTTGCCAGTGGCGGTTTTCTCCTACATGGTGCGCGAAAATTAGTAATTCTAGTCCTGTCTCTACCTGTTTTTCGACTTAAGAAAACAGTTGTATAGTGACACAGGTACAGCATTAGTGCCAAAGTCACGTACGTGCAGCTCGTAATTTTTAAGATGTGTCTTTTGGCTGTCTGGCTTGAGCCGTATCCCAGATAGACATGGCCTGTGATCTGTTCCATGAGTATGACTTCAACTACTCTATAGTTGAAACGGAATCTAAAGACATTGTGTTCAGTTTCATGTCATGTGCTGGCAGACCCTCTCTTCCTGTAGAGTCGCTTTCCATGCCCACTCCGCCTAATCCCAAGGAAGTAGAAGGAGTTGCGCAGCTCATGTTTTGCCAACGCCATATCTACAGCTATCCCATCATGCCATGGTAGGCTTCAGCAGCCATTTTTGGATGAGACTTGTATAGATCTCAAAGGGAGCCGTGCATACAGGAGCGAGATAGTAAAAGGAGCC
The DNA here is from genome assembly GCF_035083965.1 of Branchiostoma lanceolatum. NCBI lineage: Eukaryota > Metazoa > Chordata > Leptocardii > Amphioxiformes > Branchiostomatidae > Branchiostoma > Branchiostoma lanceolatum. The sequence goes on along the minus strand of NC_089725.1, from coordinate 22,829,189 downwards.
AGGTTCAAGAGTCTCAACGTAGCCAGACAGCTGTAAACAACAACATTAATCCTCGGTTTCATTACCAACAGTGTACATGACATCAGTATTTGCTGGTGCAGAGCTGACAGGTACTTTTCTGTTGCCATGTGCTATTACTGGGTCTGAGAGGAAGGAGAAAATATCAGCATGTAGGTACTTTGGTCCTCCTTCAATGGCATGTGGTGAATAGAATTTAGTTTGTGGTGATATTGTGGAAAGGAGAGACCTCCTTTGGAAGGCTGTCCCTTCCTCGTAACGTATGTTGTATATTCAACCAATCTGAAGATCTTGTAATATGGAGACATTGACATTGTTCAGTTTTCAGTGAACTGGTTCCAGTTCATCTTGTGGCAAAGGTTTTGGGAAGCGAGATAAAACTTGAAAAGGGTTCTTGTGTGACATGTTTGCAAATTAAGAATGCACACCACGCATCACTAGCTACGTTGGCCAATTATTCCCGTGCTTATAAGAAGTTCTTTGTACCTCTTCTGATGGAGAACATTTTGGTTTCTTTCGGCTGCTGCTTAACGTTACATTGTGATTTGCCTTTAGTATTTTGCAGTAATTTCTGTCTTGTTTAGATATCATGAATGAGCATTGACTTTCTCTAGCAAATACAACATTTCAGTAACCAGCAAAAGTGGTGTATTTGTTACTTCATATTTCTTTAAAGGACTTGGGAATATTGTGAAATACTCTAAAGTGAAATCCAAATTAGTAATTTATGAAGCAAACAAATGTCTGTGCCTCACAAAACATCTGCATCTTAACAGGTTTCTTAGTTATCAAATCTGTCAAAAGATAAAAGTGTGGTCCTTAATTGACAAGTTTGAGAAAAAAGACAAAATGTGATAAAAATCATTTATGCATTTGGACTCTTAGTCTTAACCCCTCTCTGTCCCAACCCATGGATAGACTGGTCGGAAGATAGACATAACTATTAGTGTTTTGTAGGATTAGTGTTACATTATTCTTAGAAGAAAATTTTGAACTTCTAGGTGAATAAGATGACGGTGAATAAGATGAGATTTTGTGTAAGATGTCATATGAATATTATGATTGTCTTGATGGTGCAATGCCATCACTGGTCCAGGAACAATTTCTAAGTCTATTGCAGGATTTAAGATAGTCATTGTTTCTAAGAAAATATTATATTTGAATGAGAAAGTCCAATCATATACACACACATATAGTATTGTATAATACAAAGCATATAACTGTTGACCTCAGTAGTGAGTGTCCACATGCATGTGATAGGTATACAATTATAAAGACCCTGGGTTACTTACTAGTGGGAAAGGAGATTGTTAGCACATATTTGTGGCTGGAACCTGACCACAGAGGGATAAGCCTGTTTAGGCACTAGACTGCATTATGCCACAAGTGGAAATCACCACAGAAGTCTTGTTTTGGACAGCAAGTGCTGGCATTATCATCCTCTTACGGAAACTAGATCATAGAAAGCTAGATTGGGTGTGCTTTGCTTGTGCCAGGGGTAAAATTATTACATTGGTTTTTATATATGTCAAATTACCTTTAGATCTACTATGAAATTGTATAGTTGTTTCAGAAGGACCAGATTTGGCAGCAAGATAGCAAACAAACAATAAGCATACTGGTGGGTGGGTAGGTATGACTACTCAAAGGAACATGGATATTATGATGAAAACTACCAGAAGATCATTGGATTTTTTTTAAATTATGAATTTCCTATTATTGCAGACAGCCTTAGAAAAGCAGGAGGGTCTGCATGCCCTTTTTCGTGAAGCGTTACGAGCGATTTTAATTCACCGTTAATCGTTACCGGCCGCCCTGAATTTACCGTTAAGCGTTATCGGTATATTACTCGTGAAGCGTTACTGGTCGTTTTGATTCCTCGTTAAGCGTTATTTGTCATCCTGAATTCAACGTTAAGCGTTATTAAGTAATTCCTCGTTACGCAGGAAAACGCATTTCAGTGGGTCAAGATTTCAAAATTTTCTCCAGGAAGCACACGGCTCCTGCGAAAATATGTCGGTAGGGCGCCCCCCACAAAATTTCAAACTGAAACACTTCTATTTTTCACTCTACTAGCAAACTTTTCTCCTCAAAATTCAGGAAATTAAGCATTTCGCGGTTCAAGATTTTAAGATTTTCCCCGGGTGCATGCCGGGCCTCCGTCGAAAAATATTGTCAGGAGGGCGTCGACCCCCAAAACTCAAAGCTGAAACTCATCTGTATTTTTTCACAAACAGAGATATCATTACCAGTAATATTTGCCCATCGAAATGCAAGGAATAGCGTTTCAGGGTGTCAAGAATTCTCCCAGGGAGCATGTCGCAGCTAGCTCCGGCGAGGTCTGGAGGGCGTGACGCCTCTCAAAAATCAACCTGAAACTCTTCTGTATTTTTTTTTTTTTTTTCAAATAGAGATGTCATAAAACTTAGCTTACTCTTCAGCAAAATCCCCCCCTCAGAATGCAGGAAATAGCATTTCAGAGGGTCAAGATTTCAAAATTTTCGTCGCGCCTTCGGCACTCGTCATCGTGATCATGAAATTTCCTGTCGCCGCCGAATTTAAAGGGTTCGGAGCAGGCGTGCGAGAATGGCATAGCGTAGTAGGTCTCTTGCCACAAGATAAGGACGACTAGTGGCAAAAAACCGTCGTCTTCAGGGGTATCTCATGTTCTAAAAATGCTGAATTTACCGTTAAGCGTTATCGGCCGGCCTGAATTTACCGTTAAGCGTTATCAGCTGGCCTGAATTTACCGTTAAGCGTTGCCAGGACCCCCCCATGCAGACCCTCAAGCAGGAGCTGTTTGGGTGTGGCATTAAAAAATATGATTCAATTCTTACCATCTAGCAAAAGGAGAAGAGCTGTTCTTGCCATCTACTTCCCCAAATAAATCTTCTACAACATGATTATGATATCCCCACCTGCTGTGTTATGAAAGAGAGATCGGGCATCCAGACTGGGCCTAGTGCACTGGGAATTTCCCTTTCATATATATCTTTGGACCACCCAGTTTCAAAATGAAATGACTTGATCTGAGGTTTAGATTTATCTCTTGGGTTTATCTGTAAAAGTTGTAGACAGACAGTCTCCACATACTCGGGAACTTCATCAATCATTAGGGTAAGACCTTTTTGTACCCAGGGTGGTGTTACAGATATTTTCCAGCCTACGTTTATGCCTGATATTTAGATGTATCCAGGATTATCGGAAAAACAGGAAAGGCCTGACATGTACCGTTTGGTAAAAATGAAGAAAATAATTTAGGAATGGCTGGCATGTATCAGTAAGGGTGACTTGACAGTTTTACTTGAACTCAGATCGACAAATGTTATAGTTTAAAATGTGTAGGGGAGATAAAAGGAACAAGGGATATTGTCTACAGCTATCTACATCGCAGCATTGCAATTGTCTTTTATTTTTACCTCCATGAAAGATGGAGGTACATGTATAGTTTTCGGTGTGTAGGTATGTGTGTGTGTCCATGTGTGTGTGTGAGTGAGTGTGTGTGTCTGTCTTTTTGTCGGTGTGTGTTTCCAGATATTTGTGATCAGCATAACTTAAGAGCCTCTGGTTGGATTGTGATGATTCTTGATGTGGGTAGGTGCTGGGAAGATGAAGGTCAAGGTTGAGTATGTTCCTCCTGGTAGCTTTCCTTGTTTGTATTGTTTCGGGGTATGGGTAAACTCTGTGCACAGAAACTGCACATAGCACATAGAACAATGCACACTAAATGTTGCATTTTGCCTAATTCTCCCAAAATAGATATGACTTAATGAAAAGTATAACTTGTGTTTGCAGATATTTTACTGTGGATATATCATAAATTTTAAAGCATTACCAGGCTTTTCAGATGTTGAGAACTTCTAAGATGTCTAAATGTGTGTTTAGACAACAACTTTACTGTATACATATAGCATTCAGTACGTCTAAGTTATGACTTTTTGTAATTTTCCCGTTGTACCAGATGGGACAAGAGTGCCAGTAAAATGAGTAAGGTAATTATAGAAAGTCTGTAAGTAGTAAAGGTAACTTGATATGAGAGGTTGTATTTTTTTGTAAGGTTCATTATTACCATGTGTGTCATTCTTTGTTCTTTGAGAATATACACCAAAGGAAGAATGACCTTGAACGTACAACAATGACGGTGGCAAGGCTGTTTGTCTGCCACCACGCTATAGGTCAAAGGTCATCGCAGGTCACGTGCTGATGTAGGTCTGCCGGCATATTTTCGTATGTTCCTTGACTTCTTGTTCTTACCGCAGGTGTGTATGTCTCACACAACAGGTTTGGGTGAACAGGCTCTATGTTGAGTCAACCGTTTAGGTTGCACTTTGATGTTCATGTTGGTGTGGCGGTGTTATTTTCATACCCGTATTACCTTTGGGCATGAGTGAACGTGATTTGCATTTTTGTGCTGAACGCCAGGCTTACTGTGTCTAAACTTAAGGATCTCCATGAGGTTAGTAACAGTGCCTTTCCTATCCGACACTCTGCTTGTGATAACGTTACTTGCCCCTGACAATATGTATCCACAGGAGTCATAGCTATTACATAAAGAAACGTTTAGGGCAAGGATGTTGTTTAAAAATAGATTGATTGTTACATTTACGTGCCAGCGAATAGTCCAAACCTAGTCAGTTTATGAATTATATCATGGTGTGTTTTTTTCCTCCATTCGTTCTGAAACAAAAGCTCCATTTCGAGTGACTTTTCGGTGTGCAGTGATCTTGTCCACTTTTCTTGCATAATTGTAGGTTGGATATATTGTTGAGTTGAGGTGTGGTTATTGTGCAGGCGCCAGACACAACACCTGTAGGCAAATATGTACATGAGCCGCCTGTCTGGGTTGTAGCTTCGTTAAGATATGGTTACTTGCAAGTGTGATTGCAAAGCCATTATGCATATGCATTTCACATTATCAAGTTGCCAACTAACAGAACAAGTGGAGTGTCTTAAACTTGGATATAATTATATTTATATTTATCATCTGTATGGATAGTCTTTCCAGTATGTTTGTACACAGTCCATACACAGCCCGGTCTGTGTTAAAAATTCTCTTTTCTAAATTTACAATGCTTGGTTAGCCCAAGGAGGTTAGCCAGACTGCAGCCTGTTTCTGTAGCCTATCTCAGTCACATGCTTTATCAAGCTGACAAACATAGACGTGTGTATATGCCAACATTTTACGGTTCCCATTTTCATTTTTACTGTCAGGTTAGTAGCGTAAATCATGAAAATAAAAAATGTAAAATAAAAATGTCATCTGCATCCGTTTGGCAACTTATAACTGCTATTAAGTGACTTTGAGTTACAACCTCATCTCATACACATGCATATGAACTGATATTCATTTTCTGTGTTAGTCTCAAAGATATTCTGAAAAGAAGTAATATTACAGCTGTAAATACATAGTAAGTTGCCACCCGATACACCTTGGGGGCATCGTCTAAGAGTGAGACACATATTCACCTGACCTGTCTGGATAGGAGGCTGGCTGTTGCCTGTTGATGTGAGTCGCTTCATTACATGGCATTTGGGTGTGTCATATTCGGTTGCATGTCTGTATAGTAGACATGCTTATCAGTTATCTGGCATTGATAACAGGAGCAATAGTGGTGATGTGCCGGGTAAGGTGATGTGAGATAAAGGTCAGACAATTTGGCATGAAGAAGAATCCTAGGTAGAAAAGACCTTGTATGCAGGTACGGGTGGGTATAGATTATACTCTGCTGTGTGTATCTGCTCCAGCTGCAGACGTTTGTCTAGCAGTGTGAGCAGGTAGGGGGCTGGCCATGATCAGCTTGTCCAGGTAACCTGATACAGAGATGATTGCAGAAATTGCAGAATTTCCTGTTGATTTTACACTTGGATAGTTTGTACTGACTGTAAAATAGGGTGCTTGTACTATATATATTGAACTGTTTTCTTTTTCTTGATCAACATCGTGTCAACCTGTTCCTCATACATTTGAAAACAGATTCTTGATTTCAGTAATAATATTTTTTTCTTCTTTTTTTTTTGGTGGCAGGTATACCACAATTATTGTGCTATCAACAACTTAGTAATACTCTTTACTTTGTAACCACAAACAATTACTCTCTGTTCTTACTTGAATGTAGAAGCAATGTGAAATCTTATGTCTCTTTCTTGACTTTTCTTTTTGCCTTGAAGGCAAACAGATACCAGACTAGTATTGAATAGGTCCTAAATTAGATTATTGAGGCCTAATGAGGTGGGCTGGTCAGCTGTCACAATTGGCAGACAAGACAGATGACCCCTCATTTGTAGCTGACAGCTGTAACCTGCTGGTCATGGTCAGTATGTAGGAGGTTGCTGGTCAAATGTTCTGCTGATGAGGCTCAGATTCACATATACACCAACCAGTGAAGACAGCTGCAAGGCAAGAAAACATGAAAAGGATCAAAGAACAGAAAAGAGAAGAAAGGAGACATGAAAACCTGCCACTTAAAACCTAAGTGGTCCTATATAATGTCCTTGAAAGAACAAAATAGGAGAGGCCATGGGGAGGGGACTTTGAAAGTTGGTTCATTGGTCTCCAGAACCAAATGTGAAATATGTAGTTATTCAAGCCAATTCAGAACAAATACAATATGTGATTCATCAAATTGTAAAGCCTTTTTCCTCTCACAATATGTATTTCTTGTGATCGACTGGCCTTTTTTACCCATGTTCAATATTTTGGATCTGAAGAATATTTTTTCTTTAGCTGTGCTGTTTCTGTTCTTCCCTCTATTCTGCCTACAAAGAATGTTCCAGAGAAATCTTTCACAATCCTTGTGATTGGCAAGTAGAACCTATGGGAATTTGGTAAACCTGAGGGTATGTGTTGCTAGTCTTAGCATGCTTAAGACAGAACAGGCTTTTGCTTGAATAGTGTCTGAGGACACAACCTGAATTCATTTCAATGAATACGATGTGCAAAAATTGATGGAAATTAATGGGAATCTACCCAATATCTGTCTGGTGTCTGGCTATGAGGCTAAAACCGTTAGTTTACTGTCATTCTGCGGCCCTAACAACAGTCAGTGTGCCCCAGGGCAGCGCCATGCCCACCACACTGTGCCCCTAAAATGTCACTGGGCCAGTGTTAATCTCTGCCATGACAGGAGGATGCCAGACTTGACAATGCAGACCATTTATTTTGCAGATGGGCTGTCCTGGAAGTTGATCTATAGTAGATAGCATGTACTGTCTGACAGTCAACCAGCCGTTAACATAGGTCTAGACAAAAGTTCCAGCTTTTGGCCTTTCAGGGCCTCCTATTGATTAACTGCGCTGAAAATATGACTGATACCTGGGTTATAATATGTTCATATCTTTTTATGAACATGAGCATGGTGTTGATGCTTGGGAATGATTATTGTCCTACCTTGCATATCAGCTTTTGTGGACAGTGTCAGATTGTTTCTTTGATCAGAATTATATCATGGTGATCAACTAATTTGGTCATTGGTTTGCTGTGTGTTAATTTTTTCTAATACAATTTTAATAGTCCTATAAGCCAGAAATACCACTCAGTCGATGGTTGTTTAGGCTTACAAAATTGTCATGTCAACACCCAGACATCAAATTGGAATGTTACTGCATATCAAATCTATATCAGTTGTGTATACCTAACAGACCAAGTACCAGGGAGTTACCAACATTGATGTTACCCCTTTCTTCCCTTTCCTTCCAGACTAGACAAGGTAAGCCTGTAAACCATGTCAGATAATCTGACAGAAGGAGGAGGAGGGGACGGGACGGGCCTCCCTGCCTCCATGGCCCCTACCCCAGCCCAACGCACCACCCAGCAGCGGACATGTCACCTGCAGAGGGAACCTCAGCACCTGTCCATCTTCACACCAAGGCTCTACCAGGTCAGGAGGGCAAGAATGCATCAGTGGTTATTCTTTTAGATATTATGATATGTAAGGCTGAGGTTTATCCAATGAAAACAAACCACATGTAGGCAAGTGAGTCAGAAAAAATAATAAAAGTTTGATTCTGACCATTTCAGATAAAAGATGTGTAGGATAATTGTCTGTTTTAGCTCTTTATTTCATTTTTCTTTGACCATCCCAAACTGCACTGGTGCATTTGCAACACTTTAAGATCTGCTGTGCTCCTCTAGAAAGGGCATTCTACATCTGTTTCCTGATTGAATTTCCTTCATAGATTTTCAGTAAGATGAAACCAGGATTGAAGTCTTTGGGCCAGAATTGTACTAGAGGCTGAGACAAGGAAATCTCCTGGAGACTGATACCGGATACTAATGACCCTACTTAGGATGATGGAAGGTTGCGAGGTATCCTTGTAAAATGATGAGTGTCCTGTTGTAAGTCATCTACCTAAAAATGAGGGGCGACTTTCCTCAATCTGTTCTGCATCCCGATCTGTGTCCTCAGATGGAGCTGTTAGATGCAGCCCTGGAAAAGAACACCATTGTGTGTCTGGGGACAGGCTCGGGGAAGACATTTGTGGCTGTCATGTTGATCAAAGAGCTCAGCAGCCAGACCAGGGCAGCCCTTAGTGATGGTGGGAAGAGGACATTCTTCCTAGTCAACAATGGTGAGTAGGACAGTCAAATAATTCATATTTAGCACCATTTGATACTATTATAGCTTGAATATCTATCTTTTGGACAATGAAATACAATTTGGCTTTGGCATGTTTTCTATAGTCCTGCATACATTGTGCAGAGACCAACTTCACTCTGTCAATTAAAAGCCTATACTATTTACATTTACTATCTATAGTTGCCTGATAATGATATATTTCATACTGGATCTACCTTTTAACTTTTAAAAACAGAAATCTAGCTATTTGGTGTATTGTATTTGATATATTTGGTAGAAAATTTGTTTCAGTAGCTTGTAAGCAAAATATAATTTCATTCTCTCCCCCTGTGAACGATTTCCTATTTCCAACATCTTACTTGGGACAGTAACAGATGTGATAAGATAAAAATGGTTGGTTATGGAGGGCAACTGTAGCGTAAATCAGATAAGACCATCCCTTCCTTGCAAATGTATGCCAGAGTTTAGAACTATTTGGACTATGCTGCTGGTACCTTTGCTACGGTATATCAGAATACTAATACTTCCACATTGCCTGGACTTCTATCAGCAGTTTACCTTTACCTGTGAGATTTCACCTACGCAGAGGTGATATGTCACACTCTTCGTTATTGCTGTCTTGACCCCGACCGCCACTGACAAGACAACTCAGTCAACTGTCTTGCCAGCCATTGGAGATAATGGGTCCATAAGTCAACTTGGAGGCTGTGAAGACAGAACCATTAGTTAGGCAATTACCTGACAATTCCAGGCAACCATGATGTTTGTGGAGAAAGAGAGCAGTGATGGGCAGGCAGCTGCTTGTACCCCTTGACTATCTGTTTGTATATGGAGGCATGTATTTTACTGCCATTGCTTCTTTCACTGTTGAGAAATACCAGTATATGGACACATTACTGTATGGAAAAACTAGGAAAAGATTTTGCCATTTTTCTACAAGCAGTTATAATATTTGGTAGACTTTATTTACTCCAATCACCATGCACCATGTGTAGATTATAGCCCCATTAGGACTACCGGTATTTACCTAAGTGCATGAAGTTTGGCCAATATATTATGACAAGCAGGCATGCTTACTTTAGATGAAGGGTGATATACATGTGTACAGGTTTGTACAATTCTTATACTTTGTAACCATAGTTGGAATTACCGTAGACTTAAGATGGCATTAACCCCAGTCTGTTTTGTCAAAGACAGGTTAATCAAGTTTAGTTGCATTCAGTTTGCTAAAACTTTACATTGCAATTATGCAACTCATTATTCCAGATTGGTTCTGGTACACCGGTATTGTATGGGCACTCATTATGAGATGACAGTGTTGACCATGACCCTACAAACCCTATTTTACTGACAATTTGAACACGCTGAAGCGATCCATTTTGCAAAAGAAAAAGTTCGAAATCATCACACAGAAATTGTATCAACTCCAGTGGAGGTGGAAACAAGATTAACTGCTTTAGGCAAGCACAGACTTCCATAAATGGTACCTATTTTTGTGGAGTGATTGCAGTCTGTTGTTGGTAGGCCTGAGGAATCGACTCAATTATGAAGTAGAAGATGGCTACCTGAAGACAGTATGTCATGTAGCTTTAACAGGGCAATTGGGAAACACCCCAGCATATGATAACTGCTTAGAAAGGTATAATAATCAGCAAGGACCAGCTGGGGAAATGATTAGGGTGACATACCCTAATCCCATTCAAATTGGATAAGCGTCGGTGTAAGTGCCTCATCTAAGTGGAAATTGGACGGCAATAAGCAACAGTAATGGGCTTATTTGACATCATTTTACTGGGTAATTTTGTGGTGCTGTCCAAGGTTTTGTACATCATCATTTTTCATAACTCCTATGAATTTTGGTGGATTTAATGCCATGTCTAGTTGTTGCTGGATGTGAACATGTATTTTCCCTACACTGTCTGCAGGAGAAGTGCTTTGCTCTTTGCTTTGACATAGAGCAAAACTTCAAAAACAACGTTAATACCTACAATTTAGAGTCATATGCACTAGTATTCAGTTCACTTGTTGAATATATCCCATTTGGATCAAGCAAGAGTGCAAAACCCTGGAGAAGACCCAGAGCTATCAGTATTTTAAAGCCTCATTGGTGTACCAATGACAATTTGATACACAAGAACTGTACATTTACCACAGAGAACATTATATATTGATATTATTATTATTGTGTCGAACTCCAGTTCCTCTGGTGTCGCAACAGGCTGCCGTCATCACCACCCATACCAACCTGAGTATCGGGGAGTATGTGGGTGCCATGGGTGTGGACCTCTGGACACGGGACCACTGGCAACAGGAGTTTGATACCCATCATGTGCTGGTCATGACCGCCCAGATCTTCCTAGACATCCTGCAGCATGGCTTCCTACCTCTGTCCAAAGTCAACCTGCTTATCATAGATGAGTGCCATCATGCTGTGGGCCACCACCCTTACAGGGAGATCATGAAGACCTTTGACACATGCCAGGTGCAGGACTACCCGAGGGTCCTGGGGCTGACAGCCTCCATCCTGCAGGGGAAGTGTGCACCTGACAGTCTGTTCCAGCGGGTCAGAACCCTGGAGGTCACCCTGCGGTGAGAGCAAACTGTCTTGATCTAGCATTGTATCATCCCCAAAATTTGTGGTTTATCTCTTTTTGGGCTGCACATTTTCTACTGCATTGTATTTGGATAAGATTGTAGACCTTGACAACCAGAAACTTAAAATCATGATAAGTCATTTGTCTTATCCTTGAGGAGCATGTTGCTTGATAAAGGCACCCTGTGCTCCTTCACCAAAGAAAGAGCAGGTGTAGCAGGGATGGTTAGAATCCAAGCCCTATTTGCAAACAAATTATTGTTATTTCTGGTCACACCAAACATGTAGCACTAATGAGCTTCATGGGCCTTATCACCAGTATTGTTTCTAACCATATAATTCAAACCTTATTGTCTTTGCCTTGTTACCCTCAGGAGCTCTGCAGAGACAGCCACAGATCTGGTGGGAGTGGACAGGTATACTACCCAGCCCAATGAAGTCGTCATCGAATCTGGTCCTGCCCAGAATGAGCCCGGCCTTAGTCAGGTTTGTTTTTCTTTCCGATATGATATTTATTTGGTTTCATCATGAATATTGAGAACAATCTGACGTTATCTTGTCTTAACAGAAAATCTTTTCTGAATGTTACATCCAAATGTTGATTGTATGCTCTTCCCCGTTTCTTCAACAACAGGCACTGCAGACTCTTGTAGATGATGCCCTGGCTTTTATCTCCAGCTGTAAAGTGCGTGTGCGTGTGGAGGAGGGGGAGCGTGACCCCTGCCAGGTGCCAAAGCAGGCGATACAGGAGTGCAGAGCTATCCTGGAGGTGCTGGGCACCTGGGCCACCCGCAGAGCTGCCATCCTCATCAACCGGGAGCTGGAGAAACTCATCAAGTAGATGTTTTCAAATTAATTGTGCATGAGGGGGAAAACATCTCAGAAGTACTGATCAGAATTGACCTGCACATTTTATCACACACCAACAAAGAACTTATACCATTATAGCCATGTAGCTGTTAAGGGACAAAGGAGAATCATTGTTTACATGTGTCTCAGGAGTAGTCGATTGTATGTGCATGATTTACCACATTTTCACAGTCCTGTTTAGTGTAGTAATTTTGTAATTATTCTAATGGAAAGGCTGGCAAAGTTTTAGCGGTCCAAAATATAACTGACCAGTCTATAAGTGAAGATGTTGCCTTCCCTTCAGTAAGATCTGACAAACAGCCTAGAACTTGAGGTTTTGGAAACCTTCTCTGACATCTTGGTTTTTGACCTTTCCTCAGGCATGAGTGGAGCGAGCAGCACCAGCTGTTCCTGCGCTGGGTACACACAGTCATGCATCATGTACACCTGCTGTGTGATGAGGCATTCAAAGACACGGAGGACGTCGATGTTCAGTTTGTCACTCCCAAAGTCCGGCGTCTGCTGGAGGTGCTGCGGGAATGTAAGCCCAACGAAGTGCAATCAGATGTCCAGAACAACGGCCGGGGAGCCCCAGAAGCATCCAGGAATGGGCCCCGGGGCTACAAGGGGATGAACAATGCCCGTAATGGACCTCAGAACTCAAAGAGTGTGAGCAATATGAATAGCAAGAATCACTATCACAGTTCCCGTCGACGGGACAACCTCGATAATCAGGACCCAAATACCTCATTCCAGTTGTGTGGGATTGTGTTTGTGGAGCGAAGATACACTGCTGTGGTGCTGAACAAGCTCTTACAGGTGAATTGATGTCATTTATACAGATGTATGTTAAGTTACATCCTTAACAAGATATGTTAGACACTATACATGTATTGTTGTTGAATCTTTCCACTCCTGGCTACATATGAAACCACATACTTCGAAGCTTAAGTATACTCTTTGATGATACCCAATATTACATGATTTATGCTTGTTCAGAAGTAACTTTCATCCTCTGCTTATTTTCTGCAATGACAGGAGTTTGCCAAGAGTGACCCTGACCTGGCCTACATCTCCAGCAGCTGCATCACCGGCCACGGGCTCAGCTCGCGGGGGATGCGCAGCAGGGAGACGGAGATGGCCTTCCGCCGACAGGAGGAGATCCTGCGACGCTTCCGCTTGCACGAGAACAACCTGCTGATCGGAACCAGTGTGGTGGAGGAGGGCGTGGATGTGCCCAAGTGTAACCTGGTGGTGAGATTCGACCTGCCCAAGGATTACCGGTCCTACGTTCAGTCAAAGGGCCGTGCACGAGCACAGGGGTCCCACTACGTGATGCTGGTGCAACAACATGAGCTGGACAGCTTCAAGGAAGACCTGGTGCAGTTTAAAGGAATAGAGAAGGTGCAAATTTTTGAATACTTTACATTGCATACCTCTTTTTTCCCAAAGGAAAATTTTTATACCATGTTTTTCCCCCTCCTGTGAATTCTACTTAGATTATGATAGTCTACTACACCACATCTACTACACCTATAGCTAGAACCTATGCCATTGAAAAAAATTGTAGAAGAAATGTTGAAAAAGATCTCTAAATGGACATCTTGCAATGTGATATTGAACAAACATGGAGAAAGGCAAATAACTTTAAATAAGAAATACTTTTGAAAGTTCATTGTATCTCATAAATTCTTAGCCATTGTATTATCACAAAGTAGTAATCATTTCTATAATGGCATCCTTGACAGATCCTGCGGCAGAAGTGGGCAGAGAACGAGGTGCCTAAGGAGGAGGAGATCTGGGAGCATCTGTGTGATGACATGGTCCCACCCTACATGCCACGCCAGGTCGATGGAGGTCCCAGGGTCACTATGACATCAGCCATCGGGCTGGTCAACAGGTGAGTTAGCTCCTTACTCTGATGTCTGATGAAGCTTGAAGACTCCACATTGCAACAGAAAAGAATTTCAGTTTTTCTCAAGAAATCTGTTTCCTCTACTTTACATAATGATGTTGCAGAAACTTTGTTTGGTTCTTCTCCCAGACTAAAACTATGAAATTTCCAAACAGATACTGCTCCAAGCTCCCCAGTGATGTGTTCACCCACCTCACCCCAAAGTCTCGGGTCGACAGCACGAGTGGCGCTGATGGTACCAAGTACATGGCAACGCTCTACCTCCCCATCAACTCTTCCCTTCGAGACCCCATCCAGGGTCCTGCTATGCCAACTCGCCGACTGGCTGAGAAGGCTGTGGCTCTGAAGGCCTGTCAGTTACTGCACCAGGCTGGTAAGATTCTACAGATATCATGACTACCAATGCAGACAGCATTGACCGTGCTAAAGTAATCACTGGTCAAAAAAAAAATTAATTTTTTCCGGCATTCGCTGTCACAGAAAATATGGTCCACCTGAAAGAGTGATAAATTAGTTATGACGTCTTATAGGTTCGTAAGATTCCAGTTCCTGCAGGTCTGCTTGTCTGCATTTATAGTACCTTTAGTCGTTAACAATGATATACTGTAAGTCCTTCACATTTGCTTGGATGCTAGCCATGACTAGGGTTTTTAATGAATTTATATTCATGATTGCGTAACATGCTTTTGTCTTGAATGATACAGGTGAGCTGGATGATAACCTCCTTCCTGTGGGGAAAGAGGTGATCCACTATGAGGAGGAGGAGGAGGAGTTTGAGGTGGAGGACAGTGATGGACACGCCAGACCTGGGACAACCAAGCGCCACCAAATCTACAAGAAACAGGTACCATTCCTTACAAGTTACAGCTCTCTGTTGGACGGGACAAAATGCCAATAAACTTTAATTTTATTTTCATTTTTTGGAAGGGTAAGTTCACAGTGTTTTTAAACTGCCTGTTCTTCCCAGATCCCCAAGGCCTTCCAACAGAGCCTGCCAGTTCCAGCAGCATCCTGCTACCTCTACATCATCGACATGGTTCTGACAGAACCCCTGCCTGAAGAGTTGAACATCCGTGGGCGCAAACTTCACCCACCAGAGTCCACCACTCGCTGTTTTGGCCTCCTCACCTCCAAGCACGTCCCTCAGGTTGGCTGTACTCGCAGTCTGCTATTAGTGTAGTACATGTACATGTGTTTATCATTATCAACTTTGAACAAGGCAAGCTTGTGATGGGATGGGAACAGGTATGGACAGGGCTGTCCCCAACTTTAAGTTTTTTTCTGTCCCACTCATTGTTTGGGAGCCCATGTTGTAAATTTCTGTTGCTTAAACTGTAATTTTAAGCTTACTAAAATACATTTTCATCAATTTCATGTTATGATGTTCAGATTCTCTGGATGAATTTTTTTTCGTCCCCAAAAGCATATTTTCGTCCCAGGACAGAGGGACAGGTCTTGGAAACAGTCCTGGGTATGGTTGTTTAAATTCATGTGCATTGACTCTTTTTGACTGCTGCTTGTTAATGGCATGACCAATGTATATGTACCTAGAAACATGCAATTCTAAGATCATTGTTTTTCACCATCCTCTGTGATGTGCTTGTTCCAAACAGATCCCTTGCTTCCCTGTGTACACCCGATCTGGTGAGGTCTCCATCTCCCTCCGGCTCTGTGCCAGCGGGATCAACGTGGACCAGAACCAGCTGCGCCTCGTCCAGAACTTCCACGGCTATGTCTTCTCCCACGTGCTGCGACTCGAGAAGAAACCACTCTACTACGTCCCAACAGACCTGCAGTCCTGGTACTTTGTTGTACCCTTGAACAAAGGTAACATGTCAGATTATTGTCCCCGGCTGTTGGTGGTCCATCCTTTCAAGGTCACATATCTTAAAACTTATCCGTTACATTGTACATGTTGGGGACTGCCTTTGTGTTCCCTGTTCTAAAGTGTAGCTAAGATAAGTTTTAGTAAACAGCATTGTAACCCTCCTTTTTTTAAACACACTAAACTTATTTTTTAATCTTCAAGGCCTTCTGGCTGACAATGCTGACCAGCTGTTCATTGACTTCAATTTTCTGGAGCATATCGACCAATCACTGGACGAAGAGAAGCCCAAGTATTCACACGACAATCCATTCAAGTTCCAAGAAGCTGACTTCATAGATGCTGTAGTCACACCCTCCTACAGGTAAGAAATTTCTAGCAGATTGTTCCCCAAAATTCAGTTTTAGAAAGTAACACTGTAAGTGTGGTTTGATGTTTGCAGTTTTCGCAGTAACCTCTTCACTGCAAACTTACAGTCACTGCAAAAACGCTTGTTCTATCTTTTGTAGATGTCCACCACCTTGTTTCAACTGTAAACTAAAAACCAACAACAACACTCCATCTTCTCCCTACCTCGATATTATGACTATGCTGACAAGAGAGTTTTAAGTGTCATGTTTGTAGTGAATTCTTGTTGCTGATGATGATGATGTTGCTGAATGATACCTTGCCCTCAGGAATGCAGATCAACCACAGAGGTTCTACGTTGCTGAGATATGCTACACCCTGAACCCACGAAGTGAGTTCCCATCAGCTGACTATGCTACATTTGACGAGTACTACTTGAAGCGTTACGGGGAGGCCATAACCAACCTGGACCAGCCACTGTTGGATGTGGATCACACGTCGTCGCGCCTGAACCTGCTGACCCCTCGCCACCTCAACCAGAAGGGTAAGGCTCTGCCCACCAGCAGTGCGGAGACCAGGAAAGCCAAACGGGAAAACTTACAGGTTTGCTGAGTTCTCTACTCATACAAATTACAATGTTTACAACAAACAGATTTTGGTGTCTTTGCTGACTCATCCTAGAGCATTACATGTATTTTGCATGAGAGAAAAGAGCTGTATCATTATATGATAGTCAGTCTAATGCTGGCTTTGACCCAAGCCACAGTTCTTGGACTCAGCTTCTTCACTAATGAATGCTGATAATAGACTTAGACTTGCAGTCCGTACATGTATTTCATTTGATATGTTCTTTTAGTTTCCTATGACTCCATTTTACTTTTTTGTTTCATCTAGAGCAAGCAAATCCTGGTCCCTGAGCTGTGTGAAATCCACCCTGTCCCAGCATCTCTATGGCGGAAAGCTGTCTGTCTGCCTAGTGTTCTGTACAGAGTCACCACCTTGCTGATTGCAGAGGAACTGCGTGTGCAGATTGCCCAGGAGGCTGGGATAGGGCAGGCAGTCCTACCAGAGGGGTACATGCACCCACGCTTGGAGTTTCCCCACCTGAAGAAAGGCGAGGAAGTGTTTGAGCCGTGTGAGCCTCCTGCCAGATTAGAAAAGAGCCGTTCGACACTGGAGCAGAAGGAGGAGCCCTGGTTCGAGATTTCTGCGTGGAATCCCGATGACGTGGACGACGATGCGATGGAAGATGACTTTGGGGACAGGTGGGACATATCAGAGGAGGAGTGGCGGGCATTCCAAGACAATGTGATGCTGTTGGATACGCCGCTAGTGCCAGCATTAGACAAGAAAGGACAGGGACAAAATGGTGCCAAAGTGAATCACACAAACAGGCTGGACCTGAATGACCTTGATCTGTCCAAGGCAAGTCTCCTAGATGACGACTTTCCCATCCTCACGGTTCCTGGTGAGGACTTGCCATCAGCTGGCAAAAGACTCTCCAAGACAAGTATGAGCAATGGGCAGATCTTGTCAGAGGAGGGCAGAAAGGGGGAGCCACCAGTGCCCAATGGAAAGGTGAAGCCGGACAGAAGCCTTGCCCCAGGCAACAATGCTACCTCAGGCAATGGTATCAGTGGTGAGGGAATTAGTCCCTTGTCCAACATGCCTGATCTCAATAGCATCCCTGAATCTACCTCATTTCTAGAGCCTATGCTTGACCTGGACCTGGACAGCCACCCTGGGCCCTCCCCCAGCCTCATCCTTCAGGCTCTCACTCTGTCCAATGCTGGAGATTTCTTCAACCTAGAGCGACTTGAAACTATTGGGGATTCCTTCCTGAAGCACGCTATCACTACCTATCTGTACTGCACGTACACCCGTGTGCATGAGGGCAAACTGTCCTACATGCGCAGCCGCCAAGTATCCAACCTCAACCTGTATCGCCTTGGCAAGCGCAAGGGGCTGGCCTCGCGCATGGTTGCCTCAATCTTCGACCCAGCTGTGAACTGGCTGCCTCCTGGCTTCTGTATCCAGAATAACAGGGAGGACAAAGAGGATGCAGTTCCCAACAGCAAGGACTCCTGCCTGGACGTGGAGTCAGGGGGAAATGGCATGACTACCTCAAAGAATCCTATTGCCCAAGTGACTGGCTACAATGTTACCCCTTTGAAGGCATCTGTACTGGTGAATGGAGATGCCATGAAGCGGCTTCTTTCCTATGACTTGCATATGGAGCACTGCATTGCAGACAAGAGCATTGCTGACTGTGTGGAGGCACTGCTCGGCTGTTACCTCACTACATGTGGGCCACGAGCTGCACAGCTCTTCCTGTGTTGGCTTGGAGTCAAGGTAATTTTTAGCCAAATTTGCCACCAAATTTTTTACAGATTTCATGCCAGATTGATAAGCTGCTTTTTTGTTAGAAAAAGAAATCACTGAATTAAGTCTTGATATTCCTTTAAAAAGTACTACCGTAAAATCGCTATTTACGTACGCACTTTTTAAACTTTTGAAGTCGCAAGCAGGTACTCCAGGCCAAAGCCAAAGTCGGGATGCGTACGTTAGGAGGGGTTCTTCCTCAGAAAAATCGCATATCAGCTTGAGAGTACGGTACATCTTCATGCAAATGAAGTGTGGAATGCTACCACACAATCAATCAGTAATAAAGAATAGATAATACATTTTTTTATATTTAAATTGTTTGAAATTTTCTACCCAGAAAAATTTTCTCAGTAACCCTTTAAGTCAGTAAACATCATCGGAAGGATGATCATGTCAACCTCTAACTATCCACCAAAATGCTGGAGAGGGGGTGCGTATGTTAGGAGGGTTTTTGCCCTGAATGTTTCAACTCACTGAGTCAGGCCCACAATCGTCCCCAAATCGGGGGTGCGTACGTTAGGAGGGGTGCGTACGTAAATAGGAATTTTACGGTACTTATATTTGTCTACATTAAGTCTCATTTCTGCTATTTTAGGTTTTGCCCAAATCCAATGCTGACCCTACGGAAGATTTGGACCAGTTTGACTTTACCGAGCCTGATGCTGACCCCTTTGATGACCTGTCTGGGTTAGATTCATCCTACGACGACTGGGACCAGAACCCCAGTACTGTGTGTGACCTTGATACCTTCATGAAGGTCAGCTGTGCAGAGGAGTATGGCTACATCGCACCACCAAGGCCACCACTTTTCCACCACGTAGCCCATGCCCAGGACAAGTTATCCTACATGCTGTCTGGGTACCAACAGTTTGAAGAAACTGTCCAGTACCGCTTCAATGACAAGGCCTACATGCTGCAGGTGTGTACATTTACATTTACATTTATCTTTTGTCTTCCCTACATCTGGAAAAAAGGGCATGCTTACAGTGGCTGGAATGTTATAAATAAAATCAAAGCTCATACTCAAATCTTTTCTTAAACCTAAAGTTAGGTGCCCCAAAGTTTAATGTCCTTGGCATATGTGGTTCATTGTAAAAACCCAGTCGTCTTTGGGCAGTAGGCTCCTGATAGTAGTCTGACTCTCACATGATGTTTACAACATGGATCTTTATATGTACATAAAGCCGTAAATTCTTAATCTTATCACTGACAATTTCCTGTACTACAGGCTTTTACCCACCCTTCCTACCACTACAACACCATCACTGACTGCTACCAGAGACTGGAGTTCCTGGGTGATGCTGTCCTTGACTACCTCATCACAAACCACCTCTTCAAGGACCCCCAACAGCACTCTCCAGGAGCACTTACCGATCTCCGTTCTGCACTAGTCAACAACACCATCTTCGCATCTCTAGCTGTCAAGTACGACTATCACAAGTACCTGAAGTTTGTCTCTCCAGAGCTGTTCAACATCATCAGCAACTTTGTGCAGTTTCAGCAGGAGCAGGGTGAGGAGCAGGGCATGGACTCTCAGGTAATCATGGAGCTGGGTTTCCAAACACCTAGTGGACTTTGATTTGAGCACTGTCAAAGTCTTGATATCATTCACATTGTTAAAGGTTGTAAATTATGCCTACAGATGTATCTGTATTACTACCATCATATCATTGAGAGAGAAAAAAAACAGGCTGTATCTGATTAAAGTTTTGTCATCCAAGGTGGTTCTGGTAAACTCGTCTATGAAACAATATTGCTAAGGAGCAGCAACTTCATGTCATTGTATGATCTGTTTCCCAGCTGAAGACATACATCAACGATGAAGGGGAGGAAGAGAGTGAGGACATTGAGGTGCCGAAGGCTTTAGGAGACGTGTTTGAGTCTGTGGCAGGGGCGATTTACCTGGACAGTGGCATGTCCCTGGAGACAGTCTGGAGGGTGTATTATAGGATGATGAAACCTCTCATAGGTAATTTGATAGTTTTTGATGGTGACCAGGATGTACATGTACTACACACAGGTGTTTTGTTTACTCAACCACAATCAATAAAGGTTTTGGTATTTTGAATAGATAAGGAAAAAGCATATAGTTAAGGAACAAACTATAAAATATGCAATAAATAGATATATGTATGTACTGGTATGTATATATTGCCCTCAACTGTATAAAGATTACTTGCCACACAGTAGCATCTGACATAGAAACAATTTAATAGGAATGATTGGAAGACTGTGGAATTCTTAGTTTGACAAGATCATGTTTTAAACATTGTTTGCTTGACCCTTGTTTACAGACAAGTTCTCTGCCAAGGTGCCCCGCTCCCCTGTACGTGAGTTGCTGGAGATGGAGCCTGAGACAGCCAAGTTCAGGTGTGGTCACTCAATATATCACTTGTTATCATGATATCTTCAAAGTCAATCTACTCATCCCTCATGTGTTCACTTAATATATCACTTGTTATGATTTCTTCAAAGTCAATCTCTTCATCCCTCATGTGTTCACTCAATATATCACTTGTTATCATGATATCTTCAGTCAATCTATTCATCCCTCATGCGTTCACTTAATATATCACTTGTTATCATGTTATCTTCAAAGTCAATCCATTCATCCCTCATGTGTTCACTTGATATATCACTTGTTATCCTGATATCTTCAAAGTCAATCTATTCATCCCTCATGCGTTCACTTAATATATCACTTGTTATCACGATATCTTCAAAGTCAATCTATTCATCCCTCATTGTTTCACTCAGTGTATCACTTGTTATCATGATATCTTCAAAGTCAATCTCTTCATTCCTCATTTGTTAAGAGTTTGCTCATAGCCATCACAGATGTGAATGCCTGAGTTGTTCGCAGTGACATAACATTACTTCTTTTGTTCCCATGACAGTCCATCTGAGAGGACGTACGATGGAAAAGTGAGGGTGACAGTCACAGTCATAGGCAAGGGGCAGTTCAAGGGTGTCGGCCGCAACTACCGCATTGCCAAGTCAGCCGCAGCACGGAAGGCTTTACGAGCACTCAAAGGAGCCAAGATCTAATTGGATGTGGAGTTTCCTGCATCCCTTTGTAGAGTACGCTATCGCACCATCACCTGTTACAGTCTAGCATTGGGTATGTAGACTGCGAGGCTGGTAGCTTAGCCACAATAAACATAACATCACCAGGGACATCAGCAACAGAAAGGAGAGAACCATGCATCTAAAAAGTCCTTACTTTTAGTACACCTGTACAATAAATCAGATCCACCGGTGTAGGTGTGCTGGTCTAGGTAGGGGTGTGATGTTCCCCACAAACAAATTGTGTTAAATCTTGGGCCAGTCTGTGAAGTGAGCACTCTATAGTGTGGTTATGGCCCATCATTTGATAGCAACCGTCATGATGGTTGTATGGTTGAATATTAGGACAGCACCTCCACTGAATGTCACACATTTCCTTCAATGTTACAGTGACAAGTGTGGGAACGTGATGTAGCGTGAGGTTATCAGTAAATACAATATAGATGTTACCAAGACTTACTGGATGGATGTTTGAGAACTACCTCTGAAGACTGAAGGCTAACAGGCAGCAATCTTGTGGCTGGCTGGAGTAGATTTGTGTGGCCCTTGTCCCCATGCAATGGGAGACTCATACAATGAGATAATATTACCTACAAGACATGAAATTGGCAACCTCTGGTGTGATTGCTGCTACTTTGTCTCATATACCTCATCATGGTTAATGGTGTTAACTTTTACGTTGCATGGAGACCATGCGTCATTGCAGTGTTGAAGCGCCCAGGTTGGGACTTGCAGAAAGGAAGGGGGATTCAGGGCACATTGGCATTCCAGAGTTTGTTGGAGGACCTGTTGCCTGATGTGTTTAACGTTCAGTTCCACTTCAAATGAGACAGTTGTTTGGAATGCCAGGCTAGTCGTTGGGTTGTCTTATAGCTTGCATGTACTAGAAAGGTGGAGCAGTAGCTTTATCATGAAAGGGAAAAGTGAAGTACATGTAGGCATGTGTAGGATAATGGATGCTGTAAGCTGGAAGATTTGTAGACTCATAGTGCAGCAGTAGGTATAGCAAGCAATCTGTACCTCTACCTCATAAGCGTTTGGCTATCCACTTGTTAAAACGCTGTGTATATATCAGAGTTTTATTGCCTTAAGCTTGCTTGTTCGTTTCTATGCTGCATTTTAGGCTGAGCCTTTCTATCTGATTATAGCAACAAATCTTTGAAAAGGCACATCTTCCTATCATTGTCCAGAAATCATGTGACTGGCAGATGAAAATGAGGAATATATCTAATGATGTTGAAACTTGTCTGTAGGTTACCCGTTGTTCAGAAGTCTTAAAGGCTGAGTGAGAAGTGCACATGTCTCCAAGTTTTCTCTTTTCTCTCAGTACCTTGTTAGCAAGTGATTTAAATGGGGTCTGATGTTGTGGCACTGCTTGTGTCACATGACAAGACACAGGAATATAGTCCACAATCAAACTACTTCTATAAACAGTCATTTGCAGTCTCTGAAAAAAGAACTTGTAGAATAATGGATAACCCAGAGACAAGATTCTAACATATCATGTATAGGTTATCGGAAAGTTTAGAATTATTGCTTATAAACGAAGGGCAAGTTGTGATCATGCTTGGACATTTGATGTCATTTATCACTTCATGTTGCTTCTAGAATTAGAGCTTGTGCTTTTTACAATCACACTGTATTGAATGATTACATCTATCCAGAGTTCCTTTAAGTCTGTACTTGTCAAATGTTGTGTTTTCTTGAGGTGTAGTTGTTTCTTGAAGAAGTTGATATGTTGAAAGTGTTTGTTAGCCTGTCTGGAAGCTGTTTGCTGTTATTTTGTTGCTGTACTTTGTGAGTGGGTTTTAAAGCCAGGTCAGAATGGATAGAGTAAAGTGTTTGGCAAAGCCTTTTAATCATTAAAACATCTGGACTGGCCTGTCCATAGCAAGTTGCTGATGCTAAGAAAGCACTAGAGAAATAATGATGCAGAGCAAAATGGAGAAGGTGAAAGCCCCACTAGCCTTGAGGGTACTAGTACTCCAGCTCAGAGCTTCTGACAGGGTCATGATAGAGTAGTTGCACTGAGCAGTCAATAACCTGGCAGGCCAACCCCCATGTATCTGAAGGAATGGTACTGTTTTCAATCAGTTCATGCAAAATGATATCACCACCAAATCAATGGTTCTTAGATTTTTGTGGATAGAAGTTCGCCAGACAGAAGGAAAACAAAATCTTCTACAATCCCAAACCACCAAAACTTGTCTTTTGTAACTTTTTGCAGAACCATGAGAACCAAGGAATTACATAAAGGGGTTGAGTTAAAGAAGGATGCCCTGCAAAAGCTTACTGATTTGGGCTCCAAAGCAGACATACATTGGGTTGATAACGTGCCAGTGCAACTAGTAAGTTTGCTATGTGGAAGCTTATCTTTTAGTCTTTTTAGTAGTAAAAGCATTGGTAATATTATCTGTTCCATAGGATATGTTACTGTTCGCTAGCATAAACTAAATGCTTTTGATTTAACCAGCTTGCTTTTTTTTAAAACTTTGAGTGTTTAACACTAAATGTCAATTTGCCTTCACTGAAACTTTGCTACCTCCGGGTGACTCCTGTTGATAGTGTGTGTGAGGATTTTAATGTCGCTAAGAAGAGCTGTATTTTGGACTTTGAAAAGACATTGCAGCAAGATGTAATGTGTGGCTGCCAAGCAAGATAATGATTATTGGTAAGGCAGGCAGAAAACTGTAAAATGGAAACTGTGCAGTTTGCAGCCAAGAAAAATGAAACATGAGACGGACTTATTATTGCTTTGTGAAAAAGAGTTTATCATGTTGTGAATCTGTCAGTAAAACTGTGAAGGGAAGTGCAGGCACATTTTAGGGATTTAATAGTCAAATATATCACCATGATGGAACAGAAATATGTCAACATCTCATGAAATGTCATGTTTAGATGTATCAAATATTCTGTACTGGGGCATACTGGCATGTCTACTCCCTGCTCTTTGCTTGCATGCCCCTTTAGATTTATATTGACAAGATTGAAAGTATGAAACAAGGTATTGTCAAATGATGTTGCATAGATAGGAATGTAAAAACAAAGGATCAACTCTGAATACCTCATGAACTGTGTGTGTGGTGCCACACAGAGAATTGTCATACAGCATGTGTTGCTGTCTGCAACCATTTTTTGGTGCTATGAATTGTATGTTGGGCTACTCTTTCCTGGGTATCCCCAAAAGTAGCCACATGCTGCATTGGCATGATGTGTGTCTGATTGTCATGGATATATGAAGAGCCGAAGCTGAAGTTGAGTGAAATTTTGTACACTTCATATTGACTCGGAAATTTTAAAAGGGCAACAATGTCTCATCATGTCAAGTTTACACTTAATGTAAGAAACACTGCCTCCAACTTAGTACTTAACATATGCTCCCTTGTGATCACCAGTTTGCAGAACTGGGTTTCTAGATGACATTAAAATGTAAGACAAAGTGTTGTTACTACAAACATGTACTCCCAATACTTCATCCGAGCCTTGAAATCCGACAGGTTAGTTTGATGAACCGGGTAATGAAATGTTCACCATGGCAGTCTTGATTCTAATATTTTGCTCTCTTACTTCCTCTACACCCTGTGTCAGGGAAGCATGGAATATGTAACCAGCTGTAACCTATTGAATTTGAAAATGTAGTGAAGAACAACAGACAGGGATCCAGGCATTGTTTTGTTTTGTTTTCTGGGTAATGATTGATTGACTACCTTTTCCCATGAAAAAGATCACACTGTTTACCTTGGGGCAGTACATAGCCCTTGGTCAGGCAACTTCAGCTTCACTCTATGTATGTTGAAGGTGGAAGCTCATATCCTTGTGAAGAAAGACAACAACAATCTTCTTTTCCTCAAATGCTTGTAGTGTAAGAGGATTGGAAAAAATTGCTTGCCTTAGTTAAATTAATTAATTGCACTACTGCCACCTTGGCAACTATTGCTTGGCAACTATATATGTAACATACATACATACATGTATACCTCATCTGTTGCTAGACACATAGGGTGCTGGTTGATGTTACCTCATTAAAGGACACTGATGGAAACTTTTCATTCTTCAAAGATGTTCACAAGTTTTAACAATGCAGGTTGACAAAGCCTGATAAGTATCTTGTTCAAAACATGGCAACATGGCCTGGAGGTATCTGCACTCCATCTTTAGACAAATAGTATCAAGCACACACGTGTCTTTCTACTCATTGCACCACAGGATTTCTACATGCACTATCGAATCGTCTGCACAGGATCATGTACACGTACATGTAGTGTCATAATGACAACGTGCATGATTATAGAAGTGATCATGCCATACCCATAGTTGTCTGTATTTGGCAATCCAAAGGGGCTGATAGTTCATTATTGTGAATCAAAATGTAGACTCTGCTTTCTTTGAAATAGGTTACTTTTTATGTCACATTAATTGTATCACTCAATCCTCACTATTGATCCTGCTCCTTGGAAGCATTTTCCGGCTGGAAGATTCAAAATTCTCTGCGTAAAAGTGAGAAATCACATTGTGTGGAGGTTGCTTGATCTCATGCATAAGTCCAGTGCTATGATTGTTTTCCAAAGAGATGTCAAGAAATTCTTCAAATCTTCTGCAATTAATTGTTGTTCTAATCTGCAAAGTATAACAGTTGGGACAAAGGCACCTTTTGTTTTAGCAGGCCTGTGGGTGTCACGACCTTGACATGGACCTTGTTTACCACCAAAGACCTTTTCAACTAATTTGTGCCTGCTCGTAGACTCAAACTGAAGGACACTTTAATTTCATTCTTGCACATAGTTCACACATTAGCTCCCTGCAGCCACAAACGAAGGACAAAACAATTAAAAATGGAGGTGAATGCATGTACAATGTATATTGATAATTATGCAACTTTCAAACACTGCAAACTACCCTTAGATCAGGACCTACTTGTCAATGAGTTACGGTTTGGCTTTTACTGTTCTCCTGATAACTATTGCGTCAAGGTGTTGTGGTGCTCCTAAAGCAAGACCTAAAAGCATATCTATAGGTCGTAAATCTCTATTATGAAGAAAAGGAAAGTTGCAGAAAATCATAACTTACACCATTCTACAGATGTCTGATATATGAAGAAGCAAAGGACAAAATTATTAGAAACCCTGTGGGTCACTTAACAAGTTACTCATCTTCGGTGTTGCTAAACAGTGTAGATATTGGAGAGTGGAATTGTAAGGATAGCCTGTTGTCATATGATCTCTGCTTCATAGAAATACATAATCATGCACAATATATATCTGTATGTTGTATGGCCATTGGGTGATCTTTATTGGGTGCTGTGAAAGATTTTACAAAAAATCACCTGCTATACAGTTGTTACTGGAAGTGCTGGAGATCATTAGCTTTGGCCTAACTCATTTACAGGCATGTGCAGTTAAAGGGAGACATGAACATTTGAAGAGTAACATGCACTTCTATATTGTGTCCGCCATATAAAACTATCACTTGTGACCTTCCAACTTACAGAAAACAAACCAAAAAACTGTATTTTTGTATAACATGTTCCTTGTTGCAAAATGGAGTCATTTCTGTGTGAAATAAAGTTGGCGTTAGTGACTGTTCATTGTAGAAGAGAGATGGTGTTGGAGAAACAAAGGAAACTACATGACTATACTTGCATACAAATGCAACAAAACTATCTACCACTGTCTACTATGTTTGTAAACAAAGTCCATGGAACTCCCCATGTGTTACTGCTGCTTCAGCACAGCTTTTGCACCTTGTGATAATCTGTGTATTGGCACTGAACATATCTGAATGTCTCGTTATTACTGAAAAGATTCTCAAGTAGAATGAAGTCAAATCCCTTCACAACAATTTTTGTCATAATGGCTACAAAATCACAGAAACAGATGGCTGAATTATACGGCAAGTCACCACACGGAGTTTTTAGAGTCCATTCCAAGTCACCACACGGAGTTTTTAGGGATATTTATAATATCTTCGAATATTTGTTATATAATTATAAACTGTTATAAATATTAACAAATGTTTAGAAAAAAAGTAAATATGAGAGTACCATGTTTTAGAAAATGTTTCAAGAATTTGCAAACATTTCGAAAGTTACTGTCAAAAGAGATCATTTTTCAAAACAAATTTGAAATATGAATTGATTTGTTTCAATTTTCGAAACATTTCGAAATAAAGATATGGGTCATTTGCCCCCTGTAACGAGCCGCTAATCCTAACAAAGCCTGTTTTGGATCGGGCGTGGACCGCCGACCGAGCAGGAAGTCACTGTGCCGTGACACCGTCTCCGAGTTCCTCTAGTCCAGATAAGCACAATTCAACTGTAGTTTTGCTACTCTAAAAGGGCCAGCAAATGTTGCTAACGATCAGGAACCGATAGTGGTCAAAGTACAAGACGTAATGAGCAAAAACAAAAGGTTAATCCACGCCAAATTAGCCCGACGTTCGGCACAACACAAAGGGATAGCCGGAAAGGCCGCCGCTACTTGGGAGAATCTATTCTTTGTGTAGGGGGGCAAACTCCTTGAAAATACTTTAAACCAACGTAAAATGATTACAGATACGAAATTTCACAGTAATAATGTAGCACTGAAATACTGTAATACTTAGGCTATTTACTTCAAATCTTAAACTCTGTCGACATATGTTGAAAGATAGATACATAATGATATTTCTGACAGCGTGTTCCCCTGCAAACAGCCCGCGTCATGCCGTCTGCCGGGAATGCAACAACAGGAGCGCGAGCATGAAGTTTTGATTGCGAAACAAAATCCACGATCTGACACTCTTCATCTCTGGAACAATAAAGCCTCTATGCTTTACCATGTTGGCTGATTGACGTTTTTGATTTGCACTGGGACAGGGAATTGCTGAAGGTCAGTTGTTTAGTCCCAGAGCATGTCCTGGCGTGCCTGTGGGGAGGGCGACAGCCTACTGTTACAACTTCCGTCAGTACTTTCTGTTATTTCTATCGCATTTGGCTGGTTTCTGCAAGATTTTTCGTTTTGATTGATAGGGAAGCCAAGGGATTAGGCACTGATAATGTTTCTTTCGGATTGTTGTGCTGTTGGTAGACCCGTTAACTGTTTGTTTACGTTACTCCCGACCGGCCGGCCGTGAGAGCACGGCGGGGTGTGAGCGCTGCCTTTCTACGTCTATTTTTGGGTGTAATCTAACTAATTAACAGCAGACTGTGAATTTCTTCTTTCGAAAAAAAGATAGGAAATTCGAAATAAAGGCAGGGGGATGTAATCAATCTTTAGAAAGTATCAAAAATATTGTTCTCGGTGCCATAATTTTTTTTAATATTCCACGACAACGTGGGAACAATTAGAAAGTGCAAACATATTTCGAAATGATTGGAAACTATGGAATGTGGATTATAGATACTTACAAAAGTTTCAGATTGATTCTAAACAATGGCAACAAACATCCGTGCGGTGACTTGGAATGGACTACTTGCCTTGATGTCAATTTGGTTAGGTGTAGAGTTATCTTCCCCCTCTACACGAGGGATAAACAAACCTGAGACCCATCCCAACATTCAGTCTACTAGAAGTAGCATATGGCAATATTTCTGGATGACATCTGATTTACCAATTGAAGGTATCCAACAATGATCATTATATTCACAACTAATTCATTTTAGCCAAGAAATCTGGACCCACATGTAACAGTTACCCTAAGTTATCAAGGTTGTATAATGTTGTTATCAGGTCCTAGTCCTTTTGACTGACTGACAGTATAGTCATATTACAGACATAAAATACTGTGGGGATAAAAAAAATGCTGTTGATCAAGCAATCTTACAATCATTATTTGATGAATATTAAATCATCTTTCATTAGAAAGACAGCTGAACATTTTCTTTAAATCTCCTAGAATAAGGTGACATTGAGTTCTTGGTTAAATTCTTATTCCCACAGTTTGTACTGTTTTGTTTTTATTTCCCCAGTTTAAGTTTTGATTGCCATCTAGTTTATGTCATTGGTTGCAACAGAAAGAGCAACATATCTAAATATTGGTGTACTGAAGGATTCTGAAGAAATTTCTCCAATGATGTTATGGGC
Organism: Branchiostoma lanceolatum; assembly: GCF_035083965.1. Lineage (NCBI taxonomy): Eukaryota > Metazoa > Chordata > Leptocardii > Amphioxiformes > Branchiostomatidae > Branchiostoma > Branchiostoma lanceolatum. The sequence goes on along the minus strand of NC_089725.1, from coordinate 22,799,554 downwards.
AGTAGCATTCTGAAACATGGTTCCCAATCCCTTGTGCCACAAAGAAAGCTCCCCACATAGGTTACCATTCACGGAGCAACTCTCAGAACATTAGAACAACCAAAGAGTAACCTCATTGGAACAGAATAGTATAGTAACATTGTTGTAATAATGTTACATGGTTTTACAGATTGTAATGAGTCTTATGTGTTGTATTACCTTGTGAACATACGAAACAAACCAAATTTCTACACATTTTTGAATTGATGTCGTCTTGTTGATAATACAGCATTTCTTTCTTGTTTCTGTATTGAGTTTTTTCACGGGTGGGTAACATAAGGTTTTGTAAAAGTAACGGGAGCTGCCCAAACACGTGACGTTTTTTAACGCGCTCGAACTCATGGCGCTCCATTGCTGGTTGCCAGAGAATGGTCATGTTTTAATGAATGAATTTTGAACACATTCATCTAAAGAGCAAACTTGGACAAGAAATGTATTCATACTGTTCATGGGCCCTTCACGCTCCGCGTTAGAAGCGACAAACGCTGTGAGACGTTTTCACGAATGTACCTTCTGATTTAGTGCTACGCCAGATAGTGTGCCTAACTTATTACGCTTTGGTAATTTTGCTCTCTTTGGAAGTTGGTGATGAAGTTTGGGAAATGTAAATAAGGCTTGAAGTCTGCTATATTCTAGCTTTCTTTTGACCGGAAAATTTTGACTGTGTGCACTTCTCACGTCATGTGAGAAGGGCTATATCCAGCGCATCCCAGCTCATGTTTTCACTGGAAATAGGCTACTACGCACTGTGCGCGCGGCCCGACGTACGTCTGGCATGCGACCCGACTTACAAAATCATTACGAAAAAACGACACCGCTTTACATCAACAATACTCCGTCTACTTATTGGGAAATATCTTAGCCATCTCTGTATTCAGTTTCCTTTTCATTGACGGTACCAATCACATGTTAGAGCGTTACAAAGCTGTGCGTTGAATCGCCGTCCGCCACCATCGCGGCCCCAAAAAATGGCGGGAAAACAACGTGGCCAGACGGCGGCGATGTTTACGTTGTTTTCTTTGGTCGGTTTTCTTCTCAACAAACACTTAAAGACCCAATTTTTTTGTGTTTTATGAAGTTATATTTCTTATGTGTATGATAGTTGTTTATCTGCTTGGCACAGGTCGTATATTTAGGTGCCAGGCCGTCTAGCTACGCAGTGACCCTCTTCTCAGCGTTGCCATCATTATTGTCAAAATACTATTCTCGACAAAACAAGAAATAAATATGTACAGATATGTTTTGAATGCAAATAACAATTATGTGCATGAACTTGGTTTATTTACCTTTCTTATGAGCATAGTCAGTGGACACAAACACGGCGTACTTATGCATAAAAAGATTACTAAAAAATCCGTCACGTGTTAGGGCGCGTCATGAGTTAGGGCAACCCCCGTTAGAACACATTACGTTTGAGCTTAGCCTTCTTGATGTTAAATTGGAAAAATTACATTTTCTGTATCACTCATAGCAACTATATAGTACTCATTCTTCACTCAAGACAATCTGTGTGATTAAATCAACTAAGCTAGGTTGTTTGCCAGCTACACAACCCCTAAAAAAACCTCCCGTTTACCGAAGGCCAAAAAATGGGGGACGTACACCAGAGCCTTTCTGCAGAACAACCAACTTTCTCTGGGATTTCTATCTCTGAAATACAAAAGGCCATTCCAAAAACTTAGTTATGCTTGTTGGTAACGGAGTGAAGCCTTGCTGTACCATTACTGTACCAGTACCCGTCAACTCCTTGGTACTCCGTTGTGCACCTGTGTCCCACCTGGATTCATGAAATTGGGGGAAAGACATCGAAGCCTGTATGCTAGGCAAACAGCATTAGCTGGTATTTCTAACGCAAAGGGTACTGGTACTGAAATTCAACTCAATGGAAGCCTTTTAGTCAAAATTTTCATCGTTCTTGCAGCCTGCTTGGTGCCGGACTCAGCGTCGAATGCCGACCGCACCTTCATGCCTATTGTCTACCCATTCCTCACCTGAAGATCATATCACGTGATCTCTCACCTGTGTAGCATACCCGCTGTTACCACAGAAAATTACTGGCTAATTCTCCATCGGATTCCTCAAACGCCAGTAATTGTCATTTTGACAACAGCCCTCTTGTAACTAGACATACACGCTCATGCGCTTCCTCGCCCTACCTTAACGAGGGTGCCCAAACCAGTGTTTTGTCGTCTTAAATACTGAACGGTAACGGTACACAACATGTTGACTTCCAAAACCTAGCCTCTGCCCCACATACGAGTAGCACGATTGACCAATTACAGGTGGCATGCAGGTGAACGCCCATTGGCACGCCTCCGGCTAACCAAGGCTAACAGACTCTACCATTGCCTCTACGGGTTAACGGCTACTTGATTCAAATTTCTCTACAACCACTTGTGATGTAATAAATCTGACAATAGCCAGTTGTATGATTATCTATTTATGTTTTGACGGCATCATAAATGAGATGGGAACGGTTGCAATGTGTCGAACTCAACATACTAGCCTTGTCCCCCCGATCGCTCAAATTCGTACCTTCCATGTTGGCAAGTTGTAATGTTTGCCAAAGTCGATTGTTCCGCTTCAGGCGGGTTGATCTAGTTTAGGGGGACAGACTTTGGTTACGTGCCCACTGCACACATATATCGGCGGGCAGTTGTTAACCTGAAGCTACCTGGACTCCAGTTTAGCGGTCAATTTACTTTCGCAGCCGAAAGTTTGCAGAATAAAGCAGTCACCAAACCGCGGAAAACATGCCTGAGACGGGAATTGAGGGGAAACCAGAGCTTGTTTTCTTCGTCAATGGCAGAAAGGTAAGTTGCGTCACAGAATGTTGTTTTGCTGTCAATGATAGAGGTCAGCGACCTCTCCCTTACCTCCATGTAGCACAAGGAGCCTTTCTCGGAATGATATTTAGGCTGGCCTTGGATAGTTCGCTCTGATAGTGAGCATCAGGAAATAAGTCTGATCATTGACTTCCAAAATATTTCATTTTCTGATCAACTTTGATAACTTAACTTGCTGTTTACGTATTTTTGTTTGCTAACGCTCTCCCTACTCGCCTCAAAAATATGTTTTCAGTAAAACCTCGGTTGGATACTCTAAGTAAGCCATATGATTGACACGCCAAAAATAGTTACTCAGCATCCGCTGTCTTTCGTCAGTGACTAACGATAAGGATTGAAAAACCATATCTATACCAAAACTCTGAATTGATATGTTACTGAAGGTAAGACAATCTAGGATGTCTTGACGTAGTCTTCAAAAGAAGGTTAATTCAAGACAAGGTTTATGCTAATAGTTCAATTAGTTATTGTACTAAAACAACAGTAGCTAATTGAACTATTAGAATAAACCTGTCCCGCCCATACCTCCCCTGGGCTTTGCCCCTGCTATCACGCCCATTGTACCGTACTGCCTCACAGTGGTACTGCCTAGAAACAAGCCACCAGCTCTGTAGTCATGTCCGTTAGCCTTGATTTAAATCAAGGAGGTTTAAACCTCCTTGGTTAAATCATGTTAAATCTACGTAGTTTTAATTTTTGCCCTAGTTTCATGATCATGGTTTGCATAGTTCAGTAATAGTTGTCAAAGTTTCATGAGTCATGGGTGGAATGGGAATACGCAATGTTTATCAGTTCTGGATAGGCTCCTTCTTTGCTCATCTGTTAGCCATCACATGGTTGCATAACCCTAGACTAGGGTCAAAGTAGCTTGGTCACTAGGGAGGCCCACAAAAACACATCAATCTTAATAACTTAGGGGAGTAGAAGTGGGATGGTGCCAGCACAAAAGGGTCAGACTAGTTGCCAGTATTTAGCTGAAGGGATGTATAATATTGAATATTCACCTTGAAGTTCAGCCAGTAGGTACCCTTTCGAGTAATGAGGCTGTGCCTAGTTTGGTGCTAGCAGTGGACATGGTAGCTTCTTTTCCGCTTCAGGGCTACATTAGCCTGGAGTAAAAGCCTTGGCAGTTTTGGTCCACTCCCAAGGTAGCCTGGAATCCAGACCTATTATAGCTCCAGAGAGGTAGAGAGACTGGGGAGCTATAATAGGTCTGGATTCCAGGCTACTCCCAAGGGTCACTACTTCCTTGGCGGACCAAGGCTGACAAGGCTGCACTCCAGGCTATAGCTAGATACCAGGTAACCAAATTAGACCTGATGCATGTTTACAAGAAACCTGAATCTTTTTTTCGATATCCAAGTTCTTCACTTTAACTAACTCTTTTACGTTAACCAGTATTTTCGATGTCCAAAGCTTTTTTTATCATCAGTCCAGAAGTCTGTCCCTGTGTTTTGACAAGGCATGTGCCTTGATAATGTTGTAAATTGACCTTTGAAATTAATGTTGTTAATGTCTTACACATTCCTCTGATGTGTACACGTACCAGTAGGGTGGTAAGTAAACATTCCTTTGTACCCACTACCCATGGTTGTAATGGACATCATGTCAATAAGGAAAAGGATAAATTTTGTAACACTATGTAAAGTCAGAGTAAAAATGATTTCAAAATGACATTTACTAAGAATCATAGCATGGCAAATAGCACAATATTAATCAGATAAATTATGATTTTGTCATTGACAGAGGGTTTGCTATTCCAAAATCAATGTACATTTAGGTACATGATAAGTGAATTAATTCAAAGTATGCACTAATAGTGTAAGTCAGACATTTTCGCTTTAGATGACAGAAGTTTCATAATGGAGGGTGAAGCCTGGAACATTTGCCATACTAGTAACTGTGGGTAATCTGTCATCAAAATATTGAAGTACTCAAAATATCCAGAAGAAACACTTGAGCCATTATGAAGAACTAGTTTCAAGTTAAAGTCAGGATTGTATGTTACAACTAAGAACAAGTCCTGATATATGCATATGCCTAACCTTTTGCTCGAAGATGTTCTGGTGACACAATAAAGATTTCTTTCCACCACAGGTTGTGGACCAGGATGTAGACCCAGAGATGACACTGTTGACCTACCTGAGGACAAAATGTATCCTTCTGAAAATAACTTTTATCCTGAAGGGTGTCTATGTGTACCGTAAATTTATTTGAAGATGTATTAGCTAATTCAATCACTCCTCCTAACACTTGTACAATTATCCATAGTCGATCAATCCATCATAAATTCCAATAAAAAGACACCTCATATAAAACAAGTGCTTTTGCAAAAAGCTGCCATTTTCGCTCAATGAACATGATTATGTACACGTGGTTAGTTGAGGAGTATATTATAACGGGATGTGATATTCTTAATCCGTCACCCTAGCCCTTAATCCGTTAACATAAACTTAAATCCCACAGGATAACCCTTAATCCGTCACCCTTGCCCTTAATCCGTCATGAAAGCCTTTAATCCCTCAGCATTGCCCATGATATGTCACCATAGCCCTTAATCTGTCCCTTTAGCTCTTAATCCGTCACCTTTACCCTACATCCGTGGTTATAAACTTTAATCCGACAGCATAAATCTTAATCCATCACCAGAGACCCTAATTCGTTACCCTTTCACTTAATGTGTCCACCTTACCCTTAATCCATCACCATGACCTTTAATCCGTCAATATAACCCTTAATCTGTCAACATAGCTCTTAATCCGTCAGCCTTACACTTGATCCGTCAGCATATCCATTAATCCATCACCACAGCCCCTAATCCGTTGCCCTTTCCCTTAATCTGTCATTATAACCCTTAATCTCAATCACCCTAGCCCTTAATTCTTATTATAACGTATAGTACACCTTTGGAAAATGAAGGCAGAAATGACATACATGAGGTATAAATGACATGGCACGGGTCCAAATTATGGTTGTACATTTACCAAGCAACCAACCAACCAACCAATCAACCATACGTAGAAGCTCCGTTGAATGGTGTTTTCCGTTATAATGAACAATAAAAAAAATCGAGGCATGGTTTGGATCTAAGATCATAATACAAAGACGTTGTATACATCAGACGGATGTTTGAAAAGAAAAAAAGAAAAAAACCTTCCCCTGACGGATTCGAACCGAAGACCTTCGAGTCCACACGTCACGACCTTCCACGACGAGCTAGTGGTACAAGCCATTCTGGCACACTACTTTAAAGGTATATAATGGTAAAACCTCTATGCATGGTAAAATTTTTTGTCATTTTCTTGACAAAACTAGTTTCTTCAGTTTTGTGGTATAGATGTAATATGGCCATGTATGAAAACATGGATGTAATGTACTACCTTCCAAGATCCATGGATCGCATGTAATTTTCGATGCATGTTTTACATCCGGGATACTGTATCACAACTCTATCAAAAGCGACACCTTACGATTTTATTACGTAGTACTTGGCTGCAGGGTTAATCAAGATCGTACCATGGTCGGTCGGTTTACGCACCCATCATATGATCCCGTCTCAATATCCATTTTCGCAATCATCGCGAAAATGGAAAAAACTAATGCTCTTGCGTATGGAAAAATAGGGTCGGTTATGTGTGGAAGTGGATCAATCTGTTGTAGAGATTCCATAACAATTGAACAGTACGCCTGACGGGAGCGAAGCTGGGATGCGGCGAAGGCGGCTGTGGAGCCTGCACTGTCATGGTGTCCAGATACAACCCCACACAGAGGAAAGTGCTGTATCCTTTTCTACCATACTACTAAAGTTATGGACATGCACTATCGTATTTTAAACACTTGTATCCAAACATGCCGGGTGTCCCTGTGGTGTAGTGGTCTGCGCTTTCTGCCTCTCACCACATCTGGTTCAAATTACTTGGACCAGAAGGCCCGGGTTCAAGCCCCGGGTTAGGGCACTTCTGGACAAGAGGCGCATTGAGTCATACCAAAGACTTTATAAAAATGGTACATACTTCTGAAACAGTATGGAAGTTAAACACACTTCACTGCCAGTGGACTAGCCCCCTGCTACAGTGCAGCACCACAAGTGTGGCCCAGGGCTATGAAACGGAGATGGGCACCGCCCTATACATCAACAATGGTGTGGGAGGATTTTAACTAACTAAACTAATCCAAACATGCCAGGCTGCTTTTGTTTGCTGTATCTAGTGCCATATAAGTAGCAGGAGTGGCAAAATATTTACTTGCTAGCTTTGAGTGTCACTAAGTATTTATGGTACATGCCTCTTATCTCTCTTTCCGTCCGGAAAAGACAATAGGGCAGACCAATTCAAGACCCACCCCTTCCATGAAAATCTCTGGGAATGAGTCCTTTGGGCATAACCATTGATGATTGTTATCATCTACCAGTCCTGTTTTTCCAGTAGCCCATACCTGTTCTGAGAGAGGGTGGGGAGGCAGGCTAAACAATATGCGCCACTTAGTGGCCAAGAGATGCAAATTAGCGACTCGGGTGTGGAATTGCAACTCAACTTGAAGGAGCTTTATTCACACAACAACCACCACAGAGCAAGGATGGAAAGGATTGAGGATGTTATCTCAAACTATGATGTCATTCTAACTACTATGATGTCATCTCATTAACATAAACTAACTCTATAGTGGCGATGGTCATTGCAAACTATTCGTGAAACTTTTCTATTTACAATTTAGTGACTTAGCCTTTGAGTTAATCTCATAATACAAATATTACATGTGGATGTAACATTATCGCGAAACTTCTTTGGGTGACAAAGGGTGTGTCTTAGTGTCTTGAGTTTGAACGCTTTGAGAAGCATGGGTTATGCAATATTGTGGACTGAACTTGACCTCAGTGCAGTAAAGGCTAATAATATACTTTTGTGGACTTTGGGGTTTGATCAGTACTAGATCAAAGGTGATAAAGGCAACAATGTGACTGTCATTAATACAGTGTAGAGGGTAGGACAATGTGAATTACATGTAGGCCCAATAAGGCAGAGGGATACATGTGTCCCTTGCTCAGTCTTGCCCAAGTCATGGCTCTGTGTGGACATCAATCTATCCAGCCTAACCGTTGAACAGTATAAAGGATTATTATTTTCCTGAGTATTGCCCAGTCACCTTGCTGTGAATGCCTGCCTGGCTCCTATTTGCTCCCTACACGGTGCAGCTGTCACCACAGTGGAGGGGATCGGCAGCACCAGGACCAGGCTGCACCCTGTACAGGTCAGCTTCTTATGTTGTCCACAGTAATGATCTACCGGGTAGTAAAATCAGTGTCTATACAAAATCTCATTTGAAGCTAAACCTACTATCATCAGTAGAGTATGCATATAATCTGGTAGTTGCCTGTTAAGTGTATCTTTCCCTGTTACTTATTCTTGTCTTGTTTCCAGGAGAGGCTTGCCAAGGCCCATGGGTCCCAGTGTGGGTTCTGCACCCCAGGGATTGTCATGTCGATGTACACCTTACTGCGCAACCACCCTACGCCCAACATGGAGCAGCTGGAGGCAGCTTTTCAGGGTGAATAGTGCATCATGAAGATTCTATGAGATCTGTCATTGCGATATGCATATTTTGAAGTTTGCAGATCTGTCAGATTGACTATTTTGTGTGCACTTTTCTGCAACTTTTCCTTCAATTGAAATCTGTCACTTCTGCTATCTCAGGTGTCTTCTGCTCATGTCAACTCTTCTGCTAGACCTGACTTGAAAGACTATCTAAGCTTTATATGTTCCTGTCTGTTTGGCAGTGGACTTTCATGGAGTTCTGAAGTCCCCTTGTAAGTCTTTCTTCAGCACTTCTGCCTATGCAATATTCCATACTAACCAGACAGATATCAATCTATGACAAGAGTCTCAGAAGTACAGGGATGCAAATTGCGCCATTCATGTATATTGTTTCCACTGCCCAGGTAACCTCTGCAGGTGCACTGGCTACAGACCAATTCTGGAGGGATACAAGACTTTCACTAAGGTACAGATACATGTGTGGATGGCATTCAGTACCAGGGACATCTCTCTCTCTCTCTTTCTCTGCCCTCCCCCCTTTGTGTGTATGTGTGTATGTGTGTGTGTGTGTGGCATCTAGTGCAAAGCACAAATTTGTTTGAATGTGTCTAAATGATATTTAGCTCTAGAGATAGGTGTATTCACATGTACATAGCATTCAGCACCAAGGACAGGTCTGTATACAGTATAGGTTTGTCAATGGTTGTCATCCCCAGAAACAGACTTAGATTTTCCTCTATACAGATAGAGTTCAGTACTGGGGCTATTTTTCTCCCATTTTGTGTGAATGAATTTCCAGGGACATGTATGTTGGATGGTGATAAGTAGTAGGAAGAGATATTCCTACTTTCATTCACTCTGCTTTTGCTCACTTTCCAGGAGTTCCAAGGCTGCTGTGGTGGGATGGCAGGGAATGGCTGCTGCCGTAATGGTCAAAATGGACAGGCAGCCAATGGACAAGCAGCCAATGGACAGGCATCAAATGGACATGCAGTCAATGGACAAGCAACCAATGGACAGACATCAAATGGACATGCAGTCAATGGACAGGCAACCAATGGACAGACATCAAACGGACATGCAGTCAATGGACAGGCAACCAATGGAGATACTGGGAATGGATGGAATGAGGATGTGAGTCATGCTGCTAAGACGATGTTGATAAGCATCATTATGCTGTATGATACTGCTACTCTCCTGCTTTTCTCATACTCAAACAATTAAATTGTTTTTTACATGTCTACTTTTACTTACCCTCAGGTGTCCAAAGAGCTGTTCCAGGTGTCAGAGTTCCAGCCTCTTGACCCTACCCAAGAACCTATCTTTCCACCAGAGCTGATGGTACATGGCATCATTTCTTATCGTTGTTTTCAAGTATTCATAGGTTAATCAAAAAGTTGCATCTATCGGTTTAGATCCAGTGTCTTGTTACCTGTACCAATATGTGCCATAAGGGACATGGTCTGTCATGTCTTTCTGCACTGTCATTTGTGCCATGTTTTTTTTTTTCAAGTATCACAAGTTTTATCCTGTCTTTACCCTTATGTCCTAATATAGAAAACCGAGAGCAGTGAGCAAACAACCCTGAAGTTTGCGGGAGAGCGAGTCACTTGGATCAAACCTGCAACTTTTAAGGAGGTTCTAGAACTGAAGGCAAAGAATCCACGTGCCAAGCTGGTGATTGGGAACTCAGAAATAGGTGTGTATCAAAAGAGATACTTACGATTATATAGATGTTCTTTATATGAGGTGCAGAACAGTACAAGCCATAATGAATCATCCTGAAGATGGAAATTGGTTTTGAGTTCAGTTTGGTGTGCAAAGAATCTCCAAAGTGCATGTTTAGAAAAGTAAACTACAGTAGTGCACTAGACAGCAAAAATTTAGATTGTACTAGTGAATAACAAAATACATTGTCTCTGTGTAGGTGTGGAGGTGAAATTCAAGAACTGTGAATATCCCCTGATCATTGCACCAGGACACCTGCCTGAGATCAACTTCCACAGATACACCGAACATGGCATCACATTTGGAGCTGGATGCACCCTTACTTACCTGAACGACACACTGGCAGAGGCCATACATGATCTTCCAGGTAACATATCTGACATATCTAGAATTTCAATCTTGTTTCATTCAGTTTTTACCATGGTCAACATTGACGTAAAGGACAACTGAACTGTTATGATCATTGGCTTCAATGTGTGGTATAAATCATTGCTTAAAGCATCCTTAAACAGACAGATTTGAGAGGTGTAGTTGAGTAATGTAGTAAATCAACTGGAGTATCTTACATCATGTAACAGCCTCACTAAGTATTCAAAATGTAAGTCAATCTAATTTTAATAATTCAAACCTTTTTGAATCCCTATGTTTAATGATTTATCTGTTGTGTTAATAGAACATCAGACCAGACTGTTTGCTGCCATAGTGGAGATGCTGAGGTGGTTTGCAGGCCACCAGATCAGGAATGTTGGGGTAGGGTTCATGTTAACAGCTTAGACACATCACTGGGAAAGAACAGGGTTTTTTTCTACCCAGAAACCTAGATGTCAGTTAAGATAAAATAAGATGCAGTTTCAGTCATAGATGTCCATTTTGTTGCTGGGGATATTTGCAAATACATGTAGTGACCCCTTTGTGCTGTGTATTTGATCAACAATGTCATTGAATTTTAACTTCAAAAGCTTGAGAGTAAAAAAAATTAAGCATAATGAATTGAAAACACTTTTTTCTAACAACAGTGCATTGGAGGGAACATCGTGACTGCCAGCCCCATCTCCGACCTGAACCCCATCTTCCTGTCAGCTGGCTGCACCGTGACTGCTATGTCACACCAGGGAGGCAGCCGTGTCGTCAAGATGGACCATGCCTTCTTCCCGGGTTACAGGAAGACTGCTCTTACTCCTGAGGAAGTCATGGTGTCTCTGGATGTTCCTTTCACAAAGGAGGTGAGTACTTCTCAAATAGCAGCTATTTTTTTCAGACAATTTCACAAATAAAATCTTTCCTACTTGCAGCATACAAAAGTAAAATAAAGATACCTTCTCTATGTACAAGTCAATTAATGTGTCATTAAAAATTACAGCCATCCATTCATACAAGTGGACAAAATTTTATTAACTAATTTCAATTTTGATCCAACATTGCACCATTTATTTATCTATCTACAATCTATTGTCCTCAGAATGAGTACTTCCTGGCTTATAAGCAAGCAAAGAGGAGGGATGATGACATTGCCATAGTGAATGCAGCATTCAGGGTCCAGATTGAGGAGGGGACAGACATTATTCAGGACATTGCCCTGTCATTTGGAGGAATGGCTCCCACCAGCGTCATGGCTTGTAACACTGCCAACAGGCTCATTGGACTGTGAGTGATAGAAGTTGCTTTTGTGTATTGTCATTGTCTTGACATAAATGAGTATAAGAGCTTAAGAATCACAGGAGGAAGAATATGAAATAGAAAAGTGCACATAGGCATTCATTAGGGGATACATGTACAGACCTGTTTCGTTCATGGCTTGCTACTAGTATTTCCAAGACTGTAAGTGGGAATTCAAAGTTTTCTGTACTGCCCTTCGGCTTAACACACTAGTTTTTACAAGCATGCGGCACGGAATGGCAGCATCTGGTTATATTACACAGAACAACCTGGATTCTGTACAATGTTGATTGTTGTACAGTATTATTTGTCTGTATCATTAGGAAGTGGGACAATGATCTGCTTCCTGAGGCCTGCTCATGTCTGGAGGACGACCTGCCCCTGCCCCCGTCTGTCCCAGGGGGCATGGTGGAGTTCCGCCGCACCCTCACCACCAGCTTCTTCTTCAAGTTCTTCCTGTCTGTACAGCAGAGGCTGAACCTCAAGGTGGGGTGGCTGTCTGGTCCTATTATCTATACAACCCTATTGTTCTACTTTGATGTAGTGATATCCACACCTTCAATACCAACACAACATGCCTCTGAACATTATTCACATTTTGTCAAAGACCAATCATCAGGTTTACCATGAATGTGTCTAACATTTCAGACTTCAGAGACCTTGTTCCAAAATGATAGCTTTGAGCTGTTGTTCCTTACCGTTTCTCTGCTTTTCTCGTGTTCAGGATGTGCCCCCACCCTACAGAAGTGCCTGCAGCCTGTACCACAGGGAACCACCACACGGCGCACAGATGTACCAGGTAACATGATCTTGGTGGTTGGGGGGATATACAGAATTAGCTTTGCATTCTTCTAATCCTTTAAACTGTCTTCGCTGTGGGAGGAATGAGGGTAGATGACACAAATGACACACTATGTTAGTTTGAATAATCAAGGTAGAAGAAAATTAAGCAACATGTCTACTGAGATTCAATCTATAGGAAATTGAAATGACCTTTACCAACTGTCTGTGCAGGAGGTTCCTGAAGGTCAGGCAAGGGAGGATGCTGTTGGTCGTCCCATCATGCACCTGTCTGCCCTGAAGCAGGTGACTGGGGAGGCAGTGTACACAGATGACATGCCGCCCATACAGGGTGAGGATTGAATGCTCAGCCTGGTAGTACTATGCCCACTTAACATGCTGTCTGTGGATGTTTGTTGACATATTTAGCTGTTGAGGGTATTTAGACATCCTGTACTCGGAGCAGTGGACTAGGACTAGGACCTTAAGAAAAATTGCACTGTGTATGTTTATGTGTATGTGTAGTGTAAGTAGGTAGATACATGTATGTTTAGCTACATTGTTAACCTGTCGATATCAATGCCGAAAACTGTAAGCAATGTATACTTGCCTGTTGTCTAACATACTGACTGTGTCCTTGTCAGGTGAGCTGTATCTTGGACTGGTGCTCAGCAAAAAGGCTCACGCCAAAATTGTGTAAGTTGATGCTACCTGTAACAGTAAGTGATTGGGCTTGCTGTGACTTAGTGTCTTTAAAATGTAACGTAGCAGGGATATTTCTAAAACCTTCTGAACAGCCCAAATCATTGAAAGAGATTTTGTGATGATCTAACTTGGTTATCCTGGTTTGTACCAGTCTATTTTCACTATGCCCTTTGTAATGGGATAGAGCATGTCTTGTATATAAGTATTTTTGCAATAATTAATCGCATCTGACAATTTATACCATCGACACCACTCTCCAGGTCCATTGATCCCAGTGAGGCATTGAAGATGCCTGGTGTGGAGACATTTGTCAGTGCTGAGGATGTGCCTGGCTCCAACATCACTGGACCTGTTGTATTGGATGAGGAGGTCTTCGCCTCTGAAAAGGTAATTGTCAAAAGTCAGGGGTATTTTGTTATGTATTCATGATAAGGCTCTTTTACTTGTATGCCTTGGTGTTGAAATTTTTTCATGAAATTGATATTCTTTCTAACGGAAGTTGACTGCAGCAACCACTACAGTAATATTGCCATAGTTTAACACCAATCATATAAAACAAATTCATATAACACTATGTTTGTTCTTCATAATCATAAATTAAAGAAAGTGAAATTTTGAAGGTTCTGTGATGGCTGCAAAATATAATTGATGAATAATGCAATGCATAAAGCAGCCCTGTAGATTAAACTAAGCTACAGGATGTAGTATAAGAATAGACATGCCTAACGTTAGAACTTATGATGTGTTGTTTCTCCATGTAGGTGACCTGTGTTGGGCAGGTAGTAGGTGCTGTGCTGGCAGACACACAGGCACATGCACAACGGGCAGCTAAGGCAGTGGTGGTGCAGTATGAAGACATGGAGCCAAAAATCATCACAATTGAGGTCTGTCAATGGAATGTACATTGTAGGGTGTTGACCCAAAGCATGAGCAAGAAAAGTGTTTTGATCTATTCTAACCAGTGAAGTTCCAAAGTTATTGCCCTAAGCCCCTTCAGTTCTCTTGATGGCTGGCTAAATTGACATAGGACAATATTACAGTACTCTGTTGATTATAACAAGGACAATCATCTAATCCTCTTTTGTTGAATATGTTGTGTGCTGCAATGACTTATCTCTCACTTCTTCCTTTCCAGGATGCAATTCTGCACCAGTCATTCTTTCATCCCATCAACAAGATAGAGAAAGGGAATCTGGAGGAGGCATTTGAGAGATCTGACCAGGTACTGTTGAAGAAGACTTTACCAATTATGGAAAATCATTATGTATGTAGATGGCCAATAATCTATGTCTATGGAGGTGCTTTCATCTGCAGACACCAGTCCTTTAATAAGGAGTTTGCTACTCTGTGCTGGGTAGATAAATGTTTGAATGGCCATCTTTTATACAAAAGTTGGCATCATGTCCAAATTTGATGTTAAATCTCATGATAGATCTGAGGGCAAGCCCCTAGAAGGAGCACAAGATGATAAAATTCTGTTGTATAGAAGCATTGCACCCAGTTTGGATGCATTCAACACTCTGTTTGTGTCCTGAGCAGTAATCAACTACTGTTCCATCAACAAACTTGCTTTCTTCTGTATCAGATCATTGAGGGTGAGCTTAGGATTGGTGGCCAGGAGCACTTCTACCTGGAGACCTGTGCTGCCATTGTGGTGCCTCATGGAGAGGATGGGGAGATGGAGATCTTCTGTTCCACACAGAACCCCACCAAGACACAGGTTAGTCTTGCAGGAACTATTTATCTCCTTAGTATGAATGAGTAGGTTGTGAGAGTGGGAAGATGAGACAATGAAAGGATTGTCCTTGGTGCTGAAATGCGTGGTATTATTGCTAGATAATCATGAGATAAAAATCTTCCCTTCACATTTGTCTGTTTATGCTATGCATCTTCAAAATGATCAAAAACATGTGTGATACTGTTGTTCTTTAGATGCTGGCAGCCAAGGCGCTGGGTGTCCCTGCTAACAGGGTGGTCTGCAGGATGAAGAGGATGGGTGAGGAAACCCATTTGTGTTTTTTTAGTAGGGTTATCCATGGAAACTGTCTGCAAGGGATACAGTAGCGTGACATAGTAGAGGATGGTTCTTAAAACCATTTGTGACATATAACTTGGATCAAGGCAGACAAAGAAGATTCTTTGATTGACTGTTCAGATTATTGCTTTTGTGACAATCCCTGTTCTAAATTTTCCTTCTCATTTACGTCTTATCTGTTAGCGATTTTCACTAAAATGCATATATCCTACATTTCACTGTGTGTGTTTTTGTATTCGATTTTAAAAATCTATGACGTTGTTGCTCTATGTTGTACAGGTGGAGGATTTGGAGGGAAGGAGACACGAACCTGTGTTATTAGCTCAGTCTGTGCTGTGGCAGCTCACAAGTAAGTTATCCATATTTCTGATACCTTATTGCACCATAGATGCCGGTATGTAATATATCATCACGGACAGAAGGCTACTAATACACATGTAATATCCTTGCTGAAGGACTACAGTCCAAAATGAAACACTGGCTGGGTACTGCAAAGGTCACATGGAAAGCTTTTACTCGAGGTCATCAGCATTTGGTCTGATGTACAAAATGTAGTTTAAGTTTTCAATCACCCTTCAATTGTAGGGAGAGAGACAAGTCCCCCTACATCTGTCCCCATGTGATCACACATATTCTGTCTCTCTCATGTCAGGGTGCGGAGACCAGTGAGAATCATGCTGGACAGAGATGAGGATATGGTGATCACAGGAACAAGGCATCCTTTCCTGGGCAGATACAAGGTCTCTTACCAAATTAAGATCTTAGCAAACTAGAAGAAAACATTAGGAACACAAAACAGTCAAGTTCTATCTGTTTGGCTACTCTCTTCCATTTTAATTGCAAGGGCTTTTGTAAAGTGTATTTTGTAAAATTCCTCAATGACCTCTTAAAGTAAACCAAATTGCAGCATCTTGTATTCTTGAAGGAGATTACACAAAAGTTCTGCAGCCACATTGTTGCTGTTTCAAGTTATGAAAATGTTCTATTTTGGGCATGTTGGTTTGCAGTGATTGGTCCTAAGTGGAAACAAAACATGAAAAGTCAGAACAAAACAAAACAAGCATATTTCCCTTTGGGGAGAAACATTTGATAGCTGCAAAAACATATCATGTTGCTTGCTAATCACGCTAGTTAGCTTAAAAAGTAAGGCCTAACCCTGATGCTTTGTTATGTAGGTTGGCTTCATGAGTGATGGGAGAGTTCTTGCCCTGGACATCAGTCTGTACTCTAATGCAGGAAACTCCCTGGACCTGTCACGTGGGGTAAGTAACAAAACTACCCTCCTGCACTATTCTAATAGGACATGTTTAAATTATCTTTCTTTATGAAGAGTTGAAGTGTATCATATGAAATGTCTCTCTATTCTATCATCCATGATAGATATTTCTTGGCAGTTTTACCTCCCTGCAATTTTCCAAAGTGACAAAGTCAAAAACTCCCTTTGTTGATCTAAAGAAGGCACATTTCATACAAACCTCAAACTGAAATTAGATATTGATTGCTTTGGTAAGAAACAAAGTAGATAAATTATTCCAGCTAGTATAATTTTGTCAGTGTTTGACTTCAACGTTTGGATTGCTCAGCAGTTGGTGTCGAATGTTTTTGCAGGTTACGGATCGAGCCTTATTCCACTCAGACAGTGTCTACACCATCCCGAATGTCCGGGCTGTTGGCTACACCTGTAAGACAAACACTGCATCCAACACAGCCTTCCGGGGATTTGGAGGTCCCCAGGGGCTTTTCTTTGCAGAGAGTTGGATTTCTGATGTTGCTACCAAGTGTGGGATCTCTCAACTCACGGTAAGCATCAAATGTAGCGACAATCAATAGTATAAAATGTAGTGAATACAATTTCAGTTGCACATAAATGCATATAAATCATGTTCTCTTCAGGTCCCCTGATGGGCTGACTAAGAGAGTAGGACACCTCAGTGAACTCCAGACTACAGTATTTGTATTCATTGACAATGAAAACAATTCATTGCATTGGGTCAGCCTACGCAGTTCTCACTAGTAACAGCTAACCCACAACACCATTGTGCCACTTTAAACAAGTTTCATTTCGCAAGTTCTTGCTCGAGGCCTAATTGCAACATGAAACAATACATAGAAGAAGTATGCAGATAGTGCAAGTTAACAATGGCTGAATTTGTAAGTTGGCCTCCTGTACAAATCCTTCTCCCATTGCCAAAAGGTGCGAGAGATAAACATGCACAAGGAGGGTGACCTGACTCACTACAACATGAAGCTGGAGAGGTGCCAGGTGCAGCGCTGCTGGGAGGAGTGTCTGAAGCAGAGTGACTTCCACACCAGGCGCAGGCAGGTGGACAGGTTCAATGGGTGAGTTTAAAACCTAGATGTGTCTTTGAGGGCAGTAAACTCTGCAGCTGCAGGATCATATGCTCAATGTGTGAGTTGATCTCATATTGAGTTTCTAAGAGAACAACAGCGCCTTGGACAGGACTGGATTAACTTATTCAAAATACCGCACATTTTGCTTGTAAAAGCCTAAGATAATTGCCATTCCAGTCAGTCCCACCTAATATCTCACTGAAATCATGCTACAACATGTTGATACTTTGTACTTGCACTTACAACAGGGAGAACAGGTGGAAGAAGCGTGGGCTCGCAGCCATCCCAACCAAGTTTGGTATTTCTTTTACTTCAACATTCCTCAACCAGGTAGGTCTAGGGTTTTAATTGGGTTCTCCAGTCTATTTTGGCCATTAGAGTTGAACAGTAATACTAGCAAGTACGATGATTTTCTCAGTTTTTTGCCAAAACATTGCTATATAAATACAGATTTAATTCAGGGCATCTACCTCCTTATCCCTGTTCCTTGTGTGATGTGTTAACTTTGTATTTCCCCCCAGGCGGGTGCTCTTGTGCATGTGTACACCGATGGGTCTGTGCTGGTGACCCACGGTGGGACAGAGATGGGGCAGGGTCTGCACACCAAGATGGTCCAGGTGGCCTGCAGGGCACTGAAGATTCCCACCTCGAGGATCCACATCAGTGAGACCAGCACCAACACTGTGCCTAACACCTCCCCTACTGCTGCCAGTGCCAGCTCAGATCTCAATGGAATGGCAGTAAAGGTCTGGTCCAAAGTCCTCTTGTGCCATGTTTTGTTTCATGCCTTATAGAAAGATAAATCTAAAGAGCACGTCTTGCTCACAGTCATGTTCATTTCCCATACTATGATAGTTGATTTAATCATTAAGGATGTCATGTGTGGTAGATCAGTATTCTTATATCCTCCGAATTACACTGTGGTTGTGTGACACAGCTGACCCATATCATGTTGTTTCTCAGATTGCCTGTGAGACCATCCTGCAGCGACTGGAGCCCTACATGGGGAAGGGCTCCTGGGATGACTGGGTGCGGGCAGCATACTTTGACAGAGTCGGTCTGTCCGCCACTGGATTCTACAGGTTTGTGTGCTTTTGCTGCATTGTAATGAGCAAGAGCAGTGCTTTTTTACTTTGACTAATCCAGATATTTCTTAAGTAGACTTACATTGTAACAGTTGTGAATTGTTGTCCATGCAGGACCCCAGGACTAGATTACGACATGCAGAAGAATGAAGGGAGGCCCTTCAACTACTTCTGCTACGGAGCAGCTGTGTCTGAGGTCGAGATTGATTGCCTGACTGGAGATCACACGGTAAAACTTGCAAGTTATATAATAGTGGTTTTTGATGATATGAATATTACAAGTTACAATTTACTTCCGTCTCGGTTGTGGGTTCTTAAAAAGAGTACAACTGTAACATAGTTCCTCTTGATTCCACCGATAACTTATCTAAAGGCTTTGTGCTGTAATGTTTTACATACATGTACTGCTTACATGACATGGTGAGATGTTGCCATACCCGACAGGTTCTGCGTACAGATATTGTGATGGACGTTGGCGACAGCCTGAACCCTGCTATTGACATTGGACAGGTATGGATTACTTATGATTTAAGTACAGTCCAGTCGTTCCAAGCATCAGTAAGCTCCTGATCTTAGTGTTTGCTGTCATTGTGTACTTTTAATTACAATTTTGCAATTTATTATTTAGTATTGTGCCTTTATAGTAATTCAACAACCATTGTACCAGGATCACTAGGTATTGTACAGTGAGATGTCAGCCTTGTTGACTCACTTGTTTATATGAATTTTGTTGTTTATGGAATGCAGTAATTGATTGTATTGTCCTCCAGATTGAAGGAGCTTTTGTACAGGGCTGTGGCTTGTTCACCATGGAAGAGCAGGTGTACTCACCTGAAGGGGTGCTGTACTCACGAGGACCTGGCATGTACAAGATACCAGGCTTTGCTGACATTCCCATTCACTTCAATGTGTCCCTGCTGAGAGGTGCACCAAATGACAAGGCAATCTTTTCATCCAAGGTAATCCTGGTTATCATGTTGCTTGTCATCTAATGCCTCACCGATTCAATGTCTTGATGGTTGCAGGAAAAGAATGGGACAGGTAGGTGAAACAAATAGCAGAAGTGAGAAATTACGTTGATGCTATCTGAGGCTTGTCCGGCTGTAGAATAGATTGAAAACCATGTTATAGTAATATATGGCTTTCCTCAACTATTGCTGTGTTTAACAATTACAGAAGTCTGACAGTTTGAAGCGATCAGTCTTTTTTCATCAATGAATATCAGTAACTCCTGTTCATATTACTCCACCACCAGGCTGTTGGAGAGCCTCCACTCTTCCTGGCTTCTTCTGTCTTCTTCGCCATCAAAGACGCCGTTTACTCTGCCAGGGCTGATGCCGGGTTGAAGGGCACATTCCGCCTGGACAGCCCAGCAACAGCTGAGTGTATCCGCATGGCCTGCGAGGACCAGTTTACTGCCCAGGTAGGGAATTACTCTTCTTTTTACAACTTGTGCCTTGCTACCAAAGGTCTGAGAAAAGTAGACTGAAATCCACTGCTGCATTGTTTCTTAACAATGTCCTTTACTTCTATGTTTCTTTTGTAGTTCCCTGCAGCTGAGCCAGGAAGCTTCACACCCTGGGCTATCAAGCTTTAGGAGGTGACATATTTGTGACACTGATGAAGAAGAGCTTCCACGGGCTGGCAGCAGCAACAGCAACACAATTCCAGTAACTGCATTTTTCTCAAAGGACAATCAGGATATCATAGGTTTTTGTGCTTAAGAGCCATATCTGTCAGATTCTATAGTTGCCATCAAAACATTGACCAGACAGTGTGTTGTGACAATCTCATCATGTTGCTAAAGTTGCAAGCAAGGTACATCTATTTCTGTACTTATGTTTAGATTTATAAACTTTTGGATGCTAAAGAGGTGATGGTGTCAAGTTTGATAAGATAACTATGTAGGGAGAGTGTGTCAAACAAGCTTGTGTGGCCTGTGGCACTAGAAATGGAGGATGTTCTTTTCTGATATTCCATAGTGAGATAACAAATATAAAGGTCATATAAGAGGCAAATAAATCTATAATACATATATTCCATTTATGAGTAAAACATAGCATGACATTATGAAATATTTAGTCACATATTTGAGCAAATTAGAAGTATGAAAAATTCTTATCCTGGATGTCAGCCTTGTTAAAGGCATCCAGAGCATTTTATGTGGCTTGAAAATTGGAAATATTCTAGTTGCTGTAATCTTTATGAAATTGTCATTTAATGCCACTGTTTACCACATTTGCGTGATGATTACATGTCACAAGCGCTCAAAAGCCACGCGAAAATAAGCTACACAATGACCCCTTTAGTTTCACGCGCCTAGTGTAATTAGATTGAAACAGAACTCAAAACGTTTTTTTCGTCGGTAATGGACCGTTCCCGTCGAACACCATATAGAACCCCCTGTTCTATTTGGAACACCTCCGTCAAAAACAGTGCTAGTGGGACAGAAATGACAAGCAGAAATGACAATGCATATCTGGGACAGATATCTCACTGCATTGGCTACATGAATACCCAAGAAAAAAACTAAATGAAAAAGAAAATATCT
The DNA here is from genome assembly GCF_035083965.1 of Branchiostoma lanceolatum. Lineage (NCBI taxonomy): Eukaryota > Metazoa > Chordata > Leptocardii > Amphioxiformes > Branchiostomatidae > Branchiostoma > Branchiostoma lanceolatum. The sequence goes on along the minus strand of NC_089725.1, from coordinate 22,778,246 downwards.
CGGGCACTCAAGGGGACGGAGCTTACGTAACACATTGCCAACTACTACCAAGTCCGTCTCTCATGTACTTGTGCGTTATTCCTGTGTTCGACTGGAACGGTCAGTTCTCTGCAAGTTCCGGCGACGGGACGTCATGTTCCAAGAAGTCGGAAAATTTGAGAACAAAAACGGCGGCGCTGACAGCGCTTGGATTTTTTTTTGAGTGCTCAACACACAGCGACATCGCATCTTTGCTCCTTGAATATCGATATGTCATGGTATAGTGTTATTGAAACTTACTATGTGTAGAAATGGCTAAAAACTGGAGTTTTTTAATTTGAGTTTGAAGCCACATAAAGTGCTCTGGGTGCCTTTAACTAGAGATCAGTGGGAGTGGACTTAAGGTAACAAGGCTGGCATCCAAGATATTGTTGCTTTCTCCAATGTGATAGTAACTTAAAGGAGTTACAGATAATGCCCATGCAGAGATTCTTGCATGTGAGACAAAGTATGAATATCTTAGGTTTATGTGTAGTTCTATAATTATCATCATTATCATTTGTGAGTATTCTTGTGTCATTCTTGCACCTTTTTATCTTTGTGATGCCAAGAAAGTATTGAAAGAAAGGTGATAAGAATTTCTAGAATAGAAATCTAAGGTAGCCTTTGCAGGGCATTGTTGGGGCACCGTGTGTGCATATATTTTAAACTGCATATTAGAAAGCAGTATTGATTCTGATTGGAAATGCCAAATAGAAACTTGGCCTGGCCAAACCGCATAAAGGACGTCCAAAACAAGCCCTGCCTCTGCTTGAAGAGCATGCATGGATGTGTATTGACCACTTGATCTGTTTTGCCCTCCAATACACAACTGCTTTAATATATATCTTTGGAGACCCCATATCAATCTCCTCACTTGTTTGCGGTATCAGGCTACTGTGCACAGTGGTGTGTGTGTCTTGTTTCCTTACATTTTGGACAAGTATATATCAAATAAATGCGACAGGCAAGCACTGTTTTAACCAGAAATAATCTCTTTAATGAATATGTTCTCTTCTGCAACAGATGTAAATAGAATACATAAAATAAAACATTAACTGTAATAATTACCTAATGTACATAAATGAAAAGCACAACTGGTGCTCATAAAACAAACCATAAAGCTACTCTCCTGAAAAAATGCAAAAATCCATTTAAAAATCTGTACAAGAAATGCAAAAAAAAACTGTTGCCGGAGCCGACCCGCGGGAGGGCTGGGACCGAGGGTGATGCGGAATACCCCGTGTTGTATTTTATTTATGTCATACCTTGGTCATACCCACCCGAGAAAACACACATTCAATGCGGAATGCGCCAGAAGTTGAGGGAGTTTTGTGTCCTCGAACAAGAAACTGTAGCAACATTGATTCCAATCTCCGAATCCGGTATTCGAATTTCCGACGGCCGCGCAACCGGCGCGCTCGAAATGCGTTCGAAATATTCTATGGAAGCCTGTGTGATAACCCTCCCGAACCCTATGTGATCCGGATAGTTATTACACGGTCCGGAACACCCGTATCAGGCCCAGGCATGACATAATGTCCAGAATCACCGATATGTACACCCAAACTTTCTGTCATAATTTAAGTATGGATACGGTCAAGCTAAGGTTTCATGATAATGCATGCAAAACATCATATTCCATGGAAACATATATCGAGGACTAGATGATTTTGATTTACGCTCAGCAGTTAGCAAGTTAGAATTAGTGCCCTTGAAATAGAGAGAGGACGGTAGAAAAAAAACTTACCAGTACGGTGAGTGCAAACCTTATAAATACTGCATATCAATCACGGTGGAAGACGACACACCTTTTATTTGAAGTTCCCCCTTTTACGATCACGAAAGAAAGGCGCTACCAAATTCCATCCAAATTTCCACATGTTTACAGACAAAAAGGAAACTACACTTCTCATCGCAAAACCTACACATTCACGCAGGAAAAGTGGGATCTTTCGTCTTACACGTGCACTGTCTCGGAAAAAGAAGTCAACTTATAACGCACAGTCGACAAGGAAGCGCAGCCATATATAACAGCACTAGTGCATTTACTAGTTTGTCTTCATTCTATGGATACTGGTTGAGTGACCTGTAAGACCTGGTACAAGTTGTTTCGGTACATTTGAAAGGTATTTCTCCAGATAGACTAGCAACATTAGAAATGGTTTTACTACAAACATTTACGTATTGTCAATTAATGGAATCGGACATCCGCGGAATTTTTTTCGGCCGCATGAAGGTGTGAGCCCGATGATTTTCATACGGCGGGCGGTCACGTTTCATACAGCGTGAGTAGGGATTCAGAAGAAACTAGAGTTCCACGACCTCATACCTTCGCCAAATGATTTTAACCTTTATGACTGACGTATCAGGAGTGTTTCTCATCAATTATAAATCATACCAGTTGATCTTGTTCACCCAAAAAACAAAAGTATGAGCTTAACAAAGAAGGTTATGCTAACAAAGTAACATTTCTCATGAATTATGCAAATGAGGTCCTTATTAGCATAATTTGATTCAACGATGTTCACATTCACATAACTTCCAAATGACACAACTATGAAATTGCCATCATTTACCTGTATGGAATTATAGTAGTTTCTCATTAATTATGCAAAGTAGGCCTACATGTGCATATTTATTATCTATCAACAGTCCTCAGTAACAAATGTCACATATTTGAATAGTCATATCATGGAACACAGCAGGTTTTTGAAATTGTCTCATTAATTATGCAAATTAGAATCTGATTTGCATAAATATCATCCAATCATACAAAGTATCACGTAAGCTATCTACATACTAAAAACCATTACCATCCATCAAGCCCATCTTGAGTTATGGTATTTTCTCATTAATTATGCAAATGAGGTCTTGATTTGCATAATTGATATCTATTAATATTTCTCTCTTCTTCAGTTACATATGTCACATGTTTGAGAGTCCTATCATGGAATTTGGTGGATGTATAAACTTTCCCCATTGATTATGCAAATTAGATACTGATTTGAATAATAAGTATCTGATCATGTACATCATCACTCAAACTATCTACTGATAAAAAATCATAACCATCCATCAAGCCCTTCTTGAGTTATTCCCTTTCAAAGTCTGAACCAAAACCTGCTCCTGCAGTTCCAAAAAAGCCGCTAGGGGGCCAAAACCTATACCACTTACTCTCTGTCCAAAGAGCTATCTACCACTCAAAAATCAGTTCCATAGCTTGTCCAGAACACGAGATATCGAAACAGGAAGTTCCGCTGCAGTACCGTAACAAGCCGCTAGGGTACCCAAAATCTAATCATTTCCTAGTCTCATCAAGACCTACCCACCTACCAAATATCAAGACAATCCATCCTAGCCTTCTCGAGTTATGCTGGTCTTTACAAACATACATACATACATACAAACGCTACCCTCTGCATAACCTTCTCGGCGAAGGTAATAAACTTATTTCAAATACACGTGCATTTTACGTACGGATTTTCTAAGCGAGCGGATTGTGATACGCGGCCATCCATGTGTTTCGTGGTGACAAGTGTTTGCAGGCGCGCTTTGCCCACTTTTTTTTACTTGAGTTCCTTCCATGTATATTGTTACTAGTCTATTTAGAAAAATAACATTCAAAATTTCAATTGTAGCGGAACAATTGACCATGTAGCGAAACAACTTGTACCATGTAGCGAAATAACGTTGTGCCATGTAGCGAAACGACTTGCCATGTAGCGAAAAGTACTGTAGCGAACTGACAATGTAGCGAAACAATCTATAACCGACCGATGTGCTGACTAGGCAGACGCGCTTACTGGACATATCTGGTTATTCGATGATAAAAAAAATACCTATGTGAAGATGATGTATATTTGTGTGTACTGTAACAAATGCCAGGACACCATCCGGAAATTCATAATATATGTTGCACTAACAAACTGCTGACGCTTGCAGACATACATAGAACTGCAACTAAGAGCATCTTGAGTACGAAAACTCAAATCATAAGGCTGTGTATGAGCACAGAAAGAAGCCTTTTCGCAGTGCGTGTGCATATATTCATGGCCACCAGACTTGTCGGGATACTGTATGTGTTGGTGGCATCAATTGGCCACTGATGTCCCCATATGCGGATACAAAACCACTGTGACAAGCTGTATATGCAGCTAATGTAATTCACCGGATTACACATATCCGCCACTTTGAAGAAAAAAATTCTCTAGTGCAGCACTTCCCATATATGTACAGTTTAGATATACAAGCCTTGTGCATTTTACGGGAGACGTTGTATTGGAGATCTCTTTAGACGCATTTTTTCTGGGTGGCGGATATATGTTACCCAGCGGAGTTCTATTTAACCCTATCCAGACTGGGCTTTTTTGGGATATCTGGGACTGGGGGGGGGGGGATCATTCGGCCCCCCTCATAACTTCTGAACGGTATGATGTATCATTCTCAAATTTGCAGGGAGTGATGTTCATGTAAAGTTTTATAATTCCTAGAATTTTGCTGACGTTATGACGTAATATGACGTAATTATGACGTCATTGATGTGATTTTATTGGCTAAATAGGGAATTCCCGTAATATCAAAAGGTATTAAACAAAATAGTATGTATTGTTGATTTTAAGGTGTACCAAGACATATTGCGTAAATGGTAACTACGTTGACGTCAAAATGACGTCATTAAATGACGTCACATCTTGGATCGGCCATTTTGAAATTTTCAAAAATACTTTTTTTTCACTTATGACCCAAAAAACACTAAGAATAGAGTAGAGACGTTAATCTAAATGTTTCTGGTTAAGAAAATGCCACGTACTGACGATTTTGAAGGCGAAAAAGCCTGTTGATACCTAGAATAGTGTAAACTAGTCCGCCATCTTGGATTTTGACCGACTACGTCATCAAATTAGCATAAATTATGAATATTAGATCATGAAAGTTACATCTAATTACATATAATGCTATACATGTAGGAAAACTAGTGTGGTTGAGCAAGAAAACCTAAGAAATATCATTGTTTTAAAAGAATCTGTGATTTTTGCATAAAATGCCTTTCAGAAAGCCGTTGCCATGGCAACACGAAAAATGATAAACTTATACTAGTATCATAATATTGTTGCCAACTTTATTTTAGGAAAATGCCAGAGCCAGTGCTTTTAATTTGTACATTGCTGAACTACATGCATATTTGTTGGATACCTTCGCCCTAAATGGAAATAAGTGTGGCAATTAAAAATTATTGCCATAGCGAAGGTGTCTGGGTTGATCTTACCTCACTGTAAAGACAGTACCAAAGTAGCACTCTTTACTTCTGCCATGATAATATCACTAAGAAATCAGTAAGGCGTCTGCCAAGCCAGTCTGAGTTCAAATCCGCGGTTCCTGATTTGTCCCGTAACGTTTACGCTGTGCCCTTATGAAAGGCACTTTACACGCTAAAAAAAGAAAAATGAAGAGAATACCTAAAGAGGGACAACATTTCCGAGCAAATGCAAAATGTTTACCTTCACATGGTCTATCTTTACCTTTATACCAGGAAGGACAAAGTGTTTTATTTAGTTGAGGCGTCGCACAGGACAAGTCCATGACACGGGATAAGTCAAGAAATAATTTGCAACCTGTAAGTGACCATGATGAAAACCAACAAAATGGTTGCATGATATTCAGAATTAATAAGGAAGATTGATACTTGAATTGTGATAAAGGGTAAAAGCGATGAAACTTAAGTAGTCGGGTTTGTACACGTGACATTCTTCATTGGAATAGAGTTATTTTCTCTCGGGTTTGGCAAGAATTGCTCTCCAATCAACTTTTAAAAAATCTACTTGTCATATCCCGCGGCGATCATGAGTGTAGTTTAAAGTATCGTGGGAACAGTTGGATTCGTTGCGCAGTTTGTTTCTTTGGGCGGGGCCTGTGTCGGATGGTATTTTTCATTGTACATGTATTTCATGAATTAGAAAGCATTCGTGAGGAGATGATACACTTTTATGGAGGCATGGCATCGTCCACTATTAATGCAGTTGCTTAAGTTTTACCTAACGCTCTGAATTCGTAGTGACTAAACATATCTTCTGCGCCAAAGCGCACTCCAAAACACACAGTAACGCCCAAAACACTCCTATATCACAATGGCCCGCTCCCAAGTTATTCTCACCAACCTTCGCATGCGCAGATGGAATAACTCTTCTTGCGCATATCAGACGGTCTCTTTTGCCCTTTGTGTTCCGAGGAAGAAAGACTACACAACTAAACTCTCAGGTAAGGACTTAGCGTAGCATCGTCCACTTTTTATGCTGTTGTTTAAGTTTTATCTAAGGTTCTTTATTCGTAGTGCCTACTTATGCTTGGGTCACATTTCCAATGCGGGGCCCGGCCGGGCAGTCTTTGGGAACGTTAAGTATGATATAAAATACCATTAAAAGCACAAAACCTACCAAAGTTATCTAAGATATCTATTGATACACACTTTGATTTTTCGTTTCCGCAAACAGCCCGACAGCCCGTCTGGGAAATGTGACCCTAGCATTAATGTTGCCAGGCCCAGTTAGGTTATTGACTTTATGCCTCTCGATGCACTTTTCTACCGCATTTTAATATTTTCCATGGTTTTGAATAGCTGACATATTGCTTAAAGAATGTCAATTTGAAATGTCCAGGAATTACTGTGAGAAGTCTGTATTTCTATCAGCAATCCTTACAAGTGAAGTGGTACAAACGATCGGTCAGTTCACCTGTTGCTCTATCTATATCTCAGTATAGGGACCGATGTTTCTGAATAGGAAGCAAGCGGATTGCCCGACTTCTGTATGCATATGGCAGTGATGGATCCCATTAGTCGGGGATGGCTAAGAGTAGCACTCTTTAATCTTAACTATCTTGGAAGAACCGTATCTTGTCTGGTTGTAAGGAGAATCGCCCTCCCATTTATATTAGATATTGTTCTACGTGTCAGATCCCGTGGCCATCACGAGTGAATTCTGAAGTATCGTGGGAACAGTTGAATTCGTTGCGCAGTTTGCTTCTTTGGGTGGGGCCTGGTGCTGGGCGGTGTTTTTCGTTTTATCACAGTGATTATAAAACATACAAAGAGCAACATTTACTGTTATGATTGACGCAAAACATGACAATTTGAATATTATAATACATTGGTGACAAGTGACAGAATATCTATGCTAGTGACACATGTAACGTTATAAGATAAATGAATATTATCAGAAACACACATTTTGTGAGTTTGAACACTATTTGCATAATTGATGAGGCATTTCTGCAACAACTTTTAAAACATATGTAAGCTAAAAATAGGAAATAATATAGAAACTTCTTTGCATATCTAATCAGGAAAGTCTGCACTAGTGTCCGTAATTCGGCTACATGAAATTGGCGGTGGTTACAGTGTCCGTGCTAATGCCAGGGTCACATTTCCAAGCCGGGGCCCGAACGGGCTGTTTGAGAAAACAAAGAATAAAAGCTGCATATCAAGAATATACACATGTACATAACAAAAAAACTTCAATTCTACTCTGCTGATGACATTTTTGCCGTGGGTAATTTTTTACCGATGCCATGCGCGATGTAGGCGTGCGGCACCTTAGCGGCCGTTTTAATACGCCACGTGTTGCTTTTCAATCAAATGCATGTTGACATTGACGACGGGTTGCTACATCAATGGTCCAACTAGGGATGTTTTAGTCCAACTTCTTGAAGCCGGCAAAGACGGCAAAGACTTTATTTCACACAAATCGCTATTTATCGCTGGTTACCATGATCGCAAAAAATTGACAAATTTATATCGAAAACGTCCCGCAGTTGCCTATCATACTGACCTCTGCAGTCTGCACAATACCGCATGTAACGTTACATGTAATCCTAAAAGTACGCAGACAATCTTTCATGTTATTCAAGTCAATTCAGGGCAAAAAAAGATCCAGACATGTTTTGAACCGCAGGATCATTTTTCATAGTCCAGTATTGTCTTCTTTGTATTATTATTTTTTTCGAAGATTTTTTTTTAAAACAAGCAATGAAAAAAATCTACATTTACGTTGCTTTGCGATGATTCCCACCCCCACGCACATCAAAAGCGTGTCAATCGTAATCAACATGCGAACTTCAAAGGATTACTTGCAACATTTACGTCGCGCCGACTTATCATGTGCAAGCCGACCACGTACCTTATCAAACATTTATCCGACCAGTATAAAGGAGGTTGTACGGAGAACCTCCTTGTGTGTACATTTACCCTGACGGCGCTGTCCGACCTCCACTTGTATAGCGGGGCTGACGTTGCCCACCGCTGTACATGTAGTATCTCATTGTGAACGGAATGACCATGACATAAGGTAACATTACAAGGGGGAGGGCATTCTACGCTGCGGCACATCTTGTTTGTTCAGTCAGTTTAATCGCGAAATAAAGTTCTCAAGTCCCACGTTTTGTCTGTGTGTGTGTATTTTGCATGCAATTCCCCTATAAGTCTCAGGGCAAAAATCAATTTTGCATGACGTTTGTTGTATGTGTTTTTATGTAATAGCCACCACTAATCTGTGACCTTGCATCGAACGTAGCCGTTGCTTATGTTCAAATTTTCTTGGTAATGCAAAAATCGAATAACTATACATCAATCCGTGATTCACACAGACGACAGCTAGCGCTCTATGCATAAACTTCGTATTCAGCACGCTGGACGAAAACAAGGAGGTTTAAATATAGTCAAGGGACAACCAAAGTGCAGTGTTAAACTCATACCGACGATGGGGATACTTAAGAATATGTTTACTTCTGTGAAGGTAAACATAAAAATCAACAAAACATCTAAGTAGCAACGTCGTAATGTCCTTGGTATATCCAAGATATTTACCCTCCTTGGTATATCCGAGCGCAAAGCAACCTAAACACATATGATACATGTATTTCATTCTGCCCGGTCGCGCGTTCCAAAGCGGAGGTCGTTGACCCCATTTCGAAGGCAGTGTTCGGTGTTCCACTAAGCGGCCTGCAGCTGTTCGCTACGGTCATTGACCTGCGGCCGTGGAATGAACGTGATTTTAAAGTTCCAAACGGGTTCTAAAGGGATTCTAAAGTTCCAAACGGGTTCTAAAGGGATTCTTAAGTTCCAAACGGGTTCTAAAGAGTGAACCAGTCAGAATTGCCTTGAAGAAGGTGACAGAGGGTCACCGAAACGTCGGTTGAATAAATCCCTTGGTTGTGTAAAAAAGAGTCTTTTTCTCCGGGTTCTAAAGGGATTCTAAAATGCTATTTTGAGCTTAAAATGTCAGTTTTTTCACCAGTTTTTGCCGCATAAAACCATTTTTTGCATCTATATGGGATAAGACGACCATGGTGCAGTATCGTATGTACAGGCTCTAGTTTTGTAGATATTCATGTTTTTTATTTGTGCGGAGAAGACGAATTACTGTTTATTGCAAATATCTGCAGATTCTAACATTACACGAGGAGAAGTGTTCAATATCCTTTTCCACTGCGAACTAGCACAGACCGGAACCTGTAGTCATCTTTGATACACAAACCTCATTAGATATCTCTAAATGAGTTGTGGCAGTGCTACTGCCACTGCCACTTTTTGCACATCGATTATATATTCGCCGAGAAGTCTGCTTTACAGTATTGATGCGCTGTAGCCATGAATGTTCGTCTACAACTACTTGTAAGAAAACTGCGTCAGCTTGAAGAAGATGGAATCTCCTATCAGATGTAAGGACGAGCTGATTCCCTTCTCTGCGCCTGTTTTGATACTATTTTCTATCATTACAATTGCAAGTGCAGTACAAGAGAATCAAAAGTTGCAAAATCAGGATGAGCCCGATCCTTAGCAGTATCCATCTGTGCCAGACTCGGAATCTGTCCTTGATCACACCGTACGGGTCATATCTCACTCCATTGCCAAAGAGGTTATCTATAAGTTCCTTACTCAATGTTCATTTAGAGATATCTAATGAGGTTTGTGTATCAAAGATGACTACAGGTTCCGGTCTGTGCTAGTTCGCAGTGGAAAAGGATATTGAACACTTCTCCTCGTGTAATGTTAGAATCTGCAGATATTTGCAATAAACAGTAATTCGTCTTCTCCGCACAAATAAAAAACATGAATATCTACAAAACTAGAGCCTGTACATACGATACTGCACCATGGTCGTCTTATCCCATATAGATGCAAAAAATGGTTTTATGCGGCAAAAACTGGTGAAAAAACTGACATTTTAAGCTCAAAATAGCATTTTAGAATCCCTTTAGAACCCGTTTGGAACTTAAGAATCCCTTTAGAACCCGTTTGGAACTTTAGAATCCCTTTAGAACCCGTTTGGAACTTTAAAATCACGTTCATTCCACGGCCGCAGGTCAATGACCGTAGCGAACAGCTGCAGGCCGCTTAGTGGAACACCGAACACTGCCTTCGAAATGGGGTCAACGACCTCCGCTTTGGAACGCGCGACCGGGCAGAATGAAATACATGTATCATATGTGTTTAGGTTGCTTTGCGCTCGGATATACCAAGGAGGGTAAATATCTTGGATATACCAAGGACATTACGACGTTGCTACTTAGATGTTTTGTTGATTTTTATGTTTACCTTCACAGAAGTAAACATATTCTTAAGTATCCCCATCGTCGGTATGAGTTTAACACTGCACTTTGGTTGTCCCTTGACTATATTTAAACCTCCTTGTTTTCGTCCAGCGTGCTGAATACGAAGTTTATGCATAGAGCGCTAGCTGTCGTCTGTGTGAATCACGGATTGATGTATAGTTATTCGATTTTTGCATTACCAAGAAAATTTGAACATAAGCAACGGCTACGTTCGATGCAAGGTCACAGATTAGTGGTGGCTATTACATAAAAACACATACAACAAACGTCATGCAAAATTGATTTTTGCCCTGAGACTTATAGGGGAATTGCATGCAAAATACACACACACAGACAAAACGTGGGACTTGAGAACTTTATTTCGCGATTAAACTGACTGAACAAACAAGATGTGCCGCAGCGTAGAATGCCCTCCCCCTTGTAATGTTACCTTATGTCATGGTCATTCCGTTCACAATGAGATACTACATGTACAGCGGTGGGCAACGTCAGCCCCGCTATACAAGTGGAGGTCGGACAGCGCCGTCAGGGTAAATGTACACACAAGGAGGTTCTCCGTACAACCTCCTTTATACTGGTCGGATAAATGTTTGATAAGGTACGTGGTCGGCTTGCACATGATAAGTCGGCGCGACGTAAATGTTGCAAGTAATCCTTTGAAGTTCGCATGTTGATTACGATTGACACGCTTTTGATGTGCGTGGGGGTGGGAATCATCGCAAAGCAACGTAAATGTAGATTTTTTTCATTGCTTGTTTTAAAAAAAAATCTTCGAAAAAAATAATAATACAAAGAAGACAATACTGGACTATGAAAAATGATCCTGCGGTTCAAAACATGTCTGGATCTTTTTTTGCCCTGAATTGACTTGAATAACATGAAAGATTGTCTGCGTACTTTTAGGATTACATGTAACGTTACATGCGGTATTGTGCAGACTGCAGAGGTCAGTATGATAGGCAACTGCGGGACGTTTTCGATATAAATTTGTCAATTTTTTGCGATCATGGTAACCAGCGATAAATAGCGATTTGTGTGAAATAAAGTCTTTGCCGTCTTTGCCGGCTTCAAGAAGTTGGACTAAAACATCCCTAGTTGGACCATTGATGTAGCAACCCGTCGTCAATGTCAACATGCATTTGATTGAAAAGCAACACGTGGCGTATTAAAACGGCCGCTAAGGTGCCGCACGCCTACATCGCGCATGGCATCGGTAAAAAATTACCCACGGCAAAAATGTCATCAGCAGAGTAGAATTGAAGTTTTTTTGTTATGTACATGTGTATATTCTTGATATGCAGCTTTTATTCTTTGTTTTCTCAAACAGCCCGTTCGGGCCCCGGCTTGGAAATGTGACCCTGGCATTAGCACGGACACTGTAACCACCGCCAATTTCATGTAGCCGAATTACGGACACTAGTGCAGACTTTCCTGATTAGATATGCAAAGAAGTTTCTATATTATTTCCTATTTTTAGCTTACATATGTTTTAAAAGTTGTTGCAGAAATGCCTCATCAATTATGCAAATAGTGTTCAAACTCACAAAATGTGTGTTTCTGATAATATTCATTTATCTTATAACGTTACATGTGTCACTAGCATAGATATTCTGTCACTTGTCACCAATGTATTATAATATTCAAATTGTCATGTTTTGCGTCAATCATAACAGTAAATGTTGCTCTTTGTATGTTTTATAATCACTGTGATAAAACGAAAAACACCGCCCAGCACCAGGCCCCACCCAAAGAAGCAAACTGCGCAACGAATTCAACTGTTCCCACGATACTTCAGAATTCACTCGTGATGGCCACGGGATCTGACACGTAGAACAATATCTAATATAAATGGGAGGGCGATTCTCCTTACAACCAGACAAGATACGGTTCTTCCAAGATAGTTAAGATTAAAGAGTGCTACTCTTAGCCATCCCCGACTAATGGGATCCATCACTGCCATATGCATACAGAAGTCGGGCAATCCGCTTGCTTCCTATTCAGAAACATCGGTCCCTATACTGAGATATAGATAGAGCAACAGGTGAACTGACCGATCGTTTGTACCACTTCACTTGTAAGGATTGCTGATAGAAATACAGACTTCTCACAGTAATTCCTGGACATTTCAAATTGACATTCTTTAAGCAATATGTCAGCTATTCAAAACCATGGAAAATATTAAAATGCGGTAGAAAAGTGCATCGAGAGGCATAAAGTCAATAACCTAACTGGGCCTGGCAACATTAATGCTAGGGTCACATTTCCCAGACGGGCTGTCGGGCTGTTTGCGGAAACGAAAAATCAAAGTGTGTATCAATAGATATCTTAGATAACTTTGGTAGGTTTTGTGCTTTTAATGGTATTTTATATCATACTTAACGTTCCCAAAGACTGCCCGGCCGGGCCCCGCATTGGAAATGTGACCCAAGCATAAGTAGGCACTACGAATAAAGAACCTTAGATAAAACTTAAACAACAGCATAAAAAGTGGACGATGCTACGCTAAGTCCTTACCTGAGAGTTTAGTTGTGTAGTCTTTCTTCCTCGGAACACAAAGGGCAAAAGAGACCGTCTGATATGCGCAAGAAGAGTTATTCCATCTGCGCATGCGAAGGTTGGTGAGAATAACTTGGGAGCGGGCCATTGTGATATAGGAGTGTTTTGGGCGTTACTGTGTGTTTTGGAGTGCGCTTTGGCGCAGAAGATATGTTTAGTCACTACGAATTCAGAGCGTTAGGTAAAACTTAAGCAACTGCATTAATAGTGGACGATGCCATGCCTCCATAAAAGTGTATCATCTCCTCACGAATGCTTTCTAATTCATGAAATACATGTACAATGAAAAATACCATCCGACACAGGCCCCGCCCAAAGAAACAAACTGCGCAACGAATCCAACTGTTCCCACGATACTTTAAACTACACTCATGATCGCCGCGGGATATGACAAGTAGATTTTTTAAAAGTTGATTGGAGAGCAATTCTTGCCAAACCCGAGAGAAAATAACTCTATTCCAATGAAGAATGTCACGTGTACAAACCCGACTACTTAAGTTTCATCGCTTTTACCCTTTATCACAATTCAAGTATCAATCTTCCTTATTAATTCTGAATATCATGCAACCATTTTGTTGGTTTTCATCATGGTCACTTACAGGTTGCAAATTATTTCTTGACTTATCCCGTGTCATGGACTTGTCCTGTGCGACGCCTCAACTAAATAAAACACTTTGTCCTTCCTGGTATAAAGGTAAAGATAGACCATGTGAAGGTAAACATTTTGCATTTGCTCGGAAATGTTGTCCCTCTTTAGGTATTCTCTTCATTTTTCTTTTTTTAGCGTGTAAAGTGCCTTTCATAAGGGCACAGCGTAAACGTTACGGGACAAATCAGGAACCGCGGATTTGAACTCAGACTGGCTTGGCAGACGCCTTACTGATTTCTTAGTGATATTATCATGGCAGAAGTAAAGAGTGCTACTTTGGTACTGTCTTTACAGTGAGGTAAGATCAACCCAGACACCTTCGCTATGGCAATAATTTTTAATTGCCACACTTATTTCCATTTAGGGCGAAGGTATCCAACAAATATGCATGTAGTTCAGCAATGTACAAATTAAAAGCACTGGCTCTGGCATTTTCAACATCTTCATATTCGTGTTGTATTTGCACAGATATAAAAACACAAGTATATCTATAAACTGAACAAAGAAGTACAATGTTTACTACTACGCATTCTTACATCAACCTCCTTCCATCAACCTTTCAAAGCTCTAATCTGTGATAACAGAGTGGCATACAGGAAGTCTTTTGAATGTCATCATAAAAGTGCCCGCGCCAACTTTGACATCGTATAACTGTCGAACGACATATGGTAGGACTACCAAACTTGGTGACTTTTCCTAAAATAAAGTTGGCAACAATATTATGATACTAGTATAAGTTTATCATTTTTCGTGTTGCCATGGCAACGGCTTTCTGAAAGGCATTTTATGCAAAAATCACAGATTCTTTTAAAACAATGATATTTCTTAGGTTTTCTTGCTCAACCACACTAGTTTTCCTACATGTATAGCATTATATGTAATTAGATGTAACTTTCATGATCTAATATTCATAATTTATGCTAATTTGATGACGTAGTCGGTCAAAATCCAAGATGGCGGACTAGTTTACACTATTCTAGGTATCAACAGGCTTTTTCGCCTTCAAAATCGTCAGTACGTGGCATTTTCTTAACCAGAAACATTTAGATTAACGTCTCTACTCTATTCTTAGTGTTTTTTGGGTCATAAGTGAAAAAAAAGTATTTTTGAAAATTTCAAAATGGCCGATCCAAGATGTGACGTCATTTAATGACGTCATTTTGACGTCAACGTAGTTACCATTTACGCAATATGTCTTGGTACACCTTAAAATCAACAATACATACTATTTTGTTTAATACCTTTTGATATTACGGGAATTCCCTATTTAGCCAATAAAATCACATCAATGACGTCATAATTACGTCATATTACGTCATAACGTCAGCAAAATTCTAGGAATTATAAAACTTTACATGAACATCACTCCCTGCAAATTTGAGAATGATACATCATACCGTTCAGAAGTTATGAGGGGGGCCGAATGATCCCCCCCCCCCCAGTCCCAGATATCCCAAAAAAGCCCAGTCTGGATAGGGTTAAATAGAACTCCGCTGGGTAACATATATCCGCCACCCAGAAAAAATGCGTCTAAAGAGATCTCCAATACAACGTCTCCCGTAAAATGCACAAGGCTTGTATATCTAAACTGTACATATATGGGAAGTGCTGCACTAGAGAATTTTTTTCTTCAAAGTGGCGGATATGTGTAATCCGGTGAATTACATTAGCTGCATATACAGCTTGTCACAGTGGTTTTGTATCCGCATATGGGGACATCAGTGGCCAATTGATGCCACCAACACATACAGTATCCCGACAAGTCTGGTGGCCATGAATATATGCACACGCACTGCGAAAAGGCTTCTTTCTGTGCTCATACACAGCCTTATGATTTGAGTTTTCGTACTCAAGATGCTCTTAGTTGCAGTTCTATGTATGTCTGCAAGCGTCAGCAGTTTGTTAGTGCAACATATATTATGAATTTCCGGATGGTGTCCTGGCATTTGTTACAGTACACACAAATATACATCATCTTCACATAGGTATTTTTTTTATCATCGAATAACCAGATATGTCCAGTAAGCGCGTCTGCCTAGTCAGCACATCGGTCGGTTATAGATTGTTTCGCTACATTGTCAGTTCGCTACAGTACTTTTCGCTACATGGCAAGTCGTTTCGCTACATGGCACAACGTTATTTCGCTACATGGTACAAGTTGTTTCGCTACATGGTCAATTGTTCCGCTACAATTGAAATTTTGAATGTTATTTTTCTAAATAGACTAGTAACAATATACATGGAAGGAACTCAAGTAAAAAAAAGTGGGCAAAGCGCGCCTGCAAACACTTGTCACCACGAAACACATGGATGGCCGCGTATCACAATCCGCTCGCTTAGAAAATCCGTACGTAAAATGCACGTGTATTTGAAATAAGTTTATTACCTTCGCCGAGAAGGTTATGCAGAGGGTAGCGTTTGTATGTATGTATGTATGTTTGTAAAGACCAGCATAACTCGAGAAGGCTAGGATGGATTGTCTTGATATTTGGTAGGTGGGTAGGTCTTGATGAGACTAGGAAATGATTAGATTTTGGGTACCCTAGCGGCTTGTTACGGTACTGCAGCGGAACTTCCTGTTTCGATATCTCGTGTTCTGGACAAGCTATGGAACTGATTTTTGAGTGGTAGATAGCTCTTTGGACAGAGAGTAAGTGGTATAGGTTTTGGCCCCCTAGCGGCTTTTTTGGAACTGCAGGAGCAGGTTTTGGTTCAGACTTTGAAAGGGAATAACTCAAGAAGGGCTTGATGGATGGTTATGATTTTTTATCAGTAGATAGTTTGAGTGATGATGTACATGATCAGATACTTATTATTCAAATCAGTATCTAATTTGCATAATCAATGGGGAAAGTTTATACATCCACCAAATTCCATGATAGGACTCTCAAACATGTGACATATGTAACTGAAGAAGAGAGAAATATTAATAGATATCAATTATGCAAATCAAGACCTCATTTGCATAATTAATGAGAAAATACCATAACTCAAGATGGGCTTGATGGATGGTAATGGTTTTTAGTATGTAGATAGCTTACGTGATACTTTGTATGATTGGATGATATTTATGCAAATCAGATTCTAATTTGCATAATTAATGAGACAATTTCAAAAACCTGCTGTGTTCCATGATATGACTATTCAAATATGTGACATTTGTTACTGAGGACTGTTGATAGATAATAAATATGCACATGTAGGCCTACTTTGCATAATTAATGAGAAACTACTATAATTCCATACAGGTAAATGATGGCAATTTCATAGTTGTGTCATTTGGAAGTTATGTGAATGTGAACATCGTTGAATCAAATTATGCTAATAAGGACCTCATTTGCATAATTCATGAGAAATGTTACTTTGTTAGCATAACCTTCTTTGTTAAGCTCATACTTTTGTTTTTTGGGTGAACAAGATCAACTGGTATGATTTATAATTGATGAGAAACACTCCTGATACGTCAGTCATAAAGGTTAAAATCATTTGGCGAAGGTATGAGGTCGTGGAACTCTAGTTTCTTCTGAATCCCTACTCACGCTGTATGAAACGTGACCGCCCGCCGTATGAAAATCATCGGGCTCACACCTTCATGCGGCCGAAAAAAATTCCGCGGATGTCCGATTCCATTAATTGACAATACGTAAATGTTTGTAGTAAAACCATTTCTAATGTTGCTAGTCTATCTGGAGAAATACCTTTCAAATGTACCGAAACAACTTGTACCAGGTCTTACAGGTCACTCAACCAGTATCCATAGAATGAAGACAAACTAGTAAATGCACTAGTGCTGTTATATATGGCTGCGCTTCCTTGTCGACTGTGCGTTATAAGTTGACTTCTTTTTCCGAGACAGTGCACGTGTAAGACGAAAGATCCCACTTTTCCTGCGTGAATGTGTAGGTTTTGCGATGAGAAGTGTAGTTTCCTTTTTGTCTGTAAACATGTGGAAATTTGGATGGAATTTGGTAGCGCCTTTCTTTCGTGATCGTAAAAGGGGGAACTTCAAATAAAAGGTGTGTCGTCTTCCACCGTGATTGATATGCAGTATTTATAAGGTTTGCACTCACCGTACTGGTAAGTTTTTTTTCTACCGTCCTCTCTCTATTTCAAGGGCACTAATTCTAACTTGCTAACTGCTGAGCGTAAATCAAAATCATCTAGTCCTCGATATATGTTTCCATGGAATATGATGTTTTGCATGCATTATCATGAAACCTTAGCTTGACCGTATCCATACTTAAATTATGACAGAAAGTTTGGGTGTACATATCGGTGATTCTGGACATTATGTCATGCCTGGGCCTGATACGGGTGTTCCGGACCGTGTAATAACTATCCGGATCACATAGGGTTCGGGAGGGTTATCACACAGGCTTCCATAGAATATTTCGAACGCATTTCGAGCGCGCCGGTTGCGCGGCCGTCGGAAATTCGAATACCGGATTCGGAGATTGGAATCAATGTTGCTACAGTTTCTTGTTCGAGGACACAAAACTCCCTCAACTTCTGGCGCATTCCGCATTGAATGTGTGTTTTCTCGGGTGGGTATGACCAAGGTATGACATAAATAAAATACAACACGGGGTATTCCGCATCACCCTCGGTCCCAGCCCTCCCGCGGGTCGGCTCCGGCAACAGTTTTTTTTTGCATTTCTTGTACAGATTTTTAAATGGATTTTTGCATTTTTTCAGGAGAGTAGCTTTATGGTTTGTTTTATGAGCACCAGTTGTGCTTTTCATTTATGTACATTAGGTAATTATTACAGTTAATGTTTTATTTTATGTATTCTATTTACATCTGTTGCAGAAGAGAACATATTCATTAAAGAGATTATTTCTGGTTAAAACAGTGCTTGCCTGTCGCATTTATTTGATATATACTTGTCCAAAATGTAAGGAAACAAGACACACACACCACTGTGCACAGTAGCCTGATACCGCAAACAAGTGAGGAGATTGATATGGGGTCTCCAAAGATATATATTAAAGCAGTTGTGTATTGGAGGGCAAAACAGATCAAGTGGTCAATACACATCCATGCATGCTCTTCAAGCAGAGGCAGGGCTTGTTTTGGACGTCCTTTATGCGGTTTGGCCAGGCCAAGTTTCTATTTGGCATTTCCAATCAGAATCAATACTGCTTTCTAATATGCAGTTTAAAATATATGCACACACGGTGCCCCAACAATGCCCTGCAAAGGCTACCTTAGATTTCTATTCTAGAAATTCTTATCACCTTTCTTTCAATACTTTCTTGGCATCACAAAGATAAAAAGGTGCAAGAATGACACAAGAATACTCACAAATGATAATGATGATAATTATAGAACTACACATAAACCTAAGATATTCATACTTTGTCTCACATGCAAGAATCTCTGCATGGGCATTATCTGTAACTCCTTTAAGTTACTATCACATTGGAGAAAGCAACAATATCTTGGATGCCAGCCTTGTTACCTTAAGTCCACTCCCACTGATCTCTAGTTAAAGGCACCCAGAGCACTTTATGTGGCTTCAAACTCAAATTAAAAAACTCCAGTTTTTAGCCATTTCTACACATAGTAAGTTTCAATAACACTATACCATGACATATCGATATTCAAGGAGCAAAGATGCGATGTCGCTGTGTGTTGAGCACTCAAAAAAAAATCCAAGCGCTGTCAGCGCCGCCGTTTTTGTTCTCAAATTTTCCGACTTCTTGGAACATGACGTCCCGTCGCCGGAACTTGCAGAGAACTGACCGTTCCAGTCGAACACAGGAATAACGCACAAGTACATGAGAGACGGACTTGGTAGTAGTTGGCAATGTGTTACGTAAGCTCCGTCCCCTTGAGTGCCCGAGATATTTTCTTTTTCATTTAGTTTTTTTCTTGGGTATTCATGTAGCCAATGCAGTGAGATATCTGTCCCAGATATGCATTGTCATTTCTGCTTGTCATTTCTGTCCCACTAGCACTGTTTTTGACGGAGGTGTTCCAAATAGAACAGGGGGTTCTATATGGTGTTCGACGGGAACGGTCCATTACCGACGAAAAAAACGTTTTGAGTTCTGTTTCAATCTAATTACACTAGGCGCGTGAAACTAAAGGGGTCATTGTGTAGCTTATTTTCGCGTGGCTTTTGAGCGCTTGTGACATGTAATCATCACGCAAATGTGGTAAACAGTGGCATTAAATGACAATTTCATAAAGATTACAGCAACTAGAATATTTCCAATTTTCAAGCCACATAAAATGCTCTGGATGCCTTTAACAAGGCTGACATCCAGGATAAGAATTTTTCATACTTCTAATTTGCTCAAATATGTGACTAAATATTTCATAATGTCATGCTATGTTTTACTCATAAATGGAATATATGTATTATAGATTTATTTGCCTCTTATATGACCTTTATATTTGTTATCTCACTATGGAATATCAGAAAAGAACATCCTCCATTTCTAGTGCCACAGGCCACACAAGCTTGTTTGACACACTCTCCCTACATAGTTATCTTATCAAACTTGACACCATCACCTCTTTAGCATCCAAAAGTTTATAAATCTAAACATAAGTACAGAAATAGATGTACCTTGCTTGCAACTTTAGCAACATGATGAGATTGTCACAACACACTGTCTGGTCAATGTTTTGATGGCAACTATAGAATCTGACAGATATGGCTCTTAAGCACAAAAACCTATGATATCCTGATTGTCCTTTGAGAAAAATGCAGTTACTGGAATTGTGTTGCTGTTGCTGCTGCCAGCCCGTGGAAGCTCTTCTTCATCAGTGTCACAAATATGTCACCTCCTAAAGCTTGATAGCCCAGGGTGTGAAGCTTCCTGGCTCAGCTGCAGGGAACTACAAAAGAAACATAGAAGTAAAGGACATTGTTAAGAAACAATGCAGCAGTGGATTTCAGTCTACTTTTCTCAGACCTTTGGTAGCAAGGCACAAGTTGTAAAAAGAAGAGTAATTCCCTACCTGGGCAGTAAACTGGTCCTCGCAGGCCATGCGGATACACTCAGCTGTTGCTGGGCTGTCCAGGCGGAATGTGCCCTTCAACCCGGCATCAGCCCTGGCAGAGTAAACGGCGTCTTTGATGGCGAAGAAGACAGAAGAAGCCAGGAAGAGTGGAGGCTCTCCAACAGCCTGGTGGTGGAGTAATATGAACAGGAGTTACTGATATTCATTGATGAAAAAAGACTGATCGCTTCAAACTGTCAGACTTCTGTAATTGTTAAACACAGCAATAGTTGAGGAAAGCCATATATTACTATAACATGGTTTTCAATCTATTCTACAGCCGGACAAGCCTCAGATAGCATCAACGTAATTTCTCACTTCTGCTATTTGTTTCACCTACCTGTCCCATTCTTTTCCTGCAACCATCAAGACATTGAATCGGTGAGGCATTAGATGACAAGCAACATGATAACCAGGATTACCTTGGATGAAAAGATTGCCTTGTCATTTGGTGCACCTCTCAGCAGGGACACATTGAAGTGAATGGGAATGTCAGCAAAGCCTGGTATCTTGTACATGCCAGGTCCTCGTGAGTACAGCACCCCTTCAGGTGAGTACACCTGCTCTTCCATGGTGAACAAGCCACAGCCCTGTACAAAAGCTCCTTCAATCTGGAGGACAATACAATCAATTACTGCATTCCATAAACAACAAAATTCATATAAACAAGTGAGTCAACAAGGCTGACATCTCACTGTACAATACCTAGTGATCCTGGTACAATGGTTATTGAATTACTATAAAGGCACAATACTAAATAATAAATTGCAAAATTGTAATTAAAAGTACACAATGACAGCAAACACTAAGATCAGGAGCTTACTGATGCTTGGAACGACTGGACTGTACTTAAATCATAAGTAATCCATACCTGTCCAATGTCAATAGCAGGGTTCAGGCTGTCGCCAACGTCCATCACAATATCTGTACGCAGAACCTGTCGGGTATGGCAACATCTCACCATGTCATGTAAGCAGTACATGTATGTAAAACATTACAGCACAAAGCCTTTAGATAAGTTATCGGTGGAATCAAGAGGAACTATGTTACAGTTGTACTCTTTTTAAGAACCCACAACCGAGACGGAAGTAAATTGTAACTTGTAATATTCATATCATCAAAAACCACTATTATATAACTTGCAAGTTTTACCGTGTGATCTCCAGTCAGGCAATCAATCTCGACCTCAGACACAGCTGCTCCGTAGCAGAAGTAGTTGAAGGGCCTCCCTTCATTCTTCTGCATGTCGTAATCTAGTCCTGGGGTCCTGCATGGACAACAATTCACAACTGTTACAATGTAAGTCTACTTAAGAAATATCTGGATTAGTCAAAGTAAAAAAGCACTGCTCTTGCTCATTACAATGCAGCAAAAGCACACAAACCTGTAGAATCCAGTGGCGGACAGACCGACTCTGTCAAAGTATGCTGCCCGCACCCAGTCATCCCAGGAGCCCTTCCCCATGTAGGGCTCCAGTCGCTGCAGGATGGTCTCACAGGCAATCTGAGAAACAACATGATATGGGTCAGCTGTGTCACACAACCACAGTGTAATTCGGAGGATATAAGAATACTGATCTACCACACATGACATCCTTAATGATTAAATCAACTATCATAGTATGGGAAATGAACATGACTGTGAGCAAGACGTGCTCTTTAGATTTATCTTTCTATAAGGCATGAAACAAAACATGGCACAAGAGGACTTTGGACCAGACCTTTACTGCCATTCCATTGAGATCTGAGCTGGCACTGGCAGCAGTAGGGGAGGTGTTAGGCACAGTGTTGGTGCTGGTCTCACTGATGTGGATCCTCGAGGTGGGAATCTTCAGTGCCCTGCAGGCCACCTGGACCATCTTGGTGTGCAGACCCTGCCCCATCTCTGTCCCACCGTGGGTCACCAGCACAGACCCATCGGTGTACACATGCACAAGAGCACCCGCCTGGGGGGAAATACAAAGTTAACACATCACACAAGGAACAGGGATAAGGAGGTAGATGCCCTGAATTAAATCTGTATTTATATAGCAATGTTTTGGCAAAAAATTCAAATACACACAGCAAATATATGATCAATGTGATCATTGATCATATATTTGCTGTGTGTATTTGAATTTGAATTTGTTACACCTAGATTCAAATTCAGATACACTGAGGGTTTCTAGTCGATAAGTTGAAGTAGCAAAACTTAATCACTTACATTTCTGGATAGAGCTTGCTGATACATATCAAAGAAAAGTTGTGGAACCTAGGAGGATCTGGTAGGTTATAACATCTTAACGTAGCGGGCAATGTGGATTTATGTGGTTTTAACACAGTGCTTGCCTGTCGCATTCATTACCTTCGCCGAGAAGGTTATGCAGAGGGTAGCGTTTGTGGGTTTGTGTGTTTGTCTGTCTGTAATGGACCAGCATAACTCAAGAATGCCTGGATGGATTGTTTTGATATTTTTTGATATATACTTGTCCAAAATGTAAGGAAACAAGACACACACACCACTGTGCACAGTAGCCTGATACCGCAAACAAGTGAGGAGATTGATATGGGGTCTCCAAAGATATATATTAAAGCAGTTGTGTATTGGAGGGCAAAACAGATCAAGTGGTCAATACACATCCATGCATGCTCTTCAAGCAGAGGCAGGGCTTGTTTTTGACGTCCTTTATGCGTTTTGGCCAGGCCAAGTTTCTATTTGGCATTTGGGGTGGCGCACAAAAGAAACTCTGCCAAAAAAGGAAGCCTGGGCAAAACGCCTGAAAGAGGTCCAAAACAAGTCAAGGCCCATTCTCTGCTTGGAGGGCAATCTTTCCTAAAGAAGTAGGAGTGAAATGTAAGGATAATTGTGTAAAGGTATTCATATATCATATACGCCAGCACTTCTATAGTGTTTTCTCTGAAAAAGTATTGAATACACCATTGGTGATTGTCCAAGCGTAAGGGGCTTAGGTGTAGTTTACGCCCTAAAACTTCGATTTTGCAACCCGACGGAATAACTGTGCGTTGGTGATCTTATACAGCTTCCGACGTCGTCTGATGCCGTCGGTCGCCTTATAACTACGTCGGAGCTTTAAACTCCGTCGGGCCTTATAACACCGTTGGACCATAAACTACGTCGGACCTTAAACTACGTCGATGATTAACCTGCGACGGTGATTAAGTCCTTATCTTAACCTGCGACGGGGATTAAGTCCTTATCTTAACCTACGACGGTGATTAAGTCCTTATCTTAACCTGCGTCGAGGATTAACTCGACGGGGACCTCTTTCACACCTTGTTCACACCTCCCTATCAACAGAGATGTGTATTGATACCAATGGTCGACTAGACGTGTCACAGCGGTCCTGAGCACCAGAGGTGGGGGAGCGGTGAAAGTAAAACTAGATCATGTCTTCTACGCCTTTGGCCCAATAACTCGACTACACACCTGACCTTTTGTAAACGGGCAAGATATCAACCACTTCAACCGTATCAAGGACATCTATTCTATATCAATTTTTAAAGAAGAATATGGATGTTTTCCCGAATTATCACGTGTTAGCGCGGCACGTTGCTTCTCACATTAGCCGTGGCGGCTACAGAAGGGCGTTTTTGCTTGTAAATGTTATTACATTATACTAGCCTTTATAAAAGGGCTAGTAAAATAAAATAGCACAAAAACGCCATTCTGTAGTCGCCACGGCTACCTCTCGCCTGTATTTCTTTGGCCGGAAGAGAGGAGGAGTGCATTTTGTATTCAAAGAAACTTAAACGACTAACCGTTCTTTACAGACCATCTTAAGTTTAAGGTATGTTTGCCTACATGTATATGTAAGTCGGTGAGAATTAAGGAAATGCAACAAGACACTCATTCAACCAAAAATAGACCCTTTAATAAAAACAAAGCAAATCAGATGGCATGTAATTCTCTGATACACAGTCATATATATATACACATCATATATAAAAACAATCAATACATCAGAATACACATTCATATTAATATATGTGCCATCTATATTTATACATGTATCTATATTAAAGGGCATAAGACACCAAAATACAACATTGTCTTATTATCTGAAATAGGAATAGCATCATTGAAGGAATATAAACGTTTAAAACAAATACACACCCTTCTGATGTTATCTAACATTGAACCATCAGAAAACATACTTCCATGGATCCAGCTCTTTATTCTTATCTGATCTTCTCACCAGGTGATTACATTGATCAGTGACTAATGCCAGCTCATGACGTCACAAGGAAGACGGCAGCCGGTTCGAAACCTTACACAACGACTTGCGAAAAACATTATTTGATGAGCAAACAGTGCTTAATTATCGTGATAACATTTAATTAAAGGATTTAACAATATCTATTTCGTTTTCTTGTGAAAATAATGTTCTTTCCGAGCCGTTGTGCAAAGTTCCAAATCGGCTGCCATGTTCTCGTGACGTCATCAGCTGGCAAGTCACTGATTAATGTAATTACCTGGTGGGAAGAATCAAAATCTGGAGGTATGATGTTTTTATGATTCGATGTTCAATAACATCCAAAGTGTGAATATTTTGTGAAAATTTCTATATCGTTATACAGTAGTATTATGTTGTAATTTCCGGAAATTCTTAATGTTCATGTCAATGGTGTCTTATACCCTTTAATTTCATTGCTAAGCTTGTCAAATTCACAACCTCGGTAGGGATAAATAAAGCATCAGTTGTTCCATTTACATGAATCAACAAAAACTATAACAAAATTGTTTATAGTCACACTCATTTAATTCCTTGTTCTTATAGTTACACTTTGAGAAAAAGACATTTAAACGGGCATACAACTAGGAGAAACTGGTTAGACAAAAGAAAGCAGTGTGATGCCCACCCATATACGACCACATAACAGATAAACATTTCTAATTACAACATATTTTGACAAACTGTAACTACTTGGATGATAAGGACTTTTTTCTCCAGCACAGGTCTGTGACCGTCTGTCCCTTTGTGCACCAATGTACAGCAATGCTTCATTTATGCTATTTCATATTGTTTTGCACATCCTGTCATAAAGCTTATGAACTCATCCATTGGCCTTATCTATACACTGCCCCCTCACGTTGTTTGGTCGGCTAGCTGAAGCTGTTAACCAGGGGTTGGCAACGAGGAGAAAGAACGTGAGGGGCTTTATTAGGGGATGGGAGGAACCATGTGCTAAGCCTGTTTTGAGTGCAGCTGCTAAGCTATCACTTCCCAGAGCCCCCTAACCCCAAATGAAGACAAACACATAGGTGCATTTAATTCACAATTATGGACAGGTGTGAAAACAACAACACTTGCAATACACACCCACTGACATATTGGAAAACACACACACACACACATGTAATACTAATGTAATTACAAATACACACACAAGTACATCAGGCGTCTCTCTGTCTCTGTCAGACAAAGTAAAACAGCATCACAAAAGCCACCTCTCTGTTTAAAAAGAAAGTAAATCAACCTCATCAGTAGATAAAGCCAAACACCTGTCTTCAGAGAAAGTAAAACAACATTTACAGACAGCCAAATGCCTGTCTTCAAGTGTAAAAAACATTTACAGACAGCTAAACACCTCCTTGTCTTCAGGGAAGAAGCAGCATCACAACAGACAGCCAAACACCTCTGTCTTCAGAGAAAGTAAAACAGCATTATTACAGACAGCCAAACATCCTGTCTTTGGGGAAAGTAGAACAGCATTATTACAAACGCAAACATCTCCTGTCTTAAAAAAAAGTAAAACAGCATCATTACAGACAGCCAAACACCTCCTGTCTTCAAAGAAAGTAGAAGAGCATTATTACAGACAGCCAAACACCTCCTGTCTTCAAAGAAAGTAAAACAGCATCATTATAGACAGCCAAACACCTCCTGTCTTCAAAGAAAGTAGAAGAGCATTATTACAGACAGCCAAACACCTCCTGTCTTCAAAGAAAGTAAAACAGCATCATTATAGACAGCCAAACACATCCTGTCTTCGAAGAAAATAGAACAGCATTATTACAGACCTGCCTACCTGCCTACGTGCTCAGGCCAGAACCTGGCCCCTTGCTTTCCAGGAGGATCCTCCATGTAGTCCTGTCCCTTGCCCT
Source organism: Branchiostoma lanceolatum (assembly GCF_035083965.1). Taxonomy (NCBI): domain Eukaryota; kingdom Metazoa; phylum Chordata; class Leptocardii; order Amphioxiformes; family Branchiostomatidae; genus Branchiostoma; species Branchiostoma lanceolatum. Next base: position 22,751,295 of record NC_089725.1, on the reverse strand, counting down.
AGCCTCTGCTAGCGATTTCGCACCCCCCCCCCAATCAATTTGTTCACCCCATACTAAAGTAACGTTATGTGTTCTGTTACGGAATTCGTAATTCACGTAATTCACAGTGGCTACTATCAGATGCTATCTTTTTAACAAATTGAATGTGAATAATAGTAAATGAACGTTACTTCATGCGTGGTTTGATTGTAATTTCAGTTCCTATAGTATGATATTACCAACATACAGTTATCGTTTTACGAGTATATAATGCAAAAATTTACCTTTTGTTTACCTTTCATGATCTTTTGACTAGGTTCGTTCCTTTGGCTATTGATGAACAAAGACAAGACAACACATCAAATTGAATGTATTTAAACTTTATTTTAGATGCAAAAAATAACTTTCAATGATCATCTCTCCAGCAATTTTGAATTTGTGATATCTGAAATTTGAACATTTTTGGATGAAATAACTAACTAAAATTTGTAGAACAGTAACAAGCAAAAGTTTCAGCAGTTTGATACAAGTTATATTAATGCCTTCCATAAGAAGATGTTCAAGATGTTCATTGAAATACCAGCCTCACATAGTTTTCAATCATGATGATTGTTTTTTTATGAGATAACGGGTTGGAATGGATAAGGCTGGATTGTCAGTGCCAAGGGTGCAATGGTAAAACTAAAAAACGAAATGATGTTGTGCCCTATGATTTTCATTTCCTTTTGAGTGATGCTCCATCCATCTGGTAAGTCAAAATAGCAGTGTTATATGAGAGATCAATGGATGGATGTGTCAATTACAACTTCTCAGAAAAAAATATGAAAGAAGAGCTATGAACAAACCTATCTGCAACATTTTCAGACACCAATAAACATAACTTTTGTTATCCGTGTAGTTACCAGTAAGTTCCATAGCACATACTTTCTTGCAAGATCCAAGTGCTGTTCAATAAACTTTCCACACAGCAGACATAATTTGCCTCAAACAGCATAGATCAGTGGATGCAAGGGTTCCCGGAGTCTTAGATGTTTGTTCTGTCAGACACAGCAACTTGTAATACTCTCGATTACCACGTTAAACTATGGCTTTATTATACTAAAATGCAGTTTTAGATATAATTGCTTCACAGACAGAGCAACTTTCGAAATGTTTGGGGGGGGGGGGTGCAAAATCACTAGGGGGTGCGAGGAGGGGGTGCGAAATCACTAGCTGGGGGTGCAAGATCGCACTTCCGACTTTGACTTTGAGGCTTTAAAACCGGGGTGATTTTGACACTGCCGGTGTCACAGGGATTTCGCACCCCCCTGATTTTGAACCCCCCGGTGCGAAATCACTAGGGATCTCGCACCCCCAGGTGCGAAAACCCTAGCGATCTTGCACCCCCCAGCTAGGAATTTCGCACCCCCTCCTCGAACCCCCCTAGGGATTTTGAACCTCCCCAAATATTTCGAAAGGTGCTCTGTCTGTGCAGCAATTATATTCAAAACTGCATTTTGATATAATAAAGTCATAGTTTAACGTGGTAATCGAGAGTATTACAAGTTGCTGTGTCTGACAGAACAAACATCTAAGACTCCGGCCGGGAACCCATGCCCTGGACTAATGTAACGCTACTAGTATTTCAGCACAGCGCGATGATGGTGACTCTATGTGCACGATGATTCGTTGTAGCCTCTACCAGGCTCCGCGAGATGGCTGGGAAAATAGTAGGAATCGGCAAATAAAGGGAGTTAGCTATGGAGAGAGGGTCCAATCTGGAGAGAAGATATATCTGCCATATACCTTCTCTCCAGATTGGACCCTCTCTCCGTAGCTAACTCCCTTTATTTGCCGATTCCTCCTATTTTTTCAGCCATCTCGCGGAGCCTGGTAGAGGCTAAATTCGTTGTAATATTCTTCCTTTGTGCCATGAGGAATGTACGATTAGTTCATAGTTTTACTTCAATGTTCATAATTGATTTTTTAAATTATTTTAGAGACTTGAATAACATTTTATCATACAAAGTTATATCACATATTGAATGGATGACGGGTGTTAAATAGGGTTAGAAAAAATTAATCGAAGCCTTAATCGAAATCTTATGACATTTCTGAGTAAGAATTATTAGTTATTTAATGTTAAAAACTATGGGATAAAAAAATGTAGCCACCAGGATTTGAACACAAGAACCATGACTCCCAGATAGTCATTGCACAACCCACTTGGTTACCACTTCAGTCAACAGAGCATTTGAAATGTCAATTATAGTTACCAATCAATTTGTTAAAAAGATAGCCACTGGGAATTATGAATGCCGTAACAGAACACATACTACATCCTGGGGGTGCGAGATCACTAGAGGGGTGCGAAATCGCTAGGGATTTCGCACCGGGGGGTGCAAATTCACTAGCGATTTCGAACCGGGGGGTTCAAATTCACGGGGGGTGCGAGATCCCTGTGACACCGGTAGTCTGCGGGAAGACGGCCACTCATGGCTTCAGATCAAGGCACAGGTGTCTACATACCACAGACAGACACTTCAGAGACAAAGTCTTTATTTTGATTTAACCAAGGTGAGATACGGAGACCAGCACGTCGTTCTGTATATTACATTTTGGTTGTGATTTGTAAAAAGGCTATCGGCAGTCATTTAGCATACTTCTGCGGCTTGATTTCGATTTCTTTAAAACTTGTATGCTTTGTTACGCACTGGCTTAATATAGGTAAATTCTTTGTGAATATTAGTTTTGTCTTTGTGTACTAGTGTATGAAGGAAATACTTTTAATTGCGGGGCGTAGATCGGCTACACCCCTTACGGGCCCCTCGTGACCAAGGCGGGACTCATTACGCTCACGTTTGGTGCAGGTGTTCAGGGCTGATAGGTCCCCCAGGAAAATCGGTCCCCAATCCATGTTGGGGGTGGCCTCAAAAGTAAGAAGGCCCACAGGGCCAAACCCATAAATGTCATCCACAAACACTGTCTTTGAATTGAATACTTAATGCCAAATGTATGAATTGTGAGTTGGGGCGGACATTGTCTACAAACACAAATACGAACGTTTCATCAACAAAAAGTATCAGTTTTTGGCCATTGCAGGGACACATTTTCCCGGGGTAGCCGGGATTTCCGGACCCCTCATAGGAAAGTCAACAACTCTTCTCCTAGTAGTGATGCATTTGGAAAATTACTTTTTTAACTTTAAGTGATGCTCTTAACACAAAAATATAAACGTTTCAAGGGCAACAGTCTCTGCATTTGACCATTGAGGGGATTTCAGGGGACACATTTTCCCGGGGTACCCAGAATTTTCGGTCCCCGCATAGGAAAGTCAACAACGCTTCTTATGATGCACTTGGAAACCTGTTTTTCAACTTGAAGACGCTTCTCTAAAGATTTCCCCCAAATAAATACAAACGTTTCAAAAGCAAAAAGGCTCAGCATTTGTCCATTGAGGGATTTCAGTGGGAGGGGGACACATTTTCCCGGGGTAGCCGGGATTTTCGGTCCTCTCATAGGAAAGTCAACAACGCTTCTTCTGATGGACTTGGAAGCTTCTTTGTCAACTTGAAGGCGCTTATCTGAAGATTTAACACAACTATAAACGTTTCAATAGCAAAGAGTTTCGGGACTTGGCCATTGAGGGGATTTCGGGGGAAGGGAACACATTTTCCCCGGGTAGATCTAGCCGGGATTTTCGGTCCCCTCATCAAAAAGTCAACAACGCTTCTTATGATGGACTTGGAAATTGTTTTTCAACTTGGAGACGCTTCCCTGAAGACTTTACACAACTATAAACGTTTCGAAAGCAAAAAGTCTTAGGATTTGGCCATTGAGGGGATTTTACTTTTATATTTTTGTGTTAAGAGCATCACTTCAAGTTAAAAAGTAATTTTCCAAATGCATCACTACTAGGAGAAGAGTTGTTGACTTTCCTATGAGGGGACCGGAAATCCCGGCTACCCCGGGAAAATGTGTCCCTGCAATGGCCAAAAACTGATACTTTTTGTTGATGAAACGTTCGTATTTGTGTTTGTAGACAATGTCCGCCCCACCTCACAATTCATACATTTGGCATTAAGTATTCAATTCAAAGACAGTGTCTGTGGATGATATTTATGTCTTTAGACTTTGGCCCTGTGGGCCTTCTTATTTTCGAGGCCACGCCCGCTATGGATTGGGGAGAACCTTCCCAATATATACGCCGCCCTTATAGGAAGTCTGCGAAGGAGGCTAGGCTTTATCTGTTTCTTTGAGAGACTTTACCTCTGTCTGGATCTGTACAATTGTATCAGTTCGTCGTTTCACAGTCTCAGGAAGACTTCTGCATACTGCGCATATACGGTTATTGTTTCCACTGAAGATTTGACGGTACATTCCATCTGATTATGCCAAGAAATTGGAGGCCTGGATTTTGAAATACTCGACCTTTATTGTGTAAAGCAGAAGTTTAAGGAGAAAATGATTGCAATGGATTGGGGATGCTCAGTATCACATTTAGAGATTTGCTGCATACATTATGAGGGGAGAAAGGTGTAGTCAAATCCTTACACTACCGCTGCCTCTGATAGGGGCGATTTGGACGAGAGATTTAATCAGTAATTAACCTACGACTTCTGAATACCAGCTCGCCAGTAAATTAATGGGATAAAGGGGTGCTATCTCATCAAAATACTAGTAAGTATTTCTCTCTTATAGTGAATTAATGGGATAAAGAGACGTCTCTTATGGTGAATTGAAGAAATAGCTTTGCAAATACAAGTTATCCCATCTTTTCAAACTATCCCGTTTTCTGACAAGAATTCTTTTCAGAACTAAGTAAATGTAATAAAAGATCAAGTCTGTAAATAATCAAGTCGTAGCACGTTTTTCCAATTACGGGTGCCATACAGGTGAACGCCAATTGGCACACCTTGGGGAACAGACTCTGACATTGCCTCTACGGGGTGGCGGCTGCTTGATTATCTCCATGAAAAAAGGCCTTTTCATGGAGATACTGTTTTGCGTGCGTTGGTATTTGTGTGTATGTTTGTGTCACCGGATGCTTAAAATCAGCATAACTGTAGAACATGTACATGGATTGTAATGATATTTGGTTTGTGGGTAGGTGTTAGGAGGAGGAAGGTCAAGGTCGATTTTGGGCCCCCTGGTATGTGTCACTGGAACTGCAATGGCGTATTTGTAAGAAATCTTCTAAGGAGAATAATTGAAGAAAGGATCGACAGATTGTCATGTTATTTGGTACACAGGTAGGTTAGACAGAGATGTACACAATTAAGTGTAAATTATGCAAATGAGACTTAATTTGCATAAGTAAGGAGGAAAATCGTTTGCATGTGTGTCGCTGGATGCTTAAAGTCAGCATAACTGTAGAACGTGTAGATAGATTGCAAGTAATAGTTAAAGGATGGGCGGGGCGAGTTTATGTGGATTTGGTACAGCCCCGCACCCCCCTCGGATTTTGTTGGCAGCCCTCGGGCGGACATGTAAATGGTGGGCGTCTCCAACTTAGTCAGTGGGCGTCTCCAACTTAGTCAATTTATTCGTTGGTTAGTGCATGGGCGTCTCCAACTTAGTCAATTTATTCGTTGGTTAGTCCACCTCTGGTACCTAAGGGACCTTACTATGTGGATTTAATCACAAGAAATACACGCTCCTGATTGGCTGAGGAAAGAGGGTCATGTTCTTATGATAGTTGGTATGTGGGTATGTGCTGGGAGGAGAAAGGTCAAGGTCGATTTTGGGCCCCCTGGTATGTGTCACTGGAACTGCAATGGCCTATTTGTAAAGATGTTCTAAAGGAGAATAACTGAAGAAAGGATCAACAGATTTTCATGTTATTTGGTACGCAAGTAGGTTGGACAGAGATGTACACACTGAAGTGCAAATATGCAAAGTTAGTGTGTTTGCGTGTGTGTGCGCGTGTGTGTATGTTTGTGTCACCGTGTGTGTATGTTTGTGTCACCGGATGCGTAAAGTCAGCATAACTGTAGAACGTGTGGATGGATTGTAATGATATTTGGTATGTGGGTAGGTGTCGGGAGGAGAAAGGTCAAGGTCGATTTTGGGCCCCCTGGTTTGTGTCACTGGAACTACAATGGTGTAATTGTCAAAATCTTTTAAGGATAATAACTGAAGAAAGGAGCGACAGATTTTCATGTTATTTACTATGCAGGTAGCTTAGACAGAGATGTATACAATGAACTGCAAATTATGCAAATTGGACTTAATTTGCGTAAGTAATGAGGACAATCTATATTTGCAGTGTTGTCGATTGCATATTGTGGAACAACATCTGTTACTTGTAGTAGCTATTTATAGCGAAAGTGGGTCACTTCTCCTGCCGCCCCCCCGGCGACAAGTGTGGGTCATACAATTGAGCGATATAGGGCGTATTCACGTGACGTCATCACCCCTGCCCTCCGTGGGCGGCCATGTTGGTGCTCACCCTGCAGCGAAGTTTCTCGGTGTCCGACGGTCTCTAAATTTCCAAGGAATGCGAAGTCGTCTGATCGCTGTTTTATTATATGCAAAGAGTCTCCAGCCTCACATCCTTTTCGCTACAAAAATCCAATTTCACCTACTGGAAATGACCCATTATCGACGAGCGTGGAAATGTTTTCCCCAGCTGCCTACAAACATGGCCGCTAAACTGTTTACAGAGTACGCATAAAATCAGTTCACAACATACAAGTGTTCCAAGGCCTGCAACCACGTAGTACAGTGTATTGAGTGTCGTGAAAAATTTTGTTGACAGGGAGTACGTTATGATCGGGAAAGTTCGACGTTGAAAGACCCCCCAGTTTACGAACGAATCTCAAGCAAGTCGGCTCAGTACACGGTGCCGCCACTGTGTTACACAACGGGCCTGTAATTTGCTTTTCGACCAGATACAAAGGTTTCTATACACTCACGTTGACTCTCAACCCGTATGTCAGAAATCCACTTTTGTTTCAGTCGTTAGTCCCTTCGTATCATCCCTTACCTACACGAGAAACGCCAAACTAATCTTACTGTTACCCGATCAGTGTGTGCTTTATCAGTCCCAATCAAACATCTGACCACGAGGCAAAACACCATGATTGTGAGACAAAACGTTTCGAAGGGAAATTGTGAATGGCGTAGAAAACATCTGCTATTTATACGGAGAGTTCCATAGGGCTCCACTATCAAGTGAGCACCAACATGGCCGCCAATGCTCGTTGCTAGAGGGAGGGTCACGTGACTGAATACGCCCTATAGAATGGGAGAACTTGTTTAATAAAAAAACAAAGTTTCATGGAGATTTTGGGTCCTAAGACACTTGTTCAAATTGTGCTAACTTGAACCACTTGTAATAGAATAGTTATCAGAGACAGCTACGATTGTTTTGTTTTTTCAATGCTTTTTCATAGATGAAATGGGAACGATAGCGATGTATGAAATCGCAAAACACTTAGCTTCTTGTCCCCGCCGATCGCTAAAGTTCGTACCTTCCAGGGTCTTATCTTATTATCTTCGCCGAAAAGATTATGTTTTCGGTTACTACGGCTGTTGGGTGGGTCTGTATGTATGTCAAGAGCATAACTCGAGAAACCTTTGATGGATCTTCATGATTTTTTGTAGGTGTGTAGTGGTTGTGCAAAGGAAGGTCAAGTTCGAAAACCGTTCACCTGGCGTATTCCAACAGTACTGCAGCGGACTTTGCGTGTTTTTGTGTTTGTGTGTAGGCAAAAAAAGTGACGGAAACGTTAATGGATCTTCATGATTTTTCGTAGATGAGAAGCGGTTGTGTGAACGAAGGTCAAGGTCGAAAATTGTTTATCTGGCGCTTTCCTACAGTACTGCAGCGGGCTTTGTATTTGTGTGAGTTTGTATGTCGCCAGCATAACTCAAGGTGCTGTAGACGGCTGTGCATGATATTTAGTGGGTAGGTAGGAGTGTCAAAGAGGAGGGTCAAATTCGATAATGGGCCTCCTAGCGGATATTCAAGGTACTGCAGTTGAGTTTTAAAGCTTGAGTTCGAATTTTCTGGAGGTGCCAGGTTCATGTTTTTCAGTAATACATAGAGTCTGGAACAGGGAATGAGTGGTGTAAGTTTGTGCCCCCTAGCGGCTTTTTTTGGACCTACAGTTGGCGTTTATGTTGAAACCTTTGGAGGCGAATAACTGAAGAAGGGGTTAACGGATCGTCATGATGTTTGGCATGTAAATAGCTTAGGTAATAACCAAATACATATTATGAAAACCAGGAGCTAATTTGCATAATAAATGAGGAAAGTTTATTAATCCGCTTAAAGTTTTTGGTCGAATTTTTGCAGGTGCTATGGTTATGATTTTTGAGTGGTAGATAGATCTTGGGGCAGGGAGTAAGTGATGTAAGTTAACTCAAGCAGGGATTGGTTATTCTTGTATTTGGTATATATGTACCTTAGTTGATGATCAACATAATGATATGCACAATATGCAGATCATGACCTACTTTACGTAATCATTTAGGAAAATGTATAGCACTGCTGCGCCATAGTACGCGGAATGTGATAGTACACATCTTGCGTCCAGAATCCAGGTCAACAGCTGGCGTCCTGAATCTAGGTCAACAGCTAGCTTACTAGTTGGGCGATTGAAGAGAAAGGACTAAAATGTATCTGTTATGTTTGGTATGAAGATAGCTAGATTTAAAAGTGAATCTGATGATTGACGTAAGATGATAATTATGCCAAACAGGACCTAATTTGCATGATTAATGTTTTTTTTAAATCCGCCGAGTTCTATGTTTGTGCGCGTTTATATGCATTTAAGTCGTATTTTAGTCTTTGTGAAAGCTTGTATCAGGGTCTGCATATTGTTCAGTTACTAGGGCTAACCCTTTATAATAGCCTTAGCCTTTGGGTAGCCCTGGCTGTACTTATCTACAGCCGAATAAACAAATCAGAAAAATCACATTTGAAAAATGTGTATCATCCTTCACTGAGAAAGAGAGGCTAGGATTATTGATTATAATCAAAATACCAATTATTCAAATGACCTCATTTGAATTATTGCTGACATTATACTAAAATAATAACGCTATACTGGTAAATGACGGGAACGTTTTATATTCATATTTGGTATTTTAAACTAGCTTAGGTAAATCTGATTATTGACATAGCCAAGTCAAGTAAAACAATAAGATGCTAATAGGGTCTAATATTTGAAAAAATTATACTACTACACTGCGTCTCGAAAATCTATCTAGTTGCCTGAGTAACTGTTTTATTGCGTATCTTATTACCTGGATGTCTAACTGTCATTGATATTCCATGAGAGGACTTTCAGACATGTGGCATATCAAGCCACTGAGAAAGAGGGGAACATTGATAGATATTATTTAAGCAAATAAAGACTTAAATTGAATGATTGTTGAGAAAAACGGCTATGTAATGCCATATTGGTAAATGGTGGGAATTTGGTACTTGCATCTGTCGGTACAATTCATATCATTTGGCGAAGATATGAGGTCGTGGAACTCTAGTCTTATCTATTTTACTGGGCAAAAGCCGGTGTGGGTATCACACCCAGGGTGCACGGTCATGGCAAATTGCGAAGTTTGTCGTTTCGGCGCGGGCTGTTGTTGAACTCTTGTCTTTAGATTTGGCAGAACGAAGAAGTCACTGGCCACGGAAAGCATGCCTGAGACTGTGGTCGAGGGGAAACCGGCGCTTGTTTTCTTCGTAAATGGCAGAAAGGTAAGTTACGCCAAACGTTGTTGTGCTGTCAAGGATGTAAAGCTCCTGTCACACTTGTGCGTATAAGCCATTCCGTGTGAGTTCCGTGTTGAATTTTGACAATGCGCAGTTGTACGCTCAAAATATAATTTTTTTTAGTTATGCGCGTCGTACATATAGCGTGTGAATAACGAATTCAACGCATCCAATGCGTTTGAGACACGTATGATTTGCATATGAAGTGCGCAATAGTGTTATCCTTGCAGCGAATAGCTGCGTATCTGGTGCGTATGCTGGGCGTATTCCGGACGCACACAACGTCTGCCGACCGCATGCCTGACGCACTTCCGACTAATGCCAATCAAGTTATGAGCGTATTTGGTTGCATTGATATTAGTATCTGTTATGGGAAGACGCCTCCATAACTGACGAAAAGTAGGACCTTTTGTATATATGTAACAGGGACAGCAATTTTACTTTTGGAACACGCCGTGACACTTAGAGCCATTATTTAGCCTGTGAATTTGGTTGCGTTGATATCAGTAGTTACGAAAAATGTTATCGTAAGACGCCTCCACAAGCAACGAACGGTAGAACTTTTATATGCATGTAAAATGGACACATTTGTGTGGGCCATTTCAATGATTATTTAAATCAAAAGTTATGTACACTTTGCTGGCTGTGTTTGTTTCCTCTCTGCCCTTAACTAAATTGAATACCCGACCGGACCAATGAAATACCAAATCTGGAATGTACCCCGGATGTTCACCGAGTACGCTATATGCACGCTATCCTCACGTTATCTGTGCGTTGTTCATACGCTACTGGTAAACACAATGCGCTGCCCGATCGCAGGACGAACGACACTCATTGGTGACGTATATTCTTATTCGCTATTTTTTTAAGACTGGTTTATTTTCAATGATCTCATTAGCAGCTGTGAGGCTGAATTGCCGAGATACATTACATTTCATTTAAAACAACTACTTCATTTCATCCGCAATAATTAAAGACTACTTGTTAAAATACAACAATGCTTGTTAAAATATGACAATATACACAACAATACTTGTTGAAATAAACAATATACATAACAATACATGTTAAAATACGGCAATATACACAAGGTAAGCTTCATCTCGTAAGACATATTGTAAATGCCAATGTTTCTTAAAATTGCCGCCTTTAGAAATGTTAATAAGATATAGGCAAGTTCCCGCCAAATCTAGGACACGTGTTTTGGATAGACTCTAGGGACCTCAGCACATGGAAAGAAAATAGGCTCACTCAGAAGAGAGGGACAGGCTTCTCAAAACAGGAGAGCTCAGGGCTTTGTCAAACGACTCTGTCAGAGTTCTCCGTCGTGAGTTGAGAGTTGGCAGTCCCAAAAGGGGAGGGAGCAGTTGAACAGACTTCCATCAGATTATATACAAAACAAGGAACAAAAACGGGCTTCAAAGTACACATGTCTAGTTGCCGTTTTTGGAAAACGCCGGGGTTCGACTCCTGCATTCTAACGCACTAGACGTGTTTGAACGTAAACAAACCCTGATCTTACCCCCTGCAGCTGGGAATCACTGGTCTAGTAGGGGAAAATCCCCTCCCAAATGATGCAATTCTATACCATAACAAAGGTCAAAGGTCACAATTTCTTGCTGGATTTGAAAATTAAACACATGTCTGGTCCCCCTGCCTGAAAACTGGCCAAAATTGACCAAAGATTTCACCAGGAAAAAATTCTCAAAAATAATAACAAGAAAACTGGGCTTTGTGCGCAGGTCCATTAACCGGTCCCTCCCCAAAAGAGACCAAGCAGCGGTGTACGATGTGTATTCAACACCCAGGATGACGCGCAGGGCTCTTCTTTGGACTTTCTCAATTTTGTCACTTAAGGTCTTAGGCAGTCCGGGGTGCCAAATCGGAGAGGCATATTCCAAAATTGGCCGAATGTAGGAAATGTACACCGTGATCAGGTCCTCTATGGAGAGATGAAAGTGCTTCAGTTTCTTGAGAAAGTACATGCGCTGATTAGCTTTAGTACAGATTGAGTCCACGTGTGAGTTCCATTTAAGGTCAGCCTGGAGGATAAACTCTCATCACTTTCACTTGTATAACTTCAATGTTGTTAACAGTAAGAGGAGGGGGGATGGAATGGGACTTTCTGAATTGGACATGCATCACTTTACATTTCTTCGGGTGTAACTTCATGTGACTCGTGCGAGACCAATGATCCAAGTCGTTAAACTTAAGGTCCTGTTGCATGTTTGAAGGACTTGAGGTAGGGTTCCTTATCTCTAATAGATTCAAGTCGCCAACAAATTTCCAGCGTTTGGAGGCAGCGTTACGCGCGGCACAGTTAATGTAGGCTAGAAATATTATTGGTCCGAGTAAAGTCCCCTGGGGTAATCCACAGGTAACGTTCAAGTTGTCGGAAAGTGTTCCATGGTAGCGAACAGCCTGGCTTCTGTTACTGAGAAAGTCTACAATCCATCTCGTCACTGACGGGCGCAGTCCGAGTTGAAGCAGGCGTTGGATTGCAACGTTATGACTTACTGGATCAAAAGCCTTACTGAAATCCGTTGAGACAAGAGAGCAAAGTATCCCAGGTTTATCCGTAGCTTTGAATAACTCATTAGTCATATCCAACTAATGAACTATACGTTCGATTATCGTGCGTTGTATCTGCGCTGCAAGTACGCGATGTGGTCGCTGCGCAGAGATCGTGCGGGAAGAGAAGCGTATTACGGCGATTGGAGCGCAAACACAAAGCGCGCTCGTACCTTACTCGACCGATGTCGGACGTGTGAACTGCGTTCTTATAACGTCTGAGCTGCGTCCCAGCGTTCGCACGAAAGTTTTCGTTAAGGCCCTGTCACACTTGTGCGTATAACATGAGCGTGTGAGTTGCGTGTTAACATTTTTGTCATACGCCGGCGTGCGCCCAATACGCGCCTAATTTGTTTCTCAATCGTTTTGTGATAGTTTTAGACACGCAGGCACACGCAAGGCACGACCCAGTACGCCTGATATGTTTGAAACTACCGAAAACTACTTCTCTTGCGGCACGATCTCTGCGCAGCGACCACATCGCGCACTTGCAGCGCAGATACAACGCATGATGATCGACCGTTTAGCGAATAAGAATATACGTCACGAATTAGTGTCGTTCGTCCTGCGATCGGGCAGCGCATTGCACGTACCAGTAGCGTCTGACAAACGCACAGATAGCTAACGGATATCGTTCAAATAGCGTGCTTGACGAACATCCATGATCCATTCCACCAAAGCCTTTTCTACCTCAGCATCTATGGAGTAGCTGGTCTTCTTTGCTCGTGGCTTTTGGGGGGTAGCAGACGAGGCCTGAGTTGAGGGTGACCCGGAGGTCTGCTCCTTCTCACCACCCTCGTTTGTGACCAGGGGAGTGAGACTGGACAGCTTCGCCTGATGGGGCCGGGGGACTGTCTTCAGTACCATGGCCAACACAACCATCACGGTCAGCTACAGCATCAGGGGTGTTCACGCCTCAACGGGTGGTCCAGAATTAGACGAGCCACGGCCACGGCCACGGCTAGCGCGGGTGGAAGAGCCACGTTTCAGCCGGCGCTGGAATGGATCACGGATGTTCGTCGAGCACGCTATGTGAACGATATCCGTTAGCTATCTGTGCGTTTGTCAGACGCTACTGGTACGTGCAATGCGCTGCCCGATCGCAGGACGAACGACACTAATTCGTGACGTATATTCTTATTCGCCATACGGTCGATCATCATGCGTTGTATCTGCGCTGCAAGTGCGCGATGTGGTCGCTGCGCAGAGATCGTGCCGCAAGAGAAGCGTATTACGGCGATTGGAGCGCAAACACAAAGCGCGCTCGTACCTTACTCGACCGATGTCGGACGTGTGAACTGCGTTATTATAACGTCTGAGCTGCGTCCCAGCGTTCGCACGAAAGTTTTCGGTAGTTTCAAAAATATCAGGCGTACTGGGCCGTGACTTGCGTGTGCCTGTGTGTCTAAAACTATCACAAAACGATTGAGAAACGAATTAGGCGCGTATTGGGCGCACGCCGGCGTATGACAAAAATGTTAACACGCAACTCACACGCTCATGTTATACGCACAAGTGTGACAGGGCCCTAAGCAGTCGTCGGAAGTGCGCCAGGCATGCGGCCGGCAGTCGTTGTGGGCATTCGGAATGCGCTCAGCACACGCACCTGATGCGCAGCTATTCGCTGCAACGATAAGAGTATTGCGCACTTCATATGCAAATTACACGTGTCTCAAACGCATTGGATGCGTTGAAGTCGTTATTCACACGCTATATGTGCGCCGCGCATAACTGGAAAAAAATTGATATTTTGAACGTACAACTGCGTGTTGTCAAAATTCAACACGGAACTCACACGGAATGGCTTATACGCACAAGTTTGACAGGGGCTGTAGTTTAAAAAATATCAGGCACACTGGACCGTGCCTTGCGTGTGCCTGCGTGCCTAAAACTATCACAAAACGATTGAGAAACGCATTAGGTGCGTATTGGGCGCACGCCGGCGTATGACAAAAATGTTAACACGCAACTCACACGCTCATGTTATACGCACAAGTGTGACAGGGCCTTTATACAGAGGCCAGGGTATCGGGGGCCAAGTGTTGCAAAATTACATATATATAAAGAAAGTAAATTTCTGATGTACAACGATATATGTTCAGGTTTACACACATATATACAAGGGAGGACACACGCACATATATGTTCAGGTTTACTCACACACACATATATACAGAGGAGGACAGATATATATGTTCAGCTTTACTCACACATATATATACAAGGGGCACACACGCACATATGTTCAGCATTACTCACACACATACATGTACATGTTCAGCTTTACTTACACACACACACACACACACATACACACACACACACACACACATACACACACACACATCATTGATACATCGTAACATGCGCACATGTACACTTAGGTTAGGTATGTCATGTGTAGATTATATATAATCTCTTAGAAGTATTACGATTGTAAGCTATGGTTATCATTTTCAAAGGTAGACAGCTCTTAGGCTCGAAAAGAAGTTTGTGGGTCTTGACCCCAATTTTGCTCCGAAATTTCAAGGAGAGTAACTCAAGAATGATATAATAAATGTGAAATATGCAAATCATGTCCTTATGCATCAATACTGAGTTAATGTTACGATTCTGCTATGTTCATGGAACAGTGGACATTACAACATGCAACAGATGAAGACGAAGGAGAACAACCAATGTCAAATAACAGTTCTGCATAATGTAAAGAAATCTATACTATAATACTACTGCGGTAAATGATGCAATTTTCACACTTGCAGCATTGAAAAATGAACTAAGGTAACTTATGAACAGCAATACATCAAGGCCCATTTTGTACAATTGCCCTTTTATGCTAAAACCTTTCTGGCCAAGATAAGATAAGTCTAAATCAGCAACGTCATACACTTTTATCTTAGAGTTCACAGTAACAATGCACCCTTGTGAGACGACTTTTCCTATCTCTGGGGACGCCGTTAGTAAGGAAAAAAATATTGATATGCACTGGCGATTTCACCGCACATATCAAAGTGAAATTACTCGCTTATACATCCAACATGTCAGAATGTATGTCAAGAGCATAACTTGTGAAGCTTTAGACGTATTCTCCGATGATGATTTTTGGTAGGTGTGTAGCGGTTGTGGAAATGGAAGTCAAGTTCGAAAATGGTTTACCTTGCGTTTTCGTACAGTACTGTAGCAGGCTGTGTATGTTTGCGTGTTTTTATGTGGGCAAAAAAACTGAACGGACTGTGGATGGATGGTTGCGCATGATATTCTTACCTTTATAAAGCAGCTGTTGTTCCTTTCTTTGGGTGAACAGAGTGATAATGACATAAACTTGACTAAGCACAAGGTATACCGGTAGGCAATACAAACTATTGCCATGGCGGCAATTGAATGTTTATTGTAAAGACCCTATCTCACTCATCTCACTGGACTCGCGGCAGGGTCTACAAGGTCGCAGAACACAGTATTTCGCCTATAGGCGTTTACATGACTTAGGACCCCAATGTGAGAAGCTTCGACGCTTCAAAATTCGTAGTAGGGATGCACAAGCAAGGTGCAACATTTGAATATGTTTGACTTCAGGATACAATCTACAAAATACGTAAAATTGAGCTGAAATTTGCTTGCTCGTTTTGTTTTAGAAGCCATTTTTATATGACGCCCAGCGGAGGTCATCATACTGCTGCCGGCGCACAGCAGTTGGCGGTAACAACATTCGGGCGCGAATCCAAACCGACCGAACATACATCGTATTTCAACTCATACAGTCTCAAAACTGATGCATTTCTCTACCATTTGTCACTGTTTCCGTCTCTCTGACGTGCACAGAATGATAACTAAAACTTTTTCAAGTACTGTGACGCACTACTATCCGAACTACTATGTCGCGGATAAATGCAGGTCCGTGTATATACCGAAATACACAAAATGCGGCTTCGACAAAAATTAATTAGATTTATACCATGCATGATGAAAACTTACAGAGAATGGGCATGACTGGCCACGTTTATGGGAGCAGATAAGGAGATGTTCCGGTGCATGATCAATACATTTTACCCCCGTAGGTTGTGGACCAGATTGTGGACCCAGCGATCACATTATTGACCTACCTGCGGACAAAATGTATCCTTCTGAACATTATGCCTGACGACAGCTTTCCAAGTTGTACCCAATGTTGATAATCCATAACATACTTAAAGGTCCGTTCGCACTTGTGCGTATATTCAAGTCCGTATGAGTTCCGTATTGACATTTCTTTGGGATAAGTTTGCGGCCGCAGAAGTCATTCTACCGGTTCGATAACCAGGCTGCACAAAGGTAAGTCAAAGTAGAAAACAACTTCTTACCCGCAAACTTTACTCAAAACAGAAACTGTAAATACGCAACTCATACGGACTTGAATATACGCGTGTGTAAACGAGCCCTAAAGCGTTTAGGATGGATTTGAATGTGTACTGGAAGCTTAACGGAACCCACGTATTGGCTGATTTAATCGTTCCTAACACCTGTCCATAGCCATCTTCAGCCCATTCGATACTGCAAAAACACATTCTTACCAAATCAAAATATACTAGAGAGTAGTACTAGTTATGGAAACAGGATCACTTATGACTGGAAGAAAGTCAATCTGTTGTACAGATTCCATAACAGTTGAACAGTACGCTTGACTGGAGCGAAGCTGGGATGCGGCGAAGGTGGCTGTGGAGCCTGCACTGTCATGGTGTCCAGATACAATCCCACACAGAGGAAAGTGCTGTATCCTTTTCTACCATACCACTTATAAGCCGTACACTGGTAATGTACCGTATGTACCATGTAACGTATAATATTGCATTACCAGATAACAGCATATACTAGAATGTTTGTTCTAAGCAGGTGCGTGAGCGTGTAAAGGAAGGCGGGGGCACTGAGTACTAGCTGGAATGCATGATCATCGCAAGTACGAGGAGACTTTTCATTACACCTCACTGAAATGAACAAAAATAATACCAATGTCCAGCCAGAAATAGTTTATACCAGCCATTGACCCATTACTTCAACTGCTGATGTCTGTCATGATTACTTGATGAGGAAGACTTTGACCCTCACTGCCATGTAAGTGGCAAGAGTGGAAATAGCCAGCTAACACTATCAGTTAAGTGGTTGCTTTGATAACGTGCCTCTTATCTCGGTTATGTATTGTGGGTTGAGATTGACTTCAGCACTGTAGAGGTTAAATGTACTTTTCGGGACGTTAAGTAGTATTAGATTAAACAAGAAAAGGGCAACAACATCACAAGCACAGGATAAAGGTATATTTCCTGACTGTTGCCCAGTCACCTTGCTGTGAATGCCTGCCTGGCTCCTATTTGCTCCCTACACGGTGCAGCTGTCACCACAGTGGAGGGGATCGGCAGCACCAGGACCAGGCTGCACCCTGTACAGGTCAGCTTCTTATGTTGTCCACAGTAATGATGTACCGGGTAGTAAAATCAGTGTCCATACAAAATCTCATTTGAAGCTAAACCTACTATCATCAGTAGAGTATGCATATAATCTGGTAGTTGCCTGTTAAGTGTATCTTTCCCTTGTCTTGTTTCCAGGAGAGGCTTGCCAAGGCCCACGGGTCCCAGTGTGGGTTCTGCACCCCAGGGATTGTCATGTCGATGTACACCTTACTGCGCAACCACCCTACCCCCGACATGGAGCAGCTGGAGGCAGCTTTTCAGGGTGAATAGAATAGATTATATGCACTCTGTCATTGTGATACGCATGTATGATGTTTGCAGATCTGCCAGATTGACTCTTTTGTGTGCACTTTTCTGCAACTTTTCCGTCAATTGAAATCTGTCACTTCTGTTATCTCTTCTGCTAGAACTGACTTGAAAGACTATCTCTGCTTGATATGTTCCTGTCTGCTTGGCGGTGAACTTTCTTGGAGTTCTAGAGGGTCCAACTGTAAGTCTTCTTTCAGCACTTTTGCTTATTCAATATTTCATACTATGCAGGCAGATTAGAGTACAGAGATGCAAATTGTGCAATACATGTATGTTGTTTCCACTGCCCAGGTAACCTCTGCAGGTGTACTGGCTACAGACCAATCCTGGAGGGATACAAGACTTTTACTACGGTACAGATGTCATGTGACTTTGTGGTATACATATGTGGATGACATTCAGTACCAGGGACAGCTTGCTCTCTCTCTCTTCCCTCTCTTTCTGTGCCATCTAGTGCAAAGTACAAGTATGTTTTAATGTGTCTAGATGCTACTTAGTACTGGGACAGCTATGTCTGCATGTACATAGCATTCAGCACCAAGGACAGGTCTGTATGGCTTTTTTGATGGCTGTCATATCCAGAAACTTAGATTTTCCTCTATACTGATACACGGATAGTTTCCTCCATATTTGTGCACAGATTTCCAGGGACAGGAATTTTGGATGGTAAAAAGTAGTAGAAGGAGGTTTGCCTATATTCATACACTGTTGTTTTCTGCAATTGTCAGGAGTTCCAAGGCTGCTGTGGAGGGATGGCAGGGAATGACTGCTGCCGTAATGGTCAAAATGGACAGGCAGCCAATGGAGAGGCATCAAACGGACATGCAGTCAATGGACAGGCAGCCAATGGACAGGCAGCCAATGGACACACAGCCAATGGACAGGCAGCCAACGGACAGGCAGCCAACGGACAGGCAGCCAGTGAACAGGCAGTCAATGGAGATACTGGAAATGGATTAAATGTGAATGTGAGTCATGCTGCTAAGACAATGTTGTTGATGTGGATTATTCGATTGTTTCTGTTCATGTTTCTGTTGTCTCTGTACTTAATCCCATTTGCTGCTACTCTTCTGCTTTTGTCATACTACAGTGATTTGACTGTTTGTGTATTACATACCTAGTCTTGACCTTCTCTTTAGGTGTCCAAAACGTTGTTCCAGGTGTCAGAGTTCAGGCCTTTCGACCCTACCCAAGAACCTATCTTTCCACCAGAGCTGATGGTAAATGACATCATTGTTTATCATTGTTTTTAAGTATTCATGGATTATTCAAAAAGTTGAATCTCTTGGTTTAGATCTAGTGTCTTGTTACTTGTAACAATTTGTGTCATAGGGTCAAAAAATGTTCTGTCATGTCTTATATAGAAAGATGAGGGCAGTGATCTGACAACTTTGAAGTTTGTGGGAGAGCGAGTCACTTGGATCAAACCTGAAACTTTTAAGGAGGTTCTAGAACTGAAAGCAAAGAATCCGCATGCCAAGCTGGTGGTTGGGAACTCAGAAATTGGTGTGTATCAAAACAGATATGTTACTAATAGTTAATCTTAATATGTCCTATATTACGGTGTGAAACAAACAGCAAAGTCTTTCGATCATAAATATTCCTTACGATAGAAGTCGGTTTGAGATCAGATAATATTCAAATTCGCTGTGCCCATAGTGCATGTTTAGAAAAGTAAACAAGTAGACAAAACAGCAAAGAATTAGATTGTACTAGTGACTAACAACGTCTCTGTGTAGGCGTGGAGATGAAATTCAAGAACTGTGAATATCCCCTGATCACCAGGACACCTGCCTGAGATCAACTTCCACAGATACACCGAACATGGCATCACATTTGGAGCTGGATGCACCCTTACTTACCTGAATGACACTCTGGCAGAGGCCATAGATAATCTTCCAGGTGAAATACTGATACATCCAGAATTTCAATCTTGTTTCATGCACTTTTTATTATTGTCAGTTTTTAAAAGAAAAAATAAAGATTGATTGTCATGATAGTAACAGTATTAAGCACCAGTTTCAATATGTGGTATAAATCATTATTTAAAGCACCAGCTAACAGAAGAATCTGACAGTTGTGTGACAAATGTATCTAATTTAGTAATTTAAACTTTTCCAGAGACCAGTATACAGTAACAATTCCCATGTCTTTATTTGCTCTGTTAATAGAACATCAGACCAGACTGTTTGCTGCCATAGTGGAGATGCTGAGGTGGTTTGCAGGCCACCAGATCAGGAACGTTGGGGTAGGGTTCATGATAACAGTTTAGAAACATCAATCACTAGCATCCAGTGTTGGTCAGTCAATAACTTGTCAGATAGATTGTACATTAATGTATTGGAGGTGACATTTGATAGTTACTTTGCTTTAAATGATTCCTTCAATGGCTATCATTCTTTTAATGATTCTTATATGAGGCAGGAAATCGGCCCTATCACCACATAGTGTGCATTATTGTTTATCCCAAACTAAAAGAAGGAAAGAATGAACTGTCACGAAATTAAGTTGATAATCTCAAAGTCACCAAGCTGTACATTGGGATTGAATAGAAATTTCACATATGCTGACATCTTTGTGCTGCACATTGTTTAATCATGTAATTAAATATCATCTTCAAAAACTTGAGAACCAAAGAAATAAAAAAAAATTCTTTGAAAACATTTTTTACAACAGTGCATTGGAGGGAACATCGTGACTGCCAGCCCCATCTCCGACCTGAACCCCATCTTCCTGTCAGCTGGCTGCACCGTGACAGCCATGTCACACCAGGGAGGCAGCCATGTCGTCAAGATGGACCACGCCTTCTTCCCTGGTTACAGGAAGACTGCTCTTACCCCTGAAGAGGTCATGGTGTCTCTGGATGTTCCTTTCACCAAGGAGGTGTGTTCTTCTCAAATAAGCCGTTCCCTTGCCACATTAATGTTCATTAAATCTTCCCTTATTGCAACAAGTAATGTTGGAATCAAGATGAAGAACAATAGTATGTCATTACATCCATTCATTCCAATAATGCACAATTTCTTATTTACCAATTTTTGTCTTCAGAGTGAGTACTTCCTGGCTTATAAGCAAGCAAAGAGGAGGGATGATGACATCGCCATAGTGAATGCAGCATTCAGGGTCCAGTTTGAGGAGGGAACAAATGTTATTCAGGACATTGCCCTGTCATTTGGAGGAATGGCTCCCACCAGCGTCATGGCTCGTAACACTGCCAACAGGCTCATTGGACTGTGAGTAAAAGAAGTTGCTTTAGAATGTCTTAACATGAATAATTGATGGCTGTAAGAATTACAGGAGATTATGAAATAGTACAGTGCAAATATGCATTCTTTTGTGGTCTGTATTCTGTATTTCTTTCATCCCTTGCTATCTCCCAGACTGTAATGGGAATTTTGTCTGTATTGTAGGAAGTGGGACAATGATCTGCTTCCTGAGGCCTGCTCATGTCTGGAGGACGACCTGCCCCTGCCCCCGTCTGTCCCAGGCGGCATGGTGGAGTTCCGCCGCACCCTCACCACCAGCTTCTTCTTCAAGTTCTTCCTGTCTGTACAGCAGAGGCTGAACCTCAAGGTGGGGTGGCTGTCTAATTTTTCTGACCTCATTGTGCCGTTTGATGTTGTCCTTCTGACAGCACGGATATCCACATCTTCACCAACACGACATGCCTCTGAACATTATTCACATTATTGGACAAACACCAATTAGCTGGTTATCCATGTATATGTGCAACATTTCAGACTAAAAACAACATGCTAAAAATGGTAGCTACTATTATTTCTTAACATCTTTTGATTATTTCAGGATGTCCCCCCACCCTACAGGAGTGCCTGCAGTCTGTACCACAGGGAACCACTACACGGCACACAGATGTACCAGGTAACATGATCTTGTGTGGTTTGGGATTGGGAGGATATACTATCATAATGTTAGTTTTACAGCCATCTTTATTTAACCTGTCTTCACTGTTTGTGGGAGGCACGAGAGTAGATGACCAGTCAAACGACACACTATGAGTATGATCAGGGTACAAGAAATTAAACTTCAAAACCAAAATGTCTACTGACAAATTTAAAGTCATTTGGCTACAATGCACAGAGCTGAAATGCTGCTATATAATGGAAGCAATAGAATGCAACACATAATCTTGCATGGCTGTTTCTCCTGTTTTCTTCTAAGATTGATATGAATCGACCTTTGCCAACTGTCTGTACAGGAAGTGCCTGAAGGTCAGGCAAGGGAGGATGCTGTTGGTCGTCCCATCATGCACCTGTCTGCCCTGAAGCAGGTGACTGGGGAGTCAGTGTACACAGACGACATGTCGCCCATACAGGGTGAGGATTGAATGCTGTTAGCACTATGCCCACTTAACATGCTGTTTACAGACTCTACCATTTGCAGAGCTTTTAAGTGTTGAAAACGTTTAGACATTCTGTAGGGACTACTGTGCAGCGGTGTTTGCAAGTAGCACTGTGTATGTGTAGTATATGTACTGTAAAGCAGGGTTTTTTCCAGCACATTCTGAACAACTCACATTAATTAATGTAACGTATACGGTGTCTAATAAGCCCGCATGGGCTGGGCGCAAAATGCCAAATGGTGCAAGATAAAGTTTTCATTCATTCATTTTCATTCATTCATTCATTCATTCATCAAAATAAATTTTGTTTCGGTTCTTTTGTTTGTACCAAACAGTGAGTGTATGTTCACTGAACTTAGTTATTGACTTTCTTTTTTTGATAGGATGGGGCATGATTTGTATATCAAGGCTTTCTGTAATTCAATCTGACGATCCATACCATGTCACCACTCT
This sequence comes from Branchiostoma lanceolatum, assembly GCF_035083965.1. Lineage (NCBI taxonomy): Eukaryota > Metazoa > Chordata > Leptocardii > Amphioxiformes > Branchiostomatidae > Branchiostoma > Branchiostoma lanceolatum. The sequence continues at coordinate 22,728,482 of NC_089725.1, read as the reverse complement.
CCAGGTCCATTGATCCCAGTGAGGCCTTGAAGATGCCTGGTGTGGAGACATTTGTCAGTGCTGAGGATGTGCCAGGCTCCAACATCACTGGACCGGTTGTAATGGATGAGGAGGTCTTTGCCTCTGAAAAGGTAATTGTCAGTGGGAATGCGGATTTTGTTATGGTCTTTTATCTGTTAGGCCACAGCAAGTTAAATCGTATTGATGGCATCCTCTGCAGCTTCCAAATTTCCAAATGATTGCAAAATCGACACCATAAACATTCTAAAAAGAATTGAAACGACATAAAATGGTTCACAACCACTATGTCTTTTCTTCCTGTATTCATGAAGTGCACAAAGTGACACTAGTGTGGTAGACTGGTATCACATCCCAAGCTGGCAACTACACTCACGGCTACCACATTGTTGTCACTTTTACAACTACATGTACATGTATATAACCAGTTTCTCTTCTATACTACAGTCATGGCTACTTCACTAGTGTCACTTCTACAAGTACAATCAAGGCTACAAAATGACATAATTTCCCATTATCCTTCTTTCCCGTCATGTTGACCATTTTCTTCCTTTTTTCCTTCAAAATCAGGCGAAAATTAATGGGCACGCTGATGTCACCCATAACATTTACTGCCTTATATTCTTTCATATGCCCTGACGTTATTGAATTTGAATTTCTCAGGGAAGTTGACTGCAGCACCCCATACAGTAATATTGCCATATGTTGTAAAGTTCTATTTGAACATCCATTGAACACATTTCTATCACTAACTTAGTGATAATCATCAACTAAAGAAGATTATGCCAGGCCTTTGAAATGGTCTGTGCAGACTACAGCTCTGCTCATCTATGATTTATGCAAATTGCATTACATAAACTACCCATATAGATTTAACCTAAGCTATAGTAAAGAGTAGAAGAATAGACATACCTATACTTATGATGTGTTGTTTCTCCATGTAGGTAACCTGTGTTGGGCAGATAGTAGGTGCTGTGCTGGCAGACACACAGGAACATGCACAACGGGCAGCTAAGGCCGTGGTTGTGCAGTATGAAGACCTGGAGCCAAAAATTATCACAATTGAAGTCAGTGCGCCAATTGTAGGGTCTAATCTAAACTGTGGTGAAGTTCCTGAGTTATTGCCCTCAGTCCCCATACTAGTTCTTTTGATCAAATACAGGAAAAACAAAGACTGAGGGAAAATTGACAACAGGTACTTATGTTGAGTATGAATATCATCCAAACCTCCTGAAACCAATGAAGGACTATCATTCATTCAAACCTCTTATTTTATAGATTGATATTTCGTGTGTTGCATTGACTTATCTCTGTATTCTGAGTCGGACTTCTTCCTTTGCAGGATGCAATTCTGCACCAGTCATTCTTTCAACCCATCTACAAGATAGAGAAAGGGAATCTGGAGGAGGCATTTGAGAAGGCTGACCAGGTACACAGAGAAGTTTGATAGAGCTTTTATCAAATCATGGAAAATCATCATGCAGACAAATAGACTGTCAATAACCTGTGTAACGATCTATGCAGGTGCTGCCATCTGCAGGCACCAGCTGTCATTCAATCAGGAGTTTGCTACTCTATGCCTGGGTAGATAAATGTTCAAATGGCTGTCCTTTAAACGAAGTTTGGCATCACGTCCTAATTCCACATAAAAGCTCATGAGAGGTCTAGGGTGGTTGGCAGCTTCAGAGGGGAACTATAGAATTGAAAAAAAGTCTAGAAGCTCATTTGTTTCAAATAGTCTTATTGTTTAGGAAGACTACATCCACTTTGATGCATTACCACTCCGCCCATGTTCTGTGCAGAAGAGAAGTTATATCAACAAAGTTATTTTTTGTATCAGATCATTGAGGGTGAGCTTAGGATTGGTGGTCAGGAGCACTTCTACCTGGAGACCTGTGCTGCCATTGTGGTGCCTCATGGAGAGGATGGGGAGATGGAGATCTTCTGTTCCACACAGAACCCCACCAAGACACAGGTCAGTTCGCAGGAACAATCTATCTGATTAGTGTGAATGAATAGGTTGGGAGATCAGTTTTGGCATCTAATCTAGCCATTTGTATCACAAGGTGTGGGGAGGGGAGGAAAATGACATAATAACTGGATTGTCCTTGGTGCTGACATGCGTGGTGCTATTGGTACATAATCATGAGATGTTTTTTACACTATTCAAAATCATTTAAAAAAACATGTGTGATACTTTGTTCACTAGATCCTGGCAGCCAAGGCACTGGGTGTCCCTGCTAACAGGGTGGTCTGCAGGGTGAAGAGGATGGGTGAGGAAATCCAATTGTGTTTTCTTAGCAGGGTTATCCATGGAAACTATCTGCAAGGAATACTGTAGGGTTGAACAGTAGAGGGTGGTTTTTGACACCATGTGACATACTTGTTTTTTTCAATTGAGGTTATGTTGATTTGTTTATATGGATAACATCAATTTTTGACCCCCCCCCCCCAAAAAAAAGGTTTCGGCCATACTGTAAATTGTAAACAAATTCCCTATATGTGTATCCCTGTATGTGTATCTTTGAGTTGATATCAAATATGAAGAGTATATGTATAATCTTTGTTCCTGTATGTTGTACAGGTGGAGGATTTGGAGGGAAGGAGACACGAACCTGTGTTATTAGCTCAGTCTGTGCTGTGGCAGCTGACAAGTAAGTTATCCACATTTCTGATACCTTATTGCACCATAGATGCCAGTATACAATATATTATCACAGACAGAAGGCTAATAATATCCTTGCTGAAGGACTACAGTCCGAAATGAAACACTGGCGGGGTACTGTAAAAGTCAAGATCATTTCTTTGAAATGGGCTCCACATGGAAAGCTTTTAGTCGATCAAGGTCATCAGCATTTGGTCTTTCAATCATTCCTTAATGTCTGTCCTTGGATTGTAGAGAGAGAGACAAGTCCCCCTACATCTGTCCCCGTGTGATCAGACTTATTCTGTCTCTCTCATGTCAGGGTGGGGAGACCAGTGAGGATCATGCTGGACAGAGATGAGGATATGGTGATCACAGGAACAAGGCATCCTTTCCTGGGCAGATACAAGGTGTCTAATTATGTGTTGAAATCTAGACATTGATATGTTTTTGCAAGCGTGTTCCTGTGCCACCTGCATTGACCCTTCGGGGAGAACTAGTGCCTGTTGTAGACTCGGCTAAGGGACTTGGGTTCATTCTGGATAAAGGTCTCACTTTCAGTGGGCAGTTGAATTCAATGGTAACCAAGGCCTCGCGGAGACTTCATTACCTTAGACTCCTCACCAAGTGTTTACAGCCCTGGTCAGGCCTGTGCTTGAGTATCGGCATGTACTCCTGGTCGGCTGCAGCAAAAAACAAGAACTGGCAATGGAGAGGGTTCAGAGGAGAGTATCTCTTGGTGGAAGGAGGAGTCTTCCAAGCCTTCCAACTTTTAAGGAGAGACGTGAGCTTGCTGCTCTCAAACTGTTTAAGTGCATGCTCAAATCAGACCATCCGTTGCATGATCTGGTACATTTGTACCAGATGTTAGGTCAGAGGTCACTGGAAGGTCTCTAAGGAACTCTGGCGGAATCAGTGTCCCCTTACCCAGGACGAACAGACTGTACAACTCTTTCCTCCACTATACCACTGTACAACAGACAATTGCAGACTGCGTCGTAGTTTGTTATGTTATATTGTGTACATAGGTATGTTATATGTAAGATCAACGCAATTCAGAAGTGCATGTATCTGTATGAATTATATGTACTTCTGTGATGTTGGTTCAAACAAATAAAAATTTAAAAGATTTGAAAGGCACGACTAGGACAAAACTGCATGAAGACAGAACAGTCAGGCCTAGGCTTCTTTTGTTTGACTATTCTTTATAGATCTCCTCCATTTCCATTCCAAAAGCTTTTCTAAAGTGTGTTCTGTGACTTCCTCTATGACTTCTAGCGAAAGTATAACAAACTGCAGCAGTGTTTTTAATTAGATTTCACAAAAGTTATGCAGCCACAGTTTTGCTATTCTAAAACGTGTTATAATTGGGCATGTTGGTTTGCAGTGTTTGGTATGAATGTAAGAAGCAAAACAAGAAATAATGTTACAGGGAAAACAGCATGTTTTCCTTCGGGGAGAAACATTTCTTAGCAACGGAAACATATCATGTTGCTTGCTAATTATCTATGTTATGTAAAAAAGTAAGGCTTAACCCTGATGCTATATTATTCAGGTTGGATTCATGGGTGATGGGAGGATTCTGGCACTGGACATTAGTCTGTACAGTAATGCAGGAAACTCTGTGGACCTGTCAAGTGCGGTAAGTAGCATTATGCTCAGAACAAAAATTACTCAGCTGTACTACCTTTGCCAAGAAGGTTATGTTTGTGTGTGTGTGTTTGTGAACAGTATAACTTGAGAAGTCTTAGATGGATCTCTATGATATTGTGTTTGCAAAATGGAGAAATGATGACAATCTGGGCACCCTGCTGGCAGCTTTCCTACATACTAAGTACTGCAGCAGAAATGGTGCTTGTAATATCTCGTGTTCCGTACTATCAGCTGTCACTATTTTATGGTGGTAGATATCTCATGTTCACGGAAATGGGTGACATAAGTTTGGATCAACTAGCAGCTTCCTAGCAGAAACTGCAGGGATGTTTTGAAACAGAATATGTAAACAAGGGACAAATGAAATTTCTTAGTTTTGACATGTTGATACCTTTGATGAAGACAAACGTACTGGTATGTAAATTATGCGAATTAAGATTTGATTTGCATAATCAATGTGGTAAATTCATATTTCAATTGTGCTACATGACTACTTCATATTCATTGCATATGTAACTTGGTTGGAGAGGAATATTTATTGATGTTCACAATGCGCTTATAATGCGCTTATGTAATTGATTGGGGAGAACATTTTTTTGATACACATTTGGACATCATCTTTAAAGAGTATGATTAAAGAGGAAATTAGCCTCCTGAAGAGGGATAAAACTTTGATATTTGCAACATGGGCAGTCTGAAAAGAATCATGCTAATAAAAAATTCCTTGCATATCTTAGGAGCAAGGGCTGCACTGTCACTGGTAAATGATAGGCAAAGGTTTGGGGTTGTTGAACTCTTGTTAAGGGTTGAAGAGTATCACATTGTCCCTCTACTCTACCAGCTATCTGATCAACGGACAGCGCATGTTAATGTTGACTTCCCAAAGGTATTCATTGGCGACAAAAAGAAGGAATACCAGGACTTTTTCACAGGGAGTTAGTCAAAAACTCACCTGTTGAGCTGAACAAGTCATTTTTCATACAAACCTCAAACTGAAATCAGATCTTGATTTCTTTGGTGAGAAACAAATATTGTATCATGCATTGCTTAACAGTTTATGGCTAATGTTTTGGTAGGTTATGAACCTCGCTTTGGTCCGCTCAGATGGTGCCTACACCATCCCGAGTATCCGGGCTGTTGGCTACATCTGTAAGACAAACACTGCATCCAACACAGCCTTCCGAGGCTTTGGATCTCCCCAGGCACTTTTCTTTGCAGAGAGTTGGATTTCTGATGTTGCTATCAAGTGTGGGATCTCTCAACTCAAGGTAAATATTATTGCTCATGAGCATTTGATACAGTAATACTCGATGGTATAAAATTGACATCTTGAATGGCTTGAATAGTTGATAGCGCAGCAATGGAATAGAAAATTGTCCTTCTGTTGAAGTCAAGATGAGGCGCCTTGCACGTTCTTGGAACGTGTTGGCCCAACAGAAACCATGGGACTTAATGTTCATCTTTACATCTAACGTTAGCTCATCACTGAATTCGAGAGTTGGCTTCCTACTGCCATTGTCTCATTCCATGTCTTATTGCTTCCAGGTCCGAGAGATAAACATGAACAAGGAGGGTGACCTGACTCACTACAACATGAAGCTGGAGAGGTGCCAGGTGCAGCGCTGCTGGGAGGAGTGTCTGAAGCAGAGTGACTTCCACACCAGGCGCAGGCAGGTGGACAGGTTCAATGGGTGAGTTTAAAACTCAAATTAGCAGCGTCGTAGTGATGTAATGGTAGGGTGTAAATGTTTGGCCCAGAACCCAGAGGTCCTGAGTTCGGATTCTCACTCTACTCAGCTATGTGAAAATGAGAACCTAGCTTCATGTGAAAATGAGAACCTAGCTTCGGTTAAGGACATCCCTCAGATAGGATCTTAAATGGAGGTCCTGTGTTTGAGGAGAACCATATCTTGAGCATGTAACAGAACCCACCACATTTATTGAAAAGAGTAGGGGTCCTTACCAGTGTTAGTGGATCAAATGAATGTGTCAGGATATGCAGCTTGTGCAGTTTAGTACAAACCTGGTCTATTACGTCATTATTAGGGGTGGGTACCGGTACCGTGTACCGGTACAAAACCGGTATTTCTTAATGGACTGGTCCAAAAAAAACGGTCCGTAAAAAATCAGTGGACCGGCCTATGGACCGATTAGAAAATTCATAGTACCAGGCGGCCACATTACTGGTCTAAGAAAATACAAAACAGCAGATTTAACTTCGTTTTCGAAGACGTTAGCTATGAATCATACCTAGAAACACTTAAAGGATTAGTAAACAGACGGCGAGAAGAGTATAATTATAATTTTGAGACAAAGTGCAAACCTAAGAAATCATATCGTTCCAGACATGACGTTTGGAGACTTTTGCGTGTGTCTCGCTCTCCAAAATATGATGTACTGCGACACTACTATAACCAGGTACAGGTACAGGTCGGACCGTCCGGACCTGGACCTGACCCTCTGGACCTGGACTTGGACCGGACCTGAATTGTTTGTACCGGTACCCACCCCTAGTCATTATGTAATGTACCAGGTATGCAATACAAACAAACACACCCTCCAAATGTGTTTGAGGACAGTAAATTTCCGAGCAATGTGCAGCTGGAGTCTTGTATGTTCATTGGGTGAGCTTCTGAGGAATAAGAGCGCCATAAACAGGACTGGATTAGGTAATCCAAAGTGCCCCATGTTTCACTTGGAATAGGCGAGGATAATCGACATCCAAGTCCTAAACATTCCAGTCACTCCCAAATAAGATCTCACTGAAATCAAACTGAAACATGTCAATATTTAATACAATGTACTTGTACATACAATTCCTTTCTCCAACAGGGAGAACAGGTGGAAGAAACGTGGGCTGGCAGCCATCCCAACCAAGTTTGGAATTTCTTTTACTCAAACATTCCTCAACCAGGTAGGTCTTTGTCTTTAATTGGACGATTTACTTAAAGAACAGAAATACTAGCAGCTCTAATCCTCAGTTTTCACCACGGCATTATGTTGTTAATACGAATGCTTTAATACAGAGTACCCATCTCTTCATCCCTGTTCCTTGTGTGATGTGTCTGTATCATCACCCCCAGGCCGGTGCTCTGGTGCATGTGTACACAGATGGGTCTGTGCTGGTGACCCACGGTGGGACAGAGATGGGGCAGGGTCTGCACACCAAGATGGTCCAGGTGGCCTGCAGGGTGCTGAAGATCCCCACCTCGAGGATCCACATCAGTGAGACCAGCACCAACACTGTGCCTAACACCTCCCCTACTGCTGCCAGTGCCAGCTCAGATCTCAATGGAATGGCAGTAAAGGTCTGGTCCAAAGTCCTCTTGTGCCATGTTTTGTTTCATGCCTTATAGAATGATAAATCTAAAGAGCACGTCTTGCTCACAGTCATGTTCATTTCCCATACTATGATAGTTGACTTAATCATTAAGGATGTCATGTGTGGTAGATCAGTATTCTTATATCCTCCGAATTACACTGTGGTTGTGTGACACAGCTGACCCATATCATGTTGTGTCTCAGATTGCCTGTGAGATCATCCTGCAGCGACTGGAGCCCTACATGGGGAAGGGCTCCTGGGATGACTGGGTGCGGGCAGCATACTTTGACAGAGTCGGTCTGTCCGCCACTGGATTCTACAGGTTTGTGGGCTTTTGCTGCATTGTAATGAGCAAGAGCAGTGCTTTTTTACTTTGACTAATCCAGATATTAGTAGACTTACATTGTAACAGTTGTGAATTGTTGTCCATCCAGGACCCCAGGACTAGCTTACGACATGGAGAAGAACGAAGGGAGGCCCTTCAACTACTTCTGCTACGGAGCAGCTGTGTCTGAGGTCGAGATTGATTGCCTGACTGGAGATCACACGGTAAAACTTGCAAGTTATATAATAGTGGTTTTTGATGATATAAATATTACAAGTTACAATTTACTTCAGTCTCGGTTGTGGGTTCTTAAAAAGAGTACAACTGTAACATAGTTCCTCTTGATTCCACCGATAACTTATCTAAAGGGTAATGATTGTGCTGTAATGTTTAACATACATGTGCTGCTTACATGACAAGGTGAGATGTTGCCATACCCGACAGGTTCTGCGAACAGATATTGTGATGGACGTTGGGGACAGCCTGAACCCTGCTATAGACATTGGACAGGTACGGATTACTTATGATTTAAGTACAGTCCAGTCGTTCCAAGCATCAGTAAGCTCCTGATCTTAGTGTTTGCTGTCATTGTGTACTTTTAATTACAATCTTGCAATTCATTATTCAGTATTGTGCCTTATTGTAATTCAACAACCATTTTACCAGGATCACTAGGTATTGTACAGTGAGATGTCAGCCTTGTTGACTTACTTGTACATTTACATTTTGTTGTTTATGGAATGCAGTAATTGATTGTATTGTCCTCTAGATTGAAGGAGCGTTTGTACAGGGCTGTGGCTTGTTCACCATGGAAGAGCAGGTGTACTCACCTGAAGGGGTGCTGTACTCACGAGGACCTGGCATGTACAAGATACCAGGCTTTGCTGACATTCCCATTCACTTCAATGTGTCCCTGCTGAGAGGTGCACCAAATGACAAGGCAATTTTTTCATCCAAGGTAATCCTGGTTATCATGTTGCTTGTCATCTACATGTAATGCCTCACCGATTCAATGTCTTGATGGTTGCAGGAAAAGAATGGGACAGGTCAGTGAAACAAATAACAGAAGTAAGAAATCAAGTTGATGCTATCTGAGGCTTGTCCAGCTGTAGAATAGATTGAAAACCCTATTATAGTAATATATGGCTTTCCTCAACTATTGCTGTGTTTAACAATTACAGAAGTCTGACAGTTTGAAGCGATCAGTCTTTTTTCATCAATGAATATCAGTAACTCCTGTTCATATTACTCCACCACCAGGCTGTTGGAGAGCCTCCACTCTTCCTGGCTTCTTCTGTCTTCTTCGCCATCAAAGACGCCATTTACTCTGCTAGGGCTGATGCAGGGTTGAAGGGCACATTCCGCCTGGACAGCCCAGCAACAGCTGAGTGTATCCGCATGGCCTGCGAGGACCAGTTTACTGCCCAGGTAGGGAATTACTCTTCTTTTTACAACTTGTGCCTTGCTACCAAAGGTCTGCGAAAAGTAGACTGAAATCCACTGCTGCATTGTTTCTTAACAATGTCCTTCTATGTTTCTTTCGCAGTTCCCTGCAGCTGAGCCAGGAAGCTTCAAACCCTGGGCTATCAAGCTTTAGGGGTGCCATATTTGTGACACTGATGAAGAAGAGCTTCCATGGGCTGGCAGCAGTAACTTTCTCCTTGCATCTTTGTCAAAGGACAATCAGGATATTATAATAGGTTTTTGTGCTTAAGAGCCGTATCTGTCAGATTCTATAGTTGCTATCAAAACATTGACCAGACAGTGTGTTGTGACAATCTCATCATGTTGCTAAGTTGCAAGTGTACATCGATTTCTGTACTTAACTTATGTTTGAATTTATAAACTTTTGGGAAAAGGTGATGGATGTCAAGTTTCATAAGATAACTATGTAGGAAGAGTGTGTCAAACAAGCTTGTGTGGCCTGTGGCACTAGAAATGGAGGGTGTTCTTTTCTGATATTCCATAGTGAGATATATGGCAAATATAAAGGCCATATAAGGTCTCATTCATGAGTTTTTTCGCCCCATAGGCTAACATGTTATAAAACGTGTTTTACATGGGCGCGTTCATAATGAAGCTATAGGAAATGCACCAATGTCATTCATTCTCTGTTGAGCAGTTAGCCTAGATCATGTGAAAAAATTGCCAACTACCAGTTGGCATACCATTCCTTTTTATGGCAATTACAAACTGCACTTAGCTACATCCCCAAAATAGGCACTTCCCAGCTGAAAGCGCTCAGCCTCATTACTGCCAATGTCAGGCTGTGGACGTCAGACCTCGCGCGCGGCTCCCAAACTTTACCTGTCAATTTCTTCCGTTACAAACAGGCTTTCATCAGTTTGACGCTTGAGATCAAAGGGAATTTCCCACCAATATAAACACACATTCATGCAGCCGTTCATTTTTTGGGGCACTGACTCCTTTAAGGTACCCTCTCGGAGTAATACAGGAATGAGACCATAGAGGCAAATAAATCCATAATATATATAGTACATGTATTTCATTTATGAGTAAAACATAGTCTGACATTATGAAATATTTAGTCATATATATGAGCAACTTAGAAATACGAGAAATTCTTATCCTTGATGTCAGCCTTGTTAACTAGCGATCAGGTGGAGTGGACTAATGGGGACAAGGCTGGCATCTAAGCTAACATATTCTTCTCCCATGTGATGGTAGCTTAAAGGAGTTATAGATAATGCCTGTGCACAGATTCTTACATATACTAGTATGAGACAAAATATGAATATCTTAGGTTTATGTGTAGTTCTGTGATCATTATCATTAGTGAGTATGTATTCCTTTGTCATGCTTGCACCATTTTATCTTTGCGATGCCAAGAAAGTATTGAAAGAATAGTGATAAGAATTTCTAGATTAGAAATCTAAGGTAGCCTTAGCCTAATTTCAATCAAGCCTCCTGTGACGACTTGCCGCCCTGTAACTGCCTTGCTGCGGGGAGGGGACAGAAATCCCCGGATAGCTGGAGTTTGCGTTATACAGACTAAGGTATTTTTTGTGCACCGTGCATAGACATAGTTCAAATTGCATATTAAAAAGCAGTTATGATTCTGATTGGAAAAATCTTTGTAGTGAGAAATTGCTCATTATTCTGCTTATTCTGAATATTACTGACACTGTATGTTGATTTCCCACTCCCCAGTCAATCACTAGTGGTGTGAATAATTCAGTGTACATGTATGAATACAAGAAAATCAAAACACTATCTCCATGTCTCTACTTATAGTATATTTATCACCAACAGTTTGGCCAACTTTGCGCCGCTAAACACAACCAGACTTGTCAAGCAATCATTTTTTAACATTGTCTGGAAAGCGTTGATAACGCTGCATTCGAAGACGACGTCAAAAATTTTCCACTCCAGAATGGAACAGACTACCCTCGTCCTGGGAGGATCTAAACTACGGAGTTCACTGGAATAAATTAAAGCAGTTACGCCGCCACACAAATTTCACTGGTGTCAACGCCACGGGCGGTCCTTTAAAATTGCAATATTTATTTAAATCAGATATGAAACTATATTTAGACAATGGGAGAGAGGGTGTTATAGCATAGAAGAAAACCTTTCTCGATTACCAGGAAGTACCATGGATGTGGTTCAGAGGACCAACCAATAAACGGAATGTCAAAGAGCACACAACTAAGGAACAAAATTCTATTTTCTACAAGGACTTAAGCTGAGATCAGAAAAGACAGACTCTCAAGCTGTAGAAGAGTGCCCATTTATTACCCAGCATGTGTGTATCATGGTTAATGTCTTGCAACTTACGAAGGCTTCACCATTACAGGTATGCCTATCAACTCGTTCCTGGCTGTCACAACAACTGTATGTACACTCTAATCTGTTCCTTTTGTCTACTGACCGTCGAAGTTGTGCCTTAATTATTCCAAAACCATGCTTGCGTGTTCACATATCCAACCAATATCATAAACAGAAGCACCATCAAAATATACATAAGTCTGAAATATGAACCTGCAACATTACAAAGTTATGAATGGTGGTGCTTCTTGTCACATCTGGCCCATTAGGAGTTACTTAAAACCAAGATCACAAAACTTCCTTATAAAGGAAACTACTAATTTAAAAAACTCTAGATTTAATGTAGAATTCATTTCACTTATTCTAACATTGCAACAATTTGGCAGTTCAAACACTTAAAAAGAATAAATAATACAAAAGTACAAAACATAAAATTTTGCAATCAAAATAATCACAGTAATGTACATTTTTTTACAAAAGGAAAATTTCTTTGCATTGCAGAATAATCTAAACAACTTTACACCATTAAATAGCCAATGCACTTTGTTACCCAGAAAGCTTGTTTTCACTGATAGTTACCATCTACATGCACACAAAGATGTTCTTCTTAAATCTAGTAGCATTTCAAAGATAGTCTATCTAACCTGCCCTCTAACATGTTAAACAACTTCCCTTACTGCCCATGTTTTGATTTTTGTCCAAACCAGCAATCCTTTGCATCATGATACTTCTCCACTCCTGCACAGAATCTCATTATATTACCTGTTTCAGATAATACATCTGAACAAGCTGCACCGATAGTGGGTACTTCATAGACTTCCCAATTTGTTCTGTGCTTACAGAATATTTGTGCCTCTATGATCCCTCAACAGTTGTTCAGTGGCACTCACAAGGTTTGGTGTTCTTTCCAGTATTTTTGCGAGACTATGTTGTGTGAGAATATCCTGTTGTGATAGGCAGAATTGTGGATTAAACAATTCCCTTGGATGATGTTGATGTAACATACTGGAACGATATAACCTGAGTCATTTGAACATTACATGAGCGCCAACTATCAACTCTTTTGAGAACCACCATGGTGACTTCCTACAAGATGTTAATGATGCCTCACGTGTTGAACTACATTTTACAATGGCCATCTCCTTCTTTTACCTTACCCTCACATCTCTTTATCACTAACATGTATCCACATCACTGGAAGAGCATTTTTACATGGCAGGATTGACATTAATAAACAGGTGAGCTAACTACAGGATGGCAGGCCAGGGTATTTACCGTAGCACCATCTTTTTGACAGTCACATCCATATCAATGACTTGCTGTACGATACCTTTGCATTTGCACTTATTTCTCCATATACAAACTTTCACACCAGTTATACAGATAACCTTGCTAGGGAGGGGATTCATGCATGAGCTTCTAGAAGCAGGAATATTTTGTAGTCTTTCACATACATGCTACAATGTCCAGAGCCAACAATCATCCTGACTGTGAAGACTTGAATTATTACACCATGGTTATACATGAGCATTTGTTTCCTCCAGTGTTAGAAAAGAGCATGGCAGTCAATACGTTTCTCACTTCCATCTAAATTGATGTCTTTCTAGGTTAAACAAAAGCCAAAACTCCCTGCACTGTAAATGGAATGACCGGTTTCTGGAAACATTGTGACAGATTAATGATTAGTGACTCACTCTCAGTACAGGGGTGTATAAAATTTAGAATTGGTCTAACTCAGAAGACAAAGATGTGAAGCCATCCACGTCTTGACTCTGCCTAGCTTCTACCTACTTTATAAAGAGGTTACAACATTTGTCTACATATTTCTAGTTCATAGCGACCGTCTGCTTTCTCTGCTGCAAGCATCCCAAGAAGCTCACAGGACCAAACTTGGACATACCCATTAATACAACTGGCAATAGCTGAGTAGCTTTCTCAGGTTTTACACAACTGAGTCCAATTTGCACGTAGTTAATCAAGGCATCTGGAACAGCCTAAGCATCAGCTGAGACCTTGCAAAAGGAATTACCTATTCTAATCAAATTTGGATTGATTGAGAAGAAATTTGAATTCTTCAATGCTGCAGATTCTTGTAGTAATTGTTGATAGTGTTGATCACCTGACCAGAATCAACTGAAATGAGTTTCAATTTTCCACATTTCAACAGCAACTGTGTCTGCAGGCTGTAGAACATTTTCCTCCACACCAGTATCCTGTGAAAAGTTTGTGGGACTAGGTCTTGCTAAGTTACATCTGATATTTCAAGCAAACACAGTTGTCTTCAATGACTCCATTCCTCTCATAGCAGTTAATATGAGTCAGGTCCTGAGAAAGTTCTGACTGTGGTGGAGCTCTTCCAAATGGCTTCTCAGGGTGCGGGGTTGGAAGGTGGGGTGACAGGCAGGGTCATGTCTCATGTTGGAACCATCATCATGTCTTGTGATGGACACAACACTGCAAACAACACACAACCCAAGTCAGTAAATCTGTTAAATACATACTTTACCATCTTATCCATCAATCACTTGAGGAGGTTCAATCCCTGGAACAGCAATAGTACAAAACAGAAACTAAACATTTTTGATTTGGGACAGTCACTCGATAACAGTTGCTCTTATAACCTGATCCATGATGATTCAACTCTTGTTATCTGTGTCATAATATAAAATTTCTTTGGGTGATGTTTGCATGCATCTATGACTTGCACTTAATCAAGACAGGCTCATTAAGAATAACAAAGCAATAATTGTTAAAAAAACAGTAAATCTTGGATAATTATGTTTTCTTAAAATCAAGCACTCAGCCTTATCATGATTTAGTTGACCTTGGAGACTTACAATCTTTATGTCTTATCAGCAGCAAAGGGTATTTTTCTGTTGGAAATAGTGTACAGATCATCCACTCCGAAATCCAAGACAAGAATAAGTTCTATGTTTAAAATACAAATTAGCAACACATGCAGTGTACATGTCAATGTGTTTTGATTTGTCAACAAACAGCGCTTATTGCACAATACATGGAGTATCATGACAACTTTTATTTCTACAGTCTTTATAATCGGTATCTACTTTCGGTGAAACAGAACAGTTGATTAAACAACTACATGATCACGTTTACTACTTTTGATATAGAGTAACGGCAAGTTTCATGTGCTTCATTCAATCGAAAGGGGTCTCATTGTCAAGCTGAGGTCCAGGAGAGAGCAAACCGCAGATTAAAGAAGGAAGTTTTCTTTCTGATGAAAGCAATTAAAAAGCTGGCCACTATATGCCAGGGATATAAAGGGTGATAATAAGGGGTGTGTCAGCTTTGTGATCTCCCCAGTCTCAGCCTTAACAATGAAACCCCGAGACAACACGCAGCTTCTTGCAACAAGACAATGATTCTTCTTGCAACAAGACAATGATTAGACGTGCAAAGCTATGGACTAACCAGATGGCAAACAACATTGTGCAATTACTCTATAGTGGTTTATCAAAGTAATGGCTCTCTAACACAACCTCCAGCCTGCTTCCCCCAGCCTCAACAATTAGTCATGATTATTGATTAACATCCCATAATTGATTAATTATCAGTAAATAGACATGCAGAAAGATTTTCCACAATTGAATCAGGTGAGGGATTATCTGTAAGATTAGTGACTTTGTGATTTGAGGTTGGTGCTATTACAGGGAGGGTATTTCATTATAAACCATCATATATAGTCTACAAGGCACTCACATGTTGCTGATTGTTACTTAGTTTTCCATCAGAAGAGGGCTGAAGGCATGGTGTAAATAAGATGGAAATAGGTCAGTCAGGCACCTGCCAAAGGAGGCTGGTGGTTGCCTAATAAGGCAAGTGTTTTGCCAAATAAGGCAAATGTTTTGCCAAACAAGGCAAGTGGTTGCCATATATGGCACTGCCTGCCAAAAAAGGCAAGTGATTGCCAAATAAGGCAACAAAGGGTCAAATAAAGTAAATGCTGCCAAATGGGTTGGAATGGGTTGCCAAATTAGGCAAGTGGTAGACTGTACGTAAAACCTATGCAAACCCCAGAAATGGTCCCCTGTACATGCAAGCTGGGTTTAAGGAGCAAGAACTCCATCAGAGCAGGAGAGGGAGGATGTTGTTAGTTCAGGCAGGGAAGTAGACTAGAGGTGGTCTGGGTTAAAGCAGAGGGGATGGGCAGAGGATATAAAACTACCATCATGAGGACTTTTAGTCTCACTACAGGAACATACTACTGTACGGTATGTTGAGTTTTTTTCTAAATCTTTCTAAATCTTAAAGTCTAAATCCTAGTCAAGTAAAAATAGTGAGCTAGGTTTAAAAAAAAATTTAGTTAGATTTAAAATTTCTTTAAATTATCATGTTTCTAACTTGTTACAATTATAAAAGTTTGATTTTGACATTCAACTTTCCTTACATTTCTCATTTTTGGGGTAAAAATACGCCAGAATGTTACTAGACACTTTTTTCTTTGTGGCTTTCAATTTCAATCAAATAATCCACTTGGAATACACATGTTTGATCCAATATAAATCAGAAAAGCATCAAATTGTGACAAATGAAGGTCCATGAGTAACTAGATTGAACACTGGTGGCAGCTCTATAACCCTGCACCAACCTGCCCCTGTTAGATGGCCTGGGATGATGTTAGAGAGGTTAGAACTTAATAAGTTAACAGAATGAGTACAGCGTTTGGTTACAGTGACAATTGTTAACTCTCTGAATCAGGGCTCCAGCCTGTAATTCTGTCACTGACAGAATTCTGCTGCTCATGTTCATCTAAGTCTGGTAATTCCATCATCTTCACAAAATGTGTGTAATGATATGATATGGAAAAGAGTAAAACAAGACCAAATCATGCCGGAATGCACAGCGAAAATTGAGACGACTACATGTATGACAAATGTGGGCCTGGCCAAAACCCTGATCTGAATCTCATAAGGTTTGCACAATCAGCTCTTACAAACAATTTTGCTAATCACACATTAAGCTTTTCATGTCTTTGCTATAAAATCAACCATTTTTCCTATGAGGAGAGTGACAGTACATGACCTCAGCCTTTCTAGGCCTTGGAGGAAACACCTGATCATGACCAAGACTTTTGAACGCTGCATTATGACATCTATTTCCATGATTGTGCAAACCCTGTGTGTGTGTTATTTATTTCAGCAAAGACTGGCAAATAAAGTTACATGATCGGTGACATCATGGGTGAGATATGACGTGTTGGTTGATCCAGGCGATGCTGGTAGTTGTTATGTTTTGTGAGTTAATGAATGCATCATAAAATGGTTATTTCATTCCAAACTCACTATCAAATCAGCCAAAAATGCCAAGGCAAAAACAGTGAATTTAACAAGCTATCAAATCACAATGCAATAACAAACCATTAATGGTAGATAAATTTCAACATCATACCAAAGAAGACTTTAAAAAAAAATGCAAACTGTCATGCACATGCAATTCAAACTCATGCAACGTAGCATAAAACATGAATTTTAATGCGAGAAATAAAATCTAAAAATTCCAAACCCTGCTACACTTTTTAACATTATGCGATAATAATAAACTTCAAGCATATTAGAAAGCAAGCCCTGAGCTCACTAAGATACAGGCGATATGGAAAACTCACCCTTGAGAATGTAGTCAGTTAACAAACTGGGAACCTTGTCGCTGTCTTCAGACATGGCCACCAATACTGGAGGAAACAAGACCAATGTTACGTTGATGAAGGTTAGACATCCAGGTAATCAGATACGCCAAAAAACAGTTACTCAAGCAGCCGGATAAGATTTGGAAACAGATGTTTCAGAAAGCATCTGCTAGACGAAAGGTGAACATTAGAAGTCTACAGACGTAATATAGTTGTGCATCATGAAAAAGCTTGTTTTATTCGACCATTCATAAATGTCACTTTAAACACAAGGGTATACGTCATACCACATCAGTCATGAACGTGACCTAGGATATACGCTGGTAGATGACCATCTGAACATATACAGTTCTGTACATCACATGACTACTTCAGCACCACAACTATGTCATATTTCACCCTCACTAAGACTCAGGAGAACAACCAGATCAATGTGCTGATGCACCAGTTACATTAATTTCTGTACATTTTGTAAACTGAAAGCCAGTGCAATGGCGTAGTTGGTAGAGTGTTTGCCCTGGACATGGTACACTGTGGACCGGGTCAAACCAAAGACTTTAAAGATGGTACATACTGCTTTCTCTGCTAATCACTCATTATCTGGATGAGAGTCATCACTACCAGCGGAGATGAGCGCCACCCCTATGCATCTTATCAATATGTCTAGTTCGCTTTAACTTAAAGAGCTGTCAGTTTATTTCACTTACTTTTAGTAAGTATTTGAAGATCCTCAGCTGACATGGGGGAGTTTTTCTTCTCGTATGGAATAACTGTGTACAGAAACTGCAATATACAAAATACAATGTATGTCGTCAATGCTTACCTTTACATAGGTATCAATATTGAACATCAGACAGTTAAAGCTTGTACTATGAAACTATATGGTGACCTTTTTTGTGCAGATGATACACATAGAATGTTGACATTCTATATGTTGTGCATGTATAAGTGTTACTGCATCATATTTCCTTCTGAACATTCTGGATCATAGTTCCTTATTTTACAATGTACATGTATGGGTATGGTTTAATAAATAACAATGACACATGTATTTTGGAGTAACTATATTAAAACATCGCTTTAGGACTTCAGAATGCTTGTTTCCTACAATGTCAAGAAGACGAGTGTGTCATTCTGAACATGCATGTATTCATTGTACATTTTCCAATGTCAACTTCCATATATCCACATACACTGAACAGAGGGAATAACACTGAGTTCATTGTCAACATGTTAAGAAGTTCTGAGTTCATCGTGACCAAGCAGCTACATCTAGTAGTTTTCCTCAACTCAACACAGTGGCTGTAAAAAGAAAGCTGCAACAAGACACAGCATCACCTAGCAAGCAGCAGAAAAAGTGCAACAGGAACAAAATAATATCAAGATACAGACTCTGAGGTAACTGCATGTTCTACTTGTTACATCATATTTACTACTACAGTCATTAGAAGACACTGCAACTACTCTCTTTTCCTTATAACACCAGTAGTAAAAAAGACAGGTATCAGATATCACTCCCTTGCCCAGTTTTCCACAGCAAGATTGGAAAAACCTTCTTCCCCTGTCCCTGGATGTAACTTCTACATATAAGAAAAAGCTTGAAATTAGGAAGAGTGCTGAAGACAGAGAAGAACCAAATGCCGTGTTAACTGTTGTGCCCACCACCAAGCTTCTACATCAGGGATGTCCCCAGGCTGGGAAAGTCTTTGAAGCCCCTGTCACAAAGCAGGAAAATCAATCGTTCGACGAATCTTGGAGCTCGAAGTGACATTTTTGGCAGTAATACACCCGGCCTCTTCTCAATCATCACTCAATTTTAAGAGATCAGCTGACGTTCGCAGGCCCGGTCCAATGCGATAGGGCAGATCTTAAAATACGCTCGAGTCTCTGGCGACTTTTAAATTCGCCAACCTTCTGGCCATCAACCAATTTGGCCCAAGCTCCATGACTGTGTGACAGGGGCTTAACGGATGGACTTGATGGAGAACTGGAGTGCAATTTTACTGAAATTCCAATTTCACTTTCCAACACAGGTTGCCCTGCTCAATTTTTGCCTAGAGATTGCCCTCTCCAGATCAGCCCATCCAGAGGCTGAGGAATGGGCTCTGGAGACATCCCTGTACCATGTTTTGTGACCTAAGTTAATACCTACAGGTGAGAGTGCAGGGATTTCTCGCACTGACATTTCAGGCTGGAAACAAGAAAATAGAAACTTTAGTGGAATCTTGACATTTATCACTTGCAATCAATATGTGGGAATAGAAAAGGAATGAGATGCATGAGATGCTTATTGAATTTTTTGTAAAGTTATGTACTCAAGAGGACAAAGGAGGATGTTTCAATTTCATCGTGCCCAAACAACGTCCTTGCTTGTGATGCATGAAAATCTTCACTACATGAGTGAAATCATCATAACTGGAAACCTTATCATACTCTGATATGTTCACGACGTTCAGGAATCAAGATCAAATGAAAAGAAAAAAAAAACTGAAAACCCCAGGTTGTTCTGAAAGCATGTCTTTTCTTGGAAATGCAATCAATATAAAATGTTTGAGGCTTTCCTTCATCATCTGCCTTACCAAAGGCAGTGCCCAACAGCCTACATGTCTGAACCTACTACTAGTAGTACTAGCTTGATTACATTGATGCTGATGTCCAGTGGGGATAAATCAGTATAAAGAAGGATTGACCCCTCTTCCACACATGCTGACCAGGTTAACCTATGTTCAGAAGTAATGTTCTCCCCAAATGTATTGTAATGACTTGGTGCTTAAATCAAAAGAACCCTTGTGTATAGAAAGTATGCAATTTGAGATACAAACAAGATATCCTAAAACAAAAGGTATTTTTATCTAATCTTTACAATCTGGTCAGAATATGTGCTACATGTAGTCTTGGGAAAAAAATGAAATATGAAATTGAAACATATGATCAGTTGCTTTCATTTTCCACTGTGGTAGAATCACAGCCAGAAACAGACTACATATTGGAGTCAGACTGAGGAGATTAGAATTGTCTTCTGTCCAGGCAACTAAACTAGAATTGTCTGACAAATCCACCGCTAAAGCTTTTTTGGTCCCAAGACATATCTTTGACCCCATCTCCATCTACTCCACAGAGCAGGGCATTTGTACTAATAACACTCCAATATAGCACTGAAGCAGCCAAACTGCAAGAACCTAATCACATTTGTCCAGGGTGTGTAGATGGAATGTAAATGTGCACAACTCTGTCTTGCTTGTGATTTGCTGCCATCAGCCAATCTGATGAAAAGTGTGACCCTCTGACACTCCATTATCACCAATCAACAGTTCAATCTTTAAGATAACCTATGTACAGTTACGTGCGATTTCCAACAAAACATGCTACAAATAAAGCAGACAAATAGTGAGATCAAATAGGCTTCTACTGTGTTTGCATGATTGTTGAATATTCAGATACAAATGTACATATGATACTTTTACTTCCTCTATGATAGGATTGATGAGATGAATTGTCAACATCAGTTTTCTTCCATTTCAAAAATTAAATCAACAGTCCCACCACACTGCACCAATGAATCTTCCCCAAGTATGCAAATCAGGTGGAGTGCATGTGACTGGGCTGATTGATGTTAGTCAGTCCCTGGGAGTGCCCACCCATTTCCTCGGCCAGGCTGGGAGCTGGGGAATCTCTCAGCCTGCATCATCAATTTCCTGGGTCACATGCTGTACTCTAACCATGAACCTCGGGTTCCTGTCTTATCTGTCTACATATCTCAGCCAGTATGGCTTCCAGAGATGGTCAAATCAACCATGTCCTTTCAGGTTTACCTCTGGGTTTCACCATGTTGTGATGGGATAACAGACATGACTAAGTGTTGAGAGAACTGGACCAGTTACACCTTACAATAGACTGAGAAGGATTTTCCCTTTTTGGCTCAATTGGGTTTCTAATACATTTTAAGTACTCTCTAAAGAGAAAGAAGAGAGCAACACGCTACCAGCAAAGCTTTAAGCTGTGAATGATAATACAATGACAATTGAAATCGGGACTGCTCATGTGATTCCATTGCACTGTAGTGCGCTACTGTAAATTCAGCACCAGGGACATGGCAATTAGTAATTACTGGCTAAGCATGACCTTAAAAATCATGTCAGGATCACACTCATGGGAGTTCTACTGGCATTTGATGTGACAATGAAGTGTCATAAATACCCACAAATCTGATACCCTAATGTTCAGGCCACTAATCTGAAGTTACCATCTTATTATAACCACAACTAATGCATGCCGTCTTGCCATTAGCAGTTACAGTAGCATTCAGGAAGATGCCTGAAAATACTTCACAAGTACTAGGCACTACGTTTTTTAAAACCCCAAAGGCTTAGGATATACAACAATGTTACTAAGTTAGCTTTTGTCCCTTTTTTGATATCATCTTTAGGATTTTGTTTTTAAATGGCAGTTTCAATAAACTTGGAGTCATGAGCCCAGACAAAGACTGCAACATGCACTAATAGCCATCTCAGTAGGAGGGAATAATAAAGAAGTAGAGAAACAGGTGGTGATTGACTTAGACAAGGTACTTCAGAGTGTTTACAATGATGCAAGAGACAAGAACAGTGGATTTTTTAGTAAAAAAGGATGTTTCTGTTGCTGTTTGCAGTTAGTGATATAAAGAAACTACATATAAGTCGGTACTTTATAATCCTATTTAGAAACAAACCAGCCAAAGATATTCTATTCAACAACTTGATTCAGGGATATAAATACTAAGCACATCTGTCTATTGGCAGTCAGAGCAAACTTAGCTGAGCCATTCTTCATTCCACCACACATGCTGTAAGGTCAGCATTCCTGACCTCTGCATTGATGACCACTTTACTAAATCCCTGACAAATTGCATTTTGTATGCTCACATAAATCATCCCTTGTTCCCCACAACACCTGATCATCAAGGAAAGAAAATGCTCCCGTTAAAATTACACATACAAAAAGTCTGTATGCTCAGATGCACTGTAATTTCAGTCACCGCAAATAAAATATGATATATAGAAATTATGTTCTCTTCTTATATACAAAAGTATTTTTTTTAACTATTCAATGGGACAAATGCACTAGAGTAAAGTGAAATCAATTTATATTTCCAGTATTCCATGTCAGTAAGACAGTAAGAAAAGTACTTCCTGGTGTCTTGAAAAAGAGGCAGTATGTATAAACCCATTTCAGCTCCCACCTACATATACTATTACAGTGATGAGGTAGTACATTGCTATTTCATCTACATGAAATTTAGACCTCTGGGATTGAACCTGACATGACCTCCAAATGTCAGTGGTGTCAATACCATATCATGCATCATTTCAGAAACCATCTGGATTGTAGAATCAATGCCTAACATCAGATAGCTGAAGAGTCACAGAGAGAGCTGCCGTTGCTCCTCTACTTAATGTGATTGTTGCTCCATTGCCGGGAATTGGACAGGCTGCATCACTGATGGAAAGATTTGTGTGTTGGGCACAAGCCAGACCATGGGCATTAATCTTCTTGTCCTGATGCTCAACTTCCTGGCACCGAATATTGACTTTTTCCCAATAGACGCAGGCGTTTAGATGATTCGGTCCAAAGCTTTCAATTGAAAGTGTACAAATGCACACAAAATTATCATGATAAAGCAGTTTTGCAAACTGCACATCTCAGCAACCCACCATACCCTATATTCTAATCCAGCTGATGGCACTGTTTTCCTTTTTCCTGTGATGACTGTGCATTCATGGAATAAAAAGCAAGGCATGATTTCAGAACCCAGTCAACAGTGGTCATGTTAAGCCTCTCCCCAATGACCTTACTGAAGCCAGTACAATCTTGGTGCACAATGAGTCCTCAGCGAGGAGAGGTTGAGATGTAAAATTCATCTCAATAAAGCCAGCGCTTCATATAATTTAGATATGCTCTGCGTTTGTAGTGATGGTGATTTTCCCCAGAAGATGAAATCATGTTTCCCATGAATCTCATTGACTTTCCACAACCAAAATGAACCCTGCTCAGCTAAGAAGTTTCCTCGCACCCCAAGACTTTGCCCATATAGTGACCTTCCACACTTTTCTATTGCACCCTGATTGTAGCTGCCTTTTCCCGACCTTTCAGTGGTAATGACCAAGCATCTCTGCAGGAGCAGTGGTCTGTAATTGTGCAAAAATCCATCTTTGTCAAATTACATGGCAGCAGCACAGACCCCCTGCCTGTGATCTAAAGGAAAGTGCACCAGACAAGCATCTTCCTGCAGGCAGTGATAACTATGCAGGGATGGTTAGCTCAAATGGGTTGATGGTCAAACCATGTAGCCATAAATAGGATTTCAATGTTTCAGACTTTTTCCTGCTGAGTAAAGCGGAAAACAATCAACATTGCACACTGCAAAAATTCTAAAAACTTCACAAATGAAAAAGTTAACCATTTATTAAATCTCATTATCAGATTACATACAGCTCTATGTCATCTATGTCACTTGTTTGTCAAGTGTAGCTGTCATGGAACATAAACTGTAGGACTGACACCATTATTACAAGGAGACTTACAGTTCCAGGTTCGGTGCCATTGCCTCCCTTTACTTTTTTCCTTTTCTTTTTGTTGTCCTTGTTTTGCTTGTGTTCCCGCTGTCTGTTCTGCACAGCCACCAGGGCAGAGATGAACTGGTTCTTCACCTGGGGCACAAAAGGGGTAATTTGTCAGCTTCATGTCCATTGTCATTCATTTTCACCTAGAAGAACAATCAAATATAGCTGAAAGTTCAAAGCATTCAAGGGCAAGGAAGATTCGCACAATTAATGGTCCTTTCCCATTGCTTTCTCCTAAGCTGAGATTTGGCATGGGTCTCACAGAAAGATATTTGGCTAATGTCTGACAGTGACTCCCTGAAAAAGACCACTGAGAAAACCTGAAATTGGAACGTTGTCTCTCTAAATTCCTTATTGGAGAGAAAACGAAAATCAGGGAAAAGTCCCCCAACCCCACATCCTTGCCATGTACAGTACTAGGTCATTACCAAAGTCTGGCTGATAGATCAAGATTCCATGTGTTCCCACATTGTTCCTTTTCCCTTTTAATAGTAACAAATATCATTCTCCCAAAGCCACCATCCATCAACATACCTCCTTCTCATACACAAGCTCATCCCTGAGGGCCAGCTGCTGGATCAGGATCTCGGAGTACTCCTTGATGGTCGCCTCCAGCTCTTCCAGCACCTCATTCAGAGTCTGCAGAGGCAGCTTCTTCAGGCCTGCACAAACATCAGCAAGTTTCTCAACTTTCTTTCATTTCAGCTCATTTCTGAAGGACTTCAGCAAGGAAAATCCTTAGCTTTGGTGCTTTATTTGCTCACAGACAATATTTCGGCTAAATTCATCTTTAATTTTGTCTAGGTCCAACTATCAGACTGTTTAACACATTTGCTTACAAAGGGTAGCTTGGGCAGTCAAAAGTGAAGGGAATGATCCTTGGGATATATCTGGCATTACCATGATGTTTACATAGTCCCTGCTGGATGGACTACATCACTGCTATCTTCCCAAAGAATGTAATAGATTTAAGAAAGTTTAAATGACTTTAGTTTAAGACATGTGTGCACAAGTACCCTGATGTAACCTTAGTTGGTGGTCATGAGTGACAGGGAGGAACACACGTGTTTCTTATTGCTATTATCACATCAGTACAGTACATGTTTTGTTTTGTGGTTCAAAATTATAAGACCATATGCAGAGTGGATTAAATATGAATACAAAGCAAAGCTCTATGAGGAAAGCGAGGGATGAGAAGCTGAGAAGAGGCGGCATACACTTAGCAGCAGCAGGTGATTGGCTGAAGTGAGCAGGTGTGAAGTGGAGTGCAGGCTCACCTGGAGGTCCTACAGGTGCAAGCGTGTCAGGTGGAAGAAACTAATCATTAAATTACAACCAAACCAACAGAACTTATTATGAATAAGAAATCAGTTTCAGAACAACAGAGGTGATCAGAGCTCCATACATACATCTTTGCTGTTTCTGATATTACATACCGTATTTCTTCTAATAAAGGACGCACTTTTTTGACATTTCAACCTTCAAGATGAGGCTTCAGGTCAAAGCCAAAGTCGGGGTGCGCACTTTATTTAGGTTTTCTCTCGAGAAAAGTCGCGACGTAAGTCAGGAAGTCACCGATTATTACCCCAGCAGGCTAGCCCCGTCACTTCGCCGACACGCAACGATAATTTATGCATGTTCTGTTCTTATTCATGTTCTTATGTTTACAAGATAACGATGCTACATCATACGTATATTTTTGAAAATGTATTCTAGATATAAAAATAATTGATTTAGCGATATTAAATATCAAATTATGAGACACCAAATAACGCTGGGTGTTTTCAACCGCGCGACTATTTCAGTGTGTCGGGCCGGCCATAATTTCGTACCCCACGCCGCTTGTACTACGCCGCTTGCGACGTCAATAATTTCCTAACCACCCACACGGCTGCAAATATGGGCACATCGTGCGTATCTGTAGATATTATTTATCAAAAACGTAATAGCTAGAATCTGAAATGTTCCAGAGTTCGCTTCAGCGGGAGTTTTGTTTTTGTTTTGACGGATAAAACGCGAAAACCCACGCCGCTTTCGGCACACTTCCGGGTTCATTGATCGCTAAAATTACGCAAAAGCCACCATCAATCCGCAAATAAATGTATGCTTTCCCGAAAACATCTTTTGATTTTGCATTTTCTTCACCATAATGTTGCTATGTAGTCGATAAAACCGCGTTTTTATTGCGTTTTCATGTGTAACATTTCAGACAAAGAAAAAACTTGGATCGCGATTCTGCTGCCCCATGATGCACTTCGTCTCCCGCCTTTAGCTGCAGCAACACCCAATCAGAGACGCGTAATGCGATCATGTGATGAGGATTACGTAACACGCGAAATGCATCTTGGGGCAGCAGAATTTAAACAATATGGCGGCGGGCGATCGGCGAAATGAAAGATTTGTCAATGCAACGCTGTATTTTGCGGCATAAATGCCGAGAGACGAACTTTTATTTTATCTCAAAATGCGTTTTACACGTTTGTCTTTGACTAGCCCGGTAGAAATCAAGCGGATGGTCGTCTGGTCCTTCAATATCAAGGAAGTTTGTCAGATATCCTGGCGCGAGGTTCTCATCGTGACGTTTAAACTTCAAAACTTTTTACTCAAAATTGAGCGGAGTAGAGGGTTAAGTGTTGACCCCAAATAATGGTAATGTTTTCCCGAAAATTCCTTGAAAATGGAACGATTAAGAAAGACACCAGGACTTCATAGCGTGCCGAATACCGGGGCGTGGTCACATCTTGGAGACACGCGCCGAGCGACGGCGGCAGATCGGGGATGCGCACTTTATTAAGGTTTTTCTGTGAAGTATCTCAGCTGGCGTGATTGGGGTTGCGGTGAAGCCCAAATCGGGGGTGCGCACTTTATTTGGGGTGCGTCCTTTATTAGAAGAAATACGGTATGCTGCATGTTACCAATCACTTTTTCTATGTTCCATTCATGACATATCACATCCATAAGTCCTTAAGGTTTCACATAAAGACCATCAAAGATTGGATGAACATCATCAGAAGCCATGACCAGCAATTTTTACATGCTAGCAGAAGATGTGTACTAATATTGGTATAACATAGAGCTCTGAATACCTCTGACTGTACTGTGACAAAATAAATACATTGCTATATCTAAGAAATAACATGATAAACTTATGTTCAAAATATAGTAAATTCTGTACAAAACACATACCAATGTAGCATGTAATTAGAATGTAAATAATCTTCATAAAAGAGTAGAGAGAAGAAGAACTCTTCTACAAAGCTTTATGTTCTGTATTAAAAAGCAGTAAATGCATGGTAGAGGTGAAGGTACAGGTGTAGCACTATAAACAAACAGCCAAAAGAACTACTACTAAAAGAAAAGCCCTGCTAATGGTTTTATGGGTGTAAATGTGTCTCTGATCTTGCCTTCAGCAGCCTTACTCTCATCGTAGCTGGTGACAGTGTTGGACCTCTCCCTGAGTGCCAGCATCTCCTGGGACAGCACAGACAGACTGTCCTCACTAACAGGGGTCTCCTCCTCCATTGATGTCTGCAGAAAAGAAAGGGAGATTGCTCCATCATTATCATCAGTTTGACTTTGAAGGCCATTGCAAAGCACAAGTTGAGTACTCTTGTTTAGTCTGTATAGGAAACCTTTTATTTGTTTTTGCTGACATAGACGTCAAGGGATAAGAGTTACTTTCTTTGCCTTTTCTTACATCCAGACAAAGGCCAGACTACAATAGTATGAACCATCAAGTTTTCCTTTACAAGCTGCTTGTAAGACCTGTCCATGCCAACTACAGTAAACAGCACCCACATTGAGCTCCTCTGTGGGATCGCAAAAGGAGATACCAATCTTCAGCATTACCGTGACATCCATCATACTAACCTGTCTTAACATTGTGGAGATTGATATAAAATGTTTGTACTGTCATGGTGAGCCACTACTTTTTCACAAGAGACAGACTATGTCCTTACTTCTCCCATAATCTCATCAATCTCCTCGATGACTTCCTCTGCAGTGAAGATGGGTTCCTGTGTGAGGCTGGAGATGATGAGGGAGTGGGCATCAAAGGACTCACGCAGCTCCTCATCGTCAGAAAGGTCAAGGTTCATTGGCTCCTCTCTCTGTAGGAAAGAGCGCATTGATCAGATAAGAATGAACAATTTACATCCTAACTTATCAATCAAACCAAATTGCCACAGTCCAATGAGGTCACAATAAATGGTTGTGTGGTCAGAAAATACATTAAATCATCCAGGCTGAAACTGACCAAACTAAAGCATTACCAGACAGTCCCTGGGGCCTATTTTCTCATGCATAGAAAAGCAATTTCAAACAGGTGTTTTGAATACAGTCCATTTTCTTGTTAAGATGGTGTCTCTGACCTGGAAAGATGTTTGCAGGTGCAACTTTGTGATGACAAAGATGAGAGAACTAGGTCAATCTGATAACTGTCAGGGGTCATTTAGCACAGGCACATCCAATCTCATTCAATCAGCAGGGAGTCGTTAACGCCTCTCTAAAATCTTTATTGCTTGAAACATCCAGCACTTCAGTGTTACCGTACTACCGTGTGTCGGTACCAATTCAATAGCCGTGAAAATTGAAGAACGTCAAACTGTACTGGCAACATTTCAATAAAATGTACTAAAACTCCTGATGCCTCCTTGCCACTTATTACTGTCCTGTCTGTGGTGCTGAACTTATGGCTGCAAAACTTGTCAAACATGTTAAACTGCCTCACTTACAGTTACTACTTTGGTGGAAAGTTCTGAAGAAGTTACCGAAAGATATAAAGGCTAACAAAGGAAAGAACACTTAGGGACTGGACCTTTTGCGTAGTTTCTCAGCTTACCTTTTGTTCATTGAGATTCAAGGCTTTGTTGTAGAGCTGCCTTGTGTAGGACGAGTTCCAGTCCACCGGCAACACGTTGGCAAAGTTGTCCGTCAGACCCTGCCACAATCTGTAGGAGGGATAACAACATGACTCTCCATCAATCACATCAATAAAAACCTTTCTCACAAGAACTCATGGACAAGCCTATACATGGATTTGAGTCCAGGAGCTCCAGCGGCTATCTTTCAAGAGCTCCAACCAGGACCCTGCTGATGGACCCTTCTAAGGGATAAGGACATCCTAACATCTTCCAGTCATTGGCCCTCCATTTCTGAAGTCATGCAGCAATACATGCCAATACTCTTCACGGGTTCAGTACTTTCTCGTTCTTTAGACATCTGACAAAATTGAGGTGAAAAGCAGCAACACAGATATACCTTTGATAGAGATTATACAAGCTTTATCACCTAGTCAGTATGTACCAGACCTTCAGCTGTCAAAACAAATCATTTCAACTGACTGATTGCTAAGACTGCAATCCTTTTTAAAGCAAAGATACTGTCCCAACCCAGATAGAATCAGATACAGTACCAAAGTACACATCAAAACAGATACATCAGACCTGACTAAGATTGCAAAGAAAAGTCTTCTGATGTCAGTAACCATTAACATCAGTATGCTGATTTTGTTCCATCATCCATAGCTTTAACTTCTTTTTTAATACAACATTTTCTTTTGAGGCAGCTGACCAGAAAATCTCTTCTGAATTGAGTCCCATTCTCTGGGTTGATGGAAATGAGAGTACATTGACTGGACTGGATTGGTTCAAGAACCTCATGTATTAACCAGCAAGTCCTGTATGCTTTGTAAATTGTAGATGGCTGTTTTAGATGGGTGTCAGTCAGCAGATCAATTTAGGACAATCTACTACTGCAAACATCAATATATCAATACCATGATAACTGCCAACACTACAAGACCTTCTCTTCCCCAATTCAGATGCAAAAGGCTGACACGGAAACTGCAGTTTGGGTTTTTACACTCCATAAACATTTCAGCCAATGCATGTTGCCTGATTGTACATTTAGTTCTTTGGCAACCATAGTATATACTGTAATTGAACGAATGTGTTTTAGTTCCGCTATAACCATTTCCCACAAAAATATTTTCAAAAAGGCATGAACGTACATGGTAAAATGGTTGCATTGGAGTGCAATTTCACCATTGTGCTATCTAACATGTCTACTGGAAGACCAGGGGCCACCATAGGTAATCAAACTGGGTTCACTCTGTGGTTGGTTGTTATCTTATAATTACTGCACTATGTGAAAGTGCACATTGGCTTGTGTATAATTAGAAGCTCCCTAAAGTCACGCACTATTGACAGAAGCATGTTCGTGTATCTAATACTATCAACTTCCTTTCTTCACACTCTAGAGAACATGCCAATTCAGATAATCAGCACATAACTATAAATCTTTCATCACGTGAGTCCTTCGACATTGTGACCTTTCCTATAAATCATACGGCACGTCTGAACCTTCATTGAGTTTTTCATTATATCCTTATGTAGAAGCTCACTGCCTACATTTCACATCTCATACCATTAAAGAATCTCTGCCGCAGTACTGGTTTATAGAGCTGAATTTGATACAACTTGGAAGGTGTCAGTTATGGCGCCTGTTTTCCGAGTTACGCTGGCCCTACAATAGAGCCATAGACAAGTACATGCATTATTCATGCACATCACCTATAGTAGGATGATGGTATTTGATTTGTTTTGCAATAGCAGTTATTGATCTGCTGCACACAAACAGAAAAACGGATGCGACGTCAATCTGACAAATGTGAAATCAATATGCATAATCCTTCATCTTAATGAGCTCAACATTTCTAACACTGTAACATACCCTTAGCACTCACAGTGAGTAACTTCTACTGTCATATTGCACAAGTCATTTGTACATTCAGTTTATTCCACCTTTTTAATTCCTAAGAAAGAAAAGAGTAAGCAACAAAAGTAGCTTGTTGAATAACATTTAGGACAAAAACAAAATATGACTTTTATTAGGTTAAGAACTACTTCCAATGCCAGCACCATGAGCAAGGAAAGTGTGCATGATGCACAATGTATCACATGATTTTGAATGAAAAAGGGAAACAATACTTTTATAAAGGCCTTTCATTGATTCACACAGCCTACATGCTTTCATCTTAGGTGTTCTTTCTATTGTCACACAGCAATTGTGGGCATTCTATGGCATTTATACTTTTGGCAACAGCCAAAAGCAATTTGAATAGTCTTAAGTCAGTGATCCAGAACCAGTCCATTTCAAGTCCTAGATTCATGCGTCCAAAATCCTTCTGAGCATTCCCCTGGGAATATTCTAAATCCAAACTTTAATACCCTTACAAGATGAGGAGAGGACTGAAAGTAACATATGAGGAGCCATTTTAGCACGTCAATCGGGCAGAAGGCACTACCTTCATTCGTGCAGCCTTCAGGAACAATAAAGGATTGATCTTGTCCACGCTTATTAAATGTGCTTTACTTTTTCTACAACGCAGGAGGGGTACACAACATTACTTTAGAAATAGATTGTGCATTCATGACAGCAGGTATCATGACTACAAAATGAGTATTGTGTGATCCTGAAAGCAAATAGAGAGAAAGAGCAATCATGCTAATATTCTCCTTTAGGGATTGTAAACCAGGGATGCATGTCAGAACTTGACAATGTAATCCCTGATTTGTATAAACTGTATCTGGTAGTAGCCTGCCTGATCAGCTCGCCTCTGATCCAGTGCTATTGACCAATGAGCTTACATGTATTCCTATGCTTCACTGCACATCAGGTCTACAATCTGACCTCAGATCATAAAAGCCTGGCCATCTGCAAACTAAGGCATATTCAGCCTGCCTCTGGAGTACATCTTCCAGGAAACTGATCACTTCAATCTGTAAGCTAAGAGACTTTCTGCAGCAACACTGTCAGAATAATCAATGGGATAGGTTGGGCTGTACAAGATCTATCTGCACTGCACCTGCATTCTTTTGCTATAGGTATAACACCACGCTCTTCTGACAACGGTGCTTCTTGTTTTCAGATTATATCAATTTTTCTCCTTATGTATGATGACCTATAGAATAGATGATGGAGGGCTTGTTTTATTGTTCAATCGATGTTGAACTGATCTAAGAAGATATACAAAACTTAATGTATCCAAAATATAAAATCCAGGTTCAATCGTCTTATTAGACTCAACTTGAGTCCAATAAAAAAATTGAACCCAGCATCCTTCAAATACATCTACATGTAGGGCCCATTGTAGGCATTTTTGTTGTCTGCCAGGGTGGTATTATCATTTTGACAATTGGCAGCATGTGACTGGAATTTTCATATTGGTAAGAAGCTGATGGCATGGGGAAGGCCATGCAGGACAGAAGCTTCTGAGCTGCCATGGTACCGGTGGTTTGGGTGGCTAGAGGAAGAGTGACACCTGACATAAGTCAAGTGTGATTCTACAATGCAGTTACAGTGATATAACACAGCTACAACTGATGTGAAACATGTCATGTACAACTAGAAAAGTCATTATCATAACTACCCTCTTGTTTCTTCTGAAACAAATACGTCACAAGACACTATTGTATGATGCCTTTTTATGTCTTTACTTCTTGGTTCTCAGACACAACTACATGAATGCAATCCACTTGTAACTTTACAAATCTAAAGCAAGGTATTTGAAGTGGGCAAGATACAGTTGACTGTGGCAAAGCAAATAATTGTAACATAGAAAAGTATGGCATAAACTTTTCCCACATTATCTGTAACATTTCAAAATGTCTGAGAATCAAGTAATAGCATAGGCATGGCCTAAGAAAAAAAAGCTGAAGATGACTTACACGTTATGGACGCCAAAGGAGCTCATCCTGGTAGGCATTAGGTGGTGCAGAAAAAAAGTCCATTGATAATGGAGAAAATGTAGTGATGGGGAGGTATGGGTACATGACACATATATAGCATTAGTCAGTATTGATTACAATAAACTTAGCATATCATCTACATACCAAAATGAAAGTTCTTCTTTAACTCTTTCAACTTTCATTGGACTGACTTCACTTGCACTATATAACCAACCTACATGTAGCTGCTTTTTGAGCTCAGTATGTTTGTTACCTGGTTAACATTGCAAATCACAACTAGATAAGTCATGTAGTTTATGTCATTCTTGGTCATAATCTCTTTCAACAAAATACTTTTTTATTGTGTTTCTACACTTCGTTTCAATGAGTAGTTCACAAAAAATACAGAAAATAGATACATGCAAGATCATGAATTATAAACTTGTATCAGATAGACATATTTCACATCACTGGCATGCACAGAAATCATTTAGCATACAATGTCAAAATGTAACTGTTAGTACTGACATCACCACATCTCACTAGGAAGAACACAGACATTTGTAGGTCACTAATACTATAATTCAAAAACATAATGGAATTCTTTATTGGGGACACAGGTACCTGCATCAGGTATCTTCTTATATTTAAAATCAATATGTCTTCACTTTATACAGTAAACAGCAATATTGATTCCATATGCACCAAGTTGGTAAGTGCAAGCTCTTTCCTGAAAGTGCCTCGCCGTAAGAAGATTTGTCAGCTATATACACGTATATATACAGCACAATACTCTGAAATACTACTATTCCAATAAATTTTAAGACATCTTGAAAGATTCATGATACACAACATTCCACTCTACCTATGTTCAGTGCAGACAACCTTGAACTGCAGATGAAAATACACATGAAGGGCAGAGGCTTTTGATTTTGAAGTATCCGTATAGCATACTAAGTATATAGTTACAAACCATATACATTGTTACAAATATACTGAAACAAAAAAGATGAAAATGCTTCTTTAGATCTTTTGTTTTTATAAAATTATAAGACAGTAGAACTTTTTCAACGATATAATCAATATCAAAATAATCAAAACTTATCAAAATAACAATGCTTTAATGATTTAAAAATGACTCTCTGTATTGTGCAGTCCCTGGTGCTGAAACATCTGTGAGTATACCCTAACAGGTTACATGTACCTGGCTCAGTTGTTCAGGAAAAATTGATCACTGGTTAGTCTTCTGGAATATAATATCCAGCTGGTGCTTTAGACATATGAATCTCTGAGGCATAATCTGTACCTGGGGCTACTTGTACCTGTTCACTAAGCTGTAAACCACTGCCATCTGTCTCAGCCCTCAGGCCCCAGGTGGTCATATTATACAGTTTCCTTTACATCCCATATACAATGTACATATTCAAGTAGTTGCAGGTTCATCATAACAGCAAGTCATATTCATCAATGACTGAATTTAATCTGCTTAGATCAAAATATCAACAAGACATGTCAGCTGATATAGGAGAGCTACAATATGTCATCAGATTGATGATCCTGTGCAAAAGAAAGTTTGTGATGCCCGAAATCATATGCATAGTCTATTTTATGTTCCACCATGACAAACATCCTGCCAAGGTCACTACCATCAGTCTGATTTTATTTTGGAGTGAGCCATCAATTCCCCAGAGACACATCATGAATAATACATGACGTCACAGTTAGGGACATAGCCAACTCAGAGTACAACAGACTGCTATACATTCAAACAACCCAGTAAATTGTTCACTGGTTTGGCGTATCAACCTATATACATTACAATACAAGTTGAAAGTTAGACAAGCATCACATGAACTCGTAGTTTCATCATTAGTAAAATATGAGCCATGTAACATTGGTAAGTGTTTGGAATATTGTATCATATTTTTCTCTGAAAGATCTAATATTTCATTGGAACTGCAACATCTTGAATGTCTAGCCATTTGCTACTCAATGTCACATTCATTCAAACATTTGATATGTCAATTGATTAGGGTGAAGAAAAACTATTTATTATTTTTGTCACCATTCTCACAATCTAGTTACTCTGACATAATTTGGTTTTAACAAGACTTAGACACCTACGAAACCAGATTAGTAAAGCCTCTCCACTGGTTCATTTGACCCTACAGGGTCTGTCTTAGTAGGTACCAGACGAACGTAAAGAGAAGACATCTGACATTAATAGAGTGACTAAACTACACTTTTCAGCAACTTTAAAAGGAGGTACTTGTAACAAGAGAAATAGCTGATATCTAAAAACATACAAAGCTAAAGGATTGGAGATTGAGACAGGGAGACTGGGGCACAAACTGTTGTCTTGAAATATATGAATGGAATATCTGGACAATCCAGGTCATAAACAATCCTGCAAACATTCTTGAATCATCTAAATTATTCATTAGTTTGATACCCAGGACTAGAGCTCGGTAATTTTCCAAATCATGTGACTAAATTTAGATGCCTCAGGTACCATTATAGTATTCTTAGTACTGTATAGTATACAACAGGTATCATAGTATTCTTTGTAGAAAGACAACAACAGATAAATATGGTATTTGCTGGCCTTCCTGGCCTCTAGTGGTACTTGACAGTGCAGGTTTTCGAATATATAACTGTGTTCAACTTTGACGTACCCTTTTTCCAGTATCACACTTTTAGTATATAGGCCCACCACATCTCTATCCAAACATTATGCTGTCTTAGCCTTCCATCATTTTTGCTATATGTACCATTTAAATTAAATGTATGAAAACCAAAGCCCTTGTAAAGTTCTAGTGCATCAACTTACATCCTTTTCCTTCTGTTTTATGTTCATGGGATTTCTGGGACACTTTCTGAAAAAGACAACTGTCTCAAGTACACAACATCTCTTATAACTTATAGGGTGTGATCCTTGTTAATGTTATACTTCATATCAAGCTTAAGATGCCCAAGAGTGGGGTCATGAATACTCTGTTATGTTGACTCAAAAGTGACGGCTTCCAGGAACAGTGAACCTGCGTCATGAGCTGGGATGAATAATGCATGGCGTCGTCCTCATCATGAAACATTCATGACAAATCACCTTTCCATCCCCCTGGCAGGGATACATCTCTGTCCGCCCTACCTACTCTATTATCATGATATTTACTGAGGAGACAAACAAGGTCATCAAAGTCACGAATGCTAGAAAAATATGAATGGGCGATCAGTACTATACACTGCATTTTTTTAACAAAACTGTAAATACCACAGTTTATCATTTTCAGGCAGCCATCTGTTTCTCATTATATTTTTGAGAACATGCTATCGTGCCATATAAATAATGATTAACATTTACCATTAAAAGCTGTATTATGGAAAGGTTAGTTACGTTACCCTTGAAAGAGGAAACACGAATTTTACTCTCATCATTGTAACATCCTGACACAAAGGTGTCCAAGATACAACATTTCTCATCAAGGGCAATATGCTTAAACTTTTTTTAGTAAATTATGGACAAATACTCAAGAGAAACATATTTCTACAAAATTATACAGTACATGTACATTGTGTGATTATGGAGAATCAGTGTGACAAACAGAAGAAAGTTCACAGGGATACCTGCTTTTTCTCATCAGAGTTTATCATTTTCTTTTACAATCATATCACATATTACTTCAAATGTTATATCACCACACGGCCATTGAGGTGAAGTGAAGCCTTGGAAGAGCAAGCATCCCTTTATCAAACCAATCCCCAATGCAAGTACATTACAAACCTAATTTACCCAGTAGACCTGACACATAAAGAAATAATCAGTCTTCCTTGCTTCTGGGCAATATGAATTTAACCAATAGTTGGAATGGAACCAAGTTAGAGTGCAGCTCTTGAATTATTAAGTGATGGTAATGTGCCCAGGCCTCCCAAGGTACAGGGGAAGCCATTAATGTCTGTACACTGGGGCCTCCTGGAGGTGGGGGGAGATGCCACCTTATCTCACAAATTATGGCACTCCATTCATAGCCTTCACATAATTTGGCTGATTGAAATTCCTTGGAACCTGGAAGTCAGCGGAAGTTGAGTCACAGGTGGTACCAGGATGTAAAGAGGATGTTTGAACACTGGATTACTCATTGATTGGCAGGAACACAGGGACGATGATCGGTCTTTTATCTCTGCAGACAGTAAACTAAACCTTCTCGTCAAACACGAGTGACATTTGGGAGATCTAAGACAGGGACTGAGGGACTTAGACTTGTACCTTTACCACATTGCACATTTCAGCTCCATTAGAATCTAGACCAAATAGTCACCACAAACAGCCGCTGATGACAAGTTGATCACTTAACTGTACCAATCATATTCATATTTTCTTTTCCCTTTGATACATGAGGGATGGCTTTGCAAATATCATTAATCTTGTTGGTTATTAGAATAGACTTGAGGGTAATGCAAAACCTAGTTATCCGTAATCCTGGGACTGGTGATATGTCATGCCTGCCTGGGTTTATTTTCCTTGTTCTAGCTATCAAGTTACCGGTATTTCCAGTCTGAAGTACAGAGCTACATCATGTATATCATGCAATAATATATCCCAGTCCACAGAACATTGCCTTAGATCAGTCTATAATCTTTTCAGTGAAAAAAAAGAGACACTGACTTGATTGTAGTGATCAAAGTGGTCTGCCTTTTTGTAACAAGATAAAGGAAAGGACACCCCAGAAATCAAATACAGTGGATAACTCACCAGCAGAAGTCTTTGATACACGACACAGGCATGTGCTCACTTTGAGTTATTTAACAATATTAGTGATATGCCTGTAGACTAAGATTAAACAGGTAAGCTAAATAAATGATATATTGTCATTATGTCATCTCATGTTTCTAACGTAACATGACTATACAACAAAAGTAGGATATGCATAGGAGTATGCACTAGAAATTTGGATCTACATGTAGATTAATCTTTGACTGAATTTGAAATCTTATAAAGATGCTATCTTTTGATTTTTAAAAAGCATTTGAGTCTTAAAACGCCAAGATTTTGCAATGCAGTGCTGATGAATCTTTTAAAATGTTGGATTCAGACTCAACTATGTTGAATTGATTATCCAGACAGCATCTACCAATCCAAACCTGGACCAAACTGTTTTTTATACATGTTTCCAGAGACTCATTATGGCTACTACTAGTATTTGTAATGTTGGGGACACATTTTGTAGCAGTGTAACTTTTTATGCTCTGTTTCAAAGCTGTACCTGCCATACTTATTTTGAAGAGTCCAATGAAGGACGTATCATCACGGTATCCCAAGCTGTAGACTCTTTGATATTTAAGCACAGGAACTGATATCCTGGCGGCTGGGAGTTACATGGCAATGGGGATGACAGCCTTCTTGAATTCCAAGGCTCAAAAATAGGTGACTCATTTGTGATTTAGTAAACTATTTCCTTCTGAATCTGATGATGTCATACAAGAATATGCTTTATCTCCGTACCATAGTCTGTCAAATTAGAAATACTAGTGAACTGTTAATAGGTTTGGCAGAAGTAAAATGTAAATTACTCATTAGGCTTAATCTACGTGCATGAAATACGGTATTCCTAAAAATATATGTAGATGTAGGACAACAAAGCGGTGCCATTCTGCAACCAAAATAACAAAGATAAGCGCTTTCTAACTTTAGACGGTTGAGGTACCATTAATCTAGACTGTGGTGATGCATTTACATAGATGATGTGAGAATCCTATGTATGGTTTCATGTCACATTATTATCCTTCTGAATTCCTTCCCCGAAATTCTCCTTTCATGCCAAAATTAGAATAAAAGAAAATTACTTAAACATGGAAATGGATGTTGGTTTATTCATTGAACAAATAGCTTATTAGTGTAACAAAAGTGATACGATCACTTGCACCGCTGGCCAAATGTTATCAGAACAGGCATGCCATGTGAACATGGGCTAAATTGACAGGAATAGTCTCTTCTCCTCTGTGTTACAGAACAATTTTCAGCATCACTGATGGTGGGTAACAGTAAACATGGAAAAGTAGCATGGGAATTACGAATTACCCGCTTATTTCCATACATGACAGCTGATGGTGACTATGATTACATGAATGGAAACTAAATCAGCCTTCTCTACCTTACACATCAAAATGAATATACCTGTTCATCTTAGCTTCTTAGTTTTTCTGAAGCATTATTCTTAATCTTTACATTTGAACCCTTTTTAAAGATAATTTTTTGTGGTAAAAATGGTAGGATAAGAAAAGATAGCTTCTGATTCTGACAAACATGATTTGAAAGCATTTAACTCACTCAAGACTGGATATGTAACTACTGTAGCTGGGAATACTGTGAGCCAAAATGACAATAGCTGGGCAGAATGCATTTCAGCACCAGGGACATCCCCAACTAAATCAGCCTTCTCTGCTTTACATATCAAAATGGAGATATCTGTTCATCTTAGCTGCTTAGTTTTTCTAAAGCGATATTCTTTACCTTAACCTTTAAATTTGAACCCTTTTCAAACAGGATAATATATTGTGGTCAAAATGGTTGAAAGCATAGCTTCTAATTCTGACAAACAATTCTAGCAAGCATTTAACTCACTCAAGACTGGATATATAACTGTTGTAAGTGTGGAACACTGGGAGCCAAAATGACAGTAGGACAGAATGCATTTCAGCACCAGGGACATCCCTAACTAAATCAGCCTTCTCTGCTTTATATACCAAAATGGAGATATCTGTTCATCTTAGCTTCTTAGTTTTTTTAAGCGATATTCTTTACCATAAGCTTTAAATTTGAACCCTTTTCAAACAGGATAATATATTGTGGTCAAAATGGTTGAAAACATAGCTTCTAATTCTGACAAATATTATATCAAAGCATTTAACTCACTCAAGACTGGATATGTAACTGTTGTTAGTGTGGAACACTGAGAGCCAAAATGAGAGTAGGACAGAATGCATTTCAGCACCAGGGACATTGCCTGGCCAGCTGATGGGATCTCAGCATCAGGCCTGTGACTCACGATGGTTTCTTTTCCAAAAATAGTATTTTTTATTACATACATCAACAACCTCAATTATCCCGTTAATGCAATCCTTCCCAGGATCATCCAGTGTGATGAATATTGATGCCATTCGCCTAAGAACAAAACAATTAGCACAAGGCTGATGTATTACCATTCAAATACTAGTAAATAAGAAATGAAAGAACAAGAAATCCGCAAGTCTACTTCAAAAGGGATGATGTACCAGAGTTTGAGATAGGACCTAGTTTATTCTCATTAGAGTGCTGACAAATGATTCTACTGTGCATAGATGCTACTGCTAAAAGCCAATTCAATCACAAGACAACAAAATGGTTGGTTATAGCGTTGACATAGGCCTCTCTCTCTTTATTCCAGTAAGGTTCTCTTTTCACTTCTCTTTTCACATAGCAACATTGATGATATTACATCAACTTCAAAAACTTTGTATTCTTCTACTGCTCGTGTGATTGGTACTTGTATTTTGGTACTTTTATTTAAGTTTTAAAATATCATCCTCCCTTCATCCTAGCCGCTCTATTCAGATGATATCAAATCAACTTCCTTTCCTGTTCTAGGCTACTTAATTATATTTTTCTGCAATATCCTCATACAAATTCAATGACAAATATAGGGATTACAAAGTCTTATGATAAGTTTCAGTGACCAGATGGTAAACTTATCAGTCTGCTACAGGCAGAATGAACCGCACATGTACATATCAAGTTTGAATTTATGATACTATTTGTAAGGATTAGCTACTCAGGGACCAGAGTAATCACCTTTCCATCTATTTGGAGATTTTAATGTAGTTAATGCACACATTCTGGCAGCCACTGTCTACAGGAGGCCCCACAGGTCATTCTGAAAGCCAAACCCTGATCTATTTTTGTAAGACCTTGGCAAATAAGATTAACTTTGTAATTGAAAAGAAAGTTTTTGATGTTACTCGTGCAATTCTACACTGCCTCTCAAATGGATTTAGCATATTCTTGAGCAAATTCTGTACAGATTATACACGTATGCACATGGCTCAGATACAAGGCTACAGTAAATATTCTTTTACTGCAGTTGAAAAGCTATTCGCGAATCACACAGACATTCATAACCTTCTGTGAAATCCTATTAGAACATCTCTGTAGGGGCTACAATAGTGCACACATAGCATATTCAATATACCTTTGGGTATAATCCTTGCAGTAACAGAAATATAATTAATTGTCACACAGGTAAACACAAAATGACAGACATAATGGCTCATCAAAGATATATAAAGACAAGACAAAGATTTAGGCTTTTTATCTTTATTTCTTTGACTAAGAGGACTGTCGACAGCCTAGTACGAAGACAAATCACCCAATCAGGGAGCAGGGTTCATTTTGGCAGTAAAATCAATATGCTCTGAATTAAACTTCAGTTCAAACTTGGATAAAACAACTGGTTTCGGACATACCCGTTAGAAAATTGGACAAAGAAAGAAGCGGAGGTTATATAAGTCAGACTAGAGACCCACCCCTTCTGGCCCCTGGTCTGATGGTTGCCATAAATCTAACCAACATGGGAGTATCTCTCATCTAAAATAACATGCTCCTTATGCTGAGACATATTTATGACCTCTTTATAACTATAAATTCTCTTTTTATGGTGGGAACACTTGTCATACACATCAACAATTTTACTTTGTGTTCTAATAGCATAGGAGCATAAAATTGGGGATTATTGATTGATTTGACCTCTTCCTGACCTTGCCCATGTTTAGGTGTACCACTCTAAAGAAATGGAACAGGATGGATAGCTGATGATGGGGAAGCCCGCGTGTTGACTAGTCTGAGAGCATCTCTTGACTATCTCAAAATGTTACATCTGTGACTGTCAAAACAAGTAAAGTCTTCTTTCACCAAAACATATAGTCTTACATCCAAGTTTTGAAGGAATTTCCTTTTAAAAAGTATTTCTAAGTTCTTGTACCCGGCTGTAAAAAGTACAACATGCAACCCACGGTCATCCATGGTTATTGATGATGATGATGATTTTGATACAGTCAGCTCCAAACATCTTAATTTCAATGGATAAGAGATAAGAGAAGTCAGCTCTGCATACACAGTACTGTGCTATGACTTTGTTGTACAGCCCGAGTGCTCTCACACAGAAGTTTTCACTATACTTGTTAAAAAAGAAAACAAACATTTTGAACAAACAAATTCCCTCATCATTATCCATCTTCAAACATAGTTGAATCTATTTTTTCACCACTTTGTGGTTTCTCAGTTTGCAATTACACAGTGAAAGTTTTGGCTGTCAAGAGAACTTTCCCAGCATAGAAGACTACAAGGTTAGCAGAAAGCACTATTAGTAGATCTTGGTGAAGGTAATTAAGGGGTAGGAAAATATACTGTGCCAAAGAGGTCTTGTAAAGTGAACTAGTCATAAAATTGGAAAATAAAAAAGGCCCTGAAGCAGCCTATCAATGAAAACTATGGCTCTCTCATTTTTTTCTACATGTATCTACATCATATGACGAAAGAGATGTTGAAAGTGAATACCAAATGTTGTTACTGTTATAATCTATTCATTTCACAGCGGCTAGATGTGAGACCTACTTTTTTTATATACATGCACATGTGTAGGTCTCACTCTTCAGACAGGACAGTGCCAGCCTGTGTTGATCACCCCACTGAGGATACACCACAGGCATCTAAGGAATGCTGTGAACACAGGGCAGCCCTCAGACATAATTAAACATTCCCTGTTTACAGTGAAAACTAGTCAGACAAAGCAAGACCTGGGTAATCCTAGACAAGTAGATGACCCAATGTCAGGGAGGATTGGTCACTGTTTATTTTGAGGGATGCATGACTTCATGTCTGTTAACCTGAGCACAATCAGCAAGCAAGATTGCCAGTAGCCAGGGATTTGATCAGTCACAATCAGGTTTTAAACCCCATAGCAAATAATCTGTACTTTTTTAACTGGTGAAGATCTAGATGGTAATTTTAGTTGCCTGGGAGTAAACAGAATCATTCATTATTTACTGCCAACATAAATGAATGTACATGAGCATTCTGATATCTTCAACGGGAATACAGGACTATATGCAGTGTATAGTCACGTGACTCACGTCAAGGGTTGAATCATGTTGGTATTGACAGTACGTCTTACTTTCCACAAGGACATTATATAAGATAAAGTGTCCTTGCTTTCCAGAATGAACCAGGATGGAGGTAGGAAGGAACAACCTCCAAATGTCTGAGACTTCAGGATCTTCACTACACCATGGATAAACCATCTGTTACTTCATCATTGGACCTTGTCATAGTTTGTACTGCCTGACCTGTATTGAAAATGAAGTTCCAGTCATTTGTTCTATTGATGAAAGACATTACATTCACAATCAGTGGGCAGTGGTGACCCTCTGCTATAGTCAATCAAAACGATACAGTAATCTGTAAGTTAGGAAGAGGGAGTTTCCTCCTCAATGTCTTGTCATGATACATTTTGTCCAGAATAAATTTCTCCTGACAGGAGTTTTTGCAATACAGGTTCCTTCGTGACCTACTTGTTGACAGACACTTCCATTAGTCAAAGCACTCTATCTGTCAAAACATCCACCAAACAAAATTTACAGGGACAGTGTTAAAATTGCTAACACAAGCATGATATACAGCTTGCTTTTCACAGTAAATCATAGTTACTGTGTAATGTAAGTTTCACTAGTGCATGAAACAGCAATTATGCATCATGTGATTCTAATGCAAAATTATATATGCGCTTTTCGACGATACGTTATTACACATCAGCTGCATGTATTTTTACTTTGAATTTGTTGGGTGCTTGAAACAGGAATGCATCTTTCTGTGCACTTTACAAATTTGTTGAAATCATATCATTTAGAAAGCTCATATCTTTAGTAATTAATAGAACGGGAAGGATCTAGTGTCAGTTATACATTCCATTATTCTAAGATCGTTTTTGCTACCTAATGAAGCACATATATATATATCATCAAATGTAAATCTTGACATTTAGGAGAGAAAACTCATACTGAATGTAACCTTCAAATGGCAATAAAACTGTGCACTTCACAGCAAGTCCTCCAGGGCAGCACATTAGTAAATCCACCACACGAAAATAATGTCCTGGCTGCCGAAGGGGGTCAAATATTGACTTCTGGGTCTGATGCTTCATCAACTATTTCCTTCAGGAAGAAACATATGGAGTGGGTATGAATTTAGGAATGGTCATCAAACATTACTGCTGTGGACAGCAGAATATACGGTAGTACAGCTACGGTGTTTTCAATTTCACATTTATAGATTTATGTCAACACAGTCTCTGTTGAATTGGTAGATTATCCCACCCATGGTATACTTCATATACTGATATAACGTTCACTCTAGCTTGCTCTTGGCTTCATTGAAAGTGAGATTTTATAGCAGTACAGAAAAGTTCACATCTATAACTAGGTACTTCCCAGCCACTACAATCTCAGTCTGTTTATCTATTTCTCCCTTAATCTGATTACAAAACAATATAACTGCGTTGTGAGTAATAAAATCCTCAGTATGAGAGGTGGAAAGCAAACAGTGGTCAAACATACTCCTTCCCATACCTCCACATTACCTGGGAGTAACTATCTACAAACCATGTCATAGGGGAAATCAAGGCATAGGTTACTCATGCCCAACAGCCTAAAATGGGCATGGCCACCAGTTTTCCGTGATTATGAATATGAGACCTGACCAGAATACTGATATCTCTGTGGTCCCAAGGGCTGGAGCCCAGCACAGATGAGAAGATTTAAATTAGATTTTATCCATACGATCCATGTAGGTAATGGCTAAATTGATCA
The DNA here is from genome assembly GCF_035083965.1 of Branchiostoma lanceolatum. NCBI lineage: Eukaryota > Metazoa > Chordata > Leptocardii > Amphioxiformes > Branchiostomatidae > Branchiostoma > Branchiostoma lanceolatum. Next base: position 22,683,867 of record NC_089725.1, on the reverse strand, counting down.
TGACACGATTTCTTCGCATTGTGCATAATCTTACTCATCACGTTTCCACGCTCCAGGTACATGTATGAGCCGTCATGATCTACATACATGCTGCACCTGAATTCCCATGCCTTGCATATTAAATCCACAGCAGCATGAACTGCTGTAAAATTTATTGCCCGGTATTGGGAACCTCACACCTGCCCCTCCTTGTGCGGCCCTTCTGCCAAGCTCCTGTCCCAGGCCTGAATATTCTATGTGGGCAGAATCTCAAGTAGGCCTTGATACGTCCAGGGAGACCTGCACATCTCTGGCAGGTCATGCCATACCAACCCTCAAATACTGCCAGTTATTCTTGAAGCATTGTGGTCTACATGATCAAATACTTCTTGGTTCTTGCTCCATTGAATAATAATGGGATGATATCAAATAGACTAAAGTCAGATGATTATAAAACAGTTAAATATTTTCTAAATATCACATCCAGGAGACTAGTCTATTTTACCTGCCACCTTTTTAATACTTTCGTACATCATCTGTGTTGAAGGTAAAATGAACTCTCATTACCTTACCAGTAAAACAACCAGCAATGGCTGTCCAAAAGGAAATTTCACACTGCATGTGAACACCTTGATGAATTGATTAAGTTAAAACTTTTCTCATTTTGCTTCCAACATTTCTGAAAATTAACATGTCTATTTAAATTTCACCATGACCAGAAAAGGGAGCCATATCTTTCCAATGCCTTATTAAATTTTAGTCACCTGTTCACTTTTCCTAACAGACACAATTTAAGGGCTGATAAGATAAGATAACCACTTCTGTAAGTATGGCTAGAAAGGCAGCCTGTGTTGCAGCTGACCGATGATGACATTGAGAATGGGCAGCCAAACTTGGTCCGAAGTCAGCATCCAAACCATTTATCTATTAAGACTGAGTTAAACATTCAGTGTAGGTACCCTAATACACCAAACCTAAAACAGCAAAATAAATATCTAAAAAAAAAGGAACATGTTGGTTTGAGCATAATGTTATCCCATTCTCCCAATAACCAGTCTTTTCCTACCACATATATTCTGGTCATATAACGTTACAGCAGAAAACCCTCTCCCCTTTATAATACTTCTTTCCTCTACACAAGTAGTGTAGAAACTGTACATAGGATATCTGTAAGGGGCTGACATACTCTAGGCCTCCTCAATACCAATGAAAAAGGATTCCTTGATGCAGTATGTGACAGGGGGAGGGGGGTTGTTACCAAAAGTAAGATACTGTGGCTACAAAATCCGACCTGTCAAATTGGTTCAACCTTCTTTGCTTAATACATTTTCTTTTCCTCCGAAGAGTTAAATATACCATTCTTCTCCACTTATAGCCAATATTTTATGATATTGGCTATCAATACAAATTCTAAATGCTGACTGCTTTCCTTCTTATAGATGCCAATGCATGTTGAGTGAATTTGTTAAATGTTGAGCCACTGCTCTTCTGCAGCACATCACTTTCAATTAAGAAGCAGAAGCGGCTGTGTGTGGTCAACATAATCGTAAAATAATAAGGCACTCTCCTTCAAAACCATGGCTATCAGCTGTTTCACGACTAAAAAATAAAGTAAGAAGTTCTGCCACCAATGTAAAGCACTCCTGCGAAATTCGTACCTGGCCTAAATCAGTGTCCCGTTATTTCTATGGCGATGATGAAATGGTCAAAGATCATCAACACCGCAGTTACACTTACAGTGAAGGAATCTGCGCTACAGACCGAAATTCACTATTCATATCTTACGATTTCTTCAGGAATAATTCAACCAATATATGAAGACTCTAGTAAAGAAGTTACTTACTCGGAGTTCTCCATAATTTCTTCTTGTGAAAGCACCTTTACCGGCGCTATAGAGTCTGTCTTGGCGTTGTAGTTCCGAAAACAAATGTTCAGTGTTTCGTCAAATTCGTGCACCAAGTCCTCCATAGATTTGAAACTGACGACCCCAAAACCACAGTTATCCACATTGTCCACGTCTTGGTTGTCATCTGTGCAGGAAGAGGTGGTGTCGTTGGAGTTGACAACGTCTGAAGGAGAGGTGAAGTCGAGCCACTCGTCGTCTATCTGTGCGAGTGGCGCCGCCATCTTGAAGCTCTCCATCATGGTGGGGCTGCCACTTCCTGCATGCAAATTAGGGACCAACCATTGCATTTCCGGGCCAGGAGGGACTGTAACAAAGACGGAAATCATATTCAGAACGAAGTATTTGTCTAATGCCGGTAAAAAAAAGTTATCAAAGTTTCGATGGTAATAAAGGGCGATTTTTGAAAACCATAACTTAGAGGTATTATCTATAACGATGTTGTATTTGATAGATAATGAATTAACAATATCAAACAAAGTCACTTTCAGCGATGATTTTAGTGTGCTGAAGAAAAGTATCGACGGCAAGTACGAAAGACTCCATGTCACCACGATATGTTCATAAAGCTGAATTTTCAACTGTAAAAGCATGAAGTTACCTGGAAAATGATAATAGTTCACAGTGTTCTCACCAGAATTTTTTCACAGCATAGGGGTCAGGTACAGAAGGCCAACTTTACGCGGTGCAAGTCACGCGTGGAGTGACCAGAGTAGGGAGTCCGGCATGTTCTCCCGGAAAATTTGTAAATTCATAACCCAATGAGACATTATTTCATGCATTTTGAGGGATAAATTTTGTGAAGTAGAGTTTTTCCTCTGTCACAGCCTCATTCTAAAGCTAAATATGAACTTATCATAAGATTTATGAAGGGTCACAAGGTTTGTCCCAGAAAGAAACACCCCTATGCTGGTTGAAACACAGCATAGGGGTCCAGATCACAGCATAGGGGGTCCAAATCACAGCATAGGGGGCCCCTATGCTGAAAAGGCCTGGCGAGAACACTGGTTCACATAACATGATGAGAGAGTTTATTGTTGTATCAAATATCAACTAATGAATGTCCCATCAACCTGTCTTTATTAGTCTAAAGATAACATCTACTCCAGGGTACATAATTCCGCCACCCTGAAAAGATACGTCCACTGACAGATCCCTAACTCAACGTCCCCCAGTGATAGTATAATGCACTCCTGGGGATGCTGCACTAGCTAGAGATCTCTCAAATCCACTGCTTTTCAAAGTGCCGGATTTATGTTACCCGGTACGGTGGCCATTGATGTTAATGGAGGGTGCATGTGAGGCGTCCTACGATGATATCCTCTGCAAACTGAATTTTTAACGTTATCTACATACACCAAGGTACTGGCTAACTGGGACGAATAATCTTTAAATCCAGATTAAGGTTATTGTTTTGTTGCTTTGTTTTGTTTTGTTTTGTCGTCATGATCAGGCCGGGCGGTCAGGGATTGAAGTCCTTATTTCTGGGGGCACATGGCTGCTGTCAAACTTTGAAAAATTGTCCCCCAAATACAAGTACTAAGTACCTCCGCGAGCCGGACTTATATTGTCTCCGGCTCATCTGTCGGAGCAAGGAGGTAAACCTCCTTGGTCAGAGGGAGAATAGTTTGCCAGGGAAGTTTGACCACCATAGATTTTCATTTTCATGCCCTCCGGAGGGGGAAGTGTTAATCAGGTTACCGCGGAGTAACTTTCCTTGACAATTATTCCCTTTCAAAAGTTTCAAGTTTTGCCGATCCTCGGCGACCCGTACCCCTGTAGGAAGGCCTAGTGGAGGCTAGGGCTTTAATATATGCATGGTCGCCTTCGAGGTCCTCAAGCATGTAGTTCACGGCACGGTCATCAGCTGATACTGAGTGATAAGGTGGGAAGTTTTTTTGTTTTCAGAAATGCCACCAGCCTTTAGCTGCAATGAAAAAATCGCCAAGAAAACGTCTAGTAAGAGCTTTTGTACACAGAGTGGTCTATGCACCTTGGTCGTGCAAAGACAGTATTACTTCTATATAATATATTTGGTCTATGTAGTCCCAGATCCGAAGCTTCCCCTGAGTTGCACAGGGACCACGGCTACGGGGGCCACTGTCTTCGCTTCAGCTTCTTTCTTCAGCTGTTAGAGGGTCTGCCAACGATTCTCTAGACCGTTATCGTTTAGAAAATCGTTTTCCTACATTGGCGCAATACAGATAGGCTGTTACGTGCGCCCGGTCACGGTTGCCCGACGCCCACGTCACGAGTTGCTTCTACCTACAAAAAAAAATTGACCTGTGCGATGGGCAATAGGCGCCCAACCACTGAGCTTCTCAGAGTCACGAAGAATATTTGCGTACACGGGTGGTTGATCGACAAGTATGTTTCAGGACGCACTCAAAAATCACCGTTATCTTGCTTTCGAGAATAAGCTCAGTGCTGTGACTGAAACTAGTAACTAAATCATCCATGACGAAACACAAACTTTTGGAAATTCCGATTTCCAGTTTTTGAGCTGAATAAATACTGTTTTGCCGTATGATCAAGTATTCATGCTTGAGCTTTCATTCCTATAGCCTTTAGTTGGAGAGGAGTCTTGGGATACGAGGCGATAGCACATTACTTCAATGATGATAAGCACTATACTGCTCGCCCTGATGCAGGTTATGTCCGCGCAAATGCGAGCGTATTAGAGTTCATCCCTTTGGTCTATGGTAGTTGAGTATATGGACATGCTTTATTGGTCAATGAATGAGTTTTACCTTGGAACACACGATCATGAATGGATCTCACATGTACTTGACCAGACATAACGTCTAACATACAACAAAAGCGCACGTTGCGAAAATTGTACAAACTGCACTTCAGTTGGCCATGCATGGGTAGCTATCGCGTTTATGAGTTGCTGCTGCGGTGGAATAGATTGAAGCATTTTCAGGCAAACTGTCACTAATATGCGTCTGAAGGTTTCAACATTTTCCACGGGTGCATCGTAACGCATCGTGCAATGTAAGCATTAAGTCTTGTCGATAAAAGCTAGTACCGATAATACGGTACGCAGATTCAGCCAGTCTGTCAATCTCATGATAGCAACAATTCCATTGTCAGTTTGCCAAGTGGCACACATACCATACCGAGTAAAGCAATAACGGGATCGTTTGTCACATAGTAAGACATCCCTTTGAAATGCGATGCCAGCGTGTGTCATATCGGAGTTTTTCACTTCGTCCCGCGGCAAATAAAAAACTGCAATAACACTGAGTCATAATCCCCTATATGGGCATGTAACCGTTCGCATTTGGAAGGAACCGCTATTGGGTAATGGAGGACACGGCATACAGTTATCCTATAATGGTTTCCTCCTGCAGAAATTGACTAGTTTTCATCATATACATACGCAAAGAAAAACATGGTCTCAAAAATGTTCAGACGATACAAGCAACCCTACCCACGGATATCATGCGAGCCATCCCCTTACCAGGACAAGATGACGTCATCCCCGGAGCAGGAAGAGCAGCACCAATGATCGATCCCGACTCTTGTTCCATTACGCTAACATACCAATTTCATCTACGGCCCGGATTTACATAACTTACTCCACCGAAACAGCCACAGTGCAGTCCCATCTGACAGAGCAACAAAAGCCTTCGCTGTGTATCACAGCGTTCTGCCTCTTAATCTGAGGCAGCAATAGCGCAGCCAGCGCATGCACACTAATGAACTTATGATGGCAGTCAGGAAGGGAGTGGAGAAAATTGCTGAAAAATCTAATTATCCCAGCTACAACGTCACATCGGTGCCATCACTAATGTCGATACTGAAGAATTGCTCAGATTTTGCACCGTCTAGTGTTTTGTGGGTGTTTTCAGGCTGGCAGCTAAACGCAATATTTGCGGTGCCTGGAAGATCTGGTGATGTATTATCAGCTACGGCTGGTAAATTATCCATGGAGCCGCGCTGGAGAAAGCAATTTACCGCTTGCACACGATGCAAATAACGTTTCGACTGTCAGATCCAAGTTCGGTCTCTAGCAATGCGGTAAATTGGAGTTGAGAGGGCGTGGGGAGGGAGAGATGAGTGCGATCACTCAGACACCATGCATGCAGGTCCGCCGTGAGTCACCGTACAGCTTAGCCAGCCGTCCCAGAGGTCCTAGTGGACTGCTTTGTATCATTTCTCTCTACAAAGCACGACGGAATCTCATTTATTGTAAGACCTAAAAGTCGGCCACTCATTTCTCTCATCGCGTGCTCCACTGGGTAGCCAGAAAAGTCGTTAGAATTTGCACATTTGAGGTAAAAAAGCAGTGAACGGATCGATTTTTTCGGCGCCACCCACCTGATCTATCCCTGGAATAGTCTTCACAGCGACCTGACCGGCATGCTCTGCGGTGAGGACGTGAATCACGTTTGAATTGCACTGGGAAGCTAGGGAAAATCGATCTAACGTACAAGCGTAAGTGATATCATAGGCGGTATACGCATGATCTACGGTAGGTACGTAAAAATATTGAATTATGCGAGGAAAAAACACCAGACTCGCGGCTTGAATCTATTAGAGGCACATATTACTTACTTATCTGTTGTTTGTACATTGTGTGTCATTTCGTTGGGTTTCTTTCTCTCTTTCTCTTCGTTATTTTGATACTTGTGGAGACAATGACGTCAGGGTATCTTTAGGCATGTAGATGGACATTCAAATCGGAAAACAGATGGTAAAACATTATGGCATTTTACGTTTCAATGGAAATGTCACATAAAAGAGGCCTTCCTACATGTAGCCAAAGCTACGTGTAATCGGAGATTGAAACAGTAGTATCTAATTGTCAGCTCCAAACTGCGGCCTGATAAAAAGGGTATGTTGTGTCTTAAGGTTGATGTATAAAACCCCTGACAGCAAAGGCGCTCAAGTCGGTGACATGCCAATGGGTAAGATACGGATGTGTGTCCTCAGCTTTCTTTTCGGTTGGTTACCTGAAGGGATACGATGTGCATAGTCACTTGAAGTACAACACACCGTTGAACACAACACAACACAACACGGAGTCGTCTAGAAAGTGCTACCAAACACTAGTACACATTTGCGGCCCTAACCCGTGAAGTGTGGCCCAGATCCGGTATTTGGAAATTCGCGGAGCTTTGGAAGCCGACAGTGCAGTAGATCACACGGTCACGCCCGCTAGTCATAATCTTAGGGCAGACGGAACGCTGCATGTTCTTTCTTTACATCCTCTTCTAGCATTGTGTACGTCTGTGAGGTATCAGTGACGATGGGGAAAATGCGCACAAACACGTGTCGCAAAAGGACGTTTGGGAAGAGGACACACACTCGCTTTAAGGGCAGTTTTACTTTGAAGTAAAAGCTTTGAAGTCAGAGCGTCATTCTTGTGTTTTGTCCATAACTTTCTCGTGAACATCTGTGATCTCAGAGACTCCCAGCGCAACCTTTCTTTTTGTATACCTCTTTGTTCTTAGCAGATAAGTATCAAGGAGTGATGAAAGTAACCGTTTCTCCTTCGATTAAACTTGAAGGGAAATCTGTCGGTACTGTATACGAAGGGACGGAAGAACTCGAGCCTACTATCTGAAGTTACGCCGTCTGTATGTTGTATCTTGAAACAGTTATTCTCACTTCTTGTGTGTTGGTAGTCATGGCTACAGACTAAACCTTAGGAACCGTCGCGAAGTTGTTGGATCTTGAAAATTCTGCTGCTACAAAATAGATCTGCTACAGTGTTACTGTACTTAATGCAAGGAAAAACTTGAATTTTTCCCATCAATTTTAATCATGATGGGCTAAATTAGCTTGTTTACCCTTAGTTACTTTAACCCTTACTTAGTTATGAGTACATTTGTACCTTCTACCTTAAGTATGACGTTACATGTATGAAAGATTCGTCAGAATAAAAGCCTTATCTTAGCTTACTGCTGTTGAATGTGCACCAGCAATGTTATGATCCAACAAGGAGGCATTAGTATTAAGGCATTTAATTGGATGTCAACCTTTCAGTATGTTACTAGTAATACTACATATGCTGAAGTCAGGATTTGCTGTACTAAGTCATTTATTAGTTTGTCAAGAATAATGTTTTGTGGGTAGGCTTTGGCCTCATAACAAATGATTAGCTCATTACCAAAGAAAAAAACTTGAGTGCCTGTGCAAGATGCTTGTTTATTCAAGACAGCTTCCTACATCCATCAAATGAACCAGTGTAAATGGCATTAACTGTGATCTAAGATGATAAAGATCTTATGAAAATTCTTAATTTCTCAGTTCACATGTATGCCTGTGCGAAGTGCAAATACACCTCCACAGAAAGAGTCTTGTGTCTCTATGAGGCAGAGAAAGATACCATATCTAAAATAATGAAATACAAGACAGGCATACTAAATATATTTACTGTAACAGCTGAAAACCAGAGTGTAGACATAGCGGGAAAAGACACCAACACTACTAGTGTCCATCTATTGTACATTTTTGTTTACAATTCTTACAAAGATCCCCTGACTTAATCACAAAAGTTGCGTACAGTTTCATGGTTCAGAGCATCCTACATGGCATTCATATGTAGTGTAACAATGTTTCCAGATCATCAATACAACATCATGTGACATCAGTCCCTCTCAGCAATGGCCACCAACTGTTGGTCGATTTCTGCCTCTGTCAGAACTCTGGAAAACATGAGGGAAGTAATGATGAAGACTGGTACTTAGATAACATATTTTCATCAGTGCAACATGTCAATAATTGCTAATGAATTTATGGCTTGTGATCTTCACAAAAAACATCTGATACAACTGAAGTAGGGAACTGATACCTGTAAATGAATCTTAGGAGAGGTCTTCATATATAGAAAATATCTTTTGGGGATAATGTAGAATCAATTTGTACCATTGACATAGTGTAAGTACATGAAACTTGAAAATAAATGATAGAGGATGGAATTACCTGGTCAGGCATATTTTTATTTATTCATTCATCAATTTATTTATTGAGGTGCCGGCAACATGATCAAATTAACTCTCTCTCTCTGTCATTCGGTCTGTCATAACCAACATGCCTAACATGTTATCAACCAAATTCTATGTAAGACAGCGGTGACTGTTTCTCTGTTCAAGGCCAGTAAACCTCACCTGAACTTGGGGTTATCTTTGCTGACCGCTGCCACCTCAACCTCGGTAGGTTTGAAGTCAGCAGACAGGATGGTGGACAGACAGGTGATGGCAGTCTGGGCATTGGGAAAGAAAATATTACAGATCCCTATGTTTACGTGCGTGTGTGGGGAATAGAAATAGGATGTAAAACATTACCAGACATAGAGTACACATAAATGTAAGTTAAATGTTCAGAAGATATGGTGTGCACTGTACTGCACACTTCTGTTTTGTAGGCAACTTAGATAAGAGAAATATGCCAAAAAGTATTTCCTTTGAATATCGTAAGCACTGGCAGAATACAATGAAGTTAACATGCTACACATGTACATGTATTTAGAACAAGATTGGCAACATAAAAAGATGTTGCCATGGCGACGGTGGTCTCTGTTCACGTTTTCGTTTTTAACCCACATGCAAATAAGGACCTCGCATAAGCGGCATAAGTCATATCAGTCGATCACCTTCTCTACCAAAGTAGCACAAGTTGTCCAATGTATGAAAATCTTGTTTTTACAAAAAAAGATATCGTACCATTTCCTCATAAATTATGTCAATGAGGCGCTCTATGCAAGATTTGTGTCTAATAGTGGCCACATTTACTTAACTTCCAAATGGTGCAAAAATGAAATCCCCATCATTTACCACTATGGATTTATAGTATTTTGTCATTAATTATGCAAATTAAGTATCAATTTGCATAATTGATATCTATCGATATTTATCTCTTTCTCAGTTACATATGTCATGTGTTTGAGAGTCCTATAATAGAATGCAACTGATTTATTAGCTGTCCTAATTAATTATGCAAATCAGATATTGATTTGCATAATTGGCATATGATTATGTAAATTATCACTTAAGCTATCTACACACCAAAAATCATGATGATTCGTCATCCCCTTCTTGCGTTGTTCTCTTTCAAAGTTTGAGTCAAAATCAGCTCCTGCAGTTCCAAAAATGCCGCTAGGGGGTCCAAATCTACAGGACATATTTTCCTAACAAAGAGCTATCCACCACTTAAAAATCATGACTATAGCATGTTCAGAAGATGAGATTTGAAAAGTGAAAGTTCCCCTGCAGTACCATAGAAAGTCGCTCGGGGGCCCAAAATCCAATCATTACAAGGTCTCCCACAGACCTACCCACCTACAAAATATGAAGACAATACATCCAGGCATTCTTGAGTTATCATCCCATGGACTTTCACATTCCTGTACAATTCCTAGAATTCTTGCAATCTGCACACAATATAGTAAAAATTTGGCTCGCCCCTGTGGCGTCGCCAAAAACAGTGGCTACAAGAATTAAGCATTGACCAACCTCTATTGCCTCATTGTATGTGAAGTCCACCTTCTTCTTAATTTTCTTCTCTAAGAAGGAGTTGGCTTCCGTCTGCTTGACCCCCACACTGGTGGCCTTGTAGCCACAGTAGTAGCCAGCAGGGTCTGTCTTGTACACCTGGGGCCCGTGCTCTTCATCATAACCTATCAGGATCATACCTGAAACAGGAAGCAAGGGAGAGCTTTAGAAGATTGATGTGAATATGGAGCTTTTTTAATTGAAGTTTAGAACTTCATTTATACTAAATGTGAAAATCAAAAATATTATTCAAATCAATAGAATACATGGTCATGTTTTAAATCTGGCTGCATAAATAACTACAAACATTTCTCTCACAGTTCTTTATAGTAAGAGCTCTTTCAAAAACAGCTCTACCACTTACAGCATCCCAGTGGTCTCATCTCAGCGTTCTGGGTGTAGACCTGTGAGATGTCCGCTATCCGCTTGCACAGCATGTCGACTGGGATTTCGTACCCGTACTTGTACTTCCAGTTGGCAGCTTCGTATCGAGCCCGCTGCACCTGTGACCGGCTGTCCGCTGCAGATAGAAGTATATTTTAACTGTCACAGCATCATCCTTTATGAACATACATGAAAAATGTTGGAGCTGTCCTTATAACATTAAGTCTATGAGTTAAAAAAAGTTGATGTCTAAGATTGTATACATACAATAACAGTGCAGGCATATACAGTGAGATATTGGAGATCATCATCATCATATCTTGTCGCTCCAGTTCTATATCCATTAGTAATGATTTTTATTAACTTCTTAATGCTATTGGGATAACTTCTAGACTTGACAATGATTTGAAGTCACACCTATCATGCCAGTCATGACACAGCCGATGTAGTCCGTGATTGGGAAGATATGTGTGACTGTCTCGGCATCCAGCAGCTTGTCCTGTAGGGGTAGACAGTGACATTGGTTAAAACTCTCAGGTAAAAATATTCTACAGTAGGTGTCTCTTATACTGCACATCCTTGCTAGGCATACAGTTACATCTGGTGCAAATCAAACAGGAAAACTTGGCTTCTCAGCCACACACTTGGATGGGACAGATGACAATCATTGTATGGAAATAATAAGGTCTTAATAGTCTATTCTTCCAGGGATAGAATGTTGTTGACTGAGGCAAATATGTTTTTCATGTCTACTTACTGGGACTTTTTTCTGGGTGACGACAACAGCACAGTCTTTTCCTCTCACAGCAACGGAGGTCAGTCCACCTTGGTTTACTGCTTTGAATGCATATTCTATAACAAGTAGCAGTGGAATAAGGATACACGTCTTGAAACAAAGGTTATAAGGTTATAAATAATTATGTGGGAGCATGCTTTTGTCTGTTAACAGTGATATGTCATGGCATGTCTTATCTTTAAAAAAAAGTTTGACTGTATGAATGTAAAATCAAGTGATAAATATAATAACCCTTTACTTAAAAAAAACACTAACTCGGATAAAATGTGATATGTTTTAGAGTATGAGAAACGTTAGTAACTTGTTCCTGGCTATCCAATAGACTATTATGGTCAGATATGAGGAGAGCTTTCAATATTCAAAGATGCTACCTATCACTGTTGCCGTACAGAAATGGATGTGGTTTAATTCTAGTACATACAGCAATAAATCCAGTTAATGTGCAGACCAAGCTGCCAAATGCATTGTGGACAGTCAGTGGTACATACAGTTACTACTGAATCAAGACATGGGGAGGGGGGCTGATTTTTGTTCACGCTGACTCATGGCGCCTACATTCAGACCCATAAAGAAAGCTACGAAACCGGACAAAAATTTACAATAATGTAAAACAACAGCTATATTGAGAAACTCGGAAAACTGACCAACTTGGTACAATCGCCCTTCTGGTGAGAATATCGTGATATGACGGTCAAACCCCGCGCTGGTTCCACGAGACATCTTCGGAGCTTTCTTGTTTCACGATACAAAATGGCGTTCGGGTTATGAACTTTTACCTTCGACCTCTATTGGCGGGATCCATCCGCCAGATTGGAAACCAGTTCAACAAGTTTCTTTTGTCCTTGAAAAGTAGGTGTGACTTATCTGCACAGGTATCTGTGTATGACGTATATTGTGTGTTGTCTTCAGCACGACTAAATAAAGGCTAAAATCTCTCGCTGTCCGATACTATTGTATTTTGCAAGTTAGAACTATATTGTCCATGTCTCCGGAAGTGCAAGGATAACGCCGGGTGAGTATGTCGTGAAGAGGCTTGGTACGAGTTATATTTTGTGTAACGTTATAGATAAAGGATGTTTGTTGGCGGATATTTCGAAGAGAGGGGACAGTTTTAGCGACGCTCGTATCTGTATGAGAAGCCACGTCACCAAGGGCCTCCTGGTAATGGCGGGTGTTGGGTGAGTTTAGAATAGATAGTAACCAGCAAGGTAGCCGACACTGGGGATATGGCGGGAAGACGTATTTTTATTTGCAACGTTTGATATATCTGTATCTGTATCTATATAGCCGGTATAACCGCCATCAGGCGTAACACACCAGCTTCGCAGGCACGCGGCGCGGCAGCAGCTGGTCATATTATATCCAAGGAGGTTATATAGACCTCCTTGATATATCACATAGACACTATGTAATTTCCCACCAGAGTCACCGCGGCTACCAGCAAGGAGGTTTCATGCTACCAGGCATATCATGAGAAGATAGTAGTCTCCTTCCTACCTGGCCGAAAGGATCTACTCTACTCTACTCTTCTCACAGTCGTCACATGTAACAATAATAATATCAGGTGTATTTGCAGCCAGTGCCACAGTGTAATGTTAGCTCGGGTTTTATTACTTTTATGACCCTCTGACACAATGAAACTTCCCAAAACGGACGGGATCCAGGAACAGCTGTTTATGTGTCGTGGCACAATATGGACCGAACAATATCCCGAGTGTTCCTCAAATACAACGGAACTGTAAAATACTTGTTACTCGTGACAATTCCTTGCTATGTTATATGTAAGTCGGGTACTTCGTAAGATGCTCCTGTCAATAAGAATTGTTTTGGCACTATTGACAGGATGTTGCTGTCAATAAGAAATGTTGTCAATAATAATTATTTACAGGATGTTCCTGTCAATAAAACGTTTTGGCACAAATGACAAGAATTGTTTTTGACTATTAAAAATGAATGAATGGATAATAATGTCACACTATTTCGGGTCTTCCTGTCTATAAGAATAATTTTCACACTATATTGACAGCATGTTCCTTTGATAATCTTGTGAATGTACATCATGATCCTTTGGACCCCAACCCTAAGGATAATCCTATAAAACGGTGCAAAAGTAACACATTATTGAGTAAGACTTCACCTTAACCTAGTCCCATTCCTCATCTCGAGGGTCAGGGACTTTGGTCGCTTCCAGCACAAGAATGAAGAATAAAGATAAAGAATGAATGCTTTTCCCCCATTCTTAGATTGGATGTTTACTGATCCAAACCTTCTACTGTGCTTCCTGTCAATAAGACTTTTTTTTCATGTTCCAGCAATGCTGCATGTTGTATTCTATCTGATATATACATTCCTCCTGCAGTCACCTGTCTCAACCAAAATTCAAATTTATTCAGACAATGTCAAAACTTTTCGTGTTGTAGGTACAGCTCCATAACACTAGCACATGTAAAAGGCACCGACTGCAATGAACAGGAGAACAAGGTTGACATATTAATCTCAAGCATTAATAGTGCATAAGAATTGGACAAAGACAGTAGAAGACGGTGGTCATAAAACTTCCAGTATCACTTGATTGTTTTTCTAACAGCAATTTTCTATCTTGTTCCAGGTTTGCAGTGTTTGTACTTGTGATGATCATGGACCTGGGGGAAGTCATTGCTCAGTCCACCTGGGGTGGAGAGGGCTCGTCCCTGGCAGGTCTGACAGACTTCTGGGTGTTCCGATTCCTGCTGAACATCCTGGGGTACGCCTCCATTGTCGTCCCTGCAGCCATTCTCATCAGATACATCAAGAGGAGTAACTTCTTAGAGCGAACAGGAGGTGGGTGGCATCAATGGTCTTGTGGTTATATGGTAATTAAAGATGCATGTGCAGTAGGTGAGAACTTGAATAATAAATTTCTTTTTACCCAGCCAAGACATGACCTCTGGACTGTGTGGGGTACTGTGGATGAAGTAGGATAATTGTTGCTATTGCTCCAGACAACAGCAACTTCCAACAATTGTAATTATGAATATAACCAGTGGAAATCATTTGGACTATGAAATGTTTCTGAAACACAATGGTCACAATGGCAACATAATGGTCATTGTGTACACTTCAATGAAACAGTTTCACCCTTATGCAGTCTGACATTGTGTGATGTACTAGTAGGTATTGACAAATCAAAGAAATGCTTTGTTTTCCCCATTCTGGATGCTTTGTTATACAGTAAGTGGTCCAAAACTTCAACAGCATTAATCATTGTATGTTGTTGTTTCAGGTAAAGGATGCGTATATGACCTGGTGAAGGCGTGTGTGTATGGTACAGCAGATGAGCTTCCCACCGCCCAGCAGGACATTGAAGCACCCGCACCCGCACCTTCCCGCTTCCCGAGATGGGCAATCCTGATCTTCTGTGTGGTTGGGCTGCAGGGGTCCTACCTCACATGGGGGGTTCTACAGGAGAGAATCATGCGACACGAGTACGGAGGAACTGAGGATGAGCCTGCGGAAAAATTCAAGAATTCTCAATTCCTTGTTTTTGTCAATCGCATATTGGCTTTAACAATAGCAGGTGTCTATCTTAGTATATTCCGTCAGCCAAGACATGGCTGTCCCATGTACAAATATTCATATGCCTCTTTGTCTAACGTCATGAGCAGCTGGTGTCAGTATGAAGCACTTAAGTTTGTCAGCTTCCCTACACAGGTTTTAGCTAAGGCATCCAAAGTTATTCCTGTCATGTTGATGGGGAAAGTTGTATCAAAGAAATCCTATGAGTACTATGAATATGTGATAGCTGCATTGATATCTGTGGGTCTCAGCATGTTTCTGATTGCTCATGGTCCTGACGACGAGAAGAAAAGCACCACAGTCACCACCTTCTCTGGGATCCTGCTGCTGGCTGGCTACATGATGTTTGACAGCTTCACAGCAAACTGGCAGGCTGAGCTGTACAAGTACAAGATGTCCTCCTTTCAGGTAGGAATGTGTTGTTACAAACAGATGCCTAATTGCACACCACTTATGTTATTGTATACATATTCATGCAATGATTTGTAACCTTTTTGTGTGTACTACAAAGACATAACTACTTTGGTTTGTTGTAATTTCAGATAAACTCTTTAGTCCAAGAAGTGAATATTCTCTCCTCCTCAATATTTCTAATGAAATTGATAGGTTCCATGAATAATTGACCCAGATTTTTCTCCTTCCCATTGCTGTTAGTGTGTATTCTGTCTTTACCAACAACGTGCTGTATTTATTCGTCTACAGATGATGTTTGGCGTGAACTGCTTCTCCTGCCTCTTCACATCAGCAGCACTGCTACAACAGGGTGGCTTCATTGAGGCATTCTCCTTCATGATCCGCCACCAGCTGTTTGCCTTTCATGTATTCCTCAACTCTATCTGTTCAGCCACTGGACAGATGTTTATTTTCTTCACCATTAACCAGTTTGGTGCCATGGTGTTTGTCATCATCATGACCACGAGGCAGGCACTGGCCATCCTCCTGTCCTGTATAATTTATGCGCATCCGGTGTCTGTCATGGGTGGGTTTGGCATTGGGATTGTGTTTCTTGCAATGTTCCTGCGGGTCTATGCCTCCCACAGGATGAAACAAAAGAAGGTACGCCAGCAGGAAAACAACACTGGGGTGAAAGTCTGAGCAAAAAGTAGCTATGGCTGACTATAGCTAGGGGAGAGATGTTGTGGAATACTAGATAGCTGACCACTAAACAGAGTTGCTGTATGCAAGGTATGCCTCAGCAGGACTAAACCATCCAAATTTGATATTGTCTTTTCTTTTTGAGCTAATATCTGAGTACAATCACCTGTGAGATGTTGTTGACAGGTAAGCTGCGTGATCTCTGATGTGAACACATGCCAGTTTACTCGTTAACCTTTATAGTGACACCTTTTCAGTCAAGATAAGATGAATACCTTATATTTGTATGATAAAATGTTTGTGCTTATGACCTTTGTGACCAATCAGTTTTCAAGATTGGAGAACAGGATTCATCTTAGGTGATTCCAGTGCACTGCTAGAGTTTTGTGACTCCCAGTCTCTACCAACAAAATGCAGTAATTTCGCCATAAGTGAAAAGAGTATAAAATGCCAGTAAGGACCTGCTGGGGCATGCCTGTATTTTACAGATTGGCACATGCTGTTGATTTCTTATTCATTTGTCTTGATGCATGTCATTAATCAGATTGTGAGAGTGTACAAGAGACTACGTCTCAACATCTCCTCAGTGGGAGAGAATTCACTTTGCTGATTCTGGCTCAATGCAGCATGTGCAGAAAGATTACATATATGAATTCAAAGAGATGTTATGTTTGTTATCTTCCTTGCCAGTCACTGGTGGTGGTGTTGGTGGTAACAAACAATATATCCTTTTGTTTGTCTGTCAGAAGGCATATCAAATTGAAAATATGTTACCTCCATTTTTTTTTCATATACATATACGTATTTATAGCTTGTTGTGTTTAAAATATACTTTTATTTTTTCCCTGCTATTTTGGTGTAGGTAGCCACTTGAGCAGTCTGGTATTTATTTATTTTATAATATCTTATTGAACTACACCTCTTTGTACAAGAGTCTTTAATTTTGTAAGAAAAAAGTCAATTTTGTGCTGCACAATCTACTTTCTGGGAAAGTCTTCTGGTGACACTAAGTTTTCTGTCCTTTTTGGTGTGAAATGAATTGCTAAATCACAGAGTAATGACACTTGAAAGAAATTATTTCAATAATCATTGCTTTGCTGACTTACTGTTACTTGACCTTTGAGCAATCATATTTAAGTTGCAATTAAAGTAGGGTTTTAAGTTACTGTCATCTATACTGTCAAGACCGAAGTAGCCAAAATACAGTGGCCTTATTCTATTTTGCAGTGCTAACACAAGCACAAGGACCAGAGTGAATCTACTATGTAGTCTTGACTGACTTGATTCTGTAAAAAAATCCCCTCATCATGGAACATTGGCATGACATGATCAAGTGTGCCCTTTTGAATAGTTTATTCCAGCACTTGTGATGTATTTGTTAGAGGCCAAAGAGCTGGAATTTGTTGTTTGTATCTTGGTGATTTATCCTTTTTTCTTTCATTTTTGTTGCAGGCAACTAGAAATAAGAGTATGGATATTTTTAAAAGGCTGTCATAATATTCTGCTCTAAAAGTAATTTTTTTCTTACACTGATTAAGAATATTATTATTAATAGTGCCTTTCTATTCAACTCTTATGTTATAAAAAGCATGCATTGTATTTTGAGATTGACGTACAGGACTGGAATACAATTTGTATTGATTGTGGAGTGAGAAATCTTAGTAAATGTAGGTTGTGGTGTAATTGCTTAATGTTTGGGGTGAAAATTACACCTGCTGATGTGTGAAGTTAAGAACACTGGCATAAAGATGTGTATACTGATCATTATGGGACTGTAAAGAATATGGATATAGAATGTGTAGAATTGTATATTAAATCACTGTACACAAATATCTGGCTAACAATATATACAGAACACCTGTAATTTCAACTTGTCAGCATCATTCCTTTATTTGCCCGATCATTTAGTCACAAGGCCATTTAACCAGCTATGTCCATTGTTTGCCAAAAGTTATGGATTTAATTATGCTTCCCTCATTCTTCTTCAAAAAGTTATTTGTAGCCAATCTGTAGTTGCAACCCTATGTTAAATTTTTGCCCTGACCTAGACATCCAACATGGAGGTTTTATCAGTTTCCTCTCCTGACACACAGCCACTTGTCTGGTCCCTCCAGTGCCTGACGGGGTTCTCCGTCCTCGTAAGGGAAGTGCCAAGTGTTCTGTGTCTGCTGCACCACAATATCAAACGTGTGGACATCCTGCAGTTACACAAAACAGCAGTTACACAAAACAGCACATGTCAACAGTTAAAAAAAAACAATTCAAGGCTTAAATACAAACACCATATGTGAATGAGGGAATTATCTTGAGTAGTAAAACGAAACAGCTGGTGTAGTGTGGTTAACGTTAATGTCATGACTGGGATTAGATTTGTAATTTACCGGCTTGCATATGTTCATTTGGGGGGGTTGCTTACTTAGAATATAATCCTATGACGCCCACATATTCTAACAGTCCTGAACATTTGACCATGTCTGGTACTCACTGAGAAGATGGGTGCACCATAAGACAGACTCAGGAGTTTCATCTGGTGCCCTCTGAGCCACTTCAGAAACAGCCGCTGCACAAACTGGTCCAGGAGGGCCTTGTGGTCACGCATGAAGTCCCCACTGATAAAACGGGCATGGGGCCCACAGCTCAAGGTCGCAGATAGGAGGTAAGGGTCATCCTTAGAGCTGAGTAGGGTTAGACACAACACTTACTTCAGTTGAGCATGGTAACATTTTCATCATTCATAAAGATGACAATAGATGAGAGTGGTTTTAGTATGAAAAATAAAGTGGAAGTAGTGCCCCTTGTATCTGTCCTCGGTGCTGAAATGACCCTTCCTACTCACACATCGTCTGTTAAGAAGAGGTCGGCCAGACTTTCGATGGTGTCCATGTCAGAATGTCTCCAGGCTCCATGGGCAGACGTTCCTGCCTTCATGTGTTTCCGACCCAGGACTAGTACACGTAGACCAAGCTGCTGCACCAGGTGTTCAACCACTTTCAGCAGCTGCAACACAAACAGGAGTTGTTGAAAAGAAGCCGGATTCACAGTTCCATTCTTACTATGCTCTCTAGTTACACCACATTTACCATATATCAAGAGTACAATGTATTTGTTGTAATACTCCTTCAGAAGCAAATATTAACCCCTTCTTGTTGTGGGTTTACTGTGAGAATACATCAGTACAAATTGCCATTCTGTACTCACAGTTCTGGAATATTTCTTTTGCTTTGTCCCATAGGTGTATGCCACGTTTAACCCGTCAACAACGACATCATAGTCATGGTGATCCTATAGAGACATCATGAAAAAAAAATCAATGGTAATACTGGAACTATCCAGATCTGCCTTGCACCTTCAGGCAGATGGACATATGTGTGAAAAGTTATCTGTGAAAAGTTGGATTAGTGTCCCTATCACTATTTGTTGAGTGATAGGGACTTACTTTTAATTGGATATTCAATGAAGTGCACAAGAAACTGACATTGATGCACTGTAGACCATTTCATGTCACATTCTTGTTTCATAGATTTATCGTCAGTTCTCATTTTTTCTGACAAAACACTCTCAGACTGTACATTTTCCGTGGTCCTCTCCAATACTGACCTTGATGAAATCCAAGAATTTCTTAAGTTCCTTTGGAGTGGTGGAACGGAAGATGTCTTTGCCATGGATGACTCTCCTCAGGACAGAGTCATGAAGGAGCTGGAACTCTTCATCAGTGAGGTCAGTGCCCTCCAGTCTGGTGTCACAAACCCTGCAGTGTCCACTACAACAGAGATCATCATCAGTCGACGTGCTTTCGCTATGACAGGGTTATACCGCTCTTTTTACGGGGTGACATACCCTTTTGTTGGCTGTCATACAAGACGGGGATATGCCAGTTCTCAGAGATAATAAAATCCTAACTGTTTCTGTTTACATGTGTGATGAGAAATTAAAATGTAGAGGGCACAGTTAGTATTGTTTGCAAAATTCTGTAACACAGTCACAGACCTACCTGGCATGTATGGAAGTAAAAGCACCCGTCCACTTCTCAGTCTTCTTCCTTGTTTCAAAAGATATAAAGATTATTAAAAAATGATAAAGATTCTGAAAATCTGCTTTGTTTTGGATCCCACACCTGTGGTAAATTGATTGTATCAGATCAGACAAGAATAAACAAGTGGTATCTTTTGTGCCAAAAAATAGACTTTGGTGCCACAAAATAGACAACCAATACATTGTTTATATCATCAATCAAAGCATTCTCTTGTATGACACCTTGTCCCTTTTTTAAATGGAGGCAGTTGACAGCTTAACAATGCTATGAAAAGAGCCAATGCTCACCCTTCAAACCACTCCTTGATGTGCAAAGCCAGACTCTGAGATGGAAACTCCACATTGTTCCTCATCCTCTCAAATATACTGTACACCTTGTCTTCATCCTCAGCAAGGCTGAGTGTCCTCATCACTGCACCATAGCACTCATCAGAAGGTGTCAGGCCAGCTGACATCATCTCTTCAAACAGTGACATCCCCAGCTGTTTCTCCCCATGCTCCATAGCTGCGATGATAATGTGGTTATAGTGTCTGCTGTACGCCTTCCCTAACACCTTTACCACCTTCAGGAACTCCAGGCTCTCCTTCCACCTGTCAGTATCATCCAATGTACTACATCAGTCAATGCATGTTACATTTAATGTCAAAGGAATTTACACAAATCATTTACTGAATGTGTGTACTTTTGTTTTTTAGTCATGTTTTCAAAGGAAACAGATACAGTAACCCCATGTAAAGATAAGGACTTCCAAATTAAACGGACCTCTGCCCAAATACAGAGGCATAAGAAAAATGACTAAAGTAACTTTACCTAAATCCCTTTATCTCATTGAAAATGCAAAGTTTAACTCTAACATTCCACCAAAAATTGTTTGTCTGAAGTTGAAGTTATGGGCCTCCATCTAAAACATCTGGTTGTATGCATTTTAAGCTCAGCAATAGTTCATATATGCTTAGAGCACTTCATCCCAACTGTTGGATGGATGTTCTTTGGTAAAATCAGTCATGATCTACTGGGTACCTCACCTGTCTGTTCCACAGAATCCCTTGATGAGGGTGGCAAGTAGATTGGGGTCCAACATCTTCCCCATCCTCCTCAACTCTGCATACACTTTGAACATCTCACCGTACATCTCACATTTAACACATATGGCTAAGTAGGAATACAAAACCCCATAACGTGGCTTACGCCCTTCTTCTGCAATGTATGTCATCAAAGACTCTGCAACAGAGAAGCTAGGGTTTCTGAGGAGCCGTTCCATGGCTTTCCTCTCAAAGTCCAGGGGATGTTTAAATTGAGCCTTCATCATACCCCACTCTTCTGGAGTAAGAGATGAATCTATAGCATCGATGTCATAGAATTTGATATTGCTGGATGAGATCTTAACTTCTCTTGCCAAATGAGGTTGGGCTTTTCTCTTCTGGCTGCCGTGTCTCTCTCTGGAAGTTTGCTTCCCGATCAAGTTATCGTTGACAGATGAGGAGTAACGCCGGTGGGCCAACACTGTACCTCTAAACGAAACCCCATATCGCTGAGCTATTTCTCTCTGTCCTTGCTGTACCAACACATATCCTTGACGGCAGAGAAGCCTGGCGAATACTGACGGCATGGCTGGGTCTACGACTCGCTTGTCGTCTGCTATGGGAAATGGGGAGGGGGGCGACAAACTGACAGTAGAATCTGTCTATAGTCACGAAGTGACGGTCATATCCAATCTTGATTTGTGCTGTTAGACGCCTAATAATCTCAGAACATCCGTATCGGAATGAATTCAATAATATTTGTCTGAAAAAGCGGCGAACACAAGACAAACCTGCTCACAGAGTGAAAATCTCATGGAAGTCGCCATTTGCAAAATTACCCACCACGCCCTGCGTTTAGTGAGGTCAACTCGGGTCATACGAAATATATCGCAGCGAAGGAGGAGGGGCACAGCAAGGAATGCATGTGAGATGGGAGGTTTGACCGTCTGACTTTGAAAGAAAAACCAATATAACAGAATGACAGGAATGAAGTGGAACGAGGTGTGGCGCCTACCGTTCGTTGGGGACTTGGAAGAGCTCCCTTTCAAAGATGACAAGGTAACATCATGATCACAAATCTTTTCCAAGCATGACCATGTGAACAATGTGCTGGATAGTAATTTTAGAACATTCATGTACCATCACTTTGGGTTCATTACTTATGGATTACTATTTTACACCGTCAAATCTTCACACTGCGTTTGGTGTTATCAACTTGTTCCAGTTTGTTGGTCGGATGCAGGGTCCAATTCTAACAGCCTGTTATTCCATGCATTTCTATTTCAATTATTTGACTGTCTTACTAGTACTCTTCATCATGTCTGCAGGTCTGCGTTGTTGGTATGTTTGGAAAGAGTCAAGTTGGCTATGGCACCAAGTCCACTACCATCAACACTGTACTGGATCGGGAGGTTTTCCCCTTACACTGGCCAGACGGAGCCGGGCTTCAGACACAAGAGGAGACCTACATAGAAGCATTTTACGATAAATCCAAGAATGTCATATACCTGCACCTTGTTTCTGTATTTGACACATCCATGCTGGTTTCTTTGTGTGCAAACTTGAACCAGGACTTACCGTATGCAGATGTCCACAAGTTCTGGAGAGACCAGGAGCTGCAACATGCCAGAGGCCTGATGTTCCTGTTCCATGTCTGCCACATCCTGGTGGTACTGCACCCCACGTGTACGTTTGACATGAGCTACGGACAGCTCCTGAGAACGATAGATACTGTCCGTCTCAAGATGCTTCCCATCCTCCAGGATGTCCTTCGCGATGCACCCGTTGGATCAGAGTGGAAGAGCGCCGGGCGGTCCTGCACACCCAGGCTGCTGTTCGTGTTTCAGAAGTCCTGCTTACCAACAGAGTCAGAAGCACACATGGAGACTGGGAAAAGTAAAAGTACCAAACACTCACCCAAAAAGAGACTGCAGCATCGTATTGAGGACCAGATTTACAGAATCTTTCGAAAGAGTCGTCTCCTGACCAACCAGAGCAAGGATTGCTTATTCACTGTCCCACCTAATCAGACATTTGTTTACATCCAGTCGAGTGATGGTCCAGTAGACGCCATAAGTAATCTTCTCACCAACCTGCATCAGAGCTGTACCCTGGGGAAGGAAGCCGAGGCCCCTGCATCCAGAAGCTACCAGATGTCCCGACGGACAAATCAGTCGGCCTCGATCAACCCTCCCAGCATCCTGATGCCTGCAAAACCTAATGGTGCAGATGACTCTCTGTTGGGCTTCCTGTGGCAGCACATTGACCTTGTGCTTAGCGGGAAAGGCTTTGATGACAGTGTTGGCAGAAATCCACAACCATCACACTTTGAGCTTCCCTCATTCAAGAAGTGGCTAAATGTGTGCAATACGTTGTACGAACTACTACTGACAGAAGCCGGACAACATGCAAAGGTTCAGAGCTGCCTTGAGAGCATGGGCAGTTCCCTAGATGTGGAGACAAAGTTCTCTGACAGTCGCTGCAGTAAGGTGCTGCCCCTGGCTAGTAGTGCTTACCAGAACAGCTTACCCTCTCACTACACCAGAAAGGTACACAACAACCAGCTGGCTCAAGCCATGAAAGTGTTTAAACAGCATGCACGTGGGCCAGCATATGAACACTATGTACTCCAGCTACAGGAGGACTGCGAGAAGTTCTGGGCCAATGGGCGTCAGTTGTGTGAGGAGAGGAGCCTGACAGGACAGCACTGTGTGCACCCAGTGAGTCACACCACAATGCTATGATCAATGTATTTTATGCAAATACATGTATAGATAAGTAACCTGTAAATTGCCAGAAAAACTGAGATTCTAGGTAAAAAAGATATATTTGCATGGGTTGATTAGGACAAGGAGGTTAACCTCCTTGATTAGGAATGACCATTTACTAGTGGTGAAATGATGTCGCATTAAACCTATAATTACGACTCTCTTCCATCCCCAGTTCCACACTCTGCCCAAGCCTGGCCAGCCAGCAGACCCGGAGCCATCTGACAGCCAAGTCGTGCCCTGTATGCCGCACAACAGCCGGGCCCGCTCCCTCTGTGCCTGTAACTGTGGCCGCAAACAGGCACAGAGGGATGATCCATTTGATGTCAAAGTAGGGTCTTCTATATGTTCCCAATGTGTGATATGTGTTATATGCTTTTGGGTAACTGGTTTATCATTTGACAAAACCAAATAGTGAGGGGCACATATACTGTCTTGCTATCAGTATTCCCATCCTGTTATCTCAGTCGTCAAAAGATACAATTGCCAACAGAATAATGGGACTAATGGATAATACAATCATCTGCTGATGTTTCCCTGGGAAAATACTGCACACATGATGAAAAGTTAATATCATATATATTCACATTGACCTTCATGAGGACAGGTTCAGTTATAGAAATATTTTGAATTCAATTCTAAAAGAAATGAAGAAATAAAAAATGTTGCCCCATGGACTAAGAATGAAAGTAGTTGTACATACAATTTTGTGTTTTTTGTACATATGTCATATGCTCGTTTGTCTTACATTTTCCAGCAAAGCAGAAAATACTCAATAGTGGCTCATGTCGTTTTTCCTCTACTTTCAGGCAGCTAACCACGATTTCTTCCACCTGATGGAAGAGAAGTGCTGCTCTAGTCTGGAGCGCATCTCGTTCCCGGTGTTCCAGAGGCAGCCACAAGGTACTCCTGGAGAGGAGGCCACTCCCACACCTGAGGAGGACCCCCCTCCAACATTTCAGCCAGAGCTGTCAATCAAAACTGACACAGAGACAAGCAAGAGGAAGGATTCAGTACTGTCATCTGCAACAACTACTGCTAGTGGAGGACTTAGCCTGGCTCTCAGCTTAGGTATGAGCCATAGTGATTTAGTTTCAGCCACAATGTAGTGGTCGAAGTTGAAGTAGTAATATTGCAGTGACATTTTATAATGCCCCACTGGCTACCTGGTAAATACCTGCAGCTGGTGTTTATAATGTTGCAAACATTGGTATAACATTAGATAAAGATCAGTTGTGTGGTCTGTAAAAAGTACTGAATTTTCTTGAGAAGGATAGATATACCAACCCTGTAATGAAGAGGTCCACTTTTGAAAAATTACACAACTTTTTCACTGTTTCATATATACTGTAATCAATTACACACAATGATTGCAAGGTCAGTCTGCAAATTTCTTAGATGCATACACAACTCTTGCATCTCGTGCTTGGTTTTGTACATTGCTTGTATTGTATTGAACACTTCAATCTGGTTCAAGATATAGACGTTCAGTGGGTAAATTTGCAATGTTTCTGCACCATATTCTGAAATTACTGAATGTGTTCGTTGATCAATTTGAATATGGCTGTTTAAGTTTGTATAAGTTTGCCTTCCCAGCCAAATGGCTATGGTTGGAATGACAAGAACCAGTAGATCCGACAGTATGTAGCACGTCTGTTGATCTTCTACGTTGTAAGGAGTCAGTAGAGAAACCCTGGTACATATTCTGACATGCATGCTGGGTGTTTGCGTCCAGGGCAGTCTGGTGGGAGCGACATGTTCGTGAGCATGCTGCATGCTGACCAGAACTCCGACAGTCTGGCGGCTGTGGGCATGGACGGCATGATGGCTGCAGACGCTCAGCAACAGGAGGCTGAGGCTGGTCGGTGTCTCAGATATTAGGGAATATTGTGGCCTGAATGTGTAGAGATCTAGTTTATGGATGGGTAAAAGGCTATTTGAAGTGTGTTTTGCTATGGTTACAACATTTTAGTTTTATAAGGCATTGGTTCATGGTCATTTAAAAGGCCATGGCGAGACATGCATGTAATACAAATGTATCCTGTAACTTGTAAGAACAAGAGTGTCATTTTACATTAGAGTTAAAGTTTGTCACCCACTGTAACTAAAACTTAAACTAAAAAATTAATAACTGAATTATTTTAGCCAGTCCAATAACTTCTGAGACAGTATAAAAGTAGTAATTATAGAGAAGGAAAAAATATATGAATCACTTACATTTAGTGAAAGCAAAGTTATCAATTTTCGATTTACAGAGAAGACATCACAGCTGGTCCGGCAGCCCTCTGTAACAGAGTCTCTTCCTGGCATGCTGCACTCTGACTGCCCACCAGGGGTCCTCCCTAAGTTCTCCTCCTGGGAGCTGGTCTCACTGGGGCCTGTCAGCCAGTACTATCCCAGCCTGGGGCTAGAGCAGCCAGGATTCATACATGGCAGCAACTTTCTCCTGGCCTGGGATATACCTATCCACACTGAACGGCCGCAGCAAGGTGGGATTGGCATACAGATTGGGACTTCCTTTACCAAAAGTACACCAAAAATGACCCACATCTTTCATTGTACAGTAATTGATGAGGGTCATATCCAGAAGCCCATACATTTGCTATGTAGGTAAGATGGAGAATAGGTATGGATATGAATGAGAACATTTGCCACCTGACTTCTCAGTGTATAAAGACCTAGACTACAGTGTGCATTGTTTCAAGATCTTTTTTGAACATAATTGATGTACATGTATTCAACTTTTTAGAGGTGCTAAACAGACAATGTTGTGTTTACTTCTGTTCTTCCACGTTTAACACGTATAACAAGTATTCCACATGTTTTTCACATAGTGTTTTTCAGGATGACCATGAATGAATACTTGTGTGTTTGTTGCAGGAGACCAAGCATGGCCGGCTCCAGGAGAGTCTCAGAGTGTACGGCGCTCAATCCCGCATGGCGGCAAGCCACGCAGGGGTGCCAAAGACTCAGACTCCTTCGTGCGTGTGTACGTCGGCTACGAGTACGAGTGTGCACGTGGCCACCGCTTTCTGTGCAGCGGCCCTGACAAGGTGATGAAGGCGTCCAATTCTGGATCCATGAAGGAAACAGCGATGAAGCTCCTGAGTATGGACATGCCTCTGTACTTCCCCTGTCCATGTCCATCCAGGTGAACCTCACATTTACTTCCAACTTTTTCTGATAATATTAATTGTAATAATTAAACAATGTACACATGTCATGTCACACGTGTGCCTGTAAATGATCCATGAAGTCCATGTGCATCAAGAAAACTGCCGCAAAAAGGTCACAAGAATGTGTCTTCAGCACCATGGACAGACAAACAGAGGCGCAAGTGTAGCCTGGTATAACGTTATTGAAGACGTCTTAATGCAGTACCATTTACAGCTTTACATTTTTCACACTTTCTACAGAGGTGCTAAGCCCCACCTGGGGCAGCTGATGCGAGTCTTCATCACTACACCCGACCCCCCTGTACAGATCCATCTGCACCCCCGCCTGCAGCCTGGCCCCCCTCCCTGTCCCACCTTCTACCCCCAGGACGAGGACATCCCCCTTCCCCCCTCCCGGCTGTGGGTCCTGCGGCTGCCATTCGTATATGTCGGAGAAGCCGGTGTGATCTCCCCACCACGTGACTCCCAGCCCTTACTCAGCTGTAAGGTGCTGAAGGGACTACTGAAGGCCAGCATCGTGGAGGAGGGGGAATGATGCAGCTTTGAAATCTTCTGTGTGTA
This sequence comes from Branchiostoma lanceolatum, assembly GCF_035083965.1. Lineage (NCBI taxonomy): Eukaryota > Metazoa > Chordata > Leptocardii > Amphioxiformes > Branchiostomatidae > Branchiostoma > Branchiostoma lanceolatum. Next base: position 22,656,091 of record NC_089725.1, on the reverse strand, counting down.
ATCCAAGTTGAAAGGGTTATTGGCAGGATGTAACATGAAGAGCAAAACATGAAAGTTCAGCTGTTTTGTACTTGTCATTGTAAACCTATGGGGATTATTAGCATCTGCTAACTTGTACTTGTGTAACTTGTACAAGAAACCAGGTTTGTGACTGGATTTGGTAATTGATCAACAAGATAATTAGAAGTCAAATGTAACATTTTGGCAGAGATGGCCCCTGTTCTCCTTTCATTTCATGTACTTCATCTTTTATATCTCAGTTGTTTGTCTGCTGACAACACTATATCAAAGAAATTCTTAACATTAGCAAGAGAAATAGGGAATGTTGACTGGAAGGAAACCTTGTATTGCCGGGAACTGTTATTAGCAACATAACCAGTGTAATGTAATAGCCACAGAATGTACAGATTTGAATTAAAGTCTTTATCTGTTTTCCTCCTCAACCTTGCACTGAAGTTAGTATGCTTTACTGTGTAATGATCAATCTTTCCAGTGTCACTGGCAAATGCAAAAGTGTATTTCACACAAACATGGTAGAAAAAGGGGACTTCAGGGAGGATGCATCTTTGGTATACTTGATCACACTTTTTACATGCAACAGAACTGGACATCACAATGCCCTGATATTTGGCATAGGACCAGATGAAGTAAACACATGCCTACACGTAACATGTAACATACTGCTCAATCTCTTCGATCTGTTGGACCCATTCAGGTCCAACCTGTCTATTGTTCTTTCTGTAAATCATTGCACAGCCCCGTCTTTGATTTCAGGAGTGTTTGCCTCAGGAGTCGCAATCAAATGGGAGCAAACATGTTAAACTCTAAGGGTGGCACATCATCTAAGAATTGCTCAGAAGCCAAGAAGGATTGTGGGGTTATATTAAATGGACTTGAAAAGTTACTAACAGGAAAAATATAAAAACCTGCTCTGAAGAAAATAAAAGAGCGGCAGCAATGTTTTTACATACACGGTACACCCATGCCCTATAATTTTTGGTCCATCCCTTTTATGCAGTCGTGACTAGGGAGCATTGCTTCTGATTAGTAAAGCGCATTAAGTGAAGTGTTTGCTTCCTGTTCTAGATTTATCCAATATTACTCATCCCTTGGTCTGTGCAACAGAGAGTTTTAAAGTCTTTTTTCAGTGACATCTGAAAACAGACACTTCCAACCTTTTCAAGGTGCCTCCTTTTACGAGGTAAAAATTCATTTATTTTCGTTGGTTTAAAGATTACCTAAGACAGCAAAGACTGTTGACTTAAAAACTTGTTCAACCAAAGCGGCCATTTTGAGGAAACGGCTTCAGAAAATAGCCTTGTCTTTTTTACCCCACCTGCGGAAATCAAGAAGCTTAAGTACCTCGGCTTTTTGCTGCATTCCTTCAAGCTGTCAGAACGTTCCATCGACTCTTCACTGGTGGAGGTTCAGGTAACAAAGGTACGCGTGAACAATTGGGACCACTTGGGGACCAGTTTGAAATCGTTCTAAACTTCCTCAATAGTAACTTGAGCGGATTTTAGCAGCGACCTTTTTGATATTTTTTACACATCGTAATGTTCACTGTGGGGAAGACAAACGTTTGTTATACACAGCAGTGATATCAATGGCATGATATAGCTTTTTCTAATACGTTCAAGAATCTCAAGTTCGTTTGCGTCATTTCACAGTGACGAGTGCGTTCGCCTACCGCCCTAACAACCATGCGTTTCCAGGCGATTTGCGTGGTCACGTTTGTCTTGGCTGCAACTTGTTGCAACTGTCTAAGTGAGTATAAATGATTTGGAAACATTACCAAGAACGTACAATGGCTATTTGAATCTTTTACGCCTCATGCGTTTGTTGTAGGTAATTTATGTGAGGTTATCGTACTGTGTGCTGATATACTGACATAGTTTTACTGTGCTGATAAGAACACGGACTCGGTATCTACATCTTTATGTTTAAAACAATGTTTAACGGCAAAAGAGGTTGAGAGAAAAGATTTGGTCTTAAGAATGACTATACAATGTTTCAAATATGGTGATACAGCTTGATGTACTAAGTTTTATCTATTCAGACTTGACAGCACTATATATTGTGTCGCTTTATGTTGTCGTGACTTGATGTCAGCATACATATTTAAAAACAACTTATAAAGTGTGATTAGCATTTTATGTATGTTCTGTAAGATCTAATACATTTTCACTCGTCAAAAATATATCTCACGTATTTAGTTGTTATTGATTTTGGGAAACTTGAAATGACATATATACCATCTTGAGAGGAGGGCAAGAGGGCTGAAGCAGGATACGAGGGTTAGTACATAAGTTACGGAGAGGTAGGTGCATAGCAAAGGACTATTTGACTTTGAACATCGCAGGGGGCCTAGGTAGCTCTCTATGCGACAGTCTGTAAACGAATGTCGGACAACTCGGCACCAGGACAACTCGGCACCAGGACAACTCGGCACCAGACAGGACAACTCGGCACCAGGCAGGACAACTCGGCACCAGGCAGGACAACTCGGCACTAGGACAATTCGGCACCTTAATCTTTTCTACACAGAATGAATTTCAAACAATTCGGCATACTATACGATATACGCCTTTACAATTATTTGTTTTAGTTTTTTCTTCATTTTAGATAAAAAAGGTGTATATTTAGGTCTCCTGTGCCCTGGAATTACAACCAAATGGCTTGAAATTTGTCACAAGGATGCCAAGGACATATACCGACAGCAATTAATGAGCACTTTGGGCATACATTGCCTAAAAATGTTTAATTCTAGGGTTTGGGGCGATATTTAGACCGAAAATATACATTTCACTGAACTGGTGCCGAGTTGTCCTGGTGTCGAGTTGTCCTGGTGCCGAGTTGTCCTGGTGCCGAGTTGTCCTGGTGCCGAGTTGTCTTGGTGCCGAGTTGTCCTGATACCTCTGTAAACACCGAAAACCGTGGGTACAGTAAACACTCAGTATGGAATATTGATACGGCGGCTTCTATAACGATCGCAAACACCGAAAGAATGCAGGTATAGCAGATATACGTGACCCAGACAAAGTCTATTGCTCCCACGCGCAGATAAGCGCCGATAGCGCATTATTCAATGTCGGGGACCGGGAAAGGTTTAGCCGTGGCTCCTGTGGAGGGCGTAGTTTGCTGGTAGCCTTATAAGGTAGCCTTCACAAGGGATACAATATACGGCTACCAACAAAAAAACGTCCTCCACAAGAGTCACCACGGCTAGGGAAATGTGATGTATATAAGGGAGTTAAGCGCGGCGAACTTAGACATTTTCCAAGTCACATAGATTTCTTGTGAATGAAAGACACCGTTTTTACGCCGTTTATTCTATGTAGCTGCACTGAATGTCACTTGACAGGATGTGCATTTCGGAGGAATGACCGTTGGTGCAGACTGGTCAAGGTACCAAGTGGCAAATCAAAGACAAACATACCCTTTCTGTGTAGTAACAATAAGTCCGTGCCCCTGAAGAAAATACACGACACAGTTAAATGAAAATAAATTGCCTCGTATACGGGCACTTTTTATTGCTTTTGTAAATTGCGATGAATCCTTTGCAGCCACGTCAATGTCGCCTACCCCTACAACATGGTACACGTCAACCGCCAATTCCATGACCAGTACTTCAGTAGCGGCTCCAAAAACCACCAGTGCAGCTATATACTTATTTATGTAACGTTACTCTACCTTAGCGTACAGATGCTGTATTTTCTTTGTGTTGACTGATTGACAGGATGTCTCAAGAAAGATGCTTTTCGTGTGGCTTGGCCTTGGTCCAGCCTTTGTTTACACAATCTCTATGGTTGGGGGTTATTGTTTGGCGGGCCGCTATAGGAACGCGATTTAGTCAGGAAAGGCATTGGTCCAATAGGTCAGTAGTTAGATTTTGGAACCTGGAACCTGAATTCATATCTGTATCTTCAACACCAGGATTTTAACCTTTAGTACACTGAAGTAGCTGCTTAGCACCCCATTTTCTATTGTTTCCAAAGTTAGGCAGCAGGGATAAAGTTGAATTTGCAGTTTTAGTGCAAGATAGAATGCCTCTTGCAGCCTGTGAAGGCTGACAGTTTCTCCATGAAAAAAATGCAGGTGTCTGGATGGGTAAAGCAGCAAGGCAAAATGTTTGGAGGTGCATATATAGAAACAATGATTTAGGTAGTCTGAAACTACACCCCCCTTTTTTACATGCAGGAACAGGCATTGGGTGCCATTGTTTATGCCTGCCGTTATGTTATTTCCTTCACCTGCTACTTTCCACTTACTACTTTCCAGTCAGCAGTACATTTGAATCTATACCATCCATTGTACATGACTTGTCAAAATCAAATTAATGTTCACAGCAACTATTTCAAGCAGCAGCAGCACAGGAACAGCATCGATCACAAAACCTATATATAGTACGCCTGTGGCTGAAACGACCGCATCTGAAACGACGACCATGGCTGCGGAAACGACAGGCGAGGCAACAACTACTTCTCCCAAATATAATGTTACCACCATCCCTTACGTCACTACCAACATCACAGTACCAACCGCTGTCAATGTCACTAGCACTAACAATAGTAGCACCACCACAGTTCCAGTCACTCCTAGCGCCACTAGTAACATCACAACGGCACCAACTACTAGTGATGTCACTACCATCACCATAGCATCAACCCAACCATCAACCACTCACAACATCACTAACAGCACTACTCCTGACATCACTACGGAAGCCACAGCTGTACTGCTGACACCCGATGCCACCACCAGCAACGTTTCAACGACAGCTCCCGAAACCTCTAACACTACCGAAACCACCACTATATCAACAACGCCTCCCGATGCCACCACGGAACCACCAACTGTTGTAACAACCAGATCCACCACTGAACTGACAACCGAATTTACGACTGAACCCGAAAACACCACCAGTATACCAACGACAACTCCCGAAACCTCCATCCTTTCAACGACAACTCCCGAAACCACCACCATTCCAACCACAACTCCCGAAACCACCGCCATATCAGCAACAACTCCCGAAACCACCAATATACTGACAACGGAATTTACGACTGAACCCGAAGACACCACCAGTATACCAACGACAATTCCCGAAAACACCACCATACCGACCACAACTCCCGAAACCACCAATATACCGACGATAACTCCCGAACCCACCACCACTCCAACAACTCCCGAAACCACCAATTTGCCGACGCCAACTCCCGAAATCACCCCCATAGCCCCAACGACAATTCTCACCCCCACCACCACCATACCAATGACAACCCCCATCCCCGCCTTTACACCAACAACAGCTCCCATCCCTGCCACCACCGCAATCACACCAACGCCAGTTCCCGCCGCCACCACACCAACGCCAACTCACGCCAACGCGACCACACCAACGATAACTCCCGAAACCACCCCTATTTTCACGCCAGCTCCCGAAACCACCTCCATATTGACAACCCATCCGGCAGTCGTCACAACCGGACCCATAACAACGGCAGAACAAACAACCGTTCCCGTCACCACAGCAGCAGCAGGAGCTACCGCAGCGCCTTGGCGCCCAACAATCACAGACGAAACGACGGCAGATATGACGACCTTTGTAGAAACTACGCCGCTTCAGTCAACTTTGCCATATCCTGAACAAACCTGTCCCCCAGATAATAGCATGACAAATATTACCCTGTGGCCAGTATGCATGAGTCGATATTTTCGATTCAACGCCACGGAAAACACCGATAGTCAATTGGTCGGTCGTATCGAAGGCCCTACACCTGCTGATGTAGAAGTGTTGACCAGTAATTTTACAATAAGCGATGACGATGATGCCTCTCTCTACTTCATGCTGACGAACTGTTCAAACTCTTCCTGTGACATCGTTACAGCCCAGCGTCTAGATCGCGAATCCAAAGCGACTTTTACGTTTGAAGTACTCTGGCTCAGGGAGGTTTATTTCATAGACACACACGTCATCCTTGAAGACTGTTCTGGCATCCCAGTTGAAATAAACATACATGACGTTAATGACAACCCTCCTAACTTCAAACCGGGCGCAATTGCTCCATACGTGCTGGACCAATCACCGGTAGGTTCCATCGTAGCTGTGATGAGCGCTGACGACGCAGATATTGGACCAAACGCTGCCGTGACGTACAGCATCATCCCGAGTGGCTATACAGAATATTTCGCAATAGACAGTGTTGGTGTTGTGACTGCTAGGCGTCAGGTAAGCCAGGATAAACTGAGACAGTCGGGTCTTTTGACCGACGAGGATCCGGAGCTACTTTTTGAAGTTGTGGCATCAGATGGCCTCTTCGACACGAATACAACTGTGTCCTTTGACGTACTAAAGGTTCTGACTGATGCACCGGAAATCAACAGGTTAGTTAAGTATTTGTCACACATCCTCTGTGTTAGATATTCCCAGATATTTCATACTAAATTTAAAGTGCCTGAGTTGGTTTTACATATTTATCAACAAAACCTGCAATGCTGAACATGGACTGTGATACTGCCGACAGATCAAATCAATGACCATGTTTTTGTGTTCTGTCAATGCAGGAGCCCTCCAATTGAAGTCAATGTTCTGGAAGAGCAGCCCCCTGGCACCCTAGTGATAAACCTCCGTACCAACAGACCCTCAGACTCCCATAGCGTGGTCTACAGCTTTGAAAATACAGTCACAAGTTTCGACCTGGATTCAACTTCGGTGAGCAACATCTCCTACATGTTGAAGTATCCTTTGGTTATAGCTAGTATCTATAAGCAGTTCTGATATTCTGCTTCTTTTACAGGGACAGATCACAACAGCTGAGCCTCTGGACAGAGAGACTAAGGACAGCTATTACATCGTCATTTCTGCGTCGGACCCTGATTCTGGCATCTACTTCACATCGGTGAGTTGATATATCAATGGTATGATGAAACAACATGTTGAAACTACGTTCTGTCCATATAAGCATGTGAAGTCGTTAAGTGTCACTTGGTTCTAGAGTGTTATTCAGACTACGATAACACACTGGAACCATGTCATCAATGATCCAGGTTGTGGCAGAAATTACAGTTGTTGTGGGAGACGTGAACGACAACTCTCCAGTCCTGTCTCAGGCGAGCTATCGCGGACGAGTACCCGAGCACGCTGACATAGGGCAACTTGTTACCTTGGTAAGCTAGGCGAATTCTTTTTATCTTTGCCTCGATACCTTTTATCTAAGAAAAAAAGAGAAAGATTCTACATGTTGAATCCAACGCTTTCTGCCCCACAGGATGACATTGGGATTACCGCGTCAGACAAGGACATCGCGGATAATGGTCGCATCACCTTCGAGCTGCATTGTTGCCACGACCTCTTTCAAATCGATACGGAAACAGCCGAAATTCGCACGGCAGACAACTCATCTTTATTGGATCGTGAAAACGTTGCTGTATACTATCTGATTGTAATTGCCCGAGATAACCCCATAAACACCACGTCATACCGTGAAAGCAACGCCACGGTCACAATTGACATCGTGGACATCAACGATAACCGCCCGATTTTCCAGAACGGTTCTCAACTTAACGAATCCATTTCGGAGGATGAACGCCGTGGCTTTATTGTCACCACGGTAACTGCTGCGGACGCGGATTCGGGCACAAATGGCCACGTACTTTACACCATAAATTCGGGTAGCGACGGCAAATTCGCGATCAGCCCCACGTCCGGAGTACTCAGTCTTGTCAGTGAGCTTGATCGCGAGGACAAGTCAGCGTACAGTATTTCGATTGGCGCCAGCGACGGCGGAAATCCATCATTGACAAGTGAAGAGGCGTTTTTCGTGTATGTCACCGTTCTGGATGTTAACGATAACGAGCCAGAATTCCTGCAAAGCATATATTACATCACCATTGTTGAAGAGAGTGACACTGGCAGGAACATTGCAAATATAACAGCTTTGGACGCTGATGAAGGCTTAAATGCCCGCGTTACATACACAATGTTTAATTGCGCGTCCCAATTTTCCATCGATAATAGTACGGGGGCTATGTATGTCCGATCGCGACTTGATTATGACAATACTTCACTTTCGAGATCGTATAGTTGTGACATCAACGGGACAGATGGAAAGTACACTTCTACTGCACTCGTTCACGTAGAGGTGGAGGACATGAATGACAACTCCCCCGAGTTTGGCGCGGAAAGCGGTTACTCCACACAGCTTCTGTATAATGAAGACCAGGCTTTACCTGCTATAGTAGCTGCTGTTGATGCAACGGACAAGGACAGTGGAAGTAATGGCGCCATAACATTTAGCTTTCAAAATAGTAGTTGCGATGAAAATGTGACTGCTGATCTCACAGTTGATGCGTCTACCGGGATCATTCGCTTACTTGAAATAGATGTCCAAGATCAGTCTCTCCCAGCGTGGTGTAACATGACAGTGGTTGCGACGGATCTTGGCGTCCCGGGTTTAAGTAGCAGTACGACGGTATCAGTAGAAATCACGGAACCGTCTGTGGGCACATCTAAAGTTTCTTTTGATGATATCGCATTTAGTGGATTTGTGGTTGAAAACAACAGCACTGTGCAGAATATTGTCCGAATCCATGCAACTTCAGGCGGAACGGGTTGTGAAGCTATAATACGGTACAAATTCGCATCGTGGCAGACAGAAGACTTTGAATTCAGCATTAACGGCATAACCGTGAGTTCATCGCACTTTGTCTTCACATATACCGATTTTGTAAGTTGGCAAAAAATGACTAACTTGTTACGTTTTTAGGAGTGATTGCAACTTACCTTTCAAGCCCCCATAGTTGACACTTCCGGCGGAGACCAACACATGTGTATGACACGAAATGCTGACCACATTCTATTGATATCATTTTAGATGAGACCAAATACGGCCATGATACCATTGCACGACACTTGTACAACCAATGGGGAAACGAATATTCATTACAATATTTGCCAACAGGGAGACGTCAGCTCGCGCGATGTAACATTTGACAGAGAACACAAGGCGACCTACGCATTTGCGGTCATCGCGGAAAACGACTGCACGGGAGACGACAAACGATTTGATTATACCTCGGTTGGTAATCTTAAATTCAATTTGAAATGCCCACCATAGGATGACCGCTGATAATAAATTTTCTTCATTGCAGTGTAAATTATGTATTCACCGTGCAGAAGAAGAACGGTTACATTTGTTCACATGATCCCTTTATCCAGGTTATAGTGCACGTGAACGACACAAACGACGAACAGCCAACCTTTTCCCGACCCGAGTACAGCAGTATGCAGGTGAAGGAGGGAATGTCCGGGCTCCTGGTCGGGAGCGTGACGGCAGTTGACCGCGACGAAGGGTCCAACGGTGTGATCACCTACAGCATCTACGGCGATGGCGGTATGTATCATAAGGTCTTGTGGAGTCTAGTTTAGCCCAAACGTAAAAGAAAGGGGCTGATTCTTATCATGTTTGTGTTTTATCCTTTCAGGAGAAAACTTCACCATTGATGGCAACGGGACAATCATGACTACAGAGGCCCTGGACAGAGAACGAACGGCTCAATATCAGATAACCGTGATGGTACGTAAATCTAGTGTCTGCTCTATTTACAGTCCACAGGAAGTTCAGATAAGTTATGTTTGTTTTCTTGAACATGTTAAGTAGTTACGTATACCTACATGAATACACATTGTTCTTCAGGCATTGGACGGAGGGAAACCTGCGCAGAACAGCACTACTGTGGTCAGTATAGAAGTTCTAGACATCAACGACAACCAACCTCTGTTTGATGAACCGTCGCATGCATATGCTGTTGTCGTTCCAGAAGATCTGGCCAAGTTTTCACCGGTGAGAATGATACCAGTTACTCATAGATGAGAAAATAATATCATTAATGGTAAATTTCATCGTAATAACATCTGAATTGAGTTAATCTTAAACCAACCAACAGAAATATCCCTAGTGTAAACTCATTTGGGTATGCAGGTACATTGTTTTGACTGCGATGTATCGCTACAGCTGAATGTGACCGTTAAAGCAACTGACAAGGACCACGGCCTCAATGGAACAGTCACATACTCATTATTAGGAGAGGGGTGGCAGACGTTCAAGATCGAAGGTAACTTATTTCAAACTATCCTGTAAGGTTGCATTCAAATGCATCATTTACCAACCCGTCTGATTTGGGTAGTTGAATGAAGTATCTAGAAATGATTTTTGAGCTATATGTTTCTCCCTATAAGCCGATTCAAAACTTTCAAACTTTCGGCAAGAAAGCTCTTTTACAAGTCCTCAGGTTGATAATTCCGTTTAACTTTCATATATTGTATTTACATGGCTCCTTCTTATAATAAAGAATTACATTTCAGTTACAATTTTTCATTGTATCTTCCGCCAAAACTATAGTACTTCAACAAACTTTTTCTGGTTAATTTCGTCAACAGAATATACGGGAACAATAACCCTGCAGCAACAACTTGATTATGAGAACATCACTTCCTACAACCTTGCTGTCATCGCAAAAGATGGTGGACAACCACCTCGGAACTCCAGCATCCCTCTATTGATAAATGTAACAGACGTTAATGACAATGAACCCGTCTTCGAGCGACATGACTACAACGCCTCTGTACCGCGGAATGTGGGAACAGATGTGGCTGTAGTGAATGTCAATGCAACTGACCGAGATACCGGTAAAAACGGCGCTGTTTGGTACAATATGACAGGTAAGAAAGGTTGTAATGAATAAAAAAAAAATCATTCTTTTTCTCTAATCACAACAACCTTGACAACTTTGCTCCGAATCGCTCTACGGCAAATAAAAAAAACGCTTTTCAGATCTTAACATCTTAAACGTGTACTTTTGTTGTTTTGCTTAGTCCATTCTAAGTATGGCCTCTTTGGAATTGTAGATTGGACACGAATAGTTTAATGCCATATACAAACAATCAAGTTGAAGAGAATGTACTAACCCATAGTGTTACTGTCCAGGTCTGTTTGCCTTAAAACCTGCTGAAAGAGAGATTGAGACCAACCTGTTCCAGATAGACAATGTGACTGGGGCAATATACGTCACAGAGGACTTCATTAAAGATACTCAATCACGTCAATACGCACTCCTGGTCATGGCACTGGACATGGGCAACCCGTCTTTAAATAGCATCATAAAGGTATGCAAATAAGCTCAATGTTTTTAAAGGTTTTTATGAGGCAGACAGGTGCGACATGACGTATACTTAAATAGTACAACATGTTCGATTACACTGTTGTTTTTCTTATGACAGGTATCAGTAAATGTTTCCAACACCAACCTTTACGCACCTGAGTTCCTTGATGTTCCTGCAAGTCACTCAATGACTGAAGATGATGGAAGAGAACCCTGGCAATCGAGGCGTATCGAAGTTGAGGTCAGAGCAGCTGATAACGACACAGATTCTGAGGGAGAAGTCCAGTTAAGTCTAGCTCCAGGTACTGTAAATCCAGTTATTTCCACAGGGACTCAATTTTTCAGTAGAAGGGGAATGGTTTTTTTTAGTTCGTGGTTGAGACAGTAGTACAGTACTGTAAATTACTAATACATTGGAAATGGATATTCGCAGTGGACAGGTCACCACAAAAATGAAACCACTGCTTCACAATTTACAGTTAAACTCATCTCGTAGACATTCAGCTTGTATTCTTGTCTTATAAAACTTAATTTGATTGCATCTTAGCCCTGCATTATTCAGTTGATGTCACCATGTGGGAAGATGTGACCATATGTCTCTTATTGTATAAACTATCTTGTCCATTTTTCAGGCCTCTCTTCAGACCTGTTCACTGCAGTAGGTCTCACTGTAGATGACCAGGGCTTCTTCAGGACAGAAGTATGGACAAAGTCACAACTGGACCGTGAGAGACACCCAGAAGGTATCATCATGCAGGTACTAGCCATTGACCAGGGTGTGATGCCCAAGACCAGCACTGCAACAGTCCACATCACGTTGGATGATTTGAATGACAACCCTCCAGAACTGCATCTTCCTCAGGAGGCTGTGATTGTCTCACAGGTTAGTAATGGAGACTACTGCCAGTGTTAACATTTTGCTGGATATTACTCTCTTGCAACAGTAGTTACAATGTTGTAATATATACTGTACATGATGAATGTATGTATGTATGTATGTATGTATGTGTGTTTGTGTTCATTAGCATGTAATATTTCTATTTTATGTTGTACAATAAACATGGTTGATTGGTGACATGTTGTATAATGGATGATGATTGCTTGATCACAAATTCAGTAAGAATTATCAATAATGATTATTCCTTTATAACTGTTTGTATCTCTTTGTGTCTTTTGATTCTTTCAGTCCTCAGATGTTGGGACATTGGTACTTCAAGTAAATGCAACAGATCCCGATCAAGTCGGCCAACTGTACTACCAAATTGAAATCAATACCGGTAGTTTAAACTTTGATGATACCCTGCTGGTTATGAATTCGAATACAGGAGAGATATATCTACAGACAGAACTGCAAGAATCGCTTGATGACATTAAAAACCCTGTAACAGTTGCTGTACTAGTGCAAGATTGGGATCCAGAAATTTGGGGCCAGAAGGGGACAGAAAAAAAAGTTGGTTTGCTTGAAATCATTTTCAGATATGACAATCCAAACAAACACCCTCCCATGTTTGAATCAAATCACTATGAAACAACACTAGATGACTTTCTACCTGTTGGTTCAAATTTGACAAATCTCAATATTTCTGCTTGTGACATGGATTGCCCAGAGACCTGTGAGAAGGAAGGTCAAGTTACAAACTGCAGTAAGGAAGGAACGATCATCTACAGCATCAGGGAAAATGTGAGGGACATCTTTTCTATTAGTGAAGAGACAGGTGTCATCACCACAAAGTGGCCCTTTGACAAAACAACTGAAAACTACACCCTGATCATTGCTGCCACTGATCAGGCTGTTATCCCACGTTCAGGGACAGCTACGGTGAACATTTTCGTTAAACAGAGCTTTCCCACCGAAAGGCCAACAGAGCCTACTCCAGGATCATATCAACAGCTTCAGGCTGAGAACGAACTGCTCACTTACATATTGTATGGAGTTGGGGCTGGAGCCGGTTTGCTGGTCCTGATCACCAGTGGCGTCACCGCCAAACTCATTTTTAGTCTTCGACGCATAAAGAACATGTCCACTGCCCACCTAACAACCCCTGCTTTTAGGGACCCAGGAGCATATGAGTATCTGTTGGCTAAGACTGACTATGCATATGCAGAAGGGAAGGGGGATGATGATGATGACAGCCAGCCACCCGCACTTCCACCAGTCCACACTCGCCCCACTCTGGACTCTAGAAGACCTTCAGGTACAAGTATCCCCCGGCTGTCCAGGGCAGGGATTGGATACTACACTCCCCCAATAGAGATGACATCATTTGCCGGCTCTTCTGGAGGTATGCCATGTAATCCTGGTTTGTCATATTCATAGCTCAAACTTTTGTATGGACTGAGCTTATCTTGTGATTGAGAGAATCATTGGAGCACAAAGTGTTTTCACTGCTCTTCAAATGTCTTCCTGCTATCTACCTGGTCTAAATACCTAGATATAAAGTAAATGCCTGAAATTTTTCACCATGTCTATGATGACAGAAAATAGTATGTTTGGGGACAAAATCTATTCAGTTAGGCAACTAATCCCAACCTAAAGTCAGCGTAAAATGCATGTTGCTTTTTGACATAGAAACAGAAAATGATTAAACGGTACTTTATATTTCATGTTTTTCAGGGTCCAGGGAACTGCTGAGGAATAATGATGGAGACGACCTCAGCATCAGGGATGGGGAGTATCTGAATATGGAGTCATCTATACCAGACTATGTCAACCAACACCACAACCCTTACTTAAAGGCCCAGGATGACACCTCTCGTGAAATAAGGTGGGTTATATTTTAGTATCTGCTCCATTTGCATACTATATATCTATCCTAGCAATGACTGGTTCATTTGAGTTCACGCTCTATGTACAAAAGCACCGCCTTTATGATGGATTTGCAATAAAACTCTAAGTGATCTTCCTCGATCAGGTTGTCTGAAAGTTTATTGGCTTGGGTATGACTTGTATGCGTAGTCTTATAGTTATGACATCAAACTGGAAATTATGTATAGCAATTCATAAGTTCTGAACCCAAAAGACCTCTTTTGTTTTAGAATTCAAATCTTTTGTCCTCGTGTTGAATTCTAAACCGACTACATGTACCAGGCAATCGCAACATTGCATTGGATGCACAATAATAGAACAGAGCTTCAAAACTGTTATGTAACGTTACTTCGTAGGTATGGATATCTGCCCCTGAATACAAGGGAACACGAAGAACAGCTTCCACACAGCGAGTACTTCAATAACCATGACAGGCCAGGTGACACAATGTATGGATTTCAAGGCCGCCAGTCCAGGAGATCTGTGGATGACAGTAGTGAGCATGACAGGCCAGACTATGTAAGGTCCGGGCACCGAGATCATCAGTCCAGGGAACCAGTGATGGGCAACAGTCGGCAGCAAGATAGGAACAGCCAACATGCTTCTCCTTCCATGGACCAAAAAAGTCAATACTCCCACCAAAACTCTTCAAGACCAGAAAGTGATGGTAAACCTTGGCAGTACGTCAACATTCATGCACTTCAAAACAGAAACAACAACCAAAAACATCACCCCCACCAAGGAAGACCAAGCAAGGAAGAACGTTCCCAGGGAAAAATCTACATGAAAAATGTCCAAACACCACAATCGCATGGCAAGGACAAAGTTCCTAGGCATTCCCATCACCAACCACCAAAGTCAGGCAGGACCAGGAAGCAGAGGTCTGGGAACAACACTGACCCACTTCTGCCTCCTGACGATGACGACTTCTCTGGCAACCAATTGCAAGCGGGAGAAGTGGATCTTTGGGGACAGTTTAGTTAGATTAAGATGGAGGTCTGATACCATGGACTGTCAGCTACATTTGTTCCAGTAGTTTGCTGTCTTTCAAAAGGACTGAGAATCATGTAATGATATAGGCATGGTCCAAGGAACAAAAAAAGCTGAAGATGATTCATATGTTATGGATACCAAAACTTGAATGTTATTAGCTTTGGGGTCTTAGAATTGTCAGCTATGATTCAAGAATCTCTGTAAGTATTCTAACAAAGGACTGACCAACATTTAAAAAAAGATTGTTGTTAAGCAACTGTTTATTTCCTTCTGGGCTGCTTAAACATTTGTTACTATTGTTAAGATCTTTGCAAATTTGGTAATGCAACGTGTCATAATTGCAACTGTGTCTTGTGGCTGAAAGCAGTCATTGTCATGATGCCCACCTATAGCTAGCAAACAGGTACATCTATGTCTGTAACCTCAGAACATGTCCAACATGTTTATCCAGTGGTAATTCTTGTAAGGGTACCAGAGCTGTAGAGGATAGAAAACAAAACATGATGTTCTGCATTGTAGCATTTCAGGCAAGTTTGGAACATTTAGTAATGTACCTACTGACTAATACTATTCCTTGATAGCTTGACAGCCATACAAAACCTACCCTACAAGTATCAATGGTACTCTATGTAGTTTGTAATTCATACTCTAGTAGCAAGGTCTTATTCATAAGTACAAGCTGAAACATAGGCCGATAGTTTTGATGTCAACTTTAGGCCACAGCAAGTAAATTTTATGGATGACATCCTTTGCAGACCCCAAAATTAATGAGATAGGGCGGAAAAAAAACAAGGCGGGCCAAAAAAACAAGATTCCTATATTTTCAAATGTTGAGATCATAAGTCTTGTTAAATATGATATCATGACCAACAGGTCTTTTATTCCTGTATTCAACCAATGAAGTTTCATATATGATATAAAACCTCCTTGATTCAATGTAAACACGTCCTTGTAGATGTGTATAATCTCAATAGACTAACTGCAACAAATGCAGAAAAATAGCTTGTTGTACCATCATCTGAAGCAACTACACTGGGAATTAATATGTGATGAAACACCTTGTGTATACAGCTCAATCAACTAGACCCCCCTATTATTTATATTATGTTCTTGCTAGAACAAATGCAGAAAACAGCTTGTTATTATACCATCATTGGCAGGAACTACACTGGGTATTCATATGCAATGAAACACCTTAGACTGTCAACATTAAGATGTGTATACAGCTCAATTAACTAGAACAAACGCAGAAAACAGCTTGTCATACCATCATGGGCAGGAACTACACTGGGTATTCATATGGAATGAAACACCTTAGACTGTCAACGTTTACGACATATTTGCCAATTTGTTGCATGTTGACCACCATCGGAGGGCAATGAAATTTCTTGTTTTTTATTTCGAAATCAGGCGAAAATTGACGAGCGCGCTGATGTCATCCATAAAAATTACTTGCTGTGGCCTTATGTAATATTCCGTTTCCAGAGTCGATTTCAGAATTGTTCAGCAATAGGAAACGATTGTCACCTCAGCTTTTTACAGTCTCAATCAAAAGTACTAGTACTGAGAATGTAGATGAAGACAAAAGTATGCAAACACTTCGTGTTCAAAACCCTTTTCACTTTTACAAGCCTAAATCATAATTTTGCCTCACCTCAACAATGTGACGCCTTTCCAGCAGGGTCACTGGCCAACTTTGCATCTAACATGCCAAGTTCGTACACTTCAATCAACCATCTGAATGAAAAGAAAGGAATCATCATCATTGCATATGATGAGGTCATACTTACAATCTAAGGGACATATACATATACTTTGAATAGAAAAAAATGCTGTTTCCAGGCTTTGTGACTTTTAAAATCTGAAAATAGGCCTAAAGGTTTACAGATCGCATCATTTTACAAATTGTTTCTACATTAACTGAAAAGCCATACTGTCACCTCAAGATGACAGTCTTACTTGAAGTCTTGACATGAGCACTTTAATGCCCCCATGGAGCGAGTGTCCAGGTGGAGAAAGATCTGAGCTAAGGCACGGTCAGGGAGCAGCTTCATATACTCCAGAGCGTCCAAAGGACAAGTCTCTCTGTTCTGCAATAACAAAAACCATACACACTTAAGATAGCATCAACTCTGGGTGAAATTCAATATTCTTAATTCTAGACTGTCAGTTAAGTCATTGATGGATATGTAAACCAGTCCTCGCCATGTTTTGTCTTGGCATTAACTTATCATGGTTTTGATTGCTATCAGATTTTACTTACCAGTAGCCTCTGTTACAGGCTCTGAAGCGGCTTTGGGGGGGGGGGGCTATAAAATAATACACTTTTTGCAGCCAGTCCGTAACTAACAGCCATCCCGTAACTATCAGCCACCTAGTTACGGGATGGCTGATAGTTACGGGCTGGCTGCAAAAAGTGTATTATTTAGCCCCCCCCCCCCCCCCAAAAAAAAACCCGCTTCAGAGCCTGCAACGGAGCCTAGATTTTACTGACAAATGATAGTTTCTATAACTACAAATAGTGGTGGACAGTTTTCTTTGGTAGTCCAAAAAGTGAGTACATGTACATGGGGAACCTGATAAGTCCCAGATTCTGATTTAATTATGCAAAATAAACCATGCTGGCTATGTCATCAGAAATCAGTGAATGTTCAACTTTAACTTAATGAGTCTTGCCAATCTTCAGGGCCACTTGGTCCACTACACAAGTTACTATCTCATGCCAAACTACTTTGTAATCACTGCTTTGACCAAGAAACATGCATGAGAAAGAGACACATCTTCTCAGCTGTTTGTATCAAGCTTTACACCTAGAAGCTGACCTGATCTGAAGGCGCCATCTTGCCAGCAGATGCATAGTCCAAAGGGTGGGTGCATTCTGTTTTGTTCAACGTCTCTTGAGCTTCTTCACATTGATTCTCCTCATATGACTTCAGTCCACTATTCAAATGGTCCTTCCCTGTGTCTAAAATAATCACATTGAGACATATAAACTTCCATCAATCTTGATTGTTTGTTTTGTGTGCATGCACCTAAATCTGACAGTTTTATATTAAGAGCCTTATGCCATAAGCACTTCCAAGAGGCAGTGACAACAAGGTAGCAAAAAGGACTGCTGCATAAAGCGGAAAACTTTCTTCCATCTGTCTAGCACCCACTTTTAATGGGATTGATTGGGTGACTTTTGGGTCAGTTCAATAGTACCACTATAAGGTCAACAAATGCCTACAAAAAACATTATAGCAGAATACCTTAACAGCTTTAACATTACTACTCACTTTTCTTCTTGTATCTCTTTGGTTTTGACATTGCCACTGCCAGTTTCTGTATGTCATTGTCTGCTGGTGGCTTGGTCATGAGGATTGGACATTTGTCATCGTAACCATAAGCGCCTTTAAAAACAGTGTTGAAAGGCTTGGCAACAAACACCTGCACTTCCTCTGTGTTGAGATCAGCCAGCCTTGTTGCCTGTTCCAGCGGTCGTCTGAGCAGTGGGGGCGAGCTGTGAGGGCTGATGAGGGGTTTACGAGTTCTGGAGCAGGCAGGGAACTCTGGCATCCACACTGGTAGTTTTGCAAACTTAGTAGGTTTGAACAGTGGTTTCTTTAGCTCATTGTCCCTTCTCCTCCTTCTCTCAGCTTCAACTCTTTCTATAACCTCTCTAGCGTTGCAGGAGAAGTGATGGTACAGTTCTGACTGGAAATATTGTTTGAGTGGTTGGTTCTGTGCTGCCTGGGTGGCTTGTAATGTTTTGGGAGTGTGGAGGAGCATGGTGCCATGACGTAGGATGTCAATCGGAGAGGTTGGGGATGAGGAACTGGAGGAAGGCCCAGGTTGATCATCACTGTCTGATGTCTTTACCATCTGGGAGTATTCACCAAAATGTAACAATTCAGCTGTAGTATCTACAAAAGCATGTGTCTGTCCACTGAGTACCCAGAGAGTCAGCATGGACTATCAAGATTTTTAAAAAATTACATTTTTGTGCAATAATTTACTCAATGAAGCGAGAATGGAGGTTCTGAATACCTTGTCCTTGGTGCTGAATGTTAATCTCTAGCCTCTAAATCATGGGTGAAACTGTCCTTGGTGCTGAAGTACTTTCAAGGTGACTCTTCATTGTATTTCTACAGACGTTTCCATATTAAAGGTTTGCTTCCTTGTCTGATGTTCAAATTAACACAAATATTCAGTCACTAACCTTCGATTCGCGCACGACTTCCATCAAATGTGGACAGACCGTTCCTGACGTCAAAACTGTTTTAAAATACGTGGTTGTATTGATTTGCCCCTCCTGACTTCGGACGTCACATATAAACAAAGGTCATAAGAAAGTAGTCCGTAGCGTAAGATGTCCACAGGCTTCACATCAATAATATAGACATTAATCATGGAAGATTTTACAAAATTTTAGATAAATAATCAACAATTTTGGGCTATATCTCAGTACAAAATGTTTAGGACATCATTATAAATTTTTCATCTGTACCCTCGTGTTGGACTATTCCATTATATTGACCAATCAAAGCGGTTCAACGCGCCCAACGAATGCTGTAGTACTCCGCCGTGATACGGCTGTCACTGCAAAAGAAATCTAGATAATTAGCCGCTGGTTTGCAATACATGTAGGCTGAAAACCATAATATTTGCAATTGTCAAGTCTTACAGTACACTAAATATAAAAATACTGTATCGAAAGTACCGAAAATGTATATATTTTGAATGCCGATAGCTACCGCATGTTAGACAAATACAGGAACAATCCTGCTTAAACTGCATTATACCTATAATGGTCAGTAGGTTCCGCAGTGCCTACTGTCCCGTCATCAGCTGGTCTCCGCGGTTCAGGAAGTAATGAGTTACACATGATATATGCTTAATTCCTCGCGTTCCGGAGGTTTCCGAGTACTATCCAGTTCAGGCCCAACAGGCAAGATGGTCCGGACGGCGATACTGCTCTTTGTTGCGGTCTGTGTTTTACTTTTCGTGCGTGGGGGCAGCGGAGATTGGACGGAGGAGAAGGTAACTTTCGGTAACGTTCGTAAAATATCCCACTATATAGGGTCCATACAGACTACTGTATCTAGCAGGTTGTGGCTGTGAAATGTGCACCATATGGGACCTCACAGACTCCTTATTATCCCACATGTCGTTTGAGAAAAGTTGAGGCCATGTCAGCTCGCACTTGACCGCAAACAGCCAAGTCAGTACACTACTAAACGTTAGCCAAATGTTTGGTTCCAGAAAAAAGGGCCTAGTCATTGTGGACGTACAGCAGCAAGTCTCACAGCATAAGTGACTACCAAAACATATGGCACTTAACCAAGTTTATGTCCAAGAGAGTCTGGGCCCCATACTAGTAGAATGATAGATGGTCTGCTTCTAGTGCTTCTACATATGTAGATTAACGTCACAACTCTAATCATGCATTATAAAAAAATATAATATTTGTGTACTTGTTGAATCTTAGCCTGGAAACCATAGCATCAGGGGCTCCCCGGTATCTCTAGTCTATGGCGCTGGGAGTGATGCCTGCCCAGACAGTTTAGCGCTCGGGGGTGGGTTAACAAAAACGGGTCAATAAAGCAGACTGGGACCTGGTAAAACACCCCTAGAGACTGGGACCAGGCTTAGTTGAATGTAAGTTTGAAATAGTTCTCATTCCAAAGCAGTTGGTTGTCTCAAGGCGGTTACTCAAGAAAGACTCCATGGCCGGATATGTATCATCTGTCATAATTGACTATATCTGTAAACAGACATTATATTTAGAGGTGATGATGATACAGTAATGTTTAATACATGTATAGGTCCGAAACAAGCTGTCCATTTCACTCTTATAAAGTTATAGCTAATTATATGTTCATTTCATGGTAACGTCCATTTGGCAAAGTTCAGTAAACTATCTTAGCAACAAAAATATGATGTTTGATGAGCCTACAGCAATGAATGATATCACTTTGTACGATAAAAATGTTAGAAGCATGCCACTGTATACGTAGTTTAATATAGTGGCCTTCCTGTACTGACAGAATGTTTTCATCTCCAAAGCTTTATGGGATAAAATCAAAACTCAATACTTCCTCCAATTTCAGCAGTGACAGGAATGACCTGGTAGGATGACGCACATGAAAGTCCCATGTATCAATCACTGATCTGCAATAAAGGGCACATGCACTTACAGTCGTCAAATCAGCCAGAGCAACCCTTTAGGGAAATTTACCAAACCCATTAATGAGTGAAACATAGTATCGGTTGCGTCATTCACCCACATACTAGCTTTAACTTGCACACAATTAAATGTCTGTGTATCAGGCACTATAGTCTTCAGACGAGGTATACATCTTAGAACCTGGTATTTTCGTAGTCTGTATAGCGCAAACTCCCGCTGTCCGGGTTTTTATGGCCCTCTTCTGGGGGCAGGCACTGTTGGGCACCTGAAGCGTGATTCAACCAGGCTAATACTTTCCGTACTTAATTAAGGAAATACACCGTCATGTATTTCATAGTTTAATGACTTACTAGAAAGTGAAACCTTCTGCTGCTTTTACAAAGAAGGTCTATTTTCTATGCTACAGCCATGTTTGAAGTAGATCCTCCACCCTGTCTGACCCCATTAGCGTCAGGGGGTAAGTTTTAGAGATTGAGACCAGCCGCTGTCTGGTGCTGTGGTACTCGCGGGTTTATGTACAGTTCTAAGTGGGGTATACCATACAATGTCTATGGGGAGAGGTCCTTACACAATGTACCACACTTTAAAGTAGAGTGGATTCATTCTTCAAGCTAACCGACATCTTTCACAACGCAGTTGTCCCTCAGTAATACATCTGAAGCCGCATAGTTCCTGTTTAGAACTTTTATTCAGTCTAGTACCACGACCGGTTTTGCTGTGACAGGTTTTTCAAGTGTACAGACTAAATGACACAAGTACAGGAGGTTCTCACTTCTATATCTTGCATATTGCCCTCTGGCTGGTAACATGATACCTTACAGGTGTTGTGCTCTGACCTTAGATGACCTATGATGTCATCTATTGTTGTATTCCAATCACACATGTCATAAAGGTTTTGTTTACACATCTGAGAATAAAGAACAATCCGTCTTTTTGAGGTGTTATCTTCTCCCCTGGCTGTTTTCATGTGGTAGCTTGTACGGATCTTGCTTCTCAGCATCCAGCACGTAGATGACTTCCCTGGGACTCTCTTCTTCTTTGGTGCGGTGGGCAGTGACAAGGGTATCTTGTAGCATACTCGGTGGTATCTTTAAGTGTCCTCCTTCAAGTCCTTGTGTCCAACGTGGCGGCGGTGTTGTATGTTCCACAGTAGTTCAGGTAAATAGTGAAAGAATAGTAGTTATCTTATCACACATCATATCCAAAATAAAATAACACAGGAAAAAAACATTAAAGTCTATCAAGAAATAGTCTGGGCTCACTTTATCAGGATTTGTGTGTGAGTACAAGTACTAGTACTAGACTGGTGAAATGATCACAAATTATTCTTGTTTATCAGAATAAGCACACGCTACGAAAGCTGACTGAAAGCAAGCTGGAGAAACTGGTAAAGGATGTAGCCGACATCGACTACATGTGGAAGAATCTTCTCAAGCCCATGTTGAGGGAAAGGGTTCCAGGGACACAAGGAAATCAGTTTGTCAGACAGGTAAACCCAGATGTTACTGTTGATATTTCTATTGTGTTTGGTACAACAATGAACAAACATCCTCACAGGTATACTTGGAATGCTAAAGGTTCTAGTTAATTTCTTACTGACACCAACACTTATCTGTGCTTTAAGCTACATACAACAATTTGTCGGATTTTGCTGTTGAATCTAGTTTGCTCAAATGACATTTAAAAAATACCTATCAGTGTTATACATGTAAATATCTGTCAAAATGAATTAAAGTCAAGTCAAATAGGATTTCAGAACTTATTGTCTCAGCGCTGATTTGTAATTTGTATGTTTTCATGTTGATAGCATATCATAAGCCAGCTGAGGAGTCTCCAGGCAGGCTGGACTGTGGATGAGGACACATTCACTGATAGTACTCCATATGGAGATGTGGAGTTTGTCAACATCATTGCCACACTTAACCCACAGGTAACCCTCTCAGTATGTGCCCCAAACAACTGACGTCTTCAGAAGATATTGTTTCTCCTATACTTTAAGAGAGTACAATGTACAATCACATGGAGCCATTTTCTGTATTCTGTTGGAACATTATCCTTTGATAGTCAGTTATAAAGGAAAGATCATGTCCGTTGTAAATATTCTTGCCACTGTGATAGGATGTCAAATACTGTATGGTTCAAGACCTCAGCTATTGGAGGCAAGATATGCAAATTCTGCATTAAAACGATGTCTTAGTTCGCCAAACTGGATTACGTATGTGAAATTTAATACATTGTACTATCATATTTAATGTATATGCTGTCAGTTTTCTTGTCGTTCATGAAAAGCCTACCTCTCACATCTACAGGCCAAGAGGCATCTGACACTGGCCTGCCACTATGACTCAAAGAAGCTGAAAGGCTTTATTGCTGCCACAGACTCGGCTGTACCCTGTGCCTTGATGCTGAATATTGTGAGAAATCTGGACAGTCAGCTGGGCATTATAAAGAACAAGGTTAGTATGCGTGATATGGATGTCAATACAGTAGCGACATTTTTCTCTTACCACCAATGTGCAGCCAATTTGCCTTCCATAACTGAAAAGATGTATGGTGATTGTTCTCATATATTATGGAAAGAAAAGCCATGTTTACTTTTATTTACCATTTGTCCCCAAAGAGAGATGTAATGAAGACATGATTGATAGTATCTCACTATTCAAAAACATGAAATCCACTTTATTCTTTGATAATATTCTATTCATTTACCAGTGCTCAATGCAGGACGAATGCAAAGTAACTCTTGTTGCTGTGTCTGGTGTTTAAAATTAATGTATACATGTTTGACTACTAAATCTGAATTTCAAGGAAGAACTGGTACATGTAACAATTTGCTGTCGAAGTTCTTAATGGGACAGAAGGCCGGAGACATCATGTGCAGAAGTGATCGAGGAATTCCACTGTCATGCCATGTCATTTTTATCATTACATATAATACCCCAAGCAATGTCATGTACATTTGTGCAATGGTAAACCTCTCATAAGGTCCGTGCAGGACGACATTCCTCTCATCACAGACTGAGGCAAAAACACGTCTATCATGCCACCGGACATTGGCATGTGCTTTGGAAGAGATCATCGATTAGTGTGTTGATGAGCTTGTCATAACAATATGGTAAGCTCAGGTAGTTTGAGCTACATGGCATACTGTACATATCAGTGAATCAACCATTTTCCTACTGACATGTCACGTAACCAGTACAAATTTGCTCATCAGTCCATAGCAAGGGGCATGCATGGTAATACATTCTTTAAGTGAATTAGCAGCTTTTTCTTTTGCTCCCTCCATCCCTTCTTTCATCCATTCTTCATTCATGGTCTGCTGCAGGCACACTGACTTGACTAATTCTCAGTGGTCCCTCTGATATAGCTATTGGCCACTTTGGTTTTGGAAAGTGTTACCAGAAAGTGCTATTTGTTCATTTGGTGTACATGGGGTATTGTGCAAAATGATTTCGTGCAAACACCTCATTCAGAATTTTTGAAGAAAATCTCATTTAGTGGACACAAAAAAGCCCACTACTAATTATGACAGTTTGCTGAATCGGCAATGTCCTCTCTCCTCTTATTCCCTTCCTTCCTGTCCACGTGTATGAATGGTGCTCCTGCAGCAACGATACCTGCAGGAATGGTGGCAGCGTTTCCAGGTGTGGGCTCAATGGGAAAGGCTGAGTGCTGAGACTTGGGAGGGGGCTAGACAGTATGCACAACAGGTATACTCCCTTCCCTCCTAACTGTCCCTAACACAGCAAGTCATTCTGCTGACAACATGGGCACGCTTTCTTACTGCTCTGAGCTTCCAGAAACAACAGCTTTTATTTTTCACTTCTTGGAACTTTTGCTTTGCTCCGGGACTAGTTTTTGCTCCTTTTTGTCATGTGCAAGCCGCTTAACAGTTTACAAATGGTTTTTCTTGTCTTTTGACTTTGTCAGGTACAAATGTAGGTCTAATTCAGAAATGCCAGATGGGACTCATGTGCAAATTTGCACCGGCTGGTATAGAACATGTCAATTTTGACCTTCTATGTGACCTTCACTGAGAATTGCACTGAAAAATCTGACTGCAAAATTGTTTTGGAAATAGTAATATTAAGCTTTGATATGTTTCCAAAATAGCAAGGAAAAGAAAATCATGAAAAGGGTGTAGAACTTATCAAATGTTGGTCCAAACTTACGAAGTATTTTTTTAGTAGTTTTCTTTTTCTCTTGTAGGGAAAAAAACGTCCCCTTGCGACACATTTTTCTTGTGACATTACAGAATGGTCAAACTAGTCACCCAAAGTCCTGCAGTATGATTCATTGATGTTGACCAGTGGAAGCGTGCCCTGTTGTTTACTGAATGCTAGCCATAGATAATGTTAGTTTTAGTGTAACAGTTAGTTAACAGCTTTGCTTCCCATCATACTCAGCTCCCCAGCAACACATGCTTAAAGGAAGATGGATCATCATGTAAGGTGGGTCTTCAAATCAGCCACTCTGACTTTAAAATGGGTGGTGGCTAGATATATTTTGGTGTTAGTAGGGCTTTAAGGTGGTCAATGTGAAAACAGTGGTTTACCATGCAACCAGATTTATGTTGGTGCCAGTAGCTAAGCATTTAGTAGATAGATGGTTTTAAGGGTCTAATTCCACCAAAAATCATTTCAATATTTCTAATGGTA
Organism: Branchiostoma lanceolatum; assembly: GCF_035083965.1. NCBI lineage: Eukaryota > Metazoa > Chordata > Leptocardii > Amphioxiformes > Branchiostomatidae > Branchiostoma > Branchiostoma lanceolatum. Next base: position 22,630,293 of record NC_089725.1, on the reverse strand, counting down.
TTAGAATAGGATTATGCAGTTCCTGCAAAAAACAGAGTGAATGGTGTCATAAGCTCTTAAGTGGAAAAAGTGCTTTTGGTGTTTGTACATAGAAATTTTGTCAGACAAATTTTATCCAAACCTTCCTGTTTTCCTGTCTATCAATAACCGTGGCTAAAAGAATCTGGAACTTCTATGTCCTATTTAGGTGTGTCAAATAAATGTTTGCAGCTTGTAGCCAGCAGACGAATAGTAATCAGACGTTTATATGTGCACCTGTTGGTTCCCTCACTGCCGGAGGTACTTTGTTTGTGGTGTTACCTGTTACTGGTTACCATTATTGATCTTCCTGCCTGTTGCCAGGACCTGGTGATATCGTGTAATATATATAGTAAATGGCTGAGAATGACACTTCATATGTCAACCCCTATGTTGATAGAATTAACTTGAAACTATATTTAGGCACATGAAAAATATCGACCTTGAACTCACTCACTCTCTCACTCACTCACTCAATTCCCACCTCACATTGGCGGCATACCAAATTGGTAGTGTGGTGAGCTAATACATGTCAGGGTCCTCTATGGAACCATCAATGTGTCACTATCAGTGTTGACCTAACTTTAGTACTCAATAATTTAAGAAGGATGAGACTCTGGACCTCTACCAACATTTGCACTCCCTGACTTCATTCCATGATATGTCTTCTCCCCACCCTTTATATTGATTCTTACTTCATATTGGCAGCAGAAAAGCTGCATTGTCCAAGTGCTGCACACTTGGTGCTGACTTATATATGAAAAAAAAAAGAATGTAACAGAGGTTATTGGAGGATATTTTGCCTGCTGTAATGCTTTCACCTTCCCTAATGCTCAACAGCGCCTTCTGTGATAAGGACAGACTATGTCATGTATGATTGGCTCCAGATCACATGTTCTTTCTGACACTTCAAGGACAAGGCTGGCCAAGGTGCAAAATATACCCAGGCTCAGAAGGTAATAAACATGGTCCTGTGGTAAATTCCAGGGAAATTTGTCAAATGGCAGCTAATCCTAAGCCTCTCCCTTTCATTTGAAAAATTGTATTTTTATTCAACCTTACTTGTTTATTTTTTCTTCAGTTTATTTGGGAATCATGTAATGATAAAACTGGTTATCTTTTATTAAAGTTTCACACTGCAAGAGATTGGAACTGATCAGTAGCACGATGATGCAGGCAAAAATCACCCAGCTAGATGCTAACAATGAATCTTTCTCTCTCCAAGATATAACAATTTTAACATATTTTATGCTTCCATTTTGCAGATATAGTTTTCAATTGTGATTTTTACTGACCAGACATTTCCTCACATTCTGATGAAATTTCAGTGACTATCAATGAAGTACATGTACTTGTATAAATGTGGAGAGTGTTAAATAACACAGTTGGTTAATGAAGTTTACTAATAAGTTGATGTTATCATTCTCCTCCAGGAACCAGACTTGACTCTTCAGTTGATCTTCTTTGATGGGGAGGAGGCCTTTCGTGACTGGACAAGTACAGACTCAATCTATGGAGCACGCCATCTGGCAAGACAACTGGCAGAAAAACCACATGAGCAGGACCCCAGTCGCAAGATGCTGGACAGTATGGTGAGTTTGCATTAGTGGCTTTGAATGAGAATTTTGGGTCCAGCTCCTCACATGATTGGGTAACCTTTGAGCTGCAAAGTTGATTTGAACTGTGAAAGGAATGATACTAATGTTTTGCTGTTGTTGTTGTCTGAAGGATGTGATGGTGTTGCTGGACTTACTGGGTGCCAAAAACCCCACCTTCCCCAACTTCCATTTCCAAGGCTCGGCTACAAAATGGTACGACAGGCTGAAGGATATCGGTAAGTCAGCCTCAGGTTACTACAGAAATGCTTATCTGAGGTATAAGGAAAGCTAAGGCATGTTTGTGAAATTTCTGCATTACAACATTGTATGAGTATTGGATGATTAGTTCATTTATACATGTAATGATGCTATAGAGTTGTCAACTATATACCAGAAATATCAAATTTGCAGAACTACAACCAACTTCATGTATCTATTCCAGTGACATAGAAAGCATACAGATCCATGGTACTGTATAGGACAATAAGTTTCACAATGTAACCAATGGGTTGTCTTCTTCATCTTTACACAGAGAAAAACCTGCACGCAAAAAAACTCCTGGAGGAACATTACTCTTCCAACCAATACTTCACCGGACGTCAGTACAATGGCAGGATTGAGGACGACCATATTCCCTTCCTAGAGAGAGGTTAGAGGATCTTGTTTCTTTAGCCAGTTCCAGCTGGCATCAGTTTCTTGTTTACCCTAGCCTGGTGCCATCCCAGTTGCTGCTCGCAGGTGGCCTGTGTAGAATAATGAGTTTGAGACGGTGGAGGTGTGAAAATGGCCCTTCCTTCTTCCCCATGTGTTGCTGTAGTGTTGTTGTATCGGCAAACTTTGGCACAAGCCAGATTTGAAGGATGTAGTTAGTTGTGTGCACTTAACCTGAAAAACAAAGCTATAGGTTTTAAACTATGGTACTGAATCCATCTGAACTTTGACATGTTTCAGGTGTGAACATCCTCCACGTGATCCCGGCTCCCTTCCCCCCACAGTGGCACAGGGTGACAGATGACGAGGCCCACCTGGACAAGCCCACCACTGCCAACCTGAACAAGATCCTCACTGCCTTCGTGTACGAGTACCTGCATCTGGCCAGTGCCAGGAAATGACTAAAGGCAGATTTGTAGACAACCTTAACCTTCTTCCTGCTGATGCCTTTCACACCAAGTTTATTGGTTAGGAGTGTGATAGCAGGAGAAGGTTAGAGACATTGTCTATGAATATGTTACTAAAGGATCAGAGAGATGGTAAAATATAATGTCATAGTAAATAAAGCTATTTGACCAAAGTTGTGTGTTGTGAATTGTAATGTGTAAAAGAGTCTCTTGGAACTGAAAAGATAAAGTTCACTCACATAAGGATCTCCCTTAACTTCCAAGAGATAATTTTAACTTTATTGTCAACACTACACAATAGAAATGCAAATAAGTCATGAAGTCTGGTGATGGCTCATTCCCCGTTGTGGGGGATTAGTGGAAAGTCTGGTACACAGCTGCTAAAGTTATGTTGGGCACTCTTGCTCTACCTAATGTTTCATCCTTGGCTGGAGCACAAGAAGTGCCTTGTACACAAACCAACCCAACCCAACAATCCTTGCCACCAACAGTAAGAGGCTCAAGACTAATGACTAGGGTATATGTCTAATAAAAACACAGTCTGTAGAAACATGGTGGTTTGAATTTGTTCGGAGTTGTGGACTTATGTGGTATAAAAGTGTTCTAATATCGTTCTCAAGAGAACCTGTATTTTTGATGTTAAAAAGATAAGCTGATTCTATAATTTCAAGAGAAACGCCCTCACTAACAGTTATCACCATCAATGGAGGTGCAGTATGATAATAGCAAATGTTAAAGTGGTCTACGCATTAGAATTTTACATTATGTTCAAGTGTTCTAAGCATATTCTGTTTTAAAATTATCATGAAGATTTTAAATGATTTGCAGCCCATGGCCATGGCCATGGGATGTTCAGTGACTGAAATGTTTAGATGCTATTGTTTTAGGTGCTTTGTATTAGTTCTTCGTCCTGTAGAATGTAGGACTAGTCCATTCCAGAAAGTAAGGCAATTTATGGTTGTTAATCACAGAGGCAGATAATTTCATGTTTCATCATGTAATGTTAACTAAAAAAATACTGCCCTAGAAGAACCTTGGTCACTTGAACGTGTAATGGCTACAGGTTTTACTGTATCATTTTTGTGTTCTATTAGAATGTAAGAAATTTCAAAATTGAAGGTTATAAGCAAGCAGTTAGAAGTTGATGTACCACACGGAACCATGTAGGAATGTGTTTTTGTGGGGCAGATCAAGAAAGGCCAGGCTGTCACTTCAACATGCTGAGGTTAAAACCTTGTGGGAGGAGGGTTTTGTGGTATGTGATGTACGGTATTCAATGTTGTGTTCTGTCCCACAAGATGATTTTGATGGAATAAATCATGTTTAAAATCTGTAAATTCTCTGTGTTTTGTGCTTGTTTTCGTATCAGTGTTAGCTGATCATCAGAATTATGGACATGGAATTAGGAGTAACGTTACTATGTACTAGCAAAGGAAAATTTAACCAATTAGTATTGCCAGCTCGTGCAATACTGCCCTCTAGTAGCATTTGAATGAACTGCAGCAAAAAATATTACTGTCATGGCGGAATCTCCTGATGGAGACGAACTTTCTTCAGCTCGATCCCATGGAGTTTCGACGCTGTTTCCCGTAGCAGAGGAAGGGGAATCAGTCTCTACTGAAGGACAGGGAGGTCTCTTTGCTGCATATCAGCATGATCAGGCGTTACCATCTGCAGGCGTTGATCGACGTGAGTCTATCCCTGAGGTGGGGGAGGGGGGCAGAACTAAAACCTTTTGCTTGCGATAAACTATATTGCTTTTGATTTCGCTTTTTGCGTTTTTGATGTGTATTACTTATCGTTTGTATATAACGTTAACAGTTAACTTATGTTACAAGTCATTTAGTTAGTCGCATTTTCAATTGGCTGCTTGTTTGATTATTTTTACCAGTAAACTAAGTATTTCTATTATTAACGTTAACGGATCTGTTAACGTTAACGTTATGTCCCCTAATTAAATGCTTAAGTATTAACTACCTGGGAGATGTCCATGTCTGTTTAATCCGTTCCCAGAGGATTTCCTGAAGAAGTAATCATTTAGTAATTAGTTCACGGCATGTTGACAAGATTGGCCTAGAATGTAGAAATGAAACAATTTCATTACCAGGTTGTTGTTATCGATCTGACCCTGTTCATACCAGGATTAGGGATTAACGTTAACCCAGGTATCGGATTGAGCCTGACTTGATAGCCGAATCCACATCCTTATTTGGCAGATCAGGATTAACCCCCCATTTCAACCGGATTCGGACCGCTGAAATCAGGATTTGCACATTGGGATGGTATGAATGGGTCTTTAATAGAATCATGTGATTGCAGAAAAATCCATTTTGTTATTATATTACCCATGTTTCAGGTCTTGACTGGTTGGAGAACACAAGTTTCCCTCAGGCACATGTGGCAGACCTGTGGAAGCTGCAGGAGCAAAGGTTAGCTGAAGAGAACAGGTGGGTTCAATATATGCTTACCATCACAGTTATTTTCAACTTCAATTCAAGCCAACGTTTTCCTAAGAATGTTAACAAAATTGATCCTGTAAGTGTAACCAATGTGTTTGACATACTGTTAAGTATCTAGTTAACCTTTACTTAGGATTCTTTCAGGATAACCTTTAATCAGGATGTTTTTGATATGTCACCTCCTTAATTACTATATAATAATAGGTCTTCTAGTAGTGAGACTGAGGACAGTGCAGATGATGAACCTCAGCTCCTGAAGAAAGTCAAGACTGAGCCTGGCAGCAGTCCCAGCAGTGGGGAGGAGTATGGGAGGAAGGGTGGAGTCAGTTACCATGGCAACAAAAGGGACAGGGCTGTGAACGATGGCAGCAGAAGGCAAAATGGAGACTCTCAGAAAGAAGATGTTGAGAGCAGGACACATTGCCACAAGAAATCCAGACATAAACACAGGCACAAACATAAACATAAGCATAAACACAAAAAGCACAAGACCTCCAGAGACAAAGATTCATCCGAGAAAACTGTGGTTCCTGGTGATAAAGAGTAAGTAATGTGTATGTTAACAATTGTGATATAATTTGAACGACAAACAAGGTAGAAATAATTGGGTATAGTATAATATTATTGACATTATTGCAGTGAAGGTTCGACCTATAGCCTGAGTAAATTATTACTATTCTGCCATACTGTAGCAAAATTGCAGTTTGAGGCTTCACACAGGTGCATGATTAAGTCCTTTGCAAATATTCTACTTAAGTCCATATATCTTATCTTGGTCCGCCCATAGCTCTGCCAAGTAAACATGAAGATCAGGTCATTTTGTTCTCATAGCTAATTCATGGTCACACCAAGAACCCTGGAAAATGTGTTCACCTGTACACAAAACATAGCGTATGTTTTAAGGGTATGTATTGCACAAGGACTTATAGTTGTCACGCTTTCATCAGTACCATATCAAACTGCACACTACTGAATGATGTCATGGCAGGTGACAGGCAAACTATATATATATATATATATATATGCAAATTCACATGTATATCACTCAGCACATTAGTATCACACACCAAAATCTGTCTGACCAGTTTTTTCAACATATTCCAGGCCTGCCGGGAGTATCAAGACCGCCCCGGCTGCTGCCACCATCTGGATCGAGGATGCTGGTCTGCGACCAGAATGTGCCTTCAGAGTGGACAAGAAACCAGACAAGGAGAACCTGGTGTACGGCTCTCTGTACCGCCTGCAGCTGGCTAACTACAGACGGTTTGGACAGTCCTGTCTGGGCCTGGGGAAGAGAGAAGGGATCAGATGGAGTGAGAAGTCCAGCAAGGGGGGAAAGAAGAGGAAGCGAGGATACGACTCACGATACTATAGTGAGAAGGAAGTGGCAAAAGTACTGAACAACAAGGTAACTAGGGTGGAAATAATACGGACCGGCAAGGAAAAACCTCCACTTGAGGTTCAGAGTTCACACTATATCCCTCTGGATAGGTTATCTGGAGGGGTCAAAGGTTCTTCATTAGAGATCAAAGGTCAGCCTGTATACACCACTCCTACACAGGTATACATCCAAGGACACACCTCAGTGAATGAAACTCCAGTCAAACAACAGGAGCAAGGACATGTGGATGAGGAACAGATGGAGGGAGAGACCTCAGAGGAGAACATTACCAGACTCACAGCAGAGTATAACAGGACACTCAGGGAAAACCCACATGACATACAGGCGTGGCTAGACTTTGTGGCTTTCCAGGATAGAGTGATGCAGCACGGACCCGTCACAGTGTACTCTGATGTAGAGAGGGAGAAACGCAAGAAGACGTCATTAGCAGTGATGGAGAAGAAAGTCGCCATCTTGGAGCGAGCTATTGACATGAACCCTTCTCACCCACAACTGACACTACAGCATCTCAAGTTGTGCAGGGAGTTCTGGGACAACAAGAAACTGACCAATCAATGGAAGGAATTTGCATTCAAATACCCAAACAACCCAGCAGTGTTGCGGGAATACTTGATGTTTTCTCAGTCTCACTTCGGCACCTTTACAGCATCCAAGGTACACACACTATATGGGAAGTGCATTAGCAAGCTGAGAGCCATTCTGGATGGAACATTCAAGTCGCACAAGCCTCTACCACATACAGAGGAACAGTTGCTGGGTAAGGTGATATTACTATTATTTTCCTGTCCTTTGATTTTCCATAAACTTAACCCATTTTGTCTTGAACCTTGTACATGTAGTTTCCAAACTCTTTTGCCAGACTCAGCTTGTTCTCTGACTCCCTGCTTCTCACTATTTCAGAGCTATTTGTGCAGCAGTGCCATTTCCTAAAGCAGGCCGGCCATGTGGAGAAGGCTGTCTCCTCCTACCAGGCACTCATTGAGTTCACCTGCTTCCGCCCTTCCACTGTGGCAGAGAACACACCTGTGTCTGGACAGGTAGTTGACTGCATCAATGATATCTATTACATCTGTATGTAGATAGTGCAATGTGAATGATAGGTAACTTACACACTGTACTACGTGTTTCTACACATGTAAATAAATATAAATAGATAAGTACAGCTGTACAGGTAATGGACTGCATCAGTAATACATGTACAGCTGTACGATAGGTAACTGACACATTGCACTACCAACACATTGTCTGTACCTGTAGGTTGAGTTCTTTGAGCCGTTCTGGGACAGCAGTGCCCCGAGGGTGGGAGAGGACGGAGCGCGGGGCTGGAGGACGTGGCAGGAGAAGAAGGAGAAGGGAGGATGGGAGATGAACGTAACAGCAGGTGCGAGGTCTATTGGTTTGCTATCAAAAGGATGTGAAGAATGTGGAGACTACAGTAATTAGTTGCTTGTGTAAAAGAGTTAAGGTCCTGTACATATATATAGCTTGTAATGGTCTTAGTTGCATCATGACAAACAGGTGAGTCCACATCTATAGCTGCTAGGAAGTGATTGAAATGTGGCAAGAGTTTGAGAAATTATAATTGATGTACAACACACTAGACTGGAAGTTGCCTCTGTCCCCTGTCTAGATGATGATGTGGAGGATGCAGATGAGGAAGAGGAGGTGTCGAGCCAGTCTGCATCCAAGAGTCAGGCCTGGCTGGACATCGAGAGTGGACGAGAATGGGTGCATTGGTTGCCATGGCGACCCGACACCAAGGCTGGTGAGATGGAGGAGGACTGTGAGGACCCTGACAGACTGGTGCTGTTTGACGACGTGTCGGACTCCCTGTTCCAGCTCAGCTCCCAGGCGATGAGGCTGCAGCTGGTCTTCCACTTCCTGCAGTTCCTAGGAGTCAGGACTGTACCACTACATTCTTCACATAGGTAAGGGCAGGACAACAAGATGATGAGAGTCCATGAGACAGGTATAGAAATCATAGGTACTATAATGATCCATGGTACACTAAATATGTACATAGTTGGCCTGTTAATAAGGATTTGAAGGAAAGTCCATAGGATGCTAAGAATTTGTACAATTATGAATGTTCCTTTGTTTTAGTACAGTAACAAAGTATCATTTTTCCTGCAGCTTCCACACACACAGGCATTTCAAGACTGCCTTGGAGGAGAAACAGACTTTATTCTCTACCAGGGCTGTTCATCACAGCCTTGGTTGGGTGCCTGTTTGTAGTGGTGCTGCCAGTATGAACAGCTGGACAAAAAGTGAGGAACCCAAGCAGAGAGAAACAAAACTGCTGCAGAAGTTTGTGCAGAATGTGTTCAGCCAGGTGCTGCAGGTGTTCTCAGGTGCAGCACAGCTGCAGCTGGTCCTGGCCTGGTTGCAGCATGAGGCCTCAGCTGTCCTTACTCTGCAGGTAAGGACAGGTGTCACTTTTACCAAAACTAATAACCTTGTTCTCAAACACATATTACAGATTTTGAGAGTGATCATACTGCTTGCTGCTTGTGTCTCGTTCGTAAATGTTCTGTTTTGACAGAAGATTGGAGCCTATTGGAGCATTCTGTGATCTTCTGTATTAGGGAATTTTCCATATCTTGATGAATGTATGACAGTTGATGCATTTATGTAATTCTTGTTCACAGGCAGGGAAGGACAAAAAGCGGCTGAAACGTCGGAGCAAGAACGTTCGCAGGCTTGCCAAACGTCTACTGAAAGAGGACCAGAACAGAAACAACCTGGCACTGTGGGGGGCCTACGCACAGCTGGAATGGTTGCTAGGCAACAAGGAGGAGGCTTGTAAGGTGTTTGACACTGCCCTGAGCTCAGTGGGTCAGGGGGCAGCTGAGGACAGACTGGCGGTGTTCGAGCTGTACAGGACATATGCAGAGCTTGAACTTGGCCTGACAGGAGGAGACTCAAGTGTCCTTAAGAAGACGTCAGAACCTCTGTCAGGCAGTGAGACATCCACAAAAGCGCTTCACCTCCTGTGCACACTGGGTGAGAAAGCGAAGTTTAGCCCGCTGTCAGACCACACGGTTTCACCCACTCGTGTCCTGAAGGCCAGAAGGAACTATCAGCAGACTCTGGAGGAGGAACTCACCAGCTATGAGACAGCAGGATGTGATGGGGCAGACGGCAAACCTCCCCCACCTTGTGCAAGTGGAAGCTTCCTTGTGCACTTGACTGTGTGTTACGGACTGTTCCAATACCTGACAATAGGGATGCAGGCATCTGCAGAAGTGTTTGATGTTGTATTATCAACACTCACAAGGATGTGTCAAACATACGGCAAAGAGGATGACCTGTTTGATCAGCACAGGTGTAGAACTTTTATGGACTTGGAGTTAGTGACCTCTGCTTACCTCAAGCTGCTGCAGCGCCATCTATCATGTAGTACTGGATCCCTGCAGACTGTCAGAACTGCACTCCAGGGGGCGCTGCTCATCTTTCCTGATAGCCCAGAGTTTCTCAAAATGTTCATAGAACTGGAGTCAAGGTGAGTAGTAACATTATATATTATTCTAATGTCATTTTACATAAAGCTGACCTTAGCTCAAGATCTGTGTAATGTCCATAGGTTGCCATACTGTTACAAAGACATTGGTCAGGTGAGGTTTGGATGTAGACATCAAGACTTGAGTTTGAGACATGACAGTTGACACCATATCTGAAATACTTGAACCAAACTGCATGTATTTCTGTCATGACTCTGACATCACAGGTCCCACATTGCTGGCCGGCTGCGGCGGTACTTTGACCGAGCTGTGCAGGAAGCAGCCACGCCCATCCCCTTCCTGTTTGCCATCCAGGCTGAGATGAGGAGGCTGGAGATGATCTCCAGTCAGTCCTCTGTTGTTGTGGCAACCAACTGGGATGATGTTACAAAGAAGGCAGATGGTAATGGGACTTTGATATCATCATCCAAACAGCAGGATCTATTTTAGATGCCTTGTGAAAGCATGTTGCATGTCTGCTAAAGTTTCTTGGAAGCAAATCATTGCAATCTGGGGACTGTATTATGAAAGTTTGTACCAAACGTATGTACCAGAGTATGTCAAATCTGTCATGCTTTACTGCATATGTAGATCTTAATATAATTTCCCCAAGAGAGAACCGGGTAAATATTTTTTTTGTGTATGTTTTGTTTTCAACACATATGTTTGATTATATCAAAGTTTAAGACTAGGGTTGGAAAGAGACATTGAGTGGGTTCTCTTGTCACACCCTGATCTCCGCACCCACCCCTCAGGTACCCCGGCTGCCCACCTCCCCCAGACAGGTGTGTCCCACCGCGTCAGGTCTCTGTTAGAGCGGGGCTGCAGCTCCCCTGTCGCCCAGGGCTGTGTGCTGATGTGGAGGTGGTTCATGGCCTTTGAGATACAGCAGGGAAACCCTGCTCAGGCCAAGGCTGTGTTCTACAGAGCCCTGCAGAACTGTCCATGGGCAAAGGTAACGGCAAGCATATATCTGGGCATACGTTGTCAGTCATATCTTTGTCTTTTGATGACATTTTAGAACATCTCAAGCTCTGGGTGTTTTCTATGTCTGTTTAGGCGTTTTTGTTGGGCTTCCTACTTTGTCAGGTTACAGACAAAAAGAAAACCTGACAAACTAAAAAGCCCAACAGTAATGCGTAAAAAGATGTACAAAACAAGCCAGAGTCTAACCTCTGTTTGTACCTATACTTTCTCAGAGGCATCATCACACAAAATGTGTTATGTCTCTGCCTGAACATGACCAGACAGTCAGATCTTTCATTGATCTTTGACACAGGCAAGATGAAAAAACAGGAAGGCATGTTGTTTGTCATCATGGATTGTCCCAGCATTTGTACTGATTTAACAGCAGACAATAATGTGTGTCTGCTACAATGGTTGTTGTATCCCAGAAAAGAACTAGTGTCTTAAAACCACCATCTCCATCCCCAGTTGCTGTACATGGATGCTTTGCAGTGGTTCCCTGATGACCTTCAGGACGTCCTTGACATCATGGTGGAGAAGGAGATCCGCGTCAGGGCGCCACTGGAGGAGGTGGAGCTGCTGATGGAGGGGGAGGGGCCAGTTATGGAGGGGGAGGGACCTCTTGTGGAGGGGGAGATACCACTTATGCAGGGGAAGGGGCCACTCTTTAAGGGGGAGGGACCAGATGGATAATCAGTAATCTTCTATGATCTGGGACAGGATATCATAGATCTCATTTGTGGGATAATACATTTTCTTTTATGTAATTTCCATGAATGGAACTATCTGAGCTTTGGTCAGGAATATAATGATTAGATAATCCACCCAAGAACTATGCTTTAGTTGTACCTGACAAGTTTTCTCTTCATATTGTTTGGACATTTGATGGATTATCTAACCCAAAGGTCCCATATATTCTTCCTTCCCTAAGGCACCCAAATGTTCCTGTATGTCTATAAACAAGTTTGTAGAAGACCATAATGTTTTTTACATCAGTGTTTATTTCACAATGCCACACATGCTGTGTCACACAGTTTGTAGCATGAAAACAACAACTGCATAAAACAGAATATTACTACGTTCCACATCTGGTGTTTTGAATTGTTATCTTTTTTTCTCACATATGACATGTTCACAAGAAAGACGTGTAGAGATTTACTAACCCAACATTCTGCCTACTGATGAGCCAAATTGTCAGATTTATCACTAAGAAGTAAGAACACTTTTGTAATGTCCACTGGTGGTTACACAGGTCAATCTTTAGATGTGTACAGTGAATCTAACCAAATGTATCAGCCACATTTCAGTAAATACTTCCAAACAGGCTTATACGTGTAACGCTGGGCACCTAGACCGGAAGAGACATTCTTGTTAAACACTAAGTAGTAGCAGCATGTTGTGCAGAGACACTTAAATCTATAACAAACTAAAACAATCCTGTATGATCTGTTCTGTTAGATACTGACTACACAGTACAAACTTGAAGTCTGAATGTCAGTCCCACAATGCTGAACAGGCAGTCAGCTCAAATCTGTTCATTTACAATGACATGATTTGGAATTAAATTATCCAGCTGGCCATTTTTGCACATGTTGTGCAAATACGCGGTATGAACTGAATGATTCTGTTACCTCTAGATCTGTAACATATGGATATCATATCTACAACATACATGCAATCTCCATGTAAATTTTAACACCATGTTTTGCCTTACTAAAAGCTTTTGATGGACGGAATATTATGGTCCATAATAAATTAGATTTCCACAAGGTCTAACCTTACGGTAACACTATCTTCAAACACATCATACTAAACAAATATGTTCTGATGAATAGTTCTCTATCTGGAAACAACTTTCACACACGACTCTTAATGGTGGAATTCACTAAAACAGTTGGGGAGCAAATCTGTGTTTAGAACATTCTTGAAGTTTCAAACTTCATGATCTTTTTCTGTCACTTTGGATTTAACATAAACCCTTATGGAAGGTAAAGAGACATGAGTTTCTTGTAACAAAAGATTATAAGTAAACTCCAGCTTAGTCCTTTCTTCTCAAGTTATTTGTCAATGAAGGTTACATGTACTTAGGGGCGGACAAAGAAATATCAGGTGCGTTGGTAAATAAGAAGATAAATAAAATTGCACAAAAGAGTTGATACATAGCAAAGATGCAGAACGACGGAAGCAAATAACAGACACTTATGACATGAAAAACAAACTTACAAAACCAACATTTTTTACCAACAATTCATCTTAGTCTGTCACTGGGATGGATGAAAATAGTAATCTCCAAGCTGATTTACCGGCATGAACTATCCAAAGGGCCAAAGCAGTATACATTCCCGGTGGCCAATTGGTCCTTTGGATAGCTCTTGGAGATTATGAAAATAGAGCCCTTCAAGTGGAGCATGTATCAAAGAGTGCCCTAGCCATTAATAACATGCAAATCAGATTTATATACAAATCAGTTAGTTTCACTGTAGGTCTATCGAATCATATTTCATCAGAACTCCGTGATAGTGATAGCTTAGTGTTATGTTACAGAGCAGTGGTTCAGGGTGCCCAGTGTTATGAGAAGAAGTCATGATCATCAGCTTCATCCTCCACCGTGATCTCCTCATCATGATCAGCGGCAGGGACGTTCTTCCTCTCGAACAGCTCGTCTAACTGGTGCTGGGTCCGCGCGCTGGTCACCCGGCCGGAGAACGGCGCGTCCAGCCCCAGGGCGATACTGCCGGTTCCGCTGCTGCCTGTAAGGTGGACGGGAGTGGGAAGATGTAACGTTACAACAAAACAGTATACAACTTATTACAAGGTCAAATCCCTTTTTCATATTCCAATCTACCAAATCAACCCCTAATGCTGAGATTGTCTTTTAATTTGCCCTTTTTTGTCCCATTGGTGTCTAATGCCCTGTAGCGAGGATGACCTTATACGTGCATGGGATTTAAATGCATAGGTCTGGGTTGAAAGGGACCCGGAATGCTGCAGTTGACACAAATGTTTACGTCAATGCAATCATTGATGACTGCCTCAAAACTTTGAGTTTGAGGTCGGTAAATGGTTTGAGTTTGATATCTGATAATAAGGTCAAAGTTAGTTAGTTGATGAGTTGCTGACCTCTCCTGAGCGCGGCTCCCGGCCGTGGATGGACCCGCTTGACCGGGCTGGACCGACCGTCATAGATCCTCTCCGACTCGGAAGACACGGCCGACCCGGACGTCCTGGTGGTGGTCCCCGTCGGTGGGGGCTGCAGAAGTTCGGGGACGACAGGGTCTCCCCACGAGTCCTCTGAAAGACAAACGGACATCTAAGTACAATGTACAGGATGGTTTTAAGACTTCTTAACCACCCTTACTTTGTTTTTTTTCAAAATGCCATAAGATCGTCTTCGGTCAAGACAGTCATCTTCGAAGACATTCTGATGAAATCCCAATCAAATTGATTGAAATAACGTTTTGGCATGGTGCTATTGAGAATAGCAGTCCAAAGTAAACTAAAAATTCTGCCCACACAGGAATCCATATTTCCCAGAGCTGAACTCACCGTCGTCAGCGTTGAAGTTCTCGTCGTTCTCCATCTCGTAAGTAAGATCCACGTCCTCCATACTGGATAGCCGCTGGGCCTGCCGGGACACAAGAACAGGAGGTTGTCATTTCATCGAATTCTTCTCAAGTAAATTTGAGCAGCTGCCGAAACGTTGCCCGTGAAAAAGAACAGTCCTTTTTTCTATGGCCTGGTTTAATTTAGTACGCAGATTGTCGTAAGTTTCAGGTTAGTTTGGTGGTAATGGTGATAACTGTACCATTTTTTATGCAGCATTTTTAGACAGCAGTGTGCTTTCTCGGAATCGTGTACAGTTGCTTAAGGATTATGATGGATGATTGCTGTCAACACGAACTGACATGTCATTATCTTGATGGCCAAAACCTTGACAAAGATAAACCGCTAGACAAAGTAAATGTCCAGTAATATGAATTATATATAGACCTTTGCCGACCCGTTGAATGCAATTACCGAACAGTCTTATGATGGGAACTGTATTCATGACATTTGAGGGTTTGGGACTCTATGACTGCCGCTGAGATATAGCACAACCTATCTATGATGGCTTAATTGTGACCATAGTATACAATAGTTTAGCTATGTCGCTTACCTTCTCTCTTGCCCTTTTTGCACGTTCCTCTCGCAAGCGTTGCTTGGCAACTATTTCCTCCTGTTTCTGGCGCCTCTTCCGCTCCGCAGACGATAGAGTCCTGTCAATCTGAATGGAAATGCATGCGCAAATGTGGTCGGAAATGCGTGTACTATTATCTTTGTACCATGGCAATTCTTTTCAGACTATGACCCCTATCTTATCTTTATGCCATACTGCCCCAGTAACCCGTGCAATTCGATAGCAAAATGTATGTCACTGAGCAGCAATTGTTTAGCTAGACGCAGTCATCTAAGATAAATTTCTGAATAGATTAAAGACACGATCGTCTAAAGTACGTTTGGGAGCGCAGAATAATGGCTTGTCAAAGTCATCGCATGGCTGAGTGCAAAGTTGATATAGACATATATCAACGTGCACAGCGTCACCGCACAAACATAGTCAATATTTCCAGGTGTACGTGTGCGTTTGTTTAAAAAAAGATGGGATTATGCAATAATGGGAAACTTCAATACCGTTGAAAAAAGGATTCCGTTTTGCCCCTTCGAGCCCCTGCATGTATTTGTCACAAACTCATACTGTAAATTAGCCAAGACACTTATAGGAATGTCTTTGAAAATAATTAGCACTGCGCAGCTTTCTTACTGTTCTTGCAGACGCATTCATTGTGAAACAGTTGTTTATCGACAGACTGATTTTGGAACAAAGACTTCGCGTGAATAATGATCACGACATTCCAGTTTGCCGAGAGATGACCTGGTTTACTTTTAAACAAAACGAACCTCACCGCATTCATAGTCTTGTGTTAAAGGAAGCTACTAAAGGGTACGGATGAAAATCCTACTGTATCGTGCTGAATAAACACAAGTCAAATCCTCATCCGTATTACCTCAGTCATGTCAGTCCGTCATAATTCAACGCTACATGTACATCATATTCCGTAGCAGCGTCTAAAAGTAAGTACTAGTGCATGTTAAAGTTCCCGACCCAACCCCGAATGAAGGGCATGAAAACGAAAGCATTTTGTTACTGTCTACAGAACAAAAATCCAAATTCCTGTCATTCCTTGACGCCTTTTTTCTTCTTCTTGGAAACATATCATTGATGTTCCTTGTATTTTGCTACAGAATTGGGACAAGAATCCTGTTAGGACTAATAAGAGGCCAGTCCTCATGAAATTAAGTTTCCATCTTTGAATACTAGTAAGATGGAAAAGGGTGAACCGAAAACTGCTCTTACCTCTTCTTCCTTCAGACTCTTCTCGAACTCCATGGCCTCCTTGATCTGCCGATGTCTGCGTGACGTTCTGGCCGCCGACTTGGTTTTCTTCTGCAGCTCCTGCCAGACGGGTCAGAGCGGAAATAAGAACTGTTACTGTGTCACGTGCACCTCAACAATCGTGTCATTAAATATGTAAACATCTCGGCCTTGTCAGTGTAACGATCTTTTAGAATTCCTTTACGAGGTTACTGCCCTTTCC
The DNA here is from genome assembly GCF_035083965.1 of Branchiostoma lanceolatum. Lineage (NCBI taxonomy): Eukaryota > Metazoa > Chordata > Leptocardii > Amphioxiformes > Branchiostomatidae > Branchiostoma > Branchiostoma lanceolatum. The sequence goes on along the minus strand of NC_089725.1, from coordinate 22,613,596 downwards.
TTTATTTGTCAGGGAGGTTACGATCTGATGACCTTCCTCTGATTTGGAAGAAAAGAAAATTGCACGAACACCCAGGAAAGGTCGGCTGAACACGACAGTCTCTCGGTCAGTCCCCTCGCTGTGGCTTGAACAGAAGACTGCGCATGCACACGTCTGGGACACTAACTTGTTCTAACCTTTCTCCTAGAATGATCCCGACAGACATCCTTCTTCGATTTTCTATTTTTGCGTTTGACACGAAAACCCTTTTGTTTACAGAACCAGAATATGTCTGATACCTGGGGGACAATGGATTCATATTCTACTTAATTCGTCATCTCTTCATTAATTGTATACTAGATAGGTAACGATAGTAGTACATGTCAATTGAGGGGGCAACACAGACCCACCTAAGACTTCAGCAACACAATTTCACACCTGTAAATGTCCTTGTCTATGGTGGTTCAAACAGCGCAGTTAAAGCACAGTTAGAGGATTAAAGCTGTAGAAGACGAAGAAGTTCCTACCATTTCTTTCCTCTCCTCCGCGGATTTTAACTTCTCTTCCAGCATGGCGGGTGTCAGGCGTGGGACCGACTCCAGTTTCTACACAAGGGAGTCGAAGAACGAAACATCTATGATTGATAATTTCTTAATGATACAAATGTATACATAATGAGAGGTGAAGCAGAATTCATCACTACGAGACATCTATCGGGGCATTTGTACTACCAACTCTCCTGACCTGTAGTCTTCTGGGTGGGTGTCTTCTGGTGATGCTCCCATCACTGGTGTTAGCCAGGGGCACGTCGAATGCCACTGCTTTTGGTACTGTGTGAGAAAACATCACATCATTATAGATGCCGAATAAGCCGTATTTGTAAGATTTGCCTAAGCTTTGGTACTATTAATCACAAGGAAACGAACCATCACGATTTATACATATACAGGCCGTTCATCGAAGCATACCTCCTCTTCACAAAGTACAACACAAACAGAGTATACCCAGCCTTGTTCAAGGATACCACCACATACAGTGTTTTAGTTTGTCTTCTCGACTCAACGGATAGAATGCAATTGAATCGATGATTAAATCTTAACCTGTCGGCACTGAATGATGAACACATCTGGGATATTTGATTTTTTTTTCAACCTCAAATCCATAACTAAAAGCCAGGGTTACAAAGACGAAAGGGCACGTACCATTAGGGTAGAAAAACAACCTCACACGACCCACACTTGTTATTCTTACATTCAATATAGACAGATGTTTGCACAACATTCTTACTCCGTCTTTAGAAGTAGATGAAAGACAGCAATGAAGAACATCATAGTGGAAAAATGGATAATCGTTGAATGGAGGAATTTTCAGGACAGATCCTAAATGTGCTGGAGACGACTGAATTCCAACATGGTAGTATTACTACCAACCAAACTGCGCACGCTGCGTCTTTAAATACTGTATAGTGTTGCCGTCTCTCAATAGTGGCCACGGTAATTTTGCAATGAGAGCTATCAGGAAGTTAGCACTTAGAGACCACAATACTTGTAGTACTTAAAGTACGTCTGCTATGGCCGTCAAACAAAGTCAAGAGTCACAAAGTAAACCTTTCCCTTTGGACGACTTCCAAGTTTCTCAGTTCTATTGTGTCGGCTGTGATTGTTTTGACAAAGGCGGCGGGGAAAACAAAACATCAAATTACTCTCAGCCATTTACGCCACACTCGTCAATCGGTAGTATAAAGACTGTGGCGTATCGCCGTGTCCCTCTTGTATGGCACGCAGTAGTGTATTATCCTGCACCCTCCCGTGCAACAATACCAAACAGTTTCCACCGGAACTAAAATAGCTTTAAGTTTCTAAGTCAACACACCTGATCTCCTATCACATCAGCTCTATTCACTTCGGTTTTAAGTGACTTTAAACAAAAGCGCGGGGACAATAGGTGGGTGAATTGACGGTAAACAGAACGCGGGTAACCGAGGTGGATATGGCTGCGACTGGGAGTTTCAAGAAAGAGATACTTGTCGGTTCCCCTTCTAATCACAACGCTAATTTGCTAATAACCTATAGTTTCATGTCTGAAATTTGGAGTGCACTTGATGTCCCAAGCCTGGTGACATCACTAAAATCATGGGCAGCGTGGTGCCATGCTACTTTAGCCATTTAAGTACGAGATATTTTGCAAATAGGAGCATGTATCTTTACAGCTAGGACAAAACAGTGCTACACTGTACCAGTGTCTCTTCCGTGATCATCATAATCAGAATATATCCCAACTAAGTCAGTGCCTTTCACGTCCTGGATAATGGTAGAGCCTTTTCATCATCAGTCTACTGCGTACTTCCAGGCTGCAGTATTACAGTCTCATTGGAGACGTTATGACTATGACTGTAAATAAGCTAGTGTTTTTATAACTGCATCTCTTCTGCATCTCGTCTGATGACTATTATTGTGTGAACACTTTTCCAACACTGCCATGTTCACTGTCCCATAGGAATTTCGTATCATCATTCTGAAGTAAATAAAATTTGTAGTACGTATGATCCTGTGATTCGTTCCATTGTCGAATTTTTTGTACCTCAGCATTCCGGCATCTGGGTCCTTTTATACATCATAATTATGTTGCTTCAATCTCGGCATGGATTTGTATGATAAAGGTCTAAATATAACTGACTGGATAAATTACCTCTATAACATGTATGTTAGAATGTAGGCTGTTTCTCTTTCACCTTAAAGGCACATGTTTAGGATTTATGTCACGACTGAAATTAGTTCAACGGGATTACTTCATGGTTCATACTTGTAATCTACTACAAGTCATTACAAATGATCTTAGTTGGATTACCTTCATCAGGACATATTGTTTTGACGACTTGTGATCTAGTTTTTGTAAAAATTTGATGTTGCAGCCTCCTTGATTGCACAAAGTGCACTTCTACAGCGATTGGTGCAAGCAAAGGGAAGAGGAACTTATTTTGGGGCGTTCAGGTCGAATTGCAATTTCCATATCCAGTAGAATTGATTTAAGCACTGTCTTTCGTCATAAAAGTACAAATCAGCTATGAATTCATCGGTATTATTTATCTATCATCTTTAATCTTGATTGCTTTTGAAAGAATGAAGGGAAAGCATAATTAACATAGTAAGTATCTAGACACACACATACCTGTCCTGAGGACGTCTAAATCCGGCAGTTCGGAATGAGAGCCCTTAGTCGGCCGTTCGTTGGACGTCTCTATCCCGCTGTCCTGAGATCCCGCGATGCTGATCTGATCCGCAGATTTCACACTCCTGTCTCTGGAGTTTCCATAATCGTCATGGTCTCTGTTATCTAATGACACTGTCGAGTCGGGCAAGTTTCGCAGATTATTTTCTTGCTCTGTTGTTCTGTGTGGCAGTGTCTCCTCTGAGGCATTTTGCTGCTGCTTGTTCCGTGCCTGTGTCTCTTCCCTGTCATGTGGATTTTCGGGACGACTGTCTGCCACGACAGCCGCACTTTTGGACGATCCACACCCCATTGTTGTGTCTCACCTTGATGATCCAAAACACTCGACTGTTGTCTTGTTACACTCACGTTGTTCCTGCTGGCTCCAGGGCGATGTTTAAAAACAACGCAATTTACCAGCAAACGACCCTGCCTGTGCTGACTCGCGTGGCACGCTTTCTCACTTGAAAAACACCTGCAGCGCAGCAGTTACTATGGACGGGGCGGGTTCTTATCGCTACTTTAATCTGCTGTACTGTCAAAGAGATAGTTAGCGACTCATAACAGTTGCTGAATTTACATCTTGAGAAGTCAAGACTGAACCCGCTGGTTCCCCTTATTTGGTGATATACTTTCTGTCCTTCTTCAAGATGTATCTAGGAAGAAACGTCAACTCAAAAACAGTTTCCTTACGTTTCAGTCACACGTCTCGCCACCACAGTAAGTGTTGTAACTATGTTTGGACGAACAGCAACCCTGGATTCTGTTAGAACCTTCTCTTCTTCTGACTGATGTTCAGAAATCTGCAGTCCCCACTCCGTTATGACAGGAAACCTTGAGTTTTGCTTCCTCCGGACGTGGAGTTGGTTTGCACAGCGAAATTCCGTTTGCCCTCTTGGCTCACTCTACGTCCTTTCTGCTCCCCTCCCGTGCGATTTCGCGTTCTCACAAGCGTGAAAAGTGGCACGCGTAGCGATGCGATTTCCGTAAACCTCGACCACCTGTTGACACTCCCGTACGCTCGGGTGGTCCCCGGCAGCGGGTAGTCACGCTCCCCTCGACACCGGCACGTTCTCCGGACGATCTTCTGACGCAGCAGACGACGTCAAGGGCGTCTCGTACGTCGAAATATCGCCGAGAACAGCCGCTCGTCGCCAGGCTTGACCGACTCGGCTGAGGTGTGGACAGGTAGATACAATACACAGGTGTAAATCAATCCTGTTTGGAATCAATGGGCGCGGGGTGTCGGGTGTAATGCGGTCGTCGTCACCAGGGGCAACCGGCTATAAACACGCCAAGAGAAGGTTACAAGTCTCGAACCTGAACCTCGTTTCCACTTGTGAGGGCCGCACGGGGGGTACTGAAAACAATACACGATCGTCAGATGACGTCAGGCCTGAGCGAGACCCGTGAAGGGTTTTGCACTTCACGTATCTAATAGTCTATAATCATTTTGAGCTTTGTCTGACTTATCTATTTACGTGTCGTGTTTCCTATAGGCATTGCTTCTATTTTTGTCGCCTCCCTTTCGGTCCTCCTAATGCAGAGAGATTGAACATATCCAAGTGCCCGCAACTTGTTATAAACTCCGTATCTGATACCCCTCCTTGTACACCCGCAGTATTTTACATGACAAAGCTGTAGTGTCTGGAGGATACAGGACCTGTTGTGCCGGCCCGCCAGGAAACGTTGCTAGGAGACATCTATACATCTTACCTGTCCAGACGGACGGGGGAGGGGGATGGCCATTTCACAAGCACGGCTGACAGAGCCGAGGTATAGACGGCCATACCTCAATTTTCCACTCGTCACCAAGAAAAGCTCGTCACCAACAAATGTCATTTTCACAATAGACAGGTGGCGTGTGTTAAATTGACGAGTTCGAATTTTCGATTACTAAGCAAGTTGAAGGTCATCACCTTGATATCCATACCCAAGGACACTGCTGCTACAGTGTTGAAATAAGAAATATTCGAGGCGCAGGTGCAAGTATTGTTGTTGTTGTTTTTGAACAAAAAGACAATACGCTTCCACCTCAGAAGACAATAAGTGTGTAACCGAACACCAAAAGCAATGTATGTAATGAACACACTTTGTTTAAAAAAGAAGCTGTCCGGTCCGCTGAACCCTTGCCTCTGGTGAGATTATGACTCATTCTGTCGAGTACTCTTCAAAAGTGCCCAGGGGAAAGAAAAGCACTCTTCAAGCGTGGCCAGCGGCCAGTGATACGGCTGTCGGCTAAACTCTTGTCTGTCAAGTCCCGGGCTCAAATAAACCGTGCTGTAGTGAAAGTTTAATGTGGCATAACCGGTCACATGGCCGGTGCGTGGCACTCTTAATCCTTCACAAACAAACCGGGAACGATTTGGACAGAAACGTGCAACCTGTTAACAACCTGGCGGAAAAATCGGCTTGGCGATGGTAAAACAAATAACCCCCTTCATGAGTCAAACTCATGGAAGACAAAGTATTATTAAGTGTTTACTTGAAGTTTTTAACCTCCTTAACCGAGAAGAATTGCAGGTTTTGAAATGATGTCACCGCCTACTCTCCACTTTCATGTCGTGAAACAAATCAATCCCACGGTTACGGTTAGCTGGGGAGCATATGTACTGTACATTCCGCCCGGCTTGAGTCAGTTCGCAGAGGAAGTTCAGACTGTGGGGGATTATGAGGGGTGAATAATCTCCGATCTACCGTCACAGCTCTCTATCTCATACTTGTTCCTTTGGCCTTGAAGGTTAGCTTCTTCGGGTAGAGACAAGTTGGCTAACTCTTTGTTTTAGGGACAGCGCATGCAAGGATGCTATGTTATCCCTTACTTACTGCCACCGAAACAACTCTGAGCGTGAGAATCATTCAAAAGTACAAACGTTCGTTCTGGTTCCATGCAGACTGTATTTTCCGTCCAGTCATTTATCTTTTTGTTCTTCTCAACACGACAAACAGTGTAGTTACAGTGATTTCAGTACAATTGTCACGTTTCCACCAAAGTACATACTATGATCTCACGGACCTACCGTATGTAACTTCAGAAGTTTTTTTTCATGATTAGTATTGATATTAGTATACATGTAGGAAGAAGATGCTGGAGATATACCGTTGCACAGCTGCCAGTCAAAAAGAATAAACAGATAATGCTTCAGAGCACAAGGGTGCAAGTCACTTCAATTTAAGTCTATTGGCCATAACAGTGAAATAAATATGATAAGAGCTACAGCTTGACTATCACCAATGTCATTGGAATAACATCATTTTATTTCATTTGAATGAAAGCACTATGATAAAGGATCCATACAAAAGAAACCAAAACGTCAGGTTTCACAACATGTGGTTTTGCAACACAACTCTATTCTCACTTCATGTATGTACTTTCAATATGTTAAAAGAGCACAAAATTCAGTTCTACACACAATTGTGACCATATAGAGTATTACATATTCTGTACATATTAGAATAAAGTAAGAAGAGGTCAATGGTCATTTGACACTGCGAGGTTTGTACATGCGGTGCTTTAGCCTTTACTACAAATGTGGATTTTAAATTTAATCAATCTGCTGATCACGGCAATTCCCATCGAACTTCCGACAGTCAGCAGGACAATGGCCCTGGCGCGGTTTGCTCCGATTCAGAATATCCCTTGTGGGATAACGAGCCACACTACTAGTATCTTCACCGCCTCTCTTGCATTCTACCGATGCACTGGTCTTGAACCTTGTCTCCTTTGCCCACTAGGCATAGCCATACGATGAGTGCCAGGACAAGGATCCAAAAGATGCACAGCAAGATGACCCATCCCCAACCTTTCCCATAACAGTTGTACCACTTGTAACCCTTCTCACACATCCAGCAGTCCGCACAGCAGCTGATGCAACTGTGGGTGTTTAGGATCAATAATTGACGATTATTACATAATTTACATGTACAACAGGCAGATAGTACTTAACACCTTTTCATCTACGGTTTATGAAACATGCGAGATAGTCTACTACGCTTACATGACATGACATATTGTAAATCACGTGATTGTGCAATTTTCGAGACTTCTTCTACAATCACATGGCCAAGGATACAGAATTTCTGTACTCCAACAGTCCTAGAGCTTATATATAGATAAAAACAGCTTCAACATTCGTTCTTAGATAACATCAAAAGCTTCTCTTCTGTTAATTTGCACAAGAGTCAAGACGTTCACACAAAACCAGCCATGGCCTCCCTACCACTCCTAACCTTCTCCAATGGTTGGGAGACAAACCTCAGGCCTAATACCGGGCCGATTCGACAAATCCCAACTCAAAGCCGACCGAACATTGCAAATGGTCGTGGGAAGGTCCTGAATGTGTGTGAGGGGCTCTTTTTTTTACCAAAGCACACTATAGCTAAATGTCTGTTTAAGATTTCCACATTGAATTGTATTACAAGGTTGTTCGATTTGATAGTCCAGGATTATTCTGGCGTTGCGGGTGCCCAGCTTCTGCGAATATTTTTCCTCGTTAATTTGACTAGGTAAGGAACTAGCGTAAGAAATGTTGCAGGTGGTAAGTATTTCTGGGGATAAGCAGGTGTTTGGGTTGTCAGTCAGTCTGACAGAGGGCTACTTACTCGTCTTTGCACGACCGGGCTACCGCATCTTCAGCTGGGACCTCAACTACAGTGTATGAAGGGCGTGGTGGCACTGCTTGAATATTGGTCCTGCAAGGTTTATTTATTTATAAGAAAATCATAAGTAGAAAAGTCCAAGACGATAGTGTCAGAACTAACAGAACGATGGGAAAATATGGCACAAAATCTTTCTTCTTACAACCTCCTGGTTCAGAACGGTAACCTAACAGCTTTTTCAATTTTATAGTTTAAGTTAAATGTGGCCGCTGAGGTTCTTGTTGTCGATTGCTCATTCCTGAAACATCAAATGTAGCGATAAATGCTTAGTAATAGCAACGCAAAGCCACGGACGTAAAACAGGTAACTTCCCTCATAAATGATGATGATGATGATGATGATGATACAAGATGTCAGGTCTCACCTGGCAGAGGAGCCGGTGATCTGTCTGAGGGTGCCGAGGACCTGTTCTGATGTTGGTCTCTGGTGAGGATCAGCTGCCAGCATGGCCAGGACCAGGGTCTGAGAGGACATAGAGTTTTTTCACTGACTGTGCCAAACATTTCTGTAGGGTTCGCGTTTTTTCCATTACCCTAGTATGGGCCGACACAGATTGGTAGGATTGGTTCAGGATGCAAATTATGCAAAATAAAAAATCACTTTCATATTTGATGGAAAAACATGTTTTTGTGTAATCATCAGTCCAAGATTACAAGTTGCTGGAGGTATGGTTTCATGAACTTTAAAAAAAATCAGATTCTGAATCATACTTTCTTTCCGATTCCTAACCCATCCACCAAAACTCTCCATCTCTTTTGTTACACACCTTCACAGGAGATCCCGGCGGTTCACTTGTCATAAGCATGTCTGCCACCGGATATTCCGGGTGTGTGATCATGACGTCAGCCACAGCAGTGACTTGCCCATTGACGAAAACGACAGGCATACTTTTTCCTGGCCTGGTTGGATCTGACGCTGTAACGGTTGGATCTGACGCTGGAACGCTTGGATCTGTCGCTGGCGTCGCTGGATCTGTCGATGGGACGGCTTGATCTGTACTTGTCGTCTGATCCAAGATGGCGGCTATGATGAGGCCGAAGGCAAAGACATCAGCCTTGGCGGTGTACCTCACGAAATCGAGTCGTTGTGCTGTTCATTATAATGAAAAAAAGAGACAAATTGAAACATATCTATAGAAAGACAGTTCCCGGTGACAGTTACTTTGTATCAAAGGGATGTAATCTCAACTGTCCAATGCGTCCTTCGTTCAGCAGTCGACGAAACGTCTGTGCACAATGTAATGTTGAAATACTACTCACAACAGGTGTTCTATCTATTTTTCATATTGACTTTACTTCTTAGAATCTATCCGAAAATTTAGTCGTAGCTGAATGATTTCCTAGAGTGTGCTTCGGATCGCCATTGTTGTCCATATAACACAGTACCACACAGCTCTCCTCTTATTCAAATTTCCCTAGTTTATAACACAGCTTTTTAATTTTCAGTTTGACGAAATTTTAAAGAATCATCAGTTAGCTACATGCCTTACCCAACAGTGGTCCGATGATTTCAGGTGACAGGTATAGTATGGCGTTGTTGTCAGCCTGCTTGTAGTAACTGTTGACATCCCATCCACCCTGTTCCCAAACACGGACAAGGCCGAAATCTGCAATCTAAGGGGTGGTGGATACAAAACTTGATCTGAAATCAATGACTTGTTGAGAGCCACACCTATTACCTGTTTCAGCTTCAAAATTAAACTAAACTGATTTTTGGTTACAAAAATCCTTCCAAAAATTATCATCGAGAAGTTTTTCTTTATCTTACTAATAGAGGGAACACACATAGAACAGTTTTCTAATTCGTTACAGCTGTATATATATACATTGAGTCTTTCAAAGTGGATGTTCTACACGACAACGTGAAGAAATGGCTGTGCATTGTGCTCACTTCACGAGATATGCGTCGAAACGGCCTGGCAGGAGTCAGATTTATTATAAGGAAAATTTTCACACTGCAAATAACAGTTTAAAACACGTGCAGACAGATACTGTGCAATGAATCGTCATTAACCTTGACAATCGGTCTCTGTCCGGAGTTGTCCACCAATATATTGTCAGGCTTGAAGGATCCGTGGACGACGTTCCTGCCATGCAGATAAGCAACGCCCTCTGTCGTGTCACACAGTAGTTGCAGAAGGGTCGCTCGGTTAGGATTGTCCCGAAAGATGAAGCTGTTCCGTGAAAACATGAAGGCGTTGAAAACCATTTTTCATTTGTGAGCACAGGTTGAGCAATAGAGCTCATAGAGCAAGGGTGCCTAATCAAATGACTACTAGTATTGTGACAAAGGTTGCCAGTAGAGTCCATTCCAAGTCACCACACGGGTTTTTGAATGATATTTGTAATTAGTTTGAATTGATTTGAATAAAAGAATATCTAAGTCGCAAAAATTCTTAATTTAAAAAAAAAATGAATATGAAAATTTTAATTTATTTGAATCCAATTAGAGGTTTTAGAAATATTTTGAAACAGACTGCACACAAAAATCTTTATTCAAAATAATTTGCAAACATCTAGAGTCCATTCCAAGTCAACACACGGGTTTTAAGTGATATTTCTAATTAGTTTGAATTAATTTGAATAAAAGAATATCTAAGCCACAATAATTCTTAATTTTTCAAAAAAAGTGAATATGAAAATTTGAATTTATTTGAATCCAATAAGATGTTTTAGAAATATTTCTATTTACAATCATCTGCAAATATCTATGTGATTCTTCTAAATTTCGAAATATAGCAATGTTTACAAATAGTGGATTAGGGTAACTGCCCCCATAAAAGTAGGTGCTAATCCAGCCCTATTGTCTGCCTCTGTGTATTTTTAGATGTCACTGCTGTACACTGTTAGGCCCTTTGTGCAAGCCATCTATGCATGGTGCCAAAGCATAATTTGCAAAGATGTGCGAATTGCTTTCTTCCCAGCCCACTGACCCATTTACAAATAATTGTAAAAAAAATGGTGGAATGCTGTAATCATTATTTAGATACTATTAGAAATATCATATCCCAGATCATTAATCTTTCCAAAGTCTTACACATCCAGGCAAATGATTATAAAGTTGAAATGACATTCACAATATTTCCAAAGTATGAAATCTCCTAGACAAATAATTACAAAGAATTAAAAACAGTTGTAAATTATGACAATAACAACCCTTGCGGTGACTTGGAATGGACTCTATGTGATTCTTTCAAATTTGAAAAATAGAGCAATGTTTACAAGTAGTGGATTAGGGTAATTGCCCCCATAAAAGTAGGTGCTAATCCAGCCCTATTGTCTGCCTCTGTGTATTTTTAGATGTCACTGCTAGACACTGTTAGGCCCTTTGTGCAAACCATGTATGCATGGTGCCAAAGCATAATTCGCAAAGATGTGTGAATTGCTTTCCTCACAGCCCACTGACCCAGTTGCAAATAATTGTAAAAAATGGTACAAAATGGTAGAATGCTGTAACCATTATTTAGAAACTATTAGAAATATCATATTCCACACCATAAATATTTCCAAAGTTTTACACATCCAGGCAAATGATTATAAAGTAGAAATGACATTCGCAATATTTTCAAAGTATGAACTCTCCTAGACAAATGATTACAAAGAATTCAAAACATTTGTAAATTATGACAATAACAACCCTTGCGGTGACTTGGAATGGACACTAGAGCATGGGGAAAGCGACTGAGCTCAAGCGCTTTTAAAGACTTTAGGCCCTAAAAGTCCTTAATACTGTAAAACGTTACCTATTTCTACATTATATACTGGTACCATTGTCCGAATTGACTCCCGGGGCAAGGTGCCCCTGTCGCTCATATAGTGTCTTGGTGATAACTACAATGACTGCATTTGAATTTATAATCATTAACCTAACCTAACACCCCCAAGCGGGCCGATGCAAATAAAGCAACAGATCTTACGTAAATGTTGTATTGTACGTGAGAATGATATTGCAGCGTACCTGTCCAGGGAGCCTCCGTTACAGTAGTCCAGCGCCAGCCACACGTTCAGTACAGGGGTGTTCAAGCCTGCACCCTCAGTAAATATGTCGGTGAACTGTAAGATGTTTGGGTGCTTTCCAATCTATATTTGACAAAGCGACAACAGGTACAACAGCACATATCAAACGGTCAGGATTCAACAGGATCACAAACCAGTGTGTCAGTATTTTCTGGACATTCATACAAACATGCATATGTCGATGATGTGATATCATATGTCATATACACATCTATTGATGGGTCTGAAGTGTTTTTATTGTATTAAGTCCACACGTCCGTGGACGATAGCCTGGTCCCAGTCTCTAGGGTCGGCTTAGTGGTGTTTTACCGGGCCAGTCAGTTTCTGAAGGCCTTTCTACCTCTGGCTGCCATCCTACTTCCGCTACACCCCACTTCCGCTGCCTTCCTACTTTTCCGCCGCCCCTAGAGACTGGCAGGGTATCAATACGGGCCTGATTCAAGGCGCATCAGATTGATGCGCCCAATGGGAACAGAGCAGACTGATCTAATTATTCCGCTGAGCTCTGATTGGCGCGCCAGGTTGGCGCGCGTTTTCCGCTGTTCGGTCCCTCTACTCATTACCATATCTAACATGGCCGCCATCTAAGACGAGTGACGCACGGTCCTACCACAAGGCTGCAGAAAACATTGTTTCTAAGGCTCTCTTGTTGCTAAACTAGCTTAAAATCTGAGCTATACTGGGTCCCCAATGCCCCTCTGATCTCATGGCTGTCACTCTGGAAATTAGCGTGAAAGGACAGCCGTTTACAGTCATCTTCAACATGTCGCTATCAGAAACGTGACCCAGGCAGTACAACAACAATACCCGAGAGATTTTCGGGCGGCCGAGCAAGATCTTGATTATCACGATATTTCAGTTTGTATGGATTAGAGAATTAGGAACAACAACCTTTGGTATTTACTTGTGCTTCTAAACAAGGTATAGATTGATCCCTGGTGAACACAAAAGAGCACATTGCTACTGAGTGCATGATGCAACCAAGGAGGTTTAATCAACTGACATGTTCCGCTAGCCAATTATCATACACAAACAGATCCTGATTCGCCGCCGTGGGCAGCGCCCATGTCCAATCGCGCTGTCAGACCGCGAGACACCCGGCGCTGGGAGGGCCATAAATCGAGAGGAATTAGTACAGCGTCCGGCCATACCGTAGGTGCCAAGCTAATTAATCCAAGGCCGTAAACAACACCCCGAGCGGGCTAAGCTGTCTGGGCGGGTGAGGGTCACTCACAGTGCCGTAGAGATGTCGGGGAGGCACCGAGGGTATGGATTCCAGGCTAGTGGACGAGGAATGTGTGGTGGAATATTTCTTCTTATTGGTGTCCGCTTTGTAAAAAAAGAGCACCGTCTTACCTGCATTAGAGCATAGATCTCCTTCAGGACAACTTGGCCCTTGTCGATGGAGTCTACAGTGAGACACTTCAGTGCGTGTGTGCTGCCGTCCTCCTGACGTTCCGCCTTATACACCTTACCGAACGCACCCTGCCCGAGCTCCTGTAGGTTCGTGTATTTCTCCATGTCGGCTAAAGAAGAAGAAAAACAAATAAATATTAACGTTGGGTAACATAAATTCGGGATTTTTCCGATAATGGTTGACTGAAATCAATCTAGCAGAACAATAAACCATCCTTTTTTTCTATTATTCTGTCAGTATCATGTACTATCTTTGCACTGATCATATATATTATGGTAGATTTTGTCTCTAGTCGTGCTGACACCATAATATTTCAACTTGAAACTACCGTCCGCCGCACGCACAATGACGGTGCTGTCGGACAGGGGTGAACATTAATTCGGGAGAGAAGATTCGTCTTGAATATCTTACCGCTAATTACATTTTATACAGCAGCTATTCGTTCCATCCTTGGCTTGAGGAGAGTGCTATGGATATAGACGTGTCCAAGTAAAAAAATACACGAAAAAACGGCCGTACCGCACACATCAGGCCTATGGGAACAACCCGTGTGTTGAGTCGGTAGCTATAGAACGTCAAAGTCGACATCCACCGTCATGGCAACGTGTACATTATTCATGGAAAGTTAGCCGGATGCATTGATAATACTACTATGTCCATGTATTCCTTGTTGTGTTAGGAGCAAACTTTGAGGAAAATATCGTCATCAGTCCACAATCACACGCAACATTTAGACAAAAAAGTGTTCCTCATAAACCTTTGTCGTCTGCTTGACAACAGGATTCTGGGTAATGATATGGCGGCGGGAAAATACACGTGCCGTAGCTTGTAGCAACAAAGAGGGGTTTTGATGATTGATCACACTTAGAGTCCAATTGCGAATTTAAGTACCCCACGAATTTATGTTACCCAACGTTACTATGGCTACATAAAAGGACAAGTTTGGTCAGGTGTACAAGGCCCATCTACCGTCGCCTTGAGTAGCCTTGTTCAATTGCAGTTGTTCTTAAATTGATGAGAAAGTTGCTATTTCATTGGCATTGCATGCCGTGCCAATGATTTTAAAGGAATCTTTTTAAGTGATCCATTTTCGGAGAGATATGGTACAGTATATGTTTCTCGCATAAAAACAAACAAACATGCAGCGTTCTTAATAAGTCTTAAGTATTTGTCCAGTGAAAAACAACAACAACATAATAATAATGATAATAACTTTATTGCACAACAATTGTGCAAGGTACAAAGTATGGCATTCACTGGTACATAGAATTTGCCCGTGAAGGCAATAGATACTGTTGCTTATGTTGTTTGCTTGGTACCGCCATTGCGTACGTACAGGACCACACGTAAACAAAGCACGCATGTCGTACTTGTCATGGCAACTAAGATCGGATCAGGAACGGTGAAATTTTACAATCCGACAGTTTAGGCAATTTTTGTCTTCTTCTGTCATTACTTTCTTGAAACTCAAACTTTAAACATTGGAACTTTGAAAGGCATCTATACTGTCGAGGAACGTAGACGGAAGCTGCTACAGAGTCTCGGCCACTAGGAAACTTCTGGGCTACCTTTAGATTCTACATTGGTCGCTACTAAACCCGCGTCATCTTAACAAATACTTTTCTGAATTGTTGAGATTTAGAGAAGACCCCGAAGGGCTGAAGGGATATTTATGCATGTATGTGCGCAACATTTGAAAAGAAGACTTACCTGCCACTGACAGCTTGTTACATGTAGAATTGTCCACGGAAGCTGATAAACATGTTTTTTTAAAGACCAGGACGCGCAGAAGAACTGGCAAACAAATGTATAAAGGACTTCAACCCGAACTTTGAAACGCTGGATTATACGCATGACAAACAAATTCATGGACCCTACATGTAAACACTTATGTCTGACAGATTGCATAATGTATACCACGATGCCATGGCAATAGCAGCACGAACGGAGGGCATAGAACAGTCCCCAAGAGGTAACGTTACCAACTACGAGCTTTATTGTGCAACCACACACTTACACTTGTCACGTCTACAATGACAACTTTGAAAGGACAGGCCAGCCAGAGAGAAGGTGGAATACGAAACGCGCAGACCACAGATTATCCAACGCTTGAGCACGATGCCCTTACCGAACGAACAGGAGTTTTTTTTTCTTCAAAATTGCCGATTTCAAAATTTCAATTTTTTTACAAATTGCAACTCAAAATCAAATACACCTGAAATATTGATTTCCCAGCAGCGATGACAGGAAGCTCTCATACGGCACTGGTAGTGTCTGCTAGGCTGTCATTCCTTTCTGTTTCCTATTGTAAATGATATGAAATGTGTAAACTGTGTATGGCACTCTTTAGTGTCCCCTAGATTGAAAACTATCCTCAGTCAGAGCGACTGACACAAAAACAAGATATTACGATGCCGATGGCCACATAGTTTTATTGGAATGACGTCAGCTGTAATACAAGCAAAGGTGCATTCTTTCATACAAAGTAATTGTTGTGACATATTTAGACTCATTATGAACTGTGCAAATTTGGACAGAAATGCATTACATTTTATACATGTGCAAGTAATATATTTAGAAAATGTACTACTGTTCATACCCAGCAGATTAAATATGGCTGATCAATTCAAAACAATTAGTTTACGTAATGACTTATGTTAATATTGTCATATCATTCCATCCAAATAGTATGATTATCTGCCACAATAAGTATTTATTTGAAAAACTACAACTGATTTGCTTGAAGAAACCACGATAAGCGTTATTGCTAGAATGTCACTATGAATATTTGGGTTCATCTAACTGAAAGTAGTAACAAAGGAAACCCAAAGTTGAGCTTTGCTAAAGCCGAATCTTACAAAATAAATTAGTATTCGATCCATGCAACCACTGTGTTCACAGAACATTAGATTATTCTTAGACACATCTTTCAACATCTACAATACATCATTATTTACATATTTGAGGAAAAAGTGGTCATTTGACAGTCTGAACTCTGTATTTACATCTGATAGTGTGGATTCCGTATTTACAAGCAACTTCAAACAAGAGTTAGAATCAATAGCAGCATTGAAACGTATTTTTCCTTTATTGTTTAAATGGAAAGGTTACATTGCTATGTTACAAATATTCTTTGTTCTGAACGGCAAACGTTAGACTATTGTCATTGTGATTGGTAACTGACTACTATCTCTTCTCAGCCAGGGGCTGGATAACGAGGAGTTTATAACTAGTGGGGCAAAATAGTAAGGGTCTGGAGGGGCTGCGCCATGTCATTCGGCGGTAACCCAGGTGACCTCAATACGGTAGCAATTGCCCCAGGTGCGCCCAAAGGGCTGTAAGGTAATCAACCATCCACACCGGGAAGAACCTACTCTTTTCGATAAGTGTTGTGGGTTCGATGGTCTTTTTCTACTCTGTCTATACTATGATCACGAATAAAAAAACACTATCCTGTGATTAAGTGTTTCATACGGCTGAGTTCACAACTCTGGTGTGACTTTTCAATCAGCAAATACACTGCATACAATATGATAAAAATAGATTGGATATTTTATGCCAAAGTAACTGGGTAGAAGACAAACCAACCATGGCTAACAACTCACAATCACAGTACATACAAGTCGTTCCAGCTAGTCCTTTAGGCCAAGGAGGTTATACGTCTATATAACCTCCTTGTTTAGGCTCAGAGGTCAGACGTTTCAGCATGTTTTAAAGCCTGTTGAAAGACTTTGAGTGTGGTTATGTTTTTTCTTTTTTTCATTTTTTTTTTCAATTCAGGCCTCAAGGAATTGTAGATTGCCCTACATGCAAATGTGTGCTGACGTCGACCGGCTCTGGAAGTGTAACTGTGTTTATGTCGTCTGTGTGTGAAGTGACGTGGATGACACTGCCAGCTGTTGTAACTGTGTATTTGATTGTTGTAACTGTGTGTTTGATTGTTGTAACTGTGCATTGGATTGTTGTAACTGTTGCACATGAACATTGGTGACTTGAGATACCTGTGATGGCCTTCTCTCATTAGATTCAGGAATCTTGGTACCAGTATAGATAACAAAACAAATGAGGCATAGCATTATAGCGATGATGATCAATACTCCAATGACATACATGAGTATTAACAGGATCACCCATCCACATCCTTTCCCCGCTATGTTGTACCAGTCGTGTTCGGGGTCGCACCTCCAGCACGCAGCGCAGCAGCTAGCTGGTCTGTGGGAGAACAAGAACAGACGATTTTTGTTATGTATTATTCTCGGTGCAAGAATGAATTACCCATAGTATGGAATAGGGTTGGGATATTATTGGACACACGCATTGATCTGAAACACCGGGATGACACAGCTTATATTACATAAAAAGTGTAAGTACCATATCTACCAGTCTAACATGTTGTAGTTCGTTCGCCTCACGGTGAACGAGTACTCAGTACGAGATTTTTTCTACAGTCGCTATAGCACGCTCAGGACAGCGCGAGTTGTATTTTGCACCGACCGAATACAATAAAACACGGCAGGTATTACTGAATACAGTAATACCTGATAGACCGAGTGGGTACTGAAACATTCCTCGTGAGATTAGGTTAAGCTAACAAGTGTTGTCTTCTGGCACAGTGCAAGAGAAATGTCGAAATGTCTACCAGCAATGGTATTGTCCCGTCAGGCTACAGCAGGTTTGGGCAGAAGGTGGGGTATCCAGCAGGTTATTCCTCACTAAAAGGTGAAACTATTGCTCTGATCCGTAAAGGCGATCCTCGTTTTCCACGAAAGAATCTGGCGATGACTCTTGCAGAATAAAAGCAAATCTTTTAACATATAGGGATTACTTACGTCGCTCCTGAACTGTCAGCTGGTACTTCCACCACGATGTGAGGGGGCTGTGGGGGCAGCGCTAGAGGAGTTGTGATGATGGTTCTGTAAGATTAGGAATATCATCAGCCAAACAAGACATACGTCACCAATGACGTGTATCATGGCCATGATGACACAAAATGCCAAGACTCACCCGTGAGGAGAGTTTGTGATCTGTCTGAGGATGCCGAGGACCTGTTCTGATGTTGGTCTCTGCTGAGGATTAGTTGCCAGCATGGCCAGGACCAGGGTCTGGGTGAAAATAGAATTAATCTGTCAATTTTTGATGACACTTCACACATCTTTTTCTAATGGTATGATATGCTGTTGTTGTGATTGATAGTCAAAGGCCAAGAAATGGAGGAGGTGTGGGTAGTGGACCTTTAAGTTGGGATCGTGATCATACATTCCTTCCATCCCCTCTCCACCCCTCTATATATGAGCTTCATCTTAACATACCTTTAAAGGAGACGTCGGCGGTTCACTCGTCATTAGCATGTCTGCCACCGGGTATCCCGGTTTTGTGATCATGATCTCAGCTATAGCCGTAGGTTGCCCATTTACGTAAACGGCAGGCACGAGTTTTCCTGGCTTCGCTGGATCTGTAGCAGAGACGGCTAGATCTGTCGCTGGAACGGTTGGATCCGTCGCTGGGACGGCTGGATCTGTCGCTGGAACGGTTGGATCCGTTGCTGGGACGGCTAGATCTGTCGCTGGGACGGCTGGATCTGTCGCTGGGACGGCTGGATCTGTCGCTTGGACGGTTGAATCTGTCGCTGGGATGGCTGGATCTGTCGCTGGAACGGCTAGATCTGTCGCTGGGACGGCTGAAGATGTCGCCGGGACGGTTGGATCCGTCGTCTGATCCAAGATGGCGGCTATGATCAGACCCAAGGCGAAGACATCAGCCTCGGCGGTGTACCTCACGAGATCGGGGCGTTGTGCTGTTGATGGTAACATATACACCCAGATTTTAAATATGATGCTAGTGGTCAAAAGTTACATTGCATCATTTTGTACTTTTTGGTAGTGTGCTATGTTTTGTCTTTCTAAACAGTTCCTTTCTTTACAAGTCTCTTGATTCAGTTGACGAAATAGATAAATGAATGCCTTACCCAACACCCCGATTATGATTTCAGGTGACAGGTACATTCTGGTCCCGTTGGCAGTCTGTCTGTGGTAGTTGCTGATGTCCCACCCGCCCTGTTCACAGACACGGACTATACCGAAATCTGCAATCTAAGGGAGAACGGATACAAAACTCAATTAGACAAACGACTTGTTGAGCTCCAGTGGCATTATCTGTTACAGCTTGGAAATCAGACTTATCAATCGACGGGAATAGATAATTGCCGTATCAACGTTACCAACGTAGTGCACAACGAACAGTTTTCTTACTCAGCTATCCATTTATACTTTCCTACATGTTATTGTTTTGAGAGTTCACGATAACGTGGCCCAGGGACTATGAGCTGTTTTCAAACAGAAACGGTCCGGCAAGAATTTGAATGACATCAGAACCTGAATGATGATGACGATATGGTGTGAGCGATTGAGAACGACAGGTTGCGTTCCGTTCCAACACGAGAAAAAATCGGCATACCGCGGCGCAAACGACAGCACAAAATTGACACTATAGTCTATTAATCAAGATTGACCTTGACAATCGGCAGCTTCCCGGAGTTGTTCACCAAGATGTTGTCAGGCTTGAGGGCTCCGTGGACGACGTTTCTACCATGCAGATAAGCAACGCCCTCTGCCGTGCCACACAGCAATTGCAGAACGGTGGCTCGGTCAGGATTGTGGGCTGAGATGAAGCTGTTCCGCAGAAATTGGGATATGAAGACACTGGCAATACTGTTACTTTCGTTTCACAGGTAGTGTTTTTATATCTTCATACCGCGTGGAAAGAACCAAACGGATACAAGCTAAGGGTCCGACCAAGAGTCGTATGATAAGGATTTCCGGTCATTTCCCTATAACTCTCTAGTCTGTAGTGTGAAAAGAAGTTCAGCATAGTAGCCATAGAGGGAACCATTGCATTCTTTTACACCCACAGATCGTTTATGTTGTGAGGATGTATTTACACGAACTACTCCGCGCGCAATATGTTTCGAGGACTGCCACCCCCTGGCAAGACCATGATCGCTGCTTGCACACAGTAGCATGGAAACATGTAATCAGTGTAACCGCGGCGACTGTTGGAGGGCTTCTTTTACTTGTAGTAATGCATAAGACTGCAAATAAAAGAAGCCCTCCAACATGTCCAACAGTCACCGCGGCTATAATCAGAGTAAATCATTAACCTAACCTATCCCCTGCAGCGCACAGATGCAGAGAAAGTAGCAGTCCTTGTGTAAATATTTTGCCACTTGTGCTCGTAGCTCCGTGCCTAGTGGCACATAGGGCATGCGTACTCTCCGAGCAGAGGTATATATACTCCCTGGCAGAAAGAAAACCGGGCATATATGATAAGAAGGTCACAATCTTCCCCACCAACCTCTGCTTGGAGAGTACATAGGCCAAACATTGCAGCGCATACTTACCCATCCAGGGTGCCTCCGCTGCAGTAGTCCAGCACGAGCCACACAGTCAGGACCGGGGTGTTCAAACCGTTCTCTGTGAACACCTCAGTGAACTGCAAGATGTTCGGGTGTTCTCCAACCTACATTGTTGACGAAATGGACCAACACTTTTTAGGGGATCGCAAACCAGTTACTTGTGTCAGTACCGTGGTCATAACAGGATGTTAGAATTATCAAGGGAAACTAAGAACCATGATAAGTTCGTTAATTGCAATTCTGACAAAGTGCTCTCTAACGTTAGATTGAACTATCCTTGCGTTTGCGCAGTTTTTGCCTGTTTGTGTTGCATTGAATTTATACATTCCCAACCGTACAGGAATTTGAAAAGTCGTGACAAAAATGAAGCCAATTTTTCGTCCATATTTGAACTACACATAAATTCAGATGGAAGCGGAAGGGTAAAGATGATTGTATGTTACTCGTATAAGCCACCCTTTGTATTATTTATACAGCGTTTTATGTCATGCCTGGGCCTGATACGGGTGTTCCGGACCGTGTGATAACTATCCGGATCACATAGGGTTCGGGAGGGTTATCACACAGGCTTCCATAGAATATTTCGAACGCATTTCGAACGCGTCGGTTGCGCGGCCGTCGGAAATTCGAATACCGGATTCGGAGATTGGAATCAATGTTGCTACAGTTTCTTGTTCGAGGAAACAAAACTCCCTCAACTTCTGGCGCATTCCGCATTGAAATGTGTGTTTTCTCGGGTGGGTATGGCCAAGGTATGACATAAATAAAATACAACACGTTGTATTCCGCATCACCCTCGGTCCCAGCCCTCCCGCGGGTCGGATCGCCCTCCGGCCTACGGCCGTCGGGCGATCCGACCCGCGGTCGGGCTGGTACCTCGGGTGATACGGAATACCCCGTGTTGTATTCTATATGTATCACTGTTTTCATTGTACCAATGTGCGCACAAATACATGGACTAATAAAACTGACAGACTATTTTGGTGATTTACAAATGATAGCCATGTTGGTGCCCAGTTTGTGATAAGCACATCTAAACCAGTGTCACCTGCTGTAGAGCATGGATCTCCTTCAGGACGACCTGTCCCTTGTCGATGGAGTCCACGGTGAGACACTTCAGCGCGTGTGTGCTGCCGTCCTCCTCACGGTCCGCCTTGTACACCTTACCGAACGCGCCCTGCCCGAGCTCCTGTAGGTTCGTGTATTTCTCCATTTTGGCTAATAGCGAAACAAAAGAATGTTACTATCATAGCCTTAGATGAAGAGCTTTCCCGGGTTAGCATAGTCGGCAAGACCCATTGGCCGCCGCGGTTTCTTGACAGGATTCATAATTAGTGGTCATCCATGTTTACAACACTCGGCTGAGGTATTTGAATTGTGGTGCCGCTTTTCTATAGTCAAATCGCACTCTTAGCAACACTGCAGCACGCTCGGAAAACGATCTTCTCAGACATTTTTCACAACATGGTTTCTGGAGTACCTTACAGAAAAATCAGTTTCTTTAGATAAGTGAAAGTTCTTCTTGTGTCCTGTGCGGAGGAAGTGTTGAAGTGTTGTGTATGTCCGTCCCCTGACAAGACAGCCCCACGCGCACGAACAGGTGTGTACTGTACGGGAGCCAGGTTACATGAAATTGTTTGGAGGTAAATAGGAATTTCAAAACATGTTGACAAAGAAGTCGTGTAACCATGTTCATATACCCAATACGTTGCTTGTCAGTTGTTGTTTTTTCATTGGAGGAAATTTTCCCCTGAGTCTTTGCATTATACAAAGCTTATGTTTTCGTTGGCTACGACCTTCACCCAGTAGCTGAGTGCTGACCACAATGCGGTCAGGAATGGAACTTCGGCCTTGAGTGACAGTTGCATTTAGGGGGTTAATTCAAGGGTAGTAATAAATCATAGAAACGTAAATAAGACAAAAGATGAATGATGGCCTTGTCCAATTAGCAACCACCTGGACGCAACTCTCCTGACCTGTGTTACTAGGCGCAAACTTGACCTCAACATTAACAAAACAGCGTATAAGTACAGTAGGATTTCGCAGCGCTCTCAAGAAATCGAACATATTGTAAATGCCTTTTTGTTCAGTTGATTTTGTTTTGTGGAAAAGAATTTTAAGAAAGATGCCAGAACAGTCAAATGTCAGGAATGGATAGCGTTGTTTCCTTCCTAGGCACCGCCATACATTTGCGTGCATACAGAGCGACTCGTAAACAAGGCGCGCTTGTAGCGTCTACCATGGCAACTAGGTCCGGATCAGGAACGGGGAAATTTCCAGGCCTACAGTTTAGGCATTTTATTCTTCGTACATCTCCATTCAGCTTTGTTGAAATATTTTTCTCTCATTTCTATTCCACTTGCACCGCCTACATCACGACCTTTGCTGGTCCGTCTCTCACCTTCTGTACCAAACTTCTTCTGTGTAAATTCGATCCCGAGTCAAACATTGTACTTAGGAACCGGACTTAAGCTGGCAAGGCAATGAATTTGATCGTAAACCAGCTATTGGAAGTTTTACCCAATATATGTTACAGAACGTTAGACAAGTTCCGTTTCAGCACGTACTTAACAAACAAGCAAGTAAACAAACAAACAAAATACATAAGCTCTAGCTCTAACAAAAAGGGTAATGACAAGAAAAAGACCAACGCTGGACTTTTAGACACCTACGGTATAAAGCTTGAAAGTATTTATCTGACCAAATAAAAAACTGCTGCAATGTCAGATACCCCTGAAGCACCTTGGCTATCTTAGAGCCCACCTTGTTATCTTGTTATCTACTTAACAAATACTTTTCCGCTTACTAGAACAACAGGAAAGAGCGCAAAGGCTAAAGAGACAAAGGAGATCTACTTGCCAATGGCTGCTTGTTAAATGTAGAGTTATCCACGGAAGCTGTTTAACAAAATTTACAACAACAAAAAAAGATTGAACTTGCAAACAAGCGTACAAAGTACTTCAACCCGAACTTTGAAACTTTGGATCATGCGCATAACAAACAAATTCACGGACCCCCACCCACAAGTAAACACTTACCTCTGACAGCTTGGATTACTTGTTGGTCGTACAATGCAAAGGCATGGCATTCTGTAACAACCCATCAGAGTGACATGGTCTTGCCAGCTTTCACATTATGTATTCGTGACGACGGATCTCCCAGAATGTTCACACGCCTGAGATGAAGCACCATATTCCACAAAGCATACCAGCCAAAATAGATTTTATTCAATCTATTGCAAACAACAGCTCAGTAGAAACACACTCGCTTGACGTCACAACAATACTGACGATAGCGAGCGCCCGCCATGTGCTCATGTTTGCCAATGCTTCACCACAAGTCAAAGCATGGTCTAAGTAAAGAATAGTTCACGCCGGAAAAGAGGCATATAGCTGCAGTGCAAATACGATTTGACAACAGCAGAAGCTATATACACACTGAGAGGTTGCTCTCAGACCATTCTATGTATTTGTGTGAACAATGTCAGATCTGTGATTTTTGCACATCCATAAATGTTTCACGTTCTACATGTAGATATACATAATTCATATAATGAATCTAAACGTTATCATTTGTGACGATATTGTTCGAATATATACAAAAGGCATCAAAAACTATGCAAAAAACAAACCTGGTAGTTGGTACACATGAAAAAAGTACGAATTAGTGCCTATTGCATCAACCAGTGCGAAACAAAATTAACCTTGTAGAAAAATGCAATGTGTTAACAAACTTAACATGTTAATCCATTGTACATTTTTTTTAAATTCAGTCGGCGACAAAGCAAGAAAGTCATCTTGTATCTTGAGTAACTGTTTGTTTGGAAGCTGTTTGTCACTCAGATGTTGCTAAAGATTGATCTGATCATCAACCATGTTCATGATACAAGTAGTTCTAAGTAACCCGTCCATCTCTAAACTTCCTCATCCAACGAACGCGTTGTGGGATAGTCGCTGTCTCCCATTCCCTAGTCGCTGAAGGCGCCGAGTGTGCCGACTGCGACCAGGGCCCCCAGCAAATTAGTTCGCCGCTCTACAACCACTACCCTTTCCTCCTCCTCATGGCTCAGGCAGGCCAGAACGCAGCAGAAGCACATGTACGCCACCACGCAGAACACCGCGATGATCACAGCCATGATGACGACCAGCCACAGGATGAGCAGCACAATCACCCATCCGGGACCTTTCCCCGCCAGGTGGTACCACTCCTCCCCGTCATCGCACCTCCAGCAGGCCGCACAGCAGGAGGACAGTCTGGAGGTGTGCAGGGTCGAGAATAAATACATTCATGTTATGTTATATTATGTTATGTTATGTTATGTTATGTTATGTTTTTAGTGTCGTTTTAAAGTGTTTTGAGGGATATGTTTGTGAAAAACTGACGTTATTACTTTAGCATTTTCCTATTTCACGAAAGTTTCCAGACATGTAAAGCGTGACCGTTATCTATTCTCCAAGCAGAGGTTTCGGTCAAGAGGGCTAGGGGTGACCGCGGTTTTTTAACCTTTTTTCCCCTCCACGTTATAAATCGCGGCCACTCCTAGCCCTCTAGACCGAAACCTCTGCTTGGCGAATAACCGTTATCGTCGATGAGAAACAAAACAAGGATCTGAATTACTTACCGATCCTGCCACGTCTCAGGTTCTGAACTCTCAACTGGTACTTCCACCACAGTGTATGGAGGCGGAGGAGGCATCACCGGAGAGGCTAGGATGGCGGCCCTACAAAATCAGGCATATCCTCAGCAGGAAAATTCCACTAGTCCTTGGCCTTGAAACTAGTAGACGTAGAACATTGCCGAAAATGATTCAAGGCACATACTGCCTTACTGGCATCGGAAACTTGACAAGTGTTCACAGTCTAGTTACTAAGTATAATAAAGTTCCAGTTGAAGTGAACCCGCAAGATTTGTAGTCCCTGCTCTGAAGATTTTCATTTCTGGAATGTCGGCTACAGACGTGCTACTGTGTCAACAATCGTGCATCAGTATCTGCTATAGCTAGCGAGACGGTCGACGGAGAAAACTAAAGCGGTACATGGCAAACCGTGATAGGGTATTAAGACTCACCCGTGAGGAGAGTTGGTGATCTGTCTGAGGGTGCCGAGGACCTGTTCTGATGTTGGTCTCTGGTGAGGATCAGCTGCCAGCATGGCCAGGACCAGGGCCTACGGGAAATAAATGTGTTTTTTTCACGCTTTACGCAGCAGCATGTATTTCAATCATAATCATCACACTATGAGCACAAGTTTTAACTGTTTTCTTGTTAGGGAAATCGCTTAATCAGAGAATGACCCGATGGGGATGAATGCAGCAGCTTTTCTGCTATTTGCTGGAAAAATTGCTGCGATTTATTTTATTGCGTTGATAACGTTACCAGTGATGTCTTCAGTTTTATACAACTTAATAGTTTTTTATTACGTTGATGACATTACAATTGATGTCTCCTGTTTTGTATAACTTCGGATCTTCCTCTACACGTACCTTTACCGGAGACCCCGGTGGTTCACTCATCAGTAGCATGTCTGCCGCTGGGTATCCCGGATGTGTGACCATGACCTCGGCCACCGCCGTGGGCTGCCCGTTGACGGGATCCGGGAGGAACGGCGTGACTTTTCCTGGGTTGAACGGAACTGTCGTCCGATCCAAGATGGCGGTTATGATCAGACCCAAGGCGAATACATCAGTCTTGGCGGTGTAGGTCACCTGATCAGGCCGTTGTGCTGTGGACAATTGTAACAAAGTCATTTATGAGATAAGAGGAAAAGTACCTAACGTAATGAGGTCTACATCGGTGTCTGTATAGAAGTATGGAAGTGCAGGGTGACCAGAAAGTAAACTTGTGCCGAAAAGCCACTTGTCATCTACAAATCCATGATTAACATGTCCAGAACAAACAAAAAAATACGGATTCCATTAGAATTGGCATTTGTGGACTCAAGCATTGGTGGAATGTTCACACTGCAGTGTACTTTCAAACCGTGGCCCAATACTATACGGACAGGCTCCGCCTCTGATGCGTCGCCAAAAACTAATCGTCTTACCCAACAGTGGTCCGATGATTTCAGGCGACAGGTACAGCCTGGTACCGACCGCAGTCTGCATGTAGTAACTGTTGATGTCCCAACCGCTCTGCTCACAGACACGGGCAATGCCGAAATCCGCAATCTAAGGGACGATAGATAACTTTGCTACAGCAATTTACCTGCCGTTGACCTGCATCCTGCAAAGAACAATATAAGACCACCTACGTGCAGAATGAAACATCTTTGATAGATAATGGCAAAGTCTTTAAGAATTCTTTGAGATACAATTGACCTTGACAATCGGTCTCTGTCCGGAGTTGTCCACCAAGATGTTGTCAGGCTTGAGGTCTCGATGGACAATGTTTCTACCATGCAGGTAAGCAACGCCCTCTGCCGTGTCACACAGTAGTTGCAGAACGCTGGTTCGGTCAGGATTGCTGCCTAAGATGAAGCTGTTCCATACAATAGAAATTGGGGACATTGTAAGTGACCCTTAAGTTGTTAACAGCCTAACGTTAAGGAATATAGCAAACACAAGGGGAGTTCTTTATCCCTCTTGCCTAGACCTAGCCTTCCTATTTGTTTGTCGTCTGAAGAGGCTGTAGTGAAAAGTGTACAGCACGTAACGGTTACATGTTTATATGTAAAACATAGTAACGTACCTGTCCAGGGTGCCTCCATTGCAGTATTCCAGCACCAACCAGACGTTCATGGCAGGGGTGTTCAAGCCTCCGCCCTCTGTGAACGCGTCAGTGAACTGCATGATATTTGGGTGTTCTCCGACCTAGACATTTTAGACAAAGTTAACAACTTTTGTGGGATCAACAGTTCGTAACAAGTTATACATTCGCTGGTGCCTTCCAGTTTCAATTTTCCTTTCCTTGTCAAGCGTTCTTTCAATTACAATATTTCTGTCTGTGGATTCAACATCTATGAGTCTTTTTTATCAGCACACATGGACGAAGAAAAAAACTGAAAGACTATTGCATTCCTATACAGTATTACATGTACATTTAAAGCAAGAGCTACGCTTTCTTTTCCAGTTTGTTTATGTTGAAAATAATTGCAACATCTGTCTCACCTGCTGTAGAGCATGGATCTCCTTCAGGACGACCTGGCCCTTGTCGATGGAGTCCACGGTGAGACACTTCAGTGCGTGTGTGCTGCCGTCCTCCTCACATTCCGCCTTGTACACCTTACCGAACGCACCCTGTCCGAGCTCCTGTAGGTTCGTGTATTTCTCCATTTTGCCTATATTACGCGAACCAGAAATAACGTTACATCACCTCCTTGTATATAGTGAAAGGTCATTATTTGCCATTGGAGTCTGAAAGTGCGATTCCTTCAATGATTAATAAGAGAGCAAAATTACAAAATAGAGTAGAAATTTGTAAAGAATCCTGTCCACACCTTTCGGTGTATAGGGACAGTGACTTTGCCCATCTCCGTTTCTATGGCCCTTGGGCCACACAGGCGAGTAGGGGGCTAGTCCAAAGTTTGTGGGGTGAGGCCAATGCTCTATCTATGATTGTACTGATGCTAAGAAGAGACAGCAGTCTGTAACAACGTGTTTCCCGGTCTTGGGTGTGACCCGACCGTCCGAATGCATGCATGCCGAACACTCTATCCCCTCGGCCATTGTACCGGTCCTGATTGATTTTAATGAGCGTGGGAACTGGATTTTGATGAATGACGTATTCAAACACATATATATTTGACTTGTTCTTGCAGTTTTTGTGGTCAGCCAATTACATGCACGTCTGCAGTCGACGCACTGCCCTTTTGCTAGTCATAACACAATAGAATACTCCGGCACAAGTATAATTAATGCCAGCATTCAGCATTGCCCAGTTAAGATTAATTGGAATACTCCGTTGTGTTATTTACAAATGTTACAAATGTCACGTCGGTACCGGTGTTAACGTTTCCTACACGCTTGATTTCCCTCCATGCAGGCTTAAATCACATGCAGTGCATAATGCACTTCCTTCAAACGTAACTGTCTTTTCATTTTACCGAGCGTGGAAAACTGCAACAAAGGATACTTGAACTCGGGAAAATAGAATACTTATTTACTTAGACCGTAAACCGCCGTGGAATGCACGGGGAAACAAACAAACAAATCAAGATTAATTGACGACACACTTTTATGTCAGGTAAACTGCGACACACAAGCGCCAGACAAAGGGACATTCTGTACTGTAATCAAACGAATAAAGACGCGAGGAAACAAACCCCAGACGGAGGAATTCCCGAGCGCTTTCAGTATAAACACCGTAAGGGTCATGATCGATCGTCTCAAGATAAATGACATTTCCACGGGCACGCCGCCAAGGAACTGAAGAAAAAACGACATACTGTAATCATAAGCAAACATTAAAGGGAAACGACGTATACTCTGTCTCAGGTGGACGTCTCATGCCATTTGAGTATTACGCGGACTGCCCAGGATTTAGACGTTTCTGGTTTGCCAGGTGGCGTGACTGGAGTGTGGACGACTAGTTCGATATATATTAAACAGTTATTAAACACAACATTCTGGCTGCCCGAGACCCCCGCCTATGGGACTACCATCGAGTCGGTCCCGGGCGTAGAACGTGGCTTTTTTTCAACACAATCATCTAGAATACGCCAGGCGCGCTGGAGAGATGTGGCAAGTTTCAGTCAAGATGTACATTTTTGTACATGTAGTTAAGACAGTTTCGTCTCCCAAGGATCCGTTAGAATTAGAGACATAATGCTTCAGAACAAAAACAAACAAAAAACTACGTAACTTGGGATCGTCTACTGCTAATGTAGAGTCTATATTTGCGCCCGAGATCATAAACAACTTCTGGTAACGTTACCAACAAGAGGCAGATCTGTTCTGTTTTCTCGCGAACTGGTTGTGAAAAAAGATATCAAATGCGGTTTGATCAAAGGAATTCGACCAATTCTCTGCCCTCTGGAGCCATTCTAGCAGGTAAAGCTTTAGTACTAGTACTTTGCTACCGGGTAACACTTTGGGAACTGACAAACGATGTGTTGTCTCCAACCAGGGGACTACTTATTTGCCTGGCCCTCAGAAGAAAACCCGACCTACCATTTTTTTCACAAAGTTTGTTGCGTTTCTACTAGACCAGTTGCACTTATATTACGTAAAAACACATACCTGATAGTGTGGAGCGGTCGTCTCACTTTGTGCACGGGAAACAAGGAGCTCACGATCACTTTCCGGCAGAGACTAACTCGCTGAAAAGTCCATTGACGTACCCATTGAAAAATTTGTCCCTCTGTGCCTCAGGGTTGACCGTCGTCAAGACAACAAGTGTTGCCGTCACTACGAAACGTTACCTTTACAGTTTACCCAGTAGCTACTCTGTGTGTTGACCACGATGTACTCAAGAACGGAACTTTACATATGGGTGACAGGTGTAAAGTTGCGCGGTTAATCATTACTTACCAAGGGCAAGAACAAAATGTAGAGATATTATCAGGAGATCGGGGTACACTCTTCAAAAGTTCCGCTTTCTAAATAAACAAGTGCAGTCACCACAATACAGCTCGTAGCCGATTGTACGTGTAACGTTATATTGTATTACTGATGAAACCCAATCTCAGGATAATAATGACTTTAGCAAACATCGCAACTCCGCTGGTTCTTTTTCCAGGAACCGGGGCTGACTTCC
Organism: Branchiostoma lanceolatum; assembly: GCF_035083965.1. Classification (NCBI taxonomy): domain Eukaryota; kingdom Metazoa; phylum Chordata; class Leptocardii; order Amphioxiformes; family Branchiostomatidae; genus Branchiostoma; species Branchiostoma lanceolatum. The sequence goes on along the minus strand of NC_089725.1, from coordinate 22,583,216 downwards.
TGGAACTCGAACTGAAGATTGACAAACATTCTGGACTGCATCTTCCACCGTGGTTGTGGAATTTAAGGAAACATCATCAGGACAGTTTTATTTCCCGTGTCTTGTTAGATTTATTGGTAATCCATGTCATGCTGTTCAAATATGACGACTACACTTCAGAAAACAAGAGGCGCGATTTCCATCATGGGTAAAACCGTACAGTTCATAGCCGTACATCCACAACAATGTTAAAGAGTATACAACACGAATGGCATTGGACAAGCTTTAAATTTCTTGCACAAGTGGGAAAAAGCTTTCCTTGACGATACCTTGGGTTTGCAGTACTTACACATTTAATATGTTGCGCATGCAAGACATGAAATATAGCATGAGCGTCGTCGAGTCCATTTAGTCTTGTCGAAAAGAGCACTGCAAATGTACCTTAACTTGTCGGAAACATGTACATGTAGCGTTGTGTTTGCTTAATTGTCACCTATAGATCTAGAGATCACGTACACACACTGGTGGGTAAACAAGGCAACTAGGATTGGCTGGGGGGAGTTCGCGTCAGCAGTTTGGCTATTTTTGTCTTCATTCTGCTTAAGTAAACTTTCGATCAACATACAGGCTTTTTTCAAATCGCCAAGCACAGTTTTCATTCCGTGCCCCTTGGAAAATAAACCTATAGCTAGCTCTAATCAAGTCCTTAAAAAAAGGAACATACCTGGTATATATACATATACCCAGTAAATATGCCCGCCAAGGAAAAAGCAGTAATCATAAAAAGACAGGCTTCACCAGACTCAACTACTGCAACTTCAGAACTGTCTTGAGCAAGAACCTGTCTACTGATAAAGTAGATGACTGGTGTACTTCAACCCAGAACGTTGAAATTTTGGGCCATGACTCATGTAAATAACAAACATATGGACCCAGAATCAATAATCTGGAGCAGTCACCGACATTATGTTTCTAATGAGAGCAAGTGCAGTAGAGGGGAATGGGGCATCCAGAGGAGGGCAATAGATTTATCATGCAAAGTTTCAGCAATTGTCAGACTGTGAGGTTGATGAAACTATAACATGAATGGGTCAACACTGGTTGCTTATAAGCGTGATAAGTCTTAGTTTCTTACCTGGTCAATGAACCTTTTTTTTTCATATATAACTACAATCAAACCGTGCCGTGTCAACTACGCCAGGCTTAATTTTTCAGAAAATTATAAACAAGAATATAAACAAAGAGTACATTACACTCTTCTTGAATGTACAGAGTTTCATGTCAGCAGAAATGATAAAGAATGACACATGCCTTCATTTTGACACATATTGTTGATCCTCAGATAACTATCAATATTTGAGAAAGCTTACATCAAGTGTTATATACCCAATAGGCATACATAGTAACAAACAAACAGAGAATTCGATATATGATTGATTAGGATCCGGGAACAATACTGATACATACATTCACTTGCTGTAACAAATGATATGCACAGATCTATTTGACACTGATTTCAAAGTACATATGTGACATATCTATGTATCCCATGAATTAAAATTGGCAATATTTAAAAACGTTCATGGATTTTATTCCATGTGTCATAACAACAAATGTAATATGATAAGCGCTATGGCTTGGCTACCACAGTGTCATTGGAGTTACAATATTCTACTTCACGTCAATGGAAATACTATGATGAAAGTTCGTCATAAAAACAAACAAACCAAAACGCAAGGTTTTCCACGGCGTAGTTATACACTTATTTCAATTAACGTTATGCACTTTAATTATTTCTTTAATTGTTTCATTCATTCCAAACATTTTGTTAGAAGAACACAAAATTCATTTCAACACATGTCTCTCAGCGGATAGAGTATGATGTGTTCTGTACATAGCGGAATTGAAGTACGAGTAATTAATCTGCTGATCACAGTGATGCCACCTTTTCATTTAGAACCAATAATAAAGCTAGGCCATTTTGTTTTATTTTGTGGGTTTTAGTTTTTCACCCTAGTTCATGCATTACGACGTACAACATACATAAAGCATATGAAGTCACAGTAAACATTTTAAGACCCATCGAACTTCCGACGACCAGCAGGGCATTGCCCTTGGTTCTATTTCCTCATATCAAGGAGCATTTCACAGATCAACACACCCAGAGCCAGTAGAAAACATCCCTTGTGGGATAACGAGCCACACTACTAGTATCTTCAGCGCCTATTTTGCAGTCTACCGAGGCGTGCAGCCTTGTCTCCTTTGCCAATTAGGCATAGCCCTACGATGAGTGCCAGGACCGCCAGTCCTACAATGAGCCACATGAGCCCCAGCAGGATGGCCCATCCCCAGCCTTTCCCATCACAGCTGTACCAGTTGTAACCCTTCTCCCACTTCCAGCAGCCCGTGCAGCAGCGGATGCAACTGTGGGTGTTTTAGGATCAAGAATGGACGATTATCATAATTGTAACAGATCGTGTTTCAAGAGTGAATTGCCTACAATGTTAACACAGACAGGGGTATTACTTGCCAAGTGTTTATCTATGGTTTATGAAACGTCGAGGTGAGATAGCTTTACAGTCGTCTAATCTGGTCTAGCGACCTAAAACTGGACCGACTGCTCCCAATCCACTGCCGACATAAGGTTGGTAGTGATCGGGGGGAAGGCCCTTAGATAAGCTGGTGTTTGAACAGACAGATCTAATGTACTACTTACCCATCTTTGCGCGACTGAGTTTCTGCATCCTCAGCAGGGACCTCAACCACAGTGTATGAAGGGCGTGGTGGCACTGCTTGAATATTGGTCCTGTAAGATTCGAAAATTCATGGCCAGAGAAATCCCAATAGACAACCTTAGGACTATCGAATTACATGCGGCATGGGAGTCTTTTTTCTTAGAAAAGCTAACCTGACATCTTTGTCAATTTCAGCTTAAAGATAGATAAGGCCACAGCATGTAAATTTTATGGATGACATCTACAAATTTAATGCGTGGGGGCGGGATAAAAAATAGATGGGCAAGAAACAAACAAGATGGCTAGATTTTTTAGAATAGACAACATAAACGCTGTAACAAGAATTGAAGCGACAAAACATGCCACAGCCAACAGGTCTTTCATTCCTGTATCCAAGAAGTGCACAAAGTGACTGGTATCACTTACAAGTTACCACGTTCACAACCACACTCATGGCTACGACATTGTTGCCACTTTTACAACTATCGAACTAGTTTTCACTTCACAAATACGCTCCCAGTGGCCACCTCACTAGTGACACTTCTACAAGCACAATCAAGGCTACAACATATATTTTCCCATTTTGATACTTTCCCGTCGCGTTCACCATCTCCGGAGGGCAAAATATTTTTTGTTTCAAAATCAGGCAAAAATCAATGAGCGCGCTGATGTCATCCATAAGATCTATAAACTGTGGCCTAAGCTTGATTTTCGTTTCTATATGCTTTTTTTCTAAAAACATCAGCCGTGACGAAAAACTTGTAGCAACAACTACAAAGCGGACGTAGGCATTAACTCCAATAAACTCCACTCATAAATTACGATAACACACTAGGTCAGGACTAACCTTTCAGAAGAGCATGTGATCATCCTGAGGATGCTGACAACCTGTTCTGCTGTTGGTCTCTGGTGAGGATAAGATGCCAGCATGGACCGGACCAGGGTCTGAGGGGAAATAAAGTTTATCAGTGTTAGGGTTTTCATCATAAAATGATGGGCCACACTTTTCTGCAGGATGAGGACCAATTTTTTTCAATACCCTAGTATGCGTCGACACAGACTGTTTTCAGATAAAAATTATGCAAAAAGGAAAATCCTTTACAAAACTCATGATAATTTTCGAAGATAGTATATTTCTAAATCAAAAGTCCAAGATCACGAATTGCCGGCAGTATGCCATATGGGGCCATGAAACTTAAATCAGATTTAGATTATGTGTCCCTCCCGTTCCCCAGGTAACGTTAGACGATCTAAGAAAATCGCACTCACCTTGACCGGAGACCCCGGCTGTTCACTTGTCATCAGCATGTCTGTCACCGGGTATCCAGGATGTTTGATTATGATCACAGCTACAGTCGTGACTTGCCCATTTTCGTACATGACAGGCACAATGTTTCTTGGCCTGCTGGCTGGATCTGTCACTGGGACGGCTGGATCTGTCGCTGGGGCGACTGGATCTGTCGCTGGGACGGCTGGATCTGTCGCTGGGACGGCTGGATCTGTCGCTGGGACGGCTGGATCTGTCGCTGGGACGGCTGGATCTGTCGCTGGGACGGCTGGATCCGTCGTCACGTCCAAGATGGCGGCTATGATCAAGCCCAAGGCGAAGACATCAGCCTCGGCGGTGTACTTCACGAGATTTGGTTGTTGTACTGTTGCCAGCAGTAGGAAAAAAATGATAAAGATAGCTGGAAACTAAGAAATTGTTTCCGGGAAAAGTTAGTTTGATTCAGAGGGATATATTCTCCATCGTCCAATGGGTCCTTCGTCCAGCATTGAATAAAAAAGCCGAGTGCATAGCCATGCAATAGTAAAATACTACTCACAACAGGTGGTACAGTAACTAGTCTTTTTTTCATATTGACTTAACCTAATATTGACTTAACCTAAACTTGAATGTACTCGAAACTAGGGTCATAGATGAATTATTGCTTTGGATGTACCTTCTGATTAGCCTCAGATTGCCATCGTTGTCCAAATAACACAACACCAGGAAACCATCCGGCTTTACTCTTCACATTCTCTTGTTGATAACAAAGCTTTTAAATTCTTGGGTTGACGAAATTATTTGTCATGTGCATGCCTTACCCAACAGTGGTCCTATGATTTCAGGTGACAAGTACAGCATTGCATTGTTGGCAGCCTGCCTGTAGTAACTGTTGACATCCGACCCGCTCTGTTCCCAAACGCGGACAAGGCCGAAATCTGCAATCTAAGGGACAATGGATAACGATCTCAATGAAATAGATAATTTGTTACATATCACCTGTATGTTACAGTTTGAAAGTTAGACCAACATTATTTCTGGTTGCAAACGCCTCTCCAAAACTTATTATCGGGAAGTGAGAAACTTCGTCTTACCAATGTACATGTAGAGAAAAACGTTTTCTACAGAGCTATTTGTATAGGATCCCGGATCCTAGGTTACCGGTGCGTGTTTTGGAGAGTCTACGATAACGGGCCGCAAGGACTAAGTCTGGCATGAGTTCTAGTGACGTAAGAACTTGACGATGAAGGTGTGGCGGAGACGATGGAGAATGAATGGTTTGTGTTCTATTGAAACGCGTTAAGTTTGTTATTAATGAAAAGTGCATACCGCAAATAGCAGACCATGCACAATGAATCACAATTGACCTTGACAATCGGTTTCTGTCCGAAGATGTCCACCAAGATGTTCTCAGGCTTGAGGGCTCCGTGGACGACGTTTTTACCATGCAGATATGCGACGCCCTCTGCCGTGTCACAAAGTAATTGCAGAACGGTCGCTCGGTTAAGATTGTTGCCCAAGATGAAGCTGTACAATTAAAGTGCGGAAACGATGTGAGTTCTTTATTTCTGTCCACCAAAGGCATAACATGACAGCAAGCACTAGGGGAGTCTTCAATGGTGCCCCGTCGACAGTCTGGATTTCACGGACGTATATGAAGAGAAGTAGTGCAACTATCGTGTAGTTCGCACGTGTTAACATAATAACTTACCGGTCCAGGGTGCCTCCGTTGCAGTAGTCCATCACCAGCCACACGTCCATGGCCGGGGTGTTCAGACCGTTCTCTGTGAACACCTGGGTGAACTGCATGATATTTGGGTGTTCTCCGGCCTACATATTTGACAAAATAATAAGATCAAACAGCCTTTTCGGGGACACAAGATAGTTACATTCGACCAGAATGTCGCTGGTCCCTTGCAGTTTTAATTTTCTAATTTTCCTTTTCTTAATGGAAGCATTCTTTCAATAGCAGCACTTTTGTCTGTCTTATAGTCATGCAATCTGTCCTGTAGTTTAAGTATAATCTAATCAACACCACACGTACATAGACCAAGGAAAACATAACAAATTATTGAATTTTCCTACATGAGATTGAGAGCAACAGCGGCTACACTCGCTAGCTCTTTTCTAGCTCATTTAGAAAAAATAATCATTAAACCAGTGTCACCTGCTGTAGAGCATGGATCTCCTTCAGGACGACCTGGCCCTTGTCGATGGAGTCCACGGTGAGACACTTCAGTGCGTGTGTGCTGCCGTCCTCCTCACGGTCCGCCTTGTACACCTTACCGAACGCACCCTGCCCGAGCTCCTGTAGGTTCGTGTATTTCTCCATGTTGGCTAAAAGCGAGTCAGAACGACATGTATATCACCACAGTTTGTATACAGTAAATGGCCAAGGTTTGCCGCTGTACTTTAGGTGCTGTAATCAATAAGAAAGCCTTTTGAGTCTAAAATGACTTAGTGCCGAAATTTGCGTGGTGGTATAATTGTGCCAGCTGCAGGTCAGTGTTGCCAAGACCAAACAACAGCCACCCTTGACAGTCTTGTATGATGGGGGGCCGTAGAAATCTGAGCGAACGTATTTGTTTCTTTGCATGCCATACCGTGGCAAGCAGACCTGACATGTTTTGGTCTTACGACGCTTCGTCTGTAGCTGTCAAGGCTGCCCAAACCCCCAAAAATAGATTTGAATGAATGGATGGCGTATTCAAATATTTGACTTGTTCTTGCAAATATCATTGTTTGAATGTTCAGTGCAGATTCGTACTACCCTATTGCTAGCCATAACGCCCATGAAGGCACAAGTATAATGTCAGCAATGCCCAGTTAAGATTCAGGTTTGAAGCGCTCGCTCGTTAGCTGCGATATGTTCAAATGTCACAGTTGTTCGCATCGGGTTTTTCTTGTATTCGTGTACAGTTTGCAAGTAGTTTAAAAAAATCACGGTCATATTTATCTGACTGATTTTTTTTTTATTTCACGTCCAGTATTTATCCCTACCTCCTGAAATGAAATATCTAGTAACTTTGGCATGAATTTGACAAAACAATATTTCTCAGCTATGAAAGTCATCTGGTGTGTTATCTGGGTAGAGTCATAAAGTAGCCTTAGTCACAGGCTAACGCCATGACACAATGCCTCCTGCCATAACATACACAATGCATAACCTTCAAGCATGATTTTAATAAACACGGAATCCTGCAACAACTTGAAGTCCCGTGGAAAGGAACAAGCCACAGAAGTCTGGAAAAACAAACTTTGCGCTATGAACTCAAATCACGGTGTAATGTAATGGAAAAGTACGACAACAAACAACTCAAGATTGATACCAGGTAAACCGACACACACAAACCCTGGACAAAAGAGTATTCTGTTGTACTACCAACTCAGTAATCGAGCGAATGAAGACGCAAGCAAACAGTTCATGATTGGCGTCATTAAAATGCCCAAGTAAAGAAGCGACGCTGAAACAAACCCAGGATGGAGAAACAACACCGTTACGGTCAATCATTCCAAGATTGATACGGGCATGCCGCTCAGGAAGTGACGGAAAACCTAGATTGTAAACTGTACTTCCACGGCCGGCTAACTCCTCTGACATATTATTCAGTCTGCCTGGCCAATGACCCTACTATCTTTCTAGCAACCTATGGAGTTTGGTAGAGACTATGCACCATCCGGGGTTTAGACCTTGTAGGCTCCTAGTGAAAGCCAGGTCAGTGGGCGAGTTGGGATAAGCGCGTTTTAACCAGGCTACCATCAAGCCCACAGTGCATATCGAATCGGCACATATCAGGCGTAAAGTTTGACATGGCTCCTTTTTGTCTTATGTTGCGTCTAAATTCATTCATTTATCTCATTTGCACACAGTTACCGAAGGCGCTAACCCCGGCCCGATGAATAAATTAATGACGTACCCGTAAACCTGGACGTAGTGTTTCAGTCAAGATATACAGCTTGATTCTGAAGAGGAAGAATATTTCAAAAATCCTACAGGATTAGAGACGCCAATTCTCAGAACAAAGATAAAAAACAGCTACGTTAGTCACAATCACTGAGTTCAAATGTTAAGTAATTGCCCGAAAAAATATAAACTTCTGGCAAACCATGGCCTGTTCTGTTTGTTCTTGAACTGATTTATAAGATATCAAATGCGTTTTCATCAAAAGAGTTCGAACAGTTATTTGTCTTCTTCTTCTTGTTGACACTTTTCTGGCAGATAAAGCTTTAGTTGGTAAAACTTTGGAAGAAACGGACAAACGATTCGTTGTCTCCATATAAGCGATTACAAAAGCTACTGTCACTCATAGCCGACCTTAATCTCCCGATCTTCCTCAGACCAGTAGCCGCGAGGAAGGTCACCTGTGGTTGGACAGCGAGGTTGCCGTTCGTCTTCGTCTGCGCCGGCCGACTGAGTTTTGAAAAATCAAACTCGGGAAAGCTATATTCTTCTTAGATGCGTTCAGATGAGTAAACGGGGAGCTAGAATAGGGTGGATCCCAGGCTACTTCCAACCCAACCCAACGTCAACCTTAGTCGGGAAGTGGTTGGGAGCAAATTCGATTGAAAGAGTTGAATGTGTGACAGGAGCTTTACCTACATAGTTCTTCGACCTGACATGGAAACCGACCCTTTTTTTCTCAAAAACTATGGCAGAAGCACATAACTTTACATATAAATGTACGTACCTGTTAGTATGGAGCTGCCGTCTCACCTTGATCACGGAAAACAAGAAGCTTTAATTCACTTTCCAGCAGGTACTAATTATATATTGACTCGTTGAAAAGTCCACTGACGTACCTATTGAAAATCTGTTCCGACCGTGCCGCAGGGTTGACTGTCGTCAAGACAACCGTCACTACGCATCTTTACCAATCAGCTGATCTGCGTGTTGACTGCGATTTGTTCAATAATGGAACTTTGCATTTGGATGACAGGTGTAAAGTTGTGTGGTTAATCATTACAGACTCAGCAACCGTAGAAATATGACCAAGAGAATAGTCTTCAGACGTGTTGTCACCTGATACAACTAGAGTCCCAACTGTTTAAAGCCCCGGTCACATTTAATGTACAATAGCCTTACAAATGAGATTCTTTCCCGGTTCATAAGTTTGAGAAGTAGTGACTCAATCGTTTAAACACATTAAACCAATCGTAGCTGCATGTGAAAAAGTACCCTTATCAACTAGCACTTGTTTGCAACCAGGGTTTATCCAATGTTTATTCATCTTGAAGTTTTATTCAACGTTTACGAATATCATCTATCTTCATTGGCCATGTTGCTTTATCAGAGAAGTCATGATCACTGTCTGAAACTCTGCATTATTATGAACAACGCCATATCAACCGCTTCATACCACTCTTATTGAATGTGAATATCATGTACAGTTTCATGCAAGCAAAAATGATAAAGAATGACACATGGCTTGATGTTGACACTTATAACTGATCACCAGATATCTGTTTGTGTATTCAGACACCATACATTATGTAATTGATAGAGTAATACTACGCATATTCACTTGCTGTAACAATATCTAGACAACAAGAAATTTGACACTGATTTTTCTCAGTATATTAGTAACATATAGCCACTTTCTATCTCCATTCAAAGTCTGTTACAACCGGTCAGGAATAAGAGGCTAACACATGTTGCAATTGATATTACAACCAATTTGGAAAGATTGGACGAAGTAGAGACTAAAATTGATCTATTATAGTACAAGCTATTTTCCAACCGCCCTGATACAACCATGTTAGACGCTGATGGTCAACCCAAAGATTAACTGTCAGCATTTCAACATTTCACGTGAATGAACAATACCACATGTATAGACTGACCGTAGTGAGAGCAGACAAAATGAAAAGGGGGCTATAGTTAGATTAGGAAAGATAATAATGATGATACATACATTTAGGTATACTTGCCGTGTGCAGTGCAGATCAATGCATTATAAACTACTGTAGTACCGTATGTAGTAACGGTTGTAAGTAGACCATTTGAGGCTCTGAAATCAATGGTCCCAAACTATTTTCCAAGCAGTTTGAACATCTGGGCTACAAAAATATCTCTCAGTTCTAGATGTGCTTTGGGGTCAAATTGCTTTTATTTAACACGATTGAATAGTCAACAGATAACAATGATCTTCGTGGCTATCCCCTCCTTCTATTTCCAGTGTAGTAGCTAACAATACGTCATGATTGCGATATTGATAGGTAGGCATACACTGTTTTCAAATATTTTTCGGTGCAGTTACACTTTCAAATTTTCATGGGGCGCAGTATACACAGTACCACCTTAACGAAGTTTTAATGAACGTATTTCCAGCGATAGCACACTAGGTAGCTTTCATGTTTTACCTTTGCCTTAGGTTCAACTTCAGTTACTTTTGTCAAAGTCAACAAATTTGTCGGTATTGAAGCTAGGTGTATCCATGTAACCTGCTTTCATTGCGTTTTACTGTAAAGCAGTGTCTTACACTAAGATGCGTCACCCTGTGTTTACTCTTAGTAGTTTCTTTTTTACAGCTATTGGGATAGAGTGAGGTGTGATATTGGACCCCCGTTGAGTTCAGACGTGCCATCAAGTCCCCAATGGATTTTCGCGGGCTAATCTTTCATATGCTAAAAGAAACAAAACTTGACAACATTTTTAGTCTGTAAATGCCTTGATAACTTTGTCAAGCATCGTTCCTCATAGTCTATAGAAAATTATTCTACGAAGACTTTTTTTAAACCGCGTATTGGGTCCCCTATGGTCGCTCTGAATATACCTCACACCATACTCCACCATAGCGGCCGTATAAGAGAAAATGTTGAAAATTTCCACCTGAAAATAAGCATGTAGCCTATACAGAAACATTTTTTTTTTATTCATGTGCAATTTCAGTCTCCTTCAATATCTGGAAGTAAATCAGGGAGAGAGGGTACCGAGAGGGATCCGCAAGGGGGGGATAATGGTTCGTCATACTGACAACATGGGAAGAAACAATTGTATAGAGAACATGTTAACCAACACAAGCAGTTTTTGAAATCCGTCTCTCTCTTACTACAAAGAAAACAGCAAAAGAGACACGTCGCAAAGTAAACGTACAAAGCGAAGCAAATAACAAACATCATAAAATGCAACGTAAGCACGAAGCAGACCACCCACACAATCACCAGCAGAAACATCTTTCCGATAGCCAACACGGATGAGCGCCAATCTTCCGCGTTGTCGCTCGTCCAACATGCATAACAGCAGGTACTGAGTCTGTAGAAATTGAGTATCGAGATTAGCACCTCGTGTTTTCATTGTCTGTGGTAAACGCAAAACGAGTCATTTATAACATTTATATATCGTTTGCTTGTAGTTTTCCGGATTTGATTGGGTTGAAGGGCATAATTCAAGTACCTTTGAGTGTTGTTGGTTTGTTCGGTATCATATTTGGTATGAGGTTAGGACTTTATATATCAAAGAAATGGTAAGAATTAGCCATAAGCTGCTTCGCACTAATATACATTTTGTTCTGAGCGATCCAGCGTCCATCCGAATTCCTTGCGGCAAGGTAGAGGCCGTCGGCAGTAAAGGCTTACACTGAACATAGTATAGGTTATGAACAAGAGTTTTTGGAATGGCAGGTGTGCTTTTGTCAATGACTTTGAGAACCAGAAGACTCAGAACGTAATGAATTGATGTCCATAATTGTTGGCTTGTTGGTAAACGATATGATACTCTTGGTTTTGAATGATCAGAACGTAATGGTAATGACAGAAGTAAGATAAGAAGCGCAAATGGAAAACAAAGAGAAAGTACTAGTCTTAGTCTAGGATTGTTTTAAAAGTGATTCTTGTGAAATCTTTGGTAAGTGGATTATTCCTGGTCTAGAGTGAGCTCGAGAAACGTGATCAGCGATTAAGAAAAATATAGAGTTGCTGACCGATCCTTGCACGTCAGAGCCTCTGTATTCTCTTCAACTGGCACTTCCACCACAGTGTAAGGAGGGGGTGAAGGCGGCGACGATAGTGGTTGGATGTTGCCCCTGGAGGATCAGAAGTATATCTTAGTGGGTTTTTTCCTACACTGTCTTGTCATCAACTATGCGTGATAGACAGTACTGATTAAAGGTAGACCGGGCGATATGCAGGCATATGGTTGGGAAGCTAGGAGGAAACGATGATCAATTACTAGCGTAGCACGTTATTACGACGTTATCACAACTAGTCGTGACTCACCTGTCAGAGGAGCCGGTGATCTGTCTGAGGCTGCCGAGGACCTGCTCTGATGTTGGTCTCTGGTGAGGATCAGCTGCCAGCATGGACAGGACCAGGGTCTGAGGATAAAATAATTAGCTTGTTGGTGTTGAATAGAACATGAGGGAGTAAGGGGGTAAATGTCACATTTAGATAACGTTATACTGTACCTTAACAGGAGACTCCGGTGATTCACTCGTCATCAGCATGTCTGCCACAGGGTATCCCGGATGTGTGATCATGACCTCAGCCACAGCCTTGGGTTGCCCATTCACGGGATCCGGAAGGAACGGCGTAACTGTCGTCCGATCCAAGATGGCGGCTATGATCAGACCCAAGGCGAAGACATCAGCAGTCTTGGTGGCGTAGGTCACCTGACCAGGTCGTTGTGCTGTTGACAATAATGAAGCCTTACTTCTCGTTGAGTTAAGAACAAAAAGTACCTGACACAAGGAGGTCTACATCATTTGTCACCCCCAAGTCATTACCATAATCAACATAATCCGGAATTAGAATATATGAATTCCCTAAGAATGCATTCGTGGACTCAGGTATAGGTGAAATTTCTAGAATCTTTCAAAACGTGCCCAATACTACACGGGCAGGCTCCAGCTCTGGGTCGTCGCCAAAACCTCCTAATCAATCGTCTTACCCAACAGTGGTCCGATGATTTCAGGCGACAGGTACAGCCTGGTACCGACCGCAGTCTGCATGTAGTAACTGTTGATGTCCCAACCGCTCTGCTCACAGACACGGGCAATGCCGAAATCTGCAATCTAATGGATGGATACAGAACTTTAATCAGAGCAACAAGTCGTTAACCTGCTTTATACTATGTATATATTAACTAGAGTTCCACGACCTCATACCTTCGCCAAATGAGTTTAACCTGTATGACTGACGTATTAGGAGTGTCTCTCATCAATTATAAATCATACTAGTTGATCGTCTTCACCCAAATCACAGACGTTGTCCAAAGTATAAGCTTAACAAAAAAGGTTATGCTAACATCATCAATTATGCAAATGAGCTCCCTATTAGCATAATTTGATTCAACTATGTTCACCTTCACATAACTTCCAAAATACCACAACCACAACTATGAAATTGCCATCATTTACCTGTATGGAGTTATTCATTAATTATGCAAATTAGGCCTACAATTGCATATTTTCTATCTATCAACATCCCTCTCTTCCTCAGTTACAAATGTCACATATTTGAATATTCATATCATGGAACACAGCCGGTTTTTTTTCTAATTGTCTCATTTATTATCGTCCAATCATACAAAGTATCACGTCAGCTATCTATATACCAAAATTCATGACCATCCATCAAGCCCATCTTAAGTAAGTTAAAGTAATTTCTCATTGATTAAGCAAATGAGGTCCTCATTCGCATAGTTAATATCTATTAATATTTCTCTCTTCCTCAGATACATATGTCACATGTTTGAGAGTCCTACCATGGAATTTGGTGGTTGTATAAACTTTCCTCATTAATTATGCAAATTAGACACTGATTTGCATAATAAGTATCTAATCATGTACATCATCACTCAAGCTTTCTATTTACCAAAATTCATGACCATCCATCAAGCCCTTCTTGAGTTATTCCCTTTCAAAGTCTGAACCAAAACCTGCTCCTGCAGTTCAAAAAAGGCCGCCAGGGGGCCAAAACCGATACCACTTACTCTCTGTCCAAAGACCAATTATCCACTCAAAAACCAGTTCCATAGCTTGTCCAGAACACGAGACATCAAAACAGGAAGTTCCGCTGCAGTACCGTAACAAGCCGCTAGGGGACCCAAAATCTAATCATTTCCAAGTCTCATCAAGACCTACTCACCTACCAAATATGAAGACAATCCATCCAAGCCTTCTCGAGTTATGCTGGTCGTTACATACAAACAGACAAACAAACGCCACCCTATGCATAACCTTGTCAGCGAAGGTAAAACGATACTAGTACTAGTAGTTTCAGGCTACTTATGTACAGAATGACAAAGTCAGTCATGATTGACCTTGACAATCGGCAGCTTCCCGGAGTTGTCAATCAAGATGTTGTCAGGCTTGAGAGCTCCGTGGACGACGTTCCTGCCGTGCAGGTAAGCAACGCCTTCTGCCGTGTCACACAGTAATTGCAGAACCGTAGCTGGGTCAGGATTGCTACCTGAGACAAATCTGTTCCGGACAGTTACATTTTTGGAAAATTGTGCACATGTACGTATTCGGTAAAAATGTAAAATGCAGAAATGTTCGCTATTATTCTATGTTTGCGGTTTTCACGGTAATCTCCTTGCCGCGAACTTAAGACCACCGCAAAAAATTTTGCCCTCATATCCCCTTGTCCATCATTGTCTCAAGCGCGAAATCAACTTTAAACCCCCGTGAACACCCCATTTTCTCCCTACCGCGAAATTTAAACCACGCGAACTTAGATGCATTTACAGTATATCATATTTGTGAACACTAGCAGTCTCACCGTGAGAGAGCAAACAAAAGTGTAACATTTCTACTTTTTTGTTTAACTTGTAACTTTTTTCTTTATCTCGGACTGGAGCTTACAGCCTACGAGCAAATGTAAGAATGTAGGTAGTGTCATGAGTGTGTGCAAATGCAATGTATCATAACGTACCTATCTAGGGTGCCTCCGCTGCAGTAGTCCATCACCAGCCAGACGTTTAGTGTCGGGGTGTTCAAACCGTTCTCTGTGAACACTTCCGAGAACTGTAAGATGTTTGGGTGTTCTCCAACCTACATTGTTGACGATATGAACCAACAGTTTTTAGAGGATCGCAAACCAGTTACTTGTGTCTGTACATAACAGGATATTCGTAGAACCATCAAGCGTCATTTCAATTTTTAACGCTTTTCCATCTAACGGTAAGTTCTTTAGTTGTGATTTTTACAAATTACTCATCCTTGCCTTTGCGCAATTTTTGTCTGTTTGTCACAGAAAAACCAATTTCATGATTTTGTCCGACTGAAATTTAAGAAATTTCTTATTGGAGGCGGCCACTTTGTAATGACCGGCATCGGCCTTACCTGCTGTAGAGCACGGATCTCCTTCAGGACGACCTGACCCTTGTCGATGGAGTCCACAGTGAGACACTTCAGTGCGTGTGTGCTGCCGTCCTCCTCGCGGTCCGCCTTGTACACCTTACCGAACGTTCCCTGTCCAAGCTCTTGTATGATTGTGTATTTCTCCATGTCGTCGACTAAACGTGAGACAGAACGATATCCCCGCCATCACCATCAAAGGAAGATAGCAAACAACTCAAGGTTGGCGACATGCATCGAGATGGCACGGAGACTATCTAAAGATATATACTGACACGGGTTACGTAAGTAATTCAAGTGTGCTGTCGTTTTTACAGTTTACTTCGCAAGTAATTCCACACGAGTATGAAAATGAATATCATGGACGTGTTCGGAGACTACTTAAGTTACAAATGACCGAAGACCAACAAATAACACAAGGTAGATCCGTTCTTTCCTCAATTGATTTAATATTGAGATACACAAACTGCATGTGTGTATCCAACACGCGTCAGTCAAGAGAATTCAACTTTTTCTGGACACACTTCTTGTGGACAATGTTCAGTCTTTTGGCGATGAAAGTTTTGAATGTTAGAAACTCACAGACGACGTCTTGCCCTCTTATAAAGACAACAGAACAGAAAATTCTATTGTAGATTCTATTTTCAGATCAAAATTGCAGGGAAGCTGGCTCTAATAAATATGTACGCACCTTTTCGTTCAGGACTCAGTATCCGATCCAATCATGGGACAGCGCCCCTACTCATGAAACAAGAACCCACTGTCACCTTCGAGCAGAAACTAACGTTGCCGTTAAAACGTCCATAGACGCACTGGCTTATGCAAACTTTATACAGGCTGTGCCGTGGCCCGGGATGCCAGTGCAGCTTATGTTTTCGTAGCTACGTACCTTTACCCAGTAGCTACTTTGTTTGTTGACCGGGTTGTGTTCAAGAGTAGAGATTTGCTTTTGGAATCCAGTAGGGCATTTGTAGATTTGTGGTATTAATCATTACACAGCCAGGGTGCACGGGACTGGATTGTAGAAATGCAAACAGATAAAACCATTAGTATTTACTCTTCAAATTCAACAGTTCGGAGCGACAAAGGAATACTACGCAGTGGTTTGAATAGAGCTCGGTTACTGGTGAAACCAAGGAACTCGGTCTGGCGCCAATGACTTAGACAAACATCCCAAGGAACTGGACTTATTTTCGCGAACGATAGAATCCAGAACAAACAGTCCGGTCTGCTGCTGGCACAGAGATAAATTATCGGGACGGTTTTACGTGAAGCGTCTTCTTGGATTTATTGGTAATCTATGGTTGATTTGATACGAGACTTCAGAACGGTCTTGGCTCACGCGAAAGGGGACGCAATCCCCGTCATAGGCAGAAGCTGAACTATATCCAATGTATACTAAGCAATATGCAGTATTTCACTATCCACAAAATATAATGATTTGCTACACGCATGACAAATTTCCTTGTAAAAGTACTTTTTCTCGACATATAACATGCACCTTGCGATTTCAAGTGTAACATTACATTCATAATTGCGCGTGTCAAACATTAAGTGCTTCTTTGTCCAGTCGATTTAGTCTTGTGAAAAAGAACATGAACTTATGTCGGCAACGTGCAGCGTTGTGTTTGTTCAAATGTCACCTATAGATATTACATATCCACGCAGACTGGTAGGTAAACAAGGTAACCATGACAACTAGGATTGGTTCGGGGACGTTCGCGTCAGCAGTTTGCTCTTTAGACTTTCCTACGTTTTCTTCAAATCACCTGGTAGTTTTCAGTCCGTTTTATACCACCACCACTTCCCACCTGCATATTGATAAGCAGCGTTGAAAGGCAGGCCTTGTAGATCCTGTATTGTTAAGTCTGCTCTTTGTTTCCTGCTCTTTTGAAAAGGACTTACTCTAGTAAGGCAGGTACCAAGTCTAAGTCAAAGTCTAAAACCTAAACTATCAGGAATATAAACCTGTCCTACAGAACATCATTGAATCACTCTGAACCCATCCTCAACAAAACACACAATAGCAACATACCCGATACCCAGTAAACATACCAGCAAAGGAAAAAACAGGCTTCACTCAACTCAACGGCTGCAACTTCTTGCTTAACTGTCTTGCTCAAGAGCTTATCAACTGGTAAAAAAACAACTGGAGTACTTCAACCCTGAACTTTGCAATGTTGGGTCATGTAAATAACAAATGGCCCAGTTAGCCCCAGTATAATCAATTTTTCTGGAGCAACCACCTACATTTATGTTACTAAGGGTAGGGTACAGACCGTAGTGAGAGCAGATGCAATGGATACAGGAGGCTTCAGAGGAGGGCAATAGATACATGTAGTATATGTACATTATGAAAAGGTTTTAGCAAAGCTTTAGACTGTGATCACTAATTTTGTCTTATTATGTACAAGGCAACCTTACAAATAAAGCTACATGTAACGGTTAGTATCTCCAAACATAGGATAAAGTACAACATTAGTAGAATTCAGAATTTCAGATCAACAATGGTTCACTGGTTGCTTATAATGATAATGGTTAGTTTCTTTACTGGTAAGGGTACTTTTGTTTTACATATATAGTGTAGTTACAACCATGCCATGTCAAACACATTACACTCTTCTAGAATGTAATACACAGAGTTTCCTAGATGCAGAAACTATAAAAAATGACACACAGCTTCATTTTAACACATATAATTGATCATCAGACAACTATTTGAGCATGCTAACACCAAATATTATGCCACTGATAGGCATACAGCCATAGGGCAATCAGAGAATTAAGTATATGATTGGGAATAATGATAATACATACATTCACTTTCTATTACAAGTGA
Organism: Branchiostoma lanceolatum; assembly: GCF_035083965.1. Classification (NCBI taxonomy): domain Eukaryota; kingdom Metazoa; phylum Chordata; class Leptocardii; order Amphioxiformes; family Branchiostomatidae; genus Branchiostoma; species Branchiostoma lanceolatum. The sequence continues at coordinate 22,565,099 of NC_089725.1, read as the reverse complement.
TAAATTCAAATCAATTTGACACTGATTCCAAAGTACACAAGTGACATATACAGGTATCGACTTTCTTATACTGTACAAAGTCTCAAACAATGTTAATTCTTATCATAGCTACTAGGGCACTAACTTTAGAGAATGACATTGCCTCAATGCCCAAACAAGAGTCCTGTGTGCTATTTAAAGATTTCTGTCTGCAGTACAAGTTGTAACAGCTAGGTGTCAGTGTTATTGCGATCTCTGGATCATGATCTGGAATTTACCTGTGTGGGAAACAAAAGGTAATGAGGACAAGTTGCTTTGTCTTAGATGTGGATTATCAAAAAAAGCAAAGATGAACTATGCACAAATATTATTTTTACATACGGTAATACAATTATAATAATTTAAGCAACTGGATAAATTCTCTAAAGAGTCAGACATTTCAGACGGCATCTACTACTTTCATCAGTAACTGAAATCATTCATCTTTCTCAGTCACTGATGAAGAACAGTGGATGCTGTCTGAAACATCTTACTCTTTACAGAATCTTATCCACTTGCTTGAGTTTGATTTCAAACCTCCTTGGTATTATGTAATGTTTTATCTGGATGTCTAACCTTCATTGACAAATTATAATAATTGAACAAGTTTTCTATCATTATTGAACGATTTTCCCAGTCAAAGAGGAGTAGACTGCATGATGAGGCTGACTTACATGCCGGCATGTTCTGGACCTCGGCTGTGACGATACAGCTGATGCCCAGGTTAGCCAGGGCTCCACGGATCAGCCCGCAGGGGAATGCTAGGTACTGTGGAGACAGAGGGAAGTGTTGCAGCATGTCTGAGTGGTGTGAGGTAGTCTCTCACATTGATTTTAATATGAAACCATAAGTGCCATACTAGACTAAGTGCACATTGTGTGCATACTCATCCTCCTGCATGCATGTGTGTAGAGCCAAGGAGTACATTGTTCTCAGGTAAAATGTATAGTTTCAGCATGTATCCATGTTAGCATTCACAACTCATACATAGATTTTATCCCTTACATTTGGTGCAGCCTCCAGGTACTGTTTACTGGCTGAGATCTGTGTGAGAACTCTGCACCTGTTGTCCTGTAGAACGTACACACCCTGTAAACAAGACAGACACCTGTCAATCAATGACATGCATATGCTATGTAAGCTTGAGAGGATAGGCATGTAAACTGTAGTGAGATTAGTAGCATCATTGTTACATTGTTTTTTAATGTAAACAATGACGAATTCACTGTAGGAAGAAGGTTTATTGCTTATTGTTTATTGCTAGTGTCTGATTGTATTGGGAGACAATGTGATTATTTTCTAAAATACAGTATTTCAAATATTTGCATTTCTTCTAGGGTTGTGCATGGTTCAGTGCATTACGAAATATTGTACTTTAATCATGTTATGTTACATATAGATCATTTGGAGCCTTCCAACGCAAGGAGGATTAACTGACTGGTCTCCCTGCTGGGCCAAAGGGTCAGGGTTCGCATCTAATCAACCTTTTTGACCCTTCGGCCCCAAAATCCTCTTTGATGCAGAGTCTGGTGCCAAACTATTTTCCAATCAATTTGGACAACTGGGCCACAAAAACAGTCCTCTTAATTGTTCTTTATCTTCCATTCATACATCCTGGCTGGTCCAAGCTCAGTTGTATTCATTATTGTCTCACCTGATGGTTGGTTCTCAGGTTGTCCACCTGTTTCTTATAAACACTCGTCCAGAAATCCTTACAGATGAACTTCATGATGTCCAGTTCATCCTTGAACCGGGAGCTGTCCTTAGTAAATCTGGACATATGGGGAAAGGTGATCAATGCTGAGGATTTGAGACGATGTTGCACATTGTATAAGCAAGGACTTATAAGCAATCCTTCTGATCAAGACAAGAGCCTGAAGAGGGTATTGAAACTGCCTTCTTCAAAGAAATGCAGAGGAAATATCCTGAGGTATCAATCATTCAAGAGCATTAATTCTTGAACATGGATTGTTTTTAAATAGAGGGAATTTCTGATCACTGATGTTTTAGTCATGGTCAAACGTTAGATTTTCCCAAGGAGATTTTCCATTTACCTTTCTGCTAGACTGTGTCCCACACGGTAACCCATGTTCTCCAGGATGGGAATGCATTTTTCCTGTCAAGAAAACAGCAGCACGTGAAAAGTTAATAACGTATCATACATACATGTATATTCTTTATGGTTACGTAAACAGATATAGGAACAACGTGAAAACCACAAAATTTTATCTGGCACCCCTCCCCCAACATTTTAACACATTAAATATGCTCCTCTCTTCATTATATCAAGAAAGAATGGATTCTAATACAACCAAGCATGTTCATGACTATCTGACCGAAGCTAAAATAGAAGTGTTACCTCGTCTGCCGTCTTGAAAAGGTAAGAAACAACTTCCATGTGAAGAAACTCAAAAAGAGCTTCGTCCGCCATTTTGGCTACATGTCATGTATCAAAAGCGCCACCTATCAGTTTAGGTTAAAACAGAAGAAGTTTATTGCAAGTTCATGCCCGTGGGCTAATTGCAAATACATCAAGTGCACGATGGTAAATGTAATAATTAAGGGTTAATGACCCGCCCCAAGGTGTATATGGTGTCATAACGCCTGGCCATGTGCTATAACCACCGAATAAAACCACCGAGTGAGCGAAGCAATAACAAGGGGTGGGAGAAAAGGAATGTTAACTTCAAGGACACAACAAGTCACAGAGACTTTCGTATATACACTTACATTCTTATAGATTAAGTCTGATAAGTAATAACAACAAATGGTACTTGGGACACTATGCTGTGGTTTTCTGCAATAATATTTTTAGCTGCTAGAGGACGTTTTTGATCCATGGCCAATGACAGATTGGAATGTACCAAATATAGGTACTAGTAGTTATTATAGGACTGTAGGACATAATATAACAATCTACAGATGTTCAAACAGACTTATACTATCCTTGTGTATCATACTAAATATATCTATTATCACCAACAAAGTAAATTGCTTCGTAATTGTCATATGCTGGTAAAAATGGATATAATTTATTTAGGGACATTCCTCTATATCCTGTGGTATAGTCTGGATTACCCTGTATGCCTTGCGTCAATCGAGCAGCGTGACTTTGTCCACGATGGCGGTGGTAGTGAGATCTTTGCAAGATCAAATCGATAAAGCCAAGGAAAACCTAAAAGGCGTCGATGAAAACATTAAAAAGTTGATCGGTAGAGACCCCAGTGATACCAGGTAAGATCTAGAACCATTTTTTAGACAATTTAGCCAAAGAAAGGTGCAAACCGGGCGTGTCTTCTGTAGGCGTGCACCGGACCTCACCTGCTATCGACAACATGCATAGCACAAAAATTATTATTAATTTGTAGGAGTGTGGAAATTTGTTTGTACTACATTTATGTGCTTTGTACCTTTACGTCTATACATATATAGTGCTCTGTTTCGAAAAAGGTTTTAGTTTCACATCCAGCAAATCCAACTACAAAATTGAGTTTGTTTTTTATGATCACTAAATAATTTATGTCGTCAAGGAATGCCTCTTTTCGAGCTACCAGATCTTTACCTAGCCTAGTTTTGGCAAAGAACTCTAGGGAACAGAAGTTGGGGACTTGCGAATAGTACATGACGTCAAGATCACAAAACATAAAAAGAGTATCCAAGTATTTTGCACCCAAATGCAGGAAGAAGTCCCATATATATATTTTTTTGTTTAATTTTGACACGTTCGTTCATCCATGTGATCTAGGAAGTTAATGTTATGTTATAGGGAACCTTGGTGTGATTATGCTATAAATTGTAATGTTGTAACCTGTATCTGATGGTTGTTTGTCTAACCAGGCCCGTTGCTGCGGGCGCCCCGGGAAGGAGAGTATCACTGGGAGGAGGAGCTGGTCCTGGAGTCGGCCGCGGCCGTGGAGCGGGTTTCAGGTAACAGGCTATTAGAAACCGTCCATGTGATGTACACATGTAACTCACTGTTAGTTACCATTTAAACATGTTCATGTGATGTACAGATGAAATATGTTTATACACGTCCATGTGATTGTGATGTACGTGTAGCTCCCTGTGAATTATCCATGTGATGTACATGTAACTTGTTGTGAAACACGGACATGGAATCCATCCATGTGATGTACTGTAGCTCACTGTGAAATACCATTGTACTTTTTGTAGTAATGCTAACCGTCCTTTAACTGAAGGATGAGATATCATAGGAGACAGGTGTGCAGACACTGTAACATGCATGGCCATTGCCAAGTTACACAAGTTTCCAATGACAACCAAATTGAGCCAATCAACATTTGTTATTATTTTTTTACCCAGGCGCGAGTCGGAGGACTGGGGTGACGGGCCTGCGGTGAAGAGACGAGGAGAGATTGGACTGGGCGCTAGGTGAGCGTTATCGTCATGATTGTTGTTCTGAACAAGATTTTACCCGTACCAGACTGCACTAAAGAAGTTGCTAACTATCATCACTTCAATGTTTTCATCAATGTGATATTAAAAATCTTTTCCTACTCTGGGAACCTAAAGCCAGCAAACCAAGTCAAGATTTTTAGGAACCACCTTGTACTAGATATCCAACAGTATAAGTTGCTCCTTTGTTTACAGGGACAGGCGGGTGGTGACCTACCGAGGGCGTGGCCGGGGCCGAGGACGGAGGGACGACGAGGATGATGAAGATGAACTTCCTCACAAGGTGAGATTATCTCACTTATGTAATGTTTTATTTTGTATCTGTTAACTGTATCTGTTCAAAATGTTCCGTTTTGTTGTAATCTGTACTAGTACCTAGCCCAGTGTGGCAAAAATGTGCAATAAAGGTCTTCATTAATTCTATTACTAATGTCTTTTCTTAGGATTATACATGATAGGTGTTATGAAAGAAGTGCATGAAAAATACAGGAGCAACATGTACACTGACTTTCACCACGTTCTGTGGATTGTTATCAAGGTGATTGTTATTTTGTTGCTCCAGCCGTCCCTAGCGTCCTCCGTGATCCCCACCCCAACTGCCAAAATGACCCGCAAGGACTCCATAGACCAGCTGAACAAGGATGAGCAAAGCAAGAAGAGGTTTGTCATGATAAAGATTTGTAAAATAAAGCTGAAGAATTTTGTATACTTCATGTGTGTGTTAAAAATCAACATCTGCTTTGTATTTGAATGATCATCATAAAGGAAAGACTGATTTTCAAAATCTCAATCACAAACTAATAAATCCATTTGCTGAGATAGCAGAAGGGATGAGTCTGCCTAACTCAAGAGTATTTTATATCTCTATATGCGTTAATGCCTGGATGTGTCTTATCATGTACCAACAGGAACAGACGGATGTTTGGGATGCTGATGGGTACACTGCAGAGGTTCCGCACAGAGGAGGTGTCGAAACAGCAGCAAGACAAGGTGGGGCACATGTTGTAATACTGTTGGAGTTCGACTTTGGGGTGTACCGTCTGTTGGACAATTAATTGTGCAGCGTACATTGCAGTTGAAATGTAATACAGGTACAAATTATACCATAGTTTGCAAGGGGCACTTTAATGGATTAGTCCAGTAAAGTGCATTTGTTCCTAATGAACATCAGGGGTGGTTCATGGGTTAGTATTACTGTATAGTTTGATTAGTCTTGTATATAGTGCTTGTTGACCACCTGGAGGTTTTATGTGTTGTACTACATCTAAAATGATGGGAAGAAAATTAGATTAAATTCACTTGAGGATATGGCAGTAGCAGCACAAAAACAGAACCTTCGGAGAGAGAAAGTTTGCCGCCCAATGCAACATTGTTGCGGGTAGGTCTAAGGACTACATATAACTTCCTTCTCTTGCCTCAGGAGCGCCGCCGTGTAGAGATTGATAAGAAGCTGGATGAGAAGGTTGAGGAGGAGAAGAAGGCTGCGGCTGCAGAGAGACAGGTGCTGTTCAAGGAGCGGCGAGCAAAACAGGCGGAACTCAGGAAACTGGAGTACAAGCTGGAGCTGGCACAACTGGTAAGACATTCTCCTCAGTCCCTTGAGTTGTTGCTAAATCCAGGTTTGACTATATTAATTGAATGCTTCTGGTGGATAATTCAGCATGATAAAGGTTAACATTTTCATAGCAGCCATATTGAGTTTGGATTGGTTTAGATCTCCATCAGTGATACAATGTTCAATATACTTCTCGGAGTCCAGCAAAGTAAACAAATACAAACATAGCAACTGAGATACACAACAGAATATACGTTTAGATTAATCAGAAACTTTAACACGGTGAACTTGAACATGCTCTCTACCCGTGCCACTTTTTCTGTATACATGTAGCTTATAGGAGATGGAACCTTTAGATAGATAGCACTTCTGACTACTGTATTTGCCTTCTTTGAAGCAAGAGGAATGGGACCGGCACAACGCCCACCTGATGCAGTTCATCCAGGTCAAGGCCAGCCCCGCCCTCTTCTGGTGCCCCAAGAAGCACAGCAAGGAAACCTTACAGCTCCTCAAGGAGTCACAGGATAGGTTAAAAAGTAAGGCAAAGCTTCTTTACTGGCATTATGTATTTGTAATTGTGTTACCGTAGATTGAACCATTTTGTTTGTATGTGTCCTTTTCAAAAAGTTAGTAATAAAGAGAAGTTTCAGCCTGAATTATCAGTTGTCTGAATTATCAGTATTTTGTGCACATGAAAATTTCTTCAAGCAGTTTTGACTAGTTTGATTTTTAGTTTCAGAACTACATGTACTACTGTCTACAGTTTATCTTACTAAGTGCAAGACTACAGTACCATTCATCCATTGTTGTTTCTATTTGTTTCCACAGAGGTATTTGATAAGCGTAGGAAAGATCTGGAGGAGGAGATCAGTGTCATGGAGGTAACGGCAGAGTCAGGTAAAACAGAGGGGGGTGCAGAACCAGGGGAGGGGGGTCAGGAGGGGAAGGGGGAGGTCCTAAATGTGCAGGACATGGACGACCTCCCCGAGGACACTGGGATAGAGATCGGGGAGGAGGTGATGGACACAGGTGGGAAGGATGATGGGAAAGAACAGGTGGATGATGGGAAAGAACAGGTGGATGATGGGAAGAAGGAGTTGCATGATGGGAAGAGTAAGGGTGAGGAGGAGCAGGGGAGGAGTAGGCGTGAGTCTGAGTCAGGCAGGGACAAGGGGAAAAGGAGGGACTCGGAGAGGGACAGGAAGCGGTCTCGGTCAGGTCCTGAGGCGGAGAGGAAGCGGTCCCAGTCGGGGGGTGAGGTGAAGAAGGACAGCTCAGAGACAGCGGAGGTTGAGAAGGAGAGCAGCAGGCAGGCTGTAGTAGAGCCTGGTGTGGAAGGGGAGGGGCCGAGCACAGAGGGGGAGACAGCTGTGGTGAGACCAGACATTTCAGAGGAACCCATGGCAACAGAGGCAGCAGCAACAGAGGGGGAAGAAAAGGCAGAAGAGAAGACTGGGGATTGGCCAATGGGCTCCGGGGAGGGGGACTGGGAAATGGTGGAATAAATAGGGGATAGTTGGTTACATGGGGCTCATAGTGTTGTTTAAGTAGAGTCGAGGTGTGTCAGCTCAGGAATAAGTAACTCTGTGTTTGTCGTACGCTCATGAACTGTGGTCCTGTTGGGGTTTACTTTGGGTCAAAGGTTAGTCCTTATGTACTGTTGGTCCTTGCAGACAACATGTTTTTTTGTGATTCTCGTCAATTTCCTAGGTAGGGGCGTCACTTTTGCAGTGGCAAGTCTGCTGTTGGGTTCTTGCCTGGTTGTCCAGAGTAGAATCTGATGGGGTTGTTTCCTGCTGGTTCTTGCCTTTGTTTGGTACCCTGAGTCTGAGGTTAGGGGTCAAATTTCTCTTAGTCTTCAGTTGGTTTAGGCCTGATGGAGTAACTTCTATTCCTTAGGGCTCTTTGTTTTTGTTTTTTATTCTTGAAAAACTTGGCAAAATTCAACCTTTCTGTGTAATTTTACATCATTTCCTTGCAGTTTTGGTTGAGTTTGGATGCTTGGCCTCTCAGTGTTTTGAAGAATTGCTTTTAATTGATCCATATGTAATAAGGGCTGTGGGGGAGGGGGGGCACATCTGTTGTTCTTTCATGTATATAAGATGTTGAGCTGTTGTTGTCAGCGATGCATGTAGAGGTAGAGGTTTGCTGTTTCTCCCAAAGGGAAAGAACATGAAATGTATTGTAGACCAGATGTTTTTCTTTTCAGGCCAAAGTGTTTTTGTGATTTTAGATATTTCAATTCATGCCAAGTTCTCAGTAATGTAGGTAAAACATGCCATGTTCATATTCATCATTTGAAAGATTGTCATTCCTGGACATCAAAGCAACTTGTAGATAGTAGATTGTAGACAACTGACATAGACTTTTTCTCTGTACTTAACAGAGAACTTTGTACAGTATTTAGGTGAAAGGCAGTTTAGATTCTGGATTGTCAGATGTCTACATTTGAACAGTTTTGCTGCCTGACATGCATCAGGGTAGGATTGAATCAGTACTTGTAAAATCTGTCATTTACTAGATCAAGAATGATTGTATTCTGAACTATAATATATGTCAGTAACTCTGAAGTTCACCAATAAAGGTCCTAGAAGTCTATTACTGGATTGATGTCGTTTTATTTGGAGGACTCAGCTACACATAGATTTGGACTATAGTGGTTACAAAGACAGCTTGTTATTACATTACTAACTCATCTCAAGAAGACACGGCTGTAAACTTTCGTCCCAAATGTGCAACTCAATTTCACACCTGAAGTCCTTGCTCACTAATGCAGTACATATCACAATTCGTCATTCAGATTTTGCTATGATACAAAAACAGGGACACGGCCACCCTTACCAGTACAATAATGGTATATAAGCTGATGCTGTGTGAAATGTCTGTTTAAAAAATAATTATCCAGTTGTTTGAGTAACTGTCATTTGTTATATCTTATTACCTGGATGTCAAACCTTGATCAACAAATGGTAATATATTATATACTATGTGAAAAATACTGTACTGCACCATACTGAGTGATGGGAGAGAAGGCAAGTGCCTGTTATGTCCCCATTAACTTGGCTGGGGCAAACCTCTACTCTATGGACATTGAGTACGGTTGGATCTAAACATGCAGGGGCTCCCCACGGGATCGGCAACTTCAATGGACAATATGGTACCCATGTGACCCGAATTGGGTCAGATGGAAAACATCACCTGTAGCTACAAGTGTGCGGATATGACATCCGTATCCACCAATAGCGGCAGACCACGTGGCTGCACAGCTACACCAACAGGCATGTCTGAAGTGATGGATGACACCAGGGTGTAATATAAGCCTGCCGACCAGTATAGGGGGCAGCTATCTATAAGTTGTTTACAAACTTTCTTCTGGCTGGTTTTTACCCTCCTATTATGGTTGTCACTCATGTGGCTCATCTGTATCAAAATTCAAATATGTAAAAACCTTTATGAATAACAGGACTCTTTATTGAGGAAAAATGAAAATTAAAGAGACTCGGAGGTGTAACATCCTTTATTTTCTCCGAAACAGCAGCATAACAAAAACTTAGAAGCATTGTGTGGTTGCTAACTTATAGCCTTAGTATTACTACAATGAATAGATGGAATTTCTTGGTTACTAGTATCTTTTTTCCCAAGACCAGACCGATTCTATTGCTTGGTCCCTGGCCAAACAAAATTAGTCACTATGGCTTCAACCCAACACAATCACAACCTTCTGTTGTACACCTATTAAATTCCAAAGAACGATTTTGTACACAGCAGCTCCAAACGTGCATGATATAAAGTCAAATGACTGGTATATGATATTGTCTTTATTTCCCATGTATACTTAGTATATCAACAGAAAGCACTAGTTAATACCACCATCATGTGGTTACTATTCTAATGAACTGTCTCTACGTTTATGACTGTTCTTATCCATTTCAATTTTGACAATTTCTTTGCATCTCAAATTTAAAGTAAAAGTTGCTACATGGCTCTGTCATTTTGAGGTAAAACAAGAGTTCAATAAAATCATACACTACAACACTCTCATTCTTTTCTTGCCAAACTTATTAAAATGTATTTTTTTCATTTCAAAGCATCAAATTCCATCAATGCTTTATAGATAAATTAAGCTTAATACAAATGTATAAAATGCAGATTGGGTATAAATTAAAACATCCAAAACATAGCAAAGCATATCATACATATATGTTAGATGTACATATTTAGTACTAAATATACAATAAAGCAGTATGTATTTGTACAGGTACATGTAGAAAATATCGAAAATATATATACTGCACTTCACACACCACAATTTCTTTTTTTGAATCAACCATTAAATACATGATTCTACCTAACATGGCTACATATGCCACCCAGATGGCTGATGGAGGTACACATGTACATTTGTTCTTGGCACGACTTTCTGAGAATGTTCACTCTCTTACTGGCATAATTTTTATTTGGCAAAGGGGGTTGACCAAATGTTTATGTATTATAAATAATACATCAATCAGAATTTTATAATGACCAAGGGTATATACTAGTATATGTGTTCAGTGTTGTAGTGAATTCCTATAACAGCATGAGAAGCACAGCATCCTGCAAACAGTGCCAATACTGCTACAGTTGTGTCTGTCTTTCCATCAGTGCACAGGATTCCATCTCTTAGGAGAAATATTTTGGACAACACAAAATATTTTGATGAAAATAATATTATAAAGAGCTTCATATGTTCTGATAGCCTCCACTAGGCTCTATACTCATGGACGGTGATTGCTACAATTGCCAGAAATGCGCAATAAAACAGCATTTGACAGTGGTTAGTATATGCAGATTTTGCAGAAATCCCTTGAGGCCCAGGCCCACACTCTTTGGCATACCCCCAACTTCTGCACACCCAGCCAGATACCTTTCTGTATCTCATACATAACCATCATAAACGGTTCTGAAGAGTCAGAATGATGTCAGTGAACACCCAATCCTGGCCCCAGTTATACATGTCATCAATCAGGCCATACCATATTTCATCACATAAACTATAACAAACCAACACTATCTGCTCTGTATCATTCTCACACAGCAATATCCACTATTACTTTGGCCTCAATTAATAAAATTGTCACAAACAAATACATTACACATGACTGATAATGTCCCAGACAACAACTTCTGAAAAAATTCTGTACATTGCCACTCGTCCTGGTTCCCAGTTTAGATAGCCCAACAGGGCTACCAGCGTTTCCTCAGCAGGACAACGTTGCTACCTCGGCGGGAACAGCAGCACCGCTCTGCCGCTCAGCCCTCCCTCTACTCCATCATCAGGTAAAACATACAGCTCAATCTCCTGGGCACGGACGGGACACATCTCCACCATCTGTATGTTACTCTCATGCAGCAGCTCGTATTTCCACAGCGCCAGTCTCCTGCTCTTACCCTGCCTGGCGTACAGGAACGCCTGGTGCACACGGCTCCAGTCCAGCTTAGGGGCGGTGGTGTCCGGCAGGGCGTGGTACAAGTCATGGCAGTGAGGGTCATTGTCCTGCTGGTACCCGTCCAGTAAGCCTCCGTGCCATTGGTCGATGCCCAAGATCAGCCCTGGAGAGAATATGGAAACAAGAGGTTCAGATGCCCCTTGTTTAGTTCATGTTTTTCTTCTTATTCTAATTCATATGTCTCTGACCCTATCAATTAAAAAAAAGCATGGAAAGCTCAAGAAAAAAGATGTTGCAAGGTAGAGAGGTTGAGATTTTTTATAAGATACAACTTAAGATTAACACAATGTTATTATAGAAAACTGCTGCAATGTTTTACTCCCATGCGTATCTAGTACATGAAGTACACCAACGTCCATGATGAAAATGAAAGGCGAAAGAGGTGATCAAAATGTTTGTTTTCATGTTGATGCTATATTGGGGGAACAGTTTACCTGGGATGACTGCCCAGTGTGCTTTGTGTCCTCTCTTACAGATGGGCTCATGGTTCCTGTCAGCATCATAGCTGCAGCTGGGTTAAAGGTCAACCGTGGATCATCAAGAATGTTAACTTCATGCTGACTGTTTTAATTACCTTGACTCGTTCAACAAATTAGCTGACCTCATGCTTGATAATATTTTAAAATGTAGCCACGGAAGGTTTTGTTTGGAGCATACTTACTTTAGAGCCTATATCAGAATTACCGACTTTTTCCAATTCATTCATTTATTTTTGCTTTATAGTAAACTGTTATACTTCTGTGGTATACTAGTACCTTTTTGAAATCAATTATTTTGTTGTGTATTACAGACAGAGAGATATTAGAAAGTACATTTATCAATACTGGTCCTAAAACTGTATCTCAAAGTCTATTTTCTCAAATACATTACTGTTTCATGTTGAGGTTCCCAAATTGGAGATTTGAGAGATTTGACAGGGATGACAGGCATGTGACATACAAACTGTGTAATCTGTGTCATAGTGATGTGTCAGGTATGCAGTTATTGATAGCGTGGAAATCAGCATGGTTTATCCAATTGGTTTATTCCATTGGATAAACCAATTGAAATACACTAGCCAAAAGACCCTTCATGATATAATGTTACCAATGTAAACAGACTGGTGCAAAATAAAGTGACTTTATTTTGCACCAGTCTAATTACATTGGTAACATTATGTGAAATATAGAAAATGTAAGCAACAAAGCTAGTCTTGAGTCCCTCATGAGTGCAGTCTATCTTGAATACATGAGAACGATGATAAAGGATACGGCACAAGAGCGGGGTAGCCTTTCACCAGGTGCTGTATGATCTCCAGCCTGTGCTGCGGCATCCCTCCCTTCAGCACAGAACACCGGCACCCGATCAGCTCCTCTGCAAGCTGCGCCATGTAGGTAGCTGGGGAGACGTGGAAAATGTACCACCAAGGACTACAATGCAGACTTATCCTTCTCCCTTCCCTTGTTTATGGGGTTAGGCAGAAGGGAGAAGTTTATTATATTCTGATATAACGTTACATGTAACCAGCTGCATGTAACATTACATCAGCACTGTTCATCAAGCAACAACATTTAAGTTATCAACATTGTAAAGAAAGCTGGTACCGCCCTAGCTTGGGGTGCAGCATTTTATCTCCCTACAATTAATTGCAACCTCCTCATTCCACCAAAAAAGTGGATTTCATTTATTTCAATTGCCTGAATGAAGGATGACCCTTTGGTCATGTGACATTTGAATTAGCAGGATACATAGAAATGAAAGCATTCTTTCCAAATAAAAGGCAATCCCTGGCTAATTCAAGTTCATCTGCAAATAACCATGCTTCCTGTTTTGAGCTTTCTGAAATGGAAACTAAAGGTCATGTGAGATGGAAGTGATCCTGGCACTACAACTTGGCCATCGGCCAGAACAACAGGGCTTCAGCTGTATACTCATCCCTCACAAGTGACATCCAACTGTTAGCTCCATTCTCTTTTAAATTCGCCACTCAAATTTGTAGACAAGGTCTTATGATTATCACTGCAAACATCTGATACATCAAGTGGACAGCATGGAGTCATTTATCAGCTACATTTCTCATAGAATTGGTCACCAGTCACACTATTGACACATCTTAATTCATTGCAAAGAATTTTTAATCTTCCAAATGTACATTACCAGAGAACATCTCTCCTTGAAGAGTGTAGCCCTTGTTCTTAGCAAAGTCGTAAATCTCGTCAGTGGATGGCGTCTTGACGTCGGCTCCCACATCCTTAAGTTGCTGCGCAGCCATGCACAGTGCCACCAGCCCACACCTGTATGAGCAGTCAGCAAGCAGAGATGACATTTGACATACAGTCAAGTATCATCTCTGCTCTGTTCAGTCACATCTGTACAAGTGACCACCTGACACGATGTTCGCCTCTCTACATAAGGACTACCTGGCCAGTGTGACCAGTTTTCAGTGGTCCCTTGGATAATCTTTCCCATCACTTTATTCATCATTTCCCAGCATTAAGAATCCTGTCTATAGTGACCACCTGCCACATAGACCAGATTCTATCGGTCCCCTGTGGGGGTTTGACTGTACATGTACCTAAATCAGTCAGCAGTCAAAATTTTCTTTTGCCTTCTTTCCACTTCTATCTTAAATACATGTACTGGAACAATCTCCACTATGTTGTGGTCAAGCATGAACTGTTCATATATGAGGATTCATACATTTCATCATCTTTGTTTCTCTTGAGACACCAACAGAATAACATGGACCAGAAAAACATGGCATAACAGTTCTCAGCACCAAATAGCCACTTCCTTACTCTCTATATAGATCACAATTGTCTTACTTGGGCCCCTCCTGTAGAACTGGGATGATGCCAGTGTTGACATGGGAGAGCCAGATCAGGTTCTGCCCTGAGCTGAGGGTGGTTTCCAACCTGGAGAGAGAGTTGACAGAACAAGTCAGTAGATATACGACTGGGAATGTCTGTCAGGATCCATTTATACCACTATGTATATATGTATGTGATCTCGTATTACGGCAAGCAACACGTCTTGGTGCTAACGTGTCAGGGACATCACCGTGATTATAACATTTATCACGTGCAGATGTGCCAAAACATAAAACCAATAAAATGAGGTCATCAATCTAAGACAGCAAAACTGTAAGGGTGAGATGTGAGTCTGTGAACCTGTTAAAATATTCCCCTTGTATGTGTAACAAACAGAAAACAGAACTATTATAGGGGCTACACTTGATCTTACTCCTTACAGTCACTTGGCCTTAGTAACTTGGGTTTAACAGTATCCTCTTAGATTAAAACCACTGTAATTTATGTTTTAGCTTGTAACAACATAAATATAACGTTACATTCCATGACAGTATCTTCTTCAATTAAATCCACTGTAATTCTACGTTTTAGCTTGTAACAACATGAATATAACGTTACGTTACATGAAAATTTGTAAGTTGTCTGTTAGCAAATAACACCTGTTTCTGCAGTAGACTACATAAAACTCATATTTCAACTAAGATGATATGATTTTATGTGCCAGTCTGCTCTTTAGAAAATTAAATGTTTTTCATAGTTTCCTGAACATTACAATTCCCAATAAATGATCTTATACTAAAGAGAAGAATGATGTATTATTTATCTATTATCTACCACATGCAAGTCTGACCGGTGATGCTTATCTGCCTTGCTCCCCTCAAATAAACTTATTAATTTATCATTTATGATTTTAATCTATATGTAAATTTATCATTTGCTTAGTTTGTATTTGCATATCGTTTAGCAGTTGTGGAGTTCCTGTCATCATGTTATTGTTTTCAATATCAATACAGCTATGGTATTGATATAGCTAGAAATGATATTGATACAGCTAGGGGAATTATGGCATGATATGATATGCTTACCATATTCATATGGATAAGTACACTGCATATTTCATTAACAAGTGCCTCTTGTTGACAGGGAAACTTGAATGTGCATCTCTGTTCTATGAATGGCCTGCTTCACGGAGACATTTAGCGCATGTACAAGTTTGGACACGGTTACATGCTGGCCTTCATACAGAAATATGATCCACCGAAGTGTACACTAACCTGCACCGTTCCACCAGGTGGCGGATATGTCTCCGGATGTCGGTGTCGGGAGCCCCGGCTTGTGGTCCCGACCGCGCGAGTCTCAGCGCCCCGTTCCTGTACTCGAAATGTTTGGGGGGTGGGGGCATCTGTCCGAGGGGTGGGGGAGGCGGCGGGATGGGGGGAGAGCTGCAGTCGCCATTCATGAACAGTAGAGGAGGTGGAGGAGACACTTGTTCCGACTCATTAACCGTATCTGCACCGCTACATTCTTGATTTTGATGAACGGGAGACAAGGGAGGGGGGACTGTCCCTGGAGGCGGAGGTGGCGGCGGTGGTGGAGAGACCGGGCAGCCGTCCATGGACTCTGCGTCGGCGGTGGACATCTCTGCGGCTCCCACAGTCCCGAAGGAGTCGCCAGAAATCGACAGCATTCCGGTCGTTCTCGCGATCGCGTTGTTCCCGCGCCTTCCCGAGCAAAAATAGCCCCCTTGGCCCCCGACGCTTCCGATCCCCGCCCTCTCAGTTTACACACCAGCTGATCCAGGTCAGCTGATGGAGCGGCATTTAAACAGCGTCACGTGACCGAATATAATCCGCCCTACATCCAGGCATATCGCACAGACTCCCCGCAGTGTGGGGAAGGTGGTTCGGTTGTTGGGCACTCATCGTAACTGTGAGACATGTTTCTGTACTTCAACCTTGCCTTTGGTTTCTGATTATTAATCAGGAAAGGATCGCAGGGTACCTGGGCGGCGGAGAAAGGAGTAACACCTGAGCGGTGCTGCCTACCCCGTCTTCAAGTTCTCTTTTCAGTGTTAAAGTTTTAGAAAAGATATGTAGCGTTACCCCTTAAAGACGGCTGGATACGTCTTTACTCGATAGGACATACAGAACTATAAAAAGGACGGTCATAAATCCGACTTTCCTTCAAATTTGGCGCTTCGCCCATCCCATGCTGCTCACAGAAACAGTGTTCGTCATTTGTAGTTGGGACGTCCCGGGACAAAATGTAACCAATAGAAACCTCCGTTACAGAATTCCGTCAGGAGATCGGGCAGCCATTTTCTACCCGAAGGAAAGGCAGCGTGGTGATAAGACACCGGGCATGTGTCAGAACTGCGTCAACAACGTCTTTCCAGATAGGGTAAGCCGCAAATTAAAGTCTTATCATTCGCCTGTTAATGATAAATCTGTTGGGGGTGATAGGATTACAGACCCCTCCAGCGACCACCTCTCTTCCTGTTTGTGTATGAGGGAAGAATCATGTGACTGATCAGCCCGACTGATAGCTAGATTATCTTGCTGTAAACAATGCGCCGGATTTACCACATCTTTTACATAGTATCTTTTAGTTTTACGTAGTATCAGAGGAAGCAGTTTTAAGGTCATTGATACTAAATAATAACAGAGTTAACAGACCCTTTCACTCCACACATAATATCCTGTAGAGTTATTAAACATGACCTGATATTTTTCCAGGGACACACCTGTCTGGAGAATGGGTCCTATCTGATGAACTTCGCCTCCTGTGCCCAGTGTAATAAGAAAGAGATGATCAAAATCCACAACAAAGATGAGAGGGAGGAGGACCAAGAAGAAATCATCACATACCAACGTAATTCATATTGCAATTGCCTTTCACGGCACTATCACGATAATTTGTTCTCCATAAACTGATTGTGACTGAATGCGAGTTTGGAATGTTAGAGGGAATTGGCAGACTAGCAGTAGATCTAGTTGCTTATTGACTGCCAAGGATATTGTGAATCCGAGTCATAAAAAGTCAATGTAAACTGAAATGCCACATGCTTGCCAATGTCCCTGACTGTCATCATGTGATTCATGTCATCATCGGCCATAGGATGTGGACGATACATGCCAAGTGGATAGATACACAGATGTTATAGTTTTGTGATAACGTATAAAATGGTGAGTTGCAATGGTATCATAAACTACAACATCTGTGTATTCATCCACTTGGCATTTCATAATTGTTTGTACAAGGGATAGATTTTAAAAAGTCAAGGTGTGCACAATCATGTTGCTTGTTTGTTTTTTCCATTTTATCTAGATGTTTGCCAGAACTGTGACCATGTGATAGCAGAACATGAGTACAGATTCTGTGTGGAGGATGGTTATCAGGTAAGCTTATCATTATGACATCACTCCCAGTTTTGTGCTGTGGTTCAGTTTAATCTTCAAGTTTTTTTAAAGCAAATCAATTTTTCATACTTTTTGCAGAGAAGCCCATGTTTTGAATTTATACAGAGTGCCCCCACCCCCAAACCAACCCACCCCACCCCATAACATACATGTACAAACTGTGGCTAAAAGTATAACAGCTTAAATTTGCATGCTGCCAGCTCAAGTACAAGAGCTGGGACATGTTGCTTATCATGTATTTGAAGCAGCATGCTGAAGCCCCAGTTCACACAACATGGGCCCACAATGGCACTTGTTGGTTACCATGTGATTCATTGTAACAGTGTAATATTGGATTGTTCTACAGGAGTATCAGATGACATGTCTGCTATGTGGGTCAGGAGAGGATTCCATCAGTATTCTACCAGATGATCCCAGAAAGGGAATGGACTTGTTTTAATCGGTATAAGGGAACACACATATATAGGTTACAATTACTTTAGAACATGCAGTCATTCAACCATCCATCCATCTATGGAGAGAATGCTGAAACCATGTCACCCATGTTCCCAATGGTTGATGTGCATATTCTGATAAGTAGCGGTAGACATCAACGTTGTTTTGTATTCTTAATGACATTCAAGTTTATGAAATGTATAGTACATACTGTAATTAAATAAGTCAAGAATAAGTGACTGTTCTATTAGCATTGCCTTTAACAGGCCCATTGCATAGTTTATCCCTGATACATGTGTACTTCCAATTACTTGTGATATCTGATGTAGTTCTGGATTTTAAGTGATATACTGCCAGAACTTTAGTTGCAAGGTCATTAATACATGAAAAAATAACTTGTGACAAGACTGTGCTTCTTCTGATTTAGAATGTACGCCTTTCACTGTAATTTACATTTCTATGTGAGAAAAGTAACAAAGTGTTGATATATGTTCACACATCAGTCTGTTTCCATTTTGACTTTCTTCGTGGGAGGTTCTGTAGTACTGGATGTGGTGTCTGTCTCCATGGCAACAGTGATGCCTGAGAGAAGATATCCACCTGTGCCACTCATCTGCATGTCAGGCCTGCTCCTCCCTGGGAGAATCTGAAAAACAACAGATGTCAGTCAAGGGCCTGAGATGATCACATATGGCCATCAATATTCAATGATTTAGTAACCAACAGGCAGAGTGGACAAACATATACTAGTAAAATAATACAAAAAGCTCCCATCATGAGTGCAAAGTTAATAATGATTTAGTCATAGTTATGCTTTTGAATAGTTACTAGAGGCTATATCAAGACTTGCTGTAGATAATGAACCTTTAAGAGAGCAACATTCTTAGCTCAAATATGTTTACTTTTGTTGCTGAGCTCCCTCTGCCAAAACAACCAAACTGTTAACACTTATAATCTAATACAATAAGTGGCATACCTGAAAGTTTCTCAGCCATGTCTCTGTGAGCTGGAGGTTGAGGACTCCACCCCTCCCCCTGAGCCTGGTATAACAGTCCACCAGCGGTTCCCGGTGCTGGCAGTACACAGCAAAGGTACGGGACGGGGCCAGGCAGGGGAGCAGGGCCTCCACCAGGGGGCTGGGGTGGAACTTACAGGCAATCAGCAACCTGGTAACATCAGGACAGAAAACAACATCAATGAACTTTGTACCAGTTGCTGAAAACTGTACTCAAGTCTAGCCCCAAACATATGATGTAGTACTAAACAGGATCAAGCCTTGACCTGGACCTGATCCTCCAGACTTGAATAGGACCTGAATGTTCCATACCGGTAACCGCCCCTCATTCACACTGGAAAAATTGCAAAATTCTGCCTTACCCATCCATGTTCCCCTGCTGCAGGACAGTCCTGGCCTGCTCTATCCTTTCCTTTCTCTCCCTCTGTCTCTCCAGTCGGGCAGGATCCTGTCGGTACAAGAAATGAGGAAGTTTTGAGATGGATGGACTTTATCAAGACTACCCAAGAAGGGTATAATCTACAGAATGTAGGTGCAATAAATGTATAGGACATAAGATTTATTGCTTCTGGATTATGTATATGATTTACAAAGAACACCACACATATAGAAGATACTTCTATAACTTCATACCTTTTTGTATTCTTTCCATGGAGGTCTTTTTCTAGTAGAGCCATCAGCGTTAGGTGCTTCTGTTGGAAGGTCACCTTCTCTCTCCATGTTGACCTCAGTGTCAGAACTACTAGCTTTCGCCGTTGTACTGCTCTCATTCTTCTCTTTTGAGTCACTGACTCCCTCTGCAAATGATAGGTCTGTCCTTGGTGCTGATATGGAATCCTCCGGAGTTACTTCAACCTTTTGGTCCTCCACATTTGGCTCAGTGTCTTTCATAACATCCAGACCTGTAGATTCTTCTCCATTTGATGTGACCGCCGACTCGTCATGTTGCAGACCATCTTTTATTGATTGGGGACTGTGAAGACAGTTCAACTGGTTCATGGGAAATGGCAGCATGGTCTCATCAAAGGAAGCTGGGAAGTTAAAGGCGTCGTAGACATGTCTGAAAGGGAAGTCTCCATGGTACACTTGGACCAAAGTACCAAGTCCTGCAAGAAAAGGAAATTGTTACCATGATGGTACACTTGGACCAAAGGACTAAGTCCTACAAGAAAAGGTTGTTGAAAAACTAACTTGTTACCATAAAAAAATGTATCACATTGTGAGTCCCCTGATTGATCTTCTACTATTGAATCCCTTGACAAAATCAAGATGTCAGGTTCAGGTTATGTAGTTAAAATGACACAGATGTTGTACCAGACAAGCATGACAAACCTGCCATCCTCTCCATGACAGCTCCCAGCACCAGCCCCTGACAGCTGTCCACCACAATGACTTTGGAATGTGCATGAATGTTCCCCACAGTCAGCATCTGGCTCAAGGTGTCCACACGAAGATAGCTGGAAGTTAGACACAAGTTTTGTTTATAATCACATACCTCCATACAATTCAGTATAAGGGCAATCATTAGTTTTGTCAGATTGGGTTGTCAGACAAGATATAGCATATATTTTGGACAAGTCAGATTCGAGATGATGAGCTTGTTTTGATGGAAAACGTGTGTGTTTTTTTCATGCTGGGAACTAATGCTACTATCCCGGGTGCCATCCTATTAAGTTTATGGGGGTTCCTATACTCACTCCCTATGGTTAGTGATGAGTATGGGAGCCACGGAAACCCAACTAGGATGGAACCAAGTCAATAATGATGCATCAATGTAAAGGATATAAATACTTATTTAAGGCAGCAGACAGCAGGCTGAAAAGCTCATTCGAATTGGTAGTAATATTATTTGTGATCTTGTGTTCGTGGTATGACAGGACAAATATAGCAGATTCATATAATGCTATATGCACACATTTCAGGAGGCCATACAGAGTTGATAAGAGTCAGTCCTCACCATATCTTGGAAGGTGACTTGGCCATGTACATGTTGCAGAGCAGACGAAGCGTGGGTCTAAGGATTGTTATGTAATTCAAGTACCTGTAGTAATAAAAAACCAGAAAGCATTATGGAAACAATATGGATTAAGAAGTTACCACAAATATGACATATTTTCTCTTTATAGCCTTGTCCTGAGCTACTTTCAATTTCCTTTCTTTACAAGGTGCCTCCATGTATCAAATCAAAACTAATTACATTGATACTGTGAACTAAGAGCATGATGATAATGAACTTAGAGCACTAAATGTGAAAGAAAATAGTCAAGAAACACAGCTCACTTTTTGCCTTTCTTCCTGAGGTACTTGGCCTGAGAAAAACTTGTCTTCTCCTTAAAGTTAGCATTGTTCTGCACCAGCTGCTCAATAATCTCCTGAAAATAAAAGTATCGTGTTAACATTTGTGCACTCCTATGCATGTGCATCTATCTAAACATGCGCTCAAAATAAGTAACACCAGGTGTTTTTTTAGACAGATTACAATTATATGATTTATGTGATACAAATTAGGCTGATTCTTGATTGTGTTAACTGATGACTTCATAAATATGCCTCTAGAGTGTACCGGTACCTGGTTCACAACTTATTGCACATGCTATGCTTACTCCCTAAGCAGCGGTTTGGTTGACGTCTTTTTAGGCATTTTTGTTGGGCTTTTCATTTGTCAGATTTTCTTGTCGACTGGCCAAACTTCTATTTGGAGAATACATTTTGTACTCTGCACTCACAAGGAAGCAATGCAAAGTACAAGAAGAAGACATGTTCTCCCACCTCGCCTTTAGCCCCCTGCTTGGCCATCTCCTTGAGGTCCTCCTTGGTGAGTTTCTGGGAGCGATTATCATCCTGGATCTTCTCATTGTTCTTGTCAGTGTCAACCTCTGCCTCTATATGACAGAAATAAAGATGTGGTCAGATGTTAATTCCAGCAATAAGAAACATATTACAGTACAACATTTCCCCCCAAAAAACAACCTTGAAACTTTGATGTGAGCACCTGAAACATTTATCTTCAGTGGATATTGAAAAAGGTGAAGCAATAACAAAACCTATGAGTATGACAATGACTAGGAGACAGAAGTTGCTTACCTGAAGGAACCTGGTCTACACCTGAATCATGTGGCACCTGAAACAGCTGTTTGTTGCGAACCTCAAATTTGGACCCCAGAGGAAGTCCAATAGCATTGTCAAGAAAGAACTGAAGCTTTTCTGTGAAGATTTTCCTGTAAAGGGTGGATAAGTTTAAGGTTAACAGTTTGAGTCACTTAATATTAGAAAACTTGATTAAGAAGTAGCTATTTGTACCAAATGTGAATCAACAACTGATGCCAGCTTTGTATATTATAATTCAACTGGCTATACATCAACTCTTATCACAGGCTTGAGGTTTAGTACATGCTATCTTATACAGGATTACTTAAAGTACTTATTAATATATAATAATCATTATTCAATGTGCAAAGGAAAAGTTTGCCAATACATAATTAGGTATAAACAAGGAGGTTATTAACCTCCTTGGTATAAACAATACAATAAGAGCAGACTAGAGAGAACTACATCTCCAAAGTCATATCTTAACTAGTGTTACATTCTGTAAAGCTACATATTCTTATATAAGGAATGAGCTCTTGAACAATTCATCTCTAAGCTCTATGATTATTCAACCGAAGGTAACATTCATTCCATGCATGCAATTGTAAAGGTAATGCAGATACGGAACTGAAGGGGTAATATTAGGGCCGTGGTGCTTGGGTATATGTCTACTTTTGGCATATACAACATACTTGTCCTCCTTAGACAAATATTACAGCACAACTAGTATATTGTACATCGCTACAAGGCATCAGGCAACGTGAACCGCGGCAAAATGCATGCATGGCCAACGTTACTAAATCACCCGGCCCATGCGCTCATGAGTTTTGACTTACTTGCGTCTTTCCACCTTCACCAGTCTGAAGACATTTGCCTTCTGAATCAGCACCTGCTCCCCCTCAGCAATCATCACGAAGAGTTATAACTACTGTGTTGTACACTTAGCTTCGTTTGAACGTTTCTGTAGCCACTGATCGAAAAAGTACGTCTGTGTGTGGCGCGTGTGAAACCGGAAGCACATCTAGAGGTCAAAGGTTGAGTTACCTACTTGATGACCCTGTGTATTGCGCGCTATGTCAGTTGAATGACAATTTTGGTTCAAAACTGTTTTGGTTATCCTTACACAGAAAAGGCAGCGAAACATACTTAAAACGTACCGATTAAAGTGCATTGACTCAATGATTCAATGAAAGCGATTTTGTTGCTGAATATGATCTGTCTTTGGTTAACTTATAACTCAGACTGCGTCTCCTGCATGCAAAAACCACACAATGAGCGTCTCTTTGCAATAACCTAGATTGATATGGAAGCAATGGACAGATTCCATTGACGTCATAACGTTATATCTGTCGTTTACCTGCATCTAGGCGCGGGGGGTTTTGAATAACTTCATCAGAATACTTCTGGCTATTTTTCTCAGGCTGACCCGGATTTCAATAGTCATGTCGATCCTCCCTGGCTCAACGTCCTCAGGATTATTTGCATGCTCAGGGTGTCAGCGGACCCCGCTGGATGCCGATTATCATTTTTACATGGATCTCTATATGCAGTACTGACGGGTACTGTCAGATGGCCTCGATGATCAGTTTTTTTCTCAAGGTTTGTAGGTCCTAAAGTAGTTATTTCCCGTCCTCTCAGGTTGAAGGAACCTTGTTATCGCACATATCTTAGCTAAACATGATTCATTCGATGTGATCAGCCATCTAAGAACAATGTTTACCTGTCATTTTAAGCACAATGCTCATGTACAGCCTAACCTAGTTGACTCTTTTATTATTCTGTCAACTCGATGGCCATGTCACTACTGACGTATCCATATTTATGGAGAAATATTTCATCTCCAATCAAGGGGAAAATCTGAAACAAGACCAAACTGTCGACGTGATGAAATGAGCACTTTGCCCTCTATCCGAGCAGAACGTCCTTTTACCGCCGGCGATATATCGTACTACTGTGCTCATAAGTACGGTAGTGATGCATCAAGACTAGCAGCCGATTGTTGCATTATAGCTGCAAAACCGCGATTAATCTTCGATACATGTATGGTATTGCTCGTCGTATATCTGTATGGAATTAGTTGCTCGTCGTATATCCCAAGGAATGGGTACTTTTTAGTGTGACATCATCAGTTGCTTTACATGGCGATGGTAATTGATACAAGTTATCAAATCCGTGATGATCTAAGATTTGTCATGATGTAGACAGTATTTGTTTTAAATTTGGGGTCAGGTTTAGAAACTCGACGGTTCTTTATTTAGCTATGACTGATTAAAATTCAGACGAGGCGACTCAGTATGATGCTACTGCGCACGATAACTTAACAAAACTTTGAAGTGTATGGAGGTCACAGAGGCAGTAGCGGTTGTCAGTTGCCGGCGGATCTGCATGGGCGCTATCCGTCTAAATCGCCCTTAAAGAGCCTTTCCACTCCGACTTTCGTTTTTCCTCATAAACTTTGTAGTTTGAAGCATGGCGTAAATCAATATTCACGGACGATCAAGGTGAATTGGATTTCTGCAGAAGGACGCCAGTCGGCGATAACGACACGATGAAAGCTAACGGATATATATTTCAGGACGTTTCTGAATGGCACGGAGACGATAAGCCCTTCCAACAATGCTGTGTAAGGTCCTTTGTCGGCTTTTACTGCGCAGTTGGCAGTAGTTAGTTTGTCAGCTATGGCCGTTGTATGACTGAGTATGCCCCAAGGAGGCAAAAACGAGAACGGAACAGACAAACGTGCCTCGAAATCCAATTTAGACAGTCTCAATTTCCTGACTAGACGTGTATGTCCGTTATCAGCTCCGACCAGACAGCAATTCATCATAGCCTGATTGGTTTATCAGCAGCTGAACAGTTGTGTCATTTGTTGTGTAACTTCACAGAGTTTTACCTTTCCCATGAGCAAATAATAGAAAGTAATTCCGACAATAGCCCTGGTAGAACCATGCCGGCCGATAGTACATTTTACAGACGAAGTTCGGGCAACTGGTGTCAAGATACGATACTTATAACATTCCTTGGTTTCGTGAGTACTATCTCCACTGCTTATATTCAAGAGATCTAGACTTGTGAAAAGAGTCTTAATGATACCAGAATGAAAAAAAGGTACACAGCACCTATCACTACAACCTTTGTCTTTGATGGAATAAAACGTTATTGATTAACTGACATCTTCTAATAGAATTAGATGCTGATGTAGATGGATGAAATTGCTTAATAACTATTTCCAAACGAGGTTTTTCTATCGCTTTAGACCTTAATGCTACTGGCTTTCCTTGACATGATTATTGTAATCCTAGCTGATATCTGTAAAAGTCATACTGTAATGGAGGAGTTTATCTTCGATATCTGATAACTAACAAATATCACTGGTCGCTTCAAATTCTGGACCGTAACGTTCAGACTAAATTAAGACATATTCGTGTTTAGTACTTGTGATTCTGCACGGATAATCCTATCAACAATTGGGAATATCTCCCGGTGCAATCAGTCACATCTCGACCTTAAATCGACTTTTTTTTAGTCTGAATGCGGCGGAATCAAAAAAGTCAATTATTTCAATCCTGCAATTGATCATGTTGTCACCTTTCTTCAGATGAGCCATTAAGGGCCACGGAATACGTATTTCCGCTACGATTTTGGAAATGTACCAAGGTCTTTACCCCCTAGCTTGGCTTGTTCTCAACCTATGAGGAAGTATGGAAGTTTTATTGTACATGGCCGCCATCGAAGTTTTATTCGTGTCAACACTTTTATCACTCCACAAGTTATTGTTGCTCGGATATGCAACGTCCGTAATCAAGGATTGTAGATTGGTTTTGTAACAAAGTTCGATGACGTGCCAGCTTGCTGAATATTAGACAATTCACATGGCGAGTGGATGTTGTTACTGATATGTATCTTCACAGTACCAAAGAGCCCGTGGAACCCATTGAAATCTAACATCTCGGGCTGCTGTAGGACATCGTCTACTTCTCTTACCAGAAATGATACAGGAAATGTGTCGATGCTGTGATACAGTTTCCGCTTAACGGTTCATTAGCATTGAGCGCAATTACGGATATGTACAGAAACAGACGACATCGCTGATACTGCCTTTCTAGCGCTCAGCCGCATCATCACAACGCGACTAGAATAATGCAACTTTCATAACATCGTGAAATCAGCCGAGACGAAGAGAGATTGGCTCATCTGACAGTTGGACGCACTTAACATTCAGGGGGTGGAGCCGAGTTACCGCCGTAATCAATGGCACTAAATTTCAGCCCGTGGGATCGATGGAGAGAACATTAATCCCCGGGAATTGAGTGAGAGGAGTGAGAAATACCAGTAGTAGAGCCCGTGTCATCGGCCAATTTTCCATCACGTGATTACATCCTAAGATCCATTTGAAAACGATCAGCGTCAAAAGGTCAGGAGGGGCTCCGACGATGTAAACCCTGAAACCGATATTTCCGTCATTTCATAACCATTCTACACGGCTGTCAGATATACAGCGTATGAAGCAAATTGTCATCCCTTCCATGCTGGACATACTCAATGGTACACAACAATCGATTGTCTCTCCTGTGAATAAGTCAAATAGATAGAATTTGCGAATGTATGTCGATAAGGATCACATGGTGTGTACCGGTAGCAAATGTGGAATGATATACATGTGTACGCTAGTTTGGGCCCCAAGACCATGGTCCCTTGTCTTATTCTTGCGTTCGTCTATTTAAGAAAAATATTTCTCTTAAATCGACCCACCTGCACTATTACTACCAATAACTATCGAGGACTTGAATGATTCCAGTCAGTAAGCTTACACTAACATGGACATCTATCAATGCTCATTTATGACACTCAGATGCTCATGTACTTCGATCGTATTGTTTAATAGTCCAAACTAGCGAGCTGCAATGTCGAAAAATACGTCTTACGACAGTCACTTGGGTATTACTGACACATTCTGGTTCCGTTAATTGTCACAAAACCTTGTTGAAATAAGGGATTTTTAAATGATTGTCATAAAATTCTCACAAGGCTTTGAAAACGTAAAGTTTGCTGTTGGTAGAAGAATACTGCATGCATGTTGCATGTTGTTCTTTGCAAAGATGTGGAAATACTGTCAGGTCTCTGCAGATGACCGTCCTTCCTCTGAACACAGTCAAAGTTATATCTCTCCAGACATATATATTGACATGTGTGAAATTTATGCTTTTTGTTATCTATAGTCACTGTGTGTCATGTCAGAATGTCGACGAACAATGGAAGATCTCAATTCAAATCATAATTCATTTATACAACCTCATCACACTGTTTGATGAGAACTCTCAACATGTGGCAGAGTTGCATTATTAAAGCAACAGTTCTACGATATCGATGTGTTGGACGACACCGATACTAAAGCAGTTTTTAGTCTAGAGCGAAGTTTCAATGGGAACATCGTCTGTCGATACGAGTCTGTGATGGGAATCTAGTCGTCTCATCTGCAGGGCGTCATCATAAGAGGGAGGGGCATCGTCAATGGTGATGGTGACGTCACCACTCAACACAACAGTCAACTCTGTTGACGGGTCAGCTGGTGAAGCTGTGGCTTCAGCGCTACGCGTTGTGACGTCATTGGGCAAGCTGTTCCTTCCCCTCTCTGTTTCTGATTCATCGCCTGAACCCCTTCTCTCCGCCGGGGTACTGACAGGGGTTTGTGCTGTCGGTGCATCGGAAGAGCTACACTCTCCTTGTGGTGCATTAGTGACCGCGCCACCAACAACTGCGCTGCTGCGGACTTGTTTCGCTTGGTCCGACTCTGAGCTCCCTCTGGGTTCTGAAGGCTCGGTATTATCACTTCTGTCCCTACTCTCTACAACCTGACGAGCACTCGAAACCGTGTGATCATCTCCGTTGGTGGGCCTAGTCGCCGCGTGAACGGGCATCCCTCCCCGCCCATCACTGTTCGTGTTGTGATCGACATCTCCGGGGCTCCAGTATTGATCAGCCGTCAACGGACCATGCACACGGCCGTTAGCTATGGGTCTCGTTGGCTCCATGTTAGCTTCCGTACATCTGTCGTTACCGTGTCCGGCCGAATGTTGGGAGTCCCTCCGAGTGCTCTGAGTTGCAGAGCTGTGTGCATAGTTGTTATTGGCGTGTATTGGTTCTCTTCCCGGGCCGTCTCCATGTCTGCCACTGCTACCTCTGGGTCTGTGTAGGCTTGGGAAGCCGTTCAAGAACCCTGCGTGTCCGTTCACTGTGTAATTAACTAGGGAGCCACAGGACTGACCACCGTGCCTGCTACGGTGTAACGTTCCCGACCGAGAATGTCCCGTGCAGTACGAGCTGAGAGACGCAAGCGACGGGCCCGTGCTCCTGACGCGGTACGCCATCCCACCTGCCGCGGTCTCCATCAGGAGAGCCTCCGAATAGCTCGGTACTATCTCCCGATTGGCCTGGATGCGCCACTCCAGCGAACGGTTGCTGATGACAGTGCTGACTCTGGGGATCCTGAGCGTGGAGTTCCACATGTCCACCTCAGTGGGCGTCATGTAGTCACATCTGAGAACAGAAAAGTGTGCTTCTGTCAGAAAAACAATATTTGATGATAACGAACGATGGCAAATGCTATCTTATGCCTTGACATTGTACATTTCAGGGTAGTGCATTATTCCATAGTCACTACACTGCAGATTCATGCGTCAGTCTCAAGTGTAAAGTGATCACTGATTATTAAAACTGGTTACTATCCAAACGCATCTATGCTGCAGGCAGAACTGAAGTAAAGGTACCACAAAAAGCTTAGCTATCAAACAATAACTTTAGGCTAGCAGCAGCAACTCTTAGCTGCAGCACCTACGTTTTGTGATGACAGTTGGCAGAAGGTTCGTTTGGCAGACGGAAGGAATATTGAAATAAACTCCGCGTTGTCAATCGATAAGATCACATCTTGATGACCCAAATCACGGACCAGTGCTATCGAGCTGCCTAGTTTCTCTACAGTTCTATCGGTCTGCCGTGGGTGGGCAATCTTTTGCAAGATTCATTATGCAAAAAGAACATTACCGAGTGAACGATTCCTGCACTGTCTGTGGAAATATTGGACCTTTTTTGTGAATTAAATGATTCCAGTCCTTTTGTTTGCCGCTCCATTTTCGGTCTTGCGTGTTAATGAATTCGGTAATACTTAAACCGCTTTTGGTCCTCAAACTTAGCAGGTTCTACGAATCTACCTTTTTCTGATGACATAACGGTATCAGTTCCATTGCACTAGGTTTCTATTGCACTCAGTTCGGTGTTGCCATGGCTAATTTTACATCATATCCTGAGGTAGATATCTCGGTGACTGAAGACTTACCCGAAAAGTTTTTCCACGTGGTAATGCACGAAGGCTGTCTTGTACTCGATCAGCACGCGCAGTGGCCAGGACAGCAGGAAGGTGGAAGCTATCCAGAACATGGCGTGGGAGAGGTACCACGGCAGCTTGTCCGGCTCCGCGAACGCGATCATGTACTCCTTAAAGTCCACGTTCATCAGGTGCATGCCCTCTCTCGTCTCCATGTAGTCGTCCCGCCCCTCATTCTCACTGAAGAACCGGGCTCTCTGGGAGAGATAGTCATTCTCAGACTCGATGTTGGCGAAGCTGAAGCATTTGGTGAACTTGATCTTGGTGGCGGAGTAGTCCTCCAGTCCGACCAGTTCCTTGGAGACGTCCTTGACCCCGCAGTGGGAGTAGTTGAACTCCGACTCAGCGCAGTGAGTGTTGACGCGCTCATGGTAGACCTGGGTCGAGACGACAAAGTGAAACAACAAGAGCTAGTATGAAGTAGGTAAGCAGCGAGGCAGCTAGAATGTACATGATTAGCTGCAAGTGCATGGTACTGGGAACTAGTGGATAAAGTTTGGGCAAGGTCGCAATACCTCAGATACGTAGTAAGATTAACCCAAAGTCTGTAAGTTTGCAGAATAATTACAGATGCTGTTGGACAGCATGTACTGTGGCATTTGCAAGTAGCGATATGCGTGATCCCCTAGACGTGTCTGCAATCTAATCTGAACACAAAGGCAATCAATAGAAGAGTGGTATTACGTTTTGCTTATGATTGAACTGCTTTGGATTAGATGTGTCACATTTGTGATGATTGATTGATAACGAAACTTTTCTACTCCACATCCGATTTCCCATTTCCGGCAGTAAGTCCACATCAGTTTGTCAGGAAGACCGCTTGAGCCATGTCTGGGCGTCCTTTTTTCTTAATTTAAAAAATAACGGCGTTGACCGAGTTCCCATCATCATTGCCAAATTAATTGAGTGTTTCCCCCGAAGCGTCCTTTTTTTCGATAATTTCTTGAACACCATTCCTTCATCACTTGGACAAATGTGGTCTATGAAATCTCCTCACCTGTGTTGTAGTGTAGGCGTCCCCATTCCTGTACCTGGTGACTTGGCGCGTGCGCCGGATGTAGTGGTAGCAGATCACCTTCCACCAGATGCAGGGCGTGGCCTCCTTCATGGCCTGCATGGTCTCGTACACAGAGTTCACATCAACCTGGGAACAAGAATGGCTAGCTCAGAGTCCGCCTACAGAGCCATGTGACATTTTGTTTGTTTGTTTGTATTGCATACCCGGTAAACCGCATCAAGGCGTAACACACCAGGTACTGAAGAGTACAAGCTGCATATCCAGATAGATTCATATGATCCACACACACCGGGAAGGACCCTACTCTTTTCGATAAGTGTGTTGGGTTCTTTAACGTGCTTGAAGTGTGGCTCTTCTCAAACACGGGACCTCCATTTAACGTCCTATCCGAGGGACGTCCCTAACCGAAGGTAGGTACTCATTTTCACCTGAGTAAAGTGGGGGTCGTGTTAAGTGCCTTTCCCAAGGGCACAACGTCAACGGGACAAATCAGGGAACCCCGGATTCGAACCCGGTATCTCTGGGTTCTGGGGCCAAACACCCTGCCACTACGCCACCGCGACGCCAGTCTTCTGAATAATTGTTATTGTTGCCTCCCGATCCCCCACCAAGCCTGTATTGATCCCACTAATTGATAATTCGCAAACTGACAAACGATGAATACCAATACCAGCACATGCCAAACAGGATGGAAAGATAGCCTGAAAAAACTAGACGTGTTTTAAAATGTCTTGCATGTTTCTCCACTCATAGCTTAAAGAGCAAACTGTAATGTTAACCTTGGTCTGCAGCTCCACCCGTGTATGACAGTGCCAGCACTCCACCAGGTACACCACGTACAGCATGAGCGCGAAGGCCATGGGGATGTACACATAGCCGTGACTGCAGGGCGACACGTGGTGCAGCCCGTGGTACTGCCCCGGAGGCTACGGCACAGAAAGTACAAACAGGAATGTTGTCATTGTTGTTGTTGTCACATTTGTAGTCATTTGTAGTTTATAGTCAAATCAATATACCCGTGGTTATTATACATTTTCTAGCTGAAGAAAAAGTACGTTAAGTTGAGTAGACGTAATATCATCCACTTAAACTTGTGACATCGAGTCTATTTAGTCGCTCCTTTCCCCAATTTACCCATAGTGTGTGTTGGAGAGGTCTTTACTTAAGGCAATACGTGTGTATTTCAACCTACATGCTGCTACGACATCCCAATCACATGTTGTATAAACAGTGGTACAGCGCCCCACAGCCGTACCTGTGCAGAACCCCCCTCCATGCCCCATGTCTTGGTAACCACGGTGAGCTGGCACCAGGCCACGGCAGTCAGACAGCCGTAGATCAGGATCGTCAGGATGAGACATTTCCAGTGCGTGTCCCTGCATAGCGATTGAGCCAGGCTCTGCTTGATGGGATACTGCACTGTCGAGTCCTGAAGATAACAATACAGACACCATGTTAAACATGACAAGTTGGCTTTCGGTATCTTTGGAAGTGCGCTTCAAACTTGCTTGATGATGTCACCTGTTATGCTGTAAAGCGTTGCTGTGAAGAGTATGGTGACCACTTGTAAAACAAGCAGACAAACTTGTGTGTAGAATATTGATGTAACAAATCTCGAATCTCCACGCTTCACGATGTATAAGGCCTTGACAATAAACACAAACGATGAATGATTAAGATATAACGAGATTTTCTGCACGCACTGCGCCACTACATACATCCAAGTCGCGTTATTACCGTAGGCAGGTGGCACGAAAGTAAATGATTTATGTATCCGACTTTCAGGAAGAAACGTGGCGGTATACTTGACATTGGGCGCCAATATTCAATACAGTATTCATCACACCCATTTCACACCGTGATAGATAGCTTTGAACACATCGTCAAGGTTCCTACGGAGCTATTCTTTCTGGTAATAATTTGGCTTGAATCCGCGGTGTTCATTAATCAAATCACTTCCCATCGGGCAACTGGAAATGATTTGGTGATTTATAGTAGGACACATCTTAACTTCATGACATTATTGAATGATTTTGTGGATAATGTAAAAGTAGGTTAAGTACAAATGATATATCTACATATAAGAACACATCCACGAAGACGAGCTTACAAATGCCAACGACATACACCTGCATACAAATGCAGCATGGCTTTACCTTTTCCAGAGCAATCTTTTAGTGCTATAATTACCAACCTATTAGTACATTACAACTGCAATGAGAAATCAGACGATGAAATTGAGATACAACTAATTAGGCAGACCCCTGGAGTCAGTAAAAATGGTTTCAAGGCACATAACAGAAATAGTAATGGCGTCAGCTGTCTCTATCCCGAGGCATTTTGAATGTAACTTTAATGTCAAGGGGGCACATGTATGCATGCATGTGCCGATGGGCTGAAAGGGTATAATGTGCAGAGGGAATCATTGGTACACAGTTCTTGATTTCAGGTAAATTACAAGCTGACAATATGCAAGTTTCCGCCTTAAGCTTGAATTCGGGTGACGTGGTGCTTCACAGCCCAGTGCCATAAATGTTATGTTGCCTTTGGAAGAAATACCTACGGTCATTCACCCGATGTCCATGTATGACATTGGAGATTAAGATGTTAACTTTATTCTGTTTGCAACTTTCGTTGCCGTGTGCCTAACACCCACCATGAACCTTCAACATTTTTGTTATTTACGCAATTGGCCTGAAATCTGACAGAGAAAAATACTTGGCTGCACTGTACTGCTGGGCATCCGGCTGCGTTCCTTCCATGATCGTTCATTTTTCACGTTTGCGTTATCTCTATGCACTTAGCTCTTACTAGACCGGCGTCCTTGCAACAATGATGCAGGTCCAAGATTAAATTCAAGCTACCCTAAGCCCTCTAGCACTGAGCCACTGGGATTGTCACATTTTTCGGGCACAACGGCGCTTTTATCAGAGACGTCATTACAGCGGAACGACTGGTGTTTTTACGGCTGATTCCTGATACACTGGTAGTGTCGTTCGTCATTACAGAATAAAGGCGTCTCTAGCTGACAGGCCGCGGCCTTCACGAGCTCGGGTCATCAACTTTGGCGAGATGAAGAGCAGAGCTGCAGTCTAGATGAAGGATGTACTAATATCGCGGGGTCTAACATGTTTCTTAGACTTAGACAGTCCTTCAATAGAGGTTAGCTGATGTCTTCTCTGTTACATATGATATAAAATGTTACGTACAAAAAGGCGTAGTGTTATGATAGCATTCTGCAGAAAAAAATTAATGAGATGAAACAAGTAAGCAAACAGACAAAAGAAATAAATAAATTGGCAATCTTGTAGCTTTCAGTTCATTCAAACGATTTGCGAAGAGCACGGTTGACGAATAAATGGTTCTAAGAATCACAGAAATGGCACTAAGATATAAGCGAATTGCGTGCGTCACAACGTCACGAGCACATCATCGTCCATCAAACCCAGTGGTCCTGCCTGTTATGGCCCTCAACACCAGCTACTTTGGCGGCGCCGCGCCAAATTCCGCCCGGTAATGGACGTTTTACGACCTCTTGCAGCATTGAAAGATTTCAAAATGTGGCGGATTCCCAAGGCGACTGTTAACCGCAGTTTAGTCCGGTCGGTTGCATGAGCTTCATCTGTAGAACCGTACAGGTAGAGCCTTCTTCACAATCCCTACGGACAGACTTAACTTGAAATGTCAGACAGTTAGATTCAAATCTGTTTTTAACTTGCATGCTTTCATATGTAGAAATACGACCACTCACGAACCCCTTCGGTACTGCATTCTATATTCGTATATATTTCACAAGGCCTGGTAGATCGATGTGACACGTCACATGAATGTCAGGACCTATCGATCACACCAGTGAGAGCTAGCTGCGTCCTTTCCGTCACGTGAGATCGAGAATATAATGTCCTTGGTTATGTTGATGACAAGATTCAACTGTCCTGTTTGTGCGTGAAGATCTGTTAGCCATTCCAACGAGTGAAGATCTGTTGCAGACTTGCGGGTTATGTAGATATCACGGATTTAAGATTTATTTGTTTTGTATTTTTTTTTTGTAGCTTGTAGTTGACTGTACGAAAGTCACTGTCCTTTTTGTTTCTCCAATAAAGCTTCTTCTGTAGAGAAAATAGATCTACCCACCATGACCGTAAACGCAGATCTACAGCTAACCTGCCATGGCCGTGAGTGCAGATCTGCTGGTAACGGCCGTGAGCGCAGATCTATTCGTTATCTGAGTCACGAGAGAGCCAGCTCTACTGGTAATGAACGTAAATCACAATAGATTGTCTTGACGCCTTCGCATTGTCCTGTAATAGGAACCATGGGGAACAGTGGAAAAGATGATTTCATGAACATTTCATGACATTGCATGAACAATCCAAGTGTCCAATGATGTACCTAGTCCTATTCGTTTCGGCATAGTTTTGATGGAGTCTATTGTGAGCCGATGGAAATGATGTACTCTGATACTAGACAACTTTATTTGGCTGTAGAGGCGAGATTTAATCTCACGTTCACGACCTTCCCTGTCAGAACGGGAGAGCACCGGACCGGGTGTCGATTCTATCGTCGTAAAAAGCACTTTCTATTACATCCTTTGTTGCGGGCTATCAGTCCACAAAGCTACCGCCTTTATTTGACAAGCGTGGGCCGTGACTGATGAGGTGATGAATGCTCTCTGTTGAGCTGACTGCTCGGAAAAGCCCCATAATCCATCATGTGCAACACTGGATAACTTTTTTTTTCTTTGTTTGAGGTCTATAAGTTTATAGTCTATAAGTTTCAATTCATTCATTCATTCATTAGTACACAACGATAGTAAAACACACTATCGCATATTCAACTTGTAAGCACGGGGGTGGGGTATTCATTGACCGCCTGGGACCATCTGATAGGACGAATGCACACCAAGCTAATCCAGATTTGTTATTCGACTCTATCAAGAAGTATAGTTTTGCACGTTTTCATAAACGTTTTGATATTCGATATGTAGCTCATTTGATGTCAAATTAAGTTGAAAATTGACAGTGGCGTAATCAGCACGCAAGGCAATACGCCAGAAAGTTTATGAAATGAGATTATATAACTATGGCACTGATTACAAACGTTCTAAATGTAATGAAAACAGGCGTGCAAATCCGACAAGACGTGCAAAACATCAATTACTCTTGCTTCTCATTTGCCGGAGGTATTTGCTAATATTCTCTCCTTTGTACATTGTACAGTACGTGCATGGCATACCAAGAAAGAACTTACTTCCTTTTTGTATACTACTAGTTTGTTTTGACTCAGACCTGGAACATTAAGGTACCACATAGAATACTACGAAATACTACAAAAAGAGTTTGCTTGAAGCCCTTCACAACCAAATATCGGCATCAAATTTTGACTAGCCTGACGTAATAGGAAAACGCATAGAATCCAGAAAGAATCTAAACGAAACAGACCAACAAAGGTCAAATAGATCGTTATAGGTCACAAGGCTATAAAGATGCAAATACCAATTCATCTTATATTTCTTCATCCTGTCATTATTCTGCCATTGGTGCTGTTCACCACTGTGCTATTGACATACCATGTTTCTGTTCGTAATAAACCATGTCAACACATGTAAGTTATGGTAAAAAAAGGCAAAAGTAGTCCCATAACCTTTTTTAGGCCGTAGGGGCAGTGAATTGTTATCCAATGTGTCTAGGGCACTGTATTGGAAGGCAGAGCCCATCTCTCTCCTTCCATTGCCTTTTACCTTCCCGATCGAAGTCAGGTACCTTTTTTACACCTGGGTGGGGTGAGGAAAGTCGTATCAAGTGCTTTTTCCAGCTGCAGGGGCACAACGTCGGTGCCCATGACAGAGGATTCGAACCCAGGACCTATGGATTCTGGGCCAAACACCCTAGCCGTTGCGCCAACACGACACCACAAACCAAGTTTTTTTCAGATTGTAAAATGAGATAGTTAACGTTAGTTGTATTGTGTCAACCTGATAAAAATCACACGATAACGCCATACTCCAGGTATGGATTTTGTGAGTGCAGATGAAATCTTGTTTACAAGCCTGGTCTCTGAAGTCGATAAACAGACACTGTTGATACTTAACCTACTGGATTGGATGATTCAGAAGCTGCAGTGTCAAACTGCCACTTTACTTACTTGGAGTGCAGACGCTGACATAGCGCGTTTATGCGCAGCTTCCAGACATTGTATCCCCTGTCAACCTTTGTGAATATATTCATGTGGCAGTTTGATATTTTTTACCAATAAGTAGATAATGTACCCCGGAGGGTGACTCTGATCACATCTTCTGTTGCTCCGTTGACCAAATACGGCCAGATCTCTCAGTGGCGACCAAAAAAGTAAGGCACAAAAATTTCAACTTTGATTCAATTTCACGGAAACCTACAGAGACCTCTGAGTCAACCGTGCACAGACCATAGAGAGTTTATTGAGCACTCAGGACTGTTATTACACAGATTCGGCACATCAAAAGCGGTTACAAGGGAACTTAATCTTTTCCAGGAAAACGTTCAGCCTTCAATAGCAGAGTCCCTGTGTTGACAACCTTGAAACTTAGATCATCCCTGAAACGACCATAAATCATTGGTTTACTCGGCTGGCGCCGCAGGAAATTGAGCAGTCCAACTGATGAAAAACACGCGTGTTGATAGATTTCAAGGCCAGCCAGTGGGGTGCCAAGAAGGACGGTTAAATAAGAAACTTCGTTTCAGTTTGCAGAACAACTTAAGATCTCCCTGGTGCAAAGGAAAGCCCTTGGATGGAATTAGATTTTTTTAATGGAATGCATCCGGCTAGACATTCGGATTTTAGACCTGTCCCTTTCATTACAAACACAGACATCGTGTAAAGGTATGGGACTGAACTGGCACCAGGTCGGCTACACACTATCATCTGGTAATGCCCTGCTACTAGTGGTAATGAGAAGATCTGAATGTCAAGTAATGTCAGATGATGCTATCTGTCTGCTGTCTAGAAGAGTCAATCTGCCACCTTTCATATTGCTATCTTGACGTGGCCTGCCTTCCTGCCATACAAATGTACATCGCAGTAAATAAATCAGTCATTTATTCATCGATTTCTTTCCAGCTGACTAAAACACATGTGGCCAAAAGGGCTATTGCCATATGAATATAGATGCTACAGGATAACCATTGCACTATCTCAAGCCAGATTCAAGTGTAGATTGCTGTACAGTGAGAAATTGCCTACTTAAAACTCGGCTGTGATCCTCCTGGGTTTCTGAAACGCCTCTTTCCAGGGGTACGGCAAGTAAATTGTGCAGCCCCATTACCTACAGAAGAGCTTTTATGGCAGCAACCTATCAGCTTTTAAGATTGCCTTGCCTGATACAATCTTCCTGCAATTAAGATGCTAAAACGGACTTAAAGATATCCTTGTCTGGGTAAGGCACCACAGGTAATAGCTCTATTTTAGGCTGACGTTTACTCCCTTGTTTTCGTTTCTCTGTCATCTACACTCACGTCCCAAGAACCAGTTAACACATAAGAGACATAAGAGACTAAGTTAAACCATTCCCAGCAACGTTACTCACCAATATCTGCCGTGGTCTGGTTAGGTGTGCAAGTATATCTGTCCAAGAGTAGATATAAGGAAGGGCCGAGAACCATTTTTGAAACCATTATTGAAAGTTTTATTAATCCTTCAGTTTGGATTTATGAGTTTCTCGGATTGCTGTATCATTCTGCACACGTCGGCACTACCTGATTACCTGTGCAACACTATCCATCTGGAAAATGTTCTGATTGGAGTGTTCATTTCAAATCAGAGAACACTATTGATAACGTAGCGAGTCGTGATCTGTAGTCAGGCTGTGCCTGGGATTAATGTGTGTTGAAAGATATGGCGTCTCTATCGTAGTATTACTATAATTGAGGAAGTTCCAGAACGCTGAGATTCATGTGTCTTCTTCTCAGATTCGTGGAGGTTTAATGCGTGTGTGCGCGCCCGTTTATGATTCCAATATAGATATTCAGTCATGCTTGATGGCCAATACAGCCCAAATTGGCAGATTGTAAATGAAGGGGATGTTACAGCGAAATACCACAGCATTAACACTGCAGTATGTGGTATTGTGGTGTACCAACAAATGGCGCTACTGCAGCAAACCACACAGGGCGGGCGCTGCCGAAATGGGTCCATCGGCACTCATTTAGGTTTAGTTTCGTTTACTTCCATCGCTTATGATTGTCCATATCTCACTTAATGGATATGATAGTTGTACCGCTGTGCTGTTTATTTTTTCAAGCCGTAAATATTTCTCTGTAGTTTATCACCTCGATGAACGGATGCAATGTTCCTGCTGTTGTGGAGACTTGAAGCCGCGGAGGCGACTGGACAGTCCCCGGGGATGATTACTGCAACAACAATCTCACCCATCATCGACCAATTTCCAGGACAGCGCACAACAAGGTCGCAGGGAGTACATGATAGGATATTGATATTTGAATGATCACCGCTAGAAATCCGTTTAATGAAGTACCGCCCATATCGTGTCTGGTCGTTTGCAAGGGGGCGGTTTAGACAAACAACTGATCAGATGCTGCACTGTCGTCTGTTCCCTACTGGTCACACTGGACACAAGGTCATTACTAAAACTCCCGACACTCTATTGGAATCTACTGCATCTTAATCTACGTGTGCCGTTCAAATTGCCACGGTGCCTTTAATTTGTCCATTGTCCCTCTTATCAACGATTTTCAATCATGAAAAGCTGTCACATCTGGTATTATTGCAAGAATAGCACCGTGAGATCAATTCCTTCTATCAAACAGGCCGCTCCAATGTTTCCTTCTGTGAACCCGTGATTGGCACACATCTCTGAGACTCTGGTTGCATAATACATTGCAAACTTTGAGCAGAACGTCCACCCCTTAAATCCTAAAACAGAAAATTTTGAATGAGGGGGGGGGGGCTGCTCCTCACACACCACCCCCACCCCCGCACGTGCAGAATGATGATTTCCTCCAACAAAAGATAAATCTGAAAGCTCTCACATCGACCGTCACCTGGATCAGCAGTCAGCCCATAAGATTTAGGAAGAGTGGATACTTTATGTCATCACTAAGTCGTGTATCTCCACTTTTACTGAACGGCCGGCCTAACTTGAGACCTGTCGGGCTGTTGGCTGTTACGAGTAATAAAATTAGATATGTAGTGAGGAACGATATCGGGTGTTTACATAACATTACGTTTTGTGTTCAAGGGGGCTAGGTGGCTGTTGCTTGCTGCTGATTGTCTAAAAAAATTTCCTTGGTCTTCTGATGTCCGATCTAATTTAACGCAAGCCGTCCCCTGGGATACTGGGCGTCACGACGCGGGATGTGTCGTTCATCATTCATCCACCGTTCATCCGTCTTGCTCTCAAAGCCATAAAATGTTCACAAATTACCACAAATATTATTCTACCTATAGCACTTCCCCTAATTTGTATTGTAAGTCAAGGTAGTTAGCTACTCTATGCAGTTTCAATACTTCATGTAATATTTGCTGCTGATACTTTCTAAATCTAATATCCCTAATCAGTACTTGTACTGAGTTTTTGTGGTGCAGCCATGAAGGTAAAAACAGCTAATAGTTCTAGGTATTGAATATTAGACGTAATAGTTCTAGATATTAGCTATTAAAAGCTAATAATTCTAGATATAGAATGTACAACATTATTACACATTGCGAATTGCATGTCCCTTTGTGTGCTCCTGGAAGCGCGTGCACCACGGGGGCATCTCTGGCATCAGTGTGAATACGATCCGCCCGGTGGACTTGTGATCGTGGCCATCAGCCCCCCATTTCTTTTACAGCTAATGTCGTCGATCTATCAGCTAACGGGGCACCTGAGGCGTGAACATTATATGGCAATCCGCGGGAGGCCCCAGTAAGGTGGTCCGGGATTACTACAAAGGACTGGCCCGTCACGACGCACTAAAGGTTCGCGGGCGGATCGATACGGCACAATACCTTTAGAAATACAATCTAGCTGTAATTGTCTCATTACCATCCAGAGCACAACAAGAGGACCTTGTCTTTCAGGGTTTTGTCTTCCGTGAATGTAAGTGTAGATATGAAGCAACGCGTTTTGCTATGAAACACATATATATACAAGATAAAAACCACACAGAGTGAAAATTTCGATCACTATTAGCACCTGTAAATTCATCTCAAATAGAATAAGATACGGTGATATTTCGTAATTTAAGTACACATTAACTGCAGCTGCTTTCGGTCTCATTGTGTTGCAGAAATCTTCGTCTCTTGATCATCTTGTGCCATAGTTGAGACGATTAAACTGTACCATTTGAAAAGAAAACCTACTCAATCAGCTGTTTCTTGTTTTTCCCAACCCTCTTTGCAAAGTACAGTCATTCCATAGATTTAGGAATAAAAGACAGGTATGAGACAACACAAAAATCCATAAAGATTACCCCATTCAGAACTGTAACATGTGGAGTGTACGTGCCTCAAATCTGACCTTGCAGAAATTACTGATTCCAAGGAATCACACTCACACTGGGGTAATAACACTTGATAAGCACAACTGGCTGCTGGGTGATCCCAATAAACCTCATATGCCTGCTTCATTTGTGCCCCGTTACTCATTTACTGTCTCTGCTCCCGTGAAAATAATGTTTATAGTAAATTTCCATTGCTGCACTGTTACTGTCCTATAGGTAGTGGGAAAAAACAGGGTCCCAAATGTGAATTAACAGGTAGCATTTAAACTATCTCAAAGAGCACTTCATACGAAAATACGGGACTTGATACATCATTTCATTGTTTTTATACAAATACGCCAATGACGCTACAGTGAGTGGCACCGTGTGCATTTTTTTCCTGAAACATGAAACGACATCCGTTTCCTTGTGCATTAGGAGCCATGAGGATAGTCCATGTACACATCAAACTTGAACCTAAAAACTTGACATTGAATCACAGCAGCAATGGTTTGGGCTGCCGTCACGGCGATAAGCTGAAAATTAAAATGGAAACGGTTGCCTGCAACATTAGCCCTTCAGCCTCCCGGTCGGCCCGCGGTGGCCATGATTGACACGGTTGGCGGTGCAGAGACCGCCATCTGAAGCAGAGGTGTCTAAGGTCAAACGTAATAACAGGTTAGCTTATACAGGTGGCAACATTTTCTCTGTACATGGTACATGGCCTTTTTTTAGGGATTTCGATACTAATCTGAACACACTGTCGTCAACTATCACTGGTGCAAAAGGCACCGGAAAACATGAAGCAAGAGGCCAGTGCCAAAAGGATCCGGAACCGAAAGGATTGTGGTGGTTTGTTATTCCATAACATGAAAAGATCTTCACAATCCACCCACCAAACTCCTAATCTCCGACGACTACCTCCTTCTCTAACCACCTGCGACTAGCGGTATCATATAAAGATAGAATACCTCATTGCAGGGATCGTACACCAGCTCGCTCTCGCAAGGTCCCTCTGAATCCGAAGAAAGTTCGTCGTAGAAATCGCCTGCGTGGTTGAGATGCCCCATTCCGTAAGACGACATCAAGTACGGTTACCACTCCGACCGCAAAGATAGCCACCAGACAACAAACGGATTTGGTAACGAGAGAACTGCTACTCGAGGCCTCACCGCCTGGGCGCAGAATGATCTTATCGCGTCCCAGCCCGAGAGCTATCCGCCTACCTGACTCTGCCATAGATTTTATGTGGTTGCTTTATATTGCACATTTCCCACTGCGGCTGCGGATCAATCGAGCCAGGTGCTATCGGCCTTGTCGGCAACCAACTAAAACAGTAAAGCTGTAGCTTCTGGGGATACTGGGAGGGCTTCTCTGGGTATAAAAACTTCACCGACACCTTTTCCAGCTGGTAAGAAAACATTATGGGGCTAGA
This sequence comes from Branchiostoma lanceolatum, assembly GCF_035083965.1. Taxonomy (NCBI): domain Eukaryota; kingdom Metazoa; phylum Chordata; class Leptocardii; order Amphioxiformes; family Branchiostomatidae; genus Branchiostoma; species Branchiostoma lanceolatum. The sequence goes on along the minus strand of NC_089725.1, from coordinate 22,522,585 downwards.
TAAGAAGCTAGCTCATTACATTTGATGGTGTCTACCCATCGTGCTAGAGCTACCTTCTAATGGATACATCACAAAATGACGTATCAGCTGATAACCCTCATCTTCAGTGCTCATGAATGTAGATGGATGTAGAGGCTGGTAAGTAACGGGGAGAGGTGGTGTTGATAATGATATTGGCATATATCAAGATTGATGTAGTGTAGAATAGTAGATGCAGAGGAATCACCAGGTAGATTTTGATACTGCTGCACGGCATGGGGCAGGGCATGAAAGAACAGACGTTCTTCTCGGTAGGTTCGGGCCAGAGAGGTAAAATTCCGATACTGCCAACCATCTTCTTTCGCTTGAGGTCTCGTTTGGTCTGGATTGCCTATAGTTGCACATGGTGTATCAGCTTATTAAATGTTTGTAAGCTGATATAATAAAAATAATAATACTGCGCATCCTGATCTTTGTCAAGTTTCAACTATCTCCAGTCTTCAGTGACTTCAACAACTTCCGTGCACATTAAAAAGCATCAGTATACCATGCTGGACTCAGGGCTGTGTCATTCTGCACTGGTGACCCCCCCTACTTTGAAGACATGATCACGTTATTGTCAGTATTAGTGATATGTCCAGTCGGCTCAGCTGTCTGATTTAATGGTTCATAGAATCTAATGTGACTGAATTATAATCAGATAATCAGTTTTGCCAAGGATGGAATCAACGTGGCGTGGCCTGGCACCATTGCAGCGGTTTGACTTTTCTGACATCGGAACGAACAAAACTTTGTCAATCACTTTGTGCTCTGATCACGTGACCAGCCGATTTTCCTCCCGTTTGTCTCTTACAAAAGTTGATAATCATGCTAACAGGGACTCTCAAATGAAAGGTTTATGCAGAACACATGTGTTACTAGTATTCTGAAAAAAATCTAGTTAAATTGCAAACATGAATACATGTAACCATCCTCTTTCGTCTTGTAATTATAATACCTAATGGCACAATCATGCTCAAATCTGTTTAGCCACATTCATTAACCACAACACAAATGGACTCAGCAGCTGATTTGCCACATTCAATCAAGTTTCAAATAGATCTGTGAAGACAGTAACTTCATTTTTGGCATGTATCAACAAACATCTATGAGCAATCCTTTTGGCAGATAACTAAGAAGGTCATATTGTACCTACAAATGCAGTCAAATGTGTCGTTTCAGATTGTGGTTATATAGTACAATATTCAATCACGCTGTGGCAATACATTGGAATTAACGCTATGTTGGCGCAAAAGTTGTTCTTGGCCCATTGATAACCTTCGAAATATTCCTTTAACCTTATCTCCCTCAAGAGGAAGTTCAGCTCGACATTACTGTACTCTGTGACTCTTGTGTACCCTTGACTCCCCTTCCTCTCATTGTCTCCTTCAGTTATCTGAACAGCCACAGGCGATCCGTTCACGTCAGCACAACAGACAGGCACGAGAGAGATGTTATCAAGGGACTCGTGGTAATGGTGACAGCGCTGTTTGTTTGAGAATTATGACAGCAGTCGTGCGATCCCCATCGATCTGAGCACGACCTTGCTGTATCCACTATATCCAGTAGACTTTCGCGAACATTTGAGAGACGATTATTCAAAGCCTGGCGATTTTCAAATAGCCTGATAGGTAGCCGGTGTTACACAATCTCTCGCTGTCAGGGGTTTTATGGGCACCCTTCCTTGATATGGAGCCAGTTAGTCAGGCGGGCCGCTAGGAGCGTGACTTCAGTGGAGCTATCGGATACCTGATAGGGATCTTTATGCACACAAAAAAACCCCAGCAAAATCATGTTTTCAAACAAATTGATCCTCAGTGTCAGTTGCCTGTCATGATGAATCTCAGAACTATAGGACTGTATTCTCTGGGCTAATTTTCCTCAGTGCTGCCGACCTTTTGACACTAGGCTGTTGTATTTTTGTATCTAATCACTCATATGTTTTGTTTGAGGTTTGGAAAGGGAATAATTCAAGGAGGGGTTGACGGGTCGTCGTCATTTTTGGTATGTAGCTTAAGATAGTTGACATGATAATACGATGATTATGCAAATCAGGTTCTAGTTTGTATAGTTAGTGAGGTCATTTATAAATCCAATGCGTTCCATGATAGGACTATTCAAACATGTGACATACATATATGAAAAAGAGAGAGATATCGAAAGCTATAGATATATGCAAACAAACACCTAATCTGCACAATTGATAAGAAAGTGCTATAATTGCATAGTCGTAAATAACCGTAATGGCATACTTGCAGCATTTGGAATTTTATTAAGGGTTAACATAATTAGACATAAATCATGTAAATCAGGTCCTCTTTTTCATAATTGCTAAGGAAATGCCAAGACACGACCATCATACCTTGAACAACTTGTCTTAATTGGATGAAACAAGATGTTCAACTTATATGATATATGCAGATACTATATAAGAAGCAGTTATGATACGTCAGTCGTAAAAGTTAACGTCATTTGGTGAAGGTCTGATGCGGAACTCGAGTTTCTGTATGAAGCGTAGGCCAGATGTCTTCGCTGTTCTATCCTAGGCTATGGTGCCATTGAGCAAACGACGTTGATCCCCCTTCACTTGGCCCACTCCTGGACAGCCCTGTGACGAATGCCTATGTTTATGCAGTGTCCTACTTCCGTTAAGCGATGCAAAGTTTCATGATTAATTTAGAGCTCACGATCTGGAGGCTGTGTCACGGTCCGATACGTCATATCTGTTACCATGACAACTGCCTGCCGCAGTGAATATCGCCCAGCACGACTGTCATCACGTCTGGAGCGTTGGGGTGTTGGGAAATAACGGTGAAACGTTTCAAATGTAAAAAAAATGTGAATGGTCGTGTTGACGAGTAGGCGGAAATAGTGGTCAAATTCTAGTAATTTTTTTTTTTTTGCTATCTTGTAACGGCAATCCAATTTGCAGCAGTTTGCAAGACGGATTCGCGAACAGATGGCTTTTTCGAGTTTTCCACAGACGTTTCTTTTTTCATATTCTCAACGTCAATTTATAGTGCTGTATGGCGGCCTCCAAATACATATTTTTCTGACATAAACATGTTTCCAGTTGAATTGTCATCATATCCGTGTGTTGGTTTTATTTTCCGTGGGAGGAATGAGGAATCGTCCTGCATAAAGGAGCACCTGTTTGCGTCGCCTTTACAGCAGACGCAGTGGGTGAACAAGCTGCGGAGCTGTGATAACGACGGAGCTGCTTTATGAATGTGATGAATGCTTTACTAACCACCATATCTCTCCACAGGGGTTCACATAAAGTAGACGCCCCCCAGGCGAGAGGCCTGTAATGACAGCTGTCTTCCACAATCTTAAAAGTCATAAATGTGTACTAAAGAGGCTTGTTCCTTCTGTGGTATTCTGTATCATACAATGGACCTGGAAATTTGGACGAATACTTGTACTTTTTTGTTTAAGTGTCTTCTCAACCTTCCTGGAGAATGTTCCACTCTGGACCAATGGCATTGATTTGTACGTTGAGCCCTCACGGCATGTTGTATCCATTCTATCCTTCCGTTTGCAGTTAAAGCCCCGAAATAACGTTCATTCGTCATTGATTTGAATGCTAAGAATACTTCACTTTTTGTTCTCACAAAAGCCATACCATGTACCAAAAGGGCCGATAAAAATCAAATCAAATTATTGTGCTTGTTTCTAACGATTGATGTTGTTGATCACATGTTAGATCTTCATGCATACAAATGTACTGTTAATTGAGGATTCATTACTCAATGTCATGTTACATTCCCAGCAGACTAGTGTTACCCTTATCAATAACAATGTGTTTACCTCATAGCAGTGTTACAGTTATAGACTGTTTATTCTTGGAAGAGAGTGCTTGTTCCATTTTACTGATCGTTTCCTGCTCTCCATGCAGGCTGGTCTTGACGTATCTTTAGGCGTTTTTGTCGAGCTTACTATTTTGTCCCGTTTTCGTTATGTCGCCAGCCCGACAAAAACGCATAAAGGCCGCCAAAAACCAGTCCGAGCCCAACCTTTGCTTGGAGAGCAATCGTTTCCTATTGTCAAATTCCCCCATAATTCAGGAATGCGGATGCGAACGGATCGTTTGACCGTTACGCCGAACAAACACGACTGATTGGCCCCGACTTAGAACGGAGGTTGGTGCGGACGTGTGGGGAGCAGGAGTCGGCAGGGCATGTCAGAATAATACCCCCCCCCCCCGCGCGTCTATTGACGGCCTACCAGTGGGCAGGGCTGCCGTCACTATCGACTTTGTCGGGTCAATCGATAGAAACACAATAGTGTTAAAGCTAGCGTTCGCGCAGCTCGCTATCAGTGACAGCCGTGACCTGGGTAAATCACATTTATGAAGCACTGAGCCACCTGGACGTGACGTTAGACTTTTTACCTTCGTGATCTGAATATTCATGAAATTTAAGGGTGTGTTTTGTTTTCTTGTCTGGTGCTGTAAATGTTTCCCCACGTACACTTGGCTCACTTTATCAATATCTTCAGTTGTATTTCATTTGCCACTTTTTGCCTTTGATAAAGCTACCCATGATTCCACCGATATTGATGTTTGACATGTTCAAGCTGTGTGACCACAATTGTCTTACTAAGTATTTGTGGATATGTGCCTAGGGGTGACAAATAAAGTCTAAAAAAAGCTGTTGAATAGAACTGTTGCTAGTTTCTCGGCCAGTTTTCCCCTGCGGTGACCCACGCGTTCTTTCCGGATGACGGACTTCGGAGACATCCTGGCTGTAATCAAAGAACTGGGTTAATTTGGCGTGTGGTTTCCAATACCGATCGGGAAGTGGGTTAGAGAAATATACTCCATCATTCCTTCTCCTGATGGAGACAACTTCGAGGATCCCCCATAGCCACGTAAATACTGGATCATACCGGCTGTTGACCCAATTACTCCGGGACTAGACTAGTGCTGTTTATGTCTATTAATCCTCAAGCTTAAAAAGGAAATTTAGCCCCACTCCATTTCTTTTTGGTTCAAAACGCAAGCAATCACTGCTCGTCCGGTATTGTAGCATCTCTCACGTATCCTTTCGATGTTAACGCTCTAGCTCCTTCGTACTTTCATCATTAACTTCAGTCTATCCATGTTGCTTATGCAAACGCTAGATTACGCTGAGGTTACATTTTCTGATTGAGTTTATTTATTACTATTTCAGTATCTTTTTATCTTAAGAAATCGGGGAACCAAACAAAAAAATAAAGTAGATAACATAGAAAATAATTATAAAACATCATTTATCGATCATGGGGTATAATGTTGATTGGAATGTTATAAACCAGCTTTATGCTCCTTCCTCCACCATCGCGTGAATATGAACTATACGGTATCACGGTATCTTCTATGATGAAATTTGCATAGTCAACTTTCAAAGTCGTTCCACAACTACAATCCAAAACCAGCTCTTTCGCAGAAGAAAAATCCTATTAGCTGACGTTTCTGCGAAACTGTTCTTGTGTAACATTGTAACAAAGAGGAAGAACCTTCGCAAATACTTGCTAAAACAGCCACAGGACAGGCCGTCACATTAGATAACCTCACTTTCATTTCTTCTCTGTGATAATCTACTTATCCTACATTGTAACGTGATTGAGGCAATAGCTGCGCAGACGATCCTTGCTCGGTGTAATGCGTCTAATTTCATCCCAAAGCCCTGTCTGGTCCATGACAAATGAAGGAGATTGGCAAGTAATCCCTACTCTACAGGAACCCCAGTATTCATTAGTTAACCTGACAAGATAGCTGCAGCAAAACTTAGATCAACATACATTCGGCACGGCAGGCTGAGTACAGAGAATGAATTTTACCTCAAATATACGCACGTACGTCCTTCTAGTGTTGCAATGGGCTGACTCAAGCCTATTCCATCATCTTAAAATCTTGACACGTTAATCTTTTACAAGCTAACTTGCCCTATTGCGTATCAATAGTCGTAAAGGTGACTTATAACACAACCAAATGCAGGAGATACGTGTCTGATTGTGCTGTACATTGTACGTGTCCCTTTTCTTCTTTAATGGAAGTGCAAACATTTTACGAGTGTAGAAACCTCAACAGACAGCACGAGATGAATTTTGTTAGCGAGGAAGGTCGTGTGATCCTATTGTAGCAGTGTTAGGGCAGACATAGAGTCACCTCAGTTGCCGTGATGATCTCAATTTGTCCCAGATGTCTGCGCGGACTTGATTGCAGGGGTGTGTGGATAGCTCATCTCTCTGTACTGCACAAATTGGATTCTATTCTGAAGAAAAGGTCAATCATTTATCTATTGTCTTGAGATTCTCTCAATTTACAACGACCACGTTGAACACTGCATGCATTACCTCTGGCATTTACCAGACAATTATCTGCGTGCTCCTCATTTGTAAAAGCGTCTAGAAAACGTGTTTCATCATAGTTTATGTCTGAATGAAGAATATCTCAATGGGACCTTCGCCTATTAGCGGATACGTCTGAAGATAAAATCAAAAGTCTGCGAAACAAGGTCAGCATACTTGACTAAGGCAGGAAATAGGTTGTTCATGAGTGATGTTTTACTAAATCTCTCTTTAGCTTCAACAAGTTACATAAGTAGATGGAGAACAACCCTCTGAAGGAAATAGAACACTCCATTGCAGGCTCTTCAGCACTCAAAGCTCTCATTCTGGAAACTCCCTACCTACATAATCAGAACATTGCCTGGAGCTGGAATTTGGAATGTAAATTAAAATTCCTACCATCACATATTGCAGCCTGAAGATAGTTAGATTAAAGCTGCTATCATACCAGTTTCGATTCCCCTATTCCCCACTGAGACAGCTGTTACACTTACTACGTCAGCGTGTAATGGCCTTGGGTTCATTGCTGATTTCGTCTGTCCCCGTGGGTAACATGCTACTTTAAAGTAAAGTTCACAGGTAGCGTTCGTGCCCTTTGGTTTTACGTGTGTGTCTCAGTGAGACCCGTGGTCTCCTGCTGACTTTCTCCAGAGAATTACGGTACTCTCATTTCGCTTCCTTAATGAGAGCCTGGAGCACTCGGGAATCTGTGTACTCTTTCACGACTTACCTAGTGTTTTTGTCTCAGCCTTCCAATTAGATCAGCGTTCCATTAAGCTACACTTTCGGGACAATGCGCTATAATGTGTTTGTTTCATCACTTTAAAGGATAAGACCATGGTTGCGTAATCACATCCGCCTAAGTAGCCATTACTGTGCCCTATACAGACCGCATTTCTGCCATTAGAATTAATAGTGTAGGTGATTCCTTGTAGTGCTTATTGGTTTGGAGCAATTCTGCCCCCCGACTGTGGTAAATGTTGCATCATTGTGGGTAACAAAAGACAAATATGGCACCAACAACAATCGGTTCCTTACTTTTTATATTGTTCATATTTATGTTAGCATCCATCCCATTCCTAAACACATCCCATGCCTACAAGCATGATTATCATATCATTTTGTCGGGGGTAAACAGAAGTAAACATAACTCAACAGACCCCTGACGATGATGATGACGTATGGACTATTGCAGCGGATAATATGTGTTCATGTCAAAGGTCAAATGTTAACGTTGAACCACGTACTTCCTTTACTGCACCAATAAATGCGCAGTGTAGACCCTGGAATAGATAATCCATTGATGAGGACCAACGGAAACAGATTAACGCAGCATCAATTATTTCAGCACCACGGACAGATACTGTTTTTATCAGGCAGCCTTTTTCATGTAAGATGTGTTCACCTAGCGGCATTCATAGTTCATGACAGCTTATGAAATGTTTCCATGAGTTTCAGCACTTTGTGACCAGAGTTCAATAGTCTAACGAGATAGTCGCTCAAACTCTCGCCTATTCAAAACAAAGTAAGTTTCGATGAGGGCACAATCAACAATTCTTTCCTCAGGATCTACATGCTACACATCTTGTGTTAACACCATTTACCTTACGGTATCATTCAAATGGACTTTCCCTGACTGCTGGCACAACTCGTTACTCCTATATTCAGTAATTTGATACCCACCCTAGCCTTGCATGCGCACATAACGCGACCTTGTTAATGATAAAGCACGGCTGCGGAGTTTTAAGCACGGCTGCTGAGTTTTTCCTGTGATTTACGCCCACAAATGAAAGGTGCGAGGACGGTTCTGGTCTCGTACTGGCGGCCCAAGATTGATACCTCCTGACAGCTGTACCAAAATGCTTACTTAGGGGTAAATAGGACGAAAGGACGTCATTTACCATCCCGGGATAAGGAATGACAAACTGGCATTGTTGCAATTTCCGTCATCATGGTTGAAATGGATGGCATCATACACAACGATTCGACCGTTTATGATAAAACAGGGGTGTGTTACGCTCAGGAGTGGTGATTGGCTGGTTTGTCATGAAAGATGATGCGTATGCCAGTTGACTCTATAATTCAGGGGTTTCTTTCTTTGATATATTTCTTCAATTTTCACAAATCTTAGAATTTGTACAGCGATCTTCCACTCATATCAGAGGCTCTCCTAACTACGTGCAATGAATGTATGAAAACACGCTGTTAGTCCAAATGTCTTTTGGAAAAGGAGCTTATGCTTGTTTTGAGACTAATGTGTTGAAAGCATTATGGCTGAGCAAAGATAAGGAGATAAACCTGACTTACAGAATCCCATACAACAGACTACCGTTATTGTAGAAGAGCAAGGGGAGGCGAAAATACGAGTTTTATCAAAGGAAGGTGCTTGCCAGTCCCATTACTTTTCGTATTTTAATTTGGAAGGAGGCTCTACGGCTTAATTGTCTCATAAGGTCTGATGGATTATATCGAAAACGCTCCCGTCACCTCCATCGGGAATGCACGCTGCGCTGCCCACGTAGTCCAGTTACGCCGGGACGTCGCTTTGAGTTTTTTTATTAAGTGAAAATCGATGAGCAAGGGGATGTCCTTCATGAGATCTAGATTTAATTTGTAATCAGAATAATGCCCACCAATGTAACATGAGAAGGGTGATGAGAATCAATCTGTGACGAGGACGGCCATGTAATATGACGCCACGACGTGTTTAGCAGGAGACGCCCTTAATATATCCGTAAACAGTAGTAATTACAGTTACTGTAATCATATCCCTTTAAATTAACAGATAGTTATTCAACACTCCTCGATATCTGCCTTGTGGAGTTAGTACCGTATATCATGTACATATGCGATCTGTTTACTGGTAGAGGTGATATTTTCGGCGTAATCGCCGTATCTTAAAAGCAGGGAGAGCTGGCACCAATGAATACATATCACTACCTCAGGTGCGGTTACATATAATCCACCATCATCCATAGACATGACAAGATGTCCATAATGATTTGAATTAATTCTATCTTTTCCTGTAACATTGGTGTTCGACGTAACTTCAGCAGCCACTGCCTGGCTTCTATTATGTACAGACTGTAATGACGTTGCCATGTGATTAATGTAGGTAGCACGAGTACGTGTATGTGTCCGCACATTTTGCCTGATGATGATGATGATGATGATGGCATCTACCAACATTACCTTCATTTCAAACACCATCATCACTCCATTTCTCTGTATCGCCTTGATGAGTTTTCCCGTGACACACACAACCTTCAGATAGACACATAAAGAACTGTCGATGAAGTTTAGACATCCAGGTAATAAGATACGACAAATAGCAGTTACTCAAGCAACTGGACATGACTTTGGAAACGGTCAGACCTTTTCAAGTAGCATCCACTACTGTTCGTCAATAACACTGTAAAATTGTCTTTACTTTATTTGCATATCAATTCATAGTTCGTGGTTAAGCCCCCCTCTCACTGGACCCGCGGCACGCTGGTGTTACCCTTGACTTTATAATGGGAATATCATTCAAAACGTACAAGTATGACCAAAAAGACAACAAAACACACAAAGCTTAAAAATATTCGTTTTTTTTGTCGATGAACGTGCCGCGGGTCCAGTGAGAGGGGGGGTTTAGACCCGCTGGTCGAAAACTCTTGCTCAGTGTCACTGACGAAAAGTAATGGATGGTACTTGAAAAGTCTGACCGTTTCCAAAACCATATCCAGTTGCTTGAGTAGTTGCAGTTGCTTGAGTAGTTGCAGTTGCTATTTGTCTTATAAAGAATGTCCTTGTGTGAGAATTTGGACACACCAATGTAACGGAGCGCAGAGGCAGACCAATGAAATAGGAATCTTACGTAGAAATACAGTCTTGTGCATTATGGTCAATAGATAGCTAATGAAACCAGACAACCAATATGCGACAATTCGCTGGTAGCTGTAGATACTGGTATGTAGTCTAATATCTAAGAACAAAACAGTCACGTATTTTACTGCTGCAAATGTTCTCGCAATACTGTCCCACGGATGCGCCCACAAACTTAGATGTCCTGTTAAGTCTTAACCACTGCCCTTTTATTGCAAATGTCTCTATAACGCTTGATACACCTTCTCCAGATAGGTCACATAAAATGCATGAAAACACAGATAAGATCTGAGAGGCTGAAGAGTGAGGGGTGACGAAAGGCCAATCCAATTTCATTCCACCATTCTAAGAGATGGATACTCCGCTGTGATACGAACCTGAGGCCGTAATGCCGTGTGTCGGTCCAAATGTTTTCAACATTTCGCTTAGATTGGCATTATTGGTTCCAGGTCCGTGTAATAACTTTTGGAAATTTGTAACCCGATGCTGATAGTAAATGTCACATTTCTGCACTGATGCACCAGGGTGCGAGCTGATATTTCAGGCGGACATTCTATACCTGTATAATATAAGCACGACCTGTCTTTATTTTGACATTTGCTGGTGATCATAAAAACTTTACGAGAAAGAAAACACCAAAATGGTCTTTATTTGCTGTCACTTTTCTTCGCCTGAAAACGAACATAATGTGTAAAATACAACAGTGAGACGGACACTTCGTATGAGAGAAACATTACCAACGCTCATGTAGAAATTTTAAATCTGTCTTCTTTCAGTCCTGAATTACGTCCTCACGACTCTATGTTGACATTGAAAGGGTGGGAAACAAATGACTCTGTTTGTTTATCACAGTCAACATCTTTCCTTTAGGCCGGTCACCCCGGGACAAGGTAGAAACGTTACATCGGAGGCTCAGCGATCTTTAAAAGGATTGATTCAAATTTCAACAATGAAAATTACTTCCTGGTTCCCCATCAGACGGGAGTGGGCAATCAGGGTGCTATCCAGCGGCGGGTTGTCAGGTTTGATGGATGTACGCGCCGGGCTGATGAACCCTCTCTGGCGGACTGGACCCTCTCTGGCTAGCATACTACGATTTTCGCGCCCGGTGTGGATCTGCTTGGAGATTACGCGCGTTTATCAGGCTCGGGTTAGGGGCAGGCAAAACAAAAGGGTGCGGGGGTTAATGTGCACAGTCGATGTTACGTCATTAAACTTCATTGGAGCACCGACGGACACGCAGCACGCATACCCCCGGCGTATCAGACAGGAAACTGTCGGTTTGATGTTGACCCACTCGTGTTCCTCAGGGTATCGCTTTCAAGGAGATATATTACATGACTGTTGTATCTTACGGATGCCTCGCCTTCTATTCTAAGAGCACGACAAGTCTACACCTTTCTTACACAGTCCTTGTATCCTTATTTTTTGTCTATTAATCAGGAACCGGTTGTAGCAACTTGAGCTCCCTGATATGATAATGTAGTACAGCGCACACTTAACTCTGCGTCCCATGGTTCTACAAGATCACCTCTCCAAAACTTACCCACACAATTGTCTATAGTGTCTGAACGATTGTGAGAGAGGAAACTTGGTGTTCATCTGGCTTTGATTCAAATGAATGTCAGTGACATGCAGACTTAAACCAAGCGCATTCTGGTTTAAAGACAGGGCTACTAAAAGTCACATTCAATCCACCCCGATGTCCATTACTCTGTCTGTATTGTTCTGTGAATGGTGATAAATGACAACTTTATATCGTTTTAACACGACCACACAGTCATGTATTGACCGATTTTGTACAGAAATATCGTTACATTTTACGATATAGCGTGTTGTACAGAAGTGTTCAAGCCATACTCACTGGGAACATATTGACCATATTGTCCATCTGCTGATATACCGTAAAGTCAATGACTTGGTACCTCATTAACCTAATGGCCAGGAAAGCATGTACCTGGGAACGACAATATCTGCCCTGCTCGTACCCAGGGGATCCATTTGCCCTATCCGACTGTGCCCATGAAAGTTTCATGGCGTCGAGACCTTGTCAGGGCGCCCCGGGGCACGTTAGCAGGTGCCCCGAGAAATTAGAAGTACCTGAGGTGACTGCTGCAATTCAACCAACGTGGCTGAAGAACAGTTTCACCAAGGCGTTCATATTTTCGCAGTTCTAGATCGTATTGTTTTTGTGCATAAGTGTGTTTGGAATTTCTCTTCGATGAAAATACCATTTTATCTACTCAGACATAGCTTCATTGCTATCGCTGTAATTTACATAGGCGAACACGATAGCAGTAGTAGCCGTGCGATTTTGCCCTGGCACTCAATGTGGAATATTGACTTCTTGAAATGAATTTTCCTAGCATCACGCTCTATTTACGTCTTCTAGCGCGAAGACAGGTTATCGATGATGTTTCCAAAGTAAAGTAATGGCACTAATGGCAGCTGTGTCTCTGGTGTCACTGTTACGATCATACATGGCGACTTACCGCAGTCCTCACTGATTACATCATTACTACAGCGGCACGAGTAAAAACAGTACAACGTGCATTGTCTGGTAAGTATGACCCATGAGAAACACTGGCACAGCACCACATTCTTACTGTCATATGCACTCATGTGTTCTCTTTCTATCCAAACAGTATAGCAACAAACATGTACAAGGCTGCATCGGTAAGTCGAGCCTGGCAGCACTAATGCAGGTGGCGTGTGTTCTGTCAATGTTGTTGTGAAATAAATGACAGTGTAACCGCGCCTAACGGGTTACAGCATCCTGGGAGCTGTTAACAGCCGTTGAGAGAAATACGTCATGTTTCTATGGTTATGTATACAGAGAGACATTCCCAAAAGGGACGTTCTGTCATCATTTTATTATCGAACTGTTCGGTAGAAAACCAAGATTAACCCTTTACGCTATAATCACAGCAGTGAAGCTGCAGGAGAATTACAGGATTGGGTTATAGATTTGCTCAGTACTAACAGCAAGGGCACGTCCATACACGTCGTGTAACATGTAATGTGTTTATCAACCAGACGGTAGTGCCTTGGAGAATACCTGTCATTACTGTCGTGCACCATTTCATTAAATCAACGGGAAAATTGTATGTGTAGTTTCCTCTGTTCTTGTTTTTGCTTCAAAACTCTGCACATTCTACTCTTTCAGTATCAGAGAAATCGAGAAAATCTGGTTAGCCCTTGCTTATTGTTAACCATAGTGATACAAAATAGACCGATTAATCAGCATTGTTTTTGCTTGAATTTATCCTTCTCATCCTTAGATTCTGCTATTCATGTTTTGCGCTTATTTTCAAATCCCATTACCCGTTGTGTTAAGCCACGAACGCTCGGAAATGTGATGGTATTTGAATACATTTTAACGAAGTGCGTTCGGTGGTTCGGCGTTGAACAAATGAATTGGTCCCAAATGCGGACAGGGCCAAGGGTCGTGGACCAAATGGCCTCACATGAGGCTCGTGCGTGGGGTGACGGGCGGCACAGGAGAAGCACGGCCGAACTACGTGCTGTAAACGTTAGTGGAGCTACACATCCCTGCTGACTTCACTTGTTACCGTCTCGTTTTACTCTATTCCGCCCAGGCTTGTGCGACTGTACAGCCCAGTATCAGTCTGGTCAAGCCGACTATTCAATTGAGATGTGTGCAACATCCACAGGCCCAACACCTTCCCCCATCAGTGTGGATCCCCCTATGGGGTACTTGTAATGACCTCGGCACGAGAACGTTCAATACTCCGCCTGGCGTTATAACTCACACATCGGAAGCGCCGATGTAAACATTTACGTTTTCATCCAATAGTGTTATCATAGCCGCTCCACGGTTGATGCGGCGGAATGTTAGACGGTGCTTTTCAACTGGTGCACCTAGAAGTGATGATGGGCGTTTGAGACAGTAATGTGTCCGGTTAGGGCGCTACACCTCCGGGGGATGTGGGACTATGCGGGATGGGTGTAATGGTTGCCCGGACGCTAAAACAAGTCTAATGAAAATTTAATTCGGGGTGCGCGCGGCCATCATATTAACATCGGGAAGTGCGTACTAGAAAATGGGAGCGTTACCCCGCAGTTACATATCCCGATATTGTGAACCAATACTCAGATTACCACATTATAACGCGCTCAATAACGGTAATGAGCAGTCGGCAGGCTTATGCAAAATAACGGACATGACCAGCTGATTACTTTCTACCACACTCAACACCATGTCTGTAGCCCATTCCCTGTGTCCCACTAGCCTCACCTCTTCCGATACTTCCTCACGGCTCATGGCTGCTTGCGCTGTCTTTCTTCTGGTTCTTTCTCCGGGACTTTCCCCCTAACATCGGCCCCCGAGCTCCACGGTCCCACGGCGCCTCCATCCCCGACCCTCCAACGTCGGATTGCCCGCTCGAGCTGCCATCTTGAATTATTAATCCGGTCCGGCTGCTGCACTGTTTCTCTCCTTGGTGCTGAACGGAGGGATTTGCATACAAGGAGTCAAGCCTGCAGCACAACGGCGTTCTGTGTCCGGAGTCAGCCGTACTTACCCACCGGGACCCGCGATGAAAGCACGCCGGACGGCGATCAGCCAGTCTTTCCGTTCCCGAACTGCAATTCTGAGGAAATAACTGGAATCAGCGACCCACATTCGCGGCTATTAAACTATCCCGTCCTCGGGGGACCAAGAGAACATTTCCCATGAACGAAATTAGTTTTCCTGGGTGCGACCTGACCGTTCGGGCCGAGGCAGGGTCCGGAGATCGCAGTTCGGCAGGAGCGTTTAGCTGAGTCAGACGGTGATGATGCCAATTAACTAACCTTAATGACTCTCGGAGATGTTTCCCCCAGCTCAGCCTAGCGCATAGGGCATTGCTCTGTACTCCCTGCATAATTTACATGTGGCCATCTGGCTAAGACAGCCTGCGTGTTGTGTGATTTAGGTTCGGTTCGACTCGATAGCGCTGATTTAGAATGTAAAGCGTTGTGTAATCTGATTAAAAGAACGGAACTGACAAATCGACGACAACTGCTGATTAGAAATACTGCCTCGGACGGAATCAACGTTAATGGTCGGGCGACAACATCATCAGCGAATATCACAAGATCATTTTTTGGAAATCGGGTCTATCACTGATGAGAACAGCGGCGGATGATAGCTGCATTCTAATGACTGGATCCGTCGTGCAACGCCAATGTGCCATACGTCTCCAGAACGGCGCAGTAACAGGCTAATTAGAGTACAGTCCCGAGGAGCCAATTTTCTCCTATGTGATTACTGTGATATGCTATCACTATGCACATAAATTTTCATAAGGCAGGACTTCTCTTTTCTAAAAAAAATATCCTGTCAACAACATGGGCTTCACTAACTTAGCGGGGTTCCTGTGAAAGTCCCTGCCAGAATCCCCCATGCCGCCTTCGGAAGCCTCATTCTTACGAAGTATCTCATCTGTGCACCGACGTTTTCTTCCCCTTCCTGTTCCCGTTGCGTTTGTTTATACACGTCTACAATTACATTACACACTACATCAACTTGTGTAACTGATTTCATGCAACGGTACATTCCGTAAGCAAGTCTTAGTATGATGCATGCATAAGTTGTTGGCCACATTTTGCAAGTTCAAATTAACACCAGAAGGTAAGATTAAACGTGCAATCAAAACGCGATGAAGTTGAAGAAACTATTTCTCAAGTTCTGTTTGCAATAATATTCCTTTGCCAGCAAATGATATGATTGAAGAGGAAATGTTGACGTTTTGAGACGGCCCTGTGAGTCCATTACCGCGGCCCGGCTGGCCTGTGTGGGCCGGGGTTGTCCGGGTAAGCTGGAATATGGTGGAAGGATATCGACCAGGTCATAGGATCCCACTTTTCAAGAATCCCATTTGTTCTGCTCCACTCCGTGGAGGCCTGATAAACCCCCCGTCGGCTTGTTTCGGCGGAGGTAATCCCAAGACTTCGTGTCAAGCAACTCCTCAGTGTGATAACAGAAATGCAGAACCCTGTCAAGACCCTGTTGCGGGATGAAGAGGATGTAGGGGTCGCGTGTCTTTGGATAAGACGTGGGAGTCGGATCACGTCATATGAAGGGATGTTAACGTCGTGCGCGTGTGGAAATAGAAATCACACAGTTGTATTGGGAGTACCGGACGTCGACGATAAACATAGATTGCATCAAGGAGTTGACAGAGAAGACAAAAGAAAACAGCAAAAATTAAAAATATAATTTTCGCATACTCTAACACCCTGCCGAGGCAGCCTTTCGCTGAAAATGATAACATTGCGCTCCTTACAAGCCTCAGATTTCTTATCATTACTTTTACCCGATATATACATGAATTATTTTGCCGACAGCTCAAGACAGCGCCATCTTCCCACCACACCTAACAGCACTTAAGCGCTCCGCCTGCACGGTAATCACTAGTTGATCCTTTGCCTTGCTCACTAAATTAGGCTCACCGGGGTTAAAGGTGCAGTGAGTGTTTAGATCAAAAGGAATGGTGATGTACCAAAGTCTGTCTAGAACGCACGCTTACAAGTCTTGTGGACTCAGCCTAGACGTCGCCACAATTTAATCCCAACTTGACGCTTGAAGATGTATCTAACACAGCAGCACTAGTCTGCTGCTTTCAAGAACTTCAGATTGGTAAATGGCTTTTTAACTATTTCAAACGATTCTTATTTGCAACCGCATCATCTATGACGCGTTGCCGTATGAGCGAGTAGGAAAAACTATCACAGCGCTATTTATAGGAGTATTTGCAATGCGTCGTGCAATGCATGAAAGCAATCAACACACTTTTCGGACACAACTATTCGCGATGTCATGTGTATTCTAAGTCACATCTTTTGCCGTCCCTGCGGTTTCACAGCTTGGAAACCAATTTACTGATTAATCTGTTGCTTAGGAAGTACTTCTATTTTCGTGTATGTACAGCCATTATCTGTGCAGACTGCAGCAAAAACATCAATCCGTACAAAATCAAAGTGGATCAGCTGAGTAATTCATCAGCTTACAGACATGACATGTAATGTAGATGTGCATCAGAGTGCCTGTCGATGCTAACTGTGTTATAGCTGGTGCAGGCAGCACTCCCGGCTGCGTCTGCTATCTTATCAGCGGAAGACGAATTACCTAGTAGCATAGGTACGGAGGTCATGTGTGCCCTGACTTCGCTCTTCATAAGAGATGCGAGTTTGATCCAAAAAGAAATAAAAAGGAAATAGTAGAGGAATCGTATACCATGCTTTCACGGAATGCAAGGTCCTTGTGAATGCAATTGAACTGTTTTCAAAGATCCAGTCTTTTGTCTACTTGTAGGTGAATGCATGCGTATGTGTGCATATTTTGTATAAACATATCTATCTATATAAATTTATTTTGCGCGTAATATGTGTATATGCAAAGTTATATGTGTAATGTTACTCCCATGATGGGGAGGTCTTCTCATGATGGTTCGACATAATAGTTATAGCACTACACTGTGACTTTAACGCATCTGATACATCTCCCTGAGTTTCCCCGCTCGTTTATATTCGGACATATATGCGTGACTGTATGGTGTGCACATTCCGCTTCACTAACAGACATGTTGTTGTTGTTGTTGTGTACGCTCAAACACGAAAAGGGCTGGATTTTGTCTCTTTTCTGGAGCAGCCCAGGCAGTTTCTGCACCGGCGGCTCCAGGGAAATATAGTAACGTTACCTATCAATTTACGGAAATGTTAGTAACTGCTCGGAGCGATGAAATATTCTCAGATCTTCTCAGGTTGTAAACTATTGTGTAATTCAGCATGCCATAGTGCACCTGTCATTGCGAAGTTTCTATGATCTGAATGTACAGTTTTATTTACTAATGCCTCCGTGGCCGTTTTTTTAATATGAATGTTCGTTTAAAATCCTGATACAGAAGTATAGAAGATAAAAGGATTTGTCAAATACAGAAGTGATACATCATATGATATCCTGCGCCCCTATGGGTCTGCATTGACAAGAATACCGCCGAACCATCATCATACGTTACGTCCAAAGGGACGCCGCTTCCAGGTATTACTTGAACACTGCAGCTGGTTTGTCCTTGGCATTGTACAACAGCGAGCGAAACCATTGCTATATATCATATAGTCATGAAAATGGTCTTTCTTTCAAGTTCGTATGGGGTGTGTGGGTATGCTATTCATACAAGACCACAAAACAACGTTGGTGGAAGTTGACAACACCACAAAACAACGTTGGTGGAAGTTGTAAGTTTTGAATGGATTCAAAATATGGTCTTTATACATGACGCATCAACTTGTACATCAACTTTGTAGACTCCAAGAACAGGCGTTAGTATAACAGGGTGAACAGTCAAAGGTAATGATGATATCAGCAATTAGTGAAGCAAAGGAATATTCCGTATAATGCATGTGTCTATTCCAAGGTTAGTCTGAAAGTTATTCAAAATGAACGCACACCCCCTCCCCCTCCACAATTTGTTCTGACTGAAGGATCCCTCCGAGGGGAAAGAATGTGAGGTTGGAATGAACCACAAACTTCCTCGGGAACAATGGCGGCAACAGTAACGCAAGCCTATCGTTACAAAACAAATGCCAAACGTACTAGTATTTGTTTTCTATTTTCAATTGCCGCCAGCCATTTACCTCTTGAGCAAATTGGTGCCGTTACTCCAGCACTCCGCTTCGCACGACACAGATCGTACAGGCGAACATGGAAGTGTCTTTGTTGTGCTGCATTATTCATGACATCAGTCACAGGCAGTCGGGCCCCATCTATTTGAGTGCCGTGCAGTCGGTGGCCATATTTTTCCCTTATAAGAACGTTGGTATTTCATTGCCGCACTGCGCGTAGCGGTGTGGTGCAACACGCCCTCGGTGCGTCATCTAGCGACACCAGGAGGTTTTGTCAGTTTATACCCGGCAGCGCATGAGAGCGGTCTAGTGATGTGTCTGTGCACTGCAACAGATGCCTCTATTTTAGTTGACAAAACGAATAATGCCACATGCTTAGGTCACAATTGGAAAAAAGGGCCCTGCCGGGCAGTTCACGGGCTGATTTTGCACTTTCGGGCAACACGGAGTTAAAATCAACGCGGGACCTGGTAAGAAATAGGCGCCGTGAACTAATCGTGAGAACGCCGAGAGGTACCCTTCCGGTGTCTGGCAGTCCACCCGGAAAATTTGTGTCTTCGCCGACTTCGGTTACTCGTCCTCTACTTTTACTCTACAATCAAGTGCGACCAGTGTAGACTGACACATAAGCATTTCTGACATCGATGTAGGTTATAATTTGGGTGGATAATGACCACGGAATACCACCTAAAACACCAGCGACAATAATACCGACTGACTCTCGAGAAAAGATTCGTGATTACTGGCGCCATCTGTGCCTGCAATTGTAGGATTTATGCCCTCAATTTCCCGATACAACTCTACTCTTCCATGACACACATAGATAATGACAAATGTTTCCAAAACTCGTTTTCAGAAATGTACCCATCAAACATTGTCATCGTGTTAGTGAAACATGGAAGCTTATCATTCAAACAGGAAACCTAATATATCCTTGCTATTGAATTTGAGCGAGCAATCTATTTTGAAGCCACCGTCGTTTTGTTTACTGCCGCATTTTGAACAGACTTGAGGACGATTTGCCAACATGTGAACTGAATTCAGATTGCTTTGAAGTAATCTACACTAAACACGGGGAAGGTCAAATTGGTTTCAATCTTTCTAATTGTTTCAATATAAGAGCGTCGAATACATGGACCGAGGTAAAACACAATCACAGAATTAATGGAATCGGTTTAGCGTAGTGGCAGTTTCATTGAATAAGAAATTAGCCGTCTCGTGAGAACAGCAGTGCCGTGACGGGGATGTATGGCGAATGTTCCAGGCAACCTTACAACACAATCGTACGGAAGGCTAAAATGAACCATTTTATTCAAAAGCACCAAAAGAAATCAAATCTCCCCCACGTTTGGTTAGCCGGAGTGTCTACCCTCCAAGCAGAGGTTGGTTGGGAAGATCGTGACCTTTTTATCATATGCCCCGTATTTTGCCCGCTCTCCCCACGTATGGCGAGGAGAAAAAAACAGGGTATATGGTAAAAAGGTCACGATCTTCCCCACCAACCTCTGCTTGGAGAGTAGGAGTGATGACCACATTGATGCCAATGCGTGTGCACCTGCGCGGGATTGTCTGCTCGGCAAATAGGATAACTTGGCTAGCAAAGGTTCAAACAAACTACGTCAGCCTTTGGACGGACAGCATTTCAGCACCAAGGACAGGCGTAGTTTTGCCGTGCGTCCAGGGTGTGCCGAATATAACATCACAGTGGTAACAGTTGTTTAACAGTGCGGTCCGGAATACAACGCTCTCTAAAGATAACTCCCTTCACTTCCCTAATGTTTTACTTACCGCACCCGTTACAACGTTATCTCAAACGATACACAAGAAGACGGATGTTCCTACGCTTAACGTAACTCACCGGCTGCTGAAAGCAGTTTACATTTCAGATATTCATGTGAAGTATGTTAAGTAAGATAACATGACAAATTTTTCCCCTTTATTAGATTGCACATTTATTAGCACACAGTCCTTAGCGTTTGTAGGCATAGGTTAAATTCTCTCAAACTAAAGGGTAAAAAGAGGGGACAATCTGCCCCCTCATTATGGATAACATTCATCTCTGTACAACACTAAATCATTTTCTGTGTCAACATTGAAAGCTGACATCTCATAGTTTTAAATGAACAAAGATACCCCTTGAGGTATCTGACACAGTACCACTAAAATTACCATATAATGTTAGCAGGGCAATATATAAGTACAGTATAACAGTCTGGCCAGGACTCTGCTGTTTGCGGGGACATCCCTACTGTATACTTGACACAGTGGGTACTGCTTACCTTCCCCTGGGCTAGGACAGGGCAATGTGGGAGACTGACAATGTGCAAAAGTTAGACATGCCATAGTGTCCTTTGCCTCTGTACAGAGAGGGAACCCATTCCAAAAGCAATATTTCAGAACAAAGTCATCGAACCTTGATGGCTAGTTTGAAGGCTTCATCTAAAAAAAATGTGTTTTCAAATTCTGCTCGTTTTGTTTAGTGGCGGAAGTGTGTACACATGGAGAGTGTGTGAAACACTGGGACTGCCTGCCCCTGTCCTGTCTACTGCACAGCTCCCCGGAGATAGATAGCACCAAGCTGAGTCAGAAGGCACCAGACACCACACCCTGGGTGGGCGGGGCAACACTCGGCCACACCAAGTCTACTGCTTCCTTCTCAGACAAAACAGATACATACAGACATGGAAGTAAACCAACGGAACTGGTGAGATGGGAGCTGGCAATAATCAGCTGGGTATGGAGCACTAATGTGCTCTTTGACTGTTTTTATATAGCAATTTACCTTCAAGACTAAGTCAGTCTGTTCTATTAAAAGTATCAAATTGCTTTTTATTTTTTCTGTGTATTTTTGCTGCTATTACCGGGAGTAATTTGACTTTTCTTCCCTGTATCTCTGAGAAGCAAGGCTTGATCTTGGTGTGGCCTAACACACATTTTAAATCTGCCCAACTATATATTCCTACAGTAATGTACATGTATATTTACAGTCTAAACATGGCAGGTATGGCATGGTGGGTGGTCAACATGATGGTGCAGTATTAATGTATGGAGTGAGAATCAAAGAACAATGTTAAACATACATATACAATATTTCGGCATGGCATTGTAGTACACATTTCTAATCTTGTGCCAGTATTTTTCTTCAAAATCAACATCCACACAGCTGGCACTGTTGCGAGGACTTCCACATCAGTTGCCGGCTAAGGTGAACATTTGGCCATCACATACAATACAAAGGGAACTGTTGTATACAATGGAAAATAGTTAGAGCCTACTTACTAATTCAACACTGTAGTCAATAACTATTTGGTCTTACATGATTCCTAAAGTAGTAAAGACAAGTTACAGATCATTTGCAACTGGGACACAAATATAGTAGTGGTCATTAACTTTGGGAGCTCCTCAGGGCTTTACATATCCATCCACATACCAAGGTCTGAGAATAAACAGGAGATTAGTATGGCCTTGACAGGTCTTCATGTGGCACCCTCTCCTGTACAATGAACTGGACCTGTGCTTTCTCTATCTTATTGTGTCACAGACAGTGTGTGGTAATTCCACATATCCCCTTAGTCCATAGTTGCTAGGGTTTATAAGTCAAAACTTTGAGCAACAAACTTTGTAAAAGCTGCTTCAGTAAAAGGATAAAGAAGCAAGGAAAGACAGGGCTTAACTTTTCTCTGAGGACAGCAGAACAGGTGTGAATAGGAGACCAGCTGACTATTGCTGTATTACCTCTCTTTGGGCTGAAACTACAAACTTGATCTCACTTGAACAGTTTTCAAGGTTGAGGGGACTGAGAGGAGATAGCAATGTCAAGTTCTATATGCATAATATGTTACACATATTCCATCGAACCACTGATAAATTTAAAATTGTACCTCTATCTCCTGTTTTGATATCCAATCCTGTATCTGAACAGCCCTTATCAATACAAGCACTAATGTTGACATATTGGATACCTGAGAACTTTGTACTGACTACATGTACATATACTGACTATGACTGGCAAGAACACCCCTGATAGGAAAATTCTGAAGATGGTTGGATGAATCAGAGATTGCATAACAATCATTTTCTGATGACTTATGATGGTGCACCTTTATGTAAAAGACACCTAGAATCCTTTCCTTGGTTGTGTGAGTGAGTGAGTGAGTGAGTGAGTGAGTGAGTGTGTGTGTGTGAGTGTGTTTGTGTGTGTATGTGTGGCTTGACAGCTGTTAGTTACAGAGTATTGCAACACTAGTACTTTTACATACAGTGACTGATCTTAAATTAGAAGCAGTGTTCCTATCCACAAGACTAAAAAACTCTGTTATCAACAGAGCCAAGATCTCAACACCTTCTATGTCAGACAGCATGACAAGACCAGACATAATCTCCTCCATTGTTCCCTTTGTTCCCTGGGTGTGTGCCTGTTAGCCTGTGGTATGAGTCCTTTGGACAGTACCTTGACTCAACACAGATTAAGTTTCTGCACTGGGTGTTTCTACAAAGCATGCTCTTTCCTATAGATTAGTGGTCAAGGCTGAGTTAATTCTTCTTAGTTTTTAAACAAAGAGTAACAGAAAAAAGTGGCACAATGATAAAATCTGCTCAGTTGGTTTCTAGCAGCAACCAAGCATTTGTATATGATACATTGGTAACAAAATATGTAAAACCAGATATAACTATAAGTATTCATACTTATTAAAGTTAGAGCCTTGTTTCCAATTTGTTGTTTTACTTGTTTAGATAAATGAGAATATTCAAAACATTATAGTGGCCTGGTGTAATAGTTAATGAGAGTGGGATTGAAAGCACTGTTTCTCAAACTCTGATTGCTTGAGATTTGTTAAATGTATAAAATCTATCATGTGGTACTCTTTCTGCTGAGAGTTCCTCAGGGGTGGCCGAGAGATAACAAATGGAGGAGGAATGATGAGACTGCGTTTTGATATCATCTAACAGATGGTTACATCTTTGTAACAGGTATGAAGATTAGTTTTCAACTCTCTCCTGTTAATTTCCTCAGGAAACCTTACAAAGTCCTTTACAACAACTGTGGTAACCATAAGTCTGTTTTATAATGGCAGTTCTCAGCAGTAGGACATACCATATTGCTACTACATACATCCTTACCATTACTATAATGTTAGTTGTCAAAGAGACAAACATTTTCTACACCCTGTCTTTTTTTTGCAACTTATGTTTCATTGTTTACAAGTAAACATGGAAAACAGTGACCTAGAACCATGTATAGGAGGCCAGATTATTGCTGCATTGCCCTTTTCAGTTTCAGAAGTATTTCCTTTTTCTCTCATAGTAATACACCGGGGAGCCAAATATATATTACTGTAAGTGGACATGAAGTTTACCAAGACTACTGGTACCCACCATTTGAGAGAAATCAGTCCACATGTTTTCATGGAGACTGAGAATTAAAGTGACCTGCAAGTTGCTAAAACATGTCCAAGACAAAGCTGTAGCCAGAAGACATGATAGTCTTACCAATCCAGTCCTGTACTCCATGACAAAGGTCCTCATGACCATTTTAACATTTATTGGCCATATGAATTTGCTATAATCCAATTTAGATAAAGGTGCCTTGGGAAAATATCACATTTCTAAACTTTTGACAGAGGTGCAAGTGGTAGCTTTGAGACATTATGTTGAAAGTTGAATACAAGTCCTCCGACTGAAATCCTTTAACATGGTGGACACTTGTTTGGCCTTTGTACCTAAAGTTGTCTGACAGGCATAAGACAGGGCTCGAAATATAATTAAGCAACTTGCAATTTGCAAGCGATTTTCAAGATTGGCAAGTAAAAATAATATGAACTTGCAACACCGGTGGATTGTGTAAGCACATACCCGGTTGCGCAGTTGCGCCACGCAAAATAGTGAAAAAGTGACTGTTGCTAAAGGAGAAATTAGTCTCTGTCTACTAAACAATAAAGGCTACATAAGTAAATCTGTATTTAGATGTTTAGTCTATTGATAATGCTATAAAAGTTGCTATGTCAGCCTGAGTATGTACATTTTTTATGTACAACAAAAGCAGTTACATATACATACCTATACATGTACAGACTATGATATTGCAATATAATCTTTCAAATTGCAAGTCAAATTTTCGCCAACTTGCAATTTTGCAATTAACCCCAAAAAAGTATTTCGAGCCCTGAATTAAGAACACAGAAAACTGTACTTGTCAGTGGTCTTACTATAGCAAAATTCAGGCTTGTTCCTGTATAAAGCAGCCTGTATTACACATGGCTGACATTGCCTAGTCCTGCAGCATAGCCACACTGAAGTAGTGGTACAATCCATAATTTGCTCGTGGCCTCTGATCAGCTGATGCGATGTTAAAGTGATCTTACAAGATTTTAGTTACATATGATTAGAAACTAACTCTTACCTTTACATAACTTGCTTTAAGTCTGGCTACTCATAGGAAGGATGGCTGGAAGAATGGACAGAAATTACCACGACCCTTTAAAAGTTAAGACCCGGCAGAATCAGCACTAATACTGCATGACTTGTCCCGGAGGTAGGTAACATCACCGGCTCACTGCAGAAAAATGACATCTCCAAATGCAGAAACATTTCATCACAGAAGTACTAAGGATGTCCTGAAACTTCCATTTAGTATACTGGTAGAACCATGAATACTCTCAAGCTGACTCTGTCTCTGGTCACTTTCTTCCAAAGTCATAACCTGATGACTACTCAGACCAACTGATGACCATGGAGATAGTAGTATAATCTCACTCTCCACATCCGAACCCTGCACCTCCCTGTGGTCTGTGTGGATATGTAATCTCATCACCTCACCCACTGCTGGTGGCAGCACCGACTCCGCTGTCACAGGGCGGCAAGTCCAAAGTTGCACCTGGCCACGTTCATGCTGGGTCCAGGTGCCCAGCTATCCTCCACAGGATCGTACTGCAGCACCTGTTGCAGGTAGGCTGACCCCGAGTGACCTCCTGCTACATACAGGTGGCCGTTCAGCACTGCAACACCGAGACCTGGGGACAGGAACAGTTTGGTACAATAAAAATGTTTCCCTTGCACCAACAGAATATCCAGAAATAAGTACATCAATGATTTTCTACATACAACAAATGTCAGAAAATCAATCATCAACTCTGCATGGTATCTATATGTATTTGACTGTAGTACAACTTGACACATAACTCGTTTCCATGTTTCTGGCCACACTGCTCACCTGTACTGGGTGTCTCCATGGGTGTGCAGGATGCCCACTGGTCGCTGTATGGGTCGTATCTCTCGATGGTGTTGAGGTGCTGCATGCCGTTGTGCCCCCCCACCACAAACAGGTAGCCGTGGGTCACGCCCACACCAAAGTTGATCCTCTTGTCGGCCATGGGAGCCACAAACTCCCAGCTGTCCTCAGTAGGGTTGTACCTCTCCACACTACAAACACAATAGGACATCATTAGAGCTGTGTACCTAAACAAATTTTAGATACAGGTACAGGTACACGTACACGGGTTAAAGGAAAGCACCAAAGAATCTTGAAACCATTATTTTCCAGTAGTTTTCATATCAAAAAGTTGATAAATTATTTTCTGGACCTGAACCTGTACCTAAACTACTTGTTCGGAAAATGCTAGATTTTCAATAAGGACTAAAGCATGTTTGAACTGGTAAAAACATAATATTTGATTGTGCTAGGTATTATTTTTATTAAAACACAGATGAAAATTTGACTCCAGCCATGCAAATGTGTTTTCTGTGCTTTAGAGTGGCTTTAGAGCACTGCCACGGTAATTTCATAGTAATTTTATCTGTCAAGTGGCCATCCCCTGAGTCAGTGGGTCAACTGACTCAGGTGGCCATCCCCTGATCTGTACCTAATTGATCGTACACGGTACTGTACCCAGTACTGTATCGGTACACTGTACCAGTACACAGCTCTAGACATCATACACAACCAAATATTCAATTTGCCTGGCCAATGCTTCAGCCACCCTCCTCAGGGCCTAATGAGATTTGTTACTTCTTACTCAGTTACTGTAGTACTGTGGCAAGACTGATGTCCCAAACATGACTGAGTCTGTATCCCAACTTGCTTGTCAGTGCAACAGTTTCTTATGACATTGGGGAATGAGTAATGTCCTGCAATTCCTACACAATGATGTTATTGTGACTGTACTTGCACACTATTCACAGATCTTTATCAGGATAATGTACAAATATTGAAAAACATTCAGAGTAGTAAGTCAAAGAAACCTGAAGTGACCTGGGTGTGTCTAAAAATACATCAAGCCTGGGTGTAACCATCGATGAATCATCTGGCACACAATCCGAGCCTAGTAGCTGACAAAGTTTGTTTACACTGCTATTCCTGGCCATATTCATTACTCCGGGAAGGAGGAATACCTCCTTCTGGGAGTATTGGGAATGCATTTGTTTGCGCGTTCGCAGCTATAACTCACGATCCCGTTGTCGCATTGGTGTGTAACTTGGCATATCGTTTGCCTGGTTCGGCGTGGTAATGCACAATGTCTTTGTTACGCCGTAACTACTTTTATCGTCAATACAATATCGAAATTGCACCCCTATAATTAATGGTAAGGGCCACTGCCTTGGCATAGCGACCATGTTATAACCCGTTACGCTTGACTGCAATACTTCAGGCAGATACGGGGTACGAAAATTTCCTACTTGCTATGATCGTTTAGTCACTGTTACATTGTAAAATAGACAACGTGCATCACCACACGCAACCTAGCTAGCGATATACCAAGTTACATACCAATGCGGCAACGGGAATTGTGAGTTTTCGCTGCGAACATGTGCCGAGTGAGCTTCAGTCTGTGTATTAAGTATGCCGTGTACAATCGCAGGTCGCATACTAGTTGATGTTTAGATCCTATTTACCAGAGTATTGATGGGGTTCAATGTTTTGCAAGTGCATGTACCTTATAATATATTCGAAGAGACAGTGAGAACTAGACATCTTAGACATCTATCCACTGAAGAACTGGACCAAAAGCTGTACTGTTTGTAAAGCTAAGTGGTATTAACTCCTCACCTGTCCAAATGTGTGGGACCGTACCCTCCGATGGCGTAGATTGCACCGTTAGCAGCAGCTGCAGCGAAACAGCTTCGTGGCTTCAGCATGTGCGACATTTCCTCCCAACTGTTTGTCCGCGGGCTGTACCGTTCTACCGTGCTGAGGTACCGCTCGCCGTTGTACCCCCCGAGTGCATAGATGTATCCCCCGTGTACGGTGACTGTGAGGGAGCTGCGACAGTGGTTCATGGGTGCGATAGACGTCCAGCTGTTGGTGGTGGGGTCCCAGCACGACACTGAGTTGGAGTGGATGTGGTGAGTCTCCCCGTTTCGTGGAACGCAGGTGATACCACCGACCACAAACAGCCTGTTGTCTGCGACTGCCGTGGCACAGTTGTATCGCTGGTGGTTGAGAGGCGACACCTCCGTCCACGTGTTGCTCTCAGGAAAGTACACCTCCACACTGGTGGGACAGACAGGACAGGCATGGCAGTTTTCAATGTTTTTAGCATCTACTTGTAGGGCAAACACAGTGATTTATCTTGCAAATACTTCTTTGATATCATTAGCTCAGTCATACACTGATGACAGTGTGCTATTTCAGTCAAAGCATATGAATAGGAAGAGTAATAGTAACTAATACTATGTAATTTCACATATCTTCAAATATGTACCATGAGTCCATGATATTTGCAACATCTCTTCAGAGCTGTTTTTCAACTTAACAAAAATATAACACAATGTGACAATATGCTTCTACATTGTACCTTTAATTTCATTTCATTGTCTGTGTTTCATCATGTTACTATTCTTAGGTATAGGAACAGTCAGGATTCATTGTTCAAATGATAAAACCTATTCTTGTCTATGCATCAAAGATATTCTAGACCTTTCTTTATTTATCCAGTTCTGCCATGTCATGACATTTATCTTTTGATTCCCATTGTCCAAAATTGTGGAAGACGAAAGTAGCCACTGTGTTTGCCTGATTCTTCACCCCTCTCCTCCTATAGCTACCACATCATCCCTGATACACGCCACTGGAGGAACGTGAACAGGTGGGTATGGCAGGGATGTGTGATTGCACAGGTCTACAGGGACTAGAACAGGCAGAAACAGGCAGATGGCACGACACCTATTTCAATATCTTGGTGGTTACAGATCATTAACGGGGGATGTACCTGTAGTACAGAATGCAGCCAGATACTGACACTAAAAGTATGGCTCTATTCAAACCTTACCACTGCTTGTTATAGTCAATGTTCATTTCATTAAGATTCTAAGATTAATAGAACGGGGGCCATGTAAATCTAATCTTCAGTAGGCCTTAATTGTCTACATGAAATGTGTAACCTAAGGATATTCAAGATAACATATCAGAGGAATAATGGCTAGCACAGACTCATACTCATAGCTACAATTTTCAGTCATACTCATAGCTACAATTTTCAGTCACAATGATTGTATCTGTAAGGACTTAAGTAAGATGGTCAAGTGGTCTGATAAACTTTAATATATAAGAGTATAATGTTAAGCAGACTTTGTCTCATGCTGCAACGACGGTACATTATGCCAAAGGGGTTGACCGATTCAGATTCATACCACTGAATGTACAATTTGTATATCATTATGACTATGCTTCAAGTTTTGCCATGTATACACATGTGCAGAATCTTATTCAACAGAGTAATACTCACCTGTTTAACGTGGCAAAAAGCCCGTTCTTCCCCCCGACAGCACACAGGACTTTGGGCGGACACCTTGGCCGAGCAGTGGTCTGCTGTTCTGTATCATCATCATCCAGTGAGCGTAGACGGAGCTCAGGAACCAGGTGATACTTCAGGGCATCGTTCAGCAGGTGTTGCGCGGTGGGGTCCTCTCGCACCAGGGGGTTGGCCTCGTAGCAGCGTGTTAGGAACTTGACGGGTAGCAGCGGGAGACGAATGCACCTCAGCAGTTTGGACAGGTAGCACCGACGGTTTGCATAGTCAAAGTAGATCCACCTTTCCACGGCCTCGAACACCGACTCCTCTGACACCACATTCAGGTTGTCGTTGGACAACAAGTCCAGAATCTCGGATGCAGTCAGGAGGAAGAACTCCTCTGACTTGGACACGTCTTCAAAGTGTCTACAGATGTAGTTGTAGGCCTGAGTATACAGCTTGTAGCAGGCGTGCAGTTGGGCAAATCGAGCCACACCGATACAGTTGTGCGGGTGAAGTGCAGACTGTAGGAAATCACAGCACTGCCTGATGACCTGTTCGATCTGGAACAGACTGGCTGCGGGCAGCAGCATCTGCACGTTGGCGTCGGTTACGGCTACTGTCCCGGTATAGGCGAAGTCAATCAGCAGCATCATGGCAGTTTCATCAATACAGTGGAACTCAACTTCATCCTGGTCACGTTCACACAGGTTCCCAGTGAACATGGCCTTGAAATATGGCGAGCAGCTGGCAAGGACGACCCTGTGGGCAGAGAAATGAGCAGATAAGGCAACACCCTTAAAAGGTATACTACAAAGAGATTTACTGTATAAGTATACATATTATGTACAGATTTTGTCAGCCAGGTGCTACATACTGATATCGTATTTGGGGAGATTTCTCTGATGGGGTCATTAACATTATTGCATGTCATGAAAATTTTCCTGTGACTTTTTTAGGTCGGTTTGTTGTGACAGTATTTGGCATGACTCCATTAGTCCATAAAAGAATATTGCGATGATAAGCATGACATTGACACCAGCAACCTCCGAGTCCGAGTCTAACTCAACAAACAAGGTAATCTGTGAGCATGGGTCTTGTATAATAATTACCAGAGGGGATAAACTACGATATCATTTGATTAACTTTTTAGCTTCACACTGTAATACTTGCCACACACACATTACAATCTAAATGCAAATACTAGTTACGGCCACTTGAAAGATGGAAGTTTATACCTGTGGACATGAAACTTCCTCTCGCCCACCCTCAGCACCACATCGCACAACTCCTGACGCTG
Source organism: Branchiostoma lanceolatum (assembly GCF_035083965.1). Taxonomy (NCBI): domain Eukaryota; kingdom Metazoa; phylum Chordata; class Leptocardii; order Amphioxiformes; family Branchiostomatidae; genus Branchiostoma; species Branchiostoma lanceolatum. The sequence goes on along the minus strand of NC_089725.1, from coordinate 22,491,712 downwards.
CCGCAACTCGTTCAGTCCGTGCAGAAGCTGTTCGGAGTACGCGGACGTCCCCACGGTCCCTCCTGACATGTTGTCCATCTTTGCGTGCACGAACAATCTGCACAACGCCCCGCAAAGTTCTCCGACAGTCCAGCGGTTTATCCTGTGAGCCAACTTAATTCAGACGGCCATATCCCACAAAGTGATCTATGGATCTATGGAAGGGTTTACGTTACAATATACCGAACAGACGGTTTATAAACCTGACATTTAGATCTAGTTATACATAACTTAACGTCTGCTAATTCCCTACCTCGGAGAATCTCACAAACCTTCCGAGAGACTAAGAGATTTAGTACAAAACATGCGGGGCCAGCTGGTAGGAAACTGTTTTGGAACGATCACGGCCCACTCATCGCCTTCTCACGCATGCGCACGGAGACCGCCCGAAGAGAGGAATTGTGGGATGGTTGATGATGTTATTTGCCGATTCTTCCGCCCGTTTCCCGAGTTTCTTGATAGTTTCTGTTGTTGTGATTTCAATTATAGGGGCGCATTATAGGGTGCAAAAGCCAGTATTTGTTCAATAAAAGTTTTATGGGCCTTCTGTGTACAAAATAGCGATTGGTCGAAATGTCACTTACATCCGGGATCTTTCTTGCAAGCTAGATATCAACGACCCCCTATCTACTTCTGAAATGTGCAAATATGAATACAAACTTGCCATTGGGCCAAACATTACACTCATCAACTAGCAAGGAAGTACCGGTATCTTATTGGATCTCCTTACAATCGCTAGACCGTGATATATTAATATGTTATCGCAAATGTCATATGTATCTATGAGCAAATTCCAGATCACTCAATCAATTAATGAATTAATCAATCAATAGATAAAAAGCAAGTAAGATAAAATATATTTTTCCATAAAAATTGAAGCCTCCTTGCAATAATTGAACCTCTTTGATGCAACTATTTCTTTTTCTGTTTCTTTATACAGGGTAGGCACACTCAGTGCACTGGCTTTGTTAACCATGGTGAAAACAATGAGTGAGACAGTAAAATAGCCCTTTGATACAAATCCCATTCAGTTTCCGGAATGTAACGTTACATCTTTCTTACGTAGCTGTTTGATATGTTATCTATGTTATGTTATGTTATGTTATGTTATGTTATGTTATGTTACTTTTTGAAACAGGCCTTTTAATAACTGTAAAAAAACACAATTCAGCCTTTCTGCTGCTAGTTTTTTTCTAATCAATAAACCAACATTCTCTCTCTCTCTCTTTCTCTCTCTCTCTCCCTCCCTGTCTAACCTTCTTGGTCTGACCTAACATTAGAGTCTAAAATACAAACTCACAAAATAATTTTAGGTATGAAGGGCAGAATTTGCAGCTTCAACAATTAACATGTTATAGTAGACATGGCAGCAGAAGTCCTGGCCCAAAACCGCACTGAATGGAGGAAGCTTGCTGCCGATGTGCCACTTGGCATGGAAGGACCTGAGTCTAAGTAAGTAATAGACAAAGATCAACAGTATCTTGTAGTGTTTCACAGTCAAAGATTAACTTCAATCTTAGATCATTTACCATTTTCATTATTTGGAAACTTTCTAGCTGCTATGAAGGTCCTTGCTGATTTGAAGTCTACAGTAATTTGCTGGTGCGGTTGTAATACTTGCTTAGTCCGCTAGGGCTAGACTTCTCACGTAACTATGGTAAAGGAGTTACGGGGTCTTGTATGACCCGGTCTTACCTCATTGGATATTCATGAAGGCGATGTCGCCATCTTGGTAATCAACTTTTCATGTTTCTCCGCACATCGAAAGACTTCGTGCTTCCAGCAGCCAAAATAGACATCGATGGTTTACAAACGGGTGGTCATCGGGTGCCAGATGCAGCTGTCTTTGTAGACGGGTCAAGAATAGAGCAGCACATTGGACTGCAAGAGATCTTACAGGTGGTGTGGAAGGCGGACCGCGGTTTGACGGCTGGTACGGTTGCCAAGTTTTCTGTACACAACATACATGATTGAAGAGTTATGAGTGGCAGGCCGCACGATCTTCAGATTTAGAGGGTAGAATAAGTTTATAGAGTCGGTCGAACGAATTCCAAGGATTGCTGTTTAATGTGCAGTTTAGTTCCAATCATCGTAAAGATTGTTATTGGGATGGGAGGTCATCGGTTGTTAGGCCATCACCACGGACCTAATGACACCATTCATGCCCTGGGGCGAAGCTTTACTTAGAAAGTAGCAACAAATCTGCCGACCTATTTAAGGACTTAACGAGCGATTAGTCACATTGCATGACAGCTAAATGTCCCAACAACACATAGTTTACTACATGATGTGTTTTGGTTTGGAATAGATCTACAGTAGGACTAGATTGGGTGAAAGTTCTAAAATTATGGCTAATGGCTTTTTCCTCCCATTTTTCAGGGTCTTTCCAAGACAAATGTGAAAGTCTAATCCTCCTGATCCATCCTGGACCAAAAGATGTGATCATCACAGGTGGGCAGTACTACCTGTGATCTGCTCCTGGGTGATGTGGAGGGAAGCTCGTTTTGATGGCTGGCACCGTCGCCAAGTTCGCTCCCTATGCTAACTTACACGATGAGTTTGTGGTGAGACAGACTAGCATGGAGGAGGAGGACCTTGTCCTCAACTTGTTGGATGATGAGAGTTTTGCAAAACGCACACAGGCACTGGACTACCTACGTGGAGTGGTGCGCAAGAATGGAGGACGGCTGGTGTTCCACAACAGGCAGGCTCTGTTTAACGGCCTGGCCAACCTGCTACAGGACTCCAACTGGAATGTACGACACCAATGTATACAGTTGATCTCTGAGATGATACCAGGCTTCGGACCAGGGCTGGATGCTGGGATGGCAGCTGTCCTGCCAAATATCGTGTTTAACATCGGCGACACTAAGGTAGCCATAAAGAAGTCTGCTATTCAAACCGTTCATCTCTACCTGAAGCATTCGTTGGACAGAAAGCTCATTTTCAATGCACTTGTAAAACATGGGTTAGAAAATGAGGACCCACGGATTGGAAGAGAAACTGTAGTGGCTCTCCCGATGATGCTGACGCCAGAGTTTGCTAAGGAAGATTTGTTTCCATTGACTCTGGCCTTGGCCAGGAAGCTTCATGGTAGACCAGATGAAGACCCCAAGAAGATTCTTTACTCAATGGACAGAATACGATCGTTAGTTGGAGACAACAAGTTTGAGATGTGGGTCTCCAAATTCCCAACTTCTCTACAAGGGGCTTACCACAGTGCATATGATCCTGAACGTAATGGCTTTGACACGCCAAAGCATGATTCTGTCAAGTCTGCCAAGTACGAGTCTCCCAGCAGGGAAGGTAGAGAAGTGGACTTGAATGCCAGTGGACATTTTAAGGACTTTCCCGACAGACACCAGGTAACCTCCACACGTGACACAAACCATGTGCGACCAATGGTTGCACATAGATTGGGATCTCATGATGATGGGCCGTTTGAATTTGGCATCATTCCCTCTCATGTCATGCAACAGTTGGTTGATCAGGAAGATTGGCGTATTCGGGCACAGGGAATTGAGCAGTTGAAAAACATCATGGCCAGTCTAAGAGATGCTACCCCCTTGTTACCTCAACTGCTACCCTTCATCAGCTTTCTCTGTAACTTGCTGGATGATGTCAACTTTAAAATCACCACTGTGACACTAGAAATCTTTGGATTGTTGGTGGACAAGCTGAACCTTGGTGTAAAACCCTACTTAAAGCCCATTGTGTCAGCTCTGACAAAGAGGCTGGGTGACTTAAAATTTGTGATCAAACAGGAAAACTTGCGAGTTCTGATGCAGCTCATGAACATATTGAGTCCAAAGCCCATCCTCAGCCATTTGTATGAAGGCCTGGACCATAAGAACTCTCGGGTTAGGGAGGAAACATTGAATGTCATCATTGCTTCCTTGTTGACTTTTCCTACCTATGAGTTTGACCTGGGTGCTCTGTGTGAAATTGTAGCCCCAACATTAGCTGATGCGAAGCCAAGAGTTCGCCAGGCTGCATTAGAGGCCTTTGCTGTTCTGGCCCAGTCCATGGGTCCAGGCCGGCTGCAGCCGCTGGTGTCAGCAGTGGACAGTGTAGAGTTGGGAAGGGACGGGGACGGAGTCATGGCTGCCGTTCAAGCCCGGCTGGCGAGAAGACAGCTACCCAGACTGGGGACAGACGGGCTGGTGGAGTACGCCACGCCCCCGCCGGCCTCTGCACGGTCCCGCAGCAGTACCGGATCCTCACAGGCGCACCAAGGGGCAGACACAGAGTGGATCCTGAATGCACCGGGGGCACAGGGGAGCAGCTCCAGTGCAAGAGACAGACCAGAATCAGACGACTTCCTGTCCCGCTCCACACCTGGTCCCCTTCCTTCAGGTGGCATCGATGGAATCACACCACAGCCGCGCCGCTACTTCAGCGCAGGGAGGGCCCGGAACAAACTGCCGTGGGAAGAGGGAAGAGGTGACAAAGAGGAGGAAGGAAACTTCCACAACAGCCATCCCAGCAGCGCACCTGCCACTCAGGTGAGCAAGATGTTTATATTGTTTACTTTGACTGTTACATCTTGTTTATAAACACTAAAACAGTCCAGGGAAAACTTGTTTAAATACGTTGGTGTCTCAGGAAGTCATGCACGCATCACAACACCAGTATTTCAGCAAGCTCACAGTGGGTTTTTGTTTGTGTGTTAACCTCATCCTCCTGTGGTAGATTCTGATGTTTATAACGATATCTTTATTGCACAACAAGGTACAAAGTATGGCATCTACTGGTACAGAACAACGGCTCCATAAGGCTAATTTACCTAATGCAAGAGTGTGTAGTATAGGATGAGAATGGGCTTTTACAATAATTGAATGAATTTCTAACATTTAGACATTCTTTAATATATGCAGGGGTTGTCACATATGTTTATATGAATGTCAGTAGAAATCAGCCTGTTGATCCATGGTTGCAGACACTATTACCTAGGGACTGATCGATATTTAGCGGGGGGGGAGGGGTGGTGCACCGGAGGGGAGGGCCATCGAGAAATTTTTTGGCCTGGGGGGAGGGCCATCGAAAAAAAATTTGAGCCGGGGGGAGGGCCATCGAAAAAAAACTGCATCAGGGGGGAGGGCCATCGAAAAAGTTTTTTAAAAATTCATTATAACGTTACATGTACCATCCAAAGTTCTGGTAATTTTGTATACGTAGCAATCTGCTATTGAGAACGCGCACGCATCCCTAAAAAAACTCCCCATATTCTACGGCCTGCGTGCGGCCTGTCGGGATTTACGTTGAAACCGTCAGAGGGGCGTCCGGGCGTCAAATGACGACGAAATCTCACTTTGGACGGCCTGGACCTGAACCACATTTCGACACACATTTTGCCGAGGAGTCGGTAAAAAGATTAAGAAATACGCACGGTTGTTCTGTGTTTGCCACTAATTTACTTAAGCTGCCGGCGTGGTGGGAACGATCCCACACTGGCACTTCTCGGCGTTGATGTCATTGTGGAGGTATTAAACGTACCTTACTCAACAAATGTGGGAAATAGAGCATTTATAAGAGGGTTCAAAATGTCAAAATTTTCCTTGCGGCGCCAGTGTTCCCGCCAGGTTTTTTCATAGCATCGGGGCAGGGGTTCGGGGGCTCTTGCAATAGGCTATTTAGAAGGCTTCTTTTTCCGTTTTGAGGGTCATATTTATGATACTAGTAATCGTGGCAGTCAATCAGCTTCTCCACAGGACCTTGACATACAGTACTTCAGGTGAAAAACAACTGAAAACTCACGGAGATCTACAAATCGGAGATCGAAAACTCAGAAACAACAAATTCACCCAGCTCAACAATATCAATAGTTTATTTAGCTACTCAACAATATCAATAGTCGATACCAGTTTTCCGTTTTTAAGCTATGCCCGGCTTGTCCGGAGTCGAAGCGCCACAATCGTCGCTGTCAGAGTCCCTTCGGTGCGAAATAGGAAGCCATATTCCTGGTAACGTTACTTACAAGTTACAGAAAACGTGGAACGCTACAATCGTCGCTGTCAGAAGTTCTCGGCGGTGCGAAATAGGAAGCGATATTCCTGGTATTCCCACGCTTGTTTGCAGACATGTTTGCAGAAAAATCGCCGCCGAAACCGCTGTGCTGCGTCAGATTGTACTTACAGAAAACGTGGAACTACAGTCTAATAAAAACTTTGTAGCACAAGGAGATCCAACGCACGCGTTTTCCCACAAAGTTGCCGCTGATTGACAGTCGGCATCCTTTGATGCCGTCGGCGAGACGCCAGCAAGTCTACCAAAGTAACCAAAGGAAAGTCGGCGGTTTGTGGGCGGGGCCGCAAATATTCTGGGTGGGAAAATGACATAACCTCGATCTAGAAATTTGTCAGAAATACAGTTAAGAATCAATTCTATTCCCGCGCTGACAAAGAAAGGAATCTTTTACGTTAATAACTGCCTCTGTTTGGGTCAACTGCGGACTGTCGGCTTTCAAATAAGGAGATTTCCCCGGGAATCTGATACATTTACGGCTGTTCTAATAGTCCGGGACCCGCCCCGCAGATATATACTCGGCTATTGTTTACGTTTTCGCGCGATGCTGCCAGCGTCACACGAGTCGCAAAGGGATGTTCCCGGGTGGGTGGGGCGTCGAGACAAGATCGGAGCGGTAGGGCGGGGTGCTAATTAATAGTAATTGGCACCTCTCTTTGAGTTGATAGTTGGATGGCTTCCTGCGAAACAGCGGAGTCGCGTGCTTGGAACGTATTGTCCAGGGGCGGGGCGGGGCGCGGCACCATCAAAAATAATTCTAACTCACACCCAGTGCGTCACGCCCCCAAGTGGGAAAACGAAGAACCGACGGTCCTAGTCCTACGGCCGCGAGGAAGATTCACTGGAACAAGAAGCACCTATCAAATATGATGTTGTTGTCCATCATTATGTTTTTTTTTTCAATAACAGCAATACGGATTTTCGCGGTGCTAAGTATTTTGTTTATATCTTGAACTGGGAAGAACTCAGCCAAATGATGAAAGCCATGAAACGCCTGAAGGCTGACAGCATCACAAGGTAACAAAGCAAACACATCGTTACATAAAAAGTTGATATCTGTTCCAAAAATGAATACTACTACAAATCACTGAAATCACACCCAAACTTCTTCTAATCTTTCGATTCCATACTAACAAATATTGCAATGTCATGTGATCGTGATCTCTCTCTTTTATGTTTGGATGCGGTGAACACACAGAGTACTGTGCAGCCATCTTGTCCAAAGTTGTGTCGCGGTTTTGTTCAATTTGCTGTTGGAAAATCGATGCAAAGACCCCATCTTTGGAATTATAGCAGCACGACTATACGAGTATTAGCATACATAGGAAACAGGAATAGTACGTACAGGATGAAGAAAACACACTGGAAGCCGGAGCATGCGGCGTTTTCCGGTAGTCACAGTTTATTTCCTTGGCTGCTTAGGACTGTCTTGGCCAGCTGAATTTTGCCACCGGAGGATCATATCAATTTTCTAGCATCGACCCTACATCGAACTGGCCTTGATCAGATGTCATGTGGACTCTTGTGATGGTAACTTACCAGCCCTGCTTCTTTGACCCACGAATGGATCTAATCTATCGTCACTTGATTAACTAAAGTTTCATATTTGGTACTACGATGATTGTAGCGTTTATAATGTCTGTAACGGAATAAACTACAGTCTATTCGTGATTATTACTTATAAGTTCATGTTTGGTTAGCTTACCATGTTAGCAATTTTCATGGGTAAATCCTGGTATTAGTGGCATAAAAATAAACTCTTTGGTCGAGAACATACGAATGAATATGAAACGAAAGTTAAGGGACAAACATGATATGGTAGCCGGTTTCATCAAAGGTTTTATTTTCTGTGTCCATTCTGAAACTTGGTCGGTACTCACGTACCTGAAAACACAAATAAATATAAAAGTAAAACAGTGTATGAGAAGTAAATAGCAACAAGTGACAACATAGCTACCGATTTCCTTCGTTTTGAAAGGCAAATCATCGGGTCGTGTTAGCACAACCACCGATGATAGTACATCAAAGGCGCAAAACCACTGACAACCGCTCTCAACTGGATGATTTGCCTCTCAAATTGCGAGAAATTGCGTTTTTGAAGGCTTGAAAATCCAAAAATTCCCGGGAAAGCATGCCCTCCGGAGCCGCCCTAGATTGCCTTCGGGTTGGCGGGAACGTTGAGGCAAGGTAAGTCTTATTATGCATTGTTGACAAAATGAAAAGTCGACTCTATGTATTTTGGGGGAGACGCGAATGATATGTTGCGTGTGCGTCAGGACAACCCCGAATACGTCCGCTGTCCCAGTCAAACATCACTACCGCTAACTTTTATTCAGTAACATGTTCATGTGAAAAGTCATGAAAAATGGGGGGGAGGGCCATCGAAAAATTTTTAGAGCCGGGGGGAGGGCCATTGAAAAAAAAAATGGGCGGGGGGGAGGGCCATTGAAAAAAAATTTGAGCCGGGGGGAGGGCCATCAAAAATTTTTTTTACCGGACCCACTTTGCACCACCCCTCCCCCCCCAATAAATATCGATCAGTCCCCTACTAGTCCATGCCTCTCCTGGAATGTTGTTCCCTGATAGAGTGTGAAATTCCATGGAAACATTACACCTCATTTGAAATCCAAACCAGGACAAATTGTTAGGCTTTGGCAGTTATGTCCTGGACAACGGCCCATTGATTGATGTTATGGGAGGGGGGCAGGGAGCCCCCAGTCGTTGAAAATGTATGCAGGTTTTGAAGCTATACATACATTTATGATACGTATTGTTCAACAGTGGGAAACATTCTTCATGGTCCTCCTCATCAAAAGTTAAATCTTAACGCATGTTTATTTCAAGGGCAAAACCAGGTTATCATAATTGATCTATGGTGATAAGACCCTACAACTTACAAGATGATGTGTAAGTCAGGTGTGGACTTGCCAGTCATAACCCTCTTTTGGATGGCTTTGGTAGTTCTCTATTGTTTTTGTTGTTGTATGTTAACTAAACTTAAGTGAACTTGGCTTGAAGCTTTGATGGTCTGCCTAAGATGAACAAGAGGAGTCGGTTCATAACAAGTTGCATATTTTTACATAAGTGAAAATCAATGTGGTATGAATGGTACTGGCTGGAGCCCCATTGTAACACCTCTTGCTTTGTTACCTTTTTCTGTTCTGGCATGCAGATCAATGGATACATGTTGTATGAAACCTACCAGGCAGGCTTGACAATTAACAGTTCTAGTTGCAGTGGTATGTAGACGTTATATGTCATATACAAGACAGAACGCTCACCTACCCCTGCTTGTCGTGTTGCCATGACGTCCTACACACACATTGTGACTTGTTGACCCATTAGAATATTGACATGGACAAAATATGTGAGCGTGATCAAACACAGTGTTTGTGGAGGGAGATTTTCTGGCACACCTAGATGTCAAGGTCACGCAACCCTTGTTTAACAAGCAAATTTGTCATATAGTAAAATAGTGAAAGATATATTCGTCTTTGACAAATGGCAAGGGAAGATGTCATGTCAGAATATATCTAGGTGAGAGACTGAGAGGCATACTGTCTCCAAATATGGATTGTTCAAATTAGAACTGGCGATGCTTTTGTTTCCTGCACTCTATGCCCTTATCATGGCAAACACAATATATCAGGAGTGTTTGCTTTAGGAAAGTGCTTGAAATACCAGAGCTTGTGTCTGTTTGCTCCTTTTATATGATGATGAGACAAATAGCTACATTGCCGTTTCAAGCAAAAGTGCATGCAAGAAAAAGTATATGAACTTACAAATGCTGTAATGTGTTCAGAATTAATGCATTTTGAACCCCAAGAAAGTTCCAGCTTAGTTTTCCCAAGGTGGTTTGATTTTAAACCTCCTTGGGTATCCATACTAATAACCAGTTACATTCCCCTTTCAAGTTAAAGTCAACTAAAGCTTGCTAACAGAAAGAGGTCTGTCTTCCGTACTATTTAACAAAAAGTAAAAAAAAAACAAGGAGGAAAGATCAAATTTTACTGAACAACTTCATTTATCTACCTTTTCCCTGCTGCTTGACCCCATATCCAAAACAAGTTTAGTGCCCAGCTGCTACCTTTGACCTAGCTACAAATGTAATTGCCTATCAGGTCCTGGAAGATATACAATTGTTTTTATATTATATTGTCACTTCGGTGTTGTTTAGACATTGAAGGAGAAACTGCAACAGCTGGTATATGAATTATTGTTTACATGACTGGATATACCAACCTACGTGCAGAGAGACACGACCCAGACTGCCGCCCTGTAGTTAGGATGTTTATATTTTGGGTTCTTTGGATTTCTCCTGAGCTGAGTGAGGCCAGGCTGACCCCTGGTGGGTCCATGGTTAACAGGTGGCCCTGCATTCTTGTACACTGGTTTGACTACTGTCGTCCTGGGCACCAGAGGACATAGGCGATTAAACAATATTGATCCCTACAACATCCTTGTCTGTTTTCACATGATTTTTTTTATATCGTTACTGTTGCTTACCAAGTTATAGCCAGAGTTGATCTTGAGGCCATAGCTGTTGATGAGAGGTCAAGTTTCTTTGGTGTAACTCTTAGTGGCAGTATGCCTAAAATGTGGGTAATAGATGCCAGATGTTAGTGAATGAATAGGAAACACTGTCTTGTATAGAAAGTACCTGCCTCTGACAGTGAGAACCTGGGTTAACTGATTATGACTCAGTAAAGATAGAAGTGTGTACAGTAGTACACATGTAGTTTAGTAAAGTTGTCAACTTTTGTATCAAGCATATTGTTGGTATCAAACTTCAAAGCCATTACAGTATGATTATGCATTCTATGCCTTCAGCTTTAGCACTTCAGCCCCAAGATCCAGCTAACAAATACTTAAAAGTGACAAGAAGAATTGCATGAAGCTTTGATTTGAAAAGTTTGTAGCAACATTTCCACACAACATCCGCGATCCTCAGTGGTCCGTCCCTAAGTAAGAGGGGTTTTCTTTTCTGTTGCACGGTATCGAATAACACTTGATATAGAAAGTAGACTAAAGGGCCATGATTGGTAATTGTTAGCCTTTATGATCTGGGAAAGCAGAACTTTGAAGTAGGTGGATTTCAGCCTTGGCCTTTGGAGTGTGATCAATGTTAATGCTTGAGGTAATATCTCTAGGGGCATTTGGATGGCTTACTGGTTTGTTGTTATAGGATTTTTTCAACATAAACATTTGCATATACTTTGTGCAAACTACAAATGTATAAAGCAGGCCAAGCTACAGGTTGCTAATCTGATACTAAGTACCTTAGGCTTGAGCTTACAAATGTCCACTGCATTCTATATACAGTCAAACCTGTATTAGCGGTCACCTTTGCATAGCGGCCACCTGCCCATAGTGGTCACTTTTTGTCGGTCCCTTGGATTTTTCCCATTGACATAAGCATTAAGAATTAGGCTATAACGGCCACCTGTCCAACGCGGTCGCGGCCAGACGATTTTCGGTCCCGCGAGTACAGTAACACTGCCGATAACGGTCACGGCGCGCGGGTAGAAGCCGCATCGCCACCGCACGCCGGGTTCAAAATCTTCATTTTTTCACGCAGTTATCAAATTTATGTGGACTCAACTGGATAGGATCATAATAAAGAAAACCAGAATGTTTTATCTTTGTTAGAAAAGCCATGGTTTGACGCGCGAAGTCAAGTATAATTTTCTTTACATGGCTTGCGTTTGTACATCGTGGTAAAATTGACCATTTCTGTACATTTCGACTGGACAAATATTACGGCAGCTTTTTGGAAATTACAACCCACACATGTACCTGATGCGGTAAGTTCGCGAAATGTTTGAATGCCGGCCCAATGTCCGTTTTCACCGGGAATTCATTCAAATTGTGCTCAAAACGTGTTTCGCGCAATTTTCAAAATGGCGCTGATACAAACTGGATAGGTAGCAGCACAAAGGTCAACGGAAGTTACGGAGGTATAATATACTAAATTTATTTTGCTGCAAAGTATCACTGAGGATAATTACTAAACCAAAAGCTTCAAAATTAACGTGGAAAATATTACTATGATGTAAAATTTGGGCTGTTGTAATTTTCTGAAAATACAAAAAGCCCTCAAAAGAGCGACCTTCTTCTGAGTACCCTATTAGCATAATGGTAGATGCTGATCAACACAAGCCACCCGGGAACCGAACCAACACAACAAGAGACTAAGGAATATTGTCGCCACGATTTTATGTTTGAAAACGGTCGAAAACGAACAGTAAGTGACAACTGAGCAACATGTATTTTGTTCTTAACTATCTAGGACTAGAAGAACAACAATCGAACTTTACATGTGTACTGTACGGTGAATAAATGTATCTCAGTGGGTACTGAAAACATGTGTCACTCGTGGTCAATTAATCGACATTTTCTCCATAGCGGCCACCTGTCCTTAGCGGCCAGTTTTGGCCAGTCCCTTGAGTGACCGCTATAGACAGGTTTGACTGTACATGTACAACCTTTGGTATGAGTGTATACAAGGGCAGTCATCATCTTTGTGCTGTTTTCCCTTGCTCATCCAGGGCTCGAAATACTGGGTGCATGTGCACCTGTGTGCACCCAAAATTGAAGCTGTGCACCTAATTTTTGACTGTGGGTGCACTGGTGCACCTAGATATTTTTGTACTCTATAGCGTAACGGTTCTTTTGTACACTAGCATACAGAATATTCTTGAAATGTAAGTATCAGAAAAAGCAATATAACCTTTTGTTATACTTTATTAAGTTTATATGATGTATTGCTTGGTTGAAATTTGAAATCTGGATAGAATTACAGATTGAAATTCTTAAGAGATGCAGTAGCGTCATACTTATGTTTTGCTGACATTCAACTTTGTTTTATGTGGTGCACCCAGATTTTTTTCCGTGCACCTAAATTTTTGGGTTGGGTGCACCAGTGCACCTATTTCCAAAAAAGAATTTCGAGCCCTGTCATCAGTTATGGTGAAAATTGGATATCTGACATGCTAACTTCTCCATTAGTCCATCTATTGATTGATATAGAATTTTTTGTCATGATGGTAATGCACAATCTTCATTTCCTGCTGATGCCAGTTTGTGGCAAGCTATTTCCTGCTGACGACCTTTGATTGGGTTAATGAGTCAGCTTTTAAAGCATCTTTTCCAGATGTGACCACCCATTAGGGCATTGAATTTTGGTACCAGGACTTTGTAACTCCCAGACATTACGTGACTCTCCAATTTCACACCATGTAAAAGTTCACCAATCGCAAAACACTAAAAAGGACAGAAAATATAAGAATGTAACATGTTATGGCTAGTTTCAAGAAAAGTAAAATAACTCAAATCCTTGATCTTCAATCCACAGCAAAATTATTAGGTAGGTGTACAATCACGATTGTTGTCTTTCCTTCAACTCTTTGCTGTGGTGCAAGTATAGTGACTTAGGATTCTGTGGAATCCCAGCTGTCTAAAGACTACATGTAGGTTGGTATCTGTTGGTGCATGGTATTGTCTGTTACCTTGGCAATAGGCCCAAGGATCCAGACTTGATCAGAACCTGTAAATGATGGCTTCAGAAAGTAGGAAATCTAGGTCAACTTCTGACATGCTTTTGTCTTGCTAACAGGTGGTTTTACTGACTGTCACATGGGCAGATGGTACTGCAGAATGGTATGCCGGTGGTTGTCCATAAAGTAGATGCTTCTAGTTTTACAGACTATGCCAGGAGTCTCAGTCAGGTTCTTCTATAAAGTATAAGTACATGTCACTTTGGGCTGTGTTGCAGGGAACCATCCAGCTGCCTAAACCTGTAATCAAGACAGCTTTGGTTGAAAAAAGTTTACCTTAGCAGACAGAAGGTCAATAAAGTCAAATTCAGCAATAAAATGTTCTGGCAGAAATGGCAAGCTTTGGTTCATATTATAATACACACAGTCCTCCTGTCCTGGTGAAAGACAGTGCAAATTAGACCCCGATCATACTTAGCCTATCATAGCCAGTTGAATAAATTAAAAGGAGGTGGTTTCCTTTTAACCTGCTAAAACCCTTATTTAACCAGTTAAATTGCGTTCATATTAAGCCAAGATAGCCGGCTAAATTTGCCGGTTAAATCTTTTAATTCATCCAACCGGCTATGATAGGCTTAGTATGTAGTCTGAAATGGCTGACTCTGTTTGTGTTAGATACCTTATCCAGTTGTTTAATTTACAACATATATTTTGTATAATGATTAATGTATAATGTACCTGGAACTCTAACCTTCAACAACATGACGGTATATGGACATATGTTATGTAAATATATTTGAAGGAGAAGGCATACAGAAATACTATGTTTTAGAGTTCTAGGCTCAAACTTATTGGAAAACATTAACCCTGTTGGAGCTGCCTATATATATGCCCAACACAACAAATAAGGTGCCAGTAGTCTGCTTCAGCAGGGAGAAAGGTAATCTGGGATTTATCGCTCCGCTGTCGGCTGATTGATTGATTTCTGAACTGTCCTACAGGGAGCAATCAACCTCACAGACATGAGATTCTAGATCATGCCATTACAATGGTGGGTATGTTGATTGAATTGATTGTTACGGGATGACCTAGAAATGCTGGGAAGGTCCTTCTGGAACAATTAAGATGTTCAAACCAATTACTGAAATGGCTGCAAAAGCTGCCTTAATCAATTCCCCTTGGTCAGGAAATGGGGTTTGTGCATGTAGAAATGCAAATCAGAGTAGGCTTTTTTGTACCTATGGCAGATCAATTCATAAAATGCTAAAACTGCTAAAACTATACCTATTTTTCGATAGGGAAATTTTTCAGTGGATTTCTCAATTGATGTAAGAAATAAAGAAACGCTGATATGTAGATAGATGAAAGCTAGAATTCCAGGTGTGCCCTCCCCTACATCTTCTTATCCGATGGACCATCAGTATCTCAACAAGCAATTACCTTTGTAATCCATCTCCTAAGATCTGATATCTACATAGTTTTCTGCTCTGCTGGCTGGTATAATGATAAGGAGGCACCCTCATACTCTGACATCACCAGACTTGACTTGCCAACTGTTGCTATGGGCTGCTCTCGTTGTGCCACCAGAAATTGACAGAGGATTTTAATGCAAATGCAGTAACTTCCACAATGATTCCACATCCTTGAAACATCTCCCTGACTTGGTGTCCTCTCTACTAAGCATAAACCATAGACATCTCAGCATAGTGCATGTAAGGATATCGGAATGTTTGACAATCACCATGAAAAAGAAGAGGTACAGTGTACGTCTTCTTTCCTCAGCTTTGTGGTATGTCGGTTAGATACTTATAGTTATACTGGCAGTGCCAACTTTTTCCCAAAAGATGGAGCCAGAATCATCTACGAGTATGTGCCTTGGGACTCGGGTCGTTGAATCGTTCTTGTACAGATCCAGAGTTTTTTTTGCTAGAACCAGCATATACATTTGTCGCTAGAAAAAGCCATTCACCTTCATGTGTACTACTAGGTATTCTAGTATGGAAACAGTTGTGAAACAGAAATTTGGAGGTCTTAGGTGTTAAAAACTATAAAATATGGAACATTTGGTGCTGTTTCATTCAATACAAAATGCATTATG
This sequence comes from Branchiostoma lanceolatum, assembly GCF_035083965.1. Lineage (NCBI taxonomy): Eukaryota > Metazoa > Chordata > Leptocardii > Amphioxiformes > Branchiostomatidae > Branchiostoma > Branchiostoma lanceolatum. Next base: position 22,476,055 of record NC_089725.1, on the reverse strand, counting down.
GTGTAAGAGGCATTAACAAACCTTTAAACAATTTGTACAGTTGTAAATACTGTACAAGTACGATATGTAGGTTATCTAATCACATATCTTTATTGTGTATCGGCTTGTGCCAGATCCAAGGTTCCAGAGAGCAGTGTGTTTTTCTAATACATTGTAGACTAGCTATGAAATATACAGCCTAAACAGGGACCCTGTAGCCTTGAAGATAGAAGTTTTAAGTCTCTTGAGGTGCCCATGAAAAGCACACGAAAACATACGCATACATATCAATTTAGCTATAGATTTTTCAGGACACTTCCATTTCACAATTCAATTTTTTGTTCTTTAAGTAGAAGTAATCAACCAATGTACATCACTGCCTTTGCTCCACTGATAAAGAGTTGTAGCAACGTAGGAAAGTGTTTGAAGAGGATGTACAGGTAAATCACTAGTTCTACCCTAACCTGTCACCTTTCAGACCAATTTGATACCGCGCAGACGGCTCCAGACATGTCGAGGAGACAGCTGACATTACGTCAAGGAGACAACAAAATAAACAAATAAACAGATGAATATACAATGCAGGCGTCTATGCCTCTGGCGATTGCAATGAAAGTTTTAGGTATCTACATTAGATTCAAAGATACTATGAACACAACAGTGTCAGACACTTTTCCAACATCCATTCTGGCATCAGACCACATTGAATTGTGCTTTAACTTGGGGGGAGTCAGTAACAGTTGTGGGTAGGGGTAGGGTAGGGGCTATTGGAACAGCAATTTTTTTTCAAACAATGTGGTCAAAACATTCATCAGAGTGAATAGCTAAGGGTAAAAAATATAGTTCTGGTATGTGTGTCACCAGTTTTTATTCAGTTGCAAAAAGGATTAGGAATGTAATCAATAACTCACCTGGTTACGGCTGCTCGACTGCCACTCCAAGTGACATAGATGACTGAACTACATACAGCACCAAGAAGTAACCACCTTCCACACTCTATTTACCCAGCAAGGGGAGGGGCTGGTCTATTCTAAATGAAGTACATATATGTGGCATGGAAGCTTAATGTAACAATCTTAAAGAAATTGTGCAGGTTACAGTACTTAATGTTATACATTGGGCTTGACTTGGAACTGGGCTGTATTAATGTTTGTTAATCAATGCTTATGTCCCCAATGGTACTTGTATCTGTCTAGTAATACATACATGTCAGCGGTCAACATGTTAAGAATTGATTATCTTACCAGCTGTAAGAAAAGTGTTGTTTATATTTTTTTTATTAATACATGCAACATACAAAATGTATACACATAAAAGTAATAATGTTTCATGTAAATATAGTTTCTGTTTCTTTATCCTTATAGTACACATAAAATGGGACATAAGAGGATGCCATCCATGAAAAATTTTCATGAGATTATACTATAGACATGGTTTTGGCGCCGACCGATTTATGCAGCATTACTTACTTAACCTATAATCTTTGTTTGACATGCCTGATGTGTGTCAATGAGGCAGTGCATGTACAACATTGTGTAAGCCCTTCAATCTAAAGTCAATTTCTAGCTAATCCTGTCTGGTGGGGAATCGTTACCTCTTTGATGTCTGAGCCATCTGAAATTATCCTACCTGTCAGCACACATCAAAGGTAAACTTTCTTAATGCCTGGGTTGCAATTGGGAGAAGTGGCATTAGGGGGGCTGTGGGAGGTCAGTAATCCTGGGGTTCTGGGGATTATGGTGGGTACTAAAGGTACATGTAGGTCAGAGGTCAAATGCGTGTCCCTCCCACTCCCCAATGGAGGTGACTTATTCGTGCTCCTCTTAATTGGGAGCAACATTTAACAGCCCTGCTGATTTTGGTAAGTGTGATAGCTTAGAAGGTAGGAGCGGTTTATGGTTTAAGATATGAGATTAATCTTGATTTCAACTTTAATAGTATGTACATGTTTGTCTGTTCGTTCCTTCGTTGAGACCCTTGTTGTTGTGCCTGTGACATGTAGGGCAGCTAGTTTCCTTGCTGTTTCAGTAGCAGGTTAAATTTTCACAGATAGGGGTTGCTAGCCCTTCCCTTTAACGTGCTCATGGCATGTTCTCGATCATTTTACGTCCCTTCCACAAGATGGGGACAGCCCCAACCAAGAGGCCCTTTCCAGGCTTGAACCGGGATCTTTCAGGAACCAACTAATTGGACACAGGACAGGAGCTAAACTGTGGGGCTACAACCAGACTTTTCTTTTGCCCTTACTTTGCGTTGAATAGAATATGATTTAATAGCACGGAAAAGGTAACATGTCATAGGTAATGTACCATTGTAACACATAAAAGGTATGTTGTGACTGATAACACATGATAGATTATGATATTACAGTAAATAGCATGATTATGGTATATTTTGGCACCCTCTAATACATCAGAACTGTGCTTTGATAATACATAATTAGAGGAATAAATTTTCCATTACAAAATGACTGTTATCAACATCCAACACTGTAATGATGTCTCTGTTGTAGTGCTTCTTGCTCTTTTAATTCTCTCTTCTTAAACAATATTCCTCCTCCTACACCACTGTTTTAGTTCTAGACCAATCAGATTTATGAAAGTTGACACAATTTTGATCAAATACATTTTGCGTATTCCCAGATTTCTTTTCGGCATCTCCTATGATTTCAAGCAACTAGAAAAAATTACGTTTTGAATTTGTTGTTTGTGTTTCTTATTTTGAACCTACTTGTGTCAGGTGAATCACCAATATGTACATTGGTTTAGCCTATTTTAATTCAAAAATCAATCTGGCAGATTATTGCTTAATGAAATCGAACAGCACAAACGTTTGAATAGATTTTCCAAAAAGTGTCATGAAAATCCTCATTTTGTGTTGTCTTGCAAAGACATGCAACAAACACTTGTAACATATGTGGCATCAGATGTAGCTGTCAGAGTGTGGCAATACAAGGATGTGTGGAGTCACCATATCGAATCTTAGTAATCTGTCACGTTTGGGACACTTTAAAAATTTTTGTCAAATACTTTATCGAGAAGTTTCTTGGTCTTGATGGTAACCTTCAGTTTAACCGTTAATAACATGAAAAGACAGAACCACTGAGACAGTTACAAGCTGAAGAGAAGTGAAACAACATTGTTTAGTTTACAAAGTACACTGATGAGGATTGCCTGGGGATGGGTTACAAAAACAGACCACTTATCTCTATACATTGGAGTACCAGGCACCACCAATAGTCAGTCACCTGATAAAGCCACAGAACTATTTTTAGTTACAATCAGCCTCAAGTGAAAGGGGGCTTAAGCACAACTCCTGGTGACATGGCAAATCACCTGCCTTTTGTACCTTTCCTATTTGATTTATTTTCAGCTGTGATCTTTGTCAACAGAAGTTAGATTCAGAGTCTAATATACACTAACTTACATCTTTGCTTGACTGCCTTTGTGGATGATGCGATGTAGGCTTATATCTAAGATACCAACATAACAGCAAAGCTGCAGTATTGATCTATTTGTTAAACATGTCCATCCAAAATAGAGGGACAAAATTGTCAATCGCACCAATATCTAACCTCCATTAACATTAATCTGCCGGGTTACATAAATCCACCACTTTGAAAAATGGTGGGTTTGGGAGATCTCTAGTGCAGCTGCAGATAGTTTAGATACAGGAGTGCATTATATATATATTAATATTCATACTGGAGGACGTTGGGTTGGAGATCTGTTTGGACGGATCTTTTCGGGGTGGCGGAATTATGTATTCTGGTGGAATTATGTAACTTAGTAGATGTTAATGATCAATTGAACAACATGAAGTACCCAGTGGGAATACTGACTTATAGTAATGGTATAGCAGATAGGTAGAATGTACCACAGAGGAAACTGTTTAGGAGCTATTTTAATTCTTATTTTGGCCTGTTAACACTAACAGGTGGTTACAATCAGTACAACAAACAGAATTCCACCTACAAAGAAAAAAACCGTTTGGAAACGGGATTTGCAGTGTCCCTCCGATTTCTGTAGTTCCACTGAAAACAAAAAACATAACTGTGTAAGCCTGTGATAAATAATTGTTTTCAACGCAGAATGTTTACAGTACACAGTGTTAGTGTGTACAGGCAGTGATTTGTAAGTTGACCGGTACACTGCTGACTCAAGGCTTTGGTGAGATTTGCTACAGTACAATAAAACAAGGCTTAGAAGGTACATATAGGAGGAGAGTTTGGTATAATATTGCCATGGAAACATTAGCAATCACAGAAACAGTATTCTGTGTTTTGTCTGCAGAATTCCGAACTTTCTGTGTACACAATCAGCAAACAACTACTTTACTGTGCTTCAAGGCTGCGTAATTGACATTTGAAATGTTATTGTGCATACACAGGTGTTCCCAGTTGGCTTAGAACATGAGCACAACACATTAGACAAGCTTAAACAGGAAAAACTCAACTTGACACCGTCATTTGTACACCGTGTACTGTTTGGAAATGAAATCAGCACTAGGACAAGTCGTTAAAACCAAGATGGCTGCCAGATCTCATGTTTTATTTGCGTAGATTGGAAATCGCCTTTGTAACAAATTGTCCTTTTATGTCCACCTGACAGCAGTAATCCAGCCCATGTCAGGGTGGGCACTGCTGGGCTCAACTCAGATTAGTGCTGCTGTCCACCTGAGTTTTAGTGGAATTGGCTGGGAGTGTACGAGTCATAATGTTTATGTTTAGTTACTTAACTTAGCCTGGGTTTGATGCGATCATATACAGTTTCATTCAATCACTTAGTAATTCCTGTTCCAAAGTTTGTTTCGGCTCTTGATTTCTTTTGGAGACTTTTTATCATTGAATAATGAGTCATGAGAGGAATTGTGTGGTAGAATTTCATTTCATGTGAGCACAAGTTTTATCCAGGCCTCCCAAAGTCAGGTGTTACAATTGTGTGGCCAGGTGGGCAAGTTGTGACCATGGTCAGTACATGATTCTAACTTATCTAAGGTGACCAGGGTTTCTCAACATGGCTATTCTCTCATTGTCAGCATTTTCTCACAGATATTGCTGGTTTTCCACAAAAATTACAAGGATCACAAGGTATTTGAAAACAAAATAAAGAAGTCAGGAGAAAGATTACAGTGATGAAACTTTTATACTATAGATGAATTGAAGTCAGTACAGGCTTGACCTGGGAACATTTGGGTTTGATCTTCTGTTGTCATTCATTTCCGCCATAAAGGATTTACCTTTGATAAAAATAACATTCGAGTAAAAGTACTTCAACAAGACGAATTGTGTATCATTGAAAAGAACTTAGGCATGGCAAAGTCGAACAACTCAGGTGGTCGATGTTTGGACATATCTTAAGAATGCCACAAGACACACCTGCACAAAAAGCCCTGGAATTCTCAACATTGAGATCCAACAGATACAAAGCACGCAAAGGAAGACGCTGCGTGAACTTACTCAGCATGCTGAAGGGAGACCTCAAGCACAGAGGGCGAGGCTCTCCCACAACAGGAAAGAAACTCCGAGAGCTAAGGGAGCTCGCAAGATGCAAGGACACGTGGAAGAAGATGAAGAAAGACTGAATGCAGCTGCAGGACGTTTCAACGACTGCAGATGCAGAAACCAGTGGATGATGATGATGATGATGGTATGCCATTTCACTTTAGCGACACATAATAGAGCAATCCATCCATACGGTAATGGCAAGGCGAACTGAAAAGCTGCCAGTTTTATTTCATGTAGTGGCTTTTGTGCGAATGCTTGTTAAAAAGCAGTGGCTATTGAAGTCAACTTTTATGTTATTGCTTTAAAGCTTTTAATTTAGATGAATCTCCTGATGAAAGTATGTGAAGAGTTGATTATACCATTTCTTTTACATCCATGAACACTAGCTGTTCCGCAGAGCTTACAGCATCATCAGGTTGGCTATTACTTTTTGAAATTGCCTGGATTTCTACCTTGAAGAATTTGCTGAAAAAATTGCTTTGACTCTTTGATACACCGTCCTTTCTTTTCATGATCCCCTCCCCATCAGTCTGTCTGTGAATGAGTGTCTTTTAGCAACCAGCCTGAAATTTGGAAGCCGGTGACTTTTAAAAGTGCATTGAAGTACTCTGACTGGTAAATGATGATGTATAACATAGAGCAGGCCACTTACATTACTGCCATTGCTGTCGGGATATGCACATGAATCAACGACACCTTGACAAAATTTAAAGCAAATTGATTGCTACAACTGGATTAAGTTTTCTATTGTAAGGGTTTTGCAGATGCATCAAATTCATCAAATATTCATATTCCTCCTGGTGGGTGACCATGCTAGGTAGTGGAGATCAAAGACGTGCTAAGAGCTGGTTATTTTCAAGTGACAGTTTTTTGTATCTAAGGCTCTCAGATGAAAGCTTGTCTTGCGGCAATTTTTTATCTATCTCGTATCACTTTTGTCTTTCCCATATTTTAAACAAGACAATCCATCCAGGCATTCTTGAGTTACTGTGTTGACACGCAGACACACACACGAACACGAAAACATAGTCTTCAAGGCTAAGGTAATGAAAAGATGATTATGATACATATATTGCAAGAATAGGAGACTGTGAGTCATTCCTCTTAGATATTTTTTATTCACATCATTATCTAGTCTCACAAACAACCAGAATGCTAATTCGAATCTAATAGCTATCGCTGCTATGTAACTCAAACTAGAGAACCTATTAGTTTTAATATTGGATGTATATTGATGAAGTAATCTGTTGAGTTTTGGTACACTGAAGTAATTTCTACAACATAGTCCCTTTGAAACATTTTCTTTGGAAGGATATATTTGTTGTTGTTATTTAAAAGATGGCATTGTTTTGAAGGAAACTCAAAGCAAATTCATTGCACCTCATCTGTCTTTCCTTGACCATGACAGTGACTATGATGAATAACTGCTCTGATATGCATTGAGTGTATTTCCACCGGAGCGTGTCCGTTCCCCATGCAGTGCGCATGTCTGGCCCAGCTAAATTAGAGCCTCAAGGTCAATGTTCTCTTCTCATGATCAGGTAATCCCAGCCAAGTGTTCTTAGTCTTCCTGTGACCTTAAAAGGATACGCCACATTTACATACATCCCTGCTGAATGCTGATATATTGATGACACTGACTCACTATTGGTCGCCTGACAATAGATGATGTCCCAAGGGGCCCGTCAGCTCCAGTCTACATGAGGTCGTAAAGTCTGTACAAAGTCTGGCATGAACTTTTTCATGGCTTGTAATGCACACCTTCAATCTGCAACTAGTGCAAGGTGCAGAGAAATGTATGAGACTGCAGAAAGATAGAAACGATACAGATACAGGCTGAGTTGTAAATCGTTGGAGGAAACAGAAATAAAGTTGGAGCTGTTTTTTGTTAAACCCAAGCATGTCATTCTTACATCTACTTCCCTTCCCCAGCTTTGTGTTTAGGCAAGGGAAGCCAGGTGATGTAGCATATCAAACATCCCTTCCACAAAAAGGTACCTATAATTCGCTGCATTTGCTTATTGTTCATTGTTCTTAATTGTTGCACAGCTATCAACCACAATGGTACCCTTTTTTTCCTCCCCGAAATATTGAAATATTGCATGTTGGGACAAAATAGAATGATTTTCGGTTGATTAACTAGTATTACTCCCTACCAATATTCGCAGCAGGAGTACTGCAAAAAGCCTACCTTATCATCCTCATGCAAGTTTCATGACAGCCGTAAATTAGCAGAGTTGAGCTGCCCACTTTTCTGGTCCCCAGTGGCTTGTGACGTCTGTCCTGACGTTTCGGCACCAAGGGTGACACTATTAAGATCGGTGGATGACGCAAAGCGGTGCATCTGTGGCTTCTGGCATGTCTGTTGATATCAAGTATATCATTTCTCACTGCTGTAACTTGTCCTGTAGTGTCACAGTAGGCTATGTTGTTTTCATTATGTAATATCTAGAGGTGCTTTTTCAATCAAATCAAATCTAATCAAATTTATGTAGCTTCATAATACAGCTGGCGTAGGTATGACTACATTTTTTGCATCCTTTAATACCTATAGTGTACATAGGTTCAACAGGACAAACAAGCATCTTACAAATTGGACTTCATGAACATAGCTTAACTCCTTTTAATACAATGTATGGGTTGAAATTCCAACAAACGTAGAGCCAGTGTTATGAAGCAGTAGATTGTTTACATAAAGAGGATGACAATCAGTCAGCCACAACTTAATCTTCATTACCCTCAAATCTAAAGAACACCTTTTTCCACTATAGGTGACAGTCTTTTGGTTATAGATGTTCTGTCCCCGTCAATGTCACTTGCTAAGATTATATGCAGACCACAATGACTTGTAATGGATTATTCATGCTGATGTCTTGTGTGTAGCTGTGAAGGAAAGTGTCTACTAGGTGTTTCCCATGATAGATGATGAGTGTTTGCTGGGGACAAGGTTACAAGTCTTTATGAGGTGTTATTGTCATTAAAATTGCAACAGTTGTTATCAGCAGTCGATTAAAGTTTATGTACAGTGTACCTAATGGATTTGCTGATAAACAGTCATGTAGTTACCGCACGTTAATAACACATAATGATTCCTAGTGATTAGTTTTTAATGTTGATAAGTATGATGACTTGTATTTGTGTAGTGGAGTAGCAAGTGCTGATGTCTCTCCTGAGAAGGACATCAGTTCGGGACATGGGGACATTAGCGTTCACTTGTCATTGCCGATAGTGGTGGAATTTTGGTAAAGCTCCTGGTGAGTTGCAATTATGTTGTATATCTTGGTGGTTAGTTCAAGATTCAAATATTTGTCGTTCATGGTTGTTTCTTTTTCCTACAAAGCTACATACCGTACATATACTTTGGTATAAGTAAATGCACAATGTACTTGCATTAGGGATGGTGCTGGTAAACAAGCTTATATGATGCAGTGTTTGCTAATATCATGCATTGTATTAGCAATGTTAGCATTAGGACAAATTATATTGCTATTTTCTTGATCAGATTACAAGTACTAGTCACTAGTAAGAGTAGCTAATATCATAGTGGCTAAAACTGTTAATCAGCTTACCTTAACTTAAAGCAGGATTATGATCTTCCTGGTAAGTGGGATAAAAGCTGGTGGATTGATTTACTACCAAGTAGTATCAATCGGTCATGTAAGGATTGAGATCAAGGAACTCCCATCAACAAGTGTGGGCTGATGAAGTTATCTGTTGTATTAGCAAATCTTGATGTCATCCCTTGGTGATTCGCGCCCCTGCCAAATTTATTTTATGCCTGATTCTAGCAGTTCAAAAGTTAAACGAGGGGACAAAAATCCTATTTCTTTATTCTGACAAGAAAAGATGAAAGACATCAAAACTTTTACAATTGTATATTCCATCCTCTGCTGAGGTCGCTTTATGTTAAAAGTTATATTGCAATATATGATGTATTTTCAGCTGGTACTAAAGTTTAGCAATATTGAATTATAAGCTATAACCTTCTCCCTGTATACTTACATGTACATGCCTTCATGCTTTCGTGCTTCCATGCCTGTAGAAGACAATATTCTGTTCCTTTTTCAACCATCAATGATCAGATGACTTTCCACACATTCATCATGACCTTCCAAGGTAGATGGGAGTGAAGGTCCATTGTTTGCCTGTCAGACATTAGTGAAACAGACATGCCCACTGACGCAGAGGCACAGGGGTTATCAGCCCAGGGCCAAGGGCATTAGTTGACTTCAGAAATGCTACAGATGTCATATTTATGCAGCTTTGGTTGCAGTGGCTCCCTCTGCCAGTACTGTAACATATAGCTTCTTCACATCGTGTGTAAACAAAACAAATGTTTTGAATGGTTATATTTTCAAAGGTTTGTTTACACTTAGAACTAAAGAATCTGTATCAAGCCTCACAGTGATATTGCATGCCATATCATTTTCTTAAGACAGGCAAATGTCTTAAGCTTGTCAAGCATCTATTTTGGTCTGTGAGTTTGAAATTTTGAGGCATGCAATATAGACATTTATCAATGACATCCTATGTGACCACATGACTCGTTATACAGAGTTTGTGTGGTTCTTTTGCGTGCTTGTGTGGCGATGTTGTAACTACTTCACAAAAGCCACTATTGATCAAGGAGACGTGGCGTGTACGGTGGCTCAGACATCTTGGCTAGATACATGTCGACAGGCTTTTGTGTGCTTATCCTCCTCTTAGTGATGGTTGCTGTTGTGAAATTAATAACAGTTGTTTGGGGCTACCTTAAGGAAAGTTTGTGGTTGTTGGAAAGTGACACAGTTGCAGTTGGTGGCCTGGTGACTTGAGCCGATGGAAAATTTGCAGTAGCAGTGTTTTGTTACCTTAGACTTTTCGTGTTGTTTACTTGCTTGCTTTAGTCTTGCTACCAACAATTTGGCTGTAGATTAGTTGTGCAGACTGGACCTGCAAAGAAGGCTATGGAGGGGGATCATATATATATGTAGAAAATGAAACCAAATATCCTTTCATATCCAAAGCTGGTATCTCACTTCTTTTCTCTACCTGATTCAGGTCTTACAATGTTTACTGTTGTGAAGAAGGCAGGCAGCTGGTAATAACTGTGCTGTGTTGTTTCTAAGAAACCTTGTGGAGATACTCTATAATTCATGAAGTATGAATGAGTGATTAATCATTGTTATCCTCATTATTGTTCTGTTTAGAAAAGAAATATTTTGTAGATCCAAGTCTTGAAGGAAGACAGAAATGTTCCAGCTGTTGTTTCTTAAGTGAATATGCAAGAAAGACTCCAAACAATTTGCCATATGCAAGCCAAAATAGGCAAATTTGACTCCATTGGCATAGAAGACAATTATTCATCGTCTAGCTTCTCTATGGCTCATTACAACCTTTCTCAGGGTTGCAGTTCGGGACATTTTTGGAACCATGGGGGTAATTAGGCATAAAAAAGAGTGGCCATGGCTGTTTGGTTGACCTGTATGAACTTCAAGACAAGTGCAGCTAACCATGGCGTGAGAACAAACACTTCTTTACCATGTCAATATACCTGCTAAACGTCGGGCAGAGGTGCATGTTGATGGACTTGGTTCTGCTCCAGTACAAAAGGTATAAGCACCCCCTGTTGTACCATATTGGTTCTGCAGCACTAATATAAACAGCTAACAGGTGTGAGACAGGAATCATGTAATTCAATGAAATAAAAAGAATGATACTTTCTGGAGGGTTTTTATAGCAAGAAATGAGGCAGGTGTGTTCTAGTCTTCTTTGGGACTGCACATTCGGAGTAATACAGGTATGAGACTTTATTTAGCCAGTGATACCAAACCAACATCTAGTAATGCTACCTTTCTTATAGCTTGGTACTAAGTACACAGATATTTCTGGTGAACTTGTAATTGTACTGTATGTTTTTCTTTTCTCCCTAACGACATCAACTGTCGGGCCCAGAATTGCTTTAATTATACATCACCATGATTATGTTGTTCAATTGCATGGCAGGAACTATACTGTCTGTCTCTGTCCTTTGTGTTAACCTGATGGAAAATTGAATCAGCTCAAGTTCATGTTCAAAGGGCCTGCTGCAACACAGGACATTGTCAAGACAGTGATCAAAAAACAATAGTCTAGCTCCTGGTATACTTTCAAAATATCAGCTTCACACCCACACCCATACCATACAAAATGTGTGCACTGACTGTGCATGATATGTGTCTTGGCACATACATCCTTGCAGGAATTCAGGATACGGTGTATAATGAATTTTTTTTTTTCAAACGAGAGCATCCTTCACTGTTTCTTCAATATTACAGTACAAATGAGCGAATCCTTTTATTGTCACTTTGAGTCATGGCATGTCCTTGTATCCACTATCATACAATTAAGGACAAAAGAAAACAAAGGCTAAGCAGGCATGCAAAGCTCTCTCAGGGCCTTAGATAGCTGATAGTAAAAAAAAGGCTTTGTTGTCTGAGCACTATTGAATTGCAAAAAGGATCATGTCATTCGGAGTGTTGGATGAACTGTTCGGTAAATCCTCAGTTATTCTTTAGCAGTGATGATAGTGGTACTAACAGTAATTTCAAAGTGCTGGTTTTGGACTATTTTTATTCACGTTTGTGGCATTTATATCTATGTTGATTTACCTTATCTCAAGGGGTTTGCTAGATGAAAAGATGAAGGTAAGTGGCGAAGTGTAGGATGTTTCCAGAAATGGGAAAGGCATGTAGGGTGTTTACTTTCAGCCTGACTAAGACCTGATTCACACTGGGAAAATTGCCTTAAAGTTTTTTCCTGGGTGTGAGTCGGTCCCGCATGTCGTATGACTGGCATTTTTATGGCTCTTATGATGTTATCGTGCGTTCACCGTGGAGGTAACATGCAATAAAGTCGTACGGGCCATAAAAATGCCAGTTGTACGACGCACAGGGCCGATTCACACCCAGGAAAAATGTCGCCATACACCGAAGACGTACGTCCTGAAAATTTTCCAGCGTGAATCGGATCTAAATCATGCTTCCAGCAGCCCTTCCCGTGGTCTCGGGAAGGAGGCCAAATGAGCCCCTGACAGCAAGAGATTAAGTTCAATAGTTAGACATTCGTGTTAAAGTAGTCCCTACTTATCTTTTATTTCCTGTAAGTAGAAGTTTAACCAAGATGCCAACTGATACCATTAATTGATGTCTAATGTTGTACATGTTCATCTGTCTGTCCAGGTGCCTCGGCCCAAGCAGGAGATGCAGCCTCCGATCAAACCCAAGAACACATGGGGTTTTGGCGAGGACGAGGGCTCGGATGTTTCCGGCAAGCGGGGACGACGGCGGGGCAAAGGTTACAACGGAAGGGACGATTCTCCCAACTCAGGTGAGAGGGTCACACGTCTGTACATTTGGGATCAGGGCTCGAAATACCACTTGCATGTGCAAGTTTGTGCATGTAAAATTGGAGCTGTGCACGTAATTTCAAGTAGACCTGCACTGGTGCAAGTTACCACCAGTAGAAATTTATCGCGTTTTACTCACGTAAATTGCTCAAACAAATTACACATGCAAGTGAGATTTAAGCAAGCAAGAAAGTTTATCACAGTGGTTCACGACTGCAATCCACACACCATGGGTGTCCTGAGATACACCCACAGGGTGTGTGTAAAGCCATCCTCATATCACTGTCACGACATTGACATCAGCAATATGTGGAGTTGAAAATATTGTGCCTAAAGTGGGCCTAGATAGGAAAAGAATCTAGCAGGTGGTAACATAACATTAATCATCGTATACCAGAATCTTTCTAGATTTAGATTACACATATTGTGACCATGCTGAAATTTTGAACAAAACTGTAATCTACACAATATAATTGGCATTCAATCTTAAATCATTCTGTTTCATGCAAGGTCCTTTAATTTGCTAACCTCACATGAGAAAGGCATGTCTATATTTGATGCTATAGAGTCAGTATATCAGGTTTATGACAAACATGTATCTTTGTCCTGAAGAGGTGCTTTGGTTTAATGCGTGCCTGTTGATTGGCAGATGCCTTTTGACATTTAGAGATGGTATCTAAATATGCACACACCCAAAACGTGAGGTAATATGCTAAATTCCATGGAGCAGAAGTCTGTAGGAGAGAAATGTGTTGTTTCTGTCACCATTGGTGCATCCTAAAAGAAGCGTTCTCAGTCATGAAAAAGCTAATAAGGACTAGACTTCAGCTGCCAGGCAAGTATGTATGTGAAGAAAGCATGGTGAACTAATGTTTCTACTGGAGCAGTACAGGTGTAGGACTTAAGATTCAGATTTGTAGTTAGATGTAGTAGTGTATGCATGTAGAGTTTATGAAATCAGTGAGCTCCATTTGTAGAAGCCAGCTCCCCTTCCTAGTATTCCATGATTATAGCCTGTGTAGGCTTTTGCTTAGGAAGGAGATGGGTTTTACTAGTCAGATTATGTATGATAGGTATGCCACATGGATATATAGAGACGGGTGAATTGAAGTTATGGAGGACTCATATATATGATATGGTTTTAGAATGGATGTAGAACCAACAGCTCTAATGTAGGTGACAGTGTCAAGTTATTTTTCTGCAAACCCATTTTCAGGCACAAGAAATTTACTTGTTCATTTTGGACAATATGCTCTTGCCTGACATTTTCAGGTTTTATGAAATGAGTATCCAGGATGTATGAAATGAGTATCCAGGTTGTATGAAATGAGTATCCAAGTTGTATGGAATGAGTATCCAGGTTGTATGGAATGAGTATCCAGGTTGTATGAAATGAATATCTCACCACGGCTGTCTGCTCTCCCCTCCCCAGGATCCCAGCCCACAGGCTCCTACAAGAAGGAGTATCTGAAGAAGCTGGAGTACAATGCTCGTGCAGCCACTCTGTCCGGATCTCATCCCCGGGGTCGGGTGGTGCCGCTCGAGCAGGACTCTGCACCCTCCAGCGCCACTGTCACACCAGCCTCCGACAAAGGTACAGTCAGTTGCATAACATGTGCTATGACATCATAACAAACTTATCTTCTTGGTTGGAAATATCTGGCTGTTGAAATACTAAGTTCATCTATTGAGATCCAATTTAAATGTTGGTTCTCCAGGTAATGTTACAGTAACTGTTGTAGTTTAATTGACAGTGAGTCACAAATCTTGGGTAAAAACTAAAGGATGGAGTTTATTCAAGCTAATATGCTTGTCCTGGCTGGTCTCCACCTATTTTGCTTAAAATTTTGCAGAAAATGAATCCACCTTACATGTATTACAAACATGGCAAAACAAGAGGACATAATGTCTAGTAGAATGTTCATACACCTGGTCATGTCACAATGTCACAATGTCAAGGCCTTACATAACGTCATATCTTATAAATCCGCTGGGTAGCTTAGACTGGCCCTCATTTAATAGATGGTGTTATCGAGGCCATCTCAAGACTGTCGTGAACACCTGGATGTCTGAAGTGTGTAGACCTTGCGGATTACTGATGCTGCATTCAGTAGATCTCTTTGAATTTTACCTTGGGAATCACTGAATAAGATGCTGCAGTCAGTAAATCTCTTTAGATTTGTACGACGGAATTACGGGAGTTGATTAGCTAAGCACAGATATAGATTTAAAGTCTTTGCTCTATCTTCTCAATTCAGCACCTGCTCAGAGTGAGCCAAAGTTGTCCTGACAGAAGCGGTAATTTCCGGGATCAAACAACATATGTTGTAGCTCAATAAGGAAGGCTTTTATGCAATATGAAAACTTGGATTACAAGGATTAGCGTAAGTACATGCAAGCTGGCTTTGGGCTCTACCCATGATGGTCACATTTTGTCTGCGAACCATAAGGCAATACGGGCAGGGTTTTGGTACCTGCACCTCCTACAGTCAAGTCCATTGTCATGTGTGCAGAGAAAAGTTCAACAGCACCTCAGATGGTAGGTCTTTCTTTAGACGTTGTTTCAATCCGTAGTGTGTGTTCATTGTCTTGGCTTATTATCTAGTGATGTAGTGGTGAGTTTTTGTGTTCTTAGACTTGCTCTGCTGCCTGGTTGCGTTTAGTGGAATTTCGCTGCTCATGTCAGACACTGGTGTTTGACGGCCTTGGCAATTGCACCCAAATGGGAAAGGTTTGAATTTGCAGAAACCTTTCTGGAACCTTGGCACAGGTTTGCGTCAGACTTCTTGATGAAGACGACAATCACTGGCATGCATTTCAACTTAACGTTTATTGGGGAAAAGGGCCACACAAGTAATTTGCATGGAAATTGGCTAGCAGCATGAAAGCAACAGTCTGCTATCTGAGTGGACTCCTCAGACAGCACTAGTCAAATTCTCATTTGTAATGTCGACATCAAGTCTGGTCATCCAGGATTTTACTTAATGCTATTTGGAAAGCAACAGGTAAGAAAAGATAATATCATTAGCTTTAAGGATATTGGGTTCAGCTTCCTGTCGTCTGCTAGAATAGAAGGCTCCCTGAAAAATCTTGTTTGCAGCTGAAGTAAGAGGATTTTCTAAAGATAGTTGATAATATTAGTCATTTCCTTTGGCTGTTATAAATAGCATGTAATGCAAGAAGTGGCTAGTCTTGAGAAGAAGGCAGTTTTGATTGATCAGCTTAGATCATCACTAGGAAGGAAGTCATTGACGTGAGAAGGATGAAAACAGGGAAGACAGGATTATTCCTAACAAAGCAAAGCCTAGGTAATAAAAATCAACAAGTTAGCTCAGCATTGTAACATAGATCATCTTATTAGAAAACATTCATCGAAAGAGGTATGGTAAATGTTGTGTATTATGAGTTTTCATTGCTTCAGCAGGAATAAGTGTTGTTTGAAAAGATGTGTAGTGTCACTAATTACAGTGTTTTGATGGCCTGCCTTGTAGTATTCTAATACCAAATTTGTAAAGAAGCAGCAAGCAATTAGATCTAGATTGTTATTGTAATTGTATGTAGTCATGAAAAAGATATGATGACAAGAGTTCAGGATGGAATGCAGAGCTATACAAATGTATTGTCCTCCCCTCCCTGTGAAATGGAAGATTGGCAGTTAGAATGTATGGAATTCTTTTATTCTTTTTTTATTTGATTAACATCTAGCATTTTTTAATTAATGACCCCAAAGTAGCACTGATTCACAGGTACTTCAACATGCTAGTAAATTAAAAATACTATGTTTGGGGCCTTCTTTAAAACTACTTACTAATAAGACCGTCTTTACTAATAAGTATCAGCCAAATTGTGTTTCCACTTCCAGAGGTGCTAAATTTAGAGGATCTCCAATCAAAATACAATAAGCAATCAATCTGTTTATCCTGAACACAATATAGTATGTAAATCTAAGCTGAGCTGAGGACTGATTGCCCTGTGAATAGTGGCATGTACCATTTTATTTAGCAGGGGGTGCAGTAAAATTGTGTCATGAAAAGATAAACAGAAAGCCAACAACTCTAGTATCACCACTAAAACATGACAAAGGATGTCTCGAAATCATGCTGCCGTCGAGCTGTTATGAAACGTTTTTGACATTTACTCACGAGTTACCGGTGTGGAAAGTATCCTCCCTAATCTCACTGGTTGGTTTCCTCTGGTTGGTCAGTTTCCTCTCGAGTAGGTGTAAGTAATACTCGTTGAGCCCGGCAGACTTGATGCTGGTGTACGGGGGATGCTGGTGTTTGAGTCTGGCTTTCGTCAGCTGTGTAGTGGTAATCTGACAATTGCACACAGGAACTGGGTGCTGCTACTATGGGGTGCGCAATGGTGGTGCACTCAGGTGAGGCTTAGACGTGTATTAGGAGTACTGAAAAGGTAGTATTAATAGCAGCAATTCCTGGGCATGGGATTGGGGGATTGAGTTGGTGGCAAATTTCTTGTAGAGGATTGGCCATGACCTTTTGGTCAGTTAGGCTTTGTACATTTTCCATATCCATCTGCTACAGGTGGATAAGATAGAATTATAGAAAAGTGTTGTGAAATGATGCCAGGTTTGAAAATTCCTTGTATTATCATTTACGTAACATGTATTGGCAATCGTGAGAGAAAACCATAGTCTGCTGTAGATTTTTCCCATCAAAATGAATTGAAATTGTGGGCTGAAAAGTTCATTTTAAATTCTTATCACTGTATTATCAGCTTTCGCTTTGTCAGGTGATCGTTTTGCCTCTCAGAGCTCCATTTATCTGTGGGCAGTTCATTTTAGTGCCGAAAGTATAAAAACTGTCTCTAGGCAAGGAGCTCCCCTGGGTAGGGACAGATTGTGGTGTTAATGAGCAATCATGATGTGAAGGCTGCTTGTCTTTTTGAGGCTTCCTTTTCATATTCAAATACAGCAGCATCCTAAGTCAGAACTCAGTATGGGGCAGGACCGTTCAAATACAACAATTGCCTGTAGAAGGATTTGCAGTTGACTCCTATATTGTATGATATGTAGGAAAGCTACTTTGATTTTGATTGATTTGTTTTGGGTAACATGTGTTTGTTGATGAACGTTTCTTGAGACTGATCTCTGTCTCCCTGCAGCTGGTGTAATCACCAACAGCAGTATGTCGTCGCCCAAGAAGCGCCGAGAACAGCGCGACGCAGAGGAACCGTCGGAGGGGACCAACGTGCGGAACGAGAGCCCCCTGGGTCACCACTACATCCCGTCCTTCGTGGACAAGCCTCGGGACGAGGAAAGAAGCAGAAACCAAAGAGCCAGTCTCTCCAACTCCTGGCCTCACCAGTCCAGAGATTTTGCTGATATGCCCAAACCAAAGAAGTCACAGGACCCATTGAGTGGTAAGCAATATCTTTTACATATTGCCTTTTGAAGTTGAATGATGTGTACATGATGTGTACAGAACCAACTGGGAGATGCTGTAATGTATAGAAGCTGATGGGATCATGATCATGTCCACACACAAGTACATGACAGCCTGTATCCAATAACAACCTACAGTCAAAATAGGTTTTATGCGTCGTCGTCTGGGAGACAGACAAGTGAGTGTATGTCATCCAGTTCCTTTTATTGAGCCACATCCAGCTGCATTCTTGTCATTCATGTGTCAATGAGGCCATCATGTACAGGAAATTAAATGTTTACTAAGGGCGGGATAAGTATGAAATATTCATATTTGGCTGGAGAAGTGTTTGCTTATGATGATTAATTTCCTATCACCTTACTAAATCTTCTCTCGGGGAGTAGTTATTAAAGCACCAAAGTGGAAGGTTGGTAATTGATAAAAAATTTAGTGTGTTTCAGTGTTTACATTATGATTGAAAATAAGTGGTTTATTGTTCTCAGCTCTGGATTCCTCACTGAACATCAGTTCTGACAGACTTGAGGCATCCGAGGACAGCCCAAGATACAAAGGTAAGCTACATTATACAGGTTTTATCAAGGCTTGCAAGTATCGTATTCTCACCTGTAATGTTCAGAAAAGAATTGTGTTTTTAAGACAAAATTTTCTTATGTTCACAAAAAACATTTGGGATAGAGACAATTATCAGAGGCCCAAGAAAAATGAGGGTTACAGGAAGAATGAAAATATCATGACTAGGTGATTTTGACCTTCCAGTTGTGTTAAAAAAGGACATTACAGTACTCCATGCTGAGAGCTGAGTGAGAGTAGATGAGTCAGACTATGTGTTGTTAGAAAGTTAAGTTGCACCTGCCCTTTGTTGTGGTTCCCACCCTCCCCCACCAAGCACTCAGCCTCAAGCACTTCTCACTCAGGCATAAACAATGGAACTTTAGCTTTCATAAGTACCAGCCACAGAGCTCAAATAGATTCATATGTATGGTATTATTATTTTCTAATGTAAACAATAAAATCCAAGCCTTGTGTAAGCTTGGCTTCAATGTCAACATTGAAAAATCAAAAAAGAATACTAATTTTTTGTCCCACCCATCAATCAACAAAAGTTTGACATTCTTGCGTTTTTCTCCCGGAAGGAAAAGAACCTGCCCGAGAAAACCAGACGCCCATCCCCATGAAGCCAGCCTTGGCTCGTTCTGCCTCCAAGAGAAGGAACAAGGTGATCCCGCCCATCCCCACCAGTGGGGAGCCCAGCCCCAGGGAGGGGGATGAGCTGGACAGTGGCAGGGACAGCTCCTACGTCCCCACATCTAACAGGGAGCACGGGCACGCAGAACCAGAGGTGAGGAAGGACTGGTGTCATTGAGTGTGAACCCCCGTTATGTATTTTACAGTTGTTCATTAGAATAGATTGCCCAGAGAAGACACAATTAAAAGCTTTTCATAGATGGAAATAATCACTAATTAAACATCTCTGAATTGGAATTTCAAAGTGCTTTAACAACCTTATCCTTATTTCTTTCCTCAGATCGACATGGAGTCGTCCCTGAGACAAATCAGGAACAGCGCTTCCAAGAAGCGAGCACAGAAACTAGTGAACAGCATGTCGGAGACGAGCCTGTACTCGTCGCTGTCGGCCGCCTCGTCCCGCTCACCCTCCCCACCGTCCTCCTCTCTGGACGATAGCGGGCTGTTCTCTCCCATGTCCACCCTCCCTCTAGATGAGGATGCCAACTCCACTCCAAAGACAACTCCCAAGAGAAAAGGGTGAGACTCAGTAGAATCTGTGTGGTGATCTGCTTTTTTTCAAGGTCATCTCTCCACTTGAATTATGCATTTTAAGATCATTCAGTATGTAGTCTCAATCAAGGCTTTCATCCATTCAATTTGACTTGGCGATCGAAATCATCTTGATACTCTGATCCCTTTAGAAAATCTGGAGCTGAGTCTCCGTTTGGGTCCAAGCCGATCATGGCCCGACGCGCTTCTGCGGGCAGAAGACGGTCTCCTCCAACCGAAGGTGACTTTGAACAGAACACAGAGCCAAATCCGTTTGAGTATCAGCCCAACAGTGGGGTGACGTTCCGGGATAAACCCAGCTCTGATGTCAGCGTGGTGGGACAGCGGATGAGCTACAGGTGAGATGGACGTCTGTCAAACTTGTCAATCATAGTATGCACAACCCAGTTGTTTTGACATTCAGTATCACTGACGTATGTCACATTGTCCCTTACATCTTTAGGAAGATGCTTCATCTGTGTGCCAGTTAGATTTTTAGATTTGTTCATGTCCTCTTGTTGTCATCTTCGAGATAATGTATGAAGATCACAGGCTTTCCAGCAGCAGTGATATTATGATTTTTATAGACTTTTCCTTTTTCAGTTAAGGAAACAATAGGAACATTTACTTACACCTGTGAATGTTTTCAGTAATGTGGCTGATGCAAGTGAGCCCAGACCAGAGCCTGTGAAGAAGGCGTCCCCTCCCCTGGCTTCCCCCACCCTCCCCAGCAGACCTGCCCCGCCCAAGGGCAATGACATGAGGGACAGGAAAAAACAGAAAGGTACACTTATCAATGTTTGAACCTGTAGTAGTTTTATCATAGACATAAACCAGGAAGTGGGCTAGAACGTATCACACATTATATATTATTCTGTGCTGCAGAATGTCTTTGATGCCGGTTCTTAAGGTGGGGTACAGGCATGTGGCAGCACATTTTCAACAAAAATATTTTGACAAAATAACCATCTGATTTGTTAGATGTATAGGTCTATTTTCATTATCTGGCATCATTTTCCTACATAGGTTATCAGTTTACCGCAAACTTCAAGGGCAAAGTTGCAGTTTCCAACGTCCTGGCAGGGTGCCGATACCTTTTGGAACAGCCTGACCAATCAGGGGCCTCCATTTTGGCTATTCCCTCCCTCCCTCTGGAAAGCTTGATTCTCTGGCCTGGCTGTAAATACTGCTCTGACTGTCAGATAGTGTGTTTGCAGAGGTTATTGACCCGTATGTCACTGTTAGTGCTTGCGTGATTGGGAAAACAGCAAATAATGGCAATTTGGGGTCATTTTACGATAAATAAATGCCAATTTTATCAATACTACCTCTACAGCATGATTTTAAAAGCAAAAGTTTGACAAAACTGTATATGATAGGGCAAAAAAAGAAATGTTCTTCTGAGGTTTACCACCTGAACTTGCCTCTCACGGGTGGCATAAGCATTTTGATACTTTGATAATGTGTGAGGGCCCACAGAAGGAGGTACTCATTAAATCATTGAAAAAAATTCACCAAAAATTAATTCAAAAAGATATCAAAAAAGGAGCCCGTGTATTGACCAATGGCATTATTATGCATCTGTCCCTAAAATATTATCTTTGTACATTGGATCGTTAGCGAGGAAAAACCACTTTTGTAAAAAGGGGCGTGGCCCTGTAATTGTTGATGACGTCATCATGACGTCATAAAAATTTGCATAAATTATTGTCTTGCACAGAGGTACTTGGAGAAAAAAAATCAAGAGCCACAAGTAACACTATATAGTATTTTCAAGACACCCCAGAAGTGCTGCCGCATGCCTGTACCCCACCTTAAGCGAAGAACATTTGATGATAACTCCAACCTGTCCTTGATGAGTCAGTGTATATTTTGTACAGTAGAGGTTACATGTTGGTGTGTGTACATTGCAGGCTCCCCCATGCCCGGGATGGCATCAATGCAGCACCCTGGGGCAGCTGACGTTGATGATGGTGGAAATATCAACAACGATCATGTGGTGATTGTTGGCAGAGGTGGGTAGCTATTGTTTATCTCCATGAATCTACATTCTCGAGCACCCTGCTTTCCTGGTATGGATCCATTTATTGTTAAATTTTATTGGTTACAGCACAGACTAAACTGAATGGAGATATATATAAAGATTTACAAGGAAGGGAATTAATTGTTAAAAACCTGCTTTCCTCCTTGTCAGAAGTGCCTCGGAGTCCCTTTAAACAGCAGCCAAGGGTTCCTAATTCTAGAATAGCATTTTATTTTTTGCAGCAGGAAAAAAGGATCATCAAAATTAAAGATCTTGGTTTTATTTCATTATTCTGATATTTGATATCTTCATCATTTTGTTCCTATGTGGAAATTTGTTGCAACTCTTCATCTGTCATTTCCTTGTAGATGCTCTTACAAAGCCCAAAGGAAGTCAGAAATCTCAAGACGCTAACACAGGTCTTAATATTTCTTGAAGGGGATCAAGCACTTCCGTTGTCACTGACAATATTGTACAAAGCTTCACTTGGTCTTTTTGAATGTACAAACATCAATCACATTGTTTGTTTTATACTTAAAAGTACATGTACATCACTTTAAGTTCTTATTTTTTAGACACTTAAATACTAAATCAAGAGAAAACAGCCTTCCAAAGAAAGCATGTTTACATGTATTGTGGTGCACCACACTTCCCCCACTGTGAAATGTATTGGATACATTTAATTTAACAACTCAATGTCTTTTGGAACAAAGTAATACAGCTCGTGTGGCTAATTTTGTTAATGGCATTGTGTATTCAAATGTTTGGCACTGGCAGCAATGCACCTTTGCTAAAGAATAAGCACCAAAACACCTCTGGTGTTTGTGTACAATCGTCATCATTAACGAGGGATGGAATCAGAGTTCCATTCCCACGGAAACTGAAAATAAACTTGACTCAGATCTTTGTACTGAAGACTTGATGCTTTACCTTGTGCTGAAGTACATCAGATTGGTGCACTGTTAAGTCAAAGTACAAAAGGTCAGGATGGATTGAAAATTATCCCATATTGAATCATGAAATTGACAGCACTAAAAGTTCAACATTATTGTAATATGTTGAACACTTGTCTCCATACCCACAGCTGATGTTTATGATCTGCATTACAGGAATGCTATCTGGGTCCACATCAAATATGGACACCACAGAGCCGTTGGTGGGGGATAGGGCGTCCCCGCCTCTCCGAAAGAGAAGTAACCAGGACGATAGGGAGGAGCCGCCGTCAGGGGTGTATGGCGTCGGTATGCGGCAGGGTGGAAATGACGACTATGACTCTGACTTTGATGAAGAGGTAAGATGAGCTAATGGTGCTGATGTAAATGTTGAGATGCTAGTCTGCAGATCCTATTCATCCCCCCAAAAAACAGTTTCTCATTTCAGTATAACACAGATCAATAACTGCTTATAGAGGTATGTGAAAAAGCATTACATTTTCTGCAAACGGTCACTGGGATACTGAATGTGGACATCTTTCAGTCTGTATTGCCCCCATACTGTACTAAATGCAGGCTGTTACAAAAAGCAACGATTTCTATATTTGTGCATTTTTCTTGCAAAACTTGACTTGGATGAAAATCTACCCAGTATGACTTAAGAAATATCAATCAGTTCAGTTTTTTACCTCTAAATGTTCGCTTCCAAAAGTTTGACAAATTGTTACAGAAGTCAGTTTGTATGATGCGAAGACAAACCTTAAAGTGGGGCTTTGTATGAGGCTTGGTGAACTGTACACATCTTTTTTTAGACATATAATAAATATGATAAAAGAAGTGTGACGTTCCTTTGCACAGAGTCAAGGATGGCAGAAGTGTGGCTTTTTTGACAACTCATTTTGGGGGGCTCAGCACCCTGATCTTCACTGGTTAAGTGACAAGCAGGACTATGACAATGGCACTCTGAAGGGCAAAGAAGGTTATCTTGATGACACCATTGACGACGACAATGATACGCCACGACAAGAGCCATCTGTAGAGTCTACACCTAACGTCTCTGACACTTCCTACTATAACAATGACATTCAACGACAAGAGCCAGCAGTACAATCTGCACCTGGCCTCTCTGACAGTGTGTGCCAGAGACACAGGCCCTCTCTTAAAAGACACACTAGTCTTAATCCACCCAAACGACCCCCACTGGTGGCTCTACACAGGCAGCAAAGCCTGGTGGACACAGCAATTGTTAATACTGTGGAGGAGATACTACTTGACAAAAAGAATGTCAGAAGAGAAAGTTGGGGTGAATCGTCGTTGGAAGATTCAGCTTTGGAAGAGGTGACAGAAATGTCTGACCAATAATCCTGCTTGTGCATGGGGTCATCACGGATGGCCTGATGGGGAAAAATGTAGTGTCTTTGAGTCTTTTGCATCCCAGAATGACATAGATTGACCTGGATTTCCAGTAAAATCTGTGCATGTACATGTACATGTTGTATGACATGACAGTAGCGACATTATGGCCTTCTTGAAATTGACATTATTTTGATTGTGTATTGCCCTGAAGCATGGGGAATGTACAAACTGGTGATTTCCTATGCATTGTTGTTCAGGATTGGGCATGAAAACTTGCAACTTGCACGTGTCATCAAACTATGTAATAGTATCTTGAAGCTCATGCTTTGCCAGTGACTCTATGTAGTAGTCTTTGGAATAATCTCAGAGTCTGTAAAGGTTTTCGGTGGTGTTGCTTGAAGTTCAAAAGTCTTGCAAACAGTCTTGTTAACCACTACTTCATTCCATCGGATTGTGAATGGTGATCTTGTGAACCCTTATTATTTCATTGTTTGTAGAATGCAAAATACTAATGTAACTTGAGGCAATGGCGGTAGCCTCAAGCCTGATAAGTACCTTAGTACCAGTGTTGAAAACTGTTTGAAATGAAGCAGAAGTAGAGCATAGATAAAACAAAAATGCAAGAATTGATGTTGTACATTGTGTGCATCCTCACCTGGTATAGATGATATTCTATCCCACTCCTACATGAAGCTGTAATACCAGGTAGTCCCACTTGCAAACCCAGATCTTCTCTAAATGATTTGTTATGATCTGCTCTTCCTCCAGGACCCAAACAACATCTCGATGTCACGTGCCACACGAGAGCGGCTGAACAGTAAACAACAGCAGCGAAAGGAGGAAATCCGGGCTGAGAAGCGAGCGGAGAGGGAACGTCAGGAGCTGGAGAGGAGGGTGAGTGGCAGTCTTGAACTTTGTTTAAGGATAGCAATGTTTGCACAGCGCTTTTGCAGCAAAAGCCCATGCATAGTTTATGTCCAGGCTACCGGATTTAATCCTATATTTCTCTACTAGGAACAGGAAAGGTTGGAAGAGGAGTGGAAAGAACTGGAGCATACCAAACAGATAAAACGGCGCCGTTTGAAGGTAGAGATGTTATGAATCTACGTGTGGGATGGTGGTGGTGCTAAGGTGGAGGGCCAGATGCCATCATGGTTTTACAGAGTTTGATGATTCTTCTTTCAGTTTCTTCCACAGGAGGTACAGGAAGGATTGTTTGAGGAAGGTTTCCAGACAATATGATATAAATTTTGGATGAATGTTTTGTTTCACCCACCCACCTCCCCATCTTTGTAGAAAAAACTGCATTTTGCACTGATTGAGCCAAGACTTGCCTCACAGGAACAACAGTGATTGTGGAGAGCACAGCCATTTGGCTTCCTGATGGAGTAAATAGGGAACTGCAATACCCAATGTCATGTTTGAGAACAGTTAGATCAGATCAGCACTATTTATCTAAGTCTGACAAGTCAAATTTCCTCCCCACCTCCCCAGGAGAAGAGGCGTCTTGAGCGTGAACAGAAGCAGAGAGAGCAGGAGGAGTGGGAGAGAATACAGCGTGAGGTACGGTGCATGGGGAGTCAATACCAGTACTTGTAGCAGAATAATTAACATAACATCAACAACTACCCTTCCCTGTAGCAGCATGTACATGTGCCAGAAAACTCAACTAACAACTTCCTCTCTTCTTTGTAGCTCCTACATAGTATATAATGCTTTTGCATGTGCTCTGCAGAATGATAGTAAGTTGCATGTGTCACAAAAGCATTGAGAATCTGTAGTATAGTGTCCATTAAAAACCAATATGTTTATGTAGCGGGAGACCTAACTAACAACTTCCTCTCTTCTTTATAGGGAAATACTCTTGCATAGCATCTAATGTTCTTGTGTGTGCTACGCAGGTGGCTAGTTGCATGTATCACAAAAGCATTGAGAATCTGTAGTATAGTGTCCATTAATGTACAAGTAGCAGGAGACCTAACTAACAAGTCCTCTCTTCTTAGTTGGTAATGTTCCAGTCTTACATGGCATCTAATGGTCTTGATTGCACCATGTAGATGAATAGTTGCATGTGTCACAAAAGAATTAAGAATCTGTAGTATAGTGTACACTAAAAGCCAGCATCTACTATTATTTGAGTTGACTGAATACAATGTAAGTATTGTAACAATTTGTATTGCAGCAAACTGTGGCCAGATGTCAGAATATCCTCATTCTTGCCTGACTTTTTGTGCTGTCATCTTCCCAATTAGAGATCTATTTGAGATATGGAAGATACATATGTTAAGATATACAGTACTAAGTCAGAAACACATGTTGAGCTTCTCTTTTCTGCCATCTGCAGGAGCAGGAGAAACAAGAGAGAGAACGTAGACAGAGGGAGAAGGAAGAAAATGAAAAACGGAGAAGAGAAAGAGAGGAGAAAGCGCGACGGAAAGCAGAAAAGGAAAAGGAAAAGGAACGACAGAAGGAAAAATTGAGGCAGTCCAGTCAAATGGAGCTAGAGGATATAGGTAAGGGACCTCTTACTGTTTTATGAAAAGAAAAGAAACAGCTGAAGGAATATAAAGAATTTGCTCCCACTTGTCGAT
This sequence comes from Branchiostoma lanceolatum, assembly GCF_035083965.1. Classification (NCBI taxonomy): domain Eukaryota; kingdom Metazoa; phylum Chordata; class Leptocardii; order Amphioxiformes; family Branchiostomatidae; genus Branchiostoma; species Branchiostoma lanceolatum. The sequence goes on along the minus strand of NC_089725.1, from coordinate 22,449,121 downwards.
GTATCATTGTCAAGATCTTGTGGCATCAAGTTGAAAAACCACACACGTGAATGAATGGTATACTTTTTTCTGTCACTTAGATGTACCATTTTGAGTACACATCTTATTAGTGGTTGTGAATTGAAGGTTGTTGCTCATTGTTTTGGGCTTTATGATTCAATGACACACAATGTTGCCTACATCCACAGGTGGCCTGTCTATAATGGGAACAGGTCCGTACGACCGTGCCAGGATGTTGGACTCATCACCTGTAGGCAAGCCACCAGCTCACACACCAAAGAAGAGAGGCTCACAATCGTAAGTGCTGTCCTGTCACTCACACTCATCCATGTTACCAGACAGCTGCATGTGAAGCACCACATGCTGGGTAGAGAATATTTTCTGTAGGGAACAGCATACGATTCCTTGTTGCCAAAATCATTACAGTTGAATATCTAGATGTATTGTACATTGAACATTGATTGTACATCTTAGCCTACATAACTTTATTATATGATGTAACGAGTAATCATGTTAGATTAGTTCACTAGTATAAATAGTTCATGTTTGATATTCCATGTTTGTCATTTGTAGTCTATGTGCTTTGTATTGTCTTGTGTGTGGGCCACGACACCAGCAACAGCTGCCTGTGGCCCACGTGTATTGTACTGTTTACAATTTCATTAAATCACAAATAATATTCCATGTTATTTACCATACATTGTACCTGATGCAATTGTTGTGAAATAAACCTTGACTTGACTTGATTTGACTTGTATCTCTACCCCCAGGCCAAAGGTGGGCTCTTCCCCGAGCACTCCGTCCAGCCAGGTCAGCACGCCGTCCCACCGCAGCAGCTCGCTCATGGACGAGCTCGACCTCAAACCCTTCAACAACCCTGACGCAGCACTGCAGGACGCCTTCAGACTCGTGAATGATGAGAACTGGTATGTACTCTCTGCTGATCAAAGACAACTCACCACAATAGCGGCTTTTAAAAATGGACTGTAGTAGGTTATTTCTATTGTTGGTTGTAAATTGCTATTTTTGATAGTATGTGATGTGTTCTATGAGTATTGTATGTGTCCAGGGACACCTGAATAACAGGTTGCATGCCTGGGTGTGATTTTACCCTCAGACTGGTAAAATAGATGAAATGACATGAGATGTACTGAATTTTCCACAAGTCAACTTTTAAGAGACGTTTCTTTGTCATCATCCCCCTATATCAATTATCCCAGCAAAGGAGAATTTGGGACAAGCTCTATAGAGTATATGTATTTGAGCTCCTGATTTGTAAGATGTTTGGAAAGGCTCAGAATGAGTGCTGTACTCTCCCACCAACTTTTTTTAAAGGCAAATGTGATTTTGAATGTTGCTTGACTGGATGTATGTCTCCCTAGGGAGGTGAAATGTGAAGGCATCAGCCATATCCGCAGGCTGGCCATCTTCCATCCCAAGGTGGTGAACTCCCGTCTGCACGATGCCATCCTCGCTGTGCTCACAGAAGTAAAGAACCTCCGCTCGTCTGTTGCACGGGCTGCCATTGCCTGTTTGGGAGACATGTTCACTCACCTGAAGAAAAACATGGACCAGGTAATGCACATGTAGCTACTGCACTGTACAGAATAATCTCCCTTATGTGTTGTGTAGTGTTGTGTTGTGTTGTGTTGTGTTGTGTTGTGTTATAAAAGAAACAAGCTAAATTTTAAAACTCTATTTTATGTAATTATTAGCATTTGAGTTCTAAGTTTGCTTGAAACATCTGCTTTTTCTTACTTTCAATTTGAAAGGAAGCCCTTAGAAGATAAGAAAGAAAATTGTAAGAGATGTGATGATCGTATCATATCTTATCAAATGTAGTACATGTTGTTTTTTTGTATTAAACTTGACTAACACATTGACCTCCCCATTATTGTAGGACATTGACCAGACCACACAAGTCTTGTTACACAAGAATGGGGAGTCCAATGGTTTCATCAGGGAGGATGTGGACAAGGCCATGGCTGCCCTGGCCATGAATGTCTCCGCACAGAGGGCACTGACAGCACTCATCGCTGCAGGCAGAGAGTAAGTCATGCATGTACATACAAGATGTATTGGCAGTTTATTGGGATTATGCATAAAGTATGAAAATCTGGAAAGTAGGGAAAATTTGAAGAAACCTTGTTTTATTTGAGTAAAGATAAAATGGGAGTATTGCTAAATGGCATCTCTTGTGGATGTCAGCTTGCAGCATTGTAATAAATGTGATGAAGGTCTTTTAACGCTGTATCTTACTGAAATTGACATCTCTTTTACAGCCACAGGAATGTTGCTGTAAGAAAATGCACGGCTCAGTACCTGGTGACAATTGTAGAGCGGATGGGCACGGGACGTGTCATGTCAGGCATCAAGGACATCACAGACAAGGTCCTACCCGCAGCCTCTGTGTTTGCTTGTGACAGCTCTGTGGAAATCAGGTACATACATGAGACAAACTTTTTTTTTATAAATAAATGTGAAATTGTATCTATGGGATCAGCCACTGGTGTAGTCCAAACTTCTTGTTTCATCTTTGTGAATTTGTAATTTTGCTTTAAAATTTGATTCCAGCCTTCAAACGTCTGCTTTGGTTACAAATTGTTTCCTTGCGCTTTTCAGAACTGTAGCGATTCTTTCTTCTGATTTTGCTTTCTTTCAATTTCTTTGCTTCTGTGTTCTTGACACCTGCATTTCTTCTTTGCTCTCCTTTTGTTTTGTCTCTGTAGTCAAAGTATGTCCCTTTGGAAGGTGAGAATTTGCTCTTGTGGTAATGGCTGGAAATATTGATTGTCGATGATTTTGTACCACAGGCAATTTCCGTCAAGTTTGAGAAAAAGTAGTTTGCTTCCATTTGACTCTGCTGTAGAGCATGGAGATGTTTGTTATATGACCTTTATGATGTAGAATGCATATGATTTTTTACACGGGAACATGGGAATGTTTTCTTGAGTGTGTCTTTGATTTGAAGGTTGAGAGTTGTTCTGCATACAAAGCTCCAATATCTGCTCACAATACCACCCCCTCCCACAGGTACTATGGTAAGAAGATTCTGTACCAACTGATGTCTCATGAAGACTTTGACAAGCTCCTGGTCAAGCATGTGGCTCCCAAGCACCTGAAGGATGTACAGAACAAGGTGGAAGAACTCAGGCAGAGGGTGAGAAACACTTGTTCTCTACCTTTAACCATCCTTGCAATTGTATTGTGAAAAGTTCTTGTTCTTGATAGACCACAGACAGGATGCTGTATTTTAACAACTTTGTGTTGACTTCAGGGTCTTGGTGAGATGCCATCAGACACACCGTCAGCTCGGCACAGAAGGGCGGAAAGTGGCGGATCTCGTGCAAAATCTGGGTCAAGGGACAGCATCAACTCTCCTAGCAGGTAGGCCCCAGCTCTGCCCACCTGGGTATGGTTTGCAAGTTAAGTATTTATGAGACCAGACTGTTGTCTTTTTCCTCTTTTTCCTTCCAAGCTTCAAAACTTAGCAGATTTTATGAAAATGTGAGCATAGATGGAGGAGCAATGTACGGTTTGTAAGTTATGGGGATTTGTAACCAGGAAAAATCAAAGACTCATCTAATAATAGATATACTTTTGAAAAATGTTAACTTATTTGTTAATAGCCTTGTGTCAGTAGAAACAATCCTGCAAGGATAAGCAAGCCTGACTGTGGCACCGATCAAACTGCTGTCTAATCACATGACTGTATGTCTCTGTCCAGCACACTATCAACACCAACATCCTCCGCCAAGAAGAAGTCTCCCCGAGCTGCTGACACGGGGCTGGAGGAGTGTAAGGAGCTGTTTGGGTTGTTGGACTCTCGAGACTGGCAGCAGAGGAACCAGGGGATTCAGCAACTTGTGGAGATGTGTGAAGCAGGCCATCCTGCTGTCTTCAACAACCTGGTCAAGGTACGGGGCGCGTGGGAAAGATAGTAGAGCTGGGTAGCTCTGTGCTGTTCATGACTGTCTGTTTGGAATTGATGTTAGGCTAGAATGGTTATACAGGAAGGGGGCTGAAATTTGATTCAGCGCTGCATTTTTACTTCAAGTTAGTAGCATTACAAGCTGCAGTTCACAAGCCCACAGCAGAACCCAAGACTCATTCCTACCATTTGTCCAGGTTTTTGACAGGTTTGCTGCCAGACTAACGGACAGCAACACCAAGGTCAACCTGTTTGCTCTCCAAGCCCTGCGGTCCATCATCCAGCAGGTGGGACCATCTGCTGACGTGACAGTTGTCAACGCCCTGGTGCCTCAGATGGTCTCTAACCTGGCCTCCAAGAACCAGCAGATCTACAACACGGCTAAGGATGCTCTCAATGCTGTGGTGCGGTATGTAGGTAGGTATGCCAGGGTCTGCATCCACTGGATACTTCAAGAATTTAGACAGAGACAGCCTTTGTCATCTTCCTTGTATACTCTACCAAGGATATAAGTTATATTTGATAGAGGTTGTAGGTATATTGAAACCTTATTCTTAAAAGTGTCCTGACTGGAGGGATCGTTTCTCCATACACCCAAGGCAGTTGTGTCTGCTGTTACATTTTCTCAGAATGATTTACCAGTATCAAGTATGAATCTTTTCTTTCTCTTCTGTTACAGATAAGGGCCTGTTACTCCAGCCTTTTGCCAACTCTGCTCAGTATGGAAATGCTCGAGTCAAACCAGACATGATTGACAAGTTATCAGGTGAGGACAGTTCCCTTTTCTTATCAGGTATTAAATTTTATTGTTCTTAAATTTGTGGATGCAGGGCATGTATTGTCTCTTAGTAGATACCGTCACCCATTCCACAATAACAGAGTACTTTATATAAAGACAATTCAATCTCTACAACTGGATAAAGTTCAGAGATTTAGTTCCTTCCATCACTAGAATGACACTGAAGAAGAGTGATGGATGTCACTCGAAAAGTTCAGATCTCCGAATTTTATCCAGTTGGAGAGTTTGAATTGTCTTAATGTATTATCTTAATGGCTGTCTAACCTTCCAAGCATAACAGAGTACTTTGTTTATGCACCTGTTGTTTGACACCAGCTCTTCTGTCATGTTCCTCCCCGCAGACCTTGTCCTGGAGGTTTACGTGCGGAAACAACAGTCTGTCGTCCGACATGTCCTCCCCGTACTGTGGCATCTCCTGGGAAACACGACCAGCAGCGGAGCTCTTCCCGGGGGCACCGGAAACATCCGCGACGCCACAAACCGCCTCGCCAACTCTCTGCACCTCCAGATGGGAGATGCCTTGTTAGAATACGCCAGTAGCCTCACACCAAGAAACCTGCAGACACTTAAAGACATGCTGGCCAACCCTGTACAGCAATGATGGGCCATGCTCTTTGTAAAGTTGTGTTCTTGGAATATATCAATGTTGTAAACTTGTCAAAGAAAACTGTCAACATATCAGTCTACTTGTACAGAGGGTTCGTTCTGAAATCACAGAGTACTGTCTACGTAAAGGTTTGCCTACAGACCAAAAAGAGTGTTTGATTGCACCAAGAAGTGTTTGATTGTATCAAGATGTAATGTTCATAAGAAACGTTATTGTGACATTAGAATCTGTTCACCTTGTGTGACATATAGCTTGGTCAGCCTGACTGGGTGCAGTACCAGAGATGACTGATAGGGGGCACCCAAGTGCCTTCGGGGGATATTGAATCACAGGAAATGACAAAGTGACTTGAAAGCGGTAAGACTAACAGTGAACACAGACTGATGTCTTTCATTAGTCCTGAAGATATGAATGCCTTTATGCCGGGGCTGGAAATATTCCCAAGAGAGATGTATTTCCTTGGTCTTCATATTTTGTAGACTTAATGCAAATCAAATGATGAGACTTTGATACTGATTGAGATGATGCAGGAAAGCAATACAAAACTAGACATACATGTAATATGACACCATTTACATGTGCATAGGATGCATGCAGTCCCATTGCTCAGTATTCAACTTGTCCCACATCTATATAATATGACAGCCAAGGGAATGGATTGTTTTGGCCTAAAGGCATGTGAAATGCTGCTGTCAAAGGGACCAATAGGAGATGGTCTCCATACTGGAAGACCCTGACTCTGCCATGATTGGATGGTTGATCAGTACACATGTCCTCACATGTCCTGTTGAGGTGTCCTGTGATCCATATTTGTGGTCAGCACCCACGTTGAAAAGATGTATAGCCAATAGGGGTATTTTTTGTGGTGAACTGTGGAAAGATATAAGATACAAAAATGTACAAACCAGACATGCACTTCTATATAGAGATATTAAAGGCCCACTATAGTGCATGTAATGTGTAACTTGAGTAGCTAGGTAGTTTTCTACTTGTGGCTGTTATTTTTGTATAATTTGTCCTTGTACAGTGTACAATTGGGCTGTACAGAGAATATAGTGTGTAACAGAAAAAGCCGTCCCCACCTGTTTCTTGTATATAGTAGGTTTGTGAGTTATTGGTGTGAGGGGCCCATTGCTGCTTATGTTTCTTTGCATTCGCTTGTTCACCAAGGGGAAGCTTATCTGGTGCAGGTTTCAGGTGCAGTTTCCTAGTCATTCAGTGTGCTTGATCTTCAGCTGTTATGCTGCATTCATTGGTGGATGGGGAGTTTGCATGTGTGCTGCACAGTTAATGGTAGAGTTTCAAGTTGCATTTTATCTTGTCTTTAAAGCAACATAAGTCCAAGCGTTCTGGTTAAACAGGGAAGCGAAACTCTGTTAAGAATACTGATATCAGTTCCCTGCTTTTATCAACCGTGATAGGCACCACTGCACTTTTTTTCACATCTGACCTGTTTGCTACCTTTTCTTTAAAAACCAGCGAATACTGGCCTAGAATCACAGTTGTTGCCTGTATGTAGTACCACATGTCATCTCTGTTACCAAGTGTTTCTTGCAACCTACCATGTCAAAAAGGGTTGGTGTGTGGCGGCGTGGATGCAGAAAAGGTGAACGTTACTAGACTTCAGTAGACTAACAGTGAAATACAGCTATTCCAGTTTTACCTTGGTGTATCTTTTACAACAGTGAGGGGTCCTTCCCTCACTCCTGATAGTAGGCTGTTTTAGATGACTGTCATGTTTTGACTGCTTTTAGCTGCTGCCACCGTCAGACTCAGTCTAGAGTGAGTACAGTGACATATCGTAGCTTGAATGACATATCAAATATGAAGTTACACAATTAAAGCATTCTCTGCTTTTAGGGCAGGTTGTATTGAAAAAAGTGAAAAACAAAATTAAGAGAGGTTAGAAGTCTAGTCTGAGTCTGGCGGTGGCAGTGGTATCTTAGAATGTTCCCCCCTTAAAGGGGAGAATAAATCCTCTTGTTTATAGTAGTATAAGCTGTTTGGCTTTGTTGATACCATTGCTGTAAATAGAGTAGAGTATATCCCAATCCAAATGTCATACCACTCTGTACAGAATCAGCTTGAAATGTTGTGAGACTCTGCTCCCAAGAGTTATATTGAGTAAATTTATGATAGTGATTTAAGTTTTTGATGAACTTCCGTCCATGATTTCACTGGTGCATGCCATAGTGATGCAGCCATTCCTCTGCTTCCAGGAACAGGGTTAGCCAATCAATGGACGTAACTTTCCTGGAATATACAGTATCAAATACTGTACTTGTGTACCAAAATTTGGAAATAACTCCTTTCCATACACCACTTATCGTTATGTCCATCAAAACATATCAGTTTTTTTTTCAAATTGATATTTTTAAAAAGCTGATTGGCTTGTCCACGTTTTTTTCACTTTCTACACTTCCTGAAAAGGTTTGACTCATCTGTATGTACAGACTGTGCCTGTTGCTCCCCTGTTCCTGGCGCCTGCAGGCGTGACATGTTGAGCTGTTGTGTCTGTGTGTTGATGAGGTGGCCATTGTGCCTTGCCTTGTTTTGGTGCACACGGCTGAAGCCCTTGTGCCAGTTGCTGTAAGGTATGGCTCCTTTGGTTATTAAACACTGAGAAGCACACTTCTGTCTCCGACTCATGACTACCAATTACATAGCATAGCAACAACTTATTGTATTTCACACCCCTTAGGGGAAAATAAGTTTATAGTACATGTATTAAGGTGTCAACAAATTTGATACTGGGAAAAAGTGTTCATATGACTTTTTCTTCATTTTTTATATACAATCCCTGCCAGCACTACAAATGGTAGGAATATTGGCCCCAAAGTGGCCCCAAAATGTCCATTATGTGGCAACATACAATCCCTGTAATACTGCTGGCATGCTACATGATATCAATACGAGTAGGTTTGAAACAACATCCACAACATGTTGCCAGACATGGCTGTATGATACATGATGAGTACAATAAATTTACAGCTCTGCTAAACAGGACACTTCCTGCCTCTACGTGAGGCTCAAATGGACCAACAAAAATATACTGAGGTCCCAGACCTGGAGTTATTATAGGTTTCTGTCCTCTCAAAATCCTGTTCTACCTAACTAAAAAGTGCCAGCTGTAAGAGAGGCACCAGCTTCAGCGTAGTCAAGTCCGACAGCACGGCCTCTGCAGCTGCATACGACGACACTTCCAACAGGTTTGTCCGACGAAAGGAGAAGATAGCAAATGCCAGAACGGATAAGATCTCCAGTGAATTAAAGCCCAACACTCGATCCCACAGTAGTAGAAGCTGATCGCTGCCCAGAAAGCCAGCAAATGCACGCATCAACCACTTGAAGGCGATCTTCAGTGGCTGGGCGCCGACTCCTTTAAGATGGTAGAAGAGTTCTGGTTCGTGTGTCTGCAGCAGCGACTCAAACAGCGCGCAGAGAGACACGATGCCCTGGGGGTGGGAGGACATGTGGTGCAGGTGGAAGAAGTAGCGTGTGTACATCTCTCGGAAGATGAAGTACAGTCTGGCGGGTTCGTCGTACACGAAACAGAGTGAGGCAGAATACATGGTGAAGCCGTGGAAGGGGATGACACCGCTGGGCGGGTAGGTGACCTGGAACTCCTCCATGCCCAGTTTGCCCCGGATGTACGACTTGGCGGGTGTGGCACTGGTGTGGGCAAAACACTTCAGCACTGACGTGTCTCGGGAGAAGATGAGGAGGATCTGGAATACAAAATCATCACTCGTTGTGATTTCCATATAATGATAGCAAATCAGGATAAAAATGGTAAGATTCAAATTGCTTTTAACATGCCATAGCTAATCAAGGATGTAAACCTTACTAGATACAAAACTTACCTGGTGAAGCAGATCTTCAAACACAAAGTAGTAGTCATCATTAGCTGCTGTGAGTTTGACGTCCTTGTAGATGAGACTGTCGATGAGAAGATCGTGGTGGATGACATAGGACTTCAGTTGCTGGTAGTACAGCTGGTCAACACTATCAACCTGGGGCAGGAAGAGGACAAACGTGTAAGATGGGGGATTACAGCTGTTCTTCCCCAATGTTGAATCAATTGTATAACAGGTCCACCCTGCATCTCTTCAAGCCATGGAACAAGTTCCACACAACTAATCAATATACCACACAAGTTACATTTTTTAATTTTTATCCCACAAATCTGCATACTGTTTTGAATATCATACATAAATTGATTAATGCCAGTCACAAACCTTAGGAACAACTAACATGAAAAGCATTGACTTTGTAAAAAAAGTGTAGACCATTCAATAAAGACAAATCCCCCCAAAAATACATCAGAATTAACTGCAGTACTCTCCTGGTGACTAAGTCTTTATCAACAGTAATCAGGCCAGTAGAAACAGATTTGTATATCTGACCTTGACCCCCAGGATCTGTGCCCAGATGGCCCCTCGCAGTCCAGTGGGACAGCCCTTCTTGGCGTACTGCTGTGCAAGCGAGGTATGGTCGGCCTCCAGGACGCGACGACCCAGCTTGGTACGTTCGGAGGCGAACACATCAGCGGGGATCTCCGGGGAGTCGTCCACACCGGCCTGGGGCTCACTGATGGACAGCTCGCTGAAGTCAGATTGCTTCACAGGGAACAGGAAAGAGTGTCAGATCACACGCCAAACTGTTCTCACAACAAACAGGCTCCAACAGAATACCCTACATCTGCAACATTCAGTATTGTGATTATGATTGTGTACAAAGTCCCAGCTAGAGTGTTATAAAGTGTTATATATTCTGAAGGCTAGTCTACTTTGGGCAGAACATGTTGGATAGTTTTTTGTTGAAAGATGACACACTGTTTGGTACCTGTCATAATGTGTCAAACAGGAAGTACATTATAGTATTACTGTACTAATAAATACCCCAATAGAGTCATTCATGTCATGATGCTCATGACCACTTAACTGTTCTTAATTTGGCCAATGCAGCACTCACATAGAGCTGATTTTTTAACATACATAACCAATTTCTGGTGAAAAAAAGATTATACAGGGCAGTGGTGCATATTTGTCTGCTCACCAGCTGTTTTCTAGTCTTGGTCCTGAGCGGCAGCTGCACCAGCCCCCACAGGTTAAAGTGGCTGGCCTGCTCTGTCCAGTTAGAGTTTGGATTCCTGAGGTTCACCAGTACCTGAGCACAGGGGAACAGGAACAAATTTACAACAGATCTAATGTGTTATCCAAACTGAGTAATAACATCATGGATATCAGTGCAATGCATGCCACTTGGTGCTAGGCAACAAGCTGCGGTAAATGCACGTCAATGTTTCCACAAGTCAAGGTTTTCACACTTTCTATAAATACCTTTAAGTACAGTCCAGTCAATGTAATTTCGTCAGCTCTAGGTCTGAGTTCAATTCTAATTGTAAGTTGTCCAGATGTTTTGAATATTTGCTCATGAGCAAGATTTTAAAAAATGCTAGTACTCCATGTTTTACAAATATAAATACCATTATAATTCAGACTCTATCATTTAGAGTCTGCGAACATGGTAATTGTCTAATAAAGATTTCAAAGATTACATAGAGCACATAAGAACATGTACAATCTAATGATAAATCCATGAGGGATGTGACTCACCTCCAGAAAGTCCTTGGGTGCGTAGACAGGTCTGAAGTGTGACAGGTCTGGCTCTTCTGTCCCCAGCTCCGTCCAGCGCGAGAGCAGCTCCTTCTGCTCCTGCGGTGGTCGTTTCCGTGCCAACGGGACGCTCAGCTCCGTGCACATGGAGTTCAGACTCTTCAGAATACGCTTCTCCCAAGCTGCCTGGGCCTGAGGAGTGAAATCATTCCTTTTTAGTCTATCAAAAGAACCATCATCTGTTTATGCAGGTTTCACACCTATCTAAAGGCAATTCAGAGGGGAAATAGAGTTACACACGACCAATCAATAAGGAAGTAAGGTAATAAATACACAAAGGAAGGTTTCATTTCACGTTGCTAGACTGCAAACTTAGTCTCCATATGTAACAAAATACTGTAACTATGTGATGTCACAAAAATCTGGAAAAATCAATCGATAAGGACCATGGGGAAGTGAAACAGTTTTTTCTTCAATTTTGAGATATCATTTCCTTCTGGTGCAAATTTCTTCTCCTTTTCTCATTGCCATGACCCTGGTACAGTTACATCCCTAACCCACCTTCCTCATGTATGTGAGTGGCTCCTTCTGGTCCTCAGGAGGAGCAATACTGAGTTCTCGCTGAGCACAGATCAGCATCTCACGGTAGACTGCATTGCGTAGTTTTCTCTCCCACCCGGACTCCTCCAGGGCAGACAGGAGAGACTGCTTCAAGTCACCTGTAACATGCAAGGAAAGACAGGTGAATAAAAGGCTTGCTACATGCTTGTGTATAAAAAAACTGTTCACTCTAAAACGAGTGCACCTCAGTGTACATCTACAGTGTTTGGCAGCTTGATGCAATGCCCAGAATCTAGAGGTTCTGGGTTCAGGCCACTGACCTTCGCCAATGTTACATGCACTTTACATTGAATTTCCTCACTTCACTCATGTGAAAATGGGTACCTGGGTTCAGTTATGGATATCCCTCAATTAGGACATTAAATGGAGGCCCTGCGTCTGAGGAGAGCCACGCCATGAGCATGTAAAAGAACCCACCACACTTATCTTAAAGAGTAGGGGTCCTTCCTGGTGCGAGTGGATCATACCTTACACTTTAAGTTTAACAGTCTACTGGACATACTAGATGACCCTAGGTGCTTGACCCCAACTGAGGGGTGTTACCTAGTGAGAACATGTGATGTTATGATTGAGTCATTACCCAGGTGGAAGGAGTCCTTCTGCGCCTGAGCTGCAGCTGCCTGTCTCATGTCCGTGTACAGGGGTGTGGCCTTCAGGTTCCTGGTTACCATGTCAACCAGGTGAGACAGCTCCATATCTGTTGCAGTATCCATCGCACACAGGTGTGCTTATGCCTGAGAACTGGCCTCAAGGTCTGTAGTGTCTAAAACATGAAGAAATTGAGGTAAATTATGGAACATCATTAATTTAACCAAGGAGGTCCTTGATTTAAGGTCTCACTTCTGTATTACTCCGAGTGGGTACCCTAAAAGAGTCCGTTGCCCAAAAAAATGAACGGCTGCATGTACGTGTGTCTTTATCGGTGTAAAAATCCCGTTTAGCTAGGCCAGCTGATATCAAGCGTCAAACTGATGAAAGCTTGTTTGTAACGGAAGAAATTAACAGGTAAATTTCGGCAGCCACGCGCGAGGTCGGACGTCCACAGCCGGACATTGGCGGTAATTTGGTCGATCACTTGCAGCTGGAAAGTGCCTATTTAGGGGGTCTAGCTAAGTGCCGTTTGTAATTGCCATGAAAAGGTATTGTATGCCAACTGGTAGTTGGCAATTTTTTCAAATGATCTAGGGTAGATGAGCTCAACAGAGAATGAATGACATTGGTGCATTTCCTATAGCTTCATTACGAACGCGCCCATGTAAAACACGTTTTATAACATGTAAGCCTATGGAGCGAAAAAACTCATGAATGAGACCTTAACTGTCCAAATTATTCAAGTACAGTCAACGTTTGTTGATAGATTGCATGCCATTCCTTTCTTACTCTATTACTCTCTTGGATACAGTTAATACAAACCATTGTTATGGTTAAGGCGGGTTGGTTTCCACGTAACAGTAACAGGTAAGATAATGGCGCGTACATGTAGTTCCAATATAAGTTATAAGTGGAGTGGCATCAGCTCACAGGTAACGTTGCTGAAAGCAGATGAAAAGTCAACTTAAATATTGACATACAAATCAATAGTTTGTTCAAATGTTTGTTCAACTCACCAAGACTTCTGTTCACATGGAATCAGTGTGCTGAAAACGCTGTGGAGATCAAACTATGTGGATGTTGTCACTGCGGGTCGTTTCCATGACTCAAGACCCGCCATGATGGGTGGAATAGTCCAAGTAATGAAGAGGGGTAGAATTTCCAATAATTTTTTTTATCACAACCAATGACATTGCTAAAGCTCGAGCAAGGTAACGGTTTTGTCACCTTGAAAATTATTGTGAATTCAACAGTTTCTTTTTTCTTTTGCTCTTTGGCTTGATATTCTGGGGTTCATTACTCAGATTTTTACACACCCCTTTGCCAATATTGGTACATACTCATTACGGGAGTGTGCGATATTCAGCGTGGAAAGGTCTCTTCCTGAAGGGGAGACTCTGATAATTTTGGGGGAGGGGAGAGGGTTGAGAGCAAAGTCTCTATTAGAAGAGAAGGGTCATGCACCATTCATTATTTGTTAGAGTGAGTGAGGGGGGGGGGGGGGATTTACCGCCATTGCCCAAAAAAGCAACAAGAAGAACAGACGCCGGGTCTGCCGCTGAGTACTCTTCCTTGAGGACATGTAACGCATGCCCGTAGCCGGCAGGGGGGGTTCGGGGGGTTCGGAAGAACCCCCGTTGGCTGGAAGGTCCACTTTCACAGGCTTGAAGGTCCACTTTTTAATGTTCAAGATTTTTTTCAAGGTGGACTTATTTGTAACACCAGCAATGCCACAGAGGCTAGAATCCTAGAAAAAACTTTGTCTCTGATTTTTCCTCTGAAATTCTCTCAAAAACACAGGAAATGCGCTCTCAGAAGGTTCAATTCTTAGAATTTCAAACTCTCGAGGGTCCACTTTTTAACGTCCAAGGTTTTTTTTTTCAAGGTGGATCTATTTGCATCACCAGCGGAGCTGAAATCCTAGAAAAACTGCTAACTTTGTCTCTGATTTCTTTCTTTGAAATCCTCTCAAAAACACAGGAAATGCCATATCAGAAGGTTCAATTTTTAAAATTTCCCGGGGGGGGCATACCCCCGGACCCCCCTAGGAAGCTCGCGCCTGCGGTGCTCGTCTCGCGCCTACGGCGCTTGCTGGTCCCTCAAACATTAAAAAGAACCCCCTCATTCAAAATCCTGGCTACGGGCATGTAACGTTAACCGTTACGTGGGTCTTACGTGTTAAATTAAAAGCATCCAGCGCATTTTTTAGGATTGACACTGGGTGGGGCTATGGGATCGGTCTATTACACTAGGCGCGTGAAACTAAAGGGATCACCGTGTAGCTTATGTTGTGTTGCTTTTGGACACTTTTAATATGAAATTATTACGCAAATGTGGTTAAACAGTCTTTGCATTAGATGTCAATTTCATAAAGATTACAGCAAGAAGAATATTTCCAGTTTTCAAGCCTCATAAAATGCTCTAGGTGACTTTAACCAAGGATGTTATATAAAACCTCCTTGCTTTAAGTTTAACAAACTTCGTAGAAACTTTGTTGTTCTCAGCGAGCAAATTTGCACAAGAGAGTGATATCCGAAAATTCCTTCGACGCTATTTGCTTAGAATCGATTAGAATCTTCAACAGTAGAGTAACGTGACCTCCCCAGTCTTGTTGCTGATTGGTCAAACTAGGCGGTCCAAGGGGCAGGGGTGAAGTCCATCAAATTCAACTCCGCAACTTACTGCCACCAAGGAGGTTCCTTGCTGCCACGCACCTGTTAAGTCACTATCATGTTGAAGGGACTGATATTTGTCGGCATTTTGGCGGCGTTTGCCACGTCCGATAATGTGGTTTTCAAGGATTGTGGTAAGTGCTAAAGGATACGATGTAACGTTATGTGATGTTTCGTGGAAAAAAATATTTTCCCATGTCATGATCATGTCATGTGGTAGTCGATGTACATTGCCCCGGAAAGACAGAGTTAGTGATTTCACCAGCACGACGTACGTTAACGCCATAAAAGGTTACTCGTTGTGTAAAATTCGTGCTAATCGGATTCTGTCGAGAATGAGACTGCATAGTCAGTGCATTTATCATAACAAGCAGGTTGATTGAACAAGCTTTTGAAATTCACCCCATTTGGTTCATGTGTGCAGGGTCCAAGATGGGGGCGATATCGACAGTCAACGTCACGCCCTGCCCCAACGAGCCGTGTCTGCTGAAGAAAGGCTCCAACATCAGCGTGGAGGTCACCTTTAGCACAAGTAACTTCCCGTTTGAAACCCAATAGCGTTACTAGTGTGTTACTAGCCTAATTACTGGTACTAGCCTGACTAAATAGCGCTGTAGCGGCCGGCCAGACGGACTACGCCCTCTTGGGGGAGGGGGTCATTAACCCCAGCCACGAGAAATTTTGTGAAAACACAGGCGACCGAATGGACCCAAATTTTCCATGGTTGGCTATGGCGCAAGTACATCGTACGAAAGAAATACTGTTTAGACATATTGCTCTTATCAAACAGTTTTCTGCACTACGCTATACAGGCAAGTGTAGGACATTTTCTACGATGCCATTTTGATACTTTATAAGATACTGTTGTGCCGCAGCCTGCTGCTTTCTAGCCAACAAACAAACAATCTATAATGTGTTTGTTTAAATCTACTGATTTTTGTGCAAGGTCACATAGAAGGCCCAAGCTTTGCCTTTTTAGCCCAGAGCCGTTATACGAATTGGACTTTGTATTGATAGTGAGTGATAACTATATTTGATATGAAAATACATGGCACCTGGTTAATTATCAGCCCGTGCTTTAAAGAAAGTGTCACTCACTCGAAAAATTCCGAGTCATGTTTATCATTTCCGTACAAATGCCGACACAAAACGCATTTGTCTGCTACTATTAAAGTCTGAAATATGACGTTTTCATGATGCACTTGGCACTGATCTCGTTCCAGAGGAAGAAGTGACCAAGGCGAGCACGGGCGTGTATGCTGTACTGTTAGGGCAGAAGCTTCCGTTCCCTAACTTCCCCTACCCGGACGGCTGCAAAGACTCGGGTCTGTCCTGTCCACTGAAGTCTGGCGGAACCTTCAAGTACAATTCCACGCTCCACGTGGACAGCGACTATCCAACGGTGAGTAAACTATTTCTATATGATATCGGGATGGGCAAGTGAAAATGATTTAAGGAACCAATTAATGTGGATGAAATGCATACTTGATGTGAATGATGTCATCTCAAGTACGGTAGAAAGGAAAATTATTCTGGAAAATGATCGACGAAAAGTCAGAAAGTAGAAATTACACAAGTTTGTAAATGCACAGAAGCCATACATACTTAACTCAATTATACGTAACAATTCGATGGATATTCCCTATATATATATATACACCGAAAAATATAGTAACGTTAACGCCTAAAACTCAATATAACCATGTGCCATGGGATGATCAGGATACAGTCAGGGACCTTCACTTCGAAGTTTTGTTTGGTTTCTAAAGCTAGCTCCAGACTGTTTGCCAGTAAAAGCTTGTTGATGTACTTTCTTCTACTTTTGACGGCCATGTTGTTGCGTCTTCCAGGTGAAGGTGGTTGTTTGGTGGCAACTGACAGACCAGAATGGCGACATGGTCTATTGTTTTGAAGTACCCGCGCAAATCACCAAGTAGACAGCTGAAACAGAAAGACTTCTTTTAGGAAGTCGACAACGACGACAACACGATCGATGATATCCAACAACCTAATGACATTATATGAATTATCTTGCCAAAATCTTTGATATGTAACGTTAGTCTTTGCGGTATACGTGCTGTAGGGTAATTTCATTCAAGTCCTTATGAACGTGCAATAACTGAAGTTTTATGTTGGCGGTTTGATTTAGAAATTTTTGAAGACATTCTCTTGTGTTACTTGCACTGGTGTAATAAATCTACGGCATTTTAAGAAATGAAAGCAGAATGCATATGGTTAGACAGCCACAATGAGACACCGTCGGAATGCTCACGTCACTGTTGTTTGCACCATATACAGGGGATATATAGATGATCCATTTCAAAGTGAAGCTTTCAATGGGTTTAGTGAGTTATAGATAATAAAGTGATAGCTGATCAGATCACACTCCTATGAAATGGCCCTCAGATAGATTGGCCCTCAGATCTAGATATCAGTTTATTTCATTTGCAGAAGAAGTGTCTTGTCCTACATTTCACTACATTTTTTCAAGGAGACATTACAAGTACCTGGAAAAACTGCGGGTGACGGACCTACACCGACCCCTCCCCCAACCCCCACGTGACAACTGTGTCCCGGAATGTAGGTCGACCTGCTGCCCTCCAAGCTTAAAGGAACTTTTCAATATTAGAATGTAGAATTGTATTAATTCTTGCTCTGTATTTTGCTTCTTATAGACCATGTGTGGTCATCCGTGCATTTAGCCCATCTGGGCAGGAACATGCAATAAAGACTATTATTATTATCATAACCCGTTTCCGTGACAATCGCAACCGACGTTGCGATTGTCACGGAAACGTGGTTTTCTCCAGCGATGCCATCTGAATTCCTGAATGTAGACAAGTATTCCTTATTCTCCAGTAGCAGAACCAACCGTAGGGGTGGAGGTGTTGCCGTCTATGTCCACGACGACGTACACGCGAGAGTCATTTCTCAGGTTCTTGTGCCGCCAGAACTTGAATGTATATGGGTGTGGCTCCGACCCCCGAGACTCCCGCGGCAGGTACCTTGTATAGCAGTCTGCGCTACGTACCTTCCTCCCAACTCCAGTCATCAGCAACTTCTCCTGGACCATTTAGTGGACACAGCTGACCTACTGAAAACACTTCACCCTGAGATCGGCCTTATCCTGGCTGGAGACTACAACAGACTGGATTGTCAGTCCCTTCTCCGGTCCCACAGGCTACAGCAAGTGGTAAGCTCCCCAACCCGTGGGGAAGCAACACTGGACCTGATAATCACGAACTTGAAGTCCCACTACAAAACACCAGAAGTGACTAACCCAATCGGCACAAGTGACCACAAGGCTGTTTGGTGGCAGCCAGCAGCTCGTGCACGGACAGCAAACAAGACCAAGTTCGTCGTCACCCGTCCCATGCCTGACTCCAGTATGCGAGCATTTGGGCAATGGATGACGACACACAACTGGCAAGAAGTGCTTGAAAAGAACGCAGTCGAGGACAAAACAACGGCTTTCTACCGGACATTACACTCAGCCATAGACGAGTTCTTCCCTCAAAAGAGGGCTAAGCTGCACCGCAGAGATAAGCCCTGGATAACTGCCTCGCTGAAATCATTGATAAACAAAAGACAGCGAGCCCACAGCCGAGGGCAAGCGGTACTCTACAACTTCCTCCGCAACAAGATAGCCCGAGACATTAAACGAGGAAAGGAGACGTACTATCTCGATCATGTACAGCACATGAAGAAGTCCAGTCCGGCCGAGTGGCACAAGGCTATCAGGCGGATAGCAAACTGGACAGCCCCTTCTTCGTCTATCCTAGTGCCTGGGATAGGACCATCCGACAAAGAGGGCGCAGCCAACGTCATCAACAAGCACTTGGCGTCCATTTGCCAGGCTCTGAGCCCGTTGGACTACAGTAAGCTTCCATCCTTCCTGCCGGCTAGAACACCACCACAAGTCAACCCATGGGACATGTACAATAGGTTGAAACGGGTTAAGGTGTCAAAAGCCCCTGGCCCGGATCAGATGCCACCGAGACTCATCAAGGAGTTCGCCTATGAGCTGTCCACACCGCTAACAGACATCTGGAATGCGTCTCTCAGGGAGGGAAGGGTACCGCCCGAGTGGAAGGAGGCTACAGTCGTTCCTGTTCCAAAGAAGCAGCCAGCCGACCTGGACAATGTCCGGCCTGTTTCCCTCACAGCTCAGTTTGCCAAAGTGTGTGAAGGGTTTGTGTCTTCATGGATTCTGTCTGACATCTCCTCCCAAATAGACCCCAAGCAGTTTGGAAATTTAAAAGGATGTTCGACTACACACTGTCTCATCGACCTGCTGAACTTCTTTTTCGCTGGGATCGAACGGAAAGCGTCAGCTGGCAAGCTAATCCTTACTGACTTTTCTAAAGCTTTCGACCGGGTATGCCATAACACCGCCGTCAGTAAACTCGTCAGCATGGGAGCAAGACCATCCCTCATTCCGTGGCTCTGCAGCTTTATGTCTTGTCGTAAACAGCGTGTCCGCTACCAGGGAGCACTGTCGGACTGGGAGTTTCTTACATGTGGGGTAGCCCAAGGAACCCTGTTAGGACCTCTTGTGTTCCTGGTAATGATAAACGACTTTAAACCTGCAACCACAAACTCACACTGGAAGTACGTTGATGACGTTAACCTTGGGGAGATGAGAACATCAGCAACAACGTCGACCCTCCAGACAGACCTCGACAACCTTGAGATCTGGTCAACAAACAGCCACATGACGCTCAATCCCCAAAAATGCAAGGCAATGCATTTCTGTTTTATGCGCCACCCCCCGCAGGTACCGGCACTCACCCTTGGAGGAGTACCCCTCACCATCGTCACACAGGCCAGGTTGTTAGGGTTACACATAAGGTCAGACTTGCGGTGGGACAACCAGGTGAACGAGATGGTGTCTAAAGGCAGCAAGCGACTCTTTCTCGTCAGTAGGCTGCGCCGATCCGGCATACCTACGTCTGATCTCGTCACCATCTACTGTGGATACGTCAGACCCATACTAGAGTATGCCACCCCCTGCTGGAGTGCAGCGCTCACACAGAAACAGTCCGACGCCCTAGAACGTGTTCAGAAACGGGCCTACAGGATTATACTAGGACGGACTTACAACTCATACACTGCTACCCTGAACCAGCTTAACCTTCCAAGACTGTCAACTAGAAGACAACAGTTATGCACCGACTTTGCTGCTAAACTAGAACAGTCCCCACGTTTTCGCTCCTGGCTTCCGCCCACCCGTGGTCAGCAACATGGCAGAAACCTTCGGAACGCGAGCCGCTATGGACAACCCTCTGGCACAAACCGTTACACCAGAAGCGCCATTCCGGCCATCATCAGACTTTTAAATGAACTCTAGAGAACATTGTTACCACATTTTCCTAGCATTGTTTGTCCCGAGGCAATCCCTACGAGAGTGATTGTGAAATATTTTAAATGGTCTGAGTAAATGTTTTAACTGATATTGATTGTCTAAAAACTTTTAATCGATGCCTGAAAGCTGTGTAAACTACAATGAACTATGTTTTATTTTGCCTAGCAATTCAGCCTCGTAATGGCTGCCATGAGGCTTGTCTGTCAAATGATGATGACAAAATAAACCAGTCTACTAACCCTCTGGCGAAGGTAAAAAAACCGAACTCGTCTAACCGGGCTCACAACCCCAATCATTACGGGTTGTAAAGTTCCTAAGGATAGTCAGGAGTCCTGCCAATCGTCGCCGCGAAGGTTTGAGCTGAGCTGTCTTTCAGTCAAAGCTCCGGTGAGTTGCTTTTGTTGTGAATTTTTCTTTTAACTCATGTAGTTTCAGAATACGACTGAAATGTCAAGTACTATATATGAGTAAGATTATTATGGAGGAAATCGCACCATTTGACCACGGAAGTGTAGACAATTTGTTGAGATGGCCGTACACATGCCCCCGGTGCAAAGATGCATCTGTTTAATAATGCCTTTCTTATCACGACCTAAAAAGCAATGAGAATCCCTGATGTATCGACAGTGATATCGATGACACCCATGTTCTAAAAAAGAAAAAAAAAACTAAGACTAAAACATGACTGTTGACGAGCAGACAACACTGAATTATCTTCAATATGGCGGACAGTCAGTACAGGAGTGGAACGAAATGCCGCATGCGGAAAGTTGAAACAGGTTTCTCAGAAATCGGATCCGTTTGGACACAGACAGTACGACGTAGATTTGGTTAATAGAAACATACATTCACGGAGATTTCCTCATTCATGTGCTAGAAATTCTAAAATAGCACAAATACAAAGATCTAGAATCGCGAATGACAATTGCTGCGCATACTAAAAGTGAATTTGAAACTAGTTCATACTTGGGAAAAACAGTGTCCTCACTTTGATCAAGGAGGTTAAATTAACCTCATTGTTTTGATGTTTAACAAACTAGTGGTAAGGTTGTATTGCAACTTTAATACAGTGAATACATTCATCGGGATGTGTTGCATTTTCGCCCCAATGCTACTTGATCAGACGCAATTGTAATGTTGTGCTCGGATCATAATAAACTGATAGGCCCAAAGTGGCGGATTACCTAATTTCAGCTACCTGGTCATGTAAAGCGGGCGACGTCAGACTGAGGACGAAGCATGGCGATTTAGTTAGCTAGCAGTGCAATGCAGCTTCGCTACGGTAGCCAAGCTAAATTGCGGTGGCGCAGTGGCACCTGGGTGTTTGGCCCAGAACCTCAAATCCGGGGGTCCCCTGATTTGTCACTTCCCAGTGTAAGTGGCTTGAATAGTTCTGTCCGGATATGCAGCTTGTACTGTTCAGTAGAAATCTACTCTCCAAGCAGAGGTTGGGCTGACTGGTTTTTGACGTATTTTTCAGACGTTTTTGATGGGCTCTCTATTTTGTCCCGTTTTCTTTATGTCACCAGCCGCTGCAGAATAGAAAGCCTGACAAAAACGTCTAAAAACACGTCAAAAACCAGCCAGCCCTACCTCTGCTTTGAGAGTATAGAAACCTGGTGTGTTGGGGCGGTTTACCGGGTATGCAATAAAAACAAACAAACAAACAAGCACACCGGGTCACCCCAATACTCTTCTCGATAAGTGTATTGCGTGCAGATCGAGGTTTGACGCTTGAGGGGCTTTACGTCACCAACCGCAATGACGAATATAATCTCAACCTAGGATCGAACCGAGGATCGAACTCAGCCGAGCAGCGGGTTTCGCTACCGTGCCGCTTTTGCCACGGGAAGTGTTCGGAACGCTAACACTTTAGTTCCTCCTGTGCTCCCAGAGAAACAAAGTTAAGCAAAGACGAATAGATTTCATCCGTCTCCATTATAAGATAGTGATAATCATCTGTGTTCACAACGTGGTCCTTTCACCACTAGTTCATTGGCTCTCACGTCATTGAACATAATTTGGACACGTGCGTCTGTCCTGTCACGACCAGAGGAGGATCAATAATTCAGTGAGCTAAACTGGTTCGAGACCACTTTCATACCTACCTTTCATACCTACCTTGGATCGCCAAGTTCAACTAAGCAGTAGTTGCCAACTCTATATCTAGATATCTCATACCAACAGAACTCAACAGACGATATTGACATTGATTAAAGTGTAGCATCACATAACAATTTTAGATTGCGACAAGCTTATCATGGCACGTTTCAGAGAACAGTAGAATAACATGTTTACGTTCAGTCCTATTTTACAATTAATAACATGTATGATGTGACCCTAAATTAACTATTTGTATTATACATTCATCATGTCTGCTCACTGGTTCTGACAAAGAAATGCACGGCTTAATCCACATCATCTGTTTATTTTTCAGACGTCAATGCCAAGACAAGTCTCCCACTGATTGGACGACGTCAACTCGTGGTTCAATGGAATCCTTTATCAACAGTGAACAGCATTTTGTTCTCAAGGTCACCACGTAAATGAAGGAGGCAAGTCGAAACTACGTGTAATAGGAATTGGACTGGACAGCATCTCTTCTCCCTAAGGCAAGTTGCGTCACTGAGAGTGAGAATACACAACCCCCTGAAAAGGACAAGCGGACGTTACAAAGCTGTTCGTTAACCGACCCGCCCCCTATCATCGTGATGTTGAGAATCGCCCACACCGGAATGGACCCTACTCTTATCGATAAGTGCGGTGAGTTCTTCGAAGTACTCGAGGTGTGGCTTGCTTGAAATGTCCCATCCAAGAGGACGTCTCTAGCCGAACCGAGCTACAAATTGGAAATTCGCATAAAGTGCATTTCGCAAAGGAACAACATCGGAACCTGTTAAGATTTGAACCCAGGACCTCTGGATCCCCTTAGTCACGGTAACACCCATCGGATGCCACATTATCATTTTCTACAGTAACGGTCATCTTTGGATTAATGTAAACTGAGAGACCTGTCAACATGGAGTTTAGAAAACAACACGGCGCATTGAAGAAATGTGAACGTCTTCTGATGTTATGTTTCTTTGTGTATCTTACGTTCATCGCGCGCAGTTATATGTCTATAATGCCGGTTATCTTAAATCAGATGATTGGTCACAACAAAACTAGAGTCTTTTCTTATGAAGTTGAAAACGTGTCTCTCATTCAGCGTTCAGGACTCCCCAACTACGACAACTTGGTTCCCTCTGACTCGGAACACCCGTCCGCACGGTTTTATTCAACCTGGAACGTAGACGCCGCGACACTGCCAGCAAAGAAGTCACCGGACCACAAGAAAGTCATCATCTGGAACCCAACTTCCAGGTGGCCAACTGCAAAAGCAATACCGTGTCCCTCTCTGCCTCAGTGTGAATTCGTTAGGAAGAAACGAAGAAAGACAAAGACTGAGGATGCAGACGCCATCATCTTCCGAGGAATCCATGGCATACCACAAAAGTACCGTAGTAAATGGTTTCCCAAAACACGGCCTGCACACCAGATCTGGATATATTTTCCCTTTGAATGTCCGCACCTTACAAGAGGCATCGACTTGATCTCTTATGCAGGTGTCTTCAACTGGACCATGTCGTACAGAAATGATTCAGACATTCTCGCGCCATGGGGCCATATTACCCAGACTTACAAAGCACTGGCTGAAAACCCACCTGCTCCAAACGTCGATTACGCAAAACAGAAAAATAAGCTAGTGGTATGGTATGTGAGCGATTGCTACCAGTATTTGACTCGCTCTAAATATGCTACTGAATTGACGAAGCACATCAAAATGGACGTTTTTGGAGCCTGTGGAGATGTTAAAGGCTCATGTGGAAGAGGGGATCGGGAGTGCTTGAAGAATCACGTACGGCAGTACAAATTCTATTTAGCATTTGAAAACTTCAGATGCGTTGAATATATAACGGAAAAGTTCTGGCATAATTCCCTTGATTATGATATAGTTCCGGTCGTATTCGGTGCTTCTAAGGGTCATTATGAAAGAGTTACTCCACCTAACTCTTTTATTCATGTAGACGACTTCGAATCCCCCGAGGCATTGGCAAACTACTTGAACTATCTCGACCAGAACGACGATAAGTATAACGAATATTTTGCTTGGAAAACTAAACCTCCAAAAAATCTGCCCGACCTTTTCGAATCCAGATTTTGTGACGTGTGTAAGAAACTCCTCCAGGCGTCCCCGACGGAGAGGAAGGTGTACACTGACCTGGACAGGTGGTGGAGGGGAGAGAACTATGAGTACTGTGAACCAATCGTGTGGGACGGGAGACTTAAGGGTAAAAAAAATGCAGTACATTTCCCCTAACAAACTCTGTATGTAGATATACACTAAAGCTTTTTATCATGTTCCAAACTTTATCGCGGTGTACATAGGATCGGTGTGGTTTTTCCATGTTTAACATTTTGGGAAAACATTTGTTGGTCTTTGTCATATTAATATTGATAGGAGCCAACAAAAATCGCTGATATTGCAAATGATGTAACGTTACATGTAATGTGAATATACATAGCTAAACTGGCTAGATTCGACAGTTGTTACCAGTACGAGCTGTTGGTAAAAACATAACTAACATGTCAGGTCTGTAGTGAATGAACTCACTTACTAAAACAATATTTTGCATTAAAGGTTTTACATGTATAAATACGGCCAGACGAATCAGTCCGCGAGGGAAACTTAGGAAAATCTTAAGTGTGCATCAGATATGATAGAGTCCTTGGTCAAAGGGTGCTTTGATGACTGCATTGTAAAATGTTAATAGTAAGTAAACTCCACATGTTGATACATGTTTCTACTTTGTATGTATGGTTTTCTTCAAACAGTTGTAGAAAATCTTACGAAAGTCATTGTGCCTTTGTAGTGATATTCAATAAAATACATGTATGCTAAATGTATACAAGAGCTTAATGACTCCATACCTTTGCCAACAATCATATTCTCATTACCTATGCAAACCATGCCAGATTTTGGATAGCAAAAAGTCTTGCCATCTTTCAATAGGTCAAAACCTAACCACATAACATACTCCTATATCATAGTGAATCATACATAGCTTCTTATGCTGTTATGTAAACATAAACTTGGCACAGACAAAAAAATTGTATTTCGATGTGCCTTTCATCTAACATTGAGTTGTGTGATGATTAAATGAACGATATCATAACCTTGCTCGTTAAACCCATGTATTCACCCAGTATATGTACTCACCTGGTGACTTTGGACTCTGTGCTGTGCCATCAATGTAAGGTGGGCTGACCAATGATTTGATCAATGATCATCAAGCTTTTGGCCTTTGCTCTGCATCACATGCCACCTAACAGCAAACTCGATTCAACTTAACAATTTCACAAGTTAAAAAAATCTTAATGAAATTTGTTTTTATATATATGTTTTATTTGACAAAGTTATTTGTTGCATATGCATATGCAAATTCAGTCCCAATTTGCATAATTTGTTCATAATTCATTGTGTACATCTCTATCTAGATCTAAGGTACCTGCATAGTAAATAACATGAAAATCTGTTGCTCCTTTCTTCAGTTATTCTCCTTAGAAGATTTTGATAAATATGCCATTGCAGTTCCAGTGACACATACCAGGGGGCCCAAAATCGACCTTGACCTTTCTCCTCCCAACACCTACCCACATACCAAATATCATTACAATCCATCTACAAGTTCTTCAGTTATGCTGACTTTAAGCATCCGGAGACACACACACACACAAACACACTCAAAACAATATCCCATTTTTTCATGGAGATAATAGGCAAGATCCAGAACTTCCGAGATGCCATAGAACATTCTCATTCTTTGCCTTCTCGTCCTCCTGGCTCACTTACAGAAGAGCTGCTGGTAAAATTAGTAAGCCATAAATAAGTCAGCCTTCTTTCAGAAAATAATTTCATCAGGTTGGTAAAACATAGGATATTGAAGTTTTCTTTCACACAACTGGTAATGTCTCTCACCTGCCTATGTTTTGATCAGAAACCATCCTCAGAGCAGGTGAGAGACAATATTGGTTGTGAACAAGGAAACCCCAATATCCGAAGTCAACCTTCTATAAAATCAATAAGCCTTCATCCATTCATAACATGAAAGAGCTTGCCATAAGAGATGAGTAAGCCCAGCCTGAGTAAGCCCTTGGCAAAATAATATGCCCTTGGCGAATAAAGCCAGTCCTTCCCCAAGAAAGTACACGAGAGTACAAAAATGAACATGACCAGTTTAGGGTAGCAAACATGACTTTTTTCCACAACACCATCAAAATACACAATTACTGTGTACAGAAACTAACTTTTGGAAGTTGTTAGGAGCTAATACAGAGTAGTACTACAGTATATATAACATCCACAGAAAATATCACTTGATAAAAAGTACTAGTATTGAAAATAATACAACATAAGATTTTAGACTTGTAGCACATCTTCCAATACTTCAACACACCAGAGTAGTGTAGCAACTCTTGTGTTACATCTTTGGATTCAGTGGATTTAAAAAAGGCACTTAGTCAGTTGACACATACAGAAAAAAGGAAAGTGAATGAAAAACAGGACACTGAAACCATATGTACCTTTGTCAAGTCATGTAAATACATCATACTCAATTTTCTTGGTCTATATAAGTTTCTCACTTGCACCACATAACTCTTAAATATACGAACAATTCTTTGCTTCCTTTGGTATGAGTTTCAGGTAATACGTTTCGATTCCCAAATGGGTGTTGAATATCTTCTAAAATCACTTTTCATCACTAGAAGAGAAAATTTTAACTTTGTGCATTCAATTTCAGGTAAGGCCAGTCAATCTTAATTCCTAGGAGAATGAGCTCTGCCTTAAATATACAAAAAAATGGTGTAGCACTTCTTTTACGTGTATCTACATTATCGTTCAGGCTACACTGGACCAAGAATAGATTACAAATCTGGCTGTACATTAATCGTTATGATCATAATTCATGTCTTATTTTACTGCAAATCAAACTTGTGTAAAATTTCAACAAAACAAGCAACCAACAATTCTATTTTTTTTCTCATTGCCTAGTCCTGATATAACATGTCTTACATGCCAAACAGTTGCTACTGTCTGAAGTACAATAGATACAATAGGCCTGAGCTATGCTCATCAAGTACTTACATGTATGGGTTGTCACCTATCTCATTTCTAGCCTATCCCAGTGTAGCAAAAAGTTAGATTAAAATCTGACAGATTTAGTGGCTGTTTTCCTCAGTCTGTTAACATGGTTGTTGGCTTGCTGACAATATTAAATAGACTTGGAAGAAAGAAACCATTTTTCTTCTGAGACCAGGATTTTACACCATGATTGTGGTATCAGCTGTGAAATCATCTGATGCAGGATGGTTTGATAATAACACATGCATCTAAAATTGCATCTTGCATCAACAGCTCAATCTCCAAGGAATTCTTCAGCAAGCCAATCATAGTAAATCAAACATCTCATCACTTGAGTTCCATAACATGTAACAAAAGTCTCATTTACAAACACAAACACTGTTCTGCAGTCAAAAAGTATTGTACAGGCTCACAAAGACAAAGCAAACCATCTCAGTAATACAAGCAGACATCCATTCAGTATGACTGGTAACTTTCCATTCAAAGATATCTTCTGTTCATGACAATTCTATTATATATCTTTCCACACTTCTGTAACATTCATGAAAGAAGCAACATTATGTCTCTACTAAAGTCTGTAGATAGCTTTTTTGTTCTATAGGTTTGCTTTCAAAAATCATGCACAGACTAACAAAGACATGTTCTGACATACACATAACAAGAGTTTCTCCTAGCAAGATTTACGATTTAATCTTTGGCTTTTAGCAATATCAGGTACGAATGAGTTCAGATTTGTTTAGGTACTTATCTTTGAAGAGTGACAAATATCAATGCTCGAAGAGCCCTCTTTTCTACCGAGAAAGGAAGTACTTCCCGTCTTCCACATGAGCAGATTGTTCACTAGTAATATATCAAGTGTGTTACAATAAAGTTATTAGTTTTTGCTTATCGTCAGAGCAAAGGCACTCCATTGGTACCTACTGTTACTATTCTTTGGATCTAGTACGACCCCCAGGACAGGTACATGAGCTCCTGTCTCCACAGGGATGTAGCAATACCTGTCCTGTGGGTCTTCAAGCAGATGTAGTGTTTCCAGTTCAAGGCAGGTAGGAATTATGCCAGAGGTAAGATGCTGAGTACTAAACTGAGAGGTTTGTTTGCAGGGAATGGTATCTATGTGACATGATTGTTAGCATGATCTGTAACGGGGAAAATGTGCAACCCGTACACCTTTGTAAATTACGAGGAAGTTTTGTTGGTGTGTAAGCAAACACTGGCAAACAGCTAAGACAGTTCAGTACTCAACAAGTAAGACCTTTGTGCACATCAACTTTTAACACGTCCTGCATATGTAATTGTGCATTACCGGGAAACTGTTCCCAGCAGCTTACTGGAATGACAAAAGATTAAAAAACTGCACTATACTTTCAAATTATTGCATGGTATCAGCAGAATAGCATGGAGTGACAAAGAACAGAATAGTTAACATGAAAACTATATTAGGCACTGTGTTACATGGTTGCAAGATACATGTACTAGTACTGTGTTTTGAATACCATATGACAGTGATGCCATGCAATAAGACAAGTATTTGCATATCAAATATGGCTTGACAAAAGCCATCTATTGTGTGGATTGAAGTACTATATCTCAGGTGTGTGGTGGTTTCAACTTACACCGAATGTGTTCCCCATCACAGGGTTTCGGGGGAGTATAAATTGTCAGCAAGTTGAGTAATACAGGACAATGCAAATACGAAACCATCAGGTGTATCAGGACCTGACACATTCACAACCATGAAATGACATTGCTATGGGAACACTTAACCAAACCTTTCTTCAAACAAACTCAAGTAATTTTACTTACAAAAAAGGGTTATCAGTATATAAATCAACTGTACATATATAGTATGCATGCTGTAGTTAAAGTCAACGTTAATATGATTCCAACTCAGCATCTGTAACATCTACAGATAATTAGGATAATGGTCCTGCTCAGGAAAATATACAAAAATGTTCAGATATCAACAGCAACTTTACACCAAATGTACTAAATGATGAAGAAGCTGCAAGAGTCCTTACAGCCCAATTCATCATTACCCCATGAGCAACATATACAGCCCGACAACAAAACACATGTCCACCTTATAACAGACATGAAAAGCTTGGTTATTTGAATCTTGACATCTGATGAAATGTTTATCTACTAGTATCATATATGGATCTTTGGATATCTTCTGTTTGTATTACAATCCAACCTCAGTTATTTGTCTACCCTGACCTACCTTCCTAGCTTACAAGTTGTTAGGTAATCAAGGTTCCGCTGTTCAATGTTCTGGAAACAACTGTGTGTAAATGTTTTGCATGTACTAGTAGCACAGCCCTACAAGAACATCTGATAATAAAGGAAAATCTAAAGAAGCTACTTGTGTATCTTGTGAAATAAAATCTGAGATGATTCTGTAGTTGTGATGTGTGGTGTACATGGAGTGTACAGTACACCTTGCAGGGGTGGAAGATGGACAGTGTGAAGTGTAACAGTTGTGTCCGGGCTCACTGTGTAAGGTTCATCAACAGCTTAACCCTTCCAGCCTCATAGTCATCCTCATCTACATTGACTAATAACTTTATTGCCTCATGACCGACAGCTTGCTTGAGTGAGTCAGTAATGAAAACTCCCTTCAAAGCTTCCAACAGTGACCCATTTATGTAGTCGCGCCAAAATGCATCAAGATATGTCAGTTCCGAGAACTTAATATCGCATATAATGGCCCCGAGGTCACGGGACTTGAGGATGGTGTTTGCTTGGCTGAAGCGCTCAAACTGCCGCTCCAGCTCTGAAGGCTTGTTGGAGAAGATGTTCCCCTGTAGCGCTGTGTCGTGCTGACAAAACTCTGCACGGACACGCAACCGGATGTCTGCAGAAAACAGGTTTTTTACCACATAGTATCAGACTCAGAGCAAAATAATTTGTCTAGCATAATTCAATTACCAATTTACCATCATGATAAAGTTGATGTAGCCGTATGTCATTTGTAATATTAATGTAATATTGAGGCCAAATGATTCCCTTAACATGAAAAATTCATACCAGCTGATGAGGCTTTTGGAGGGAAAATTCTTAACCTTTTAAACCGCTTTGGGCCGATACATTCACCTACTTGGAATTGTTTTGAGCTAGGGTCAGCAGTGAGAGGTTTAATCTCGGAGTAGTGAATGTAACCAAATCAGAGATCATGAAATGATACAACCCCTACTATTCAGACATCTGTGGGAAATTACATTACCCATCTGCTGAAAACACCAGCAATGCACTTGTTTTGCCTAGGGGCTTATCACATAGCATAGTAAATTAATTTCAGAAGTCCTATTGCATTTTAAGGATTTTATCGTAGCAAATTCCATAGCTTAATTCTGAAGCAGTCATCCTGATCCATCTGTTCTGAAGTGATAATGTTAGTATTTTTTACACACACTTGTATTACCTCACTAGTTTTCCTGTGAAGAGACAGGGTGAACTTACCACATGTGTACTTTTCTCTTTCCTTCGGTTCTTCCACTTCCTCATACTCCACCTTCCTCCCTCCCCGCATCATGCACACCTTCTTCTGTGCCCCTCCCCCTGTTCCTCTTGCCTTCCTCTTCCCACTTGGTCCCATGTCTGCTGTCTCCTGTGGTTCATAGCTGCATATTGAAGACGGGAGGGTTGCCTGTTTGCCAGGACTGCACAGTTTGGACTTGCCTGTCCCTGTGATGGTGTATGTTCTTGGAGACGTGTCTTCCAGATACTTGTCTACTGGATCTGGATGTACTGTTGGAAAGAAAGAAGCAAAATAAATAGGAAGTAACCCTCCTGGCACATGTGGCTGGCTGAGGTCTAATATTGCTTGCCTATGTTGTCTTTAGATGTTGTTGGTTGTAACTTGTATGCTATAAATTATATACAGTAGTATAATGGAAATATCTCAGAATTTGAGAAATGGCAGTATACTTACTCAAATTTAAAATGGATGCTCAATTTGCCCATACAAGGGCGGATATATTTTCTTCGTTATAAAGCTTATATCTCCTTTGTTATAAAGCTTTTTAAGTCACTGTTTGAGGAATAATCTTGTAACTGTTATTATACGTGACTGATGAATTTCTTCAGCTTATGTTGAATATTCAAAGTGGTTGTGTGGACTTGATCATGGCCACTAACATCGTTATGTATGACAAGAAAGCCGTGTACAACTGTATCACGATTTAGTGCTGAGCAAGGCATTGCACATTCAAGAGAAACAGGAGATTTCTGTTACGTATCAGGGGTTTCTAGTTTTGGGGAACACACACAAAAAGACGATAATGCTGAATAACGTTTCCTGCGTTCTAAAGGACCGTGCCCTTGCGGGTCAAAGTTTGGGCAAACGCAGTCACTTGGTGTCCAGAGAAGTAACATAAACAGGATGGTTGTATGGATACATATTGTTAACGGATATGACCTATGTTACAGCACAAATCTCATCATATATCGACAATGTACCTGTCTTTCTCCTACGCTGTTGCACATAATGGTTGAGGTCGTGTCTAGTGATGATCCGCAAGAGGTGCAGAATTTGCTTGAAGTTGGTCTCGTCGCAACGATTCAGTTTCTCCAGGGCCAAGAAAAAGTCGAGTCCAGTTTCGATTCTGAAGCGTTGCTCTTCACCCAGAATGTCTGTGAACAAAAAGTTGAGTACTCTAAGGTCTCTATCAGTCATTTGGTCGCCAACAATACGGAACATGTCGTGTAGGGTGTAGTTGGAAAGACAGCTTTCCTGATCGCAGCAGTTCGTCTCCGACGCCATCTTGCATGATTTGTTCTTGGACTGCCCCGACCAGAAACGATCATAACCGATCTCTGGTAAAACACCCCTCGGTAATTTTCGTGAACCTTCGGTAGTGTCTCTTCGGGGAGGGCAACAGAGCGGCCAAGGATCAATCAGCAATGTTCCTGCAAAGAATGTCAAACGAAAAGACAGAAGAAAATTGATTGGGATCTGGCAGATACTTGATAGCATTCAGAAGGCAGAAGGAAAGTCATGACTTGGTTCGATTTTTCCCTTGGGTGTTGGATTTGGGACAAATAAACATATATTACAAATGACAGAAATGGTCTTGGCACTTCCCATGCCCTGGCACGTCTCGTACTAGGAAACAACTGCGTCGGAAATTTGGTCCATCTCACACATACATCTCATGATAACGTACATGTTTATTGATCGATGAACAAACGTCCTATAATAAGTATAAATCAGCTGCCGTGATCGAAAGATGACATCATGCAAAATCACATGTTACTGCAGTGCACCAACCAACACGATTGAGGATACCCGGGAGTCTTTGAGAGAACCGGATGACGAATTAAAAAGAAAACGCATTACAGTCCTGATCATAAACAGCAAATGGTTTTAGATGATCAAAATCGATGTATTAGATATAAGGAATTCTTTTAACATAAAAGAAGTGGGAATTTTGGTCAATCTTCCTTATTTGATGATCATATCCACACACCTGAGAACACCTTCTAGGCCCCTGAGCGCAAGGGATGCCGGACGAGAAGTGATGGGAACACAGGCCTGAGACCAGACGGGACGTCATACGTCCTGAGCCGGAGGCCCCGAACTTGGGCCGGAGAACGAGGGAGGTCGTTCAAGTTTCCAAGCATTTTTTGTATATTACATGTTACGCTATTAGTTAGGCTATAAAGGAGGCAATTTGTGTGACTGTTTACGTGTGTTGTCGGCGCTTGGCCGTTTAGCGCACCGGTCGCCGGTGGGCGCGTTCCGCTATCAATGGCGGACACAGAAAGCGAAGGGGACAGGGGGCAGAGCAGTGCCGTGGCTGCCGACCCGTCTCTGCTCGTCAGCCACCTCAGAAAAGTTGTCCCACTTCTCCTGGAAGACAGTGAGGCAGGTTCAGCAGCACTAAACGCAGCGCTTGCTGACAAGGCCAGCGTCGACTGTCTGAAGAAGTTCGTCAGTGATACCCAGGTCCACACCTTGCTTGTGCAGCGAGCTGTTGCCAAAGGTGGGTAAAATTAACATGTAACTTGTTACAAGAGCAGTTTGACGTGACATGTGTGTAGCTCTGGGCCGAGAAAGTAACACGACAAAGTTGACTTGCACACTCAATCATTTCTGAGACGTACCCCGCCTCTCCAACGCTCTGACTCCGCCTCCCAAATTACTTATTACCATATGACATCATATTTGGCACCTGAATGGCTGCAGACCTTCGACCCAATTTCTGACCCTGGCAT
This sequence comes from Branchiostoma lanceolatum, assembly GCF_035083965.1. Classification (NCBI taxonomy): domain Eukaryota; kingdom Metazoa; phylum Chordata; class Leptocardii; order Amphioxiformes; family Branchiostomatidae; genus Branchiostoma; species Branchiostoma lanceolatum. The sequence goes on along the minus strand of NC_089725.1, from coordinate 22,415,515 downwards.
TGCCATATGCATTGCGTTCTGTATATACACTACTATAATTATAGTATTACATGGATGGTGTGTGGCATGTAGCTGACCACAGCACCATTGCATACTGACTAGTGAGTATATCTAGAAACAGCGAGGAAATATTGAACTGTAACATTTTAGACATGGACCAAATTCTTAGCAATTATTTGTATGAATTGCAGATGATGGGGATGTCTCTGATAGCAGCCCAGATTCTGATCAGGAATTCATCAGCTACATAGTCACCACTCATGTACACTTCAAAAGCCAGAAGGTCACCAGGTATGTGTGTGTACAGTAGATTCCAGCTCAGCCTCTGCTACCATTGGGTGTATAACTAAGGCATTATAGAAGTCATTTATTAGTCCATTTGCAGACATTTATAAAACTGCAGTTTACTAATTTCGATAATAATGAATTATATCAGCAATATATTTCAGCAAAGTATGTAACTGAATATTGCATACAGGTAAATGTAAACATCTTAAGATTATGTCTGCTTTTTGTTTTTTGTTGTTTGCTCTCAAATTTACTTCTCATCATTCTGTTTTTTAAAGTGTTGCATTCATCAAGCGTGGGCCTGTTATAGAGGCAGACAAGACCATTGCCTCCCAGGTCCGTGTGATGACGCTCAGCGATGGGTCGCCATATGAAACTCTGCATGCCATCGTCAGTAACTCTGTGGCACCATACTTCAAGTCCTACGTCCGCGAGTCTGGCAAAGCAGACAGGTAAGTTATGCAGTGTAAAGCACCACAGATCTTTTTTAAGAAGCATGTGTATTCTTTATTGCCTGAAATCAAATTGTTGCAGTTGAAAATGGTTTTGTATTCTCCCAGTAAGTTTATTCACGCTCGACGTGTTCCTGAGATGGAGGCCATTTCTTGTTACTGTTGATATATGTTTAGGTAGATGTGTATGCTAATGGAAGGATGGTACTTGATATATGGTTTGAAACACCACATGAGGATGCTTGACATGGACCTGGCATTAACAAATGTTTGAAGAAAAACTTCATGGAAATCAAACTCACTGTGTTAAGTTATTGCTCAACATTTTGAAAACTTTTTTACAGGGATGGAGACAAAATGGCACCATCTGTTGAAAAGAAGATTGCTGAGCTGGAGATGGGACTGTTACATCTACAGCAGAACATTGACATTCCAGAAATCACCCTCATCATCCACCCCACAGTGGCTGGCATTGTCAAGAAAGTCCATGAGGAAGAGGGGCGCAAAGCCAACGTTTCTGACTTTGGCAATCGTGTGGAGGACTCCACCTTTCTCAATGCCCTACAGCATGGAGTCAATCGCTGGATTAGGGAGATACAAAAGGTATGTATGATGGAAATGCCTTGAATTATATTTGTTGCTTGAAATACTCATTAAGCTAGTCCAAAATGAATGTTATCTTTCCTGTGATTACAGTCTGATTGCTGTGTTTCAGGTTACAAAACTGGACCGTGACCCCGCCTCGGGTACAGCGCTGCAGGAGATCAGCTTCTGGCTGAATCTGGACCGAGGCTTGCTCTCTATCCAGGAGAAGCGAGAGAGTCCCGAGATCCACCTCACTCTGGACATCCTCAAACATGGCAAACGTTTCCATGCCACTGTCAGCTTTGACACAGATACAGGTGCGAATAGGGAGAATGAAATATTTCTTTAGTAGGTTTCAGCAGATATTTCCTCCTCTACAAAGTATTGCTTGTAACTTGTACACTTCAGTAAGTTTCATTTCCTCTATTTCGTTCTTTGATGGGTAATCTTAAACATATTTTCATGTTTTGTTAGAGTGAATGTGATACCTTTTAGAAATTGCTGTCTTTTTCAGTCAGACTTTAACCAAGGGCTGTTCTGCTTTCTGTTGCATTCAGGTCTTCAACAAGCGATAGACACTGTGAAGGACTACAACAACCTGATGCGAGACTTCCCCCTGAACGATCTGTTGGCTGCCACTGAATTGGACCGTATCCGACTGGCACTCACAGCTATCTTCAGTCACCTCCGCAAAATACGCAACACAAAGTACCCAATTCAGAGGGCTCTGCGCCTGGTGGAGGCCATCTCACGTGACCTCAGCACACAGCTGTTGAAGGTAAGAACATTGGTAGTCAAAAGCATGGGGTTTATAACTGAAGCATACTGCAGATAAAAGAATATCAAGGAGGTTGATTTCATTCCTGAAGGTAAAGTTTGAAGAAGGTCTTCAATTCACTGTCAGCATGGGACTTTAAAACACTTCTTTCCTGTCTGTTGCTGCCATGTTTAAGGACAATGCTGTCAACGGTGTTATCACTTTTATTTTACACTAGTAGATAGTGATGTTTGATGTTGTATTGTGAAGGTTCTGGGAACACGGCGCCTGATGCACATCACGCATGACGAGTTTGAGAAGGTGATGGGGGCGTGCTTTGACGTGTTTGGGTCGTGGGACGATGAGTACGAGAAGCTGCAGGGACTCCTGCGGGACCTGGTGAAGAAGAAGCGTGACGAGAGTCTGAAGATGGTGTGGCGAATCAACCCTGCTCACAAGAGACTGCAGATGAGGCTGGACCAGATGAGGAGGTTAGTGCTCTAAGATACTACTGTCATTATCAAATATTGACAGTACCGGATGGATTGCTGTCTGGTTGGATGAATGGTTGGGGGTGGATGGATAGACTAGAGGAGAAATGGTATACTACAAGTACAGTTGAAGACAGCTTCTTTATTTTACTTGTCAGTATTAGAAAACAATACCCTTGCAGCGTTCGAAATACCCGTCTGCAATCTGCAAATTGCAGAAAGATTTTCAAGATTGCAGAAGAAAAATTAAACAACCGGCAATTTTGCAGAATAAAAAAATCAGGCGCAGGACTCAATGGTTTTAAATTTAGCCAATGAGGTAAGTGGTTATAATATAGATTTAGCTAGCTGCTAGCGGCGCTGCAGATAAACTGAAACCAGCGCCGAGCGAGCCTGACGGCGTTTCGGTGCGTGCCGACTACCTCTGAGGTTCGAGTTTTTCCGGGGATTTCCGACACTTTCCGTGATGACTTCGGTGACGAATCACAGGAGAAAATGTCAAATTCGTGCATTTCCGTCCTTAGTTCGCTAATCTCCGCGGCCGCGGGATCGTCAAAAGTCGGGAAAACAATTCCCGGATGTTTCTAGTAAACATGTTGCAGCAAGCATGCGACTTCTTCAGAGTCCGAACTCGGTTCATGGACGTGACGAAAGCAGTAACGAAATTGTGGCTACTACATTAGTCCGTGGTCCTTCAAACCCAAATGGCATCGATGAAGTTGAGAACTACTCGGATAGATCTAGAGCACCGCCTTGTGAGCAAGGAGAAGGCGGAACATTTTCTCCTGTGCCGAGACAGTGGGGAGGGGGGCGCCCACGTGAAAAAAAAAAAAAAAAAAAAGATTGCCTGCCCGACTGTCCGATGTTTAAAACCGATAGCGATTTTTCAGATTTGTAAAATAAATTACTCAGAGGCCAAGGTTTGCGTGAAGTTTTATTATTTTGGATTTTTAAAAATCTCTTCATATTTTTCCGTGAGCCATGGCTGTGATTTTTGTCACAGGTCGCGCAATCTCATTTTGCATCAACACGTATTCCTCACAATCAGGCAGGTTCTTGATTTTTTTTAAAATTCAATAAACAAGTAGTTTATTTGATTGATGTTGAATAAATACGATTTTGCTGTTGCAATTTTTGCTATTCATTTGAATATTTTACCAAGGACTGAGGTTATATAGACCTTGATTTTACACACACATGTATGTTATTCCTGTTTCAAATTTTGCTTATAAAAATTTAAGATAGAGTGAGAGACTAAAGAATTACAGTAATGTTGCAAATCTAGATATGATGTAAATATAAATAGGCATAATTATCAAGTTGAGAAGGTTGTAGTATGGAGGCTTGTGTTTTTGCAGAAAATATTTTCAAATTGCAGAACAAAATTTTGACATTCTGCAATATTGCAGAACACTGAAAAAAAGTATTTCTAACACTGCCTTGTAAGTTAGATGACATGGCATGTTGCAATTAAAGTTTATTTTGAATTTTTTAGGTGAAATCCTTGATTTGCTGACATTCTCTTCTTCCAGGTTCCGTCGGCAACATGAGCAGTTGCGGGGTGTGATTCTGCGCGTCTTGAGGCCTGCAGTCCAGGCTACAACCCCTACCAGTCCTGAGGGAGATGCCTCCAGTCCAGTCAAGACGACCGAGTTCCTTCTGGACGCAGCAGATGCCAATGCTATTGAGGTGATAAAAATCTTTGTGACAGTTCTGTTGTTTTGCCTTTGATACATGTGCATGTGCTTGATGTAAGCATTATGTTAATTGCTGCCAATACTTCAGACTCATGATTGAAATATCGCATGTTGATGTCAGATCACCCTGAACTTTCTTGTTTTCCCACAGGAGGTGAACCTGGCCTATGAGAATGTGAAGGAGGTGGATGGGCTGGATGTGTCTAAGGAAGGAACAGAGGCATGGGAGGCTGCTATCAAAAGGTAATTGTCTTCAACCTTACCATGTAACATGGTTCGTTGCATGCTTATTTCATGTTTCTTAGTGTCATTATTTAAGTTACATTTTGTACAATAGTTGGGAAGTGCTTGAACAGCATTTAGTTAAGTTTCTTGACTGGCTTTCAAACTAAAAAGATAAAAGTTTAAGAGCAGGTACAGATAGAGTAATGAATTACGGTGATGTAGCAGCTCATGTGTCATTCTCTATCATGTCGTGTAGGTATGATGAGCGAATCGATCGTGTGGAGACCCGCATCACTGCACGTCTGAGAGACCAGTTGGGCACTGCGAAGAATGCCAACGAGATGTTCCGCATCTTCTCTCGCTTCAACGCCCTGTTCGTGCGTCCCCACATCCGTGGAGCCATCCGCGAGTACCAGACGCAGCTCATCCAACGTGTGAAGGACGACATCGAATCACTTCACGATAAGTTCAAGGTAAGGTTTTGCTGGGAAGAGCCTTAGATGTCTTCATTTCCAGTGGAAACCTTGTGCATTGTTGGAAGATTGATTGAATCTAGGGATGACTGTTGTTTCTATTGTACAATTTAAACCTGTAATAAGTGAGCCTTTGTGTTACAGTATCGATACTTTGGAAACAAATGTACCATGATGAAAATATCTTTTTTATGTTTGTTTTTTTATGTTGTAGGTCCAGTACCCCCACAGTAAGGCCTGCAGGATGAGTAAGGTGCGAGACTTGCCTCCTGTATCAGGCTCCATCATCTGGGCTCGTCAGGTAGATTCAGCCTTCATACTTCATAACGAAAAACACTTTAGTCTCCAAGATGAAGACTTTGTTGTACATGCATCTTTGTTTATTTTGTGAAAAGAATAGCTTTGCTTTCTTGCCCTGTCCTTGTCTAGCTCATGTAATCAGGATGTACTTGTTCTAACACGTTGTTGACGGCTGGCATGGTTTCAGATTGAGCGTCAGCTGAGTGCCTACATGCGTCGTGTGGAGGATGTCCTGGGCAAGGGTTGGGAGGTCCACGTGGAGGGGCAGAAGCTGAAGGCTGATGGCGACAGTTTCCGTGCCAAGCTCAACACACAGGAACTGTTTGATGAATGGTCGCGAAAGGTGAGGCAGTGTCATTAAGCTGTAAGAACTCCCAGAATTAACCATTGCAAATCTTGTGTCAAATTGTGCAAGAGCAGCATGAAGACAGCTACTCTATAGGTTATGTCCAAAGCAGGCTGAACCTCTCACCTTGGGTTGAGTTAGATATGTAGTACAGGAGAGAAATGACTTGATAAGACAGTATGACATGTTTTGCTGTGTAGGTTCAGCAGCGCCAGTTGGGAGTGTCTGGCCGGATCTTCCAGATCACCAGTGAAAGGGCCAAGGGTGGGAGGAACGTCTTGAAGCTTCGGGTCAACTTCTCCAAGGAGATCATCACTCTCTCCAAGGAGGTACTTGTTTAATTATTTTGAGGCACAATCTCATTCTTAACATTAGCACAGTACCAGATAATTGATCTTATTGCTGAGTGAAGCAATGCTGTGCAAGGCTGTAGAAGAAGTTATTGCAGATAGGAGTTGTGACCAATGCACATTTTGATGTAGGTGCGGAATCTGAAGTGGTTGGGCTACCGTGTCCCCCTGGCCATTGTCAACAAGGCTCACCAGGCCAACCAGCTGTATCCCTTTGCCATCTCCCTCATTGAAAGTGTGCGCACCTATGAGAGGACCTGTGAAAAGGTGAGTCCCTCAGAATAGTGTGCCCAAGTTTTGTCACTTGTCCTTGCATAATAGAGGGATACTATGTTATCAACTTGTACAGTAAATGATATCTCTGTGTTACCTTATGGTTTCGTAATGTGACATCTAGTTCCAATAAACCAAAATTAGTCAAAGTAACCTGTAAGTTTTCCCACTGCTGTGTGATGTACTGATAATCTGCCCATCTCTGCAGGTGGAAGAGAGACCCCAGATCATGCTTCTGGTGGCTGGTTTGAGAAAGGATGTGCAGGCCTTGCTGGCTGAGGTAAGTCTTTAGCTAATGAACATTTTAGGTAGCAAATACATGTACCAAGGTCAAATTCCTGGAAGCACAGGTTCTTTCTCCTTGACTCACAAAGATGCTAAATGGATACACTTGACCTAGTTCTCCATCAGTATGTTGGAATTATCTTGTGCAGTATCTGATAATCAATGAGTCACTGAGTGTGAACACAAAATAGTTTTGATAGGTTTGTTTTCTGGTTTGAATAGTGAGAATGGATGGAAGTATCTAATCTCAACCATCTGTATCTAGATCGTAGCTGTAAAAGGTACTTAGTGACAATACTTGATGTTATGTGTCTACTATTACTTGTAGGGAATGAATCTGGTGTGGGAGTCCTACAAGCTGGACCCATATGTCCAGCGCCTTGCTGAAGCAGTGTTCCAGTTCCAAGAGAAGGTAAGGCACATCAACAGTGTTTGTTTGACGAAGTTCAAATGTAATCAAAAGTGCACGCTGGACTTTGTTGTCAAAACTCTTCATCCCCTATGCTGTGAGTGAACCAATCATCACATGGCTGTCCTTCGATGCACCCTTGGTGCAACATAGCGTGGTGTCACTAGATGGCTCGCCTGCACATACCCTTTACAGCCTCCGGAAGTAAATTCATACCTTGATTTTCACTTCTGGATTATGGGTGCTAGTAGGTAACTGTTTGAATGTCCGTTACAGGTGGATGACCTGCTGCTGATTGAGGAGAAGATTGACACAGAGGTCAGGGCCCTGGAGACCTGCAACTATAAAGAGGAGACCTTCAAGGAGATCCTGGATCACGTGCAGAAGTCTGTGGATGACCTCAACCTGCATGCATACTCCAACCTGCCACAATGGGTGGCCAAGCTAGACCAGGAGGTATGCCACTATCAGAGATCCTCAGAGTTAGATGTCGTGATTTCTTGGCTCATCAAAAGAATAAACACCCATTGCAAGTTTTATGTCACTGTAACAGTGTTAACATCAGCTATATGACATAGATCTCTCGTTAGCCTGTGTTTACACAATCTCTCGCTGGCAGGAGTTAATGACCCCCTCCAAGGGGGCGATTACCATTGAGCCGGCTGCAAGAAGTCAGGATAGATCTCTCATTACCTTCAACAGGACAGCGGGTCTCTGGGATGTGAAACTTTAGCATGTTTTTATCTGCCCTGTTAGGTGGAGAAGAAGCTGGCGACCCGTCTGCAGGCAGGACTGAAAGCGTGGACGGAGGTGCTGCTGAAGGAGGGAGACGACGACCAGGCGAACCAAGACATGGACAACGACGTCGCTCCTGCTCACAAACCCGGGGGAGACCCCAAACTAACGGTGCTTAGTTGGTCTTTCCTTGAACTTCCTTGAAAGTTGAAGTGGACAGCTGTTCTTGTGTTGAACTTTCATATCCTGTTTGCTATGTTATATTGCCTTTGTAGTAGTTATCTTAGATTTATCATCAAATGCCAAATTCCTAGCTTCATCAAAATGTCACGCCACTATCTTGTTACAAACATAGTAATAGTATGAGACAAAACTGGATTAACTCTATCATTGCACATGATGAGAACATGTATTGGTTTCCTATTGCCTAAGTTTCGTGTGTTTCCTCCCCAGACCTTGCGGTACGAGCTGCGTCTGATGAACCAGGTGATCTACCTGGAGCCTCCCCTGGAGAACGTGCGGATGCGGCTGTTTGAGCAGCTGCACGACTGGGAGCAGGTCATCACCACCCTGCCACGCATACAGAGCTCTCGCTACCAGGTGGGTACCCCCTTTCCTTCCACTGACTTGTTCCGCCAATGGCTGCCCAACTAGCCTTAGGCTATTATCATGGACTAGGTTGTTACATTACCTCCCACTGGGGATGGACTCTGGCAGTTCCTAGTAAGTTTAAAAGATGAAATCAATGTGATTAAAAGTAGCATCACAGCTATACAGAGTTCGAGGCACGCTTTTAGCCTGGATTTATGGACAGTCCCAAAATTTTTTTTTTGGGGGGTGTCAAAACTAGAGTTCCCGGTGTGCTCTATCAATTAAGAATTACCTTCTTACCTTGCATTTTAATCAGTTTACATGCTTTCCCACTATCTTGCATGAGGAAAAAATTCAATGGGCTGTGTATGTGGGGTGGGTGGGGGTGTGGGGGAACACATGTGAATGTGTAAAAAATACTATGTAATTACCAGGATAACCGGCCGTCCTCTAGGGGTCAACTGCAAAATTTAGGGGTCTAATTTCCTTGTTTTGTATTAGTGTAGGGACTCCAAAAGACCCTTGGACCCCCTGCTAGCTAAAAGTCTGCTCGGAGGAGAGAAGGGAATACTAAGTCTTTCCTTTTAGTTGTTGGTAAAGCTTTTCCTTGTGCAACATGCGTATGTGATCCATGTGTCCATTGGTTGCAGGTTGGGCTGGAACGTGGTGAGTCTGAGAGAGAGACTACCTACCGTAACTTGCTGACCAAACTGCCTGACGGTCAACATGCTATGGACGTGGCTTTCCAAGCCATTCAGGATGTTGTGGTCAAGACGAATGCCTATGTAGCTGTAAGTGAACTGAATTTAAATGTAGTGTTATTGTTAGTGGTAGGTATAGTGAAATGATTGCTATTGCAATGATTGCTATTTACAGAACAGATGTGTGAAGGTTCATAAATAATAACAACAGTTTTTTCCCGGTGATGATAAGTTCACAGTACTGAGGTGACTGTGAAAACAGTGCATATAAAGTTACAGTGAAAGAAACAAGAATTACAGTATTTTTCTAGTACCAAGGTTTTGAGGAATGTGTTACAGAGAGCTCCATGATTGTAATAGTAGTCCCAGGCTTCTGATAAGTTGGTCCAACTCTGAAAATGAAAGTAGTAACTTACGACGTGTGATTCTGTCCCCAGTCCTGGCTGCAGTACCAGGCTCTGTGGGACCTGACTCCTGACCAGGTCTACAACCGTATTGGGGAGGGCATACAGCGCTGGGTCAATGTCATCGTTGAAGTCAAGTAAGTTACAGCTGTTGTGTTTCTGCCATAGATGCACTTTCTCAAATGTTTACAGAAACAGATTAGCATGGGAAGAATGTATTTATATGCTAGTGAAATACATTGAAAATGGAGTTGTTTTAGTTTAGAATAAAGTAATATAGGTCTACTGTTGCTGGCCAGGGTCCTGACAAGCTTTCACTGACAACAAAATGACTAACCTTAAATAACACGACCTGGTTGTTGTTTCTTTAGGCAGTCTCGGGCGACCTTTGACACGGCTGAGGTGCGGAAGGAATTTGGACCAATAGTGGTCGAGTTTGGCAAGGTAAGACTTTTTAAAAGCCAATTTGTAATTTGAGTTGCCTTGTGAATTATAATGATACCGTGTTTAAAGAGAGTTTGTCCTGTCTGGGAACTTTGCCTTTAAGTGATCTTCGTGTCTATTTCAGGTCCAGTCCAAGGTGAACCTGAAGTACGACTCTTGGCACAAGGAAATCCTGGGCAAGTTTGGGAGCATGCTGGGGGAGTCCATGGTGGAGTTCTATGACACTGTGTCCAAGGTGAGAAGACATTCTGAAATTTCAAAACTACCCATCATCAAGCCAGACAACTAACTTGCATATTTCATTGAGCTTTTCAGTTCAGATAAAGAATGTTGCATTTGTTAAATCATGTAGTTTGAGACACAATAGCTATAGGTGTGCTGCTGTTACTGATAGTGTGCTATAGGATTATGAGATGTCCTTTGTAACACTCTGATGTTGTTAACCAGAGCCGGACAGAGTTGGAGCAGCACTCTGTGGAAACAGCCAGCACTTCAGATGCTGTCAGCTTCATCACTTATGTCCAGTCACTGAAGCGGAAGGTCCGCAACTGGGAGAAACAGGTCGACGTAAGTATTCTTTGAACTTTATTTGCTATACAACATTGCAGGCTACTAAAACAGCCTGAATTGCATTGTAATTCTCATGCACAGCAACTTGTAACATTCAACATCATAACATTTTAAAAATTTGACTATTATATAGTGTTAAGAATAGCATGGGGTTACACAATATACTCTTTAAACCACCATTTATTTAAGATGATCGAGTGTACATTAATTATTCTGTCATTCTGTGTGATTATGATTTATGTTGTAGGTTATATATATATATATACAATATGTACTTTGCAAGTTTGGCAAGATGTTGAATTCTACCTGACTAGTGGAATGAATTATTATTTTTGGTTGTTTGTGGACTAGGTTTACCAGAATGGACAGAGAATCCTGGAGAAACAGCGGTTCCAGTTCCCCTCCTCCTGGCTATATGTGGACAACATCCTGGGAGAGTGGGGAGCCTTCACTGAGATCATGAAGAGGAAGGACTCTGCCATCCAGACACAGGTACACATTGTTGTACCATTGTCCTGTTCAGTGTGCTAGCAAAGGACGTAACCAACAGTATCATTTATGGAATAAAACTTGGAATAAAATGGAATAATATACGTCCATTGTTTACCTGTTAGATTGCTTTGCATGATAGTCTATTACCTGTAGTAATTGGAAAACTGTACTCTTGATGATGTGTAGATTGCGAGCCTGCAGATGAAGATTGTGGAGGAAGATCACAGTGTGGAGACTCGCAGCACAGAGATGCTGACGGACTGGGAGAAGAACAAACCTGTGGAAGTAAGTACAATGCGTATTTCCATTTCATCATTTACGCCTCTGACTTCAATATCGCAGTGAATAGACTCACCCTTAATACATTTAGTATGTAGTTAAATTTTCAACATCTACCCTTTTTCTAACTTCTGCTTTATTGGAGGATGAAAAAAGTCTACCAGTGCCCACATCATGCTGGAAAAATCACACATTTGCAACGTTTCTTCAATCATTTTATTCAACATAACTGAAAGTACTGGCTTTAACAGTAATATACCTACATACAAATGGCACAGCACTGAAAGTGAGTACATGTATTGTTCAAATTTTTAGACCTTAACCAATATGTATACCTCTACAGGGTGGACAGCGTCCCGACAAAGCGCTCAATGCTCTGGCAATCTTTGAAGGGAAGTTCAGCCGTCTGAAGGAGGACAGAGACAACCTGGCTCGTGCCAAGGAAGCTCTGGAGCTGCAGGATCCAGGTAAATTTTTCTCAAATAATTTATGCTAAATTGCAAATTCAAATTGTCCTTACCTGTAAAAGAGAGAGTCCAAAGGTCATGACTTGGTGATTTTGCAGTCTGTCCATACTTACATGGAATCATTATTCTCTTGTAAAATGGGAAAGGATGTGATTATGAAACTCCTATCATGCTCAGCCACCTCTTATTGCTTAGAGTTATCATCAGATTAAGGATTGCACAGTAAATGCACTGTGCTTGTGCCGTGCGCAAATTCCCCCCAGCCATGCAAAGAGGCGTTGCTTTCTATGACTATGACACCCTCGGGACAGTGAATTGGATGGTAGTTGAACTGAGGTAAACTGTCCCTCCACTACATGTATATCAAACTTAGGATCTGTCTTCTGACCTAGCCATAATCTTTGGACTGAAGATCAGGAAGGAAGAAAGAGAATTGCAAATCTTGTCAGCTCATGATTGCTCATTTTGTGTGTTGACAAGTTATTTGCATGCCTGTTTATAATGACATTGTGTTTTTTTGCCCTTTGTGTCAGGAATGCTGAGTGCCTCTGAGGAGCGTGTCACGGTTGCGCTGGAGGAACTGCAGGACCTGAAGGGGGTGTGGTCGGAGCTGTCCAAGGTCTGGGAGCAGATCGACCAGCTGAAGGAGACCACCTGGCTGTCTGTGCAGCCCAGGAAGGTGGGTAGAACCCTATTCACAATGTAGTCGTGCAATCAGGTGGATTAAACTATACAGCTGATTGTTGACCACACTTATTGCATCCATTGACATAATTGAGGGTGTGTATATCTCATCGAACAGCATTCTTTTCATCTACAAGCTTTGTACTCCCAAACTGTGGAAAACATGTGTACTGGCATCATTCTCCATTCCACACATAAGGTAACTCCACACATGTCTGTATTGGTGTGGTCAATTGTAATGATTTTCTAGGTGCATCAAAGAGCTGAGACAAGTGAAAGTTACTTGCAATTTTGCTGAATTCTTTTGACTGTCATTTCTGCAGCTGCGGCAGTCACTTGACAACCTTCAGACCCAGCTGAAGAACATGCCGTCACGCCTGCGACAGTACAGCTCCTACGACTACGTGTCCCGCGTCGTCAAGAGCTACCAGAAGGTAAACACAAACACACTACTGTAACAGTGTTACAATGTTCACTGCATAGATATGGGAAAGGCACTTCTGCATTACTTGTAATGATCACATTAGGTGCAGAAATAGATTATCATTGAGTTATGTTAGATAGATATCATTGAATAAAATGAATGTAGTCAGTAAGTCTGTGGCAAGAATGTGTCTGCACTTGATGATAGGATATAGAAAGTAGTTGAACCTGTCATACTGTGTACAAAATGTCTGAGCCATTTGATGAACCTGCTTTCTGTTGTGTCTTGTCCCCCGTAGATCAACATGCTTGTTGTTGAGCTGAAGTCTGACGCGCTGAAGGAGCGCCACTGGAAGCAGCTTATGAAGAGGCTGCGCGTGAAGTGGGTCCTGTCGGAGCTGACCCTGGGGCACATCTGGGACGTGGACCTGCAGAAGAACGAGGGCATCGTCAAGGACGTGATCCTGGTGGCCCAGGGCGAGATGGCGCTGGAGGAGTTCCTCAAGCAGGTGGGAAGGATGACAGTCTGGCTATAGGACACATGTGGCCATTATTATAGGCTTCATGCTGGGGTTTTATACAAAGAAGTTATGGAAATCATTTTTAGAGATCCATTGGTAGCACATTGAGAAGCCTACACGTATATTTTGTTTATATTTAGTATTGTACAGTAAAAGCGTACATGAAAGAGTAGGTTTTTCTGAACACTGCAGTGTCTTTTCTCTGCTACAAGCTTTTATAGTTGTAGGAATATTCATCTTTAGATATCATTGAATTTTCTGACATTGAACATAATGCCTTCTCATTTGGAAATCAGCACACTATGCTTGGTTTTATAACTCGTCCATCGGAATGTTTGACAAGTTGTTTTTTTTTTATCTGGCTTTCTGCAGGTGCGTGAGGCCTGGCAGACCTATGAGCTGGACCTGGTGAATTACCAGAACAAGTGCAGGCTGATCCGTGGCTGGGACGACCTCTTCAACAAGGTCAAAGAGCACATCAACAGTGTGGCTGCCATGAAGCTCTCTCCCTACTACAAGGTATTTTGTTTTGTCATGTATGATCAAGATTTTAAGATGTGAAAAGTGGTTATTCAGAGTAATTGTTAACTTTTTGTAAACTCAATTTTTACCTACGTGTCATGGGAAAGATGATCACAAAAGAGGGAACTGATCTTGTCCTTGTCCAGGTGTTTGAGGAGGATGCTCTGTCCTGGGAGGACAAGCTGAACCGCATCAACGCGCTGTTCGATGTGTGGATCGATGTGCAGCGCCGCTGGGTGTACCTGGAGGGCATCTTTGCTGGCAGCGCAGACATCAAGCACCTGCTGCCTGTGGAGACACAGCGCTTCCAGGGGTAAAGAGATATTCTGAGTTGGGGAAGGGGATCCTGTTTAAAACATCAAGATAAGGGTTTGCTCTTCAGTATCTCATTAGACCAGATATGATCCTGAGTAAAGCGTCAAGCTAAGGCTTTATCTCATTTATAGACCATAGTCATTTCCTGGGAGCAAAAATAGTTGTGGGTGTTTATGAGTAATGTATTTGGTTAAGCTCCAGAAGATTAACACCACAAAGAGCTGAAGGGCAGTGAAATGAACCAAAAGGATCTGCACACATTCTGACTTGATAACCTCTCTCCTGTCTGCATGTAGCATCAGCACAGAGTTCCTGGGCCTGATGAAGAAGGTTGCCAAGGCCCCCCTGGTGCTGGACATCCTGAACATCCCCGGTGTGCAGCGCCTGCTGGAGAGACTGGCCGACCTCCTGGGCAAGATCCAGAAGGCCCTGGGAGAGTACCTGGAGAGGGAACGCTCCTCCTTCCCAAGGTAGAATCATCAGTTTGTTTTACATGCATCTAAATGGGTTTATCTAAATCATAGAGGCTTGTAAATTTGTAATTTAAAGTAAAAACCTCCACACATGTACCCCAAGTGCTTCTAATGAGTAACATTTTGACTGTAATAATGATTTATTCATAATCTCCTCAAGGTGGGGGGGGGGGAATAGCCATGGCTTCACAAGACAGAATGTGAACAATGAATTGTGCTTTCCTTAAGGAATGAATATTTCATTTTTGTTCTCAGATTCTACTTTGTTGGTGATGAGGACCTGTTGGAGATCATCGGGAACAGCAAGAACGTGCCGCGGCTGCAGAAGCACTTCAAGAAGATGTTTGCTGGTGTGAACTCCATCGTCCTGAACGAGGATGCAACGATTGTCAAGGGGCTGTCCTCCAAGGAAGGGGAGGAAGTAAGTGTTCTGTTCTTCTGTATCTATATCTATATAGCTGGTACAACCGCCATTAGGCGTAACACACCAGCTTCTTGCTATACAGTGATTGGAATATTGTGTCACACATTGTCTTCAGAGAAACACAAGGAAGCAAGAAAAATCCTGATAGAATAAAACAGTAAATGTTTCATTTTCTAAAACAATTGTTTTATTTTCCATTTCCCAGGTGATGTTCAGTGCTCCAGTGTCCATCAAGGAGAACCCTAAGATCAACGAATGGTTGACGCTGGTGGAGCAGGAGATGAGGGTGACCCTGGCCCGTCTGCTGTCCCAGTCCGTCACTGAGCTGAAGTCCCTGGGAGAGGGTGCCGTGGACCCAGCCAAGTACATGCAGTGGGTGGACAAGTATCAGGTCAGGAAGCACAATCATAGCTGTGTGATAGTTGATTCATTTTCATCATGACTTGTTGAGTTCTGATATAGTGCATAAATGTCACAGAAGAGTTGGATTTTGATTTGAGTCAACCTCTGTAATGCTTAAGGTCATAAAAAGTGTTATTTTTTCAGAGGATGTAGTTCGTTTGTTTGTTAGTTCAGACCCTTGTAGTGTCTAATGGCACACAGGGCAGCAAGTTTCCTTGCTGTTTTAGGAGCAGGGTATACTTTTTCTGTAAGGCAAGGTTGCTAGCCCTTCCCCTCTAACGTGCTTGAGAGGCTACAGTGCAGATAGCATGTCCATTGAAACTTTGACCAATGGATTCATACCCTTAATCATTGCTAACACGTATCTGTTCCGCCACAGGCCCAGCTGGTGGTCCTATCTGCCCAAGTCTCCTGGTCAGAGGGAGTGGAGAAGGCTCTGACAACCATCAACGGAGGCAGCGACCTGAAGCCCATGTTGGCCATGTTGGAGTCCGTGGAGTCCACGCTGAACGTCCTGGCCGACTCTGTTCTGCAGGAACAGCCACCTGTGAGAAGGAAGAAGTTGGAACACCTCGTAATTATACCTACACATTCACACTGAGTATATCCACTTACCATATAGGATGGGATGGAAAGTCTGTTTTTACCTTTTGCTGGACCAGAAGCTTTAATATTTATGATGGAATTGTGCACTCTTGTAAGTGTTGTAAGATTGTTCTGAGGACAGTTTTGCAAGACAAGGTTTGAGTCCTATGACATGAAAAGTCCACAAAATAGGCATCACAACATGCTCCAAAATTTTGACTGAAGTATATCCCTCCAATTGTACATAGATCACAGAGTTGGTGCACCAGCGTGACGTGACTCGTGCCCTGGTGAAGGACAAGGTCAACTCGCCCCTCAGCTTCAACTGGCTGTGCCAGATGCGCTTCTACTACAACCCCCGCAACACGGACGTGCTTCAGCAACTCTCCATCCACATGGCCAACGCCAAGTTCAACTACGGCTTTGAGTACCTGGGAGTGCAGGACAAGTTGGTGCAGACCCCGCTGACAGACAGGCTGTACCTGACCATGACACAGGCTCTGGAGGGACGCCTGGGAGGATCTCCTTTCGGTCAGTCAAGCTGCTTATCAAATCCTTTTGTCAAGGAGAAAAACAGATGTAAAATTTCATGGCACAAACTTGTAAGGTGAAATTCCTCTTCAACTCTTTCATTTTGGTGTTAGATGAATACAGGCCTAAGTCCTTAAGAGACAATCAGCCATCGCAGACATAGTATTTGCCATCGTTTGACGATAGTTGATGTTACATCTTATTGTTTTGTGTGGAACAGGTCCGGCAGGAACTGGGAAGACAGAGTCTGTGAAGGCTCTGGGTCACCAGCTAGGTCGCTTTGTGCTGGTCTTCAACTGTGACGAGACCTTTGACTTCCAGGCCATGGGACGCATCTTTGTCGGTCTGTGTCAGGTAAGCCTATCAAGTTGTTTCCTTGTACCATTAGTTACAAATCTGTAAAACACAAAGTCATTACACTTGAACTGCAGTATGTGACCCATGCCTGTATGTATCAACAGTGCTCACTAATATTTTGTGAAAGATTACCTTCTTGATTTTAATGTCAAGTATGAGCTCTTTAAAAAAATTAAAGATGATGACCAAAAGTCCTGAAAGGAAACGGTTGTAAGATTTTGTACTGTTGACTGTAGGTGGGTGCCTGGGGCTGCTTTGATGAATTCAACCGACTGGAGGAGAGAATGCTGTCAGCCGTCTCGCAGCAGATCCAGTCTATTCAGTTAACACTGAAGGAATCAACACAAGGTCGATCATGTCACCTTCACTTACAACCAAACAGGCTAACACATCTAAAGAATCTGTACTCTTGTTGCTTTGGCAAAACTCACTTTGTTCCATAACAGTTAATGTGGTCCTATCATATCACTTTCACTCACAAACAAACAGGCAAATGTATCTGTAGAATCTGTGCTCATGTGTCTCTTCTTTGTTTCCCAATCTAAGCTCGCTTTCTCACATACCTATCCTTAAAATGGATTTTGACTTGACAGTCTTTCGTTCTTCAAGTTTGTCATACTGTTGTATACATTTGAACATTACTGGCAATCCCTATGTTGTAAATGTGTGTATTTTCTGTTGCAGACTCCCAGATCTCTGTGGAGCTGATTGGGAAGCAGGTGAAGGTGAACCCTGACATGGCCATCTTCATCACCATGAACCCTGGCTACGCCGGGCGCTCCAACCTGCCCGACAACCTGAAGAAGCTGTTCCGCAGCCTGGCCATGACCAAGCCAGACCGACAGCTGATCGCTCAGGTCATGCTGTACTCACAGGGCTTCCGCACGGCAGAGAAACTGGCCAACAAGATCGTGCCATTCTTCAAGTAAGTCTATTTCTTTAACAGTACCGATCACCGTAAGGTAAATGAAGTTCCCTTAGTTTGTGAGAACAAATGCTTTAAGTAGTATTGATAGGATCATTGGCTTGTTTTCGTTAAATGTGCTTGAGGTGGGCAGCGTATGAAGCCAATGAAATACCAGATCAGGGTGCGAAATACCCGGTTGCGCACTTGCGCAGCGCAACAATATTTTGGTTGGCGCAACTTATCTCTTAACCCAGGTTGCGCAGTGCGCTACCTAAATTTTGGGCCGGAGAAATCGATTTTGCGGCAATTACTTGGACGAAGTAGAAAATAATTGGACCAAGGAAGCTCACACACCCGTGTGGTGTGCACACACTCGCTTGCAGTCTCGTAAATTTTCAAACCAAACATATAAATCGACCCCCAACTAAACAAGTTAATAAAGTTACCGATACTTTTTCACTCGTTTGCATCCATAGTCAACCTGTTTTATTGTGCCTGGAACGCAAAATTCGTCGGAAAGAGAGCGCGGCTTAGCGCTCGGCTCTTGGCCGCCATGTTGAATTCATCGACTCTCGCTGAATATCGCGTGATTGCGCGAGAGTAATGACGTGTAATCTGCAGTACCGGCCACTACTGGTAGAGGGCAGTGTTTGTGTTGCTGTGTATTTCTATGGGCGAAATGTTGCTAGTGATTTTTGGGGGGCAAAATTAAAATTACAGAAGTGGAGATGGAGCCACTTTACCAATAATAAGCTGGGATTTAAAAATTCTTTACTTTGCAACAATGATTAAAGAATAAACAATGTTGTGACAGTGAGATATAAACTGGACAATGACATAGACTTTTGTATTTATTTTATGATTATCATACATGTATATCATTAATAACTCACCTGTGAATTTTTCAATAAAAAATATAGGTAATTTTATTCATGGGGTACTTTTATTAGATTTTGAAAATAGACCCAGTAGCAACTTTTATGTGAGGGATGAGAATAATGCACAGGTACAAGTCCTTTTGCAGTGTAACTATTGCAGTGTAACTCTTGCTAAAGCAGAAAAAGCAAAAAGTCTATGGGTGTTGAAAAAAGGATTTATTTGTACTAAAAAAATAGCCGTGTTACACATGAATTGTATAAGTTTGTTTGTTGTGGGTTGTGGTGTTTTATTTACATTGTATATCATTGAAACAAAAACACATTTAAGCACCAGTTATATTGTTAAAGGCTATGTAATACTATGTACTTACAAAATATAATTTCAAGAAAACAGTGAATTTTAGGTGGGGCAACCTGAAATTCTGACGGGCAACCTAGCTTTCTACCTAGGTTGCACACCGTGCAACCTGGCTCAAAAAAGTATTTCGCACCCTGCAGATTCAACTGCTAGTGTTGCTTTTTGATAACACTTTTCACAGGTCATTGCAATAGCAAACTGTGACTGAATGTTTTGTTATTCATGTGTTAAGTATGACAACACTTAAACTTGTAGCTTGTGATGTTTTGATCCATGGTTCAAGTTTATTGTGGGCATCATACATTGATGGTTAGACTGAAATTGATTTATGTTTTCGACTTCCCTTTAGGCTATGTGACGAGCAGCTGTCAAACCAGTCCCACTACGACTTTGGCCTGCGTGCGCTGAAGAGCGTGCTGGTGAGCGCCGGGAACGTCAAGCGTGACCGCATCCAACACATCAAGGAACTGAAGAAGGAGCAGGGAGAAGCCGTGGATGAAGGAGCCATTGCTGAGAACCTGCCTGAACAGGAGGTGAGAGTCATACTGTTTAAGTGCGCTAGACATTGTAGGTCTGATAACTCAAGAATCATGAATGACAGATGAGATGTAATGGAACACTGCTCAGTGCTCATGTAACATTTCGAAAGACACTGAGAACTTTGATTGTGTAGTTTGCCTTAAGTCTTTCATTTTAACTTACTGCTGTATATATACATGTCGATTGAAAGGGCATGTCTTCCGTAGTATTGTTACCTTTATTTCTGTCATAACATACATGACGAAAAAGATTTCCAAAGTGTCATCCCAAGTTTACAGGTCTCCTCTGATTGTGTCTTGAAGCCCAGCTTGTAGTAATGACTTTTCTGTGCCTGTAGATCCTGATTCAGAGTGTGATGGAGACCATGGTGCTTAAGCTGGTACCTGTGGCTTGTACCAATAGTTTTTCTGTGCCTGTAGATCTTGATCCAGAGTGTGATGGAGACCATGGTGCCTAAGCTGGTTGCTGAGGACATCCCCCTGCTGCACAGCCTGCTGTCAGACGTGTTCCCGGGGATACAGTACACCAGGGCCGAGATGAAGGCTCTCCGCACCGAGCTCACCAAGGTGTGCCAGGAGATGCACATGGTCTACGGAGAGGGGGAGGAGATGGGCACCATGTGGGTGGAGAAGGTAGGAGTCCTCCAGTTTGTGTCAAGTTGCCACAAGTCAACATGTTAATATCGTACCTGCTGTAAACAGTACAACTTTGAATGCATAGATGACAACGTAGTCATTTGTCGTGATGTTGTATTTCAAGTGTTGTTGGATATCATATTGACTCTTGGTCAGCTTTTCAAATAAAAGGTCTATGGAAAGTATCTGACTATGATTTGATAAATGAGATGTATGGCCCATAAGCAGCAATAGAAACTTCATGGTTGATTTACCACTTGATTTTGACTCAAGGAATCATCTCTATCAAAGTACAGGAGGAAATACATGAAGTTGTTTGTTGAACATGTCTACAGGTCCTGCAAGTGTACCAGATCTCCCAGCTGCACCATGGCCTGATGATGGTGGGACCCAGTGGAAGCGGGAAGAGCTCTGCCTGGAAGTGTCTGCTGAAGGCACTGGAGAGGCTGGAGGGAGTGGAAGGGGTGGCACATGTCATCGACCCTAAGGTCAGAAAGCTCTCTGTAATGCCATGACTTGTTATAAACAACTCAAGACTAATAGCATAACATGGTGTCAGAGTTTGGAAGATGTCCCGATGAGCACATGAAAGAAATTGTGTTTAGTTTATGAATTTCTTGAAAAGTATGCGATTTACTGCCTTATTAAAGTACACAAAGGAAAGATGCAAACCAGGTTTAGTGCTGCGTTAGTGGGTATTACAAATTGTGTTTTATGTTCCTTCAGGCTATCAGCAAAGACCTGCTGTATGGCACATTGGACCCCAACACCAGGGAGTGGACGGACGGTCTGTTCACACACATCCTCCGCAAGTAAGAAACTCATTTCACTGTAAAGAACCATCGTGTAGTCATTCTTGGCACTTCTCAAATTGGTTGCCATCGTCTGCAGAGCAAACATAAGAAACATGAGGGCATTCTTAAGAACATACTTTCGATGTATATCTGTAATAACACACAAGAAGTGAAACATTTGTTGGTAGTGGAGCTTCAACTTGTCAACATTTATTAAGTTCCTGGTTTGTGGGTTTTTTTGTAGGATTATTGACAACATCCGTGGAGAGCTGCAGAAGCGACAGTGGATCGTGTTTGACGGAGATGTGGACCCGGAGTGGGTGGAGAATCTGAACAGTGTTCTCGACGACAACAAGCTACTGACCCTGCCCAATGGAGAACGTCTCAGCATTCCACCCAATGTAAATACCAGCAGTCTGTTAGATTATGCACCAAATAGCATCAGTATCAACATTCTTTATGCTTGCTCCTGGTTAGTAAGCTGATGATTTGCAGTAAAGGGAATTTTTTTTTTCTGATGTACATGCAATATTTTTTTCTGAATAATCTTATGTACTCTGAAAATTGAGAAAAATAGACAGACTTAAACCTGTGTAAAGGGGGATATTTGAAAATGGAAAAGTCAAGAATCAACATTTGTTAGATGCAGCTTTCCGTTGATAATGTCACACATGACTCTTTCTCTGCAGGTTCGCATCATGTTTGAAGTCCAAGACCTGAAGTACGCGACTCTGGCCACTGTGAGCCGCTGCGGCATGGTGTGGTTCAGTGAGGACGTCCTGTCCACCGAGATGGTGTTTGACAACTTCCTGTCTCGCCTGCGCAACATCCCTGTGGAGGAGGGAGAAGAGGAGGGGACCTATGGTCAGGGTCCGGAGGCAGACAAGGAGGAGGTCTCACCTGTCCTGCAGGTATGTTAACTCTCACACAGGTGTGCCGTACAGCTTTTTCTCTCCATCAATGGGTCTGATTTATTTCTTCAGATGTCTTCAACAGATGGTCTCAAGTCGTGCTATCACCAATGGGAAAAACAAAGCAGCTGATATTAAAGAGAGTGCCACCCAAAATAGACAATTGATATTTTAGTGCTTGTGTATATTTATTTTATTTATTGGTTTGACTGTTCAGCATGCACAGCCAGGGCTGCCCAACAAGCCTGTTGCTATTACAAAGGGCTTGTCCTGCTGACAAAGTCAAGACATATGGTTTATATCATCATATTAGTGTGAATCTGTGCCAATGATTGTTGAATTTCCTGTGAGCATCTCCAGCGAGAGGTGATATTTAGTGGCTGGTTTATATCATCATATTAGTTTGAATCTGCTCCAATAATCGTTGTATTTCCTGTGAGCAGCTCCAGCGAGACGTGGCCAACCTGCTGACCCAGTTCTTCACGTCCGACGGGCTGGTGATCAGGTGCCTGGAGTTCGCCGCCCAGCAGGAGCATATTATGGACTACACTCGTCTCAGGGCCCTGGGCTCGCTCTTCTCCATGCTGAACGAGGCTGTCCGCAGTGTCCTGGCGTACAACCACTCTCATCCAGACTTCCCTCTGTCGGTAAGACATCAAAGCTACATGCATGTCTGCTAGTTTGCCATTGTTAAGAGCCTTAATGGTTGCAATTGGACATTCATGTCATTGTGAGATTTAGCTGTATCTAATGGTTTGCTATTGAAGAAATGCTAACTTAAGAATGATTGATGCAAGATACAATACATGTAATTAACTGTTTAAGATAGGTTAGGCTCCGATAAATTTTATCCTCTTTGTACTTTTTCATCCTACCTTAAGATATTCATGGCATCCTTTTAATTTGTAAAATAACAACTGGATTTATGTTTTAAGATTCCAGTAAGAAGTATGAGACATAGTTGTTTACATGTTGACATGCTGTTGTGCTGACAGTTTGACCAGCTGGAGAAGTACATCCCTAAGATGCTGGTCCATTCGCTGCTGTGGTCTCTGGTGGGAGATGCCAAGATGAAGGTTCGTGAGGAGATGGGCACCTTCATCAGAGGAGTCACCACCATACCCCTGCCTCCCAACCCAAGTATTCCCATCATCGACTTTGAGGTAAGCAAGGGTGTTGTTCATCATTGAGGTGTATATTTTCCAATGCATCATTCTCACAAAAAGTGTCTTAACTGTGGTGGAAGTTTGAGTATCTTCTCATTTATCCAAGACAAGAGTGAGTATTGACTTTGTGGTACCAGGGTTAGTCGGAAGCAGGTTGCTGTTGATCATTTACATGCCAAAGCATCATTTTTACAAAAGCTGTGTATTTCCCATGTATCTGAAGTATCTGATTAGAACTATGAAAGCCTGTATTGTGAACACCCATGTCACTGCCTGCCATGACGTATGCTGTGCATATCTGACCACAGGTGAGCATCACAGGAGACTGGCTGCCGTGGAATGCCAAGGTGCCTCAGGTGGAGGTGGAGACACACAAGGTGGCCGCCCCCGACGTGGTTGTGCCGACGCTGGACACTGTCCGCCACGAGGCCCTGCTGTACACCTGGCTGGCCGAGCACAAGCCCCTGGTGCTATGTGGACCTCCTGGCAGTGGGAAGACCATGACTCTCTTCAGCGCCCTTCGCGCATTGCCTGATATGGAGGTAAAAGAGTTGATCAAGTAGTTAGTACAACTTCAACAAGTGATTCCTGATTTTATGTTCCTTGGTCTCTTATGATATATGTATTGTCAAAACAAGACTTAGTCCTGTTGATGTGATCTGTGAAAGATAGATTTGTCAGATGCTTCTTGTATAGTGCGTCTCACTTATACATGTATATGTACAGAGATTCGTACCTGGTTTGCTTGTATATTGTTTAGCTTTGTTTATTTTGACATGTTGTTTTCTTTCTATAGCAGGGCTTACCAGCCAACCTGCATGAGTTGGAGGTAAAATGGTTTGCAAGTGTTATGACCTCGTTTTTGTTTCAGACTTTCTTCTTTCTTACAGCTGCTTTGTTATTGAGTGCTTCTGGTGTGCTCAACAAACCTAACATGTTTTGTTGGTTATCACTGAGTTGCCTTCCAACTCTTGTGTGGTTACTAGTATCCAAGCTTGTTCCTGTATGCACTTGTGCTTGGGAACTTATGTTTAGTAAAGCCATTCACTATGCGCTGGAAATCACAACTATTCCCTTCTTTTGGGATTTAGTTTATGCTGTAGTCATTTTCAACTGCAGACACTTTAATCTAGCC
Organism: Branchiostoma lanceolatum; assembly: GCF_035083965.1. Taxonomy (NCBI): domain Eukaryota; kingdom Metazoa; phylum Chordata; class Leptocardii; order Amphioxiformes; family Branchiostomatidae; genus Branchiostoma; species Branchiostoma lanceolatum. Next base: position 22,391,340 of record NC_089725.1, on the reverse strand, counting down.
TGTAGCCACAGCCATTATGATTGATCTGATTTTCATGACATTTTCTACCAAGAAGTCTTTCAAAAACTTCAGTTGGCTGTATTGACACAAGAATATAGATGAAGTTTGTATATTTTTGCAGTTTTTTGTTAAACGGTCAGATCTAGGGATCGCTATTGCACAAGCAATGCTGATTTTTAATTACAGGTGTATTCCTTTCTGTGCTCCCATACCAATGATAGAGACTGGTTAATTGCACAGACACACTATGCATTATTGTAAATGATGGTATATTTTAAGATGGAAGCCGTTGAATTGGAGTCATCCACATTCAAACATAATGGCATAAATTGTCTTGAACAGTCCACAGAATTAACTTTAAGATTGTAAGAAGAATTAAGCTCAAAAGAGCAGTATGTCCCTTAAATCTTCATTGATAAGGCAGGCTATACACAGAGCAGGTGTAACTTCAATTTACTACAATGTATATACTACTGAAAGTATTGTGTGTTCAACCATACAAAGTTCAGAGTCTGCAGTTCTTTCCCTGCATACTAACAATGAAGCTTTCTTTGTTCGCTGACTTTGGTAGAAGGTGTTTGAAGTCTTCTACAAGCTGCAAAGTTGTAACACTCAGTTTTGTGCAAAACCAAATGTTCTAGACTATATTGTTGTATTTGGACTACAAAGTCCTTGTTACCTGACTGATGATGGCAACATATTTTATAGAAGTTTCTTTGGAGATTATTCTAAGTAGCTGTGCACCTCCTTGCAGAACCACCGAGGTGTATTTTCCTCTGTGACAAAATGCAGAATTCTACCTGGTAAATATTTTGCAATGCCAGTTGCATTGACTGAATTCTTGTAATTACAAAATCATTATCAAATGCTGGTATACCAAGAGAAGTGAAGCAAGAAGTACATATCTAACAACTTTTCTCTGGACGCCATAGGTTGTTGGGCTGAACTTCTCCAGTGCGACGACCCCAGAGCTGATGCTGAAGACGTTTGATCACTACTGTGAGTACCGGAGGACCCCCCATGGCCTGGTGCTGTCTCCCATCCAGCTGGGCAAGTGGTTGGTGGTCTTCTGTGATGAGATCAACCTGCCAGACATGGACAAGTATGGTACGAATCAAAACACCTCCTACTTATTCCCTCCTTACCTTAGAAAAGTGGCAGGATTCTCTCAAGAAGATTCTGCTATGATAGTGTGGTAAACTTGCAGGAAAAGGAAAAAGTGGCATTCTTCCTGGTGATACTGGTGATACCTCTATGACAATGTTTAGAATTGAACTTAGAAAAGCATTTAGAAAGGTTATCTTAGTGGATGCCTAAGTTCAATTTATTTCCATTGAAGTGTAACATGTCCCATGATGTCCCTTTCACAGGCACCCAGCGAGTCATCTCCTTCCTGCGCCAGATGGTCGAGCACGGAGGCTTCTTCCGCGCCGCAGACCAACAGTGGGTCAAGTTTGAGAGGATCCAGTTTGTGGGAGCGTGCAATCCCCCCACAGATCCAGGTCGCAAGCCGCTGTCTCACAGGTAGGCACTGTGAAATAGTCATCTTGCTGCGTGATTGGAGCAAGGACAGGCTGTTAGTACCTGTCTTCCATCGAAAATGTTATTAGGTCTTACAGAAGGGAAGTAGATTTGAATTTAGTTTGTTTGTGCCTTGGTCGTGAATAGTGGTAGCTGCTCGGCATCTACATATAACACGTTATTAAGCAGTCAACTCCTCTAGCTACATTTGTATAGTGGGCAATCTTGAAGGAACGCTCCCCTGACATGTGTACCTGTTGCATTGTAGGTTCCTGCGACATGTCCCTGTGGTGTATGTGGACTACCCTGCAGCCCCCTCCCTCATGCAGATCTACGGCACCTTCAACCGTGCCATGCTGCGCCTCATCCCCACCCTGCGTACCTACGCAGAGCCTCTCACTATGGCAATGGTGGAGTTCTTCACTATGTCACAGGTGGGTAACTGTGTTCTTTACATATTACAAGTATTTTTATCAATTTTTGGGTTGTACTTTATCAGATTGTTTTTTCTGCTGTTGTCTTCTGCTAGGATGTACATGTAGTTGTCCACAGAATAGGTTGGTGGTTAGGTTGTATTACAGAAATTTTGGATGGTTCTAATGATTTACTTCAAGCTAATGTCGCTTCACAATACTCCCAGCTTATTGTGCCTTTCATTCTGTAAATATTAGTCCTTTTTGGACACTTTTATGGTATGAACAAACAACTGATTTTCTCCTGTTGGTGGTGTGTTTCACAGGAGAGGTTTACTCAGGACACCCAGCCACACTACATCTACAGCCCACGTGAAATGACCCGCTGGGTGCGAGGTATCCTGGAGGCGCTGCGACCCCTGGAGTCCCTCCCCGTTGAGGGCCTGGTGCGCATCTGGGCCCACGAGGGCCTCAGGCTTTTCCAGGACAGGTGATATCAAAGAAAATACTATAATTGTTGTTTTCCCGTTGTTGTTTGCTTGTGTAATCTAGAGATAGATGCAGAAAACGTGTGGATACATTTTGTTTTCTAAAGGTCTAAAGGTAAACTCTTGTGTCTAATAGTGAGTACCAAAAGAACCTGAAGTAGTGCTTGACAGTCAGCTACGATTCCTATCAGCTATATACAACGTTCTTCACCCGTCAACTGTGACTCAATCTTGATGTTGCTGTTTGATAGGTTGGTGGAAGAGGAAGAGCGTCAGTGGACAGACGAGAACATCAACATGGTGGCACTCAAGCACTTCCCCAACATCGACCAGCAGAAGGCTCTGGGTCGCCCCATCCTCTACAGCAAGTGGCTGTCCAAGGACTATGTGCCTGTGGACAGGGAAGAGCTGAGAGAGTACACCAAGGCTCGCCTCAAAGTGAGGGCTACCACTTTGGATTTGGGATTGAATTAGATTGCTTTGATAGACCAAATGGCTGATAATTCTAATGGTTTTAACTTTAGCTGACAAAGTGTCATATTAAGAGCCTTGGACCATGCATGATTTGTTGCATGTGAACTATCAGATTACTATTCTTATTGCTTCCTTTTGCTGTGAGTGACACATAGGGCAGCAAACTTCTCTAGCTAGGCCCCTGCGAGAATCGTTGGGTAGTATGAGGGAAACATAATTCAGCCAGTTCCTTCACTCAACAACTCCTATGATCCCATTGGCAGGTGTTCTATGAAGAGGAGCTTGACGTGCCCCTGGTCCTGTTCAACGAGGTGCTGGACAACGTTCTGCGTATCGACAGGATCTTCCAGCAGCCACAAGGTCACCTGCTGCTGATCGGAATGAGCGGGGCCGGCAAGACCACCCTCTCTCGATTCGTCGCCTGGATGAATGGACTGACTGTGTATCAGATCAAGGTCCACAGGTGGGCAGAACACTGCTCTTTAAAACTATGATAAACAGTATAAGTCAATGTGTTTGACATTAAACATCACAAATCTCTTGACATTTGCATACTTTTTTACAATTAAAATATCACCAACAGCAAAGTTGACTAAGCTGTAGACTTTCCATGTTCATGTAACATTGTCTTCTTTCCTTTGCAGTAGTTTTACCACAGATACTCTAGATTTCTGTCTCATGTGTGTTTTTGATATATTTTCTCCAACATGACAGGAAGTACACAGCTGCCGACTTTGACGAGGACCTGCGGAATGTCCTGCGACGGTCGGGCTGTAAGGACGAGAAAATCGCCTTCATCATGGATGAGTCCAACGTGCTGGACTCAGGCTTCCTGGAGAGGATCAACACACTTCTGGCTAATGGAGAGGTGGGGTCTCAACATCCCTAGTGAACTTCATACTGTGTTAAGTTTTCCCATTGCCAGATTTGTTACTTCATATATTGACTTCTAGTACCATGTCAACATTGCCCAAGAACTTTACTACTTAATAGGCTTTATACCAGTTGTTACCAGGTGCAGCCATTCTTTCTTCTCAGAAAATCCAGGCCAGGTTGAGGGAGGTCAAGTAGTTCTATCAGCTTTGGATTAGCTAGCTAACGTCACAGATTGGCTGGATACCTAGTAATAGCCAAGAGTTCCCCTGTTGGTATCCTGCTCAGGACTTGGCTGACCCTTACCTCTTCTGTCATTAAAAAAACTGGGCTGCAGACTGATTTTAGCTTCTCATGAATAACAAAGGTTCAAACAAAAACCTTAAGCATGTTGCCCCTCTCCCCCAGGTGCCAGGACTGTTTGAGGGTGATGAGTACACCACCCTGATGACCCAGTGTAAGGAGGGTGCCCAGCGGAACGGGCTGATGTTAGACACCGGTGAGGAGCTGTACAAGTGGTTCACCCAGCAGGTCATGAGGAACCTACACGTGGTCTTCACCATGAACCCATCCTCACAGGGTCTGAAGGACCGGGCTGCCACCTCACCCGCTCTCTTCAACAGGTCAGGCAACTTATTGAATTATAGGATCTATCATTCACATCTGGATCACAGACTTTGTATGCTGATGCAAAGTTAACTGTCTCATAACGCAGTAATCAGGACAAATTTGAAGTTTTAAGGCTTCCTCGGCTGGAAGAATATGAAGATTAGCTTTGTGTAGATAAGTTGAAGGTCTATAGATTCATGTCACTCCAGATACCTGAGATTAGACAGGGAAGTGAAGAAACTTGAATATGTCAACCCAACCACTTTTGTGCAAAAATTGGTTTAGCAGTATAGCGCCTTACAATGGCCATCATCAATGTCTTACAATCCTACACCATGTGGACACAGTGTCCTGTGACACCCTCCCAGCTGCTCTAACTGTACCTGTTTCCCTTGTTCCCCAGATGTGTACTGAACTGGTTCGGAGACTGGTCAGAGGGAGCCCTGTACCACGTCGGCCTGGAGTTCACCAGCAAGTTGGACCTGGAGCGGCCAGACTGGAAGCTGCCTGACTACATCCCCCAGGCGTTCGAGGGTCTGCCCGAGATGCCGACCCACAGGGACATCATCGCCAACGCCTTCGTGTACGTGCACCAGACCCTGCACCAGGCCAACCAGAGGCTGAGCAAACGTGGCGCCCGCATCATGGCAATCACACCGCGCCATTACCTGGACTTCATCAACCACTATGTAAGGATTTACCACATACATGTCAACCGATGAACATCTCTAATTTGAAAGTACAAAACTATGATTACATGAGAGTTTGCTTACAGTGTGGTCTTACTGATTCATCATCAACATGTTTAGCATTCACAGGTGTTATTTCTTTTCATGTTTGTTTCTTTAATGACTTCAAAGGAAGCTGTAAACTGTTGGTCTCTGTTGTAGTTATCTGTAGACGTAGATGGCAGAAGATGAACGGTGCAAGGTTCATTTACATGGTACATTACTTGAAAAGGGAATCTGTGGACAGTAATACAATTCTATTCAGTGACTAGTTCCTGGGTTGAGGTACAGTCATGTTGTGACCCTGCCCCACAGGTGAAACTGTACAATGAGAAGCGGTCGGACCTGGAGGAACAACAGCTCCACCTGAACGTGGGCCTGTCCAAGATCCGGGAGACTGTGGAGCAGGTGGAGGAGATGAGGAAGAGCCTGTCAGTCAAGAAGCAGGAACTGGAGGCCAAGAACAACCTGGCCAACGCCAAGCTGAAGGAGATGGTGAAGGACCAGCAGGAGGCTGAGAGGAAGAAGGTGGGACATGATTTGTTTTCGTGTCCTGTCAATACTTCAGTAGGACACTTTGCCCTTGGATCTGCGTGTATGTTTGGCTGCACACCTAAAAACTTTAAACATGCGCTGTAGCCACATACCCCAAAAGATGGGAAGAACTGATAACCTTTTTCGAAGATGGTTGCGAACATTTGTGTTGCCTGCACTGCTCCCCACCACTATTATGTAGAATTAGACTCAACAGAGATATGTATAAATGACAGCCAACTTGTCAGTTGGCTCATAGCTGCTCACTCGCTTGCTTGCTGGTCTACACTTTCCATAGAATAATGTTTACTGATCTAAATGTTTAATAATTGCTTGAAATTTTGTTATCCCTGCACAGGTGATGTCCATGGAGATCCAGGAGAAGCTGAAGGTCCAGCTGGAACAGATCAAGGTGAAGCGTGAGTACGTGATGGAGGACCTCGCCAAGGTGGAGCCGGCTGTGATCGAGGCCCAGCAAGCTGTCAAGGGCATCAAGAAACAGCATCTGGTGGAGGTCAGTGCCAGATAGTCATTATGTTGTGTTGCATTAAGTGATTGCTGTTAATAGATAACCCCTTCTGTGTTCCTAGTGTGTAAAAGTTTGGTAAGATCAGACCAATGGCTAATAGAATGTTAAAACTGCCTGGTTTAGGAGACACAGTAAGAAGTGCTCTTCGTTCCAACAATGCCTGACTTTAAGAGTACGATACCTTGTTGTTATCTGTTGTACATGTACTTTGCCATTTGGTAACATAAGGTACATTGTATGGCTATAGCCATTATCTGTGCATCATATGTATCAGTCCACACCCTGTTGTAAAGTGGTAATGAGTTTGTACGTGTCACAGGTCCGTTCCATGGTGAACCCGCCTGCTGCAGTCAAGATGGCCCTGGAGTCCATCTGCCTTCTGATGGGAGAACCCACATCGGACTGGAAGGCCATCCGTGGAATCGTCATCAGGGACAACTTCATCAGTACCATCGTCAACTTCCAGGTCAGTCATCATGGTAGAACCTCATCTGTTTAAAGTTCCCTACTCAGCACATTCCTTGTGCTGCCACCAGTACTGACAGGTTATGTCGTAATGTTTGATTGCTCCTTGTTACTACATGTCATCATAACTGATGGCCTCATCTGTTTTTTGCCAGACTGATGACATCTCAGACAACATTCGGGAGATCATGGTGAGCAAGTACCTGTCCGACGCCAAGTACAACTTTGAGGCAGTGGACAGGGCCAGCAAGGCCTGTGGGCCCATGGTCAAGTGGGCTATTGCACAGGTATGTTTTGGAGGTCAACTTCACTTTTTACGTTGTGTTTAAAAAATTGTAAAGATAGATAGATAGATTGATAGATAGCAAAGGATCTTCAAACTAGAGGACTGTTCCTAACCAAATAGAAATGGTGCTATTGACCATGCCTGATATTGGATGTTTCGCCGGAAGATGAAAAATGTAGCTGAAACAGTGCTGAGTCAATCATTTTGAAGTCACATGGCCATCTACTCCCAGACAGCAAGGTTTGTGACATACGACTTTTTGCTCACCAGGTGAACTATGCAGACATGCTCCAGCGTGTGGACCCATTGCGCCAGGAGCTGCGCTCACTGGAAGAGGAGGCAGACAGGAACAAGATGGAGGGAGAGGAGATGAACAGGTTGGTCCAGGAGCTGGAGAAGAGCATTGCCAGGTACAAGGAGGAGTACGCCGTGCTGATCAGCCAGGCCGAGGCCATCAAGGCCAGCCTGCTGGCTGTAGAAGAGAAGGTGACCCGTGCGACGGACCTGCTCAGGAGCCTGGGCATGGAGAGGGACCGATGGGAGACCGGCAGCGTGTCCTTCAAGAACCAGATGGCCACCATCGTGGGCGACTGCCTGCTGTCTGCCGCCTTCCTGGCTTATGCCGGGTACTTTGACCAGAACATGAGGCAGAGTCTGTTCAACTCCTGGTCGCACCACCTCCAGCAGGCCAACGTGAAGTTCCGCGCCGACATCGCCCTCGTGGAGTACCTCTCCAACGCCGACGAGCGGCTGCGCTGGCAGGCCAACGCCCTCCCTGCCGACGACCTGTGCACGGAAAACGCCATCATGCTGAAGCGTTTCAACCGCTACCCCCTGATCATCGACCCGTCCGGGCAGGCCACCGCTTTTGTCCTGAACGAGTACCGGGAGAGGACCATCACCAAGACCAGTTTCCTTGACGACTCTTTCCGAAAGAACCTGGAGAGTGCGCTGCGCTTCGGGAACCCCCTCCTGGTGCAGGACGTGGAGAGCTACGACCCCATCCTCAATCCTGTGCTGAACCGCGAGGTCCGCCGCACCGGAGGCCGCGTTCTCATCACGCTGGGAGACCAAGACATCGATCTGTCGCCCTCCTTCACCATCTTCCTGTCCACCCGAGATCCTACGGTGGAGTTTCCCCCCGACATCTGCTCCAGGGTGACCTTTGTGAACTTCACGGTGACCCGCAGCAGCCTTCAGAGCCAGTGTCTGAACGAGGTTCTAAAGGCAGAGCGACCAGACGTCGACGAGAAGAGATCTGACCTGCTGAAGCTGCAAGGTGGGTACATCTGTCTCTGTGTCACATCTGTTAGGCTGAACCAAAATTGAACTGCAATTGCCAACACAAAATTTGGGCTAGTCCAATCTTTGTGTAAGCAATTGCAGTTCAACTCCGATTTAGAATGACTTCTACCAACACAGATGAACTTTTAAGTGCACATCTGTTACGTTTCCTTTTACCACTGGATATTGTGGCAAATTTTAAGAAATACACAAAGCAAATTGTTACCTTCTACACAATGTATATGGCCTCCTTCCGTCAACAATATACACAAGAGAAAAGCTTTTCATTGCATCCTTGGTATATTTACTTTGCATCAGGTGATAACATTGATAAAACTGTAAATGGAGTTTTAATAAAGGCTTTCTTATCCCCAGGTGAGTTCCACCTGCGTCTGCGCCAGTTGGAGAAGTCCCTGCTCCAGGCCCTGAACGACGTGAAGGGTAAGATCCTGGACGACGATCGCATCATCACCCACCTGGAGACTCTGAAGAAGGAGGCTGCAGAGATCACACGGAAGGTGGAGGAGACGGATGCTGTGATGGGTGAGGTGGAGCGTGTGTCCCAGCAGTACCATCCGCTGGCAGCAGCCTGCAGCAGCATCTACTTCACCATGGACTCTACTCACCAGGTGGGCACAGCCTACACACTGTCACAATCTTTCTATGTACCATCTCTTTAAAATGCTGCACGTGGAGGTAGTATAGTGCAAATGCCATCAATATATTATATGATAGAGTAAGACAGAACAGCGTACCTTGTTCCAATGTAGGCCACAGAAGACCATCATGCAGTCCTTAGGGAACATTCTGTCCCTTCTCGTCTCAAAAGTTCCCCAGGTCTTGTTGGTCTTGAAAAATCCCCAAAGTAGCAAATTCTTGTTGTGTCCAGTGTAATGTTTAAATATTTGTCCAAAGTCTGTCCCTTGCTTCCAGATATCTTAATTTCTTAGTAACATTAGATCATGAAATGGAGACAGATAAGAGGGGAGGTGACCTACATTACAGTGTTTTCCATGTTTGTTTCTGCAGATCCACTTCCTGTACCAGTACTCGCTGCAGTTCTTCCTGGACATCTACCATGCCGTCCTGTACGAGAACTCCCACCTGCAGGGGGTCACAGACTACATGGCTCGCCTCAATGTCATCATCAAAGATCTCTTCCAGGTCACTGTTTATTTTACTTTTCAGAGCAACCAGATGGTTTTTCACTGTTTAAATTACCAGCCCTCTGCTGTAGTATTGGTTAAGGAAACAGAGATGGGCACCATGTAAAAGCTACTGAATTTGCTTATTACAACATCTCGGTTTGAATCACCCATGCTGAGGGTTGATGATTTTGTCATGCTGTCTTCTGTTTACTGCAAGGTTTAGTAAAAATCCCCAATCCATTGTGAAGATAAAAAGCTAAACTTAACACCTGTGTGATTTTGATGTGGTTAGAAGGCCTTGGGATACACCAAGTATAACTCATTCCTTTGTCACCACTACAGGAGTCATTTAAGCGTGTTGCCCGTGGCATGCTGTTCAAGGATAGGATCACCTTTGCTGTGTTGATGGTGCGCATCTTCCTGAAGGGAGTCATGGACGAACCGACGGAGTATGACACAGAGTTCCAGCACCTGCTGCGCGGGAAGGAGACGGTGGTGAAGAGCCACGAGCTGCCAATCGTAGAGGGGCTGGCCACAGAACAGGTCAGTGTAAAGACATCAAAGTTTGTCCAGAAAAAGTGTGCTTAGGAATCTGTTATGAAACAGTTATATTTGGACTGGATTGATTTTTCTTCTTCTTCTCGCGTTTGAGGTTATAGTAACTAGTGCGTAATAACATTTGAAATTCAAGTAACACTGTATACTGTAATTCACTTTATCTTCATGGTAGCAAAATTTCACGGTGTAAGGAAAATGGACATTTTCATTTCACTTCACGGAACGGATGTGTGAATGAATCATAAATAACTGCAACAGGTTTTTCACGATGATGATAAGTTCACGATACAGAGGCGACAGTGAAAACAGTGAACATATAGTTACAGTGAAAGAAATAAGAATTACAGTATTTGAGATACTCAGACCTGTGTGGCCTGTTTTCCCTGCAGCTGGAGAGCATGATGCGCCTGACGCACCTCCCCTCCTTCAGTAACCTGGCCGTGCGTGTCCAGGCTGAGGATGCCTTCTCCTCCTGGGTGGAGTCAGTCACTCCAGAGGTGGACGTTCCTGTGCTGTGGGCTGATGATGACAATCTCAGTAAGTACTGATGATGACAATCTCAGTAAGTAAATCAGAAGTTTAAGGTCACCATGTTATATCAGCCAGGTGTCTATATGTAAACAATGACATCACCTAAAACTACAAAACTTTCCTCCAGAACTGGGACTGCGCAGTTAGATCAGCCAGATTTGTACGTAATGACATCAAGCAATTGATATCTGTATGTAACATGGCGATATTGTTGGTTAAGTAAAACACAGTAAGTAACATATATGTTTTGTTGATCTTTTTGCAGCCAAGACTGGACGTGACATGCAGCGACTGCTGGTGATCCAGGCCTTCCGTCCGGACCGCCTACAGGCCATCACTCACAAGTTTGTGCAGACCGTGATGGGAGACTCCTTCATGCACTGTGCCGAGCAGGAGCTAGACCTGGCTGGGACTGTGGAGAACGAGGTAAGGCAGCAGTCTTCGGCTCTCAGATGGCTGTTAAACCACTCAACATCAATATCTTATCATAGTCTTTGGATAAGAGGCAGTATATTGCCAATGAGATTTGCATTTTATAGTCCAGAGTTTATATTGAGAGTTTATGTAGGGTTGGGCATGTATTAGGCTCTCCAGTGTCTGTCCAGCTTTGACTTGAAGGCATTGACAGTTTCGGCTGCTACACATCAAAAGATTTTTTACCGATGTTTAACGGGATACATGGCTACTCTGTACCTCTATAACACTTCTGTGACTGTTGCAGATTAAGTCCAACACACCCCTCCTGCTGTGCTCTGTACCTGGCTATGATGCCAGCGGACATGTGGAAGATGTGGCGGCTGAACTGGGCAAGGGTCTGACCCCCATCGCCATCGGGTCTGCTGAAGGATTCAGCCTGGCCGACAAGGCCATCAACACTGCCACCAAGTCTGGAAGGTACTGTGTTTTTCTTTTATTGTATATACTGAATCTTATCACTCACATGAGTGTATGATTTCTTTGATATTTGTAAGGAAGTATTTTAGTCAGACATGTACATTTCAGGGGCTACTCTCATGTATTTATTTTTAGTTGAAGAAATATGGACAAGGGAGGATTCTTTGAATACTTAACTCTGTCCATTAGCTATCATACATGCAGAGGGGAGGATATACGGTAAAAACAAATTGCTCCTGAAATTCGAACAATAGGGTGGAGAAACATGTTTTACCATGTTTTGTGTTGTGTTTTTATTTATCTGTATGGTAACATTAACCATGTGTGTTTGACAGGTGGGTGCTGTTGAAGAACGTTCACCTGGCCCCCCAGTGGCTGGTGCAGTTGGAGAAGAAGCTCCACTCACTGACACCTCACCGCGACTTCCGACTCTTCCTCACCATGGAAATCAACCCCAAGGTCAGTCAGAGCTGTATGATAAAAATGGTGTGGGAAGATTTTCCATTGCAAAAGGATTTGATACCTTTTGAAATAGTAATGAAAATGATTGGGACAGGAGTCCAAAAACCTTGTTGTTGCTGCTCCCCAAATGTCTTCAACTACTAGTAAATGATGCCACTAAGATAGCCAATTTCAGAGATGTAGACTGGAACTAAGTTACACATAGAGGTTTGTAATGAAAAATTGTACCACCACAGTACTGAAGTCTTGTGATGTAACAGCAGCTGTTCTTGTCTCCCTCAGGTTCCAGTGAACCTGCTGCGTGCCGGCCGTGTGTTTGTGTTTGAACCTCCACCTGGTGTGAAGGCCAACCTGCTGGGAACCTTCAGCACCATCCCTGCCTCACGCATGTGCAAGGTCAGCTAAATATCTCTACATCCAGCTTCTAGTTCTAATTTTTTTTAACTGCTTGATTCTTTAAAAGGAGCAACACAGTTCACAGTAAGAGACAAAAGTGTTGGTTTACAGACTAAACAGTAGACATGGAATAGTTCAAGTATGTTGTGATGTGATGTGTCAAGTACTTTATTTTGAGTGTTCTCATTGAAAGGTCATAGCCTGATGTGTTCCAATATTTCTATGTCCATATATATATTTTTACCATTGTCCTTGAATGCCTTAAAGTTACTAAGGCTAATGTTGACTGTCCAACAGGCGCCCGGCGAGCGAGCACGGCTGTACTTCCTGCTGGCCTGGTTCCATGCTGTGGTGCAGGAGCGTCTCCGCTATGCTCCCCTGGGATGGTCCAAGTCTTACGAGTTCAATGAGTCGGACCTCCGCTGTTCCTGCGATACGCTGGACACCTGGATTGAAATGGCCGCAAAGGTGGGATTGGAACTATTCACTTTACAGCATGAATAAGAAAACAGAAAGTCAATTGTGCTTTCTTGCAATGTGTCATGACTTATTTAGGCAAAGGAAAATGGTAGCTCAGAAAACTAGTGAAGAGAAAAGGCTTCCTTTGTGTTTTGAAGTATGGTATTTAAGTCTTTGTGTCCGAGAGTTCGAACATCTATAGACAGTTGTTTCCATAGTGTTTGTATGTTGTCCATGTATGACACAGCGCCAAGAATGATACTAACATTCTTGATTGGTAGATTGGTATAAAAAAGTGCTTGTGTGCTTTGTGATGATGACTAAAAGTTTTTTCTCCTCCGCTGACAGGGCCGAGCTAACCTGCCACCAGACAAGGTGCCATGGGACGCCCTCCGTATACTGCTGTCCCAGGCTATCTATGGAGGCCGTGTGGACAATGAATTTGATCAGGTATACAACATTTGCATGTCAATGGTTGGCAATGTTAAACATATCGTCTTGCAATATGCTTGTTGGGGCAATTTTGATCTACTGTCCCATGATCAATCTGGCTATGGGCTTGTAATGTGTCTGGCTAGTACGGAGATGTGACTTGGCTGATTTTGTACATTTGTGGAGGTTGTGTACATTGAAACTAGGAGCCGTGTATCCCTCCTGATCTTGTTCTCATGTTGTTCTCCCTCAGCGCCTGTTGAACGCCTTCCTGGACAAGCTGTTCACAGCCAGCAGCTTCGAGAGAGACTTCCAGCTGGTCAGCAAGGTAGATGGAAACAAGGACATCATCATGCCTGAGGGCATCCATCGGGACCAGTTCCTGCAGTGGTCAGAGGGGCTGCCTGACATGCAAACTCCATCCTGGCTGGGACTGCCCAACAATGCTGAGAAAGTGCTGCTCACAACACAAGGTAGGGTCATTTTAGGAACAGTGTTACCTCATTTAAACTTTATGAGGAAACATGGAACATTTTTTAAAATACGTTGATGCACATAGCATGAAAGTTATGATACTTTGATCATGAAAACAAACTAACTAGATGTTTAAGCATCGAGTAATTGCTTTGCTCTAACATATCATTTTCTCTTAATGAAACTTGAAAGTCCCCCCCCCTCTGGTAGCGTCTAACCGCCAGTGTGTTAAACCTACAGGGGCGGACATGATCATCAACCTGCTGCGTATGCAGATGTTGGAGGATGATGAGGATATGATGGAGGAGGGCCGACCTCGGGCAGGCAGCAGGAAACGTGCCACCAGCAGTGGGGACGGCCGCCCGGCCTGGATGCGCACTCTGCTCATGTCTACCTCCAACTGGCTCTCCCAGATTCCTAAGGTATCTCATGTTGTTTGTGATGGAAGGACATTTATCCAGATGATATGACCATTGTTACTTCACATGTTTTAGCTACAATGTATGTAATATGCTAACTTACATCTTTGACTTTTCCAGAAACTGACAGTACTGCGTCGAACAGCAGAAAACATCAAGGACCCTCTGTTCCGATTCTTCGAACGCGAGGTAAAGACAACAGTTTGAAGTACATGTAAGGTGAAGCAAGTAAATATGGTGCAGAGATCACTGTTGGAAGATGTACACCAAGACTTTTTAGAAATTGTTGTCATTCATTTGCTTACATGCTTGCTTGATTATGTCAAGTACTGGCCTCCCACTACTCGAACCACCATAGCTTGTGTGTTAAATACTTGTCCAAAATATTGTACTAGGCACCATCCTGTAAGATTAGAAGACTGGACAATAAGAGCTGTGTTTCCCCTCTGTAGGTGAACGCCGGGTCTCGGCTGCTGAGGGAGGTACGCACCAACCTGGAGAATGTGGTTCTGGTGTGTGAAGGCAAGAAGAAGCAGACCAATGAAGACAGGGAACTTATCAGTGTGCTGGCCAAAGGTAGTGTAATTTTTTTTTCAGTTCTGGAGCCCAAATCAAATGCTGGGTGTTGTAATAAGGGAAGAAGATGACTTTGTGTTAGGTTTGATGTCCTTACCTTAGACCTTTAGAGGCACATCAGGCAGCAAGCTTTGATGTCACACATTGTGTAAACAATATGCTGTAGATTTTCTGTGTGGATCATCAGCAGAGGAAAAGTCAACATTCCAAACAATGCATTAACAGCCTGTTTTTGTAAGCTAAGAACTGAAGAGTTAGGTATGCAAACTCAGATTTGATGCACCAATCCATTTGTTCCTCAGGTATGCTGCCGCAGTCCTGGCGTCGGTACAAGGTCCCTGATGGCATGACAGTCATCCAATGGGTGATCGACTTCGGACAACGAATTAAGCAGCTGCACAAGATCTCTCAGGCTACAGCACAGGGTGGTGCCAAGGAACTTAAGGTAACTTCTTCTTCTCCAACAGGTGACATTACTGTGATAGTTTCTCATGGATGGGTTGCTATGTGTGTCCTTTAGGCTGTATCAAGTCAAGGCATGCCTAAATGCATGTTTCACATTCGCTGATGCTTTTCAGAATCCTACAGTTCTCTCCTACAGTTAAAAAGACCATATGAGATATGAACAGAGAATGAAACAAGTCGCATTCTGTTTAATCACGCAAACTGTCACAATATTTGGCAATGAGTGCAACAAGGTGTTTTGATGTGCATAGTTTGTATTGAAAAGGTGTATCAGATACAGGAAAGTTTTTTCGCTTCTCCTACAGAACCAGCACATCTGGCTGGGCGGTCTGTTTGTCCCCGAAGCCTTCATCACGGCCACCCGTCAGTACGTGTCGCAGGCCAACAGCTGGTCCCTGGAGGAGCTGGCCATGGAGGTGCACATCTCTGACGGCAGCGGCAAGGACATCCCCAGGGACGGGGGCACCTTCATGGTGACAGGTCAGTTCACAGACAACGTGTAGCATATAAGTCATCCCAGCAATAGTTAAACAAATTTAAAAATCAACCTCTCGTGTATCCTTGTAGAGCATCTTAGGGCCTTGAGATGAAAGCAGGAAATGTTGGCATTGCAGTGTAGGCAATTTTAAATTCTAGTCTAGCAGACTTACTTCTAGAAACAAGAGCAGTGACACCTAGGATGGCTTTAAGATTGTACAGCCAGGCAATAGCTGCTATTGAGTGTTATATGAGTTTTAGATGGCAAGAATGTGCCACCACTTCTGGCAAGAAGTTGCATTTGAAATAAGAATGTTTCTTTTCCGTGTTGTCCAGGCTTGAAACTACAGGGAGCCATCTGTAAGCAGAACACCCTGCAGCTGAGTAAGACCATCTCTACTGAGCTGCCCATCACCTGCCTCCGCTGGATCAGGTACAGACAGAGCCATAGACGTGCTGTTGGAGTCTGATTGTTAAACCCGTGATTTGATGATGAGGATGTTATGTGTGGACATTTCAACATCTCTAGTCTTGCCAACTTTCTCTTCTAACCTTTATTTTGTTTTCTTCCTCAGGGCCCAAGGAGATGTCCAAAAGTCACCATCAATGGCAAGTGTAATTTTTTCCTTTTACATGTAACTTAAACCCTTTAATCCATAATGTTGATTGATGAAATAATTTGTATAACTAATAAGTGCTATTCTGTCATTTCTTTTTAACACTCTCTTTTGTAGTAGTAATAAGGTGTGAACCCCTGATTCGGGCCTCAGTGCAAAACGTTTCATGTCAGCTAAGATAGCCAACAGAAAAACCTGCATAAAGTATGGTAATTTTAATACTAATATTGTCATTGTTTTTATTATGTCTGACTGACCCTGTTCCCCCCACCCACAGGTGACCCTGCCGGTGTACCTGAACCAGACCCGAGCCGACCTGCTGTTCACCGTGGACCTCCAGACCGCAGGCAGCCGTTCTGGGGCCAACCACGGCTTCTACGAGCACGGTGTGGCCTTGCTGACTGCAGAGTGGATATAGACAACAACTGTCACATCAACAAGCACAGCCTCACTGTGGCTATATGTTGATGACTGTATCTTGTCAGAATGGTTGTTTTGAGGAAAACAACATTCTGTGATCAGATAAGTGATAGAAGTGTAGTTTGATGTTTGATCGACCAAATACTATGGATAGCTTACAGCTTAGAGTGCAAAGATTGCAAGTAGAATGAGATTAGAAGGGAGAGTATGTGTATGCCAATGATGAAGGTTAGAGAGGAAGAGTAAAGGATCAAGGGTAAAGGAGTGAGTTTACACGACAGAGGCTTCAGTCAGATGTTGAAGTCAGATATGATGTTTAAGAAATCAGGACAGTGAGAGATATTGTGTTAATTCAAAGTGTTGGAAAGATGAAGGGTGCAGAAAAGACTGTGAGAGAGTGGTTTACTTCACAAGAAATGATGTACTTGGAGAGGAGTATGGAGAAGAAGGAAAGAAGTGGGTTGTGGCATGTCACATACTTTGCTTTATCATGCAGAAACTGCCTTGTGGTTTCATTTTTTCTGGAAAATATTTAGCAAAACTCTATGATGTTGTGATCTAGAAAATTGGCAAACTTGAGACCAACAAGAATAGAAGATATCGATACTATATAATAGAGGATATACCAGTGGTAATGATTATAGTCAAATTAAGAGCACTGACAAGGTTGGGGTGCAAACCATTGATCAAATCTACATTGCCTTATGAATTGATTGGTGTGTTTCAGAAATATATTCGTGGTATTAGAGTCTATTAACAACATTAAATTCAATGGTGAATAAAGGTGTGTGGTTATATAACAGGAATGTTGTCTTGTGTATTTATTATTATGAAAGTAAGACTTTGTTCCATTGCACAGCATTACCAGCACCTATGACATTACACCACACAACCCTCTGCACAACAGAAGAATGCATTCAATGGTGGGCCTGTGGATCCCCAACACGTGGAAAGGTTGTTATTTTTGGCATGAGCCATGCCAGTTTGTCATCCCCAAGGACTTAATGTTAGGCAATGAAAAGAACCAAAGACTTTACTAACTGACGTGTGCATTCCTATATCTGGGTAGACAACGCTCTGCTGTGTAAATATAGGTTGTAATGTTGTTTACCAACTGATCAGCTCTTCTGATAGCAAACACTGTAAATTTTCGACGGCTATGAGTATGAATTCAAGCTGTATAATTGGTGCAGGAAAATCAAACGGAATTTTTGCTCTAGTACCGCTGACTGCATGTTCTGTAGCATTAGGCCCATTTCACTTGACAAACACATGTACATTGTATTCTAAGAATAACTTATAAGCTAAATCATGGAAGGTTGAAGTAACAATCTGTCGCCCTGGTTGCACTCTTTGTCTATACAAACAGTTCAATACCGTCGGTCACAGTCCACTGTCAACGTTAACAGTTTGTGTCCTGTGTCGTGCTAAAGGTTAAAGTTCTGTCTCCCGATCGATTATGCAATAGCTTCCAGGCTCATCGGACCGTGATACCCCAATCTGTGATCGGGACAAGTGGTTCTGGTCCGCAGTCATGAGTGTTGCAGCTTTATAGAATCGACTGCGCCTCACTTGTTTTGCGCTATTGTTGGCTGAACAAACAGACGCCGTTCACACGGATCTAGGGTCAATAGGAAGAGACAGAAATGGGTCAGCCTGAACAATCCGCCGGTGCGTCAGGACAGACACGTGAAAAGAAGTCCAGAAGAAGTCGGAAAAAGGGACAAAAGCCAGGAGAAAAGGCGAGCGAAAAACAGGTTAGTCATCCTGAAAATGACCGGGGCGAGGGCGCAGCAGCAGCCGGTACCAATGCTACAAAAGGCCGACGCAAGAAGGACAAAGCTGGTGCCACACAGGCTGGACAGCAATTAAACGCAGGTAAAAGTGCTGAAGCCCCGCCCCAGGACGGTGGTCCACAGACGTTTGACGGACCGGGACGTTTAGGAGAAGAGCGTAACGGTACAGACCACGGGGGGTCAACGGGACCTGCTCCGCGCGGAGAGGCTGCACCTGACCAGGGGGCGGGACCCGCACCGGCCGCTGAAGGAGACTCGGAACAGCATGAAAAGGTGGGGCTCGACCAGAAACGGCGGAGAAATAAGAAGAGTAAGGAGTCTAAGCTTCTTGTCTATCGTCGGTTAGGGGAATACATGCCTGAAGAGGACGAAAAGAAGTTGGATGAGGTCCTTACGAAAAAAGGAATAACGGAAATCGACGATAAATCTAAAATGGCTGCCGAGGTGGACGGACGAGGTGACGTGGCCGACGCGGTTCAAAGTCCAGCGGCTCCGCCGACAGGTGCCTTGGCAACCGGCGGTGACAGCGAAGGGGAGGGGGAGGACACGTATTACAGCATTTTGGCGCAAATACAGGAAACGGTTGATCAGGCGGCAGAAACCCTGTCCGATCCTACGGCTGAGGGTGAAGTTCAAGTTGAAGTTGAAGACTCGCCCTCCTCCTTTGAGGACATTCTAAAATTTGCTGCAGCGATGGAAAGTGCCGACGCTACTACAACCCAGGATGAAAGTCCGCCATCAACACCTGCCACCACGGACGCAGACGGCCCTCCGCAAGTACAGGACATTCCTGAAGTGCCGACCAGCCGTATCACGACCACTGGAACCGGGGAAGTCAGCTCAAGTAGCAGCTCCCACCCCAAAGATAGAATAGATGTTGACACGGCAATTTCACATGTTGCAGAGAAAGAGCCAAAGGTCCCTAACGCTGGGGAGGATATGGAAGACGACGCCAAGGTGCAAGACGCCGAAACACTGGAGGATATGAGTTCAGACAGAGGGGACAATTCTCCACAGACTGAAGTCAATGCCAACGACACAGGAGTAACTGAGAACGAGCCAAAATCAACAGAGGAGCTACATTCAGCTGGGTCAAGTGCTGGCATGGAAGAAAGCTGTGAAGAGAGTAACATACCAGCGCCACCCGAATCTTTTACCAGCGAGGTAAAAGAAATCAATACTGTTGAGGTAACACCCGAACAGGACACAAGTGAGGACGAGCCACTTCCAGTTCCAAGTGCCGAAGATCCCGGCAAAGAGGAAGACGGCGAAGTGGGCGAGACCACACATACTGAAACGACAACTCCCGCCGTAGAAGTCCCCCCTGTCATCTCAACAGCTGAGGTAGAGCCTTACCCAGTCACTCCAGCTAAGTCAGAAGATGACACGACTGAGGCAGTTAACGAGGAGGATCTGCTTTTGAACGCCGAAGAAGGGGAAGCTATCGCCATCAACCTGCCGAGGCATCTGTCAGAAGAGGTACAGGATACGGCTACTGAGTCTGACATGGGAAACAAATCAGCAAAACAAATGCCTGATGACGAACAACCTGCTAGTAAACAAGAGGCAGTGGATGATGCGACGGGGGTGTTTGACGATGATGTCGCGGACATCTCTACAATGTCACCCGATAATCAGTCAAATTTGCCAAGCGATGTACCAGCAAACCCAACACAAACCTCCGAGGATGAGATAGAAGTAGAAGTGACAGTTTCAAACGAAACGCCGGACACTCAGGAGAATGCGGAAGAAGAAGATCCAATCGAAGCCCCCAACTACACCCCTCCTCCGCCGACAGATTCAGCGGACCCCGCCGTCCCGGTGGAAGAGAAGAGCGCCCAGCCGAAACAAAAAACGGCAATCGTTATCGGGAAAGTGTCAACTCTTCCGGATGATATACCGTACATTGACGACGTCGATGAGCCAAATGAGGAATCTGACACCGAAGCACACGCTGACGAAACCACTCCTCTCAACATTGAAGTCCAGACGGCTCCTCTCCAAGTTCCTAAGGTCGCTGAAGAAGAAGCTCTGATCGAGACAACCGAGCCGACACGAGAAGATGAACCCTCCACGACCCCAGAGGAGAAACCAAAGAAGAAGAAGAAACGATCCAAGTTTTTCTCCTGCATGTTTCCATGCGTACAGCCTCATAAAGAGAAGAATCACTAGCTTCCTTATTATGCAGGAGTTGCGAAAACGGTGGATTCATAAGGCATGTTAGGTCAGACTTTCTAAGAGATTTGTAGCTGCACGTGCATCTGCCATGATCCATGAGAAATTATTAGTGAGGATTGTCTAATAACTGCTTGGACAGAAATGATGCAGACACGACTTGTAGTATGAGTAGAACAGTAATGAACGGTAGAAGCCATCGCTCATGTGACTCTCTGCAATAAGAGCAGGTGTAAATAATCTGTCATGACAGGTATGATTAATTTGCACAATAACACCATACTGTGGTGTACCACAAGTTGTTTTTCTGGTTCACGATTCTTACTGATTTTAGAGAACACTATGAACTAGAAATGGCTGTAATAGATATTGTATGGTGTGAATTAATATTCTGTAATCACAGCTATGATTTCATGTTGCTTACCCATCCAGATGTTCCCAGTCATCTGTGTTAGATTCCTGCAATTCATAGGTAATGACTTCTACAAGCCAGACTGCCATATAATTGAACATATTGGAAACTGTGTCCTACCCCTGTAGCTTTAAGTGTGGAAATAAATTTTTAATTCTGACAAGGTCTTTGGTATTGAAACTACTGTAATGTAATCTCTTTCACTAAGCTCATGGGATTCGTTGTCAGTAAATGTGCTTAATTTAAATCAGGCACAGGGCAGATGGTTTAAGCATTGCACTGGGGAATCACAGATTGAGTATTTCAAGTTCCTGTACCTCATGAATCCCTTTAGATGAGGCCATAAGCACTGGAAAGATAACACCCCTTTTTTTACCCCCAAAGACCAGTAATAGACCAAGTTATCAATGTTGTAAGTTTAATGTAGAATGTATCCTACACTATATCAGCTTTATGTTAGCTTGTTAAAACAAGCCTGCCCTCGGCCTTGTCAAGTGGCACCTGCATTAGCAGGTCTGTGCTCAGTTCAGGTCATAGGGAAAACATCCCAGAACAACGTATTTTTGATACTAGTAGTAGACAGTGGCCGATTGTCCACATTGGCTTTCCTTTTTTTTAAATCTCAAATTAGTTCAATGTGTTGGTCAGCACATGCAGAATCATCAATCAGTAGAGTTGATTCTGACATGTGCAGAGAGACATTTTAAAAAGAAATTAACAAGCTGCTTTTCATAAGTCCCATAGCTTGTGTTTATATTTCAATTGAGTGAGAACATTGGTGGGGACGTGGTTTTCAATCATAGCTCTCTGCAGCACATAGACATTCACAGGGTCATCATACCCCCCCCCCCCCTCCACACACACACAAAATGCCAACATTGCAGTCCTTCCCGACACATGTAAACATTAGTGATGAAAGACACACAAGACTTTGACTCTTTGTCGCAGTTAATGTTTTTATTAGCATGGTTTTCATCACCTTACATTGGAAAATGGTAGTACTGGTATATGTTAGTCTGGAAGTGGAAGTACATCTTTTTGTGCACATATCTGTATAGCTCTGGACAACTTAAGTGTTCAAAAAAATTTCTTCCATATCAATTTGGCCATAAATACAAACATTTAGGTAGATCACTTCTACCTGACCCACAAACTTAGTAGAAATCACCTCTACAACTAAAACATTCTTTTCATCATGTGAGTCTGTTTCTTTAACCACCAGGAAGGCAGTTTAAAGTCTATAAACTACAACAAATCAATATTTGATTAGCAGACATTCCATAAGCTACCTTCTATTGGCACAAATTGTAGCAATAAAAAAGGAAAATTCTGAACAAGGAAATCCAAACTTATCTAATACAAGCCTGTAAGTCTTGTAGATAATACCCAGACCGTACTACAGGTTCCATAAAAGATATATCCTTACCATAACTAAGAGACCTGATTTACAAGATGACTGGCAAGTGAAATTATATCTTAGCCAGTCTTGTCCACTTCTCCTATCAATGATACCAGAGTCCTCATGTAACACTGGGGAAACAGTAGATCTATACTGTGTTTAACTAAATCCATAAAAACAGAAGACAATAACAAATATGTCTGAATCCTGGACTCACTTCTTCGAGGGTCTGCAAAAAAAGAAGACATCAAAATTACAACATAGTTCAAATATTGAGTCCGGTGCAATGGCCTAGTCGGTGTTCGCCTTGCACATGGTAGGTCGTGAGTTCAATGCCTGGCCGAATCATACCAAAGGCTTTAAAAATGGCACATACTGCCTTCTCTGCTTAGCACTGACAGTTAAACACACACCACTATCAGTGGACTTGCCCCCTGATGCCGCCCCATGCACCATCTGGTATCTTGTGGGTATTTGAAAACGAAGACTATTGGTGCTACGTCTGTCTATTAAGACCAAGTGACACTGACCTGTACACTCCTACCACAACTGCATGGTCCCTCTCGTATGGTTCCAATGTCAGCTGTTCTTTTGGGTGCATCTTCTCTGACTTCATCTTCTTAACTTCACCTGCAAACACAGCCTCTGCTGATGCTGTGGAGTCAATACAGTTGGCCTGAAAACAGAACGATACATGACAGTTAGAAAACAAAATATGTCACCACTCCGGTGTATGTGAGCTAAGGAACATCAAAATGTGCCCTTGCTGCAATGACACTAAAAGACAACAGTTGTATTTCAAACCAATCCATATTCTTCTGCACTTACAATATCCTTAATCCAATACAATATCCTTATCCTTAACAAAAATTACAATAGCCTTAATGAACACAATAATTAATCAAGATCTAGCTCATAGTTCTTTATAACAGATATCAGTACATTTCTTTAAATGGGTACATACTACACATAGTCAAAGTGCATCACTGGCTTAATCTGTATTCCAATGTGATAATCTCACCTTGATAGAGATGACAAAATGACCATCATTCTTCAGGAAGTTATGGGCGTTGATTGCTACTATCCTGGTCTGGTCTGGCTGGGCAACATCTGCAAAGATTGTGTCCACCATACCTGTGCACCAAATACACAGACATTTATCAACAACTTGTATCTCATTGTAAAGGGTAACAAACAAACAAACACATACATACAACATGTATAGATACCACCAAACAATACACAAGAGTAATCACTAAAAGATGCACAAAGCACCAGTGCAATACTGAATGTGCAGGTGGAATGCTTATAAAGATTTTCGCCAAATCTTACCGACTAACATCCTGTACTTGTGAGGGTGTCTGGCATCTTCTATGATTGGAATGATGTTGGTTCTCTTCTTGGCCACGTTGAGGAGATCTCGGCCTGACCTGTGGGAGAACTCTACAGCATACACCAGCCCTTCCTGTAACAGACATGGAGAACTTCAGCATTGGTCACATGTCTAGGGTGTTCCTTTGTATCATCTGAAGTTCTGAACTAACCCCAGCCCCCCCCCCCCCCCCCCCCATCAAAAAGTATGCCTCTGAATAGTGTCCTGGGTGCCATCCTAACAAGTTTTCTGCAACCCCATGCTCTCTGGTTACCAACTGTTGATAAGAGGGAGTGTATGGGAGTCGCAGAAAACTCACTAGGATGGCACCCAGGCTATTTGAAAAGCTGCCAATGGAGAAATAATCAGTGATACCTGGCTAGTTGTTGTTACTTACCGGCCCCACCAGGTCGGACACGTGTGAGACAGTGGTGCCTGAGGCAGCCCCCAGGTACAGGACCTTGGTGCCAGGAAACATGTGGATCTGGTCAATCCCACCTAGGATGGCTGCAGCCAACTTTGAACGGAACGGGTTCCACACACGGTACTCCAACTTGTTCTCCCCCTCCTGAAACAACATCAAGAAACAGCTATGAGGGAGATGTGACTACAAATAGCTTATAAAGCACGGCAAAATTTCATTTTTGTACTGAGTTTCAACAACAGCCAAAGTAGATCTGAATATATTAATCTCTTTGGGCTCAGATTTCCAGATTTTTTGGTGCATTCCTACATTTTGTTAAAGTTTTCGCCACCCTCTTCCTTCAGAACAAATAGTTGTCTGCATAGCTTCACTCTTAGAAACTGAGCTCTTCACTTCGTCATCTGATGAAGTATTCCATACACTACCTCCACTGTTATCCTCTTCTCTCCATACACGGACTCTCCAACCACCATGTTCTTGGTGACAAGGGCATCCTCCTTCCCTCGTGAAATGAACACCCCTGTAAAGCACAGCAAAGCACAACTGGTTAATAACAATGCCAACATGAAGTTAGTGTAATGAAAAAAAAAGTTAGACAGACTGACATCTTCAATATTTTACCATGCTGACAATCCTTTACCATGAATTGTACATACCTGCATGCCTGTGAGGTTCGACAACCACCTTTCTTCCTGCACCAAAGCCACCCCTGCCACCACCTGGAGAGATACAGACATGTTTGATTAAGTGGTGGTAACTGGTTCAGAACAAGTCATAATGTAGCATTGGAGTGGGATGTATAATGGCTTTTTTGTGGGTGACAAGAATATGACCCACAATGATAGCCTCCTGTGTAGCAGTGTTCAGCTACAAAACCTTCCTCGGCATTGCTCAGCTCTCAAACATTTTTCATTTGCATATTTGACTAAATGTATGGTATACAAGAAATTGGCTCTACTGTAGCTGAAAACAGATAACTACATTGGACAAACAGCATCAATTTAGTAATGTCAATTGTATATCTAAGACTAAGAGTATGATTCCTACTAACCCATATGATGTGCAATCACACATCCAATCCTTTGAAAGACAGCTACAAGGTAGAGCAAAGTAATTTTTCATATAGTGGTGGCTTAAAAAAATTCTTCTTCACAGTTTGGTACACTTTTTTTGTGCGTATTAGCATCAGCCAATGACTTTTAAAATAATCAGGCAAACAGAACTGTAGTCACCATGCCACACATATCATATTTGTAATAACTATGCAGTATGCACTGTCATGCATAGACTTGCATATACATATAGGCAGTCAAAGTAGATATTAAAAGCAGGTATTTTTCTTCTTCTTTGTTTGATCCCAAGGGTGCGATATCTTGACTGAAAGCTATCGCGCAGTGCATTAGTATGATTCATATAGATAGCTTCATATGAGAATCATTTCTGTTCCTCTAGCCTTTTGAAGGTATTCAAGACTCCACAAACAGACACTGGCTGAGCAAGCCAGGGATTACAGTTGGAAGTGATTCAATGGTGTTCTTCAAAGACAACGTGAGGGATGCAGACATATTTACCTCTGCCACCACGGCCTCCGCCACGACCACGGCCTCTAAAGCCACCTGCAAACACATTCCACAAAATGGTCACATTCAAGTCATCCACCACCTATGCAGGTTTTCTATCAATACTAAAACACACTAGGCAGACTTCCTCAAACTCTCTGGATAGGAAAGACTGTGTATTTCATATACATCTTCTTATATGTACAAATATGTCTGCTAATGTCGGAAACATTGGAGTCAACTATGACTGTCAGTAGTACTCAATAAGCACCATCATTTCTACCATTAATAGGTTGCAAAACAGGTTACATTATCTACATGTAATATATCATGAACAGATAACATAACTTGGAAAATACAGGTAAAACAAGGACAATTTGTGTATGTAACTTGCTTCTAAATTGTTTGCGTCTTATCCTACATGTACATTAGATATTTACCTCTACCTCCACGGTCACCGAATCCTCCTCTTCCACCTACAACACAAAAAAGGCAGTGTGAGAATTGATCTAGATAGATGAACATCATAATCATAATTTCGGGCTGCTTGCCTGAACAAAGTCTACTCTTTCATTCCTGAAGTTCCTGTGTACCGTTATGTTTTTTTTTAAACAAAAGTACGTTCAGGAATTTTTAGCTCTAAAAATCCATACGATAAACTGAAAATACAATGAAACACATGAAAGCCAATACAATATATAATATTACCACATGCCAGAAGTAGATTGTACATCAACGCTTAAATTGATATTCTAATACAAACATTAACCATCAACTTCACAGATGAAGCTGTCTTAAGTTCCATACAAACCAGCGTCTTTTCATATAAAGCAGTTGAACTGACCTCTGAAACCACCACCACCACCACGTGGTGAAAATCCTGGAATCAAACAAAAGGGTAGGTTCAACACTGACAGAGAAAGCGAAATTTGCTTTCACACACTATACAATATATCCATGACGATAATATCAAGTGAAGAGCAAGAAGACTTGTGGCAAGTGTGTGTTGGTATTTCTTTAATTCAAAATTACACTGTTGAGTCCGACTCATGGTGTATTGCTATTAGATCTTAAAATATTGCAAATATTGGAATTGCTAAACACATACCTCTGCCGCCCCCACGTGGTGAGAAACCTAATGGAGAAGAATAGCAGAAGATAAAACAATGGCTACAAACTAATAGACTATTCAAGGAGAATAGTATAGCTGCAAGACACAAGGAACTTCTTCCAAAGCTGTTTAACAGCACACCAGAACAGATTTGTTATGTCATCCTTAATAAATCCTATTTGAATTTTGCA
Organism: Branchiostoma lanceolatum; assembly: GCF_035083965.1. Taxonomy (NCBI): domain Eukaryota; kingdom Metazoa; phylum Chordata; class Leptocardii; order Amphioxiformes; family Branchiostomatidae; genus Branchiostoma; species Branchiostoma lanceolatum. Next base: position 22,364,369 of record NC_089725.1, on the reverse strand, counting down.
GACAATTTCGTAAACGTATAGTATACGTTTACGAAATTGTCTGCAAAATTCAAATCAAGCTCAGCTCTGGACTGGAGTGATATTCTCTATCTGATGGCGATGATGATCTATTTCTATGAATAAAATAAAATGCACTCTCACCTCTGCCACCTCCACGCGGTGAGAAACCTATGAGCGAAAAACAACAGTAGATGTCAACAAGAGGACTTACCCAAGTTACTGCCGTAATACTAGTAGTAGTATCACTGTGCTATAATTTCTTTGATATAAACTAAAGATTGCTGACGGTGCAGCACTAATTTCTTATCATAATTTAGGAATCTGGAACTAGTGGAAGAAATGGACTGAAGTTCAAACTGGAGGTCAATCAGAGGGTTCTGTGTGCCGTGCATCTAAATCAAACTCACGGTGAAATCGAAAAAGCCGTTTTAATATGTGGGACCAAAGAATAGAAAATTACCTCCTTGGTGGGACAAGATTTTAAAGTTCTAATTTTGACATGAAAAACTTTATCCTGTTTAGCTAGGTCTTGTAAAGATGAAGTAATAAAGAAGTACCAGATGGGACTAATTAGAACTAATCAGAAATGTCAGAATAGCTATTCGTAATTGGATTGATAATTCTTCAGTATAGGTTTTGATGAAAGTTTTTCGCCACCAGTGGTGTTTGGCTTTCTCTGCGGCGTGGTACGCGCACGTGTTTGAGGCGCCCCCCTCCCACCATGCTGTGGTCATATACCCTACTATCGCATGCTTTATCCCTCCCCAATCAAAGCATCTTACTCCGCGACCAAGCATAGAAATCAATATGCGTTAACAACACTCCCAAGACTTCATAAAATGGAAAATGTACCTGGTCTTCCCATGGTTTTGTTCTCGGTATATGTCTCGAACTGAACTAAACTTCGCAGCCAGCGGGTCAGCCAAACAAGCTAATTACGCATGCGTAATAATACTCATTTCATGCAGCTTTTTTTTGGTTAAAAAATTTCAAATAAAATGAATATAGCATCTTCCGGACAATCTATCAAAAACTAAACGCTTTTATTCCTTATGAATCGACCAGAGATCAGGGATTTGGGCAGCTCACAACGTTACGTCTTCCTAATTAGCATAATTTATGATTTCCCCATATTTCTAGGCAGCAGCCATATTGGACGTTGGAGGTGAGTATTTCCATTGACTGAATCTATCTCTGTGTTTGATAATCTGACGTCCAGGTGACTTAAGGTGTCATTTTATATGTGGTACGTTTATTGTTTGTTCTTATTAGGGTCATATTTCTGCACTCGCTTGTAATTTTGGTGTGAATCTGAAGGGATTTTGTGACGATACATCACGTCATCCGATACTGTTCCGCTTTTCCAGTTTTACACTTTCAAGCAAATACGTCTTTCATGTCGTCACATATGATATTCGTGTGGAGGTTTGCCCAGAGACGGAGTCCGTCGGTTCATGCCTTGTAACATTTCTTGGACTGTCAAGTGCTGGTACAAAATTTTGATATATTTTGTCAAGTCTCTGATATTTTACCTACTTCCTTCCATTTATTTGTTGCTGTGCAATGACAACATAGCTCGATAGCATCAAGCTAACCTCAGGCCCAGGGATATTATATGAAATAGTCTTCTGGCCATTTGAATATTTTGACTATTGACGGGGAGGGGGGCAGGCTGTCTCAAAGTGTACATACCCGTGTGTCTCTGGACTAGGTTTATTTTTATCATGCTAACGCAAACGTCCTTTTTACAGTCACCAACGCAGGTAAGGTGGTTTCTTTTGTTGTAAATTTATGCAGCTGGTCAGGCTCCAGAGTTTTAAAGTTTTTGACACCAACTGTTAACAGGCCCACGAAACACGGAACAACATTTTCCCCTCTTTTTATTTCAAGTCATAACCACCTGGAGTTGTTTTCTCAACCAGATTTCAATGCATTTGCTCCCCAGGAAGCAAAATTAACCTTGATATACTAACTCCTGGCAACCCACAGGGAAACATTAACAATGGCGCCTATGTCGCATTTGCTCGCGGCAGCTCACAATAATATATATTTAAATATATATGTGAAATTTCCATCTTAAAGTAAGCTCCCCGGCAGCTTCAGGCCGTAATTTCGCTTTTTGTCGCAAAATCACACGAGATCTCGCGAAACTCGCGAAACAGGGCAAGATCGCACGAGATCTCGTGAGGTCACATCAGAACTTCATATCTAAATGTATTACAACTCTTCGGACGTGTCTGAGCTTACCTCTCAATGGTACCCCCGTGCGGTTTTCGCCATCATCTTTATGACAAATCTACCTACAATTTGATATAAATTCTAAATGCGTACCACGAAGAGAACTTATTCTACTAATTCCAGTTTGGTGGGAAGTTTGAATGGGCCAAATGGGACGCCATTTTCCGGTCTGTCGCAAAATCGCTAATTTGCATAAAATGGCCGAAATCTATTGTCGGTAGGTCGTTTCCCTGTGCAACCCCAAGGCTAGAAAAACCTCCCATGCTCCAGCCTTGTTAGGAAAAAAATCAGGATTTATTATGTATCCAGCGCAATGCCCTGCCACTAGTCACTAGCTACTTCTTTGGTATGCTGGACCCCTGTTTCTCGGTCTACATGGCAGACATGTCCACCGGCACCCACGAAGTTCATGTCGGGTATTGCCTGTCTCTGTACAGGCTTCTAAATCTCCTTTGTTGAGCATGTAGTCTGTCTCATCTATGTATGTAGGACAACACGTATTGCAAACAGGAAAAAATTATCTGTTGTATGACGAAAGTGGCAGTTCTCCCGCCATTTTGAATTCCCACACAAGAGGTCACCGGGTCACGCGTCCCACCGTACTGTAATTCTGCACCAACGGTGTCCCTTGATACTTACTGACTGTGTGTCTAAAGACAACCGTCGCTCACAATGATAGTCGCACCACCGTTAAGTGTTATCAGTCTATAGCAGGCCTAAGTCCAAGCAAAGCCATGACTAGCAGTCAAGGTTCACCATTGTAGATCATGTTTTGTTGTTTCTTTCTGAAGGCAGGTATCGGATAATCATTGGCTAAGGAAATAGGGTCAGAGTATAGCTTGGAGTCTAACTTAGTTCAGTCCAATATATGGATTGTCCCAAGTGTGTAATTTTTCATTTTGAAATATCCTATGTAAGGGTAGGCTCGTCCTTTGGAAGAAGATCCAGAAATTTTGCATATCATACTTCATACTCATAGTCATTAGTGCCCAAATAAGTGATCTAATCACCCTCTGGTTTTTCCTCTTGCAGGTTGCAAATTTCCTTCCAACACGGATAGATGGTGAACCTGATCTGCCTTGGAATTCCTGATGTGATATTCAAGTTGAGGACTAAATAGTTAACTCATGAGTCTATTTTAAAGACTTGGACCACAGATTTTGATAAAGACAAACAGATTTTTTGTATCATTATTATATTCAAATATTATATTTGCAATTTTTGAGATTGCAGCAAAGTTGAGCACAAAGACTCACATGAGATAGAGACTCAGAAATCAAAAAGACTGTTAGACTTTGTGTTCCCAGGAAGGAACATATGCCACAATCTTTTTAAAAAATCCAACTGGGCCTTAGTGGACACAACTTCTACTTTGAAAGTATGGCAGCAACAAGCATGAATAGTATGAGTGTGGCAAATCATGCCGGCCCCATCAAACAGATGACTAAACCTGTGGGGATGCCAAGTGGGACAGGAATGGCTGCCAACCATGGCCAGGCTGTTGAAAACAAGCCCAGCACAGGGTAAGTGTGATAAGTCTGGTGTATTTAACATGAATGTAGCAAACTTAATCTTTCTCTTACATTCACAAGTTATTTGTGTTCATTTTCTATTAGCAACATTTGATTGAACTTGAAGGTTAAGAAAAACAGCTTGGATTCAATGCTAGTTGAATGCTTCTAAAAATATTTAAATTCTGTTTTAATCATTGAAATAGATAGGATAAAGGCTGGTTCACCTCAGAATCAATTTTGCTACAAAAATTTAAGGTATTTGGTATTTTTATAAACACTACTGAATATGGTGTTTTGTTTGAACATTGTCATGTCCTTTCTCTTGGTAGGCCTGGTGAGGACTGGAAGAAAAGTCTGAAGATGCCTCCAAAAGATACAAGAATAAGAACAACAGTAAGTATTGGTATCTTCTGTTTTACTCTTTTGATAGTTGCCTTATTTTGCCCGTCAGTTTGTGTTTGTATACATAATAGCCTATGGCCTTTCTCCAAAGATTCATGAACATATCTGTCCCCTTTTAGGATGTCACTGCTACCAAGGGAAATGAGTTTGAAGACTACTGCTTAAAGAGGGAGCTCCTCATGGGTATCTTCGAGATGGGGTGGGAAAAACCATCCCCAATTCAGGAAGAGAGCATCCCTATTGCACTGCTAGCAAGAGATGTGTTAGCTCGAGCCAAAAACGGTACTGGGAAGACTGGTGCTTACATCATTCCTGTGATCGAGAGGGTGGAATTAGATAAGAATCATATCCAAGGTAAGATGATAATCTGTTGGACTGACTGATTACATTTGTATGATCATGTAGTTGGTACCTCTTTTTATATAAAAGACTGTCTTATCCTTATGTGACATGAAAAATTCCCTCTGATTGCAGCTTTGGTACTTGTGCCAACACGTGAACTGGCCCTGCAGACAAGCAGCATCGCTACTGCACTAGGCAAGCACTTGGGAATCAGATGCATGGTCACCACGGGTGGCACAAGCCTCAGGGATGACATTATGAGGCTATACGACACTGGTAAGTAATCTATAGTACACAATGTTCTTGTTGTATTGGATGTGTGATTTTGTAGACACTGATTGAAGTTGAATACAATGACTGTTATGCTAAGTCATGGTTGACATTCTTGTCCACAGTGCACATTGTGATTGCTACTCCCGGGCGCATCCTCGACCTCATGAAGAAAGGTGTGGCAAAGATGGACCACTGCCAAATGCTCGTTTTAGATGAGGTATTTATATCCTCTCTTTTCTGGTTGTATGTCAGCTATTTCAGAATCATGCCATCTTGCCAGAGTAACAAGATGTCAGGCATTGCAAGATAATATTGTGGTAATGTGTACTTTTTTGTAGAGCTGTGCAAGTGCAGAAAACCTCTAATAATGATTGAAACAAAACTGCTACTGTAATAGTACATGTACAACAAGCTTTCGAAAGAAAACATTGTCAGCTTATATAAGTTTATTGCCAACTTCTTTCTAACAGGGTGACAAGTTGCTGTCTCAGGACTTCAAAGGAATGCTGGACAGTGTCATCAGTCACCTGCCAAGGGAACGGCAGATTCTGCTCTTCTCAGCCACATTCCCCCTGTCAGTGAAGGACTTCATGGTAAAGCATCACTCTGCACTGAGAAATAGAACAGCAGTTACATTTATGAAGGCTTGTCATCCAGGAGGGAATAGTAATGTTTTGATTAAGTCTAAACCACTGGACAAATGTTTGAGAATTAGACTGATGCCATCTGGTATTCTTCATGGTTAAAACAATTTTTTTTAAAGAGATTTATTTTTATTTTCTGAATGACTAATTGAAGATATTATAAAAGCAGTTGTATTACTGTTATGTGTTCTGAAGTTAATTGTCCACATTAATATAGACACAGTTTGTTGAAACCAGCCCAGGGGCGCACCCGGGGGAGCCACGACCTCAAGTTTCACACCATCCACGCTAGAACCGACACATATAAACACTCTTTCTTTCCCCGTACCATCCCTCAGTGGAACACCCTGCCTGGCACGGTTGCGACGGCTCCCACCGTTGAGTCGTTCCGTGCCAGGCTGGAGGCCTGCCCGCCTTAGCCCGGGACCTCAACTCCCCCCCTACCTTGCCCCTGAAGGGGCTATTTGGGGGTATCATATGTAGATGTAGATGTAGATGAAGTCCTTCCCGATCTTATAACCTGTTAACCCTGAAAAAGTTGCTGTGTGTCATAGATAAATGCAATACAGTAGTTACTAATTGCTGCTATTTTTTTCATGATGACCAGAAACGTCACCTGAACAAACCGTACGAGATTAACCTGATGGAGGAGCTGACGCTGAAGGGCATCACCCAATACTACGCTTTCGTACAAGAGCGCCAGAAGGTCCACTGTCTGAACACCCTGTTCTCCAAGGTACACCTTTATTTTCTCTGTGTCTTAGGAGGTGTTTTGACTGTCTAGATCCTGCCTGGTGTTTCAAATGTAGTCAAGAACAAACAATAAGACTAGTCTTTTTGGTAACTTCTACGAAAAAGTAATGTACAATGCATCCCAAGATTGATATATAACCTGTATCACTTGGTATCACCAAGAAATTGTTCACATTTCTGAATGTTTATAAAAATGCCTGCTTCCCTTCAAACACTTCCCCACAACCCAAGGACAGAATGTAGTATTGATAACTATTGCAGACACAAGATAGCTGATAGGTGCTCGGTTGGCCCATGGGACCCATGGCAACAATTGTGATGTTCATCCTCTCCTTTTTTCCCTGCCACAGTTACAAATCAATCAGTCCATAATCTTCTGCAACTCCACCCAACGAGTGGAGCTCTTGGCCAAGAAGATCACTGAGCTGGGCTACTCCTGCTATTACATTCATGCAAAGATGAACCAGCAGCATCGTAACCGTGTGTTCCACGACTTCCGCAATGGTGCCTGCCGCAATCTCGTGTGCTCTGGTAAGGAATCCTTGCACACAGAGACAAATGACATAGGAATTGTAGTTTGATATCTTGCTCCCACTTTGTCTTTCTTAATGCTATTACTGTATTAGGTGTAAATTGTAACAAGTATACATTTCCAAATCAATAATCTGGTTGGATGGATGGGTGGGTGGGTGATGAATAAATCTGTCCAGATTTGCAGCATTGCAGCTTGTACTCTTCAGTACAAACCTGGTGTGTTATGCCATGAGGCAGTTTACTGGGTGTGCAATACAAACAAACAAGTAAATAAGTAAATACAATCCCCCTTCATTTTCTTGACAACATATCAGGTTGTAATTACACTGCCAGTGTTGCTGGTGACCTAACACTCCAGTTAAAGTGCTGTCAACAGTTCTACATGATGCTCCTATCCGTTTCAGATCTCTTCACTCGAGGTATCGATATCCAGGCTGTGAACGTTGTCATCAACTTTGACTTCCCCAAGATGGCTGAGACATACCTGCACCGTATCGGCCGGTCAGGGCGATATGGCCACCTGGGTGTTGCTATCAACTTGATCACTTATGATGACAGGTGGGTTTGGTTTTAGTATTCAGTAAGACAATTCAGTGACGGGTGATGCTTTGAATAATGTGCATTTAAGAAATGGTGCATGTATAGTCACAATATGTAAAGTTGAAGACTGATTAGCATGCATTACTCTCTGAAATACCTAGTAACCTGTTATTTGCTGCAGTGTATTATGCAGAAGTATGTGATAAACTATTCATGTGCAGGGAATAGTGGTCACCTTGGGATGTGAAAGGATTGACAGCCATTTCTGTTTTCTGCAGGTACAACCTTCACAAGATTGAGCGTGAACTGGATACAGAGATCAAGCCAATACCAGGTGTCATTGACAAAAGTCTGTACGTGGCTGAGTATCACTCAGAAGCTAGTGAGCTGGAGGAGCAAGCCCAGCAACAGAAGTGAGAATCAAGACTGGCAGACACAACCTTTCAGTGTTGAGAGACCAATCCCTCCTCTTTGGGACTTCTCAGTTGTTGCTTTTTTGTTTGTTCGTTTTCTTTTTATGAGGGAGTTCTATATGCGAAGTGCAACTATTACATGAAAAAGTGGCATATATTTTAGTGTCAGGTGGTATTGCGCACACTGACGTCTGAATGAAACATGGTTTGCGATACATCTTAAAATTGCCAAGATACACGATGCTAAGAAAGGCAGAGATGTATATCTCACTTCTGCATGTAACAAGAGTTTGCCAAAAGCTTGTACAGACAATATGTTAGATCATTTAAGTTGTAAATTTTGAGAGTCACAAAGTGACTCTGACATGGCATTTTGGTGCTTTACATGGATGACTTTGCTTCCAGAGTGGTGATTCAGTAATGACACAGCAAACAGCAAATGTTCAATTCTTAGCTTGCATCCTGACTTAGTGCAAAGCTTGAACTTTGACATGCACATCCAAGGTTGAGAGAATGGGTCCTATCTCCCGTTTGCATTTTCTTTCATTACTACCTGTTATTGCAGGTGAAGGAGGACCAGAGTCCTTGGATGTGCATGTCAAACTTTTGATAACATTGGATGCAAGATATTTCCAGTTCCTCCACTATGCCTTTCTTTTATACAATTGTGTGCATGTGCTAAGTTGTGTATCTCCTTTGTTACTATTGTAATGAAGCTGTGCAGATGCGTATGTAAAGCTTCCACCAACTCTGCTGAAGCAAAGTCATCCAGCAGTATTTTTCTGTCTATCAGAATCTTTTTTAGAAACTTTGGATGGGTGAAACAAACTATACTGTTAACCTAGAAGATGAACTCTGTAGTTCATTTCAGCAAAGTTGATGCTTTCTGTGGTTATCGGGCTATAGTACCATGGCTTGGTCCACAAGTGGCAAGGCAACATAAGATCCACACAGGCAAGGCACATCCCTACCTTCAGATGTAGAAGTAGAACTCTATTTTTGTACAATACCTTGTAAATGTCTGTACCCTATATACAAGCCTGTCCACGTCTTGGCCTCTAGGCTGATGATGCTTCAGAAGAAATGCCGCAGACAAGTTCACTCCATTTTGGACAGACTAAAGCACTGGTGGCTCACTGGTACATTGGAAAATTATCAGGAGCCCAGACTGCCAGAGTGATCCTGTGTCTTTTGGCAATCATGAAAGTAAAGTTTCTTGAAGGACGACTAAATGGATTTGTGTCATCATCCTTCTGGACAAGAGCAGACAGGCAAGTGTTGTACATGTGTATATATGCTTGTCCAGGGGCTTCAGTGGGTGGACTGTAGAATCAAAGTGATTCTGTGGTACAACCAAGTATGGTGAGTTGATGGCAAATTCTAGTGGTTCATGTGGGCCATTGTGGGTTGTCTTCAAAGCAGGGAAACTGCTACCCATTTCTCAGCTCTCCGTACATGACCCTTCATGTTTGGTCTCTCACAGATAGTGATCAAACACAGACTACACTGACTCATATAACACAAGGTGGGGAGGTCTTCTGATGTGCCATGACAGACTGCTTTGCTGTCTTGTTGCACTTGTGGTAGATTGTTAAGCAGCATCCTGCACACAAATTTAATACTAGTAGACTTAACAGCATCTTGTTATGTTAGGTATTTGCTATGGAACTGGAAATATCTTGTGTCTCTCCGGGTATTCTTGACAGACAAACGAGTGAAGTGTCTACTGATGCAAGCCAGTTGATCATGTATACCTGTCAGATGTTTACCATAAACTCTCAAAGTGGTTGACAATTGTACATTGCCTGCAAGAGGTGGATACCATACTGTTGATTGTTTCTCTGTCAAGAATACAACTCATGATTTGTGGTTAACAGTTCTCATGATGTATTGCGTAAAAGCAGGTAGCAAAATTGTAATCCAATGTTGTAAAATCGAAGTTGTTGCTGTAAAAGTAAAGTGAAATGCAATAGTTTTAACTGTTTCCACAAATCATGACTAAGAAAGCATGTTTGGTTGTTACCAATTGCAACAGCTTGCTTCAGATTGTCATGATCAACTGTCCCGTGGAGCTCTTGTACCAGATCTGTGGCACCGCTTTTTCAAGACAGTCTTACAAAACGAGCGCATTGTCTAAATGGTAACAACCTACATGCGAACTTGTAGCCCAGCTTTCCATCATGTGTGGGCGTGGATTGGTAAGTGGAGAAACCTGTGGGATCTGCCTAGGGTTTCTCTGCTGACCATGAGGTGAAGACCGTCATCTTACCACACAATGATGTGTGGTAAGATGACTTTAGTATAAAAATCTGCCCTGTGATCAGTCAAGGAGTAAAGTCAGGTTCAAGCTTCATTTGTTGGCTGCCAAATCTGAGGCCACTACTGTGATATGTTTGCTCACCACAATGGTGACATTTTGTGTTTGAGGTTTTTGGACATCTGTTCAGAAATGGTGCGGCAAGAGCAAGCGAAGGTGTGAAGGAAATGTGTAGGAATCTGATGAACAAAGAAGAATTGAGTGGGGGTTGCACCATCCCAACGAAAAGGCTACGTGGAGTTTTTACTCACAAGCTTAGATTGGAACCAGGAGTGTGCTGGACTGCCACTTGAACCTGACTTTACCCTTTGAAGATCAAGAGATAGATCTAATTTCTGTCCTCAAGCACTAGTTTGGCTGCAGGGATATACCCATCTTTACATTCGCAGTAAGGATGAGAAGACCTTGTTGGTAAGAGAGCAGCAGACTGGTGCTTGTGTACAGATGTTTCATACATAGCGTGACAGAAGTCAGGCTGTGTATGCACCCCTAATGGTTACTGCTATACTTTGTATCTCAAGCAATACATGTAATGGGCCTTCAAATTTTGTTCGAACACTCAAAAGGGAGTTTTAAAGACTTGTTTTCCTCTTGTGGTTGATAATTACCACGTTGGCTTGCTAGACCTGCTTGAAATGCTCATTACAGAACATCTTGTTGCAGCTTGTTTTTGACAGGGTTTAGTGCCATTTATGTTGACTAAATGGCTTTCTTAGGCATGAAAAAAAACCTTGACCTTGTAAGCCAACAATTACCCTTTTTCTGTTCATAGATTGTTACTAAATTTGTATGTTACTTGTCATGCAACAAATGTGAGTCAAGTACAAAGTGTAGCAGAACTTCTCTGTAGTAGACAGACGAGACATTCAGTGACTGCCAAAACATCCCCACTCTTCCTGATTTGAATGCATGTTTGAAGTAAGCATGTTTCTGGACACTGAATGTGAAACTGAATGTCTCATTCTGTCCACTCTCCAACAGTGTTAAAGTGAAACCAACTGAAATGAAGCCACTCACTTACTTACCTTTGCTGGTGAAAAGTTTACAAGGTTGTAAATGATCAGCTTCTTTTCAGTGTGAATTGTGGAACCGAAACAAAAAAAGAGAAAAATCCCCTTTCCATTCCTTGTCAAACCCTGTAGTGTCCATATGAGTTGATTTCAGCTATGGACAAAACTATTTGTTGGAAACAGTACCTTGTATGACTTTCAGAAGAGGAAAAATACTTTTCGTTCAACGATGATTGAATACTGAACTGGTTACAATCCTGACTCCATATTTCCTACCAATAAACTTCCCATTCCCCAAAACCATTGTATTGTCTTTTTGAGATGTTGTTCACCTGCTATAAGTTTTCTTGCTGGTAGGCCACACTGACTTTTATGGATGACGTCTTCTGGAAACCCGAAAACTGATACATGTGACAAGAAATAATAGTTGGCCCTCAAAAAGATGGCTGTATATTCTCATATAAGTGATAACAAAGGCTGTAGACACAGAACATGCCAATTAAAACAAACAGTACAGGTAAATACTTTGTAGGACGTGAACCTTGTAATATGTAAATGAAAGTTTGCCAACTCTGGGTCCATGCTAATATTACCTGTGTGATAGATATAGAATATAACACGGGGTATTCCATATCATACGAGGTACCAGCCCGACGCAGGTGAAATGCATTCAATGGAAGCCTTTGTGATAACCCAAAGTCTGGAACACCGTATTGGACGTTTTTGTGGCCCAGGTATGACATAAACAGTGGGGTTGCAGGATATTTTGGTTGTGGCACGCTGGAATTGGCGATAACTGAACATCAGACATCTCAGATCATTGTTCAGACCCTTGCAGTTCTTAGTGTCACATAGGGCAGCCAGTTTCCTTGCTGTTTCAGTGGCAGGGTATATCTCTACAGGGAGGGGTTGGCAGCTCTACCTCCTCCAGCACGGGATCCCCATTTTACATCCCTTCCAACAAACGGTGCAGCCCCAACCGAGATGTCCTGACCCAGATTCTCGAACCGAGGCCTCGAAGTTACCAATTAGAAACAGGAACACTCCGAACTGTGAGGCTGCTTCCAGTTTAGCCACGGGGACATCACTATCTAGGATTACACTTTACCAGAAATCATATTTTTGGTTTATATGACCGTTATAGAACATAACAGGGATTCTATTAGAATTTAAAGAAAAGGGAACTGATACATTATACATGACAAACAAGCTGGTTCAAAATATACTTTAATAGTTGTTGCAATAAATACACAAGGTATTGAATCCACAAATTTGATTAAACATAAAAAGAGTCCTAAGAATCAAAGTCTTACCTACACATAAGAAATTCATTCACACAATCTAATAGTACTAATAGGCACTATGGTGTTTCCTTTTCCTCTGCACTTGTTTGGGTGAAATTGCCTCCTTTCTAGGATTGCCAGGATGCTACCTGCCATCACTGTGCCTCTTTCTGTCCCTAATCTTGGCATTACCATCTCCTCTCCTACGTTTACTAGATGAGTCTGCATCAACATGGCTGTGGTCTCTCTCAGCCTTACGGCTTTGTTTATGTCTTGGACGATGTCTGACAGACTTGTCCTTTTCTGCATGTGCTGGTATAAAAATACTTGAACTTTGCTGATCATTTCGCTCATTTTTGCCGGAGTGAGTACCATTAGATTTAGAGGTAAGCTTGGTTTTCTTGTCATCCTCGTGTTTCTTTCTTTTCCTCTTCTTCAACATTTTCCGTTTCTCCCGCTGCAAAGAGCTGTCTGAGTCACCAGAATGTTTCCTTTTCTTTGATAAGTCTTTCTTCTTGGCTTTCTTCTTCTTTCTAATAGGAAGAAAAGATGCATACATTGTATTAGCCACCCATCATCCTGCAAAGTAGTACATACCTCAGAAAGTAAAATGTATTGCTTCTCATATGGTTGACAAAATGGTCACAGTCTGAAGGACCATTTGTTATTATGCCTAAAATTTCCAAGCATGAAAAATAATCAAGATGTGGCACTGGGTTCAGAATGACGAAAGAGCGACTCACTTGCGTCTTTTACTCCTGCTTCTGTCCTCAGAGCCCTCAGTATTGGAAGAACTGCTGAAGGCATCAGGGTACAACTCCTTAAAGCCACCATGTCCCCATCTGTACAAAATAATACACAAAATTAATACAAGAACAGGATATTTTCAGGATTGCATCTCCCTTTTAACCTTTTACTACCTTTTACTTAATGTAAAACACACAAGTGCATGAAACAAAATCAGTTGTAGAGGATACCTGTCAGGATCTGCCTCTTCTGCCTCATATAACTTCTTAGTCCAATAGGAGCTGCCTGGAGAGACTCCCCCAGATGTCTTGACTCTTGTGTCAACATTTCTGTCACTTCTCATCTGGCCACTGCAAATATACAAATAAAGTATGAAATACACAAGTAAGTGGTAGGGAGTACTCTTGGGACATTGTTTAAGTAACCACTGGCACTTGATGCTTAACTTAAGTGCTCTTTAGTTTAATAATACTTTACCATAGCAACTGACACATAAACAATTGCTCAAGTGATAAGCAATAACTAGCCAAAATTATTAAGTTCTCTTCCTCTAGGCTCCTAGATTTTGAAGCATATCAGGTATAGTTATGACCATAACTATAAAGGTCTGACTGTGACATTGACAACAAAGGAAATATAAAAGATCTTATACTGTAAATGCATTTAATTCTGTGGTTTAATATACACAGTTTTCACAGTAACCTTTTCACTGCAAACTTAAACACAGAGAAAATGCTTGTTCTGCCTTCTGCCCGCCTACCACCCTGTTTCAAACGCAAACAGTATAAACTGCAACATTTTCTCCATGCAGCGAAATTAAGCTAAATCACTGCAAACTTGCATTTACAGTGACAAGTTGACATTCAGGATTTCACAATAATCTATGCCAATATTACTGAGAATGTAAATATCTTACAACATAACATCCGCTGGCTCTATTCAGAGTCAATAAGGAAGAGTCAAACTTAAAAATGATGTGCACACCTTCTGTAAGGTGACGTGTCCTTCCTCCTAGTCTGCATCTCCTTATACTGTCTCCACATCTCTGACTCCTCGTGGACCTGTAAGCACAAATGAGTACATGTATGTATAAAAAAAGTACTGCATCTTAAAATATATGGAGACAAGGAAAAACTACTTGCTATTGGGTGCAAATATATGAAAAGTATGCTATCATATTCATTTTATTACAAAAACTTAAAACTATTCCATCTACATTCCTACGCTAGTTAAAGTTCTATACCTAAACCAACATTTTTCACAGCCAGCTTAGAAGTATTTTGACCATACCTTTTCATTTAACCTATACAGTATACTTCATCAGTAAAAAATATGTAATGTTTTGATATGGCCTTAGCTTAGGTTACCTTGTTCATGCTTTCTGTGTGCCTGATGACATTCTTGAGGAGCTGCTTGTCTACAGATGTCCTTCCTCTAAAACCAGCCATAGTGATGTGAAGAGATACACTTGATGAAATCTTAACAGGAAAACTGAAAACAAGAACATAATTTTGTCATAATACAACAGTCACCTGAAAAACAACGTGAATATGTGGGTTGCAAACTAGCCAAATAATCAGAAAGTTATCAAATACGATGCATATCTTAAATATTCCTGTAATTAGACGATAATCAGGAGAAAGCCTTCGCATAGTTGAATTTAGATCATACTGATCTGACCTAATTATATACACCCCCCACCCATCCACACACCAAACTAATTGTCGATCATAACTTATGATCGCCGCACGTACGTCATAAAATAATAAGATTGTGGCGATTATTACATCAAACAAACTACCGAGCATCATCTCTACCTTTACACCGTGCCTCGATCCCAGTCCGTGTAACTGTTAGATTAGGGAGAGAGCGGCATCAAAGAGCGGACAAACAACAACATCCACCACCAGGCATCACCATAATTATGTCGCGCATGCTTCTTCCGGTTGTCGAGCTCTATTTCCGGTCAGATCTGTCCCGGAGCCTGAGACATTTCCTCGACATTTTACTAGTCTTGTGCTTCTCATAAGTGGTCTGAAGCTTTTATAGCTAACTACTGTCACCTCCCTCAAGTAGATATTTACCTCTCATGGGTTTCACCACCCAACAAAGTTGTTGTTGTTGTTGTTGTTGTTGTTGTCCTTGTTTAACGTCTATTATATCGCTAGACGTGGTCTCTTGGTGCTGTGTTACGCTTGGTTCATACGAGGCTGATGTCTCTCTAGGTGTTTAACTCTTGGTGGCTTGTGCTTGCGAACTGCTGGAGGTGTTTCTAGGAGAGCACATCGAGTCTGTGCGTGCTCTCGATGTACCGGGAGAGAGCTAAGTACATCTGCTTGTTGATTGTCTCGGAAAGGTCTTCTCTCATCCCAGCTAGAGTGACGATGTCCGTGTCTCTGCTTCCCTCTGCAATGTTGTATGTCTCGTATAAGCTCTCAGCTTCTAGCAGCAATCACAGCTGCAAATCCCTACAAAAATGATGACGTTTTACACAACTTCTGATGACGTTTTACACAACGGCACGCTGTATCTAAGGGACAGCTGAACGAGTGAGTCGTTCTCACCTGCCGTCGAAGTAGTCACCTGTTTTTCTCGTGTGAACCTCTACAAGACAGACGGATCTTGTCATGGCAGGGTTGGTTGGAGGCGTAAGTAACGAGGCCGCGATGGGCCAGGCCCAGCGGATCTGGGACATGCTGGACGAACTGGCGGACAGCGATCCGGATGGGTACAAGAACTTCATCTCCAAACAAATGAAACAGGCAAAGGAGGAAGGACGGCGGGGCTGGGCACCTGTCCCTGAACCTCACATGTGTGTCAAGACTTCTATTCAGGTTTGTGCCACTTCACACGATGGATTTATGATTCCTATATAACAATAAGTATGTAAATTTTTGTTATCCCTTGTAACTTTTATTGCGTTTGATGTTAAATGTTGATAACTTTTGTTTGGGGTTTTCCCACAGGGCCCATTGAAAATAGTCAGTTGGCGACAGGATTTTCCCCTGGTTAGATAAATAAAGCAAATAAACAAACAAACATAGTTTTATGAGGTTTGTCAGAGAACTATGATAAGTTCTTTACAGAGAAACATTTCACAATTTTACAGAAACGTCTACATGAAAATGGACCTGCTAAGGATGCCAGAGTCCTTTACCTAAACATCTGCAGCTTTGACAAAGTACCGTCACCCAAGACAGACCAGGACCCCGTCCCTGTGAGTGGTGGGAAGATGTCAACTGGGACAGATGACCAAGGTAATATCTTTACAAGTAACATTTCTTGAATTTTCCATGGATGTTAAGATTTATGAAAAGTAGACTGACTTTTAGTTCAAATCATTTCATTGATGATTCCCTGTGGAACTTTATGTTCCATGTATTAATCATAATGCCTAGCTTGCTTTCAGTCTGAAATTCCTCATTCCTGTATATGTTGTTGTCCATGTTTTATGTCTATTTCACCGCTAGACATGGGCTCAAGGTGGTGACTGCTTCATTATAGACAAGATGGGTAGAATTCCAATTCATGTTACACTGCTCAATTCCCATGCATGGACACATGGTGAGGTCATGTGATGTTTTCTTGTTTTTGCTCTTCAGGGTTGTATGCTGCTGTCCCCATCGTCTTCAATCCCTCTGTGTTACAAGAAGTGACAAAAGACAAAACAGCAGAGGACATGCTGGTCAACCTTGCTCTGGAGTATGTACAACATCAGTATAAACTGACAGTGTCATCAAAGTTTGTTAGATGTGAAGAGAAGCTGAAAGGTGATTACAAGACTCTGGTCAAAGCCTTCCAACAGTTGTCTAAGAAAAGTGAACCTTCAGAACCTGTGGGATCAGGAGACGTCTTAGACTCACCCCAATCAATTCTCCATCACCTCTCAAACCTGTCAACTGAAAACGAAGAAAAGGATGAGCCAGTCATCTCACTAGTGTCTGAAGACAAACCCAAACAAGGGAAAACCACGTTGATCGAGGAAATTTCCAGTACAGAGACACAGCTTACCAAGCCCGAGTTTCAGCTCATAGTGAAGGTAATAAGCATTAACATTTTGTTATAATTAAGCATATGATGCAACTGAAGTATTCTTTGCAAACTGCTGATTTATGGCTACAGTTGCTGACTTGTTGTCATCATTGATCTGTACTTTTTTTGTGCAGGAGGCAGAGGGATCAAAGCCTAAGAGAGTTGTGCTGAAGATCACATTACCTCTGGTCAGGAGCGTGTCTGAGTGTGAGCTAGACATCTCAGAGGTACATTTAATGCTTCAAATTCATAAACATGAATTTTGGAACTTATGATTGGTGCTTGCTGAGCCAAACCACTTCTCATATCAACCAAACAGTGGGAAGTTTGTTCTCTAACCAGTGTGTTATTTAATATTGCTTAAAGGAAAGCTACACAAAAAATTGAAAATCCTTCTATGCTATTCCAAAGTCAAATTCTTACTTCAAGTTGTTTCACATAAGTCCGTCATAGTTCTGGGATTTTCCACAATTTGCAACTTATGCCTTCTCACCTGATAATTGAATTATATGACGTCAGTGTTTCAAATTTTTCACATGATGATTGTATTATATGACGTCAGTGTTCTAAAATTCAATCATCAGGTGAACAATTTGAAACACTGATGTCATATAATTCAATTATCAGGCGAGAAGGCGTCAGCACGGCATAAGTTGCAAACTGTGGAAAATCACAGAACTATGACGAACTTATGTGAAACAACTTGAAGTAAGAATTTGACTTTGGAATATATTAAGCATAGCATAGAAGGATTTTCAAATTTTTGTGTAGCTTTCCTTTAAAATCAATTGTTCCATGGAAGTTATCATGTGTATGTATCATTTATAGGGCTAGCGATTCCTTAGTGAGTTTGACTGTTTTGTGTCCCCCTGTGCAGGATGATGTGGTGTTGGAAGTTCCTGGGAAGTACAGATTGGAGACCACACTGCCGCAAAGCATAGATGAGGAATGTGCAACTGCCAAGTTCAGTGTGAAAACATCTTCATTGACAGTAACAATGCCTATCAAGATGCACTCCAATGCCCAGCAAATGTGATAACCTCCTGGTAAACGTCTGCAAGATGTGTGCTTCACATACCTCATATGAAAGGCTTTTTAATCTATACCAAGTTACGTCGATGAAGATTAGACATCCAGGTAATAAGATACGCCAAAAAGCAATTACTCAAACAACTGGATATGATTTTGGAAACGGTCAGACGTTTCAAGTAGCATCCACTACTTTTCGTCAGTGACTGTGAGCAAGATCAGTTGCCTTAAGACTATCAAAAGTGGATGATGGATCCTAAGTGTGAATTATCATAAGTGTAAAACCAAGGATGACCTCCTTGGTAAAACACAAAATTCTGAAATATGCAAATAGACAAGCAATCTGATGACCAACAGTCTTCATAATTTCAGCACTATGAGTATGAGTATGGGTGTGTTACCTATGGAATGCTTCTGCCTTAATTCAAGTCAAGACTACATTCCTGTCTTTTTCTTCAAGTTGCCTTACACCTTCAATTGTGTGCATATTTGTGGGTGATGAAACCCAACTATGAATATTAAATGCATTGATGAATTTGTTTATACATCACTTTTATTGTGTACAATTTATATTGTATTCATATAACAATGTTGAACATTATCTCTGGTTGAGGCAACATTAAGCTGCAAGGCAGTGAAGATATAATAGGTTGAATGAATAATGGTATGGATTGTTACTCATATAACAGGTGTTCACATCTGAATAAACTTCTATGCAATTCCAAACACAGCTTGTGGGATTTTTTTCTGACATTCACTGCATACTTTCAAGACATCGTGTTACATTGCTCAACCAGGCAATCTTCTAATCAAGAATTAAACGTCAATAAAAAGCCCCTAGCTTTTGGTAAAAATCACTGAAAATTTGCCATTTGTTTAAACCGGAAAGAACTTCTCTACGGCATACTGTCTAAGTTTGAATAGTCATAAACTTAATATCACACCTGCACAATCGTACAAAACGAACTTGTTGTTAACTTTTAAAAATGGCGCCACTTTCCATAAATCTGATTGGCTAGTTTGGGGACCTCGTTCCCAGGACTGCCTCTGTGCTCCCCTGGGACACGAACAGCTCTGCGTACGAGAGCGGAGCGGAGGCGATCCCCTGCATGTGGAACACCCGTGCACCCACTGTTACACAGCTGATACAGGTGGGCTCAACATTTTAGCGATTTAGTCAGGATGTGTGAGAGTTTCTGACAACTTGTGTGGTTGCAGGTTCGTCTCGATGTTGCGTTGATCGACTGAATGCACTGATGACTATCCCCATGTCCAAAGTTGGGAGGGGTCCGCTAGAAATGGGGAGGGGAGGGGGGATAGAAAATACAAATTTATAGGGGGATCCCCCTCTGCGGTTAACGAAAACACCTGTCGAAGGTTGATGCATCCAGGAATCAAAGACTATGACTTAAGCTTTAGAAGTTACCGTTATTGTTGCACACATGTAAATGTCGTGGACTAGCAGTGCGGACTCCTTACTTAGTAACTTAGTGAAATTTTCAGCTGTTTATCATATAGTGCAAGGACATTATGGGTAACGTTACCACTATGTCGGAACTTTGTTTACTTCAAGGGCAAGGTTAACTAAGGGTAAGAATTAAGCTTATGAGGTGTGTCAAAATTTCTAAGGTTTGCCTTTCTACTCTTGACCAGTATCAAATGATTTATTTCTTGTGTGAATTGATTATATTCACTGCTCACGTTGTACTTTGCAAAGGGAAGGTAAAGAATGCAGAAACATTTTGATGACCGTAAAATTCTCCGCTGATACTTTTGTTATGGTATTTTGCTTTGATGTTGCAACAATTTATGTTAGAATTTATTGTTAGAATCCATTATTTCAGTATTGTAATTTACATATGCTTTCATCATTAATATCTTCTGTATGTGTCCTTTTTAGTTGCACAATCATGTGTTCTGATTATAGTTAACGTAAAACTTAAGAAAAAAGATTATTTCTGTACTGACTATCACAACAAACAGCACAGATTTGGCCCAATCTCACTCTGGACCAAGCAAGGCCTGACCGACCTTTGGTCTATACAATCACCAGGTCGTGACCTAATTGTCCAACCATCTATTCCTACAATGAGGTTACAAACTGAATGTACAATTCCAACCCCCTTCACCAAAAAATGAGGTCTGAATGGCAAATCCATTTTCAAAATTGCACAGACTCACCTGGCCAGAACCTATCACTTCCTGAACTTGAACTACTGTACACACATTAGTGCAGTGTTGGTGTGTGATGCAGTCATGACATAGCACCAGTGTTTTAGCCAGCACCTGTCATCCCGTCATTTGACGGAATTTTGTTGTCATGACGGACAATAATTTTGCCCAACCCGTCATTTTTGACCACGCCTCCTCCAAAAATAAATCTGAAACCCTTGTGTAATTTTTTACCTAACGAGTTGTCATCAAACTGAGCTTAATCTACTAACATAAATTGCCCGTCAACATGCAGGAAATAGTGTTTCAGAGGTGTAGGATTTCAAAATTTCCATGCCCCCAGACCCCCCCCAAGGATTGTCACGCTTTTGGCGCGATGCCTTGTGGCTTTGCCGCTCGACTCAGTGGCCTGTCAAATGAGATTGAGATGACGGGTAAACATTTCAGGCTGGCTAGAACACTGCATATATAGCACACTTTAAGCATTTTGTCAGTAACATGGTTCAGATTTCTGTTCTACAGCTAAAATGTTGAGACATCTGAGGTTCCTCCAGCCATGCAGGCATGGAACCTGGCATCCCTTCACCAGGAGATTTTCAGGTCAGTATGTGCTCAGGAGATGTGTCCTTATCTATCTTTGAATGTCGTTATAAGTAGTTACATGTATGTCTAAGACGTTTGATGTGATGTCCTAAATATAATTCTGACGCAAACATTTCCACAAGCCTTGAATCAGTTGTGTGAAAAGAATCAAGGAGATTATTGGAACTAGACTGGCCGTCATTTGCTTTAAGAGCAAATTCAGGATGTTTCGCCCATACTCCTCATGCAAGAAGTGGGCTGTCCCAAAATAACTCCTGGGCAAATCCAAGTTTCTGCATAATGTATGCAAATGAGGTCCTCATTAGCATAATTTTTGGCCAGGTGCATTCACCTTTCCTAATGGTACCTACATCTTAAGGATGACATCCGCAGCTGTCACGGTAAGGGAAATACAAGTTTATGCATGAATTCTGCAAATGAGGTCCTCATTAGCATAATTCATGGCCAGGTGTGATCACCTTTGCTAACGGTACGTACATGTCAAATCTGACATCTGCAGCTTTTCCGGTAAGGGAATCACAAGTTTACGCATAAATCATGTAAATGAGGTCCTCATTAGCATAATTTATGGCCTGGTGTGTTCACCTTTCCCAAGGAGGTTTTATGCCTTTCCTAAAGGTACCTTCATCGCAAAGATGACATCCGCAGCATTTACCGTAAGGGACATACAACTTTATGCATACATTATGCGAATTAGGTCCTCATTAGCATAAGTAATTGTCAGGTGTAGTCACCTTTCCTATAGGTACCTACATCTCAAATATAACATCTGTACCATGTAACATAAGGTACATATAACTTTCTGTAATACCATTAGTAGAGGTACCCCCTGACATCTGCTTGGTTTTAAGTCCCTAACAGGGGATTAGTGTAGGAGGGCTTATGTTACAGTATGACCTAGTTCTTGCTGGCCCGGACAGAAAATAACCAAAAATTGCATCAAAAAATTGCAAAATAAATCATTTTGAAGTAGTGTATGCCAAAAAAAATAATGGGGTCCTTTGGGTAAATATCCAATGCACAACTAAACCAAATGTCAGGTCCTCAGGTTTCAACACCACGGCACTGGAGGCCATCATGTGCGACTTTTGTCTGAAAATGACCAAAAAACCTCCATAAAATCATTTTCAAAACTTATATCAAAAAAATTTAAAAAGGGTCTAGGGGTATACACGTGCTCTACCTGCATACCAAATTTCAGCTAATTTGGTCAACGGACGACCGAGAAGAAGCGATTTGAAGATTTGACAGGAGAAGAAGGAGAAGAAGAAGGAGAAGAAGAAGGAGAAGAAGAAGAAGAAACCTTACAAAAACAATATGTTTCATATGTTTCGTTGGCGAAACATAAAAATGAAGCTCTCCCTATTTTCCAACAATTTAAGATGCCATGCACATGTAACATACATATGTACATGTATTTACATTAATTTCATCATTCTACACATGGTTCTTTTCAGACCTCATCAAAGTCCTCCCTGAGGTTAGCAAAGCCCTTGCAAATGGTGAGCCTGTAGTTGCCCTGGAGAGCACAGTCATCACACATGGCATGCCTTATCCACACAATATAAGGTACGCATACTCTCCTCTATGTCGCATACTAAAATACAGCACTTTGGAATTAATCTGATTGTTCATGCCTTTGCTAGTGATTTTGTCTCAGTGCTGATTGAACTATGCACAACTAGAAATATTTTTGTACAGCAAATAGCACATTATAGATGACTTTGATGTGACTTAATAAGACCTGCGTCTTTCATTCCCCCAGGACAGCCCAGAGAGTGGTTCAGATTGTACGAGAACACAGGGCAACACCAGCAACTATTGCTGTCATCAATGGGAAACTTAGAATAGGTAAATTTTAGGTCTGACATTCACTGCATACTTGTACTTCATTCAAGAGTAAGTCTACATTACTCTGTGTCATGCAGAGGTTAGATGAAGGATGTTTATGTTGATTGCAGGTCTAACAGAAGACGAACTTGAGTGGCTGGCTAAGGCAGAAGACCCAATTTTGAAGACATCAAGAAGAGACTTGTCTATGGTTATCACCAAGGTACCCTGAAATTGTTTTTCTCTTCTAATTCATGGGGAATTTAGTGTCAATGGTATTATTTGGTGAAGATGTGACAGTTAGCAAGTTATTTCCATTTTCCAGGGCTGGAGTGGAGGAACTACAGTGGCAGCCACCATGATAGCAGCCTACAAGGCTGGCATCCCCGTCTTTGTGACGGGAGGCATTGGAGGAGTGCACAGGGGAGGACATTCAAGTAGGCAAATTATACTTGTATAATCTTGTATACCTATAACCTCATTTACAGTCAGGTTTAAAATTAGTCTTTGAAGTAGTACATCGTGTATTTCCATTTGGATTCTTTCAAAACTCATAATAATTTTTTTTTCAAACATACTGAACTGAACTGTGCCAAAACAAGTTTTGCAGTCTCTCATTCTTTTTTTTCATGTTTTTCATTGTTTTCATGTCACAGTGGAATAAAGTTTATTACTGTTAATAAAATTCTTTTCTGACACCATCATTTCTGTAGCCCTGGATGTCAGCGCTGACCTGACGGAGCTTGGACGGACTCCCATTGCTGTTGTTTCTGCTGGAGTCAAGTCAATCCTGGATATAAGTCGCACGTTAGAGTACTTGGTATGGACAACACATCTGTTTACATCCTTCTACCAGTCTGGGTAACAACGAAATATCATTTTACCAGAGGTCTGCTTTATTTTCCAGTTGTAGGTTTGTCAGGTGGGCCACTGAAACTGTCCACTGTGTTTTTCTGTAGGAGACCCAGGGAGTATCTGTGATGACCTACGGGAACACAACAGACTTCCCAGCATTCTTCACCCAGAAGAGCGGCTTCCACTCTCCCTACAACGTAACCACTCCAGAGGAGGCTGCTGAGGTCATAGGTCAGCAAGTTTCATGAGTGACTTGCTCATATTTTTTCAATGATATGTAATGGTGACTTCTGTGTTGTCCTCGTCACAAATAACATGAGTTGTTCCCGCATAGAAAATTTATATTGACCATGCTGGTTTAGGTGTGATTATAACAGTCAAATCTATCTAATCAATCAGTTAACAGCCCTGATCTTGGTATTGCACTGACAAATGAAAAAGAAATGAAAGAATGGAGAATCAACTTTCATAGCACTGAATGACTTGATAGTATGTACTCAATACTTAGAGATATGTATATGTATGTATTGTTGAACTCATTTATGTAGTCAGAATTTGACTCATTGTTTGTTCTTGTTTGCTTCAGACAATCATTTCTCCCTCGGCCTGGACAGTGGGCTGCTTATCGCAGTGCCCATTCCTGAGCAGCATGCTGCACAGAAAGTGGAAGATGCCATACAGAGGGCAGTTCAACAAGCAAGGTTCCTACATACTTCATGACTGAATGTTGTTATAGTATCAGGGATGATGACAGGTTACGTCGTAGGAGACTTTGTGCCAGATACTAGTCCAGAAGAGTGCTTCTGTAGAAGATATATATGAAAGATTTGAATAATGACACTGATTTTATTATTGCTAGTATCACACCAGTTGTCCTTACAGCATGTAAAAACACATGTACGTGCATATGGATTAGAAACATCAAACTGTAGTTGTTGCTGTAGCTATTGTCAGTAGTACCTGGGAGTGACAAAATGTATTATTTATTCCAGTGAAGAGGGAGTACGTGGGGACAAGGTTACTCCATACATCCTCGGGAAAGTGGATGAGCTGACTCAGGGAAAGTCTCTTGTTGCTAGTATCCTTTCATTGTTGTCCCCCACCACACATGTTATGATGACAATATATCATTGCTCTACAGTCTGTCTGTAATAGCAGATACTTCAATCCACACTGTGGATGAAACTTGCTAGGATTCTGAAGCAACCACTTGTGTCAATAATTTTTTTCAAGAGCTATCTGTATTGAAACCTAACATTCTTTGAGGAGAATTTTCATAACCCCATGTAGTGGATGGCAAGTGTAGTATCCTTGACTCTAACAACACAGACATTGCCTTGATGGAGAACAATGCTGCAGTGGGCAGCCAACTGGCCTGGGCCTTGTCACACAGGAGAAGAAAACACTACCACAACATGCCCACGTCCAACCTGCAAGCCAAGAGCCCACTGGCTGATGTTGTTATCAAGAGTAACAAACCCGTATGTATGAGCATGGATAGATGTCCAGCAGCTTAATTAACCCTACCTGCAAATTGTATTGTCCTGTGGTTTAAGACAAAAACATACCTATACAAACTAATGTGTTCTCTGAAAAAGAAATTTTGATAAGCTGAAAAAGCAGAAACAATTAAAGATTCCACCTTTTCTTCAACAGGTTGTTGTAGGTGCCAGTGTGGTCGACTTTGTGGCAAAGACTAAGGATCCGGAAGTCCAGGTACTGACACAAGATGATTTACTTTTCTAGATCGTTTTATGGTAGAACATAGTCAGAGTTAAGACTTCTAATGCTGTAATGTACATCTTGGACTTGTGTTGTGTGTTGAATTATGTAATCATGTCATTTTTTTCAAGTGAGTAAACAGACAATCATTAAAGATTGATAGATATTATGTCTTTTTCATTTCAATAGCTGGGTGGGATGACAAACCCAGGGACATTGACCCAATCTTTCGGGGGAGTTGGTAGAAACATTGCAGGTGAGGCTTACAATTATTGTGTTCATACAACTTTTAGTTTGAAAGATTTTAAAAACATTTTAGACCATTTGTTGCCACTTGTTAATTCAAGGAAAATAAATCAAATTCAACCATTGCTGCCTGTAGAATCATGGTGGTAATAATAAATGAACACCATACAAAACTATCTGTACTGCCATAATCAATAGCATGTGGGGTAGGAATACGTTGCAGACTTGATTGTTTATATTTATGGCGTTCGTTTTGTTTTCGCAGATTGCATGAGTCGACTTGGTGCCATGCCTCTACTTGTGTCTGCAGTTGGGAATGACCCGCATGCTGCATCATTTTACATCTACTCAGCACACATGGTAGGCTCTGTTGCTTGTTACCTTTGTGATGTATAGATTTTCTTGTATTGATCATGATTGATGTAAATTCTTACTTGTGTAACTTTGAAGGACTTAACCCTTTAATTGTCACAAAAAAAAACATCTTGTTTGTTGAATCATAGCTGAGATACATGTATGTTTGTTTGTTTGTTGAGTTATAGCTGAGATACCTGTATGTATGGTTCAGGATGTGTCTGGAGTGTCCCAGCTGGAGGACCAGAGGACTGCCACGTACTGTGCTGTTCTGAATGGAGAAGGCGAAGTGGTGCTGGGAGTGGGAGACATGGACATCAACGATCAAATATCAGCCAATTTGGTAACGGCAACAGATTGTAGATATGTAGTTGAATCATGTTCGATTTTGTATTGTCCATTTGTTGCTCAATTGCTGCTTTTTGACCATGTAGATAGTCGCAGGCTTTAGGAATCTGTGTAATTGATAATCTCGTAATATAGCATCAATACATCTGTTGTGACAATTTAGTTAGCCTGTTCTTCTGTAAAAACAGGGTTTGACCTGATGATAGTCTATTATACGCCTCTCTTGTCAATTTTTTAACAATTGTACTGATTGTTTCCCTATCTCTAGGTCCTGCCAAGACAGTGGTCCAAAAATCTTATGAATCCAATAATTTTGTCATTCTAGACACCAACTTATTTACCCTCTATCTCCCATGTCTCCTCCATTTTGTCAGGTATCCAAATTTGCCTCGGCTATTGAGCTGGCCCCGTTTGTGTGTGTGGATGGCAACATTCCAGAAGAAACCGTTCGCTACATACTCAAGCTGTGCCACTATCTTCAGGTGCCAGGTAAACTAACATTACCAGCCAAGGATTTTCTTATTTTCTGCATTGGATCAAGAAATAAGTATGGCTATGTCATTGATTTGTAAATAGGTACTAGAACATAGGGTGAAGTACCGGTAGTTTTGTGTTGTGGGGAAAGTGTGTTCATGCTGATTCATCATCGTCACCGCTTTCATCTGTCGAAGACTCGAACGATGTGGGCCACCACTGCTTTCCACGCTCTTCTGTCCAGAGCCTGCCTTCTCGCTCCCTCCCAAAGTGAAGCCCAGTTCTTCCAGGTCCCTCATGACTGTTTTCTGCTATGTCATTTGTTCATGCTGATATATGTTATCTTTGATGCAACTTCACCACACAAAATATTACATGAGTATGTCTTTATGCAGCCTGGTATGAGCCCACTTGTGTCTTGAAGTCCTCCAAACCTTTCCAGTCAGATGCTTGGAAGAACATAACTTACTTGTCCCCGAATCTAACTGAGCTGAGGGCGATCTACTGCATGGTGACTGGGCACGAGGAACCATTAGGTAATGATGTGAACACTTCTATGGTCTATATTATTCACTTTAGTATTCAAATATCAACAGTTGCTGAATTTCATGATGACTGCTTTGATTGAACAGGTTTTTATTCAGTTCCAGAGGAAGACCCTACCTTGTCCCAGAGACTTCAGGAGGCAGTGTTCCTTGTCCGCCCACTGCTGGAATACCTCCACTGTGTTGTTGTAACCTTGAGTCGGGACGGAGTGCTTGTGTGCCGCAACACTGAGCAGCAGTCCAGTTTTCCTGTGGGGAAAGGAAACAACACAGTCAAAGTAAGCAGCAAAAATGTCATGCTGTAAAATAAAGTGACAAGTACATGTAGTGGAAAATTTGGCTTTATAGAAGCAGTGTATGCCACCCATTCCATCTACTTATTTAAGGTATTGGTTTCACAGAAATGTTTTACTGCAGAACTAAAACATGGCAAAATTGAATGTTTTGGTAGAAACTTGAATTTCTCTATAGAAGAAACCATCAATCTTAACAAGATGCTTTTTCTATACAGAAAACAATGCTGACAGCAGTACACTATCCAGTATTCCCTAAAACAGAGCAGCAGGTGATCAACGTCTCTGGAGCAGGAGATTGGTAAGACATGCTGCATGTTGATCAATTCCTGATCTAATTGTTAAGACAATTGCATTAAAGGCCATGTAGGTGTCCTTGAAACATAACTATCCCTGTAAAAATGTACACACAGCTCCTTATACATCATACTAATGCACAGAACTGGAATCTATCTAGCGTAGATTTATTTTTGATGGAACATTTTAACTACCTATGAGTGCGGACTATATGATATATCTTTGTTCTTCCTCAGCTTGTCTGCAGGCATGATGCATGGTATGCTGCAGGGGCTTCCCCCAGACATTTGCATAAAGCAGGGTCTCCTGTCTGCCTACAACTCCACACAGACCCACAGTGCTGTGCCTTCAAACATCGACTGTACAGACTTCTCTGAAGAGAACATCAAGAAGCTGCACTGGCCAACGTACACCATACCTATCTAGTTGATATTGAGTTGATACTGGTTCAAACTTGATGTCAATACATGTGTAGTCTACAACACGAGTACATGAATGTTTAGGATCTCTGTAGATCTCCACTTTGCTGCTTACTTCTATTTAGGTGCCTTCTTGATTCCTCACAGCTCAGTAGCAAATTCTTCCTCCTGCTGTTATTGTACAGAGCAGTTGTGTATTTAACTGCTTATACTTATAGACGTTTGGAGACTTCTCGCTTTCAACAAGGAGGTTAAAAAGGCCTTGCTATCAACAAATTACTGGAATTGTAATGTTCTCTTGGAAACCATAGGGTGATGTACTAAGATAGATTTAAGGCAAGCTTATACCACCCTACTTAACCACATATTTTATTGGTTTTCTTTTTCAATTTTGTATCCTGCCAATTGTTCAGATGTACAAAATTATGCAGTATTGTGTACAAATAAGAGTTTTGTAATGTGACCGATAAAAGTGATAAATAATCATGTAACTGGTTTCTGTATTGTCATGTATGATAATTATCTCTAAGTCTCATCTTATGATCTATGTGTTACTGTTACTGCCATTTGGTTGTCAATAATAATTACTATGATGTTGTGTTGAACTTATTTGTCTGTGTTGATTGCTGGCTACATTGGTAGTTAGATAACTCTCCCCAAGGAGGTTTGATTAAACCTCCTTGCTCTCCCCAAGCCAGTTGCTCAATTTTTATTCACCACACCCCCAAAAAAAGTTTTCAGCCATATCGTAAATCGTACAAAGCAGCTGCAAAATTAGAAAATATGCATAATGTAAATTGCAAAGAATATTTGGGAAAACTGATACTAATGTCATAGAATGCCAAAGTCAAAGAAGAAGTTTTGAAAGAACAAAAATGAATAATCTACTATTTCAGTACAGTATATCATACTCTGTGTGTTCATCCTCCCTGCCACATAGATTTCATAATGAAGGCAACTTCTTTTTTTTCTATTCCCAGGCTGGGATCAGTTTTGGGGGCCCCAGAGAATATTATCCATATAATCAAATTAACATGGCCTTAAAAGCTATTCTGAGCTACCAGTATTCATGATCAAGTGGTATGGGATGTGATGGCTAAACTGAGGTCCAATTAATATAAGGAGAAAATCTTGTCGAATTTTCGTCTGTCTCTACTGCCGGTGTGAATGTATAACAAACACTTGAAGCCAATGTCCTTATCGACTAGGGTGGATGGACATTTGGAAGAGAGTGTAGTATTCAAACTTGCCGCCCTCCGGAACTTATTTCAATATCAAGTCACGTGACTAATACTAATCACCCCCTGCAAAGCAAGAAGGCGCCATTGCTGTTCAGCCATTTTTCCAACATGGCGTCTGTTGTCGGCTCAGAAGTCGAAATTCAGGAGGTGGAGGTGGAGACCATGCCTGTGGTCGAAACCATCGAGACGACAGTAGAAACACAACCTATGATAGCCTTACAGCCACTACCTGAGCCTGGTCGTGAGGAAGTAATCCTTCAAACGCATGAGGAAATCGTAGGAGACGAAGAAGAGGTCCACAATGACTCCGAGGAAATCGACCATATCCCGGTTCCTATGCCAGTCGAGATCGAGGAACACATTAATGTGAGCACGGCAGGAAAGCGAGGAAGACGGGCTACGAAGAAAGGCAAGAGAGGTGCAGCGTTTGGGGATCTCGGAGACGCCGAAAGGTCGCGGAAATGGGAACAAAAGCAGGTCCAAATAAAGACACTGGAAGGCGAGTTCTCCGTGACGATGTGGGCTTCTGGTAAGCGGATATCTTATCGCTGTTGCAAGCATTTTCTATGTAAAGACAGGTGTTAGAAATGATAACGCCTTGTGTTTTGGGGGTAGTTATGGGATGCATTTTGTCGTCTGTTTACTAAGATGATACCGAGATTGTGATGTTGCCGCGAGATCTTCTCGGATATCGACATTTTTCTGTCTAGTTAGGGATGACTGTGCACGCGGCGTGACGTCAGAGGCCTGTTTAATCAAAAGCACTTATGCAGTGAGGACGGAAAATGTCAGAACATTATGCTTTGAACTGTATCTATAGACGGTGTCCAGAGAGAGCATTTTCCATGGGCGCCGCCATCATGAAACAACATGGCGGTTCCAAAATGGCCGCCGATGCAAAAATGGTCCAGTAAAACACTTCAAATCCCAAAATTCTTACAATTGCAGCACAAATTTCTATCATAAATTCATTTGGTGACCGTCCGGTGTTCTTCCGGTTTGGGTTTTTGGAATATCCAGCATTTTCTGACCGAAAACTCTCCTTCCTCGGTGGCCATTTTGTGTGGGTGGTGTTGGGTAAAATATGGCGGAACATCATGGCGGAGTGGGGCAGTTTTGCCTCAGAGAAAATTCAATTTTCACAGATTTCGGTCGAATGGGCGATTACTTCGTACCCTTTGATAGGCTAGTATTGTTATGTAGTATATTGTGCACCTACTGTGCTGTTGGCATCAACAAAAGTTTGGATTTAGCCACGAAAAGTGACTTTTGTGAGGGTGGCAGGACATTCAAGATGGCTTCCTTTGTGTGCACACAGAGGATAGCAACAAAAAGCTGCCCGAGCCTGAACCGGAACCGCCGGCGCCACAGCCGCAGCCTATCCCCGACTTCAGCGAGTTCATGACGGGCAAGAAAATTCCATCTGGGGGCATTCCAGGCATCGACCTTTCGGATCCCAAGCAGCTTGCAGAGTTTGCCAAGTGAGTAAAGTTGTCTTGCCTCGCCTGTCTGTATAACTGACAAGTAAAATGCTTTTGTAACAGTATTGATCGACAACATGTTAGGCGGGAATGTTTTGCCGTGCCACAGAACAGGCTCCGGTATTTAACAGAATTGCAACACGATGACTAACTAAACATCGGGTCTAACTTTTTACTCTCACCTTTTTTAGTATAGGTGCACATAATTGAATGGTCATAGATTTGAATACTTTATTGTAAATTGTTACTGAATTTGAAAGGAAATGTATGGGAACTGAATAGATTTCATTGGGAGGAAGAGCCAAATTTATGTCTATTGCTAAGATGATGATTATCACATGTTCACCAGCCCTCAAGGTCTTAAACTTAAAGATATTGACATAGGATGTGTATCCATTTAGTGTTACTATAAGCAGTTTTTCATGTTTTATGACTTCTTGAAATGTAGTAACGTTAGAATTCGTTATGGGACAACCAGTATGACAACTGTCTTGTTTGTCTTCAGAATCCGCATGAAACCAAAGAAGAACAAGGAGGATGATTCCAAGACAATTGCATGTCCACATAAGGTAAGGGGTCATGTCACATGATGTGTGTTTGTGTGCATCTTTAAAACAAAGCTTCAGAACTAATTTTTATGTTTCATAGTGTGCGTAGGTTGCCAGATACTGAGATAGGCACTGTCATTCATATTTTTGTATAATTTTTCACCATGACGCTAGATCTACATGTCATTGAGTTCTTCATATAGAAATAACTTG
The DNA here is from genome assembly GCF_035083965.1 of Branchiostoma lanceolatum. NCBI lineage: Eukaryota > Metazoa > Chordata > Leptocardii > Amphioxiformes > Branchiostomatidae > Branchiostoma > Branchiostoma lanceolatum. The sequence continues at coordinate 22,332,657 of NC_089725.1, read as the reverse complement.
TGGTATATTTTAGAAATTGCAACAACTTTGTCCTATCCTAACATAACATTTTTTTCATGTATTTCATTCTCATGGTATAGCGTAAGACAATTCAATGGCCTTTTGATGAAATCTTACAGGGCTGCACAAAGATGTTCCGCGACAACTCGGCCATGCGGAAGCACCTGCACACACATGGGCCCAGAGTTCATGTCTGTGCTGAATGTGGAAAGGCCTTCGTAGAAAGCTCCAAGTTGAAAAGGCACCAACTGGTACACACAGGAGAGAAGCCTTTCCAGGTAATGTCCTGTTTGTAAAAGAGGCCAGTAAACCCCTTTCCCTTTATTCTTTACCCTTTTCTTAGATATGTTAGCTCTGTACTTGGATGTCACAGATGTGTAATTTATCTGAGAATAGGATTGTCAATATGTACATTGTATAATGTCAACTGTTTTTTCATTTTGCAGTGCACATTTGAAGGTTGTGGTAAACGGTTTTCCCTCGACTTCAATCTGCGGACCCATGTCCGAATCCACACTGGCGATCGGCCTTACGTCTGCCCATTCGACGGCTGCAACAAGAAGTTTGCCCAGTCTACCAACCTGAAGTCTCACATCCTGACCCACGCCAAGGCCAAGGCACAGCAGCAGCAACAACAAGCCCTGACCAGCCCCATCCTCACCATGCCAACTTCCACCATGACTCTTCAGATGTAGGCTGGCCCCTGTCCTTAGCATCTGTCAACACAAAACCCTTTGGTTTCTCCCATCTAGTTGCAAACTTTCTAAAGACAAATTTCAAATCTTATATGACACGGTCTGTTTACTCGGAAATTATAGTAAAGGCCCTGATATGGCATTATATCTGCATTGCACCAATACCATGCTTTGTTATTTCTTACATAAAGATTGCAGGGTGCACCTGATACTATCAAAGTTAACTCTGCTTCAGTGCTTGTTTCTCAGGAAAAAAACACAGACTTAAACCAGTAGTGACCCATAGAAATTTAACTTGTAAATTATTTTAGAAAAAATAAGTTGGTTTTATCTGTGGTTGATTTTGAGAGCAAGATAGAACCAAACTTATCCATTATCCAATGTTATAAGCTGCCAGGAAGTCTGAAAACATTATTTTCCATAGCTGCAACTTTGTGTGGCATGTGATGCACACACTTGTATGTCTGGCTGCCATTTATACTAGAACTTGGATAATACATACTGTTTCAGTAAAAGCATCTGTTTGCCCTTCCTTACTATGAGAAGAAACCTATCATTTCACATTTGTACATTTTTAGTGTATTTCATGGGAGGTGGTGATGTCAAATGGACACGTGCAGGTTTCAAATTCCTTAAGATTTTGAGATTTCATGTTGTCAGTTGGTCATTGTATGACAACATGGTTTGGAAGGGTTACGACCTGATAGTTTTGAACCTAAAGAGAAACTCCTAATATACTATAGCTATGCTTGTGAATGATCAAATCTGTTCTGTAACACATTTGTCCATAGTAGGACATGATGGATATTCATCATACAATTACAACAGAAAATAGCAATGAAACATTGATTTATAGAAATGAGCAGGCCATTAGATTTACCCCTTTGCTTGGTCTCTCTTTATGGTGCCACTTGGTTTCAAAACGTGTGGTAACCTTGGGTATTGGAATCTGAAACATGTTTGTCACATATGCCTTCATATGTTGATATGTGGAGCTCATTTGAATTGATGTCTGTAGAAATGCTACCTGTCTGCACCTTTGAGCATTTCAAGTGATATAGATTCAGACAAAACCAAGTCTGAAAACCAGAGAGATATCGCCATTGCCACTATCAGATCAAGAGTTGAGTCATATTTCAAACTTTAAGAACAATACAGGACCTTTTGCACCACCAGTGTCATTTTATTACATATTTCATTACTGCAACAGTGGGGACATGAGACAATGCAAGTGCCTCTTGTTATGATAAAGGAAAGCTAACGGACTACCCGTGCATGCATAGTAATACTTCGATAGTGCTGATAAGGGTTTGAAGAAATTATTATGTAGTTTTTGTCATGTTTATTATAAGTATTGAAGTTTATGTGTTTCACTAGATGAATGATCATGAAAACTTGCTGTTCGTTCTGTCTTCACATGGGTCTGGCTCGCTGTATATTATAGCTTCCTAGTGTAGACCTGCTCTGTAGGGGTATCTGCCACATAGCCACCAAGTACTTAGTTGTCTGAAGTCAGTTGATTATTGGGCATTTGCAAGAAAAGTGTATATATCATTGCAGAAGTGTTGACCCAACCTTGTACATGATTCTTGGCTTAGTGTGAATTTTCACTAACTGTGAGTTTCCTGTTGGTAAGTTCTCTCACCTTGTTAATCCCTGTGGGTTGGCTATATGTGGTAAAAGGTGTCTGTACTATTGTGTTAATTTGCTTGGTTTCTGTAATCGCTTCTAGTCTGCTGCAGATTTTAATTTCTTGTATTTATTCCCCCTAATTAGGACCGGATGAGTTTTGTGTACTTTCCATAAAATGCAGGCTTATTATGATAATGTTATCTAGAGTTCACAGGAAACATTTTGTATGCGTGGTATCGTCTTCACATGTAATGTATATAAAAGAATTGTTGTTGGAATAGGCCAAATAAAAAGGCATGTGACTTGATGAATGGGAACATGGATGCAAACAGATCTAAATCTTAGTTTATACCATGTTCAAGGAATTGAGGGAATAAATTCCAAGTGGACTGTATCTATGTAAGCTGTCTTGTTTCATGTCTTGGTGTGCACATGATGAGAAATTGTATGTTTCTTTCTTTGTGTTTTTGTCAGAAGAACCGCTTTCAGATGAGTGTAGAATGAGGCGTAATGATAATCAGTCGTCACAAATCTTTCAAAAGAAAACAGACAGCAAAATGTGTGTTAATCATGATGATCCTGATATTCCTCATGAACATTTCCGGTCCCTTGAAACTTTCCTGATTTCGTCAACTCAGGGCCTTATTGGTCCATGACAGGTGCATGCAACCGTTTGACATTGTTTTAGTGTCTCAAAATCGAGACACCTTGTCAAACTGTAGCCTCCTTTGCAGGCCTCCTAGCCTGACGAATCGCGCTCCTAGTGTCCAGCCGGTTTCCGTAACCGCCTTTGGCTGAGAGCTTGTGTAAATACAGGCTAGCAGGCGGTGCCAGTGATAATTTTTGGGGAAGCACAGATTTGCGTTTTTCATCTTATCGGGGCCAGGGTCTTTTGCTGGGGAACCCGTATCGCCGCCTACCCAGCAAAAAACACCGGCCCCGATAAGTTGAAAATCACGAATCAGCGCTCCCCCAAAATTATCACCGGCACCGCCTGGGAGGCCTGCAAAGGAGGCTTCAGTTTGACAAGGTGTCTCGATTTTGAGACACTAATCCCCCCCCCCCCAAAAAAAAATTATTGGCGGCGCCGACCGGGAGGCCTTCAAAGGATGCTGGTCAAACTGTGCCCTTTACGTAGTTGGCGAAGCTCCCATGTTGGGGACTGGGCATTTCTCAAACAAGTATTGATGCCCAAGTTGTAGATGAAATATCAAGTGCAATCTTTACCAGTAGTGCTGCGCATGTGTCACAAACTAGTGAACAGGTCCAATTTTACATTAAGCTTACTACAACACAAAAATTGGACAGTAAAGAAAAAGATGTCAGCTGGTAATGTTTTGTATTGCTTTAATCACTTTATTCTTGATGTAATATAACGTTAAAAAGTAATACTGCAAGACAAGGCAATGGAATGCATCACATACATATTTGTCTTATTTGCACAACATGCTTTGATGAAGTTTAACCGTTTTTTACTTGCACACTTCTGAGCATGTTCAGAATGACATTAAAAGGTCTATCGTTATTACAGTTTCTATTATTTTCAGTGGATCAAGAATTTTAGAGCTGAAAGGTTTTAATTTTAGCTTATTTCTAACACATACAGATTTTGGCACAGATACATGTTTTCTACATGTGTCACATATAAAACACAAAAGACTGTTTTGCATAGCTGCAAGTATAAGTATTATTTGTTAACCTATATATGTTGCCCCTTTATGGATACTCAGCAAGGCATTTGATTACAGGTAGTAGGATAAATCTAATCAACGTTCATCAGGCTTGTATCGCTACAACCCACTCATCATGCTACAACCACTCATCATCACAACATTAGATTTATAATACAAATAGAGCATGAGTAAATATTCAGTACATTGGCCATGATTATCTTTGTTGACACCAGAAGTGATACATGAGTGTAAATGAGTCTGCATTTCACAAAGGCAAAGGTGTCTGTAAACTTTGTAATTTAAAGCTTTGTAGTGTAGGATTCTGTCTCCTCTTCTTTAGTTTCCCCCTCATTGTCCTCTTCAATGACACTGACTTTCCTGCGAGATTTTCCGCGGAGTTTCTTAAGAATGCTTACACTGCTGCCGATTCTGGGCCTAAAGCCCTCGTCGCTCTCTGTGGAGTGCTGGCGGTATAACTTATTTTCATTGCGCCGGTACTCGTCGATAAGGTCGTCCACATTGCCCTCATCATCATCAAATGGGTCTCCTGGAGCAACACCCTGCGTTGTTGTGCTGAGTGGCTCTTGGGATATCCCTGATGTTGGCGGTAGCTTGGCCAACTCACTCACCTCATGCTGGACGTTCGACAGGATGGACATGACCTCTCGCAGCCTAGGTCATACAGTATTAGTCAGATACAGTCAACTGATGGTTTCTTTCAAAAAACAAACACACACACAGGCTGACTTAAGCTATATGTAACAGCACCAACAGACATTATCCATCAGTACAGCTTCGTTGATGGATTCATGAAATGGAACACGCTTTTGTCAATATTAGCCACTCATAGGCCTTCATTCTTTAAAGTTTAATCTTATGGATAAGCATGTCTTAGTATCAATCAATCAATCAATATCCTGACATTACAGAGTTACCTTGCTTCCACAGTCGCTCGAGTTTCCTCCAGTATCTGGTGACATGAACATGACTTGGCCTCTTCAAATTCTTTGCCCACATCGAAAAGCTGTAAACAGTTCAAGTCAGTCAACAACAGTACAGGTTTTGATTGATCTTTTTCTGGACTAAGGAGCGGGATCAGTTATGTGCAGACATTTGTCTACTTCCCCCTGCACCCTTACAACCCAATATTTCCAGTCAATGCTGCTCGCTGTTAACAGTTTTCAAAAGACATCAATTTGTAATGCATACAGAACAGTTTGTACAAATGATTGTGACGTTAGTTAGGCAAGGTTCGTGTGAACTCACTTAACTGTAAGGATCCAACTATATAGAATAGTAATTGATACCAGTTGGTTCCACCAGATATCTACCATACCTTAGTACATTACAAGAAAATCTTCATTTCCTTCATGTTACTTTGCCAGTTTATATCACAAGTATTGGTTGGCAAGCAAGTACAAAGACGTACCTCACGCAGCTGATGAGGCACGATTCTGGTAATCCAGCGCATCTTCTTCCTGGACCGTTTCTTTTCATTGTAGTGCATCACCTGGTACCGCCAGAGGAAGAGATTGATGCCCCATTCCTTGTGTAACATATACTCTGCCTAAGAGCAAACAATAACAGACACATGTCAGTAAAATAGGTAAAGGTAGTAACATAACCTTGTTGAGGCCGAAGGGTTAGTCAGTTGTTATTCACTCTGTATAGGGAACGGTATTGGAAGGCAGAGCCAATCCCTGTCCTTCCACAGTCTTCTACCTCCCCAACTGAAGTCAGGTACCCATTTTTATACCTGGGTGGAGTGAGGAAAGTTGTGTAAAATGCCTTTTTCAGGGACACAACATCTAGCCAGCCTAAACAAAAATGCCAGGCAAACCGGTGACCTCTCGAGTCCTCTAGCCTAGGCACTCAGCCATTTGACGACACATTGCCTGTCTATATGGCAATGAAAGAAATGCATGCACAGATAGGTAAAAGTTCACCTGTATTTGCAGATGACTAAGTCTTGCTGCCTCCCTGATTGCTTTGATGTCACCGACAGCCAGACCGACCTGATGAACGGTTTGGAAAATTTCATCATCGGAATTGCCATTCTTAAATCATTCATTCTAGGAAATCATCCATTCTAGTAAAAATCAACATAATTATTTTGTCATCGTTTTCTGTTGTGGCCCGATATATGATCAATACTATAGTAATGCTGACTTGTACTGTGCAAATCAAAATCGAAAATAACATGGAATTTGACCTACCAGCAAATTGACGATGATGATGCACATGACCACGATGAAGATTAGCAGGAGTGCCAGCGTGATGGAGTTTCTCGTGTTCACACCAAGCTTGAAGTTGTTGTTGATGTCCAGTTCACCCATCATCATAGACAGCAACGTGTAGAAGGTCCTCGGGAAGTCATCAAAGCCATTCCCCTGAGGAATGTTACATTACGTTCTAACATTACTGTTGTTGCAAGGCAGCCTTTTATGTTTGAATCATACTCATTACCATGGGTATATTCTCAGTGTCTACCCAACATCCTATTTTTTTGTGACCAAAATCAAACTGAACAGAATTGGCTTTAACAATTTGACGATATTGTATGACCTATTCAACCTATACAGTTGAATTGATGGTTGAGATTGCACTGTCAGACTGTAGTAGGCTCTATGTTCGTATATCCGATTGTGTTCAGCTGAAATCACTTTACGGAAGTCGATGTATAATTAGAGAGTCTTACCACTGATGTTTTTGCAATCGTGACCAGGTAGAAGAAGGAGAAGCAGAAGGCGAAGAGGTAGATGATGAACACCAACACCACTCTGATCATCGTGATGAAGATGCTGCCGATCATGATGATGTAGAGCCCAAACACATAGATCCTGTTAATACAAAGGTTAATACCTTATGTAATTTCAACTTGAACTGCTTTATTTTCAGCATATTTTGTAGCACAGGCGTATCTCTATTGTGAAACTATCTGTTGATATTGTTTAAGGCAGAGGAAAGTACATCAACATGATCTTACACATGAGGCTACATCTTTGATTCTCGTGATGGAGTTGAAATAAGTGAAATCAAATTCTGATTATTCTGAAAATTGCAATCGTCTTTATCTGGGACTTTTTGTGTCAAATATGATGCTGATCTCACCGTCTCAGCACAAGGACAAAGATGATCCACGCCAGGAACACGGCTATGGCGGCAGCGTATGTCTTCAGACATGGATGCATAGGTACCGTGATTTGTATCGGAAGTGCGTACAGAAGAGCAGCGACGCACATGATGCAATACAGCAGGTTGCTGACGGTCAGGAAATCCAAGCCCTGTAATTGTAAAGTCAAAACAACTGCATTTTGGCGCTATCAAGATTTCCACACAAGATTTAGGCTTCTGTGTGATGATGATTTTTGCTGTATTTTACATCTCGTCATCCTTATCCTGATCTCTGGTTCAAGCTTCCATATGAGGTGGTGCCTTTGTATCTTTTGTGCTTTTCAGTTAGAACACAATGTGCAGAATATACAACATTTTTCTTTTGCTTTCCTAAAAATTAATTCAATTGATCATTATTCCTCTAATTTTCATTTGCCCCCCTTTGAACGTATGGAAATTGAACACCGCACATCTTTACCTTTAGACCTATGTACCTTTAGAATGCTAAGTTTCATGGTACCAAAAAACCCTATGTCCCCATCTCCCTTTCAAGTTTCGGAAAGGCATGAACAGGTAAGACTGTCTGGATCTATCGATGAAACATTTAACTGAAGTTAATGATTGAGTAAGTTTAAAATATTACGTATGTAGAGTGTGTAGTGTGAGTTAGCAGTTACCTGTCGAATGAGGTTGTACACATCCTTAATAAGACCGATGGCCGCAAACACTAAGACCACGTACGAGAGCACACACATCGTCTGGTAGGACACAAATGGTGAAATACATCAGAACTAACATTTCCTCATGTTGTACAGTTGTAACATAAATTAAATTGCAGGGGAATAGAATGTAGGAGCCAAAATCTGATAATCACTATCAAAAACGTTACCTGTGACAAGTCACAGAGCAGTTTTAAATTGTAACAGTTCGCAGCCTGTTCCGTTGTGATGTTGGTATCGTAGCGCTTTTGTGCAATCGTGGTGGCTTGCATCATTACCAGTGTAGTCAGGCAGCTAAGGAAGATCAGGTACACAACTAAGGTGGCCAGGAAAATCCGGAAGCCAATCTTCTCCCTGTTGGTTAAATACAGCCATCAAACTAACTGAGAAACAGAGTTGATAAAGGAAATATACTGTCGATCTAGAATTGGACCTACTCGGCTTCAGCATTTCAATCCACTAAATGTAGTCCCGGCAAATGACTTTATGGACTGACTCGTGCAGTGGATCAAATGTGCCAGTTAGCTTATAATGTCCTCCAACCCTCTGAAACAAAGGCTGCACAGCCGAAAATCTAATTATCAACAGAGTTGATTCGACAGTTTAATTCCTTCCATGATGACGTCTCCCCAGATACCATGACTACCATACAAGTAATTAACTAAGCAATACTATTATTTCTGCATAAAGTCCTTTGTTGTCACATATTTTCAAATCACCAAGTTGAAAATGTTTCATTTCGTTGCAACATGAAGCCACTTCCAACATGCACGGGCACAACCTCACTGTGAATGTGAAGCTGTAGTTCATAGCAGATACGCACCAGTACACTTTAAGAAACTTCTCCACGATGGGATGCTGCAGGCACTGCCAGCGCCGATTCCTTGTGATCGCCTGGGGAAAAGATTTACGAAGGAAATTTATCTGACAAATTATGGAGATTTGTAGCCAGGCAACAATAGAACGTCACATATTATATGCATTAGAAATCCCATTTCAAAAATTTCCGTACGACACTTATCTATATGGCGCATCCAGTAACATTTTACTTTGTAGCAGAATAACAGAATTATGTTGATGATGACAGACCTAGTCGACTTGAACAATGAATAACATGGAGCTCTCCACAGATCTGTCAGATCGTGACATTTGTACTGAAATATGAACGCTTCAATCATAATGTAATGTAAGCTCAAGTTGCGTTTTTCCGTCACATTTGTGAGCGTAAACTGCCGTGTAACAGAGCAGGCGCATCTTACCTTGAGGAAGGACAAGCCCTCGCGTCGTCCGTACATATAGCTGAAGTCATATGCCATAACCTGTTCGGGAAAGAGTTTGAAATGTGTTAATACAGGCTATTCTACCGAAAGTAACAAGGCGCCATGAGGTAGAACTAAAACAGGGATGAAATAGCCAATCGAGTCGTGCAGCTTTTATCATCAGTGATACATGTATTACCTTGTCGTCATTTCCCTCTTTATCCCCTCCCGATATGGTCTCCTCCACACCGAACCGGTTCAGAAATTCCTGAAAGATTAATGTAGTTTACCGAAGACATTCGGCCGGTACAAGAAGCAAACTCAGAAATGAATAGGATATTTCGCAGTACATCATGAAGTCATGGGTCGTTGATACAATCGCTCATTTCAATATTTAAGATAATCGAAATATTCGGTAGATTAGAAACAGCATCAGCATTAACAGGTGTTTAAAAAAAGTTTACATGTTGTGAGTATCAGTAGAAGGATCGTAAATGTACTGATGGAAGGTCAAGATGACAAATGGTTGTTTTCTTAAAGATTGACTTGGTCCAAAATGACCTGTTCTGTCAGTCGTTATAACACCGGGTACCCACAACTTGCCCATGACCTAATCTCTATGCAGAGGTAAGGCTCCGGGTTGTTTGGTCTTTTTATGCGTTTTTATCGAGCTTTCTATTCCGTCAGCTTTTTTTCTATATCCGCAAGGCCCAGTACCCATGACCCGTGTGTTTACGTACCACAGCAACCGTCGGCATCTCAACCACCAGATGAGGCAGCTGCGGTCTGTCCTCCTGCCGCAAGAGGTCGGCCCAACTGTGCACACAGGAAAGTAGACAAAACATGTTAATCGGTGACCAGGTCGTAGGTCTTGGCTTTCGACTTGTAAAAACACCGACAACAGTAGAATAAAACTGGAAGTTATTGATGTTAAACTACATTTTCATAGATCCTAACTTGATATGCGTCTAACTAACTTCGCTATTATTTCTCTCGACAAAATCAACGATATCATGAGCCGTCGTAGAGATTTATCCAATTACCGCGCATGTCTCCCCATAGCAAGAGCTGCATCCAAGGACCCTTCGTTCACAGCGATGTCCAGCGCGTTCTCCTTGTGGTGGTTTTCGGTTATGATCGCTCCGTCCGTCAACAGAAGCGTCACGATTTCGGGAAGATTCTCCTTGGCTGCTACATGAAGTGGCGTGTTCTGAAACAATTTTTCATTTTATTTTCATGAAAACGTAGTCAACTATGCCTGGCCTGTAGAAGTTAATAGATGCTTCAAGAGGTTAGCTTGATTATGCTGGTCTCCAGATAAAAATGGCACATACGGGGTTGACTTCGGCCCAGACTCGTTAACAGTCTAGAAAACGTCATATCTAGCCCCATGGGTTTCCCTACTTATAGGCTAAATGAATCATAACAGTGTTCCCCCAGCTACCAGGGTAGCTGTAGCTGTCAGGGTCATCGTCGGTATACTTTACCCCGTTATCGTCCTCCCAGTTCAGACAGTCATAGTGAACATCCAGCAGACAATCCACCGTCTTCTGATTCCCGCTCTTCACGGCGTAATGTAGCGGACTGGTGCCGTCCACGGTCCTGAAACAGAACAGCATTGCAATACTCACCGGGGGACAACTGGGAAAAACTCGCCCGAGGAAGACACATATGCATTCGCTGTTTTCTATTTGTTTAGCTGTTGTTGTTGTTTTGGGTGTGCTTGTATGTGTTGTGAGTATGACTCTCCAACTAGATGCGAGGTATATTTCTACATTTTTCTGATATCATTTCAATTCTTCGTCATCAATACATGTATCTGCTAGCTCAATCTGAATGATTTGTGAATGACTGCATTAATCGTTTTTTTGTACTAAAAAGAACGAGAGAACGTGTAAAGCCCATGAGATATACTGACTGTGTTATCGCGGCGTGGTTGTCCAGTAGGTACCGCACGACTTCAGGGTGACCGTACTTGCAGGCCAGGTGCAGGGGCCGCATCCCCCGTGAGTTGGCGGTGTTCACCAGCCGGACCTTGATGGAGTCGCCCGGTTTCCCTTCACGCCCGCTCCCGCGCAGCAGGGTCTTCATGACGTTCAGACGGCCGTGCCTAAGAAAATTGGACCAATGAAAATGTAACTATTACTTACAGATACTATGATTTGAATATACAGATAACGTTACTGTGATTTATATATTCTCACTTTCCTTTTTCCAGCATACATTTTTGAGATTGCCAAAACTACAATGTTCAACATTTCCCCAATGGGATTTGGGCAGTTAACTCTAACTTTCACAATAGCTTTAAGGTTTTTCGCACATCAAAATAAGCACAGGAGGTAGTATATGTTTTGAAACTTTCTGGAGTTTTGCCTAGTACCTGGCTGCTTCGTTAAGTGCAGTTTCCCCGTTGTCGTTCCTGGAGTTGCGGTCTGCGCCAGCTGCTAGTAGTGACCTGACGTTCTGTGGGATCATCACATAGGCATGAGTTACGTTGCTACATATAAAAATTGTCAAGCTATAATGGCAAGACTATGCGCTGTTCAAACGTCGTCCTAAAAGTCCCATGTTCACGAATCATGTAGATGTGTTATCTCCGTGTACTGTGGTAGAAGTGTCGTTTGACATTTTCGTTGGCTAAAGTGATCGGATAAAAGCTACCTTCACGGAATGATTTGGTTGCGGCTGACAGTGATAAGGTACCGATGAGTTATAACCATGACGCACCTTGTCGAACCCACCCTGAGCTGCGTGGTGCAGCGGTGTACAGCCGGCTCCGTCCTTCTTCTCCAATAAGCGCTTGGCTTTCTTATTCTTAAATGGACAAAACAGAACAAACATCTTAGACGCAATGATCCTAGACACCCACTCCTAGACGTGAATTCTATACGGACCTATCCTAGATTAAATCACAAGCGTTATGAGTAATGCTCGTTACCTGGAGTAGAACGTCCAACACTTTGGAGTGTCCCACGGCGTGGTGCAGGACTGACCTGCCGTCACAGTCCACCCTCCTGACGTCTGCACCGGTGCTCAGCAGCAGGCGGAGGGAGTCGCTGTCGCCGAACAGCGCCGCCAGCATCAGCGGGGTGCGCTGCATCTCGTCCTGGTTATTTATGTTGTCCTGACAGAAACATGTAGGGACACGGCTTAGGGGAACGAAACACATTTCCGAATACAATACTGTAGCATAGGGCCTAGGGATGTGGTGAGGTTGTGAAGATTATTGTATGGTTGTGCTGCTCTGATATTCTATCAAACTCCTTAGAATTTAGATGTCACACAGTAACAGGTTGCACCATTGGCATTGTGCTAATTATAATAACCAATAGGCATCATACTTAACCTCAATAGAGGATGGCTGCTTTATTACTTCCCTTTTCACCGGGTTGATTCTATTTGATACGAACTTACTTTTGATGTCTCTCTTGCGGACCTCGGACGTCTGAGTCCACCACTGGGCAGAAAAAAAAGATAAAGAAAATATTGACTCACTCAGCAGCGCAGCTAACAAATTATTTTTTATCTAGTCGCATCAATGTAGTCAATAGAGCAGCATAAACATTCCCTTCCATCTTCCCTCCTTCTTACTTGCGCTGACTCTGGACCCACCTTTTGTCAAGCGACAGCTAGCATGAAAATTAATCACACGCGCAAGATACCAAATTTATGTAATCTTAACGTTAAGAATCCCAATCCAAACAAGGCCTTGCACACGTACTTGCTCTGTTGCTCACCGGCACCCCGAACACAGAAAGGACCCGTAGCTACAGGACAAGAGAAAATACTGTTATAAATTATCCATTTTCTTCGCAACAAAAGTTAAGAGATTACTTTATTTCAGATCAGCATATTCGAGTCTGGTTGGCTTATTTTATTGTCAAAGCCATTGAATATGACAAGTGAGAAAGGCTGTTTTGTCGGTACTGTGCCCTGACATTCTCCGAAAAGTCCAGCACCCATTGATACTTTGTCATCTGTTGTGAGTCAGTTATACGTCATTCTACTGTGCTGTCCCCATTGCACTTGTTGCATTTTTTCTGAGAGTTATGTAATTGTTTGAAAATAGACAAGGTGCGGCTTACCCCGTGGGCTGAGCAGATGGAACATGAGCTCGGGTGAACACCTGGACGTGGCCAGCGCGATGGGCGTGACGTTGGTGGAGTCTATAGCGTTGACGTCCGCGTTGTTCTGGACCTGGAGTACAACAAGATCCGTTTGTCACATCGTATCCTGCTCCGATAGGTGATGGTGAGTACAGAGTATTCCTTCTTTGACAGAGTGTAAGGCTTCTACATTTCCACACATGTCTCACTTGGCATGGCATTTTATCAACATTTGTACTTTTCGGATTGTATAAATAACTGTGTTCTCGAAAAAAACGTCATGTGCAAGACTTACCAACACCTTGACCATCTCCGTGTCGTTGTTGTTGACTGCCAGGTGTAACGGCGTCAGGTCTCCGTTTCCTCTCACGTTGACGTCACAGCTCTGATCTAAAGTCAGGAGATCCTGGCGCGATGCAGAATGGGGAAATGTGAAATTTCAAATGTCTGGTCTTGTACAGTACAAACAACTAAGAACCTAGCCTCCTTCGTAGACCTCTAGGAGCGCCATCGTTTATGGGGGGGGGGGGGTCTGATTCGGGCAAAGTATATCGCCGGGCCCAGCATTTAGAGAACCTAGCCCATGTTGAAAATCGCGAATCAGCTCTCCCCCAAATCAGGCCCAAATCAAGTCTATATAACCTCCTTGCCCAAATATAAACGCTGCCTCTCCTAGAAGTCAGCAGAGGAGGCTAAAAGAACCCGGGCAAGGAAAGCCCACAGACGTGTAAGAAAGGCGTAGATTGTGGCTGAAATGCTATTGTTACTATCCTCATTGTTTTTGTTGAACTTACATTGACGATTCTGACATCTCCACCCTTCACGGCGTAGTGCAGCGCCGCGTCGTCAGAGTGCGCGACCGCGTTGGCCGTGTCTGCGTTGTTTCGGAGTAACAGGTCCAGCGCCCCGTAGCTGTGGTTCCTCACCGCCAAGAACACCGCACTGCGGCCTGCCCAGTCCTTGTCGTTGATGTCTGTATCATATATGTATAGTAGTGAGATATACGGAAATTTGTTTATCGGATTGAATGTGCTGCACTGTGGTGCTCTACCTGAACGATTAATCTGGCCCTGTAACTGAAATCTAATCATGTTTTCCTTCTTTGCCTGAACTTATGTTGCTTACTTTGAATGTTCCTCCTGTTCTAAACTTCATTTCCCTCCCATTATTTATTCTGTTAGATATATCATCTCGCTATTTAAAGAATGATGATAACATCAGCTCAATGTTCAGTCTTGAGCCGGTAACGTTCATACCATGACCGCCCTCAAGAAGCTTAGCCAGCGAAGGCACGTCATTCTTGGTGGCGGACTCGTGGATGGTGCTCGATCCGTCCACCAGATCCAAGGGGTCGATTTCCACCTGTCAACACCAGTGGGAGGGAGGTTAGCAAATACACTCAGCTTTGATATGCTTGCAAACACTGCGACGATTCTCTCTAGATTCCTCGTGTAGTTATTGTCCGGGAGAAATATGATTTTGACTTCAATGAGCCTAAAAGCAGTTCGGTCATACAATCCACCGTTTGTTTGTTTGTTTCTATATATCATGTTTGTGGTTATCTATTAACATCAAATAGAGTTTTATTAGAGTACATATTGTCAAATGTGCATTGAAACATCTGGAGCGTCTCTGTTTATGGCAGATGAGTGTAAACTTAAGCCTTTTCTACCTTCAGGAAGGAGTCACTGCTCATCTGCCTGGAGTAGAAGGGCCTGTTCTCGTAGATGTAGGCCGAACCACGCTTCAACGACTCTCCCGTTATCCGGCGGTCCGAGTCGCCCCCGTCTATGCGACACTGGTCTGGCCCTATCCGAGCTCCGTCACCCCGGCGTCCTCCCAGCAGGACAGGCTCGCTCACACGCCGCATCTGGAGTCTCGGGGCCAGCGGCAGGTCTTCTTCAGTACAACATACAACAAAATACCACATTTAGCTCAGCACTATCCTTCCTAGAAGTAGTATAACAAAACACAATACATGCATCCGGACGTTGTGTCATGAAAGGTCGTACATGTGAGACACACACACACACACACACAAACGCGCGCACGCAAGGACACGCTCATCCACAAACACACACACACACACACACACACACACACACATACACAGACACACACACACTCACTCACTCACTCACTCACTCACACACACATACACATTCACACACGCGCACGCACACACACACTATGACCGTGACACACGCACACACACGCAGACAGCAGTATTTGGTAACGTTCACAACGTGACGTCCTGTACATGTTAAGAAAAATAAGGTTGAGCAATTTGGTATCTTTCTTGCCGACTTTAACTGTTACATGGCACTGCGGTAGAAATGGTTGTGACACAAACACACTCCAATACACTACACAGCACCTGCCAGTTATTACTCGATGTTTTGCCTGAAGCCACGCTCATCATACACATACATTCCACTCATCATCATACCAGTATAAACCAGGCATTACTTCGTCTGATCAAGTAATGGGGACGAACACTAACAAGCACTACAAGACACTGTCCAAGACATCGGGCACAGATGTGTGTTTTAGATCCTTATGTGTGTGTCTTCTAGGTGCGGCTTGTTTGTCCGTACCAAAAGGAAACAAAACAAGACATCTGCTTGGTGTCAAACAGTAAGATAACATAGCCGGCAGGTAGCAGCCCTTCTGTGTCAAAGGTAGATGTTACACAGGATCTGAGAAGATTAATCGTAAATTGTCCCACCCGATAACGCATGGTGGCCGTGGGAAATGTTTTGATCACAGAAGGTGCATTCAGCTTCATATGTCTGTCCTTGAGGATGCGTGACTGTGGATGTGCATCAATGATCACAACACAACAGACATGGAGACGTACAACAGGGAAGTGGGAGCGGTATGCTGGGTACGTCAGTGTTATCGGCAGCCAGGAATCCCTTACACGCAGCTTACACTGCCACACGGAAATGAGGACAAGAAAAACACACCGTCGTTGTTGACTTAATTACAAGCCAGCTTCCACTGTAAAAAAATACTAAAAAGGTACACATGATTGCATACTGTCTCATGTGATAATTGTAATAAAATGATTCGGAATGCTTGATATCAATTGCCACTATGTAGATAAAGTTCGCCACCACCGACAGTACATGAGTCCCACAGGTCCTGTGCCATATACGTACACATTACAGTACTAGTAATATCATTACAACAGCCGATGATGACATTACAATTTGGATTTTCGGAAACGTAACCAGGAAAACCATCTGAATTAGCAACATTAGATAATTGTTGGTTTTGTGTCTGTTGTGCTCGGCTCAGTCAGCAATGATGACCTTGTGATTTGGGCGGAAGGGTCTATCGGAGCGAATCGACCCAAACTATTAAGGATGGCACCAAGGTTTGTGGCTAGGGATATGAGTTTCGGACCTGACGCTGAGTCTACTTAATCCAAGCAAATACATTTGTATTCCAGTTTCGTACAACTCAAACAGAGCCAGTAATTGGGAGGAAGAAAAATGACTAAATGTCGCTGGAGCCTACACTCATGAATGAAGGCCTTGAACTCAGTGAACAGGAAGTCACTTAACTGGCAAGGCTGACCTACCGTCTAAATCTGTTCCGCATTTAAGGCTCTGTATGTACCAAATAGACCGTTGAGATTTGGTGTTGGCGGGCTGAAGTTGTAACCATATGGCCCGGGAGTCTCAACACTTATGGCGTCGCTCTGAACAACAAGACTAAACATTCACTCACCGCACATTTCCCCCTCCCCATGATCTTGGTCTTCAACATTGGGGACAGCACTGAACCGGCGAGCGAAATTCCGCATGAAATTTCCGTTGTCGGAGTCTTTGGATGCCATCGTAGGTGGTTTCTGTTCTTGGTCCGATCTTACGGCGGTAGACTAGACTTGTTTTTGTGCGGAGCATAGTTGAACACTTGTTGAACACAGACTATGATCTGTGACCCAAAACGAACTAGAAGAACAGGTTTACACGACAGCTTCCATCCTATCACTAGCCCACGGCTATTTTTCACTACTTGGTCGACGCGGCACATTGTGGGGGTTTTAAGTTCATTCCATTCGTGCTTTGTTTTTCTAGCAAAGTTCCTCTTCGTGTTTCTATTTTCCAGTCCCACCTGACAAGTGCCAAGGAAAAGACTTTAAGAAAAGAGATGTGCCTTCTGACGAGCGTAGCTTCACGCATTTAAAAGTGAACTGAAACACATCATTGTTCATTGGCAAAGAAGTCGAGTTGGATCCAAGTGTCAAAGAAATCATTCGAACAACTGACTCAAAGGAAACTTTAACCTGTGACCTGTTTAGGTACCGGTAGCGACCTTAGGAGCAGGCCAAAGCTAACAATGCTGGGCTCCAGGGCACTGTGCAACTACCATTGTCTAACTGCCGTCTGGAATTTCACCCGCAAGGTATTCAAACTTCAGGTTTGACATGACAAAACGACTCCAGATATCCATGCTTTTTGCAACACAGGGTAACACACGTGATTTAGAATTCAAAGATTACTGATTCTCTGGCGGCGGGTCAAATGAGAATTAAAATTTTGGCCGGACAATGTCAGAAATCCATAATTGGAAAATGGAAATAATGAATATAAGAATAGCCGCTGTACGTATTAAGTGGGAGACGTCCAAAGAACCGATATCGAGGCGCGGTTGTTGCTTGCCTTCTCCAAACAAAGCCTGTCTAAGCTCTATATCCTCTTATCAGAAAAGACCGGAGCACTTGATTATCACATATATTTGTTGTTGTTGTTTGTTTGTTTGTTTTTAGATAGTATAATGTAAAACTGATTACAGCAATTCAATGGCGGTGTGGTGAAGATTACTGAGAGTGTACAGACGTTTATAGACATGGCACCTATTTCAATAACTCAAGTGTGAATACTTTGCAACTGGACTGAAATGGGACAAAAAGTGAAACCTTTATCTAGTTCTAATAGAAGACTTAGGAGCATTATGAAAAATGAACATATCGAACCCGCCACTGATACTGTATTGGTTTATTACAGGTCATGACGGCTTCACTGAGCCGCCCATCAGCAGGTGATTTGTAGGTGTCCAGTCCAAGTGAGGTGCCCATGTGCAGGTGTTCTGGGTTGGTTGGGGCTCTGGGTCTGACAGGCCGTGCGCTGCGGCGGTGTTCAGGGTTGGTTGGGGCCCGGGGTCGTCTGACAGGCCGTGCCCTGCGCGGCAGCCGCGGCCTGAAGCTGGATGATGAGCTGGATCAGTCGGTCCGCCTCCTGCGGCGTCAACTGACCGTCAGCTGTGAACATGGAGAAGAGCGTTAACACACCACAGTTATAAACATTTAAACTAGCAAGGTTATCTAACATCCTAGCAAAGTACAAAGAGTATTATATATAGGCGATACAACAAACAATCGCCAACAGCGGCGTAAAGCGGGTATCTCACCAACTGTGCCAACTGGCGCGAACCTCTCCAATTTGTTGCCAATCGGCGCCAGTGGGCGCAAATTTGTCCCGATTTTTGTTGTTGTTGAAAATTGAAAAGAAATTGCAATTTTGAACATGGGGCGAATGGGCGTGAACTAGACGCCAACAGGCGCGTTCACTGCAACTCTCTTTTTGATTAGTCTTAATCCTTGTACATTGGTGGTTAATTCAGTGGCAACACTGCGATTTCCAGCAAAGTTATGTTGTATCTAGGACGTGACACCCCGGGCGCGGTCATTTTGTTTGTAGAGGTTACGTATTTTACCCGTAGCGTCGCAAGTCACGCAAACTTTTAGAATTGGCGAAGCGAAAAATTCGCAAAGTTGTCGCAAAAATGTGAGTAAGATCAAATATTTAACCTCCTTGGTAAGATACAGACGCGGTAACAAGTCTCAGGCTGTTGATCCTTAGCCTCTACCAGGCCCTATTGGCCAAATAGAGTGAATAGTATGCTTAGGGAGTCGGCACGGAGAGAGGGTCCAATATGCCATCGTAACTGTACCCCTACAGCAGGCTAACTCCTCTTGAATGTTTTTCTGTCTATTTGGCCAATTTCTACTCTTTCCAGCCGCCTCTGGAGACTGGTAGAGGCTAGTTGATCGTCACAACTTTATGTCACCTACCTAGCCTCCTTTGCAGGCTCTGAATCGGCTTTGGGGGGGGGGGGGGGCTGGGCTAAATAATACACTTTTTGCAGCCAGCCCGTAACTCAGCCACCCCGTAACTATCAGCCGCCTAGTTGTTACGGGGTGGCTGATAGTTACGGGCTGGCTGCAAAAAGTGTATTATTTAGCACCTCCAAAAGCCGCTTCAGAGCCTGCAACGGAGGCCATCACCTACCGTTGATGTCAAAGAAAGCGAAGATGCGGCCTATATCAGTGGCGGTCTCCGCTTCCTGCACGGTCAAGTAACCGTCTCCGTTCAGGTCCAGCCTATCAAAGGCTTCCACGAATTCACGCACGTAGAAAAGGATCTGTCCCCGCGTGATGAAACCGTCGCCTGGGGAAAACATAGTTCATGTAATGATGGTTGAATAAGAAGAATGAAGAGCCAGGCGTTGAAGAAACTCATTTGCGATAACTATCCCTTCTACCCACTGATCGTCACTGATCCATGTTGGTACATGCGGTCATGTGTGATAGCAATCATTATGCGCTCTCTGTATCCGTACAATTGCAAGTTTTTGGTTCCGTCTGTAGTGGACTGACTGAGTATGTTTGTTTGTTTGTTTGTTTGTTTGTTTGTAATCAGCATTACTCGAGAAACTGTGGATGGATCTTCGTGACATTTAATGGGTGGGTTGGTGTCGGGGAGACGAAGGTCAAGTATGAAAATGGCGGCTTCTTAGGGGACTGCAGAGGAATGTAGAGTTAATGTCCAACTTACAGCGTCAAGATGTGATTGTTAGTCGGTTATTTGGTAATAGCTCGACTCTTTACTACCTATCGTGCGCCTCTAGTCTTAGATAAGACGAAGATTGGGCATAAGTAACTCACAGTCAGCGTCCATGGCGCCGAAGATGGCCGCCACGGAGAGCCCGTGATCCGCCTCGTGAAGGGTGATGATGCCGTCACTGTTGATGTCCAGCTGATCGAAGTATTCCTCGCCCTTCCTGTGAATCAAGAATGCAGGTAGAGATGTTGGTAACTTCCGTTCTAACGTAGATCATAGGTATTAGGTAACGTTCAATTGCTGTCAGGCGGTAGAAATCTCCCAGCACACATGTCAGTACGGCCTTATTTTTTCTTGCTGCGTCTCTTCCAATTGATCAGGTTGGACGCCACCAAATGTCTGCTGTCATTTTAGACAGCTTCATTGTCACAAGACAAATATGTAGCAGGCACGAATCGTCTTTTCGGCCGACATCATCAGCGAAACACAATTACATGTATTTGTGGCCACTTTTCTATCTTAAAATTGGTCAAAATGACATTGACATGTCAGCATGTCCTTTGATTGCACGACAGCAGAGGTGAACGACAGGACGCGCTAATCCTTCTAAAAATCGTCAAAATCATTAGAAGCATTTGTTGTAACAGTATCTTAACAAGTTTCATTTTAACTCTTTGTCAGAGAAATCTAAAAGCAAGTTGTAAGTTTCTTACCTGGGAACAGGCAGAGCTGTCGCTACGGAGAGCGCGAGCGCCAAAAACAGCATCATCTTGGCAGAGATGTATTCTGTGGGGTAGAGATATTCAACATTAATGTACCTGCAGAGATAGGAGAGAGAAAAGAAAGAAGAAACTAAAAGGATAAAAGAAATGCACAGAAAAGGCAAAAGAATAAGACTCCACTCCAAACCGTTTGTTACGTTCGCTCGTGGAAGTTCGACTTGGCTGTCAGAAAACTGGCGATTAACGGAGTATCGTCCGACTATTTATAATGTGTTACTGAATTCCTCCAAATTTTTCCATGGTCAAATTACAAAAGAATTTGCATTTGAACGTAACCCTGCAACAAAACTATCTAAAAGGAAACTATCTGAATGTTGAAATAAACCGCACATTCAAAATAAAATTCCAGATATGCAATTTTCGTTACAACGTTTTCGGAAAGTTTGCCTATATTCTGAATTATACGGTAATATTTCCCCACAGCTTAAATCAACCTGGTGAGAGTTCTAACAGCCTGTACCTACGTTACACTTTGATAAACAGTCGTTATACAATAAATCAATCAATAGACATGGCAAACAGTCGAGATTAAGACCGGCAAAGGACAGGTCCCGATCGATGTAATTACACACATCGATGACATAACAGGTGTGCGGTCCACGTGCACGTTTAAGGTGTCCTAGCTACCCAAGCACATATCGGACGTTCCTGAACTGGGCGTTAGGGAGAAACGAGGGGATGAGGATGGGGTAGGTCTTGTACGGAACACTACGATTGGTTTTGAAGGCATTAAAGGATGTTAGTTTTCTGAAATTTTTATTCCTTCATACTTTTAGATTTTTCACGTAACCACACCATTCATAAGTGTTAACCGCCTTTAGATATCTCATCCAACACAAAAGTCGCCCCATTACCTATCAAACTAATTTGTTCCGATAACACTGTATAACCTATGACGTTACTGTATGATTGGTAGTGTGAATAAACGATGACGGCGCTGGCACTTCCTCTACTGATAACACATGATATGAATTTTTCCCAGCATACATGCCCGTGACCAAATTATATATTAGGACAATTTTCAAACTAAAAGCTCTGATCATTTTCTGTACATGGCCGAAGTTGAGTATTGCATAATGATATTCAGGGAATGAGTAGCTGACGTCATTGCGTTGTATGTTCCCTTGCTAACGTTACGTAACGCTGCGTGTGTAGAAGTGTGTCCGCCGGGGCATTAACCTTTCACAGACAGGACGTTATAAATGATAAGTACGTGACGTTCCTCATCATGTTTCAGAAGTGTCCACCTCGTTCGTTATCAACCTGTCAGTGTAAACCTCGTAATCTCCAAGCAGATGAGGGGAGGCGGCAAGTTCGCTACTTTTTCCTAGTTTTGTTTCGAGCTGTTTAATAGGGAGGCAGTGTGTGACAGAAACGGGCAGCTAGGGAAGTGTAGATTTTACCTCACAACTTAAAATAATATAAAACTCTTGCACGCTGACGCAAGAACCGGAGACAAGGGCGGGCCACTCGGCGACCCCGGCAGGGCCACGCCCGGCTAGATCCGCACAGGAATCGACAAAATGACCGGTATCGTGACTTAAGTATGTCGGTGTGCTACTGTGCCAGATCCCACTATTACTGACGTCAGTGTTTGACTAAATATGCCGTCTTGTCAGAAACACGATATTTAAGTGGGATCATCATCGCACAGAGTTCACTACGATAGCATCGCGGGGAAAATGTTTAATTGTAGAATTGGGACTAATTCCCTTCAAGTCAGTGGGAAGTGTGACATCTTTTCAGCTGGACTGAAATGCCACAAAATGTTGTGAAGTCCAACCTTTATCTGGTTCTGAAGACTTATTACGAGCATATCGTACTGTGAAAATGAACACATCGAACACGGCACTGATGCTTCAATGATTTGGTTTATTACAGACAACAACGGGTTTGCTCAGCCGTCCATCTCCAGGTCCTAGGTGCGTTGTAGGTGTCCAGTCGTGAGGCACCCCAGGTTAGTTCCCGCAGGCCGTGTTTCCCAGATCGGCAGCGGCGGCTGCGAGGCGATTGATGACGTCGATCAACCGCTGTGCCTCTGGCCGCTCCAACAGACCGTCAGCTGTAGTCGGGCAGTGACATAACACAGTCGTAAACACAACTTATAATGATATCAGACACTACAGTAAACAAGGACACCGTAGTAAGATGATATGCAAACAGCTGTTCAGAAGTCACCTCTATAATTTACAGTTTCTGTAGTGCGGTTCATTGTACAATATTCTCTTAGTGCGGCTACTACACATCAGGTAACGGTATACGTAGACTACATTAATATACTACGTATGATCTCCCTATAGCAACTGTCTTTTAAGGGTTAGTCATTGTTTCCTAAAGGTCCCACCGCCGCCTCTTTACAAGGGTTGGTTAGCCCCTGTGTAAAACATCTTAATAAAGTTTCAAAACATAGCCGATCACCCCCAACCTTCACCTGTACCAGGTTGTCCATACAGCTTTGTATCACTTACCGTTGGTGTCAAAGAAGGTGAAGACGCCGGCTATGGAAGTAGCGGCCTGTGCCTCCTGATCCGTCACGGATTGGTTTCCGTCCAGGTCCAGGTTGTTAAACACCGGCACGAATTCAGGCATGTAGAAATTAATCTGAGCAAGCGTGATGACTCCGTCGCCTGGGGAAAATATAGATTATCAAATGAATTTCGAATAAGAAGTAGGAAAATCAAGGCGTTGAAGAAACTCATTTGCAGGGAAAATCTTAAAATTAAGTTTTGTCCAATCGGTACGTCACGGGTTCCTGTTGGCCTAACGCTACTTCACCTAAATCCGCAGGATAACATATATCCGGGATTTTTAAAAACGGTGTATATAGGGATATATGCCTCATAGCGCAACAAACCAGATGTGTGCCGAAAAGTACAAGCTGTATATCCAGCTTGATCCACTCACACCGGGATCCGGGAAGGACCCCTACTTTTCTATAAGTGTGATGGGTTCTTTACGTGCTCGTAATCTGACTCTCCCAAACCACGGGACCTCCATTTGACGTCCTATCCGAGGGACGTCCCTAACAGAAGCTAGGTACTCATTTTCACTTGGGTAAAGTGAGGAAAGTCGTGTTAAGTGCATTTCCCAAAGCCTGGCACAACGTCAACGGGGCATGTCAGGGGATTCGAACCTAGAACTTCTGGGTTCTGGGCCAAACACCCTGCTATTCATTACGCCACCGCGACGCCACTTTTGTTGGTGCCGGGGTCAAACTGTACTAATGCTTTACTTTAGATCGTGCACCACAAAGTCTTGGCAAACAAAGCTCACAGTCAGCGTCCATGGCCGTGAAGAGGGCATGCACGGTCAGCCCATGCTCCGCCTCGTGAAGGGTGATGAAGCCGTCCCCATTGATGTCCAGGTTGTCGAAGTATCCCTGTGGGTCCTGGGTCGCCCTGTGAATAAAGAACGCAGATAGCTGGTAGGCATTTTAAGAAACTTGGATTTGAGATCATAGTTATGATGTAATTGCTGTAAAGTCTGTAGAGATCTCACGGCACCCGGAGAATATAGAACAGCCACATCCGTCCATCTACTGCCTTTACTTGGCTTGCAGCGTCCCTGTCGTATGATCTGGGCGATGATATATCGGTGTCATGCAAAGTGTCTGATGTCATTCTAGACAGCTTCAGATGGTAAATATATAGCAGGCAAGATTTGTATTTGTAGTCTAAAATCATAAACATAACACAGCAATTGTCTCTGAAACACACTCAACCCCATGATGAAACTCATTTCTTGCCGTACCTGTAGTTCCGACCGTACTCGCTAGAAATTCATGTAGCACCCGGCGGCAATTCGTGCCAGGACCCTGTACTTTTTTGCCGTACCCAATGGCGGATATCGCACGGCCCGACGCTAAATAGTCACTGGAAATTTGTGTCTAGATACCTTGCTTGTGACGCGTCCAAATCCTGATGAAATTGTCAATAGCATTATTTGTTATAAAAATATGTTGATATTTCTTCCTTAATCCCCATGTCAGAGAAATCCTTTCACAAAAGTTGTCAGTTTCTTACCCGGGAGCAGGCAGAGTTGTCGCTACGGTGAGCGCGAGCGCCCAAAACAGCATCATGTTGGCAGAGATGTATTCTGTGGGGTAGAGAGATATTCAACAATCGAGGTTCACCTGGGATGAGATTGACAGTCATAAAACTGGCGAGTAACAGAGTATCGTCCGACTATTTATATTGTGTTGCTGTGACGTAAGAAGTGTGCGGGGTGCAAGTGCACATTCAAGGCGTTCTACGTGTCGGACGATCGTGAACTCGGGACAGTGACAAGGAATGGAGGGGCCAGTGAAGTTACAAGAACCTCTTGCACCGCATAACCGTTGTTATATTGCGTTGTATAACTATGGTTTGTATTGAAGGCAATGGAGGGTGTAATTTTTCTTAAATTTGAGTCGCTTTGTGCTTAGTTAAGCACACGATCCCATAGCTGTATGTTAACAAGATCCACACCACCTTAACATGATGTCCAATTTCCTAATTACATGTACTTTTTTCCGATGACGTTGTATAATTCGTACAATCTGATATTGTCATGAATAAGCAATTATGGTATTGGTACGTCCTATAGATTATAATTATACTAATATTTATCTTTCCCAACACAGTCCGCAGGGGTGTTAACCTCTCACAGACAGGATGTCATAAATGATAAATACATGACGTTACGCATGTACAAAGCGTCCGCCGAGTATGATGTCAACCTTTCAGTGCACGCTGACGCAAGAGCCGGAGACGGGACCCGACCACCCCGCGAACCAGGCAGGGCAGGGTCACACCCGGCCGGATCCGCACCGTGAGGAACCGACAGGTGGCCGGTAGCGGCGTTATCGTGTCGGTGTGCTGACGTGCCAGAATCCCACCGATGTGTTTGTCCAAACATGACGTCTTTTAAAAAATAGGATGTGAAGTTGGGTCAAAGTTTAAAGTTGCATCACCACCTAACGTTGCATGTTAAGACAAAGGGCGATCTCAACTGCTCAGTCTAACATTACAACAGTACCTGTTGAGTAAAACAAATACTTGTGAATGTGTCCCTTGGGGCTAGGTGGATGATACTGCTTAAAATACACATTGAAAATGTTCAGTCATATAAC
Source organism: Branchiostoma lanceolatum (assembly GCF_035083965.1). NCBI lineage: Eukaryota > Metazoa > Chordata > Leptocardii > Amphioxiformes > Branchiostomatidae > Branchiostoma > Branchiostoma lanceolatum. The sequence continues at coordinate 22,306,713 of NC_089725.1, read as the reverse complement.
GTTATGAAAAACTGTTGCTACGAGTAGATAGTCTTTCCACAGTACACGTATCTTACGGTTGCTCTGAATCTGACCCGCACTTGCGGGGAACGTCTCCAAACCTTTAATAGCTCAAAGCTCTTCATAACATGGTATAACATGGAATACCTAACAAACAGTACAAGGTATAACACACAGAAACTAGTAATAGTGCCCATTCCTGTGGTATTTTATTTGTATCGACAGAATTGTACATTAATGTCATGTACACTTAGAGACAAATAGGTTTGAAGCTGTAAAGTGTATAGATACAGACACTTTCCCTGATACTTTGAGTAGGTTGACAATGTATTTAGGACGATAGATTCCAGAAAAAGATGGACTTAATACCTAACTATATTTCTAAACCCTACCCTTTCAGGCATGTTTCTGAAGGGCATTCACTGCAATAACTGTGCCAGGTAGAGCAGGGCAGCAACACTCTGTGGTTTTAAGTTGTCAGGCAGATCCCCTAACACCCTAGTATCATGTCTATTGTTTTTTCTTGAACAGCTCATTATGTCAATATGTTACAGGCCATGCTAATTATTCTGTCCCTTCATTCCCACTCTAAAATCATCCAATGAAATCTGTGTTCCCGATCAGCCTGCATGAACTTGACAAAACAGATTGTTTTTACAATCAGCAAAAATGTTACAGCTTCCAATGTCTTTCATCATGTAATCAACCTTCCATGTATAAAGAATGGTACATCTTAACTGCATGCTTTTGCATATCTTAGTTTTATTAAATTTGCATACATGTATTTCGATTTTCTTACAAACTTTCAGCCTCAACATTCAGAAGGCTTTTCACATCCTGCTGCCATATCATAGTCATCACAACTGCTTAAAATCATCATCATAAAGGAATGAAAGAAACAGAACATCACTTGTCCTGTCATATATTTGCATCTGACAGACTTTCACTTCAGTGAATAACAAAAATCTACCAGTGATTTTCAAACTAAAACATGTCATACTGTAGATTTTTCTGGTTAACAGTGTTGATGAACAAATGTCACCATACAATGTGCAATATCATCAAAATTTGCCAAGGACATTAACAATGTTGGACGGTTCTTCTTTGAGAAAATGTTAAGGTTTTTATTAGGATTTGACTATTTGGTATTGCTTCCTTTAATATTCTTTTAGCTTAACTGAGATGAAACCGTCACACACACAATGTAACTAATTTGGACATAAATAGGTTTATACTCAGAAGTATGAACATCTAAGAGGTATCCTTTCTTCACGATGTCTTTATCATTCCTTAGCTTTTTTGCTACTTTTGATGACAAAGTTTATACTATGTGCTGTGGCAGTGAGGGCTTTTTGACAGGTTACTTCAGGAGAGCGTTGACCACAGCCTGGACGTTGAGAGCCTTGAGGTCGGTGTAAGTCTGGCCTGTCCCCACAAACACTACGGGCTGACCGGTGGTGTAGGTCATGGAGATGGATGCTCCCACCTGGGGACAACACAGAGGAATTGTGGTTAATAAGAACAATTCAAAATACTTCAGCTCAAATGCATTACTTTGAGTTGCAAATGTAAAGAAATACACATACATGTAGCTGGTACCTGGTACAAGGAACCTGTAAATAATACTAGTATACATAGTGTCTGTCTTCTCTGTCAAGTCCAGTGGAAGATTAGCTTTTCAGTGAGCTAAACTGGTTCGAGATCACTTTCAATTTCTTTTCTTTAGCTGTCCTATAACACAACATGTCTCCATCTGGTACAATGTGGGTGTGGAATACAAAGGCTGAGTATGACTATGAGGAGTGAGGGCAATATACATGCAATATAAATGGGACCTGCTTGGTGTTTGAAGGTTGCACTCAACTGCAGTACATAAAGGCTTTGCATGGGGGCAGTGTCCAACTGACCTTGTCATCAATGGTGTCGAACTTGGTGAGCAGGATGCCGTCAATGAGCCGTGGGTTCTCCATGCTGCTGAAGTCTGCCAGCGCCTGGTTAAACTTGGTCAGCTGGTCCACCGAGTCGTTCCCCACCAGGGCCTCCCCGACAAACAGCACCAGCTCAGGCTGGTTCACCTTGATCAGCTGTGGCATGAAGGACAACAGGGGGTTGGTCAGCCAATTCTGACATGAGTTTGGCATGAGAAATGTTTTCTATCATGATTATTTGTTACTATTCAGTTGAAGTTCTTCTGAAGAAACCGGGAGGAATTTACGATGACAGTCTTGGACGTTTCGGATGTTTCAGTTACAGTCTGTCACCTTTCTCAGGGTAATGCTGACTGGTTCTACTCTGCACAGCAGCTAGGTGTTGTAGTCATTGTTGTTGCCCTGAGGAAGGTGGCAGACAGTCCACCGAAACGTTGGCAGGTAGATTCTACCAAGTTGTGGCACAGCAAATGACACCTGGACACATTGTCAAGAAAAACTCAAATACCAATTACCACTATTCTGTTCCCAGCTCAGTGTAATGGACTGCTCTCATAGCCCCGCCCACCTCCGTCAAAATGTAGTAATGTGGAACAAAACCATAAAAATGCAAATATTTGACAGGCATGCAGCCAATCTCTCATTGGTCATACCACTGATTGCCATTCTCCCATCTAATTGTGATGGACAGTCAGGATCGTTCTATTGCTAGCACCAGACAGTTTAGATCAGGTACACAACATGTACGTCACACCACAGCTGTGCCAATCTGAGGTACAGGTAACAAACCAACCTTAGACAGAGCCCTCATCAGTGGTTCGTTGTCCTGCATGCGGCCAGCAGTGTCAACCAACACCACATCAATGCGCTGCTCACGAGCTGTAACAAACAACATTCAGTATTAGGATAAGGGCACTATCATGAGGCTTGTGCATTATTCAATTGTAGACACTAGAATCTGGGACCATCTTTGCAGTAGGGAATAACACGTAAATTGTTTATTGTTAATTTGCGTAAACAAGAAGCAATGAAATGGTTTGTTACAAATTGGATGTCTGATAAGTTGGTACTTACATTACATAAACATCTGGCTGTCCTGTCTCATGTATGAAATTAACACTGTCAGAAGACACCTACACAAAATTTTGGATACACTCTGAATCTTTGTTGAAACAGCAGTGTCTAACACATGAAACACCCACCAAAATTAATGGCCTCCATAGCAATGCCTGCTGCATCTTTGCCGTAGCCCTTCTCGTACAGTTGCACCATCTTGACTCCGTTGTGGTTCTCGGGTGGGTGGAGAGCCGCCATGCGACGAGCGTGGGTTCGTAGCTGTTCCACCGCTCCCGCACGGAAAGTGTCACACGCAGCGATCAACACGCGGAAGCCATTCTCCACCAACCAGAAACAGATCTAGATGGAACAACATAGGAGTTGCTTGAGTATTTTTGGTGTATAAGAGAGGATTATTGTCAACTATCAAAATAAAAGTGAAACTAGATGCCAAAAGTGTAGAAAGTTATAGCAGTTCCTTACCTTAGCCAGGTTGGTAGACTTGCCAACGCCGTTGACCCCGCAGAAGGTGATGGTGTATGGGCGATTCTGGCTCTTGGCTTCCATCACGTCCCGGAGGATGTCAATACGGCGCTTTGGGGTCAGGATCTGGACCAGGGAGTCGCGGATGGCCTGGCGGATGGTAGACGTCACGCCTATAACCACACAAGATGGAAGAGGTTTGCACTATTAACAGTTGAGAAAATGAGATTTTCTTACATATATGTATACTTTAAAAGCTGGATTGAAAATACAGTCAAACCTGTATTAGCGGTCACCTTTGCATAGCGGCCACCTGCCCATAGTGGTCACTTTTTGTCGGTCCCTTGGATTTTTCCCATTGACATAAGCATTAAGAATTAGGCTATAGCGGCCACCTGTCCAACGCGGTCGCGGCCAGACGATTTTCGGTCCCGCGAGTACAGTAACACTGCCGATAACGGTCCCGGCGCGCCGGTAGAAGCCGCATCGCCACCGCACGCCGGGTTCAAAATCTTCATTTTTTCACGCCGTTATCAAATTTATGTGGACTCAAATGGATAGGATAATAATAAAGAAAGCCAGAATGTTTTATCTTTGTTAGAAAATCCATGGTTTGACGCGAAGTCAAGCATAAATTTCTTCACATGGCTTGCGTTTGGACATCGTGGCAAAATTGTCCATTTCTGTGCATTTCGACTGGACAAATATTACGGCAGCTTTTTAAAAAATACAACCCGCACATGTACCTGATGCGGTAAGTTCGCAAAATGTTTGAATGTCGGCCCAATTTCCGTTTTCCCCGGAAAATTCATCCAAAATTGTGCCCAAAACGTGCTTCGGGCTTTCGCGCGATTTGCAAAATGGCGCTGATAGTGAGCAGCACAAAGGTCAACGGAAGACACCACTGTTACGGAGGTATAATGTGCTAAATTTATATTGCTGCAAAGTATCACTGAGGATAATTAATTTGATAAAAGCTTCAAAATAAATATGAATAACATCAATATGATGTAAAATTTGGGCTATTGCAATTTTCTGAAAAGAAAAAAAGCCATCAAAAGACCGACCTAAAATGTGACTTACCTATGCAATGTTTACATGTGTACTGTATGGTGAATAAATGCATCTCAGTTGGTACTGAAAACTGAGGTCAATTAATCGAGCTTTTCTCCATAGCGGCCACCTGTCCATAGCGGCCAGTTTTAGCCAGTCCCTTGAGTGACCGCTATAGACAGGTTTGACTGTAGGTTTAACTTTAAAACAGACAGTAATACTAAAGAAAGCATACTGCATGCCATTTTTTATTCCTATAAAAAATTTTCATACAGCAGTTACAAGATAGAGCCCCATTATCAATTGCTTAGGGGATAAAAGGCTGGTTTCAACACCAAACTATCCTTCGTGGACATTGCCTTACCACTGAAGGTGCCCAGGACTTTCCCCTCCAGCTTGGTAGACACCGATGTACACAACTGATCAGCAATGTCAGCTGCCACGTTCTTGCCTGGACAAGGAGAGGATGACATGTGAATTAATTCTTCACCAATCCTTGGCTGACTCTTTGACAAAAGAGTTCTAGGTACATCATCTACAAGGTAACAGTTTTTTGTTGCTCTATGGCACAAACATTTTTCATTTGTGAAACAAACTAGTTTGATAGTTCAATGGAATACGTATCATTGTACAATAATAGACCTGTGGAACATACCAGTTACAAGAAGTATACAGAGGTGTGCCTATGTAGGATGAGAGTTCACAAGAAAGTCTGCTGCTTTCCTCATTGTTGAAGTCCTTACCAATCAGGTGATCTCTCATCTTGTCCAGCACTGGAGCCATGGCCTCAGCTGTGATGGTCTTCTGGCCAACTAGCCCTTTGAACATGTTGAACACACCAAAGCCACTGCAAACAACAACACACACAAACATGGACAAATCAATTATGGTACAAAAAAGACAGATTTAAATACATGTATACATATTTACAAATAGACATTTTTAACAGCTTTGGGTCACTAATGCACTATAATTCGAAACAAGAAACTAAAAAACAGTTTAGAGCAAAATAAATTAAATGTCCAGTGATGATAATATAACATAATCCTTACCTGGACTTCTTACTGTCCTGCTGTTGAATCTCCTCCTCCTCCTCCTCCTCCTCTTCCTCCTCCTCCTCCTCATACATGTCTCCAACACTCTTCAGCTCACCACTCATGGATCCCACCCAGGCACGCTGACATAAGATTAAGAGTATAGAATTAGACACTCGCTCAAAATACATCATGACTCATTCATGACTACTAATTGTAATATTATGCTATAACAACATACCGGTATGTTTTTGGCTGCGAATGTGTCAATTGCTGCAGGCCTACATATATATTTAAAATATTTCAGCAACCTCACTTACAAAATTGTCTAACTGATATCAAAGAACATGACTGATATGTGTTTACACTTCTCTCATTTTGTGTTCTGTCTCTTATCATAGAGAAGAAAAATGAAAATGAAATTTGTTTAGGTAATTATGAGTTGATAAGTGAACATACAAATGTCTGCCAGTGTGCTACTGAATTACCAGTACGAAGTGTTGTACAAAATTCTATGTAGAAGAACGAGACCCCTTCTCACCTCTGCATCCCCAAGGTCCTCCTCCCCAGCCATGGTGCCGTTACTCTCCTTGTCTCCACTGAAGTCCAGAATCTTGGCATCCTTGGTGGAGCCACCATGAGCCCACTTGGTAGGGGCTTTACCTTTCTTCTTTTCTTTCTCCTTCTCAGGTTTGGGGGATGTTCTGAAAATGATATCAAAAGCATTCTTGCTAAAGACCTCTAGAAGGAAACATCAATATTCAAAATTCCTCATAAAATGGCGGCTTGTCATGGGTAAGTAGTGAGTCAGCATTTCAACAAAATTTCTTTAAGTTTAACTGAAGTGAGAGATTCCTTAATCACTCCCTACAATAACCTTTTCTAGCAAGTGATTTCAGAAACTCACCCCGTGATCTTCTTGCTGCCCTTCCCTGTCATCTTCTTGAAGAACTCCTCCCTGTTCCGTTGGATGGTGTCCTGTCCTCCCCCTCCTGTGTTCACAGTCCCCCCGTTGATAACAGCAGCTGGAGGAGCCGGCTCAGCAGCTGATGAATGATAGATAAGATAGATATGATTTAATCACACCACAGCTTCTATATGTGATAAAATGCAAACTCCTGCACTGATGGCTGGTCCTACTCTTACCACAAGAAATATGTGCAAATGAATCTAAAGTTAGTAGAAAAATATACTTACGAGCTTTCCCTTTCTTTTTCCCAACGTTTTCCTTTTCTTTCTCCTTTTTCTTGTCTACCTTGAGGGAGGCCACAGATTTCTGTGACTTCTGAGACTCCCCAAACGTCCTCATCTGCCTTGGTTTCAAAGCTTGGTTCTTTGCTGAGGCTTCTGCCTTCCTACACAAACAAAATAAGAAATCCAACATGATGTGATACTTGGCATCATCCTACCAAGTACTAAGGTATAACGCACAAATCAAAGTCACATCAACATGTCTGCAGGTGGGTAATACTAGCCTGAACACCATCGTTGCTGGAATTTTTTACAATTGAGAACTTTTTTACAGCAAAACTGTATGAGCCAGAACATTTTATCAGAGACTAGTTGACTAATACTCTGTCACCAGCAGCTTTCAATGTAACATGTTGAATACAACAAGAGCTCAGACTTACTTCAGGAGTCGCTGAAATTCCTCCGTAAAGTCGAAGTCTCGCATGACATTTCCATCTCTAAGGTCTTGGGAATATTTGTCACGAAACTCCCGACGCACATCATCAATAAACTTGTCAATATATGACAACTGAAGTATCTTTTGATAGGCAACCTGAGACATAAATACAAGGAACTTTACTTTATTTGTTCATCAGCACATTTATCAGAATGTTCTCAATGATTTACATTTGCTCATAGAAGTCAATGGCACAGAAATTATCAAACATTCTTTCAACTACATGTACAACTGCATAGTTCTATACAATACATACACTGACCCATCAAATTCTGACCCTGCTTCTAGTATGATGATATTGAAAATACTGTGATTTAGTTATGGTATGGACCTTTTGCGACAATACTGGAGTGAAACATTAGTATGGCTCACCACAAATATCAACTCAAACTCATTGTCCAGCTTGTACTCCAGTGTGAGGGAGCCATGCTGGAAGGAGCTGACACTTCCACGTTCCTACAAAAACAGCATGATACATAACGTTACATATGAGGGTTAGCCAATGGTTGACATCACACGCTATGGTTACAGTGCTGTCTGTATTAAGGTGTTGCATCGTTGATTCCATATTGATAAGATGATAATTCATCTCTTAGTTTTACTATCATCAACATAACGTTAATCATATGCTTAATCATGATTGAAAAAAAATTATGGGGCTGCGAAAGCATCCTTAGTCTGTGACCTCACCATATACCTGTTGCCACTGTTTAATTTGTTTGCTTGTTTCTAGATAACGTTAAGTAGATTAGATATTTAGATCCATGATCCAAAACAGATATGATAATAACAACAACAAACATTATTGACTCATTGTTAAATAGTCTTTACGAATTCATTTTATTCGTTCGAACAAATTAGTTTTGATGACATACACATTATGCACAGACACAAGGGGAAGATAAAAATTGATGGCATGCCAATGTTATACAGGTGGTCATCCATATGGCAGCCTAAATGACAAAGTCCACTGCCAGTCCCGGCGTTTCCCTCATACTTAACGTATAACTAAACGTATATTATTAACCACAACTGCGACAAGATTCCAATCTATCAGTGTCCAAAGTTACTTTCAAGGTTGTTAACTAGGTGTAATAACTGTGTAATAAACAGCGTCAACATCTAGTATCAAGCAGATGTTAAGAATTATCATAGCGTTACCTGCAGGATGACTGTCTTGATCAGGGCATTGACTGGCTCTGTCAGGACCTGATTCACCCCCTGGAAGTACCACAGGACGATCCCGCCCTTGCTGAAGATGGTGAAGAGATCGAGCATGGTGAAGGGATTTTACAGCTTATGCGAGGGGCGCAGTTGGTTAGAAATATTGCGGCATTTGTTGAGCACGCAGTTCTTCGCTTCTTCTTCACTTCTTCTTTACCTCACTTCCGCTTCCCGTAGAGTTCTCGCGAGAGTCAGAACATCTCGTGTCCTGGAAGGGTCGTGGGGATAGACCAGTCTAGTACACAACAGGGGCTCATGTTAACCGTCACATGACTCACATCAGTTTTTATATTGCCACAGATATGTCCCTGTAATATCAGCTAGCATATGAGTAACAGTTTTATGGAGAGGGTGGGTTGAGGATAACAGTTTCATGTTCAAAATGTTGGGCAGCTGGCAAAAGAAATCTGGTGAAGTAAATTACTGGTTTATCCCTAGCAAACAATCATTTCCGGCAGGTCAGGTCACACCCCTGATAACACCCCATACGTCACGCACGACCCACATCCGGGTTGGAGGGAACAGAGAGTGGTCACACGGTACACGTAACGTTACAGCACGTCCACGTTTTGTCTAACCGCTTCTGAAACACAGCCAGTGACGCAGTTTTGATTGCGGCGTTCGATTAACAGGTTAGTAAAGCTACTTATAACAAAGACAACGATCGATTTGATATAACCTCCTTGGATATACTGCTTGGCATTTTGTCGATGACGAACCTGCCGTGAGACCATATGCGACATATGTGACGTGACCACCTTATGGACACATTGCCCTCAGGGTCAGGACACAACGCCCTCAGACCAATGATGTGATAACAGATCTCCTTAGTAGTCTTACTGGTGCAGTCTTGTTTACTGCTGTATGTTGGCAGCCGTCAGTCTCGCAAGACTATGGCGTCGCATCCTGGTCAGTCTGTGGGTTGTCCGCAGCGTCTGCTGTACAGCTGTTTACTGCTACTGCAACACTAAAAGAACATGGTATCTCTTTAATTAAATTTCTACTAGTTACCCTTGTATGCTTCTTCAGTCTGACAAGTGGCTCTTGCATCATATTTTGTTCTCTCCAGTCACTCGATGACCAATGAGCAATGTCCAGTTTCCCTCAGAGTTGACTCCTACATTTGCTTCAGGGTGAACTTCACAGGCGGCGTAACGTTACATAGAAATAAGATTTGTTTGCAGTTGACCAAGACTCATTAATAAAGATGAGTCAATATACTCAATCACATCAATATGATGTGCATGTACTACAGTCAAACCTACCTAAACGACCACCTCTTCAACGCGACCACCTGGCCATGGCGACCGCTTTTTCTCGGTCCCGAAAATTTTCCCCATAGGCACAAGCATTAAGCTGCCTGCCTAATCCGTCCAACGAGACCGCGACCGCCACGAATTGGGACCACTCAGAGCACAATCCCTGCCCATGGCGGCCGCCTCATTTCCAGATATACTAAAATATACTATCTAACATAACGTGTGAATGCGGGAGGGCGCTGCGAGATCGTTGAGGTAAACATTGTTTTGTAGTCAAAATTATGACAAAAATTTGTACACGATGTAATGGTATACAAATATTACAACGATAACGGAAAATGTGATTTTTGTAGGATCTTTCTGTCAATGAGAATTGAACCTGGTAGGGGTCATGCTGTCTAAATTCACATAATTTTCCATCCATCTACGTACTGTATTTGAAAACCTCGACCTGGAAACATGTGAGTGGAATCCTCTTCATGGCGACCACCTGTCCATCGCGACCGTTTTTGCTCGGTCCCCCGGGTGGTCGCCGTGGGCAGGTTTGACTGTATATCTAAGTTGTAGGCTTGTCAAGATTCCAAAATACTGCAGAGATAACAAACTGTGGAAGGACATGTTTTAAGACAATATGCATTTAAGTTTGCGGTAGTTTTATGTTCATGGTTTTCGCGGTGGCCTCCTAACTGCAAACTCAAAACCACCACAAAACATTTTGTACTGTCCTCTGCGCACCTACCCCCTTGTTTAAGTGCTACATGTACATACTTTACACTGTAGTGATGTGACGGAGGCATCTGTTACGGTGAAGATGCACAAATGCTAACAAAAAGGCAAAATTGAACTTCAAACATTTGATACATGTTTAATAGAAGTTTTTGGCCAAGTCAAAGCCTTTATTCATTCCTCGGGTACATAGGGTTATGCATATGCCTGCTGAGTCGCCAGTACTTAGGTGGTTTCTGACTTATTATATTGAATTAAATCCTTTGTGTAGAAGTAAAGACTCTCTTAGCCCACATCATGTGACTCTTGAGATCTGATTTTGGGACCACATGATAAAGTCCAGTTTTGTAGGGTTACATAAATCACCACCCACAATAGGCTGGGAGAAGCTAGCTTTGTGCTGATCAATCTTTTCACTCAGCTTCATAGACTACCATTGTTAAATTTACATGATGATTGTCATGATTTATTTCTGAACTCCAGGGTTTCAAAACCTTTGTTCACTACAAAGCACTTATTGCTGCTTGAATATGCATATCACAGCAATTGTGCTTCTTTGGTGTGATTGGTTTTTGTCTCTATGTAAAAGTTGCACTCCCTGATATCACTTGCTGATATGTACCAGAATAGCTAAAATGTACTTTCAGTGCATTGGGTCTGTAAAAGCAGGTATCCACTTCTAGGAAACAGAGTATGTGGTGTTTCACATCAACATTCTACTCTACATGCCTCTGTGATGATTTGCATGTGAGGAAGACTGAAACTGAGTGAAAGTGGAAATTGGGAGCATGCCCGGTTTCGGGGTATAGATATGCATGACGTGGCAATGACTTTGGAGAAATACTGAAACCGAAATGTTGGCAATGAAACTGAAACTTCCTCTTAGTCAAATCAGAAGTAAAATTCCCCTTAGTCAAATCAGAAGTAAAAATCCATTGCCTCCGGACCAACGTATCAGTCATATTACTTGTTTTCATACAGAGCTCTTGTGTGCAGAGTGAAGATGTCTGAAACCACAAAGGCTGAGTCAAACCCAGTAGCAGATGGCAATGGAAGGAAGTGGATTCCACCCAACCTGCCCAGCCGCTGCACCTGGCACCTGGGAGTGTCTGCAGACAAGTCTCCACATGCTCATTTGCCCCCAAGGTAAGACCTGGAATGTTGGTCACCATATCTCCATTCATTATTTCATATACTTGATAGGGGCCACAAAGCATAGTTTCAGATGTACCTGCTGCTTGATATCACCATGTCAGGCTGGGAAAGATCCCTGCAAAGTTTGAAATTTAACCTCAATGTAGGTCAGGACAGTATCCTAATCTAGCTGGCTGCTTTGGCATATCAGGAATAAGATTATATCCATCCAACTTTCTTTTTTTGTATAAAATTTGATAGGGGCCATGAGAAAATTTTCCTAATGCCCTTGTTTTTTTAATCCTTGAGTAGTACTTAAACATTGTATATAACAATATTTAAAGTTTCATATGTTACTGAGTAACAAATTGTTTCAATTTTAAGGAAACGTCCAGAGAAGGTCGCCCCTAACATCCTCAGCATGATTGGCAACACCCCACTTGTCAAGATCAACAACATCTCCAAGAGTTGTGGGGTCAAGTGTGAGCTCTGTAAGTCTTTCAATCCCTATATCCACCTCCCTTATACCTCATTACAAGAATAGTTTCTATTCTATCATCATGAAGCCCCTGTAGGCTGTCACATTGCAGACAAGCTTTGGCCATATTTGTTGACCACCAAGATTAAAAGATTGCCAGAGACCTGCTGATCTCTAAAATCATGCGATGATCAAGAGAACACCAGGCGTATTACCGCCAAAATTGTCATTTAAAGCTTGCAGACCTGTTGGCTGATCAATTATCCTGCTGTGTGACGGGAGCATTAGGACCATTAAAAGTGCATCTTCCATGACATAAGTGCCCTACAGACTGAACCTGACACCTGTTGTGTTGTGTTGTGTTGCAGATGCGAAGTGTGAGTTCTTCAATGCGGGAGGCAGTGTGAAGGACAGGATTGCCCTGCGGATGGTGGAGGATGCTGAGAAGGAAGGCAGGCTCAAGCCTGGTGATGTGCTGATTGAGCCCACGTCAGGAAACACTGGTAATCATGTTTGCTTGATTAGGGGCATTATTCTGCAGCAGATATGGATTAGTCAAAGGTCTATATAGTACAACCGGTGTTGAAGATGCTGACCCTTTGTTATGCTCTGTGTCTATAAATGTTGTACAAATTTTCCCAAAATAAACTGACATACCTCACAAGAAATGTATACAGTTGTACAGGATGGATAAAGACATAAACTAGTGCGCGAACAAAGTCTACCTCAAATGCGGGTGCATACTCCTTTACCATGCTTGTAGTGTACATGCTTTTGCTTTACTGTTATCCTGCAGGTATTGGCCTGGCCTTGGCTGCTGCGGTGAAAGGGTACCGATGCATAATTGTCATGCCAGAGAAGATGAGTATGGAGAAAGTGAACATCCTGCGAGCCCTGGGAGCAGAGATTGTGCGCACCCCTACAAGTGCCTCCTTTGATGCACCCGAGTCTCACATCGGAGTGGCACAGCGTCTGAACCAGGAGATTCCTAACTCACATATCCTGGACCAGGTATGGCGCTGCATGGCATACAATACTTATAGAAAGGGGTTGGAATCATTTTCTCCTGCACAAGATATTTGTCCCAATATGTACCTGTGGAGCTAAAAGTTGAATCATGTTTTGGTCTTAAGGCAATATAACTTTAATGCACGGGTGTGCCAACAGCAGAGCAGTATTGATTCCAGAGTTGAGTAATGTTAGGAACATGTACTGTACTAAGATTTTGAATTTTTTTTGCTTCACAGTATCGGAACCCGAGTAACCCCATTGCTCACTATGACGGGACAGCTGAGGAGATCTTAGCACAGTGTGATGGTGAGTAGTCTTTTACTTTGGCTCAAGAGAAGCTGTGCTTTCTGTCCTTAATCACACATGTTTAGATTTTCTGCAGTCAACAGTTTACATTTGGTATTATCCAAGCATGTGACTTACAAGAAGTAGGTCATGTTTTGTGGTTTGAGACAGCAGAAGATTGTTGATGTTGACACTATGGGGTTTGTATTTTCTTCAGGCCCCGTGGACATGGTAGTAGCTGGGGCAGGGACAGGAGGAACCATCAGTGGACTGGCCAGGAAGCTGAAGGAAAAATATCCCAACATTAAGGTAGGAGATGAAATTAGTGATAATCAGAACTTTGGAATAAGCCTGTTTCAGCCTCCCACGGAAGAATGCAATTTTGCTGGGTTGTTGGGTTGTAAAAAACTAAGTAAAAGCAAATTTCTCCAGACAAAGCTATATTGTGTTGTCACCACCTACATATAACTGTACTAAGTCAGATCTTATTCATTCCTGTAGACATTGCTGAGATTATAAATTATGTTGTGCAGGTTGTTGCTGTTGATCCAGAAGGCTCAGATCTAGCTGAACCTGAAGAGCTGAACAAGACAGACACAAACTTTTATGAGGTGGAAGGAATCGGGTATGACTTTGTCCCAACTGTGCTGGACAGACAAGTTGTGGACAAGTGGTACAAGTCAACCGACAGGGAAACATTCCTCATGGCACGCAAGTTGATCCAGGAAGAAGGTCTCCTGTGTGGTAAGATACCTGTTATTACTTCAGTGCCAATTTAATGTAGAATGGTCACTATGCACTTTCCTTGTCTATGATATATGTATGAAAATTGAAAGAATGGAAAGATGTAAAACAATCTAAATCTTTTAGACAGAGTGTCCTTTTGGAAATCTGTAGGTTATGGCTTTTTGGTTCCCTTTTTCTAAATCAAATACTGGCTTTAATTTTTCTGTGAATATTCCTTATGTTTGCAGGGGGAAGTTCTGGCAGTGCGATGGCAGCGGCTGTACATTGTGCCAAGGACCTGAAGGAAGGACAGCGCTGTGTGGTCATCCTGCCTGACTCCATTCGCAACTACATGTAGGTTTAGTTTCCTAGTAGGATCTGGATTTTTTTTTTTCAGTTTTATTATGTATATTAGGTTTGTGACAGAGATATATGTTAAAATTCAATATTTATACTACAGTGAGTCCTGGAAAGGGCATCTTGGTTGGGGCTGCGTACGTCTTTTGGAAGGGCTGTAAAATGGGGGTCCCATGTTTGAAGAGGTGCCTCAAGCACATTAATGGGAAAGGGATAGCAACCCCTCCCTGTAGAAATATACCCAGCCACAGAAACAGTAAGGGGACTTGCTGACCTATGTGCCACTAGGCACTACAAGGTGAACAACAACAGTCCTACTGTCCAAAGTAGGTTCCATTTGTTTAGTCATTCAATCTCTCATCTGTGTATTGAATTGTTCAGGTCCAAGCACCTGAGTGATGACTGGATGTCAGAGAGGAACCTGCTGGAGAAGACATCAGAGGGGGCAGAGTTGAACAAACCATGGTATGTTTATACACCCAAAGACACTATTATGGTGCTGTCTAGTCTGAAGGTAGTTGTTGTATCAAGTGGGGGGTTGGTTGGTACATGTCACTTAGGTATGACGAGTAACAGAATGATAGAACACACACACTTATAAAGATTGTTTTTGTCTCTGTAAAACCTGCACTGCCTGATATGTACAAAAATGTACTTTCAGTATGTTGAGTCCATAAAAACAGACATCCATTGCCAGGAAACAGAGTATGTTATGTCTTCTGTGATGATTTGCATGTGAGGGAGACTGAAACTGAGTGAAAGTGAAACTTGGAAATGTGCCTAGTTTTGGGGCATGATGTGGCAATAACTTTGAAGTTATACAGAAACCAAAACGTTGGCAATGAAATTGAAACTTCCCCTTAATCAAATCAGACAAACAATATGTATCAGGTATTTATTGATAACTGAACACACACACACTTATAAGGATAAAGTGAGCACATTTTATTCACTATTCCCTAAGTCAGTTGAAAAGTGGACTAGGTAGCATCCAGGCTTGCCTGTTGTGTGTTGTTTTTGTGTAGTGTGGTATCTAAAGTGACAGTTATGTGTTGCTGTGATACAGTACATGCAGAAATGTTCGCGGTGGTTTTATGTTCGTGGTTTTCGTGGTGACTGTTTCAACGCAAACTTAAAGCCACCGCAAACATTTGTGTCCAATACTGTAGCAGTATGTGGCTATAGCACTGCCGCGAACTTAAAACTGACGTGAACACTCCATTTTCACCGTGCAAACTTTACAGAATGTTGTTGTGTGTTTTGACTGATTTTGTTGTGCTATAGGTGGTGGGACATGAAGGTCCATGAGCTGCAGCTCCATGCTCCAATCACAGTACTGCCTACTGTCACCTGTGCCGAGGCCATTGGCCTCATGAAGAAAGAAGGCATTGACCAGATGCCTGTGGTGGGCGAAGCAGGGTAAGTTTCACTTCCCTATTTCCAAGTGTGGTGCAAGTTTGTCACACTAAAATAATCCATCGGTCATTCTACATTATATCAGGTAATGGAACCAACAGTTAACTGGCTGTAAAGGGAGCATAAAATTGACTGTCACCATATTTGTGTTGTAGGGAGATTTCTGGGATGGTAACCCTTGGAAACATGATGTCCCAGCTGGTGGCAGGCCGTGTCAACAGCCAAACTCCCGTGTCCCACATGCTATACAAACAGCCGGTGCAGGTGCAGGTGTGTACACTGTAATAATCTCAGCTTACTCTTTTGTAAAAACTGTGTGACTGGTTTATTTCAATAACCGTATATAACAGCCTCGTAGGTAACCACCGATTGCCTGAATTGCACGCTAGTTCGTTTGCAACATTACAATTACAGACTTGATTACAGTTACAGACACAGTATTACAGACATGATTGCAGCATTACGATTTGTACTAAAACTCACTTCGTCTTGGTGAACTTGGGTTCATACAGGGGGGAAATCAAGTCTACAGTGCTGCACAGCTTTTGGGAAGATGATAGTTAGTTGATGATAGAGCAAGTTGGTTTGTAGGCTTCCATTTGGTCTACAGATGACGGGTAGTTCGGTTAGATTTGAAAGCTTCAATTTGGCATGTTTCTGTTGTATTGGCATATTTCTGTTGTATTGAAACCACAGACTGACATTTTCCTTGCCCTGTTTAGATGACTTTGGATGACACCCTTGGCTGCCTGTCTCGTATCCTGGACACACAGCACTTTGCCCTGGTCA
This sequence comes from Branchiostoma lanceolatum, assembly GCF_035083965.1. NCBI lineage: Eukaryota > Metazoa > Chordata > Leptocardii > Amphioxiformes > Branchiostomatidae > Branchiostoma > Branchiostoma lanceolatum. The sequence continues at coordinate 22,290,067 of NC_089725.1, read as the reverse complement.
TCCACGAACAAAGACAATGTGAGTTCTGGACTGAGTTGTACACTTCGAACAGTTTCTTTTCTAGCGGAGTATCATTGTACCATGCAATAGTATAAAGGCATGCTTGGACATGCTTTAATATCCTGGGATGATGTTACATTTTGTCAATAGGGTTTAGAATGTATTTGATAGGTACATACTCTTTGTGCTAAATATGATGTCCAACATCGAACTATCTTTTATAGATCATACTCATTTTAGCAACCATGAGATTTTTACATTTTGATCACTGACACCCATTCCTTTCAGCACTGAAATGCTTTTGGGCCCAAATTATAAGTACAGTGTATGTGTATTTGTTGGGCTAATGCCCTCCAAAGTGTTAACAAGGTTTGGAATTTGTTTGTGTGTTTCCTTATCAGTAGATGGGGGAAGTGAGCTTCAGTCCAAGAAGATGATCTTTGGTCTGGTCACTGCCATCGACCTGCTGAACTTCATCACACACCACCCCAAGAGCAACAACGGCAAGAACGGCAAGTGAACCTGGCAAACATGCAGGTTCTGAACGGAGGCATGTTGGGTGTCTGATGCTTTTCTGTAATGTCTCCATGACTACTTCCAGAAGCAAAACAATGTCCCCTTATCAAATTGATGGAAAACCCCAAAAAGTACAGTGGAATTAAGTATCATAAAAAAGTATTGTTTTCCCCAAAAAGGTTTAGAGCATTCAAGTTTAAGATTGTCAATTTTGTTGTGGTTGTATTTTATCTTAAGATTATTTTCATATACTAGTACTTGTTAACTGGCTAATCATTTTAAAGATGTATGCTGAGCTGGTGAGGTATGAAGGGATTTTAACATCACCTATCAGTATATACAGGAAAGTAGAACATAATCAGCACTATTGCAGATCATTCAAGTTTAAATAAAGTTGTGTCGAGCTTACAAGACAGCTTTATTTTGCCATAAATGGTATTTATTGTATAGAAAATTACAGGTTCTTATTATGACTAGTTTTTGATGGAGGGAACAGGTCAGACATGTTGACTTCTCCCTGGATTGCTGTCATCTACACAATACACGTTTGGTTATAGTATAGCCTTGGAACAATAAGGTTTATCTGTCCACATTATAACATAGAGAAGCTAGTTTATTTCCTGTTGCAGACCTTGAGGCGTTGTCTTACATACTAGTAAATGATTTGTTCATATTAACACCTAAGAGGGAGGCCTTCATGTATTATATACTGATGAAAATGGGTAGTTTATCGACCACTAGTATTACTTTTAACTATAGAATTATTTGACTTGTGTGTGTTTTGTTTTGTCAAAGAAATCAATGGTTAACTAAAATTTAAGCAACAGCCACACTTGCATTAGTGTTGCTAAGGATGGATATTACAGATTCATCTCCTAACTTTTTGTCATGTTTAGGATACACCGATCCTTGCTTGTGACACTTAACTATCACCAGCATCTACCTAGGTTATAGTGGGCATTTCCTTAACAAACTAAAAATGCTTTTCTTGTTTATGACTGGCTGCTACTGTATGCGGTGCTTGGATATGAATTATGCAATAAAGTAAAGGAAGGTGATCAAACATGGTGGTTAAACTAGTTTCCAAATAAAAGTCAAGGAATATGGGGACTGGCTATTTTCAGCTAGTGGCAGTTCAACAGAATATACAAACTACATAATGTTCTTGAGCTGGCACTCTTAAAGTAATAAGGGTTGATGGAACAAAAAAATGACATGTTTAGTTTCCTGACATCAACTGTGGTTGTCCTTGTTGTGTCTGCACAAGAGGGATGCTTCACGTACCCTGATGGATTGACATTAAATAAAGTTGTTAAAACTATCTAAGATTGGCAGAAAACATCTCATTTGATGTGTCTCACTTGTATCTAGATCTCATCATGATTAGCCCTCTAGGCTTAAATGAAGTTATTTAAGCAAGTTTTAATAGTTGTCCTTGAGGCACCGGTATTGTGTCATGTTTCACATGTTTGTGTAAACAGGTGCATTTTTAAATCTAAATAAAACAGAAAATAAAAAGGAAAATGCCTCTGGTCAAAACCAGTCCTACATGTCACACTTTATTGTCAAACAACAAACATCTAGATACAGTCTTTAAAAATAGTCAAAGGCCGCTTTGGTCTGAAGAAAGACTCATACAACTCTAGAAAGTGAATTTAATATGACTATCCATGTTCAGAGTAACACTGTGCTCTAGATACACGTTTGTGTACACATTTAAATGTATTTGAGTGATACTACTACTTCTATACAACAGGAAATTTTATTCATCATTCAAGAACACAATGATACAATCATTGAATAAAAGTGTGCAAGAAGTAAACATGGTAACAAACAATAACAAAAATAGACTACTCCAAATATACATATAACAGGCTATTACAGTTCAAAACATGTCCTTAGACTTCTGTGCTACACTAGTTCAGTCTGAATGAAAGAAGTGAACAGAGCCCTGCAAAAGAAAGTAATTGGGTTTATGGTAACCATAATGTAACTTAGTTTTTCTTTATTACAATAAACATTGGCACTGAAAAACTTAGCTCCACTCCTATCATAAAATGCAACAAATAAGTGCTCACTAAAGAGAACAAAGAGTACTAAATGGCAAGCATCGAAATACAGATAAAAGGGGATACATCTGCAACACAACAGTACCCGTGATATTTGCCGGCTCAAGGGCAAGACAGGCATCGATGTACCAGCACCAACAAACCTCACAGCACTTGTCATCAACAGGAGATTCACAAGGAAGGAATCACAGCACGAGATACATCTACAAATGCTGACTCAGCCAGTCAGAAGATTTGCACTTGTGGCCAGCAGTTAAGATTCTAGGCATACTAATTTGCTTTCTTTGTTTTCAGAAAATGTGTAACAATATGGTAGACGTTTGCATGTAGATGGGTCCATTCCCTACGAGCATGGGTGCATCACATGAGGTAGACATGCTTGTGTTTGAGTTTAGTGCTGTAAGACTACAGGTATCCATTTGCTTTTAAGATGGGGTAGTCCTGCTCTGCAACAAAAGTTGACTAGAAGAAATTAAGTACAGGGTTGCAACAGGAAACAAAATCATAAGGAAAATGAAAGTATAGTAGCAGAGTAGGAATATCTTGAAATTGTTTTTGTTTAGAAACAGCATGGACCTTTGTAATGCACCCATGCTTGGTTGAAACAGCTTTGCACCAAGCCACCATGCTACCGACACTTCATCCTTGCCATGTATCCAGGACACGGCTACTGGCTATATTTGCGAGTCGAACCCCATCAAACTACACGTGAACAATAAAGAAGAGGTGACCCTGGTGCAGGAACACAGGAACAATGTACATCTTTCCCCACGCCTCTACAACATCCTATTACTCTGCACGAGCTGGAGCTTCCTTGCATACTGATGCTTTCATCAAGAAGCTATTCTCCATTGCTATAGCTGCATTGCACGATCCAATCCTATTGCAACAGCTGGCAAGATCTACTGCAATTTGCACAATGACCTGTTGGACTATTAGTAAGGAGAACTGTTTTACTGATCGATAATTCCCTCCAGTGTTCCAGTTGATGGTGGAGATATATCTTCATTAAGGGAAGTTTGCATGACCCTAATTGGAGCAATTGGAAAGTACCTCCTGTTGTACATATAAAGGTCCAATATCAGTTGTCAATCAAGCATGACATAGAGAAGTGATCCATAGGATCAGTGCAGGCTTGTCTTCACAGTTGCAGTGGTTAAGTATCGTTAGGTCATAATGACTAAGGTTGGAACATTTGCTCAATTCATGCCTGTCTACTGGAAATATAACAATACTCTTGGATAGCTTGTTTCACAAAACATCTCTAGCTAAAACTAGTAAAATTACTGTAGAACTGAGAAGTAGACTGTAGCCCCAACTGTATTCATCCCTGGGGTCTGATCCTTACTTCTATGGAAATGACGTTGACTGCCTTCACAATGTTCGAATGTTTGCCTCGGTGGAAAAACTCTCAGAATTTTGCCGTTTTTTTTAACAAAAAGTTTGCAATTCCAAATTGTTCTCATCTGATTTTTAAAAGAACATAAAGCTATAATGTGTCCTTAGTGACATCTGGTTTCAGTGATAACTTTGCCACATTGATTTCAGGACAAACAATGACAGAATGTCTTTGCTAAAACTGTTCCCAACATAAAATTTCTGATCTTTGCTTTGTCAGATACATACATAGTCCATTTCAACTATCCCTATGAATGTAGAATTCTGTCAGTACTGTATGGACTTGGCAGCAGTTCGTTTTAAAGCAACACTAACAATGGGCAGCTACATGCCACCTACCATGCTATATTTTTCACCTGGAATGCAACATCAACTCTACTGTATTAAATAGTCATAATCTTGTAGTGGGATGTGTGTGTAGTGCAGAGTGACCTTGTCAAACATGAGGTGGGGATTAGGCTAGAGCCTCTTTATCATCTCCTGTGCTCTCTTGCAGCTTGACCTCCTCAGGGTTGACTTCTTTTGTCCTAGAATAAAGCACACACAAAAAAGGTTACTACACAGTTATCACATTAATGTTGATGACAGTGTGGGAAGGGAAGCATGGTCTCTAGAAAGCTGCATTTCTTTTCATGTTCAAAGTTATCACAGGAAAGTAAGTACAGGTTGCAACTGTTTCAAATAGAGCCCCAGTTAGGGGGTTATTGAGGCTAGAAATTCAGTCATGCTGGACATACATGTAGAATGACAGAAAAAGGTAGTCAAAGACATCCTGTAAAACAAAAGAAACATTCAGACATACTGTAGGAAAACAGAGAAACATGAAGGTACAGAAAATCTGAGAACTAAAACAGAATAGAGGAGTGTAACTGTAAGAAAAAAGGGTGGATGAGGCAGGTCTTCAGTGATGCAGCCATCAAAAGAATAACGAATCCTTGGAATGATGAAACACAGAAAAGTTTCCACACAACTGAGGAAACAAGACACAGACAGGTTCCTGATGTACACAGAAGACAGTTGGGAGACAAGCTGGACATACTCTTGTTCAGGAGCAGGAGAGGGTTCAGGTTCAGGAGCAGAAGGAGCTTCAGAGTTCTCAGGCGCATCGGGCTGTGCAACAGAGCTCTCTGTGAAGGGGTCCGAGGGGTTGCCAGGGTTCTCCCCTCCCCCCGGGGCATTCTCATCGGCTCCAGGGTTATCATTTTCCTCCTCCCCTCCTGGGTTCTGAGTGCCCCCCTCAGATTCACCCAAATCTTGAGCAGGGTTATCGCCAGTGGGAGGGGGTGCCTCCGCCTCTGTGAGAGGCTGATCTTCCTTGTCCTTCCTATACAAACAAGACGCACCAGACCAGTGCAGAAACAGGTTGAGGAAGGGTCGCAGCAGTTAGACGGTAAAAGAGAAATGCAGTGGATCATATCAAGCAGTCGGCAGTTCCTCCAGCATGCGAGGTCAAGGTTTCAAAGAGGAACAACATCCCATTGGACATTGTGCTTGTGATATGAGAGGAACAGAAGAGTCAAGTACACAGATACAGGTGCTATAGGTTTACGTGCCAAGTAAAAACCTGGACAGCTTCCATGCAAGTCGTTGCTTGTACATACGACAGATACTATGCAGAAATCTGTCACACACACATGCAGTCAGTCAATAAAATGCACCAATATTAAAATAATACTTTCTGCACAAACTATGATACTATGTCCATGCATTGCTAACACTTAGCCAAGATGTGTTTGCAATCAAGATCAAGGTTAATATCAGTGAGTTACAATCTGTGGTAATGGTATGTTTTTTTTTTTCAATTCTAATGACAGCATCAATAGTAGTGATATTCATAACAATCTAAAGGAATGCAAGTGTTAAGTCGTCAGTTGCAAAATCTAAGACTGTAGAAAATCATATCCAACGGGGAACCCCCAAATATTCTAATAGTTAGCGTCTAGTAGTAACAGGCAAGTTACAATGTATACACAACCTTGACCCACACAAAGACACCAAACATAACACATACAAATCGTTGTAAAATGGGAGTACATGTGCAAAGTTAAAAAAACACCAACATCTATCAGCAGTTTTACATTGTAAGCAAAGGAAGGTAGAGACTGTTAGGTATAGTCATATTCAACTTGGGTGGTTCGAACTGGAGGTCCACACTTCTCAAGAACATACAGGACTGGAGAGGAAGGACAGCTTGGAAGAAAAGATATGATTTACTACACGTACAAGCTTGTCTGGCTGGGCGGCTTGTCCATCAGCGGTTTGTCTGCACCATCCTTCTCTATCTTCAGTGACTCAATAACCTCATCATCCTGCAATTCCTCTTTCCTGTAAGAACCAACACAACCGCAGCTGACAAACCTACTCACAACAATCGTCTTAGTAGCGCTCATATTCATATTTGTTACTTGGCAATTCTGAAAAGGGAGTAGAGGTCTTGATACGACATTTTACATGATCACCACATTAAAGTGCCATCCAACCATACACATGACACTGGTATGCAGAATATCTCGTATATGTCAACACCATTCTGTGTCCATTCAATACTTAACAACACAACATACATGTCCTGAGATGTGATGAAGGAAATCACAAGTTGGCTTCTTGAGGGCAATCCACAATACCCAGCAAGGACGTATGAGAAGTGAAGGTAAGTTTGCTGAGACTCTACTCACTTGTACGTGGCCGTGCCCTCCTCTGCGTCTGCGGCCTTGCCTCCCGGAGGAGCCTTCCCGCACAGATTGACGCACACAAACATGGTCAGGCCGCACTGGTTGGTGAAGTAACAGGCCACATCAATGACGATCAGCAAGATGATGAGCACCACGATCACCACGGCAACAATACCCCCTGTGCCCAGTCCTCCCTCACTGGCTCGCCTGCTGATGACACCTACAGGGGAGGCAGGAACGGGACACATTCAAACAACAGTTATGGCAGAACACATGTAAGACCAGGGGAGGAGCAGGTGGCGTGTAGATTAGCAGAAGTCACTGACGGGTACAGCACTCATGCCTGACACTGTTAAGTGGGAGTGATTTGTTTGGATATTTGAACGCTGATTCTGAGTCTTGTGATTGCTTAGTTCATGCAGTTCATGCAAGCGAGGGTCAGAAGAGCAGATTTAGACTAGACAAATTTAGAACTGGTAATGCAATAATTTTTCCCAGCATAAGTAGTATAAGCACATTGCAGCAGTAGAAGTAGTATAAGAAAATTGCACCATGCATCTGTAATTCGTTTGAATAAGCGTCAGAATCATTATCTGAAAATTGGATTGGCAACGTCTTGACTGTAGTTGTTTTGTTTTTTTTACAAGAAATTTATTGACTTTAGAATTTTGTTTTGCCGACGATTTAGTTTCAGAATAAGTCCCCCTTACCTGGCTTTTCTGTTGCTTCCGCTGGAAAGAAGAAAACAGAAAAACAAAAATCAAGACAGGAAAAAAAACCTTAACCCAAGGAATGGTGCTGGCACCAGGTGACCTTTATAAACAAATCATAATGCACCAGGCAAGTGCAAATCCCACAATAAGCCACACAATTAAGACACCTTATTTCACTACTGAATCTTTTGAAATGTCCATTTGAACATGTTGAGATGGTGACTGATCATTACTAAGTCTCTTCACAGCTCAGTTCAGATATTTCATCCACAGCTTTTGGAGGTATGGTGGGGTTTTGGATTAATTTTGAACAGTAAATTTCAGGTACAATATAGTATTAGAACTACAACATTTAGGTTACTTTGACTGAAGATTTTGCTGGAAATGAGATTTTGTGATCAACTTGGGCATAATGGACAGTCAAAAATGTACCTTCATCAGTACATGTATAAACTGGGAATGTAACAGGTCTTATTCCCCCTTTTTTTCATTCTAAAGAAAGCCTTATTTGCAAACATATGAAATTCATGTGCCCCACTACAATTTGTAAATCAATGGACTAACAGAATGGCCTTCTCTTTTTATAGCCTCCCACAAACATAGAATAAAAACTCAACATAGCAATTAAAAAAATCAAAGCAATGAACATAGGATGGCAGCAAAATCAGAAATAAGCTTCAAACAGTTCCAGCCAAGCCAACTACATACCACATACTTGCAAGTGGAAAACAGGGAAATTATAACGGTGAAAAATCAGGTTAGTACCGGTAATTGTGGTCATAAAATGTCCACAGCCATTACTTTGAAAAAATGATTGGAAGATGCCAATGAGTCATCTCTTCCTACGCAGCTTAAGCATATGGCAGGTAGAACTATGGTGCAATGAGAACTTTTTCTCTTTTTTCATCAGACTGTAAGAAAGTCAATCAATCAAAAAAGCACTTTGTTCTGTACCATGAAAAAGCCAACTTGGTTCCGAAAAGATATCACTTCTTTTTATACCCAAAGTAATAAAACTATGTCCTGTTTCCTTACGTTCTCCAGTCCTGAACTGAATGGTGGCCTCCGCGCTCTCTCCCTTATCGTTGGAGGCAGTGAGCTGAACCTCGTAGGTTGTTTGGGGAGACAGGCCGGTGATGATGTAGGACTGCTTGCCAGTTTCAGTCACCGTGACAGTCTCAAAGTCACCGTCTGAGTCCAGCTGAAACATCATTCATATCAATAAGAGCACTTCAAAATGGTTCCCAGTGCATAGAGCTTTCGTCCAGTCATAATTCTTAATAAACTAAAATCAAGGCCATAAATAGCATTATGGAAAATTCAATTAAACTGGGTGACATCTTCATTCTCTAATTGACCTACAGAAATAGCCTGACCAATAAAATCGCAGAGAGCCATCAGTGTATGATTCACAAGTCAGAAGAGGGCCAATTGACAATTAGTCCTAGTCTAATTGATGGCTGTGGTCGATAAAAGCACTTTGTAATGATGACCTCAACACTCCGTAATGCACCCTACTTCCTTCCTTCAGACCCTTATAGTGCCTGTTTCAGTAGCAGGGTATATTTTTTACAGGGAGGGGTTGCTAGCCCTTTCCATTTAAAGTGCTTGAGGAATCTCCTTGAACATGGGACCCCCCATTTTATGTCCCTTCCAAAAGATGATGTTCCCTACTTACCGGCCTGTATTTGATGGTGTACTGGGTAAGGGCCGAGCCTCCTGTGTTGGGAGCCTGCCATTTCAAGGTGTACTGAGTAGAATCATCAGCGGAGTTGTTCACAATTGCAGGCTTGTAGGGTACACCTGAGGACACAAGTGAGTCCCACGGTTAATAAGATCAGAGGTTTATCATTCTAATGCCCGCAGCCTTGATACAATCTGACAACCACTAATAAAGCTCTAGAGCCAGCCAGGGATGCCTCTGAACCCACTTAGACCGGGACAAGACAGGTCTGTTTGATTTGGGTTCTTTGGTTTCAAAGGGCAATGGTGGGCGCGTATTTAGGTTTGGAGCTTGCATTCACACCAAAAACAAGTTTCTTGGCATTCCAACAAATGGTCAATGTCAGCACTTGAGGATGACACGTGCCACTTAAAGAACTCAGTTTTTGGTAAAACAAGAAGCCACACTGGACTTGATTAGTCTAGAGAACCTGTCTAGACCAAAGTAACCCATCCCAGTCCAAATGGGGTCTTCTTGTGAAAATATAGCATGGGAAGCTAGCTGGATCATCGCAGTAGCCACAACTTATTGCAGCCATATTACAAAATGTAAGCATAAAAGCACAACATTTGGCACGTATTACATTTAAACATGAATGCTCCATGTGTGGTCTCAAATCCAGATAAAATTTCAGCATTGCCTGTATCTCCATCATCCCCACATCTTTTGTTTGAATTTCTTCCCAAAATCCACATAGCCCGAGGACAAACAGAGCTTGAAATTTCCTCAAACTGTCATGTTCATGTACCTGAAAGCTCCTCATAGCTTTACAATTGTTCTTATAGTCGTGAGTATTAGTTTTAAAATCCTTTATTCAATGTCATGTACATGTATCCTTACATTTTGTTAACATCTATTGCATTTCTACACATAATCACCATAGGTCGACCAAAGAAGCCAGAGAGCGAGTCGGGTACCCAGGTGTGTCATGAGATAGCTCCCTTGGCACCACGGATGACATATTTATTTCCACAAATTTTCCATGTCACTCAATGTTCATGTATAATACCAAATGCATCAGACAATTGAACGATTAGGATTGGCAGACGACTGGCTCCTCTTCTACTTTTTTTTATAGCTCAGGGCATAATTAACAGTACCTGGCTCATCATATATTCATGACTGAAAAATCATTTGGCAGAAACATTCCACGATAACAGTTTCCAGCCCAGTCCCACGTAGAGTTAATATGGTCTCCGAAGATTCATACCATTAGTCGGTATTCCCTGGGTATATATATTACCTGCCTGTGTAATCTAATAAGTAATCTACTGCAAGAGGCCAGGAGCTTCAATTCAATTACTGTGCAAGGAGTCCCAGATCTGTCTGCTGTAGGACGGATAAGTAAGAGATCACGGATGTAACCAAGTCTGGTTTCTGTAACATCATGCTCTGCAGGAGGGGACATTTCCAGTGTCTAATTTATGAAGCAAACTGAAGAAGAGTACTGTCTCAGACTGAGGGTCTTCAAATCCATTAAGACAACTGTAAAAACATACGACACAATGGAAACAATTTCCTTCTCAAGGTGAACTGGGAAACAGTCACCACTGATTCTTTTGTTTGCACCTATCTGCAGATTTGCTCCACATGTATGTGGCATTCATGACATATCTTGCAATAGCAGACTAAATATCAGTGAGACATGTTATATGTCATGTGCTTTCTGGGGTGTGTTATAAAATGTCCCTTTGGTTCATCAGGCTGGACTTTCCTCTCTACATCTTTGACAGCCAATAGCATACTGCATCATCGTACAGTGATAGACAATGTCTTTTCATTGAATATATTACACTTCTGATAAATGTGATTGTCATGTGATAACAGTGTCATATTGCAGCATATTTCATATTGCTGCCATTTTCTTTGGTCTTTCTCCATAAATCTTTATCAGCTCTTACTGCTCATGGCATAATTTGATCCACTTGATCTTGACAGTTCCTAATGAAGTGTGCAAATCTCCATGTCATTTCACTGATGGATTAACCACTGTACTCGTGGAGTTCATGCATGAGTCAAAAACAGAACGCACTAGATTGACGTATGTGTACTTGCAAGGCATCTTTCTCTCCACTTTTTGCTTTTGTCTTAATTTTTTGCTACATTGATGGTATTTTAAAAGCCCTAAAGAGGGAACCATGATCTTATTATTCTTTGCAAGAGAGGATATAACACTGTCATTGTGCCAAGTTCCCTTGGCACACATCCATAACTCAGTTTGATATGATTTGCCTTCCCACTGCTTCAATAACAATCAGGAGCTCCAGTAATAGGTCTGCTGAAAACAACCATCACATGATTAAATACTGACATGAAACACCACACCTACGCTTCATGCAAAACAAAACCTTTCACAAACTAATTGCTTCATGCACCAGCCACAGTTCACAACATTTACTACATATCCAATGATTAACCAAAGAGTGGAAGGGAAGAAACAGAACTTACGTGCTGCCCCGTTCAGAAGACAGGAAGAACAGGGCAAATGTGACAAAGCACAGAAACCAACCAAGGAAGAAAAAAAAGAACAAAACAAAACAAGGTCAGATCAAGTCAAAACACGACACACATCGTGGGCGGTGGATGAATTTGGACCCGATACAAAAACATGCACCTTCTCAAACTGTGAATTCAAACAAACGAATGCAATAGTTTCCCTCTATGTTACCCTACCAAGTTAACCTGCTATACAAATACATGCACCCACTGCAATCATGACTCTTCCTTTAACTTTTCAGTGCAAGAACTTGATGTCAAGCAATTAGTAACGTGTGGTGAAGATAGATTATAGCTCTACTTGGGTTAAGAGACTTGTTTTCCATTTCTGAAAACATCCTCCATAAAGCCCTAGACATTCTTTCCACAAAATGATTTATGTTGCTTGAAGTTATGCCACGGTGACTGCAATACACATTGCCTGTTTGGTAGGACGAGTGCTCAGGAATGAAGAAAATCAATTTACAACCTTCTTGACCCGTAACAGCTACAAAGAAGATACCACAATGCATCATACTGAAGTTCATAAGTCTTCTATGCCTGCTAAACAAAACACTAAAACACAATTCCTGCTATGTCTGGTGGTGGAAAACAGATATTCTTCATTTCAGAAAGAAGACATTTCTCTGACTTGCCGTTACATCAAACTTTACTTACGTATTTCCTTAGTCGTGATGAGGAGTGGCGGATCTGACGGATCACTGGATCCAACATCGTTGACAGCAACCACATTAAACTTGTAGGGGGTTTCAGGTTTAAGTCCCGGGATCTCAACGGTACCAGCTTTTGGGAAAGAATTCAAGGCACGTTAGTACAAGATGCAGCGAAAAATGAATTTGAAGTTGGAATCTCTTCTGGGACAGCCACATGGCATGACCATGACCTTCCCATCATATCATGCTTAAGGGAAGATCTTTATCTTGTGGGAAGATCTGGTTCCCGTAATCTAGTCCAAAGGGTATCAGATGTGAAGAGATTATAATCTAATTATCACCATTAATATGTATGAAATATATAAATGGCATTACTAATCAAGGTAATAACCTTGTAATTGCCCTTAATATGTATCATCAACTTAACTATGAACTCGATCTCAAGCACACAGCATTAATACACTTTGAAGAGTGTGTCTCCTCTTTTACAGCATTAACACAGGTCTAAGAGTGTGTCTTCTCTTTCACTACACAGCGGTATTGATTTTTTGAGAGTTCCTACCTGGTGAAATGGTTGTGAAGTTCTTGGTGACAGCAGTTGAGTTGTCACCAGTAACCACAGTGTACTGGATGATGTACTTCGTGACAGGGACTCCGCCATCGCTCATGGGGGCATCAAACGCCAGCTTGACAGATGTGGGCGTCTGCTCACCGGTCCTGACGTTGCTAGGGGGCTCAGGGGCAACTGGTCGGGGAGATAAGTGGAATTCATCCATCACTTCACTTGGATGTGAACTAGTCCCTCGCATTTATTGATTGAAAGTCAGGATCGTTTCAATGGCTACAATATGGGATTTTAGTTACCAACACTCCAGCTGAATTGAGCTACAAGGAAGTCCTAAACTGTGGATATGTATGGCAAATTCAACCTACATAAATAATCCTGCTATCACTGTCCTTTAATCAAAAGCATTCAGAAATTACTGCAAGTTCAGGAAACATCCCCAAGAATACCTTCAGCTAGTAATAACTGTCACATTGTGCTGACTAAAACACTTGAATACTTTGCAGGATGTTCCACATGCTGAGATGAAGAAAACTGACAATTTCAACAGTCGAGAGTGGCCTTGAAATTTTGATTGATGCTGATGACAAACGGTAAAGGGGTCACTTTTACCCATTAACGACATGGCGAAGATTTATGGAAGGACCGAAGGACCCTAGTGGCGGAATGCCAAATATGGAGTAACCATGTAGACCATCTGAGTCATGTTGACTCGACTTCTGTGCTACTTAGAGGGACACGGAGAACACAGTTTTCCTGCCTGTCCAGGATGTCTGAAGGATCTGTGTCCTGACCTGCTTCCTTGAGGAGCACCTCCCTGTTGGCTGTTCCCAGGCTGTTGGAAGCCGTGCAGTTGTACATTCCAAAGGATCCGTCGTCGGTGGGGGTAACCTGTGGTGTGGTGCAACAATTTGTCACTTTTACAGTAAATGTGTCACAGCTAAGAAACCTGATCCAACTCATACACGGCATGTTTTTATATCAGACTTCCAGGAATGAGGCAGATTAGCACGACATTCCTAATGTCAACGTGACAGACATTTGCACCCTACAGATACTGAAGTGATAAGTGGTGACCACATACCTGTAATGTGCTACCAGAGGCAGACGCGAAGACAGCATAGCTGGTTCCCTCCTGGATGTCATTGTTGTTGAGGGACCATTTGATGTCTGGCGCAGGGTTGCTGGTGAAACTGCAGGTCAGGTTGACAGGGTTGCCCACCCATGTGGCCGCAACAGCTGGGGTGGAGTCATCCACCTTGGGCTTGACTGGAAGGCAGACAAGTTTATCAGTCAGACATCAGCATGTGCTGATGGGGCCATTGAAAAATAGCTGAACCTATCATATGAGCTATGAAATTTCACACTGTTAGTGTCGCCCACCGAGCCACTTTGGCTAATCTGTGTGCCAAAAACACACCACGAATTTTGTGCAACATCTGCACATTGACATCCACCAAGAGCCGTTAATTTTTTTTTTTCATTAGGACTCCTCCATGTTCATATGAAAGTTTAAAGCATCTCTTCCCGGAAGATTTCTAGTAGTTTCTTAACCTTTCTGTATAAAATATCTTAGAAGGATATCTTTAATTGTGCAACATTGCTGCAGCTCTGTACAAACCAATTAACTGTGTTTACAAAAAAAACATTATCCATATTCAGGAGAAGCCAGTGAAGGGTGACATGACAGCAGCCTTCATCAAAGCATGTCATGCCAACTGAAGAGAAAACACAAGTGCGGCAGTGCTCTGAACATGTCAGTGAAAGCAGACTACCCGTCTAATCAGGCCGTATTAGGAAAAACAATAACTCCACTTCTATCATAATTTGATCAAAAGCCAGACACAGAATTGATTCACTGATCCTTGATTGAAATCCTGTGATTGCCAGAACTATATAAAGCCTGCTATCTAAGTAATGCATGTGAGTCACCCTCATGAATAATCACCAGCGCAATGGTCAGTTAGAGCAAAAATATGTTAGCATTTACCATCTAGACTCTATGACAACTACAAGACATGACCTAGAAGACAAAGATTTTTGCTTGATATAGCAACCAGTTTCTCATCAATAACACATAGACATCACCAGCACAATGGTCAGTTAACTTATGGCAAAAAGATGTTAGCATTTAAGATCTATGACCCTGAAAGAAAGAGATTTTGTTTGATACAGCAACCGGTTTCTCAACAAGAAAACATTGAAGTCTAAAATATGTTAGCATTTACCACCTATGACAAGTGCAAGACCAAACCTAGAAGACAAAGATTTTGATTGATACAGCAAGCAGTCTCTCATCAAGAAAACATTGAAGCCTACTAAACTATACTCACACTGTACGTCCAAGTTCAGGGTCTTCTGGTCCGTGCCCCCCAGGTTTGTGGCTATACAGGTGAAGCTGCCCCTGTCGTTGTAGGTGACCTGGCTGATGGTGAGGATGGTCTCCCCAGTGAGGGGGTATGTGCTCACTGTGAACCGTGGGTCCTATGGGGGAGAAATGTTCACGTCAGGGACACGTTCAGGATGTGAAGACATCAGGATTTCAAATTTATAGTACATTTCAAATTCATAGTATATTTCTACATCTTAGTTAACTGCACATTCTTATATTTACGGGTATGCATTTTGTATGTTTGTTTGTTTCTTTGTTTGAACCTTTGTTTATTTATGATAAGCTCAAATCGGCACGCAGGCCGCTTTTCATTGATGTCATGAGGGAAGAGGTAAGGGTCAGATACAATATAACAGAGACAACTAGCAGAGGTGTATTGTCTCCCCCTCCATTTCTTAAATTTTCATGAAGAAATGAAGAAAATGTATTCAGCCTAGATTTGAAAAACACTTATAGTTATACTGATGATTATCATTTGTTCCAAATAGACCTAAAAAAGAAGGAAAATGATCCTTAAATGAAATCCTTGAGACAAGGCTTTCAAAGTCTCCAAAATCAGCCTTCAGTGACTTGGGCAGGTGATTTGTCTGACTGGGTAAGAGTACAGTCGTGACATGAATCATGAAGAAAGCAAACTGCTCACTGAAGAAGTATGTCTTCAACTTGGCTATAAACAAACTATACTAATGACCACCAGGGTTTTCAGTGTAGGAGGCATTTTAATGCAGTGAAACCACATGGCGAGTGCCGCAGGTGCGAATGTGAGGGCTGCAGGCGCAGGTATTGTAGAAGGGCCTGGGGGCGTCCCTTCTGAAAATTTTGAAATCCATAACCCTCAGAAACCCTATTTCCTTCATTTCGAGGACCATTTTTACCTTTTTTTGTTACAAAACAGAAAATCCCCCCCTATGCTGGTCGAAATACAACTGTGTTGTCGAGAACCCTGAGTTCAACTTGTACAGAATTGGTACGATGCTTACCGATCCGTCTACCATGTCTCCACCACCCTTCTTCCACTGCAGCATCGGTGTGGGGTCTCCTGTAGCCGCGCAGCGCAGGTCCACAGACTGGCCCTCGGGGGTGCTGGTGTCCTGGGGGTCAATGATGCTGGGGGGAACTGGAGAGTCAAGAACAATGGTTACACATCATACACAACTTGATGAAATAACTGCACAATGACTTGCAAATATATTACATTAAGTTTCTACTGGTATAGAGTCAAGGAATGAGAAGCTACCACACGTGCATAAAGTAGGTTTCTGTGGAGCACACACACTGCCTACTGCCTTTAGTAGAAGTCTGGAGGAATATGACACCGCTACGCTTCCTTCTTCTCTCTCTCTCTCACTCTCTGGACATGCATTCACCAATAACAAAATATTTCCATCTTTTACTGCTAGCTAACTGCGTCTAACCCAAATCTTTCATCTTAGTTCACCGACTGTAGCTACAAATGTCCACCAGAAGTCCTACCATATACGAAGACGTTGGCTGCTGCCTCTGCCGTTCCTGCACCGTTGGAGGCCTGGCAGATGTACTTCCCCTCATCTGCCTTAGTCAGGGCAGTGATGGTCAGGGTCATCTTATCAAACACTCCATTTTGCTGGGAGAACACAAACCTGCAAGGGCAGAGTCATGCATTTCACTTAAAGATTGAACGTCTTGTGCGGTGATGATGAAATATTCAACGTTGAGGGATAAAGCTGAGTTGACGAGAAGTAATGAAACTTGCCTCTCAGCCGTCAGTTCATTACTCGGGTCGGTGGAATCGCGGAACCAGGAGTAGGTGGGGTCAGGGTCGCCTGTAGCCTGACACAGCAAGGTCACATCGCGGCCGACAGTGCCGTTGGAACTGGAGGGGCTGGTCACCAGGGTGGGGGGGACTGCAGGGAGAAGAAGGGCTGTTAGCACTATCAGGACATGAGGAAACTGATTATCATTCAACTAATGGAAAACGTTCACTGGTTTGAAAAATCTACTGTACGCCTTTTCTTCAGAACAATGCTTCCAGACAGCATACAAAAAGAAAATTTTCCCACAGAAAGCACAGACAGTACAAACTTGACGGTAATATATAGCAGACTCAACCATAGGAGGAGATCTTTTACTGCTAAAATACCTTGCACATCCAGGAGGATCTGCAGTTCGTCATACTGGCCGTTAGTCGTCTGGGAAGCTTCGCAGGTATAGGTGTCCTCGTCATCAAGTGTCACATTCGCAATCTGTAGGGAGTTGGTATCAAGGTCCTTCTGGAATCGACCTTTAGAAAGACAAGCAGCGGATGTAGACCATACCACACAAATGTAAATCAAATAGTCAAAACAAAACTTTGTGTGTTTCTTACCATAAACAATGTAGCTCTGACTAAGAGAACTGCTGGTCTCAGCAGATCTCAACAATGTGAATTCAATATAGACTGCTACCCTGCATACACCCTCACATACACTACAATAGTATTGTTATGGATATCAAACTGTGCAGGATTGGAGCACTGATCAGTAATATAGCTACTATATACTACCAAGGCTACAACAACATTCTTACAGTTAGGATTAACAACTGCCAAAAAATATTTCATTTCACATCAATTTTCCTTGTAAAGGTGATAAAAATTAGAAATTTAAGAAAATTTCAAGTAAGGGCAGACTAGTACAAGACAAATTAATGTTTTTCTTAAAAAACATGTTCAGAAATGAACCTTTTCATGTTTTCTACTTTCATGTAAACAAACTATGTATTTCCCCTAAAACATCACTCTTAGCCACATGCTTTTCTAAATTTACTTGTCTGAACTGTTAACAGTTTGCACTGTCTGATGGCATCACATGAATGACCGACTTTCAACAACATCTACCTCAAATTCTTGTTTCAGTGTTTACACTCCCCCTAGAAACCACAACTAATGGGCTGACAGGGATCTCTGTGACACGAACAAGGCCACTCAGGTCACACACACAAAGGGCTGATCTTACAAACTGGGCATAAAACATGTAGAATGTAAACCACAAGGTAGAGTGGAGGAGGTATAAAACCTAGCTGAAAGTGAATAAAACCCATCTCCACCATCACAACATCCGTTACAAAATGCCAGTTCCTATTACAACATGCCAGTTCTTTTCGTTACAACCAGCAGCCCCCACAATGACCTTTTGTTCTCTGCTTGTCTTCCCAAGCTAAGTGTGTTTCAGTACAGAAATGCCATGCATTTTTCCAAGGTCTCCATGACTGTCATGTCTCAATGCATGTTACCCCTAGCTTTGACAAGTTTATCTTTACCACCACCACCACCAACATACCTCCATTGGCAATGAAATCTCCGTTTCTGTACCAGTTGATTTCAGGCACTGGCTCACCGGCTGCCTGACACACAAGGTTTGCTACCTCTCCAACAGTGGCGGTCTGGGTGGGATTGGGGTCAACGAATGAAATGGCCTCTGAAAAAAAAAAGGCAATTCTTTGATACTGGGAATATGTACACATATACTGCTATGTAACAGCGGTTCAGTTCACTCTTCTTTTTTTTTTCCTTTTCCGCCTTGATGAGCTAGGCACTACCGCTGCAACTGAAAACCATTAATACATAAACATGACGGTGTGCTTACCTAAAAACCTTAATAAATTCCAACTACCGTAAAATTCCTATTTACGTACGCACCCCACCTAACGTACGCACCCCTTAAGGATTACTGAGAAAATGTTTCTGTGAAGAAAATATCAAACAATTTAAATATATGTATTATTTATTCTTTATTACTGATTGATTGTGTGGTAGCATTACACACTTCATTTGCATGAAGATGTACTGTACTCTCATGCTGATATGCGATTTTTCCGAGGAAGAACCCCTCCTAACATACGCACCCCGACTTTGGCGTCGGCCTGGAGCACCTGCTTGCCACTTGAAAAGTTTAAAAAGTGCGTATGTAAATAGGGATTTTACGGTAAAGTCTTTTTCAAAGATGCCAGTAGACAACAAGATTAACAACAGATACCCCAACATAAATCATCCAACTTTGAAGAACATTGATCATATTATCCTTGTCAGCTAAGAAAAGAACATAACCTACCGAAGATTATTAGCTTGATGGTTGCCTCCAGGTCTTGGGTGGATCCATCATCGTTTGTGCCGGTTGCTCGGCAGTAGTATATCCCAGCGTTGTCTCTCTGGATGTTACTGAACTTCAGCCTGATGGAGTTACCTCTGGCCTGCACATGCACATCCTGTTGTACAGTGGTATAGGATATGTAATAGCTAAGGTTAAAAGTTGCACAATGCTTAAAAGTTAGAACATGTTAAAATGACAAAAATACATTTTTCTCTTGTCTTGACTTTTTTTTACAACAATATCAGGATTCATTAAAAAAAAATGGTCAGAACGAAAATAATGTCTAGCAGTTGATTTACTGACCTGGCTGGTATCATCCGTAATCTGGTTCTGGTCTGGGTCGAACCATGCCAGTCCAGTGACACTTCCTGTTGCTGAACAAGTGAAGAGGCTGCCTTCCGTCACAGCCTTGACTTGGTCTCCGTCAGGACTCACCGACAGACTAGACTGGCAAGCTGAAACGACAAGTTTATGAATTTATACATATTGCTAAGTGTTATAGACACATGCAGTTGTTCTTGAAATGAGCGGGTGAACATCACAAAGTTTCATGTTCAAGAAAACTACCATGACTTCCAGGTCACGTACGAGAAGGGAAACAGCTTGTCATTTGTTCCTTCCATCCATTGCATGAGAAACAGTTTGGTACTGTTTGGTACTCTTTATATGCTCACACAATTATTGACTTTCCGAAAAATATCATATCTGGCAGTCAAATAATACAAAAATACAAATCTAGAAGGTCACATTCATACCAAAAGAAGTGTTTGTGGACAACAGTTGTGCACCTTTGCCAACCAACCATCTGCCATCCCTAGTGGTACCATACAGGGATTGAGGGAACAAAACATACAGAAAATCTACATAATGGGCTGAAAAAACATTTAGGCCTTCATCACAGCAGGACATGATAGATACTTTTTTTAAGTGCACAGGATGCATCTTTGTGAGTGATTTAGTCCCATGTGTTACAAAACTTGGGTTGGTGTGACTAATCCGTTAGCTGGGTTACACAGCTACATGTTCCTTTGATCAGCCTTTGTGCATCCAAAATCTCAGCAGTGACTGCAGTTGATAATAGGTGTGTTGGACAGGGTGCCATGTTGCTGGGCACCCAGACCCATTTCTGGATAGCAAGATTACTGTGATTATCTTCGCCGAGGAACTCGGAGTAGATTATGTTTTTGGTTGAGTCGGCTGTTGTGTGGGTCTGTATGTATGTCAAGAGTATAACTCGGGAAACCTTTGATGGATCTTCATGATATTTGGTAGGTGTGTAGTGGTTGTGCAAAGGAAGGTCAAGTTCAAAAATCGTTCACCTGGCGTTTTCCAACAATACTGCAGCGGACTTTTAATTTTTCTGTGTTTGTATGTATGCAAAGAAAGTGACGGAAACGTTGATGGATCTCAATGATTTTTGGTAGTTTGGAAGAGATTGTGGGAACGGAGGTCAAGTTTAAAAATGATTTATTTGGCGCTTTCCTACAGAACTGCAGCAGGCTTTGTGTGTGTGAGAGTTTGTATGTCGCCAGCATAACTCGAGGAGCTATTGGCGGTTGTGCATGATATTTCGTGTATAGGTAGTGATGTCAAAGAGGAAGGTCAAGTTCGATAATGGGCCTCCTAGCAGGTATTTGAGGTACTGCAGCGGAGCTTCAACGTTTGAGGCCAAATTTTCTGGAGGTGTCAGGTTCATGAATTTGTGGTAGTATTTAGCTTCTGGGACGGCAAGTGAGTGGTGGGAATTAAGGCCCCCTAGCTGCTTGTTTGGAACTGCAGTTGGCGTTTTTGTTAATACATTTGGAGACGAATAACTCCAGCAGGGATTGACGGATTATCATAATTTATGGCATGTGGATAGTTTCGGTGATGCTTTTTATAACTGAATACTTGTCATGCAAATAAGACGATAATTTGCATAATAAATGAGGAAAGTTAATAAATTCGCCGAAATCTTGTAGTCAAATTTCATACAAGTGCTATGGTAACGATTTTTAAGTGGTGTACAGCTCTTGGGGCAGGGAGTAAGTGATGTAAGTTTAGACCCCCTAGTGGCTTGCTTAGAACTGCAGTGGGCTTTTTTTATGTTACCTTTGGAGGCGAATAACTCGGGTAGGGTTTGATGAATTTGTATTGTTTTGGACAGGTAGGTTATTGAGGTAATGATTAACAAATAAAGACGTATGAAATTCATAATATAAATGAAATTATTGTATTTATTCATAGCTACACCTATAATTTATATTATGATATTATGATATTATGATATCATGATATCATGATATCATGATATCATGATATTATGATATTATGATATCATGATATCATGATATTATGATATTATATTATTATGATATTATTATGATATTACGATATTACGATAATGATATTATGATATTATGATATTATGATATTATGATATCATGATATGATATTATGATATTATGATATTATGATATTATGATATTTATGATATTTATGAATTTCATGAATTTCACCAAAACTGCACCACTGCTAGATGCGGAAAAGTCACATGTACATGTACAAAGATTTATTCTATTCATATATATTGACTGTACCATTTCATCATCACTTTCAACTTACAACACTGCAATATCGAACCTTTGTAGCCCATATAATATCAACATACTCATATTTTTTCATGACCAGTTATAACATATACATTTGTATCAGCACACTATACACATATACTAGTCCTGTACCACCAAATGATTTTTAACCCCATCTAGACTGGACTCATTCGCCCCATCATAACTTCCAAATGGTATGGTGCATGATCAAATTTGCATGGGGTGATAAGCACGTAAATATCAATCAATCTCTATAATAAGCCTTGATTATTTGGCGAAGATAATGTGTTCGTGGAACTCTAGTTACTGTTTGTTTCAGGAGTTAACACTTTAGTTCACTTGGCCTTTTTTACACAAAGACCTGAGCAGGCCTCGAAATTAACTTTTTTCCCTACTGTCCCAGCATTGTCCCGAAAATAAATTTCAATTGTCCCGAAATGAGGATGGACCGTCCCAACCCTATTCTCGGGAAGTATGTACTACAACAACAATAAAGCTCAGAGTACAGTACAGTATTGTGTGTAAGATAATTGTCAATTGACAAATTCAAAATCAACTCAAATTCAAACTTGTCTTGTCATTCTTTTTATTAGACAACAACAACAAAGACAGACCAAATATTCTTTCTTTCTGTCTTGCTGTACCATATGAAGTAACACGTGGAAGATGGGAAGAATAAAATGTATATTGTATTGATAGTACTGCAGATGTACAGGGACCACTGGATTATTTTTCTACTGTTCCAAAAATATCCCAAAGTGATTTTTCAGTTGTCCCGGCCTAAATTTTAGTGGCCCCGGGACATAGGGACATAGTTAAGTTCGAGCCCTGCTGAGCTACTAAAATAGCTTTAAAATGTCAAGATGCGGGTGTTTCTAAAAGATTTGCTTTTTCCCTGTCATCCGGTGACATGCAATTAAGTAACTGTGTCAAAGTCAAGACCAAAGTTTCCTGTTTTATACATGTAACATACTGTATTAGATATACGAGACTTGAATGGAAATGTTTTGGCTAATTAGTTGTACCATGCCTTCTTGCCAACTCTAAGGAATAGTTCAGGGTTTTGCCATTTTAGTTTGGCATGGAAATATACCTATTTTTTGGCTAATTAGCTGTACCATGCCTTCCTGTCAACTCTAGGGAGTAGTTCAGGGTTTTGGCATTTTGAGTCTGGCATCTGAGTACAGTATCTCTGGAAGGATGTCCTCCAAGGATTGGTTACAGATTTCCGTTTGTGGCAATAGTCCATCCCATATTTCCTCTGTAACCAGGCAACTGTGCCCCACGCCCTAACAACTGGCAGGCAGGTCCTGGCAACGAAAGAGTCTGCAGACTAGAATCCCACTGAACATGTCAGCTGCTTCCTGCATTCAAGTGTACATAACCTTTAAGTCCGTGTATTCACATTTCCCTGAACATGGGTGTTACATGAAACGCACAACATGCTAACAACCGTAAGCTCAACTCCTGGAATGAAATCACAGCTAGTTCCAACAAGCCCTGCTTAGAAGATGGTATCAGACAGCAGAAGTTATGACAGTTGACTTGGCACATGGTTGCAGGGTCCAGAGGTCAGGGCCCACCACAGCAGCATCCTGATGCCAACAACAACTTACACCAGCCCCTGCTGAGAGGTCAAGTCATGACTCTTCACTCAGCTGTCACGCAGAGCCATGGTGGTCCACTGACAAGTCAGATGCATCTGATACTGATAGTCTACTGAAGATTCCCTTTCCAAATTGCATTATATCTGAAAGCATTACTGGATCAGTGAAATGAAGTGTCCCAGCTATTCACATCAAAGAGTAGAATTTTAGCAATCATACCCCATATGGTTACTGTTATCTTTCTCTTTTGTCTCCCATTAAAATTATGGCGCAGTTTGTTTTGTAAATACTTCTGCGGCTCAGCCTACACACTTTCTAAGCATACTGCCGGCAGCGTGATCTATACTGCACAGCGCAACTCCCACAGGAACATGTCATTGGCAAACACATCAAGAGTGCTTTCTACTGTGGAAGAGGAGAAATTGATTTTTAACCAAAACTGAATCCTAGTCAAAATACAACTGATATATGAACTGAAAACTAAATTCTTTAACAGCATGTTGCCAACAATTCTTCACAAATTCATCGGAGGATACAGTAATACAGCCCTAGCGTCAAACAAAGCATTCCTTTTCACTGGCAATTTGCTGTGTTCAGTGATAAAACTATTTCGTACACATTACTGAGTAACACAGCAATAAATCACATTAACATCTGATACAGAGACAAAACATTTACACCAGGCTTCTGTCAACATTCATTAGATCTCAGGCCTGCCTATCAGCCGGCTTCATAAAGAATTTAAACATTCGACTGTGAACAGTGTGATAACAAAACAAATGTTACACCTTATCAACATCCAGGCAACAGCAGTTTACATTTTCATTTCAACACCACCAAATCACCACACATGCTACAGTCTAGACTCCAGACACAGCTAACAGATACAGCTGAATTGTTTTTCTGTTTTAACCAATAGAGCAAATTATTGGAATTTGACCAAGGCAAAGTAGCTATATAGACTTTCAATACAAGGGCTGGCAGTGTGATAGAATCTTGACAGTGAGTCCACATTTGTTATATGATTTTTAGGCCGAGTTGCATCTATTTTTTATACTAGCATTGTCTAAAACTGTATGATGGAATAGGCTACTGAGGTCTAAATGTGCCCAGTGAGAATTAGGGGGATTGATAATGCTGTCATGCCAACTCACCTAAATGTCAAATTATCCATACTACACAAGAATGAAGAGAATAATGATAACTTAACGATGGAATGGTCCTAAATATAAACTTGCTGATCACAGATGGTACTGATGAAAACTTACGGTATGTCATCAGATCATGCCAATTTCTGTTTACCAATCACAGTCTAGAATATTACCTATCATAGATTTGCCTGGATTACCTGAATGGTAATAAATTCTAAAAACCCTAATTAAAAATAACCAGTCTATTTAGTGTGGCAGCATAACTATACATAGATACTAAACACTACCCGGTATGAATTGTGTCCTCATCCCATGCTTGATGACGGTATGCTACATACATTTAGCTATTAGTAAGTTGTTGAGTATGGCATTCTCATCAAGTGATGTCTATTAATAAAGTATTATAGTATAGTGCTAATACCTTACCACATAAGGTGCCATGTATGTGTCTGAGAAACAGTAAGAGACTCTTCCCACCATACAACTATGATAACCCCTGGACCTTCATCAGCTTCCTTACATGCTTCAGGCACAAGTAACAGATGCATATGTTTGGGCTGTCTCAGGGGTAGTTACACTTGATCAAGATACTGAAATGAAATTGTATTAATCATCCCTTAGTGCATCTGGAGGACTGGGTGTTTCCAATTCTAAAGTTTGCAAACCTAGGCTAGGCTGTCTTACTCTTAGAGATTCGCAACTTCTAACATACCACCATTGGTGCATGATTAAAAGCAGTCATCACAGTCACAGCCAATTAGCTAATGAGGCAGCCAATTAGAGTCATACTGGCTTCTCTAGTGCTGTACTGACTTTGCCAACCTTACATGTGTGATTAATGCAAAACCTTTTTCTGTCATACTTGAACATTGCTATAAGTGGGACTTGTCAAAAATAAATCATGCTATCCTATTTAAACACCTTCCAAGGAAAAATTTTCAAAAGTATACCTTGGCGAGATATTTATGAATAATATAAACCGAAGATTGAAACCTTTCACATTCTTGTGTCTTTTGACCTTTCTAGTTTGAATACTACATCATAAATAGAATACATTACAAATACATGTACAATTGTATCTGCAACCTGCATAATATTGTAGTGGTGCAAAACTAAACCCATGTTCCTAAAAGTCATAGGGATTTTACATGTCCTGGTTGGTCCCATTATTACAGTAGAGTCCATTCCAAGTCACCAAGAGGGTTTTATGATAATATTTGTAATAATTTAGAAAAAATACTAATAAAAGAATATCTGACTGACAATAGTTCTAAATTTTTCTAAAAGATTGAATATAAAAATATGAATTTATTTGAAGTCAATTAGATATTTTAGAAATATTTTGAAAGGAACTGCACAAAAATCTCTTTATTTAGAATAATTTCTAAACATCGATGTGATTCTTTCACTTTTACAAATATTTGCAAAGAATGGTAGAAAATGGTTAACAATGGTAGAATGGTGATTGCCCCCATAAAAGTAGGTGCTTATCCGGCCCTTCTGTCTGCTTTTGTACATCTTTAGACTTCACTGCGGGACACTGTTGGGTCCTTTGTGGAAAGCATTCTTCCCTATACTTTGCAAGGATGTGTGAATTGCTTTCTTCCCAGCCCTCTGACCTATTTATAAAGATGTTACAAATAATGTTAAAAAATGGTAGGAAATTGTAAATAATTGTAAATAATGGTAGAATGCCGTTACCATTATTTAGAGACTGTTAGAAATATCATATTGCACATGATGAATATTTCTAAAGTTTTAGAAAACCGTAGAAATATTTATAAAGTTGAAATCACATTCAAAATATTTCTCAAGTATGAAATCTCACACAAATAATTACAATAGATTGAAAACATTTGTAAATAAGGACAATAACAACCCTCTTGGTGACTTGGAATGGGCTCTAATGTAGAATTGATACTGACTTGTTATTTCTATTGCCCTGGCAAAGTCTTCTAATAAAACTGATAATAAATTAGAAGGGTGCTAAATGTAGCAGCTAAATATACTTCAGCACATATCTTTCCTCCACCTTCAAGTAATGGATTTCCAAGTGCGCAGTAACCTGCTTAGGGCGACATCATTGCCTGATCCGGTTGGTTTATTTAGCTTTTAAACATTATCTACCGAAATCTATTTCTGGCCAGGCATGGTAAGTAATGTTCCTTGAAACAGTGCTATAGCAGGTAGCCACACAGCTACAGTACATTTAACTCTAATGAAATCTCCTGGTGGGCCCATAAAAAATCAACCACTGAAACTACTTGTCATTCAACATGCATCTTACAAGGACAGTCCTGGTACAAATATTGTCTAGCTTTATAATACATTTAAGTTCCTGCCTGATGGGAACTATGTGCTAAGACAAAGGTAGGCTGGTTCTGATACAGTAAACAGAGGTTCAAGAAACCTGCTGCTATCCTGATAGTATCAACTGTGCCAACAGAAAAACACCAGGGTAGTGAGAGACTAATCTGTGTGGGTCATCTTATCTCAGAGCAGAATACATGGGACCTATCAATAGTATCAGGGGAAAATTCCATACTTCAAATCAGTCACATACATCTTTGGTCAAGCAGTGTTTCTTTACTCTCCAAGCAGAGCATGGGTTTCGGCTGGTTTTTGACGTGTTTTTAGGCGTTATTGTCGTGCTTTCTACTTTGTCATTTTTTTTTTTGTCTCGCAAACCCAAGCTCTGCCGGCACTGACCTCGGGGCGGGGCAAACCTATTTACTTCCATTGAAAAAAGGTGACAGTACTCCTCCCCGAGAACCATTAGATAATCATTAGTGGTAACAATTTTACTGCCCCGGATTATCACACATCCGGCAAATGTTGAGCGGCATTCACCAGGCCGCGCCGGTCCCCCGCTGACTGCCCTATTCATGCGACAGGCTGGTGTCCACGATCTCACGCCGGCATGATCATTGATAGCATCATAACGTACATTTCCATTGGAAACCTCACAAGAAAAATACAATGATGCATGAACAAGACATATAAAATAAATATCTATTACGTATTAACTTGAACTGCATTACTAGTAATTATTATTATCATTATCTCAGGCATCGTTAAATGGATTATGAACGGGAACACGTGCCTTGTTTACGTTACATGCGGTTACCAATGCCGCCGCTCGCTGTGTTCAGATTGGACGGAACTTTTCAACAACACCAGCGAAATTGGCGACGGAGCGCAACTAATAGAGACTAAAAAATCCCCACGACACCAGAGGATTGTACAAATTTCTGTGTACTTTGTTCTTTGATGGTTTTTGGATGGTGTAAATGAAGTACGGTCACGATAGGCAAGTCATTTGCTGACGGACATGAAGCGACTTTCCAATATGGCGTCCTGATTTGGTTTTGTATGTAACGTGATTTGTGGGTAGTAGTTTAGAGACTTTTTGAGATTCAACGATATCCTCCCACTACAGCATGACATTTCCACAGTGGGGATTAAAAATGAGAGAATCTATGGCTATTTCGGGCTGTACATCGTCTTCTGGTACGACGGCCCAAATGGCCTGGATCGTAGTTGAGTATCGTGGAGACTTTGTAAACTCCAGATGTCTTTGGTTGCACGTTGAGCTATTATTTTCATACGAAAGTAATTGCAGCTAGCCAAGGAGTAGGGGAAGCGTAAGAACATGGCATGAAAACATGGCCACGACCGATAGACCGAGGATTATGTCCATGGTGAGACTGGGCCGGAAATTCTGTGGTGCGTGGGGAGGGAATCCCGTGCCTGGCCGGGCACGCTTTGCACTAACTTGTGAAACGCTTGTTATGTGTTGGAGTGATTAGGTTTATTAGGCATTGAAGCTTCCGTCTGCCTGCAGAGCTTGGGTTTGCGACACAACAAAAACGATGACAAAGTAGAAGGCATGACAAAAACGCCTAAAAACACGTTAAAAACCAGCTGAAACCCTAGCCTCCGTTGCAGACTCTGAAGCGGCTTTTTGGGGGGCTAAATAATACACTTTTTGCAGCCACCCCGTAACTATCAGCCATCCTGTAACCATCAGCCGCCTAGAGTCTGCGTTATTACGGCAAGTCAAAGCGAAATTAAAATCACGTTAGGGCGATTAACGCAGAGGTGCGAATTTCCTGCCTATGGTAGACCGCACAATAAGAACAGTATACACGCACCTCCCCCAGTCAGTGTGCTGTCACGCTTGTGGCAAAATAGTTTGCCATTTCTCATTCATCGAAGAAAACAAGGAAAAACGTAAACAAAACAAGAATTTCGCCCGTGCATTTCAGCCTCTACGTCGTGATTTGCCGCAGTTCGCCTTAATTTCTGGCCGCATTCGACACAATATATATTTCTTCGAACATTTTTTCGTGAAAATTCTCCGTATGTACCGTAGATAAATCGTTATTTTCGCTAAGAATTCACATACGTCACGACGCTCGCTCGAGTCCCAACCTGCCCCGTCCAACAAGACGTAAACAAAACAAGAATTTTCGCCCGTGCATTTCAGCCTCTACGTCGTGATTTGCCGCGGTTCGCCTTTATTTCTGGCCGTATTCGACACAATATATATTCCTGTGAATATTTTTTCGTGAAAATTCTCCGTATTTACCGTAGATAAATCGTTATTTTCGCTATGAATTCACATAAGTCATGACGCTCGCTCGAGTCGCAACCCGTCCCGGGCCGTCCGCCATGTTTTTAAACTCATTGATATGCAAGGTTCTGAGCGCTGATTGGGCTGCGTCATAAAGACTGTGCTCTGATTGGTTGACAGCAAGATGTGACGTGACCACACGGGCGGGAATTTCCCTTTACACTTCGGGCGTTTCTTGTCAAAATAGATCGCATTTTGTGACGACTGAAGCAGTATTATAGCGACCTTCGTAACAAATTGATTTTGAAAAATTAACAAAGTTTTTTCTGATCACAACATTCAGTTACTAGTACTTTTCCTAGTCAATTAATTTTCGCGGTACGGTCAATCAATTTTCGCGGTACGGTCAATCAATTTTCGCGGTACGGCCCTCCCCAAGTGGACGGCCTCTCAAGATCTCAGTCGCGGTCTGGCGGAAACACTGCTTCTAATAATCGAAGTTTGTCTTTAGGAACAGTAGAAATAGCAAACTATTTTGCCACAAGCGTGACAGCACACTGACTGGGGGAGGTGCGTGTATACTGTTCTTATTGTGCGGTCTACCATAGGCAGGAAATTCGCACCTCTGCGTTAATCGCCCTAACGTGATTTTAATTTCGCTTTGACATGCCGTAATAACGCAGACTCTAGGCGGCTGATGGTTACAGGATGGCTGATAGTTACGGGGTGGCTGCAAAAAGTGTATTATTTAGCCCCCCAAAAAGCCGCTTCAGAGTCTGCAACGGAGGCTACTGAAACCCTAGCTCTGCTTGGAGAGTAGTGTTTCTTGGCCTCATGCCCAGTTCATGTGTGAAAACAAATAATATCAATCTCCTTCTGGGGATCTAGAGAAATCTATGTGTGCAGGTGAATTGCTTGCAAACATCTTGTAATTTTACTGCTCTTATTTTTCATCTGGGCTTACTTCACAATATGATAGATGTTTGAAAAATTTCTATCAAATGTCTTTTAAACAGAGTCGGCTAATCACTCAAATACTGCATATGCAAACTGTGAACAGTAGCTGGTAGTGTATGCTTAATTCACACACCTGCTTCTAAGAGACATCATTATTCTGTGCACAGGAAAACTGCTACCTTCACATCTTCTTCATAGAGATACATGTACATACGTTACCTGCTAGCATTTGAAAAGGGCACTTAATGTAAAAATGGCTTCACACAAAAGTCAGTAGAGTACAGATCTTTACCGATTTTTACCTCAGTTTGGCCTCCAGAGACCCAAGATCAGACATAAAATTGGTGGAGCCAAATGTTAGGTAAATCTGTAGCAGCAGACATATTAGGGGGTGGACTTTAACTAGGCTTGTAGGCGTAGATATTTCAGGGGTACATTCATTTCCACCCACCTGTGATGTGTGTCTACATATTGCCTACATGGCTGTTTAGCATGGAACACCTTAGGTACCATATTACGATAAACAGAATAGAAATACACGAACGGATTATGAACGCTAGCTTCTGTAGCAAGTAAAACTTCAAAATCAGCATCAACATGATCACTAAATTTCCAAGTTCGCAGCACAGCATTTAGCAGTGTGTTTCTTTCTTGGCCTGAAGCTTGCTTTCTAAAATATTCCCCGCCCATCTCAGTGTTTGCCTGCAAATGGAGGGTAGCAGGTGGGTTCGTGCCCTGATATGGTAACATCTGACTTAAAAGATGTTTTTAAGCCTGGTGAACACCACTAAAATCTGAGGACAGGGCCACCTAATAGGATTAGGTGCTGCTTATGACTAAACTCCTTGTTTTCATGAAACTCTAGACAGCGCCAAAATGACTTTCTCCAGCCCTTCAACACTACTTCTGTTCATGACAGGCTGAGAAACAAAAAACGTCTTTCATCTACAGTTAGGACTTACTACATCACAGCCTAGTCCCGCTAAAAGGGTGGGAAATGAATGGAAGGAATATGATCAGCATTCCTTTCAGACACACTTGGACTGAACACCCATGGTTTATTGAGTGTGTCTTATCAGGTTTGCAGTGTTCAGTCAATACATAGACTTTTTGTCCACAGTCACGTTCAGCATTTTCTGGCAGAACTAAACCTACCATTGTACATCTTTAGACCAATGGCGGAGAATCTGATACAGGACAGGTGTAGAATCACAATTAGTGAGCAGTTGTTGAGACTGATCCTGTCTTGAAATTTTGGCCTCATCATGAAGTATGAAATAGCATTGCTACACAATTAGAAAGAATTACACTCATAGTGCAGCCCTGTCATACTTTTCTGCAGTGGCGGCTTGCAGATGAATTCTGAAGGAAATACCTCAACCAAATAGGCAAAATCTGCTCCTGTTTTACTTTATAACTTGCGGCATCATCACACTCAAAATGTCAGGGCACACTGCCTGCTCTTATCTCAACTAATGAGACCACCTGCTTGATGTGCAAAGAAACTACCCCTTTAGACCCGACCTTATCTAAACCCTATCTGCTCACATTAACACCTGATGGCTTTTCACCATGTGAGGTCTGTGTATGCTTTTCAGATAAACTATGGAAGATAAACTGATACAGATAGTCTCACTCCACTGGTTTCCATGCATGCTTTTCAATTAGACACTAGCCATGTTGAGCCTTTGCCAGAAAAATGAAAATGGCCATCAGCCCTTAATTCTTTATTGCACTGACAGCCATAGCTATCATGCAAGCTGCAATGATAAAGTGTCTGACGTAGACTCATAAATAAAGCAATTACGGGTGGGAGCATATCCTTCTGGGAAGACATTTCAGAAAGGCTGCGTGAATTGTCCTGCATAAATCTTGATGTGAATGCATTATTTGACAACATATCTGGGTTCTGTGCTAGCCATAACCATGGTCTTTCTGATGTAGGTTGACTGAAGTCTGAGCACAGCAGTGAAACAGTGAATGCAAAATAAGATGTGTTATTAAAAACAGAAAATGTGTGGAGACTTGAGTCCTGGCTTCGGCATGTGAACTGAGGTTTGACCCAGACCCGAGGCCCTGCGCACCGCTCTCATGAGCCATTTGCCTTTCTATGGGATCTGACTGGCAGAAAATTGTATTGCGCAGAGTTGGCACTCATTTAGACTGGTGGGAGGGTTGAGAGCATTAGGAACACACAGAACCGTAGCCAATAACAGTTTTTCAAACCTATTTGTGTAGACTGCTTTCAGATCAATATCTATTTTTGCCAGGACAAGCACACCCTAAAGGAACATACCACAAACAATAGCAAGGGGGGGTTCCACTATTGACTGACTTAGATGTTTATCATCAAATGGCCGAGTTCCATTTTCCTTCTAATTAAAAATTAAAGAAACTGACAGTAACGATTATACATGTAGTTCACTCAGTTGAAATCTACCATAGTTGCAATATATACCTGGGCTGGCACAACTATGAGACAAATCAACAAATATTGTATATGAATATGGAACTTAGATGCAAATGCTGACAATTTTTTTTCAATAGATATGCCCCCAACCAATTCTATCATGCACCCTATGATACTGACACGTTTCAACATGTGTTGGGCTTTACAAAAATCATTACCCTAAAAGAAATGGAAGACTGAAGACCTTGAAACTATAGCTACTTGTGCTAGACTGAGATCACTGGTGACATTTCAGAAAACCCAGAATCTACAGACCCCTCCCACTCATCACAACAGGACACAGGTGCCGTGCCTCTCCCATTGTGATGCCTTGCATTTGGAAATTCCTCTGCGCAGTTTGCACGTCAGCGCCTGCATGATGTGATCATGTGATGTTACCAAAAAGAGGTCAAGCATCATGCACCATCTTAGCTTTTTTGGTCCACGTTCAGACAACTCAAATGTCTTTATAGTCTCCTACAATATACTTCTGTTACTTGTTCCCAGCAATTTTGGACACACTGAGATTATAAGTCATCGCTTCTGTTCATAATTTGTAGGTTTGCATCATTCTTTAAAGGTTATTCAATCTTCCAAAACTGTGAAAATCTGCAGGCCTTTTCAAGAAGGTCAACGCAAGACCAAAGGTTTCTTTGCACTGTACAGTGTTGAATAAGTACATCACCAAGACCTGAAAAATGCATGCCCATTTCTCAACCATTCACCAAGCAATAAATCATACATCTGTGACTATCCATCAGAAATCTCTGGTTATTGTTCAGACACTCTCTGCATGCACAAGGAGGTCCTGCTGCTTGTAAGAGTCACAACTGGAGACTAAAGAAACAGCTGGCTGGTCAAATAAGGCTAAGTGGCTGTTCTGTGTCCAAAAATGGAAGTTCCTGCTGCTAGTACAACATTCACAACTGTCCTGTTGGCAGTTGGCTGCTTGCTGCTATATGTGGTCAAAGCAGAAAACTGAAAGTTTTCCTTAGGCCAACAAAGGTTGTCACACTCATTTGCGGAAAACCACAAAAAGCAAACAAATTTGTACCAACTACTCAACCATGCACACTTTGTGGTAGGGTGAAATCCTCCTGAAATTTTTCAATAATCCAAGAATTGAAGTCTGCCCTGCTTCTGCGATTAGAGGTTGAAAAACTTTTTACGTAGAGCCTACAACAGTGTCAGCTGACATAGTACATGACGTGTACTGTGGTAATGCAAAAATTTGGCATGCCCAATCTTACCAATCATGTACCTTTTTTCCTCTAGCTACCTATCATAAAAAAAACAGAACGGCAACAGCAAAACGCCATACTGTATCAGCATACTCAGTGCATATTTTGTGATACAAAGCCTTGTACAGTACTATAATTTTCACACAAGACATCAAAGGTTTTCATATGCTCTCCTTTCCTGTCCATGACCATCGAGGAAGATTGTTATGCGAGGCTGTTAGACCTATAGCTGTAAACTGCAGCGTCTTGGGCACCAGACAATATTGACTTTCTCTAACCACAGAATTGACCTTCTATTTGGAGACTGCACATCAAAGATCAGGTTTATGGCACAGGAGGATGGAATCTTGTTACTTTGAGCTCTATATCTAAGTTGGCTGGCTAAATGTGCATGCCAGTTCTTCCGTATCTTGGTTAGGGTACAAACAGCACTAATGGTTAGGCTGAAAGCATTCAGACAAAAAGCAGACATGTGCAACATGATACTGATGTCACAACCCATATTGTGTGGAACATGTCATACCCATGTTAATGGAGAAATGGATACATAATAACTCAGATAGTCTTGCAGCTATCTATTTTGCAAACAGAACATGCATTTCCAGTGGACTGAATCCTTTGAAACACATTTTTCTTATGTAATTTTAGCTGAAATAATTTCATTAAAGAAATATGAGGTTTCTTTTGTCTTTGGGGAGAATATAGATGCATTGGACATTTGACCTTCACTAGGAGTAGGATTCAGTATTTTTCATCCATGCAACATGTTTGTGGAGGACAGGGCATTACTAGGGCATTATGTGTTCTCACATTTTTGCTCTAGGGGACTACCCTGAACAATTCTTGCAACAATACATGTTATTCTGCATGGTTGCTGGCTTTTCTGCATGATCGCATTTCAAATTGCATTATCTCCTCAAACATTGTTATTTCAAATTGAATGCTGCTTGTGAAATAACGGTACATCCTGGATAGGGTGCTTGAAAAAACACCATACTAAAGATATTTAATCAATTCTGGTGCTTCCTGACGAAGTCGTGATATTTCCATATTCACCCATTTTTGATGAGCCACAGCCCAGCCTTCTCCACAACTGCTAATTCGTAATTCCTGTATGTTCCCTGGGTGCCATTACATTTTGCATAATAGCAAAACTCGAGTGGATGGCCAGAAAAAAATGCGTTGCAGATCACCAAATCAGGGGCCCCCTGGGAGCGCCATTACCGGTGTGACCATGGATGGCGACATTGTTAGCTGGAATAATATCAAGTGGGGACGGATTTTGACCTACTGTGCATGCCTCGTCGCCACCCGTAAAGATTCGGATGAATTTATCGTAATTAAATGACATGCTAAAGGGCCCCTGCACAGAGCACGACATATCGTGCCATGTTTGACTGACATCAATGTCTCTCAAATTATGTAAATTGTTAATTACTCCAAACAGAGCTATGCCTCTCTGAACAAACTGGTAGTAAAGCCTCGAATTTACTCGAGCAAACATGGTCGCAAGACTCGCAACAAACAGGCAGTACGGCTACCAAGGCGCAAGGCAAACCAGCGTTCGGCTGACGGAGAATTCTGTTGTTTCTTCATGCACGTATGCGATGCGAGATATGGTTTCCTTGCACATGAATAATTGCTGAATAATACAAAGGAAGAATTCTTCCTTGGGTTGCTTGCATACCGTTATGACATGGCCTTGTCAGAACAGCGACATTTCAAGCTAGAATATTGATCCAAACGAGACGGAATTTTAGTCGTGCCGAGCCCTAAGCGCCTTCTCAATGAATCTATGTCATCTATCCGACCTACAGCACTTAAAAATTTAACAGCGCTGGGTGAAATACGGGGCAGCAGGCAAAGAACATGCATGGTCGGTATCTCAGCTGTGGGCGGCATGACAACATGCTGCTGGCCGTTATTCCCACTCAACCGAAGGGCATGGCCTGCTCGCAGCAACACTTGGAGCGCTCTTCTCACCTCCTAATCCAAGGAGTGCCGCCGCCACACACAGCCATCCCAACCGCAGGTACATCCTGATTCAGTCTGCAAAGAGCTGGCCTCTCTCAAGTCCAACGCCGTCCGGTACTGCACGGTACTGCCTGCTCCTCCCACGGTACAGAATCGGCGAACTGGGGCACTTCGCACCGAGAGGCGAGAACAGCCTGTAACAGCCCGGGAAATTAGTCCGCCTTACTGCACAAATCTATGCTTCCCCCCACATATTAAAAAACACCGGATATATTCAATACCTACAAAATCAATACCACTTAGAATCAGAATAATAATGTGAGTAGCAAAAGGTTGATATAGAAAATATAGATCTTACAAATGTCAGAACTATTTCTTTCCCAGCGGAAGAGCACGCAAACCTTTTCTCCCCGCCAAATTCGACCGAATTTGACCAAAATTCATGCAAAGTTAAAAACATGCAGTGCGCATGCGTAATTACCCCGTACACCCAAATATGGAAACCCCGGTAAAAACGTTCTTCCGCGATGACGTCATGTCTACGCTTATTCCCTTCCCGTCATGCAGCAAAACAACAACAAAATGGCGGCGCCCATTTCAGGTGAAAACGAGTTTCTGAGAATTTTTCAAGCGTAAAACTACTATGTTTATGTAATCATGCATCAATACTCAACAAAAAGTAGTTCGTACTGTTGATGATTCGTAAACAATGATCTGCTTTTGGATGCTTGTTCTGACTTGGTAGTTCGGCTTTCGTGGTAGTTCTGTGCTCACACATGCTTTTGGTGGGGAGGGGGGCTTTGTCGTCTGCTACATTTCGTACTTTTCTGCACACCTGGATGAATAAGCAATGTTGATTAGCGTGATATGCAGGACACCCGTCAGAAATACCAGTCACAATCTGACCAATCAAATGCTAAATTGATCCATTTTTCTATGTATGTCAGCTGAAGTCTGACTCATGATTCTGGTAAATCATAAACCGTGTTATAACTTTCGGAGCTGAAACAAATTATTTTACACGTTCTACATTGTAGATCAAAGTAAGTGTTATGAGCGATGGATCAAAGACTCAATGCAACACAAAACCAAAAGTTCTGAAAGTTTATTTACCCACCAACAGACAAGTTGGGATCCATCTTTTCTTTATATAAACAGAACTGTGCCTAGGAACTCATAGACCTTTGTGTGATTGAGCCGTTATTTATTCAGATAGCTAGATAGAGAGCTGATTAGATATCTTCAGATCTCTACCATGATATCTTAGAACAGATGTAGAGATACAGACATGCTTTTAAGTAATGAGGTGCATCAACTACTTTGATAGCCATTGCTGACAAAACACAGCCATGTTTGCCTCTGCATTGTAAGTAACAACTATGACCTGAGTGATGTGGTATTTGTGGTATGTACTTTTTTCATATCCCAAAATAATCTGATCAATACATTTCATGTGTGGAATTAATGGCATGTAAAATGTATGTAGCCATGTTTTGGACAGTTGGGCATGACAAATTACAAGGGGCTGTTGTGTAACCTCTTTTGGGATGTGCCATTACCTACAACCATGCCATAACAGTGTTGTCAACTTGTCAGGCCCTTATTTCTACAGCGGTGTTTTTTGAACTAGGGAAACCTTTAATTTTTCAAAAACCCTGATAAACCAATATAAACATGTTTTATTCACACTAGGTATGGATGAAGTCATAAAAGATAAGACTGATTGATTGAGCCATTAATTTACAGGTGTTCATGAATTGCCTTACCACTTACCAGACTTTCACAGGAAAGGTCTGGAAGTTACCAATCTTTGTCATCTAAACATATAGCTGACATAGTTGTATATACATGTATGATATAAAACTCTGTGATTTACTTTGTAACAAAATGTGATGTCGTTTTTTGTATGTGTAGGAGTACATAAAAGACTAAAAAGTTCAGAGACTCCATGGAGGGAAAAGCTGAAGCTTGGCCGGATGGCCTGGAGCTCCAGAAGGGTTGTGCTTCCCAGAAGAGAGCAAGTTCTGTTAGACTGGGCTACCAGCACCCTGATCCAGCACCATACAAAAAAGTGAGCTTGTTTTTCATCATGCCGTCCTTGGCTACAGCTTGGTATCAACAGACCCAAACCTTAGTCAGCTTGAGTTGATATTTAGTCAACAAAGATGAATGGCCGGTAACTTGTTCTATGTTTTCTATGGTTATTTGTAATTTGCAGCTCATTTGGATTTTTGATGAAGTGTTTGATGTATCTTGTCAAATATGAGTTATGACTACTACTAAACGTATGGTGTGGTATACTTGATTGAGTTTTTCTGGTAGCTGTCAATGAATGTAGTTTGTTGCCATTCTCGCTGCACCTGTAGATGGTTCTGTACTGCTGCAGGTCAGGAATTCACAAGGTCAAGGCCTCTAGCTGTAACATAAAGGATAGAATTTACCTCAATGTTTATGTTCCTTTTTGCCTGAAGCTAACACATGCCAATGATGCATGACACGGAGTGCCAAAGAATTATTTTAAAACTTATATTCTGACCCTTTTGTATGAAAACTATGACCTTTGAGTTATGTTGCTATGGTTTTCTTCACAAATTAAGCTAATGTTAATCATGTATTGCAGGGCTGTGCTTGAGGAGCAGATACTGCAGGAAATGTGGCTGTTCTTAGAAGATATCCTGAAAAGCACAAGGTTACAAACTTTAGCACGAAGTGGATCAATCTTTTTGAATTCATCTTTCAACCAGGTACTTTTGCAGTTGTTGTATATCTGGTTCCTTTTCAAGCCATACAATTTTGGTGTCTGTTGCAAACACATCAATCAACACATTCAACCTTCTTTTTAGGCTAAGTGTACAACTTCTGTAATGTGACTGTAGAATGACTTTACACAGCACCTCTGTAAAATGATTTAGATCATAATTTACTGAACTATATATGAACCAGAAGCATAATGATATGCCAGAAGGATCCTTTGTCTTTGATACTATCATACTTAAATGAATGTACATGCACATTTAAAACCATTACATTTTATGATGTTATAACCTCTCGTGTTGTTGTATGAACTGGTTATTTTTCTTGTCTGTCTAGTATGTTATTGGGCCAATACTGGTAACCATGTGTTGTTGACTTTTGACTTCTATTTCTTACCTCTTGCATTTTATCTAGGTTATCACAGCAATCCTATCCAATGCTTGCCAACCAGAAGCCACTCATCTTAACCTCATTCCTACTGTTCTGGACTGTATGGAGGTCATCCTTGCTCAACCTACCTTGGCTGCCGTCTTACTGTCCAGATATGATACATGTGTGAGTATTCCTGCGTTTGGTCCTTGTGACAACAAGATTGCCATTCTTCCAGCACCAATCCAATAAAAACAGACATTTGTATTCATGCCCAATGATTGGCAAGATGTTAAATGTGTTTGAAGTTTCAAAACCTACCAGAGTACATGTATAAACTAAGTACAAAAATGTACATGCAGTAAGAACATTTTTCTGTAGATAAGCTCCGCAACATTTGCGGACCTGAACTAGACAATTATAGATTTTAATCTCATTTCTGTGCATCGTTACATGCATTTCTTATGCTCTTCTGCCTTTCTTTTAACACAATGAAGTTCTTGTGTCTGATGCAGGTGGAGTTGTTAAAGTCCATGCTGTGTCTAACAGTCAGGCTGTGTGTAGCCGATGTCCAAAAAAGTGTGCCGTCTCTGCTGTCCTCACTGGTGACTGTTCTTGATAAATGTTCATCCCTGCAACGTCAGCAGCACAAACATACAAAGGTCTGGCACAATACATAATAACTATTATCTTTCCAATAAGCACTTAATGCTAGTTACCGCAATCTATACATTTCTGTATAATCATGCCTTTATTTGTAATATTCATCTGGTATAAATGATGTCTGATCAAAAAGATTTACTGTTTTAATAATTTTTTTATATAACATGTTTTAGATGAATTTGACACATTTGGTTGGTTTACTGATATTGCTTCTTATCTGTGTGCACAGGTATTTCAGAGTGTGTGCGAGGAACTGTTGGCCCCGGGTGCCTGTTGTTGTTGGGTTCTAAGCAACCATTCCAAAGTGCCACCTTCAGCAACAAGTAACTTCATCATCAAGATACAAGAACACATACACCAAGGTCTATTCTTCAGGTAGGTTGATTGGATATCGATGAAGCTTTTTAGCTGGTATCTCCTTGAAGCTCTACTGGTCATTCATCTTGATAACATGTTGTTAGCAACAAGAGAAAAGCATTTCTGAATTTGTAGTTGTAGTTTGTAGTTTTTGTTTGATATCACTATTATGCAAGAATTGTTGCTTGCTCCTTTCCCAGGGAAAATGCACCAGCTTTTGAGAAACACTTGTGTGATACCACAGACTCTCCATCAGTAGGAAGCAAGGGAGTAGAGCTTTACTTCCAGCAGCTGGACCAACTTTTAAAGAACACAGTGGATCCCTCCATGTTCAAGGTTTGTTTGATAGAAAGTCTTAAAATGTTACTTAGTGCCAAGGTCGAAAATGTGTGTAATCATATCATATTGTAAGAAGTAGCCTGAGTATTGTAATCTTAAGATAGATTCGTGCCAACTTATGTATGTTCCTTATGGCAGATGCTTTACCAACCCCTGTGTTTCCTGTGTACCATGTTTGAAATATGTCTTGCTCAGCATCACATCAGAGCTATCCTGTCTAGCTGTGAAGCTTAGTTTGACACAGCTTGCCGTGGTGTTGAGTTAAAAAAGACTGCATATAGCACAGTTTGTAAATCCATCTATACAATTTTGATGTCTCCAGATATACTTCCTGACAATGATGTCAGACAAAATTATTGTACATCTACTAATATCATTACATTTCTTCATTCTGTCTACAGATGTGTGCCTTACCAGCTGGAGGTATTGAGGATGCAATCCTCCAATACTTACCTGCTGCCTTCAACAGCTTCCTGACATCACCTGCATGTGCTGATATAACCAGGACTGGTTTTACCATGCTGCAGACATTGTATGGTTTTACTCTACCATTATCAACAGCTGGGGATGATATGGAGACAGAGAAGTCACAGGAAGAGGACAGTATGGATGTTGATGCAGATATAGACAACGGAGAAGCTGGTGTTAAGACACAGGAGAAAAGGCTGGTTGCCATAAGAGACCTGCTTCAGATAGCCCTGGATCTGAATATTTACAGGGTAAGTCTACCCCAGTATCAAGCACTATGCTGAGAAAAGGTGGCCAGCATTGAATGTTAAGTGTGATGAATATGTAATCGAGGGTGTCATTCTACTTTATCTCCCTTTGCCAGACCCATGATAACATCTAAATGCAGTCACCCCCTGAACTCAGAAGGGATTTTGAATAAGAGTGGGATTTTGGTCAAGCCTGTGTTTCACAGATTCACTGTATTATAGCAATTTGAAAAAAAGAAAGAAAGATATGGTCTCTCACTCAAGAACAAGAGTTTGTAAAACTCACTGGCTTAATAGTAGTCTGCTATGTCCTGAGGAGAAAAAACACTACAAAGGAGTACTATTGGATGTGTCTGATTTCTGTTTAATTTGTGTCTTGTGTTGTGTTAGGCACTAGATGATACAACATCAGGTGGGAAGCAGTTGGCATGGCTGCGGCAGTTGCTGCATACTCTGCTGCAGATCCCCCCACCAGCCACTGCAGCCAGGCTGGACTGTGTGAGACTGCTGCTGGACATGACTCACCAGGTGGTGGCACCAAGACTAGCCGACATTTGGACCTGCTCTTGGCTGCTACTGGACGAGGTGTGTAAGCAGAGAGGTGCCTTTACATGAAAAGCAACAGGGAGCTGAATAGTCTTTTATCGTATTAACTCTGGATAGGGATAGAATTTCTTTACTACATTGTTGATGTTAATCAAATTTTTCTTTGTAGACTCCAAGTGTGCTCTCTCGAAGAATTGTTTGTTTGCAGATCTTGAATTGTACACATAGCTTCAGAATTGTAGACTTGCGTTCTTTTTAGGAATATCATGTCTATTTTTCAAAAAGGAATTCACCTTTTTTCCAAACATTTCAAACCTTCAATATTGCTATGCAATGTAGTTGTTGAAAGACCTGCTTAACAGATCATTGCATGTGTTTTGGTTGACAGGATGTGGCTCCTGCTGTACAGGTGTCCCAAGACAAGTTGCTTTGCAGACTCTTGGAGACTTATGCCAAATTACGACAGGTAATATTTTAGCATCCATATCATATTTCAACTACCGTATGCATTCAGCATTCCTCAGCTAGTAGACAGTTGATGATGTAGCATTCCATACTGGACTAAGTCAAACAAAGGAGGTGTCATCTTCC
This sequence comes from Branchiostoma lanceolatum, assembly GCF_035083965.1. Classification (NCBI taxonomy): domain Eukaryota; kingdom Metazoa; phylum Chordata; class Leptocardii; order Amphioxiformes; family Branchiostomatidae; genus Branchiostoma; species Branchiostoma lanceolatum. Next base: position 22,247,883 of record NC_089725.1, on the reverse strand, counting down.
ATGTGCTGCTCTCTTTTTTTTATATGACAAATGTGCACCAATAATCATTATTATTATATAGCTAGCAGTCAATACTCTCACCTACTTTTGTTTTTACTTTTCACCAGTCCTTGGTGCTGATATCTTGGTTACCAGGCATTTTCCCAACCTCATTAAGATACCAAGGGAAAGTATAGCCTCCATAGTAGGCTCTCTGGGCATTTTTTGGCTTATGATACACTTTTTGCATTGACTTCTTTTTATACTGGCCATGGGTTGTTTGTGCAGCCAGCCTATAACCACACCAAGTCTAATGGTTACAGACTGGCTGCACAAATGACCTAGTACAAAAAGAAGTCAATGCAAAAGTGTATTATAAGCCAAAAAAGGCCCAGAGAGCCTGCTAATGTGCTATGTAGGCTAGGGAAAACATGAAATGCATGTTAAGGTTGGTTTACATCTTGTATCTTCATACCCTGTGGTTCTTTATGATAAAAGATAGTTGTGATTTTGTTTTCAGGTGGACACCTTGGTAGTGGCTATGCTGGATGCTGTCCAAAAGAACCAGGATCAGCTGTCCTATTCAAAGACATTCCCTCCTGTCACGCTACAGAGGTTTGTGTACAAGTTTGAGACTTAACTTGTTCCAACCATCCTTATTACTTATCCCTCATTCATTCTCTCAGCAAACATGTTAAATCTTAGTTTCATCTTCTGATTGTTTACTGTCAGGCCCATGAACACAACCTACACAATATTATTTCCCCTGCCCAGGTGGAGTGAGCTGGTGCAAGGTTTGCCTGTAGGCCTGGCTATGGAAATATGGCACAGAATGCTGAACAAGCTGCAGGAACAGTACCAGCCAGGTGGGCAGTGCATGTTCACTCATACTTGTAAGAAAATAGATAATATGACCCAACAAATGCTTTCCACTTTCCTGCATCTTTATCAATAGCATTTGAAAACATATTTTCAATAGATGTAGATGATGTGCCAGTTGTATTTTAATGCTTTAGAGCTTGATGTGTCTTCTTCATAGACATACCTAAAGAAAGATGTAGATGAAGAAAGAAAATCAGTTCATAAATGCAGGAAAGTTTGGTAATTTTGAAAGTGTGTGAATGAGTATTTGAACGCTGCCGTTTGTGTACAGCAGAGAAGCCCCAGCTGGAGTGCACCCCAGCCTGTTTGGAACAGATGACCACCCTCCTGTCCCTCTTCCTGGTCCACCTGAAACTCTGGGACGTCAACATCACGTCTCCCATGGCAACAAGAGTTGACCAGCTGATGGCCTCTACCTGCAGCTCTGTCATCTCTCCTCTGTTAAAACTGTGTATGGAAACCAACAAACAGGTAAGGCTGTGAAACGTCTCACGTCAAAGATCTACAAAATGGGTAATGCTGAGTTGGTCCCATAAGTTGAGAATTCTTCACTTCAATTACTATTTTGAAATGTCCTTTTTAAGCTGTTAATATACCTGGCAATATAGATGTTATCATGTTTGAGGTATTCAATTGACAATTTCAAATCAACAATTAAAGTCATAACCCTGTGCATTGCAATGTATTTTTCCTTTGCCATTTCAGGTGGACAAATATCTGCATTTCTCTGCTCTCCACCTGTGTCATACCTGGTGCCAGCTCCACATGCTTTCCACACACATGAAAGGTGCAAAACACAGGTAAATGAGCTACATGTAATCCTATTGTCAGCTTCTGGCTTTCATAAATGAAGCCGATAGAAGCAGTGGATGTTTTCATTCCTTGACAAGGACTGATGTTGTAAGAGTCAAAAATGTGTGTCTTTTGTCTTACTGACATGATGATGTTCCAGTTTTCGTTGGTATTGCTGTCATTATTCACATGATTATTGCATACTCCCTTCAAAGCAATGAAGCTGTGCCCAATCTTGGAGTGAATGAGGAATGGTGGGACTTCAGCGTGCAGTACCCAGATATGTCACCAGGGGACTGGTCAACCCTATGTCATAAACTTGCAACCAGCAAGAGGATACGTTATGTTCTAGTAAGTACTGTATCCAAACAACACTGCAGACCATTATGTAAATGGCGTTTTTTTGTTGTACTCTGCTAGACTTTTCACCAGGATTATAACTTATAGTACTGTAAATGTTTAAACTTTTGTGGTGTTTAAATGTTAGTGTGTTAGTGATAACCTCTTCACCGCAACCTTAAGACCACCATGAAGATGCCTGTACTGTCTTCTGCCTGCCTACCCCCTTGTTTCAACTGTGGTCTAAAAAACACCTCAAAACCTACATATTCTTCCTGCCATAAAATAAATGCTCATGAATTCAAAGGCATTTACAGATAGAAAAGTTCATATTCTAGTGTAACAAATAAATTTCTTTGTAAATAGCTTTTGTTGTGAAGACATTTTGAGTATTATACTCCTGATGTCATCTGGATACAAGTATTTTCTACATCACTAGTTACATATCTATAAACCCATAATATCAAAGTTAAAGCAACTGTACTCTAATCTAACAAAGTGCATTGTTTTCAACAGGAAATGCTGTGCCTGCAGAAGGTCAAGATGCTAAGGATGCTGACGCGAACTTCTGAACAAGATACAGTGAAGAGGAGGATTGAGAATGCAATCAATTTTGTTACTGTTACTTGTACTACAGATGAAGTTAACGAACATGCTTGGGATGGTCAGGTAAAGGCTTTTGTTATTAATCTATGAATGACTGATAGATAGTACTCTCCATAAATTCTTTCTCCAGCAATATTTGTTGTAAAAGTTTTTTAGTCTTCTTTGATACTACATTTAAAGAATTAACTGTAACTTTTTGTTCATCCAGGTCACAAGTGTTACAAGTAACAACTACCCCACTGCACACTGGTACCTCCTCTGCAGCCATATTGGCCTGATTGCCCCAGTGTGTACCCAGCATCAGTTAGCACTCTTGGCACATGACCTTCTACAGACGGTTGTCAGTGAGAGCTGCCCCAAATCATCAGCTGGGTAAGGCACTGTCATACACTGCCTAGGTGGTCTTTCTTGTTGCATTCATGTACATTATTACATGCGTGATTATACGATGCTTGTCCTTAACAGTTTTCTGCTTCTTGACTGAAAATTAGATTTGTACCCCTCTGATTCACCCTGTCACAGCTAGTTTTGCGGTTCTTTTATGTTAAAAAGTAAAACAACAGATACTAGTAGTATGACTAGTGTTGAACACTTTGGTGCCTGATGAGATGATCATGTTCCCTCCAGGCTGGTGACCAGGGCCATGATATCTGCAGACCTGCTGAGGAGCGCCCCGTACCTGGAGCTGCTGCCCATGCAGGAGGCCATGATAACTGCCGTCATCAGTGGCCTGGCAGACATTGTAAACTATAGGTGAGTCAGTGGGCCAGCTTTAAAGGGATGGTGCACAAGAGACTATCATGAGGATAGGACTAGGTGTGAGGCATGTTGTAGAAGAGACCTCTGTTGCAATTCAAAGATTTCATAAACCATGAGCTGAGCCTTGCCTTCTCTGATCTTGACCCATGCTCATTAGTCAGATTGATTACAATATTTGATTTAAGTACTGACACAGTCTTGTGTTACTGTTTTACAGCAGGAGTACAGCTACTGTCAGGCTGTGTGTGAAGGTACTGCAGGAGCTTAGTAAAGACACCCATCCCGAGTCAGTCATTACTGGACCAGAAGAGGACACACCCCCACTGTCAAAAGCCATCACATCTGCAGTAGTTACACTACAAAGTCTTCAGAAAGATGTACAAAAGAGGTGTTCTGTAAATCAAACAAAGGAACAGTTACAAAAGATGTGCTGTTACTTCAAGGTATGTACTTGAGCTCCAGACCCATGTCATTCTGTGGTATTCATGAGGTTAATGAAAAAACTTGCTGTAAATTTACACTTTGGATGTCTTCATGGCTTATTGAAATTGTTTCAGAAATTAGTAGTTTACATGAGGGAACAAACACAAGTAAAAGAAAAGCAATGATGTAATTACAACTGAGCTCTGCAACCTTGCCCCTGTCCCAGGTGCTGAAACAGGTGCCACTGCAGTGCCTGTCAGATATCAGCTCAGTCCGCTGTGTCCTCGGCTGTCTTGCTGTCAATTATCTTCTAGGGGCATCACACAGCATGTCAGGTAATTCACTATATATCTCAAGAATAGTGTTATCGTTAGGGGACATTTTCTGCTGCTTGAGTGTTGTTTTATACATGAGGTATTTGATTTTTTTTTACCAGAGAAGTGCCGGAGTGTTGAAGCAACAGTTTTCTTCTGTTTGTTTGTTCAGACTGTGCTACAGCTGTGCTGAGAACAAGCCTGGAGGTGCTGAGAGATGTCATGACTGGACAGAAGAAAACCAGCCTTTGGCAAACCTTAGATGCAGCAGTCACCATGAAGTGCCTCTTACTAACATGTCAACAAACTCAGGTAGATGTGGTCCCTATGCCACTTCAAACATTGTATGATTCTATTAAGAGGATGATGTACATTCTGTAACATTCATGGGAAAATTTGGGTAAGTCCAATTTTTTGTGTTGGAAATTGCAGTTAAAATTTGTTTAAGGACTTTTAAGAGGATGTTCATGTCTTGTTGGTGCTAATACTTTAATGTTGTTTGTGACTAGTTACACTTGCTTACAAGCTTTGCCCGTTCATCAGATACAACACTCAACCTTTGTGGACTGCTCTACTGCATTTACCTCTTCTATATTTCAGCTGCAGGATATGTCTCTGTCCACTGCTGTAAAGGACACCTACCAGGATCTGATGTACCACCTGCTGTGGTCAGTGGTGAGGTCAGCTGAAGGGACGTCCACCCTGCCCAGCTACACCACCCACATGTGTCAGGCCCTGCAGAGTCTGTCCAAGTCAGCTGCACCACGTGATGGGCACAGACTGGACTGGCTCTTCATCTCTGCTGGCTGCACTCTGTCTGCTGGACTCATGGTTTGTGTCTTTCACTTTTGTCGGGTCATGGATCCATTAATTACTTTGACACTAAGTGTTCATTGAAGCAAGTGACTTACCAAATGGTAAATCTAAATGGATAGCACTACGAACATTACATTTAAATCTTTCACATGTTAATGTGTAAATAGCCCAGACACCCAGCTCCTGGTGCAGATTGTAGGGACAACTGTCCATTCTGAAAATCATTTGCACTGTAACTTTATCTGTAACATTCATGTGAAAACTTAAGTTTGGTATTCATAAATCTGTATAAGGAATTGATATACATTGTACAGAGAAGACTTGGTCATTGCTATATAGCCTTACCTTAAGCCATTAAATCGTCTCACCTCAGACCCAGAAATGTGATCTATCCATGTCAGTCCCTCTGAAAAGGCGTATCCAGATTGTAATACGACACACTCTTCTCTTTCATTGGTCAGGTCACACAGAACAAGGTGAAAGTGCCAGCAGCCCAGGCTGACATCATCACCTCCTGTACCCGGCAGCTGGCTGTGTGTGTTGCTGCAGTGGTGCCATCAGTGGACCTGCCTGCTGTCACCACTGCCATGGCTGCTGCTCTCAGGGTGCAGATGGCTGACTCACAGTAAGGACATGGAATTACCTTTGATATTGCTTCGTTTAGCAAGTCAAGAAAGATAACTGCATACCATCGGAATCAGTCCCACTCTTCAAGTCAAGACTCAACAAACATCTCACATCTTACAATTTGATTCTCTTTCAAAGACCGTAGGAAAGAAATTCCAAATGCAATGCAGAGTCAAAATGGGCTGTTACCGGTATTCAAGACTAGACTTTCATGTAGTCTTTTATTTTTCAATGTTATATATCACTGATGTAGAGCATGAATTGTTCTGTAGAAAAAATGTAAAGGGGAAGTAAGACTTTAAGATATCCTCTGAAACATTGCAACTGTTTCTGTTACAGAGTTGGTGAGGACTGGACACCTCGTATTGAGCACCAGGTTTCCAGCCTGAAGACCATGCTGACAGAGATCCAGGACAATGTAAGCACCACAAATCCATACTAAGAACCATTGTGATTCACACACTCACTTTGCCTTTAAGGACACTCTGTGTTGTTAGAATTCCTCTATAGATAACTGAACTGCAGTCTCATGACTTCTTGGCAGTTGGTGAACGTACAAATGTATATTGCTTGTTCTGTATCCAGCTGCAGAACATCAGGGCCTGCCTAGGCTTTCTGAAGACGGTGGCAGGGGGAGTGCCCAAGTGGCAGGCAGTCCTCCCTGAGGAGTTTGGGCCAACTGTGTACAACCTGGTGGTGCAGCTGCTACTGAAGATACACTCTACTAACAATAAAGGTGCAAACTGGGGATAGATGTTTATCTAATGTAAAATCATTTAGAGGTTGTCCAACACTCTTTGCCTATTCCTTTGAAATTAGAATCTTCCAAGAACAAACTCCATAGCAAGCTCATGATTACCAATTATAGTGACAATTTGGAGATATGCTGTGTGAATTATGCTTTCTAACATTCCCAATACCAACAAGAAAACTGAAGTTACATTTTTGTGCATCCTCTCTAAGATGTGTAGCTGCATGTGTGCTCTATGAGCTATATGAGTCAGACTAAGGGTGAGGATTTGCTTTCTATACTATGCTATAAAGCACTGTACTTTCGACGGTTGTTTAAGACTACAAATTGAGTTTGGTAATCCTTCAGAATGGACATTCTGCACTTCATGTAACAAAGATACAAGACAGATCAATTTTCAATTGCCCATTGTCTGTCATTATGAGGATGAATGAAGCCTGGCAGAAACTACAGGTGCTACAGTAGAGTTATATTTCTACCCCAGAGCCTTCAGAGTCAGCATTATCAACGGACATGGCAGAGGTTGTGGCAGAGGCCGAAGCATTGCTGCTGATTGTGTTCAGATGTTCCCAGCCAGAGCAGTTCTCTACATACATACAAGGTCTACAACAGCACTTGGTGAGGAGCAGGTTTACAGTGTATTGGCACATGTAATGATACAATGTTTTCTGAGTGTTTTCAAAACTTGAATTCAGTTTCCATCTTAGGGTTTTGCTAACTTTGAAAGAGAGCAACACTGACATCTTACTACAGTGTCACATGGCATGTTTCTTCGTCAAGGGGATTTTACAGTATCTAACTATACTCTGCTGTGCTATAAAGCGCTTATTTCTTAAGCCAAAGGAGTTGTGCAGGAAATAAAGAGCATGTTGTTCTTGTCTGCAGGACTGTGACACCTCAGTGTGTGCTGCTCTCCAGCTGTGGCAGCTGGTGCTGAGAGAGGAGTGGAAGGATGAGAAGAGAGATTCCCTGAACAACATTTCACCACAGGTTTTTTATTGCTACCTTTGAAGTGATTACCAATAGAAACAATTGTCTCTGTGAGTGTATGTTTTAGGTGAAATATTGATGATGGTTTACCTATCTCAACTAACTATATGGTTGAGTGTTGCTTGAAATCATTGTAGGTTATATCTGTATGGGTCATGCTGCCCCTTGGGCTGGTTAGCTATTGGACTGATGGATGGATGATACACGCACATGTATTAATCCTAGCTCTACAATGTCTTACACCCCGTCTCCTCCACAGCTGGTACTGCAGCTCCAGGTTTTACTGCAGAAGTCATCCAGTAAAGTTACAGCAGACGATGTTCTGAAGCAGATTATTGTACCCAGTCTGCTCACAACTGCTGCCATACTGCAGTTTGGACAGGTTAGTGCCCCTTACAGACCTATGTTGTTTGGAAACTTTATCTGTGTCCACTGATGTCACCACTGCAGCAACACACACAGCCAGCTGCCGGGTACAGGAGGTGATGAAAGCTACAGATAGTTTTTGTTGGAAGTCATATAAATGGTGTTCAACACAAAGAACAGGTTTGTTTGTCTATGCACGGATGGTGTTCAGCACCAAGGACTAATTTGTTTGCCAATCTGTTTGTCAATTTGTTTGCCAATGTGTAGATGATATTCAGCACCATGGACAGGTCCATTCAAGAACAAGCTACAATATGCTGTCAGCCACATACATTATTTCTATTTGGTGTAGGGAAGCCTGCCAGACCAGGTGGCTGGTGCAGCTCTACATGGATGCTTGAGTGTGCAGATTCAGAACCAGCCAGGCAGCACATTTGCCGCCACTTTTCATGCAACCTGCAGAGTGTTAACCAGCCTACTGCTACACCACACCAAGGTGGCCAGGAACGCTGTCCCTTCACTGATGGCTTGCTGTAGAAATATCCTTTGATCATGACAGATTACACTTTGACATTTCAATAATAAAAGGTTACATCCATCAAGTAATTTCCCACTATCTGTGTAAATCATCAATGTTAAATCCAGCTATCAATTTCTATTGTTAGACATGATGTACCATAGGACTCTAGAGTATGTGAACTTGTTCATGTCTTTAAATATGTGCCTGTAAGAAAAGGTCTATTTTGAAACCACAAATTCCCTTGTACGTAACGTTATGACACCTTAACTGCCGTGTACCATTGCTAGTGGCTCTTGTTCATGAGGGAAGACAGGACAACGGATCAGTGGACAGTGCTGACGTCGTCCTGTGTGCAGGAGACTTCGGGAGGCTGGTGGCAGCGCTGGTGCAGAAAGTAGACCTGACTAAGGTACTGGTGTCGTTTTGCTAATACAGTGTTTGGTTTCCTTTGTACACCTCCTCTGTGATAGGGACTTTGAAAGGAAAAATGATCATATTTATATCAAGTTAATAATGTGTGATTTTTTGGCAGGTTCTATAAGATCATCGTTATCCATGTAGCTTTGCCTTCATGTTCTAGATATTACACCTTCAATAAAAAAATGTCACCTGAACTTGAGATGGAAAGTTTATTGACTTGCTGATTGTTGATCTTGTCCTGCAGATTGCAGCCTTCCTGGTGGCAGAGTATGTCAATGAGCTGCAGCACGGAACATTACACCCTGAAGTGAAGGTAAGAGGGCCCTTCAATATATGAGGATTACCATGCTAGTCTATTGTTAATAGAATGTAAAGCTCAAACATACTGCACATCATCACACTTAATGTGTAGATTCCAAGATTTAAGAAAACAAGCCAGCCTTCTCAAGTTCCCACCTTATAGAATATAGTCCTGGTGCATTCCTACAACATATAATGGAAATACAGCAATACACTAGGTTGGAAATTGTTTTGAATCAGTTTCTTTTAAAGCTCTCCCCACCCTCATTTTTTGTCAACTGGCTCTAATCCATTTTTTTTTTTTTCAGAAATCCTTGGTGCCCTCTGTGTACCTGCTGTTGGATGTCTGTGGCATGCATGGCAGCAAACTGCTGGTCACAGCCCTGCACCCTGGGCTCAGGGAGATATACAAGGCACTCCATGCAGACTATAACAGATATCACAAATACAGAGGAAAAGTATGAATGCATGTTACCGGTAGAAGTAAAAAGCTCTTGTATTAGTTTCCATGGTAATGTACAGTGATGATGATGTATGATTAAATAATCAGGACTAAGTAATAAATCTGACATGCAAGCATCAAGTTGTCTCTCATGTTGTTGTACAAAAACACTCAACAGGCTAGATGATATAGTCCTCCATGCTTTGTCTTGATGGGTGGCTGTATCATCCAGATGCCCTGACAGAGGTTTACATTTTATCTGTTGATTATATGGGATAGATAAATCCTTAGATATCATGGGGCAACCAACAGTATAATGTAATTATTATTTGTAACCACCGTAAGGCACAACTTTGATAACAATCTGAGATTTGATTAAAACAATCTATCTGCATTTGATCAAATAAACCATTGTTTGAAAACCTATTTTCTCTGGGTCAATACTTCTTGTAGAGTTTTTCTAGGTCAGATTTTTGGTCCTAAGGGAATTTCTTTGATAACAATAAAAGCTAGCCAGTTGTTTCTTTATACTACAACATTTTAAATTTATGTGGTATTAGAAGGTTAAAATATCGTTAAAACATTAAGTTACAATTGCTATCAATTTTATGGGCACTATGACATTATAGGAACCCATAGAGCTGACAGACCTTTTGTCGTCAGTGATGACTCAGAGGCATTGCCCTAAATACCAGGTGAGGGTTTCAACTGTGAATCCTCCCTGGAGGCGAGCCAAACATGACAGATGACATTGGATCAGCAGCAGGTTCCATGTGGAACTGTTCTGACTACGTGTAGATAACCTGAGTTACGCTTTCATTTCAACAATTTGGACTGCAACCTTGCTGGAAGCCACCTCCAGTACCACAGGTAGGTAAACTGCTAATCCAGGACTCCGCTATGCACATGTACGTGTAGAAGCATTTAATTGACATTTGCAAAAATTCATTGTGTTGCATATCAGGGTTAACAATATTAGAAATACACTGTTTAAACCTACCTTTCAAGTAAATTATAGATACGAAATTTAGATGATAGATACAAAAAAGCTCTAAGAATGACTTTTATCCAAGCATTTTTTTTCTTCTTAGTCAGCATGCTTGGTAAAAAAAGTCTTCAGTTCATTACCCTTAATTGACTACACAGGCAGTATTTAGTTGGATTGACGTAATGGTAGTGTGACACAGCAGTAATCATTAAAGAATCATTTCCGTAATACTCAATTAATCTACTCCCCACTGAGTCATCCTGTAAACATTATAGATCCATTGGAGATGAATAAGCCTGGGACTCAGAGCTTACACGTGAAGATTATGTTGTATTTGACATGTACAAAACAGGAATACAACACGTCATCAATTTGGTTTAGTTAGTACTGCCACGTTTTTCTTTGCATGAATTCATACTTGAAATGGGGATGGAATTTGTCATTCATAAATGCGGTTGTACAGCAGTCATTAATCCAAGTGTTATCTAATAACAAATGAGTCAGTTTCCTGTGAATTGAGGTCTAGGAAATGGTACGTACATCAATTACCAATTGGTTTTAAGGGATCAATTTCCCCCATAATCGGGCATGGATAGCTAACTTTGCCATAATCTACCAGAGAATCTCATTTCAGTAAGTCTGAAAAAACTCGGAATGCACAACATTTATTACTTATTTGTGGATTTTGTATATGGAGACATTTTTCCTCTATTTAGTAAATTCCAGCAGCATGTACCGTATTACAATGTTCATATTTTGAAAACATATCCATGTTAATCATTACAGAGGCTACACAGTCATGTATGAAGAAGACAAAAATATTTACTATTAACACAGCATGAGTTTCAGGTATATTTTGTACTAGTAATGATTACAGCAATAGAAGAAATAACAAGGTCTGGTGTTTTCTTTTGCATTGAAAGTTTGAAGAGATTATGGTTGGTATAATAAAAATATAAATATGTGCAGTCAAGCAAATCTTAAACAATCCATTGAGGTAATTGAAAGGTTTTCCACCATGTTCGTTCTCACTTGCAGCTTGAAAATAAGCTACATAAAAACGTAATACAGACTAGTTCATTATGCAAGACGTATTACCTAAGTGTGCAGAAAATGTATGCTCAACTTTGTTGTATAACCAATAGTCTCTAAGTTTACATCTTTCTGTATAATCATCACAGATGGAGGCAGGTAAGGATTCAGGTCCCCTGCTGTTACTGAACTCAGAGGATGGATGTGAAATCACAGAGTTGACAACTACTCTTGGTCAACTGGACAAGTTTCAAATTATTCGATCCTCTCACATCCCAGACCCTAGACAAGGCATTTTCCTGTCAGAAACTGAGGAAGCCAAGAAGAAAAAGCTGCAGGCTGTCTCACTGAGAAGCAGAAAACTTGAAATCCAAATGGCTCGCCTGCAAGACAAGGTCTCAAGGGAACACAGGAAGACCAATCGTATTCTTAAACGCATCGATCATCAGAAGGAGGAAAAGGCAGAACTTGGTATGGTTCAGTCTGAAATACGTCAGCTAAGAGGGAAAATGTCTGAGGTGTGTGAGGTGCGTAGACGGGCAAGGTTGGACCTGCAGAATGCAAAGGAGAAGGCAGAAAAAGCAGTAAAAACAGAAGAGGTTTCTCTCCAACAGCAGGCAGATACCCTCTCCACACTGCAGGATGTCAGGAAAGAAATACAAAAACTGCGCTTTCATGTAGATCTGGAGAAAGAGAGGAGACGTGTAGCTGCCATGACTCTACACAAGGGGACCTGGAAGAAAGACAAGGACTTGTACCGCAATGCACAGACCCAAACAGAAGAGGTGCCCCGTACTAAGAGCTGTGAGACACTTGACATTCCAGTTGGAGCACTGAGGAGACCCAGGAGTTGGCCTAACGACTATAGGTCCTCCCTGCCTGTTACTAGTGGCAGACACACCTCTGTGGAGTTGTGGCGTATTGGTGAAACAACAGAGAACCAAGGTGACTCACGAAGTGTAACCCCTAGCAGAGATTTGCCTCAAAAGTTTAGGTTGTGGTCTGGACCACGTAATACAAAAGTTAACAAGTACTTGATATAGTTACTGAGTTGTTTTAAAGGCCTGTCATGTTGATATGGTGTCATTCTTAGGGAGCAAAGTGTTCACTGACAGGTTCTCATTCAAAAGTTACAATTACTAGTAAACATATACACTGTTGTTGTGTCATTTAGAATACTTAGGTCTACATAGAATTTACAATGCTTAACACATTCACTATTGTCTTGTTGGGTTAAGTTAGGCTAAGTATAGACATGTTCTGCAGCAGGCTAATTTATCACTAGCTCAGAATAAGAGAGCCAGTTTGGCACTGCAGCTGTGACTAACAGCCCATCCAGTCTTCAGCTATGGCCCTGGGGTAGCCTCTTTTCACCTTGAGATGGTGACTGCTGTACTTCCAATAGTTCCTTCCACGGAAGAAATAAACTTCACCTGAAAGAACCAATGCCATCTTTAGTGTTCACTTTATCTTGCACAACATTTGGTAAAAGACTCTAACAATACAACTAATTGGATGTCACCCAGCTAGTTTTTTTGAAGGACCTATTGGTATCAATACTGGTATCAACTTTCCTTATATGTGAGGCAGACTACGGTAAAAAAAATACATATCTTGCACAAGTTATAACCAGTTTCTACGTGCCGGCGTACAGGTATTTTCATAGCCTCGGTCCCACCAACGATAGGGCTTTCTCTGACACCCTACCTTTCCAGTTGGCCTTTCTCATTACTGCAGGAGCTAACTAATTGAAACCAATGCTGTAGAGATTCCCTGGCGTTGGCAAATGAACTGGGTGAGCGGGTAACACTCATAGAACTCATTGGTTTGGTTCAAAGACTAGCACAACTCCTATTTACTCACCATCATCTCCCAGGTCTGAAGCACAGTCAGGACTGGACGGCACACCGTGCCACATGCTGACAGGACGGGGGTAGCCGGGGTCCAGGGTCTTCGTCTCCTCATTGTATCTCCAGTACAGGTCTCCCTGTGAACAACATTTATTTAAGATTTTGGATGGGCACTTGATTCATAATTCTAGATGAGAGGCACCTTGACAGTCTATGCTTTTTCTAGCAAGGTGACAGTAAATGCTTAACATGCCAGCACATCACTCAAAGACTAAGATCATGTCACAGCAGTGTTGGAGTGTTAAGACAATACCACTAAGCCTCCTGAAGCCTGAGCAAATGTTTGAGCTACACCACCCCTTTCTTTCAACAAGAGTAATGTAGTCAATCTCGCTGGAAAAATGCCTACTTACTAGACCATTCCTTACCTTAAAGAAATATGTCTTTTTAGTTGGTCTCCAGGCAACAGCAGCATCCACATCATCCGTAGGCAGGCCGAAGTCAGAAATGGGTCGTGGGAAACCTGGCGCCATGTTAGCACCATCAAACAACCAGTACTGTGCACCTAGAGGGTGATCGCCACAGTGATGTCATCAGTAAAAGACACAATACCTTTTGAAAAAATAATGGACTAATTTAAACTGGTACAATATGTTTGGTGGTTTTCTGTTGTAAGAAACACAGCTGTCAAGACCCCTTTTTATTCTACAAACCCCTCACCGCTGAAGAAGATGATTTTGTCGTCCTGTCCTCGGGTGTAGGCAGCATCGATCTTGTCAGGCAGTCCTCTCCACACCTGCTGGGTGATCAGGAGTTTAGGTTCGGCACCGTGCTCCCACATGTGGCGTCGGAACGTGTAGATACCCTGGGGAGGGGGATGCAGGGGACAAAGGTATCAAGAAGCCAGTAATGATAGTCAACCTCAATACTGATGATGACACATGGTGATTTTGTTCTTCACAATGCAAATCAAGTTGAAATAAGCCTATTGGACCACAGAAATTGTTATGGTGAAGCTAAAATGCGAAGAAGAATGTCAAAACAACTCCAGGATAGAATTACCTTAAATACAAACAGTTCCGAACGGAAATGCAGGATAGAATCAAACTCTGAGTTACATGGGTCAGGAAGACTGTTGCACCTTGGTAAGGATGGTGACGACTTTTCAGGTCCATCTGAAGAAAAAAACAGATAAATAGAAATTATAACTGCACTTGATGATACAATTCTGTAGGTATTACAAAAATGACAATATTGTCCTTAACGACTGTTCTGTGAAGTGTATGTGAAGCTTATCATTCCATGACTAATCAATAAAATGTATCTCAAGGAATGATTATCTTTTAAGCAATTTCATTTATCTATATGATGATGATGATCTATCTGTGTAATTGAAGGAAAGAAAGGTAACAAGCCTCGGCCCTGAACCTCCTCACCATAAAGGTTCTGTATGGCTCTGACGTCATCAGGGTGAACACAGAAGTCATTCCTGAAGACCGGGAAGGGGAACATGATGGTGCTGGGGTCATCCGTGTGACTCAGGCCCAGGGCGTGGCCAAACTCATGCACAGCAATCTGGAACAGGTTCACTCCTGGCAGCCAACAAACCAGGAGGATTAGAACATTCACTGACTGTGTTTGATTGCATCACTACATAAAACTTAGAGAACCTTCAAATTAATTGTGACATTAGTAACATGTGCAATACCACTTGGTGATATGTTTTCCCCTGGTGAAATAAAATTAAACAAACAAACAATACACCATGTTTGGTCAGTGAACCCAAACTACCATGAGTACCATTATGGTTATGATAATCCTACACTGACTTAAATCTTGACGTTTGTCATATCACATTTATGTCATACTTAAATCAGGTTCCCAACCTTGTATCCCACTTTGGATAAATTCTCAACTAAATAAAACTGACACCTGTTTACTCTCAGTTTTCTGCATGAATGTCAAGTACAAAGTTAATGATTGGAAATATGGCCTAAGTTACCTCTGGGTGAGCGCAGAGTCCAGTACTCATCAGCATCAAAGTGGACATCCCCATCATCCCCATAGCCGTCTGGCCAGTCCAGTCCGGGGGGCTGGAAGGCATGGGCATATTCTCCTCCAGGACCCTCAAACTGGTTAGCTGTGTCAAAGGGAAAATATTGTCACCTCTGAATACTCTTTTAGACTGTTGGAATTTCTAGGTGACTTTATTTGATTATGACTATTTTCTCCAGGCATGAAAGGACAACCAACAGCACAGTGACCAAGACCTTCCAACTGAGCTGTACCTAAATATTACAGATTAGTGTCAGGGGGATTCGTTGGGCACTGTTCCCAGGGTTAGATATCACTTTTCACTGATGGCATGTAGATAGCTCTCCCTGTGTTTTAATAAGCTCTGGTTCAATACATTGTCATCTTCCTTATTTAACATGTTGTGATAGACACAAAACTTAACAGTTTAATGTCCAAGAAATGACTGTAACGTTAAAGTTTCTGTGTAAATGAATCTACTGACAAGAATATGGGTCAAAAGCCTAAGCACCTTTTCCGTCCCCATGGTTACCCCGGGCAAACTTGATCATGATGTCAGCATCTCCACTGGTCCTCTCCACAAACTGTAGGCCTGAAACATTCGCCCAGACCTCCAACGCATCTACTAACACCTGGTGGACAATGGCATGGTCCAGGTGGACACTGCTGGGGTAGTTCATAATCCTGGAGTGCAGACAGTGATGTTAGAAAGATATACAGCTGAAGCAGTAGTAGAGAAATGAACACACCGAATGTGTGACAACTATGCCAGTAATTTAGTATGAAGTTACCAGGGTACTGAGCACAAATCTCCTTTATAGATCAATAGATTTTACAGCCTTCTCTATTCAGCAATAATGTTAGGGCTACCCCCACTAAGTTACACTTATATATCATTAAGTTAACTGAAGGAACCACCCTAAAGACTGATAGATAAGTACTAGTAGATATTCTATATAATGTCCTTGGTTACTCTGAGACAGAATTATCCTCAAGCCTCTGACTAAATCACCTGAAAGACACATCTTTGTTCTTCCACTTGGTCCCACTGAGAGACAGCTGTCCTGTCCTGCCATAGGGGAAGTCAGGCCAGGCAGACTCGGAGTTGGCCATAACTTTTATCATGTTCTGATCCAGTTGAACTTCCTCTGTTGGATCTCTCAGTATCCTCAGCCTCCCTTCTCTCTCTGTTCTGGCACCCTCGGAGTCTGTCGCTCTTTCCACAAAGTAGCCATAGTTATTCAGCAAAGCCTGGAAACAACAATGTTCTGAAACCTCAGGCCTAAGAAGCATTACAGTAACGCTATACTACTTTACCGCTATATGTATAAAGTTTTCCTATCTAACCTTACTGGCATAGCAAAAAAAAATCCATCAAAACAGATAAACTTAAAGACAGTCACGCAGTTTCCAAGGTTATGTTAAGTCTTTCAATATTTGAAGACGTTTACAAAAGTAGGCCCACCCCAACCCAGAAAGCATCAAAGTAAACTGAACCGCCCCTCTAATCCAGGAACTCAGGGGTCGGAAGAGGTAACGTTAGGTCACTTTTACCGGTACGAAATGTAGTCCATTGAATCCAGGTGCAATAGAAAAACAACGGCCAGAAAACTACTGAGCCATCTGTGCGTGCATTGATTGTTATCTTCGCCGAGTACTATAGTACTCGGGGTAGATTATGTTTTCGGTTGAGCCAGCTGTTTGGTGGGTCTGTATGTATGTCAAGAGCATAACTCAAGAAACCTTTGATGAATCTTTATGATTTTTGGTAGGTGTGTAGTGGTTGTGCGAAGGAAGGTCAAGTTCAAAAATGGTTTACCATGCGTTTTTCAACAGTACTGCAGCGGACTTTTAATTTTCGTGCGTTTGTATGTAGGCCAAAAATGTGACGGAAACGTTGATGGATCTTCATGATTTTTTGCAGGTGTGTAGATGTTGTAAAAACGGAGGTCAAGTTCAAAAATGGGTTTCCTGGCATTTTCCGTCGGTACTGCAGCGGGCTTTGTGTGGATGTGTATTTTCTTGTGGACAACATAACTCAAGAAGCTGTTGATGGATCTGTATGATATTTAGTGGATGGGTAGGGTTTACGGAAATGAAGATCAAGTTCGATAATCGGCCTTCTAGCGAGTACCTAAGGTACTGCAGCGGAGCTTCAAAATTTACTGGCATATTTTCTGAAAGTGCTATGGTCATGATATTTGTGTGGTAGATAGTTCATGCCACAAGAAGTAAGTTCTGTAAGTTTGGGCCCCCTAGCAGCTTGTTCAGAACTGCAGTGGGTGTTTTTGTTTTGACATTCGGACACGTATAGAGAAGGGGTGAAGAGATTGTCGTGAAGTTTTGTATGTAGAGAGCTCAGATGGTGCTTTGCACAATCGATGTCCAATTATAGAAAACAGGGGCTAATCTGCATAATTAGTAAGGATAATTGTAAATCCATTACATGCCATAATGGGGCATGTGACAGGGTTCCCGAAACAGGCCAGCAGAAGGCCTTGCCTAGAAGCATAAATAAACAGATGGGGTACATAAATAAACAAATGGGGCAGTCTCACTACAATTCAAGCAGATGTGTGGGTCCGGTTGGTTTTTAAAGTGTTCAGTTTCGGCATTTTTGTCCAACACACGGGTTTAGACATAACGGAAAGGGAACAAAATAGAAAGCCTTACAAAACACCTAAAAACATGTGAATAACCAGCCGGACCCACTCCTCTGCTCAGAGAGTACACTGCACCAAAACTGCACCACTGCTAGGTATTACCTAGCACCGTATGGAAAAGTAACATGTACTATGTCTTGCAAAATGTGTATGATATGGAATAAAGATTTATTCTATTCATATATATTGACTGTACCATTTAATTATAACTTTCAATTTTTTTGATGACCAGTTATAACATATATCAGCACACTATACACATATACTAGTCCTGTACCACCAAATGATTTTTATCCCTATCTAGACAGGACGCATTCTCCCCCCCCCCCCCCCCCCCCATCATAACTTTCAAACGGTATGGTGTGTGATCAATTTTGCAGGGGGTGATAAGCATGTAAATATTAATCACTCTCCACAATAAGCCTTGATTATTTGGCGAAGATAATGTGTTCGTGGAACTCTAGTTAATTAAAGGCGAGCATGGCACTACTGGTATATTGTATCATTACTATATATCGTTCCGAGACATTTGAAATAACTCAATACGTTTTCTTAGTTTTCGTGTCGAGGTGAGCCCAAGCGAAACTGCGTGAAACGTTACCAGAGTTTGCTGGAAGTCCCAAATCCGGGCCAAGGGCTGGAGATGACCTCCTTCTGTTGGTAGTAGAACCGTGAATAACACACCACACAGGAGCCTCCAGTCTAGCTGGATAACCATGGCGAACCAAAGACCCTGTTTTGGCACAAATATCAGTCAAGTCAAATCATGTTGTGCCCGGGGTTCCCTCGTCGCTCAGCCGCAGGGCCGTGACCTCTTCCTCAGACTTGCACCGTGACCCAGGCCTCAAAACGCTGGGCCTTCAACACTGGGATCGTAATAATAAGGGGCGGATAGTCTGCATCATCGGCATCCACGTGTACAGAGAAGCTAGATATTCTGCTGTGAAGAGAACAGGAACCTTCAAACCATAGAGAAGAACCACACTCCGATCGCGCGCACACACAGCGGCAGACGTTCCACAGCCTCTGCACGGTGACTGCCCTGCCGAATCACTTGTGTGTAGCGGGGAGATTCGGATATAAACAGTGTGGGGCTGAGCACTGATTTTTTTCTCATCAGTGACGTGAAATCCCCAACTGTTGGACCTAAATGTAGACATTGAATTCAACAGGAAACTGCGGTTGCAACTTGACCCTACGAGTCCCAAATTGGTCTGAGGCTTGGTTAAGTTAATAGGTTCAAGCCGGACCGCTGGCATGGGACTGTGCACAATCCCCAAGGAAATTGAGACTGTGTTTCTGTAAAGTGTCAGGGCATCTTGCGTCATCCTTCACATCCGTAGACATTCGTGCGAACTAGCCAAGTAGTTCAAACAAACCAAGTGCACGGCATGGCGGCAAATATGAACGGTGCAAATAGACATCTCAAGTTGCGCCAGTGGGGTCGTGCCTCATGTCAGAGGCCTTTAAAGTATATTTACGGTAATTATCTCATCCTTCCAGTTCCAGCCATTCGTGTGTTTTTTCACTCGAAAAGTGCACCAGACAAGGTGAGTTGATTTTGTGGTAGCGCACAACTGATACCTTTAAGTAACGTTAAAGTTACATGGTAAAGTTCTTTACCCTTTACCCAAGACCTTAGGTCCTCCCTCAACGTACTCTCCAAGCAGAGGTTTCGGGGGCTAATACTACTAGTAGTGGCCGGGATTTTTAACGCTGCCCTACCTTCACAACGGTGTTGCATTGGTCGGCTATAAAGATATCAACAGCGCTCCTCCAGTGACTTGCGGTCTCAGGCGCACCGCTTCCATCATTACTGGTTCTTGGGTCTCCCGACAGCGATTCTTGTTTTGGCTCTGCACTTCGGAACTTCAACCTTCTTTTACAAGCGGGTAGTTTGTGACTGTCCCCAAATCACACGATTGGAGCTGCCAACGGCAAAATGATGGTCTGCGATGCTCCTCGAGAGACAATAACGTCATCAATCACTGTGACATGCTCTGCTTATCAACATCGTTTCAACACTAAAACGTGCCGGCCACGTGCCAGCTATCTGTCAACTATATTGCCTGCTGCGCAGGGCCCACATTTGGGGAAGGAATATTTGCACACCTGTTAAATCCTTTCGTCAGGAAAAAAGGGATATGGTGTGTAAATGTCATGTGCAAATACTTTAACAGATAAACATATATAAAGACTTCCAAGAAAGCTTCATTTTCAAGCTTAGAAATACGTCGCACGTTTTCTCCACATCCTCAACCCTAGCTATCAATTCGAAATGTTCGTTGTTTTCAGTTATCAATGACCCTCAGTATTTTTCTCTCGTTCAAATCGATAAGAATAATGTTTTGTCATCAGAGCCGATTGTCAAGGAAAGCTTTAGGCGCAGACTAGGAGGGAACATGTTCATTTCCCTTCCCTTCACCATACCGTCCTCAACGCCGTCCATTTCCTCCGCGTGATAGAACACCGTCGAGATGAGCTTTGGTGTGCGTAGTCCAGTGGTTAGCGATCTTGCCTCTGGAACTAGAAGCCTCGGGTTCGATCCCGGCTGTGTCGCTCACCCGACATGCACGCTCTTCGGAAAGGGTCGCAGTCCGTAGGACGGGACGTTAAGCCATGGTCCACTGTTCATTGTGCTTGTCGAAAAGAGCTAGGAGAATTTTCCCGGTACAATGAACCTGTAAATACTGTACATAGCGTCTGTCTTCTCTGTCAGGACCAGTGGAAGATTAGCTCATTTGTTCATTGAGTTCATTTGAGCTAAACTGGTTCGAGATCACTCTCCTTACTTTCTCCAGCTTTGCCGTTTGTGTCGTGTCCACTTTGAACAGATACTAGTAATCACGTGCGCCTCCGTTCATTATCTTTACACAGATAGTCAGTACCATTTTCCAAGTATTTCATCTGTCGGCGCAGTGATTTTGAATTAAACATTCAGACCCTATGGAGCTGGCTACCGTACATTCGCAACTAGTATAGGAAATATCTGACCACGGCTGTCAAAAGTCAAATGGATCGTCATTACCGGCACCAGACAATTGATTACAAATCGATGACACACAATAGCTGTCTTTACTAGTGGGCATTATTTTACATCTATCGTTGATGTAAAAAATAAGCATTGATTGCTACTGCGTACTGGACGTCACAAGAGGTAGGTTGACTTGGGCTTGCTGGAAAAGATCATCGTATACAATCTAGAGGATGTTGTTCCGCCAAAATAGTCGGCTTTTAGTTTTACAAATGTACTTGACTTTGATACTGAGTGAGCAAGGCGGTCAGGAGCGACATTCAAGACATGGTCACATTAGTCTAAAGGTAAATGTTTACTTTTCTGATTATTCTTTTGT
Source organism: Branchiostoma lanceolatum (assembly GCF_035083965.1). Classification (NCBI taxonomy): domain Eukaryota; kingdom Metazoa; phylum Chordata; class Leptocardii; order Amphioxiformes; family Branchiostomatidae; genus Branchiostoma; species Branchiostoma lanceolatum. The sequence goes on along the minus strand of NC_089725.1, from coordinate 22,226,637 downwards.
CTTGTTTGTTTACACGTGGGAGCACTCATTCAAAAAGTAGTCATTAGTTACCAAGGGATACCATCAACTAAATACACGAATTAATGATAATGTCCTGGCTAGCGGCAAACAACTTTCCATATAGTTGCTAGGTACGTACGGACATTCGAAGCTTGCTTGGCCAATTGGATGTAAATGTACTTGTACTACTGTATACATAAAGGTTTGAAACCAGCTATGACCGCAACTGAAGTTTCATTGTAAAGCAGTGCATGGTTAGGGCTTGCGCTTGTATCCACGTCATGGTCCTATCTGACATGCATAGCTGAACTTTTCAACTCGGCAATGTTAATAGTTAAACGTTTGAACTTAGGCATGGCGTTTCAAGTCGGATCTTTCTTCAGTTCCCAGTGTGCGTTAATTGATCTTACTGAATTGTACAGTTTGGTAACAAACAACTTAAAACGCTACAAGTGGTTGACATCGACCCTGCCTACGAACGCCCATGACCCTTACATGTACTGCAGGGAAAGGTGGGCGGTAACTTTGTTTTACGACTTTTGAAAAAAGATGGCTGTCTGGTAATCAAACAACGCTTTACCAAATAAGGCGTAACGGTGATCTCATAGGTGATGTCATCCAACCGACGCTAGCTGTAAAATGGAGCAATCAGAAGCGAGGTTAGGCAAATATGTGCACCTTTACCTGGGTTAATATTAACTGAAGATTCAAAAGGGCCAATCACCAAGTCGTCTCGTGGTCGTTTGACCGTTACACGTACCCCCTTTCCTGTGCGTCCTCCCGGAGTCGGCAGTGTGGTAAAGGCGGCACATCTCCGAGTAGAACTTGTAGAATCCAGTAACTTTTAATTAGAAAAGACGATGCAGCGTCTCCTTGTGTTCGTAGTCTTCAGCCTCGTGGCTGCTGCAGGTGAGTTTGATACGTTTTTATCCTGTCTGAAGACACTTCCCCATAGCCCACGCTTCAACAGGTGGATGATTTAAGCTCTTTTCACATTGACCCATGGTCTGGGCGACTGAAGCCCTTTCTGACTCATACGGTCATGCAATACCTTTCAGTACCTGCCATTTTATCTGCACAACAAATGCGGCCGTTAAGATTAAGTTTTCCTCTCAAAATGGTGCATTTTAATAGCAAAATGACTGGACACTTGAACTGGGTATGTTACCGCCATTTTACAACTGTGCGGCGGTTATTTGCTCTGGGGTTCGTGTTGACTCACAGAGCAAATTAGCCCTCCATCTTTGACAATCAACGGTGCACATTGCAATCCTTCGGTTGGTGCTTACGAAAGGGCGGCATGTATGAACTCAATAGACGGACATGAGCAGCATCTGGACTTTTTTCAAGACAGGTCAAATTGAGTTACAAAGTTGAAGAAAAAGTAAAAGAAAGATCCTAGTGTGAAAACTTCATGTGGAACTGCTTTGAAGGTGGATGCTTTAAATAGAGCACGGACAAGGTTCCGCCTTACATTCTCGTTTCCATTTTGTGCCACAGACATTCTCGTCTGCTTTATTTCAACGGTTTTAGAAAGAAATCTAGATAAGCAACCCCGTGAGATAATGCTTAAAATTTGAAACACACTGTGAAGGTAAGTGGTGCTTGCTAAGAAGTTTACGAAATAACGGATTGCATTTTGCACTGCCTTGAGTGTCTTGAGTCTGTCATAAAGGTCTTATAAATGTAGAAAAAGTAATGAAAAAAGTGTATACTGTGTATACATTGACTACTTTTACATATGTGTAAGTCCGCTTCGAGATGCGGGTGTCCTGTTAGAATTTGATTTCCGAATTCGAATAAATTTTTTGATCGCGGGTCTAATCGCCCTTAGCATGAGAACCATCCTCCGCAATGACCGCTGGCTCAAATACTTTTCGCTTACTAACCACGATCGCCCTTCCCGGCAACCCTGAAGCTGCATGACTGTGTCTGATCTGAAGCTGCATTGTTGAGGATGCGGGAAGACGGTTGTCAGTTGTTGACACCAAGTCCTTGTTGACACACATTCAAATTGAAACTGTATTGCATCTGTTTTGTCTGTTCTGGAGTTTGCTCAGCCATATGGCGGTTAGAATCGCACCTTGACCAGATCGATCCGCAGACGGGACTGAAGTCTACGTTGGGACATCGTCTCGTGTGGCAACGGTTGCTTTAAAGCAGCGAGGCGCGAGAAGGTTAATGTTTGACAGGCAACGTGGGGCCAGCCAGCGCTTACACAAACAAGTTTCCATTGGTTACCCATTGATAGACGGGAGAGGTCAGACCAGGGTACCCATGAAACTCAGCTTCAACAAGTTGAGTCTGTGCCAGGCACCGGGTTCAAGCGCCGTGTGGAAGTGACTAAGATGACGTCATACCTGACATGTAACCAAGTCAGCTGATGCAACAACTAAGTTATATACATCATGGAGTGTTAGGTCGAGAGGTCCTTTAAATCTGCATACGTAGCGATTGTAGTTGGAGATAACGTTAAACGAAATTTCTTCTTATTTTAGTTCAAAGTACATTATACTCCTATCTCCCAGTACCCCATTGCAAAGTGAACCCGTACACCTGTTATAAACCACCTGTAGCAATAGGTGACCCATCCTGTTAGTCAATGTCGGTTGTGCCAACAAAGGAGCGATCAACTCGCGCCAAGAACAAACAGCGGCCAGCCCTCCCCCGTGTAATGTTGTGACTCCAACTGGTACCAAAATGTGCTGTCGTCACTTGTTGATCTCCGAGTTTACGCACCAAGATCGGAAGGACACATACTATTTGATGTTTCAAGCCGCATTGTTCAAAACAACCAGAGGAGTTTTTTATGTACAAAGTAAAGTTTTCTTTGGAGAAATTTGGATACTCATATTTCAATAGTCAGAACAAGAAGTAATTTTCGTAGCTTTTATTCGGACCACTCACTTCCGGCGTTTCTTAAGTACACTTATTGTACATTAAGTACAACCTAATTCCATGAAGTTGTCCTTTGTCATCAGTACACATTTTTGGTTTGTGACACCTATCCTATATCATCGGTCCTTGGTGACACATACAAAACCGTTGATATTGCCGCAAGGGATCCGCACAATCTGCACAAAACAAACTTGCTTTTTTTGTGCCGCGTGTTGTCTTTTGTGCTATAGCCCCCGGTTGATTGTCGCGTTAAACGAGAAAAATATTGCTAGAGTCACGGGCGCAAACAAGTCTTCTACACGTGTAAAACTGGCATGGACGTGACAGAAGATGTAACCGTACAGTTGTAACAGCACAGTGACGTTTTCAACTACCTAACATTACGTACAACCGTACACGGACCAGCAAGCAAGAAAGGAATGTTAACAATCATGGCAGGTAATTGGATGAGTAACAAAATAAACATACAAACACAAACGTTACAACTCAATCCATAAATCTCATCTGGCCCATGTTGTTGGACCGTGCCGTAAGTGGTACCGTTTGCGATCGGACAGACAGTACCAAACAAACTAGATTTTTGGTTGTTTGAAAAGTTGACCTGTGTCGATCACGGAGAGACAGTAATATACCATTTCAGGCACATTTCTTTCTTCCGGAATTAAGTCTTTTGGAGTATGTCTTGGGTGGGTCTATTGGCCAAAGAGCTATATATTAAGCCCTTTTTGCATTAAATTTTAACAATGCTAGTCTCTGTCTGTCAGAGTTATTTTAACTCCTAAACCTCTATCTGCAAAAAGACTAGCTGTAAGGATTTCCTTTGCAAGTTTTAGTGTACTCTTGAGACTTACACTATTATGAATTCACTACATTAACGTTTTGTCTATAGTGAGAGCCCAGCTGACGATCAGTGGTGATGGTGCCGTGGTACAGGAGTCGATAGGCCGATCAGTCACCTTAACGTGTACCTACTCTCTAACCAACACCTACACCCTGCGTGAGATCAAGTGGTACAGTCTTATGGACGGCGATAGAGAGTCTGTTCTAGTTTACTATCCCGGCCAGTCTGTGTACACGTACGGATTGTACCGGAACAGAGCCAGCCTGGTCAACACGGATGCAGCCGCTCAGGTGGCTTCCCTTCGCCTGAGCAACCTGCAGTTCAGCGACAACGGCACCTACGAGTGCGTGGTGGGAGCGAGCTCGAGTGGAAGTGCGGCGCCTCAGGAGGCTTCTGCTGAGATTGAGCTGGTAGCTCTGGGTAAGTCGTGGCATTATAGTCATGCCATCAAAACTAACTTGTTTTGCTTTATGTAGTTCACTGCACCGACACGGCATTTTTTGTTGTTCTGGTTATTCAATCACTGCGGACTGGAAGACAACTTTTAATCAATCCTGAAGAAGTACTATTTTCTAACCTCTTTAAAATATCTAAACTAGGAATCTTAATTCTTTCGTGACTCGACAAATAAAAAATGAATTGTATCAGCTCATTCACAGCATGTTCATTTCCATCATTCCGCATCTACAGTTGCTCCCAATGATCCTGTAATCGACGACGACTTCAACTCGGTCACCGGCAACCTGACGTTGACATGCACGGCGTACACCGGCAATCCCGCCGCCTTCCTCACCTGGAACCGCGACGGGTCCCCGATCTCCGCCGACCGGGCAGATAACATCACCAGCTGGCGGGGATACCTGGACGCCCAGTCCACCATCAGCGTCACGGCCAGCTCCGCACAATCGTCCACATTCGAGTGTGTGGCTCAGCATCCTGCCTTCACCTCTGCACAGAGAGCCTCTGTCACTCTGGGTACGTACAACATAAATGATGTCCGATTGTAAAGAAAAGAATAGCAAATAGCAAAGAAAAAAGGACTAGTGAAGTACTGATTGTCAAAAATGTGTGAATAAGGCTATGGCAATGTCCTAAAGCTTCATGGTCATTTGATGTATCTGAGATTTTGAGCATCTCTTTATTACAAGAAATCATAACACAGACAGCAAAACTGAACAAGTGAAATATTCTGCAAATCTATCAAGTGAAAGTACTGCAAATGTACACAACAATGATGATGGCTTTTATATCTAGGATCCCCCAGTGTGTCTTCAGTCAGCATCAACCCAAGCCCGGCTCCAGGGCAGTCTCTGGTGGAGCTGGATGACATCATCCTGACCTGCATGACCCAGGAGGGGATCGTCCCACAGCCCACATATGAGTGGCGCCATGACGGTGGAAGTCTACCTACCAGTGCACAGGCATACAGGAACGAGCTGAAGATCTTCAGTGCACAGGTAGAAGACAGTGGCATCTACACCTGCACTGCCTCCAACAGTTTTGGCTCTGACACTGGCGATGCAAGCATTCTGATTACAGGTATGTATGACCATACAGCGAAGAAGAAACTCTTCCTCCCTCTAGAGGGAATGGTCTTGTCCGTACAGAACATGAGACATATTGAGAAATGTTAACAGGTTTACAGTTTTTATGACTACCATGACAAAAGTCATGACAGGACAAAAGTCATGACATGACAAAAGTACATACTCTCAGACCTCTGTAGCATCACCTCTATTTCTCTGGACAGTACATGTAATTGAAAATAAAGTTTTTTTCTTGTACACATATAACAAGTTTAAGAGTGTGCCTATTATACACAATCAGATACACAGTTTTGAGCACGATCTTACAAAAGTAGGGGCTGCATTTCCATCATAGCAGACTTTTAACCTTACATGCCTTGCAGTGACAAAATACTGCAAGTACATGTACCAGAATGTACCTTATCATAACATCGAGATTCTAGTGCACTGTTAGTGCTGAAAACACAGCACAAATGGTTGTATTCATAATGTTAAGAAAGAGAAGTTTTCCTGGGACTAATAATACCTTTACATATCCTTTACAGAACGAGTTGATAACACTCCAGAGGGACAGACAGGTAAGCAAGCAACTCAAAACAGTCATCCTTGTAAGGACGGTAAATGTTTGCAGCAAAATGAGTGATTTTTTCAAGCAGATAATAGTCGAAAGTGTTTGCTTGTCACTCAAATGACAAATGACAAAAGAGATGATTTGGATTAAAGGTCTCACTGTCAGGAATAAAGCAGGCAGCAGTTTTAGGCTCATGAGAAATTTGGGTATGAAAGAGCCCTTCAGTTATCAATTCATCAAACCAGTTGACTCTCTCCCTGTCCAAAGCCATTTCACCAAAATCTGTGTTATCCAGCCTTGTGTTTGAGCAGGCCTATTTGGGTTCACAGGCACTCCGGCTGGTACTGTGGTGGGCATAGTGATCGCAGTTCTTGCTGTTGTTGCTGTGATCGTTGTCGTTGGATTTGTGTGCTGGCGCCGTCGACAATCAGATGAGCTCAAGATTCCCCCAGACAGGTGAGAGAACGTCACCTTTCTCATTTGCTTTGCCCGTAGGCTCGCCAGTGGGGTCAGTAGTCGGTGGGGTGGTGGCAGCTCTGGCCTTCCTGGTTCTGGTCGCTATTGTTGCATTTGCTTGGTGGCGAAGCAAGGAGAGGGGAGATTACAACACTGCAGAGCAAAGGTGAGGCTGAGTGGGAGGGTAACACGGACGCAGTCACTCACGGCACATCAGCAGCTACAGTCCATCTTCAGTCCCCATCATGCACAATTTGGGTGTACAGGTCCTGATGCATTGGACCATTGCAAGAACATGTATTAGACCTGTACACTGCTACAGCAATTGGTACTGATGTCTCTGTGATTCATAATAGCCATCAATACAACTTCTCCGAAGAAAACTAACTGTCAGGTTACTGTAGGTGGACAAATTTTCGTTTTGTTACATGGGGGTTTGTTACTGCTAACACAATGACAAGATGTATGGCACAGTACCAATTGACTGTTTTGTACTCAATACAGCCCTGAAGAACCAGAAGCAGTAGTGTCAACAGAGCCTGAGGAGGAGAAGGATGAAGAAAAGCTCAATCTAATGGTGAGTAAATTGTGCATGAGATTTGAAGAAGACATATTCCCTACTACTGGCAACACCAATATACAAACTGTATCCCCATTGGTCCCTAACTTCCCTTCATTCTCAAATCCATTATATGAATATGAACACCAGTTTTACATGTGTAGGAGACTTGTTTGCGCCACTCTAGTAATATTTTTCTGGTTTAATGCGACAGTTATCAATAACGTATCATGGTAACTTCTGCCCTACTAGTAAAGTTGCCCTACTAGTACTGTCCCAGCATTACACCCCTATGTTTCTACACTGCTATGTTCCAACACCTTCTAACCCTAACCCCAACCCCTTAAATCCTAACACAGCAGTGTTGGAACATAGGGGTGTCGGAACATAGGGTTGCCCCCTATCCCTGGAGCAGCAGACAGCTGATGTCTGCCCTGTATATCACCTGCACCAGCAAACTGTACAGTTTATTTCCCAGACATGGATGTTTGCAATCTGTTTTGTGTCCTGCAATGGCTGCCTCATAAAACTTGGTCTGATCCTTAAATTCTGATCTCAACAGGAGGAGAAGAAGGAGGAGGAGCCTGAGGAGGTCAAGGTTGAGACCCAGGGTGAAGGTCATGCTGAGGTGGCGAAGAAGCCTGACCCAGACCAGACTGCCTAGATACCTTCCTTCACTCATCTTACAGCTAGCCTCCTCAAGGAGACAAAATCTAGTTCAGCACTCTTAACAGATTGTGTACAACTTAGCCTATGTTGGCTTTAAATAACTAATTTACAGACTGCTGTTTGTCTTCAATCCTTCCAGTGTGACTTAACCGCTTTTACAAAATGTATACCGTAATGCTCCTTTCCTAATAGGCACTTTTGTTGTTGTTTGTTTGTCAGGCAGTCTGTTGCCATTCGCTTTGAACATGACAATGAAGTAGAGCTACTGTATGTTGGTATTTCTGAGCTGTACGTATTATTTCCTCACTGTGGGATGACTCCACCAAAAGCCTAATTCAGACCAAGGTAGACTGGTTTTCCTGCAATCATGGCTGTATCCTTGAAAAAGCTGATATAGGCTGGTCAAAGTCAAGAGCAGAGGAGAGTTTGAAAATGAGGACTGCTTAAAATAGCGTATTTTGGAAAGTAGAATTTGTACCTTTAATAGTTGATGATGATGACAATCAAGGACAGGGGACATGTTATGATGGGACTTGAAATTTATGGTGCCAAAAACCTTTGCAGCAAACTAAATGTATAGATAAGTAAGACCTTAGTTTTTTCTCTTCAATTTACACAATGTACATGAATGGCCTGGTAAGATATACCAAACCATTGCATGTGAAAATAATCAATATTGCCAATCATAGCATAGAAGAAACCGCAATTGACATGTTAAGGTAGCTTACAGTGGAAAGTCTGGAAACTTAATCTTTCAGTATTTTGAAGTTTTTCAGTGTGTAAACAGCTATTTTTGAGTTTTTATGGCTTGTAGTATAACATTGCAACATGGTAGATGATTATACAGTGATGTGTCAGCACTTTGTTGCAACCGTTTTACAGGAATCTTTGATGACTGTCAATGTTCTTTACTGTCAAAAAGTCTACTCAGTCAGGGTGGGGGAGTGATTTCAGAACACACTCTTGTTGAAGAACAATCACCAAATGACAGTCACAGATTTGAGCATAAGCAACTGACCAAAACATTGCAGTGACAGTTTGAGAAAGAATTAAAGTACTCTGTGTGCCTCGCGGCTTTTTAATAATCCTGTGTCATGGTATGTTTGATTGATTGTCTTGTTCCGCATACATTTCCCCTTCATTTTTCTTTTTCTTCGAACATAGCTCATTCTTCAACACATACCTCATGACAGTTCATACATCATTCCTCAAAACAGGTCGTACCTCATCTTCCGCTTTAGCTCAAACCTCAACACTTAGACTGAAGACATGTGAGAAAGAGAAATGTACGTCTTAACCATACCACTCTTTCAACAAGTCAAACTTTTGGTTGCTACATCAGAAATGTCCTATACTGCAAAACGTATCTAGTGAAAATGCATTTCAGACGGTAGCTTTTTGAACGCCCTTCGTACGATGATAAGAGGAGTCAAAATACAAGACTTAGTAGACTTCATGATGTAAATGAACGAGTCACACCAATTATAGGTCCACAATAAACCTTCTTCACCTCTGATATTTAATAAATCACTGGTGGGTTTTCAAATGTACAGTAGTTGGAGTGAGTCCATGTGCTCCCAGGACGTTGCTGCTGGCTGACTGATATGTGTGGTATGTAGAAACGCAGCACAGGGCTGCAATCAGAAGTCGGAACAACCAGGGGGTCTTGTGTGAAAACTATTCGGATCCAGATCTGTTTTACATGTTATGGCAGCCTTTGTAACAACAGACTGCGACAGGAGATAGGACAATATCATTTTTGGATATATCTTTTGTTTTAGTGTTTTATGAGTGTTTCACCTACTGACATACCCGTTTCCAAGGTGTTCAACAGGGTTTCATTCTGCCCAGTGACACAGAGCTAAAAATACATTTTTTTTGGCTAATCAATAAAGGTTACATTATTGATCACTAGCTATGATTTATAAGAAAACGTTTTCCCCAGTTGGAGACTATGGAAATCAGTATCAACTCATTTTCTTTCTTTCATTTTGGAAAACTATGGGCAACATTGATGTTTATATTCGAAAGGTGTGTGCAAAGAAGGTTTAGGATGTTCAGTCAAAGTTATCAATAGGAAGAAGACAACACATTCAAACTGTTTCCAGTGTGCCTCTATCCAATCACAGTGATCATTAACACTGTTTTAAGAGTGAAGTATCTGGGCACTGGCTCTTCAAAACACTAAATTTAACTTCTGAGTATTGCAACCACTCAATGTACAGTCTTTGTGTATATTAACAACTATATAGTAAATGTGGTGTCTTTATAAAGCGTTTGAACCATGTTCTGTAATATAATGTTCTTAAGCTTCTAATATATACAAGGTTAAGTTTGCAGTGCATTCATACTATGTGTCTATCATGTTAGTCTTGTTTTGTGAAAGTCCATTACATCTTCCTAAATCACTGTACAAACTCATTAGCACCATGCTTTTTCTTAGTAACACCCCAGTTTAGTACCATGAGTGGTTGCCATGTTGCAGACCCCAAAAATGCATTAATGAGAAACCTGATTTTCCATCGTTTCCAAATTTATGGGTAATTTCTTTAGCAATGTCTGCTGCTAGTTTTCATTGCAACAATTCAGGTATCTCACCAGACAGTTATAACAGGTCAACTCCACTTCTTGTACAACAGGATTTGGCCAAATATATACAATTATACTATACTTTGTCTGATCGATGTGTTTTAATACTTTTTTTAATTGAATATTCCCTCTCCTAAACAAATATCAATCTAAGATTTGTTCCCTACTTTAACCCAAGAAGTAGATTATTCAAATATGAGACTTTTTTGTGGGGCAAAACAAGGCTGAATGTTGTTTTACAACACATGAGGTGTCCTCCATCTAGTGAGGAAGTCTGGGAGGTGCTAGCAGTGTGTCAACTGGCAGCAGTTGTAAAGGCACTCTGTGGAGCAAGCTGCCAATCTTCAGGCGACATCTTTGGCCTTCCCAGAACTGAGAGGACCTGAACAGAACCAGAGTTTCCACCATGCAAACATCAGTTGTGAACAACACCTGTCAACCAGCAGCAGCTTCCAACACAATGGACTCAGTACATGTGTCAGTGTGGGCAAGTCCCTCTGTGTACAAATGGAAGCTCTTTCCTAGTCTTACATAGTACCAAAGCCCATCCACAATGGCCTACTTGACGTTATTATTAGAGATTCTAGTAACTTTGTTAAACTTGATGTCATTAAAGTCCTGCCACTCCTTCAAGCGTCACACAGGTCTGGAAATTACAACATGTCCATCTCATCCCCTAGTCACCTCTCTCTTGGTGCATTCAGTTATCAGTTTTAAACTACAAGCATTTCAGTACATGAAAATTCCCCTCTATCACCTAACATCCTTCAAAGAACCAATATATCAGAAAGTTTCCAAAAACCTACCTAGAGAAATGTACATGTCTTATAAAGGCATGGAAATCATACATTCTGATCAACCCTGGAAATTGTCAAATAGGACTTATAAAACTAGATACTTGTACACGCATGATAATTTCAAAGTCAATAGGAGAGCTTGCACCAAAGTAATGGCATTACAGCAAATCAACACGTGCAGGCTTCATCACCTTAAAAATGATTTACAAACAAGGTATATGATATTTGCACCATATCTATGCAAGGCTACTCATAATAGGTTTCTCATCACATTGGTAGAGTCAATCTGTTTTAAACTGTATCCTTAAATTTGCCATGACAGGTATTGACGAGCTTTACATGTGTCTAGCCTTACTGAATCACGCTTCTAGCAGCCCTTCCACTGTTCAGGCTCTCGGGGAGGAGGCCTAATCAGCCCAATAGCAAGAGATTGTGTAACACAGGCTAGGCATTTATCATGACCAAAAGAAAATCTGGCACGCAGGAAGACTTACAATGCAAGGATGGATGAAAGAAGTCAGTAACGTTACATAAAATGTATGGTGCAGAAAGAACAATAATATGTAAAACGTGCACCTTTTTCAACTGCAAGACCATGTCCTTCTTTACAGCTCTTGGAAGACAATATATATTTATATATATTATATATAATTTCATTGCACTGAGTGTTAAATCATAGAATTTACATCCATGGTGAGGTTTACAGTTAGGTATTAGTCTTTGCTCACTTATCTGACATTCAATAGTAAAAAGATTCAACATTCAATAGCTCTATTTGCCTTCTATGTGACTGGACTAAATTTGGGAGACATTTCACACTACTGGCAAAAAAGAGTGTGTCCGTCACAGGCCAGTGTATTACAGGAACCATACAGGGTGTCATATTGCAGAGAGCCAGAAGTAACAGTTTGGATGAAATAGTGAGGCTCTGGACCTTCCGTCCCACTCACAATGATCTACATCAAGTGTTGCACAATCACCTTTTCACACATCTTAGTAACGATTCAACAATTTTTATATGAAACTGTTCAATGTGTCAAAGTGAACACATTCCATGTGAAATTTTCTTGTTTTCAGGATACCTTTAGAAACATCAGAACTTTGGGAAAGAGACTAATAGATACTATTGAAGATGGAGCAATGTGGAAGTAGGCTGAAATGTATATTCTGAAAATAGTCCAACATCTTCATGCTTCGGGCCTCAAACACAAAGTATCATCACAATCCATCTATTATCCTTCATGGAAGGTGAAGATTAACATTCATCTCTTTCCTTTATATCAGACCTTCATATATGCCCTGTTGGTTGTTTATTACCCAAACCACATTTTAAAATTCTATTGATGTAGCCCTTAGCAGGAATGTACAGAATGTAATGTCAGGCATGAGGAAAACATGCTCCTGATTCATTCCTACTTCCATTGGTCTACTGTTGAAATATGGCACGAAGATGACATTTGGCACAGAGATATTAGTAGAGATCCAATCTATTTGTGTATTTGGAAAAGTTGTCAGCCTTTTTGGCAACACTGTAAGGGGTAATGGTTGAAACTTCCAATACCAGGTCTGCAGGTATTCATCAGACATTCCATTGCCAATCTTCATGGGAATTTGCACATCAGAGAGATGGCAAATGTGTAATACTATACAACTTTCTTTTTTCTTCTTCTTGTTAATTCAAATTCAAAAGGTCAAAGCTTTTGATAAGCAAGTGGGTAACATGGTAGAGGGTTTACCTTGGTGTAGGCTCTATAATAAAGAGAATTTTCTAAGGAAATTTTCAAACCATTTCACTGGGGTCAATAATTCTAAAAGTAGGTGAAACATTTTCCTCAGAACAAATTTGTGTCATTAGATCTATAGCAGAGGACTCATAACCTGATTCATTCCGATCAAAAGAGGTATAGCAGACCAGCATTCTGTGTGGCTTTACATCTTTTTAAAAACGAACAAAGTTTTGCAAAGTGGAAAATTTGGTCTCCTAGTTCTTATTGCTTGTACAAATCTACAAAATGTAACGTTACATCTATCTGACACCTAGCTGAAGGATTCAATGCCATAAAACATCAAAAGAAAGTCCACATGATTGAACTATGCTGCCTCGTGTTGAGAGGATGGTAGGATGTATGCAGTCACTACATTTGGGGTTTGTTTGAATAGTGCTAGTGCTACGTCATCACTGTTCTGTACAGCCTCACACCATTGACCTACAAATATGACTACAGAAGACTGTAGCACACTACTGGGCTGGGTGAGGGAGTCAACTTACATCTAACGTTACTTGTGTAGCCCCTTTGACTTCTGAAAGGTTAGAGTTGAACATTACGAGAGGAAATATTAAGTAGTGTCAAAATACTTAGACCTCAAGGCAAATGATAAGAACTCTTGGCACCTACATTCACACTGTCCATTTCACATGTATGGGCAAATCACCTAGTAGTCTTTTCAATTCAAACATGACTGCTTGTTAAACATACAGCAAGGTAGAGTATTTGCTATTTGACTGGTGCATAACATTCATTCCACTCCTTAGGTTTCTTTAAGCTTTCAATGTGGTTGACTCTACTTCAGTTAACATCACCATTACTGTAGACAGCTTGCTGTCTCTATCACTACTGAAAAGTTACATATTTGGATTTTCACCACTCTCCCTTCACAAATCTGTCTCAATTCCATTCCGTAAAAGTCAACCGTCCTAGCAATTGCTAAATGCATTGATTGCTTTGGCATCAGATCTTTTGTGCAGAGAGGTTCCAGCACAACGTGGTCATCCTTAAAGACTTCCAAATGGAGAAAAAGTTAAACATGGAAACGGTCACCTTCCCAGGACCTTGTAAAAGATTTCGCTGCTGTTGTTAATTTGCCACTCCACTCAAACCTTACCATGTTCAAAAAGCCCATAAACCTGACATTGTAAAGTCCTCATAAAACCCTCACCATTCCTAACATGTTCCTATACAGTACCCGTGTTGCACTTGTATGTACAGCTACTCGCACCAAAAGACCTTCCCGTTTAAAACCTCCTTTTTTGACCTACCGTGTCCTTCCGGTTTAAGGTTGAAGTCGGCGGAGAGTTGACCATGAAGACAGTTGGTTTATTGGTAGAGGGACCACAGCCTTGTTTGTGGGAGAGGAAGCCCAATGTTTTTACACTGCTTTCATACAAAGAAGGGTCTACATCATTCACTTCAAGTTGTGACTAGTGTTGCCTCAGGAGGCATAGAATCGGTTTCATAACTAAAGAGTAGTGTTTGTTAGAATGCCCAACACATCAGAACCTTAATGTGTCTGTCGTCGGGCAGTGATGTGATTGATAATGATCAAAGCTATCAGTGGGTGTAGATTTTTAGTTCAACTGTCACAGTATGTTTCTGTAGACCCGTTGTTTGGGGGGATTTATATCATGCTTCACCTCCCACAAGAGCAGACAGACATACTCTAGACAAGGTCCTCTGGTGTCTTGATTACAATGGCACTGAGATTATCAAGTACAAGTTTGTACAATGCATCCTATACCTCAATAACCTTCAACTGTAGCAGTTGACCCCCGTGCTCAGAATGTACATGGGGGTGTAGGTACTGGTTTCTGGATGCCCATGTAAACTTGATGAGGTAAAAACTTCTGCCATCAACACTATGTGTGTGATGGGGATGTCTGAATCATCCCTACTTGTCCACACAGTCACCTGCAGGTTAGGACAGGAGCCAGGCTTGCACATCTGCCAGCCAAACTGCCATGTACACAACTTTATGGTGGAAGACGGCAGCCTGGCAGCCAACCTGTGGGAAGACGAACCATCAGCTGCACTGTAAGTCCATTTTCACTTTCTTTGCTAAATTTTGTGGCAGGAGAGATAAGGATATGTTGCAGTATCAAAGGCTTGTAGTGACTACATTTGTACAAGGAAACAACCCTCAGGAGGTGCAGTGCTACAAATATCAGCGACTTACAGAACAAGTATCAGTATTGGTTAACTCGTATAACTGCCCCCTTGTATAACACTTTGCTACACTACGATATTTTTTCATTGCGGTTACAAACTTGGAGGCATTTCTAAACATGAAAAAAAAGTAAAGAGATGGTGCTGACTGGACTTATTTGTGCAGACTGCAGATACAAAGTAAAGTTCAACCACTCATATAAAGTACATGTACTTATGCGTTACCTCATAACCTGCTAATGATCATGGCATCGACCAGGTCTCCCTTTCGCATCATGGCCCGCTGGTCAGTACGAGGGGGTAGCACCAATAAGGCATTGGCCATGTGCATGCTCAGTAACCGGCTACTCATTTGGCTTCCTGCAAGAGTCCAAACAGAAAGACAATCATGCACTGGATAAGCAGTACAAAAGAACAATCTGACCAGCTTACAAGTACTAGTACAAGTTACGAGTACTGTAATTCTTGTTTCTTTCAGTGTAACTTTATGTTCACTGTTTTCAGGGTCACCTCTGTACCATGAACTTATCATCACCGTGAAAAAAACTGTTGTTATTATTTATGATTCCTTCACACATCCGTTCTGTAAATCTCTTGCCGCCACCGTGATGTTTAAGTTCAGTGAAAATGTCTATTTTCCGTACACCGCGAAATTTTGCTACCGTGAAAATAAAGTGAATTACAGTACTTAGTGTGATTAGATTTGTGATAGGCTGAGACAGAACTTTTGCAAAGGAGTCACTTCAGGTTGCATAATCATCTAAAATACCATACCAGACATCAGGTTGAATATATTTACATACATGTATATAGGTTAAGTTGCAAAAGTAACTTGTTTTCTAACCTGTACTGGTAGCCAATGGAATAGGGTCGTCTGGTGGCCAGTAGAGGGCAGCCCTGTGGTATTCCGGTCTGGGGTCCAGCTTCAGGTCTGACAAAAGCTGTGGACATGTCAGTTAAACAGTTAACACTGGAACAGCCATTCGGAAAACCTTTGGGAAAAACTAAACTAGATTTAGAAGTGTAGACCCCAAGGTCTACACTCTCAATCATTTGCAAAAACAAGATTATAATGCTTCCATCATTGCACCTCAATATTGCAATGCCATCTAAAACATTTGGCAATAGTGATATTTTAATTTTGCTTTGACATGTCGGATTTTATTTTTTTCACCGAGTGTCGTCCACTTTATTTTAAATTTATCTCCATCTGATTTAATGCATCATGTCTTGAACTGTATATACTCTTGGAAATCAACTTTTACAAGTTAAAGGGGCAAGTTGTCTTCAGACAAAATAGATAACTAAATTTCAACATTAGATTAACTGCAAACACAGGGGTTCAAAGAGACTTGGCCGCTTACAAAATGTACATCACAGCACAGTGCGGTATCACATGTAACAGGTGCTTACCATGGCCTTGACGGTGGTGAGTTTAGGTTCCATGAAGCCTGACATCTTCCTCAGCGTTGGAACCACAAACAGGTTACAAGTTACGATAGCTGACACAGGGTTCCCTGAGAAAGTCAGCCAGGACAAGAAGCATGGGTGAATAGGGGATGCAAAGTAAGGAGACTTGAGGAAACATTCAATACCATGCAAAGGTATTGTTTTTAAGTTTAGGCAAGGAGGTTTGTTTTGGTAACTCCCTCCATCTATACTATTTGATAAAAGATAACATATATGATGCATATTTTAGACCAGCATGGCATATTTACTAATTCTAGTCAGATTTATGCAGTGGTAGAGAAAAATGACATCAACCTTCTTAGTGCTGACCTCTGCATTTGGGTTTGTAGATGAGCCCAATATCAAACCTCGTAGATTGAGACGATTAAAGATTCAAACTACATGTACTATGCAACTTGTCCTGTAAATGCTGAGAGTGGACTCATCCTCTAGTACCACTATCTTTCACACTGCAGTCAGTTGGCAGGAAAGATGTCAGTTGCTAGGGACGAGTCCACTCTCTCAATATATCATGAAACTTTTACTGACCTGGCAATGCAAATAGCAACTTCTTCTGCCTACTATACTGTAGTGTGGCAAAAGTTGTTGGTTTCCTGCGAATGCGCATTGGAAAAAAAAACATAAATGGAAAAACAAAACATGTCAATGAACATGTTTAAGTCATAGAAACTTTTTACTAGTACTAGTTACAAAAATGCATGTATGCATTTTTCAAGGTACAGTTTATTGCTTTAGTTACAGTCAACATTAAAATTTGGAACATGTTAGCAAGTCTTCACATACCACAATATACTTCAAGTGCTATGTCATTCCAGCTGTTACAGGTAATCTCTGTGGATATGGAACAACTGCTGCTAAACTAAAGCCTCTTACCCTGGCTTCATAAACACTCTTCCAAAGTGGATGTGAGCATTAAGGTCCAGTTCCAGCACCTGCTTCAGGTAGTCCTGTACAAGGGAACATGTTTCAAGCATCACATTAGGCCTACAACAGGACAACAACATTGCACTGCTATCAATGTCTTAAACTGTGGTACTTCTACATGTGTAAGGGCTGATGGGAACGTGACAAAATATTCTGCTAAAGACACAATTGGAGTAATTATAAGACAGGATATCTCTGTTGTCACAGTCTGACAACCATCCATCATATTTCAGATATCATTATAATCAAAGAGAAACACAACTGCTGACACAGGAGGAGAGATATTCACCTTCTCCCCCATGGAGACACCTCCAGATGTAACAATCACATCTGCTCTGTTCAGGGAGTCTTGAAGCATTAGCAGCATCTCATTTGGACTGCAGAAGGGAGAACACACATCTACATGTAAAAATATGCATAATGCTAAAATGGAAAACGTTTTGTAAAAATCTCATCATTCTATGGCTGCATGCGGTATAGGACACTGGCAAAAGCTATAGCGTTATCTTAATATTTTGAAATGATGAAGGATGAAGAAATCCCAAACTTTACTTTAAGTGAGCCATCAATGAACATATATGGCTTCATGTAAAACACAATAACCACTTGGTCAGACACAAATGTGAACACACACAGGGAAACATGTAGAAGTGACCACCTCTACATAAAAACACCTGGCCAACGTGACCAATTTTTGGTGGTCCCTTAGATAAATTTTCCCATTGACAAAAACACTAAGAATTCTGTCTGTAGTGACCACCTGCACACATGGACCAGACCCTGAGGGTTCTTTTTGGAAAGTTGTTAACTGTAGCGTGATGTAAGATACCATGTTACCTATCAGGAGCCAAGGTACTATAGGCCCGCCAGGAAAATGTACATGCAGACATGATGTACAATGTGCACTACATGTATATATAGTATGTTACCTGTCAGGAGCGATGCCCATGTCCAGAGTAGGTAGCCCATGGTCCTGTAGGGCGGCCAGGAGAGTGGCCCTGTTGCTATCTCTGATCTGTCCTGGCTGGAGAGGCTCACCTGGATCCACAAGCTGGAACACAAATAGCCGTCTGTGGCTGTATTCTCCTGAGCTTGAGATGACTTACACTAATATTCCCAACAACAAGTATGCTGTTATGTATATGAGGCCTGTCCATTTGTTATCAGCAATATACACAAAAACAAGTATGTATACACGGTGTTATTCTGTTGAGCTGAGGTGTTCTGCACTAAAATGTTCCAGTATAGCTTGCGTTGGAGTTTCATATGATGTTTTGACAGTCATTCAACTCACCATAAATTGATTAATTAATAAAAAATGCTTTAAATTTATGAAACATCTATTACAAATAGAAAACAGTGATAAAAATGAAACAAAGGGACATGGTACAAATCCTGCTCAGTGCCCACATAAATTCAAAGTATTCACACAGAACCCACCTCATTCCCAGTAGACATGACGGCTACTATAGGGAGTTTGTACACCTCCACCTCCGTCACCCCCACAGCTGCCAGCAGACCCACGTCAGACGGACCCATGCGGATCCCCTTCTCAAGAACACGCTCGCTCTTCTTAATGTCACTTCCTGTTAGCCTGGTCAGCAGAAATGAACATGAAAACAATGGTCAGCAGGTGAGAGGGAAAACTAATGTGATCTACTGTCTTTCTGAAGTTTCTTACTCCTCTGTATTTCAATTATTATGACAGTTGATTTGAAACAGTCCTATAAAATCTTATGTGCCAACAACTTCCTGAAAGGTGTCATCATGAAACCTCATATGAATATTTATACATTCTTGTATCATGTGGTATAAAACATGTTAGCACCGGATCACTGTAGCTTGAGTTTAGGGTGGACAACACTTGATGTCCCACCTAAGGGAATTTTTTTCTACAACCTCCAAGTCATTAAGAAAATCCTTCCATCTCATTATATTTATCAATACTACAGAGGGGCATGACAGGTCTTACCTGACATCTTGTCCCTTTTTGACTGATGTTAAGATCCTAACTTGGACCTCCACAGCACCCTGCAACAAAAGCATTTGCACACTCAACTCAGACCACGCTAACAGAAATAATACATATGTTCATATCTAGACTGAATCTTAATATGATAAACCTATATGAAATTGGGAAACACTGTTGCAACATTCAATTAGACTGCCTCAGACTTTTCTTTATGTTGACTATGTACAGCTCAAATTTACTTTAAATTACAAAATGTTGGTATTGTTGCTGTCCACTTCCTTTCTACCTTAAGGTCAGAATCTAATTGAAAGAACAGTGAACAGTGCAGACTTACATCATCAGCCTCCTTGACCAGTTCTGTGTCCTCTACTTGTACTACAGCATCTGCTCCATCGGGCAGGGGGGCTCCAGTAGTGATTCTCATCACATGCCCACTCGTCACCTCATACTCAGGCTGGCAAATAGCAATACAGAGGATCAATCCTTCTCCAAACAGAAGCCCCACCCACAGCCTATACAATATACCTTCGGGACATGGGAAGGCTTGGCTAAAACAGGCTGAAATTTCCACTTTTAAGGGAGTGGCTTCTAATCAGCTGTCAGCCAATCAGAGAATTGCCTGAATGTTTTCTTTAGGTAAAGCCAATTCTCTGATCCACGCCCACAAAAGTACGAAATCTCAGAGCCCTCCCAAGGTATATTGCATAGGCCGCAGTAGGAAAATGGCTGTCAATACAATGTTTCAGTTGCCAAAGAGTAAACATGTACAGGAAAAGGGTTCAACTGACAAAACTAATCTTCATGAGATAGACCACGTAAACATTCAGCATCTTGAAGCCAGTAGCAGGACAAGACTAGGCATGATGCATCCCAGGCGGGAAATACTACAACTACACCAGTATGCAGTCTTAAGGATTTTAATGAAACTGTGGGTAGAACAATGTATTGCCTTCGTTTAAAAATCATACACACAAATACAAGCTTTAACAATAGTACAAAGCTTACCAGTGCACCAGCAGTTGTCTCGCCAATGACTACCCTGTCCCCGGGTCCATCAGCAGCTGTAAGACAAGATTTAGAACCATAGTAGACAAATAAGTAGGAAGAAAATACACAAGTCTTTGAACACAGCATCAATTTACCAGACAGAGAGAAATATGATACAATAATGGCTGTTGAATCAAGCTTTCACTTTGATGACAAAGTATGACATGATTGGGAAGCCCTCTTCCAGATCGTAATGTTACAACCGTATCGGTTTAAACTGATAGCATGAGTACTGACCCCTCACAGCATACCCATCCTTCATGGAGGCGGGAAAAGGTGGGAGGGGGTCCTGAGCAAAGACATCCTGGGCAAGCACCCGACTCAGCACATCTGCAGAGAGAAAAGCAGCTTTCAATGGTCCTGTGAACACAGCTAATGGGGAGAGGACACTGGTGTGTACCCTTTTATGGATAACAAGTTCTTTGTGGACAACTAAGTGTTTTATTCCAACCGACATTTCAGTTACTTCCTCAGGCAATACTTACTGACCATTTTGTTTGTCATCCACACAAAACCACATTAGAATATGCACACAAGCATAGCAAACAGGGTATAGTATAGTAAACAATGAGATCAGATAGTAAACAGACATCTGAAAATACACTTTTTATTTCATTATGTCACAAATGTGCAAATTAAAGTCACAGCTGAAAGAACATAATCCAGATTATCATCCAATACGAGGCTGAACAATTAACAAACATATCAATTTGCTAACCTGCTTGAAAAAAATCTCCAGTACAATAAGGGCACTGTCAATGGCTAGAAATACAAGTCAACAAATAAGTACATGGCTTCTAACAAAATTAGTCAGAAGGCTTTGAAATGGCATTTAACATACATATGTACATGAGTGCATTGTCTGAAATAGGAAGTGAGAGAACTCTGAACATTGTTACCAACCTCTGTAGTTGACAATCTCTGTGCCCAGTGTGTAAGCCTCATCCAGCACGATGTTTATGGCCTTCTCCATTGGGATGATGGCAAACGGTGAGGACCTGGGTCTCCTGGCAACCTTGGTTATGTCTATCCTACCTGGGATGTCACACACTGGTCAGTATTCATGGCGGGGTGTGCAACACAGACAGGTCAATGTTTTTAGAAACTGTAACTTTTGCTACATTCATTTTTTTCTGATATGGTGAAGAACATACCAGTATTTGTCCACATTACTATTTTTTCTGTTTGTACTTGACTTCTTAACCCAAGACTGTAATGACGATTCATCTGAGCCGACTTTATGTCAGTTAAGTGAATGAGTACCCATTGTACTTACTTTGCTTGTGGCTTTCCTTGCTGCTACTACTTCCATGACTCCCAGTACTCTGCAGAGAACAGTACGATGGTTGGAATCAATGTTTGTTGCCAATCATAGCCCAATCTTTCCCAACTGGAGGATGCGGAACATGCCACGAAGGTTAAAAACACTGTTGGCTGCTCTGATATCACTTAGGCCTGTATATAAAGTGAAATGATTATGCAAAGAGATGACAACAGTCCAAAATGGTTTGAAGATCTGATTTATTCAATTCTGCACTGTAAAGTGATTATGAATGTACTACACAACTGGCACAAGTGCCTGGGAAAGGCATACTTGTCCATTGTGGAAAATAACAGTTTACCATCATGGTGATCACAATGTACGTATGGATGAATGATGTGAAAATCAATCAGACTGGCCCTATGGTGTACACATCAGGACTTTATTGTCAAAAGAATGACAATGTTTTCTACTTTGAAACAAAAGTCAGGTGGCTAGATACATAATGTTACATATAGAAACAGATTCAATTGTCACTCATGCTGAAGTTAACAGCTGTTTGTCTGGCTCCTAAACATAACATGTGCTGGTTGGTTCTGAGTGTTATTCAACTCAACTCAACACACAACTTCAGGTGCTTTTTGTTTGCACCTTATTTTGAACAAAGCTTACTTTTAACAAGAAATGGCTAAGTGAAACTACCCTTGGATTTCAATCTGGACATAGCTTATCACAAAGAAAATCAGTTCCGCGAATCCCCTCCAATTTTCAAAATAACAAATTTCCAGTGGGTAAGCCCATACCTTCATTTACCAGCCTTCAGGTTAACCCTCCAAGTGTAAGGTAAATTTGTATGCCTCTTGTTAGCCTTGCAAGGCATATGTACTAGTAGGGCCGATCTAATTGACCATGAGATTTGACTAACAGGCCTTGGGCTGATTCGATTGTCCTGTGCCAAAGAAATGCATTTTTTTCCATTCTTAGTCTTTTCCATTCTTAGTCTTTCATTCTACAATTTTTCTCTTTCTGGGTGATCTTAATTTAATGCTATCTTCCAAAGAGTTTGCAGCTTTGTGATGACTTTAGCATGCGGATATGTTATTTTGTAAACAAGAGTACACACCAAGCCTGCTCTCGGGTGCTCTCTCACCCCCCTCTTAATCTGCAACCTTTTCTGCAAAACAGATAATTTTTAACTAACATTTTCCAACTAGATAAAAAAACAGAATGAGAACACATTCTTTACAATTCAATTATTCATTAGACTTGGAAAGTTACCTTCCAACTGAAATGAAGTTTGGGACACTTTGAAACAATCTGCCAATTTGGGATTTGACCTTTTTTTCTCTTTCCAAGTTGAAAGCTATATGTAATGAGTGTGGACTACACCATCCTGGTAGGTCTTGATGTCATGGTCACAATAATATGCTAGGTAGTATCAATACTCTTCATCAATACTGAAATTCCCCTGTTGTCTACAGAAAAAAACTTCATACTGTACATATTGTATTGCTGGACGCAAGCATTCCTGCTTTCCACAGAACAGCAGCTGACATGCATGTATATGTTTGTTCACTGCAACTATTCTTGTTCCTTGATAACTATTCAAATGCTTGGAGAGACATACGGACAGAAAAGTAGGTCTTGTATTATGTACCAGTATATATCAGGATGTTAGAAAACAAAAGACAACTGCAGACAGAGACACTGGTAGCACAAATTGCCATACATGTATTTACAGCAAAAATTGATAGAACATTAACATTCATGATTCATTGACATTAGTCCATTACTGTTAAAACACCATAGTAATGTACAGTTTACTTTCTAGCTTCTACAAACATGCTAATGTGAACTTTACAAGACCAGGGTAGAATTGTAGGACACTGTTCCTGCCGACTTTCCGATATCACTGTACAAGTTTTCTTCATGGCAAGTGTAGCAAATTTTATTTTAGTGGCTAAAATATGCATGTCTTCTTCTTATGAGCTAATAGAATGCTTTTGCCACAAGGACTATTATCTTAATGTCCATCTAAATTTTGACATATTTAAAAAAGCCATGAAATCAAAGAGTCCATACTACATGGGCCTACAGTGATTACATTGAAGAATAACTTTGTACCAAATTCTATGAAGGAACAAGATCAAAATTCTTACGTTGCTGTACATATTACCTACAATATGTATTATTGTATATTACCTACATGTACAGTAGTCATGGACAAATAGCTGAAGAAGTCACAGACAGTGGTTGCAGCACCATTCTACTGTCTGTGCATCCTCTTTTATCAGTAGATAAGCTAGAATTATTACCACTACGGTACTACCACCACATTTACAACATCATGCTGGCAAAGTTGGCTTTCTTTACAACATTGAATTCAGATGAAGTAAAAAAAAATGTTGTCTGCTATATTGAGACATAGATTACAATTCAACAGTCCAGCAGATCTAATACTACATGTGCATTATGCTTATTTACTCTATACATGTAATTAACATCTACAATTGCAGCAAAATTTCATCCACACAGTTCTTCGTTACATTCGTTTCATTACATTTACCCTGACATTAAAAGCATTTACTATGATCTACATGCACTTAACTACACTTTATAGAATTCATGATTCATAAGACCATAAAAAAACTTTTCTACAAAAACCTTTGAGTTCTGCTCCGCTGACACATTTATATAATGCACAAAGTTGAGACTAAAACATTGAAAGTTGAATCACAACTTCTCTATACTTAATGTCATATCTTTCCAGCCTTGTAAATGTATGTGTAACACACAAGTCTAAAAACAGCAGCTATACAATAAAAATATGTAGCTTAGCCCATCCCCATTCATGTTCTAAAAGAAGGCCTGCTCTGTTGATAAAAAGAAATTCTTGCCAGTCACAACAATAGTAGGCACCATTGGTGAACAGCTATCCTTAACAGGTTGTTGACTATGTCTGTTCCAATAAGCTACTAGTTCCTAAATTGCCACTGGCAATTTCTACTTGTTATCACAAATTCTCATTAAAGAATGCTGGATTTAAAACTCTGTTGACCAAAGCATTAATATTTGGGATGATTGAGCATTTATTATTATACATTACATTGTATCTTATTGAATAATTTGCATCTAATTGACCATTTTGTCTGTCACCAATTCTAATTTGGACAGAAAATGCCCATTTAAACAAATTTACATTAAAATCAATTATAGATTTATACAGATTGATTGCTAGACCTAGACAATAATTGATAAAACAATTGGACAAGACTACTCTATGACATTAATATTAAAATTGCAATTTCCTTTAAAATGTTCAGTAAATTCAACTTTGCAGTGACTGTCACATAACCATCATGAAAGGAGCTGGTACACAAGAAATGCAAGATATTGTGTTGCCAACTGTATTTCTTCAGGATTAAAAAGTTTCAAAGTCAGTCTTCATACCTATTTCAACATTTATAGCAGTGATTTATACATGATAAATATTGATTTTACTGAAATATATTGTATGTAAGGCTACAAGCGAAAACTGACAATATGCACAGCTTCTTTTCTAAGAAATGGTTGAATCTTTCTTGAATACCAAAGTTCCATTCTAATTTCTGAGGAATGTTTTCAATTCAGTAGCTTTGGATTTCATACATTTCCGAATGGCTATCTCTGTTTTGTTACTGCAAAAGCTGTTTTCAATTTTTCTTGATTGGTCATATCCCTAATATGTAAAATCTGTTCTGTAATTCCTCAGTAGTTAGGTTAAAATCTTGTAAAAAAAGTTCCCAAATAGTTTTGCCCTACGCCAATCCTGAACACTGCGGTTAGAAATGACAGGTTGAAAATGTAGAATAAAAGAATGGATCGTAAAATACTTCACAAATTTCACACAGACAGCAAGAAATGGCTATCACCTCTATGATCCTGTGTCAGACCTAGCAATATCACAACTTAGTAGTATAGACCAGCCAATTCAAATTGTCTAAAAATGTAAAAGAAAATGAAGAATTTTTCTTCATCATTCATAAAATATCTCCCTGACCAAATACCCTAGACCCTAGGTTTAAATAACAAAGGAAAGGTTGGTGTTGCCCCCCATGTGTGGTGATCATATGTCTGCAAGAGGGACTTGAAGGCTCTAGATATTGATACGGAGCACTGGGAGGACCTTGCAAGTGACCGTTCCAGATGGAGATGCACACTGTCCAGACAGCTCAAATCAGGAGATGCAAGACTGATGCACAGGGAAGAAGAAAAGCGGATCCACAGAAAAGAGCCTTGCAACAGAACTGAGTCAGCTTACAGATGGGATTTTTGTGGCAGAGACTCCCATTCTCGTATAGGGTTGTTTAGCCATAGACGATGCTGTAGGGCTGCTGTGAATTAGGATTTTACCATGGTCAATACTGACCGACGGAGGCCATATAGTAGTGATCATACCAATCCACTCACTGGCATTTAATGAATTTTGTTTATGTTCATGATAAACAAAACCTGTGATTCTTGTTTCAAAAGTTTACTTGCAAGAGGAAAGTCAAATTCTACCATTGAGTTTCCCCAGTATATACAAGCATTAACCATTGACTGGTAGTTTGTGTATCAACTATCCAACTGTATCCTGGTCCTCATATGTAGCCAGTATCAAAGACCCAATGACACTAAAACCATTGCTACCCGAGTTCTCATTGCTTCTGATCATCGCTCCATCCTGTATCTGAGCCTCCATATCATTTTCCTCATCCGACCCTCCTGTGTCAATCATCTGTAACCCTCCAGATATCTCAGGCTTAGACTGAGACTCAGGCAGAGGTGAAGCTGCCAGGTTCAGTTTAGAACTCAACTCATACCCCTCCCCTTGTTGCTCATGTGTCAGTGACGACTTCCCGTCCATCTGTGGCTCCTGGGTAGTTAACATGCCACCACACCCTTCATTTGCACCTGCCCCTTCCTGACTCGACAGCAGCTCGAACATGTTGTCACTGTGATGTTGTGAACGTCTGTTTCTGGGAGCAGAGTAGTGCCGACGGTGCTTCTTACGAGGTTTGGGGACTTCGTCTTCCACCTCCTTCATCTCTTCCCCCTCCTCCTCCTCCTCCTCTTCTTGCTCTTCCTCCTCCTCCTCCTCCTCCTCAACTTCCCCGCCCTCATCCTGATCTTCTTGCTCCTGTTTTAATTTCTTTTTTGATCTCTTCCGTCCTGGCTTGCTACGAGCATCATAGCTGCTCTCCCGCCGGCGTTTTTTCATGCTGGATACGAAGTAGCAGATTTTCTTCTTGGACGGTGTCTTGCCCCTGTCTACCTCGGGGTGGTGCTGGATCACCTCATAGATGTCTGACGTTGACTTCTCCTTATTCAGGCTGTAGAACAAAAAATGGTCATGGCATTTATTGAGGGGCTTTTGCTGTCTTTGTAATAATTCCTATTTTGAGAAGTCCCTTTAAAATAGACAATATCAGCCACAAATTCATTGTCCTTAGTCCACCTTCAGTTGGTGTTATGAATTTCTCACTGCACATTAAAAATAACAGTTACACTTG
Source organism: Branchiostoma lanceolatum (assembly GCF_035083965.1). Lineage (NCBI taxonomy): Eukaryota > Metazoa > Chordata > Leptocardii > Amphioxiformes > Branchiostomatidae > Branchiostoma > Branchiostoma lanceolatum. The sequence goes on along the minus strand of NC_089725.1, from coordinate 22,199,582 downwards.
TAGTATATACACCTGTACTACCATGAAGAAAAAGATCCACAGATTCCTACCTGTAGTCCACGATCAAGTCCCTGGTGTCTTCATCCACCTTGAGTTTCTCCTTGGGTGGAGGCACCCATGGGAAGGGGCAGTCTAGGGGCAGGTGGCTGCCTGTCACACGCACACGCCAGTTCTCCAGGTCACTCAGGAACAGCTTCAGTGTGATCATCAGGGTACAGTTGTGCCGGTCCTGTTTGTGGGCCATGCCCTTACAACCTGGGGCACGGATAATATCAATGTCAGAAAGAAATGCCATTTATCACATGTATCTTCTTGATAGTTAACCTTCAAAGGTACATCATATTTCTTGTATTGGAATAAAATTTGATCTTTCTTCATAACTTTCAGAGGCAGTTCTTTAGTAACAGGAATTGTGATGATGAATGCTTTCTCATCTACTCTATGACAAATCTGGCCCTCCATTAAAATTACAACACACTTTAGCCAGAACTTGGGTGAATCCAGTATAGCCAAAACATGAAAAGTGCAGCAGCAAGCAGACCTTCAGCAAAAGTGAGTTTTCCATGCAGAGAAAGTCCTTACCTTCATTGCACTTGCCATAGCCGCCACACTTGCGGAGACAGTTGCCATGTCCAGGACACCACAGGTACCAGGCCACCACATACTCATCCCGAGCCTTGCCTTCCTTGACTAGCTGGATACGTTTGCTGCCTTCTTCTGTTGGTACAAAGTAGTCATCATAACGGCAGCGTTCGTGGATTACTTTCCCTCGTTGCCAGTTTCCTTTGTCCACGGCATTGTTCTGTCTCTGCATGCCTACAAGGTTTCTCTTGACGTCACGTTTTCCCCGGTTCAGACTGATCTCCTTCAGACCATCACGAGCCATCAAGAAAGTCTTCAAAGGCTGCCCTACCCCAATGTACTCATATTCATCCCCCGCTTTTTTACTTTTTCTTCGTTTTGATGCTGAGGACTTTGCTGCTTGAGAGCGATGCCCCTGCTTTGAAGGGGAAAAGTTCAGAGAGTATTTCCGTGGAATAGGTTTCCTCTGTGGGGTGGAAGTCTGCGTTTTTTCTAAGTTTGCCCTATTTTCACCTTTCTTGTTAGATTCTTCATCTGAGTCATTAAAATCATATATGTCTATATTTTTTTCTTCATCCTTGACGTCAGCTTGCTCCTGATTTCTGCTCCCAAAGGGAAGAGTTCTCAGGGCTACTTCTCTGTCACTGGACATGTCACCCTCCTGTGCTTCCTCCCCTCTTCCCTCCACACTGTCCTCCCCCACAGGAGCGAAGTGAACATGGCGGGGAGTCTCTGTCTCCTCAGCACTGTTGGCAGCTGTGGGCTGGACATCTGCCGTGCTGACCTCCTTCCCGCCATGCAGAGAGCTCAGCTCACACTCGATCCGCTGCAGCTCTTGGAATGCCGAAGTCTCGTCTGCTCTTGCCTCCTGCATCTGGCTCCCACCCTGGCTTACCTCATCCGGAGCTTCTGCGGAGTCATTCCCCTTCCTGTCTTTAGCTAGCATCCCCGCAGGCAGGGCCATGATAGGGTATACCTGGCTGTCAGCTGGTGTTCTGGAGCACACCTGGCTGAGCTCAGTCACCATCGCCTGTTGGCATGTGGGCAGATGTCAAGCTTACAACACTTCATCTACCACAGGTGACTGTCACCTCCGGCCGACCGTGTGCCCGCAGCAAGCCTCCCGAGCAGCAGGGTCAAACCTGCACGTTTATTCTGGCCTACCTACAACCCCAGGGCTCGGGGAGGGGCATTCATAATGGTTCCTGTATGCAATGTACAGTGTGGGGAGGTCTACATACTGGACTGAACTCAGAGGAAAAACGTTTCTAAAAAGTTTCAAAGTTGTGGAACTTGGTGAGTTAGTACGACTATCTACCTAATATCCATGTCGGGAGACATACTCTCCTAGTCAATCATGGACCTACTTATGACACAATGAGACTGCCATTGCATACAACATTATGAATGCCCCATTTCCACAATGAGAAATTGTCTACCATGATAGAGAACTTCTCAGTCAGACTATGTTATGTTTGTTTCTCCAAAAACACAGGAGGCTTGTTGAGCGCAGCATCAGCAGGCAGCAGTGACAGAACATCCTAACTACAAATCAACAGCTATTGTTCTAGATAGTTGAACAATGTTTACAGCTATAGTCTACAGGCCCACTCTACTTCACTGCATGGTCATGATGCTGACAAAGACTGTGGTTCACCATTACATGGCATCTCTGACCAGTGGTATTACAGGCCTGACTCTGACTGCACTCTTATGGAAATGGGACATCGTTGAATGTTGTATACACCTCCAAGTCACATGTACACTAATGTATACTAAGTAGTCAGCTTGAATTTCTGACTATACTGAGGTGCAGTCGTTTTAAGAGAATAGCTGTCCAATATGGATTTAGTCGAGCAGTATATGTCAGTCATTCTGGCTTAATTATGGGGAAATCTTGTTACAAATGTTTTCAATCTCAATTCTTTCTGACTGACTTTTGCAAACACAGCACCATAGGAAATAGAGTGGGCCTTTAAAATGCATGTCTCATCAGTGGAGTACAATATCATATTACCTTTCAACATGCTGTTGTATGGAACCTACAGGTTTCCTTTAGCCAAAGTAGGGAAATACAGGAACTACACTGACATTGCATATCCCTCCCGACATGGACATACCAGACCTAAGCTAAATACAAGTGTTCCACAAACCTTTCCATTGCCAGCAAAACAGGAATATTCTTGTGCATTTGTCTTTGAAGTTTGATAGTTTTTTTCTTTTTAACTGAACATAATCGAAAACTGCAGGAAGAAACAAAAGGGCAATACTGTGTGCTGTGTGCATAGGTGTATGTGTTTGTTTGCTGAGCACCTCTTACTTTTACAAGATAATACATGTACTTAGGACAACTGCAAGTCACTAAACCAAGACCTAGAAGTGCGTGGACTGCACCACTGGCAGAGTGAACAGCACTTACATGCATAGATGTGGCACTGACTGTGGCGGGGGAGTCGGTGCTGCCCGCCGGTGTTCTGCTGTTCTCAGCGGTGGCGGACATGGAGTCCCCTGTGTTCATGGCATTGTGTGTGACTTGTATGTTCTGTCTGTGGTCTGCCAGTAGGTCCAAGGCATGAGGTAACGCTGGTAGAACAAAGTGGAAGCACTCCTGCCAAGTGAAACAGTCGTGTGAGTAAATCTATTCCTCAGGTGATTTTCAATGATAAACATCCATTTTCAAATAAATGATAAGCTTCTGACTGAAAGGCTAAACTTCAACAAATCTATTACAAGGATAAAAAACACCTGACCATGGAACTGAGATGGAGCAAACACTAGTAGTCCATTTAAAAATGATGCTTTGTTATAAAAGTTTAATTGCTCTGTATCAAATACTTTAGTAGATACAAGACCATGATAAGAGACTGTTTGATCATCGAATATCTCACCTGTGAGCCCTTTTTACTGCCTGGTAGGTTGATAATAAGTGTGTTTTTCCTGATTCCACACACAGGCCTGGATATGAAAACAAGAACAAGTTACCCCTCAAAATATTGCAGGAGATAGGGCACATTATACCTTGCAATTTGGTGAATAAGGCATGCATACATGCATACATGACGACACACACACACACAAATAGATATTTTCTTTTTTTTAGTTGAGAACACTTATTACATTATGCTTATTGGACAAAAATTATAACTTCACAAGAAAAAGTTGTATCTATATTTTCCACACAATGTCACCACCCAGCACCCACTCTTGGTTTGTTGCTGATAGGTTTGCCATCAGTTTACACTGCAATCTGTATACACAACTCAACTCACCTGGAAAGCATTGCCAATGGTGTAACATTTAAGGACCCCATCAGCATCGCTACTGCCATGCCTGGGGCTTCCTTCTCTATCACATCCTTGGTGGCCTGAGGACACAGCAGCCAACAACATCCATCATTCTTCAGTCTCTATCATTTACCAATTTGACATCATGTAATGGAAATAACCTATCCAAAGTAGACAGGAATATAAACTTAGCTTGTGTTGGGTGTCTGGTTAGTTAAAACCTGCCAATTTCCTGAATTAATTTAATTGCCTGCCATTACAAAAAACAGCCTTGCTCCCTTTGTTACCTGCTATACTGCCGTTACAAAGGAACAACTATCCAGTGCATGTACATCACCCTCATACCACATGGTCATGCAAGTTTGAACCCTGTTTAACATAGCAGTAACCAAGACCTCTCCTGCACCATCAAGTGCAAGTTGAACATGATAAATATAAAAAAAGAATCTAAGTGTCCAACATTGACAGACAGCAGCACATACCTCCGGGGTGACGTCCCGCGGGGAGAATCCTGTCCCACCTGTGGTCAGGATCAAGTTTATCCGCAGGACATCTGACCATTCAAGAAGGGTGTCCTGTAACAACAAAATGTCAAAATCATCCACTGTCCTAGATCAACAATTGCTATCAAGAGCCAGAGAAGACATTTCTTTTCCCGTCATTGTCTTAAATGGAGAATTTGATGATTCTGCTCACCTTGATTTCCTGGAAGTCATCTGGAACACACTTCTGGACTGTCACAATCCCCGCCAACCTAGGGAAGGAACAGCACAAGTCACGACCTGCTTATAAACAACAATGTGGTGCACTGCCTTATAACATTACCAATGACACCTGGGAACCAGTTGAACCAAATATTACTACATAGCATGTGGATTGGACGAAGTTGAAAATACCTAGACCAGCTTACTGCCTTTGGTGACTTGAGACAGAGACTGGTTGGTCCCATCACATAATCCCTGTGTACATAAAATGAACAATAATAGCACATCTAATCTCATGTGTTTATTTAACTCTAAAAATATAGCTGACCTGTCTGGGTCCTCCACTAGCTGCTTCAGGTTGGGCCCACTCTTATCTTCCGCCAGGTTACGATAACAGCTGTCACTCACTTCAAAAAGAAATGAAACATGTCACTTCAAGTTGGAGTCTGCACAGCACATTGATTCTCATTACTGTTAGTTCACTTGCATAGACAAAAGTACATGTTGTACTCTGAATTTGTAGTTAGAAACTAAATGTCCTCCCCAACTGTCCTAGAGATGCAGCACATTTTTATCATCAACATGCTTGCAGTTCAATAATTTAACATCCCACTCTTTTGTGCAGGTACATCAATTGCAATTACTCTATGCCTTGTACAAGGTCAAGCTTAAAACAATATACTAGTAGTGTTTTCTGTTGATACAAATCAACAAACAAGTGAATTTCCCATGATTCATGTTAGTTTTTCTGTAATATTCAACGCTGGTCAATTGTATAATATAGCTATTACCAGATTATATGTTAGAATCACTAATATTTACAGTTTGAATTAAATAATAATAGCTTGCTTCACACCCCTTGACCCTGCATTTCTCTTCTCATTATGCAATAACACCTATCTGTGCTGCAAACACAATCCACTTTCACCTTTTCACGGTCCAGAAATCACATGCTCGAAATAGACCAATCAGAAATCAATAGTGGTATACATTCCCCATGCACTCTCATTCCAGATGACCAAATCCAGCTGTACTGATCATTTCCAGGCTTAGAAAGTTGTTCTTCCTAGCAAAGATTCAGTAGATTTCATAAACCAACACTTCGAAAAACAGTGCAATTTTGACATTTATTTTCAATGTCTTTAGCTCTGGGTACCTTTCTGACTTAGAGTGTAACAGCCAAAGGCCATCATTTCTTCAGTTGGTCTGAGGTCCCATGAATCTCCTTCCCACTACCTTACTAAGCAAAATACCCAACGGCTATGGGTCCGTCATCCAGACAAGTTACAAAGGTGGCCTGAGGGCACAGCATTCTCATTCAGGACCTGAATATACACAAAGCTGGGATAGTGACCTTATTATGTCCACTGTGCTGCATAAATGAATTTGGCAAGGACAACCGTTGGGACATTTGGCCAATGAACAAGGATTAAGCAGCGTCCATCAAAACCTCATTGCATCCATCATCGTGTTCCACGGAGCCATTGATGTAGTATGGATGCATACCAGTGCACCTTAAAATCAATAAAGTCTTCTAATGTGTCCTGCATAATTGTTCTACGATCCGAAAAACTATATCCGTAACTGACAGGATTGAAAACTCAGGAACAATGAAGAAAATAGTGAAAAACAGTCTTACCCTGAGTCTCAATGAGATAAAACACTGCATCTGTGTGTATCCTGAGGTCCTGATATTCAAATATTAGGACATGGCTTAATATAATAAGACAAGACCTTCTGTACACTAAAAAGAAATCATGCACAATATAGACTATACATCATGCCTAAAATTAAAGAATTGAATGGTGGAGTAGGGTTGAGAGGCACACAACATGTAGTGCACAAAAAGAGGAATGTGTGTAAAGCCTCAGGGCACCTGTAAATGCTGTCTTATGGTATGCATGTAAAAGTTGTAGAACTGGAGCAGCATTACTGTCATACTCGCCTGTAGTGGGCATTCATCGTAAAACCAAAGTGGTGAGTGCTAGCGCTGAAGGTGCTAGAAATCTAGGACAATCGGGAGGAATTCTCCCCGCCAAAGTTTACAATTTCTAATCTAACCCCCTAAAACTTAAAAGCCAATTTCCCACATGAGGCTAAATTCATCTCAAAACTATAAATACATACCATATACAAACAACTATATATCATTGATTCTTATGCAACTTGGGAATGTTTTTTTTTTCAGTTTTAAGACAATTATGTTGACAAAATGAAGACATGGAGAGTTTAAGGACTTGTCTGTCTTGTCTAATACAAGAATGTAACTTGTACTTAGTAAGATTAACTAAAAATGCAAAATTTAGACTGATTCACACACAGTATAAGTATATTCAGTAATTTTCATATTTCCAAATTACAGAGTAACATCACAAAACTGATCATCACACAGGTAAGTAAACCTTACATAATGAGAGCCATTGAGAGGTATCAAAGCACTTTTGTTTCTAACACCAGTCAAGTAGCAACAGCATGCATGATCAGAATGTAATGCTCTTTTCCATCTCTTGCCACATGTGGCAATAATTTGCCAAGACTGGGTATCAATGTACCATGGGAAATATCAGATGGTAGTGATTCAGGTTTAGTTCCAACATTTCAACACTGTCATCAAGCTTTAGGATGAAGAACTTCAAGAGGGATGATCTTAATTGTCCTGATTCTTACGTAGTGCTTGTGAGTTGTGGATGATGGACAGATAACAACTTTTCATCCTCTTATCTTCCACATGTCAATCTGAAAATGGCTCTTATTAGCCTTAATTTTATAACAAAGATAGATGCCAGATCCTGGTCACCCTCACATTTGGCAACTTCTAATGAGCTGTCTGGATTAAAATATGGTTCTTTATTGAAACTGCTGTTTGGAAGACTATGATAAAATAATAAAGGATACAAGTCTTTGAAGTCTTTCCTGCTCTGATCTTCAAATCGTAGATAAAACTGACCATAGTTATGGTAGCAAGTTTTATACCAGAGACAACCAGAGCTGTAACTCGTCTTCCTGTCTATACCTATAGCGTATGTGACTCCATGATCAATCTGGATATATTTATGGATGTGTAGTTGGATCTCAGCTGACATATAGACCTGAACATTAGACGTTCTATTACACAATACGATGGACTCTGATCTACAAAACTAAGCACACAAATTATTCCTGGGGCACACTGCTGTGATAGTAAAGTGACAGTGAAAATATGCTCCACCCTGAAGCTATTAGGGTGGATCTTACATCATTTCGACGCTATTAAAGTGAACTGGTGAGAGGCGTTGCCACAAGCTAGTAATATAAAAGTATAGTTTGATGCGTTCATAATTAGGTTAGTCATGGAGTCCTCAGCACACAAAACATGCAAAACCAAGGAGGTTCACCAAAACGTACCAATTTTAGGGATGTCAAACAAACAGCTCAATTTTCTTTATCATATTTTACTGCGAATCGTAACCGCATTGTCCACCTTGATATACCATAACTGCTTGAAAAAGTTTGCGGGTGATCCCCGGGACAGCGTTAGAGTGGACCGCAATCATCCACTGGGTCTAGCAGAAAATGCTCATCAGCGGGAACCCTCCCATCCCCTGCACCGGGAGTCTGGACTCAAAGTCTGGACCGAGCCCCAACAAAATGCTCTTCATCTGGACCAGATTGTGAGTCCAGGGCCGATAGATTTAGTTCATTAGATAGCTCTTATATATGAGTTTCTCGGTGTAACACTAACTATGGTGGAAAGCGGCGTATACCTGTTAAGATGCCGACAGTGACCCTGATCTCGGCTTCCCCCTCCTCCAGAGCCGCCATTTTGGCTCCTTCCGTGCAGCCTTTGCGAAATCTCGTGCCAAATCAATGAAACTGATAGATCTCGCACATGCTCGCGAGAACTCAGCAGACCATTTCATGCCCGCGAAAAAACGACAACGGAATCATCAAACAACACCAAAGAAAAAATTCATGTTACAGATATAGCCCTAAAAGTAAGACTTTTCTGTCTTGAAAAAAATTATTGCTTCGTTGAATCTGTACAATTTTGATCAGAGTCACTCGCTTTTCAAAATGCTAGGTTTCTGTGCGTGTCTGTGCCGCATCAGCAGTCTCCAAGGAGTTTCAGCTGCTAACAACAACACGAACTTTGACAGCATGGCATGACAAGTGCAAGTCACGGCCGGCAGCAGGAGTTTTGTAGGTTCATACATTCTTCTCCTTATACTGATCGCATTTATTGACACATGTAGACACCAAGTAGATGCAAGTGTGAACTTTTTAGGTCTTTATGACACTGTTTGAGATGCCATGCCATGTCACGACAGGACACCTGCAGCCTGTAAATCCACCTGTTACGCTTTGCACCTGTAAGGGCAAGAGCCTTCACACAATGGCGCAGCTGCCCGCAGCATTGGTACCTGTGTAATATTCGCTCCAATTTCTGTCCTGGCTATAACGTTATAGAGATTGATAAAATGTTATTCTACTTCATATATGCAGAACTAGAAAAAATGCACTTTAGAGGGGTCTTTTGGAAACGTCCTGCTGATTTGTTTACAATACAATTTCAGGGCGTGGACAGGAGGGAAATGATAGGGGTGACAAAAACATGTTTTGTAAAAAGAGGCAACATTGGGGGTATTGCCTCCTGATACAGGGTAAAAGGCCCCACCAGACGAGAATTCCATGCTATGGTAAGATTGGTTGTTCTTGAAGTTTTCTAAGTTAGCCCTTTGTTGAATGATTTTCCTCACTCATCTGTTGCACTTACAGTTTAAGGAAAAGGATTCAAGAAGTAATTAGCCATGGCAATGGAAAAGCAGCACACCCTGAAGGACACCCATAACCACTCGGTGACGGCCCTGGGACACCACCCCACTCGCAGGGAGATCCTGGCCGGGTTCGAAGATGGTGTCATCAAGGCCTGGGAGTCGGACAGTGGGAAACTTTCACAGGTAATGCAGAATGTTACTTATGTTTCTTATTCTTTTACACTCATGCTAAATGCTAGTAATAGTATTATAGAAAAAATGTTTGTCTCAAAATCAGGCACTGTGACTTTTGGGTCAAAATCTTAGTAGCTTTTAGTGGATAAACTGATTGGAACAGTTTGCAGAGGATACCTGTGTTTTGATTTGGTTCTCATCTTGTAATGTTACTACATATCATGTGCATGGCTATTTTGAAAAATAAGGGTAACCACAAATAAATGAATCAAAGCTGTGACTAGCTGTCTAAGTACATGTGGATCATTCTGGCTGATTTTGTGACTTTGTAACTTTTGTAACCCTTGTTAACTATTGTTACTTTTCAACTCTTTGTAACTTTTGTTACTTTGTAAGGACTTGCCTGTGAAGGAGCTGGTTATCTCCCTTTTGAGGAACCACCTGTTTTCTGCCCCCTGTAGTGTGTCCAGGAGCATGCTGGGTGGATCACTGACTTCCTGTTCTGGGCTGATGAGAAGCTGCTGCTGTCTGCATCCAATGATGGGACCATCCTGTGCTGGAGCGCAGGGGGGACTGTCCTGGACCGCATCACCTTCGGCTACCCCATCTACAAAATGACTCTCAATGTCAGACGTCATCACCTGATTTGTGGATTCAATGCAGCTGTAAAGGTGTGGCATATTCGCAGTTGATCTTTTTCCTTTGTAATTTTGAGGCAGAGGGATTTTAAGGTTTTCTGACACTTGTTGTAATAACACTAGCTCACAGATAGTAGCCATGGTAATTTTATGGTGAGGTTCACAATCACCTGCTTATATGTGACTTTTTTTTCCTTTCCAGCTCTTTGATCTTGATGAAAACAAGGAAAGTGGGCATTTTATCAAGATGAAGGGGGCACATGTTGCACGGGAGCACACTGACATTGTCCGCTGTATCGTCTGTCATGAGAACCGTGTGTACACAGCTGGGTACGACAGGAAATTCATGATCTATGACACCATCACCTACCCTGGAACAAAGGGCTTAAATGTTTTATACAGTAACCACAATGCACATGATGCTGGCATCAACTGTATGATCATGGTCAAGGACAGTGAGAATAACACATGGATCTTAACCGGCTCTTTTGATAAGACTGTTAAGATCTGGTCCCCTGACGGGCAGTTGACACATAAACTAGATGGCTTCATGTCTGCCATCACCAGCATCTGCTACTGCAAGCCCAGCAAGACGGTCTGGGTGGGCAGTGGTACATCCTACGCCAGTCTGTACGATCCCAAGTCAGGAGAAAATGTCTCCGACTTCATCGGCACCTTCCAGTCTGAGGGGGAGCAGACACTGAAGTATCACCTGCAGCTGCTGTGTTTCTGTCCTGAGTTTAACCAGGTGGTGGCCTCCAGCAGTCGCAGGCAGCTGTTTGTGTGGAAGTACAACACCTCAGGCTGCATAACGGCACTCAAGTGTAAACATGCTGTGGAGAGTCTTACATACACACAAAAGGTAACACTGCCAGGTCCTTGCATTATGCCCCCCTCAAAAATACTTTGTTATTCTGCCTGTAATGTAACCTAAACTACACAGTGACAGAGAGTAGAAAAAAGTACCGGTAGGTGGACCTTCTCTTGATAATACTGTGGTTCAATTTATTGATTTTCAAAAGTGCTTTCAATTGGGTGAAATGAAATTGTTTTACCATTTTGCATACTAAATATGACACTTAATATTTGTACAATGTACACTATAGCAAGTGTTTTCATGAAAAATATTTTTGTTCTATTGTCCTTAGGTCCCCATCTTGATCTTCAGTGGAGGCAGCGACGGCATGTTGAACAAGTGGGAGAGACTCCAGACCAACACCTTCATGTACAGTAAGGAATCCTTCCTGTACAGTGAAGCCCAAGCCAAGTTAGCCGCTATGTTGAAAATCAAGAATAAGAGAACAGAGAGTGACTCTTCAGGACATGGCCATCAGGCTGCCACAAGGCAGCACACCATGAACAAGTCCTTCCTCCCACCTGGTAAGAACCGCAGGCATGCCAATGTGGCTTTGCTACGGACAATATTTGTGGAGAGCCTGGACCTACTGGTCGCTACATGTGAGGACAGCAACATCTATGTGTGGGGCTTTGATGACGAGGCAGCCACAGTACTGCAGAGGATGCAGCCATCGACCTCGGAGAATCTGGTTCAGAAGTACTTCATTCTGTTGAGTCCTCAGTCACAGCTGCTGCCCAAGAACGGGACCGGTCAGTTCGAGGAACACGACTCAGTCACCAACCGTGTAGCAGGTTTCATCTGTAAGAACGTGCTGCAGGGGCATAACAGCTGTGTAACATCTGTCTTTGTGGTTGGACGGGAGGCTGGTTATGACAGGTTGGTAAGAAAGTATGATATCATACTGGTCAATGTGACAAAGCCTCAAACAGGGCTTGCTCTACCCAGTCGATAGAATATTGCAATCAGCTAAATTATCAATGCTGTTTAGATAACTTTCTACGAAAACTCTTTTGTTGCTTGTCTTGTAAAATCTGTTTTACTGTACATTCTTAGACTTGATTTCATATAAGAATTTGCTGGGATTCTGCTGGCTTATAAGTTATAACTAATGATTAATGCTGAAACTCTCCTGTGAGGAGTATCAACTTATGTTCCTTTGATCTTTGATACCTGCATTGCTAAGGAACCTTGGAAAATATGAACAAAAAAATGATGGTAAATGTATTTTTTTGTCTGCACTATTGGTTGCACATAATTATACTGTTACACTAAATCACAGTGAGCAAACAAGAAGCCAGATTCTAATATAGTTTTGATGCCTTTGTTTGAAGTTGCATGGGCAACTTCTCTGGTTGTTGCAGACCTAGCTTCACATCAGTGGCATGCAGAACGGATACAAAGCTGGTCAATCTGGAAACAACTTTTGCACTTTGCAGCTCTGCTGACTGAAATGGAATTTATATTCACATAACTCACTTTCTTAGAGTGCTCACTTTTGGTCACAGCTTTGTATCCTTTAGTAGTGGGGATTTCTAATGCCCTTTGATATGATGTAACATAGATGTCAAAGCCTGAGAGGCCAGCTTGATCATACAGTTAAATTCAGTTTGTACTATTTGTTTTTCCAACTTTTGAAGAGTCATACTTTTTACCATTTTGCATGAGCAGAGCATACTTGGTAAGTGGAGGGTGGGACCGCAGACTCCTGATCTGGGACTTGGCTGCAGGGACCCTGCACGACTTCTTCCGCAGCAGCACCCCAGAACTAGCCCCTGGAGCACAGGAGCTGGCCTGTGATGGCATTATCATTGACATGGCATACTGTCCCAAAAGGTAAGTACTTATAACGTAGCGTACATACTGATTTCTCTGCTTAGCACTCAGCATTTGGGAAAGAGTATGGCAGTTAAACATAACCAGTGGACTAGCCCCCTGCTGTAGTGATTGCAGCTTGTGCGGCCCAAGGGCTACTGAAACGGAGATGGGCACCGCCCTATGCACCATCTGGTGTGGGAGGGAACTTTAAACACCTTACAGCTGTACTGTTACAATGATTTAAACTTGATACATCTTGTATTACTTCAGACTAGGCATAACCTTCAGCATTATTTCCACAGGAATGAGTTTGCGTATGCCTCCAGTGATAAGATGGTGTACATCCGAACCTTCAGCCCTGTGGGGAGCGAGATGACGCTGGTCAACACACTACAGGGGCATGAGGGAGAGATCACACAGGTCAGGAAGCACTCTCAACACTTACCGATGATAATCACATGAATAAAGATCCAAATCAGCTTTGCAATCAGAATTGTTGAGTTTACAGTTAAAAATTTGGTTTTAGATTTCCAGCAAAGTGGTTGAGTTACATTACCATGAAAATGGGGTGAATGATAGTACAAAATGTATAATGTATTGAATTTGTTTTTGAAGGTTCGATGGAATCATCTGACAGACAAGTGGGTGACAGCTTCTGAAGACGGCACACTGCGGATTTGGTCTGAGGACGGCATGAACTGTGACCAGATCCTCAACGTCCACGGAACGGTATGCTTTACTGTGGTTGTGCCATTATTACAGCAATTTGTAGTGAGACCTCTATCACTTGGGTAATTCTAATGATATTAGTATAAGATTATCATTGAAATGATGTTGCGATGTCACCACCATGCATATATCTATACCAGATACACGTCAAACTTATGCTGATGTCCCTCTCCTTGGTGCTGAAGTGGGTTGTAATGATACTGCACTGTCTCCAAATGGTTTATCACTTGAACAGACTGATGTGCAACCTACCTGTATCAAAATGTCCTATGATGGTCCACTGCATATGTTGGTGATTCATGTGATAATAGATGAATTAATCAGTTAGTGACTTCAACTATCATGTTGTGTGCCACCAGGTGAGTGCCCTGTGCATCGACCAAACCAACGGCTGTATGGTGGCAGGGGTGCAGGATGTCATCAAGGTGTATGAATCAGAGCAGTATAAACTGGTGCAGACAAATGTTGGTAAGTTGATTTGAACTCCATATCATAGCCATGTGGAATGAGTTATCAGGGTTGCCTCTTGCAATAGCATTCACAACGACCACTACATAACACCATATTTGGATGTGGGCTTGAATGAAGTTCTAAATGAGAACATTGTAGCTACAGTGTCTTTTCTGAAGATGTGGAGTGTGTACGGTTGACTTGAGATTGTACAGTACTATTTGCCTAGCATATTTTCAATATTTGTTTCTTGTCCTCCTACAGGCCACACAGATGCCGTGCGCTCCATAATACACATCCCAGAAAGGGCACAGTATGTTTCCTCTTCATGGGATATGACCATACAGTAAGTATTTTTCTTGCAATGTCTATTATGCTATCCTGCTCTCTCCAAAATGCATTACTTGCTCCATACCTGCTTTTTAAACAAAATTGATGCCATCAGGCTACATCAGCAGGGAGATGATTAAAATTCAAGTCTCCATGTATAATTTCCAAGTGGAAAGAATATATTAAGTGGCCGGTACTGAATCTTTTATCTTGCTTAATTGTTGATTACAGAATATGGAATGCTTACAAGAAACCTGTGCCTCGGAAGAAGGTACAGCTGGATGAAAACAAGCCCAAGACTTTAATCTTCCAACCAGGAGGGACAATCAGTGACCCTGTGTCAGAATAGATCAATGGACCATGGCTACCAACATCAAATGTTTTTAAGAGATTGCAATTTCAATGTGACTTGTGTATAAATGTACCTACACATGCAGTAAGCCCAAGTGTACAGGATGTATATTTAACAGGATTTTGTGGGGATGCCACAGCACAGTAACTAAAGTGACTATGCTGCTATTTTCTACTTCAAATACTTTTTTTACTTCAATGTATGTATGTTATACATATTTGTAATAATCAAATTGTATACATCCAACAGCTAAATTAGGTGGCTATGTGTTAAATAAATATTTACTTTGATGATCTACATGGAGTCATCTTTGCTTTAATCTTGGTCCCTGCCATAAGTGTCATCAAGTGTCACAACATTTTTGAACCCACAACTCAAAACACACAGTGTAGGACATGATCAGAACTAATGAAAGTTTTAGTCAAACCATATCTATGTCTGAGTGAATCCATCTAAATCATCAGTTTGGTGTTGATTACATGGCAGTCATCACTTTGTTACAGTATACAAGAACACGCGTCAGTTATTATTGGCCTGGTTTAATGAAAGTTTGCAAAATTCTGGGCTGCCACGTCTGTACATGACCCTGTGTGAATGCAGTTTGGCACAAAGACACCAGGATTACCTCCACTGAACTCAGCCATATGTAACATCTTTGATTTCATACAGATCTTGAGTGGCAAAGTGAGACATTTTCAAAGCACACAGCTGCTTTCATCTCTCTCCACTCATTGTGTACCCAAACCAATGTACAGATTACTGGTACGTAACTATATTTGTATACCATCATTATACTTTTATCTATAGTAAATTCTTTTGCTTGCATGGAAAGTATGAATTGAGGTGTTTTCTGGGATTTTAACTGATGTAAACACAGAGAATCCCTATAATGCCTCTATTGATTCAGATGCTAATATCTAGATCATAAAACAATACAACCTAACAAACAAAAAATTGCACAGCAAAATTATGTGCGCTGTAAGACCCAAGTAATAGCAATAATTATACAATACAGATATGTCAATTTATGTGCCACATAGCAAAGGAAAGCACTGAAATAAGGGTTCATAAAAGCATACATTTTTACAATAGCCACCATGTGTTAGAAAAAGGTACTGTCTGCTCCAATAGGGTTACACACCACCCTTATCACTGACACACACTGTTAAACTAGCAGAAACACAGACTAGCTTTGCCTGCTGTTTCACATGGCATAGCAACACTCAACTTTATCAAATATGTGCATGGCAAGCTTTGTTTGTACAGAATGCAACGTGTTCACTGTCATTGAAAATTGATGCAAAAATTGTACTAGAGTTCTTCGTGTTAGTCTTTCTTCTTACACTATGCTGAAAAGTTTTGCACAAATCTGTGCAGTAAGTGGAGTAGTAGAAAGAATCACTTTACTGTAGAGCCTTACTGTAGGTCAGAGATTGTGAAGTCGTCTTCGTCTTCGCATGTTAAGTTCCCTAAATATCATATTATACCGCATTGTAAGATATTTCCTCTTGTAAGAATCATTAATTAAGGTAGGTTGAACAACATATTATGCGCATTATACCATCTATGTACCATTCTATAATTGTATCACAAGCCTTATTGGTCTCAATTTCACAGACAACAAAATATCCTATAAATGAGTGAAAACATAAATTAGCAAGGAAAATGCACAACAAAACACAACAGAATGCAGGGAAGGTACGGACAGAACAGGCTCAGATTGTTGGAAGAGTCTCAAAGCTGTCCTAAAGGAAAATCATCACGGTGTACTGTGCCCTTGTGCCTGTCTGTCCACAGCTGAACACTCATCCATGGAATCTGGAATTGCACAAATGGTGTCTTGCAGGAGGTCAACTGTCTGTGGCATCCAACACCTTCAGGATTTGCTCCTTGATAAATCTGGTGCAGGTGGCTGCCTCCGGAATCAGAAACCTGGACAAAACAGAACAGACCAGTACATATTTGAAGACTAGCCTATCATGAAAAATGTGAACAGAAGATTTGGATAAAAGACAAAGCTGTTTCATTGCCTGAGTAAGTTGTAACGTCCACCATGAATCATTCCTTAGCTAAATCGAGTCGCTACTTAAGGTGGTTAAAGGTCTTGTCATGTGATTCCCCAAAACCTATCTGCTTCTGAATTTGAAGACAGTTCTTGGCTCACCTCTCCATGCCAGTCACCTGGACACCCTCCTCCTCACTGATCCCATACTTGAACGTGATCAAATCAGGATGTCTTTTCTTGGATGTTATCTTCACAACTTCTGTTAGCGCATGTCTGGACTGGATGAACGACATTCCTGTGGATACAAGAATTGTAGTGAAAAAGGGCCCTATTTTTCAATGACACTATTTTGTACATTGCTTCCGACAATGCAAAACTCCTCCTAAATCCAAAGAGTTGATACATACATGTAAACCTTTTAAAGCAATGTCTATGCACAAGGTGAGATAGATGCATTAGATGTTTGTATGTCAACTTCAACTTATTGTCTGGAAAAAATTAAAAGGGTAATGTACATAATTCACGTCGTCAAAAATCTCACCTTTTCTGTCTGGATTGTCTCTCAAAACATACATGTGAGTGCTGGTCAGTAACAGGTGGCTGAAAGTGGACAGAAGGAGAAAAATCAGCAATCATTAAGGCTTTGTTTTGCTTCCAAGCTATGTCTATGTACTAAATGTTTCTTGATCAGTTAAGCTAAATTCTCTTGATAACTACTATGCTGACATATTTAAGGAATAGCTTGATAGTAACTTTACATTTTGATTATAGATTTAAAGAAGGCACAAATGGTAAATTTTGCTGATTAAATTGCTGTTATCCACAAGTCAATAGATACAGATGCAGAAAGGAATCCAAAGTCAAAAAAATTTGACATCCTGTTAGTATGGTGTCGAGTATTTATAAAATTTAAGAAAATTTTTTTTTGCTGTACAAGGTCCTTGATGCAAACAACAAACCTTGGCAGTAGGTGACCAGACTCCTTGACCTCTTGACAGGGAAAGTGCTGAATAACATCTGGTTTCTTCAACCACGTGTCCAAGTTGACTACTTCATGTTCGTCATCAGACACACTGAAGTTGTCCATCTCATCTGATGGCAGGATAAACATGCACATCAGTATAATAACATATAAAGAAAAATCTTTCAAAAAGAAAGAAGGTAAAAGATAACCAAATCCTCTCAAAAAGTACCGAAAAAGACTCATAAAGACAAAGATTGAAATCTGAGAAAGTAAACGCCAATAAAGAACATACCGTGGTCATCTTCTTCATCCCCAATACTGAAGACTGGTTTGACACCACGGTAGGGCTTGCCTACTTTGTCACTGCTGCTTACATGTCTAGAATACACAGGGAGTACATAGACAGAATTTATTTCAATTGAAGTGTAATCGACCATGCATGAAAATCTACATGGCTACGAGGTGTCAACACATAACTTACATCTTAATATTGCGTTGAATAAGTGTTTGTGCTTGATATGATATGATGTCAGTTTTATTTTCTCTCATTTGTCAAACATCCGAGACCCAAGATTGATGATGCGCTGCACGGACATGTCCAGGTCAGTACAGTAATAGCACCAGTCATTCCACACAGGGTTACAAACTTTCTATAGAGCTTTCCTGTCTACGCCAAAAATAGTTACTCAAGCAACTGGATAAAATTTTGTGTTCTTTCCTGTCTGTTTAGCATAACACCAGTTCAGTTCAGACCCATTACCTCAATGTTCATAGGGGCGTCACAACAGCCAACATCAGTGATGCAAGATAACACTAGAGGTCATCTAAATTGTACCAACAGCATCAACATTGAAAACACTCACCTTTCTACAGGCCCAGCCCCCTCTGCCAGTTTGTCCTTGAATTTGGAGAGTTGTTCCTTCATGACATCTGACTTTTGTCTGACAGCACTGGACAGTTTGTTGATAAGAGATGCTCCCTGTGCCCCAGATCTCTGTAAACCAAATAATCATGATTGTTACATGTGTTCCGTTTTCAATGTCATAGCGAAAAATAACACCATTATGTTTGGAAGTGTCATCTTCTATGTTGTAAACTGTTACAGGGCAATACTGAATGTTACAGAAAACACATTTTTTTGAAAAGAGAAATCTCATTCAGACAGAAAAATTATGTATATTTGACACTTTCCGGATGAAAGATATACCTAAGTTACTGTCATAAAACTGTATTCTGCAAAGACTATAAAAATATTGCTTCACAAATCACAATGGATGTATTCATCATTAGATGATGACAACTTTATCTGTATCCACAGCCTGTGCTTAAGAAATCACAATGTTTGTACAAAGCAGGTAGGGATGCATCTTACCCCATCATGTTCCCCATTGACATCCTCCCCTGCTGTAGACACTATACAGGTCCTGACTGAGAAGTTAGAATCACCTTTTTCTTCTCTCTTCACAAGCTCAGTGTGTAGTGCTGCAGAGATACAAAATCATTATTTCAAAATTGAAGGTGACTTACATGGACTGGACAGAACTTTCTTACATGTAGACATACTAAACTGACTAATCAATGGTACAAAAGTTCACTCACTGTTAAACAGTTTACCTACTTAAAGCTAAAAGCTTAAAAGCCAAACTGAACCTTCCCTCCGAAAAAAAAAAAATCAAATAGAAGGACTAAGAAATGCAGAATCAAAAGGAGAAGACACCTTAAAACAATGGAAGATTGTATATGGTAAAAACAACTTAGTATCATAAAAACTATTTGAAGATACTTGCCATGATAGCCTCCTCTGGCTAAGCTGATAAAGGCTGTATGTCTCTGTAAAATGAAAGGAGTCACAATTAGTTTCTTGAAAAATCCATTCTTTGCAGTAGAAAACAAACATAACACATTACACAAAACGTGGCAAGGCATTCTTCTCTCTTTCGTTATATTGAAGGACTAGATATTTGTCCACAAAATCCTACAAATAGTATCCAAGAAAATGCCCCTCCCCTGACCTACCTGTAGGAAGTGTGCCACCACCATGTGTACATACTGGTCCTCCTCGTCCCGCCCACTCCCCATGAAGCACAGGTGTTCCCCACCTGCCACCGATCCTGCTGCTATCGCTGTGCGCTGGGCTGAAAACAAGGCTTGCACAGCCAGGGCAAACTCAGTCGGGACCTGCAACATCTATGACAAGAAGCGCTGATATTGACTTCTGTCTTACCATGGAAACACAGAGGCTGACAGGAGTGGCAGGAGGTATACATATTGAGCTGGGATTGTTATTGAGGGTGAGAAACATCACTGGTCAACTTTAACTTCTTTGTGGCTTTGTTTGTGGCTATAAGTACTGTAATTTTAAACTTAAGCCATGTATCACAGAATGAAAAGTGAAGCTATCTAGTATAGTGCAGGGATTTATGCTCCCTTCACTTCAGTCTAAATCCATCACTTGATCTCACAATTAAACAAGAGGAGAACATTAGTACATACCAGATTAGCATCTAAATGAAAAGCAGTGGAAAGATGCCCAGTATTGTATTGGTCAGCAGGCCTGCAATCCACAACAAAATAGTGGACACTGTCGCCCTGGAGTAAGAAGGTATTACAAACTGATCAATGGAATGGAACTTTTAGAATTTAGGCATCTTAGTTGTCATAATGCTATAAAATATGACAATCACTTGAGACAGCACCAAAGAGGCATGCTCTTTGACTTACATGACAACTTTAGGATGGGCTCTTACATGTTGTCAGTTTGCACATGATAATGAACTGATCTTACATATAACCATTTCAGCACTGTAAACCTGTTTGGTCAATAACCTTCTATTGGAGATAAAATCTGAGTGGATGTAATAGCAGTAATAACAACCTGCGTGTTTCTAGCAATCTATAATTTGTGAAGAGCAATGGACAGTTACAGTCTTATCTACCCCACTTACATTAGAGTCCTCGGTGGCCTGCAGTAGTTCAGCCACAGACACAGGCAGACACAGGGCCTGGGACAACATCTCCTCATTACCTGCATCTTCCCTGGCTGTCAGACTGCCTCCAAACATGTACTGGTAATCCTGGAACCAACAACATGATTAGACTCTTCTTCTTAAGAGAAACAGTCGGGGTTTTCGCGATGAACTCTTCAGCGCGAACTTAAAACCACCGTGAAAAGCCGTTCCATTATGTGACTGTAGCACTACTATTGTTTCAACTGCAAACTCAAAACCACCGTGAACACTCTATTTTCTCCCTACCACGAAATTAAATCAATGCAAAAAAAATTCTGCATTTACAGTATCTAATGTAATGGCACATTTTCAAACTTTTTAGTTTGATAAATTAATATCCATTTTTGGCATCTTATCTGTATGTGACCTCTCATCCAGGTCCTGGATCCTGGTCGCGCATCCTTTATCGACTAGGGGTGCCTGTTTTAACCACAAGTACATTGAGACTGTAACCTACACAAGGGCGTCTTGATGACAAGAATTCCTTACCTTTCTGAAAGACTGGGGAGTCCTTGAGGAGTAGTACAGAGCCAGAGCACAGAAATCCTCAATATCTTCAGCCTCAAGCTGAGCAGGAAAGACTTTTAAAGTATCTGCAGCAAAGATTGTTCAATGTAGATCAGACATCACAAATGTGTTTTGTTTAATACCTTGGTTATCACTCAGTGCTTTCCAAAACGTTTAATTTGAAAAAAATAATTAAATGCATAACTACTAGTACATATCAAGCATAGTGCCATAAGCAGTAAAAAGTACAAAGCTTTATTGTGTGATTGCCAGTTAAGTGTATCAACTGCTACTTTTTGTCGGTAAATGTTGGTCTTGAACAAAACAGTTACTGTAATAACTGCCATATCATGTCTTGGCTTAATAACTTTTCTTAAAACTTAGGTCCTTACCCAAATAAAACATTAAGAACATGGATGAATGCATCAGCTTAATCAGAAACAACAGTGTATGTGTACATACCTATAATGACCTGCTTGTCTTCATTCTCCATAGGGAGAATCTGTTCTCTGTGGGTGAAAAGTAAAGTTGCTTGATAAACAACATCACTTAATTCAAAAGGCTTTCCAATCAGCATGTCAATGGAAAGTGCTTTAGCTACATGGATTTGGAAAATTGTCAGTGTTATCTAAAAACAAATCTCTTTCGAACGTTTCGAGTGACATCCATCATCATTCTTCTTCAGTTTCACCAACTGTCAATTTCAAACTATACTTACTTGGCATTGACAAGTATGACTAGTGCAAGGAAGAAGAGGAAGAAGGGGTCAGCCTGCTGTAAGTACAGGTCCCACATGGGCTGCACCACACCCAGCTCACAGGGGCTCGCAAACAGGCTCTGGATCTGCAGGGGGAACAAAGGGGAACAATATAGGTGCAGAAGAATAAGGCCTCAACATGTACATCCTTCAGGAAAGAAAGTAGACATTTTAAGTGTTTATGATACTAACGTTTGAATACAAAAGATGTATGGATACATAATATAACACTTCATATTTCCACCTGGCAATACGGCATGCTAGTATTGCTACATGTATTTCAAATATGGTATGAAAGAGCAGTCTGTCATTACACATTTGGTTGACGAAGCGCTTGTGTTATTGTGTTAAAGCTTGTCATCTTTATACCACATATTAGATATACTGTGAATGTGTAACACCACCTGATGCCAGCAAAGCTAGCTACTGTAGCTTATGCTGATAAAAATACCAAAAGTTTCCAAAGAACAGAGAGAATCCTTACCCACATAAGAGCGTACATCTCTGCTGATATCCTTTTAGTGTCCAGAAAGTTGCAGAGCTCAGGATCATGGTACAACAGTAACAGTCTGAACAGGTGGAATGGCTTCCCATCAACTTTGCAGTCCCTGATGAGAGAGGAGAAAGAACAATCAGAGTTACTTCTTCCAACATTTCATCTCAAGATTTGACAAAAAACGGTGTACAAAAGTAAGGAAACTTCATAACTATATGTTTTACTATTGTTATTGTTAGAAACAGTGAAGAATATCTGTATTTAACATTTACATACACTGTTATGTTTCCAAAGACATTTTGCCGATTGTATTATGTGAAATCTTAAGGGTTACATTAATATTGACTTTTCCCTCACAGTTACAGGAATGATTGAGCATTTGATCATATTGTTGGAAGTTCAGAACACATCTTCTAAGTTAGTTAATAAGTTAAAAATCATGCATGGACTGATGGAGTAGACAATGCCTACTGTGTGTGACATGCTTAACTATTATTCAGTTATTACCTTGGAATATATTTGGTCATGACGGCATAGAAGCAATTGTACAGATCTTGTCTGGGTAGACGAAGTGGAATAAGAGGAGCCAGAATATCCACCCAGCCATTCCTAGAGGCGTACTGTAGACTGCGAGACTTCGCGTAGAACGTGAGAACTGACTCCATGTCACTCAGGAGGGCCACCTTTTCCTCTTCCAGATCTTCATACTTTTCTATATAGAAATGTCCTTCTAATTAATTATCAGATATAATCATCATACATTAAGATTATGTTACCTTAAATTCTAAATAACTTCGTGATACAGGAAGAATTGGTTGCCCTACATGTAGCCTGTCAACAAAATGATGCCCATCATCCTAGCTTTATTTTTAATAATTCTAGATTTGTTTTCAAAAGAGCTTGTCCAGTTGCCTTAGCACAAATAGCTATAGAGTAGTGCACTGGGAGAAGTACAAAGATTTAACCAAATAGTTTCCCAACTTGATGATCAATTGTAACGCAGTTGGTCCCTCATGACCTACTTTGTTTGTATAGGCATGTATCACACCAAAATCTATATATCCGTACTTAATATCAATTGTGCAGTTTTTGTTTGGATGGTTATGAAAATCAACCACTTTTCTTAGCAGCTGGTAATTATGTAATGTATCCAATGTCTCTTTCAAGTTTGATATAGTTAAGTACGGATATATAGATTTTGGTGTGATACATGCCTATACAAACAAAGTAGGTCATGAGGGAACAACTGTGTTACATGTATGATGTCACACTTCATGATACTGTTTAGTAGAGCAGTCTTACCAAGAAGGTCGAGGCAGTCTTGCCTGAGGACGTCCTGTTGTGGTAAGTCAAACACTCCATCCCAGGACTCCATGGAGTCTCCCTTTGCAGCTACATTCAAGCAGATCTAACATGGGGAAAATGTTCAAAATGTTTAAAGTTCCAGGAGACTTCTACAATGGAAAAGACCTACTGATACATGTACTATGATGTCATTACACCAGTTGCTACTATGTTGTAGATTTGACAAAATAACC
Source organism: Branchiostoma lanceolatum (assembly GCF_035083965.1). NCBI lineage: Eukaryota > Metazoa > Chordata > Leptocardii > Amphioxiformes > Branchiostomatidae > Branchiostoma > Branchiostoma lanceolatum. Next base: position 22,175,636 of record NC_089725.1, on the reverse strand, counting down.
TGCCGTATTCCATCTCAACAATTTCAAACAAGGTGGTCAACTCCCTTAAAGGAGTCCTAAACTCCAGAAGGCGGTGTTATTTTCCACTAGATTATGTATCAATCAATACATAATTCCGCTTGTGGTGACTTACACAAGGTGTGCTTTTTAAAACAATATGATACTCACTAAACCCCTGCAGACCCTACCAGTGTATTCCCTATGCGTAAACATACATTTTCAGACGTGGATATTTTCGGGGTAAATGAAGGTGGTTAAGGACAATAAGAAGACCAATTGTTAATAAGATATACAAGAGCACATAGCAAGAAGATCTTTCTTAACCACCCTGACATTCTTTTTGTAATCTAACTTTTGTAAGGCATGGTCAGGCACATTGTAAAAAACACATAGGCTGAGGGTCACCTGGGGAATTTGGTAGAATACTGAATACTTTTGGATGCGCACGGGATAGTGGGTACTTTATCGAATACTGTAAAAAATATTCATTTCTACTTCCTAACATTACCATCCATTGGAAAATAACTCCCCCCTCTGGACTTTAGGACTCCTTTAAGGTTTTGTATAGTAGATGACTCCGCACAGATATTGATTTAATCTTACTAACAACGGGCACCTTTGACTCCTTCGAGATAGATACCCTCCCAAAGACTTGTCAATAATCTGATTAAAAGGAAACTCAAGGCATGCTATGGAATAAGCAAATCTTCCCTCATCCCTCGTGGTCTGTGTATGTCACAACGTCCATTCGTTATGCATGATAATGGGGGAGCGTCTGTGACAGAGCCCATATATGCCTTCACAACAAGCTAAACATTCAGCCTTTCAGGGCCAATATTTGACATGCAACTATTTGAAGAAAGAACTTAAGAGCTTGCCACCATAGATTTTTTTTAATACTGATTTACACCAGTAGCTAAACAATAGCTTAATGGATAGCTCAGTGGAACTGAGGGACCGAATCTGTCAATGGCCATTTTCAACTTACTGGCCATGGTGTATTTTGACCAGGTGTTGGCGATTGGTTGCTTTTGTTAATCATCACTTGAATATGTGTACAATTTTAGTACAATCAATCATGGTGTTGTATGTTTTTTATGCTGTAAGAGGGAAGCTGGGCCAGGAGGTGATGTCATTTAGCATAACTGCTGTTAGTTGGTTTAGTCTCTGCTGGTAGCAAACACATTTTCTTCTGTCACCGTTTTTTATTGTATAAATGTATTACAAGGACCATAGCCATAGGACGAATATATATATGTTGTAAATACATGTAGCTAACTGTGGATCCAAATAAATGTCAAGTCAAGTCTGACAAAGGCAGTCCCGTTACTGTATACTGTAGCTATCATCAATGTGTCCACAGGTCGCACGCCTTAACCACTTGGCTAAAAGGTCTAGACCAGTTAGACTGGCCAGTTGGAGGCGCTTGAACCCCACTGTAGTGCGTATTACGTGTAGTATCAATAACGAGCATGTGAGCCTGACATAAACAAGTTACAGCTGTGACCAAGAGACAAACAGTTCCCACTCACCTTCCATACTGCCGCTCTGAGTTCCTCAGGAACCTGTCGACCCTTGCAGATGTTCCTGATGATTCCAATGTCACAGCTGCCTTCTAACACAGCTGTCTCCAACTCCACCTGCCTGGGGAGCAGGAGGGGTGTGTGAAGATGATGGGGAAATATAACATAACTTTTTGACTTGACTTCTTACGGTACAAATGACAGGTATCATTCTGTTGTCATATCAAAATGATGAGGTGACAAGCTCTGAGTGAGTCTTTGGCAGGGATACTCAAATTGAGTCTACCATGGCAAGTTCAATTGTCATGTAACTTAACGTTATAACATTAATTCACAGCTGATCATGACAAATGGTATCCCAACTTTGTTGTTAAGAAATGTCAAAACAACAATAACGTTATATGATCATTAGGTCAAACATGCTATAGATGTGCAAACATCATATTTTGTAAATTTGTGTAAGTCAGTGATTATGCATATGTCATGACCACATGACCATCACGTGTACATTACTATGACCATGAAACGGTCCAGTTGCTGCTTGCTTGCTATGTTTACCCAAGGTTAGTGTACAACCCCTCCAGCTGTCCTCTCACTACCAGCTACTGTCCAAGGGGCGGGGGGAGGGGGGTCGAGCAACCAGACTTGTTATTGTGCTGTCGTGACGACGTTACGGCCCGTCCTAATTTTGTCAACCTCAAAGCGCATCTTCAAGTGCGGCGGAGCGTTTGAGAAACCACTTAACGGCCCGGAGAACGAGCTATTTCAAGTTACAACCAGCAGAGTAATGTCCATCCTTACCAATCTTCCGACTCCAGCTCCTGTTCGTCTACTTCCGCCATCTTGGTGACGTGTCCAACGCAAACATTCGTGATTAATGACGTTATCACTAATATGCAAATATCATCCCACTGATCAGCTTGGCATTTAAGCAACTGGTTCGATATGACGCTATTAATTTATACTGATAGGTCCAATATTACGACAAAAGAAGACTTCCGTCTTCGCTGGCCACTTTTTAACAAGACCTGAATGATGACGTCATATCAGTAGTATATTGCACACAGCACGAATATTATTCTAAGGAGGCTAATCATGTAATAGCGCAATGTGATTTCATACGTAAGAATTTTGATAGCTTACATCTGTTTTCGTTTTACTGTACTTTTACAATCCATGCAAGTGCATATTACATACTTAGTTTTATGTGTGCATATTTTTAATACTTTTACCTTATTGAAAAAATAATGATATATTGGCTATATATGTTACTTAATCTCCTTCTGATGTATTTCTAAGAATGAGTGCATCTTTTATCAAAAGTTAGCCTTTTTCAAAAGTTAACACACTTTCAATTCCACCACAGGAATACATTAATCAGAGGTGTGTGTATTAAGCATGTCTGGCAGTGACTCTTCACCTGTGGCTGGTAGGGCATTCAACATGTCAGGGTGGGTATCTCATGTTCTCTGGGGATTCTTCTACTTTAAACATGTGTGTGTGTGTGACCTGGAGGTTATCTGAGCTATCAAATGCACAGCAAAAAGTTAATTTTCATAAAAGCTGGAATGAAACAGCATTTACAGGTCTACTGTTATAACGTTATAACTTATAAGTTAAAAGTGATTCTTTGAAATGTCAATGTGAAGGATGGCTTTTATAGCCTGAGTGTCATCCTGTTTCAGTTCCAGGCTCAACTAGCCTGAGTTCCAAGTCTGAGACAAAAATTGTTGAAAGGATGATTTTTCTGCTAACAGGTAAGCCCCTACATCCTGAAAATCAAGGATAAGAATCCCTCTGCCTGTTGGATTATTCCAAAACAATCAATTTACATGAGCCTGAGTAGTGCTGTAGGTGTCTGTGGTTCTGATATTGTGAATTATTAACAATTAAGAGTCTTCATCGGTTCTTAGATTACCAGCAGTTTATTTTAAGTTAACCAATGCAGCAATATGATTTGTCCTTTCTAATAGTTGTTACATCAAAAAGTCAAGAATTACATTAATTTGGTACGATTGGATTCACATAGCACAATAAAAGTTTTTCTCAAAGTTTGAATAGTGGTGACAATAGAAATAAAAAGAGAACTTGACAGGTGCTTTGATACCTCTATAGAGACATTACTCTTCATGTACACTTCTATATCTTTCTTTGTGCATCTAGATACATGTATCTCCCATTCAGTATTTGGTCACTACCTTTTACACACTACTGTAAATAATGCAGCTTTCTGTTCGGCCGCATCAAAACATTTCTTCCGAGTAAGTGTCAGCATTAAATACACAATCAATCTTCTTCACAATAATTTACTTTCTCCATGATAGCTACCTTGAAGGAATGTACTGACGATATATTCTCCCGACTCCACCAACAGATACATTGATTAACTATTGCCACACGGACTATCACATAACACAGCATATATGTACTTTACAAGGAGTGCACATCCACCTATTGGTTGAAATCTAACTACATGTACCAGTATATATAACATTTAATGTCTGAGATTTCCATGACATACTACTCATATTGAACTAGTCCTCCAAGTTCCGGAAGGCAGTCTGCATATCTTCATACAACTGGGCGTACTCAGCCTTGATCTTAGCTTCCCCGTCCTTCACTGGATCCTAAAAAAACAAATTCTGAGTGTTAATTAATGATTTCACAGGTTATACGTACACATGGTATATCAGAACTACCCCCCCAGCCCTCATACCACTATACTTATGTAATCAACAATTGTACATGTTATGTAACCTAATTTGTTACGTAATCTACAATTTAGATTCAACAAACAAACCTTGTCAACCAATCGTAATGTACAATTTCTATAAAAACTGCAGACATAAAGATTGCATAGCTATTGTGTACCACAGCACCAGTGTATCACCTGTATTGATTGAGCAGTCTGATTGTATCAATCAACTGAAATGCACAGGGCGAGTAGCATAGTCTCCTGGCTCCCGGAAATCGAACCCAAGCCCACCAGCACACAAAACCAACGCAGCTACCACTAGACTAAAAGTTCCAGACCAGTTAGACTGGTCAGTAAGTGGCACTTGAACCACACTTCTTCCCCTTTTCTTTTTTAGATTCATCCTCAAACCACACTTTTACACAACGGCAAACAATAGCATAAACATGAATAACTACCACCACACACCTTGAACTTCATGCTGCTGAGCCTGTAGAGAATGTCGCCCATGTTGTCCCGGATTATAGCCCAAGTGATCTTGTTCTCACTCTGTGCAGTGGTTTCCACGGCATGTCTGGCCATGTCATAGAACGCCAGCAAGTTTTGGATCATCCCAACAGTCTTGTAGAATGGGCAGAATCTAAGAAAGAACCATGGGTACTATGTCAAAAATGGAACATGTATGATAAATGTGCACACATGCACATGCAAGATGTTTTTCTTCTATTCAGAATATCAAAGAATTAGGATGTTTTTGATATGCTGGGCTTTCCTACCTGTCATAAGCAGTGTAACCATTCTGCTGTAGGAAGTCATCCTTGATGAGTCTGGCCACCTCCAAAGTGATCTTGTCTGTCTCAGCTAGGGAGCCCTACAATAGGAGTAAAGTTCAGTGTTGGAACCGTGATATGCATCACCTTGTCTCTTTTGATGGGCTTAAGTGAACATAAGCTTACCAGCAAAACTTTCAAAAACTATGCCTACCAGGGAATTAGTATTCAGCTGATTAAAGAAATGCACTTGAATTCAGAAATATGTCTACCAACCTTGCCAACCAATTGCACAATCTCTGACAGGTCTTCCTCCTCCTGTAGGATCTCTTTACACTGTAGCAAGGAAGAAAGTCAGTCAGTGCTTTATGTGTACAGTAACACAAGACTCCGGATACAGGTATGTTAAAAAAGACCCAATGAGTAGATCTATGGTAGAACAAAGAAGGAAGCTGTCAGATATCATAATGACATGATCACAAGTTTTTCATCTTTACTAGTCAGTTTTTGTAAGGAATTAAGTTGGATGATTTGCAGATGTCCCGCAGATATGTAGATGAATAATTAAGCTTTCTACGGAAACAAAAAACAAGGCACACTAAACTGCAACACACAGACAACAGTTGAAATGTCTACCTTAGTCCGGAGTGGCACAAACTCAGGAAAGTGCTTGTCGTAGTACTCCTCCAGGGCTCGCATGTACTTGCTGTGGCTGATGATCCAGTTGATGGAGGGGAAGTGCTTCCTCTGGGCCAGCTTCTTATCCAGACCCCAGAACACCTGCACGATACCCAGGGTGGCCGAGGTCACCGGGTCGGAGAAGTCACCTCCTGGTGGGGACACTCTGCAAGGAGAGATGGACAGGTGTACTTCATGTACCTATTCTAACAGCCTGGACCTTGTACCTTGTACCTTGGTCAGTAGTCCAGGGTCATGGGGGTACGGCATTCTTTTACATATCAAATATCAAAATGTTTCATTTGTACTACATGTGTTTGGTTTTATTTTGCATCACATTTATCAGAATGAGATCAGAAAGCTTTTTTATGCAATTAAGAGGGACAGATGTGTAATGGAAAGCAGAACATAGTCAAAATTGTCATGATCAACAATATGTGGGTATCCCAACAAAAAGTTTTCATCATTTTATTTATTGGTTTGGCTGCAAAAGACTACAGAATTAATTAATCAATACGACAACACTACTCCCACAGACTGTACAAACTTTACCGTACAAACCTATTTTGTTTGTGCACAGCAAGAGTTCTCACAGTATCATGTTTATATGTTGAGCGAGGTGAAGTTAGTAGATTACTTACGCTCCAATAATGCTGACGCTTCCCTCTCGTTCAGGGTTCCCTAGACACTTCACCCTTCCTGCTCGCTCATAGAAGGAAGCAAGTCGTGCACCGAGGTAGGCAGGGTAACCAGAATCTGCAATACAGGCAGGGTATTACTTGAGATGGCCACATACTTCAACTGGTGTATGTTACACAGATGTACAACATACATGACTGACATGAGGTTACTCAAAAGTGTGTAAGAGCTGAGTTGCATACTTTGACTCCAGCCACTTTTTCTTTACAATTTCTCTGCAGTAAAACATAAACAGTCACTTGTAATGGAGTACAACTCTGTAGTCAACCCTTTTTGAAGGACAGAGCTATAAAGGAAACATGTGAGATGAACATAACCTAACCTGCAGGCATTTCAGCCAAACGTCCAGAGATCTCACGCAGCGCTTCAGCCCATCGAGAGGTAGAGTCAGCCATCATGGAGACGTTATAGCCCATATCACGGAAGTATTCAGACAGTGTGATGCCTGAAACAAACACAAGGCAAAGCATGTTTTAAGGTTTCATAATGTTACACTTTTTTAGACACTAACTGACTAACAGTACCGCAAGCAATGATAGAAAAGGCAATTCCACAATAAAAATCTTAAATAAAAAGAGGTAAGTGGTAACAGATAACGACCGGAAATATGTGAATGATACACATAAAGATTTGCTGCCCCGTAGCTTCCAGCTCTAAATTGCGTACTCAATACTTAATGCATTGTTTTATATTGTATCATGCATTGTTTTATATTGTATCATGATATGAAGTGCCTAAGTGTCTTATTGTCGTATTCAGTGTACATGTAATTGTAATGTTGAGTGGTCCGCAACATCAGCTTGTCTGCCTGGCGTTCCACTGTGTATTGTATTGTTGCAATTTCTAATAAAGAATAAAGAATGATACACATTCTACAGAGTGATCTCCATGAGTCTGTCATGTACCTGTGTAGATGGAAGCCTCTCGAGCAGCCACAGGCATGTTGGATGTGTTAGCCACCAGCGCTGTACGTTTCATGATCGACTCAACAACTCCATCAATCTCTATCGACAACTGAAGGGGAAGAGACAAACACAGGACACCCATAGGATCATTAGGACTTTGGATAAGTTGCATAGACCTTATCGGTGGCTCAGTAACTATGTACACTCATAATTTCAGCTTACTTTACACAAGAAATCATACACCAATTTTAAACAAACATGCATACACCACACTGTATGTGGGACCCTTTGTAAAATATGCTGATGACTGACCTCAGGAAAATCTCTCAGAACCTCCGACATCTCATTTCCACGTTCACCACATCCAACATAAACGATGACATCACTGTTGGAGTACTTGGAGACAGACTGGGAGATGACAGTCTTCCCACAACCAAAAGCACCTGGAATAGCCGTGGTACCACCCTGCACACACCTGGGACAAGAGCAGTGAATAAAATTACATTTCCTCTGCTACAATAACAGATCTATTACACAAAAAGTAATTTAAACACAAACCTGATAACTTCTATAATTTGTAACATGATAAATACTGAGTTCTCTAATACATAGCTCTTTCTTGTTTATGCTATACTGCCTGAATGGCATACAAACACTTACGGGAAGAGAGCATCCAGCACCCTCTGGCCAGTGAGGAGTGGGAAGTTGGCTGCCAGTTTCTCTGACACAGGACGCATCTGTCGCACAGGCCACACCTGCAACATGGTGAACTTCTCCCGCTCACCATCAAACTCCGTCTCCAACACAACATCCTGCACAGATCAGGGGTTTTAGTGCAACGTAATGTACATGTGGGCCATGGGGGCAGTATAAGTTATACCAGGGTAGAAACTAAGGAAAAATAATGTACGTGTGCAAATGAAACACCTTAAGCAAATATAGTTTTCTATACACTGGTCAAAACACGTAACAACATTAAGCATAGCAAATATTTGCATATTCACAACACAATAAATGATTTTGAAAAGGAAGTGAGCCACACACTCTACCTAACAGCATCAGGTATGCTATTTGAACACTAACTTCTTAAAAAGAAAAGCTATTCACTGTGTGAACTAATCAGCAATACCTATATAGTTATTAAGTGTAATGCTTACACTGATATCGTAGTTGCCTGGCTCTGCTATGTAGGTGACAGTTCCATGAGCCTTGGAGGGAAGTAGCAGCTTGTGTCTGATAAGTGTGTTTTCATGTACCAGTCCATAGATGTCCCCTCCAGTGATGTGACTGCCAACCTACAAGAGACCATCAAATGCAAAAAAGAATCGTGAATTAGGCTTTTTACTGTTGTGGCCATCAGTGTCCTAGATATACAAGTCAACAAGCATATCGTATCATACAACACTGCAACCATGATCATGTAACATCACATGTCACAAAGACAGCTGACATTTAGCTCATACTGAACAGACGTCATTGAAAACATGAGGGACTGCGGTAAGCAAGAAAGGCATACCTTCACTCCAGCTTGAGGTTTGAACTCCCATTTCACAGTGCGGCTGAGGGCAGGGGTGTTGACACCACGAGGAATGTAGATGCTTTGTGTCAAGTCACAGATGTCCTTCAGTGGACGCTGAATCCCATCAAAGATGTTCCCTAGGATACCTGGACCTAGCTCTACTGACAGGGGTTTTCCTGTACGCAACACTGGGTCACCAACGGTTACACCAGCTGGCCATGTGGTTAAGGAAATATCTTACACTATTGAAGGTTGGTGTTCAATAGTCATTGATGTCATATTGATGTGTTGTATGATTTAATCACAGCATCTGCTTCAATAATGCACAGGGACAGGTCAATGTGACAATGGGAATGGTGTTCAGCACCAGGGACAGGTTTGCTTATGAGAGTATTGACAACATTCAGCACCAGGGACAGGTCTGCACAGCAAGGTAGTTTATGGCACCCAGTGCAGTTTGTATGCCTGGGATGGATATGGCTTACAAACATTCAACACCAATCAAACTGTATTCTATGAAGTGCAAAACAAATTTACTCTACATCAATCTAACAGCTAGCTGTAATCAGAGTAATCAGAGTAATCAGAGTAATCAGAGGATACAGGTCTCCTCGTACACTTGTATGGTGGCCATGTCATTCTCCAGTCGGATGATCTCTCCCACCAGCTCACTGTGTCCCACTCGCACCAGCTCGTACATAGCTGCGCCTGCCATCTGCTCTGCAGTCACCACTGGAGGAAGATTCAAGGAACAAAATTACTTGCAGTGCATTAACTTTTGTTGATTTGTACCAAAAACATTAAAAAACGTGAAAACATATCTTCTATGATATGCATTTCATCATATGTTTAGATATGTAGCATACCTGGGCCAGACACAGCATACACATATCCAAATTCGCTCTCTCTCTCCGCATCTTTGATTTTGGGCAACTTCTCCATACGTTCACGTGCTCCAGCCTGAAAAAAAAGCCAACAAAATTTATTTCTGACAAACCAGTACACAGCATACCATATAAACTTTAAAGTAACAATGAAACCTATCAGTATGATTAAAAAGGATTGAACTGAATTGAAGGATTGAATTAAACTGGCACAATTTTGTACCCAATTGAATTGTTCATCGTAACTTGTGACTGATTTTGTGTTTACATGATAGTAACATGATACATGTACCTATCTTCTAATACTATTCATTCTATACATTTTCTATCCTAGTATTCAGCACTCAATATTCCAGCAACTTTTTTTAATAACCGTTACGTGCTTAACAATTAATATCATGATTTTCTTTGTACATGGGCTAACGTCGTATGCAAGTAAAAGTTAACCTGTAACATGGTTAGGAATCACTGGTAATACTAGATCTTACGTACAAATCATGAACGTTAACCAGAAGAATGGAATATATACATTGTGACCTTGAAATTATAAAACTATCATTTCACATGAGAAATCTCCAAATATAGCAGAAGTGGTTGGATGTTTGTCTTCTATTAGGTTGGGCCATATCAAGCAGTAGAATCAGTGCATGAGAGTCCTGCCTTGGCTGTGAGATGCTCAGCATGGGTGCAAACGACAGTTATCTTCAGTGCTCTCACCACGGCTCAATAAAACAAAATTATTTCACGTCAACCTGACAAATTCTCATGAAGTAGAAAACTGAAAAGGCCCTACAGAATTGTGAATAAGGTATTAAACATTCTCAAAGGAAAGAAATCTTTTATCATTAGCATTACAAAGACGAAAAAGACGTGCAAAGATGAGTCAGAGCTGTCTTGTCAACCGTGAAATTATAAAACCTTCTTTTCAATTTCACATGAGGGGGAGGGCATGAGATGGGCGTTTTTAAAACCTCTGTGATTTTCACGCACATGCTGTGACCTGAAAACCAAGCAGTGAACTCAAAAGCTATACTCTCCACATAGATAACGTGAAACCAGTTATAAAGGGCTTGAAAGAATCCCATTCTTTCTAAAATCCTCCGTCAACTCACCATTGTGAATCTCTTTTTGCAGCCGGCCTCTGAGCTTTCCCTTGCCTTTGGTCATATGATGATGATGATGTTTCACCTGACAGAAAATAGCGTGAACAGAGCTCAGTATTCGTCAACGGTTTCCTCGAATCTTACCCCAAAAAAGGTGAAAATAACGACAGAAAATTGAGTCGACGTGTCAGTAGTTAAATGTATTTGTCTTTGATTATATTGATTTATGATTTTCTGAAGCCCATTTACCTGAATTTTTGGTTAGAAAAGACACATTTCTGTCGCCCAGCATGCATCTTACCATGACCCCTTCTGCTATTTCCGGTGTCCATGTGGTGTTCGCGGGCGGGAGAGTCTAACGCCGGTACGCGCCAAACTGCACAGGAACGTCTGCCGTTGTCACGTGTTCGGGATAGTTTTGCAGATATCAAGCAACTATGAGAAGGTAATGCGTGTTATCGTTGTGTATCAGCTCTATCTTGGTCGTACGCTTCAGGAGAAATGTGCGAAATTAACCAGATAGCTTTTGCAGCATACCGAAGCAGAATACCCTCCCCCCTCCCCCTGGCTTGGTCCCTGCAGAGTCGACAGTGGGTATCGGCTAGTTGGGAGACTTCTGTGTTCACATTGATGTCCTTATGTAGGTTTGTTTCAGAATGTTAACATGGAAGTACACAGTACACCAGATGCTTTTCGGGCCCTTTCATTCCTCCAAAGAGCTGTAATCGTAGAAAGACTGGCCCATATAATTTTTTTAACATTTCTGCAGGAATTATAATTTTATAGCTCCTGCCAACTGTTTTTGACAGTCATTATCATGGTTAGTATGCATGGTCCATTACCCAATGAGGGTTCAGGTCCACTAGACTCTAGAGTATCAAATAACATGATGTATGTTCCTATTCCTGTAGAAATATTTGACTTTCATGAGAATTTGTCATGTTTCTTCCAGCCGTGGTCAACATATTGAGCTTGGAGATGTTACTCCACATAATATCAAGCAGCTGAAGAGATTGAACCAGGTGGTCTTCCCAGTCTCATACAATGACAAGTTCTACAAGGACGTGTTAGAAGTCGGAGAGCTTGCAAAACTGGGTGAGTATGAAGAACAAATTGAGACAGTTGTTAATGTTCTGACTTCTTAGTTTCCAACATGAATTGTAGTCAATGGTCATTGCTGCCAATAAACGGCATGCTCACTTTATCTAAAATCATTCATTTGATGTGTTGATGAAAGTCAGACAGCCATGTAAACAAGATTTAAAGATAATGGATAAGATATTACTTCCGAATGTTTCCAGTGACACCCATCACTCTTCTTCAGTGTCACTGGAGTGGAATAAAATGGCGGGATGATACATGGGATGAATTGAAGGATTGACTTTGCAATTTGTTTCCACCCCTCTTCCATAGCATACTACAATGATATTGTTGTGGGAGCAGTGTGCTGTCGTGTGGACCAGACTGAGGAATCACGTCGTCTGTACATCATGACTCTAGGCTGCCTCGCACCGTACCGCAGACTGAGGATAGGTGAGTCACAGTTGTACAGTTGTGTTAGTGGAGATCAATCGGGGAACATTCAATTATCATTGTTCCTGCATGGACATTTTGGTATCCATTCACCTTCTTTCTTGGATTCCTCTTATTTGGCGGATTGTTGTATGTTATCATCATAATGAAGAATATTAAATCAGCAACAAAATCAGAATAACAATATTATATCCTTGTAGACCTTAGCCATTGTCAAATAAAGATGGAAGCAAAGGAATTAAGTTTTGTTATACATGTAATTCTTACAATAATCTTCCTTTTATTCCTGCAGGGACTGTTATGCTGAATCATGTGCTGAAGATCTGTGAAGAAGATGGCAACTTTGACAATGTTTTCTTGTATGTATCTATATGTTATATTCAATCATGTATGATTATTACCTAATGCCTATTGATAATCTTAGCAACATATGCTACAAAACCATGTAGGTGTTTTCCTTAGTTACACATTTGTAGGAGATACAGAACTTCACTTGTCCCTTGCTAGTAAAATTGAATTTCTCATGGCTCCACTTTTCTCTTACCAGACATGTGCAGATCAACAATGAAGGTGCCATCCGATTCTACCAGAAGTTTGGATTTGAGATCATCGAGACAAAAAAGCACTACTACAAGAGAATAGAGCCAGCAGATGCACATGTACTGCAGAAAACATTTGGAAGAGGCGACACTATAGAGAGACCAATCAACAGCCAAGAACAACAAGAGGACATGTCGTAAAGTGTAATCACTACCGTATATCCAACCAGCATGTTGTTTCAGCTTATTGTTGACTGTATAGTCAAAGAAACAAACTGCCTGCATTTGGTCACACATGAAGAACATTGCTCATCTGATAAACATTAAGTTTTGATAATGGGAGAAGCAATGGGTTTGCATATTCTTGAATACTGAAGGGGAAGTGACTTCTTTTCAAATAAAGATATCTTTATTAAGCACTACTGCTGACATAATTGAAGAAAAGGGAAAAATCTGCACATCTATATCTGCATGCTAGTAGCTCTTGCTGTAAATCTATGGTGATCCTTCATATTTCACAGTGCTCTGTAAGAACTATCATGCCTTTAAAAAAATTCCATCTCAAATAAAACCATTGGTCACCTCGTTTTTGGTGATTGGCAGATTTGAAAGACATGATTTTCTCATATTTCCTTTGTCTCAGAAACAGGTTAAGGTTGCTAGTATAGGAATGTTGTATCTAACAGAATATAGGCTTTGAAATTACAAAACTAGTGTCAGATTTAATCCATGCTTGATATAGTGATAACATGTACACGGCCTAAAGTAGTTCACAAGGTAACTGGCCAATATTTTTCCAATCAGTACAATGAAACAATGTATGAAGATGGTTCTTTACCTCATATGAGGGGATAGTGGATTGAAGGAGATGCATGTAGAGTATATTTTCCTGACTAGAGTTGTAAACTTTAGCCTCCGTTGCAGACTCTGAAGCGGCTTTTTGGGGGGCTAAATAATACACTTTTTGCAGCCACCCCGTAACTATCAGCCATCCTGTAACCAGCAGCCGCCAGGTTACAGGATGGCTGATAGTTACGGGGTGGCTGCAAAAAGTGTATTATTTAGCCCCCCAAAAAGCCGCTTCAGAGTCTGCAACGGAGGCTATGTAAACTTGTTGTTTTAATGAAGTGTCTGACTTATGTAACAACATGGAAACCGTTCTGCAAAAATAAAAGATTGATTTGGAAAGATGAAATATTGTTTTGCTTTATCATGTTTTCTTTCGGACAAAAGCTATTGGTATGAAAAATATAAGTCCTCCACAGTTCATGATCAGAGATGTAATATAAACATCCTTCTTATTTAGTCTTAGTTTATACAGGTCTTAGTTATCTGTATATGCAAATTATAGTATAGCCTTCAATAAAACATAAAATGCTTCCCTTTTTCATGTGTGTACACTATATAAACAGAATAAATCTTATCTAGGTTGAGATAAACTGCAATAGTATAAGCTACTCTACTGTGTAATCCTTCAGTAGATGATAGCTAGTTTAAGTCATGTGCCACTATGTAGCTTGGATTTGTGTGCATGGTACCGTTCTAGCCAGCATCTGTTATTTTAACAAACATTATGATATAAAAAGAATGGTTCCGACTTTGATTTGATTCAATTAAGAGATGGTAGAGCTCTGGTGCATGGTAGGGAATCATCACCCTTCCAGCTGTTGTCTGGAGTGACCCAGTTCAAGCATTTGTCATCCTGAACCCATAGATTGTGGCCTGAGGCTGAGGCTCCATCTGAATTCAAAGCTCACTAACTCATCGATTCCCTCGAATTGATTGGAAAATTCCTCAAAATCCATCATCAGGAAAGCCAGATCAAAAAGCCCTATTCATACTGAATGGGAAATGCCAAAGATTGATGTCACATATTGTGACCTTACAATTGATTAATTCAATCATCTGGTTAAAAATGAAGGGAGAGCCCCGAACTATGACAGACTTCTGTAAAACAAGTGAGAACTTGACTTTGGGTTGTATTTAGCAAGTACATTTGTATAGTACACTTCAAGTTCAGCCTCCCATCAACTATGTACATGTAAATTAATGTGACTTAAAATGATGATTGAAACACACAAGAAACAGATATGTGTTACACTTTTTATTAGATGTCATAAAAGGTGTGTTGTGTCATACCAAATCAATACCAAATCATCATTACACATGGAATAGGAAAGAAATGGTTGGGTTAACTGAATCCCCCTCCCTCCTTGTCCATTCCTTATAGTTATGGGTGAATCAACAGCTCCTCTGTTTGTTTTTTCTAGAAACTCGGTGGCCGAGCTCTCTGCTCAGGACATCTTGACTGATAATTTCTCGTGAAGCTGGATCTGTGTGTCAGTCAGGTTGGCCAGGTACACCACCATCAGGAGGTCCTGCAGAAAAAAAATGTTAATGTTGTACATGAAAATCAAAGAAATGGTTCTCACTAATGGATTTACAACCAATTTTTCATACACCACTGTCAGTCATACTCATACCAGCGAGGAGTTTGGATCATTTTAGGCTTTCTGGCGTTTACAATAATGACATCTGTCCTCAAAGACTGGAGACAACTTTGTGTGATATCATCAACCTCTATAAACTGGTAAGCAACATCTTTGATGCCCCACAGGTAATAAATGAAACTGACCTTCATCATGTTGTTGAGCATACTCTGGAACTCCTCAGGCTCCATCTGTGGTACTTTAGCCACCAGCTGCATCAGCAGACGTCCAACCACGTTGTCAGCCGTCACCTTCCCAGCCTGGAAGGTCATCACAAGATTACCACATCGTCCAACCTGCCTCTCCAATTACTCACCAAGCAGAGGTTGGTGGAGAAGATTGTGACCACTCTATCATATGCCCTGTTTTCTGTCGGCACTCTCCACCCGACAGAAAACAGGGCATATGATAAAAAGGTCACAATCTTCTCCACCAACCTCAGCTTGTAAAGTATCTCCAATAAGTTTTTGTACAACTACATCTGCTTTCTTCATCATTTCAGTTTTTGGAGTAAAGTTTGAGCATCAAATGGCATCAACTGAAGATGAGCTTTTCGCGCCATGTTACATTGCAATATAACCCAGCGGTAGTTTCCAGGGGTGCTTCCAGCACTAACAAAAAGAAATGATATGTATACAACCTGAACTAGGCTAACCTGTCACAACAAACTTACCAATACATCGTCCACATAGGCAATAACAGTAGTCAGTAGTTCCTGTAGCTTGGCTGCCTGGTTCCCCACGGCAGACAGGTCAGGTAACATGGAGATGGTACTGTTGGGTGCAGTTTTCCCTTGCTGGATCAAACTAACTAGAAGATGATGAAAGAAAGAAACATATCAGCCACCTCTCATTAGTTTTGTTGATACAGACTTGGAGTATTGCATGACATTCAATCATAGGTGATAAAAACAACAAGTTTACATATTGATTATACATGTATACTGCATACTCCTTGTAATTCAGTTATCTGACAAGCTGCAATATTGTTTTTCCCTGACAACATTGCAATGGGAGTCTTTTCTAGCAGTATCAACAACACATCCAAACATACCTCCTACTTTCTCTGCCTCATAGCTCGTGATTTTGAGCTGGAGGGGAGTGAACATCGTACCCATAGTGCCACCTGATACACCCATGGAAGCACTGAAAGAAATGAAGAACAGTGAAAAATACAAATGAATACAAAATAAGCTATAGTTTACATGGTATCAAAGTAAGGGAACAAATGTGGTGACAATGCATTCCTCTTAAATAACTTTTTGGGACTAGGAAAATACTTCCATCTTACCTTGTACAAAATCAAACCTTTAACATAATACAAACATCCAATACATTAATAATGCTGCACCTTTGGTATGCCTTAAATGCCATCTTGTTGCCCCTGAGGTTGGTATCTACAGTCAGATGGACAGGATGGTTGCATTCTCGGGAGTAGTATTCATGAATCAGCACTGAGTGTTCAGTGATGTCTGGACCTGTAGCATACCTGCAGCAAATAAAACGTGTTATAAAATATTTTGCACCATATATTATGTTGACACTGATACAGTTTTGGAAAATTATCAGATTCTAAACTTATTGATATTGTTAAAGACAAAGATGAGTTATTCATCAAAGTAACTGCATACACAAATGATACTGAAAGTTTATACAGACTTTATACATTTGTTAGCTAAAACTCCTATGAGGAAAATTAAACATTGCCAGAAAGATAAATCTGTACTCACCATCCCACAATCACTTCAGAGGGGTTCACCTTTTTGTGAAGTTCATACATATTTTTGGCAAACTCCATGTCAACTGCGACCTGCATTTGTTTAGGAGATGGGAAATATTTGTACAGTACTTTTAGATCTTAATCATCATAACTAAATTTACCAGAAGACTTGATTTAACACACTTTGAAAAGGCTGCATGAGTTTCTCTTGAAATATAGCTAAATACCTTTGTTACAATAACAATGGGCTACATTTCCAGATTATTATTTCATAGATAAATGTTTTATTAGACATATTGAAAGCATTTCAAACTCACCTCATCTTCTGACTCATTGTGTGGCACTGGGAAGGAGTTTGTTACCTCCACTATTTTCTTGTCTGCTGTGCCTGTTGGGTAAAAGGAAACAGTGGTTGTTGCACAATAATTTTGTAGGCTAGAGATATGGAGTGGATTGACACACAGAGTAGAGTAGAATAGATTGATCCATACTAACTCTTACCTCTGCCACGGACAGTCTTATTGACTCACCGTGGTATTGATCTAAGACACAACATTATGTAATGGGTTCTGTGAACGTTCATAACAGCCTCTCCTAAATTACATTCACACCAGATACGAATCCACAGTCTGTCTCTGCCCTCCCCACCCCGCATGGCATGGCTAACCATACGTTTGCTTCCATCCATTGATCGTGATGGTATACAACACTGTAATGAACATACCCAATAAGGTTCCAATCACCCTCTTCGCATCCTCATTTCTCCGTTCGTACGAGTCGACGATACTGAAGAGAACCACTGGGTGCACATGCACACGGAGACCTAGGCTGTGGCCCTCCATTTTTTTGTGAAAAAGGAAGAGACAAGTCAAAGTAACAACGACTCTACATCCGTCCGCCGATTCGGCAAAATCATTCTCATTACTTAAACCGTCATGGTATAAAACTATAAAGGAAAGCGCATGCTTATAAACGTTTTGAATATGTTATGCAGTTTTTAGCTATAATTTTTTTTCATAAAGGTGGAACAACAGTAAAGAATAAAAATCATCTGTAGAGGCGCTGAAATGTCAGAACCTTGGTGTGAGATCTTTCCGCCAGGGAAGGGAAGTTTGTTGACCTCTAACCTCGGGTTTGTCATCAACAAGAGTCTGACAGTGGACAGTGAGCCCAGACGGTCCTGTGTGGAAGGCGTTTCTGATGATTGGTAGGTTTTTGATAAATTTGTAGAGCTCAACGTTGATAACATATTCTCTAGACACCGGAAGGAAATGTTTTTTAGGGTTGCATCGCCGTCAGTTTATAATTTACTCACAGCCAGAGTCCAGATGCATATTCTCCAACCAAGGACTCGAATGAGGTTTCTAACTCTGAGCTGATCCAACCAAGGATTTTAACCTCCTTGATCCAACCAATGATGTTTTATTTGACTGTCGTGTCATGATGTTCTTGTACTTTCATGTAGGTTGATATATAGAGGACATGCCTCTGAATGATGGGAAGATGAACTGGCCCCAGAATGGCCCAGATGACCAGGTCAGGAGCATGGTTACTGAGATCCCCCAGCCAGCCAGCAGGTTTGTCATTCTTGATTCTTGAAAGAAGCCTTTGTACTAGCCACGGCAAAATACATCTTTCCACCAGAGTCGCCGCAGCTAATGTTACCGTTGTACTGATCATCAGTAAAAACTGGAAGGATGACATAAAATATATTTCTGTCCACAAACTGAAAATTTCTTTTAAGACTAACTGAATATTTCTTTCATGACATTTTCATCAGATATTTTGATACTTTTACTTTAGAATCCTAACTAATCCTGTCTGGTTGTCTAGTGGTTGATGACTTTGTTTCCCTTTTCCACAGTGATGATGAGTCCAGTGATGGAGGTTCTGAGGATGAATCAATAGACCCAGCAGCAGCAGCTGGGTATCAGCTGTTACCTCAGGATCCTGAGACTGTCCCAAGTGTTCAGCCTGAGCCAACACAACATAACCAAAGTACATCAGCAGGCATCTTACTAGGAGGGCACACCAGTCAGGTTGGTACATTACACATGGACTATCTGTGGTTGAAAGTTACATCCAGATGAATTATATTTACAGACAAATTACATGTAATCCCTAACACTGGATAAGTTAGGGAGCATACTTCAGTGACAAAAAGTTTATGGATATCGCTTGATATGTTCCAAAGTAAGCTCGATATTCAATTCAGGTGTTATACAAATTTGTTTGTCAGTAAAGATGGTATGTCTGTTTCCTGTACTCAGGGCTTTCCAATACCTGATGCACCACATGTGGAGCATGATGATTTCATCATTGCTGCAGATGAGGACACCACCTGTCAGCAACCTATGCAACCAGGTCAGCAATACTACACTTACACATCTGATTACTACCAAGGCTCCTACACTTGCTGTCCTGATATTTTCAGGGCAGCAAGTGTAGGAGTCCCGGTGATAATCGGATGGCACCCAGGCTACAGCAATATAAACTTTAGCCTTCAATTTTGCTAGATCTCTGATTGTGTCAACAGTTAGCTGCATCATTTATAAATCATCAATGTACCATGTAACATCTGAAACTGGAGACAACAGTTTTGCATGGTGAAAGTGTAACATTGTAGGTGTCTTCGCTCCGATCCATATGTTATGGTCAACATATTAGATACAAAAGCTCATCTTTTTCTAGTAGACATGGATATCTATTTTATATTTCATGATTTAGAGTACATCTGTATTATCCATTTACTATACTCTGTTGTTTACAATCTCTCTCTATTTGTCAGTTAGTCTAAACGACGACAATACATGTACTCACAATACTCTAGTTATATTTACTTATTTCTACCATACCTTAGATCTTATCAGGAGTCCTGGATACACAAGTGTTGCAAGTATTTTCACATCTGTTTGGCCTCCAGTGGAAGAGGCTTTTTGATACTGTAGCTCATGGTGCTGCTCCTTTATTCTGTAGAGCACGCTGAATTGGTGAAGTCAGTGATGGCTGGTTTTCAACTGCCATCTTCAGCCATCCCCAGATGGGCAGAAGAGATGCCTGAGGACCAGTGGAAAGCGGCTGTCATGTCACACATTGGCAAATCGGATGACAGCGATGCTGCACAGGCTGAGGGCACTGTCTCCAGTCAAAGAAGCAACCAGCCCACAGATAACACATAGATGCTATATGTTATGTTATGTAAGAGGCAAGAGCACACTTAATTCTGATGAGACTGTTCATCACTACTGTATTTATATTGTATTGTTTTAAGAGCTAGAAGTATGGGGTGGCACCCAGGGCATTTGAAATACATAAATAGATCCTGTCTGTTGCAAGAACCATGTAATTGTTAACATTATTGCAATCAAAATCTATTCAGTCCTCCAAAATTAGTAGCATGAATATTTTAAAAAATAGAGTAATTCCCATGTTAGGGTATCACCTAAGCTGCTGAAGGTACAACCTACTAGTGTTTTGTATGTACAGTATTTCTTTTGGATATTGAGTCAATTTCTTTTTGCTAGACTTGTAGGGGTAGGTATTTGTACCACACATGGACAATGTACATTTCCATAGTGGAGACTGAATTGATATCATTCCAGAATCAAAACGCATCAAGGGGCATTCTAGATTTACAGTGACTAGCAGAAAACAAATCGTATACAGATGTAGTTAGATATATAAAAAAATTAAAAGGAAATACAAATTCTGCTTGTCTTTGACTGTTTTCTTGAATAGTTCTCACCATTTTGCAATGTTAAAAGATTTACTAAATATTGTGTTGATAACTGAACCTTCTCAATTACTTTTGGATATGTGGTGTACTGAGATAGATAATCCAGGACACAAGCATATTGTTTGTATCATTTGAAATCCTGAGAAAAGGTGTTCAATGTAAAATTTGAATGTCTTAAATTAAGTGATATAAATGTCTGCTGGTAGTCGTATGGCTATTGTATGAGAATTAAGGAGAAGGAATGCATGATAAGCAGAGTAGAAATGAAACACACAAAAAAATGTCTCCTCTCCACAGCAAGTGTATTTTGTCCAGCACTTTAATTGTAGTAAAATCATGAATGTTGCAATGAAGCTGATGATGATACACCTTAATTACATTGGTCCTTCACAGGTCTGAAAAGCATCGTAAGTATTAAGGTCAAATAATAATCCCCAAATCCCTCCAAAAATTTTCTTCATCCTAAATACTTCAAAACCCCACATGAACCAAATCAGAGGTGCGTGTTCCTGAAACCTTAGCTGTGCATAAGAACCTCTCTACAAAACCTGTCTGGTATTCAACTGAGGTACTCTCTGTTTTGTGATACCTCAATAAGTAAAAAAGCGAAACGACGAGTCCAGATACAGTGAATGAACTGAAATTCTTGAAATGTTGATGGGCTGTTGAAAGGTTCTTCAGATTATTTCATCAGTTACAAAATGACATTAGCTGCTACAGTCCTAGCACTTCAACATATTGACAGGAAGAAGTGCCCATGAAATAAATGTTTACACTAATCAACACAGAGCACAAAACCAAATGTCACATCTACAATTCTAATGTTCACATACAAGTTTCCATACTAGTGGACTGATTATTGTGTGGTTTACACAGAAGACCTTGGAAGGCTTTCAAGAGGTCAATATGAATCGAATCTTACATTTATCTCTAAAAGGAAACAATAGCAAGATACTACATTGTATTTTTCTAAACTGCAGTACAAAAATGTGTTCATGTGCTTCTTGGAAATGTATTCAAGCTCCTCCCCATACAACTGATGACAAACCTGTTTATCCCTCCTACAGGAATAACACATGTCGAGAATCGGAACAACTTATTTTTCACAACTTTTCTGTCAGTTCATCAGCTAACAAGAACTGGTATCTATCACATGTCTTTCC
Organism: Branchiostoma lanceolatum; assembly: GCF_035083965.1. NCBI lineage: Eukaryota > Metazoa > Chordata > Leptocardii > Amphioxiformes > Branchiostomatidae > Branchiostoma > Branchiostoma lanceolatum. Next base: position 22,153,681 of record NC_089725.1, on the reverse strand, counting down.
ACCAGTTGCCTTCAACATCCCCTCATGTTAGAAAACTGCAATAGCTGAAGCTCCATCCCTGTCTGTTAAAACCGCCCGGATCGTTCCCTGGACCTAGACCTGGATCGTGACCGGGAGCCGCCGCCGCCGCCGCCACCACCGCCGCCGCCACCAGCTTTGCCCCTACCGCCACGCTCACGTGATCGTGACCTCTTAGATCCTCCGCCACGCTCGTGTGACCGTGACCTACCAGATCCTCTTGTTGGCGGGGACCGAGAACGCTCCCTGGACCGAGACCTGACAGAAAAAAAAAGACATGTAATATGACTGAAGCATTCAAAGTGGATTGACCAACGATGCTTACTAGACCACAAAAAACACAACAGTTTACAAAGAAAATGACTAATCTGAGCTGAAAGCAGTTCAATTTTATAATGTTTAAAATTATGCTTTAACTACAAACTCCAAGCAGACCTATCGGTGGCAAGGCAGCATCAAAAGGCCAACCAGTACCGGTGGCTTTTGATACAGGTTGGCCCTTTTGATACTGCCTTGCCACCGATAGATCTACATACTTGGATAGGTTTTCATTGAGATTACTACAACCACACTGTCCAGCAGTGGTGGTACCTTTTAACATGCATGCCTGAACAGTTTATAGTTCACAACTGAACAAACCTTCGCCTGCGACGCCGGCGACCATACAGCTCTCTCCTCAGCTCACGGGAGATTGGCTTTAAATGCATGAAATTGCAAAATCCACCACGAGTGCATTCTCTGAAAGAAACAAAAAGACATAACATTTCAACATCCTAAGATAAATGCAACCACTACGTCTCTTATTCCAAAGTCTTACTAAAACCCTGCTACAAAATACAATGTAGGATGATCATTTCCCATTGATAATGGCACATAAATATGTTTAACTGACCCCATCTCATACTGACGACAGCAAGCTTCTCTGAAGTCAGTCACGGGAGACAGCTCAGCATGGATGGGCTGTCCATTGAACCAACGATTGTTCAAGTCCTTCACAGCTTTTTCTGCATCCTCCTCATAGCGGAACTGTGGACATAATCAATATTGAGTTCCATCATGGATCAAAACAGGTCACACATTATCGAAAAGGTAAATAATTCACTACAGGTTTTAGTCACCACAAGCATATTTTCGTTGCTTTATTTTATGATATGTAAAAACTAATACTGTATCTAGATGGAAATTATACCAGTTGCTAAAAATTTGTGAGACACAACTGCAAAAACCAGGCTATGTTTGGTTACAAAGAACTTGAATTTTAGTGGGATCACAATTACAGTCTGGTCTTCCGAAGCTTGTATTTAATGTACAAAATTGGTGGGTTACGCCCAAAGGCGGTTTACCTGTTATGTGGAACAAACAAACAAACAATCAACTCCTACCTTGACATACACGTTGCCCACCAGATGGTCGCCCAGGTTATCACAGACATTCATCTCCTCAATCTCCCCATACTTCTCCTCTAGCTCAGTAAACACCTCCTAAATACACATGCCAACAGGAAGATACATGTCAGATAACCTGAGAAATCCTGTCAACTGAGGGGCATTCAGTGAGGAGGCATGGAGAATCCCTGGTCACCCAGCAGAGATATGAACCTATCAATGATTCAGTTACCAACATAGACTTAGTAATAGCACACTACCAAACAAATCTGTACCAGGCAGCTACCAGTAGCAACCTAGTTTTAATTTGACAACTTCCCTGTACAAGTACATGTATGACCAGAGAAAAATATTTGAATGATATACATTTAGATACAGCAATACGTACCTCAAAGAAGTTGTCATAATGCTCCTGCATCTCCACATCACTGATATTGCTCACTGGAACCAGGCAAGATAGGATGTTGCATTACTTGACACGGGACTATGATTATTTGTACTATCAACACTATGTTGCAGTTTGTAACTAACAGTAGATGTATATGGATCTCTGGAGGCTACATATATGTGTGTTTTTGTAAAGATCTATAATTGAATATTTCTATTTAGCACACTAGTAGTAGGCAAGCTTATGAACAAATCAAAATGACAATAGCTTACAGGCAAATCAAAATGATAATCTAATATAAGTGAGTCTATAAAATGCACATGCTGTTAATTGTACTTGATACTTACGGTGAGATCCATCTGCTGTCTGTGCACTGTTCTGAGGGTTGCGATACAGGTTTGGCATCAAGATGGTCTATCAAGAGGAGACAAAATGTGAGAAACATGTTTTAGTAAGACTCAAATAAAAACCATTTAAGTCTTTCCTTCCAACTGATGAGACATAAATGGCAAACAAATTCATAGCAACATTGATAATCTAAGGGATACTATACATATAAAATCAACAAAAAGTACAAGAACCTATCTAATTTTAGCATACTTTTAATTCGCAAATTATGCTTTTGTTGCTATCTATTTACTATCTGTTTGATACCTGGCTGAATGTTGGCTTGTTGTGAAGTCGAGAGCAGCGGTCTCCATGGCGGCATGCTCCAATCTTGAAGTAGAAGGAGCAGTTAACCCTGAAACACAAGCGGGAAAACGTATGGTGATATATCTAAACCTGACAGGCTAGGCACGTGCAGTGAGGCATCTAATAATGTAACAACTTACACATGGCTTATTATGAGTAAGGGGGTGGGGGGCAAAAACAAAATTCATAGACCTACAGAGGCTAATAAAGGTAACCATATGGATGTTGTTTCTCTCTATAGTATAGACACATGTTGCCAGTGCGAAATTTGTTGCTAGTATCTCTCACAGTTAAGGCAGAGCCACAGTGAAACTGACCAATTTCTTTCGACGGAAATTTATTTGTCCATACAAAGATCGACGGCATGACGCATGACGCTGGACGCATGCAGCAAGGCACGGCTCAAGAAAAGCCAACATGGCTGCACAGCTCAGCATATCATCTAACGTTTGATTTAACTCATTCTTTCACCTGTTTTGTAAAATAGTTTATCGCATTACTCGTAGCTACGGTCGTGTAAACTCACTTGTCTTTCTCTGTGCCGAAAATGGACGCCAAATACTCCGCCATCTTTCCCTCTTCTCGCCGACGTCACGTGATCCTGGCGTGTTAGCTACTGTGCACATGAAAATGACGTAGCCAAAACGGTGTCTGAATCCACAGGCGGAAGTGCGTACTACACAAAGCAGTGCAGAATTTATTTCGGTAGGTAGAAGATTTCCTGCTTGTTTGTCGCGGGTAACCACCTTTACATTACAATCTTACTGCTTCTCGTTTCTTTAATTGTTGGGGACAAGGCTTAGTCCATCTCTGTTTCGAGGATTGTCATTTGGGACCTTGAGGGGGCTATGACAAATGAACGTGCTGTGTCCGGTCTTGTCGGGTCGCCATCCTTTTAATAGCCAAAACACTCTCTGCCATGTCTGTGTATATACTGTACATAAGATTTAAAACTGTTTTCAAACATTCCGTGGGAACCATCGGAACTGCGTTTTAAGTCGCTCTGTCACCCAGCAGAATTTCCACTAAGAAGCATCCCTTCCTTGGTGTAGTTTAGCGTTGTAAGCTAGGTTGAATCAAAGAGGTTAACATTTTTAACCTCCTTAGTTGAACCAAGGACATTATATAACCTCCTTGGTTGAATCAAGTCCTTGGTTGAATGAAACAGACTTTCAGCAGACTCTCTCATAAAATCATATTTGACTTTGAGATCATCAACATAATCTGATTCTTGACAGCCATCATTCAATAAGCTAGTTCGGAGTTGTTACTACGCATGTGCAGTGTCAAAGGTGAAGGCCCCGGGGACGTAAACAAAGCCAGTCGGGGCGTTGTTATGCAAATCTAGACAATGTCCAGGCGAGCACTGTATACGAGCCGGGGGCCTTCACCTTTGACACTGCATCTGCGTAGTAGCAACTCCGAACTAGCTTATTCTCATTGACATACCACTTCTCATTCGATTGATAAGCATATCTACGATACCGAGGCAGTGTGTTTATGAGTATGTAACTATACTTGGGTAGGTAGCGTTATACATTTAAATATGCTATTATCGTTTTGATATTAAATTTGTTTTTTAATGATGCAGGTTGTAAACAGACATCAGTTGCTGGATCACCATGAACCTGAACAGAGTAAAGGATGAGGACAAGCTGGAACTCTGCAGAAAATACTATTATGGTAACTTGTCTATTATTCACATGACAAAAGTGCATATGACATGTTGGAAGGGATAAGTGCTACAGTCCATCCCAAATATAGCCTATATATTATTATATAGAGACAGCACTTGTACCCAGAATACAAGGTCAAGACAGACCTTTCTTGCTAGATGTAGATTGCCTCCTGCCACTAGATAGAAGCTTTACTGACGTTGACATGAATTTTAGGAAATATTATGAATGACAGAGTTGGTCAAGGATAGTCACATTACTCACATATGATTATATTCTTACAAAATGTTACTTTGGAAATGAAGTGATAAAATTTAAAAAATCAAAAACTGTTCTTTAATTCACGCTCAGAATGGTGGAAAATATGTTCATATAGTAATCTATTGTAACTTCCCTTGTTTGCAGGTGGTTTCTTTGCCCTTCCATTCCTTTGGTTTGTCAACGTTTTCTGGTTCTTCAAACAAGCCTTTATTCGACCAGCTTTTGAACAGCAACAACAGATCAAGTCATGTAAGTAGTACATATTCCAGAAAGTGACATGAACGAACTGCATATAAATTTGCACCAATCTGCTGCATGTACTAGTACATTAGTGCCACTGCTTTTGTGTATTGTGTTTTTCATATCTTCAAAGTGTCTTGTGCCAAGTAGGAACCACTGAAACACATGAATTATCATACAATTTCCTTCCATATGCATTTCAGTACTTACATGTTCCATGCAGTTCTTGCTGTCTCCATTTGCCACCTGTTTTCTCCTTCAGTGTTAGTTTGTTCCACAACATTGGATTCAAACAGTATTCTTTTCTCTGAAAACAACTATTTTTTTGCTATGAACAGATATCATCAAATCCCTTGTTGGCTGCATACTATGGACAGCAGTGCTGGTCACATGGATGACAATATTTCAGCTGTACCGAGCTGAGTGGGGAGAGGTAGCAGACAACATGTCCTTCATCATTCCTAAAGGAATTGCCTAGACAACATCTGGTGTCAAACCAAATATCTGCATTAACTTTAGTTTCTTCATGTATTTGTAGGCATTCAAGTTTGAAATTAGAAACAAACAGTGATGAAAATACCTGGTTTCTCAGTTTGGCTTTTTTACAAAGTTGATTTGATTCATCTGGCACCACTTGATTTCAGTTTAGCCTTTATGTTGCTCACTGCAAAAAAGGAATTTGTACTGAGATCGGAATAGAAAGGTACTGTAAGATTTCCACTAGCGTAAGTTAGACTTGATTATGCTATATTTTGGTCAACGTTTGAAAATATGGTAATAATATAGCACAAATCGGCATATTATTGATAAATAGAGTTAGGGATTATTTAATTTTTACAGTGTCATACCATATTATATACAAGTGCAAGAATAGTGTGTTGAACATTACAAATCCACAGATATTGCCTAAAACAGCAAATGACCTGTTTTTTCTATTGACTTTTTTTTTTTTTTTTAACATAATCTTTATTCATTTTTGAAAAAAAGACACAACAATACAATGTGGATATACAAAAAGCAACCTAAGCCAGGAAAGACATTTTTCTATTGACTTTGCCAAAAGCAATAGTGATTAAGATATGACCAGAAAGACTATGTATGATATGTTCCATCTTCATGGAGGTTGTGTAGACTATGAAACTGCTTCGCCTTTCTTGTTCCAGAGGGGAATATAACATCACACTGTAAAATGTAATGATTTATGTTCTGTTCATCCTTCTTATTGTTGATTAATGGAAATAGCATATTTAGTACAATGTTCTTGAGTATGGAGTCTATAAAGTATGCTGTTTTCTCATGGGAATTCTACTGTCTTCAATGTTTGGCTTTAGCCTGTTAAGAAACCTAACGTGGAGAGCTACCTTATAAGGAAATCTCCCTTGCCTGCCAAGTTCCTACAGTGGCAGCTGTGTGGTGTCCATTTCAGTTTGCTGCATCATGAAGAATTCAGGGTGATGCATGGGGCTGGCACATGTAAATAGAAGCAATATAACTGTTTTCCTGTGCTTATGTGTATGTTCAATTCCGCATGAGTTGTGTATTAACATTTTTTGGTTTAGGTTAAGTTTGCAGCCAAAGAAATCATTTCTTTGGGTCGATAACCAGACTGCACAACATTGGGTCAAAGTAGAAAACAACTTCTTCCCCGCAAACATTACTCAAACCAAATGAAAGGTTAATGAGCAACTCATTCGCACTTGAATATATGCACAAGTGTGATAGGCCCTAAGTTATAGGTAAAAATCTACGGAATCCCTTATCCTTCTGTCACTCCCGGGAGCCTTGTGGAAGTTTCTCCTCGGGAACGTGTTATGTGCATACTGACTTTTCACCTCTGCCAATTTGACTATTGCAATGGATAATAGATAAAGTCATTAAAGTTTGTTTATCCCTCTTTCACAAAGAAACACCAGTCCATATCAGACACAGCCAAATAGAGCAATATTGCAATTTATTAAGAAAATTTATCTGTTGGTTAAATGGTACACATTTTTCTATTTTCCAATCATGTAAGTTACATGTGGTGTGTATATATGCCATTACATCTATCTGTATTCTTCGTTATAGCGGTAATCGGTATGTCATAACCACTACATATTGTGCCAATTGCATGTAATATAAAACCAAGTACACGTAATTTTCTATTTTCATGTACAATATAGATCCTGACGCAGTTTCCTTTGTAGCAGTAAACATCATCCTCGTCATTTAATATTCAAATTGATAGACCTACATCAACTCTTTGTCTTGAATCATAAGGAATAGCTTTGAAGATATCAAACAGTTTAACATAAGTGTTTCTTGTATCTACCAGTTAGTCTGATTTCACATTCTGGCTTTCTTCAGTGATTGTCAGATTAGATAAAACTATACCGGACTTTTATTTGCATAGCAGCTTTTATGCCATTAGAATCAACAAAAAAAGAAAAAACTGAATGATAACCTAGGACATCACAAAAAGAAATGAATACAAACAGAAGCAGACAGCAAGCTGGCCATGGCTAAAACCACTTCAGATGGCAACTGATTGCATGAGTGAAAACCTATTATTAGACCACGTTATCTGTATAGTAAATACTGTACTATTGAGAGAGATAGGTGCAGAATATTACAACATTGTAATTATCTCATTCATCACACATTATAAACCACCATAACATAAAGATTTGTTCTAACAATGTAATAATATACCATACTTGATACAAGGGCACTTCTTCATAAGTGACATAATTACTCAATGCAATCGGTGACATGTAAAACATGAGCCCTTTTGCAATATGTAACTTTTCAAACATACTAGAGATCATCCTGCAATGCTGTATAGTTATGAAGTCCAATTGATAAGTGTTATGAATATGAGTTTGATCAGAAAGTCATCAGGATAGAAGTTACCAACAAATACTAATGCTCCAAACTGTTACATGTGTATGCGGCCTACACCCTTCTATTTGCCTGCATCATCAGCGGTTTCCCTGCATGTTTCTCATTATGTCTGCGGAGAACATCATCTAACATTAGGCCAATCCTTTTCTTAGCGGAGTTCATCTCACCACCACCACATGCAAAGATCTTGCGCTCTCGCTCTGGCTCCTTCACCTCTACTTTTGCCGGTCGGGGCTTTCTGGCTGGCAGCTTGAGAACACGTGTTGGAGCTGCAACCATGGGGGGTGGTGGAGGGGGTGGGGGTACTCCCCTGCCAGCTGGAGGGGGTGGGGGTGGTGTAGGTATGACACCGGGAGCAGGAGGAGGGGGTGGAGGCATGGCACCCATTGGTGGAGGGGGTGGGAATGATGCAGGTGGAGGTGATGGGAGTGATGCATCAGGTGGAGGTGGTGGCAGTTCTACATCAGGTGGAGGGGGTGGGAAGCTTAGATCCTCTGCTGGAGGAGATGGGAGACTAGCAGGTGACGGGGGAGGAGGTAGTCCCATGGTATCCACAGGCGGAGATGTGGGCTTTCGTGTTGGTGGCTTTGTACTGATGGCGGACGGAGGAAGTTGTGGCACTGTTGTTACTGGAGAAGGTGGGATCCCGGTGGTTGGTGGCACTGAGGGTGAGGGTGGGGATGGGGCAGTGACAGGTCGCTTTGATGGTTGAGAAATTGTTGGCGCCAGTGGAGTGGGAGCAACTCTCATTGGTGGTGCTTTTTCAACGGGAGTGGTCTTAGGTGAGGGTGGTTTTGGGGCTGGAGTTGCCTCAAATGATTCTGCATACTTTGGTGGTGGTAGTACCCTCTCAACAGGTGTAGCCTTGGGTGAGGGTGGTTTTGGCATTGGAGTTGCCTGGAATGCCGATGCAAACGTTTTGGTACCTGTTGGCATGGTTGGCTGGGTAGGTGTAACCTGTGGTACAGGAGCTGCTGCTGTGGCGGTTTGGGTTGATGGTGGGCTGCGTTGTTTCGGAGTTGATACTGCAGGCGCGACGTCTTGGATCGACGGCCCAGCCGGTGTCTTAGTTTTGAGAGGCACTGCTGGTGGTACTTTTCTTGATGGTGGTGGCAGGGATGCCTCTGGAAGTACATGGGGTGGTGTGACCTTCCCCTGAACAGGTGCATAGACTTGCGACTGTGTCAAGTCCCGGGGTGGAGGGGCAGGCGGTGTCTTGATCCTGGGGGGTGGAATTTCGTCCACTTTGATAAATTCCTGACTAGACTGTTTAGCCGGCACTGTTTGGTGGTTTGGCGGTGATGATAGCTCAATGAAAATCTGAGATCTCTTTTTCTCCAGTGGTTGTTCCGGTTGAATCTGAACTTCTTCCTGTGCTGCGGCCGCGTTCCCAGTGATTTCGTCATAGGAAGGTGGCTGCCCATAGCTGTAGTCAGGCGGATGGTCCGGCTCGTCGAATGCGCTTTCCGTCGCCTTGGCCTCAGCTTCTTTCCTCTTTTGAATTTCTTCGTAAGACGGAGGTCCGGCATGTTCTGCCAGGGCAGGTTTGTGGTCTGTAGGTATGGGCACTTCGACCGAGAGCTCTCCCTTTTCTGTGATGGAGGCAATGAGTGCCAGTGCGTCTACTCCGTGCGGTAATGTGAATTCCCTGCTGAACTCTCTGGATGCTTGCATGCCACCGGTGGCGTCCTGTTGTTGTGTGCCGTGCACGATAAGCTTGTTATCCAACGTTTTGACATCGATGTCTCCATACGCGAAGTCCCTCAAATTCAATATAAGCTCGTACACACCTCTTTCAGGAACTGCAACGAATGTCCCCTCAACTGGCATTTGTGGTGCCTCAACGGCGCTGATTTCTCCCCCACCGTCGTCCTCCATGCGTTCGTGCAGGGCATCTTTGAACAGTTGTCCGAACGCGCTGGCTCCTAGTTTCGGCACAAGTTCGTTTCTAAGACTATCGAAGGCGTTTTGGAAGAAGTCATCGCCGAACAAGTCGTCTTCCTTCTGAACATCACGCTGAAAAAAGTCATCTCTGAAGAAATCGTCGTCTCGTTCAAAAAATCTGTCGAAGAAATCGTCGTCAAGTAGGCGAGACTGTAGCCGAGGCCGGCTGGATAACGACGATCCAAATCCTCTGGACATGGTTAGGAAATTGGTCCACTATCTCGGCTCGAAGAGTGGGTAAAGATGAGATCCGTCCACAATGCTGAAGACGGCCCCGTAGATAATTTTGTGAAACGCAACCAACTTGGCCGCTTCATGCAATGGAGTGGATTCCAGCAGTGGGAGAGGAGCCGATATTTCTAGAATGTAGACGAAAATAGAGGGGGCCTTGCTTTATTTGGCCATTGCGTACTGTTACATAGGAGGGCGAAGTCAGGCCACAAATACCCTCTGCGCCATGACCGCGCTGTGGCATGTAGAGTATGTGACAGCCGGTGGGGATGTATCATCTGTGCTTCAATGATGAACGATAATGCTGAACTGATTACGAAATTAAATGGAACTAGGATAGCTGCACTTGTTTCGTTTGCAAAATCTTACTAGCCTCAATATTGACCTCTAACACTAAGAAAGTGCGCGATGAACATTGAGTTCAGAGTACTACGTACGGTTTCAAGCATGTCTTTTTTTCTAAAACCGTATGGTTCACTTGGAATTTAGTTCTACATTCGTCGATGTCACGATCATCGAGTCCTGTAACCGTGGCACTAAAAATAAAGGGGCTGTCGGGCATCAATGAACACTCCTGCAACGTTAGTGTGTGATGGGGGTCACGTGTCAACATCAGGACAGTCTGATGAGCACGTAGCTATATATTACATCTATATACTACTCATATAGTGTATAGTTTCTTTTATGAGAAATCAAATCTATTGCTCCCGTGAATTCATAACAAACAAGAGTTCTACGACCTCATACCTTCGCGAAATGATTTTGACCTTTATGACTGACGTATTAGGAGTGTTTTTCATCAATCAAAAATCATACCAGTTGATCCTCCTCACCCAAATAACATAAGTTGTCCAAACCTCCTTGTTATGATTATGAGCTTAACAAAGAAGGTTATGCTAACATTTTTCATCAATAATGCAAATAAGCTCCTTATTAGCATAATTTGATTCAATGGTGTTCACATTCACACAACTTCTAAATGCAACAAGTATGAAATTGCCGTTATTTACTAGTATGGAATGATAGTAGTTTCTCATGAATTATGCAAATTAGGCCTACATTTGCATAATTTCTATCTATTGACATTCCTCTCTTCCTCAGTTACAAATGTCACATATTTGAATAGTCATATCATGGAACACAGCAGGTTTTTAAAATTGCCTCATTAATTATAATCTGATTTGCATAATTATCATCCAATCATACAAAGCATCACATAAGCTATCTACATACCAAAAATCATGACCATCCATCAAGCCCATCTCGAGTTATATTATTTTCTCATTGATTATGTAAATGAGGTTCTCATTTGCATAGCTGATATCTATTAATATTTCTCTCTTCCTCAGTTACATATGTCACATGTTTGCGAGTCCTATCATGGAAATTGATGAATGTATAAACTTTCCTCATTAATTATGCAAATTAGTTACTGATTTGCATAATAAGTATCCAATCATGTACATCATCGCTCAAGCTATGTACATGCAAAAAATCATGACCTTCCATCAAGCCCTTCTTGAGTTATTCCCTTTCAAAGTCTGAAGCAAAACCTACCCCTGCAGTTCCAAAAAAGTTGCTAGGGGGCCCAAGCCTATACCACTTACTCTCTGCCCAACGAGCTATCTACCACTTAAAAATCAGTTCCATAGCATGTCCACAACACGAGATATCATAACATGAAGTTCCGCTGCAGTACCGTAACAAGCCGATAGGGGGCCCAAAATCTAATCATTTTCAGGTTTCATCGAGACCTACCAACATACCAAATACCAAGACAATCCTTCCAAGAATTCTCGACTTATCGTGTTCACTAACAGACACACAGACATGCTCGGTATTCCCATGCTGTGGCACTGCATTAATGACTGTTCTTACTCATATAAGGCCGTGTATATCCAACTTTGGTCAAAATTTGTATGTTTCAGTCTTTTAATTGGTGTAAGGAGATATCTTTGTGGTTTGGTTTCACATGCTCCGAGTGGACTCTTCCAGGCTGGGAGTAGGTCAAAGTTGACGATTGTTTTCGTCTGTCAGCTGTTACGAGAGAACGAGCTGGTCAACTGTCTATTTTCTTTGCATGATTCTAAAGTAGACAGATGTGGCTTTCTGGTGCATAAGAATTTTTGGGGCTTGCAATTAAGGTGAATCCTTTTCTGAGCCCTTGTTTTAGTGCTTTAAAGCATTACTGCATGGGCAAGCCTATCTCTTGTATCTGCCCTACAGCTGGCTGATAGCCAATTTGTCCCTGGCAGCTGCAGTACATGTAACTGACGTTTCCTGCCTGCCTCATGACCCCTCATGACCCCTCATGACCAACTTTGCCCCCAATCTACCCGTATCAATATCCCCGTCGCAACCAGAACGCATAGTAAAGCATACAATTGAACACATTTTTACACTTTTCTCGTTAATTATGCAAAACACTTCGCCCAAAATCTAATCATCTTGAGATTTGCCACATACACACCGACACACCAACTACGACAACAAACCATCCAGGCGTTCTCGACTTATTCTGTTCACTAACAGACACACAGACAAGCACCGTCGCATAACCTTCTCGACGAAACCATTCGTCGCGAAGGTAACTACGCAAAAAGATATGTTTGATACGGTAGACTTTTGTGGAAATTTGCCAAAAGCTCACCCACCCCAATATTTTTCTCAGTGAATTTGCAATGACATTTGCGTAAGGCGCGCCGACAAAGGTCGTCAAATCCCCATTCGATTTTTGAGGCACGTGTCTAGCATTAAATAAATCAATACTTCAATGAAGTAAATCAAACTATCATTCAAAATATATCTCCCTGTCCCTCAACGTCAGCATGGTAATGAGTCTTCCCCGATATTTCAGAAGGGTGCAGCTGCTCCTTAAACGTTTATGGAAGTACATGTCACCCAGTATTTGACCCTGTCCTTGCTACGATAGGAGTGAGCCGAGGTCACGCCTCCCGAGACATGATTTGCCGTCCGTGCCGCAACACGGGCCTGGATTTCTGACATCATTTCTGTAGGCGGATGCGGATGTCTGCCCACACAGAGGATGTTCATCCGATCAAGTTACTTAGTTACGTCAGAATATCTTTACTATGAATCGTTACTGTGATATGCGCGGCATCACACCTAGATATTTTGGATAGAATTATGTACTAGTTGTGAATACAATGTACATTGATGCTGCAGTATTTCAGGACTACATTTAAACTGAGATGACAATTTTGCTCGATATCTTAGTAATTCAGTCATCTGGAAATATTGCTACATGAGCTTCTTCTAGTAGAATGGATTTTGGGCTATGTTTCGTTTGCTCATCCTCGTCCACCAGGACCTTTCCGCTCTACGTTACATCGCTCGCGGAAAAGGCCCTGGTAACACGGGGTGGCATCCATGGTTATTGCAGGTCGACGAGACTTGCTCATGAATAATTAATGAGCTAACCCTTATTTGGCACAAACGGCAGTTGTACCTCATGAATAGTTAATGAGCTAGCCCTTATTTGGCACAAACGGCAGTTGTAGGTCATGAATAATTAATGAGCTAGCCGTAACACGTAACCTGATTGGTTGATAGCTTCCCAGCGTTCTTTGCGCGTTTGCTTCCGATGAGTGGAAGCAAATGGGTTTTAACCCCTCTGATTGGCTGAAGCTGTTTTGGAGGCTCGACCTGCAATAACCATGGATGCCACCCCGTGTTACCAGGGCCTTTTCCGCGAGCGATGTAACGTAGAGCGGAAAGGTCCTGGTGGACGAGGATGCGTTTGCTCCCTCATATAGATATGGAAAGATAACTCTACACCTTGCCAAATTGACATCGAGGTACGTAGTAAGTCAGACCACACAATTCAATCACCTGTTTTAATCACCTGTTTTGTAGAGTAGAGATTTGAGAGAGGTAGCCATATATGTGTAAATTTATATTTACGCTTACGCTCTGTATGTTTTGCCTCCGTACTATTATTTTCAATAGGCATTTGTCTGTAAGTGGCTAGCTAATAGCAAGGAGGTTACTAGGCTAGAGACGGTCTTAAACCTCCTTGTTAGTACAAAAGTCAGCCTACTAATACTGACTTTCTATACTGTTCTTTTTTACATTAGCCTTATCCTGGGCTGAAAGTCTTGACTCTGTTTAGTACCCTGAAACTAAACGGCTTAAGAATGAGGGAAAAAGCTATGCTGTGTCGATTTGGACAAAGTCCTATTGCGAAAGTCTTTCAGTGATAAACGTTCGACCCTCCCCTATACAGTACTCTTTGTCTACTGAGAAAGGCCAAACGGTGAATGTACGCGGCCAATATAGCACTGGACTCTGACCAGTGAACTTGAATACAAGTGCAACATCATGGCTGGTAAGTTAATTTTACATGTAAGTTCCGCAGATTTAACAAGCATAATCTGTCTTTAAGAAATTAAGTGTTTTCAAATATTGAACATATACCATTTCTAATGCTACCGTAGTAGTCTATCTAGAGAAAAAATGTAGCGAAACGACTTGTAGCGAAACAACTTCTACCGTAGCAAAACAACTTCTACCATGTAGCGAAACAATGTCTGCCATGTAGCGAAACAACTTCTGCCATGTAGCGAAACGACTGTAAAGAACTGACAATGTAGTGAAACAACCGGCATACCGCGTCCAGCATAGCACTGAACTTTGACCAGTGAACTTTGATACAAGTGCAACATCATGGCAGGTAGGTAAATCTTACATACAGGTTCCACAGGCATAATCTGTCGCCAGATGGCTAACTTTGACGTTAACGTTTAAGAAATGCAGTCTCTCAAATATTGAACATTTGCCTACAAAGGCTACAAGTTTGTTCAGGACTAATGAAATCATTTGCATCCACACAGGAATGCGGGCGATCGGCAGGCTCTCTCCAGACCGGTATGCGGCAGGATTAAAAGCCTTCCAGGCCGCATATGAGACAGGCACAGAGAGCCACTACCAGCCATTTGGAGCGATGGTCCCAGACTCTACCCTGTGTGAAGCGGGAGCCGACGTGCGTGTGCTGGCAATAGGAAGTGGATCAGGTGAGACCGCCATGTTGACCTTGTACAAAAATTTCATTCACGGTACAGTTGGCGACAGGCAGGACAGCCACACATACCCTCTCTACCTTGGCCTGTTATACGTGATGGCCAACAACGCTGTAATCTAGTATCGACAAACTACAAAAATATGATGGAAAAACGTCTTTCCTTTGTTCAGTTATTCTCCTTAGAAGATTTTCACAATAACGCCACTGCAGTTCCATAGCAAGCTGCTAGGGGGCCCAAACCCACACCACTTCTTTATTACATCACAAGCTATCTGCCACCAAAAAAGACCACAGCACGTCCAGGTCAAAACATACAAAAATTGATGTTCGGCTGCAGTACCAAGGTCACATACCAGGGGGCCCAAAATCGACCTTGAACTTCGGCTTCACAACACCCGCCAACGTACCGAATATCATCGTAATCCATTGAGAGGCTCTTGAGTTATGCTGACTGGCGTGGAGCGGAAACACAAACAGACAAACAGACACACCCAAAACAATATCTCCATTTTTCATGGAGATAACAACACAAACATGTCCATTTTCGCAAGGGTGACTGATACGATTCTGTTGACAACTAAGTTTGACTTCGCGATCGTGTCACTGGTAAATCTTTGTGTGTGACACAACTTACATTAATATTTACCATACATTTATGTGTTACATTGTCCTAACTGAGTATTACCACACTTAGATTATTATTGTCATTTAGGAGAGGCTGACAGCAACATTCTGAAGAAGCTTCTACAAAACCACAAGAGTGTGTACAACAGGGTCGTGGAACCGTCGGAAACGATTGAGGGCTACAAGGTAAGTTAAGATAAAACGGTAATGCTTTAATCTAACAGCAGGGTCATGGAGGATGTTCCATGGACCAGACCAGCAACCTTTACTATGTCATTCACATCAATATAACTGTGCATTATACAGACACTAGTGGGAACGGACATGAGCCTCGGTGCTGTGAAGTGTGACTGGCGCCAGCAGACAGCAGAAGAGTACTTCCAGACGAAGGAAGACACGAAGTTCCACCTGATCCATGCGATCCACTGTCTGTACCTTGTGGAAGATCTTCACGTCACCTTGCGGAACATGTGGGAACAGCTGGCAGATGGTGGTTACATGCTGGTCGGAATGGATTCAAGTAATATAGCGGTTCTTGCAAAATTGCACTTACATTTCCTCTTCTGGTCAGTGGTCACATTGCGTGTTTTCATTTAAGGTTAAGTCCGGTGTCGAGGTATCGTTGGATCGTCTTAGTCACACTTAATCTGTATCCTGTCTTCGAATGCGATCTCAAAAGATAAATTGGTATTCTGTACTAGTTAGTTAGTTAGTTAGTTAAAATCCTTCCACACCATAAGGCGTATAGGGCGGTGCCCATCTCCGTTTCATAGCCCTGGGCCACACTGTGGTGCAATCACTGCAGCAGGCCCTAGGGGGCTAGGCCACTGGCAGTGGAGTGTGTTTAACTTCTATACTGTTTCAGAAGTATGTACCATTTTTATAAAGTCTTTGGTATGACTCTGTACTAGTATTGATTCCATATTTACAGAGAAGGGTGATTGGGGGAAACTGCAAGTCAAGTTTTGGGATGATTTCGGCCAAGGTGACCGTTTGAAGTCGTCGCTTCGTTTGTCTAGTGACGTCAAACAGTGGCTTGACGCAAGGGGTATCAGATACGTCACACGTGAGCTTGAAACAATCTTCAACGTCACCGAGTGTTTTAAGGAGAACCCAGAGGCGGGAAAGCTGCTTCTTGACTTCTTCACACAAACGCCTGACATATCCAGTGAGCCAGAAATGAAATCAATGGTTCTGGAATATATTCGACGTAATTCGTCGGTGATTGATGATAAGATTCTTTTTAAAACAATCGCTGATATCATTGTGGCGTACAAATGTGGCGCAGAAACAGAGTAATTACGATTCTGATACCTTTATTTCCATAAGGCTGGTAATACAACATCAATTGCCACGACGGTTGCCTCTGACCAAAGGCAAACAAAAGCAAATTTGAACTTGGGATAGAATTGACTGGTTGTTCTTATCAAAAAGATCATTTTGCACATTCCACAGGATATTCGTATTACTGTATAAAGACTTTTCTTGCCGGTTCCGCGGCCTAGTAATAAAAAATTCTTAAATGTATAAGTTGAATTATGCCAACCGTGCTGTCCAGTATTGATACGTATCTTAAACTATGATACGGTGTGTACCTTGACTGTTACAAATATATGTCTGTCTCTCCGAGTTAAAAGAAACTGCGTTTTTTCTACAAAATATCCAAGAAAAAGTGATCAATTGTGCAAAGTTCTCCAATATACATGTATGTAATGTGACAACTTCAGTTTAGACACATTTGACACAAACTGTAACATAGAAAAATACACCCACTCAACATAAAGTTTCTCGTGGCCTCTGTTAGACGGTGAACATAAGAAGACTCAAACTTTGTCCTTCGAAAGAAAAAAAATCATCTTCAAACTAGACCTCATACCTTCGCCAAATGATTTTAACCTTATGACTGATGTATTATGAGTGTTTCTCATTGATTATGAAACTGAGGTCATTTGCATATATCATCAGTTGATAATTTTCTCCATCCAAAGTTGTCCAAAGTATGACAGTCTTTACGGAACGCAGCAGTTTTATGAAATTGTCCTCATTAGTTATGCACATTAGAGTCTGATTTATCATCTAATTATACGAAGCATCACTTAACCTATTTACATATGAAAAATCATGATGATTTGTCGACCCCATCTTGAGCTATAATATTGTCTTGGTAATTATGCAAATTAGATACTAATTTGTATAATTAATCAGATACTAATTTGCATTATTAGTATCTAATCATGTAAATCATCACTCAATCTATCTACACACAAAAAATCATGACCACCCGTCAACTTTCAGCTTCTTGAGTCATTCCCTTTCAAATTCTGAAATAAAATCAGTTCCAAAAATCTACACGACTTATTATAATCTCCTTCAAAGTGCTGCATACCACTCAAGAATCACGACCATAGCATGTCCGGGACACGAGATATCAAAACAGAAAGTTCCCCTGCAGTAACCGTAGAAAGTCGCTAGGGGTCCCAAAATCTAATTATCAAGTTCTAGGTCTCATCAAGACCTACCCACATACCAACTATCAAGACAATCCATCCAGGCCTTCTAGAGTTATGCTGGTCTTCTACATGCACACATACATACGTACACATACACACATGCAAACGCTACCGAAAACATAACCTTCTTGGCGAAGGTAGATATAACCTTCTTGGCGAATGTACTAGTAAAAAGGAATATTGTTGGGATCCGCTCCCGCCACATTGGGTTAGAGACAGGTTTGACGATAAAGAACCGCCCGACCACGAGGTCGATGCAGTCTGGAGAGTCAGTATGTGCGGACCTCGTTCTCGGCCGGCTACCTACATTTGGTGACCAGCGGTGCGTTGCGGTCAGTGCCCTTTGGCCCCGCTGCCATGCCGCCTGATTCACCCGATGACAAGGTCACCAACCAACCAACCAACCACCCGCCCTATCCTTGGCTGAGCTACGAGCTATCCACAACTCAAAAAGCACGACCATAGCTCTTCCAGAAAATTAGACCTCAAACTTTGACTGAGTTCCACTGCAGTGCCATAGGAAGCCGCTAGGAGGCCCATTATCGAAATTGAACTTGGTTTTCCCGACCCCTACCCACCTACCAAATATCGGATCCATCCACAGTTTCTCGAGTTATGTTGCCAACATACAAACACACATATAGTCAAGACTCAAACCTGTTACAAATGACCGTCTCTACATTTGGATGTGACCACAATGATTTTAACATTTTCTGGGCCCAATGCCAAACGGTACGCGTCCAGCGCAGCACTGAACTTTGACCAGTGAACTTTGATACAAGTACAACATCCTGGCAGGTAGGTAAATCTTACATACAGGTTCCACAGACTTTAACAAGTGTAATCTGTCGATAGATAGCTAACTTTAACGTTAACGTTTAAGAAATGAAGAAATCTTTCAAATATTAAACATTTAGCTACAAAGGCTACAGGTTTGTTCATGGAGAATTGCAACCACACAGGAATGCTGACGATCGGAAGGCTGAATCTCTCTCCAGACCGGTATGCGGCAGGATTAAAAGCCTTCCAGGCCGCATATGAGACAGGTACAGAGAGCCACTACCAGTCATTTGGAGCGATGGTCCCAGACTCTACCCTGTGTGAAGCAGGAGCCGACGTGCGTGTGCTGGCAATAGGAAGTGGATCAGGTGAGACCGCCATGTTGACCTTGTGACAAAAATTTCATTATACAGGCGGCAGGCAGGGCAGCCACACGTACCCTCTTTACATTGGCCTGTTATGCGTGATGGCCAACAACGCTGTAATCTAGTGCCGACAAACTACACAAACATGTCCATTGTCGCACTGATATGATTCTGTTGACGTCGTTTGACTTCGCGATCGTGTCACTGGTAAATCTTTGTGTGTGACACGAACATACATCAATATTGGCCATATATTTGTCCTACTAAACTGCATGAGTATTACCACACTTAGATTATTGTTGTCATTTAGGAGAGGCTGACATCAACATACTGAAGAAGCTTCTACAAAACCACAAGGGTGTGTACAACAGGGTCGTGGAACCATCGGAAACGATTGAGGACTACAAGGTAAGGTAGTAATAGTTTGCTTCGAACGTTGTATTGTTCGTGTTTATGTTCATCGTGATAAAACGGTAATGCTTATCTAACAGCAGGGTTACCGGCGGAGGATGTCCCGTGATCCAGTTAAAAGTTACTCTCCAAGCAGAGGTTGGTGGGGAAGATTGTGACCACTTTATCATATGCCCCGTTTTTTTTGTCCGCTCTCCCCGCCAACCACGAGAGAGTAGTTAAAAGTGTGGCTACCAGCTACCTTTACAATGTCATTCACATCAATATAACTGTGTATCATACAGACACTAGTGGGAACGGACAAGAGCCTCGGTGCTGTGAAGTGTGACTGGCACCAGCAGACAGCAGAAGAGTACTTCCAGACAAAGGAAGGCACGAAGTTCCACCTGATCCATGCGATCCACTGTCTGTACCTTGTGGAAGATCTTCACGTCACCTTGCGGAACATGTGGGAACAGCTGGCAGATGGTGGTTACATGCTGGTCGGAATGGATTCAAGTAATATAGCGGTTCTTGCAAAATTGCACTTACATTTCCTCTTCTGGTCAGTGGTCACATTGCGTGTTTTCATTTAAGGTTAAGTCCGGTGTCGAGGTATCGTTGGATCGTCTTAGTCACACTTAATCTGTATCCTGTCTTCGAATGCGATCTCAAAAGATAAATTGGTATTCTGTACTAGTTAGTTAGTTAGTTAGTTAAAATCCTTCCACACCATAAGGCGTATAGGGCGGTGCCCATCTCCGTTTCATAGCCCTGGGCCACACTGTGGTGCAATCACTGCAGCAGGCCCTAGGGGGCTAGGCCACTGGCAGTGGAGTGTGTTTAACTTCTATACTGTTTCAGAAGTATGTACCATTTTTATAAAGTCTTTGGTATGACTCTGTACTAGTATTGATTCCATATTTACAGAGAAGGGTGATTGGGGGAAACTGCAAGTCAAGTTTTGGGATGATTTCGGCCAAGGTGACCGTTTGAAGTCGTCGCTTCGTTTGTCTAGTGACGTCAAACAGTGGCTTGACGCAAGGGGTATCAGATACGTCACACGTGAGCTTGAAACAATCTTCAACGTCACCGAGTGTTTTAAGGAGAACCCAGAGGCGGGAAAGCTGCTTCTTGACTTCTTCACACAAACGCCTGACATATCCAGTGAGCCAGAAATGAAATCAATGGTTCTGGAATATATTCGACGTAATTCGTCGGTGATTGATGATAAGATTCTTTTTAAAACAATCGCTGATATCATTGTGGCGTACAAATGTGGCGCAGAAACAGAGTAATTACGATTCTGATACCTTTATTTCCATAAGGCTGGTAATACAACATCAATTGCCACGACGGTTGCCTCTGACCAAAGGCAAACAAAAGCAAATTTGAACTTGGGATAGAATTGACTGGTTGTTCTTATCAAAAAGATCATTTTGCACATTCCACAGGATATTCGTATTACTGTATAAAGACTTTTCTTGCCGGTTCCGCGGCCTAGTAATAAAAAATTCTTAAATGTATAAGTTGAATTATGCCAACCGTGCTGTCCAGTATTGATACGTATCTTAAACTATGATACGGTGTGTACCTTGACTGTTACAAATATATGTCTGTCTCTCCGAGTTAAAAGAAACTGCGTTTTTTCTACAAAATATCCAAGAAAAAGTGATCAATTGTGCAAAGTTCTCCAATATACATGTATGTAATGTGACAACTTCAGTTTAGACACATTTGACACAAACTGTAACATAGAAAAATACACCCACTCAACATAAAGTTTCTCGTGGCCTCTGTTAGACGGTGAACATAAGAAGACTCAAACTTTGTCCTTCGAAAGAAAAAAAATCATCTTCAAACTAGACCTCATACCTTCGCCAAATGATTTTAACCTTATGACTGATGTATTATGAGTGTTTCTCATTGATTATGAAACTGAGGTCATTTGCATATATCATCAGTTGATAATTTTCTCCATCCAAAGTTGTCCAAAGTATGACAGTCTTTACGGAACGCAGCAGTTTTATGAAATTGTCCTCATTAGTTATGCACATTAGAGTCTGATTTATCATCTAATTATACGAAGCATCACTTAACCTATTTACATATGAAAAATCATGATGATTTGTCGACCCCATCTTGAGCTATAATATTGTCTTGGTAATTATGCAAATTAGATACTAATTTGTATAATTAATCAGATACTAATTTGCATTATTAGTATCTAATCATGTAAATCATCACTCAATCTATCTACACACAAAAAATCATGACCACCCGTCAACTTTCAGCTTCTTGAGTCATTCCCTTTCAAATTCTGAAATAAAATCAGTTCCAAAAATCTACACGACTTATTATAATCTCCTTCAAAGTGCTGCATACCACTCAAGAATCACGACCATAGCATGTCCGGGACACGAGATATCAAAACAGAAAGTTCCCCTGCAGTAACCGTAGAAAGTCGCTAGGGGTCCCAAAATCTAATTATCAAGTTCTAGGTCTCATCAAGACCTACCCACATACCAACTATCAAGACAATCCATCCAGGCCTTCTAGAGTTATGCTGGTCTTCTACATGCACACATACATACGTACACATACACACATGCAAACGCTACCGAAAACATAACCTTCTTGGCGAAGGTAGATATAACCTTCTTGGCGAATGTACTAGTAAAAAGGAATATTGTTGGGATCCGCTCCCGCCACATTGGGTTAGAGACAGGTTTGACGATAAAGAACCGCCCGACCACGAGGTCGATGCAGTCTGGAGAGTCAGTATGTGCGGACCTCGTTCTCGGCCGGCTACCTACATTTGGTGACCAGCGGTGCGTTGCGGTCAGTGCCCTTTGGCCCCGCTGCCATGCCGCCTGATTCACCCGATGACAAGGTCACCAACCAACCAACCAACCACCCGCCCTATCCTTGGCTGAGCTACGAGCTATCCACAACTCAAAAAGCACGACCATAGCTCTTCCAGAAAATTAGACCTCAAACTTTGACTGAGTTCCACTGCAGTGCCATAGGAAGCCGCTAGGAGGCCCATTATCGAAATTGAACTTGGTTTTCCCGACCCCTACCCACCTACCAAATATCGGATCCATCCACAGTTTCTCGAGTTATGTTGCCAACATACAAACACACATATAGTCAAGACTCAAACCTGTTACAAATGACCGTCTCTACATTTGGATGTGACCACAATGATTTTAACATTTTCTGGGCCCAATGCCAAACGGTACGCGTCCAGCGCAGCACTGAACTTTGACCAGTGAACTTTGATACAAGTACAACATCCTGGCAGGTAGGTAAATCTTACATACAGGTTCCACAGACTTTAACAAGTGTAATCTGTCGATAGATAGCTAACTTTAACGTTAACGTTTAAGAAATGAAGAAATCTTTCAAATATTAAACATTTAGCTACAAAGGCTACAGGTTTGTTCATGGAGAATTGCAACCACACAGGAATGCTGACGATCGGAAGGCTGAATCTCTCTCCAGACCGGTATGCGGCAGGATTAAAAGCCTTCCAGGCCGCATATGAGACAGGTACAGAGAGCCACTACCAGTCATTTGGAGCGATGGTCCCAGACTCTACCCTGTGTGAAGCAGGAGCCGACGTGCGTGTGCTGGCAATAGGAAGTGGATCAGGTGAGACCGCCATGTTGACCTTGTGACAAAAATTTCATTATACAGGCGGCAGGCAGGGCAGCCACACGTACCCTCTTTACATTGGCCTGTTATGCGTGATGGCCAACAACGCTGTAATCTAGTGCCGACAAACTACACAAACATGTCCATTGTCGCACTGATATGATTCTGTTGACGTCGTTTGACTTCGCGATCGTGTCACTGGTAAATCTTTGTGTGTGACACGAACATACATCAATATTGGCCATATATTTGTCCTACTAAACTGCATGAGTATTACCACACTTAGATTATTGTTGTCATTTAGGAGAGGCTGACATCAACATACTGAAGAAGCTTCTACAAAACCACAAGGGTGTGTACAACAGGGTCGTGGAACCATCGGAAACGATTGAGGACTACAAGGTAAGGTAGTAATAGTTTGCTTCGAACGTTGTATTGTTCGTGTTTATGTTCATCGTGATAAAACGGTAATGCTTATCTAACAGCAGGGTTACCGGCGGAGGATGTCCCGTGATCCAGTTAAAAGTTACTCTCCAAGCAGAGGTTGGTGGGGAAGATTGTGACCACTTTATCATATGCCCCGTTTTTTTTGTCCGCTCTCCCCGCCAACCACGAGAGAGTAGTTAAAAGTGTGGCTACCAGCTACCTTTACAATGTCATTCACATCAATATAACTGTGTATCATACAGACACTAGTGGGAACGGACAAGAGCCTCGGTGCTGTGAAGTGTGACTGGCACCAGCAGACAGCAGAAGAGTACTTCCAGACAAAGGAAGGCACGAAGTTCCACCTGATCCATGCGATCCACTGTCTGTACCATGTGGAAGATCTTCACGTCACCTTGCGGAACATGTGGGAACAGCTGACAGATGGTGGCTACATGTTAGTCGGAATGGACGCAGGTAAGTTACTAACCTAGCAAGTTCAGTTCTCAGTATCGAACACATCTTCTGGTACTGGAACAGTTCAATAGAAGTTTACTCTGACTCACTTCCTGTATCTGTAGGAAGCTGAAGTTGTACCTATATTCCCTCTATAGGTCACATGCGTGTTTTCTAGTGACAAGGTATCGTTGCATGACCTTGCACCCGGTCTTAGTCACACTATAAAACCTCCTTGGTCACACTTAGTTTCTATCCTGTCTTCGAATGCGATCGAAGGTATTGTCTTCCACTGCTTCCAAAAAAGAAGTCAAACCCAAAAAGCGTAGATTGTATTCCGTAGTAGTTTTTAGAATAGCCATGTGTTCTACTAGTCAACATTGTCAACTCGCACTATCTGTACAGTATACCCTTGCTATGTATTGTTTCATGTTGCAATTAGCCTTCGGGCAAGAACTTGCAAACAAAATTATTATCATTAAAGCTGATATTCTGTACTTGTACTGATTGCATATTTACAGAAAGTGATTGGACTAGGCTGTGGTACAAGTTGTGGGATGATTTCGGCCAAGGAGACCGCTTGAAGACGGTATATCGTACGTCTGGTGACGTCAAACAGTGGCTTGACGCAAGGGGCATCAAATACGTCACAGAGGAGGCTGAAAGCTTCTTCAACGTCACCGAGTGTTTTAAGGAGGGCTCAGAGGCGGGAATGCTGCTTCTTGACTTCTTAACACAAACGCCTGACATATCCAGTGAGCCAGAAATGAAATCAATGGTTCTGGAATATATTCGACGTAATTCTTCTGTGATTGATGATACGATTCTCTTGAAAACTATGGGTAATATCATTGTTGCTTTCAAATGTGGCGCAAAAACAGAGTAATTACGATTCTGATATCTTTATTTAAAAAATCCATGCACACAATGTTTTGCTAAATCTGTCACGCTAGTTCCTGTGTTTATCCCTGTATGCATTTCTAACTTGAACATATACTAGTAGACTCGAAGCTTGTGGCTTGATGAGAGCTGAAGTTCTGTGGTAAATACATGATACGACCCTCTAGCACTTGGTCTCATATTGAGAATCGTCTGTACGCAAAGTCATGTACTTTATACAGAAACAGATACCTGCATGCGTTTAAACTACAAACACGTCAATATCATTCTGGTGGTGAAGTGATCCCTTTACATCTACAGGAATTATTTCTTTATTTCTTTATTTCTTTATTTGAATTTACCACATGGAAAAACAAGTGGAAGGGAGGACAAAACAGGTGTATCAACACCTTTACAAGTTGTCCTCCCAAATACTTGGTTACTTACTTGGTTATAAATGGATAATTTCTTCTGTGGTGAAATTTTATAAACTTTGCTGGTTTTGTATTCATAAAAATGTGGTATTTTAGAAAATAACACCTGCCTCAGCTGTTGAGCACCCCTGACAGACCGTTTACCGCAAACTATAATTTTCGCTTGACCCATTCAACCAACGTTTGTCACAACAAGAAGTGAAGATTATACGTTAACGTTATGCGGCATAAAACAGACTCAACATCTATAAAAAAAAACACAACTACAACCAACTTAAACTACGACACAACTTGATTTTCCAACAATATGTCAGATCTATTGACTAAAATTACTACATTTCGATAGGAGAAAATCATTGTATGTCCTGTATACCATAATTTTGACTATGCTTAGAAAAAATATCATTAGCAAATGATACCATGTTGTTTGTGCTCTATATCTAGGTCGATATTGCATTGAATTTCCGCTCTTTGTTCTATGTTCCTTTTTTACGTCCGTATTACCTTTTCAATAAGGACACACCAGGGTTAAGAAAGTTAACATTACCTCTTTTGGGAAAATATACGTGTCCTTATTGGAACTACAGGATGAGATAATTCTCACCTGCCAGGTAGCTCGTGCCACTTGACGTGCTTTTCAGCACCAAGGAGTCAGCTGTGATCTTCAGCCAGAGGCCCCTCCTTCACTGGACGTTTCGTCCCTCGTACTCTGGCACGCCCTCAGGATGGGGAGACGACAGGGAGGACGTCTCCACTGCTGCTCCTTAAGCCTCTTCGTTGTTGCACTTATGCTGTCTCCTTCTTCCCCCAGGCTTTTTCCGTCCTTCTGATTCATAACCAGAAACTAGATGTTTCCACTTCCTCTGCCATTCTTTTTATGACCTTCTTCTCAATGGCTAAGTCTCTGCATAATCTGGCTAGTGAAGTTCTCGCGAAACCTCGGCACCCTACTTCCACTTGGTATATCTTAGATGATAAATTGATTGATTGATATATACATATTTGGACGACATCAAATTCCAAAAGTTAAGATATAACTTATTCAATTAAGTCCATGTTTAGTCGATCTAACACAAATCAAGTTTTTAAGAAGCGATTCGTTCATTTTGTTTCATTTAGACCAAGGAGGTTTAACGTTTAACGTTAACCTCCTTGTTTAGACAATTTAACGTTAATATTATTTCATTTCATTAGATTTCAAATAATCGTATGTCATTTTGTCTGTAGTCAAGACTGCCTAACTACACAAATGCTGAGTCCAGTAATAATTGGTTTGGACAGGGCGTGCCTCTCCTCTTAACGTTATTTAACGTGCTCAGGGCGTGACGATCGAAGTTCAAATTTCACTGATGCCATCCCTCTTCAACAAAATGTCTTATCTGACCAAATCCAAAACTGACTCTTTTATAAAATAAGTCTTATGTCTTCATTGTTTTAATCTTAAATACCTTGAAATGACACGCCTACATCGATGCACACATGCACAATGCACATGTAAAACGTCACAAACAGTGGAGGTCTGGATTTCAAATATCCCGCGCTCAAAATGTCAAAGGTCATCACGACGTCTTGTGCGCATGTGCACAGGTATTTGTCGTTTTTGAACTCTGAGCGGAGGGTTGCTGGCGCAGTCTTACACATCACGCTGGTAGATGTTAACCTTGTGGGCTTATTCGACACTGGAAAAACTAATTTGGTGGCAAGAGCTGACATCCAAGGCGACGACTACCTCAGTTCCGTTTGCATCGTTCCACGAGATCGCGTTTCCCTCACAGTATAAGTAACGCCCCCCTCCCCAGTCTAGTTCAAAATGGGCAGACACAAGCAGGACGCAGACGAGGACAGTGACTCCGATTCTAACGTCTCCAGTAAGTCATCAGGGTCTGACTCTGAAGAGGAATTGAAGAAGAGTAAGAAGACGAAACAGGATACACCCGTCAGCGTCAAGAAAGCGCTCAAAAGAGAGAAGAAACGGGAGAAGAAGAAGTCCAACAAAGACAAAATATCCATGGACGATTTCTACAGCAGGAACGCCGAGTTCAGATCATGGCTGCAAGAGAAGAAGGGGAAATATTTTGACCAGTTGAAGTCACCACAAGCAAAGAAGCTGTTCAAGAAGTTTGTGAAGAAATGGAACAAAAAGAAGTTGGACAAAAAGTACTACAAAGGCATGGACAACTTGGACACAAGTGCATCGTCCAAAACTCACTACAAATGGAAGTTTACCTCCACCCTGAGCACTGCTGACTCTGACAAAGTGGAAGGCGCCCGTTCCAAAGTTAAGAACTGGAGCGGCAGCCAAGACGAGCTGGATCAGCATAACATGTCTGGTGCCAGCGGATTCTCTACATTTGGAAAGTCACCTGCACCAGCTGATAGAAGTTTCTCTAGTTTCTCAAGAACCCCTGCCTCAAGTCAGAAGCAGGGCAGTGACCGGCTGATAGGACCCATGCCTCCCCCACAAGAGTCCCCCACTGGTAGGCCTGCAGTCCAGGCTCACAAGAGGCCATCTCCTGCTGCCAGCGTACCTAGGCAAGATGAGTCCTACCTCATGGGTGGTGACAACTTCTTGGCCAAAATCCAGGCAAAGAAGAGAAAGCTGGAGGAGAAGAGGCAGAAACAGATTAAAGTTGCGTCAGAAAAGGTTCGAGAGCACCAAGCTAAGGAGAAGGAAAAGATGCAAGCCTTGCTGGAGATGGCTCGCGGTAGTCGCCATGAAAATTCACTTTGGAAGGATGCAAAGAAATCTTGAAAAATACCGCAAGATATCACCACAGTCACATGGAACTTGACACTGTCCAGTTACAGCACAATATAACTAATTCATGACCATAATTATGGTTCTACATGTTGCCAGCTTTTGGACTCTGGCATGTTGTCTGTTCAAATGTTAATTTTAGCTTTCACTTGAAGTCTTGTACACACAATAAGCATGAAAAGTTGGACATTTGTGATTTAGATTGGCAAGGCAAGGAATGTTTCCTTATCACCAGTTTCTACAAATATTGCTACAATAGTGTTATTTATACTACTAGCTGTGCCATGTTAAACTTTGACAAGGTGTTTTTGGATTAGTGAAGTTATCCATGGTAGCCTGCATGTACATGTTTATATGGTGCAAGGACAACCAGACTTTTTCAGTTTAATCTGTCAGCTTGGGATACAGTCTGAGTAGTTATGCCAAAGATATATACAATGTTATAGCCTTCAGTGAGTCATTTAACATACAGGTTTATTTGAGTTAAGCTTTGTAATATTTCATATATACTGTGATGGCTGTAAACAGTGTAATGTTACTTAGATGACAGTGATACTTTGTTTTGGGGGTACTGTACATGGTTATGTGTGATTACAATTTCATCCTTTTGGAGAAAAGTTAACGCCTGTCTCATGACAGAACCAGTGCAGAAAGTGAACGATCACTGTCTATGGTAATTAGATATCTGACCTTGATAGTGCTACATGTATAGTACTTGTGACCTGAGTTTTACCATTCCTGTTGCATGTTAAGTCGGTTAGTTTGGTAAAGCTACAAACATGCTGCTTTAGAAAATGACAGCAACTTCAATTCAGCAACCATGGTGTTCTGTGAATACCATTATTAAAGCTCTTCAAAAGTAAGAAGCACCTGCCTTAAGATTGTGTTTTACCAAATTTTTGTCACTATGTAATACAGTATGTGAATATGCCGACACTAAAACTAGATGATTACTTGTACTTAGAATTGTTCTGGAATTTGCAGGTAATAAAAAAGGTATGTTGCAGTACAGCTGGTTTCCTTGGTTGTGACTTATGTTAAAATTGCAAGACGTCATATAAAAGTCTGTGTATTAAATGGACAGTTGCCGGAGGTTGAGAGGCTTGTCTTCAGCAGATGGTGACCATGTGTTATGCAGTGAACAGAAGATTATAATAGAATTCTTTTGTCAGGTTGTGTTGTCATCATCTCTACCATAAATATTCCAGTTACCAACTTTGTAAACTTCATGAAAAGTAAGATTTTCAACAGTGATGACTCCACACAGATGTATGTACCATGTCTCAGCACTCACTCACTCATGACCCATGTCCCAGCCCTTCCCTGGAATTCTTAACTGAATTTCTTCACATTAAACTACGGATACCAAAAGTTTTACTTTAATCATTCAAGTAAAACTTTTGGTATCCGTCTCGCCCAAGTTGCACTACAAACATACTAGTAACTCTAGCTTTAGGATTTTTTATTGAAATACAACATGAAGGTACAACTTCAATAACACTGGTTACCTGTATACTTGCCTGCCTCATTCCTCCCCCATCTACAGATTGCCAATTGCTTCCTGTGTTCTACTAACATTTTCTTGAGGAGTCTCTGTGGTTATCCCGACTGTTACCACAACTATTAGGGGCTGTTCTTAGGCTCTGTACATTCATCCCAGTTGTTCCTAAGACTAAAACATTGGATCATATAAAATGATTGGTACAAGAATTATTCACGGTAAGGAAAGATCTCTATTCATAAAATTAAATCCCAGAGACAATACAGTATCTAAATGGACCATGGTTAGGTGGGTAAGTCAGGATTGTGGTACATCACCTGAATTAGACAGCTGACAGCGAAAGTATTTTGAATGTTTCAATAAAATAATGTGTAAATTACTAGTATGAAATGGCTACATCCTGGCTATTTTCCACTTTATTATGTAATACCGGTATGTATACTCAGTATCATCGTATTAGTAAGTAGTCTAAGGCAATGGCTACTATCAAAAATCATACTTATCAAGTACTAGTATCAATTGACAAGCACTTGCACATGAAAGTTTATCAACATGTACATGGCACTAAATCAAATGTAGCAGGTTTGCAGATTTGACTATCATTTCATCCAATGGAATTAAAACATGGAATCAAGTGCGCTTCTTCCTGGCCTTGAGCATTTCTTGCTCCAGGAGGACCTTTGTATCTACTGCTCTGTCCTGGTGCTGCAGGAGGTCCACAGCTGGATCCAGGTTCCACAGACCTACCACCATCAGGACCAGGGACACACCTGGGAATGCAGAAGATACATCATAACAAGCAAGGTCAATATTTTACACCCAGTGGAAAAGCCACAATCTATTCTAATGAAAAGAAAGCTCTTTAAAACATGCACAAAAAGTTTGTCATTGTGTCAAGGTAAACTTATTAGGCAGTCATGAAAATTACTGTTTTGGGTATGTCTTGCAAAAGTTGGTTGAATTGATAGCCTCAAAGACTTTTCAAGTTTTGTAAAAAGTGTCATGACAAATATTTACCTGAAACTATAATTGGGGTGATGACGCCTATATCAAGAGCAGCTGTTTGGTACACAAATGTTTCCAGCAGGAAATGTCCAAGGGCAAGAACAAACGACGACATGGTGACGTAATAAAGCCTGCAAAGCAGCAAAGGTTAAGAGGTTATTTCATGTCATCCATACATACAGTAAAAAGAAAAGTTATTTCCAGAAATGCAGAATTTGAAAGGTTGACTTCCTGGAAAGACATACTTACGGTCTGTTTGTGATGTCAAGAGCACAGTAGAGCCTAACTATAGCTGCCAGCAGGGTCCACATGCCAAACAGCCGTGCCTGCAGTCCATTCACTAAGAACATAGCGTCATTCAAGTCAGTTTTTATTAATGTATTACTCAATGTAGATACTATAGAAAATGGTATGTCTACACTTAAGTGCTTATGGGTCTACTTTTGTGGATCAAGACAAGTTTGGAATATATTTACATAAAACATCAACATGGCAAAAATAACTGTCCAACTATCTAATACTATGGTCTTCCAGATAAAAGCAAACATGCTTCAAAACAAAACTGCAATTGACAATACATAAAAGTCACAGCACTGAAGTTTAAATGTAGCAATCATTGGCTCCTAAGTACTACACTGTAATAATAGCCACAGAGAATACCAAATTACCAAGATCAGGGGTTCCAGTGTACAGTCGTTCAGCCAGGAAGCCATGGTTCCTGAAGCACTGTAGAGTATTGCCAAATGCCATGACTGCCACCACGGCCAACCAGCCCCGTAATGTTGCCAACATCTGGAGGAGATACAAAGCAACAGCTTTAAGTATCAAAATACACACTCCATTTTGGCCAATAGCTAATGTTAAAGTTTGAAGTGAGTAATTCAAGAAGTGAAATTTAATCTAAAAGATGATTTGATTTTTAAGGATACCCTGGATAGTTTGGCAATAACCAATTAAAAGGACAACTTTGCCATCATTATATACCAATCCATATTTTCTAACCGGTGTTCTGAAATTGGCTGGGACTCCATGACTTTGGTTTTGTCCTTGGTGCTGATTGACCCTCCCACAAGTCTTTTTTCCAAGTTCATGGACACCAGGATTAACTTTGTTTTTTTTCGACACATAAGTCGATGCTGCTGCTATTATTTTCTCAATAATTCGAGTAGGATAAGAAAAACATCCTGTGGTGTGCTTTCGTTACTAACTTGCTAAATTGTCATTTTACCACTTAGTACCTTTGGGCGACAAACATGCACGCATGCATGCAGAATGAATGTGTGACCTCGTCGATCGCTAATACATGATCATGGGTCTACAAGACAAAATTCAATGTTTAACATGATATCGAAACACGCTTTATCATCATTATTCACCAGGTTGTATTATTACATCCAGTAGGTACCCATCTGAGTAAATGAGGCCATTGTATTTATTTACGTGCTCGAGGCGCCTCCTAGAACACGGGACCCCAATTTTACGTCTCTCATCGAAAGACGGTGCAATTCTGACTAGGATAGTAATCATACTCTTCCCAGATTTGATCCGGCGTTGACACTTGCAATGTCAGACTATGCCAATGCAACATACTGTGTATATCTCACCTCGTCCCTGAGTGATCTCGCAGCGTTCGCGTCAGATGAGACAGAAAGACGTCCCCGGTTAAAAGGTACCAGCTGATAAGACCCCTTCACAACTTTAGGGAACTACTTTGTCGTGCAACAGCGAGTTTTAAAAAGGGAGAAAAATGTAGAATGTTGCAAATAACATTCAAAATGAATCATTTGAAAAAATTACTATCCGTTTTTGTGCAAAAGTGAATGAATAAAAAGTTGTCGTGAGTTGTGTTCACCGCGTTTCTGAGCCATGCGCGGAGTGATATAGTGACGTACACCACACCATCATCGTATGTTCACTTCCGGGTTTTGGGACAACACATTTGTTCATATGGGGGTGTCTGACTTCAGAGACTGTTTGTTAGTAGAAAATATCTGTTGATGTCTGATTCAAATTGTATATTTTTGTAAATCAACTTTGATTTTTAAATTCTATAATAATCAAAAAGTACATTTTGAACTCGGTGTCTGTGATTTTCCGTAATAAATAAAACCTACCAACCCCAAACCGAAAATGGTATCATGTTACCCTCCATGGCAACAAATAAACCTTTCGCTTCACTTTGAAGAGTTACCTAGCGGCTCGCGACTGACTCCGCTGCTGCAGTGACAGGTAATGTTTGTGTCCCATCAGTCGACGTTAAAAATTGGCTTCTTTACCGAGTGTGCATCATGTTTCCTGGCAGTGACTTGTTAGTGTCTTGTATGGTACTTTATTGTCAAAAATCAACCCGAATCAGTGCTTGAATGTTTGTTTACATTGTGTCACCGTACATTCGTCGATCTCAAAATTCACTGAAAACGACGAGTAAGTTAGTTATCGAACGTGGTATGCCAGTAAATAGATTGTGTCGATTTTACTCTAGATTATCAAAGCCATAACAAGTCACGAAATAGTATTGCAAGTGTGAAATTAACATTGCAGTTTGTTTAAACATATTTTGTGTTGCATGGTTGAGGTGATCTTGCTGACAGTACACAGTTACACACAGTACACACACTGAGCCCGAAACCTCAAAATGTTACAGGACAATGGATTGCAGCTTGTGACATGCACAGTTCCTTGCGGGATCTATACTAGTCAAAACAGCCTGCTATCAAGTTGTTACCTCATCATGGCATTGACCTCAGGAATGACAGATGAGAAGAAAACCAACCTTACCTCTCCGAGATGTGCAATACTACGCAACCCTGACCAATCACAGATAGAGGATGAGGAGGAGGTTGGAGAGGAGAATGGTGTTCTCTTCTACGTCAACAAGAGTGGATTTCCGCTGAATGACAAGACGTGGGAGAGAATGTGGCATCATGTAGCTAAAATTCACCCTGATGGGAATAAAATGGTCACTGAAATTAGGAACAGCAAAGAACTGCCAAGAGTAAGTATTCATCTAATTGGAGATACAAGAATGTATGTATCTTATGAACTGCTTAACTGAGTTCCTTGATACTTGACAATGGTATGAAAGTGGAATTATTTTGCTCAAAGCATATCTAAGACATTCTGAGGTTGAGAATGAAATGTGGTGTTATCATCACCCCCAATCAACTCCTTTCCAGCTGTTGTAGATTTCATCCACCATTGCTTTGATATTTATGGTGGACGTGCATTTTGTTAAATTCAGTGGGGAAACTTACTCTCATTGATGATCTTCAAATAACATGTTACTGATATATTCCTCTCCCAGGTACCACTACCAGTGGTTCCAGTCTTCCCAACCAACACAGCAATTACTGACAGATTGTGGATGGTTCAGAAGTACATGTCAGATCTACAGTATCCTTATTCTGTGAAGAAAGTTTTAAAGCTATTTTTGGTTCTCTATGGTTTTCCTTCACAATTATATAAAAGAAGTCACTTATATCTAAGGTAAGACCATATGACTCCTTAACTTTTCCTGCCAGATACAATCATACAGGAACACAGTTCTTTGAAATCAGGAAAAATCGGCCACTCACTGGGTAGGTAGTGTAAGCTTTATTACATCTAATGTTTAAAAAGCTCTAGATAGTAAAAATGTTCACTACATAAACTGGGTCATGGGTCAATTGTGCGTTTTGACAGTGGCATGAAGATTTATGTACTTTAGGCTATTCTGTTACCTAACCAGTCTAACAAAGGTTTTCATATAACTCTGAGAATTTCACATGTTTCAGCAAGACCAGTCATTGTAGAATATTTGTTATTTACTTGATAAATGCGAGATTTCATGTATGACTTCACCCTATCTCACGGTCTTCTTGTCTTTTCTTTGGTTTCAGTTTGATAGACTCTGCCAAGGAGATCATACGGGAAGCCCTACCCATCAAATGTTTGGAGGCCGTCATTCTGGCAATGTATCCTTCACAAGGAAACTGTCTGACACTTGAACAAGTTAGGATAAAGCCAGTCATTATTCTGATCATTCAAAGATGTTGAGAACACAACCTTGATGTAGCCAAATGTTCTCTAACTGTAACTGCAGCATGATGCTATTAGATTACCTTATCAATGAGTGAATCACTGTTCAAACATCATGCTGACAGTTTTTCCACCACCAGATCAAGTACATGTACCTGAAAGTGCATGTAACTTACAGATGAATTACTGTAACTTGTATCTATCATGATGTTCTCTTTAACACCACACTAGTCATCTAACCAATGGCATGCCTGGTGTGGAGCGGTTTCCCGTCAGCTTCAAGTCCCAGTTTGGGTCCACAGTGCACAGACATGTGGTACTGGGGGTTTACTGTGGAGGCAGATATGGGGCTCTGGGAATGAGCAGGAGGGAAGACCTCATGTACAAGCCACTGGAGTTTAAGGTAAATACCTATTACATTGACAGCTTCATATCTATCATCCTTCTGTTAAGAAACGATGCTCTCAAAGGGCAGTACAAATTGCTTTTTTCTTGTGTCACATTTCCTCATAACTGACCATGTTTTCCTCTATTGCAGTGTTTATCCGACCTAGTTATTGATTATGAAGAATCCTACAAAAGATGTAAGTCCATAGTCTTGGTTCCTTTCTTTTATAATGTAAATTGTGTAGTTTCTCAAGGTCAAAACAACATGTACAGAAAGGTTCAGGAAGTGTAAAGCTAAATAATAGGCATGGAAAAGTGTTATCCTGTTTTTGCTTCTCTCAAAAAGAAACTAGCTATTGCTAGAGAAGTTGCTAAAAACTGTTTTCGATGTTTCAGACTTGCACGTTCTTAAGAAGGTGAAGATAGGGTACCCTGTGTCACATGATCCTCACAGCTACGAGTGTATCTACTGGAAGGTAAGATATTTTTCTGACGTCAACCAAAAGAAACAGTTAGTGACATTTGATGTTACTCTGTAATTTGTATGATTTTGTCTCGATTCATTTGTGTTATATATTTAATTTGATTACTAGTACTGTGCTTGTGCCATGCATGACTGTATTTTTTGTATGAAAATATGCAAAAATTGAACGTGGAAGAAAAAAAAAGGAACATTTTCTAATCATTGATACGGCACTGAGGTCATGGATGTCACTATATAAAATATGCTATAAAGATTTTCAAAAAGAAACTAGGATAGGGCATATCAATTGTAGCCAATAAAACTTTGCATTTGTTTTGCTTGTAATGCTAATCCTGTCTGTTTGCAGGCCCTGACACTGAACATGACAAAGTTGTCCCAGGATGGGGTTAGGAAGGAGGTGGAGAAATATTCCCGAGAGGTTCGGGCAAAGGTGAGTACAACTGTTTAGTACCAGAACATGTATGAAAAAAGCACCTTAAACAGGCAGCAGTTGGGGCAATACTAGTAACTCAGATACAAGAGTGTATGTCATCTCCATATTATGGATTGTAAATGACCATGACATTGCACCCTGTTCCATACCTAGATGAAGACCAGTGGCCTTGTATCAGAAAGACCGCCTCTAGTGCCACCTCCTTCATCTCCACGTAAGGACACCCCAGGAAGACTCAACTGAACATCCTCAATACAACACCTTAGTCTTACAAGGACACCCCTATATTATGTGTTTGGTAATATCAAGGAGGTTTAATGATTAAACCTCCTTGGTATTATGTTGACTGTGTGTGTCCTAATAGGAATGTGTATCAAAATCTATCCAATATGCTCAGGTTACACATGAAGATAATCACTTGTAGATATTCTTACGTAAAAATGGTATTGTTTCTGTGTCTGACTGTAAAAAAATAAAGTGACATCATTTACATATGGATCTCCAACTTTTGTGTATTTTATTTTGTAGGTTGAAACAAAATATAGGCATATAAGTACACATTTACATGTATGTAACTGAAAAAGACTGGACAACATTAAAGAAAGCAATGGTATAACTGACACTGAACAGTAGAGCTAAATAGAACTTGATGCATTTTTGTATATCCCACAAAACCATCAAGAGCTGCCTCTCACAGATGTAACATAGGTGATAACCATGATAACACAATGCAGTGTTAACAGAACAGATCTGTGTTCATCTTACATTCAAAGTGCATGTAAGTTTTTTCACACCTTTGAAGAATGCAAGAATATATTGTGAGGAATACTATCCACGACAATATTAACCATTATAATGACTTTTTGGTCCCAGCTTATGTCTGTCAAATACATTTGTGCACAGTATTATCATATTCCTTCCAGGGTGTTTTGACAAACCTCACTCAAACATATGAATCAAACAATCAGTAAACTGAAATGACAGACATGTATTCTGAAGCAGAAGACAGCTGTTGTGAGAATTATCGAGATAAAAAAACCTTCAACATCCTGCATCTCCCTTTAAACTATGGTCCACTAAAAATAAATATGGTCCAATCAGGTCAACCACATAAAAGAAACAATCAGTTTACATTCAGTACAAATAACTGAAATCATCTAGTTAAACTCACTAGGTTGATAAGTTAAAGTTAATCAGTGTTGCCATGGCAGTGATCCTAAACATTCTTCTTCCATTAAAACGAATATACCAGCTATTCCGTAGAAATGTTAGGCCCCTGGACTACAGTCTACGCCAAGGGGGTGTATGTGACCATCACACATTACCCTGTACATCAGACATCATGCATATATGTCTGAACCACATGAACTCAACAGTCTTAATGAAGATGTTTCAATCTAGCCTACTACTAGTTTATGCCTGTAAAACTCACATTAGAAACAAGAGGTAACATTGCATCTCTGGTAATCAAGGTAAAATAGATTAATGTGCATTCTATACTTTCTTGGCACCAAAAACATGTGTAAGAGTCCATCTCACTTGTCAGTGAGTCTAAACTTTGCTATAAGTGGGAGATGATCAGAGGGATGTTCCTTGTTGGGTAAACTGCCCATCCTCTCCAGCTCTTTGTCTGACGGTAAAGTGAGTCTTGACAGAAGCTTCAGCTTCCCGTCCCTGTACCTGGGTTTGTACCTCCTTCCCTTGCCAGTGTGATCCCCCTCAAATATGGAGACCCTGGCTGTGTAGAGGATGTAGTCTACAGTGCAGTTTGCCCTGCCGTGATGCGTGGTGACCTCGGGTTCATGGTCCACTGTAAAGTGGGAGTAGACTGACCGCAGGTTGAATGGATGGAAAATGCAGGGGGAGAAAGGTGGAACCTGAGGTGTTGGAGCAGACACTGTGGGGTCACTTGAAGATGGGAAGGTTTGACCACCACTTTCTTCTACTACTGTCTCAGAAGTTGAGAACTTGTCAGAAGGTACTAAGGGTTGTTCCACAGGATCGTTACAGCTCCCTTGTTCCTCCTCACTTTTTACTGCCTCTGGTCGGTCATCAGGGTTTGACTGTGCATCTGAGCTAACTGACAAAGGAGAGGCTATGGGTGTATCACTGTCATACTGCAAATGGTCTTCACTGGGTGACTGATGTGCCGTATTTGATGTAGAGGTCACAGAAACATCTGTGGGACAATAGGGTTTGATCAACATTACTTTGATACTTTATCAATTCCATTAGCCAAAATAGAAGATCAAATATCATTTGCAAGCAGCTCATAAAACATAAAAACATAAGACATACATACTACATAAAAGTCATTACAGCTAGTATTTACATTACCTTTCTAATGTATAAAAGATTTAGTACGCAATTCCATGATAACTATCAGTTTGAAATGCCAATGTATGGCACAAAATACAAGTAAAAACTTTTGTACACTCTGTAGGTATAACTTGAACAAGGTATATTGTACCTTTCTGTGCATTAGCCAATGTTGCCTGCCGTCCTCTTTCCAGCACAGCTTGGTGGTACTGGCAGTGGTCTGTGATGCCAACAAACGCTGGCCACAGAGGTGGCTGCATCCAATTCCTCCATCGTGGTGGAGAGCTCTGCCCTGAGATCTCAGACCTCTCATATTCACTGTACGCAAGTTGTCCGGCATTTAAGAATTGGTAGAGCGGAGAAAATGGTGCGCTGTTCAAGTCTCCACACAGTACTACAGGGTGGCACCTGACCTTGGCGTCCCAGTACCTGACCTTGGTATCAAATGCCAATTGGTCGATCTCAGCTAACAGAACTCCAAGCTGAGACAGTTT
This sequence comes from Branchiostoma lanceolatum, assembly GCF_035083965.1. Lineage (NCBI taxonomy): Eukaryota > Metazoa > Chordata > Leptocardii > Amphioxiformes > Branchiostomatidae > Branchiostoma > Branchiostoma lanceolatum. The sequence goes on along the minus strand of NC_089725.1, from coordinate 22,114,999 downwards.
AACATCTCCCCTCCTCTTGTTGAACAGGAGATGGGTGTTCGCAATGCACAGGTTACTGTGCATCTTCCGTTTGCCAGTTTTGGGCTTCAGAAGCACAACAATGGCCACATTGTCCCTGTCGAGCACATCAGTGCCAGGACGGTAATATTCCACCAGACGATGCTTCACCAGGCTGAACTTGGAGGTCCTGTAGAAGGTGGCACAGCCATCAGGCTTGTCACCTGTCCTTTTCTTGTAAAGCCCTTCATAACCTGTAAGGAAGCACATTGTTTTTTGCACAAATCATGCCTTTCGTAAGCACTTGAAATACAAATCTGATAGAACCTTTTACCTTGTGAACTTGATATCATCTTTTGCATCCCTAATTCCCTATACACAATTGTATATAATATAAGGACAATCAATGTGCTATAAAAGGAACATGTGAAAACCAACCTAGCTTTTGCAGTTCAGGCAGGAAGAAGTCATGATAATGGCTCTCTTGAACCTCCTGTAGACACAAGACCTGCCACAAACATAAGACAGCATGGAACATGGTAAGAACATAATGGCTATCTGAATAATACAGCATCTTTACACACACAGATGGTCTCTATTTCTATACATGTAGACTCTATACAAAGCAAGATTTGAATGCTGAATTGCAATGAATAGACAAGCAAGCTATAATTCAATAATAAAAAAAACTATAATAATTTTGTTGAGACCACCACTTTTCACGTCTGTTTTATACAAATCAAAACTTACATCTACATTGTAGTGCTGGAATTCTTGAAGCAACTTTTCCTTCCTGACATTCCAGGTAAGCCTATCCTGGTCCGCGCAGTCTAGATACAGGTACCAGTTTGCCATCAGCAGTTCTTGTGCCAACACATTGTAGGACATCAATGAGAAGTCAAACCCTGAACCAGGTTTCCTCTTGTGGTGGCCATGGGTAGGAGGATGGTACCAGCCCCTAGTTGGTGTGTAGTTCTCCTGGCTATGAGCTGTATGACAGGACAAAAAATCAATAGCATGAATCATGCTATACATCAGGATCACAAAACTGCAAAAAAATGAGATTTCAATCAAGCCTTCTTTTTAAAATGTTACAGTATAAATATTTCTCATTATCAGTGGCACTTCAAAATAGTCTGCAGGGTGGGCTACTACCACTTACATAGTCAGTGACAGAATTTATGTTATATATATTAAACATATATGATATCTTCTAAAGAAATTTACCTTGCATTTTCTTGCCACTTCCTGACAGACAAGTTGGTTCATGATCAGCTGATGCTTCTTGCCCCTTGTTCTGTGAATCACCAGAGGAGTTCACACGAGCTCTCTTATTCTGTGGTGCCTCTGCGTGGGTCTGTCCACCTCCTAGTTTGCCATGACTACCAGTTACTGCAAAATAACAATTGACTTGACTTTTGTCTTGTCTTATCATTACTATGGTAGGGTGACAGATGGGCAATAAGATACCTCTAAGTCTCTCTAAACTAGAGACCAGATCAAATGGGAAAAGCAAAAAAGGAAGACCCAAAACCAAGTGGAGGAGAACAGTGCCAGAAGATCTGGCATCCGTGGGGGTCTCCACTCTCTTGCCTCCTGGCGATCAGAGCAGACTAGCACTCGCATTACAATATAGATCATCCGATTTGTCAATGAAATTCTACAGTCTCCATTCCTTTGAAGTGAAATAGACACCTGTTTGGAAAATTGAAAACATGATCAGGATTTCTCTCACTCACTCCGTCACTCACTGACTTGCTCTCCGGTTTATCGTATGTTGTTCCCCGATTTCATTTTGCAATAAAACAGGCATGGTATTATTATTAGTCCATTCATTTCTTAGCCATCAAAACTAAGTTATGTTGTGAAAAATCATGAAAGTGGCTACTGACAGGATGATCCTGTCAGCAGTGGAAAATCTGCACTGCTGACAGGATCATTACTGCTGACAGGATTGCCAAAGTTTTGCAGAGGAGTTATCAACATCCTAAGAGCAAGGAGGTCTAAGACTTCATTGCCTAGAGCAAAGTTTCACTTGATATCATCAAGCAGGTTAAAGATTTAAAAAACTCCTTGATATCATTAACTGCAAGGTCGTTGTGAAGGGATATGTGTCATACTTCCACAAATACTAGTATATGTAATTATCATCTGAAGCTTACCCCCATCCCCACCGTCACCCTTGTGACCTGTGTGGCCACCCTGTCGTTGCGTCTTCGACGGACTCTTTCTCCCTTTCCTCTCTTTCCCTCCACTCTTGTCCTTGAACTTAAAGTCTCCACCTGAGGCCCGCTGAACCCAACCGTGAGGAAGAAATCTGTTGAAGGAAGGAGCTCCAGATCTGGAGGGCACCGGTGGAGGACGGTTCACCTTCGGCTCTTCTTCTTTGCAGTCAGGCATAGATGTTCGCGGGGTCGTCTTCTCTTCGCTAGACATGTTGTGGATACCCAGCGTGTTAATTCCCTGAAAGGATGATCTCGGTGCTGGATCTAGAACCCTGCCAGGTGTTGCATACGAATGATGAAAAGTCAATGACAACTGTCCAGGGGATCTTCGCCCAAGCCGGGCGATCAGTCTGATCATCCGCCGAATTGTAGTTGCCAAACAAGAGATTGGATCAAGAAAACTAACGATAATTCTGTCACTCATTAAGGGACACGATCTTAGCACGAAAATGACACTACATATGCCACATATTTGGCACACATCTCATCCTATCTCGGACCTCGTGAAGTTTGACCCAAACAGTTACCGCAAACACACAACTGTTGTAATCCCGAGATACATGTCGCAAAACGGCTGCTATTGTTTTCATTGAGTAAACCACTCAATAAAGGGAGTAAAGTTTTATAGAACATTAATATTTAGTAATACATGCGACGTAATGATCCACATAACGTATCGTTGGCTTAGGCAGTGTTGAATATTGTTCTCTTTTTATTTGTGTAAATATACACGGAGTTTAATTTCAAAGTGTAAAACAGTACAGAGTAGGTGGAACCTTCCAGGTTTAGTTACGAAACTCCAAGGGGAGACCACCACTGATTGTTATGCAACAAGCCCGGGCCAGTCGTCAGCGAGATTCAAATCGTTTCTGCGAATTCCACTTTCCTCCACTATCCAACGATTTCAGGACCGATCAAGATGTGCGACGCGGACCTCGTCCTTGCGCTCCAGCTGCAGGAGCAGTTTGACCGTGAGATGGCCGAGAACGTGGCGTCATCTGACGGCGAAGGGGCTGCTGTCAGTTCGAGTAGCAGTCATCATCCCGGATCCAAGTCTCTGTCGATTGTGGACCAGTCTTGGGAGCTGACAGATCCAAACCCCAACGTGCATGCTTTGTTTCGAGAGTTCAATGCCACCTACTTCTGGGGCAAACTGGATTGTGTTGAAGTGAAATGGAGCCCTAGAATGACATTGTGAGTAATATTGACTTTGTAGTGATAACGGTATAGTAAAATTCTCATCTGTCCGTGCATCTATTTTTGGAAAATAACTTGCATAACTCGATAAGGGAATAGAACTTATGCAGGAGCTATTTTTGCAATATCAACAGGATCCTGTCAACAGTAGAAAAAAATTACACTGTTTACAGGATCCTGTCAGCAGTAGAATAAATTGCACTGGTGACAGGATCATCCTGTCAATAGCCTCAGGCCTGATCCTGTCAACAGTGCAAGTTTTTGTACTGTTGACAGGATCATCCTGTAAATAGCCACTTCCTATTGACAGGAAGATCCTGCCAGTAGTGAAAAATTCTTATTGATAGGAATATCCCGTTACTAGTGCCAAACAATCTTATTGATAGGGAAACCTTGCCAATAGTCTAAACAAGATTCTCCCCTGGTCTGCTAGGTGTGCTGGGTTGTGCTGTTATGAGGGAAGAGGTGGTCTTTGTTGTATCAAGCTGAGTCTGCCACTGCTGAAGCTTCGACCAAGGAAGGATTTGGTAGAGACATTACTGGTAAGAATTAGCAATGTCAGCAATCATCCCCTTCATTTGCATACAACTGAGTTGGCACTTGAAATATCTTGTCACAAGACTCAAAACATGCATACATAGTTTTGCCAAACTTGATTTGACCATGTCAAACTTGGTATCTTGTTTTGTTTTTATTGTTGTAATTTGTATGATTGAGTGACTCAGTCTCTGTTTTTGTCTCCTATGTAGCATGAGATGATTCACGCCCTGCTCTTTGTAACTCACAATAACAAGGTGAGTATGACTATGACTTAATTCCCTCCTGGTCATTCAAAATCAATGAATGACAATAGCTGGAAATGTTCTTACAATTGAATAAGCAGCAAACATTTAAAGAAAGTAAAGGTTCTTGTATATTACACAAATCACTGAGGAGTGGCAAATTTTCCTGTTGGTACATTTTTTAATGCACCTTCTTGTAAACAGGACCACGATGCACATGGCCCTGAGTTCCTGAAGCACATGAAGAGGATAAACACGGAGACAGGCACTAATATCTCAGTGAGTGTCCATTTTAATTTTTTCTAACAGAGTCACTGGGACATTTCATCTGTAATGTTTGACCAAGGACATTATATAATGTCCTTTGTTTGACTGAATGAATATGAGTATTCTTCCTTTTTGGATGATAATAACAGAAAGTTGTCTTTATAAATTGAGCAGTAAAGTAAGTTATGTGCCAGAAAAAAAAAAAGCTCAGCCTACTTTACTACACGGCATTGTCCTTTACCCTTCTTTTTCCCACTGAGGAGAATTTCTTACATCTTAACTACCAAGTGATCATTGTGCATTCCCTCCTCTGAAGGTCTACCACAACTTCCATGATGAAGTAGACGTATACCGACAACACTGGTGGCGTTGTGATGGACCATGCCAGAAGTGGAAGCCATATTTTGGTATTGTTCGCCGTGCCATGAACCGTGCGCCATCTGCACGGGATCCCTGGTGGGCCAATCACCAACAGAAGTGCGGGGGGACTTACGAGAAGATCAAGGAGCCGGAGGGGTACAGTAACAAGAAAGGAGGGAAACGAAAGAAGGGACAGGATACAGGAGCTGCAGAAGGTATAGATTTGAACTACTATCAGACAGAAATATTGTTGTGTTACACATAATGTTAGACACACCACAGAAATGCACCTCCCCTCATAGAACAAACTGGAATTATTACCAGCTTGGAGGAATGTTCAACTTTTCTTGATGTAGAAGACTTTTGCTCTGTTTGACTCGCATGCATGTCAGTTTTGTTGATGCGTTAAAATTCTTCTATCAATACCACTCTGAACCATAAAGGATAACTGTTGTTTTTTAGAAGTATATGTGGTTATGAATAAGCAACAACTTTTTTTATTCTCTCATGTCCCAGGAGCTGCTCCAAGCAAGAAGCAGGCCAGTAGTACCAACTATGGCAACATAGAATTATTTACAGGGAAAGGTTTTGTCCTCGGCACCAAGTCAGGATCATCAGCTGCAGGCAAAGGATTGAATTCTACTCAGCGTTTACCTTCTGCAAGTACAAGTACAACTGCAAGTTCCACAAAAAAGACAGCTAACAGCAATCAGTCAACAACTGGCAGCCCTCCGGGTCTTCCCAGCCTCTCAGGTTCCAACAAGACATCAACAGGCAGTACAAGGACACAATCAACAACATCAATTTTGTCTACTCAGTCTGATAATGTGATGAGTGGATATCAGAACTCAGGACATAAAGGCAAAGATGTTACCAAGCACACGCCAACCAAAGATGGTGCTAATTCATTACACAGGCCAAGTGCAAGTAGACAGAAAACAGAGAACTCTAAAAACCTCAAAATCACAGACATGTTTGGTCAAATACAGGCAAAGCAAAAGGGAACAGTGCAGGCACATGATAAACCAACATGTTCAGGACTGACATCATATGGGCACAGTTCTTCACAGAGTGGTTCTGGTAAGAAGAGTGTTGGACACAGGTCTGCAGACAGTGATGTACACACAGAGGCTTTGGTGAGCTGTCCTGTCTGTGGAGAACAACTTCCTGTGGTAACAATAAATCAGCATCTTGACTTGTGCCTTTAATAACTGACCAAGATTACTCAGGGATTGTCAGGCAATAGGTACATTTTTTATTACAGTCTATTTTAGGCAGATTTGTTACTACAGTCTATATTTTACAAATAAAACAATGAGTTTAAGTCTACTACATATGGTGAGATTGTATTAACAGAGGATTTTAAAGCCATATGGAGATATCAGGGTGGGCCTGCCACAATGATACTGTAATTATACTTTTTTAGTAGGAATTGACTTTTATCAAGGTTATTTATTGTTAAGTTCAAATAAATGGTGTAATTGGATTTGTGGCCTTATGGTATTGCAGTAGAGTCGATTCCACATTACCGAGAGGGTGTTTGTTGCCTTTTGTTCTAACATTTGTAAAACCTTTGTCACAATCTAAGGGAGATAAGTGACTGTTTAGAACAATTTCCAACATTCACGTGATGTTCTAAATAGTTTCTGCTGTGTTCCAACATGTTAGACAAATTTCTAACATTGCACATGTTATTTGTATTATTTTCGAAACTGTTGGAAAATAGGTTGATCATTTGTTCCTACATGTTCCAACATCATATCAACATGGTATAACTGGGTCAGTGGGATGGGAACAGGGCAATTCACACATCCCTTCAAAGTATAGGGGATTAGGCCTGGGTGCCATGCATAGACACCTGAAGACAAAAGTCCAGACGTGAAATCTAAAAATATACAGAGGCAGACAATAGAGTGTGATTAGCACCTACTTTTATGGGGGCAATAACCCAAATCTACCATTTGAAAAATGATTCAAATTGTTCCAACATGTTCGAACAGTGAAACAATCACATAGATGTTTGAAAATTGTTCTAAATAAAGAGATATTTGTGCAATTACTTTCCAAATAGTTCCAACATATATAAGTAAGTTCAAACATGTTCAAACTTTCATTTCTGATTGTTTGAACAATTTAGAACTATTTTGACTTGAATAGTCTTTTATCTAAAATTGTTTGAACTCACTAGCAATATTACCTGAAAACCCTCTCGGTGACATGGAATTGACTCTACATCATGTAGTAAATTTATACAACAATGTGATTTTAACTACATCAATGGCTTTTAGTTGTTGTATCCCACTCTATTTTCTATGCCATTATAAGAGTTTACAAATTATTGATAACCTGGGTGAAACTTTCAAAAAATACTTTTACTCATAGTCTCCCCTGTAACATTAAGGTGTAACGTTACATTACAGTTATATTCTTGATAGTACAAATGCTACTACTATATAGAAAACATATTTTGTAGAAAGCTTCATAGGACCTTACTACATGTATTATGTTGGTGGGAATTATGTTATAGGTGTCAAAGCCAAAAGTGCACCAAGAATATGAAAGGGGTCTATTGGAGTGCACATTTTATTCACCAGTTCAAGAAGGTTAGATGTTCTTGTTATAAACATGGTTATGAAAGAATTGCATCAGTGGGAAAAGTTGGATTTATTTTATGATACCAGAATCAGCTGTGCCATTGTCAACATTGCAATATTATACATTAAAGCATTTTTCTGTGTTACATGTGGTCTTAATTACAGACTAGAATGTCAACGACTTTCAATCATATTGTAGCAGAGAAAAGTACTGTTGTTCAATCTTTTTATATCATATGAATGATTGGTTACAACTGCTTATGAAAGATACGTATTGAAGAAGAGATTCCTGAGTGTCAGCTTCAGTTGAGAAAAATGGCCAAAGAACAGGGATTTCATGGGCATAGGATGAACAGAATGATTTGGATGAATGAATGTGATGAAAGCAAATTCTCAGAAACATTCCTTTCTGTAACATGGATGAACAAAATTCATAATATGTTTATTAATGATCTGGATTGAATTGAATAATTCAAATGTATGAGAAATTTTGTGATCATCTGGGGAAGGAGACTACAACTGCAGAGATCAGTGGTGCATCCCAACATCACCTGTCATGTCCTCATCCTCCACCCCGTTCATCAAATGGTTCTCCCCTCATTTAAGGCGACATGATAAATTTTAGGTGGCTCCGTCCAAGCTTTTGTCAGTTACTCTAGAAAATTCACCCCATTTAGAACACAAACAGTGATACGCTCAAGACAAAGAGGAAAGGAAATCGTATTACCCTCCACCATGCCCCTCCGTCCCAACATCCACCGCTGTGTCACATGATCCTTCCCGTCCGCCATTTTGTTGTTGAGTATTTACTTCCGCACAGAGAAGAAGGAGCTGCAGGTACAAAGATGTCCGAATCCTACGGTACGTTCTCTTACAACCTAACAAACCGATTTTAATGAGTGCTAAAGGTTCTAAAGACAGTCAGGGGGTTGTTATTTGGGCTGAAAGGTGTTCCAACGTACGTTTAGCGGTACTTTTTATCTGGTTATAATGTGATGTTACAACACAAAACCATGACACGCAACCAATTATTTACAGTCCCTCCCCAACACCAGTGCAATCAAAAGTCAACATCATGTCCAACATGACTGTTGGCGGAAACTCGACAAGTACATGTGCTCTGTAGGCCCGTACAGCTAACGGTCTGGGTGTTTACTTCATGTCAACATCTAGATAATCATTTACTTCAACATATTTTGGAATGAACTTCTTGTCCTGAAAATTGTGATCATATATTTGTGATTGTAACTGACTGAATCGTCTTGCTGATAGGCTGTACAGTTGTGGAAACTGTCAGTGATCGTGATGATGTGATCAGGTTCATAGATTTGGATTCCTGGGTATGATAACTGACCAACAACTGCCATGTTGACCTGTGAACCTATCTCCCTAGGATCACCCGTTATCTCAGACAAAAATGTACTAGTTAGGGGGTGGACTCAGGGCTGTGTTGTAATTGGGTTTGCGGATTTGATGGGGTGGTCTACAGGGGTGGGCTAGTGGGGTGGGCTACCTCAGCATCTACCCTTTCTGGACCTCAAGGCTGTGCATGGGGGTTTAGCATTGAATGGAATTTCCTTGAGGAAAAGATGGGTCACTCTGTGGGAGGGCCGGAAAGAATGCTTTATTTTGCTGAAGGATCATATTGCTTTGGGGATGGTACAGTGGGGGGTGGAGGTGGGCAATGAGCATACTGCATACATTCACATCGTGCAGGAGTTTGTTATCCACAGTTTTAGATTTTTAAACATGGAGGGCTATGTTCCCTGTTCCCTTATATACTGCTCAGTCAGGCCAACAGGACAGTAGCATTGTGGCTACAAGAAAGAATTTGAAATGAGCAACAAAAGCAACACTATACATTGTACAAACACACACACTTACAACATTCCAACCCAAGCTCATGCACACTGACACACATAACCACAAATACATTGTACATTGTATGCAAGCACATGCATTCAGGTACATTCAAGTCTAAATGTGAGACATATGTTTTGAATTTTGTCAAACAAAGGCTCTCTCATTCCCTAGCTGTTCTATGCAACTTCCAGTTTATTTCCCCTTGTACCTCTTCCCTAAAATCCTAATTAATTGTATACTGAGTACTTAGAAGTTTGTTTATGATAAATGGCTTTTCTACCAGTCTTGGTGCTGTTACCTTCCCTCTAGCCCACCCACAGCTTGACCCAGATCCTCTTCAAGGAAATTCCATAAGAGGCCAAACCCCCATGCACAGCCTTGAGGTCCAGAAAGGGTAGATGCTGAGGTAGCCCACCCCACTAGCCCACCCCTGTAGACCACCCCATCGAATCCGCAAACCCGTTGTAATTATCACTGTCAGACTATTTCCTGTCCACATGCAGACACTCATTTCTTTCTTCCTAAGGGTTCTTCCACCAATCCAGTGTCATGTCTAATTAGAACTACATGTAGGCATTGCAATCGGCTCTGACACCTTAATGCTTTTATATCATTAACTATTGCAGAGGAGGCACCACTGATGGCCCTAGATGTCTTACAACTGTTTGTCAATATTTCATATCAAGTCAGGTTAAGAGTCTTTAGTTTAAGACACAGCTGCAACACATTCACTTAAGCATCCAGTTGTTGAGGTCAACTATTTACCAGGCAGAAGACTTGACTCTTAAAATTTTAAATTTTAAAGTTCTGATTTGAATGATAGCATCATTAAGGTGGCAAATATGTATTCAGACTGGCTTTTGGCAAATGATCAATATGTACCAAGGAATTGACAATATTGTAAATGTGAAGATATTTTATTATTATTTACTTTGCCTTAGCTAATGCATAATCCACAACTGTAGGGTCTAAACGCATGAATCTCTTCAGTCTCAACTGGCAGCAGCTATTGTATCACATTACCAACATTTTGCAGCATAACTTTCATCTCATCCAGATTTTCATTCAACTTGCATTTTGCTGAACTAACAATGATCTTTTGAATGTCGACACAGTTTTCCCACAAATATCACTTCCTTTTCCCACCCTGGAAAGAGATGCCCATGTGCCAACAGACCATAACTACGTATACAGACACATCATTAAATCTCTGTTCCTTTTCTCTGCAGATTTCCTGTTCAAGTTCCTGGTGATCGGTGCAGCGGGTACAGGGAAGTCCTGTATTCTGCACCAGTTCATCGAGAGCAAATGTGAGTAACAGGCAGGATTTGTAACATTTTTCATCAACAGTCATTTTTTTCTTGCAAATTCAAGAGTCTTTGATCGTGGACAGAAAAAGAATCATGTTTAACATCACAACAAGGAATAAAGTGTTTGTATGTGACCTCACGCTGCAAGTTGAACCTGGAAGAGTCAATCCTGTAAACTTGCATGTGTGTTATGTGTACTTATGTCATGATTATGTGAATGACTGGCTATTGTTATATACTGTATACAAATCAAGATTTTCTTGGAAGCTTACAGGATTTTTTGTTATTGTTTATTTTGTGCTGTTATTTGATTGTTCTGTTATGGGTAACAGCTGTCAGTAACAGTGTACAATCAGAACTTACATTCAATCAGGAAACAGGACATACCGTGGTAGTTAGCAAAAAAAAGTCCAACCCATAAGCCTGCTAAGGAGGCTAACATTATTGGCCTCTTGGCTTGACCTGTATTTTGTAAATAACAACAACTGGATAGAAATACTGCTGATCGCACAGATGTTTCAGACGTCATCTTTCTCCTTTAGCCTAGTTTAGCTATTGTATCTGATGTAATTACCCTGGTACTGTGGGAGGATTATAGAAGCTTCAATGGAGACACTCATTACATCAGGGACATTTGCATGAGACTGAAGAAAGATGGCAGATGCTGTTTGAAATGTCTGTGTGCCTGTCTGCTCTATCCAGCTGAAATGATTCATTTCTCATTGATGTCTGGTGTCCATCAGTATGCATTGAACTTTGAACTGTAGTTGCAGAGGCCTGTTATTGGCTTGATATTATCATCTCAGTCAACCTTGTAGCATTTGTTGAAAGAAAATGGATTGTGAATATTATTTCTGCATGTCCATCCTTACCTTACACAATGAACAGGACCAAGGTCATAGTTGAAACATCAGGTGAAGGTCAAGATGGATATCATCATGTGCATATTTTACTTGCCACGGAACTCATAAACATTATTCATGACATGACAAGATGGAAATGGCATCACTGTTTTGTGATGTTGAGACATCTGGTATTCTCAAATATATCTTTGATTGCAGTTAAGCAGGACTCGAGCCACACCATTGGAGTAGAGTTTGGTTCCAAGGTGGTGAACGTTGGTGGGAAGTCTGTCAAGCTGCAGATCTGGGACACTGCAGGCCAGGAGAGATTCAGGTCAGGGGTCATGTCATGCAGTAGTCTCCATCTAACTGAAAGCAAAAGAGCTCTCAGAAAACCATGTCAATTTGATTATATCTTTCCTATACACCTTATGATGTGGGAGGATTTTAATTTAAACTTTAACTATGGGGTTGTATATACTTTTGATATAAAGTTTCATATCAATCCGGGCGATGTCATTGACAAATGCTGCCCACCATATTGGCATTTCAGTAAATCGTTGCTCAAGCACAAACATTTTTGTGTTTTGTGTAAGAAGTTCGTAAATATTTTGTCTGTTGTTGGAACACTGTTTGAAAACACTGGAACTACAATTCACTTAGACTAGAGTACATGTAGAGGAGAGACTTATAGATATATTGTTCCATGCTGTAGGTCTGTGACCAGAAGCTACTACAGGGGAGCTGCAGGGGCCCTGCTGGTGTATGACATCACAAGGTGGGTCTGCCTCAAAAGGATTCAAGTTATTTATACAGCCCCAATATCATATGACACAGGGAAGAAAGTGGTTGCTAGAGGGAATAGCATTGAAGAGCTGGTATAGATCTATATCTGCAAAGAAATGGAAATGGTGTTGTCAAATCTGTCAATTTAGTAGAAAGAGGCATATGTCAGTAAAAGCACTGACTGATATGTTGATGAACAGGTGGTCATATACATTTAACATATACATGTACAGTGCAATGCTGCCTCCTGTCAGGTTAATAAAGAACTGCACAGCTGGTAAGCTATCTGAAGGAGCCAAAACACACTGCCAACTATCATGACTATTGCTGTCATGCTAGAAAAATGTGCCTCTTTAATCCCTTGAGGACTTTGCCTCCTGCTGGGTAAATACAAATGTTCTTGACAAGTAGGAGACAGGTGTTGTCTGTGCACACTTTTTATTCAGTCATGTACTTCCTAACCTTGGAATACCAGGGCAAACTTCCTGCAAAAAGCATGCAGATGCAATTTCAAGATGACCTTTTCAAAGAAGATTAACAAGGTCTTTGGTTTCCACTAACATGGCTGTTCGCCAACACCCACTTTTCTTCACTCCCTGTCTGTCTGTCTGTCCTATCCTGGTTCTGCCTTTGGCTGTAACAGTTGCTTGCAGAAGCTTAAATGAAAGACTAACTTCCCACTGCCATTTAGCACCCTGTCTGTTGGGTGTACATCCAGATTTCAGATGTACATTTGTGTCTCAATTAACATGGCACATGACATAGATTTTAAAACGGTGTTTGTGATACCCATTGAACACATCGATATCACTGAAGGCAAATGTATACATTAAAAGCTCACAGATGAAAATATTGGTGCTTTGAAAGGAATGCGGGTGTGATTGGCCTGTCTGCTCAGAAAGAGACTGTACTAACTAGATAATAAGATGGAAAGAAAGTCTTGCAGGAGAAAAGGACATGCTGTGTGGCCAGCTTACATGTATATCTGAATGCCTGTGTCAGCAAACATGTAGTAGAATATATTTCAGCTGGAGAGACAAGATGCACAGAATTTGATTTGGATGAGCAACTGCGTTAACACTTTCGTTATCTTGCCAGTGATCTTTGTAAATAATTTATCTACATTCAGTTGTAGAATAATAGTTCGGAATGTGTAACAACTTACAGTTGTGTAAGTACTTTTGTGTTTCTTAGCAAACCTTACTGATTGATGCTTGGAATCACTAGGATCAGTTTCTCACAAATGATGGACATGGTTTCCACTGATGAAAACAATGATAACAGTAATGGATAACCTGAATAGAAATACCATGAATTTGATTAAAACAGTGCAGGAGTGTGTTGTAATTGGTAGATAATATTGCATTGAAATACGAGTTATTGTGAAATTTGGCTAGTTTTTTTACCACTACCATCATAACATGGTGGAGGTCATGTACTAATAGAGATGTCGATGGGAAGTTGTGAGTAAGGGAAGTTTTAACATGTGATGTCATACTGTGTGGTCTCATATCCGGTTGAATATGAGGAAGCATTGGCTTCAGAGCTGACATTGATTAGACCAGATGTCCACCCACAGGCATTCTTGTGTGAAAACATTCAGACTGGAAAATAGACTACTGGCTGTTGTCCAGATGAGTGGGTGGCTAACTTCATTTGGAAACAATCATCTAGTTTGAAAATGGAGACATTTAAGCCATGGAAATAACCCTTTCAACAGTCAAGGTCATCTAATGTTTGGTCACAGCCTTCAGAGAGCTTTTACTTTTTTGATGTGGATAGCAGCAGTTTTATCAGAAATGGGGCCAATCAGTGCCTTTGACCCCAGGGTAAAACTTACATATCTTATCCCTTGAAGATGCAGTAAACAATCACTACCATCTCTGAAAAAACACACTACCATCTTCCTCTCAGGTCTTGAAATCTTGAGAGTGCAGGATGCTGCAAAGGCATGATTATTGATAGTATTAATGATATATTTATCCCATTTTGCAATCACCTTTGCAGTGAGATTTACATGCTTGTAATCTGCAGTTTGTTGGAAAGTGGATAGGTGACACTTCTTGCAGATGGTATAAAAGTCTTCCAAAACCCTGGAAGTAACTGCTGTCCAAAGAAGACATGATACTCAATTCGTTGATGAAGGTTAGACATCCAGGTAATATGATACGCTAAAACAGTTACTCAAGCAACTGGATAAATTTTATCCAGTTGCTTGAGTAACTATTTTTGGTGTATGATCGTGATACTCGATTGTTGAACAATAGAAACAACAACAACAAAAATGTCTCACTTACAAATGCCTATATAATTACGACAACTGTCTGAAAAGTTTGGTATCCTTTTTTTTCATTGTTCCCACAGCCGGGAGACGTATAACCAGCTGACCAACTGGTTGACAGATGCCAGAACGCTGGCCAGTCCCAACATCGTCATCATCCTGTGTGGGAACAAGAAGGACCTGGATGCAGACAGAGAAGTGACATTCCTGGAGGCCAGCAGATTTGCACAGGAGAATGGTGAGTCCTTTCAACTCTGTGGTTAACTATAGTTTACTAGCCTGATTGAATCACGCTAGGGCTATTACAGCCTTGGACAGTGGAGTTTATGTTACACAGATAGGACAACTGCGCATGCTATGATCTCATGTTCAAAAGACATATGGGAAATTTAGAATTAGTTAAACATATTTTGCAAAATGTTTGAGGAATAGAGTTTTCATTTGGAACATCGGTAATTGAAAGTGGTTATTTGACAGTAACATTGTTTCCCATGGAGATGTTAAATTGACAATTTTCATGTACAACAAGGTAAGATAGAATCAACCATTTCTCCACTTCATGTGACAGTTGACCCACAAGACTGTCATATTGTTTTTTTGGCTATGTTTAGGTTACTGGTAATAATTCTTTGTTTGCTTTCTTCATGAAATGTCTTTCTGACGAATTATATCATATTTGTTACATATCTCTCCTATTTCAGCCAATCGAAGTTGTCCTTAGCCCTAGATGCGAGCCATAGCGAAGCCACATTGCCCTACTACTAGCTACTTGAAAAAGCATCATGCTTCACCTCAATCGAGGATGACTGCTTTACCTTTACCTTTTAGACAGCTTGGTGATTTATCACTTGACTTTGGCATAGTGTCTACGTTTTTACCCTGATCCACCCAGAGCACATGATGTACAGTTCAACATCAATTCAAGAATATTAACAGCCTCCACTAGATCATGTGATACCTATATATCAACAGCAGGGCTAGGATACTATACTTCCACTTTCTGCAATATTTGATCCACCTCGGGTAACACTGAGACTGATTTGTTTTCAGCATGCCAAAGTTGTTATATTCTTCTCTGGAATCTTGCACATTTCTGCAAGTTACAGGTGGGTATTTGAAGCCCTGACAGAACTTACTTTTGGTTGGTACCATATATGACATATGGGACTCTGTGCTTTGTAGGAAATAAGGTCCATAAAGGAGACATTCATGCCTGCTGGGTGTGCTGAACTGGAACCTCCCGGTTGTGTCTGTCCTTGGTGCTGGCCTATCTGAAAGTGCTGCATTAGTGTAATGTACTGATGACATTAACAGGTGGAGATTGCCATGTTTCAAAAGACTGATCACTGCATCGTATTTCTGAGCTCAGTTGCTAATGCAGCATTTGCTGTCCTTTTCTATGGCAATCTGCCCGAAAATGATCCAGGGAATAATCTAACAGATGCATCCATGTATGTGGCAGCCTGATAAGTTCACATAATGTACCCGTTTTCCCATTTCTGCGGCATTCACATACTGCGTTGATTTGCTGAACGGTTTGTGCAGAAATTGCTCACTTTCCTGCATGATGTATTGGAAATTCGTGGAAATGGCACTTCTGCTTCCTGCACCAACACCTCTGGTCTCATTTCCACAGCAATTTTCCACTCCTAAATCACCGGTGGGTCCATTTTTGATTGGTAGCCCGAGGATGTTATTAGTTGTGCTGCATGTCGGATGTATCCTGAAGTTGGTTGCAGCGGCAAATGGATTTATCTCCCCAGGTGAGGGAAAAGTACCGTACACCATCTGTCATAAACCCTGGCGCCGGCACTGTTTATACAGCAGCTTCTAACAACCTACCTGCTGAGGATGAATCAGCCAGGTTTACCAAACAAGCGCTGCCGTCTTCAGTATTATTGCAAAGCAATGAGCCGAACCAGCCTGGTAATATAGTTCTCACTCTGGGTATGACGTAAAGCAGCAATCTCCAGAGACGAGCAGACATGTTTTTACATTCATGACTTTGTGAATTTTCCTGTTGATGACAGGACTCTATATCACTGTATCTGCAATAGTATTTGTTTCTTTAGAGCCTGGAGAACTCGATATATACCAGTCTCCAAGTAAGATGGCAATTTAACTTTTTAAATGTGCATGCAGGCTTTAGAGCTTACCTTGGAATTGATTTGTGAACTAATTTAAACTTTATTTTGTGTGAGGCAGTAAGTTAAAACATATGACAGGTCAATAACTACTTCTGGCAGTATAATGCTTGAGGAATAACGTAGGAGGATTTGCCTGTGCCTTTTAAGCCTTGCCACTTGGAGTTATTGGTGATTGAATCTTAAATTCTTCTGGACATGGAAGCAAGTAATGTTCTTGTTTACATCCATGCAGTTTTACTGCTACAATAACAGTTGTGGGATGTGGAACGCCTTTCAGAGTTCATTGAATTCTGCCTGTGGTGGATTAGGCTCTAGTGAGCTGCAGAAGCAATATTTCTGAAATATTAATGGCAGGCTGCTGTGCAAGGAGGTGGAAGAGATGGATAGATGACCTTACAGTTCAAGGGTATGCTTGAGAAATCTCTTTTCTAAACTGCTGTATGGACCAATAAGGAGCCAGTGAGTGCTTTTCTGTTTGGTCCAGCCTCTGAAATATTTAGACAAATAATATTTTGCTGCCCCTATGATGGATAAGTGCTCATCTGAAGTGGAAGTAAAATGGGACACTTTCTAACTATATGGTACTGGTAAAGACATTGTTATTTTTCACCAACAAAAATTTATGAAATAATCTTTGTTGGATACTCACCTATCTTGCTGCAGTTAGATAGTTCTTGGAAAATAACAAGACTTATCTTACTCAAATTGCTACTGAAACAGCTTCAATACGTAGAGATGGAATCATGTAACTATGAAGGTCACAAATGTAGCATGAAATTTATTTTCTTTTGATTTTGCTGGTAACCAAAGAATATAAAATCATATACATGTACCTCCTGTTGAACAATGCTAAGGAATGCCTGCTTCAGAATCATTTGCAGGTTTGGCACATTGGCCGCTTAACATTCAACACGTTACCTGGCCTGGGGTTTCCAAGCACAATACTGGAGAAATTAATTCCCTGTCTCATCTTACCTGCGATCAGCAGCTACTCTGACAGTTAATGTCCTGTACATTTTTATGAGCAGTCTCCACACTTGATTGCAGCTTATCTGTGCTGACTGTTGGCATAGATAACTGGACAAAGCAGCTCTCTTGTCATAAGTCAGGAATGGTGCTTTGGGGAAGGGGCAGAATATAAATGTCGTTAAGCATTTTGCAGCAAAAACAAAGTATGGTTTTCAAGGGGAAAATCTATGCTAAAAATTGCTGACCTGATATAACCTGCTATGACCCCTTCATGAGGAACTGTGCTGTATCATCTGTGTTGTGTTATCTGCTTTGTTTTTATTCTTGGCACTAGACAATGATTGGCGTCAAGCCAGCTTCAGCAAGGGAAAATGGCTTTGCAGGAAGAACTTCAGCCAATTTATCTCTTTCAATGAATAGACTATTTTTGTATAAGAGGAGGTAGATATTGATCAAGTTAGAATGACAACCATTACAGCTCATTGATTTTTGTAGAAATTTTATTTTGTGTGTATTTTTGGACATCTTAGCATGCAGACTGCAGTACTTCCTGTTTAAGTTAAAAGTCACTTCATGGCAGTCACAATTTTTCTATCAGGGGGAACAGAGTCATGAATTATTTGAAAGCATCCTGCTTTTAGCTGTCTAGTAGGACATAAACTGATGACTGCACAAGTTTTGCCATTGACATGTTATACAACAAGTACACATGTATACTGCTTCATTTCATTTCTTATGAGAACTGCACTCAAGTCTGCATGCCAGTAACAAATGTGTACAGTACTTGGGTGTTTCAGTGTTACTCTCCAAGCAGAGGTTCAGTTCCAGTTGGTTTTTGACATGTTTTTAGATGTTTTCGTTGGGCTTTAAACGTGCAAAAAACCCACCCGGAGCCGAACCCTGCTTGGATACTATTTCAGTGTCCTGTGGAAGAGAAGGTGAAGCCTACTGGGTACGAGTTTCCGTGGGTGCAATGCCTGGCAGTTCTGCTAAAGGGAGCTGCTGCTACATAGCACTGTGTCATTTTGGCAGCTCTTACTTCAGTTGGCTATTGATATGGGAGTTCTCCCTCTCCATGCCACAGTCTGAAGAGCAAAATGGTCATGTTGGAATACATGGTAAAGCCAATGATTCACTTTCTCAAGGTTTATACTGTCAGTCTCCTTTGCACATTCACTTTCGTGCACAAAGATAAGCATCATCTACATATGCTATATGGATTTATCCATCCTATTCAAAACCGTTAGTAAATCTAGCCTTCCAACATATATTGTTTAGAGTGTCACTCAGAGTCTAAATAATCCCAGCCTTTTGATACATGATGAAAAGCATCCAAGTCGAGATAGCATCCAGTGTTGCTTCTTCATCCTTTTAGAGCACTGAGCTGCAAAACTACCCATTTATCTGGTATCTGTGAATTGACTAAATACACTTCTGCCTTATCCCAACATGAATCAGGAATACCGTATTTGTGCTTGTGGTCATATCTTCCACCAAATGTAGTAATTCTATACCTAAACATGCTAGATAGAAAATAGGAAACAGGATAATCTAATTAATCGATTAAGATAAGACAGGTGCTAAGAATTTATCTAGTACTATATTATCTTGTAATCCCTTTAATGTGTGTATATGCTCAATTTAGGAAAACTTTCTATCTGAAAAGGTAGGCTAGTTCAATGACAGTTGAGTTTAGTACGTTTTCATTTTGTCTCATCGTTAGTGGGCAAGCTCTTCCTGTTCTATTTGGTTTAAACCTACTTCCCCTGGACTGTCCCTATGGACAGCAAGATGGAAATCTAATTTACAGTGTTCCATTGATTAATCAATGGTGGAAAATGGGTGTTGATAATTGTGTGCACATTCATAACATCTGATCTAACTGAAGGTATTGATGGGCCACAGGTTTTGGTGATGGACATCTCAAGCAATCTCAAACAATCATTAACACTGATGAACAGGATTTGATTTTCCAATCTCTGCTCTGTTCTGTTTTTTTACCAGTAAGTGGATTTCGTGGCCATGGTGTTGTGTGAAAAGCGTTGCAATTAAAGCATGGAAAGCAAGAATGTTAAATTTTGCCAGTGTTTCGTATTAAACTTCTGTGACAAATCGTGGTGTGTTACTCAGCTACACGAGCGTCCACAACTTACCTGTAATAGACTACCATACAATTCTGTTCAAAGGCACTTTATGAAAGGCCTTGTGTGACAAAGGGAGAAAGATGTCATAAGTTGCAGAGATAAGTTCCAGTGCCATCCTTCTTGCTCTAACGGCTCTGGCAGCAGGCCATTAAAGCAATATAACTGCTGCTAGCATTTCCGTCGCCAGTGAACTAAGTCTAAAGACGTTCCCTGTTGGAAGACGTTGGAAGACTGATGGAGTGGCCACTTCAATTGTTACCTAGTATGTTTCCCTGGGGGGTCATTTCTTCAGGTGGTACCTCATCACTGTGAAGTTTTTGTTCCACCCCTTCCATTGTCCATTGTGTCTGCTAGCAAGAGAATGTTCTGCTAAATAGAAGAAGACAGGATAGTTTGTCATCCACTCAAGAGGAAAAGCTGGAAAGTGAGCCTGTGAAATGCCAACCAGACAGAAACTCTTTAAGGACGCTCTAGAAGTTTTGCAGAATGCTGCATGAAAGTTTACATGTCCTGAAGACATGCATTGGAATGAGTAAGTGTGTATGTCAAATGTTAAATCATGAAAAAAGAGTGTTCCTTTCCCAGACTGTTTCAAAATACAAACCATTGGAGAACCGCTGTGGGGGCACAATGTATCATTTGTTTGTGCCACCTGTGATTTTATTCATTGTAACTCAGAACTTTACACTTGAACATGAAACTCCTAGTTGAGATTCTGCACCCATGGCTGGTGATATATACAGTATTAGTGGTGATATTGATATACAAGGTGCCAGAAACTCTGCAAGGCATTTAGTTTGTCTGTGGGATCCATTAACTTATCAAACTTTGACCTTTGAAAATGTGCCTGTCCTGGTTATGTCTGTACTAATATCCAAGATAATTGATAGAGATATTTTTGTCCTTCAGAGATAGCCATAGCTGATATAAATGGTACTGTTGTGAGCTTTTTCTCCACGCCCCTATAGCTGAACCTACATTAGTACTGGCAGTTACCTGAGAACCGATCGAAGTCAAATCTACCAGCAGAAAAAGGTGGTAATACCCAGAAACGGGAAACCCATACTCTCATCCCCCGCAATTCCCAGCAGGGTATGCAGGAAGTTCCAGGGGGAAATTGTGTGGAGAAGTAATGTCCAATGTGAGCCTACCTGGAGGTGGAAAAACGATTTGGGAAGTCACTCCCACAGATAGAAGCCCTGCATTATCATTCCTGTCAGCCTCATCATTCTTCCTGAGAGCCAATGAATTGAATAACCAGTCTAAAATACAAATTGGGCAAAAATGTTCATTAAGAGGACTGGATGTGCCAATGATCAATATTTGCGGACGTCAGTCTGTTCCCATTACTGTGGGTTCGATTCGGCAGGCAGCAGACAGCAAGTGTGAAATTGGGACTGGTGGCAGCAGGTTTGCATCCAGATGTCACAACAGAAGGAGTCCCACATAGAGGGGTGGGGTATATAGCATTCCCATGGTTTGTGTACTGAGGTGACATCCAAACATGTTTACGTGATTCTATCCTTGTACGTTTGCAATGATCTTAAATCATTTCTGCCACATATTCCTTGGAGACAAAGATATTCCCCAGGAATGACTGTCATTACCGACACCCCCCTTAGGATCCTATCCTGATTAATCAATAGCGATGTTTGTTCCGGGCTTGTTAAAAACTGGTAATAAATTAAAGGCAGTTAGAAATTTAGAAAGTTAAGTTTCCTGATGAAATATTTTTGGGATGAAAATAAGTAAAGTTGTAAACAGTCTAAGGTGGGGATGATTTGTCAATTTGCGGAGCAGTTTGAGGGAAAAGTTGGCCCTAATGGCCGAGTCCCCTGTACCATGACCTATAGTCACTGGGACCAAGCTAACAGCCTGTGTTTAGGACACCACCGTGGCTTTGTCCACCTCTGCTGGCTTTGATTTGCACAGCCATTTTTCAGCAGCCTGTAAGCACTTTCCTGCATTATCCCACCATTGATTGTCTGTTTTAACCCCAGCGAGTTAATGGTCCAAGAAGGCGCTGCCCTCATTTGACTAACCAGATTTCTGCCATAATGGCAGAAAATGACGAAAGTGGAGAACAACAGGTGAAGAAAATTTCAGCCTTCATAATGCGCTGTAATCGGGTATGCTGGTGCCATGGCATGTAATCATGTTTAATTATTCCTGCTTGCCATTACATGTCAGCACCACCAAATGTATTAGCTGGGAACCTTTTTATCACTGCCAAGACTGTTAGCCTAAGGATTAGGTAGAAGCCATGGTGGCTTTGAATTAGGCCCTTTATATAGCCAGATCAATAGGCATTACTGACTGCTGTGGGTCTGCAGAGTGAATATTTCTCCCTGCTTCCTTCCTGTGGTGGTTAACTGGGTTTCTGTGCAGTCCAAGACTTTAGAATCACAATTGAACTCATGCATCCTATTTACTTGCCTGGCTGCTGTCCGTGGTGCTGATATGATATTCAGTTCAAAAGAGGCTGAGCATGATGGATCTGTTTTAGATACCCATTTGGTTAGATGAGTTGTCCACTGATAATAGAAGCATTAGAATGTGATATTGAGCCAGGAAGGCATTTCTTTTGATGATGATGCATATTTGAATTGGTATATACATATATGTACATGTTATATTAGTGTAACTCAGCTGTGTTAAAGGTGCAGTTTTGATGGTCATGTTTATTTTGCAAACCGCACTGAATCAGATTCAGAACATGAATGTGTTCCTTTAGGACCTTTTTGTACCTTCACATGCATACTTGTTACAATACCTGGTAGAACATGATGCATGGGTTCTACTTGCGGAGCTTTTATGTGAATAGAAGTTAAAAGCGGCGGTGACGTTATCAGATGGTCCTTCCCAGAATTCCTGCTGTGCCACAAGGACAAGTGTACCACTCCTCCATACTGATGAGCCTCTGTGCCAGCCTCCGCGGTAACAAATTGTGCTGCAGGTTAATGGTATCAGAAATGCTCTATTGTGACTGCCAGCCACTGTGAGGGAAATCCTTTCCCCAGGCCAAGCTTAGTAGATCCTTCACACAGATGCCAGACCAAGAGTTGAAGCTCTAGTCCAGAAGAAATTTCAGGACCGCTGGGAGTGAATTGATATTATGTGGTTTGTACATGTCTGAGGAGGCGCAATCAACGCATATATTGTAAGCTGCTACACTTATGTAGTTATCGCACATTTCATGATTCAATCAGTATTGGACTACCAGTCCCAGGGGCCTATCAGTGTCCTGATGGACTCTCCTATGATGTGCGCAGACTGTATATTGCACATCACAACAACCTGCCGCAAAATACAGCACAGTTTTATGTGGCAACACAACATGATCACTGTTTAACTGGTTGTTCCAGACATCAATTTGTCCCAATATGCCATCTCCCAGTGATAAATGCAGTGCTCCTCCCCGCCTAGAGTACAGGTAGCCCATGGCATATGGCAACAGCTTGTAATTTTCTACATTACCGCTCATGCATGATCATAGCAAGGTCCAACTGAGATGCCTCTCTCAAAATATCAAAAACAAGTATGCTGGGAATGGGGAAAGGTACTGAAACACAAACCTATATTTCACACAGCTGTCTTAATGATAAGATCAATGCACTGAACGCCACCCATGTATTATTGATGGCAGGATGCGCCTATTACCACCCAGCCTTTGTGCAGTACTGACCATAGATAAAGTCATCAGTCCCGCCCACTGATAAGAACACATTTAATGGCTTCCATAAAATCTGCACTAGGCCTTTATGGTACAACTGTCATTCTGGGCCCCATCTACTCTAGGATCTGGGAACTGCGTCATATGAGAGACACATCTTGCTTTACTTTATGAAAAGACTTCAGTGATGAGAGATGGAGTGCTTTCTTGACTTCTCTAAGATTGCTTTTAGTACAGTTTGCATTTTGATTTGGAGAATCCCAGCTTCAGGACAGCTTTATCATGACAATGTTTGTTGCATACAAATGTTTTCTTGTGGATGGCTGTAGCGTAATGGTAAGCAAAGTGGAATGGGAATCCAGTGATGAATTTGGTAGATGTGTGTAAACGAAGTGAAGCTCTGGATCTTATGTACTTTGTAAGTCGGGAAAAAGGCTTTGACTGGTAATGGTCAGTTGCCCTTTAGTACAATTCTGACTTGTAAGAAATAAAAGAATTATGATTAATTTCCATAATAAGACGTCAATATGCAGTGGAAGTTGAACAGATCAGCTAGAACTACTTCACGCCTTATGTTGTAAAGAGACCGATAAAAATCTTCAGAAAATATGATTCAGAAAAGAGATGAAAGAGATTGTTATGTGCCTTTTTGTCCTCAAATTGATACATAAAAAATACATTTATGATATCATGATAAGGATTTCATAGACATTAAAAGTGTTAATATATAATAGGATACGTGTAACTGTATGACAAGACTGATTCTCAGATAAGAATCTCTTCTGCAGCTTCACACCTGCTGTGCCTGCCTGTTCCTGTTAACAACAGTACCTCTGCATGCTATTTATAGACTATGTTTTGAACATCTCAACATGTAGGATGGCTTGTTAGGATGTATCTGGGGAATATCAGGTACTGAACACCCTTCTTAATTTACACCTGAAACTTGCTAATGACTCCACCCTTGACTCATTCCTGCAGCAGTTATCCCCTGGAGCCTCGGTATCTCCTGTGACACACAGCACAGGCCTCATGCCATTACTCTTCTGAATCCCCTTTTCTGGAAAGCATGTATCATGTCTCAAAATGTGTTGCTGCAGGGGTAAAAGTGTTATTGGCATTACCTGTAGGAACTTTCTTTGTTCCCAGGAGTAGCATATACACAGATGTTTACCTGTGATATACACAGTTTGGGGTACCTTTACATCTTTATCACCTTCATCTCCCAAGAGATGTTAGAAGTAGACATCAAGGTGTGACTGTGAGCCGAGAGGATGTCTGTGCCCTGACTGAGGATCGTAAACCCTCCCCATCTGGAGGGAGGGATCACCATATCCAATATGAAGTTTAAAAGTGCAATTTACTGTACATGATCAGTGGTATCCACAGTTACAGATACTTGCCAAGCAGTAGTAGGCAAATGTGTAGGCAACTCCTTTATTGTGCACCTTTGAAAATGTGGTCTTTAAAAACTGAGTTCCCAAGTACTGGTACTTGACTATAATTGACTGAACTATAAAGAAGATTGCTTTAGGATTGTAGATGCATTTTATAGAAATAGAATTATAAATAGAACTAAGAGCTCCACTTCATTTGAAGTGCTGTTCCAAGTTGTCTGATTTTAGTTTTACTCCCCATTGTAAGTGGAACATTCTACTTTCCAAGCAGAGGTTACACTCCAGCTTGTTTTAGAGGTCTTTTTAGGCATTTTCATCGGGCTGTCTATTTTGTCAGGTTTTCTTTTTGTCCGCTGGCAAGCCTAACCTCTGCTTGGAAAGTATGAACATTCCAGGTCCAAAGGCAAGGCAACTGTATCGGATGACACCTTGTGGAGTTGGGTTTTCACAACCATGTCTTTTTTTCACAGAGTTATTCTAGCTCATTAGTATATCTTACAGAGCTGTCTCCAGGTTCAATTTTTTTTTCCGTCCCACTCATTGTTTCCGAGTCCATCATGTTGTTAATTTTGTTGTCAAATTTATCATGAATATTTTTATCAACTTCATGTCATGAAGTTCAGATTTTTTGGGGGGAAAGGGTAAAATGCCCTTCCCAGCAAGCAAATTTCCGTCCCAGGATGGGGGGACAGGTCCTTGAGACAGCCCTAATCTCTTAAAAGTACCATATGGTATGGAGAATTCCCCAAAGAAGGTACATGTAGTTGCTACACACTAGATTGGCATCCAGACAAAATGAATCTAGAAAACTGTGAAATCCTCTTTCTAAAAGAAAATACCAAATTTTAAAATCCACTGTTTTGCTGCAAAGCCTTTGAAGTCTTTATCGTCATCATTCTGCCAATCCTACAAAATCCTGATCTTAGACATTTTCCAACACTAGTCATTAGATTGAATAACCAATGAAATCCTTCAAAATCCTGTCAATTGGGGTTCTGGAGGGAGCTGGTAATACTTAAATGCCTCTGTAGACAGGACAATTTTGAGGCATTACAAAATACACATCTTTTGATTCTCATTAAGTCACCCAAAATTGCGAGGAAATTCCCATCAAATTTTCCCTGTATATTGTCTCGTCATTTATCTTATACCTCATCCATAGGGTAAGCTGAACGTGTAATTGGGCAAATATATTCTAGGTATATTGGTGTTCATACTTTCAGTTATAAGAAATATGAATAATGTGTCTTCAATTTTTACAGTGATTTTTCTTTTTGAATGTTTATCAGTTTCAGTGGTTCCCTATTCCCTGTGCCTCCTGTATTCCCTCCTAACTCCTTCCTTTGTTGTTGTCCTGCAGAGATCATGTTCCTGGAGACCAGTGCCCTGACAGGGGAGAATGTGGAGGAGGCCTTCCTCAAGTGTTCCCGGTCCATCCTCACCAAGATCGAATCAGGTGAGGCATTCCCGCGTTCCCTTTAAGTTTGATGAGCCACATTACTACAACAACTACCTCCTCCCACCCACAATTCTTATTGTGTTAACACAGTGATTCCCAATGTAACAGTGCACCATTGTTGGTTGTGCCTAGAGCAGGGCTTTCTCCAGGACCCATCCCTTCGATCCGGGATGGAAATTTGCTGATGGGGACGGACAAAGATTTCACCATCTCCGTCCAAAAATTTAGATTTCAAGACATGAAACTAATAAAAATGTATTTTTGTAAGCTTGAAAGGACAAATTTAACAATGAAAATTAAGAACATGGGCTCTGAAACAATGGGTGGGATGGAAAAGCCCTGGCCTAGAGTAAATGAATTAATGGTCAGCATGCTGTGGTTTAATGTCCGTTCCCGTTAAACCTACATCTGGGTTCATTCAACCAGCCACAAAATTATATCACAGGACAGAAAATTATTTCTCAGGACGTATACCCACGCCAGTCACAGCAGTTGCACTTGGGACGTCCTCCTGAGAAAATTAACCCCCAAACCGCAGTCTTCACCGCCTCACTGAATAGGATATTGCAGGAATTTCTTCCCAGTGGGTTTCTGCAGGTTTTCACATACATGTATTCTGAGGACAACCGTGGGTAAAGCTGGCCTCCTATGTCATGGCTTATGATACGATCAATCTCTGAAAGGCTCTTAGAAATGGTAATTCCAACAACAACAGCATCATATCTTAGGTAGTCCACACATGCATGAGCATTCTCAACTGACTTTCCAAAGAATTCCTCAACATAAGGTGGCAGGACTTCAGGCCAGGATTTCTGCAGTGGTTTATACCCTCTCTCATCATGCTGCATATCAAATGTGCCCTCAGTACTTCACGATGATGGAAATTTTACCCTCAGGTTACACGTATCATTGCAAGACATTAGGCTATCTAAGTGCCTCCTTCATCCACAACAATCAATTATGTACAATCCTCAAGACATAAAAGGGAATAAATCTAGTAAAGTATAAATCAAATGCAACTTTATACAGTGTCATCAGAAGTATCTTAAGACTTGATTGACATGTTATTTCTGATATTATTGGATGCCTAAAGCAGCAGAAGCCTGGAAATTGCAAGTCAGTCTTGGGACTATAAACATAATTCCTCCCAGCCTCCCATCCTAGTGGGGCGATCAGACAGGAGCCTGTTTAATTTACAGCAATTAATGTTTAAATCCAAGGAGTCTGAGTGCCGCTCTTCCTGTGGGATAGAACAGTGGGAAAGGTTCACCACATAGGTCAAGTCTGCAAGTCAACATCAAGCTGTGGAGGAAGAAGTAAACCTTGACTTCGAGGCATGAACATGATGAAGTAAGCCCTTACTTTGAGGCATGAGTGTCATAAAGAAGACGAGGACATTGCGCACATCTAAGGAACCATCAGACAACCCCAACATTAAACTTATCTGACTTGCCTCTGGCGAGGATTAAATATTCCAGGTTTGTCAGTAGTTGAAAGGATAGTTGATCCCGTTCTCCCGGCAGTTTTCAAGACATTCATTACCGGCCAAACTTTCAAGAGCTGGCCCTTGGAGAACCCATAAACCATCTTCTGTGGTGATTGGTACATTTGTATCCGCTTAGTAGGGGAGGAGGCCATTAGCGAACTTCATGCTCTGCTGCCAGCCTGATGATCAATAGGACAGTGGTGGGCGGGACAATCCTCAGGTGTATGTTTGAAGAGTCTGTTAAAGGAATCATCTGAGGACACGGTTAATTTCTAATGGATATTTTTTATTTAGTCTGTTGACTGAATCATATAAAAAGTATGACATCATTACATCTGTCAGTAGAACACAAACACCTGTTTCCTTTTGATGCATAAACATGTTACAGTAGGACAGTAAAAGAACAGGCAACAAAAGTTGATTTTTGGCCTTCAGAATCTTGTGTTCTCTTTACCTGTGGTAGTCGCAGATTAGAAAGATAGAGATGAGAGAAAAATTCAATCCTGCAGTCCAGTGGACAAATTTGCAGCATCTCAAGCTCAAAAGTAGCAGACTGCCTTATTGGAATCCTATTGGAAAAGTAAAAGTGTTTCCTTTTGGTTTCAACTGATCCTTATACAGACAAATATGGAGCAATACAGGTGGTCTGTTGTCTCTAATACAGCTTGCCAGAAGATGTAAACCTATGTATCTGCAAGACTACATTGAGCTGCCCAGAACCCTGCTGGATGCTTCTGACCTCTACATTCTGACTGACCTTGGACAGTTTTGATTGGTACTTTTGGGATATAGTATTTTCAAACGGGGAGTGTTTCTACTTGAGCCCGACTGGTCCCCTGCCTTACTTGTGCATGTGATGTGGTGCGGATGGTGATTGCCTTTCAAGTAGGACTCAGCCATAAATCAATAACTTGAGTTGGAGCCACAAGTCTCCAGGATTCTCCTCCCTGCTTTGGTGTGTCTCAATCTCCCATGCAGGTAGAAAGTATTCACACTTGCTGCCGCACAATAGATAAGGAGTCCAGAAGCTTCCCAGATATGTTCCAAGTGCTGACAGTCTGTAAGATGCAAACATGCAGTGGAGGACTGTTTCATCCAGCTGTGCAATTTGTTGTGTGCGTGGTGGAGACTGATAGGGAGTGAAGCATGGGCAAGACAACCAAAATGGATGTGTGCAAGTCCAGGGGCTGACACCAAGGCCTGTCTGACTCTCCAGTACAGGGGGGAAAACACAATTTAGACACGAAATAGTCAATTATTTAGCTTGCAATGCTGTGTCCATGAAGAAGGTAACGGCCATTGAAAGGATACAACTTGATTAGAGGTTCAGTCTTGGAAAGCCAGGTGTTAGGAACAAGGGTCATGTGTGTTTAGTTTTCTGACTCATAGTCTGTAACAGGTAGTCGAATAGTTTGGAAAGGCAGATCTCAGACTTACCTATCAAATGGGACAGGTTATGGAAAACTTCCCAACAGATTCATTAATGTTACTGCTGCATATGTCCATCCCTGCTGCTGTCAGTACATTACCAATGAAACTTCTGTTAGGTAGGACTTGATCTAACATTTTAATACCTTGTTATGTATAAGAATTTTTCCTTTTGTGAATAAGTTTGCTTGTATAACCAGATCCCATATTGAGAGAAAGGAAATCATGTGACACCACTTTTGGAAAAGATGGGGAGAAAAGTTTTCCTGACAAACTGATTTGTTCTTTATTTCCACTATTCCTGCTAACTGTATGCACAGATAGTATATATTGTATGTTCTGATCAGTTAAAACGATTTTACCCTATCAATTATTCCCCAAGACAGGTTACCAGTGAATGATGGGACTGGTTAACAAATGGATGGTCCTTGTTTCATAATGAATGGAAAATTAGCCGCAATTTCTCTCTTGGGTTAAGCCTGGAAATTGCAGTTATCAAATACTCATAATCATGAATTTATAATGTGCTGACTGTGTTGTCCTTACACAAGGGACATTTAAAAACTACATAATTATGTAGCACCAAACAATGTTTTGAAGGAAGAAAATACACACTTCACATCAAAAGAGATGAGATGATATGCTTTCAGACCTTCAGCTGTGTGTGTACCTGTCTTTCTTCTTGTGTTTATTATTTTCTCTAATATATCAACTGAAGAAGAAATAATTGAAATGTTTTTTACTTACTGTACTTGTATACATGTATTACTTTTTAAGGGACATAACTCAAGACGAACTTCTGTTGATATATAATGATGTAATGTAAAATACATTGTCTATGTCTATAACATGCAATGTTATGTTTTACTGCTACTGTCACTAATATTTTCGTAGGACATCAAGCAATCTAACCATTGATCGCCAAAGATGCAGTGCTTTTTGCAAAGCGGTTCCTGATAAGTAGTGGAGTGGTTCCTCTCCAGGCGGAATGTTGGCATCTCAAGGTCTCTCCTCTGTTAACGGGAAGATGGTAAAGTAGATGAATGCAGACAGTATGAAGACGGAGTAGATCCCTGTGAGATTGTGCGGAGTCTTACTTCACTCTTCATTTTTCAGGTGAGCTGGATCCTGATAGAATGGGGTCTGGAATCCAATATGGCGACGCATCACTGCGTAGGATCACCAGACAACCTCAGCAGCAGAGAAACCCGCACTGCACCTGTGGGTAGATGTTCATCGAGCTCTACCTGGGTCGGAGAACCGCCTACTGTCTGCAGATCTAACATGCCACAAATAAGGATGATTGGAGCAGGAAGTTGTGTATGAAGAAAAATGTACTGCTTGTGCATTGTAGGATACTAATGTTGTAATGTTAGCACAGAGTAATGTACCTATTGTATGTTGTATTACAGAGATAATGTATGCTGGACATGATTAAAACTTCAATATGAACACTATAGATGTGATTGAAATGTAACTTATTCGATACACCTTTTGTAGTTGTATTTCTGAACTTGGAGTAAGTACAAAAGTCTTGTTGTGACTTCTGAAAAGAAAGAAAGAAAATGTTCAGGTCCATAACTGATTTGGAAACGTTTCCCCAAATAATGGGCCCCATATGTACATAGCCCGGCCACAACTTAAATCATTGTGAATAAACATCAGTCCTTTATAATAATTCCAAACCCTGGCACTTTTTCCTGAGAGTTTGATTCTTCTGATATAAAGCATAACTTGTAAAAATGATGACGCGCTCACACCAGCATTTGTTGTGAGGTGTGACTCGTCTTCTCTCCTCTTCCAGTTGTAATGCAGATGTCTGCTATTCTGAACCTTGAACAAAACATAACATAGGGAAGGCTGGACTTTCCAGCAATGGCAGATTGATACTGGGGCAATCATGAAGTAAATATTAGTAGCTGGAGATGTACATGCACTGACATTGTGTAGGTGTAACACTATGTTGTTGATGTCCAAGTGTATGTTTGTATTCTGGATATAAGTTTACTTCATGTACCTTGACCCCCACCTGCCCTTGTGGTGCCAGCCCAATGTTCATTCCTGCCATTCCTGTGTATGACCTGCCCCTTCCCAGGGCTGCAAGACGACTGCTGAGAGATGTGGGGGGCTTAGAGGTGTAAGATTGTGAGAAGGGGTCAGGTGGTGCAGACAGGGCTCTTGACCTCCTCTTAAAGATAAGGAGGGAATATGAGTAAAGGAACTCCAGCTGGAGGCCTGAGCAAACAACTTCAACCAGCCTGAAATGTACAGTTGTGCCAGGAGGCCAGCTCTCTGTAGTGTGTCCAATGTGTATTCAAGAGAACATATTCAGACTGTATGACTAAGATACAAACCAATGCTATGTGAAATATACAGTTGTTGAATAGTTATTAAAATGGTTTCAGCACATTCCCCATATTAAGTAGGCAATTTCAGTTTCCAGTTCTGTGTGACTGCTTCATGCACACGGTATGATGATGGAACTAGGCTCCTCCCCGGTGATGATAAAGGTTAAATAAGCAGGGAGACAACAGAAGCCTCCAGTGGTCCCCTAACTACTGATGAGGAGCAGGTAGCCAGAACTCCAGTGTTAAATGAACCATTTTACTGCAGTAAATTGCTGACTGGTTTTACATGCTCATTAGCATTTTGGCAAGTGGTTGTCATGGAACATTTAGGATTTACTGTTTGTGATTTGGATGACATTTTCTGTGAAAGATTTCTATCGGAATCACTTCACAGGCTTGGAAACTGACCAGGCTGCAGAACAAAGAGACCCTTACTTGACACAGGTTTGCAGAAAGCTTCTGTCAGAGAGAGATTTTGTAAAAAGTGAAGCATTGGTTCGGGAGGAAATATCATAATCTCGATAATCTACTTCAGAGTTCTGGTTTTACCGAGCTCATGTCTTTCCATTATGAGAGGATTGTTGCCAATTTGGTGATTCCAACCCCATCTGCATACATCACTGGGCATGTTTGACAGCCTGAACAGTAGTCAATTTTCCACTAGCTTGAGACCATATCATACATATTCACTGAAGTGCCATTTTATGGCCAGCAGTCATTTAGTCATGAGTTCTGCATTGCTGTCCATGTGTCCGGTAAAGAGGCAAGGGACCACCTGCATGATATGAATATTGTTGTCACGACATAAACTTTGCAAAGTAGTAAAGCTGAAAATGAAACATGAATCTTGCCAACAAGAATCAAACTTAAAAGATGTAAAGACATGTGGCAAAATATTATAGATGATCTTAAATTCTCTAACTTACCAGTATGGCCATTCCAGTTCGGTGAAAAATAAATGGGCATCTTTTTTGTGTTTAAAAGCTGTTTGCAATGAAATGTGTAAACGCAAAAAAACTGTCAGCATTCTGTCTGCCTTTTGCTCCTTGTAGTAAAATGTCTTATGTTCTGACTGCTCGACTCTACAACAAACCTACAACGTACTAAACTATGACTTCAAGACTTCCATTGTATTAAAGATGTCACCTATGTTGTGTTTTTAAGGAATGATGTAGTGGGTTAAGCAGTTGTTGCTGTAATGTGAACCAGAAACCCAGACCTGCTCCAATGTAGGTGTCAATGCAAAGGTAGAATGTAGCGGAAGAGAAGAAATGCTGCCAATTACCATAGTCCATCTGACTAGCATAGTGCAGTGGTATTCTGTAGCTATGTGTACTCCAGAGGTGTGAGACTGATCATGAGGAGACACACTATTCTGTGACATGTACACAGGTAGCGCTATGTTAGGTGAACTTCAAGACAATGCAAGCTGAAGTGAGGCTTCTAGGTTTCAGATAAATGATAGGTTAAAGTACCTATATGTGAGCCCTTGCTCTTTGCTGTAAATATAGCACCGTCAACAGCATCTAACAAACAGTAGCTAAAGTGTAGCCTTATCATGTATTATATGTAACAGATACATAGCCAAGATCAATGATTCAAGATCTATGATATATGTGCACTAGCGAGAAGAGTTATAAGCCTGTGATATGATGTGAAGATTAAATATACCATTATTGTGTCATAAGCAGTTTTTATTGACTGATGTGTATTGACTTGGATGGTCTACTGGTTTGTAGCCTTGTCCTTGAACTTCAATGGACGGTGACTTTTTAACCCCTGCCAGATCCAAAAGTTAAGTGCACACACCATTATTTTTCTGCAGCCATGGTCTGCCCCATTATAGCTTAACCTTTAATGTAGTTAATGTGTATGTAGCTAATGCAAATTGGGTATCCCTAGAGTTGTAATGGCTAATTAGGTGAAGCAAAAGGTTTTTGGGGCACTTACTTGCCCCTCCTTTCCATGTAATCTGCTTTTAGAATTATATCCTGCATCTGAATTTCTAGTTTGGACCTACCTTGTCCTTTGGTCTAATCTCCAAGCAGATACTATGGTGGCAGGACAGCATACATGGGCAGAAACAATATCCATTCGCCACTGTAGGCTGCTGTAGCAAATTAATGTATTGTTTCGGTCCATGGATACTGTCCTGCCAATGTAGGATCTGCTTGGAGATTACCTTAACCCTGTTTTTACAGTGGAAGAATTTAAATGTCAACGTGCCTAAAGCAGTCACAATCCTGTATTTCATGCGCAGTCTGTTCAGAACTGGAGTCACCATTTAGCTAACAGCTCCTTGGGTAGTGTGAATGTAATACATCCTCACAGACTTCACACATTTCGTAAATCATCATGGTTGTCTCCCTTCCTGTAAATGGCCAATTTGCTTCTAAATGTGTTTCAGAAACCAGTGTCTTTACTTTAAAGTGACATTCCTCTAAAGGAGGCAAGTAGATTCAGGTCCACACCAGTATAAAATTCTGCATACTGGTATTTACATTCTGCTATATTCTGGTGTGAGTTGAGAACCTTCTGAATTGATGTTAATAGCTGGCCTTCTTGTTCATGTGGCCAATTATGCCCGTACATGTTGGTCTCGCTTCTGGAAAATTGTGCCTAAGCACATTAGAGAAACCGTCACACTCTTTCTAGGAGATTGGGAATGTCTCAATTCTCTGGCAGCAGGGGGGTAATTGTTTCACACCAAGGTCACATCACTGGCTGAATTGTAAATGAGGCATAGGCTGTATCTGGCCACCCAGACCCTTGTGGCATAGCTGATAGCATTGCAACACACTGGACCGTCCATGTAGAGAAGAGTGAGCTTGGTAAACAGCATTCATGACAGATTGCTGCCCCAGGTTTAGGGTGACTGGTTGGTATGGATCAGGTGAAGTCCCACCACAGCAGTTCGGCTCCCTGCTGCTCCTGTAAACTCCTCTCCTAATATCACAGAAATGTCAGCCAGCCAACCTGAAGAATCGGTCCCCACAAATTAGCATTAGAGTCAGGTGCCTGGCTGATTCTGATGCTGTCCTTGGTTCTGAAATCCCCCGAGCTCCAGGCAGCCTAGCAACAGCCAATTTAACTAGCCACTTCTCATGATGTGGATTTTGGTGCACATTATAGGCAAACCACAAAAGGGATTTCTGGGCTCCCTCGACATGTTGATGTGATCATATCAAAAGGACAGGTGATTAATGAGATATTCATCACAGGGCCGCTGGCTACTTGATTGTAGCTGTTCTTTTCATCACAGACTGATTTGTTAGAGATCAATGTCCAGCCTAACCTATTGAACTCTGTGTCATCCCTGTTGTCATTGTAGCATTAGAATATACCTGAAGTGGACTTCCATATAAATCATTATCCTCTCTTTGACGTTTTGGACTTTCCATTGTGGACAGCAGGACTACATAAATCATTAGAAGGTGCAGTCTTTTTACTTCACTTGATCTTCTGTTTTTTTGTAACATCAGCAGCTAGCCAAAGAAACCTACCTGATCACTGAAGTACAGAAGGGGCCCATAGTATAGCACAGCTATTTGACACACAAGCAGGGCTGTCTCCAGCTTTAGATTTTTTTCCATCCCACTAATTGTTCGACAGCCCATGTACAAATGTACATGTAGTTGATTTTACACTTTCATCAATTTCAAGTTCTGATTCTTTTTGACAGATGGGGTGAAATTGTTGTCCATCTCAACAAGCAAATTTCTGTCCGGGATGGAGGGAAGGGTCCTGGACACAAGCGACATTCACAAGTTCAATTTCAACTCCACTGAAAGTCAAATGAGAAAATTTCCCACAGGCCATCCAGCTGGAGACAACCTGTGTTTCAAGAGTCAAGCTGGAACCACTTTAAAGCTCCCTCAGTCTGTGGGCAAAAAATTGTTGGCAGTTCTTCAAAGCTGTATATCACGGTTCTATTTCCTGTAGGGGTAGTTAGGTACCCTCGTGACGCACATGGAAACTGGTCTTCTGCTTGAAGGAAAACAAGGATGGACTTTTCTTACCAATTCCCACTTATTTCAATCCATGTACATCACCATTTTATTGAAGTTCATGTTCCAGTAAGTTTTAAGTGGATATTGCAGTTTTGTAGAGGATTTACATGGATGCTAAGTAACGTTATACCTCGCTGGAGTAATCCGGATGTATGATGATGATGAAGACTAAGAATTTCTTGAATCATAGCAATCTTACGTAAGGGAAAAGAAAGCCAAATGGGCAACAAGTCAGGCTGGCATACCTGCAAAATGATGAGGAAAGATATTTGTGATTAGATGGGACAGTTTTACGGCTGTCATATGATAATCATAGATCATACAATCAAAAGATTATTAGCAAGATCAGGCATTGATCAGGTTACATTAACATCTGCTGTCAACTGCGTAGCAAGTGAGCGAGAAAAAGTTTTGACAAAACCTCAAAGGAAACTTTTCAGGTTACATTACAATGCATATGGAATTTTGGTTTGTGTCTATTTAATGGTAAACAGTTGCTACAAATGTATATTGCATCAAAAAGGTTCCAGTGATGGTAACTAAGAAACCATTGCTCATGCTGTGATTGTGGCATACATGGGCATCTGCTGCTGCTGTGGCATACATGTTGAGCACTGCTTGTCATTCAGTCACCTACCATGACTCATGTCAGCTTCCATCCACTCCTATAGTTCTGAATCTTGAACAATCCCACCCAAAGGGAATCGTACATTGTGCATGTGAACTTAAGTACATTGATCCTGGGGTGCTTTCAATGGATGGCAAACCCTTGGGAACTTATTATAACATTACAGGTAGTCTGAATACATGGATTACTATCTTGAATCTGTTGACAATAAGTGTTGGTAACCCAAGAGGTCTTCACATACAACTTTATTTTCTTCATACATGTATCTTCAGGATTAACATTAGTCCTGCAGGACTTCCACCCTTACAAAAGGCCGACTGTGTTTCCCTCCTTCAGAGCTGGTAGTTCAGTCAGACTTCATGTTGCATTAGAATCCATTAAGAAGGGGTGCCCCCTAGTGGAGTATATGTAAAACTACAAATGAATAAATGTGGAACAATGTAATGAACATTAATCATCAGCTGTCTTATTTCTATGTAAAGTCACCAGAAGAGTTGTGTCACTTCCCTGCATCTCACCTTTCCATGCTGCAGTATTTCATGGCATTCAGTGTATTCAGCTTTATCATGGCCTGTGTTTATACTGCTGGTGATTATTAAAATCTGATGACATCTCACTTCACTTCCTTCTCCAGCAGTCTGTTGAACCCTACATTTTATCACAAGACATGGAGAACACATTGGGGACACCTGCAGCTGTGTAGACGTCTGTCTGCAGGTAACTGTTACCACAAGCAAAGACTACCCAGTATTAAAGGATGATCATCTGGAGACCACGAAGAGTGAAATTTAACATCATTTTTGTAACGCATGACTTATGCTCTTCTCATGAGTTTCATAACAGATACAACACATTAGATCATTGTACTGGAAGTTTGTGAAGGGCTAAAAGTATACCTCATGCAGCCACGTCTTGGTTTTTCAGCTACTTGTTGCAGGGGAGTGAGCCATTGTAACGTTGGGTAACCTAAATTCGTGGGGTACTTAAAGTCGGGATTTTTCGAAAACGGGGTATTTAGGGATATGTGCTAGATGCAAAATCAGTTATAACGCCTGCAATGCAAAGCAGATAGACTAACGTATTCAGAACACTGGCTGAAAAGCTTCGATAACCATGC
This sequence comes from Branchiostoma lanceolatum, assembly GCF_035083965.1. Taxonomy (NCBI): domain Eukaryota; kingdom Metazoa; phylum Chordata; class Leptocardii; order Amphioxiformes; family Branchiostomatidae; genus Branchiostoma; species Branchiostoma lanceolatum. The sequence continues at coordinate 22,077,689 of NC_089725.1, read as the reverse complement.
ATTAGAAGTTGGCGACGTCAAAAACTCTCCGTCCCTTATTGACAGAGTCTGGGGGCTTCGTGGGAGAATCACCCAGCACGGTTGTTCGCTGGTTTATAAGACAAATGTCACATCTCCTGCCTGCTAAACACAATTATTTATAAGACAACTTATTACAATCTCTTTTGCTAACCTGCAACTATATATTCTAAGTGTGATCAATCATCAAAACTCCTCTCTGTTGCTACAACCTACGGCACGTGTATTTTCCCGCCGCCATATTGTTAACCAGAATCCTGTTGTCAAGCAGACGACAAAGGTTTGTGAGGAACACTTTTTTGTCTAAATGCTGCGTGTGATAGTGGACTGAGGAAGATATTTTCCTCAAAGTTTGCTCCTAACACAACAAGGAACACATGGACATAGTAGTATTACCATTGCTACGGCATCCAGCTAACTTCCCATGAATAATGTAACGTTACACGTTGCCCGATGATGACGATGGGCCGACTTTGAGTGAAGTTCTACCGACTCAACACACGGGTTGTTCCCGAACTGGCCTGATGTGTGCGGAACGGCCGTTTTTTCGTGTATTTTTTTTACTTGGACACGTCTATATCCATAGCACTCTCCTCAAGCCAAGGATAGAACGAATAGCTGCTGTATAAAATGTGATTAGCGGTAAGATATTCAAGACGAATCTTCTCTCCCGAATTAATGTGCCCCCCTGTCCGACAGCACCACAATTGTGCGTGCGGCGCACGGTAGTTTCAAGTTGAAATATTCTGGTGTCAGCACGACTAGAGACAAAATCTACCATATATATGATTAGTGCAAAGATAGTACATGATACTGACAGAATAATAGAAAAAAAGGATGGTTCATTGTTCTGCTAGATTGATTTCAGTCAACCATTATCGGAAAAATCCCGAATTTAGGTTACCCAACGTTACATGTAACAGATGTTGTTCATCTGTCAAAGGCCGCAAGGTCTCTCTTTGCTTTCAAAAGACTGGCTGAAATCAATGCAATATTCTCCAAACCTGCTGTGTGTTGACTTGTGTGCTGACAAGAGGAAACAAGAGCTGACAGTGGGGACTCTCTGGTCAGCAGTGATGACACTTACCTGAGGGCAGGTACCAACGGTAACCAACTTGAAGGAGATAACTAGGTATGTTCTTCTGTGTATGTCAAGGGTCAGAGCATTTCCTTTCGAAAACCTTTACACGTAACATCACATATTTCCCACAGGATAGGAACACATAGGGAGGATTGATGATTCTCCTTGTTCACAAGTACAGACTACAGACTGAACAGACTGAACAGTGTGTCATTCATTCATTGTGATGTCAGGGCTGACCAAGTAGAAAAATTTGAAACTTTTAATCGGAGTACACTGTTCCAATATTAGGGAATGCTAATTCAAATTTGTGAATTCTAAATTGTGTGATTCAAAAATAAATAAATACAATATTAATTACTGATATACTAAGTTCACTATTAGCATAAATACGTACTACTATGTACTAACCTCATGTATTAAAATATTTTATCCCTTCATTCTGCCATTCTGCTTCTTAGGGTGGCTTTACACTGAGTCTACTTTACCCGAACTAGTCCACTTTAACTGGACTAGTTCGCCTCCCGTTCCCAGTCTAAAGAGGAGAATCCGGTTTCTCCAGGAACCGCACCAGACCACATCCCAACCCTGGTCTAGTCCACATCAGCGGGGGGTCGATGCGGTTCCTCTCTGTGTGTAAAGAGGAAACTGGCTCCGAGACCGCTTTCAGGGTCATGATAATGATATGCTAATAAGCCTGCGCTAGCAATAGAAGCATATTTTCCTCATTCTGAAACATTTGTGCAATAGTCATTGAAAGTTTTCGTATGTTTCAAGTGCAAGGGCCTGCCACCCGTGGCTGCTTCTTCTTTGGTGTTCTCCTATGACCCGATCAACGTGCCCGGCTTGCAGTACAGCCAGCGCGGCGAGGACGAACGCCGGCAGGTTCAAGCCTGGTCTTGCCTGTCCCTGTACATGCGTCTCATCCTCCTTTTTTTGTTGGGCCCGTACTATTTCATATGCCAGAAAACGCTTGTAGCAAACATAAGAAATATGAGAGGAGCGACTGTAATATCTTGCACCACGGGTGGCGCACTGCCCTTCCGCCCGTAGGTCTAAAGACAACCGATCCGGTTCGGAACCGGTTCCGATTATTCGAAGTGGACTGTGTCTAAAGTGCCTCTAACATTATTTCTCCCTTACTTATTGCAATAGAATAAAAAGTCACAAAGATATAACATTGCATTGTCTTCATTGTTGTCTTTTTATATCATGTGTTATTGCATTTTGATTAAAGAAAGTCCTTTTCTGATACTGCCAGATACTTTTTTTCTATCCTGCTGGTACCTTATAGTTGTCTACTAGACAACTATAAGGTAAGCTAAGTATCCATATCATGCCATTTGAGATACTGTATTCCCCCTTATGCCTACATAGCATCCTCTGCTCCCCAGAGCTTTGGGTCATTATGGCACACAGAGAATTACATCCACCTTCCCATGGTTATGATATATAACATTTCTGTAAGACTCAATGCAGTTCTATTTTCTTAAGTAGGTAAGAGAGCTTTCTACTTAAAAAGAATGGCCTCAAAATTTGTAATCCATAAGATTATTGGCATGGAAATAACAGGTGCAGTTGAGACTGTCCTCCTTGTGGTGACTGTCCATTAGTAATCACATACAGCCGGGATTATATGGATCTTCCAGTTAGTCATATATGGAGAAAGTGGATTTCCAGTCTCAAAAATAATATGTAACATGAGCTGTGGGCTGCTAAGTGCCAAAGATAACAGGAACTTAGTGTTCACCCAGGGGGATTATCAAATACTTTATCCCCTCACTCAGGAGACCAAAGCAATGCAGGGTGGATCACATGCCTTGACCATAGAAGGGGCTCCTTGGCTGGAGGGAAGCTCCTCCAGCTTGGCAGCATGCAGGCTCCCTGGAGCCAGCCAGGCCTGTCACATCTGGGACTGGGAGAATGTGTACCCTGGAGTAGCAGTTGTGCAGAGTAAACACTCAGTAGGGGCTGCCTGCTTGGTGTACACATCCATCACCACACAAGGTAGCTGCCACACCCACTCCAGCCAAACATGTAAACTTATTTTTCTGGTTCACCACATGTTAATGCACACAGGAGAAGAGCCCATTTGTCTTCCCTGCCTACCACTTCACATGGCTGGCTGGGCTGAAACAGGTTGTCACAGAAACAGGGTCTGAAAAATCATCAGCTTTGTAATTAAGAAATCTCCATCGCTCCCGTTTTATTGCTGCCTCTGATTGGGTTTGTAATTTTCAGGCTGAGTGACAAAGGTAAGCACCAAGACGACAGGTGGCACCTTTACAGACAGGAGCGCTCAGCTGACTGGAAACTGTTCAGCTCCAGGCAGCATCACAATTGTACTTCACCACAGGCTGTAGCAGTCTTCCTTGTAAATAAAACATCATCTGTGTCTTCTTGCTTCTTATTATCTTCTTTGTGCCATATCTATAGTCAGCAGGGACTGCTGATGTAAAACCATTAACAGGTACATTTTTTTTACACTGACAATTATCTTCACATCTTCCAAGGGTTGCCACAAGTCCTGTCACTTCTCCATTGTCAGTTCATTATCAAGTTTCTCTACTTTTTAAACTGATGGTTTACAATTTAGGAAGTAGTTTACTTCAAACACTGAGCTATTAGCTGGTAAAATCCTTCTTGTGTAAGATGTTATCTTCTCTTGACTGGAAACATTTGTAGGAAAGACATCAGACGTACTAGGAGTGCAAAGAGTTGGGAACAAACAGAGAAAAATCTATGGGAGGAAGCACGCCAATAATGTTCTTATCTACACTTGAACACTTTCCTCTGTGTATATGCAGAATCATACAAGGATGACAAAGGACTTTCAGTATAACAACAACAGGATAAGACACAGTTCGTGTTAGTATCTAATGACAGTATGCCAGTAAACTTCTGTCAGTCTTGCCTTGGTGCCAGGTACTTTTTGACACAAGGCTAGCATATTAGAGACTTGAGCTGAATGTTTTGAGATAGCACAGGAAACATGTAAAAAGTAGTGTGATTGGTAGCTACAGCAACAAAATGACTGTAAATGCAACATGTTTGCTTTCCATAAACCCTTTTACCTCTCATGAGATGGACCCAGATTTGGAAGAAGATAACAAAAGATGGTGCACAAAAAACAAAAACTGCATTTGCCCCTTTTCATGTGGACAGGCAGTACACACTTAATTTTACAATTATCCTGTCTAATCTATGTTGGATGTGACCCCCATGGCATGATCTCTAACTCCATTTCCTCTTGTTATTGGCAATATTGAAAGGACCCAAGGGCCCAATTGTGGATGTCCTATTACCTAATACATGTATGTATATAAACATGTCTACTTTAGACCTTAACTCTACATAAAAGACAGTAGAAACCACTCACATTAAATGTCTTCTATGTAATCTAAATCAAAACATCATGAGTTTAAAAAAATACAATTGATTTCCACAATATCAAGTCAATGCTGCAAAAGCTACTAATTATACTTTCAGACATAATTCAGTTGAAAATCCTCTAGCAGTCAGAATAGTTGGACTCGACAGTTACAAGTCACTTAAAAACATCACACATCCTTGGTCTTACCCCATTAATCTCAAAGGACCGTACAAAAGACCTTAAGAGGGCTGACAGGCCCAGGATGACACCACAGCGGAGATGTATGGCTTCATTTTTGGTGGTTAATATTCCGTCCCAGCACCAGGCAGACCCAATGATCCCCATCACCCCTGGCCACCTGACCTGGAGCGCATCAGCCCTCACCATCTCCACAACCTGCCATTTACATCCTACAACAGATTACAGGGCAAACATACCAAATATAGACAGTGGATCACACTTACAGGAACATACATTAGTCTCAGATAGATGATGAAAGGCTCTTCCTTTCTTTCACACAGCTGATTTCCAGAGAAAAATAACATGTTCTATAATATGTCTTTGACAAATATCTCTATCACGTTTTGATATCCTTCTACCTTAATTGAGTAAAAAGACTTGTTTAAAAGTTTTAAAATCATGATTCATATGATATATTTATATGATTATACATATTTTCTATGTATATTATATTATCTTCATGATAAAATCATACATGTTAAAATCGAAATTGTCCCAATATACCATATGGCTGCATACCACCTGTTTGCAGCTGGTTCTTCATATCTGTGCCGTCCTTCCCTAACTACTGCATAATTGAACCTGGAGACCTCGATAAGGTATCACAGTTATTCTTGGCGGCCGTTTGCTATTCTATGGCCTGTACTGTGTGAGGCATTCTAAATCTTGTGCCGCCCTCCCAGAGGAATGTGAAGAGGAGGAATAACTCAGCTGTACCCGGTAGTCCCAGGAACCTGATAATTTTCTCAGAACAAGCTTGTTGTAGTGGAAAATTACATGGAAACACGAGAACCCAGGAGAAGATGTAGATACTGTGCACAGGAGGACGTATGGTTTCAGAAAGAGTGGAGGATCGGCAGATCTGGCCTTTTGACCCGTCCTCGCTGTGATGCGGATCATTCATCCTCCAGTTAATTTAGTCCGGCACACCTGGGGAACTTTTCCATTCAAAATTTACATCCAGCTCCCCATTCTTCCATTTCCCATTAATATTACAATGTACAATCAATGCTGCCACAATTTTCCGATAACCTCATCTACTTTCCCAATCTTAATGGCGTGATCTCCCACATTGATTACTGATGGCTGCTACATAAAAGTTGTAAATGACCCGTCCATAATAATGTTCTTTTTAGCGTCATCACAAATTATCTTGTCTGGCGGAATGTAACTCTCAAGACTGTAGCCATTTAATTGACAACAGTCGTGTCTGTAGTAGTGTCTCCTCTGTCTGCATGACTTGCCAATTTGCAGCTAACAGTTTTGGCAGCCTCTTGAACTTCTCTGTCCTGTAAGTTAAAGATGTCGTGCTGTTACTGACAGTGTGGGCAACTCTGTCAGACGGCAGACTGGGGTTGGAAGTTGCTCTGGTATTCTGTCCTCCACTGCGAGCTGTCTGACTTGGGCGGCGGGACCGAGCGGCTCCTGGACAGCGCCACCTGTCTCTGCGCATCTCTGTGTCTGGCTTCCAGCGCCGCCTTGACCTGCATCTCTCGTCTGCGCAACGCTCGCAGGGCCGAGAGGTACACCTGGCAACAACAAACACAAACTGTCAACAAAACATGACGCTTCCTCTCATCCTCATTAAAACACTAGAAGGAGCCTAAATGTCACGTCAACATTGGCCAGGGGAAAGCACTTTGATTTATCAATTTTTCAACAGCAGATACCATCAGTATGTACTGATTGGGCCAGCCTCGCCCATGCTGCTTGCTCCAGGCCCATACCTCCCATATCTCCCTAGTGCCAGCATTAAGGGCCAGCTGTTAGAACTTAATTCCTTCCTGACAACAAGATAAGAGATGAGAGAAGCCAAAATAGATCATACCAAATTCGGAGCCTACTAACAAAAGAAGTGAAGTCTTTTGGGCAGAGCTAGAATCAATCAACATCCACTAACTAGAACTAGAACTAATCTTTATGTACCCTACTAGCACATGCAGCATCCTCCACATCTGTCTATTCTTCTCCAGTGTCCATTTAGTTATTCTACCTAAGTGGTTTATAATCTAGTCAATATCTTCAGGGCAAACTAAATTTAACAGACAGACAGACATGACAGACCATCAAGAAAACAAACCCTATTCCTTGTGTCAGAACAGGAAAAGATGTGAAAAAATCACTTTGCCAATCCTCTTTTTAGACCAGTATAAGCCTCCCTGTACCAACTGTATTATGAGTAGTTTGGTAAGGACCAGACTCTGAAGGATAATGGTCATACTGATCTGCTGACACATTCACCATCAAGGCTGCAACCTGTCCTATTTCTCATCAGGTCACCAGTCAAACACACACAGCTTCTATACACAGTGTATTCCAACCACATTTCTTCTCCTTCTGCTCATGTTGCTTATTCCAACCCCATAGGCTAGCCTTGGTAGCTCTGGTCCGCTCCCAACGGCCGCTACTCTGTTGGCAGAGTAGCAACCTTTTGGAGCAGACTAAATCTAACAAGGCTGGACTTCAGGCTAGCTTATTCCAGCTCCTTACTATCCAGTCATAAATGTTCCTCATTATGGCTACATCTGAAGTCCTGAGCAGGTACAAACTCTGTGTGAGGTGAAATAATGTAAAGATGCAACATTCAGGCTGTGCACAGGAGGATAATGTTGACACAGTGTCGGCGTAACAGTCCTGGGGTCAAATCCCCTGAAATGCCACCGATGTTGCGCCTATGGGAAAGGTACTTTACACGACTTTTCTCACTCCACCCAAGTGTAAAAATGGGTACCTGACTTATATGATTTGGTTGGGGAGGTAAAAGGTGGTGGAAGAGGAGGGGTGGGCTCTGCCTTTCAATACCATGCCCTAGACACAGTGGATAACAACCCACTGCCCCTACGGCCTAAAAAAAGATATGGGCCTACTTTTACCTTTTTTCACAGGGGGCTATGGACAATGATCCCGGCTGATGGTGAATAATCATTTCTTCATCTCCTTCTCCAAAATACAGAGCATAACACAGGATCAGATTCATAGCCAAAGCTGTTATTACTGTCACCTTCCTTCCTCATCCCCCATATGTGGTAAAACTCCTTATGGTCAGTTAATGTGAAGGTGGATGTTTCATAGGGATCCAAGGTACTGTGAGTATCAATGAATGTTAGCAATCATGGCTATCATGCTGCAAACACCTGTTATCATCACTCAAAGGAAACAATGACAACTGATACATCATACCGTTTACAGTATCTATGACAATGTGATAGAACATCAGCAGTAAGACAGGCATGAATTAACTCCTAGAGATAAAGATGCCTTTGTGAAAATGCAGCCATGTACATGTATATTCAGCTTCACAATGCCTGAAGCATATAGCTGTACCTCTCTTAATATCTGATCTGAGATTACAACTGATAACAAGTTACAATTCTATTTAGCAAACTGTTCTTCCATTCAACGTAGTCCACTTTTCACCTGCAGCACAGATGCCAATGACTAAGGACTGTGTCCTAGATGCCAGTCTTGCTAGCTTCATTCCATTCAGAGCAGGCTAAGCGATCATCCAGGCCTATAAGGACTGTTCAGTGTTGGTAAAACTGCTGACAGCACAGACCCAGGGGAATCCAACAGGTGGTTCCACCAGAACTGCAGCATGCACGGTCTCCTAAAGCATTCATTGAAATTTCCTGGATGGCTGTCAGATACAGGTATGCAGCCTGTCTCCAATTACCACATCAGCACCACATTACTGACAATGCAGTTTGGCTTCAGTTAGGGTGATGGTGAGGAAAGTGCATTGACTTGTCATCACCAGGCCAGCGAGTCACCAAATGATGTGAAATGTGCCAACTCCACTGGCACCTTTTCTCCTACCAATATAATTTGACACCATTGGGAGGACTTGCCAGGTTGGCTGAAATGTAATTATTATACGAGCCACATTATTTCCCTGGCCCAAAATTGCAAGCAATGTTTCCAAATGGAGCCGTGGACAATGTGGCAGCTCCTGGTGATGGCAAGGCGATCCTTGGAAAATTGCTTCTATCCAAATGTTTTGGGCAAACTGTATTTGATGCATTTCATAGTAGTGTGGATCATTTCCTACAAGGCAGGCACAGTTGTCATATACCAGTAAAGCAAGTTCAAAGACAACGTCCTGGACATCTTTGATCCCCATAAGAGAAGATTTTGTGTTTCTGTGAGCCTCAGCGACAGATCTTGGCACCTGAATGGGAGGAATATCCTCCCCAGATGATGATAGTTGCCAACCAGCCGAAACACCCTGAGCATGACAAACAGACCAGAGAGACACATGGACATCTGCAGACACCCTGTTTTGTGTTGGGTTCAGAGATTGTGATTGTATCATAAATCAAGTGTGGCTACACTCACCAAACACCATGTTTCACCGCAAACTTCTCGTCTATCCTGAGGAAATCGAAGTCTACGACAAAGTGTCTTAGAAAAATAATAACCCATACCAAGATTTATATACCATGCCCTAGTGGAGTTGAGGAGTCGACCGCAAAAAGTAGATTGGCCAGTTTTCTTCCACCCTGACCCTGACCTAGCAGCATTTATCAATGTTAATGATGAAGCCACCATCAGCTGACAAATCACTTTCACACTTAGATCAATACCACATTTTGTATAACACGTAATTTATTGTTCAGTTCCAATGCACAGGATTAAAAGTGTACAAAATTGTTTAATTTTTTTAAAAACAATCCATATATCTAAAGTGACTTACCTCATTATTCCTGACAGTAATCTATTGTTCAATTCTGATGTACAGGATTAAAAGTTTACAAAATTGTTTAATTTCTTTAAAAACAATCTATACATCTAATGTGACCGACCTCCTCATTATCCCTGACAGTAATTTATTGTTCAATTCCGATGTACAGGATTAAGTGTACAAAATTGTGTTATTTCTTTAAAAACAATCAATATCTTCTGTGACCCACCTCCTCATTACCCCTGACAGACGCCCTGACGTTGAAGGTCCTCTTGTCCCCTGTGATCCTCTCCCTGTCCCCCTGTCCGTACGGCAGGAACGGCGGGTTGAGGGGCGGGTGCTGCGGCGGCCTCCTCCGCACAGGAGCGCTGATCGGTCGTGACGGTCTGGCCTTTGTCGAGATCACTCTAGTTTTACCAAGGTTTCCTCGAGTCGGCTTGGCCTCTGCAAGAAAAGAGTATCATATTAAAAACAATTGTCTTTGGGATGGAAAGAAATGCATTGATCTGTAACTTTTTTACATGTTGCCTCCATGGCCTTGACAGTTGAAGCCTAACATATGCCAGGCCCACATTGAACAGACTGTTCTATCAAAACTGTGGAAAAGTTGTTTCTGTTGCTAACAAGCAGCCTCCCCACTAGATAACCTAATGAAAAACAAGTGTATGAGTACATAAATCTCTCTCAAGTTATCAGGAAACATGGAGTATTGAAGTGTTGATAGGAAAAAGGGAACAGCGACAAGTGCTGATAGGAAAAAGGGAACTGCCTTCCCCCTCTATATTACCAACCCTTCATGGTCCATCAAATCTACCAGGAATGTGCAAATCTCTTTGTTTCAGTTCTGAAGAAGAATCTGTTTCTCGGGGGGTTTGACTCTTGGGTTGGCTTTCTGGAAAAAAATGATTTGTTACAAACGATAATACACATTTCTTTTCTATGATGTTGAAGAGGAGCCCATTACATTTAGAGGATGATCCCAGCTGCTCAATCTCTTATCCACACATACTTCTTTTGTCTCCATCTCGTCAAGTGTCTGAATGTTCTATGTAGGTATACATGTACCACTGTATCATTAGCTAAGCCATTACGACTCTGGTATTTCAAAGAACCAACACAAATATCAAGCTGCAAGGCAGCCAAAGACACTCTCTAAGAGATAAGAGAATGTGGAACTGACTCTACCATCACAGGTCAACTGTGTCTTATCTTGTGGCACAAGACACTGTCTTCTGCAAGGAATGACTTTAATAGCGATGGTTTGCATTAAAGTCTCCTAAACATTGACATGAATTGATTTGTCTTTCCTTAATACACGTAGCTTGATTAATATCTGCCCCAGGCACTAATTCACGAATCTATGGTCAAGTATCGGACACTTGGAGGGAATTATAGATTATAGCTGTGGAGTTCCCCATGAGTCCACAGGAACTGATATGCATCTTTTTCTATTGTCTAAAGTAGATATCAATAAATATAGCCTCGTAAAATGAACATAATCCAGGAGAACAGAAACATGATACTTAATGGCATTTAGCTATTGCTGAGAGGATGTAATGCAGAGAAAAATCAATAATATCCAATAAATTTTCCTTGCCATTGTACTGTGCAATAGTAAGGAGAAAAATTATCACTTTTGCAATTAAGAACCAATTCAAATTTTCACATTCAATTTAAAAACAAAAAATTTGAACTATTGTGACTTAGATATTTTTTTATCAAAAATACTTCAAATTAATTGTAATTATCTAAAAATCCTCTTGGTGACTTGGAATGGACTCTATGCCATTCCTTTCAAGATGTTTGGTCTTTGCAGCTCTGTATTTATGGTGATATGTTACCAATTTGTGTAAAGGATCTTAACCAAATAACCAAAAATACAAATAGAAACAATTGTATTTGGTCTATATCATGTCTATCCAAAGAAATGTACAATATCCATAATCTAATGTCACTGTCCGTTGTAAAATCCTAAAATTAATCCCAAAACCCCTGCAGCCTTTACTTAGATGAAAAATATCCTTCTTATACATTAGGCAAAATTTGTTGCCATTGAAATATGTGTTACTCAGGAATTGAGAGTACAAGATGATCAGACAGGAGATATATGTATATATGCTTGTGTGATGAATATGTCAGCTCCATGTCTGCACTTAATATTCATCCCAAGTCTCAAGTGGAACGCTTACATCTATATCGTTAATTGGTTTTGCAATTAACAATTTTCCGAGGGTGAAAGTGTTAATATGCAATAACATTATGTCTGTGGTCATTTGAGGGGAAAATTAGATGGTTGATTGTGCCTGTTTGAATTGTGATGCAGAACAGGAGGGGAGTGATGAGGAAGGAGGAATGAACTATACAGCAGAACAGGTGAACAAGAGGAAGACTGGGATGTACTCATTATGGGCACATCATTTAGCAGGTAGGGATGTAGAGCTGGACGCAGACCTGAAAATAAATTTATAGAGTCATTCATTAGAAAATTGTTTTGAGAACAGATGTTGGCAGAAGATATTAGAAGTAGGACAAACTTTCTAATGGAGAACTCCTACTCTTGCACCAGGTATCAAAGCCTGGCCTGCCACACTGGCATGAAGTTAAGATCCTGATGACCTCAGGGGTGGAGGAAAGAATCTGACTCATAAAGTCACATCAATGTCCATATCTCAGACAAACACATTGAATTTGAGTTACTTGACTAATGATAGCTTTGATGGCATGATAACTTTTATGAAGTATGTGGGACATCTCTGTCAGAAATACCATGCCTAAAGTTGGAGTGACCACCCCAGGCTTGGGACTGGACTGCTGATCTAGGATACCAGCAAAGTACTCAGGCATCATGATACCATCACAAGTTCCAAACTCAATTCCAGGTTCTTTTAGCTGTAGCTTTTTTTGTTCAGCTTGGAGTCAGCTAAGACCATGAGGCACAGCCCAATAAACTGAGTGATATTCACATCAACATGGGTAAAAGCCTCATCATCATCATTATAAAAAGTGGCATGTAAAATAATGATATAAAGTTACCACTAAAAAAAAGAAAGTTGAGAATGCAACAAAACAACAAATACAAATTTTCTGTTGTTATGCACCAAGAAATTCCAATTGCAAATGATGCATGCAGCAGGAGAAAATTAGTCCACTGAGAAGATGAATATAACATCAACCTGTTTTCGTGATATTTCTCATTTAGAGTCGTTGACTGAAATGACAAATAAATCAGGCGTAGGTGCTAAGACGTTGAGAATGATTCAGTCCACTCCCTGGTACAATCCATCATCACAGAACAATTTTCTCCGGAACATTATGTCCTCTCCACTCGGGTTCCTGTGAGACTGAGTGGTAAGGACGTAATTTGGTTTGTTTGCGAAGGTCATCACACGGAAACTAGCTGTTCTGGTCCTCTGGCCACCATCTCACCTACCCGCACCTGTCACGTCCGCTGCTGGATAATATATGGATGGGCCACACCACACACTGAGCTGGAGTGCTCTTACAAGTTCATGTAGGGTGGTACAGATGTGAAACAAAAATGTCAATTGGAGTAATTCTCCTTGTATGCAAAATATGTTTCTTAGTACAAGATGTTTTACCCTGAATGGAATAAACTGGTCTTTGAGCACCATATACAATATTCTCCCTCTGTATCTCCTACAGCTACAATCTCGTCAGGACCTGTAACATACATCTGTCAGCCTGCAGTGAGAGTTGAGCAAAAGTTCCCACCGCCATGACGAACAGCGTCCATCAGACTGTAGCCTTGTGGGAAGAAAGTTCAGATGGTGTTGAAATGGCAGCAATAATTTATGGTCCAGGTGTTTCTGGGAGACTGATGGCACCAGCAGAAATTACCTCCATGACCCTTAGATAGGGAGGTTGGGAAGATGGCCTTCTGTATGGCGGTAATGGTACAAGTTTTGCACTCAGATGTGTCATAAACACGGCTCGTTATTGCCTGGTGTTTGACTGGGGAGACACGACATCTGCTGGAATTGAGCTGCCCGGGCCGAGGCGGGATGAGGATGTCAATGGTGGTAATTCTCTAGCAGCAGCAATGGGCTCAATCAGTCATGTTGGCTTCTACTACAAGGAGCTACTTTTGACCATAGAAATCTTGAGCTCTGCTATGAACAGCAACTTTTTTAATGCAGTAGAGAAACATGTCTGCGTGGAAAACTTGCGGTTCAAGTACGGTGACTACAGAGTTGTTAAATAAGCACCACGGTCAGGACAATCATCATAACAAGACATGGAGATGGATTGAGCCAAATAAAGGAGGTTGTCTAACAGGGGGGGGGAACTCTTCAACAAATACTGCATATTCTATAGGACCTCTTTTATGTGCTAAATCAACATACACATCTTGATGAAAAAAAATAAAACTGAAAGTTAAGCTGTTATCTAAACTGTCTCTATGACTAATGCTTGAGCATACTTGTACCAACTGCTGTTAACAACTTTCAAAAATCACCAGGTAAAATCAGAACATTCTATACTTACTGCTGGAAACTTTCCCTACCAGGTGGTAGTATAAACTGCACAAGTAAATACCTTTAAGTGGTTAAGCATGTAGATCTAAGAGTGTAATTTGAAAGCTGCAGAATGGAGGTGATTGGTACACCTGGGAGACCTGTGGGTGAGTTCAGGATGTGACACACACGTCTGTTTACTCAGGCTCCACCCTGCCAAACAACACCCCGCTCTACAGACCAAACTGTACCGCAATCAACCCAAGGAGGTTTAAACCAAGGAGTGCGTGTGTGATCAAACAAGCCTTTAGCTTCCTTTGTCACCAGTAGATTGTTATCACAAAGTACATACAGCATGCCTGGACATCAATGTAACAAATACACTGCAATATCTTATCTGAGTGGCACACAATAGACGGTTTCCCCACAAAGGAGGAAGATTACGATTGAATCTTCATGTTGACAATCCATTTAACCTATGTATTGATCCCTTCTTGCCCTTTTGCCCAAACAACTCAATCAAACAACAGTAACAGTCAATAGCTGTACCACTCACATAACCACCCAACAGCTTTCTCCCTTCAGGAACAAATATTTACACATTGGTACCTATGTGTTATTTGACTTACGCCTACCCTTGAAGTGGGTTCAGACGGGTTATCGGCCACACAACAAAACATTATCACCTACATGAATGTAGAGACAATACAAACTTGTCAACATCCTGGGGGTCGTACTGTCAATCCATGTGCCAACCTTCTACTGTACCTCAAGACATGCCTGAAGGCAGTTGTGTTCAATTTCAACAAATCATTTATATCCTCCAGTTTGGGCTTGTGAGACACAAAGAATATGTGAACATGACAATACAATTGCAATTGTAGCCTGACTATTAATTGAGATTTACCACATTTGTGGAAGGATTGACATAACAGGTGACTTTCACCTTTTCAAGATGTCAACCCGGACCAGACTGTAAGGTTTGATCCACCCACACCGGGAAGGACCCCTACTCTTTTCGACAAGTGTGGTGGGTTCATTTACGTGCTTAAGGTGTGGCTCTTCTCAAACATGGGACTGCCATTTAACGTCCTATCCGAGGGACGTCCCTAACCGAAGCTAGGTACTCATTTTCACCCGAGTGAAGGGTAGAAAATTGTGTAAAGAGCCTTTCCTAAGGGCACAACGTCAACGGGACAAATCAGGAGACCCTGGATTTGAACCCAGGACCTCTGGTTCTGCCCAAACACCCTGCCACTGCACTACCGCATCGCCACAAGCTTCAAACTAAATCCAGCTTCTAGCAGCCCTTCCACTGGTCAGGCCCATTGAAGGCCCAATAAGCCCCGACAGCAAGAGATTGTGTAGCACAGGCTACATGTAATTGATGCAAGAGACTTAATTGTGCTATCAACTTGTTTTTCATAATATACTTGTACAGTAGTAAATCTTTGTCACAAATACATTACGACAGCAGTGGCTAGTACTGTACATGTACTTTCTCATGGTTGAATCAATTGTGGATGGTGAAATGTTCTTTGGGAAGCTTGCACGAAACATAAATGCCATCGTAGCTATATGGCACTACTGTATCATCCATAACAAAGTCAATGTACATTCACACAAAATTGCCAATCTGAAATGAAGGTGGGAAATGGAATTTCTTCAATGGCATCTCCTTAGGTGACTATTTCTGGAATAGACTAATATTCTAGTGGTAAAGCCTTTTTGATGATTGGTGTGCAAATTTGCTTCTCAAGTTCAGACACATAGATGAGTCCAACATAGTTAAACAAAGGCACCTATCCCTCATCTGATACTATATACAATGATAAATCATAATTTTTGTCAGTGAGTTACTCGTTTAGAACATCTATTGATAACTAGATGGGCTATTCCACAAATGGGCAATTTTTAAACCCTCTCACAGCTGACATATGCTAAATGAAATATCAGCATCATTACCAAATAGGATGAGCCTACAATAGGGAGAACTGAGCTTATCATTTCAGATTACTGATTGAGAGAACAGGTATGGACAGTGTGAAAATACATACTATCTACTGCACTGAACCCTTGGCAATTAGCTCTGAAATATCAGCAGTGAAATACTATCCACAAGCATGACCTGGGCAACTGCCAGGGTGTCCCAACACCACCCCTGCTGCATGACAGATAACATGTCCTACTACAGAACCAATTTTGTACATAGTTGATAGCATCATTTTCATGAAGCACATTCTCCAACTCTGGGAAACATTACACGTTGTTCTTTGTCCTAATATCCAAGTGGATCTTCTCGAGGCAATATTGAAATTGTAACTGCCAGCCAAGACCTGCAGTTGCCAGTTTGCCATGGGAAGATCCGCCAGGAGATTATCCTTGTCCCCTCTTGCATGTCTTAGAACCGAATTCATGCTGGAGGGTGCAGAGTGGTTAGTAACCTATAAAAATTCCGCAATGAATGACAGCAATAAGGGATAAGTTGAAGAATTACCTGGCACCTGTGGAGTGCAAGCCTATGTTTTTAACCTCTGATACTGATCAGTTCGGACGTGATAAGGGAGCAATCTTATTAGGGCTGTTTATGCTACTGTGCCAATAAACTTTTACTATGGCTATATTTGTATTTTTAGAAAAGTATGACTCAAACCACCAACGAGGGGCCATCTTACAGGGACAAGAAAACATGTGAAGCACCTGAGGTATAAAAACTATCACACAATACAGCTTGATATTTTTACAATGCACAAGTTAGACTAAGTAACTTATAACATAGCATGAAAGTACAATGTAGTAATTCATGACAACGAACAATAGATGGTTCTAATAAATCATTTTTCCACCCAAGTTAGACATAACAGTCAGAGTCCACTTAATTCTCATTTGACCTTCCCAGCCTCTGCCCAGCAGGCAGCACTGTCAGCCATGCCAAGGTTGTGATTCCATGTCAGTATCTCATGCCAATACTGGCAATAGCCACTCACAACTTCCAAGTGGCAACCCTGTCACTTTAGAAAGCTGTGCCTTTGTAGTTCCTCCTCTAGGTAGTCAACACTACCAGCTACACGTACTTGAACACAACTTTCCGTGCAGTAAACTCTCCCATGTGCCAAGTTTGAATTGGTTGCAGCTCTGCTGGCTGGATAACTCACAAAGGTTTAATAGATATTCATACTTTTTGGAGTATAGATGGGTCCTTTCTTGGCATTTAGAAGAAATGCTTAGATTTCGTGAGATCCAGGTCCAGATGCAAGTACAGGTCCAAGACCTGTGGGGGGTAAGTGTGACATATACACTGCAAGGTAGGGCCTTCGCGAAGAATGTTATGTTTTCGGTGCCGTTTGTATGCCTGTCTGTATGTGTGTGTGTGTGTGTGTGTGTGTGTGTGTCTGTGTGTGTGTGTGTGTCTGTGACTAGGGCATAACTATAAAAGCTGTGGATGTATCCTCATGATATTTGACAGATGGGTAGTGGTTGGGAAAATGAAGGTCAAGTTCGCAATAGGCCTCCTAGCTGCTTTCTAGGGTACTGCAGCAGGACTTCCATTTTGATATCTTGCGTTCAGGACATGCTATGATACTGTTGATAATTTTGAGTGGTATGAGGCTTTGAAAGAGAATAACTCAAGGGGTTGACAGATCATCATGATCTTTGGTATGTAGAAGCTTAAGTGATGCTTTACATGATTAGATGTTAATCATGCAAATGAGGATCAAACTTGCATAATCAATTTCACAGATCCAATGCTTATTGGACTATTCAAACATGTTACACATGTAACTGGGAAGGTGGGGAATATTGATAGATATGAATTATACAAATGAAGACCTAATTTGCATCATCCATGAGAAATTAGAATAATTCCACAGTGGTAAATGAATGGAAATGAAGGGAATTTCATACAAATTTTGCAAACCAGGACCTCGTGGCAAAACTGATGAGAATATGCCAGAGTAGATTAGCCTTCTTTGCCAAAACCGTTAAGCCTCCAAAAGACCTACATATTACAATCATGTGTTTTTCTTCTGCTGCCCTACTTTCTTATTCCGAGCAAAAGTTCATGTCAATCAACTAAATGATATGCATGGGGCAATAAACTTTGCAAAAAGTAACCTTACTTTTTTTGTTCAGTATCTGCATGTGGTGCTCTAGCAATGTACAGAACTTCAATATACTGTATGTCTTACCAATTAAGATGACAAGGCATGGTGCCTATTACATTACACCTGCAATGTCAATAACCTGAGTCCCCACATGTAGTTTGCATGTATTGTTCCCATCTGAGATTATTTGGAGTTTACACCGAAATTGGAACAGGGCCTTTCCTGACTTTCCTTTTTTAGCTCAGGGTCAGACAAAAGCACTCCTATGTGACAACAACCATCAATCTTTCCACAACCAGGGACTTCTGGCTTCCTGAGGGTGGTAATGTGGCGGCCTTGAAGATTTCGCACACATCAAAGTTTACAGACATCTTTGCAAGTCCAGGAGCTCTGAACAAATTTAGGAATACTGTACTACAAAAGTTTTGCTTTTCGTGATGCAGCTCTCTGCCTCATTGTACGCTTTTTGAAGTTGACAAGTCAGCAGGTACCCCATATAACTACAAGGCAGTCAGTGGGAGGGCAGAGTTGACCCAATTAGGAAAGTTGTGGGCAGAAGGTAAAGGTTAAGGACCCAGACATGAAAGTAGAGGGCATGTCGGACATGTGTGCAAACTCAGGTGTTAGGACTGGAACTATTTAGTGAAAGGGGGTTAGCAGGCCAGCTTGGGTAAATCTTATTTACAAAACAAAGCAGATATGGATAGGAACATGGGACAACCCTGGAGGACATTTGACAGGTGAACATGCCTTAGGTCAAAGGAAATGGACATGCCCTGATGTATGTCAAACTGTATGTCCTGGTGTATGTTGGAATATCTTGAATAGATCTCACAGCTGCAGTTGTTCTAACTTCTCACATGCCCCCTGCCAAGGAGAGGGTCTACAAGTGTGTGGCATGTCAACATACAACAACAACTTTGAAGTGCCTTGGCAAACAAAATTTTTCCCTCTAGGCGACACAAATTACTGAGCTACCTGTCCATATATATCTATCTCCACATCAGTATGGGTTAAAATTGCATGGGAGCACATACCAGTTCGCTTCTCTGGGGACGCATTAAAGAGTAAGAAGTGCTGTGAACACACAACTAAGCAGCAGGTGACTTGTTTCACAGCCATGTTCACATTTGTCTGAATTTTATTTCCTTAGGCAGACATGTGGCCTTCCTGAGCAAAGGTTCTACCCACAAACAAACTCCCACAAGGAACAGGGAAGATTAATGACTTCTTTTGATTGAAGTAAGTAAGAACAAGCTTGCCTCCAGATTGAATAAGGTAACACCTCATAAGAATATGTTCTTACTTCAAAAGTCAAAGTTCCATGACTGCTACTTTAACATTACAAGGTCTTAAAAATCAGTTTTATTCTGTAGTCCCAGACATGGTGTTAAGAGTAAGGTCTTTCAACAAAAGATAACATTAAATATCAAAGATCACTATTTTGAAAATCTGCTACAACTTTAATGATATAGCATGCATTGATAGTGAAAACCTCCACCGATGCCAACAATGTCAAAGAAGAGTGACTCTAAATACATGCAAATTATCCCTTTAAACTATTTGATCCTGATTCAGTTCTGTCCCAGCCATTTGTTTCTCATACCAAGATAGAAACTCTTTGCTCATTACAAAGCCTACAGACAAAATAAAATGACTCATCGATATTCATAACCATTAGAATTGCAATGTGAAGAAATGTAATCAACAAGCAGAAGGAACTATTGATGATATTCCCAATCTACAACAATTGGCTCCGTGCCTTATGCATGACATGAAGATGGAATTGGAAAGGCACTATACATATGCCTTATACTTAATGATTTACAATAGCAAGTTGATTAGATGCTATGAATGCTATGTTCTGAGGCTTATCTTTCTCCCAGCACCTTAAATTACATACCTCATCATTATAATTACATAGAAAACCACATGTTACACAGAATGAGAATCCATCATATCAAATGTTCATGGTTGTTTAAACTGGTTAGACCCAGACCTGAATCTTTGCAATTCTGTTATCACTTGCTGTCAAACATGTAGTCTGACTTTAATTGGATGGCTTTCTGAAGCTATGATGTAGTTAGAAGGTATTACATCTGTTCCTTACAATGTGATGTTCACTTCTTCTCATTGAGATGACTAAATTTTCATGTTTGAGTATCCTCACTGCTATGGAAGGAAGATGTTTTACAGTTCAGATTACCACATTTGGAACACATATACCGGTATGTGATTCCTCTTGTGAGCATGCCTTATATTTATTCTACTAGGATTACGGTAGGGATCAATTGAATAAATGTACAATATTTCTTTGTTTAACCCGTGGACATGGTGGTTACCAGGGTAAATAATCTTCATCTTGAATACCTAGCCTGGATGCCAGACCTCCAATCTCTGTAATATCTATTGATAGATACTATAGAGATTGGGGGTCTGGCATCCAGGCTATAAATACCGGTCATACTGGAGAAATAGTATGAATAACCTGTTCTTACCATCTCGTGAGTAAATATGGCTCGAACAATGGATACATCCGAATGCATGTAGTATATACTCCCCAGAAAATGCTGCTACATTGTAATATGTGCTCCAGTATTTAGGGCCAATCTATAGATACATTCCTGTCTACAATCATTCTTATTCATGTCAATAGGTGGCAAATGGAGAGAAAAACTGATAACTACTGAGCAGAAAGTAAATACTTAAATAGAGACATAAAGCCTGCTGTAGTATGTGTTATTTTTTGGAAGAAGGCCAAACGGCACAAAAAATCTTGTGGTAAAGGCAAGGTCTATCTAGAAACAAAATCAATGGCAATCCTTCAAAAATGATTTCATTCCTGGCGGGAGTCTAGAAATTCACCTCCAGGCTATCAACCATCAGATGTTTCTCTTTTTTGGGTAAGAAGTCCCCCTTTGATAATGTCACTGTTGCCATGTTGATGTCAGACTTGTGAAGGAATGCTAAGTGGCTTCTGAAGCATAATTAATTCTGCTGGGTGTATAGAATGGTGCATTGGTGCCATCAGGCTGTTAGGGAGCAACTGATTGCAAGGTGGTTCCTAGACATGAAACGGGTGATGTCGAAAATCATACTATTTATGAACTGCTAGGCTAGTAATCAACTTTTAGATACATGGAGTATTGACTATTACAGTATTACTATTGGGTTTGCAGAAAAAGCTGGTCCTGTCTACCTGGCCTGTCTACCCTGGCTATCTACCCTTTTTGGACCCCAAGGGCATGCATGGGGGTTTTGCATCTGATTGACTTTTCTTGAGGAAAAACTGGGTCAGTGGCAATTCCAGCTGTGGATGGGCTGGATCATACTATTGGAGGATAGGGACAGTTATGAGCAACTCCATCAACACTGGAAGAAAATCTATCATTTGTAAACAAACTTCTTGTTGTTAAACTAGATAGAAGGGGTATCAGATACAGGATACAGGATAAACAAAGAAAACCGAAAACTGATAGAATGGTTTGCAGCTGCTAAAGATTTCGTCAGTATCAGCTACAGTAACCCCAATGAGTGTCAGACATCTGTTTAGAATTTAGCTGTTGTGACAAACAAAAGTCCTATTGTTGTCTGGCTCATCCTACCAGTTTTCTTTTCTTCCTTGTCTTACCTTCCACTTCAATTGTGTTTAATATTCCAGGTGCATTTTATTGTATACATGTACCTGGAACTTTTTTTCCAGTCTTGGTGGAATTGCTTTACCAGCTTCACCCACACACCCGCCCCAACAAAACACCAATAGGCATTATCTTCCATCCAGCTCACACACATATATCTGGAAATGCATTGACCCAGTTTTTCCTCAAGGAAATTCCATTAAAGGCCTAACCCCAGTGTTCTCGCCAGGGCATTTGAGCGTAGGGGGCCCCTACGCTGTGATTTGGATCCCCTATGCTGTGATTTTGGCCCCTATGCTGTGTTTCAACCAGCAAGGGGGGATTTTCGGATGTTTTGATGCAAAAGTAAAAAACTTTGGCTTTATTTCACAAACTTTAGCCCTCAAAATGCAGGAAATAGTGTTTTTGAGAGTTTTAAAGTTCAAAATTTCCAGGGGGAGGATGCCCTGGACCCCCCCTACAATATTCCAGCCTGTAGCCCTCATCCTCACACCTATAGCGCTTACCATGCGGCTTTGCCGCGCAATGATGCCCCTACGCTGTGAAAAAATCCTGGTGAGAACACTGAACCCCCATGCATACCCTTGGGGTCCGGCAAGGGGAGGTAGCCAGGGTAGACAGGCCAGGTAGACAGGGCCAGCTTTTTCCGCAATCCCTATCACTATTAGGTAACTTTAGATACTGAATCAAAACTCAGTGTCAATATCATCATTTCACTCTGTGTAATCAACACTGGTGTAATGGTGTAAAGCAAAAGTCAAGGGACTATCACCGATGCTGGTTAACAAAAATCAGGAGATCACATAACTGACATACATTCTTCAGAAATTCCAAGTTAAGACTGGAAACAATAAATGTTTATGTTAGGAACATGCAAACATAATATTTCAAGATGTAATCTGCATCAGATAGTGGAGTAAAAGGAAGTTACCTCTCATATTTCTATAGTTATGTTATACGTTTATGAATGTTAAACATCCAGGTAAGCAAATAGAGTAGTACGATTTAAACTATACATCTGGATAAATATCGATAAAAAATCGGACGTTTCGGGCGTCCATCAGACCGCCCTTTTTCAACGAGAAGTTTACTTATGATGCGTAAAGAATGTTAATTCCTAAGTTCTAAATAAACAAAAAGTAACGACTAAAGCGTTCTAAAAATGTTCAGATATAAATAGATGTTCGTTCTACAATACAAGGTATGTCAGAGCGGCTTGAAAAACATTAAATTCCACAAAACAGACCTATAATAGATAATCAAATACGTTTCAAAGCACTGTCCCATGTACTGGAAAGTTCGATCCTAAGGCCACCTTTCCGGTTAAGTGATGGTCGATGGATCCTTTCATACACTGCTTCTTTAACACCACGTTCATACCATCGCGATTCCCTATCTAAGATGTCCGTAGAGTCAAGCTGGAACGAATGTCCGTTATGTCTGTTAAGGTGATGCCATATAGCAGAAGAAAAACCACTGTTGCTCGCTCTGCAGTGTTGTTTATATCTTGTCCTCAAGGGCTGGCTAGTTTCACCGATGTAGGTGTCCTTACAATGCGGGTCCTCACACTTCAGTCGGTAAACAACGTCAGACTTAATGTCGTTCTTGATTTTGTCCTTGGGATGAAATAATCTCTGTCTTAAAGTGGAATAGGGCTTGAAATTGGTGGCGATGTTATGAATCTGCAGCAGACGTCTGATTTTTTCCGACACTCCTTGAACATAAGGAATTGTAGTGTTCACCGTTTTGGATCTATCCAGTTGAGAGTTTTGTGAAGGTTTCCTAGATGCGTTTGTGGGTTTCAAAGCCTTATTAAAAGTCCAAGACTTATAACCACATCTAGATAAAGCCTTCTTGAGGTGTTTCTGCTCCTTGGCTTTGGCTTCCACAGACGTAACGATGTTATCGGCTCTGTTATACAAAGTTCTTATAACACCGAGTTTATGTTCCAAGGGGTGATGTGACTCAAAATTGAGATACTGGTCAGTGTGTGTCGGTTTACGATAAACCTCTACGTTGATAAGACCATCACTCTCAACCCTAAGTTGAGCATCCAAGAAAGGTAGGGTGTTGTTGAGACTCCTCTCCTCGGTAAACTTGATGTGTTTGTCAACATGATTGATGTGTTCAAAGAAGTCATCCGCCACATCTTTCTTGAGTCTACACCACGTGTCGTCCACATATCTGAACCAGTTTGCAGGAGGGATGCCGGGAAAAGTACTGATAGCCTTAGCCTCAAACCTCTCCATATACAGATTAGCCACGATAGGAGAAACGGGAGAACCCATGGCACAGCCGTGTAACTGTTTGTAGAATTTACCGTCATAGGTAAAATACGTACACTCAAGACAGAGTTCCAAAAGCTGACAAATCTGATCTACCGATAGTTTAGATCTCTCTCCGAGGGTATCATCAGCTTCAAGGAATTCCCTCACTACTTCAACCGCTCCTTTAGGTGGTATAGATGTGAACAGAGAACATACATCAAAAGAAGTAATGATCTCATCATCCTCAACACGAATGTCCTTGATTTTGCTGACAAAATCCGAGCTGTTTTGAACATGATGAACCGATTTTCCAACCAGAGGGCCTATGATGTTGGCTAAGAAACGTGCAAGATTATAAGTCACTGATCGTATGCTTGAAACGATAGGACGAAGAGGAATGTCCGTTTTATGTATCTTGGGTAATCCATAAAAAGCTGGAGGTTGTAGTCCTTTAGGATATAACTTGAGATAAGTCGATCGATCAATAACCTTGTCCCGTTCCAATTTCTTGAGCGCCACATTGATTTTAGTTCTGCAGCTCGATGTCGGGTCCCTCTTTAAAGGCAAATATGTGTTCTCGTCTTGTAATAGGCTTTGCACTTTAGTATCGTATTGTTCTTTATCCAACACTACAGTGCATCTCCCTTTGTCAGCTGGAAGAATTATGATATTTGAATTGTTAGAAAGGTTTTGAATCGCTTTCCGTTCATCCCGTGTTAGGTTACTGTCCGGAAGTTTCGCAACCTTCAAGGTGGTAGAAATCTTCGTATGTTCGTTTATCTGCTATGTTATGTATCTTCATCATAAGTAAACTTCTCGTTGAAAAAGGGCGGTCTGATGGACGCCCGAAACGTCCGATTTTTTATCGATATTTATCCAGATGTATAGTTTAAATCGTACTACTCTATTTGCTTACCTGGATGTTTAACATTCATAAACGTATCAAGGATCAATACGGCAAGTTTTGCCTGGATTCAGTGAGGAAACTTGAAGATGCAAGCAAGAAGATCGCTGATTTTCGGAACCATCAACGCTTCAGCCTACGTTGTCTCAAGACCGGATTTACACCGGTTAGTCTGCGGTTAAAGACACCGATCTATGGCTTCAAAGCTAACAGGATCATCGCTAACACGGAAAGGAAGCTGCTTAACGAGCGTATACGCCAAATCAACTATAAATTGGACTGTTTAAAGGCGCAACAAAAGGATCTCCAGGATATACTTCGGGATCGCTTATCCAGTGATGCTTTCGCGGAGGTTTTGGAGTTTACGGCTCGAGTTCAACTGAGACGACATGAAAAGGTGAAATCAAGACAACAGAACAAATTTGATCGTTTGTCTCAAAAAAATCCCATTAACAGAGCGGATTTCGACCCCAATTGGAGACGTTCAGGATCGACAGTACAAGACAAGACTGATGAAAGGTGGGTTAGAAATTTGAGCTCCTATGATTTGTCGGACACTGAAAATGCTGTACTTTCGAAAGGTTTGAACTTTGCCATTACGCCTAACAAACTCCCTGTTGTTGACATCATTACGGAAACGGAATCTGCTATACGCAGGGCACATTTGCCACATAGAAAAGCTGAAGCCTTACGCACGAAGATTTCTACCACCTTGAAGGTTGCGAAACTTCCGGACAGTAACCTAACACGGGATGAACGGAAAGCGATTCAAAACCTTTCTAACAATTCAAATATCATAATTCTTCCAGCTGACAAAGGGAGATGCACTGTAGTGTTGGATAAAGAACAATACGATACTAAAGTGCAAAGCCTATTACAAGACGAGAACACATATTTGCCTTTAAAGAGGGACCCGACATCGAGCTGCAGAACTAAAATCAATGTGGCGCTCAAGAAATTGGAACGGGACAAGGTTATTGATCGATCGACTTATCTCAAGTTATATCCTAAAGGACTACAACCTCCAGCTTTTTATGGATTACCCAAGATACATAAAACGGACATTCCTCTTCGTCCTATCGTTTCAAGCATACGATCAGTGACTTATAATCTTGCACGTTTCTTAGCCAACATCATAGGCCCTCTGGTTGGAAAATCGGTTCATCATGTTCAAAACAGCTCGGATTTTGTCAGCAAAATCAAGGACATTCGTGTTGAGGATGATGAGATCATTACTTCTTTTGATGTATGTTCTCTGTTCACATCTATACCACCTAAAGGAGCGGTTGAAGTAGTGAGGGAATTCCTTGAAGCTGATGATACCCTCGGAGAGAGATCTAAACTATCGGTAGATCAGATTTGTCAGCTTTTGGAACTCTGTCTTGAGTGTACGTATTTTACCTATGACGGTAAATTCTACAAACAGTTACACGGCTGTGCCATGGGTTCTCCCGTTTCTCCTATCGTGGCTAATCTGTATATGGAGAGGTTTGAGGCTAAGGCTATCAGTACTTTTCCCGGCATCCCTCCTGCAAACTGGTTCAGATATGTGGACGACACGTGGTGTAGACTCAAGAAAGATGTGGCGGATGACTTCTTTGAACACATCAATCATGTTGACAAACACATCAAGTTTACCGAGGAGAGGAGTCTCAACAACACCCTACCTTTCTTGGATGCTCAACTTAGGGTTGAGAGTGATGGTCTTATCAACGTAGAGGTTTATCGTAAACCGACACACACTGACCAGTATCTCAATTTTGAGTCACATCACCCCTTGGAACATAAACTCGGTGTTATAAGAACTTTGTATAACAGAGCCGATAACATCGTTACGTCTGTGGAAGCCAAAGCCAAGGAGCAGAAACACCTCAAGAAGGCTTTATCTAGATGTGGTTATAAGTCTTGGACTTTTAATAAGGCTTTGAAACCCACAAACGCATCTAGGAAACCTTCACAAAACTCTCAACTGGATAGATCCAAAACGGTGAACACTACAATTCCTTATGTTCAAGGAGTGTCGGAAAAAATCAGACGTCTGCTGCAGATTCATAACATCGCCACCAATTTCAAGCCCTATTCCACTTTAAGACAGAGATTATTTCATCCCAAGGACAAAATCAAGAACGACATTAAGTCTGACGTTGTTTACCGACTGAAGTGTGAGGACCCGCATTGTAAGGACACCTACATCGGTGAAACTAGCCAGCCCTTGAGGACAAGATATAAACAACACTGCAGAGCGAGCAACAGTGGTTTTTCTTCTGCTATATGGCATCACCTTAACAGACATAACGGACATTCGTTCCAGCTTGACTCTACGGACATCTTAGATAGGGAATCGCGATGGTATGAACGTGGTGTTAAAGAAGCAGTGTATGAAAGGATCCATCGACCATCACTTAACCGGAAAGGTGGCCTTAGGATCGAACTTTCCAGTACATGGGACAGTGCTTTGAAACGTATTTGATTATCTATTATAGGTCTGTTTTGTGGAATTTAATGTTTTTCAAGCCGCTCTGACATACCTTGTATTGTAGAACGAACATCTATTTATATCTGAACATTTTTAGAACGCTTTAGTCGTTACTTTTTGTTTATTTAGAACTTAGGAATTAACATTCTTTACGCATCATAAGTAAACTTCTCGTTGAAAAAGGGCGGTCTGATGGACGCCCGAAACGTCCGATTTTTTATCGATATTTATCCAGATGTATAGTTTAAATCGTACTACTCTATAGTTATGTTATGTTAATTAACTATCAGTAAAGAGGAACTGGGTCAAACCTAAGTAAGATTTCGCCCACATACCGCACCTTAACTGATTAAATGGCCATATAGGATCAACACCTTGAAAGATTAAGTAGCCAGCTGATGTGTGATCAAAGTCATTTCAGAGGGGAGAAGGCACCGTTTTCCTAATGGGTAGAGGTGTGCATTCATGCACCTTGCTGATGGTATACCTTGAAATTTGTAACAGTGGACTTGCAGACCAATTGATTTTTTTTCAAAATCACAAGTATTGCTGTTGTTTAAAGCTGAGAAATAGAATATCTTTTACCTTTTCAACATATGATACAAAAGATGTTCAATCAGTAGTTATTGCGAAAAGATTGGGTAATGACAGAAATTGGACGAGTTCAATGATTGACACGAATATAATCCCTTCCTCTATTGCAAGATTAGAACAAAAGACAATGGCCTGTTTGCTTTCTGGCTTTGCTTTTCTCCAAGCTGCAAATTGCAGGAACATCTATAGACTTAAAAAGTAATTAACGGCTCTATACACTTCCTATCCTCTGCATTGAAGAAAATATATAACATCCTGGAGGCATTATCACTAGTATCCAGGCAATCCTTAGGTTGGGAAAACCCTGAGATATTGGGAATAAAACAATTCTTTGTTGAAAATTAGCAAACCATGATGCTGGGTAGTAAAATGCAGGAATTCAGCATCAGCCTGATGATCAAACAGCCCAGTAAGCTGGGAGGGTAAGGTTTCAGCTTACACAGGAAAATGTGGGCGAACAAGTTAGGTTCTGGGATTTCTGCCTTTTGTCAAGTAGACAGGTACACAATATAAAGGTACAGATGGGAAGAGCTATCTTGGTCTTCCAAGCATGTTCATCTACATGTACCACTAGATGTAAGTACATGTAGCACAGTATTTGAAATCCTACAAATCCATCATATCAGATCAGAGTCATGAGAGAGGTAAAATACATGTAGAGTGAACCTCCAAGTAGATGTATGACTGAAGCTTGTTTTTCAGCATTTTATACATGTATGCTTTGATGACAGTGTATTCTACCTGTTTGTCTCGCCCTTGTGCAAGGATGATCTGTTGGTAGCTAAAGATTGATACTGCGTAAGAACATTCAAGGTATTTGTAAAATCGTTTTTTTTTAAACTGTTGTATTATACCAAATTGGTGTTAGGCCAACTTGATAATGCCTTGCTAAAAGGAACTCCCATGTCTGTCTTTTTGCCCACAGCTAAAAATATTCCCAGTCCTCTTCCTGCTTCAAATTTGGAGAAGCAAATGTGAATGCAAGCTAGCCAGGTCGAAATTGCTGAAGATGACCTGGTACAATTCTCACATATTTCTGTACAAGGTCTAGGACGAAGGCCTTCAAGGTTTAACACAGGAGATCATTCTGAGCTCTGATTGGTGGTCTGACTCCGACTCTGAGCAATAGCGTTAAATGTGGAAGCTATCAGCCTCGCAGAATACATGTATTTTCTATGAAGCATGACATGAGCATTCCTTTCAAAACTGTTTGAACAAGTTTGTACACTGCATGATTTGTACGAGTTCTCAAGGTAGGATTAATAAGTATGAAAAATACATGTACGAGCAGCAATCCTTTGATATTTTATCAATTTTTGAGACTAATAGACAAATGACACTATCTAGAGATATATTCATTAGTTGTATCCTCCTAATAATGATACTATAATATGGATGTGCACAGAACAAGATTTTGATATTTTGTGGCTGCATTGCTGACAGTATACCGTATCATAATGTGACAAATTATACATGCAAATTTTGGGGCCATGGGGTTATTCCAGCAGTGTATCGATTGAACTTGGTTTTCCTGGGTCAAGGTTGTGTCAAATGAAACTTTGACATACAAAATATCTGACCATGAACTCAGAAATATAGATTATTAAAGCATCCAGACTAGTGTCTCCAGAGTCCAGACTTTCTTTTGTTCCAAAGTTTGCCCAAGGAGTTTCCAAATTTTGAAATCCCTTGTTTTTATTGTCGTGTAACTGGAGACAGCTTGCTGTCATTAACCTAACAATAAGTAACATTTCTTGGTTTGTTTTGCAGTATAAACCTTACTATGTATATCATAAATCACCCATGTCTTGGAGCATAGTTACCTGATGGTCTGGGAGGAGCATCAATGTCGCCAGCATCATGTCCCTGTCCTGGTGCATGTCTGCCCACTTCCGCTCTCCTGTCACTTGCCCATCCATCCGGTGTCTGCACTTCCTGGTCACGTTTCTGGTCAACGGGCAGTCTATTCTGTTCCTCCTCGTTAGACCAGACGTCGACCGGCGCAGTCTGCGGCCTCCCGCCGGCACCGGCGCCATCATCACTGCCACTGTCCGTGTCACTGTCCCACCGTTGCTGCCAGGCCCACGGCGTATGGCTGTGCTCTGTGCGACGCCGCTGCACGCGGTAGTCAACATTATCTTCCCACAGTTTCAGGAACCTGTGGTCTGCCCATCTCGGCCCTTTGTACTGCTTGGAATATTCAGTTTTCTTGGGGCTGGCTTTGACCCCCATGCTCGTTGCACCGTATCACACTCAAGGTTGCCAGAGTTAAACATCAACCTGAAAACGTCAGTTAAACAGGAATCATTCATGTTAATGGCTTGTAAATCTATCAACGTTTACGACCCCATAACAAAGCTCAGTCAGTCAAAACACTGCGCTGTTGGACTTCAGACAATGACGACATTTACACAGTTACCCCACAGCTGGGCAACACCCACTACACTGCTACCAAAACACCCACCCCTGTTGACACAACTTTTACAAGGCTCTCTAGCAAATACCCACAGTGAAAAAGTCAACTACTCTTGCAAAGAATCATGTTGGGATTGGGAGGGGGGTGTTCCCAAACATCAGCCTGATTAGGCAATCAATACTTCTTAACCATCATGTGTTTACTTCTCAAGTGCCACAAAGCTTTGCACCTACCAACAACTTGTGTTAAAGGGGTCTAAGTTGTCTTAAATGTGACCAGAATAACATTTTTACCACTCAGGTGTGCAGAGCAGGTAAAAATCTTGTCGCAAGGGACGCCAGCCTCGTTTCCAATCTTTTCGCAGCGCGTTCTCGTTCCCACCCCGCCCACTTTACCCTGGGCACGAGAGGTGTCATCCGAAACCGCTTCACTAATGATTAACAGTGATATCGTTCCGCCGCCGTCGGCATCTGTGGAATTGAACACAAATCGTAAACAGGTTCTTGCACGGATGGGAGGTTTGCTGAGGGGGTTGTAATCTTCCCGCGAGTCCCCTGTGGCCTTTCCGGCGGAATATTTTGGTCGTTTTTGGGAAATGCAGCTCAGTTGAGCAGCGAAAGTAGTGCAGAGAGGGTTTGTCGCGCGCCGCATCACAGCCCGTGTGTTTATCTCCCACCGTGTGCATGTTGGAGTGGCAGAGTGCGTGCGGCAGTGCAATGGCCTCGGACTTCCAGGATGGGGGCACGCACGTAGCGGGAGTACCCGCGCTGGATGTCGACCCTACGGACTCCCGTAAGAGACCGTTGGAGGGAGCAGTTGAGATGGGAAACTCGAAGCGATCGAACTTCGGTGGGGAAGGAGGTAAGGAAATCTGGCGATTACTTACTTTTCGGCCTTCCGCATTCTGCCTTGTGCGCAAGCTGGTCTGTGATGTAGGAACGTGATTTTGCAGGCGTTACATGTCATGCAAGTGTTTCTCATCGGCGAGGGAAAGCGCGGCAAGTCTGGTGACTGTCGCTGAACTAGCGGGGGGCTGGCCCCGCTGCCCTGCGCACAGCCACCGGGGGTGTACCGTTTCAATGAAGTAAACGGCATCATTGGTATTTGTCTTGGGTAAACGTTGTTGCGTAGCGATGGCTTGTCGGATTTACTACCGACTTGTTTAGGGTGCCGAGTACGCTATCATATAGCTTCCTGAATGGTCGCAAAAAACTTGCCGAAGCACAGCTGGCCCTCTTACGGTCAATTACTAGCTGGCGACCGCTTTATTTCGCATTACACGAGCCCCAGTAGAACTAATTTGCAAGAGAGGTGAAAGGGCTGTGGATATTGATCATTACAGATCTGTCGAAAGTCTGCTCAGCATTCGATTACCCTGTTTTCAATTTCAAGTCCGATACGTGAGATCATTTCGATCGAGCCCGAGGCTAAGAGACGTGATAAATCAGGACCAGGAGTTGTCATGTTGCCGGACTTAACACTCCATCACTTAGGACTAGCGCCGCTTGCGGAGCACACAGGCAGTCCGCTCCCGCTTTTCCCCACACGGGTCCCGACCGCCGCACCGGCTTTTCCCTTCTTTCCGGGATTTTGAATTTGTCCAACGATCGGGCCTTCCTAAAGGCGAGACGCATCAAGCCGGCTCGTTCTTATCCCCAAACCGAACTCATCTGCAATAGCTTTGCGAGCATGGCAGGGGGCAACGACGGTCAGGGAGGTTAGTTGGGCCCGGTTTATGCATGCACGCACCCCCGACGGGCCACCATCGGCCCCATCTCTGCATTGCATATCCATGTTTCTCGCTTGACAAACCCTACAGCTCGGCCCTGCGCCGCTGCCGCCGCTGCAGCTTTCCTCACGCACTAACGTCTTGTCTTTTCTTCATGGCAGGGCCCGAGGACGGACAGCTCCTTCTCAAGGTGCTGATCCCCAGCTACGCCGCCGGCTCTATCATCGGAAAGGGTGGTCAGACCATCGTGCAGCTACAGAAAGAGACGGGAGCGACGATAAAGCTCTCCAAATCCAATGATTTCTACCCAGGTAAGATGCATTAATTATTCTTTCATCTCCCCGCCACCCCCACGCACTAACCCACCCAGACCTATATATGTACATGTATCGGACAGGTTCCCTGGGAATCCCTGATCCCAAAGCTCTAACATTGTTTGGATTTTTCAAGAACATGTCTACTATTGTTGACCAAAGTCCATCTTGTGTTGTTACGCATCCATTGAAATTCCGTGACAGCCGCTCTCCAGTGAAAGTTAAATCTGCATATTTCTAGGTGTGCTTTTGGGATTTGTCAAGGTTCATGAACATTCCTCACACATAGGCCATGTTCCGAGGCTTGGTGGAATTCAAATCTTGAAGCAACAAATCAGTGAGAATCAGTAAGACTCTGGCTTATCATGCTTTATCAAAGTTGATGAGAAAGAAGGGTTGAATAGGCAGCAAACTGTGACCAAAACAACACAGACTGGACAAGGCTAGCTGAGGGAATTGCATGCCCTGAGGTGAGGAAGTCATTTCACCAGGTGAATAGGCATGGATGAAAGGTGTAACATATCATTCCTGTCAACCACTTTGACATGTTACCATGCTCACATTGTTAACGACAGTTTGAGGTAATGTTTTTCTCAAACCAGCTGTGTGATTCGGTCAGAAAGGGACCCTGTGTGACCTGAGTGAAGTAAGGTTTAGCAGAGGTAGGTTATGTCAACTCAGACTTGACATGCTTCTGACATGTCCCAGCTCTGCAGCAGGAAACTTTACTGTAAATTTCTATTCTCCGGTAGCCCATTAGATTTTAATAATGAGAAGGACTAGCAGTATTATCACATTAGTGGGTGCTAGATAATTATGTACAAACACACAACACATTCTAGTGCAAATGACACAGAGCTAATCTGTTTTCTATAGACCAGGGTAAAATGGCCATGTATAAATTTATGCAAAGGATGTAGGATTGCAAATTTCTATGCCCCTGTGACTGTGTGTGTTGACCTGGCCATGTTGTGGTGTAAGTAGGTCTAGTTACCTAGCTGCACTTCATATGTGATTAGAATTATTGCCATGCTGTGGTTAATTTACAATTTGTGTCCATGGGACATGATGAATGGCCAGTGTGTCTGGCCCTGGTTGGGAGACCTGAAACTGGATATTGAGCCATTTGAATCCCTCCTGGCTTTATCAGAACTCTGTAACCTTCCCTTGCCTTGCCTGTTGAGCTATGTCCACATGTGCCTACAGTCCCTGTTTACATATGGCATGTGCTTGATGTTAATTATGGACTACTTGTTAAGTGGCAAGGACAACTTTCACAGAGATGTGTCCTCTGGAATGATATCTGTGTGTTCAGTTCCAGTTGAACCCTGGGTGACACATTTCGGTGTCCCCGTTGGAGGCAGAAGTATGTTACCTATTAACAGTCAGGGAGATCAAGTTACCACTGTTAGTTTGGGAGTATAAAAGCTGATAAAATAACATTTCCTTCCTTGCACCATGTAACACACGCCTGTAGTGTATTATCAGCCTTTGAAAGCATTTCTTGAAGGAAAGGTTGAATATTTCCAGACACTTCAGTTGGCTTCCTGTTGTCTGAGGTTGGGCGGCACTCTGCCAGCACAGTGCTGGAACAGATTGAATTACACCTGATGAAACTAGGCAAGATACACCCATTAATTATCTGTCAACCCCTCCAGATTGGATAGGTCTGCTTTATTACTAATATTACCTTCATTACCCTCAACATACTAACCTCTTTGACAGGTCCATAATGGTAAATGTTTTGTATGCTAAATAAACAGTTTAAATGGTTGTCCTCCCCTGTTTATTGTTGTTAGGAACAACGGAGAGGATAGTTGTGATTACTGGCAGTGAGGATTCACTGAAAAGTGTCCACAAGTTCCTCATGGAGAAAATCGGCCAAGCACCACAGCCCCCTGCCAAGTCACCCAGTGAACAAAATGCCAACAACAACCGTGCCAAACAGGTATGGATTGCATTTCCACCATTTTCACCCTCTCTTCTGGTTCAAAAGCCCATGAAAATTGTAACTGCCATTCATGTAGCTACTGTGGGTCAGGGAGCGGCCTAGTTGGCCCCTCAATGGGGCTTTCAAAAAGCACCACATATGGCCCTATTGTCCTATATTATCGGCAGGGAAGTAGACAAAAAAAATTCACGGCCTGAAAGGCATATGGATGCATAAAAAACGGTCATTACTGCCAAAACTAAACTACCCCAGACATACTGTTACACAGTTATTTGTATAAGGTACATGGGGGTAAACATGATACCCATCCTTTTGTTTTGGCAACTGTGCATTTCTTTGCCTTGAGCATGTACCTGCTTGTAAACACAAAAGGCCAACAAGGAGGGCTGGCATTAAGAAAACATGGCCGCTGCTTCTCGCATTTGCAAGTTAATAGGGAGGCCCACTGCTAGGGTAAAATTGTCATGCAGATGTATAGGTTTTTGTTCACGGCTGTGAATTTATGCTTAAATTGAAGCCATTCAGTAGTTACCTCTAGTGTATGTTTTGCAAATGGCAGTTATTTATACATTCTCCTATTCTACTTTACCCAGAGAATTGTGTTGAAGCCGTCCCTTTGTTGTGTATGTGCCAATATCTCCCTGTGACCCAAAGGTTCCAGTTCTATGTCTAATGCAATCCTGATAGCAAATTTTTGCCCCATTATGGAGAGTACTTGGAACGCAAATTGCAATTACCAGGCAAGTAGGTCTGTTCCCACAAATGATATTGCCGGAGACAGACATATATTATATGCGGCCCATGGAGCCTGCATCAAAATTGCTGTGGGGAGCCAAATTGCCCATTTGTAATTCACAATCCGGTGCCAGGCAGCTCTATGAAACACATCATGCCTGCCAAAGTGGGATGAATCAAGTCTATGAACCACCAATATTAGATGACTGGGCATAGGACTGACATTTTATGACAAACCGCAGTAATCACCAGCGTTGTTCACGTAGCTGCAATTAATATTTTGATTAGGGTCGTTTTGACTGATAGGGTTATTCTTTTTCCGCATGCAGGTGAAAATTGTAGTTCCCAACAGTACGGCAGGATTGATCATAGGAAAAGGTGGAGCTACCATCAAGTTCATAATGGAGCAGACGGGGTCGCGTGTTCAGATCTCACAGAAAGCCACCAATGGCATCAATCTTCCAGAGCGGGTAATCACCATCACAGGCGAACCGGAGCAGAATGACAAAGCATGTGCTTTCATTGTTAACAAAATTGTGGAGGATCCACAGAGTGGAAGCTGTCCGAATATCAGCTATGCCACATACACTGGACCTGTAGCCAATGCGAACCCCACTGGTTCTCCTTATGCTAGTCCCATGTCACCACTACAAAATGGCAGTGCTTCTCCTACTGCCCTGGCAGCACAAAGCCTGTCCAATCTGGGTTTTAGCTTAGGAGCTGCGGGTTTGGGGCCTGTGGGTCAGGCAGATGCAGCAGCTGCACACATTACAGCTGCGCTCAACACACTAGCTACTTATGGCTATTCCAACCTTACAGGTGGATTGGGGGTGAGTCTGGGAGGGGGGGCAGCAACACTTCCTACAGCAGTAGGCGTCACGAATGGGGCCAGCCCGCCAGCAACGTTACTGACAAACTACAGTAGTAATGGCACGGCTACCAACGGTGTTCGAGAGAGCTCAGGTTTTAACGGCACCTCCAGTGCGGCCAATGGGTATAACATAGGTGCCCTGGGCAACGCCAATGCTGCCGCCTTTGGGGCTGGTTCCTTGGGTGCCCTGGGAGCGTTCAGTGGAGCTGCAGGTTTGTTGGGGCTGGCCAACACTGAGAAACTTTTGGATGGGTCCAAAAATGTGGTAGAGTTAGAAGTACCCGAAAACTTGGTGGGAGCCATTTTGGGGAAGGGAGGCAAAACTCTAGTGGAGTTCCAGGAGTACAGTGGGGCTCGCATCCAGATTTCCAAGAAAGGGGAGTTTACCCCTGGCACAAACAACAGAAAAGTGACTATAACAGGAACCCCTGCTGCCACGCAGACTGCACAGTACCTGGTCAGAGCACGGATTGCACAAGAGGAAGCCATGAGAGCCAAGAAGCAGCAGCAGAAGTAGCAGGCACCAAGACTCAAAAGACGTAAGTGAAGTCATTCTGTCTCAGACCATTTCCTTCCTTCTTGAGTTCCAGCATCTCACAGTGCTTCCCAAGAACTTTGACTGGACTCATCAGTATTATGTGTACCCATTGCCATAATGCTCTCTATTCATGTGGAAAGCCACAGGACCATGTCTGTACCACTGAGTCCAAGGCAACGTACCCCATGACATGGTATCATCTGCCTACAACATCCATTGAACTGTGGAGCACCCCCATGCAAAGGTAATGGGCACTGACTGGTCAAGCTTCTTAGTCTAGAGCTGGCTCCAAAATAATTCATCCCATGCCATCTTCAAGACATGTGCAAATGGATTGACAAGTTGTCAGGTTCTCCAGTGGGTGGCAGGCAGATGCTGTACCTTGACTCGTGCCATGTGACTCATGCCATATAGTGACAACCTCTTGCCAAACTCTCTCTGTCCTAGCTCTTCCAAGCAATACCCAGTGGGTGTTAAATCTTTCTATGTGCCAGTCGATACCTTCCTATCCATGAAGTACATTTGCTGTTATAACACCTCCAAACATGTAGTCTCTTACCATGCTGACTACAGCTTTGATAGATCTACAATACAGTGGTTTTCATCCACTTGTCAACTACGTAAATAAGAGAATGTAGAGTAAATGTTGTATTTTCCACTCTTCCTACATTAGTGGTTCCTAAAACAGAGACGCTAATTATTTTTAATTTGTTTATATGGGAGGCTTTGTATTTCTCTTTGATACAAAAGCTGAATTTTAAATGATTTGCTATGATTGTAAAGAGAAAGTCATATTAAAATTATTTTGAAGTACAACATTGAAGGATTCAACTTTTACTTTTGTTATTTTGTTTTTACTCCGCATTGTATTTACACATATATAGATATTGTATGGATTGCTCGATTGTAGTTTGCTACTTGTATAATTATTAGATATATGTAGATAGTAGTGCTTGCAGTGGTAGATGCAGGATTGTGCAATATTGTGTAAAACCAAGTCCATGTCACAGTGGAAGGTGGGTTGTTGTGTATTGCTGTAGCTACCACAACTAGTGTACCATACACATGATGTTAACAAGCATTGTCATTTCACACCATCCTCATACATAAACCATAGTCACCATCTCACAAATTGTGTCTGTGTCATTTTTTCATTCTCATGACTGCACATGGCATTTGTTGGCATTGTTCTAGGCATGTTTTTAATACCTAATCATGTCCATACCTCAGCAGCCATTGCCATTGTACTGGTACAGTAACATTCCACACCAGTGCTGCCGTCACCCAATGGCATTGCTTCTAGCTGTAGCATGCTGGTTGTTGTTTGGAAGTCGTCAACCCAACGAACTACTAATCACGGGACTGCATCGTGCGCATGAGCCTTGTCCCTCCGAGCAAGTGGCCTTCTTTGCCATCCATAAAAAAGTCGGATGGTTTCCTCCATGTAATATAAATATATCCAGCAAATCAGAGAATCTAGGATGTGAGCTAATGTAGGGATTGGATGGGTGACTTGAGGTAGTTGTGGCTGCCAACATGCTAGTCTTTCTCTGACTTGTGTTACAATTACATTCTTCCTCCCCCTCCCTCCCTCCCTGCAAGTTTGCCTGCACTATGGTTTCTTCTCATAATCACCCTTAGCACCATATCCCCAGCAGCACCTTTATTCATCAGCCGCTTGAACCCGGCTGATATTCTATCTCTCACTTTGACCCAGTCTGTTCAAGACAGACTGTACCTGATCCTGACCAGGAGATTCCAGACCTGACCTTTGCATGGTGCTACTCAGGTGGCCAATCCAGGTCAGGGCTCCTGCACAATACCATCACACCAGTATCGGTCTGTCTCTCTTCTGTTCATGATTACTTTGCTTCTGTGGAAGTTTTGTCTACTTTTTCCCCCTAACAGATTATTTTCATGCAAATGAGCTACCTCACCCCCTTTAATACACCTCCCAATTACAATTTAATCACCTCACACAATTCACCTTTGTGTTTCATTACAGTGCTTCATTTGAGCTTCTTCTGTCCAAGCCACACCACCTAATTTCCACCCCTGAATGCTTATTAAGAGGCGGGCTTTCGACAGCAAATGACAATACATTCTGGTCGGCATTATGAGACATTAGTAATCGCCTGGGGCCCATATTATTCATCACTGTGCAGCCTGCCATTCTCCCACCTGAGCCGAGCCCAAGGCGTTATCTGACAATCCGTTACGGTCCGTTATGGAAATTCATGGTCCCTACAATATGAGCAGTGTCAAATTCACATAGCATAATTGACTAAAATGAGAGGGGACCGACTATATTTATTCCAAAGTTTGGTTTGAAAACAGCTGCTGAAGAGATTTATAATATTCCGTCAAAACATCGGTTCCCAATGATTGAATGAGGCCGGATAGCAGCACTGATATTTTTGGGGCACAGATGACTGCCGTCAGTTATATCTTCCGCGGTCGCCCCATCTCCCCTAGCCCATTTTCAACGGTAGGACACGGAATTTCCCCTCAAAACATCCAATTAGTTCCGTTCCCAGCAAATTACAGATGTTTTTCCTTCCGCGTTGGAGCTCTCCGGCTCCATACGCAGGCGGGAAGCGGGTTCCTGTCCCCGTGTTTCCCCCCGACACAAATTCCCCAGCAGGTCAGCGAAAAGCAAGCCCATGGTTGCAGGGACCCATGTCTCTGCCACTTCTGACAAGCTAAATAGGACCCAGCTGTGTGGAGGTTATTCGCAGTCCAGACAGGAGATGGGGAAAGGTCGCCCCCTCCGCTTTAGGATAACCTCGCTTACCGGGATGAGTTACTGTGATTTGCCAAGGCTTCACTACTCGCCTGTGGTCGGGTTAGGCGTTAAAAGTCACGTCTTTTCTGATTCGCACTGTTTCCACGCCCCTTCTATCACAAAACACGCCACCCAAATCAGAAAAATCAGAAAAAACATCAATGAAGGGCGTGATGTTTCGAAAACAGTCGAAGCCGCAAGTACGGTTTTGTGTCAGAGAAACCAAACCTGGTAAACGAGGTTTGCTTTATAATAGCACCTATAAAATATATCCTCCATGGCTTATCTCAAACCTCGTCGCACATAGAAGAATGACATTTGATAAATGCTACCCTCGATGCTGCTAGGAGTAGGACGTGCTGCTGTCAATGCTGTAAAATATTTCACTTCTCAACCTGAAGGGAGAGAAATCTGAGTTACAAACCTATCCATGGGGTGTTAAAAACATCCCCAACCTAATTAAGATGGCCCTGCAGACGGGTTTCCATTAGAAATTCCCACACACCCTGGCGATAAGTATCTATGCTGGGGGAAGCCAGCGCATCGTCAGCTCGATTTTTCGATACCATAAACAACCACAGAAATAAGGTTGACAACAGTCTGTAACGTGTGATCTGTAGCCACAACAAAGCCTGTAGACTCTGCCAGATCCGTGGCGTAGGTCCTGAAAGTTAGTGAAACGTGATATTTTGAATCTCGTAATACTTTCGTGTTCCGTTAGTCCTCCGAATATAGCCCTGTATTGTTCGCAGAGAGGTCTGTCATCCTTGTTCTTTGTGACATCAGTATAGCTTCCTGTCAGGCTCCAGTTGTTATCATTCTTCTATCGAACCCATGGCGATGGCCGCCCCGGGCAATGCATACACGGTTACTGTGACCATGTGCGTCCTGTATCCGATATCCAAACTGGACAGACCAAGAATTTATTTGTTTTTCTAAGAATTAACACTAGCTGCGAAACTAGGCACTGAAATCGTGGTCAGCACGTCGTAACACATGCGAATTACGTCGCTAAGTCTTGAAGAAGTGGATGTAGGTTAAGAATATTTTGGTAACCCTATAGTCCCCATCGAGTGGAATTTCGGGGGCGGGCCAGTTGTGCTTTTGGGGTGGATCAAAGCAAGTACTTGTGAATCAAAATGTTCGACATACAGTTCCATAGCTCGCTATCGAATGTTGTAACCGAACCGTAACTGTTTCTACCTATCCCAGACGGTTTCGAATTTTAAGACAACATTACTCTTGACACGATTTGGTTGGACCGAAAAATGGTTCATCCCTAACCCTGTGTTCTGGGGGGAGTGTCCGTTTCTAAGCTTT
Source organism: Branchiostoma lanceolatum (assembly GCF_035083965.1). Taxonomy (NCBI): domain Eukaryota; kingdom Metazoa; phylum Chordata; class Leptocardii; order Amphioxiformes; family Branchiostomatidae; genus Branchiostoma; species Branchiostoma lanceolatum. The sequence continues at coordinate 22,037,177 of NC_089725.1, read as the reverse complement.
TCTGTGTCGTTGCACCGGACCTTTTCAAGCCCCATTCTATGGCTAATTCGTTCTGGTATTGTAACATGCCACAATGTGATTCTCAGGACCATGGAAAAGCGCCTGGAATTTTGACCACCGCTGGCTACTCATCGAAGTTAGTACTACCGGCCATCTGGGCAGAACTCGGACGGGCCACCATTTTGCTTTTCCTGCTAAAATAATGACGCCAGCCAAATTGTTTGATAATATGTGCCATCCACTACCTAAATCGAAACACTCGACAAAAAATAGACGACTGCTCTCTATTTTTAGTAAAATAAAGACGTCATGAAAGATTTGTACTTCGTCTTGGTGCTATAGCCTGCCACAAGGGTCAGGCCCCCTTATCTATGCACACGATCGTTCGGTTCATGGTCTATGCAAGAAGAGGAGCCGAAGGTAAACGACCGTGGTTTGCTGTTTGTATATGCGACCACGGGTGTTATCGATAATCATCATCAGCTGTGATTTATGGCGGAATACTGCCCGAGGCACAGCGGCGGCTTCCTGATAGGGCAGCTCACAATCCTCCGCTGTGCCCCCACACGTCACAGTATCTGTAGAATAACTCACGACGTCGGCTTTTTAAGACGAACCCCATGTGCGCAGCTCTGATATGCACGCACGGTAAGAGTATCCTAAAATTGAACGGTAAAGAACCGTACGGCGAACGAGTTATGAAATAATGATGAGCACACAGTCTTCCGTTACACAGAGGTCAGCGGCTACAACCGCAGCCTCCCCTATCAAGCCATCATTCCTCTTCCTCTCTCCAGCTATGCAACCAAACCGACAACGTCTGTACCATAACATTCTACATTACGTGTGTTCACACCGCCATGGCCGCCCTTAACACATTTCTACCTTCTATGCGCCAACATTTCTAGATCATCGTGAGTCAATTACGCATATGCATACAATGTCCTGACATGTAAAATGTGGGGAAGCGTGTCCTGATTTTCGGTGGTGAAATTTTCCGTTGATGGATTGTCATTTGTGAGCATTTATTGAGTGAGTTTCACACATCGTGTTCATTTGATATGGACTCAAAGCAGTTTCATGATCGGCGTTGGCGCCATGGATCGAGTATGCGAGATGTATGCTCCATTGATGGTGCAACCTAGATTTATTCTAATATCCCGCAGATGTGAAAACTATGTGCATAGAATTATATTTTTGTAATAAAATCAATATGGTCTGAATCCAGGCTGCGCCTACCGTGGGTTACAATGGTTTGCAGTATATTGTAATTAGCTATAAATGAGCTCCGGTGATTACGGTGTTTGAAGCGCCGCTCTGCGCTGACCAATGGAGACAGAAGTGAAGAATTGCCGTAGATATGTAGAGTAGAGTAGAGTAGAGTTTGTAGTCCAGGTCAGGTCGTCAAGTCGTGTGGGTCTGTAGATGCGGGACTAAATGTTAGCCACACAGAACAGAGGTGAGGATGGGTTTGCTAACGTTTGTAAACCCGGGCAAAACCGCGGTCCTTCTAAAGGATACAAATGAGCTCCCCCACCGATGACGCACTCCAAATCGTCGTTCGCCAGGTCGACAGCTCGCTGTAAGTGGCTACACGAGACCAGAATAAGAAATGAGCCCTTAGGTCCTTACCGTGGACCATTTTTGTCTCTTTGAAATTCACTCGAAAATTCACCAGCCGGTTGTGTAATCTTCTCTCTAAAGGCTACACCCGCTCAGATCTTTCAGGAACGAGCAGTAAGGAAGACTGGTTTGATGACGGTCTTTGATCATGTGTTTTGAATGTAAAATGGGCAGGTCAGGTTTGTTTGGAGCAATACTGTACAATGTGTTCGCGGGGGGTAAAAGGGACAAGAGCAGAGCCCATTCTGGAAATGGAGGCTTTTGAACAATGGATGGAAAGAAGTACATTTTTGTATTTCGTTAAGAGTTCACTTATTCAGCTCAGAAATTTTCTTTAAAATTCCAGTTCAATTTTGCCCCGAAATTAGAGAAAATATCGTTGATAACTGTAATTATGAGGCTTCCTGGCCTGGTGCGCCATAGCTGTCATTTTGGTGCAGACTGGAAGGCTTAGGCATAAGCTCTCATGTGAAACACAGCGGTACTGGTGTAGGGTTTTACGATGTAAATAAATGTATGATTAATGGTGTTCTTGGACTACTTAGCTGCTCAGCCAGGAAGTTTAACGTTTCCTTTCTAATCTGATAACGACCACGCACACCAGCCGCCAGGTCTTCCCCACCATTGTTGATATCTCAAAGCGCACCGTGTTGAAGAAGCTGGCCTTTCATTTGATTTCCTCTCTGTGTCTACTTAAAATATCTTAGACGTGATATCATTTCGCCTGCATAAAACTGGATTCTACCAGGGTACAAATCAGGCCCAGAATCAGGCCTTTGGTGCAAACAAGAACCATATGTAGTGCGGTGTCCAGTGACGCTGTCTGTAGGGAAGCAGCATATTATCTTCCAAATGAACAAAGATAGAAATCACTAAACGAAAGACAAACAAATATTGTAAGATTTACGTTAGTATCGATGTTTCCAGAACGAAAATGTGAGGCAGGGCAGCTACTAACTACACCGTACTGTGACCTCAGTGCAGTTGACCCAACACGAACCGTTGCCGAACTGTGTACATGTCAAAATTCCCTCCCACCAATGAAGAGTCAATGAACTCTGTTTGTAGCACACACATCGACACATCGTTACGTGGAGCTGTAAGAAAGCAAATTACATGGCTTTATCTATTCATTTTTTGCACTCTTCTGATTTGACTTTAATTATCGACGTTCTACCTCGGGGACTGACGCGATGGCGCGGCCCAAACGAGAGGAGTGGGATAAGATACGACACAAGAACGAGGCCATTTTGGCACTTGCGTCAGTTTTTCTTTTGGTTTTATCTCATGCATCCTATTTAGTAGTTTACCGGGGCTCCCTTACTCGCTCCTTTTATGAGGAAGCCCCAATAAACTAGAATAGATAGGATGGTTTCATCTGGCACCTTTTCTGCAAATCGTGTACACACGGTTCATGATGATTTATAACCTCATTTGAGTTAAGTTGTTTATTTTTTCAACCAAGACACAACGAACGGTTCGTTGAATCTGAAGTAAAGAAGGGGGGCTGAAATCATCGTGTGTAACGACTGCTAAAATTCTGGCAATGAACGTGACCTTGCGTTGTTCCTGACTGCTGCGGCTGAACGGCTCGTGTGTTCCCTTCTACCTCTGCAGAATTCCAACGAACTCAGACCGACCAGAAATTATATGTCATATTCCCCCCCGGCAGAAATCCGAGGGGCATTATATCTGTAGGTGAGATATTAAACTTTAATTGAAAATCAATATCCAAATCCTGCTGTAACGTTATCCACTTAGAACGTGTGCACGTACTGAAGACAAGAATCTAACCAAGGTAGGGAAAATTCGGGGTTTGCAGCAGTGCATCTTATGAAGATGAAATGTCGAGCTTGCTCTAATAGTCTAATGCGGGACTGGAAAGGCGCGGGCATCTCTCCATCCTCCTACTGTACCTCCCGGAGTTGATGGGATCGTTCTGCAGAAGCTTTCCTCCACCCCATCATTTTGCCAGCAGCTTCCTGCTGTTCGATGGCTCCTATTGTCCAGTAACTGGCGGCAGGTGTGCCCAACAACCCACAGGACCCCGAATCGAATTTCACGCTCTAAATTTTCATCCACTGTCTATAGCCCTGTCATTTGCATCAGCAGTACCTCATTTGTAGATTTGAAATTGGTTTTCACCTTGCACTTCAATCGTACGAGAAGCTGATATTGAGGGATGAGATGACAGGGGGCAGATATTGGCGTCTGGGGATTGTGATTGGCTGTTGCATCCTGAATTGGAAGTCGTTTGTTCACCTGGTCTCATAAGGCCGTAAAGTGGATAGATGTGCCTTTCCAGAAATATGATATTATGGAAAGGCACGGCCCGCGGTTTCGTTACGCGACACGAACATAAGTCTGTAGCTGCGGTACAGGTGATCAGTCTCCGCCCATCGATCCCTCGGCTGCAGGATTGTTTCATGTAGCCTGTAGACTCCCCAACACATCGATGTTTATCGGTTGCCAATGAAGAAGGTCTCTCTATCTCCTTCCCTGCCAGGTCAATGTTCACGTGACTCCCAGTTATACAGCTTGTACGTGCACAACATTTGATGCCTCCAATATCACCCATTTTGTCTACGTATTGTCAGCACTCGCTGACTCCAAAATTATGTTGTGTCCTCTGTTATCCAGTGATGAAAACTGCAAGGAAGGCTAGGATGGTATGTTGCACATCTTATGAAGGACATTACTGTTCGAATTTTTCATAAGAAATAAAACCAAACAGGGGGCACTTGCATTGCCTGATCCTCGCACACAAGGCGTCCTGGATCAACCTGGTGTGGCTGCCGGATTTCAAAACATTCTGCAGAGTTCTGTTATTTACTGTCACCGATAATAAGAGTGAAAGGTAACACAAAGTATCTTCTGAAATAGCATTGTCCTCCACGGATCAAACGACCGGTTCTTTCTCAGACATTTTGGCACGTGACCAAGGACATTTTACACCGACTTGGTCTTGACCTTTATTTAATTCGGGTGGGATTTCCTCGCTTTACCGGCGATGGGAGTGAAAACCTTGCAATTGCATTCCCTGTGTGAATCCAATGGGGTGAAGTATTTACAGGGTCACGGACAGTACCTAGTAACACCAAGCTTTTTATATGCACCAAATCCTTGATACTGGTATTTCACCTCACAACAACGCGCTGAATATGATGTAGGCGTCCCACATCGCCTTCGGCGCATGTCTAGTCAGATGACTGTCTCCAGAGTCCAGACAATCTATCGGTACCCTTACATCCAGAGGTTTGGGCAGTTTATCAAAATGGCTGTATTCATACGATTCAGTCTCGAAATATTTATTTTCACAAGATGGCGGCTATAGGCACGAAAATATTATTCTTCAGAAAGGAAGATCGACCCAAAGTAATGTGTATTGCACGGAATTCTCGGTCTTTTAATACAATCTTAATATCGATAGTCAAATTACAGGGTTGTCCACGGACCAATTAGTTACATGATGATCCGACATTTTCTATGATCAAGGAGTTTTAAAAGTATGATACGCTGTTCCGTCTGTGCGGTAGGCCTATTGCCATAGTATTGGTCAGGTAAAGCAGCATTTATGTCTATGTCGTCCATGCCATGTTCTTACCGGTAGTCAGCTTCACGTTCCAATATAGTACAACGAAAAACACGTTCTTGTTTGACAGGTACTGTGGTAGAACAGGTGTCCTGTTTTAGTCCATGTTTTCCTACTCCTTCTGTTTTCTCCACAAACAGACCGACACCCGCACAACTGGGTTAAGTTTGACCTTCATTGGAATATTATGGCGGGAAAGTAAACATGTTCGATTGACATGACCTAATTATTTCGTCCTCCGACTTCCGTTGTGTCATCGGACAAAAACAAAGGACACGACAGTTCCCAAAATTGAAGGAGTTGAATAGAAGACTTAATAATCCTTGCATGTAGGGAAGGTTGAGGAAAACTCAGGATAAACGTACCCCGTAACCTTCTAGGTTGACTCTTAACATGCCATGATTTTGACATTGGTGTAAAATGGTGCAATCACGGAACACATTAGACTGTCGTAGCAGTGATAACGTAAGTGGGAACATACCTCAATGTCACATCTAATAACACTAATGTACTTCCTGCCCAGAAAGTTTTCCGTGGGAACTAATAAGCTCTAAAGCTATGCCGGATGTAGCATGCATGACGTACCAACGTCAAGAATTTGAAAAGTGCAAGGAGGTTGAATTGAGTAAAGAAAGCATCGGGCAGCAACTTAGGAGAACATGACTGCCAAAAGGCCTTGATGTTCGCGTCATCTTTCCGTCACAATGTTTTAAGACCTCATAAACGAAGTCAGTCTTACGGACCTTGTTAACTTCACACCAAAGTACGCACATGTGAGGGAGAAACTAGAAATTGTGATGCCAGAAAGTTTGTATCTGTTTGATTGGTGTTGACAGTGCCAACAAATAGACGTCCGCATCAGTCAGGATAAGGTTGTTGCGATGTGGGAGCAGAACCTTGAATGTACCTATGTATGGCTGAGGAAAAAGTTCGTTGAACTTGTGGGTTGATAGACAACAGGGCAGGTCTGGAAGCGGTCTGCTGACCTTATTAGAAAATCTCCTGACCCATGCCATAGGCTATCAGATCCCTCTCTGAGGAGGGCGCAGGGTGGACGGCAGAAGCGCCGCCGGGATTCCGATGTGTTTGACACACAGAGACTTTGTAAGGACAATAACACACAGAGGGAGGCCATGATCAATTTCTGTACTTCCTGTTGCTCGTCTTTTTAAAAATAGATATCAGTTCTGGACGACGTCCGATACGGGTCAACAAGTTGGGATTGTGGAAATTGAAAATGGCTGTGACTGCAGAAATATCCAATGTGCGACAAATGTTCACTTTGCAAGTCGATGTTGATTTTTTTTTAAATCACTAATTGGTCACGGCTGTGCCTCCTCTCTTCTGAGACGTCGGCGTACAGACGTCAGGTTGATTTATGAGCATGATGGAGGAGTGCAACGAAGACATATCAGTTTTTCTGTAGAACAAAGAAGAAGAAAAAAATACCATTGGCTTTGATGTGTACGGAGATCTCCCTGTACGTTCCAATAAAAGCGCTGGTTCTAATTACGAAAGTTGGACGACCGGAAGAGCAGCTGCCTGGCTGATGACACGGACTGATGGAGAACTGGCGCCGACGGACTTTACTTTCCCCCGTCAGATAAGAACCCGCGCCCGCCGGACTACTGCGGTGCGGGGCTGCGGTGGGTGAGGAGGGGTGGGTACCGTCATCCTCAAGCAGATGTACGAATTCGTCATGGTTTTATCCTTCTTTTTACCATACATTTGTTCGTCTGGTCAAGTAATACGTTTTTATTTGTTTTACTCTTATGATACATATAAGCGTATTGTGTTTATATATCTCGAAATATTTGCAAAAAGCTGCAGAGATACATAGACAACAAGGTTTACATCTGCTTGGAGATTAAATGACCGACGTACATGACCACGCCCCCCTCACTGACAGTTCTACTGTATACCAGCTGGCCAAGACGACATTTATGATGAGTTGGCAAAACAGAAGTAGCGACGTCTGACAGAATGAGGAATTGGGTCAACAAAACAAACATGTACGCAAGAAACCGTAGTGGAACGAACTGTGGAGTACCCTGGTGACATGATACGGGCGAACTTTGTGACCTGAGCAAATGAAGTTTTCCTAGAGTTACGCTTGGTTTTGCCTGCAATATTTCCTTACCAACCCTCTTGATGACAAGCATACACGTTCAATTGTAACAGAAGTAAACTGTGTTGCAGCACTTGAGGTCAGAAACGCCGCACAATTTATGATGTGCTTAGTTGACATAGTGAGATTAATCATGAACTCTATAGATCTGGACTTGTTTGCAACGTTGGCAACACATGGTTTCACTTTTAGCTGTCTTTCTGTGAGAAATGTCAGACTTGTGTAAATTTATGGATATGATAAGAAAATCCTCCCGATTGACATGTTTGGTCGTACACTTCATTCCTGTGTGTTTGCACGTCAATCTGCAGACTGATGCTGATCGATAGAATGGTTTGTAGAGAACTAGAGATTATGTATTAGTAACATAAGGTTTTGGTTGTGTGTTTCAGTATATCAATACATACTAAGATATTCGACTTTCAAGTGTTCATATATGTCAAGTTATGAATTATAGGAATGTTTTTAATGTTTGTATTTGGAAGAATTTATGTGTTTTGTTATAGATCGTTTTCGTCAATTTATCTGATATAACGTGATGCTACCCTCAACTAAGCACAGGACAAGTCGACAGCTTACTTTGATTACTCCAGAAACACGGATGAATACCAGTGAATGAATACAACGTAATATTATGTATACGTGCGCCCAGAGTTTAGTCCTGCAATTACGATTGTTCAGTATTACTGAGTACTGACCATATTAATTATCGCAAGAACATTTTCTAAAGATAACGAATGTAGCACGTTGGATTATCATTTTTGATTCGGTTGCTTTCTTTTATTTCGTACACAAAGAATTAACATGCGTCAATACGGTTCGGTTATATTCATGAGTTGTCTAGATATGTTTTGGTACCTTCTATTGCCAGTGCAGTGAGTGCACCCTCTTCAGTTATAGTGGAACTGTTTATGTATGCACTGTTTTCTGCAGTTCAATTGCTATTGTCGAAGAATGTATGGCTATCCAACTGCTTACTACTTGTGTGATAAGGTATTTGTGTTTTGTTTTTTAAATGAAGATTGTATCTTGTCCAGTCACAGTTGGACGCGAAAAGCAGTGATCTACTGATTGTGATTACTTAAAAGTTGACTTGTAAAAGTCTGAAAGAAAAGAATGATTAATGTTGAAATATTAAATCATTGCCCTCTGTGGCTGAAAATGACCATGGCAGTAACTTTCTTTGTGTGAAGGTTCCTGAATTATACTTTCCAACATTAGCCCATGTTGATTTGATTATATGGATGGCATCCGCGCGCGCATCAATCTTCGTCCGATTCCAACAAAAAAAGTCTTCGGTCATACTGTTAATCGTACAAAGCAGCTGCAAAATGAAAAAGATACATGCTGTAAATTGAAAAAAAAAATACATTTGGGAAAACGGATACGAATGTTCTAGAATATCCAAAGTCAAAGAAGATGTGAAAGAACAAAAATTGAAAATGTATTATTCGGTATACCATACTGTGTTTGTTAAGTTTTGTTAATCCTTTCTGCCCATGTAGATTTTGATAATGGATCCTCACGCTCGCATCAGTTTTGGGGTCCCCAGATGATGTCATCCATATAATCTAATCAACAAAGCCTTACAGTAGGTTTAAGTGTTACAGATACAGCTACAGGCCATATCATCGCTCTCAGTCTATGCAAATTATAGTTCGTTAATATGATCCTTTTTTTCCTTTCATTTTCACACCATTTCATCTTTCATTCTTGGTCAGCTAAGGAATATCTCTCATCATCCACCAGGCGTGAGACTCAGTCCAGGCACTTGCTGACTTAGTGACGTGATTCTCGTCGGCGCCAGTATCTGATCTAAGCACATGCCGCAACAAATATAGTGTCTGCAGCGGTGAATATCATCAGATAGCATCACCACGTATAGCTGTGGCGGGGCGATGTTACTTACTTTACTTTATCGTCGCGTTGCCACAAACCAGAGGCAATCAAAACACTTCGATTCGTCTCGCTGTTTCTTTGATAGAAAGATATCTTGCAATGATAACGTGAGTCGTCTACAGGTGTTGATACAAAAGACTCTTAAAAGTGTAACATCCGTGAGTAGCATGTAACGTTAGCATGTAACGTTAGATTGAAAATCGAATACCCCAATGAATATCACAAACGATAGGTAGGTGACTTGAATCAAGGGGGTTATAAATGGAAAGCAGGTTATAAAAATAGTTAACCCCCTTTCACAACACACGGCAAAAATATAGCTCCGCCCCCCACCCCCCAAATTCAGCCTGCCCCGCAACAGCCACTAGTTATGTTTCGCCAACGAAACATATTGTTTTTGTCAGGTTTCTTCTTCTCCTTCTCCTTCTTCTTCTTCTCCTGTCAAATCTTCAAATCGCTTCTTCTCGGTCGTCCGTCGATCAAATTAGCTGAAATTTGGTATGCAGGTAGAGTACGTGTATACCCCTAGACCCTTTTTAATTTTTTTTGATATAAGTTTTTAAAATGATTTTATGGAGGTTTTTTGCTCATTTTCAGACAAAAGTCGCACATGATGGCCTCCAGTGCCGTGGTGTTCAAACCTGAGGACCTGAAATTTGGTTCAGTTGTGCATTGGATATTTACCCAAAGGACCCCATTATTTTTTTTGGCATACACTACTTCAAAATGATTTATTTTTAAATTTTTTGATGCAATTTTTGGTTATTTTCTGTCGGGGCCAGCAAGAACTAGGTCATACTGTAACATAAGCCCTCCTACACTTACCATGTCTGGGACCAAGCAGATGTCAGGGGGTACCTCTACTAATGGTATTACAGAAAGTTATATGTACCTTATGTTACATGGTACGGATGTTATATTTGAGATGTAGGTACCTATAGGAAAGGTGACTACACCTGACAATTACTTATGCTAATGAGGACCTAATTCGCATAATGTATGCATAAAGTTGTATGTCCCTTACCGTAAATGCTGCGGATGTCATCTTTGAGATGTAGGTACCTTTAGGAAAGGCGAACAGACCAGGCCATAAATTATGCTAATGAGGACCTAATTTGCATAATCAATGCATGAAGTTGTATGTCCCTTACCGTAAAAGCTGCGGATGTCATCTTTGAGATGTAGGTACCTTTAGGACAGGCGAACACACCTGACCATAAATTATGCTAATGAGGACCTCATTTGCATGATTTATGCGTAAACTTGTAATTCCCTTACCGGAAAAGCTGCAGATGTCAGATTTGACATGTACGTACCGTTAGCAAAGGTGATCACACCTGGCCATGAAGTATGCTAATGAGGACCTCATTTGCATAATTCATGCATAAACTTGTATTTCCCTTACCGTGACAGCTGCGGGTGTCATCTTTAAGATGTGGGTACCATTAGGAAAGGTGAATGCACCTGGCCAAAAATTATGCAGAAACTTGGATTTGCCCAGGAGTTATTTTGGGACAGCCCACTTCTTGCATGAGGAGTATGGGCGAAACATCCTGAATTTGCTCTTAAAGCAAATGACGGCCAGTCTAGTTGGCGTCTTGATTTCATGTTCTGCTGATGACGTAATGCTAAGATGGCTGCTGTTGTTTTCTGACTGCTAACTTACCGTTTCTGACCTTTCTCGATCAGAGAACAATACGTATTAACTACAAAAACGGTCATGATATAGGAAACTGAACTGTAGGCTACCTCCGTCTTGTGTAGCCTGGATGCTAGACTGTTTCCGCGGCATATACGGGCCAGGTCCTCTCCTCTAGGCCACTAGGTCCACTAGGTCGGGGATTGGAGTGAGGATTGCTCTAGCTATTAGTAAAATTTTCTTTGCGGCATGTTGGCCCTAAGAGCTGAAGAGCTGACCATTGTAGGTCCTACAAGAAACGGTCTGGCACCCAGGCTACATGAGCCCCTTCCCGAGATATCATTATGTAATACATGCCCTGAACTATTTCCCCCCGCCACCCACTTGTTCTCAATCGGCACCCCGCGCAGTCTGCTAAATCTCAAGGTAGGCTCGAATTGAGATAACAAGAAAAGTATCGCCAAGGACCGCCGGATCTGTTCTCGTGCGCAAGGTCCTGTTCCACATAAAGAACTCCAGACCAGTGACTTTCAATCTGCCAATCGTATAATTTTTTTTCCGTGGACTGTAGACTCTGAATGATACTGATCACAATATGATGTATAGAAGAATAGAAGAGCAAGTTTAGTAAGACGACAAGACCTTTCGGCGATCACGTTACGTCTTCCAAAAAGAAAACGTCAACATCAAAAAGGTTACAGGAAATCCGATGATGCGATCCTGGCAATGATTTGTTGTGTCTGCTCGCTAATCCTGGCACTTCATGTGGTGACGGATCTGAATCAGGGACTGCTCAGACGATGAACCAACAATGTTAGAAAATGTCATTCTTGTATTTGTAGTGATCTTTTATAGCATGTGCAACGCCAGTTGCTTGCACTGTTTCTTTTTTCCTTTTTATCTATTTGATTAACTTTACCCATAAACATGTTTACTTGGTCATCATTTCGGGTACTAACGTTACTAGTAATTGATTTGTTTAATGATCTCTCAGTGATAAAAGATCATGACAACAACACGTGCTCGAAAGAAGGAGGAATCATCGTGTGTTTTCTTTTTACGTACGGATGGATAAATGGATGGGTGTGTATTTGCAAGTATGTATGTATGTTTGCATGCATGCAGGTATGTATGTCTATGTGTATGTATGTATGTATGTATGGGATGTTTTGTATCGTCACTGAAATGATGGAAGACAGTAGTGTTTATCCAATGTGACTACAGTCAACTTCATCGCATTCAAACAATGATATACCACCGATCGACCGAATTTAGAATTTGTTTAATCATCAACCTAGTTTAGAAGACAACCCAATCATCTTAGCACAGCGCTCATTATCAGGTGCAGTTGCCGCTAGGCTCTTGGTTCTTTTATCATCGACGTATTTCATGAGCAGACGTGATGTTGCATGGCGAATTCCCGCATTACTTAGCAAAGGTAGTTACTTACATTTCAAATGTAATCAAGGGTAGTAAGGCACAGCTCATAATTTACACCAGAAACATATCCCATCATTTCTGCAACACAAAAAAAGAGGCAACTGATCAGAACTTAGCAACACGTTCAGGTGATTAGGACGGTGACTATCAAAGTTAACACAAATATTATTTACTCCTCAAAGGAAATATGCGTCTGTCATTGACTTCCTGCCTCTCGTAAGTATTTGCAAAATGTTACATAACATTAGGGTTTACAGTCAGGAGCATAACTTAGATGTTTATCTTTGGACACACATTGTTCAACACTCATCCCAGGGTACCGTAAAGCATAACATGGATTTGATTTGATTCACATCAATTGTGACGGAACAGCAGACAATAGTACCAGTGCGTATTGTCTTGCTTCACTGGAACCGAGAGAGAGCGGGGTGCACGTGGATCAGGTGTTCCACACGGCAGGACGGTTGGACTGAGCGTCATGGAGCATCTGACTCCAGTCAGCGCCGTGCGGGAACGTGTTGACAGGTGAGGATAAATCAGATACTCATAATCTTGTCACGAACGATCCAAGTACTCCACCGAGAAACCAGACTTTATTAATTCCGTAATAAACAGGCTTTAATGCCATGTGAAGAACGACCCCCTAACGATATCAGTTTGTAAATTGACTATCATTATTCAATTTTTTTTGGCGTCCCCTCACAGTGAAATTGGATCAGCAGTGTGTTCCAAATCTGGTTACGCCAGATTGTATTCATGGCTTCCTCTGACGGTGCTGCCGTGGGTCGTCGTCTGGAGAACAAGCGCTTCGGATGATTTTGGTAGATGTCACTCATGGTGGATTAAGGGCCATTAAAGAGACGGGGTTGAGAGGTCGAGACAACGTTGATAGAAAACAGGGACCATCAATGGATAGGTCATTCACCTGAGACAGCTCCTCGGGTTATTCTTTAGTTTGTCTTGTACCATCGGGTACGGGTTTGTACGGCTACACAATGGTTACATGACTGAGCCGATACTATACTTTCTAAATAGGGTGAGAAACGATTGCTGCACACGACCGCCTTCCTGTTTCGGGGGCATGTTTATGTCCAACATATCAGACGTTTCCGCAGATAGGTAATAAAACATTGGATTAGAATTTCTAATGGGACGGTGTTCAAGATATGCATCGCAGCTCTTCTGGTATACAATTATAAGTATTCAGTTACATAATTTGTTATAGCCTGGGATACATCGATAAGATTTGTGCCTGGCGTGACATTTTCTATTCCATCAAAGTCAGTTGATACGGCATAACGATCAGATACTTCATTTACATTCGGTCGTTTTTATATGATACAGACGGAGGAAGACGTGCCATGGTCTCAACATTTTTCATGAAGTGGCGCTTTGTAAATGTAGACTCTCTGGAGACATTTATTGGATTTGCATATCAAGAACCTTGTGTTTATTCAATTCAATAGTTTGCATTGCAAACACACGTCAGTCTTGACGCAAACGGATATAAGGGAAGTAGGATGAACTAAGCAGTTCCACTTAACTTCAAGATCCTTCAAGAGATACATATTCCACTATTCTACAGAATTCCTATAACGTTCTAACAATGTAGACACCAGGGCCGAATAAAACCTTCCTGATTCTCGTGTTTGAATCCCAAAGACCCAGCAGTGTTTTGCAACATGAATGCATGTATGAAAATCTATTCAGACTTTCCCGTCAAGCGGTGTCCCACAGAGAAAACCACTTAGTGAGACTGAATCTAGTTAGGACATGAGAAGAAAAGTGATTCTGCGCTTAGGCTTCCATCAGGAGCCGGATGAATGGCCTTGGCTGATGTGGTAATGATACTTTAGACCTACTGACGAAGACTTCGATCTAATAGCTACTGTGACTAATCCGTGGGTCGAGCCGAGGCTACAGCATGCAGCCATCTGTGTGACCCCTTCACGACACAGGAGCATCGCGCACGTCCGATTCCACATTACAGAGACCCATGAGTTGTACTTAATCCTGAGAAGGGATCGTCTGTGAGGGCAGTACGGAATACAAACTTGCGGACAACTGACTGATGAAAGGTGCGCACGGTATACCGGTAGCCAACGGGGAAGACCGCTCAGACTAATGTGCACTGAATGTCTGGTTAATCGTTATATACAGTTGTTTATATATGCGGTCCAAATCGGAAACTTTACCTTCTCCCTTTTTTAAGATGACGCGACAAGTACGTCATTGGTGAGCCAATGAACAGCCAATCATAAATAAAAAACAGTAGATACAATATCATCACAAAGAAATTAACCTGTTCATATCATTATCGTTTTTTCTCCGAACTAACATCACAGCTAGACTGCATTAGGACTTTTACGATTACTATAAGTTACATAATGGGCAGGGCAGTCATTTCTCTACTCTGTTCTGTACCAATGACGTTCCATTTAAGTCATCTGATGCTGACAACATGATCGTTAGACACATGAGAAAGCGAGTTCTCGATATGATATGACGTAACACACGGACGAGCGAGATGTGATCAGCTTCAGTTGGAGAGTATCGCCTTGCCGAGTAAATCCGACACGGAAGAATCCATTTTTCAAACGCGGCGGTCCTGTCAGTGTGGCCACGCCATGGTCCTACAGGGAGAGATTTGCAGAGTCTAACTTTGATGTTTTACATTTAATGACCGGGCCGTCCCTTGAGAAACCTTCATCAAGAATATCAGGTGGGACTGGCGGATTTCCGTGAAGATCAGTTTCTAGACTACACAGATCCAGATAATGAATATCTAAGTCAGATTCTACTCTTCATGCACGTGTGCCGAGGACACTTATGATCAAGCAGGCTCACGTGTCACTAACTTCATCACTGTGGTTCAGACCGCCCGCATTTGGCGCACGTTCAAGTTGGACAGTCCAATGATTCGCCTATGTCACAGGGGATGACGTCACCGCCTCCGCGGCCCTGGCGGTACTAAGGCTCTCCATGTCTGACATTATCGACGCCGATATCTAATGGCGAGTCTCTAATGGACTTCAGATCAAAGACTGTGATAATTCTGGAGATGGTATCCTCAATGGTGCTGAAGGGTAACGTCATCACGGCAATCTGTGAAAACTCTATGACGCAGACGTGTCAAATTCCGTTTGAGCGTCTTTATTCTGTGCCCTATAGATGTACGGCTGCGTAATGTGTGTTAAGAATCGAGAGAATGTACACCATTCATATGGCCTCAGGCCTTCCTATTGGAAGTCATTACGCATTATACAACAATAGATCACAGTAGATCTTAGATAGATAGTGGTAGTTACGTTTGAGAAACTACTCGTTTGACTAACGTTACTCGCCATTGATCTTTTACATGGTACGATAAGGTGTAGAATTAGATGCGTCTAAACAGAATTGCGTTTTTACCTATATTGCGGCGGTGCCAGTAAACCGCGGTGAACACTGGGTTTAGGTAGAGACAAAATACAGGCGACAAGATAAGGCGCGGAGATGCTGGGGAATGAATGTATTTCCATATTAATAGAAAAACGTGGAATGGTATGGTAGTAAAGTCCCCTCTCACTGGACCCGCGGCACGCTGGCGGCGTCGCTGCGTCCTAAACTGGATTTGTGTTACCTTTGACTTTATAATGGGAATATCATTCAAAACGTAAAAGTATGGCCCAAAAGACAACAAAACACACAAAGCTTAAAAAGATTCGTTTTTTGTCGATGAAATTCGTTGAGTGCTTTGTCAATTCGATTGGCCGCAGTTACGCCGCCAGCTAGCCGCGGGTCCAGTGAGAGGGGGGCCGGGCTGGCTTCCCAGTCCACATTAATCATATGCGGAAAAAAGCAACGCTTGTCTATGGAAATGTTGAAAATGTCGATACGCCAAGAAGTTGAAATGGTTGATTCCCTCATCCATTTTCCCAAATTAAGAGCTCAACATGCGTCAGCTTCGACAAATACCTGGTTCTGGGCCTATGGGACAAACCACAATTTTTCAACCTCTGGTTGTTCCCGTGAGATGCGGACATACGAGCGTGTCCATTTGGAGGTAACACTGTACAAACGTTCGACATGACAATTAACACCCGCCTACTTGATTAACAGCCCTCTGTTGTCGTAATGCCTAATGGAGATTACAGCCCGATTTCGCTCCATAGGCTGTTTCGTAGTAACGTTTTTTACAAGTAGCACGATGCGCATTGAACGAAGGACGTATTCTATAATTCATCCGCTCGAAGTGAACATGTATCAATCTAATTTGTTTCTATTGCCGAAAATGACATACAAATTTTCAAGAATAGGATTTTCCGATTCAACCGGCGTTTTCACTATCAACGTTATGAGTTGTCACATATGCGGTGCCACCAAAACTAGAAATGGGGGGGGGGGGGGGGGCTAAAATAGGATATGTGTATATAAAATCTACAAAGTCTGTCTTATCATTGATCCTTGTTCAGGCTGAATAGTCTTCCTACCGGATTGAGGCAGCTGAATTATCAAGACACATCACAGGAAACCCAACAGAACCAAAGGAAACATACAATGCCCGATACGATATCCAGCCATACGTCACCGTTCTTATCCCCGATTCTGGCTTTGTTCCTTGAGGTATTCGGGTCCAATTAAGAGAATTAGAATCGCTGTAAACCGATTCGTCTGAAAATGGGAACAATTGGACTTGCGGGATTTAGCTGGTGGTCACGAAACCTGTCAGCAGCCTTACCTAATTGGTACTCATTGACTCTGATACGCGAGACAGACCGCTAGTGTTTCTCAGCCACACTTCCTTAGTGGAAGAGGAATGAACCAGTTCATCTAAACCACTGCCACGAAACAGTCTAAATACGAATAGTTGTGATGTCGCCAAAGAATCTGACACGGCGCGTTGTACAGATGTAGCAGACTAAAGCCCCTGTCACACCTGTACGTGTATACAAGTCCGCATGGGTTGCGTATTAACATGTTTTTGTTTAGGTTAAGTTTGCAGCCGAAGAAGTGATTTCTTAGGTTCGATCACTAGGCTGCACAACGGCGGGTCAAAGTAGAAAACAACTTTTCCCCCGCAAACCTTACTCAAACCAAAAAAAAATGTTAATGCGCAACTCACGCGCACTTGAATATATATATATATTACGCACAAGTGTGGCAGGGCCCTTAGTTTCATCATCGGAGCGCATTCAACGGATGGTCCGATGACATGCCGCACAAGAGGCCTTAAAGATTCTGCTCTTGACAGGACCAGTCGACAGTTCCTTACCCTTTGTCCACCTTGACCATCGTTTAGTTAAGATTAAACGGCCATATGGAACGTTTCTCGATGATCACGGCATGTGGACAACAACGCATGTGTTCAACCAAGTGCTGCACAATAGGCTCAAGTCTAAGACCCGGTATTACAAGACGTATCTTGAGACCGCAGGCCTGTGGTAATACTGACTTGGCGACGTTGACAGAACACAACACCCTCTTATTAACCAGCGAAAACACAAAAGATCGACTTTCGGCTTAGCAGTGAGCTGCCTCAACCTGCGCAACCTCGCCAGGAAGGTGATCTGGTGCTCAGAATTCCTGCTGGCCTCAGCACGACACAAGGAGGAAACACGATATTTACAGTTTCATTGTACCATTCAGGGTCGCCCGAACCAGACCAGAAAGTTCATCAAGTCTCCCCCGTGTGATAAATAAAATGCTTGGCCTACGACATTTTACTATCTGGATTTAACATAATATACACGGGGTTCTAGATGAGTTCAGCACGCATACCGTGACCGCCACACAGGGAACTTTCCTCGTGTTGATCTGGTGGTTGCCAAGGCCTCAGTAATGGATACATCCAGTGATAACGGTTAACGACGGGGTTTATTGGTTACGACGGCTTTGTTGTTCCCATCGGGAGAACCGAATACGACCTTTTTGAAGTTGTCAAACGAACTTTGGTCACTTTTCCTTCAAATTGTGGCTACGTTGTTCACATTCCATTCTACACGTCACGTGACACCAGAAACCAACTTTACATTCCATGTTCCCACTATTGTTTACTTTACGTTACGATCAATATCCGACTCATCCAATCAGATGGAGGATACCCAACCAGAGAGGGACACTAATAAACTGTGGCTAATGGAAGTCACGCATGGGGCATACTATGGTGGTTGTAAACAGTAGTGGCCTCTCATCGGCCAGGAAAGGTTGTCCGTATGTTAAACTCTGATGGATAAACCTTTGCCCTCAAGTGTCCATCAAAGTGCAGCTTCGGTTCTGGGATCTTCTGGTCCTCATGTGTTTTCGTTTCGCCCCCCCCCCCCCTCGCACAAACAGTATCATTCAGGTCAACATCAGGATAAAACCAAATGAAATTCTGAAACAGCACAGCAGCAAGGCCTAGCTTTGGGCAGTCCACTCTTTATTTCCTGTAGGAATTATATTGGAACTATGCCATTCATATCTTGTAACGTCTAAAAACCCGAAGTAGAAAAAGGTCAAACTTAACAGAGAAGCCGCCAGCCTGGACCTGCGGGTGTTTCCCACTGGCATCGGCAGTTGAGTTGGACGTGATAACTAGAAATTCGAACTTTTGCGCACAGGCCTGTCTTTTGTAAGGAATTAACAGACGGAAGATATCCCCAAAAGAACCAGATTTACGAGCAAAGCTTGGGGATAAACGAGCGTTTTTAAACCACAATGGACGTGTCATGTTTACCGGCAAGAACAGTCACCCACAGTGTTTTCCTGCAGGCATTTCATACCATGAACTCTTGCGGATGTGGAAGACTTCTGGCTTTGGAAACTTGGGTAAATTCACTCAGCACGTATTCAGGAAAGACCACTGACCTGTGAGTGTTCGGGGATAGACTGGAGACTTCCTTGTCATTCAAGTGTTCATCACGTGTTGCAAGTACACAGTTATGCGAAGCGATATGTATAAATGGATAATTATCAAGTAGGGGCTAATTGCTAACCTTAACTACTTAAACTTATATCAAATTCATTTGTTTTCCCTTGATAAATGGTTCACTTGAATTAAGAGAGGCTCCTTGACGTACAAGACCCAATCTACATATAACGTCATTGAAAGAAATAACTTTCTTCATGACGATTTGAGGGCAAAGAACAGCATCATAGACGAATTCGGTCTCGTAGCTTTCTTAGGATAGTTTTATGCTGATGGAGAAGTGGTTTATCTTACTTTGTTCAATTAGCTGTTACGTGACTTCTAATAATAATAATAGGATAGCCTTAGAATTAGCATTTGAATGTCCGACGTTCGTCTTCACAACAAAGAAAAAGGACAGTAGAAGAGAACTGCTGATAACTTATCAGTCACTGTCACAGCGACGCCCTTAATTGCAGGATTCTCATATGACCCTTGTGTTGATAAGGGTAGACCCGGGTTACGTAAGCGCTAGCCCAAATACGCGGGAGGGCGGAAAGACAGGAAATTAATACGTCTTCCATACGGAACTGCTGGTTACTGAAGAGGGAAAGGTCTCCCTGGTTCATTTTCCACAAAAAGGCACGGCACTGGGAGTACATATATCTGACCGCAGAATTCTGGAGGAATCTGGAAAAAACGTCCTATCGCCGGGCGGGGATGGGGCGGGGATGTCAGCCCATCTGTTGATACATTTACTAGTATCAAGTCCAAAAAGCGCTAAACCACGGGATGAATGTGACGTTGGAACTGCACCACCCCGGGAACAAGTGCATGTTAAATGTTAACTACTTGTACCAATTATTCGAGAACTGTCAACACAACGTGTAATCGACCTGGCAGACATGACAAGAAGTCGTAAACAGCTGGGATGTCCATGACACATGGGTTCTCTATGCCAGCCTTGACCCGCACCGTGTGGTGTTGTCCTATATATGGGCAACTGGGTTGACAAAGTTGACCAACTAACCCAGACTCTCAGCGGTGACCTGACATGTCGGCGCGCGTGGATGACGATGGATGACTTTAGCTTACCTGCTCCGTTCTTTATAGTTTTTTTAGTAACGTTACTTAACCCTTTCCCCGCTGAGGTTTGAAGTAATCGATACGAATTTGGTACATTGATGAGCCAATAACAAGGAAGAGATGGGATCCGTTAGTGGTCTCGACAGGGTGATAAATGAATCCTCACACTGCGTTAACTTTGATCTATTCGAGTGTAAACTGTATGACTTGTAAAACGATGTACAAAGCGCATTGATACGTCCACACGCTATTGATACCAACTTTAGAATCTTTCACGTCAGCGATCCTCTGTACTGTCACACCAGTCTCATCTCTCGTTGAACAGAATAAATCTAAAACGCAGAAAGTAAGCGGAAACCATCCAGGAACAGACGTTTCATCAGTGGCAGATTATTACTGGTATCTAGAGCGCGTTTTCAATTCCAAATTCCGAAAGCATTAATGGAGGGAATAATTGGAAACGCAGGAAAAATCACAGAAACGAACACTGACAAATTCGAAGCGACAGCGTAATAGACCGATCCTGTCGAACACCATATCGAACGAATAGAAGACCCATAGAATCCCCTGTTCTATTCAGCCCACCTCCGTCAAAAACAGCGTTGGCGGGGCAGAAATGGCACGTGTAAAGCAGGGTACGTATATCTGGGACAGGTTTTCCACTGTATTGGTTGAATGCATACTCGGAACAAAAACGAATTTAAAAAAGAAAATAGAACGAGCACTCAAGGAGAGGAAGCTTGTACCACATGCTGACAACTACAAAGTCCGCTAGCGCAGAGTTTCGTATCTTCAGTTACTGGTGTGTGAAGCTGGTTAACTTGAAAGTGAACAGGGAAGTAAAAGGATGCATTTTAATTCTTAGTTACTAAGTACCATGCAGCTGTTATGCATGCAGTCAATATAGTGGGAACCCTGTCACAGATATATGAACCCTGTTTTACACGTGCATCGGCTGCTTGCCAGAAACTGGGCGCTGATGCCCACCGACAAGGGAAAGCTATGCGGCGCATACCGCTTTAACATTGACCGAAAGCATTACGCTCTCACCGCAACTACACCTACCCCTCCTTAAACAACTCTACCCGGTGGATACAGCCTTCAACAAAGAAGACATAGCATTCTTATTTGGCCCGCTCTGAAAAGGTTTCAGTGCCACAAAAGCTAAACCGAAGTCAGTGGCATTATTTTCAACCTAGCCGCGGCGGCCATGTTTGGTCCGTCAAACCCTGTTTTTGACGGAGGTGTTCGAAATCGAACAGGGGGCGTGGCTTTGGGATCGGTCTATTGAGCTCGTGCGAAAGTGCTGATGTGGTTCAAACTAGATGTTATACTCAGATTACGGGTACATGCATGATAGTGCGCATATGAAGTTGTCACATGAGTTACGTGTACACAAATATCGATGATTTCACTTTACGTTTATTGCCTGTTAGACAATAAACAAGCAATTCTATACAATGCACGGATCAGCTCCATATATCATATTATATCATATTACATTTGCTAGACACCCCAAGGGAACAATGAATGGTAATACGTCTTGTGTACATGCCTCAGTTTACCGCACAGTTCAGAGTGTCTCTCTGGAGTCTTGGCGCTTGTCTACGTATTTTAAAGACTTCAGGCCAGGATGAGTAGAAGAATGAAGTATAGTCTAACTTAAGTCACCGAAAAAGGTTACAGGGTAAATATCCGTAGTTTTACAGCGAATTAACCACTCTCTTCTTTGCAGATAGAATGCTGAAATAGTGTCAAACCTGTAAACGTCCCCTTGGGAAAACTTCATGGGATAGTAATATATGATCCATATAGTAATATATGATCCATATTTGAATAGAACATAATGTAACTACTCTACAAGCAGAGGAGTGGGTCCGGCAGGTTTTTGACGTGTTTTAGGCGTTTTTGTCGGGCTTTCTACTTTGTCATGTTTTTTTGTCTAGCCAATCCACACGTGTTGGACCCACTCCTCTGCTTGGAGAGTAAATGTAACATGTAAGAACCTAATACAACGTACTTATCACGGTAAGAGCCAAACACAACGTGGTATGTAAAAACACAATACAACGTAATATATAAATTCCAAATACAACGTAATATGCAAGAACACAACACAGCGTGATTATGTCAGCCAAACAGGACGTTTGTGGCGGAGGGTCGATGCAAGAGATCACGTGCGGACGCCGGACACATCACACACACCACGATGTAATCACCGGGTATGTGCTCATGCATCCATATACCTGTGTGTCGGTTCCGTTCCGATGTAATGACTCAGCTGGGAATACCCTGTGTAAATGGAAGGTGGTCCATCTGCACCTGGCAGGAATGCGGTTCTCCTAATACAAACAATGAATCTACCGCTGAACCCTACCTTACTGTCTGCGCAGGCTGATTCTGAGCACACAGTCCGGACGAGGTCTGCATTTCTTAGACCAGCTATCCTTGTGCTCTGTATTCCCACCTGGATCCGCCACATCAAACATCTAGTATCCAGAACTTCACAGATGTTGACAAAGCTTCAAGCTATTGTATATGACGTTGATACACTAGTTTATTGCCATCATTATCATACAGACGTATCCAAGTTGAGGCGGCTCCTAATTCATACTCAGAATTGGAGGGAGTTCATTGAAATAAACAATGAACAATAAATCTTTATAACATAGGGACTTCCTTTAGAGGCGTATGTTGAATACACATCATAATGCAAGACTGTAATGCTAATGCTATTGCTACAATTTATAGTACAGTACAAAGCATCGTATTGTCACTGAAGCACGAAACGTATGCGTCCAGGGTATACAGATGGTAACGTTAGTGGTAGCTAAACAAGAGTGCCTCTCACCGGTACCCGTTCTGACTACCATGTGAAACGTGTGATTGCACCTAACGTTACACCATATTAGTAAAACGCCCATTGTAGGTATACGGCAGCATCAGTTGAAAGGACAAGTGGTACAAGGAATCTACCTGAATACATCAACTAGTTTACGGTATGTTATTACTTTTTCCAACTCCAGCAGTTTTATATGAACTCGTGAGGACTTATCTATGAGTGACACACCGTCAATTTGTCGAACCTAAGCCACATCTGCACAGACCGGGCCGTATCGGAGAGATCATACGAGTTATGACCACCAGAGCCTATTTGTCGCAATTACTACTCTTCTATGTCTGAACGACTTTAGTGATACTTTGCCGCAAAGGCACATCTTGTGTCCTGACTCTTTGCAGTAGCTGTGCAGCAGTGTCGTAAGTGACGTACAGACTCGCTCATCAGAGAAAGGGACATTCCATGGAGAGTCTTCCCGGTGGCGGAGGAGCCTAACAAGCCTGATCCGTCGATCCGGCATCAGGTTTAGGATGGGTATTTCAAACGACAGAAACGACGTCTATTTACTGCCTGGTTCGCTGTTGCCTTTGTTCCTACATAACAAACCTGGCCTAGCTCGTGTCAGACTAACAGATCTAACCGACGCAGAGTGCACGGGTTCCTCTCATGGCAATGGCCTACAATAGACAAGATTTCATCTCACAAGCCAGAACACTAGTGTCCTGTTTAACCTTCTTAGTATGTGCTCATCCGTGCACTGAATCTTCACGACTTTTAGTTTCAGTGTCAGCAGGTAGATCTAAAGGGTCAAAGATATTCGTCGATCATGACTGGAGCTCAGAGAAAGGACGGTTGTCTGTTTACTTTTTGAAAGTTCCGCATCTGTACTATATTCTTTGATATGAATCAAGGATTATTGCATTTTCTTTTAACCGCTTTCATGGTAAGTGGTTGGCGCCGATATGTCTCTTACTCGAGGCTTTCAATAAAGAATGTCATCACAAGAGTCATCGTACATCCTTGGCCAAAAGCAAAGATGCATACAATTCATTTCTTAGACAGTGTCGGGCACCTTCTATGTGATTATGGTTTTATAACGCTTCACAAGATAAGTTATAAGCAGGTCAAACAAGTTACGACAATATTGTAGCTTATAATTATCTATTCGGCTTTCAGATTAAAAACAAATCTGAGAGGAGCCGATAACAGAAACAACGTAGTTCCTCTACAAGACCGGCGCCTCAAATGCTGGCATAACAAATGAAAAAATACTAAGCCAAATATCAAACTAATACTAACATCTAAATACATAGAATGATGCCAAACTCTGTTAAGTAATAGTGAATTAAAAGATAAATAAAGTGGAATAACTTATTGCATTTGTTATTTGATTCCACTTTATTTATCTTTTAATTCACTATTACTTAACAGATTTTGTCATCATTCTATGTATTTAGATGTTAGCCAATAGAATAAACAGCTAACATTAAAAGTCAAGAATTTTATCACAAGCTTATCAGGTACTTCACTTTTTGCCACAATCAGTATCTGCCAACGTATACAGCATAAACATGACATTTGTGAGATGCACAGAGACGATAATCTAAACTAAATCGCATTCAAAATGTATGTAAGTGTTTTTCATCATAGGTGGTTGATGTACAATGTCTACGAGTTTCATCATTTGACTAGGTACATGGTAGACATCGGTCACAGATTTACTTATCACCAAAGTAGTTCGTGAAACCAGGATCAAAAGATAGCGGGTTCTCTCCGACGCCATTGGCGTGACGTATCAAAGTTGACTTTACGTTATCGGGATCGTTTGGCTGACGGCCGTTATTCGATGTTAGCGTCGATGCGCAGCGGTCGTAACCAACAGATGTGTTGGGAGATAGACAAAGAGACAAGGGCGTTGAGGCCTAATGTTCCGAAGGTGGGTTTAGCTGACAATACCACTCTCATTTGGACCACTTGCCTTTTTATCAGCACAAGTGACGGACGGGATCAGGTTGAGTCAAAAGATGTCACTATGACAGTGATTCTTGTCCGTACCCGTGATAGGAATGAATACGGCACGTTATGATTTAAGAGATAATTAGACCGATAGGAGGCAGAGCGTGTGGACGCATTAACATGTGGTTCGTCATCTCATAAAGCAACTAATGCTTTTTCAATTGATCAGGTGATCAGAAAGTAATCTAGATACACAGACATATGATAAACGATCTAATAATAGAATAGGAGCGTCTCACTAAGAGTAATAAAGGTTTAATGGTGATGAACACCGAAATTCACAATAAAGTTAACGCCAGAACAATCACTGTCTAGCGTGATTAGGTACGTTCACGGAGAGCATTATTACCACTTTCATTGAGCAATTAAGCAGACGCCAGCACATTACCCTTTTCTACGCCGAGTGTTTCACTACATTTAACGGAAAGGGGAAATGTATCCGAGGGTTGTCACGAACCGTTAGCGTCAAACTGACTTAACGTTGTGCCGCTTTATAAACGTTACAGCCACTTAGGTGTAACTTGTTAAGTCTTACACACGTACGAAACGTTCCGATTTCAGGTTCAACAGCTTGCTGAAACAAGCGTCTATTGTCACAAATGCCATCCCGTGAATACCTTAGCCTTGAACACGATAAAAGTAAAAGGGAACAATTCATAGACAGAAAGATGCAAGTATCATCTTCCGGAAAGCCCGTTTCTTTTCTATCTTTCTGTTTATTTATCTTGTATCTTATTTTTCTTTTATTATTGTTTATTATTGGGTGTGCAATGGCAACTCGCTGAAACCTACCCAGAATCCCCTGACAAAGTGACGTCATATCAAAATGGCTACTTCTAAGAAATACGACGTTGTTGTGTTTGGAGCGTCAGGCTTTACCGGCCAGTATGTGGTCGAAGAGCTAGGTCGTGTCACTTCGGAGGAAGAAAGGGGTCTGACTTGGGCCGTGGCGGGTCGCAGTGAAGATAAGCTGAACAAAGTCTTGGAGAAAGCGAGCGCTACCATCGGTAAGTGGTGTAGCCTATAATTTGGGGGAGGGGGGCCAATGTCTTGGACAGGGAGGGCGTTACCATAATTTTTTCACGTTAGACCTGGTTATTACCTCGCCACCTTTGTGCGTTCTCATTTTCATAGCAACTTTCTTTTCATATTAATTGTAGCATGCGCAGTGGAATGATCTCGGTACTGACAGCAACAACTTATTAATGTGGCCGTATGTATATTAAATCTGTATGACTATGACCCATATCTGTTGTGGACTTTGACAGCTGGACTTTGCAAACTTCTTGGACAGTCACAGCTGTGATTTGCATATAGTAAAGGGCTGTTTAAAAATGACGAGGGGGGTTCAATGACACCCCAATCAGGTAAGCCCCCCAGTCCTGAGTCATGAAGCTTCAACCCCCTGCAATCCAGTCCTATGTCATCAATCCCCCCCCCCTTCAGTTATTTTTTTGAACGGCCTAATGACCAATGTAAGACCAGCTATAAGCATGAGGATTCGAACTGCCCTCAGCCTAGATTATCTTTATTTTTTTTCACGATGCACGTGACTGACCTGTGGTAGATCATTCCCTGCAGGCAGTTGAATGTGAACAATAGTGACATGTCAGACCCTCCTGTGCTCTCACCTGGTTGTACCTGTCAGGCAGGTAAGCAATTACCAACAGGTGGTCACAGGTCAGTTGGCAAACAAAATGTCTGTGACACATGCACAAGACATATAGATAACTGATAAGAGGAAACCACCATAACTGTTATCAGATCTTTTTATATCATATTTGATGCTCATTGTTATTTAGAAAATGGAGTTTACCTTTTATTTGACCTGTCAAGGGACTTAAGACTTTGAAAGAGACCACCAAAAATGGCCAGTTGTTTTTTATGCGAAAGTGGTCACTAGTATAGTACAGGATTGATTCTGATTGTGTACAGATTCCCTTAGCATACATTGTTTTTGGTATAATCCTGCTCATTCCAAAAATGTACTGTTTTTGTTATGTATGATAGCTTGAGAAAAATATGCTTTAATGTTAAATGTTACAAAAATTCACAGTTTAAAAAAAAATGTATGACGTATGATACTGATAGTTTGAGAGTATGGTATTTACCCAACAAAAGTCCAGACACACTAAATTATTTGTGGACTACCACTAGTACCAGGACGTTATTATCTCCACTTAGGCTAGACATTCACTAGACAAGCACTGGACTCCAGGATTGGCTTAGTGCCAACCACTTTCATATGCTGATGTCACATGAGAAAAGCATATTATTCTAGGTATGGTAATGTATAGAGTAGAGTATACCACAGTAGTCTAAAAGGGGTGTTTATATAATTACCTAACTAGATATATTTGGTTGATGATAGATTTCTAGTAGTGTTCCTTCATTACCTTTAGCTGTAAAATATGAATAGGATAACAAAATTGTTATATCAAAATTTTTGTATTTTTTTTTGTGGGTAGGGCCTGGGCATTCTATGGTTGTCAGTTTGAGCACTATCTCAGCAAGTTTGTTGATATATTTTTTAAAATACATTTTGATTTATTGTTGGTAAAACCACATTCAATGATCATATTTGAAACCTTTTGTTCATTTCCCTCACTTTCCTTATTGTTAAAGTTATATCTCAACTTCCTGAAAAACATTATATCAAGCCCTGGCGGTGCAGTAACAATTTTCTAACAAACAACACAGTTTTGATTGGTATACTTCACTTGCCTGTCTGTTGTAGAGTACTTGGCATATCAAAGTTTTGAGTTATCAGTGATTGTAGACACTGGTAGCTTGAGGGAACAAGCAGCACAAATGATGCTGATTGTTATTATTCTGGTGGTGAATTTGCAGGAGTAGATCTGAAGGATGCGGTGGATGTGCTTGTGGCTGATGTGGAGAAGGAAGAAACCCTGAACGACATGGCTGCCCAGGCACAGGTGGTGCTCAACTGTGTCGGTCCTGTAAGTCAGCAACTTCTCGAGATTCAGTTCACTTCTTGACATGCAAGTTCATCTGTGTCACTGTTGGTAAATGACATTATGAATAAAGACCAATATTGGAAGAATTGGTACTTACCCAAATTTTCGCTGACCATAGACCTGTCTACTGCTACTTCTGGGATAAGTCATTAGAGACTGTAAGATTGTGAAGTTGTGAAGTTCAGGCTTTATTAATTCAGTTCGCTTCCAATCATACCAGAAAGGTAGCTACTAAAGATAGTTTTGACATACATGTATATAACGTCATTATTGGCCGAGATGAATTTGATAACCTTGTTATTTCATTGTATGCTTAGCATTATAGCAAAATTGATACAAAGTCTTTCAGATAGGACTGATGAAGGGTTATTACATAGTTATGTTATAGATTATTTGATTATTGAACTTGAAGTACCTTTTCAGTACATGACATGTATATTACTGAAGCACTGTACCACCAATCATTAGGGTAACTTTGAACTTTCTAATGTAAGATTATCTACCTATTCATCGTCAGTCACCTTTTCCTTTCCACCTCAGGTGAGACATTGTCAGCTTTTAAGCTATGTTGGTAACTCAAATAGAATACATCCCCAGTTTGTATTCTGGAAAACCTTTTCAGCACAAAACCAGGTGTTGTTGACAAGTATGGGGTGTTTAGATATGCTCTGATGATTCTGTTGTCCCTGTTGTATGCAGTACCGCTTCTTTGGTGAGCCAGTAGTGAAGGCTTGTGTGAAGAACAAAGCCCACCACATTGACATCAGTGGGGAGCCACAGGTTGGTTCATATATAAACTGCAATTTTCATCTGGTTGGCATTTCTGTGTTCTTATGAGAACGTTGTAAAGTGTGCTTATTTGTTATCATCCTTGCTTTATTATATTGATGGCAT
The DNA here is from genome assembly GCF_035083965.1 of Branchiostoma lanceolatum. Lineage (NCBI taxonomy): Eukaryota > Metazoa > Chordata > Leptocardii > Amphioxiformes > Branchiostomatidae > Branchiostoma > Branchiostoma lanceolatum. The sequence continues at coordinate 22,008,175 of NC_089725.1, read as the reverse complement.
CCCTACTTTAAAAAAATCTTAACTACATTATCAAAGCTGATTCTTGCTAACATTGAAACAAAGCATGGATCTGCATGGGGAAGCTGAAGTAAGGATAACTGTAATTACTTCTTGGTGTGATATTAACAATCCATCAAATGCACATGCCTAACTATGATGTTTCCATCTGGCAAGCCTTTCAAAATCTGCCTCATGTCTTATCATTCATACATGGAGAGGGAAGTGTCTGTATGATTAATTAGTTCTCCTTCCCATCCAACTGTGAGATTCTATGACTGGCGGCTGTGAATTAGACAAGTCCTACTGTGTCAGAATTGAATATCAGAGTCATAAAAGGAGCAGCGCTTCTCCTCCCCTATCTCCATCTATCTGCGGTCCCACAGGACCAGTTTGCTCAGGCAGCAGCCTTATCTCCCCCTGCAGTAGGATAGACACACTCCCTTGGGGAACGACACATTGTCTAATGTCTTGTCATTAAAGCTTACAGAAGTATTTCAGTGTAAGATGCTCAATATATTTTGTTTTATTTTGCTGAAGAGGATGTAAGATCCTCTGTCTTTGGTCCATGTAAATGGCAAGTAATAGGAGGCAAATGTTGGCAGACTGTACATGGTATGAAACTGATGTTCTTTTTTTTTTTGACAGAAATGTTTTAAATAGAATTTTTAGAATGAAAGTATGCAGAAAATACATATATAATGTAGTCAAATCCCCATGGGATGACCCAGCTTATGAATAAATGCAGGAATCTGAATATCACACTTTTTAGACAATTCTCAGATGCCTAGTCTGGAATCCATACCATCGGGGGCTCCTCGATATCTCTACGGCACTAGGAGTAACCTCCGCCCGCTCAGACAGCTTAGTCCGCTCGGGGTGTGTTGACGGCCTTGGATTAGATTACGTCGCCACCTGGGAAAGTAGGGTGGCTAGAGGCTGGGACCAGGCTACAGATGCCAGACAGAAAGATCTGCTCCAAACCTGAGAACATCACTGTCCTTACCCTATTGGCCTACAAGCTTAATCCCCAAATTAATGTATCAGATATGAAATATGTCTGAATTTTATTGCTACCAGGAAAATGTTTATTGTTAATTGTTGCCAAAGTGTAATGAAGGAACGTTATGTGATGGTGGTTCAGTCACTTTTGATGGGTGGGTGCATTCAGTTGTAATCATATTATCCTAAAAACTATGGGCTTGTCCACATAGGAGGGAATAAGTTGGATATTTTTTCCTTTAATACAGTTTGTGCTCACACCTGTGAACTTATTGTTACAACTGAATCTTCTTTGCCTTTGTCCATCCTAAGTACCTGGAGTCCATGCAGTTTAAGTATGACGAGGAGGCCAAGAAGAAAGGAGTGTACATCGTCCAGTGCTGCGGGTTTGACAGTGTTCCTGCTGACCTAGGGGTCTTGTACACTGTCCAGAATTTCCCAGGTAAGACTGGAACAACAGATAATAATACTAAGATGAGCTACCATGGGTGGATCCAACAGGTATTAGGTATTTGTAACTTTCTCTTTTCCAGTGCCAGTGCAAAAAGCAATTGGGATCAATGTAACTGATCTTCTTAGTTGGCCATGTTTTATTGTTTTATTTGAAATCATCACAGTGTGAAAGGGAGGGCAAAACAGCTGCATAAGCACCTTTACAAGCCCCCACTGGCATCGTAGACTTGGACATTTTGTTTGTGGAGCAGAATATTTGAGTCTGTATAGCAACAATACCATGTGCAAAATGCAAAATGGTATTATGTTGTGATGTACCTGGGTCTTAAATTCTGAAAAGCCGAATATTTTCTTAATAGGGTTTGCTGAGACAATGTGAATATAATGTAATGGGTTTCAACTTGCTAAGCATTTGTGTTTTTGCTCAATCTACTTCAGGGAGTTTTGTCAGCAGTATAAATATGTTCTGTTGGCATTTGTCTAAGAGCATAATCAGTCTCTTTTTGCAATCAAAATTTAATTACTTAATATTTTCTATTTGCTATTAGTAATGTTAGAATCTATCATTCTTGATTATTTCTAATTGTACATTTGCACCTAATCATCCCATGATGAACTCTTTATATTGCTTCTCAGTAATGCATAATTGTGGTTAGGCAGACTTATGCATAGTTGCCCTACCTGTTTCAACCACAACAGATATGAACAAATGTGAAGATGATAAGAGGCCATGCTATCAATCAATTGTAAATGTCTCCAGGCATAGATGCAATTCCCAGAGAATGCAATATTTGTACATGTAGCAGGTAATGTGTGTGGTGAAGGCAGCAGGCACTGCAGACAGAACACCTCAACTCTTCATTGCAGTTTTATGCCAAAGGATAGCATTCAAAAGTAGTATTCCCAGGAAGAGAATTGGGAACCAAACAGCACATATTGACTGTACTGATAGTCAATGTATGACTTGCAATCATCACATCTGTCCAGCATAATTTCAAGCAATCGTGTTGACATTGGGAAATGACTGTTTGAAATAAATAATCCATGATGAAATGTTATGTATTGTGATACCAAATGTAAATCTATATCTGTATATTATCAGTATGCATGGTCACAAGCATCTACAGTATGTTGCAAAGATAAAGCTACTATCCCATGTCCCATCACCCCTGAAGGGTATGTTACAATGTACCCATCAGACCCATGCGATTCTTGTGTTGGCCTTTACCTGATGACACATCTGGGCCATCTGTGGAAAGGTCCTGATATTCCATGTCCTTGAATGGAGCATTACACGTACCTGCAAAATCATGTACCTGCAAAATAATGCAAATCTGTTCAAATCCTACTTTTAGACATGGAATGAGTATACTAGTACTTTATTAATGACCTTCCTTTGTCTTTGAGTTAGTGCAAATCAGTTTGCAGGAGATCATCAATTTTGTAAAATATGACATATATCCAGAAAAAATGCACATATTACATAATGCTATTCAAGCAAACTTTGATGTTTAACATCTGTTAGAGAGGTTGTTACTAGTATTTGCTGCCCTCCCTGGTCCTGGCCATGCTGGCAGCGTCAAGATAACGTCTCAAACTTGGGCTGGATTAACCTTTCCAGCCACAGTGGCAGCAAACTGCAGGTGTTGTCAGTACATAATGTAGGGGCTTTAGCCCAATGGTTAGAGCAACAAACCAGAACTTTTATCATAGCAACACGTACAAATAGCACATACATGTACATGGTAGAACTTACCAAAATTATTATTATGTGTATAATTATTATTCGGTGGGCCGTGTATTATTATTATTGGGTGGGCCGACTACTCTCTCTGGCTCCGACAAGCTTACAATTGGAAGGGCTAGATCGCAAGGATCTGGACAAACAAAATGTATGTGTATATGCTTTGTAGCAAAAGCTTCTTGAACAGCTCAGGTATAATTCAAAACCTATAACAAATTGTGTCATCTTGGGAAATGTATTATTTTCAATCCATACCTTATCTTCAATTTGCATCATGTTGGATCCATTGTACATGTTCTTAACTGCAAAAATAAAGACAGAGGGCTGTTGTAAATGTTCATGGCCAGCAGTGATATTTCATTTCAGCTCCTCTAAAGACAAACTTCCAATACAGATCCACATTTATGAAATATTGCTGCAATATATTTGCGTTGGCCAATATTGCAGTCCTTTTTGCGTCAGCATATAGGTGCATGAGCCAAAACGACTTGGAGTTTCCTGGCAGGTAGAACTGTTCTCAGATGTTTATGATTTCATTTCCATAAGCCAGCCAATGTCTTTGGGTTCCCATCAACTTTGCAATAAGGTCTAGAAGCTGGGATCAGCCTGGTGACTGGAAGGCACCATCTCTATGTTCTACGCCTGAATGATTCAGGAGGCAATACCATCACTCACATGGCTGTTCAACTTTTACATGGCGGAAAAGGCTGGGTAATGTTCCAGTTGGTGCATTAAACATCAAGAACTTGACAGTTCAGTCTGCAGCCAGTTGAAAGTTTTATAACCTTCATCAGGTTCTGGTCTTGGATTTATGATATGGAGAAAATTAAATGTTTATGAGGCGTAATATTGAGGTAGCTGGTAAGATGTTTACTGCCTGCATCCAAACTGGTCAGTTAAAGGTATTTTTTATACTCCTGTTTATTTTACTTCTTATTAGCTGTTGTTAATAATTCACCAACAAGGATTCAAAGCACAGCTCTGCTGCTTTGCAATGTATATCCTGATTTCGGACAGTCTGTGAAATACAGACATTTTACTTCTTACTCTGTCTTATGAATAGGATGGCCATATGTTAGATTTTACTAAGTGTCTGAAAAAAGTGCACATGGAAGTTCATCAGAAAAAGGTTATTCATGAGTAGCAGTACTGACCTTGGGATTTCTTTGTTTTGTGTATTTGTTGGCTGTGAAAGATGAAATTACAAGATACTATTGGTAACGTTACATCATGGTATTCTTTTGTTATGTAATATAATGCTGTGACGTTTGTCTTGATATTGGAAGCTTGATAGCACAAGAATTGTGTGTGGACATGTTCTGTGCTAATCCATGGGATAAGGAGTGGATTTCATTTTTAGGACTTAAAACGTCATGTTGTAATGGACATTAAAATAATTGGATGGTAATGGATTGTAGGTTCTTCATCCTGAAATTGTGGGTGATTAATTTGACATGCATGGCTTGTTATGCTGAGCGGAGGGCAAGAGCAAGGTCATGCTGATGGGTACATAACTACATCTGCATGTATTACGGTCTGAGGTAGCTGTAATGACGTTTCAGGGAAGTGAGCAAGTTATACTGGTACATGTTACAGGTGTCTTTTAGAACAGATGTTTAGAAATTTGCTTGATGGGACCGACAAAAATTTCACCATCCATCCAAAAAATGTGAACTTCATGACATGAAATTGATGAAAATGTAATTTTGTAGGTTTAGAATGACAGATTTAACAACGAAAATCATGGGCTCCCAAACTATGAGTGGCCGGCATGGAAAAAAATTGAAAGCTAGAGACAGCCCTGTTCCTTCATCGAATTCTCCCAAACTATGAAAGGTAGAAGTGCGTTGGCTTTGACGAACACCTTGTTTCTCGGAAGTAACGCAATCCAGCTACTGGATGGCATGGGCTCCCATCTTGATAACATACAGACCTCTAACTCGTCTAAGCCTACAGATACCAGGAGAAGCATAACCTATTCCATGGAGTAATGGTATGTCTCCAAACATGTTTTGAGACCAAAGATATTCATCTTTATGCAAATCAAGATGTGTTGAATAATGTATGCAGTTTTTGACTGCCTATTATATTAGAACTATTCTTTACATCTCACTGAACATGGCCTTTTTAGTGGGTCATCAGTGAAAAACATCTACTAGTAGTCTCTAGCATAGATCAAATTTTCCATGAACTTTTCAATCATTAGAGTTTCTGAATGTCTATTTTAACTTCCAGGGAGGATAAATACAATTGAGAGCTATCTCAACCTGAGTGCTGGGCCTGAGGTAAGGTCTTGGTTTCATACTTCAAAATGTTCATTACATTGTATTCCCAAATACCTACAGCAAAATATCTATTTTGTTACAAGGAAACAACAAAAAAATGCCCAAGTTTATGTATAGCATTTGAATGGACTCGAGAACTGTGCAACAGTCTCTGTTAAACTGACTGACCTGTCCATGCTGTGGCCCTCACCTTCTCACCTGAATACATGCCGTAACTTCAGAAACAGGGAAGCACATTCTATTTTTCGCCCCTGCAGTAATAAGAGCCTATATCTGGTCTGGGGAATGGTTTCTATGCAGAACCAATTTCAAAGTAAAATTGCTGTCATTTATCAGAGTTAAGGGCCCTTAGGCTGCAGGGGAGGCCATTTTTAATACCTTTGAGGTATGTTGTTCTTTAACCTTATGAGAATGGGAATATAATGTGGTTTACTCCTTTAAGTGTCTTCGATTATCAAATCCATGCATTTAACTGATGATGATCATATAGTATATAGCCGATTTGTGGGACCTGATGTTTTGTTATTTCCTACAAGCTAAGTTGAAACCAGGATGAAGGATAGATGCATTACAACAGTCGTTTCTGGATGCTGTTTCAGGGAGCAGTAGGACATTACGCGACATGGCAGTCCGCCATCCACGGATTGGCCAACGCCGAAGAGTTGAGAAAACTGCGCAAGGATATGGGCACCAAGAAGCCACTACCCAAGTCTGGACCCAAACTGGAGAACAGGTTTGTCGTCTCATCTAATGATACTCAGAGTTAGACTTCATCTCAGATGAATACACAAATGTTATTTCTGCCTAATTGTTTCATCTCAAATGTTAGAAATGGTGGCTTGTTTGAGGCAATAAAAACGCTACAAGGAGAGTTAGATGGATTAGACAATAAGGATGAACAGGAAATAGGATGTGAAAATGGACATCTAGAATCACTTTAGAGGATGGGCGCAGTTTCACTGTTATTGAGTTTTGCCACCATGACTTAAAGTTATGGTACATACTAATGGCCTCCTTGTCCTTATCTGGCAGGTCGAGGATATCTCTTCTCATCTGCTTGCTAGTGTTTGGAACCATTTGGATGCACAGTGGCTTGTCGACATTTGTTTTACTGTCAGTAGTAATGTAAGACTAGAAAGGCTACATTTTTTAGAAAATGATGTCCTCATTAGCATAACGCACATTCTGTTGTATTCACCTTTCCTAGAGCTACCTACACCTCCAATATGACATCTGTAGCATTTGCCATAAGAGAAATATAAGTTTCTGCATTAATAGAGCTGCGACGCTACATCTACTTGGTTTTTTTACAGAAGAAGAACACACCAGCAAAAAACAATACATTTCCCCTATACCCTATACAGTGTACCCTATACCGGGTATAGGGAGGAAAATATAATTACATGAATCCACTAGTGCTAGCCAGTGTTACAGTGGTCAGTAAAACTTAAGTACCTGTGTTTCAGAGGTCCTGCCCACTGGAGCGAGATGATGCAGAAGTGGTGTGTGCCTTTCCCTGGTGCTGATGCATCTGTGGTCAGAAGAACACAGAGGTTCCTCTACGACAATGCCGGAGAAAACTTTCCGGTAATGTCTGCTGTAATTTTTCTTTACAAAGAATGTGTATACAGAAGTAAAATCAAGTTTAAGATTTTGAAAAGCTATTGATTATAGATTTAAAAGACTAGAACTAAGTTTATGCTGGCATATGTAATCAAGCCTTCAGCACTATGAGTGCTATAAGGCATCATTCTAGCTCTATGGCAAAAATGCTGTGGTACACAAAGATGTAATGCATGGATTAAGATGTTTGCTTCACTTTGTTTTCCACTGTCTTGCCTGGTCTGATGATGTGTAGAAGAATCTGCTTCCTAAAAGCTGGTAACCCTCCAGCCCACATGAAGCAACAGGAATTGACAGATGTGTTATGTAGGTTCAATATGGTGCCTACGTCAGCATTCCTGATCGAATAGACTTGTTCAAGTGGCAGGCTGCCTCCAAGGTGGTGACTAGCCTGGCTGACACTGAGTTTGGACTGGGCTTGTTGGAAGAGGTAGGAGGTAACCCGAGGTGTCGCAAGCACGGAGGGTCTCGGACTTGAAACGCTTCGGCAGATGGGAGGGCGCAATATGTGCCCAAGTCTCTTAGCCTCACATCACACCATCTCCACGGGAACCAGACCAAGGCATTTTAAACCCTGTCTTTGTTCTAAATTGTCTACAGGAGTGATGATTATAAGTCTGTGAACTAGGTAGGGTGGTACATGTTGCCAGCTGAATATTATCAAGAACTTTTGGTTCTGGTTGACCTTGTCTGGCTCCTGTTGAGATGTAGGATGTAGACAACACTAGTACTCAGATGGACATGGACATGTTGTTTGCCACCCACTAGTATTACTTTCATGCATACCTTATGTGGGTATATCTTCACACCATTTGGATGCTGTATTGTTTATCACAACAATCATCTTTATACACCCATACAATCCTACATTAAAGCTAATGTTCAACATATCCAAGTCCATCTGAGCAGCACGCTAGCACAAGTTCTACTCACCTATTACACCCTTTCCTCTTGCTGTCTTTTGCTATAGGTACAGTTTGGTGCCTACGTCTGTGTAGCAGCCTTCAGATACTTGGTGTTACTGATGATTACTGGGGTAGTCTTTGGTGTCATGACCAAATTCAGCTGGGGACGGTGGCTGCTGTCTAAGGTACTCAACTAACACTTCCACTACTAACCCTGCCCCTGGGCTGTCACATTTTCTGTTCTGTTCACTTGCCAGCAAGAGAGGAAAGTCACAGTGTGTTGGTGTATTTTACTGTGATAACATCTGACAAGTTTCAAACCAGTAGCCCAACAATCACTGAGTCTACATTATCATTCAGAAATATGTACAATAAAAAAGGAGATTGGTAAAGTATTATGCAGCATTGATAAGAGATTATGCATTTAGATATGCCTATAAACCTCTCCACCTTGCTTGGTAATGTGTAATTATGGGTTGCCACTGAGGGTAAGTCTATAATCAATCATCTCTGACAGGTCTAAATGCACATGTGCCTCATTTGTGGTGTTAATAGGGTTCATCGGCTCAGTGTAAGAGCTCTAATCATACCCCAGCCTTGCAGCACAGACTTGTAACAAAACTCCAAGTCATTCAACACTCACGTCTATGTATCAACTAACCATTACTGGTGCATTTGTTTTTGTTACTTTGTAACATTCCACATGCTTTGTATGTGTGCAACAGTTGTTACCCATGGAAATATCATTAGGATGTTTCCATTTTGATACTGTCTCCCATGTTATGAATTGTAATGTGAACCGTGTGTATAGCTCGTCCTGACAGAAAAGTGTGCTAGTGGTGAGGAATGATTTGTATGAGGAAATGACATTGTTTAATGATTGACAAAATTCATTTGTATCTTTTGTAAAAGTGGTTACCTATGGAAATATAACAGGAATGTTTTGATTTATTGTATCTCATGTTATAAAAACATGTGTATGGCCTGTCTGGATGGAAAAGTGTGGAAAGATGTATTGTTTAATGATTGAAGAAATTCCATATCTCCTTTTTGACCTTCTGATAATAAGAGGAAACTTCAGTTGGAAGCTATGGTGGTGGGGTGTAAATTATGTAAGGAGAAATACAAACATGGATGATTGTAAGGTCACCTTTTGCTCCCAGGAACAGATCCCCCACTGTCTGCCAAATCCTTCTGCTGATGGAAGTGTCCAACCTGTTTTGGTATTGCATTTATAACCCGGCCAGCATGCTGAATTGGACTGATCAGGTCTATGTGCCCCTGTAACACCTAGTGTAAACCTTCAGCTGAACGATAATCAATCATTATGTAACAAAGGAGTGTTCATTCCAGTGGCAGTGTGTTGTGACATTTCCCATGCTGTCTGCTTTCCATGTAGTTATGTCCTCACAAACCACAGCAGGGTAATGGTTGAGATAGAATTATTACCCTGCAATAAATGGTCATTCAATCAGCATTGTTGGAAGGCATGGGAAGGAATCAAAGCAACAGCTTTAAGACATTTAGGATCACTTCCAATTGAGGGGGCAGGTACCATAGAAACACAAGTCAAGTGGAATGTCGGGTCTGAGCTCATTACTGATATTATTTGTTGCGGACCATGTCCAAGTGCGTAAACTTGCACCCTGGCCAACACTAGCAGGAGTTTGCTAATTAGTCAAACTTTGTGCGAGTGTCCTTCGTTATGGTTTCAGGAACATTACTGGATACTTTTCTCCATATAATCTGATTACCATCAGTTGTTCTTATTTCTTAGGCAATTTGTTGGAAGATTTAATCGGCAACAGGTACAGATGGATAGATTTGTGATTGAACAGTTCTATGTCTAACAAGATACGAAGATTGTTGAGTAAAAGATGCCATACTATTCTGGTGGTATGCTGAGAAGTTGAAGTGTCTTTGCCATATATAAAGTTTCATCCTTTTTGAATTGCGGCTGATAAACATTGCTTGAGCTAGAATTAAAGCGTTCCATGGGTGCACCACATTGCTGCTGGTACATCATCATGATAATTTGTATTTTTAGTCCAACTTGTACTTTCACATCTTTAAGAATGCCAGTTTTTGATTTTGTCTGAATACCACATTTGAGCTGTCTTTGCATAATACTTTTGTGAATACATTTTAGTGAGTGAGAATACATTTTCTTTGTTTGCAGTTGACAAATTACATGCCTTCCTTTCAAAAACAGTACTTTCCGTGATGGATATTCAAGATTGTAAGAGAGTGCTGTATTCCCATTTCCATTAAGGCCACAATCATTGCTGCATAGAAATTTATGCACACCCACCTGTGCATGAGGTCAATTACCCTGTAGTGTTGTGCTCAGAGGCAAGATCGGGTATGTTCAGCTTTCCAATTATCAGATGGGGTGGAAGGCAACAGTAGTGGCCTGTTTCAACCTGGCAGCGAAGTGAAGTGAGCTTTTCTTTCCAACAATACAAGTGAAAACAATTGTTGACTCAGCTGTGAAACAAAAAGTTGTCTGCAGTAAGATACAAGGTTCATGTTTTGGCTCTATCATTTGCCAGACTCTATGTTACTTTGACTCATGTCAGACCAGACTTGACAGCTTTTCATCGTGACCTACTGCACTGAGATAATATAGTCAAAATTTGCACACATAAAAAATGTCAGTGAAATCTCAAGACCAGAGGTCAGTCCAGACTACCAAGCATTTGATTAATATCGACATCTCACTGTACTCAATAAAAAAGGTGAAAATTTAGTGAGCAAGGTTTCCATACATGAATATGAAAATAAATATGAAAATAAGCTGCATGCAGCCTATCAAACAGTCCATAAACAGGACAATAAATTACAGTGTAGCACTTGAAATGATGCCAATGTAAACAGTATAATAGAGACATAAAATGTATAAAGCCATGTAATAGCAATTCATAAAGTTCATTTAATTGACAAAGAATTGGATTGAGGAAAGAAATATACCGTAACTGTCATAAATTGAAATAAAGCGAGCCCCTGCATGCTGTCGGTCGTACGTTCCATCACAAATCACATGTAGTTTGTAAGCATATCCAAACTTTTTGTCATACAGCAAGATAACTGTCTTGAGCTTTTTAGCCTGGGTCCATATATAGGTTCAGTCTTTTCTCTCTAGGAACTATGTCTTAGGTCACAGTTTTTGATCCACAGTAAGATATCCAACTCAAAACATTAATGTAATTTACATACGGAGGAACCCTAGAGGTGTTAGCATGAACGTTCATCTTCGTTGGTAAACTACATAATGACAAAAAGGAATTATTCTTCAAATCAAAGAATTTGACTCAACGGAATTTCTGACCAAATCTCTCTGCTTTCTTCAGCTACCTGACCCAAGAGTTGGAGAATAGTTTATTTTATCATTATAATCCTACAGGTGTGTTTGGCAGGATCATTGAGATATCCGATGGCATTTTTAGAAGCTGATCACGCCTCTCTTGGCAACAAAAACAGTAATATTTGCTGTAGTACATGCAGCACGTACATGTACATATACTTTATGTGAGACAGAATGTCGGGATGGAGATGGAAATAACCTTAACTATATGTGTCAAGTACAGTTGCTGCTTGGACAGGATATCAACAACCCACTTAATATAGATGTCTACATATACGCTACAGTCTGATGTTAGGAACATGAGCCAAGTTTTTTATGGGCTATAATTCTATCAGCTCTTTTAGGGGAACTACAAACAGAATTCAATATTAGATTGTCGCCAGACTGGATTACAATGCATCATTCAGATGACTATCACCTATCCTGTGTAGTCAGTCCATTTTGGGTTTGAAAAGAGATCACTCAGGATAGATCAAAGACGGCTTTTGATAGTTTGTCTCCTTACAAGGACCTGGTATGACTGCAAAGAAGACTAAAGGCCCAGAGTACAAGTGGACAAATTAGTAAATCAGTATTTCAGAATTCTCTGACGTTTTACAATTTGACAAAATTTACATATCTGATATTATTTCTTTTCTATATATTCTATGCTATTCTTTTAGGAGGTCTGCACATTGGTAGGGTGGGACAGGGAGCTCGAAAATGGGTCGGTGCAAGTAGACTACAAGAATTTCAAATGATAAAACAGACTGTGTCAACACTGAGCTCAGTTTCAATTGAAGTTCAGGTTGTCTCATTGTGAAATTGGAAACTGGTCAAATTGCCTTGCATGAAGAAGATTCATACATTTGTTGATGGTAATCTCATGTCAGGCATCTTGCCAGACCACTTGAGTTGATCTCAGGAACACCAGGGCTGAAAGATCTGGGTCAGTGATCACCTATCTGTTCATCAAAGGTAACCCCTGTCTGCAGCCAGTCTGTGGCTTGTGTCACCTGCCAAACCAAAAAAAGTAGTTCAGGGTATGGTTCATGGTGCAGAACAGATACTCTATTCAGGAGATTTCCAGTCTAGTACCTGTCATTAGAGCACACCCTTACACACCCTAGGTAAAGTTGAACAGGTCATGGGTAGGACTGATCCAAAATGAATGTCATGTAGGGTGTAACATGTCAAAGGAGCATTACATTTGAGAAACTCTTGTGTTTGATAATTCCCTCTTGGTGTCACAAGTTATATGCCACCTGTTTTTTAAGTTGGTATGCCATACAGTGTAATACATAGAAGAAAAAATTCTCTTGTCTGATTCAGTTTTTCAATATTTTTCACTGTGGAACAATAATTTAGGAAAGGAAACATTATCAAAATGGTATAATTGACATGGAACACCAGACAAGGTGCTGCAGGTTGTGCTAGATGGTAAAATGTCACCAGGTGTTACCAGCAGCTCTATTTCTAGCTGGGTAGGGATGGCAAGGGAAGCCTGCATCAACAAACTCACTACCAAAAATGATTTTTCTTGTTTTTTCTAGTTTTCTTGTTTTTACTTAATTCGTGGACAAATTTTCTTGAATGAAGAACTTCCATGAAAATGATAAGAATAAATAAGAAAAGCACAAGGGACCATTCTAAGAATCTTGTCTTGTAAATTCTCACAACAAGAAACATTTTCTTATTTTTCTTAGATAAAGAAATAATTTCTAGAAGGGATTTTCTCTCATAAGAATTTTCTAGAAATTGAAGTTAAAAGTTCTTGTTTTTCTTGTATGGAGAATCTATTTCTTGCCATGTATAAGAAAATACAAGAATTTTTTTCTCCCCTATCTTCTTTTTCTGGTAGTAAGAAAAAACAAGAATTCAAGATTATGAAAACAAGCAACATCTAGAATTTTATTCTTGAGTGTTCTTTATTTTCGTATCAAGAAACCTTGAGAAAGAATTTCTTGATTTTCTTGGGATGTTTAAGAAAATAGAAGAATTTTCTTCTTGCCTTTCTTGAGGTATCCTGCTTAGAAAAACAAGAATTTTCAAGATATTTAAGCTAGAAGACAAAGTTTGAGTCATAACTAGAATAATATTCTTGAATGTTCTTGATTTTCGTATCAAGAACCTTTGAGAAAAAAATTCTTGCTTTTCTTGGGATGTTTAAGAAAATAGAAGAATTTTCTTCTTGCCTTTCTTGGGGTATCCTGCTTAGAAAAACAAGAATTTTCAAGATATTTAAACTAGAAGACAAAGTTCGAGTCATAACTAGAATAATATTCTTGAATGTTCTTGATTTCCGTATCAAGAAACTTTGAGGAATGCATTTCTTGTTTTTCTTGATAATAATACTTTAAGAAATACAAGAAATACTTTGAAATTCTTATTTGAAGTCGTATAATATAATGGTTGTTTCCTGGCTAAGATGAGGCTATTGCAAGAAATAGAAGCCAAGTTAAATTTTCTTTAAAAATCTTGATTGTTCTAGCAAATATCTGCATAAAATTTTGACCAATGGCAACACTTGCCATGTGATCTTTTCCTAACTCCTGATTGGTGGTTTCAAATGCCACAGGCAGTTGACAGCAGGGCCAAAGCTCTGAGAAGTTCATGCCTTCAAGTGCTGTTCACTTCTAGTTCTATTTTGTATTAATTGAAGACTCAAGTCGGTTTCAAAGTCAAAACCCAGGTACAAGAGAACATATACAAGATGGGGATCATGGTCTGAGCCTGCAGCAGATGCCAAATTTTGCACGGAAACACTGGATAGCAGTATGGAAAAGGTAAGTGCCCCCCTCCCCACCCGACTGTTTGTACCCGACTGTATGAAAATCAGCTCAACTTTATTTATCATATGATAAAAAACAAGTCAAAGGGCCCCTGGATGGTTTAATCGTCAAAAGCATCAAGCATTAGAGATAATGATAAGTATAGCCTCTTTGGGTCCAACTCAAAACATCTTTTGGGCTGATGAATTAATAGATTTTAATCAAAAAGCGATCCGCACACATTGGAAGATTACATTCCACCTCGGAGGGGTGGACTATTTTAAACGTATTGTTTCTGGAAAACATATAGATAGGTTAAAGAATGATAAAACATATGATGTGTTTTGTGAAGAAATCAATTCAATTGGAACTTTCACATCTAGAAGCTGGAAGTTAGTTAGCTCAACTCAGAAAGTAAAAATGAATAACATAGTCTTCATTTTTCCCCCAGATGTTGGAAGATGCCAATGGGAATGCCAATGTCAACAGAAATGGGCTTGAAGGGTTTGGTTTCCATAGTCGAAGATGATCATCTGTTAACACTACAAAGTCAGATGAGGCTGCTCTACACCACCTTCCAAGACGATAAAGAATTATATATTATGAAATATATCATATGTAATAAATCATATAGCATGTTAATTACATAGCAGTTTGTAATCTTTATGTCCTTTCGGTTTCAGTAGGCTTTGTATCAAAATTAGTTTTGGTATTTGTACAACAATATTGTATATAATGTATATTATTATTATACCTATTATTTTTGAAATAATACACTGTAAAGCTTTGCCAATGTCATTTTTTTATACCAGACTCCACAATTTACAGAAATATTAAGCCATCAACATGTCATTTTAACTGTAACTCTTGGAGTGAGATTCTTATTGTAAGAACATCAGTCTTAAGAGTAAGAAAACATTTCTAGGTAGCAAGAATTGTGTTCTTGAAGTAAGAAAAGCATTCTTGTTGTAAGAAGATTAATCTTAGAAGTAAGCAAACATTTCTTGACAGCAAGAATTGTGCTCTTGGTGGAAGAAAAGTATTCTTGGTGTAAAAATATTAATCTTAGAAGTAAGAAAAAAATTCTGGGCAGCAAGAATTGTGCTCTTGATATAAGAAAAGTATTCTTGTTGTAAGAAGATTAATCTTAAAAGTAAGCAAACATTTATTGACAGCAAGAATTGTGCTCTGGATGTAAGAAAAGTATTCTTGGTGTAAGAATATTAATCTTAGAAGTAAGAAAAAAATTCTTGGCACCAAGAATTGTGCTCTTGATATAAGAAAAGTATTCTTGTTGTAAGAAGATTAATCTTAGAAGTAAGCAAACATTTCTTGGCAGCAAGAATTGTGCTCTTGATGTAAGAAAAATATTCTTGGTGTAAGAATATTAATCTTTGAAGTAAGAATACATTTCTTGGTAGCAAGAATTCTGCTCTTGATGTAAGAAAAATATTCTTGTTGTAAGAAGATCAATTATAGAAGTAAGAAAACATTTCTTGGTAGCAAGAATTCTGCTCTTGATATAAGAAAAGTATTATTGGTGTAAGAATATTAATCTTAGAAGTAAGCAAACATTTCTTGGTAGCAAGAATTATGTTCTTGATATAAGAAAAAATATTCTTGGTGTAAGAATATTAATCTTAGAAGTAAGCAAACATTTCTTGGTAGCAAGAATTGTGCTCTTGATGTAAGAAGATTAATCTTAGAAGTAAGAAAACATTTCTTGGCAATAAACAATCTTTGCTCTTGATGCAAGAAAAGTATGCTTATTGTAAGAAGATCAATCTTAGAAGTAAGAAAGTATTTTCTAGGCAGCAAGAATTATGTTCTTGAGGTGAGAAAAATATTCTTTGTATAAGAAGATCAGCTCTAGAGGTAAGAAAGTATTTCTAGGCGATAACAATTTTTGCCCCTGAAGCGAGAAAAGGATTCTTGATGTAAGAAGATAAATCTTGATGTAAGAAAACATTTCTCAGCGATAAGCATGTTTGGTCTTGAAGTGAGAAAAATATTCTTAGTGTAAGAACCTAAATCTTGAAAATAAGAAAGCAGTTCTAGGTATTAAGATTGCAGGTCTTAAGTAGAGAAATGCATTCTTGTTATAAGAACAAAAAACTTGAAAAGAAGAAAGGATTTCTTGGCTGTAAGAATTTTGGTCTTGAAGTAAGAAAAGACGTGTTGGTATAAGAACCTAAATCTTAGAAATAAGAAAGTAGTTCTTGCTATCAAGAATTTTGGTCTTAAGAAGAGAAATGCATTCTTTTTGTAAGAACATAAAAGCTAGCAGTAAGAAACCATTTCTAGGCAGTAAAGTTTTGGTCAAGAATACCAGCCTTTAAGTGAGAAATTAATTCTTAGTATAAGAACCTCAGATCCATGTGTCTGAATCAAGAATATACATAGAAAAAAAATCTTACTGCAAGAATTACTTTCCGGCAGTAACCAAGGTCATTTTTATAAGAAAGATTTTCTTACCACAAGAAATAGCTCAGTAAGTAAAAAATTGCTTAATTCGTGGACAAAACCTTTTTCTTGAATACAGAAAAATTTGCTTGCATGAAGTAATATTTTTCTGTATGTAAGAAAAAACTAGAATACAAGAAATTGCATTTTTGGTAGTGCTGTTGTATAGCTCAGAATCAAGATAATGTATTCAAAGTTAGATATTCAGTAGTCTTAAAAAAGCAAACAAACCAGGTGTGGGATAAGTTTTCTAGGCAGTCCAATTTCTAGTACCTGTCATTAGAGCACACCCTTACACACCCTAGGTAAAGTTGAACAGGTCATAGGTAGGACTGATCCAAAATTCAGATCTACCCGAATGTCATGTAGGGTGTAACATATCAAAGCAGCATTACATTTGAGAAACACTTGTGTTTGATAATTCCCTCTTGGTGTCACAAGTTATATGCCACCTGTTTTTTAAGTTGGTATGCCATACAGTGTAATACATAGAAGAAAAAATTCTCTTGTCTGATTCAGTTTTTCAATGTTTTTCACTGTGGAAGAAAATGATTTAGGAAAGGAAACATTATCAAAATGGTATAATTGACATGGAACACCAGACAAGGTGGTGCAGGTTGTGTTAGATGGTAAAATGTCACCAGGTGTTACCAGCAGCTCTATTTCTAGCTGGGTAGGGATGGCAAGGGAAGCCTGCATCAACAAACTGTTGTATAGCTAGGAATCAAGATAATGTATTCAAAGTTAAATATTCAGCTGTCTTAAAAAAAGCAAACAAACAAGGTGTGGGATAAGTTTTGTAGGCAGTCCAATTTCTAGTACCTGTCATTAGAGCACACCCTTACACACCCTAGGTAAAGTTGAACAAGTCATGGGTAGGACTGATCCAAAATTCAGATCTACCCGAATGTCATGTAGGGTGTAACATGTCAAAGGAGCATTACATTTGAGATACTATTGTGTTTGATAATTCCCTCTTGGTGTCATAAGTTACGTGCCACCTGTTTGTGAAGCACAATTCTGTAACCCTTTAAATGCCCCTTCTAGTTCTGTTTCCAATACAAGGGTAAATTTTTCCGACATATTTCAGGGGTCAAATCCTTTCATAGCCTGCCTGTATACAGTTGGGGTAATAATGAAATTTGACTTTGCATTTTTCTGATCCAGTCAGCTTAAACGGCTATACAATGTAAGACATAGAAGAAAACATTCTCTTGTCAGTTTTTCAATATTTTTCACTGTGGAAGAAGATTAAGAATAATTTAGGTAAGGAAACATTATCAAAATGGTATAATGGACATGGAACACCAGACAAGGTGGTGCAGGTTGTGTTAGATGGTCAAATGTCTCCAGGTGTTACCAGCAGCTCTATTTCTAGCTGGGTAGGGACAGCAAGGGAAGCCTATGTCAACAAACTGTTGTATAGCTCAGAATCAAGATAATGTATTCAAAGTTAGATATTCAGTAGTCTTAAAAAAGCAAACAAACAAGGTGTGGGATAAGTTGTATAGACAGTCCAATGGATGTTTGCAGCTTTAATTGTTTTTGTGCAATGAACCGATATATGCACAAAAGATACCAATCAGCTCATTAAGTCAACACCATAATTACTCCAGCCACTCCCAGCTTCAGGAGATTAAGGTTTCCTATAATATGTCTTTAAACCAGGCTCTGTTCATGTTTTGTTAGACATTAGACCATGGAAGAAAATGGTGTTAACGTTGGTGTCAGGATTTCACACGTGGACATTAAAATGAAATATTATATGTCGTTAGAATGTCATAAAAGGTTTTATAGCTCACCTTTAGACCTCTGGAATTGGCAGCTGAAATTTATGATGTAACAGAACCAGGTGTTCTTCTGTTATGGTTCAGGTAGTGGAGGTTATGCCAACACCCGGTACAGTCTTGTACCACAAAGTGGTTATGTTGGTTGTGAAATGTAAACCCTTCAAGCACTGTATAAATGTGCTGTGCGTTTAAAGCCCTGTGATGCTTTTTACATACTAGTATTTGTAACATTAACTGATGTTATGAGCCTTGCCTTTCTCAGGGATTAGTTCTACAATCCAATCTGGCCAAGTACTGACATTCATTGCAGCCAAAACATTCAAACTATGTCAGACTTAAGGATTTCCAAACCTGGCATTACATCTGTAGTTTAAGACGATTTCCATCCATTGACAAACAACAGTTGTAGTTTAAGGAAGTTCTGCAGCATTGTCCTTGAACCCCTAGCCAAACATTTATTGATAACACACCAGTAAATCATCAATAAATCAGTCTTTGAAGTATTGTCCTACATGTGTACACATTTGTTTATGACAGTGCTGTCAGAAAAATATTGTCACTTTTTTAAAAACAATATTTACATAGCTAAAGAAGGGGATTTTTTGTAACAACATGGTGGAACAATAGATTGAACAGCCCTTCCTTCCAGTGTCTAGGTCCGGATTGGTTGTAAAGTGCTCTTTTTCTTTGTTTCTATTGTTGCTAGTCTGAGGCATCATCTGGGCTCACCAGTCCATTAAACTTTAAGGACCATGAAAAAAAGCTCACTCAAATACCTTTCTTCTGTTATATTACATCACAGCACTTCTTGTAGGAAATCATGACATAGTGGCCCCTTGAGGAGGGAGGTATGTCTCTAATTAGGTTAAGGCAATTGATAGCAGTCCTAGTGAGAAGGTCAAGGTAAGTTCAGCCTGTCAGGGGCAGAGCTTGAGAAATGTGCTTGAGAGTGAAGGCCACATCGTATAGGGGTGTCAGTTTACCTTCACTTGACCTTTGAATCATTTTCTCAACATCCATTTCTTTTTAGTTTGAAAGGGATGCTTAGTCTCGGCTATCCCTCACCAGGCAGCCCACTTGAGTTTGTCTGAAGTATACATAAATTCATACTCATAGTTTTGTAGTTGTAGCTTCGTTGCCCTTTTCCAAATAAAAGTTTGTGACCTACAATCCACTCAGCTTGGTCTGTCTACTTCTGTTACATCTTAAAACATTGGAACTGTTGCTGGCATTGCCTTCTCACCACCCACAATGCCAGCTACATGTCTGGTGCTTTATTTGTGGATTAACAGTAATCAAGTTGACCCTTCTGTCATAAAGCTTTCAGAAATTATTGTTGGCAGGAAATGAGAATGTGCATTATGAATATCATCAGATGAAACTCCATAAAGTCATAATGTAGGCAACATGCTGATATTGAATGTTATATTTTCTCAAAATCTTTAAATAAATGATAAGGTTACTATAAAGTTAGTGACACTTGTGCATAAGCAAGGAAAGTCTGAGTCGATCAGATACAAGACATGCACCGGTACATTTGCTTTCATGTTATGTTGCGATGACTCAGTCTCCAAAGAAAACCAGAAGTGCATGCACAAATCAGTTTAGGAAGAGATGAAACCTGTAGCATATGACTTCCTGTCCCTATTATACATTCTAAATGGGGCCATAGGATAAAACATCCCTCAACTGTCATGGTGAGAACTTGCAGTACAGTGAAGCGGACCACACTCATGATGTATATGCTAGTAGTAAAGGTTGCTGTCGTTAAACATAAATCTGATCTTTATAGTCCTGCGGATGGGAATACTGAAACATTGATAGCAAGGGCATGGGAAATGTCACACTCCTCCATAAACTACTGTCAGTGGTGCCTCAGTCAGTCTCTCAAGTCCATTACCTAACCAGAAGTGTGTCAAAAGTTTGGGGAAGAGTCAGTGTGTTTGTAGATTAAAGTTAACATCAGGTTTGGCTGAATGTAGGTGGCATAATACATGTTACTTCTTGCATCTTCTCCAAGTTGCCACCACATTATAGACTTATGTAGTAATGGTTAGATACAACTTCTAACTATTCAAAGTCTCTAACTATTTTCTGTTCTGAATGCAACGGACCAAAAGTAGATCATAGATGGTTTTCGTATTCAGGCAATGTTGACTTGGAAGGAATGTTATGTTCAATGTCATTTTTAACATTATTTTATCCCTGTCCTTTGCAGTATCCCCGCCTGTTCTCCCTGGGATACTTCAGCCACGAGGGACCCACTCAGAAACAGGTGAGTTTTATGTCTCAAGTCTCTGTTTAGTGTAGCTGGGAATAGTCTGCATTCCTTTCTGAGGGACAAATTTTGGACCAATGAACCAAGGTCGTTCACACTGTATGTTTCTTTATAAACAGTCACTCAAATGCTGTAGTTGCTGTACAGCTGTATCATTATAGAGCGATACAATAGCCTTAACGTGGTACTGTCCACAGGATGGCAGGACAGCGTGTCATTACTGCTCTAATGGACAGGCCGGAAAGGATCTAGGGCGTGTATTAGGGGATTATGTGATGAAATGCAAGTGAAATTTTTTTGAGGTCAGCACTTCCTGTAAATATTTTCCGCGTGTCATACAGCCCTTTTTCTCTGTCAAAGGTCTTTTAGAATACCCTCCTGGTGTAGATTTTTTCTCCAGACTTCTCCCTCTCCATCATCCTTGTCTGTCCCTAACCATTTGTCCATCAGCAGAAACTTTCTGGAACAATTTACATGTTGATTTGATTTACATCCTGAGTGGTGCAGGTAATGGTACAGGCAAACATATCCAAAGATACCAGTATCAGTTTCACAACACTGTAGAAAGGATGCTCCTTACAGCACATCAACCAATCCAACCACTTCATGCTAAAGGAAGAAACATGAAAGGAAGGATCAAGCAGCTTGCTTCTACAGACAAAGAAAACAAAATATTACACCAGGGGAGGTCTGATGAAACCTTGCCCCCTCATTTCTACTGGGAGCAATTACATGTTTGACATCACCTCAATCAGGTGCTCTACTTGATATGCTAGATAATGATAAGATTGGTCAATTATCTTTCAAGGTCACACAAGAACATCCCAAACAGGTGTTGCCCTTTGTTCTCACTGCACTTTGAGAGGCCATTGCAAGTGCTTGGGTAATTAAGATCTGCTCATAAAAAGATCAAGTTTAAGATAGGGTGGAGAGAGGAATGCTTTCATCCAGCCTTACTACTGCCATTCCCTAAATGGAGGAAATTCTCTGTTGCTGTGGTTTACCGGTTTGCTGCCTGATGTAAAGCTGGCACAAAGTAAGCATAACTCAACAGAAAACAGAATAACGACTAAGCATGTCTTCCAACATTGTCTTCGGGTAGCAACTTACCATTTTTTGCGCCTGACTTCTTGATTCTGCTGAGTTTGTGTGGTTTATTTTGTAGGGACATTCATAAGCCATTCCAATGCCTTTTGACCTTGCCAGAAAAACAAACTGCAACAAGACCTGAGGGTGGGATTATGCCCTGGACTTTGGGATCCAAGCCAACACTCACATGTAAAAGAAAGGCTTTTTCTGCACATTAACAGGCAGGTCCGCACTAAGACCCAAGGATTCAGCTTCTGTTTCTTTATATAAGCAATGTTGCATGCAGAGGGCATGTGTACGTTCTCTGTGCGACTTACCGGGAGGGTACAGGATGCATATACAAGATGCGGTCAGACTGTGAATGACATCAGTTTGTGCCAATCTTATTTCAGACTATCACACCATTGAAGCCTTTACAATCAACAGTGTTATGTTCAAGTAATGCTTTTTGTGAAATATGGTTGGCATGAACTGATATTGTTCTAAGTAAAGGACTTGACAGAGGAAAAGATGCATAATCTGGGTTTTGCTAATGTGATAAGACAACTAGAAGAAAAACAATTAGACTACCTATATCCTGGATTCAAATGAACTATTCATAACTTTCTGTACCAGCTGACCTATTTTTTGGGGTAAACTGATGTTCTAGTGACGTGACCTTGGCACTTCACCATTTCTGGATCTGTCCCAAAATCTAGCCATCACTTCTTCCTTAGACCAAGTCCAACTCCAAGTTTCTGCTCTGTCTCTGTTCTGATAAGACTTGTGCTGAAAAGTTAATTTCTTCCAAAACAACTCTGGCCAAGTCATGATCAGAGCTCAGACCCTGGGGCTAGTGATGCCCGAGCTGCTGTGGTGACATGCCAAGGAACGGCTCCCCACTTGCCAAGTTTGATTTGAAAGGCATGACTGTTGGAAAGTCATGTTTCCTTCTGTACTTCAACAACAGTCTGTCCAGATGTTTTAGATAATGATAGTTTTGTCCAACATGTCTGGTAAGGGTTTTGAATGATGTCCCCTCCCTTATGGTATTGATAGTGCAGGGTGACAGACACACTTCTGTAAAATACATCCACAACTGGTAGCTACACCCTGACTTCCTCCTATATAGGTTAATAGGTCATGAGGATGGAATACAGGAATCGCCCAGTCACAATTGTCATACTGTAGTTTTGCAAGGCAAACTGAGGGTATTCTTTGGACAGTTATCTATGTGTTATACAAAATTCAGGTCTCTTTTGAAGGAAAAGTCGGAAAAGGATGTCATAGATTCTTGTAATATTAATTAGCATCTCTGAAAACCTCCAAATTATGCAACAAATGTAACCATATCTTGACTGGGAATTTTGGCTCTTAGTGTATGAGAGTATCACACAACTTTGAACGAAAAATAAGACTGCATAGTGACCATACATGTGTATTTCTCCCTTTATGTGCATGTTATCATCATATCATAATCATATGCACACAATACGTCAAATTTGAAAGATAGCAAGCTGAGATGCAAGCATTCATGTTTTTCTGTCTTTTCTTTCTACATGTACCTACACTGTACACCGTGACTTACACTGTATGATGTACTATAATCGTTTTGTTATTTATCTGCCTTATCATCTCTGTAATCAGACAGGAATTGATTCCTCACCCTTCAGATGGTGTTTATCTAAATAAGGAATAATCATGCATGATATGTCACATGACACATCGGTAGTTCAAAACATGGGAACATTAACTTATGTTCTATATTCCTATATCCAACATTGGTATTCATTGTCATTATTTTCATATGTTTCACATATTTTTCAAAGGAAACAAAATGCATCAAGATGTATCCAAAAAAGGTACTTTTGAAATAAAAAGAGGGTCCTCCTATTATTCCTCCTGACCACCCCTTCGTATTCGTAAATGAAACAGGCCTTAGTAAGGTGGGTTTGTGGCTCATCGTCAGTAATTTATGTATTCCCTAAAGAATCCAGACACTTTCATTGCGCTTTACATCAGTATGTAACAAGATTGTTGCTTGTCAAAGGAGTTGTAAAGGGGATTGAATAAATACATTAAGCCTCATCCCTTGCTGAGTGGAAACAGAATTATGGGACCATGTACACCAGAGTTACATGATAATGGCAGTAATATGTATATACTGTGTACACAAGGTTGTGTGCATAGGGCCAATATTCACCAGAGTTATGTCTCTCCTGACCCATTGCAAGATGTGTTTCATATGCAACAGCTACATTCTAGAAGTCACAATTAGGCAAGTGTACATTTTAGCTTGAAAGTTCATCTGTGTTTGTAGAAATCATTCTGAAACTAGAGTTCCACGACCTCATACCTTCGCCAAATGATTTTAACCTTTATGACTGACATATTTAGGAGTGTTTCTCATCAATCATAAATCATACCAGTTGATCGTCTTCAGCCAAATAACAGAAGTTGTCCAAAGTATGAGCTTGTCAAAGAAGGTTATGCTAACATTTATCATCAATTATGCAAATGAGGTCCTCATTAGCATAATTTCATTCAACGATGTTCACATTCACATAACTTTCAAATGCCACAAGTATGAAATTGCCATCATTTACCTGTATGTAATTACTGTAGTTTCTAATTATGCAAATTACGCCTCCAATTGTTTCTATCTATTAACATTCCTCTCTTCCTCAGTTACAAGTGTCACATATTTGAATAGTCATATCATGGAACGCAGCGGGCTTTTGAAATTGTCTCATTAGTTATGCAAATTACAAAATCTGATTTGCATAATTATATCTAATCATACAAAGCATTCGGTAAGCTATCTACATACCAAAAATCAAGACCATCCATTAAGCCCATCTTGAGTTAAAGTATTTTCTCATTAATCATGCAAATGAGGTCTTCATTTGCATAGTTGATATCTATTAATATTTCTCTCCTCCTCAGTTACATATGTCACAAGTTTGAGAGTCCTATCATGGAATTTGGCGGATGTATAAACTTTCCTCATTAATTATGCAAATTACACACTTATTTGCATGATAAGTATCTAATCATGTACATCATCACTCCAGCTATCTACTTACCAAAAATCAAAACCATCCATCAAGCCCATCTTGAGTTATAGTATTTTCTCATTAATTATGTAAATGAGGTCATCATTTGCATAGTTGATATCTATTAATATTTCTCTCCTCCTCAGTTACATATGTCACAAGTTTGAGAGTCCAATTATGGAATTTGGCGAATGTATAAACTTTCCTCATTAATTATGCAAATTAGATACTTATTTGCATAATAAGTATCTAATCATGTACATCATCACTCAAGCTATCTACTTGCCAAAAATCATGACCATCCATTAGGCCCTTCTTGAGTTATTCCATTTCAAAGTCTGAAGCAAAACCTGCTCCTGTAGTTCCAAAAAAGCCGCTAGGGGGCCCAAACCTAGACCACTTACTCACTGTCCAAAGAGCTATCTACCACTGAAAAATCAGGACCAAGTTCCGCTGCAGTACCGTAACAAGCTGCTAGGGGACCCAAAATCTAATTTCCAAGTCTCATCAAGACCTACCCACCTACCAAATATCAAGATAATCCATCCAAGCCTTCTCGAGTTTGTATGTTACAAACACAAAAACAAACGCTACCCTCTGCATAACCTTCGCGGCGAAGGTAACAAGTTTGAACTGTAATTTCCAACACAAAAATTGGACTTACCCAAATTTTCGACTGTACGACACCAGTCTTTGTCAAAAAGTGTACATTTTGTATGATCCAATCTATCAAAGATATTGATAGAATAAGAAGAGAAATTAAAACAATACCGTGTTGTCAAAAATTAGTAGCAATGTTTTTCAAAAACACATCATATGTCACCTTAGCATTCACTTCCACAATTTTGTTTTTACTGTTCGAGGAATATATCATGGTGAACACTACTAGATTTTGTGATGTATGCCTGCTATTCTAACGAAATACACTTTACGTTACAGCTTAAATTTGAACAGAGGTAACGTTAGATTTGTAGACTGTATTTTGGGGTCAGATTGATATATATTTATCTGCATCTAGAATCTTCTGGATATGGTGTGTCCATCAGAGGATGGTACATGCTGATCCAGCAAGGTCCACCTTTCTTTGATGCCCATAGTCAATAATTTCCCTGCACTATGTAAGAGAGAAAACAGAGGCTTCCCTTGATGTTTCATTTTGCTCCTTGACAGTTGCTGTACTTTTTGTTTTTGAAAGATCTTTCCACAAGGCCACCCGCAGACTTGATGAAGGCTCTTATGCCCAGGGATCATCCCGATAGTTGATTACAGGTCGTCCTTAGGGGTGCAGGCTGCTTGCATGAAGTCCTGGAGGAAGAGTGGAGATGTTAGAGTCCTGCTGCTCTGCTCTGCCTGCAGTGTTCTCACCTGTTCCTGCAGCTCCAAAATTACCTCTTCTATTAGTGGGCCCATTTTGCCTGGGAGCTCCAGGGGGAAATAACAGTCGAGACCTATATAAAGTGGGGAGGGCTCTCAAAATGCAAGACTTTGATAGGGTTCCATTTATCTTTGGCTGCCCAAATTGAGTACGCCTTTGCTATTTCGAAATCCATTTCCTGGATGATCGCAGGAAGGAAAATGAACATGTCAAAGACCTCTTGACTTTCATATATGCACACACTTAGTGTTAGACTGCTTAGATTGCAGATCTTGTCAGGTGGCAGGCAGCTAAAGCTCGGGAGAATTCCTGATGCACAAAAGTCAAGAATAACCTTGAACACGGGAGCACATTGATAGAACAATTAACTGTATCAGACAAATTCAATTGTCATTTCAAATGTGCATCATAAAGAGTTTAAGACAGATAAGGAGGAGCCTGCATGTACCATCATATATTTAGTAAATCATAGTAAATAGTGAATTTCACGTTTCACAGGAGGTCACTGCAAACTTCAAACGGCCGGGAACATATCCCTATTAACATCAAAACGCTGCATGGCAGTTTCAACTGCAAGCTTAAAAACACCGCCAACACTCCATTTTCACCCTATCGCAAAATTGAATCCCCACAAACATTTCCCCTTTTCCAGTGCCTCCTGTTTATCTAGCAGGCTGTCTCTTCTGATACCAAAAATGAAATACCTCTTGATGCATCTAACAAGAGATGACAAGTTTGCCTAGTGACTTGGGGCTAATTCTAACATATTAATCTTTTCGTAATCTACAATTCTTGGCATATAACAGCAGGGGGACCTCAATGTATTGCTATTACTACTATCAGTTCTCGTAATCTGACAAATATTGCTTGGAGCATGGGACTGGCACGTTCATTGCTCTTAAAGATTTCAAGGAAGGGCATGTGGTAGGATGGAGACATCAGTGATAACTTCCTATAGGAGAAGACAGTCTCCTTGGTGCCTGTGTGGACAGGTGAACATGGTGTAGAGGAGAGGAAGTTGATTGCTGTAAACCACATGCTGCATCCCAGTCCAAAAGTGAATCTCCAAACATTTATCACCAATACTTGTCGGAATCCCTCATGTTTACAAATCAAACCCCGATCTCATCAGGGATTGCTGCAGCACGCCGGCTGTAAAACACAATTGTAAAATGAAATCACCACCTTAACTGGCTGGCTGGCAAGCAGGTCAGCGATGTGTAAATATTTCTGGGCGAGGTTGTCAGGGTGTAATTTGATTGTCGTGCCTGTCAGCTGTTGGCTGTCTGCGGTAAGGTGATTAGCTGTTGGATGCCTCTATCTCGATCTGTGCACCGGGACATGTAGTGTGTGTAAAAACTACCGTACCACAGAAGTAATCATGGCGTAATCTGGTGTATAGGAACTAGGCCTGCCATTATTTCATACAGTTATTATAGACAAATACTTTCAAAGTACTACCGGTAACAATATGAAGATACTTTTTCATTGTCACATTGACTCAAAATTGCCTTCCCCACTGAAATACTGTTTTATGTCATATTTGTAGAGTCATAAGAGATTTGTCATATTTGATAACTACATCATCTCTCAGCATCTGTCTGTCTGTCTGTCTGTCTGTCTGTCTGTCTGAATCTATCAGTATGTACTGAACAGTTGTTTTGAACATTATACCTCTGCAGAATTATGAGTTAAACAGTCACTGTGGCACTTAATCCCCCATTTCTGTGCTCATACCTGGTGCAGTCATTTATTTGGCCGATGTTCTTAATCAACGACAGCTTAATGTTCTTGTGCTAACCTGAACTTATACTGTTTTACAGATTGAAGGAGCATCTTTCACCATGCAGTTCATTGGAAGTGGGTACAGCAATACTGTGCTGCAGGACGGGGACTATGATGGACCCCCCAACATGACGATTGCGACGCAGGTTGAAGGACCAGGTCAGAAACTTTTTAACAGCTTTACTGGCCTAGTTGTTTCTCAAAGCGTGGGCTGTGGTGCAGCCGCATTGCACTATCAGCCAATCACAAGTCACCTCGATAAGAGGTTGGCTACTTTACCTGACTTAACCTCACCATCTCAGGTGCCTCCATGTCAGCATAATCAGGTTAGCATGCTGGAGATAATATTTACCTCTCACAATATGGTTTTCTCCACAGAGTCATCTCGCATGAGGTCCTTTTAAAAATAGTTTCAGGTATGAAATGATGATGATCATGATGATGGGGGTTGCATGTAATATATATTTTTTTAGCTGTTTCCCAAAGCTCCCTACATATTCGCCTGTCTGGGCACAGTGATATGCACATACAAATTGTATGTTGGAGATAATGTCCCTTTTTGGCTGTATACAGTTTTCAAGCACTGGTGCTGTAAAGGATAAGTACTCATTTCCCAGGCTGCAAAGTAGGGAGTAAAAACACATTACTCCGGCCAGTTGGCTGCCAAGGCTGTGAGCAACAAACCAGCTCAGAACTATAAAGGGACCTGAAATGGGTCTTAAGAAATGGGGCTGAGAACAGCAGCCAGCATGAATATTTCATACTGAAGTATAGTGTCTATTTAATGGGGCAAATGACTTCACTTTTCCAGGAGTCTGTCTCAATTATTCATGCAACCGTTTCTTTTTTTGTGCATTATACATGTACATTCCTTGGGTGCCTCTTAAAGCCACAGTTGGTAATTGATGTGGGAATAACAGTCATACAGAATGTCTCCACATTCCATCGGTGCATTGTATTTGCCTGCAAACAATTCTGTCTCACTTCAGTGCACCTTAATAAAGGAAAATGTGATGAATTTGCAAAATGAGTCCTGACTGAAAGAACAGAGAAAATGTGTCATATAATTTCTAGTTACTGTCACAGCAATAATTGTCTTGGCAAACTATCACTCTGTGATATTGCAACAATATTGTTTTATCGTAATTGGATAAAAGAATCTTAAATACATACCCTCCAAGTCTCCTACTATTCACAATTTAGATAAATTATGTTGATGGGAAAATGACATTCCAGATTATAAAAACATCCTTGGGGTAATATTGCCAAGTGCTTGCATCTGAAGTTTTGATTGATTAGAAATCTGGATATCATGTAACATCTCTCAAACTGTGTATAATCTTACACTGAATTGCGCCAGGGTGATAATGAATAATGTACATCATTAAAATCTTATTTTAACCTACTTGATTAAACACTGCAATCAAACCTAAATGTATGTGTGTGATATTTCATCACACCTACACCTTCTATGTTCATACAAATGATGCCATCCGGGAGATTCCAAAGTCTGATGGACATTTTATTGACAACATGACTCCAAATTGGGTAGGAGTAACAACTTGTCTATCTGCAGCCTCAAGTGGTAGTTTTATGTGGGAAGGTTTGACATCTCCAAGGTGTAAAAGTACCAGCAAATGGTCCAGTGGAAGTTGATGTATAATTGGTTATTTTATGATGCTTGCAGCCTTAAGTATGAGCTCCAGACCCATGCATATGTTTTAGCTGGACATAAAAGTACTGTTGTACCACTGGTCAAGAATGGGGACCTGCAAAAGTCCCCATCAATGCCTTCCTTCTGTATATGAATCAATACCTATTCTAAAATTTGATCACTTCTGCTTTAGGACAAGACCGAACCATCACCAGTAAATTATGGAGATCTATTTGTAATTTTTTTACGAGGTACTATAGTATGGTGTTTGTCAACCAACACCAGAGATGTATGAGGACTGATGGTGCAGAGGCCTGTGTAAGGGAATCACCCTTCTCGTTTTTTTAATATGATGCATCTGAACTTGAATTGTTTTGGTTCATGTTCATTTCACATATCATCTGTGTTGATAAGCAAGATAGTTCTTTTTCCATTTTAGATTGTAGTTTTTGGATGGAGACGCCTGAAGAAACTGTTTTCTCATGAAATACCTTTTTTGTATGAAACCTAGTCTTTATGAATTATTCACATCATAGGGGGTAGAGGCTGCCACTGCAACCCTGTGCCTCCAGGTTACTCTTAATGTAACTATACATCACAGATTATATTCCATTGTAGTACATAATCTGTGTTTAAGTCCCCAATGCGCTGTCGGTATGGGGGTATTTGGCTTGAACCATTTTTCATCGTGGAATATTCTGCAGCATAACAATGACTGTGAGGTGCTGTTCTTACCTCAGTCACTGTAGGACACTGAAACTTCTTCTCAGGAGCCAGGGACATGTCACTATCTATTAGAGACCTGAGCTGGTTTGTAACTTCTTGGATGAAACCACCCTTCAGACTGTCCCTTTGTTGAGGGATAAACTGGTGGGTTCTAGAAACCTTACATTGATGATGGTGACATTTGTGGCTGCCTTGATGGCTGGACTGCTCAAATCATCCCATTAAACTGTCTAATCTGCTGTAATGGGCCCACGAAGTTGTTAATTTGAGTTAGATTACAGCTGTGAGGTTGGCAGCTCAGCTCTCATTAGAGAACTCGCATTGGTTACACCTGCTGTCAACGGTTAATCCGGCATGTTGGGTGGTGGAGACATTGATTTACATTTTATTGTGGTGTGGGTTGTTGTTACTGTCATATAAGATAATAACATTGCATGCATCCAGATCAAAACATTGTTTGGCTGTCATCATCACATTTTCAACTTTTATGTGAGAACATACAGATGGAGAAATAAAAAGTGTTGTCATCTGGTAGTTTGGCATGAAAGTAGGCCACACTTGGCATTCACTGCCTGAGTCCAGACAGACACACAGGCACCAGTTCTGACCTGTAAAATGCTGATGGTTCATCCAGGGACCAATGTGGAAAGAACAAATTTACCAGACTGGAGTTAACCATATGTCTGGCTAGGGCTTTAGCAAGAGCTCTACAATTGCAGTGGGTATCGGAGAGATCAAGTGTCTCCTGTTTAGGGAGACAGATCCACTTTTAATGGCGACCAGTGAGGCCTGTATGCAGGATGTATGTGAGGCAGGGGAACCTGAAGTCATCTATCTTTTTGAATCAGCCATAGTTGTAGCTTGGAATGAAGGGACTTTGGGAGACTCCGGGTGATCATAGCTGGCTTCTTGGGTCAGGTCTTGTGCTCAGGGGAACAGTAGAGAGAGTGTGTGGATGGGAGGATGAGGGGAACTAATGGATTTGTGGGATTTTGTTGCCTTGCTTGACATTGCGCTACTGCTCAGCGTACTTGATGTAGAGTGTAATTGGTTGAAGTGATCCCATGCAAGACTTTTTAGACTGGTGCATTAAGGATGGACTTGGAGGAGCTTAACATAAAAAGATGGCTTTAGGTGAGCATGGCCTATACTAAAGACAAGCAGGCCAGACTGGTTCACAATTTAATTCAATCTTCTTAAAACTTGAATTGGGGTGATAAGCCAGTGAAGATTTCTAGAACCCTCACATTTTCATGAGTTTTGTATCAGGAGTTCTTTGTAGAATTTGGGGACAAGTTAGCGCCGAGAGGATGCATTGATCGTTCTTTTCGCATACATCCGAGAGTGTGTGTCTGCCTGGGTTCTTCCTAACCCACCGAACCCCCCTGCCTAAGGACGTGTTTTTGACAAGCATGTCTCCATGGAGATATTGTCTATTTGTTGCGCATCTTCCCTTCTGTACTGTTCATAGATGGTATTGGCCCCTACAGTAAAGCTCCAGGCACATCTAGAGGGACACGTGAGCTCATGGAAACCCAGCTATGTGTGACATGAATGCTCTGTCTAATGCAGTGCTAATGTGAAAATCAGACGGAGGGCTGATCAGACTTTGTCCCTCACCACAGTCTAGGTACTGTCGAGGGAAATGACGAACTCATAGAGAAGTACAGGAGCAATCTTGGGAAGTTTGGTGACATGATCCTGACAAATGTAACTTGGATGTTGTGTACAGGAGGGTGCCTGGAGATAAGTGTTGGGCTGACAGGTCAGTCCTTGGTGCTGAACAGGTGTGCTACTGAGATGATACACAATTCAACAGTAGGTGTAATACTATGTTTTTTTGGAGACAATGGTCAGCATGTCTTCTAAACAAATGAGTCACATTGTTATGTATTACCATGCATAACAACGATACCTCAGAATTGTGTGGCATATTTAGCATGTTTCACGCCTCTACTGTTATGGGACCTTTCATGTAGCAGCCATGAGTTTGCAGACTTGAGCACTACCTCATTCAGTATGCATATGCAGATGTACATGTATTGATAGTAAATTCTGAGGAGATATCAAATAGACTCGACTTCTGATGGCCGGAGGTCCCAAATTGAGGGATATTAATGGACCAATCCATTCTACCAAGACCAAATTGCCGGTAGCACACCATAGATAGACACATCTGTAGTGATACATTACCAGAGAAACAGCCTACAGCACAAAAAGGCAAGGATCAGTCACCAATAGAGCAGAAATATTGGAAATCACACTAGTAACAAAGGAATGAAAGGGTGACATTGATCACATGATTTTGCTTGTGCTTGGAGCCTTGCAGTCTGACATCTGAACCTACCAAGGGTTTGCCATATTGTAGACTATTTATCAAGATTTGACTTGTGTTATATGAAGTGCAGGTTTTCAGTAGCTAATCCTTAAATGATTCATATGAAGAGAAAAATAGCCAAACACCTAAGACCATGAAGGAACATCATGCAGATTGAATAAGTGGTTGTCCTGTTGATAAGTTTGTCAGTGGGAATGATGGGCGAACTGTTTGAGAGAAGACAGCCCACTAAGCTCCCACCTGTTGCAGTCCCTCCTTCATTACATGGTACTTGGGCATGGAGGATGAGAGATTCTGCGGAGTCAGACTGCCTGGTCTCTTTTCTGTGGGGTCACCAAAGGTCATGAGGCTGGCCATTTTTTCTCTCAGTGGGGTTCTCTTCAACCTGGCACTGCTCTTTGTGGGTATTTTTAGGTCAACTATAACAGTGATTCAGTACAAATTTTTTTTTTACTTTTCTTGTTACTATTTAAGTATCATTTCTTTTGATGTTAGTTACGGCATAGCAGAATTGAACCATGATAAGAATTGGAAGGTTTTCAGTCAATGTTGGATCATGATAGACCTGGTCCCAGTGGTTAGGAAAGATTTCATCCAGTTGTTGTCCTTTAAATTTAATGGGCTGACAGTCATAAATATGAGTAATGGTAGGATTTTGTCTATTATTCTGTGACCTTTCATTCTATAGCAAGCTATCTGCAGAGAGATTCTACAGGCCTATTAAGTACCAACATGCAATTTGTATGGGATTTAGAATAAAGACATCTTGCTACATGCCCCTAACTGTAATAATGGCTGTTTCAAATGCGCTGTTTATCCTTTTATGGGATGTTTGGAAGTGATCCAACAAAAGGAAAATGAGGAAAGGACAGTGGCAGTTGTAGAATTATGAATTTTTATTTTACAAACATGTGTTCTTGAAGATCAGAAATCTTAATTTTTATTTATTATTTGCCTACCTGCCTAGGTTTTATAGAAACACACCCGAAGATGTTATGCTGAGTTCATCAAGCATATACATACATCTCATCCTGTAGCTGTGACTTATTGACATCATACCAAAATGACTTCCTGTAATTTGCTTGCAAATATTGGCATTTATTCATAAAGTTGGCTGTTAGTGTTCATAAACTTGGATGAAATATTCATGCATACAAACATGGTTAGGCCAGCCAACATGACAGCACAGGGTGTGGCCTTGTGTTTGAAACATGGGTCTGTGGCCAGCTCCTACCACAGTGTGAGCTTTGCTCAGGCCTGTTAATATTTGCCACCTGTTAGCCTGGGTGTGACTGATGTGTTGTGGCAGGATGATCTATGGAGGGGACCTATCTGTGTCAGGTGTGACTGCTGCAGGCTCCCCCTCTAATACACAGCCTGCAAAATGAGTTATGTTCAATTTTCTGGGCACAGAGCTGCTCCAGGAATGGGAATAAGATGAGGTTTTTCAAGTGAAGGGACATACATCTTAACCTGGTGGCCGATACGACAAGTTGACAGTAAAACTGACATATGGCATGAAGATGATCCTCATATCTTTCTTTTTTTTCCATTACAGGCAAAGGAAATTAAAGGCTGTTACGAGCCCATTTCCTTGGCTACTAAATTTTTCACTACAGTTAGAACTGTTGCTATGTTTGATTGTTATGATCCTGTGTGGCGTTCATGCTGTAATTTGTGCATCTGTAAGCTAGTCCT
Organism: Branchiostoma lanceolatum; assembly: GCF_035083965.1. Lineage (NCBI taxonomy): Eukaryota > Metazoa > Chordata > Leptocardii > Amphioxiformes > Branchiostomatidae > Branchiostoma > Branchiostoma lanceolatum. The sequence continues at coordinate 21,973,821 of NC_089725.1, read as the reverse complement.
AATGATTCTATGGGGATTTATCACACCTCTTGCGTCCAGAACTGACGTCAGAACTCTCTATTTCCAGAGGCTGGGTACGTCACCACGCCCATCGTGATGGTACAGGCTGCCATCACTCTGCTGAGGGAGATGAAGAAATTTCCTGCCAAGTGAGTTCAGCCAGTAGAAATGGGTGCATGTATTTATTTATTCATTTATTTCAGCTTTATTACATCATAGTGTAAACGGACAGAGGGAAACAGGATTACCTTTGTGATCCCAGTCCGGGCAGAAACAACAGAATTTATATGGATTATAATGTGTAGCTTGTTGATGACATGGGCACATGCTCGCCTCCTTTGCAAACCTTGTAGGAGCGCTATCATTTATTTAGGGGTTTTGGTGATGTGTGTGTTGATTCATAAATTTCATGAAAATTAGCCCTCCCCCCCACCCCCCTCAAGTAGATGCTGATGGTCCTAGAAAGTCTGTGAAGGATGTTATGCACATGCAGTGATCTTGACCTGTTTTATGAAAACAGCAAGTTTCAGTCATTTCAAAGTGAGAGGCAAAGATATCTATATAATATATGCCATGTAAATAATTTTGACCTATTTCTTTATAAATTGTTATTCATTATAATACTTATTATATTTACAACTCAAAATTCACGTTGTAGTTCCTCTTCTTTTCATTTGTTTCATTAGGATTTATGTTACAATTCCAATTTCTTCTTTCGTAAGTTTTTCTTAGTTTCGATTATATATAATTTTGTAAAAATTCCATTTGTGTAGTTTAGGGGAGGCCCCCGAAAAGCCGTATAGGCTTCTGGCCTCCCCTGCATGTATTCTTTGCTCTATTTATCTTTGTTTTATATTGTACATATGTGAATAAACAATAAACAATAAACAATGTAGGCAGGTGCTGAGTTCCTGCCACAGGAAATTGTGATATGAGATAGGGAAGAGATGATGACTGATACATACCTTATTTGTTTGATATTGAAAAGAAAATTTGCTCAAATACAGGACAAAAATTTTAATGTGCTTTCACTGTATTCTCTGGTCACAACATTTGGTTATCATTTCATTTACAACTTTCCAAATTTCAGCATATTGGTTTCTTAACCCAATTCTCATTCTTGCAACTGTTTTTGTGTTTCCAGAGGATGTGGTCCATACGATTAGGTTAGTTTGGCCTTATGTGAAAAACATGTGATTAATTGTGTAGCTTCCTTGTGACCTTGACATTATTATTTTCAAACACATGGAATAGGACTTGACACTTGACATAGAGTTCATCAAATTTCACCAGTCTTTTAACTTTTGAACATTTGGGCATCATTTCAATGTCAGTGTCAATGGAAAGGACACTTTCAAGACACTCAGAAAGCTTTGAAGTGAAGGAGCCACTGTGATCCCCAAGGAAGTTGGATCGCTTTCTTTAATCCAGGATCTGCCCCTGGTCAATGTCATCAGTCATGGTGATTGCATAAGGATCATTGACTGGAAGTAGGTTAGAAAAGCTGGATAAATCTTCATGGTTGGCAGGCATGTTAACCAGTGCCTACTTACCAGGAGTGGCTTGTTTGAAAACACCATTGGCCAAATGTTGGCTGAAGTCTCCATGGGTCAGGTCAGTATGGAAACCACATGTTGGATTCTCCCTATGTCAGCTGTGGCTGAGCAATGATCCTGAGCCCAGTAGCCACAGATGGTAAACCCTCAGGAATGCTGTGTGGCTCTGGCTTGACCCCATGGAAATGGGGGCTTATCAGCTAAACAACTTTTTCAACATGTTGAGATGGAATAAATAGTCACAGCCCCCACCAAACTGAAAACTATCAGGGTGGGAAAATATTTTGATAGATGATTATGATGAAGGGGAATAGTGAGGGAGGAAAGGAGGAGTATCATATATCACATGACCTGCTATAGAGGACACCTCCATCCCCACACCTGGTCTTAAACTTTACAGGACAGAATGTCCAACAACAGAGATGCAGCGACAGATTCATCTTGGTGATTCAGGTTTTTTTTAGCTGTTATGTAAAAAGGATTGTAATGTAATGAAGGGCTGTCTCCCGAGTCTTCTGACCTCATGTCAGCCAGGTCATAAGTTCTGAAATGAAAATTGTACTCATGGCACAGAGGAGGAAAAGGCAACACCTCTTCAAAGGTAGGGCCTCCTACACCTGTACCAAGTAATCACTCAACTGGATTTGTATGGAAGCCACCACCTGTACATGTATAAGAGAAGTGTCTTATTAGAAACCTGACAAAATTCAGTGTGTCACCTCTTCAGAAGAGAGCTGCATCAAAGTAGGACAAAGTGAAAGTGATTCTGAATTTGCCTCCGCCCGGGCCTTTCGGGGGGGGGGGGGGTGGTGCTTTGTACTATTTTGAAAAAATAAGGGGCATGATTGGCCAGGAGTCAGTCTGTGGGTAGGGTAACATTTTCTAGCCGGCGTAGTTAGTCTGGTAGAGACCAAGTCTGAATGTGGAATGCTGTTACCAGTTTCAAATATCACAGTTCATCTCTCTCCCTATCATGGGGCTACATTGTGCACTTATATTGATTTTAGTACCTGGCCACAGTTTCCAGTGATGGTTCCTGTAAGTAATTTTTATGAAGATATGCGACAGAAAACCATTTGATCCAATCCACAAAATCGTGAGAATCTAAGGTGTCTCCCCTCAGTGCTGATGTGATTTTGGCCATTGTTGTTATGACTTCATGTGGAGGTCAAATGAACCCCAGCTGGCTCAGCCAGGAATGCATCTGGATAAAGTTCCTTTTACTGAAGGAATTTCCACAGAGAGGGCAAAAGGTCACAGAGCGCTGCAACCACCAGCTTCCCAGCAGGCCTTGCTGTTGCTAATCTTAACCTTCTCCCTGCTGCCTAACTCTGTAACAATATAGAATGGGGTGCCAAATGGCTACTTCAGTGTGCTAAAGGTTAATCCTTGGCTTGGGTATAGAATGTCTTTGTTTTGAACTTTTATTACAATTTCATCAACCTTGCAGTTGCATATCTTAACCTTCTCCCTGCTGCCTAACTCTGTAACCAATATAGAATGGGGTGCCAAAGGACTACTTCAGTGTGCTAAAGGTTAATCCTTGGCTTGGGTATAGATTGTCCTCATTCTTTTATTACAACTTTATCAAACTGTGCCACATTTTCTCATAATACACATCTACAAGAAGACTGGCCTAATGGGTGTGTCAGAGTTATATTCCAATATATCTGTCCATAGGCGTTTACTATGTGTAACCCTGGCATTTCTGTCCTGAGCTGCCACACCCACATTCTGAAGCAATAGAATATATGCTTCAGTTATTGCAAATTGACTATGGCTCAGGGTCCAACAATGAGTAATGGCTATGGCAATGTGGCTCCCCTGTTTTCTTGGCAGAGTTCCAGCTTTGTTGGAGGCACAGTGGGGCAGTACATTGTGCTCTGTGTGAAAAGTGCAACATCTCATGCCCTCACACCTTAGGCACCTCCTAACTATCTAAACATGCCAATAGCGCTTGTCAGGTTTGGTAACTAGCTCATCTGATATGGTAAATATATCCTGATTAATGTTGTATTCAATGTTGTTTTAGGTATAATGATGTAATAGTTCATTATAGCTGCCTTGATGCTGAGAAAGAAAAGCTGTGCCCAATGATGTGGTATGCACATGTTGTATGTGTTGCATCACACCAGTTAACTGATCCAGACTGTAGATTTTCCAAAGTAAGGCATTAGGGCTGATAAGGTTAAGGTATATGAGGCCAAATCAGATTCACCTTTCCAAGTGTGTGGCAAAAATGCAGCAGCATCATAACAGGAAGTGATCACATGCACATGCGTGGAATATTCATACCTTAGGTGGAAGAAATATGATGCTTACAAGAAGGTGAAGACACAACAACAACAACAACATTATCAGTACTACAGATAGCGCAATGTAAACAATGTGTTTTCCTTTGTTATGTATCACAAATTCTGTTGGCTTGGATATTTCCAATGTGCAGTTTATTTCTTTGAAGTCTCGACTAAGTACCCAGAGAAATGGCATGATCAGACCCCATCTTCTCCTGTCTACAATGCACCATTTGGCAGTCCATCATCGAAGGTCCTTATGTAGTGTATTCTGTGCCTTCAGTATGTTATCATTTCTGCCTGGTCCTCTCATTTCTGCCAGTTCCCCCATGCGGAACCTTCTTCAAATGTCACCATTTCCACTGGTACAGTGCAATATGACCATGCAGCTATTGAAGTGGTATTTGTATGACATATATAAATGCAGAAGTCTGTGAACCATGTGGAGATCTTATGGAGAAATGCCAGCTTGTCATTTGCACAGTCCTCACTCCCACCTCATGGCTGTGTACATACAGATATACTGCTGAGAAGTCAGTCGGTGTCTGAATTAGGACAGCACTGTCAGGCTGACTCCAGCTGCTGTATGGTTAATGATGCTGCACCCTTTTTTCTGCTTTGAAAGATATTTTCATGCGCTACCGTATGTCGTCTTCTTACTGTGTGAAATATACATAATGTAGTAATAACAACATGACATGTATTCTACTGTTGTGTTGTAGGGGAGGTGTGCTGACTCCTGGCATAGCCTTCAAGGACACCAGCCTGGTGGAGCGGCTGAGTGACAGAGGTGTGATTTTCTCCATCACTGCACCTGCAGCATCCAACTAATGACTGTCCCAAAACACAGCCTCTACCTGCCAATAGTTCATCCTCCACAAATAGCACACAGCATCTCAAATTGCGACACAGGAGGCAGTGGGGGAGACTGTGGGTCCCATGAAGAATTATGGCCTTGCCAGAGATGGAAAACTTTTCATGTATGAATGTCATCATGAAAGATGGGAAGCTGAATCAGATGTACCATTCCTTATATACAATAGGACAGGCATGAAATGTAAGAATAGAGTTTAACATAGTTGGAATCCTATGGAAGAAAGTTACAAATCACAATAAAACACAGGCAACATCCATCCTTGTAGTAATTAAGGTTATAGAAAGTAGAAAACAAAATGAATGCATCATTTTTGGAATGGTAAGGCCGTTCGAACTAGTTTGATATTGTAAATCAAAGTGCTCCAAAGTAATATCTACAGAAAAAAGCTGTATATGATAGAAAGAATCTGCAAAGCAATTCTCACTATTCATGCGGTAGAGAATATATAGAAAACGTAGCACATTGTACCACTTCCAACAGAAGTATGATGGCTTTATTTTGATCTTGATATGATTACATCGTAAAGGGGTGATTGACTTTATATCATTATTAAACAGGATTTCTTGTCCACACATTCCAAAGTAGGTGGGCAACATTTCCTGATACAGTTGTGGGAGAGACGGGGTGTATTTATTTATGGCTTGATTAAAGAGAAGAAATAAATCGCTAATTTCTACATCTGGCATGTGGATTTATGGGGAAAAAAGCTGCTAATCAAGTACTAGTATGTGGAAATAGTAACATGCACGACCACTATTGCTTCCAGTGCATTACTGCTAAGTCCAGGTAGCATATCAATATCTTGTAAACTTGTCACTGGATGGTGCATGATCCTGCCGTAGGACAGGTTTGATGACACAAAGTATGATGACCACTATTACATCTGTTATATGTCATGTTGTTACTGTGTAAAACAAACTTGTAAAACCAGTAGATGACCAGGAGAGCTTGGCCTCAGTGCCTACCAGCTCCATAACTGTTTAAAGGCAAGCTTGTTCCAATCAATCTGTTGTAACCACATGCTGATTTGCAGAGGAGTTGGGTTCTCCAAGCAGATGTGGGTAGGAGATGTACAACCTCAAGTCTTTCTGCTTCACCAGTAGACTGCACCTCTTCCATGACTAAATCTATGGTCAAAAAAAGTTGGCAAGACCTGAGACTCTTATCTCCCCACCCACTGCTTGGAAATCAGGCTTGCTCTGTGGAGATAGCACATGAACATGTTTTAGTTACCAAACTGTGTAGAACTGCTGCTGTAATGTTTGCTGCTCCTGCTGGTAAAGGACTTTCATGAGACTTGAATTGAAGTGTGTGCCAGTCTGGTCTTTTATGGCTTGCTACCTTGATTTGTTTTATTCTAAGGTTTGTAATGGTAATTTATAGTAAAAGTACCATGCATGTTGGCCCAGTCAATGCAGCCCAACACCCCAGTCAAGTCGGTTAGGGTGTTGGGCCAAGTTGACCAGGATGTTGGACCGAGTTGGTCTGATTTAAGCCATGGGCTGTATTGGTAAAGTTCCAAAGTGTCCAGAATCCTCATACACATACATGTGTGGTGCCTGATTCATCACATTAGTCATGCCATTGGTCCAGAGAGGGAAGGAAAATGTAATGGGTTTATATATGATAATTTCTGAAAATGAGTGCAGAGTACAGAGTCTGTTTTTGGCGACGCCTCAGGGGCGAGCCAAATTTTTACTATATTGTGTGCAGATTGCAAGAATTCTAGGAATTGTACAGGAATGTGAAAGTCCATGGGACGATAACTCAAGAATGCCTGGATGTATTGTCTTCATATTTTGTAGGTGGGTAGGTCTGTGGGAGACTTTGCAATGATTGGATTTTGGGCCACCTAGCGACTTTCTATGGTACTGCAGGGGAGCTTTCACTTTTCAAATCTCGTCTTCTGAACATGCTGTAGTCATGATTTTTAAGTGGTGGATAGCTCTTTGTAAGGAAAATATGTCCTGTAGATTTGGACCCCCTAGCGGCTTTTTTTGAACTGCAGGAGCTGATTTTGACTCAAACTTTGAAAGAGAATAACGCAAGAAGGGGATGACGGATCATCATAATTTTTGGTGTGTAGATAGCTTGAGTGATGATTTACATAATCATATGCCTATTATGCAAATCAAAATTTGATTTGCACAATTGATGAGGACAGTTAATAAATCAGCTGAATTCTATTAAAGGACTCTCAAACACTTGACATATGTAACTGAGAAAAAGGTAGATATCGATAGATATTAATTATGCAAATAGTTTCTTAATTTGCATAATAAATGACAAAATGCTATAAATCCATAGTGGTAAATGATGGGGATTTCATTTTTGCACCATTTGGAAGTTAACTAAATGTGGCCACTATTACACACAAATCTTGCATAGAAGGCCTCATTTACATAATTTATAAGGAAATGGTACAATATCTTTTTTTTGTGAAAACAAGATTTTCATACATTGGATAATCTCCAAGCAGATCTTTAGGTTGCATAAAGACCGTATCAAACTGGCAGAGGAAGTACAAGCTCTTTCTTCCAGTTGGATACGGTCTTTGCAATCCATTGGGTCTTTGCAATCCATTGGGTCTGGTTGGAGACAACATTGGACAACTTGTGTTATTTTGGTAGAGAAGGTGATCGACTGATATGATTTATGCGAGGTCCTTATTTGCATGTGGGCTAAAAACGAAAATGTTAACAGAGACCACCGTCGCCATGGCAACATCTTTTTATGTTGCCAATCTTGTTGCTCTTATGGTCACTCATGACTACAGTATTAAAGAATGCTTCATGTGAGCAGTGTATTGGCGATCCTCACAAGATCACATTTGCATCATCACATTCTGACAGCTGTACTTCAAAATGTGATTACATAACATTATTACTGCAAATAATGTGTAAATTGGTTTGTAAATTCTCATGCTTCAAATACTACTGCAGGCTGTGTGTGCATGCATGTGTGCGCACGTGCGTGCACATGGCCGGCTCCACATGATTTCCAATAGCAGGTAGCAGCATGTATATCATGATGCCACTTCAGATTATCTGATGATTCGAGGCAAGAATTTGGTCAAATACCTACCAGTAGTTTAGTTCGGGTACAAAGGACCAAGAAGTCAATTTGTGGCAAATCCAGTTGATGCTGCCTTTTCATAGGAAAACAGCACCCCCTTGCAGCTGGAAGCTAACTGCAGCCAGGGTATTGAAGGGACAGCACCTGTGTGTATGTGGGGTGTGGGGATGGACTGCAATAACATTAGCATAACGAGGGTCTGCATGTGGGGTCCCTGACAACGCTTTATGCTGAATTCAGAAGAACACCCTACATATGCTAAAATGAAGTAAGGCATTTATGCAAAATGTGGTCGCCTCGCCACAAATTATGTGAATAACAATAAGACGACTTTCCTACGAATTATGGACAAATCAAAATAGGCTGCCTTTGTCTTATAGAAAAGAGCATGCAAACTCTCCATAATAAAGTCCTCCTTTAGCTTTCACCAGATGCTCTGCTCTCATCACCCAACTGCACATACATGCAGCTTGTTTGAAATTGAATAGCTCACTTATATTAGTCAACACATCAATCATATGATAATCGAGGATCAAATAACAGCAATTGAGGATCAAACAACATGGTTGATGATAAAAGAATGAGCTGCTGCAGTCAGCAGACAATCTGGGTGGCACTGACTGCATTAATTGTAGTACCATGAATATGAAGAAGCTAATGTGGCACTAGAATTATTGTGAAACTGGGTTATCATTGAAGGTTAATACATACAGTATGATTTGAGGGATTTGCTCAGGTGAGTGAGAGGATGCAGTGAGAGGTGAAAGGATGCTCCTCGTGTACACGAGGATCAATACTTGTGGTGCAGCCAAGTACATGTAAAGGAGAAGTATTGATTTTACTTGCCTGCTGTTTACATTCTTAAACAGAAACTGTAGGTTTCCAATAAATCACTGCTCCCGATGCCTGCCTTTGTTTCCCCAATCAAGGGACTCTTCTCTTGACAGTTGATGGTATCTTTTGTGAAGACAAACTCCTTAATTAATCCCTGTCAAATGTCAGTGTTCCACCACTGCATACCTTTGCCAAATGATGTTAACCTTTATAACTGATATATTCTAAAAGTTTCTCATTGACTGCAAATAAGGTTCTAATTTCCATAAATTAGACAGATTCATGTCTATTGATGTTCCTGTCTTTTTTAGTTACATGTCATATGTAGAAAGTGAATTTATGAAATATCCTAAAGTATGCAAATTAGCTCATAATTTGCATATTTATCACATTATTATGTCGGGTATCCCTTAGGCTATCTACATATCAAAAGTCATGACAATCTGTCAACCCCTTCTTGAATGATTCTCCTTTAACCTTCTCCCTGCTGCCTAACCCTGTAGCCAATAGAGAATTGGAAGTCAAACGGCTACTTCAGTTTGAAAGTTTCAAACAGAATCAGACTCTGCTGTTCCATGAAAGCTGCTGGGCTATACCACTCCTTCATGACCATAGCATGTACAGAACTCGAGATATCAAAACTTGAAGTCCTGGTGCATTACCATATGAAGCCACTAGGGTGCCCATAATCTAATCATTTTGCCAACATCACAGAGGTCCATCCACAACTTCTTGTGTTTGCTGTTTACAAACAAACTAACTAACACACACACACAACCAAAAACATAACCTCCATGACAAATTATTATCACCTTTGTTTAAAAATTCAGCTAGACTCTGGGTAGACTGGTATCATCCCAACACATTGCAGGCAGACATAAATGTTCCTTTTCAGGCTGTCCCCACTAATAATTGGGTTTTCCTTGTTGCTGGCTATTTCTCAGATAGTATGCCCAGGAGAGTTTTTAATAAATTCTCATTGAGGTCTATTCACAAATCAAAAGTGCAAATCTTCTTCAACAGACCTGGCTGGTGACTGAATGTAAAATACATGTACCCGCTAAGGAAAAGTAACAGTCGGAATCCCAGGATAGCGTCTGAAGGATCTTCAGCCATCCATGGAGGATCATCTCAGTCCTGTGGTGACAGCACCATTCCTGCTGTACCACAACTCAGCAACTTAAAGGCTCCTGTCACACAGCTCCTGTGGGATGCTGTCCCCCCAGCCAAGGTTAATGCCGGAGCATCAGGAGCCTGGCCAGCATACAGCACCATCCATCCTGCCGGTCCATTGCCTGCTGGGGGGTATTGATTGGTGGATGAGACTTTGTGGGGTCATCATGCCTGGGAGGACGGGGGCACAGTTAGCATGGATCTGTGACAGAAGGACTTGTGTAATGATCTTGGGATATTCTTTCTTAGCCTCCCCACTCCTGATACTGGGTGATGGATGTGGCAAGAGAGGCTGACCTCTGGGTATCTGAAGGAAAGGAGGTCAGATGTTATGTTCCTGGTGCGGCGATTGCTCACACATAATGGGGAGTGAGGGCCGTGTATGTGCTGTATGTATGTAAAGCACCATTAGAACACCACACGGAGGAGTTGTGTGTTAGTAAGTAGTAAGGTTACAGTATACAGCTTCTTGTGCTCATCACTGTTGGATGAAAGTGATTGATAAACAGTGTTTATAGTTGGTTGTCCAATGAGAATTTGGTAGTCTTTAAAGAGAACCTTTCTAACCTTTGTTGTTCTAATATTGCATGACTTTTCCTGTAAGAAAAGCAGCTATACTAGACAAGTCCAAAGTCTCAATGCACTGATCAATGAACAAAGAAACAGTATGCTAACAATGCATGAAGTACACTGACAATGAATCATGTTCTTTTCCAATTTTAATGGGTTGTGTCCATTAATTCACAAGAAGTGCTTGACACTTGTGGTTTCCATGATCATTATCAAAAAAAGGTACACTGGAACTTGAAATGATGGTGACAATAAAGCAATCCAACAGGGTTTGTCGCAAAGAATCCAAATATTGATTCATTTTGTTTCAAAGCCATTTCTGTGCTGTGCTGTGACATAATATGCTATCAAACATGCTCTAGACAGAATATCTCTCACAATGCCACGTTAGCATAATGTCCCGAGGTCCTTAGAATTCCAACCAACCAGAAGTTTCAATAAAACATGGGACATACTTATCAGAGCTGAAATTCTTCCAATAAAGGAAGATGCAGAGCACAAACATTTCATTTGAGTATTTAAGTGGGCCAATGTAAATAAGTTTGAGCCAACAAAGGTATGCTCTATTCCCTTATCTGCTTGAAAATAGTACATTCATGTAATTGACAATTAAATATTCATATATACATATATATTACTCTGACAAAATTTGTACAATTATTTACAATGCCATTGACATTAGGTCCTCACAATACTGTACACTGTGCACACCAAACATTTGCCAAACAAGGCCACAAAAGGTAGACACTGCAATAGACCGGAAATAAAAAAGGGGCGTTTAGCACCCACTCATCCTTTTAATTCAAGCTAGCATTTGTGTGTTTGACCCCATTAATGCCTTTTGTATCATGCTTGCATGAAAATGTGAAATTCTTTCAAATAGCCATAACCATTGTTGTACTATGAGCCAGGATTTTACAATATGCATGTTGTAAGTCAACATTGTCTGCACTCATTATCCTACCAAATTTATGACCTCACATTTGCAGGCATCTGACAGGCTTTGCCCAACCGATGACGGAGGTAACCAAACTTCACTGTATGTCAATTTTCTCATCAGGAAGATCTGGATATCACTAACCATACTGCATCACAAGCCATAAATATGTATCATGTATGTATCACATTTAATCATCATTCCACTTCACTGAGCTGAACTACTGGGATGGAGATCTGCAGGATGACAGGCATGTGGTTTGGTGGTGGTTATAATGCAGCTGAAGTGTCTGTCATAAGTCTGGGTGTTGGAGCCATGACACTTTCATGTGCATGTGTTTTTTATCTGGGTATAGTTAATGGGTGCAGTAAAACTCCAGCCCAGACTAGCTGGCTTACATACAAGCATATGATAAATCCATGCTCTCAATATTTCCAGGAAGAAAACAGAAGTCGATCCATCAAAACTGAAGGGTGGCCCAGTATATGGTGGTTTAAGGTAATTTCATAACCTATCATCAGTCATAATCACATCCTTGTATGTGATCTAACAACTGTTTTCAACAGTTTCCTTGACCTTTTCAATTGTAGAATTAATGTACCACTGCACAGCAGCTTTCCTCCTATTGAAATGTTTCCTTAAATACCCAATTGCATGCTTAGTAAATATTTTATTTCAAGAACCTACGTATTGCCAAACCACATATAATTGCAACAGTTGTAACTTCACTGTCCCACATACACCTCCCAATTACATCCCAACAACCTGCAACTGATTTGCATTTTTGTACAGAGCTCCACCAGACTCCCTTGAGTGAAAAAAAATAGTAAAGATCAACCAGAGTTAGCCAGCTTGATGTTAATGGAAGAGTGCCTGTATATGTGGGCTAGCTGACTAACTCTGACAATCTAATCACGTGCACCACAGCAGATACAGTGAGTTTGGCTACTCTTAGCAACGCAGAGGAGTCTGGAAGAGACTGTGTGATTCCCCTCTGGGTCATGACTGTTGCTCAGCCCCTTCCTTCTTCCTCTTGACAGCAGCCACGACATTGGCCTTGAGACTGGTGAGACTGACGGACAGGTCCTCGTCCAGTTTGTGGACCAGCTGGGCGTGTCTGTCCATGGCAACCTGCAGGTCAGCCTGCTCACCTGCACTGGTCTGAGGACACAATACAAACAACTTACAGTATATAGTGGTGTTGTATTGGAGGTCTCCGGGCTTAAAAACAGCCACATTTTTGCAAGTAAAAAGTAAAAAGACAAAACCGTCATATCTAATAAATGTCAATCTATGATGACGTGGTACATGTAGTTCGACTGTAGTATATGGCAGTGGAGTTGAAAACGACATTGGAGAACTAGGAGATCCTGAAGATGTCTGACACATGGACATGACAGTGGAGTTGAGAACAATATTGGAGAACTAGAAGATTTTTAAAGATGTCTGACAAATGTACATGACAGTGGAGTCGAGAACTACATTGGAAAACTAGAATATCCTGAAGATGTCTGACAAATGTATATAACGTTGGAGTTGAGAACAACATTGGAGAACTAGGGATCCTGAAGATGTCTGACACATGGACATGACAGTGGAGTTGAGAACTATATTGGAGAACTAGAAGATTTTTAATATGTCTGACAAATGTACATGACAGTGGAGTTGAGAACTACATTGGAGAACAAGAATATCCTGAAGATGTTCCCCACCTGTCCTGAAGTCTCCTTCAGTTCCCTGAGAGTCTGCAGGGCTGGCTTCAGCCCACTGAAGAACTCCTTGATAGCCTTGGCCAGCTCCCCATCCATGGACTTAGTCGCCGAGGAGGGGGCCTTCTGTTGTGTGGCTGGGGCAGGAGGCGTCCTGGAGGCAGAGGAACCTGGAAGGAAGGAAGGAAGGAAGGGATAAATCATGTATCGTCGCTCTCATTGATGCAAGGTGACTGACTGCATTTTGAGCAAAGAAAGTCTCCTGTGCAGACTTTTACCAATGATCTATTTCTCCTTGCCAGCTTAAGGCATGCATGGGAGCAAAGCCCCTGCAGCCTGAAGTAAACCTCTGCTCAGCCCACTGCCTCATTTCTTCTCCTGGCTATCCATCTCTGACTGTCCACGGGCCTGATATGGCATGACTGATGGAGCCATCATCCCTGCACTTCCTTTTCCTTAGTACGGAATTCTTCACGGTGAGCTCCACCAAGACTACTTCCATGGAGTATTATGTGAAGGGTATATCTGCCTTATGGCAATTCCAGCAACCAAAAAACACATATTATGTTTTCTTACAAAATATCCTCCAAAACCATAACATGATAAATGTTCATTACTGTCTATTCATAGCTGTCTTTTCATGATAACGGAGTTGGCTGCTTTCCATGGGGGAACAAGCACACTAGTGGTCGGCAAGACTACAAAACTGCTGAGGGATGTACAAAAAGGTCTTTAGACCGTAGAACTGGTTCTTATTGAGCACTAGACTAAGTATTTCTGTCACATCTGGGTGACATGTATCTGTATCACCAATAGAGTTATCTTATTAACAGCTGGATCCTATCCACTACTGGATTAAATTGGTTTAGAATTGTCACTTATCACCGCAAAACAGGACATGTTACTACCAGAGTCAAAATTCAACATGACATTTGAACGGTGTGTTTTATGGCCATGGCTTAGACATCGGAGGCATCCAACAAACGGTCCCAGTCCCACCCCGGTGTCCATGACACTCCCCATCCCACCACTCACAGAGGTCACTGCAAATGTCACCTGATGGAGACGCGCCCATCTGGCCAGGATTACTGAGGAAATACTACTTTTGCTGCAGTATCATCCGGCAGCCTGAAGCCAGGCCGCTTTAATGCATTCCACTGGGCCCCTTCCTGCCTGCAGGAGGTAAGCACATCTCCTCCGCTGGTCCCAGGCACATGATAATTGAACCTATCCATCATCACTACACAGGTGTACTGGCTGCCTGCTCATATACCAGCCTTTATCCTAAATCCCCAACATGTGCTCATGCCTGATCATATTGAGTCTCAGCTTTCCAAGAAATCTCAGCCAAGAAAAATTGGCATATTTGAGTCATATATATATCATTTCCAGGAAGTTTTGCAAATACTGTAAATTGATGAATGTATGATCTGAGCATTTCCCCAAGCTGTCATGTAAGCATGTCTTGGGCATGTATCACCTACCAGCAGGTACTCTACACAATTGCCCAGACAGTAATTTTCACATGCGAATGTTCTTGAACAGGTTGTACACATATCTGTGAGCACCAAAGATGTCCATTAGAAGCCCAAGCCCTACCTGCAGACGAGTTTGGCTGCCGCCCCCCTCCCCCTGACGCAGCTCGGACCTGCTGAGCTGTCTTCAGTTTCTCCAGTTGTTGCAAGAGGGTGAACTTCTCCTTCTTAGCTGCATGCTCGGATAATCTCAGCTTCTCCAGCTCAGCCTCCAGATCCTGCATCTGTTTCTTCAGCTCGAGATTCTCAGCCTCCCTCATGTGCTGCGATAGACAAACATAATCAAGCTCTGATTCTGTCTGCACCAAGCTGTAGATTTAAGACTATCTTAATACCTAAGTTTTTAGAGCAAGAATCTGATCTCATGCTATCAGACTGAGTAACCTTACAAGATAGTACATTAGGTTTTAAAGAATTCCCATTCCATATTGACAACTTAATAGTATTTTTGTCATCACTAGGGACTGCTCAAAATGAAAACATAAATCATAACACATGCCGCAGCCTGTACCAGCTGCATACGGGTGTGATCTATCAGCAACCTGCTGAATATGAGTGAGGCCACCCTTGGGGCTTGTTCTCTCATATGTTTAAAAGGTAAAACAATAACATCTACTGTACTGGTACCAGTTTTCTGCATGAGGACACACATAGAATGCTAAATGTTACAAGCTGTTAGTTGATACTTTACACTATATGTGAAGGATCAAATACCCCTTCTCCATCTAAGTATATCCAGCCCAACTACAGAATACATACGCCAAAAAAACGTCACTCAAGCACCTGGATAAAATTTTTTCAGACAACATCTGCTGTCTTTCGTCACTGACTAAAGGGAAGAACTGCAGAACCAGGTTTTATACCAAAATTCTGAATTAAAATGTCAATGAAGACAATTTAGGATGGTTACAGAATCTGTCTTAAACGCCTGACTGTTTCATCCAGTTGCTTTTTGGCGTACCTTATTACCTGGCTGTATAACCTTCATCAACGTACAGCCTACATAATGACATGAACTTGACTCACCAACACCTGCTCAAAGTCGGAGTCGGAGAAGGAGGATGACCTTGACCCCTCCTGGATGGTGCTGCTGCTGCCGTAGCCGTTGTCGGAGCCGTCCTGAGGAGAGCTGCTGGTTAGGTCCTCCTCTCGTCCTTCTGCAGATGGAGGAAGGGAGACATGAAGAACTTTGTGGAAAACATTTAAGATAACGAGGCTGATAATCCGTTATCTCCAACACCATGGAAGTGATATCACAATTCATCATAATGTCTTCATTTTAAGAATTCATTAGACACACTTAACTAGCTGTATCTAGAGATACCAACTTGTATGATACAATCCTGACATGTTCAGAATATCTAGCAATAATTAATATATCTGTCAAATGTAACACTACTAGTATCTAAGCATCTGCCTTCAACCTTACCAATGGAACAGATAATGTCACTTAGTTAACCCTTGACCTGACCTTACTCTAATCCTGTTAACCAATACCATAACATTCATTCCAGCCCAGAAGCGATGGGTCCAGTTCTGGACAGGTGCAGTAGGTACACATCTTACCCTGCAGGCCCCACATGTCCAGCACCAGGGCGTGTGTCTGTAGGTACTGTAGGAACTCCATGGAGACAGGGTTGATGGTGAACTGTTGTGTGAAGTTCATCTTGGCGTTAAGGCTGTGCCAAACAGGCTTCGACCGGTAGGTGTTCGAAGTGCCATAAAACTGAAAGCTGCAGAAGGAAGATAAATGTCAGAATGTTGAATCGTTACGCTCTCCTACATCGCAATAACTTTTTACATCACCATCAAAATTGATTGATATAAATGTACCAGTATCGCTGTTGTTGCTAGTCACATCTCCTAAATCAGTGATACACAGGATATTTATGTTCCTGGATGATTGTGTTCTAACTCAGACAAAAACTGGTTGTCATCAAATACCAGCTTCTTAGTCTTAAAATAATAGTCTATTGTTTGTGCATTTAGGCATATGTTTGTAGTTGACAACCTGATACATGTGATTCCGACTGTAGTAAAACATAGGCTATCCTTTAAGTGCATCCTGTTGTCATGTAAAACTTACTAAAAGGCACCATCAAAAGAACATTGTAATAACACTCTTAAGGGGAACCATGGAGGTTCATAACTACACTAAGCAAACCTGTGATTTACACAAGAACATCACACATTCCATACATCATGTTGTCTTTTCTTTTTCTTACCTTGTTTGGTAAACAGACCTTTACAACCCTCAAGAAAGGAAGGGAATAACAAGAGTTTGGTACATAAGTTTACACATTAATCTATCATATTTATAGGAAACATTGACTTGTAGACTTCGTGGCACGCCATGTAGGATAACATACCTAAACATGGACCCTCTAGACTTCTCCTCCTGTATCCACTTCATCCCAAGGCATTGTGGGATACTGATGATGAAATCCAGCCTCTTGCCCAGCAGTTCTGAGGGATCTATCACCATGGCCTCTGCGTCTGCAAGCTGTCTGCAATTTTTCAAGTACACAACAGTCAAAATACAATAAAAAAATGGATTTTGCAAGGATATACACAACCTACATTTGTGTGACTAACCCAATTTTTTCCCTTTCAAATCTGTGTTAAGTCCCCTTTCAAATTTTTATAAAGTGTAAATTTCAAGTATTGGAGAAGGCAGCAAGATCTGACTTGAACATGTCTAGTTCAAATTTCAAACCAATCTATGAAAATGGAAATCTTTGCATGGAGACATGGGCTCAGCAATGCACCTATGTGTGAATGATGCCATTAAGTCTTTCCGCATCCATTCATTTTGACACAGAAGGAATGGACTATGGAGGATAAAACAGGTCAGTGGTTTTGATATGGATTTTTGTTGCTAAGTTCATTTTCCTTTCAACCATTATGATGTTGGTCTGAAATTAAGTATCCAGGATCAAATTAGTGGGTACGTATTAAGTTTGAGTCATAATTCAATAATGAAGAAAAAGAAAAGAAAAACACAAGCTAGGTTTTCTGTTCACCCACTTTAGTATGTTTGAGGCTGTTGATTCCTTTGCCAACCATTACAACACTCTCAAATAATGGGCAGAACACAGAACTGTCTACATACAGAGATGTGAATATGTTTCTGTATTACCTTATGGTGTTTCAATGCATACATGTACATTTTCAAAAAGAAAGAAAAATCATTAATGATGCAGGAAAATATTGATCATAAACCTGACAAACACTTTAAATCAATTGGCCTCCATCTTCGGGCCTAAGATATCAGGATTAAACCCTTTGTGGTTTTTCATGACGAGTTGGTTTGATGTTTGTATAAATTATGGCTGATGGGCTACAATATGGCAAGATAACCACGGGCATTAGGCTCTAACTGCTCCCAGGGGGTTGTGGGATACCTAATCAGCCAGCAGTACAGGTACAGACCCATAAAACTACATGTAGGACAGCAATACTGGCATGTCATTTTGTTTATCTGCACATAGGGAGGAACGTAAGCTCACCAGGGACAGCAGTACTATAGCGGGTCAACCCCCCATGCCCCATCAGAGCTTAGCATTCTTAACCCTGATTGAACATGACAGGCTATATGGGCTTTATTGCTGAAGCCAGCAGAATGGACACAGCTGGTAATTTCACGTCCTGTAGCAGCTGAATGAGGTATCAATGGACACAGCTTGGGAGGCACAAACAAGGGCCCACTGAAGGATCACACTCTATTAGTGCCTCCCAGTTAATACCCCAAGATCTGTCATGGAGGGTCCAAGTCACATCCAAAACTCAATACTCATCAGCAGGCCTGTTCATGGGAGCGATGATGGTCCCTGTGCTCCTCTTTCCTGTCTGGTGCAGACTGAATCTCCACCCAACCCATGTCTGATGAATGTCTTATTGATTGACCCTCTTAAACAAATTCTATAAGCCCCACTCTATCAGTCACACCAACCTCCATAGACAGATAGAACAATTCTTATGGACCAACTCAGGCTCCCTTTCAAAAGTCCCAATCTACTTTTTGACAGGTGACCCTTCTTCCACAATAGGGTCTGCGCTAATGGAGACCCTGCCCTTTGATTTTACAATTTTAATTATCCACCAGTTCTCTGGTCCACCAGAAATCAATGCCTTCAATTTTCAGTACAATGAGTGCCTGCCTCTGTGTGGATGAGAGATAATGGTGGTACGGAGGTTTGGCCTGTGGCTATTTCCTGCAGCACAGATTGTCATCCACCCCTACCCCCTCCAAACTCACACATGGTGCCAGGTAGAAGGCCGAACTTCACACATGTCGTACTGTTACCCTGCTACTGCCCTTACCCATGACCCTTCCTACCCTCTGTAACACCCTGACCTCTCTTGTCACCTCACATGTTCTGCTCTATCCTTCTGGAAAGATCCTAATGAGCATGGACCTGATAGTGGGCCCATGCTGGGAACGTATTCCTTTAATAGTTAATATCTGTCCCCAAGTTATAGTCTAATAGATTACTTCTGTCTCCTGCATTTATCTGTTCCTTGTTTACGGCCTGTGATTGTTCAAATCAATTATTACCACTCATCATTTATTTCTACACAGGGTAAACTTTTGTCAGGGTGCATTAGCCAACAAGACTTTATCGTGGGACCTTTGGACTCTCATAACAAAACTTTCCTAAAGCAAAGTGTTATCAAATAAAAAGATTGTGACTTTGATAGCGCAATACAGATAAAGGCATGTATGTTAACAAGATCATCAATACACATTTTCATGTATCAATACAGTATCCCCAAAAAGGTCATGATACAGTATAATATGCACTTCTTGGGTGACAAGGCAGTCTTATGAACAAACTGAATTAACTCATCCGAATAATTTAATATTGTTGATCTTTGGTCCTGGTGCTGTACAGCAAAAGTAAACCCAACTTCAAATCCTGCTTCAGAATCATCCGTAGCTTTAATTCCGCTGGAGCCATGTCTTTGACTCTCCAACTGCTCAGTTATTGATTGGTAAGCTCATAACTGTGCTAAGAATGAAGTAACATGTGATGTATGACTGTGAAGTTGCAGCATTATATAGGAAGTCTTCTCATGAAAACAGGAAGTTGTGTTGGCTGCTCTGCTGGCAGATATGCTGTGTGGCCAGAACTGTTTGGTAGGGCACAACTGCAAATATCTGGATCCAATGAAAGTCAATGCCAAACCTCACATTAAGTTTCTATTCAAGATAATTGTGTTGTTTCAGCCAGGACTATCAGGTAGCACAACTTACAGATAGCGTGATAGTAATGAACAAGCTCATTTTGAATGTTTGAGAGTTCAATGACATCCCTTTCTGTCAAGTTGTATACATTGTTGATGAAGTTGTGTGCTGTACTATCTAGAGCTGGATTTTTTGTGCTGGATTGGCACTTTGAATAGAAAGTTGAGCAGTCTGGATATCACTGGTCCATTGAAGGTCATAAGGGGTCTAGCACATCACGGTGCAAAATGACATGCCCCAAAATTCGCTCAAATCTCTGTAAAGGAAAACCAATTCCATTTACTTTAATCTTGCCTAAGTGTAATGTTTGTTGATTTATTGTTCCCGGGAAGATCTACATCTGTGCACAATCTCACAGGTGCCTCCACCACACAGCACACGGTCCTGGCAGGACAGAGAAATATCCCTGCCATGGATTTGCCTTTGACACGTCCATTATTTTCTATTAGTTTTGATGAAGTGCGAGAGTGGAACATTTGTGAACTTCCCGAGGTGGAATTGCCATGCCATCAGCTGATGGAATGACATGCATTCATCATGCTGGCACCTGAATGGGAGAAGGGAGACCCGTGCACCAGGGCTCATCTTGAAGCAATCTGCCTTGTTATTGGGAATCAATCCCCTCACCTTACCAGGAAGGGATCAACAGACCTGATTCAGCAGGGCAGGCCTACCGAATCAATTCTTTCCTGCGTATGGAAGAAAAATTTCTGCCATACTATACAGTAAGGTGGCCCTCTGGTGGAAAATCCTAAAAGTGCAAGGTTGGGCAGTGAACAGTCTTGAAAAGCCTTACTTAAGCCCTTTCTTCCGAACCAAAGAACAAAAACATCTAAAAAAAACGACCTGGTAACTCCTTTAATGTTATTCTATTGCCACACGTCGGTGCCAAGAAGCCATACTAGAGGCTGTAACACTAAGACCCTGACCTGCCCTGTGCATCAGCAGGGGAGATGACCACTTGCACCATGGCCTCCTCCTTCCCCTGGTAGTTGTGAACTTCAATCTGCTCGTCTATCTGTATGCGGTAGGCCAGGCTCTGCAGCCAGATGTGGGCACTGGGGGAGGAATAACAAAACTAAATCATTAACAACCGTGTGACTAGCTGTAGTAAAAAAAAATCAAGGGTGAATGTTAGCGTATTGTAAATGCTAAAGTTGACTCCAACCCTTTGCTAGGCAATGTATTTTCTCTTACCTTCTCCCAGACGCCTAACTGTGTAAACAATAGGGAATTGGGTGCCAAATGGCAACTTCAGAGTGCTAAAGTAGTACAACGATGAAGGCAAACATACTGTACTGCACTGTGCCCTCCTACATCAAGCTCCTGAGCTTAATAGGAACAGAATTAATCAACCTGTTGAACATGGTGCGATTGATGTAACGCATAAAATCCCATTACAGGTCTAAGTAATACAAATCTGAAACCCAAGCACTTTGGTAGCACCTTAATGGCCTCCATTTGTAAATGCTTTTATTAACGATGCACAGCATTAACAAGGGGCACTTGAGTTGCCTTGTACCCTGCCATGAGGACCCATGACCTGGAGATAGATAAATATCTTCTATCATGAACAATGTAATGTTTTGAGATAAAGAAGACTTTAAGATGAAACAAAAGCAGCACCTTTGTTAACCGGGAAAGCCCAGCATGCTGATGTTAAGTCCTTGTCTTCTAATATCCACTGATTATGCTACTAAGACTAATAATTTGCAAAACTACTGCACAGTAACAATTTCATCTGAACAGTACAAGGGTTGAGTTCACATGGCAAGGAAATGGAAAGGTCATGCTACTAGTGAGATTGCTATTAGGATAAATATACATACCCAAACAATTTACATCTCATGTAAAGATACACATGGTGCAAATAAGCAGTTACTCTCCTTTAATGAATAAGAATGAGAGACTCACCTTCCTAGAAACACATCCTCCACTGGATCCCAGAAGGGGTCGTTGGCCTGTAATCAACATAGAGAATTAGGTGCAGTACTGTTAAACAGTGTCAAATCACCAGAATGGAGTCTTTAGCAGCACCTCCACATTTGAACAGGGGTGTTTCTCCTTGTACCCAAGCTGTCAAGGTGTAATTCACCGAAGTGTGCTATTTCTAACATGTAAAATTATAGTATATCATTAAGATATTCGGAACAAGGTGTTTTTGTCTGTCATTTCCTTGCCTGGATTATAATTGCATGTACATGTATGGAACATTATGATCCATTTGAAGGTGCAGACACAACAACCGGTGGATCAGTTCAGCACCATGGACAGGACATCTTTATGCACATACATGTGATGATATCAAGATTTCAGGCAGAAAATCATTTTCCTCCATGTATATAAAGATGACATAAAGAGAGATGTAGCTAAGAGGTAATAATAACTGGATGATTAAGTTTCAAAGTGGTACAAAAATCACCAATTTACTGTAAATGTGTTTTCCTCGCCATTCTTCCATGTCATTTTCACCTTGCCAAGCACTTAAATTGCAAAATAGATGATGAGGATTCCTGGGAGCGCAATTGGTAAAACCGTGCTTAGTGGATGGTGAAGTTAGTCCCAGATTCAGCCCCAGTGTAACATTTATCAGCAGCTTTTAAACAGAGACATTCATCCCTTTCTGGCTCGGTGGTTTGAAAATTAACATACAAATTCAAATCCCGCACTTAGACAACAGTCTGGCTTCAACAGCACCTTGTACATTCAACACTTCTGAGCAGATATAATCTGGCAATAAGCTCACACTACCAGGAGGAATGTGGGGTGATCCACTTCATTAACATGGGAATACAGACAGAGTAGTAAGAAACATTAAACTGACAGCACAAGGTTCAGCCTGACATATGGGAGTCTCAAGTCATGCCTATATAGGGATACAAATTTTTTCCTGCCTGCACTGCCAAACACAAGTGCAGGATATGGTTGGATTTTTGTTCTCCCGGCACATCAATAACCAACTTGAGACGTAGTGGGTCCGAGAGAGGATCAGTCAAAAGGTGTCTGGCAAAGTTGGAAAGATTTCCAAAGTACTCCATCAATTTCCCTCTATCTATGCAGCCCATTCTGTCTCCTGAAGAGGCGTGCATATTGCAGCAACAAAACAGCCTCATATGTCTTCAGCACCAGGGATGGTGGAAATGATGGGCTCCCCACCGTCTCACAGCGGGACAAAGATTGCACAAATTGTCAGAATTGCTGAGTGAAAAGTGCTGCTAATATGTTTTTATGTCTTAGTAAAACACTTATCTATTTGTCAAACAGTAGGGTGTAATACCGTATTTTCTTGATTAAAGTGCGCACCCCAATTAAAGTACACACCCCTGATTTGGGGCTGGTTCCAGACAAATTTGCAGAACTAAAACGTAAAGTCAAAAACCCCAAATAAAGTACGCACCCCTTCTCCACTGATCTTGAACACATTTTTATCCACCAGATAGACTTATGCTGTCCTTTGTAGTTCTGTTTTGTTCAATTCTTGACACAAACTGTCTTACCGTATTGTCTTGAATAAAGTACGCATTTTTTAAACATTTCAAAATTCAAAAGGCATCTTAAATCATTGCTAAAGTCAGGGTGCTTACTTTATTTGAGGTTATTGTCAGGACAAATTGGAAAAGGACCTCAAACCCAAACCCTTGCTTAATCAAACCAGGAACCCAGCTGCGGTGAAACAAAACATGTACATGGCTCAATACATGGGAGAATCTTTTATGAATCTAAGGAATGGCATTATGTAGAAGTCCTTGATATAAGAAAAATGACCTGGAGATAATAGAAGGAACTCCATAAATTTGAATTTATCCTGTTCAAAAATCTTTCATTTGCTCTTACTGTCCCTTCCACCGAGGGCAAACAGAACATTATAACAAACATCTGAATTTTACCATGATTAAACATAAAGTAGGCATATCAATGAAACACATGCATATTTATCAACTTAATATGATGTTTATCAAATATCCATGATTGCTCTTCAACAGTAGGGGTCAGGGACCGTGCTGTAACTTTAAGCTACAGACTGATTTATTATTGCACCAACAGCAATCTGATGCATGGATGAGTCCCAGCAGGGGGAGGTTCAAAATGTGAACAAAATTTCCATGTGATAAATGTTTAATAGACATGTCTAGGGTAGCAGCCTCACAGTTGAGCTCCTAGTTCCAATAGCTGGTAACTGGGAGACCCCAGTTCAAATCCTGGGAAGGGCATTTCGGTTGGGGCTGCACCCCTCTTTCGGAAGGGACGTAAAATATGGGCGTAACATGTTCAAAAAGGTGCCTCGAGTACATTAAAGAGGACGGGCTCCCTGAAAAAATATTCCCTGCTACTGAAACAGGAAGGAAACTTGCTGACCTACTGTGCCGCTAGGCACTACAGGATGGACAACAACAACAAATGTTTAATAACAGGGTACTGTAGTTCACTGCAGTAACAGTACAATGCTGGGAAGTGATGTTAGTGAATTTGACAAATTTTCATTTGGTCAAAACTTGCATTCTGCTTAATGTTCATCAAATTCTAAATTACATTCATCAATCTAGGTGAAAATATAAAATCACAATATTGTGGTATCATCTTGATTTCAAAAGCTAGGATTGGTATAAAAGTAGTAGTTTGGTAGACTTTACAGGTCATTTATCAAGTATTCATTGGTAATTGCTGGCCCATTCACATATCAACATTTATTGAGCAAAACATTATGGCAAAAAGAAAGGGAAAATGCCCAAATCTGTTTTGTGTCTGCTTGCCTACACTTAGATAGGCCTGTTTGTAGAAGATACCCGAATCCAAAGCCTGTATATTTACTGTCTCCCGGCCCTGAACGTGTGTAGTTACTGATGTATGGGCTGTCAGCATGTCTATCCACTGTGAATTCACCGTGATTACCAGAGGGCCATGCCTGATTATTTCCCTGAATAGTGTCACAAAGCCACATTGAAAGGCCGCCTGACCCTCTGATCCTATTTAGGCTAAATTAACAAAAATTTCATTCTTCTGGTGATGGATGGGGCTGCTGACACATTGACTAAGTATTTGCCATTTCTGGCTGCTAATATCCCTGTATCACGGCCAGCAGGTGTGGCCCTGCATAGCAAGTGGGGCAAATTAAGTACCTGATCACTGTTTTCCCTGTAGGATCATTCCAGTCAATACTAGTATTGGCAGCAGAGTTATGGCCCAGCTGTAGCAGAAAATCACACCCACTTTCTCATCAACACTGGAGGAGGCCAGTCTGAGGATCACGGATCTCATTACAGCCCGGGGCACACCTCATGTATACTTAAGGCCCCCAACACTTGGCGATTGATGAATCATTGATGGATGCCAAATTGAAAAACACTCCCATTTTTCATCCGCTGGAATCAATAACTCACCTGAGAAGCACAAGCCATCTGATACTTATCCAAACATGAAGCTAACGCCATTCAGCTAATGTCAGAACTTGTTAAGGTGCTTCTCTAATCATTTCACCCACACATACGCCTACAGAAAATGAGCAGAAAAAGGCAAACTTGCTTCCAGTACCACACTTGCACATGAAGTTTACCTAAAAGTCACAGTCCTAAAATGTACTAATGTTTTAATTGAAACATTGGAAACCTCACATACTCAATTTATGACTTTATATTATTGGCAGTACATCAGCAACATGTCTTAAGCTACTAAATACTAACAGGCTCAACAGGCTTCCTCTCAAGACTGTTGTCTTTCCTGATTGAGCTAGTGTTACAAATCATTTGTGTTTGAACATCTAGTTCATTTTGCAGAAAGGCAATGAGCCTTTGAAATCCACTGACAAATGCAGCAAGTTGCTTAAGTGCTTAGCATTTGGGTCAAGAGGCAAATGCAAACTGCCCTTCCCATCGATCAAAGATTTCTATCGAGTGACGATAAAAAATCTGAGGTCCTGAGTCTGACCTCACGGCAACCCACTGGCAGTGGTTTTGAATATTAATGAGCACAAATCTGAAATGAATTGTCATTGATTTCACACCCATCATAGCCAAGGTATATTGAAGCTCATTCTCAGAATTCTTATTAGAGCCAATTGTTCAGGCTACATTCTAACTTCAGCTCACAGAAGCACACATGCATGCCTGGGTATTTAGTGATTAAAACAACTGGGTTTCAAGTATGCTACAATTTACTCAGAATTGACAGAGCTATGTTCTAAAAGAAATGTCATACTGAAGACAGGTATGGTGGATCAAAGTCTACTGAGAACATGCGAGGGAGTCCTGGCAACAGCAAATGTAAATCAAAATGACAAAATACTTATTTGTTCTTTACTCTTGAGATTTATTTCCTCTCCCATCAGTCAGCCATTTATGCCAACTTAAAAGTTTAATTGGTACAATGGTGCATCAGGTCACACACATTTCATCACTCCATCAATAAATTCCCATTATCTGTCTTCTCATATCATTTCTCCACTAAACCTAATCCATCTATTGATATTTGTAATCCATCTATTGATATTTGTAATGTACCACAATACTCCACCTCACCGACAGTTAGTTTTTCATCGTCTTCTGGGAAACGGCGTCCAATGTTCTACACAACCAACTTATTGACTGTTACGTGACCCATAAACCCCCTCCTCTTGCTATCCATCTTATCCCCCCGACTAATGTGTATTGGAAAGGACATCTCCCCCAGAACTGACCTGCTCAACATCCAGTTTGCCCTCCTCCATGTACTGCTGGTACAGCTCCTCGATCAGGAACTTCCTGTTGATGAACTTGGCCTTCGACCACATCCATACCTGTAGGATAAACAAGCATCATCATCATGGTGGGTTGGTAGAATGAAGAGGAACTTAGACGACATAAGAGCTGACATCAAAGAGGTCTATGGTCTCAAGGAAATACAACATAACTTTTCTGACCCTTACCGATCTCTCCACCCATCTGATATGTTAAGAGGGATTCCCCTGAAAATTTTAGTCTAGTCCATGAATTTCGAACCTTGAAGCACTTCAACTATCAATAAAGCAGAGTCTTTAAAATCCCACAATGTGCAATCTTCAAAATATAAAACCCCTCTTTGTATCTAGAATTCAGGAAGTTGATATTACTCTCCACAGTTTTTACTGAGAAGAAATAACATACATAACAACATCCAACTGCCTGCCTACCTGGTTAGTTAACGTGTTGGTGACCAGCACCTCCACCTCCATCTCCTTGTTGTTGCCAAGTGAGTCATGGGAAGCCAGGTTCTTTATGATAGGTTGAAATGTCATGGCCTGAGGACAGGGCAGATTATACTGGTCATCACATGATTACCTGACATCTACTCTTTGTACGCAGTACACATGTACATGTAAACACTACTTCATAAGAGTCAACATAAAGATGTAACTTAAACAAATAAATATTTTTGACTGGTGATTTCACACAGACATTCTTTAAACGTGGTTGACCAAAGTATGCCATAGCTGCTAAGCAATATTACTTTCATACTGATAACTCATATTTATGATCAAAACGTATCCAAAACATACTTAGATCTAATGTACAATACTTGTATTGTCAAAAAACCACCAAAAGCATCAAATAATACTACAGTATATTAGTTTTGCACATTTCAAAATGGTTGACAAAGTCCTCCTTAAGGACTTCAATGTTGTGCCTTGATAGAGTTTGGGTCATTCTTTTCACCAGTTGTTTTCTAAGCCACAACTTTTTGCATACTCTCCTTCAACTGTTACAGAAGTGCCCCCTGTCAGATCTTGTAGGTACTGTCAGTAAAACTGACAAGAGAATGGGATGAACTAGAAAGCTGTCCTCTCCTAACTCCTCACCTTGTTCATGTCCTTGCTCATTGCATTGACCTCATCCACCTTCGGCATGAGTTGTACAAAGTCCTGGAACACCAGTTTGTCCATCGCCTCGTTTGCCCCTTCCCCCAGTCTTGGGGTGCCCAGCAGAGTTGTCATTCCCTGTGAGACAACCAGTCACCAACAACATGATTTATATATGTCCATGCAGTTACATTAGTAGATTGTGCAGTGCATTGTGCAGATTGTGTCTTCCAAGACCTAATACAAGAACAATGTGTTTTGGAACTGTAAAGCCCCTGGTGAGCTATCCATGGTGCTGAAGACGAAGTTGCACAATGGCAATTACCGGTTACACCACTATGTTTCCACACCCCCTAACAGTAGCCCTAGCCCTAGCCCTAGCCCTAGCCCTAGCCCTAGCCCTAGCACTAGCCCTAGCCCTAGCCCTAGCCCTAGCCCTAGCCCTAGCCCTAGCCCTAGCCCTAGCCCTAGCCCTTTCCCAGTGAAATACCTTGCCCGGCACGGTTGTGACGGCTCCCACCGTTGAGTCGTTCTGTGCCAGGCTGAAGGCCTGCCCACCCTAGCCTGGGACCTCAACTCCCCCAGCCCTCCACCCCCCACTTTGCCCTTGATGGGTTTATCTGGGGGTATCACTGATGTAGATGTAGAACCCTAGAAGAACACAGGGATGTCCCCCAATTACCTAGTTTTACAGAAGGGGGTCTTTCCATTGTAGAGCCTTGGAAGACAATCATTGGAATGGTACAGTAAGGACCACTCAAACAAAGACATTATTGATGTTGAAACGGCTGTTAATAGTAACAAACCTGGCTTTGTGCAAGCTCCTGCTGGAAGAAATCGTAGCTGTACTGCTTCATCTCCTCCTGGTTGATTCTGTCTGCTGGGTACCCCACATACAGGAACAGGCAGTTCGAACCCAGCATCAACCGGTCCTGGGTTTAGCAGAAAAATATCTTAGTCTACAGTAGATTTCATTGGTAGGCTCAAGGACAACGGGGTGTATCACAAGAACAATACAGAGTGAACACTGAAAAATACTATTTTCAAAATGGCCAAAAATATCAACCATGCAGATACACTACCATTTACAATGATAACTTGATTGTGTAAGTACAAACTGCTTCAAAAAAAAGCCCTGGTTCATGGAAGCTTCAAAAGAAATCAAATTGAACCAATAAAACAGGGAATGTCCAGCACTCACCAGGTGTTGTAGAGGTGTTTTGACCATGATTTGTTGTCCGTTGATGACCACCTTGGCATCAGGTGACACTGGTTCTATGGAAATCTCTGTACCACTGTTACTCATGACTACATGGCATGCCAAGATCCTGCAGGGGACAAAAATTCACCTCTGTCACCTGGATGGCAAAGAGTGCTTTCCTTTGTATTGCAATTGTTTTCTGACAATGTAAATAAAACAGAAATTGACCTCTTAACTTGGCTTGAAATAACTTTAGAATGAAGAAATTACCCAAGTCCTCTGATGAAGATACTGTTGCCTGTTTCAGACTTTGAATTCCCCAAGTAGTTATTGCCTGTGGGGGAGGGGGTGAAGAGAAAGAAACAGCTGTTAGGCATATCTCAAGCAAAATGTTGCCCCTGCATGGAGCTGTGGCTATCACAGACAGCATGATTCCCATTAACATCAATATACCATTCTTATAATTTTTGGTGATATAGTAAAGCATCTTAAGAAATCAATATTTTGTTTGAAACAAGTAAAGTGATCGAGTAAGAACTATTGATTTAACAGGGAAAAGTATTGAGACTATGAAGACCATCGAGAATTTTAATTTGTAGCTAATGTTTACAGCTCTACTGTCCAAAGAAAGTAGGTACTTCTGGAGGATAAACATAAAAACTACATTTGTCATGATGGTTAAGTTGCTTGGGGACACATAAAGGCCAAAGATTAGTAGGCTCAGCCTGGAATGCCCCAGCCCTTCAGTTGTAAACAGATCAGTGTAAATCAAGATGGTTTTATCACATTGTGGAAGTAACCTGATGCACATTTACCTGGGGGCAGTGCATGCTTTACGACTCCGCTCAGGTAGGGATCCTCATTCACATTCTGCAGGTAAGGGTGCTCCTTAATCATCATGTCCTCCTGGGGAGACATAAAACACACACACACATTACAGCCACCTTATCTTTACAGCACAAACCGGCTTCCAAAGGATAATGGAAACATAAAGGCAGTTCTGTAGGTCCTATCTCACTCCACCATCACAACGGTAAATCCCTGGCAGTGGGCTCCCCAGGTGGCACGTAAACGGGGGATTAGTGACGCGCATGTTGCTTGGCAGATCAGAGCCTGAAAGTACAGCCAGGATATGGCAGCACCCTCAGGATACACATTAGACTGCAGTAAGATTATACTCAGATCTGTCATTCTTGGGTGGGATCATTACAAAGTGCTAAATGTTTGTGGTTTTATTATGAAGAATTATAGCCAGCAGATCATCATAATTTTTGGGTGCAGGGCTCGATCTTAACTATGTCCCGATGTCCCGGGGCCACTAAAATTTAGGCCGGGACAACTGAAAAATCTATTTGGGACGCTTTTGGGACAATAGGAAAATAATCAACTAATCAACATCAGAATGTCCGATCTCCCCGCGGTAGACCGGATCCGGACCGCAAGCGACCAAAACGTAATCTAAGACGACCACGTCATTTTCAAATGTGTGGCGACGTCAGTTTTTAATGGTAAGTTGCGGGAAATCACGGTAAATCGGCCTGTTTTGCAGCGATGAGATCCAAGATGGCGCCAGTGGTCATAGGTCATTGGGATAGTCTACTGCAATGTGGGTGGAACTATTGCGTGTGGTGTGATTTTACTCTACATTCAATAGTACAAAATTTAAACTTATTTCGTCAAAAACATTCTTTACATTAAAAAGATTTATACATAAAGAAAGCTTGACTTGATAACATTTTGTTTTGAAGATGATACGTGGATGTTTTTTTTTTTTTTAACTGCTCACCCATGCCTCTAGTGAAGTATCCTAACTAAATAAACAATGCGTTTCTACATGTACAGGCACGCTAGAGGCTATATTTCAGTATTTCTCTGCAAATTTCTGGCGTTTGGGCGGGTTTGGGAGTTTAAAACTCACACCAGGAGAAAAACTTAAGCATACACGATCTTTTCATGGGTAACAATGCCATAATGATCCGGTAATTTTTCTGCGGCGTCGCCGATTTTGTGAAAGAAGGTTCCCGCTTGTGGCGACCATGTGCCCGGTAAGAATTTTCGCCAACACTCGCCAGTAAACTTATTTTCTGACCTACTCACGGTGTAAACAGATGCAGTTGGTGTTGTTTACATGAAAATTGTATTTTAAAACGTCAGTAGGGTGTCGGATACTCAACCCAAAACATCGATCCTTTGTTTTTAACGTTAGCGTTGTAGCGAAATGACCCATTGTTATGCGGTATAAACTCCATTCACAAGTTTTTACAGACAATGCCGATGGTAAAAGTGACGCCGCTCGCCACAAAAATAAGCGAATTTTCATGAATTTTAGCAAAATAATCCAGGAAAATAGGGAAGAAATATCGTAAATGTGGAATCCGAAAGCGGTATAATGGAGACGAGCTTTGCTGTTAAACGATTAAGTGCATCTTGTTTAGCATTCTTGTTAATAAATTATGACGTTGAAATCGGTGCCTCTGTCTTGACTAATGTCAATCTCTATTTGTAAGAAGACCACATGTCCAAGACGCCCGAATTCTATCGGTCCCCTGGGTGGTCTTCTTTAAGACACGTTTGACTGTACTAGACTAGTGTACTATCTATTGTTGTTACACTGTGTACCAAAGACAGAGACAATCTGATATTCAAGGTGAATATATTTTCTTCCCACCTGCCACTGATTAAGTACAAGTGGTCCCTGTAAATGTACTAGACTAGTGTCACTCAGTGACTCACTATGTACTGTTTGTTTTCAGAAAAAGATTATGTTCTTAAAATGACTTTTTGAAGTTCCCAGTTCCCACTTGCCACTTGTTACATGATAAGGCACTGCAGCAAGTGGTCTACCTGTAAATGTGCAGTGGACGTTGCACTACTATCCATAAGATATAATGTAATAAATCTGTTGTTGTTGTCTGATAAAAAAGACAAGATAAGTTTGAATCTGAGTTGATTATTTCAATGGACAATAAGCTTACACAGCAATACTGTACTCTGACTGAGCTTTACAGTTGTTGTAATACATAATTTCTGAAAATAGGGTTGGGACAGTCCATCCTCACTTCGGGACAGTTGAAATTTATTTTGGGACAATGTTGGGACAGTAGGGAAAAAAGTTAATTTTGAGGCCTGGGGTGGGATCATTATAGTATACAAAGTGCAAAATGTTTGTGGCTTTATTATGAAGAATTACAGCCAGTGATATAGATAAGCAACAACAACATACTGATTTACAATACCTTTGACACTTGAGCTTGGGACTGCTCCCATTCTCTCCTACAGTTGCAAGGAAAAAATAAACAGTTGAACATTTAAGTTT
Organism: Branchiostoma lanceolatum; assembly: GCF_035083965.1. Taxonomy (NCBI): domain Eukaryota; kingdom Metazoa; phylum Chordata; class Leptocardii; order Amphioxiformes; family Branchiostomatidae; genus Branchiostoma; species Branchiostoma lanceolatum. The sequence goes on along the minus strand of NC_089725.1, from coordinate 21,941,689 downwards.
TATCACGTTTTGTTCAAACAATAGATAATTGTTAACAATATGAAATTCGAGGGACAGTCGCCAAAAGGGCTAAAGTATGTAAGAATACACTGTACAAAATTTTAGAGTCAATTTGCAGATTGCAAAGCTTGATGCAAGCCCGTTTTTTCCACAGATGTAGTTCATTGTTGAACTTAAAATAGTGGCAAGTGATGTGTATTGAATGACATGTCACGGATGTCATGACAGACATGATTGTAGATATGGATACACATTAAGAGTCACCTTGCTTCTTCCAGTTTCTTCTCCCACGTCATTTGTATATCTGACATCTGTCTGACATTCTCCTGCAACATTCTCTCCAGTTCTGTAAGAAACAAGTACAACATTCAGCTGAAGTTACATACAGTCTTAAGCATATTAAAGTACTTTTTGCTTTCATATTCCAATTGGTGGCCACTTGAACATTGTTTTGAATCATATTTAACAGTTATGTCAATCTCAAGTTCCTAACTATATTCCGCAGCTTGACACTCCTCACAAACCAAATGGTTCACCAGGCTTATCACAATAAGTGGTGGTGTCTCAACCAGATTCCTGACAAGCAAAGGAGATAACCAGCTACCCACCTTCATCCCTGCCCTTTCCACCTCTGTCTTGACCTTGAAGTTTGGCCATGAGTCGAGCATTCTCCTCCTTTAACTCACGGATCAGTCTGTCTGTGGGGCTCTCGTTCACTACTGCATTGTTTTTGATTTTCTTAGCTCTACAAATAAATAAGACAATATCAAACGTGAAAAGGAATCCTATCAATTTATTGTTCTCCTTTATATTTTGACAGATGAAATAAAATAAAATATAATTGGTGTTCCTTGTTCTGAAATAGATAGCCCTTGAAGGGTAAAAAACAAAATGATTCGTCCATTCCATTGTGACACTTATGACACTTTTTCATTTATTTCTTTGACACTAAGCTGCACGTACCTATCAGCATATCTAAGTGTTGACAGTGTCTCTTCATAGTTGATATCTGCAGGACTAAGGGCAGCAATCTGCAAACAGATTAAAGAAGAAACTTTCACCGCAAAACATCAGAATACTATCTAATAGATATAAAGAGCAGGCTGATCCAGTTTGTTTCACAGATTTTCACATATCTGCCTTCTAGTAAGTGCTATACGTGTGCACAGCTCAAGGTTCTTAGTTACTTTCTGACAAAATGTGGATACTCCACACAAGTACATCCTAATGTAAGAGTGTTGAATTTGCACTCACCATGATAGTCTTACTGTTGCCTCCCAGAGCATTCTGTAGCAGCTTGGTTAATACTGAATTTCTGTATGGCACCATCACTTTCTTCTTACCACTTGAATTATCTGCTAAGGCACTGAACAAATGATAGAAACAAGAACTTCAAGACGAGTGAAAGATCCAAGTGTACTAATCTTTGTCCAGCTGTAATCATGTCTATCAGTGAAGACAATCTGACATGTGCTGCATTTACAATTTCCTTTAACAGGCTTCCAGACTAAACGGAGACAAAGTCTGCTTTTCTTGCCCTGTAAGTAGCTGCTCAAAATGCCCATGTCAGTCTATATATTTGTATAGACTAAGCTTAGAGCACAGTATATAAAAATGCTCAAACTACTTACACAGATATATAGAGGGTACACAGTCTAGTCTGATATCAACATTACTGACACAAAAATCTCTAAAACAAGACATCCATGAAGTGGACAGTCGTGCCTGACCTGATGACATTGCCCAGGGTGGACAGGCTCTGGTTTATGGCGGACCCCTCCTTCAGCCTGTCCCCCGTCGCCCCGGTGGAGCTGGCACGCTCACTGCCTGCCAAGTCTACCAGGTTGATTTCACTGCTTTTGGTGGTGCTCTCCCCACTGGCATTTATGAACACCTGGATACAACACACACCAACTGTCAGTGCATCTAGTCTAGATCAAATACACTTTTAAAGATGTGAGCAATTCAAACCTTCATCAGTACACTATCCGTGGAGTGAGTGACAGGGAACTTTCTCTTCCTCACAGCAGCAAACTTTTACCTCTGTTGGCTTACTTTTTAAACAAATTTTAACTTTCAACTAAGGTTAGATAGGGACATCAGTGATGTAAGCAATATTAACTTCCACCAGTCCTTGTGTTGGAAAGTAACTGTCTCCAAATATAAGATGATCAGTATGTCAATAAGATACACAGTACAAAAGTTATTCAAGCAACTGGATAAGTTTTGTAAACAGTCAGGCGACTGAGCAACTGAGTTTCTGACTGACTTTGGTCAGTGACTTAGTGACTCAATCACTGATGGAAGACAGTAGATGCTATCTGAAACATCTGACCAATTACAAAACTTCTCCAGTTGCTTGAGTAACTTTTGTATTAAGATGATCCATGCACTGTTTTCCCACCTGTTTGAACCTGACAGTGATGACCATGTGAGAGCGGCTGCTGGTGGCGTTCATGTTGGTGGAGGCTGTCGTTCTGTTCTTTGTGCCCTGATCCATCAATCTTTCAATCTCCTTGTAGTTTTGTACTGGAGTTTGCTGTAACAACAAAGTGGTTTTATCATGCATGGGAACTGAAAGAAATACTAGAAGTCATGATCCTCCACAATCAATTTAAAAAAAAGAATTACTTTCAAATTAACTCCTTATGATTAAATCTATACAATGATTGCAACAATCTTTTCAATACATTTTCGGGGATTCATTCTGAAACTGCTTTTTCTGGTCAATGCAATTGTTCTAGATGGAATATCTATAGGACTCACCTTCAGATTTTCTACATAGAAACCTTGCTTGGGACTTTGTCGTACTGTCAGATTCTTTGAATCCTTTGATAACAGGTCTCTGACCTAAAGACAAAACCATGAAACAAAATTCCTCAGTCATATCCTCTAATATTCAGGAAAACATTCTCAACATTTCACTTTAAATACAAATACCCAAAAAAATCAAATTAACTGTAATAATTTTTATACAATAATAACTCAACAATTCATTATTCATTTAAACATCATACTATTACAATATAAGTCCTGGAATGTATTGTCTTACCTTCTCATTATATATTTCCAGCATACTAAAGCTTACCTGTAGAAAACAGAATAATACAGGAAGAAATTGACAAAAATACATGTATTTTATATGTAAATTGTTTGCTTAACAATTAACGGCAGAAAGCACAAAGGTAAAAGCTCTCTGTAGTTAATTGGGTCAAACTACATTTAAAATCATGAATCTAACAGTCACTGTAGTGCAGGCATTTATAGACAATTTGTTAGCATATTGGCTTAGCTTTAGAATTTCATAATGCCCTTGGTATTCATGGTTAGGTAATATGTACAGCACTTGAAAGTTCATCTGTGTTGGTAGAAGTCATTTTGAATCAGAGTCCAGAATAAAATGTACGGCCTTCACCTGCCTCTTCAAACTTGGACTTTATCTGTATTTGAAAGATTAACAAGCTTGTGCCATCAAAATGCAATTTGAATGGAGTGTGTAATGATCAAGGTCCACAGATAAAGATTTTGTCATAACTACATCATCTTTGTCCTATGGTGAAACCTTTACAGTTTTGTCCACGTACAAACCCAGGAGGTTTAAACCTCATTGTACAAACTATGTCCAGGCCACATTCCTTGACATGTAATGAGTTTTTTATTACAATAAACATATGGGCAAAGAGTCAGGCGAAGCAGTGTGAGCTCTAAGACTTGGAAGAAATAAGCACTGAGGTACCAGCAGTGACAACAACTTTAATGTTAGTCAAACCCCAAGTTGACCCAGCTTTAATACTGTAAGGTAATGCTGTCAGTTAAAGATTAAATTGTGAGCCTTGTAGCAAGATCACCTCAATTTTACAGTTTAGGTTTCTTAATAAGTAATGTTTTCATCCCAAAACAAACAGAAGTCCTTGACTGTGAAAAGGCATCCATGGTAACAATCAAAAGCTATCGGGTTAGGAACACTTAGTCACCAGGCACCACCCCTGCTATTTCAAACACTGGTGCCCTGTGGGCCTTTGTTCATCCAGTTGCATGCAAGTGGTGGTCCAAAAATGACACATCTACTTTTCATTACCTTGACAGTTGCTTGGTTTCCAAACAAATCAAACCTTGTTGGGTAGGGAAGTTAAGACAAGCAGAAGTCACGCATTCCAAAAGATTACACCTGTGTGAGTGTCATGAACAGGTCATAGCCAGACACTTTGGTTACTGTTTGCTGCTTTACAGACCAGCATGTTTGAGCAATTTGACCAATTGTTACCCCAGAAAAACCATAACAAGAATGCCCACTGAAATGTTGTGATTTGTTGATTCTGTTAAATAATGCTGCCAAATACTCTCATTCTCCTCTCGGAGATGGGTTTCTAATAACAGGGATATAGGGCAGATAAAGTCAATAGAGATATGAATAATTGAAGACCTCAGGATGAGCCTATTCATAACTGTTGTTCTTACACAATATTTCCACATCCCATTTCTTTGTCCTACACAACAGCTCTAGTCCCAAAGGTCTTCAACTGCCAGAAACTATATCAGTCATAACACATAATTTGCACCCTTTTGGGAATCTCATTGTTACCATTGATCAATGGACTTTTGAAAGATCCATGACGTGCGTGATTTTTAAATGAATGTACAGCCACTTAATGCTACGAAATTTGTCAAAGTGTGAGTAATTGGACTACCTGGCCACTGGCCACTTTTTATTAGTCTTCATTTTGCCACCTAACCTTCCCCTTTCTCTATACACACCACTTGTCCTCAGTGGCCAATATTTGATATGTCCCTTGAGAGCAGCTGCTTGAGAGGCTTTTATGGACATGTTTGGACCAAGGAGGTTTTCCTTGTTTGGACGTACAGTACATAAACTCAACCAAAACAAAACATCGACTGACAGGACTTTAAAAGATCATAAAGATGCTCCTGTAATGAAAGTCTACTCAATTGGTCACTTTACAATGTGTGGAAATATCGACACGTTGTAAAAGCAAGATACCATGTGATAATATGGTTAAATGTAGCTTGGCAACTATTGTGGGTCTAAATGGCACGTCATGTCACTTAAGAGATATGATTGTGAAAATTCACCTTCCTTATAGTCCTGACCAGGGGAGCACTGGACATTTCCTTTTACAATTTCTTTCTACAGTTCCTTCTACAATGGAAAATTAAATCTCTCTTGACAGGTACAAGTGGAAAGTACGTCATCGGCTGCTTAATACTACAAAATTGCATGGCTACATTTGCATAACCACAATAAAATTTAATAAAACAGCCTCAATGGCCAATCAAATGTCGTAAATTCCATTCCATGTGGATAAAGGTGTACAGGTCTGCAAAAATAAACAGCCCTCATAAATCACGAGGATTAATGCAGTCTTACTTGATATTGCCTCTCTTTGTCCTCGTTCTTTGAGATTGCAGTGAACAGCTCATCACACGTGATGGGCACGATGCCTCTGTTGATCCCATAGCCAACCATAGAGTAGCTCTTTCCTGCTCCAGTTTGGCCGTAAGCAAAAAGGGCAGCATTGTAGCCTGCCCAGGCATTGTTCAGAACCCCTTGGCCAAGGTCATTAAACACTCGTCTCTACAAAAGAACGTAAGCAAGTCAGTGAGAGTACATGGCATCTATAATATATGACCACCTGTTAGATCTTAACAGGTCCTTGCCTTATAGCAGCCCCACCTTCATTTACAACTACTTGACTTACAATATATAATATTATGTGGAGTATTCCTTTAAAAGGGATTTGCCCTGAGTGGGTGATCACACAAATTTGCTTTATTCAATCACAGTCAATGGCCAGGCTGCTGTACAGGTGACACACTTCTTGTAAAGGTATTGCAGTAAAATAATAACATACCATTTTGATATTGAAAATAGCACATATTGTGACAGAAAGGATTAAAAGTTCAATGTCAACATCTCAAAAATCAAAGCCAACAGCCCGGATCTTACCTGATCAGCATAACTACTGTCCGTGCCCTGATAGATCCCGTTGTCATCTTCCTTAAACCCATCATGTGACCAGTACGACTGGTCAAAGCCGAACATCTTGGTGTTCCCCGTGGCTGGATCTGTGATGACCGTTTGACTCCCATTCATGGACAGGATGCATTTTGAGTTGGCTGCCTTCTCTCTCTGAAAGTTTACAGACTTTGGTTAGTATAGGCTATTCTTCCCGTTACTTCCAAACCAATAATCAGACTTCAGAGTAATACTAAAAAAATATGAACACCTTACTATCAAATGACTTGGGTCTGGTGGTGACAAATATTTCAGGGTTATGGAATATACAATGGCTCCATACAATTCTTAGATATGGGGCAAATGTGTATCACAACAAAATAATAATAACATGTCTGGTGAATTCTAGTAGACCTCTGTTTTGTTTTTCTTTTATGGTATTCAAAACACAGTCTATGGATGAGGAGTTTAATGTATGTTAGGAATGCAGAATAAAAGAGTTCCTGGCAAGCTTTCCTGGTTACTGTAGGGATGAACAGCTGTTTTACTGGCAGGTATTCTTTGACTCATCATCATCTCCACCAATCTGCAAGGATATCAATAGTGCTTGCCTGGATACCCATAGTGTTTTAGGTCACCCTGACTCACAGTAATACAGTCACAACAGCCAGACATCCAAGGTATAGTTTACAGGTGTAGTCAAGGACCATTTTGTGCCAGACAGTGTAAAATTCATCAATGCAAAACTTCTTCTTCTTCTCCTTTTCATCCTGACGGATGATCGGTTCAGCGTTGATGACTCAGCATGCAATGTTGAAGTCCTTAAACACTGTTCTTGAGTTGAGCTTTTGACGTGAACAAGAAGGCAGGGTATTGTGATGACAGCTTGCCTTAGGACTGCCACCACTCCCTCCACCATCCATCAGCAGGCAGGAGGCAGAACATATCCGACTGTCCAAGCTGGATGGCCGCATTCGTTGGCCGAACCAGTATGCAAAACTACAGCATAATATATCAATGTTGGTCCAGTTGTCACTTTATAACAAAGAGGTATTTTCTCCATGCCCTATTTCTGAATCATCCCTACTGAGCACCATTCTCAGGACAGGAAGCATGGATATTTTTTAGGCCTATTCAGTATTGTTTGTATGGGGCTTCTTGGAAACTATACCTCCTAAATTTCCTACGAATCCTGAGAATTAGTAAGATCTGCTTTTCTCAGCCTTTTCTTTTCCTTCGACCCAGTGAATCGTGAGAATACACCTGTGAACTCAGTTGGGCCTTCATATGCAAATAAGTTACTGGTCCAGGAGGAGCAGCTTAAATTGGAAGAGAACTCCTACCTGGCCGAAGAAATCTATTTTACTGCTAAGAATGATGTTCAAATAGCTGCCAGTTTGCATAAAAGGCTTACTCCATTAAGATAAATTTATATGATGTAATAGTTTGAACACAACCAAGCAGGCTAGAGCTTTTTGATTAAAATGTTTCTGACTCCAAGGAGCAACAATGTCATTGGGGCAAATCAGTGGGCATGCTTTAAACATTTATCAAGAAGCTTTTTATAACATTGGACATTAAACAACACAATCACTGTAAGTAATTACGTGTGCCTACCACCCAGGCACTGCGTCCACAACTTTTTACAGTTTACTTTGCAAACAGAGTAGGAATACATGAATAAAAGACTTTGTTTTGACTTCAATGTTATCAAGACTTTACTGGACTTGAGATATATTGAGTGTAACTGCAAATAGATGCAGCATTGAACGTTACTTCATCACAGAGACCAGACCTAAATGTTCCAGACATCAGTACAACTCACACAACCCACAAACCAACAGGATGTCCGCCGCCAGGTTATGTCCTTGTACCAGGAGTGTTTGGATGGAGGCTGGGGTTGCTATGGTGAGGTGTCTCCCCCACAAAAAGGAACCTTGCTACACTTACTCTTGAAGAAGAGATTTATGTTACCTTCCATTCATATGTAATTGGTGGACAACAAGAAGCCTTTGTAAGCCTCTGCCCTCATTCTTACCATCACATGCCATTAGCAGAAAGGGAATTTTGTAGGAATATCATTATGAAAAAATATGTCTGGTTTTGGGAACCTGGTAGTCACGCTTAGAAGACCATGAAAGGAACAGTACCACTTCTTACTAGGCTGGACTTTGTCCTGCACAAAACCAACCGACCATTTATACGAAACAGCAACATGTAGTCTGTATTTGCCAGTGCACCTACAATGAAATACTGTCCACAGAAAAGAAAATTACACAGCTGTTACAGGAGGGTTGGAGATGAGCTGTCATATGCACAGTTTATAAAATCTGTAATGACCCTTTAAATGATACCTACAACTGCACGCAGATTTAAAACATGGATGGCAGTGTGAAAAATACCAATGTCAGGTTGCAAATGGCTTATTAATACCATAAGTCACCAAAATAAATCATACAACAAATGAATCAACATTCCAACTACGTATAAACTTTAAAGTAAGCCCACACTCCCTTGGAATGGATACAGTCTGTCTACTGGCCCAGTGGTTTGTAACCTTACCTAGTCTAGTTAGTACTTGAAGAACTACTCAGCCATTCCATCTACACAGGTCACATTACACAGTATTATGCTAAGCTAATGGGGTAAGCCATTGATCCATAAGCCACCAAAGTTGACTTATAACCACAATTGAGTTAATATAAACAATGGAATAAGGCAAATAATGCCAAAAAATCACAGCTGTTTGCCACGACTTTAAAAGATCTTCGGTGCTTAGCAATGGATAAACAAAACACAAACAAGAGATTTTGTGCTGATAAATGATACATCATTTTGGTAATCTCCTTTTGTCTGATATATCATCAGATTCAATACTGTCAATAGTTCTCAAGGATAATCTCCAAGCAGATCTACATGGGGCACGAAAATCGTATATGCTAGCCAGAGAAGGTCCAGTCAGCCAGAGAGGGTCCCTCTCTGGCTGACTGGACCTTCTCTGGCTAGCATATACGATTTTCGCGCCCCGTGTAGATCTGCTTGGAGATTACTCAAGGACTCACATTCACAGCGTACCAGACTCTCAGACCCAAGAAAAGAATAACCATGGTATAGTTGTCAGTCTCATGTCTGTAATTAAAGAAAACACACAAAAAACTTTCTTCCAGAAAACACAAGACATAGCAACATCCATATCTTGTTCACAAAATTTGACAATCAAAGTCCTCTGTTGTTTTTAAGTCTCTCCTTCAGTCTTTCCCTTCTTTTGAATTTTCAGGAATGTGTGAGGTGCTTTTAGTCACCACATATCCATGTAAAACTATTCAGACAATGCTTTGATAGGGCCATCATACCTGCCTGAGGTACTTGTTTGCAAAGTGTTACATTATATAACAGAGCAAGGATGGAAAGCTCTTGATCATTTTCTAACCCACCTCTTAATTATATATGTGCAGCAAATACAACTGCTATATTGATATAATTATCTGGTGCTTTGTTGGTGCAAATATGTATGATCATACTGACATTTGCCCCACATTATACACAAGGAATTTCCAATGAAAATGATAGTAAATAGACTTAAAGTCTTGTATGCATGACAACAACTTCAAACAAAGTTCCAATGAATGGTAAAAGGTACTTTGGCCTTTCTTCACTTTCCTACTTCACTGACACTGTACAATAAAAGGATAGGCACTGCTGCAAGCATGCTACACATGGGCAAGAAGCTTGACAAACCTTTGACGTTTCAAACTTTTCCAACTTGAATGACTGGTGTACTGGGACTTCTAGTGCATGGTGAACCATTACCCAGATATAGCCAAGTAAGAAGAAGAAGAATTGCACAACAATTGTAACAGGTAAAATGTATGATATTGGCAAGTATGATACAAATAGATCTAGTAGCAATTTATTTGAAAAAAAAGAGAGAGAATGTAAAATACCTCCACAAGAAATAACTGATTTTTTTCAATATATTCTACTAGACTTGACTAATGTGTCATTGAAATTAGGTCACAAGATATCATAGCATGTGAATAATTCATACCTGATAACTTCCCACCTAATGGATCCTGACCATTATTGATGTTAGATAGTTCCCTGGGGACCCTGTTAAGAATCTGGATTGGGATGTTCTTCATGGAGATGCAGGTGTTGGGAGATGGTATCAATACCACAGAACCAAAGGTTATCACCTATCTGGAACTACATCACTATTCCGGGGTGGCTGCCCTTGACAACTCGGCTTACATGTCCTTCATCATTGTCTCAAAATATTCTACTGATAGAGACTCTTCGAATCTATAAACAAAAGGACTTAAAGATGGACAAAAGACTCAGAAAAAAAGTAAATGACATATTTTCAAATTAAAGCAGGAAAAATATTTCCAAATTATCAGTTCCAAACAATACAATTTCTATGTATATTCTTATTATTCTACAATCAGGGGAATAAAAGATACTAGGTATAAGTTAACATGCAATGGTTCAACTATAAATTAATCTTTTACTTCTATATTGTGTCTTACGTACGTGTTACGTTTACGTGTTAGGAAAAATGGACTGTTAACTTTTCATCTCCTGTGGTATACACAGGATTTGTAGTGAGGGTGATGTAGCCTGTACAGCAGGTATGTAATATCTGGGGGAAATCAGGAGGATGGAAGAACAAACACCACGGATGTAAGGCAGCCAATAATGTGCCAACTGCATTCCATAATACCCGTGCAATCAACTGATAATGTTTAGTCTTGATATTTTTATGACCCTGCATTGCATATTTGCAGGTAGCCTTAGGAAATGCATAATTCAGCACAGAATTGCTGCTGGTATATAGCTCTGCTTTTTAGAGATTAGTCAACTCAGACCTAAGGTTCTACAAGGTGGACCAGAAAGTGATTTCAAAACAGTGCCCTTGCACTGTTGTGAGTGTTGAGTACAGCTATTCACTGTAAGCTGTCCTGGGCAGACTCTCAAATCTAAGGTAGATCCTGAATCAATGTCCCATGGCATAGAGCGGTCGGTCAACAGGCACCTGACTGTTGCACTGAGTTCATTGTTCACACGCTTTCTAATTACCTTCGCCAAGAAGGTTATGTTTTTGGTAGCATTTGTGGATTAGCAGCATAACTCGAGAAGGCCTTGAATGCCCTGGAAGGATTGTCGTGATATCTGGTATGTGGGTAGGGTTTGATGAGACCTAATGATTACATTTTGGACCCCCTGGAATCTAGTTTCAACAGTTTTTTTATAAATGATTTTTATATTACTTAGCACTCTGTAGTGTACTGTACATTGCTAGAGTTGTAGTATGTTGTTCATACCAGGTCAAATCCTTGACCCACTCCATACCCAGGATGGTCTGACTTCTGGGATAGGGGCAGAGATGGGTGGTTGGCTTAGAGGGTTTGATACAGCCAAGTAGACCACTATCGGGGTATATAGGTCCTCTGAAGTCTGGTAACCAGGAAGCCTAGTGACATGCCTGTAAAATGAGAGGTTTGTTACGTTGTTTCCTGGTGAAACCATGGTTTAACTCCCCCCCAAGGATTGATCACATACCAGGGGTGGGGTTGGGGTTTTGTTCGCGTTAAGAATTTTCGCGTTCGCGTGGAAAATTTTCGCGTGAAAAATTTGAAATGGAGAATTTATTTATAGGTTCAAAATATCAAAGTAATTTTATCATCAAAATTTTTCTCCCTTGGGAATAGACTTGAGTCCCTTGGGAATAGCACACCACACCATGCCCACACCCATGCAGGGGGAAAGTTTTCCTGTAATTTTGATCATTTGCTCGTTAGAATATGCTAATTAGTTGATCAGAAGGGAATTGAAGGTTTACAAGTCTAAGGTTTCACACCCAAAAAATTTCAAAGGAATTTTGAAATTTAAGAAAAACAAAAAAACAAGTTGATTCCCAAGGGACTCAAGTCTATTCCCAAGGGAGAAAAATTTTGATGATAAAATTACTTTGATATTTTGAACCTATAAATAAATTCTCAATTTCAAATTTTCCACGCGAAAATTTTCCACGCGTACGCGAAAATTCTTAACGCGAACAAAACCCGTTCCCCAGGGGTGTCGTTGAAGCAGGTGACAGGGACAAATAAGTGTGCATGTTGGCAGCAGACAGGTAGTCATGGTCTGTGAAAGTCTCCCGGATATGAAACCACATCTGATTCAGTGTCTTCAAGTTACCATTACACTTACAAGTAGCCATTTTTTGTCTGCCGCAGTGCTACTCCACCATTTATACCTGAGATGTTTGTGTTTTACCTAACACTAACAGTAGTATTCACCTGTTTACAAATTGTGGCTTTCTACAGACTACCTTTCACAATCTACCTGTTCACCTTCAGGTCATGTACACCCAACCACTGAGGTGAAGTGCAATGTAACCCAATTGTTTTCAGTCCCTGTGAACTTGACACCATCAAACTAGCCATGAAGCAGTGAAAACAGCAGGGATAAGGTGACTTCAAGTAAATGGGAACAAGAAAAGCGATTCCAATTGCTCTCAGAATATGGGTGAATGCACTGGGTCATGTTTACCTTGCAAGGTTAAAACTCAAGCATATCTTCTGGGTTAATTATAGGGAGGGCCGGAGGGGTGATACTTCATGTTAACTTTGTAACAGAACAAAGAGAGAGTTTTTATTCAGTGTTGCAAAACCTCTAATTGATACACTAAAATCAAAACCTCCTTGAGCAGTCCTTTCACAACTCTTATCCACCCTCCACATTTCCATAAGAACAATACCAACAAGACCCTTTTCTCTCCTTTTCAGTCTTTGAGAACGTGTAAGACAGGTTTTGATGCCCATCAAAGATTCTCCTCCATCAGATTGTTGGTGTGAAAAACATGATGAGTTGAATTAACAATCGCATTGACAGACTAATTGTTAAAGTAAATAGCCCCGCCCACCTTGGTCCAAAATGTAGAATTATACAGGGTTTGATGGACAGCTGGAAGCAGTCTGTATTGTTCTGTTAGATGTCACCTTTTCTACTGTACTTTATTTCCTGTACCCCAGGGCATTGGCTCTGATCTGTTCCTTCACCCCAGGGTCTAGAGAAAACTGGTCGCAACCCAGATCCACCCAGTACACCATAAATGTGATGCAATCAATTGCAGACCACTTTTAAGTTACCCACACAATATCATACACAAAAATCTTTCTGGTGATAAGCTACTCTAAGCTATGGTAATAAATGGACTGGATACACAAATGTAAATGTCAGTAGATGCAATTTTCGTGTGTGGAACGTTGCGGAAATGCAACTCTCAAACACTACTGATGAGTATTGTAGACTCTTCGGCCTGCTAGGAACTGTTGAATTTGACTTGATACGAGCTTCAACCGGACCAGACGTCAGTTGCCACACCAAGAACTTCCGGGCAACCAACATAACGGGCCTCATGCGCCGATGATTATGAAACCATCATTCACCAAAACAGACTGTCCACCGTCCGCGTTCTCCCTCGAATTACGGGTGTCTTTGCCCCCCCTCGAGTATCGTTAGGTCATTCCCGCTACTATTGCTAGGCAGTATAACTATAATACCAGCCCCAAATCTGTTTAGAGACTGCGTTGATCTGTGATTGCCCCGCAAGTAACAGATGAAGAACCACTCCGTTCCGCTTGAGGTCCAGAGTCTCTTTGTAAGTTTACACAACACGCCGGTAACGTAAGTAGTACTACAAACGCCGATGGACACTCACGCAAGCTGTGGTGAACCAGCTTCTGTAAAGTTATTGTACTGAGCCACAGGTGTTAGAAATACATGGAATGGTGAGAGTTTACGGAAAAGATGACTCCACGAACACACACACGCTGCCTAGTGCCGACCTACCTGATTGAAAGGTCGAACCCTCACGGCAACCTTCACGCTGTCGCTGTCAGACATGGTGGGATCAAATTGCGGCTGGGGCAGCCTTCCCTTCTAACATAGGATAGAAACCTCCGTTATGGCCCACATTCCTCGACAGACATCTTTTCTCGATATTTATTTTCCGGAGAACGGCCCGGGCACGACCTGTGGGCATCCGCTGTTACTCCGAACTAGCGGTGTCCCACCTCTGGGTCTGCACCTACCAATCAGCACAGTCGTAACACACACGTCCAATCAAACGGCTCGTAACAACAAAGTTTCAAGAGGAGGCGTGTCTTAGCGTGACGTAGCTCCCTCACATGGCGGCGCCCTGCCTTAGATACACCCTGGATACGTTGTGAAAACGTGACTAGCCGTGAGTGACCCGTGACTGTTCCTGTCACGACAAAGTTTACCTGGGTCTAACGCAGAATAAAGCAACCTGCTCTATACGTACGTGAGACTTTGGGCTACTGGTCTTTCTTGTGATGTCTTTCTGACTGTGTGCATAGGGTAGGGTTGATCACACTATTTAGGTCCATTATGGGCTGATCATGATACCAAAAGAAATTGCTTTATATTTTCGATCAAGAAACATGTGACGTCATTAAGGTCATCTTATAATTTCATTATGCAAGATATATGCACGTCACATCTCATTTCGCACAAACTTAAGTTCAAATCGTCCTACTAAGAAAATCCTACTAGTAAACCGAATTCTGTTGAACTCACACTATTTGACCACAACTTGCTGCTTTCGATTTCAGCCGCTATGGTAAGCTATGGTAAGTATGCCCAAGTTACATTGATCAAGAGGATTCCAAAATATATTGATCATCCTTGCTTTACATCAAGTCCTCATTTATGGACATTTATGTAATAATCTAAGTTTCTAAATTCAAATTAATTATCGGGTCATATTGATCGTGGGAGCCTCTAAGTGTGAATATAATTATACTGATCATTGGTTGTTGTCGAGCGAAGAGAGAGAATGTAGTTTTAAGTTTATGAGCATAGCAAACGGACAATTTCAGATTTTCTGATATTTTAAGATGGTAACGGTTCTTCTTGATTTTACTTTCGGCCAGCGCTTTCCCGTGTGGATTTAGGGAAGATAACAAAATGAAAAAAAATATCCCACATGACCCACATAGCATCCTGACTTGCCCCGTGTCATACTGTCCTCAGCAAAGACAGGGCCTATAAAGGCATCACCTCAAACAACTACATGTACTAAAAGCTTTACTGACACACCACAAAGCACAGCGACTTTCCTATGGTCTAAAAACTACAAAAAAGAAATGGAAAATAAGTCTTAAAATTCTACTTACTATCAAAAAACAATGATATAAGCTACTGCGAACCCTGTTTTGTATTGCCATAATTTGAACACATACATTTGTACTAATCTGCAAGCAGATCTACACGGTGCCAACCTCGTATAAGCTAGCCAGAGAAAGTCCAGTCAGACTCTAACCAGCGCCACCTAGCGAACTTTGTTGCTATTTCCAGCTTTAAGAGACTTGACTTCAATCGCACACAGCTACTGCAAATACTGTAATCTAGATCCACTCCTTTCTCTCATCTTTTCGCCTTTTTCACACACGCAGGCACGCTCAGAGTGGTAGTTCCAGATAACTGTCCGAATTAGCCTGGATGCCAGACCCCCAAACTCTGAAATATCTATCGTGTGGGATAGATATTTCAGAGTTTGGGGGTCTGGCATCCAGGCTATGTCCGAATATATATGGCCATGAATTGACGGACACCTTCCATTGCCCGTTGATCTATAAATAGTCTACTGGGTGGCGACAGGCATGCCAGGGGAGGCGCGGTATGTAGTGAACCGCAAGGTGTCGCCTGTTGACTGGACACCGCTTCCAGAAAAACCATACACATGTGTACTAGTAAGAACCGTGACGGGGGAGGTCTCTGGCCGTCTCAGGCAACTATGGTACAGATGTATATGTCGTATGTGACGTTATACGGAAGATTCCAAAAAAATCCTATCGACCAGAGGGTTTGTCCATTTTGTCCAGAGCTAATTGAAGACGAATATCATTTTTTGATGGTATGTCCCAAATATCTTAATATACGTAATTCACTGTACACAAGGCGATCATCTTATATACCAGGATTTATTTCAATGGATTTAAATAGCAAATTTAAGTACATCATTGATATGTGACAACCCCTGCATGGTATACATAGGAAAATATATCAAGGAATGTTTAGACGATAGAAATTCCTCCAATGTTTGTAAGAACCAATTCTAAACCCATGCTATGCACTCTTGTATTAGGTAGATTAGCCTTTAGATATATAGAGAACTGTAGTTATGTACCAGACATACTTTACTCTACCTTGTAGAATTGTTGCGCAATAAAGTTATTATGAAGTTGGGGATATTCTATAACGGCACTTTGCCGACAAGTAGAGTCCAATCAGATTGTCTCAAGCACTCTTCTTTACAGTAGGATATTCTAAAAAAACAGCATGATTGCTTGCTTGCTTTCTTTTGTTGAATAAAAATAAATCTTAAAATTTAAGTATCTATGTAAATCGTAGGAGCTTATCAATCCTGGCCAATAATTATTGGCGAGGAGCGGAGCCTCCCGGGTAACGGACGGAAGCTAATAAGGCTGGACTCCAGGCTAGGAAAACTATCATTCGCTCAACAAACTCACTCGTCAAATATTTGCATCTCCCGGGAAATTCCCTAAAAGCATAACGCACAGGAGCAGCCAGCCCTTCAACTTATATGTTGACAACTGATATCGTCACCTGTTCCTCGGGAGAGGCAGGTTCCCATGTCGGACACGGCTTGGCCGGAAACATTGGCAATGCACGCATAGAGCAACGCACACATTCAACTATGGTCACAGGTACCTGTCGTCCAAGGACGTTCTCATATCTAATACATGTTACGTAAGTGCCGTGGTGTGTACACGAAAGAGTTTTTTTTGTGGGTGACCCCTGTCAGCGAGAATAAGAGTACTGCTGTTCACACTTCAAAATATGACAGCCAAAGCAGTGAAAGTGCATCACGTATATGTGATATAAATCGGGGGACTGTAACACTTACAGAAGTTACACCAAATGACAGTTACTCAAGTGACGGGAACACTTCTGCTGCGCCGAAAACAAAAACACTTTTAAAAAAATCAAATCTGACGTTACGAGGGCAACATGTCATTTGTCAAGAAACAGCTCCTCAGTTGATCTCCTTCGCTTTTACTATGGGCAAATCAGCCGTATGATACTATAGGCCCGGGTGCGTTCTAGCGAAAGCTTCAATGCTTATCATAACATTAGAACTGGTATGCTGACATTATAGCTTCAGTGCCTATCATAACATATGACGTGGTCTGCTGATATTACACACTGGATCTATTTCCACATCTATCCCAGAGAGGAGATTGCCACTTATCCATCACCAAGGTCTTCGTCCATTTCATAAAGGCCAGTTGTTCAGAGTTGATCCCAGAAACTCCGCCGACTGCCACCTGGAGTTTGTTGTATGAGGTCCTGCGGCGGGAGAAGTAGCCCCACCTGGATGGTCCACGGGATCCATTGAGAAAGGAATGATAAACACTTCGTAATTGGTCTATTTGTGTACAATTAGTGGTGAGCATATTACTCACTACGTGCAGGTGGGAAGGTCAGCATTTCTGGGTGGTCAAGGCCATGGGGATGTGAATAACACCCCTCAGATACACATACATCGTCATGCGCCATCAAACCGTGGTGGAGGAAACCGCGTCAGTTTGGATCTTAGTCATTCCCCAACTCCACACCTTTCAGCAATCACTATGGTGTCCTTTACTCGGCAGGAAAGTTGACTCAGTAGACATAATAAGACAGGTCTTTACAAAAGGTGGAAAAGAGGTCAGCTGTAAAAATGACGGATGTCTAACGTTGACTGGCGTAATGATAAGCGACTATGATGGTGAACAAGACTTCCGGAATTCCTAATATTTAATACCCGCTCTGATCCACGGCGAAAACTCGGAATGTTCGGAGTGTGCCTTTGGAGTAGCGTCGTCACCACTACCCATGACATGGGTTTTAGCAAAACGTAAATACTCCTTTCTGTAGCTCTATTTAACTCAATCCCTCTCAGTTGATGTTATCT
Source organism: Branchiostoma lanceolatum (assembly GCF_035083965.1). Taxonomy (NCBI): domain Eukaryota; kingdom Metazoa; phylum Chordata; class Leptocardii; order Amphioxiformes; family Branchiostomatidae; genus Branchiostoma; species Branchiostoma lanceolatum. The sequence goes on along the minus strand of NC_089725.1, from coordinate 21,923,708 downwards.
TCATCATGGGTACTTTTGTGTAAATGTGTCTTGTACAAAACTGTGCTATATGGCTCTATCTATAGTTGCACAGCCATCGTGTGGAGTAAAACGCATTGTCTGACGACCTAGCTGAGCTGGTGATAATGGACAGAACGAAATGAATAAGATAAAGGGACGTAGGGAATGTAACAACCCCCAAAATCAAGTACATACAATTTTCCTCTGCAAAAACGTAGACTGATAAAGGAAACACCGAATGCCAGATTCTTGGTAAATTGGCCGTAAAATGACTTATGCGGATGGCGTGTTTGCAACGAATTCTTCTCACCTTGACCATAACGGTGCAACGTAAAGGGGGGGCTAACACTTGACTTTCCGGTTGCTTTGGTTAGTCAATCAGATGACGTGTGTGTGATACTAGTAATGCGTCAAGTCAGAGGTAAAAGTTTTAGATATGTACAGGAATAAAGATGCCGACGTTATCACCCGTTACAGACTCTCCGCCTATCTGAGAACGGCAGTGATTACAGGTTAGAAAACCGTCCACATCCAACACAACAAACACACGGTATATCATCGGCAACAGGTGGGGCCTCTGACCCGTCAGATCACTTCCTCCCCCAACAATGCTAACGTATTATGGAAGGGAAGATCGACGTGAAATGGGCCCTTTCGTACCGTTAAATGAACCGGAGGACCGCTGCAGTGGAAGTCACAGGAAACACAGTATCTCGCACCTCGTTACCTGATATGCAATACTTTAGTTACATTCTTGCTGGTTGTTGGGGCTGTTTCGCAGATAAGATTTCGCGATGTAAAGAAAGGATTGTACACGCTTTTGTACCAGTATGCGAGTCTATTTATGTACACGGTTCTTGTCGCTGAGCCGTTGTAATGAGATTCACCACACCGGTGTGAGACATAGTACGCATGTTTACAGCGTGGTCAGCACGGATCTGAGCTGTCAGTACTCTAATGACCTTCCGTGATGGTGACAAGGAAACGTTGATGTCTATCCAAACGTACTTATCGGGTATTGTGATTGTTATACGTGTGTACTTTCTGCATCTTATAATAGTTGCTATATACTAGCTTTATGAGGCCGATTCCACGTCGCTTGGTCTTTCTAATCCGATATCTACATGAGCATTATGAGCTTAACCGTAACAATATTGAAATGGCATGGCTTCATACAGATGGACACAAGCTGATGAGAATTTCACATTCACCGCACAACTTGAAGCACAAGGTGGTCCTTCTTCTTGTGTTCTAGCGTATGCCAGCTTGTAATATTTATGTGTGGTACTATCGAGTGCCAGTTAAATACCCTCACAATCACCCAAAATATACAACATCATACAAACGGTATACTTCCTGCCAACCAGCGCGGACCACAGCCGCACCAAGTTTATTTCTGGCACGTTTCAAAGAGCGCCCAATTGATCAGACCATGTCTAATTGGAGCTGATGGTCTCGCTGCCCGTAGTTGATTAATCAACGCCCAACAATATATATCAAGGGCTGCTGCTGTCGACCAACAGCGTCGGCTACCGCCCTATCCCGTTACAGACGCACAATACTTGCTCACCTGGCGGCACAGACACGCGTCCCGGCAAGGTGCGAACAGGTGAGCACGGCTGGCCAAGGTTTCCGGTAGTCAAAGGAATGCACGGCTACCATTGTGACCATCAAGTAATAGATATAATCTATAGTAAACGGACAAGATTGAGTGTCGTCCATAGATCACCACAGAAAGCATAATCATCGTTTTGTTATATTCATATCGAAATAGACGAAAGAAAAACTAATGAAACAGGTAATCTACCGACTACCGGAAGCCTACACATAGAGGTGACACAATGCGACACTATCAGTTTCTCTTCGATTTTGACATGAGAGCGACAATTAAAACGACAAGCTACTCTATTTTTCGATTGAATCAATCTTAGGATAGCTGGCGGCCTCCTGTGCCTTCCATAAGGATAAGACCCAGTCGGCGCTTAAGGAGCTCATTCCGGCGCTGCGGGGTTTGCCATCACGACGAGCCCCATTACCGAGGGGCACGTGTCCATTGCGTCCGTGGGGCAGTGACGTGCAAATGTGATAGTTTATATAGCTGGTCGTGCCTCTTGTCCACAATCAATAGCCCGCAGGGCTGCGACTCGGAGCTGTGTTGAAAAGATCCACCTGTGACTTGCTCGATTGACAAGCGTGAATACGGACGGATGTGAAATTTGTGTGCCCAGATGCTTGGCAGTGGTCGTCCAGTGCTCGTTGTGTATACCAACTCCGCAGAGGGAACTATTATCGACGTTGTTAAAAAGTACGACGGACTAAATTGTGAGTGTGAAGAAAGAGTCTTAGGTGACTTGTCCCCACGATGCAGGCCCAGTCCCCACCGCGCCGCCCGTCCTTCCTCATCGAGGACATTCTGCGGACAGAGCCGCGCGGACAGACCCTGCCCAAACCAAGTTTCACCGGAGCTCCGGAGCAGAAGTTCGGGCTGTGTAGTGTCCTGGCCCCGACACCGCGCCACCCGTGTTTTCAGACACAAACGTCAGGTAAGAGTCTATGTACATTGTGACATGTATACGGGCCTGGCTATGCTGGTCAACTGAATAACCTAGCCGCTGAGAAACTTAGTCCTGTTTTATCTGACATCCTGACCATACAATGTAATCCTAAAAGGCAATACTTGTATAACGTTGTAGGTGTTTGTGGGCATTTAGGACCATTTAGACACTTTATTACACATGATCTTAATTGGTTGTATGAGTAAGCGGCGATTAGTGGAAAAACTCTTCTTAACGTTATTGAATTGAAACATTGATTGTAAACTGATTATAATTCTCATGCGACACAGGGCATTGCCTAAATGGGAACCCTTGTTCACTTATGAAAGTCATACAACAGTAGTCAAACTGTCTGATTGTCGTAAAAAGGTGAAATATTGGAGTCTTTTGGCATGTGTTGTGGCTCCCGTCGGTCGCCGGCAGGAAGACAAAAATGGTGACCGATGACTAGGGTTTCCAGAGATCAAGAGATATCGTGGTGTTGTTGATGAAATTAACACCTGATCTTCTGATTTCCCTTTACTAAGTATAAAACACCGAAAAAATGATGTTTCGTCGTCATAAACTATTCGCTCATGGACAAGTTCGATGAACAAGATTGTGAAACCCATGTATAGTCGAAGGTGACGAACATCTGGGTAGGGTGTATCAGGCAAGAATCACGTCTGCTCAGCGCAGGATAAGCCGAATTCTTGGCGCTAAGCGCGGGATATGCGTGAGGATATTATATCACCATACAGTTCCTCAGCAAACCAACGAACATTTCTATTCAGGAGCACATAAGGCCTGTATTGTAACGAAACGAGGTTCGAATGTTTGCCAAGTTCAGTTCACTGTCATTTGCAATCACGGCCACTTATTTCATGTCATAACTGTAATCCAACCTACTGCGCCGCTGATGAGATGGGGCATGATACTGTCCGGCAGAGCAAGCGGTCTGCTCTGTGAAGATGAGTTAATAGGAGGGGGTAAAGAAAGCAAATGTTTACAAGAACCGGGCTTAAAAAATTCTGAGAAACATCTGAATGTCGTGACCCGCAAGACACACGGTCAGTCTCACGTGTGGCCATGGGGGCTGTTAGAGACCCGAGTGGCGGTATCGGGCTTTAAGTGTCCTAATGCTCGTCTAAGACAAGAAGATAAGATCTGTCGCCCATCATAAACCCGTTGTCTTACTCCAGGCATTTCAGTGAGATGTGAATCATTTTTTTATTTAATACGAAGGTAGTTAAATTACTGGTTGTCGCATCACGGTACATAAAGACTAGTTCCTTTCGGGGTAAACGCTTAACTCCCAGGGATTGGATATACATGTAAACTTCACATGTGTACATTGTACGTTGGAACGTTGCAAAATTGTCTGAAGCTTTTCAACGATATATGGTACATTTGAGATAAACATTTGCTACAGCCATGTCCAAAGAAAGACTTCTGGATGAGGTGTATATCCTTCATGGTAGAATGATAAAATAAACACATTTAGTTAGACCAGTTCTGACGATTTTAGTTGTGTCAGTTCTAATATAAGAACAGAGAGATCTTCAGATGCTGTAGCTGAGTTTCTAACACAAAAACTTCAGAATGAGTGGATATCGTTTCGCTAACTAGCTCACGGGAACACTTATCTGAAACCGTCCCGAACTTAATGATTGACACAAAGTCTATGTCAAGAGTTACGTCCGGCAACATATAAAGCTGGGATAATGAGATTACAGTGATGTGGATATGTAATGATGTGTTTTCGACAAAAATGAGGTAGCTCTTGGCAACTCGCCTTGTGCAGTCATAATGACTGCTTGTGCTCAGTTCCATGTCGGCTTTGATATTTTCGACCGCAGGGCCCATGTCGTCAGTTAACTTGGTTTATGCATTTTTTTCACCTATAGGTAGCAAAATGCTCATGTGGAAAGTGTGTGTACCAAAATCATACTCGATGGCCCGCAAAGTCCCAAACCTTCGTTTATGAGTGGCCGGCTTTTACATGTCGGTGTAAGACGTACAGACATTTACGAGGCAGAAGCCTTTACTTCGAAGTCAGAAAAGACGCAACTTGCGAAAGGACAGAAAGTAAGCCGCAGTCTAACCTCTAGTTGACTATTAAAGTGTTCGGATGGCCTGATGTATTGACTAATTCAAGCTTTCATATTTGTAAAAGTTAGAAATTAGCTGCACATGATTTTTCATGTTGGTGTATCGATATCAGTGTATGCCTCTGAATACTTCATACAACGCAGTTATCATCTTAATTGGCGTCAAATTGAAGGCCTTCAGTTGCTGATCATAATTTGATGACCCTCGTTTTTCGACAGTACATTTTGATACTCCTTTCTGAAGGATTCCTTTCGATGGACATACTTACTCATTCGACGCCTTAAAGACATGTTTGGACGACGTTTTCCCTTGGGATCCCTTCTTATATTTGCTGTGCTACAACGTTTTTTTAAATATTAGTCAAATGGGGAAAAAAAACTTACCTACCTAGACTCCTTCCGACTGTTTTCTTTTTCGGCCGGCCAGCAATAAGAAGGAAAAAAAATGTAATAACAAAACGGTACGCCAAAAATAATTACTCAAGCAACTGGATAAGATTTTGAAACAGTCAGACGTTTCAGACAGTATCCACTGTCTTTCGTCAGTGACTAACGATAGGACTGAGAACACCAGCTTTATACCAAAACTCTGAATGGATATGTTAATGAGGTAAAGACAATTTAGGATGTCTTGAAGTAGTCTTCAAAAAGAAGATTAATTCAAGACAAAGTTATGCCAATAGTTCAATTAGCTACTGTTGTTCTAGTACAGTAACTAAATGTTGCTTGTCCGGGGGTGGGGGGTGGTGGGCAGTGCATTATCCCAGGTGCCTGAAAGTTGAACGCGTAGACCGCCTTTCCTGTTGAGGGCGGGGTTGTACATCCTCTCATATATTGCTTCTCTAATTCCCCGTTCGAACCAGCGTTCTTCACGATCTAGGATGTCCGTGGATTCGAAATTGAATGAGTGTCCCTGGTTGTGTTTTAGATGGTGGTAAATGGCAGAGGAGTAGTGGTTAGCGCTCTTTCTGCAATGTTCCTTGTACCTTTCTTTTAGTGGTCGACTTGTCTCCCCAATGTACATGTTATTGCAGTTAGGTTCCTCACATTTCAGTTTGTAGATGACATTGGCTTTGATGCCTTTTTCAGGCCTGTCTTTTGGATGGACTAGTTTCTGCCTGAGAGTTGAGTGAGGTTTGAAGTTAGTGGCAATGTTGAAGTTTTGGAAAATACGTCTGAGTTTTTCCGATACTCCTTGGACGTAGGGAATGGTAATGTTGACCTTGTTTCTGTTGGTCAATGGTCTGCACTTGAGTGTTTTCTTAGACTGGCATAACTTTGTCTTGAATTAATCTTCTTTTTGAAGACTACTTCAAGACATCCTAAATTGTCTTTACCTCATTAACATATCCATTCAGAGTTTTGGTATAAAGCTGGTGTTCTCAGTCCTATCGTTAGTCACTGACGAAAGACAGTGGATACTGTCTGAAACGTCTGACTGTTTCAAAATCTTATCCAGTTGCTTGAGTAATTATTTTTGGCGTATCTTATTACCTGGATGTCTAACCTTCATCAACGTAACAAAACGGTAGCTTGAAAAAGAAAACAGCCGGAAGGAGTCTGCAACGGAGGCTAGGTTTTTCACCATTTGACTTAAATGTATGGTTTGGTAAAGTGACGGTAGATGGATAGTGGTTTGTTGCTGTTTTCCGAGCCGTTAAACGGGACAGGTCAATGCCGATGATCGTCAATTAGTCGCAGTAAAAATAAAATACCATCTGTCAATTGACAACGTGCGAACTTCTGAGACCTTCCCTGTAGTTTGTACCCGAAACATTTTAGTTAAGTGGACAGAACATTGTATACAGTAGAAGTGAAGGAGTTTACAGAGAGTAACCGGCCATGTACACCTCCAGTTGCAGATTTCCTGCTCCATTATCACCACCACCACCACCACCAGCCAACCGCGCCGTTCTCCGTCCCCCTGCCCGTGCCCGTCTACCTGCGCAGCAAGCAGGAGCCCACTCCTGAGGGCGGGGTCAGAGTCAAGAAGTGCCGCCGGAGCCGCACGGTCTTCACGGAGCTGCAGCTCCTCGGTCTAGAGAAGCGGTTCGAGAAGCAGAAATACCTCTCCACGCCGGACAGAGTGGAGCTGGCGGAGTCGCTGGGCCTGAGCCAGCTGCAGGTCAAAACCTGGTACCAAAACAGGCGGATGAAGTGGAAAAAGATGGTAAGTCGTTCCGTCGTTCCGTCGTTGATAACGATCATCTAGCAGCTAACGTAAGGGTCAAATACGCAGTTTTCTTTTTCTATAGCGTAAGGGCCCCGTCACACTTGTGCGTATAGGCAAGTCCGCATGAATCGCGTGTTAACAAGTTTTTGTTTTAGGTTAAGTTTGCAGCCGAAGTCGTTTTTTTGTTCAATAACTAGGCTGCACAACGATAGGTCAAAGTAGAAAACAACTTCTTCCCTGCAAACTTTACGTAAACCCAAAAAAATGTTCATGCGCAACTCATACGCACTTGATATACGCACAAATGTGACAGGGCCTTAAGACCTTAGCCAACGAACCTGAGTTAAGTGACATGTCCCTTGTAAACCATTTCATGAAAACGAGCAGGGTTATTTGTTCCCAAATGTTTCTTCGCACTTCGCACCCGGTAGATCGACTGTTAGCACACAAATTAATAATATACAAACTGTTCATCGTAACATAAAGAGAGTATATTTTCAGCCTGAAACTTGACTCCCTTACGCAAATCTCTAAATTGTGTTGATTATTTTCTTCCTCTCGATATTTCGCCCTGTGTGGTGTTGAGAAGTATGCGCAAATGTCCCAATAGTAGAAAGTTGTTCTTGCCGGTCGCTTTTTGCACGGGGGTACGGGAAGGTGACGTGAAATCCATCTGGTGTCAGATAGGTTAATGCAAATTCATGTTGGCACAATATAAAATAGAAAAGCGTGTACTTAGTAATGTGAGAGCTGTTTACATTTAGCGCCATTGTCATCAGTAAAATATGAAAACGGGAGGCTTGTGAGCGAGAAGCAAGTTCAGATTATAGTTTGACGTTCAGGATTTACGTCACCGTTATGATTATTTCAGTACATCTCAGTTTACATCCAAAGAAGACTGTTTCTTTCCTATCCGAAGAAATAATGACCTCTCCAGAACCACATAAGTACCTGGGGACAAAAGCATTCCTGTACAATGACTCACCTGTAAAAACAGAAATCAATCAACGGTGCATATCGATCACATCGTTTTGAATTTTTGTCAGTTCTAATTTGAACGTCGTGTTTGCCAAACAAAACAACTATCAAGATGACTGAAAGCAAGTGCTGATCTCTGGTAGGTTAGTGCATCTGACCATTTCATTACCATTTCAGCAGTTATGCCCTCTTATATATTGGCTGTCATTTGGCTACTCCCCTACATGTGAACTGAACCGAGTGGCTACGTTATTATCAAATTATACTGCTGTGGTATATGAACATGGCCTACAGAGAGCCTGGTAAACAATCCTCGCCTCGCACGTTATGAGGAAACACGGATACTGACAGATTCACAGGTAACAAAAAGGACACCTGGACGCTGGGAACGTACAGAAAGGGCTTGTGGGTATTACACTTACTTGGGTTTCTCTTGTTAAAGATCCAGCGTGCCAGAACACACGAGATTGCGTTACCGCACGGATATTGCGCTGGTGGGCTGCGCCTTGACTTTGCGGCTCCCTTTCTTTCAATCTGACATCAAACGGACATACCTCGGCCGAAGACAATAGGAAAATAAACAGGAATTCGAACCATTTGATTTGAACATGCTTTTCTAGCCCCCTCCATGACAGAAGTGCAGGTGCAGGAAGAAAAGCGTCGTGCATTTTTGTCGTGTTTGAACCGTACATCATCTTCTGACCTATAATTGGCCTGAACTGTGGTCAGAAATCACGGAAGGGGCGCGTAGGTTCTCAGTGAGCTCGAGAGCAAAATGCGAACAGAAGAGTCTTAGCTCAGCCAAATCCAGCTCGGCACCGTATCCATCTAACTCATCTGTATGCACGCCCACTCAAAATGACTTAATCTTACACATTTCACAAAATTGGGACAGTAATTCTTTTGCTAGACTAATCATGCATGCAACAGCGCTGGAGGCATTGCCATATTAGGTTGTGAATTGAGTTGACGAGAAATTTGTGAGCATCGGGATGTTCCTACAGCTTATCTCTACTTTGTCATCTCTCAAGATTTGTGTCGATGTTCCATTAACATATCGGGTCCTATATCAATATGATTTCAGGTTCTCCAGGGCGGTGGACAGGAGTCCCCCACCAAGCCGAAGGGTCGGCCAAGGAAAGAGCAGAATGACTATATGAAGGATGGAGAGGAACAGGAAGTCTCTACAACATCCCCGAGTGCGTCACTTCCGGTTTCCTCCTGCCCAGCATCATCGCCATCACCAAGTCCTTCCTCTCAACCGGTGACATCTTCAGATCCAGGGGAGCATGCGCAAAAACACATAGCACAGGACATGGAGCAGTAATCCATCATATCACGTGCCAAAAAGCCGCTCGGACAATGCCATACACGCGACAGATGTCAGCGTCGACCCAGAAAACTGACACTGAGGCATCCCTCTCATTCTACCTGGCTGCATCGCTCTGCCACAGGTTTAAGCTACTCCACATCTTGTACGAACTGATCTGGGAGAGTATCTGTACTTATACAACATGTGGACTGTAACAAACCTGCTTGTGGTCGATCTGTGGGTTGTTCCGACAAGTGCAATAAAAATGCGTCAAAACATCCAGCTGCCTTAGCCCGCACGAGTGATGCGAATGAGAAGTAAACCACGGGCAGTTTTCGGTAAATAATCCCCAGGGTCGGGACAAAAGTCGTACAGAACACAGCCTCTGCAGAAGCAACGATCATGTTTGTAACCGATAGAAAGTGAGAGATCTTAGTGCCTATGCTTTGGAAACACGATGATCTGTGTAAATAGACGATTAGGGAGCAACGTTAGGTATTGTGATAAATATAAATGTAGAAATAGAAGTTTTCGTCAGCCTATCTTCATTGGTTGTGATGTCAGTGATCAGTGATGCTGTGCCCCTTGTGAAAAAAATTGAGATGTCCCTGAGAAATTGTGAATCATGAGGAGGTAGTAACTAGCACTTTGGGCAACCGATTGAGATACCAGGCTGCATCGCATGGAACTTCGATGAAAATAAGCTGTACAGTACTTCTCTTTATCAGTCCGTCTTTTATCACTGAATGGACCACCGTGATTAATAACACGAGAGTGAGTAGACCATGATTTTGATTATTTTAAGTTGATTCATGTTTAAGCGTTTTAATTGAAAACTAAAACTGAATTATATGCTCTTAAAGGTTCGTGAAACACGACGTTCTTTTCTTTTTCAAATAAACTAACTTATGAAGGCATGACGTATTATTAAAATATGTAGTGACAATGTCCCCTGTAGGTTGCAGCAGGAGAAATACCAGGCAGGAGAAACCATAGTCTCCATCCGGAAGAACCCTTTGTGGGCGCACGAACTTGATATTTCCACGCAGGTGGTAGTCAACTGGGGAGGCCTCCTCTCGCCACTGGGCATGCTTTAAGGGGCCACTGCAAAGCAATAAAGGGCGACTCTTCGGGGAAAGCTTAGGAGAGTTTAATCATCGTACGAGGTGGACTATTACCGTATCGCAGTAAACAGATAAATAGCATTTCTTTGTCTAATCCACGACAACAATGTGAACAGAACGTTTAACGACACTCAATATACCATGCATTGTATATGCCCGTGCACATAGCAAGGCCCTATGAAAACATCTTTGTTCTATAATAGAGTAAAATTACACTGAAAATAAAATTAAGGCCGATGGTTTTCTTTGCTGGTGGTAACACGCAGCAGTGGTTGAATGGGAAAGCGACGATGTTACCTGAAGGTGCGGGTGGTAAGTTGTAGCTGACGTATTACGGTCGCACCGGGGACAAATGGAGCCTTTGTGGAGGTCAACGCTTCAGGCGGGTACATGGCGAGTGATATCACTAATGGCACACGAGCCGTCTAAACATTTCTCAGCGCGAAGGACAAGTGGAGGAGACTTTGGCTGGACGAAGGCTTGGATGAATCCAAGCAAATGCAAATCAAACCAATCACATACAGGCGTTTTCACCAATCGAACCAGGGAGGTTTCATCATAAAACCTCCTTTAACCACCCACCTTACTTTATAACTCTTCAACGGCCCTGTTATTATTGAAAGTTGAACGTACGAAGTTTAAATTGGAGTGAGGTCGGTTTATATTTTTTACTGGTACTGACCCGACAAAACCGAGAACGTTTCGGGACTCAACTCGTGGGTTTGACAAAAGTTAACTCAATGAGGTTAGATCCTTGGTCGTTGATACACAGTCCAGTAAACCAACTCCGTTAGAAATTCCAAAGTTAAAAATTTGCCAGAAAATTGAAAAAATGGCATCAAGTCTATCTAAATCTAATACATTTGTACCCTATCAAAGTTTGTAATACTATGTATTGCTTTTATGAATGACAATGAGAATAGAGGCAGAAAAAGAAGATGCACAGATCTGATAATATTCAGCCACATCCGATGATGTTTATTGCATTAAAGATGTGGAATGTGCCACACTAGAATTGGTCTATTTTCCGAATACATGGTGACATTTCTATTTAATTCTATCTTGCTGTAACCGTACACAAGTGCATATGTAACATCTCCAGAGACCATAGTACGTTTTTGCCACTTTGCACCTAAGAAAGTACACTTCACCCAAACTGCTTATGTTTACATTACAGAATTTTGGTGGAAAGCAGCAACAGCATTTTCTTATCAATTCCCCAGGTGCAACAAAGTACAGTGAACAGGTGGAAACCGACAGCACCATGGCTATAAGGCTACATGATAAAACAATATAGTACATTATACATATAATCATTGATATAAACTTTGGCAGAATTCATGTACATGTACAGCACAGCTTCTTAAAATCAGCAAAAATATTTTACTGTATTGTCCTTTCCAAATAACATGGTCAAATAGTATGGTCAGAAGCCACAACTCCAAGAACTTCATGAATCCAAGAGCATCTTCACCATATATGATATAGACAGTGAAATTGACCATACTCCTCCTTGAAATATGGTAAAAATTGTCAACAAGACCATGCACATTGATTGTGCAAGCTATGTAACAAACTGTCTTTATCACTTTCTTGTTGAGTTTGGAAGTCTAGTTGGACTCCTTATCTGAGTTAGGAAGGACTACAAAGGCCTCCTGCATGGTTGATTTGGTTTCAGTAGCATCTTGATAAGAACGTACAAAAGAATCCTTCTCATTGTACCCTTCACTAAATCTTATTCTACTTGCACTAGTTATCCTTACCATACAACAATTGAAAAAGTGAATTCATGTCTAAGACTAAATGTCCTGACCAGCTATTAATATAAATAGATATTGCTCAGGAATAAAGCATTTGAATAATCATTATTATATGACATAGCAAATATATACATTTAAAGACCAGTATTAAATCATTATAAAACAGTAACTCCTGAATACAATCTGGATACAGCCATTTCAAACAACCTTGACAACTTTCTCAACAGAACATTACTTTATTGCAACAGACACTCATGTATAACCTACTAACTTATCACTCTGATGTCCCTCTATCCTGGGTATTATTTGGTATGAATCAGCTACAGCTAACCTTGACTGGTCATAGCTTCAAACATTTACAACTAAATTCATTTTACATATATTGGAATGAATTCATCTGTCTGCGAATGCAAAACAACTCATTGCAGTTGATAATTGACAAAAAGTATGTAACAACTTTTAATCTGAATTTCTGTTGAAACTTTAAATTTGAGTTTCTATTCAAATATTTTTGGTAACCTTTTTGCCAACAAGCTATGGAGATCATGTTAGCCAATTCACATTCCTAGAATGGAAACCAATAAATAAAACTGGTGTGTAATGCCTAATGGCGGTTATACCGGCTATATAGATACAGATACAGAAAACAGTCTTATAGAAATTTCATGTGAAAGTAACGTTGGCAACACTTCAAATCTGAACTGCTGGAAGCCTGGTGACATGCATAGTAACCATGGTGCATAGCGAATAGTACGAGAAAATGACTTGTCGGCCTGCAGAACCAATAATTATGCAAATTAGATACTGATTTGCATAATAAGTATCTAATCATGTACATCATCACTCAAGCTATCTATTTACCAAAAAATCATAACCATCCATCAAGCCCTTCTTGAGTTATTCCCTTTCAAAGTCTGAACTAAAACCTGCTCCTGCAGTTCCAAAAAAGCCGCTAGGGGGCCAAAACCTACACCACTTACTCTCTGTCCAAAGAGCTATCTACCACTCAAAAATCAGTTCCATAGCTGTCCAGTTCCATAGCTGTCCAGAACACGAGATATTGAAACAGGAAGTTCCGCTGCAGTACCGTAACAAGCCGCTAGGGGACCCAAAATCTAATCATTTCCTAGTCTCATCAAGACCTACCCACCTACCAAATATCAAGACAATCCACCCAAGCCTTCTCGAGTTATGCTGTACGTTACAAACATACACACACACACATACAAACGCTACCCTCTGCATAACCTTCTCGGCGAAGGTAATAAGTATTTACTCCAGGTGGGAGAAGGTGACAGAGGGGAATGGTACGAAAAACTTAACATTAACACTTTCACAGATAGCAGAAGCTGCTTAGTGATCTCCACTTTACTTAGGAGTAAACAGCATCAATAGACATGAGTATACAGAAATATTGAAGATTTGCTACATGTATCTTGAATTTGTACCTTTGGTTACACAGTGCACCTTGTTATTTCAAACGTCATCACTGGTAGTCTGGAACAAATGAAACATACTTTATATTTTGTCTTGAAATCTTATAAGCAAGTTGGATCATTTCTTAATTTTCCTCTATTGGACTAAATCATAGGATATTGTAGGATATGAATGGCTTGAACTGGAATGAAAATGATAAGAGTCATTGTCACGGTGCAGTTGTTACTGACTCTTTACGTACAATGGATTCCACCTGTTTGAGAAACATGTTAGCCACCTGTCCACATCGAGAAGCTTTGGTATCAGGTTCCTCCATCTTTGCCTTCATTCCTTCAAGTAGCAAGGATATGTTGGTGTCAAACTTGTACTGAAACAGAAAAATAAAAGTGGCTTACTTCAACAATTTCACTTCATACATTTCACATCAAGAACACATTCAGAAATGTAAAAGCATATCAACAAAAACATGTGGTTTCTGAAAGAGAAAGTTTATCCTCCATTTTGAAGTTATGAGACAATTTGGGAAATGAGTTGAATAAAAGTGTTTTTTTATGGAGTTCACTGTGACATGCTTTTTGCTGCAATTCTTTATTATATCACTTGAGGTCTCTGATTGTTTTTAGAATTCATATCCTAAGCTACCATCACTGTAGGTGACAACTTATCCTGTTGCAGGAAGACCATGTTTGAAACTGAAATCCAAATTATTAACTCCCTTCTCCACAGCTTAGTGTACTTACCCCCGGTATTCGTGTTCTTAAATGCTAACTGCAATACTATACCAAAACGTCTTGCACATCTATACAAGACTATTTCAAGCTGTCATTTAGGTAAAACACAGCAAAACATTCAAACTCTACTGAGCTTCGTGAAAGAGTTACCTGCTCAATTGATTGATATATAGCCTTGAAAGCTGGCTGCTTCTCGTTAAAGAAGACTCTCCGGCAGCCGTGCACCATCCTGACCCCGTGTGTCTCAGCTGACTTGCAGTTCTGCATGTACATGCAGTGATCTGGTCTGTAGTTCCACTCACAGGGGAACACCAGCAGTCTCTCTACATGCACAGGGGAGGCACAGCAAAGTGTTACAGAATCACCTGTCTGTTGCACAAAGTACATATGAAACTAGCCAAGGTGTGCTTTGATATTGACTTGTGTATATACAATATATACAACACATGTATTTGAGTCCAAAAATGGAAAACACTGCAAAAACAGATGTTCCTCATTAATTATGTAAATTAAGTTAAGATATGCATAATTTGCACTTCATCATCACTACCTGCATACTTAATATCATGGAAATCCGTTGTTCCTTTTCTTTAGTAATTCTCCTTGGAAGATTTGTACAAAAATGCCCCTGCAGTTCCAGAGCAAGCTGCTAGGGGGCCCAAAATTACACCACTTCTCCTTTACATCAGAAGCTATCTGCCACCAAAAAACCAAGACCATCGTATGTCCAGGTCAAAAGATACAAAAATGGAAGTTCAGCTGCAGTACCAAGGTCACATACTAGGAGGTCCAAAATCATCCTTGACCTTCATCTTCTCAACACCTACCCACATAACAAATACTGTATCATCATAATCCATCAAGAGGTTCTTGAGTTATACTGACTACAAAATCCGGAAACACAAACACAAACAGACAGACAGACACACCCGAAACAATATCTCCATAATTATGATAACACATCTTCTTACCTGGGTAAAAGTGGAAGAGGATGTTCAGGAGATCCTGGTCTCCCCATGTCAGTTTCATCTTGTATTCTTTATAATAAGGAATGATTTTGTTTTGGAAATGAAAGGCTCTAAGCCTGGTCAGGTTCATGAGCATAATCCCAGAGTTCAGCCCAGTCTCCCCATAGTACGGGTGTCTGGCAAAGCGATTGTACCAGCCGATTGATTTCACTTCGTGCTCTGGAGCCAAGGCTGCTAGTTGGGTACTGTTCATCGCAGAAAAGAAGTTCCAAAGGTTTTCCATTGGTGACAAGAACAGGATGTCTGTATCCACATACAAGAGGGAATCCACATCGGTCAGGATCTCCTATATAGAACAAATACATGTAACACATGCATGAGTTCGAGTCTGTGACATGTTTATAAGATTGTGTTGACATCTCCTATTCCAAGAAGATGGACACAGGAAGATATGTACAGGTAATCATTGTGTGGGGATTAAGTATCAAGCCTAAATGATTGCTAGTCTACCTTCTTTTTAAAATACATTTCTGCAATATCTTTACCATCCTACATTTGATCCATTCTGACATAGGAAAATATACATTTCATTCAACTTCACATTACATTACAAATCTAGTAAAAAACAGTCTACAGTTAGAAAAGATGCACCCAGTAAATCTAATGCAATGCACTGCAAGTTGCTTATGAATCTAAGGTACCGGCAGAAAGAGTCTCTGTGATGCACACGGCCTGAAGAGCTTCTTCCACTCCTGACTGTTCTCCCCAGGAGGGTACATGATGGGGTAGATGGTGTAGCTCAGCTTGTCATGGACACTGGCTGGCCATGAGTCAATCTGGGAGGGAAATAAAGGGGTAACCATAATCTCACATGGGAAGTGTTCAGAATAGACCACAACCTGTCATTAGTAAGTTTGAGATAATGCAGCATTACTGGTATGTGTTGATGATTAAACTGTTTCAAATTAGACTTACTTTCATGTTAGAACTTTGCATGACAAAGATATTTCTTGTATTGGAGAGGACAGTAATAACAGTTATCAAGAAAAGGTCACAAGCTGGAGGTGTGTTTGTAATCATTTTTATTCTGTTGTACAACATGACAAGATGAATGATACACATTCTAAAACACTTACTTGTTGCCTAAATCCAAAATGAAGCTCAGTCTCAGCAAAGATGTGGCAGTGCAGCTTCGTGGATGTAAAAATCACAGCAGACTTCAACATCACCAGAGTTTCATTCGTCCTGTCTCCACATGCAACAACTGCCAGGTGCAAGATTGCCTTGGGGCTGAAGGGATATAGAAATAATGAAAATGTTACTTGTAAATAGATACAATGTCAATATTTATTTGTTACTACTGCAAAATCAAAATAAACAGAGCACTTCATAATCTTATGAAAGGGACATATTGATTTTTTCTGTTGTCTTCCTAATTCATCTTGTAGCGTGAACTATACCTCTGATTAACTGAGTCTCTACCTATAGATACCCGTGTATGTGTATTATCTAGACTTGGGGAGGTGGTATATTTCTCCTACATCTGATAAACCCACAAGGTGTCCTAAATACAGTATTCAGGAGATTACACATTTGCTTCTACCATCTACAGTTATTTGTATCATAGGTGGAACTACATTATATTTAATCTTGTTATGGCCACACTAATTTTATTTGTTGCTTCTCAGATTTTTTCAGAAAAAAATTGGACCGACAGAGCGAAAAAAAACAACAATTTTTTTGGGCAAATAGTCTGGGGTGAAGACAAGGGTTCACATAACATAAAGAATAAGAGGATTATTCAAAGTTCAGCTTTGTATGGCTAATTCCATGCAATGCACCCTTTCCTTTGATCTAGTACTATAATTTCAGTAACAAAATGACCTTTTGCCATGTAATATATGGATTGATATTCAGAAGTAAATGAAAAATTATAACTTATGATCAATATGACCACACCTTTTAGGTATGTGCAGGCCTTTATAATCTATTTTGGTGGCTATTGAATTTTACAACTGAACAAATAGTAAAATTGGGAGTTGAAAGTTGTGAATGGGAATAGTGATCCAATCTTTTTTTTTCAAAATGGGAAAAACAGGAGAGGGCGATTCCGAGAAGCAACAAATAAAATTGGTGCGGCCTATAGTATAAATACATGTAGTATAAAGTAATGATAGGGTATTAGACCTTTGTAAACCTGGGGGACACCAAGCTTGAGGCCTTTGTGACAACCTCAATCCAGCACTTTAAGTACACATTGAAGCACTTTCATTATGGGTTTCATTACACATAATGAAAGGCTAGTACTTTACACTAATTCGAATGAAGGAACAGCAACACTGTAATGAAGTCATTTAATGTGGATATTCATACATGTATTTGGTATGGCAACATTACAGGCCTTGTGAACACTTTAGAATTTGAATGTTTGTTAATGCACCCAGATATTTGACAGCCTACATTATACAGAATCTGTGGCTGTTTTTTCTCGTCTAAAGAAGCATTGCCGGCGATGGAAGTAGGTGATATGCTAATAAGCTTACAGCGTGCTGTTTCCTATCCGGGAAGGAAAGTTTCAATGGTTGCCGGGGGCGTGACAGCGCATTGTCTGGAGGAGGTGCATAGAGTGTTTTTTTATTATTATTTTTTAACGATCTCGCTCAATGCAAGGCCGTAAGAGGCCACTTCTCGGCATTGAACTAATTGAACTAATGTGGCATAGGTGAGAGACAGCGGTGTGTGTTTGTTTTGAAGGTTTGTAGGTTGTAATCGGGGGGAAAGCAGTGGGCTGGGAGGGAATTCCAGAGTTTTGCGGCTCGTGGAAAAAAGCTGTTACTGTAGAATGACTTAGAGGCTGGTAGTTGTACAGTGTAGTGGTGTGAATCAGAGAAGAACCTGGTAGTACGCTGAAAAATTCTCTGTGGTGGGACAAGTAGTGAAAGTTCATCAAAACACTGGCCGTGGAAGTATCTATAAAATAGAGACAGGGAGGCAATGTTTCGTCTGTGAGAAAGGGAGTCTAGTTTTGAAGCCAAACGATGACCAATGACCACGCTAATTCTCCGTTGGATGTGGTCTAAAAGGTTCAAGCAATCCTTTACCAGTATTCCATGCAGGGACAAATGGTGGATTTGTACAAGTAAAGTATGCTCTGAGAAGCGAACCAACTTTCATTGCTGCGGATTTGGCGATGGACTCTATGTAGCTTCTCCAGGATAGGGCCTTGGAGATAATAAGACCAAGAAGTCTGAAGGGGTCCACCATAGGCAGGAAATTTGCACCTCTGTGCCAAACGTTCCTAACGTGATTTCAATTTCTTCGTGCAGGCTCTACAGGCAAAATGGTTACAGTTTGGCTGATGGTCGTGGGCTGGCTGCAAAAAGTGTATTATAAGCCCCCAAAAAAGGCCTGGTAGAGCCTGCTATGCAGGCTATTGCGGTGAGGGAAATGCATGTTTTTGCATAAATTATGCAAATGAGGTCCGCATTAGAAAATTTATGGCCAGGTGTGTTCACCTTTCATAAAGGTACCTACATCTTTAATATGACATCCGTAGCCTTTACGGTAAGGTAAATACAAGTTTATGCCTAAATTATGCAAATGAGGTCAGCATTAGCATAATTTTATCCATTCTTGGGAAAGATGGCGTCTCCCATGAAGGAGGAGGTTCCGGTGCGTTTTTTTTCCTTTTTTGATATATATTATGGGCAACTTATGGTCAGATGACCTTTATGAGTAACTACATGTAGGGGATATGGCCACTGATCTTTTCGGCCAGTAGAGGTTTGTTCATTTGTACCTATTATGGCTCCCGAGTCTCCTCTCTGCAAATATTTGCTTTGTGACCTACTTTCTTTCCAAATAAAGAATGATTTTACTACTAGGTTTGGATTCCAGGCTAAAATATGCAGGCCAGCGTTGGCCGGGTCACCTTCATACATGACACAAAGTCGCATGTTAACCTCGTCAATTGCTAAAATGCCCTAGTTGTCAGTGAATATTGATTATTGCATTTATTCATGCAATAGTCAACGGAAAGGACTTTCATATGGCTCAATCTCAGGTACAATGAAAGTCTTTTTGGGGTGGGACGTGGTGTCATGCTCGGTTGCATATCTATGCATTGGAAAGACGTCCGCCAACCCTTGATTCCCATATTTTTCCAAGGTCATTCCATTCCGGTCATTAGGCATCGGCTGTGGACATGTTTTTGAGTTGATAGGTGGCTGTATTCATGTTAAGGAGATGGTTATGGACTTGTTTTTGCATTTCTTTAGTTAAAAGCCTGAACAAACATCCCTCAAGTCATGCCACAATTTTGAGGCGCGTTGTCTGAGAGGCCATGATTCATGAAGGACGCATGCCCAGATGCAGACACAGCTCTCAACATATAATATGCTGAATTTCTCAATTTGCCTCATTCATAATTAATCAACCTGACAGGGCTAGATGTTTTTTTCTTAATTCATGGATTACAGTTAGTATACTAAGCGGACATTGCATTATACTGGTATGTATAAATTCCAGGAGTTATCCATGAGTATATGAATTAGCATAATGCTGGATGATGATAGGAATCCAAATATATGGGTCAATGACTTCACAAGGAAAAATTTGATTCCAAGCAGATCCATCGTTGGCAAGGCAGTGTCAATAGGGCCGACTAGTATACACATGATACTTGTTGGCTACCTTTTGATACTGCCTTACCAGTCTTGCCACCGATAGATCTACTTGGAGATCAATTTTACCCAACAATAGAATAGGAAGGAGTCTCGATTAATGTGCATTTTTGCACTGTCATGATTTCTCACTGAGTGTAGCCTTCCTGCTATCAAACGAGAAGTACTTAGTAATGCAGTCCCCTCAAGCTTTGGTCTTAATAACCACCAAGGCAACTAGAGATTAATAGTACAGTATTTTGTTTTTTGATCATGGAATTCTGCTCTCAGATGATATGCTAATGTGATTCCACCTCCCGTTTAGCAATACTGCTGGGATCCAAGGTAGAAGTAGGAGGGTCTAAATCACCATAGTGTAGAAGGGGATCATTGTTGAGCTTCAATCATCAGCAGCGTGATCGCAGGACTGAACTACCTTTTGTAGATAGAGCAATATGATTCCTGATGTGCATAAATCAATTTGTCAGCAGTATTCTTGTCATTTCATTTGCTGTATCAGCTAGAAAAGAAAGACACTTTAAGCTTGACTGATACTTGCATTAGCATACAAGATTTATGCAGAAAATGTTTCACATCTAATCAACAAAAATTTAGTTTAATTCTTTCCATCTTTGCAGACCATAAGCAAGATACTGATATGGTACTACGTAGCCTCTACCAGGCTCCATGGACCGCTGGGAAAATAGTAGAAATTGGCCAAATAGAGTGAATTGTATGAAGGGAGTCGGCTACGGAGAGAGGGTCTAATAGGCACTGCGAACAAAGTGAACTATAGGCAAGGAAGTTATAGTAAGTAGAATGTTATGTACAATGGATAAGCTGAAGTATAACAAGATTTCTTCATTTCACTTTAGGATTACCATAAGATCCCTATAGAGGAACTCTGTGCAAGATACAACACCGACACAGAAGTTGTAAGTATTAAAGCATATTCAGTTTTTCTGTCCTAAATGTATTGTTTACACATATTGCTGTTTTGCTTCATATTGATGTTCTGAACTGGCTCAAGGTAAATAAAGCGATCTCATTTTTAAAATTAATTTCAAAGCTCTTCTGCAGTTGCTGTTTTAACAACATTTGATGATGGTAAATATTTCAAGTTAAATTTGCAGTACACCATCTTGTAACTACTTTGTAATCTCATTTCAGGGCTTAACCAGGGCCATGGCTCAAGAAGTGTTAGAACGTGATGGGCCTAAAATTATGGACAGCTTCAAAGGCATGGTTCCCGAGGTAAGAAGGCCTATTTTTTTTTTTTTAGAGCTGTGATAGTGAGGAATTGAATTATGGCTTTGACCTTGCAAATCGTTTCATACTCTCTCCAAGACCTTGATTTTAGTATACCTTCTTAAAATTTGTTACAAGATCTATCTATCTGTAAGCAATTACAAGTCAGGTGACCCAGGATTCGTACTTAAGACATCTGGGCCAAACAACCTACTCTGTGAGGCCACATGGCGTGATGTGATTAATGTCTAATGAAGATTTGTTTTGTATTCTTCACTGAATTGTGAATATGATATTTGTTTTCCAGCAAACTTTGGTTATCCGGAGTGGTGAGCCCCTTAGCGTGGACACTGAACATGTTGTGGTGGGAGACCTTGTTCAACTGAAAGGTGGAGATCGTATCCCTGCAGATATTCGGGTTATTGAGGCCTGTGGATTTGCGGTAACAAATATCATTAACTGTTCAAATCTTGTCATTGTACTGTTCAAATCTTGCCATCTGGCTTATTATTCATGTTCTTCTTCATGAAACTGGTATGAATGACTGTTTTTGTTTTCCTACAGGTTGACAACTCCTCACTCACTGGAGAATCAGGACCTCAGAGTCGGTCTCCTGAATTCACCAATGAGAATCCCCTGGAGACCAAAAACATGGTCTTCTTTTCCACAATCGCTGTGGAAGGTGAATAATCTTTTTGTGCATATGTTGAATCACCACTCATTTTATCTGATGTCTATTTTACCAGTATTTCCCATTCAATGCCTGAAATAGCCAATCCCTATATCTTAATTTGCCCTGTTTAACACAAGCTTGTCTTTTCATCACTTCCAGGTAATGCCAAGGGCATTGTTATCAAGACTGGTGACCAAACAGTGTTTGGCAGTATTGCCCACTTGACCAGTGAATTGTATTAAGTGAATTGGATGTGGGAGACATTGTGCAAAGTACACATTGAAGCCCTTTCTGACTTTCATCATGGGTTTCATTACACATGCATTTTACACTAATTCAAATGAAGAAACTATAACACTGTAAGTCATCTAATGTGGATATTCATCATACATATATTTTGTATGGCAACATTACAGGCCTTCTGAACACTTTAGAACTTGAATGTTTGTTAATGCACGACTTTGTCTGTCTTATAGTTAATGACAACAAAGAACAGACCATCTGTTGGCTGGCACTTGTGGAAATACTTTGTGCTGTACCAGCCCATTACAAATACACAAATATAGTCTCAACAATGAATTGGATTCTACGTTAGGAAGAGTATGAGCCAAATTAGGCTGTCAAAGGAGACCTCTATCAAAGGTGAAATGAGGTCCACTTAGTCCAGTGATGACCATATACATTGTACATGCATGTATGCTCGAATCCAAATTAGTGTATTGTGTGACAGATGGCAAGCATTTAAATCTTACACTCAACATGTTGCACAAGGATGTTCCTTGGTCAGTTGATATTTTTGCTGTCAATTACCTGGGAATCGGCTAGGATATCTAAAAAATTCTGTCTTGTACAATACTAAATTATCACTAATAGTAATAGACTTTAGCCCAATTACATCTCATCTAACTATTGTATTGTGCTTTAATGATAATACAGAAATTCCTGAATAGACTTGGTATGTTGGCATATCTACATGTAAATGTCTGTAACTCTGTATTGACAAGGAGGTGAAATAGATATGTTAACATCCTTGGCATTAAAGAATGACTGATCAAGATTTAAGATTAACCAAAGATATCAGCTGCACAACTTGAGACTCATTGCTTACTTAATCTCCTCCATTTTGTGTTTGATGATTTGTGAGTGAAAAAAATAATAATCTGGAAGACTTGTACTGACCTACAGACATACAGCCCACAGAGAGGTTGGTGAAGTGGACATGCATCAGGTGGGAACCAGTAACTCATAGGCACAGGGCAGGTTAAAGCGGGCGGCCTGCATGGCAAAACAGGACCTTCATTCCTCTGACACCAAGCTGGGGGCATTCCTATCTACTACATATTTCTCAATTCTTTTATCTATTAGATAAAGGCTTAAGTAAAGAGAAAGTTAAAGATCTATTACTGATTAACTGTTTTGACCATTTCAGAGAATAACGAGTTGAAGTTGTTATCAGCAAGATTGAGCATAGTGAAGAAAAGCTTGTTGAGCACTTACCAGGAAAATTAGAAAAAGAACTGTTACAAGTGTTAGATATGCAAAGCATCAGTACCAAAGGTAAACACTTTCACGATCATGACTAAGATAAAAGCTACCATTAAGTACAATATGTCTAAATCTATATATGATCAAATATCATGCTAAAATTTCATATTTTAATGGAGATCCCAACAACTGTATTTATTAGGAATCAACGGAGATATGATGTACCAAAATCAAGTTTCCGAACTCTTTGGTTATTACAGGAGAGTTGTAAGGCCCCATTCATGATTAAAAAAATAAAACGGTTCAAACCATTTCGGCAAAATGAATCGAATCATTTGTAAACGTTGAACACTTTGAAACGGTTTTGTTCCATTTTATTCTGAACCTCCTGCTGAGGTAGTAGCAACGGTTCAGAATAAACCAGTTTTGGGGAATTGTCATCATGAACGCAAAAGCGTTGTGAAACCGTTTTGCCTTGGTGTTTATGACGTCGTACACCGGGTATGTGGGCTCATAGTTTGCGGCGAAGCTTATGTCGTATATTGGAACAAGGAGGTGTAAGAAGAAATTTCCAAGGCCTTAAGAAACGCAGCTTCAACAGGACAGCAAGTCAGAGCCACTCGAAGACAACTGAGCGAACAACTCTTGGTTAGCGCAGAAAAATTAAAGTTTTTAGCTGTCAATAGGATATTTTGCGCGTTTTAGAATCGTAAAATCTTGTTACGGCCGCCAGCTTGAGGCAGTGCGGGATCACAACAGACTTTGCATAATATGCAAATTTGAACCGTTTTGGGCCTGGGTGCAAGTTTACATCGTGAACGCAAAATGTAAACTGTTTCAGGTCGGATTGTAGCCGAAACGAATCAAACCGTGTTGATCATGGCAGAGCCACAGGTACGTAGATTTAGCCAAGCAGGACGTGATGCATGGTTCAATGCTCTGGGCTTGATGATAAGATGACTAATTGTGTGTATTTCAAAGGGCTACAGAACCTTTACTGTGCAGAAGAATTTAACAATGCAACATGCTGGACATCTCAAAGGACAGATAACAACTGGCCTCCATTAGGAAGATGTTAGTTATCCTTAAACAACCTCCATTAGGCTTTAACAGTGACCATACCTTAACACGCAACCACAGGAACACAACAGAGGTTGCTACCAGTGCCACTTTGTATCATTCTCTTCTGAGGGTGCAGTTTAAGATTAGCCTTGAAAACCAAGGTTAAGTGGAAAACCGCAGGTTAGGAAATTGATTTTTTATGTGCAGCTTACAACTGTGAAAATGTGGCACATTTCCCATACTTTTTACAGGACCACATGACCGTTTGACACTTTTTTGGATGGACTTGCATACTCCAAAAATCAATTGGAAAGTTTTTAAGGGATTAAGAAGTAACCATTATGGACTGACTGACGCCTTTACAGTCATTTATGGATTGGTGGAGTGCATTTTAGGACAAGGTCATTCAATAACTAATAACATAATGACCTGATCTCTAGCACTGAGGTAATCTGGTGGCTTAGGTTAATACAACTGGTAACAGTCACACCTGGGCAACATCACGTATGCCAGAATAAATGCATTTATGTTCGTGCTAGTGAGAAAATGGATAGAGTGTTTGCTGTCAGTTGTGGGCTTAATCTTATGGTTGAAACAATGGAGTAAAAATTGTGGGTAGAAGACATCTAGGAAGGATTTTCACAGTGGTTTTAGGACCGCGAGAAACGCAAATGTAAAGCCACTGCCAACTTAAATGCATTTAAGGTTACAGTATTTTGGGTCCCTGCCAATTGGTTACTGGTCTGATGCACAAATAATTTGAATGCTACACTACGGAATGCAGTTCATAACACCTAGCCTTGGGTTTGTTTTACCAACAAATAATTTTGCAAGTTTATGTTGTGGGTATTTTGAGATCTGAATACACATGCATAATGTTTGGGACAAAAAAAAATGATACGACAAAGGTCTACATAGTTTTGCTACTCTCACATATGTTGGGTCTACCTCATTTTTTGAGCATGCATATATTATCAACCATGGTAACATCTAACAGTTGAACAGTTCCATAAGGATCAGGAAAAAAGTGTTACTTACGTGGCGCCCAGGAGTCCTCCTTCAGTGTTGAGCGAGGCATCTTGGTCTCCTTTGGAACTGTCTTGCTGCTTCTTGACATCAGCATCATCAAGTTGTAACCCTAGTTTCCTACTTTTGACTGAATTAGAATCATGAGCAATGGCAGCCACTGATGGGTTCAAGAGTGAATAACCAAACATAAATAATGCTACTGCACCAAGTCCAGCCAAAAGGCCCATCCTATACATGAATCGCATAGTTGCTAGCCTTAAGCCTCTGCTTATCGAAACACTGTCAACACAGCATCACATCCTCAGCTCCAAGGCCAAGCCAAGTCAATGAGATTCAAATCATCAAATATGCAAAGTTAATGCCTGTCCTCAGAAGGTGGGAATTTTCTCGGAACTGGCAACGGTGCTCAGAGCCACGTCAAGTCTAAGCCATGTTTTTTCCGTCTTCGCATTTACAGTTCCAGGTGCCACAAAATAAGTAATAACAACAGTCTCCGATCCTCTCCTCTGATTTGTGATGTGGCCCAGCTTTCTAAAAAATATATACAACCCTTGAACCCACGCATGCGCACCAGCTCTACATGACGTATGGGCTATCCCAGTATCCCCTGCGCGCTCCGCCCGCGGTGATTGGCAGGTCCGTGGCACGTGCTCACGCGTCACATCTCGCCCTTGTTCTTGGGAAAGATGGCGTCTCCCATGAAGGAGGAGGATCCGGTGCGTTCTTTTTCCTTTTTTGATGTATATTACGGGCAACTTTGGTCAGATTACCTTTATGAGTAGCTAGGGGATATAGCCACTGATCATTTGGGCCAGTAAAGGTTCGTTCATTCGTGTATGGTCACGACGCCGGTAAAGTGGGCGGTGGCGAAATCAAATATGTCGGCCAGCGTTGGCCGGGTCACCTTCATACATGACACAAAGTCGCATGTTAACCTCGTCAATTGTTAGCCAAAATGCCCTAGTTGTCGGTGAATATTGATGTGATTTATTCATGCAATAGTCAACGGAAAGGACTTTCATATGGCTCAATTTCAGGTACGATGAAAGTCTTTTTGGGGTGGGATGTCGTGTCATGCTCTGTTGCATATCTAAGCATGGGAAAGATGTCCGCCAACCCTTCGATTCCCATGTTTTTCCAAGGTCATTCCATTCCGGTCATTAGGCATCGGCTGTGGATATGTTTTTCAGTTGATAGATGGTTGTTTTTATGTTAAGGAGATGGTTATGAAATTGTTTTTGCATTTGTTCAGTTAAAAGCCTGAACAAACATCCCTCAAGCCACAATTTTGAGGCGCGTTGTCTGAGAGGCCATGAAGGACGCATGCCCAGATGCAGACACAGCTCTCGACGTATAATACGCTGCATTTCTCAATTTGCCTCATTCATAATTAATCAGTGCTACATTATGTAAATGTTTTTTTCTTGAATTCATGGATTACAGTTAGTACACTAACCGGACATTGCATTATACTGGTATGTATAAAGATGTTGGGCCTTTCTTTCATGAGCACAGCAGTTTGCAGTGCATGAAGCCAATGTGTACTTTTGTCAGCTACATGTCATTCATTGGGAGGGTCACCATTTCAGCGGTCCTTGCTTAAAAAAATCTGTAAAAGCTTCAATTATTGGAATAAATCAATTTTGGTGTCCTCATAAAGAAAACTATAATTTATGTTTTTCAAATATCCAGAAGAATCTGTGCTTAATCAGAAACATTCAAGGAGTTATCCATGAGCATATGAATTAAAAGAATGCTGGATGATGATAGGGATTATCCAAATATATGGGTCAATGACTTCACAAGGAAAAATTTGATTCCAAGCAGATCCATCGTTGGAAAGATAGTGTCAAAAATGCCAACCAGTATCCATAGCCACATGATACTTGTTCATGTTTTGTTGGCTACCTTTTGATACTGCCTTGTCATTTTACCACCGATAGATCTGCTTGGAGATTAATTTTACCCAATAATAGGAAGAAGTCTCAATTAATGTGCATTTTTGCACTGTCATGATCTCTCACTGAGTGTAGCCTTCTTGCTATCAGACAAGAAGTAATGCAGTCTCCTCAAGCTTTGGTCTTAATAACCACCAAGGCAACTAGAGATTAAGTGTTTTGTTTTTTGATCCCTCATTATCTTTTTGGGTGTTCCTCAAGGAATTCCGCTCGCAAATGATATTGATATGCTAATGTGATTCCACCTGCTGCTTGGGTGACCCAGCAGCAAAACTGCCTGATCCGTAGTATAGGAGGTGATCATAATTTTGTTGAGTTTCAATCATCAGCAGTGTGATCACAGGACTGAACTAGTAAACAACCTTTTGTAGATAGACCAATTAGATTCTTAATTGTGCTTCAATCAATTCGTCAGCATATTCCTTTCATTTCATATGCTGTATCAGCTAGAAAAGAAAGACACCTCAAGCTTAACTGACACTTGTATTAGCATACAAGATTAATAATGCAGTAAATGTTTCCCATCTAATCAACGAAAATTTAGTTTAATTATTTCCATCTTTGCAGAACATAAGGCATGATACGGATATGGGTGCATGTCATGGAAAAAATAATCTAAACACATTTTCTATTGAAGAAAATATGCAAGTTTTACCCTTTTGACCTCTTTATGCTTGAACAGCTGCATACACATTTGCACCAGTGGTTAACTAAACTGTAGACAGGGTTTTCATTTGGTCTTCATGTATTGTTTTGCTATTCAAAGACCAGACAGACTTTCATGTTCAAAATTTTGTTCACCTTAGAGTGAACTGTTGCACAAAAGAGCTTTATTCTAATGTATTTGTGTACTATACTGTAAAGTTTTAAACCTGCACATAGTATTTTTCTTTCTTTTGCAATAGAAAAGGTGGTCATTTTACGCCTAGTTCTGGTCCTTATGATCTACGGCTCAATCAGAAATTCCCTGTGTGTGCTGGAATTTGTTAGATAGAATAAATATCCA
The DNA here is from genome assembly GCF_035083965.1 of Branchiostoma lanceolatum. Classification (NCBI taxonomy): domain Eukaryota; kingdom Metazoa; phylum Chordata; class Leptocardii; order Amphioxiformes; family Branchiostomatidae; genus Branchiostoma; species Branchiostoma lanceolatum. The sequence continues at coordinate 21,895,458 of NC_089725.1, read as the reverse complement.
ATTTTAATAAACTGCATGATACCCAGGGCCAATCAGTATTGAAACCACTGAAGTGGTCACCTTGGTTGCCAGAACCGGTTGGTTGGATGGAACAAGAAATTCAAGGAAGTAGAAATTCAGTTGGCCGCTTGCCTGGTCTGTAGTACCTACTTTTCTCAGAAAAATGGTGACTTCCTGAGGTATGGAAAGTCTTGTGTTTGAGAAGGCGTAGGCTTGCTTGCAGACTGGAGACTAAATTTGTAACAGAGAAATTACCGTGTTCATTAAACAAAGGAAGGATTTATGATACTGATTTTATGTTTTTATGAGAGGATTTGTTTGCAGGTCTTGCCGACTTTCCGTAGCAACCTCAAAGCTGGTTGTAACTTTTCTAACATTAGAATACAATATCATCTTGTAGCAATTTATGTTTCTTGGCAAAGAATGTCAAGGCCTAGTAGTCTATCTAGTATTTGCCATTTTCCTGCAAATTTGTCACTTTTAAGCGGTGAGTTCTAATGGACTACTGACCTATAGCGCTCTGCAGGGTCATCAAGAATAAATAGCTATAATGTGCCAAGAATTTGATTTCAGAATGAAGGCAGAAAAGCTAAGTTATCAATTGTGAACATGAGAAAACGCATTGGAAGTTTTCAACCTATCCCTGTGAAGGAAGTTGAACAAAATGTCAATCAAACCAAGTGGGCAAGTAACATTCTAAACACAACAGTCCGAAATGTATAATGCAGAATGCTTCTGATTTTCAATCCGCTTGTCTGGCCTTTCTCAATGATGAAATAACAACACCATGCCCATCAGGGATGATAAAGATACATGTTGATTAAAGCTATCTTGTATCTTTTTTTTGGCTACAGCAAAGGACAGATAGCTACCGTGTTGCAGTAACACCTGCAGTTCCTGACGATGGCCGTAATCCAGATGGGACTCCAAAGCCTTCCTCTGGCGGCAAACCCAGCAAGGGGAAGGGCAAGGACAAGGAAAAGGACAAGAAGGAGAAGTTGGAAGACCTGAAACAGGAGATGGAAATAGTATGTCAAATGTGACTCCTCTCTTGATAACCGTTAAACACATTACTCTTTTCTCCTTTTTTGTTTTGTCATGTACTCATTTAGATGAGTAAGTAAAACTGCTGTTTTAAGTACAGAAGACAGAACAGAGTGAACTAAAGGAAAAGGAAGTAATAGAAAGTAGAAATTTTGATGTTGAATCTTATGTACGAGGTTTAAGCTGAAGTATGACAATGTTTCTTCATTTCATTGTAGGATGACCATAAGATCCCTTTAGAGGAACTCTGTGCAAGATACAGCACCGACACAGAAGTTGTAAGTATCAAAGCACATTCAGTTTCTCTGTCCTAATGTATTGTTTTCATGTATTGCTGTTTTTCGCTTCACATTGATGTTCAAGGTAAATTTAGCAATCTCATCTGTAAAATGAATTTTAAAGCTCTTCTGCAGTTGCTGTTTCAACAACACATAGCAATAATGATGGTAAATATTTCAAGTTAATTTGCAGTACACCATCTTGTAACCACATTGATGTAATCTCCTTCAGGGCTTAACCAGGGCCATGGCTCAAGAAGTGCTTGAACGTGATGGACCAAACTGTCTAACCCCGCCTCCCAGAACACCAGAATGGGTCAAGTTCTGCAAGCAGCTCTTTGGAGGTTTCTCCACTCTGCTGTGGATCGGAGCAATTCTCTGTTTCTTGGCCTATGGAATCCAGAAAGCAACACAAGATGAAGTCCAAGATGACAATGTAAATGATGTTTGACAATCAATCGTGCACTGTTAATGGCCTCAGCACAGTTTAATTTCTAGTATCTTGTTGAAGTCTACCATTTCTATTTTATTAGTGATTTATTTTGTTTTCCTGTAGCATCTTGAGCCTCACTGTGTAGAAAACTTATGGAGGATATTGTATGTTTCACCCCTCTTCAGCTGTATCTTGGAGTTGTGTTGGCTGTCGTGGTGATTGTGACCGGTTGCTTCTCGTACTACCAGGAAGCTAAGAGCTCTAGAATCATGGACAGCTTCAAAGGCATGGTCCCCGAGGTAAGAAGGCCAATTTTAAGAGCTGTAATAGTGAGGAATTGAATTATGGCTATGACCTTCCAACATGTTTTACATTCTACCCAAGACCTTGATTTCAGTATACCCTCGCAAAATTTGTTACAAAAGCTATCCTAGGGACGCCCCTAACCAGAGTTAGGTACTCATTTTCACCTGTGTGAAGTGAGGAAATTTGTGTTAAGTGCCTTTCCCAAGTACACAACGTCAATGGGACAAGTTGGAAGACCCAGGATTCAAACTCAGGGCATCTAAGTTCTGGGCCAAAGACCCTGCTACTTTGCACTGCAACACCACATGGCGTGATGTGATTAATGTCTAATGAAGATACGTTTTGTACCCTTCACTGATTTGTGAGTATGATTGTTGTTTTCCAGCAAGCTTTGGTCATCCGGGGTGGTGAGCCCCTTAGCGTGGACACTGAACATGTTGTGGTGGGAGACCTTGTTCAACTGAAGGGCGGAGATCGTATCCCTGCAGATGTTCGGGTTATTGAAGCCCGTTCATTTAAGGTAACAGACATCACATGCTGTTCAAATCTTGTCATTGTACTGTTCAAATTACTCACGTTCTTCTTCATGAAGCTGGTATGAATGACTGTTTTTGTTTTCCTACAGGTTGACAACTCCTCACTCACTGGAGAATCAGAACCTCAGAGTCGGTCTCCTGAGTTCACCAATGATAATCCCTTGGAGACCAAAAACATTGGCTTCTTTTCCACATTTGCTGTGGAAGGTAAATTTTCGTGTTTGGATATATTGAATCATTACTCATTTTATCTGATGTCTATTTTACCAGTATTTCCCATTCAATGCCTGAAATAGCCAATCCCTATATCTTAATTTGCCCTGTTTAACACAAGCTTGTCTTTTCATCACTTCCAGGTAATGCCAAGGGCATTGTTATCAAGACTGGTGACCAAACAGTGATGGGCCGTATTGCCATCTTGGCCAGTGGATTGGATGTGGGAGACACCCCTATTGCCAAAGAGATCGCTCATTTCATCCACATCATCACTGGCGTAGCTGTGTTCCTGGGCGTGACCTTCTTTATTATTGCTGTGAGCTTGGGATACGAGTTGCTGGATGCTGTTGTGTTCCTCATTGGTATCATTGTTGCCAATGTGCCTGAGGGTCTGCTGGCCACCGTGACGGTATGATATTATTATTTCCTGCCTTAATTTTATGTAATGTAGAGCGGGACCTTTTTTGTGGTATCAGTGTGTATTTAAACTACCAGTAGCAAACAAATTGTACTCACAAAAATGACCATAGTTTCAGTAGATGCTGAATACTTTATGTGGTAGCATTTCTTTTGAATGTTAGCTATTTTCTTATTCCTGCTGCTGGCCTTAGTGTTCATAGTCCCGTCATTCCACTGTTGTAGGTATGTCTCACACTGACCGCGAAAAGAATGGCAAAGAAGAACTGTCTGGTACGTAACTTGGAGGCCGTGGAAACACTGGGGAGCACATCCACAATCTGCTCTGACAAGACCGGAACCCTAACACAGAACCGTATGACCGTGGCCCACATGTGGTTTGACAACCAGATCGCAGATGCAGATACTACAGAAGATCAGTCAGGTGAGAACTTCACAGTTGCTTTACAGTTTACCACATACACATAGCATGCTGTTATATCTTGAAAATGAGTTATGCCATTCAGGTCTTAGTACTTTTAGGTTTGAAAAAAAACATTTTAAAAGTTTACAATAGCTTGCTCTAAAAGAATGTTTATAATGTACTGTATTCAAATATTTTACAAATTCATAGTTAATGTGCATTTTCTCTATGGTGATTTAAAAAGCTGTTGTCAGAGTTTGTTACTTTGATTGAGTCTCAAAATGATTTTTATGAACACAGGTGCTTCATATGACAAGAGCAACCCAACTTGGCTTTCCCTGGCTCGCATTTCTGCTCTCTGTAACAGGGCTGCATTTAAGGCTGACCAGGAAGGAGTGCCTATCCTTAAGAGGTACTATCATCAATCATTACATATGATATTGCATTTTTTAGGAATGTAAGTCTTATATCTTTAACTTAACAAATACATGTGGGTTTAAAAAAAATTAAATTTAATGTGAAATCTTTTTCAGAGAAACAAGTGGAGATGCTTCAGAATCTGCTCTGCTGAAATGCGTGGAGCTTTCCTTGGGTGGCGTGACTGACATGAGGGCAAAGAATGAAAAGATTGCTGAGATTCCGTTCAACTCAACAAACAAATACCAGGTACAGCATGGGCATTACATGCATTTATGTGAAGTTACATTGCATTTTGGTGATGGTACGGATGTCTGTTTGGCGTGTACACAGTGAAAGCAATGTTATTGGAGGCTTGTCATGCCTACTAATGCCTTCTCATTCATTCTTCAGCTTTCAATTCATACACAAGAAGATCAAAGTGATCAGCGCTATCTGCTTGTGATGAAAGGAGCTCCCGAACGTATCCTGGACCGCTGCACCACCATTATGATGGAGGGCAAAGAGGTTCCCATGGATGACGACATGCGCGAGGCCTTTGAAAACGCTTACCTGGAATTGGGAGGACTGGGAGAGCGTGTGCTTGGTAGGCCATTTTTGCACATCCCCGTTGTTTGGAGGTGTCATTACAATTTGAAACGTCAAACAATTCAGATCAATGTAGATTTGTTTTTATGGTACAGTTTTTTCTTTTACTATATCTATTTCAATACATACAGTATTTGTTATGTCTAGATCATGATCCTTAATGATTTTGAAACTTACCCTTTTGCATGATTCTTGCCTAGGTTTTTGCCATTATTTCCTCCCTGAGGACAAATTCCCACGAGGTTATGAGTTCGACATTGAAGACGTGAACTTCCCACTGGAGGGATTCTGCTTTGTTGGCCTGATGTCCATGATTGACCCACCCCGTGCGGCCGTGCCAGATGCTGTCGGCAAGTGCCGTAGTGCTGGTATCAAGGTATGAACTCAAAGGATGGGTCGCACAGTTTTGTTCTTGATTTCAAATACTTAATGCAGTTCTTATATCTCTGAGAATTTATTAGATGAAGAGCCTATAACAGAAGAACCAATGACATAGATAGTTAAATATATTCTGTGACTTAATGACATATAAGTGATTTCTATGTGCTATTTGAAGAACTATTTATTATCAGTATGGGGATTGGTTCAGTATGGGGATTTGTTTATAAACAAGACTTTCTAATGTATGTTACAGGTCATCATGGTTACTGGAGACCATCCCATCACAGCGAAGGCCATTGCCAAGGGTGTGGGAATCATCTCTGAGGGTAACGAGACTGTGGAGGATATCGCACAACGTCTTGGCATCCCTGAAAACGAGGTGGACCCAAAGTATGTCAGGGTTTGGTGTTGTCACTATACTAGTGTAGCCAAAGTAGGAATCTGCAATTTGATTTTAGATATGTCTGTAGAAAGGGCCATCTGATTGTTCCCCAGGCGATAAGTTAACCATATTTGTAAGTATACTTTTGCCGGGATTCCAGCAACAGATTTTGGAATTGCTTTTTAGCTGCTTTTTATATCGACAAAGGGATTTTTTTTTAAGGTTTGCAACGAAATGCATACTATATTGACTGCTGCCATGGATGAAGCTTGGTCTTCTCTCTACTGGCAAACCGTCTGGCCGCCCTACTGCCCCTAGTACGACTAAATGTAAAAATGTATTTTATTCCTTACTTTTCAGAGAGGCACACGCATGTGTTGTCCATGGAAGTGAACTGAGGGACATGACCGCTGAGGATCTGGATGCTATACTGCAAAACCACACCGAGATCGTGTTTGCACGTACATCTCCCCAACAGAAGCTGATCATTGTGGAGGGCTGCCAGCGTGCAGGACAGATTGTGGCTGTGACCGGTGATGGCGTGAATGACTCACCTGCCCTGAAGAAGGCTGATATCGGTTAGCAAAGACATTCAATGTTCATTACCTCAAGACTTTGTGGTATACAAAATTTCTACACTTGACTTTGAAAGCCATGATCACTACATTAGACAACAGACTGGTCCCCTAAACTAAAGCAGACATTGGATTTGAGACCTATGGTTTGGGTTTCATGTGTTGGTGAATGTGGAAGGACTTCACAGTGCAGGTCACGTATGTATAACTACATTGATAGGGATATATAGGAATTTTTTCACCTACAATATTACAGTACCTATTTTTGCCTCCAAGATTAGAATAGGCAAAGTTGCAACAGTCCCAATCCGTGTGTGACAAAAAGCTAACATGTCCAAATTTCCACTCCTACAGGTGTGGCCATGGGTATTGCTGGAAGTGATGTGAGCAAGCAAGCTGCTGACATGATTCTGTTGGACGACAACTTTGCATCCATTGTGACCGGAGTAGAGGAGGGTGAGCAGCCTGGATTTCATTTGATTGTACATTGGATGTTTTTTATGTATATAACATATTTAATTGTAAACTTTATTGTTAATTGAAATGTCAATACTAATTTCAAACTAATGACCCTCTGTTATTCCTTGCTGCAGGACGTCTCATCTTTGACAACTTGAAGAAGTCCATTGCCTACACTCTGACAAGTAATATTCCAGAGATCACACCGTTCCTGCTGTTCATCATTGCTGATATTCCCCTGCCCCTGGGCACTGTCACCATCCTTTGCATTGACTTGGGAACTGATTTGGTAAGTACATGTATGAAAAGATGACATTCTTCTCAGTTGATTGGTGACATGAAGGCAGGAATTGGTATAGCAGGGTTCTCCCCAGAAATTTATAGTATACCGGAGGAGGGTGCGAAGCACCCAAGGTGACGCGGCTTGGCGCGGCACTGGGGGGGTGGCCCGGAGGGGGGGAAGCTTTAGTATTTGTGCTGTTTCAAGTACAAATGGAGGCCATTTCCTGCAACTTCAGGTTAACTTCTTACCTACAATCACAAGTAAAAGAGGCAGGTAAAATCTTCAAGCCAACACGATTTATACACTTTATAACATATGTTTTCGATGTCATCTTGCTGGCTTCTGCTTAATCTTCATCATCTGCTCTTGAGAAAGAAGATGAAATCAGGTAGGCAAAGGACACTACATTCATCCCTGTCACTGATACAGAAAAAAGCAAGCTAACCTTCATGTAGGATATAAACTGACAGGAAAATTTTGATTTTTCGGAAAAATTGGGCATAGGTTCCCCGCTATGACCCCTTTCCGGGGGCCAACGGTGCCTTCAAGTTCAACAAGAAGAATAGAATACACAACTCCAAGTCATGTATTTTCTACTTGGAACCTGAGGCAAGCAATCATGGGAAAATGCTGAAAATATTGAGCAAAACCTCCAATCTGCCTGAGAAACTTGAATGGTCAAATGGGTTTGCAGCATGCACATCTCTATATTCAGCATTACAAGCCATACATTGAAATAAAACACATTATATTTGGACTTTAAAAATCACATCTGAATGAAAAAAGAATAGACATGATCTTTTGAATTTGCAATGAAATATTAATACCCTTTATTCTTCATTTTGCCAAAATAATACTTTTGTAAAGTTACACTAAAAAGTTATTCATATTTGCTCAAACAGCAAATATTTCACTATCCACATTTGCTGTAAGCTCAGAACGAGCTAATATTGAACCATACAGGTTTTGCTACCGCAAACCTGTAAAACAAAATGGCGTCCACTCGTGACAGAAAGCCCTGACTTGCCATTTTTCTATCAGTTTTTCCTGCTTATCCAGCGGTTTTGGAACCTAAAAACCAACACCAAAAGCGAAACAATACCATGAATGGTATTTTTATGGGTGACATTGGTAAAATGAACCAGTCATTTTTCGCCTGCCTTGCCAATTTTGGGGCCGAAATCTTCCGACGTTACCAAGGACTCTCAAGCCTTCAGTCACCAACTTTCTGGCCTATTTTTGGCAGTTTGGGTACTAAAACCCCACACTAAAAGCTTAAGAAAACTACACACGATATTTTCATATGTAATAGTGCTACAAGAAGTCAGTAGTTTTTCTGCTGCTTGTCAATTTTAAGAAGAATTTTCCCGAATGTTGCAGCTTGGTTGCTGAGGCCATGAGGCCATGGCGGTAAGGTAGTTTAGCTCAAACGTGTACTACGCTCCTAATAAGCTTATTGTCTAAACCCGTTGGCTGTGATTCATGAAGCTAACAGACAATTAGTGTTGCTTGCATGAAAATAGGATTTTAAAGGCTATAGGGGAGTCGGATGCTGAACCAATAATGGGATTCTTTTGTCACCGGCGTTGTAGCGAAATGGCCCATTGTTTTTCGAGTATCCGATCCATTCACAAATTTTTACAGACAATGCCGACCGGAAAAGTGACCCCGCACGGCCAAAAAATCTGCCTATTTTCATGAATTGTAGCCAAATGATCCAGAAAAATAGGGAAGAAACACCCTAGATTTGAAAATGAGTATACCGGCGCCGAGCTAGGAGTATACCGGCGGCCCTCCGTTGTTCCGTTGTCTGGGGAGAACCCTGTATAGCCATGTTTATGCCTTCCACAATATGTAACTGTTGCTGCTCATGTCTTCAGGTGCCTGCCATCTCTCTGGCCTATGAGGAAGCTGAAAGTGACATCATGAAGCGTAAGCCTCGTGATCCCAAGCATGACAGGCTGGTGAACGAGCGCCTCATCAGTATGGCCTATGGGCAGATCGGCTTCATGCAGGCCTCCGCGGGATTCTTTGTCTACTTCATCATCATGGCGGAGAACGGCTTCCTGCCCTGGAAACTGCTGGGCATCCGCGCTGACTGGGAGGACAGGACCATCAATGACTTGGAAGACTCTTACGGCCAAGAGTGGGTGAGTAGGCACCAGGTTTTTGCAAGATTTCTGAAATAGGGAATGCTTGATGTGTGCTTTGGATGTTCCTTGGTTTATTCATGAGAGATTGAGGAAATTAATTAAAAACGAAGTCACTGGGTGTCGTTAGATTTGAAGTGATGTACTATTACTATGTGGTTAATGTCTTATTTCAATGAGAACTAATAGTAGTACACGGAAAATATTTTGCATCATTTGATGGACATATATGATTAGTTGCCTTCTACAGATGTGCCAATCAGTGTCATTGCAATTCCTACCTATATACACTATATCATTGTGCCTAGAAGGAAATAGGTTGTTTCACATTGTTCTAGATACTGATGAATCTTCTGTCTTGTTTCAGTCATTTGCCCAGCGCAAGATTATTGAATACACCTGCCACACTGCTTTCTTCGCCAGCATTGTGATTGTGCAATGGGCTGATGTTGTCATCTGTAAGACTCGCCGCAACTCTCTCATCCACCAGGGAATGAGGTAAACTTTTTGATCATGTGGCATTTGTAAGTCAATTTCAAATTCCTTTACAGGCCTTGAACTTGTCTCGTAAGTTCAATTTGTGGCCAAAATCCATCTGAAGCTAAAGATATCAGAAGTGAAGGAAAACAGATGTTTAGGGGTGCCACCAAACAGTGACATGGTGACAGAAATTTTAGGCGAAAATGAGTAACTTATGGTAAATCATGTGGAATTGATGAAGGCATAACTTAGACATTTCGTCTTAGGGGTTTCAAAAGGGGCTAAATATTTCACTTTGGGCTACATCCAGTCAATTAAATGAACTGAATCATTCAGATTGCCATAAAGTGTAAACAAGAGATAGAATACAGAACAGAAGCTTTTAAACATTATCATTTCCTCTACCAGGGTTTGTACTGCTCAACCTGTTTCTTACTGTGGTATCTAAATATAATAACTGTAATGGTAAGACCCAGTAGTCTTCTATGAGATCAGTAGTGAAAACTAGGGAAGCTCATCAAGTCACAGTTTTTGACATACTAAGATTTACTTGACAGAAACCTTAATTAAAAGTATATGATAATCAAATAAAACCCTGACTTCAGAAAAAAGGAACAAAATGATTCGCCTGATTAAGAGTTTTTTGTGGAACATCAAAACTTTTCAGATATTGGCCATGCTGTCAGTTGTTGATTGTCTTTATTAGCATTGGTGATTTTCCCATTTCTTATTGACTTTACCCCATTTTCCGTTGTCAATTTGCAGGATGATTTTCCAATTTACCATGAATCTTTTTTATCATTCTCATAAATTGGACAGCTTTATATCTGTTTTGCATACCATGTCCCCCATTTTCCCCTCTCTCTCTTCTCCTTCTGTTATCCATTCTTTCGTTCAAACAATCGACTGTTGAGCGTCATTCATTCATTTGTGCAACGATTATCTAAAAATGCAGCAGGTATGTGATATAAACAAATAAGCCTGGCTTATTTTGTTTATCTTCATTTCTGCTTTTGGCACATTGGCTTATCTGAATTCTTGATAGTTGGCAGAGTGGCTGTTGGCTTTGCATTTATAGTATACTGTATTGAATGTGATTTGGCAGTGTTTTTTAGATTGAATATCTCCCAACTTCAAAATTTTTTCTAGGCTCAAGTTCTTTATATATCAATTTATGTGTAATTTGTAACGTTAATCAGTACAATGTTTCATAAAACAATTGTTAACAGTGACCAAGACTTTTTAGTGATTTTGAAAACTGTATGAAGCAATGGGTCTATTAATACTTTGTGTCTTCACCATAGGAACAAGTGGCTGATCTTTGGTCTGTTTGTGGAGACCTCTCTGGCTGCCTTCCTGAGCTACTGCCCTGGATTGGACCAGGGTCTGCACATGTACCCTCTGGCGTAAGTCTGAAATCATCGCCTGTTAGCCTTGTAACCAATGCAAAAAGATGTTACATTGAATGCCAGGAAAATTAGAAAAAAGGAAAAGATACCCAAACATGACTGTGAACATTGTTTCATTTTTATCCTCGTAAGATTCTATGATTGTACAAAGAATACCTCTACAAGGGATGCTTCATAGTTACTGTACAACTACAAATCAGATGCTACAGCTGGTACATTTGTGTATTTCAGCGGATCTTGGTGGCTTCCAGCCTGGATTTACAGCTTCCTTATTTTCGTGTATGATGAGTGCCGCAGGTTCGTCCTTCGCCGTAACCCTGGAGGTATGGTTGATTTTATTTTATTTCCAGTTTCAGTATATATCATGTTAAGAGGGGTCTACTCAAGTACTCATATGGATAGTCTGAAAGACATCCTTTGTGTGTTGAGAAAAGGAGACACCAGATATGCTGAAAGGGTATGAATAGGCTGGTTCTCTATATACATCCACTCAGGACTGACTCTGAGAAGACCAGCATAGCTACTTACATGTGGGAGCCAGGAATAGCTTTTAAGCATTTCAAAGTTGTCTTGTGATGCTTTATATGTGTGTCTGTTGCCTTTCTCCTCCTGACAGTGTACGTGGTCTTTGTGTGTATGTGTGTGTGTAACTTCTCAAACTTCAGTATTGTTGTGTTCATGATGTGCCTGTGACCTGTGCTGGTCCTCTCTGTGTGTGGTATTCTGTCGCACATGTATGTACTCTGTCTTACTTGCTGTTGTGCCTCCTCATCTTCACCAGGCTGGATAGAGAAGGAGACTTACTACTAAGATGTAGTATGAAGGTAGCATTCCTAGTAGTCCTCTCTTTCTCTCTTTACTCTCAAGTCGACAGCACCTGTGCATGTAGTTGACTCGGACATAGAGCCGCATCAAGTTGTACGACACTGTCTTCTGTGTATAGTGTAGCATGTGTTAGCATATTTTCCCCATGGTCCTCAGCCAAAGATTTTTAGTGTTAGCTAAATTTACTTTATTACTCCGTATGATTTGTTGAGTTATGATTAGTTGAGCATATGCACTTTATCGAGTTTATTTAAGACCATTGCAGTTGGAAGACGCATCTTCAAGTTTGCATTTTCAAAAGTACCGGTAGCGGTATTTTGTTTTGGAATGGTATTTTGTTCCTGTATATTGCTGTGTAGAAGTTATCCAAAGGATTTAGTGACTTACACAATGAAAGTTTTTTTAGTTATTAACACAATAGCACATCAGCATCCAATAGCTGACTTGGATACATTACAATTATATCATATTATAGATACCATGGTTATTCTTATCAACAATTCCAGTTACTTAAGCAAGATTAGAGTGTGCACACATACATAAAGGAATTGACAGAAATAAAAAAAATGTCCATGTCCATGCTTAATTGGCCCTGGCATCAATGTCAGGGCCACATCATTGTACACTCTGTGGCAATGTATTTTGCTGCAGCCCCAGCTCTCATTGAATGTGCAGTACTTCACACACATTAATCAGTGACTAATTTTCCTTCACTGTAGAAATCTACTAATAGTTTATGCTAATCAGTAAATGCAAATCATATGTTTAGAGACTTACAGTATTTTCTCTTGTTCATTCCCTGCAGGCTTCGTAGAACGGGAGACCTACTACTGATCCAGTCTTCTGGTTCTGCTACTGTTTTAGTTATTAGTGCCATTAGAACAAGGACATGGTGGTAGACAACTTAGAAGATTTGTCAGTAGTAACAAACTGGGTGAATGGTTTGCACATAAACATTCTACTAGCTTCACCAGTAGGTATCAAGAAGTAACAAACGCTGATTCTGAAAATGTCAATATTATATGCATGGATTAGGCATTTGTCAATACAAGACTTTGCCTTTGTTGATTGGTTATATCTTTTTTTACCATCCGCATTTCTTGTATTTATTGGTAGATGTCTGGTGTTGACATGCATGTAAAGAATTCAAGGAAGTTTATCTGACAGATTTAAGTAGCTGACAATGTTGTAAAAGAAGAATTGCCATCAATATTCGAATGTTAATAATTCTTCAAACCATTCAAAATAGTTTATGTAGATTTGTAGTTGTTAGTGACTTGTACTAGCTTTTTTCTTTAACTTAGTTAACTGTAAATTGTGTATGTTTTGTGACAGGATGAGCTTACGACTGCCTGAACCAGTACACCCCCACCATTCATACTAGTTGTGCACATGTACAATATATATATATATCTGTCTTGCTCAGTAGATAAACAGTTACAGCTTTTTTAAAGGCTATTTTACAAAATTCCAATGCATGGGATTAGCAGGCACCTCATCCAAAAGTTTTGCTTTGTTGTCTGATAACGGTAGAACCTGACCTTTCCTAAATGGTCATGAAAGTCAATGTAAAAGCAGCCAGACCAATAGAATGTTACGATATCCTCCAGAGATACAGTGAAGTGCTGTGCAATGATTCCCTATTCTGAAGACTTAAAACACAACACTCAAAACTGACCACTGTCTAGTGTTCAGTGTTTCCTTCATTGGCCCTAAGGGACACATGACTTTAAACAAGGTTGCAGTTGCAACCAAAAATACACAAAAGGTACACAAGAGACATCTCTATGTCACTGACCTTCCACAACCTTGTGTGCTACATACAGAATTGTGGAATGTGTAACTCCTCAATATACAATTATATACCAATAGGAAATAAGAAATATATCTAAGAAAATCATACCCAGATTTCTTGATTAAATCTCACCCAAGACAAAAGCCCTGACCAACATAAAAGTGATTGAATAGTTCATTTGATGATTTCAGGACACGCTTTGACTGTACAAATATCATCTTCCACCATATCAGCACTTTGCTTTGTCTTCTCTATCGTAATATAACAAGGACCACAAAATTAAAGACATGGAAGATATTATTAACTTCTTTTAGTGAACTAGGTTGAATCCTGTGTGTGATATTTTAGTGCAAAGTTAATGTACAATGTCTGACAAAGATGTACTTTATTGATGTTTGGCCCAGGTCAGGAAATATGAATGCAGTAAGAGAGGGTGAATCATTCTACTAACCTGCTATAAATAAGTATCATTCTTTTCATGGTGTGAGTGAATACCAAATCTGTTTAAAACCCCTTCATTACCTTATTTGAGTTAAGTGTGTCTGTTAACATTTTCTGAGTCATTTGCTGAAGACATCTGTTTATTCAGAAATGCATTTTATGTTTTTAATGTGTTAATTCAGAACTGCATCTATTTTTAACATTTACTGTACCATCACTAGTTGTGTTTTTAAATTCCAATGTTGATCTTCCCTCTGGCCATGCTGCAATCTTGCAGTGTTTATTCTTGCATGTATGTGCTCAGAGTTGTAGATCACACAAATGTTATCAGTTTCTGAAAAGTCATCTTGTTGGAGACCTGGGTTTGTCAACCATATTAGTGTAAAGAGTGAATGCCATCACACAATCTTACACAGACCATCAATAAAGAATGTCTTTTTAGGTCTGAATATGGTGTATCGTTTCTTTATTGTTTGAATGTTTTAATCTTTCAGCCCTACAATGATCTGCATGTTTTTAAGGATTTATGATTAGTTGATGTGTACAACAACAATTAAGAAATAGTTTTGTAATCCCAAAACACCATACCAGTGTGAAAGTGAGTGGGTGGACAATTGTATACTGTTGTATGAATGAATGCATCAGTGACAATGTATGGCAATTTACAGACAACATAGGTAACAATCTAGTTCTATCTAAGAAAATTTCTAGTTACTTTAAGACTATCCAGTGTGATCTACAGTAATTGCAACATGTAACTAGTACAGACTTGCATGCTTCTAGGCATTGTATCGGTAGTAATCTAGAGCAATTTACAAATAAAGTAGGTAACAATCTAGTTGTATCTAAGAATATTTCTCATTACTACAAGGCCAGCCTGACGAATCACGCTCCTAGTGTCCAGCCGGTCCCGTAGCCGCCTTTAACCCTTGGGTGGGGGTCAGTAACCTCCGGCTGAGAGCTTGTGTAAATACAGGCTACTACAAGGCTACATCGAGTGCAATCTACGGTAATTACTACATGGAACTATAGCTAATACAGACATTGTGTTGCATGTTTCTAGTCTAATTTGCGACTTAACATTTGTCAGGTCTCATTAAGGAATTGTACAGTTTCGTTTTTGCATAGCGTGGTAGATATATTGGGTAATCCCCCGGTGGAACCGTCTCCCAGAAGAAGTAATCAATGCTCCCTCAGTGAACGCTTTCAAAGCCAGATTCGACAGGTACATGGAATGTCACCCTGTTAAGTACAACCACAGAGCTTTGGAACACCCACACAAACCCACCATGACAGTTGAGGGAAAAGGAATTCAACAATGAAGAGCGGTCTAAACTGGAACAGTCCTACCTGACCGAAAATTCTACTCTACTCTACTCTACATACAAGAAAGTAACAGATGTCTCAATGTACCTGGGTACGATAGTGCATTACATATGCGCAAATGACTCTGGGTACGAGACTGTATGAGATGGCGCACCCCTACGTGTGAATGGTCTCGTCCAGACGCCATAGTAACCACTCTGTTGAGAAACGCAAGATGGCGGACAGCGAAGAGACTGCAGCGGACACTACAGCAGGTAAGGGCCGTTACAACTGTCTACACTATTATTGAGTAAATCCGAGCACTGACATTTGTGGCAGTAATCATCAGTGTTGAGATAGGATGGATAATGCGTTCCCAATGCGAACGATTTCTATGTAGTACAATAGAGACAGTAGAAAAACACTAGCAGACGTAACGGTAGACTACCTTGCCAAATTATCTACACAAATTTATCACAGAGAAAGGTATCGATCCAAAATCACAGATCACCTCCGCTTTATTGAAGCTGTAGATTGGAGTTGTTTACTGCAGTGTTAATAACCAAACATCACACTGTCACTTGGACATCGCTTGGCACTGGTATTGAAACTGACAACAAACGACATAGAAATGTATGTAATGTTTGTAGATATTTTGATGACCTTTCCATCTTTACCTACAGTATCTTCTGTCTGTGTAATGTTTTCTCATTTCAATAAAAAGAAATAGACCATGAATACCATTTAAACAGCTGCTTTGAAAAGAAGGTAGTTACGTGAAGCTCACATATGTCTTATTATTGTCTACTGTCAAGAGCAGATATTTACTGATAAGGAATCTCATTTTCAAACCAAACTGCTGGCAGTTGATTCACAGCGGATGGAGTAAGGTATGTTTATTTTTGAGTAGGTGATCAATTTCAGAAGGTAAAGCACTTATCGAAAGGCACAAAAGGTAAAGAAACAATTCTTATATGACTCCCTCCCTTGTCATATTGCTGGTCTAATTTTGCCTCACTGGTACATATATGCATCAATGTTTCGAGTACTTTGCCTGAAAGGGGAAATTCCCGTCTAATTGATTGACTTTGGGACAATGTTGTAGTTGAATTTTCATCCCTTTTTATCCACCAATCAGTGGACCCTGAGTCAGGTCAGTCTGAGGCTAGTGCTGCCTCAGACAGTGTGCCAGTGCGCAAGTCTAAAAACCTGCAGGAAGCAACCCAACATCTGAAGGAAGAGGCTCTACGTCGCTTTGTCCTAGAAGGAGGAGAGGAAACATCTACAGATAAAGGCCCTACTGGTCCTAGTGCTGATTCAACAATGCTGAAGAGTGGCAGTCCTGATGATAGGAATGACCAGAGCAGTGATGCTCATGCTCAGTCTGCAGACAAAAATACTGCTGATACACGCACTGTAGACAACATGCCGTCCAAAGTTTCTGACACTACCACTGACAAAGGTCCTGATGGTATGCAAGAAAATGCCCACTCAGATGATGGTACTGTTCCCACCCATACAGCTAATAACGTTACTGAAGGTACCCATCAAGATACCCATGTTATCAACAAAGATACCAATGATACCTACGCTATCCATGAAGATGATGCCCATACTACTGCAGAAGGTGGTGCAGCAGTACCTGCTGCAAAGGAGGTCCCTACTGCAGATACTAGCACTGCTGGTAGCTCTGATAAGCAGGATACAGCAGTAATGGCTGCCACATTGGAGCCAACTGGAGAGTCAAGTCAGTCCAACATCCCGGCAAATGGGAACAGTGATGTTGTATCTGGGAAGGAAGAAGACCCTAGGGCTGCCAGGATCCAGGAAAACAAGGATGGAACTCTGGTCCAGCAGCAGAAGACAAATTCCCACTCACCTGACAACAACCCAGAGATGATTCCTTCTGGTAGGATTTAATGGATAGCCAATCTCTGCACATACGGAGCTGAAAATGCACTAATCACTGCACCCCAATCAGCAGCATCACAATCTGCATGCCCTGCACTTTTGCGCACTAATTTTCCCAATCCCCGTGTAATAAACTGATTTCTTGCATGGCAGTAATTTAAGCACTGCATGAAATATAAATCATGCGATGAACATTGTGAGCGTATCTGGTGCAATATTCAGAGATCTGTCACTTCTTCTATGGTAGTTGCGCTAATCTTTGTATCCTTTGAAAATGTGTCGTAAAATTTCCTTGCAAGATAGTCTAAGCACCCCTGCACCATTATCCATTCGCCTGTAACCATCCACTTTAACTCACAATCACCAGCAGTCACAGATTATCCTCAATGCCACGAAAAGCATTACATTCACCCACTTTCCTTTAGCTCCAGTGCATGGTATACATAAGCACAACAAGCCATATTAATCATCCATATTGCCTCGAGTAACAGAAGATGAATAGATACACCCCTTTCTTTCCACATCCAGACAGGTCTCCCCAAAGACAAAGATGTCTGAAATGTCAAAGCCATTAGAATCCAGATATCTCCCATTTCCCTTGCCTTATCTTCCCTATAACATACATGTTCAGTGCTTAGATAAAATCTGTGGTTAATATTCATCATACTAATCAAATTTATGTTTATCAATGTATAATTTATTTCAGAGTCAAACCAACAGGAAACAGCTGTTCCTCCAACTGATGATGTCACAAATCCTCCAGATCCTGCCCGAAATGGAGAAGACGTCGCTACAGCAGATGGTAAGTTGATGCATACAGGCTTAATGATACATTTTCTGATGTTGGAACATCTGTATGTGATATTTGTCAAAAGTCTTTATCTATCTACATAGTACTTCAACACTTTGATTCTAATCAAACTGCATTGTGAATGCATTCCAGAGCCCAGCCCACAGGAAGTACCTCCTGCAGAAAGTAATGATGCAGCAAATGTAGAATCCTCACAAAATGGAGCCGAGGCTCCTGCAGCAAATGGTTAGTTTCAACTATAGCTTGTTACTTGTATGTTACCCCAATTACAAATTTTTTTTTTTTATAGATCAGTCTTTTTATTGCTTATAACCAACATAAATTTTACAAAAAGAAAATCATGGCAAACATACAGAAAATAAAGGCACATGTGTGACAACAAAACTGAAACTTAAAATCCAAGAACAAAAGAGTATGATCATAAAATGCCGAGAGAACCCCTATCATTGTACAGGAAAATAACGGAAATTAACTAGATAGAACAATATGTAGTTCCCCCCACTTCCCAATGTGTTTCTGAATCTTATTTTTGCGTTGGGCAATAATGAATTCTAATTTTTGAAAGTAGGAAACAAATGAAATAAAACCAGATAAATCAACATGTATTTTACGATATCTAAATATATAACATTTACCTAATAGAATAATAAGATTTGACAGAACAGGGCATCGGTCGCTTAGATCACCAAGGACAGTATTAAAAGCATTCATATGTAAATTTATCTTTGTCAAGTTAAAAAACCAACCCTGCACTTCAGCCCAGAAATTAGCTACAATTCTACAATTCCAAAATAAATGTATGGTTGTTTCCTCCTCTTCATGACACAGACTACATAGAGGGGAGTCTACCAGGCCCCAGGTGTATAGTGTTTTGTTTACTGTTAAGAATTTAAAAAGCGTCTTAAACTGAAACATCCTTGTATAAGTATCAATTGTGAGCTTATAAGGTAAGCAGTAAACTTGTCTCCATGGGATAGGAGTGTTAAAAAGTTCCTCCCAAGACAGTTGTATTCTATACGACGGTTCACAAACCTTGTCATCGTTGATAAAAAAAAGGTACAAATGTTTATTGATGAGTTTTTTTCTAAGCCAAGTTGTGTCTCTACAAATGGGCATGCAAACTTGTAAGATATGAGATGCTTTCTTTAGTAATGCTTTCCAGTGAGCTGGTATAGCAGAAATTAACTGATTGTATTGTAATTTTGTACACATATCCCCAAATTTTAGAATGAAATTTTCATAAGAAAGAAATCTATTTTCTAAATCCAATATATCATTAAGAAATCGAACACCCCCAGTATCAAAAGCTGAGGAAAAGAATGGTTTTTGACCAATACATATATTCGAGTTCAAACAGAGAAGCTGTTGTTTGACCTCGTCCACACCCTCTGGGGGTCGGAGTTGGAAGCGCAACCAATATTGTATGACCTGTCTGAAAAAGGAAGTTATTGGCGGATTCTTACCCATAAAATTATCAAAATCACGGACAGAAAGTTGTACAAAGGGGAACAAGGAAGTCCGTAACCATGAACAAGACATAAATAAAAACTTGGAACAGAACCATTCTCTGTTTAACTGTAGCTTAGGAATCCAAGAGGCTTTTAGGGTGAGATCGACAGACCGCAAGTTTCTTAGCTTCAGTCCCCCCTGTTCATAAGCACTGTAAATAGACTTTCTACTAACTCGCTCCGGCCCACCTCCCCATAGAAATCGAAATATTTTCTTTTCATATTTGACAAAAAAATCAGGCGGTGGGGACGGAAGCGAGCTAAGTAAATATATAAATTGTGATACAATAAGTGTGTTTATTAAAGTAACTTTACCCATGAGTGTTAAAGTCTTTGTCTTCCAAGGAAGTAAAAGTTTATCGATCTTAGTGAATTTCCTATCAAAGTTTATACTAATTATATCCGAAAATTGTACAGGAATATGAATTCCCAAAAGGTCGATGGGGCCGTCTGTCCATTGAATTGGCAAGGGACAAGGAAGATAGAAATGTGTACCCTTTAAAGAACCTATACGTTTTATTTTACATTTATCGAAATTTGGAATTAAACCAGATAATAAAGAGTAATCTTCTAAATCTTTAACTAATGAGTAGAGGGAACCAAGTTTCGGGGCCAGGGGGAAATTAGAATCATCGGCATATTGAGAGATTTTAGACTCTATACCATACGTAGTTAATCCTTCTATTCCAATATTATTTCTTATCTTATTAGCTAAAAGTTCTACTCCTAAAATAAACAAATAAGGTGAAAGAGGACAGCCTTGGCGAACTCCACGGGACAGCATGAAGGGGTGGGAAATATGTCCATAATTGATTACCTTACTACTTATATCTTTATACAAAACTCTTATCCAATCAATCAATCCCGCACCAAAGCCAAAGTATTCGAGTGTTTTGAAAATAAAATCAAGTCTAATAGTGTCAAATGCTTTTTCAAAATCTGCAACAAAAATTAAACCAGGTAAATCATTACGTTCATAATATTCTATAATTTCTAAAATCCGACGTATATTGTCACTAATGCACCTCCCTTGTAAGAAACCAGTCTGATCATATGATATTAAATTAGGAATTATTTGTTTAATACGCAGGGCTATACATTTGGAAAGAATACGCGAATCACAGTTCAACAATGTCAAGGGCCGCCAGTTTTTAATGTGAGACGGGTCTTTATCCTGTCCCGTGGAGTCTTGCTTTAGTAAAAGAGTAATAAGACCAGATTTTTGGGTGTCGGTTAAATGCCCCGTTTGATAAGAAAAGTTAAAGGAGTCAAGCATGGGTTTCTTAAGATACTTATAGAAAACTCTATAAAAATCAACAGGTAGGCCGTCTAATCCCGGTGCTTTTCCAGATGAAAATGACTCTATGGATTCTTTGAGTTCTTTCTCAGTAATTTCCCCTTCACAGCTGTCTCGTTGATCAATAGATACAGAGACATGGGGTGGGTCGGGAAAAAAATATTTAAAAGTATCGCTCTCTAAAGACATCGGAGATTCTTTGAAAGAATAAAGGTCGGAGAAAAACTTAACTTGTTCGATTAAAATATCTTGAGGGTCGGTCATAACCAATCCCTCAGCCGTAACGAGTTTAGTTACATTCTTCCGCATGTTTCCTCTATTTATAAGATTCAAAAAGAGTTTTGTACATTTTTCCCCGTGTTCCATCCACTTGGCCCTCCCCCCTCTGATCATATTACTGGATTTAGTTTGGTATAGTAATTCTAATTGCTGTTTTTTATTTTGTAATATTTGAAAGGTGTCTGAGTTAAAATGTGTATCTAATACTTTTTGCAGTCTGTCGATCTCCCCAGAGAGAGAAAATACAGTATCTTTATTTTGTTTAGCTTTCCATGAAGAAAATTTAATAATATGTCCGCGAACGGAACATTTAAAAGCTTCCCACACAACGTTTGGACTAGCAGAATTAACATTGAAATGGAAAAAATCTGTTATGAATTCTGAGGTTTCCTTTATAAAAGTTTTATCGTATAACAAATCCTGGTTCAGCCTCCAATACCCACGTCCGCGAGGTATAGTAGAAGTGGTAACAGTGAGACCAATGAGCGAATGGTCCGACCTTAAACTATCCTCTATACAAGCGTTACCTATAGCAGAAGTTAAGGAAAAAGAAGTTAAAAAATAGTCAATTCTACTGGCCTGGTGCCTCCGTCTCCAAGTATAACGTGTTGTTCTGGGGTTATAATATCTATAAATATCATGTAAATCTAAGTTAGCGCATAAAGAATTAATTGCTGTACGACACTTAGGATGATAAACTGCAGCGTGATGCCCAGCTCTGTCAATCTCCGGGTTCAATATAGTATTAAAATCACCAACAATAATAGTATTTAGATCTGACGCTATGTGATTGTGTATTGTTGTTTCGAGGTTATAGAAGAAGTCTGGGTCATCAGAGTTAGGGGCATAAATATTGGCCAAACAAAAACGTGTAGAATCTATAGTGATATCTAAAACCATCCACCGCCCTGAGTCGTCGCTCAGGGTCTGGTGGATGGTATAGGAAATATTCTTCTTGAATAAGATTAAAACGCCTCTACTATTACTAAGCCCGTGGCTAAATAAAACCGGGGCCCCCCATTCTGATTGCCAAAGATCTTCTTGTTTTGCGGTACAGTGGGTTTCTTGTAAACAACATATATTATATGGTTTGTCCGTTAACCATGCAAATATTTCGTTTCGCTTTTTGCGGTCACCTAACCCGTTACAATTAAAACTACATATATTTACTTTTGATAATGTCATCAAAGCTGGAAAGTAGAAAAGATATACCGAAGAAATCAAACAGGGGAAGACGACCGCAAAAGGCAAAATAAACAGTAAAAAAGCAGTTTTTGTCAATACTAGAATGATAAGGGGTTCTCGTAAATGATGATAACATAATGTATATGAACTCAAACACATTCAACCTTAAACATATAAAGACGGGATACAGTGTGCCATGAATGAAAACAAAAAATACACAACAGAACATTCTTTTGTTAAGGCCAAAAATTCCAGTAGTCCAACCAACTACGTACAACCATCCTTAAATGAAAGATATAAACCATTGCAAACTGATATGTGGAGTAAGCTCCAAAACAAACAATAATCATTTTCAAAATTCAAACACAATGTCATAAATGTCAGTAATATATAAGATAAAGTCAAATCAAAACAAAACTTGAACTCAGATTCTAAATTCAACACAAAATCGACCTTCCTCTCATATTCACTGATTCCCTTACCAGATATGAAGTTAACTCAAAATCATAAGAATAATCCAACTCAAACTGACTTTCTACAGACAGTGAAAGATTCAGAAGTTGTCCTTTTAATTCTGAAACTAAATCAACAATCCACCTCCGAGTCAGTCATGTAATAACACGAGGTAAGGATCAAACTCATCAATCATCCACCTAGTCAGTCATATAATCACAAAAGTTCTGGAACGAAACTCATCAATCAAGCTCAGAGTAAGTAATGTAATCACGAAAGTTCTTGAACAAACTCATCACTCAAACTCAGAGTCAGTCAATTACAAATTGCTAACCTTGAATATTTCTGAACTGTGAAAGCTAACATCTGTGCTGTTCCAAATTATGTTGTTAACCATTTGTATTGATTATGGAATATGGATCTTTGCGCCCATTACATTACATGTACTACCTTTGCAGGTACCACAGAAGACTCCAGCCAACCTGCTGGGAGTGGCCAAGAACAAGAACAAGGGGAACAACAAGCTGGTGAAGACATCCAATGGGTTGAAGGTCAGCAACTATGATTTATACTACTATCTGTAGAAGTAGCATGTTTTCTGCTCAGAGTTTTCTTGTGCCTTAGTAGCACTGCAGAAACAGCTGCTGTCAACCTGGTAAACACATTCTGTGTTCCTTGTTTTTAGAGTACTGTAATGCTCTTTATGTGTTGTATATGTTGGCAAGGTTTGAACACATACACACAGCTTAAAAATAACTTGGCCTACCCAACTCTGCCTTGCAACGGTCATGTCATGAAAACAAAACTACATTAGAATGGCCTTGCTTATATAAGTTACAGCCTTACTGTTGTTTTTTCCCCTCAGAGTCTGGACAACCAGGGGATCAAGCTGCTACAGACACTGCTCAAGTAGCAGCAGAAGAAGGCACAGACAACAAAGAAGAACCGTCTGAGAGTCTTCCCACAACAGGTGATGAAGTTACAGGAGACGGCCAGCAGGCACAGCCTGATGCTGACACTACTGGAGACCAGGCGCCACAGCCAGGGGAAAGCTCTGCTGAAGGTGGTCAGGAACAGCAAAAGGACAGCAGTGAACAGCCAGAGACAGCAGCTACAGATGCCACTGAACAGCCTTCACAGCCATCTGATGACACTTCTGGCAAGGAGGCTGATGCTGTTCCACCTGCTGACCCAGACAAACAGCCAGAGGACACATCTGCAGATCCTCCAGCAAGTGAACAGCAAGCACAGCCAGAAGAAACATCTGGTGAAGCTAGTGAGCAGCAAGCACAGCCAAAGGAAACACCAGCAGAGACTAGTGAGCCACAGACACAGCCTGAGGAAACTGCAGGAAGCAGCAGTGAACAACCGCCTGCACCAGAGGAAGCGGCAAAAGACAGCAGTGAGCACCAGGAACAGCCAGAAGTTGCCGACAAACCCAAGGATGATGAGGCCCCTGGTAAGGGTATCAATTTGATTATGTTTAGTCAGAATCTTCCAAACCGAGTTTTGGTTAGACTTGTTTAAAAAACATGGTAATCAGAGTATTATTTTCAATGCCAAAAATCTGATGCATCCACACTACACTTTATAAGAAAGTCTTGATTAGGGTCTCTCTTATAATAAGCTGGTCAAAGTATCTGGAAAATGAACATTTTTCTATACAGAATATTCAATGTTGTCAATGTGTATCCTTAGTAAGTAGCTTGTAAATTAGCCAGCTGGTTTTAACTGAGAAGGTGGGTTTTGATGCTGAATGTAACTGTTCACATCTAATGTTCTGACATTTCTTATCATCAGCAGCTGCTGAAGGAGCACTCCAGGAGCAGGCACCTGCAGATGTAGCAGCTGAGCTTACTGAAGGCACGGAGGGTGGAATGCCTGCAAACTTCTTCTACAAGTATGCGGAGCTCGTGTCTAAACCACACGTGACACAAGACTCTGGCATTCCACTCAACCTGATGGAGTTACAGTATCCTTTCTGTGAAATAGTTAATTAATCCTGGGTTCACGTTCTAGTGAGGTTTGGTCATATGATAAGCAAAAAGATCCATTGTTTATCTTCCCTTTACTTAGATGATTTTGTCTATCTGATGCAATAGGGAATGTTTCTCAAGCTTGTCTTGAATGAAGTTAGAACTAGATTACACAGAACAGTCAAAACATGGACTGGTAGAAGCTACAGCTTTACAATATAAAGGAAGGGGTTATCAATCGTAAGGTCAAGTAAGTTGCACTTCGATTTACTGTACACAGATGATGGACGATATTGCAGCAGAAATGAAAGTCGACTTCCTTAATAAGCGTTACAGTCACTCGTTTGGCTACGACTGCAAACGTCGCTCCAACCTGCACCTTGTAGATAAGGACACTGTGGTGTTTATTGCTGGCAATGCTGTGGAGGTATTGGGTCTGGAGTCAGGCGAACAGAAATACTTACACAGCACCAGTGGAAGGGGTGTTGGTGCACTGACGGTAAGGCTTTCAAATTTCCTACTTCTAAAAAACCAGAACCTATTAAGTTAAGACTTCCTTAACTCTGAAACGTAACATACTTAGTGTGATTTTGCAGTGTTTTCCATAATGGGACTTAAAATACATGTGACATGTAATCTATGACAGGTGGATCATCTACCTAAGGTATGGAAGGGCATCAGAAAGAAAGACAGGAATGCTAACAGATTGTTGTGATATTTCTGTTTCTACTATCATCATGACTAGGTTAGGTTGTTTGGTTTATATGTAGCTTTTCCTCATACAGGTGCATCCAAGCCAGAAGTACTTTGCAGTTGCAGAGAAAGGAGACCAGCCCAACATCAATATTTATGAGTGGCCGTCCATGAAGCTGTATCGCATCATGCGGGCGGGGACAGCTGAAGCCTACGCCTTCGTGGACTTTAACCCCAGCGGTGACCTGCTGGCATCAGTGGGCAGCTACCCTGACTTCATGCTGACCATCTGGGACTGGAAGAATGAGCAGATTGTCCTCAGATCAAAGGCCTTTGGACAGGACGTCTTCAGGGTGACATTCTCCCCAGAAAATGAGGGCTTCCTCACGTCCAGTGGTATTGGCCATATCAGGTATACCTTTAGCTTTTTGCATGTTGTCCCTTTTCAACATGACACAACAGGAAATTTCAAAACTCTCCAACATAGTTTCATCTGTGTTTGTTTTCTTTATCTAAGTCATGGACTATTTTACAATAAATTCATTCTTGTTGAGATAATGTTTTAATGATATGAATCTGTAGAAATTGACATATTTCTAACTTTACTTATAGATTCTGGAAGATGGCCAATACTTTCACTGGTTTGAAGCTGCAAGGAGAGTTGGGAAGGTTTGGCAAGACTTCCATCACAGACATAGAGGGCTATGTGGAACTGCCTGATGGGAAGGTGTGTATGCCTGGCTCTTTTTACATAAGTTGCAGTTGTCTTGCATAAGAAACATTTTTTAGGCCATGATTCACCACCATATGTATCTTTGTGACAAAAATGTCAACTACATTGCTCTGTTGATCATGACAACTACCATTGCAGGTGCTGTCTGGCACGGAGTGGGGGAACCTGCTGCTGTGGGAGGGGGGCCTGATTAAAGTGGAGATCGTGCGGAAGGGGAAGAAACCCTGTCACCAGGGCGAGGTGGAGCAGCTGGTGATGGACGAGGGGGAGCTCATCACCATCGGAGCGGACGGCTGTGTCAGGGTCAGTGTCAGGACATTGCACAGACTTCACTTTTCTTAATACTTTGTCTCTCTTGGCTTTTCTAGTTTAATTTATCCAGGCATGATCCATATTCAATGATCTGCACTACATAGATTTCAGCAAGTTTATCAAGTGACCGTGAAAGTTTGGCTACTAAGTTTGGCTACAAAACAGTTAGACTTGTGTAGAGATTTTGTATAATGTTCTTTAGCTCAAACATTTAGCTTCAGGTATAAATATGAGCATCTGCTTGTATTGATACTTTAATGGACCAGTTGAATCTATTGCACAGACTGGAAACGTTGTCGGGAGATGCTCCTGCAAATCTAACATTTCTGACTGGTTCTGGCCCATCTTACAGGTGTGGGACTTTGAGACAGTGGACACAGCTGACACGGTGGACGATACAGGACTGTTTGAGATGGAGCCCATGAACGAGCTGGAGGTGGGCAATGGTGTCCACCTCAAGTCCATGACAAAGTCTGTGGACCCAGAACAGTCCACCATGTGGTATGCACAGGTCAGTCAAGTCAGCTTATTCAATTATGGCTTGTACAACCTATGGTACTACAGTGTAAAACTCTGGGATGGGATGGGTATGTATTGGAAGTTAACAAAATATGGTCTTTGTATGTTAAACCTGATATTAACCTCGACATTATCTTTTATTTCAGGATGCCAATGGAGGGATATGGAAGTTGGACCTCTCCTTTTCTCACACGGTAAGTCAGATATCATTTTGGCATTATTCTAACCACAATGATAGCTAAAAGTATGAAAATGCTTAATGCTGAAGTCATAGATGATATCTCTGAATGTTTAGCAGGGGAATTGACATCACAATAAGTATGTATTTGCAATTTGTACCTTTGGAAGAAGTGATGTTCATTAGCACTGTACTTTCAGCACTAAGGCCAGCTGAAGACATAGAACACCAGTCAGCACCAGACTAGTTTTCGCTCTAGTTTTGCAGTTTTTTGTCAATCAAGTTAAATCATGATGGTCACTGTATCAAAAGGTGTCATTGATTCACATCTTCAAGATAACTGTACTCTGAAACACCCATGGAATGCTAAAAGCTAAACCTCTTTGTTGGAACTCATTACTGCTCATACAGTTTGTCCCCACCAAGCCCTTAATATACTAATTGTTCCTCACATACAGACCAAAGCTCCGGAGCAGCTGTATCACTACCATGCTGGGAAGGTGTCAGGGCTGTCAGCATCTCCCAACACTCATCTGTTTGCCACCATCGGATTGGACAGTGGGTGTTCTTACCTGTTGTTATTGTTGCTGTAAAGATGAGATGATGTAACTAATATACATTCTTATACAGAAAGTAAATTGAGTTACAATGTACTTTGAGTTACATTCATTGATACATGTACATGTATTAGGACTTGGTCCAGAATTGTTTCTTATCTATTCCTTTGTGACATATTGAACTATTGCAACTTTCTATCTTCCAGGCCGTGTGCATGTTTATGACCATGCTGCCAAGTTGCCCCTGTGTACTGCCAAGTACACTGCAGGTGGATCAGCACTTTGTTGGGCACCTCTTGTGGTAAGTTCTCCCGCTTCGCCTTTATAACAATATATATATATATATAAATACCAAAAGACTCAAAAATCAGAGTGAGAGCTGCCTTCTAGCTTCCACAGGGTCTTAACTTTTGAGTCTGTCATTATTGATATATGACCCTTGTACCTGTATTATGAGGATTTTTGCTGTGAGAATGCCCTGCTAGCCAGACCTAGTTTGTTCCTCACCAAGGCTGTATATCCCCTTTAGGTGGATCAAGAGGGCTCTACTCTGATTGCTGGGTTCACCGACGGAGTGGTACGTGTTCTGACGGTTGCGAAAAAGCCCCAGGCTGATGGCACTAACAGTGGAGAGGCTCCCACTGAGATCTCTCTCCAGCAGGCATTCAAACCACATGCAGGGACTGTTACAGCCATGGCTTTGGATAGCAAGGGGAAGATACTAGCCACTGGGGTGAGTTGTTCACAATCAATGTGCACAATCAGTCAGTTGTTCACAATCAGCTTACTATCGAAGCTGCAAAGCTCCTACCTTTTTCAAATTGGAAACTTCTGTTCAAGAAGCTTTACAATGTCTTATGGTTTGATATGTATGATCCTTTGCTGTCTTGATAATCATGACTATGTTGTTTTGCAGGGTGAAGACAAAACAATATTTTTCCTGACGGTGGGAGAGAAGTACGAGCCCATCGGTTTTGTTGATGTACCCGGACCAGTGGCCTGTATTGAGTGGTCTCCTGAGTCAGAGGTCAGTTCAGCCTGTGTAACTTTCTTTATGTCATACCTGGGCCTGATAGGGGTGTTCCGGACCGTGTGATAACTATCCGGATCACATAGGGTTCGGGAGTGTTATCACACAGGCTTCCATAGAATGTTTCGAAAGCATTTCGAACGTGCCGGTTGCGCTGCCGTCGGAAATTCAAATACCAGATTCGGAGGTTAGAATCAATGTTGTTACAGTTTCTTGTTCAAGGACACAAAACCCCCTCAACTTCAGGCGTATTCCGCATTGAAATGTGTGTTTTCACGAATGGGTATGACCAAGCTATGACATAAATAAAATACAACACGTTGTGTTTCGCATCACCCTTGGTCCCAGCCCTCCCGCGGGTCGGATCGCCCTCCGGCCTACGGCCATTGGGCGATCCGACCCGCGGTCGGGCTGGTACCTCGGGTGATACGGAATACCCCGTGTTGTATTCTATATGTACATGAAACAAGTATTATTACAGAGACAATAAAAAGTGTGTTTACAGACAGCTCTTTTAACTGATCAATAATTTGTCTTTTAAAGCATGTAGTCGTATATTTCCATGAATGAATGCAGCGCACTACTTTTCAGCACCTGTGTTTACTTTTTAAAGCAATATCTCACAATGAGGGAACTTAATCTTAGTTAATTATCAAAACTTTAAGGCAACATGTGTTACGAGCTATTTTCTGACTATGTGTGTGCCATGTGGTATTCATCATTAGACTTATCATGATTGCAGATCTATAATTTCCATGCTCATGTATTGATCTATTGCTCACTCCATGTTTCTCCCTGCTCCTTATGTATATCACAGGGTCCCCAGAAACTGCTGGTTTGCTGCACCAATGGCACTGTAGTGGAGTTAGCTGCCCCAGAGCCAGGGACAAACGACACGTCAACAACCTTCAAAATTGAAGGTCTTGCCTTCCGAGGCTTCACATTCAAAAGCATCAAGTCAGAGCTACGGGTAAGCTAGTAAGCTAGTAATCCCCATTAGCATTAATCCTCCAGGTTATAGGAGTTATGTACCCTAGCAGAATTATGTTACATTGCTTTCTATTTTGTAAAGACAGTCTATTTTCATTACTCTTAATATGTCAGAATAGCTTTGTGTCACCAATGAATTGACATCTTTGTGCTTTTCTTTTTCCTTATGAAAGAGGGAAGAAGAACGAAAAAGAAAGGAAGAGGAGAGGGAGCAGAGAAAGAAGGAGAGAGAACGTAGAAGGAAGATCAGGCAACAACAGGGTTTAGAGGATGATGAAGAAGAAGAAGGTAAATCAATGTCTTAGAAATATCTGGATAAGCCTTTATTCATTGTACCTAACAGTACTACCCTTTTGCTAATGATGATGTAAACCCTTTTGCTAATGGTAATGTTGAATCACTGTTCTGCTCTTATTTGTCCTTTGTCCAGTTGAGGAAGGTGAGATAGAGCTGGAGACTCAAATGTACATCCCCCCTGTGCCCAGTCCCATCTTGCAGGGGTTCTACCATGGACCGCCTGGAACCGTCTGGCTCTCTATGGTAAGTAGCCACCGCTTTACTTTCCATGGCACTTTGTGCCTGAAATGGTTGTTTTGTCTCTCTCTGGTGCTAGTCTCCATGAAACTGACATCTTTTGAAATGATAAGAAAGATGCAGATGTGATATTTTGCGTTCTGATTTGTCCTGAACAGGGTGAGTTTGATGCCGGTTACTTGTATGAGTGCAAGCTGCCTGACAGTGCAGAGGAGATCGAGGCAGTGAAACCTGGCAGGGCGGTCCCCATGCTGGAGACAGATGATACCCCTATCACCTGTATCTCCCTCAGGTGAGCATGTACAGCTGTAGTTCCACGTCAGGTAACATGGGAGAAGCTTCATGTGTTCAACTGGTCTGTCTGGTGGATGATGTCATTAAAAGCTTTAGTCAATACATCATTGATAAATGCTCAAATGTACAAATTTTGAGATACAGTGCTTAGATGCCAACAATGTCATATATTGATAAGGCTCTGAAGTAAGTGGTAATGTAAACTGGGGTGTTGATGTGTTTGTTAATTGTATATCATTCTGTCTCAGCTGCAACAAGCGTCAGATCCTGCTGGGTCTGGATAACGGCAGTGTGCGCATCCACCCCCTGGAGGGGGATGAGGACTGGGACAGCAGGGACATTGCCGCTGAGTTTGGGTCGTACTGGCAATACAGCGTTCACGACTCTCAGGCTGGCAGTGTTACACAGATCACCACCAGCTTTGATGATCAGTTCCTCTTCACGGCTGGGGCAGATGGCAACGTTTTTGCCTTCAAGATTTTGTCTCAAGCAGAGATCGACCGGTCCAGGGCAGAGGAGAGGGCCAAAGTTCCCTCTGCTAAGGTGAGAACATCATCAATTTTTGGCCATTGATGAGACTGCCTTCAGTTGTAGGAAGCCAGTGTGTGACAAAAAGGAATAACAAAGAGGATCATGAGAGCTTTTAAAGATTGATGGATAGCAAATTATATGGCAGCTACCTTTTCCTGTGAAATGTGATGCAAGTAAAGCAAGGCAAGTGAATTTTTCATTCAAATAGAATGGATATTAGGATCAACTAACAGACAGTTCAATAATAAACTATTTGTTGTTTTTATTCCAGTGGAAGGATGAAGATTCCTTCAGAAGGGTGGAAGATATTGATCGTGATGACCATTACAGGTTTGTATCATCTTTCTATTTTAGATTTTACGGGTGACTTGTAAGCCCTCTAACCCATTTCAAAGGGGCATGAGTTAAACCTGACTTAAGTAGCACACAGAACATTTGCAGGAGAGGTGCTGGGACGACTTTTGTATAACACATCGCTGTATCTAACTTGATTATTTGGTACTCTACTTTCCCAGCATTGAAGATGCCAAGCAGAAGGCCGAGCACGACAAGATGATGCGTTTGGCTGAAGAGAAGAAACAGAAAACAAGAAAGGCCATCAACCAGCTACGACGTAAATTCCACAAGCTGATTGAACAAAACCAGGAGCTTCCAGATCATGCGCAGCTGGACAGAATGGTGCGTCTTTCCCTAGATAGGGTATTACTATTTGTGGGTCAGAAATGCTGACTTTAAAAAGAATCTATCAGGATCTTGCAAGTTGAATGTGGCAAAATGTTGTCTATTACAAAAGAAAGATCACCTTATTCAGTTTTTTTCTTTCGAGTTTTAACCACCATTAATGTTAATCCACTGGGTTACATAAATCCTCCACAGTGGGTTTGAAAGATCTCTAGTACAGCACCCCCAGGTATTTACAATTTAGATACGGGAGTGAATTATACTGGGGGACGTTGGGTTGGAGATCTGTTTGGACGTATCTTTTTAGGGTAGCGGAATTATATACCCTGGTGCAATTATGTTAGTAGATGTTCGATACAATGTTGTCCTACAGATAGTTTTTTTTTTCTCATTAATCTTGTCCTACTTCTGACTGAAGGAATTTGAGCTGGATCCTGAGAACCGAACAGAGATGGAACTATTGACCCAGGATAGGCTTCAGCTGGTACATCGGGAGCTGGATTGGGAGAAGGAGAAGCACTCCCTGGCACTGCACAAGCTGAAAGCCAGGTAAGCCTGTGGTTTGGGACATCTGGGTGTAAAGTTTACGAGTGGAGACAACAAATTTTTATACAGTAGAAGTAGAAGAACAATTCTGGGCTGCAGTAGAGAATTTTATGGCATCTAAAGCACTTTGTAGTCTTGCCAATACACTGCAGACAAATCTGAAGAAAACATTTTTGAATTCCTATTACATGTTCACCACAGACATGCCTACAACTCCTGTGCTCATGAATTGTCCCCTTTTCCCATTAAGCTGCTGCTCATTATTCCTCTACAATCCTGTGAATCCAAACTGCATGTCAATCATGATATCATATGGGTTGTCTGTCACTCCAGGTTTAAGGACATTCTGATGTCAGAACGGCTGGTCGTGCACAGCTTTGAAACCGGTCACCTGGTCTCCACGTTCCGCCTAGGAAAGCTGTCGGAGGAATATTACCAGCTGCGGAGGGAGATGGAGCAGCGCCAGTCCTCCGTGGTGGAGCCTGGGGAATTTGGGAGCAGACGAGAGTCAACAGACTACTCCATCAAAGGTCTGTTGTCAGGACACCTAGTGCTATGAAGCATGTGTTTTTTGGTCTATTACTCTAGTTTTCTCAGTTCACATTATCATGTATTGAAACATCTTTTTTTGTTATCAGCCATTCATTCTCACAACCTTCATTTGAGAAAAGAATTAAAAGCTTTGGTGGTTGTTCTCTCTTTGTTATTTCAGCTGCAAAGGAAAGTGAGGATGAGGATGATGCCAGTCAGCCTGGACTGGGCATACCGGGGACAGTTCCCAAGAAGGGACAAGTCCAGCTGACTGGGAGATTGGGAGAAAAAGTTGCCAAGGCCCTGAGGAAGGCTGAGCAAGCCAAGAAAAGAAGGGAAAAAAGACAGACAGAGGTACGTATCACTCATTTATTACACCTTTCGTGAAATTAAATGTCATGGCCACCAATCGCATGTGCACAAGGGTACTTCATCTGTTCTAACAGCTTGTAAATTACCTTTGCAGTGGGACGCTCTGCTCAGCAATAAACCTGATGAGAACTATGAGGATCCACAAGACCTGGCAGATATAAAAAACGCTCAGGAGAATATGGGAGATGTCAAACTGAAGACTGCTAAGGACTACACTGTGCCAGAACACCTGAGGATGAATGCAGAGAAGAAGAGAAACCAGCTTATTGTCCTGAGGGGATTGGTAGGTATTTCCTTGCACACGCTTAACTTATGATACAGTAATTGTTGTTTGTTGATTTCAAGATTTTCCACTAATAGGTGTTTTCAAGATCCTCCGTGTATGCTCTCAGAGTTTTCTGTTAGTTTCTATTGTTTCACCAAGTTGTGCTGACTAGCATAGCAATAGATTAAAAGATATTCCAGATCAATAATGAAGCAGTCCCTTTTTTTAAGGTCAGACTTACCTTGCTCTGCCTACTTTGTGTGTCTGTATTTATATCCTCCTGTTACATGTCTTTTCAGATTCATCACCAAAAAGAGCTATTCAATCGGAGGGTGTATGCTTTGAGGCAGGACAAAATCAGTGTGATAGAACAGGTAGGTTCAGGATAATCTTGTTCAATAACTGTCAGGATGTTGTCAGATTTATTATTTGTTATACCCTGAAGCCAATGATAATTTCCCAGGGTCATGGTCTTTTTTCCTCCTGATTTCCTCAGATCCAGGAGCATGTGTCTGCACTGGAAGTCTTACAGTCCCAGTTGGCACCTGGCAAGAGAAAGGGTCTTCCTCCTGTTCCACAGTTACTACCAGATGAACTGCCTGAAAAGTGAGTGTTTCTACTATTCCTTGGACTCCTCTGTCTCTTGGATGAAGTGCTGGTTGTACTGATTCCTGAGCTATATAGTCCCGCCAGTAGACTATATGAACCTAATGTGTCCTTTTTCTCCAACAGACAAATGGAGTATGACCGAGCATCTCTGCTGAGGTTCAAGAAAGACTTGGCTGCCAGAGATGCTGCTGCTCTCAAGGGTTCAGAGAGCGGCGGTGGGTTCGGTGGATTTGGAGGCTTTGGTGGGGGAGAAAAAGCTCCTGAGAAACAGGTTTGTCTCATCACTAGCTGCCTTACCTTTCTTGTACCCTTCAATATCATATCAGGTATGTCAGACATAGCCATACTCTTGCACCCCAATTGAAGGTAAACCACAAAATTTAGAAAAGGACTCCATTTGTTTTAAATCTGCATATCTTGTCAAAAGAAGCATA
This sequence comes from Branchiostoma lanceolatum, assembly GCF_035083965.1. NCBI lineage: Eukaryota > Metazoa > Chordata > Leptocardii > Amphioxiformes > Branchiostomatidae > Branchiostoma > Branchiostoma lanceolatum. The sequence continues at coordinate 21,861,106 of NC_089725.1, read as the reverse complement.
TCATTGCCACATTGCAGGATGAAGACTGTCTTACCCAAGGTCTTAAGCAGTTCATATCAGATGTTCTGCATGAATGTAATAACCCCCTACAAAGTCTGCACTATTAATGTGCCAGTACGTCCTGTCCATGCAATGTCAATATGAGTTGCACGGGTTATATGTGTGGGATTTCTCTCTTCTCAGGCCGAGGCAGCAGCAGAAGCCTCTCCGCCTCCTGATTCAGGGGGCAATAAACAAGCCGGAGTTTCCCCAACTACTGCAGCACAGGAGAGCCAGTGGCAGGACAACCAGGAGGACCTCACTCCACTGGAAATACAGCTACGCAATGCCGAGGAGATAAGGTCAGTTATCACCCTGTCAGATTGCAGGATAATGTACACAGGTATTGGTCTTTTGGTGCAAAGTAATCTGGAATCTGGATCACTGGGTCCTGGGTTTGAATCCCTGACTAGCCGTTGGTGTTCTAAACCTAGATTTTCATGCTATCGGTACGTGTTACTGATCCTGACATGTGTCTGCAGGCTGCTGTACAAGAGGGACACACACCTGGGAGAGGTCCAGGAGCTGCTGAACAGGTTTGATGCCAAGCTGCAGCTGCTCTGCCACGAGAAGCTGCAGCTGCAGGTGGAGCAGAAGATGGCCGACCTGCGGCACATCACGCTGTTCGAGGAGCTGGTCCTCCTGAAGGAGTTTGAGAAGAGAGAGAATGTCCTTGCCGACAAGGTCAACAACAAGAAGCAGGAGAGGGCTGATATGGAGGTCAAAGTAAGTTGTACATGGATGACCACAGGGGCTGATGTAATATTGCTCTTATTGTCTGATAGCTCATACTAAGTTTTCTTACAGGATGTATCTGTTGTAGCTTATAATTATCAGATGTAAGAAGTCACAAGTAAACATGCATGTTCACTTGTTATCAATCAATATGCATTCACAGGAATTACACTACATCCACGCTCACGTTCTCTGAAATATTTTCTTAGGGTGCATAGAGTTTTCCATGGGTATTCTGACAATGTCTGCAGATTGGTGAAATGATTCAACCACATCTGAGAAATAGTGAAAGGAGGTCGACTTCAGGAAAAAAAAAATCAAGATTCATGAAACCATGTTGATTGGCAGGTGACAGAATGCCAGGCCAAACTCGAGGCCAAGAAGAAGGACATCGACAAACTCCTGGACAAGGAGAGAGTACTGCTGTCAACATTCCAGGCCTCTCTGGGTGACAACAACAAGTTTGCAGATTTCCTGACAAAGGTTTTCAAGAAGAAAATCAAGAGAGCAAAAAAGAAAGCAGAATCTGAAGAGGGTAGGCTACTGTGTACTTTTAATCGTATTTGGCAAGATTGAACAGTATGCAACCAGTCTTTGGTAAACCATACAGTAAATCATTTCCATGATCTGTTCATGTATGATTGTATTGAAGTACATGTATTGTAATTTGTGAGGGCTACATCGACATGTACAAAGGCATATCCTGAAGGAGATACACATTTTTCATTTTTTGATGTGTATTGAACATTTCTGTTGTTATGTGTAGGGTCTGATGATGACAGCGATGACTCTGATGATGAGTCAGACTGGTCCAGCAGTGAGGAGGAGGGCAGTGATGAGGGAGGTCTGGACGACAGTGTCTGTCCACCTGGATGTGACCCGGTAAGTCCACATTGATGCAATTGTTCAGACTCATAAAGATGGGCATTTGACCTGGAAAGATTTGGAATACTGCCAAAATTCTTTTGTAGATGGGATGGTAGACCTACGTGGTTTGGACCATGTTAAGTGAATGAATTTTGTTCAAATGACCATGTACAATATGGGCAAAAATACAAGTTTTTGGTTAAAGGATCATCATGTTAGATGTTTCAGTGTTACTTACACACCTTGTGTCTTCTCCAGGAAATGTTTGACAACGTGTGTCAGCTGAGGGAGCGAAGACTGGATATTGAGGAGGCCCTTGCTGAGGAGAAGAAAGCTCAAGATGTGCTGAAGAAGGAATATGAAACCCTGACCAAGAAGGCCAGAATTATGGACTCTGCGCTGAAGACTGCAGAGGGTGATTTGGAGGCCTTCCAGGTAACCTTACTGCTGAACCTTCAAGTTTCCCCTGAAGGAAAGAGTAAATCTAGTCATAAATGTCATCATTAACAGTGGGCTGCCTTGTATCCTGTAACCCAATACACTTCAGCACTGCTTGTGGCTAAGGAGTAAAGGATAAATAAGATCCAATCTTTTCATTGGGTGAATATGTTGAATTGTATTCCAGTGATGACCAGGAACTACATGATGGTTTATGTGTTCTCTCCACCCATGTAGCTTGAGAAGCAGCAGAAGCTGAATGAGCTGGATGTGGTGGTGCCCCTGCGACTGCACCAGGTGGAGCACATGTACAATGGCATCGTGCCCAATGATTTATCACCCTGTCTGGTCTTCACCTCATCTGCTATGGGCAACCTGCAGCACAGGATCAAGGAACTGCAACAGGAGAAGAAAGTCCAGAAGAACAGATACAAGTGAGCAAAAGCTTAGCCTAATCTTAAAGTGATGAATAAAAATCCAACTGCCAGCTCATATGGAACGTCAACAACCTGTGAATTATGAGTTCAGTTCAAGATTGTATCCGACCTTTATCATTAAGTTATGAACAAACCTGCTGGCTACAACAAATGTTTCCAGTTATTTAAAATTTGCTGTTGGAATAGTTCCAAGAATTTAGTTATAGGTTTGAGGTTTGCGGTTGGAGTGGTTCCAAGAACTTAATCTTTGTTTTCCAAGAAGTTATGAGAAAGATTATGGGTACAAAGTTGTACTGAGACCCCGCTGTTCCTGTCTGTTGCAGGGAGTATCGCCAGCAGCACGTGCAGCTCCTGAAGGACAGGAAGGAGATGGAGGCCATGATCACAGAGCTGGAGGAGAAGTGTCACACCATGATGATGCTAAAGTTTGGTCGCATTGTGGATCTTGAGAGACTGGAGTCCCTGCGGGTCAACCGCAACATTGAAGAGCTGAAGGAGAAGCTGAGAGCAAATGAGCTGAAGTCTGCTGCCAACTTGGCCAAGTGGGGGGTAAGACCATTATTTACACACATGCTTGCACACTTTGCTACCAGACTATGAAATAAGCAATACTAGATGCTTTACTACTTCAGAGAGAAAAAGTTGCATGTCTTTGGATGTGCATTACAGTCTTAAGGATCAGTGACTGTGACCATCATTTTTTATACTTTATGAATGCTTTAGAAAAATGACTTTCCACAGAAGACTGTCTAATTGCAGATCTTACTGCCCGTTGTATCTCATATCTATCTTACTTCTTTCAGGAGAGAGTCCAGATGGAGAGAGACAGAATCACAGAGCTGACCAGAAACAACACCCAGCTGCTGGACCAGCTCAACCTGCTGCTGGGGGAGAGGAAGGAACTGGAAACATCTCTTGATGCCCGACAGAAAAATTTGGTTTGTTACTCTTCCTGTTTTCACACCTTACTGAAACTGCATTCTGACTTCTGTTGCAATAAATGATGAATATTTCTCAGTAATGCCGTTACCTCTTTTCATTTATGCTTCTACATCAAAGGGTCTCAAGTCAATCTGTCCAATTTCGCATACCTTCAATAGTACACAGATAATGTCCAATACGAAGATCATCATCATCGTGTCGACATGCTTAAGCACCGTCAGGATTATACCGCCCCTTACGGGGTTACAAACCCTTTCGTTGGCTGATACGAAGGTACATGTAGTTGATAGTTGCTAAACATTGTGTCCTTCTCCTCAGGGTGGCGAGTACCAGGGTAACCGTCGTGCGGACATGCGTGAGCGGCAGCGCCTCATCCAGCTGGTGCAGCTGCAGGCACAGGAGATCGAGGCCCTGAAGGAGGAGATCGGGCTGCTGTCGCGCAAGGGAGGGCACATCCTACCACCAGCACAGCCACCAACACATTCATGATTTCAGCACTTGTATAAGAGTTTTGAAATACCCTCCATGTATTTTGTGGTGTTGGAATGTACATTTAATAATTCTTTTGTAGACTTTATCTCAAGTTTTAGTTGTTTCCCAGAACCGCAGGATCAACTGAAACCGGTGTAAGAAATTCTAGATAAGTGATACAATTCATTGTATTGTGAGAGGTGAAATACAGGTATATGTACATGTATGTAAATGATGTTGAATTTGAGATGTACCTTGTTTGCCATTACCCTTTAAGTTTTCTGATTCTCAGAAGAAGTCTTTGCAATGAAATATTACTGATGTAATGTATAGCATTTGTTTGTAAGCCACTTTATGCACTGACTGAAACTGGCAGATTTGACTTCTTTTGAATTCAAGACACTGAATTGAGATTTATTTTACTACACCAAGGGATTGCACTGGACAACTGGATTTAATGATTGAAACATAATATCAATAAATCTATCTGTTCACCAACAATTCAGATTCTTTTTCTAAGTACAGTCCCCAGCCTAGTACACACATTCAAGTCATATCTCCCTTCTATGATGCTGCATCTTATCTATCATTAGTATTCCAATGTGAAATAAAATAAAAGACTTTCTGGGTTGGAAGTTGGAACAAATCACATCAAAACAAATGAAATGTTATTGCTGGACGATTTAGAAAAGGGGGTTATCTCCAAGCAGATCTACTGGTGGCAAGACAGTGTCCATGGACCAAAGCAATATATATTTGCCACCAAGCAGATCTATCGATGGGAAGACAGTATCCATGGGATGAAACAATATCCATTTGCCACTAGCAGTTCTCTCAATGTTAATGTTACTGTCTATTAGTAGCCATTCTTCATCATCTCCGGAGATGAAGTGAAAGTGACAAAACTCACGTTATATGTGATGATTTTGTTGCAAGGAATTTGCTACCGTAAAGACTGTTATGCTTCCCCTATACCAAGGAGGTTACACAGTGGGTGGTACTTAGCCGCCATGCGGCCTCACCAGTACTGCAGCTGTACGAGGTGTGCACCAACCTGGGATCACCTGGATAAATACTCCCGGTCAGAAATTCTAGTGTGACATGCTGTGGTGTGTTCCTCAGCAATAACAGAAATTATTTGTTTTAAGGTCGTGGGTGTGATAGTAAACTCACTGTTACGTCCATTGCAGCAATAGACAACCCCCACAAACTGGAAATGACTGTGACATAAAAGTGAAGAGCGGCCTAAAATGGTAACGTTAGACTACCAGTCTCCCCCGGTCGCTGGGAAAATAGTAGAAATTGGCCAAATAGAGTCAAATGTTTGAAGGGAGTTGGCTACGGAGAGAGGGTCAAATTCGCAACCGAGCTCTCTCCGTAGCCAACTCCCTTCAAACATTTGACTCTATTTGGCCAATTTCTACTATTTTCCCAGCGACCGGGGGAGTCTGGTAGAGTCTACTAAAATGGAACCAGCCGTTTCCTACCTGGCCGAAGAAACTCTACTCTACTCTACTCTACTCTAATAAAGAGGACGACCTCTCCATTGCCTCCACGGCATGTCATAATACATTTTATATATCTCGTTTTCGCAACGGGTTTGATCAGCAAAAATAGATAGACAGAAGACACCAAAGCTCACAAAAAAGTTCAATGTCAATGATCTTCAATGATTTGGGGCTGAGTTAACCACTTTGTACTTGGGCCGCGCCGGAATGGAGCGTGAGAAAAGTTAAATGGGCTTGAAGAGGAGAAATTACACCGGACAAGGACCCGGACAACCGAAATACCTTTTGTAGAAACCAGTTGGGTTTTATCTTTTCAACCCTTTTTGCACGTAGGCGCGGGCGGCGGGCGTAACATAAATCTAAGGATTTCTGCCGCTCGCAGTTCAACGCGTTCGAGTTTCATTTGATACCGTCCCGAATGACTGCACTGCGGGGCGCGGGTGTCACGGTCCGGACAAAAGTCGATCAATGCCCGCCCTGATTCACCGCGACAATTCGACATTAAACATTTATGAATCTACTTATGTGCATTGAAACAATTGACCGCAACTTGTGAAACGACTTATCGAGGATGTGCGAACAAGCTTGAGCACTTTCCGTCCAAACTGACTGTTTGTGGTGTTTCTGCGGTCTTGCCTTCCTGTGGAGTGTGGGGGAAGGATTATCAGAAGGACAAGAATCTACCCAAAGATTAGCTCAGAAAAATCAAAGTCCAAGACTGCTGTCATTCCTTGATTCAGTCAACAGGTCAAGGGTGAGTGTTTCTCAATGAGTGAACATGTTTAACCCGTGGGTAAACATGAGGCGGAGTAAGTGGGAATTATCGCCCCGATTTGCGTAAACACGCCAAACAAGCAGCCCTCATCAACATTCAGCGTATTAGCATAAACAGATGCCTGGGGTGCTGCTGCTTTTTCGGACGGAGTCGCTCGCAACCGGTGTTTGTGTTTCCACACGACCAGACGAATATCACCTGTCCAGCAAACAACTAGAGAAACCGTCAGGACCACAGGTGAGTGTGGGAAGGGCCGTATGATTAGGTAGAGTGGGATTTCGGCAGGAGATGTGGCCGGAAAGGGGTGGCAGCTGTGCCGATGTTGCTGAATGCATATGGCGGTCCTGGGGCGCCTTCCAAATCACAACCTATGCTATGTCAGAAACGCTCGGGCAAATCGTACCACGCAGCAGTTTTCTTATTTTGTGCCGTCCACGGCCGCCCCACTTACTTCCTGTTTGGTTTGTGTGCCGATAACCGATACACGGGCCTCTATTTGCAGTTGGTTTCATTTGGAGTACTTGTGTACACGGTGGAGACAAAGGATAAAAGAACGCAGTATGAATGGGAAATGAGCAGTGTGGTGAAAACTGACACGGCCGACAGCCGGTCCTCCCGACTACACCACAAATTATACTCCAGCTCCAGCGACGATCAGGTTTAGGCTACATGCCACAAACAACAAGGTTATGGAAATTATAATCGGCAAACTTCACAGCAGGAGGGAGCCAAAGGGAAGGGTCTGATATAAATACTACGATATCAACACTCGCAGCTAGGAGGTGTGCTGTCAATCACGGGCTGGCAGTTCGAATACTAGTAGTAACATCGCGGTGCGACAATGGCACATTTAACGTTAAAATTCACCATTTCTCGAGCGATTTTACCCCCAAATAGTAGAGAATTGTGTAGACAAATGAATCCCAAGTTACTCATTTCAGTATGAGAGGAGGTGATAGCGTTAAAACCTCGGAGTAGTAACCGTAAACTCCGAGGTCAGGCCCTTATGGGGGAGGGGTGCAAAATGGAAAACTGTCCTGCGCTTCATTCTAGTCCCAGTCACACTCTCACCAGTGATTTATAAACGTAATTTTGACGGATTTAAAACAGTTGTTTGTACGTCCCATAATGTCAAGGGGGCTATTATGAGTATCTCTGTGATTCTATGGCTCATACATTACCAGGCAAAGGAGATTCAGAAATAATTTGTTGCCTTAATCTTGATATCAGGGCAAATCATTCCTAATTCAATTTTAGTCCTAGCCCGGATCATGGACAAATGAGTTCCCCTCTCTCATAGATTGATTTTAGTGCCATTGTATCCTTTAGGGATAATTACAAAAGTCAGCCAGCATCACTCAGCAGAAGTTAGGCCATAGGAATATCAAATACCAAATCCTTTCCTGATCCAGGCCTATATGTTGCCCTAAGCCAGACATTATCACAGTTTTCCCACTGGGACGATAACATGGTTGTAAAAGTGAACTGTCAATATTTCACAGAGGAACTGATTTAAAGGCAAACATGCAGAGATATCTAAGAAATAAATGTTTTAAAAGACAAAAATCGGTACTGATCAGAGCTAGACTTGTTATTTTGCCACTGTAGAAGCCACTCACCTCCAGGCTAATCTGTTTACATTGCGGGTCCATTTCTGAACAACAAATGGTAAGAGGATATACACAAGCTGTCCCACAATTTGTGTATGATGAACCTAAAGAACAAAGTTCTTCTGGAAATAGATGATATAGGGGGCTAATGAATTGGGTTACTGTTTTGTTTTAATTTGACTTATGGGTAAGGCTTCTAACTGTTACATATGCTTAGTGTACTAGACAGCAGTAGACTGTGTAAATATGAGGCGTTCTCAGCACTGTGGCTACAGTGTTGAGATATTTGGCAGCAACTCTTGAGAACGTTGATTATGTAGCAACTCCTTGCGTTATTTCCCGACCGTTGTTGCATATTCTTTTGAAATGTAATTTGATGCAAATCATATTCCTTGCTGCTCCCAGGGGCTTGGCCTTTCGGTAAAATTCCACAGCATTCAAAATTATGCATCATATTAGAATTAGGTTTTATGTATTTGTTTCCCTGCCCTATCATACGTCAACACTACAATTTCAACAGGGTCAATAATCTTCTGGTGAAATCATTGAACTGGCATGGATGTCCTTCCAAGAGAGGTCTGTGGGATAGGTTTAAGGGTCTGTCCAGTCTGTCAAAAGGAGTAGCCAAATTGATGTTAGCTAACAAGCTTATTGATTGATTGCCAGTTTTTGATAGATGTTGTTTTACCTAAGGGCTACATTTGGAAGGGGGTAGATGTTTTGACTGATTGTGTTTCTACTGGTCTGTTTTATGAAAGCTTCTTTCAACTGGCAAAAATCCTATCAGCATGTTTCTAACCCAGTTGTTCAGAACAATGCATGTGCATAACATTTGCATCATCCTGACTGTAACACAGCACTGGCTACTTGTATTTACAGAAGAGGGTTGATTGTATTCAGATAACAGCACTGTATCTCACGTTTCACTTTATATCACCTTTGCAGATAGCTTTTAACCAGAAACAATGACTAGATGTGTAGTTTATCAATATTGTGTCTGCTCTGTTGGTACACAATGTTTCTATCCTCATCTGTCATCACACTTTTCTATTCATTTGGATGGCTCTTCTCTAGCCTTCAGTACTCCTATTTCAGTTGATCCAGCTGTTACATTCCAAATTAGGTTTTCCGTAATTTATGATAATTAGTTTTGTCAAAAGTAACTACGGTATAGCACTCGCCAGAGTCACCACATCAGATGACTGTTTTTTCCTGGCCTCAGACTCAGAGGAAATATCAGATGAAGTAGACGGACTGACATTGATTTTAGACTCCAAAGCACTCCCAAACTGGTATACGCTATGCAGAAAAAGCAACAATGTATATTATTATTTGCAGGTAGATAAAGAAGTCCCTACTTGCTAAGTTCCATGCTTATGCTGCTCTGTCTGATAAAATGAAATACCGCATAGCCAGATACAATACTGCATGCCCAGTTAACTGGTATGCTATGTTTCCTCTCTGAATTCTTTAATTTGAAATGAGTAATCTCATGTGGGATGCCATCAATGTCCGGCCCTGCAAGAATGTAGTGGTTGTTCCCACTGTACAGCCCGCCAAATTAGCTACAGTCAAGTGTTTTCAGCATTGGAATGAAGGAAAGGATCTGTAGTATGCAACTTGTTTTTCCAAACAAAATTCTGAAAGAGAGTTTGGTACAAACTATACAGACATTGCGTGTGCCGTGGATACTGATGATATTGGACGGTGTTGTTATCAAATGACATACAAGTTACAATTGATTCTGTCACCCTTGATACCAACCCAAGAGGTGTCTGTTTTACTTCACAATATCATGTCCACAGTACTAGTGGCACCTTTCTCATCAACTGCACGGTCCAAAGAAATGACTGCAACTAATGAGATATGGGCAATTGTGGGGTATGGTTTACATTAAAGGTATGTACTGAGTTGGATATCAGCCCCAGGGACAACTGCTTCCTTCCAGTAACAGTCAGTGGTCATGAGGAATGAGGGACTGGTGCATCAAGTCACACAAGAAAATAGCACAGCCATGGTAGGAGGAAACAGTCAGTTGAGCTGTTGGCATTTTCCTTTCAAAGGTGAAAAGCTACCGGTACTTCTTTAGAAGCTAATCTGAACCTTTGATGTTGTGGTGAGTAAGGAGTTACAGATGGACATGGAAGACTACAGAAAGAGCAGTAACAAGCGCTGGAGTTTGGTTAAGAACTCTCTTTCCTGCCCATTCCGCCAAGGGGAAAGATGCATTAGATACAGAGATCATTTGTACATGCCTGAAGTGCAGCCTTCCATACCAGATAACAATACCGTTCTCAGACTTATACACCTCTTTTACTGCCTGTTTACACAACACCTGATCACTATGGTAAATCTCCAATGGGCACCATTTGAAAGCTGTGCCCTATGAATGTCCTATGTTTAGTATCCTGTGGTTTTTGCTGTCCTTAGATCTCACCACCTTCAAAGATGAGGTAACTGATGCCCATCAGATAGCATTCTACACTATGGAGTCTGAGCAGAGCAACATAATCCTGGTGTCAGCCATTCTTAACCTTATGATGACAGTCTAACACAACACGCAAAATAAACATTCAAATATCCTCTTCAAGTGGTCTTATTCCGATCTGGTATACCTGATAACATATGAGCAGGCTTTTGTTTCTTGTTGATATATGCCTTAACTTTGATCCATGCTTGGAGAGGTAGGGTTCGGACTGCTCGCTATTTCCGTTTGTGGCTGTGGTTCCACTGGGCTGCCATTGTGAGGGATGGCAGTACTCGGCATAGACTGATAGAGCATGAATAACCTAAGAAACTTTGCCCATCCAAAATGTACTACTGATTATTAGCACTATGCAAAAAAATGTATAAATTTTGGTAAATAATTAAAATACTTAACCTCAGTTACTGGTGTATTGCGTGATTTGAAAGTGATTGGAAAGAACAGCTGTGTTTTGGGGATGTTTAATGTGGCGATCAGTGAGTGTTATGCAAAAATATTGTGTTTATGACAGTGTGACATCATCACGACATCAGGCAAACTTGGGAAGGTATTTTGATGAAAGAAAAATCAGACACTAATCATTTTGGCCCTCTATGCAAATATCTTAGGGGAAGAAGAGCTTGTACAGTTTGTTGCTGTTTTGCTGGATGCCTGTTTCTGATGATGCATATGGTGAGGGGAGGAGAGAAGGAGGAGGGCCCATGAAGTGATAGGCCTCTTTTTAAGTGTAAGGTAAACAAAGTCAGCAATGATACCACCACTCCCTTTTGATTTACCCACTTTGACAACTAGCCTTGTAAAAAAACTATTAGCCTTATGGTGTATAAAGGATGGCTATTGAATTCTGTGTTTACCCAGTGCTGTTGATTGACCAGCACCATCTCCAAGTTCCTACCAGTCAAAACAGTGGTTCATTTACTGAGTGATAGTCAATTAAACACATTGTAAAGTGATTAAGTTTTCTAAGACTAAGTAAACTTAGGCTTTTTTGGGGGGAGGTTTCTGGAAGCAATAAGACACATTATCAAGAGGAGCATAATGAAATGCTTCTTTCTTCTATTTTTGCCAGGCTTCTTTCTACATTTTTTTGTACTGTGAACAAGCCCCTGTACACACCAAAATTTGTCTTGGTTACAGCAGAAGTCAAGGGGAAGAGGTTAACGAGGGTATAGGTAGACTCTTTGTGTACAGCGTGTGAAGAATGTTAAACAGATTTCTTCTGGGTCATAGGAGTTGATTAGTCAAAATTACTTTAAGAGAAATAATCAGTGTGTAACCAGTAGTACAAGACAAGCTAGTGCCTTGTGGGTTAGATTTGATGGACATCAAACTTTCAACATACAAAGGACACCATTTTTGTTTGCTACGAAATGTAATGTATGAAATTAGAATATAGCTATTTGATAAACAGGGACAAATGTTTGCACTGTTGAATTGTTGTGTGTAAAATTTTTGGCATTTGGTTACTTTTGAAGTAAAAATCGGTAGCCTCTTCATGAAAGCATGTATAGATATGAAGATGAGTCTGACCATTTTTTAGTTCAGAAATGAGTTATGAGAAAATCCTTCAAAGAAAGACGCTAGTGCCTGCATGTCATAATTGCGTTGCCAAAGGGTACTCTATAATAAGTATGAGCATGTATTGTTGTTAAGGTATTGTATTCAGGAGGGGGAATACGCATGGATGAACAGACACACAGGGATCCAACAACAAAATGTCCTGCCCAGCACACATGGGTGCAGGACATTATAACTAGGAATGTGATACGGCTGCCCTAGGCAAACCTTCCAAGCTGAAAACCAATCTGCAGCCTTTCCTTCACTTTGAGTGATGATGGGATACTTTTGTGTTCATACGAGGATTGTAGAGGACATAGAATGGAGAAAACAAAGTCATAAAATGCATAAAACACAGCAGCAAATATGTCGGAAGCAAGACTCAATGACAGCTAGACCCTACACCCAAGGCCAGCTATGAAACAGTTGGCTGACTCAGCGACGAGGTATTTATCTGTGTTGACACAAACAAGAGGCAAGCAACTTAGTCATTTCAGTTTATTACATTAATGTCACTATGGACAAACAATTTGCACTTCCCTTGATTGACAATTTCTCTTTCATCTTTCACAAACAAGTGAAAATGAGCATCACCAACTGTCCATTCAAGTTTTCAAGGAATTGTTGTGCTGATGAAGTGATTCACTGCAGCGTAAACATAGGATTAAGTCCTTTATCTGTGCAGGTGTTCATAGGAATTGCTTGTGTAACAGGTTCCAGGAGATATATACTAGTACATGGGTCTTCGGAGTTATAATTTATGTGTGAAACTTCCAAACTTATTGCCACCAAACACCAGGATGATCCTGTATGAAACTGAATGGTTCATTTCAATGAGTGGAAAGTCTAAACAATGTATGAACGTTTGATGATCACTTCTTAAAAGGATACACTCATATATATCCTTGCATGTTAATCAGGCCATTATCCTTATTTAAATTCATTTCAAGCATGGAATGGCACTGGGGCCTGATTAGGCTGCAACATTTGTTTCCATAGCAACACGAGTGACCAATGACCTTCAAGTATGTATATTGGATGAAGAAGAAAATTCTAAGATCCAACGTGCTCTTCATTTTCACCTCTTTGATTTGTAAGGCTGGAAAGGTTTTGCATTGTGATGTATGGAATATGCCCCAAATTCACTGCAAAAGCAGCAGGGAATATGAACCCTCAAATTAACTCGGCATGATAAAGGCTAAAGGAATGTGGCAATCCCGCATGTTTTGCTTATCTGCACGCCTAGCTTGCACAATGAGGATTCATAACATTAGATGATACAAAAAGTACAGTATATCAAAAATTATTGATCAAAATGAAGATTAGATGGTAGCTGTTTCAGATAATCAGTATTTTGTGTTGTGTTGAAAAACATTACCAGTTGTATTATGATATACATTTTGCTTATGGCAAGTCCATTTGAATAGTTTAAGTATGTTTTCTTAGATTGGGAAATCATTTTTCCATCACTGTATGGAGTTACTATGGCAGTTTCATTTATCATAATCATCAAATGTATAGATTTTGCAACAGCATGTCCACAAGTTGAATTTCATCATGTTCATTGATTTGCAAACATAGCTGTAAGTGATTCCCAGGACAAACAGGCAACAGAAAGGATTGCGGGAGGACTTATTAGAGTCTAGTGGCTGCCTGCTATTCCTGTAGATAGTCTCTTTATCATAGCCCTACTGTGCCCAGGGCATTAGTAGGGTATTTTTTAAATCCCAGTGGGGGACCATGGATCCTTTAGAAGGAAAGCAGACCCAGTCATCTTCTCTACCCAATAATTATGATTTTTGACATACTTCGGTTAGATTAGGTGGTAACCAACAATGGCCTCCTATTTCTTGCATAGCTTGGCTGGATGATAGGATAGAGAAATCCCTGAGGACTAAGAAGACAAAGAATAAAGCAACACAACCAGATGGTAAGAAAGAGTTAGGTGTGGTGGGATGAGAGGATCATGCTTGTATTTCTGTGAGTCGTGTTCGGCTGTACTGTTCAGAACAATACTGGGATGTCACCGATCCCGACAAACTTGCATAACTGTGTTTTAGGCTTCTTACCAAGCCAATCTTACTTAGGTGTCTGCAGACATCCCCATATAAGGCACAAGTCAGATTGAAACAGGCTGGTACCCTGTGTGGTGCCTTGGGGCATAGCAACATGGAATGTTGACTAGCCTTGGAGCAAGCCAACAGGAAGAGATGTCAGTTAAGATTATAGCTTTCCTTCCACCTGGGGTATGTGCGATGGTGCAAGCAATCCTATCATTTTAGCCTTTCAATGACACAAGGCATAATCGTAATCTGCAAATTCCTGTTATCTGTTAAAGTGTGAGACGGTAAAACATAGGGGCAAACGTGTGGAAGGTGATGGTTTTGACTTCGGTAGAACATATCTGTTTATTATGCTGTCTTCATACAGCAGTTTGGTAGTTACGCTGTTTTACATGTGGTTGGTAATTATTCTATCTACCATAAAAGGGAAATTATAGTAATACATGTACTAAAAGAAAAGGTTGCCTCACTAGTATGTAGCCTTGTCTAGTCTATACAGTAATTAAAATGCGTGCCTATACCGTTTATCAGGTGGGCTATTTTTATATCATGGCATAGGACTCTGAGGAGGCATTGAAATGCAAACAAATTATTTTCTGTGATTTCCAACCCGTACATAATGAAGATTAATTAATTGCTTGACTCCTATGTGTCTGCCCTCGAAATCAACATGCCCACATGTAAAGATGTAGGTGAAAATAGCTATGAGAAAAATACAAGTTCTTGTATATTGTGTATGTGTATCATGTCAAAGCCATGTAACACCATGGAATTATACAAACAAACCCTATTCACTCCTGAGGGCAAGAAAGGTTCAGTGTGTTAACGGTCTGAACTCACCCTAACTTCACTTCGGTAGAAATGGCCCCACTGTGAATACTTCCCAATCCAGCAGAGAGCCATTTTATGGAATTTTTGAAAGGTTTGTCCCAGTAAAGTCAGCACTACTTCCAGAGGTCAGGCTGATTCCCGCAATTTGACGAGGGTCCCATTGTGCATTGGGCAGCTCCTTTATTTTGTCCTCGTCCTGTTGGCCATGTTAATATTGCAAAGTTCATCTAATGCAGCAGAAAGCATGATGTTCTCTTTCCTGCCAGTCACATATTTGATGTTTAAAAAGGGTCCTTTTCAAGGTTTTAATGTTGACCCCCATAAGACCAAGAGTTCCAGTCCCTCAGTTATGCAGCATGTTATGTCATGTGATAACTGATTGTGTAATAATATAGTTCCTTTCTTGGGGTTACTCTAGATCTGAACCGGAGCTTTATTTGACCACACCCAAATGTGATTTCCAAAATTTCACTGCAATAAAACTGCCATCAAAATTCACTTCAGAGTCTGATTGTTTTTCTCTCCCATTTATCGGCCAGGTATATTTTGTTTGGCTAGGGTATAAGCTGCTCATGCTAGTGTGGTTGATACATAAAAATCTTAATACAATCTAAGAACTTTTTAATTTTAAGCTGGTCTGCCTTTGGTAATATTCTGCCTAATTGAAGTAAACAAAATGATTGCTGTGATAGTCTGGAAGTAATATCTGTTGAGCCTGTAAAGTTTGTAGAGCTGAAGCCAGAATACCCAATGATAATGGTAGTTCTTCTAGAAAAAAACACCATAGCACAGAAAAATAACAACACCTGTGATAAAGAGGAGCCAATGGCAACACCTTAGTGATTGATAAATAAAGAGTACTGCCATTTTGCTTGCTGTTTTTTATCTGTGTTCTTGTGGTCAGCTAGAAAAATATTGGGTCGTTGACACAAGGGCTTTGCCCGAAATTGTTATTTTGCCATGAGTGAATCAGGCCTAGGGGTGGTGGACAGGCCTTTAGATGGCTAGTGTCAGGAAGGGTCACCTTATATTCCCTGTCCTCCTAGCCAATCAAACTCGAGTATACATTGGTATGGTATGATGACATTCTAAAGTAAACACTATCAGAACATACAGAGCATTCCTGCCGACTGGAATGGAACCGGACAGGTGAGGTTGCCAAGGGATTGTAGCACAGGTAACTTGAAATCTTTTGTGGGAAGGTGGACATGCTTTCAGAGATACTGTATCCATTGAAGACCATACAGTCTAGTTGGTTTATTGGGTTTAGAGTATGAAGAAGAGACAGAAAATAATGAAATGTCTTAGACACTTCTCTTGTAATTGCAATGTTGGTACCTAAAACTAGTAAAAGGCAGGACTGTTAATGTTTTGGTACCATATGTGTTTCTTTCTGATAAGATAACAGTGTATCTTTCCATAGCTTTGTTAGATTTTTGTTAGATTCTGTAATGTTCTTTGAGGCCCGATATCTAGCCTCTACTGGCAGAATTCCTGAGTTGCTCAGGAAATGTTGTGTTTTCAGCAGCCAGAAGTGTCCTTGTACCTGGCCAGTCATCCAAACAGAGTAAATAATTTGGAAAAATGGGGAGGTTCTTTGTTCACAGAAAAGAAAAACAATGGAAAAGGAAGTGACCGAGCCTCCAACAACAGGAGTATAAAGATAAGGAAGAGAGGCTGAGTGCAATTTTACAATATGTTAGATTTATTCATTACAATTGATTATCAGATAGCTAATAAGAATTTATGCTTAGATGATATATTCTTCTGTCATATTCTGACATAGCATTATGCCCTCTGATGCTTTGTGAATGTCGAAGTATGTGAAATGTTTGAGGTTACTCCCTGTTTAATTGTCTGTAGGCAATCCTCGTCTCTGTATGTGTAAATATCACAGCTAATGTTCCTACCACCCGATCGTTGATTTTCATTTGCATTGTCCATATACATTTCTTTCAACTGGCATTGTACGATGTACACAGAAATTAAGTGTTGTGGATTCTGTTTGATCAGCACTTTAAAATGTTCAGTTGAAATGTGTGGCTTGAGGAAATTCGAAACAGGACTAATTATAAATCACTAAAGCAGAAAATTTGAAACTAGGGCAACCATGACACTTTTTCACATTAGATTTAAGGTGTCAGGTGAAGCATGAAGCTCATTTGCATGCCATGAATGCATTTTTTTCTGTGCTAGAATTTTAAATCTGAAGCAGTTGTGCTACTCTAGTTCATCATATTTTTTTCTTGTAAAAAAAGACTGGCCCAATATTTTTGAATAGCATTATAGGCCATGCCTGTGATTTTTTTTAATGGGAAGAGGAGAACACTTTGCCTACGTAAACCCTGTATCAGTTCTCCACATGTTTAGTTATATCAGTAGATAAAGTCCTCTAAAGATGCTTGATAGAAGCAACTGAAACCAATGTTGCAAGTAGCCAACATCAACATGTCTTCCACTGGGAAACTTAAGATGCTGGGAAAATAGACTTGGGTGGTCCAGCTTAAATCATCAATTATGTCCTGTTGGACATTTGCTTCAGGTCTCAAATTTTAAACAAAGGAGATTCTGAAGTTTTGCATTCCCCTTTATTTTCTGAGGTAAGCAATGAACAGGAGTAATTGGCTTTGATTCAGGCCACTACAAATGCGCCTTTATCACTCGGAGTAACTCGTCTTTTACCAAATTTGTTCTCATACACTGATACTGTAATTTGAAAATTCTGTCACAAGTTGATTTTTCCCCTATGATGTCCAATTTTATATTTTGCGATGTGGCCTGTACTGATAACTGTTAACTGTTGTACAGTTACTGAATAGAAATGTATAAAGATTGTCTTGATCTACAAATACAACCGTTGAAAATTCCATTAAATATTTAGCTGTGAACTATTCATTTATCAGTAGTTAATGGCCCCCTAGACGGGTACATATATGATTGCCTCCCTTTTTTGATTTGCAAAGATTCTGATTTATGCAGAAGGTTTGAGGGCATACGTGTCACTACAGACTACAGTATACACAGAAAAACGTTTATGCTCCCTTCCATTGTCAGGAGTGTTGCATTTCACACAGGTAACAACAAAAAGTTGTAATCACATAATTCCCTCATCAAATTGTCAGGGCAGTCTTTTGTGGTAGGAACATTGTGGTTTCTGGTCTGGATGTGTTTTGTTAAGATAACTATTAACATGACAGTGTTAATGTGTCACATGGAGGACTAAACTAATGTATTTTGCTTGCAGGAATGGGACTGTTTAAAGGCCTTCTACTGAATTAGACGGGGAAGGAAAGACAACATTTTCTGCGCAATAGGACCTGACAGCAAGGTAGGATAGTGGTCTAGATTGCTAGTATATCTAATGCTTTCCAAAAATGTTTGATGTTATGTGCTATCCAATGATTCTCCAGGTTAAAGATGATACTTAATTGGTGTGAAAACACTTTTGTATTTGTATTTATGTTGAAGGAGATCTATGTTACATGCAGTAAGTAAAATGTATTCTGTATTGTATATGTGTCTGTCGACTGTTAAAGTTAGAAGCTTCACACCTGGGTCACTTGCAGCCAAAGGTAGATATAGCCTTCATTAACTCAAGTCCTTGTTCTGTTGGATGTCCAAACAGTATTGATTTTAAGCACCCACAGTAACAAAATAATGACAAAGTATTGAAGATTGGCCTTTGTTCATTTTTATGTATGTTGATGATACAGACTTCACAGAGGCACCTGAGTCCTCTGAATGCCATCCGGTTTGGGTCTAAGTTTAGTCCCTGCCTGCTAGTTGGGGAGCAAATCAACAGGGATTACATCAAACTATTGAATATGTTTGTATCATTGGACTCTCCGCAGACATGTTGAGAGAGGTTGTGCCGGTGTGCTTGGCCCAAACTATGCGAACCGTAGCAAAGCCGCATTGCACTAATATCTAACAAAAAAACATCATACCTTACCGGCCGCTTTACCTTTTTTTTTGTGCTGGTGTCTGGAACGGGTGAAACTGATCTAAGACAAGAAAATTTTGATGAATTAAAAGCAAAATTCGAAAGATTTGAAACAAGGTTGTCAGGTGCAGTACTGTTAATATTATATCGCTTAGGGAGAACATCAACACTGGCAGAGAACAACAATGAAAAATATCCATAACTTTGTCTACAGAATGATTGACAAGTGTATTTTATCTTTCCTTGAAAGTAGCAATGTCCTCTGAGTATTGTCCGACAGACAACTTTCCCCCAGACTTGAGACTAGTAAAATGTTAAAATGTTCTGGTGACAGCTCGTGTCCAAACACACATATATGAACACAGGCAAGTATCATGAATCACATTAATGGAAGTTTTATCATATGTTTATTTATTTTATCAAAGGTTGGCTTCATCCAGTAGCAGCTGAAATGTATGCTCTATGATAAACAATTATTTGATATACCTCTGGGCCAAGAAGCTAATTACTGAAAAACCTCTTGAGTCAGGCCAGAGGCTGAAGGAACTGAGGATTACCTTTGACCTATCAACCTTTTGCAATTTTTTAAATCAGCCCACAGGAAGTGACATCAGCATGGTGATAAAGCTGGCTGCTCAAAATCAAACCTTTCCATTGGTCATTGAATGACTGGAGAGAAGGCCTGAGCCTGTTATGTCCCCAGTAATTTGACAAGCACACAGGGTCACCCCTTCTCTTCTCAAAAAGTGTGTTGGCTTATACAAACCTTTCTAGTTCTTAAACATAATGTGTGTCAAGATCTGGTGCTTGATGGCCACACAGTTTCATCCTACACTGATCAGGTCCATACACTGTTCTGTGACACAGGATTGGGTAAAATCCTGCACAGAGATATACGGGCATTTCAATGATAAGGTCCAGTTCTGACGACAAAGATCAAATTTAACCATCCTTGAACTGTTAAGCTGACCATCTTACAGTCAGGCCTTCGCCATTCAGCATTGTTGTATGCCTGTCCCTGATGGCTTATCTAAACCCGCAATCTGTGTTCTTGCTATGGGCTATTTGGATTTAGTATGTAGGTATTGTCAGCAAGCAGGTATCTTATGTTGAAACACATATCGGGATCTGCTTGGTGTTAGTGAAAGAGAAAGTAAATCTGGATCTGGCAATTATGTGGAAGATTATAGGGAGAGAAGGATTGGGTCAAAGGTTGTATTCAGTGATGTCAGCAGAGAGGAACGCAGTAATTGAGATAATTGGGGCAGCTGCAGTTTGGAGAGTCTTTGAGCTGACCCCATACTGATCAGTCTTGCTATTGCCACAGGCGTTTCTTGACATCCTGTCTCATGCATTTGTTCCCACTCTCCCCCTAAGCCTGGCAGCAAAGGATGCCAATTTGCCGAGGGTTGGGGAGATTTTTCAACCCCCCTTATTTTTGAGATTCATGAGAAAGAATTTATTAATCAGAAGGTGTAGATATAGCGACATGAAGGGAGCAGACATGCTGTGGAGGACAGACACCTGGAAGAGCCTTTGTCTCCCTAGTAACCAATCACAAGGCTAGGAAACATGATCCATAATCATGCCTTCTGTGCAGTTGTCACCTACAATTTGTCAGGAGGACTGTGCCTACTTGGGAACTGTTGGAAGGACAGGATCTAGTTCCATGATACTTTTGGGTGTCCCAGTGCCCAAGCTTCTGTACTTCTAGTTTTAGGGAGATTTTGTAACAGTAATGTTTGCCCATCAGTCAGATCGATAACAAGCTGTTGAAAAAAGTTTACAGAACTTTTACATAAGTTATTAGTCTGCCAATTTGTTGTACAGCCTCCTCCACAAGTCTGAATCATCCCTTTGAACTACGGCATTTGATTTGTGTCAAACTGCCAATTTTGCCCAGTGTGCAACCCTCCAGCCCAGAAAACTTACAGATGTGTGACCAGATTTTAACCTGCTTATCAACATACAGAAACTAATAGAAGTTTGATTACAAACCCTGGTTATTTCCCTAAAGGTAGGCCCTTGTATGGGCTTTCACTGACTTGCAAGTTTTCGAACCTAAACTTGCATATTTGTAGGTCTTGTCTCACAACAGTTTGATATGAAATTTAGGTATAAAACGTTCTAGCTTTTCATGATTTATTTATTTCAACGAATGCCTTCATGCCTTAATGTGTATCATTACTGATTGATTTGGTGATATTTGAATTGTGAATTATGAAATGGTATTAACAATTAATGATATACATGTATGCTGTATTAAATGTACACTTCAAGTAAGGGCAACTGACATGCACATTATGAACCTTGAATAATTTACAGGACCCTTAATGATTTATGCTGGATGAGTAAAGCATTACATACACATCACATTTAGACAAGGTAAAAAGGTATATGCCATCAATTGCTTTATTTTAGCTGGTGATGAAAGGGATCAGCTCATTAGAGTGACCTTTCATTTTTCACTGGCGATGATTAAAAGTAAATCTTATGCCTGTATAGTTGTATATTCTTCAAGTCTATTAGTTTGGGACATAGCCCAGTTGCAGTTATATCTTAGTGATGCTTCCCAGGACTTTTGAATTGTTATTCTTCATTGTGCACACAAAACTATTTTCCTATGTGATTTAGTCAGATACAAGCTTCTTAATGATACTAAAAAGGAGGGAATCCAAGAGAAATATAACAACAAAATGTCATCTTCCGCAAGTTCTAAGCAGTGAATAATGAGATGATACAAAGAGAGGATCATCTTGCAAAACTACCGAAAAGATATCCTATATCCTGCCGGGTAGTATACTAATGCATTGGAACGTTCAGTAGCATGGGAGAAAGTCAGAAAGGAAGGATGGCTATTTATAATGGAGTCTTATTACCTTCATGAATACTGAATATCCCTGTAAGCACCAGGACAATGAGTCTCAGAAATGTGACCCCCGTAGTCATCTCCTGGCTGTGGATTGTACAAAGGATGCTGCACATCTGGTTCTTTCCACTTGTTGGACTTGATATCCTTTGTTACTCCCCACACCGCCCATACCCTCAGGCGGGAAATACTTCAAATTTTCATAAGGGACTCTTCCAGAGTAATTGATATGTTTCCCCTATAGGTTCTGTTTTCTTGATTGTATCTTTGTCTTGCCTGTCTTTTACTCTTTTGACTTTGCTGTCTGTTTGGCGGACAAATACTGCTTGGAAACACAGGGATTATATGTATGGGGGAGGTATACATGATCACCAAAAATGGCTCCCTGGTCATGAAATCTGGACCAAACAGATGCTCCAGAATTGGAAGGGCATGTTGCTCTGTTGAATCTAAGCTTCAGACAGTTTTGAGGCCCTCAACGGGTGAGCAGGCATCACACATTCTTCTGGATATTGGAGTCTTTGGTCTTCAATATTTATGACTTGAAGACCCTTTGGCATGTTACTTTAAATTTAGATCACAGCTTCCTCCTTCTTATCATCATCATACTTCTTGGTGAAACAGAGAATACATGTAATTCCACTGCTTATCTTGACACGTAAACCTGACAAAACTCTTTCAAAATGATGGGAAACAACTTGTGTTCACAGACATGTAATTTGTGTGGATTGCTTTGAAGGTCTATTGTAATAAGCAATCTGGCAGGCAGGTAATCTCACAATGATGCTCCATAATGCATGGTATCACATACCATGTTGTGAAGCCGTGGCATTTTGACCTTTGTATAATGACATGGCAGCGCACTCTCTCTAAGTGGTAATCGCGGGGCTCTTCAGAACAGAGATTACTACCTTCCCAGTGTTTGATGAATTTCCCGTGAAGTCGATGTGAGCAGTGTTTATCAGCTATTATAGCCTTTTGCGCTCATTGCGCAAGAAAGCTGTGCAAACAATTACGGTGCCCTCTCCAAAAATTGTGGTCCGTCCCCTTTGCCCCGGGCAAGATTCTTAAAGAATTTGGAGAATGAGTGCCTTGCTATACTGCTGGCTTTTATGTACTATTGGGTGCTCATTGAACAAGGGCAGATGTGTGCCAAGAGTTGCCCTTGTGACAAGATGCACAGGTGGATCTGTCAGTCAGACCAATGTCTGAAAAAATTATTCCTCTTGTATTTTCCCCCTCCCCTATTCTGAAGGATATGGCACGGCCGCAGCAGAGAACTGCTGACTGAAGGTCCTGCAATTGCAGCCGAGACGAGCACCAACAGGGTGCAGGTAAGTTTATCTCTAACTGTTCTTATAGACAAGTCATTCTAGCGGTCATTGTAGAATTATAAAGTACTGTTACACTTTTCAAGCACCGTCTGTACTGTAATGAATACTTTACTGTTATATTGTATAATGTTACCAGTTGGTACCATTACTTTTATGTTTTTCATGTGCAATCACTCCTTTTTCTATGTCCATTTATAATTTGCTAAAACGTACATTAAGATAGCTGGAGTTTGCAATGGCTGCTGTGTTGTTTATTTCTTGCATAATAGGAAGATTATTCTGTTATAAATATTTCAACTTAAAGGCATTTTATGGACAACAGTACCCACTGAAGACAACTTCTGTTGACCTAATACTATGCTTGCAAGAGAAAATAATTTGTCTATTTTTTTTACTGTTTTTTGTTTTTAGCATATTGACAGAAGTCATTGATATTTGATATCAAGATCTTGGTGATGACTAGCTGTAGAACAATTTTAGAAAGTGCAGTCAGACAGATTTAAGTGCTTGTTGAAAGCTCTATCACCTTTGTCTGTAAACTAATGAAATGAAAAGAATGAGCAGACCCAGATGCCCAGGAGAAGTTTTTGAAAAATTCTTTGTCAACCTACTGGCATCTGAAAATTAGAACCTGCACATGTGGCTGAGAGCTGCCATGGATAAGATTAGTTATCAGGGCTTGAGTTCTTGAGATTATACAGCTTAATTGGTTTGTCACATTAGAGTTCTTTTATAGGTTTCCACACCTGAGCAACATGGAGGTATGAGGACTAGGCAAACCCATAATGATGCCCAATAGTGTTGATTATTACTTCCCACAGATGATTGTATTGCTTGCCTCAACATGTGATTAGCTGGTGCTCTCCTGAGAGGAAAACAATTCTCCTGGTATAAGTGAACCTTTGGCATTGTTCAATGTGCCATTGACGTTTTGCCCAGGAGACTACCATTCTGCATTGACCCTCTTCATGCTGCCTAGCCTACAGTGAAATCCAATACTGACTGGTGTATGACCAGATTTTTGACTGGTGTGTGACTCATAACCTTAAAGTTGGAAGCCTTATGTATGATTAACTAGAAATCCTGACTTGGCAGCTTTGTACCTTTGTCAAAGTTCTCAAACATATAATTAGCAACCCTTTCATTCCTTAGAATTTCTTACCCCCATGAAACAATCAGATCTTTTCTCAACGGAAAGAATGCTTTGAGACCGGTGTCAAAAGGTCTCCCGTGCGGCAGCCTGAATTTGTTTGCTGCCCTTCAGAAAAATTCAGTCTCAGGAGGTGGTTATAAAGGAATGGGTGTATTAGCCATCTCTACTCCACATCCCAGGGACAGGCTGTTATTCAGAAAGGCTGCCCATCCATCAAGTGCTTCCCCGCTGGGTTAGCTAGGGTAGCTTGTACAACTGTCCTTTGGTTCAGATGTTTGTGGGTTATCTTTACATGCCAGGGTATTATCTAGCTGCCCAGGGTATTGTCTAGGCATCCAAACAGAATCTGAGGTCAGGAATATTTTCTCTAGATCTTTGTTCTGGAGGGATAAAATTCACCTTTTACCTTCACCTTAGATTTGTCTGTATTCTGATCTGACTAAAAAGTGCTTTAAATACTCCACTTAACAGTGATTTTTAGGAAGGCATATCCCCTAGACAATGAAGACTAAAGATGCCTTTGGACCCTAATAATATAAAGAATATAAACCAACAATATCAGTTGTATCTCAAGAGTTGCATTGAAAATCGAAAATCCAATATTTTTGTTTGAAACTGAACTTTCTCTTGCTGAATGTATACGGTTGTAGTTCTGTAGACTTCTGTAGTTTTCTGGAAATGATTTTGACAGTTGGAAGCCAGCTCAAGTCTTTACAAGATGTTGTAAGCACCAGTTTTCTTCAACATAGGTGTTCATGAGCTTTTGTGGGGACTTGAATCATGCTCAAAACTATTTGAAAAGGTGTTTAAGCAGTAGAGATCAGTAACAACTTTCAGGTCATTTATAGTTTTACAGTGTTGTAAATGGTGAATGATCACAAACCTAAGTAAAGCAGGCGTGGCAGGTGGTTTATTTCAGTCTTGTGTTCAATTTCAGTTTAAACTGACCCTTGGAACTGTAGTACTAAGGGGTGCTGGGGACTTCATTTGTTTTGTAGGTAATGAAGTTTCTCATTTACAGGGAAAGAGCTGTGACTTTGGTAGACTCTGGCTTTTGGCTTCAATGTTGCCAAATTGAGAGCAATCGTGTGACCTTGGATGTGTATCCTTGTTTATCATGTATGGGACCAGTTTTAGACTGTGACTCCCAGCTCTTTTGTTGATATGTGACCTCAAAGAAGGGAGCATTGAGGGCTTACTTATGGATGCCAAAATTTGGCTCTGTCTGCAGCTGTAAATAGTGACATGAGGTGGGCTTCTAACAGGCTGGTGGAGCAGCTATCGTGCACAGTTCTTTTCACTCCTTTGCTGTATGCTTCAGTCAGTCGTATCCTTACATAATGCCACTGAAAGATGGAGCAAGAGATGTTGGTTTATATCCTTTGTATTACATGTATTACAACTTTTAGCGAGTGTTGTGTCTTTGATTTCTTTCATGATGGTTGAAAGAAGCTGCAGGAGAAAGAAGATGGAGAGTTTGATTGATGGTTTAATTAACTCCCCGACTCCACCTCCAAGTTAATTTCCCAGAAAGCTGTTGACCACAGAAAGAAAGTTCCAATACAAATGTTGATGGTCATAGTGGCAGTGTTTACCCATCAGGGCTTGCCTTGTGCCAGAGGGATGTTTTTGTATTGACACAAGGACTTGAGTCCAAGTGGATTGGGCTTGGGAGTAGGTTAAAAAGAAAACAGGCTCCATAGAGGTGGGGATCAGGCAGCTGTATCCAGTGGTTCATGACAGACAGGAAGATTGGGGTGAACTTGCCCCAGGCAGACAGGATGTGTGTATTACTGTCAAAAGAGGAAAGGGGCCGAAAACCCAGCTTGCTGCCTCACCCAGCCAGGCTCATTTGGTCATGATTTATCCCCATAGTGATTATGGATATAGGATACTGAGCCAGGCATCCAGGCCAAAGCTGAGATTGATTTAGGCCAAAATGCCCTCATGTGGTTGGAATTATCTCAGCACGGTCCACCTAACTCACTTTGCTGGCTCAACATGCAAGTGCCCTTCTACCCTATGGCTTGCACAGAGGGAGCCAAAGATGGCTTGGTATAAGTTGCACCAAACCTACCAATCTACATGGATCTGATTTGGCACTGCTGAGAGTGGAACAAGGGCAGTTGTACTTGTGTGTCTGTGTGCAGTAGCCGCCACCAGTGAACCCCGTTTCAGATTTGGATCTGTTGGAGAAGGGCAGACAAGGTAGGATTACATCTAGGTTTTATCTGAAAAGCTGATGGTATTCTATGGCGACGCCACAGCCACATCACGAGTATCATTATTCTGGCGGAGCAAACTGTGTTTCTTTTGTCTGAGATGTCTGTGTCTCCACTTCAGTGTGTAATGACTTTGCTCAGAGCTGGCTGGGTGATGTTTTGCTGTAGACAGGCTTTGGTAGGATCAACAGCACTTTGTTGTAGTTCCCTGTAGACATTGGCAGAATCAAGTGTTGCACAACATGATTTAAAGACCCCAGTAAAACTATATAAAGGCTGGATAATGTAAACTATAGGCTTCAGTGTGCTGCTGGCAGCCGTACGGTGCACATCAGTGGAGCTCTGCCAGAGACAGTTCACCATGTACAAGTTACTCTTCAACTTATGTTTGAAATAACAACAGATATCAGAAATTAAAGTATGGCTACACATCAAGAAGGACACTTAGCCCAGAAATAAAGTAATAGCAACAATGGCTTGTGGTTTAGTTTGAGACATTGGCTGGCAGTTATGAGTACAGTTCTACAGTCCATACTGGTTTCTTAGACTACAAGTAGACACAGATACAGATAACCCAAAATTACAAGTCATATTTCTAGACACACAATTACCAAAGCTAATGTGGGAAAGACATTTTCAAGTTGGAAATGTAGATACAATTAGATACTCTGACACTACATTGACAGGGTTGATTTGAAAATTTGAACAAGCTTGATTTTCCCAAACCTGAAAGTTGTAGATACTATTGTCTTGATTATCCAAGGGATCTTATTTGATTGAGACCTCCTTGGATCAGTTATCTGAGCCATTCTGCATGGTTTGATAATGTTCCTATGAAAACCAGTACAGAAAAATTTTGAATTTCTTTACCAGTATTATGGTAATCTGTCCTAGCCATTGTTCTGGGCTGGGAGACGGTCTGATCCTTTTATGAATTTATGTGTTTATGGGGGTCAATCCACCATTCAAGCTGCTAGACATGTCACAGTAGGAACACTTCCTTTACGAGTTGCCCAGGGTAAGAATCCGATGGCTTTAAGAGGAGTTTTTGGGAATGGACTAGGTTGCATTGTACAGAAACAAAATCTTTTCCAACTGTTGGTCCATCTAGGGAAATGAGACTAAGTACAAGAGCATTTCACTCAACAACCAAGTGCGTTAAATGGACTTGAACAAATAACAGATTGTTAAAAAGCCATATCATGTGATTCATAGAAAGAAGTTAGTATAATGTGAGGGAAGAAAGGCTGGGGAGTGACATGATTTGGTTTCTGGCTGTCCTTATAGACTTCAGCTCCAAGACCTCCTACGCCTTGATGATGAAGCTAGGTCAGCTAAGAGTTCAAGCATCACACAAAGTAGCTATGTCGTGCAGGGCAGGGAGCAACACAAACCCTTTGTTGTGAGATCGGAGGTTACCCATCAGGCTAATTTACTTGGAAAACCATTTGGTTTTGATCTGGCATCATAGGCTGTTTTCTAATTCGCCTGTCCCGCAGACATGGAGCTGCTGGTAGGGTGTATTCCTAATGTCACAACATGATACTTCTACTTTCATATGTGGAGCACCAAAGTGCATTATATCAAGTAAAAGGTCAGTGCTGCAACCCCCAAAGGAAGTAATGACACTGAGTTTGAAACATATCTAGTCACCCTCAATCTCTCTCAGAAACAAGGGTATCTAAAACAAAATCAAGTTTTGGAAATGAACTGTGAACGGTGAAAGACTAGACACATGCAGAGAGAACAAAGCCACAACATGGCTCGTAAAGAAAAGTTTGTGCTTTACGGACTTTGGTGTTGTTTACGATAAGTCGTGAAAATGGTTGGCACACTACAACCTCATTGGAAAGAACACAGCCCGATGAGTTTTGGTAAACAGGGGAGATGTGATTGTTCTTTCAAGGTAGACGCTCTGTGATCTCTGGTAACGGATATCCCTGGAGCCATGTGTCTTCTCTTCCTGTTTGTACCCAGTGCCAGATCAAGCCATGCACATCTTTGACTATCAGACAATTGCCTTTGAACTCTCAAAGTCCTAACCAATCTTTCAGTTACAGTGTTCTTTGTAGTTCTACAGCCTATCTTGTATTCTGTTACATACATAGAATTTTCAAAAGCTCTTCTGTGTAGATTTGATCAACTTCAAATTTTCCAATGGGAAAAGTTATGACAATAATGTGATGGTTTTATCCGTGGCGTTGAAAAGTTCCGGTTCAGACAGGAATAAGAGGTAATGGAAGTTATTTACTTTCTTGTTTGTTTAATTGTATATTTTTGTTGGGTTCAAAGTGATGACTATCAGGTTAATCATCATCAATTAAACTGCCAGAAGAAATTAGTTCTCTCCTGATTAGGAACTTATAATCTTTTAATGGTTATGGAGTTAAAATTAATGGTCACTCTGGGACACCAAGTTGAACAGACTTTCTGGGTAGAAACTCTGCTGTGACCATTCCTGAGACAATTCATTTCATGCATCACAGGTTCTTTAGCAGTTCCTCTCTATTTAGCCAAAACAAATAAGACAATTTCATTTTGTCTGTAGTCAAGATCCATCCAGACTGCTGGGAACACACCTGATTTTGGGTCCTCATTTTGAGGCTGGCCAATATCAGATTTTCAGACTGGCTCGGTAGATAAAATGATTTTGAAGCAAAAGAACTGTTTTTGGAAAAGACTGAATGTCTTTATCTTTATTCGAAATTGCAACAATACAATGACTGAATGGCCTTCCTGCTGTAATGCTAATACTGTTTGTTTTTTATCGGCTAAAAAAGACACTCTCTATGTACACAAGACAAGGCTGAACCTTCAAACCTGTCTTCACCTCCTCGTAACACGCTAAGCTCGGTTGCTGAAGAATTCCGGTAGGCATCCTTCTCCGAGAGGAAGTTTTGGTTTAGCAGAAGCCGAAAGAACAACAAGCCAAAGTTGTAGATCACTGGATACTTACCTTCAGAATCAGATACTGTGCAAGCAAGGAGGTTTAGACCTCCTTGGTACAAGGTAGTAACTACTGTCTCTCTCTAAGAACAGGGCACTGTGGTGGCAACTTTACATTTCTGTTTAAACTTGACATTGATACACCATGCATATCACACACACTTTCTCTGGCTGTGGTTGCGGTATGTTTTTTGTCAAACCGTTGGTGGAAAATTGGTGGAAGAATGTTTCCGTCTTGGGCCTTAAGGGGGGAAATGCAGGTTGTATTTCAATGTTAAACTGGTTCGGAATCATCATGATCAAAGGAAAAGAACAGACAGCAAAGAGTCAAAGGGATTACAGTTTGATCCAACTATTTGGGAGATGTGTGAGATAGTGTGAGAACTCCAGCCACAAAAAAACAGCTGATGGCCATTGGGTATATACTGTATTAGGGTACAAGAAAACTGTCAAGTTAACAGCAGAGACTGCTTTGATTGTTCTGCATCTGAACCTCTGTCTTCAAGTTTAACTGCTCAGCCTATCTGGGCTGACCTTAAAAGCTGATTTTCTGCATATCTTCATAACTTGCCAAGGTAATATTCCACTTTGGTATGATATTAAGTTAAGAACCTACTATATCATACTTGTAGTACAAAGTTAATTGTTTGTTTATTTGTTTATTTGTTTATTAAAATTTACCACAGATGTGGAAGGGGTGAGAGAACAGGCATGATGCCTTTTCTAGCCCCCACCCCACAGAAATATTTACATCAGGTATAACAAACATTTAAACCTATACAATTATACAATTACATAAGCAATAGCTTAACGTACTCAGTCATATCGCACAATACTACACAACAACTTAGTTAAAACATGACTAAAATTAAACATATCGCACTTCATCCGAGAGGCACTATCACTAACTACCGCGGTCTTAACGCCAGACATGTAGCATTTGCACTTGTATGAACAATCACCAGATGGAAAGAAGGACCTTGAATAAATGGGATTAATGTGGGCTGCAGGAGAAAAACAGCATATTGTAATTGGTTAAAACTGAAATCTTCAGACTCAAGACAA
Source organism: Branchiostoma lanceolatum (assembly GCF_035083965.1). Lineage (NCBI taxonomy): Eukaryota > Metazoa > Chordata > Leptocardii > Amphioxiformes > Branchiostomatidae > Branchiostoma > Branchiostoma lanceolatum. Next base: position 21,830,816 of record NC_089725.1, on the reverse strand, counting down.
GAGGAATTTCCTCTCAGCTTGAAGGTTCTGTTAATAAGGTCCTGTTGATCAAAACAAGGGAGGTCACTGCCACAGGGGTTGCACATGGAATGTCAGGAGCCCTTGGAGAACCAGGTGCCTGTCAGTTAGTCTACGGACTGCCATTACTCAGGAAACAGCAAGGTCGGCTCTGCTGCCCAGGCACAGAGGTGGAAATCTGAAATATACCACTGTGTGATATGGAGAAGATGGAGACAAACTGTGCGGTGTTCGATTTAGAATGATTCTGAAAAGTTCAGTCTGGAGAACTATTGCCTCTTCCCTCCATATCACATTTCCTACCTGTGTATGTGCAACTGCAAGAGCGAATGAATAGAATTCTTCCACCAGAAGAACCCATCTTAAGACGATCTGCATGGCTGAGAACTGTGTGCCGTGTTGTTTTGCTTTATTACTTCCAGCAAGGTGGTTATGGTTTTGCATTGGTTGGTTAGTTTGCCTGTAAACAGGACTCTACAGGAATGGATTTTAATGATACTTTGTATGCAGGTAGGTCTTGGTCAAAGAAAGAAAGAAGCAAGTAAATTTGGAGAAAGATCTTAGTTCAGACTCAAGAGGATTTTCAATGAGTGAAATCTATAGGTCTAGATTCTTAACCATCCATGTATGCATAACATTCTATAGGGCCAACCGGCCAAGTCTTGTAAAACTTCTTATTACTTGGAGCTTGGAAACTCATCCAGGGCTTTTCTATGTAATGCTCAACAATACCGGTAATAGACAAAGCCCTTTTCATGTCTGTTTGTTAGCCTGTCATACATGTCATACTGGTATACTGATCTCCATTTCTCACAGCACTTCTTTGTTTTTGTGGTGTCAAATCACTTTCACAGAAATGAAAAGTCAAGTCGCATGAGTGCTAGTGTAATTGAGTATCGACTTATTTTGCACACAGTGTTAGTTTATAGTAAACACCGGGATACCTGGCATGATCAATATTACTTTCCAAAAGTCACTTCTATCAGTATCAATTCATATTACCAGTGACACTCAAGGCAGGTTGAAAGCAAAGTTTGCAACTCCTGATATATACCTGTGTTACCCATGTATTTTGAACAAGCCTTTGTTGCCAGGAAAGTTTTGTCAAATCACACCTTGCAATAATTTTGAAGGATTACAGCAACATTATCAAACAGGGGAGTATCAAATTTGGGGCCGCTGGGATTGCTCAGCCTGAAGTAAATTCCAGTTTACCGTTGATCGTCACACCACATATAGCAGAAAGAACACACCAGCACTTTTGACTTGTGTCAGGATAACGTGGCTCTTATGTGTGTGTAGTCTGCATAGCTGATTACATGTTCCTTATGGAGAAATGTGCAGCAGACTGTTTCAAGAGCCTGTTTCCAGACTGGCATCTCAAGTGAGCTGGTGTGTCTCAAGTTTCCCCCATTTTGACAGGCCATTTTCATACTGATTTATAGGTCACAGTAATGCCATTTTCTTACACTTGTAAATTAAGTTTTGGGGTTTTCACAAAGAAATAATGTTCTGTAATTCCTGACTTCAAAATCAACCCTTCCCTACATGCACATACAGTGGGAACTGGTGTTCTAAAATTGATGTTTAATTGCAATTCCTGGTACAAAATATTAGTCTTAATTTGTTTTTATACTCAGTAATTAATCTTTGGCCCATGTTTATATAGGTGGGACAAAGGGACCCACACAGACTATGGATATGAACAACATCACGTTTGTATCCATTTGTTCATTGTGCTGCAGTTTTCGTTGGAGAAATACATGCAGCTGTGTGAATGTATTGATTTCTGGGTAAACTTGACAAACATGCTATTGTTTTTGTACAGGAGCTGTGCTAATGGCAATGGGAAGAGCTACCGATGACTGGGTCCCCCACAGGTGGTCCTTACTGACTATTCTGTTGATATCTGCCCTTCAAATCATTGCAGAAGGTAAGGCACTCTAGTGAAATAATCACAACTTTATTTCCAGTTTAGGAAACTGCTATGTCCCTCCAACATTGTGTGCAATTTAGAATCAGATCCACTTGCATCTGTGTAGTAGAATTTGGCTCGTTGAATCTGCTGACATTTTGGTTGTGGGCACACTTACTCGAAAACAATATCTAGCTATAGTTGGGAGACCACATACCTCTGCCAATTTTGGAGTGTAGTTCTTCTATGTGGCATTTCCCTGCAATAGTTTACGCTGTGAGGTTTAGGAAGTGCTGTAACTGTAGATGAAGAGGATCATTCAAGTGTGACAATATGTTTGTAAACTGATACATCTTGAATACATGTATCATATTTTTAGGAGAACAGTCCCAAGTTGACACATTCACTCCAGTCCTTGTGTTTCAAGGGATTTCAGTGAATTTCATGGATGGCCCACTGCAAAAAAAACACCATCCGTTACTCCATAATCAGTCCTTCTGTCACAGAATTCTGTTTGTAAACAACAGAAAATATTTCTCCTCCAGTATTAAGAAATATCCCTACCGTCTTGATAAGACACATAGGGGTGGCGCCCATCTCCATTTTTGTAGCCCTTGGGCCACACATTTGTGCAAGTCACTACAGCAGTGGGCTAGTCCGCTGGTAGTGATGTGTGTTTAACTTTTTTTCCAACTCCATACTCTTATTCCAAATGCTGAGTGCAGTGGTAGAAATACTTTTTTTCAGTCTTCTGCAATATTGCAGAATGTCAAAATTTTTTTCTGCAATTTGAAAATATTTTCTGCAAATACACATGCCTCCATACTACAACCTTCTCAACTTAATAATGCCTACTTACTTACATTATATCTAGAGCTTTGCAACATTGCTGTAATTCATTATTCTCGCCCTCTATCTTTGATTATCACTAGCAAAGTTTTTAAGAGGAATAACATGCATGTGTGTGAAAAATATTCAAATTAATAGCGAAAATTGTAACAGCAAAAGTATATTTATTCAATATCAATCAAATCAAATATTCATTGATCATTTCGGTATGTGTATCAAAATTAAAAACGAATTCAACAGCCTGCCTGATAAGGAGGACAAGGGAATTATATCCTTGCGAGAAATACGTGTTCTGATGCGTATTATGATTAATAAATAAGATCGCACGACCTGTGACACAGCCACGGCCCATAGAAAACATGACGAAAACGGAGAAAAAAATGTGAAATTCAAAATAAAACGCCTGTACGCAAACCTTGGCCTCTGTGTAGTTTTTTGTATAAATCTGAAACATTGCTATCAGTTTCAAACATCGGACTCCGACTTCGGACATTCGGGGAGACTCCAGAGACGGCCCTGCGATGTTAGTTTTTCACTTGGGTGCCCCCCTCCCCACTGTGTCGGCACAGGAGAAAATGTTCCGCCTTTTCCACACAAGGCGGTGCTCAATGTCTATCCGAGTAGTTCTCAACTTCATCACTGCCATCTGGGCTTCAAGGACCACGGGCTAATGTAGTGGCCACCGTTTCGTTCCTTCTGTCATCGCGCCCATGCCCCGAGTTCCGGCTCTGAAGAAATTGCAGCTTGCGACATACATGTTTACGCTGGAAACATCCGGGAATTGTTTTCCCGACTTTTGCCGACCCCGAGATCGTGACCGCGGAGATTAGCGAGGGTTGACGGAAATGCACGAATTTGACATTTTCTCACACGATTTGTCCCCGAAGTTATCACGGAAAGTGTCGAAACCCCCCGAAAAAAACTGACCTCAAGTAGCACCAGGCAGTCGGAACGCACCGAAACGCCGCCATCTCGCGCGGCACTGTGGGCTTCAGTTTATTTACAGCGCCGCTAGTTTGCTTAGTACTAGTAAGTCTATATAATGTCCTGAATTGAGAGCCATTGAATCCGGAGTCTGATTTTTTTTCTTCTGCAAAATTGCAGATTGTTTAATTTTTCTTCTGCAATCTTGAAAATCTTTATGCAATTTGCAGATTGCAGACGGGTATTTCGAACGCTGTGAGTGTTAGCAGAGAAAGCAGTATGTACTATTTTTAAAGTCTTTGGTATGGCCCGGCCAGGGATCGAACCCACGACCTACCGTGTGCAAGGTGAACACTCTACCCACTAGGCCATTGCTCCAGTATATTAATTTCTCCTTTGATTTTTTTTTCAGAATCACCACCAAAGTTCAATGTTGAACCTAAAACAACCACACAAGAACCTGGGAGCAAAGTAAAATTGCGCTGCTCAGGTAGTCCTCGTGGTGCAAAACTGTCCTGGTACTACAACGGTCAGCCTCTCAGCTCTCACCCAGTACCTGGAGTCTTTGTCCGAAAAACTGGAAAGAAACTTGTTATAGAAAGGTTCCAGAGAAGTAAGAGCGACCGTCATGTGGGGATGTACCAATGTGCAGTCACTTCAGAGGCAGGGTCTATTATCAGCCCACCAGCATACTTACACTTGGCAGGTAAGGAGAAAGTCTTTAAAATCCATAACAGAACATTATAATTGTGTACATGTTGCTCCTGACAAGTATTTCTATTTTGTTATATTGTGGGTTTTTTTAATGGCATTTAAGTTGAATCCTTATAAGTCAAGAGGTCAAGTAACCCAAGTTGCATCAGTAAAAAACAGTTGATAAAACTGTACAATTTGCATGTTTGCTTGTTACCCTAGATCATTGTGGCCAAAATCTGTACACTTAATTTTGGACTTCATTCTTTACTTGAACTCTCTGCGAGCTTTGATTGAATGTAAATGTGAAATGGGCTGTTATATCTTCTGTATATCACATTTTAACTGCCTCTTTTCTTTCTTTCAGAAATTGGCAAGTTCAAGACAGATGTTCCTCAAAAAGTCAAAGTTTTACAGGGCAACACTGCAATAATTCCTTGTGTCCCTCCTGCCAGTAAGCCAGCTGCTAGGGTCCAGTATAGACATGAGGGCAAATGGATAAGAAACAGTACAGGTAGGACTACTGTGCAGCTCTCATGCCTTTATTTTACCAAGGAAGTTTGTTACATCTTGCTTTCTATATAAAGTGTGTGTTAGTCTTATATTTTATCCAGCAATGATACAAGCAGAAGTTTAAACTGGAGCAGAAAAAAATTGGAATATGAGGCTATAGCCATGAATTTGTAAAGCAAGTTGAGATAATCCCTCAGATGAGTCAGAACCATCTTTCAATCTTTATTCATTAAAATCAACATTGCAGAAATACATGGACAAAGCATATACATGTGCCCCTGAAATATGTTGATCTTACAGTACAGCCCTATACATAGTAACAACATGAAAATAAAGACTGGAGATGGATACAAGAACATAACAACTCTGTCTGCATTTGTCCACCAAAAATGTAGCTTTACACCTCTGACAGTTTATGTGCCTTGTTTCAGAACGGATACTGATAACACCGTCAGGGAACCTGCAGATAGCCAATATTACACTCGATGACTGGGGCCTCTACAAATGTGCAGCAGTCAACCCGGTAACATTACATCAAAGGGTCACCAACACCTCTAAAGTAAAGATTGACGGTAAGTTTCCCAACATGCTGTTGTGAATTTACATGATTTAGGCTTGCCATTCTTACCCGGTAGAATCTGTTAGGAGTGACTTTTTGTTATATGCAGTATGGCAGATATGTCATTTGTTATCAGCAGGACATTGGAAAGCACCCAGATGCAGACTGTGTAGAGCCTCTAATGGAAAGTGTACAAATGATTTGTATTTCAGAGCCAAGAAGAAAGCAGCCAGCACAAATTGTGTACCCACCTTCTCACAAGACAATAACAGTGCAAAGAGGGTCCGAGGTGCTACTTGAGTGTGTGGCTTCAGGATACCCCACACCGTCGGTTACATGGAGATGGGACCATGGGCGGCTCGACAGAGCAAAACGGTTGGTGATGCCTCCTACATTGTTGTAGAGGGAAGGTCATGATCAATGACAAGCTTACCTAATAATAAATGAAAGCTTATTAGATTACCTGCATTTGTTTACTGACATTTACCATGACCCAGATGATTCTCTTTCAATCAATCAATACGTGAGGAGTTTAACTGCTGTTTTATTAAATCAGTTTTCAGAACTATGTGCAGGTGTACCATTGGCTACAAGGAAAGTTACAGTAAATGATTTATGTGTTAGTAAATGAAGACACTGCATTTCATACACCATTATAATTGCAGCAACTCATTGATTGCATTTAACCTTGATATGCTCATACAATGTAAATGATCCTTCATGATTCATGAAGGATCATTTACATTGTATGAGCACATCAGAATCATGATCAACAACATATAATTGTGACAATACCAACAACTTGTACTTTTCCCACTCCAGGGTCCTGGATAACTTATTTCTGACAGATGTGCAACCTGTTGATGCAGGCATCTATACATGTTCAGCAGAAAATGGCAAAAATGCCAGAGTCAAAGTAAACTACATCCTTACTGTGACAGGTAAATTTGAACTATTTCTTGAAATTGACCACTCTTTTTGACTCACAATGCTCCTTGTTTTCAATATTCACCAGCTCTACTGCAATAAATGAGACATAATATACTTACATTTCAAGTACGAACACCAATGATATTACAGTACATTTAGATTATATAAGAATTTGGTAAAATTACTACATTTCTTGATAACTTTAAATAACCATATACATGTACTATATTATGAGGCTTATCAGTGCCACACTAGTGTTTTGTGTGTATGGTTGGTTGCCTGGCTGGTTAGATAATGTTTTTTAAAAATTCATTTGTAGCCAGAAAGCATCCCTATGTGTTAATGAGTCCATTATAATTCTGTGAATCTCAAAAAGGACATGTAACACAGTATAACATGCAAGTGTTTCCTTTACAGACTCAAGTAGTATAACCCAAGGTCCAGAAGACACTGTCACCACTGCTGGGTTGAATGTCAGTCTGACGTGTAGAACAACTGGCTCACCTACACCTGATGTCCACTGGCTACACAACATAAAACCTGTGGTTCTCGATGAAAGGCACTTACAACAAGGTATTTGTTATACAGTTTGGACAAGGCCATAGGCTTTAAGATGGGAAATGACAAACTGCAGATTATTCAAGACACTGTAACTTCTAAGGCCTACCAAGAACGTTGTACAAAAATCATAACTAATTTTAAAGGAAGATACAGAAAGGTAGCATGGTATCCAAACCTATTATAGCTCCTGAGTCTCCTCTCTGTAAATAGCCCCGGGAGCTATAATAGGTTAGGATACTAGGCTTACAGAAAGGGCACACATATTCATCACTTCTACCCTGGGCTAAGATTGGCTCACTAAATTAGAAATTACAAACATTAATTGATTGATGGCTACATGTATTTTTGTTATCTTGGTATCACAAACATGTGCACAACACTCAGAACCTGCTTCATGGCAAGTGGTCTTGATTCATTTGAGTTTGAGTGGCTTGTTTGATATTTTTTTCAGGTTAACCAAAGGTAGATCAATAAATACACAATACCTTCTTCTAATTGATGGCAACTTGTCCTTGTGCAGATTAACCTTCTTTGGGGTGTTGTAATGCTACACTAGGCTGAGTAAATAGTAAGAAGGTGATACAGTAACAGGCGAGACATGAGTATATAAATAGTGCAGTCAGCTGAGCTGATGGAGGTAAAGCCTAAGGCAAACAGGAGTGACTAAACTAGAGTAGATACAGCAATGCTGTTGTTCAACAGTGTGCTGTAATTTTACTTAGATATTGGTAAGTTGTTTTTTTTTCTTGATATTTCTGCTTGAAATATTCTCTGACCAGGATTGTAAACTTGTGTGTCCCCAGACTCTGACCTTGTTCTCCATGAGATCCAGCCGACAGACGCAGGCATGTACCAGTGTGTGGCCAGCAACACACTCAACACCGTCATGGCACAGGCCTGGCTGAAGGTGGAAGGTCAGTGCCCATTCATGTTACTGATTTGTCTTTGTTTCCTGTTCTGTTTCCTGCTTATGACCAATTGCCCAGCCAGTGAATGTGTTCCTTGATTTCATGGATCTTAAGATGAGAATATCCTTGGCAAATACTCATGTGTGTATTTTCTACGAAAAGACTATCAAGGAGTTAAACAAGAAAGGGGTTGCTTGTTAGGAGTGAAGACACCCTAGCATCATGATGATGATTGTGATTTATTTTCTAAATGGTTTTGCAGTAACCCATCTCCAATGATAGAACATAGTAAAAGGTACACCACTCAACACTCCAGGATCAGTCAAGTCTGATAGAAGAGGAGGTATGATGTTGACAACGTTTCATTTTGTTGCTTGCAGTGCCGAAGGGGTTCCCCACAGTGGAAACCAGCCCATCTGACGTGGCCATCGAGGCTGGAGAGGTTGCCGTGTTTGCCTGCAAGATATCAGGCAGTCCTGCGCCCGACGTCCAGTGGGAACACAATGGCAAACCTGTCACAGCAGATGGAGAACACATCGTTGTTGAAGATGGCACTCTGAGCATCATCCGTGTGTCCAGGGAGAATGAAGGGCATTACAAGTGTGTGGGCAGGAACTCTGTGGGAAAGTCATGGGTTGCAGCCTCTCTAACTGTCTGTAAGTGAAGTTTAAAGAGCATCATTGTTAAGTCTGATTTTCACGTAACAAACATATCTTGGGTTGTTGTAATAAAATTGATATCTCTAACTGCACTGACATTTTATATTAGATGTCTTATTTTTCTGTTACATTTGCCACCAGAGCAGGCATGTTCAGCTGGAAATGAAACTTATGTGCCTCCTGACTTGTGTCTTTCAGTGGTGCCGACTACTCCAATGACTTTGGCAGTTGTCAAGTCAGGAGACTTTCACCATCGCCGAGGACAGAATATCATGGAGAGGAACATGTGGCTACAGAAACAAGTCCAAGGTTTGTACTGGGCTCTCTGTTAGTCTTGTTGAACACAGAACATACATCCAGGAGATTTTACTCAGGTTTGGTGGATTATGAATAAAATGTACTGATAATCGACAAGGTTGACCAAGCTACCACAAAATCGTACCACAGAATAACCACTGTTCTGTTGAGTCATCAGTTGTGGAGCTCACCAAACAGTGTGATTCGGAATGTGGATGACTCATAAAAACATCTTGACAGAGATAGGTCGATTAAATGGACAGTCCTCTATAACCCAACTGAATTTTAATGTTCAAGTTTCTGTCCCTTGTTACTTCAGACATAGGAACCTCTGTAGTAGCATGATGTGTGTTCTGTTTTGTGTTATGTTGATGCTCTCAGTAGTTACTCTTTCATGAATGTCCTTGTGGTGGTGGTGGTGTTGTTGTTGTGAAATTGGTTGTGTTGTTTGAACTGTTTTAAGTGTTGTTTGTGATACATGTGGCGTCCATGTTAACCCCTAGTTGTGGTGTTTGAACTATCCTCACAGGAGAAAAAGAACGTGGTAGCCAGAACAGTGGAAGTTCAGCACAAGTTAATGGGCCAAGAACCCCTATAGGCCCTTCTTCACAGTCTGGTATGTACATTGGGTTAACCATGGCAAGTTTCAGACTTCATTGCATTCCATTATTCATATCAACATTCAGCAACATCCACTGTCATCATCTATATTGCTCAAAAATATTTACAAGAAAATATGATATTTCTTAACTAACAAGTACTATTGTGTTCTTCAAATGAAGGAGTGAAACCTGAGACAAGGATTAACTTGAAAATTTGATGCTCTGTACATTTAAAGCCTGAAGTAGAAACTGCATATCATTTCATTTGTGCAAAAGGAAAGCTGTTATATGCATGTCAAAGCATTTTGATTGTTCAAAACATATTTTCCCGCTCAAAGATTCTGTAGATTCAGTGTGTACATCCCTGTGCACTTTCCATAATGCTCTGTAGTTGTCTCGGTAGTTGAGCATACTAACTCTGTTACTCTTTCTCTTTATCTCTCATGCTTCCTGCTTGTCAGAACCAGGTTTGGAAATGTTGTGTCCTTTAACCCTTGTGTGGTCAGCCCTTGTTTCTGACTGATTAATTGTATCTGTCCATTGAGTAATTTTGCGACGATGTCTTGCCCACATGAAAGTGTAACAGCTATGTAACGTTATATCCCTAACAATGTTAAGAAAATATGAAACAGATCACCAGTAACTGTGACGGAAAGGATGATCCACCCTTCATTTGCCCAGTAGCACTGATATTTGTCTGGCAGATGTTTCAGCTTTATAGAGTATGTCGGTTTCTGTTTTCTCACCAGTTCCTGAGGCACCAAGTAAGCCACGGATCAGTCGGGCATCTGACACATCTGTGTACGTCTCCTGGGTACCTCGCTCAAATGGAGGGTCTCCAATCACAGCCTTCAAGGTGCAGTACAAGAAGATAACAGATGGGAGCAAGGAACGCTGGCGGACAGCATCAGACAAGATCCCTCCCACAACACTGTCCTACCAAGTCAAGACCCTACAGCCAGGTAAGGATGACAGTTGACTGGATAAACTTGACTGTGTACACTTGTACTTAAAACCTTAATGATGAGTGTATGGTAGGATTTAACATCAAAACATTGCAATAAGATCTTAGTAAATAAACTATCTGCTCCTATAAAGTACTGAAGCAAGCTTGATGATCTGACCCTGTGAGATGATATATCTTGTGTTTCAAATCATTGTTTGGTGCTTTGACTTTGTTTATGTGAGACTTCAGTTGTAAGGTTAAGATGCTACAGAGCAGACATGTCACATCTTCCTGACATTTGTGATACTGTGCATAATTTCCAGGCCAGACCTACAGATTTCGAGTCATCGCTATTAACGGGCTCGGGGAGAGTCGCCAGAGCCAGCAGTCCAGCCAGTACTCTGTTGAAGGTCAGGTGGTCAAAGGTCATGTGAGCAGGCCTGTGGTTGGGCCACACATAACGGAGATACTCGCTGTCAGTCCCACCACCATTTCTGTCAGATGGAAGGTATGTATGAAATACATGTATACACTCATTTGTTCAGTAGTTAACTATACATGCACAGTATTAGCTTTAGGTAGAAGATCCCTTTACTTAATTATGAAATCTTGATTACCTAGCATTGCATGATGAGTAAAGTCTAAATCTTGGGTCATAATAGTCACTGTCTTCTTACTCCATCCCAACAGTACATGGCCATTGACAACGTGCCCATCGATGGGTTTTACATCTACCACCGCGAGACGGACAGCGACAATGAGAAGGACTTTGTGCAGAGTGTTGTGAACGGTGTCGGTGTGCGCAACTTCCGCCTGGAAGGCCTGCAGCCCGAGGTGATGTACGACATCAAGATGCAGTGCTTCAACAGGGCCGGCAGCAGCGACTACAGCAATGTCATGATGAAGGAGACGCTGCGTATGTACCTTATTTAGTATTGTCACATTCAGGTAAATCTGAAACATGAACACATTCTGGATGGACCATGACACTGGGACTATAACAAAGGTTCTAGAATGATTGGATGACCTGAAGCTACGCCGCTTATGTACTTCAGATAAAGACAAGGAAAATGTGTTTTTTCTTCTTCTTTGTTATTTGGTTATGACTGTAACTTTCTTTCTGTATAGCCATTACTTCCCTTGGAACTGTCCCCATCCCCGTTCACGATGGGGGGGACCGTGGTGGCCCGGTCGATGTAAACATCTACGGCGGTGCCCCAGAGAAGAACAGCCCTGTCCTGAGTACTCGTGCCAGCAGTGACATGCTGTACCTGATCCTGGGAGTTGTGCTCGGGGTCATGGTGCTGGTGCTGATCATCTTCATCGCCATGTGCATGTGGAGGGCTCACCATCACCCAACGAGTGAGTGTTTCTTGTAGTTGCAATCTAGACAGGGATATTCAACCATTCCCATCCAGAGGATTGATTATGTATTAAACATTGACATCTGGGAGCAAACATTTCACATGAAGGAAAAGAAGGTTACAATCTTGCAGGTAGCACTGTTGTGATGACAAAAGCAGCATTCGTAATGCAAATGCTGATACATGTAGAGAGAAAGTACCAACCAGAAATCCTTATTTTGTGTAACTTTTAAGTATGCCTTAACTAACACTTTTTTGACACATCAGTCTCATTTTGTTAAAGTCCAGTATATACTTCTATCCTCAACTCTGAATTTTATGTCTTGATTTGTTTTGCAGAAATGGACCTTGAAATCAGCAAAAGGTGAGGATTGCATTTTACTCATGTTCATTGAAGAAATAAAAAATAATTCGCTTTTTCGGCTGTTGAAATGACAGATCAACTATATTCTTGTAAGATAGATCTAAGCCTATTCCTGTTTAAGTCATACAAACTCTTCAATATTGTAGAAGAGAATGAAAGAGAGGCACTCTTAAGTAGTTCCAGAGTGTCTCGACATGCTTCTTAAGTGCCCGAATGTATTTTCCAGGCAATGTATGGAGTCGTACCAGAAATCTATGATGGACGGTGACCTGGGCATGTACAGCGGCAGCGTGGCGGACAGCCTGGCCCACCCCCACCCACTGAACGGCCTGGAGTACAGCCACTCTCTGGCCAAGCTGGAAAAGGACGACACAGAGTCAAACTGTCCATCACAGGTGGGTTTATGTGGGTCACATCTAAACTGATCCACCTGGCTATTTTAGAAAGTACTGCAAATGCACTCTGGCTGTGCTCGTTCTGTAAAATCAATCAGGGCGACAGGTCACTTTAAGGGTTTAGAGTGATGGAGATATAATTGAAACTACATGTGTATAAAGTGTTACTTCTGACATTGGTTGACAGTTGTGATGAATGCACATGTCCCTGCTTACAGCACAAAGCCTGTTTAATTGCTTATGATTAATTATACTTGAAGGTGTAGGTCAAAGTTATCATTTGATGATTTATAGTAACAGTGTAGTAGCAATTAGATAATTCGTAATTTCTATTCTATTCTTTATTTCGCACCGATAAAAACATTACATACATACATCTAACAAAATACATTATGAATCTAACAAAATACATCATGATTGTGCTGGGGAAGGTGGAGACCTATAAGAGTCGTTCCCCAAGTTTTATGGTATAACAAAGGATTAACGAAATGATGCTTGATACCACCTGTATCTTGTTTTAATGCCCACTCTCAATCTTTATTTTGGTGTCCTTGTATTTTTTCAGTGTGCCTCTTACAAAAAATGCTGTGTGGAGAGAGACAACGGGTCCATCTGCAGCGTTCCCCCGCCGCGCACCTTTTACCAGAACAACAACCGGAGTCAGTGGTCCCTCCCGGCAGAGAGCCACTGTGGACTCAGTGTGGGGGAGGAGGAGGACAACTGTGACAGTCTGCCTCGAATGACATACAAATATCCATATTATAAACCTTCTTACAGGCATGCAGGTCAGTAGTGCTGTTAGAATAAGAAACAAATTGCCTATGAGGTCAACAGTTGACCAACCACAGAAGCATTTTAGTAGAGTCTAACTAGAATACACCACACATTGACTAGTGACCAGGGCTGTCTCTAGCTGTAACTTTTTTTCCATCCGAATCACTGTTTGAGAGCCCACATTGTTAGATTTCATTGTTTAATCATTTTACGCTTTGGAAAATACATTTTCATAAATTTCATGTCATGAAGTTCGGATTGGTATAAATTTTTGTCTGTCCGAACAAGCAAATTTTCGTTCTAGGACCAAGGGACGAGTCCTGGCTACAGCCCTTCTAGTGACAGATGTTATTTTCTATATTTAAACACAATTTGTGGAAGTCATAAATGTTGATGTTCACTTATATTGCTGTGTATTTTCTTGCCTCAGGGGTAAGCAGTAGAGGACATCCAGAGAAAGAATACCGTGTAAGGCAGCATCACGCAGGAAAGCTCCACACCCACTCGTCCGTGGAGTCTGACATCTAGCTCAGGTGGACAGAGGACAGTTCACACTGCCCCTGCCACAGGGAACTGGTGCTGGCAACTCAAACCATGACATAATCAACCTGATGCCAAGCAGACACTGCCTACACAAGATATACTCGTACCAGTCCCCGAAACATGTATCTAGAATGACTACTTCACCAGAGCCACTACCCACCACCATCGCTTCGACACTGAGGCGTAAGGTCTCTTCTCAGCGTGCACAAAATGTGACTCTTGTGAAACCCAGATGCCATATTTCCCCCAGGACAGGAGTTTGTGACACTGTGGACTTTGCCAGAAGCACAAATGTTGACGGTCCTGAAGGATATTGTACAGTGACATTTCCCATAATGTGGTGATATTCGGCGCTATGGACCTTGTACTTGTCTCCCAAAGATCCTGCAGAATACTGCTTCCTGTGAGAGCATATGTGTGTACTTATGCTTGTTTATATTTGTATTAATGTATATTTGTATATTACATTTTGTAACTGACATGGAGTATAAGCTTAGATGGTACCTAAGTCTTTGTTGTTCTCTGAGACTTTGTGCTAACGTCAATTTAAATTAACATTGTAAAAAGTATGCCTTGTGCAATTTTGTATGATATGTCCCCTAAGGGGAGCAATGGAAACTTAAATGTGGTTCAAAACCATATGATTATTAGACATTGTTCGTTTGCTTGTGAGTAAGGCCAAGACAGTCTTTTGACACAAAAAAAGCCATGCCAAAAGTGGGTTGTACAATACCTTCATATCAATGATTACAAGGTAACCTCAGGAAAGTTTACCAGTAGTTGGGGTTGTGTGTCTCATGAAGGGATAGGCCAGATCTATACATTTGGTACATTATTCATGTTAAGAGCTAAAGGACAAATCCCAAACACCTGTAGCAACTGTGTGCTGGTCTGAAGACAATGTTTTGGGCAGTTTTCAAATAGAAAGACAGGGTTGAGACATAAGGATAGAGTTATCACAAAGCATGATCAACATGTTGAGCCTGGATTTACATTTGTACCCAACTTAAGGCACTCTCAGAAATGATGCACACAGCCCCTTACAGAGTAGAAATAGAGATGAAGTAAGAGACATGACATTACGCCATATCAGAATAGCAGGCTTTGATGAAACAAGGACATTGATAGCCAGTATTTTAGGCCATATCAGAGTATCTGGCTATGGTGAGAAATGTACATTGATAGACATGCTTCAGGAAAGTAGAAGAGTAGCCTTAAAAAGTTAAACAACATTGATAGCCCAATTAAGACAGTGATGCAACAAAATAAAGCAGCCTTTGCTGTGTAGTTTTGCTACAGATTATTGTGAAGTGATTTTACACAAATAGTCTGCTGTGATTTTATTTTGCCTAGCTGTAAGCAAGGACACAGAAATGCTCAACAGTTATAACATAATTGTATATCCATAACTCACATTGGCTGCAAGTGTAGACTACAGCAAGATTGTTGGTGATGTTGATACTGATCTGCAGTACATGTTTGTACTTACGATATATGTATAAACTATTGGTGTTCTTATGATTGATTACACGGCTTCTGGTTGGTTGTTATGTTAGGGTGAAATCTGAAGTGCAAATTTTTCTCAGGAGTATTTTTGAGAAACAAGGTTGATTGTATGGGTGCTTGAGAGCTGTGGATATGCCTTGGGCATGTATAAATGTCGTAAACATTGATTTTCATGTCAAATACATGTACTCCATAATGAGATATGAGGGGCAAAATGCAAAAGTTTATTATTTGCTGGTGATATTTGAGGCAAATGGCTGAAGATAGAGCTGCACTGCAGGGATGTAAAAAGTTATTTTTACTGCATGCAATATACTTGTAGTTAAACTTTATAAGAACAGAGGCGGTTCTGTATGTAAGTAGATAGACAAAGCAGGTATGGTTATGTACTCAAATTTTGGGGAGCGCTGGAATAGTTTGAAATGTAGCACTGTCTATCTGTATATTGTGTAACTCACTTTCTGTCAACTAATGATGTTTGGTTGTGTTAGTTCCAACCATGTCCAGTAAGCAGGGTAGAGCTTTGTAAAAATGACTGTAACATTACTTGTGTACCAGGTCCTACAGGTGACCATGTATGTTTGTTAAGCAACTCAGAAAGGTATAATAGAATTTATATGTTATACAGTCAAATTGATTTCTGTCACAAACTATCCATACTGAAAAGCAGCTATTTGAAAAACAGTTAAATGCCTCACCACATCCTTTATGCCCATCCATGCCTTGTTATTGTGGCTGTATTTCTGCGGATAGTTGAAATAGAAGAACACCATTTCCACTGAAAACACTGCCATTTTGTTTAGCTTTGGTGGAATAGAAGAAATGGTCCGTTTTACCAAGGAGGTTATATAACCTCCTTGATTTTACTTAAAGCCATAATAAATTGTTGGCTGTTTTCTTGCCAGTAAATGCAGAGGAATGTAGCTGATGAAAGAAAGGTTTTCACATACATGTATCAGGCTTGTTAGTGGAGCTGTGTCAAATGCTTTATATCAGAACCTGATGGGATAAGGGTGCAATGGTTGGTCATTTAACTCCAATATTCCCCAGGGTTTTGCAATATCTACCACTATGCTTACAGTTGGCACTGCGCAGAGGGGAGGTTGCCGGGCATGGGATGCAATTGTTCTTACTTGTGTAATTACTTAACAAGTATGTGGAAGAGATTTGACATACTGTTTACCCTTTTGATATGTATTAAACCAACTGATCCTTACAGACTTCTGTTGTATTGTGTTGACTTTTTTTACTGGTCAATTTACTTATATATAGCAACCAAATATTTTCCCCATGCAAAGATTGATACAATCCATAGACAATGCTTATTAGACCACACCAATTTGACTCAGATTGTCCTGATTCATTTTGTCTAATTTGAAGTAAAAGTCATGTGTTCAGCATATGAATCCACCCCAAAATGCTTGTACAGTATGAATGAATGAATGAAAAGTTTATTTACGTGTCATGCGCCGTAGGGCGCCCAGCCCATGCGGGCTTATAGGACATCGTATAGGTTAAATTGATTGCATAAACAACAGTTGAAGAAAGTCCTTGTCTTCCTTTTGTTACAAAAATAAGGATTTCACAAATGAGACTTTCTGTCACATGTTTTGTTCGTATTTTACCTACAGAATGTAAATTTCGTGTAAATTCTAAAGGGCTACCATATTAAACTTTCAACCCTGTTTTGTGAAACAAGAACATGTTGAACAAAAACGAAATGTTTCCATCTGTTTATCAAGAGATCCTGTTTTCTTTTCAAAATGTAGTGTGGATTTCCTAATGATGCAATATAACTTAGAGCGCCAGGGGGAGCCACTTGTTGGCATGAATTTGTTGGGTCAAAATTTTCCGAGAGGTTTTCTTCAGTAATTCAATTTCACGGCTATAATGTAGAATTTATATTTCATTTGACATTCCCAGCTTGAAACAAAAAGATTAGGATTACTACTT
Organism: Branchiostoma lanceolatum; assembly: GCF_035083965.1. Classification (NCBI taxonomy): domain Eukaryota; kingdom Metazoa; phylum Chordata; class Leptocardii; order Amphioxiformes; family Branchiostomatidae; genus Branchiostoma; species Branchiostoma lanceolatum. Next base: position 21,813,543 of record NC_089725.1, on the reverse strand, counting down.
GTTGAACGATATTTCATAGCTTTATACTCCAGGCACTGTAGATTTGTTTTGCAATGCAAGCCACACTTCAATTATACCAAGCACATTAAATATATATGCATGTATATTCTACGAAAACGTACCACTTGCAGAAATGTAGATCACAAAAGTTTGTTGTTTTGCATGTTGACAATAGCGATAGAAAGGATGTTAACATGTCATATATTACACATCATAGACAATACAAGCTACTTGGTATCTATATTCAGCGTGTGCAGGACAGAATATCATGGAGAGGAACATGTGGCTACAGAAACAAGGCCAAGGTCTGCATTCATGTGAATGTTACTCTAAAAATGGCAACCCCATAGTGCTCGCTTTGTGGTAGTTTCGAACAATACAACTCCCATGTTGTCCTGGGCAGGACATATTTTCAAACACAATATCTCTGACCCAAGTTCCTTCTGCCTGTTGTATTACATGTACACTGTTGCTCTGTTTCCTTCAGAGTTTTTGGTAATCAAAATTGACAACTCTCCATTAAGTCTGCACCTACATACGTGAAGAAATCGGCAATGTAGCCCGGGTGCCAGCCTTCTTAGCTTTACTCCGCTCTCTTGGTCGCTACCCAGGCTATCAGTAATGTGGAAACAATTACTTACTGAACTGACGTAATCTGAGGACAGCACGACAGCGCAAACAAAAATAAAGATGAACAGAACATAAAAAGATTGATTCGGATTGAAGCCTAAACTTTAGCTTTGTGATGTAGAGGCAGGATTACTAACCATAACATCAGGGCACGCTACTGTCAGCGTGAACATTCTCAAGCTATGAGGGACTTACAGAGTTATGCCAGACTTGCGTAACTGATGTTATGTTGTTTTCATAGGTTCCTTCATCACACAGACTGAAGTAATGAGACCAGGCTGAACAGTGTTGAGTGGGTTGGGTAACATGGAAAAAATAGAACATTTATTGATTCTAAGATACTAGGTAAGAGCCATCTACAGACTGTCCATATTGACAGTATTTCAGGTTTCTGTCATGATATACAATCATCAGACCCATCCCCACATTATTACATGGACACATTATAATATATATATATAGTTATGTGGTTAGTGAATAAACATTAAATCATGTATGCCATCAATACCAGCCTTAAGACTTTCTGTTACTTGGTGTTACAACGACTGCTGAACAACAACTGCTTACTGGAATGATCTGCCTCGGACAGGAAAGAAAAGTTCATTACCGGTATACAGTACATGTGTGTGGTAGTTCATACCAGAACCACTGCAAATCAGACTACAAATGTGTGTTGTACAACAGCAGTGCTTTGGTTTTGAGCAATACATCAGTTGATGAACTTCTTTTACTTAACTCAGTTGACATCCACCATTAAACAGTTTTTCTTTGATGGTCCGTCCATTGCAGCACACTATGGCACACCATCCCTTCTTCTCCCTTGTACTACCTTGTTGTAACAGAAACTGCCTTCCAAACTAACAATATCAAGGCGACTGCCCATGGACTTCATCTACCTTGATTACGACACATCTCCCAATTCCATCATTATCAATAATGTGAAAAGCATACACTTCACAGGCACATTATCAGTGAACTCTACGACAAATACTTACAACACTGTTAGACCACTACATGGGTTATCTATTACAAGCCTACCCATGGCAATAATATTACAGAATGTACTAAAATTTCATTTAAATGCAGTACAAAAGTTTACTGTATAAAAATAATACTTGAAGCCAGCATATTGTACACATGTGAGAAGTAACTAAAATATCTACATCCTATGGACTGTTACACAATGACTCCTACCATAAGGGATCGTAGACCAAAACATGACTGGTTAACATGCAGGTGTGGTGTTCCAGTGTCCCTTCTCAATAGTCAAATAGCAACAAAATGTGTTTCCTCCACTGCTGTTCTATACATGGTTATTGAGAAAATGCATGGTTTAGAATGACATGGGAGAGACTACGGGTATGGCTTGACTGCTCAGGGTTTGTAGAACCCACAGTTCATGTAGAAACGGCCACATCTTCATGCACATTGTTCATGAGATTCTTCAGGTCACGCATCACTAAAATGGCTCCCTCCTATAAATACATGTATGATATCATAATATTTTCAGATATCTTAATACAAAGCTGAGGGAATAATTCAGAAAACTGCCGGTAACAAAATCCTATTGAGAAACTTGACCAATGAGACTTACAATGTTACAATACACTGATAGCACACGTACCAGTACTCAATATCTGACAAACACAACATTTGAAAGTCTCGGGACTGTAAATGTAACTTTATACATGGTTTTGCTTTAACTGGAATATACAGCACATATCTACCTGTTAACAAAGTGAAAGTCTGCCTCACATTTCTGTCTCTTGGCACCACGTGTTATGAGTTGTGAGGTATTGTTACTAACACAGTTTTTCCTACTAATATACATAGAACTAACATACAGGCATGACAACAACTACAAATACTTCACTACAGCTATGTACACAAAATACATACATTGACTTCTGACTTGGTCTGTGCTCCTTGTGAATAAACATTGCCCTTGTTTCTACCAAGGGCTTCTTGGTCAAATGTACAATAAATAGTAGGCAAGTTGTACATGTAACTGTTGGGCCTGGTGGGATAACGTAGAACTACTGTGTGTACAGTTCCATCTGAATGGGGGCTTCCTTTATAACACTTACCAGTACGTATATGATTGCATCCAGCTCAAAAACTGCCATACGTTAGGTCAAGATCTTCCTGATTTTATATCATTTAGAATTCAAAAGGTATAACAGATCCACTGACTTGCATGACACAAATACAGTAAGATCTTTCCAAAAAGACTTACAGAAAGATGTCAAAAATGGCTCTTTCCAACGTAATACCACCAAATAGGATTCCAGCGAACAGGTATGTGTATTCTATAGGCAAAAATATGCCAAACAAAGTGATTATGTTGTTCACAAGGGTCCCGATCATTCAATTTTTCCATTTCATTCGTATGCTGACAACTTCAAAAAGTTTATGAGCATTGTGACCTGTTTTTGTTCGATTAGTTGAGATTTGTTAAAATCTGTGGCCTGCATATGTTTACTCACAGTACATGAGGGAGCTTTAAATCAACTAGCACTGATTGCAGCTATTTATGATATGGGTAGCCACCAGCCCACCACCTATTGCTAGTATAGCACTAGGATACATATTTCATTACCTTATCATACTTATTAGAAATACATCAATACCGTACACCTAATACAACACCATTTTTAACTGGATACACAGCACTGGTACAATACTGTTAACATTACACTATCCCTCAGAACACCATCTTTTCAACAAGTACAAAACGGTAAAAAATGTGTACATGTGAGGGCAGGAGAAAATGCATCTTTGCTCTGAGAACAAGTCACCACGTCATACTTATGTGAGTCTGACCAGCTCAACAACATGCAACATTGCTAGTACTGGGCTAAAAATCCTTCAGCTGTTTTGGAAAGCCCACCTGGTCCACAATTTTGCCATTATACCTCAGTGCCAAGAAGAAAGTTGATGCATTAAAAGTTCAAGTGGCAATAATATTGCCAACACTAATCTCCTTGCCTTCTGACCGTCTGTGATAAAAACGGAAGTACATGATTCTATGTCAACGTTTGACTGTCGAGACATTGTAGGAGCAGCATCTCAAATGCCTCCGTGTAACAAACTGGTTTACAATAAAAGACCAAACACCACCAGTTCCTATCTTCACCCTTCACTACTGTGTTTGTGCCAGTGTCTGTGGTTGAGTCTTTGGTGGGCTCTGCTGAATCTGAGTAACTGTAAAGGTGGTGTGGGGAATACCGACACCTGGAGACCCCAGGGTTGAAATGGGTGATCCCAAGGTTGAAACTGTCGAACCAACGGTGGAGGTAACGCTCGGACTAATCGTCGTTCCTACGGGAGTGCCGATGGTAGAGACTGCCTGTGAGCCAATTGTGGAACCTACTGCAGAATCAATCGTGGACACTACCTGCGAGCCAACAGAATGTCCGATGGTGGAAACGACATGGGGACCAATGGTAGACCCTATTGGTGACCCAATAGTAGAAACTGCATGGGAGCCGATAGAAGACCCCACAGGTGAGCCAATCGAGGACACTACATGGTGACCAATGGTGGACCCTACGGGTGAGCCAATTGAGGACACTACATGGGGAGCTATGTTGGACCCTATAGGGGAACCAATTGAGGACACAGCGTGGGAACCAATGGTGGACCCTATAGGGGAACCAATCGAGGACACAACATGGGAACCAATGGCAGACCCTATAGGGGAACCAATCGATGACACAACATGGGAACCAATGGCGGACCCTATAGGGGAACCAACAGTGGAACCTACCTGTGCACCTATGGTGGAACCTATCTGTGGGCTAAGGGTGGACCCAATATGTGAGCCCATAGTGGAACCGATGGCAGAACCAATTGTGGATGCTATAGGTGAACCGATAGTGGTGCCAACAGTGGAGGCTATGGTGGAGCCCACGTTGGTTGATATGGGTGAGGTGACAATTGTGTCCGCTTGGTGGAGGGATGACTGCGGGTTGATGCGCTTCTCCTTCTGTCGCCGGTTACAGAACCAGACCCTGACCACCTCTTTCTCCATACCTAGCTGCTCTGCTATGATTCCGATCTCCTCAGAGGTGGGTTTGGGATTCTGAATGAATGCTTTTTCCAAAGCAACTCTGCAGGATGAAAATGCAAGAAAAGATTTTGAGATATCTTGTTCACAACAATTGGTTAACAAACAAACAAACAAACAAACAAACACATACCCACAGGATAATAACACAGCCTCCTGCAACCCTATATAGCAATCATCATCATCATAATCATCTATACAGTAATGGTGGGATGTAAAAGCCCCTTCTAACACATACTGAAACCAATTCTTGATAAAGACGAATAAAGTCGAAACCGGTGAATTCCGTCTCAGCGCTGTCATTATCCCAGACTACGAATGACGTACTGAAACCAATGATATCAATCCCTACCTAACATTGGTCTCAATGCTGGTTCTTTTCTTCCGTCTCCTGCCCAGCACCTCGATGCTGCCGTGTGGACTCCCCAGCGCACCAGGGTTGGCCATGCTGGAGTCAGCGTCCTGCAGCCATTTCTCCAGCAGGGGCTTCAACTTGCACATGTTCTTGAAGCTCAGGTTGAGGGCCTCGAATCGTGAGATGGTGGTCTGACTGAAATCGTTCCCGTACAGTTTTCCCATGGCAAGGCCCACATCTCCCTGAACAGCAAGCAGAGTTAGAGTTTTGAGTGTTCATTCTTGTATACCAACTGTCTAGCAATGTTCTCATCTCTAAATGTTGCTATCTCCGGGAACTACTTGATATACTGATGAAACAGAATGTTACAACACATTTACACACCTGAGTGAAGCCAAGCTTGATGCGCCTTTGTTTGAACATCTTGGCAAACTGTTCCAACTCCTCCAGCTGACTGGGCTCATCTCCTGAAGGGCCTGAAGATGTCACTGCTGACTTCTGGATCTGGAATAGAGGAAACACAATGCCATTATTTGGTTATCTTGATAAACGAAAACTTTTTGGAACATTTTGCCAGTGCTATTCAACTTTAAGTCTTGTAAAAGAGATATTAACTACCCAAAGTTTTACAATCTCTTTTAGGCCCCTGTACTATATGAAAAGGTTAATGAAGTAACCTCATGTATCTACCAGAAGGTAAAGATTTCTAGTACTCACACAAACTCAGAAATGGTTTACCTGTATGGTCTGTATTTGTGGCTGAGTGTGGGTGGTCACTGGTAGTTGGGCCTGGGAGAGAGTCAGCACTTGCTGGCCAATAGTGGACACACTGCCCTGCGTGGCGGCGACCTGCAGAATGTTCTGCTGTGGAATCTGCTGCTGCTGCGTCTGCAGGATGGCTGCCCCCTGCTGCGCCTGTACGATGGTGGGCTGGGCGGCCACCGTGGTCGTCTGCTGCGTGGTGGGCTGGGCCTGCGTCTGAGTCACCTGAGGTGCAATCTTCTGGGCCAGAGAAAAATGTGTTCAACAGCTTATAAACATGCCACATGCAATATGCCACCAAGTACTATAGGAGCATCCTTACTAGATAGCTTTATACAACCAGTTAGATGTGCATGGGTTCGCTGTGACTTTTATTGTAATATAACCAGCTGCTGCTGGGCCGCGTGGCAGCAAAGATGGTGTGTTACGCCAGTGTGGATATACAGACTGTACAGATACATATCTTTGGTGCAAAGTACACTACTTACACCAGCTATGTAATGGGCAGACCATGTTTATCACACTTTTAGAAACAACTTATTTTCCAGATGAGACACTACACGACACAGGCACAAATACTTTTGTGCTCAATAATTAAAATAGAAGAACGACCAATCACTAGACTAAACCCGGTATAACTATAACTAAGTATAAGTAACTCATCATGGCTGACTCACCTGTTGTACCTGTTGAATCCCTGGCATCTGGGGCTGAGCCAGGAAAAACTGACCATTGCCAAGCTGTAATGTGGTAAACAGAGTCCCTGAATTAATGCCTGTTCCTGTTGTCATTGCACATGAGCAAGATTTAGACATAGCACTAAGTTAAAATGTCACTAGAAAAAAATTACCTGAATGATATACACATTTCATACACAAGTCAAACAGGCTTGGAACTCACATCCAAAATTCAACAATAATAACACAAAGGGAGGGTGACAGCTAGGTAAGATTTTGCTTCATTCAGTAGTTGATCACTGACTACATGTACCTCTAGGTAGATTTTGACACCACCAATGACTACAGAACAGACCTCTATCATTGATCAAAAACCCACTGACCTGTCCGGGCTGGAACAACACGTACTGCTGCAGGTTGAGGTTCTGCTGCTGCAGCTGCTGCAGCTGGCTCAGGTCTGCAGCTGTCAGCTGGATGGCCGAGGTGGTAGTCTGTACACACACAAAGACACAAGTTCAATATAATGTACTAAGACCATGGCTCTCTTGGAGAAGGAGTGTCAAAAAAGACCTGGACAGTGCCAACACCTCATGGCAAAAGGTAAAGAGGAACGCCGAAGACCGGAATCGGTGGAGGCAACTCACTGAGGCCCTATGCTCCACGAAGAGGATTTAGTCAAAGGTAATTCAAAAACTGTCAGTCAGTAATAATACTGAATAGAATGTACATGTAGTTATATATATATAGTTATGTACAATGCACAATGACAGATAGACTTTTCCTGCTTTTTTAAAATGTATATAAAGGAAGCTGACCTGAGGTGTGACAGCTATCTGTGGGTTCTGTACAGTCAGGAACTGTTGCGGCTGTACTGCCTGCTGCTGCTGCTGTTGTGGCTGCGGGTGCTGCTGACTAACCTGCGGCTGAATGGCTGCAAGAAGGGTTCCCTGCTGTACCTGCTGCTGCAGAACAAGCTGGGCCTGGGGAACAGCGCACATCTTACTTCTCTGGACATGTCACATGACAACCTACCAAAAATAAACATCACGATCTCATCCATGATGGTGTGTTAGCTAGCAAGCAAGGCCATGTACCTGGTTGAGTAGCTGCTGCTGTTGGTGTTGTGTCAGCTGCAGTTGTGACACATTCTGCACCTGTTGCTGCTGCTGGTGGTGCTGTTGTTGGTGCTGTGCTTGCGTTTCTTGCTGCTGCTGTGAATGCTCCATGTCCTCATTTTTCACTTCCAGGCTCAATGATGTCTGCAAAGAACATAAAAACCACCTATCACTATCAAATAGAACAAGCACTGAAACAGCATTAATACAATACTGTTGCCATGCTAAACAACAAAAATATGCTACAGATATGTCTGGAGTACCACTGGCTTGACATTACATTCATATGATCGAATCAGACACGTCCTATTCACACAGTTGCTTCCTCTGAAGATCACATATAGCAGTAGGTTCCATAAGGCATAACTACTCAGCCAATACAAAGAAATCCATAGCTGTCTAAGTGATTAAGACATTGGAAAAGTCCTGACCTGTTGTGCTGCAGCTTGACTTGCCTCTTGCTGTAGTTGTGCTGCATGTACATGGGGATTGATGTACAGAACCTGTGGCTGAGGCTGCTGAAACAGAATATATCAACATTCCTTCAACTTCTGTTTCAGACATGCAAGGTATCAGTACATCAGTGTATCAATGTGAGTAATGATATGATCACAGAAAGACCTTACCTGTTGAGAGGCCTGAACCAATGCATGCTGGTCCTGTAGTTGCTGACATCTATTCATACACCTTCTGTTTTAGACATGCAAGGTATCAGTACATCAGTGCGTCTATGTGAGTAATAGTATAATCACAGAAAGGCCTTACCTGTTGAGAGGCCTGATGCAATGCATGCTGGTCCTGTAGTTGTTGACTCAGTCCTGATGTTTGACTGACAAAATCTATCCCATTCACTGACCCGTTGGCTGTGGTACCATCATCTACAAAGGAAAACAACTTACCAGTTAGGCACTCACTGCTTTCAAAAACTATGGAGTTAGCGTTAACGGTCCTACATTTATGTGCTGGCCGCAAATCAGAGTGTATTGGACTGATATCTGCTACCTTACCATAGCTAGAACCCTCAACTTTGAAAAACCATTACACTTCATAACTAAACTTGTCTTTTTACTTTTGAATAGCAGTTGGAATCTGGTGTGACCTTGTGACATACCCTCAGAATCTGCCCCCTCCCTCATCTTCTGCACATCTGAGGTATCACCTCCTGCCATCTTCATTAAAGGGTCTGACAAGCCAGCGTTTTCTAGAGAAAGAGAAGAAAAACATGTAAGTGTAAGTGCAATCAAACTTTTCATTGCCCATGTGTTATAACATGAAGTGGGAAAACTTTCCTGTCTGCCCCTCTGTTAATCATAAACATTATGGAACATCCTCCTTTCTTTTCTTTTCTTCATGGTTCCTGCTATAGTGATAAGCCTTGGTAGTCTGACGAGAATGGGTTAACAAAAGATATGGCAGGTAGTAACCGGATGACAGGAAGTATTACACTTTGTGTGTTTATTAATCCTCAGCAGGGTTTTTTCTAGAAAAATTTAACAATAGGGAGCACACACAGGAGAGGGAGCGAATTCTATGTATTTATTTAAAAATCAATTGGTGAGTGAAGGCTGCATGCTGGATATTAAACTAAAATCTGAATTTGACAAGGGGGCGCTGGGCTGAAACAAGAGGGTGCAGCGCCCCTCTTTCCTGGTTTAGATGAACCCCTGCTCAGTATGAAAACACATGGGATACCATAGCTCTTGTGATATAGAAGTCCCAGGTCAACTCTGTATTTGAGCACATGACTGATGTCATTACCATAACTTACCAAGATCTGGTCTGTAGCCATGGTGGGACCAACACTTGCTTGTAAGATTAAGTTACAGCATTTATCGAACATTTGGATTGTTAAACTTAAAGCACCATTTCAATTCTGATGGGAATACCTTTACTGGTACACAATTTGTCAAGATGTTGGTGGTAAAATGTTCATTGGCAAATATGTACAAAATGTGAAAAATGTTTATTGACAAATACATGCATAAGTGTTTTCTTCACCATATCTTTTAAAACATTGTACACATTAAAACATCCGCACATACATATCAATACATTTTCTTCAATTTGTGTTTTCAGTGCCGTTTAAGTAACTTAGAGTCAGACCATATGACTGGGGCCTGATGGGTGTGCATGCAAAAACACTGTACCGGTATATAAAATTCTTAATCCCATATTCAAGGTGAAATTATCACTTGCTAGCTATATAAAAAGATGACAAGGAAAGAAGGTGCCTTTTCATAAAAGAAACAAATTATTATAATTTAGAACTGATATGCAATCAGAGAAAAACATTGGCTGGTAGAGCCTAAGAAGTCATCTTAGTGCTACAAAAGAGAGGACAAATATATAGTCAATGCAACCCATCAAGGTAATGTTGAGTAGATCACATGAGCAGAATATGATTTCCACTAACAATAATTGGCTCAACACTACAGCAGTGTTGTGCCCCCCTCCCCAGTGACCTATTTTTAAAGAGTTACCTATTAGCATTCCCTGTCATGTACTAAAGCGGTGCATTGGAGTACAGAGCGTCGCTTCCCAAGCGTTGTTTACCGTACACATGGGCACAGTTTTCAATATTCATCATGCCAACAGTCTGGTTTGATCCATGAGAAGATATTAACTGTCCACAGACAGGCAATCCGCCCAGGAACGCCAACATGTCGGCAGGGCGGTGTGCCCCATACATTTGACCGTGCACCATAGCCCGAGTCCTGCCAAGAAAGAGGTGTCAACCTCCACTTTGATGCCCGCGAGCAAGGCCTCTGTAGTGTTATTTGTGGACCTAATTGTTCATTAACATGTGATTTTACTAGGGACGGCTAGATTGCCGCGCCCATTGGGCAAAGTGCGAGTGATTTTCATACGCGTATATTCAAATCGTCCCCGTGTATGACTGTATCACTTAGCACGCGGTCCTTTGTTGTTGTCTACTTCATTTGCATTCAGCGGCTCTCTTGAATTTTGGAAAGCGGTCTGCCAGACCACGCTCAAGCAAAATCACACAAGAGGCGTTCTAAAGGCACGTGAATGGACTATTCTAACGTGTAGGGAGTTGATCTAGAAGGAATCGCTCAATTTTACGGTAAGCATCGACGAGTGGTCTTGACAGATTAAGAATGCAACGGCGTCGGCAAGCCCTAGCAAGGGGCAGGACGCGAGTGAAAATCAACGCGATTTTAGGCGAAACGTCAGACTTGAGAACCAAAATCACCTCTTACTTTAAATTCCAACAGATCAGCAAACACTATCCATACCTAAGGAAGGAGAGGGATGCCCAGATTTGGCAGAAATCACCATAATATTTACATTTCTTGGTGACACCTTTGGCGATGTTCGGGGCGGCAATGATCCACATGAATAAGTCCGTCGCAAATCGCATCACAACTCGGGGCAAAATACCCGTTCAAGAACATCAACTCATGATAGAACACACATAGAAATAACATAAATCAAAGATTCTGAACGTAGCAATCAAATAAAGCGCAAATAAATTATGCTAAATTGAAATATGAATATGTAAAACTGGGCCTTACCTTGCTTTTCATCTTTCGACGCTGCCTCCGCCATTTTGAATACCAATTTTCTACCCAGGATGCACTGCGTGTAGCATAGTTGGACGTTTCAAAGTTAGGACAGAATAGGGGTGACTATTTAAACATGTGATATATGACATTTAGAAATATAGTATTGTGAACATATTTTCTTATTTTTCAATTAACCAAATATATTACGTTATTTCTTAAATTCAAATCACATAAAATTGTACCTCAAAGTAAATTTATATATTTTCATGATAACATGACACCCCTTATTGAAAAAAAATCGAATGTGCCGTCGGAAATACAATGCCTAGGAATGATGATTATCATCATATGGCAGGAACAAAGAAATGGCAAATCTGTCAAAAATGTCTGTAAGCTGTAAGTAAAGAAGTTTAAAAAATATCAACATAACATTCCATATTGTCTCACTTCTGTTGACGATTGGTGTACAACTGATGGCGGGGTGAAAGAAGAAGAAGACGACTTTGCCTTGTGATCATGCTTTGTTCACATCACAGTCACGGAAAGGAAATGTATTGCCGTTGAACGTCAAAGTTATGTTACCTAACTACTTTACTTGACCAGTCTTCAAAAAGGCGCCTAAATTGCCACCGATGAGGCCAAAAGTGTCACAATACCTACGATATACCGAACTCTCCAGTCTATTAATGATCATTAATGCGATTCTCTTGTTCTGAACCTGACCGTCCCAGAAAAAAGACCGATGGTAATGATGCATTAATGGACCATATCTGTGTTGTTTGAAATACCTACCCCTACCCACACGTGTTTATCTATTTTTTTCATAAATTTACTATCATTGTACTCTCACTATAGTTTCATGGAATATTACACATTTTTGTGATTAGCTGGCGAATATAGATACACGAGCGCTTCCTAGTGCAATTTTGTCCGCTCCATTTCATTATCGTATTGTTGCATAATATGAAAGGTAAATAAAGATATACAACTTGTTAGTTTTGTCAATTTTCTGCTTTAGTGTGACTGCAATACAAAAAGAATGTAGTTTCCTATGCTGAGCGTAAGTGACAAAGCTACGCATGGTGCCGTATTCGATTTTGAGAAAGCAGTGCAGAACACCCGTCTTCCGCCAGGTGTCATCTGATGTCCAACATATGGGCAACGCGAGCCATGATACCAGTAGTATATTTGTGGGCAGCCAATTAACAGCTCTATGTCACCCCACTGAAGGAAAGGAAACTGAGGAAAGCGTCACCATGTTCATTTCATCCGTTCTGGAGCAGCGGTTATCATAACGCTTCTCGGTGGCGGTGATATACTGTTATTGCGAAAGGGGGCGGAAGGTAATTAATGCTATGACTAAGATAGTGTTTAGCATTAGTCATCAGCGCTCCCCACCCCAACTCTCCAATACTACGACTGACAGTGTCTAGACTACGGATGTTACGTTTGAGTTTCAATAGACTCAAATAGATGAACATCATAGACAAGTCAGACCAGAAAAGATATACCACAGTACATATCCAATATGAATCAATAATTTCTTCGTCCATTTCTAAAATCTGACTCCACTCTTTTTAGAATGATGACTGATTATCAGGCCTAGGAAAGAATGATGTGCTTCCGGTTACCCGACCGACCCTAGCAAAAAGCTGCCGACCCTAGCATCATTGTGTGTGTGTGGACTAGAGCAAGCAAGGCACATAAAAATGTCGATCCGAAGTCTGTACAAAACAGAATACAGTCAGTCCATTTTCTCACAGACCCGCATTTCACACTCTGTTAACACATCAAGGCATTAAACAGTTGATGTAGGAGTGTGCATTAAACATTATACTTCTTTGTTTTGATATACTTAAACTAAGATTACTTATGCTCGTACAATGTATATCTGTATAGGGATGGTGTTGAAACCAGCTTTACAATGCTCTGAAACAGTATTTGTTGGATAACTTCGGCAGAGACGTTTTTTAAAAAAGAAGAAAAAGGAAATAAAGAGAATCCCTACCTAACGTTACCGACCCTATTTATTTTCAGTACCGAAACCGGAAACACAACATTTTTTTTTCTTATTAGGCATTACAACTTATACAAGTATTTTGTGTTGATATCCAGGCAGACACAGGCGTAACTCTCTTTACTGGCCCATTTTGTACCAAACAGTACAGTAACACTTGACAATTAATATGTTCCCTCACAATATCTGCGCTGCCTGAAGACGACAGACAGCGATACTTCAAAGTACTGACATATCTTGCAATGTTTATGATTCACCAATTGTGTAAGCAATGCCAGAGAGAAAGTCCGCATTTCCACTGCAAAAGTTATACAATGATTGAAAGATCTTTTGTCAAATAAACATCCATCTAAAACTACCCATGTGTAATTTACGACCACTGAGAGTATGTGGTAACCTAGGAACTTTTTTTATTGCACCCCATTACTCACGGGCCATACTTCTCTCAACAACCCCCTCCCCGCCATGCTCCAGTAGAATGGCACAGACCTCAGGTGTAACGTCAGACTGCACACAATGTGAACAACAGCGACAGGTCAGCGTTAGAGCAACCGGTCACTACATCATACCCATCGCTCGACGCGACACCTGCAGTACTTCCACACATACACAGATTAAGTACATGGTCGGCTCCTCCTCAAATCCCTTTGCATCACTGTAAACGAAAGTATCAGAATCTATTGTGGAACTTAAGAAGAGGGACGAGGCGTCTGAAGGTAATCCGTGGAACTGAATGGCTGCACTAAACAAATAGACCTTCCCTGCATGTGTACCTTACGTAAGTTTAGCACACAGACTACTGTTAATAATTTACTCCACACCAGGGTACCGAAGGTACGGCTGAGTCAGTCTTTGCACACGGAAAACCGTTACATTGTCCACAGAGTTCCCGTGCGAGCGTCGTGGCCGTTCTGTTGCGAGACTGTCCAGGCATTTGTTGCAGTAATTTATCGTTCTTGTAAAAAAATACGCAGCTTAAAGATGCGTCTAATCGTCTTCCTCCCTGTGCTGGCCTTGGTCTACACGGCAGGTGAGTATTTCTTTCTCAAACTCTCAGTCTTGCAGGTGTGGCCTCGGTACTGTTTGTCCATCTTCTCCTGAAGGTTCACTGGGTTCCAGGTGAACTCTATGTGCAGTAAAAGTCGAAAATTAATGGCGGGAAGATTCTTCGTAGAAGCCACAGTTTACCCTTGTGCGATGAATTCTTTAACGTTGCGGGAGTCAGAAATGTAGAATGTAATTGAATGATTATAGGTAGCATCAAAGACATGAGAAACACGGCCGTGGCGAGACGCTTGTGGGGGCAAATAAACCTAACTTAGTGTTCCAATCAGTGGTAGTCGTAACGTGGCACCACAAACAAAAATACACTAGTGGTGTGAACTCTTATTTCAGCTCCTTATTTCTAAGAAGGTACCAAGACTGAATGTAACATGAACCAAAGCAATACAAAGAGCAGTTTAACAGGAACGTATGAGCATAAACTCAAGTATGCGTTACGAAAGAAGAGAGGGAACAGGGGCTCTGGATTACAACGCAGTTCAAATCAAATTAATAAAACCCGTCTTATGTAACTGTTAGTTAGCGTGCCTTTCCTATGCCCATGGTTGGGTAAAACGGAAATGTGTATATATCCGATACATGTTCATGTAGCAAGAAATGGAAAAGATGTATCAGTCATATTTCGTTTGAATTTAAATTCTGACCAAGCCATCCAGTAGCGATTGGGCGGGAGAGTCATTGTTTACTTAGTACAGCATGAGGTAATGGCGTACCCTCAACGGTTTTTAAGAGAACTGATTTTGCTATGATAAGACTTTACAAATAGCATATAAACTTAAGTTTGCGATACGGGTCTTCTTGGTAGAAAGTAGAATATTCTGAAGCTGGAATCGAAGTTAGATAGGGCTTATTTTGTGCTTAAATCATATGTTCAAATCTGAATATCAATGAAAACAGGTTAATCATTGATAGTAGCAGACAACGTTTCGTCATGGTAACTTCGTTCAATGTGTTGAATTTGTAATCATTATGTGGACATACTGTACAAGTGTGGGTAAAAATGGACATTCAATTATCACTGTCTATGAGGACAAGAGCTCAACTAGCAACTCGGGACGAGTTGATTTCGTCTGCTTGAACGTCGGTGAAATTGGGATAATTTCAAACAGGTGGATAATACATTCTAAAAGGCAAGGACAATCCATCACATCATGTTACATTACTTTGACTTTTGCTTTACGTAAACTGGACTCATTTTTCTCTGGTAGCTGCACAGTCTCGGTCTTTGTTTCTCGATGTGGGCCCCGTCAACTACCGAGTGAATGAACTTGAGCCCGAGGAGCCGGAACAGGCGACCCCAGTCACACTGCAGTGTGACTTCACCGGCGTGGGATTCACCATCGAGGAGGGCAACCTGGAGGAGATCACCTGGTGGAAGGAAGACTGGGACATCGGCGAGCATGGCCTCGAGCACGAGGACAGGGGACGGCACGAGGTCCTGAACTACAACAGGCAGAGGAACATCGTCTACTACGGCACCTTCAACAACTACGAAGGGCGCGTCACCCTGCAATCGACCGAGATGGGACAAAACAGGCTGACAATCTCACGGGCTAACATCCGAGACAACGGAACATGGGTATGTGAGGTGGAACTGTTCAACAGCGGCAGCCGGCACCGCGCAGAGGCCACCATATACGTGGAGGTCCGCGGTGAGTTCTCTCGGTTTTATTAGGCTTTGGCTACTAACGTTAGTAGCTAGTCTCTACCAGACTCCACAGGTCGCTGAAAATAGTAGAAATTGGCCAAATAGACAGATAACATGTCAAAGGGGTCGGTCGGCCTGGGAGTACAGAACCCTAGGTCGCAGACTGTACTCCCAGGCCGGCTAACTCCAAGCTGGCATGTTCTATCTGTCTATTTGGCCAATTTCTACTACTACTAGTATCAGCTTTCCAGTGACCTGTGAAGTCTGGTGGAAACTAATGACGACAGACGGTATGAGATGCCGGGCACTTTTACTACTTTTCTGGACACCCGGTCTGGACGGTGATTTAAAGTTGATTTAAAGTGTTTGCAGCAAGAGGAGAGCATGGATTTAAGACATCAGATCTTTGTTTACCGTGAATTTTATGTATACCTTGTGTGCTTTTGTTTGTCCTGGAAAGCTCATTGATATGTCACATTGCTTACTGGTTTATGAGGACTTCATCAAACATGTCGATTTTCTTTGTCTTCAACAGCTAAACCGACGCGTCCGACCATCAGGGCCTTCTATCTGCCAGAAACCAAGGAAGTGATGATGATGTGCAACTCCACGGACGGCAACCCCGGACCCACCCTGAGCTGGTGGAACAACACACTGGACAACCCGCGCGGACGGGAGCAGATGTACGTGAACGCCCTCTTCCGAAACTACACCAGCATCACAGGCTACGAAGACGCAGGTGCGACCATACGGTTCCCTGTAGACGAGGAGAGGAACCGGGGCGACCGATACAGCTGTGAAGCCATGCACCCGCTGCTGTTCGAAAGGCGACTGTACACGAACATCACCCTGAGTAGGTACCCCTATACTGCACAATCATGTGATGTAACGTTACATGGATTTACCTGAACCCCTTCAGCAGGTTTTTGTTTCCACAAGACTTTTCACAGTGAGACTTTTTCTCATAATTGGCAGGTTAGTCCTAGCTTGACATCACGGAACTGATTATGAACAAGTGAAGATATCATACTTAGTCACGTAGTCAACATCTGATTGTTACATGACCAGATACATTGTACTTGCAAATATGTCTGCCGATTGATAACGTGCAACCATGTTCTCACAGACAGGCCAGGCAGACCAGAGATCCGAATCAGCCCTTACCTGCAGAACGGCGTGCCCATAGGGAAGGACATTGTGCTGGAGTGTGAGGCCCTGGGGCAGCCCGAGCCCGTGTACGTCTGGAGGAGGATCGGCCAGCTGCTGCCGAATGGCCAGGAAACTTTCACGGGGAGACACCTGACCATCTACGACGTGCAGAACAGCGATGAGGGGAGATATGAGTGCACGGCTCAGAACGGGTTTGAGGAAATCAGCCATGCACAAAGCATTATATTGAGAGGTATGTTGCACAATTCCATCGCAGCTAACGTTACCTGTTCATTTGAAAGTTTTCATTTGACACATTAAGTTAAAGTTAATACTTTCCTGCTTGAATGATAAGGAATTATGACACTAGTATCATTTTTGATATTTTCATAAAAATATTTGTTAAAAATAGTTATCGAATTAAAAGGACTACTTGAGGACCATTGATTTTGTCTGGCATTGAACACTGGTAAAAAGAAACTGTCAGATTAATTACTGTCTCCCATCCCACAGATGACACAGAGGAGAACATCGTCGATGATGTGGAACTACAGGTGGGGGACAAAACGGATGCCCCACGTAAGTTGGAGTGGACTTTCAGGATTAAAACTCACTCACTCACTCACTCACTCACTCACTCACTCACTCACTCACTCACTCACTCACTCACTCATTCACTCACTCAAGGTTATGACCCTTTGCAAGTTTTAAACATATTTCTTTATCATATCTCAAGTTAAAAGTAGATCATAAATCTTACGTAAAACCATTCTAGTGTAGTCCATTACATTCCCCCTCAACACTCAAGTGGTATCTCATCAGCTTCAAGCATCTTCTGATATTTCCTCTGCCTCTGCATTGAGAGTTTTCTTGTGTGCATCCACAGTCCGGGCTCAGATCATTGGTGGAGTTATTGGAGCTGTGCTGGCACTGGTGGTGATCATTGTGCTCGTTGTCGTTGCTTTTCACCTGCTCAATCGACGCGGTAAGAATCCTCACTGCTTATATCAATCAGAGTCATTGTTATTCATCATATACAATGTACCTGGGAATTCCTTTCAACCACCACAGGATTCTTGTATCTTTTTGTTTGCATTGTCGCACACTGCTCAACTTGTAAATATTGAATCTCATATCCAGTTTGAAATGAAAGGCAATGCAGTTAGACTGGTCAGTAAGTGACACTTGAACCACACTGTTAAAGCTGCATCCAAGAAGTCTTTGGAATGACACTACGCAATATTGGAAGCAATAAAAACCTCCATAGAAATGATCCAAGTATTAACGTTATATGATTATGCTTCATTGATGCATTTCTCCTTTTGGCCCTAGGTGCCACACCAAATGTCTACAAAGAACCAGCTCAGAGGTAGGTGATGACCGTGTAATGCCCCACATGTTCTCTTTTCATTTGTCAGATAGAGTGAAAGATTAAGCCATTCCTGACACTAGTAATTACAGGTTGTGCTAGTAGCCTGCTTCTCAATTGGTTTTGATGCCCTAAAAGGAAAAAAAATATTAATAGAAAGGACAGGAATATCATCAATAAACCTGTCTGTACATTTTATACTAATTTTGAGCTTCATCACTTTTAACACTAAATAACAGCATGAAAAAAATCACCTTTTTATACCATCATTCTGACTTGTTTTCCTATTACTAATGCAGCCAACCCATGACTGCTGAAGTAACAAAGCTGGAGATGGAGATTGAGATGGACGCCCCTGAAACAACACCAAAGGTGCAGCAATTACCTGTTACAGTAGTTATTTGTAAGCTAGCCTCATTTGTTTCATGCAGATTTGCCCAAGAAAAAAAGACAAGACGCAGTTATCACTTCGGCCCTTTGCGTCTCGGAAGATGGTCGACAGCTCTGGCCAGTCTCTCAGTTGTCATATAAACGTGTATCTAAATATCCCTAACACCTGCCACGGTGACATAATGACAACATCTGTTTGCTATGTTGCAGGAGAAGGAAGCAGCTGAGTATGCTGCCCTAAAAGACTCGGAGGCATGGTGAGCAAAATTATGAGATGAGTTGGAAAGCAAAATATTGTGTGCATATTTTCTGTGTTGATGTCTTCACCTTCTAACATAAAAACTAAGTCGACTGAAAAAATCACAATCAGATACAAATGCCTCCATTTAAACAAGGTGAACAGAGTCTTAGGACATCCTCACACATGTAGTTGAATAACGTTCACTACCACTGATTCACTCTCACTAGTCCCTCTACTAGTAACTGTTCCATCCATTTATTGACATGTTAAAATTATTTTTTTCTCCCACTAACTATATTCTAAATATTTTTTTCAGATCTCCTTTGGTGACAGCAGATTGGTACATTCAGAAAAAGTTTTTTTTTAAGTAGACATTAGAGTCTGCATTTTGTGAAAGGCAATGACTACAAGTTGCTAGTAAAAGTGAGTGGTCCATCGTGTTAAAAGCATACAAGGTGGCTGTGAGTGCTTATATTAGAATAGTCACCAGTAAGAAGATGATACCTTGTAATAAGCCACTATGCTGTACTCTCAAACACCTACACACAATGCTTTCTTTCCTTCTCTCAAGCATGCATACTTGCACACAAAAAAACATGCCAGTGTTTTTGGATCACACTGATATTTAGATGTAACATCGTTAACACTGAAATGCAAAGACATCATTCGTAATTCTTAGCATATCTGTAGGGCATCAATGATGGAAGACAGGTACGTTAATGACAAAATTGATAAAGTGCTCTCCTCCGCTTGTTGAGTATCTGTCAAACATAATGAAATTTGCTTGCTGCTTTTGTTTGTCCAGATGAATTATAATAGAATGACACAATCATGATTCTGTCTTATATTGATTTCTCACCCCAAGAATAGCTGATATGGGCGGCCTCTGCTGTTTTACTTCTTTCCTACATGTGTTGAGCAGCACGCCACAAGTGCGGGATAATAGTGAAGCATTATCTGGTGGGGAAAATTATGACTCATGTTTTCCTGTATTTTGCTTTGGAGACTGTGTTCCATATATGCAGCCTTGTGTGGTGTGCTTCCCTTTGAATAAAATATAGCTGTTCTTTGAACACATCATTGTGTGTGACTTGTTTTACTTGCATACCAATTTAACTTGCAGTACCATACATTTTAAATTGTGTTACTTTCGTTATGTTCTGCCCAACCTTTTTCAAGGTTAATACTTTCATGTAGCAATACTACCGACACAGAACACACAGCTCAGAGTCTTGTCTCTGAGAAATTTTATTTTCATGATGTTCTGACTTCCAGACACTTTACATCCTGTTATCATCATACAATGTACTTACATGCATGACATCCAGAAGCACAACTGCCTTCAATTCATAGTCCTCTTATTCCATAGAAATCTCTTGCAAGCAAATAACACATCTGTTCAGAGGTCTTCCTACTTAAAGACAACAAGCAGTCTGATAGTCTCATCAGTCAAATAAGTTTATATGGACAATGCCATTTCGAACAGGTTCAGAGAACACACCGTATTAAACTTACAAAACACGAAATGCAAATCCGAGTTGAAACTTCACAATAATACTGTTCCATATTTTCCAAACATACATGCTCTACAGGTATTCACAATAGAATATACATATTCATGTCCTTGGACAGTCAGTCATTATCATGCATCTTACAAAATGAGATTTTGAAATTTCCTTATCCCTATGTACAAGGCCTTGTTAGACAGCACACAATATTACACGGAAACAAATTCACAATACAGATCTTGAAGCTTGTTTCACACTTCTTCTTTTTTTTACATAAGATTGCAAACTAGTGTTTATACAAATCCACCTTTAACTGACAACAAAACCATTTCTGTCTTCTTGAACAACAATTTTGCACATGTACAGCATCAGTGACTGTAGGGATGTATGGCATTTCGTACATATGACACGATTTGACACAAGAAGAAAAACTTTAGGATTGACCACCAAGACAGCAGGCCAATGTTGAGCACATGCTATATCAAGTAGCAGACAGAACTAACATACATTATAATGTAGACTTGTAAAAACAGAGATTTCATCTTTCTTAAGCACGTTTCAACAATTAGGAGGACACCTTTCGGTCTTTTGACATCTATGAAAAGCTAGGAGTAGGAGATCAACTACTATTCACACATCCACCACTAAAACTAGAGACCTTTCTATACAACATATTTGACAAACTAGCTTCTTGTGATGAATGAATGAATGAATATACTAGATTTTTTTGTGATGAAAAGTTTGTTCAGGTGCTGGTAGGTCTTTCTTGGTTGGCTAAGGTGAAAGTTCTATTTCAATTTCAATTCATGACAAAGCAAGATATCAAAACTTTCCAATATCCCTGACTCTTGCATGCTTGACAGCAAGTTCCATACACTATGGGAACACCAGAAATGGCACGAGCTATTCTATCAACAGCAGAGGGCAGTGACGTGTATTCAAGTCTACCAAATCAGACTCCATGGATAAGATGAGACAGATTCGTCTGACTCTTCAAAGCAAAGTAGAGCAGGTTATTGACAAAATCAGCAGAGTAACTGTGATGTTGTGTGGAGAGGACAGTGATATCTACCTAACCAGCCTCCACCTGTATGGCCTAGCTGGACGGTATTGTGGCTGTATCCCTTCTATAGTCAAAGTACAAATAACGTGCTTTATGTTCTCTACATTCTAAATTACAATTGTAGATATGTCTGTTATGGAGCATCAGCAGTCCACTGCTACCCCCTTGTGCTATCTTTGTGAAGGTTGCTTAATGTAGAGAGTGGCAGGATCATCGGGGGTTGTCATCACACAACTATGCTTCAAACTCCAGTCCTCGTCTTGAGTGGAGTCGACAGAAACATTGAAAACTTGTACACTAGCAGAGAACATGACTGCCTGAAGACAAAGTTACAGCCACAGTGAGGCGCCAAGTTACCACAATGACGAGGCCACAAGCTGACACCAGACAAGAACAACCAGCATCAAGTTAAAAAAATGTTGCAGGCTTTGAGGTACAAAATGTACAGTCATGTTACCCTCCTTGCAAGGCTCACTCACTAATGTTACTCCAATATTCAAAGAACTGACTAAGCTCCCTCATCACAACTTGATTGGCACATACTGCAGAGCATTTATGTTAAAAGAATTTCCTGAAGAAAAAGTGAGAATATGGCAGGCAACAAATCCTTGCTTTCACTCGAATGCTTCCTGTTGTTCTTTGTAGATTGTATGCTTTCAATGTTTGAAGATGTCAAATCAATGCTTATGTAGATGAATAACTGGGTCAGTCAACTTCTAAAACATTAAATGAGAACCTGTCTACCCAGTACTGATCCCTTGCTACTCTTGCTAGAACACTACTAAAATTGGAATTTTTCTCAGAGATTGAGAAAGTAGCAAGATTCTTGTCAAAGTTCAAAATTACCCACAGCTCAAGTCTGTGTGGCTTATCAAACATTCAGCCAAACAGCATCATATTTTGACACGGACAAAAGGATCCTTGATTGTCAGACAAAAATGACAAACAATGCATTGAGAAACAACTTTCTTCAAAATTCAAAACGCCTATTCTGACATTAAAAGCATTCACACAACATTGGTTGCAAGATGCACACCCAATAGAGCTCAATGTTGTTTCTGCTGCTTTCCTTTACTAAGATATATCCCCAGTAGGTAAACCAACTCCACGCATGGACATACTGGAACAGTTGTATCATTGGTCTACAACAACTGGGGCAGGTGGAGGCCATCTATTGGTCCTATTCTGTTTTATAAGAATGTCATAAGATGATGGTTTTACCGTGACAGCTCTCAATTAACTAGAGTAACAAAATTTTGTTATACTGTTACAAAAGACCTTCAGAAGCTCATCCGCTGAAACAAACTGCCATTTGCAACACTATCAACCATCTCCTGTGTAGTCCACAGAATAATGAGTATACCCCAGTACTCTAAAAAGCTCCTGAGTCATTTAAGTTACCACACCCAAACACAACCACCTTGTAGGAACACCTGCACCTGCACAGGAGCAGCTGCACATAAATTACATCAAGAGGAGACGAGCACATCAACACGTTCATCCAGAAGGCAGAGTTGGCAGGATGGTAGGAATGAGTTTTTTTGTAGAATCTCTTACTTTTTTGTAACATGTTGACAGGTATTCATATTTATACAGATAAGTAGCAGTTTTGCACTCATAAAGCCACAAGAATATCACAATAACTACAAGTATTTTGCACTTCTTGCTCTTTTTTTAAAAACACATCTGGCAATTATCCCATAAAAAAACTTCTACAGCTATCAAATCACAGGATGGGAGCCAGGAACTGCATCATTTGACTGCACGGAAACATCAATTGCACAAGAGAAACAGCAAAAATTTCTCCCCTTGTAAAAGAGGCTCTTATATAGGTTCTGTACATTGCTACGCTATCACTCCATACTATCACATTTCATCACAAGAAGAGGTCCTATCAAGGAAAACAAAGTCGGTTGTAGGAATCTGTAGTATGTTTGAGAAAACACTGGTGCTTGAGCAAGAGACCAGATACAACTTTTGTAGGCAACACTCTGCCTATGTCACTTGCCTTTCACCATATGAGACTGTTGTACTTTTCTTGTAAGTTTTCACAGCATCTTTGCATAAAGACAGTGCTTGGAGTACAAACCAGAGAATGACTAGCAGCAGGACCTGTGCATACACCTTCCTTCTACACTTCTGTATCGTCGCCGGTAAAAGAAAACCCCTTGAACTCTTCCTGGTTGATTGCCTTCACTACTGCATCGTCAGTAGGCGTAAGAACTGGCTCCTCTCGTGTGAAATCTTGATCAAAGTTATTGGCATCCTTCTTTGTTTTCTGATGGAGGAAGATAGAAAGACATGTGACCAAATGAAAAAAAGGGGTAGCTGAGCAGAATTTGTGCTCATGTATCATTGTGAGTGAAGTTGTACAGAAAATATAACTTGTAATTGAAAGTTAAATCTGACCTAACTGATCGACAAGCTGATTTTTGTAAATCGCATTTTGAAGTAGACATATGCAAGCAGCACAATGATAAAAATTGAAATTGATAACTGAACATACTTACAATTTTTGGTCTGAAGGGCGGTTTTACTCTTCTATCTAACAGTGCTTCCCAGTCTATCTCCTTAAAGAAAACGTGTTGTTTGATGGCAGCCTCCCCTCCCTGAGCAGCAACACAGCCCAACCGCTTGGCAGGATTCTTTGTCATAAACTATGAAAGGGAAACACAAGTCCATGGTAAGTGCTTGTGTGGCCAATATTCTCCTCCCTGTGTCCATTCTGTTCAACTAGAAATGTCACCTATGTGTCTACAAGATAGCTTGTTGAAGAGTTTAACACATTTTGGCACATATTGTGACAAACTCATCTTTGTCATTTAGCAAATACAAGTTACATTTTCTCATATTGACATCAATTACATCACGCACTGAGACATGAAGGATGAGTGACAATGGAACTTCGAAAGACAGTTCCACAATCAGGTCTACAGTATATTTAAGAAAAAATTGAAAAGTAGCCCTTCAACATTCAGTTAATGAATATATAAATATCATTTTATCAGCAGTTGGGACAGAAAATATCAATTCTTAAGTTATTGCAGAAGATAAAACTGGTATGATGAAATAAGATCAAATATGCCTTTACTCACAGCTTTTAAGATAGCTACGGCTTCTTTGCTAAGCCATACTGGATACAAAACATCATCATGCAGGATAGATTCAAACAGGTCGTCTTCGTTATCCGCCTCGAATGGTGGCTGTCCCGCCATCATTTCATACAGCAGCACGCCCAGCGCCCACCAGTCACACGACGGGCCGTACTCCAACTCCTGCAGGATCTGAGGACATACAAACTTGTCTCAGGATGAGGGCAACATGAGGGTTATGTACACACAAATAGTAGCGTGAATAGTCCAGTGGTTAGTGCCCCTGGCTCTGGGATAAGAAGCCATGAGTTTGAATGCCGGCTGTGTCACTCAACTGACAGGCACGCTACTGGAAAGGGTTGCAGTCCCTAAGCCGTGGTCCACTGTTCATTGTTCTTGTCGTAAAGAGCTAGGGGAATTTCTCCAGGACAATGAACCTGTAAATACTGTACATAGCATCTGTCACAACCAGTGGAAGAATAGCTTTTCAGTGAGCTTAACTGGTTCGAGATAGCTTTTACTTTTCACCTTCACAAACAAGGATACATGTACTACAAATGTTCATCTCCTTACAAAATCCTTGAGTACGGTCAAACTTTGATAGGCCAAAGTGACATCACTTATCAGAGCATTTCTTTAATAGAACAGTTAAAATCTAAAATTACATCAAACAGCAGATATGACATCACTGAACAAGGGAGCTCAGACGAGCAATGACCAACTTTCTTACCTCAGGAGCAATATAATCGGGTGTTCCACAAAACGTAGTGGTGAGCTTCCCATTCAGAATGCCCTCTTTACACATACCAAAGTCGGCAAGTTTTATATGGCCATCAGCATCCAAAAGGATGTTGTCCAATTTCAAATCTCTGCAGAGGAGAAACAAATAAAGTTGCACCACTCAAATCCATCAGTAACTTATCAACAAATGGCACTTTTTATGAGTAATGTCTCATAACGATGAAACTCCATTAATATTGTCACTATTGATGTTGACCAGTACCTACGAGGGTCAACATTCACAGATGTGTACACATTGCCATAATGAGCTTTGTGTGCAGTGTATCCTCAATATATAGAGCACAAATTTACATTAACCCAGAATAGGCAAGACCCTGTTTACATTAAAGAAATGTAAGATGACTCATAATTTGCATTTATTAGGTGACACGTACTAGCCACAGTATATGCTTACTCCTAAGAGTACATGTTCCAAAGACTGGACATGTACTTACTGAAAGGAAAATAGATATCTTAGTGTTATTTTTTTTTACTGAAACATTACAAACACCAAAGGTGGAAACTTTTTTTACCAACCTGTAGATAATTCCATGTTCATGTAAAAACATCAGCGCCAGAATGACTTCTGCTGAGTAAAATTTAGAACGTGGTTCATCAAATTTTCTAGCCCGTTGAATCTGAAACATCAGGTCACCTCCGTTCACGTACTCCATCACAAGGAACAGGCGGTCCTGGGAAAAGGAACGGTGGATGATATTTAACACTTCTGACATTTACCAACCTGAGTTGACAGATTAATTTACATATAAGATTGAATTGTAGTAAATTATTCATTGGTAAATCAAGCATCAAGTTACTGAGTACTCATACAAGACTATTAACAGCAACATAGCACACAATTGGTTGCAAAATACAGCAAAGAATGATATTTTGTCTCAAATTTTCACATATGGCTTTTTGCATGGTCTTACAGGAAATGGAATAGACAGGGCTTATGCGCAAGTGCATGTTATTCAGATTTTTGCTTGCGGTTTATGATAAAACATGTTGTAAGTTGAATGAAGAAGGCCAAGAACCACAGCATCAAATCTCAGTTCACCAACAGCCTTCTTTATTTATTCTTCTCAGCTCAGAGTCCTCTACACCCACGTGAACAACCCTTCCAGAATAGTACATCTCTATCTTGTCTCTGCCCTACAAATTGGTCCTACAGACCGTCTACTCTACACTAAAGCTCCTATCTCACTGCATGGACCCGTGGTACATTGGCAACCTCACTGGAATTGGAGATTTGACAAAGCGCTCAACGAATTTCATCGAAAAAATATTTTCAATCTATATGTGTGTTTTGTTGTCTTTTTAAGTAACACAAATCAAGTTTAGGACGTAGCGACGTTGCCACAGGTTCAGTAAGACATGGGCTTAAGGGGTGGTTTGGCAACATAACAACAACACAACAACGCTGATAGGAATCCCCACCTTAGTCTGAAAGCAGGCGTGCAGTGCGGTGAGGAAGGGGTGTTTCCTGGAGAGCAGCAGCACCCTCTTCTCCGTCATGGTGCAGTCCACATCGTCATCCTGGATGATGACATCCTTCTTCAACACTTTGATGGCGTAAACATCATCAGACTCCTTCAGTTCCGCCAGCATCACCTGCACATTCAGCACAGCATCAGCTCTCATGCTTTTGTTATGTATGTTGTGGTCAGGGCTGTCTCCAGCTTTAAACTTGCTTCCGTCCCACTCAAAGCTTGGGAGCCCATGTTATCAATTTTCGTCGCTAAATCTGCCATTTCAAGCTTACAAAAATATATTTTCATCAATTTTATGTGCTGAAGTTAAGGTTTTTTGGACAGATGGGGTGAAATTTGTTTCATCCCAACAAGCAAATTTCTGTCCTGGGATGGAGGGACAGTCCTGGAGACAGCCCTGGTTGTGGTGCTTAATGAAGCTGTAAAATACAAACTCAGTTGTGTTCCTGAAGTTCTTACACATACACAGGTGCATGTAGTTGGTATTATCTATTGTACGTTCAGATCATCAATGTGTGATGTGTCAAATTTTTAGACATTGCCAGGGTGTTAATTTGAAGTGGTGAATCTTGGTGTAAAATTGCAGTGGTTTATTCTTCCCCAAGGTAAGTGTGGTAGAAACGACTTCACTAACAGCCAGTTTGCGGGATGAGTTAATCAACCAGATCTGAGGAAAATACAGCCCAGCATGATGGTGTACAGGTCCTGATGTTGTTCTGACTGCTGAATAACAACTATATCATCTGTGTTCAACAAGAAGTATGGGAAATCATCTTTAAATTTCCAAGCGTTGACTTTTGGGGAATTTTGTCAAAAACAGTTGAAACATTCAATGCTAAAATGGTACAACCAACACTTCAGATAACCACCTTAAATGGACAAAGACAGCTGTACCTTGCCAAAGCTGCCCTTTCCTAGCACCTTGATGAAATTGAAGTTGTCCAGTTTCAATCTGCGATGTCTGATATCAGGAACCCCAGACAGGTCAGGTGAGGTCACGGTGCTGTTACTGGAAGTAGAGCTGGCGTTCTCCTCGACATTCTGTGGCTTCTCGTTCATGTCTGTGCATGGCTTTTCTTTGTCTGAAAAACAAACATACATAGCTCATTGCAGATATCTTGTACATTAGGAGACCTATCGTAATCAACAAAAACACTGTACACATTCAACATACAATGATAAGTATATGTATTTGTAACATCTTATGCAGCATTCTGGAATACATTAAACAAGGCAGCAGCCATACATTCATTGGTTACCTTCTTAAATATCATAGAATTTTCAGCATCTACATAAAGCATTGTCATATATTAAGGATTCTATAATATCCCAGCTCTAATGAGAACACAACACACAATCTATGAAAAGGTCCATTCAGCAGGGAGCATACCATCTATTCTGGGTGCAGAGTGCGGTCTCTTGTCCTGTTTCTCATTGTCTCCCTTTCCCTCCGGGTCTGCTTTCTTGGTTGTGCCATGAGTATTGGAGGTCTGTACCACACAAGCAATTCTTTGTCAGTAGTGATGCAATCTTTGATCTGACCAACTTTTCTAGATATAGAATACATCACATATTTCATGCAATGAATACTGGATGCTACACCTATACATGCAACCTTAACACTGAGTTACTTATACTGGTTGTTAGATATATAACAGGCATGGTTAAAGAGATTCCACGTTAGAAAGAGCATCATGCTTCACTTCAAAAGAGGATGACTGCTATACCTTTTTTAGTACTGGAATGCTTCACACAATGCCCAGATGATGAAGAGTGCAAAGAGCCATGCCAAATTGATAAAGGCTGCTTCATCAAAGAAAAAAATAACAGGACAAGACAGCAAATAACTATTTTTCTGTTGGGAAGGGGGGTACTCTATTCATTCTCATACAAATACATATGTCTATAAATAAATCAGAACGAAAGGGGTTCTGTTTCAAGCAGCCATCTTGCCCTTTTTCTTTCCTGTAGGATACAGCCTCCATTTCGTATTTTCACTGAACCTACCTTTAACTTCTTATCTTGAACCCATGAAGCTGGGACTGTTTGTTTCAAAGATTTCCACAGATCTCTTGCCTTGTTTACCTGATGGGGTCTGCCCTGATGGTAAGCCATGGAGCCACCCTTCTTTTTCCTTGGCGTTAACTTGTCCCCCGTGAGACCAAGCTCGGCCAGTTTCAGAGCGATCTCCTTGGGGTTGATGCCGCAGTTGTGCGCCACGTTCTTCTGACATCTCATGTGCACATTCATCTTGCAAGCTGTGACAATAACCATTAAAATGTCCCCACTACAAAAGGTATACGAGGTTGTCATGATCAAGCAACTTTTTCTGAAAAAAGAGCTAGTGGAAGTAGGCTTGTCCCAAGTCAATCTGCTCTGTTATAACAGACATGCCATAGACTTCCAGTAAGTCATTGATAAAAACCTTTTGTATGAACATGGTTCAAAAGAGAACATCTCATTTGAAATTGGGTCCCACATTCTGAGACTTCATTTATACATATCTAATAAAGTAAAGTGTTATATCTGATTGCGCCATGCATAATTCCATTACTTACTACATGTTGTATCTGTTTCAATTGATTATCTTATTAGATTACTGTAAAGTGGTATCAATATTCATGTACCCCCAGCTCTACCTGTACTGATACCCAGGTAATGTTTAGATAGAAGGAAAAGAAAAGAAATACCTTCGCACTGGAGCCCTTGTTTAAATAGTCCATACAGCAATGATCCACAATGGTCACAGAAAGTAGGGCGCTTGTAGGTATGAGTACTGAATCGATGAGGCATGTTGATGCTAAATCTTGAGGTGAGAAACTGCACAAACAAGGAGGAGATGTTACTCTCAAGCAGTCACAGACTGTACCAAATGTTTCAGAATGCCTGCAACTTTCTACATTCCTAACATTCAAAATGTTTCTTACAAGTCGACTCCTCAATTCCTTTGCTCACCTCAAAATGTAAACACTTCTTGTACTATCACGGTACATTTATATACATTGTACAAAAATCCCTAGTAGACAACATCAAATTTCATGTTACGGAATAGGGTAGATACCAAACTGCTCTGAAGATGAATGAGTATGTAACCTACAACATGAAATGCTTTTTGTCTCTCCTTACCTCATCTTGCATGGCTTCCTTCTGTCCTGGACACTTTGTAACGACCAGTTCATGGCATCTCTTGTGAACCACACAGGTACAAACTGAAGAATGTGGAGTCAAAACATTATCAACCAGTTACACATCTACACAGTTACACTTACTCACATTCTAGGACCACAGGAAGAATAGCTGTTTGTGAATAGCTGTTTGTAAATACCTAATCAATGCATAAAAATACTCCATAACAAAATGAATTTAAGCTGACTTGAATACAGAAACATATAAATTAGAAAGTTTCAGTCAAAAGCAGATC
Organism: Branchiostoma lanceolatum; assembly: GCF_035083965.1. Taxonomy (NCBI): domain Eukaryota; kingdom Metazoa; phylum Chordata; class Leptocardii; order Amphioxiformes; family Branchiostomatidae; genus Branchiostoma; species Branchiostoma lanceolatum. The sequence continues at coordinate 21,783,175 of NC_089725.1, read as the reverse complement.
TTTGTTAAATTGTATAGTTTATTAGTTTATTATACTGTCCCATATGTCATAACTGCTGTTGTCCACCCACCTTGGCACTGGTATCCTTGCTTTCCAAGAACTCCCCTGTAGGTGGAAATGAGAAAGACATCAAAACATTTCTGAGAAACAGAGCAATCTGGATGAAATTCCCATTGATATAAAATAGGTACCATAGACAATTAGGGTGCATGTGTATTCAATTAAGCAGTCAATTCAGCTCTAATCTACAAAAACTTCTGCACAGTTCCTGGAGGGGACTGTTACTTCGATGGCAGACTGACAGAAATAAAGTCAGAATTGGACTATTCAATTGTTACTGACAATTTCTTATCGTTGTTGATCACAACCAAGTCTATACCTCTTCTGAGAAAGCAATCTTTTTTTCTTTCTTTCTAATAACTATGGGATGTTATAATGATGAAATAACAAAGGTCTTTCTGAGAAGTATAACTCCACATAAAAAATGCTTCCTATCTGTTACAGCAATGTCCATAATATTCATACAAACACAAAAACATTTTTAATGTTAAACATCAAGTCAAAGCAACACCTTACGCAATATCGTAAGTTTTGATGCATGTGGTTTGTAACGTTTTCCCTGCTAGTTGACTCACCAGATAAAGTCTCTGCAGTGAGAACAGTACGTTGGCTGTCGTAAATAAGTGGCCATGAACTTGTGGCCGTTGACCTGGTGGACACGTCGCCGCATGGCATTTTTCCGCTGGTGTCGGCCCATGCCAGGCCTGAAGACCTTCTCTGCCACGGCAGAGGCTGAGGCAGAGGCAGATGCTGATGCTGCGGCTGCTGGAGTAAAGTCAGAACTTACATTATGTATATGCATATTTCTACTACTGTATGTTGATTCTAATGACTTGACATTGAAAGACACCCCCATTCCACCAGGGCGGCAACATCTCTGCGATTGCGCTGCAACCTAAAATTTGACAGATCGCTGAACAAATTTCATAGATGGAAAACAATTTTTTAATGCTTGGTGTGCTTTGTTGTCTTTTCAGTCATACTTTTACATTTTGCATGATATTCCAATTATGAACTCAAGAACTACACAAATCCAATTTAGGTTGCAGCAAGGTGGCTGCAAGGTCGCAGCGGGATCGCCTTCTAGAGGAATGTGGGCCTTACCAAATACATTTTGATCTGAAGATTCATAGTCATAAAAGCAGCCTAATGTTTATTATTCATACTTTTGAACTGGTCACATTGTTTTGAGGTAAAGCAATAATGCTTTTGAAGAAACTATGACTACTGAAGTACATTTTGATCTCAACTTCATGAACTGTGCTTTGGCAACATCATGTCCCGAGACTATGCTTTCATGTCAATTTACTAGCAAATGGACAAGGACTGAGGCCTGTACTGTTTACATCATACAGACAATGATGGACTACTGTAATATACTGTCCTTGTTGATCTATGATACATTGGTTACATGACAAGAAACATAAGAATGTTTACACTACCTATGACAATCTCAGTAACCTTTTCCCTGCTACCTAACCCCATAACCAATACAATCTTGGTTTCAAACGGCTACTTTAGCATGCTGCAGCTGAAAAGGACTGACAAAAGTGATAGAACTGGTGACATGATCAAACAAGGGAAATGACATGCCCAGCTCTACTGGATATCAAAAACATGTCCATGAGAATGGTTATGAATGGTAGAAAGTCTTATTATGAGACCTTTGTTGAGTTTCAAGCACTTTTACTAAATGTCATCATCTTACCAGGCTCACAAGCAGCACCTTTCAGCTCAACTATCAGGTGCACTTTTCCTGCAGGCTCCAAGTCAACCTGTAAACATGAAATATAGACAAGAGAGTTACACTTACAGAGATACATAAGGCCCATACACACAGGTCATAACAACAATGCTATTAACACTTCACATTTGCTCTTGGTAGTCGTGAAGTAAGAACAGCATGGTCCATAGTTCACTAATATATGTTAAGCCATAAAAGACATGAAATTCTTCTGCATCTACTACCCGGCTTAGACCACACCAATTTGATTTTTTGGTTCTTATTTTGCAACTTCACTTTTTTCTGATTTGAAATACAAAAGAAATAAAAAGACTGCATATACCATTAAGGATATAAATCAACTCCAAAATACTCATATTTTGGCACCTACGATTGAAATAGCTGTCTTCCTAGTTCCAGTAGTTGTTACAGTTTTCCTATTCATCAATGCATCTAAAGTAAAAAAATTCACTGTTTGAACATTCTAACCAGCCTGGTGGCTCCTGTTGTATAAATATGGTCTATCACAGTGTGCATGTTTCTTTCTTATCTCTATTTTCATTCTGCATCTGCCTCGTAACTTTCCTGGAAAATTCTGAGAACCAAGAAATCAAATTGGGCCCTACAAAAAATATTACAGTGGAAGGAGAGCACTTTTTCATGGCCTGCTCCATAGAGTTTTGGACATGTTGGATGATCTCTGATATCATAAGCAATGTAGTTGTGATTAAGCACTCAAGGAAGATCTATCGTTTTGTTATGAACCTGTACTCATCATGCTATGGCCACATGCATTTGAAAGCCTTAAACTATGTTGTATCAATAAGACTGGTCAAGTGTGTTGTAATGCACAATCAAGTTACGCTACACATGAGCAACAAAAGGCACAAGTACATATACTTTCCCACTTGTTATCACAGTAGCACTACTGGTAGAATTGAGTCATTGGCATGGATTTATGATTAACAATTATCATTTATAATTACTGTTTACTGTTGCATGTATTAAAGGCAAAATTTCACAGATCGAAAACTTAATTGTATTCATTGTTACAAAGAGTTATAAGAGTAACACAACATCTTTCATGACCTGCTACTATGGATAATTTTTGGTTTGGGCCATTCATGTCTGGGTCCATGTTCATGTCCAGATCCTGAAGTTCAAGCCCAGATCCTCCTTGGCAGTATGACTTCCCCTTGCCTACATATGATATCACATGAAATTGCAGGTCATAATATGCTTTGGTCAGATTTTAGATGTGTTCTGGCATCATCCAATGTCAGGGCTCTAAAATTAAAATACTACCTGCCTATGCAGATTAGTGCAGGTATTTTTGATGTTTAACTTTAACTGTACCTCACCTGTACTGGTCCATGTAGTGGGTACATACTGTGTATGGAGATTTTTGTTTACTATACTGACCATTACCACCTGTAAAATGCCAAGCAAAACATTTCAATGGTTTGTAAACAATTTCCAATTTGATCCATACTTCATAAACCTACTTTTCTGACAGAGTGGTGCAGGTAAAAAATTCTCTGATGCAGGTTATTAGCAACTGTGCAGAAAAAGCCATTTTGAGGCCAAAATGTGGAAATGAAATATGGAGGCATTGTTTTTATGACTCAACAACAAACTTCTCAAGGATAGACTTCTATGTACCCAGCACCCAGAAATGACTTTATGATACGTTTATGAGAGGAGAAAATCATTTCTAACTTAATTTTTTGTATGTTTGAACATTGATTTTCTATTATGAGTGAGAATTTATATGCTTATCTGACTCCAAATTGAAGTGTGTGGGAGTGAATATTTGGCTTTCTTGGCTTGAGTTCCTTTTATACATTAGTGAACTCTTTTTGGGATGCAACATGGTCACCCAATGCAAAAAGAGGAGGGGGGGTATAATGCACCTGCCACCTTTGACGGAATATTTTTTGCCAATTCAAAGGAACCTTCTTTACCATTTTCATGGGGAGATGAACCAATGGATGATCAGTGAAGCTTGTTCCAGTCTATATTTCACTTTCACAATTTGCTTCAAACATTCCAACCAAAGTAGGGCCTTTAGAATGCCACCTTACATATGATTACAACAATGTGCAGTGATGGACCTTCACAGTTGATTGAACATCAATAAAAGTGCAATCATTCCATCATTACACAAACCTGATTTGTACAACTAGAGCTACTATTATTCTAGCACAATGGCCAAACAAAATACCAACATGACATGTACACTACCCAAGAGGTGGGTTCACCACTACCAGTTGTACCTTACTCCAAGGAGGATATATGTCTATATAACCTCCTTGCATACTGAGTTATTCTAGTACGCCAATGTTTTAAGTGATATGGGATGTCCTGTGGTATATAAAGCTACTGTACCAGTACCACACTCAATATAAATAACCTGTACTCATCACAATGGGGTATGTTTCACCTACTTTCCATACCTATTGGAAGAAAATACATCAAAGATTGATCCAGATGACCATGAGAAAGAAATCTGTATCTGCAATCGGCATAAGGTGCAAAATGTCCCTTCTCACATCATTTCCTGGCACCTACATTCTACCTTTCCTGGTAATGGTTGGAAGGACTGCTTAATGCTAATTAAGGTAAAAATTTCTTAACTTTTCCAAGTTGAAGTTCATAGATGACCAAGAAGTGCTAACGTTTCATGCAGGTACAATCCCACAAATGTCCATGAACTATAAGGAAATGACAACAATATTTCATAGTGCCCAAGACAAACATGGATGAATGCCCTGCCTGCATTACATTATTTGATAACCACTGCTTGTTCTTCTTAGTTTATTCTATCTATCAACAGCATTTATGGACCAACAAATAACATTGGCAAACAGGGTAAATGGATCCATATTGTAGTTCAGACCTGTGCTGGGTACTGTATGCTAACTAGAATGGAAAACAAATAGTTACACAGCTGTACCACAAAACCACATTTTATTTCTGGGCAACTATATTACATGCTTTGGTGTCATGCCATTTAAGTGTCAGCTTCTATATGTCCCTCTGAAGCACCCTTTAATGCAACAAACCTGTAGCTGCGATGAGTTCCGATTTAATAACTGAATTTTGCCACCTAACTTCTGGTCCAGACTGTAAACATTCTAACCTCAATTCAAATGTCAAATTTTGCATAGAGTATGACCACAGCCTTTGATACACCCCTAGGAGCAAACCACAGCAATGCAGCAGTTGCAATCTAGTACTAGTAGATGAGCAATGTACCAAGGTAAAGGTCCTAAGTTTGATAGACATGAACCTACACAAGTCTTGATCTACTGTTCATAGCTACAAGCTGAAGCAGGGCATTGAAAATGGCTTATCAAAATGCACCATCAAGCGCATCAAGCTCCACTAGTAGTACTACAGCCATTTTGTCCAAAATGTATGTCAAAGCAGCTGAAGCTCCAGCCCCTTTTGGGCCAAGGCTCGATTGCTGAGAGCTCACAGACCTACAAATGGAGGTATGAAGTCCTATGGACAGGGTACTTTTACCCAGCAAGCCAAGGTCAGATACAGCCAAGGTTAGCATCTGCATGGCAGAAGCAATACTGACCTCCATCAAAAATGTCCGATCTTACACTAACCCCATAACGTCAATCTTCCAGTCTCAATTGATTCAATCTATTCCCAACAGAAGACTGAGTAAACAATGTCACATTGTGCACTTTCCATCTGCCTCTTCCTGGTACAATATTTTGTCATTTGATACACCTTCAGACCAGTAACATGACACCTCTTCTGTGTAGACCTTCATCAGTGTGGTGAGTCAACAGGAAACTGGTTATCAAAGTCTACTCTTTTATACTGATACAAATCATCCATTCAGAACATCATTCAGCAGTGGAGCTGTCAGGTATAAAAGTGTATCAGACTATATCTAACACATGTTTTGACATTGACATTGCTGTTTAACAAGTGACCTCTGAACTCCAGCTATGAGTGGAAGATTTGATACATCAGTGTGGTTTCCTTGAGTAAACTAAAGATTCTCCACTTAGTTTTAACTTCGATAGACTCATCAATGTGTTGCATCAGTATATCACACTAGAGTTCAGAGGTCATGAGGAAAAACGGAAATGAATCCCACAATGAAAGCCATTGCTGAATCTTAAGATATTCTTGAAGAAACTCACCCATATGTCAGCGCTGCCTCCCTGCTCTTGTAGAAGCTCCTCGAAGGTGACATTACAGTTGGCCACGAAGTCATCGGGGCCTATGGTGGTGTTGTGGAACACAGTGACACCAACCGTGTGCCCATTATGCACCTCAGTCGTGAAGTCCTCCTTCCACTTCGGGTTCAACGTCTTCGGTTTCGCCGTTGTTTGTCCGAAGCACGTGTCGTCCACGTTCAGTTTGACATACGGATCTAGGACCTGTGAGGCGGGGCGCACGACTGCGTGCCGTGTGGCGTAGTCCGTGGGCCGCAGGTCCTGAGCCTCGCAGACCCTCACCTTTATCAGCCCGTTGAACACCACCATGATGTTGTTCCTTGTTCTAGGTACACACCCCTCGACCTCCGATAAGCACGGCCTCTAGCTAGCTTCTCGGATATACAGCTCTCTTCATCTCCATCTTTATAAGATCAGCAACTACTTAAGATGTTCTCACAATTATGAAGACGTCACAAACGACTGTTAGAGACAGGAATTGAATATTTTGCCCACCGGTTTTACCTGATCTGAGAAGCAGTGTTTTCTTCCCAACCTAAGGCGAAGCATTCCCGGCATGCCCCAGGGCTTGTTGACATGCAGGGTGCAGCATGAAGGTCTCTCGTCGATTCCAGCCAATTCCGCGGATTTTCAATTATTTACCGATCTTTTATGCGGTTGTCTCGTTTAGATCATAGTAACTTAACATTTGAGTCTATTCAAGGACAGAGCAATAATAATCTGTGCATACGGTGGAAGCGGAAATGACGTAAGGTAAAATGGCGGCTCTGGGTCGGACAGGACTTTCGTCATTCTCTAGGTCAGTTGTCTCTTTGACCACCAACTTTTGATACCGACGATGATTGTAGGTCCACCTCAAGCACAGGAATTCAATCTTGATTTAGCGCTGCTTTTTGAACTTGAATATTTCACCATGGCAACTCGGATAATGCCTCGTAAATATAATTGACGTATTTATGTATGTGGACGTGGGTGGGTGTTTGGGGGTGGGTGGGAGTTTGGGAGTAGGTGGGTGGACCCTGTAGCGTAAGATATTGCCAGAAGATTTGCCTCTTTATAGACACCCGTGGGCAGTAAAAGTCAGAAAATAATTGCGTTCCTTTTTCTTGGAAACCATGGATTTAACCGATCAATAGATGACATGGCGTCACGTTATGTTGACGTGCACGTAAAGTGCAAATACATGACTGAAAGGTGAAATTATTATGTAACTAACGTTACAGGTTTATGGAACATACTAGTAACTACCTACAGTGTTTACAAGTATTGGTGAGCAAAGATATTAGTCTAGTTGCATGTATGTATTTGTGTGTGTGTCCATATGTATATATATATGAATTGAAATTGTGCAATATACACAGTGTTTTCGTAAACATAACATGTTTACCTCAACCAACTTACCAAGGACGTTTCCTTCTCCGTGCCTCAACCAAAACTACTCTTGTATCAACAAAAGTGCCTTGACGAGTATGGCTTCATAAATCTTCCACTCAAAAATCACGACAATGGCATGTTCAGAACACAAGATATCAAAAATCTAAAAACAGGAAGTTGCGCTGTAGTACCGTAACCACTGCAGTAAGTCACTAGGGGGCCCAAAATCCAATCATTTCTAGGATTCATCTAAGATCCACCCACATAGCACATACCAAATATCAAGACAATCCATCAACGCCTTCTCAAGTTATACTGTTCATCCACACACACACACACAAATGCCACCGAAAACATAACCTTCTTGGCGAGGGTAATCAATTAGAACCGTAAAGTCAGGTGACAACAGGACACATCCCTAGGCATCTCTAGCCTACACTGCCCCACCCAGCGTGTCTTTCTTTCATTGTTCCACTTCTTCCTGTCAACACATATAGCAGGTATCTAGCCAGCATCCATTTCTACGTCATTTGACAGGACTTTTCCGCTCCTGACAATCCTCCTGGCTCATGATGTACAGCTAGTGTTTTGTTTTCAGTGCTTGTAAGCATGCCTCCTACCAGTTATGTTGTAAACTGCAGCTGGACCAGCTGATCACTCTAAAAAGGATTCCATGTAATGTTATTTCAGGATGACAATAAGACCACAGGTGGTCAACAAGAGTAGACAGCTTACCGCACTGTTGAGCCATTCCTGGTCGTCACAGCCTTCCCCACCAGTCTGTGGTGGCAGGAGATTGTTCAGTACAGAGGCCCAGGCTGCAAACATCCCCGAGGAGCTCCGTCTCAGTGACAGCTGTGTTAAGGTACCTGTGCAGGTCTCAGTTAGCAGAATGTTGGTTTTACTTAGCCTCCATAGCAGGCTCTCTGGGGCCTTTTTTGGGCTTATAATACACTTTTGCTGATGACTTCTTTTTGTACTGGGTCGTTTGTGCAGCCAGCTTGTAACCATTTGGCCCCTAGAAATCGTGCAGGCTCTAGAGCCTAATGGTCACGAGCTGGCTGCAAAAAGTGCCCGGAAGAGCCTGCTATGGAGGCTAGGGTTATAACCAGCATAGTTCAGTTTCTGAGGCAAACTTTTCGTTGTTTTGATGAATTTTGAGTGAATGCCATATTTGTACACACCAACCTACAAGTTTGAAAACTATGTATTCTTTTCTCAAACATTAATTCATAAGTAAATGTAGTTGATATTAGCAAAAAGGTTGACTGCATATTTCAATCCCCAGAGGAATGCAATGTCACAAGAGATATTGGAAATAATATCTTGAGCTAAAATTTATTCTATAAAAAGAGTATAACGTTAGTACTGAATCATACAAGCTGACAAGAAATGATTTGTTGCTGTGTTTGCCTTCTAGCAACTGAAGAAAATCAGCGAGACAGATGAGTTCTTAAGAGTTGTTGTTGAAGGCGGCGGGTGCTCAGGGTTCCAGTACAAGTTTGAAATGGACAAGAACATCGGGGAGGATGACAGGTGAGGAGACCCTCTGGTTTAGAACTTATCAGCCATGTTGGTTTGATTATATGGATGACACCCTCTGGGGACCTCAAAATGATGCAAGCTTGCAAATAAAAAATAACTTCAGAAAAAAAAAAGTTGCCTCCATGCCGATATCTACGTGGTCAGGAATGTTGAACAAAATTAAACACACTATGCCGAAATATAGATTCTTCATCTTTGTTCTTTCAGAACTTCATCTTTGACTTTGGAATTTACTTTGGCATTCTACGACATTAGTGTTCGTTTTCCGAATTTTTTTCTTCAATTTACAGCATGCATTTCCTCATTTTGCAGCTGCTTATGATTTACCTTACCTTACATTAGACCTTAGATCCTCCCGCAACTTTGTTGCATAGGTCAACTTGGCTTCGGATACTTCTCCTCCAAAGGTTGCGGTATGCCCGAAATCTTTGGGGGGGGGGGGACAGATGAAAATTGATGGGCACACAGATGTCATCCATGGAATCAAATCAACATGGCCTAACAACAGGTAGTAGAGTTTTTTTCTTATGCAAAAGACCAGCTTATTTTCCAAGCCCAATGAAGAGTGAGGTATCCAGTGAAGTTTGTCCCCATTCTCACAACACAGTACTGAATATTCTGTCACAGGTATCGATTTAACAGAATCGTAAATACAAACAAGTTACCTCCTCAGCAACCTCCCACATGCACCTAAATTATTAATTCTCTCTAGACAGTTTAAAACATGTTTGATGTGGTCTTATGCAGGGCTTTATTTTTTAGCAGAAGTTGACAGTTTTGGATTGGTTATTGAAAATTGGAAGGCTACAGATTCTTGAAATGGAAAAGAGGGACAATATTTTTGATGCACCACTCGGTGTTGCCAAGTTAACACATCTGATGATGCTATGTTTTATTTTCTGTTTTTGTTTCCCAGGGTGTTTTCAAAAGATGGAGTCGGGGTTACCATAGACAAGGAGTCGCTGGATTTCCTGAAGGGATCCACGATTGACTATCACGAAGAACTGATCCGGTCTGCATTTCGCATCATCAACAATCCTAATGCTGACCATGGCTGTTCCTGTGGGGCGTCCTTCTCACTAAAGCTGGACTAATGAATAACAGACTGGAACACAGACAACGCTTTAACATTTAAAGTAAAGAATGGTCAATAGAACTAATAAAAATTATCATTGCACAAGGCTATACATTTTTTTTAGGCTGGGTTGGCTGCAAAAAGTGTACTTTTTAGCCCTTCAAAAAGCCGGTTCAGAGCCTGCAACGGAGGCTAACATTTTTTGGAGTATATATTCTTGACCATTCAGCATCCAGGAAGTGATGTGGGACATCAACAAAGAGAGGATCAGATCTGTGTATATTCTTTATTCAGTGTTAACTCTTTTGTTTGTTCAATATTTTGTTTAATTGTGAGTCAGATTGTAAAGATATATCCATCAATCAGTTGATAAGTTATGTTTTCATGCAGGCTGGACATTAAAAACTACATGTATATACACTACAAACTGAACAAAGTGTTTGATTGAAACTTTTGTGTGATCAATTTTGTAGACATGAGTGAAAATCTAGATGCAATTCAAACATACAGCTTGTACTGATATACAATTGCTATTGGTTGATCTGTATGCAAACTATGTCTCCCACTTGGACTATTTCCCCCAATTATCCAGCCGGGACCAGCCCCCTAGAAAAAAAAAGTATACTGTCTCTATAGAGACACCAGATCTCGAGAATAACCAAAGAGGTTCCATTTCTGAAATAGAATCTCCTTGGAATAACTCCAAGGATGCAAAACAGTGCCAAAAGCTCCCAGCAACACTTCATACAGTTGACACAGTGCTTTTGAAACTTTGTTGTCCTGGTCATTCCTGGGCCTTTGTAAATGCGAAAGGCCAGGTCTAATGTGGCGAGTCCCCACGGTCGATGTAAACTCCTGAGTATGATTGTTCGGTTTGGAGAGCCACTGTGACATAACTACGTCTGTCCCAGGCGTGACTAACGGCACAACACGGTATTTGAACTTGAAAGACATGACTAGTTGAATAGTGTCCCAGGAGGGACAGGACACCTAAACTAGTCTTGGTGGGGTAAACAGGACGAACTTCAGTGAAGGAATATTGGAGGTGGTTGCTGTCAGCACCATGTCATAACGTTGTACATTTCGCTACCACTTCCCGTGCCACTGTTTTCAATGTTACACCAAGTTACACTCAGCTACTTATTAGTTTTTTTTCTTTTCGGCTTATCTTAAGGATATCAGAGTATCGGGATGCGTCTCGAGCTTTTTGGGTAAAATATGAACCCCACAATACTTTGAAAGAACAAAACAGTAAATAACAGAACTTTCTTTATTTAGAGTCATGACTCATGAGTGAAATCCGTCAGATGAATATGGGCCACGCGGATTTTTAACTTTCTGTGTCAGTGAGCAAGCGGGGTCCTTGAAGACACGGTGGTCGTTTGTTTTCCATCTGTAGACTATCAAAATTCATCGAGAAATTTGCAAGTTTCAGTCATGAAAATGTCGAACCGAGGACCGGTCCCAAGGTGGGCCGTGTAAGTGGTAATGAATGGGTACACAATGGTCGATAATGGCCGCGTTGATCACCCGTCACGGTCGATTCAACTCGTTATAGAACCGTTCTGATCATCTCGTTAATTGTCCTAATCATTTCACACAGGTCTTGTCGTTCCGAATGGGTCGAACAAATAGAATGACAATGTGGTGATCTTCACAAGTTGCCGGAGGGACCGCTTCAAGGGCGCCGAGGTGGGAAGTTCAAGAGTTTCGCGCATGTATATGTACGACTGGGCGGGGAAGTCATTATCCCCGTCAACGATGTAACACCGCGACGAAAAAATGTGTATAGGAGATGGGTGTCACGGGGTTAACTGCGTCCCGGTTAGAGTGGACAATTAATTAAAGCTGATTAGGCTTAATCAATGGATTTAATCCCGTGAAACTGTAGACGGTCGGGACGTGAGCAAATGATTAACACTCGGAAAGAGGTGCTGAAGTAGAGAAGTAAGTGCGAGTGCAATCAAACTTACTGATTCCCTGGCAGTGTTTTCGCGAAAACAAACGCCACCAAAGCTGTACACAACGGAGATCATACTACACGCACAAATGTTCACAGTAGAACTGTTTAGCTTGTTCGTTCAGTACTTCTATTAGTCTACGTCGTATGTAAGAAAATGTGTGACACAACAGACCAAGTACCATGTTCTCAGCAGACTAATCTGATTCTAGAAGTTCTTGTTCTCGTTAAAATGTGGCCGGCGATAAAGTCATCAAAAAGAACAACACCGTATATATACCCAGGCAGGTAAAACTGACAAGACCCTGACGGTGATTTTGCAACTTGAACAACACTTTTCCCAAGGGTCCATCTTTCAACCGAAAATAACACTTTTATCACATGATGCATACTTCCCCATCAACCTTAAAGAACCCGGATGTGCTCTTCTATACTTGTCCAGTGGCTAACTTGCCAATATGACCACTGGTGCAGTATTGAATAATTCCATAGTTCCAAAGATTTGTCTCAACCTTTGTGCCAGTTTTACCCTATTAGCCAGCCTTATCAACTAGCCTTTATACGTATACACGCCCCTGTATCGGCCATGTCAGGTGATTCTGACGGACCCAGGTGTAACAAGGATACGTGAGACGCGACAGTCTTTTCATCAAGTCAGTCTGTGACAATTTTTCTCAGAAATTTTCCAGTTCATCTCCTTTCCGTGCTGGTACACCTTGATGAGAAAGACCGTTACTTTTAAACAGATGAACTACAGACGGAAGTCGACGCAGCTGTGGAGGGCCCAGGTTTTCACACCTTCATTGACGTAAATCGTTTGGAGAGGTGTCAAAGATCGTAAGATTCTTACAGCTCTTTTGTTTCTCGACTAAGGATTTTCGGCCAGCAAACAGCTCGGACCTACAAGCCGTGTAATGCTAAAGACTTCCCGCGCCGAGCAAACACCACACAACCACCACCAATTAGAACTTCAATGCAAACTGGGAGAGATTTTCTCTTTTTGTTTTCGTTGTTGAATTAGCATCAAGAGAAACCGGTCTACTGGGGACCACAAAGAGTACGAGAATAGTTCTCAGGAATCCAGAGGTGTTTTTCACATGTCCCGCACATTTAACAGTGCGTAAAGGTACAAAGTCATGCATGAGTGCCTGTGATTGCAGATATAGCTACAGAGCGCTGTAGTGTATGCAAACTTGTTATAAGAAAAGATCGCCACTAGTTCGTGCTCGGAACTTCCTGATTATATATTTCTCGTGGGAAAGGTACATGCACGGCGCTTCAATGTAAATACGGAATGGTCGTTATCAAAATTGCCCTTATAAGTTTATCATGTCTAGTCACTGCTTAGGTGTATAAGGGGACCAGGACTTGCATGTGTGTTATTGGGCGTTACGCAGTCATCATCTCTAAACTCCAAGCTGACAAAACCGAGAACACTACGGAACCTGGGAAGACTACTCTCCAATTAAGCAGCTGTTACGCCATGGCTCGTTCTTGACGTCTTTTTTAATATGCGTTTTTGCCGGGCTTTTTATTTTATCAGGTTTTGACTGACTGACGGATCTGAAAAAGAAAAACGGCAAAAACGAGCGAAAAGACGTCAAAAACAAGCCGGAGCCTAACCTCTGCTTGGAGAAGAGGGAAAGTACGGGTATCACGTGTGGTGTCGTCAAGAACCGACACAGCGCACAGTGCACATCGCTCTCTTGTTCTCCCAAATTGCAAAGGAAATATCGCGATGAATGGAGAAATGCTACAACTTAATAGTAGAGAGAGACGTTTACAAAAAACAGTTGCTGTCATCAAATTCCCTTCAAAACACTTTTATAGATCTATCATCTATGTCACAGTATACCTTTGCTTTCATTTTGGGTCATGAATATTCAACACAGAGTCTGCCTATGCTTCTATTCGTATCAGTAGTATCTTCGAACACTGCCCCGGTACAATTTTCAGAAATCGGATGGTAGAAATCCTACACACTTATCGGTTTGGTAAGTCGCAAACACTCTTATGGGACCAAGGAGGTAAACCTTCTTAATAAGGCGCTGAGTGAAGGTTTAATCCCGTTTATCTTCTCAGGAGGACCCGGGACGTGTCGTCCTGTCCTGAGTGTGTGCCAACCGATCGCGGATCCCCTAATCTTCCTTCAGACTTGGAGAATTAGGATTTGAAGGATCTTGTTATACCACCAAATTAACCACATAAACACGCCTGATTCCAATCTGTGGCTTCCCAATACACGTTTTATGTACCGGACAAGACGTCCGCGTGGGTTGTACGTCCAAGGCCAAAATGTTGGCCTTGTTTATTATCAATACCTGGGGAATTCTGACAGTAACAGGGTGATGCATTTGCTGTTATGTGACAGAGTGATGTCCAGTTCTGTTGTGGGATATATACAGGTCATATTCTTTTAACTCTGGTCAAATACACACTTTCCTCCCGTACATGGACTGAATATACATGAAACACCTCTCAGGTATGAATACACATTCCGGCACAGCAAGCCGTCCGGTACACCGTTACGACACAGCGCACGTACATCAGTACATGTGGGTTTAGGACATTTTGGAAGGGAGAAATCCATGGTACTGCTATATGCAAACAATTCCCTGTTATTTTTGTTGGCTAACTTTGGTTATGTAATTGAAAATGCCCAAAGTATAGTTCGGCAATCGTTGTGGCTAATGTGTGTCCTTCTGTGTCACATACCTGATCTTTTAACAGATTGTACTATAACAATAGGCAGGTTGATAATCCACTGTCCGCTGAATCGTTAGTGCTAAAATATTTTATAGGGTGTCAAAAGGGCACATTAACACCCAATACCTCCCCCATGGCGCCGAACACTGGGACGCCCATGACTTGGAAATCTACCGTAGAAGAAAATGATTAAGAAGTGCTGAGACGCTAAGTTGAAGGTGACGGTCGAGCCTAGACGAAAAGTCCTAACAAGATGGGTGGGCAAGGCGCATGTTAGTGTAAGTGTCTATGTCCGGACTTTGACTTTCACGTACCCAAACATAGATACTCAAGGGAATAGAACTATAATCAGATTTGATAGGTTTAGATTTCTTAATTCAAGCAGAACAAACAGGCGGGCCTGAAACAGACGTCGTTGGTCGTAAGAAAATGGAAATCACTTCAAAAGTAATCACCCGGCCATTGTTTTCGAATTCGGCGTGAAACATTTGCATGCCTTCATCTCGCCCTCTGTGTTTGTTCGGAACAATGACATTCGGTGGTGCATCAAAGGCATGCTAAATTATTGTAATGAATGCGCAGGAAGCATTTAAAAAGCCAAGACCGCGCGACTCAAGCATCAGTTGGCTGCTTCCACTCTTTAGGTCATCTTCGGAGTTCGAGTCGCCCGAGTACAACAGCCTCCCCGTGCCTTTTGCCTTTCCTGACCGACGCAACTGAAGAAGTCACGATGACTACCATCACAAGCCCGTCTCTATTCAGCATTGAGAGCCTGCTGGCCCGCCGGCCGACCCCGCAGCACATCCCGGCCTACTACCGGGTCCCCATGCCCTGCCACCCCACCGCCGTCTATCCCGCTATGGTCGCACAGGAATACCCAACAGGTAAGGGCTACTTTGACTCAACACACGCACTTTGAAAGATTGGTGCGTAAGTTTTGTAGAACTACTGTGGATTTCGGATAAGTAGAAAATAGGCTTTAGTATATCTTTCTTTCGTCATTGTCCTTCCCTTTTCTTCGAAGAAAATGTCTCAGAGCAAGAAAGATGAGAACAAAACAAAACATCCTTGCTCAGGCGAACCAAGTCTCTGTATGAGCGAGTATTCGAACGATAAGCTAGTTCTGGACTGTTCTTGACCGTGTCCCCCAGTGTCTCTGTGTGTTCACCTGCGTAACGCTTGTGCTCATCTGAATGGACTCTGTGGGCAATTCTGCGGGACGGCTTGTCGTCGCCAGTAGTAATAGCGGCGACATAATGTCATGCCTCATTCCTGGCTTCCTAAATCTATTGGCGGAACTCGGCAGACGGCGTGTTTTACGTAAGAACACTTTTCCGCACAAAGCGGGTCGACACGCAGGTGTGCAAATCGGTCCCAATTTTCAGCTTGGTATTCAGTTCGACGACAACGACCCAAAACTTCGGTAACAATTGCAGGAGCACTAAAAGTGTGTTTGAACACGGTTGACTTCATGGCTCGCAAAGTCCCAGCATTTTACAGAGTTTGGCTCTGTGCTCTTCCCAACCCGCATGGGTCTTTGAACGGACCGAGCGCAAACAGCGGGGTTGTGGGTCCCACGCTAAACCCCGCAATCTGCTCATACTAAACTTTGGACATATATGCTTTTCTGATTGAGGGAAATTCGTGGTGTAAAAGATAAACCCAGCATGACTTCTGAGAATCATGACTCATTCCTTTTGTCGATAGTTTTCGTCATTCTTTACGTGGAAAAGTTTATACAAATTGCATGACCCATTTTTCTGCAACATATTACTAGTATACAAAAACGCAGAATAGGTTACACTAGAAAACGACTTGTGTGCTGAAAGTGTTAGATGAAGGACACACAAGCAATTAGTATAATTTTCGAACCAGCATCCCTGATGAAAGAATCTGCCGACCGGCGGTTCCTGTCCTCAAAGACCATGTTTTGATGTTTTATGGCCAACCCTGTCGTAATTATGTTTGTCCGTAAACTTGTGACTTTCTTCCTTGTTTGGATTTCCCACCATTTTCACTTGGCTACCGCTTACATCTCTTTTGTGTTTGTGCTTCTCTCTGCCCAACCTTGTACCGTTATCTGAACTATATTCATCTTGATTTTTCCAGGTTATCCCGCCTCTCCCTGCATGGCCTCAGCCTACGTGCCCGGACTGCCCATCACTGCCTACGCGGCCCCGGCCTGGACCACCTCCCCGGTGCAGATGGCGATCGGCCAGGCGACCCACCCCGCCATGTTCGGGCGGCAGGGCCGGAGGAAGCGGCGGCACCGCACCATCTTCACGGAGGAGCAGCTGGAGCTGCTGGAGAAGACGTTCGAGAAGACGCACTACCCGGACGTGCTGCTGCGGGAGGAGCTCGCCATGAAGGTGGAGCTGAAGGAGGAGAGAGTTGAGGTAAGCTACGCGCCGCTTCACTTCATGAACATCAATATTGTTTTTTAAACAAAATTATATATGATATCAGGCGGGTGTTGCAGTGAAATATTCAAATGGATAATTGGGGGCTTCAAACGACTTCAAAGACGCTCTATCTCAAGAAAAAGTGGTTTCCTTCCATATGCTGCGAGCGGTAACACCGGCACAAATTTGCTTTTCATTCAGTTGTAATTTGTTGAAGCACCCTTCACCAAGAACGCGTCGAACTGTTTTTATGTGGTGAGTGTGTGCGACAAAGGGCCAGTACACAAGTGTGGCAGGCGGACGTACGTCTGCTTTCATGGCGATGTGTATTCGGCGGATTACGCCCCACAAGCTGTTAAATTGTTCAAACGATGTAACAGTTGTGGTATCAACTTAACAATCAATCAAAACTACAGTATACAAAACAGTTTGGATAATGGTCTAGCGTCCTACAAAAGGCGACGGATGGCCTTTCGCTACCACATATTTGCCACTTAGTATGACACAATAGTATCAATGGGCCGCAGAGACAATGGTCTATGTGTTGGGGTGACGTGCTGACAAGGTGAACCTCAGGCTTGCCTACAATGGACAAACATAGCCAGTAGTTTAATAGGAAAGAAAAATGTGTCTCGTTAGCCATGGTCTGACTGTATGCTCTTCTCTCCCCAGGTATGGTTCAAGAACCGCCGTGCAAAGTGGCGCAAGCAGCAGAGGGAGGTGACCGAGCGCACGACGAAGGCTGCCGACGACGCCTGCGACTCCGACATCGACGTCACGAGCATTGACGACGAGGATGAAGTCCGCAGCGTCTCGTCTGACGACGGAAAGGCCGTCTCTCCTGTCTGCATCGCGACAAGTCAGCACCTGTACACCTCTGCAGTGCGGCATGACAGCTCCGCCTCCCCCTGCAGTAGAGAGGCAAAGTCGACACCTAGCGACGAACAGTAAAACTGCGGACAGAAGTGTGTAAATAGACAAGATATAAAGTGTACAGATCTTTTTATATATGATTGTTATTTATTTGTCACCGCGTTGTCGAAAATGTATCCGGAAGATTATTGCAGTATTGAAGACAAGAATATGAAGATAAACATGTGTAAGACGCGGTCCAGTAGAATAGTACTGGTAGCTTCTGAAACCATGCTCGTGTATGAATCACTTCTATAGTCACGTAACGTTAGAGTGATATGTGGATTTAATGTTACACATCTGAAAGGTGTGCCTTATACCGTTGCTGTATTGTCTGGATTCAATAAAACTGATCAGTTGTAAACTTGCCATCTCCTTGTTCTACCTGTTTTAAATCAGATTAGGTTTTAGGCAAATTATAGCTAGTAAAGAAGCACAACCATAAATGTCTGAATAATTTTAGAATCAACTTCCATTGATGACGACAACAAAAAACGATACAGGTAATGCAGAAAATTATGGCATAGTTAGTTCTGGAACTCCACTCCATTACTTCAAGCAGATGTTTGGGTGGGAGAGAGTAAGACTCTGGATTCTGTGTTACGATCTCTCATCCCAACATCTGCTTTGAGATTACCCATCTCCACTCTGAGATTTACTGTGCAACATACTAGAATCACATGTCATTCCACAACACAAACACACTCTAAAATACTGGCAATGGACAAAATGATTTTGGCCATCTGAAGGCTAATTGTCGTGCAGTAACCTCCCAAAACGGTAGGTGGCGCCTGTAAAAGAACATCATTGGGCACGTTGATACATAATGACATGTCCCGCTGTTTCAGTAATAGCCCTGATGTCCTGGGTCCGTATCCCCTAACATGCCCGTTCACTTTGTGCTCTTGGGAAAGGCCCTTTAAATAAATTTCCTCACTTTACTCAAGTGGGTACCTAGCTTCGGCTATGGACGTCCAAATGGAGCTCCCGTGTTTGAGGATAGTCACACCTCAAGCACACAAAAGAACCCACCACACATACCGAAAAGAGTAGAGGTCCTTTCCAGTGTGAGCGGATCGAATATATCAGTCCGGATCTGCAGCTTGTACTGTTCAGTACAAACCAGGTGTGCTACGCCATGACGCGGTTTATCGGGCATGCAATACAAACAAACAAACAAACAAATGTGGCTTCAAGTTCATGTCCATACCAACGTGATACAATGTGAGTCAGATGATGAGGCTACACTTACATACATTTGCAAAGACACACATACACAACAGTATAATCCCTTCTTCAAGTCCCCTTGAACCAGTGACGTTCGTCCGTTTAGCTAGTGGCACATAGGGCAGAAAGTTTCCATGCTGTTTCATACGTCCCTTCCGAAAGACGGGTGCAGCCCCAACCGAGATGCCCTTCCCAGGATTGAACCGGGGTCTCCCAGTTAGCAACTACATGTGATTGGAACCAGGAGCTCACTCGTGAGGCTACTACCAGCTGAGCCACCGGGACGTCCCATGACAACTTGAAATAGCAACTAAAACATTTCGTATTTTGAAGTTGTTTGTTTTGTTAGGGTTTTTATTCATCCTGAGGTTCACTCTGTTTCCTGTACAGGGAAATGGACTATTAATGATCAGTGGGGCAGCGACCTCGAATTAAGTTACACGTCAAAGTTTTAAAGGGAAAGCGGATGATGAATATCTGTTACGTACAGTAAGGGATGTGTACATAGGTGGCGCTTCTACGGGCGGCCACGGTGTACATGGGCCTCTCGCGAAGCGCTGGCGCCTATATATATGATAGATGCCTTTATGTCAACTCGCGATTTTACAATCTTAAATGTATATGAATTGAATACGTCTGGAGCTATCTAGGTAATTTACTTTAACATAATATCTTGTATACATACGCTTTTCGTATTTTCGCATCTTATAACGATAACGATAGGGACCGTACAGCCTTATCTGCAATACCGCTCCCGGCCGCTGCGAGAGCTTTTGGGGACTAGTGGGGAAACCATGAAAGGGCTGGCAAAGAGGTCTAAATTTTTCAGACTAAATTGTCAATTTCTGCAGGATTACCACATCCAAATTTCAAAGCTATTTTACAAATGTAACGTTTTGTCTCTCTGTCTATCAATATATCTAATTTTGCAGTTATGTGCGTGGATCACTAACGTTGCGATACAAAGTTGGACGCTAGGAGGAGCCGCTTCGTGCCGGGCTGAATTATCAGTTCACCGTAACCTTTGAACCAAAACAACAAAAGAACGATAGTACATGTACTAGTAATTTACTAAAGGATTCATTGATTATATCTACATCATGTTTTTGTGCTTTTCTAACCATTGTTCGTCATCTCAGGATAAAGAAATACTAGTAAGGTATCTTTTCTTCTCATCGTTTTTGCGCGCACCATTTGAGATGTCCGGACCAAGTATACACAAGTAAATTTTCCCTTTTAGCACTTCGCTGAATTCCAACACAGCACTTTGCTGAATTCCAATTTTTCCGTTCCGAAGGGAGTTCGATACTGAAAACGGTTTGTCGTTATTTAGCGACACCCTCTAAAATAAGCTTGTATCCATTCACGAACGACCTCTAGCGAACAATTTGCAAAGTGCTGGACCAAGTCGGTTCGACGAACACAATCCCTAAAGCCCCCGTCACAAATCAAGAATTTAGCTCGGCCGACTTGTCGGCGAGCTCCAAATGGCGATTTTCGGCCGAAGTACGACCGACGTCCTGTCGATTACGCGGGCTTCGGGCAATTTTTAGAAATAAAAGTTGATCCAAATATTGGCCGTTTACCAGGTTAGTCGATACTGACTTTGGCCATGTCCAAGAGATGGTACCATCTCATGGGGGATTTCTAGTTTTTAGTGTTCGACGGACGTCGTCCGAGATTTTCATTGGAAAATGCGGTCGACGCTCGGGCGATTTTGAAATTCAGCGAGCTACGGGCGATCTACAAAGTCGGCCGACGCTCGCATGAATTGTGACGCCGGCTTAACCGATAATAATGTGGGATCTTACTAGTTTTAATGTCCACACTACCTACAACTGTTTAATCACGTATATTCTTAGGGGGAGAGAAAATTAGACCGTATTGGCACTGATATTGATAATGACGACGTTCTGTACATGTAAAACATGTGGCGCACTTGTGAGAAAGAATGTGGGGTGGAATAATCTTTCACGGATTATAATCGGCAAAAGGGTCCTTGTGATACTACCAACATACACATTAAAACCACCGATGGACCAAGTCTCCACCAAACTACTTAGGTTGCTGGAAAAATAGACTACGTAGAAATCGACCACGCAGGTTGGAAATGTTGTTAGTGGGTGCCTATCATGGTGTAGCACAATGGCCGGCTAACTTCTCTGGCTCTGACAAATTAGTCAGGCTACTATTTTTCCAGCAACCCAATGAGTCTGTTGCAGACTACGATAGACCCACGGGTGGCTTGTTTACCGTTTGAAACATTTGTCACCGGTCAAACGCCGCTCCTTCTTCTTCTTTGTAAACGGCTCATACTGTCTGTGTAACAGGTCAAACCAAGGAGGTTATATATAACAACAGTCCAAGACAGGTGGGTTTCAATGTTGCACTGTTGTGTGTTGTTCGAAAAATGACTAAACCTCCTTGGTCAAACATGACGAGGTTGATATAAATCGCTTGCAAGGGTATCAGATTAAGAAAGAGTTAATCGGGTGGTCTTTCCTGACCAGAGTTTATACAATCTGTTATCTTTCCTCTACTAACACGCGTTTTGAACGACATTCCATCCATGGTAGGTCCTCAGCATACCGACTTTTCTTTCATCATCACACTTTTCACGCTCGTGTGAGGCTCTGTGCGAAAGTGAAAAGTAAACAGGATTAGCTATATGTGAAGATCCGTGTTTTAGTCAAGGCATGTGATTTTTCCACGGGGCTTGAAGGAACGGTCGGTTGAAAGTCGTTCCCCGTAATTTTTATCTCTCCACATCTAGTTAGTTGTCAACCCTGCCGTGAGACAATTCATCTGCTATTCTCTTGCTAGTGTACTGGTTACAACCAAGGGGTTACACCTGTTACAAACTTTGAGGCAAAGTTAAAGAACGCTAGTACTAACCAATTTCTTTACTCATTACACATTTTCACTTGTTCAGAAGACTCGCCCGGTCTGTATACACCATACGACTCTTAAAAAGCCTTAACAAAATGTGGACACAGACACGTCAAACTGAAAGTGTGTTCTTCCATTGATTTAATACAACCAGCTAGAACGACTTTACAACGAAAACGACGTCGTGCAATGTGTTCACATACACATATGGTTGAAAAGCCGATACTACAGCGTCGGTGTTGGAAATGATATGGATACAGTTTTCACATTTGCTCCATGACGGCTACAGTGCAGTATCTGGCAACCATAATGTCACAACTCTTCACTACACAGTCAGTCAGTCAACCCACAACGCCGATCGAAACAGCACGATTAATACATGTTTACATCTCTTCCATACTTGAGCATGTTGTCCTAGACTGGACACATGTGGCAAATACAACGTCATCAATATCTCTGTATGTCTAGCCACCCGCGTTACGACTAACTACAGCAGACTGACTATTCTTCACTGGGTCTCGGCGTCCCGCGTCGGTTGTGCTTTCAAACGTTCTTAACACTGGCGTAGGGTGGCGGTATACTATGTATTGACATAAACGACGAACACAAATACATCATATTTACATCTGCTAGAACACTTTATGAGAACATTCTTTCAACAGGCTTCAGATACCTTTCGAGAAGCTCCGGAACCCTCTAAATCTCCATTAAAATATCTCATCCACGCGTTCATCCTAAAACATTTAGTACCATGGTGTAGTCAACTTTATCATGCTATACTATTCACTGTGCGGTAATAGCAACTACAAGTATTTTTGCGATGAACCATTTAAGGTTGAGGATACCGTCTAACTGTAATAACGGGCACGGGTTTGTTGTCATGGCCGCTCTCCACATGGTTACAGAATAAAACTCAAGCACGTTGGGAAACTGTTATGTACAGAATATTGCAACTACCAACGTACAAGTTCATAGGTAGAAGCGATGCAGACTCTACAGTTCGATACCTTGGTCTTACAATCAACAGAGTTTTCGTTATTCTTAAAATAACACACAAACGATACTACTTAGTTAGCTGCACGTACAGTGCACCTTTCTGTCAAGTGTAAACCCTGTTTGATATTGTAGAAACCCCTATCATAGCCTAACCATTCACTGACTGATCTGAAACTCGTTCGCTACAAATAAATAAAATTCAAATTAGAGAACCTTTCAGTGTACCATCTTCTTCACAATAAATACTGGTGAAGTCAGTTCAAAATCTCGGTTCAGGGAAGAGCCGACGTCAACTTCCTTCCACAGATAGACGCCCTAGTTAACGGGTAGAGACAGTCTGTACATGGATGGAGAGCTGTTCTGTTACACACTAGCATGATTAGGGGACGTCTGTCGGCTGAAGGAGGAGACGCGGGTACTACAGTAGCAGTCCTGCTGATTGCCATGTTCCCGCGGCTCCAGTCGGCTTCACAGAACCTGGAATTTGTGCCACGCGGACGTCTGGTCGTGTTTGGTGTAGTCGACGCAGTCGGGCTGCGTGCTCATATTGAGGGGAGACCCGTGGCCCATGGAGGAGGGGGACAGTTGAGGGGTGTGAGACATGGAGTGCGCGGACATGTTAGCCGAACTCATCTGGTTGAGCGAGGTGACGGGCGGCAGCTGGTGCGTAGGTGCCATGGGGGACAGGTAGGACGAGCAGTCCGCCATGCCGCCGAAGTAGGAGGTGGAGTACGTGGTCGGCGGGTAGGGTGCCGGGGAGTAGGTCTGAGCGTGCGTCGTGTACCCGCCGTGGTTGTAGGCGTTGTAGGACGAGCGCTGCATGCAGGAAGGCGCGGACGTGACCGTGGACGTGCAGGAGCCGAGGTCCGAGGTGACCGAGGGTGCGGACGCGGGCGACCAGATGGAGCTGGTAGACACAGCGGCGGTGGGGCTGGCGTTGTTGTTCCCGATGGACACGGCGACCGGCACGGGCGTGGAGCTGACGGAGCTGTCGCTGCAGCTGGGCGACTCGGACGTGGGGGCCTGCTCCTCGGTACTGGTCGGCGGGGGAGAGGCGGACTTCTTCTTGGGGCGAGGTTTGGCCTGGCCCGCCTGCTGCCTGCACTTGGCCCTTCTGTTCTTGAACCACACCTGCACAGACACATGGAGCAAAATGGCATTTAATAAGATATCGATGTAAATCATAGAAACATAGTAGCATAGACTATCATTTTTTTCATTAACCCGGAAAACTGTTTTAACTATACCGCCAAACCGCATTGTCAAGTTTTTTACCCGAGCGCTGTAACAAGTAGTTGTCCTGTTTGTCATCTTGTCATATTGCAAGAACACAAGTGTCGGCTTTTCCTGATCGTGGAGAACGACAAGTGCATTTAGAAACCTGAAGATTTCCAAGAACAGGATAAGAATGTGTTAAGTACCGGGCTTTGTTTGGCAATCACTTTTGTCCTCCTCTCGGGTATCGAGTTACCGGATTTCATGATGGTTCACTCCGTCTGCTCTGACAAGCCTGACAGGGACGTGAATCATCTGCATCCCCGCTACATCCGCATCTTACACATGTATTACTGAAGTGCATTCACGTTAGCTAACGTTACAGCCTAAGCCGTCCCGACCAAAGAAGCATGTCTACCTGAAGTTCTTACGATGTCTAATGTATTCTAACGCCTCCTAGCGGGGAAATTGGTTAACGCACGTCAAGCAGGTGTACTAGTACTTGTATTGAGTTGAAATCGGTTCTGCAAACCGGAACGAGAAAACTTGCATGATCATCTATCTTTGTCATCGTTTCTGTCCCTACGATTTATTTAATCTCTATCAATGAGCGACGTCAGATTCCCAATGATGAAGTTCGTTTGACACTTCTGCACTGATCAAGATTTTAGTATGTTTTTGGTATTCTAGTATCCGACACGTCATTGCCGCCTTGTTCCAGAAACAGCGATCCCTTTCCCCGTACAGTAGATAAAGTGTTACGTCTGTTCAAGGAGGTTAATAAGCTCCTTGGTCTGATCAGGTGTTCTCCGTGTCGAGTCACATTTTCCCACCCTTGTATGGGTAATACTCGACACGTGATAATCGTAATTTGCAAACAATATCCAGTAATTTGCATGTTATTTTCATTTGGTGGACAGTAAATACCAACAAAGTCCACTTGTCTGACACTGTCCCGATAAGCTGGACACTGCCATTGTGGCGTGCCCACGGGGTGCCCTGAGCCTTGGTCGTGTGAGCAAACCAACGTGTTGGATTTTCAAGAAAATTCCCGATCCTTATCTTGGTCAATGTTTGCCCACCGTATATTGTGTGAAACACGACCGCGATTTTTTGTGACGAATTTTGTCAGAGCGGAACGGCAGAAACAGGTGCTTTGTGAAGCGCCGTGCGGAACAACACGTCCGCAAACATTTCTACACAAAAACAGATTTTCTCTCTGTCCATTTTCACGCCTTCTCGCCATATTTCCATCAGCACACACGGCGTTTTGTGACATCAATACAGGACAGAACAACCTGTCAGAACATAATCATAGAGAATCGAATCCCTAAAACCCGACGATATTTCGAAATCTCTACACGATTCATACAAGGACTGATACATAACTGTTATTACATGTAGTTTAAGATGACTTACACTTAGTTCTGATTAAGGTTAAGGTAGCTAACAGAGTAAGACGAACGATACTGCTCGAAGAGGTAAAGCGTACTAAAACCATAGCCTGACTGTGCCCGTGTGAAAATCTTTCTTAGCTGAATAAGTTTCATCAAAACATTCTGTCATGCAGCGCAAAAAAGGAATTTGAAATTTAGAAGCTGATTTGTCCACCCTTCCTCTCAGACAATAGCTGCACACCTGCAGCTCAGATTCAGACGTTATCAGGGCTTTACCGCCAACACAGGACAGTAGACTTGTGCAGATATGTCACGGCTACACGACAAGGGAGGGGGAAACTCCCGTCTTACAACACCAACCAGCGTCAGTGTTGAACAAACCATGGTGGAGGGAGTCGTCCTGTGTGTTCGGTGATCGTGTTTCAATGTCAGGAAATATTGTGGTGGGGTGGGAAGAACACATGGAATAGGAGAGTTGTGTGGGGGACACGCAATGGCAAGGCTGGAATCATATCCATTAACACCTGCTATTTTAACAGAAATCTGCATGGCCTGACAATTTAGGTATTGTATTTAGAGAAGAGTACATTTTCAGTCCATGAAGGATCGTTACATTTTGTCTGGACAATGAAAGTGGATTCTGCCTATCGAATACTTCAACTACTAAACCACTCATCTGAAAATATTATTTATAGACTATCTGATCACACTACCCTTCATTCTGAACTAATCCAAGGTTGGTTGGTGCAATTAGCTTGTTAGCTTGAGCCAGTTCGGATGTGTCCTGCCCCATACCTGTGGCGCACACCTGTGCCCAGGTGAGTTGTGTGCAGGTGTGTATCCACGGGTGGTTGTGGTTACCTGGTGGACGGGAAAACTTCCGCTGCCCCGCGGCTTCCCAGAACTTTAGATTAACCTAACTTCCGAGACAATTGCACTGACTGAGTCTGTTTCAAGTTGCACAGATTTCACGGAAAACGGTTCCAGTAACGTTACACTGTGCGTACGCGTTCGCGTCGGTCACATCCGGACACTTGTTACCGGCTGTAGCGAACTGGACATTAAGACACATGTCTGTTGTAATCTGCGAACGTTATCAATGTAAGCCTTTTATCGTCCGGTGGACACCAAATGAAGGTATGCAGATAAATTGATTACACCAATATTGGTACATTAACTCCTCGTAAATAACACACGCTTTCTGATAAGGATGCAAATGACGTCGGTGTGCCTGTGGCACCCCTATGGTAAATTATGTCACTCTCCTAACACCAATCTCCATATTACGGCGTCAAATAGAGATTTAATCTTTCGATGGGAAAATTACATGGCGGAAGGATGTTCTTTATAGGCAATGATTTGATTGAAAGATGGTAAACACGACTTGGGACGGGTTGACGAGGGGTCGGAGACGTATGCAGAAATAGAAAATCTGTTCAATATCGAAAAGATTGGAAAAATTAGGAAAAAATGATTTACAGAAAAGGGGTTGCCCGACGACTGCAGAAATGAAATTGACTCTGCCATCTCAGCTGCCCCCAACCCTAACTACCCCTCGTGGTACTAGTCAGCCGTCCTTTACAGTAACACGCATTAAATCAAATGTGCCAAACCGGCATCTGTACCGATATGTTTATCTGGTTAAGACCGACTTGACAATAGTGACCTATATAACACTTTGTCTGATTACATTCTACAAAATGTTATTCTAATGAGATAGATGATTTAATACGTGTATATGGTATTATACATAATTTACCGTTACTGGAACGGACTGAGCACGATGGAATTCACGTTCTGTGATGTTATTCCGAGGAATCAGAGACAGTCCAGACACATGAATATGGATAGATTCTTACCTGTACTCTAGACTCCGGGAGGTTGATCTTAAGTGCCACTTCTTCCCGCATGAAGATGTCGGGATACCGTGTCTTGGCGAACAGCGCCTCCAGCACGTCCAGCTGGGCCCGTGTGAACGTCGTGCGCTCCCGGCGCTGTTTCCTGGGAGGCGGCGGACACTGTCCCGTCACTGTGGGCACAAGCGCACGGTCAGTATGGGGAAGACCTTACAGGATTACAACGGTCCCAAGTAGGCAAACTGAAGTACGTTACGTGAAATTCAATAGTCCTCTCTGTGCGGGATTCTAATTTCAAATTCTATACAAAGTCTGCTCATACGTTTTTACTGCCTATACCTTTGACTAGATAACGTTACGTCATGAGAGACATGACAAGCTTCCTAAAGACAGAGGAAGACACTCGCTTCCCAGGTAGTGAACCAGGTTTGGAGTATAAAATAAGCAGCTAAAAACAGATTACGATGTTGATACATTTACTGCATTGTCAAATACAGTAAACTTTGCAAACAAATGCTGAACACGGTGAAAAGTTTGGTAGTGGTTTCCAATGGCGAACAGAAATTTCGTTATATTCAATAAGCATTGTACAGAAAATATCTGCACATTTTCTTTTCTTTCCCCTTTCTATTACCTGTAGAGAATAAGCATGCAATTATCGCAGCCGAGTGGCTTTTGATTGGGGCCATTCATTGCACCTGCGGGGGCAATGAAAACGGCGTGAAATCACTAATCAAGTTCACCGTGGGCGCGCATTGACGACTTCACACAACACTGAATACCAAATGAGCCCTGGGTATTCACATTACAACACACTACAGTCTACAGACAGTACATGGACGGTTTGATTGACATCTGCCACACCGGGAGGCGAACTTTTAATTAGACTGTAGAAGTATTACAAAAACGAACAGGAACATGCCTATACAGCAAAAACCACATAAACATGGCTGTGTGTGGCTCCACTTTAACAAAATGAGAACATCGGAAATTAGAAGTGGTTTAAACATTCACTAAATATTAGCGGTAGCTGCATACACGAATGCTACAGTCTACTCTACATCGGGAAACGCAGTATGCCTTCCCGTTCGAGGGAACTTCCCAACAAAATTAGCACTTTGAATGAAGTCAAGTTAATCATAGCATTGTTTCCCACTCCCCATTCTAGTCACATTTCCTTCACACTGAGGATAATTAGGACTAATTTTGTCCTACTGTCCAGAAAACAAAAACAACTGAGCAGATGGGAGGGGGAAGGTGAAGAAAGCCTCCTAAAACTATCAGCGGACACACGCGAAGTGCTAATATTTTCATTAGTGTTTGTCATTGCGGATTATTTCCCCATCAGTAACAAGTTGTAGAACATAAATGGGACTGAAACGCTATGATGTGCACAACGGGACTGAGCAAACTACGCATCATGAAAAATGTATTTTACCTACAGCAAACAGCGCTTGTTCGATCAGAATCATAACAAAGCTTGAGTGCTGGAATTACTCCACTATTTTCTGTATGTTTTTACTACAATTTCGACCACTCAGTGAACAAAACAAAACGCTTTCAAGTCTTGTTGCTGTAGATCAAAGAAACGCGTGTCCCTTTTGTTAGCAAAGTGAACAGTACGTCAAGCGTATTTGTGTTATCCATTCCGAAGATTCTAAAATAAACTTGAGAAGGGGACAATGTAGTTTTAGAAGATTGACGTTTTTGTTTCTCTACAAATGTTTGGATTTCTATTCCAAATCAGATGCAACAAGTAAGTAACTGAAAAGTTTTGATTTGTAATACAGCTACATAATACCCAACTCCCCCATTCCCATACTACCAATAAACGTGGACTACAATTGGGGTAATGTTAAAATTAACTCGGGCGGGAAATAGTGCACTTGTGGAAAACACCGAATCACCTTCCTACATGCATCTACTATAATCAACTGGTTGTTGTTTAGTTCCGGTTTTAAACAAATACACAGTTTAACGGGTCTTCTGAGTGTAGGCTCATATTCTGTACGCTTTGATTTTTATAGTGTTTAGATTTAGTTTTTTTTTTGCCGAACCACAGATCCTAATGATGCGAAACCGTGGGCGGTGAACACCACTGCAGTCTTGTCTCCGCTCTTCAAACAAAATGTGCCCAGAACAGATCGGTCGTGGGAATGTTATCACAATATCTACGCTTAATCATCGACTTTTGGTTACTTGACGTTACATGCATTTTTTTAAAGAACGAAACGTGAAAATCTACCGTGTCTTAGGTACGGACCACGCGCCCAGGTGAGACGAATACCGTGCACCTCATAGTTGGCATTACAGGTTGATCAACAAATACGGGTTTATCTGATACATGCAGCTTACAGTTTGTTAAAAGATTATAACATGGTAAATTGTGGTGAAATCTTCTATGTATAAAATGATGAAAAAAGTGTTGAATTTTGAGGTTATAACGACTATCTAGCATCCTGACTCTCAGATCTAATGGATCAACACTCAAGATGCCCGGACACTAATACACCGGGAGCTATCGTCTATATCACACGAAAGGAAACTTTCTCATTTTTGTACACAAGGACTAACTTACATCGACACATGGCAGTTGTTCACTGTCAGTATAAGTAAGTGTCAGGAAGTGTCCAGGGCACTTACCACGCCGAAAGAGCTTAAAGTAAGATCTATAGTACATACTGTAGTAAGACGGCTCACCTGTGTAAGCGCTGGTCGGGTTGTAGTACTGGCTGACCCCCGGGTGGTGGTGGTGTGTCATCAGGTCGATGCCCGGGTTGGACAGACTCAGTCCGTTCATACCGTACGGTGACTTCATGTACGCCATCTTGATTCCAACTGTCGATGATCTACAAGTGGAAAACACGAGGTGTTGTAGGTGTGCGCCTGACCAGTGGAGCTCTCTGACCCGGAATGCTGAGCAGGGAAATGCCCACTTTGTTTTGTACCTTTGCGCCTGCGCAGGTGAGGCCCCTGTGGCCAATCAGAGGCGGTCGCGCTAAAACAATGTTCTTTTTCCAATCTAACACGATCTTTGTTCATCAGACAAGCTTTGATTGGGTTTGTATACAGAGTTTGTCAAATAAAGATAACCATCGCTTGATGTATTGAGTGAGTGATGGCGGAAAGTTTTGGCAACGCCTGGCATGAATCGCCATGTTTGTTTCTGTATTGAATTGGAAAATGACGAAATTGTGTATGAATAATACGAAAACAATGCACTGCAGGAAACAACTGTTTACAGTCCACTCTCTAGGAGTGACTCATCAAGAGAGTATTGTGACACAGTGTCCACTCGTTCCGTGGTCAGCTACTCACGTCAATGAAACATGACAGTTGAAATTTTAAGGACACACGGACGTAGTGATCCGGTGCGGAAGCTGTGCCGCCGGGCGCGCTATGCCTGCCAGCCCGCACCACACACAGGTCCCCTCAGTACAACTGCATTAGTGTGTTAAATAGCATTAAGCTCACTAAACTATAGGGCGGAGAAATGTGGGGCTTTGACACTAATTAGCACAACTTTGGGAGATAATTAATGATCCCCAAATGACCGATGTGAACTCATGTTTTCTTCTGGAGCGCTCTACAACATAATTCAATGTGGTCGATATGTGTGCGTGAAGTCATGTAGTTACACACCAGGACGGTTGGTTTGCAACTTATTTTTCCGTCCAGGAGGACGTGAAAGCGTTATCCTTTCGACGCTTCTCTCACAGTCTCACCCCTTCACGTGCTGTCCACTGAGGTGGATTTTGTCGGCTGTTTGTATGTCAAGGGGTCTGCTTAACGCAACGTGTGTCTGATTTATAAACAGTTGTGACACATGAGGACCGGCCGACCGCCAGGACCCGACTGCGCACACAATCACCACCTTTGCTGGGGTTATAAGCTACTGCCACTCAACGTTAAAAGCACAGGGCAAAGGAGACAGTGCGGGTAATACGTGTTGTGTGGCGGCATTGTGTTCTTGTCGCCGCTACTGTTTCGAGGTTGTGGTAAAACATTGGGAACTTGACCGAGGAGAATTCGTTTGAAAGCTGCGAGCACCCGATGTGTCGATGAATAGTCGAGGAAAATGCATGGCGCTCCTTCGTTCGTTTTCCCCTCAGACGAACAACTGGCTCTCGGAAGTGCGGGGACAATGCGCGGACCACTCCATGGAATAACCACCCCTCAGGGTAATCAGTACCCATTGTTCCCTGTTATGTTCTGCCCATCTTGTCGCCTAATTATTCCCCTTGATTGGTCGCCTAATTAATTGCACGTTCACACCTTGGACAGACCGAGAGAATTCCAGCCAAGATGCCAGACAAAAACTCCCGGGGAGACTGGAGGGCAAGGGCCAACCGTGGACCCGTCAGGGGGCCGGGCGGACTGAAAGGGCCACCAAACTGTCGCCCCGCATTAGCTGCGACGTGCAGGGGCCCCATAAAGGAACGGCCCTCACTCCGGGCACAAGGTTTCAGCCGAGACACTCGTGTGTACAATGGCAAATTGTGGCTTTGAATTGTTCGGACATACGAAACGTTATGTGGCCCTGTCGACCTGACTTGCAAATCAGATTAGACAGAACAGACAATGCACACGTTAGCGCAGGCACACATACCGAACCGTCCTTATGCCGAGCGTCTCATCCTATCATAGAGTCAAGAGGAGTATTATAACGGTCCACACACCTTGTCTAGTCTACGTACACTCAGCATCAACGAAAATGAGCTGTACTTTCGGCAAGGACGATTGTCCGAACTGGTCAGGCTTTGTGAACCAGACCACCGTATTACTACGCAACCATCATTGCTACGAGTGCCAATATGGACAGACGATCGTTTGGGTGACATTTTTAAGGATATCACAACTAATACCAGCCATATATCAGGCCTGCGGGAACAGTATGTGGCATGTGGGTATCAGGAACACCGGAAAAACTTCTTTTCTTTCTGCTAACTTGTGATCCTGTTTTCCACCCAATTACTTGTCGCAACGACGCTCTCTCCTAACTGTGAACGAATAAGTTGCCGTTCAAAGGATAATGAACACGAAGGTCGACACCGGTCAGGTTTGTTCAATGTGAATGACCTCCCCACAGACCGTGTACCTGTCCAAGACTAGTCAGGGTCATTTGTGATCCGATGATTCTAATGATTCGGAAATCAAGTTGTGAAAATAATTGTCTCTGTAATTGTAGCTGTGCTGACGAATAGTTTTCAACGTATAGTTCGACAGGTTTTCAAATCCCCAACGTTTACTTTTTATCCGAGCGGACGTCGCCCACTGTCAGAAATATGTCAGCTATCAGAAAAACCTCCCCGCCGCTCTCAGAGCCTGCTGACAACAGAAGTAGCCATCAGAGCTGATTTTCCTTGGTAGTTAATCAGGTGATCTACACCGGGGTGCATCCGGAGCGCCAACCCATGGTCATCTCATATACTAGTACGACCACCTTAGATTTTGATCATATTGAAGGAGCGAAAAGGAGACCCTAGCTTCCGAGAATGTGATTCATTCGTTACGTTAAGTTGAAGGCCGCAGGAAGCGGCTAGAGAAAATATCTGTACTTTGTATAGAAATTAGTTGTGCAGGCAACATGTACAATTATACTAATTTCAAACGTTGAAAGCGCTTGACAATGACACGTACATTACTTGCACTATGTACCAACAGTAGCGCTGATGTTTCAGCGATTGTCTGAAGTGTCTGTGTGTTGTCTTGACCCCTTGGCACAACACGTGTCTCTAGCTCCTGAGGAGGAGAACCTTGACGACAAATTCGAAGAGTTGAGAAATGCATTTTTATGAGATTTACCCAAAATAGATGACCTCCGACAGCTTCAAACTGTCGCCTTTGTGCGGTTGCCAAAAACGTGGATCAGAAACGTCGTCACCAACTTTTGGTCAATAAAAGATCTTCCAGAAAAAACAGGTTTGGGTATCTTTCCATTCGGCACAAAAGTGTGTAAACTACAGTAAAGGTCTGGAGGATCATATTAAGCTTTATTGGCTTTGTACTAGCGCGAATTTGTATACATTTGAAACGACATGTGGACATGTGAAAACAAAGTTGTCATTTTCAAATTCTGAGACTGTCTAGTTCGCTGGTCTGAAAACGCTGTTCATTTTTGTTATAAATTTTTGTGTTCTATATGACATTTGATTCTCCTTGAATCGGTCATCCCTGTAAAGGCATTCTGGCTGAACTGTGACGGATATTTCCAGCCCACAGCCGCACCTTTCTGCCAGTCTGGCTGCGCGACCGTCCCACCATTGTCAGTCTCCAACACGGGAGAAGCACGCTCGAGTGTAGCCCAATCACTTGTCAGTTCCCTACGTTTGTGTGTTTACGCGGAAATTCAATCCTCTGACGATTATAGAATTATGCATATAACTTTGAAGGGAGGAAGTCAACACCTCCAACAGCAAGACAACACAGCGGCGATAAAAGTTTTGCCTCTGAGTCTGACAACGATTTTGAGACGGCGTTACCTTTGCCAAACTTCCCTAGCATTTGATAAATGCACGATTTTAAAGGTATACGTTAGTATAAATCGTAACGTCGTTTTTGCTACGATGGAGTGGGCGTATCGAGCCGGGCGCTATCGCTGCGCGCCCGTCACAATCCATTTTGAGGCACATCCCGCTATCGGCCGCTCCAACACCGAGCGGTCGCGCGCCACTGTTACGATATAATAACCCCATCGTTTTTCCCGAATTGGAAATTGATTAGAACATACTGAATATTTCCGTCCAGTCCATTTCTCGTGTGAGCACTCAGCGCCGGGCCCCCGGACGTACCCCATGCCAGCCGTGTAATCGCAGATAATTTGCCCGCATTGTGCGGTCGGTACTGCCGCGCAACACAAACCTATCGCACTGGAAACATCCGCGATCGCGCGCCCGATAACGGCGCCAATCCTGGGCTGTGTGCGTCTGATAGCCGGGAGATTGAAGTGCGCCGGCGAGCGCCGTGAATTTGCGAGACCGCTAATGCAATTTGGAGAATTATCATCCTCCAACACACTGATATGCCACTCAACACAGCCATACAAGAGACGGCTTTCTAACGAGCACGGGGTGAAATAAAATTTCCGTCACTCACGCACAATAGATGTACCTGAACGGCAATTTGCTAATCCCCATAACTCATAGAAATTGAAGGTTAAAGTCTACCCAAACTGTCAGGAAACTATTGACTTTGGTTAATATATCCTGTCATATGTAGTCTATTGATGGCGCTGGGGTACATACGCATGTCGCCCGCAACAGAGACTCGACCTGAATAAAAGGCTCTTCTCTGACAATATTCCTTAAGATGTGCGGTCTGTAGAAATAACCACTTCTCTCCATTTCAAAACAGTAATGATAGTAATTCAAATAAACACTTTACTAGTGCGCCAATCAGTGTTATCATTTTGATCAGTGAAGTACAATGGAAAATGATCATACAGCATATCATGCAATCATCATATTTGTTTTTTGATCATCATTTTTCGTCGTGGCGACACCGACAAAAGTTAGAGAAAATCTTGAACATGAAAAGTTGGTATAACCAGTAAAGGTAAAGATACAGCCGTCAAGAACCGCAATTTGGCAATGAATACACAAAAACAAGCGTTAACCAAAATATAGATGGAGGTACTTGAGGCAAGAATGTTAAAAATGTCCGCTAGAAAATGAACGCGTCGGGGGGCACTTGTTATCAGGAGGAGAATTCAAACTAGTCGTATTGGGGGTCAATGGGGATAATTAACACATATTGGGGGCGCGACTGGGACGGGCGTTAAGAAGACTATTTAGTGTGGGTTGCACCATGCAGAATGTAGCTTCGCATTTGTCAACATCAAAACGCTGTATTTCAGTGCATCAAACATTCCCTGTTTACGATATTAATTACGGTTATTGCAGTCAATGTCAAACTCCTGTTATAAAAGCTAAGGACCTTTCTGCGGGAAAGATGGCGGAAGAAAGTTCTGATAGTCGCTGTTAGAAGGTCTCGGAAGGTTCAATTAGAGTCGGCCGAATGGGTGCAATCAAGGTTGTTTATCAGCAGTGGGGAATAGAATTCTTCTGCTTTTCATTACCCCGAGTTAGTCGACGAAATAAGGGATAAGTAAGTGATAAGTTCTTAGGAAACACGAGAAATGGCGTGTCAAGCCTTGTTACGGTGGATGGGACTGACAATGGCCAGTATTTCCTGGGTGGGTGTCAGGCAGCCCCGGCCAGGTGCACACGGACTTGCGCAGTGAAAACGCGTTGGCATGTCCTACAAAGCGAAGTTGGATGGTTTGGGACTTGATCAGGTTTCAAAGTTTCCATGAACAGAAGACGGATTCTAAAATACTCTCGCGGGCCTTTGTTTAAAACGTCACGATAAAATCATGACGGAAACCCCCAAACAGCCAATATCTTCTAGTTAGTCTCATTATTTTGTACTGGAACATATGGTTGGATACTTCCTCAACCCAATTTCCACTGATGAAGTAACTTTTCTTTATTTGGGTGAATGCTCCCCGCCTGTTTTCTCTGCTCCGCCAATGTGCGATATGTGTGTCGCACGATGATTATCCTTTTAACATAATTATTTTTTTGTTCATATCTTTAAAGTATTCTCATATTCAGCCTGTCATGGCTTTAACAAGTCCATTTATGCTGTATAGCTCTGATACAACTAAACGTAGAACTGAGACCTCCTTGGATAAACACAACAGGAACCGTCTGACAACTACGCGCAAACAGAGCGGTTGAACGGATTTCGTTACTGTTTTTTTCGTTTAAAAAGGTAAACCACGCGAACATAATCGTAACAACACACGCACGTCACTGCCTTTCGTCACAAATGTCTTGCTAACGGCCTTTGAGACAACCTCAAATTGTTAAATACTTAACAGATGTTCCCGGTAACTGTCTCATAAAGCACAGATTGCACGGCCGGTGAGACACAACGAAGAACTGCACGCTGTCGTCTCCGTTGACAGGGGTTGTTAGCCTTCTTTCGATTTGATTATTACGGCAATTTGAGCAGAAGTAACCGTCCGGGGTTGATTTCGTCAGTGGGCGCTCCTGCTCACTCCGCCGCTGTGCGCGTCTCCAGTCCGCGGTAGCGTTTCTGTCCAGCACGACGTTGGACGGGGAATTACTGACTGAAGTTAGTTAGTCCTCATTGATATCTGCTGACGGTCCTGACACAATGGGTAGATTTAGACGTCCATAGCTGTGATGAGAGAAGTGGGATGTTTCCACTCTCAGTTGAGTAGAGCCCGTTCGTACGTGCATAACATGATTACCGGGATGCATGAAACAGAGTTTTGTTCGGCGGGATCAGGGCCGGCGTGACCCCGCGGGTTAGAACCACCGACACCCCATACACACCGACTCAACAACGAGGACGGGCTTTTGTGAGCCACAAACAAAGTACCCGGTTTATCTGCATTTTCGTGATTGTCCCTGTGCAACTGGAATATGAAGTCTTCTGATACGGCTGATGAAAATTCTAAATTTTGCCAAATGATTTCAACCTGTTCATGTTTCTATTCGGCTCAAAAAGAAGCAACGCATTCGGATCGCTTGACTAAGTTGTGGCGAAGACAACCCCTTTTCTGTATTTCCATCATTACGAACTACAATCTCTGATATGATGCAGTTTGTAACATATGCTGCGTATACACTGTCGGGCTGCTGGCACATTTACCTTGAACTACGAGCGCGAAACCGTTCGTCTTCGGGAGAGGAGACATGTTTTCGCCAGAAGGCCGACTGTGTGTAGTACACTGTGTACCAACATTCCTACACACACGTTACCACACACGGCGTGTAATTTCAGCCACAAGAGCAGGAAAGCCCTGTCATTCTTCCTTCGTTTAAGTGCGTGCCCTTGATGTACACACTAGTGTAATATTGCGGCCACTACACACGTTCGCAAATAACTACGTAGCACTTACAAACGTCAATGTAAAGATGGCGAAAGTCCGTCAGAAGTCGGTGGCGAGGTGCGCCGCCATTGCGATTCAATTTACGTGTACACGTTATTTCGTCTAGTTTGTTACAATTTCGCAGCATTTCGTTTATATCTTTTAAATTGTCCACATGCAAAGCGTCATAGTGCCAACTATTCTGCTATTACGTTATCCTGAGTACTGAATCAATAGAATCACAAACTGAGTGTATTTTTGGTGCGATACTGTAAATTTCTCAATGAATTCATGCGTGTGCTTATATCATCAGTCTGTGTAGAGAAAACGGTTGATCTGTACAACGAACAAGTCCCGTGGAAAATATCTGTCAATTCACAAATAAGAAATGATGTAATTGCAGTGTTTTCATTTTATGTTATGTATTACCACGTCGGACTTAAATTCGTTATGTGGGCCGGCATTTCACCATAGCAAGTTGAAGCGGTTCTGAAACAAACAATTTCTTCTCCTAGCTGTACTGTCTTAAGATGGAAATAATATTTTGAACTGTCTGCATGGTACAGCACACAGCACGTATTGAACTTTATACATTATCGTGGCAGCACTGTGGGGAATAGGAGCACACCAGACACTAGTAATGACATTGCCAAATCGCGCAGCGCACATAAACAGACTGTGTATTTAATTTTCTATTACCCATGAATTGGTTGGTAATCGCGGGTCCCATGTGCTGACAGTGAGAGTCACGCTATAGCGAGTGCAGGGGATAGTTCTGGCCGCAGGGAACTGTTTTTACAGTAAGGTAAAACAAAATAAGGGCTCTTCTGACCAGGAAGTGTAGGTTTGGTCTCCCGCGAGGTTCCTCACTTTGCTATTTATTCAAACCCAATTTGTACCAGTATGTCGTTGTCATAATGTTCCCGCCATTCGCTACCGAACTAAACAGATTGTTTAGGATATCATGCAATGATCTAGACTGTTTTCTGTTTCTGTCTCTTTCATTGTTATGTTTTGCACAGTGAAAGTAAAATGCACTCCAATCTTTTAGATAGTACTTTTGTTACAGGGAAGCTACGCTCATTTAGGTTACGTGGATCTTTGGACAGTGAAAGATTCTAATACTTGTAGAACTAGCATATTGTTTGTTATCACAACCAGCTATTTTACTCAGACATTTCTCAATACACAAATCGTTACATAGAAAGTTGCATTCAGAGCATTTGAAGTAAATGGAAAGGAAAATATAAAACGATAACGCATAACATGTTAAAAATGTTTCTCCAGGCCGGCTCCTGGCGTGCCGTGGTCGCCAATATTTACGCGTTTTCATGACTACAAATACGATTCCAGTTTTGGTAGAATTTCTGAGTTATGAAACCTTCTGGCCGGGGACAATACATCGAGTTTTTAGGTCGGATAGTGGATAGAGGCGTGCCGAGGGGCGAAAAACTCCAGATTATGGAAATGCGCGAAAACCGTCAGCTGGCAGTAGCATTTGGCGGGACTCAATTAACATCCTCTAGCCGAGGTTTGCTTTCTAGATTAACTCACAAATCCTCGCAAATTTGAAACAGCTACCGGTTCAAGTTGTGCGTTCTGTGAGCAAGCTGTACTTCCCCTACATTCTGTACAAGTCCGTGCCATCTTTTCACTCCCAGGACCAATTGTCAAACAATGGCAAAATAAGTGCCTGCAAATACACCACCAACAACAGAACAGATTTCGGGCAATTATCACGTTCTTGTAAATTTATCGTGTTCATTAACATGAATGCTAGAAGGTGTGAACTATCGTTATTTTTCCACGCCTACTCAATTTGCGAACACTACACAGCCGATTTCCTGGGTGTTTCTGCGAGGCTTCGGCACGAGTGGACCGGGCACAATTTTCGACCTTGTCTTCTCGCGTGAACCACTTTCTCTCAACCATGAGAACTTCAAATATTATTTCTCTCGTTATTGTGTCCCGTGTATAATGGGCCGATCCCCGCTTCTCACAAACATGGTGGATGTTGTCATGAGAAGTCAGTACAATGATGTAGTCGCGCTGTCCGTGAGGGAGTGCGGATCTCGGGCACTAGTGTGGCAAAACGACATACATGTACAATCAGAGTCGATTCTGCCGACATGGCCCCACGTTTGCCTTCGTGTTTCAGGTCAACTATTCTGCAGTTGGATAAACAACAGTGGACAGAGATGACCAGTATGGGTCCAATATGGCAGGTTGGTCACGCCAACCATCGATATTAGCGACATTGAAGGATATTTAGAGTTTTCTGCCTGTGTCCTATATAGGAATGTAACCACAGTGTAAGTTGGGAAAAGATGTCCGGTGGTTCTCGACCCAGAACGCGCAATTTCGGCCTGTTTTGCCGAGTTTTCATCGTTTTCGGCAGGTTCACCTAAAAACCATCAATCAGGGAAAGACAGGAACAAGGCACCCACCTGCTAGGCGTGAATGAACGGTTCGTGGTCCTGTCAGCGGCAAGTGGACTTTCCTCGGCCGGCAGCGACTCCTGTACAGGGACATAATAGAAGAAATACTCGGTAAGTCACCGGGACTTGGACGGCAACGGACGGCGACACAACTACACATCGCTGTCCTGGACACCACAACACAGTTGAATGGATAATTGAAAGCCTAAGCCAAAGCTAAAACAAGGCTTAACCTTGTAAAAGACGAGCTTTACGTCTTGTAAATGCGAAAATGATTGTGATTGATCACCTTCACACGCTTAGGCTTGGACTGCACTGTGCCAACATAATAGCATTGTGGCTAAGCTCCTCACGCACCGCACCCCCGGACCAATCACCGCTCGCGCCTTTACAATTCTCTGACAGCCAACAAAACATTGTATCACTCCGCAATTTTAGGGGCCAGCTCAGAGAGGAGCTGCAAAAGTACATTCAGTAATTGGCTTACAGAATGGCAACGTGCAGATATCAGCTTGCGTCATTGTCATCAACCGTTCGGTCGTTTCTTGGAAATTATCACACACACAAAATCTGGTGGGCATTTGCGGGAGAACAGAAGTTACTAAAACTTCCAGGCCATCGAAAATGTCCTGTTTACCATTGTGTATGTTGTAGACGTGTCTTCTCTTGGGAAGAGCCAGGAATGTCCAACACTACGTGACTGTAGCGGAACATCACGCATCTTCTTTTATTTAGTTACTCAACATGTCAATTTTGTTGTGTAAGTTTTTCCAGTGTAGAAAATAGATTTGTGTTTCAAGTTTCTAGGGTAGGCAAGGGGACCAACTGTTATTCAGATGACCACCTTTCAACCGCGGAGAGGCAAGAATGGAAACCGAGCACAAGTTTCCACAAATCCCCCCTCGTCATAATTTCCATGAGAATAGACCTGGCCTGTTTGCACTTTTCACACAGCAAAATAACATAAAGGGGGCCTTCTCAATGGGGCCCAACCTTCTGTCAGTTTTTTCCAGGAGGAAGCGCTCTTCACTTCATCTATTTAAGGTCCAATTACAGAGATACCTCGATGTTTGGGGGATTTCGATGATACTTCTTACTTATCCTCTTGTAGCACAGTTGCTAATGCAATTAAGATACACCATAGAACTACTGCTGACGATTGGAGGATCAAGTCGGCTTACATGCACAGATATGGCTTCCCTGCACACAGCCAACATTCAGGGGCCGACCCAGGAAAAACCGAATTCCGGGGATAGTCTAGAGGCCAAGGGTGTCAGGGCGGTTTTTACTAACTGCACAGAAGCTCATCAAAAGAAGATTGGCAGTGTGTCTTCAAAAAGGGTTTGTTCGGGGCACGGCAGTGGAAAACCACCCTTGAATCGGTGATGGAGGCTTTTTGTCCCGCTGCCCGATGTGTAGCATAAATTGAACCCCCACCTAGCAGCAGGGAAGATGGGCGTCCTCACAGCTACTCCGAGCCTAAAGAGTGAAGTAGTATTTTTTTTCTTTTAACGAGAGGCCGTTGATAATTTTTCAAGTGGACAAATTGGGTCCGCTTATCGCCGGCAAACTCTCCCGGGCATAATGTGAATTATTTTCCACTAATTGGAATGTAATTAGTTGTTTTGGAAAACATTTTGGCAATCGGAGATTCCTATCGCGCCTACTGTGTGGGTTCTTATCGCCCGCCGCCTGCCATGCAGCACACGGCCCTCGCCGCCTACAACTGACTGACAGCTCGCGGGAACGAACAAAGTTCCCGACGTGCGATTCCGCGATAACCGCATATTCCAGTGACGTCATATTTGTGTGTTCTGTGTTGATATGCAGTGCATTTTGACTC
Organism: Branchiostoma lanceolatum; assembly: GCF_035083965.1. Taxonomy (NCBI): domain Eukaryota; kingdom Metazoa; phylum Chordata; class Leptocardii; order Amphioxiformes; family Branchiostomatidae; genus Branchiostoma; species Branchiostoma lanceolatum. The sequence goes on along the minus strand of NC_089725.1, from coordinate 21,741,448 downwards.
CATTGTTCCCGTCTTATTGAAGCCATTCATGTCAGACTGAGCCCTTTCTTGCTTCGGCCAACGGGGTAGATAACAATGAGCCTAAATTCAAAGGGTTGAAACACTAGGCTGTCGAGATGCTGAAAGAAACTCTTAGTGCGGAATCCCTCGCGCTGACAAGCTTCGCCGTGAGATGTTACTCTTGCGTTTGGACGATTTATGTTTTCCCGTCAGCTAACCGGTACCATAGACGTTATCTTTGGAAGTATAATGCTGCTCGTCGGAACAGTAAAAGTTTACTGCTAATACAATATGAGACTAGTATGTTAATGTAACGATGGTTTTACAGTTGGTCAGAAGAGACATCACGCGAGCAACCAATTTCGTCTCCATAAGGGAGTGGTAGCAATAAAGTGAAATAGTACGTCATTATCGGAGTCTTCCCGCCCAGGGGATAGGCAACAAATCTTCATTACTACATCCCTTCTCAACTCAGTTTTATGACTTTTTTCCTGCATACTTGTATCTTTTTCACATCATTTTACATTCATTTTTCAGAAATGTAATAATACTGATGATTTGCAATTTATATACAAAGATACATAAAAGAACTCAAAAGATAGGAAACCCATAGACAAAATAATCAATATCAAACAGTAATCTTTACCATCTAATAATGACGAATCAGCAATTAGGTACCATCCTTTGTAGGTAAGATGTTGAAATATGTCTGCACATTTGTCAGTATCTTCATAGTCTAGTCTTTCCAAAAGTATCTCTATCGTCGTTGTGATCCTCGTGTGTATTTTCGTTATTTTTCACATTTCTGTGCTTTCGGTTCTGAAAGACGTTTATCTAGTTGAAATAGGACAAATCTTAGGAAGGTATTCAATGTCGAAAACTAGTAGAGTGTATTTCAGTTTCACTACTGATATTTGTAGCTCTTGTTTTAATGGCGTCATGAGGAAAGTGAGCTCCATGTATCCGCTTCTCGAGTCATGACAATTCTTTCTTCAGACGTAACCCGTATCATCACTTCTGACACCGAACATCTCAGCCCGGTGACCTGTTGTAGGGAATTTATTCTCTTCACGAACTCTTTTCTTGCCCCGGTTTCCCTCCATTTGATTCCTTTCAGCATCAGCGATCGATCGGAACGGGAGCTCGCGGCCCCCCGTCTTTGTGCGCGCACGTCCCAGCGCGGCGGGCCCGTACAGATCCCACCAACTCTAGCGGCTCGGCAAACAGTCGCTCCTGGGCCGACATGCTTCGCATCGACCGTCCACGGCCTCTGGTAAAGAAAATCTTTTCAGAAAGATGGTACACAAAAACTGTTCGTTTTCTGCTCGGCGGAGATATTTCGAGAGCAGACTAGGAGATGCCAGCCGTGATACAGTTGCGGTTGCACGCGGTGATTGTACATCACATTTTCAATTATCAATCAACTTTACACCCCTTGACAGTCATATTTCTTAGAGTGTACCATCAAATATCTATCACTGGCAGTAAAGATAACGGCATGGAATTCTTCAATTTTTGTCATATATACATGTACTGAGAGAACAGTCCAACAGAAATATTTCAGCAGGAAACTTCTAGCATGGCAGACATTCGCCCAGCCATTGTTTGTGCCCGGCGATACAGAACTAATGACTCCATTTATTAGTCCATTTCGATCAAATTATATGTCGCAAAGTGCAACAAAACTGTCTTGACTCATGTCTACGCGCCCAACTCCTAAGATGTCTGGTTCTCAGCACGTGCTTCGCTTTATTTCTGCGTGCTTTTACTTATGACCGTATGAATGTTCTATCCACACAATCCAGTGCTGCAACATTGTCCCAGGAATGAAAATAGAAAAAGGATCACAATAAGCACAGTGGTCCTCCACTGTATCAAAATGCAATTAGCGACTTCTGACGACTTACCCTGCAGGGTTATTGATATTGATATGTCGTAAATAGTCGGGGAGGAGAACCTTTACGACAGAGATTTCTCCTAATGAAAATCCTATTGTCTCACTTCACTGACGCGTGTGCTTATTTCTCATTATTCAGAGGCAAAATAGAACATAATGATCGGACCTCCCCAGCGCTGAACTTCTCCTCCTTGTCAATCAACATAAAAACAATGTGGATTAAGTTGATGAGTTTCACAGTGCCTGATATTTCTGTCGAATGTTTCGCGCTTTGCTCAGTGGGAATAATTTTGTTTGCGACTTTTGGGTGAGAAATCAGTCCTGTGTTCCTTCGAAGTTGGACATTTCCATATGACACATGCTGCGAACAAAAGCTTGGCATTTGGCGATGCCCCTATACTCCTGAGGGTCACCCTCCCGCCACTCGACACAAAACTCCACTAAAAAAAACCCAGCTCCCCCTCCCTCTGCCGCCGCCTTACGGTCTCCACTCTCCGGTGTTGATAATTAATAAACTGCCGTCAACAAGTGCCAACAATTAGCCGAGCACACCGTGTAGAGGTGATCGATTCGGCAGATAAGCTAGCAGAGTAGATGGGACAAAACAAAGCGCGAGGACAAGCCGTACTGTGTAGAGAAGCCTAACAAGGTTTACTCAGCGTCTATGCATAACCACTTCTGGACTTCTTGAGCGTCTCCTGCCCCTCCATACCGAGCTGTATAGACAATAAGTCCGTAGAGACTAGTAGTGGGGACAAGTCACGGGTTGTTCTATTTCAGCATTATAAACTTGTTTGGTTTGCCCGAGTCCCGATCTTACGAGGCTAGGTGTGTAATGTGGTTTCGCTGAAATCTTGAGATTTTCAGTTGTTTCTCTCTGCCTCTGAATAAGACACACAGCGATTATGAAGAGAGACAGAACACCCACGTAAACATGGGGACCGGCGAGACATCGAGACGGGGTGCAGCTCTCGGCCGCGGAGGTTTTCGGCGCGACTGGCCGTTGCCGGGGAAGACGCATGCCAGTCGAGGACCCGCTTGGCTGGCGGAATCAATTACTTGAATGCCCGCTACCTGCCTAATAATTTGGCGATGGGGAATTCTGATATGGCGTTTTATTCAATACCGTCTCTATCGAGGTGCTCACCTCGTTTGCGCCTGGGGGGTGATAAAGCGGGCTGCATTAGCGGCAATGGGTGCTGACGGCGCGGATGAAGCCTATCTGTTTCCCGCAGTCCGCTCGGCTCACCGCGCGCTTATTTCACGGTCCGCCCGAGCTAACCGGCCCTGAACACCGCCAAGATTAATGACACCGGGCCCGCACGCGCCTCGGGCACAGCCGGGTCAATAAAATTAAAAGAAGTTTATAAAGTCAGCCTCTTGCGTTTGTCAAAACAGTCAAATAAACGGGCACCTTTAATGAAGATAAATGGGAATTTTATGCAATGTGTCTACCCGAATGTAAAGTTCTTCTAATCGGATAGGCGCTGTTTAAACACGGGACAAAGGAGACGGGCAGAGCTAGCGGCATTGCCTGTGGCATTGCTAACGACTGTATGCACATATTCCGAAAACAATGTCAGATCAAGTCTTGGCTTTAATATGCAGAGAATCTGGGCTACAAAAGAGAGGATTGTCGTTCACGGTGGGATGGACACTTGTACTTGCGGCTAAAAACGTTCTGTACGACTTCTGTGACGGCCGAATTTGGCATTTCCACATTTCAACAGGACCTTGCCGCCACAGCTGCTCAGGGGCAGTACTAAAAGTTCGTTTCTCTGACGGATTGTTGGACTTGGTCTGGATCAGTGCGTCATCTCGGTGCGTCCCGGGCAGTGTTTCGGACATCAGCCGAGCGCATCTCCCGTCGGCGTGGTCAGTGCGCCAGCGGGGATCCCGTCCGTCCGCAGAAATCAAAACACTTCGACTTGTCTAAATCCTGGGGATTACCTGGACCGGCTTTCTCGCCATGTCATGGCACCGGGCGGAGATCATCGCGCACAAACCACACACTCGCTACGGACCTGCACAGGACCGTTCTGCCCGCGAACACGAATGAGGAGCGGCATCACCCGAGCCAGGTCTCATCTGCGAGGAGACGGGGATTTGTACAGGGTACACCGCGGACGCGCCAACTTTGAAATATCCGATATGGAGTTTTACTCCTCCAAGCACCCCGCAAAACAACACATTTCCAGCCTGCTCTAGCTGGACACAGATAAACAAGCATACTATATGTCTGCTTCCTGGCCACTTGTTATCTGGCGTCCGTGCCATATGAAGCAGCGAAATGGTGGGAACACATATATCCAGATAATAACCACGCATATATGGCCTAACGTTCGGCTGTGAGGCATCGATGCGCGGTGTCTATTCTAGAGCAGAATTAGCGCGGGTACCATCCTCCGTAGCAACCGCTGGCTCAATTGTTAATCACAAGCGAAAAGATTTAGCCAGCGGTTACTACGGAGGATGGTACCCAGGCTAGAGCAGAATGCCCGTGAGCGATGCATATTGTTTACAACAACACGTAAGACACATTGGTGTATCATCCACGAAAGGGTTTTGCACGGCCACGGATATCATAGCGTTGGAATATGGACATTTACAGCCAAGTAAAGGAACGTCTATTGCATCACGGTCGCTGGAAGATAGCTCGTTAAAGCGAGTTCACCGTCTATGTTAACCTTGCATTAAGATATGGCTGAGGCCAAACATTTTTGTAACGGAAACTTTTTCAAACAGTCATTCTGGTATTTGAAATTAACATGTCTAAAGAAGTCCAAGTAAGCAACAAAATGATGTGCAAGAAGTGAAAGACGTCGACGGCAATGTCCATACAAAAATTTGAAACACAGTAGTCAAGTCTTTTCAGATGAAAAGGGGCAATATGGTAACGAATTCCAAAACGCAGTTACGTTCAATACAGCGCAGCTTGAAGTCGAAGAATGCACTCAAAGCGCCGCCACGCGAAGCGTGCATCCGGCACAACACACTTGTGATAAAGTTATGAAAATGTCAGTGAAATATAAAATGGAAAGTAATAAGACAATTTCTCGTTTTGCTGTAGATTTCTTTAATTTGATGAGAGATTCATCTTTGGACTACCGACCACGAGTACGCACTAACTCACATCCGACGGCTGTCAGTCGGTGCGAGGATCTGTCTATCAACAGACTGATGAATCTATTTTTGCACGAGGTTTGAGGACTCGCCACTGAAATAAAATATGTACATGCAGCTTTAGCACTTAACCATTGATTGACACGTACACGTATATACGTACCGTTATAATGTCAGCAGCAAGGTGTTTCTATTGTATAGGTCTTCTTCACAATATTTTGAATGTAAATAGAGATTCACCAAACGATTTCCGAGAACGGATATTTAACGAGTGCAATCAAACATGACTAGATCTAGGTGGGGACGGCAGGAAGAGACCACAGATTGCACAGGTGGGGGGCTACAAAGGGTTCCAACCACCGAGTCGACAGGAATGTACCAGCAAATACAAGGAACTTTGTGTCTATATCTAAGTCTAGAGGACGATCTCCAGGCCTGAAGTCTCCGAACAAATATCAAATTTGACAGCCGTACTGTCCTCTACAATACCGTGCGAAATCGGTATCTGAGCGATTCAATTTCAATGGGCACTCGCATCGGACAGGAATAGCGTAAGGATTTATGAGTGTAAAGAGGAAAAGAGTCATAGCTACAATGAAAGATACTGACTTCAGACTTAGTAATTATAACACTAATAATATAACGCTCATAAGCAAAACAACACTCACTGCGCCATTCCACTGGCGAAACATGCGGTAGAAAATGTACACTAAATGTTGTAAGAAGAGAATCTCCATGACCCTTTAAAACGCTAGGACGCAAAAATAATACATCCAGTGCACTAGTGTTCACAGGTAAGTTAACTGTACACACGCGTGTCTTTTGATTTCAAAGACCGAGCATCATGACTCTCCATCAGCATTCTAACGCCATGACTGTGCTATCACGGCACAGGTGACAATGTAGGAGATTGATTCGTTCTTGCTGACTTCCTCCGTTGTGCACTCAAAGCAAAGGACTTCTTATCCACGGACTAATAGACGGCTGGGAGTCGGCGTATGGAAAGTGGCTATGATGATGGTGATGTTTTGTCCTCCCAAATGGCTGTAAGTAATATGCCAGATATATTGAAATATGCCTTCAATATATTATTTAACTGGATATCCCTATCTTTATTATGTGTATTTCTGACAACATCTATCCGCCAAACATGCCCACTTAAAAACCGCAAAGTTGGCAACCACAAACAATTCGATATTAACGAAGTCTGTGCGTTCAAAAGAAAAAATTAAAACAATTTTTGAGACAGAGCGTATAAAAGAGAAAGTCATGGACACTTTTCTTGTGATATGTACTAGTACGTGCCAGACTTTCCCCGCTGTAGTCAGTGCAGATGTTGTGTCGTTCCGTAGCGAGCGGGGCTTAGTGCAGGATGTCGTCAGCACAACAAGGCGACGTTTTCGCCGCGAGGAGATTACGGTAAACGTTACGGGGGAGGAGAAATCGGATTCCTGAGCTCCCTGTCACTAATCAGACAAATTTGTCGCGCAGGTTGTCAAATGGATCACTTGACGCTTAAGTATCATGGAGGGATAATTCGATCATCTCTAACAACAGTGGTTATCTGGCGCGAAAAAACAAAAATAACAAATTCGTGGTGACCTTAGAAGCATTTCACGTGCCAGGCGCGCACGGCGGAGCTGCTCCATTTAGTCTGTAGGTAAATCGGATCTTGAAGAACGAATTTGTTAACTGTTTACGAGGGATAGCCTTGCTGAGTTGTTTGGAGGAAATGAAAAACCTATCATAAAACAATTCAAATAGTCCACACAGGAGCGTTTAGTACCTAACGACGTTCAAAATCACCCCGGCAGATCGGAGGTTTCGATATTGTCCAAAAATATTGGGTTCAATTTTCTTTTTTTTTCTTTGAAAGTCGAATATCGAAAGCTTATCTTTTTTTTTAGAATTTCTTTACAAAATTCATCCCTTCAAGTTTGAGGATGAAGAGTGTATTGGATGAGGCCTACAGTTACGTACCTGGGACAGACCAGCTCAGCTGTCAGTGGTTCATCAGTACACCGTCACCTCTCAACACCTGTACGGACTGACGTATGAGCGAGGATCAACCCAGTACGTGCCGTGTATGCAAAACAAAAGTACCTGGTCGTCTGCTTGATTTGATTATGGGAGTAGAACTGACACCTTTTGTCAGCCACTCACGTCAAGGAGAGTACACACCGGGCTTGTGGACAGAGCAGACATTCGGTACACCTTTCTCTCTGCCACTACCCTGCCATTCATTGGCATCTAGCGAAGTAGACGCTTAATCGGCGTTAAATTGGTCCCCATATTAACTTACAAATGGAAAACAAATGTCACGGAGAGGGCCTGTGTGCCCTGAATGCACCTAAGCTCATGCGGGCTTTCAACTTTGCCGACTTGTACTTACCGAAGGTATGCGGTTGAAATTGAATACGCCTGTAAGTTTCCAGACCACTGTTCGTTAAGATCACAAGCAGGGCATTCCTCGGCAACAAGCCTGTCCAATACAGGAGCGAGTATTCTCCGCCGCTAAGTGCCAGGATTACACGTGTAAGGAGACGCAATGGGGACGGCGTTAGTCCGTGTTTACCGAGCAACCGCGCGGCTCCATTGGTTTGAATTCTCCCCGCGAAAAAAAGGACCACACGAATCATTGAACGTTATTTCGACTTTTTTTGTCCGCGGGTAATCCGTGTGTTGTGGTAACCGGATTCCGTTTCCACAGCAACACGTGAGAAAGCGGCAAAGTTAGGCCGGTAAGTCGTAAGCGCTTGTACATACAAGAGGTGGGACTTTTTAATTAGCGCCGCGAAGCCTGTCATCCGACCTGTCGGCATTTTGCGAAGAACAAACAAACTGTGCATGGACGTTAGTAAAGCTGTCTTGTGAGAAAAGATGCACTGTACGTGCATTTGTTCTGAAAGACCAAACACAACAAACTAAGAGGGGACGTCAGTTATGACGAAGGCCCGTGTTTTTGTAGGCACAGGGCGTAACGGTAACAGGTTGGTGGTATTCCCTACAAAAACTGACTGGCCGAAGATGGAAACGACATGATGAAAAGAGCCTTTGACATCCGTCAGTTCTGCGAAACCCTCTCTCGCGCGCCCGGCCACGTTTTCTTAGAAAGGGAGAGGTTGAAATCATATATGGTGACAGAGTGGAGAGACGATGGCTCGCTATATAAAGCGCATACCAGACATACATGTATAACAACTCGTCACGTATGTAGCATATAAAACGCCAGCATAGAAAGACAGGTCTGCACATAACACCTTTTAAAGTCACCTAGGATCACTCCAGCCACCTGCTCCCTACCATTACATCCTCTCCACACGCAAGCCAACATGGGCCCATGAATATCCACTTCTTATGTAGGCTTGAAATGCAACAAACTCAAAATACAGCAGATTAGATGCTGACAAATCCGCTAAGGCAACTCCCAAACATATTCATCCAGCTCTTCCCAGGCAGAACTCGTAGGTTGGCACAGCTCACATGCGGGCGGCTAGAGTTTATCTCTTCTAAATACAGGACTTTCCGTCTTTGGGACATTTTGGGCCAGACTTCTGGAGAAGAAGCCAAGGCGGCGAAATGGTGGTCTACATAGGTGCCCATGTTGACTTTGATTCACATGTTCTTCTCGTGTCTTTCGAGTTTAAAACTGTGCTTCAAAGAGTACAACTATGTCCGTCCGACTTTCTGTGCCTTATGGAGAAAGGATGATCGCCTAAACAAGTCTGGTACATCGTCAACATGTCTCCCGACGTGAAAACGGACTTCTGATGTGTCTTGTCTACGGTCGGACCAACCAGAAAAGACTAGGGATGGAGAAAACCGCGCTACGTTTTCTGACTACACCTGCCCATGATACTACTCTGGTTTCACTTTTTCGACGTGGAAAAGTTTTGGTTCTTTCGGACTAACTGGAATTAACAGAGGACAACAAAGTGGCGACGGTGAGTGATTCGTCTAGTTTATCCAGGTACAGAAACTGTCCTGTAGTCACAATAGATTTGTGGCGTGTGGTAGGTACAGGGAAGCGCTTTCCCTTTGCTTCTGATGTACATGTTACTTTCACCAGGTACCGATGGGTATGCTTGCTATAGTGTATCTACCAATGGCGGTGTGCATTTCAAGTTACACCTGTGTGTTTGATGTTACATACGGACATCAGCGAAATGGATGTCGAAAAAAACTTGTAGAAACATGCATAGTCATGTTTATGATAGATGGAAGTCACGGGACTTCATTCTCAGGACCTCGTCAATGTGAATAACTTTCAATCGGGTGGTTAAAAGGAGTTCTTTACAGCACGAAAAAAGCTTTTCCCCGGTCCAATTTGCTATGGTTACCAAACTGTGACAATCAGGCAGGTTGGCAGGAAACATACTGTACACCAGCGCCGCGTCAAACATCCATAACCCACGGCACGGCGCCTCCGGGACATGCAAATGAAGACCAAAGCTGTCTAGTCGGCACGCCCCGATAGTCGCTTCGTGTCCGGGGCCCGCCCTGGAAAAGATCCCTTCTCCCGAAGGATCGGTAAATACGAGCCCTGGAACGCTGAAAGCACCAATATGAAGGGATTACGCCACAGAAAATTCGGTCGTGTCAGCTGTGGCTTTCAAGGTGCTTTTAACGCTCCCCTCTTTTGCACTGCACGAACGCTTGAGAAAATCTAGTGAAGATGTTATTAGAAATAACTCACCATTCAATCAATATATATGATATATGTGCGAGATTCCGAACGCAGGAATGAGGCCTATACTTTTATAAACTTGCAGGACTTTTTCTAATTATCACTTTTTTTATGTCACAATTCCTTTGAAATGTTTTCTTACTTCATATAGCAGCAATTTCATCCATCATAGAATGATCTGAGTGGCAAGCCAAACTGGAGGAAATCTTGAACTACTGCCAGGCAAATACTTCGTTTTCTTAGACCTGTTGATAAACATACTGACCAATGACATCTTACTTTATTGGTACTTTTAACTAATTCTGTAGGCTTGAGAGAAGACACATGATGCACCTGCAAAAAACAACATGCAATTTAAAGACAGTAGGCAGAAAAGTCTGTTAGTCATGTGATGAAAAGAACTTGTATATTCTGTGACGATGTTGATCACTTTCACAGCCTCTGTTACAACAAGGGCGTCGACAGGTCGAAATATAGCGAAGATCCTCAGTCGTAATCAAGTTGCTGTGCAAGCCGGAGTGTTTGGTAGTCATGCTAGCCTCTACCAGGCTCCGCGGATCGCATGATAAATAGTAGAAATTAGCCACTATAATAGAGTGGATAGGGTTCATCCTCGAACCGCAGACCGCCTATTGGACTACCCTAGCATACTATATATCTACTCGATCATTGGCCAATTTCTACTATTTTTCCACCGATCTTCTTACCCATATCTTCGTGATTGAGCTGACAGTACACCATATACTATCACGTATAGTGTGCAGCAAACGTTACACAGTATGTCTTTGTGACCAACCAAAGATCCGTTTCTCAAGTTTGAGACTTTTGTGCTGCCATGTCTCCCTGACGGTTCAGTAATGTGCAGCTAGGCCCCGTCGAAGGCCATCCTGGGACTTTATAAGCTCTCCTTGAGTGATCTGGCCTTGCCTAAGGAACAGTTGAATCAGCGGGAGTAGGATGATTTATTACACCTGATGTCGTACATGCTGTTGGTGACATACAAGCAGATTGTAAGTCTTTAGGCACATTTTTCCTGGCGTTAAAAGCCCAGCATATGGCTGACGGACCGTGTATATAAATCAGCCTGTCAAACCGTCCGACGGTGCCAGTGGTCATGACCGCGCGCTGCCACCCTGTATTTACCTCATTTCCCCCGTGTAGACCCTGGGATTACGGTGTCAGATGGAAGTGCAAGCCAAATAAATTCAGGAACGCCGGTCTATTGAACTCGGTTGTTCACTTGCTTGTCGGCTGCCTTCGCCACTTGTCGGGCACAATTATTGTCAGCCGGGCGGGAGACAGGTCGGTAATTGTCGGCTCGCAATGTCAATGTCGGAACAGGTGTGCCAAATTTGAGCAAGGGGAACATGAAGATAGTGCCGACCATTCTGCGCCCATGGATGGCTTTGTTGGTCGCTGTACACGGAACAAGACAACCTAATAACGCAGGTGTCGCCACCTTCATTAAACTGATGGGAAAGCACGTCCCAGGGGAGGGGCGGGCGTGGACGTGAATTTGCTTTTTTCACTATCTTTGTGGTGGTGTTTGCCTTCAGGTCGGGCAGATTTCGGCACACGTGTGTTAGTTTTGGCGTGACTACATCTATAAGTGGAAAGTATAACAGAGAAAGTCACAGACGATGTTGTCAAAACAGAGGAAAGGGTTTTGGTGACAAAACATCAACACAAGCCCTCGGATATGATTGTGATGGCCTGCAGAGAGACACTACAACAAGGCCAATCAGAACATCCTTTCTGTCGCGACTCGTTCTTCTCGCCACTACTTGTGTTCGAGGAGAAGATTACACAACTTTTATTTACGGATATAGTTATAGCGTTGTCAAGATCAGACTCCGTCCGTGTTCCTGTGTACTTCAGATGACAGGTTCTATTCAGGAGTGTCATGACAAACGTGTCGAACGCTTGTCACTTCGTCTAAAGTTTATTACACAGCTGGCGCGACACTGTGAGCGGGGAGGCGTGGGTCGTCCTTGCATGTCCAACCTCACAGAACAAGGACACGAACTGCATACTGTCGTCAGGCTGATATCTACATTCACTGGCAAATGGAGATGTAGTAGCCGATAGACAAGTCCGGTGCTTGTGGCCTCACGTTGTTAGACATGGCAGAGTTTTGTACATATAAATATATATCAAAATGTTACAATGGCGGTGCTAGCGTTAAATAAAATGCATAAGTCATTTAGAGACCAAGACTAGTGCGGCCAGGTCTCGGGCCCACCAGGTGCCCAGTAGCCAGAACACCTCATTGTATTTGCCCGCCTTTTATCTGATCTAGTTGTTCAGTGGCTACGTATGAAGTAAACCGGCTGATAGTACATTTTCTATCTGTTTGATGAGGGATTATTCCGTCAGAAGAACAGAAAGGCGAACAAGTCGGTTGTATTTGGCAAGTTGCTACTGTCCGGCATATGGATAAGAGAAGCTTTTAAAAAATTCTTGGCAAGTTTCTAATCTCAGTGGAGTCGGCAATGGACACACATCATGTATGATCCCTAATGACAGGTCAGAAAACTGGGTCATTTCTGGACTCTTTTATGTGAGCACGTAGCGATGTCCAAATATCTACACCTGCAGCGACAAATTGACCGAGGCGGTGCCGAAACCCCGTGAATATTGTGTTGTAGTCCAGAAAGATGACAAAGCATAAGAAAGGGGAAAAAACTACGTTAGAACTTTTTTCAACATTTTCAACATGTTCTATTCAGGCAACTAAACAAAATGCACACCTAAGCTTAACCTCAATCTTTCAGGCAGTATTATTTGTACGTTTGACAGAGGTAAGTATGCTTTTCGTGACAAGCTGCCACAGCCCTACATGTACACACACGCTGGTAGCTAGCACACGCCACAACACCGCATACACTGCACAATAGCCAGAAATGTTTCTCTGTAAGCCTGGGCAAACGCGCCATTTGTCCTTTATTGATTGCGTGCATTCACAATCTAATATGGGAATGCTCGATTCAAATATTAGAATCCTTAAATGTCAATAGCAGCCTTGCGAAACAAAGCGAGACTTGAGAGAAACAGACAGAAAACCTGTGTGCGTAATTCACCGGGCCAATATTTACAGATGTCTCTCCAGTAAGAAAAAAGGTCGAAACACCTGAGTGGGATCTCAAGGCGAGAAGGCGAAATACTTTAAGTACATAACCTTAAGTAGACGTACCATTGAATGTCTTAAGCGCAAAAAGACGGTTCGTGCGTAAGATACGACAATAGCAGGTGTAGGATCGCTTGTATCCTGCGTTCATTAGCACATGGAGCAAAGGCGTCGCTATAAAAGGAAGACGTTGGTGTGTACTTGGCTGAATGTAGGGTAAAGAGATGTGCTTCGGTCGAACAGGACTGAATTAGGCGACGCCTGTTTCTTGTGAAAGTTATTGACAGCTGACCTCGTTTCGTCGTCTGATGGTTCTTCCCTGTTCTATATCAGAGAAGGGACGGTACTACTGAGAACAGGGACACAGGCAAAGACCGGGTAGGCGGATGTAATGCACCTGTTATCCAGGGGCTGTGCAATAAAACAGTGGTTTGGAATTTACACTATACAGACATGTCTCGATATGTGTCCTAAAGAACTTTCCCAACTCTTCCTTCCGGAAATAAAAACATATTTTACAACAAAAGACTACAACGTGTCTTATGTCTACCACGAGTAGTCACCGGTCTTGAATATGATAAGTTAAAATTTGTGATGTAATTTCTTGACTACCGATATTTTGAGACAGAACATGATTTTCCCTGTCACTTCAAACCAGAGGATACACTTATTCGTTCTCAGAGTAAGAAGTGAATATTATACCAGAACAGAAATGTTTTTTATCTCTTAAAATGAGACCTTTCTTGTACCGAGATAAAACTGGCCTCTGTCGGTGGCCAGCAGACAAAAATGTACAACCTATCTTCATTTCCCCATTTCATTTTCTTTCCTATTTGGTCAATATAGACCCGTTTTAGACTGTTTTAGATATCATGTGGATCTTCTCCAATACTCCATGTTTACGGACAAACAAGTGGTACGCGTGAAAAGTAATCACATTCCGCGTTATTAGGACTGATCTCTGCTCAGGTGCTGCATAGCCAGACAACAGCGACTGTTAAACCTTTATCAGTCTGCAAAAGTCTGGCAAAGAGTCAGCAGCGAATAATAATACGTAGGAAATAAGAAGCACTGAGTATTCGCGAAAAACGTTTATGCGACAAAAGACGTACCTTTGCTGTAGGTATTGTTGGACTTTCTCTGTAGATCTAAAGTTTCTCCAAAATCGCTTTGATACGCTCAAATCTCAAAAACGCTTTTTTGGAAACAGCCTGTTGCCCAGGTCTCGGTTCAAAGGATCATGGCTTTCCCGCTTTATCAGAGCCAGCCCAAACTTCTCTCTGTTACGACGACTTAAACTCTTAAGAAGCGCAGGTAAACAGTCCTGGTGCAGCGCAGTGTTTCCCACGCATCAGGTGTGACACATACACCTGTTTACGGGGAGAAGATAAGCTCGTAATTCTGTCATGGGTTTCGAATCTCAGACTCACATATTTCAAACCCAGGGCAGAAAATTAGCGAACTGATGTAACAAAAAGAAAGAGCCATCATTTCGGCCAGATTGAATTTATTCGGCTGATGATAATGCACCCACCATAGATTAGGAATAAAAAGTAAGTGCAGACCATTCTGAGACACTAAAGAATATCTTCTTAATGTTGGCGAGTTCCTTTTCAACACAGGACACTGTCTTATGTACATCACAGGGGACGTGAGGATGTACTACTGGGGTATACGTATCTTATATACCTGTAACAAATGACAGGGGTACTGACTAATATTGCCTGATCTTTGTCTCCGGACCGAGATTTGCACATTGCATTCAGACAACAACCTCTTTCCTTTTTCAAGCAAAATGAAACCATCACCAACTATGCATTGAGTGAGTGCACGATTTTTTTTCGAGGTTAGGCCTGACTGCAATATTATATACTAACACACATATATATGTATATAACAGATCTGGTGCTCTGTGTCCTTGCAAATGATAACGGTCCATCTGTGTAAATCAGTTTAGACATCACACCTCCGGATCGTTAACATAACAAGAGGAAACAATGTCGTAAAGGCAGGTATCCATCGCCAGGTGTGCGGCTGCCCGTGAGTACCTCCGTAAGTGCACATGTAATGTGTTACCTCTCTCAATTGATCGTTCGTAAACAGCTTAGGGATCGCAGGACGTTCAAAATACGTTAGGGACGAACGATTTGAGTAATACACACTAGTCTGGAAACTATGTCGGATTTATCTAAATCCCGGATACCGTATTCATCACAGTTGTCACGAGATTTCTCCAATGATCCGGTAAAGTCCTTAAACAGTACTAATTTGCTGACAGCGTACACAGTGTTTCACAATCACGTATAAAAACTGCTAATACACCTACTTGTCGAGGAGGATGGCTGTGTGGAGTGGGGAGGTGTTCGCTGGAGGTGCGTCAGTGTCGTCTGTTCCCGCTGGCGGAATGAAAGCACAGAGGTGCGAACGCACACTATTGGTGTAAAATTACCTCCACTCGCACACGGAGAGCAATTAATATTCATCCGCCGCTGGGCCGGGCGAATGGTCGGCTACGACGAGACCTGCAGCCTGACCTGCATCGGTTGCTATGGCGACGAAGCCGACACCCTTCTTCAGTACTGCTCGCTTCTGGACGAAACAAAGTTATCAGATTGTCTTATCAATGCTGGTTATCTGGGTACGATACGAGTGAGGCAACTATATATCAATGGGGATGAACAGTGCTATACTGTTACTCATGTTCACACACACACACACACACACAACACACACACAGAGACACACACACACACAGAGACGCAGGCACAGACAGACAGACACATACGCGTGCACACACACACGCGTGCACACAGACACAGACATACATACACATACACATACACATACACACACACACACGCACGAACGCACACAGACAGACAGACACACACACACACACGTACACAGACACACACACACACGCACACACACATACATACACACACACACACACACACACACACACACACACACATGTCCTTAACAGGTGGTTGAACCAACTTTTCAGGAATAAAAGTATAGGCATTATCTCTTAACCTCATACTTCGTCCGATATAGCCACTTCTGCTAATATTACTCCACATTTTTGATTGCGACCCTGGGATTAATGGATCGTCATTACGTATGCAGTATTTAGTCCTTGATGCTCTCTGATTTCATAGGTGATGTTATTGGGTAAACACCAGTGAGTGGACACATCGTGAATCAAGCACAGGTGCATTACAAGAACAATGCCATAACGTGTTACCTTCTACATTACAACTTATACAACTGTACTAAGTTAGCGTTCTCAAAAAGAATGAGCTTTGAACTTTTTCTTTAAGATGTGAGAAAATCACGTTGAAGTCTACATCTGTTCTATGAATAGCTTTATTGTTAGATTATCCACAGATATGAGTCCTGTTGACTTGATGAGATGCCGCTGAGCTGTTATCTCTGAGGGATAACCACAAGATACACGTTACACCATTGCTCGAACTCATGTCCTGTAGTACTCATGTATCAGGTACCCTGTGGCACAAGTTTGTGTTTGTGAAGAGTAGCTAATGTTAAATTTGTACAGAACCGATAATGAAGACGATTATTAAGAAAGGAAGGGGAGGTCAACATAAATCAGGTCGATCGCTCTTTGTGACTACATCATACATGTATGTGAACGGTGCCTCCACAGAGATGTCCTGTGTTAGATATCGAGCTCTGACATGAGATATTATGTTTAGATTGGACCATTTATCATCCAGGTAGGCACCAGGTGAGGCTGTCAGGCTCTCCTGCCAACTTTTGTTGTGTCAAGCGTCAGCGGTACGCTCTCGACATCACGTAGTTCCCAGTCTGAATTACATCCGGGTGACAGCCGGGGTAAGGTGGAACAATGAACGGCACAGATTTTTTTTCCATAGCGAACAGAGTCTGACAGAACGTGTAGGAATAGTGTGCCAATTCGATTGTACAATTTCATGACAAATTTGATATCACAATTCAAGTTTGTGTTAGTAAGACATTGTAACTGAGATCGTGCTGTATGGGGTGTAAGATAGGGGCAGCATCTCTTACGAATGGACAGTCGTGCTTAATAGACTAGACCCCGGTAGACTAGATTTGTAAAGTAGTCCAACCTGAGATGAAATGTGTTGAAAATCAAAGCCGTTTTTTGTTTCGTATAAATTTGAATCAGGCAATCAACATACTTCAAACTGTTAATGTATTTTGAGGCAATTAAGTTACTTGTGATAATCCTACTTGTGACTTGACTTTCCTACGAAGAACTGAATAACTTTGAGCATGAACAGTATGATGTAGAAAAGCAAAAGTTAAAACCATTAGAAAGGCCCCTCGTAAATGAATGGAATTCTCCCTTTTCATAATACTTGTACCCCCCAAGCAGAGGAGTGAGTCCGGCTGGTTTTTTACTTTTTTTAATGTGTTTTTGTCGGCCGGGTGTTTTATTTTGTGCCGTTTTCTTTATGCCGCCAACCCACACATAAAGAAAACGTCACAAAATAGAAAGCCCGGCCGACAAAAACGCCTAAAAACATGTCAAAAAAACAGCCTGCTTGAAGAGTGTAAAACTCGTTGCAGGAAAGAAGAAACATGTCACAGGGGGGGGGGGGGGAGGGAAACTACAGCCTTGTCTAACTACAACTGTCAGTACAAACTATAACAAACTCTAGCCGACTATTTAGATCTTAGTCATGTTGAGACCTGTTTTTTTTTTTGGGTTTTGCACCTCAGACAATGTTTTTTCCACATACGTCATGCAATTGCGAAGGTGTCGACATGCCAAACATGTCTTCGTCACTTGTACAATATCATTTTCCCAAAACTCTCTGTATAAAGCTAATTTCGACTTAAAAGTACACAAAACGTAGACGATCATGAGAATGGAATATACATGGTGCTCTTCGCAAATTCGATTTGGACAAACCTTTGACAGTGTCAGAGTCCGACACTGCTGGTGTATTTAAGCACACATGTTCTATCTGTCGACGTTTGAAGGTCATTGACTTCTCGGGACGGGAAGGAGACTAGATAATGTTCCAACTAAAAAGCAACGCTTTGGCTGTGTACTCTCGTTTATCCCACTGAATTTCTGAGTCAGACATTGAAAATCGAACAAAGATTGAATGATGAACGATTGTATAATTGAAAGTTTTCCACAGCGGTCGTCGCCCTGTACAATGCGTCACAACAGGATGCGCGCAGTTACGCCGTGCAATTGGTCAATTATCCTGGCAAAATTGTTCCGTATTTGAAGAGGAAATCCTCACAAATTAGAGACGAGGAAATCGGATAATTGGGTGCGGTGAAAATTATAGTTTTCACTTGGATCCCCCAAACAGGTGCTGAAGCTGTCCGAATGAGGAAATATCGCGAACATGGCCATAATTAATATTAATAGACGAGCTGCATAATCTGCAATTGTCTGCATAGTTCAGCCGATGGCGTTTGGCGACAAAATCGGAGTTAAATGAGTCAAATTTATGTTCAATTGTAAAGAATCGGTCCACGAAACCTGTAATTTGACATCGTCCATACATTTTCATCAAATATTTATGCTGATGCAGACGACGGGAAAATAAAAGAATGAAAAGCACCTTTGAACGTAACTGTTAGGATTATCGAACAATTGCGCCATCTTTGTGTGTGGTCAAAATTCAGACCTTCAATTTGCCGGTGATAATCCAGTCCGCACGCCCATCACCGTTGGTTCACTGCGACATTTGGTATGCCGGAAACTAAAAACAAGAAAATAAATATTGTTTCTGTCCTGGGATTTATATACGAGTGACGAAATCAGACCTGAGAGAAAGGATAACACGCACCACCGTGCCAAGCACTCATGTTTTACTAATTGTGATACTGTACTTTTGTTGTGCAGAAAGATCTTTCCCCAAAAATGCGCTCGGAGTTTCGGACAGTGCTAATGGCGAGTGGCCGAACCTATCCAGTGCTGTCAGATTCTTCTTCACAGTCCAGGTTGCCAAAGTATTGTACGATCGGGTCGTGCCAGAATACAAGTACAGTTAGTAATGGCACGATATACCCACATGATAGAACATGTTCCATCAGACTGTGGTGATAAGTAAGTGTTTTTAACCGCTTTTGTAGGCCTTGGGGCATGTTTATCAGGTGGGGCATGTTTATCGTGTGGTCAACAGAAGTGCTTTCTTCCTTCTCACGTCAATAGACCTACAACCACAGCGACACGTATGGCTAATATTGTATAGAATAACGTACAACTTCGGACGAAACTTCAGGATTAGTCTGTCCCTTGCCTGCTCTCGCTGATCCCCACTTTTGGTATTCCGTGGGGAGAAAGCTGATTGCACCTGTCCGCGGGATAACGTCTCCGAACAGTAAGTTCGAAGAACTGTGTTTGATAATCTTTATTCAATTACAACGCTTTAGATATTTATCAAGACCGACGAATATTGTGCTTGAATTAAACTGAGTACAGGTTCTTATTCTAAGTCAAAACGATAGCCATGATAAGACATCATTTTGTATTGGTGTTTATCATTTGCATGTCGCCCCGGTGGTAGTGCTTCTGAATCAATGGTTTACGAAGGGATCCATTATAGAAGTGACATGTCATGAAGCCACTTTTATCCCAACTAGAGAACATTTAATTTTCATCTACACATATTTTGTATAACTTTGGCTCCAGAGGGCAATGAAAAGGACTAGGCGCAAACGTATAGGTATAATCTTCCTGAGATACAAACACGGTATTTTCTTTAAGTGGCTGCATTGTTGAAGAACGAGCGTCCATATAGATCCAAGGTTACAGTTTAGTAGTAGCCCTTGAACTTATCATGTCTGTCCCGCGCCATGTGCTTTCAGCGCAAAGTGTACATTATTCACATTTTAAGTGCGTACACACTATTGAGCGATGGGAAGATAGATAAACAAAATAACACTCAATTGGTAATTGTTATCATTTGCAGCAAACGTATTCCCTGCGATATAGACATAACCCCGTGCTGTAAACCCATTTCCTATCTTTCCGGAATTGTTTAAGACACTACTAGTGTATAAACACAAGTGTATAAAACTGGGTTCGTATTACCATCAACGTTTCGATCTGTCCGGGGGTTCATAATCCACGCGAAAACGTCCCTTAAACGGGGGTACGGCACTGATCTCACACATTGTTCTGACAAACACAGACAGCCCTGTGATAAGATCATCAACAAATTGGTTCCACGGCACACTTTTTAGAGGGAACGCTCACATCACGCACGATCTCTTGTCGCGTAATTCCTGCTAATAATTCCCGCCACAATGCACCATTACGAACTGTTAAGTGGCACGACGACATCGCCTGTTGTGGGACGCCTGCAGCGTCTGGGACGGAACGAAATGTTCCGAATTCTGTCCGGATCGCATCTCACCTGTGCATCATTCATTAGACAGGTCATCATTTGAACGAATTAGCGAAGAGGACGAACTCCAAATGCAGTTTGCACGTGCCACAGAAGGCCCCGTTGGGATTTTCTTTGTGCTGGGCAAAAGTTTGGTCAGATTATCTTTCACCCTGCTTGACTTGCTTTCAATGCTGTGCTAACGTCTGTAGACAAACAGGATTTAATGCCCCTCTCCTGTTAACGAAATCTCTGCAGAAACCTACCAAAAAACTGTGATAAGATTGGTAAATGTTGGAAAGACGTTTGTTAATCCACTATTGCAAGTTTGTCTGTTGGGTTTCTGAACTTAATTTGGAAGATGATCGCGGATTCTGTTGACGTACTGTAGATTGACAAAAGATTCTGCTAATTTCCCATTTTCCCGCTCAATTCACGAGACCCACTAATGTATCTATTTAAAGAAAATCGTGGGTGATTTATGCCTTTCCTTCCACGTGGATACACTCGTGTTTTCCGCCCTGTCGCCCAGCAGCTTGTACGGTGTGTTCACGCCAATCGAACAACAAAAGATCATCTACAACAAACCTTCTCCTCTCAGTAGTTAAGATCCGTCGATAAACTGGATATGTAGCAGGCTGATTGTGAGGCTTGTACGCTCAATCAACCAATCAACGTTAACCTGTTCAGTAGGACATGTACAGGTGCGGTGGGAGGCTATAATAGACGCCTGTCCAGTTTAGCCTGATTTCCGGACGATAGAACACTGTCTATTATATGGGTGCATTAGAGAGTTGATGTTTCCTCATGTGGTTATAAATCAGCTTGATCGTGAAATGCGTAGAACAAAATGTCTCAGAAAGACGGCCGCCTTACATAGTACTAGTAAGCTATTCTCCAAGCAGAGGTTATGGTCGCATGGGGTAGGAGTGTCCGGGATGTTTAACGTTTCTCTCCCTTCACACGAAAGGAGAAGATTCTCTCTCTTTTCACGTGAAGGGAGAGAAACGTTCAAAATCCCGGACACTCCTACCCCACTCGACCGAAACCTCTGCTTGGAGAATACTAGTAAGCATTTACTGGTCTTGCAGGGCCAAAACCAGTGCATTCGATTGAGAGTTCATCTCTCGTTGAAGTTTTCAAAACGGATTGCCATGAAGGTGGCATCGAGAGCTGACAGATTGTATCTGTACATGATATAAAGTCACTGCTTTTTTCGCTAGACCTGGTTGCAGGTGGCTCAAACTTCTTCTTACACGCCCTTAAGTCATCCACATAGATTGACAATGTATTTTTCTGCTGTATACATGGCTATCCTGGTCCATTGTTGGTCTATTCTCCAACTCATGAGTTATGTACAGGTCTGCATGTGTTCGTCCCACAAAGCACAGGACATCAATATACAGTGCCAGTCTGTTATCTTACCACTCTACTTACGACAAATGTATGTTTAGAAATGAATGTTGGTATCACTTAACCCCAATTTTCAACTTCACCTGAATTAAGGTACTTTCAGCCAACCAAAAATCAGGGTCTGCAACAGGGTGTGCCATAAGCGCATTTACCACTTTTCTTGCGGTCCTGCGGTCTGTGTGTGAAATGTGGACATTTCCTTTTACACGGGAATGACTCGTGCGAAATGACGATAATGTCTTTAACCTTCGCATTGTCCGGGATTTTTCTGTTGACAACTTCTTGTAATTACGACTGCTTTGGAGAAAATAAACTGACAAATCTTCAAAAAGAGCTGCCTCAGCGTACTCTACGATGAAGTGGGTGGTGTAAGTATATGACATGTGGAAATTAACAATCCTTGTCTTCTACCGCCCAAGCAAAGCACATGATACTTAAGATAATAACCACAGCCCTACCCCTAGCATTACCGCCTGTCCGCTGTCCAGTTATTATTCCATACAGGGACGCGTGCCCGAAACAAACGGCTTTCAGCCCCGAGGTCGCGGGTAATGAGGCTAAATAGCGACAACAGGCTACAGTGCTATGTTCGTGTGGCCATCATGAAAAGTGCCAGGCGACGTCAATTAACAGATAAGAGACGCGCGATCATTGTCCACTAGAAAAGGTGACAATCAGTCCACCTGTCAGAGTCCGGCCACATGCAGGCGGCGGACAAGACGGTGGAATTTGACTGAGATTCAAACGAACGCGACAGCAAGGCAGGGTAAAAAGTTAAACATCTTGTAGGAAGATAGTCAAGACTAGAGATGAAGTTGATAATTACAAAACTACAAAAGTACAAAGCGAATACTAATAGTGTGTAAGTAATTTCTGGGTTTGTTAAACTCCACATCTGTCATAGCCACGAGCCAAACATGATTTGTGTTCCACATATAACTATTCAACAAGGTCCAACAAAATACTAAAACGACCGGTGATCATGAAATCATACTTGTGGTCTTCTACGCGGCCTTGCGAGCAGATTGCTTCCGCCATGTTTCCTTTCGAACAATCGCAGACGAACCTCAATCTCTGAACTTCCATTCAACTGCAAATGCTGTACGCTATTTCAATACCCTTAAAGTATTTCACCTTAAAGTATTTCACTGTTTCGTTGACTTTACATTTAGTATCTTTACGACATTATAAAAATTGAAATTTGGTCTGCAACACAAACACCTTTGTTTTGCCTTAGAGCTTCTGAACGTGGACCAAAATGGATCATTTGAGTACATGAGTCTTGTCAAAGTTTGTCCAGTTCGTGGTTCCATCGTACAACACCCCCAAAGTCTGCATTTCTTACTTTATTTTACCCGACGTTGATTTTTTTCATTATCGATTCGTAAATATGTGCTTTCCCTCGTGCTTTTGTTGTAGTTGTGAACGCACATCTTACATTCCTTTGGGAATGCTATAATTGTGATCTTATAATTGTCTCCTTTATATTATACGTGTGTGAAATATACTGCTGCCTTTTATTTCAACATTCAAATGTGGATTCGTGTCAAGTGAAATAACGTACACGGTACGGCGTTTTGAAAAGTGACTCAAGGATCAATTCTTAAGCTCAAGAGCTCTGATTTACTATCAACAGTTCGTTAGGAGAGTATAGAATATTCTATAATAGGAAAAGATAAGGTGTGCATGTTCATGTTTTAACTTTGTTTTCTGTTTGTATTCAGCAGATATGACAAGGCTGAACATAATCGCATCAGGACATCAGCGGTGCACAGAAAGGACTGAAAGGTTCCTGCAGCACCGGTGCAACCGTGCGTTAAGAGGCCGATCAAGACTGGAGCCATTTATAGTCGGGAAACTGCATGATTTGTTCATACTAGTATTTTAGTCTGTGTAACGTAAACTCCGCTGTCCGTGACTGAAATGGAGCTGGCGTCGGATATTGGGCGGGCCACTAAAGCACGATTCAATCTGGCTATTCATATTTTAATCCAAGTAAAGATAGAATTAGACAATACATGTACATGTAACTTCCCAAGTTAAATAGTTCCATGTCTGGACATGGTTTTGTTTTTTAACGACACCTACCACCATCGAGTCTATTCGCGTATTATAGCCGTCGACAGATAGTCGAAATATGTTGACGTTCGCGTTTGAATCTTTTAATCACGAACTTCATGACAACTGGTCAATATGTCCTTTTCACAGCAACCTAGTTCAGACCAAGTTATGCTACTAATTCAGAGGCAGTGAAATGGCGACTTTCACCATGTTGGGTTGCTGTTATCCTACTGGATGCACTTATAATGTCCTTGGTATACGTTACAAGGAGATAAACAAAGTGCTGCAAGTGCATATGCTATAAAACCTTCAATGTGAAAAACTTCCTAGTACATGTATTTCTACTTAAGTAGGCATGACCACAGGTATCGCTGTTGGTACAAGGGGTGCCCAGCCTCTACATGTGTTGTTAAGTCAGTGTATCCTCTTTACAAATGGCAGTGTTTGTACTTCGTTTTCTGATTGTCTATAATGTATACGAGGATGATGTTAGACATGAAGACAATTCGGTGTTGTTGTTGAACATGTAATTTTGAGGCTCTACAACGGCAGGTAGTATCAAGCACCCACGCCAAGACTAATCCACACCTGTCAACTGTTGTTTTAAGTAGCTGACTAGGAAAAATGGAGTCTGGATGTCCCACCTCGTAAACTTGACAAACACAAAAAATTTATTCTTCACTATATCCACTCTTTTGGGATCCCGTGTGAGTCATGAAAAGTGATTACTCTATATATTGGTGCCAACATATACTTAGACCAGATGAACTGAAATACATAAAAGTTAGGACTATGTGGAGACCATCTTCCATTTCCTTGGGAATATTGGCCCTTTTAATTCCTTTAGTTTTCCTTAACATTAATGTTTTCCTCCTTGATCAAGTAGATCTACTTGTCTGACAATTACAACGTTCAGATCAAACTAATGAACAAATCAATAAAACATCAATCTGTTAGAAGCTATACTTACAAATAAATAGCACTTGGTAAATCTAACACAATGTGTAATTATGTGGACTAGTTAATCATGTAGCCGATGAAATATTGTGGTAGCAACATACACCCAGTTATGACAACCTAGAAATGGAATAAAACAAATACAGAGTTCTCAAAAAGTGCTGTGTGTTCTTTCACAGGTGGAAAGAAAGCGGAGAATACTTCAAGTCCACTGAAGGAATATTCATACTTCAAAATGAAACCATCCAAGCTTTGAAATGATTATATCTACATGTTTTGGAGGGTATTGTTTAGAGACTATGCAAGCTTGTTTCAAAAACGAATACTCCCATTTCTATGTGGTGTGTTCTAGATGAAAAGTCATATGTACCAGTATCCCTTCATTTAAATACAAGTATATGCTTTCATATACAACTGTATCCCCATGCCAAGCATAAGGAAATGTGTCTTGCACCAGCATATTGCAACAATCCATGAAACTATACAATATTCAACATCATTCAATATCACAACAGAAATGTAAGTCAACTTAACTACTTCCTTGCCATGTTTCTATCGGTGCAAATAACGATAATTACAAATGCACACTTTACTCCACAGAAACAAACTTAAGAAATTAGTTTTCTTCATACAACAAAAAACATGAAACACAGTAATGTACAGTTAGTGTGGTCTGCTGGAGAATCTTGCAGCAGAAGTTGCCTGCTGTGGGCTGTGTGCTACATGGCTAACAATGACCCTTCAGCACTAACAAGCACACTCCCAACAGGCAGTGGAGAAGGACAGAAGGGCTCTCCACACTGGCTCTTCTGCAAAACGCAAGCAAACTGTGTTTCTTTGCTGAGTGATCTACGTTAAACACAGCAGAGGCTCTATCATCACTGAACAACCCGGGTAAAGAGGTCATGACAACTGCGAGGCACTAGGTTATTCTAAAGGTGGACATATAAACTAAAATACACTATTCAGTTACATGTACTTCAATCATACAGCTGTTTTAATAATATGTAAATTTCAAATGTTACACGAGTGGACAGAACACCTACATGCGCAGCTACAGCATTTAGTAATATGCCTCCTTCAATTGAATGAAACCACTTTGGCGAATAGCGCTTCAGGATGAGCAGCATGTCATTCAGAAATATATATATCTATATATCTAAAATGTAAGGAAAGAAGCATGTTGTTAAAAAACATGGAAATGCTCAGACTTCAAGTGAGTGCATTTCAAAGTCAACCTTGGTTCTGTAAATCTAATGGTCCGGGAGTATGGATCAAACTGTTATCCACAATTATCTGTTTCCCCTCATAAGCAGCAGCTATCTTAAGCAATACCTAACCTCCTGAGGTCTTCTACCATCAGCTAAGTTTCTGTACAAACACTAGCTGCCCTCCCACAGCCCGGGTGTACAGAGAAGCAGCAGCAGGGACTGATTATCAGGCTGGGGCGTGAGAACAGGTAAGGCTACACCTTCTGGGCCAGGCCCACCCACTTACCGGGCTCACCTGCACAGAGTTAGAATGCCAAGAGAAACATGAATCCCTCTCTATAACAGATATTCCCTTCCTAGCTGTCAAGCAGTTGTCAGAAAAAAATGCAAGCCTGTCTCTGTACAAGCCAAAGGTTTCAAAGCTCTTTTCACAATCGGGTACAGTGTGGCCAAGCTCCTCTTCTTGAGATGAGTTTGAGGAGGGCCAAATATAGCCTCCAACCATCCCAATGGATTGCAAAGACTGTATCCAAATGGAAGAAGGAGCTTGTATAAAACGCACTTTTTCTGCCAGTTTGATACGGTCTTCGCAACCTATAGATCTACTTGGAGATTAGGCCAAATAATCATGTATGGATAAAATGGAGCAACCATGAGAAGGCTCAGAAGTATTGATAGTTATACTATGATATTGTCTTTATCATCTCTTTCTACCATAAAGGCACTGAATGATAAACTTTCTCTAAAGGCATTCGCTGGTAAACCAGGTCATTATGTCTCTGGAACATTTCCTGTAAAGTTATAAAACATACTAAGCATTTATCATTATACAGCAACAATAGTTTCACTGAGCTTTCTATTTTCAAAAGAGTATCAGCTCATTGCAATTCCTCTGAGCAAGGCTTCCTCTGACACTAGCATCAAGGCATTAAGTTTAAGCAGCTCATCTCACAACTTTTGCCATCTCAACACTTAATACATGTATCTCTTAGGGTTAGGGAATAAGCATGCACATCTAACTTCAGTATCTCAATTATCCTTTCATTACAACACTGTAAAATTGATATGCTGACAGAGAAGAGTAGTACAATATCACTGAGTAAAACACTGGAGACAGTACAAATTAGTGGCAACGGACAAGGGCACTCTCATATTTCTGTTGATATCGAAATCCAAATAACTAGTTACATTATACATTGTACTGGCTCACAGTCTGTTCAGCAGTACACGCTTTTAAAAGCGTACAGTTCAACACATTTGTTACATAAACAACAACCTATAAATATATACATCAATGAGTAAATTCCTCATGACTGTTATTGTTGCACCTGGTGATACTAGTGTTCTCAATAAAGACACCTTCAACAAGTGGTCATGCAAACACAGGGGAAGGACAGATCTTTTTTTACAGAACAAACATTAAAAACAAACAGAAACAAGAACAAATACAGGAACATATTCTCTGCGTAAATAGTACATACAAGTGCTTTGTTTAGAGTCTGACATGAGTTTCAAACATAAACATCATGTTGAACAAAAGTGGAGTCAGTGTCAGGTCATGGGAACTTTCTACCACTGGTGAGTGGATGGCAACAGCAAGGTAAGAATGTTACAAGTCAATAAAGCCACACATATTAGAAAGGATATGTCTGGGCCTTTTTACATTTCAAGTGGTACCATGAATGCTATGTTAATAAAGACTATAGAATTCCATCTATCTGAATGATTATAGAAACCCTTCAACACTCAGTGTACATCACTGATGAGTTGTTGCACAAGCAATCTTATAGCCAGATAACAAACCATATCAGTTAACACTAGTTATCAAAACATGATCAATCTACAAAATATCTTCATCATCACTCTGGGGCAACAAAGCAACAACAAGCTGTTTGAGTTATATATCTTTCTTCAGTGAGTGGAGTCCCTAGCAGCCATCTACAGCTTCACTGTATGACACAGTTCTTCTCTTCCTTCACGAGATTGCCCTTGTTTCTCTCTAGAGTAGTCGTCACATGTTCCTCCTCTTCAACAGCCCTGTGGAGAGAAACTGTGATGTCAGCAAGTGTGTGGGAGAATCGTACATTCAACTGTCTGACCCTGACCTTACTCTGTTTGTGTCTACATCTA
This sequence comes from Branchiostoma lanceolatum, assembly GCF_035083965.1. Classification (NCBI taxonomy): domain Eukaryota; kingdom Metazoa; phylum Chordata; class Leptocardii; order Amphioxiformes; family Branchiostomatidae; genus Branchiostoma; species Branchiostoma lanceolatum. Next base: position 21,713,478 of record NC_089725.1, on the reverse strand, counting down.
TTACACCTCTACATCTTTCTTGACACCTACCTTACTGTGTGTGTTAAAATTTGTGCACAGAACAGAATCTGATCTACATCTGGTACATGGTAGCCATGCTGGCACTGCCAAAATAATGTTCACCTACTGGCAGATATTGATAACAGGAAGGAGAGAAGGGGAGGGTTCAGACAGTGTAAACATTGAGGAGAAGTGTTAGGGTTTAGGTAATCAGTCACCACAGCTGAGTGACGACTGCAGTGGGCGCCATGTACCAACTAATACTTTCCCATTTCCAACCAACATCAGACCTTTCCATTATCAAAACTCAATAAACTGGAAGACTCCTTTATCATACTGTAGATTAATGTAACATTACTGTAATGCCAACAGCACACCACTACTTACACTCTCTCCTGTTCATCCAGCTTCTGTACAAGCTCGTCTCTCTTGTTGACCAGGTAAACCAGCTCTTCCAGCAGGCGTTTCTCTCTCTGCTGTTGGGCCTCCGTCTTCTCCCACTCTGTAGAAACACACAAGTCCCTAATCACATGTCTACCTAGGAAAACTTACATTTTAAAGGAGGATATGGCAGTTGACAAATACATAAATGTTTAAGTTTAACATCATTGTATGTATGTGTGTATGTATAGCATGATTGTTACTTCCTTTTTTGAAGTTATATTTGGTACATATTCCATTCATCTCACTGCAACTTTATTTGGGGGAAAGCACTGGTAATGGATTTGGTTGAAAGCTTGTCTTTCTATAAGATGTAAACAGGTCCTCCTGCCAAGCTGTTCTCTGTACTGTGATTAACCACTAGATTGTGTCTACTGCTCTGCAGTGGACTCTAGCTCCTCTTACCTACTGTTGTCAAACAGCAAGACTGAAGAGGTCTCATAAAGACATTGTTTATACTGTGGACTTAAGAGTCATTGCACGAGAAAACCAGGCAAAACCAGGCAGAGGTGGGAAGATGGGGGTCGGCCAAATCGGCTCATACTTTGTATATGTGATAGGTATGTTGAACTATGAACAGCCATATAATTAAAACCCTCCAGCTATTTTTCGTAATGGAGTTCTGGGACCCCCCTCCTAGACCCTCAAAAATCAAACAAATTCTGGCTGAAAATTACTCAAATTGCGATGGCTACCATGATAAATCTACTAAAGATACATACATGAGACTTACATTGCCGTATAGCACGGCTTTTTTAGTTTTGCCGACTAAAAGATGAAGATGAAGCATTGAAGTTAAGAGGGTGTACTAGGGGGTTGCCAGAACCACTGAAAGAAGACTTTTCATATTTCTACATTTTTGTCATTTTTAAGTGGCTTTTTCTCCCACAACCGGCAATTTTGGTGAATGATTTTACTTTTGCTGGAAAGAAGACTATTTACTGATTCAAAAACAAGCGTCATCTAATTGGGCCATGCATAACGGGGGCGGTGGCTGGGGGGTCTTTATGGGGATTTTCCAGGATTTCGGCTATAATAAATCGAGTAATGACGTCCTTGGACGGAGTAAGTCGTGGCGAATTTTTTGTGTAGTTGTATGAAAATTTTGCATAATTATCATAAAATCCTAGAATAAATGAAAAATGTTGATTTGGGCTCTACATGGGGAATATAAGGATACTTGAAAAGGGAATTTAGCTTATTTTACACATTTGACAGTTGATTTCTATGACATCAATTAGCAAGTTCATAACTAAATAATTTCGTGCATTTACTAAGTGGTACAGAACGATAAAGGCTCTGCATGTGGTTTATCAGAACACATAATGTGATATTATTGGTGCACATAGGCTACACGGGTGGCGAGATACACGTACTTCATATAGACAATGAAGAAAAAGGACAAATGACAGGAACAATTTTAGCTATATATACCTATATATTTTCTTGGTCAATGGAGACTAGCACAGGTAGTCATTATGAAAAATACAGCGGTACAGTGATTACGTAGCTAGCGATGTCATACTTATTAGGTCTGAAGTAACGAACATATGAGTGGAACTGATGAATATCCTTATACAAAACTGCACCGATATGCACGATTTTAAGAAGACGGTTCAATTTGCAGCCATGCATTGTTTGAAATCCGCCTGCCATGCACCGTGACTTTCCCTGCAGTGGATACAATCGGGACAATATAGGTAAACCTCAATGCCTGTAAGAGAGCCGGGCACCTTCAACTTCGACCTGCAGGGAAACAGGCTGCATCCTTTTCATTTCATCTTCATAATTTATCCATACGCAATACCTGCAAGTAAGACCAACAAACACTTTAGAGAGAAGACAAAGCTTCTACTATACAGCCGGTGTCTTAATTACCACTGACCAGGCTTTGTTGATTGCAGCTGCTTGAAGATACAATCAGCGGTGACCAAGATTACTTGTATCGAACAGAATATGCTAACCATGAAACTAGCATGTACCTAAATTCGAATGCCCAGAAGTCGAGGGTCTTCTTCACTGACTCTCAAGAAGGGGATCAAAGAAGATGCTGGTTTAATTTCATTCTGCCATGGTTGACAGGGACTTGTAAAGAAACTTGTCGCCTCAAAAAGGACAACCTGAACTGGATAATAAGAAAAAATCGACAATTGCTATCGTCTGTCCTTTAAAGAAATCAACAATTTCTAACGTGAAATATCAAAAGGACAATTTACAAAACATTGCCACTTGACCACAACAGGGCAAGAGACAATTGTACGCATATATCAAGGATGAAATCTATCTGCAGATATGAGCGTATGTCTGCTTCTGTATGGTCTTCTATGGGTGTTTTTTTGGGTAAGGGGAAAACCCTGTATAGGTACCCGTACCCGTATAGGTATACCGGTATACCCCATTTGGGGCCCCAACAAGCCAGGAAACACGCTATGACGGCCACCATATGGGGCACCCAGAACGGCTGTTTTTTACGGTCTCCACATTGATATAAGACACAAACAGTTGACTATATATGCTCGGTCAGAAAATAGATGACTATTTTACGATCTTTTGATTTCTATGAAGGACGGAGTTTTCGAAAATACAGAATTTGCGATGTTCGTACGGAGCGCCTGTCAGAACGTGCGAGCACCGATCTCGGAGACCTTTCAACTATAAACCCGTTCTGAAAAGAAATAGAAAAAACATCAAGAATTCCAGCGATGGCTTCAACTCTTGACATGTAGCGACTAGAATGTTTAGTTCTATCTAGTATATCTACTGGACAGGTGCAGGCTGTACTTTGCAGGCTGTACTTTATCTTTTGACGTTTCGTGTTTTCAAGAACTTGAACAGCTTAATTTGATGTGTTTGAGTTTGAATTCAGCAACTTTTGATACTGTGTTGCTGCAGCAAAGCAGCTAAGTACTCAGCTCTCAAGTACCTTTCTAATTTTGTTTCCAATAACCAGGTTCCTTGAGTTGCATGCATTTAGTAAATCGTATCATTCATGTGCTCATAACTCCGTAAAAGAAATTGAAATTACATCACTAGCTACAGTTATTGTCTGGGTACTTTGAGAATGCTATTCAGCAAGGATCTTTTAAATTGAACAATCTGCATAGTACATTCTGTCAATTTCAGTATGATATCCGCACTGATCCTGATTAAGCAAGAAAAGGATAGAATTTTTGCTGGAAATTGCATCATGCTCTCGTCATTTTTATGGTCATTTTTAAAAATCTAAATTGTCCATATTAAGTACATGTATCTCTGCATCCATGTTGCCTATGTGCACCAATGATATCACATTATGTGTTCTGTTAACCCCCATGCAGAGCCTTTTTCATTATGCACCATATAATGAATGCACAAAATTATTTAAGGATGAACTTGCTAATTGATGTCATAGAAATCAACTGTAAAATGTGTAAAATAAGCTAAATTCCCTTCTCAAGTATCCTTATATTCCCCATGTAGAGCCCAAATCAACATTTCTCATTTATTATGGAAATTTGTGATAATTATGCAAAGTTTTCACACAGCTTCACAAAACATCGCCACGACTTACCCCGTTCCAGGACGTCATTACTCGATTTATTATAGCCGAAATCCCGAAAAATCCCCATAAAGACCCCCCAGCCACCGCCCCCGTTATGCATGGCCCAATTAGACGACGCTTGTTTTTGAATCAGTAAATAGTCCTCTTTCCAACAAAAGTAAAATCATTCACCAAAATTGCCGGTTGTGGGAGAAAAAGCCACTTAAAAATGACAAAAATGTAGAAATATGAAAAGTCTTCTTTCAGTGGTTCTGGCAACCCCCTAGTACACCCTCTTAACTTCAATGCTTCATCTTCATCTTTTAGTCGGCAAAACTAAAAAAGCCGTGCTATACGGCAATGTAAGTCTCATGTATGTATCTTTAGTAGATTTATCATGGTAGCCATCGCAATTTGAGTAATTTTCAGCCAGAATTTGTTTGATTTTTGAGGGTCTAGGAGGGGGGTCCCAGAACTCCATAACGAAAAATAGCTGGAGGGTTTTAATTATATGGCTGTTCATAGTTCAACATACCTATCACACATACAAAGTATGAGCCGATTTGGCCGACCCCATCTTCCCACCTCTGCCTGGTTTTCTCATGCAATGACTCTTAAACATGAGAAGCCACAGAATGCACTATAGGCCATGGAGAGAGGAGAAAGAATGTGTGCACTTGCCCCAAGCACCACTTGGTCAATCACCGAAGAAAACATCAAAGTCAAATACAAGCGAGTGCTCACGATGCAGGTAAAATACTTGCACCTGTATAACTTGTAGCTTATACCAGTACAAATGAGCCATTTGCTTAGATTGCTGCACAAACTTCAATCTCTTTGTTCAGTAACATCACGATGCTTTATAAAACGTCTTTAGGGAGATGTGAAAAGGTCATCTCTAGACACTCATGGACAGGATTTGAAACTTGACTACCCATTTTTAACTTGTGCCATCCTGAGGACATCCACGAAATCCCCCGACTTAATCAAGGGCCCTTTCCACCCTACTGAAGTATCACAACAACTTTCACCCCAATAAAAGGGGCATTAACACATCCAAGTACCGCAAAGTCCCTCCCAATCAACCCAAAGTAACAACGATACAAGACAAATCCCTACAGACACAACAATGGTGTGAAGAGTCTACCCCAGCCCTGACAAGTTGTGTCTTGGGGATACAATTTTGTGTGTCACTGATACCACTTCATCCTGAAAACAAGATTGGGGCGTCTCTTGGTGACAACATCCTGTAATCAGACATGTAATGGCAGCTCGGTCAGAAGAAACACAGCCCTGAAATAGCTGTGAGGTGAGATGGGCCATGGATGACACTTTAATCCTGTACGAGTCAATGCCATTCGCCCTAATGCAGTTCCACTTACACTAGCAGTTTATACTTTTACACAGGACTTACGAATGCTATGCGGTCACCATACGTTTGTATGGAGCACGTCACACTTCCTGTAAGTCATTGTGTGTCGGTGCAGTTCCACCACCACAGGAACTACAGGGCGATGTTTCTGACCCCCCGTCACGCCTGGAGATGTTCTTGATGGTTGAGTCATCTTCCGTGGGTCTCTGCTTCCCGGGCAGGTTTGCCCACTTCAGGTCCCGCACCTTTTCTCCTGATGACACACTTGAGAGCGTGCTGTTTCCCCCTGAGAGCCCACATTAGCCCTGCACTCTTTGATGGGTCAGCAGTAAACAGGCGGACAATGCCCCTCCCTGCGCTCCGTACCGTGGAGCCCCCCATTACCGCGGCCACATTTCGGCACAATACACTGTTTATGTGGCGGTCTCTCTGAGCAGCGGGGCATGTACTCCTTCTGCAGGTGTAGGCTCACCGATTGTTGCTGAAGCACACGTTCTGAGAGCCACTTGTCACAGGGCGTAGCAGCGGTCCCCACGTGGGCGGCTAGTCATGGGAACTGTGCCACCTTCATCCAGAAGCTTCAGCTGCTTTTAATACTATTTGATATCGAAAATGTAGAAAAAAAGAATCCAGAGATTGTGTAAAAGCGATCTAAAACTGTCATATAACTATCTTTCATAGTGCTACATGATTACAATATTTTTCTTAAAAGTCCGATAAGAGTAGCTCAAGAAGATGGAAGATGGGTTGAAAGCACTTAATTAACCAACACCGGTACTAAAGCTCAAATTCTGTCTTCTAATAAGACAACATATCAATAGCATTTGATCTTCTTTCATTCCTTCAAATTCACTGGTTTTTACCCAAGAGATTTGACGCTAAGTCTGAAATTTTGTAGTAATGCAACAGCTTGATTGGACTTTTCTTCTTCTGCAAATTAGATGCCCTGCCCACTTTAGGAAGTTCAATGTTTTGGAAATGCCACTTGTTCCATTCTTCACCACCTCAAGTAGATGAACACATGATTTTTCCAATGCAACAGCTTGGGCTTCTAAGAAGTTGAGAAAACAAAGTAAAGGTCGAGGTTTGTTAAAACGTCCAGGTATGAGCGACTGAATGCCACAAGGCCAAATGTAAATAGTATTCTATTGCCAGAACATTGAAGAGTTTGTTCTGAGTCATACAACAGCTTATAAGTCTGAGACATAATTCAAAGTAGACAGAATGATTGTTTTTTACTATTTTTAGGATGGCAAGCTGTGCAAAGTAACACTATGACGTACATACCTAGTCTCTTAGGTTATTTTGGTGATGGGCTTTTTAACCCATACTTTGATTATGGAATGTTTCATAGCAATAGCCAGTCAACAGGAAATAAGTTCATCAAGGATTGTCTTCCCTGATGGAGCTTCCCTGATGGATCCAGTTCAGGAGAGTTATAGCAGACATGCCATGTCTCATCACTTTCATAACTGACATGCCTTCAAACCTGAACAGTAATGAAGTCCTCCAACTTTACCGATACTTCAAAACTTTACGGCCTCTGTCCCCTCCCCATTTTCACACCTCTGTCCTAACACTTCAGAGGATATTCCCACGGGTATAACCCCCCTCCTAACCACTCCCTCCATCAAGTCAAGGGGAGGCTGCATTGACGTAGTTCCACCCCTCTAATCAACCTTTGTCCTGACCTAGAGATGTTGGCTATCACATCACCCGAGTGCTAACATACCCTCAACAAGAGCCCTACAAAGGCGTGCTACAAGAGGTGGATAGTGCGTACTGTTCTCTGGGGTTGCTCAACGGGCCATGCAGAGATCGATAAATTAGGACTCCCATGACGACAGCTGACAACCCCTGTCCACATCCTTAATTCCTGCTGACATGGTAACCAAATGCACAGTGTGTCCCCCCTCCCATGCCGGATCAACCCCAAGGTCAAGGGACATAATCATAAGCCTCGGCACCCTGTGGTTTTTCCATGGCGAACAGCACCTAATACAGGTTAATTAAGGAGCCAGAAAGCACATGTAAGGGGAAGGCAAATGTAGGGAGGTGTGGGTAATATTACACATCGGCATTGTGTGCAGCAAAGCTTTCTAAAGTACAATGGGCTGCAAGTAGGCAGCTGTTGGTGTTTACACAGGCGCAGCAAACAAACAGGCAGGATGTGCAGCAGGCTTTCTGTGCGTCATCCTGCAGGCATTGTTTTCCCCACACAGGCTCCCAAGCTGTGCATGGGAACGTGAGGTGCAATGGAAATATCCCCACACTCGTGTAACACGAGCCACACTTGAGAACTGGGGGCATTTTTGCACATCCTCTACTGTCTGGAGATCATGGTGGCTCCATGGCATCACCTTACATCTTCTTACTTGGATACTTCTGTCAGGGGTGGTTCAAGTCCCTTTGGGTGGAATTGTCAAGCAATTGTTTAGAACATTGGGCTAAACTTAGCATTTTTATCATCTACATGGAAGGGTTGGGAGGTAGGTGGGTTGGTCTTATAATTTTGAAAAAAAGAACATTATGTTCACTTTCAGTTTTGCCTTTCCAAAATGGTGGTGTACAACGACAGCAAATTATTAAAGAGAAACGACTGCTATATTCTTATTTGACATAGAGATTTCATCTATGAGCATCAAGGATGGCTCCATAAGATCTCGGTAAAAGGTTGTGATGTCAGTTTACCAGATACCTTATCAAACTCTCCACTCAACTGCCAGCACCTGCGGCTTAGATTTCAGGGCTTCCTAATTGATTGTAATTGAATTGTCTGCTGGCCTCAGAGGAAGACTTGAACATGGTGCTGATGTTCCAGTGTTTCAGAGCAACATGATGCTGGGAGCCAGACTGCGCAGTGCTGCTAATTGATGGATTATACTAATCCTCACCCTGGAGACCAGGGATTATAGAACTTAGATGAAATGGAATGGACTGTAAAGATGGAGTATTTGAACCATGCGGAGTGTCCCATCATCATATTTTTATGTCATCACTCAATACACAGAGATCAGTTTGTGAAACAATCAAATCTTCAACGAATCACAAGGTAGAAAGAATGTCTTAAAAGTAGAATTTAAGAGTCTACTTTATGGTGCCATGTCTCCTGCCTCTTATCTTTAAAATCGAAGTCTCACCATAGCATAATCATCCCTGTAACCTTCACAAGACTTTGTAAACTTTGTTGGCCTCAGATTGATGAATATGAGCATATCTTGGTCTCTGCATGCAATTCTGGTAAGTCAGAGTCAAGACCACGTATACATGTGATACATATCTGAAGGGCAAGAACTGAAAACACAAAGCTGACGACTCTTTTTTTTTCATGAATGACAAAGTGGAAGGGAAATCATTCTCTCTAGCAAAAGATGATCTTCTGAAGGGCTGGTTTTGGTTGACATTGATCCCAAGAGGTGTGGTCTGTCAGTAAGGAGAGATTTATCTACAGCGAGCACCTGTCAGCAGGCTTTTATCCCGGTGTGACACAGGACAGGACGTGGGGCGATGACAGCCACCATCATTCATCTCCTGGCCCAGGCAGCAGCCACAGGGGCGTGCAGTCCGCTCCAGCGAGAGGGAAATTCTTCTGGTTGTCTGATCACACCATTGATGTGATGTCTGTTCACTGGGTTTTACATCCTCGTCTCCTTTACTGCTGCCAAGCGGGGAGATTTAGGAGTGTTTTATCGCTGTGTGACACGGGAAAAGTCCTCGGATCAACGTGTCACATTTTCTTCTCCTTTTAGAGGTGAAACCACTGATAGCCTGGAGACACGTTATCTCCAATGGAATGGTAAATCTGACGGACTTAAAAGGACACTAAAGGCCAGGGGAAGTTGCAGTGAGATGTAGACGGTAGACAGTGAACTTTTCTTCTCTACAAAAGTGAGTGAAGCAATCACAACTCCTGTTTTGCTCTGTAGTTTTATGGAAGTTGATAAACAAGCAATACCCGAGACTTAAAGGTAAAATGATCTTGTGTCGTCTTTCATGACCTGGATAACACCAGCGTGCCTGTATATAGAGTATGTGAAGAATATGTGATGACATTGAAGTTGCACACGTACCTTCTAGTGCCATCATGGATCGCAACTCTCGGTTCAGAAGGTCAAATCTCTTCTCCAGATCATCTTCCTTCACCCTGTGGGAGGGTAACGTGTGAGATGTGAACACAGATGTAGGAGCTGAAGAGCATTCATTCAAAACTATTCGACCAACTTATACACATTTCTTTATAGTTACTTGAAAACAACTTTTGTTCAATGAGGTAAGCTCATACATGTATATTCTTGTATTGTGTAGCAAAGACTGGGAAGGGGGCACAAATGTATTGAAAGTGATCATTAGAGCTCTGTGACAATACAGCAGCAATGTGTGGTCCACTCCTGATATCATTCCCAGCGGGGCACTCTTCAACATACACTACTTGTGTCTACAAATCCTGACCTTACAATAAGCAAGGTCAATCCCAATTGTCCTTTTTAGTACTTACTACCCGACCCTTTACCAAGTTGAAGCTACTCTGAACAGCCTGTTGACTGCCCTGTCTTTGTGGTCCTCAGCAGGAGTTCAGGCTGAATCCTGACATCTTCTAGTGCTAACTGTGAATGTGTTCAGACAAGATGGCAATGGAGGAGGTCATGCAACTTGCCACCACAGTATACATCTGTATCTATATAGCCAGTATAACCGCCATTCGGCGTAACACACCAGCTTCGCAGGCACGCATAGGTACATGTACATAGCTAACATCTGACTGTGGACATGGCTAACATTTGACAGTGTTGGGGAAACCATTTTTACACCACTGTTTTTGGGTGTTACAAAGACAAGTACAATGTCACCCCTATCAAGTTCAACCTTAGAATCTCAGAATATGAAGTTCCAAATGTGTCTACAAAAGTGTATTAAAGATATATGATGATTAAAAGCTACAAATGGGCTTGAGGAAATGCCATGTGCAACAGGTAGAATACTCAAACTCTTAATTATTCGGGTGCACTTACTTAAGTTCAGAAAATAAGAAGCACAGTATACTGCCGGCATCATTCACATTACCTTCCTATAATAATCAAACCCCTTTCATTCTCTTTAAAAAAACATTTGCTTCTACATCTAACCATGTATTCTGCCCAACATGGGATCAATTGAGGGTCATAAAAATCTGCCATGACAATCTTTAATCATCAAACACGATTAAGATGTTCAGAAGTATGTATCGACTATCTCCTTTCTTGAATGGCTCATCCAGCAGAGCGGCATGGACCACATATGCTACCCAGCCATGTAATACCTCTCTATATTAGCTCTCCTGATCAGCTTGTGGGGGATGTCAGCCCTTAAGTCTCCCTCAATAGGTATAAAACTGTGTAAAGCTGGAGTTAAGTTCTTCAGATTTGAGAGTGAAATCGGCCAGAGAACATAGACTCATCAGTAAAATCTATCTTAATACCGACACAGGAAGAAGGCTTACACAAATGTGATAGTCTTTGAGCCTCCTTCTCATCCTCTCCAGATCTGTCCTGATCTGCTCCAAATACAGTCTTATACCTCTATAGCTTCTCTACTTTTGAATTAATAATACCACATATCTTTCCTTAGCTTTATTTTTGCATTGTTGCTACATAGTAAAAAAGACCTTCATAATATATTAAAGCGAATAGATAAACAATATCTTATAGAAATAATTGGGTCACTGACAATATTCTATATGGATAAGAGAAGAAGATGGACTTACAAAATGTTGAGTTGTGTCTGCCTGCGGATCAGGGCGTTCTTCTTGTTGACCAACAGGAACCACTCCTGCATCAGTCTCTCCTCATCTTCCTTGTTAGAGGCTATGTCACAAACAAAATGAAAAATAGCTGCAGTCAGCAAATGTGATTCCCATCAACTACATATAACACAACATATCTATATAGGTGTAGTTACTGCACGTTATTCTAGGTTTCACAGATTCTTAGATATTTTAGATAAGTGCATAAAATCAGTCTACACAAAGTATCCTGAGCCCTTCAGAACAGTCTACTAGAACACATCAATCTTACAGCATCTACAGAGATGATAAAGAAGCATGACATGTGTACATGTATGTGTGTGTGTATGTGTGTGTCTTGCAGATAAAAGATGTATCTAATCATGAACAATATTTCTTTGATTTGCCATCAGAAATACGACTTAAGTGAGAAAAAATGGGTGATGTCTAAGTGTACAGCTTTTTTTCTGAACAATGTCAGTAATTCTTAGGTATGTCGTGACTCAGACCCAGTGAACAGATAAATAAGATATGTAGTCTGAAGTGGTACTAATTTACTGAGGATGACTGTCTCCTATTGTGTCTCTGAACTAATTTTTCCTGCTCTATGAGGCTCCAACGCCACATGAACCTCTCAGCGGTCCAGACATGCTCACTGATCTCAACCAAAATGAGCAATTTCCCAGCAGGGCTCTGCAAACTGTCTGTGGAGCGAGGCCCATGACATGTGACAGGTACAAGAAAGAGGACGAGTGTCTCCCCGCTGTTCCTGCATCCGCACCATTGTGCCGATCGGGAGGGGGGCTCGTGGAGTGGCCTGCCCTAATTTCTCACTGTCTCCTCCTCTGGACACCTCCCCACTGGGACATCAGACGGGACAGGACAATTTGGCCCTCATAATGAGGTTTGGATAATCTGGCTGATTATCTCACACTGTATACCTCCCCCTCTACCTGTTCCCATTATCAAACCAAACATCTTTTATATGATGTCAGCTCTAAATTTGCCAGGATTAAATCTGCTCAGCAGTAATATCCTGACCTGTATGATACAGTCTCTGTGGGGATCACACCTCCAGGCAAACACCTGACAGATGGGACTACACATTCAGTCTAGTACTTTCTTCCTTAGTACGTTCTACCTCAGGGAAGAAAGTACAGGATATAGGATATATGCGGGAAAAGTTGACGCGGCAACATTTTTGCCTTTCACCTGGAAGACTGTGAAACATGCAGAAATGCAAAAAATAACAAGTTTCCAGGTTTTTCAGCTTCAGATAGATAAAAAAGTTTTCAGAGCTACACATGTAACGTTATAAGCTTTTTATTCAAAACATGTTGGGTATACTCTAAAAAAACCCATCTCAGGTCAGATAGTTAAAAATTGACCCAATCATATTGTCATCTAGCAGTAAATGTGACAGTCTGCTCAGAGAAATGTAAACATATGAAGAGCTCCAGGTGTGACAAGCCTCAGTCAGTCCTAATGTAGACAGAGACGGGTGGACTCTGACATAAGGGTGGCATCAGCCACTTTTAGTATGCTTGTTCCAGACCTTATTATCGGTAAAAGAAACAATGCTTTTTCATCTTCCTCACAATAGATTCCATTTCTCATGACTTAAAAAAACTTTTCTGGAGTCAGTCAGTATAGTTTTCCCCGGTAATGCAGCTACTTTCACATCGCATGCAAAGAGAGTTTGACTAAGTTGTTCGGCCTTCAGCCTTCCTCCTCACATGACCCTTTGGGCACCTCTGAAACATCATCCCAATCAATTCATTTTGGGGATTTGTCCCCCCAACTGGACTAATACTAATAGGCGAGTGGGTTGCGTGCTACTTTCAGCTTTCCTCATATAATATGCAGGGAAATGAAGTCAGCACTGGATAATCCCTGCATACATAATGGGGGCTACGCAGCAAGGTAGATGGCTCAGCCCCGTGGTATGGCTTAGGATCACTGTGCTTCCAATTTCCTCCTGCTGTCTAAAACATAAGGCTCTCCTCTCCCTGTTCCCTCCGGACATACCATCCTTGATGTACTGTTCATCAGCTTTGCCTCCACCCTGCAGGGGGGTCTGCAAATGTCTGATCACCTGTTGGCACACTTTGACTCTTCAGGTCCTAATTGATGAAGAATAGGATTTTCTTTTCCCTATTTCCTCTCTAAAATGACTCCTTGATTTCCTCAGTGGCACAGCTTACTGAACAACCCACCAGTTTTGCTCCAGACAGGTGTATGCAGAAGTTATGGCCCCAAAAGGTTGGGCCAGAAATGACATTGTAAACTTTGTCAATTTGACTCCCTTTCTATTCTTGTCAACTGAGAAATACAAAACAACGACACATGTCTATCATTATGATACACCGTTGCTTAACATTTGTAAATAACACAGAGGAAAGTTTCCTATATTTATTTAAATATATACATCAAACTGTATGAAAGGTAGTTCTTTTGGCCATGTATAAAGACGCAATTACAGTACTCTGCAAATGTCACTTGAAACTAATCTCCAAGCAGATCTATAGGTTGCATAAAGACCGTATCAAACTGGCAGAGAAAGTACGTTTTGCAACCCAAGTATTTGGATTGCTTGGATTGCATTACAAGCTCCTTCTTCCAGTTGGATACGGTTTTTGCAATCCATTGGGTCTGGTTGGAGACTAACTTGAAACAGCCTGCACCTGTTTATATGGTCCTCGTGCCGTTCACAAATCAATAACGGACTTACCAACTGTCAATCACAGAATCATGACTGACTCACAACAGCAGGCTTTCTCCTTATGATACTCCAGTGAGCAAGTCTTTACAAGAAGACAGTGTGTTAGGTGATCAAGTCAAGTTCTATCGTTTTAGTTATCAAACTTGTGTATCAAAATGAACAGTTTCCTGTGCAAGTTGTTATGATTAACCATACTGGCAGTACGGGAACACCCACAATTGTAGGTCTTAGTTCCATGACAGTATGTGCTAGCTTAACATTCATGTACCAGTTGGGAGAACTTAAACATGACAATGGATTAAACAGTTCAGGACTATGAGGAGACTAAAATTTTTAAACCCTTTACCACGTCTTCTTGTGTATACAATAATAATGCTCTATGCCAATAAGGACGAAAAGTTACAGTAACACTGGCCTCTTGACTGGCAAGTTAGAGAAGGTTGACTACCCCCTCAGCAACACTTAAGACATTGAAGACTATATTGTTGTTTAACGACATTGACAAGTGTAGATAACAGATCACCAAAAGCCTGTAGAGAAGAGGGTCATGACCATGAAGAAGATGCTTCATGATAAAAGTAGTAGATGGAGGAAAGAAGATGTTGATAAGTGAATCATGTGGGTACTGCTGTCAGCAGAGGAGGATGATCCGCCAGCATTGCATGTGTGTGGAATGTAAACACTGGACCAATACATCTTGTCTTTGTCAGCAGCGGACAAGAATTTATAGCCCTGCCATCCCAGCAAGGGGATTAGGAATAAACCATTAAGCTTTCTGTCAAAACACACTGCTAGATTAATACCTCAGCACCAGCATAAGGCTGTGTGTCCCTCCCCTGGTACACACATAATATCTCCTGCCCTGCCGTAATCTCTCCCACCTGGCATCCTGCCCTTCAACTCGCGACAAGGTCAGGAAATTATCTCTTCACATTACTCATGGATTAACTCCTCAGCACCGCCACCCTGACAGAGATGTTACCCCTGGAGACCTGCTTCAACCACGTACTGCAGAGTCAAGTTAGAGATGACTTTCCTAGCTACCTTCTACCAAAGAACTTTCTAGAAGGGACTTTTGAGTGACAAATGTCTGATCAAACATTTGCAAAAGACGATGCAATGTGATTATAACCTGCCGGACATCCTAAAACTTTATAGATTTCCACGTGTAGACCCCTATAGCTCAATAACATAACACTGCTACTGTTGCTGCATGTGTGCATTTGTTTGACAATGTACAATTGAATTATGACCGCTTTTAATGCAAAACAAACACATCAAAACCTTGATAATTGAAGAAGATAAAGATTTACTTAGCCTTCTCTATGAAGAGATTGACAGAACTGAACAACCAGGCTAACAATAACATTGTTATCACCCCCCAGAGATGGATTAAATAAGCTTTCAGCCTTGGTTTTCACAGGATAAACATACCGGAGCCGTAAAATTGAATCTGGGACAGGTGCAAAGTCTCCAAAAGATAACTGATAACAAAAAGGGAAAAAAAGGATGCAGGATAATAATTCTGCCCTGACATGAACGTGAATAGGATGGAGCGAAGATGGGGGAAAAGGTACGCTACCTTTGTCATTCATCGCCGTCCGCAGCTGCTTCTCCAGGGCAGCTGCCCTGTCGTCGATCTGATCCTGCTCGTTGTCCAAGGCACACAGTTCACCCGTCACATACTCACTCGCGCTCAACATGTCCTAGTGCGGGGAGACAGGGGTGGGGCATGAATACTTGCTCAAATTGTGCCTCAGTTTCACACATATCCAATGTCAAGTGCAAGATTTGCCTGAACTAGAATATGAAGAATGTTTCCACTTTCTGGTCACAACCTTTTTCTATGGCAGGTTCAACAATAGAGGGAGTTTATGTTGATATATATGACAGGAAATGTAAACAACATAAAAAGTGATGCTGGGACCATCCCTACCTAAAGCTTTTGTCTGTTGTAGTTTGTTGCACTATACATGTAGGTCACAACATTTTATGCATTCATTGACATACACCTGCTTCAGCTCCAGTGATGGGCTTTATCAAAAGACTTACATCGCAGATAATTTACTATCAAGGAATGCAACCTGACACGACAATCACCAATAAGCACTTTGGGCAAAGGACAAAAATACTGTATACCAACATAGTTTCTTGGTATAGTACACTGGACATTTTGATAAAAGAATCCTCATTATTCTGTTTTGAAATGAAATTTGTTTCAACATGTTTTGAAAATTGTAGAAAAGTATAGCACTGTAGATATCCTTTAAGCTATCATCTTGAATTCAAGACTATCAATGTTAGCTGCACAGTGATCTTTGCCCTTTCATGGAACATTTTGGTAGAAGATACTCCTTGTTTGTACCTGGGAGCGATTATTTGTCATGTATTTGCAATGCAGGTATGCCTCTCACAACAAAAATGACCATATAACAGAGTTGTAAACATAGAGACATGACTGACTTGCTCCTCTGGTTCCTGTTGAGGTTCATTTTCTTCTGTGAGTGGGCTTGCTGCCCGTCCTTCCATGATGTCACTGAAGGACTGCAGTTTTGTCCTGGAGGTGGGGGACACCTTGCTGGGACTGTCTCCCTCCCCACCCTTGGTGCTCTTCTTGCTCCCCTCCCTCCCCACATAGATGACAGCTCCAGGCTCGTAATTCTGGGCATCATAAAGAACGGTATGACTCGTTAGGCACGAAATACACTTTCTCATGCACAAGATATGGAGAAAATGTCAGTACACGAACATGTAAACAGCTGTTTTTGTTTTAATATACACGCAACCACTAATGCAGCAAAGACATATGTGTGCTGAAATACAAGACTTTGTTTTACTTGGTGCTATCTCCATAGTACTCCTTTCCTCAGCAATATTACAAAAAGCAAATTTGGCAAACAGTAAATTTCTCTACTAGCTGGATTGCTGATGTGCTTGGTTCTAAAAGTTAATGATCATAGATTTTATGGATGGTGCACAGGCTCCCTTTTTCCACAATGCAAAAACAGATGCAAGGGCAGGGAAGAAATGTAGAATCACATCAGATCTACACTTGATGCAGCAGCTCATCAGCAGGTAACCCACACCATACCACACCAAGTGCAAGCAGTGCAAATGCTGAAAGCAAACAAACAGTTCCACCATGACACCCTACCTCAGGTGACCTTGTCTGCCAAGTCATGTTACAGGAGTGAAAAGAAAAACACCCATAAATGTCACCACCTAATAAACTTGGAAGGTAGCTATTAACAGAGAAAGTATAAAAGTGTTCCATATCAAGAATAGGTATAAACATAGCAAATGTGTAAAGAATGACATATGCTTCACCTTGCCTTTGACATTCAGAATTAGTTACTTGGAAAGATGCTTCTGTCATGTTAAATCACATAAAATATAGAGAAGAAGTAGAGCTTGCTTGATGACACCAAATGAATATGTCTTTATTTTTCTTTTTGACACACACACAGTCCACTTACCCTCTCTTTCTCCAGTTTGTTGGCAGTGTCAGCGAGAGTGTTGGCCAGACCCGGCCGTGCCAACATCAGTTTCTTCAGCTTTAGGTCTGCCCTGCTGGCACTGCCACGCCCACTGCTCATCCTGTTCAAGGCACCTACACAGACAGCAAGTCTTAGAAACTACCAATATCCTTCCTTGGGGTCCCAGTAAAAGATATGAAAACTTAAATTAGGAACTACGATTAAACACAAAGCAGAGGGGGGACTAATCAACTGGGTAAAAGAAAACTTTGGCAAAGGTTTCTTTCAATGTTCCATAAATGTATTTGGCAGCAATAGTCAGACTACCAAGTAACAACTGGGTTAGTTTTTTTCTTCACGCATATGCAAAACACTTCAGGGACAGTTCCAAGGAAGGGAGAGTAGGTTTAAAAGCACACTATGCTCACCTATAAGATCTACGGCCAGTCAACTTAATGTCATTACTGAAACTGTGCCAACAGAGTGTGATTAAAGCAAGGTGGAGAAGGCAACCAAAAAGGCCATTTAACACAACAAACAACAAAGATGAAGACAATAAGCAAAAGTGACAAAATGTACTTGGCTTTCTTTATGTCCCATCTAAGTCCGTACATGAAAATAATTGATCTTGTGTTTGTGATATGGAACTGATGTTTACATTCTTCAGTTTCTGTGTATGAAAGATATGCTTACAGACAGATATTTCATGCATGTATGAATGCATAACTGTCCAAGAACATGCAGGTAGATGTACTTCATACTACTGTGATGGGACATAACAAAGCAGCGGAAAACTTATACAGCTGAGAAGTGGTTAATTGAATATGAGAAAAAGTGTTAAAGAAACAAAAAGGGATAGACATACCCTCACCCGAACCTGAATCAGGGCTTTGACTCTGGCTTGGCACCTTGGACCCAAACTGATAAAACTGAAAGCCTGGGAAGTGGTGAAATGGCATGATATATGGCATGTGGGGTTGGTTTATGTGGTGTCGGGATACACAATGGGGAAAGGAAAAAATAAAGTCAAGTAAGCATAGACAAGAGGCAAACACAAAATCCTTCACCATAGGTTTAGCAACACCTCTTTGTAGTTAGTTTTGTGTAAAGTTATATGGTACCTGTAGAAATAGTAGCTGTTGTGCAAAAAGTAACTGCCTAGTTGTGAATGTCAAAATTAAGAATTTGGAGGATTTTCAAAAAGCAAATGAACTGGCAGTCATAGAGATGAGGAAGCATATCTTGAAAAATCGTGGTTGAATCACCTTGAAATCAATCATAGTAATAGTAATTGTAACAATTCATTCCACCGACAAAATAACAAACTTTGCTTCAATTTCTTCTCTTAATTAGTTCATTCAAGAATGATTGGAATCGAGAGTTGATTCACAAAAAGATCAACTAGTAGATGAGGAAAGGCACCCAAGAAACAAGGGTGATGATGAATTTGACAGTGATTGTGAGATTACTTTGAACAGAGTAACAAATGACTGATCTGAGGATCACAAGATAAAGAGGAACCCTTCTAGATTGGAGATCAACAGAGCCCTCTTCCAAATGGCGTTGGAACAGCATGTCAATAAAATCCACAGCAATTGTAACACAATACTGCAGATAACCACTCAACAGAGCCCCCTTCCTTCTGGTACTGGTATTGCACATATTGTTTTTTGCACTTCAATTGGTCATGTTGATAGAATCAAACAACAAACAAAAAAAACAATTCTGACAACTTGAAGCCTGTGATGGCTATTCCCAAAAGTTTGTGGTGATTGGGATAAACAAAATCAAGGGAGGTCTGACAATTCTACAGTCAGGGCCTACAACAATGATCAGTAGATACATCTTTTAACTTCTCACAGTAAATTTTTCAGAACAGTAATTATCCCAACTAGAAATGACATTTTTATAACATTGTGTAAAACATATTTCTCCACAGCACAGCCTGGCCTTGTAAGTAAGTACCTGCAGCAGACACAGATCTGGTCACACCCTTGTGCTGAGAAGTGGAGCTGTCCAACCCTGACAGCTGGGGCTTGTTAATCCCAGCACGGGCTTCAGCGATCAGCAACCTGGCCCGCTCACGGAGCTGTCTCTGTCTCTCCTCCTCATCCTTGGTAAATGAAGAAACAAAGATATGGAAGTTACTCTGGTAGACTGGACAAAATGATGCTGATTTAAACTTGCTGCAATGTAATTGCTAATTCTGCAAAATTTTCACTTTCAAACTTCAACAAACCAACAATAAAATTTGGTGATGAATCAGAATGATGTCTATGGAATTGAATAACTCCTTTAAAATTACATATAAATCTATATACAACATCTTAAAGCACGGGGAAGGAAATGAAAGAGTAGGACAAGAATGAAATGTAAGATGGAATATTTAGTAGCCCATACCTCTTCATCAGGTGATTCCAACTAACAAGTATGAGACAGCACAAGAAACAAATGGTAACAAGATGTCAAGTAAGTTAATGTGTTAATGCCCATCCACCATTGAGAGGGTTACTTATAATTAGTACAGCTGAGGTTATGAGAAATGTGAAAGGAGCTGTGGTTACAATTATTCTCCAAAGGTATTTAGTACAATATGCACCATCTAATTAATCAATGATGGAAAACGCATTTAACTGTCACAGTACTCTTTCATTTTGTGTAAATTTGCTAGAGCTGAACACATTTTGTAATACCAAGGCAGTTATCAAGGCTCAGCATGAAGAAATTATAATTTTAGGCAACTCTTCAAACCAGGGTTTGTAATTTTCATTAATACATAATGATAATAGATGGAGTAGTCTGGCTTACATTTACAGGCCTGGCTGAGTCGGTAGCGCGCCTCTGTATCGCAGCTGACTTCTTCTCAATAGCGTCCTTCCGCGCCTGCTCCAGCAGAAGACGTGCTCTTTCCTTCAGCTCATCATGTCTCGACAATGGGCCCTTAGAAAATCAACAAAACCTTCAATAACAAAAACCTAACTGACCATTACAAAATTTCAAACAAAGCTGTCATCATACAATATCCAGAGTTACGGCTTTTAGTATCTACAACCACTATGATCCAATAAATAAGAAAAAGGAGTGTCTTAAGGATATTCTAAAGAATTGAAATTCAGAATACAACATCTACAAAAGTCAAGAGGGGCTTACGTCTTGGAAACTAGCAGACTTGGGTATCTGAGGAAGTGTTCTTTTTGTTTTAGTGGTCTCCTGAAAAAGAAGATGCCTTTATTGTATTGTATTGTATTGTATTGTATTGTGCTGCATTATTTTTCTCTGCCCACAAAACAGAATTAACATTCTATTGACATGGTAAAGATGTCGTACAAAATATGCAGTAGTTCTATTTCAATATAGGGGAAAATGTAATTATTTGTCCATGTATCATTGTTTCTAAAGTTCCCATCTTACCTCTGTTGTGTCTGTGTCAGGCTCCTTGTCATGGTCCTTACTTTTCCTCTTGAAGGAAGACCTCAGCTTCTGTGCCAGCTCACCCTTACCAAACGACGGCGTGTAGGAGAAGCCAAACTTGGTAGGAGACTTCTTCTTGTCTCCCTCATCCTCACCATTCAGCTGGTCCTCTGTAACGGGAGATCCCGGCCCCTCGCTGCCT
The DNA here is from genome assembly GCF_035083965.1 of Branchiostoma lanceolatum. Lineage (NCBI taxonomy): Eukaryota > Metazoa > Chordata > Leptocardii > Amphioxiformes > Branchiostomatidae > Branchiostoma > Branchiostoma lanceolatum. The sequence goes on along the minus strand of NC_089725.1, from coordinate 21,692,576 downwards.
GATCCACTCGTGTGTCTCTTCTTCTCCCCCTCCACACTCCCGCTCCTGTGCCGGTCCTTTTTACTTCCACTTTTTCTTCTTTTCCTTTCACTGACTTCCCCGTTGGCCATGCCTTCAGGGCTCTCAGGCCCATGAGAAGTGGGTGAAGAAGGTACATCTGGTTCTGTGGTAGGTTCTACACCACCGAGGTCCTGACCATTTTCTGTCTCTTCTGGCTCTCTGGAGCCGATTACCTCCTGGTTAAAGGTGTCGGGGGAGATGGCTTCATCTGTGCTGAAACTTCCTACGATGTATTTACTGTTCTGGCTAGAGTCCTCCAGGCCAACAACCTATGGGTGAAACAACCAGTGCAGAACTATAATACATGTAACTGACTGCTTAAAAAGTTTAAATAGACTATGATTATTGTTTTCAACCGTGCAGTACTAGATGCCTCTTTGTCACAGTCTGACAAACAGGCATGTAGTACTGCACGGTTGAAAACAATAATCATAGTCAACAGAACAGGAGTTTTACAGTTCCAGAATATAGCAGCAATCTGAAGGATTCAAAATCTAGCGGTCACCAAAACAGCCTATACTGGACTTCATGATTAGTTAGTAAACACTGACTCTTATATCTCCCACTAGAGCGTGTTGTTTCCTTGCTCACCTCCAGCTCCTGTCCTGTGAAGTGTGTCCTGATCTGGTACAGATATGTCATCACAGTCAGCTTGTCAGGCACAGCTAGCAGCACCATGTCAGATGGCTCCAACAGCTTGGGGATTCCCACCTCTGCAAATCCCTCGTAAGCCTACAGGGGGAGCACATCAACTGACTCATGAAAATCATCTTTGACTGCAACAATACTAGCATATCTGCCTGAATGCATCATACTTCTCTTTCAATATGTAACCTGTGAAGCTAACTGCATGTCTGCTTTTAAGACCTTTGAGGACTAACCTGTTTTGATTGTGATTCTTCTTAACTTACGAAGCACGATTTACTGATAGAAACAGGTTTTACAGGCTTCCAGACAGAATAGTTGAGGCTAACTGGGCTACTGAACATGAACAAAGATTTAGATTGAAATAAATGAATTAGGGTTCAAAAGACATATGAAGTGTGCTACTTTCAAAAGCTCAATATCATTTTCTGTGTTAAAATTTAATCATTCTTTATGACTTTCTAGGCTAGTGAGAGTAAGACCAACATGAAACTCACCTTTTTATTGTTTCCTTTGATGTCGTGAGGTGATAAGGAGGAAAAATCACTAAGAAAGAAATAAAAACTGTTAAACACACTTGACTTTTACTTGAAAGGCATTGCAATGAAGAGATTAGAATCAACAAATAGACAGAATACTTGAGGCTTGCTTTAAAGGCAACCAAAGCAATATTAGGGCCCAAAAAATGGAAATAAAAAAAATGCTGAAACTTTTTGCTAGTGATGTTTACTAACACTGTTAAGCATATTTCCATAATATCTTCATACTTTGAGCATTCTAAAACCGTGCAAAAACGTGCTGTTTGACGATCCCCTTAGTTTCGTGAGCCTACAAAAACCCGATGATGATTTTCAGTGAGTTCTCCATCACAAAGATGTCGTATTTTTGCATCATGGACATTAACATTAACAGAAATGACCAAATAAATTTACTTCCAAAATCCTATTTTCGGGCCCTAATATTGCTTGGGTTTCCTTTAACATTTGCAACTACCTGCAAGAGTAGCAGTCACAACTAACAAAATCAACATATCAAGCAACGGCCATCGTTTGAGAATACTATGTTAAATTTCAATCTAATCATCACTGCTGTCTCACTGCCACCATTGACTTATAGTAGGAGGTAGTAAAATATCTAGAAGAGGTGAAAAATCATGTACTCACATCATGTTAGGCTGGAAGTGATGTAGGATGGCACAGAAAGCGAGGCCATTTCTCCAGGACGTGGTGAAATTGGTAACTTTGACTCCACGGTAACCCTTGGTGGCTTCCTTGCACCACTCCAGCAGGTCTTGTGTTGCAGAGGGCTTCTTACTTGCCTTTGGAGTGCTCTGGATAATGTACAAAATGAGGTTAAACACTAAACTTAAAACAGCTTTTCATGAAGGCAGGATATAAGATAAACATCACTAAGCTTGACCTTGCTGGAACATAGCACTTTATTTCTATTTCTAAATGCTGTCAAAACAAGGAAGTGTTTTCAACAAGTATTTCTTCAATTCTTATTGTACGATTATAGTACTACATAAACCAACCTCCTCAGTCTTGTTCTCTTTCTCTGCTTGTGAGGTGTCAATCTCTTTGGGAGATTCCTTCTGAGATTCCTTCTTTTCCAGACTGCTCCTTGGCTTGGGTGTGGGAGTCTTGGGGCTAGGTGGTCTGGGGGCTTGCTTCTTTGGTGATGGTGTCTTCTGTTCTTTTTTGCCCTCTGAGGACTTTCTTTTGACAATATCTACACTCTTCTCCTCTTTTGGTGAGGGTGGTGTGTGGAAGGGGTTGCTTCTACATATTCAAAACAGGTATAGAGTACATTACAACTCTTGACTAAATGTAATAAAAGTGTTATGACAGGTGTAAGAGCTGAGTGAAAACTTTTGTTTTATTGATTAGTAAGTAAAGAGAAAGAAGGTAATTTCTGTGTATACTCCAAAATCATTCACACCAGAACTGAGGAAGGTAGGATAATCACATTGATGGCAGCTAATGGAAATAAAGAAGATGTCCAATTGATGATAATGTTAGTACATGATGAAAGACCACAAAATGGAAACTTGCTACAGGATACATCCCACACAACAGGTCTAAAAGAAGACAGGAAGGAGGACAGTACTCACTCATCAAGCTCTTCCTCCACCTCACATGGTTTAGAGTCTTTCGACCCTTTCACCTTGTCCCCACCACCTCCAAACCCAAACAGATACCTGGACAGGTCCACCCCAGAGTCCTTGTCTTTGTCCTTCTTCTTCTTCTTCTTCCTCTTGGGTACTTTGGGAAGAGGATCGGCCTTGCTCTTGGCTGTCTCCAGCCCTTCTGTGGATCCTGATTCGTCAAACGGATTTAGTGGCTTACTGGGCTCATCAAAAGGATTTGTTGTCATCTCTGGCTCTTCAAATGGATTTAGAGAATCTTTTCTTTGGGGTACTTTGATGTCTTCTGTAAAGGGATTTTTCTCCTCTTCATCATCCATATAGGGAATGCTTTCTTCAAAGTCGTCACCAACTGAGGCTTTTGGTGAAGACGTCACCTTGCACTTCTGGAAGAGGGAAGCTGAGAAGGAATGACAAGTAGTAGTCAGATGCATGCTGAGAATAAACGTCTGCATTCTTCTATAACTACCCCTATTCATACTACTGCACACTATGAGCCCTTCTACACCAGATAAGAGGGTTTTTTTCTCAACTGCAAGCTGAAACACCATGCATAGGGAGCCAAGAAGAAGATGAAAAAGTATTCCACAACATGCCATAGGAAGATACATCAACAGCATGGATACAGGCCTGTTCTTACAGACTATGAAGATGGAAAAGGAACATTGACATGGAGATTGACAGGTAACAGGACAGGCTTGGGACAGACTGTTAGTTTGTCAGTAACAACCACTGCACAGAACTATAGTGCTACAGATATGGTATGGTATGAGTTTGTGTTACCGGGCAGTACATTGCACAGAAAGTATTGGTAGTAAATGCACAACAATGACACACGTAACTGGTTATCACACTTAACAGCAAATATGCACACAAATGCCATGCACTCTGAGATGATAGCTGGTAACAAAGTAAGACAGGTCCACATGACAGAGACTGAGAGGGGAAGCACAGCGCACATACAGATTTCATCCATGGCTGTTTCAACTGGCGGTGAGGGAATGTTTTCTGGGTCCTTATCCCAACTCAGCTTACTTGGAAGTCCGGCATTTTCAGAGTCATCTTCATTAGTTTCTGATTGGTTTGCATCGACAGGCTCGTTATCATGTCGTGAATCACTGAGAGAATTGCGGGATGTGGCATCAGGGGCTCCCATAGAGGTAGTGTCATTCAGGGGTTTAGCAACGGCTTCATTGTGAACTGTTGCTGAAAAATCAGAATGTTGGAAAGTCCTGTATACAGTAGGAACTTTGTAACATGGATGCCATCCTAATTAGTTCACGGCTTACACAAATGTCTTCTTTCACAGTCACTACTGTCTGTGAAAGTAGACACAAACTAGCCAGCATGGCACCCAGGTTAGGGTTTTCTCTAAAATGATTTCCAGCAATCTAAAAGATGTCTAACAGACTGTCAACTGGTGCAGGCAGCATTAAACAGCTATGGGCTTGACATAAGAAAAACACACATCAAACATGGTAATTGCTCCAAAAACATTGCATAGTACATGTAGCACATAGCATGAAAAGTTTTTTCTCTCAGCCAGCAGAAAGATCAACATAGTGAATGCACACTCCCAGTCCTTGACTGTTTAGCTGAAAATTGCTTCAGGTGAATACACAGGAACAGTGAGCTGCATATGAAGCAGCACTACCCACCAAACTGAAAAAAACTTCATGCCCAAAGATACCTTCTGCCATTCCTAGGCATCTGAACACTTTCTGCTCATGCTCACACAAGAAGCATTCTTTTCCAATCTTGTTAACACCAAAACACAGGCTAATAAATGATTAACAAAGGACCTGCTGATAGGTTATCCAGATTTTCAGACACTTTCTTGGGATCACCTTTGTCATCATTGACTGTCGACTGAGGGACACTGAATTGTTTCTCTTGATTACTGACTACAGTGGGAGGTACCACCACTTGAGAGGTACTTGGTACAGGATCATCTGACTCCTTGTACTGCTTTGTCATTTGTTTAACTTCACTGTCTTTCTCAGCTATGGAAGCAAGGAGACGGGTGCTCCAGGTAGTCCTGTCTTTATGGGACTCCTGGCAAGGTAGTACTGTAGCTTCACCATTACGTACTACTATCACTGCAACAGGAATAAAGTCAACATCAGCCATAACCAATGCACCTGTTCTGTATCTTGTCACTTCTGTTTTGGCTTTCAGTACTTTTGAGCTATAACTTAATTGTGTAGAGAGTCTATTTGGCATATTTTTGGTCAGGTTTACCCTTCCTGGGAGTTTGAGACCATCGTACCACCAGACAGAAAATATGACAATTCTATCTGGGTATAAGATCTAGATTATATCGTCAGCTGTAATCGTAGAAAAATGAGACTGCAGAAAAAAAGATGCGATGATCTGAAGCTGCAAAGACAGAAACAGAGCAAAGCATCTGAAACAAAATAAGAACAATCATACCACGTACCTGTTGTGACTTCCTTCGGTTCTTCAAAAGGATTTCCTTCATCTTCCTGTTCTTCATCATCAATCTGTCGTAATTTTGCCATCAAGTCGGCGTATTGTGCGTTCACCTCCTCCCGCTGCGCCGACGTGTCGGCAGTCTCCTCATCCTCAAAGTCATCGATATTGCCAATGTCTGGTTGGTGGAAGCTCATGAGGCTGGCAATACTCTGCATGTCCTCATCACTGTAACACAAGGAGTCACAAACAGGGTTATAACAACAGCTACTTGGATGAACAATCTTGTGGGGTTTTCCTGAGTTATCTCTCTACCTCCCTGCTTCTACTGCATGCTACCTACAGACCCTGTTCCCCTGAAAAGAAGACCTTCCCTGTTAAGAATTAATCCTTCAAGCTCAAGAATTCTACAACAACCTACTCATGCTGAATTCAATATGATTCGTCTACTTGCTACACATACACTTTCCTATCCACAGCTGAGAGGGTTGTGGCCTCTGACAGAGCTCTAAGACATTCTTAAGTCTGGAGTCAACCACACTGGTAGGTTCATAGAAGTGTTCATATCGTCATGTTCAACAAAGAAACAGTGCCAATTGCCTTATTTGTTTATAGTATTCTCAATGATATGTTGAGAGCATCATTTGCTAATTTTGATTAGAATTAGGCTTTGCAAGGATTGAAAGTGATGTGGTTGATTCCATGCTAAGTGGGTGGATGACAAAGAGCCTGAACTGAGACTGGAACAAGGTTGATACAACTAGTCTCCTTACATACAATTCTCCTACATAGCTAATCTATAGCTTTACTGACATGCCACCATATTACACCGCCACACCCTATGGTATGGGAAGGACAACAACACCAGGTTAACTGAGGGCAGACAGGTAGGGTGACAGCTGAGGGCTGTGTGAGAGAGTGCACGTGATGGTTAACACATGGGGAGGTGCTGATCAGGCCCAGTCAAGAGAAAGGTCCAGAAATACCATGAGAAACCCTGGAAAAAGACAGGTCTCGGAGTTAGAATAACAGATCCTTAAGGTCCTACACCACAGGTAATGTTTGTCGTGTGACTCTGTCAACTACATATACAGTTTACCCAGCCAGAGCTGTCATAGAGTTTCTCATGGTACGTGTCTCATCATTGGAACGCCATTTACGCATTGGTAGGTTCCGGAAGAAGGGGACCCGGACCCTTTTCGTAACCCTAGAGGGAAAAAAGGGAATAGTGTTGTACACAATAACAAGCTGGCATAATTAGTAAATGTAAGTGCACTGATAAACATTCAAGTTGCTGATAGTCTGACACCATGGTGCAAGAGTATAGGAAGCAGGATTGGGCCTGATCAATGATCAGTGCAGTGTTAATGTAAGGATGAGAGGCATGCATTACTTCATTACCTTGATGATAATTAGAGTCAAGCATGAAATCCTTGATGTGTCATACTAGGCTTAAATCTTTAGTGTAATAGCCACTAATACATTAGCGATGAGATAAACATATACTGTGAAAGAAAGACATATGTTAGCAGGGGTTTCATTTTCAACCATAAATGGCTGAATTATCAACTGATACTTTGACTTAATTACGTAATCAAGGAAAGGTCTTCACTCGTAGGGCTGCTGGACAGCCATAAGCAACTGAGTTTGAAAATGAAGCCCCTGCGTGAGAAAGCAAGGGGATGAGATGAATCAATTTGTGCATAACCTTAACAAACCACCTGTTTAAAACACCTAAAATTGAGAAGTGTACATCATAGAACTTCTAGCCAACCTCTACTCTATACCACTACACAATCATTGACAAGAATGCTGGACTACATATACATGTAAATACTTCAATATTTTTTATCAGTAATGCATCATATCAACTTCCATGGAGTATTTTCTACACATTTAGTACACAAAGGTGTGGCCTGTCTATTCTAAAATCTATTCTATCCAGTCACTAGTTTCTACAACTTTATCTGTACACATTGTAACTAACTTAGTACCACCTTCACAACAAGACCTGCTCTAATACATAACATCAGGCAACAGATAAAATGTTCAAGTTCAAAAGAAAAACCTGAGTTTTACAACAATCTAATGGAAAACCCCCCAAATAATGTAGTGGTCCACCTGTTGATTGGCAGGAAAAATGCAAGCAGTTGCTTTGACACGACCCTTCCAATGTAAGACCATCTAAACTACTAGCTTGAAACTATATAGTGAAGATTTTTTTGGCTGCTCAAAAATCTTCAGAAATACCCATGAAGAATGGACAAAGACCTAGTTATGCATACCTCTAACTAGAGTTAGAACAGGATTGGCATGAAAATAATAGCATAATAAGTCTCAGAATACTTACGTGGCCTTTCCCTCTCTAAGGAAGACACATGACAGGGTGAAATGTAAGGTAGCAGACACCACTTTCTTGGTGAGTGGTCGGAGCTTGAGCTTGAGCTCCTGTTGAGTTGGGATTGCACTGGCATACTCCCTCATGTTGATGTTGGCTGTGGCTAACTTTCTTCGCTTCCCTGTCTTGGACTCCTTTTAACATTAATGAATACAGAATCTGGTGTTATTTGATGACCATGTTGTCTACAGACAGTAGGAAGAAATGATTAATTTCAGTAAAACTAAGCACAGGTCTGCATTATCATGAAGTTATTTTGCTGCCATGTCTTAAATGTGACCTGCATATCTTGCTCTCCTCCATTGAAAACAGCGCTTAGTATGCTTAATTGCTTATGTGGGCTCTACAAATCATGAAGCTACAAAGGAAATCTCTCTGATGAGTCATACTCACATCCTCGATTACAAATGTCCACTCCTTGTCATCCCACTCTGGGTTATTGGGATCCTGCAAGGGAAAAATACAAAAGTTCTAGAAATGAACAGAAAAAGGCTAACTGAATGAAATCATTATAACGTCAGTAATACGCATTGAAACAAGTAACTGAATTATTACATGCTGAACCAATAAATAAATAAATAAACTGAATAGTAAGTTTTTTTTGCCCGGGCCAATTTGCTTGCAACAGTAATGACAAAGGTTTTGCCAATATTGTTTCTACTTAAAATGCCTGGTAAAAAATAAGAAAGGTGCTACACTGCTACCATTGGCCCATAAAGCTCCAAGATAGATTCAAGGATGAGAATAATTTAAAGTCAAAGCTACATGTATATGACCCACCTGAAAGAGTGTGACTGTTATCTCCACATTCTCCGGTACTGGCCACACCACCGCCCCCCTGTAGGGGTTCTTGATGCCTGGCTGCCATGTGTGCAGCTGGAGAAACAATTTAACATACAGGTGTCATGTGTGGCATGGAATTGCAAGTGGTTGACACTGACAACTTGTTCTTATTATAATATTACACCTTACTTTTTCCTCTGAATACATAACCTTCAATTTTCTTTTGATGTTGTTACTGATGCATTATGCCTTGCAAGTCAAAGCCATTTCATTGTCATACAACAATACTGCTCATAAACACATTAAAAAATTAAACTAAACTAAAGATTGTCTTACTGGTAATACAAAAATAAGATATAACCACCATTGTCTATCAAATCAATGTTTCATAGATGCCAAATGACACTTACTCCAGCAACTGGATAAAATTTACTGTTTCCAGTTGCTTGAGTAACTGTCATTTGGCATATCATATTACTTGGATGCCTAACCTTCATCAATGTTTAATATAAAGCGGTAATGAGATTTCTGTGTATTCTACAAATTAACCCACAAACATACCTTGCTGTAATTCTTACGTATCCTTCTTGTCCACAGCACACAAAGCTTGTTTGGTTGCCTGTTTAGAAAAAAAAGGGGAAAAATCAACAAAATCAGTAAACATGCATGCTAACATAGAGCACTCATTTTTATTTGCTCACACCACTTAGGGTCAAAGTTTAACAGATCAATTTGCTTGTTTTCAAAACTTAATTGTCTATGTCGCACAACTGCAACCAAAGACAGTACCAGTTGTGAAAATATGTGTATAAAAACCAATTGATTTTGAAAACATTAGTGATTTTGTAATCCTTAACTCTATCAACCTCATTCTGAGGCAGCGTTTTGATATTGATTATGGGTTTAGGCAGCCGAGGGAAGGTTTGACCTACTCTCACTTGAAAACACATGTACAGTCTGTACATATATCTAATGAAATATGCCAAAGGGATTCCAGCCGCAGAGGGAAGCCAAAGTAAAATCCATCAGGTCATGCCCTGGACACATGCCTGCCATGCCTCTGACATATCCTATCCTTCACATAGCCTGGTAACCACACCATCATGAGCACCCTGGTATCTCCACCGTGCTGGGAGTGTTTGCTGCCTGCCCAGTTCATTAGCACATGTTGAGGGATTTTTACGGGGTTGATTTCTATCACTTTGCTCACGATGCCAGCAGTGATTAGAAAGGCCAGCTGGAAGGATAGGCTGTGAGAAAAAGGCCATTGCTTGGTAGCTATAAGACTTGCCAAGCAAAACACCCATGAGCCGACCCATTGAGAATGGTTACCAGGCTACCCTTCACTCTCATCAATTTAGACATTTCAACTGACACACATGTAATGATCATGTATATTTTTCTTGATACCGTAAACCCTAAATGTCTTGAATATTGAGCTGGACTTTTTCGTTCATTGTTCCTTTTGCAGCATCACTCTGTGGCAAAGCTGACATTTCAACCACTGGTTATGCATGGAGCTGCAAAATTGATATCCTGCAGTTGAGCCAGCTCACACATGTTTATCAGTTTCCGGACAATGGAGAGTGTTTGATATGATGTGAAACAGTTTCACTTGATATCACAGCTGTTGACTTCCACTTCCCCTTGAGGAAGTAAACTGCACCATTTACCAGTATTCAGCACGTTTCCAGATATTTTGGTCTTATAGTATACAAAATTGCTTCCTTCAGTTGGAGGTAGGGAACAAACAATATTGCTACTAAACCTATAGAATCTCTGTCCTCTATATATACTATTTGTTATGTACAGTCCCTTCCTGTCCTTTCCAGTGGTTATCAAATCATTATTGATTTTCTGACTGCGTCCAATATGTGTAATCCAATTGCCTTGGTGAAAATGGTCCTAAAATCATTGCACTTGTGGTAACTGATTCCATCTACCATTGAACGTGACAACCAGGTCAAGAGCAGGGCCTCTCTTCTGGCCTTGACTCAAATGAGCTGATTAGGACAAATGTTTTTGATCAACCTTTCTTGGGGTCCCTTTCCAGTTTCTGACAAGGGATTTCGTAGATGTTAAACAGGATCCGCAAAAGAAACAAGGTTAGGAACAGTTGTAATAGGCGTTACCATTATGATAACATACATACATTGGTGAGGCCTGTAACATACAATTCTGGGCTGATTTTGGCATGTTCTTCTCATGATGTAGCTGCAGTTGTGGCCAAACAGCTAACATGACAAGACACAATGACATCTGTCTGCTATGTATTAGTACATGATAGCCGATGTTGATATGTCCTTGTAACATGTAAGAATCTATTCAGGGTTAAAATGGAGTACCCACTCTCTGGCCTTACTCTAGAACACAAAACAGTATGAACCAATCATAGTCTGACCTACCCCTATGACCTTCATCTCCAAAAATAACCAATACAACCTACCACTTCTTAGTACATTCCACCGTCAGTTCCTGATATGAGGCGATGAACTGGAATTTGGCCGCCTTCTTGTTGACGCGCTGAAGTCTCTTCCACACAGAGCCCATGTTTGTGACTGCGGGGACTATTGATTGTTCCTTGTATACCACTTGTAATGGACGTTTTTGATCCGACTCAAATAATGCTGGTGGCAGTTGGGTTGAGTGTGTCTAGTTTGCCACAGGTCAACAGCTGGAGTCCGGTATTGTTTCCTAGTAATACATCAGATATTGGAAGGCACAGCATTCCATTTAAGGCCCATTTGTTCAACAGTTTCTATCACTGGGTCATATGACAGACTTGCCGTCCATGAGGCCGTGCTTCTTTAAATGTCCACAAATGCCCGATGATGTCATCACTTCTGCATTGTGTGGAGTTCCTATGGGAAAAGATGGGAAATTTAATCATTGAATGACTCTGAAAGGTTAGGAGCATTACCAAAAATTAACACAACCCAAACAAGTTTTCTGGACCTATTCCAAGGTTATCAACACAGAAATCTGTCATGACTCACAGCTGGCAATGGTGCTGTAAATGCAATTACAGAATAAACAAGGAAGAAAATATTTGCTGACAATGCCTAGCTGTAATGTTCTCTAAGGGACAAAAAAGTATTAAAAAATCTGACAAGAAAAAAACTGCCCTAATGTTCACTTTCATCGGTGGGAAAATTATTGAATATATGTTATAATGTTATTTAATATAGGTTAAGTTGAATGTTTGTTTTCCACTTTTGAATATCTGTACTGCAACTTAAACGCTTGAAATATATTGAATTCGTCCTCCGCATTCCCCAAGAACCCAAGCACCAGTGTACCTTTATACTTCAAGTACTTTTTACAAATTCTGCACAACTGGTATTTGGACAAGTTGAACACTAAAAATCCTGGGTACTAACGTTTTTCCGAACAGTTTCTGAATGGCCGAGTGGCTAGCAGATATAAGATTGAGGGGTCACAGGTTCGATTCCTGACATTCCTGGGTACACGTTGTCATTCAGAAAGGTTTCTCTCTGTAAGTTGTTTTTTATTTTCCATGTATGTATATGTGAAACTGGGCCCTATCGAAAACCAGTGTATTGGCACTGAATAGGCTACCCAGGTGTTTCAAAATAAACAAACAAACAAACAAAACAAAAAAAACATGAATTTTCTTGCTCCACCCAGGTGTAAAAATGGGTACCTGACTTCGGTTAGGGATGTAAAAGGTGGTGGATGGGCTCCCAATGCCCTCAATATAGCGGATAACAACCCACTGCCCCTACAGCCTCAAAAAGGCTATGGGACTACCTTCACCCCTACCTTATAAGCCTGGAATCCAGACCTATTATAGCTCCCGAGTGCGGATAGAGACTCGGGAGCTAGAGTATAATAGGTCTGGATTCCAGGCTACTGCCTTATTACTTTTTTAGGTTGATATGACTGAATAGAAAATATATTTTGGTCTAATTGTTGGACACGTAATGACGGTAATCCGATATCAAAGATAAAATAAAAGCTGTGCGGAAAAAAGGCTGGTGCCCTGGGTTTGTTTATGTGAAATTGCAATTCTCTCTTCAAGGTTGGTAAGAGTGAAAGATAGTTTTTTTTTTTTCATCCCTGGGCTTGTTAATTCTAGGTCTGTAACAGGTACATGTGTATCAGGTACCCGTTCGTCCTCTAGTTCTTTCGTCCTCGTTATTGTCTTTTCGTCCTCCTACATGTATATGTCACAGTAGAGATGGCGATTCAGGACAATCGGCGATTGTCCTAGGACAGATCGCGATCGCCGTTTGTCCTAGGACAGACTGCGATCGCGATCTGTCCTAGGACAATCGCCGATTCTACTAGTAGAGATTGCGATCGCAATCTGTCCTAGGACAAACGGCGATCCAAACTTAATGATGCTAAGATATTACGGAAACAGCAATATTTTTTTATAAACCATGATTTTATTTAGTATTTACAAACTCTGATTTAGTATTTACAAACTCAATTGATGCTAAGATAAAGGAAACAGCAATATACAGCAAAAATGTTTGATCACCCTCTAATTTTTATTGTTCTGCCTAAGTTGTAAAATCATTCAGTATATGTCTGACTGTGAAATGATATAGGTGTGAAACTGTAGTGTCTTGAAACTGAGACCCCGTTCATACTAAATCGCGTAAATCGCGATAATGTGGCTTAGTATGAACGCTCCAAATCGCATTTGAAATCGCCCGAAATCGCGTTCCGCGAAACCACCTCCGGAGGTGGTTTACTCGCGATTTGCCTGCATTCCGACTTAGTATGAACGCTCGAAATCGCCTTGATGCGCGTTGGGCGCTTTACTTTGCATATTGACCCGGTCATGGGTCAAGGGGTCATCTGCAAATTCAGTCTTTCCGCTCATCATACGATGTTCATCTACCTCCTAAATTGTTGGAATATTACGCCGAATGCGGCGGAAATATGTCAGAATCGGGCGGCGATTTTGGCGTATGGAATGACGAAAACGCATGTACTGATGGCCATCTTCGGGGATGTGGGGATTCAGAAGAAACTCAAGGGATCCCACCGAAACCAGGGCGTGTACGCTGAAGTGGCGACTGCCTGAGTTAGCCAAATACGCGAAAACATCGAAGTAATGCCGCACTATTAAAGGTAAAAAAACTCAAGATGAAGTACAAGAAGGTCATTGAACACAACAGTAAGAGTGGTGACAATCGAATAACGCGTCCGCCGTTTATCAAGCTGTTGGATGCGATTTTACAACTCGCGCTCGTTCGACCCCTGGTGTGAAGGAATGCGACTAAATTTGCGCGATTTAGTATGAACGGGGTCTGAGATTGATATTTTGACACCTGTTTTATCACTTTACAATTGTTATTGTTCTCCTAAGGTTGTGAATTCAATAGGTGTGAAACTGAGTACAGTATTATGTTGACACCTCAAAATTTGCATACCGAAACATTGTTGGATCACCGTCTTCCAACTGATATCTTTCACACGTTATTAAAATTTTGTCACTCGGCTTTATCAGAAATTACTTTATCAGAAAACATACCCACATGAAATTTATCCATCATGAAATATGAACTAATTCACCTAAAATAGTTAATAATTGTGAAATGTAGGTAGCATGTTAAACATGATTGAAATGTAATGCAATGATTCATTCTATTTTCCAAAGCATTTCCATATAATCAGAATTTGTCCAAGTAGAATCGCCGTTTGTCCTAGGACAGATTGCGATCGCAATCTCTACTAGTAGAATCGGCGATTGTCCTAGGACAAATCGCGATCGCAGAATTTGTTCAAGTAGAATCGCCGTTTGTCCTAGGACAGATTGCGATCGCCATCTCTACTAGTAGAATCGGCGATTGTCCTAGGACAGATCGCGATCGCAGTCTGTCCTAGGACAAACGGCGATCGCGATCTGTCCTAGGACAATCGCCGATTGTCCTGAATCGCCATCTCTACTGTGACATATATAACAATGTTTACACCCTAAATGACTAGTTTATATAACTTTTATCCCGTCTTATTCAATACTTGATTAAATCTTACTTTGAAAGCATTTGTAGACAGCTTGTATTAAAGTTGTAGCATAAAAGTAATTGCCGCCATCCTCAGTTAGACAATGCCATTACTTCCACTCGTCCCCGGTCTGTGCCTCAGTGGTAAATTTAGCAACATAAATATCCTAGTGTTTTTCAAAATGCCCATACAGTCTTCTACTCTACTCTATAGTTTCATTTAATTGTGCATAACTACTCACACAATCTCGGTATACAACGGTGCTCACCAGCGATTTGCAACTGAACATGCATAAACAACCAAGATGGCGGAGGCGGCAATATCATGACAATTCCTCGCTGTTCGTGCATCAGGTGAGTGCCGGTTTTCGTTGGTAAAAAAGATGAAGCAACGGTGTAGTTTTTTTTAGAAGTTTGGTATAAACTCTTGATAAAAATTGTGTGACTTGTAATAACTTGTTGCATGGACAAACATCATTTGACAAAACCTCCATGACGAGGACGAAAAGACTAGAGGACGAATGGGCTATGGGACAAAAAGTATATCAGCAACCCTGGAACATAATTCACATAAATGAATAGCCTGCAAGTTATTTGCCCTACTAGCAGTACTTGTACTACAATTTTGTATTCTTGTACAATTTTTCTCATTCTTTAGAATGTAAAGCAGACTGAACAAAATGTATATCCATCACTGCATATTCATCCATGACCCATATTCATAATTTGTATCTGTTATAATATAATGTATAGTATTAACGTTATTCAAACTTGAGCCCAATTCTATTCGAATTGTTGAAACACAAATATTCAGAGTGTATAGTGTTCAAATGGTCATGAATCTAGCTCTAGTGTCTTACCTTTCCTCCAGTAAACAAGAGAGTTGTTCGAAATTTATTCATTATGACTTGTTTGACACCACTTTCTCACATACAAAACACACCAAGCAAATCAACCAAGTGAAGTTTGGCGACTACATCGTGAAACGCAACTTTTCTAGGCTTTAATCGAGAAAAGGTGAAAGTGAAGGTCCCGTCGACAGACGCAGCTGACATTAATTTCACTGATCAGCTGGTATCGCATCGTACGACTACCAACAAATAAACTGGTCCGCCCAAGAAACTTGAAACAAACTAAAGACAGTGAGGCACAAAACTCGAGGACAAAAACCTACCAACCTGATCACGGATGTATTCTTCAAAGTCCCTTGCTCCTTCTGTGCGGATATGACATATGTGTCTATGATTTAAAGAGTTTTCTAGGAAATCCCAAATACAAACCGGAGGTCATCCGCCATCTTAGCATAATATTAGTGACCTAATTATATCACGTGATCACCACTGCTTGATGCACGATGGGAAGGATGTTTTCCCGCCACCGCCGATATCTTTAAGATTCGCCATGAATTCCAACAATTCTCACATATCTAGTTCTCTACACTAGTAGAACGCACAAAAAGGGGACGATTTAAAATATCAGTGGGTTCATTTTTTCCCTCTCTCCTTACTTATGGTTACCGTGAGATATAACGTACCACTGGCATTTTACCCAGCATGCATTTATATTAGACCTTCCTTAGTGGTCTAAAAATACAATAACAAACATTCAAAATTACTTATTGCATCACTGGTCGGATATTTTGACTTTTGTAGTGCTAAGCAATTGCATGTCATATCAAAAAGTCTCAAATTCTGTAGCCTGAGACCTTGTATTATGTTGATGCTAACAGAGTACGTCTGGTATTAAGGTAAGCTTGTTGTCTGCAGCCAGCAGCAGACGAACAAGAAGCGATGTCTTCGCACAAACGAGACCAGACTGTGACGCGAAAAATGGCTTCAAAAGCCGATTACACTGGTAAGGATACAGCCTTAGAACAATGCCATACCTTTCTTAAAGTTTGCGGTTGTTCCATATGGTTATTTCGACTAAACCGAGTTAACCATCGACTTGACTTGTTTCCATGTCGGCTGCTAGCAAAGGGTCCCCGCTGATTTGTTGTGAGCGGGAAAAGTCCACCAAGGCGACGACTTTCTCCCTCAAGCTTACTTGTTTACCGTTCAGAATTTTACCAAGTCCATTTTCCTCATGACGCGCATGGCTTTCATGGCGAAATGGACAACTAGTCAGTTTTTGAACGATTTTATTCCTTCTCGGCTCTGCACTCCGTCAGGTTGGTGAAACCGCCATTTTGAAAATCATGTTTTCTTGCTTTGCTTCCAAATGGCGCGGGCTTATCGTAGCTTAAAGGATATTTAAAATGTCATCTTAATCATTTCCCCATCCGAAATAACACATGCTGCTACAAGTCATAAATTGGCATTATTTACACGCGCTGTTGTTTATGGCAGTTCTGTTCAAGCGGAATTGTCGCAAATTGTTGCATATTTTGTAGCAGACGTAAAATTCGCGCGAAAGGAAGCATGACAAATTCTTCTTGTTGACAGCGGTAATCGGGGCACTGTCCGCTTGCGCGCCGTTAGAATCACTCCCTGCTTGATCAGTATGTTACGAATTCATTTGTATCAGAGGGTATGAACTTGAGATATGTAGTTAAACTAACTTCGATTTTAGTCAGGTCGTGTTTATGATATTAATAACGTTGACAAATTATTTATTCAAGGAAGGAGTATCTGGCAATACGCCAGACGGACAGTATGATTATTGAGAATTAACATGAATTAACAGTTGTGTATTTTGCATTGCATTCTGAAGTTGATACAAGTATATCACCTTAGATGCTGAAAATATTGTGAACCATGGAGTAAAACTGGTTCTATTAATAAAAAGGGTAAAATATTAATTGGAAATCATTAAAATTGCCTATGACAATTCAGTCAATCTAACTTTGACAGAAAAAAAAAAGAATTTTAGAGGGAGAAATTACATATTGCCAGGCTGTTGATATTTTTTGGGGGCCTATTTTAATGATACTTTCTTTTGTAAAGTAGTGAATGAGCAAGCAAATTCCTCTCCGGCTGCCATGACCCAGGGGAAGTCAGGACATCGGGAACCAACCAAGGGGAAGACTCATGAGAGAGAGGCCAAGACCAAAGCCTCTGTAAGTGATTGATAGTAATGATTGTTTCAGTAGGCTCAAAGAATAATTTAAGGTGATTTTACAAGGGATGAAATGATAATGAGCCATGTCTATCTATCTACGTATATATGCTGTAGTTCTTGTTTCTTTCACTGTAACTTTAAGTTCACTGTTTTCACTGTCACCACTGGACCGTGAACTTATCACAGTGAAAAACCTATTTATGATTCCTTCACACATCCTTTCTGCAAGTCACTTGCTACCACCGTGAAGTTAAAGTTCAGTGAAAATGTCCATTTTTCTTACACCGTGAAATTTTGCTACCGTGAACTTAAAGTGAAGTAATACTGGGCAAAACCCAATGTGTGTATCACGCCCAGGGTGCACGCCATGTCTGAATGTGTTTGTGTCCAGTGAATACAAGTTGGACCACAATGATTGAATTGAGACTGTGTGAATATAGATTAGGATAAGAGCTTGTGCATCAAGTACCAGAAGAATTTACTTGCGTGATGAGTAAACTTTGAAAATGTTAAAAAATGTGTTCTTGATGTTGTCCGCACCTCTTCAGATAAAAGAGGCGGCAGCCCGCAAAAGACAGAGCAAGGGAGAGGCGGAGGGTGTGACCTTAGACCAGCTCAGGAAGATGTCAGAGTTCTCGCTGGTCAAGCGTTTTGCCCAGTTTGTCCAGGAGGTTTCCTGTCGCACCAACACTGTGCGCCACATCTACTCATGTCAGCTGATCCCGTCTCGGTGCCAGGCAGCATTTGAGGATGATGGCTCTAATGATGGGCGGGATCAAATCAAGAGGCACTTACTGAGTCATGTTGGTGAACTGTTGCAGGAGTGTGCTAGCGGTAAGGCATAGGAATATGTCATCTTTCTTAAGCATTCTTTATCTACTTTTGTCTAGCAAGTCTGACATGAAAATTTGGCCCACTGAATATGTTGTCTATTCCATATTTGCATGAGTACTAATCTGTTGTACTCTTTGAAGTGAGGTCTATGTTGTTGTGATCAACCAGTGATTTGTCATTTCAGAACCAGAAAAAGTGAAGAAGATGACTTTTCATCCAATTGGAAGTTCTACCTACAAGAAGAAAAAAGCTGAAGGTATGTATCTCGGTAATCCTCGTGATTTCCCTCTAGTTTGTCCATATGATACATGTATTTAGATAAAACCCCTCTCTAAGTGCTACACCAAATTCTGCTACAGCCAAGATTGAAAAGAAATATACATTCTTTATTGCAATTTCTTGGGATACACTAAAAAATTCAAGGTTAATAAAGAATTCATTCACATTATAAATTATTTCCACATTCTTTATTCAAACAGGTTGCTTATGTTTACTTTACATCCATTGTCATCCACAGAGACAGATGAGAGTTACGTTCCCACAGCTAAGAGAACAAGATCAGGCACTGCCTTGGCCCGTCGGCAGTCTGCTGAGATCAAGCCTGAAGCTGTCCCAACTGATGGTAACATCATTTATCTCTGCAAAACTAGTCCTGCTATTGTTAAGCCCATTTCAATGTTAATGTACAAAGTTTGTGATAGCAAGATTTCAAATTGTGGAATAATTATTACTGTTAACTTTGTTGTTAGTATAGCAGAAGATGGTAGCATGTATGGTAACATGAAGACTCTGATGTTTTGCAGGGACAGTGGAGGTCGAGGACAGTACATGCATGGTTCCAGTTACAACTGTGGTAGACAACTTGACGCTGCCTGACCCCCAGCTCCTGAACCACTCCAGCTTCACTATGATCAAAACAACTCAGGACTCTGAAGAAATCCTGCTAGTCCCCAAGGGGCAGCTCATCCCCCTGTCTCCTCTCATTAAACAGGATGACCCCAACGATGTTGCAGAAGCAAAGTCACCGCAAAAACATGTTCCCAACATCCTAAGGAGAAACCGCAAACAAACATTCAACAACATACTGACTGATGGGGAGATCCCTGCGTCTAATATCATTGAACAAGGCAGTTCACAACCACAAACCCCTCCGCATGGTCAGGAGAGACCTGCCAAGAGGTCGCCTGTCAAGTCTCCATCCAAGCGGGCAGCTAAGATCCTGGAGAGTATGGCCAACAGAGGGAGCATGACCACCAGGTCCAGCAAGGTACAACCACATCACGATCACAACTACACCAGCCCGTCTGGGGCTACATCAAACCAGACTACCACCACCACTACTACAACAGCTGGAGGAACACCAACAACATTGGATGGCAATGCAAACCTGAAGCTACTATCTCAGCTTGCTGTACAGCAGAGTGCAGAAGTGAATGGAGATGGTGAAGAGGAGGAGGAGGGGTCTGATGCAGAGGAGGAGGCAGAGGAAGATGTTAAACCAAACCCATATCTGTATGGAGTTATCCTGGAGGGTGATGCTCTGGTGGGCAAGCAGCCATCACCACGGAAACCAGGAGGCAGAGGTCAGCTGAAGAAAGCTGTGAAGAAGACGACTGTCTCCAAAGCAAAGTTGGCAAATAATCAAGAGGCAGGAGAGGATCCAGAGCAGAAGAAAACAAGGGTATGGAATGATGCACGTTTATTAGCATGTGCATTTTACAGTAGAGTGTGCATTGTTTACATTTACCATGTGCTTAAAATTGACATATGTAACTTACCTTTAATCACAATTGAGACACCATGCTGTTGTACATTAGAAAAAGTAAATGATTATGGAAAGGACAATCAGACTTCAGTTCACTAAACATGATTTGTTGCCTCTTCTGTGCTGCAGCAAAAGGCCCTGGACCTGTTGAATCAACTTAAGAGGAAGAAGTTGCCACGTCCAGAGGATGTGTACGTACCCTTCATCTGTGACATCTGTGGGAAGCATTACACAGCCTCTGCCACCCTCATTAGCCACCTCAGGAGCCATGCAGGTACTTTACTTTTGCTTTACATTCATGCAGTTCATTGATTATTTCTTGTTCCAATGTATGCATATCACTTTGAACAACTTATCTAATGTGATAAAATACACTCTTCCCCCAGGCATCAAGCCCTACAGTTGCAAGCTTTGCAAGGCCACTTTCACCCGCCTGCACAGTTTAAACTACCACATGATGATGCACAACAACCAGAGTCGCTTCACCTGTGAACACTGTGGCCGCAAGTTTCGCCACCCCAGCCACTTCAAGGTAAGAATTCCCTCACGAGTAGTTAACCACAATACTGGTATACAAGGATATGGGTCTGCAGCACATATGCCATATATGATTATGAAATGGTTTATTGTAGATTGGTCTATTGATGCATAAGAGTAAGCATTTTACAATTTTTCACAACATACTGATTTTACTGATACCATATTTGGAGGCAAAGCTATCCCTGATGATTGACAGCACCTGTCTGTTGTTCCAGGAACACTTGCGCAGACACACAGGTGAGTCCCCATTTGCCTGCTGCGACTGTCCACGCAGATTCAAGACCAGGAACACCTACAAGAGACACCTGAGGTCCAAGCATGGCAAGATCCTTACAGTCAGTGGGATCATTCCTATGAGAGTGGATGTCGCTTAGGGTATCTGTTCTTCTTCAGATCAAAGACATAGATAGATTATGACTGCTGTCTTCATCAATATAGAAAAAGTATCTTTGTTCAGGTAGCTGTCCAGAGATTGAAAAACATGGTCACCACTGTGCTGGGATGTTTCAGTTGATTTACTAGTATTCAAGGCTCATCTGAAAGATTAAACAACTTAAATGATAAGTAATTATGTTTTTTGGCACATGTGCAATCTGACACCAAGATGCCTGAAATATGTAGGACTGACTGTAAGGAAACCTACTGACAGGCACAGTGGATTTCATCAGGTAGCACATTATGCAGATGGACAGAAGTTCACCAAAATGTTAAATTGTGTGTTGTTGTATCTCTTGGCATGCTATTTCCTAATGGGAGTTTCCATCTAGCAGCTCAGTGTTGCTTTCATGGATGCTAAAAGCTTAGAACTCCCATGTTGTTGTCCTTTGCAGTTGTCATTGGTTTGTTTCCATGCAGTTCTTGCAGATCAGGTATTTTGCAAAATTGTTCGAACTTAACAATGTTAAAAGAAGTCTGCTCCCAGTATTAGATGTAGGAGTAGATAATACTCAATCTAATAGGCTATGATCTGATGTGAAGAAAGTTTTCAGTAGATTGCAGTCTGGTCATGAAAACTTGATCTCCATGCAGAGAATATAACCGGATGATGGCAGGGATAACCTGATCTTTGTGTATGCAGAAGTAATGGTCAGTACATCATTAACCTCAAGCACCGTCAAGGTGTTTGTAGGCTATTCAGAAGAACATTAGAGTAAGTTTGAGAGCAGAAATATAAATCTGGATGAGTTATGATTTTTCATGTCAAAAATAAAACAAAGCAATAAGACAAAACTATTTTTTAGGATTAAAAACTATTTTTGTACTGGAACTGGAAGTCATATAAAGCCAGGAGGGAGTTGAGAAGATTAGGCAGCTAAAAGCATTGTCTATTGCAAAGAACTAATAATGTAATAACAATGTGGTCTGTCTTCTTGACATATATTCTGATTAGGTATTTGTAAGTGATATTTGTAGCCAGTACACGAATGGAGGTAATGTGGTTGATGTACAGTGTGGCCAGTGTAATTTCAGAGACTCAAACATGAGATTAAGGACTTTAAGTGTTAATCATAAACAAATGAACTGTGTCTAGTATTTACATGATTTGTGTGTGTGGTAATAATGAACAATTGTACATAGGCATGGAAGCATATAACTGTATCTTGAGAGATTATGTGTGTTGATTGCTTGCATGGAAAATATGATATACATGTATCAACAGTGTAATGCTGTGTATGTAGTTTCATCCTGTGTAATTCAGAACCATTCTTTTGCACATGGAGCTATTGTGTACAGCAGGTGTGTGCTGTCAGAAAATTTTGACATGGATCAGACTGTCTTCACAGAAAGGCTACTTTTAAGGGTATTTATGAAAGTTCTGTTGAAGAGAGATTGACATTGATCTTGTAAGATCAAGGAGAAACCACAAGACAACATGAATGAATGAATGACTGCAATGTATTTGTGAATAGTAATCTCCCAGAAGGATGTTTTTTCTTACGTACTGAAACAATATTAAGAAAAGTCAAACATTGTCTGAATTACAGTGAGGCCATGTACCTTCAGGCATAACTTAATACACAGTAATACTTGATGTTGGAATGATTTTTCAAGATGTACATAGTTTTTGTGGCATTCTTTTTCCTTTGATACCTCTGATTCTTGTAAATAGCCCGATGAAGGTATGTCTTATCAGTCCTGTGGAGTTGGTGCAAGATATACATTGGCAGTCATTCACAATGACAGGTTTTCAATTCATTCCTTGGTACTCATTTGATATGCACAGGTTTAACCTATTGTGCAGGAGTGATCTTTAACGAAAGATGAATTATGAGTATGACCATATTTAAGATAGATTAACTGTTTAGGATGATTTCAAATAGAGGTCATAATTTGCTGTACATTTGAAATTCCAAAATGTACTTATTTATTTTGTCCTGTGATGCTTGTATTTAATCTGTATTGTGGATACAGCACTAAGATTGTAGAGCTTTTCAGACATATATTGCTCTTGATGTACACAGCTTTCATGTGCTGTTATTGTGTTAGTGATATTTTGTTTGATATTGTGTGTAAACTTACTCATTGCTTTTTGTACTTGTGTTATGCAACATTGACTTGGTCAGTGCTCAAGGAAAGTCCCACATGTGCACCTCAGGCGGTACAGTGTAGAAAAAAAAATCAGCTAAAACTTGTGTGGTACATTATCTTTTCACTAAGTCTGTTGGATGTACCTAATGTCACCTGAGAATTCACATGTTCAGTAGCTAGTAGGTCCTCAAGACAGTAGTGGCCAGGTCTCTATTCTCACAGGTATGATAAAATACAGCTTACCAAAAGTACAAGAAAGTCTAAATCTAATTGGAACTTTTAAGTTGTTCTAACCTCCATTTCAAATGTGGCCATGAAGAAGTGATTACTTGAAGACCTACTAGCTACATGTACATAAAACCACTGTGGTATTGTTATGTGTAAAGATGTCATCAGCAGAGCTGAGTTTGTCTTCATAAAGATGCACAGCATTCCAATATCATTCATGGTGCAGGCTCTTTCTTTTGTCCCTGTCCAGAGGATAACCTGGGAAAGGGGTTGGTATGGCTTGTGAACTGTCATTGTTAATACTCTTTTGCTCAGTCAATGTAGTATTGCTAGTTTCTAATTTCTATCTGAACCTCCTGGTTCAAATTTGCTATGCTGTTATTACACAGCAATGGCCCACCATCATGTAAAGCCAGTTAACAGTTAAGATGGTATCAGCTTCAATGTAATATCTCCTATGCTAGACTCTAGCAGACCTCTTGCAGATCTCAAACAGAAATTGGCCAGAGTAGAAATGCAGATTTGTACCCGAGCCAAGTCCTCTAATAACATATTCCCCCGGCAATTTCTACTACAGTTTGTCAGGAGATCTGGTAGAGACTACTATTCCATCTTCATAAATGTTTCTCATGGTGCATTTTTTTCAGCTTTGATGTAGTCTTTAATAGTAAGACAGAAAACAGTGAGTCAGTCAATATGTTTGCTTTTATTACAAAACCCATAACTGACATCTGTGCAAAGCGGTAACGATCCATGCAGCATCAATACATCATAAGATCTATCTACACCTCAGTGGCAGCAATGGAAAAGATATACACATGCTTGGTCTGTGCCCTTTTCACTCTATTTTTGTTTGTTCTGCAGCATCAATTTATCTTGTTTTTTCATCTGTACAGGAAAAACATCTAATCTATATCTACAGCTCTGGCAGATTTTACACTTCCTCCACAGGATTGCCCAATACATGACTGTTTGTCCTTTCACAAGTTGGATGGTAACTGGATAACCATATAATCAAAGATGGTTCATTCCACAGCAACTGGTTGCACACATGCCCCCTCAATAGGTCACAATTGCACGATTGCAATCATTGGCTTTAGACGTGTTACTCCAGTGGAGGCATGGATATTTTTAGTAGACAAAAACACATCATAAAAGGGGACCAAACTATCACATAACCAATCAACCTCACTTAGGTGATTTCTTCCCATTGGGTTAGACTGCAGATGGAGGGAATTCATGCAGCTTGTGATGTAGGTGGCTGCTAGTCCAAATGGCAAACCATCCATCTATATTGCACTTACTTACCAAACAAAAAACTATGGGCAAGTGCTCACCAGGCAGCTACTTCAACTGTGTGCACCATCTTCAAGCAAGAATGTATCTACATACAATGTGCATCACCTTACATGTTTGCTGTGGCAGCAATGGCAGCATGGAAGGCAGTTTCAAATTGTACAGTGGCTAAATATTCTTGGCACTAAAGTACAATGACAGAAATCTACTTTGTTAGAGACCAACACTTTGCAGATAAGTAATCACCTTTCTACAAAAATGTACATGTACAACACAAAGACTATCCCATCACAATGGGGGAACTAGAAACCATTTACAAACAAACATTATCGTACAATATTTCTCAAGACTAGTATTCTCTTTCCAGCTGTGGCAATTTCTTCTTTAGTAACATTGAATGTGAATCTCAGCTTTGGAGAAGTCGTTATCATTGAAAAATTCTGTGGCCACTGTTAAAAGACAGTTTGGATAAAAATAAGTTGTGGCCATGAACTAATTGAGTTACTCCCTGATGAAGCTGACTTTTAACTAATAGCTTTGGACGTTATGATATTTTATGGGTTCTCTAATGGTTATCTTTCTATATAATTTGCTAAGTTCAAGAATCTGTAATTTTTTCTTTAACCAGATCCAAATTGCTTTTAAAAATAATTGATGTAGAAAAAAGGTTTGACAAAATGGAAAATACACTTTTCAATGTTTCAGCATCAATACAAAATTCTGGCTTTCTTCCAAAGTCAATGCTTAACATCTCTTGCAACTATATGCATCCTGGTCATATGTTTAACAGCTGATGGCATCTCCCGTTGTCGACAAAGAGGTTAACTAATTGCCAGTATTTTACTCTTAAATCTCATGTTGCTTGTGAGGTAAACTTTGTGAGAAGTGGCTTTGTCCATGTGACTTAGTCTTCTTTCAAAAATGCAGACAACCTACAGAGAAGTACAACAGTGCCAATATGGCTCAATCTCTTCCTTCATATAACCCTCTTGAACCATGCAATACCTGTGGTACCATTGTCACACAATCATAGCAATATTATCTTCATCTTCAGTTAATTGACCAATGACCAGTGTACCAATACCAGTCTGGGGAACCGATCAATCTGAAATTTCACTTGCTGTGGTCTTCTTTCAAAAGCTGCTCGCTGCAACGCACATCTTCCTCTCTGGCATGAGTTGGCAAGTCTTCCTCATTCATCTACCACAATCTGGCCACATGTGGCAGGTGTGGTACATTATGTTACTGGCTTCAAATTTATTGGAGGGAGGGGGAATTTTTAGTCACTTGATGAAATACATATTGACATCAAGAAGTGTGTTAGACATTTGGCAAGTAATAATGTAAAGGTAATCTCAGCAGTACTGCATGGTCCAATTGAGTTTCAAGATGGATGGAATCTTGGCAGAATATTAAAAAGATGTTTCAAGCATATTATAACTTGACCTGAAAGCAACATCTGAATCAGAAGCATGTTGAACACCCTTTTCCATAGCCATGTATGTAATTTACAGACAAGAACAGAGGGGTGTATAATCTCAAGCAAGAGTCTTAATCGTGAGAAAAGCTTTTTAACAATCAAATCACAACACATGATAAACAGCCTTCTCCAGACCTACTTAAAACTAAAATTCCGATCCTACAGATATTTATAAAAGATTATCTAATGTTCCAATTTTTGTCTATTCGATGTACATGTATAATATCCCTTTTTCACAATAAGATGAAAGCTGTTGATCATAAGCATTCCTAAAAACTCAATATGCAACATTTGCATTTCAAAATCAAACTTGGTGGAGCTTGATTTTGCACAGTGCTGTAAGGTGTTTTTATCTGTCCTACTGTAAGGTACTGCACATTTAGCATGACCTCCTATAACTAGTATAAGTATATACACGACACAAAACAGCTGCTCCCATCACTGCATCGTGGTCCTATCTGGCTTGGGAGCTTTTCTTCCTGTTGGTTAAAGGATAAGATCATTAACAACAAATACCAAGCAACACCTGATGTCATCTTTGTTCCTTTCAGAAATTTCAGTAACCAACGTGGTGCTGTGAGATCTAGAGACAAGTGTTCGACATTTGTTCGATATTTATTTTAAGACAGTGCAGAGGATACTGTTTTCAGTGTGAAGTCAGAATAAAGGGACACATGGTCATCTTCCACTTTTTGTTGTCACTGTAGACCCATCCTTGTATGCCCCATTTGAACACACATCCCCTTGACTTGTGTGAGTCTTATCAATACAGGATAACCTCTGTTAATCTTCCATACTCTACCTTGTGTGGGTGGGTGTTGAGCCCCCCTTAGGAGACCCATGGCCAGAAGAGTTGGCTGCCAGGTTAGTCAGGCTGTGGCTACTCTTTTTCAGTGATGATTTCTTGCTGTGAGAAGTTGAAACTCCTGAAATCATATAAGGCAAAATGATATAAGCTTTACAATAACAGTCTCCTTGCCATGCAATAGTTATGTAACACAGAAACTGCCTTTAACAGAAATCTTAATCTGGAGATAAGATCCCTCATATAATCTTTATCACTGTGATCAATATGTTGTCCTTAACTAAGTCTACATCCAAGCCTGAAACATCTAAAACAAAACAAAAATACTGACCTGCTACAGGGCTGTTGCTAGAGGTCCTTTTTAGTCGGTCTTCCTTGCTTCCCAGGGAGTATTTTCTGCAGGACAGATTGAAGAGACCCAATTAGACACATGTGGTACTAACAGCCTTTCTCTAGCCAATGTTGGTCTTAGCTGTAATTCACCATTTTCACCTGCATGCAGACTGTTCCTAACCACATTTATTGAACCATTCCATCCATTCTATTCAACTGCAATAGTAAGCGGAATAATAATGATCAAAGGAAAGAAAACCATTGCCAGGGTAGAGCTAAACAGAAACGGTAATGCCGAAATAATGCGACAGGCAAAATGCAAAAGTAAGAGCAGTTTAGATAAGGATGGGAAAAAGTTTGTCTTGTTGTTAGAAATATCCTGTACTCCGATCAGATTTTCTACAGTGTATTCTTCTATTCTGTCCATCTACTCTGTCAGATAGGAGAGATGCGATGGGAGAGTAAAAGTGGAAAATTTACATAAGGGTACATGAGATAAAGTGAAGAGGGAAACTAAACTCTCTCCTGGTCTTCCTGCATGCACTTATGATATAAAACATCCCTTATTAGTTACAACTATAGTAATGGTATTTGATATCCCTCTTCTCCTCCCAATGTTCCAGCCACCATGATGTATGAAGAGTGCAGGGGGCACTGGGACTGTACAAACCTGTTCTTTTTGTCTTGAACTATCCTGTGTGGTGAAACTATCCTGTACACGTAGCGGGGGAACAGTGAGGTAGTCGCGTTAGGATCACACACAATAGCGCATTAGTCTTCAGAGGCAAGCTGTTGGGATGACATCTACTAGTCAAAGTACACCAGCAGTGTGTGAAACATTGAATGTCAACTTGCACTGCATCAAGACATTTATTTCTGTGGAACCAAGGTTAATTCCATGCAGTCCAGACTTGCTCTCATCTGCAAACGTTTTAATACAGACTGTGCAGTAAACACAAATTGTTTGAAAAGATTTCACCCACTGTTGCTGAGTAGTTGCTACTCTACTAAATTTCACGAGTCTAAATATCCTTAATTTCTTTGCTGTTTCAGCCACAGAATATACTCATGCAGAATTGGGCAATCACAGACAACCTGAAGTCCCTCACCTGGTTAGTCCTGGGCTGGTCATGTTTTCACTGGATCCAGAGTGT
This sequence comes from Branchiostoma lanceolatum, assembly GCF_035083965.1. NCBI lineage: Eukaryota > Metazoa > Chordata > Leptocardii > Amphioxiformes > Branchiostomatidae > Branchiostoma > Branchiostoma lanceolatum. The sequence goes on along the minus strand of NC_089725.1, from coordinate 21,664,106 downwards.
AAGGAGTGTTTACTGAGCTTGGGGGAGGCTGACGGCATCTCGCTGGAGTTGGTCTTGCTTACTGATGAAGTTCTATGACCTCTGTTGTGGACCCCTGGTACAACAATAGTTTGTTATTTAAGAATTCTACTTTAAATTGTTGTCATACATCAAAATGTCTGGTAGAAATGCCCAAACGGTCACTGATCACTGTCACTGACTTAGTTCAGTTCCCAACAATAAATTAAACTGCTTCACTGTGATGACCTGTAGAGATTGAACTCTTTCAGACTGAATAAGCCTTAGCTAATGACCATTAGCCAAGACGAATTCTACACAGTAGCAGAGCATATTCCTGCAACCACCCTACCAGCCTAGGTATACAACATCTTATATCTTATCTTATATTAGTAGAAATTTATTGTCCTTGTCACTTTAACACCAACGAGTTAGTACAACTGGCAAACCAACACCACAAGGTATAGTCACAGCCTGGAAGGGACAGCTACCTCACCACACACTGACACATGGCACAGACAGTTCCTTTGTACCAACATGACTGTCACAAGTCTCTACTGCATCATGTGTGGCACTTGTGACGTCTGGGATATGGAGGGCAAAGATGTACATTGTAAATGTGAATACGGTGCGAGATGGGTTCAAGATTAGGATGGTGATTGACAGGTTGGGATGGAGTTATAGTACTGATACTGTGTGTGTCGTGTAGGGTGAGGTAACTGCCCCTAACCAGCCATGATTGTACCTCTCTGGCCTGGAGACAGGTTATTACTTGAAGAGGCATAGACAAGGCTGTTGCTGCGTGGCATGGTAGGGGACGCGTCTTTGGCTGCATCTTTTGCAGCCGCAGCCTTTGCTTCTTTGGATTTGTCCCCACCTGTTTTTTAGATAAACATGCACCAATGCCCATGACTCTATGTGGAACATGCAAAATGGACAAGACTATGGTTATATCTCCACATTCTCAACCTACACCCGACATTCTATTAGAAAGAAAACGCCTCACATTAAACACCAGGATCATGTTATTCAGTTTGGTTTGTGCACCGTCTACACCATGTGTACACCAAACAAGATACTGTTACTATTCTTAATTTGTTAACATTAATCTTAGCGACTTAAGCGGTCACTAGTCGACCGCTAAAATTTCATCAGCACAAATATTGATAATACATCCCCCCCTCCTTCTTGTCCCGACAATACTAGTAGTTTACTAGACTATGCACGTCATGGTACTATTTTAGTAACAACTTCCTGACCATGAGAGAACATCTTTAGGTAGAAAAGCCTAAATAGAAAAGCCTAAATCAACTAAAAGTCAACATCTCTATTGTGTGTCTCAGTCTGACAGATAATGAATCTAAAACTGTTCTACATGTTGACTATCATCACACAGACACTATGAAAAATATTGACAAACTTGGATTTGAATCAACTATTGAAAAACACTGCAGTGACTGTACCTCTCCTGCCTTGACCCTTGGACCCCTTGCCTTTTCCCTTCTCTGTGCTCCTGCCCTTGGTTTGTTCGTGCTCCTTCTTTTCTCTTTCCTCCTGTTGGCAGAATACAGCATAAGTGACAGCTAGTAATCACACTAACCAGTAGAAAATATGAGAAATCTACTATTGTACTAAGAGTATTAACTATAGAATGCAATACCCACCAGCTCCAACAACATTTTTTCCTCTTCCTCCTTTTTCTGGTCCATCAAGTCTTCCTCCATAAACATTCTCTGTGTTAACTGGACAAGAAAGAAGATTTATTTGTACAACATGGTCTTACAAAAAAACTAATTTAAAATTTTAAAAATAGGCTATTGTTGAAGGTTAGTAAATGACAGTGGCATCTAACCATGTACAATGACTACAAAAAGAATCAAGAGTATCAATTACTTGGCAAATAACACAGTTTCATAGGAATAGCTTACAGTTTCCATGGCAACTTGAATCTTGTCCAGCTCAAAGACAGACTGTGAAGGAAACATGAATTTGTAAGAAACACAGCAAGTAAAAAGTTATGGACAAATGTTGGTCTAAGGAATGACCTAATAAATGCATCTGATATGGTATCCCTGCAAGGACTGTTAATGTTATGGAGAAAAAAATGTAGAAAAAAAAATGTTGTGGTGGTTTTAAGCACAAGGAACCTTTGATAACATTCATTTCAGGAACAATGTGTTCAATGTTTTCATTGTCATTACATTTTGGGTGAAGATGTGTCATAGGGGAACCTTAAAACCACAAGTTTCCAGTGTGCAGGCCTGACCTTCCTAATAGCAGCAGCAACATCTCGGTCCCTCTCGTGGGACAGCAGTCTCCGCACGCAGTGTTCCAACTGCTGCAGGAGCTGTCTGTCCCCAGGTAACTTGATCTGAGTCTTCAGCCGAGGCAGCAGTGAACACAGCTTCAACCTGGGGAACATGTACCATGCACAGATTAATGACATTTACGATGAATTACAGCTTCTATAGGGGGTGACATTTTGCTTCTATCCCAAAGTTTAAGTCCTGCCATTTTGCTTCTATCCCAAAGTTAAAGTCATCATGACAGCAAATTTTGCTCCATCTCCTTCCTTCAGCTTACACTAAGTTACAGCCTTGTAAACCTATGTAACTGATCATCACTACTAGGCTACAACATCATAGCTACTAGTTTGAAAGTTAAGATATATTAACAATAAACCTAGCCCAAATTCACATGGCAGGTACTATTTCCTAGATGTGTAATATGGGTAATGCCTGGTAAGAAATGCAGTGCCCACCTGACATTTGCCACAGGGTCATGGGCAAGGTTCAGGACAAACTCAAAGAAGTACTCCTTGAAAAATCTTCGTGAGAAGAGTTCCATGACATCACAGCACACATCCACAAACAGCATCCTGAGCTGGTACTTGTTGGAGTGACACAGGGCTAGTCGGGAACAAAGGGTCAAAGTCATTGTGGTGTGTGAACGTACAGAATACATTGTAGTTGGGCATTGGCTAAAAGAGCTCCAGTCAAACATGCAGTCTGAACACAGATATATAAGAGCACTGGAAGGGAATGAAAAACTAGCATCAATTTGCAATCCTTGATACTTGTTGTCCATGAAGGTTCAGCAATTTTACACTCACTGGAAATACAACAAACTGATAGATACACATCATGTGCGTAAGCAAGGGCAAGTGGAGGAATGGAAAGGATGCGGAGACAGTTTCCACATGGTTAGTATGCTTTCCTCATGCACAGCAGGTACAGGAAAGACTAAACATGCTGTGGATATATTGCTATGAAAGTACTTGCCTGGAGTACCTTACTATGTCTATGGGGACACTGGGGAGGGAGAGAAAGAGGTCATGAAGCAAAAGCACCAGATACAAAGTAACAACTATTAGAGTGTTGGGGACAGCAACACACAAAAGTAACTGTGTCCAAGAACACATGAAAGTGCTGGGGAAGATACACAATCAAAATTGCCCCATAAATGTAAAAACTCCCTATACAGAACAAAGTCATTATACATGTAGGACCCACAAATTCGTATAGTGTATGAGAGCATTTCTAGAAGTAATTTCCTTGTTGATAAAAAAGGGTTGCTACCATACAAAGGGCAAAATACTAATACATCATAGAAATGACAATACTAAATAAAATATCACATGAATGACATGCAGAGGAATACCATGATATAGTACTTGTAAAACTACACATACACGCCATGGGCCAAAAAAGGAAAATGCACTCATGCTGGACAGCCCTAATTCCAATCATGTAACCTGCATCTTTGTAACCTTTTTTCCAACCCTTAACTCTTTTTCTCATGACCTCAATGAAAAGCAGCCAAAAGGCCAATTTGAGTTTTTTATGAATAAACAAAGGCTCAAACAAACAAATTTTGTGTTTACAATTCTTAGGAAGACAATCCATAGTTTCTCACCTTCTATAAGTCGACAGATGAGCTCCTGTCTGTGCTCCTGTCTGCGGTTGTGTCTGATGATGACACATAACGTCCGCCCAGCCGCCTGCTTCACTGGAAGTACTCTCTATACAAGCAAAGGACAGGACCAACGGTCAAAACAAACTCAACATCACATCTGATTACAAAGACTATATGATGAACAAAATCAAGTGGAAAATGTTCTAGTTACTGCTTACTGAAAAGCTAACTACTGTCTTGTCCAAACAAGGACAGCAGCTACACATGATATACACAGTCAATGCACCAAAACAATTCCATAAGCTCTTTTTGAGCTTTGTTATCAACCATGAATTATGACATAACATTTCCTTTTAAGGGCTGTCAAGACCATTGAAGTGGAGAGGAGTGGAACAACTGGATGAGATTCAAAGTTTCAGACTCTTGATCCCTGATCCAGAAGCAGTGCTGTTAACCACTGGACCGTCAATGCTATCTAAACAAGAAAAATACAAATTGACAGTCTGACTTACAGAAAGGGTGAGTCTCTGGAACAGAACTGGCACAAACTTGCTGTAGATCTGGTCACTGGTGAAGACTCGGACGATACAGGCCAGGCGCTGCATCATGGTCAGGTGTGGTCTCCACTGACTACAGGCTGCCACCAGGTACTCACATGTCAACAAGGCCTGCACAAGGTCCGCATGGTTACTGATCTGTGGACACAAAAGGTACGGTGTCAGCATTGGACCAGGGGTGATCACCAAATTGAAGTCTCTCTAGAGGCAGGATGAGGAAACATATTTTGTTCACGTCCTCTTTCTCCAACAATTAAAGAATTACATTGTACATGATTGTGCTATTTTTTTACTTCTTTATCAAATGATTTGTAATTTTTGTCCATTTTTCTCATTGAATCTGGATACTGATTATATTAAGAAGTAGCACAAATTTCTTTCTTTGAAAGTTGCTGTGGAAGTTAGAGAGGACTTTTTTTAGAGTTGTAAAAGCAATAACGATAGAGTTGCAATTTGTCATTTCAGGCTCTTTGCCCATAGTATTCTTTCTACAAAAAATCTACTTACAGAAAGCTGTTAGTACGGGAAGCTTTTCAATAGGAAGCAAATGGCAGCTGGATGATGTTATGTACAGTACTGCCTAACTATGTCTATTCCTACTGTACAGACTGGCAGTCATGCTGCTCCCTCTAGCAGCCTTTGTTGGAACCACACCCTGGTGGACTAGTTTTGGCTACCATTGCAACCACTCATTTAGAACATTGAAAATGATTAAAATGATGCTACAATTTTCTGCCGTTTAGAATCAATTGATAGCATTTGTATTGGATGACTCCGAGCATACATGAAAGGAAAAGGGGTTCAAGTTGGCATGGTCGATCAATGTTGAAACATCAGTTGGTGCAAAAGAGCCAATGTCTTCATTATGCATAATCATTGCTGTGGAGTGAAACTCTGCTCTAGTGACAGCTGCTCCCCAAAAGGAACTGGGTGGTAAATTTCTCCACCCAACTGCCCAAATCATCCATCTTATTACATTTCCACAGTGTAAAAGCTGATCCACACGTCTACACTATAAGCAGGGCTGGTGTGTACAGGGAAGGTTAGTTGCACACAGGATCAAGTGATCAGGACCAACCTGGTGCCGGTTGGTGGAGTACAGCATTGTCTAGAGGGGGACAAACATGACCATGTGTCAAGTGTACAAATGGGGTCATCACAAGATACCATACCCAGCACAATTTCAAATTACCAACATATCAATCCTACAGTACAGAAAAAACTGCCTTTGAGACAGACTAGTACAGCTTTTGATATCACTCTTAGCTGGGCCGGGGGTGTCCCTGTGGTGTAGTGGTCTGTGCTTCCGTCACTTACCACATATAGTTCAAATCACTTGGAACCAGAAGGCCCGAGTTGGTGCCCGGGTAGGACACCTCTAGACAAGAGGCGCATTGAGTCATACCAAAGACTTCATAAAAATGGTACATACTTCTGAAACAGTATGGAAGTGGACTAGCCCCCTGCTTCAGTGATTGCACCACAGTGTGGCCCAGGGCTATGAAATGGAGAGGGGCACCGCCCTATACACCTTATGGTGTGGGAGGATTTTAACTAACTTAGCTGGGCCAAGCATTAGGTCAAGGCCCTGAACAAAATCTTACTATGTTGAGATAGGTATATTATCTATTCTTGGGAAGTGGTAACAGAAATAAGCAAGATCACTGTACTTACCCTGGCTTCTGACAGCCCACCTCCAACACCTTTTACTAAGCTCTCTAAAGTCTCGGGAAGATGTGGAACTATTCCTTCTAAGACCTAAAAAGGAAGGCAAACCAGGTGAGTTAGGCAAGGATTTTCTTCATAATAAGATGTATAAGAATCAAAATAGTATGTCAACATGATATCTTAATACATGTATTTACAACTTGGGGTATCAAATTTATACAAGCATTATAAGACACAACTCTAAATCAAATGTCTATGCATACAAGGACCAATGTTGGTAAAAGAGTGAAACCTTACCTGTACATAATTATCATTGAGTAATGTGACCAACTCCTGCTGGATTAACTGTACATGGGAACCTAGTAACTTGGCCACCTGCAAGAGAATACATCATCATTACTGTGAGTTCCAATGTTAAGGATTATTGATAAATCTGTTTAACTTCAACTTATTGCTATTGACTTTTGCTGGAAGTGAAGTTAAACCTAAGGACTGTTTTATCCTGGGACATTGGGAAGTTGGAAAATCTTACTTTCTTAAAAATTGTAATGTTTATAAAAGACAGGATTTGGCAACAAACTCTCACCTCATGAAATCCACAAGCAATGGTTCGTCTAACTATGTAGTGTGGATCCTCAACCAGACTGACAAAACAGTTGTACAGCTCAAGCTTGAAGTTCTTGGGCTCAGCAAATAAAACCATGGCCTGAAGGAAAATAACAGCATTATTGGTGATCTTGGTCAAATGGTCAAGAAGTTGTAAGAGGCACTGCAGTATTAGTAAAGAAAAAATACAACTTTTCAAAAACACATGCGCAAGAACAACAAAAGAACAGGACGAGAAGTTGAAATGTTGACATCTTAATGCAAACTACTACATTAGCTTCAAAATGGCTCTTTTTCCAACCAACACACAGAGCATATGTAGATGGCAAAACAATATTGTATAGAACCAAATAGCTGGACACCATGGAAGGATAGATTTACTGAGGTGTGACATTTTATGACCCAAACAGAGACGCTCATTTAAAGGGTAATTCTTTCAAGCTGTGATTTACATGACATTTAGCCGACAATACATTGCTATAACCTTCTACTTACAGGGAAGTTGTAAGCAGCATTCCTGCGACAGTCTGCACACCTGTCCTCATCACAGATGCTGGAGGGGGTGCGGGGAGGGGGAGGGGGGGACTGGGCATCTCTCATCCTCCCCTGGATACACAGCTGGGTGTAGAACTCCAACAACCAGGCCCGCTGCTGCTCATCCACATTAACTACAGATGAAGTAGAGCGAGGTTTGAGCAATTTTGCTTTCAACACGCAAAAGCTACACTGTTTTCAACTGATATATCAGCATCATGAGATGAATATAACAGTGGCCATCACATCAGTCACAGACAAATGAAAGTCATGTCATGCACAACACTTCAAATTTGTCTTAGTCGACAAAGGTTACTCATGGTCATCTTCATGCTGTACCTGAGAGGCCATGGCACAGGCGGCCGATCTGTTCCGCCACATGGGGAAGGGTTGTGTCGTCTGCCTCCATGGAACGCTCACAGAACTTACACACCAATGGCACGATTGTCTGGGTACATGTGTCTGGGGAGGGGGAGGGGAGAGAACAGCAGGTTAGCATGCTAGGGCACTGAGAGTAAGTTTTATACTACTGGTACCATAATGTTGCACCAAACACAGGTCCATGCAGCAAAAGCGTGAATGGATAATTTGGAGAATGGGTACAGACACATACAGGTGAATCAACATAAAATCTAAGAAAACATTTCGTGTTATGGTGAGACACATTGTTTTCATATGCAAGATGAGTACTTTCTGTCAATTGATCCAACTGTAGAAGTTCCACATTATGAAATAATTGAAAATGCTGACATGCAACATCTTGTAAAAGGGTCAAAAAACATTTCCAGGATCCACTTACATTCCATGAACAAGTTCATCAAATTCTGTGCACTTTTCCAACTCCATCACATACTGGTAAACAATGGTCAACCATTCACATCAAGACTGTATGATAAGGTCAACATTTACAGTCAGAAGAACACATTGTGCTTATCCATTGTTGGCAAAAGTCTATCATACCTCATTACAGTTTAGATGGAATGCCAAACCTTTTGTTTGTCCAAAATTAAGCAGCCCTAACCTTCACCTTTCCTTTGTCACATACTTTAGTAAATCTACCATACAATAAAGTTTGTGGCACCACTACAAAAGTGAATGACAATATTTATTGGCCTAAAGAACTAAAAAAATCCTTCCCACGTGATACCCACACAAATGAAATTTTCAAGGATTAATAAATCTGTCCAACTGAGGGCATTGGCGTCAGTAGCAAAAACAAATCAAATGCACCACAAATAAAGATATTTTCCGTAACTTTTGCTACAGTAATAATACATGTAAATAACTGACTTTTACACAATACAGAAAACTGAAAAAAAGAGAAATGCTCGAGAATTTCTTTCTTTCAAAAGTCAAACTGAGACTTTGAACAGTACCGTATTTCTTCTAATAAAGGACGCACCCCAAATAAAGTGCGCACCCCCGATTTGGGCTTCACCGCAACCCAATCACGCCAGCTGAGATACTTCACAGAAAAACCTTAATAAAGTGCGCACCCCCGATCTGCCGCCGGCCGCTCGGAGCGTCTCCAAGATGTGACCACGCCCCGGTATTCGGCACGCTATGAAGTCCTGGTGTCTTTCTTAATCGTTCCATTTTCAAGGAATTTTCGGGAAAACATTACCATTATTTGGGGTGAACACTTAACCCTCTACTCCGCTCAAATTTTGAGTAAAAAGTTTTGAAGTTTAAACGTCACGCTGAGAACCTCGCGCCAGGATATCTGACAAACTCCCTTGATATTGAAGGACCAGACGACGATCCGCTTGATTTCTACCGGGCTAGTCAAAGACAAACGTGTAAAACGCATTTTGAGATAAAATAAAAGTTCGTCTCTCGGCATTTATGCCGCAAAATACAGCGTTGCATTGACAAATCATTTCATTTTCGATCGCCCGCCGCCATATTGTTCAAATCCTGCTGCCCCAAGATGCATTTCGCGTGTTACGTAATCCTCATCACATGATCGCATTACGCGTCTCTGATTGGTTGCTGCTGCAGCTGAAGGCGGGAATATTGCAGACTAAGTGCATCATGGGGCAGCAGAATCGCGGTCTAAGTTTTTTCTTTGTCTGAAATGTTACACATGAAAACGCAATAAAAACGCGGTTTTATCGACTACATAGCAACATTATGGTGAAGAAAATGCAAAACCAAAAGATGTTTTCGGACAAGCATACATTTATTTGCCGATTGATGGTGGCTTTTGCGTAATTTTAGCGATCAATGAACCCGGAAGTGTGCCGAAAGCGGCGTGGGTTTTCGCGTTTTATCCGTCAAAACAAAAACAAAACTCCCGCTGAAGCGAACTCTGGAACATTTCAGATTCTAGCTATTACGTTTTTGATAAATAATATCTACAGATACGCACGATGTGCCCATATTTGCAGCCGTGTGGGTGGTTAGGAAATTATTGACGTCGCAAGCGGCTGAGTACAAGCGGCGTGGGGTACGAAATTATGGCCGGCCCGACACACTGAAATAGTCGCGCGGTTGAAAACACCCAGCGTTATTACTTATTTGGTGTCTCATAATTTGATATTTAATATCGCTAAATCAATTATTTTTATATCTAGAATACCTTTTCAAAAATATACGTATGATGTAGCATCGTTATCTTGTAAACATAAGAACATGAATAAGAACAGAACATGCATAAATTATCGTTGCGTGTCAGCGAAGTGACGGGGCTAGCCTGCTGGGGTAATACCGGTAATCGGTGACTTCCTGACTTACGTCGCGACTTTTCTCGAGAGAAAACCTAAATAAAGTGCGCACCCCGACTTTGGCTTTGACCTGAAGCCCCATCTTGAAGGTTGAAATGTCAAAAAAGTGCGTCCTTTATTAGAAGAAATACGGTACAACCTTTTTATTGTGAGATGAGCATCAGCAAAATTACTGTTTAAGTCAACAATAACAACTTTCCTTTCATGTATGAGACACACAGGCAACAGCACACAAGCTTGGTTTAGCTCTCTTTTTGTTAGCATGAAAGGATTAAGAATTAGTTATGTGCATAAACAAAGGAGAAGTGCTGGGGGCTCACCATCGTCAAGGAGATTGAGAAGATTGACAACAGCGTCCAATGCTGCGTGTCGTACGAAACATTCCTCATCATTGGCCAGCTCCACTAACTCTGGTAATATTGCACTCTTGGTATTTTCCAACCTGCAGAAGAGTGAAAAGTTAACACTGCAGGTTTAGATGTACATGTTGGTAAAATCCTTTCTTCACTTTAACCCTCTCTGCAATCTTCATGAGGCACATATATATTTTATAATATTATGTACTATTGCAATCCCAAAGACAGTCCTGTCAAAATTGTTCAGATCTGCAATGATAGCCCATAAAGGATGAAAGAGCTGACAGTTTATAAAGCCTCCTTACCCTAATGCTCTTGCTACACTGTCCAGTTGTCGACACATGCACCCCCGCACCTCATAGTCTATATCTTGACAAAGGGCTGTGACCAATGGAAGAATCTCTTTCTTGATTCTGTGGGGAGATAGACAGCAAATGGTTAATGAAAACACATTGTAATATTCTATCAAACGTGGACACATCCCAGTTGGGGCAACACACTTCAACACACTGGAAGACTTACCTGAACTGTGTTATCCCCGGTAAAGTTGATGTCTGTTATATGGTAAAATGCTTTGTTGATAGTGAACCTGTGCAGCAATCATGGACTCTTAAACTTCCAAAGCTTGATGTTTTTATTCTGGTATACTAGTTATCTTTCCAGTTACTCACATGTATGGTTCAAACTTGGTTGCTACCCTGCCCAGAATCTTACAGCTGGCCAGTCTTGACTGCACGGACTGGGACAACTGGCCTTTGGCAACTGCAATACCTAAAATCTGTGGACGAACAAGATTGTGACATTTTCATTTTGAGTTCCCTTTCAAATACGAAAGGTAGTTTTTTTCTAAGCATAATATATATATATGTACCAATGCTACGGTCACAGACCACACACATCTAATCACTTCCTCATAAAAAAAGATATGTTAAGAGAGAAGTATTTTTGCACTAACCTCTCTTTTGATGACATCTTTTGGGAGACAGCCACACACAGACAATAATGTGTCTAACCAGGCATTGGACACCACTGTGGAGATAAAAGCACAGGTAAGGTACAAAATTAAGCATTAATTTATGTGGCTTCTTTTTTTCTGTGAAGATTTTCTGTATGATTGTTATCTTGTATGCAAACATCTGACCTTGTTGGCATCTAACAAGGAATGCATGGTTACTAATCTTTACCATGTAACATGTTTGTACTTCATTAGATAAAGGTTTACATTTTTTATTTCTATGTACAAGAGTATCAAGTACGATTTACCAGCAGTATTTCATTACTTCACATTGCAAAGTTTTCATTAGGAGTGGCATTGTTTTGTTTCCATAATCTACCATTGACATATGTTACCTGACTTAATCACACCTTTTTTTATATGATAAAGCCATGTTGATTCGATTATATGGATGACATCCACGCACGCATCAATTCTCATCCATTTCCCCCCCCCAAAAAATTTTGGACCATACTGTAAATCATAGAAAGCAGCTGCAAAATAGCAAATATATGCTGTGAACTGCAAAACAATATTTCGGAAAATGAATAGTAATGTTGTAGACTGCCAAAGCAAAGTCGAACAGTGAGATGCGAAAGAAAAAAATGAAGAATCTATTATTTGGTACTCTTGAGTCATTTGTTCAACCTTCCTGACCACGATTTTATAATGAAGGCAACTTTTTCCCCTAAACTTTTGTTTTATTCGCACACTCGCATCAGTTTTGGGGTTCCCAGAGGATGTCATCCATATAATCAAACAACACGACCTACATTGCAGGCTCCCTTTGTTTCTATAAAGTAGTCTTTGCCTCTTACATCTTCACTAAAAATAGCTCATATCAGGAATTTTCCTGTATAAGGAAGTAGGAGTGTCATTGTTTGCAGAGTTTTATCACAGGTAATCACATTACATCCAAATTTGGCATTAATTGTTGGCCCCTTTGGACATACCTGGCTGGAAAAGCAGGTTATTTCCATAATAATGAGGCTGTCCAAACCCCAACTTAGAAAAAGGGAAGCACAAATAATCTGGCAATATAGAAATCTATTTTCAATAATGCCATACATAAAGTTTACTGATGAAAACTGTGCAAATTTTTTAATTTGTGTCCCTCCAGTTTCCAGTAGTCTACAACTCCTCAAACAAAACCTTCAGCTATTCCTATATGCAAGTGAGAGATATCTCTGATGTCATGAAACTTTATCCCTTTATTCTCCTGCTGAGTGGTAGGAGATTGGGGACACTCTTAAATAACAGGTATAGAACCATGACAGTAGGGCAGAAGAAATGTTGGTATTTGCATAACAATTGTCCCAAAATATCCCTTATTAGCTGCAGGGGAATATGTTCAAAGGAGATATGTAACCAGGGGTTAACATACGTCAAAAGGTATTGTGAGTCTGCTAAGTGAAGGGTACACCACAAGCTTCGAGTTAAGCCAACCTAAAAGAAAGCTGGCCTGAATCCTGGGAGAAGTGTTGGTGCCAATAGTGTGCCTGGGGACATTTGTGGGCATTGTGACATGTACCCTGGGACACCTGTTGTGTTGGAAGTGTAGACATAGGAACCAACACAACAAAAGAAAATGTTTTATCTCACTTTTTTGTACGAAAGACAGTAACTTAGCTATGTACTTATGTAGTCTCTTGTGGAGATGCAACTGGTAATACAACTTTAGATCAAGTCCTTCAAGGTCTTGTGATATTTTCTTAATAAACTACACGTAGCATCATTTCAGTCCAGCTAGACTCTTGGTAATCACATAGAAAGACTTTTTGTGTTACAACAATCAAACTGCTTCAGTCCCAAACAAAACCTCAAGGCCTATGTAAATGCACAATGATAGGGTTATCTACTAGGCTTAAACATATTCAAGACTCAGAAACAGTTGCCAGTTTGGTCCACACTTCCTCCAGTCTACTTTCCTACCAAAGCAGTACATTTACAATTTGTGTGGTGCAGGTAATGTAACTGGCACCAGTGAAGGTATGCAGGAAAAAAGCATCTAAAGCCCTGATCCCATCCTGACCTGGGTCCTTGACCTCCAGGCTCATGATGATGGTCTGGAGGAAGGTGGACGAGTAGGTGGAGATGGGGATGACCTCTCGCTCCAGGATGGACAGGAAGGAGATGGTGGCTGCCAGCTGGACATCTGGACCAGCCACGTGTAGCATCTCCTGCAGGGTGGGCAGTGGGAATGCTTCAGTTTGGAGGACAAATGTTGTACATGTGCGCTATATATTACTTATCTATCATGTATGTATGTAAAGAGAGATGATATTTCAGCCTGGAACATGTATACATTTTACCAACTAATCCTTGTAAACTGTGGAATATGACAGACAAGTGTTAAGACAATGTGACAACACTACGTATGAAAAAATGTACAGAGCAGTTACTGACCCTGACTTTGGGAACCACCCTGCGCATGGCCTCGGGTGCATTGTCCTGTATCAGCTGGGGTAGACTGTTCACAACACTGATGCGCTGCACCTCCTGCCCAGAGCTGCACAGAAATCAGAAAACATTTAATAGAGCATTGTCTCTTTCATAAAGATATCCAGTACCTTGGTCATACATAGATTTTTAAGGAATCACATGTTTGTGGAGAGACAACATGCAATGCTACATCAACAATCTAGGCCTTTCACTTTCAGTGTCATGGTAATTTTCCTGGATGAGAAATTTGTGTCAGTTTGTATTTTTCTAAATCAAGAGGTGAAAAAATATCTTTTTAATGCAGTTAAAGGCATTTTCCCACCCCAGTGGTATATGGTGCATTGCAAGTTTATACAACTTTCAATGACTAGTTCAGCCGGAGACAGCTGTCGTAGCATGCAACCTAGCTTTGTAGGTAGTATTGACTCCAGGGTCCAGAGTATGTTCAAACTTTCTGAAGCATGCTTTGTATAAGCTCCATCAGGAAATCAAGAGAGCTGCTGTTCAAACAACAGGGACTGTTCACACAAATGTACCAACAGATGTTAACTGTAACAACAATGACCTGGCACTGGTAACAACCTGGCCTTCACATGGCACAATCAATATTGGACAAACATGCAGCTACAGTGAATTCAGTTGCTGTAGATCTTGATTTGGTGAATAATATCCAGATGAACAGCTGTAATTCCCAGCACGAGGAAATTTTCATTGATAGCTTAATCATCAAATATTAAGTTAATCTTTGTGTTCACCACTGTCTAAGTTGAAGTTCTCTAACTACTGTTATTATATGCCCAAATAGCTGTCAAAACTACAGGGTTAGCTAATAAACATACTAAGTACCAATATGATATCAAATGACTGTTCACTGATCATTAATTTGTAGATTACCAACCAGTACTATCATTATCAATTACTGAAAACATCTTGTGACAGAGCTTTAGCCATGTACTTTGACTCAATATGTCAACAGTGTGCTCGTATTCAATTTCTGGATGACATTCTTTTATATTGCACATTAAGTTTGACAACCGTAAAAGGCTGACATAGAACATCAAAATATAAAGGTATTGATGCATACATATGCATATTTAAGAGAATGGGGTCAATACTTGGCTGCATACTGGGAGATAATAAAGTACTAAGTCTTTCCAAAGTATGTCAGACGTACAGGTATATCAAATTACTGAGTGCCTCATTTCATTCAACCTATCCATGGATTTAAGATGTCGCTATAAGTGTACTCTGGCAACCTTTCAGGAGGATGCGGGTATTTGTATGCACTGATAAAGGATACTCAGTCCTATTGTGTTGTGGACAGGAGTTTAACAAGTAAGAATCACATTTGGTGACACCATGAGTAAGCCTTTCAAGCAGGCCAAGATCAATAAACCAAAGATCATGACTGCCAACTACTTCAGCAAACATTATCACAAATGGAACACTGTCAGACATGCATTTTCTCACAAGGTATAATTCAGTAATAAAACAGTTTTTATGGCCAAAATGAATAAACTGTATCATTTAACTTGAACACATGAAACTTGCTATTCAAAAACAAGTATGATTTACAGATATCTATGTGGTCAATTAAATGGTGATCTTCTGACTGGTAATTGATTACAACAGACTGGCACATATACAGTAAGTAAGTAAGTAAGACTGTAAGTAAGTAAGTAAGTAAGACTGTAAGTAAGTAAGTAAGTAAGACTGTAAGTAAGTAAGTGCGACTGGCACATAAACCATCCAAGCTTTGCTAATCAGCTGGAACTTGACTTTCTTTACTATTTGTAACAATCTTATTTCACCTTTTTTTTAGATAAATCACTCCCTTCACTCATTTCATCTTTGTCAGGAGTTATTCTATATGTTGTATAACTTAATTTTGACACTGATAGGTTAAACTGATACATCAGTGTCATGAACATCTTCCTGCCACACCCACCAGAGGATAAAGCTACTTTGTCATGCCATCTGGTTTATGTTACAAAAGGTCTCAAACAAAGGCTGTGAAACATTTCCAAACAGTTCATGCACTATCACATTCCACCATACTATGGCTCCATACATCATGGCAGCTTTTCTGTCTTGTGAATTCTACAGATATTTGAAAATCTATAACACTTCATTTCCGATGAATTGTCGTTTTAGCACACTGGTGTAACTCATAATAGTTTAACAAATGGAAACGTTGGTTAAATTGCTATAATAATTTGGTAATCAGAACATTTGGGCAAGTAAATTATTCATTTGACCATTGATCAATTCTGTATTCTATCCCTACTGACATTGACTCATACAGCATAAGACATGCACATTTCTGGTTCATTCACAATCTCATATCTCATTCAGCTAACTAATCATAATTAATGAGTACCTCTCAAGCCAAGTAATTGGTTTTAAGGGATAATTTCATGTTATCTACCTTTTAGTAGTTTTATTCCTTCTACTTATAGAGAGGTCTGCAATATCCAATGCGCTTGACTAAGTCCACAACCAAACATCTTTGTACAATTTACAAAGACCAGGTTCCAAAAGGGGTTTCATCTGCGAATAGCTAGAGCTAGATTAAAGATATCAGCCAATACGATACATGTGCTAGTACTATTTTCCTTGAAAAAAAAAGGCATACTGTATAAAATGAACAATAAACACCTTTGCAGTTTGCAATCAGTGGTCATAAAATTAACAAAAACAGGAAAAATGTGATCCAAAAGGTAAATAAGGTGATATGTTGGTCCACAAAAGTGTAAATGATTTAATAATAGTCTACCACCATTCATTATTTGAATTCAGGCCAGCATTTTCCTAAAATATACTACATATAGTAATACGTATTACCAGTAGTTCAACTAATTAAGTGTTATCCCTCCTATCAGGTGTCAAAAGAGTTACCCTTAGAGGGATGTCTGTATCACCAATTGTTGTCAGGGCTATCAATTAGCTCTATTGTACACCTGTCAATCTGAATTACAAAGAACAGAATGATACCTTTACCTGCAAAATAGTCTACAATTACAGCAACCCTGAACTAAAGACAAGGTACTTGAAAAAATTAGGTTATACACGTACTGGTATTGCTTATCAAGAAACTGGGTAATCATGAAATTTACTCACTTTAAATAACACAGCAGGGGGAATCTACACTGATACCAAAACTGCAAACAGGGCTGAACACATACATGATCTGGTATTCAACATTGGGTCCTCCTCATCTCATTTAGCAATTTATGGTCAAACTCAAAGAGTCTATTCACAACAAATGAGTGTTGTAGATTTCTTAACTTGTTCTACAAACACGATAATGAAATACTCATTAACCCATTTAAAATTGAATTGAATTAGGACCAGAATCATCAGATACCAGAGTTTTGTTTGATCTGAGCGTTTCATGACCTACTCCAGTGTCTGTAAAGAAATGCAGTTGTTTGGAACTGGTTTCGTGGCATGCATATATAAAATAGGCTGAATTTGTAGTAGTTACTACAGTAGTACCTAGTTTCTGTGATAATCACTGTACTTCACCCAAATATGCTTTTGCACTGTGCTTAGGCAGGGCTAAAAAAACATGTACCACTTGTACATGTATATGCGGGTTAGTAAATATGCGATGTGCATTTAAGTATTTCTGATGTCTACCTGCACCTAATCCACATCTTTCCATGAATTGAGATTTAAGAGTATACTAGTACTATAAGTATAAGTGTAGGTGGAGTTTGTTTGTTGTAATGGTTGTTACCATCTATAAAATGTCAAATAAACAATTGAAATTGTAAAAATTACCAAAAAGTAATTGGTGTGTGGACCTAATTTTGATTAGAATTGATAAGTAACATAAGGCACTAAATGTTGGTCTCTAACTTTGGGGACTTCAATGCATACAGCAGAACAATGTACTAGTATGTAGTATGCACCATTGCCATGTGTTCACGGTTTCTGTTAATCATCGATCAGAACTTATCCATGTTTTAATTACATTCACACTCAGAAGCAAAATGTCAAGACTTCAATTCAGAGTCAGTTTTGGCTAAACTGACACGACAGTCACATTTTTTATGTTTGGCTATTGGCCCAAGAATGGCAAGCATGAACCAATATTTGTAGAGAACTGCAACCACCAGTGCAAAAACAGCAGTATGTATAGTACAATCTTCTTCCTTCTTTTCTTTGTATCGTTTTTGTTGAAAAAATTTGCACCCCTATAAAACAATAGATCACCTAGGGGACTAGGTGCAGTTCTTGTTTCCACCTGTTTAAACAGTGGAGCCATATCAGCACACATGACCTAGACCGTTTTGGCCCGGATAAAATTATGATGGGTACATATTTGTATTAATCATATGTAAGATAAAATTCAGGATAGAGTATAATTATGTGTATGTGTATGTTACAAAGTTGGTGATCTATGATTTCTAGATTCATTATATTATATAATCTTGTGTTTGTTGATGCAATGCTGGCACATCTGATGTGCTATAAGTTGTGTAACAACACAATGTCACTGCAATGTGATTATCAAAAGCCATAGAGTTCAATGTCAGTACCAACTATATAAAGTCGACAGTAACCCACCTGAGCAGGTAAACAGCACGTTCAAGGTCACCAAGCTTCTCATCGACAGTCAAACGATCGATCTCTTCTTGCGTCTATGGGTCAAATAAAGAGACAAGTCAACGGTAAGATATCACGACATCGTCTGAACTGTTTCGGAGCGGTCAAAATGTCTTCACGGTTAACAGGAGGACAAAGAAGCTGAATCACAAGGCGACACTGGCTCAGACAAACAAAACTTGAGATGTCGCCCTGAAAACACAGGTATGCACACAGGACGACAGGTATCGTAACTCTCGTGCTCTCAACACAGTGATCGAGTTCCGTAAAACTGTTACATAAATTCACCGCTATATTCCTACATGCATTTTAAAGGTTTCTGACCCTGTGTTTAACTTTATAAACGGCTTACCTTTAAGCCCTTGGTGATTGTCCTCTCCAAACTAAGTTCCTGCAAGTCGTCTTCGACCTGCTCCAACCCAGCTGCGAGATCCATCGTCCTGGCGAGATTTGGGTCACGCAAAGTGTACCTTGGGCTACCTGTAACCCATCCGGGTTCTTATGTATCCAAATTGAGGTTTCGATCCATGTGGAATGATTCCTAAGTCACTCACGAGAGCAATTTTCGGCAACGTAAACAGCTCTAGTGTTCAAAACTATCCTCACGCCGCCATTCTGTGCGTCACGGTTACCCAGGGCCCATAGCGCGACCGTCTCGAGGCGACTGGACAGAAGTGAGCAGCTGATTCACGCCGCCGACATAACAGTGAGACTAACTCTGCATTCAAACAGCAGCGCTTTCGAGTCAGCATTCGTTTTACTCGTTGGTATCTATCAATTCTAATGCTTGTGATCTTAAAAACTAGTGAATCCAAAGAATGATATTAACACCTATGCTGATCTGATTGTATGTAACCACTATTCTGTAAGAATTATGTCTTACTGGCATCCTCAATAAGGTCGCTAGATGGCGCTAACACACCGAGTGTCCGAGAAACTTGAGCACACAGTTACTGTTAGTTTAATACAGGTATAAAGTTGCATGGGTGTCGCTAATCCCCAAACAGAAATGCCAACAGATTTGTTTGATCGTTGGTTTATTCGTCTGTTTCATTCTATAGCAATGCCAATGGTCCACAAAGAACACTGTGGACACATTCCAACGTGACTCAAGTTGTCCGATATGACCATCCAGGTTCATCAGGCTCATGCTATTCTAGAGTCAACATTGACTTCCCTTCCAGGCGTCCAGAAAGATGAAGATCTTCAAGAGGATGTATAGCTCCAGCTTGTGTTCTGCACGTCTTTTCTTGCGGCGTTTTTTCGTCTCTCTATCCTTGTGCGTTTTGCTCTCAGTTAACCATGTCTCCCAAGATCTGCAAAACTTGGAAATATGACGGGGGGTCCCATAACTTCAAACGTACATTTACTAGTTCGACATCGCATAGTGCCAGTGTCGGGCGTATAAAAACTATTGCGTTTTGACGAATGATATATGATTGTATCGGAGTGTTGAATTTTTCTAAATTGGAGACTATTTTATATCGTCCGTGCACGGTTTACAACAAGGAACTTTGCCGGTAAAACCAGAAAGATGTTGTAATTGATATAACGTTCCATAATGTTCCATTCTAAACAGGGTACCATAACTTCGACATACATATGCTTTGGCATCTTTCTCATTTGTCGGGAGGATTTTAAGTAAACAGAAGAAAGAATCTTGCGTCAACTAAGTTCAGCTTCCTTCCGGTAAATAATTTTTGTCCGTGCGTAAGTCTCCGCCGGTGCGGGGCGCGCTGTACCTTAGCAACTGTTTACGCCGCTTGTTGCATTCCAAGACATATCAAAGTTGACGGTCCGTTGCTTGGTATGCTGATTACGTTAACTACTTTGTTCAAAACAAGTTGTTTTGACTTGATTCTATATTTGGAATGCTTGAAGATTAGACGACCATGCGACAGGGTTATCCATCATTTGCCGGGGGTACGAATAACACAAACATGGTCATGTGACTTGAGTCATGGGCAACTAGGCATATATTTATCGATCTTTGACTCTGACTAAAGTCTAGTTTAACGAAAGTTTAGTTGTACTGTGTCACGTGGTCGAGCCGTTCGACGATCACTGTATCCGAGCTGGTGTTGAATACATGTACGATATGCAACGTTAATGTTGATGAATGTGCTTTTACATTGCATTGGAGAGCTTTACGTGCGAAAATTTTATACACATGCATCATATGGA
Organism: Branchiostoma lanceolatum; assembly: GCF_035083965.1. Lineage (NCBI taxonomy): Eukaryota > Metazoa > Chordata > Leptocardii > Amphioxiformes > Branchiostomatidae > Branchiostoma > Branchiostoma lanceolatum. Next base: position 21,643,513 of record NC_089725.1, on the reverse strand, counting down.
AATACTGATAAAAGCGTTACCTTGTCCGAAAAACGCAACGTCATCAACTGTACATCTCGGTGTTTTCAATTGCAGAAAAGACTCATCAACATATCACAGAAACAAGAGCACAACGTCATCTACCGATCTTTTACTTAACTGCAAGATATCCGAAAAGCGTTGTCCCTATCCATTATCCATTCATACCAATAATTTCAATCAAGAAATGTGGAAGAGTCTGCGACACCTTTAAAATGGTCCTTTTAAAATTGTATTCGCGTTGTCCCTGGTAGCACAAAGGGAATACAATTCAGTAGGTTAAAGAAAAGCTTCATTTGAGGTAATATGGAGAATATAGCCCTGCTATAAGAAGAATGCCACACCTTGGCAGATACATATCGGAATATCTAAAAGTCCTATGGAAAGAGTTCCAAGGGACACGATCTAGCTAAGTCTGTGTGTAGTTGGCATGTCTCTGACAGTAATTCATAACATTATTGATTAAGACGCTAAAATGAGAAGAAGAAATACCGACAAAAGACAAGAAAACGTCTGACACCCTTGTAGTCGATACTATCTAATATCGCGTGAAAGAATCATAGCCTCTGTTTGTATTAGTCCACACAAGAAAGTTGTTTATCGCTTAGAAACGTGCTTTGATTCTGCAATTTCCGACCATCAACGATGAACACGAAAGTATGCCCAGAAACTATAGAGCTGTGACGTTGATTGTCGGTATGACGTCATGTAGCCGAACTTTGAGGTGTCACGGGCAATGGCCAATATCTAGCACTTGTGTTTCTGTTTGCCATTCAAGTCTTTATTTTCTTGTCTGCTTTAGCATTCATTGAACACGTTCTGGATTGACAAAGGTATCATCTCAATATCACCGTTTCCTCATCTTCGATGTTATTCCAAGAATCAACAGTAGCCTTCCGTGTAACGATGATATAGATTCATTCGAAAATTGCTTTTTCATTACCATGGCTAATACTGCTCTGGAATAGAGAAACGATAATCACTGTTCAATCTCACTTTCACCTTCTCACGTATATGACTAAGCCCTGGCATGGATGTGATATGTATACGACTGGCTCGGGTATGATTGCTGCCGTTGGGTTTCTTGGATTCGGCCTCAGTTTTGCTGTCACATTATGCATGCGTGTTTACGTCAATAGGGGTAAAGTCAAGCAAACAGCCGGGAGAGGAAGATAGCTGTATACCGACCACCCTAAGCAATCACGACAAGAGGTGCGGTGACAAAAAGCCCGGTTACTGATTGACAGAGAGGCCGACCTGACGGAAGGGCCCAAGGGTTGAACGTCAGCAATCGCGAGCGTGCATCATCTCCACAGCGGGAGTCCTGCGTTTCCCGGCACTTCACCTGCCTGTCCCCTGCTGGTCCCCTTCGCTAACAAACTGTGAGGTTGGAGACAAATTGCTGACTGGGGGATGGTATAAGATAGGATCCATGTAGACTACATTCGCTTATCGCATCCGGCCGATGAGTAGCACTTAGGGGAGCTTTCAGCAGGTGGGTGTTACTTTGTTGAGGGAGGCTCGCCCTCGTATATCAGGGCTACACCTGTGACTAGCCATGACTTCAGGGATGGGTGGAACATAAAGTGTTGTTGTAGGAGGCAACAATGTTCTTAGAAGATCTCTGCCTAGCCCCCACAAGAGCGATTTGCAACAACGGCAGAATGTGTGTGGGAGGGTTGTGTCTACCTAATCATATGCACGGTTTATTTACTGGTCATTCATAAATCTTGCGTGCATTTATTTCGTGTTACTGGTAAGCAAGTCCGCAAGTTTCCTTTTTCGTGGTGTACACGGGTGTAGGTGAATGTAAGGTTGTCTTGTGACGTGAATCAGAAGACCCTGAAGGAACCGCAAGCGTTGTGTAGAACAACTGTCTTTGGTAAGAGAACATTTTCCATTTTATGTTGCCCGATGTACGTGCTGTGGTTGGGGGGTCAGGAGTGTTTGCAATGGCCATCGTGTCACACTGGGGTCAAATCATGCGTTTTGGTGAATGTTCTACTAAAAAGGTCGATCCCATATCCCATGTTTACTAAGGTTTACATGGGTTGGATACTGTACTGATAATCTATATGTTATGCTGTAGTAATCATGACCTGTGAATTGTACCTGCGCTACTTGAAGGGTGGATAATCGAATATCGCACACCCTGCCTGTATGTTTATCCTCTAATTAGTAACGCAGGCTCTTTTCAAAGACAACACAATCTGAAAAGATAAGCGCGCTCATTCCTTCCTAGCTTTGTCACGCGGCAACCCGTAGTTTGCCCATGTGGTCCCGTTTGAGGCAGACTGAATCAGTCCGATGGTCTCTTTTGTTGATATTGACGTTTACGACCCCCGTCTTGGGGGTTACCTGAGTTAACAGTTCCCCATTCAGCTCGTACGGTCTGTAATGATCATCTGTTGCGGGGCAGCAGCAGGATAGAATACTGCTGCTTCATGTGTCTGAGGAGATGACTTGGCAGTGTTAGCCTTACACGCAAGGAGATGGGCCCCAAAACAGTATTCAACAAACCTTGTTTAGCTCTTTGCTATGAGTGTTGTTAGAAACATGGATGATGTGTTGACGTATTCTGACATTTTTGGCGTAGAAACCAGTCACAACAAAATCGGTAACAATCAAACGGCTTCGCGATAGGGAACAACAGAAAAACACCAACCAAGCGATAAATGTAAGTGTATGTGACCCAGCATACCGCTGTCCATGTGAAGGAAAATGTTTAAAGCTTATTTAATGAGTATATACAAAGAACAGGAGTGCATGAATGGCTTGTTGAAGGTTAAGGTAACTATTAATGGGAGGATATTTTTAGATTACATTCCTTTTGTACGAGCGGTGTAAATGTAATTCATGTGTCACTGGAAATCGTATATTATGGGAAATTTATGGCTCAGTTACCATGGCGAGATGAAGAAAAACGAGTTTTCTAAACGCCGCTAACTTGGTTTGAAGAGGTGCGGTATGGTATTCCGGTCAAATTTCATCACGTCCTGCAAAGTCTAACCCCGCGGGTGTGTAAAGTACAAATATCCTTGATCCTCTCCAGCAAACACACCTGTTGATAGGATACGAATGTGACCTGAAAACATCACGCATGGCCTATGCGTCATGATGCTGTGCTAACTGAGGCTAAAACAGGCGTGGTCAGAACTGGAATGTGTTAAAAAGCAGGCCATACAGCAGCAAGCCAGGGAAAAAAGGACCTTGGAGAATTAGCAAAAGGCTAGGTCTTGAAGTCATTCCATTACGAGGTAATTTTCAAAAGTTAATGTTGCAAGTTGATAAGATCAGGATAGTTGTGTATAAAAGATATGTTACATACTTCGGAAAGGGAAATGATGCTTGGCAGCCGGTTATGTTGTTCCTTAATCCCGGTGGTCAGCTGACTAAGGAGTGTCAGTGCCATAAGTCAACTTCAATGTAACCCTCGGTTACTAGGCAACCCAACTTAACTCCTCATCCTCTTTTATTACATCACCCAGCAGGTAACAGAACATTCAGGAGCCAGTCGCCGAGAACAGTCACGATGCAGAGACTACTGTCGTGGGTACTTCTGCTGACGATACTTCTGTCTTCATCCGACACGGGCAGGGCACAGGCCCCCTGGTACAGGCCTGGCTGTCATCTTGTAGGTGAGCGGGGACAAAAAGTGTTCACATCTTCTACGACCCTTCTGTGAAATTGAAATTGAGAAATTGAGAAGGGACTTCATTTTACTTCATTTCATATCATAACATTTTCAACGGTACCATACTGTGGTTGAAGCCGTCAAATTGAAATGGCAACAGTGTTCATACATTAACAGATTTTCCCTCTTGTCTTACGACAGGAGTTGACAAAACCGTGGAGGTGCCCGGGTGCCAGAGACAGACTGTCCGAGTGAACGCATGTAGAGGCTACTGTGAGTCCGTGGCCTTCCCGTCCTCCGGCACCACACGGCAAGGGTCGAGCGGGAACCACGTCATCACGTCCAGGGCAACCTGCTGCGACATCGCCTCCACACATGTGGTACGGACAGTTTCTTTGTTCCATGTCGTCTGATCATTGTGTCTTATCTGTTACTCCGTTGTGTTTGATCTTTTCCTTATCCCGGTAAAGATTGATCGTTATTGAGAAAAAAAACGCCCATCGTTCAGTTCTGAGAGACGACGCGGAAGCGATCTCGGCATGAATCATGCCTAACCGCTAATGTGTGTCGGACATCGGATTTGATACTGACAGATTCCATACAGTCAAGTAACATGTAGAGCTGCCTTGGCCACCCTATAAGCGAATTTGTACGCTCCGTCCAGAAAAGTACAAATTTCGACTTCCTTGGGATTATCGATGAAATGAAAGATAAACTACCGTCACTGTCAGTAACGTTTTGTCAATGCACAGCTCTTGTAGTTCACTTCTTACCTCTACTTCTTAATTCTCGTTTATACTTGTTGCATCTACGTTATGACGTCAGGTTATTGACGTCATGTGCGCTGAAGTACGTCATGGGGTAGCCGTGGTGACTTTACTTGTTGTACTTTGTTCATGTGAACAAAAACATTAACAATAACAAAGCTATCTGTGATGTTTATCATTGTAATGTTATTTGTAACTTTGCATAGGGCCAAATGAGGTCGCTACATGTGCTTACATTGATAGTGCATTCAAGACGTTTTATTTCTCCACAGCTTGTAAATGTCAAAAAGCAAGCATAAAAATCTGAACTTTTATCGGCAGGTTTAACAGTAAACCTGACTCCCCGAAATTGTCCTACCGTTACATACCGTGCGCGGTTAAAGCAGATTTTGATAAACTGAACTTGACTGATAGAGTGCCTTATCACATACTGTGTACCAAGTAAAGCATCAGTGTTTCAGTGTGCAAATCTGTGCAGCAACGTGGAGTCCCAAAGTGGGTATATAAGAATGTATTTCCAATTAAACTAGCGTTGATAGAGGTTGACATAAAATTACTTTAATTTACTTAATAACGGTTTCCATCCTCTGGTCACTGATATCTATTGTCGTTGTTCCCACCAGGTGAACTTCTCCCTGCGCTGTGGAAGTCTGCTGGTCCCCAAAACCCTCTACTCGGCCGCCAGCTGTGCCTGTAGCATCTGCGACGACAACCCGTGACGTCACAGCAGGCCCGCAGCAGCTAACGCTCGGCAAGAGGAACCTTGCCGAAGCTTGTAATCTTTATGGTCTAAAGACAGGATTCGTTGCGAAGGTTATGAATGACTTTGAAAAAATATTGGCTCACAGAGCTACTAAAAACCCCTGTAGTGTGATGTGGACGGTAGATAAATGCGGTAACAGAATCGTAAAAGAGCTGTACAGGCCATGTTTTGCTTTTGCCTTGTTGGTAACTACAATGAGCATTCCCTCCGATGGTGAGGCATGTTGCCCTACAGATATATAGTACATCCGTAAGGATTAGAATGAGGATATTTTCAGAAGCTTCGTCTAAAAACTCATACAGGAAATAAAGATTATGCGGTATATATTTGTTGTTGCGACTGATCGTTGTTCTTGTAGGTTATACCCGTACGTAGGTTACACACACATTGAGGTAGCACATGTTCTTTGTTGGCTCCGACATCACTCATAACCCCTAAATGAGTATTCAGTTTTGTACTTTGATGCCCAAAGTGTTATTCCGCACATGTACCGGGCGTAATGATCTGACCTGATTAGGTCATACATACTTAATGTTTAATCAATGTTGAATTAACCAGATAGATAAGGATGATAGTTGATCCATTACTCTGCATTCATGAATTTGATTAAACTGCAAAATAGACACCCTTCCCCCAAGGTTAATGATAGCTGTCGATGTCTTAACACCATCACATTTTCTGTATGGTCTTACACCGCCATATTGGTTCTCTCTTTTTTTATCGTGACCGATACCGTTATAAGCTTCAATTGACTTGTAAACTATTTGACCTTATCTGTGGATTACACGTAATCGCAATGAAGATGGAAGATTAACACTTAAGGCAAGATTAGATTGAACAGCTTAAGGGGACGCCATTGGTCATCAAGTGAAGAGATAGAAGGCATGGGCCTCTGGTGTCCTCCATGAATTTGGCCAAGAACACCAGGTCACTTCTATCTCTTGGAAGGGATGGAGATAAGTGTGTTGGGTTCTTTAACGTGCAGATATTTCGTGTCTCCCACAGATCCAAGGGAACTTCTAACACACGTGTGATTTGAAAACGCCTAAACTGTTGTCAAAGTGAAAGTGTAGCTTTTTGAAGATTATGTACAAAGTGACGGCAGTTCGATTGCCAAAACATTCATGTGACGGTATCTTGTGCTTTAGCCACCCCTCAAGCACAGCATCTCGGACACAAGCTATTGTGAGCGAAGCTTGGAAGGCCTCATCCAATATCCTGAATTATGGTAACCAGGTATACTACTAATCCCAACTTTGTAGTAAACATATCAAAGTTTAGAGTGCATAACACACGAGTGTGTATATACTTGATTGTGAACAAAAGTCGTGAAGTATAGTACACCCATCATTTCTTGCCAGTGATCACCGCTCGATGCAACGCATTGTGTAATACGAGCGCAAGAGAGAATGGATTTACTACGACCACCAAAATAAAGATGCTTGAAACCTTAACACCAGTAATGACTAGGTGAAAATGTAACCACTGTTGTTTCCGTTATAAATGTTAAAAGTCAGGTGGCAGTCAGCTCATGCATTGCACCCTCTTCCAGCATGTTTGAATCCCTCGGCACCCAGGGGCTGTGCCGAGGGATTCAGGCCTGCTGGTGGAGGGCGGTGTATTACTTTTTCTGATAAGATACATGCGTATAACTATACACAACTAGCCCACAGGATTGACAGGAAACAGGACAGTATTGGTGTGCAATAGGACAACATTTATTTGAAGTTTTTCGTTGACTGATGATGCATGAAACTCAAAGACTACTCGGTTTTCCGTGACAAAGTGGGTTTCAGAACATGCTATGTTTTACTAAAAGCTACATGGTACATCCATTTTCTCAGTTCTTTTGTCGGACAGCAATCGCAGCATTTACAGTCGAAGTCAGTTGTCTCGGTTGGGAGGGGGGGGGGGGGGTAAGATACCATCCGACCCGCGGCAGTACATTCTCGTTCTGGGCGCTGACGTTTCATTTCAGAGATTTGCAACCGGCGACATCAAATTACAGTTGAATAACGACCAAATTTCTTAGCTGCTGAGAAAAGGCATCTTTCTTGGTTGCCTCTCACGAAAGACATAATGAAATTCACCATAAAATCTGGGGTTAAATTTATATTTTACTACAGCATTAAGATTCCTGAAATGTCTCTCTGATCTATATCTACCATCCACTATCGTTTCCAACGTGTTTTTCTTGTTCGTCGGGGTTTTTCATGCCGGCTCCTTCCACTCAAACTAACGTTTCGCAGGACGTGTTGTGGGCGTGGCACATGGCGCACCTGCAGGACACGGCGTTGTGATAGACGTAGGTGGGGTCGACACCTGGCTGGCAGTTCTGCAGCTGCGTGGTCCTGGTCTCCACCCGCTCGTACGTGCACACCGTGTGGCTGGACGTCCGGAACGGCGGCGTCAGGTGTGGAATCTGAGGACGACAACATATGCCCATCATAGGATATGGCAAACCAGTAAACTCTTACTTATAGATATGGGATTATCACCTCAGCTTTGTTTAAATTGTACCATTGAACGTTGAAAAAGGACAAACATATTATAAGTTGTTACAGTTCGGAAGGACAACAAAACCACCATGATTCGAGTTGTGTGCGTCATGTACCGTTGGTTTCCAGAGCTCTGGTTGGTTTCATTACTGGTTGGCAGATGAACACGGTTTCAGTTTCCGCGCACGTTATATAACTTTCCAACTTACAGCTCTGTGTGTCACTAATGTCAACCAACTAGAATACTTAAATCCACCCACATCTGAAGTAGCCTGGGTGCCATCCTATTTCTACCGGGGCTTCTACACTCGCTACCTTTGCAGGAGCGAGTGTAGGAGCCCCGGCAGAAATAGGATAGCACCCAGGCTACATCTGAAGAAACCATCATCTGAAGTGTGGAAGCTACTTCACCGGAGAACCTCTCAGAGCATGTAATTTTGTGTTATCGTGATGCTATATTAACATCTTGATATCTAAGAACAATGATCGCGGATTGAAACGATAGCAACAAGGGACCAGATTAACTAAACATCACAATGCACGAGAACGATGCCAGACGCTAGGGTGAAGCCTGTGGCGATCGCACTGATCTATCAGGTAAGATCTGAATGTTCGGTACGCGACTGACAGACTGGCGTGTGAATGGCGCGGACTACAGCGACAGGAAACATCTTCAGTTTAAGCCTACAGACATCAGCAGCTGCCTTTCTTTCCTTACACTTTCCAAGTCACCATGTCACTGCACAACGCTGCCACAAAGTCACGGGACAAGTCCCACTTATCACAATTATGTACAGTATTAATGTCTAAAGGTAAGAAAAAAGTCGTACCTGCCAAGTATCACAGCGGCCTTTGCAAGCGTCTACACTGATTTGTTGCCGCTCGCATCCCTCCTTCTCGGCGTAGAGCGACACGTCTCTCCAGACGTCACAGCCCAGAGACGGGTCGGCCTGGCTGGGCAGGACGGCGCCCAGGAGGAGCAGACCTCCAGCACACAGGGAGAAGGTCAGCACGGACAGGTGCATACGGTCAGAAAACATCGTCTGCAGCAGGAATGAGAGCGTGTCAGACTGGGAACGAACCACCACATGTGCGTATCAGGGGTGTCACGGTTATGGGTGGACGTTCTTAATCGTTTCAACACCCACACATTGCGGTATTTTAATCATCTCGGTGACGAAACTACATTTCAGAGTGTGTACATTCAAGGTCAGAAAGATGTCGATGTCGTCAATGAATGAATGAAAAACAATCTACTTTACAGGCATAACTATTAAAGTTATTGTCCCTAGGTTTACGCCTCCCTGGACATTTTAAGAAAATGACAGTAGACAAAACACACAGCGCTGCTGCTTACTAAACCGATGACACAAAACATACTGCTCCATTGAGATCGATGATACCCATGACTGCTTTCCACAGCAAAGAGTTAGTAGTCCCTGTACTACTATAAATGCCATGCATCATGGAGCACAAAAATAGCTCCCACAGCAGTCTATTGTCTGCGTTTTATCATTACCGGTTCTCAGCTTTTGAGAACTCTTTTGCTAAATAGATTGATGGTCCCAATTCTCCATGGTTAAATGATCCGAAAACATCAGAGAGCAGAATATGATGCGTCACCACGGCAAAACGGCGACCCGGAGACTGTTGCAAAGCTGACAAGAAGAATTTAGATGAATGTCAACCATCAGAGACGGCAGCAATTGTCTTCAGACTTTCAAGTATACGTTTTTCAAATATGTTGAAACTTTCTTTCTCAAAACCCATGAAAGCTTGATATGAAACACACTGCTCGACTGTAACAAATTTCAGCCTGTGCATCAAAACGACTATTTTTAATCCACAAAATGGGGAAAGTTTGTTTCCTCACCAGCATATATACCTGATCACAAATGATCATAAGCAACACACAAATATCGAATAAAGCCAAAATCTCCAAATAAACGTTCGGCTCCAAAACGATTCTAAAATCAGTAGATTCCAATCCCAGATACCGAAGACAGATGCCCGTTCCGGAAAGAGTGTATTCAACGATTCATTAAATCTGCAACGTACCGTAAATACTTCAAACAAGGTTCCCTCAATTTTGCAGAAGAAGCACTAATTTCCGCCCCAGCGATATATCTGTACATCAGTGGAACCCCGGCGTGGCGGACTCTCCCCGCAACATCCCCCAGGCTAAAGAAGAAATGGAACTAATGGCCTTCTCTGACTGCGGTTGTCAGTGGAGGAAAGATAAATGAATATCCCTTCCCTTACATGTTCTCCCCTAGAGCTGAGTAATTAGTTTGGAACATCGATGATAACCACTTAAGTAGCGAAAAGTGCGTGCTCTTGATACAAAACGATAGGCAGATATCTGGTACGGAGGTTGAAGGAATCGAAATGCGAGGCTGAGAGGCTTTGATCGCTTCTGTAGCACCCCGGGATTTAGTTTGCCCCAGTCAGACGCAAAGATGCACACCGCACCAAACACTTTAAAGGCATCCAGAGCATTTTATGAGGCTAGAAACTTGAATAAAAAAATACTCGAATTCTAGTCATTCCTACACAGAGTAAGTTTCAATAACCCTATACCATTACATATCGACATTAAAGGAGCAAAGATATGATGTCGTTGTGTGGTAAGAACTGATAGAAAATCCAAGCCCTAATATACTGATCCTGAGTGTCCATCACAATTAGTGGTTCGACCAATGAGAGAGTGACTGCATGTCCGTCAATTATTTACATTTTTATGTTTTGATTTTGCATTTCTACGTTTGACGGAGATGGGCGGGGCTATGGTATTGGTCTATTTACACTAGGCGCGTGAAACAAAAAGATCACCATGTAGCTTATTTTTGTGCCGCTTTTGAGCACTTTTGATAAGAAATCCGCACGCAAATGTGGTTAACAGTGGCATTAAATGTCAATTTCATAAAGATTACAGCAACTAGAATATTTCCAGTTTTCAAGTCTCATAAAATGCTCTGGGTGCCTTTAAATCCATTTTCAATGAGAGAAGATCCGTAAGAATCGAAAAAAACCCACTGATCATAAATATACACTTATCATGACTGTGTAACCACCTGGACGTGTTTTGTTGGTTATGTTTGTCCAAACAAAAGTGAGTACCCTGTGCACACTTAAAATCTGGGAAAATACCAGATTAAGTTTTTTTTCGTGGTTGAGCTAGGTGAGAGAGAGAGAAATGGTTTATTATTTCATATTAAAAAAAGCCATTGCAGCACAAGTGCTGAATTGCAGCCTTTGTACAAATGTCCATCTTTTACATGTTCTCAGGACTTAAAAGGCATTACACATTGAATAAAAGTGTTTCAATAAGATTATGCGTCTACGTTAAGTCTATCTAAAACACTAATATACAGGCATTTAGCAGCAGTCGTTTAACAGACGAACGCAATATGGTAGTGTACTGTTTGCAATGCGCTGTGTACGATAGATTGGTACTGTTTTTTAGTGTTCTGTTGTGGACATCCCCCCTTCCCGGTATCTGTCACTACATATGAGAGACCGAGCAAACTTTAGGCACAGTTCACAGGTGGCTATGATATATATTCGTGTACACTTAGTTTCTATAGATGCAGTGTTGACAATCCATGAGTGTAGATTTGGTTACCAGTTCCAAAGCGTCCAAACTTCAGAGTTGAAAAGAGTCGTTGTACAAATGTGGCACTGAAGACATAACTGAGGTAAAGATGAAGAAGACCACCAAGTCCACTCATAACGCAGTAAGGAATACAAACAACAAAGAGTGTGAAATCCCAGTGGCCCACTGACATGTTTAGACTTCTGACGTGTTTACACCATAAACTTTGCTGGACATCGTAATTACATCACTTGTAGTACCATAATATGCCATATATCACGGACATCAAATAGCACGAGTAGGTGTGTGTTCTGTACTCATTGCCCTCATTCAGACTTCTTCTATTAGCCACCCTCAGTGTTCTGAAAGAGCAACAGCGGACATCCATTTTATGGGATCATTTGGAAGTTTGTGCGTACTGAAAACAAGAGCTTTTAAAAAAAGCTGGCGTTTCGGCTACGTTTATAAGTGTGAATTGTCTTTTCCCTTTACTTGAAGTAAAATCTGCCAGAGGAAGTCACTCAAGGGCTGTTCAGTCTATAAGAAAAATTGTCATTTTGGGAAATGAGTACTGTTTTAATAGAGAAAGGCAGATTGGGGAAAGCAATTTTGAAGTTACGTCACTTAACTTAAAAGTGCTTTTGAAAAAGCTGGTCTTGGCCTACAACTTGTACTTATTTGTAAAATGTATAATAGGCTCATTATAAAAGCTATCAATGTAATTATGTACATGGCACGCAATAAAACATAAAATTTGAAAAAGCACCATTGAATCATCAGCACTATGGTAATTAAGTGAAATAGAAGTTCATAACAGCTAAGGTTCTATCTAAAATGACTACCAAATGTCAAACAAATCAACAGCTACCTCATCCGTATTATTCTGGTTTCCGCATTTACAACATTTCTTCCTTATTTTCCTGGGTAATTTTGCTAAAATTCATGAAAATTCCCATAGTTTTGTGCCGAGGGGCGCCACTTTCCACGTCCGTGTTGTCTGAATGAAGTCGATACTGAACAATGGAGCATTTGCTACTGTAACAAAGAATCGCTGTTTTGCAAACAACATCAAGAGCCTCTGTTTACATCGGGGATAGAAGTTTAGTGGCGAGTGTTTTGCAAGAATCATCTTACCGCGCATAGGAGCCGCTGCACGGTATTTTCCATTACAATGAACAGAAAAATTCGAATGCCGGGTTTGGAATCTATGAAGTCCTGTTCATAAGACAAAGGCCTTGTATATATTAAATGAATATTTAAAAATAACAAATATAAAATATTTCTTTATTTATTAATGAAAAAAAATGATATTCATAAATATGATATTGATAGATTAATATAATATCAATATATATTTTTGATATTCAATATCTAAAAAGAAAAAAAAATCCATGCACGGAGACGAACCCGGATCTTCTGGGTCCGAAGTGCTTCGCGTTGCCAGATCGGCCAAGCTGCGATACGTAGCTTTCACTCTGGACGTAATGCTATAACCTCACTATATGGTATCATTTATGCCGATTTTTGGTCGTTTTCTTGACGAAATCATTTTTTTTCTTCTGCAATCTTGTGGAATAGATGTAATATGGTCATTTTTCAGGATATCAAAGTCCGAAACCACAATGCAATGATATTTCCGAACAGTTGTAGCAGTTACATGCGGTCGCCGTCCTGTGTCACATGCAAATCTAGCCTGCCTGCATTTTCGTGCTCTCTTGCCATATAAGGCAACGGCTATACAAGGATTTGAGAACGTATTGCCATATAAGGTCTTATTGTGTGCGACACAGTGTTGAACCAAGCTTCCCTGGTTCCTTCCTTGAAGGTAAAAGCCAGGACAATGCGTTCCGGCGCGCATGCGCCGAAACGCAAAAAACGATAGGTTGAATCACTGAGGCCTGCATCTGTGCTAGCATCTCAATGTCAATATCTATCTGAAAACAATTAGTAATTGCATGTGGCGCTGTGTTCGTCCCGATGTCATACAAACCGCCTTTCGCAATAACAAGTCATTGACTTTCAATGAACTACAAAACCTCAAACACGCTATTGTGTTCGTCTATCAAAGAGGCACGTAGTTGCTGTCTCTTACAGTTGGTGATAGATACCATGTAGCATGTGCGTGGTCAGTGTTTGTCCCATACTGTTTTTGACGTTACAATCTATCTATCTGTCTATCTATCGAATGAGAAGGACCACTCTGTTAATCCTCGATTAGGAGAAATAATCATGTTGCTTATTGACCCTATGTGTATCTTTAATATCAAAGAACGGAATACGGTTATCATTCCACGCCTATTCATTTATCTATGGATCTTTAGAGCAGTCCCTTTAGTTACAATAACTGACAACCTATGGTATGGCATTTATAGGTATATTTCTACTTTTCCTCCTTCCTTTGGCTGAAATACGCTGACCAGGAGAGAGTTGGGCCAATTGAACACTCACACCTTGTACAGCGAATAGATATACGCTATGGCTACATTGATGGTCCGCAATCGTCTGATAATGCTCAAAACGACAAGTATGAGTCAATGATAAAACGATATCTTCTGAGTTTTCATCAGATCTAAGCATGAATGTTCTTTGCGGAGGAATAACGGTACTGAATTATTCTGAAAGCGTCTACAATCCCGGATATGATTAGTAAGTAACTATTCTAATTTCTAGTGCACCAACGGATATGTCGTCAATGTAAAAAGGATGCCGCAAATAGGGGAGAAAGGTTGTTGCACGCTAGGAGGGCATAAAAGAGTGCCCCCTCCCTCTCATCACTCAAAGTAATTCTCCCTAGAGATGGGAAGTTGATGATAATGCCGGGTGGATTTGCGTGCTATTTGAGCCCTAATGGACCGCAGTGTGCGTATAGGGAGTAAAAAGTAGTCAAGTCACGAGAACTTAAGACACACTTCATGGTCTGGTAAATATCGCCTTAGGAGGCAAGCGAACCCAAAGTTATTACAAGTGAACCTCTCTCCAGGATGATCACATACGCCCATATATCACTTGAACATTTATCCGCCTGAGCTCAAGCTGTACTTTGCCTAATTGCTTACAAGTCGCAGTTGATCTTCCCCAATATTAGCAAAGTACGGAAGTAGCCTTCAGCTTACAGTCCGCCGTGAGACTGGTGCACGCAATGCTGTGGTCGGATGAAGGGATACCACTAAGTCGGCCTATCATTCATACAGCAGACACATTACAATCCTTCGATGATATCCACTGACTCAGATTCCTTTCCATCCTTCACCCTCAGTGACTGAGGCATGACGCGAGTTTTGGAAAATGAATAAAACTTCACTATTCACTTTAAGCAGGGCTGTTGACCGAGGCCACTTTCTGTTGCTGGAATTACCGTATTGGTATTACGCTCACGTCATAAAACCTGCCGCAGGAATCATCTTCCCAATAAACAGTTCTTGAAAAAGTCTCCAGGAAGTTAACATTAATACAAAGTTAAGACCCTTGTGGACTGCTCTTCCATCAAGTACACAAAGCCTCCTGGCCGCAAACTTACTTCATCGACCTATGCTTGAACCTCTGGCAACACCATCCCACCTTCACAGAAACACAGGCAGACGTTTTCATAGCTCAAACATGTTGACGATATGTCCCCAAGTCCATATTGAACAGTTGACAGAGATGACTGAGTCTTGAACTCTACTGAGGTTGAATTAATGTATACGTAACGACATGATGGTCTTTAGAATGGCATAAATCTCTCCCGGTACGTAACTCCCGTTGGAAGATGAAAGCAACCACAGTGACATCATTCAGTAGAAAGAAAGGGCACTGGAAAGATACTATGGCGCTGGATAAATGATGGTATATGCACACATATAATCGAAGGGCGCATGACATAAGGCAAAACCAACAAGCTGGCCCGTGGTCAATGTTCAATCAAATCTACGTGATACAAGTATCATGTATCAAAATGATACTTAAGTACCGGACTGTCAGTGAAGTGTTGATATACACATATTGCCTGGACATGAGACTAATGGCGTGGCTATTCAGTTGGCTGAAGATAGGATAAGTTTTCGTTACAGGTAGAACACCCCCCTCCCCCGTTGACCGGACTATGAATTGCCCGAAGCTGGTGTTTACTTACCTCGTGCCGGTGGTTAGTAAGAGGCAGGGCACAAACTCAGGGGTTATCAACAGGAGAAAGATAGTAAAGTTTACCTTCAGAGTCATCTGCTTCGTGCAACAAGGCCCTGAACAAGTTTGCTTACTTCACAGCCCAAAACGACATACCTGTGTGTTCTTTCAGCTCGTCAGGTAGCGAATAGGTCTACTACAGGGTTGGGTCAAACTGAATTCCTCCGCAATCTCTACCGCCCATTGAAGGATCTAAAAGCAAATATTTGGCCACACAGCTTGCACGTTACACAAGTGGATTTCGTTGCCAAAATACGGAGTCGTCTCTACAACGAACACCCACGCCACCTGTTGGTGGTCCTGTCCTGCCGGCTACAAACGCGCATATGAAATCTTTTTAAACACTAGTGTTTCTAAGGCTGCTGCTAGTGTTTGTTAGCGGTTGTGATTGCGCTAAGTGACTATCTTTTTGCTCGGCACTGTTATCAACATGGAGTGACCTTGGTTATACGATATTCACCTTTATCGGAATACAACTTGAAAACTTTGTGTTCCACACCTAAACAAGTTTTGTTAGCATCATCACGATATCCATGACAATACCGTATGTTTGAATCAACCGAAATTGTGCAAAGAAGCCATCAATAAAAAGGTTGACGTCATTCATGACGTTCGTTGAACAGGATACATGGTCTTCTGTCCAACGTTTCACGCAGCGGGCAATATCTCGGCTAGAGGAGGCCCGAGTCCGGGTAATTTCCCGAAGGTGATTAAGAGAAAGAAGTATGTTATAAGCCAGAGTCCGGAACCTGGTGCAATTAAGCCTCAGGAGCCAGTAGGAGCAATATTGTTGATGCACGCCTTCCTGATTTCGCGACACTATATGAACTACATCTCGAATGCACATTGTCAGAATGAATATAACTGTATTTAGTTCTCTCTCTGGATAAATGAAACTGACGTACCTAAATGTTTTTATTACCTTGGCGGATCAATGGCTTACAAAGTCGTGTAGGCTCTAGCACACGTTGAAATTGAATAGTTAGCCTTGCCTTTCTGGATTAGACGGCTCAGCGCCATTGTTTTTTTATACTGATACCCGAGCTTTTGTGCACAAAATATCAATGATTGGTGCGGAATATGTTGACACACGTTTCTAAGAATCGTTATTAAATGTACGTAGAAAATCAGACACAGTAGTTCTATAGTGTGGACATTATCATATATTTTCATACGTCAGTGAATCTGTCTGTTCCCTCACAACTAGCCCTCGGGCATGAGTTTGCAACTTCATATATAAATGAAATAAATGTCACGGGCAATTCCCTCTGACGGCACTGAGGTCTTACGAATCTGCCCAAACCTCAGTAATCATGACGAAAGAAAGAAACGGTGATCCCGTTATTACGGGCTAATGAGAAAGTATGCCCTATGATTCATACTTCAATTTTTCGACCTTCAGTGGCTACCAGAAATTCAAATTGCATCATTCCTAGTGTGTCTCAACAAAAATGTAAACTTTTGATTAAGAGCATGCGCACTCGTTATTCCAGAGTGAAGCAACTTGGGGGCAAATACCGTAATGACTGTTTGTGTAGCCGGGAACGGAAACCTATACACCCACACAAAGGAAATATGAAAATGAGTAAACTCTACACTGCTTTTTCAGATAGCTCTTAGCTGGTAGGGAGAAGCCTTGATCACTCAACAACTGTCATAAACTGAACATGGGGAGAAGTATTTGATAACTTTGGTCCTAAATAGAAAGTAAAGTACATTCTGAGGCTACATTGTATTGTAAAAACTGTTGATTTTAAGCGTTGATGAACTTTCAGCATCGTAATGTATCCGTATCAGTAAGCTGAGTGCGTCCGTCCCACGATCATGAACTGAAGGTGTTTCAAAGGACACAGCAACCTCAGGTCAGGGTGTAACGTTACTAAAAGCCAGATTGGAGGCTGGAACCTCCTTGGTTTGAGGCCTACTTTACATATAGTAGAGTAGTTCACTTGAAATATGTATTCCTACAATGTAGAGTCACCTCAGGATACCTGAAAATGTAAGGCTTCAATGATCCAGCTCCCCACCTTGGGCTCAATCCAGTGTCGTCGTAAATCACGACTTGAGACATGTGCCGATTTACGGTAACCTGGTAACAACATGGCCGCCCCCAGGCCAGAATTTCGACGTTTGTCGTCTGCTTCCTTCATATTTGTCAAACATAGATACATGATCAGTGCAATCTAAAATGATTTCACAGTTTGTCATCCTATCTCAGCACGGGGACATCCTACTCTTCAAAGACTGTATCCTTTCTCTAGATTTTGCCATTTTCGCTGGATATGGACGGTGGAGTTGGGGAGGGGGGCACTAGTCAGGAGTAGTGCCAAGCTTTTATCAAACTTCTGCTCATCATTGAGTTTCCTTATTATTGAGTAAATGTCAAGGACATAGCATGATACATTTAGATGATCAAGGAGGTTATGTATTATTCCAGGCTTTTTCAAACTGTGGCAACTATCAAAACTAATTTAAAAGTGAAAAGAGGTTTGTGACTGTGTAGAACAAGACGATTTTGTATCTCATGTGGATAATGTCCTGTTGACTGTTGTTTCAAGTTGTGTGTGCATACACTAACACTGGTTCATTTAGCACTGTTACTGTAAATGCATTTCGCGGTCTGGAGAAAAATAGGGAGTATTTGCAGTAGTTTTAGTTCGCGATAGCACTTCAGTCACATTCTGCTGCAGTAACGGAAACACAGGTGTCTTTATGGACAGCCAGTTGGAAACCACCTACTAGCGACTCAGAAAGGGTGTTAAAGATGGACAGAACAGCACTAGTCCCTTTTAGTAGTCCTGGCGTGATTAAATGTCACTGATCTAGCCATATGTACCTGAGGAATGAATGAAGTGTTGAAATTCTTAATGAATATGTATTTGATGTTCAAAGGTCGGGTCTGTGTTCTATTGGGCCTTGTTTACAGTATTCGTGTGTCTTTACCACAACAGGTGCCTCCAACACATCATATATAAATGTAGCGCGTGGTAGGCGGGAAGAAGGAGCTGGGAAGAAGACAGAACAAAAATGTTCTACAGATTTACAGTACGTTCCTATTAAACCTTGGAGTTGGACTTCGATTTTTGGTACCCAACGCTGTAACCTCAACTAAAAATGAACTTGGGTATTGAGTGAGTGTGAGTGTGTTTGTATGTATGTATGTATGTATGTGTGTGTGTATGTGTGTGTGTGTGCGTGTGTGCGAATGTATGTTTCCAAAATGTTAATTAAAAGTCTCTTAAGGAGACTTAAGCTTCTTGACAACTATTATTATCAGACAGAGGTGATGTAGGGAAGGATTCCCCAGAGCTGTTCCTGCAGAAAATAAGAGACTTATCTGGTGGACTGGCACCTCCAACATTTGTAAGTCAACTGTCAGTTTTCTAGGCCTTGTGTCTCTGGCATTTACTGTTATTGACTGCAGACCTTTCTTATGTCATATTATAAGTGCACTTTCTTCTTTCTGTTACATTCAGTCATGGTTTGCTTATATAATGAAAATTTGGCTGTTTCTAATCTAAGGTTTGCCAAGCAAATAGAAAATCTGACCATGTGGTTGAATGAAAGATGGAATGGGAGGAAAGCTGATTTGTTGGGTTATTACTATTAAGAAGACCTGGAATTGGGGATTCAGAAGTGAAATTGCAATTGCTTGTCATAACTGAACTCTGTCCTTTGCTGCACATGCTGTGTACGGGGTCCTCATTCCCCATGTATCTCTGCACTAAGTCTTGTATACATTTACCAGTAGGGTAGCGTTTAATTGCCTCTCTGCAATTGCATGAAGTCTCGGATTGAACATATCTGGGTTCAGTAAGGACGACATTTTGACAGTGTTTTCGTTCATCTTGCAGCATCATGATGGCATCAACTACCTCCATGTTAAACACAACAGCCTGTTCTTCATGGCCACAACCAGGAGTAACTTGTCACCATTCATGGTTATCGAACTCATCAATAGGTAAACATATATGCATAACAGTACTATGTATGCCAGCTTTTTATGCAGTGGTTGTGTTTTTAGTTTTCCTGTAAACAATGACTTGGAATTCAAAATTCACAAGCGAAATTGTAATTACATGTAACCTAATTCTGTGTACTGTTGCACATGATGTGTCCTATTACCTCATGTATTTATGCACCTGTAAACATGTATCAGTTGGATAGCTTGTAATTGCTTCTTGGTAACACAATGTATATCTTTGGGGAATATCCATATTCATTTAGACTATTTCCAACCTATTTCTGTCTTCTACATTTCAGAGTGGCGAGCTTGTGTAAGGATTATTGTGGGGTCCTGTCAGAGGAGGCCATCAGACTTAACTTCCCTCTGGTGTATGAAATACTAGATGAAGTCATTGTAAGTGTTAAGAATTTACCATCTGATACCAGAGTATTAACACATATGAGTAGATTTCTCGCTTTTTGTAGTGATTAGGATGAAACATGTTATCATTATCGCCTTGGATAAGAGAAAATAATGACATCAACCATTCAACTAAAATGCTCCAATGAAACAAAATTTGTAAGCAAAAATACATACTTGTACAGCTAACATTTATATGCTTATTTATTTATGTGTAAGTAATTCATACGTCAAGCTTACTTTGGTGCAACTGCAAGATAAATTCAATGTATCTATCTTATCATTGACCAAGCATAGAAGTCTTGTTTCTTTCGGTAATGTTTTAAAAATTTTCTGCAGGATTTTGGCTACCCACAAGGTACTTCCACAGACATGCTGAAAGCGTACATGGAAAATAGTCCTGTACTGGTGAGAGAGGGCACCACTCCAGGCTTGGTCAGTTCTGCCATTTGCTTGTGTAAATGTTTGCAAACAGAGGGTTTGGGGTTTGCATGAACTAGGTATGGTTAAGTATCTGACTTTTCGTAATATATTATTAGGAAAAATACTGATTGACCATATTGGTGACAGTTGTCAATTTGCTTCCCCATGGGTGCCCATGAATACACCGACAGCCATCTTCGACTGCGAAGCACAACCAGCTGGGTGCCCATGCTAATTGGAACAATTTGTTGTCAGAAAATGATTTCTCAGTGGAATGTTTTGCCCCCAGAGTCTGTATTCAGAGTAAGACAAACTATAACACTGCCTTGGAGACATGGAACTGTGTGGATAATGTATCATGCAAGCAGTCCTACTAAAAGGCTGCATAGATTATTCCAACATGGCTATGTGATTAGGCCACATAAACTTGATTCCATGGATAACATTCTTTGATGACATCTTCATCTGATGCAATGGTGGGAAAAATCAAGAACTTTTTCCAACTGTTGGTTACAAAATATGAGCATTTCGGGGTTGCTTGAATGGCACATGTCTATTTGCTTTTTTTTTCTTGAATAAAAAAGTGAAGTGGTGAATCCCAAAACCAAGAAATTAGATTGTTGTCGTCAAAATTAATGCACACGCTTCTTTGGTAAAATCAAGGACATGTGGTATAGCAAAGGCCACATTTTCTGTCCCTTGAGGGTTTTTTTTAACTACATGTACCAACATAATTGTGGAGCCAGGTCAGTCCAGCTTTCAGGAATATTCAGTTTTTCCGGCCTGCAGTCCTCTAAGATATCCTGTGTCCGCAAAGTATCCTGACTCTGACAGACAAAAGTACAGTGTAAGACCATCACATTCATCCATAGATGGGTCTGTACAGGGTAAATCCTGGTGGATACTGAAACCACTCTGCTCTGTGTTGCTATAGGCAAAGGTTTACATTAGTGAGGCAGGAGGATGTTTAAATCACTGCCAGACTTTCCACTACTGTTATAGGATTCCTGCTGCTGGATTAGATAGTCCAGACTGCTCAGAAGTGGAAGAAGTTGAGTGATGGAGTACTTTGAAGTTAAATGCATATTTTGAACTGTTTTTCAACTTTATTTTTGACATTTGTGTTTTGAAAATAAGAAAGGTAATATACCCAATCTCCAAACTTGTGTGTTTGTGTGTGTGGCTAATTGTATAAAGAAGATGACTCTCGAGATCAAAGGTAGAGTTGCCATTTGATGTATGTTTGGGTGGAACAAATTGCATGATATAAATGTTGCCATAAAATTGGCTAAATTTACAGGAGATTGGGCAGAGGATACCCCTGCCTGTGACCATCAAAAGACTCTTGACTTTTATCCCAGTTAGTAGCTTTGAGTTGACTGTATGCTGTGTGATGTAGTACTAATGAACCAATGTAGCCTGAAACTGTTCAGTTTGGTGGGGGAATACAGGATGAATATCCAGAGCTGTAGACATGGTGTAGATACGTTAGATAAATGCCTTAATGTGGATAAAAAAAAACATGAAACATTTGCAAGAGTAATATATAAAGCCATTTAATTTCCCTCAAGGGATATAAGTAGCAGATGTATATGCAGGATCAAAGCAGCAAAATGTAATGACTATGCATCTGTGCATCTTTTTGTTTCAAAATGTTGTCACATCTCAGCAGTCTCCATCCAAGTTGGTTTTCAATGTCATACATCAACATTCCCTCAGTCTACTCATCACAGCTTCTTTGCATAATAAACTTCGTTCATGTGGCAAATAGGAATTACCACCAACCTGCCAGTATGTTTGCCAATGTGCCATTTCTGTGCAACCTGCTGAGAGCAATGTATGCTTTGGTTGGTATCAATTTTTGATTAATAAAATTTCTAATTGACTTATAGGAGAAATACTATACATACGTGTTCTCTACATTTTTATAATGTCATGAATAGCCTTACTAGAATATAGTCTTCCTATATGCAAGGACATTATACAGAAAATTTATTGTCCTTGCTATATGGATGAAACAGGGTTGCATCTTTATGGCATATCTTCCAGTTGTGACTATAGAGGCGCCAATGGAGGCTCACTCTAATAACTTCTACTTATTTTCCAACTAGTTTGGTGCTGAGAGAAGAATGGTCCCTTCCACTGCAGCCAACAAGTCTATCATGGGAACAGCCATTAGTCAGGTGTGATTTTACTGTCCATCTGTTTTGGCCCAGATCTTCTGTTGTTGTTTATGAGGCAAAACAGTAACCTCCTTGTCTATATAACCTCCTTGCCTTAACCAACCAAGGAACCAACTATCCAAGAAAAATCAATCCATATCAGTCAACAGTTTGTACACTTGTCATAAGTTTTAAGCTTCATTTTCCCAGCAAGATGCATGTATTGGAAGAAAGGTAAAGACATATATATAGGACAGCAACTCCATGTTTCCTAACATTATATGAAGCCTTGTTTGGCCAACATTTTGTCTGAACAAAAAGTTTAGGCCATTATTGTGCTGATTTGTTTGTTGATGGATGAAGTTCCAGCAGTCAGTGAACTTTTCTTGTTAAATCTTTATTCAAATAGTACATTATTTGTAAGGTTTGATAACCCAGCAAACATTCATTCTTTCATTCAACTTAATGGATACAGTTGTACCCAAAATATGCTAAATGTTTAAAAAACAAGTCTTTTTGCCATGCAGGGGAGGAAGAATGAGATCTTTGTGGATGTGTTGGAGAGATTAACTGTGCTGATCAGTACCAGTGTAAGTAGGGTAACCTTACATGCATTGTCAAATTAAATGTACTGTACTTGCAAAATAGCATGAACCAAATTTCAGATCAATCAAAAGGGAAATGAACATGTAACATTTGGAGCTGTCCAAAACATTTCAATTTTTTTTGAGCTGTCCAAACAATTTAGAAAGACCCATAAAAAGAAAGTTGGGAATGTGAATGTGTTGTATGTACATTGGAGTTTACGTATGAAGAGCTGAAATATACCAATCAGTCAAAATTTCTCAGCACATCCCAGGAATCTTTTTAACTAGACCTTTCTCTCCTGCTGTTCCACAGGGAAGTGTGCTGCGTGCAGACATTGATGGCACCATACAGATGAAAAGCTTCCTGGTTGGTGTTCCAGGTAATTTGTTGAGAACCTTTGTAGTTGAAGCAATTTACTCTCAACACCCGCCATTGCCTGCCCAGTGTTGGGAAGTACATCCTTCCCCCTATCAAAGTAATACTCCTCAGAAAGTATAGCCTGTAGGCAGGATTAGACACTTGGTTAATTTCTTTGCCAGGATATTGGTGTAATGACAGCTAGGAGGAGCATTAAAGCAGCTGATCAATAGTGCGTAGTAAATTGTCACATCCGTTCTATTCAGGGCCGAAGTGATAGAAGAATCTAAAGACTAAACTTAAACGGCTGCATACCAGATACTCTCAACAAGTAAGTATACCTATATCTGTTACCACAGCAGCTGCTACGGCAATGTTCCCTGATATAGCTACAGCTCCGTGCAGGAAGAATACAAAGAAACAATCATGACGGTG
Organism: Branchiostoma lanceolatum; assembly: GCF_035083965.1. Lineage (NCBI taxonomy): Eukaryota > Metazoa > Chordata > Leptocardii > Amphioxiformes > Branchiostomatidae > Branchiostoma > Branchiostoma lanceolatum. The sequence goes on along the minus strand of NC_089725.1, from coordinate 21,619,746 downwards.
TTTTCTAATTTGTCATGGTTGGAAAATGTGAGATAACACACTGGTGCACCTGTGCACAGCACTGTCAGTGGATATTGCCTCATTTACAGGTAAAAGTACTAGTGTTACTAACCATAGACATTTGCAGGCCTGCAAGATTTGTCATACATGGAATAGTTTCAAGGTCAGCTGGAAGGCTGTTGAAAAAGAGTTAAAATGTCAAGAGTCAAATGTTGTATTGGGAGTGAAATATTGATCTTTGGCAGCCAAAACTAGCTTCCAGTTATTCCTCAGAGGATTCAGTTATTCCTTAGTGGTTTCTTAGAGACCTTAAATCAACCATTAAATGTGTCGTAATGGAATCCCTGCAGGTGGGATGGCATCACCTTATGTTTTGTCACCTCATCTTAAGGTATTGCCATGAAGAAGTGCATGATAACAAAAAGTAAGAACTGAAAATTTATTTTCGCGTTACAAGCTATATAATCATGAAGACATTAATCATACGGAATTTAAAGGGAAAATGTCAGTAATGAGTCAGACTGTATTTTTTCTTAAACATGCTATGGTTTACAGTCACTATAGCTTTTAAGCTAAAATAAGCTAGCCTCTTGACGAATGGATGGTGTACGTGGACAGAAATTACTGCATACATTTGGAAACTCTGCCAAGGCATATTCGTGGCTTTCTTAGTGGTTTTTCCCAACTACCTACCAAGCTACAATGTTCAGATTCCGAGAAAACCTGGAAAATCGCATAGATGACTGTAAGATTTTGTGTTGACTTTCACTCGCTATTTCTTTGCAATGATACTACATGTAGTAATAAACAAATACAAATTCCCCGGGCAACAGTGTGTGATAAGAAAAAGTGAAAGAAATCGCTCTCAAAGACACTTTGTGCCAAGCAATAGGTAATCAGATGTCAAGACCATTTGTTACCAATGAAAGCAATGTTCCTTCTCATATCAATCTTTAACTTGTCATGAAAGGGTGATCTCAGAGCAGGTTGTCTTGACCTTTTGAGTTCGCTCTCAAAGACACTTTGTGCCAAGCAATACATAATCAGATGTCAGGACCATTTGTTACCAAAGCAATGTTCCCTCTCATATCTTCATCAAAGGGTGATCTGCGAGCAGTTTGTCCTGACCTGTTGAGGTAACATCTGGTATAAGTCTCCTTACCTCAAACCATTTAGGAGGTGAATGTCAGGACCATCTGTCCCTAAATGTTATGTGGTCTTCATCATCCATTCCTTTAAACTCTGGTTTAAAGCTATCCACAGATTCACACATGTCAGGAACACCTGCTCTTTCTGACCATGTCTCAGGAACACACAGGATCTTCATACACACAGCAGTCAGTACCTGGAACAGGCTCCAAGCGAGTGTGGTCAGAGACAGCAGTCAAAGTGGCCTCCAATCTTTAAAGACTAGTGCCTATCACTGTCTTCTCAAGATGCTAGAACACTTGGCAGCTGTTAGACACTGATTAGTCACTGAACTGGAGTACTATGCAGCCAATTTTAGTAATCATCTCTATTCGTGGCTATTGTTCACTGCAACATGTAAAAACAAACAATTCCCCTATATCTTGTCATAGTAATTCCTTTGTTGGTTCTAAAATTAAAAAGAATAATGCTGAAATTTAAAAAAAAGTCAACATGAGAGACTGAGGTATAGAAAACATGCATGTAGTGATGTACACACATTGGTGATCATTGGATCAGGGTTATTATACATTGCTCAGAGGTGTGTGTCGGGGAAAGGATTGAGGAAAATAGCCTTTTGGCATTATATTCATAGGTTGAGTGATAATGGATAGCAGGAGCAGGGCTGTTGTGCAACATCTCGCTATTTTGCAACCAAATGCTTTCCCTCTAGACATCTTTGTGAACAGGAGAGGACATGGCATGCTGATTTATCACTGACACTGACAAAATGTCTTGTATAAATGTCAAAATGTTACTTATGACACTTTTACCTTCTCCAGAAATCAAGATGGGACTAAGTGAAGATCTGACGGTGGGGAAAGAAGACAAAAGGGGTAGGTTTGTCGCTTCACATCCTGTACATGTATTGATAAGGCTGACTTTCCTTGAGTATCATAACTTCTCATTCACCAGCAGCGTCTTCAAGACAGCCACTACATTATGACTACAGCCTTCCACATTCATCAAACATGAGTGTTTGCCCTAGAAAGATAATCTCCTGGATAGTTCCTTAAGAAGAAATAAGTCATGTTAAATCATGTGTGTTCCTGCCTCATGCATTAGCAAAATCAATGAAGTCTACATTATCTGCCCCGCAGCATGGTTAAATGCTTAAACATGGCTTGTTTCTTTTATGGGATGTCTGAGAAATGTTGCCTCTGCCATTAATAGAAAAAATGGCCATCTGAACAAAATATGGTTTACGTCATCTCAAAGTGTCCACTCACACCTTTTGTTCTACCTTTTGGTTTTATTTTCTCCATGACTCTACTAAATCTAAGTCAGGCCATTATTCTGATTTCCTTTTCCATTTAGTTTTTTATCACTCCCACCCACCCCATTGTCATTTTGAAACATGATCATCCAATTCCTAAGTAGTTATGTGATATGATATACAGGGAGGTTTTCCTCTGTAAATACAAAAGTATTCTAACATGGGTTCATTGAAGAAAATTCTTATTTGTGATCCAATCCATAATTTTTTCCTTTCCTTTCCTTTCCTTTCCTTTCCTTTCCTTTCCTTTTCTTTTCCTTTCATTTCCTTTCCTTTAAACAGCACAATCTTCAGCACCAAGGATAGAATCTTCTTTGTCAAATGATTATCTTTGAAAGTCAACAATGTTCTAGAGCTCAATGCCCACATAAGTGCCATAAGTGGAAGATTTATTTCAGAAGTATGTATTTATGGTTCCGGTTCGGAATTTGTTTTGACCTAATACCCAAAGAGTCCCTAAAATAAGACGCAAATCCTAGGTTTTCTCGGTAGTTTTGGCTCCAGATTTTTCAGCTTTCGCTATAGCAGTGTGTAATCTTTTATATTTCCTGAAAGGCCCGATCTTTGTAGCGTTTTACGGTTTCGGAGTTTTGGTCGTCCGGTATTAGTGCGCCGTAACACGGCCTTGTCGCCTGATTACCTGAATCGTGTGTTCTATGTGAATTTTGCATGGTTTCGCACCATCAGGGTTTGCGGAAAACGTATCCTCAGGATTTTTTCCATTTTTCTTAATTGCACAGACAGAATGATGACCTTTATTGCCATATCAGTCATTATCCTAGGAAAACTCTTATTTTCCTTCCAGCGGCCTTGGAAGAATGCCCCAAAAATAGCAGTTTTGGGAATGAAAATTGCTTTAAATGACGGTTTTCACCAAAGAATGATGTTTCCACAGAAAATATCAAATGCGTCTGTCGTTCAGTGGCAAGGCACCACTATCCATTGGAAACATTAAATTGCCGAGAAAAGGATGTTTGGAGAAGCGCTATTGCCTTCCTGGGAAGGAGTCAGGTCGGCCCCGAATCGTTAAAAAAAACTCCGAACCGACACCTTATGCTATGATTTATTGGAAACTTGAAACGGCAGTGGTATCTGTTAGTAATAGAAACATCCGGTGTCTAACATGTCATAGACGTTTACACAAGTGAGATGGCAAGATGTACAGAAGCAATGACTCATCTTCACTTCCGGAAAGTTACAACATCCATCACTGTCACCGTGCTGCAACAAGTCCCACAGAAAATGACTAAATGTCCCCGAGACAGACTTTGAAATACACTTGCCTGTCTCAAGCTTCAGATCCTCTGTATCCCCCAGAAAGGCTTGTCACATCCCTACAGTCACACTGATAATCACACACACTCAGGAGCTTTCTCTATCACAACATGGGACTTTTTTTGGTACAGAGAGTTTTTTTTTATTAACACTTCTATTCAATCACCTTTAGGCGGTGAACAAATCTTATGATTGGTTTTGCGCCATTGTCAATACAACGCATCACCAATATTCCTGTATGTTTGACTTATCGCTGACAGCAGGTTTTAGATTACCAAATGGAGTGTAGTCAGCTGGCGGCTATGGCTGTGTCCTCTCCATCAGTTGTTGTTCCGGAGATTTGATGTCCATTAGCCACAGCAGGAGCTCCCGACCTTGTGGTATCTCCATTACTCATCCTCCCTATTACATTTCTATGCCTTTTCACATGTAACAGCTGTGATCAAAGGGGTTTAGTGAAATGGGCTGTTATCACCGCACAAGTGGTCTGATCAGGAATTTATTGCAGGTCATGCTTTAGTGGACATAAACCCTTTGTCCACAAGTTGATTGGCAGTGTGTGCATAGATTTAGGAACAAGTGCACTGTATTGGAATGAGGAGCATTTTACTACTACATGTACTTTGTTATTTTGTGCAAAACATCCTAAAGTTTTTATGTCTGGTATATTGATTTGCAAAAACAGCTTGAAAAAATATTTTGTTGCATGTGTATGCATTAAGATGTAGTTATACTACATGCAGTAAGAAACAATATCATGCGATGTTCCAAAACATGCTGCATTAAAATGACCCCTACGTTTAGCAATGACAGTCAATGATAAAGTAAACCTGGCTCATCAATGTGAATGGAATAATGTGACATTGTACTCTGTGCCTGTTATAACCAACAGTGGATGTTTTGTGCCTGTTGTCACAGATTTGCAGCATTGTGTTCATCAGTGACCCCTATTAGGTAGAGTGTCAGCATGCCCCAAAGTCTTCATGTATATTTTGCATTTGGTACTTGTAAAACATTGAACCCTCCAAGGTAAAATCTTGCAATTTTACATGAAGCCTTAGTCCCTGCCATCTATTTTAGGCATCAACTGACATTCATGAATTCCATTGTAACAATAATGTATGAACATGTAGATGTACATTACTGGCCTGTTTTGTTTCTGGGCCACTCTATCTTCTGACCACCTGTTGATAGAAGACACTTTTTAAAACTATTGAACAGACCATTGTTTTAAGTAAATGTGTGGATGAAAAATTGAGGATCGTGTTTACTTTTGACGCAACCTTGAGTCAGAATAACTAGGGAACTTAACAGGTCTCTATGGAGCTGAGATTTGATTAACCTAATACCTTTGAAACGGAACCTTGCTTGCATTCTTACATGCAAATTCTAAAGATTAGAGCAGAGAATGATTTCTTTTCCCCTTGTGTCATTGTCATGGTGTGATGAAGGGTAATGAACACATTTTCCTTGAAGGCAGGATGAGCAATGTCAGTAACCAGAAGAACTTTCCTGTAGAATGTCTGTCAACTAGCTTCCAAACCTTACTTCTTGCTCCATTCCCACCCACGCTTGTTTCCAAGCCCAAGATTCTTTATAATCTTTAACACAGGAAGAATTATTCCCATGTGATTAAAGCCTATAATTATTATGGCACTTATGACAGTGTTTTCCATCACTCACCAGACATCACACATCATAGATAATTTCCTTTATTAGACACTAAGCTCAGATCTGTAAATCATGAACATTGTTTTTCCTGTTGCTTACAGGTTATCACAGCCATGCCCACGTTGACGAGTGTAGCTTCCACGAGAGTGTGGACCTGTCTGAGTTTGGACAGAGCAGGGTGCTGACTATCCACCCTCCACAGGGAGAGGTAACCACCCCCACCTGGCTCTCCTCATCACTGACAAAATCATAGAGACTAGCTGAATGAGAGTGGTTTACTGCAGGAGATAGCAAGCCAAAGGACATCCAGCTGGTTTAATTTTTCATCCCTCTTACTCAGAGAGAAATGATTGTGCATCCATCATTACATTTAGCATGCATCTTGGGACAGTTAGATAGCAGACTACATACTTTTGTTTCTTAACGAGCTGTCATCCAATGATGACGGAAAGCCTGCACTGGAAATGAAGCAACCCAGGTTTGATATATATCAGATACTATCTAATCAGGACTACGGATTGGACAAGCTGTTACAAATGTATTTTATGATATTAGATTGCAAAAAAGTGGTGCTTAGATCTAGAGCCAAATACTAAATTCAATCAGAGGAGCTTTGCAGCTAATGAGGTGCCACTTAACATGGGCTATCATTAGCTACAAATTAATTTCATGAAATGATGCAATTTTTCTTTCAATTTCAACATGTGTTCCTGCATGATAGGTTTCCCCTAATGGCAGAGAATTTCATGCCATGCACAGTACATCCTCATAGTCAGTATGGTTGACTTGTCCCATTACTCAACTGACAGAATTAATGTTGGTAATATCTGTAGCTACAAGAAGTTGTTACCTTCATTTTGATTGGCAATGAGAACCATAGGTTTCGAAGAAATTGTTGATTTTGAAAAACTTAGATGATAACGAAACAACCATCTTTGTTAACTTTATACCTGTATGTTGCATTGTGAAAAAAGTTTCTAAGCACACTCCGTAAAAGAAATGTTTCCCCAGACAGTGCTGACGTAAATCATGACGTCTGTTATATCTCGACAAAGTTTGTTCTGCTCCAGGGCCAAGAGAGATGAGTGACAGCAATAATCCCTGTGCCATGGCCTCTCTCTTTGTAGTTTTCTCTCTTTGACAAAGAGAAGTTTTAGGAAGATAACATCATCAAATCCAAGTGTCCTCACATCCTTTAATGGCTCCAAGAACAAAGTCTGCATATACTGTTGTCTTATTTCATATTTGCCAAAGTACATGCATGTTTGTCATTAATCTTAATCAGATAAGCCTTAGGTGCCAAGAACAGAGTGAGCTTTGTTGGGTTTGAGTTTTCTTTCTTTTAGTACACAGTACAGTACTTGTGTGAGATGGTTGTAAGTCAGAGCAGGGATGTGAGGGTGTTTTGATGGTTCTTCCCCATTAAACAGCTCAGCTTGAGTTTGACTGTTGTTTGTTCAGTTCCCAGTGATGAAGTACCAGGCATCAGGAGACCTGCCTTCCCTGCTGCCCTTCCGACTCTTCCCAACAGTCAATGACCAGGACAGCGGCAGGTCAGACACATTCCAATAACAAACCATTAACCTTACAGCTTGTGTCGCAATCAAGCACTGCTAAACTTCTCCTAAATGCTTCTCAAGGGAAATGCATGTGAAAGGCTTAATAAGCTGCACAGTGCCCCTCACTTCTGTAGGTGAGAACGATAAAGGTTTGGCTGGAACACAGCTTCTATGATTCAGATTTGACTGATGGAGTGCCAAAACAGTCCTGATAGAGTGGCTTAGAGATACAATTTGTCATGCATGACATCTTGGGTCACCCTAGACAGATTTGGGTTTGATAATTATCTTTTGAGCTTTTCCATCCCGAGGTAGCGTTTTGGTACCAATCATGGGTATCAGTCATGGGATTTAGCAGCAGGAAGTGGATTTAATTTTGAATCACTGAAGAAGGATATTTTAAACCCAAAGTATTGAAGAATTAAGCAAACAAGTATCCATATATATCAGTCCCCAATAAAGTCTTCCTTAGTTTTTCTGGTTTTGTTTCTTGCTGATTGCTGCCTTTCTCTGCGGGCTGGCCATGAAAAGCAGTACAATGTATTTGATGATTTTTTAAAAAAGAATGGCCGCTCTAAAATGCAGGTCAACAACTGCAATGGCGACTAAGATCTGCTGCATTTATCACTAAATGAAATGCAAAAAAAATAGAAGGCAAAAAGAAGCTGAAACACTTAGAATTGAGTTCTTACAGTGTGAAAGTAAATGATTTCCTACCTTTTCTGATCCTCTTATGCACCATTCAGCCTTGTGCCCAAATGCACTCTGCCAGCATTCCCCATCGAACTACTAACGCCACCTACTTGTTACTTGCCAAACTGCATGCCTTCCCTTCTTCACTCATGTGGCATTGCTTCAGATTGTCAATTGAAGCAACTAAGCATTGCAAAGAGGACTCCCCATGAACTTGTTGAAGTTACTTTTCATCTCATCAAGTTGTAAACTGATTGTTTGAATTTTCAAGTCAAATTTAAGTCAATCTCAATGAATTTTTGAAGAACAATCCCAGACCTGGACTAACAAAATCATATTCACTCCTAGATACTTTCCAAGTACTACAGTATTTCCTCTCATAAGGGTTGGAGTAGGTAGTCCATTAGTAACACGTCAATAGAGCCTGCATTGTTGATTTTGCATAAGTACTGGACATGTTATGTTATGTACAGGGACATGGAGCTGGTGCTGAAGCTTCGCTGTGATGTTCCTTCTACAAGGTCAGCAGTCTCTCAATCATCAACCTGTCGTGGTTCATACCAGCATGAAGGCAACATAGATTCTGACAGTAATTTTCTTCTTGTAATTTTGTGTCATGAAATAACTGACATGGGAAATGTTATGCCTTTTCTCTATTCCTATAGTCACGCTGTCAATGTGATGGTCAGAGTCCCTGTTCCAAAGGCAACAACCAGGTAAATGCCCACTTAGTGTATGATTCATGTTTTTGAATCTTGGATGGATTTTTAGACAAAGCGCATGACTAATTTCTCTCTGCTGTTGGCAGTGTGTCACACCAGCTGAGTGGCCCAGGTCAAAATGTAGAGTTCAAGGCACAGGAACATGTGGTAGCTTGGAGCATAAAGAAATTCCAAGGTGCCACAGAGCTCACAGCCAGATTTAAGGTCAGTGTTGTAGCATTGTTGCTCTGCTTTGATGTCTTTTAATCCTCACATTAACTTGTTGTTGACAAAACGTGTCGTTATGTTAGTGAAAGACAGGACACTTTTCCTGTAGTCATCTTTTTTTCAAAAATCAAACCAAACCAACCAGCCAACCATCTCTCTGACTCTCAGCACAAGCTGGTCACATGCCAAATAGATCTGGGACATTTGAAATGCATGTCTGTAGCCAAAAAAAAAGGTGGCTTGCCCAGTCCAATTAAGGGTGTGCTCTTCAGATTGTATCTGATATAGCCAAGTAGTGCCTAAGAGTGAAATAGATTGTTTACATTTATTCTTTTTTTACTACAGCTGGCAGTTGCAAACAGAACACCATCCACCAGATTGGAGCTAGGTCCAGTTAGCCTGAACTTTGAACTGCCCATGTACATCTGCTCCCGTCTGCAAATTAGATTTTTGAGATTGTTTGACCACGAACAGTCGTATGTTGCTTACCGCTGGGTGCGTTATGTCACTCACTCAGACTCGTATGTTATAAGAATATGAAAAGATTCTAAAGCATAATGGCTGAGAAATGCTTTTAACTCAAAAATTGTTGCAGTATGCTTTGAACTCAAAAATAAATAAAGCCATAAATACAACACAGTGCCGACTTTTACAATTTTCTCATGTACACTTTTAAAACAGTTTTGGATATTTTGTTGATCATGTTGCCTAGAATGGGTATACATGTACTACAATCCATAGATCATGATTATCAGGTACCAATGGTACAAAAGAAGAAAAGCGACTTCTTAACTGACTGATAGAGCAGGGGTGAGAATGTAATGTGCATATACTTGCTATAATTATAACTACATGTACTGTTGTACATATATGTGGAACATAAAACCTTGCCATGGAGACTGTCAACTGATAGCTGTGAGATGTAATTATAATATACCAAAGTAAACAGTAAAACTTCATTCTTCCAAATACACTTTTAATTCATACTTAATACTATCGTAGCTATAGCAATATACAATGTAGATACAGAAATATTAGATTTGGGGTCTTATAACATCTTGACATAATTATACCAGGATGTGCATAATGATCTGACAGTTACGACTGTTTACTACCTTGGGCTACATGTATGTACTAAGCATGGAGGTGTTTTGTCCCACTATAACATAAGTGCATCTAAAAGCAATCTATAATCCCATTCATAAGGCCCCAGCTTATCCAATATTTGTCTCTTCAAAGTTCTTAGGATGAAAAAAATGTTAGTTTTGAAAGTGAAAAACTGGTCCTCCTGACACAGTTTAATAATACAGTGTATCTTATTGCCACTTTTAACATCATTTGTGAGAGTTTGAGCCGTAACTGTCAGAATGTAACATGAACAACGCATTAACACTATATTCACATTTAGGACTTTTGATTTTTATTCATACTTCTAAGATTTGTTTTATCTCACAAATTCTCTCAAATCTTTTGACCCATTTTATCATGCTGTAGGTAAGTGGCAAGTACCACTGTCAGTAATTCTACCTGTAAAACAGTGAGAACAGAAACCAGTTTCAGTTGAAATAAATTAAGAACATGGTATTAAGTCAATATTGAATCAAGAACTTAAACTAGCATGAGCTAGAAGGGTAGATTCGTAGTATGCTAATGTAGCACAAGTGTTGGTATCAGTGTTGTAAAGACATTTAAACTACCAGAAAGTTATCATCATCCTGTTGCGGTAATGCCCATATCTGATAGTCTTACACTCTGAAGCTCCACTGACAGCATGTACATGTACCTTGGACAGTCATTTCATTCTGCATTAGTCTGATACATCATCCCCCGGGATGGATGGAAGGATGCCTACTACTAGTCTGATGGAATGCATTGTCAACATTATTCCTTTGCACAATGTAAAAAGAGACCTTTTCGCACTGATGTGAGTGATCATGTGACAGCTACACATGGAAATATACATTTGCACTACCCTGCTGGAGACAATGATACAAATACTGACTTCAACAAATAGAAACAACGGAAAGAGTTCTTCAGTTTGACTACATAATTGTACTCTTACCATACCATGTTCTTGATGTGACATGTTCTTTCATTTACCCCCTCCCCATCTTCTTGCCCTGTTATTGTTTCCCTTACAACTTTGAAACATTTACAATCAGGCCGAAAGTACATTATTGTTCTAACCAATGCCTCTGATGGATGATTTTTCCCCCTGTTGTGTCCCATCCACCTGTTCTTCCATGTTAAAGTATCTCGTACTTCTCCACAAGCAATGCTGTATCTGATGAGTACTTGACTGGCTGGCCGCCATCCACCATCCTTATTCCACTCACCTGTGGGCAATGGTAAAGTGTTAACTCCAAACAAAGCAGGGCTCGAAATTCATTATTGCGAATAAGTGCACTGGTGAACCTAACCTAAAAATTTAGGTGCACAGAAATATTTTTGGGTGCACAACATAAGATAAAGTAGAATATCAGCATAACGTATTTACAATCCTACTGCCTCTCAATCCAAAATTCTATTGCTAACTTCTTTTTAAGAAATACATCAAAGTAAAACAAAGGTAATTTTTTCTGATACTTAGATTTCAAGAATAGCCCTGCAAAGTGTTCTCCACAGTGCCACGTATAAAATATTGCAAAGGCACAGAATTTCAGTATAACAAAGGTGAGAATGGTGCTTCAGAAAAACAAATGGGTACAACAAATAGGAGAGTATTATAAAATATTAAATAAAACCTACCATGACATCACAGTAAGACTTGGTGGATAGAAATGAGACGGAGACTGGGAAGAAGTCGTCAGAGTGGCCGTGACAGCTGAACTCCAGGCTGCCTGACTTGTTGGAGGCATCGATGACTGGTAGCCTCCACTCCAGCATGCCTCTCCTGCTGTCCACATGGTACTCTCCATCCAGGTCACCCACAACAGGCGCTCCAACTCCAGACCTGGTAAGGATAGACAACATAAGATTCCAGGCAACAAGAATATAGCAATATCTCTGTCCAGTGAGAAGGGTTGACCACATTCTTTTCTTTCTGTGGGTGCTAAGCAAAAACCACAGGTACAAAACAAATATAACAAGATTGGCAACATAAAAAGATGTTGCCATGGCGACGGTGGTCTCTGTTAACGTTTTCGTTTTTAGCCCACATGCAAATAAGGACCTCGCAGAAATCATATCAGTCGATCACCTTCTTTACCAAAATAACACAAGTTGTCCAATGTATGAAAATCTTATTTTCACAAAAAAAGATATCGTACCATTTCCTCATAATTATGTAAATGAGGCCCTCTATGCAAGATGTGTCTAATAGTGGCCACATTTACTTAACTTCCAAATGGTGCAAAAATGAAATCCCCATCATTTACCACCAGGGATTTATAGTATTTTGTCATCAATTATGCAAATTAAGTATCAATTTGCATAATTGATATCTATCGATATTTATCTCTTTCTCAGTTACATATGTCATGTGTTTGAGATTCCTATAATAGAATGCAGCTGATTTATTAACTGTCCTCATTAACTATGCAAATCAGATATTGATTTGCATAATTGGCATATGATTATGTAAATCATCACTCAAGCTATCTACACACCAAAAATTACGATGATCTGTCATCTCCTTCTTGCGTTATCCTCTTTCAAAGTTTGAGTCAAAATCAGCTCCTGCAGTTCCAAAAAAAGCCGCTAGGGGGTCCAAATCTACAGGACATATTTTTCTAACAAAGAGCTATCCACCACTTACAAATCATGACTATAGCATGTTCAGAAGACGAGATTTGAAAATTGAAAGTTCCCCTGCAGTACCATAGAAAGTCGCCAGGGGGCCGGGCCCAAAATCCAATCATTACAAGGTCTCTTACAGACCTACCCACCTACAAAATATGAAGACAATACATCCAGGCATTCTTGACTTATCGTCTCATGGACTTTCACATTCCTGTACAATTCCTAGAATTCTTGCAATCTGCACACAATATAGTAAAAATTTGGCTCGCCCCTGAGGCTCGGGCTTGACTAGGGGTGGATACTGGTTCACTGGACCTGATTGGGACCTATATAACATCCAAGAACCGAGTCCAAAAAACCTGAAAGCCAAAAACCTGAAAGCCAAAAACCTGAGTCCAAAAAAACCTGAACAAAGTACAAATATATTTTTCTATTTTGTTTGATGAAAAGTGTTTTGAGTCTCCTTATGAGAAGAAAAGGCATATACAATGTAAAATAAATACAACATTCAAATATAAACTACTGGTTTGCCTTAAAAGTCTTCTTACCAAGAAACTATTACAGTCATGCATGTCAGTCTTAATTCGCTATGCTTAATGCTGGTTTAATAAAACAAAACAGGTCAACTAGACAGGATCAGGTCCAGGTCCGGACCTGAACCCAAATCTCTGGACCTAAACCTGGACTTGGACCTTATTAAGCTGAACCGGTATCCACCCCTAGGCTTGACTGAATATGTATTTGAAAAGAATGGAGTGGGAAACAATGTATGTATCAGCACAGTACTACTTACGGCAAAGGAATGGTGATGACGACATCATTCAGTTCCAGCTGCTCCTGTTCCAACTCATACTCCACATTAACATCACATCCATCCGCACTCTCAGTGGGCCAGCAGTTAACTGCAACAAACCAGATGCATCTTGTTACTTGAAATGTTGGTAATGTGTACCACAAACATTTAACACTTTTGGTTTACAATCATTTCTCAAATCAGCCATGCAATTAGATCTATAGGATTAGAATACCAAAACCAAGTTTAGTTTTGGATCAACCTGCAAATCTGTACCTCTTACTTTATTTTTTTGAAAAGCCCTAAACTTTCAACATTAGATGTCTATTTCATAAGAGATCAGGAGTTAATACTGTTGTTGTACTGACTTGACAATGGCATGAGGGACTCGTCGTTGGACTGCAGCCTCCATCTCATCACCCCGATGTCACTGTTGATGGGGAATGGTTTGTTGGGATTCTTCAGGCCAATCTCTGACTTCGACTGGAACAGCTTCTTATCCACATTGGGATGTGTCTACATAAAAGAAACATACCAATCAGCGTCATATTATAAATTGTTTCTTTGTCGTCTTTCATGTACAATGAGGAAAATTATAAACAAACCTGTTACAAATGTCTTTTTCTTGTTCCACAGTTGCTACAACATTTTTTGGGAGAAAATTGACGCCAGTGAAAGACACATTTTGGTGACAATTTGTTCCACACTGTGTCTCATATCATGGATGTTTTCAGAGACAGACGAGGGCACCCCACCTGTATTTGTGCTCCTCTGGCTTCCTGGTTTTCTACAGCGATGATGATCTTGCCATACTGTTCATCAGATATGCGAAGGGAGATCATCCCGTGGATCTCCATGTTGTCCAGGCCACCATCTCGTCTAGCTGTCAGAGTCACCTTCTCTTCAATACGCAGATGGACACTGTAGCAAAGCATTGTAGTTATGTTACACATTCAGAAATGTACCATAACACATTTCACATACATTAATTCATTCCCCTAACTTGATGAAGGGTAACTTCATATGTATCTATCAATGCAATTCTTTTTACCCACCAAAGATTGGTTTAAACTTTAAGCATACAATTACTTTTATAAGCAAATCCACCAACAACAAAGACTTTTATTTGCTCTACATATGTAAAAATGACTCCTCTCCTGTACTTACCTTTCTGTGTGAATAGCAGGAGTGGCTATCTTAGCGGCCTGAGCTGACTGCCTAGATGACTTAGTGCTGGACACCTCCTGGCCCTCTGATACAAGCTTGTCCACAAAGTGGTCCACGTCCTTACCCTTACTACCCAGCTTCATGGCTCGGCCTGATGGGCTGGGTCTGGTGGAGTTGAGCAAACAAAATACGTTTTAACACAATCCATGTTCACAGTCCCCTCTTGTCCATATACATCACAAAACAACAAGCATATACACTAAAAGCTGTCCTTACAGATAAATGTGTGGTACGAGTTTGCCTTACTCCATATTGTAAATAGGAAATACAGTGTATAAAATATTCACAAACTGAAAGAAAAAGAGGTCCAACTGACTTGGGTGCTGTGTATGTAGGTTTAGATGGCTCAGGCTTGTAGTCATCAGCCATGACAGGAACAGATTCTCCTGAGGAGCGAGAACCACCTCCAAATCCCCCACCAAACCCTGGAGTCTTCTTCCCGGTCCTCTCGGCTTCTCGTCGGGCAGCTTGCAGCTCCTTGGCTTTCTTCTTCATCTCCTGGATGGCTTCGCGCTCTTGAGACTAGGGCCAAACAAGCAAGTGTTTTGCAATAAATGAAAAATTTCACTGCTTGACACATTGCTAAATCAATAAACAAGCTAGTGAAAATATGACCACTTGACATAATGAAATATTCATATTGGTACTTCCAGGTAAGCCTGAAGTAAAAGAAGTAACGAAAACATAGACACAAACATACAAGTAAGCTTGTATATTAATACACAATGGTACTTCCAAATTGGAAAACCGCAGGACTAAATATCCAGTGATGTTCTCGCATGTTGATTAAATGCATAATATTGACACTTGTGAATACAAAGAAAATACATCATCATTATTGGCACTTTTAAGTTTTCGATAACCGTGGTCAAGTTATGCTTTCTGTACCTCTCTGACAGCCTTGAACACCTTCTCCTCATGGGAGTCCATCTCTGTGAAGGTTCTAATCTGGGCCAGGTTCACATTCTCTCGGTAACCAAGGGCAACTATCTCATCAAAGGCAAAGATAAGAGGGAAGGACTGGTCCACTATTTCTGACTCCTCCATCACTTTACAGTACTCAGGAATCTGGAACAGAAGTACTGAAGGTCAACAATGGGCTGAAGCAGTCTTACAGACATCATGCCAACAATGAGTTTACAGAGCTACAGTTAGAGTTCTGTATTATTCAACCTTGATGACAACTCTGATCTACATTTATGAACCACATAGCTGGATGTACAATACTGACCACCCTTGAGAAGAGCCTGAGGGTCTCCAGATCCTCCAGGATGTTGCTGTTCTTGGTGGTGATGAGAAGCATGTACAGCTTCTCTAACGGCTGGTAGACGTAACGCACACTCTCCGTCTCCACAAACGTGTGCTGCTTGCCCGTGTTCATCAGCTTGGGAAATGCAGCCAGCAAACCCTCGATACGGGATCGCGTCATCTCAACAAACTGCCGGGAAATTATGGCTGACAAAGGAAGAGAAGAAGATTGATTTTCACACATTGGGTACAATATACAATGCTACATCATTATTGTGTATAAGGAAGACTGGAGGAACTAACAATTACAACTTTACACTTCTGGTATTGTTATGGTAAAATGTATGAACAGTATTACATTTTCCGTCTTCAAGCAACTATGAAAGTTCATCAGCATTCCATTATTTTCAATCTATTGTCTTCTTACCTTTCCCGGACTTGGTGCAAACTGCAGCGGCCAAGAGGACCTACAAGAAAGATAACACTATAATTCAGGAACGAGATGGTGTAACGTTTAACATATCCTGGATCTTTATGTCCTAAATTATGGCACCCTCTCATAGCCTTTGTAAATCGTTCAAGTCTGAAAGTAATGCACATAACATATGATAAGTGCAACATTACAGCAATCAGGACGTAAAATTATATCATACCGGTATCCGAAAAATAAAATTCATGAAACATTATTCACAGGTTGCATGATAGAATCTAGAATTTTGATACAAAGCTTAATGATTGCGAGTGAACTAGCTCAAAGATCTAAGTCTAGAAGTATCCTGGGGATGACAGCAACACTTCAGATGACGACAGAACGTAAGATATGCGCCTGATCTTTAGATATGATGCGAATAATATCATGAATGTATGAAACGTTGGCAAGAGCGTGACCACAACTTGAGCTGTAGCTTGACAAAAAAGGCAGAAGCGTTGATTTAGTTTTCGACTGACAACATACCCATTAACGCTGCCTCATGAAAATGCAGAAAATGTACTGAAAGAATCGGTACTTACCATGGTGATAACGACGTCGTAGCGCGAGAGAAGAAGCCGACTTGAGACTGACTTTCGTGCACACACCACTCACCTCCCCTAAGATGGCGACGGCCACGTACTCTAGTCTGACACGGCAAACCGCAGCACACAGGCCAAAAACACACTTACGCCATCCACTGAAACAGCGGATTCTCCATAAAAAGACTGATTAAATGCATTTTTCAATACATCCTTTAAAATTACACATTTCTATTATAAGAATTTTTAGTCATCATCACTATTCTTGTATTAAATTGATATACTTGTGGCGTACTAAATTGTGTCAGGGGTCAACAGCCTGTTAACTAATGCGGAAGAATATTTTTACGGTTTCCTGGGTCAAAGGTTGGTCCATCAGCTGGTCAGGAAATCGCAGTGCAGCGTTACCTTAGCCAGTGCACGAAACTTTGCATCAAAGTTTCATCATTCAGGAGGATTTAAAGACACGTAATTAAAACGAGACTGTGTCAGTAGAGCCAGGATCAACCGACTCGACCGAAACTAGCTGGCAGCAGTGTAGGAGCGCGCGTGTGTGTGATCGATCGAGGTGGTCTCAACTTCATCATAATTTCATGTCAGTCTGCGCCTGGTAAGCTCACATTTACTTAGTATAATCACGACTCTGCATGTGCAATCACTTTCCGACCGAAGTAGATACCTGCATCAGCTTATCAAATACATCTATCTCTCAAAATCATGCGTTAACAGACGTTTCCAAAAGGCGAAAAAGAACCCAGACTCTGATATAACGTTAGTCTGAAACTTAAGTTTATGACCTCTGGCGTCGTATAAATGTTGCACGTTGACCTTAATGCATTACCTAGATACAAATTCACTTTCTTGTTGTTCAGGTTCAGGCCAACAAATTGGCCCTATGTGATGCTTGACTTTTATTTTAGGTATGGTACTTTTGAAGCTGGGTACCATGCCTGTCAGTTGTTTGTAGACTAATAGTGATAAATAAATAAAAATCTGGTACTGTTCTGCACACTGCCCAGAAAGAGTCAGAACTTATGTGTGCCATATGATAGACCTATTGACACTGTGAGAGAACCAGAAAGTAAGTTGATGTATCATTTTTACAATATTTCACCATCCACAGAGCCTTCAACCTACCATATTTGACGAAGAAAAATCAGGCAAATGAAGGAGGTTAAAACCTCCCCGGGCAAACCAAATGTGTTTTAGTATAGGCTTGTTCACACTTCCGAGTATGCATGTGCAGCAACAGGAATTGTGGGTAATGTATGTCAAAGGTGAAGGTCCCGGAGACAGCAAAACACGTCGAGCCGAGAACCGTTCACAAGTCAGGGGCCTCCACCTTTGACATATCACTTACAACTCCTGTTGCCGCGCATGCATACTCGGAAGTGTGAAGGAGCTTATCATTTTATTCTCCATACCAAGCAGAATTGAATGGTCACTATTTTATCGCTGGGAGGCAGGCAATGAAATCACAGCCCCCCTCCCCCCCTTGACTGAATCCTCTGCTTGGAGAATGTTATCATATCATATCAAGAGTTATATACCTAATACCTTTAAAATTCAATAAATCACACCATTCCTAGATCCTTGCTAAGTTAGTGATACCCTTGGCTTGTGCAGTACTAGAATCATCTGCATTATTTTTTGTGTCCTTACAACAGAGTATGAATGTTTGTACTCCAGAGACCACATAGAGACAATGCACTACCCTCTGGTCATCAACACCTGCCTGTCCGCCCTGGGCATGCTGGTCACGCTCAAAGTCATCCCCGGGTTTGGAGAAGTCTTCATGAAGGCTGGCTTCAAGGGGAGAGATCTCAACAAGGTTGTTCAAAAGGAGATGTAAGTACATGCTAACAATCATTCAACTAATATTGTGCCTTCTACAACTTGTACAAGCTAACTTGTACAAGCTAACTTGTACAAGTTAACTGTTCTGGATAACTCAAGTGAACACTACTTGTTTGGATGAAACTCAAAATGTGTATTTCTTTGTTTTTGGTACGGTACCCCATACTAGTATATACCTGGTGCTATTATACTCTCTTGGTCAACTTTATATAATGTTACTTGATTTTGGTATTCTATTTTCCAGCCCAGAGTCAGCAGGGATGATAAGTGGTGCCATGTTCCTGATCATCATGTTCCTGTTCATCCCCTTCCCGTTCCTGGAGTACTGGGTGTCAGTCAAGCCACAAACGAGCCATGAATTCCCACATGCAGATGTATGTATGATCTTATCCTTGAATGGTAATAGTGAAATGCTAATAAGTCAGTCTGTGCTCGCAGGTTGATCTGTCTGTTTAAATCCATTATTGATGTATGAGTAGACTATAGACCCAATATCAGTTTAGCCAAGGAGGTTTTATATCTATATAAAACCTCCTTGGTTTAGCTGAAGTATTGTGTCCCCCAGTTTGTAGAGTTCCTGGGTGCACTCCTGTCCATCTCCTGTATGATCTTCCTGGGGTTTGTGGATGATGCTCTGGCCCTGAAGTGGCGACACAAGCTGTGGCTGCCTACCATTGCCTCCCTGCCCCTCCTCATGGTCTACTTCACTACATTTGACCTGACAACCATCATCGTTCCAAAGCCATTCAGGCCCATCTTAGGATTGTCGATAGATCTGGGTAAGACACTTTCCAGTCTCTACTTGTCACATATATTTAAATGAATAATAAATATGTGTAGCTGTTGTGCAATGTGTGTGAGTGTATATACAGTATGAAATGCTATGAACATTAATGTAATATCTTACACATCAAAGTAAGGTATAACAGGGTTGTTATACTCCCCTGGCAGGCCTGCTGTACTATGTCTACATGGGCATGTTGGCTGTGTTCTGCACCAATGCCATAAATATCCTGGCTGGTATCAACGGTGTGGAGACTGGCCAGTCATTGATCATTGGGCTGTCAATCACCATTTTCAATCTACTGGAACTCTCAGGTACATTATTCTCCTAACTGTACATCCATCTTTAAATTCTATAGACTTTCAGCAGAAGTCAGCTGGAAGAAAGGAAATAATCATACAATTTATATGCAATGCATGTCTTGTAGCAATTACTTAACATTCAATTGAGACCAAGTCTTTTGCTCACAAATACCCTGTTAACTCTTTTGTATTTTTTTTATACAGGTGACTTCAGTGAAGACCACATCTTTTCCCTGTACTTCATGATTCCTTTTTGTGCTGTCTCCTTTGCACTTTTATACTACAACTGGTATGTACCTCATCCTTATGGTTTTAAAAACCATAGCCCATAACTTAACTGTCAGGAATGGCAAAAATCAGTAAAGAGGTATGAAGATGACTGAAAACACACAAAATCTGCATGCACTGATGTAACTATAAAGAAAAGGGATTTTGATGAGCTCAATTTATCACTGTTTTCAGAACTTCATTCCACCAAGAGAACTTCAAGTGTAACAATTGTCATGATATTGCATCTTTATCCTTGACAGGTATCCATCCCAGGTGTTTGTTGGAGACACTTTTTGCTACTTTGCGGGGATGACATTTGCTGTGGTGGGCATCTTGTCTCACTTCAGCAAGACCATGCTTCTCTTCTTCATCCCTCAGATCCTCAACTTCCTCTACTCGTGTCCGCAGCTCTTCAGACTGGTCCCCTGTCCTCGGCACAGGCTCCCACGGTACAAAAGCTTTTAATCTGAAATACCAGTACCTCAAATTTGCATGTTTCGTCTTTTTTTTATCACAAACAAACAGCTTTAGGGAAAGACAAAAGACATTGAGAAAGGCGTGTTTTAGATTATTTCTTTTAATCATAAATGGGCATGACAATATGGTATTCTGTGGCAACAAGCTACCAACAAGACAAAACAAAAGGAAACATGTATTTAGTAGTAATATCTCATGCATGGAATTTTTCCCCTACATTTATTCTCCCCCAAACAGTTATACATGTAATGTTACATGTATTTCTCATATTCAACATATCAACATGTTTCTATCCCCCTTACCCAGATTTGATGCCAAGACAGGGAAGCTTGGAATGAGCTACTCCAGATTTAAAACCTCTGAGCTGAACAGCATCGGTGCACTGATCCTTCAGGTGTGCAGCATCTTCCACATAGCAGATGTCAGATCAGGGGTTGGAGAGGACAAGCAGTACACAGAATGCAACAACTTAACCCTCATCAACTTCGTGCTGAAGGTCCTTGGGCCGACTCATGAGAGGACACTAACCATCTACCTCCTCACTATCCAGGTGGGCAAATATCTGCAGCTTTCAGTCGTAAAACACTAACCTATATTCTTTCACATCTTTTAGATTGTCACTTTTTGATGAAAAGTGCTCAGCTAGCACCTTCTTAGAAGTTGAACGCGAGTCATGAGACTGCTCCACGTTGAACTTGACTATACTGTGACCTTCTTAGGCTGTTACATACATAAATGCAACATTCTGTAACTGTTCTTGTTTGATATGAATGTGAGTCATGAGACTGCTCCATGTGGAACTTGACTATACTGTGACCTTCTGAGGCTGCAGTTGTTACATACATAAATGCAACAGATTGTGACTGTTTTTGTTCCATATTGTTTCCAGGTACTTGGCAGTATGGCAGCTTTCTTCATCAGATACCAGCTGGCCAAGATCTTCTACGATGTATAAGATCATTACTTCTGTCTGTCATCTTTAAGAAACGTCAGTTTACCATACTGACTCAGCAATAATAGAAAATATACTCTAATACTGCTCCCATTATTCCAAGTAAAAATGGTGGAAATGTTGAAATATTTGTTGTGGGGACACAGGTACCTCCTTCGGTACTTCCTCTACATAATCATAGCAAATGAGAATGCTAACATAAATCATGTCAATAATATGCTTAACAGCAACTGTATGAATCATGAAAGACAATTATGTTGCTTAGTTAGACGGAGCTGTGAATTTTTGTACTAAAACTGATGACATCCTGTCAGTAATTTTGCATACTAGTACATATACTAGGTTTCCTTCCTCCTTGTCTCCAGAGCCTGTCCATTGTAATAGACTTTGTCTAATTAACCAATTAACTGTATGCTATGCTACAGAGAAACCAACAAGACAAAATGTATGAAAATGTTAAAATGTAATATATGCAAACATATGCAGTATTATAAATGAGGGCGCATGTCTCTGATTGTGTTACAATTTCCAGTGACCCTTACGAAGAAGTATGGTTTGTACTATCTAAAACAGAAATGGTATATGACATTATAATTTGAGGTTTAACTGTTTTGTAATCTTTTTGCTACATTTTCTTTTCAATTTTCTTTCTGTGATTAAAGCAGAGAAATTTCAATTTGTTGTAACTCTTTGTCGTAGTACTTTTATGTATGTTACTGTGGAAATGACACAAGAATAATTATATATGTACTTGATCGTGATAAGAACTTATCCCTATCAAAGGATACTATAAATTGGTTGGGATTTTTGTCAGAGTTCTGAGTCAATGATTTCAGCATATCAAAATAGCTTTCACAAGCAACACAACTATTAGCACAGCATTTCACCTGGATCTTCTAGTTGTACAAGGCTTGTTGTCCAAAGGACAATTTGTTCATATCATCTTAGGATGTGGTGTTACAAAAACAATTACATAGTATGACTAACAATGAACTGCAAAGGAAAATGTCCACTGTGGTTTGAATTTTATTTCAACCATGGAAAATGGACACATGGCTTACGTTGTTTAATCTCTTTGGTTGAAAACCAAATTCCAGTCTAGCCAGTTAACTTCGCACACAACAAAAATTATAAGTGGCTTTAATCTCAGATACAGGATTTTACATGTTAAAACTTGGGTACACAGAGAAATTTTAAAACAGACAAATAATAATGTTCAAGCTGACCTTTTACACCACGAGGCACTTTCACTGCATTGGTCCCACCATGCACAATTGTATTCACACAGTCATGATCCCTGGCTCAGGGGGCTAGCATCAAATTAAACCATAGGTGACAGACAAAGACATTCTGTATAGCTAGTATGTTTGAGTCACATATATACATACATATCAATCCATACCAGTGCTAGAATAATACTGAAAACCTTAAACTTTGTGATTGCCCACAAACAGGTGTGAACCACTTCCACCGCAACACATTGAGCAGGCAAATTATGCAAGATAATTTCTTTAGAAGACTTCCATAGGTTGTGTGCTGTCTAGCATACTATGAGAGCAGTGCACCCATATCTTTACTTGACAAGGTACTTCTGACATCACTAAAATATACAATATACTTAGTTTACATAAAATGCACTGTCACAGTAACATTGTTTGACAATTCTATACGTCCACTGAGTATCACATGTATTTCCTGCTCACTCCATATATCAGCTCAATTCTGTAGTCTTTTGATACATTGCAACAGCAGACAAAAATACTTTCATAAGGCAACTTTGCAAGCCACATCATATGTAAGGCAGCAGGTTACCCTGTATCTAAGCTTAAGCACCACTACAGCCGTGGGAGTCCAAAAGGAGACAATGCCAAACCGACATTAACTTTTTCACTGTGATCCGTAGTAGTCACCATTGTCATTGTGTTGATAGGACAGATATAGCAGATTGTCATGGTAAACCTCAATTACAGATTCTACTCCTGACATCTGTGTGAAATAACTATGAATGTGTTATTGAGGCACTACCTGGCTACCCTTAAAATCTACCACAGCTTTTACAGTTAAAAGTTCACAATACAGCAAAGAATGGATAAACATGTCTTTGTACATTTTATGGCCTCAAGTTTCTGTCACATAACACTGTTGGTGTATCTACCCCTGGTGTATAGTTACCAAAAGTATCTGTTCTCTTTGTATAGTATTTAACACAAGCTCTTCAGAAACCATTCTAGGTACCAAGTTGACATATAATGTTTTAGTGTCGAATTCCACAATAACGACAAGAAAACTCCAATAAAACCAAACTAAAAAAAATCTGTTCTCTTATCTGCTCATGGGCAACTACAACCACAGAACTTGAAAACACAACAGCGAATTGAGTCAAACTACTTCACTGTCGTTGAATGATAGTCTTGTTTCTCTTCCACCATTTTTACAGTATCTATTCATAAATCAGTTATGTCTGCCATGACGTCCTGTTCCGGATACTTTAAATACGACTGATTATTGCTCTCTGTACATACATGTTACATTTGAAGTGATAAAATTTTTGACACCAGGCATACCTGCTTATATTGCTTTTATCTTCTACCATATTCAATGGAAGAGGTGATATGAAACACTGCGAATGTATTGTCCCAGGTACATATCAGGCACAGTCTCACTTTATCACAGCACTGAAAGTCTGAAATATTAAATTTACCTTCAGCAACCACTGGAAACACATATTGGTCAGAAGTAGAGATTAATGATCAAGTGTCAAACTATGAGAATATTTACACGAATCATAGTTTTTACCTTTCATAATTAACACTAAATCACAGATGAAAGGATGTGGTTTACTGCCATGTTAACAATGTGTGTCTCCAAGCACACAGATATCTTCAGATCAGCTGCAAAGTGATATGTACACAACAAATGTGCCAGTTTCACTGCAAACTGAATGAAAAGGTCTGGATTATATCTGTGCTGTTTTCTGATTACGTAGTCTTGAAACACTGAAGCTTTCGAAGTATTCTGCACATCGGTGTCCAATCACTCCGGTTTAAGCCTTGGAGCCTGTAAATGGCAGAAATGGTTTTGATTTTAAGTCTGTCTCCTTCCTGAAGTTGTCCAGCCAAAGCCTGTGAGACTTGAGGACATCCTCTGTGCTCCTGTTGGAAGTGTCTCCTGACCTGCTAGAGGAACTTTTGTGGAAGCTTCTGAGTTGGTCCACAGCAGGAACATACCCCCATCTACCCTGTGCTGTGGAGGCAGGGTGAAAGGAGTCTCCAAAGTATGTCTTCCACTTTGTCTCCAAGTCATGCTCAACGCCATCAGTAACACGCGGAAGGTAGGGGCTTAGTCTCTGTGGTCTAAAGTCCATCCCACCGTACTGACCAGTACCATGTCCTGGTCCTTCCACAGAGGTGACCATGTCTGGTAAGTCTCTGGACACGAGGCTCTCTGCTGCAGGAGGGTGGCGTTCTTTGGCACCTTGAGGGGTTTTTGACATGATGACCTTGAGTACACTGGCAAGCTCTCTGTTGAGTCTCTGCACAGACTCAGCCAAGGACTGGACATTGCCAATCATGGCCGGGTTTGTCACTTGTGGAGTTACTGGGGAGTTGAAGACATCCTGGTTCTTAAGGTGATCCAGAGGAGCTGAAACAAGACAGGATAAGTAAAATATAAACACAGGCAGTCCCAGTTCACACAACCCTGAGAAAATAGAAAAATTGCTTTGGAAGATCCTATTTGACACTTCAAGACAGTTGCCCTACAAAGTATTATCCTAAGTATTTTAATGTTTCAGTTACTGTTCTTGTTTTCCTCTATCTTTTCTTTCATGATTCCAATAAAAACAAAAGATGAACCAAGTAGATGTTAGAGTACAGAGTGTTCTTACCTTACTATCTTAGTAATACTACAAACAGTGAAGTAGTGCTTTGCTATTACAATTACAGAGCTTAACAGAGAATCCGACTCATTCAGCATAGCTTACTTTGCTTCATGCCGAAGCCATTGTGAAGTTCATGACTGCTGGTGGAACTGTCTTCTGAGTCACTCTGCACAAATGAGTGTCTCAGACCTCCAACTGTGAAATCGTTGTCTGCCAACTGAGGACAAAACAACAACATTACTGATGATTCACACAATCCCAACATATGCAGCTGCTCAAAATCAAAAAACAAGTCATACCATGCTATAAAGATCATGTCACATGCTAATCAAGAGAGGTAATATTGAGAGTGAATCTGACCATGTGGTCCATCTTGATGGTGTCCTTCAGTTCCTTTAGCTTACGCTCCTTCTCCAGCAGTAGCCGCTGGCAGGCCCCCATGCTCATAAAGGCCTGGTCCAGATCCTTGGCTTCATGTTCCAGGTTTTCCTTCACATCCTGGAAAGGGAATTCCACTTGTCATCATTTTCTGTTCACACTTGGGCAATGTTGCCAAACCCTACAATTCACACAGTAACACTTTTCCCTTAACAACATACAGAATTTAATATAATATCTAGTATGTAAGGCTGTTTGGTAGAGATGTCATGAGTACATAAATGTACTACAACAACTGTGCTATAGCATGTATACAACACAAAAGAGATATGACAAACAGAGATGACAGCACGTGTACATGTATCTAACCTGTAGTAACATGGATGTTGCTGGTGATGCTGCTCCTATCTGGTTGACCATGTCCCTGCGCCACTCCTGCTTGGCCACCTTCAGCCCTGCCTGCTGCTTTTGGAGTGAAGACTTCTGCTTCTGCAGGAATTCCTTTGCATCCTGGATGGAGTCTGCTTCCCTGTTCAGTGCTCGTAAGTTTCTGTCCCACTGGCGCATGCTACTGTTGTCGCCAAAGTTGTCCAGCATGGCAGAGTCATGTAAGTCCCTGATCCAGTCCTGTCTGGGGTTTCTGTATGCAGTGAAGGACTCGCCATCAATGTCACTGTCAGCTCTACTACGTTCACTCTCTTGTCTCCTTCTTCTTGCCCTTCTGTATGCCCTGTCATCCTCTTTGTCTCCCCTTTGGTCATCAGAGGACCAGCCATCCAGCAGACTCCTCAAAGATGCTCTGTCATGTCGCGGTGCAGGTGGGTCGGCAGCAGACTCCTCTGTTGGTTCAGGATGGACACCGTTTGTTCTGGGCTCCCCTGATGAGTCTCCATCCTTCATCTCACCAATACTGGCAAGTAATCTCTGGTGTTCAGAACTACTCTCCTTTATCTTCTTTTTCAAGTCCCTGTCAAAAAGAAAAACACCCAGATTGTAAACAACATCTTTGCACCGGCCTTTATCTGGTCAAACCATTCTGTAATGTGACAAATATTGAGCCAGGCTTGATAAGTGCCAAAGGGTATTTTTGTTGAAAAGATTAACAGTGATAAGGAAAGAAACCAACTTGAGCTGTCCTTCGAGGTGATCCCTGGTCTGCTTCAGTCTCTGGATCTCCCTCTCCAGCTCTTTTCTGGCCTCCTCAGTCTTCTCCAGTTCTTTCTGCTCCTTCCTGTAGGGAAATCCATGGTGTTTTGTTAATCAATCTGTGGACCCATATTCTTGTAAATTTCTTTTAAACTAAATCAAATTAAAGATATCTACAAG
This sequence comes from Branchiostoma lanceolatum, assembly GCF_035083965.1. Classification (NCBI taxonomy): domain Eukaryota; kingdom Metazoa; phylum Chordata; class Leptocardii; order Amphioxiformes; family Branchiostomatidae; genus Branchiostoma; species Branchiostoma lanceolatum. The sequence continues at coordinate 21,592,909 of NC_089725.1, read as the reverse complement.
AATAAGCTGTCAATGTCCACTGCACTGCAAACTAACAAACCAGTATAGAATAACTGTTCCATTTCACAATCACCAAATTGGCTAGTCGTAATCTTCTGTTGCCCTTAAATTTTTGTACATTTTTCATCATCATCTTCTATCGGCCTGTATCAGCCGGGACCAAACAAGAAGTACAGATTTCACTCCACATTGCCCTATGTACATTATTACTATTAGTAAACATCTAAGGGCTTATTCCACCTTACCTGAGTAATCTCTGTATGTCTTCTCTCTCCTGTGAGGCCAGCTCAGTCGACTCATTATTGCCAACATCCTGTCCAAGAGACTTCCTTTTCTGATTCAGTTCACGTCTCATTGTCTGTAACTCTTCCTCCTGTAGAGAAAGCAATAAGTGAACTGTCTCACAACTTAATTTTCAAAAGTTTCAACACTACATTGTGGATGAAAAGAAGGATATACAAATGTATGAGAGGGCCAGGTTTTTAGGACATTCAATTTTTCCTTTACAATTTTTCCTACAATTACACAGTATTGCTTAGCCAGGAAGCCCACCTGGCAGTGTATGAATAGTTCGCTGACCTCCTTATCCAGATCTTTATTGGTCTGCTGAAGTTCCTTCTTTCTCCTGTCCAGCTTCTCTTCCATCTGCTTGACCTCTTCTTGCCAGTTCTCCATCTGTTTCATCTTGGTCTTCTTGCCACGCTCAAGTTCTGCTAGCTTCTTCTCATTTTCTTTGGCAAGTTTCTGAAGATCTGCTTCCAGCTTTTTCTCAAGGCTAGACTTTTCTTTTTGTTCCTACATGGACAAATATAGCAGTGAAATGTCAACACATGCCACTCCAAAGTACATGTATAATGTTTAAAGGTGGACAAACTGCTCTCTTAAGCAGACCATTACAATCTAAGTTTCATCAACTTTTAGTTACATGACAGTCACATCAGGTTTAGCTGTCTTATATGAGTTTTATAGAATTGGACCCTGTTGTGAAATTTGTATCTGTTGATGAATGTACATTAAAACCCATGACCCTACGTGTGGGGCAGTACACTGTGCCTTAAATCCACTTTTTTCTTGTTATCACCAACTACTTCCTCTTTCTACCACCTACTTTCTCTTTATGTTCCTGTTGTAGATTGGCCATCTTCTCCTGATGTTTCTCCTTCAGCCTGTCCATTTCCTTCTGATGCTTCTGTTCAATTTCTGCTTTCCTCTCTCCTAGAACATCACCCAACTGAACAAACAGCAAAATAAACAAGATACTGTCAAAATTACTTTTCTTTTATAAAAGTCAACAGCTTGTATTTCATTACAGCAAAATCATATCAATGTGTTTTACTTCTGAGCTACATAAATGTCTGTAGTATTACAGGCAACACTGACTTACCTCATGTTCATAGTCTTCCACAGCCTGCTGTCTGGTCCCTGCTGCCTTCTGTACCTGCTCCTCCCTCTGAGTTCTCTCCTGCTGCAGCTCTCTCTCCTGCTGGGCTAGCTCCTCCATGGCCTGGTCATGCTCCTCCTCCAGCTCTCTCCTCCTCTGGGCAGCTGTTTCTTCATGTTCAGCCTTGATTTCATCTAACATCTGAAGAGAAGGAATCCAAATTACTGAAGTGATACAACCGATATGCATAGTTCTATTCAGACATGCTTGTTTACTCAATTGTTCTTCCTCCCTCCATGCAATACCTCTCCCTTCCCTCTCCCCATTTCACTCACTCACTCACTCACTCACTCACTCACTCACTCACTCACTCACTCGCTCGCTCGCTCGCTCATCCACAAACAATGAAGTCCTCCCACCTGGTCCAGCTCTTCTTCCAGCTGTATTTTGTACTGCTGTAGTTCTTTGTCATGTTCCTGCTTTAACCTGGACCTCTCCTGCTCAGCAGCTTTCTCCTCTTCTTCCTCAGCCTTCTTCACAGCCTCCTGCTTCTTAGTCTCCTCCTCGGTCTCCAATTTTGACATTTCATTACGTAACTTATCCAGGGCAGTCTTTGACTCTTTCCTTGAATGTGGAAGATAGAAAATGGATGTTATCTTCAATTTTACAAGTCAATGAATCACAAAAAAATTCAGGTCTCACCAAGGTCTTTGGTCCCACTAAAACAACACATATACATGTACTTAACTTGAGTCTTTATTTTCAGGAAAATGTGAAACTCACCCAAGTTCCAACAACAGAGTTATCTTTTTTCCCAATGGGTGATAGTTGAGTACAATTGTCCATTATGATTATTGATATCATTCATAAGTTGGGTGATATGATGGCACAAACTGAAAGACCACAGGTACCTGATCTTGCTTTCTTCCTCTTCCTTTTCACGTGCCAGCTGACTGCGAAGCTTCTGCAGGGCATCCTGCTGGCCTTCCTTCAAAACAGCCTCCTCATTGGTTGTTTCTTCTTTTATCTTTAGCCTTAAAGACCTAGAACATTGTACATAGTAGGGTAAGGATGCTTTTTGTTGCTACTATCAAGCTTATCATTTTGTGTAAACACTGCACATTTGTTTCAGTGGATATTCACAGCAAACATCACCTAAAAGCAAAATACAATCCGATGACAGACTACACACATACCTGAGGTTCATTTCTTTCTCCTGATTCAGCTTAACCCTCTCCTTTTCTTCCTCTTCTTTCACTTTCTCTCGTAGCTTTTCCAGTTCTTTTTCTTTTTGTTCCAGAAGATCCGTCCTAGCCTTTTCAACTTCATCATCATCATCATCATCCCTTATTTGTAATGCAGGTACTTTTCTTATCCTGCAAACCAAGGCACAGTCTCGTCAAAGTGGGGCATGAATAGACTTTTCAATCATCTTTGACAGATGGAATAGTATGTCCTTTCACAATTTATGTTTATCTTAAGTTTGTAATCTACAATTTGAAAGAAATCTTTCGAAGAGTATTGGTTTTGCAAACAATTCAATTCCCAAAAAAGAGCCTAGAAGTAACATCACAACACCTGAACACCATACAAAACTTTGAATGAAATTCATATTGAAAGTGGTTTGGTTTATACAGTTCAGAAAAAACAGATATAGCACAAACTTTAAGCCTTTATATAAAAAGCATAATTGAGCTCCATTGATTTCAATTTACTTTGGCTATCACTATTTCAAACAATAATGTCACATACAATTCAGACAGATGTCTGTACCTACCTGTCAGCTGTTACTGCAGCTTTGGGAATTTCGTGATGCTTCTCTAAATCAACAGATGGTCTTAATACTGCATCCTGCTCATAGGGGGGCAACAGGAAATAGAAAAGGACAATATTGTCATCAATGTTATCACTGAGACCCATATAATACATTTCATCAAAAACTGTCCTAGTATGTGTTACTTGTATTTTATACTAGTAAAACAAGCATCTGGAACAACATTTGATTGACTGATACTTTTTGCTCCTACATGCTAGATCCTACAAATGAATAGGGACTGAAAGCTGTGTGTGTAATCTGAACACTCACAGGAGACATGGAGGATCCTGACTTCATGGACCTGTTCATGCTGTCAAGTGGATTAGGGATGCCAAAATCCTGCAGTAAATAAACAGAATCTGATGTTTTCAACATTTTAACCACAACAAAGTTTCTGTCTTGCTGAAAAACGTGGCAACCAAAATGACTTCCGGTATCAGACAAATCCTAGAGCATAGCAGCAACAGCAACTTACCACATCCTTCCCATCATCATCATCTGACTCCTCAGACGACCCTCCAAGCATCCGTCTGTCCTCCAGTTTCTCACTACCTTCTGACGACTGGAAAGCAAGTAAAGATTTCCTTAGGCACATTAGACAAACATGCACATAGTGACATAGCTGTGTACAATGTAACATGCCTGTGTATAACTGTGTATATGTCAGGTTTGTAACATATTTACACAATTTTCATAACTTTCTTCAACCATTTGAATAGATTTAACTTCATAAAGATTTGCAAAAGTACCTACCATTATCTAAATTTGAATATATATATATATATCATGGTCAGTACTGACTGACGGAGGCCATATATATATGGTCTACAGAGAAGAAATTGCCTATCTTTTTCAACATGACTACAACACAGTCAGAAAACTCAAAATTCTCACCTCATAGCCTAGATTCCCAATGTCGAGGTCATCAAGGTTGAACTGATTACCCTTGGCAAGGCCTGCTGAGCTCTACGGGGAAAGAAGCAGAGCTATCTTATCGGTACACATCCACTGTAGCAAACAGTGAGGCGTATTATGTCAAACATTCACCTGTCCTACAACCCTTACAATCAGTATCAATAACAAAAAGCCAAACAACATCCCCCAGGTTCTCCAAACAAGACAGGTATCATAACAGATTCACTTGAGCTTTACGCTCAATATTAACACTAACATCTATCACACAGCTCTCACCTCACTGTCATCGTCCCTGTTGAGGCTTGTTAAGAGATTGATGCCCTCCCCAACACCACCTGACCTGTTCAGGCTCCCACCCAAGCCTCGGGACATATCCAGCCCCAGACTGCCAGGGCCTCCTCTCTAGGATACACAAGGATGCACAATCAATCAACAAATTTCTAATATCTTGGTAAAAAGACTCTACAAAACCTTTCCTTCCTAATTTGCCATAATCTTGTGGGTCCAGTACTGAACTTGAAAGTCAACACTGTAGGGCTACAAACATGATGTGTGGAGTATAGAGGTGCAAGATCCAGTTGTACAACAATCATGCTATTGGCCATTACTATAGTCTATAGTGTTTTATCATGAAAACAGAAAGGTACAGTTAGAAAAAACTCCATATGTTATGTCCTGTAAGCTATTGTTTGGCCACTTAATTGATATTTATGATGGTTTTTGTTAATTGCATAACTTTCAGCATTTTGAGCCATACAAAATTCATTCCCATTTATAACTCAGTTTTGATATGCATCACATAGATATCATTGATTTTCAGAAGCCAAAGGTGAGAAAAAAGTTAATAATCAAACTGACCAGTGAGCCCAGGGGAGACAGAGGTTCAGTTTTCAGGGGAGCCAGACCACCAAGGCCTCCTGACCGACCAGTGCTGCCTAAAGAACCTGTCAGTGGACCCAGGGTTCCTAGGGGGCTGGTGGGCTCACCCTTTAGCAGACCAAGTCCCTAGGAAAAATATGGAGGATAATGTGAAATCCTGTTAAATTATATCTCGTCATATGTTTGATGCAAAATACAATAATTGTTCAATTCAGGTTTTTGCAGGATTGCTGCATATAACTGTATATTACTTCTGATAAGTACATAATGTATACCTGTGTCTGTGCCTTCAATGCTGGGGAGGCTCCTCCCTTTTCCTTCTTCTCCTTTTTTTTCTTTCCTGGCTTTTTAGCAGATGAACCTAAAATACACATAAAATACAATATACATGTTTATCAATTCATTTGTGGATGTAATATTGATACATTGGAAATAAATTCCACTGACACACAATCATATTTCAATGCTTTGCCATAAAATATGTTCACAATAAAAAAAAAACAGTACAAAGCAAAGGAGTCTTACTATTACCTCCTCCCATTTTCTTCTTGTCCCTTTCTTCCTGTACCATCTTGCGGTAGTATTCATCACATGGATGATCCCACACACTGTCTCCAGTGGAAAAGTTGAAGTAGTAGATATCACCATTGCCATCTTGACTGTACAACAAAAATATCAAAATGATTATGATTAAGACTTATTTAAGAGTCAACTACTACATGTACTTGGTGATGTGGTTTTTTAATAATGGGACTTAACCAATGTCATCCGATATATTGTATTTCCCTCTCAAAATGAGTATTGCTTTTTTTTTCAAAAGTTGTTACTCCGATCAAAGATCTAACTTTGTATGTATAGTAGTAATTTTGGGACGCATCATTACACATCAGTGACAAGCAACATTTGCCCCAATGCACTAATCATGAAGGATCGTGTAAGGTGATATGGCTAAAAACATGTCATGGTTAACAAGGCAACAAAAATTGATTTGAATCAGACCATTGTATTAAAATCAGACTGTTGTAATTGTATGAGATGCCCTACCCCAATGGTCTTTCCCAGTACCAATAAATCTCTTGTGTTCAGGCTCTGCGGTAAAGTGGATATGCCATTTGTTGGCAATGTCAAGGATTTGTTTCAGTAGCTAGCTGTGTTGTGAACTTGTGTTATTGTAAAATATTGTTGGTTATTGTCATACCATGGTTTCCAGTCATCAGGAAGTGGAGCGTTGATCCCTTCTCTGGCAATCCACAGCAAGTTTTGATCTTTAGGCAGTTGGAGTCCCAAAACCTCCAATGCATACTCACGGATTTCTGTCGAGAATTGTCTTCACGTTAGTAATACAGCATTTGAAGATTTATGGAGAGCATAACCACTAGGATTTCGAGTTAGGGGGAGTATTCATAAATATGGGAACATTTTTTACCACTTAAAGTGTTGCTTCCGTAATGACAAATGCATGATCTTGTTATTTGATTTTAGACTTCATTATCATCATTGAATAAGTCGTGAAATTAACAATACTTGAATCTCTGTGTTTAAAAACTGCTATTTGTTAAAAAAAGTCGTTTAGCTATATGATGAGTGCTGAAAGAATTCCAATCCTCACCATCCTCCGTCGGCTCGTAGGTCTCATCATATTCCTCCTCGAGGATCAACTGGTCATTGATCATCATCGTCGTCCGTTGGGCTTTAGTGGACTGACAAATAAGAATGAAAACGTTAATCAGCCATGCTCTGATTTATGTAACAATAAAGAATATACTGTACGTCACTCTTATTACTGATTCAAATGGGCCAATTATGAAGTTTTCGTTTTTTAAGGTGGGAGGGGGGCAAGATCTTGACACCTATACTTAAATATATTTCTCTTTAATTAATGTAAGTAAATAAGGCTTACCGAATTAGTTCGTACGCTTGTTCTGTGGTCTGTTCGTTCAGTGGCTTATCTGTGTCTTCTTATAACCTGCGTGAGGCAATGTCGATGCGTCTCGTTGTCGGGGTACTTCTCAGGTTCGAACTGTGTTGACGTTGTCGTGACGCCTGAGAGGCCGCTTGTTGCGTTCCGCCATCATTTTCGACGTGCGTACCGATTGCTGACCAGCGTAGCTCCTCCTATGTTACTCCTCCATAATTTATGTCCACGACTCAACTAGTGTGGACATAAATCGCAGCCTGCACGACATAACAGACGACGCGACGAGGTGACGGCGAAGGCTTCTCGATATCGACCAGCTTCCGTTTGTGTTTGACGCTTAGGCGAATATCTCATACCGGCGTTTCTATGTGTCAGAGCATCGGCTACAAGGGGCGATCCAAGTGACATGTATGAAAGATGATGATGAAATACTAAAATGTTTAATATTGTGTGCGAAATGGTGACGAAAGAAAGACGTTTCATTGTGACGTGAAATTTTAACATAGCCCGATAGCGACCTGTATTCGCGATAATACAGGGGGGGGGGGCAACAGCTGATGATGAGAACTTTTTAATGGCATAACTAATTATAGATAATTAGTACCAACGACATACTAAACCTAGTATTTTCAACCGATATTTCAATTGGTTCCTTTAGGGAGCGACCACAGAGGTACAACTTTCTTTAGTCTGAAGTGCTCAAATTATCATCACAACGCCTCCTTCCACACCAGTAACGGATGGACCCCTGACGCAGCCCCACTGATGATGTGACGACTACAATCTCTGTACTTCGGTGTGAGACGCAGTTTGGGCCATTCGAGCTACGACATTTTCAGGACTAGGCCGAGGAACAACAACAACAACAAATAGCCAATCGAACACATTATGGTTTGCGAAAAGTGTAAGTTTGGACTATCTTGTACCGTTGTGCATTAGTTGTATTGTTGTTGTTGTTGTCTTCACTGAGTTGTTCTGCCATATCAGTAGCGAAATTATGTGTGTGTGTCTGTGTGTGGGGGGGGGGGGTAATTTATTGAGTTGAGTAGAGTAACAGAGTTCGTTCGGCCATGCCGCCCATGTAGGAATTCCGGTTTAATATTGGATATGAAAGCATCATCCCACCTTTTTCCTTCTTAGCGTACGGCCAAGAAAAATACAGAGATGCCAATGTATGTTACTAGTAATGTCCTACTCCTTCAGGACATTGCTGATAACAATTTTATAAATCCATTTGCATTTTATTTATATTTTGCTATAGGCCAGAAGAAGTTGGGTAAGGTCATCACTCCAGATCCATGGAAAGATGGAGCAAGGAACACAACCGGTAATTTATTGCTTGTATTACTTGTATTTTTCACAATTTGCATGTTCACATGTAATAAACCCACTAAGAATTTCAAGTACACATGTGCAGTGTCAAAGGTGAAGGCCCCTGAGACGTAAACAAAACCGTCTGGGCATTTAATATGCGATTAGAGCACGGCCATCTGTCCTTAGCCAATCAGGAGCGGGTATTTTGCTGTTCGAAATCCACATACAGGGCCATTAAGTTAGTTCGCGCACCTCTGTCCCTTGAGGCAGAGGTGCGCGAACCAACCTGGGATCTGGTCTCAGCCAATGGGGAGAACGGTAATGTATCTTTGTGATGTGGTGCAGTATGATTGAGAAATCGACTTGATTCTCAAATGGAAACAAAGCTATTTTCTGTTTTCAGAGGGAGGTGGCAGGAGAGTCAATGAGAACAAGTTGCTGACCCAGAAGAAAAACAGGTGAAGATGAGTCAAATATATGCTGTAACTTTATTAATTTGAACCTACATTATTTTGACATATTCTAACATGTACTGAACCAGTTTTAAGTTATGAGAATCCGGAACTGAGGATATAAATTTATTGTTGTACTTTGCAGGTTCTCCCCATATCAGGAATTCCGGAAGTGCAGGATCTGTAAGACTACTGTTCACCAGAAGGGTTCACACTATTGTCAAGGATGTGCTTACAAGAAAGGTAGGACTTAGACCAGCTTGCATTAGCACCTGTTGGCAAAATTGTGTCTTTGATGATATTTTATGGGTGTTACCGGTTGTGGTGGAAGTAGAGGACCAGTACTTAATTCACATGTAGTAGTTGTGACCTTGGTGACATTTTGGTGGAACATTTTAGTAATGTAGATCTAGTGTTTACCTTTTTAGCCAATTGTCATTGTGATAGAGTAACTATTATCTATTTCTTTCCCATTTAAAACAGGAATCTGTGCCATGTGTGGAAAGAAAGTGCTGGACACTGCAAGCTATCGACAGTCAACAACTTAATTAAGAGTCAGTAGACACCTATGCAGAGAGTTGTTTGAAGATTTGGCATAGTTGGCAGATACAGAAATCTTGACAGTTGCATCGCTTGTACACCTATCAGAATGGAGAATTGGAGATAGATTGTCATATAAACAGATAAACAAACTTATTTGTGTAAACACTGGCGTTATAGTGTAAGAGGTTTTGAGTGAATCAGAGTGATGCTTGAGTACAGTGCTCAAATGTACCTTGTCATAAATTACATGTCATTTCAATACTGAAGAGGTCCATAGAATCAATGTATGGAGAATTAGAATGTTGTCAGGCATTCATAATTGTAGTATACAAATGCATTATCTGTTCATTCAGTTCACACAGACAATTGAAGCATACTGTAAAATATCATAATGTATTTTATTCTCAAACATGTGGATGTTTTCATAACTTAAGCAAACATGTTTATCAACACCCATTTGTACATGTATTTGTATTGCCCTTTTTTCTATAAATGTTTGGATGATCTAGGATAGGTTTTTTTTGGGAGGGAGGGGGGTAATTTCAAGGCTCTATCTAAACTGCAAACCAGACATGGGAAACCAAACATGGCTTTTGAATAAGGAGGTCAGTTTTGCCTTCAGGTTGGACTGTACTTACAGACTAGACTCTACCAGTCTCCCCCGGTCGCTGGGAAAATAGTAGAAATTGGCCAAATAGAGTCAAATGTTTGAAGGGAGTTGGCTACGGAGAGAGGGTCAAATTCGCAAATTTGACCCTCTCTCCGTAGCCAACTCCCTTCAAACATTTGACTCTATTTGGCCAATTTCTACTATTTTCCCAGCGACCGGGGGAGACTGGTAGAGTCTACTTACAGACTAATATGTAAATAAATACTAGAACACGACATTAGTTTATAGACCTCATAGTACTAGCCTCCTCATACTAGACTTCTTGCGAGCGGTGGTGTATATTTGGGAAGGGGGGTACTTTCGCCGCTGAGGGCTATAAATGAAATATTTATAGCCGTTGTCGATTTACTGTTTTCTCTTTTCTCATTGATGCAAATAATGCTTTAATGACCATTTCTATTTGTGGTGTTAAAGCTGCAGCAGCAGCATATGACATAGTCTTTACCAAAATTACATATGTGTAAAAGTCCTGCTTTGGCATAATTCCATCATTTCCATGACATTTCATCATAAATTATGCAAATGACACATGTCGCAGGTATGTAATTCCCACCACTTATCACTAAGGAATTATGGCACTTTTGCAATACTTATGCAAATTAAGGTCTCATTTGCATAACTGCTAACTGTTTATGATCCACCTGCCCTGAATTACATCATCTACAGTGTCCAATTATGGAAAACACTGGATTGAGAGTTTTCTGTTAATTACAAGTTGTTGCAAGAAATGAAAAATCAAGGATCTCATATCTCTCGTGAAATGTTTTGAGTCTTTGTGATTGTGAATAGCCCTATTATGGCCATCACAGATGTTAATGATCCTCCCCTTCCCCTCATTCCAGGACTATACCACACTATTGTAACAGGGGGGTTCAAGTGCCTTTGTGTTTTACTACTTTAAGGAAGGAAGTGTCTTCCTGCAATGCTGCATTACCTGAAAATGCTGCTATTAAATTGCAAAATCGCTATGCGAGCCAGTATTACAATAGCACAAAACAATTCTCAAATTCATGCCTCTTCGACCGGTTATACTGCAGCGGTGGACCGCAGCACTCAAGACAACTGCAGCGTACACATCCGCTCTATCGCAGGGTTGTCGAGATGTTACATTTACAGTGAGTTAACCTGCAACAAGAAATGGATAGAATAATCACCTTTAGTACTTTTCATATCAACTGGGTTGATGATACGGGATTCAATCATGAATGTCCGCCCTAAAATCAAGTTTTCCAGCCCGATCTTATCATTTTTTGATCGGACTACTTTGTTTCTTCCTGAGTATAGCGACGGAGTGATACAGAAACTGGACCCGAACTCACGTGGACATAGTGGACATGGTCGCCGGTTTGTAAATGCCCTCCGTATTTCCACCTGAAATATATATACAAATGTACGTAGCTTGTTTTATATCTTGATCTAGAAACAGTAACTGCATTTCTAACTCTCTGAATGTACACACAGGGAGATTGCGGTTATGTGTGTGCGTGTTTGTCAAGAAAATTGACGTCCGAAAACAGTGGGGGAGGGGGGCACCGATGTTGGGTTGCTGTGGTATCACTGGACAACTCGGCCCGGTTGCTGTCAGATAATGGGATTTATGAATGTTGCATAATTTGTGGTTTCTGCTTACTAGTAATAAACGGTATGGAAGGTCATCTGTAATCGGAGCCTGGTAATCGCCAATAGGAAGTTACGAGTAATAGTGTTCCTCGATTTTGTTATGAATAAGCTAGTTCGGAGTTGTTACTACGCATGTGCAGTGTCAAAGGTGAAGGCCCCCCAGACGTGAAGAAAACCCGGCGGGCGTTGTTATGCAAATATGCACTGTTTTCAAGCAGGGGGCCTTCACCTTTGACACTGCACATGCGTAGTAGCAACTCCGAACTAGCTTATTGCTACTGTCACATAGCCTGAGTACCAGCCTTTTTAGCTTCCGTACGCTACCCAAGCGTATGGAAGCTAAAAAGGCTGGTACTCATGCTCACTGTCACAATATCTAAGATTGTGATTAGCGGAGCTTGGGTAGCGAGCGGAAGCTAAAAAGGCTGGTACTCAGGCTAACTGTCACAATATCTAAGATTGTGATTAACATTATGTTCCATCAATACTTACAGATATTCCCAGCAATGGATGCCACGGCCAGACCTTCTTTTCTTTCTTGGAATTGGACATCTCCAAAGATGCCGGGTGTACAGGACGACTCTTATGCAGCCTGGTTCTTTCAGCAGTTACAAGACTTCAGGTCTGAAGGTCACCTTGTGGACGTGACCCTGTGTGCTGAAGGGACGGAGATCCCCTGTCATCGCCTGGTTCTGTCTGCCTGCACTGACTACTTCCGTGCCATGTTCCGTGGAGGCCACCCTGAGAGTAGGAAGGACAAGATAGAGATGTTAGGGGTGAATGGGGAGGCTCTAGAGAGTTTGGTGACCTATGCCTACACATCCAATATCAACATCACCATGGATAATGTCCAGTCACTGTTTGAAGCAGCCAACATGCTACAGGTCAAGCCTGTCGAAGAAGGTTGTGAAAAGTTTCTGAAAGACAAGTTGAGTCCTGAAACATGTTTGAGAACTTGGGCATTGGCAGACAAGCTGTCATATACATGTTTGTCTGCGAAGGCAAGAAGCTATGCTTTAAAGAAGTTTGAAGACGTATGCGAGACTGAGGAGTTCCTTCAGCTACCTGTAGACTTTCTGAAGATGTACATCACAGATGAGGGCCTTCATGCCAGGAAAGAGGAACGAGTATTAGAGGCAATCATACATTGGGCGATACATAATCTCGAGGAGCGACAAAGACATCTTGAAGAGATGTTGGCATGTGTTCGGTTCTCAAGTGTGAACCAAAGTTTACTCAAAAACATCATTGAGTCAGACCAGGTGTTGTCAGATGCTCTTGGAATCAAGGAACAGATCAAGAAGGGATCTAGACATGCAAGACCTCGTCAGATTCACCAAGAAGAAATTATACTGGTTGGTGGTTGCACTGACCATGGGCCAGCCAATGCAGACTTTAAGACAGAAGCAAATCTGTTCATGTACAGGCTTAACCTCCGCTTTGATGTCATTGACTGTAAGCCAGTGCCACGATTTCTAAAACACATGGAGTCAAGTGCCGTCTGTGTTGTAAACAGTGACATTTTTCTTACGGGGGGTGGCGAGTATCCGACTCAAGCTTTCAGATACAACTCTTCCCTGAATTATTGGACCAAACTGGCATCTTTATGGGAGGAAAGAGTGTGTCATGGAATGGTAGCTCTGAACGGACAGGCATACGCGGTTGGTGGCATGGACCCAGTTGATTATGACAGGAAACTATCTTCTGTTGAAGTGTACAGGGAGAAGACAAAAAGCTGGAAAAAGGTAAAACCACTGAAAGTAGGTGTCAGAAACTTTGGCATAGCAGCCTGCTGCAACAAAATTTACATATTTGGTGGTGAGCTCGCATCGACAACTATTCAGTGCTATGACCCCAGCCAAAAGGAGTGGACTGTCAAATCAATGCAATTGCCAGAACCAGCATTATGTGTAAGGGCATGCCCAGTCAACTCAAAGATCTACTTGGTTGGTGGAAGCTTCACTTGTGTACATCGCTATGATCCTCAGCTTGACTGCCTTGAGAAAATGACTGCAGAACCACTGAAATCATGGGACCACTGCAGTGCTTTTGTGTGTGGCTCAGAGATCTACATCACTGGTGGCTTGAGCAAATTGTTTCACCACTATCTCACTACCCCCCATGCAAGGGTTCAGTGTTACGATATGAACAGTGATACTATGACCATGGGTTTCTTAAAGGATCTACCAATTCCGCTATGCTCACACCACGCCGTAACGCTATCGAAACATTATAGCTAGCTGGCTTTGACTGATCATTGAGTTTAGACTCTAGTTAGTACAATAGATTTTTTTTGTTACTGTGGTTTTACTATTGTGGTAGACATTCCAGTGCTGGCTTTTATTGTCTATGGTCAGTACCACAAAAAGTTATTTTTGTCAACAAGTAATAAGTTACTTTATGGACCCTTTTGATATAGATCAGATATTGATTTTGTTTACACTAATAAGGACTTAGTGTTTGGCAATGGTTTAGATAAAGTATATATGATGTGACATCATGTGTTAACGTTGAATGTTCTTGATGTAGGATAGTCCTATTATTCTTTTCATGTGCCCCTCTAGTAAATTCAGATGTTACTGAGATAGGTGTTTTGTCATTTACTGTTAATTTTTTTCCAGAATAAATGTAAAGCATTCTCATAATGAAAAGCGTTAGTAGTCACCTCAGTGAAACAGAGGGTTTGTAGTCACTTGTTAGTTGATGTTTTGAGATGAATAGGTGGACAAATTGTTTATCAAAATTGCAAACATGGTAGATCTCTTTTATCTAAAAATTAATGTAGCAGTACTGATGGGATGTCAGGGAGGGATAGAGCGTTTGCATATGACATCATAGCAGTGTCTGCTACCATGTTGGTGTCCCTATTTGCATTTCAGTGAACCATAGCACAAACATTTTTGGACATTGAAGATTTTCAGACCCTCTAAAATTAAGTCATTGGCATAATTTTTCAAATTCTTGTGTACATCTCTGTCTAAGCTACCTCCATGGCTCAGATCATAAAAAAACACTTCTTCTGTTCTCCTCTTTGAAAGATTTTCAAAAAAGGCCCTACAGTTCCAGAGCAAGCTGCTAGAAGGCCCAAACCTACATCGCCTCTTCCAGACATCAAAAGCTATCTTACAACCGCACTGCGTTTACTCACTTATTCTCTTCATCCCATGGCCATGTGGGACATGAGGCCGCGATCAGTTTCCTCTCAATCAAAAGCTATCTGCCTCCAAAATATAAAGACCATAGCATGACCGATTTTAAAAGTTCTGTAGTACCAAGTAAAGCTGCCAGGAGGCTCATAGTCAACCTTGACCGTTGGCTTTTCAAGACCTACCCACATACCAAATATCAGCACAATCCATCATGAGGTTTTTTAGTTATGCTGACCACACACCTGAAATACAGACACAATACAATATAGTGACCAGTACTGCTGTCACATTAGCCAGTGTTACAAGATCCCTCCCTATTCGCCCGGACAGTTGGGCGGCCCGCTAGGAGCGCGATTTAGTCCGGCTTCTGTTCCAATAGGCTTTGAAAAGCATCCACCCCTGAGGCGTCGCCATGAACGCCACGCCCCCCCAAGGCAACATTCCCATGATGCACCACCACCACAAGTTTACCTCGTTTTTGAGAAGACAAAATGGCAGGAGTTGGTGTGAATGTGATGTTGTTGGTCCAAACATTACTTTACGCCGCCTGTGGTATTGCCAGTTTAGCCACGTCTATTCCTGCCGGTATTGAAGAGGTATGAGATTTGGTTTTTCGTTAATGTAGTGAGAATAACGGTGGAAATACTGAAGGGCACTGTTGAGTAATAATTCAGCAGCGCAAGTGTAAACACGTTGCGTTGGGCAGGAAGTTAGAAAAGTGCTTGCTGCTGACGTTGCTGACATTCCTTCAAGTTCATTCGCGACACGACAACAGCGAATGGTGTCTTAAAGTTATGTCAAGCATGCAATAGATGCCATTTGAAGATACCGAACTTCGTTTATCAAGAAGGAACTTGATCTGGTAGACGGGTCAGTCAGTCATGTCAGTGGACTGTTCCAAAAGTTGGTGAGGGGCATGGGCAAGTTACTACGGTGACGGTAATACTGATAGGCAATCGGGGATGATACAGGTGCTTTTAAGTTGCATTTAGGTAAATCACCAAGG
Organism: Branchiostoma lanceolatum; assembly: GCF_035083965.1. Taxonomy (NCBI): domain Eukaryota; kingdom Metazoa; phylum Chordata; class Leptocardii; order Amphioxiformes; family Branchiostomatidae; genus Branchiostoma; species Branchiostoma lanceolatum. The sequence goes on along the minus strand of NC_089725.1, from coordinate 21,577,246 downwards.
ACAAAACGTCAACCAAGAAAAGGACTGGACTGAAGAAAAACCTTGGTAGCTAGGAGTGAAGCACTATTTACTTAGTTGTGCTGCCTGTGAGTAAGGTAACTTGCTTGCTGAATAGCACATTTGACAGTTTAGAGACATAATGAGGATAACCACTGAGCATACTGGAACAGTTCTGACCTGATATGTATAACACAACGTCTTTTATTTGCAGGCCAACTTTGGTTCCAATTGTATCTTGTATGGAAGCCTGAAATGGAAAAATGAAACAGCAAAAACATTTGAAGTGGCCAGCTTTGGTTCTCCCAGTTCCTGCCATTTTTGTATCTACCTGAGTGTGTTTACCCTGTTTTATGGACTACTAGCTGCTGGTTACCATGGATACGCCCTCTACAAACAGATTGACCCGTAGGTACCATTTATTTAGTGTGGGACGTCAAACTGTACAACAGTTTGCAGATTTGTTATGTTGATGCATGCTTGATGTGACAACAAAAGCTCATATTAAACTTGGCATGCCTCCTAGTGATTATCTTTATAACATTATTTGATTATCTTATATTACCCTAAGTTTTGTCTATGCTTAGTACCTCTATAGTATTAGTCAATAAGTTCTTTTCTCTGATGATCTACTGGTAATTCTCAATTCTTTATTAGAATACCAAACTTAGTTATCTTAATGAGGGTTAAGTTAACACAGATTGCACAGGGATGGGGTTAACAAAATTCTTATTAGAAAATTGGTGATGAATGAGAATTGTTTGAACCAGTATATTTGTCAATGGTCAGGTATCAGGTCTCTTCCAGACTGGCAGAATACTTGACAGCAAATCTGACTCAGAAGTTGTTTAACCCTCAAGATAGAAGGACAAGAGTTGGTGAATGACTTTCTGTTTCCAGGACAGAGATGTGGGTGATGCCAGCCATCCTGTGTAATGCGGGACTGATGGCCCTAGTCTTCATTGCTTCCTGTGTCATGTCAGTTGGGTTCACCATGTGGTGCAACTCTCTCAGCAGCTTGGGGTTCAAGTATGTATAGTATCTAACGCTACCTTAACCACCTTGAAGGGAAATGTCTGATCTTCTTTTAAATTATTATGAGAACTCTAGGTGTGTTAGATTTCTCTATATCAAATACAAATAGTCTCTCATATTACATTTTACAACTGATACTAGTAAATGAGCATATTGTAGTTGAACATACTGTGAGCATACATCAATTGTATAACTTTCTTGGTGTGTTTGATGCTAAATCTTAAAGATCTGGGGTCTGGTGTCAATACTACATGTCCTTAAATACAATCTTCAAATGATGTATGCCTTATATTGCATTTGGAAGCTTGGCTCCGATAATTAACAAACATCAGAATAACATGGATTTTTTACAGATGTGTGGATGCACCAACTCTGGACTGGGGATCGTACAATGGTTCAACATTTTACACACACCTGGCAGCTGCACAGGTAAGAATAAGCAAAGCCAGTTGTTGCCCATTATATTTGGCACTTACGAGGCTTTCCTTCACTTTTGCAATGCTTTAATGTTCGAGGATTGACACATTGAGGATCAAGTTTTTCCATAAGCTACACAAAAATTTATATTATACCATTTTTTCTCCAAACATTGCTATTGCAGAGAAAGTAAATTAGAATAAAGTTAGACTTGTGGCAGAATTTGACCAGATGATGGATGTAGTACGAGATTGAAGACCTGTGTTGTTTGGTTTCAGGGTGCCTTCTGGGTGACTTTCCTGATGTGGGGTGGTAATCTGGGGATGTCACTGTGGAGATGGAGGTTAAACAGAAGAGCTCGGTCTCAAACCCAGATGCCTTCCACTGTCTCAGACAAGGCCCCTATCACCGACCATCCTGAATATGACCCCAGTGCCAGCAGGGTCATCTAAATCTGGTGATGATGACAGCAGAAAAAAATTATGTCTGTTTCAATCTGGATTGGTCAAAGCTCTTATTTGCAATTGATATCAAATTATGTTACATTTCAAAGTATACTATATAAATATAATTATATACACATTTTTGCTTGTCTTTGGCTTGCTGCTTGAAATCAGGGTCCACTGATCTCTAGGTTGATGTATTTTCAAAAATGTATAATACATTTTTGTATATATAGTCATCAACCTAGAGATAAAATGTATAATACTTTTTGTCTGAATAGTCACCAACCTAGAGATCAGTGGACTAACCTCGATTTCAAGCAGCGAGCCAAAGACAAGGAAGAATTTACTGTAGATATCAGAACCGGTAATGGAAGAGAGTAAAGATTGATGATTTTGATATAGCAGTTAGAAACCATTTACATTGTTGTATTGCCTGTCATTTTGATACCTCTATCAATACTATAATTACTATGCCATGAACTACTGTTTGACTGTATAGCCCCTATGAAATAGATTGATTTTCATAATGTAAATAGCAAATTCCAATGATTTGTTTATTGTCACATTTCAATATCACCTATATATCTATATTTTCTGTAGGTAGGTCTGTCATATCAGTACATTAGAGTTATATAGCCTTGGAGTATAGCTTGGCATTCTTGATATGAAACCAATGTTGTAGACAGGTGAAAAACATTTCCCTCATGGCATGCATACTTTGGTGGAAGGAACCAACTGTCCATGGAGGATTTCCGTATCAATTTACTTAGGTAAAGAGACAATCATTCTATGTAAATGATATGCTTATGTTGATGTTACACTTTAAATGTTGGTAATATGACCACTGTGTATAGTTGCTCCATTTTTGTGACTTAGATCATTAGTTGAAAGCTTCCCTGTTTCATTTTAGCCACACTACACCATATATATTTTGAAAAAATAGAAACATGACAATTGAAATAATTTGTATAATTTTTCTTTATTATCACTTCATAGTGAGGTTTTTCCATTGAAAAGACTATTAAATAGTATGTCAAGGATTTCACTCACTATCCAGCCTATTGTCTGTTGTTCCCCGTTTTGTAAGGGTTAGATGTACTTGCACTTCAGATGCCAAGGTTTACGTGATAGGAACTTATTTGCATCATACATGTACGTTCATATACATTCAAGGAAAAAATACATTGCATGGCTTTGCCCTAATTTGCAGCAAAAAGACATACATCATAAAGGTTATGATTTGCTATAAACAAACTTGCAGAACAGAAGGCAATAAAACTGCCTTTACCCAAATTCCTTGCAACCCAGTTGCCATTGCATCCTTTCACTAGCATGTTAGCAATGAATACTGAGAAGGAAGCAACCTTCAGAGAGCAACTGATTTCATGATCTGTCATGAATTGTTACAGAACTGTTAAATCCTCAGTTCCATTCATCATAGGAAAAACACACACTTTGTATTGTACTGCCAGCTATGCATACATTTGAAATTTATACAATTTGTAAGGTGAATTGACGTTTGCCAACCACTTGCTAGCCTACCAGAGGCAATGAAATACTGTATCATTTTTTAATTCACACTATATGTTCACCTCAATGAGCGCAGAAAAAAAGGCCCAAGCCCTATTAGTTCATATGTCAATGTCATTTCCTTGTTCTTCTACACTAAATCATAGTTAAGATACATTTATATGAACATAGCTTGAAAAATGCAAATGATGAGCATGTCTTGTTCTTGTCTGTGTAACGCAAACTCTGCTGTCCAAGGCTGTAATGCCAGGGCCAGATGTTGGACGGGCCACTAAAGCGCGATTCAATCAGGCTTGTCCTGTTCCTGCCATGTTACTTTCTCCTGACGTTCCTGAGCAGCTCCTGCTGCTGACGTTCCTTCTGCCTCTTCTCCTCCCATCCCAGCAGCCACTTGTCACAAATACTCTTGACCGCAGACTGGCCGTGGCGCTCCGCTGTACCGGCAATCCGTCGGATGTCATCTACACGCTCACCACGCACAGCAATGAGGTACGCAGACTTCAGTTTTCCACACAGGATATATGCATTGATCTGTGGAGGGAGACAAAGAACTTGCAGTTCAGCTTGAATGTTCTACACATTTCAAACTTCTGAACTACCAAATGTGGTGAAGAGAAATTCAAGGTATAAATATCAACATTTCTATGGTATGAAGATTACCTTGTTGGCATCACTTCTGATTCTCTTGATCAAGCTTTCAGCTTCCTTTGACTGTGACACAAGATGGAATCAAATAAATATATATCAGGAAGGACCAAAAATATCAATCATAACATTTTACTACCAATAAAAACGTAGGTTCACTTCATGAAACAGGACAACAAATGTAGTGACATCCAGTGTGGGTTGCATGTATACAATAATGTTTGAGAAGAATAATATGGTTGTCGATATATCGGATCATAGTTTTGATGTGAAGGAATATTCAGACATCATCTTCCCTACAGTTACCTGTCCTGGGTCATCAGCCACCACCAAGAGACAAGCTCCGATGATCTCATCCCAGCTCTGCTCGTCAGACAGCCCTGACTCCTCCACACACTGCAGCAGCTGGGTGATCTCCTTATACTGCTTCTGTTTGGCCAGGGTCCTGCCAGCCTGGATATACACCAGGGTGGCATTCAGGTGAAAGTCCTGGAGAAAAAAATAAACAACCAGGTCCATCTCTTGCTGAATAACAAGTCTCAACGGTGACAAATGTAGCTGTCTTATCAGAGTCTTACAGGCCTGAATATGCAGTAATACAAAAAAGTAAAAGAAAAACCCAGGGTTTATTGTGTCAGAGTCATCAAGAAGCAAGAACATGGTACCTGGATTATTCTGAAAGCAAGCCCGAACCCATCCTGGATGTGTGTTCCACCAAGCAGGACCTGGAAAATATACTGTATATATAAGAAACCATGGGTGACACTTTTTGCACACAAGTATCTACATATGATTCATTCGTAACTTCACCTTGTAGGCATTATCAGATGTGACTCTCAATTCTCTGCACAAAGATCTGAAACTAAAAAAGATACATTTACATAGCTGCAGTCCACTGTGAACATGTAGGATCTCTCTACTGCAGATTGCTGGTAATGTATTGTTGCTGATGAATGTGAGTGTTTTGCACAAAGAAGTTGCAGATGACATCATGCATCTTTCCAAACAAATTTGCATTTGGCTTCATTGTGAATTTCAAATCTCTTCAAATTACTCCCTTAAGACTTGCGCTTTAACCAATGCAACAATACAGCAGGGAGAAGGTCACCGGTGTGAGCTTCACAGGATAAATTCTGACCCATCAACAAAACACTACAGTAACTAAAACTACAGAACACAGCTGACTCACCATGCATGCCACCTCAGACTTGACCTTGTTGTTACCGAAGAGTGAGGGGAGGTTCCCAGGACTGGCCATCTCCCCCACCAGACTCGACGCACCCTTCTGTGACAGGGTCATGCAACGGTGCAGGAACTTGGTCACATCCGTCTGAAGGGTGATGGTGTTGATGTGTCTAACAAAATGAGTTTGGACATAAAAACTGTGCTTTAAATAGGAACTGAATTCTTAGCTATGAATCTAATACAGCTGTTGGTAATAATCCACTTGTACGTTTCTTTCAATTTACAACAACTTCAAGGCAGGCTCCACAATAGATGAAGTGAAAAGTGACTTACCGGTAATACAATTGATGGTGATGATAAGTATAGCAGTAGACACACATATGACTACACTGTATGTTAACTTTCTAACCTGTTCAGTTCTGGTCTGCTCATGGTCATTTTGATACTTGGTTCCTTACTGTCTTCTCCCCAGCCAGCTGACTGTCCTGTCAGCACAGGGCTGTGGCGGCCAGCAGTCTTGCTGCCCATGTTGTCACTGTGTTGTTCCTCAAGGACAGTTGTAAGGTGCTGCTTGGCACTGGCTAAATGATGCAGCCTGTCAAACAGCTCAGTGTAGGTGCTGGCTCTGGCCGAGAAGAACCTGATGCAGGTCATGGCAGCTCGAACATAGTCCTGTTGGGAAATATTGATACGGCTTGGAAACACTTTATTGTGTGGACATACTAGTAACCAGAACAGGAGCAGCATATACTTTTCCATGTGCCAATCCTCAATTTTTGGGTTGTCCAGATCCATCAGATTCTACTGTAAAACCTACCTTCATAAAGATCTGGAACTGGTACAAGCTGTAGTTGCGGTTGTTCTTGTTGAGGTACCGGCAGGCAGCAGTCAGGTAGGAGGCCCACTTAGCCAGGGTGGGATCAAACATGACCATCTGGTCCTGCAGCTTGGGCAGCTGGGCTCGACTCAGGCAGGGAACCAACAAACCTTCGATGAACACGTCTGGAGAGCAGTGCTGTTGTTGGAAAAGTATGGCCATTACTATTAGTAATTCTCTGTTAAGTTTACCGGGAATGAACTTGAAGCAGGTGCATATATATTACATTAGTTAATGTGGGCAGCATTACAATGGGAACAGATGTTATAAATCTATGTTTAGCTACCCAATATCATGATCATATCTCCACTCAGGAGTGTCAACTGCTGGGACACACACATTTTGTAGACATTTAAAACAGCCAACCTTATCTAGAATGTATTTGACAGCCTTAGGCAGTTTGTTATGGCTGTAGTAGAAGTTGATGAGATGCAGGTGAGTCCCGTACATCTGCAGGTAGTACAGACATTCCTGGAACACCTGGTCAGACAGCTGCGAAGCTCTGTGGTTTCCAGACAGACCCTGCAAGGGGACAGTAGGCACTTCTCAAAATTTTGCTGCTACAATTTCAAACATACATCTGTCCACAAGAATGAATAAAACCTGTCAGACTAGTCCATTATGTCTATTTGATAGGTCCACAGATAAAAGCCACACTCTTTGTAAGGAGACAATAACATTAGGACTTTTACTTTTTCAATGAATTTCCACCAACACTTGAAGTTACTGACCAGGTAAGGGTTCTTGACAAGGTCCCTGCTTGGAGCCAGTGTGGCAGTTGAGGTGGATTCAAGGCACTGAAGGATCCCAGTCAGCATTTTGGAGCTATGGCTAATCATATTCACATCTGAGGGGGGCTGCAGAAACAATGATTGAAATGAACAAACAAGGAATTCAATAGAAAAACGTGTGACTGTAAAATGTTACCATGACTATACCATAAAAAAGTGAAATGATTCAGACAGTCACTCATCATATCTACCTTCAAACACCTGCTGAACTTCTCCCTGGCAGCAGGGTAGTTTCCTGTTCTGAGGTAGGCCATACCCCAGGCTGCCCACACACCAGCAGAGTCCAGCCCACATTTAGTGGAGAAGTCCATGGCCAAGTCCAGACGCTCATCTTCTATCAGCCTGTCCCTCAACCGCCTAGGAATATCAAGATATAAAGTTCACTCATCTACCCTGTTCAAATGTCTGCCCTTATTTTGGCATTCTGGTCTCAGGAGACCATTTTGGAACGTCAATGTACAGTACAAAACAGAACTTACAGTGTCTATTCCAAGTGTTACTTAATTTTTACTTTAGAATCCTAATGTTACAGATCTTAAGCAGTCTCTCTACTGGTCCTCACCTGGCCTTGTCCTTAGACTGCAGCTCCTGTATGGAAGGCAGGCCATGGAAGTGGGCCTTAGCCAGCATCTTCAGAACGTCCACATGGCTCAGGTACGTGTCACACATCTCAATCCCTGAACTCTCACCTGCCTTCATAAACTTCATCTTGGCATTGAACAGCAGGTAGCGCAGCATGCTGTAATTAGTAATGTCAATGCACATTCTTAGGCACTCTCAGAGCAACAAATCTAAATTTGGTAAAATGGTTCTAGTTGTAGAAAGCTTAACTAGTTCAAGTACAACATAACAAGCTGTCAGAAAATGTCATCATAACATGTAACTCTTAACTGCACTACTATGGTGTGTGTCCATCTATGAATTACCAGTACCTGTATACTACTAGCAATAAGGATATGTAATCTAAGTTCCAACCTAATAATGAGACTGGAGTCCACATCTGGATAGTTGAGGTTCAGAGACAGGGAGTGGCTGAGCTGCACCATCTGCTGTCCTGCAGCCTGGTCATCACTGTGGAGGTTCAGCAGGGACACACACAGGGAAGTGTTGGGGGCCTGTAGGGGACACAAAAAAGAACACAAAAGGATCTTATCAAATGTGTAAAACAGCTGCAGGAATAACTGTATGCAAAGATCATTTTCTCAACATGAAATTACAAATAGACCAGTGCATTGTTGTAAGCTGTATGGTGTATTTAGTGTACTTTCACGACCAGATGATGATGAGATGATGATATACGGTAATCTGTACCTGTTCATAGTAGAACTCCTCCCTAACAGCAGTGTTCCTGTCCTCCTCTAACTCCAGCCTCCAGCTCCACTGCTGCTCCAGCTGCTCCTGGTGGATGTCTGGCTCCAGGGCCTCACTGGTGGCACTGCCTGCACCACTGGCCACAGGGCTGGTGCTGATACCTGGTGGGGGTTACAGGTAGTGGTAAACAAGTTGTACTTAACAGGATGAAATCTGACCATTCCATGTACTGATGTAGTATAACCTTTGGAAACCATTACTGAAAATGTCTGTTTCAAGATACAAAATAATCTTTATATGTGAAATACACTAATTACATACATACTTTTAGAAGCTGTTCCATTGTTGCTGAGCAACTGATTTGGTACATATCCTTCTTATGTATACTGGACACTGGACATAATGCCAGGACCATGTGTATGGTTATAAATGAGACAATGAAGACTGTAGTACCTGCTAGCCTGGCCTTCAGTCTGTCCTCCAGCTGTGGACTGGAGGGGCGAGATCTGTACAGAGGTAGATGTTAAGTTGTTATACATGTAATTTCACTAAACAACAAATCTTTCATGTACAATGATTAAATTGAGTTTAAAATTTGCTTCATTCAGGTACCCAACCTTTCCAAGGTGCTGAAATGCCTTCAAATGCACATATTTGTTGATAATGCACTGCGATCACTGAATCAAGCATTTTTCAGTTTTGTTTAACCTTTAGCACACTGAAATAGAAGTTTGGCACCCCATTCTCTATTGGTTCCAGAGTTAGGCAGTAGGGAGAAGGTTAACCCACCTTCCCCTGTAGAACTGTTCATAGCACTCAGCACAGATCCTGACAGGGATGTCCCCGTACCCCGCCACCAACACCTTGTGACTGGAGCAGCTGTAGCACACCACCCTCCCACATCTCCGACAGTGGTGCCGACGGTTAAACTGGAAACAGGCAACACAAGAGAGACGTACGTCACTTCAAAGTCAAAAAGGAGTGTGCATGTCAACAGTGTTGAGGAATTATTAGTTTATAGTGTGTTTATGTGTTTAGTCACAAAGAAACATTTCTGATACAGAAAGTGTCTCCACCTACCATCCCAAACTGCTCAAACTTGCAGACCATGCAGTGTGTGACGTCCTCATCAGGCACCCACTGAGCCCTATTAGGAGGCACTTCAGGCAGGATGTAGCCTGATGCTGCGATGACTCCGACAGGGGATTTAACCTTCCTGCTGGGAACGGGACTCCTCTGTCCAACACTGCTGCTGTGGAGGCCAGCCGAGCTCCTCCCACTGGTGCTGTGGGGAGCGCTGGTGCTGTACAGGCTGCTGCTGTCACCTACAGAGCCAAGCAAAGAAATGAATGTTGGAATGCAGACCAACAACTTCAATAATGATTGCCAGAATATCAGCATATTGTATTTTTAGAATATGTGTTAATACAATATATTGAAGCATAGTAAACACTTTATAGAATATTCACTAAAATCAGAAGATAATACCAGCATTATCAAATAATGATATTTCACACATGCAATTTTAGAAATGGAGGCTAGACATCAGAAAGTTATATGACAAGCATAACATTTACCACAGACATGTAGATTGGAAAAAGGTGCAAGAGAAGTTTAGGAAATTGATAATAGAAGCAAGTTCCCTTACTCAACTTTCATAGAAAAATGTGACTATGGAAAAATAGAATACCTTTCTCTGGAGGCCCTGCCTGTTTTCTGAGGAGAGAGGGGGAAGCTGAGGGTGTGACAGAGGGGGTGACTGTCTTCTCCATGGAGGTGGGGGTGGGGGACAGGGTGACAGGCGTTTCACTTCTGGAGTCTGTATAAATGAGGACAGGGAGAAGTGCTCAAAAATGGTATGAGAAGAAAGATATGGTCTCATTCGAGGATTTGTGAAATGGCTAATAACTAACAAGAATAAAGGGACAGTCAGAATACTGCTGTCCTGTGAATCCAACAAAATTGTTCCAAATTTTTCAAGTATGCAACTCATTTATTTATTGGTTTGACTGTTTATGACATTTTTCATGGATTTTTATGATCATACAGGAAAACATTTTAGTCTATCCACTAAACTAGATTTAAGGGCATGTTGCCAATGCTAATTTACAGTGTGATAGTTGCATTACTTGCATCAGTGCAAACATTTCTCAACCTCCTGAACATAAATCATACAAAAATACTGTATTTGTGTAACCCTGTGTCAAAAACAGTTGATATTCTAATAACACAAAAACATAAATTAGCTAATCTGGCATAGACAGTAAATTGATGGCAACATGACACATATCCAGATCATAACCATTAAATGAGAGTGCCCAAAGTGATACAAAGACCAGTACCTGAAGCATTCCTGTACTGTACCACAGGGAAGTCCAGTGCCTTGCCTGCATACTTGGCTAGTATGAAATCCAGCTGGTCAAAATGCAGCTCTGTTATGTCCTTACTCATCCTCAACTCCTCATGGAACACTTGTACCACCTGGGAGGCCCAGGCAACCTGTAGATTACAGAATGGGGTGAAAATTAAATCCCACTAATAATGTCGTAATCCTGAAATCTAACATACTCACTTTTTCATCTGAAGTGTTAACAATTCTAGAGATGATAGGGAATGGAAGTCTTAAACCTAAAAATCCTGCAGAACTACAAAATTTCTTACACTAATCAAAGGATGGCTAGATGTCTAGAATGTGGAGGAAAGTTGTCCTGAACTGGTTGTGTCATACCTTCATGTTCATGAGCAGCTGCTCCAGGATGAGGTCAGGTCGGGTCACCAGATGTTCATACTCCCCACGGGCTCCTGATGGAAGGCAAAGGAGGGCCTTGGGAGGACAAGAAACAGTCATTAGATATATGATGTGAGGAATGTGATCAGCAACAAATAGATTTCCTGATGATCAAACAGGATAAGAGAAGAGCCACTAGTCTAAGAGAGATATTAAAACAGTTGTAGCTGGATAAAGGTATCAAAAGGACTCCTTCCAATGGGAAGCTACTGTACCTTGGCACCCATTTTCCTGAGACAGAGCTGCTGTAGTTTGTCCAGCTGCAGCTCATTCTGCAGGTGGTCCAGCAGGTACTGCAGCAGGAACAGCTGACTCTCGACCAGCTGCAGCTTGGGAAGGATGTTCTCACACACTGACAGGCAGGTGGACTCAGATCCTATGTTCTGTAGCACCTGAATGTGAATGACAAAATGGCTTGTTCTCAATGGATATGCAAACCCTTGAGGTCAAGAAAACTACCCAATGCACAGAAAAACCATCTAGCTGTAGGAAAACGTTGTTTTTTTTTCAAATCAACTAAATAACTGCTACAGTAAGACAAACATGAGTTCCTTCTTAGTGACATCATACTTTTCCACTACCTGAGATACAACGTACTGCATAACTATCTACTTGCCAGCATTACCACATGACTATAAAACTGTCATTGAAAATACAATACCTGGTATGCTTTGGTAGTGTCTGCCTTGTGTCTGCCATGTTCAAGAAGTGAGACAACATACTGCTCCTCTACCATCTAAATCAAAAATTGAAAATACAAAATTTAGTTACAAACATAAAGAAAAATTTCCACAATCCTATCTGCAAATAAAAATTCAGTAAGAATCCAAGTCAAACTCCTTAGCTGCAAAGTCATACTAATTTAGTGTGTAAGAAATTGCATGTTTCTTTACCTGCTTTAGTCTTGGTGGGACATTATGCAGCTCTGCCCACTCCCTGGTTGTAGTGAAGTCCTTTGCCCTCAGCAGGATCCCGAGGATCTTGTTAGGGTTTGCCACGGACTCCTCTGCCACAGTCTGCCACCTGGTAAATGCACTGACATCTGCATCCAAACTGCTGGATCCTGTTTCTTCCTCAAGATACACAGCCGGGGTAGCTTGCAGGGCACAGTTCACTATCTGTAAAGCAAAATGTTTTTACAAAAGATTGTGGTGTCAATTACATCTTTAACATCATCAAGATTAAAAAAGCTGAAACCACATTACAAATAATTCAAAACAAATTCTTCAGAAGGTGTAATTATGAAGTGAATCTTACTCTCTGGTAAACTTTCATCTCCTGCAATGCCTTCTCCACTGCCTTCTCCAGCGCAGGAGACTTCAGACTGTTGCCTGCACACATCTCTAGTAGCTCCACACAGACGTCCACTGGCCACTGACCCAAACAGGCCAGGACCAGGTGAGCAGATAAATCTGGATCCCTTACTCTAAGGAGGTATCTCCAGCTTTGAGGTTGTTCCATATCTGTCTGTGTACCAGCACTGCACAGCACAAAGTCACACAGCAGAGCTGTACTTTCCACATCAAGGGCAGAGCTGTGGTTCTCCACAATGTCTACTGCCTCCTGCAACCTTCCCTGTTGTAACAGCTGCAGCAGGAGTCCTTTCACATTGCCAGCTAATCTCTTATCTGTGTGACTGGAAAGAAGACTAGGAATGATGGCAGTAGAACCTGGCGTCAATCTTTCTTCAAACTCAAAGGTGTCTGTAAGCTGGTTGGAAAGAGGAAGCACCATTGCATGGACGAAGTTGTTCAACACTGGAAACTCGTCTTCCATGTGTAACTTGGAAGACTGTACTGTCTGGCTGATGTCTCTCCCACTCTCATCATGGACCTCAGACTCTGACTGATGCTGCTCAGGCTCATCTGTGTTTTCCCCTGGGGAGGATGTCTCACTCTGTCTACAGATAAGCTGAGCTAAAGTAGCCACCAGGTGAGACCTATTCCTCAAGTATTGCTGAGTTGCACTAGATATTCTGAACTTTGAGGACTGTTGATCTGTTCTGGAGGCAGATTCCTGTGCTGACAAAAGTTGGGATTGGTGCATCTCAGCCTGCCTTGGAGTGGATCGTTCAAACATGAAGACATACTGGAATGTTGCATCAAATGGAACCAGAGAATAAGTGGTCCTTGCCTGGGATTGTCCTGAAATTCAAATATACAATACATTGAAAGAGTGGCAAGTAGTGATTTCTGAAAAGTATTCACAAATTTTAAAGTCAACCAACAACACTAAACTCACTCCCTGGTAGAATACAGCTATCAACTGGATTTATATTGGGGCCAGAGTCTGATACATGATGATACTATAATGATGACTGCTGAAAGGTTAATGTCATGTACAGAATATTCCTAACCAGACTGTTCCTGCTGGACCTCCAGTTTCCACAGCACATCTGCCAGGTGGGGAGGGCAGTGGTCAGCCAGCACTGACATCAACACCAGGAGGGGGTCATCAGGTGATGGGTCCTTTCCAATGAAGTCTCCTTTGTACCAGTCCAGCAACTGTGGCACCTTCACCTAAAGGTAGACAGGCATGATTGGTAGAAAACTCTGTATTTGACAAATAAAAAATACGAATACATTGCTGCTAGCCTGCTACAATAATGGAACACAACGTCTTCAAAGTAAGAAAAAAAAAGGTGTCATAAGACTTAGACCAGGGCAGGAAATTCATTTTGGGGATTAGTTGCATCCACTTTTTTGAGCCCTGCTTAGACATTATTGACATACATGCAAGATGGCTTCATCCACCACCAGCTGGGTCTCCAGGTACAGGCGTATGGCCGTCTCCAGCTGCAGCTCCACTTCATCTGGCTTCAACACCTGCAGTGGGGTGTACCAACATACTTCACAGCTGAAATTGGTGGTCATGTGAAATAAATGCATTCCTTTGATTGTCAAGTGTAACTCTATGTGTAGGCAAGCCTGACCATCCCATGTGTTCTTAACTTGGTAGCTCCCAAAAGAAAGGAGCTTCCCTAGCTAGCGTCGGCATACACATCAATCTATTCTTTGTAAGCCTAGCATACACACCTCTGTGTGTCCTGCTGTGAGGTTTGGCTTTTTAAGATACCTTTCAATAAAGCATGGCAGGTTTTCTCAAATGACATCCTCTGCTGCCTTTGATATAGGGGGACAATGAAAGTTTTCATGCCCAGCATCATGAATGCAGCTCTAGATTTAAAGTGACAAGTCTAACATGTACATCATAAATGTAGGATGCTTACTGGTGCTCTCAAAAATTATTCCTTTACTCTAGTGTAAAATGTTCAAATTGATAGCTAATGCCTAGCTCTTATGGTAATGTAAAACTATATTAAAACTTTTATATGCATCGAAGACATCTCAGATATGTATGTTTAGCTATCGTTACCTGAATAGGTGGAGAAGATGCTGCCCCTTCTGTCAGCACAAACAAAACCCTAGGGTCTGCAGGGGGGAGAAACTCATGCCAGGGGTCGTTTGGAGATAGTCCTATGGACAAATCATATAGCTCATGTGAACAGCAGTTGTGCAATAAATATTACATCTTTATCTCAATGCTTTTACATTAAATCTTTCAAGGTGCAGAGAGAAAAAAACAATTATTTATTTTTAAGGTCTTTTTCCAGTAACCAGACTGTGTCAGGCTTACCATGGAGTCTGTTCTCCAGCAGGGAGTAGTGTGAGGGGAGGGGCAAACCATGATGCAGCACCAGGTATCTCAAGTCCAGTGCACTGTAAAGAAACAGGTGTTGATATGATCTACTACTTCTTGATCCTTTACAGCATTATTGTAGAATATAATCATGACAGAGCAGACCTTAGCATGCCCTGATGACTTGAAGGTGACTGGAAGGAGCTAGTTAGAGAGAATTTTTGCTTAACTTGTTAAAAATATTTAACTTTCCAATGGAAGTTTAGTTTAAGTAAGAAGTTTCTGTTAGCCTCTGACCACTGCTGTTCAATCCTTGTCTAAGGACAGTTTGTTTTTAAAGTAAACTGAATTATTCCCCCAAGGTATGAATCCCACATTCAACTGGGAACACAGAATACAATTAACCCCCAGTATGTTATTGCACATTTACCTCACTGTGCCCATCTGGCCAATGTTGTAAGCAATGCTGCTGAGCCAGATCACACTGTCCAGTGGATGGCTACAATGAAACAAAGTGAAGGGGACAACTTTACTCCCATTCCTCATCTTGGCCGTAAGCTGTGCCAGGGCAGCATGGGCCACCATCAGGTTGAAGATGTTGGTAAAAAAGCAGAGTTTCTCTGCATCGGTACTGAGGAGAGTGAGATCCACCGCCTCCAACTGTTGCGTTGCTGTTGCCAAGTCATGGTAGTCTGAGGACTGACAGACTTGTAGGCCTCCCCTGTGGTCAAACACTCCATCCTGGGCATGAGCTGGACGAAATGGAAGGAATCCATTCTTATAGTCGTTGACTCTCAATAGGGGTCATATAAACATTGATGAAACTCATTTGAAGGCAATACCATACAAATCATAACTCTAATTGATTGCATATATGTTTGTTTGCTTGTGCACAGAAATTTAGGGAACATACCTTTTAGCAGGTTGACCATCCTTGTGAGCAAGTCTTCAGCCAACCCTAATGGAGAGGCGGTGCTCTGATCCATGTCATCGACCTCAGTGAGGTCTGCTGCATTCAGAACCCACATGTCCCCTGTAAGGGAGAAAAACATAATGACAACTATGTTCAACTCTCACAAAAAAGGCCAGTTAAGTATTAATAAATGTCCACAACCATCATAACACCTTACAATTAACCCCATTTCCACAGCACAATTGTCTATTTGTGCTTGGTTGTCAGCATTACTTCAATGCTGAGTTATAGTAGGATGGGAAAATTGTCCACTGTGGTCAGATTTATGTGTTCCACTCAGAAGAGGCTTTCTTAAGTGGTGCAAATGCATTCCTAAATAAGCTTTGATGATTATCACATGATTGTACATGTACCAAGTGTATTTCAATAGATCAGCATCATCCATTTTTAAAACACTAATGTTTGAACAAATATTCATAAACAGGCAACATTACTCAATTGTTACAAATGGAGTTGGTGTAGTTCTTTACCAGAGGTCTGTGACTGCGGCATGTTGAGCGGTACCCTCGGACAGCAACTCTGCACAATCACATGCACCAGGTCCATCTGTAACTGCTCAGCAACTGTCTGCAATCTGTAGATGGTGAACAGTCAATATATCCATTTACCATACACATAAAAGGTTCATATAAAAATGCTAGTTCAGTGAGAGGCAATGTCCAAAAGATTTCCTTGAGGATTGACTTGTACTCACTGGTCAGGCGGCACTCCTTTGTCAAACATCAGTTTGCCCAGAGTGTAGGTGGGTCCTTCAGACAGCACCAGGAAAGGGTTGCCAGGCTTCACTTGGGGAGCCCCAGACTGCTTGGCCAAATCTGAGAAAGCAATATGAACACATACTTCTTATTAAAACAACGGTGCTAGTATAAATTAACGGACCTTTATGAAAATTGCACAGTTTCAAAGGGGCTTGACACACTGTCCAGGCACATTTTATCCAGCTCAATAATGCACATGCAGACCAAGCCTACTCTGGTTTATCTAAGAGCTTACCCTGATGTTCTGTGAGCAGGGCAGTCATGGTGCTGACATGGGTGTACAGACTCCTGAGAAAGTCTGCCCATTGCACATCCTCATCCCCACGACCCTCCAGCTGCTCCATGTGCCACAAGCTGCTGCACAGCACAGGGTAGCCATCAAACACTTTGGTCAAGTGTTGCATGGCCTGGACAGAATGCAGACAGTGTCAGCGCACATTTAATAGATGGACTGCCTTACTTTTACAGGTTTACCCTGACATCAATGGAGACTCATCTCGTTTGAAGCCTGTCATAGTTGTAAGCAAATCTTGAGAACTAGAACACTGCTATATTCTCACTGTCATTAACCTAACATTAACCACCGTCTACTGTGAAACATGTACATCTACATCTACATATTGGTACCCCCATATAGCCCCATACAAAGCAGTCTAATCAAATAACAAAAGAAAACAAAGACTGAAGTCTTGCAGGTCATACCTGTTGAACTGCACCACGTTTTGTCTTGCCAGTCTTTCCCTCCCCTGTCTGTATATCTCCATCCTCAAACAGAGCCTTGAACAGTCTCTCCATGGCTTTCTCCTTCTCAAGCAGACTGTTGACCTGGTTTCTCACTTCCTCCCCATCCAAAGACTCAGAGCCTCTGACTAATGTGTCCCTTGCACTGTGTTGGAAGAACTTTGCTTTAACCTGAGGAAACAAATATTGTATATACATTTGTACATGTAGTCCAAAGTCAACCAAGTCTGTCATAAACAAAACGCCTTCTATCCTAGAAGGTTTAAAATACCCTACAAAATCACCTACAGATGATCTGCCGGGTTACATAAATCCGCCACTTTGAAAAACAGTTGATCTGAGAGATCTCTAGTGCAGCACCCTCTAGGTATGCACGGTTTAGATATATACCAGGAGTGCATTATAATGGGGGACGTCGGTTTGGAGATCTGTTTGGACGTATCTTTTCAGGGTGGAGGAATTATGTCCCCGGTGGAATTATGTCAGTAGATGTTATATTATAATAGGATTAAAGGACTAAGACTTCTTTTCCAAATTCTCACCTCAGGCCTTGTAAGAGAGGAGCTTTCCCCTGAGTCCTTCCCTACTACCTCCACAATTCGTCTGAAGACAGACTCAAAGCCAGCAATACTCTCCTCAGCCTTGGAGATCCTGTGTTGATCTTCCTTCCCAAGCTTGTACATCTGCAGTTCTGGGGTCTTGACTGCAGGTGTGACTTTCTTGTCAGCCATCTCCAGTAGAGACCTGGACACCTCCCAGGAGTTGGTGGCTGTACAGGCCAAATCAAAAATGATCATGGCAGGGACGTTTTCATTCCTGATGAGGGAACAGATCAGGGGCTTTGTAGCCATCTCCTCCTCATCAGCCCACACAACAGTAGGGAGTCTCTCTGTCTTCAACAGCTGGTCTACAATGTTGTTAAGAGACATGGAGGCTATCCCTGCTGCAGCAGCACTGGCGATGGCACCCAGCGGTGACTTGCTCACTGCAGGCTTCTCTGCTTTTCCACTTATGTTGCCTCCTTTGGATTTCCCCTCCATTGACTGAAGCTGTTTGATAGCAGCTTCGTAGTTCTCTGAAAACTTGACCTCTGCAACGTTGGCTTCATTTTTGAACTGGAACATCTTGACAACCTACGGGAAACAGGAAGGACATGAAGACTGTGTTTGGTGATATCATGGTGACTTTGGTAGTCAGCTTAACCAAATTGGAATAACGACTAAAAACAACCAAAAGCTCATTAGCCTTACGCTATTCATACTTTACATTATTCAAGCCCTTACCTGATGAGCCTGTGTGTAATTCCCTCTCTGTAAGCACATGTTCAGAAGGGTGCCCTTGGTCGCCAACATTCTGGGAATGATGCCTAAAGACAGACGAACAAAAATGCTTTAAACCTGGTGCAGTGAATGCAATCAAAGTGTGACAACATTGTCCTCAAACGTATCCAGAAACAATAATTGCAAAGATAATTCTTACTGTCAACTTAAGATTTCTCAATATCACCTGCTTTGCAATATGATATGTTGCACCTGACTGTTCTTCATTTACAGGATACTTGGGGGGTCATCAGAATATTTTTTGCTGTATATTGCCATTGCTGCCTAGTCCAAACTCAGTGTCAAGTTGCCAATACAATTAATTTCTTTGTATTCAGAAATTTACTATCTGAAGAAACAGAACACATACTTCTGGGGTTGAGTACCAATTGAAGCAATCTACCTTACCTGTTTTCCTTTTAAGGACAAGGGAACTGCTTCCTGAGCTGTACCTAGCACTGTGGTTCCTCCTTCTGCGACGCCTGCCCTTGTCACTGTCATCTACAAACCATGAATAACAACGAATTACAATTGTTTTTCAAATGGTAATCATCAAGAAAAAAACTGACATGATGTAGGTAGCCAAACATCCATCTATAAGCTACATGCAAATAAGATGTTGGGAACATACTGAAAGCTGCAAGAGGCAAAAAGGTAGCAGGAAGGGAATGTAGAGAAGCCACTTACCAGTTGCAGTACCAGTCTGTGTGCCTGTCACCTGTTCACTGCCTGGCAAGGACTTCTCACTTTCTGCCCCAGTTCCTTGAGATGTAGCTATCGGCACAGAGAGGTGGAAATTTTAACTTATGCCAGTAGAATATCTTTTGGTTTAACAAAACATGGAAGCAAGCTGCAGCTGGTTTACAGTTTATATGTTTTTGTATGGTCCTGCTTAACCCAAAAAGATGAAGTCGTCTATAGCATTAAAACTTTGGCAAGTACCTGTCTCACTTCTGCTTCTGCTAGAGGAAGTCCAGCGTTTCTTTCGTCTTTTTCCTTTTTTGTCTTGTTCCCACTTGCCATAGTAACTCCCCATCTCATCACCACTGCTAGTGTCCCCTGTGTCTCTGGTTCCTATAGCAATCAGGCCTAAAACAATAGCCAGGATTTGTCAACATCAGACCAACTTTGGAGGCACAACACAAGAGAAGATCATATACTGTAAAAAGGGAATGTTTGCAGTGGTTCTAAGTTCATGTTCATAGTTTTCACTGTGACCTCTTCACCGCGAACTTAAAACCGTGAACATAACTTTTTTTGTTCTGCCTTCTGCCCGCCTACTCCATTGTTTCAACCAACTTAAAACCAACGCAAACACTCCATTTTCTCACTACCGCAAAATTAAATGTCCACAAACATTTCTCCTTTTACAGCACTTAATCATCTGTCCCTGACAAGTTAAGAATGAAGAAGAACCCTAACCTGGCTGTTTTGGAACATATTCTGGTACCACCAGCTGGAAGCGCCACTGAGCCTCGTTGATGCACTGGTCCAGCCTGGAGATCCTCTGCTGCAGAGAGCTCTCTGTGATGGAGGAGGACACGCACTTCAGGAGGTCCTCATCTGGGCACACGGTCCAACCAAGATACAGGATAAGTTAGCCTGTGTTTACACAAGCTCTTGGCCGGAGGTTACTGACCCCCACGGTAACAGGACCGGCCGGCCGCTAGGAGCGCGATTTGTCAGGCTACAGGATAAGTGCTTTAGATATGACCAAAACTGACAACACTGTTGCTGAAAACTATACAGCATACAATTTGGTAATGATCATTTATAGCAAAACAGCTTTGAATTACAGAGCTAAGTATATTTCAATTGTGAGGGACTCCTTCTTGCAACTTACCTTCAATGTTCTGGCCCTGCCCAAGCTTGACAAACTTGGCAGACTTCAGATTAAGAAAGCACTCCTTCAGCACGGCTAGGATGTCCCGTACCAAACATTCATCCATCAGGAAGCCCAGCCTGGGTACCTCCCGTGTCCAGCCATCCCCACTTCTCCCGCTGCTGTGTCCTGACAAGCCATTCTTGTCCTCGCTCGCTGGTTCTGCAATGTCTGACAAACTGGGATGATGGTCCTTGTCCTTGCCTCTTTTCCTCTTTGTTTTAGTGATGGATTCTTCTTTAGCTGTAACTTCCTTGTTCCCAGGGACCGTGGCTTCTTTACCTATAGCTATTCCCTCGCTTGCTTGTACTATGGCATCTAACACTTTTTCCTGTACATTTGGTTTCCATGCAGTGCCATTCTCTGTCAATACTCTGTACACCTCAGTGCTAGATACCATCTCCATGCTGCTGTCTAGGGAGGGTGGACAGCTGAGCAGGTCTCGAGACTCCCTTCTTGACCCCCGGTTAGTCCTGTCCAGTTCGTATTGCCCCTCCTCCCCTCCACTGTCAGACAGAACTGACCTGTCGTCAAGCAAGTCATCGTGGGTAACAAACAGCAGGGAGAAGATGTTCTCCAGTACCTCAGCACGGAAGGTCAGGGGTTGGATCTGGGACAGGTGATCCTTCCCTACCTCCAGGTTCTTTGTTACATGTCTCCCATACATCTCCTCCATCTGTGCAGCAGGTTGGGTAGTGCTAGAGTTACTGCCTGCAGACAGACTGCTGTTGGCCCTAGCTTTCATCCCAAGGTCCTGGCCATGCAGGATGGCATCCATAAAACACCTTATGGCACAGTAACCCCTGGAAACAATTATAGCAAGTAGTTGTTACACTTACTATTGATATCAAAGTGATATACTTTCATATTATGCATGAACAGTCATAGCAATTCAGTTCAGGAGCTTGACAATGTACTTATCTTACTGTCAGTCTGAGTATTTCAAGTTTCTGAAATATTATCATCCCATCAGAAAATCAAGCCCTGGGTGACAGAAGCTTTAAAAGTTTGATATAAGTTTGAAAAGCATTCTCTGCATGATGACTGAAGTGATGAATAGATAATGGAGCATACCTGTATATGGAAATGTCCCTCTGTTGCTGTAGACTCTGTGGTCCTTCAGATAGGGAGATGTCCTCAGCACTGTCATCATCCACAGGTGCAAACCTCACAATCTTCTTGGAAGAGCTTTCTATACAACCAAACATCAACATACGAATATACACATATTGCCTACATTCATGCAAAGAGTTGATTCTCAAGTTCATGTATACTTCACCTATCGTAAACAGGTCTAGTTAAAAAGTTTTAGTTTTAAAAGTAGATGAACTTGTATGCTACGGCATATCCATTTCTTAATACTGGTAGCATTTACATACACTCACAGGTAACTTGATGGTAAATGGTAAAAGTCTTTGTTTTATTGAAGCAACGCTCAAGATGACTCATCTTAGCCTACACCAGGTAAGACCTTGTTTTGTGTCTATGTACCTTCTGTAGGCAGAGATGGCTGCTTGTGCAGCAGGTCCAGAACCTCCTCCTGGTTCAGACTGGCCAGACTGGTGGCCTGGTGCAGCATGAACAGGACAGAGTGGAACTCCAGACCCTGGAACAGCTGACTGGCTCGGTCATGGTGGGTGATGGGAGCCCCACTCTCGATCACCAGGGGCCTGTGGAAATGGTCAGAGTCATTGCAAAATTGAGTATTCTTAGTCATCAAGCTCTCCATAAAATGCAACACATTTAAAGATCTTTCATTGAACTCCTTACTGGGGACAAAATTGGAAAAAAACAACATTAAAGCATAAAAAGCTACTGATCACTAATTTTAAAGAAGATAGACAAGAGAGACGGCGGGCGCTACAGACTTTCCAATACTTACGATCCACTACTCACGGAGTCACGTGTGCTATCTGCATAACGTGACATCACCCCAGCGGTGGATGGATCACTCCTTGACAAAGACCGATGTCGTACAGTCGAAAATTTGGGTAAGTCCAATTTTTTGTGTTGGAAATTACAGTTAATACTCGTTTAAGAATGATTTCTACCAACACAGATGAACTTTCAAGCTAAGATAGACAAGAAGATAGACAAGTGCTAACCTGGTTTTGTCCAGGCACCATTGCACCAGCTGCACTTGATAGGCCAGGTTCCTACAGGCCTGGGACAGTACGGGCTGGCTCTTCATCATGTCAGCCTGCTCACTCAGGTCCTGTACGACAGAACAGGGAGAACAGTGTGACCATGCAAGGACATTATATAGGAAGGACTGAGCACACAGTCAGTCCCTATTCAAGAACCTTCGGTTCATGGTTGTAAAAATAATTAACACCTACATACGAATCACCCCCAGATTTGCATGTATTCCAAGCGGCCCACTATTGTAACACAAATTCAGAATGGCCGGACCAGGCGAAGGTGACTTTGTTTTTGAGTGATTTTCGAGACGATCGTCAAAAAACGGGGAAGCTGGAAGTCCAAAAAAAACACACAAAAATTTCGACAAAGCTACCACTTTCACTTGCATGATTTAAACAAGTTTATAGGAGAGCCGTCTTCACCAAGCACAAGATCAAGCAACACAACATAATGATAATGTCCTTGTGTTGTGTATTTATAAGTTAGTTTTCTAAACGATCTGTATTTCTGAGTCACATATTTTTAAAAATCGTACCTCCAATATCCGTTTATAATTTGCTGCAACAATGGTCTGGCGCAACCGAACTGTGGGGAGGGGGGATCTGCATTCATCGCTACCGTCAGGCAAAAACACTTGCGTCAAGCTAGAATACCGACTAGAAAATTGAAGAAGAAATTATCACACTAGAGATTTATGAATTCAAGAAATCCATGTATTTATTCAATATTTACAGGTAGTGTTACATTTTACTAAAAACAGAATTTTGGAGGTTGGTTCCAACAAATAATTTGATGCGTAAATCTTTATTTATCTTCTACGTTGTATTTTCGGTAGCGCTGTATCGTGGGACGTCGCTCTGGTGGTCATGCCCCTTCCACGGAAGTTTGCAATCTGCAAAAAAACACAAAGATCGGGAGTCGATAAGATTGGGAACCTAACAAAGATATGGATGTCAGGACATGTTCCCCACAGTGCAAGTGCTGGCATAACAAACGGCTTGGCTTTGCAAACAACCCCCGAAATACGGACATGTCCACTTTGTTGGCTCACCGTGCAAGGCCATCTACGGAATTTGTAAAAAATTGAGGAATGTTCTTGCTCAACGATCACAAAAAAATCGCTAGCGATCTGTAGTAAACTGTACAATAATGTAAACAAAAGCGTTCGAAGTTTTTTAAAAAAGCGTTTACTTATACACAAATAATGATGTAACTATGTTTTAGCAGCATAAATCTTTGAATGTTCTTACATGTTTTACAGACAAAAACTTTATGAGATTTCCACGAAAAAGCCTGTAAACTCACCAATTTTTACTCTACAGCGCCCGAACACATATCAAAATGGCCGCCAGCGTCTTCCCCAGAAGCTGCTGCTGTTTGCACACGTCACGTTTGCTTCCCAAATAAGGAAATCCGCGGAAACTACAGGCATCTCGCCCGTAGTTCGGGTAGGTTCGGGCCGTGTTCGGCCAGCCTCGGAGCGTGTGACGTCATGATCGGGCTCATTTGCAGGGTTTTGGCGGGAAGACATGAATTGAACGGGGGAGCACAAAGGAGCGCCGCCGGAGGGTGGAAACAATAGATCGCCGCGGGGTTTGGCGGGTCTGTACAATAGCGCGCAGCGGGGGACTGACTCTGTGCTCAGTCCTTCCTATATAATGTCCTTGGACCATGTTAAAATCAGTATCAACAACAGCCAGAAGAATACTGTAGCTATTATTGCTCATAACAGATAAGGTTAAGGTTATAAGGTTAAGCACATCATGCCAATGTTGGATTTATACTAGATTTAGTTGTTTTTTTTTCCAACAAAGTGGTAGATATATGATGATGAGGCTGGCAGAATGTACGTGTAGATGGAAACTAATCTTTTATAATGAAATTCAAACAGGTAGTATGTTTTGGTATATTTTCACAAATTTGAGAATAAAAAAAGAGGATTTCTGATGAGTAGGACAGTAGTGCATCTGACCTGACTGTTCCACAGCCCATCCATGAGTCTGGAGATGTTGTGGCAGCCGTAACAGTGGTTCCACCCCAGCAGCAGCACCAGGGGGCACAGGGGATGGAACTCTGCTGGTGCCAGCAGGGTAGCCAGCTCATCAAACTGGCCAGCTTTCACAAGGGACACTGCTGTACCCTATTGGCAAAGTACACAATTCAGTACACGTAGCAAATTCTACAACAAATCCTACATATTGAAAACCATGGGAACATTAACAGACGATATGTACAAAATCTTACAAAACAGTCCACCTATATTACAGTTGAATGTCATTTATAAGATGCCAACGGCTAGAGCAATGACAACACTGTTGTTAGATCCTTACCACAACATCTTCCAGGATGTGTCTCTGGCCCCGGAGACACCTGAAGAACAAGTTCTGCCATACAGCTGTCCTGTCCTCTCCCATGGTCATTGCCATGGTGATGGCTTGGTCATTAGTCTCACCTTTAGTGGACTCTTCTGACACACCCACTCTCTCAACATATCTTTGTCTACTAGTCCTAAGCCTCACTTCATTTTCAACAGCAGCTAGTTCCTCCAACAGGAAAGAGTCTTGCCTTCCCAGGAGACAGGAGTTTATTGCACTAAGTTGCAAACTTGACTGGTCTCTGCTGACAGAGATAAGCAGCTTACTAAACAGGTCCTGAAGTCTGAGGTCCACCATGTCTCTCGAAGGGTTCAGCAAAGCAAGCACATCATAAAGATGTCTACAAATGTCACGTGATCTTTCTATATGATCTTCATCTTCTTCTTTCATGTTGTTCAAAGCTTCGAGATCTTCCAATATACAGTCTATGTACAGCTTCTGTAAGGCTTGGTTGTGTTGCAGGTACATCTCTCTGTCCTCTGACACAGTGAGGTGTGCTAGAATGGCATGTCCCAGGGCAGGTGTCTCCTGGAGAACACCCTTTAGGAAGGACAGGGCCTCGGTACTCAGGCCAGTCAGGGTAGCAAGCTGGTGCTCCCGGCTGGTATCCCTCTTAGTGATGGCACAGCAGTGGAACCTGTATACTTCCTACAGGGAGGGCAGACAAAAAGTAAGTAAACCTAATTAGGCATGAGGAAGGACTTACAACAAAGTTGGGATAAGCTTCCTTTACTTATTATAAATCTGCATATTTCAACCTGGAAACTTACTAGTCCAGGAGAAATTCAAATTGAAGCAATACACACTGCCTTCTTAAGATTGCAAAGAATATCACCTGCAAGACATTGTCACTTGTTGCCTTTCCAGCCTCAAATATCAAAAGTCGAAACTCTGTATCCTGATAGAAATCTGCTGGGAGTTGTTCCTGCAAAAAAATTCATTGACAGGTTCAATCATGAGTGATCAAGGCTCTAGTACCAAGAATCAATTTGCTTAAGGAGTAGGTTAGTAAAGGAGTTTATATAAACAAGTATTAACTGATATTTTTTGTGTCCAAACTACAAAGTGATTGTATCTATTAGTAGGGTATCAAACTATTATGCCCCCTAATCAACAGTATGAAAAGCCCTGTCACCCTTCAACAAAAGATCCTATACTGCACCATAAATTTACCAAAATCTGATCAGCACATAACAACGATGGTTAAATGGTTTACAACCAGTGGCCTGTGATAAACAATGCTTGTTCAAATACAATTGACTGAGTAACAGTCATATGCAGAAATTATTGTTTAAACTCCATACTCCTTATAATCATAATATCAGTCAGCCTTTGTTCTGACCTGAGTTTGTAGCCCTTCGTTCTCTGTAATACACATCCAGGACAGGTGATGGGGTGTGGGGACAGACACACCACCAGACCTGGGAAAACAAGTTCACACAGTAAGGACAAAGGCACCAGAAGACAATAAAGAAACAAGATTTGAAATATGCATATTTTCATGTAAAATTTGTTATCTTTGGTTGTGTCCTAATTGTTTCTTGGTACCAGAACCTTCCATCACTAAGAATCACAAATGCTGTGTTGTGGTCATAATTAGTCTCTTAGTGTGTTACATGCACATCAGTTTATGCAGTAGGCAAAGCAAATTATCATATATGTAACATTAACATTATGAGTCACGGAAAATAAATGAAAGAGCTTTAACAGTTAATAGCACAGGTTACAAAGTTTTGTTGCTTTTCAATGATTGTACCAGTAAGTAAAATAACATGACTATCAAATTACATTATCTGACTTGATTCCTGCTGTACACATCAAGTGAAAATGCTGCCTATCTTTTGGATGACATGCAGTCACTCAGTTCTATAACGTTACTCGAGTATGAAAGGTAAACTTTGATGTGCAACTGCTAACCTTGTTTTATGCGACCTTTGTTACTTATGACCCAAATCAATACGACGAATGTGTTAAGTTGAATTTGATGCTTTAGTGTATAGAAAATGGCAACGTTGTCTATAATGTATATATTGAGATGTAAAAATCATTAAAACAATTTTGTTTTACGACAGGAATCGAAGTTTAGCACGCCCCGCCCCCCGCCAGTTGGACGATCCGGAAGTGGGGGGGGGGGCGTTGTGATGTTGACCTTTTATCAAAGACCTACCTTAGATCATAAGGATGTTCTGCAATGGCTTTGAGAATATCTTGGATGTTACATGGAGTTTTCTCCCTGTACTTGTGAAGCTGCTCCACACAGGCCCGGGCCAGTTCCCACTGACCCAGCGAGACGTTGTTACAGAAGCAGACGAACAGCTGACCGACCGCTACTTCTTCCTCTCTCCCGAACGGGTGGGAGGTCTTCCCGTCACCGCTCTTCCCTGTCTCCATGTTTACAACGTCACGGAGGTTTTAGGTGATCGGGGAACTACTTAAAACGTGGGTGACGCGACTATCGGCCGCCTGGTTTTCACCAAACTACTTGGAGCCTCAAACTTTTCCATGGCGGCAGCCATTTTGGGTCAATCATGTGACAACTTGGACAGATGCATGATGGTCAAAATACACCTGTTCCCAAGAGGGAGGGTCACAAAAAGTAGGATATGTCATGTAATGCTATGAATATCCACAAAATAAACTGTTGCTCGTTTGTCTGCTTGCAATTAGCTTACATTTGCAAGAAAGTTTTTGAAATTATTCACTCTTAGTCTAACGTTATTTTACCGCACACACCAACAAAAATAAAGTTGCATAAATGCAGGGCCGTGTCAAGGCACAAGAGTATCCCCTACACATGAGTCTGTGTGTTTCCTCAGTGTGATGCATGTGTACGCATTGGGAGTAAAAGAGGGATATCGATATGTGTGATGCAATGAAATAAAGTAGTAACGTTAAGTTGACAGTGTTAGTTTCATCAAAAGCTCAATTCATCAGATACGCATACCATTCTTTAATGCAAAATGACACAAGACTATTTAGTTCAAAATTTGAAATATATAGACTTTATTTCATTTCAGAGTAACATTTTTAAAATTTGCAAAATTGCTGGATCATTGGGTGCACACAGATGGGAAACTTTCAATGTTGGAATCTTTCATAGAAAAACAGACCGTAGCTTTCTGCAACACTATCTTGTAAAGCACAAATGTGGCTCATACATAATCATTGATCGTGAAGGAGCTATTGAGCATGCAAAGTATTCCTTTCACTGTTAAAATGTAGCACTGCAGTTTGTTTTATCATGACTCATTTGACATCAATGCCATAATGTGACAAAACATTAATGATTCAATGAATACATTCTGTTAGACCATTAAACATGCAAGAACAAAAGATGACTTATAATGTAACATACAAATAATGAAAACATTGACTGATGTAGATATAGTGCAGCCTCAGGTGTCCAAAGACTGAAGCACTATGTGCATCTAACATAAATATCTTTTTAGCTGATTCAACACATCTTACCTTTTACAAAATGTGTTCAATCTGTTCAAATTAATACATTATGAAAACGTGTTCTTTGGTCCTGTTATGTTTGAATTGCAAATGTTGTTTGTTGTGTCCATAGCAAAAGAAAGCATTCCTTTGCAACTTTTGCTGTCATTTTTAACTGACAACAGTACTTGAAAGTTCAGACCATTTTCTGTAACAGACTACAGCGAGTCAGCTGGAAATGGAAGAATTCATAGATGCTGAAACTAACTATCATCAATGTTCAATGGAATGTATGAATACAAATGTACCATCTATCATTGTATACTAGCTCTACTTCTCTCAAGATGTTTCAGTCCTGATAATTTTAGTCTAGACTCTGCAGCTTCAACTTGATTTTGTTCTCATAAGATGACACAGACTTTGGACTTTGATGAAAGCTTTTTCTCCACCTCCTTTAACCTGTGTTCTTTGTCTTGTAGTTCCTGAAGGAGCTGTTGCTCCCTATCCTGTAGGACATGCAAATCCTGCAGGTAATTCTGGGAGGAAACATCTTTGTCTTGTTGTTCCTTGAGTCGCTGCTGCTCCCTGTGCTCCTTGTCTTGTAGTTCCCTGAGAAGTTGTCGCTCCCTGTCCTGCAGTACCTGCAGGTCCTTCTGGTAGTTCTGGGAAGGATTGTTAATTTGTAATACAATTGAGTTAGAATTTCTTCATCAGGCACGGGAAGTTAGATGAGTCTTATCTTCTATCCTAAGGTCTGTGGAATATGTGAACAAAAATTTGAATGTTTTTCAGACAAATACCTGGACAAAACTGATAAAGTACCTCCCATTATGTTGTATGTATAGTGTAAGACATGGTAAAACAAGATTGAAGATAAATAAGTCAATGATTCTTACTCTTCTACACCACTCCTGCACACCACTGGCTGAGAGTTCCTCCACACTTCCATCTCTCCGTACAAACACCTCTCCATGGGGTGTGGCATACAGACCTTGGTGTCGGTCGGTAGGAGTGTGGACTGTGATGGACAGCACTTTCCTATTGGTAGGTGCATCACCTGATGGTACAATTACATTTGTACAGTTCAAATTTAAATTACTTGCCATTGATATTGCAATAACTGTTACATCTTTCATGTCCAAGATATGGAAGCCATGACATATGGTATTGCTACATTTGTATATCTTAATAAAACTTCTCCCCTTCTCTCCTCTTTTATTAGAGAAAGAGAACATCATACAAAGTATAACACACCATGTATTGATTGTTCCAGGACTGGGGTGAACTTGACACTGTACTGTGATGGAAAGACTTGAGGTCTGAAGCCTTTTATAACACTGTCAATGTCAATCCTGACATTGTCCTCCCTTCTGTGGTCACAGCTGACGCCGCACACCTGGCCTGGTCAAACAAAAACACGTTGGGGTCAAATCAATGTTACAATGTATACATGTACCACCAAATCAGACTTTTTGAAAACTTTTTGACAACTGTATTACCTGTTAAGGTTTGATTGACATACATTGTACCCTTTGGACATATTGCCATCACAGTTTCTTAGTGTTATGTTAAGACTGCAGGTAACCTTTTCAGCGGGTAAACTTTTTTGCGGGTAAACGTACCATCATCAGTGACTCCCACCATCAGTGTTCCACCGTCACTGTTTAGAAAAGCACAAATATATTTTGCCACTGTCTTTTTCAGATGGACGTCTAAGAAGTTACCATCTCCCTTTTTGAATTCCAGAGATCTGGTTTCTGTACCAATTGACTCCCCAAGCAGCCAATTCTCTGAACTCCTGTT
The DNA here is from genome assembly GCF_035083965.1 of Branchiostoma lanceolatum. Lineage (NCBI taxonomy): Eukaryota > Metazoa > Chordata > Leptocardii > Amphioxiformes > Branchiostomatidae > Branchiostoma > Branchiostoma lanceolatum. Next base: position 21,547,154 of record NC_089725.1, on the reverse strand, counting down.
GGCTGGCCAGTCAGTTCTCTGAGTTTCATTTGGAACTTTGCTAAAATCTAAAAGATCTGGGGGTCGGCTATTGCACCGAGCATTTGATGAGTGATGATTTGTCACACTTTCATGAGCAGCCATTTGATGCTGCTCCATATTACGTACTTGCTTTCTACGTTTTCCCATTTCCATACGATGCTCTCCATGATCATCATTCTTCAAGTTGATCTTAAGTCGTTTGTTCTCTGCTACTATTTGAAGTTGGGAAATCAAAATCAAACTATCTTCAGAAAGTGACAATAAATTACTTAATGCATGATTTTGCTCTTCTGCACACTGGAAGTAGATAAAGCCAAAAGCCCTTCGGTGTTTCTTTTTCACTTCCACATCATCTTCTGTTACTGCACTGAAGCCAAGACTTGTCAGCAAGCATGTCAGACCATGCCTGAGGTCCTCTTTGCCTCGGGATGGATTGAGGTTTCCTACAAACACACCGTGACTTTCCGACATGTCGGCGACTCAACTTCACATTATCCACAGCAAATAACGCATCATGTAAGGAGGTTTGGGTTTTGCTATAAATCAAGCCATGTTGTCTCGACTAACTGTTTCGGTGAGTTGGGAAGAGTGTTTCTAACTTTCGGTGAGGTGTCAAGCAACAGTTTCAGCTTCTAGAAGTGACAGCATAGAATTTCTCCTGGTACTGAAGGAAGTTCACATCAGACGGTGACATCGACAGCTGGTTCGAAAACGATGCGGTGCAGTGTGTCTAGTGTTGTGTGGTCAAGCTTCAACACTGCTTCAACACGGAAAGAGGGTGGGGGGCGTCGTGGCCACGATCGCTCGAGGGTGCAGTCGGTCCGGTCAAACTTGGTCTGCGGCGCACATTATGGGCCACCGGCGGTCTTCAATTTCCTCCATACATTACCGAGTGTAACATAACATAACTAAGATGCTTTGTGGTCTTCAAAACACACTCTACCACTGTCCTAAGTTGCGAATGTTTACATTTCTCTGGTAAACAGTAACGTTTTACCTTTGACCTCACAAATATTGAGAACGAGGCTAGCTGCAGTACTGTACAAAGATGACAGAGGACGCTGTGTAATCAGGCACGTTCTGGGCCTGTATTATCAGGTTCTCCTAGATCCTGCAATCTACAAAGCCAAACATGTAAGTTACCTTCGCTAAGAGATATCAACCTTTTCGAGTGACGTTTCCCACTGCTTATGCAAATAAGGCCCTCATTTGCATAGATTGTCTCAGTTGGTCATCTTCTACTCCCAAAGTTGTTCCAAGTATGAAAGTCTCATCTTTTAATACCAAAGAAGGCCATTATCATTTCCTGATAGATCAGGTAATATGATTTAACATTTTGTTTGGTAAGGTTCACCTTTACATAGCTTCGTAATGCTACAAGAATGAACTTGAAATTATTTACCTCTATGAAATTAACATAGTATTTTCAAATTAATCATGCAAATGAAGACCATTGATATCTGTTGATATTCCTCACTTTCTTGGTAACATAAGTCACATGTTTTAGGCTCATGGAATGCAGCAGATCTTAAATCTTTCCTAATCAATTATGCAAACTGGATCCTGATTAGCACAATAATGGTAGCATTTAATCATGTAAATCCTCACTTGAATTATCTACATATCAAAAATCATGACGATTCGTCATCCCATTCTTGAGTTCTCTTTCAAAGTCTGAAACAAAATCTGCCTATACAGTTTTTAAAAAGCTGCTTCAGAGCTAAAAAAATACACCACTTGCTCTCTGCCCCAAGAGCTATCTACCACTCAAAAATCATGACCATAGCAACAAGAGGACATGAAATACCAAAACCGGATTTTCTGCTGCAGTACCTTAGAAATTTGCTAGGGGACGAAATTAGTGATCCAGGGGAGCTGTTAGGCAGAGGGAGTTATAGCTGGCTCAGACAGAGTTTTACAACCCATCAACATAAATGCTTTCAAACACACAGTACAGATGAACTGAATTACCTAGGCCAATTAACATTCATTCATAGCACCGACTAAGGATCTTCCTTGCCAAAGAATTTTGAGAGAATAATAAAAACGAACATGAGTAGCTGATAACAATTTTTTTAAAACTCCTTGGTAAAACTAAATACGACCAATATCAGTAACACATGTTTGCTGTTTCTAACGTTATCTGAACATTTGTTGCATGGTCATAGGTGAGCAACAATCACATACAACATTCAGTATTTCAAAATAAACAGACTCAATAGGTATTTACATAATACATGTATAGAAAAGTTTGCTCCACATTCTTATAAACATTAGGAAATGCCTTTATCTAAGTCTTGGTGATGAGAGGCAAGTACAGGAAGTTCAACATTTTGTGAACAAAAACTACTGGTACAGTGAGGACAGTTCCATCACTTTCTTGTAAGCAAGCAGGGAGTTTACAATGGTACAGCATGTTTACATCATTGGTTTTCTAAAGAAACCATTAGATCAGAGCACCTTCTTGGCACAAAGGTATTAGTCAAGTTGAAAGTCAAATGTGACTTCATCTTTGAATTGTCATCTTTGCATTAACAGACCTCCTTCCTAAGGCACTTAGGTGTACACTTACTAATTGTTTACAACAGCCTCCAGAACAAAAAACAAAAGAAAAATTCTCATCTTATCTTCAACTTTAACCTACTGTCTCCAGCTTTATGCAGCGAACAAAGAAGGAAATCAATTGTAGACTATCAGGTACAATACATCCTAGATATCTTCCAACAGTGTAAATGTCACTAACTCCTTGGGAAGCTCCACCTGCTCCACCTTATGAGACAGGCCACATGTGCCAAGAGCCTTCCTCAACACACAACGACTCAGGTTCTTGAGAGAGGGGAGCATGTTCACCTGTGCCTCAATCCAGTCCATTGTGTCCACAAACTTCACCAGCAGATCTGAGTGGTGTGGGGGAGAGTCAGTTATCTCCATCAGTATCTCTGCTTTGTACTTGAACAGATGGGCCTTTTCCCTCAGGAGTCTTGCCTCCAGGCTACAGGGGTAGATCACGACTGCACTGGTGAGGAGGGTGAAGCACTTCCTGATCTCCCGCAGGTTGCACAGGCAGAGGTTTGCCATGTCTCTATCTGTGTACGCCTCACAAATATTTTCCAGCACCCAGCTCATGAACACGTCAAAATGTACCACATCTAACTCATTGATTGTGAACTGCCCCATGAAGAATCTAACCCCCTCCATAACATCTCCTTCCCCATCACTGAGAGCTGAAATACACTGAACAAACTCCGACATTTTGGGCTTGTATCCATTATCGAACAGCATCTTAAGTGTCATAAGGAGGCTAGTCATGTCTACACGGTCACCCTCATATTCCTGCTGAATGCACTGCAGAAGGCTCTCATGTAGACTGTGGTTTGCCAGCTTCAGTGAGAGGTTGGCACCATTTTTCAGGAGAGTTTTGATGTTGTTGAAGTTCCTAAAAGCCCTTCTATCATTGTCATCCTCTGTCTGCAGGATAGCATGGGTCAGGACACTGAAGCCATCTGATCTCCTGCCATTGACATCCGCACCTGCATCCACCAGCACCTGGATACAGCTGTTGTCATACTTGGTGGTGGCTTCATGGAGTGGTTTGGTTCCAAAAACCTGAAAACAAATACATGTACATCATTACATGTAGTTGGTCATTGTACTTTCCAAAGCATTAGAATAGACAGAAATATCTTAAACTTCACAAACAATTCAGGTTGGCACTATGACTAGTATGATCACGAGTATGAATACTCTATCACAACTCATTATTCCCATTTGTCAAACTCAAAGTTCGACCATAACTTCATTCAAAATTTGCTGATTCTTCATTAAGTTCTTAGAACACAGAACCCATTACACTTACAGTACAGTTGGCATTCACATTGGCACCATGTTGGATGAGCAGCTTCACCATCTCTGGGTGATCCGCAACAACAGCCTGGTACAGAGCTGTGCCGTACACATCTGGGTCTGGGACATCAGAGAATAGGCACAAGGTTAATGACAACAGAAGGTTAATAACAACAGAAGAATCATCCTGAATGTTTGCCTTCACATCAATTTGTAGGAAAAAATGAACTCAATTCACTGCCATAGCAAAATTGAATTTCTAGCTTCACAATTGCACCATCAAAATTTCAGTTGCATATTTGACCTAATATAAATAGCTGCATTCTAAAAATCTGGATGTTCTAACCCTATCCAGAAACTGTCTCCTTCTATCAATGATAAATAACCACTGAAGTATTTAGTCATGAGCATAGCTATTGTCTCAATAGGAGCTTTCATTTTCAACAAGTCTGATCATAAGTACTATATTAATCACCATTGAAAGCCAGCTTGGCTCCTTGCTTCAGGAGGATTTCAGCACAGGGCAGACAGTTGGTGATGGCAGCATACACCAGGGCCACACTGGCTGCTGTCACAAAGTTCTCATTCTTCTTCAGGCTGATAGACAGGCTTCTGAAGTAGGCAGCCATGTCCTTTACTGTTACCCTATTTAACACAAATGTCATTAAAGATTATGTATAAAAGTGATCATTTGTCAGAACTGAATTTGAATTGAATTATTTTGAATTTGAGGGTCAAGTTAACATTTTCCACATTTGATTGACATTGATATATTAGCAATGTATCATTACGATACTGTAGTTGAAAATAAGCATGACGGTCCTCAACTTTAAGCATGGCAATAGTGGGATGGCCTGATATGCTAAAATGCACTCGCTAGAACCCTGGACTAGCGGTCAACATTAGTCTACCGCTAGAATCAGATCATGAATCTGAACCTTGCCATCAATCATAAGAAAGAAAAGCTTCTCACGTGACTTTTCTCTGTGCTGTTGCACCATCACCATTAGGTGTCTCGGTAAGTGTTTCACAGTACAAACAATCATCAATTACATCCTTAAGTGTCTGACTCAGCTTCCTGGTGGATGCGTCCAACTTGGCCTCCTTACACAAGAACGGCATGGTGCTAGCAAGGGAGGTGCAACTGGTGACAAGGAGGTCCAAAGGATGTTGTGGACATTCCTGGATCTGTACAAAATCGAGAATTGTATTACTATGACATTGTTTGACCTGCTGAAGAATCTATTGATGCTGAAACTGTAGCACGACTAACTCAGACTGTACTGACTGCTTCACATTTACTTACTAGTATGGACCTTACCAAAATTATTTCATTTGTAAGTTTTGAGAATATGCCAGTTCACGCTTTAAACTGCACATGCGCAGCAAAATGCATTGGAGCTATTATGTCAGAGTTGAAGGCTCCTGGCCCTTAGACACAAACAAAATTCTTCTGGCTCTGTACATGTATTCAGCATGGTCTACAGTCTATACAATAACTGTTTACAAGAACAACCCTTAGGGCTTTCGCCTTTTGTCAAGGGCTTTCAATTGACATATATTATAAGTTAACCCACACTGTGCATGCGCAGTTTAATCCGTAAACCAGCTTATTCTTAAATTCTTCTTCCCAATCATATCCCAGCCAAAGACGGGAGCAAGGAGGCTTGATAAAACCTCCTTGATGGGAGGAAGAGTTAAAGTAATAGGACTCTTTGGCTCTGATCAAAAAAGCCAAACCTTACCTTATCAGTGTTTCAAAGTTGAAAGTCAAACTATTTCTCAGCATTTTCGGGGATAACAGATAAATGTTACACTTACTAGGGAAATTGTTGTTCCTGCTTTCGTCCTTGTTTAATGCCTATTATTTCGTTAGACGTGATCTCTTGGTTTCTCTTCTTCGTACCACGACACGACACGACTCACAGCAGTCCAGAGTCCGTGTTTGCAAACTGACCTACCTTTGAACCCTGGACCAGTCTATTCAGCTTGATGGGTAACTACTGATATCTATTTGTTTGTTTGTTTGTTTCATCTTAGCATGTGACGGCCATTGATGCTATATGTAACACATCTAGCATTCATATAGTTAACCATATTTTCCCAATTTTGCCCGTAAATGTTGGTTTCAATATCCTTAATGCGTGATTTGATCACGTATATTTACCTGTCGTTCCTGGCGATAATTTTAATCGACTATTCCAAAGGTCAAAAGTATTCAACATGGCGGGACCTTCAAAGAAGAAAATCAGACTCAGCAACGCTGTGGACGAAGACGACGAGAGGTTGGACTCGTTTTTACAGTGGTGTGCCAAGGAAGACTTCCAGTTGAACCCAAAGGTAGTGAGATGCTGTAGATACAGCTGTGGAAACTTAAGAAGGCATATTTGCACAAGTCCATGGTGTGTCCCGGTGATGAGGGCTTTCCGATTTTTGAGAGGGTGTGCAAATCAATTTCTCCTTTTATTTAAATTGCACACATCCATGGACTTTATGAACAAAAGATTGATACTAAATCTCAATCAAGGTCGTAAGATATAATGGCCCTAAAAGGTTTAACTACAGTAACTGTATTTTGTTTTTCTTGTCTAGTATTTAAAACTAGCTTGCTCCTTGCCCCTAAGGCCAATCCAGCAATATTAGTAGAGTTTTGAATAGAAGTGTTGATTTCAAAGGGGTTTATAATAGTTAGTCAATAACGTGGCTTTTAATGTACACTACAACAATTACATGACACAAATAGACAAAAGTAAAGGGTTCAGCACTGGTTAATAAGCTAGTTCGGAGTTGCTACTACGCATGTGCAGTGTCAAAGGTGAGGGCCCCCGACTTGAAAACAGTGCTTGTCTCGACATTGTCTTGATTTGCATAACAACGCCCTGACGGGTTTTGTTCACGTCTCGGGGGCCTTCACCTTTGACACTGCACATGCCTAGTAGCAACTCCTAACTAGCTTATACAGAGCTGAATCAGCGGCCGAATTGCCCTCAGCACTTAATGCGAAATGCAAGTTGGCTACGCTTTATGGGAAGTTTCGGCCTCCTTACTACGAATAATTTACGTGAAATGACATAGCTTCCCTACGAACCATGTGAAATAATAAAGGCCTGCCTACGCCTTACATAAAAGAGCATGCAGCCCCCTCCCACGTGCACCCCACACCCCACGACTTGATCCAATCCAGGATGTTCTAAAAGGATCCAATTAAACTTTGCTTGATAAATGGCAGACTGTGTGATTGATCTTGTTTGCTCGTTTTTCAGGCACCCTCCCTGTGGAAATTAACATATAGCCAGCAATCCAATTGTAGCTACGGTCATTAGCTTGCACTAACAGAGTACTCCATTGTCCCTTGATTTATGCCACTTGCGTGTTGAGTGTCCATACTTCTGTGCTGGCTTGGAAATTAAGCCATCTACCAGCCATACATAAGGTTGTATGTGTCAGTGTCACTGTCGAAAGATGGTAGATGCGACCTGAAATGTTTCACTGTTCTCATTACCTGGAAGTCTAAACTTCATCAACGTTATATATAACTTGTGTATGTATGTAAGTCATGTATATTTATATGGGTAGATTTTTTTAAAATCATGATTGAGCTTCCAATCTACTTGTCAGTAGTGATAGACAATTTATGAGTACTAGTACATCTATTGATGGGAAACATTTGAATGATGATTGCACCAGTCATACATTTAGTCAATATTCAAAGGAAAAAAATAGCTTCCAACTGACTTTACAAATTTACATAGAACGGTGAAGAGAATACTTGATTGTTGCAAGTCAATGTGATTCAGACCACAAACATTAGACCTTAGACCTTAGACCTTAGTTCCTCCCGTGCCTTTGAGGCACATCGGGCCGTCCTTCTCCACCTGTCACGTTGCTGCGCCTCCCTCACTGCCCTATACCAGGAGCTGCCAACTGCCTCAAACATTAGATTACTTTTTATTTTATGTACCTGGTAAACTAAGATATTTAATAAACTGTGGATGTTGAAGTCCCTGCTGACCAGTCTTCATTGTCCATCACACAGGTGTATGTTGGAAGACAAGGGTCATGTGCCCAGTATGGTATGGTGGCACATGAGGAGCTGGAGGAAGGGGAATGTTTGTTTAAGGTGGACAAGACTGCTGCACTCAGCACAGAAACTACTGAAATTGCACATCTCCTGAAAAAAGGTGAAATTACAAATGCAGTAAAATGTACATCAGTTATAAGAAATATTAAGCCTAAAGTTTGAGTCAAATATATGTGATCTTACTAAATAAAATGTACCCATATTTTGTACATTGGTACTATTCACCATTATGACACTACATGTATATCTATGTCTATCGTAGTATGACTTAGTTCTGTCTGTACCAAATAGCATCAAGTATGATGAAATAGAAAGAAGAAGGGGATTAAAGGTCTAAAAGTTCTTCTTTAGTATGTTTCCCGCTTGGTAAGTTGAGCTAAAGGTCATCATAGGAGGGAGATAGTGTTTTGAATCTTTTTTTGTTGTTCTAAACAAAATGTTCTTTCTGCTGGCAGGAGAGGCCAGTCTGCAGAGTGAGAGTGGCTGGGTGCCCCAGATACTGGCACTGATGTATGAGTACACCAACCCCAAGTCCAGATGGAGGCCATACCTGCAACTGGTACCAGATTTCTCAGAGCTAGATCAACCCATGTTTTGGACAGAGTAAGATGTTTTGTATTAACTTTTGATAGTTGAAATGAACTGTTTTGATATTTGGATAGTTACAGAGGAGCAAGGTTATGCTGTAGCTCCTCCTTGATTCTATATGGGTGTGAACTGCTCAGAGGAGTGGACAGGTTAGAGAGTGATTTATAAAGGCAGAAAATGCACAAGTAGAGCCCCCAAGCTTTTCCATTATGGAACTGGGACATGCAAATCTCCCTACTTTTCAGACACTTGCTTGCTCATCATCATTAGTTTGTCAATGTATGACTATGGGCACTCTGAAATAGCCAGTAAAGGCAATTTGAGAAGTTCTGTTGACTATCAGTGGTTAATACACTCTCCTACCTCAGACAAGTTTAATTTTTATGTTTCTTGTGATGAATACATGTATCCCCTTCTATTACAGAGATGAAATAAAAAAAGATCTATGTAATACCGGCGTACCAGAAGCTAGCAAAAGTGACCTAACAAAGATGAAGCTGGAATATACTTCGTTAGCACTGCCATTCATCAAGAAGCACAGCCACATCTTCAGGTAAGTTTTGAAAATGTTGTCTGTCTCAGTCGATTCAGTGTCTTAATTTCAGGTTGCTTTATTCATAACCTTCTGTTGGTTTCCTCAAAAGACAACTCGGAGAAGGACAAATGAACCCAAACTATCAAGATCAGTTGTTAAAACTTCTCTTTCAGTGAGGAGGTGCATTCTTTTGAACTGTACAAGCGAATGGTGGCCTTTATAATGGCATACAGCTTTTTTGAACCAGTGAGTGATGAAGATGGCCAGGGGGATGAGGGGGGCAAGTCATCCTTGCCACTGATGGTCCCCATGGCTGACATCCTGAACCACATCGCCAAGAACAACGCCCACCTGGAGTGGGACAAGGACTGTCTGCGGATGGTGACCACCAGACAGGTGGCTGCTGTGAGTTCATCAGTCACTAGGCTGCAGCTTGTGGTCCTGTCTGGAGCTTACTTCAAAGATTAGCTGTGCAAGTAAAGGAAAAGACATGGTTCCACCAATGAAAATTATGACTAATTAAAAAAAATTAAGCTAAAGGTTTAGCTTTCTACGTTCTCCCTGTGGATTTTGCCAGCTCATATCATCAAATTAGTATGTACAGAGTCATGTCTATAATGCAAGACAAGGTAATGATGGGGGGAGGTGCTGGCATAGATGATCTACCATATGTTGTCTAGTATTATAAAGACACATTTAAGTTACAATTATTATGCTACTATAGTCCAGAAAGAAACTGTATCTCAAAACCGTATAGTTCTTTCTTACTGTGGTTTTTAGAGATTTATTTTGAACTTAAGGATGTGTATAATTTCTTCATTATGAGGCTGTCTTCACTTGATTTTGTCCTCAGGGTGAGGAGGTCTTCAACACCTTTGGCCAGCTGGCCAATTGGCAGCTGCTACACATGTATGGCTTTGCAGAGGTCTGGCCAGAAAACATTTACGACACAGTGAGTATAGCCAGGTTCTGGAGAGCAGAGGGTTTGCCACCGTTATACACTATGCACTTTTCTTCTTTTTTTTAGATATTTTTGACAAAAACTTGATGTCAAGAGTTCCCAACATTATGTCTAATGGGTACATAATTGAAATGTAATAATACACAATCAATGATGCTTCAAGAGTTTTGTTTGCTTTTACAAGAGTATTGTTGAAGTGCAGTTAAGAAGACAAGAAAACAAGAATCCAACCTGTCCCTGGTTGGGGTATAAAATTGTCATGTGAAGAAAGTCCAGAGGATCATGCATTAACGTCTTATGACATCAATTGACAGATATGATGCTGGGGCAGCTTAGAGGTTATAACCCTGCTGTATCTAGATTGATCTAGAGGGATCGGGTCATCAGGGATAGCCACTCAGGCCGTCTACAATTACATTCAGTACATGTAGGTATGCATCACATGGCCATTGCTTACCTCACAGTCAAACAGTGACCTGTTTTTCCGAGTTTGATCAATATGCCACTGTTAAAGCCAGCTGAGCAAACTGTCTTGGTTTTCCCACTGGTTCCTTAAATTGCCAGTCAGCAATGACAGACAAGCACATCTACACATTAACCCTTTTGGTAGCAATGAAAAAAAGGCATGACTTATTCTGTAGGTCACTAGATTCAATATGACCTCTGCTATCATGCCAGACCTCTAGCTGCCAGCATCATTCTGTTCACACATGATGTTCATGCATCTCGTCTGAGGTGCGTGAGTGTAGTGGGTAATTGGCAGCATAAACTGATGGAGTTGTCAGGTCTGGTGCACCATCAATTCTAACTGGTGGGCAAAGATCCCTGGGGTAATTGAGCCATGAAGGAGCTTAAGATGTGGACTTGATAGGCTGCAAATGGTGGGCTGTCAGCTGGGTGTTGTTTGATGGATGATAGGACCACTGCCTTAGATGTACTGGCTGACCTTCAATGAACAGATAGGTGTGTCAGTCATGCAACAACAACTTTGGGGCGTCTAGGGGGAGGAAAAGTTACTTCAATCATAGAGTGAGCCTCCAGACAAGATAAGGAAATGGAAAAGAGAGAAAAACTGTACGTGAAGTTAGGTTGCCAGTAGATGTGTATGTATGTAATGGTACAAACCTTTGATAGGCCAATAGGCCCCATACAGTAGTAAAGGTCACTGTACTGTAATAAACGGTTCGTCATGCTCAAAGTATAAAGTGCCAACCTCTTGGACCATGAAACCGCCGGTAGTACAAGTAGTACCAGGTCAAATTAGCAGATGCTTGCATGGAAGTAACACATTGTCAACATGTCCTGGTAGAATACAAAATGTACTTCAATTGAGAACTTCCAATCGATAAGGTTACCAGATGTTGCTATCATCACAGCCTAGCAGCCTAGCCTAGAAATCATCACAGCCTAGCAACCTAGCCTAGAAATCATCACAGCCTAGCAGCCTAGCCTAGAAATCATCACAGCCTAGCAGCCTAGCCTAGAAGTCATCACAGCCTAGAAGCCTAGCCTAGAGGTACCAAATAATTCACAGTATGCTCTTTTCCTGTCCAATGATCGGCAACATGATTAGTTACGCCCTTGCAGCTCTTCTTGGAAAAGAGCGGCCCTGTTTGAGAATGAGCTGCGTTTCTTGGTAAACAGTTGCGCCCCAGGCTCAGAGATTATTATGATATGAAGGCTAAAAGCAATTTTTAGGACATTGATACCTTAGACTTAAGTGTTATTCTGATCATGAGACCTTCAAAGCATAGATTACAAAAACTGCATGTGTAGACCTTGACCTATTTTCTCTGCAAGCTGGGCAGCAGTGTGACATTGAAGAATGGTTTCTGTGTACCATTAGTGGCAGTCCCAGCTAACTCCAAAATGCCAGAATGTCAAAGTTCCTCAGGCAAATTGAACACAATGTGGGCTATCCTAACTTTTGCAAGATAAACCTTGAAGTACACCTACAACTGGTTGGTATTGGGACTTGGTCTACCTGTTACAGGTAGAAATCTTTTGTGTGCAATTTTTTTAAGGTTCTTCCATTTTGTGACATTCTTTCCGTCCCTTTTTTTACTTCTGATCCTTTTCAATTTCTGGTAATTTCAATTTTCCCCATCAGCACAGTTACTGTCATATTCTGGCTTTGAATCCTTTTTTTATGTCAAAATAATATCTAAAAAACTGATAGCACCTGTTGAAGTTCATCTGTTATATTTATATTAAATGTAAACACCCAGTGCCAAACATGCTATATAGAATGTGACAACATTTTATACAATATATTTCACTTCCATACCTGTAGTATTGAGCGAAATATGATGATAAATTTCTACATATTAACTATGAAAGAAAATAGACCCATCCCGTACCCTAACCTGTTCTCTGTGCTTTGTACCCACCTCATATAGGGAAGACAGGTTTTCTGTCAAAGCCTTGCATATGCATCACAATTTGGTGATGGATGCAGAGAAAGAGCTAAATATAGTCTCCACTTTGTCACATCTGGCAATACCTGGAAACCTAATCTAAAGATCTTAATTGCCCTCTGGTGTGTGCAGTGAGAAGTTGAAGGAAAAGTATATTAGGCTGCAGGGTGCTCGATATTTGTCATTTACCTTTGCCAAGAAGGTTTATGTTTTCGGTAGTGTTTGGATGTATGTATACTATGTTTGTATGTGGATTAGCAACATAACTCAATAGATCTTTATTATCTCCATGAAAAAAGGCTTTTTCATGGAGATACTGTTTTGCGTGCGTTTGGTGTGTATGTTTGTGTCACCTGATTCTTAATGTCAGTATAACTGTAGAACATGTACATGGACTGTAGTGATATTTGGTATGTGGGTAGGTGTTAGGAGGAGGAAGGTCAAGGTCGATTTTGGGCCCCTTGGTATGTGTCACTGGAACTGCAATGGCGTATTTGTAAAAATCTTCTAAGGAGAATAACTGAAGAAAGGATCGACAGATTGTCATGTTATTTGGTACACAGGTAGGTTGGACAGAGATGTACACACTGAAGTGCAAATTATGCAAATGAGACTGAATTTGCATAAGTAAGGAGGAAAATCGCATGTGTGCCGCCGGATGCTTAAACTCAGCATAACTGTAGAACGCGTAAATGGATTGTAATGATAGTTGGTATGTGGGTAGGTGTTGGGAGGAGAAAGGTTAAGGTCGATTTTGGGCCCCCTGGTATGTGTCACTGGAACTGCAATGGCCTATTTGTAAAAATGTTCTAAAGGAGAATAACTGAAGAAAGGAACAATAGATTTTCATGTTATTTGGTATGCACGTAGGTTGGACAGAGATGTACACACTGAAGTGCAAATTATGCAAATTCAGTGTGTTTGCGTGTGTGTGCGCGTGTGTGTATGTTTGTGTCACCGTGTGTGTATGTTTGTGTCACCGGATGCGTAAAGTCAGCCTAACTGTAGAACGCGTAGATGGATTGTAATGATATTTGGTATGTGGGTAGGTGTCGGGAGGAGAAAGGTCAAGGTCGATTTTGGGCCCCCTGGTATGTGTCACTGGAACTGCAATGGCGTATTTGTAAAAATGTTCTAAAGGAGAATAACTGAAGAAAGGAGCGATAGATTTTCATGTTATTTGGTATGCACGTAGGTTGGACAGAGATGTACACACTGAAGTGCAAATTATGCAAATTCAGTGTGTTTGCGTGTGTGTGCGCGTGTGTGTATGTTTGTGTCACCGTGTGTGTATGTTTGTGTCACCGGATGCGTAAAGTCAGCCTAACTGTAGAACGCGTAGATGGATTGTAATGATATTTGGTATGTGGGTAGGTGTCGGGAGGAGAAAGGTCAAGGTCGATTTTGGGCCCCCTGGTATGTGTCACTGGAACTGCAATGGCGTATTTGTAAAAATCTTTTAAGGAGAATAACTGACGAAAGGAGCGACAGATTTTCATGTTATTTACTATGCAGGTAGCTTAGACAGAGATGTACACAATGAACTGCAAATTATGCAAATTGGACCTAATTTGCATAAGTAATGAGGAAAATCTATATTTGTAGTGTTGTCCTTTGCATATTGTGGAACATTGGTACTTGTAGTAGCTATTTATTTAAGTGGGTCACTTCTCCTGGGTCCGACAGGTGTGGGTCATACCATTGAGCGATATAGAATGGGGGGGGAACTGGCTTGATAAAAAAACAAAGTTTCATGGAGATTTTGGGTCCTAAGACTCTTGTTGATATTTGAATTGATCTTTATTGATGTTTGGTATGTGGGAAGGTCTTGATGAGACCTCAAAATTATTAGATTTTTGGCCACCTATTGACTTGTTTTTAATGAAAAGGTGAAGGAAACTTTGTATATCGTGCAAATGTAAGGCTGCAGAGTGATTGTTGATTTGGAGTGACAACTTCCCTGGAGGGCATCTGTTTCTCTCACGACAAATCTCTCACACCTGACTAATAAGCCTACTATTAGGCTGGTTCCAATGGGAATGTGCTCCAAACTGCAAGAAGGGCAACTGGTCTTATTGTTATGAGATAAAGTGTTGTATTGCATTTGTTAATTATCTGATGTGTGTGATCATCTTCACAGGGCTCAGATGTTGCAGTAAAATGAAATTTCAGTCTTGCACTGTGTGTGCACTAGCTCTGGTACTGCAAGGTTGATTCTTTTTGTCTTCCAAGGTTAGACCAGAGTTGAACATGCCTCCTTGACCTTTCTGAGTCTTATGACAACTTTTCCCCTTCACTATGACAGGTGTGTCTGTCCCGTGGCCAGTGCACTAGTGGCAGTTATGCATCAGTCAGCAGTGCAACTGATTAATCAGTCTTAAGCAGTTCTTTTTATAGATTAATTCCTTCTGTCCACAGTAGAAGGTCCAGCTTCGTCCTTGATGGGACTTTAAGTGTCATTTATACAAGAAAGCAATTTTCCTCCAGAAGAATAGCATGAAATGGGTATTTTTCAAATGACTCCAGTAGGGATAGAGAAAAGGACATTTAGTATTACCATCTAAAACAAGCTTATCTTTACACTACCCTAACTAAACATGCTGAAACTGCACAATCATAACTCCGAGGACCTTATGTGGTTTACCAATGAAATTGGAATACTTAGACAGAAGACCAGGCAGTACATATTCCAATTACTCTGTAATTTGCAACTTTGAAAAAAACGAGTCTGCTTTGTTTGGAATTGGAGTGGTGCTAAAAATATTGTGATTGAAACCTTAAGGTTAGATAAACAGAAGAGGTTGCTGTTAAAATGCACTCCATCTTTTACAATCTTCAATCTATCTTGCGTAAGTACCGGTACTTGCATTAGATCAGTGAGAGCTGTTGTAAAAGATTTACTGCAGTCCTTCAAATGGGCCACCTTCCCTAATACCAGGTTATTGATTAATCTTCCTTAGTGCCTCAGATGGATTAGTTGTAGTTTAATCTTATGGTCAGGTTCTCACCTATGTAGGTCAACCCTCCATTTATGTTATCCTCAGGCATCTAAAGTTGCCATCATCCCACTTCATTTTCAAATAATGGACGGCTATATGTCAGTCTGCTCAATCGCTGTGTCTCTTTAGTGTGATGGATGGGCTCTGGATGCTATTTCAGACATTCATGATGTTCTGTTGAAAGGGGAATATGCAATGTCGGTCTGAGGAACCTTTTATTACTATGTTGTCAAACATTACAGCAGAATTGCCTTCAGTTAAAAAGCTTTACATGTGTATGTGAGTGACCTGTCTTTTGGTTTTTCATCACCTCTGTGAAAAACACCTGTGAAAATTTAAGTGTGCATGTTTGTCTATTTGTTTGTGTTTCTGCATGTTTTGGCCAGCAGTAATTTAAGAAGCTGTATGGATGGATTGTAAACTGTAATGATATTTGGTAGGTGAGTAGATTTGCATGATTAAGGCCACACCAAATTTTGGTTCTCGGATTCTCTCCTGTTTTTCCCAAACCCCAAAAAAGCTTAGGAAATAGTTACTTATAAAGCAGCTTCAAGCCACTCAATGATTTTCCAGTATAGCAAAATGCCCTAAATATGCCTTCATTTGGTTTTTGTCTGCCAATGTTTTCATATTCAGTGTTTATGATTTTTTCATGAATGACAGAAGTAAAAAATGTACTATTGATAATTTTCAACAAACAGGTGCATCTACGTACTGTACAATGGGAGTACCAGGATGAGTTGGATGTCTGAGAACCAACAACTTAATTTGGCGTGGCCTAATGATAAAATATTAACATGGGATTCTGCCAAAGGATAGGACTTTCACACATACCATAGGTATAATAAGGAGGAGCTTCAATTAAGATAGATTATACTAATCACAACCCTATTTTTTATTATCAATAAAAAAAGCAAGACCCCGTTCATATTAAATCGCGTAAATCGCGAAATCGCCGAAATCGCGATAATGTGGCTAGTATGAACGCTCCAAATCGCATTTGAAATCGCCCGAAATCGCTTTCAGCGAAACCACCTCCGGAGGTGGTTTACTCGCGATTTGCCTGCATTCCGACTTAGTATGAACGCTCGAAATCGCCTTGATGCGCGTTGGGCGCTTTGCTTTGCATATTGACCCTGTCATGGGTCAAGGGGTCATCTGCAAATTCAGTCTTTCCGCTCATCATACAATGTTCATCTACCTCCTAGCTTGTTGGAATATTACGCCAAATGTGGCGGAAATATGTCAGAATCAGGCAGCGATTTTGGCGTATGGAATGACGAAAACGCATGTACTGATGGCCATCTTCGGGGATGTGGGGTTTCAGAAGAAACTCAAGGGATCCCACCGCTGAAGTGGCGACTGCCTGAGTTGGCCAAATACGCGAAAACATGGAAGTAATGCTGCACTATTAAAGGTAAAAAACTCAAGATGAAGTACAAGAAGGTCATTGAACACAACAGTAAGAGTGGTGACAATCGAATAACGCGTCCGCCGTTTATCAAGCTGTTGGACGCGATTTTACAACTCGCGCTCGTTCGACCCCTGGTGTGAAGGAATGCGACTCAGGGCGATTTCGCGATTTGCGCGATTTAGTATGAACGGGGTCCAATTTACAAAAGCTGTAGATTTCTCAGGGAGGTATGAGGTTTCCGAACTCTTGCTGTTTCTGAAAGGCGTAATGAATGATTCAGTTGCCCTTGACCTACATACATAAATGGCAATATCCCCACTTCTCCTCATAAACACAGCTACTGAATCTGATAAAAGATGTATAGAACCTTCTCTAAATATCATTTGTGAGCAGTAGGTTTGTAAAGCATGTTCAACATGTAAGTGGGTCATTGTAGAAAGCCCCATCTCCTGCCTCCCCAGGGCCTGTCATTAGCACTGTGTCGTGACAAGTATAAAGCAGACTTGAGGTTGCACTAGACACTGATAGAATAAAAGGTTTCCACAGACCTAACAGATGCAGGTCAATAATTTGTGAGTTATAACAGATGAAATATGACTTGACCTCTTGTCATACAATATCTAAGTTTAGATAATCTTCAGACAGGTACAGTGTATGTGATAGGTTTGCTCCCCGTGGCTGGGATATTTTTCAGTCAGGGTCAGTGACCTTTGACTTGCTTCGTTAAAAGGAGCGTAGCTGTATTCCATTAGGTCAAACATTTATCTTCTTTGTACATGTGACACTGTGGATATGGGTCAGCGGGTTCTGTCCAATTCCCTTTGGACAGTTGGCCTGTCTGCACTGTAATTTGTTGGTAACTTGTGGGTAGTTTAGTAAGATTATAAGGTTAGGATAATGTCAGGGGGTAGTCATTAATACTGTGCTCTTGAACAGGTGTGATGTGCCCATTATGTGGAGGAGGAGGAAAGAATTGCTTTGATGCACCATAATGAGGGTAATTTTTGTCAGCCAATATCTAGCTTTAACTTACTAATACTAGAAATAGATGTCTAAAACACTTTTTTTTTTACAATATCGGTATTGAAACACCAGAAATCCAGGAATGTAAATTAATATTGCATTCATGATCAGATATCACTATGGTAATAAAAATTCACCAATTGATGTGTAGGAAAGCAATGCTGTGGCGTAACACACCAGGTTTGCACTGAACAATACAAGCCGCAAAACCAGACATTTATTTGATCTACTCACACCGGGAAGGACCCTTTACTCTTTTCAATAAGTGTGGTGGGTTCTTTCACATGCTCGAGATATGGCTCTCCTCAAACACGGGACCTCTGTTTAACATCCTATCCGAGGGACAGCTCTTACCGAAGCTAGGTACTCCTTTTCATTTGAGTGAAGGGAGAAAACGTGTGTAATGTGCCTTTCCCAATACCACAATGTCAAGGCATGTTAGGGGATTGGAACCCAGGACCACTGGGTTCTGGGCCAAATATCCTACCATTGCACTACATGACAGCACTTTCAGTTGACATGCAAAAGTTTAGAATTAGAAGCACATAAGAATATAAGGCTTAAAAAAAGTTAAAACTAAATAGATTTCATCAATTTCTACTGCTTTTCCCAATCCAGTGTTAAGCAAATGTATTTGTATCTATTTCCCCTGTAGGTAGATATCCCAATGCAGGTTCTGTTTGATGAAGCCAAACTGGCAGCAGGCCCTGCTGATGTCCAGTTGGTGGAAGAAAAGTGGCTGTTCCTGGAGGACCAGGTAAGGAACAGTGTTGGCTAAGGGACTGTACAATATTTAGCAGGGGAGGTGGCCAATCAGCAAAGGGGAAAAATTTAGTATGGGAGGAGGGCCAAGGAAAAATGTTTTGGCTTGGGGGGAGGGCCATGGAAACAATTTTGACCCAACCCCCCTGAATTTCATACAGTCCTTAAGGTGGGTTATAGATGTCACTAAACACACATGCGCACACACACACATGCACAGGTGAAGAGAAGATCCTAAAGGTAAAGATATTCAATCCCTGGCTGGAGGGAATGAATTCTAGAAGTTTGTATTGGTTTTATTGTGGCAAAAACAGTTGAACAAAGAAAGGAGGGATCCAGGTTGTGGATATTCCCATTGTGTGGACAGGTTACAGCTCATCGCACCATAGTGAGCTGAATGGAAACACCTGGTCTGGGTACATTTACTTACTAGCATCAAAATGTTACAGAGTATCAACTTAACGGCTCCATAACAAAATAAATGTCCGACTCCAACTCTTCCATGGTTCTTATTGTATGCTCAATATTACTTCTCAGCCCAGTGAGGTGCCTTAGGGAAGGGTAATTCGGTGTCTGACCTGTTTTATTTTCCCCCAGAATGGACAATATGTTATCAGTGGTTTGACTTTGTGGAGATGGAACTGAGCATAATATTTCATCAAGTGATCAACCTCCCAACAGCCCATTGCTTTGACCCGAAGTGCTACATTGTGGCAGTGAATTGCTGAGATAATGGAAGAGTCCACATTATCTCTTGACAGGCAGATATAACATGCAACAGATTTCATCAGGTTGATGCCTTCAACCCTTCAGCCCTTTCCTCTGTGATAAATCCTAAGTTCATGGGAGATTTGACTTATTCAAGTTATTGTTTTGAATTGTGAATTGGAGAATGACCAAGGTGACACAGCAGAAGGTCCAGACATTCAGTAACACCTGTCTGAGATGTATTCTTATAACATCAATTATTCAGACACAATTAGTAAATGAGCAAGTCAGCTAAGAGAAAAACAGGGCCCTTACACTTTTACAGTCACTAAACAGACCTCTGGTGAAGCGGGCATTCCTTCTCTTTCCGCAGTGAAGGGGTGCAAAATACTTCAGGTACAAAATGTCACTACCTGCTTCAACGTCTTTCTTACAAATTGTTATTACAGATTTCATCTGAGGCTGCAGGTCTTATTAAATCATGGGCTTTACAAAATAAGAAATTACAGGTTGATGTATGTTCCTCCCCAGGAAAAGAACTGGGCAGGTTCTTCTGCTTTTATCAAGCTCCTTATAGATTCTCTCAATCACGTATGACCTTGTAGTGTGCTGCAGAAGTGCTTGACAGTAAACACAAAGAGAAATGGCAATAACATGGCATGGGAACTTTGGACATCATCAAGCACTTCTCTATTGACAGTAAAAGTCAGCTAGTCTCAGCCATGATCTTACCTCTCTCAACAACTAAACCATGAGCAAAGAACATTGAAATATGGCCCTGTTTGTGGCAACACTTTTTTGTCACCTGTTATTATATCCTTAGAACAACAGAACCACATCGGTGTGACCCCCAAAAGGGGGTAATTTCCCCTTAACTCTCTTTGTCCCTGGGTATGGTGCAGACATTACACTGCTACTGTTCAAGGATGAAGACTCTATCTCACTCTACAATAAATATCTTCAAGTTTCTACTTCATTTTACCAGGAGAGCATGGCCTGTTTTTCAGGAAACCAGACAAATAACATTCCATAGTTACATTTTGATCATTAATTATAGCCAAATATTTTTAAAAAATTCCTCATGTCCTAATGAATTCCTGTTTTGATCACTTTAAATGTTTGTATAGCAAAAATGCAGACATTGATTACTTACCTCATGTTGATTGGGAGAAGACTGCAGTTTCTGTGCAGATGAAATAGCCAGCGTCTACTAACTGAGTGTATCCTTAACTTCTTCATTTTGTCAACTTTGATCCATGAGCAACAATATGTATTATACCAGTAGGTTCAAATACAAAAAGAAACTAGCAATTTCCCCCCAAAACTGACAAATACTTTTTAAGTTATCATATTCAATGGTGAATGTGATGTGAACATCTTAAATGCTACTTTTTAGTTGAGCAAGTAATGGCTCTAAAGCAACTGCCATGACGGGCTGTGTCCCTGCCCCTGGCTGGAGTGTAATATTTGCATGCACTGGGATGTACACTGCTTGGCATGGTGTGTCATGAATTAATTGTGAAGTCACTTTAGCTGGGCCAAGGTTGCTGCAGGACCAGAGTTAGTGTTCTTAGTGCTGAAGGTAACTTGGATCAAAGTGTGTGTGTTCAAACCTAAGAATAAACTTCTGCATGGTTTCTCAGTACAGTCCCTTCATTGTGAGCACACATGGCACTCTGTTAGGGAAAAACTGCAAAATGTTACATCAAATATGGACCATTGGTTAGTGACCAATCAAAATTGCACAAAGCTGTAAGGTACCATTATACAATAATTACATTGTGACCAAACATTGCTGCAAATTTGCTGGACAAACATAATTATGTGATTGGGAGCCTCCAACTTAAAATGTCGCACTTAGTCTAGCATTTTCCCTTCCACATATCTGGTCTACCCATTTACTGTCCAGAGGGCCTGTTCACTCACTCAAACATTTGCATAGCTCATCCAGCTCCAGATTCTTCTGTCTGATGAACCATACATATTGGAAGGTTGTCAGATATTACTGCAGTTAAAGGGATCTCCAAAGTGCTTACGGCACAACTGTAGACCATGGGAAAACTACTAATCAATGATGACAAAGCTCACAATACCAATTGTAACAGCAGTAGGCATAATCAAGTTGCTAAAATTCAGTGCTGGATTATTGAAAGTGTCCAATGATATCTTGCCATAAAGTTTTTGACAGTTAAGTTATTAGTGAAGGACCCAAGCTGTCAGCTAACCATGGCGTTAACTGTTATAGAGTAGTGCCGACTTCAGTCATAAACTCATGATTCATGTTTAAGTTGGCTCCAGCTTCTTGGTGCTGTTTCTGGCTGACCTAGATTCCTCTTCATGTGCCATCAGGGGCACAGTTGTGCAGACAATGTCAAACCTTACTGCCACCCTGGGACCAGCTTTCTGCAACATTGCTTGTAAGCCCAAATGGCTATTGATTTTCAGGTGAGGTTAAATCTCTCACCTAAATTGCTGGATTTTAGTAGGAGGCACAGCTGACAGGGGGCACACTTTCACAAGCATATTGCTTTTCAGGGGAACAACTTTCTCATCCCACCTGGTATTAAAGGCTGCTGTAATCTCTTACATCGTCAGAAGGGATTAGACGTCTGACACTGGAAATTTAGGTCACAGACTGCCTGAAGCAAGATCCATATATTTCAACATTATCTGATGTGGTTGCCTAAATGTACCAGACCTACCAGAAGACCAATGGAACATGTGTAGAGCCTCAGGTGTCCGCCTTTCCCTATCATGTCACCCGTCACTTCATGTGTGGGATAACTCTGATTCTACATGGAAGACTCCATGTCCAAACTTAAACTGCAAATCGCTTTTGAATAGGTGATGACAGTATTATTGCCCTCCTGTAAATCTCTTCATCTAATGCCTCATCAGGCATAATTATAGTCACTCAGAGGATGTATCGATTGCCAGACTGCATTAGAGTTATGATATTCTAAGATCTTGGTAGATGGCAATAGGAGTGTATACAGTTTGCCAACAGTGGGAATGCAGTCACATAAAAAAAACCTCTCCCAGGGTCAGTACTTGCACTCTTTATTGCCTTCGCTGAGAAAGTTATGCTTTTACTGCCGTGCGGTCCCCTTGCTGCTATTACTTAAGTTTTAGGTAACAGTAGGGGCTTTTTTTGTTGAAAAGTTTGGAAGGGAATAACTTGAGAAAGGTTTGACAGATCATCATGATTTTTGGCATGTTAGGTACTTAAGTAATGATTGCATTAGTCAGATGCTTGATTAGTATGCAAATCAGAATCCACCTTGCATAATCAATGAGATTTTACAGATCTTCTGCATTCCATGATAGGACTTTCAAACGTATGACATAGGTAACTTAAAAAGACGCGAATGAGCCTAATTTGCATAAATGATGAGAAAATGTTATAATACCATGGATGATAGTAACTGTTGTAAATGGTGGCAATGTCATACTTGCTGTGTTTGGAAGTTAGGTAAGAATTGCTGATTTATATATGAATTGTTGATAGGAATGGACAGAGTCACTCAATGGTTTTGAAACTCAACACAACTACAAACTTTACTTGGACAACAGTTGTTACATTAGATCACCACAGAGTTATCTAAATTCCCCTGGTGACCTGTCCTACTTAAGCCAATGATAAATCAGCAAAAAGCAAGAAGGGACATAGGAAGGCTGGCTTACTGGGGTTATCTGGATCCATTTGTATGGCTTTAAGCTGACAGATGCTCACTATAGATACTTGCTGGTAAACTGGGGGAGGTTGTCATCAGCACAAAGACTTTGTGATGACACTTTTTATGGGAGACACTCTCCTTTCCCATTCCCACCCATGTGAATTTAGGGACCAAACAAGTTCCTTTGAAAATGCACAATAAGTCATATCAAGGAGGTTATACCCCCTGATGCCTGTAGAAGATATGAATATAACATTTTTTCTTTAGTCTCATAATTGATGGTGGAAGCAGGATGTCAGATTATTACATCGGTATCACCAAGTGCCCCTCCAGAGCTGCAGGAACAATCAGCCTCCGGGCACATCCTGAGAGAACATAACTAGTCTCACTTCCGTCCTTCCCAGGGGGTAGTGAGCGAGAACGGATCCTTTATTGCAGGGATGGAAGGTATCCTGACTGATGAGGAAGTCTATGAGTCCTTTAAGGTAGGAGCAGTGTAAAATATTTTGCTCTCACACATGTAACACAAAAGTGTTTACATATCAGTTTTTCACCATTGGTTGGTTTGTCTTTGTAAGTCTTACGAAGACAAACCAGTAGTGGCAAGATATTGGACACTGCAGAACAAGGGGCATTTCAGAACATTACAGAAAATATTACAAAACTGCCAGATAACAATTTAGATTGTGCTACTGCTTTGATGATCTTTCAATTGTCTTTTGATTAATAAATGTCTGAATTTGATTCATATGCTATGTTTATTTTTAGTAATATTTGCTAGTGAGTACTGTTTGAGAAGTAAGTTGTAACCAAGGTTTGCTTGTGGCAGGTTCTGTGCATGACTGAGGTAGAGTTCAGGGAACATCAAGAGAAGGAAGGATGGAGTGATAGTGACAGTGAGGAGGAGGAGGAGGAAAGGTCACTTTCCTATGGTAGGCTGTAGCAAATTTACAATCCATGAGCTTTGTAAACAATTATCCATGAAAATTACAAGTCAGTCAATATAGGGTTATAGTCAATATTGATCAAACCTAATCTGTTGTTACATCTGGGTGGAGTTGATGGAAATTAATATTTACAAATGACAACAATAGAGTAAAACTGGGATCGATCATATGACAAGGTCCTTCTGCACATGCACAAAGATCTGACCCTTGAACAAAAATCGTCATATTCAAATATGTGACAGTCACGGCTTTTGTGAGACTTGTTATAAAACATCTGTAACAGACATGAATCTACAATATAATGATTTGGTTGAAGTACTTGTAATCCTATTCTGTTCTGCCACTGCTTCCTTTGTTGCCCACAGAGAAGCTGTCAGACCTGCCGGAGGCCTGGAGGCGTCTGCTCGCTGCAGCTGCCAGGTGTTGCATGAGAAAATACAGAAACAGTTTACAGGAAAACGAACAACTACTAATAAAAGAGAACTGGGAAAAACTGAGCAAACGCCAGCAATGGTCTTTACTGGTTTGTTATGGTCAGCAGAAGCTGCTCAATAGGATTATAATCTCTTGTTTATCAGAAGAAAGTTAGTAGAAAAAGTTTTAGGTTGATCTGAATCTGTAGGATCAAGATGTCAGCTACATGTACTTGAATGTGTAATGAAATATGGTGCCCATAAGTGAGCTACCAGTCTATAAATTGTGATCCATTTCGGTAGGGTGAGTAATTATACATGACTATAAACGATGTATATGAAAATATGACACGAGCATGAAGGTTGATACATTGTATTATTACCTTTAGTGTCTCCCAACTGTTAAATAGACCCCTTTCCAAACTCTGGTGCGTTTGATGTAAATTTTATAACATTGTTATGTACACTGTTTTACCGCCCATCCCTTGTTTTTGCTCAATGCACCAGTCTGGACAGGGGTCTATTCCGGCACAGCCCTCTCCACTTGTTCCCTGGGGCTGTGATCGCTTGATGGCCCCAGACTGTTGATTGTGAAAATGTGACGACCTATATCATTGAAGTAATCACACAAGTCTACACAAGTCGTTTCCTTTATCAGCAGTGTCTGCAGCTTATTCAACTTCTGCAGAAGATTTATGTAGCCTCAACCATTGGGTAACATTCACCATTTTATTTCAGATATGATCAGTCATCTAAATCCCCCCTGACATACCTTGTAGTCCATTTAAAAGGAGTCTTGCAATGAAGAGCAGCAACGGCTTCAAAGTGCTGATTCGAAGGTCAAACGCAATTGAAAATTGGATACTGGCAATGGGAGCAAATTACAACAAATGACTTGGACGCTGTTGTGGGTAGGCTGTTAATCCCTTCATCAAAAGATGCTGTTGTAGGCAAGGAGAGAAAAAAGCAAACAAGACTCTATCTATGTAGGCCAAGGTTAGCTCTAAATTGGACATTCAAAAAGAAGCAGCTGCAATTTGAAACATGACAGGAACATTTCTTTATTTCAAATGATGAGGTGCGTCAAATTGTCGGCGAGCTTCTTTAGCAGGTAATATTTTTTAAATCAAATTTTATCCCTCTGTGCTCTCTCATACATGTAATGAGCTTGGATATTGAATTTCATCATCATCATTATAAAAACGGTAAACCATAATCAACTTGGAAAAGAGTGGAGTGAAGGTTCCTTGGCTTCTCTTATATTACCTTCGCACAGCCTGTCAGGTTTTCTGCACTTTACTTTTTAGAAGTTGAAATGGCTCCCCTGGATCTAATGTTGACTGTACTTTTCGATTTACATTTCAATTCTGTGAAGTTCAGCTTCTTTATGGTGGGATAAGGAACATGTATTTTTTGCAAGGAACATGCCTTTATTGAGGTGATAAAGGTGGATGGTGTACTTGCAGGGCTGCTTCTATATACCAGTTTGGAACATGAAAAATGCCTTGATGACACAGCCATGTTTCTTTGTTTCTTTTGATCCAGACTGATGATAAAGAAATCTGGTCTCGATGTGATTACCCAGCTAATGAGCCACTGAAATGAATACAACTGAAGTATGTAATATCAATATCATCAGCTAAAGATGCTTTGAACTGATATGTTTCAATGTATCAATTTGAAAAGCCATGGGTATACATTATATATAATTAGGTAGCGTATATACATTGTAGATGATGTCCTTCTTTTGTTGCCTGCTACAGATTTTTTTTAGACAAAGAAATGTTTTGATGATACTGACTTGTCCATTTATTCCTTTTGACTAACAAACTGAATCTACCATGTATTTCCCACCAGCTAAATATGTCAATAGACTTTGTGATACAGACATTGAGCATAACTATCTCGGTCTTTGTAATAGAAAGTTTGAAATCAGACATCCACATGATAGTACTTTCCAATTCACACTTGAGATGTTAAAGCCATAGCTATATATTATATATATAGGGCGAAAAAAAATGTTAAAAACAGATAATAAAAAATGTTTTGCAAATAGTCTGGGGTGAAGATAAGGGTTTACATAACATACATGTAAAGTGTAAGAGGATTATTCGAATTTCAGCTTTGTATGGCTAATTTTATGCAATGCACCCCTTTCTTTGATCTACATGTAGTACTATAATTTCAGTAACAAAATTACCTTTTGCCATGTAATATATGGATTGATATTGAGAAATAGTTTTGATAAATGAAAAGTTATAACTTATGATCCATATGACCACACTTTTTAGGTATGTGAAGGCCTTTATAATCTATTTTGGTGGCTATTGAGTTTTACAACTGAACAAATAGTAAAATTGGGAGTTAGAATTTGTGAATGGGAATAGTGACCCACTTTTGGGAAAAACAGGACAGGACATTAGAAACAAATTAAATTGGCGTGGCCTAATTACATAATGCAAACTATTGGGTGATTTCTATAGTAAGGTATGGGGTCGTTGAATTCTTGTTTTCATATAAAAAAGTAAGAGTAATGAAACACCATCAAATGTTTTGATTGTTTGTCAAGGTTATTATCTCCATGAACAATGGAGATATAGTTTTGGGTGTGTCTGTATGTGTGTGTTTGTGTTTCCGCACTACTGTAGTCAGCATAACTCAAGAACCTCTTGATGGATTACGATATTTGGTATGTGGGCAGGTGTTATGAAGCCGAAAGTCAAGGTTGATTTTGGGCCCCCTGGTATGTGACCTTGGTACTGCAGCAGAACTTCCGTTTTTGTATCTTTTGACCTTGACGTGCTATGGTCTTGATTTTCGGGTGGCTGATAGCTTGTGATGCAGAGGCAGAGTGATGAGGTGAAGTAGCAGGAGTTCAAAGAAACACAGAAATTCACTGCGTTTCATGCAAAGTCACTCATCCATCTTACTTCTTCATAATCTGGAAGAAACCGGTATCTGATATGCACTGTTGTATTTGGTTTGTTGGTTTGTTGGTTGGCCAAGTTTCACTGTTATATTTATGTTACATGTAGTTCAGTGTGTGTTGAGTTTTCAGCAGAGTTGGGTGGAGACAGGAACATGGTGGAGGGTTCCAGCAGCTGGAACATACATGTAGGTCCAGATTTCCCACCCCATTTCATCTGTTTTAGACAGGCCCACATGGACCGGAAGAAGAACCAGCTGAGCATGCCACTGCCATGAAATATCTCAGTGCACCATGCCCTCTGATGTTGACAGCTTTATAGCAGTGGCACAGAACATGTGCAGGAATACCAGTATAGGGTCATTGCCCTACTCGTTCTGCTCCAGTTGGCTGAGTAACAAGCTACAGATCAGATAATTGGTATCTGGGACCAAGACTCACTGGTGGTGGTAAGGTTGATTATTCTAATCAATGACCAAATAGACCAAGTACCAGAGTGTATATATGGACAGTAGAAATGCCCTTTGACTTTTTGAGCAATTTGTACAAATTATTTAAAGGATACAAAACATTATGACCCACAACTAAAAGGAAAAAGTCATCAGTCATCATTATTTGATCAGTCCCAATTCAGTTGACTGTGCAACTCTTGCTTTGATTCAGCAGAACAAATACTGCAGACACGTTTTAGAAATACTGTTTTCCCTACCTTCCAACCAGCATTTTCTTTCCATCCCACTTATTGTTTAGGAGCTCATGTTGCAAATTTTCATTGTTGAATCTGTCATTTTTAAGGTTATTAAAACACATTTTCATCAATTTCATGTCATGAAGCTCAGATTTTTTGGACGGATTGGGCAAACTTTTTGTGCAATCCCAACAAGCAAATTTCCGCCCTGGACAGAGGGACAGGTCCTGGAGACAGCCCTACCAATGCCAGGTTTTCATAACCTTTTAGCTCTTTTAAATTTGTCAGTGCAAGCTCTCTGGGGTTTCGTTGTCCATCAAACTGGGAACAAAAGTTCAATTATCCCATGTGCTCCAAGAAATACCAGACCAAGTTTAAAGAGAATGCATGTTGACAACTTCTAATTCCTAATCTTACTACTAGACCATGTTTCCAGAAATGACAGACACAGACTGTAAGCCATCAACACTTTATTCACCATCTGCTACAAAAGGACAGTTGTCTCAGACCAAGGAGCTTTTATTAAAACCTCATTGCTCAGACATCATGAAGGGTATGTGCTGCTTGAGAGAGCAGGAATACATTATACATTTACCTTTCCAGGTGCAACAGAAATTACTCAATTCCTGTACAAAAATATTTCTCATGTCAAAAATGAGGTATCTATAATTAACTTCAAATAAATCACCTGATCAAAGGGACAGTGTTAGCTGGAAGGAGCTTTAGGGGGTCAGGTTGACAGTTATTTAACAATAAATACATGTATTGACATTTGTATAGAACATAAAACTTATCTTATTATTTTATCCTGCCATATATAACTTTCATAATACATGTAACTCAGACAAAACAAGTTCATCAAATTTTATCAAGGTTACCAGGTATATTGTATCATAACCCCATAAAACTTCTTCACTAGTTGGCTAAAAACAGGTATGCCTTTCAAAGGCAAATTCTATTTTTAAAAATCCCTCATACATGTACATGTAGTTGTCAAGGCCAAACCATTCTACTTGGTATGTTCTCTTTCCTCCATCTCTATATCATCCAATTGCAGAAGCAAGTAAATGATTTGATATGGCCTGAACAAATACATTTGTCAATTAAGACAGGTTATGTGCCATCATCACATAGTACACATACATACAACTATTTTCACATTGCTTGTTCTTCACCCTTCAATCTGTTCAAACATCATC
The DNA here is from genome assembly GCF_035083965.1 of Branchiostoma lanceolatum. Lineage (NCBI taxonomy): Eukaryota > Metazoa > Chordata > Leptocardii > Amphioxiformes > Branchiostomatidae > Branchiostoma > Branchiostoma lanceolatum. The sequence continues at coordinate 21,517,952 of NC_089725.1, read as the reverse complement.
ACAGAAATAGCTTGAACTTCATCAAGCTGCAAAGGATGCAAGTTTACAGTCTTTGGCGTTTCTGATGAGAACTTATTATGCGGAGAAAACGTCCAGTACACAAAGGAAAATGTCCACACTTCTGTGAATAGAGCCAGGCTCGTTACTGCCAGGCTGTCTGGAAATTGTGAAAATTCATGTTACTTTCTGCTGTCCAAAACAAAATGCACTTGATACATGATAACAACAACAACCTCAATTGGACAGGCAACATTTTGACATGCTTTCTGAGATTGCTCTTGTCAATAAGCAAAACAAAAAGTGAGTAAAAGCGAAAACATGAATCATGCATGAATTTCAAGCTTTTTCTTTCAAAGTCAATTTTGTTGCCATGATTAAAGATACTATCCTTTTGAGCATAAGTGTCATGAATCAGGATTTCCTGACATAACCAAATCTGATGTGATGACAGCAGGAAGAGCATGTTTCATTTCACCTGTGGAAAGGAGTGTTTCTGCACTGTGTCTCACTTGAACAAATCTATGGGTGTCATCAATAACAATCAGTAAAGCGTCAAACCAAATGCAATGTACAAGCTTTTAAAAAGTGAACACATCTTAGCCCTACTCTTATCTCTATGAAAGCCACTTTCACAATTTACTCCTACTTCTCACAACATTATCACATTTAAGTACAATTATTATAGCTACCCTGGCTCCCAACCACATCCCAAGTTAGCTTGTCTTGTTTGACAGGAAAATATACACCACTATGTCTAAAATAAAGGTTAACAGTATTTACAAGACTACAAAACATTTGTCCCAATCAGGCTGAAGGTACATTGTAGATCAAAATTATGCATGTTGACCACAAGTACAAAAGACATGGTAAGAAATCTATCACTGTTCAATAGTCCATAAACATCTACTGAGTTATTTGCCACAAAGTGTTGACACACTACATCCAACAGCAATCTATCAGACTGGGGTTAGGTATGGTTGGTATTGGACACTAAACCTGGGATGGTTATGTCTGATACCATCTACCAGCCAAACTGACCGGTTCAGTTCAGGCTGGCACCAACACAGAGAGGGGCTGGGGACAAGGGAAACAGGTTAGCTTGAACCAAACAGCTGCCCTACCCCAGGACTGTGGAAATCTTTTGAAGAACTACTCATGGCCAAAACCAAGGAGTGTGCATGTTCTTGACAATAAGATCCAAATGGTCTCAAAACATGCTAGGTACATGTAAAAGGAGATGCATGTGTGTGTTACAGTCACTTAGAAGTAATCAGTGTCATTTTTGATGATTACACTATGTAACTAATAACAATGCTGTGAAGGAAAATCACATTTTGGCTAAGACTATTGGGTTGCTGCATCTGAGATAAGTAAATTAATAACGGAATGAGTACTAGTAACGAACATCTTACATTATTTTGACTCTCATAATATCAAAAAAGGGACCACGTTTTCAAAATTTGTACATGCCAAAAACCATGTTTTGAAGGGCCACCTATACCTGCGATTCAGCATAGGACTGATACTTTGTACAACAGTTTATAGACAATGACAACACTTTACATAGCATGCTTTATAGAAAAAGCCCAGCACACATTTCTCCAGTACTTTGTACTCTTCTGTGCTGACTTCAATCATACAAACATTAAACTCTTTTTTATTTACTTCCACAATTCTGTAGGCACTTTGTGCCTACTCCTGCAACATTTTCCAATCGTGAGCTTCACTGCATCAATCACCATTCCCGACATGCAGCTTTCTTTGCCAATTGAATCTTTTCACATTGGTGTATACTGTCCCAAACTTGATGACGTTGGTGAATGATAACAGAACATGCATTGCTGACAAAGACAATCTTAAGCTAAGCTCAAAATCACTGTACAGCTGGTACAAAAAGTATCTGCAGTACAAAAGGATGGTGCAGTAGTGTTTCTGTGGTGTGCAGACACATCAAAGCCCACTAGTAGCTGCACAGTATATACAATCATACATCCACTGACTTCATGCATGAGTTGTCTCCATGTCCAGGAAGGCCTGGTGGAATGACTGCTTTAGGAGATTCTTCAGCTGAGACTCCTCTGCTAATCTCTGGGCATGATCTAACTCAGACTCAAAGTTCTTCCTCTGACCAGGGACTACCTCCTCCAATGGCTGCTGCTTAGCAGTGTCTATGTACAACATGGTTTGATCGATACTGTCAGTGGCACTGAGCATTCCAGGCAAGAAGTTGGAGTCAGTGCTTGTGTTGACGGTAGGCTCCTGGCTGCCATCATACTCTTCCAACAGGCATGCTGCCATGTCGGTGATCTCCTGTGTAAATGGAGACAGTGGGTCCAGATCTATGGTGTCTGTCAGATCTACAGGATCTTCCTGGAACTTTCCCCCAGTTTCCATGGTCTGCCCAGGGATGGCAGGAGCTGCAGGGGAGTTGGGAGGGGTGTCCTCGGAGAGAAGCATGCTTGTCAGCAACTGGGCCTTGGCTGCTTTGGACTGCTTTCTGGCTTCCACAATCTCCAGCCTGGACATTTTCTCAGTGACGCAGGAATCTGGCCTGCCCTGTTGCCCTGCCCATGGCCCCTGGGGTGGGGGTGACTGCCCGTCCTTCTGCATCGGCTGCTGGCCATTCTTACTACTGTTGATCAGCTGAGACAGCAGCTGGGCTTTCCCAGGACCAAGAAGCCTGGTCTTCTCAGGGTCAGCAAGCATCCTTTCCAAGTTTTCTTGAGCCCCACGATACTCATCCAGCGTTCTCCTCTTGCCAGTCAGCAGGCTGGTGAGGAGGGGGTGCTTGGCATGCTTCCTCCTGAGGGACTCGCTGATGTGCCCGTTTGTGTTGTCACTTGTCGGCTGGCCAGACTCTGGCGGCTGAGACTGTACTGTAGCACTGACTGCTGCCATGGCTGGTCTGGAGGGCTGTTGCACAGGGGGAACATGGGCAGTTGGGACAGGGCTGCTCGTATCACAAAACGGGTAGACTTGGCTGGCTACTCTAGGTGATTGAGAAGTTGTTAGGGGTGGCGACATGGTAGATGTTATGGTGACTGGATTTCCACAAGCCCATGTACTAATGCCACTGCTGCTGTTCTTCAGCCCATTCACTCCATTTGGGACGTTGTTTTGGTGTTGGTTAATGATAAGAGGCTGATGACTGCTGGTGGACATGTTGCACACATTTACGCCAGGGCTCCAGGATTGTGGAGTGGGTGCCTTGTCAACAGCTGGACTACTGGAGTTCAGTCTCGGTTGCTGGATGCCAGACATGTTACTGAAGTTGTTCATCATACTGTTCGGAGTGTGCTGTTCAGCACATGCAGTGATGTTTCTGTGTGCCAGGGTGCTGCTGTGCTGCTGGGTGTTGGCCATGGTGTTGAGAATGCCACCCATGTCTGAAGCCAGCATCTGTACTCCTGAAACCTGGGTGAATGTTGGCACATTGGCAGACACAGAGTTGGGAATGTTGGGCATGGAGGAGACATTCACACTACTGCTGATAACTGGTGATGCATTCTGTGCACTTGTAGGCACTTTATTGAAGGCCTGTTGCTGCTCCAGCTCAGCCAACTTGACCATATATTCCAGCTCTGTCATCCCCTGTGGGACTTCCTGTTTGACGTGCGGTTGTTGTAGGGTGCAGTCAGAGTCTGGCACATCACTGATGGTGGGGTAACTTGTTCTGCCTTTCACGGCTGTTGCAGTCAGGCCTGACACCAGCTGGTTGACCATGGTAGCAGCTCCTGCCATGTGTGGCATCTGAGCCTGAACACCTGATGACAAGAAGACATTTTGGATGACAACGGGATTGGACCCATGCCCGGAGGCGAAGGCCTGTGATGCAGCTGACTGGAGCATGTTCAGGATCTGGTCTGTTGGTGTGTTTGTTGTGGGCTGTTGGCATGGCTCGTTAGATGTGCTGATGTTGGCGGCCATGTTCTCATCACCTTGTGACTCAGACTGAGCAATGTCCAGCAAGTCCTCAAATATCATGTCTACGTCATCCTCTGCAAAGTACTCACTTCCCTCCAGGCCCCGTCCATTTGTGTTCCCAAACTGACCACTCTGTATCCCCATAGAGCTTGGTTGCCCACACTGAAAACTGTCCGGCAGATCAGCTTCAACCTTAGGAGCCTGCATCCCATAGCCTGCCAAGTCTGACTGTTTCTGCATGTTTGTACTGTTGCCAAAGTCATTTCTCCAGATGGCCTGGCCATTGTTAAACACTCCCAAGTCTGCTTGGGTGGAGTCTGGGGCATTGTCCACATCCATGGACTCGTCACACTGAAACGACGAAGCATTGTTCATGCTGCTGGGGGAGCCAGCAGAGGTAGAGGAGGACACAGACTGTGGTGAGTCTGCTGCAGCAGTAGGGGAGGAGACTGCAAGTATGTTGTTCTGCGACTCAGACCTTTGGGCGGACCCAGGGCTGAACTGGACACTACTTGCTGGACTGACTGGTGGAACTGAGGGCACAGGCTTCGTGTTGTAGCATGAGCCACATGGGGAGGGAACACTGCTCGGAGAGGCAGCCACAGAGCTGCTTGGGCTTGGCAGACAGGGAGTGGATGGGGGCTGACTTGGTTGCACAGAGAATGGTCCTGGTGAGAAGGACAGGTTGGAGCTACCAGGACTCATGCTCATCATGCTACCAGGAGAGTGAGAAACAGAACCTGGGGATTGTGGGATGGATGGTGCTGGGGAGTTGACGGAGCTCTGTGGGGAGAGCGGGATGGGAGACATGGCCTCTCCACAGGTACAGCCCGTGGGGTGGCCAGACTTCTCTACACTCTTGTTTTCCTCCACAGTGGCTCGCCTTGCCTCGTTCTCACTCACCACATAATTCATGCACACCACGTACTGTGCATCGCCGCCTGTGTTGTAGATAATGGTGGCTCTGGTCTGCAACCAGATCCAATCTCCCAGCTTCCCCATGAAGCGGTAGTACTTGCTAGTAGACTGCCCAGCATGGATCACTGTAGAGGGGAAACAGCAACAACACTGTTAATGTCTGTGGCTGCTCAATGACAGCTCACTTTGTCTGTGGCTCTATTTACCCTTGATAGCTCATTTGCCACTTCTCATGAAGGTCACTTCACAGTGTAGGTCACCATTAAGGTCCTCCCAGGACCTTACTTCACCCCAGTTTTCACATGTGCAATTAAATTTGCATTGAGCTCGGTCAAAAGACACTGCAGCGCTCCTATTTTTCAGACCAAGACAAATAGTTTATTCATTCACCAGTACTCTCAGGTCTCCATCATGGTACACCTTCTGTACAGTACCCAGCTGGCCTTGGGTCTACCACAAACTATAATGAAAGGTTGCAGGAAAGTGGTACGTGTATTTGGTAACTTTTGGGCGGTACAGCCTTACAATCATAAATTAGTATTAGCACTTTTAATGCTAACATTAAGCAGGTACAATTACAATTATGATATTGATTAATTACAATATTAGACAAAGGGAAAATCACATCCAACCAACCTTTAATGATCTGATGACCCACTTTCCCAGCAAATTGCCCTTCATTGACCTGACCATACATGTAATCTATGACTAGCTTAGCATTGATTTTCACTTACTCTGGCATCGGGAAAGGCCTGTGTGCACAAATATGTACTTTGACCACTCTGAAAGTCCATGACCTGCTGTGCCCTCCCCTATCCTAATTTATTCAGGAGAGTGACTAAGCACTGTAGCAACCTTGACCCATTTAAGTCAATGGAGACTACGTAGCAACATACACGTAGCAACATACACACGACATAGCATTATGAATCATGGGTAATTCCAAACAAAAAACAACATCAACACCTGGATCATATGTTGAGAAAATAGAATTGAAATCAATTTAAAGCCTCTCATTACACCTTTTACATCTTAATTGATCTGCCCACCTCATTGAGTTTGCAAGCACAAGAGGCCAAACCCAGCTATTCAAGTACAGTGAAAGAAAAAGTGCCAGGTACTGTCAGAGCCCTGCCCTTTATACATAAGCATCAGCAAAGTTGGAAAACTATTCACTGTTACCAAATTTATGATCATTCACACAAAAACTATCATGAATCTTTTGAGAGAGAAAAAAAGAAATTCCCTTATCTGTAAACTGTACAATCTGCCGTATCCCCATGTTATTTCCCACCTTGTGTCTACAGCTAAAGTTGTGCTACCTGCACATGCTGCTGCATGCCCTGACAGCTACAGCGGTGACATGAGGACAGATAGAAGAAAGTCAGCTGAGGTGAAGGCCTGCTATATTGTGAGCCTTTAGCCTTGGCCTGAATTTGGGAATGCCTTGTGAAGGGCAATTGTAATCAAACAAATTTTTTTCAAAAGGGCTGAAACGAATTATTGTCCTGTTTTCCTTCAGTTTATTTATCTGGTGATTACTTGGTAACGGCTGCTTTGTAAGCTGCCTGTCACTGACATCATGTGACGCATGACCAAGCCAGGTGAAAACACATCCACACCTATAACCTGACCTACTTTCTAGACCATCTGCTTTACAGCCAATTGATCTGCCTGACATGGATAATGGGACAAGTCAGAGGAAATCTACCAAATATGGGAGATTATCACCAAGTTTTTCTCCAAAGCAGCAACAGATGAATAACTTCCAGCTGGTAATTAATCCCTCTGTGGCTCTAACTCTGTGGGTCAACGGTACCAAGTGGCCTACAGTACCAAGAGTCAGCAGGAATTCACGAGGTCACTCATTGACGTCTCTGGTCAATTACAACATACACGTATTGGACACAATTAACTTTTGATTACTGGATGTGAGAGAGGGACACTGCAGGTTCCACTCAGAGGAAGTAATTTAAAGTATTCAAACACCGGTGTACCTGTCTGGATATGGTCACTGTGCAGTTAAGTCTCACTCACTGCTATGACAGCAAGCAACTTGATCCCCACTGTTGTCTAGGAGCCAGTGGTGGGCCACTTACATGTACTTACAAATGGGAAATGTCAATAGGCCTACATGTGGGTGGTGCTACATACTGGGTTACTGGTCATCTGAGGTGAGGGACCCCCATTCACACAACCTCTTGTTACCCATTATTCAGGTCGCACAGTGCATGACCCCAAGTAACTCCCTCAAATCTAGGTCAAGGTTCTCATGTTCTCATACTGTGGCTTTTGACCAGGATGTGGGAGGTATACTTAGCATACTAACTATCCATGAGAAATGTCTGGTATGTTATACACTGAGTAATGGTGCTTTCAAATGACCATACCAGTTTGCCAGCCTTCCTCCTGGCACTAATTCAATCACCACCCTCGGTTTTCAATCATGTTTAAGAAGAAGGTGGTGGTGATGTTTAGAGGATCTATTTTGACCGCCTGAGTGTCTTAATGAAAAATGGAGATACATTCCGAAGGGTACACTTATTTGTTCGAAATGAGGACAGACATAATCCTCAAGCAACGGTGTGTAACTATGCTTGACGGAATACAACACAAATACAACACTTTCTACACTAGACGTTTACAGCACAATTTCATCACTATTTTCATCTTAAAAAGGTTTGCGAAACTAAGACAACTAAAGTACTAGACACTGTGAAGAAAAGGGAATATGAAAGAGATGTGTGGCAGCCCTTTCTATCAAAAACAAGGATGTAAAATTTAGATGACAGAGTAGATGAAAAAAGTAGAGAGAATTTCAAATAAATTCTATTCACAAGCACATTTTGGGGATTATCAATATTATAAAGTATCTGCTATTGCTTTAATAAAAAGGGAATACCGAAACACATAATGAGCTAAGTAAACAAGTGAAAACCCTGGGCAAGAGTATTACTTACAATGTTGGTGACAGTTGCTGACTTTGTGGGCATCTAAAGGGTTATGGAACTGGTACGCTGTCTTCCCTACCACCTCCTCAGGATCATAGCCAACAAGTGTCATAATCCTGGAAATAAACAAGAGTGACTGTGACGTGGCTGGCCATCGTACATGCGCACATGTATGTGTGTGTCGCAGTTTTACTTGCAAACTGCTTTAAATCCTACTCCCTACACTTGACTGACAGCACTAGTCTAACAAAAACAGAGACTACAACGTTATAGTAAGGACATCTTCCACCTGACTGACCTGGTGTCACAGTAGGTGAATCTCATGTCCAGGCTGTGGCGGCTCATGAACATGTTCCCTTCAATCCTGATCTCCACGATGCCCAGGGGCAGCAGGGGCTTACACAGGCACGTCATTCCCTCCACCTGGTATTTGTTCCCCACCTGTCGCAGCCTCAGCCGCCCTGACCACTGTACAACCTGGCAGGAAGACACCTTAACGTAAGCATGATGGAGCAATACATGACTCGTGGTTTTTAATCTCTTTTGGAACGTCACTAACAACTGGATTTGGGTTTAAATGGACATTTCAGGGGTTCTCACCCAAAATGGGGGGTGAAAAGGAGGGGAAAGTCACTCTTTTTAACCCACTTTTCACTCCTTGGGTCCTGGTAAAGTGGAATAAGGACCTCCAAAACATCCGTTTAACCCCAAATCCAGTTGGTAATGGTAGTGTATGGTAACCACAAAAGGTGTTTTTCCATTTGATCTAAGATCAAATCTATCCATGAGATGACTGTGAACTTCAAGTCACTTGCTTCACAATTGCAACATCCTTTTCCTAGTCAATAAACTTGGAAAGTATTAAGTACTAAATATTGAAGTTTCAGTGGGTTCTTACAGAAAGACTTACCATGTAATCAAAGGACCGAGCTTTGCTTCCAGGCCTTTTCGGCAGACAGGATTTCATCCGCACAATGAATGAGCGATCTTGTGTGATGGACTGGCCTGACTCTTTCAGAGCATCAACTGCAGAGAAAAGGATTTAATAGCCACATATGAACATCACTGCCATTGGTACATAAAAACAAAGATACCCCTTAAATAAATGAATAAAATACCCCTTAAAGACAACCAGATAATCAAGATGTGAGGATACTTACATTCACTCATGCTATCTGTGTCCATATCCACATCCATGGCCAGCAGGTCAGTCTGGGTGAGGTCGGGGACAGGAGCACCGACCGTTGTCTTGTCTTCAGGGTTGTAGACCATCTGTTCCATGATGGTTTTGTGGTCACGGGGATGGAGAAACTGCAGAATGTTCTCCCCTATCATGTGTGCCTGGAAAATCACAAGGTATGGTTTGGAATGTAAGCAATAAAAATCAAAGGTGACTGGGCTCCATGGGCCATGTTTTCAGTGTCAGTGACTAAACTGACTAATGTCAATTGCAGTATTCTAACAAGCCTTTGGGTATACTTACATATTTTGATACCAGCAATTTGAATAACAAACTTTCTTAACAATCAAATCTTCTATGGGGTGAGGGATAACAATACATCTTAGCATCATCTTCTAAAGGTCATTGAACTGTATAATTTCATGGTTTTCTGCATTCTGTTGTATTTAACTAGACACAACACGCAAATCAGATTTTATACCTTTGGGCATAAGAAATCAGCTGGTATACTATAGCAATATTACAAGAGTGAAACAACTAGACGCACAATGAACCATGTCTCATGTGACAAACCTCTTTGGCGTAATATTGCAAACAGCGTTTCCGCCAGAGGGCTGTTCTCTCAACAAAATTGTGGCATACATTTTGCCGAGAAATCGGTAAACAAAATTTGAGGAATCCGCATCAGCCTTTCGTCTCCACTGGAACTGCGGGCGTCGGGATGCCGACCACGAACGGAAATTTACACTCCTTTCTTATTGCTATTGTTGTGCTTGCTACAATTGATATCGGCACCTTTCGCATATGTTGATTTCATTAAAAAAATTTCTGTTAGTAGTTTTGTAGTGGTCTTCATAATGATACAGATAAAAATGTAGCCTTGCAAGTCTCTTAAAAAGGCAACATCCACTGCACACACTTCCAAACAGGGCAGTCTCCCAGTTAAGGTCCAGGGTGCGAAATACCTGGTTGCACGTTGCACAGTGCAACAAGATTTCGGTTGGTGCAAGTTAATTCCAAACCCAGGTAGCGCAGTGTGCAACCTTATATTTTGAGCCAAAGATCTCAATCGGAGCCCTGGAAGCTCACAAAAACACAGTGTCACTCTCATAAAATTCGGTAAATCTTCAATTGAAATAAAGAAATCAACACTTTTTCGTTTTAAACCATCAAAAACCCTTCATAGATCGTGGAATTTGAGCTGAAAAAGACGAAAACACACTGCCCTCGGCTAAACAAGATGTTTTTAGGTCAATGGGAACACAATACTATCTAATTTATATTTTGAAATATTAGTAGTATTATACGCTACATACGAGCTTGATTTTAAGAAATCGGTGAATGTTGCTGGAGCAACCTGAAATTTAGATGTGCAACCTAGCCTTTGCCCTAGGTTGCAACATGGGCAACCTGGCTCAAAAAAGTATTTCGCACCCTGAGGTCTCACATAGATTCAACAGAAGTCAAACGCTTGAATCTTTAATTCAATTTGTATCCAGCTATTTCCATCTTGTCCCCCAGCATTTCTTGTTTATCCTTTAGGTTCCTATATCAACCAACTTCCTCTTACATCTATGTTGCTATGACAGCAGACCTTCACTTCTAATAATACCAGCCGCAGCTTGATTATAATTTAAGTCCACCCCCATATTGATGTCATAACCTTGGAAAGTGAGGAAGCAGATAAAGTCACACAGGGAGTGCTGGAACCTACAGCTCACTGAAAACAGGAAATTAACATCAGCTTCCCACTGCCAGATATTTTATGTTTCATTAGAAACGATTTCACTCTGATTTGATTGATTTTGGAAGGCATCTTTCAACTAAAGTAAATTAACCATTGTTAAACAAATTACGTGGTACTAAAATTTGTCCATACCTGGTTGAGTCCCAGATGGCTTGTGACGTTCTCAGACACGTACATGATGTGACCCTTCCGAGTGATGAAGATCAGGAAGGAGTTCAATGCCTGTGATCAAGCAGATCAAAATAGTTAGTGAGGTAAATCGACATAACTTAGCATCATGATCATGATGATATGTTTATCTGAGTGACGTCTCAACAATCAATGAGTTACAGAAGATAAAGTAACCCTTACTGATAATCACATTGACATTGAACCAGTCTTAATAGGATGAATAATGAAATAACCAAAGCTTTCTGGGGGACCCAGTCTTAATTTTACTGAAGGAAACTTTTGCTAATGCACCATACCAACATACTCTTTTGTTGTGCGGTCTTCCTCTTGGGAAAACTCAATTCTAGCCAATATCTATCAGCAGAGATAAATATCTTGAATGAGATCTCCTTTTTTCAAATGATCTTGTCCTTGAAAAGGTCTATGGACCTTTATGGGATCATCGATAATGAATAATTACACAGGAACAAGACGACACATTGAAAAATGCTTTACCCACTCTTCAATTTCTACATCTTTGCTAGATAAGGTTCTTGCACATAAGGATGTTGTTCTTTACCCTCTGTAGTCAACTGTATATTCTCAAAAACAGACAATCTGAGCCAGCTGTGGGATATGATAACACTTGTGATGCACTGCTGTAATCTTGCGCAATGGCATAAACAGATGCAGGCATGGCTGTGTTAAGATAAGGAGTTACACTACACCTGGGCTACTAGAAATCTACACAACATCACAAGGACATATTTAGGTTAATAAATAAAGGCTCAAACAGCCAACAGGGGATTGGTGGGTTAAATGTTTGTTTAATTCATTGGTTGGTTTGTAGATTAATCAATAATCAATCAATTGTTTGTTTGTTTGTTTGTTTGTTTGTTGGGTATGTGGGTTCATGTATTGGATGGGTGGTTGGGTTGAATTGGGTTTTTGGTTAAATGATTTTAATAGAAGGCATTCTATGATGCCTAAGAGGTTGGTCTTGGCCCAAGAAAGAGGGTATTAAAAGTTGGGACAGATCTGGGTACAGATTCTGACCTAGATGTTATTCTATAGGTTACTAAGGGTCATGTTTGGAATGTTGACCTGATATCATGAATACTTTTAGGGAGCACATCAGACAAATGAGCTACCTTTCACCATAGGCACTGGTCATTAATCACAAGTATAACCATGACATCAAAGTTCCAAACAATTTCGATGGGTTACAAGCAAATGAGTACCAGTGTTGTTGATCACACAGATGATATTGAAGCCTTGCAAACACCAAGATTGATTCTCCTGGGCAGGAAAACTGGCATGCAAATAACTGCAGCCTCCATCCAGAAATAGGCTTCATTACCAAGTACGGCAGTGCCCTACTTATGAAACCAAGTGGAACGATGCTGTCCCTGCAGCAGGGATGATAAAAGATTTGGCGGGAGTGCATCAGTAGAGATAGCAGAAACACGGCCTACTCTCCGGGACATGATCAATGCCAGCGGCTTTGCCACCAGAAGGATGCAATAAATCTTTGACATTCTGTTTTTTTCATAACCTCTGGATCCTCCCCAACAGTTATCATACTGACAAGGGTTTATAATGGTCATGATCACTGCCACCCCCCGAGCTATGTTATAGATTAGGCCACTATAATCATAACTTTTACTGTTGCATTTATTGACTTGAAAGATGACAAAAGAGCAATAAACCATGAAATGAACATACATCTTTGCCATCGGCACTTATACCAAACCTACATGTATTTGTCAAGGAATATCTATCAACATTCTAGAAAAGGTTACAGCACTATAGCAGTAGCCAATTACGCAAAATGATTTTTTTTCTGATGTTTTAAGTTTTTTTATAGGCTACCCATTCAATTTTCTGCAAGTTTTGTAATAATTGTTTTAAAACTGAAGGTACACATACATGTACATGTACATCTGAACAAGAATGAAGACACTGTACAGAGAAGAAAATGTTCCGACTCCAATTAGGCCAGGCAGGGATATCATAAAAAAGGAGGCTAAAATACAAAACATATGAGGAATAAAACCATATAAAATATGTATCAGCCTTGATTGTAACTTTTCAGTACCTTTCATACTGGTTACAAGTTTATTAGGCACCAGGGAGAAGGTCAAATCTGTGGCCAATGTATTATCTTGGTGCGGATCAATGAGCATATGGGTAATACTAGGTCATTGACACCAAAAGATGGAAATGCAGCCACAGGCAGAACTTCCTCTTCTGTGATGTACCCAATTTGTACAGGAACACAGTGGCATAAGAAGTAGCCAATATAGAATCTTGTTCCTGTATATCCTACTTCATCTGTTTCACCATACTCAAACCAGCCAAAGCTACAATGATTTGCATATTAATATACTGCCAAACCAACAGTTTTCTGTCTCGTATCAAGTTAGCAAATTTGCAGACAGTATATTGCTGCAAGCCATGTTTTCAACGTGCAAGGCAAGACAGATGGTGGAAAAAACGTTTTTGCTGAGACAAAACTGTTCAAGGATATTATGTACAGGGACTGTAGTCTGCTTGAAACAAGAGGGCAAAATGGTACTGAACCATAATGTTCTTCCATCCATTTCTAAGTGCCACTTGACTCAGCTGACCAGTGGTGTTCACTATTCCAGCCACTTCCACACCAATTACTATTTCCCTTGCATTTTCCATTAACCCCTTTCATAAGGCCACATCAATTTAATTTCTTGGTTAATAGATTTTTTTAATTTTAGCAAAAAAAATCATGAAAACAGAAGGCTGGGGTGAATTGAAAACTTGCACCTGACCCTGTTCACTCCCTGAAATTGTGTGCATCAAAGGACAAACTTTCCTCCGAGATTCTGTTTTCCTGTTGATTTTCCAATCAAGCATTTTTTTTAAATTCCGGTAACCAAGAAATTAAAATGGTGTGGCCTAAGATACAAAAAATGCATAACTGCTGATAGCCTGTCTTAACCCCAAATAATATAGTCATAGTCAAATACTTAAGGTCTCATTCATGAGTTTTTTCGCCTCATAGGCTTACATGTTATAATACATGTTTTACAAGGGCGCGTTCGTAATGAAGCTACAGAAAATGCACCAATATTATTCATGTTATGTTGAGAACATTTAACCTAGATCATATAAAAAAATTGCCAATAGTTTCACTACATAGAATCTCTTTTTATAGCAATTACAAACTGCACTTAGCTACAACCCCAAAAATGCACTTTCCAGCTGTAAGCGCATGATCGCATCACCTACAATGGCCAGCTGTGTACGTCCGACCTCGCGCACGGCTGCCGAACTTTGCCTGCTAATTTCTTCAGATACAAACAAGCTTTCATCAGTTTGACGCTTGAGATCGGCTGGACTGGCTAAAAGAGAATTTCCCACCGATATAAACACACGTTCATGCAGCCGTTAATTTTTTGGTCACGGATTCTTTTAGGGTACCCACTCGGAGTAATACATGAATGAGACCCTTAACAGTCCAGTATCCTTAACCATTGTTTTCATTCAAAACATGATTTAAAGCCTTAACATCAATATTCTGGACAGCTGTTAGATGGCTGACATGACTAGCTGATCAACCTCTCAATTCCTTTAATGGCCTTCTTGGCCATGTTTATCTGTGGAGCAAGACCTGCAGAACTTTTACCTTGACCCAGGCCCCAGCTCATCAATTTGCTTAGTACTTGCATGAGTTTCCACACAGCCATTGTTTATTTTGACTTAACTCGCTCGTAACTCTGTCTCTACCTTCCCTCACAAATGTCAGGTATTTTAACATTTAGAAATCTGAACTATGAGATCCCAACAGCATAGATATGATATCCTAAGAAGTTAAACAGGGACACACTTCATGGTCGCTGAGCTGTTTACCTGTATACGCAATACTGTCCCACCCACTTTAGGCATGCAGATTTGACTGGCTACTTTTGCAGGTTGCAAGGATAAATGAATTTACCGTTATGCATGGAAGAACCTGAATGTTTTATGTATATTTTCCTTACTGATTTTCAAATGTCTGGAGAATAAGTCAGTAGAATCTGCACTGTTGTAAGATGCATGAGGTAGCTTTGTCAAATGTGCCAGGGTAAATCAACAAGCTGTGGGCCTCACTGGAAATGTAAAGGGCATAACTAAGGACATTATATATAATATCCTTGGCATAACTCACAAAATTCAGGGCAGAACTATAACCTATAAAGCCTTCTATTGATTTCCAACAAACGTCAAATCATTGTTTTCATTTTCTTGCAGATGACATTCCTTTTAAACATCAGTAGGTGAGAGGTTTCCCATGGGTAAAACCATGGACAATTGATGTGCAACCAGAGATGAGTGGGTCAACTTCAATGCTCCCCCTCTTACTGGCAGAAACCTACTTCTTTCAAATTGAAATACAAGGGGAGCCCTCATCAAATATTTTGACAAGGACTTTTTGACAAAGCCATTTCCAATTTTCTATTACAACATCCCCACTTGGAAACAAATGCATCCGGCTACTATTGCATAATGTTAAGCTATTATTGCTGAGTCTACAATAACCTTTCTTGATGCCAAATTACGCCCATCATTATATATTGCATCTACAACAACCTTTATTACCTATTTAATACACGGATAATAAACACAACTTGCTGACATCTCAGAGCTACATGTTTGTAATCCCTTGAATTCTACATCAGTGAAAACTTTCAGATACTATATACCTTAACTTATGCATCACCGCTTACTGGTAGAACCTATGGATAAAACACCAAAAAAGGAGTTGATATTTTCCCCATCCCCATGGACAAATACAAATTGAAGCAGGCCAGGCCCATGAGGCTGACCTTTATTAACAGTCATGCAGCTTTCAACGCTTGTCCTATTTAGGCTAGCCTTGACCTACATGTTGGAACATGGATTCTACAATATTTCCATTAAAACACCACGTTCAAGCTGAATCCCTGCTCATATTGACTTAAAGTCATTTTTCCTTCCCTAATGGCATGATGCATTTTCTATTACTATTCTGCAACTTCAGACTGGCTTTACAGATTTCATCGCATATTAGGAGCACCAGAAATGACTGGCCTGGATGGGATTCTGGTTATTAAGGTATACCTTTTAGTTAGAATTTCAAATTGAAATAATATAATTTCAAATCCCTACCCATATTGAATTGAAGTCATCTTTCCCTCCCTAATTGAATGATGCATTTTCTATTAGTATCCAGCAACACAAGTTCACATGTCAGATTGAAGCTTCACTAACATACATGGGATAAAGGCTTTTTATATTAGGTAGCTAAACCACTATACAAATGGAAAACCAATGATCATCCTAACTACGTACTTGAAACAAGTACATTGTATTTCAAAAGTATAACAGGTCCTGTTGGCATGAATCTGCAGTTTTCTGTACAGATTTCTGTACACACGTAGTAACTTAATGCATGGGAATATGTAATTGCTGCCACCAGATGGTGTTGGTAAAGCAGTGTAGGGTATCCCACCTTGTAAATTAAACATCAGTCTAGTCTTGCCCTCTACAACAACCCGTGTCATTATTGTTGTCACCCACAATGAGAACAATTGGTTGCTGTATGTTGATTCAATTCTTCATCTTATTCCAAATCAAAATAATACAATTCCGTCAGGTATAGTGTGAAATTTATACAAATGACAATCTTTCAGACAATCTTATAAGGAATTTGTTGTTCATAGCCAAGTACAAGCTGAAAATTGGTACAGTATATAAAGACATGGACGTATTTTGGAAAAGTCCATGCCCTTATGACATTTCATTTTTTATAACGATAGATTTCTTAAAGCATAAAAAGTATGTTTCAATACATTTGGGGCTCTTGTGGTAAGATTACCAATCTAAGATGGCTACAAATGTAAAAGCTTTTCTTAATCAATGCTTTGCTGTATCTCAGCCAAATCTCACATTTGACACAAGTACACATTTTAGTTCAATATCCCATGTGCTGGTAAAAACAGGTGGATTGTTATATTTCTTCTTCCACCAAGAAAGTTAATGTTTTCGGGAGCATTTGTGTGTGTGTGTCAACATGGTAACTCGAGACACTGGCTGGATTGTATCAATACTTGGTATGTGGGTCTTGATGATGTTTTGATATCTTGTGTTCTGGACATGCTATGGTCCTGACTTTTGAGTGAAACATACCGGTAGCTCTTGGGGTACTTGAGTAATTAAGTGGTGTAAGTTTGGGCCCCCTAACGGCTTCCTTGGAATTGCAGGGGCCGATTTTGTTTCAGATTTTGACAGAGAATAAGGGGTTGATAGATCATCATGATTTTTGGTATGTAGATAGCTTCAGTGACGATTTACATAATTAGATGATGATCATGCAAATCAGGAGCTAATCTGCATGATAAATGAGAAAAGTTTGTAAATCTTCTGCATTTCATGATAAGACTCTCAAACATGTGACATATGTAACTGAGGAAGAGGAATATTGATAGATATCAATTATGCAAATGAAGACCTAATTTGCATTATTAATTAGAAAATGCTATAATTCCATAGAGGTAAATGATGGAAATTTTATTCTTGTGGCATTTGGAACTTAAGTTAAGGTGAACATTGTTTTACATAAATTATGAAAATCAAGACCTCATTTACATAGTTTATGAGGCAATATTACAATAGCCTTCTTTGCTACATAAGAGATTAAGACTTTAAACAACATTTGTTATTTGGGTAGAGAAGATGATCAACTGATATAATTCATGAAAATGAGAACCTTATTTGCATAATCCTTGAGAAATGCTTTGTACCACATCACTCGAAAAGGTTAACATCGCTTGGCTCAGGTATTAGGTTACTATTTCTGTGAAGGAGGACAAAGGTCATTAAAAAGGCGTTGGAGTACCCTACTGATAGTATTTTTGAAAAGGTCAAAAGGTGTAACTGCAGATTGGTTTGAAAAGGTCATTTTTTAGGAGAGTACCTCAAGTGTGTATTTCTCGGAAGGTACCTTAAAGAGAGACACATGAAGCTGAGAATCTCCTCAAGGGGCACCTCAAGGGGGATACCAGTAGGTTCAGGGTGGCTAGGTTTATATACAATTCATAAATTTTTCATACAAATATTACTTAAAGGATAGAGCTAACTATTGAAAGAATATACAAATCCTGTAGAATTAGTCCAAATCACACTAAGTCTTCAAACACACATTACATAGCCTGACTAAATCACACTGGCAGTGTTGAGGGGCAGTACATGAGAGTGAGTTCCTCAGACAATACATTACACTGCTGCCTTTGATGGGAATGTTCCTGTTACAATCTCCATCTATACTTAAATTAGGCAATCTAACTGTTGTAATTAAATTTCACTTTTCATGAATTGCATTTCTATAATTGTACTGCCAAATGTACTTCAAAGATAATAGCAAGGAGGTTATAGGGAGATATAAATATTTCGCATTTCGTCTAATCAAGGCCGTGCAAGTGTTACAGCAAAATGAGTTATTTCAGACTCAGAGGGCGTACTTATTGCTCCCACTTCTGGTGTGGCATTTTGTTGAGGTCTGCAGTTAAGTGATAATGAGAAAATCAATCCTATTCCGGCCCAGTTGGAGGGAAAATGCTTTGTGACATCCGCTTCTAGCTGAGGCAACCAGAAGTGTTGTGGAGAGGTACATTACAGTCCCAAACACTTATAACACACCGTTAACACAAAGCAGTGTAGGCACCCATGGGTGTTCTTCCTATGTCAGTTCTAGATGATGGGAAATTTAAAGTACTAAAGGTAAAATTAAGGTGGACAGATCCTACAGAAAGGCATGCATAACATAGGTAGAGCTGTTACCAACCACAAGATAACATGTACTCCAGGATGCTCTGAGAGCAATGCTGAAATGAGCACATTCAAGCAAATTTTAAAGTTAAAATACCTCAAAATATTGTTGTGAAGGACTTTTGCAATCTTATTTTTGTTCAAACAAATTCTTGGCAAATATGGTGGTAGTATGGAGGAATTGTCCGTACTCAAACATGATCTACAGGTAATCAACACTGACAGACAACTTTTGGTACAGCAAATAAGGCATCACAGATCATCATATGATGCCTTTAGTTATATTGTCAATAGGTTGTCCTATCCCACACTATATTTCTGTATATTGACCATGAAATTTGCAGCCCTAAACCGGACCGTCCGATGTTTGAGAAACAGGTGGTATGTAGGAAGCTAAGAGTTAAGCTGAGACTCACCTCCAACATGAGGTCACCTTCTTGGATATCGTCCAGCGTGGCAATAGCATCTGTGAGCAACATGGAAGTGTTGATGAACAACTTGTTCCGCATTTAGACATGTTGACAGTAAATCTTCTAATAATATCCACTTCATTCTTTGTCCTACAACAGCTGCATCTTGTTCACACTCTTGGAATCATCAATATGTTCTAAATTAATAACAAAGCTTGTCACAACCATTATCACTTTGTACATGCAGTAATCTTGAAATGATATAAGATATTATAGGAGATTCATATTCAAAGATTCATACGGGTCAAAGCCAGCAATTTTGGACAAAAACTCAGTTTTTTTCCACAATTTCTCTCTTATATAAATGTGAATAACCAAGTAAAATCTTACTCTGATAGGATGGATCATTGTCACGATAACCTCCTAACTCCTCCACAAACTCTTTCTGTCCTGCAGTTACAAAAGAAAAGTAGGAAAAAACTGATTACTCTTGGCCAGTACAGTTCATCAAAGTCACTATAAATACCTGCATAACCATATCAGTGAGGCAAAGCAAATGTGATCCACAATAAAGGTTTGCCAACAGGGATAGAAGTTCCTAAAAATGTATCCATACCAAATGAAAACTTTCACATAGCATTGTATCTGTCTCCTGTCGTTGTTTGTCACATCCCTATCATCTACATGTATTATCTATATGAAGTATATGAAGATATACATTTGTACTATACTGTGGTGTACCTTCTCGGGTATGCTGCTTCATGCGCAGGTAGCTGGTGGCCAGCCTGAGGACGGAGGCCTTGTCCAGGTGCTGGATGGTCTCCTTGTGGAACGGGAGCTGCTGGGCCAGCGCCTGGATCTCCTCCCCCTCCTGGTCACGGCGGGCCTTCGCCGCAAAGCGTGACTTCTCCGCCCTGCAGCAAACAGACAGTTACCACTCAATGTCATGGTAGGACAGCATAAAAGGAGCTACACAAAACAATATTTAGGTCTACACAAGGAACAAGTATCATTACATGAAAAAGGACACAACGTTATCAATAGCAAACCTTTAGTCTAGATCCACAATGTGTATAACTTTCCATATCGGTCCTGCCTATCTTTGTCAGTAACAAAAAGATGATAATTTCTCTATAATAGATAGCAATGACATCACAATATCTAAATGAAAGTCGAATGAAAAAGTTGTCATATAATTAAGTTCATTTCCATTCCAAACATACAACCGGTACCATTTACTTACTTAAGCATTACGACTTTTGTTTTTGTTTGAACAATTATTCAGTAATGAAAACAATTCTATTTGATTATCTTGAGGATGACTTCCTGTTGAGTTTCTCAGACTTCACAGCTCCTAACAGCGATGTACTCTTCACTGATAATGCCTTGTAGCCTGAAGCATTACACGGTACTAAATGTCATGCTGATTATGGCCTGGGAAGAAGGTTTACAGTAAGAGTAACTAAGGGCGGTGGATTCTGCTAATCGATTAGTGTGCCATTCACCAGCCACACACTGTATCACTACCGAGTAGCTTCACAGAATTACAAAACCCACAATGACCCAGAAATGGTTACTGTAATACTTGCCACCGCATGAGAAAGCATGATCGTTTCCACAAATGGATCATAGGGAAGTACACCATGGATTGTTTTCTACTCAAAGCCACACACAGAAATTGGCAAACATGCAACCTGATGGATCAGTGACCTAAATTCCCTAAGATGAAACATACCGAAAATGGCATGTAAATCAAGACAATGAGCCAATACAATCCTAATATGATACGATATTAGGGTCAACCAGATTATAAACAATATTTCATATCCAAATTGGTGCTCTAACATAGCTGCTTTGAAACTATTTTTCTATTGATGATAAAGCACCAGGTAGTTCAGTGTAATATAACCGTGTTGCGTGCCTGGGAAGCTGGTGCGTTACGCCAAATGGTGGTTATATCGGATATACAGATACAGATACACCACCTCCATGTGCTTCACCATCAAAGTGGGCACATTTGAAGTAGTTCAATGATGTATGCCAACCTTATGCTACTCTCACATAGAAAACAAGTCTTCCTTCATGTTTTATATGCAACTTTTTAAAAAAATTTTAAGATCCTTGATTCATGCATCCTGAAGCAGGGGGAAGCATACTGTGGTTGGTATGGCTGTCTACAAATGTACATGTACCTTGGGACAAGTGTGAAGATAAGACCCGGTTCCCTGAGGTTCAGCCCTTACCAGCATGGACCCAGCAGGAGTTCCAGGTAATTACATTATATGCAGCATGGATGCAAGTGCCAAGGGACTCAATGAAAGATATGATAATTCCTGCTCAGGAGGCCTTTAATTTTTTGCTGGCTGAGAATTGTGACAATCAGATACATTTTTTTACCTCCACATCATTTAAAAGGCATTAATACATACTGGACTATGAGCTACTGTACCTTGTACCTTATCCTTTTCCATTACGTAAAACAAACTCTGTAAAAACAGAATCTCACAAAACTTTCATTTTTCTTATTGATTGACAGCCAATAATGTATAATACAAGGCTGGTAGACGCCTCTGTAATGATAAATACATAATCTTTCTTATGCTCTATCCAAAAAAGTGTTTTTTACCTCTATTTTGCTGAGCTTGTCTATGGTGCTGAAACGATATCATTTCAATCAAGGCCAGTTACTGTGTGGGACGCTGGAGGAATCATGTTCACAAAGGCAGAACACCCTTTGATAACCCTGTGATCTTTCTCACAAAGGATGTACATCCTTCAGAATAGATGTTGCTCGATCACAGCAAATCTTTGATCACACCTCACAGACCAATAAACTGGTTTACCTTGTTAACCCATTTAAAGTCCCGCAGTTGATCACACCTTTCTAATTCTATACTTGTACCAAATTACAAACGCTTTGGCAGAATGTTTGCCTATAAAGCACTGAGATCACTGACCTGCTCACAATTCAAGACACACAGCAGTAATTCACAACCATCATCACAGACCAACAGGGTAGTATAAGTGCACAATAAACTCATCAAATTGTAATTATGGGGCTTGAGTTACGGAAAAGTCTGATAACAGGTACACAGTAGGTGAGAATTATACCTGTTTTACAACCATTATAAGCAACATATATAGTCAAGAAAATCAATTACATTAAAACGCCCTACAGCAAAAATGTTATTAATGACAACGGTGGGACAATCTCGTCACAAATAGTACTGGGTATTGCAACGATGCCAATAAGAATTTACAGTAGTAACGATGAGAAGGGGGACATCAGTGACTGACAGAAATATTATTACAAGAAAAGAAGCCAAAACTAAAGGAAATTTGACTCTGGCTACCACTCATGGTATTCTGAATAATACTTTGCATCAATACAAAATCAAAACACATATGACAAGTACATCCAGGTACTCTCCAAGCCGAGGATGGGTTCCGGCAGGTTTTTGACGTGTTTTTAGGTGTTTTTGTCAGGCTTTCTACTTGGTCTTTTTTTTTGGCTAGACAAAAAAAAATGACAAAGTAGAAAGCCCGACAAAAACGCCTAAAAACACGTCAAAAACGTGCTGGAACCCATCTTCTGCTTGGAGAGTACGTCCAGGTACCTTTTCACGTTTGCGGTATATTAGCTAGAATATCATAATCTGTAAGGTTACATGGCCTTTATGGGCTGTTCTTTACAGTTATGTCCTTTACAGCAACGAACTGTTATATCTTACTTTTACTCTGTATTCATTCAGGCAAATATCTCATTTTGAAGCATTTATGAATTTAATCATGGACTTTTCATTAATATTAGTTCTTAATCTTATTTATTAAGAAGTACTTCATGCTGTTCTATTATGTCTGACCAGTTATTAGATGTAAAACAAAACTGTCAAATAATACAAGAAAATTGCCTTTTCTTTTTGTCCCCTCCTCCTTTTTCTACTTCTCTTTTCTTTCCTTCCACTCAGTCTCTCTTAAATAATCAAGATTTAAATGTGTATTTCTTAACACGAGCCTTAAATTCTTCTCATTAAAACATGCTAACCCTCCCTTTTTCAATTGCTTGATTCAACTTGAATGAAAGCTTAACAACCACATTTTGGTTTCAGATGTTTTTTGTTTTGTTTTGTTTTCATACACAGCCACCATTTTCACACAGATTTACACGTACTTGTGTTACAGACTGATTTCTAACCCAAAACAAACTGAAAGAGACATCGCTGTTGACAGACCACATTTATTCTAAGGGAGGCCACTAAATGGCGCTAATGCAATAAGACGAATGTGCACTAATCCTATTTAAAATGGCCCTTAACCTAGAAATACAAATAATGCATGGCCCTCATGGTTGGCAGGATACATGAATCCTAACCTAAGGTATCACTCTACAAATACACAGAATGCCTGCCACAATGTTTATTATCGAAGTATTTTGCCCACATAAGTCTCTGGTCTGATGAATGCAAGAATTCACAACTATCAGTCACTGTCAAAAACAAACAACTTCCATGTCGGAAAGGAAACATCATTACAACCCCTGGATTGTTGTCTTTGTCCTCAAGCGACATGTTTTGGAGAGGTTATAGAAGGCCAATGGCCTAGTTTAAGGGTTCCCACCAAACAATCATCAACAGTGACATCATACCTGTATGTGGTATTGACGTTATTTTACATCACATTTCCATTCATGGAACGAATACAGGTAAACAACAAATGAGAAAAAAAAACATCTGGAAATCATAGTTTAAATCTTTAACCCACATTTCAGACACCTCCAGAACACACAAAAAACCCTCACAATTAATCAATCATTCAAACAATCAGCTGTGTCAGTCCTTAAAAACAAGACATGAACACAGATAACACCCACCTTTTTAAACAACAAGAACACATGTGGTGGGACTGAGGGTACATGGTTGAGGAAGGATCAAGTTGATCATGCTCCTGCAACCACATATGTCCTTGAGACTTCATTGAACACCAGCTCCGGCTCTTGAAGTCTCAGGAAAATACAGCCCAAGTTGTCACACTGCAGGATTGATCTGTCTGGCACAGAGATATATCTCCATATGAGTCCACACAGGGGAACTCTTTACAGCTGCCTGTAAACACCTTTTCACCAGCAGAAACCAGAACGTCCGACTTCCGTCAGGGTGTGTGTCAAACTAGGACATATCTCCGTGCATGCCTGGTGACCTTCAGTAACCTACACCATGGCATCATGGGAACGGGCAGGTGGGAGAGGCTGCATTTCTTTGTAAATCACTTGCACCTGCCTTTCTTGGGTCACAACCTACTTTTCAACAAAGAAATCTTGTTTATAGACAAAAGATAACGATTGGGAAATCCACTGGAACATTGTAATCTGCCATGAACACTGGAGTGAAAATCCCATCGGTGCCCCAGCACAGATATCCGATATGTGACAAACCTCAATTGTCAAGGCCAGAGCACCAGCGACCTGGACAGGATTGCTGACCTATTTAGACCACATCTGCAGGCCCAATAGAATAAATAAAGGAAGGACAAAATAAAGCAGGTTATTTTGGTCCATGGCTAACACAAAAGGAGATATTTACTTACACAGAAGAAGGCAGGCACTGTACCTTTATTTTTAAAAAGTGCTAGCTGCTATGTATATGTAGTGATGTGGACTCAAACATGCAGCTGGATATGTAAACAATTAAATTCTGGAACATTCTGAACTCGTGAAAAAGTATGATCACATATATTCAACATGGCCCTGGTGGTCAATATATGAAAATCATTCAACTGTTATTAAATAGGGAAAAAATAAAAAAGGATGTCTGTTTCTTTTCTTTTCTAGTTTATCACTATGGGAAATAATATCACCAACTCAACATTTTGTTTATGTTTGTAAACCACAAAACCTGATAGGGCTTAGATGGATGGGTCTTACGTGCAGCACAACTAGGCAGAGAAATGGAACATTGCTTTACACCTTCAACGATGAAGATTATTATCAGTATACCCTTAACCTAGATTTAAAGAAAACCCTTTTAAATAACAAGCCTGGTTTAACTGGCAACTTGAAAAATTGGTCTAGTCTTAAGCAAACATCTGACTTCTGTAGGTCATAGCTCAGTGTCACAAATACTTGCAAAGTGCTATATACCAACACATGTACACCTTATCTGAGTTGTACATTGGTACAAATTGCTGAGTTTGGACTTGATTATAATTATTAGTCTGACAACATTGAAGAAAGCTATTGAAATTTTCCAACACAAAAATTCTGTTCAAAAACAAGGGTTTGAATACCAAAAGTTGATATATCACTGAAATTGTCCTAATACAATAATTCTGTTATCAACTGCAGGCCTTGACAAAAGTGGACTCTGAGCTAAGGTAAAAACTTAAGCAGAGTCATGAAACAACTGAACATGCTTAATGAATCCCAAAACAAA
The DNA here is from genome assembly GCF_035083965.1 of Branchiostoma lanceolatum. Taxonomy (NCBI): domain Eukaryota; kingdom Metazoa; phylum Chordata; class Leptocardii; order Amphioxiformes; family Branchiostomatidae; genus Branchiostoma; species Branchiostoma lanceolatum. Next base: position 21,492,420 of record NC_089725.1, on the reverse strand, counting down.
ATTTCATATGGGAGTGAATTTAGCCACAAGTAGCTCAGTTCAGCAGTAAGGGAGGAATAACTTTGCTCCCCGGTGTTTGTTATTATGAATGAGATACAAGGAATTAGATAAACCTCAGGGTAGAATGGAGAGCAGGGGGAGGAAGAGAAGCTTGGGCATTCAGAACTAGTTGAATTTCATGTTTAGATTCTAAGGTAGTACTATGTACAACAGGAGCTGATAAACCCACATGCAACCTTCAAATTGCATTTAGCTTTATTTATCAACAATGTGCACCAAAGCCAATATGGCATGTTATCATCTCCATGAAAAATGGAAGTATAGTTTTCACTCTGGATGGTGTATGGGGATGTATACGTATCTCAAGAGCCGCCAGATGGATTGCGATGGTATTTGGTAGGTGGGGTGAACCTGATGGTGAATGTCGATTTTGGGCCTCCTGGTAATTGACCCTGGCACTGCAGCAGCAATGATTTTTAAACATCATTGGTCCTGGACATGCTGTGGTCTTGATTTTTAGGTGGCTGGTAGGTGATGACATAGACATAAAGGTGAAGTGGTGTAAATTTGGGTCCCCTAGCAGGTTGCTGTGGACCTGCAGGGTTGTTTTTCTTGTTGTGTTTTCATTTGTGTTTTTCTGGCCTAGTATCTTAAGACCCTCTGGATAGATTGCAATCTATTTTGTACATGGGTACTGGTAGGTGTTATGAACCTGACCATTTTGATATGATTTTAGGTCCTCTGGTGGTTGACCCTGGTACTGCAGCAGCAATATATTTGGTCCTGGACTTACTGTGATCTTGATTTATTAGTGGCATGTAGGTGTTGACATAAGGAAGAAGCTGTGTAGGTTTCCATGAGATATTCGGTATGTGGGTAGCTTAGTAGGCAGACATGTACACAATTAGGACTTAATTTACATAATCAATGAGGAAATTCAATGATTTATGATGAAATGTTAACAAAGTAAATGACTTTTACACATGCAATATATGTGATTTTGGTAGAAAAGACCATCAGTTAAATTAGATTATGCTAATTACAGCCTTAATTGCATAATCAGTGAAAAAGATAAAACAATAAATCAACAAAGGCTCTAATTTCATGGACGTATGAGGTCTTCGAACACCTCTATTGATATAGGAAGTTCCGAACACTAGCACAAGCATTTTCAGAAATTTTTTTCCAAATTGCAAGTGAAATTTCTGCAACATGCAACATTGCAAAAAAAAAAAAGGATTTTGAGCCGAGAGTACAGAAACATTACCTTGCGGTTGGACTGCCCAATGATTTAGCAATGTACATGATGTTATCCTTTATCAAATGGATTTAGCTCACCCAAAGTGTTTACAAACAGCTTCTTAATCATAACATTATTACCATAACATGACAATCCTGTTTGGCAAGAATTCTAAGCTCTTTTTGTTTGTAGACCTTAGCACCTCCGTGTCAGCTTTGTGGATCAATTATGCAAAACAAGTAGGTCATGGTCCTTACAGAACGCTTGCATTGCCCTGTCTCATTGCACTATAAATCATTAACAATGGACACACAGTCACTCTATGATGTTATCTTTATACCTCCATTGCTACCATACAATATAACTGATCAGTATTTACAATTGCAATCATTTGTTATGCAAATAACACAATAAGATAAAGATCCTTAACAGCATGCAGTAATGTTACGTTATGTACCTATGCACCTTTTGAAATGGTCAGATACATCCCAACCCACATTTTTGCACAATGCGCAAATGAGACAAAAATTGTGCCCAATCTTCAGTCTTCCTTCCTTCCTTCCTTTTATTATGTCTGGATAAACAACACCAGATACTCAAAATGCTTATTGATAACTGTCAACTTTGCTTTTGCAAAACTATCTACTTCTAACAAAACATTTAGAAGCAAGGACATTATAAAATGTCCTTGGTAGAAGTCAGACTAAAATGGTTACATAATAACCTTCAAAATTAATGTGGGTTTTCATACATGTAGTACCTGAAATATACCAATGAAATTTCCATTCTCGTGCTAGAAGAACTCTTTCAGGAGTGTTTCCAAGTATACCAAGTGCATATATATAAAACACATGCGCATCTTCATAAAAGTAAAAGCAATGGTAACATGGCACCACCTAACAGATGCTGCTAATACTGCAGTCACTGTTGTTATTACTTTCACCAAGAGGGTTATGATGTCAGGAGCATTTATGTGTGTGTGTCTGTGTGTCTGTTTGTGTGTCTGTGAATACGATAACTCTAGAATGCCTAGATGGATTGTCTTGATACTTGGTATGTGGGTAGGTCTTGATGAGATATCAAAATGATCAAATATTGAGCCACCTAGCGGCCTGCAGTTGTACTAAAGCAGAACTTCCGGTTTTGATATTTCAGTGGTAGATAGCTCATCATTGGAGATAAATCATTCAAATAAAAACTTCATTTACTTAAGTTATGAGGAAATGCCAACTTTCTTTGCCTAATAAGAATTTAATAGCTCCAACAACTTGTGTTATTTGGGTAGAGAAGATGATCTACCGGTACTTAACAATTTATAAAAAACAAGAGTTCTACGACCTCATACCTTCGCCAAATGATTTTGACCTTTATGACTGACGTATTAGGAGTGTTTTTCATCAATCAAAAATCATACCAGTTGGTCCTCCTCACCCAAATAACATAAGTTGTCCAAACCTCCTTGTTATGATTATGAGCTTAACAAAGAAGGTTATGCTAACATTTTTCATCAATAATGCAAATAAGCTCCTTATTAGCATAATTTGATTCAATGGTGTTCACATTCACACAACTTCTAAATGCAACAAGTATGAAATTGCCGTTATTTACTAGTATGGAATGATAGTAGTTTCTCATGAATTATGCAAATTAGGCCTACATTTGCATAATTTCTATCTATTGACATTCCTCTCTTCCTCAGTTACAAATGTCACATATTTGAATAGTCATATCATGGAACACAGCAGGTTTTTAAAATTGCCTCATTAATTATAATCTGATTTGCATAATTATCATCCAATCATACAAAGCACCACATAAGCTATCTACATACCAAAAATCATGACCATCCATCAAGCCCATCTCGAGTTATATTATTTTCTCATTAATTATGTAAATGAGGTTCTCATTTGCATAGCTGATATCTATTAATATTTCTCTCTTCCTCAGTTACATATGTCACATGTTTGCGAGTCCTATCATGGAAATTGGTGAATGTATAAACTTTCCTCATTAATTATGCAAATTAGTTACTGATTTGCATAATAAGTATCCAATCATGTACATCATCGCTCAAGCTATGTACATGCAAAAAATCATGACCTTCCATCAAGCCCTTCTTGAGTTATTCCCTTTCAAAGTCTGAAGCAAAACCTACCCCTGCAGTTCCAAAAAAGTTGCTAGGGGGCCCAAACCTATACCACTTACTCTCTGCCCAACGAGCTATCTACCACTCAAAAATCAGTTCCATAGCATGTCCACAACACGAGATATCATAACAGGAAGTTCCGCTGCAGTACCGTAACAAGCCGATAGGGGGCCCAAAATCTAATCATTTTCAGGTTTCATCGAGACCTACCAACATACCAAATACCAAGACAATCCTTCCAAGAATTCTCGACTTATCGTGTTCACTAACAGACACACAGACATGCTCGGTATTCCCATGCTGTGGCACTGCATTAATGACTGTTCTTACTCATATAAGGCCGTGTATATCCAACTTTGGTCAAAATTTGTATGTTTCAGTCTTTTAATTGGTGTAAGGAGATATCTTTGTGGTTTGGTTTCACATGCTCCGAGTGGACTCTTCCAGGCTGGGAGTAGGTCAAAGTTGACGATTGTTTTCGTCTGTCAGCTGTTACGAGAGAACGAGCTGGTCAACTGTCTATTTTCTTTGCATGATTCTAAAGTAGACAGATGTGGCTTTCTGGTGCATAAGAATTTTGGGGGCTTGCAATTAAGGTGAATCCTTTTCTGAGCCCTTGTTTTAGTGCTTTAAAGCATTACTGCCTATATGGGCAAGTCTATCTCTTGTATCTGCCCTACAGCTGGCTGATAGCCAATTTGTCCCTGGCAGTAACTGACGTTTCCTGCCTGCCTCATGACCCCTCATGACCAACTTTGCACCCATTTACCCGTGTCAATATCCCCTGAAACAATACAGCCCACACGTCGCAACCAGAAAGCATAGTATGAGCATACAATCTAACACATTTTTACACTTTTCTCGTTAATTATGCAAAACACTTCGCCCAAAATCTAATCATCTTGAGATTTCCCACATACACACCGACACACCAAATACGACAACAAACCATCCAGGCGTTCTCGACTTATTCTGTTCACTAACAGACACACAGACAAGCATCATCGAATAACCTACTCGACGAAACCATTCGTCGCGAAGGTAATGAGGACCTTAGTACTTAACAATTTATAAAAAATGAGGACCTTGGTTGCATAATCATTGAGAAACATCTATAATATGCTACTCAAAAAGATTAACTTCATTGGCAAAGGTATGAGGTCGTGGAACTCTAGTTATGAATATGATATTCAGTGTTTATTGTTGACTCTAATTCTGAATATATGCAAAATAACTGGTACAACACAGTTTCGTACTTCTCTGTTTGCTAAATAGTCTACCATGTTACTTGTGAATCCCCTGTGAAGTCGGAGCACCTAGGGATCTCGCGGCTGCCGCAGTCCCCACACTCAGGAGAGTGTGCCTCACCGTGGTGCAGGGGTGAACTCAGGGTAACGCAAAAACATCGGCAATCCCTGAGGCCAATGGGTGCACGTGGAAGCCACTGGGTTAATCTCCCACAGGTGGATAGTCATGTATATGGCAACCGATTACGAAAACCTCAGTGCGAAGGTCTCAACCTGCCAGAGGACTAACTCAGAGCGGGACGAGGCATGTTGATAGTTTTAGTGACACTTCTGGAGGAGGACAGCCTATGACGTCTCATCGACCGAAGCTCTTGTCCCCCAAATACCGTACTAACATTGCAACATGGAATGTTAGAACTCTTTATCAAGCTGGTAGAATTCATCAAGTAGCTGCAGAGATGAAGAGATTAGATTTAGAAATAGTTGGTTTAAGCGAAACGAGATGGTTAGGAAGTGGCAAGACTACCCTGCAGAGTGGAGAAACCCGACACATGTAAGAGGAGTAGGATTCATCATGTCAAAGGCTAGTGCACGGAGTCTGAAGGAGTGGGAACCTATCTCAGAAAGGATCATCATGGCAAGGTTCACATCCCGCTGTCAAGACACCACAATCATACAAGCTTACGCCCCTACCAACGATGCAAGCGAAGCAGATAAGGAAAGTTTTTACGAACAGCTGCAAGCCACCATGGCCAAACGTAAGAGGAGAGACATCACCATTCTCATGGGGGACATGAACGCCAAAGTGGGATCAGCAGACAGTGGCAATGAGAGAGTGATGGGGAAGCATGGCGTCGGGACCATGAACCAGAACGGAGAGCTCTTTGTCGACTTCTGCTCCTTGAACGACCTGGTAATAGGTGGCACCTTGTTTCCACACAAGGAGAGCCACAAAGTGACATGGAGATCACCCGATGGATCCTTTGAGAACCAGATAGACCACATTGCGATATCTAGACGGTGGCGTGGAACCTTGCTAGACTGCAGAATAAAGAGAAGTGCGGATGTTGGTTCGGACCACCATCTGGTCCTGGCTACATGCAGGATACGTCTCGCCGCCTGTAGGAAGAAACCACAGAAGACAATTAGGTATGACGTAGACAGGCTGAAAAACCCGGAAACAAAACAGGAGTTTGTACTTACCTTGGCAAACCGCTTTGATGCCCTACGATACAAGTCAGATGAAGAGGAAGAGGTAGAGGACGATGAAATCGAAACGGAATGGTCTGTCATCAAAGAGGCATACACAAGCACATGCGAAAAGGTTCTGGGAACGGTTAAGCGAGAGAAGAAGGCTTGGATGAGTCAAGGCACATGGGAGAAGGTGGAGGAAAGACGCAACCTAAAAGCGAACATTGACACCAGCAGAACCAGAAACCAGAAGGCCAACGCTATGAAGCTCTACAACAGAGCAGACCGGGAGGTAAAGAGAAGCTGCAGGAAAGACAAGAGGAAGTGGATCTCGGACAAGGCCACTGAGGCAGAAGAGGCCGCTTCCAAGCAAGACATGAAAACCCTCTACAGAATCACAAAGACACTGAGTGGTAAAAGAAGACAGATCGACAAGCCAGTCCAGGATAAAGACGGTCAACTGCTAACTGTAAAGGAGCAACAAATGGAACGCTGGAGAGAACACTTTGAAGAGATCCTCAACCGCACACCTCCACCGGATCCAGCGGAAGTAGAACCTCCAACGGATGTGCTTGATATACGCACCGGACCACCAACCAAGGCAGAGATACGTAAGGCCATCGCCTCACTTAAGAATGGCAAAGCGGCAGGAATAGATGGGATCCCCCCGGAGGCCTGGAAAGAGGCAGGCAGTCTGTCAGTTGAAGCCCTTTACCCTCTCCTTATTAGAATATGGCAGGAAGAAAGGATTCCCTTAGATTGGAGGAAAGGCATCCTGGTTAAACTACCCAAGAAAGGAGACCTGACCCAGTGTAAGAACTGGCGTGGCATAATGCTTCTCTCAGTCGCCAGCAAGCTACTATGCAGGATTATTCTTAACCGGACAGCAAAGGCCATGGAATGCAAACTCAGGGACAACCAAGCAGGCTTTCGTCCAAACAGATCCTGTAGTGACCAGATAGCAACTTTAAGAATCATAGTAGAACAATCTGCAGAATTTAATTCACAGCTGTACGCCGTCTTTGTGGATTACGAGAAGGCCTTTGATTCGCTAGACAGGTCCACTCTCTGGAACATCCTGGATCACTATGGAATCCCCACAAAAATCATCAGCATGGTCAAAGTCTTTTACAACAACTTTCAAGCACAAGTATCTCACGGAGGTGATCTCACAGAACCCTTCAACATGACCACCGGAGTGCGACAGGGATGTTTATTAAGCCCGCTACTGTTCATCACTGCACTGGACTGGGTAATGAGGGAAACCACGAAGGAAGGAAGAACAGGAATACAGTGGACACTGACAACTATGTTAGATGACTTAGACTTCGCGGATGATCTCGCCTTGTTGAGCCACAGCATCAGCCAGATGAGGACGAAAACCCAGAAGCTAGAAACAAACTCAAGCCGAGTGGGACTGAAAATAAGCGCGTCCAAAACAAAGGAGATGAGGGTCAAAACAGTAGGGAATGCCAGACCCGTATGCTGCCAAGGAACGGAGCTAGAGTTGGTGAAGGAGTTCACGTACCTGGGAAGTGTAATCAGCAATGATGGAGGGACCACCAAGGATGTAGAGGCACGCATAGGGAAGGCAAAGGCTTCCTTTGCTCAGCTTAAACCCATCTGGAGGGCTAGGAACATCTCGGTACGAACCAAACTGCGGATCCTTGAAGCCAATGTAAAGTCTGTCTTACTGTACGGTTGTGAAACCTGGGGATTGACTCAACTTAACATCAAGAAACTCCAAACCTTCATCAATTCAAGACTGCGTTTCATCCTCGGCATCTGGTGGCCCAAGAAGATAAGCAACGTAGAGCTCCTTGATAGAACAGGTCAGGAACCGGTCGAAGTAACCATAAGAAGAAGGAAGTGGAGGTGGGTTGGCCACACCTTGAGAAAGCCCCCAGCAGCCATTACAAGAACAGCATTAGAATGGAACCCTCAGGGGAAGAGAAAGAGGGGTAGACCAAGGCTCTCCTGGAGGAGAGGTGTCAGGAAAGACCTTGACAGCGCCAACACCTCATGGCAAGAGGCAAAGAAGACCGCCGGAGACCGGAAGAGGTGGAGACTAACCACTGAGGCCCTATGCTCCCGAAGGGGCGAAGAGGATTAAGTCAAGTAAGTCAAGTTACTTGTGAATACTTAAGAAATACATGTAATGTAAGTGGTAACTCTAATTGTAGTCATTCTGAACCTTTTACTGTGATCCTGCAATTCTCACCTTACCTGCTAGGTGGCACTATGCACATGCATGGATAAGCTGGAAACATCTACACCAACAGGAAGTTTGAATATCACAGTGATGTATACAGACAAGTCAAGCCACATAAAAAGTAGCAGATGTGTAATCTACAAAACATACAATGAATTAAGAATTAACCTGGTGGTTTTATGTTCGCGGTTTTCGCAGCGACGTTTCACCGCAGACTTAAAACCACCGCGAACATTTTTGTCCAATACTGTAGCAATTATGTGACTATAGCACTGCCACAAACTTAAAACCACCGCTACACTCCATTTTCCCTTTGGCGCGAAATAAAAACCATGCAAACTTAAATGCATTTACAGTAGTAGAAGGAAAAGCAGTGGGCGTGCGGCCACGGGGGCGTCCCCGTCGAGCATGGATCAGCGACCTTTAAGAGTGGCCAGGATGGACAGTGGACAGCAAGGTAGCTAACCGGACTAGCAAAGGACCGCCACAGGTAGAAACCTTCTGCAGAACATCATGCTGCCCCTACACCTGATTAGCTTTGGGACTGATGATGATGATGACTAATGAAACAGCAGAGTGAGTCCAGACGAGCAGTCGGCATGATGATGAATGAAAACAGTTTGACATTTGTGTAAAAAATGACTTATTGCCATCTCCTGATGTAACTAATAACCTTTACGATACAGATGACTTTACAACAATTTTTCTGTCAAGGATTCAATTAATCCAGTAAATGCAAACAGATGATAGTGTGACATTAAAAGTGACCTTATCCCATTCATCCCAAGGATTCAATTAATCCAACAAATGTCAGCAATCGATAATGTGAAATGAAAGAACGCTAGATTTACCCCGTTTATGCTCCAGTTGTGAAAATTGTACATCCACAAATACTAAAAGGCTGCTCCAACTGGGATGGCTTTCACATTTTCACTTGTCTCCTGGCAGCTGCAAGACTGTAACATTTCCACGCTGCTCGGATTTTCTCACATGCATGTAAGAGAAGCTGCAGTCTGAAAATTTATTTTCTGACCAATTGAAGCAACTGTTCATTTTAGCGATAGAAATGATGTTATGTCATGCCTGGGCCTGATACGGGTGTCCCGGACCGTGTGATAACTATCCGGATCACATAGGGTTCGGGAGGGTTATCACACAGGCTTCCATAGAATATTTCGAACGCATTTCGAACGCGTCGGTTGCGCGGTCGTCGGAAATTCGAATACCGGATTCGGAGATTGGAATCAATGTTGCTACAGTTTCTTGTTCGAGGACACAAAACTCCCTCAACTTCTGGCGCATTCCGCATTGAAATGTGTGTTTTCTCGGGTGGGTATGGCCAAGGTATGACATAAATAAAATACAACACGTTGTATTCCGCATCACCCTCGGTCCCAGCCCTCCCGCGGGTCGGATCGCCCTCCGGCCTACGGCCGTCGGGCGATCCGACCCGCGGTCGGGCTGGTACCTCGGGTGATACGGAATACCCCGTGTTGTATTCTATATGTATATAAGATGCCTGTTGTCGATACCCTATATCATATCTTAAAATGGTTGTTGTGCATAGCTAATGCCTTCTTTACGTCTCAAAGCACAATAACACTTATAATTAATACTAAATAAAATTCAACTTGTGACACATTTATAAAGCGCTAGACAAAATAAGTCTTTCCAACAGAAATCTTGATTCGAGTTTTAAATGACCTGCAGTGTGGCCTCAAAGTCATAAAATCAGGAACCATAAATTTGACACTTTTGGGCAACACACCACTAAATCACACATCACAAAGTCCATTGTGGTCAATGTTTACCACGTTTCTGATCTGCATTTGTCATTACTGATACACCTTTCACTATGAACTTTCACAGATCTATTCCAAGGGAAACATGGAATTCTACACTAAACAACACCAAAGTCATTCCCTGTCAATCTCATCATCAATCATCAGACAAAAAAATTACAAGCTGACAGTGTCAAACAGCAACTAGTGTCCCCAGGGAGATCGCCCCACCCCTCCCACAAACTACCTGGTGTAAGAACTGGTTAGTTACTAGTATTTGATGCTTGTCGTTGCAAAGGTAATCTTCATGCCCGTACTAATGTACCTTATTAAAATCTATACTTAACTCGTCTTGGAATGCAATTAACAGTTTTCGTTTTGCCCTGCTGAATTCTACTTGGCTCGAGGGTTACTCAAAAGTGTTGAATTGGAGAGGTGTCACGTCGATGAAGGGGTGTCAAATTTATGCTTCTTGGTGTTACATGTGTTAAGGCAGAACAGTAAGTGTAGTTTTGAATGTGTTAAATTCCAGTAAAGCATTTAATCCATAGCCATATACCAGTATTAACATATGACTTCAGTTCGCATTCCCTTAAAAATAGATATCACTAACAGGGTCTCCAACCACACTTGTGTAAGAGCCTGCCTTCAGAACTGGGCAATGTTATTCCTTCGTATAAAAAATTCTTTAGCTTAGCAATAACATTAAAAGTGTTTAAATGGTATGTAAGTTATTCTGCAATACTTAAAATTACTTTGTCAGTTTCCATTCAGGTGTTAGAGCACCTTTTCCACCAGGAACAACACCCAACAGGTATGCAAAGGGACATATTTTATAATGATGTGTAAGAACCAATCAAACGGATTTGGTGTGCCTTTGTCTCAGCAGTAAGAACAGGTCATAAAATCCCCCCAGACACAAACTGTAGGTAAATAAACTATTCTATTTCAATCTATTTCATTTGTATTGTGCTTCTGTTCAGCCAACATAAAAATAACTTGGGATCTATGACAATGAGCATTCCCCAACAGTCCTGGTATTTACCCGACATGTCACAAGAGATTATTAATAACAAAGAATAAAAGTTGACTGAAGCATTATCATATTCTGACAAGACCTCTTGTTACATAAGGCAGTCACCAGGCTAGGGTGAGCAAACAAAAACATTGGGCATCCAACACACATAAATATATATCATGCAAGGATAATCTTAAAGGGAAGCAATAGGGAATCTTCAAAAGCCTTAATTAGTATTACGCAATGTTGAATATACCCAAAAGTGAAGTTTTGAGCCAAAGTAAATCATTCAATCATAGTTTAGGGCTCTCCTTGCAAAACAATTTCTATCTACAGCACGCTTCTAAAATTCATTCCTTGCTTTCAAAAGCTTCATGACAGTATTTTCTTGCACCTTTAAACTTTTCAAAATCCATCACAGACTATTGTCAAAGTCATCTGATCAGAAGCATAGTGAATATGGTGTAAATTAGTCAAATCAACTACATCTCAACCTACAGTGGGAATGCTACACAGACTGCTGACTAAGGGCCTATTGTCTTTTGTTGACATGCTGTACTGCAATCTACTCATTGTCAAGTACTGAGGCGTGGGAACTGCTCCTTTTGCCTGTAGCTAGATGGATAATGCTCTGCATGTAAGTAGGTAAAAGGTCACATAGACTGAAAACATTCACCTAACTTTGACTGCAAGTCTGTTCACATGTCTAGTAGTACATTACATGTACATTAAAAATGACTTTTGAAAAATATTCATTCCTATCTCTCTAACTTTGGTTGTAGTTGGGCAGACATGAACATAAGTTAGAAATGGCTTTCACAGGATTTCCAATTCTACCAACGTGACAAAAGTTAAAACCATGCATACATCTAATTTTGGATGCACTTAAGCACATATTATGTGTTTTCAACGTGACCTTCAGTTAAACATTCAGTCATAGTGGTGACTGGTCCATATAAATCAAAATCATGTACATTGTATCTGGCTTCATTTTGGCATACATGCTTGTACATGTATGTATGCCAAAGTGTAGCCAGAATGTAAGATGTACACAATCATATATTTCACAGAAAATTGCTACCATGACCAATCACAGAATCACACAGCTACATTCAATTAATAGTTTTCATCTTATTTCTGTAATGAAAATGGATAAATATTTTTGTGTATCATTTTATCTTTGATGAATTTTATTTCCATACTCAACGGTTTCACAACAGTCTATAACACTCATTTCATCAAAACACAACTCTAAATTCTGTGGCCCTCCCACAGAATCAAGGTTAGTGATCTGGAACAGAAGTAATGCTGCAGTAATTTGATATTCAGTTGTTTTCCTGGACAGTCTATCCCCTCGTGTCAATAGTGTCTGCCCTAGTTCAGATTTATGACACATCCACTATACCAAGCACGAAAACCATTGTGTTCTTATGGCAAACTTGTCAACACTGCACAGAGGGCTTCTGTCAGACTCAGAGCTCTGCTTCATTCCTCTACTAGCCAGAGGAAGCGACTGATAATTATGTTTAGCCATAAGTATGGCTCAACATATTGTTTTCTCTCATGTTTCTTCTCCTGTCAAATCTTCAAATCGATTCATCTCTGTCATTTTTTGACCAAATGACCTGAAATTTGGTACAGAGGTAATGTAGGCAAAAACCAATGTACGTTCTTTTCCTTTTTTTGATATTGACCTTGAAAGTGATTTTATTGAGGTTTTTAGGCTATTTTTAGCATATCTTGGCCTCCTGCGCCCTTGTATTTCAACCGAATGACCTGAAATTTGCTGTATATGTGGCTTGAACAAATATTTAAAGGACTACATTCCCATTTTTGGCATACATATATTCAAAACGATTTATTTTGGGCTTTCTTGACAATATTTGCCACTTCTGTCACTTTCAATACTACATATGACCTACAGGTCATTGACCCCGAGTGCCTTGCACCTGGCCAAGCTTGAAGTTTGCTTACGAGGAGGAAAGACCGGACATAAACATTTAACGTGATTATCGGGAAAACACCATGTTCCCTTAAACTCAGTGGTTAAATTGCAGTTTAGGAAATTTTATAACAGAAAACAAGTTAAATCAATGATTTTGTGAATGTTTATTCTAGCATTTGTTATTCCAGATATTTTCAAACTCCAAATTCTTCAACACAACACGGGAGATCGTTTCTCCTCAGACTGGCGCGACACTCCTGTCAAAATTGATTGATGATCTCTCTCTGCCGCCGACTTCATACATGATCAAAGGCGGGTGGTAGGCGGTGCCTTCCTACATGTCCTACGTACGGGCGTATGGATCGTAGAATTCGGCAAAAAAGGAATGATTAGGCCAGTAGAGTCAGTCCCCGGTAAGGTCAATGATTCGCCCCTTTGCGCTAGCTTGCAACGTTAAATGAATGTACCCTCTGGTGGCCAAACTTCACTGACAAACTTTCTCCCTATTATCATCATGAGCTTGCGTTAGTCTGGTACTAGTGACTATTATGTGCCGGGAATGTTTATCTATCGCACGCCTTGGAAGGAAGTTCAACCATGATAAATGGTCGGCCGTTGCGAAAATTTGGAATCCCATGCTGTTGATTTTTGTGATTGAATCTGTAAGAAAATATATTTTCATGTCGTTCATGTTTTTGGGACGGACGCCGGGACGGGGTGAATTTTTTCTATCATTTTCGTCCCGTTAGTAATGCAAATCGAATCGTGTTGCACAAGAGGCAAAACACTAAAAACGTGGGTCTTGTGGAGTGTTTTGGAGCGGGAAAATGCCGGATATTAGCGGTGCCGAACAGTGTACATCGTCGCGCGCGGGTGACGCTCCGTCAAAACAAATCCGCTGGTGGTCTAGCGCGGCCACCGAAAATAGGCAGAAACACACAGGAGGACTTAGCACCTTCGTTTATGAGGGCAATTGTGAAAATCTTTTGTTACAAATTGTTCGAACATTGAAACATTTGGATAGATGGTTTGAAACTGTTCTAAATAAAGAGATTTTTGTGTAGTTACGTTCGAAATGTTTCCAACGTATGTGAAATGAGTTCAAACATGTTATAAGTTTCAATTCTAATTGTTTGAACACTTTAGAACTGTTGTGACTTAGACATTCTTTTAATCAAAATAGTTCAAACATATTACAAATATTATATTAAAACCCTCTCGGTGACTTTGAATTGACCCAAATATGTTGTTTTTGGTCATTTCCTTCGTCTCCTGTCAAATCTTCATATGTATACTATGGAAAACTTCATTCTTCCCTGGGGCTGATCTTTTTTAATTCAATTTTGAACTGGGTTGATTATGCGCAAGAGTGTAATTTTCAGCGGATATTTTTCGACTGGTTTACATGGAAATGGCACGGAATATCCCATTCTTGCAAGGGGAGGATTCTTTAATTATTTCTTTCAATTTTGAGCTGGAATGATTATGAAAAAGTCCATTCTTTAGCAGAAGTGTTAATCAATTAGTGGATATGGTTGTGGACTGGTCCATATTGTGTTGAGGTGCTACTGGAAGACTCAGTTTTGAACTGGGGTGATTCATTTTTTTAGTGCAAGTATTTTAGAATGGTCCATTGTTATTTGGGGAGAGTCCATTTTTTGCATGGCGAGGAGTATGGCTAAACATGCTGTATTTGCTCGCAAATGTTGCCTTTCTAGTTACTCTTCAATAAGTGAATATGGGAAATTGGTAAGAGAAATAAAAATAGGCACATCAATATTCCATGATTATGGAATTTATGAGTCATGAACTAGAAATTTCAAGTATCCACAGGGTGCTACATCCCTCTTCAGGTTTCAAGGTCATCTCATAGGAATGGACAGCTTGGTGTAAGGTAATGAAATATTCATCAAGACCTACAAACCCTATCCTTTATCCTTGGCAGGTCAACTGTAAGGTACTGGTATAAAAGCACACCAGCCTTCATTGGAATGCGTGGAAGTCTCATAGTGTTAACTGTTAGCAGCAGTACTTTCAATGCTGTCATTCCTACGAGGAAGTATGCTAGATAATAATTGAAATTAGCTAGTTTCATGATGGTGTTTGATTTGTACCAGCCAATTGTGTGAATTTTCCTTTGCGGTCAACTAGACAGTTTGTGCAGTGTGATGAACTCAAAATAGAGCTGAACTTCTTAGGACTAGACATGGCGGCACCACTTTACATGATCATGGTACCAACCACAGGACATGCAGCTCACATCTTGGTCCATCTATACTATAAAAAGACATTCTTTCTATATAGGCAAAACCTCTAGACAGAGTTAACCTTTCTTGTGTAAACAAATAACATAACCACACATTACATAATTTCATACCCCCCCCCAAGCCACAGCAACTATTTGTCACATGGGAACAACAAACAACAATTAGACGAGTCCCCTCAGCAACCTTAAATAGTAAGACACCCAGTTCAAGGTTGACATATATAAAGCCTGAATTATGTAAACAAATGACATAAACGCCCATTACATAATTTCGTACCCCCAAAGCCACAGCACACATTTGTCACATGGGAACAAACAACAATTAGACGAGTGCCCTCGGTAATCTTAAATAGCAAGGCACCCAGTTCAAGGTTGACAAATATAAAGCCTGAATTATGTATCTTTCTTGACTCTACTACTAGCTATGACAACCATCTTTCTTCCGTTCTGTTTATATAGAAAACTATTCAAATGGAAAATGTCTGTTGGCAGACCTTAATTTTAGTACAGTAGAAGCCACTTAATTGCACCTCGGATAAACGCACCCTCCATTTAATTGCACCGAATCCCAATATCCAAAACCGGTTCCCATTCACTGCATTGTTAGTGACTCCGCATATCTGCACCGCGCATGGTCACCAATGCCGGATAACTGCACAATTTTTTTTTCAAAAATCCTCGACAAGTTAACTGAAAAGGTGCGCTAAAATCGGCAAACGCGGTACAAATGAGCCGATACCTGCGGGTGTAAAGGCGCAATACCGCCAATATGTTTAAAACTGTTTAGAGTAACAAAAAAAGGCGGTCTCCATTGACAGTTATGTTGATAGGAATCGTATGGGAGGTCCCGGGCGGGTCACCCGTAATCAGTAACCAAGTTTTAGTTTCAATTCCTAGTTTCACGGCGGTACATGATTTACGTAAATCGACAACTGCACTCTACGTAATGTAACACAGAAACTGATATCCCATGAGTGGCATGACGATGTTTCAGAATGCCTCCCCTGTAACATTACGTTTGTTGTAATGCGGTAGATCGCATGGAAAAATGAAAGAATGCAAAATCAAAACAGGTTCGTAGTCTAGTCATTTCTTTATTTTCAGCAAAGGGTTAATAAATAAAGTTAATAACTGAATAATTTCGTCTGTTTTCTTTGTGCTAGTGTTTCTGACTAACAATACACCCCCTCTCCCATGGTGGTGCGGTCCAGCTGGGCATTTCGCATAATTGCACCAACCGGATAATTGCACCCAAAACGCTGACAAATGGGTGGTGCAGTTAAGCGGATTCTACTGTACATATATCATGTTATCAATATTATATAAGCGGTGATGAGCTCTTAGCATTTTGCCTTGCTTTTGTTTTGGCAGAAGTTGTACAAAATAGTACAGGTGGTACCAGTAGCAACAATGTAATTTATTAATGGTACAAGTTAACTGGGCTCTTATAAATGGTATTATAATAATAATAATAACTTTATATAATAATAACTTTATTGCAAGTTCATGCCCGAAGGCTAATTGCAGACAAACAAGTACATGGGAATACATGGGAATCAAAAATAGGTATCTAGGCTACTGTCAAAGTTCTAAGTTAACTAAGGTTGACTATGGTTGGGTTTGACTTCTTTTTTGAAGGCAGTGGAAAATGAAGAGACCCACGTTTTTCATCGTAAGTGGGTTTGTTGATTTTAGTAGTGATATGGATTTTTGTAAGCTATTCAAATGGTGAAAGCTAGGAGAATTAACGGAAGCTGTTTTATATAAATCGTTTCTTTCGGCCTCATATAGAGGGCATTGGCAAAGGAAATGTATTTCATTTTCCACTGCGTTCATTGTACAAAACTTACACATTCTCTCGTGAGCGGGCAGCTTTTTATATCTACCCTTTTCTATTTCTAGTGGATGTGCACTTATTCGTATCTTACACACAGCTGACCGTTGTTCAAAATCTTTGTTGGAAAGATATTTTTCCATTGAGTATTCTGTTTTAAGAAAGCCATAGTTTCTATAGCTGCTGAATGACAGCTGATTTGGATACTTGTTAATTAAGTCTATAAATAGTTGAAGATTACAATCTTGCACCATAAATGGGTATCTGAGCTACATAGTCTTACATAAAAATGAACCAAAATTATACTAAGTCTTACATTTACTGATTTCTTAAAACTCAGCAAACTATATAGATATGGTTAAGTTGCACCAGCAAACTGACAAAATTTCCTCTGATAGCCTGAAGCAGCTGCCTGATCAGTTGCCAGGTATGATTCTTTGAATATTTACAGACACAACAACTTTCTATCTAAATCTGTTAATCATGGGCTCTTCATACATTCCCTTGCAAACAAGTCATGGATATTCTTTTAGAATCCCTTAGGGAAAGCAATTTTATGTTCTATTCGCACACCACCAAATTAAAGGCTGTCGTACCGCTTTTGTCTAAGGTGACCTTTGGAGGATTTCATGGCCTTATTGGCTAACTTTTATCCATGTAACTCCACAGCTGGCTGACTGACTGAACAAGTAACATTTCTTTCCTTTCTCTTATAAATCTAGTTTAACAAAGTTGTCAGAGAAAACAACAATCCAATATGATAAAGCTCAAGAGGTACTGTACAAGTAACATACATGTACAGCAAGACATTTTTGCCACAAAAGGCATTGTTGCCTGCGTACACATCAGATGTTTTGTTTTCGGTGACCATGTGCCTGGATGTTTGTGCTTTTGTGTGTCCATATCTAAGTACACTGTCAGCAGAGTGGCAGGAAGTGAGTGAGAAGATTGAGCCTATATATATATATACAATAGGTCAGATTTGCAGGAGTGAAAGGTAGTAGAGTTCAGATGTGGTAGAACTTGTCACTTATCAGACATGACAGATCTAGACATTCAAGGCCATGGGGTCAATGAAATAGACTACTAATTCATGGGAAAATATTGTTTTTGGTCTGTCTGTTTGTGTTTTCACAGTTGTATATTTTCCATATGCTAGTTACATTCACCATAGAATGACAGGAAAGCATGTCATTTAAGTCAAACCTTATTTGCATAATTAATGAACTTCAGGTAAACAAGACATGAGAAATTCTTCGAACCCTCGATTACGTTACATTTAGGTTTTTACATTTACATTTTACATGTATATAGTTGATGCTATATACATGAGACAGTTACACCGGCAAGTTGATATATGTAGCTCAGTACTTCTGCCGTCTCGAGTACTTTGTTTACTTGTAGTTTGAATCCTTGGACCTGGGTTCACAATTGTCCAAGTCTATCAGAATGGCAACTTAAACAAATACCTGACTTGATACATAGATTGGTAACAATAGTGCCATGCATTAATATTAAATAATAATGAAAACTATGGCCATCAGGCACTGTACCTGATGATGTATGACACAAAATCATTGGATCTCATTTATTCTTTCATACATACAATGTAAGCAAATAGGATATCAATAAAAGGTATCAAATGATATCAAATGAAATTCACACTTCTTTAATTGAAATAGTTATGATTTTTTTTCAGGAACTTGCTCTTTCCTGGAATACTGTATCCCATTATCAAAATTCAAATGACAATCTCTGTAATCAATCTATAGAGCCAACACCACAAGATGTTTGATCCTTCAGATTCATCTTTTAACCTCATAACCCTACTTCATATTTTGCACTATGCAGGTCATCCTTTATCATTCTATTGGTTATTTATAGCCTGACTGATAATGAATACTATGCATTTTCAGTGGAGTCTAGACAGTATGTACCACTATGAACTTCAGAATCAGAGTCAAATCTATAACAATCAATGTTAAACTTTAAATGCAAATGCAGCAAGCTACATTGTGGGAAATACATTAAAGGTGAAGGCACCTGAATTTTAAACAGCTTGCATAGACCGTGCCTTTATAAATGTCAAGACACGTTTTGTTGATGTCTTCACTTACAATACACTACACTGCCCACACATGTAGTTTAGCAAGTGAAATTATTATTACGGCATTTCCTTCTTGTTTATGCTATCTATCATGTATATTTTGCAGCTATTCCAAATGGTCACGTACAGACACTCCCATATGGCATGACAGACCTTTAAAACAAAATTCTACAATATCACTAAGATTACTAAGAGTCAGGTATCTGTTAAAATCTGTTAAAAAGAATGTTATCCCACCAAAACAACCATCCATTTCCTGAATGTTTACATATCTGCACACCTGTGCAGACAGGTATACGATAATGTCAAGTTATTTGTCAATGCCTCAGGCAGCACCTGCATTCTGGGATCTTCTTTGTATGAGAAACAACCCAAACAGTTGGAAGTAATCGTAGTGTCAGGGTCTGCCTTTTCAATCCTGATAGGGGTCAATGTTTAAAAACAAGTTGAGCAAGGAGCAGGGAGCACCAGACCATACCATTGTTGCTTAGGTACTTACTTGCCATTATATCATATAGAAACAATCACATTTGTCAGTGTAATGTCAGCTTGTAGTCAGTATTATTTTAATCTTCAATTTGTTTTTTATTGAAAAACTGGACTGAATTTTTTTCATCACATTACTTTCATTCAAAGTAATCACATTCTGCGAGTAAACTATTGGTCTCCTCTAGTAATGTTGGTATCATGTTTTCATTATGAAATATCTCGGTTATCCTGAGAAAAAACAAATGTTACATGGGGCTACGTACATTTGCGATAAATCCTGAGTAAATACACACTATATCAGATGGGAGTCAACTAACATGTTCCACACCATCCAAAGAAATGCCATAATCCAATATAATGCCAACTAATAAAACCAGTCTCAGACTGAGCAAGCTTCATGATCACTTTGAGCCTGTCACATTTTCCAGTTTCATAAGAGAGCTACAGCTACAGGCATCAACTACCCTTTCTGTGCATGTATATGACCTTGTCCCCATCAGAACACCACCATATAAGGCTCGGCCATGCTATATATATGAAATCCTTATGAAGTGGGTTTTATTCTTCTAGACGAGAGGGCATACACTAGTGGCTGCAATATGATGATTAGTACCAACAGTGACAATAATCCGGTATAAACCTAAGTCCTTTACAACAATGGTCCTTTAAATTTCTCTCCTGTCCCACAGCTGCCAGAACATTGGGCATTTCCTCCATGGTTTTATTGATTTTGTCTGAGAGGAGATCGTCTTACCTGCAGGGCCTCACCCTGCTTAGCCTATTTCACTGTTACGACCCCAACAAGGTCAGTCATTTGAAGCATGTACCTACCACTGGTTTTGCAGTCTCCATTTTGGCCACAAACCTTAACTGGCCCATCAGTCTTGTTGGTAAGTAACAAACATTCCCATGTGAAACAATAACATTAGAATATTCCTGTCTCAAGCCTACATCTACCTGCACATGGTGATCTAGGCAATGGAAAGTTTGATTTTGTTAAGGTTGCAGGCACACATTCTCATCTCCAACCTCATTACAGTATCGCAATTATCATAGTGAAACAATTGAAAGCTCTTCAATAGAATCTGTACGAAAAACCTGATGGATGCAAAATTTCCTCTTGCCTATGTTTTCATCTTGTCTTCTTCCTTAATTTTACTTTCAAATACCTGAGACCAAATTGAATTGATACTTAAATCAAGAAAAAGGTTCAACTCGAAAAGTATCATTCAACCTGTTCTAAGGTATTTGCTGTTACATGTTCAATGATTGTGTGGCATCTCTATTGGCCTAAGAATGTGTAATTCAATATTCAGGTGAATTTACACTCTTTTGCTATGAGCTATCTTGCATGCCACAAAGTTTGTATTGGGTCAAACATGACAAAAAGTACAACTCCCAGGGATGCTGGAATAACATCAGGATCTTGCGAGCTCAGAGGATACTATGAACTCTGACCCTTTACAGACATAAACCTTTTCATGGAGGACAAAGCTGCCTAGTAGTTAATTATTACCTTCCATGCAAGAAGGTTAGGTTTTCGGGTGGGTGGGTGCGCCTGTGTATATGTGAGTCTGTCTATCTGTCTGTTTGTGAGCAGCGTAATTTGAGAAGTCATGGATGGATCTTTATGTTATTTGGTATGTTGGTAGCTGAAGAAATGATTAGATTATGGGCCCCCAATTGGCTGAGCCACTCTCCATGGTTTTAAAGCACCAACATTGGTGTCCCAAAATCTCATTTCTTCTATAAGAATCAGCCACATTGCAATGTTTTTTTTTTTATAGTGACATAGTCCAAAGAAATTGAACTGTCTGGGGCACAATGCTACAAAAACACCTTTTCGGCAAAGGTAAAAAAAACATCTCATTTGAAATGTTACCTGGGTACAAAGTGAACCACAAGTTACAAGGAAACCTTCTGAGTCGAACTACTCAAGCTCGTCAGAATCTGAGACAGATGACTACAACAACATAAGAAAATGTTCTTATAAAGATTCAAGACATAAAATTCATGTTGCTGAATATTTCAAGTAAAAATGCACATGGTCTTTACAACCTGCCACATTGCAGTAACATTTGCCCCATTTGTTTAATTTCGTTGGACGATGTCACCATGAAAACAACCACCATTGCAATGTGGCTGATAACAAAGGATGTTTCACTTGCATTACCAAAAACATAAATCATAGTGTACATTGATGGAATCCTATTGTATTCTCACCACATTCAACTCAGAGCAAGCCAGGCATTGGTGATGCTTGTTGAAATCATCAATATATATGAATCTATGCTTCATCATTTTCTTTTGTTTTCTAGAACTTTTCAAAGACAATATATAGCAAGTTGGGCAATTCTGACAGTCACCACACTAAAACCCTATTATACTAACTAGATGCTGAAAAAAAAAGTTAAAAAACAAAACATGTATTAGGATATCCTCCATATTTCTAAGTCACGGCATGAAGGGATAGGACTCATTAGGAGGCATGGCCCCGTAATATCTATGCATTTGGCCAAGCGCTCCAGGTCACTTAAACTCTTTCCATTCAGTGACTTTGAACATATGACGCTCCCTCATGCACAGGACTAAAGGCTTGGTGTCCCCTCCAAAGGACAATCTGATTGCTACACTGCATTCCCAGGAAGTTCCAGTAGTGTCCAAGTCAGGGGTCTGGGACCTCAAAACCTATAGGTTTCCACCCTGTGTGTGAGAAGTGGGACCACTAACCAATTGCACCATAGGGACACTACTTAGTACATGCTACACAGGTAACACATCAGCTACAGCATTTGACACTGTCAACCCATAACACTTGAAGAGAAAAATAGGACCACTAGTGCCTAGCACCTAGAAGAATGCTGTGTCATTGCTCCTTTTTTAACTATTACTAGACAAGTACAGTATTAGCTTTGTACAACAGAACGTGGAAATATGTCTGCCTTGTACTGTTGACTTGACCTGTTTAAACTTTAAAGTAACAAGTTACACAACCACAAGGAACTTTGGACACAACTCTTCACAGTTCAAAGTGACAAAACCTTACTAGTATTTTGCTTTTCAGCAAAAACAAACCTTTGTGCTGAGTGCAAAAGACAAGTCAGGTGTTTTGTAAATGTCAACACTTGATAAATGCTTACCACTGATACTTATAATGTAAGCTTCTTGGTTAGAAACAGATATAAATTCTGTTTTCAAATGAAATAGTTCCATATTTTGGTAGAATAACATTGAGAACAGAATTATGACAATTTTGATTTTAGATAAAGATATATCACAGGGCTCAAAATTCTTTTTTGGAAATAGGTGCACTGGTGCACCCAACCAAAAAAATCAGGTGTACAGAAAGAATTTTGTGTGCACCACATAAAATAAAGATGAATCTCAGCAAAACATAATTTTGACTCTACTGCCTCTCGTAGAACTTCAATCTGTTATTCTATCCAGCTAACTTTGAATTTCAACCAAGCAATATATCAAATAAAGTACAACAAAAGGCTTTTTCTGATACTTACATTTCAAGAATATTCTGTATATTAGTGTGCCATAGAACCTTTACCCTATAGACTCCAAAATTATCTAGGTACACCCACAGTCAAAAATTAGGTGCACAGCTCCAATTTTGGGTGCACACAGGTGCACATGCACCCAGTATTTCGAGCCCTGTATCAGGATGACTCATTACTTCATTGTTTCTATTTCTGCATGTCTGTGTGTCTGTCTACAAGCTTCTGACTTACTGGCCAATCACAAATGCAGAGATGTGCAGTTATGCCTGTGGCAAACTACAGCAACTGCTGTTATTAAACTATACCAAATGTTGTTGAAGTATGCTTTATCATACACTGCTAAACAGTGAGCCCCAAAATGCAGTTTTATCATCTAACAACACTGGGTAATAAATTTGATGAATTAATTTGCAGATATATTTATGTTAGATAAACAGTAGCAAAGGTAACCCATTGGTCTGGAAGGGTCGCACAGCAAAACTAAAAATGATAATGTGATGTGCTCTAACTTGAGTGATGAGGGTGATAAGAAAAGTGATGTAACTTGTTGAGCCATAAGCCAGTTTGTTTGTTTTGTCAGGCTTACCTGCTGAATCAATTAAATGATGTGGTGGGTTCGTGGTATATAATTTGACCTATCAAAACTCCCCTGATGCAATGATGACTCATTACTAACAAGACTTGTTTCGCATCATCAAGAAGGGTTAACAAGTCACTACTTGTCACCTTCTGAACTAGACCAATTTCTTATGCATGTGCAGTGCAGCTACACAGCAACCAACTTCCATGCTGCTAGAAAACTAACTTCAAAATCTAAGAATCAATCATTGGTGACAAAGTTCAGGCTGTCCATGTGTTTTTCAATAATGAATAAATCAATCATCACAGTACATACATTTACATCCATCACAGGTCTGCTACTATTTTCAAGCATTAAAATAGAAACTTGGTGATTCATTCACTCACACCATTCTGGAAACATAGCTACAATTCAGATCAGCATTGAGGTAAAACAAATTTCATTTTGGACCCTTAAAGAAAAAGAAAAATGTTAAGGAGCCCCCCAGCCACCTTGAAGCACTTCAGATATATCCGTCTCCTTGGTGATGTGACAGTTAAACACTTTCCTGCTTTTTGTACCTTGACCTGGTGAACTCCAAATGGCTGGGCGTCATGTCAACAAGGTCAGCTTGGTATGGATAACTATGCAGTACAAACACTTCTCGAATATATAAAAAAAGTTGAATGAAGCAAATAAAAATCAAACAGGAATGAAGCAAAATTTAAATCTTAGTGGTTTAAAAGTAATCCCAAACTAAAATATTGAGCATAGTATATCCATTTGGTGGACTGATTTAAGAGTCAAGACTCTAATCAAGCTTTTATCTAATGTAATTCAGAATATAATTTGCTTACAATTAATCTGATTCAATGGGTTCAACTTTACTAATTCTGGTACCCTTAATTACGAATTCATGGAATGCCAAAGCCACTTTCTGAGAGGGAAGCTTATTTAACTATCATCACTCAGACTCACAAAAAAAAGCTTGTTGGAAAACTACGTCTACTTTAGCAAGCCCTAAAGCTGCACATACAAAACGATTATTAGCAGTTATATACATTGTTACAATGATTAATGAGTAATACAAATATGGCAACACTGCAAATACTAGCATGCCCATCATTGTTGATTACAAAATTTTCTCTATTTTCACAAGGCAAAAGTGAAAACATTCTGATGCCTTGACATAGACTTCCAAAGGCATGAACTTCTGTGGCTTGGGGCAGTCATCAATCAATAAATCTCACCTTGGTTATAGAAATTATATTTACTTAGTATCATGCAACATTCTTTTAGCATAAGACTTGCATGATTGGTTATATCAAGATTTGGAGTTGCATTTAACCATCAATCTAAGATTTATTTGCAATAACTACCAGTAATGAAAAGCACAGAATTTGCAGAAGATGTTTACTGTTTCAATCAACATTACTGGCATCATCACTAGGTTACCTCCAGCTCTCAACAAGATGATAACAGCAAACACAACAGGGAGCATCACTTGGGTGGCTGAGATGCTAGGAGTGCTTGGAACCTTGGTATATTATTCTAGCTACTGTAATATAACTAGATAGAAGACCTTTCACCCTGGATATGGCACACACACGAGTCTGCCCCACTGACACAGTTATGCTGACAGGTTTTTTCTCCCATCTCTCCCTTTTTATTTTGAAACATCGATGGAAGGCAACTAAACTGTGCCAATATTCCACAAAACTGAGGTTTGCTGACTCCTAGGAACTTGCAAAACATCTCCCCCGAGACCTATTGATGGGTCCAGAAATGGAAATAACATTATGCAAAATTAAATGAGACGATAAAACCGCCAAGGAGGCCATGGTTGTCACATTTGTGCAGTTCTGTGCGGCGTAATACTCGTGAGGAAAGCCGACCAAATGTATTTCCGCTGCTAAAACACACACAAAGGCTTTTACAGAGATGTAGCACGGCAGACTGTCCCTGACAAGTACAAGTTCTGGTGACCCACATCGCCAGCTCATTATATTCGTACGTGTGACACAAGAATGAAACGAGCCATCGTCTCTGCGACACAACAAAGAGCGGTGGGAGTGTATGTCATAACTTCCGTCACATAGCTCTGCCATCTTACCTGGAAAAGGTGGACGAAGGGAATCTTCCCCCATAGGAAGTGAGGGCTGTCTTGGCTTTTGACCTGACAAGAAATAGAACACCATAGTTGAGGCACATAAAAACGAAAAACAATCGCCAACTCGACTGACAAATGGGCTTGACCTAAGCACAAACGGACCGAAAACTGTCAGTCTAAAACTTAGTCGTCTCTGTCAATGGCCTACTCACCTCCTAACCGCAGACATCTTTAACTCAGATCGGACAAATATATATGGGCTCTGCTGCGTCGAACATCAATATCCGGAAAGGCGATCGCGATCAATCGGCACTGGACTTCGTGGCCATGAACTCACTGGGATTTCTCCGACTGCACCCCAAAATCAGCCGATAATGCAGTCTTTTCGACCATACGATGGGTCCTGTGGATGACATTAAGCCATACCAACAGACTACATTCGCTGACAAACCCCTATACAAGTGAATAACGGTGGAATTTAGGCACTAAAATGCTGTCATCCCAAACCTACTGCACCTCCCCGGCTGCAATGTGTTTGTGCATTTTCCGTCATCACGTGATTGGGTGTGCCCATCTTCTGTCATGGCGAGGGGTGTTACAAAACTTAGTCTTCATGTTATCTCTTGATTATCTTAGTGAACTAGCATATGCCGACGGGCAACGCATTGTTTTCGTTTCGGATTTTACCTCTAATAAGAAATCATGTGACAGTTATCAACAGTCTATGATATGATTTATTCCGCTATGCTAATTAACGCTGATGCTGACGTATGTCAATGAATGTCAGTGAACATTTTGTATTTGAAGTTGACTGAAGCCAATTAACTTTGTAAAAGGCTCTGTGTTTCAAGTGTAAAGCGATAATGACATGTTGATGTGAGGACAGGAAAGTGGTGGCAAACGTCAAGATTTCCAGGCACTTGTCCCATGCAAAATCAGTAAATAAGGCAGTAAATAAAATATACTATACTATTAGTCACAAGGTCAGATTACTTGTTCAACCAGCCATCGGCCTTGAGTGAAGAATGACGTCTCGAGGAAACCTTTTTATAAAGTAATCAGAGAAACGATGGCGGGAAAATGTAACGTTACAGTCATAAACATGGTCCCTACTCGGACACTGTTCAATTCAGTCAACAGTTAGTCAAACATGCATGCATGGCACTTTGAGGTAACGTTAATCTCCAAGCAGATCTATGATCGGTGGCAATGCAATATCAAAATGGCGAGTACGAGTATCTAAAGCCACCGGAGGCATTGGATACCGTGTTGGCCCTTTTGATACTGCCTTGCCAGTTGCCACCGATCATAGATCTTCTTGGAGATCAGCTTTGAGGCTCATGATAACGTTACCAGTTATTTGCTCTGTCAAAATCAGACAGATACAAAGAAAATGAGAAAATTTGTTGGTTCAATGGCTAGCGTTACAGGTTTATGTTCAGAAAAATAACACGGTTTGTAGTTTAATGTAGGCAATCGTACTTCTTGATCTGATCTCTGGCCAGGTCTTCATCTTCAGATCTATTGCCGTGGCAAATGAGAAGAGAAGGCTGCTGAGCTAGAATGTGTGTTAACATTTAGAGCATGCAGGAAGCAAAGACAAACACCTAACATGAAAAAGAAACCGCAAACATGCATGTGTAGTTTGTATGGATATATGTGTTATGATATTTGGAGGAATAATGTGATTGCTTTTATGGTTGTCTTCACCATGAGTACCCATCATCTAAATGCAAAATGGGACAAAACAATTTTTATACGTTTAGTATGATTAACGTTATAGTTTTGTGTTAAGAAATAGTTACATTAAGTACGACATATGAAATTCTCAATACACAACACTTTCCAGTAATTGCTATAGGTCACCAAAAATATCAGCACATATGCCTCTTTCAAACTCTGATCAGCTCGTCAGCTGTCCATGCATGTCCGCTTTAGAAGTTTGTGGTTATACCTTCGGCATGACGTCACTTTCGTTTTGTTACCTTTGGTCTAGACTTCTTATCAGGCTGTATGTGTCGAGCTTTTGGGGGGCTCATGATATGCTTTATTATGGTTTATAAGTTTTATTGCACTCGTTTTCTACGAGGCGTGGGCATCAGGAGAAAAACATATTGTAAGCCCCAAAGCCCGCCCCGCACATTCTCCTTATAGCAGGGCCCGGAACCTGCGTATACCGCCTTCGGTGAATGTAGGGAGTTTCTACGACACAGTTTCATCTCTGCTATAGGATAATGGTCTCATAGAACCTGCTACTTGCCTCCCGGGCCAGATCAAGATGATCAAAACGATCGGAAGGGCAGTGAACGTAAATCGTTGACGTTTGGCGTGGCGACACGGGCGGGACAAAATATTAATCCCGACAAAAACACGTAAAAAAACAGCTAGAGCCGAATGTCTGCTTGGAGAGTAAAGATATTACAAGTTAAGCTGTGACCAAATCTCTGACCAACTCACTATTGTGACGTACACATACAATAGGCTGCTGGGCGAGCGTTTTGGAAACGAGTCACTTTGTGACCAAATCCCGTGACATCAGCCTGGCAATTGCAAGTGGATCAAAGGTCATAAGATAACACTGAACATAACACTCAAGGCTTCAGCAACGTCTGTCCGGTCGTACTTTGCGTGTAACCAATAACCAAACCGAAATTGAACCCGATTTTGACCATATATTTAAGTATAAAATTATTTTGGAAATCATTGATCATTGCTGACTTTCCAACGCAGATTGCCTGTACATCCAAAAGTCACTTTTCACTATTTGCATATGTATATAACGTTATATGTATATATATATCGACATGTGCAGTGAAAGAGACCTAAGTCCCCGTCACTTGTGAAACATTGCATTTGGGGGAAAAGTGCCCGTGGCGAAGCGCACGGTTCGAGAAAAGGTCAGACCCCTATTTCTTGTCATCACCAGGGATTCGTCTGCCCTCTCCTCCTTCAGACCACTTGGTTGAATGATTCGGTACTCCAGGACTATCGCGAGGTCGGTGGTTTATGTGCACCCTACACTGTGTTACAAAGGAAGTAGGTCAATGAGATGCTGCTCGGCAGCGATTTGGAGGAGCGGTTGTGGGAATCAGAGCGGGAGTGGCAGATGGTCGGCCTTACTGCCACTGCCAGCAGGTGCGTTTCTAGTCGGCATGAAGCCACGGATGAACGGTTACTTTTCTTGTTTAAAATGTCATGCGCAACAAGCAACGCTGTTCCCGTGCGGCGTCTGTAGAAGAGCCACTACGGCGCCATAGAAAGCCGCTAGGAGGCCAATCACCGAACTTGACCTTACTTTTCCCAACCCTTATCCACCTACCAAATACGGATGAAGATCCCGAGTAGAGCTAGATCCCCGAGTCCACAGCTTGTCGAGTTACGCTGGCAACACCAGATAGACAGACGGACAGACAGACAGACAGACAGACAGACAGACAGACAGACAGGCTTGGAGATGCGGTACTATGCACCGATACTCACTATAGAATAAAAGAGCAACGTCATATGCACGCTGATAGATAGACAAAACCATCTTACGGATTATTTGTTGTTTGTTCTGTAATTCAATGAGAGTTATACCTCCGCGTAACATTGACGAAACTGACCTAGCCTTCTTCACAGACTTCTTGGGGCGCCGGCGTATATCATTTGGGGAAGCACTGATTCGTGATTTTTAACAAGGGCTAAGGTTCTCTGCTGCCGGGAGATGGAGCTTTGGCGTAGCGAAACTCCTTCTCCCGGCATTTACAGAACCGTACTGAAAATCGCAAATCAGCGCTCCCCTAAAAAAATTAACGCAGGCGCTCCAAGAGGACTGCGAAGGATGCTGACTTTGTGCCATTCTTACTGAATGGAGTTCCTCGATCTCATATCTTCGCCAAATGATGGAAACCTTTAATCTCCAAGCAGATTTACCGGTGGCCAGTATCGAGGGGGGGGGGCAAAAAAATCCGAAAAGCCACCTTTTGGATTTTTTGCCCTTTGGATACTGTCATGCCACCGGTAAATCTGCTTGGAGATTAGCTAACCTTTGCTATCTTAGCTATTTATCTCTTTATCATTATACTTTATTCTTTGTATCAGGCCCAGGGCCCGTATTAATTTAAAAACAATAAGGTTAGCATACAGACATTTACATATAACATTAATATTGCACCAGGTAGGGTAAAAGCGTGCGGACGGCAGGGCCAGTCGACCAATCAGGCCGGACGGTGAGAAGACCTCAGTCCGGGATTATATTATTTTCAGTGTCATGAGTGTTCTGTAATTGCGATAGAGCTGTCCGGTTATTTTACGAGTAGAAGGATGAAGCTACCAACGCATGAGCAAAACTACGAAAACCACGCTCTCCTTTTTCAGCACTCGGTTCCAGTGCTGAAAGTGGCTTCAGCACTGGAAAACCAGTGCTGAGTTAAGTTCAGCACTGGAAAACCAGTGCTGAGTTTAGTTCAGCACTAGAAAACCAGTGCTGAGTTTAGTTCCGCACTGGAAAACCAGTGCTGAGTGGGGTTCAGCACTGGAGAACTCGACGTCAGCACTGGAGACCGAGTGCTGAGACAAGCTTCGGCACTGGAAACCGAGTGCTGACAAATATTTCGCATTGGAAAACTAGTGCTGAGATAATACTACGGTACTAATAAACTGGTAAACGGACCTATGTACAGACATCGCGTACGAATAAACCGGTGAATACAACTATGTCTACACAACGCATCGTGTACAAAATCATAAATAAACTGGTGAACGCATGTCAGACCAGAAAGAAAGAAACAAAGTTCTTTATTTGTAACACATCCCTCATACCTGTATCTATTATACAATTACACAATGAACAGAATGACAAAATTGTGTCGGAATAAAGTTGGTCATTACGCCAAAAATAATTACTCAAGCAACTGGATAAAGTTTTGAAACAGTCAGACGTTTCAGACAGCATCCACTGTCTTTCGTCAGTGACTAACGATAGGACTGAGAACACCAGTTTTTATACCAAAACTCTGAATAGGTATGTTGGTCATTGTTTATTCTAAATGAATCACAAAGTACGTTAGTTCAAGTGACCATGCGGCACTTCTTACGACTATTCTTCTCTCAGCACTGGTAAGAAAAAAACGTTCCAGTGCTGAAAACACTTCAGCACTCGTTTTCTAGTGCTGAGTTTTTTTTAGCACTCGTTTTCCAGTGCTGAGTTTTTTTCAGCACTCGTTTTCCAGTGCTGGGGATTTTTCAGCACTCGTTTTCCAGTGCTGAATTGTCCCCGAGCACTGGTAAATCCAGTGCTGAAGGCGTGGTTTTTGTACATCAGCACTCGGTTCCAGTGCTGACGGCGGTTTCAGCACTGGGTAACCAGTGCTGAATCACCTTTGACATGACCCGTGACCTGGCACCGCCGCTCTGTCGCGCATTCAGCACTGGTATTATAAACCGAGTGCCGCGCATGCCGAACTCCATTCAGCACTGGTAACCGAGTGCTGAAAGAAACTCAGCACTGGAATACAGCGATTCAGCACTGGAAAACGAGTGCTGAACTTTCTTCAGCACTGGAAAACGAGTGCTGAACTTTCTTCAGCACTGGAAAACCAGTGCTGAACTTTCGTCAGCACTGGAAAACCAGTGCTGAGGCCGATTCGTCCGTTGATTCAGCACTGGAATACCAGTGCGGAAGGCGTGGTTTTCGTAGACTTGCAACGCATGATTACAGGCTAGTTACATAACTTCTATGAAGTGTTCACGACGTGGTGAGGATCTGAAAACCTTCGGTCAGGCGGCTTCTCACAAGTTTTTGCTGGCTATGCCCACACCAAGACCTTATTTTCGGACACGATCACAACAGACGTGGGTAGAAGTTGAACCGTTGAAGCCTGGAATAGTTGTGTCGACTGTTGGTTAACTTAGTTTCCTTAATACTAGTAGTAATTTACCATTTGAATTTCCCGCGTTCTTACTTTCAGGCGTGGCATGCCGGGAAATAGTTGTCAGGTAATTAGAGATTCAACATGGCGGACGTACACAACATTGGTGGTTGTCTCCTAGGAACCTGACGCTGTCTACTTCCCTCGTCTTTATTGGATTTACAGGTGAGTTTTAACATTTCGACTATTTCGTGGCTTACATTCACGGACAGCAAGCTACATGTTAGCATAGTACATTTCTGAGTCGAAGCGACCCCCCTCCTCCGGGGGGAAGGGGGCTAGGGGGGAGAAACTTGAAAAGTCGGGGACGAGGGGCAGAGGGTCTGCTAGCGCTAGCAACTTTTGCATGGGTTCGCTTGCTTGCTGTACGACCACAAGCGAAGGAAGCCCTGCAGCTGTCGCCACGGCTAGAGGTCAGCAGACGGATCAGGAAAAGGGTTAGGGTTTGGTTGGGCCTGGGAAAATTAAATTATGTTGTGTTTCCAATTGCGGTCCTGAAAAAATTGGGGTGAGTAAGGGATTCTCTTTTTTTCTTTTCTTTTATAGATATCGGAATGTAAAACTGAAATGCACCAGGATACTGAAGCTTTTAACACGGTATTGTGATTGTATAGATATACTTTGTACAAATAATTAAACAGCAACTCAACATTTTTTTCCTAGGCCTTAGCTAGGGACACCCTGACAGCCAAAGGTCTTGGCAGAGATTACACAGGAGGGGGGAAATGTCTTGGGAGGAACTGAACTTGAGGGGAATCAACCTCAAATGTGGGAAATGTCTGGAAACATTTGAAAACTTTTTTTAGCTATCACTGACTTAAGTATGTCTTCATCATTATTATCATCATCATCATCATCATTGTTACCCCCATATGGCCCCGTCAATGGCAAAGTAGGGGGGGAGTTGAGGTCCAGGGCTGGAGTGGGCAGGCCTCCAGCCTGGCACGGAATGACTCAACGATGGGAGCCATCACAACCGTGCCAGGCAGGGCATTCCACATACTGCGGAATGGTTCGGGGGAAATTTGACTTTCATTACTAGTATGATATATGACAGAAACCTTTCGATAACATTTGCAGACACTCAGGCAGTCATGGACAATGAATCTACACCGAGCAGAGACACAGGCATGGCACAGTCTCCAGTCTTAAATCAGGAGTACAGTGATGTTCCTCCTTCTGCTGTGACCAGCTTTCTTACCACTCCTCATTACAACACCATACGGTCCAGCACCCAGGTCCAGAGTGCCCCACCCACCCTCCTCAGCTCACCATGGAGCAGGACCATCAATCCTACTCCACACATGGTAAGCTCTACAGTTATGATTGGGATCATGGTAATCTTAGGTCACATTCAGAAATTACGTACTTCACTATTGACAAGCAAGATGTTAACTTTTTCTTTGTTGTATACCTCTGTAACACTACCATTTCACTGATGTAAAGAGTCATTTTCACAATTCTTATCTTCTTAATGTATTACATAATTGCTTTTGTTTCATTTCATCAGTGTCACATTGACATAGACAAGACAAAGTGTGATGGAGTTATCGGACAATTCTTGTCTTAAAACACATTTAGTAGAGCAAACGATTATTGTACTTGTAAAGAAATTGTTGTAGTACATTTTCAGCATAGGGCAAGGGTAGAACCTCTTTTGGAGAAATGCGTCAAGAAGTCCTTGTATCAATAGATACATTTAAGATACCAATTCTAACCAAAATGGATTTTGAAGACAACGTAGTGTTCTGTATAATTTTCTTCACAGTTGTTTGAACTTTCATGAACAGAATAAGGCTTTGAACAGGGTCTTTTATACTTTCTTACCCCATCTTCTCATTAAAGAGTCCAGTAGAAAAGATGTTCAGGTTTTGAGTCCACACCTTAACTTGTTGCCCCACTTTTGGGTGACCTTTTGCAATACCTCAAAGCCCCATGAATTCAGAACACATGTGCCTATACATGTAATACACATGGGTTTACCAATAAGATAAAGATGAAATATCAAATGTGCAATCATTATACACGTCCCAAATTTCCTAACAGAGCCCCTGTCTTCATTGGTGCATCGAAATCCAAGCCAGGTACAATCATGTGAAAGTGCCAGCATATCGATCTGACCTTTTGCAAATGGCAGGTCTTGATGCAGGACCAAATCCCCTCCCTGGGAATATCACACTTTCACAGGTGCCTCATTACCATAATCCTTCATCCTAACCCACTGACTAGAGTTTCCCCTGCTCACATAAGGTGAGCTCATCTGGAAATATTCCTAGCAGAAACAACTGGTGTTATGGTCGTGAAATTATCAGTAATTCCATGTGAATACATACAATAGTGTAGGAAGACTGTTGCATGTTGTTAAATTGTTGTTTGAGGGATGTAGCAAAATGGGGATGCCAAAAAACTTTTCCCTGGTTCTGCCAAATACAAATATGTATGATTAATGACACACATCTGAAGAGCTAATGCCTTATAACATTTTATTATCAATGCAATAAGGTGTGTATGAGTACATGTAGCTAAAGATAAACAAAGAAAGGATATTCATAGCCATCCATCCATGAACATAAAATGCAGCCATTTCTCCTGATAGTGATTCTTTACTTGTTTCTGGCATTTAACTTTTATATATACATGTTTAGATTACCTTGTTTGAATGCAGTGAAGGTGCCCTTGAAGGCATTGACCTACTTTCTATGGCATTTACAAGTCTTAAATCGTATCGCTTGCCCCAGGGTTGTCTGATCTAATTACTTGACACCCTGTTGGCCTCCATGGAGTGAACCATGGGCTGATGGTTCCTTGATTCTCGTGTAGATACAAAAGTAGATCAATATTATCATGATTGAGTATATATGAAATCCTGCATTAGTATGCCAAAAGGATTGAAAAACATTACCTCCTATTGTAACCACCTACGCGTACTGAGGTGGTAACTCATTTATAGCTGGCTGGGACATGGTATAGACACATGCTTCTTGGTATTTTATAATAATCAGATATGATATGACTGTCTATATCAGTTACAGTCATGGACTATCTACTGCCAGCATCTTTGAATATAAACTCTCATCTGCACATTTATGGTGATGTGACGAGTAGTGTTGCCAACATTTCAGCACCAAGGCCATGTCTACCGCATACCTAGCACATGTAGTCCTCATTGTGGATCTAGCTACTCCAACTTAGTCTAAGGTACTAAGTCTCACAACTTGCAATATTAGTTGATCACTTATTCAACAAAACTGGATGGATTTCATATTGAAATGATGTTGAATGCCAGTCAGTATATAGGCAAGTGTGCTTTGCTAGGTTTGTATGTCATCTCAAACATGTAATAAAAGAGGGAATAATTTGCCCACCCCAACTATTTCTTTTGCTTCCAGCAAATCTTAAGACTGGCATGCTTTTTGAGGTTGACTTTTTCATTGATTACTGTGTTATTTATTTTTCTTTTTAATCCAAGAACCAATTAGAGAGGAAATGTTGTGTTGATAAAGATCTTGTTTGTTCAGGAGGTTAATCCTGAGGAAAACGGTGAAATGAGGATTCGCCAGGCGAAGCAGCTCCGTGGTGTGGACCTCAAGGCTCGACTGTATCACCATCCAGAAAACGCACAGGTTTATCAAACTATCCAGAACAAGGTTGCAAGGCCGCAAAGAGTGGACGGGGCAAAGGTAACATGAGCCTCTACAGCTTTTTTGAAATTTTTGAATAAGTTTTTCATAAAATTTGTATGTACTTTAGATATGTGTTGAGGACAAGTTGAGATTAAGTTTTCACTTTTAACTTTGGGGATATTCTTTCTGATGGCAATTGTGACACAATAATAATGACAAATTTTGTAACTTGTCTAAAGAAACAGATTTCATAGCAATTCTTAAGTGTAATAGAGTTGTTATCGTCATGTGAAACCAGTGTATTGTAACAATTTTTCATAGATATGTCAATTTCAGTTCAACTAACAAGAGGTGCATCTCCTGGTGTGTTTACTTAACTGATCTCTTGCAAGTTTAGACAAAGAAAGTTGTTTTAGACTTTTTTTTCTTATGTCCAGCCTGCAATGGCTCCCCGGCCACCCGCAGGGAAGGGCCCGGGTCCGTCTGTCCAGCCTGCCTTCCGCACCATGATGTACCGCCGAGACCACGAGCAGAGGAAGAAACAACAGCAGCTCAAACAGAAGGCTGCTGCTGTGGTGCAGGATGGAGGGGCACAGCTGGCAGCAGATGGGAGCAATGGGTGAGGATGTAGAGCACCTTATCCTAAGTAGATTACTTACAAGTCCTCATTTGAATTGAAATCCTTTCATGCTATTGCTGTTGAAGAGCTGGAAAACCTTATGATTTTCAATTATGAACAGATAAACCATTTTAACAGAGAGAGTTAAAATCATCTTTATTGTACTTGGAACAGACATACAAATACAAGATGAATATTTAAAAACACCTAGGACAGCCCCTTGTCTGGGTTAGGACACCCAGGAGGCGCAAGGTAAAAAGTAAGTCTTGTGCGTCGGACTGTTCAGACACCGAAACTGCATAAAAAGAATCTCTATACATATATGATTGATACTGTCAAACTACATAGAAACATATTGCACTGGTTCACTATTGCACTGTTTCATCATACGTTACTGTACTATCATTAACATGAGAACAATCCCGTGGGTTTTTCCCATCCAACGTTCCTAGCACAGTATATGGCATATGAGGCACAGATTGCACATTTTCCCAGCCTGCTTTTCAGGTGACATACTTCCCTGTCCTTGTGCCTAACAACACACAGTGACTTTAGCTTCGAGGTGTTCACGCCACTTACCCACCCCCTACTACCGATTTCAATTGTGACAAGTGTAGCTTTGTAGCTGCTATGGATGTGAATTTCATTCAACAAATCCTCATATTTTGCCCTTTTTCTGTCCTCTGCATTACGGGCATTATCTTCGAAAAGAATAGTAAGTTCTACAAGAGTTAGCTTTTGTTGGACCGGGTCTTGAATACAAATGTCTGGAATAAGCGACGTGGGTAGAATGTGGGATGGTAGCATGTGACCCCCCGTCTACTGAATCTGCGCTCAAGTCGCTCCTGATGGTGACCTGTTGTCCCGACTTGGAGTACCACTGTTGGAGGGTAGTCACCAGCTCCTTGAGTACGCTGTTGTGTCGCCAGGTGTATCTAGTGTCCTTCAGGGCAACCAGGCAACCGTTCAAAACATGTCGCAGTGTTTGGTGACCTTGACAAAGGGGACAGTTAGAGGACAGTACTTTCCCCCATCGAACCAGGTTGTCACGTGTAGGCAGCCAGTTGACCATACTACTCAGGGCAAACTCGAAGACGCCTTGAGGGTTATTACACAGAGAGCTTCTCCATTTAGTGTCCGACTGTTCAAGTTCAACAAGTTCAACCCAGTTTCCTTGTACTGTAAGGGATCTGCAGTGCTCTTCTATCTTTTTGTCTTCGGTCTGACGAAGATGGGCTTTTACCCTCTTGCACAACTTTTCCTTCGTTTGGTGGGGGTTTGCTTGAATGTCTTGTGAAATGGGACTGGACATTGTTTCGAGAGTGTCATTCACAAGTATGTGACAGTCCAGGTTGCCCGTGCACTTGCGCCTTAAGGATCCTTCCCTTTCTATTTTTGCTTCGAGTGCATTCTGGACACTCGGGTCGCCTACTGTAACAGCTGATGCGATGACGGCAGCATGTTGCTGGAGATAGATCTATTCTACCGAGACAAGACCAAGGCCCTGGCTGTGGTACAGGATTCCAGGGTTTGCTGACCTCTTCATGCCAGCCCATTTCTTCAGGTATTGGGTGACTCTGCTGCTCAGTTTCTGTAGGTGCGAACGTGTGACGTCATGGACTGACAGTAGGTACTTAATAGCGCCTTGTACGTAGACTCTATAGATCTCGCATTTGTACTCTCCTCTAATAGGTGATGCGTCGATGTTCATGATAATCCCATTCTTATCACTTGAGCCTATGATTGATTCCCTCAGGATGTCAGCAACAGGGCCAGAGGAGCCGCTAGCTGAGATGTAACCACCAAGGAACTTGAAAGGGGTTGTGATGATATTGTCCATAGGGTGATTTCCAATACAGAAGGCAACATTTTTTGCAGAACCGCCACAGATGCTGAGAGTTTTGATGAAAGATGCCAAAAAAGAAATTCAATTAGGCCTTTGCAAAGAAGACTAGCTGTTTGAATTGAAAT
Source organism: Branchiostoma lanceolatum (assembly GCF_035083965.1). Lineage (NCBI taxonomy): Eukaryota > Metazoa > Chordata > Leptocardii > Amphioxiformes > Branchiostomatidae > Branchiostoma > Branchiostoma lanceolatum. Next base: position 21,454,641 of record NC_089725.1, on the reverse strand, counting down.
TCTGAGTGATTCATGCATCAGCATAGCACTGTTTTATAAGGAAACGAGTACTGTAAGTCACTAGAGAATTTGGCATCACGCTGTATCATTTTTGTAAAAGTGTATTCAAGGCTTGATAATATTCTGAAGCAGCATGTGCAAATCAGTTGAATGTACCAGGAAATCTGCTTCATCCGTTGCACACTCGGTAGTCTACAGGTCAGGGATTAGAAGCATTAGGAGCCATCATTCTCAAGTCTTAATCTGGGTCACTGCAGTATTGACAAATGCCATACTAAACATTTGACTACTTATGGAATATTCAGCTATGTTTACTTTACTAAATTAGTCTGGAGGAAGGACAGCTGAGATACAGAAAAAACAGTGTCTATCTATTACACATGTGTACAAATTAATTTAGACTTAGCATCTTAAATGATAAAGCTTGATGGTGGAATGTGTAATGAACTGGAAAGCCAGCTAGCATTTGTAACTGTAACGGATGGAAATATAAAAAGTCTGATTTATGGCATTGACAAATCTCCTGTCATACAGTATTCTGAGATTATTAATGGTCTTATGTGTATAATGGTGACAAATACTTCACCTGACAAGGGTCAGTTGATAACAAATTTATATCAATATTGTACATGCAGTTCCTGAAAGGTTTGCCTATCTATAACATTTCACTTGATTGAGAATGATCCATTGAGATAGGAATTGCATACTTGTGTGCAAGGTCAGATAAATTATCATGTAATGAAATATCAATTCGTAAGTACATTTTGTAATTTCTTTGGTTGGAGTCAAGTACACTAATGATACATTCCATGAAAGCAGAAAGCACAAGTTGTTATAGTCTAAATTAATCATCTCATTTACTCTAGGAGAAATTAAGATAGCAGCAGGTCTGTATGTCATAATTTCAGGGTTAAGATTTTCAGTAGATTATGAAGGTGTTTGTTACAGCACACAATTTGAAATCGAACACAAAATTGAAAGAATATCAGTACTGTTCCTACCTTGGCCATGAATAATTTGATATGTGATTTTAACTTAGGTCATGTTGATTTGATTTTATGGATGACATCCACTTGACATCACTTTTCGTCCGTTTCCACACAAAAAAGTTTTTGGCCATTCTGTAAATCATACAAAGCAGCTGCAAAATGATAAAACATATACTGTAAAATGCAAAAAAAAATATTTCGGAAAAAAGATACTTATGTTGTAGAATGCCAAGGTCAAAGAAGAAGATATGAAAGAACAAAAATTAAGAATTTATCATTCGGTACCATAATCTGTGTTTTATGTTTTGTTCATCCTTCCTGACCACATAGATTTCATAATGTCAGTGAAGGCAACTTTTTTTTGCCAAGCTTTTTTTCCCTCGCAAGCTCGCATCAGTTTTGGGGTTCCCAGAGGATGTCATCCATACATGTATAATCAAATCAATATTGCCTTATCAACTTATGTAGCAAGTTAAACCTGTAAAGAGCTAAACAAGGTAAACCCAGAGCTAGGAAAAACATCCTCAAAAAATTACTTTCAATGTGCATATTGTGCATTTTCACCATCCTTTTAGAGCTTCTGTTTTAACAAGTCTCCACTTGTTCCCAGTTATCACAGTGAAGCAACTCTACAGCAAGATGAACCACAAGCAACACATGCTACAGAGAATGGTGAAGCCCAAGACAAGGAGGCACAGGCTTCTGTACAAGGTGATGACTTGGAAAAAGGAGCTGACTTGCCAACAAGTGAACCAGTTGTACAGAAAGGGGAGAACGACATTGATGTTGAGCTGGAGACTGAAAAGGCAGCTTCTGAGGCCGGGTCCGTTAGAAAGAAGTCGGCCAAGAGGGATCCCAGGAAAGTGCTGACATACAAGCTGGCCAATGTATATGATACTACAGGTAAAGGAACTAAAGTTATGGCATCATATCCTGATATAATTAATATACATGTATTGCATTACTTGAGGGGGGAGTTGTATGTCTGCTACTCTTCCTTCAGCCATGAGCTGAATGAGAAATTACAACTGATGGTGTGCAAATGGCTTTTGCTACTGCCATTGGTGCTCTTTCAGGAACCTTAATATGACAGCTATTGCCCCAGCTGGAATGGCCATGAGGCTGCAGGATTTTAGTACTAACTGTGGTATTACCATGCACTGATCAGAGATTCTTTCTTTACTCTATGTAGTTAGAAGACACAATTGTTGAACACCTCTATGACTCACAAGTATTCCAATCTTCCCTTTAGTAATTCATTCTCCACCAATACAATCAACAAAGATTGCATTTCAATAAAGGATGTTAATGTGCAAAATGTCACCCCCTACTGTGATAATGATACCACTGTCAATGCACATGATGCTGTAGTGACACATTGATTTGTAAAATTCCACTCTAATCTCTGTCTTTCCTTTTGACTTTTCTGAGTTTCTCATGACTTTTCCCTGCTTTCACCTGGATGGTATAAAGGATGGTAAAAGGTAAGACTCACAGATATTTGAAATCTTCCTTCCAAATCTCTTTGCTTCTACCAGATAATGTCAGGTGATATTGCTTGCTGTCTTGGATTAGTTTGCATTGAAGCCTGCTGTGGAATGACACATTTTGCCAAATATCTTAGCAGCTTTCTTGATTAAAGAATAGATGCATGTTGAATTTGTCTTGGAAGCAATGGGAGTCAAATGTTGCAATATGATAAGAATTAAGATAAGAAATGCCTTTTCTTGAATTGACTTTGGAAATATTCAAAATGTTGTTATGAGGGTATTTTTAGCTCTATGAAGCATATGTTTTCAGCTCATATGCATGATTTTCATGAAAATGTGGCCTGGATAGGTCTGTCTGATCATGGAAATGTCAAGACTGTCTGTTATGATATGCACCATTTTTTTAATGAGCAACCCTTAAGTTACAGTTGCTAAGCCTGCTATTTTGTTGTGAAATCCTTGTATACTGAAAGCCCCATAATGACTCTTGTCAGTGCCAGCTGATGATGATGCAGCCAATCAGATAATCAAGATGAGGCAGTCTCTGGGCTGGAGGACAGAGTTACCACTACATGGACCTGGTGTTCGGGAGGCCATGAAGACAATAGATGATGTGGATCCACTGCAGGTAAGCTGTGCTTGACTGAAAAGTCATAAAGCATGTTGAAATTAAGCTGTTTCTGTGTTGCTTGCCCAAATGGATTTTTGTCAGTTAAACTATGGGGATGCTCCCTTAGAAACCTAAATCTTAATTTGTTTGCCTTACAGAGGGTGGTCTCTTTGATTGCAATTTCCCTTCTAACAAGAGATCTACATGTAGGTGGAAGGCCAAAGCATCACTAGTAGTAGTACAGAAAGGGCCAAAACTGACTTGACAATACTGTCCATGCGCATGTCTGTCTTTTCATCCCCCTTTATTTCCACTTCAGCAAAGTGCAGCATTAAAACAAGATTCAATGGTGAGGCAATTTGGGTACCACAAAGGGATAACCTTTTCACTTTTATACTAGTATTAGATGCACAAATCTGATTTGCATGAACTGTGTCACCCTTTTAAACTGTGTGATATTGGACAATATCAGTATGGATTTGTGACCTCTACAATGGTGAAAACAAGTTAATTCAGTCCTGGTTCAATAGTTATTACAATGGTGTGAGCATTATGTATGATGTGTGCTAGTGGGCTAAGGTATTCTTGTTATGCACTGTATGAAGCACCTGCATGTCATTGGGCACTTTGGTTATCATGTAAGAACTTCTAACTTATCTTTAGCAATGCATGTACATGTAGTTCTCAGAACTCATTCTCAGATAAGGAATGGCAAGACATGTATCAAGGTTTATTTACTTGAGCAGTCGACTCATTCTGATGTTGAAAATAGTAAACCATTTGTGATTATGGTGACTAAAAATATATGCCTAAAAATGTTCCCATCAAATCCACCAGGAACTAACTTCAGAGAGACAGGAGGATGATGGGAGCTACCTGTATGCCCTACTTCGAGAATGTCATGACACACGTGCCCCCCACAATCCTTATAACCTTCAGGTGGTCTCAGCCAACACAGCACGGGCAAACTCATCATTCTACACAGTCTCAGCTTCTTATATCACTCTGGTATGTCATTAAGTACTGCATACTGACTGACTAAAGGAGATGGCATTTCTTACCAAACGTGTCTGCAAAAAGAATGTAATTTCATTGGTTGGCTTGCTTGTTACTCCAGCTTCTTTTAGGTAGATCTTCACTTGAGACTGTTAACTTGCGTTGAAACCTATTCCATTTCCTGTGCTGTACTGTGGCATATCAGCTGTTCTGGCTGCCTCCTAGCCATGGGAAATTTAAGGACTGACCTTTGTCTGATACATACTTTTATGCATGTAGGTTGAACAGAGACCCAAGGGTGGTGAGGACTTGACCATGACCCCTGTCATGACCTGGATGTATGAGAGAAGACTGTTCAACATGATCTACAAACTTCCCGTCTTTCAGAAATTCAGGTATTACATGTATCTCAAATTACTTGAAGTTAGGGGCATGGGGTGTGTCTTTGCATTTTCATTTATTCTGACATTCTTGTGGGCTGTCCCGGCAAGAAAAGTAAGCACAACTGTAATATGTACCACAATGTCTTTTTCCCACCTTGTCAAGATTGTTATTCATATTGAAAGGAAACATTTTTATCTGTAAATGTACTATGGTGCAAGGATGTTGCTTCCTCCTCTAAGTACAAACAATTTTCCACAGAATATGGAAAGCTTTCACTGTGTGGAAGGGATCTATTCGTGGCACCAAGAACACAGGCAACAAGAATGTTCTACAGAAGACATTGTTCTGCGCCAATGACCTGCTGCAGCGATGTCTTCTGCACATCAGGGACCTGTGTGAGGCAGCATCCAGCAGTCGCACAGGTAGTCAGCTGGGCAACCTCATCTCTTGTGGGAATTCTGTGGTGTTGTAAAATGAAAGATTTGTAACTTCAAATGACTGTTGGCAAACTATTTGCATGAAATGTTCTAGCAAGAAGGTTTAATCAAGATAAAACCTCCTTGGTTGTAGACATGAAAGTCACAATTTAACTCAGTATCTTAAGGGGGACACCCCAGTTTATTTGGGGTCTCAATTCAAGGTTGCACACCTTCAAATCTAGTGATAGTCTCTTCCAGAAAATACTTTTGAGCCAAAAATTGTATATGGGAATGAAGGATATCTCTGTATCTATGATAACAACCAAGTTTCAGTTCCTTCAACCTCTCCAATTTTAGTGGAATTAAACTCATCATCTATAGTTTAGATACAAAAATTACTGATATTGTCAGAAAAAGAAAACTTTTAGGCAATCAAGCACAACCCCCAAAGGGTGGATTACTTTCAACACAGAAAATTACTCGGAAGTTAAGCTCGGACCTGAAATCAATTTTCACCAAAAACATTCATCACTTTTTCCCATGCAGTATCACAGACCCCTGTTGTGGAAGAATTGGTGTGTGTGCCGTTAAATCGTTGATAGGGTCTTTCTTTAATGAAAAACAATTATAGAAATCATGTCTAGCAGACATGACAGATAATGAGGATAATGAGGACCTATTCAGAATTTCTTGTTCTGCACCAGGCCTAGGAGAGAGTGGGAGTGCCATCCTACTGGTCCACCTGGACAGAACACAGACCCTGACACTACAGGACTTCTGTAAAGTCCAACAAGACCAGTGCAACCTGTCCCTACAGCAGCTCAACACTCTCAGGAGCAATGTGGTTCAGCTGGTCTGGGATGCCTGTGCAGTGAGTAAATTCTATCCACTTAAAGATACATTGTATATACTTCTGAGATCCAAAAGTACAGATGAAATTGCTGGCTGAAACCTGCCTTGAATTACTTCCTAATAACTCCCTCCTTGTCATATGCATATATGTAATATGTATTATCATTTACTGAACTACAATGTACCTCTTTATCATCTATCTCTCTCTCTCTCTCTCTATATATATATACATGTATATTCCTTAGCTTTTTTATAAAGACTTTTGCTATTTTGTACGAGATGGCCATTGTGCATCCACTTTGCAGTGTTATCTTTTCTCTATTCAATGCCGTCATAGAAATAAAGCTGCTATAGCAATATCTGATTTTGATTGAAATCAACACAAACACAAACATAACCTTCTACTCTAACATAACCTTCTACTCTGTTGCCGTCATATAATCCTTCCTTTGGTCCTCGGCAACAGAAAGTGGCAGAAAATGAAGGCATCACGTACACCAAGGACATGAAGGCTAACAAACCTGTGATGGAAAAGTCAAAAGCTCCGGGCAAGAAAAGTAAGCACAACTGTAATATGTACCACAATGTCTTTTTCCCAACTTGTCAAGATTGTATTATTTCTTATATCATGATATTACAAGACTACAGTTATAATGTATTCTACCTAGAACATAAGGAAGAAATGTTACCACTTTTGGAAACTGATTTTTGGCACTCTTACAGTGCCAACACATGAATGTACATGTACATGGAGGGCTCCACATGATACATTTACGATTTGTTCCCCCAACAGAAGATGGCCCAACATACACTCAGATAGCCGAGTGGCGACAGATCCTCCTGCGTCTGTCGTGTTTCATCAAACTTGCAGATAACCTGATCGTGGAGCTCTTGCGGCGCCTGGTGATCACAGCTACGCGGCACCTGTTGGGTCATGTGTCTACATCTGCGACTGTTCCTGTGGAGTACGATTCAGAGTCGGATAGTGAAGATGGGTCTGAGAGTGACGATGAAGACAGACCAGTCCGAAAGAGGATGACTCTTACTGGTGAGATTTTCACTCTGATTGCAGTGAGCTTTTGAAAAAAAAACATTGTACGGTTCTTGGTGGCAAATGTGCTAGATATTGGCACATCGGCAACCAAATCCGTAGTGTTTTTTTTGTTTTTTTCCATAGCCAGAGAAAGTCGTGTAAAGTGCCTTTCCTAAGGGCACAACGTCGGGGCATGGTGAGCAAACCTGTTACCTTTCGGTTGTGGGTCCAACGCTCTAACCGTTTAAGCTTTTAAAAAGGGTAAAATAGTCATACAAATGCATCTAATCATCTTCAGAGTTTTTATTGTTCTGCCTTATCTCTGCCCATATTTATGGAATTTGATACAAAGATACAACAGATGCGATAATCCAACATGTAATGATGTCCTCTTATTTCAGAGTATCGCAGGGGGAGAAGATGGAGTGATGCTTCTGACTCAAAAGCTCCCCATGCAAAGAAGAAAACTTCAGCAAAGAAGGCTTTTGTCATCCCAAAGTTTGACTTTGAGAACGAGGTTCAGGTCAAGGAGGAAGAGCCGGTTGACATTGATCAGGTAGGATTTTTCTGTTGGTACATAAATGTGATTTCAGCAAGATATGCAAACCTCATTTATGAATTTAATGAAATGAACATATTATGTATAAGTGATATCATATCATGTAATCACTAAGTCAACATTTAGTAGTAGCATCATATGATTCCCTTGAAATTTTGCCTTATCATCTTCCTGATGCTTAAATGACAACACTTTCTTGATTCCCATGTAGTTCATACCATGGAATCCCAGATCAGCATTGACTGAGTATCTATTGTTCCTTCCCAGGTTTTGAAGGAAGTTAGAGAGCAGGGAGAAGTAGAGATCACTCCAGAAGCCATGTTCAAGGTCAGCCTGGTGTTAAATGTTCCGACCCTGCCATCCCGCAGTACTGTCAAAACGTTTGACAGCCGTCCTGTGACACAAGAGGTAAGTTGTGTTTTATGTATACTATTTTATCATTTTGTATCATTAGTAGTTGTTTAGCACTTTAGGCTGTCACTCATTACATGGTATGTAGTGGTGGCCATTTGATGTGATGTGTACAATAATTCTGATACAATATTGTTTTTGAGGAACTGTCTACATTGATAAACTTGCTCTTTATGTACAGGTCCGCTCAAACGTCCCATCCTCACTAGCCAGATTAGAAGGCCTGGTGTCCACCCCCAGCACAAGGGAGAGGAAAACAGTCACCTTCATAGAGGGGGGGATGTCAGAACTTCCTGAGGAGGAGGAGACAGGTATGGTTTTGCTCACTTTGCATGTAGCATCTCTGTGCTGTCCCTGGTGCTGAAATGTGTGGTGGTGTGCTACTGCCCAATTTCCTATGTCCATCTCGTCTAAGAATTGACAAAACAAAGAAACCTGCGAAGAAAACACACTATTTTTACAGACTTCAATACCGAAACTGTACGTGTAAGAATTTTATACATTGGCTGTCTTTATTCCACCATATGTCACCATGTGCAATTTCAGAGGAAGACGACTCTGATGTCTCTGAATCAGACGATGAAGCGCCTGCACCCAAGCCGGAGGATGACAGAGCAAACAGGTTCCAAGCAAGGTTAGTCTTGATAAGACATTCACACAAGTCAGTACAGTACTTCTTGAAGACAAGGACACCACTTCCATCAACAATTTACAGTTCCCAGATATTACATGTCTTCATTTTATCAAAGTCCAGATTAAGCTGGAGCTATTCCACAGTACTTGGAAAAACAACTATCCAGTGGTAGATGTATAACATGCAATTACCCTTGCAGCATGGACAAGCTGAGCTCTTACACTGGGTCTGCAGGTGGAGTGAACATCACACTGTCACCATCTCAGGATGAGTTCAGAGACAGTCTTCGGGGAGTCATCTCCACATTTGAGAACACTGTTGGTAAGAACACAGTTGTTTAAAATGCTCCACTAATTTGGGTGGGGCACTTAATTTTACACAATGGACTGTTGCCCTTGGTGTATGGTGTACGGTGATTTGTGTGTGCGATGGATTGATGACTGAAAATGTTTGCCTTTTTTGTTTTTAAGTTCAACTAAAATCAAAATGTATTGAAAACAAACTTTCTATAGACTATATGTCAGCAACTCCCTAACTTCTTGCCACTCTTTGCAGGAGAAGTAAAGGCCTTACTTAGAGACCCCCGCCTGTCTGTCTTCTACTCCCCGCCGACCTATGACCTGAAGTTATCAGTAGACGAGGAGAAGGAAGAGGAGGAGAGGGAGCTCCAGCGACCTTGGCCTGACATTGAGCTCTTATTTGGTGAAGACCCAGACTACCAGGACATGATCGCCACCAATATGAACCACTTGGAAAATGCACTTGGAGAAGTCTTCAGTTATGCAGAGGTACATGACCTTGACCTTGTCCTCCAGGAACATTTATTTTGTTCAGCGTCACTGTTGATTATTGAATATCGTTTACCATAACAAAAGCTGATTATCCTCTATATTTCCCTTAATTTGTTCTAACAGGAGCTTTACTCAATCCTCATCAAGGCATGGAAAATACATATATTTGATTGAGACCTCCAGTATTTCTGTCAAGTATACAGGTATAATGTAATGAAGAAATGATCTACTTCTACCCTGTCCCTAAGGATTATACCAAGTTCACTGTAATGGTGGACAAAGCACGGCGTGTGAACGTGGATTCCTCCATGACCCAGCGGGAGTGGACCACAGAAGAGTTCCACCATGTTCTGTCCCAGCATACTGAGCAGGTAAGTCTTCTTTGTGCAAAATATCACACAGTACACTTTATATGTGTCTGTTAAGTTTGCCCAGGATGTTTCCTCTCCCCTTGCCAACTGACAACACTTTTCTAGACAATATGTTAAATCCATAGACCATATTTCCCAGGTGCGGTCCATGATGAGGATGAGGACCCATCAGAGGATTGGTATGATGGAGGTCTTCAGCAATGGCTTCCAGGAGTCGTGTCTGCCCTTCCCTAAGGAGGTGCTAGCAGCCATCAACAGGAAACTCCCGGTCATTGCCAATAAGAAAAATGAGGAGCTCATGAGGATTATCAAGGTTGGATAATTCTCTGTTTTTGATGTGAAATAGGGGTATGTTAATTAGTGGCAAAGTAAAGTGAAAATTGGCTCTGAAAATGTTCTTCCTCTACGAGAGTTTGGAAATGGCTGAAATGATTTATACAATGTCACATACTATTTCCACTGAACAAAGATTATGACCTCAAAAGCTCAAATTATTGCATTGTGGTTCTTTTTGATAATCAAATTTACTTTTCCCTGCTGTAATGAAAGCATTAAGTTGGTAATTCACTTTTCCAGCAGTAAGTCTACTAGTAGTATGTTGAAGTTTAAAGGTTCTATCAGTGGAATTGCTCAACTTATGCTTTAAACATGGTGTTTTAGATGTGTGAGTTGGCTCTTAAAGAAACATTTCTGCCTAGCAGATCAGTCAGCTTTAACTTGAATAATCATTCCCCCTATACCATTGATTTTTGCTTCACCAGGGAGCCTCCAAGAAACTTGACAACATGCCTGAGTCTGTGGAGGAGTTTGTGGAACACCTGACCTTCCTCGGCCGCATGGTGTCAGAGCTGCCCATCCTTGAGAGGGAGTTCACTGTGGTCACCAGGCTATTTGTCATTGCTAAGAACTTTGACGTGCCAGTACCTCCCGAGGAGTTGGCCCTATATCAGACTCTTGCACCTGGCTTTCAACATCTTAAGGTGGGGAATCTAATTTTTCAACAATGATTACAAAATCATGCCCTTTTTTTAACAGTTACCATTGTTACTTCCTGAATGTCCTGTTAGTGTATTTGATATTGTTATCAAAATGTAAGATAAATTCATATTTAGTATATGATAATGAAAGTTCCTGTAGTTATTGGAAGAAATGCAGTGTTGCTCTTTGATACCAAAGCAACAAATGATACCTAATGTTCCAAACAACAGTCCACCATCTTGTACTGTGAAGCCAAGAAAGACGACAACATCAGAAAGTTCAGCACTGACCTGGACAAGCACATCAACAACCTTCGCTTTGAGCTGGTGGAGATCAAGAGCAAGGTCAGTGAGAGTCTAGAATAATATCAGACTCATGTCTGATTGGATGTTCTGGATATATGGTGCTGTCCATTCAATCTTCAATGTACTTATTACTTGTATGATAGCTAATGGAGGAAATAAAGTATCCAAGTACCACTAAGTATCAGTTCCATCTCCTATGAAGTATGTTTCTAATTCAGCGGTATTTTCCCCCCTACCAAACTCAGATCATTAAAACAAAAACTATCTACAACAATATAGTGATATTACAATTTGTATGGCATTGATCCAGTTTAATCCAACTGAATGATTTAGGACTTATCTGAACACAATGCCACCACCCCAGGTGAGAGATCCCAACCTTCTGAACCCTGACACACTGACTGTGGTTGCCACGGAGACACTAAAGACACTGATGGAGGAGGTGGAGTATCTGTCCAGCAAAGCTCGCAGCTACTCAAACTATCAGGACCGGTTTGGCAGCTCCATATCCGCCCCCTCCAAGATGAAATCCTTTGCTGAGTATGTTTTTGAACACTTTAGAATGGTTTTGAAATACTTACTGAAATAATTCACTAAACAGCAGTCCAAAAATACATTGTATTGTCATTTCCTTATTATGTGTTATCTGCTTTTGTCAGAAGTATGTTTTGGTATCCGGTAGTAACTCGTAGACAGAAGGCCTTGTTACCTAATGTGGTGTGTAAAGTGCTCACAATCAGAAGCTTGATTTTATTATGCCAATTGTACAAACTTTTAAAAAAGTCATTGCTAGGCCAAGAATAGCCATCGAATTTATCATTACCATTCATTCCTTAGAGAGGCAATGATGCTGACGTCCAGTGACAGTGGTGCGAGTGCCCAGATCGTGCAGTCAGACCTGTCCGAGGTGGAGCGGGATGTGACCTTACGTCAGCTGCTGTGGGAGTCCCTGGACGAGTGGGCCAAGCTGGAGGAGGGCTGGAGGGCCACGGCGTTTGAGCAGCTCAACGTGGATGCTGTGCAGAAGAATGTCAACAGGTTTAGCCAGACGGTCTTCATGTTAGAGAAAGGTAGGTAAACGTTCTGTGTACCATGATAGCTTTAACTTTGAAAGGACATTGATAATCTGGGTACTTTTAAGGCGAACGTCTCGATCTGTAACTCATCAATGTTATCTGTCCTTGCAGGACTCCCCCATAATGAGATTGTGCCGAAGTTGAAACAGTCGGTGCTGGACTTTAAGCAGGGCATGCCTGTGATCACCAGCCTGAGGAACCCTTACCTTCGCTCACGTCACTGGGAGGCCATACAGGAGCTGATAGGGAGAAGCATTGTCAGGGACAAGAAGTTCACCCTAGGAAATCTGCTGGAGCTGAAGGTACTGATGACCGTGCAGGCTCAATTGTGCTTTTAACAATCAATTCTGGAAGGTTTCAAAATAACTGTCATTTAGCAGGCAAGGGTGAATGTTGTGTCAGTTAGCATATTGTACTAGCCTGACCTTATTTGTCGGGGCAAGGCTTTATTGTGTTCTTTCTAGCTAGGTATGTCATATTGTGGCATCTCTCAGACAGCTGGCATTTGGCAGATGATAGTAACTAGCATCTTGCTACTGGGTAAATTAGGCCTGATTCTTGTATGGACATGTCTTGCTTACTTTGGCATACTTTCATGCCTGACAAACAAATTCGCTGGCACTAACAAGACAAATTTTGGCTCCTCTCAGATCTTTCAGCACAAGGAAAGGATTGGTGACATCTCCACACAGGCCAGTAACGAGGCCACCCTGGAGGCAATGCTGCAGAAGGTCATTGAACTCTGGCACCACACAGACTTCCGCCTGGTGCCCCATAACGTCAGACCTGACATTATGATTATCGCTGGCATCGATGACATCATGGCCCAGCTGGAGGAGAGCCAGGTTACCATAGGAACCATCCGTGGGTCGCGGTACGTCACCGCCATCAAGACGCAGGTGGAGGACTGGGACCGCAAGCTGGGCCTGTTCGCCCGCACCCTGGATGAGTGGATGACGTGTCAGCGTCAGTGGCTGTACCTGGAGCAGATCTTCACCACTCCCGACATCCAGAGACAGCTGCCCACTGAGGCTAAACTTTTCTCACAGGTAAGAAAACTTTTTTCTTTTGTTGACACAGAATAAGGAGAACAAATTTTTGCATGCTGTTTATTACACAAATAACAAGTAGTGCAACTTTTTCAGTCAGAGCTAGCAGCCCTCACAAGAAATGGCTTGCAGTTTGAGAATAAAATAGTGATTGAGACCTTTCTGCTCCTTAGGTTGACAAGTCCTGGAAAGATCTGATGCGTCGTACAGAAGACCGTCCCAACGCCCTACGGTCTGCCACTGCACCGGGTGTGCTGGAGATCCTACAGTCCAGTAACTCCCACTTGGAGAAGATCCAGAAGTGTCTTGAGGACTACCTGGAGACCAAGCGTCTGGTCTTCCCCAGGTTCTACTTCTTAAGTAACGATGAGCTGCTAGACATCCTTGCACAGAGCAAAAACCCTGATGCTGTCCAGCCCCACCTCAGGAAGTGCTTTGGGAACATTGTTGCCCTGGACATCCGTAAGCTGACCCACCAGCCTGCCTACATCAACAATATGACATCAGCAGAGGGTGAGACCATCCCCATGCCCAAGAATGTGCGGGCAAGGGGCCCTGTGGAGCAGTGGCTGGGCAGTGTGGAGACCAGCATGTATGACACTGTCAAGAAGCACCTGAAGTCAGGGATGGTGGACTGGAACCCGGGTGGCCTGACCACCTGGGTGCTGCACCATCCCGGGCAGGTGGTACTTACAGTGGCACAGATCATGTTCAACAGGGACGTGGTAAAGGCTTTCCGGGGTGTGTCTGTGCCAACTGCTGTCACCCAGGTCAGGGACAACATGGTGGACACCCTGAACAAGCTGGCCAGGCTCGTGTCCACACCCATGCACTTCTACCAGCGCATGACGCTGGAGGCCCTGCTGATCATCGATGTGCACAACAGGGATATCCTGAAGGAGATGATTGACAGTAAGGTGTACAAGGCAGATGACTTTGGGTGGACCAAGCAGCTGAGATATGAATGGAATGAGCACACCAACTCCTGCAATGTCCTGCAGTGTAACGCTACCTTCCAGTACGGGTACGAGTACCTGGGCTGCTCACCCAGACTTGTCATCACACCACTAACAGACAGGTGAGGAGGACAAAAGTCATGATGGTAGAAAGTAACTAAAGGCGGGACATAGTATTGTTTTGTTTGTTTGTTTGTACCGCATACCTGGTAAACGGCGTCTTGGCATAATACACCAGGTTTCTACTGAACAGTACAAGGCAAGCTGCTTATTATGTCTGGACAGTAATAAGTTATTCTAAACTGTTATATCCCTGATACATAAAATGTGCATTTAAAAAGCTACTCTTGTTGATGTCTTTCTTGTCATGCCTACTTGAACCAACTGTGTTGTTTTTTCCTTGCCTTCCCAGGTGCTACCTAACTTTAACAAGTGCTCAGAACTTGCACCTGGGAGGATCCCCTGCAGGGCCAGCTGGCACAGGGAAGACGGAGACAGTCAAGGACCTGGCCAGGGTCATGGGCAAGCAGTGTGTTGTCTTCAACTGCTCAGAGGCCATAGACTACAAGATGATGGGCAGGTGAGGTCCTGTTTATACCTTTTGCAGATTGATGTGTCAGATGATACTTTCTGACATTCTGATTTGATATCTTGAAATGTGAGTGTTTGGTTATGTAATAGGGTGCGATTATGATATAGCTGAGTTTCTTGCTTTCCAAGTTATCCTGAGGATAATATCCGTTCTGATGACCTGTTCTGAGAAGGAGTGTAGGCGGGCAACTATTTCCTTAGAATGATGGCTAGTAAATGACCCGGTAAGAAATAATGACCTTCTCTCCAGGAGGGCATAGCATGCTTCCGGGTGGACATCGCCTTATTTGGGACTGTCCAGTACTCCTTAGAGGAAATGACGCATGATGACTCAATGGTAGAAGAATGTACCTTTTTCTGAAGAATAGATGTGTAGGCGGATTGAAGGTATATAAAGAGAACCGATGTACTAGAAGGAGTTGAAGTCGAAGTCTGGCCTAGAGCGGAGATACGATGTAGAGCGGACAGAGTGAGAGAATACAGATCAACGTCTTCACAATGTAGCGACTCCTTGTGTTTCCTTGGGTTGAGCGTACCACTAACATCGCAGCTATACTAACGAACTTCGTAAGGGACACATCATGGAGGCCAAGGTCAACATCAGCTACCCTACAACCCTTACATTTATTGCTAGTACAGAATCCTTGTTACCCTGTGTGTATCACATTAAAGAAATCGCCCATTTCTGGTATGTTTTTAAGAGATGAATATAATAGCTTGACAGAAGAAATATCAGACAGGCTCAATATGATGATTTGTTCCTTCTTCAGGTTGTTCTCCGGCATGGCCCAGTCAGGGTCCTGGTGCTGTTTTGATGAGTTCAACAGGATTGATGTGGAGGTTCTGTCAGTCATTGCCCAGCAAATCCACACCATCAAAACTGCTAAGGATGGAGGAGCGCTCAGGTGCTGTGAATTACAAACAGATAACTGGCATAATAATAAAGTTAGATTCTCAGAGCTTGGCAGAGCAGAGCTGCTATTTTGTGTTCATACAACATATTTTGTCCATGGAATGGAAAACTTGAAGTTAATGATTTGAGAGAGGGAAATTCAAATATCCTACTGAAATTTAGTTGAAAGCATTTTGCAGGAAATTAAGAGGAATATATGGAAGGAAACCTGCAAGAGACAGTACTACTAGCTTTTTTACATGTATTTTACCTCTTCACCCAGGTTTCTGTTTGAGGGGAGAGACATTCGACTGAACATGACCTGTGGGTTCTTCATTACCATGAACCCGGGGTACAAGGGTCGTGTGGAGCTGCCCGACAACCTCAAGTCCCTCTTCCGCCAAGTGGCCATGATGGTTCCAGACTATGCACTTATTGCTGAGATTATGCTGTTTTCAGAAGGTTAGCTGAAGAACTTCTCCCCATAATCTTTGTTGTCATTCCCATACCAAGTGCCAAATATTTTTCATTGTGATAATAGTCACTCATTGGGCTTAGAAATTGGGATTTTAATGTTATCTTAGATATCCAAAAAGGACCTATATCTAGGAATAATTACTAAAACCTATCTGTGTAGGAAGATTTTCCAACCTAGGTTGAAACTTATTCCAACCTAGCTATGAGACTACAACTGGGATTATTGTAGTTTGTATAAATTTACAAGTTATATTGGGCCAATCTGAAATATATCAAGCAATTGCTAATTTGCATTTCTTTTCTTTTCTTGCCCAGGCTTCACAGATGCCAAGTCTCTGTCCACCAAGATTGTGAACCTGTACCAGCTGGCCAGTAAGCAGCTGTCCCAACAGGACCACTATGACTTCGGCATGCGCGCCATCAAGTCTGTACTGGTCATGGCAGGGCAGAGGAAGAGCAGCATGCAGGAGGCACATCCAAATCAGGCAAGAAAAAAACTGTCCTGATTTTGAACATCTTTTTTGCTTATGCTAGATTGGTATCCATGTAGGTTTCAAAACCTAGAAAATATCACAAACTAAGCTAGCAAAAAATGAAATAAACTTGTTTTGAAGTTGGTGTGGAGTAATAAAAAACTATTGATTATTGGAATGGTTATTGAAGGATTATCAATGCTGGAATATTGTGATATGATATGATATGGTTCATTTAGTACTTTCAGGAGAAGAAGACATCTGCCATAAGCAAAACTAATCCTTGCATAAATGATCTATAGGTCCTAAATGAGCAGAAGGAAGCCCACATCTTGATCCAGGCCTTGCGAGATGCCAACCTGCCCAAGTTCCTGGCTGAAGATGTGCCTCTGTTCGAGTCCATCCTGGCTGATCTGTTCCCTGGGATTGTTTTTCCTGAGCCAGAGAGTGGAGTCCTGGAGGTCAGTGTTTATAGATCCAATTCTAGCTTTCAACAGTGAACCATGGCTTAACATCACATCTTTAGGACTATGTAACCATTTCCAGAAGTCAGATCAGTAAGAACAGCACTGTTGTGATTTAAAGCATGGTACAAAGCTGGGTGGCTAGCTGCTGAACCAAATATGCTACATCAGTCTTCCGAGGCATTGACTGTAGTTAGATCAGTCTTCAATATCTAATGAAGAGACCCT
Source organism: Branchiostoma lanceolatum (assembly GCF_035083965.1). Lineage (NCBI taxonomy): Eukaryota > Metazoa > Chordata > Leptocardii > Amphioxiformes > Branchiostomatidae > Branchiostoma > Branchiostoma lanceolatum. The sequence goes on along the minus strand of NC_089725.1, from coordinate 21,437,613 downwards.
TTCCTTGCAGAAAGCCATCAGCGTTTCCATCCGTGACCTGGGTCTGCAGCCGTGGCCGCTGCAGCTGGAGAAGGTGGTGCAGCTGTACCGGCAGATCATGGTGCGCCACGGCGTCATGCTGGTGGGGCCGACCGGAGGGGGGAAGACCACCTGTCGGAACATTCTCCAGCGCGCCCTGGTGCTGATGCCGTCCATGCAGGAGGAGGGCACAGTGGGCATGCACCTGATGGGAACTGGTGGGAAGAAGGGGAAGGTGAGACTTGCTTTGTGAGCTGTAGAAACATTGTACTGCATATGCTGTGGGCAAACAAATGTATAATGCTGTGATCAAATAAAACAAGAAAGAAAATCTATTTTCGTGGAGCTTCACGCTTTTTACACATCCTCGTGATCTTATTCATGCAGGACTTATGTACATCTGTTTGACATTTAAAGAAAGGGCTTAAAAGATAGAAAAGGCAATGAAGTACAAATGTACAAAAAAGCTTCATATGTTCGATATTCTGCTTTCAACGTCTTCACGACCTGGCTCCATTGTTTAGCTGACATTATTGCTGCAATTGATTTCAAAAGGTGGAGACCTTTACCCTGAACCCCAAGTGTGTGAAGCTGGGTGAGTTGTATGGTGCCACAGACCCTAACACCCTGGAGTGGACGGATGGGCTGATGGCTTCAGCTGTGCGTAGGTTTGCTCGCGAGCTCACCACCGGACCAGAGACACAGGATGAGTGGGACCAGCGGCCTCCAACAACAGCAAGCATGGGATCAGGATACACAAGAACAGGTGACATACTGTACAAGCATATCTATTGTGTGATGTTTGGAAGGAAACATGATACAGTTAAGTCTTGCATTTGCCTTCATTGATATAGCATGATGTTTTCAATATGATGTGGTTTGGCAAAAAATGGGATATCATAATTGGTAAGGAAGTATACGTCTGAGGTATAAGACATAGATTTGTGGACATGTTTTTGAATTGATAGAAGGTTCTTCAAGCTGCTATCTATTTGTTGCTAGTTTCTGATTGCTGGACTTTCTGTCCTATTTCTTCTTCCATGTTGTAATAATTTTTTTCTGTTTATATCAAGATACTGCAACCCCAGCTACACCTGAAGCAGACATAGAGCCAGATGATGTAGCGGAGGTAAAGGCACCAGAAGGGGAGTTGTCTACTCACAAGGAGGAGATCCCCACAGACTGGAGGTGGCTGGTGTTAGATGGGCCTGTGGACACACTGTGGGTAGAGAACCTGAACACAGGTAAGCCAGTTCAGGCAAACTCTAACACAAAAGACAGTCAACCTTTAACAAGAAAACATTGCTGGTCATATCTATCACCAGCTTAGTCATTGCTTGTCCTTGTGGAGAGAATGATTTTGCTAGAAAATGTTAGCCTATCTCAGTGTTGTTGATATCTTCCAGTGTTGGATGACACCAAGACCCTGTGCTTGGCCAATGGTGAGCGGATCTCCCTGCCTTCTGGCATCCGTCTGACCTTTGAGGTGGACAACCTGTCCCAGGCCAGTCCTGCCACCATCAGCAGATGTGCCATGGTCTACATGGTGGGTTTTAAATGTGGAACATCCATGTAATGATACTGGTCACTCAAGATTTTGAAAGTGATTTTCCACATTTCAAGAGGACTATGTTTTAGGCCTTACATTTCAGACTGTGACTGAATGTACTGTAAAATTTGTGCGATTTTGTCTCTTCGTATATTTACATCTCCACCGAACGTTTTTGTAAAAGAATTCTTGAGATCTTCAGTTGCTTAAATAATGATAACATATTGCTCTGCTTGTCTCCAGGATCCAGTGGACCTAGGCTGGAGGCCTTTTGTGAAGACATGGCTCACTAGGCTGCCCAGAGATGTATGTATATCAGTGTTCTAATCATTCCATGAAACGTTTGTTGTCTGTTTGTTTGTTTCTTTCTTTCTTTGTTTCTTCGTTTCTTTGTTTGTTATAATACAGGTGTTGGCTCATAAGATTCCACAAATATTCAAACTTAGGCATTGTTTCGATTCCATATTCAGTATTTTAAGGGACCCTAGGTAAGAAATGTACCTGACAAAATGATGATTGATAAAGAAGGTCACCGAGTCTGAAGCATGACAGTTTTAAACTGATCTGACAGGTATGATGACCATGCCTTTTCCTTTCTAGATCCCTGAGACTGGTAGGACCCATCTGGAGAAGTTGTTTGAGCTGAGTATTGACGATGGTCTAGCCTTCATGGACAGGAGGAAGAAACACCAGCACCTACCTGCCACGGACCTGGGCATGGTGTCCTCACTCTGCAAGATCCTGTCCGCACTGCTGGACTTCATGGGCAAGAATGGAGGTTTTGGAGTTCAAGGTAGGCTGTACATCTGCAAGTGTACCCTGGCTGTTAAATCTATTACACATTAGCTATTGTTTCACTGGTTTAGAGGAATTTTCGGTGACCGGAAAGAACTTGATCCTTTTGGTTTGCCTAATCCCTGTATGGTATGGATAAAATAAGTAAATAGATATTTTCTTTCTTGTTGCTTATGTGAGAAATATTAAATAATCTTTGTTATGATGCAGCAATTTACATAAAGCCAGGCCTATGACAAATTTCTGTAATTGCAGATGAAAACGAAGAGCGACCTGACAGTGCAAGCAGTCGGCACTCCAGCGCCTCCCGCAGCTCAGGCACATCCAGGGACAGCAGGCGGCACAAGAAGAAACGTCGAGAGGAGAGGAGGGCACAGCTGTACCAAGATGCTTTGGGAAAGAAAGGCAGGAAGTAAGGAAATGTTTTCTATTTTTTGTTCTGTTTCATATACTGCAGTAGTTCACAGACAGTAACTTCTTGAAATAGATTGCCACATAGCATATTCAAGACAGGGAAGGTTCTTCAGTACTAAGGACAGGGGGCAGTGAAGGTCCTTCAGTACTAAGGACGGGGCAGTGATGGTCCTTCAGCACTCATGACGGTACAGGGAAGGTCCTTCAGCACTAAGGACAGGGGACAGGGAAGGTGCTTCAGCACTAAGGACGGGGGACAGGGAAGGTCCTTCAGCACTAAGGACAGGGGGCAGTGAAGGTCCTTCAGCACTAAGGACAGGGGATGGGGAAGGTCCTTCAGCACAGGGGACAGGGAAGGTCCTTCAGCACTAGGGAAGGGGACAGGGAAGGTCCTTCAGAACTAAGGGCAGGGGACAGGGAAGGTCCTTCAGCACTAGGACAGGCGACAGGGAAGGTCCTTCAGCACTAGGACAGGCGACAGGGAAGGTCCTTCAGCACTAAGGACAGTGGACAGGAAAGGTCCTTCAGCACTAAGGACAGGTTGCAATGTGACACAGTATTTTCTGTTATTCCACATGCTTATCAATGGGATGCTTCTTGATAGAAAGTATAGCTACATGTAAGGCTCTCTACATTGTCAAATAGCAAGCTTTGTAGTCTGTTTAGATATGTGTGAAAAACAGAATATTTCACTCTTGTGAAACAAATCTATTTACGTCTAGCAAGACATTACTTCTTACTTACTTAGACTTAGAGGCTCCCGTGTCGTCTGACACATGAGGCATTTAGGTTGGCCCAGCATGATCGGTCAGCAGCCATCCTCCTTACATCCCTCCAGTTTATTACTTCCCTATGAAAATATTTTCATCCTTACATCCTCCTTACATCCCTCCAGTTTATTACTTCCCTATGAAAATATTAATTTTTCATCCTTACATCCTCCTTACATCCCTCCAGTTCATTACTTCCCTATGAAAATATTGTCTTCTTGGAACCAAGAAATTGTTCTTCTACATAACAGAGATGACAAGAAATGGTACATGGAGAAGCATCCTCGTGACCTGGCAGCCCTGCTGGGGAAGATGTTTGTGTTTGCCTTCACCTGGTCCATCGGTGGGAACCTGGTCCGTGAGGACGACCACGACGAGGACGCCTTTTCCGTCAGCACCAAGGAAGACTCTGCTGCTGCCGTCTCCTACGACTTCGACAACTTCATACACGACAAGTTCGAGATTGAGCCTCCGATGGGTAATCATCACATGCTCTGTGCTGTATTCATGGGATAATGATATCCTGGAAAGCTTTTCATGTTGGATTCAACAAACTGGTGCTGAGAATGACAACACGTATTACAACTGTAATATTTCATAGATGATAAATGGTAGAATAGTATTTCCGTTGTCTGTTGAATCCTTTGATAACGGTAATGGAAGCTAGAAGTTGTGATGATTTTTACCATTGCCATATTTGTCTTCTACAGGTGTCAGATTACCCACTGGAAACAAGTCCATCTTCAGCTACTTTGTGGACATGCAGACTGGCAACTTTGTGCTATGGGACAGCCTGGTGCCATCCACACAGTCCCTCATAGAGAGGGGCCTCACACATGTTACCTTAGGTATCGCCTTGCCATGATACAATATTAAACACTGACTAACAGTTTCTAATGGACAGTAAACATTTTCTCCTGATTTAGAGACACACAAAAGCTAAAATCGACACTCTTCATTTAGGCCTGCCTAATCAGGTAGTCTATATTGGGCATATATTTTTTGTGATAATGTGCTGTCAAAGCAGAACGATAATTCAATAACAGTTTCTTCTGTCCTTGTTGCCATTGTTATATGGAAGCCTGGAAACATATTGCTGGCTTGTCTATTAAAAACTAATTTATAGATGTGCCTATCGATCTTTACTTGAAGGAGAGGCCATGGGCATGTCGGCTGAGCAGAGCCGCAGTATGGGCCTGGACAGTCAGCTCATCCCTACTGTAGACACTGTGCGCTACTCCTTCATCATGGCTCTCCTGCTGCTGCACAGGAACCCTGTACTGCTCACTGGTGAGTAACATTAAAGAACTGAAGATCCCAATGTACTTAAAGCCTGTACAGCAAATAGTTTCCATATCAAATTTCCGTATCCATGGATGTAGCCCTGTTGTGACTGACTGTTATTGTTTTCATTATTATCATAACCATTATTGTTGTTGTTTATTGTATGTTAATTTTCTATTAGTATGGGAGTAAACTGTCTGTACATTACTCATTTTATTTATAACGCAGGGCCCCACTGCAAAGCAGTGTCAAGCATCAAGCTTAGCAACCCTGGATAAAGCTGACAGAAAATTTAGAAAAAAATAAATAGATCAACAAATGCACTGTTTTTCAACAATTCGTTACCTATGACATATTTGTCCCCAGGTGACTCTGGAGTTGGGAAGTCTGCCATTGTGCAGGACATGTTGTCCAGACTCACCAAAGATGGAGGCACAGCCACCAAAGGTAGCACAATCCTGGGCAGCATCTTCCACTACGCTGAGAGGTCTTCCAGCATCTTGGAGAACATCAGCAGCCTGACCAGTGGCTTCCTTGGAGATAAGCAAGGGGGGGACTCTGGGTCTATGTCTGACATGGGTGAGAAAATATGTTATGTTACCCAGCGTCAGTAATCCATGGTAAACTAAACAAGTGTTGTTGTTTGGAACATAAACTTTTGACATCTTCTGAGATGCACATTGACAACAAGTTGAAGTTTTTTTTGTAACTTGCATTGCAGCTGAATATGACCCATGCCTGACATTTACTGTTGATGTTACATAGACATTTGTATACCACTCTTTTTTTTTAAAGCAGAGGTTTTGTTTCCTAATAAAGGCATGAAGTCTTCACCAACATTCTGTTGAGATACATTCCTTGTATCAAATCTGCCACAGCTTTACTCCTACACTGGATGAATATTGTGTTATTTCTGTCTTGCACTTACAGTCTTAAACAATTAAAAGATTTTTTTGCAACATGTTAATCTCCTATTCTCTCACCAGTACCCAGCACTGCCGGCAGCACTGTGGAGGCGTTGAGCATCGGCAGCCAGGGTGTGCTGAGGCCCAAGGTCGGGGTGGGTGTGATTGCGTCCACATTCCAGTTCAGCGCCCAGACCTCAGCAGCCAGGACCCAGCATCAGATCACTAACAAACTCATCAAGAAGGGGAAGGATGCCGTGGGAGGGCCGCGAGGCAAGAAGGTCAGTTCTGGTGAAAGTGGCTCCATCTTTCTATTGTGTGAAATGAACAAATGCTGCTTGTGTGAATCTAGTACTGTAATAATCCTGCATGTGTAGCTTTGCTTGAATTACTCAACTGTGTAGAAATCAGGCTTGTGACCCAGTGCTTATAAAGTTTTGTCTGTTTTCAGGTTCTTGTGTTTATAGATGACTTGAACATGCCAGCCCCAGAGCAGTATGGGGCTCAGCCTCCCCTGGAGCTTCTCAGACAGTACTTGGAGCTGGGAGGGTTTTATGACACCAAGAAACTGACATGGAAGGTGGGTGAACCTGGATATTTGTTTGGTTTTTCTACTGGAAAGAAAAAGAATCCACCACACATCGCCATGAGAGTAGAACTCCAGTATGATTGAAAAGAAAACTTCATCACAGCAGTTAATATTGAGACAATTGTACTGAGGACAAACTGAACTACCCCTCATGAAATACCCCCTTGCTACCAATGCAATACAATTTGATGCAATGTCGCTTCACATGCTTGTATGTTCCCGTGTTGAACCCAGGATGTGCTGGATGTGACCCTGGTGGGTGCCTGTGCTCCACCTGGAGGGGGCAGGAATCAAGTCAGTGCCAGGCTTCTCAAGCACTTCAGGTGGGTAATGCACAGTTCAGACTCATCTTCCTGAATGTGTTAAAAAGCCTTGAAAACCAAGGGAAAATTGTCCCTTTTATAGCCCAGTACATTTTTCAGCACCAAGGAGATTTCTCTTCTCCAAGTTGTTTAAACTTGCACATGTCCCTGTCTTGACTCTTGTTTTTAAAGATGTTTTGCAGTCAGTTCTAAAAGTGTGCATTTGTTTTTCTCTGGCTAGAACAAAGATAGCTGGAGTATTATTTTCATTTGAGGATACACAATTTGTTAACTTTTGTTGTTTTTCCATTTCCTTGTCAACTAACTTCTTTTATTTTTTGTTCACAATCCTTCCAGTGCCAACTGCTTCAGAATCCTTGATTTCAGCTCCTCCCTACATTCCTTCCAGGCCTGTTCCTAATTATTTCTTATTTGGTCTGCAGCATGCTGTGTCTGCCTCAACCCTCCTCCAAGAGCCTACAGCACATCTACCAGGTGCAGCTGGGCAGATTCTTCGAGAACGGAGACTTCATGCCGGAGGTGAAGGAATGTCAGAAGAACCTGGTGTCGGCTGGGATTGCAGTGTACTACAAGATGTGTGGCAACATGCTGCCCACACCTGCCAAGTCTCACTACACATTCAACCTCAGGGATCTGTCAGAGGTACAAGTCAACATGCATGGTAGTTGCTCTGCAAGGATACTATGTCACATGTACATTAGATAGACAGGCAGTCTGACTTTTAATCTAGGGTCCTTTTTCGTGTGCATGGTAAGCCTGTGGAAAGGTTTCGTTTTCGCTCTGTGGACATACCAATGAACCTGCATTCCTACAAATAAGTCTCTTGTTTTATATCATACTCTAAAGGAGTTATCACTACCAGTTATAGTTTTGACTGAAAAAGGGTGGTATTCCTTTCTGATGTAGTTAGTTAACCTTTTTGCTCCCACTTCTGCCCCAGGTGATCCGAGGGTTACTGCAGGCGGACGAGACAGTGATCGTGTCCCGTGAGACTTCTGCCCAGCTGTTTGCTCACGAGGCCACCCGAGTGTTCCACGACAGACTGGTGGATGATGAGGACAGGATGCAGTTCCATGCCTTCCTGTCAGATGACCTACACAATTATTTCAAGGTCTCGTGGACAGCTGAGAAGCTCTGCCGGGAACCTGTGATGTTTGGAGATTTCCTGGACATGCATGCTCCCAGTAGTGTGGGGCGTGTCTACAGATATGTGACCAATAAGAAGAAGCTGGCTGGTATATTGGAGGAGTACCACAACAGGCTCACCATGGGCTCGCAGGTTAGTGGAAATGTTGTTCAATGTTATGTGTATTTTGGACCTTATGTAGATATGTGTGTTGCATATTCTGCATGCATTATTGTATTTTTTATCTCTGCATTTGTTCGTGTTGTAGGTTCAGTTCAAACTCTGGCATGGTTTGTATCTGACTCACATCTTCTATTGTTTATGCAGGAGAAACCTCTGGTGTTCTTCACAGAGGCAGTGGAGCACATCACCAGGGCAGCTAGAGTCTTTAGGCAGCCAGGGGGGCACATGATGATGGTAATAACAGTACTTTGGTTATATAGGACACTATGAACTGGCATTTAGATTGAAACCATGTCCCAATGATTTTAAGTGCTGTAGATGAATTCCTTAAAGTAAAAGATATAAGCTCTTGTAACTGCATATGCTGCTGTTGCTATTCTAATGAAACTGTGAACTGCGATGATTGCCAGGTACAATCACATTGAGTAGTTTCAAGTTTATACATTTTACTCAAGAAAAGGTAGCATTTAGAGGACATAACTGATATTCTATGCCTTGTACATTGGCTTTAATGTGACAGGGGAGGCCAGTTCTACAGTTACTGTATTAGCCTTTTGTTGATTAATAAATATCCTGTCATGCTTGTTTTAGGTTGGTTTGGATGGTACTGGGAAGGCCAGTTCTACAGAATTAGCCTGCCACATCTCCCAGTGTGAGCTGTACAAACTGAACATCACCAGGAACTACCTCCATGCTGACTTCAGGGACGACCTGAAGAAGGTGTTCCACATGGCAGGGGTGCAGGGCAGCAAGACTGTCCTGCTGCTGAATGATGCAGACATCATCATGGTGAGATGGTTTGTCATCAAGGAATCATCAATGGAACATTCTCTTCTATCTTCTTCGGTTTGTGACTTTATGTAACAAGTGTACCTACCAGGCACTGCTGCGGAAATGGAGTTTTATTTGAAATATTATTGATCTGCAGTTATGTAAGGATCAGCTGCAGTAAAATAGTTGCAAAGACCAGCAGTGTAGTTTGCAGCTTTCTTTTCTGTTTTAGTGTCCACATACATGTATGTTCTCTTTGTCTGGTTCAGGAGTCATTTCTGGAAGATGTGAATAGCATCCTGAACAGTGGAGAGGTGCCAGATCTGTTTGACAATGATGAGTTGGATGCCATTTCCATGGAGCTCAAGTCAGCTGCACTGGAGGCAGGCATCCCGGACACCAGGCAGGCTGTGTACCAGCTCTTCATACAGGTGCGCTGATCAGGAGAAACCTGTTTTTGTAAGAAGTTACATAGAAATGTGGAGGTCTCCAATTTGACCAATGCCTTGTTAAGATGATATGTCATTATTTTCATGTTTAACAAGTGTGGGTTGGAATTAGGAGTTCAATAGACCCCTTTCCAAATACCGCGGCCATTTTGAATCCAGGCCGAGCGCACGTGGTTCGAGCGCGGGAAAAGTCAACACCCGGTAAGACCAAGCCAGCGGTAAGGCGTCCCCAATAGAAACCAGCGTTGAGTCATCTTCGGCGGCGAGATGTTCTCCTCCTCGGTGAAATCCATCCATATATTTGCATGGCACAAGTAGATGATATTGTTGTGGACACTTGGACTCGATATCGGCCAGTAAAATTGTGAATTTCTGCTCCTTTTCCACAGTTCCTGCCGGGATGTTGAACGCGCGCTACGGTGATCGAATGCTAATATGTTTACACCGCGTGCTTGTAGTTTCCCTAATAACGTTAGCTAAATTCGAGAAAAATCCCACAAAACATACACTTTTCGGGCTGGGATCCTTATAGCTACTTAGATAGACATATACAGAATTTTACCGGTTGTGACCGTAATTTTGGTCCATGCCAACTTCGCCTGGGAAAACACGCGTTGAGAGGGGGTCGTGTGTTCTGTCTAGCCTTTCTTTCTTTTCTGTTTAACTTTTCCTTTCTTTCTTGTTACATCACCCCGCATGGCGATATTTGACATTTCCGCTGAATGCAATCCCACAAAAAAAGACGTGTAGGCTTGAGCTTAAGGTCATTTTTGTTTAGTCTCTACCAGACTAACCGCGCCGGCTACGGGGAGATCATTTGCCAGGGGACTTTGGCCATGGAGGGTTGCAATATTGGACCCCATCTCCATAGCCGACCCCCTTCATACATTTGACTCTATTTGGCCAATTGCTACTATTTTCCCAGAAACCGGACTGGTAGAGTCTAATTCTGGTTAGGAATTTAGCAGAATTTCAGCGGCTTCTTTTGACGAGTTTTCTGAAATATCAAAACCTAAAGTACGTGAGTGAAGATGGAGTGTTTTCACTTTGCGCCGTAATATCTTAATTTCCGTCGGATGATATTACAGAAACGTGAAAATATAGGCTTGAGGGCTTTGCGAGTATAGAAATTTGACGAAACTTCGGTGGCTCCTTTGACTTTGACGATATTCTAGTGCCAAGATTAGTTTGATGAAGTTCGTGAGTGAAGCAGGGGGCGTGTTTTCTTTGTAGCGTTTCATTACATCACTTTTCGCGGAAATATTTTCGATTTCCACAGGATGAAAGCCCCCCCCCCCCCAAAAAAGGAAAAATATCGGCCTGAGGTCAAGTCAATATTATCTAACGTTTTTTGGGTTCCATCCGGTCAACAGATATCTGAAATATTGTCGCGCAAAATGATTTAAAGAAACGTCAGATACAGTGGAAAACGCACCTTCACTCACGTACTTGGAGTCCGCAAGACAAAATTCTTGGAATCCGAAAAGATCGTCTAAAAGCCGCCGGAATGCTGCCAAATCTGTACCCAAAAGGACATTGAACTCAAGCCTATATCTTAATGTCTTTTTTTGTGGGATTAAATTCAGCGGAAATGTCAGATATTGCTGAGCGAAGTCGATGTAACGCTGCACAGAAAACACGGCCCTCCCTCAAACTAATGTAATTTCAAGATGATGTTGGCATTGTCACGACAACCAAAAGGCTCAAGAGTCATACCTAAACTTAGCTACAAGGATCCCAGCCCGAAAAGTGTTTGTTTTGTGGGATTTTTCTCGACTTTAGCTAACATTATTAGGGAAACTACAAGCACGCGGTGTAAACATATAAGCATTCGATCACTGTCGCGCGCGTTCAACATCCCGGCAGGAACTGTGGAAAAGGAGCAGAAATTCACAATTTTACTGGCCGATATCGAGTCCAAGTGTCCACAACAATATCATCTACTTGTGCCATGCAAATATATGGATGGATTTCACCGAGAAGGAGAACATCTCGCCGCCAAAGATGACTCAACGCTGGTTTCTATTGGGGACGCCTTACCGCTGGCTTGGTCTTACCGGGTGTTGACTTTTCCCGCGCTCGAACCACGTGCGCTCGGCCTGGATTCAAAATGGCCGCGGTATTTGGAAAGGGGTCTATTCACCAGTAATGCATATCTATATATTGTATCTGATGCAATCATCTTTTTCTTCTATTTTTCAGAGAGTCCAAACCAAGTTGCACATTGTCCTGGCCATGAGTCCAGCCGGCCACACCTTCCGTCAGCGCTGCCGTGCCCACCCGGCCCTCATCAACTGCTGCACCATTGACTGGTACAACGAGTGGCCGGAGGAGGCCCTGCTGAGTGTGGCACATGCCTACTTCAGCAGGATAGACTTTGGCACACAGGAGGGGCAGGACACAAAGGTGGGGGGACTGGTCCAGGAATGGCTCAGGACTTCTGTGTGATATTACATTTGGATAGCATTATCTGTATCCCAAATTACATTATTGTACTGTATTTGTTGAAACAGAAACAAGGAAAGACATGGAGAAAACTTGCGACATCTCTTCATTCCTTAAACAATAGAAATGATTGGTTTCACATGGTTCATTATAGAGATGGTTATCTGTTACATTTGTATTGTTTGTTTTTGTTTTATTTGTTGTTGGTTTTTAGACAAGTTACACTTTTGTGACATTAACTGTATACATGTAGTAATGGCATGCAATAGTTTACATTGAAGAAGGTATTTACTGTAGGTCTATGTCTCAGTATGCTTCTGGCTGCAATTCTTGATCATAGAACCATGTCATTATTCCATTACGTTACCTTACCAGTTCTGTAAATCAAAGTCAGACTACACATCCTCCCTCTGTCCCCAGGCCCTGCGTGAGGCAGTGGCAGGGGTCTGTGTGGACATCCACAGTAGTGTCACCACGGCAGCCAAGCAGTACTATCAGGAGCTGCGCAGGTTCTACTACACCACACCCACCAGCTACCTGGAGCTGATTCAGCTCTACTCACGCATGCTGGAGTCTAGCAGGCAGCTCTACATGAACAGCAGGTAGGGAAGATGTAATGGCACAGACTGATACTACCATGAACACAGCTATTCTTGGGAAGGTTAGGGATTAGCAATTCCATGAATAACATGCCGACCACAATGCATGATATCATATATTCTCTTTTAAGGTCTTACCAGCATTGTACACACATTGATGTTGCAAGATGAATTAGGAATGATTTTGAATGGACAATAATCTATTGCAGGGATCGCCTACTGGTAGGCCTGTCAAAGCTGTCAGAGGCCAACTCACTGGTTGGCACCATGCAGGAAGAACTGGTGGCACTGGGACCCAAGATAGAAGAGAAGGCCAGGGTAGGACCAGCTTTTCTGAACTCACTATTCTTTTCTTTTTAGGAACACAGATTGCTTTTTAAGTGGAGGTTTGGTGTTTTTATCAAAACAAAGTCAGGATGTTCTGACTATAATGTGCAAAATAGCATGTCAAGATATGAAAGGTATTCTATAGGATGTTGAATCAGTTGGAATCAATAGCAAAATACACCATGCCTAGTTTGCTGATTATGCACTCTCTGCTATTTTGTAGGACACTGAGCTGCTTATGCAGCAGCTGGCTAAGGACCAGGAGGCTGTGGATGAGGTGCGACTGATAGTGGAGGACGAGGAACAGACCATGGCTAAAGAGGCCAAGATTATTGAGGACTATGCTGAGGAGGCGACCAGGGACCTGCAGTCTGTCCTTCCAGCTCTGCAGACGGCCATCACTGCACTGGATGCATTGGACAAGTCAGACATCTCTGAAATAAGGTACGATATATCTTCTGTTGAAGAGGTTTTGCCTCTTTCATTTTCTTTTCACAGTTACCATATCTGTCATCCCTGTCAAATATAGAGATGCAGAGAGCCAGGAGTAGTTTTTCAGAACTGGTTGTCTCATTCATGGTCCTGTTTACCAGGACTTTCTCTTTACCAGAAACTACACCTGCCAGGTTTTTTGAGAGTTATAAGTTTCATGTGGAGTTCTTGAGTTACAGAGTGTACACCAACCCCCCTGTACTGGTGATGACAGTGATGAGTGCTGTCTGCACCCTACTGCAACAGAAACCAGACTGGGCCACAGCGAAACAACAGCTCTCAGATCCCTCCTTCCTCAAGAGACTGGTCACTTTGGACAAGAACAGTATTCCCAACAAGGTAACACTTGGAGAGTCAACTCACCTTGTAATGCAACACTTCCTGTATATGTGCTAAAAATCACTTTTGAGAAAAAAAAGAGTATACGTTTTCCATGAAAAGTACATAGAGCAACTATCGTTTTGCTGTGATGTTTTTTGCAGGTTTGGAAGAAGCTGAAGCAGTACTCTAAGCATGCAGACTTCACCCCAGAGAGAGTAGGTGGGGTGTCCCTGGCCTGTAAGTCCATGTGTCAGTGGGTGTTGGCACTGGAGCACTACATGGAGGTCTACAGGGTCAGTCTGCTCTTCTTGTTCAGTAGTGGTGTCATTCTTCGATTAACACAGTTTATAAAGGAAACATGCATGCTTAACAAGGCAAGGATTTAAAGCAACAGCTTACACAGAATCAGTGAGAAAACTGTAAGGAGCCGTGATATCAAATTGGTCAATTTAAAAAAAAATGAAACACCAGACGACTCAGGTGGAGCAGATTTCAATATGGACTAAGAAAATTGTACATATTCTGAGAAAATATTCCTTTTACCCCTGCTCATTCAGATGGTGGAGCCCAAGCAGCAGAAAGTAAGAGAAGCCAAAGAAGCACTGGAGATCGCAAAGGGCAACTTGAAGGCAAAGCAAGAAAGCCTTGCAAAGGTAACTATTACATAGTGACACTATAAATTTGTAATTTGCAAGCTGCAAGTAACCATTTGGTGCTAAATACACACATCACTGCTGATTTTATTGCAAGTAGTTAACTAAGACTTAGTAAATATAAAGATAAGTAAAAGGTGAGAATCAAAACGGTTATCAGTATTACAGCTGAATGAAAATTAACTGAATGAGAAAACCATCCATATCCAAATTCCGGTGAGTCAATTCTTTGAACAGTTTATTTCTCATTATACCATCCAAAGCTGCCATTGAAACTTTCAAGCTTAAGAGGTTTTTTTACTTTAAACCCTCTTTAGATCCAGGAGCACCTTCGCATCCTACAGCAGCAGTACCAGGACAGCGTGAACCAGCGGGAGTCCCTGCGCGAGAGGAAGGTCCTCACCACCAAACGACTGGAGCGGGCATCCATTCTCACCACGGCTCTGGCAGATGAGAGGGTCAGTACAAACCAAATGTGGCCCAACTTGTAGTGTTGCAGAGTACTTTAAAAGGCTTTCACTTTATACATGATATTCAAATAAGCAATTGCTCTAAACTCTCCCCACAGGTTCGCTGGAAAGACAGTGCCCACGACCAGGATGTAAAACTTCACGGTGTGGTGGGAGACACACTCCTGTCTGCTGCTAACGTGGGGTACCTTGGGGTTTTCAACGCCCCCTACAGGAGACTACTGGTATCACAGTGGCTTACAAAATGCCAGACGGCAGCCATCCCCGTGTCCAAGGACTATACTCTGGTTAATGCACTGTCAGACAAGAACAAGGTATGTTACTTTTGAACAAGAAATCCTGCATTTTTGCTCTTGAAAATCTGTCAATAGTTGAGTTCTTTTCTTCAGATTGTGTCTTACAATTGCTCCCATCCATGGTGCTGATATTCTTATTGCTCTGGTGAAGTACCTACTAGTAATTGTGTGGATCACAAATGTTGTTAAATTGAAACAAATTGTGCTTATGCTTGTAGGTTCTTTTTTGGTCAAAGATACTTTTATAGCATCTGCAAATATAGGTTTATGTCTATTGTGTGCTCAATCTTGTTATTTCTTTGTAGTGACTCATTGCAAATTTGCCCTGATTCAGGTCAGGCAGTGGCACAATGAAGGTCTGCCACAGGACAAGCACTCTGTGGAAAATGCTGTTGTCATCAAAAGTGGGCACAGATGGCCTCTCATCATTGACCCACAGGGTCAGGGCAAAAAGTAAGGACTGCTGGTATCCACAACTATAGTGGTGCATGTATTGATCTTTTGTTTAGTTGATCGAAGGAAACATTTGGTCAGATCAACTTACCTAAGTTCTCAAAATACATTGCCCCTGCAGCAACCTCTGACACTTGTAAGCTCAGTGTACATGTACATGTTGATATGTCCTGTGCAACGTACAATGCAAATCAAGTTCATAAAAAGGAATAAGGCGAAGGAAGAAAGCTGCTTCGTGTAAATTTATTGTCTGACAACTGAAGTCTGTAGAGGCTGCAGCAAAATACTTTTCATTATTGGAGTTAGAAATGCAAATATTGACATAATGGCCAAATAGCATGTGGCATTGATAGAATGTTTGATTGTATTTTGCAGGTGGATCTGTGGGATGGAGGGAGAGAGGCTCAAAACGCTGCAGGCTGCTGACCCAAATTACCTGAAGATTTTGGAGAACGCAATCCGAGTAGGAGAACCTGTTCTTCTGGAGGTGAGCAGGACTTAATTATTGTATTTGTTGTTTGTGTATAGGTTGTATCATTACAAGTCTGACAACTTTCCGCTTGTTGCTCTTGGACAATTGGCCGTTTCTCTATTGCGGCCACCTGTCCATAGTAGTCAATTTTGGCCAGTCCCTTGAGTGACCGCTATAGACAGGTTGGCTGTAGTAAGTAATGATGTTGACTGATTATGTACCTGTCCCCTCCGGTACTGCAGGAGGTGGGAGAGAGCCTAGACCCCGGCCTGCACCCCATCCTGGTCAGGAAGATCATCCACCGTGGTGGGCAGGACCTCATCAGGCTGGGGGACACAGAGATAGAGTTCAATCAAAACTTTAGGTAGAACCTATCTCTTTGCCTCGTAGATTCATTGGGCTCAACATTCAATAGCCGCCAGCTAGTCAACATTGTTTCCTGTAAAGCATATAAGTACACTACCTTGATTCACTTAGTTTTCCCTGAATGCTTCTCTGTTGCTATCACATTCAAGGACATGATGATCATTCAATTTTCTCATAATGTGGAGAAATTTGACCCTATGTCAGTGCAAACCCATAGTTAAACCTTGGTATTAAGGCTGTGTCCTAGCTCTTTCCCTCAAAACTTGTGGAAAGCCACAATTGTTATTATGTTGCAGGCTGTATATGACAACCAGCATGCCCAACCCCCACTTTCTGCCGGCTGTCTGCATCAAGGTCAACATCATCAACTTCACTGTGACATTCGAGGGGCTCCAGGAGCAGCTTCTTTCTACTGTCGTCCAGCAGGTCAGCAAGTATCACCACACACATATGTTCACTTTGGCACGATAACGGAAACATTACCTTCATGCTAACTCAGCATCCACTGCCCTTTAGTTTGAGATGTCCAGTTGGAAGGGATATACAAATGAGCACGTTCCATATTCCCTTTGTCAGGAGTTACCTTGACAACTACAAAAAGAAACATCTTGAATAAACTAGGTTGCTAGTATTGCTGATCGGATTGTAGAGTAACCAAGTGATATTTTGTTTCTATAGGAACGACCTGACCTTGAGCAGCAGCATGCCCAGCTGCTGGAGAGTATTGCAGCTGATCTGCAGCTGCTCAGAGACCTGGAGGACAAGTCACTCAGTCTGCTGCAGAAATCAGAGGGTACAGAAACACACTGTCTAAGATACCTCACATATTATCTCTGCTTGGAGGATTTTGTCAAGCAATTTTTGTTGTCATAGATTGGAGAGACACCTTTTGGGGAGAATTGGCATTCAAGGCAGAGTCTGACAGATTGAAACGTTCTGTGTGTAGTGCTTTTCGTTAGGTCTTATGTGTCAAATTGTTCCTGAATGTACAGTAAAGTTTGGCATGTCAGTAAAAAGAGCATACTTCATACATACAAGTTATGGTAGTGATAACAGCAGCTGAAAAAGTAGTTTTCTATTCAATCTTCTGTGTGCAATGTCTTCAGGCCACATCCTGGATGACCAGGACCTGATTGAGACCCTCCAGAGAAGTAAGAAGATGTCAGCTGAGATCACACTGAGGGTTGGGCAGTCAGAGGAGACAGAGAGGAACATCAACCAGGCCAGGCAGAAGTACCTGCCAGTGAGTGAAAGGACTGTGGTTTTGTAAATGTCTGTCATGTTGCCATTAACCATGCAATGTATTAACCTGTTAACCTCATTCTGCAATTGGAAACATTTGAAAGCAACTCAAATTCTGTAAATCAATTAAATGACTACCTTTTACAACTGTAGCTGTCATTGAAAGAAACTTATCCACAACGTGCCTGTGTCCTATTCCATAGGTTGCCACCCGAGGTGCAGTGCTGTACTTTGTGCTGGCAGACCTGTCCATGGTGGATGTCATGTACCAGTTCTCGCTGCCCTGGTTCCAACGCATGTTCCGCCAGTGTGTGGACTACCTCAACATCAAACAGGCCCGCGGCACGGGCACCCCCACACGACCCCTGAGTGGCACGCTCCGTCCACAGAGTGCACGCAGTAGTCCTGACATCTCACACCCAGCACCTGCCGCTGTCAAAAAGAAGCCAGACCTGATCGGCCAAGACTTGACGGGTATGCAAGTAGATTTTTGTCATTAAGAAGGGTGATGGTAAAAATGCTTTTAATGATTAGGATATCACCAACCATTTTAAGGCTCCATGCGTTACAAAATATTTTCATTTTTCAAAATCTTTGTATCTTGGGAAATGTTTTTTTGAGACATCCATATACCCAGAGGTAGAAAACAAGTGCTTTACAATTTGTTTCATACCATATGAAAGAAAGCAGTAGCAGGCAAAAGACTTGAGTAAGCTTTGATTTTTTTCCTCCCTCCAGCCCACCTGATGAAGATGATTGACACATTGACAGAGTCTGTGTACAAGGTTGTGTCTCAGGCCCTGTTTGCGCACCACCAGCTCATGTTCTCCTTCCTCCTGTGCACCAGCATCATGAGGTATGAACTATAATCCCTGTGCTGTCTTTAAAGCAGCATTAAAACATGCTGCTCATCAGTCGCAAAGCTAGTAAGTATTATGAGTTGCGACTTGTATAAACAGACATGGGTCAGGTATCCTGAAGAAAATAGAATTAGATAGATAATCATTTTTGGTGTCAAACGGAAAGTTAAGTTTTTGACAGTTTATTTTCTTCTTCTTTTATAAAATCCAGGAATAATGCAGTGCAGAGCACGTTGTCTGGTGAGGTGCTGAACAGCCTGGGGGGTCTGGTGGAGAAGCAGTGGCTGATCTTCCTCCACACACCCATCTTTGCCAACATGATGGATGCTGAGACAGAGCAGCAGACTGATGGTCAGTACAGAACCTTCAGATTCAAACCACCGTAGTTATTAGGAAAGTAAGGTACAAACCAATGGGTTCATCTGTTACAAAGTTAGAATGTTCTATCTTAAGTGTGATACAGAATGTTAATCAAGACCATCTCAAAGATTATTTTTTTATTGAAAAGAATATTTGGTTACAATCAATGAATACTCTGTTGGGTCAAGTTGTTCAAAATGTCATTTCTTGTATGTCCTGACATGTCTCCCCATCATGTACATGTATGTTGCTTGTTAGGACTGACCCCCATGCAGAGGCTGGAGATGCAGGCAGGGATCGGGAGTGACCCCTCCAGTCCCAATCTCACCCCCAGCAGCAGCAGACGCAGCAGTGTCAGCGGCAGTACTCCCTTCATAGGTAACACATCATCCCATACTTTCACACTTCTTTGCAAACCACATCAGCTGTGTACTGTTTTTAAACCAACATGCTTCCAATTTTTCTCACTGAAGTCACTTACTGTTTGTCACTGTATGAGGATTTTGACATTAATCGTTCAGCCATGACATCTGCAGTGAGTTGCATGGAAGACAGAAATGTTCATCTGACAATTTGACAGACACAACTTGTTATGTTGGATGATAGTTAAGCATAGTCTTCACGTATCCATTGTGGTGACTGGCATCTCCTTGTTGCAGGGAAGAGCACCATGCCCAAGTGGCTGACAGCTGAGAAGTGGCGACAGTGCCAGTACATCTGCTCCACCATGGAGGATTTCAGCCAGCTGTGTCACGGCCTGGTGTCCAACCCTGAACAGTGGCAGCTGCTGCTGCGTATGGACGATCCCTACCACGCCATGGCCACACGATATATTCCCCTGGAGGAGATAAAAGGTGAGAATCTCGCACTTGTTTTAATGACCAAAGAGAGAGGGCTGCAAAAGGAGGAATCTTATAAAAACATCAAAAGCAAGCTGTCAGGGCTGTCATCATGTGCATACATGTAATATCATAATTGTGCTGCAATATTGTATTTGACATCTTATATCTGCATTTGTTAAGTGTGACAAGCCAAAAAGTCTTATAACACCAAATGTTGTTCCCACCTATCAGGGCTTGGTTCCAGGCCCAGTTCTAGCAAGTCCACCAGCTCCAGGCCAGGTTCAGGCACACAGGAGAGAACACAGAAAACCTCAGCTAAGAAGGTCGTCTTTAAGTGGGAGGAGCTGACTGCCTTCCAGAGACTCATTCTGATCAAGATCCTGCAGCCAGAGATGCTGAAGGCCTCCATCCGCTCCTTTGTGGAGGAGAAGATGGGGATCAAGTTCCTGTCTACAGGAGACTTTGATCTGAAGGAGGTGTTTGAGGAGTCTGATGCCAAAACTCCCCTCATCTTCATCTTGTCCCATGGTGAGTGGTGTAGTTGGGTGGCTTGTTGTTATCTGGATCATTGACAGACTTGCATAGCATTGCTTTAGTGCCTGTTGTGATTGTTTTGCCTGTCTGATTTTACCAACATGAACAATTTGTGAGGCTTCATATGACATATACTGTAGATATCACTTATGTACCTCTACAGCAGTATGCTCAGAACTATTGTTTGATTTTCCCCAGGTTCGGACCCTGCTGCCCAGCTGATGAGGTTTGCTAAGGAGGTGCGTGGCAGTACTCTCCACATTGACATGATATCCCTGGGGCGTGGCCAGGGCCCGAAGGCAGAGGAACTGATCCAGAAGGCTCACATCCTGAAGGGTCGCTGGGTGTTCCTGCAGAACTGTCACCTGGCTGCCTCCTTCATGCCCAGGCTGCAGGCTATTGTGGACAGGTGGGTACTCATGATCATCTGGGTTGTTGTGAAACTTACCTTACTTTTGTTAACCATTCCTGTCATTTCTCAGGCTTGTTACTTGATATGGAGATAATTGCTACTAAACCACAGCAATTCTATATAATCTTGATTTCAAAACTTCATGGCAACTATATATTAAGTGTTTGTGAATGTGAAAGTAACGACATGATAATTAAGGACAGTCTGAAATGCATAATATTGAATACATTTTTGCATTATATATCAGTACTTTAGAAGTCTGATTATGTACACATAAAATCCTTACATGTTCCTCTTCTCTGACACCAAGTTGATCTTGTTTTTTTCCAGTTTTAACAAACCGGGTGCAGATATTGACCCCCAGTTCCGCCTGTGGCTGAGCTCCAAGCCTGACCCCTGCTTCCCCATCACCATCCTACAGACAGGGTTAAAGGTCAGTAGTCATGTGTAGTGTTCTACATGTCCTGTGGGGGAGGGAAGCATTTAATGCAAAAAAAGCTGCATGCACAATGAGAGCGCTAAAGAACCCACCACACTTATTGGTGAGAGTGGAGGTATCCCAGTCGTGCACTGTGGCTTAAATCTCAGTCTCTTTTGACTCCAGGTAAAAATCTAGTGAGCACACTATGATGCAATTTACTGGTTACTGGTTACTGGTTATACAAACAGAAGAAAATCACATGAAATACTCTATAATAGCAAATACTTTAGGGTTGATTCGTTTCTTTTTAACTAAAATTCCATCACTAGTGGACATCTGACATTAATGCACACCACACTTCACCTCAGACAACTGTTGTCACAATAACCACCTGACTGTGTGTGATGATTCCAGATGACTGTAGAGCTGCCCCAGGGGCTAAAGGCTAACCTGCAGCGGTCCTTTGGCAGTGGAGGATCAGGGATTGTTACCGACCAGCTTTACGAGGACGCCAAACTGGGCCCCTCCTGGAAGAACCTCCTGTTTGGGCTGTGCATGTTCAATGCTGTGGTCCATGAGAGGAAGAAATATGGTCCTCTGGGCTACAACATTCCATATGCTTTCACTTCCTCAGACCTTGAGGTAAGCGCATTATTGTACAGAATGTGCTCATTTGAGACTTATTTCAACAATTCCCGCTTATGAGTATCTAAAAAACATAGAAATCTGAAAGGAGAATTCTTTCCTATGTTGTACATTTCGCAAATTGGAGTGCTGCTTGTGAAGTGGGATAACAACAACATGCATTTGGTTGATCTGGATGTTTTCTATTTGTGGCAGGTTTCTCTGCAGATGCTGCAGGCCCTGATGGTGGAGGAGGATGGGACGGTCCCCTGGTCAGCCCTGCTCTATCTGACAGGAGAGGTCGTATATGGAGGCAGGGTCACCGATGCATGGGACAGAAGGTGCCTGCACAGCATCCTACAGAGGTTTCTGTGCCCAGAGGCCCTGACCCCTGGGTACTCATATTCATCTGATGGGGTACGTATTTCAAGTATTTTTTCTTCTTTTTCTACTGGTAACATGGCAAGAAGTAGATTGTTCCAGCGTAGATGTTATGTAAGTGTCCAAACATGAAATGAGTCAATGTCTGTCATCTGTAGGTCATGGTGACTACAAGCTCAGTCAGAAAGCTCCCTTGCAGTGTTACTGCATTGAAGGGATGAGAGTATTTTACATACCTTTAACAATTTGACATTTACATCATAGTTTTTAATCCTATACTCTTGCTTCACAGTTGTACCGACCATTGCCAAAGTCCTACTCACTTGCTGAATCCCGAGCATACATAGATGCCCTGCCCAATTCAGACTCTCCAGACATCTTTGGCATGCACGAGAATGCAGAGAATGCCTTCCTCAGGAGCCAGGCTTCAGAACTAATTGAGACCATTATCAGTGTACAGCCAAGACTGACGGCTACTGGTGTCATAGGGTGAGTTTCACCTATGTACAGTGTCATGTCTATTACCTGGGCAGAAAAAATGCTAAATGGTTGTGTCAGACAGACAAGAATTCTACAATGTTCCATACATCTGCATTTGTCATCAACTGGTAGTTGTATGGAAAGACTGCACAGCAGTTACAATCAGAATGCATTTGAGACTAGAAATATATTGGATATCTGCCAAATATCTGTCATGTGACACAATATGAATTTCAATGAAAAGTGCCTTGTTTGTCAGTACTGCAGTTAGATTTTACTGTGTTTGACACTGCTAATACTTGTTACCCCTGTTTGTAACACAGATCCGGGAAGAGTAGTGATGAGATTGTGCTTGAGGTGATCTCAGACATCTCTCAGCACCTGCCTGAGACAGTGGAGCAGGATGAGCCTGGTACCGCCCGGGACAGAGATGCAGGGTCCGCAGGGCGCACCACACTCAACACCATGTTCGCCAGCAACCAGGCTGCAATGAGGAAAAAGAGCCTGGAGAAACAGGCCAAGGGGGAGAAGGGTGAGTCCATGGAATCTTGAAATTCAAAAGGAGACATTGTATCCATGCTTTTGTATAAATGTTAATTCGAATACACTCTTGAAGGGGGGGGTGATGCAACTGTTCCAGGTAAAACAATCTACTGACTGCAAAAATCCTGTAACTTTGTGCAATGTGTGGTTACAGCAGTGCAGGAAGACCCTGATGACCTAAGTAACTCAGCCCTAGTGACTGTACTGAGGCAGGAGATAGACCGGTACAACAGGCTGCTGGGTGTGGTGCACTCCTCCCTCAGGTCTCTCACCCTAGCTGTTAAGGGAGAGGTGGTGATGTCAGAACACCTGGAGGAAGCCTACAACTCCTTCCTGGTCCAGAGGGTACCCGAGAAGTGGCAGGTGAGAAAGGGTTTTATTCCCTGTAGGTTCTTTGGCATTGGCTGAACTTCTTTACATATTTTGACATTTTCCTGCTATCCTATGGAATTATTGAGATGGAAAAATTGCAACAAAACTGTCCGTGACACAATCAGATTCAGATTCTATCCCCATAGATCGATGAAGTGTTAAAGAATGTTAAATCAGTGTTGTATATTCTAGCCTTCTGATCACATTCTTCATTTCTATTCCTCCTCAGGAGGCAGCATACGAGTCGTGCAAGCCCCTGGGCTCCTGGGTGAAGGACCTGGCTCAGCGGACAGACTTCTTCTCCACCTGGGCAGACCTGGTCATCAGCAACATGGAGAAGAAGATGGGCATCAACCGGCCAGTCAGCAAGCAGTCGCCGCTGTCTCTAGATCTGGGAGAGGGCGAGGTGACTAGGGACGGACCACGCAGCTTCTGGCTCTCGGGATTCTTCTTCCCACAAGGTCAGGTTCACAGAGTGGTTCAAATTCATGATAATCACCCTAGTGTAGAAGTTGTAGCTAACACTGGTTGGGTACTACCACAGAAGAATATATATTTTTGGATGTCCTTTAGTCTTGCAGGAAGCTGGAGCTGGTTCATGAGTATATTAGTATTGCTGAGACATTGGTGATGTTTTCTCGTTCAATGTTTGTCATGGACCACCAGAACAATTTGTGATACAGACGTACTAAACAAAACGATTGAAGAATGCACTTGCAAGCCTTTGATCTCTTCACAAATTAAAGATGATGTGTTTTGGCAACATGTTGATAAAGAGGCTGTATGAAGTGTTTCTCCTCTTACTTACAGGTTTCCTGACTGGAGTTCTGCAGAACCATGCCAGGAAGACAGGCGTGTCTGTAGACTCCTTGACCTTTGACTTCCATGTGAAGACAACCAGCTATGACACTGAAGAAGCCCTGAATGACACAAAACAGGGAATCAGTGTCCTCAACTGGGCTTTTAAGGTAGGCTATGATGGAGGAAATACTTAATGTCCAGTACTTTTTAAAATTCTGGATCTACACTAGGGGTAGTCAGCCTTAGTGTATGTAAGGAGGGAAGCCAGAAACCCTGTCCTTTTAGGGATAATTTGTCCAGTTCATTGCTGCCAGGAAAGAGGACTATGCAACTTATTTTCTGTTAGTCTGTTTGACAAAATGTTCATTGTGTAATTGCTAGTAGTATTTGTGCTAACTCCATGATTAACCTTATGTCTCCAATGTTCCCTTCCTGTCTCCAATGTTCCCATTCCTACCTCCAGCAGGGACAGCTGCCCCCGGAGGCAGGTGTGTTGGTGTTTGGGCTGTACCTGGATGGTGCTCGGTGGGACCCGAAGACAGAGAGTCTCCAGGACACAGTCACCAGCCAGCAGTACTCCAGACTACCAGAGATACACTTCGACCCTGTTCAGGTATAGTCAGAAGTGTTTGGTCTTACATGTTTCATTGTAGGTTTCCTCTTCTACTGAACCATTGTTTTAACATTTAGTGTTTATGTATTCTACAAAATTAGCAATTAAACAAAACTGCACAACAAACAGAAAGGAAACAGCAAGTAAGACATTAAAAAATGCTTCAGCCAGATTTCTATTTTAGAATTGCCCAAAGAGGTTGGACCATCCAAATGTATTTTCGATCAATCCGTTGCCTAGTGTACTTAATCTCTAGTAATGATGATATATTTATGGTTGTCAAGTAATATATTTGTAGTTGTCAACGAAGTGACACAAACTTACAAGATACTAACTTAAAGGAACTACGAAGGGCCATGGAGGATAAAGTGCTATGGAGGAAGCTCTCAGGATTGGTTCGAGCTCGAACTAAGTAAGTAAGTAATCCCCACTAAGACAGGGTTTCTGTACTATTCATGATGCAGGTAACATTAAGTCAGCTGGAGAGGGAGGCCAGTTCTGTATCTGACAGCAGCACAGAAGCAACAACAGAGCCCAGCCAGCCGACACAGAAGAGGATATATGAGTGTCCACTGTACAGGACATCGAGGAGAGCAGGGAACCTGTCGTCTACTGGCCACTCAACCAACTTTGTCACAGCTGTCAACCTGCCAAGCCTGTCTACAGCAGACCACTGGGTCACAAGGGGGGTGGCTATGCTCTGTCAGCTAGATGATTAAGACTTTGTTTGTTTGTTTGTTTGTTTGTTTGTTTGTTTGTTTGTTTGTTTGTTTGTTGCAAATCAGTAATGAATTTGTTCCTTTTGGATTCAAGGTGTTCTAAGCTAGTTGAAGATGTTCCAAGTTTGAGATGAGATTGGAAAAGAGATGGTGATTTCATTTTCAGATGAACATTTCCAGATTAAGACTCTTGACACTTATATATCTATATTTGTTTCTGTTTTTTTTTTAATTTAAGTTTTAGGTTTGGTTTAGAATGTGCTTCTCAATGACAAAAGTTATATATGAGCCCTAATAATAATGCTATCCTTCCATTTGTTATTCTGTACTATATATTCTATTCTTTTCTATTCTATTCTATTCTATAGGATGTAAATGATTCTTGTATACATGCCTATTTCAGAGATTTTATTGTCAGAAATGAAAATTTATCTAATACATCAAGTAACTTGTAATGTGTTCATGTTCAAGGAAACCACATATCTTGAGTTTATGTTTGCTAAACTGAAGGCTAAACATACATTGCAGTCACATGCAGTAAAGTATATTGAGTGGACTGATAGTTAACTTGTTTGTATGTGAGCTAAAGTTGCTTCATGCAGCCCAATACAGATGTCAAATTCCATATTTACTTGTGTGGCCTTGTTGGGATGTTTTAACTTATTGAAAGTATTTGCAGATATGAAAGTGTACTGTAAGGCTAACTAGTGTATATGTAAGATCTGTACATGACTGACTTAAAGTGTTTACTATTTGTACAGGTCTTTTATGATGATATGTGTATATATGTATGTTTATAGATTCAGGGTAATATGATTAATGACTGTTTGTCAACTCTGCTTTTTGGGATGAAATAAAGTGGATACATTGAGAAGTCATTCCTTTATGACTTTGAATCCGATAAAGATGTTATGATGAACTCGTGCCAAAGCTGACATTGATGAGAGTTTAAGAGGAAACAACTTTTTTTGGAAACTATGTTGTCCCAAACGATCTTTTTCCATGCAATGCATTTTTTTAGTTTAATGTTCAGTCCTATCTAGATCTAAACAAAAGAAATAAGTCTAATTATTCAACATCACATTACTCAGACACATAAGCTGAGGTATAGCCTGATTTTACAGATAAAAGATCAGGTGATCACGGATATGGGTTAATTTCGTCCCAGAAGTCGCACCTCTCCTCCAGGTACTGCTGATCTATGCTGTCCTCAGGAACGTCAAAACGCACATTCCTGAAACCGTTGGACTGTAGGTAGGGTGGCCAAGGGATGGCGGTTTTGACTTGTGCCACGTGTGATCCCGGTTTATTCGGGTCGCCTGTATACGCGAAGTTTCCGTAGTAGTAAGCCATTGAGTCGGCGAGGATCTGTTCATCGTGTGTGTAATTGTACTTGGTCAGTTTCAGTGACTGAAACTCGAAGAAGATGTCCGTCGCGTGGCAAACATGTCCGTCGCAGCAGCTCAGGATCCTCGGCCAACCCTTGGGCAGGGCGTGAGCAAACACGTACAGCCAAATGTTGATGGATTCGTGTTTTGCCGCGTTTCTCAGAGTCTTGCGGGCCGGGCAAGAGAAAAGGTAGTGCGTGACCAATTGAGAGGCTACAGACTGCTCATCTCCGGTGCCAGAGGGAGGGTACGCCAGGAGGACCTTCACTGCATCATCCGGGAATAGTCCGTAGACCATAGCATAGTATTCGACAGTAGGTAACTTTGCAAAAACACAGGAAACAAACATCACCGCTTCTTCAGTGGTAGAACCGACGATGAAGGGTTTATCATGAAACCTCCCATTTTCAAACGCGTACATCACTTGGCTGCTGATAAGGTCTCCGTCTATTGTGGGTCCCCATGGCTCGGCGTGCTCTATCAGCCGCTGGAAGGGATCCTGGATCTCTATTAACATGTCCGTCTGAACCTTGGCAATATCGGCAGTTGAAGCTGACCTCATGCACTGCATGTCTCCCGGAATACAGTTCAGAAGACGAGCAAAGTCATCCCCGAAAAGAAGGGCCTCGAGCCTAGTCTTAAAGAAGAGGGAGAGAGGAGGGCTCGAGGCGATGGCTCTGTGAAACAAGTGGTCGCTTTTTTCCAATGTCATATGTAGGACAACTGAGTAAGCTCCCGCACTCTGCCCAAATATCGTGACCCGATCTTTGTCACCACCGAAGTCCGCAATGTTGTCCTGGATCCACTGTAAAGCCGCTACCTGATCCAGAATGCCGAAGTTCCCAGTCGCCGCCCCCTCCCCCTGCCCTGCCACCAGGAAACCCAGGGCGCTAAGTCGGTAGTTAGCCGCCACAACAACTGTTCTGGTGCTGTTCGCAAGGAATCTCCCGTCGTACATAGAATCCATTGCAGAGCCAAGAAGAAAGTCACCTCCATGTATCCAGAAGAAGACTGGTAGTTTCTCAGAAGTGTTGGTAATCGTAGGTACAAAGACGTTCAGGTACAGGCAGTCCTCACTTGTTTTGCTGTCTGGGGCAGATAGACTTATATTTCTAATGGGAACACACGCGAAGCTAATGTTCGTGGCCTTGAAAGTACTGGGCGCCCATGGAGTCGGTGGCTGTGGAGGCTTCCACCGAAGGTCCCCTACAGGTGGGGCAGCGAAGGGTATGCCTAAGAACATGGACCCCTGCTCGACGTACAGACCTTCGATGGGTCCATTCTTCGTTTTCACGACGGGACCATCTGCACCCGGCTCCTTGGTGGCGCTCACTGGACAGAAGTTTACAGCCGCTAAGATCGTGAGCAACAGTGGTAGATGTGCCATATTTGATTGTGTAGTGCTTGCTACAGACTCGTGACACATGTACTCAGTAGACTTTGCCCCAAGCACCTTATCAATGCGGAGTTATTTGCAATTGCTCAAGGTTATCCTAACGAGGAGTAGTTGCCGTGAGATAACGTTTAGTCTGATGGCCCCGTTTCAAGACCGTAGCTTATTTCATGTTAGTCCACATCGGGATGGTAAGCCAATTTCAATATATTTCAATATAGATCATGCCACTAGAGCCAGAGTCTAGACAATCCCTACCCAACATCCCGGGCACCATTTTATCACACTTGGATTCTGGACGATACTCTGACAGGCTGGTCACTCTGTGGGTCAATCTAAATGGATAGGCCGTCAGCAGTCACGTGGGAGGTGACCCAGATCTCAAGGGACGGAACCATTTCAGCACGGGGAACTGTGCCATAAAACGGAGCAGATGACGTTGTAAAGTAGATCAGTAAACAGAGGCAATGACTTTAGTAAGTAAAATTAGCACGATGCATTTATTGTTTGATACATGTACAAGTGTTTGCTCTCCTGCAGTGTTTCATACAAAATCTGTTCTCAACACCACTTACATCAACGCTTGTACATGAACGTACTGAGATCAGTTAAGCGACAAAAAAGGCAGATTTCCTTTAGTGTCCATTTCAGGTCGTAGTAGCAGTCGTGCTAAACGCCATTGACGTTTTGAACGTGTCCATCGCGAAGGTAGTGGGCCGGTCAGCAAATCACTGTTGACCTAAGGATACTATATGATTGAATATATGCAGTCTTCCTATTGGAAAATGAATGTCCTGCATTTTGAAATAAATTCAACCGTGCACAAATGAACGAAATAATTCTTCACGGATACACGTTCATCTTGTCCCAGAAACCACACATTTCCCCCAAATAGCCCTGCTCTAGGCTGTTCTGCGGAACGTCAAATCGGACGCTCGTGAAGTTGTCTGAGCCCGAGTACGCCGGCCAGCGAAGAACGTCTTGATCCAGATGTGTGGCAGGTCGGTTCGGGTCTCCTGTGTGAGCGAGGTTGCCATAGTAATATATCATAGAGTCAGACAAGATCTTTTCCTCAGGCGTCAGGTAGTATCCTTTCAGCTGCAGTGCCCGAAATGTGAAGAACATATCTGTGCCATGGCAAACGTGGCCCTCGCAGAAAGTAAAGTTCTCCCCCCACCCGCCTGCCTTGGTCAGCGGGTGAGCAAAGACGTAAGACCACAAGCCCGTAGTGCCGTTTTCTCCTACACTGCGCTGAACGTGGCGGATTGGACAGGAGAACAGGTAGTGCGTTAACAAAAGGGAAGCGACAGGTCGCTCATCTCCGGAGTGAGACGGCGGGTACATACGGAGCACCGCCGGTCCATTGGTCAAGAATAGCCCGTACACGATGGCTTCGTACTCCAACGCCGACAGTGGTTTTGCTGTACCCATGTACACAAGTATAATTCCCTCTTCTGTTGTAGACCCCATGATGACAGGCTTCTGTTGGTACTGTCCATTTGAAAAGAGGTCCATTACTTGGCCGCGGACAAGGTCTCCATCTATGGTAGGGCCCCAGGGTTCTAACAGTTCTATCAGTCGGAATGGATTTACCACCTTCGTCCCCGCGGCATTCTGAGCTTGCGCTACCTGTGACGCCGAGGCCGATCTCATGCAGTCCATATCTCCATGTTTACAGTTCAATAGACGGGCAAAATCAGCTCCAAAAAGCCTTGCCTCCAGGTCAGTTCTGAAGTAGATGGTTGGCGGAGGGCTCGAGGCGATTGCTCTGTGGAACAGGTGGTCGCTCTTTTTGCATGTCATATGAAGAAGAGCTGAGTAAGCCCCAGCGCTCTGCCCATAGATCGTGACCCGATCTTTGTCACCCCCGAAGTCTGCAATATTGTCCTGGATCCACTGCAGAGCCGCTATCTGATCCAGAATCCCGAAGTTCCCAGTCGCCGCCCCCTCCCCCTGCCCTGCCACCAGGAAACCCAGGGCGCTGAGTCGGTAGTTGGCCGCCACAACAACAGTTTTGGTGCTGTTTGCGAGGAATCTCCCGTCGTAGAGAAAATCCATCGCAGATCCTTGGAAGAAGTTACCGCCATGTATCCAGAAGATGACTGGTAGTTTATCTCCAGGTTTAGCAATGGTAGGTGCGAAGACGTTAAGGTACAGACAGTCCTCGCTGGTACCATTGCCGACTGGGGGCGGCGCCCTCAGGCCATGGGGGAAAGGATCAATGGAACCTGTGTGAGGAATACACGCAGAGCTGAACTTTGTGGCGTTAAAGGTGCTGGGCGTCCATGGAGTCGGCGGCTGTGGAGGCTTCCATCGAAGGTCCCCTACAGGTGGAGCAGCGAAGGGTACGCCTAAGAACATGGACCCCTGCTCGACGTACAGACCTTGAATGGACCCATACCTCGTCTTCACAACCGGGCCATCTGTGGCCGATACATGGGCAGAAGCACAGACTATAACGACCACAGTTGCGAACCGTATGAATGACAGACGTGCCATCATTTATGTTGACAGACGCACTGTTTAGCCACGGTATTAAAAGTTCTACGGATCTATCGATCCATTTTACTTTGTACCTATTGGACTTTGGACGCGGGTCAGATGCCGTTTCTACAAATCACGTGGTAAGAAGGATAAAATATAGGAGACGGCTACAGCAGCAATTTGTTAATGGGGGTCGATAAACCCTTGAACCTGTGACAGCCACGCGCCTTCCTCGGTTTATCTTTTGGACTCAACCATTCAGTCACACAAAAGCCAAATGAATGTATTTTTACATGTACTTTACTTTTAGAGCAGACCCTCAACAATAACTTTCAGCTTTTAACGTTATGGAGAACCTGACACATATGCACAGGATGAGGAAGCATGATGGTGGCTTGCTTTGATATAGAAGAAGAACTTTATTGGGCGACAATTGTAACGGGTGTACATACATAACACTTGAACTATTGCTAATATCAAACCATTTTAAAGAACAAATCTAATTCGATATATATTATCAATATTAATCTAATTCAGTCAATATGTGCAATTGTGCAAGTAAAATGCATTACATTTGTAACTCATGTCGACATACGTAAGTGCTTCCAACATAGATTGCTATGCTGTAACTGTGACAATTTTCACCACATAGCTACTATGTAGTCTCCTTTAGTGTAAGAATGTTTAGCTCTGGCCAATCCGAGTCACGGAAGCAAAGGTCATAGTAACTTATTCGTTGATGAATCAAATGACATGCTAATATCTCATTACAGAGTATATCCCACAGAAACATCGTGTCTACAAGAACATGTTTGGTTCAACTTTCTCAGGAATAAGTAAGTTTGTCTAAATGACAAATCACACGAGGAAAGTTCAAATTGTCTTCATTCATATCTTGTTACTAGTGTTATGTTTTGCCTAGTACCACAAGGTAGAACATGTGACGCTGAGTGAGTGAGCCTAACGTTACTAATACTAGTATTCAGGTTCACGGGTAGGGACTGATGCTGTCCCAAAAGTCGCACTTCTCCTGCAGATAGCCCTGTTCCAGGCTGTTAGGAGTGTTGAAGCGGATGTTGGTGTAATTCTCGGAACTCAGGTAGGGCGGCCAGCGGGGAGGGTCGCTGCTTGCTTGTTTGGGCAGGCGCGAGGCAGGTTTGTTGGGGTCGCCCGTGTGAGCAAAGTTACCGTAGTAGTACGCCATGGAGTCAGCCAGAACCTGTTCATCAGCGGTGAAGTGGTATCCTCTCAGTGTCTGTGATTGGAACGCAAACACAACGTCTGTCCCATGGCAGACATGTCCCTCGCAGTGAGTGAAGTTCCCCCAAGCATGCTTGAAGGAGAGGGGGTGAGCAAAGACGTACAGCCAGAGGTCAGTGTCGTTATGTTTTGCTGCATTCCGTATGGCGTAACGGACAGGACATGGAAAGAGGTAATGGGTCACCAAGACAGAGTCAATTGGCCGCTCATCACCGGAGTGAGATGGAGGATACTGCCGGAGCACCGCCGGGCCGTCGGTCAGGAAAAGTCCGTAAACAGCCGCTTCGTACTCTAATGTCGACAGTATTTGTCCGGTCTCGTACACAAATGCAATTGCTTCTTCGGTAGTGGAGCCGATGATCAAAGGCTTCTTTTGAAATATTCCGTTTTCAAAGGCGTCGACCACCTGGCCGCGGACGAGGTCCCCATCTACTGTCGGTCCCCATGGCTCGAACAGTTCGATCAGGTCGAATGGATTGACAATCTTTGTTCTCACGGCATACTGAGCTTTTGAAACCTGGGAGGCTGAGGCCGCTCGCAAACACCGCATGTCTCCTAGAGTACAGTTCAGTTGTCGGGAAAACTCATCTCCATAAATAATGGCTCCAACCCTACTTCTGAAGGTTAAGGAGAGAGGAGGGCTCGCGGCGATAGCTCTGTGGAACAGGTGGTCGCTCTTGTTTACTGTCATGTGTAGGACAACTGAGTAAGCCCCCGCACTCTGTCCAAATATCGTGACCCGATCTTTGTCACCCCCGAATTCCGCAATGTTGTCCTGGATCCACTGTAGAGCCGCTATCTGATCTAGAATGCCGAAGTTCCCAGTCGCCGCCCCCTCCCCCTGCCCTGCCACCAGGAAACCCAGGGCGCTAAGTCGGTAGTTGGCCGCCACAACAACTGTTTTGGTCTTATTTGCCAGGAACCTTCCATCGTAGAGAGGTCCCATTGCTGAACCGCCCCAGAAATTACCTCCATGTATCCAGAAAATTACCGGGAGTTTGCTTTTGTCGGTCTTAAATGGTACGAAGACGTTCAGGTACAGACAGTCCTCACTCTTTTTCCTGCTGGGTGGACATTGCCCGATGGTATCTGCGTCGTCGGGGCCACACTCCTGTTGGATACAGGCGGCGCTTGGTGCCGTGGCATTGTAAGTCTTGGGGGCCCATTTTGACGGGGGCTGCGGAGGTTGCCATCGAAGACTCCCGACGGGTGGAGCAGCAAAAGGCACTCCAAGAAACATCGATCCCTGCTCGAGATGGACGCCCTTGATAGGCCCGTACATGGTGTCGACTACGGGGCCATTGACAGTATGGTCCTCTGCAGGACTGGGGTACAAAACATCCAGTATACCCAGGAATATCCCCAGAAATATCAACCCCAGCTTTGCCATTGTTGTGACGTTTGTGCACTCCTAGTTTGAAGCTAGTATAGTGTGCATGACCTCTGGCTGATGACTATTCGGACTTTGGCCAAGGAGAACACCCGATAACAATTGCCCAATGTGCGTACACGCTGAAGAATCAGACTTTGCCCAGTTTACTCAAAAACAGCCGCTGACGGAACAGACCCAAATGTTGGGTCTTATACGTCAACATGATTACTTTGCTCTCCTACTGACTGCTTTATCACTCGGCACGCGTCTATGCAGACCTCTTAGATGTGAACAAACAGCAACAAGTGTGTTAGGTGAATTCAATTAATCAAGTACAGTTATTAAATTTAATCTGAAAGTTGATGCTAAACTCAAAACAATTTGATTTCGGTCCATCATATCTCCGTTCATTGCACTTTACAACGATATTCTGTTCATGATTGTACATTCTTGGGCTGAGCACCAGAGCTACTTGTGTGGGAATGTCGTGCGAAAAATGCCGAAAATTCCCTTGATCATATGTTTAATGTTTTTTTTTAATGATTAGCTTTATGTGTCATATCATTGAAAAGCTAATTAATTTTCCTTTAAAATGACACCTCATTTGTTCTGATCACCGTGACTGACTTCGTTGGTACCCCCCCCCCCCCCCCAGTACCAACGGTAGACACTTCGTTTGTTGGGGAATTTCGGCTCTCTTGTTTCATGACGCACTCCCATACTAGTAGTCACCCCTGGTGTTCGACCTTTGGGACCTACGACTGTCGGGTCATAGCAAATTTGGTATCATTTTTGTAAAGAGTAAGAAATAAGCTTTCCAATGATAAATGATGCTATACAATTGATAAGTAACAATGGACATCAGTCTTTACTTCATTAACATATCTATTCAGAGGTTTGGTATAAAAACCTAGTTCTACCAGATCTGTCCTTAGTCACTGACGAAAGATAGCGGATGCTATCTGAAACGTCCGACTGTTTCAAAATTTTATGCAGTTGCTTGAGTAACTATCGTTTTGAAGTGTAGTTATCCTGACGCTGATATTAAACAAATATCAATATGGCCATACACTATGCAGTTAGTCAAACGATTAATATGGTTATTGGTCAGATAAAGAGATATCAGTTATTTGATCAGTACCATGGTCAGCACCCATCATTTGTTGAGTCTCCTGTAGGACAGTTGTTTGGGACTGCACTACAGCATACTTTTCCCTGCTTCAACCAGGCCATACAAGAGGCAGCATGTGACCTTGTGCCACACACTCTCTTCTTGATAATGTGTATTTTTGTTGTTGAGAGCAGTATCCCTAGTTTAAGAGTAATATAACTATCCAAGGGACAACACCAGAGGCATCTCATTTGGTTGGAAAACACAGACTCAAGACAACTCATAGATCACAAGGCCAGGTTTAAACCACACACAAAACATTACAGTTGGAACTGTTGTGAATCCTAAGCTACCATGCAACTCATTGAGAGGTACATGTCAACAGTCTTTCATCAAACATAACATATTTTCTATGAAACTGTACAATGAAGAATAAATCAAATTGTATTGGTTCATGAAAATATTGTTTATTTTCTGTCAAGTGTGATCAAGTCATTACTTCATGAAAAATAAATACAGTATTACCAATAATGATACTTATGGACAAGAGGGGTCAGTTACAACTGACCTTTTCATTCCATTTTATGCATGATTAAAGTATCAACTAACATACAAATGAACCATATAAGTGTAATTGACAAATATATGTCTGATGTCAACTGGAAATGGTGAAGCAAAAGATTGTTCATAGCTACCCTTCCCCACTGGTTACAACTTTGATGACTTTCTCATGACCTTGTCCAGCTTTAATTAATGTTGAAGACAACGAAACTTATAAATATCCTCATCTGGACCTGATAGTTAACATGGTAACAGCTTTCGGCCTTGCCTTTGACAGGAAGAAAGCTTTAAAATTCTTAATGACACATTGACTTCTATTGTACTGTACTGTACTATACTCTTATGTCAGAAATGTGCAAATCTCAACTGTCCCTTTTATGACCTAATTTAAAAATGAAAAAGACAATGTTTTCAGAGGAGAAACAACAATGGAAGACAGGGTCAGATAAAAGTTGATGCCAATCTCCATCAGTCTTCAAGTGTACATCCAAAAAGATAATCAACGTCAAATCCAAATCTTTTAATAATTAAAGAGGGTCTTTATGAAGAATATAACATGTGATTTGACCCAAACAAAAATCAATACAATTGAAAGAACAAAATGTTCCACCTTTTTTACAGCCCTTGATACAGACCTTTTATGGGCATAGAGTGCTGAGGCTTGACACTACCTGGTACCATTTTTGTACATCTCTCTATTAATGTTTACTGAAATGTTGTCTAAGATGTACTTTCACACGTAAAAGTACCCAGACAATTATGTCCGGGTCAGCTGACGTATACAGAAGCCATTCTGTATGGAGAAGATAAAGAAGTCTTCCATCTCTGTTCATTTTAATCAAACCATTGCAGTGCTTTCACATTATACACTATTTCATTGTATAAGATACATTCCTTTCCTCACTGAAATGAAATTGAAGGCTAGCACATTTTCATTTTCATCAAATCCATTCTTTCCATCACTTGTTGAGCCCAGCAAGATCTGCCAGCCCCTTGGCCTGCCCTGCTCCATGCTGGAACTGCCTCATCATGTTCTGTAGTCCTGCCATTCCACCTGTAATACACCACCAGATACATTTGTGTTATCAATTCTTCCTTACCACATCTGTAATCAGCTGACAAACCACACAGTTTGATCTAAGTTTAGCATTCTTTGTGACATCTCATCCATATGCCAGACTTCAAGGATTGTCAATGTTCAGACTGCATACTGACCCATTTGCTGCAGCACCCTTGGGTCCATCATCTTGGCCATCTGTTGGTTCAGCTTTGCCATCTGGGAGGGGTTGACGTTCTTAGCCATGTCCCCACCTGGAGAACAGCACAAGTAAAGGTTAGCCATTGTGTCTCTAGACAATGCCCCTTCAACTGCTAGTCCATAGATGATGTCATTATATCAGAATTATGAAACTATAGAGGCGTAGAATATCATGAGTTAAAAAGAAACCTACAGTTAGAAGTGTCAGTATCAACAATAACAATATAACAACATGTGATCATCACCTTTACCTTTGAAAAGCCCCTTGATACCTCCCATCTTTTTCACCATGGCAGCAAACTTGGTGTACTGAGACAGGAGCTCCTGGACTTCTCTTACAGACACCCCGGCACCTCTGGCCACACGGGCGATGCGCCCCGACTGCCGCTGGAGCATCTTAGCTCCATCCAGGCTGTCCAGCTCTGGGGAACAGGAACTTTACAAATCAGCATGTATAGCAAGCACACTACCCAACAATTCAAACCCCAGAAATAGAGAGTTACTTATTAGATTATTACATATAAAAAAGGAGACATTTTCACAAAACGATTGGGTATCAGCTTGAGATTAACAATAAACTATACTTTGACAAGTGACGACATTAGGTCCCATGTTTGGCATAGCCCATTAGGCCTTACCTTCGTCGTTCATGCTGTCCATGATGGTCATGAGTTTCTTCAGCCTGGCAATGGACTCCTGTTCATTACCTTTGGTCATGAAGTCACTGCTGAAGCCTGGGATCATCCCCTACAGTAGATGCACCAATATACAAATCTTACTCAATACTTCAAATGCTCTCCACACTTCTTTAATACATGTATCAACAGCCATTGGTCATTCCAAATTCATAGGTCATCTATATAGATATGCAAGTCTCTTACATTTGAAGAAAATAAAACTACCGGGTTGATGAATCATGGAAATTTTACTAACCATAATCTGACTGAAAGGCCCCATCTTCATGATGTTCTGGAACTGCTCGTACATGTCTCGCAGGGTGAACTTGCCTGCACAAAGGTGGATCAGGTTAGAAGACTTCAACAAGCTGCTAGTAGCCATGTAGTCAAGGATTTATACAGGAAATAGTTAATCAACCTTTAATTTGATCTTTAAGTGATCATAACAATATTGTTGAGCAGATACAAAACTAGACAAGTGACAATTCTTGGGTGTTTTGAAAAGTACTGTGAACAGTACCAACCTTGCTTCAGCTTCCCTATGAGTTCTTCATTGTCATCCAACTTCAGCTCATTCACCCTGTCTATCAGGCCTTCAATGTCTCCCATACCTGTCATGTGTGAGGAAGGAGGTTATTACAAAGATATATTTTCCCTGTGCATGCATCTAAGACATGGGAACATAATCCTATTAGACACCACTGCTTAAGTAGTCTGGGAATAATGATGAGAACCTATGCACAAAACAGGAAAAAATTGTAAAATTTGCAGAATCATAACAATACATCAAAAGATCTTACCTAACAGTTTACTGATGAAGGGCTGTGTCTTGAAGGGTTCAAAGTCATCTATATGCTCGCCTGTGCCTATGAAGACGATGGGACTTTTTGTGGCTGCCACTCTGAAGGTACAAAGGATAAACAAGATTATGTTACAGCTGTTCTCAATGCAGTTTATTAAAACATTCTGTTGAAATGTAAAATGACACTTGGAAAATGCCAGGAAATTAAATGTTCAGCTCTACTACAATCAAATGAATCCTTCAATATACTAGTGCACTTCCATACCAACATCTTATTTTTTGTTTGCACTAGAAATAAGTGTCACATCTCTGTGATTGGTGTAAAACGACTTACGCGCTAAGTGCACCTCCACCCTTAGCATGACCATCCAGCTTGGTGATAATGACAGCTCCTACGTCAACTTTGTCTTTGAAAGCTCTGGCCTGAAAGGAAACAAGAGTCAGTGGTTCTTTCACCATGTCATGCCAATTTTTTGTCAAGCCAATAGGTCAAACCTTTTGAATTTAATATTTGATTAACTAGCCTTTACCTGCAGAAATATTTGACAAGATTTTTCTTTTTTAACTTACTTGAGATTCGCAAGCCTGTCCTATAGAGGCATCCATGACAAACACAATATTGTCTGGGCTCTGGAACAGAAAAGTAAATAAAATGTTAGGATCTGATATGGATCCTACATAGACAGCTATATGAGTGGTAACAGAATATATTATGCAAAAATACTTTTGGTTGATACCATTGGTCTGTGACCTATATGTGCACAATAAAACTCTCAAGACTATCTTCTTAAAATCATTTGTTCTTAGTTCTATATTACTGAATCCAAATGAGTTTTACATATAGCACAGTTTAACATATTTGCTTGCTTTGTGTGAAAGGGGAAGAGTCTACATGTCCCTTAACAAATGAGAATTCAGAAGTACAGTATCTCAGCTACATCCTGGTCAACACGTGTTATAGACTGAGCGGAACACTATTTAAGACTTACAACAGCATTTGACACTTGTAACATCTCCTCAAAAAGTGAGTCCTCCTGTTTGTGCCTCCCACTGGTGTCCACTATGATGATCTCAAAACCCTCTTGTTTGAACTTTTCCACACCTTCTGCTGCAATCACTACAGGGTCCATTTCTGTATAGCTGAACACATCAATCAAATTTAATATAAGCTTTTAACCATGTAAGTCTTGACATAAAAGCGTGGTGTGGCATATGAAATCAAACCTCTTAGTAAGGAGGATTTCACTACAAATATCCTTAATTAGTGGGATAAAAGACATAAAGAACTTGAATTTTTGGACAAAATGATGTCCCCTAAAATGTTACGCATTACGTTTAACCAATAGTTTCCACTCATGAATGGTTCATCAAAATATTTACACTGACAAAGAAAAGAATAAGATTGCCTTGTTATCTTTTACTTTCAGGGATAAATCACAACTCACCTGCCATAGAAAGGTATTCTGGCTTTTGTTGCATTTTGTTTCAGTTGGTCAAAGGCACCTGAAATTAACACATCAACCTTCAGTCATTGACCAAGTAAATGCCTCAACACAACGTTAGTGATCTTATGTTACAAGTTTACACTGTTCTTCATATTTGTGATTACATTTTTGTCAGAAATACATTGTACTTAGTAGTGAAGAAAAATAGGATCCATAGCATCCTACCTACCTGCTCTGAAAGTGTCGGCACAAGTCAAACAGCTCTTCCACCCTTTCTTCTGGTAATAGTAGGCAAGCTGGGGATATGCATAGACTTGTCAAATTGAGTGGAGTACAGGGTTATTCAATAGTTTTAAGATCACTGGGAGTGTGGGTACTTCATGTTGCTTGCAAAGAAAATATGTATATCATACAGTATATGCTAAAGATACATGACTGATGTCTTAAGTACAAAAAGAATGGCATGAACAGAAGAGAAAGTTTAATCCTAAAGATAAAGAAGTCAATTGATCATGATCAATTTCCAGAAATTTTGATGGGATGATACATAACAATGTAGTGAGCCCCACTTGCACAAGATTTAACAACAACCACAGCCCTACCTTAGTACATGTTGTTGTTTTGCCACTCCCCTGCAGACCCACAAACATGATGATATTGCTTTTCCCCTTGACTGGCTGCCAAGCCTTCACTCCTGGGTCCACCAGCTGCAAATAAAACAATATTGTTAATGGTTACAGAAACTGAAATTCCTCTCCCACTGTGGAGAATTGTATCTCCTATGAAAATTTGTGTCATTAACTCAATATCTACATGTCACACAAATTGCGCTATTTGGAGAGACCATGTCGATCTAAACACTAACTTAATAGTAAACTACTAAAACAACCAAAAGAACTTCAAGTCTGACCTTGACCAGCTCCCTGAAGACCACGGACTGGATCATCCTCCGCTTGTTCAGACCTGCTGCCATGTCATCAAGATCTAGAGAGGCTCTAGGACAGAAGTTCAAATAGTAAAACTTCATGTACAAATGTATTTTCAATGGAATTTTTAAAGGCACACACTTATGTGACGGCAGTTGTACCATTTAAGCAAAGAGAATTTAATTGAAGGTTTGATGGTTGATATGATGTACAATGTACCTGACATTTTCCCTGAGCTTCTTGACAAGCATGATGTTGACATCTGACTCAATCAGAGCTCTGCAGATCTCACCAAGCATGGAGTTCAACACCTGAAACATTTATGAGAAGTAATGATCATAAAACACAAGTGTACTATGAGTATAAATATTCACCCACAGTCAGTGATATTCTAAGGTGTGCAGAAATTGTTATCTGATGGCTGATTCAGTGGAAGGTTGATAAAAAAATGACTGATACAGTAAAATCTTATGGCCAAAGGACCAAATGGTACTGATCGGGTATTGTCTATGACTATTTATCATTTGCAAATGAACAGGTTTTAACATCGATAGACCATATTTCTGTGACAGCCCTAGCCCGTATGACCAAAAATTATTTTTACCATATGGAAAATTACACTTTGAACGTTCAGTCCAACAGAATGAGTACAAATTAATGTACAATGTCTCTATATCATCAACATGGTGCTGAAGAACTTTCAAAGTGAAATACTGATCTGTGTGTGCTCTCAAATTATGGAAGGGACAATGACTTCATTGTAGGTATTGATGAAATTGTCTGTGTATCTGATGTTGCCCCCCTCCCCATATACTAGTACCAAACACACACAAAAATAAACCCTCACCTCCTCATTGATAACAGTAGCATTGCTCAGGGACCGCAACGCGTTCGTTATCTTCCTGCCCAAATCTGCCAACACCATGTTGACTTGATGTTCTCACTTATACCAGTAAAAGAGAAGGAAATGGGAGGGCAGATGAAGTCTCTGCAAAGTTGCGCAGCACAGAATCGTCTGCTGCACTTCAGGCTCCGACTGACAGGTTTGGCTGACTTCCGTCGACGTGGTCCAATGAACGGTCAAAACTAACATCAAATCAAGGACGTTGGAGATTTGTCTCTGATATTAAACATGACAATAAGGATTATATCTGGCAGTTCCAGCGTTATTTCCCCGTTTCTCGAAGTTTCGTCTGCGGAAGTGCAAAAGTCAGGGATCCACAGAATCAAGATGGCGTCAATGAAACACGACTACGCATGTGCAACAAATTGTGAGCCAATCATGGTTACTGTTCAAAGACGCATGATTCTTCCTGGCCCCGCATGAAGCCTCCATAGCTCAGTGGTTAGAGCACTGGTCTTGTAAACCAGGGGTCGGGAGTTCAAATCTCCCTGGGGGCTACCCCTTTTCCTTTATACTAAAATATTTTTTCAGGTAAAACAACAAAATATAACGTTTATTCTGAGGTTAGTCCTGACACAACACTTTTCCACTTACTCTTCGTGAAAGTATGAATAACAGCATGTAATGTTACATATAATGTTACCAACAAGGATTAACGCTACTTCACCTTAAATCCGCAGGGTATCATATATCCATGATTTTTAAAAACGACATATTCATTGTTCGAAAGACAAACTTAGTTACACAGTTTGTACAATTATGTAACGTTACAGTTTTTACAATATTTGAATCAACCAAGAGAGCCAGAGACTGTGCTAGTAAGACCGAAGCCACAGAATCATTGTAGAGTGTTACGGCACAATGTAAGAAAGACTCCAATCTTTCGGCAGGGTGAACCAAGGAGGGTGAACGCATTGTTGTTCCTTAACTGACGGCCTGTGGCTGTCGATTGTTGTGGGGGCACAAGATCATGAAGGAGGTATCATGGTATTGAATTGCTAAGCCAAATTGTGTAAACGAGATAGCACTTGAACTCTTTTTGGCCATTCATCATGAACAGCGTTCTTTCAGATAATTTTTGACAAAGAGGGTGACACAATACAAATGCATTCCTTAAAACGATCCATTTACATTTGGGGTTCAGGGTCATACATTTTCACCAGTAGCCTTGGTGAATATAAGTTACTTTCTTTTGTACAATTACAATATCCAGCTTTTATTCCCAATGGCATCCTGTGGATACATGCTTCTATATTGAATACAAAAAGTTGAAGTCAAAAAACCAGAGCTTTAATACATAAATATCATACATTGACAGTTCACTTACTCATGTTGGACATGAATATCATAAAGTTGAACAACCTAACTTTACTGTGAAAGAATTATGATTCCCTACTTTAGTGACTTGTATCATTGCAATGCAAACTACTTACAAATTCACACCAGTAATCAAGGAGAACGATAATGGCACACTTGAAGTAGATGGGAATGATTCAAAACGTCCATACATATCAAAGTTACATGTATTTCAAATCAGTCATCACATTTTTTATGCTTGACATTGGTACTTCTAAGAGCTATCTTTTTCCTCCAAGGTCATCTGCACATCGCACTAATGCATCATGGATTTCCTTCGCACAGGTGACCTGTGATCTTGCTAAGCCAAGGAACTGTCCATATGGCATAGTCTGGCCATCTCCACTGGTCTCTGGTTTGGACATGATTGGGACAGGTAGTGGAGCATGGCGCACACTTTCTTGGTGTTGGGTAAGGCACTCCTGTGCAAGCCGCTGTGGAATAGAAAGAACGTCTGTCATGTG
The DNA here is from genome assembly GCF_035083965.1 of Branchiostoma lanceolatum. Lineage (NCBI taxonomy): Eukaryota > Metazoa > Chordata > Leptocardii > Amphioxiformes > Branchiostomatidae > Branchiostoma > Branchiostoma lanceolatum. Next base: position 21,394,938 of record NC_089725.1, on the reverse strand, counting down.
GATAATCTCTGAATAATGTCAATTACATGTTATAATGTTAACTACAAATGTTAAACATTACTTCTTCTCAAGTAACTTCAAAGCAAATGGCAAATGACAAAGGGAAAAAGAAACATTACTTACCAAATTTAGCTCAATTTGATCAAGAGTTGAATAGAATTCTTCAAGGTTTTTGTCCACCCTTTGAGAAGGATTATCACCACTTTTCCTTTATTGAGAAAAGAAAGATACATGTAGTATAAATGCAAGGGACCACAGTCAATATATAGTAGATCTACAAAATTGTTAATCCAGTAGAATGATAGCAAAACTGAGTTATCAAGACGCCATGAAAAAAAAAAACAGTATAAATTTTGGACTAACACTGGTCTATACCGTATTTAGGTCCATGTTGAATAGAACCCCCTTGGTATGTAATACTCAGACAATTTCGTCTCTTTCTTAGTACACTTGATTGAAAATACACACATACAGTACAAATATACCTATTTGTATTAAAAACATTATAGTAGCAAGTCCTTTGAAGGTATTGGTTTTGGTAAAAGAGCACAAAAAATGATACCTACAACTGGTTATCAATTGCTGCATTGTGAACAAGGTTCTGCCCTGCTATCCTCATGAGATTCTGCAGAGACAATGAAGAAAATTATGTTGCATTGATTGGTTAAACTTTGTTTCATGATATATACTCTTAATGGGTACCTACTGGCTGAACTTCAAGGTGAATATTCCTAATGCTGCAAATTACACTATTCATGGAGGCTGATACTGAAAGCTACATTGATCCAAGAAGAACTTATATCATAATGAAAAAACTTGACAAAACGTAATTGAATCGACCTATGTCTTTAAAACATTATGTGACGTTAACCATTCTCTCATGCTCCTTGGTCAAACCAAGGACATTATAATGTCCTTGGTCAAACCAAACAGCCAGGTAAAACTATCAACATTACAGAAAGTTCAGAAAAACCTTTCTAGACGACTATTTAGTGCACAAGGACCATCCTCACCACTAATGACTCTTTCAAATGTGGGACGAGCAGTTTGAACTTGGAGATGGGGTCTACTTCCATGGTTTGCTGCTGCTGTTGCTGTTGTTGCTGCTGTTGGCTAGCCATGCTGATTTTGTATCAATAGGCTGATTATCCGGAAGATACCATACATTTTAGGGGAAATATCTTAATACCAAAAGTGAAAAGGACATATTCTCTGAGTATCAGGGACTAACATACACACTTCGTATAAACATATGAATTTACTTATTAAGTAAACCTTACATAAAATGAGTTGATAAGTTATAAGCTGTATTTTCTATTATTTTATTAATCTGATAATAATAGAAACCCCTATTTAATAGTGCACTTTTCTAAGGTCAAAGGTGAAGCATCTCCGAAGTTGGAAGTGACGACCTCCATTTTGTTTTGTTTCACGAAAAAGTGATCTGAGGTCGCTTCAGCATGCCTCCAACGGTACAGAGTGGACAAAGAGAGCAAAGGTACATCTAGAGTCTATTATTGTGGGATTGAGCTTTAGGATTTACGTAAACTGAGTTGTTTAAACAGGAAAGATGCGCGTGACTACTGCTGTATAAACGATAGTCGTGTCACGCATGATATCGGTTTCTATCAGGCACTCTTTAGCCACTGCATGATGATGTTTTGTTGCCAAAGAAAATTATGTTTGATCGTTACTGACGTGGTTTCTTCCGATTCAGGTCCAGAAAACATGGACTTTCAGCGGAGAAGAGGTGAGAAATTACACTTACGTACACATAGACGATATAAGGAAAGAGCTACGCGGTTTGGGGCATGTGATGTCTTTAATCTGTGTGAAACTGCTCCATAGTAGAGGCTTATCGGTTGTACAAAGACATCAACGGCCAAAGACTGTGGTCTTGGCAAATACGAACTGTAGTGTATTACGTACAGTGAAGTTACACAATTCTATACATTCTTGAAAAAAGTGAAATAGCAGCAACTTCAAGCAAGGGCGGGATGGTGGTAACATCGAGCGGGAGGCGAGCCCAGCCGCGCCGGTCGGCACGGCGGATGCCGCAGAATGGAGGCCACGAGCGGAGGTCAGAGGTCGCTTCCTCCAGCGTAATTCCCTACGATTGGTCCAGACCAATCCTACTATAATTACACTTACGTACACATAGACGATACAAGGAAAGAGCTACGCGGTTTGGGGCATGTGATGTCTTTAATCTGTGTGAAACTGCTCCATAGTAGAGGCTTATCGGTTGTACAAAGACATCAACGGCCAAGCCGAAAGTAATGAGGGCCCCAAAACGCGTAGCAGAAAATGTAGTAAGTCGTAGTGGTATGGTAAAACTAATTTAAAGAGTAGCTAGATAATCGAGTTCAAGCAAAAAACAGTCCAGGGCTGGTGAAGGATGCACCGCAGAACGTCACCGGGCACTGTCGAACAGCGTAGAGTCAGGCCGGAAAAGGTGCGTCGGCGTGGAGAACTCTAACTTGAGTACTGTGAAGTAGGCCATGGGCGGGCGCTGGGAGTCTTCGGTACGCAGCTGGAGCTGATTTTGTTGCACTGACAATCTTTCTGTGCAAAACTAATCTATTCTAATCTACTCTACTCTACTCTACTGAAGTGAGTCAAAACTTGCGAAGCTTGATCCCAGGCTGGTGACGATCTCGCTGCAGGGCACTGCCGCGAACTCCAGGTCGGCCCGGAACGTTAAGTCGCATCGACGTGGAATGGGGGTCCTGGGAGTCTTGAGTACGCTGCTGCAGATGCCCACCGCAATTTTGTAGTCCGTGTAGGTACGGGAGCAAAGAGGGAAAGGCGTGCGATGAGGAAGGACCGCTCGTGGAGGCTCGTCGCGAGAAGAAAGATGGCTGCTAAAGTCCCGCAGTTGTCTCGCGAGACCCCGCATAAATGGCGTGAAGTGGGGTGGGGAGGGGGGCTGTCGTTCCGATCGCTGTAGACTCTCTGTGTAGACGTTATTGTAGCACAAACTCAGGATCAGGCAGGAACGGGTGTGCAGTCCCCGGCTCAGGTGAAGAAGAAACTCGCTTCAGGACGCCGCCACGGATTACATGACAGTGTAGAGACAGCCGAAATCAGTACGGGTGGAGCTCTAACTTATTAGGACTGCGAATCCATGTGTGGGCAACGTTACTGGGAGTCCATTTGCACGCTACGGCAGTTCAGCACACCGCGGCCCTGTCTGAGTCCGCGTCGGGCCTGGCAGAGTCGTGCGCCTCGATAGCTGGGGGACGTCGCACGGTAGGTTAACACTTGCTTAATGGAAGCTCGAGAGGGGAAAAGTTTCCGACCGGAACATCGAGCGGGAGGCGAGCCCAGCCGCGCCGGTCGGCACGGCGGATGCCGCAGAATGGAGGCCACGAGCGGAGGTCAGAGGTCGCTTCCTCCAGCGTAATTCCCTACGATTGGTCCAGACCAATCCTACTATAATCATTAACGTCAATCATAGTTATTACTGCTGTCTCTTCATTTTTCTGTACAAATTATTATGATTTGTACACAAGATTTTGAAAAAGTGATAACAGTGTGCATGGTGGTTCCATGTTTTCCTCGGTTAAAGTTTATTTTGAATAATACTTGCTCACAGTTTGCACTTTATACCGGTAGTAACATACATGTAAATGACAAGTTTGAACAAGGAGGTTTAATAGGTTAATCTCTATAATTTCAAACCTCCTTGGTCTGAACGAACGTGATCAAGTGATGAATGTATTGGCACAACTGAGAGTCCAAAATGTGTTTTTCTTCATGTAGGTCTGAGCTTGTTTGCAGACCGAAGTACACAAATGCACTGCCTGACATTCCCTTTGACCCCAAGTTCATCACATATCCTTTTGAATCCAACAGGTGAGTTATTCATATAGTGATGATATACTTGAGATGGCTATAATTTCTTCCCCTGTTTATATTTATGTATATATAACATAAAAAGTAAACAATATGATAATCTAAGAGTAATAAATAAGATTAGAATAGAATAGAATAGTAAAGTAAATTATAGTATTGGCAATGACTGATGTACATGTTGTGTAATATTAGAAATACAATATTTTAAGCAACAATGTCTGAAGTCCTGATAGTTATGTCAATACTTCGAAATATTTATGATTTATGCTTCAATTACAACTGTTTTTTATTTATTTTAATTGTCTTGCCATCCACTTGTCTGTTTTCTGTGATACCAATTTTTGGTTCCTCACTTTGTTACTTTCCAGATTTGTTCAGTACAATCCAACATCATTAGAGAGAAGTTACAAACATGAGCTGCTGACAGAACATGACCTTGGGGTCACCATTGATCTCATCAACCCTGACACTTATGCTATTGATGCAGAAGGTAGGGCTACTTTCACTTTGACTTGTGTAACTGCTGCATAAAAGTAGTTTCTTCTATTGTAACACAGTGATGGTTGCACATGCACTGACACCTAATCAACTATCAAGTGTTTGGGACACTTTGTTGGAGGGTGCTGTAATCTCTCTAGTCTTGTGTTTCTTTTGTTCCTAAGATTCAAATGTATGGCTAGTTAACTTAATCAGTAAGTCTGCTTGAAGTCAGCAGCTGTATTATATCCAAGTTGTAAGCGCTAACTAAGTATTTATGTACAAAAAATCCTATGTCTGAATGAGGCAATACTTGTGTCCTATTCCACAGCTTACCTGGACCCATTAGATGAGAAGCTGCTAGAAGAGGATATGTCAACCCCACAGGATTCCAAGAGGTAATGCTACAGTTGTTTGAAATAAAACGTAGTACACATGCATGTGTGCAATACCATATCCTTGCATAAAGATGAAATTCACTATCAGTCTGTGCGAGTGATATTTATCCATAGCTGCCATTTGTTGTTGTACCTTCATTTCAATTCTATAATTTACTTCAATTCCCAGATCCAGACATCATGCCAAGAATGTGTCCTGGTTGAGAAGAACAGAGTACATCTCCACAGAGTATAACAGGTTCACACAAAGCAATGAAAAGGCAGAAACAAAGTAAGTCTCATTATCTAACTTTTCTGTAGTACAAATGTTACAAAACATATATATACAGTAATACACATAGAATAAAAAGACTCTTTTCACACAACCAAGAGATTTATTCAACCAACGTTTCGGTGACCATCTGTCACCTTCTTCAAGGCAATTCTGACTGGTCTTTTTATTCAGTGACTTACCAACCTGATGAAACTATTCACGGATATATACACATAGCTGTATACTACATGCGGTGCATCAAATGACACATTTTGTTCATGTTCACAAAATAGGGACAAGATAAGTTGGAGTTATTGTATGCTTCATCTATATTTGGTAAATGTGATATGCTGGAAACAGTAAGGCATCATCATGCATTCATGCTAATGTCGCTCACTTTTTTTTCAGGATTGGACATAGTATCAAGAAACAGTTCAAAGAGGAGGATATATACAAGGTAAGAAACACTTCTTCTTCGACTCATTTCAGCTGGTGCCAGTGCACATGGGACTTACCGGTAGAGCGCACGAGTTAGAAACACTAGCAGGTCCACAAAGAAAAAAAATCTTCCAGTTATTTTTATCACTCATGATTAGATATAAGACAGACTAACTCTTAAATACCACTTTTGCGTGGTAATCTTAATTTGAGAGTAACAGTATTTTTTGATTTCTGTTTGCAGGACAGGGAAAGTCAGATTGCAGCCATTGAAAAGACATTTGAAGATGTCAAGACTCCGGTAAGTATCAGAGGGTTTGGCCTTCTAATGAATGTATCTAAATTTTGTTTTCTTTGAAATTGGCCTCTTGAATGATAACTGAGCCATTATATATTCTTCTCTTGCCTTCACCAGATCACACAACATTACAGCAAGGGCGACAGGGTGCAGCCACTGGAGGTTCTGGAGTTCTTCCCTGACTATGAAGTAAGTTCTTTCATATGTACCAGTGGAATAGAAATTTAGGTGCTTAGTTGTGCTTTCATACTTTTCTACTGTCAGAAAATATATTTCTTTGATATTGATACGTTAATACTGAGTGCTTTGCAGCAATCTAAATGTCAAAGGTGGAGACAGTGAAGCATGCAATCCCAAAGTTTCCAGCTTATTTCAAATATATAACATATACATGTGTAGGAAGCACAAAATGTCTATTGTCTTATTCTCTGTAAATTTCTGCCATCTTTTGACAATCACTTTGAAGATGTGTACCTCCAGGCTCCATATCTAAGTTTAGACCTTGCATACATGCTCTCGAAATCAAATTAGATCAATTTACATTGTTTTGTCTACTGATGTGTCTTTGGTTAGCCAAGTTCAAAGTTTGTAAGGCTGATAATGCATCCCTTCTGTGCAGAACTGGGCCTTCCCCTGTGCCCAGGTGATATTTGATACTGACCCAGCTCCCAGGGGCAAGCCTGTGCCTGCTGCTGTAGAGGAGATGTCACAAGCCATGATAAGGTGGGTTGGCATGGTGACAAGCTCTGGGGGAAACACTTGGCATTACCTCTGGAGCTGTTGCTTCATCTTGGATATCCTTGGTTTTACAGTCACCCCTTCCTTTGATAAACTGCAATACTATACTGTAATTAGAAAGTTGTACTGAATTTTATTTGTTGATTGTTGTTTGGATATCCTGAAAATTCTGGTATGACATTTGAGAAAATTTTTGCATAGTTCCTCAATACGATGAGAGATTTATTGACTCTGATCTATGGAAGCTCTAAAACTGATATTTTCTGGGAAAGTAAAAACATATTATGAGCACAATGAATTTGGTGTGTGAGTGGAACAAAAAGTCTGTGTAAGTTGCTTCTATATTGCACTTTTGTTTACATGTGCTAACTGTTACCCCTACAGAGGTATGGTTGATGAGGAGGGAGACCAGTTTGTAGGCTATTTCCTACCTGTAGAAGAGACTGTGACAAAGAGGAAGAGAGAAGAGGAGTCGGAAGTGGACTACATGCCAGAAGAAGAGTGAGTCACTTTGTAATATAAATGAAAGAGTAACTGGTCTGAAGTTGCTTTTGCCTTTCAACTTTCTCTATGCTAACATTGCATATTTGATGTTACCCCCTCAGTGCTGAGTTCTTCAGATTCTGTAGCCAGTACAAGTTATAGTACAAAGCAGGAGAAGATCATTTAATCATCACAACAGTTTTTATCATTTACAGTGAATGCACTACATTCCTCTTTATTTTTGCGTAGATGGTTGAAGTTACATGTACCTTTCTTTAGGTATAATTTTGTGTTTTGGTTAGAATCTTTCCTGCCTAATTCCTTGTAACTTCTATATCATGTATGGTGTCTTTTTAAGGTATGACTACATGATGGCTCGTGAGTACAACTGGAATGTCAAGAACAAGTCCAGTAGAGGCTACGAGGAGAACTATTTTGTCGTGTTTAAGGAAGATGGCGTATACTACAATGAGCTGGAGACAAGGTAAAGTTTCCAACTGGATAAAGTTGTAATTTTGAGCATGATACTGAGATTTCCTTTATTGGTTTGATTCTCATTCTAAATAATGAAGGATTGAAAATAACTATGGTTTCATTCATTCAGTTATATAAGTAAGACATTGTGCCATTATTATTAGTGTTGATGGTAACATTGCTGATGAATTCTTTCTCTCTCTCTGCAGAGTGCGCCTCAGCAAGAGGAGAGCTAAGGGAGGTCAGGGTATCCAGTCCAGAACGTCACGTCTGGTGGTCAAGCACAGAGACTTCCTGGAGAAGGAGAGTGCAGCTCAGGTGAGACTACTGCAAATCTAGACATGATTTTAGGAAATATTTGACCATATCAGGGAAGTCACACGGAGCGTAGAGCAAAACTTTGAGACAATGAAGGCAGTGACAGCAGACAGAACAGTATGGAAAATTCTAACAGTTAAGATTGTAACTTACAGGCTTTTGGGAATGTTTTTTCAACATGTGTGTGTGTTTTTTCACAGCAAAACCGCCTGATGATGCTGGAGCCTCCAGTGGTGGAGGAAGAAGAGGAGGAGGAGGAAGAAGAGGCTGGCATCAATGGGGACAATGAATTAGGTATGGTTAACATTCATATTCAGTGTGATCTAAGGATAATGTGACTGAAAGAATGTGCAAACCACCCAGTAAATACCAGTGATTGATGAGTACAAATTCATACTGCATATTCTAGTGTTGTGGGCAGTTCCATCACCAGAAAAATTGGTACTTTATTCTCTGATAATTCACCATGCTAAATACTTCTCTATTCACTATGCTGAATATGCTGAGGATGTGACTGTCCTTGAACGTAGGGATGATGGCAGCTTTGCACAGCAGAGCTATCAAGGGATTTGTAGATAACAGGAACCACTTCAAGTCAAGGACATAGCTTAACACTGTGTTGACTTAACGTTGCCATGAATATTCCAATTCAGCTCATGTTTCCATTATCTTACATGGCTCTCCTGGGGAACAGGATTCACTAGCGTTCTTGGTTTGGGAAATTATCATTCTGAGCACAACCTGTGTCATGATAGCAGCGTACTTTGATTAGCTAACATTTGACATGTTATTCCCAGGAAGTATAAGGAGAGCAATTTCCCCAGGTGCATGTGCATGTCTCTCCTTGTGATTAAACGTGGCACAGATGACAACCTAAGGTCTGTAAGCAGTAATGAAGAGTTCAATTTTCTCTTCTGTTAAGCTTTGAATGGGAAAGGCAGACATCAGGACCCCATCTGGAGAGATGTACCACATCAATATGCCTTTTAATAAACCCATTGGTCAATGTTTACATCAAACGCAAAGGGACGAATTAATTGAGACCATGATGCACAACCAATTTCCAAGTTAAATTGGAGAGAGTGTTAGCGAGCTGGTGTATCATCATTCATCGCAGTCGGCACTGATACCCAAATAAGAGTGCACTGAGTGAAGAAATTAGATGCTTTAAATCCAGTGCTATTTGTGGTGAATGATTGCAGGCTCCCAGCAGAACCCATTAGAGTGTGTTGAACTGCTCTGCCCCCAGCAGAGCTGCAGAGAGTGTGGAGAACAGCCTGCCCTCTGCAGGATCACTCTTATCTGATGGGTTGTTCTAGATGTAGGGCTAGGGGGAATGGTTTCGCAGACTACTTGTACTGTAACACATTCTTGTAAGTTGTAGCCATAACTATTTCATTACCTATTCTTGCAGCACTATGTGCCAGTTCATTCTGTGCTTGACACATATGCCCCTGGCACACTGACAGTCAATCTGGTAGTTAAATTAACATTCTACCCAACTTTACCTAATGCAGAGTAATGGTTTAAGTACCAGCAGCCATATGAAAAATATTGCCCCTTCCCGCCTGTCCCTTCAGAATGAGACATTCAAACCTTTGCTCTTGGAGAGACAGCTTATTATAGATGGTTGTTGAGGGTCTGAGAGTCATGTGGATGTTAGGAAGCTAATTAATTTTCCTTACCGGTGTTTCCTATGCCTTCTGAAATGAAGTAAATTGCAATGGGGTAGAGCACCCATACTCATCATTGTTAGGCAGCAATGCAATAATTGTAAGATTGTCCATGTTGACAACTTTATTATACCCATTAGCCAATAATCATACCTGTTACAAATGTGTGTCGCAGCATGTTAGTCACTCTGATAACAGTATTTTAGCCCCCAAATGGGACAAAGGTAATTACAATTGCAGATATCAACACAGCACTGATTCAGAAGTAATGGCAGCAATGGGTGTGACATTCTGTCCATTTTATATTACCTGCCTCTTAGGACTTTCCCATGACCATGTACTGATGTAGGGGTCAGCAAAATTGGTCAATAGTTCTAGGGGCACAGGGCACCATTTTTATTGGAGATTGTTTAGAATTGTAGGGCCATTGGATTGACCTTTGGTCTATGGAATGAGGATTACCAGGAAAGTTGGATTTTGATCCATAGCAGTGAAATCCTGTTATAGAAAACAAGCAAATATTTGTACCATAAATCTAAAGCTGCATGCCCCTTGCAATCAGCCTACGTTTAATGGCTCTACACTTTCAACAGGTATTAGCAAACTGCAGTTCTTTAAGAAGAATGTATGATTACGAACTGAATTTCAAAAAGATGGAAATCTGTCATTCCTTTCTTCAGTTATCCCCTTTGAAAGACTTGCCCCTGTAGTTCCAACATTAACTGTTACCACATTGTCCTGATCTCCAACGCTATCTGCCACCCAAACATCCAGACCATATCATGTCCGGGACAAAAGATACATCACTTTCAGTTTTTGTCACAACCTATCAACACACGAAACCAATCCATCCAGCCCTTCTCGAGGTATCTTGTTCACCAACAGACAGACACAGACAGACAGACAGACAGACAGACGCTGCCTAACTATAACCTCCATATTTCATGGAGGTAATAATAATTGAAAGGAAAAGTACTACACATTGAGCCAATTATTTACCTTTTCCTGCTGGTACTGATGGTGATATGTTTGACATATTGTCATTATTGATTACAATGCAGATAGTGATAGAGATGTGGTGTCATACTACATGTACATGTATATCCATATACATGTAGCAAGGAACTATTATTAAGGGGGTGGTTAGTACAAAACATACTGATACAGGCTTGGTTATTTGACTAGACTTCTGCTCTATTTTAGTGTGCTCAACAATGTGTTACCTTGCTTTACCCACAAAATTGTATGGGATTGGATGAAAGTTCTGCATAGCAATCTGATCACACCAGATTTATAGTGGAACCTTTTTGTGGCTGTAACCTCAGGGAGATGGGAATGGTCATGCTATAACAGATTCCAAAGTCCTCTCCAAAATCCCTTATGGGTAGAGTAAGCCACATCTGTGCATATCATGTTCGTTCTGGTGGCTTTAGCTCCATTCCCTTAATCTCCTGAGCAATTTGTGTAAATCAAATAGGAACATCTGTTCCCATCTTGGTAGTTTCTGGGTGATTCCATGCACTGTACTGGAGAAGACAATCTCCCATCCTTCTTACCTGGGGAAATCTGGTTGAAAATCATATGTACGGTACATTCTCATCCCATGAAATTGGCTACACAATCTGTCACTGAACATGCCAGATCCAATGTAGACCATATGCATGACAAGCACTTCTCCAAGCAAGTTCATTACCAACTGGCAGTATGCCATTGGACAGGGGGTTATTGTCTTCTCCCTACTACACTAGACTTTATCAGCCAAAATGGAAGCAGTTCTGATGGAATTTGAGTAGCTACGTGAAGCACTATTCATACATGTACCTCTTACTAATGATGCAAAAGCAGGAAGCCATTTCTTGTGGAGTGAGTCATAAGGTCTTAATGCAGATAATCACTGAGCCACAGTGAAAAAATCCCTCTTACGGCAGTTATATGGTAATGTTTTTTTGAGACAATTTTGTACTTGCTGGATGTCAAAATGACTTTCTGAAAGGTCATAAAAAATAATTCCAGCTGAAATAGAAAGACCACATAGAAAATAACATGTATATGTAGCCTTGGCGCTGTCGTTTCTATCCTACTTTGGATTGCTTGCCTTTAAGCATCAATGAAAAGAGTAGCAATAACATTTAGTATTTACTGTGGGAGTTTCTCAAAAGTAAGATTTCCACCATGTGACTGCTGAGTCGTGATAGCCTTCATGTGAAACCTGTCTGATAAGAAGCCAATATTCTGAATGCTTTATTGCAAAGAAGGGGGCTTAATAGGCACATAAAGTTACATGGGATTTGTGGTAGTGGCATGTAGAGCCTCACAAAACCCATCAGTCAGTAGCTCCTCTTACATATCTATACCAACTTGTCACCATCACATCATTCAGCGGATTATGCCCCTGGCTATTACAGCAGTATTGAGCTTGCAAGCTTCTTACACAGAAATCAACATTTCTCAAGGTGAAGAAGTACTAGCTGATGTAGGCTTATTCTTGTCACATCTCTTTCAAGCTGCATTGGGCCACAAGGAGGTTTAAGCATTACATTCCTTTTCTTCATGCTAGAGTAGAAGTTCCCCTTGGCTTTTGAAGTTGTCACACTTGTATTCACAGTAATTTGTCAGGGATGGTAGGCAGTTACTTAACTAATCCCATGGCATGGCAGTGATGAATCAGCTGCCTCCAGGTACACAGCACTTCCCCAGCAAGGTTGGGAAGAATGTTTCACTGGGGGGCCAACTGCAGATCATGAATCATCAGTTGACAAATTGTTGCACCTGGAGGCCTGCCCAAAAACTTATCCCCTGTAAAAGGATCACTGTGTATCAAAATTGATTACCCTGAAGTCAATTTAAATGTAGGGAGACTGCCTCCAAGGTGATGCTACTTGTGCAGTAATGTCTTTAAGATGTCTGACCTACTCCTGCTAATCCTCTTATTTGCAGATCAAATTGAATAAAAAATATCAATGGAGTTGTGCATGTTTTGTACTTTTGATGTTTATTTTAAAGCCTACCTGTAACATGTCTCTAAAGTGGTGCTCTCTTGAAAGGGCATAAGGTTTTCTGAAGCTGAAATATTAAATCCCGTTTGCTTCATTACTTTTGCTGCAGGTGGTGACATGGAGAGTGGAGATGAGCAGGAGAGGAGCGGCAGTGAGAAGGAAGATGAGAGTGAGAAGTCAGGCAGTGAGGCTGAAGGTGATGACAGGATGGAGGAGGGCAGTGAGAAGGAGGGGAGCGATGCAGGAAGTGGGAGTGAGAGTGAAGCTGAAGATGAGAACAAGGATGAGGAAGAGATCTTTGGGAGCGTCAGCGGGAGTGGTAGTGAGAGTGAAGATGGCCAGAAGAGTGATTCAGGGGATGAGAGTGACTAATTTATATATAAGGGATCTGGAATTTATATAGAAGAGATCATCACCAAACATCCTGTATCTATGTGTATACTATAATCCATTGTCTTTAGGGATAAGACATAAAGGTTGTGGCTTACCTACCTTTGTGCTTTTGAAATTTGGACTGAAGTCAGGATTTTGAATCTTGAAAGCAAGCAGTTTTCTAGACTGGAAAACTGCTTGCTATATCATTGTGAGAGCTAGGCTGAATTGCAAGGTTGATAAATAAAGTAGATGGGACCCAATTTGGTAAATTGGTAGTAGAAAATGGGTTGAAATGAAATGGAGAGTAATCCATCCTTGGTTCTGTCGCCTGGACAGATGGTCCTCAAATCCTTACTGGACTCCTGGTTGATTTAGTTGAGTGTTATTATGTCTGCAACCACCTTATTTAGTTCATGGTGGAATCAGTATAAATTGGTACTGCACTGTGAATAGGTAGATGTTGCCAGCTAGTCGCACCAGAATAGCTCATCCCTCCTACTTACATGCACAGCAGTTAAAGAAAAATCAATACAAACATTCCCGCAACATCCTGCAGCTTTTTGTACTTTGCCAGAGATCTGTCGTTCATGCTTTCCATCCAAGTGTGTAGATAAGTTTTCTGTATGTCATGATTCATGAATAGTGTAGTTGCAGAATTTTCTAGGATCTTCTCAATCATGCATGGCACAGAAGGTGTAACATTATTACAATTTGTTTATTGTAGGGAAATCCCACATTTCTCCTTACTTACCTTGGTCTTGTCCAATACCTGAACTGACAATTTATTACATGTAAATTGAGAGCTACAATAACTGTTGCTGTGTAATGTAGCTCATCTATCATAGTTGTCAGACTGGAAAGCCTTCCAATAGTGATTAATGTGATTTTGTGCACCGTTAACACAGACAAAAGCATAATATGTGGCCTCCTGGCTGTGCACAGTTAAACCCCTTCATATTTCTTTCCTTAGAGGTACAAGCTGATGCTGAAGAGGGCCTCATTATTGCTGTTATAGAAACATGTTCACGTCTCAAAAGTGATGAACGACATGCCTCTGTGACTTTGACACTAATATTTTGTATGAAATATTGGAGAACCTCAATGGAATAAAGGATTTATTATTATTTGATGTCATGCGTGGTGAAGAATTGCTGTTTGGAATCTTAAAATGAGATGGTCCATTCCAGCATGTAATCCTTACATCTGAGTCCCATGAAGAGAAGGCCTATAGTGAACATCCTTGGTCAAACAGTGCATCCGCAGCAAACAACTCAAGCATAGTCCAGCTGAAGTCTAAAGGGACTGGGGAATGCTAACATGTAATGTACACAGTAAATGTTGCTCACTAGATATTCCAAGCATGTCACACAGCTTATGGCCACAGATTTTCCTCATATAGCTGGCTATTCCTTAGGGAAGGGGATTTTTAGTCATGAAAATCATCCTGCAATATGCTGCCACTTTTGTTACCATAAATTATGTCACATAACCTGACCTACCGGTCAGCAATAGGCATGCTCACAGCTGTGACTGGACCACAAATTTTATAGTTATGTGCTTTGCCTTGTTTATAGCCATGCATACTTCCACTGGTGAATATTTATGCATGCTGAATTGCATGAAGGGCATTGTCAAGAGCCATGCTAAGAAGTTAAAGGAGACTTGTGGAGGGGTATTTAGCACTAATCATCTTATTACAGCCAGTTAAGAATTTGGAATCAGTTTGCAATGTGACCTTGACTAATTATGACTCGTATAAAAGTCTCTTTACCGGGCAAGACTGTTACTTTGGTATTTCCTTAGATTACTTGTTAACTACTGTGGTTCTCCACTGCTGTTTTCTACGAAAATCCATTTGCACTGGCAGCAGCAATATTGAGATGCATTCAGTGTTGCTAATGGTAATACCACAGCATGCACAGGTAATCTTGATGAACACACTCATGCAGTTGCTGCAGGCACATGTTTTCAAGTTCTTCTGTAACAATGTAGCAAAATATTTCTTCCACACTTCAACATCTCAGTGACTTTGGTACCACTGTTTGAGATATGCTCTGTGATTCCAGTTTACTCTAAATTTAATTCACCAATCCACAGTCAATCAATGGCCATGTATATGTCAGATATATATATAGTACCATATACCCAAATGGAGCAACTTGACACAGTTGGATCATTATGGAAATGTATGAAATCCACATATTTCCATAATGATCCAACTGTGTCAAGTTACTCCATTTGGGTACATGTCTATATATTTTACATGTACATGGCCATTGATTGCCAAACCATTGATTGTGATGCATACATTCATTTATAAAGCATCATAAATATCTGATTTTTCCAGTGCCAAGTAAATGACACTGACCTTTGCTCCCTTGCAGAAAGGTAGCACACATTTTCCTGCATACCAGAAGTAAAAGAAAACATTGCTGTTTTGCTGGTAGGTTCAGAGGGGAAAACCTCTTTGTTTAGTTGTATTCAAAACAATGTAAAATCATGTGTAGCTGCACTTGAAAGGATTTTGCAGGTGTTCATTTGCTCTGAAAACAAACATGCGCACAGATGTGCAGATAACATAAACATGTTTTGAGAATTTGAATAAGTCTAGATGCACTGACAACTTGAACCAGTGCATGTCATATGCCTGTATACATTGCCCGGCGTGTTTGGACCAGCAAGGGAGGACAAAGCTACATATATGGGAGATACTAAAAGTGGCAATCCTATGCTAAAAAGAATATCCAACTACATGTACATGTTATAACAGTACTTAAATGAGGTTCCTTAAATGGTTGTTTTTCATCTTTTCCACACCTGTTCTTGGTACATCCAACATCTCCCTTCCCATTGCTTCTATCCACTCAGATCTAAATCCCCTGTCTTGCTTACTTGGGCAAAAGCCAATATTTCTCCATCAATTATAATCACATCTAGCTATCTGACAGACCGTCATGCTCTATAAGCCCCTGGCTTGGTTTCATGCTGCACACAAAATCCTAGCCTGGTTTCAACCAAGCCCCTTGTCCGCTCGCCGCCTGTAACGGCTATCCGCCCACGGGGAGGGGAGAGAAACCCCCGGACAGCTGGAGTTTGCGTTATACAGACTAACAAAATCCACCATACAGTTTTAGCAGGAAGCTGTCTGGTAAGGAACTAATAGCACATGTTATTTTCCACTCCAATATCACTTTATGTGACATACTATTTTCATTGAAAGTTGGTTTTCAATTCAATAAAGGTAGGAGTTTTCATGCCTCTTACTATATCTCCTTACATTTTAACCATTACGAAGAAAAGTCGAGTCCTTGTAGTTTATACTTCTTGTACTAAGTTAATAATAATATATAATAATGGTTTTTATTGGTCAGAAAGTATCCGTGCAATATCAGCCTTTCTAGTGCTGAATTGATGCAAGGTTAACAGGGTTCACATAATACACAACAGATACATATTTGCTCCACACTTGCATTTTGTGGAGTCTGGACGGCAGCCGTTTGGCGCCATTGACCTCAATATGACCTTCCCCAACCAAAGTCGGGAACCCATTCACACCTGGGTGGAATGAGGAAAGTCGTGTAAAGTGCCTTTCCCAAGGACACAAGATCGATGACATGACTGGATTTGAACCCGGGACCACTTGGTTCTGAGCGGAACGCTCTGCTGTTACGCCAAACGACCCAACTGTTGTGAACTGTACTTAACTCAGTGGATATAAGTGTACAATAAAGGTCTTCATTCACTCATTAATTCTTTGCCAATATTGTTATTAGATACAAACCTGTCTGCTGAATAAAGCTTAATTTCTAGTTGATGTGGTATGTTTTTCAATTAAAGTTCGTCAACTGTATTCCATATTTTGATTATTACATTGTCTTCTTAACATTCAGAAAGCCTCTTCTCCATCCATCCTCATAGTTTCTGGGACAACCACTTCTGATTTACTGTACCACAAGGGTATAATGTCCTAGTTGCATTGGGAATACTGTGACTGATCAAGGAGGGAGCTAGCAGGAATCCTTGATGATGAAATAAGATGTTCTACTTCACAGACTTACGTCTCATCGCTAGCTTTCTGAACAGCAGTGACAACTCACACAGGATGACAAGACAAGTACCCTTTACTAGCTTCAAGCATTACACATAGAATGACTACAGCAGTGATATTTACAACCGTTAAGGGTAGGTAAATCCTTTTCCACAGTACGTGCTACCATTTGCACATCTCACCAGCCAAGTTCCATAGCACATCTTTTGTCAATGCAATAGCAACACCTTATTAATATTATCCTGGTAAATTAATACACATACTGTACGAGATGAACACTTTGGCTTTGAGAATTTTCTTTCTTGGTCTTGCACTATCTTAATCGCATATCTATCTCAAGGATCTACAACTTATGAAACGAGGTTTGTCTTTCACAATAGTATAAGCTATAGTATTACTGCTTCTCTACAATAGCATGGCACAATTGTACATCTGCTTTACATCACTTAATCATTTATACATTTTGCAAGCAATAGAATTCATGAATATCGACTACCAAAAGACATTCACATTTCTGAATGTTGCCTCTTTTATCTGAGGCAGGATATTGATATTAATATCAGTTATACCATATACAAATAGGAACACATCAGTGCAATGACACTATCCAATATTGTTTCAATAGGTTACACTTTAGATAGGCTTCTTACAAAAAATAGATAACTTAAACATTTGAATATGTTAGTTTATAGTGCAGTAAAAATGACGCACCTGGTTAGACGTAGTATTAGCAACAAAAATTCTTTAATACTGCATATAGTGACAATACTGTCAGTTTCATAATGAAATGTACAAGACTAGCTCTATTTCCTTCTCTTCCACCACAGGCCGTGACTGTCTAGCAACACTCATATTGAGACCAGGGTCATATGAAAGCCAGCATACATCGTACATGTGGACTGTATTTACAACCTGCGGGTTAAAAGAGTACATTGACTAGTATATCTGCATGCCAGTGACACATACACAAATTGTTGGCTCTTACTTTTGGGCTATCTTGCAACTTAAATGCAGGAATTTTGCCTGGTTATCATAGCAGAAATCTCATCAGAACTGCTCACAAGCGATGACGTTGCTATATAAGGATAGTACTGCATTCTCTTTGCCAGTAGAATAACTCCCCAAGAGTCCATTTGTGATGTTGCTCACTATTCACAAAGCCTTAGCCTTGGGCAAAATTCAAGGTGACCCAAAGCCCTGCTGAATAATGGAAGGGCACCGGCATCATCCCATGTTGAAAGTTCACATGACATATTGAGCAGTATGGCTTCCCGAAGACACAAATTATACAGACAGCTCTTAGATCCAGGGGGATCACATCGTGCCAGTCTAAATCACCTTTGATTGAGTGGATTAATATTGCACGTTCTGCTGTACAGCTGCAGAATATTACAAATTAGCCTCAAATCCATTTTGGGATGAAAACATTCTTATGAAATCCTTTGAAGTATCCCCTGACAAAAGGTGATGCAAGATGCTCCCATATCAATCATATTTAAAAGAGACAGACAGGTCACCATATGGTGCCTTTGTGTCTGTAGCTTGATATTTGATCAACAAGTACAGCAATGTCATGCACACAGAGATGCAACATGAAATACGGTACGATCAAACAATCTTTCTACAGGTCACATGCGTTAAGAAATATTACATTAATTTCAATCAACAGTGGGCTGTGCATATCACTCTTTCTACTTTCTTGTTAAGTGCAAGATGGCAACCAGTCTGGTACAATGTACTAGCAAGTGGGGTTTGAGTCAGTCCTTTCTTCAAGTGTGTTTACCATGCATGGACTGTAGCATTGCAACCTCCACAAAAGGCCTGGAGAGACAGATAATGCCTTTACATGTCTGAGCTATCTTGGCACTTGGTAACCACTGAATGGATGGCACCGGAATGGTGTGATTTCACCATAATGGTCCATTTTCCTTTAAGAGGTCAGCTGCTGGGGGCTGACCACATTTCTGGGTGACTTACTCATGAAAGGGCATTCCGCCCCATGTGGCTATGGAGTCATCCGAGTTGAATGGAGCTATTCTCCATCTATCACAGCCTGCCTCACACACATAAGTCACAAAAGTACATAACATACATCATCAGCATACCTAATATCATTTGCTCTCCTTTATCATATGAATGCAATGTTGGATCTAACCAATTTTGTTATATAAAATCAGTTAAATGAGTGATTTGTGGCCTTCATTCTCATCTAATGTTACCTGAAAATCATGTTTACAAAGAAGAGTATTTGTTGGCATGCATAGGAAGTGTTTGGTATCAGTTAAGCCTGAAAAAAAGCTGCCATGTCAGAGCAGCAAAAGCAAACACATCCACCACTATAACAAGTTTTAAGTTGAAACTATAATTGTGATTGCACTTTTCTCAGCTTCAACAGACTTGCTTGATTAAAACCATAAGAATAATTAAGGAACTTAAATTAGTTTTAAAAAAAATTATTGGAATAATGAATGGCAATCCTCTTTTCTGTTGACCAGATATGATCATAAACGTCAGTATGCATGACACAGCTCGATACACTTAGACCATATAGGACTGTGCCTGCAAGGGTAACATGGCGCTAGGCCATAAAGGTAAGCTCTCTTTATCCTCATTGCAGACAGACCGTCACCACATCAACATGCTCCAGTTTATGTGCATGTACCTTTAGACTATCACAGCCATGCCTGTCATTCCAAAAGCCAAGGGAAATCCCAGGAAAGATAGCAGTTCAGTTTGGTAAATCCCTTATGACAGGATGGGCAAATGCAAATCGATCAGACCTGGAAAGCTGCCTGAGCCATACATTTTTTCAAATCGCATTTTTTTCAAGTGCAGTACATGGCAGATTGGATTTTAGTGACTTACCACATTGTACACATTGCACTTCACACAGGTTCACCAATGTTGCCTTCTTGTAACATAACATTTAAGCATTAGCAACATGTTATACTCCTCATTGCCACAACACAAATTCATCTCTGATTGGTATGATAATGTACATCTTCCTGGAACAAAGCAACACCAGTGTAGGTGAAGTAGCTGGCATCCTGTCTCTGGTTTATAGTTAGCAATTTTTGCCCAAGCTGTTTTGAATCCATTCATCAACTTTTGTGTTGATAGCGTAACTGTAATACATGTATCTAAACTAAGCATTCCTGCCAGACTTACCCGGTAATTGTTGTCTTCATAGGGAAGCCTCATAACAAATTTTCTTAACAGTTCCAAGCTATCATTGATACATTTTCTGACACTCCTCAGGCCCATGTGGATGCAGGGCAGCTGAGTTTGCTCATACTTGCTTCACTTTTAGACGATGACATTTTACAGTGGCCCTGCAAGGGTGCTGGATTGGTGGTAGTCAGAAAATTGCATCCACCTTCGAGAAGTGCTAAAATGATCGTGGATGCCATGACGGAACCTCAACTAGAAATTCCCTATGGTACCATTTGCGTAGCTTTATCACTGCACTCAGTTTGCAATGGATTTCTAAATGCAAACAGTAGATGCAATGTCAACACCTTTGTGAACTTTTCTATTTCGCAAATGCTACATGTCAGATGTGTGGCCATCACTACAACACACTCATCTAGTATGAAAAGTCGACCAGGTCCCTAGCCTGCAGCATCCATCAGTAGCATCTTCTGTCCGTGTCAGGGTACTTGACCTTCAGCTCGTTCTTGAATTGGCGGAAGAGGAGCCTGTTCCTGTTGTTCTCTTCGTCCTTGCTGGCGTGGAAGTCTGTCACCGTCTTCCAGCCCTTGTGGATGAGGAAGGCTTGGTCCAGTACAGAGAAGCCATAGCCTGCAATGTGCAGCTCACACACCTGTGGAAAACATTCAAATTCAAGCTGTCAGAACAGAAACATAGCAAAAATAGTTTTGCTTCTTCTCTTTTAAGGTTCAAGAATACGGACATACTGGTATATGTGTATCAATAAATAGACACAAACAAACACAACCAGACGTTCCATTGTGACTTTTGGGCAATCTAGTGTTTGGCTACGCAATGTGAAAAGTTACACTAATGAAGGTTAGACATCCAGGTAGTAAGATACGCCAAAAATAGTTACTCAAGCAACTGGATAAAATTTTGAAACAGTCAGACGTTTCAGACGGCATCCGCTGTCTTTCGTCAGTGACTAACGATAGGACTGGGAAACCAGATTTATACCAAAACTCTGAATAGATATGTTAATGAGGTTAAGACAATTCAGGATGTCTTGACATAGTCTTCAAAAGAAAATTAATTCAAGACAAGGTTTATGCTAATAGTTCAATTAGCTACTGTTGTTTTAGTACAGCAACTAAATGATGTTCGTCCGGGGGTGGGGGGTGGTGGGCAGTGCATTACCCCAAGTCTGTTTCAAAATTTTATCAAGTTGCTTGAGTAACTATTTTTGGCGAATGTGAAGAGTTGTCAATGACGCTTATCAATGAATTCTGGATAATAAATAACATGCTGCTTTAATCGAATCAAAGCGATGAATAATGCTCCACAAATAATATACCTTTGACGCTGAATTAGAGTGGGCGGATAAACAGTGAATTAACATAGCTTGCTATGTCTCATGTAAAAAGGCATGCAGGCCCATAAGCTTGTAACCTAACAAGGATGGCACCCACACTAACTAAAGGAAGAAAATACTGTGAGACAGGCAATTAAGTTTTAAACCATTATACTAGATAAAATTGAAATTGAATCAGTATTCTTACGATTCAGCACTTCAGTATCCACCTTCATCCTTAATTGCAACAAAATCAAATTCTAGAAGGCATTCTCCTGCACCTTATCTGATCAGTATCAACAATTCCCAACCAGTCTGGCATATTAGTATGCTGGTCACTCATCTAATAACAGGAAAATTGATAAGTAGTTTCAGTTACAAATCCAACCATTAAAAGAGGTCTACAATGTGATAGATGTGGCCTTTTGATGCCACTGATATTGATTTTTGCACAAAGGCAGTGTCAATGAACTTTCTTACTGAAAATGAAGCTTTCTTGCCAACTTGGTCAGTGTTCAAGGCAATAGTAGCTTCAATAGGGTCAACAATTCTGAATATGGAATCAAACTATCATTGACAGAAATATATAGTGTTGTGTTCTAGCTGGCTATCAAAGTAAAATCAGTCAAAAACTGAACCACACAACTAGTTGGGACAGAATGGAAGATCACGTGATCTGTTACTGATGACACTGGCATAGACCAAACCAGGTTTGATTGACAGCTGGTCCTAATGAAAACACCCTGTGATGTGTCACTCCCAAGTGGTGACTGGGAGAGGGATGGGCCTGTCATCAGCCCACATGGAGGGTGGGAGGTGTAATCCACTCCAACTGTTTGTGGTACA
This sequence comes from Branchiostoma lanceolatum, assembly GCF_035083965.1. NCBI lineage: Eukaryota > Metazoa > Chordata > Leptocardii > Amphioxiformes > Branchiostomatidae > Branchiostoma > Branchiostoma lanceolatum. Next base: position 21,372,761 of record NC_089725.1, on the reverse strand, counting down.
GATGGGAGAGGCGGGGTGGGGGAGGAGGGGCAGCTGTGTACCATCAGTCAATACTTATTGACCACCTGCAGCATATCTCCATCATCACTGCCCCAAGGGGCACCTTAAGCTATAGTACAGTATTGTCTTCAGGCCATTGTGTTATCTAGTCAGACTGGAGCATGATATACATGTAGGGAGAGCTTCATAAGTAACATAAGATGCACCACATGAATCTTGAACAGTATTTTCATTGAGCGCTCATTTTATATACTGCTGCAGTAATGGAAACACTGGCGCCTATATGAGCAGAAAGTTGGAAACCACCAAATAGCGACTTGGCAAGGGTGCTACAGAAAGGACAGTCCCTTGCAGTGCTGGCATAATAAACTGATATAACCATAGATCTATGTTAGTATGTAGTTGCACTAAGACAAGGGGGAAGGTGGGCAGAAGACAGAACAAAACTTTTTGTTGTCGTTTTGAGTTTGCGGAGGTCACCTCAAAAGAACACGAACATAAAACCACCGCGAAAATTTCTGCATTTACAGTATTTGATAACTTACCAGTACCACACTCTAAACAGAGAAGCACAATTCGTAAAGCCATGCAAGATGCCTGCAACACATATGGTAAATTATCTCTGTATCCAAATACTATCATCAGGTAGAACTGATACAATAATCAAACAGGCCAGCAGTCAACAGTGAAGGTAACATGTACCTTCTGTGCTCTAAAAATCTCAAGCGGCAATTAAAACATTCCCCTCAAGATGGTGCACATGTCCTCTTTTCAGTGACCTTATTATTGTGTGTAAGTTTTCCTTCATATCTGAATGTGTGTGACCCAACCCCAAGGCTGGATTTCAAGGCTATTTCACCCTCCTCTCAAAGTTGAGCCAGCTGATACAACTAGTAAGGCTTGTTTGGATCAAGTTTCATTTTAGTGGGAATGACTTTATCAAGACAGGAGCCCACAACCTGTGTACTTTTAAATGAATAAAAAAAACAGGCTGAAATTGTGAAAAGGGGCATATTTCACTAGTGTGCTCCTAGCAGGCACTGTATGACAGATGATAGACAAAAGAATCTGGCACACCAGTAAATTATACTGCGGCTTTGCATTTGATGTTATCAGCCAGAGACCTTTATCCCCACCTCTCATGAGAAATTTACAATGTCATGGCCTTCTGGCTCTAAAATCAATACCTGACATTGCATGATTGAAAGCCAGAATGCTGATGCTGACTTTGGCAATACACACAGGAATGACTGTATCAGAAAAAGCAAGCAAGTCGTAACCCTAACCTTTAGTGCTCATCCAATGCATGACATGTATAGATGGTTAAAATCTAAATCTCAACACTTCTGTGTACATCCAAACTGAATTCGAAGATTATTCTGAACAACAAATACGACATGCAACTTCACATACATTTCAACATGATCTGTGTCATGACTGCAACAGCCTGAGTCATAGAGGTACCGTTTGTTATGATGTAACAGGACGGGAATTCCTACTAGCAATTCAGGATGTTTCACAGGACAACAGATAACCATCAGTGTCCCACCATCTGGGACAGCATCCCCCCTCAGGCTTTTCAACATCCAACAACAAACATGAACTGTAAGCTGCTGATAATGCCCAAAATAGTCTAACAACATACCAGCCAAAAAGGAACCCATTTACCTTTTGTCCAAAGTTACTGATGTATGTGGGTATGATGGCTTGTATTGTGTTTTTTTTGTCTGGAAGACAGGACAACTGTTGAGACATATGTTTCAGGTACCTATTACAAGTCTTAGATATCTTATCAGTGTCAGACCTTGCATCTTCCCAGGAATGTCCCGTATGTGCTGAATGGCACAGAGTTGGTCTTACTGCACCTCTCCCAGGGTGTACATAGGGTCCAGTTCCGGAAACATTTCATAAGGAGTCCCCAGCAAACATCTTTGGAATCTGATCAGTCTTCTGTGGGGTACCTTCCTGCCAAACCTGGGACCAGCCTGTCTCATATAGACAGGCTCAATAATGCTGATGAAACAAGCCTCCATATTTGATATGTAAAGGTCAAGGAATAACCTGGAACCCAACAGCAGATGTCCCAAAACGTTTAACCATAACTGTTAGGTAGAAATGTGACCCAGTAGCACAGTCCTTTGAAAATACTCCCCCACTCTTCATCCTTGACCTTCCCAGTCAGTCAGGACCTATCAGAAAAAGGTTTTATCATCAACCCACACCATACATCGCTATTTCCTTCTTCCCTCCCGCACCCAACACATATTTGGACAAAGCATAATCTGTTAGAAGATCCACCTGTTCCTAGGGCCTTCTATAGTCATACCCATAAATGTGCCATCACAAAAGGCAGGGCTCGAAATTCAGTTTTGGGAATAGGTGCACTGGTGCACCCAACCTAAAAAATTGGGTGCACCAAAAAATTTTTGGGTGCACCACATAAAATAAAGTAGAATGTAACTATTGTAAGCAAAACCTAATGACAAACCTTACTGTTCCTCTTCATGCGCGTTTGGCACGCGATCTCGGCAAGCAGTTTTGAATCTTTCAAAATCGAAATTAACGCAAATTCTAACATCAAAATCTTAAACAAGTACTACAACAAAGATTTTATTATTTTCTTAAACTTAGATGTCAAGAATATGCTGTCTACTAGTGTGCAGTGATACCTTTTGAGTTTTCACATTAAACCGTACGAAAATATTTGGGTGCACCAGTGCACCCACAGTAAAAAATTAGGTGCACAGCTCCAAAATTGGGTGCACTGGGTGCACATGCACCCAGTATTTCGAGCCCTGAAAGGAGTAGAGTCGATTCCACATTACCGAGAGGGTGTTTGTTGCCTTTTGTTCTAACATTTGTAAAACCTTTGTAACAATCTAAGGGAGATAAGTGACTGTTTAGAACAATTTCCAACACTGATTTGATGTTCTAAATAGTTTCTGCTGTGTTCCAACATGTTAGACAAATTTCTAACATTGCACATGTTATTTGTATTATTTTCGAAACTGTTGGAAAATAGGTTGATCATTTGTTCCTACATGTTCCAACATCATAGCAACATGGTATAACTGGGTCAGTGGGATGGGAACAGGGCAATTCACACATCCCTTCAAAGTATAGGGGATAAGGCCTGGGTGCCATGGATAGACACCTGAAGACAAAAGTCCAGACGTGAAATCTAAAAATATACAGAGGCAGACAATAGAGTGTGATTAGCACCTACTTTTATGGGGGCAATAACCCAAATCTACCATTTAAAAAATGATGCAAATTGTTCCAACATGTTCGAACAGTGAAACAATCACATAGATGTTTGAAAATTGTTCTAAATAAAGAGATATTTGTGCAATTACTTTCCAAATAGTTCCAACATATATAAGTAAGTTTAAACATGTTCAAACTTTCATTCTTGATTGTTTGAACAATTTAGAACTATTTTGACTTGAATAGTCTTTTATCTAAAATTGTTTGAACTCACTAGCAATATTACCTGAAAACCCTCTCGGTGACATGGAATTGACTCTACAAAGAACTGGAAAAAAAGCAATCAAAACATTCTGAGAATGTAAACACAACTGCACTGCCCCATCATGGGAAAACTTTTTCCTTCCTTCCCGAGGGATTCTGAGATATTTCTCCACAAAATCCTGATGTTGTCTTCCACTTTGATGCAATCCTTTTGGAATGGTGCAGCATTAACTCATAAAATCTCATGTGAATATTCAAATTTCATTATTGAAAATATTCCCAAGTAAAAAAAAAAATTTTTCTAATAAAAGTAATATGTCGCTAACATTATTTTTGCCTTATATCCTTGAGTCAGGACTAAATAACTGCCACTTGTCAGCTTTTTATTACTACCTATAAAAAGCATTGCCATCAAAAGTACCAGTGGTGCGATATCAAAGAAAGGTTGCACAAAGAACTGCGCAAATAGATTACATTGCTGCACAGGTTCCATTTACTGAAAAGGCAACAGTTGGGCCATAATCATGACCTATAGAAGTAAGTGGGAGTTCTGGGACATTAACTTGATCAGTGAGTCTCTCCAATCAGACTTCGGAACAGGCAGAAACATTATGGCACCCCTGGGGGTGACATTTTCGGAAATGAAAAGGGAGAAGGAGCACATTTACGCTGAACGTCAATCAAAGGAAGCATTATTAGATAATGACATGGGAATGAGTGATGACTTCATGTTGGTGGAACTGTATGCATGAACTACAAGCTCTTGATGTTAGCTGAAGCATGGCAGTTTCTGTCATAAATCATGGTCTTGGTATTGATATATCAGCAGCAACTGTACACTTGCTGGGACAGTGATGACAGACGGCTATTGATCATACATTTCTTGTTGGATAAAACAATCTGTAACTCTCATACATCATCCTCAACGTTTGCAGCATCTCTGGGTAATGTCTGATCATGGCCAAGATTTTTTTATATGAAGTCTTTGGGTCAAGAGTTTGCCTTCCTGGCAGACATTCTAAAGTCACTGCTACTCTGTGCTCTTCTGTCTCAACATGTTGTACCCTCTGGAGTGTGGACAACACATTTTCTTCTAGCCCTGCTTCCTCTCTGTGTGATGGTAGAATATCATTATCAACTTATTTGGTTCGACAAAATTGCCCATCCCTTGGTCTTAGATTCTACCCGCCTACATGTACGTTTAGAATGTTTAGGACGAATAGCATCCTTAGCAATCTAATGAGGAAATGAACTGAGTTCTGTTCAATAATGCTCTCCCAATGCATGCACTAATAGTGAATGGGAGGAGACCTGTTAGTGAGAATATTCAATACCCACTGAGGTAATGCCACAGTAACTGATGAATCCCTAACATTAGACAAAATCTATGTTCACCCAAGAGGACAACAGAATGGTGCTACAGTCTACAGACTCCTGCTGTGACATTGCTACAGACTGGACTGAGCTCACACATGATGAGGCCAGATACACATCTCCATCTGTTATCCATAGATAGCCAGTGAGATGATATGTATGCATAACAACCCCACCTGGCTAACCCTACCATAGTCAGCATCAGCCTTAAACAGGCAGAAGTCAAGCCAACTGTAGCAGGCTCCCAAATGGTAATCCAGCTCTTAGCCTGCACATCCCAGCTGCTACCAGAATAAATTTGCAGCAATTTGCACTGGGCAAAAAGGCCATTGTGATGATTGTCTGGGAGAGTGAACATGTTTAGAATGTGATTAGCCTTAACAGTCCATGAGCAAATAGCGAATAGCCAACAGAAAACGCCAAACAAAAAATTGAATCTTTGTGATCAATTATTGTAGTTATACTACAACCAACTCAGAACAACTACATGTGTAGCTGTAATAACAGTGTACTGAACATTTGTAGGAATAGTAACTGCTGTATACCTGGCTTATGCGATTGAACCCATACTGCTTGAATCTCTCATCGTAGAGGGGCACTGACCACCGACCGATGTAGAATGGCTCCCAAGGATCCTTCCAAGTCACGTTGTATGCAACATCCTGCCTCCTTTTTGAGGAGGACTTTGTTGCTGTCCATTTATCATAGTCAGTGGAACTCTGACACTTCCAGCAAATGTCTCGATAAAACGGCCTGGCCTTACCCTCCTGCAAGCTTTCCAACAGTTTTGTCTTGTCTTTTGGAATAGATGCGTTCAGTTGCAGTTCAAAAGCTGGAACCACATACACCGTGTCTAGGTGATCTGAGACCATACTTGTTCTGGAGTCAAATAATCTGTTCTCCAGGGCAAAGTGCACAAAGTCAGTCCTTAGTTTCTCATTAGGAAGCATGTCGATGTCTACCACAAATATGAATTCTGTTGATGATCCCTGCCGAGCAACATTCCGCAACAGATTGTTTGGATATGGCTCCTTCTCGGCACCATAGTTCAGAGTTGCCGACTTGTGGTATTTGGCAAGATGTAGGATGTCTTGGCAAGGTGTGTTGAGTAAGGTGGGGGACTCCTCATAGATGATAGCCTCTCTGGACGTTGGATAAACCAAGTGGAATGAAACATACTTGCGAATAAGCGGGTAACATCGTCTTAGGCCGCCAACAATGTCATCTGCAAATGCTGCATTCTCACCAGGTGCAAAGATGGCTACGGAGACGGGGCCGTCCCATCTCACACTCAGGTCCACAATGTGGTACAGATTCTGCACAGAACACTGAGTTACCAAGGTAACATCCTCCAACTGCACCTCCCCATTAGCTGCATCATCACTGCGGATGTAGAAGTTATGGATCCTGTACTGTCCACTGACGTCTAGGCTGCCCTTGGACAGCTTTGTGCTGCTCTTCCGTAGGTTTCCCCTGCTGGTGCTGCTGCTGCCGGCTAGCCTCCTGCCTTCCCGCGGGCTGAACCGCTCCCCATCCTCGGCCTGGATGGAGGAGGCGGTCCGGCCGCGATCCCGATCCAACCTGGACAGGAGCGTGATGTGCACGACCTGCAGCACAACAATCAGCCCCACCAGGAAGATGATAAACTTGTTAATCATCGAGCAGCTCATCCTAAGACTGTGGTCGCCATCACAAGCAGGAACGCCTCCCCATACCTCACCATTCGAGCGACAAAAGCACTCTACAGGAGTGTGTCTTCGGTGCGTCTCATTCTTCTCTCTGCCGAGTCTCTCCGTGTTTTGCTGCTGATCTCGCGAAATCTCGTGACCTGGCCTCGCGCCATGCGTGGGACGAGAGTTCGTTGACCCGAAGCCACGACCCTTCGACCGTACCAGAAAGGAGAGCCACCATGCGATTACTTCCGTCAGATACTTTGCATTTGGACGTCGTTGATATGTAACCTGCTAAACGTTACGAGAATACTGTATCTACGAGGCAAGTAGCGGTTACGCCGCACACAACTGTTCACAGTGACGTTATCCAGTGTTTGCATTAACTGCTTTTATCGGTAGATGTCGCTTGTGAATGTCTATTTCAGTGATGACAGCATCAACACGTTGTACTGAAATAAATGTTTCTTTCGCAACGACTGAATATTGATATAAAATTATGCTATTTCAACAAAAGCAAAATCCTTCAAGTTTTCGTTGTGATGTGGTTCAATCATTGACGTGTGTGGCGTTACATACAGAATTCCAGCAAATATCAAATAACTTCTTGTGGTTTTTGTTTCCAGGCTGTTGGAAATTCCACGTTCAACAGATGACCTGGCAACTTGGTGGGTTGTGACTTGAGTTGTTTACAATTTTCCATTCAAAGGTTCCGTTTAACACACCTCACGGGGATTCTTTAGCTCGTGCACCGGTGGCCTAACGCCTTGTGTCGAAGCTGAAGCTGCGCAGCTCATTGACGATCAACTTATGATATTTGACCACTCTCTACTGCCCTGATAATTTGAAATCAACGTTACAGGATCAACGTTAATTGCTTGAGATAACGTTTTTGCGTTTATTAGGGTACCCATTAAAAGAAGGATGTCCAAACTGGAAACATTCAAGTTGCCGAACCAGGACACTCGGCTGATCAAGTGCAACAACACAGTCTACAAGTTCAAGCTGCAGTACAGGGATGGGTAAGTGTTATATCGTACCATAAGTTATATCTTTGTTTAAAACTGCCTGTGTCTGATGAAAGATGAATAATATGAATCCTAGCACTTTTGATATCATATTAAAAGCATCAGTGGCACTCTAACTTGTAAGACAATGTCATGGGAAATGTTCCCATGTATTATGTATAAATAAATAACAAGCTGTTATCTTTACTCGAGGGTTTGGGTTAGAATATGTTAGTGTTAGGCATTCAGAATTGGTACCTTTTTTCTCTACGAATCTCAGGTCCAACAGACTCCCCTGTGATGCTGACACCATGCAGCAGGAGATGGAGGTACTCATTTCAGTTTCAACATCTGAGAGTATCTTGTGTCTTTATGTTTTCAGTCATGTTACATATTCTAGTTGAATAATTAAGGGGCTTTCATGTCTATTAAGCTTCAGTCACCTTTGATATTTCCACCTTTCCACCAGCATGCTGTGTTAAAATATTATGCCATTTTTCCAGAATGTAGTTCGTTGTCTGCTACAAATCAAGGAAGACCTACATCCTGTTCGTACAGACCACTTTGTCATCTATCCATGTATCCTTTTGTATTTGTAAGATGGCAGCTAATCTGACTCAACCTTGGGACAGGAAAGCGCGTCTTCTGAAAGGGGTTTATTGTGATAGCCACGGTCTTGAGTAGAATCTTTTTGTTTCAAAATTGTGAAACTTTCATTGTTTTTATCTTAACGTTAGATCTAACACCACCGGTGTAGTTTCCTCATAATCAAAGGATGACTTTGATATTACTGAAGAATGCACATAACCAACCCATATTTCAAAGGTGTATGTATGATTATTTCTCTGAAATATTCCAATGAGGTTAAGTGGTGAAAGTAGTAAACCTTTAGTAGCATGACCATTGTCAAAGGTGATAATCGTTTATGAACCAATAAATATTGGTGTGCAATATTGATTTATTAGAACCTTAACTCTAATAAAGACAAAAGACGCTGGGGGACAGCAAGAAAGTTAAAGTTCTACCAGGGACAGACAGAACTGCAGGCCTACCCGTATGTGCTGTATGTGTATGTGGAACCAACTTGTAAGATAGCTCAGGCCCAGAAGTCCACATCAGAACCAACCTGTCCTGAAGTGGATAATGCTATTCATGGATCAAGCCCTAGGCCTGTTGGGGATGATGATGATGACAAGAATGAGGAAGTGGATGTGGGGAGAGAGACACACAAGGCAGGCTGATACCCTATGTCATAATGTTGTTTACTTTTGCTTTCCATAGAGTGCATAAGGGCATGAAGTCAGAACTTTATACATTAACATATACCATTAATAATTGTGCTTGTTCCTGTTTTCCAAAAGCTTATCTGTTTAGAATTTGACATGGTACAACAAACATGCCAAACTGTGATAAATCCTATTGACTTGCTAATTACAGAGAGATAAACCTAAGCTGACCCAGGCTGACATCAATGAAGTATTGAACACAGAGTATGGACACGTCTTCACGCCACCTCCTCCAAAGAAGGTCAAAAGGTGTGTCATTGGAACCTTCATTTGTCAATCAGATTGTATGCAATTAGATTTCTCCTCATTTTGTAGTAAATGGCAACTTTCCAGTATGTAGTGCTTGCTAAGTGATGCAGTCAGTGTAAAGTATTTCTTCCATTGCTGCCTTTATTGAATAGCAAATTTTCTTTTTCATAATTTTGCAAAACTACTTTAATCATCTTTGTTCACTTATCATCTATGTGCAAATATTTCAAAAACGAATACTTTTGTTGTGTGTTAATGATTATAGGCAGAGAAACCATGCATTTTTGTAGATGATATTACATAAGTTTGTTTTAGTCACACACGTGTCATCACCCATGCTGCATTCTGAGGATAACAGTAACACATTTTTCTTCTTCATAGGAAACATATGAGACAAGATAAGGTGAACGAAAGGCGTCCAAGTGCTCAACAACCTAAAGCAATTGGCCAGAATAAGGTATGGGTCATGAATCTATTGAAAATTGACCCTTTCAACATCCACATGAGATCAGTCTGATGAAATTAAGCTTTCAGGACTGATGCCTGTACAAAGAGACTGGTCAAGAGGGTTGCCCACGGTTGATACGGCTGAAACAATGTTTTGCTTGATAGAAGTGCACAGGTAGAGAAAGTGAGTATATAAATTTGAAATGTATGCAAATTCCTGTGCCTATGGTGTTCTACCAAGCCAATTTATGTTCTCCTCTCCAAAATGTAGGAAAGACCTGAGACTCAGACAGAAGAGATGGTTCCAGGTCCAACCAGTGTACCGACCCCCAGTACCAGCAGGAAGACCTACAGGCTGGGGAGGAGACACAGGACTGTGGACACCCCCATCAGTGGGCGCCCCAGGAGGAGTAAGTCATCTTGCTTCCACAGGAGATTTCAGTTTGTGTAGGAGAAAAGTTGACGTGATGATGATGTTGAAGTCATGTTGTATTCATCAATTTGGATTTCTGCCCTCCCAGTCCTGCTGCACACCCGCCCGGACCGCCACGCCATCGAGTCTTTCCAGCTGGCGGAGCAGCAGCGGCTTCAGCAGCTAGCCTGTCCCACGACCCCCGGGGTCACCGCCTGCAGCCTGCAGGACACACAGCCTGACCACACACAGGAAACGTCTATGGTCGGGTCTTTCCTCAGGTAAGGGGGTAAATAACCCATCAGAATCCCTCTAACAATCAATTATGCCACAAGGTAAAGAAAAATTTCTGAACCTAATGGGTCATTTTTATCTACGTGAGACAGAGTTTTTTTTAGCCATGGTACCAAGGCATAATAAAGAGGTATGCGCTTGGCTTTATAGTCATTTGTCTGTTTGACAATTTGTTTTCTGTGCAAATTTCTACCTTATAAGATGCATGTATTTTTGCATGATTAGCTATTCTTAATGTAAGTATTTGACTGCTTTGACTATTTTGTTGCACAGAATGCTCATCCACCCTGCAAGACAACTGTTCAGAGGAAATGATACGAGCTAAGGAGAGGAAGTTTCCATCTTGTGACAGAAGAAACCCCTTGTTTTCTACCAGTGTTATTGCTTACAAAGAAATGGTCTATTGTATATGTTGTGACTTACTAAAAGCAGGCAATGGTCTTTTTATTGTCTTCGGATATTTTTTTTCTTCTTTTTTTCAAAACCATGAGAGTACTATGTACGGTGTTGGTTTTCTACAGAAAAGGAAACATGTTGAGATTATCATCCAGCTAAGTTTTATGTTTTGGAAATATTTTTGAATTTATGTCCATGGAGCAATTTATTTTCCAGTATATGGGGTCCTGAAGTGTCTATTTCAGACTAACAGCAGCTGAAGTTATTGTAGTTGTATCTTTTTGATAGAAGTGTTCCTGATGAAAGGATTATACCAGTAGATAGTTTAAAACAGTTATCTGTGCTCAGAAAGTAAAGAGTTCTGTTCAATCTTGCTCTTCTTCTTGTCATTTTTTTTGTCCTGATTTTTTAAAGTCCTTCCTTGCACAGAAGATAATAGCATGGAATTTATCACGAACATGCTATCTTGCTTCATGTGCATTGATGATAGTAATTCACATTATTACAAAATGCAAATGTAAATCATTAAAAAATGATTATCCTTTATAATGCTACATGTCTAGTATTTAGTTAGGTTTACCTACAGAAATCTGCACTGTCCTTTCAGGACCTAAAGGTAATTTCAACTGATCGCTAAATGAAGCTATGCTTTACAGTGAGCCTGGAAAGGCTGTTGGAATGTTAGTTCAGCACCAAGGACAGATATTTGGTAAGCTCCCCTGATAAGACAGCAAGTTAGTATGATCCGGTTTGGATACGCCATGTTTGAATTAACTTTAAGTAGTGTATGATCAAATGAGCTGTATGCAACTGTCACTTTATAACAAAATTATTGACTGAATCCTATTGTGTCATCTAAACAACTGGTTTCAATTCGGTTTATTTATTTTCTTGCAAAAAATGTCTAAAAGAGGCTCAAAATGTCCTAGTGAAAACACAATATCAGTGAATCCCCAGTTGTATGATGATTTTATTTTATTAGCACAATCGTACTAAAAAAAAGAAGAGAAATTGATTTTCCCGCCAAATCTTGCCCTTTGACCCTTGCTCCAAATTGTGAAACAAAATGGCGTCCCTTCATTGTTTGCTGTCCTGCCTTCTCGAGAACCCGACCCTCTTGGTGACTGGAATCATCGTCGTGATCATTACTGTTTTGCTGGAGCGGTTTGGACTCATCTACCAGCTTTTTCATAAGGTAGAGGAATAGTTCCTGCTGTATATATAAGCTCTAACGCAACGTTACAAGTCGCTGCCATGGTCCGGTGGCCGTGGACGTCGCTCCCGTACGAGGCGGTCGACGACCTTTGATCATAATCCCACGGTCACAGCAAATCATGATATGTTTAGAAATGATAGAGTGCAGTAATTTCTTTTCATCTCGTCACCCCAGTACCCCACAACTACTACCGGCACCACGTGGTAACCGTTACATAATGATATACATGTAGACCAAGGAGGTTATAGCAGATATAAACTTGCCTACTACGGTAGACGTATACAGTGAACAGTCAAATAGTAAACGGTCGAGCTTCAGACTGTGACGAAGCATGACGCTTTTTCGTTAGCTAGTGATGCAGTGCGGCTTCGCTACAACTAATAACCACTAAAATTATGACTATTTTCACCATATGTTTCCATCCTTTTAGATATGCATGGTTTCAATCAGATCTGGCTGTGGAATATTTGATATAATTTCTGACAGGGCTGTTGTATCCTCAGTAAATCTCCACGAATCCTGCTAGAAATTGTATATATATGTACATATAATTGAAACATTATGCAATTCCAGACAATGACGGGGCCCATGACTGTAGTAGACACCACAATACCAGGGGTGCCAAAGAATTCATACGAATTTTACGGAATTCATATGAGTTTTATGGAATTCATACTAGTTTTACGGAATTCATATGAGTTTTACGGAATACATACAATCCATTACGAGAAACATACAAATTTTACGGAATACATACGACCCATTACTAAGAAACAAGTTAAAAATAAAATAGAGCAAGAACCTCAAGTGCAATAGTACTATTATAGCCTGGGTGCCATCCTATTTCTACCGGGGCTCCTACATTCGCTAACCTAAAAAAAATAGGGTAGTGAATGTAGGAGCCCCGTTAGAAATAGGATTAGGGTAGCGAATGTAGGAGCCCGGTAGAAATAGGATGGCACCCAGGCTACTACTATTAGTAGAGGTAAGAGAAGAACACTAGCATCGCACCAGCTTTTTAGCGAATGCCTACAAACGCCCACTCTGGCGAAGCCCGCGCTGCACGAATCTCAGTTTTTTTTCTCAGAATATGTTCTGGTTGTACTCCCATTAATTCATCCTGAGTTTCAAGTCAATCCATTGATCCAAAGTTAAATAAAACTTGAAGACTCTCACAGCCTCGGACATAAACATTCCAATATGGCGGACTCTGGTCACGTGACTGATCTGAGGCGGTGGATTTCCCTGCTGCGTATTTTGTATAAAAAAAAGTTACTTTACATACGTGTACAGCACGGAAACTGAGTACATATTCAGGGGTATTACTATTAGATTTAGCGACTGTGTCACGATGGCCGATATTTTGACTGATGTATTGGGCATTCGCTAAAAAGCCATTTTTTCTGGGCATTTGCTAAAAGGCCAGGTAAAAATCTTAAAGCTTGCGCGTGCTTCATTTAATTTTGGATCAATGGATTGACTTGAAACTCAGGATTAATTAATGGGAGCACAACCTGAACATATTCTGAGCAAAATAAATGAGATTCGTGCAACACGGACTTCGCCAGAGTGGCTGTTTGTGGGCATTCGCTAAAAAGCCGGTCCCCACTAGCATTGAAAACTGTAGAGACCTTCAAGCATGATTTAGTATGGCATGCATTTTTTTTGCACAATCTTTTGCATTTTGCAGTCTGGCAGAGAAAATCTCAAGTTTCATAACTTGTTTCTTTTCGGCAAGGTACACAATCTTCTGCATCCGGAAATCAGTGTGGGAAGAGAAAATCTCAAGGTTTACAATTTGTTTCTCTTTCTGTGTCTGTATCTGTATCTATATAGCCGGTATAACTGCCATTCGGCGTACACACCAGCTTTGCAGGCACGCGGCGTGGCAGCAGCTGGTTATATTACGCTGAACGGTCTTTGGCAAGGTACACAATCTTCTGCATCCCCAAATCAGTGTGGGCAGAGAAAATCTCAAGTTTCACAACTTGTTTCTCTTTGGAAAGTAGACAAACCTGAAAAGAATGTGAACTGTGTGCAATGTACATCAAAGATCAGGTAATAATTGAATTCTATTTGTGATACATATAGTCTATAGTAGGATTAAACTTTTTAAAAATTCCAAATATTTCAGGTGGAAACAAATACAAGCCGCCACGGAGGAGAACTTGTGGCCAATGTCCTCCAGAAACATGGGGTGCAGTACCTGTTTACGTTGACAGGTGGCCACATTTCCCCAATCCTTGTGGCCTGTGAGAAGGTTGGCATCAGGGTGGTGGACACCAGGCATGAGGTCACCGCTGTATTTGCTGCTGATGCTGTGGCCAGGTTGTCGGGTAAGCTTTACTGTGTATGTATGTGTGTGTGTGTGTGTGTGTGTTTGTTTGTGTGTGTGCATCCACATGTGTGTGTGTTATCCTTGTCAGGTATAGATGACTACCAATCGATATGCCTATTCAAGAAAGCAATTAACTTTTACATCTGTACATGAAATGTCCTTTATTGCTCATTTCAGTGACCTCTTACCGAAATATGATTTCAATGCAATTTGATGACAGCTAGATTTTATCATCCTTTTTATTCATTTCCTTTTTAGAATGTTTCTTGCTTCTTTTCTGTAGGCACTGTGGGAGTAGCAGCAGTTACAGCTGGTCCTGGCCTGACCAACACAATCACAGCTGTCAAGAATGCCCAGATGGCAGAATCTCCACTCCTGCTCATGGGGGGAGCTGCTGCAACCTTGTTGAAGGTAAACATCAAGGCTCTTCTTTAGTGATTGGTCCATCTTTTTGAGTTGTATTGCATGTATTGTAACAGGTGGTTGAGGTTGTTTTACATGTTGTTTGTGTTTTCTCTTCGCTGTCCAGGGCCGCGGTGCCTTACAGGACATAGACCAGATGTGCCTCTTCAAGCCTCTCTGCAAGTTTGTTGCTTCTGTCTCCACAGTGAGGGAAATTGTGCCCACAGTAAGGAAGGCTCTGGCCATTGCCCAGTCTGGAACTCCAGGTCAGACTTAAGTTACTGGTATAAGGATTGACGATTAATTTTATCTCATTGTTGAATGTAGTTCACTCATTGCTGTGTCGTGAAGTCACCTTCCCATATTATGCATTTCAGTCAACATTTAAAGGTAGTTTGCCAAAGTTCAATATTTAAGATCTACTAATACTATTTGAGTTATTGATGCTATAGCTTTCTCTACCTCAGGGTTGGACAGGTTTTGAAAAATTCACTTTCCCTATAGTACATGTACACAAAAAATCGACTGGCCCGAATCAAATTTTCGTTGGCCCACTTGTCTAACCCTGCCCTACCTGATGATTTTTTTCTTACAGTTAAGCCACACTGCCAACTGAAAAAAACATGGGCTTTTACATGTCAGACCAACTCTGGCGTATAATCAATTGCTTTATTTTCTAGGCCCGGTGTTTGTGGAGTTTCCCATTGACACCCTGTACCCATACTCCATGGTCCAGAAGGAGATTGGCATGAAGAGTACTTCAACGTCTTTGGGGCAAAAGATTGTCAACTGGTATGTTCAGTGATTTTTGGTCCTATTGTAATTTGTTGTTGCATTTCATGGCTGTGCAGTGTGTCTCTGCAGCTTTGGAGATAATGATGAGAGATTGAACACCCCTACCACAGGTCCTGCTAGTGTTTTTCATGTTCACACTGGTTGCAGAGACACAGCAATTTTTTAAAAATCCATAAATACCAATATAAGGACAAAAATATCATGTTTATGTTCCAAACTGGTTTACTGGGTACTTACTGTTTTCTAACCTTCTTCACAGGTATTTACAAAACCACTTAAACAACTTGTATGCTGGTGCTTGGGAGGAGAGGGACGTAACTCCTCTGCCAGTCGACATCCCACAAGCATCCTCTTCACAGGTATTGGCTACAAACAGATTGTTTTATCTTTTGGCTAAATAGGGCACACCCCAATTTATTTTGGGTTTCAATTGGAGGCTGCACACCCTCAAGTCTAGGTACTGTCTCTTCTAGGGAATTATTCTGAACCCATTGTTCCCCATGTTGGCATCGCTAGGTGTCCCTGTTCTAGGTTCAAGGATTCTGATCATGAAGCAAATCAACTGTGTATGGGATGAAAGCATATCCTGTCCGCTACCAGACCAAATGAGTTTTGTTTCTTCAACCTCTCTAATTTTGGTAAATTAGAAGGAAGAAACATTATTTTCACATCAAAAATGATGCACAAATTTGGCATTTTTTGGCAGAAACAACTAATACTGTTAGAAAGAGAAAAATCTAGTGTATAATCGAGCCAATTATAAAGAAAGTTCTAGTACTAAGAAGCTTTTTATCATCCACAGCGTGAGGCATAGCAACATCACACACAGAAGGCAACAAAGGTCAATCTCGGGCAAAGGGGCAATCAACGCGGATGAATATCCGGAAATAAGGCTTGGACCCAAACTCAATTTTCACCCAAAACACACCAATTCACACGCTTTTCAGACATGTTGGCATTCACTGTCAGTTTGAAGCACATTATGAGAACTGTGCAGTGTGCACTCAAACCCTTTCGACACTTTTTTTGCGCATACTACCACAGACCCTGTTTGCGGAAGAACTGGGGTGTGCACCGTTAACCTGTTTGCATGCAAGTCAGGCACTTTTGTGGATCTGTTCACATTTAAGTCAAAAAATGTACTTTCAGATCCAAAGCTGTGTGGAACTGGTTAGCAAGGCCAAGAAACCCCTGATCCTCCTGGGCAGCCAGGCCACCCTCCCCCCCACCCCGGTGGAAGACATCAGGAAGGCCCTGGAAACCATGGGTATCCCATGCTTCCTTGGGGGTATGGCAAGGGGCATGCTGGGAAGGAACAACCCTCTTCATATCAGACAGAAAAGGAGGGATGCCTTGAAGGACGCTGATGTGGTTATCCTGGCAGGTAAGAAAGAGTAATCAATCAATGAATAAAACAGTATATCCATTGAGAGATTGATTATAACTTGAAAGGTTATTAGGAAAGATTCAAAGATACAACTTTTTCAACAGGCACGGTTTGTGACTTCCGCCTTTCCTACGGCCGGGTGCTGAAGGACAGCTCCAAGATCATTGCAGTGAACCGTGACAAGAGCCAGCTGTACAAGAACTCTGACTTGTTCTGGAAGCCAACGATTGCCATTCAGGGGGATCCTGGCAGTCTACTGCTGGCTTTAAGCAAAGGGCTGAAAGGCTTTAGCTGTGATGAGAGCTGGCCACAGATGCTGAAGGAACGAGATGTGGAGAAGGAAAAGGACAACAGGTATGTGGTGTCAACCTTAAGGTTCATAGAGTAGCCGATTTCTGATTTTGGAGTGGAGTGAAGATTATCAGGTTGTCATGTCAACATTATGCTGAATATCCACTATCAACAAGGAATTGTATGATTAATCAGTGTGTATTTCCTTAAAGTTAAAGGTGCCCATTGCGAAAATTTTCTTTTGCTTCCAGCAAAATGGCTGAGCAGATTACGGACCTACACCTGAACCCCCTGAAGGTGCTGCACTGTTTGGAGGAGCAGATTGATGACAACAGCATCTTGGTTGCAGATGGTGGAGACTTTGTGGGAAGTGCAGCATACATTGTTCGCCCCCGTGGCCCGTTGAAATGGCTTGACCCTGGGGCTTTTGGCACCCTTGGTGTTGGAGGAGGGTTTGCTCTTGGTGCAAAACTGTGCCGGCCTGATTCAGAGGTAAGCTTGAGTTCTTAACTGTACTGCTGGACATTTCTTTTTGTCAGTGCTAGAGAAAATCATATCTGAGCTTGATGATCCTTCACAACTGGACACTTCATATGAGAGTAGCTGGCAGCATTCATACCCTAGTGATGTAACCATTCTCCCTTCCTAGGTGTGGATTATCTATGGAGATGGCTCCCTTGGCTACAGTGTGGCAGAGTTTGACACATTCAGCCGCCATGACGTGCCTGTCATTGCTGTGGTGGGTAATGATGCCTGTTGGACTCAGATAGCGCGGGAACAGGTGCCCATATTTGGAAGCAACGTGGCGTGCGGGCTGGAGTTCTGTGACTACCAGCAGGTGGCGGAGGGATATGGAGGCAGGGGGTTCCGGATGGACCGGACCAACGAGGACAAGATGGAGGAAATCTTCAAGCAGGCCAAACAGCTTGCTAAGGATGGACACCCTGTGCTGCTGAATGTGCTGATTGGGAAAACCAAATTCAGAGAAGGCTCCATATCTGTGTAAGCTTTGGTCTCCAGTATCATGTCTTTGTTGCCCATGGTCATTGTTTGTTAACAAAGTGATTTACTGCTCCAAATAGATGTGTGACCAAAAATATTCAACTTGAAATATTTGAAAAAAATTTCACATTTTTTAGTTGTAATGAATATACTGTTGTTTTTGTTGTACAATTTATATGTATCGTATTCAAATCAAATGATTTGAGGTTAGCATAGCAGCTAGATCATTTATGCTATCTTTATGTATATAAATGGATTCTTGTAGCATTCCCAGATTACATTTTTCTGGAGAAATTGTATGATTTTCTCTCTTTTCTATAAGATTCTAATATAAAAAACTAGAATGAATAACTGCTTATCACAACATGGCGTCTCGGTGGCGCAGTGGCATCTCAGTGGCACAGTGTTTGGCCCAGAACCCAAAGGTCCTGGGTTCAAATCTGGGGTCCCCTGATTTGTCCTGTTGGGAAAGGCACTTTGACTTTCCTCGCTTCACTCAGGTGGAAATGAGTGCCTAGCTTCAGTTAGGGTGGTCCCTTGGGTAGGATTTAAATGGAGGTCCTGTTAAGGAAAGTCACACCTCGAGCATGTTAAAGAACCCGCCACACCCATTGAAAAGAGTAAGGGTCCTTCCCTTTCTGAGTGGATCAAACCTCTTGATATCTTGAAAAGGTAATAGTCACCTGTTATGTCAATCCTTCCACAAATGTGGTAAATCTGAATAAATAAAGCATCATTGATTCAAAAGCGAATTGATTGAGGTCAGGTTTAAATATTGTTTCAAATATTTATTATATGGACCAATTAAAAGACAAGATTAGATTATCAGCCAGTCAACACTGAATAGAGGATTATTGGTGTAATTAGATCATAAATCTACATTTAACTATGATATTGATGGTAACTGACAGATCAGTGACATAGAGGCAAGCCTCTTCAATTATAACGTGATGGCAAGACAGTATCATGATGTAGTTTCATCTTTTGACAATCTGGCTTACTAGTATGAAGACTTTAAAAAATTGTGATAATTAAAGACTGCTGTGCTGGTGACTAAAAGTGTGTGTGTTTATTGGCTTCCTACATTGTCATAATAGAATGCAAGACAACATTAAGTGACAGGTGAGCTCAGGCAAACATACCTGACAACAGATCATCATTTGTCACTCTTGGGTTTCCAATTTCTCATAGTATCAAATATCAATTTTGGACATGGCAGCTGAAGTTTCTCTGTCAAAGTGACACGATTTTTCTATCCCGATGACTGGTATCCTACTTTGAAAGGAGTATTGTCACAGCCCTGACTATCAATGAGCTGCAGCATCATCACCTGGACAGTTGTCTGTAAGATCATTTTCATCTGGAAAAGAAGACAAGAGCATCAGTGAGAGTAGGCTGTTGATAGAAATCTCTAACTAGTTACTCAGTAGGTCATACAACTATCTCCCGGTATCATGTAAGATCTTTGATATATGACAGTATCTCACCATTGTATGCTGTTCCACACCAAAGGCAGTATAGATGCTCTCTCCTCAGGTAACTTGTGAGTTCTTGAAGCATTTCTACAGGCTTCTCCAGAAATAGAATATAGGTTAATTAGGGAAGACAATAATAATGTAATACTGATGTAGATTTTTTAGACTTAAAATTTCCATTTGGCTGTACACCTTAGAAATTTGAAATGGGAACCATATTTTGAAAGAACACATACATTGTACCAGATTGGTTTGAAACCAAATTAGACTAAGTACCATTGTACTTTTGACACTGATAGAAAAGCAAGATAGGAGTTAGGAGAGGTGAATGATTTTGATACCTGAAGTTCGTCTTCTTCCTCCTCAGCCTCTTCCTCCTCTGTCTCTTCCTCCTTTGTCTCTTCTTCCTCTTCGTCACTTTCTTCCTCATCTTCTGCTTTTTCGATTTTTGGCCAATACCATGGAGCAACTGGTTCTGTGATACTCTATTATCAACACATGAATAAGAAGTATATAAGCTGGTTTTCAATTCCTCAGTAGTTGCTATATACTTGCTAACACAAGTATTCACAAAAAACAGCAGCCAAACAATAGTTCCTGAAGTTAAAAAAGTAATGCATTTCTCACCTTTGCACTATCCAACTGTTCACACACCATCTGGCTCTTATACAGGTCTCGTTGTACTTCTCTCTCTGCAAATCTACTTTTCATTCTTAGTGCAAAATCCCCTCGTTCCAGCTCCTCCATTCTTTTACGTTTTATTTGCATTTCCTGGCGCATTTTGTTCATCTCATCTGCCTTTCTCTTCTGTTCATTGGCAAGACCCATGCCAGTTCTGTCTGAAAATCAAAAAGGATTGGCTCAAAATTAGGCTCTTCAAATTGGATTGTGTAATAGATGTAAGACAGCAAAATTGGGGCACTAGTTTGCAATTTAACATATGTAGTTCACAGCAAATGTAATCCCACTGTACAAAACGTATACAGGTTGAAATATTCGACCTTTCCTTCTGCAAGTGAATTAAACACTTATCTCTTACCCGATTTCATCTGCAGAGGCACAGGTTCTGCCCTGCCTTTTCCTGCATGGAACAGAAGCAAATTACAATGTACACATACATTTCACTTTGACTCGATAAAATAACATGGTGTACTAAGCAGAACCAAGTCATGGAAAGGCACCTTTTAATTTGCTGATGTCCAACCCGAAATCCTTCTACCATTGTTTAACCTTCTCCCTGCTGAAGTCGCCTTTTAGGCATAAAAGTTGTATTGGTTACAGCAACTTACAGTACGTAGTGTGGTGAAGAAAGG
Organism: Branchiostoma lanceolatum; assembly: GCF_035083965.1. Lineage (NCBI taxonomy): Eukaryota > Metazoa > Chordata > Leptocardii > Amphioxiformes > Branchiostomatidae > Branchiostoma > Branchiostoma lanceolatum. The sequence goes on along the minus strand of NC_089725.1, from coordinate 21,351,936 downwards.
AGCAGGTCAAAGCAGATGTTAAATAGTATGCACACGGCTCAGAAATAGTTTATCACATTTCAACATGGAATGGAATCCATGGAAACTTAGTCAGACTTGAGGATGAGCTGGCTAAATTTTACGTTGACGAGGAGGCAGTAGGTAAAGCAATTAGCCTTGTTCCTCTGATAAATATTCTCAATCGCCAATGGGTCTAGTGACATGAAGGTGCACATACCTAATCTGCCCAGGCCTTGCCCCTGCTTGAAACCCATCTTCTGGAGCATTTTGAACCCTATGTTGTCACTGCTGATTGGCTGGCTCAACGCCTCATCACGTTTCTCAGCCTGCTGTTGTTTTAATGGCTTCATTCTGCTTTTTTCATTTGCTGCTTTCTGCTTTTGCTCAAGTTCTCGTTGTCGAGCCACTCTCTTAAGAACAGGTAACCCTGGACGCACATCAGAACTGTTGAAATAGCAAAATTAGAATTCAGCAATACATCTTTGTAAATCAACCCTGTTACCATTTCTTTATTAGAGATGACTGAGCAAAGAATCCTCTTGAACAAAGTGTCAAAAAACTATAGCAGCAAACAATATACTAATACTGCTAAGCTAGCCGTGGCGACTAAAGAAGGGTGTTTTTGCTTGATAACAAAAACACCCTTCCTTAGTCACCACGGCTACTGCTAAGCTAGTAACCAAATCCATACTAGTACTATATACTAAACCCAGACGAGTGCCCAAATAAGCTGCTGGAAAGTAAAGGATGGCCAAACAAACATGCAACAAAGGAGAACTGAGAACACTCTAGTAATAGTCAGTGACCTCAGATACATGTATATACAAATCACAGGGGTGTAGTTACAACAAGCTGTTGTCAAGTGAATCATTAATGGCATGGCTATCATATAGTGAAAAAAAGTCTCATTGATGTCAGGAAGCACAGGAATACCTTTTAATCAGTAAAATAACAATCAAAGAATCTGTGCAATGGCTCAGAGGGTAGGTTGGGTCTCCAAAACATTATTATCCTGTCAATAGTGCCAGATAAATTCTTATTGACAGGAACTACCAAAAAAAAACTTATCGATGGGAGCATCCCGTCAATTTCGCTGTCAGAAACATCTGTCAATAGTGCAAAAATTCTTATTGACAGGAACATCCTGTCAATAGCATCGTCAAATTGAATATAGAGTAGAGTTCTTTCGGCCAGGTGGAAATCCTGAGGAGGTTAAAAATCCACACACACCCTCTTTGATAGTAGCCGTTTAGACCGTGTAGTTCAAACCATCATAATCATGTTTATGATGGTTGGAACTACATGGTCTAGTACTATGAGAAAATAAGACGACGACCTCTTTCATAATTTTGCATTTTCTGGAGTGTTTGTACCGGTGGGGAATCCATCACAAGCCCCTCCCCATCCCCATACTTATTGGACGATGGCATCTTTTCAGTCGGATTCAATCAAAATAGAATTACACAGGGACATAACTGGATATATAAGGAAAGCGTTCAATCATAATATGCTGGTTAGAATGAGACCAGGGACGCACGTTTGCTGCAAAATCGCATCGGACATGTAGTCCAAATCGTCCCCATCCGCCATGTTGGTTGTTTTGATTATTCCCGTACTCAAGCAGTATGTGATTGGTCAGTCTAAAAAGAAGCGACCAATGGACATCCCCAATACAACCGAATTATCACGCACGCGCAAAGCATGGGGTCATTAAAGGTCAGGTTGATGAGATTTCCGGACTTTCGTCGACGTTGCTGATTCCGATGTGAGCTTTCTGACATTTGCCGGCGTTTTCCACGGTCTGCTCAGCCCGTGACACCAGAGAACATCTCTGTGAGCTGGGTCGTCTCTGGTAAGTTCCTCACTATTGGCTTAAGACTTTCTCTCGTGTAGAGGGTTATAGATTACAATTTAGAACGATTTGATTCTAACATCGTTCATTCCGGGGCTCATTGATTTGTCAAAGGGGGAGGGGTAAATATACTATATAGCTTGTACACTAACAGAATTGGTTATTCGTTGGGATTTTTACAAGGCAAGATTTGGTTTTGTAGCCTACATTATCAAGTTTCGTTTGTCTCAGTCTTGATTTATAATAATTTATCTATCAGAAAGAAGTTCATACATCTATTCTAGTGTATATCCTGTCTACAAATATTAGACCTATTTCTGAGGAATGACCTTTGCCCTGCAGATATCCTGACGAATTACTGTTCAGTGTGGCATGCCACAGTGTACCCATACAACTTAGGGCCAAGGCAGTATGCAGCCGATATTGCCTGGTATGTACGTCAGCCCCCACATGACTTCAGCACTGGGACCCCGAAGATCAATACTAATGCAACATTAATGATCACAGTCACAGACGCATGAAAATCTACCAGACTTCAACTGCGATGGTGGGAGGTGGGTATGTACTCTCACCACAGTTGGAATTTCAAACCTTTTTCATGTACCGTGTGCTCAGTTGTAAAGGGAGAAAGAAGAAACTAAACAGCAAGTATTCAGACATGTGTGAAATAATGCTGCATATAACAAGAATCTACTATTCATGTAAGTACAGTAGAATCCGCTTAACTGCACACCCCATTTGCCAGCATATTTGGTGCAATTATCCGGCTGGTGCAATTATGCGAAATTGCCCAGCAGGACCGGTAATACACTGTATCATACAGGAGGTGAATAGTTTATAAACCTCAATATACTGTATGAACTTGTTAGTACGCATTTAGATGTTAGAAAGCTTTCGTTATACAGTTACAGTGCGGTAACACCGTAGATCCCACCTCTTGTTGGGGCCACGTTTATGTATTAAAACAGTAAATTTCAAATTCTCAGGAAAGACATCTCAGGACACAGTGAGTGAAATCAGTAAGCGCCAGCAGCAGTATGTGAATATAGCGCTGCCGCGAACCTAAAACCGCCGACAACACCCCATGTCATCCTTAACGCGAAATCAAATCCCCCCAAACTTAAATACATTCACAGTAATAAGACAGTGTACAGGTAGAGACCAATCTTTATTGTCAGTACAGCAGTCTGCCAAAAAGCAATACCGCCTTTGGCAGGCGTGCGTCTCTTTATGGTGACGACACGCCCCGTGACCCGTCCAGGACCTCCCATACGATTGCTATCAATGTGATTGTCAATGGAGACCACCTTCCTTTGTAAGTGAAAACAATTTTAGACATATTGGTAGTATTGTGCCTTTACATAGGCACTTATTGGCTCATTTGTACCGCGTTTGCTGATTTTTAGCGCACCTTTTTAGTTAACTGTCGAGGATTTTTAAAACATTTTGGTGCAGTTATCCGGCATTGGTGACAATGCGCCGTGCAGATATGCGGAGTCACTAACAATGCAGTGAATGGGAACCGGTTTGGGATTTTGGGAATCGGTGCAGTTAAAAGGAATGTGCGTTTATCCGAGGTGCAATTAAGTGGCTTCTACTGTATATACACCTCAAGCATGTTAAAGAACCCATCACACTTATCGAAGAGAGTAGAAGGCCTTCCCGGTGAGAGTGGATGAAACAGTAACAGGTCTTTTCGTCCCATAGTCATTTCGCCCTCTAGTCGTTTCGTCCTCGGTATATATGGATGTTTTGTCCTCGATGTGGATGTTGGTCCTCGAATGATGCCCAAGTCTATGTATCAAGTCTAAAGCCTAAATTATTATCTTATATAGCATGTACATCATGTCTTGTTCCCAAAAAGTTGTACCCATACCCATTTAAAAGTTGGTTAAATTTTACTTAAAATAAAAGCATTGCAGACAGCCTGTAGCGGCGAAGTTGACAGAGCCCGGTCGGGCCATCATACTACGATTGGATCGCCTCAATTTCCAACATAAATGAATCCTGGCGTTTTAAAAATGTCCATACAGTTAATGTTTTGTTAATTACAGTCTGTGTACCCTGCACACCATCCTTACAGCCATCAATGGGTCAAGCACAAAGAAGACCTTTAGGTAAATTAGAGTTAGCAACTTCTTCCTGGAGTCTAGTCCCTTTATTGCAGTTTCTGGTAGCTATCTTTCTGTTGTAATGTTGTATTATGCTTATTAACAGACGTGGACTAAATCAACGACGATGCATTGTCATTGTAATATTTAGAAAAAAAAGAAGATTACATGTACACAAGATACAAGTAGTTAGTAGGAGTAAGATTTGTTAAAAGATAGTTTTGTATAATGTTATAATAATTCATATCAGATTTCTGAGCTGCATTGATTCTGACATCAATTGTGGACTGGATGCAGTTCACTGACAGCATCCAAGGCAAAAGAAGAAACAGGTCTGTGTTGACCTCTATCTCATGATATATTATGAGTTTTGCCTGCTGAAGGATTATGTATATAATTACAGTGACATCAGTCTGACGTAGAGTGAATCAGTGTTCCCCTGGGAGCTGTATATCATTTTGAAGCAAATGCACCAGCACTGCTTTTATGGGTTTTTGATGAGTATAGCAGCAGAGGAAGACTGCACGTTTGTACACTGGTGTGCTTGAAGCTGCATCAGCTGAGTGAGATAGTTGAGATGGTTTCTAAGATGTTTATACATTGATCCCTTCCATATGTTCCAGGACTCCTGACTGATACTCTGTGGTAGTGATACTGGGCACATGTCTGGGATGTTCTAGTCTACAAGCCTTAGAATGCTTTTGGATAAATAAAAATGTCCCAATCACGTCTTGTAGAAGATCTGTTGAAAATTCTTTAATTATTTTCATTTTGAAAAAAAAAAAAAAAATGACATACTGTTTTTATCACCTGTAACAAGAGAGACTGTGATAATTGATAACTTGTCCAAATTTTCTGTTGTGAAAGTTGGCTAGGTTTCAGCTATCTGTCACACTGGAAACTTAGTTTCAATTTGTCCTTTATTATGAAGGATGATGATGACTAGGAACACATGGTTGAGTTGTTTGTCTAGCCTGGTGGGTCTCAAGATGGGCTGAGGCATGTAGTTAGGAATCCTCTCTCACACGCAGGGCAGGTATAGGAAGGTGTGTACTTGGGGTCCAGGAAGCTCTAGTTTTGCCTGGTTGCTTCCCTGCTACAGCAGTTTTTTTCCCAAACAGTATCTTGCAAACATCACTATTAAGTTACAATTCTGATAATGTGAAAGGATATTATGATATCCTGTTTTTCTTGTGCCATATGAGGAGGAAGTTGACATAGATTGATAGAAGTAATAAAGAAGTGTCACACCCACTTCAGCTAGGATTGCAGGAGTATGACTTGTATTCTTTTAACTTATGATTTAAGAAATCCTTTTATGAAGGGCTGTGAAGTTGGTTCACTTTGTTCCTGCCTGCATAAACCACCTGTTCTGGATGGCTGGGTGTATAGTATATATGATCCAGGGTACCAGATGGTAGAATGCTTCTCTCAACTAATCAAAGATAGGTATTCCCATTGCCTTAGTCCTGCATGGGTTACCGTTATATATCACTTTGCAATTGGAACCCTAGAGTGGCTGTCACATCTCTTTAGAGTGGCTCTTAGCTTGTAGACATGACAGCTGTTCCTTTGTATGTTTCCCAATCCTTTAACAGCAAAATTATTATCTGATTCTGAAGCCATATGAGTCATCCATATACTCCGGCCCAGGAAGTATTATTCCATACATATATGATTATGTCCTGTAACTATTGATAGCTTTGTCGCACTACGATGAAACTTGACACAGTTTTAGAACTACCTAAAACACATTGAATAAAGGTGACTTAAGTTTTTCTACTGCTAGATTTTGGGTTAGAAATACACATTTTGGTTTTAAAAAAATGTGTATTGTATTGGCTTACGCGCCCAGGCGGTAACACCACCTTTCATCATAATATTTTAAAAGGAAAGAGCTAACCCCTTACAAATTATTTTTGTCCAAGGCTATTTTGTTTAAAATGACGATTACACTGTTTTTTGGGCCAAAAACATCGAAAACAGCTATTTCGGGGTCGTTTTTTATTAAAATTCGCCCGTCAAAAAAAAAATTAAAATCTATGCAAAATAGCCTCAGACAATTTTGAGAAGAAATCTATATATACTAAGTAATATTTGGTTACTCAAAAGATTAATTCTGTTGTTTTGAGCTGGGCATAAAGCCGTGAAAGTCATAACCCGATCCCACACAAGCAGCTCGTTGTCTCCCGCGAAATCCAACACATGTGACGTAACGGCCGTTCCCTTCGAACACCATATCGAACATATAGAACCCCCTGTTCTATTTGGAACTCCTCCGTCAAAACAGCGCTATAGTAGGACTCGGCGCGGCTCATGCAACATTCGTAGAGGAGACAACTTCCAAACCATTTGATTGAAACATTTAGAGTGTAGTACAATCCAAAGCATGGCCTATAAAACAATTTTGTACTTATATGCACACCTGAGATTAGATATATGATTGGGTAGTGTAATAGACCTTGCGCTCCCCAAAATGCTGGCCAGGCACGCGACCGAACTTGAACACGAATTTTTGAGCCTGGGCTGCCTTAACCCAACAGAGTAGTGCTACTGCATTAATACATCAACACTTACTGTGGCATGGCTGGTAAAATGGTAGGAAATGTGTAGAAGTACATGTACATTGTACATGTTTTGTCACCAAAGTGATCTCAACTTTCCTAGCAGATGTCAAGATATGGGACATGTTATTGCATCTCATGATAGTGTCAATATAGTAAGTAACATCATCGTGTCAACTCATTGTATCTTAAAAGTTAAGTTTTAGTACCCAGTGCCACCCGCCACTGGGGTATCAATGTAGATTTTATTTCTAACCCTTATTTTCTGATAAAATATTGATCCTGTCCACTTTGAATAAAGATTTTCTTATGTGAACTCCTATCAACTGAAATACCACACATTGGTGATATATCAGTAATGCACTATAATAGTAATACGCTGCTGACACCTACCTGACCTACAGATTTTGTCTGCTTAGTGTGAGGATTTGATTGCGATCACTAAGCATATTACTTGGAGCTGTTACCGTATCACTGATCAATAGCCTACTGGGAACATCCATGCTCACAAGAACTTCCTCTGACGTTTCTCCCTTTCTCAGCATTGCAAGTACACACTGATCAATGCACTTTTTGTATTACCCTTACTTCATACGTCGATGAAGATTAGACATCCAGGTAATAAGATACGCCAAAAAAGCAGTTACTCAAACAACTTCCAAAATCATATCCAGTTGTTTGAGTAACTGCTTTTTTGGCGTACCCTTACTTCATAATCACAGGTCATTCTGTTTATCTGTTGTCAATGAGGAAGGTACAGTAAGGCACAGTAGCTCATAGATGACGAAGTATGAAGTGTATTAAATGTGTATTCATTTTGCACTAAGTAAGATTCATTCAGATATACAATGTATATTCAGGAATATCTTATTTTTGCATTGCAATATAATGTAGAATATAGGTAAATATGCATGAAATATGTGTTAACGTTGCATGTATATGCATAGATATTGCCAGACAGTCATGGCAGCTGTAGTCAATGTGAGATGATGGTACCACTGGAATTATGGAAGAAATGATTGATACACATATTATATACCAGTTTCTCAGAACGTACACTGTCATAAAAGGTTAATGTATCAAATCTATGTTGCACTGGCTAATGATATCATTTGATACAGAAAGTGTGATATCATACTTCAAAGAATTTCTTGTTCTCTGATGTCCTACCTAAAGGCATGAAGGTAAATTTCTGCAAGCAGATCTAGATGCCCCAAACAATTTGTTAGTTCAGCACGTATATTTCAGAAAGAAGTGCTGCAGGCAGACAGCTTTATTACTGGTGCGTGTGTCTTGGGTACAGCTATGAAAAATGCATGATGCATCTTGATATTCTCAGCACAGAATTGAGTATGTGCCCATGGCTCGCAGTCACCTCAATTTGGATTTGGGCCACCTGAAGTAATACAAGGTAATTGAACCATCTTAGGGCCACTGGTAAGAAAGATGTCCAACTTTATGCTCCTACCGGGCTACTAGGAGCAACCTAAGGAATGGTGATCAGGGCTAGAAATTCAGTTTTGGAAATAGGTGTACTGGTGCACCCAACCAAAAAAGATTAGGTGCACAGAAAGAATTTTGGGTGACAACATAGAATAAAGTTGAATGTCAGCAAAACATAATTACAAAGTTTAACGCTCTTAAGAACTTCAATCTGTAATTCTATAGCTATGAACCTTAAGATTTCAAACAAGTGATGAATCAAGTACAACAAAAGGTTTTATTATTTTTTTCTGATACTTAATTCAAGAATATTCTGTATACTTTTACTGTACAATAGTACCCTTATCCTATAGCTTACAAAAATATTAAGGTGCACCAGTGCACCCACAGTCAAAAATTAGGTGCACAGCTCCAATTTTGGATGCACACAGGTGCACATGCACCCACTATTTCGAGCCCAGGTGATTGACTAAGATAATGCAAGTGTCTTGTTTTCTTCACCTATCTTTGTCAACAGCATTGGAATAGTAACATTACATCTGTTTTGTTTTTACAGTTTTGTTGCCAATTTCTATTTCAGAATCAAAATACAGTAGCTTGGGTTCCATCCTGAATAGTTCATGTCTTCTCTCATACTTGAACTAGCCAACATAAACTAACCAGGATGGTACATAGGCTAAGAATGCAGGGGCTATGGGGAAATTGCTATCAGTAAGAAACTGTGAGGGCACAGTCATTAAAATGATAAAAGAATGATGTATACTAATGCTGTATACCATATCATGTCTTCCTAAGCCGGTTTAACACAAACTGCCCTGTACCTGAATGGGCCTCTCCCCACAGACAAGGGGGTTGATCAACGGGCTGCTACTAAGGGTGCAGTTTAATCAAGCTACTAAGTAGGCCATCCTTGTATTCAGCTTACCAGAAATATCCCCCATAGAACAGACACAATACAGTACACAACTGCTCTAGACTTAGTCTTTAGCAGGGAGTGCATCATGTGCCAACAATGTGATGATTAAATATGCAGCACTATGATGCACTTGATGTTGAAAATGAACATGCTGCCAATCGTAGCTCTTTAAAGTTCCATTATCTTCTCACTTGGCAGTGCTCTTAGTCAATTTACATAGCCGAGGCTGATGCCCATGTAGTCTATAGTTGGCATGTTCCTCTTGAATGCATTAGCAGTGCGGATGGTAGGGACCCCATTCACCTTGTCAGTGACTCTTAAGTCTTATGTGTGAGGGGTTAGTGATCATCAAAATTACCTAAAATACATTTTGCAATTCAAAAACATGATTTGCATTGGGCCTTTCTGTCAAGCTCAGGTACCTGGCCTCTTGATGATTCATGTCAGTCAAACTGTAGACCTAGCCTTAAAAATTACCTTTTTACAGACTGATGTGAATGCCCCTCATGCCAGATAAAACAACAAGAATGCAGGAGGCTGGTTGCTTGTTTCAATGTTATAAAAGCTTAAAATGTCTCCTAGATATAGTGCTTCTTAGATCAGATGTCTATCAGTCATGTGGCACCACTGTTCTAGTGTCTTTGTCTCAGTCCTTTCACAATAACACGTTGCGCTCTGCTTTCCACCTATCCCTTACTTTTGAGTCTGGTCTTTTTGGTGTAGTCTGAAGCCTAAAATCATGTGTTACCATTAATACTTCCATAGCTCTGTTGCAGATGTCTTGACATTTTCATGCATACTTTTTTCAATACACCTTTTTATAGCCCCATTTATGTGTACAGTGTACATGCAAAATTGCAAAGGGAATATGAGTAGGTGAAGATGACTTAACGTGAAATGACTGTGTGGGATGTTATCGATTGCCTGGCTGCTCTAGGCCCTGGGTTAATGTTACGCCAGCTACTCTTAGGCCCAACTTACACACAGCTTTTCTAGATATCTGGACTGTAGATATCTGCCAGGCGACAGCTTTTTTCTGTGTCTAAACAGGAATTTTATGGTCTTAATGAGGGTTTTTTTAGATGTCGGGAAAATTTCAGCCGACCACTCTGAAGCGTTCGCCCGACAACTCAGCGGGAGTCCCCGACAGCTTCAGCCCAAGTATAAACAAAATGTGTCGGGTCCTAGATATCTGAAGGACAGGTTTCAGGCTAATTAGCAGACTTGTGGACATCAAGTGACCCATTTTGATGTTAGCTATGGCAACTGTACCATCATCTATACTAGTAAGGGGATTTATAAAAACTTCCCATGGAGTATTAAGTAATTTTACAGTGCCTTACAGGCGAATCCAGAGGAAACAATTTCTTACAGTAATAATCGGTAAAATCAGGCCATCAAACATATCTTTGGGATTCTAACAAGTTGACAGATGTCATTGAAAGCACTTTTGGAAGCAGACTTCTAGCTTGAAACACTAAAAATTTATCACGATGTATCACTACTGCATTCCAACTCCACGGGTGTCCTGCAGTACTTCCTGTCGTGTGTATAAATGCATCCCGACATCATGTCGCCTGGCAGATATCTGCAGTCCAGATATCTAGAAATGCTGTGTATAAATTGGGCCTTATTTGTCACACACAGCAGGCGCTGAGAAGATTGGAGGTTTAATCTTTATGGCATGACTTTCTTATCACAACACGCTTTTCACAGGTTATCCATCACCAGAATAGAGTTGTGTCTGTATAATAAAGGCAGGGTTCTCCCACTAGTAAGGCAGCAACACATTGGTAGCCAGGAGAAGATCATTAATCATGTAGCCCCATATATTACATATTCATGTGAGCTAGTAGAATTTGTGCTTTACATTATGGGAATACGGAGAGATTTGTTAGCACTTGTTTGAAATTTAATGAAATAAGAAGAAGGTAAAAAGGTGAATTTTAAACTTAACTCGTACTAAAGATGATTTTGCAAGCAAAATCCAGGAGCACTGCCTAAAACCTATTGCGGTAACTGTTAGCTGCCCCCAGTTATTTACCACCTGATGAACATCCTGATAGAATTAGGGCAATCCCGGAAGATCTAAGGAGTGTGCTAGTCTATCAATATTACATATTCACCACCAATAGCTCCTCATAGATCAATGAGAGGACTGCAGTTATGTACTAAATCACTAACAGATCTGTCAGAACGACATGTTCAAACTGTGCAAAGGTCACAAAGAACACAAAGCCAGATTTGTTTAATACACAAAATACAATGTAGGTTGGTACTGCCGTAGTGTGCTATCTAGTGTGTGTGCTTCATGACTGCTGCAGATTACTCTTGAGTATGAAAGACTGGAATGTGATATCTTGAAAGTATGTGATAGGAAACATCTGTGGGAATTTTTACAGCATAATGTTTAACTTTTGTAACCTGGGCATGGCTGCTCTAATGATTCAGTCAGCGATGTGAAGACCTATAAGTACATGTAAGCACACAAGGTTACAGACCTTGATCTGATTCTAATTAAGAAAGATCAAATTGCTGCCCAGCCCAGATGTGCCTTAACCTTGACACTAATCCTGTCCAGTGGAGATGAAAAACAATGATATCCAAGCTACATAATAATATCAAACAAGCAGATTTGTACTGAACAGGATGAGGAAAAAGGTGCCGCCAGTTTTAGCAACTATGGCGCCTACCCTCTGATTCAAGTACGTGTTTAAGGTCCTTATTTGTACCAATTTAATAAAAGATATTCAAGTCAATTGATAACAAACTGCACTACATGTATATGTTCACTTGCCTCTTGTGTGCTTCCATTGTTGTATTCACGTTTCCTGTATGGTAACTTACTTCCAGTTTGCCTAATGGAATCTTAAAAGGAAAGACATGCTGTAGGTTATCCATTATGCATGAATGTAATTGGTATGGATTTTTGTCCTATTAGCTCAGAAATTGCACTATAGCTTGCTATATACTGTATAGAAGACAATCATCCATCTAGTTGTCCAATAGTCATTAGCTGTAGGTTTACAGGAGGGCTTAACTTGGAATGATGTTCTGGGGCGGATTGTGTACCATAACCAGGACTTAATGTAGATTGTCTAATGCATAAGGCAGTGGTTTGTATACTATTAGTCAGACAGTTTCATGTCTGTATGTCTGAGCTTTGATGTTGAGCCTTGCCGTATTTGTACTGCTGATAACTGAAATGAGAAAATTCAAATTGGGTTGTATTTCTCACAAATGTGAAGATTACTTGCATCAGAAATTGTTTGTTCAACTTACCTTTCAATGGCTTTTAGAATAACTAGAATTTTGGACAGCTGAAGAATGATAGATATAGCTCTCAGCAACTGTAATCAATGTTTTTTTGCTTTCATGGTGACAACATGACCATATGAGTCTTAGGGCTGGATAAGTGCCAAGTCATTAAAGTTTTATGTAGGAGGACTCAGAACATTTTGTGTTCATGTTGTTATTTGATGGTGATTTGTATAAGTGATGTTTGTATATGTAGAGCTGGGTGTTAATATACTACCCAGCCTTTAGTCTCTACATGCTGTGTTTAAGATAGGTATTTGCTGCTCTGCTGGTTAAAGTGTTTCAGTGTTAGAGCCTTGCTATACCGAGATAGGCTTTCAGCACCAAGGACAGGGCATTGAGCTGACAAGGTTGAAGTAGACAGATGCTATAGCCTTGATTGAATCAATGTCAGGAAACAAGGTGTAAGGTAAGTCAATAATAGAGCAGACCTTTCCAAATTACAGGGGGCCTTATCGTTTGTCTCCCTGTCAGTGTCTGCAGCTACTTGTGTCTGCGTGATTACACATCAGGTCATTCCACAGGAAGGTTTAACGCCTGCATCTTCTTGTTCCCAGATGTAGACCTCTGATTCTCCGAAGTAGTAACTATCGATACCGAACAAAGGAAAGATGGAGCTTGCTCACAGCCTGCTGCTGAATGAGGAGGCTCTAGGCCAGATCAACGAGGCCAAGCGACCCATCTTCATCTATGAGTGGCTGCGCTTCTTGGACAAGGTGTTGGCTGCAGCTCATAAGGTATACCAGTCTTTATTGTCCTTATCTAGTCTCCATTACAGACTCCTTCCAGCTGCTTTCTATTTCAAGGTACCGTTTTTTTATCACATTTTTTTACCACATTTTATTTTTTTTCTTATTACTGGCCAGCAATAAGAAAAAAAAATGTAATAAGAAAATGGTAACTTGAAAAACAAAACAGCAGGAAGGAGTTTGCAACAGGCTATCCTTATCCACTGTGTCCTGTGTGTTTGTCAACATCTTTTGTGAGATTAAGTTTAATTTCCTGCAAATTTGAGTATGAGTGTTGTTAGTAGGTAAATTAGATACCTTTGCCAAGTAGGTTAGTAGTATATTTTTATATCATGCTATTTACTTTTAAATTAGTAGTTTGTGTTGTTTTTTTACTACTTTTGTTCCATGCTGATGAAGAGTCACTGAAGCGCACAGCATTGATTCCAGTGTATTTTTGATTTTGGTTTCAAATATGTGATAGAATTTCTTACATTTGTATTATGTTCTTGTTGTGAAAAGGCTGATGTGAAAGAGCACCAGAAGAAGCTAGTGGAGCAGCTGAATGGACAGATGCACTGTTCCCCCGGCCCTCCCACCCGCAAGCTGCTGGGGAAGTGCCTGGCCAACCTGTACAGTGTGGGAGACACCTTTTCACTGTTTGAAACAGTCAACAATTGTGTGGATATTCTTAAAAACAAGGACGATTCACCTAGCTATCTCCCCACTAGGCTGTAAGTTGGACCTCATTACCTCCTTTGTCAGTTGACAAATCTGTAATCAAGTGTTTTACATTACCCATTATGAACAAAAGGGACATAGATGAAAAATGAGTTTTTTGGCATTCAGATCTTCCGTAACATACAAGTTGAGTTTATGACAATATCACACGCAGTCACCAGGGCTCTATGGAACTGTTTCTGGGTAATTTGTTATTCTTTTAGTGGAGTACTTTTTCAATGTTACATGTGCACTGCAGTGTATTAAAAGGAAAAGCAGATGCTTATAGTATACATTTATACACTCAACTTTAAAGCACAGTGAGGGATAATATTGTAATTTTGTACGTAATGACAAATATGTGAAGTCATATCTTTTGCTTTTCTGTTATACTATCACATATGTCATTCTTTCATTTCAGAGCTGCTGTAGAAATATTAGGGGCTATACATGAAAAAATGGGGCGGATGGTAAGATATTTTTATCACTCTGTATGATCTACTTGTTCAAAATTTGTATGCATGCATAATTTCTCTGTTCTATTATGACTAAATTCTGTACCGATGCAAACGTAGACATGCCGTCATGCCTGTATAACATCAGTCATTGTGACAGTTTTGTGCCCAGTGTTCATTTTATCTGTACATTAATCAGTTCTGTACTGTAGATGTATTGCCTTGAATGTTGAGCGATGATTTGTAATTTTGTTTCGTTTCTAGGTTTTATACTATGAATTTTATGTCAAAGGAAGAACATAAAACAATAATGATCAATTATACATGATAAAAACTTAATATTTTCATTACATACAGTTTAGGTAAAACTAAACATAATGCACCTTAGATTTTTTGCAATTTTTACATAACTTTTTATAACTTGGTTATCTTTTACATTATGTTACCTCAGATGAAAAGGACCTGGCTGTTATCTCATGAGTGTTTCTATGGAGATGAACTTGATAGCACTTTGCACAGTTTTGGCCCTCAAATGTGTTGTCAAGTATTGAATTATGAATAATGATTTCATCCTCAAGTCTTCTTATGGTAGTGAAAGTACAGTACCTCTTGTCTTATCTGTGTGTCTTGCTGCTTGCTTTCATGTCTTTTTTACATTCCTTATATAGGTTGGAAGCTCGTTCATCGATACCGTGCAAACCCTTCTCAAAGCTATGAAAAATGCAGAGGTAGGTGTTTTTCATGTCTGGTGCCAGACTGAGTGATGATATGTGCATGCAGTGGAAGATATTGAGTGGGCTTGATTGCATTTTTGATGCACCTGTGAATGTGATGTTGGCAGCATTTTGATTGCACATGATTGCATATAGACATTTGTGGATAACCGACTTGACTTTCCCGCACGACGTGATTTGGTGATGGTTGGGCAATTGAATCTAGAGTAGCTGTTAAAGAATAGAGTATAAAATTGCACACTAAGCACATTCCGAAAGCTTTGTATCATGATTATGAACAGTGAGATAATGGACAGTTAGTAGGTAGATGACCAATGTTTCCATGCTATTTTGTTTGGCATTATATTTTTTGTAACACACTTTTGTTATACATGTAAAAATGACAGATAAACTTTGCTCATGCTGTCATGTTCTTGTTGTAAGCCCTTTGGAATAAAATCATCAAACAGTTTTGAAAATTTTTAGGTCCACCTTTATTCTTAAAGTTATGAATCACATTTTTAATATCACATCAAGTATAGACAAATAGTAATACATGTACTGTCCTGTTATTAATTTCAGCCATGCTTTTTTGTATCATCTCATCTCATCTTAACTTGTGATAATATTTGGCATAAGCTTGTCCATTATTCCACTGGTCATACTCATATTACCTTTGAGTTGCACAACCTCATTTGCACAAGATTATCCAAACTAGCAAGGTTTGATCACTTTTGTTTGACTGAAATTTTTATCTCAATTTCAAATGCGTGCTGCTATGCTGTATGAACCCACCACTGGGTAAGTTGAGATGCTGTGCTTTCCTAGTGGTGCAGTAACCGGCAGGGGCTTCTGGTGCAAGTATGACAGATGAAGGGGAGGCACTGGCAGGTGCTTCCTCACACTTAGAAATGATTGTTGCAATGTCAAGCAGACTATTAGATGCATACATGTACAACAAAAGATGAACTTCAATCATTGATATCTAAGGATATACCTCATTATCATTTTCTTAGAACCAAAATCTCTTTATACTAATGAGATGTAACCTTCAAACCGCCATTTTGATGTAGAACAGCAGTGACAAAATGCCACTTTGAATTGGATTCAGGTTAGAAATGCTGCTACAGTACTTGCAGTATATAGGTAGTGCAATATTGCAGGTGGAATGACAGATCCAATTGATTTATGTTGCTTTGTGTGTTCATGACTTGCCGCAGAGGTCTGATACAAATGTGCATTTACTTTTCATTCTTAGACTATTGATTCCAATTGAATGAATGGAAGAATCTCAGACTTCTGAAAAGAATCAAAGCAGCACGCCCAAGCGTATAATTGAAGCTTGTCTTTTTTATTGAAAATCACCTGTAATATGCACAAAATCTGAAGTGGGTTTGAAATAATTGCAGATTTGCTTTTCCCAGCAACTTTGGTCATGATCAAATCCCATGATCTAATGGAAATCCACCAATCATTGGCTGTCTGCTGTTGTAGACGTGAAAATGTCCAGATGCGAATGCCTCTCCTCGTCTGTCTTTCAAAAAGGGATAGCTGGCTGCTTGTTACCTGCTGATAATTATCACATTAAATCTTATTTCACTTTTACTAGTTTTAGATGACATTGCACACGGATCCCTCCACCTTTGTACTGTAACAGACCTTCAGGTGTTCAACAGCTAATTCCAAATGGTACTTTGAATGTATTAATTCTCCTGTCGTGAAAAAATGGCAGATATAGTTGAAAAAGGTTTTATATTGTTTAAACTGCTACATCACCAGAAATGTCTGGCTATCATGAACTGTGGTGGAGGTACCAGTGTTAATAAATTAAGTTGCACATTTGATATTCTTTCCTTTAACTGCATGTTTTATTAATTTGATTTTTTCTCAATTAGGTCGTGGTGAGTTTTATTTCCTGTAGTAGCTGTTTGTTTGCTGATGATTTTAAGTACTGAGTTCTTTTGCTACAAAACAGATCACAGCCTTACCCCAACCCTACTATACACACAACATAGATTATTTTCCTGTTTTGTGATTCTCACAGTATGGTTTAATCCCCAGTCTCAGGGTCGATGTGAGATCATGCTTGCCCTGGAGAAGATCCTGATGGGGCTGGGGTCAGCAGCAGCCTCTCAGCACAAAGACATCTACAAGGTAGCTCGGGGCTGCCTGGTGGACAGGTCCCTGGTGGTCAGGGTGGCTACAGCCAAGGTCAGTTCCATTTCTGTGGTAGTGGTAGCGTGCATAGTTCAGTGGTTAGTGGCCTTGCTTCTGAAACTAGAAGCCGTGAGTTTGAGTCCAGCTGTGTCGCTCACCCGAAATGCAAGCAACGTTCATTGTGCTTGTCGAAGAGCTAGGGAAAATTCCCCTGTAAAATGAACCTTGCTTGAAGTAAGGCATAGATAGAGTTCCAAGAACATGATACAGTGTGTATAAAGAAATGTACATTCTACACATAAAAGTAGGTTTCTCCATCAATGACCTTTTAACCATTTACACTGCTGTGGAGTCATCCAAGGATCCTCTTGGTTGATCCATGCACTAGTTTGAGTGATATGCCAGCTTACATACTGTAACTTTAAATTTATTCCTTCAACCTATCTCATACTGATGGCCTCATGTTCTGTCCCAGTGTCTGACCCAGCTTGTGAATGAAGCCCCCTTCATGTACACCAGTGAGCTGGACCGCGTGGCCTCGCTCTGCTTCCAGGCCATGGATGGCTCGAACTACGATGTCCGCTGTGCTGTGGCCAGACTGCTGGGTGTCACTATGGCGGCACCCTTCACTCCAAAGGCAGCCAGTAAGTTTTTCACCATCTTCAAAGGCTTAGCTGATCCTTCGTAAGTTTGAGGGCTTGTATTCCTGTGCCATCTGCCTGAATATAGATGATCATAACAATCTTTTTCATGATTGTCAACATGAGTGATAACGATTTTCATGTCTGACCACAGCGGCAAGAATGAAGAAGCCGTCCTTAGACGATGTGTTCAGTGTGCTGTCCTCTGGATTTCTGAGGGGAGGCTCAGGCTTCCTTAAAGGGGGTGGAGGAGAGCTGTTGAAAGGGGGAGAAGTCAGGAGAGAAGTCCGAGTAGGGGTTACACAGGTGAGATGCTCTTAGTGGACATTTTAACAGGTCGTTCCTAGAGTTCTTTTTAACCTTCTCCCTGCTGCCTAACTCTGTAACCAATAGGGAATTTGGTTCCAAACGGCTACTTCAGTGTGCTAAAGTTTAGATTGATGGTGCTTCCAATCTCTTTAAAGTCATGCTAATGTTTGAAAATTTATGGAAATAAAGACATCATGTCTTGTCTCCCCACCCTCCATAGGCTCATGTTGTGTTTGTGATGACCTTGGGGGGACCGTGGCTGGAGAGGAACATGTCCGTCTTCCTCACACATATCCTAGATCTACTGGCAAGTCCAAAGGTAAGGTTGGATGAAATATTTGCTTGATTTAATCAAGATGTATCCAGTGCTTTGTCTGTTATCATTCATTAAAAAGAAGTCTTCTTATGAATGCCTTAAGCTGTGGACGTTGACAGTGTTGTTGACATAGCATGCAGTGGTTAGTGGCCATAGTTACGGACCAGAAGTAGAAATCCTGCTTGAAAGGGTTTTAGTTCTTAGAATTGGAAATCTTGGTCTAGAGTTAATTTTTTCAAAGGGAGCTTGGGGAAATTAGCTGGCACATTGAAACTATACTTTTTTTAAATTATGAACGTACACAGTATCTGTCCTTCATCTCACAACCACTGGAAGATTAACCTTTCAGTTAGCTTAACTGGTCCAAGCTATATTTTAATGTCTTGTTCTGTTTGCAGGCCACCCCCACCCACGTGGACGCTGTGTACTCCAGGAAGTGTGTGTCGTTCATGCTGCGGGCAGTGCTGGGGAAACTGTTGGGAGAGAAGGCACAGATCGCTGCCGCCAGGGAGCTCTGCCAATTCGTCAGCAAGCAGATGGCAGTTGTTGGTGAGCTATGTTTAACCATCATTACATTTCTATACTGTTTGGCACACCGCATGTTACATACTACCACCTATGAGGATAAGAAGCACTGTACAGATACAGTTGACACATCTCCAAACGCTGTTGTTGCTTCCAAAGTGAGCTCAAGTTCCAAGATGATTTTGAATATGTTGACAAGCTTGGACATCAGAAAATAAGTGTACTGCTGATCACAGTGTTCTGTGTACTTCTATCTAGATGATGCCAGTAGTAAAGCGGAGTCTGACAGCAGAGGGGCTGCAGACATCTCCAACACGCAACACTCGCTGGTGTGCGCCCTGCAGGAGCTGGGAAGCCTTCTGCAGAGCCTGCAGACGTGTGCTGCACCTCTCGTTACTGAAGCTAACTCAAGTACGTCTGTGTTTTTGGGTGAAAGATCCTTTAAATTAGTTTCTAGTGGGTTTTTTATTTGATATTATTGGTAGGCTTTGGCCCAATGGAAAAGTGGCCAAATGTTAATCTTGGAATGTTAAAGGGTTTGTTGATGAAGGTTAGACAAGTGGCCAATCTTAATCTGGGAATATTAAAGGGTTCATATAAACATTTAGGGCACTTGCCCCATCAGCTTCCTTTCAGTTTCAAACTGCTAACTTAAGACATGTAAATCCTAATGCAAAGATATCAAAAGGGGGGTAAAGATTTACGTGAGTGGATGTGATAAGAAGTAATGTGGTTAAACAAAACAAATCAAAAGTAGATTCTAAAGCCTACTTTCTGGTACCCTTAAACTTTAAAGGTAGATGATGACATTATTCGTAGTTCTGGGATAATGACAGCACTTAGAGGGAATTCGACCGGTTTCGACTTTATTCGTCTTTATCAAGATTATGTCATTAGTTATTATATCATTTCCCAGGTATAATTGAGCCAGTGATATCAGTCCTACTACACCCCAGCATTGCTGCCCGGCTAGCGGCAGCCTGGTGCCTCAGATGTATCGCAGTGGCGCTGCCCTCACAGATGACCCCTCTGATTGACAGGTAGCCTTCCCATCCTTGTACTGTCTTACACTGTGATCGTTGCCTTTCTTCTCTGTGTTGTCAAGGAATGCTTGTACGTTTTGACACATGCTAAGTGAGACCATTTTGTGTCTGGAAAGGTGTAATATCAAGGAGTGGTTCACTACTGACACTCTAGTGAAAAGGAATAGTGAAAAGAATGTGATTGAGGAAAAAGACTTTGAAGTACTGTAATGGATTCAAAAGATTGAAGTGCAGTTAAAAGATAGCATAATATTTTGGATCATTGGTGCTGTATATAGAAACTCCTGCCTTTGTATTGCACCTTAGCATCTCCCTGCTACTCTACCTTTCAAGAGTTTAGAGGTGCCTCACTGCTGCGTAATTCACACAAACCACACGGTTTTCTCCTACTTACATCCTTCATTTTCTTTCGTTTCTCAATGTTCATATAAAGAGGCTCTTGGCACCTGTGGTAAGTGATGTTAAAAAGAAGCCATACAATACATGTTTGCTACATATCTTAAACACACTGAATGTTGTTTGAAAAAAATATAGTACCACTAGTCACAGGGAAACAGAGGAATTTGACAACTGTGTAGGAATTGTTGGCCTCATATGCATGGAACAAATTCTTGTCAGTGAATAAGTACATCCTTAGTCTGAGAGATCGCATTTCTGAACGACACAATGAAAGAGAAAGTTTGCCCTGCCAGTTGATTCAATAGTTCGTAAAATATCAAGTAAGGAATAGAGTTTGGACAACGTTACCTGTCAGCCTTATGCTTATCTGCTGCTAACATCACAGAGGTTCAAGCTAAATCTGCCAGTCATTGCTGTACATTGTTGAGATCGGATGCTGATGTACTATTTTCCCAGGTGTGCTGACCGAATGAACACCCTGAAGTCCTCCCCTGAAGCTGTGTCAGGCTACAGCTACGCCCTGGCAGCCCTGATTGGCGGAGTCCACCAGTGTCCGCTCGGTATCCCACATTCAAAGGGCAAGCTGGTCTTCAGCATAGCAGAGGAGCTGCTCCGTACAGCCACCCAGAACAGCCGCATGTCCATGCAGCGCACTCAGGCAGGCTGGCTGCTGCTGGGAGCACTCATGACGTTAGGTACGTCCCAAACCGGTCCTTAGCTTAGTGATGGATTGACATGTATGTTCATATAGCTTGTGGTCCAGAGACAGGGTCGCTCATCTTGCTGATGAAGATTTTTCGGGCATATCCAAGAGTAATGTACAGTAATGAATAGATTGATTACAATGATTTGCCAATAAGAGTGTATAAATACTGTGCAAATAACCTGCAGGTCTACTGATATGTGCATCTTTCGCTCTTACTTAGTCTTAGTTCCTGACAGAACTTAACATACCGGTAGTTACTGAACTGTATTTGGCCAGATGTAGTCAGCTGATGTCAACTGTAATGCTGAAAGTAACCTCACTCCATTCCCAGGTCCCCCGTCTGTGAAGCCCCATGTCCCCCGGATGCTGCTGCTGTGGAGAAACGCCTTCCCCCGGTCCAAGCAGGAGCTAGAGGGGGAGAAGGCTCGTGGAGATGCATTCACCTGGCAGGTCACCCTGGAGGGGAGGGCAGGGGCACTGTGTGGTAAGATGAAGTCCTTTTCCCAGACACTTTTTGACAGTCGATTTCAATATTTGTTCACTTGGTGTATGTTTACCATGTCTAGCCCCTGTCTAATACAGCCAAATGATCATTTTATGCTATTGCATTGTGTGTCTCTGCCATTGTACTAAATGTGCATAAATGGATCTTGCATCCCCCATCCTCTAGCCATGAGGAGCTTTGTGGCCCACTGCAGCGAGTTGTTGACAGACGACGTGACCAGAAGACTCATGACCCCACTGGAGTGTGCCATGACAATGATGGCTCAGTAAGTCACTTTTTCTCACAACTTTAGCATCTTACCTAACATGTCTATTATCACGTTATGCAAATCCAATTTGTTTTTTTCTGGATGTTCTAGAAATTGCAGTGATAGCGGTCACTGTCTTACTGTAATTATGTGTTAGCTGTCTTTAGTCTAGCTTGTTTTATTGACTGCCCTAATGAAGAGTTACGATATAAGGGAATAGTTCTATCATCTGATTGCACAGTATAACTGAGCTGTTTCCCACCCTCCCCAGCATCCCAAGTGTGATCAAGTCGTACGGTGCCCATCTGAAGGCCAGCGCTGCCATGGTCAGGCTCAGGCTGTATGACATCCTTGCCCTCCTCCCACCCACAGCTTACGAAGGTGATTTACCTCCTGCCAGTTTAACGCAACAATGGTCAAATTGTAATGTGAAGCAAATGAATAAAAACCTTTGGCAACGTTGATACAATACGTTTCTTGTTGCTATGTTCTGGTATCAAGTTTAGTCTTTACTTCTAGGCTTAAGTGTGTGGAAAATCAACAGATAGTTGTAACTACATTGTACTACTACTACATAAGGTGCGAAGTCCAGTGGTTAGCGGTCCTGCCTCTGGAACTAGAAGCCATGAGTTCAATTCTGGCTGTGTTGAAATCAGTTCATCTACCATAAAACTTTCTGTTCTATGCCACAGGTAGTTTCAATGCCCTGTTGAGAGAGCTTGTGGCAGAGTTCACCCTGACAGACAACCCTGCCAACACCACTACGTCGCTGCTGCGCTCCATGTGCCACACCGACGACACCCGCATCCTGGGCTCCTGGCTCGAGGAAACGGACCACAAGTCTGTGGAGGACCAGGTGGGTGCCTGGGATTCTAGACGTTTTTTTCACTTTCTTGACATTCTATCAAATGGTAGTTTAGCAAATGAGCTTGTGGTGTATTTTAATTTGGATGACAGCTTCTTGTTGATAAGTGTCAATGTTCTACTACAGCTCCAGCCCAACAGTGCATCTGGGTCCGGTGCTCTCGAACATGATCCCTCTTCAATATACCTGAGAGTTGACCAGGTGGGTACCTTTTTCACATATCTTTGACTTCTACTAGAAGTCTTTGACTTCTGCAATATGTCTGTTTACTTAGCAACAGCTTTGTCAAACTTCTACATTGGGAAATCCTGGCAGAGCTTAACGGTGGGCCGACAATGCTTAATGGTAAAATCAGGAGTGCTGGCAGCATAGATAAGTATCTGAATTGATTACATTAATTGTGTTAATCTATCCACTTATCCGATTCCTTCAGACCGTAGCAGTTCCTGGCCCCCTCCCCCTTGGGGTTGCAGTGATAGATGCATCAGTTGCCCTATTTGGTGTGGTGTTTCCTCACGTGGCCCAGAAGCACCGCCTGCAGATGTTGGAGCACTTTGCCGAGTGTATTCGGCAGGCCAAGTCACAGCGACAGCAGGCTGTCCAAATGAACATCTTCACTGCTGTACTGAGTGCTCTCAAGGTATGACAGGCAGTTTTACCTTTCACATCTACTCACACCACCAGTCTTTTAGTGGTTAACCAACCAGTGTAGGTCTTACATCCCATCATTTGACATGTAGACAAAAATGCACAAAATGGTTTCTGAGTGAACTTCATAATTAGTGTAGATTATAACATTTAACATCTGTTTTAAAGGTAATGTCTCCTAAACTCTAAACTCTTCACTACTACTGCTTTAAACTCTATGCAGATTTTATGGCTGTGTGATAATGATGGATGAAAAAAGTGTGTGAGCAGGATGAGGGAGAAAAAGGAGCTTTATTGCTATAGTGAAACATGCACATAGGGATATTGAAAATAAAAACAAAGATGGGTTTATGTATTATCTCTCCCACACTTTTTTGTTTACACACTTGAAAGAACAGCTTGCATTAACAATCATAACACAACAGCCATATAAAGCCTCTGAAGTGTCTTCTGACTAACTCTGATAACTGCACTAACCCTAGCACAGAGTATCATCACCTAGCTCACTACCATTGTCTATAGCCAAATCCTTCATCACTAATCATCATCCCTGTTTGATCCATTTCTCTTACCCGAGCAGAAAGAGATGAGAAAAGATGCCAATCTGAAGGTTTGCTCACAGCTTGTGTTCTGTAGATTAAACAGGGCTCAAAACGTCTATAGTAAATGTTTCTTAGTTTTGTCACTGTTGTTCCCGTTGTGTATCTTCAGTTGATGTGTCAAACATTCCACTCCCCACAGTGTTAAACTTGTATCACAAACATCTGTCTGTGTCTGTGTGTTTTTAAATTTTGAGCCCTGTTTAGCTGGTGTATTAGAAGGTGGATGCCTGCCTGGTCTGCTGGTGGTAGTTTAGGTGCAGCTGTAATAAGGTATTGGTGGTTGGGATACTTAATCAGCCCATACTGTGCCAAAGGTTATTTTGCACTTTACCAACACCTACATGTAATGATTACTTCCCACATGCTTGGTGCACTTGAAACTATGATTAAGCAGCTTCATATTTTGTCCTAACGTATCAGATATCAAGAAAAGATCTAGTCGCTAAGGTGATTGGTGCAAGGGCCAGGTGTTTAATTCTCCTCAAACATGACAGATTTCCCTGAACGTTCCTGTATTTCTAGGGTTTGGCAGACAACAAGGGTGGACTAGGGGGGAAAGAGATCATCCGCCAGGCTAATGAACTGATTATGGTAAGTCTAAAGTATTTCCTTCTTTGTGGTTTGATTTTCCCTAAGAGTATCCATTTATATGAGTCACGTATCTTGTTTTATTTTGTTATAAAAGATATGTACTGAAAAGATCTGTAGAACTGGGTTAGCTGTACTGATACCAGATTTTCTGCTCCGTCAGAATGCACTGATGAACCCCAACCCCATCCTGCGGTGTGCAGCAGGGGAGGCCCTGGGACGTATGGCGCAGGTGGTGGGGGACAGCGCCTTCATTGCGCAGCAGGCACAGAACAGTTTTGACAAGTAAGTTTCTCACTGAATGTTGCCTTTTTTCCACTACTGTCATCTGACCAACTTTGAAACTATGTTAACTTTTATTTGGACAAGTAAGTATGTCAATGTTGCCTTTTTTCACTACTGCCATTTGACAAACTTTGATGCTATGTTAACTTTTGTCCTGAAGCCAAGGTTTACTCCTTTCCTCACTGGTTGTACTGATTTCATTTAAGACTGAAGTCTGCCAGAGATGCTGTCTCCAGAACAGGACACTCCCTGGCGCTGGGGTGCCTGCACAGATACGTGGGAGGGATGGGGTCAGGACAGCACCTCAACACCAGCGTCAGCATCCTGCTGGCCCTGGCACAGGACTCCAGCTCACCTGTGGTGCAGGTGAGTCTTCAGACAGCTCAGTAGTGTAAGGGTGGATAGGGTGGAGCTTTGCCCAAAAGGCAGTGTCACGACTTCTCTAGCCTGTCAAATGCTGTGGAATTGGCGGAATTTGACTTAGCATGGGGAACATACAGGAATCTTTATTTACACAGCCCTCAATTTCTGCTGTGTTGAGGTGTGGTGATAGTAGGTGAAGATTTTTCAGAGGATGTTTGCAATGGCTCTTTAGAAAACAATACTACAGTTATGTCAATTTTTGGTTTTGTTTCCAGGCTTGGGCTCTTCATGCATTGGCCCTGATATCTGACTCTGGAGGCCCCATGTTCCGTAGCTATGTGGAGCCCTCCCTGTCCCTGGTGTTACAGCTGTCCCTCACCATTCCTCCTGCTCACACTGAAGTGCACCAGTGCCTGGGGAAGTGTTTAGAGGCTCTCATCACTACACTGGGACCCGAGCTTCAAGGTGTGCTGACAGTTACATTTCTGGTAGCTGGGGATGTGTAGTTTTTATTGACCAAAGCAGGCTTATGTCACAAACCCTTCACTGTTTTATATAAAGCAGGTTCAAGTCAATACATCTTCCAAGTTACAATTTACAATCACTGCTTTAGTCATGATTCATGAAGGAATTTCTGACTATGTTGAAATGACACCCATGCCTAAATAAAAGACACCTTTTACGATAGTTTCTTCTAATCCTTTACTTAAGTGAATCATGTGGATGTTGTACCCACAGGTAACTCTGGTGCCGTGGCCACGGCCCGTACCTCCTGTCTGGTGGCCTGTGCCATCATGCAGGACCACCCCGACTCCCTGGTGCAGACGGAGGCCATCTCCTGCCTGCAGCAGCTCCACCTGTTCGCACCGCGACACGTCAACCTGTCCAGTCTGGTGCCCAACCTGTGTGTAAGTAGTAACCAAAAAGTTTGTCTTTACTGGTAAATAGCATGATAAATAACTCAAATTTAGTTCCAAATAAGAAAGATGACAGTGTAAGGTCACATCAGGACCAAAATGTGTCATTCTTTCTGATGAAGGCTTTAATTGTCTGTGAGTATGAAATTTAGTTAAGTTTCTGTTTATGTGTCAGGTAGCAACTATGACAAATTATCAATACCTAATGCACTCTAAGCCTAACTGTTTGCTATACAAAAATGTATGTAAGGTTTGCACTACACTGAACACCTTGTTGATAGGAATACTTTCAAGTTGTGAGACATGAAACAGTGGAGATCTAACTTGACTCTTCTGCCTGTCACCCCAGCGCCACCTGGGCAGTACCCACCTCCTGTTGAGGCGGGCAGCCGTGGCCTGTCTGAGACAGTTGGCCCAGAGAGAGGCTCGCGAGGTCTGTGAGTACGCCATGACACTCGTCAAAGAGAAGGATGTCAAACTGAAGACTGGGAAAGATGAGAATGCACCGGAAGAAGTCAACATCACTGAAACAGGTAAGATGAATCAAGAGAGTGAATTCAAGCGGATTACATAGAAGGTTCTAACTTCTAAGATTACATAGAAAGTGCCTGTGCATCAGGACATCTTGTTTTGTGGTTAATTGTGGAAAGACAAACTACATACATATATATATCACAATTTAATATGTTGACCTTGGTAATTGGTTTCTTTGCATGATGTTGGTCTTTGGTTTATTAGTTACAGAATTGATGTTTTATTTATAGCCTTATAAAGCAATCACATCCTGTGGTAATGATGGGTCTACCTTATTACATTCAACTGTTTTCACATGATGTATGTCTTGCCTTACCAGGTCTGGAGGGAGTGCTGTTTGGCATGTTGGATAAAGAAGTGGACCAGAAGCTGAGAAAGGACATCCACGACACCCTGCTGAGCATGCTGCAGTCCCTGGCAGCAGACAACCTGTCCCACTGGCTGCAGCTCAGCCGAGATGTGCTCACTGCAGCCACAGGTCAGGGTCTCACACTGTCTTCTCTTAACAGGCCTATAGAATATATCGTACTGTTCCAAAGACAAGTACACCTATGATATATTGCATAGATGCAATGTCTTACTGCTTCTGGTCTGATGTAGCAGTGAGGTTGTAGAAATGTTACCCCCGGAACTCAGTCTCTTGTCAGCAATGCATTGCTACTTATTTTGCACCTCCGGTATCAGCGAGAAATGAGCTGTCACTATGATAGATTCTGTTATTTTTACATCACAAGCCAACTTTGTGCCCACAGACACTGGTGGTCCTCCTAAGCAGAAGGCTCTACTGGGGAGGAAAGATGACAAGGAGGATAAGGAGGAAGATGATGATGACACAGCTAAATTCCATGCTGGGGGAGAGGTACTGATAAGAGATTGCTGCTGTTTTCTACCATGGGGGAACTTAATTCCTTGCTGCTAATTCTGCTGTGGTCACACATGTATCTGATAACGGCTGTTCCTGTAATTATGGTAAAAGTGAAGTTGAGCATCTATTGAGCACATCTGATTCCAAATGATGTGTTTCCCCAGGCAAAGACCCATCCCACTGTTGCGCCCCGCTGGCCTACCCGGATGTTTGCCACTGACTGTGTGAGGAAAATCATCCAGGCCTGTGAGGGAAACCCGATCAACTTCGACCTGAGGAAGGCAAAGGAGCTAAAAGCCTCCAATCAGACAGGTAGGCTAGCCCCTTGGCGATATAGGGAGTTTTGCATTTGGCTCTGTTCTACAGATTGTTTCTCACATATAGAAAGTACAATGTACATCACATCATAATAGGCTGCATCTTGCTCTCTTCTTCATACATATACATATACATGTATTTGTTATTTATACACACATGCACACATGCACACACACACACACACACACACGCACACACACACCTTTTTTATCACTAGCTCGGGAAATACTTCTTCAAGGCCTGCCAACTACCTAGACACAACCAATGGTTGAAAGTCAGTTTTGTCTCCAGTCCTCAACACCCAGATTGATGACAGGTTTCCTTTCCCCAGTTGACTTCCTGGTTCTGCACCTGTCTGAGCTGGTCAGGATGACGTTCATCGCAGCTACAGCAGATAACGACCAGCTGAGGCAGTATGGGCTGCAGGCTATACAGGTGAACCCAACAGGAAGTCATATTAGATAAACTAAGCAGCTATCAGTCACTGCTTTAAAGAAATACATTGTAACTCAATTTTAACGGTATAATCAACAGCTCATGCATTGTCATGAAGTTGAGATCGCTTGATATCTTAAGCTTGCTAGCATACTACATGAGTTGACTCACACTATTCAGATATTTCAGATCCTGATGAATTTTGTTTGTTTGCTGTTCAGGATGTGATCACCAAGTTTGCTAAAGTCCCAGAGCCTGAGTTCCCAGGGCACTTCATTATGGAGCAGTACCAGGCCCAGGTCAGTGTGGGAAACGTTTGCCTCCAGAATTTCCTATTTGTTTTTGCTGTCTACTGTCTGATGAATCTGTCAAAATTACATAAAAAGATGTAGTTGTAACCTTACCGTTAAACAGAAATATGAAAGGTAGTCAGGGCTCTAGCCAGCCTGAAATTTTATCCCGTAAGCCCTAAAATTTTGTACAAACCTAACATATCGAGCGCCGAAGGCGCGAGGCGTCGCGCCGTAGGCGCGACAATTCTAGGGGGGTCCGGGGGTATTCCCCCCCGGGAAATTTTTAAATCTAGACCCTCTGAAACGCTATCTCCAGCATTTTGAGGGGCAAGTTTGGGTGAAAAATTAATTGGGCCTTCGTTGTATACAATCGGCAAATAAATGAAATTTAGCACCACAAAACTTTCTTATTTATTTGACAAATATACACGTGAATTCAAGTCGGCAGAAATAAAACATTTTCAACACCGGTCGACGCGTCGTACCGGTCCCGTTTGCGCCCTGTACTAAATATAGTAGGAAATGAGACACCCTACTTTGGATAGAACGCCCTAAAGACGTACAATATTTTCCTTCCGTGTTTTCCATGGTCGATTTCTCCGGTAACTTCCACTTGATTTGATCAAAATTCGTCGATTCAAGCCCCATCTTCGCACCAAATATCAATTTCTGATAAAACCTCGCGGATTCGCGCCTCTCGTGAACCGCGAGACTTGTATGTCATTGGTCGATTTTCCGTGACGCGGCGTGAACGAACGCTGTTATTGGTAGATGATATCTGATTCTGAGGTCTAAAACTATCAACACCAGTTTTCGCGGGAAGAGTGCGTGTAACTCGGCGTAAAACTTTAACAATGTTTACCAAAAAAATACGGAAAGCCTGGTAACTACCGGAGTATTTTTTGTGTGGCTATAACTAGCGGTGAACCGGGGAAAACAGCCGAAAAAAACGTCAGCCCGATGCGACCGGCCAGAATTGTAGTGGGGCACTAGTAGTGGGGAGGGGGGCACACGATGCTGATTTTCTCTCGGCCCACGAACCACTGGCAACCTCCGCGCCTCCGTTTGTCACCTACCTATAAAGCCACCTTGGGGTTGTCACCTGCCGCTGGCGGAAGAGAGAAATGGCCTGAATCGACCTCGCTTCAAACTTCCGCTTCTTTTCTGGAGATCTTTGCAAAAGTTCAAGCCCAGTCCATATCTTTTCTCCCGATTTTTTTCCGTCAAGGTTTACGGATTGGTCTTGAATTTATTCCGTAACACGCAGCAAAGTTCCGTAAATTTACGGCAAAACTGGCGCTGGCTAGAGCCCTGAAGGTAGTACACCTCTTCTTTGTAATGTACAAGAAAAATATTCCAGTACATTTTGAACTCTGCTAGAACTCTGCTACTCCTGTGCTGCTTGATATGACGTTACCTAACATGCTGTCAAGTTCTCTAAGATGTGCAACATTTGTTCATGCCTTTCATGACAGGTTGGAGCTGCTCTCAGACCAGCCTTCACTCCAGACACACCCTCAGATGTTACAGCCATGGCCTGTGAGGTAAGAAACTCCAATTTAAAAAAAAGATTAAGACTGTAACTCAACACTGCTAACTCAACTCTGCAGAGTGCTGAAGAGTTTTCCACATTAGATGTGTTGTCATGATTGTAAAAGATCTATTAAGATCTACCAGTAAGTTTAAATCGTATTCTTAGATCATATTCTGGTCATGATCTGTGTCAGAAAACAGAAGCTGTATCAAAAAAGGTCCTATTCTGCAGTTTCTACTATTAAGAATATGTTGCAATTTAATTTCTCTCATGCTTTGTTCTATTGTTCCATCAGGTCTGCAGCACCTGGATTGCCAGTGGTGTCTTTGTTGACCTGAATGACCTGAAGAGAATACAGCAGCTGATGGTGTCATCCCTGGCCAAGCTGAAGCGAGGAAAGGATGCTCCCTCACAGCTGTACAGCGAAAGTGCCTCCAGTATGGAGAAACTAGCTGTGCTGAAGGCCTGGGCAGAGGTGGGCACTCCAACAGCCTGATATACAGAATCTTTGTCATACATTTTCTGTTGGGTATTTCAACTGAAAAAAAACTTTGTTTAATAATGTTTGTGGTAGAAGATTTGCTGTGTTAACAAGGACAATCCACTATGGACATGGTAGTTTTTACCCTTGATTTTATCCCTGTTTGAGATCTAGTATGTAGAGGAAAGTGTTAAAAACTTTACAAATTAAGGTTTCGCTTTAAAAAGAAGTCAGCTGGGAAAAGGTGGGATGAAAAAGTTGAACTATGCTGTATTTGTCCAGGTTTATGTAGTAGCCATGACCAAGCAGCCCTTGAATTGTGCTGTACTTGTGTTGTCCAGGTTTATGTACTGGTAGTAGCCATGACCAAGCAGCCCCTGAACCATGCTGTACTTGTGTTGTCCAGGTTTATGTAGTAGCCATGACCAAGCAGTCCCTGAACTGTGCTGAACTTGTGTTGTCCAGGTGTATGTAGTAGCCATGACCAAGCAGTCCCTGAACTGTGCTGAACTTGTGTTGTCCAGGTGTATGTAGTAGCCATGACCAAGCAGCCCCAGTCCAAGACCCCTGAGGATGAGACAGAGAACGATGAGGGGGAGCCGGAGAGCCTGCTGACCATGGTCCAGCCAGAGCTGCCTTCCCTCAGTAAACACTGGCTGGCAGCGCTGAAGGACTACGCCCTGTTAGCCCTCCCCCCGGAGTTCTCCAGCCAGCTGCCCACGGAGGGCGGAGCCTTCTACAGTGCGGAGGCTGTGGACAGTGCCCGGCCACACTACAGGAGGGCGTGGCCACCCATACTGTACGCCGCAGCCCTGTGGCTGAATGATGGGGGGTTCGCACATGTGGCTGCTGAGAAGGATGAGGACCTTGGACCATTGGGAGCCGGGATGGGCGGATTTGATGGCAGTATGTTACAAAAGAAGAAGACTCCAGAAGAGATAAACAGTGACAGGTTCCACTTAATACTAGGTGAGCTACTTTAAGAGAGAACAATAGGTCCTTCAGATTTTCTATAATCGTTCACATGATTGCATTAAAGCTGTCACAGTGGAAGATATTGAAACAATTAGTGTTGTAATGTATTCTCTTGATTTTCTATTCTCCAGGTATTTGTATAGAAGCCCTCTGCTCGCCCCATGCCAGCCAGCCCCTAGAAACTGTCTCCACTTGTCTACATGCTATGCACAAACTCCTGGATGCACCCTGGCCCCGGAGCCAGCTTGTAACGGACCGAGCCATCTCCATCGAGGTTCTCAACGTTCTGCACAGACTGTTGTTGACCCGGGACGCCCTCCCCATCCAGCTGGCAATCATGTCTGTGGCCAGACAAGTAATCTTGGCCGCCAAGGAACAGTTACAGGAGGATAAGAAACAGCTAGGTGAGAAAACTCGTTTTACATAATGTCCTAAAATATAATACCTATTTCAACAGTATAGCTCATGCCACATGTCAGAAGACCAGATTGTTAAAGGGACTATATTTTTGAGTACAATTCGTTTAAACTACTTTGTCTTTGTAACCAGAATCCAAAGAGGATAAAGCTGACAAGCTGGATGCTAAGGCAGCTCCTGTGGGTGAGGGAGGAGACAGCGGAGACATCGTCCCGGGGAAGTCCTCTGTGTTTGCAGCCCTGGAGGTGTGCCTGTGTGTGCTGATCCGGCAGATCCCGGCCCTGAACCCCTCCATGCCCGCCCCCGCCCAGCTGCAGAACGGAGGCCGGCGGCAGGGGCTGGGGGAAGAGGCCAACCAGCTGGTGTCTGCTGCTGTGGCCATCATGGCAGATCTACCACAGCTCTGCTCCCCTAAAGGTAAGTAAGGCAGGAACAGATGTTATAGATAACTACAATGTAGCACCTTTCACATGCTGTTGTCCAGCATTACCATATTCAAGGGACAGAGACGGGCAATTCCTTTTTAAATACTGAGTATTCTGATTCGCACCATTTAGAAGTCAATCTTTCAATCCTAACCAAGGAACTCATGACCTACCAAAATATTTCTATAGCTATGACCATCTTTAGGATGAATGACCCATCACTACTGTCAAGTAACTTTATGGACACAACTCCAATAATGGGTGCCTTGAAGTCTGTACCAACCATTGAAACTAGCCAGTAGCAGGTATGTGACTATGTTGCTGTTGTACAGGGAGTGTCTCCGTGCTGCCCACCATCCTGTTTCTGACCACGGGGGTCCTGAGGGAGACTTCCTCCCAGGCGGGGGATGCCAGGTTACCCCTCCCCGTCAGCACGGCTCTACAGAGTCTGAAGTCGCTGGCCTCCAGCCCGCTGGCCAGGGACGACACGTGTGCGGCAGAATGGACCAGGCTGCTGCAGAGCACGCTCGCCACCATACTGGACTTCTCCAGCAAACAAGGTCACTCAGCTCTTCTCATTTCTAGAAGTGTCGCTTGACATTATGCTGGAGAAGTGATTTGTGTGTGTGAAATGATGTAGACAAGTGACAATAGCAGGGCACTGGTAGTATTGTTTTTAGACTAGGTACATGTATTTTGAAGTTTGTTGAGTGACTTGTCCCAATCTGGTAAGATTTATGTTCATTCTATAAACTGATCTATCTAGACTATCCACATACATTTTGGAGAATGTGTTTGCGAAATTTCATGGTAATCAGGACTTACGAGGTGTCTACCCTAAGGCTCTGAATTTAAAGTCAGCCAGTATAGGAATGTGTCATGTTGTTTGAGGCTGTCCAGTTTCTTAGCTGAGTTATGAGATGAAGCATCTCCCCCACTAATCTCTCCACCTGTACCTGTTGTATTTCTGACAGATGGTTCCGGATCAGGTGTGGAGCAGGTGACCACCTTACTGGCCCTGGCCATGCTCATCATGGCCTCCCCACAGCAGGTCACCACGGCACCCAACCTGCAGGAACAGTGTATAGATGCCTTCCAAAAGGCCTGGCAGTCTGACAATCCACAGGTATTTAACATGGACACTTACTTTGAGCTTCCCATATTCTCAGCTAGTGCTGCGTACCTAAACGTAACATCAGGTACAGGTACCGGTACAGAGGTTTAGGTACAGGACCTGTACCTGCACCGAAACAATTTCACAAATGAACATGTGTTCTTCTGAGCTTCTTCAATAATGACAGAAACATTAATAAGCTGTTAAAAATTGTCAGCACCTTTATTAAAAAAATATAACTAGGTTCCTACTGCCAAATTCCCTTGGTCTGGCTGTCAAAACTCCCGGCCCTCCTGAGTGATCTGTCGCATATTAGTCAGAACGCTGTTCCAAATTATGTGTCACTTTGGTCATATTTGGTGTTGCATGAGGCTATGAGGTTAGGATCAGTCACAAAATAAGCATAGACTTGGTGTATATTTATATCGGTACAGTACCGGTACTTCATGATCTGTTATTTTGGACCTGTACCTAATCGATTTTCATGGTACAGTACCGGTGCACAGTACCGGTACGTAGCACTATTCTCAGCCCTTCCATCTGTTGTGAAATAGAAGGTTGGATTTGCTCAGTATCCTATATTTCTGGCCCATTTAAGTTTACAGCAGTTGTTTAGCCTAACTGTTAAACTGAGAGTTGTCCTGTGCCCTCCCCACCTGTCACAGCTGCAGCTGAAGTGCCTGCAGAATTTAAGTTTACAGCAGTTGTTTAGCCTAACTGTTACACTGAGAGTTGTCCTGTGCCCTCCCCACCTGTTACAGCTGCAGCTGAAGTGCCTGCAGACCCTTTCCTCCATCTTCCAAGCAGACGTGGTGGTGGCCACGCCCTACATCCACACCATGGGCCCGCTGGTGGTGGAACGTCTGCAGGAGGCCAGCAGGAACAAGCCCAGCACAGACATGGAGCTTGCCACTGTGCTGGAGGCCCTCAAGCTGCTGGAGACGTTAGTGGCCATGACAGAGGACCACCTGAGTAAGTATAGTTCACCCCAGGATGTGTTATTCTACTGTTGTGCTATTCATTATGATGGCTAAGACAGAACCCATAGTTACTGCATTTTCATAAGGTGGTACAATTAACCTTTAGCACACTGAAGAAGCCGTTTGGCACCCAATTCCCTATTGGTTGTAGAGTTAGGCAGCAGGGAGAAGGTTAAGATACTGAATTACGCTTTTGCTAGACACTAACTCAATGTCATCTCTCACTGATTCTGCCAGGAGTCCACCTGGTCAACCTGCTGGTTCCCATCCAGGTCAGCTATTTGGTAGACTCAAGCCTGCTTCAAAGCACAGGAAAACTGTCTCGGACTCTCCACGAAAAAGCATTGCAAAACCTCTTGAAGATAGGACCCCAGTATCCAGCTGCCTTCAAGAGCGTGATCACCTCTGCACCTGACCTGAAGGCTAAACTGGAAGCAGCCATCAGAGCCAGCCAGGCGAGCAAAGCAGCTTCCACCAAGCAGTCTAAAGCAGCACAACCTGCACAGCCCAGTATCAAACTTAAAATGAACTTCAGCAACTTCACAGGGTAAAGAATTCTGGATGTAGACAGAAGTGTACAGAACGGAGCTGTGCAATGGCTACAATATTAAGTGCCATACATCTGTGTAATTACATGTAACTAATGAAAATCTCAGCAAAGCTATCATTGCGACATTTTCTGTATAGATTGATGGATGGTAGAGAAAAAGTCAATAGTCCTGTATAGGAATGTAAGTTTTATAGATGTTTTGTATTGTATTGTTGGAACCTGTCCCGTTCTTTGAATTTTGTTCCTTACAAAAGTTGTATAATACTTAATCATGTTTTTAAATGATTTGTAAACTGATACCATTGATTTTATTTTCTTCTTATTTTGAAGTGTTTTCAAGGGAAACTCATTTTATATTCTCTTTCATTTCTTGGCTTCAAGATGGCTGTCCTGTTATTTGATTAATTCTTTATTGAGTTACATTCACTGTTACTACATGATAGTGTACTTACCAAGGCAATTGGGTATGAATTTTGAGCAGTATGATTTTATTACCAAATAAGTGATTTGGATGAAGCAGCAATTAGTCAAGTTACATGGAACTCCTGAATGTTGTTCAACACTGGAACACTTATGATCATAAGTCATAAGGTTCCTCCTTCACAGGTCCTTAAATAAGGTTATGAGACTAGCGGGACACAAATGATTAAGATATGAAGCCCATTTGATGTTCCTTAAGAGAGAGACATGTACATAGGTTCATTGGCACCAGCATTCCAACAATTTTCTTCTACTTTGTTAATGTAAACGATATTTGGCCCCTTTGACATGTATTAAAATACTGTGTTACACACAGACATGGGTCCTTCTGTAAACATAACCACATGATGTATTAATTGGCATGATGTTGAGTACATTATTTGATGCTCACTTGTTGCCTTCTGCACCAATCAGAAGAAAGATAAGAGTACAGTTGTAAGTACTGCAGAGTAGAAGGACTACTGGGCCATTACAACCATGTTCCCAGAGGTTTTGGCAATGATTCATCTGGGCTCTTCCAGTTCACTGTTCTAACAGTAACTTTTCCAATGGGGTCTGTAAATATTCAGTATGTTTTCAAATGTCTGTACTATAAATTATCATCATCCTGCCACAAGGAAGAAGAAGAAGTAGTTGCAGATGGAGTTCCTGTAGAGTGTTCTGTGATTGAAACCTGTGGGAAATATTGAGGGAAATGAAACATGACTGACCAGCCTCAGTACCATGCTCTACAACACCCTGCTGTGAATGCCAGTTTAGCTTCCCTACTGTTTATAAGTACATGTACACTATAAATCATATATGTATAGATAGAGTTCAAGCATGTAGTAGTTATCTGCTTACAAATTGATGTAAAAGAAGTAAAGCTTTGTGACTTGTATTAATCCTGTCCCAACAACAAGTATATATCTTGGGTGTAGATAAGGCATGTTAGGGCAGAGGTACTGAGGAAGGCCAGGATACTGTGTTATCCTTCAGAATGAGCTGATACAGTCACAAGTAGGATGGAAGTCTGGTTCTGTACCCAACCAGTATGTAATATGCTGCTGTAATTGTAGAAATTTTAATGGTGCTGTTGTGAGTGGAATAAATCCTATATTTTGCATTAAAGATGATGTAAAAGCAAGCATTGACTATTTATTTTCATTTGCTGATCGCACCCTGTGCCTGAACTAGTATTAGAGAAGGACCAGCCCTACATTGAAACATATTTTGTTTATCGATATTAAAGTCAGCAATTTATGTATACATACATTTTTTATGGTCCAAAGTAGGCCTTGAATGGTTTTTGACTTGTCACCAGTTGACAAAATATGAAATATTCCCTGGAAATTTATAAACCCCATCAAATATAACTGTTCATATTGAGGATTACAACAAACACTTTTATCCGATCAAGGACATTATATATATCTTGATCTGACCTCCTTGATCTGACAGAGCAAGGATGCATGAAATTGGTTCTTTACTGACTTAAGCCAACCTGAAGGTATAAAATTGCTGCCGTGATGCTGTTAGTGTTAGTGGAATAATGTCAAATCCTGATATTATATTTTGCATTGAAGATTATCACTTTTCATTGAAGTGACCAGGTCTTAAGTAATTTCCTTAGTCTGACCTGGCCACGTTTGCTTGT
Source organism: Branchiostoma lanceolatum (assembly GCF_035083965.1). Classification (NCBI taxonomy): domain Eukaryota; kingdom Metazoa; phylum Chordata; class Leptocardii; order Amphioxiformes; family Branchiostomatidae; genus Branchiostoma; species Branchiostoma lanceolatum. The sequence continues at coordinate 21,314,963 of NC_089725.1, read as the reverse complement.
GTTTACCAGAACTGGCAGACTGAGCAAGGACATGGCATTGTTATGACCTTTCCTCCAAGCGTCTGCTTGGAGATCACTCTTTCCCCACCCACTCTCAGTCTTTGTCAAGACTACTACCCCGGTAGTACGTACAGAGTTTTGCTTTCCTCGTAATTAACTGAAATGCTCATGAAAGGATTTGCCGAAAGGAGCAATGGTTGTTTACAGTTAACAACGTGGTGAATGGAACTTCAGATCAACACTGAATTTGGACACTTTTCTAAACAAGGCTAATACTTGTCAGTATAAAGTTGGCCACCTCGTAAAGATCTAGGCGACACGATAACTTACTGTTTCAGTTGTTTTTCAAGTTTCCATCTGTGTAAATCAACGTCTGTTTTACCCCGGACATATTTTCTCAAGCTCTATCTAGTTGCCGCGTTACAAAGACGTCACGTAGCGGAATAAAATAGAACTGCAACATTGTAAACTTGTCAATGTGATTTTACATTGACTGCTCAAAAGCGACCTCTAGCGACATCATGTCCAAAAATGGTGTCATCCGAATGTCAAATTTGCATACTAGATGCTGATTGGTCTAAAATAAATTATCAGCCAATCAGGTAAGATCATTACTTGTTCTACGGGAATACGAAACCAATTATCCGCATGTGTCCATTTTACCAAACATTAATTGGCTGTTGACTGAAAAATACTCAGCTTTGATTGGTTACCTTTGACAGCCGTTCTAGCCAATTGCTGTACAGCTTACTACACACGTATGGAAGAATTTTATTACGTACAAGCTGATTGGTCAATCTTTAAATTTGTTTGACCAATCAGCCCATGAAGTTGAAGCATTTTTATCAATGACCGCTAGAGGACGCTCTTAAAATCTAATGCAAAATCACATTATAAAACTTCTTGCGGTGCACGTCTGATTAATTCCGCTAAGTGGCGCTCTTTTTATCGGCTATCGAGTTGTCCCAAGGGCATTATACAGGATGTTGTTCTGAAATGCTTATGACGTTAGGCGGACAAAGGCAGGGAAAATAGGCAATATCTAAGGTAACTTTGATTAAATGACAGAGCCTATAGTTCGCTTATACTTCCTGTATGTCCAGTATAATACATGTAATGACAAATTTGCAATGACGTTCTGTTGATCCAATGTCCTTGGTTGATCCCAACCAAAGCGCTGCCATGTTGCTACAATTGAACTATCTGTTCTCAGCGTCCAAGCAAGGAAGCCTGCAAGCAAGCAAACAACTAAGTTAGACGAAGGGCACGACTTTAATACATCGTACATTTTTCTGATTCAACAGTTGGGAAGGAATCAATACTAGGCCTGACGTGTTACAGAAACGCAGGTCTACGAAAACCACGCCTTCCGCACTGGTATTCCAGTGCTGAATCAACGGACGAATCGGCCTCAGCACTGGTTTTCCAGTGCTGACGAAAGTTCAGCACTGGTTTTCCAGTGCTGAAGAAAGTTCAGCACTCGTTTTCCAGTGCTGAAGAAAGTTCAGCACTCGTTTTCCGGTGCTGAATCGCTGTATTCCAGTGCTGAGTTTCTTTCAGCACTCGTTTTCCAGTGCTGAAACTTTTCTCAGCACTCGTTTTCCAGTGCTGAATGGAGTTCGGCACTCGGTTACCAGTGCTGAATGGAGTTCGGCACTCGGTAAAGCCCCCGTCACAAATAAGAAATTCAGCTCGGCCGACGTGTTGGCGAGCTTCAAATGTGCATTTTAGGCCGAAGTACGGCCGACGTCCTGTCGATTACGCGGGCTTCGGACGATTTTTAGAAATAAAAGTTGATCCACATTTTTGCCTTTTAACAGGTTAGTCGATACTGACTTCGTCCATGTCCAAGAGAAGGTACCATCTCATGGGGGATTTTTAGTTTTTAGTGTTCGACGGACGTCGCCCGAGATTTTCATTGGAAAATACGGTCGACGCTCGGGCGATTTTGAAATTCGGCGAGCGTCGGGCGATCTACAAAGTCGGCCGACGCTCGCATGAATTGTGACGCCGGCATTACCAGTGCTGAATGCGCGACAGAGCGGCGGTGCCAGGTCACGGGTCATGTCAAAGGTGATTCAGCACTGGTTACCCAGTGCTGAAACCGCCGTCAGCACTGGAACCGAGTGCTGATGTACAAAAACCACGCTTTCAGCACTGGATTTACCAGTGCTCGGGGACAATTCAGCACTGGAAAACGAGTGCTGAAAAATCCCCAGCACTGGAAAACGAGTGCTGAAAAAAACTCAGCACTGGAAAACGAGTGCTAAAAAAAACTCAGCACAAGAAAACGAGTGCTGAAGTGTTTTCAGCACTGGAACGTTTTTTTACCAGTGCTGAGAGAAGAATAGTCGTAAGAAGTGCCGCATGGTCACTTGAACTTACGTACTTTGTGATTCATTTAGAATAAACAATAACCAACTTTATTCCGACACAATTTTGTCATTTTGTTCATTGTGTAATTGTATAATAGATATAGGTATGAGGGATGTGTTACAAATAAAGAACTTTATTTCTTTCTTTCTGGTCTGACATGCGTTCACCAGTTTATTTATGATTTTGTACACGATGCGTTGTGTAGACATAGTTGTAAGTTCACCGGTTTATTCGTAATTTTGAACACGATGTCTGTACATAGGTCCGTTTACCAGTTTATTAGTACCGTAGTATTATGCGAATATAAGTCTGACTACGTTTAGTTAGTTACTTCAGGGAGGTTTCTTTTGTAACCTTGGTTAATACGCAGTCTAATGCGTTTCAGTCAGATATGCGTACAATAGCCTTAGTTGGTATTTTGCTAACAACTTGTACTACTGTAAAGCTCATGATATTCATATGTAAGTAGTTTCAATCAAGTATTTTTTTCGTAAAATGACTAGTAACAATGCGTGTAATTCTGTTTAAGGCTTGTTTCCATGCGTTCTGTTTAAGGCTTGTTTTGTTGCCATATTTAACGTGCACGGTAATCATGCCAAATAAAGTGTTTGAAAATAGTATTGGTTCGTTCGCTAATCAGTATTTTGAAATTCAACATTTTGAAATTCAATAGGGAAGTAAAATTTGTAATTTCAGGTAGGCAAATGACTTCCCGGGTGTCTGGTAACTTGTCCGCAAACAATGGTATCTTCCAATGACGTTGCAGTTACCCTTTAGCCTCTGGCCCACGGGAAAATATTACTCAAAGTCGGTCGCGTCGATGATTTATAGTCAGAGCAGCGTCAGAGCACTTTACCCCGGTAATATAGAAATTGAAATCTGTCATAGATATACGCTATGGATAAATTTCAGTGAATAGTCCGCAAGTAAGTCACCGCCGTAACGTATCTCAGCACTAGTTTTCCAGTGCGAAATATTTGTCAGCACTCGGTTTCCAGTGCCGAAGCTTGTCTCAGCACTCGGTTTCCAGTGCTGACGTCGAGTTCTCCAGTGCTGAACTCCACTCAGCACTGGTTATCCAGTGCGGAACTAAACTCAGCACTGGTTTTCCAGTGCTGAACTAAACTCAGCACTGGTTTTCCAGTGCTGAACTAAACTCAGCACTGGTTTTCCAGTGCTGAAGCCACTTTCAGCACTGGAACCGAGTGCTGAAAAAGGAGAGCGTGGTTTTCGTAGTTTTGCTACAGAAACTGTATAGTACGGGTCAGTGATGGCGTGTACACACATACACCGTCACAAAATGTTACACATAATACATGACGTTTCCGTCTTTTGCATGTGCAAACCTCAGGGGTTGAAGTCCTAGGCAACACTGCACCACAGGCTGTTTTTCCAGACGGACCTAACCAATGCAATGACATCGAGTTAAACATGCATACAAAGGAAACAGTTATGTGAGGGGTGTGAAGGAGGCAGTTTACATAAGGGCCCATCAACCCTCTCTGAACCATGAAGGTGGTAGATTCCATCTTCCTGCCACCTTTGATTCACTCCTGACTTCATCACGTTTCCAAAAGTCAGTGCATTGAATCAAGGAGGTTATAACCTCCTTGATTTGATCAGGCATCTGATGAAGGTCGGCGTGATCTACTGAAGATTCATGGTGAGTGTTCCCTGTGAGTGTAAGGCAACAGATCGTTTCATGTATATGGTTATCCATATAAATTTTTTATTGTTGTGCAATTCCTTTGATCCATAACGTTACACATACAATTCATACACATTTCCGTTTCATGTGCATTTCATACACTAAGTTACACTATGTTGCAGCAAAATCATTTCTAATACTAGATTTCCACGACCTCATACCTTCGCCGACTGATGTTAGCCTTTTCGAGTGAATGCTCAGTATGTAAATAAGGTCCTCGATTGCATGAATTTCAAGTGATCCTTTTCTCTACACAAAACACAGCATTAAAGTAAAATCTTAGAAAAGAGGGCCATTGTAGCATTTCCTCATATATTATGTAAATGAGGCCATCATGATTTATGTCTGATAACGTCCACATTTGATTATCTCCCAAACGCCACAAGAATGAAATCCCATCATTTACCACTCTGGAATTATAGTATTTTTGTCATAAATTATGCAACTTAGGTATTCGTTTGCATAATTGATATCTATCAATATTCATCTCTTTCTCAGTTACATGTCACGTGTTTGACTACAATGGAATGCAAGGGTTTGCATACTTTTTCACATCACAGATCCTGATTTGCATGATTCTTATACGATCATGTAAATCATCACTCAAACTATGTACATCCCTACAAATCATGACGATCCGTCATCACCTTCTTGAGTTACTAGTATTCTCTTTCAAAGTTTAAAACAAACCCATACCTATACCTACACGAGTTCTCCCAAGAGTTATAAAAATAATCACTGTAAGAATATTTTTGCTTAATTGGTATAACTTTTATCTTTACTACAGAAAATAAGGCAAGTTGTCGGCAATGTATTTGCTTCAATTATGCCCTTTTTTTTCATAGTCGACATATCAATCAATTTTTATCAAACCTATACCTTCCAACAGGGAGAGCGTTAGATCGTAAGGCTGCTGTGTTTAAATGCCCGTGTGACCTCCCTGACCCCAAAACAGAGCCCTGCACCAGGCAAGTAAAGTATCACATGTGTCCTCCAGGGACGTCTCACAGGGACCCTGCTCCGGTAAACTAGGTCACCTGTCAGTGCAATTTAACCTGAATATATAGACTTAAAAATAGCAAATTGAAAGGGAATTGTAGACATTTCCTTATAAATTATGTTAATGAGGCCTTGTCATGCATGATTTTTGTCTGATATTGTTCACCTTTATTTAGCTTCCTAATGATACAAGAATGAAATTCCAATCATTTACTATTGTGGCATTGTCAATTAGTATTTTCTCATTAATTATGCAAAATAGGTAGCTATTAGCATTATTGGTATCTATCGATACCTCTCTTTTTCAGCTATATATGTCACATGTTTGAGAGTCCTATTTTGAAAGGCAGCAGATTTAAAAACTTTCCTTGCTGATTATGCAAATTAGCTCCTGATATGCATAATGAATATTCAATTATGTAAATCATTAATCGAGCTATCTACATACCATAAATCAAGACGATCCGTTGACCATAAGTCTAGTTATTCATGTCCAAAGGTCAAAACAAATAAATTAAAGACACCCGCTGCAGCTCCAAACAAGCCGCTAGAGGGCCCAAACGTGCACAACTTACTTCATGTGGCATGGACTATCTACCACACAAAAATTATGACCGTAGCACTTGCAGAAAATTTGACCTCAAACTTTGAAGCTACACTGCAGTACCCAAAGTACCCGCTAGGAGGCCCATCATCGAACTTGACCTTTCCCTTTAATAAATCTACCTATTCACTAAATATCATGCACAACCATCAACAGCTTCTCGAGTTATCCTGTCAACAAACAAATACGCATACATAAACAGCCCACTGCAGTACCACAGGAAAATGCCAGGTGACCCATTTTTGAACTTGAGCTTTGTTTTCACAATCTCTACGTACCCACCAAAAATCATGCAGATCCATCATCAATACGTCGAGTTATGTTGTCTACATACAAACACACTAACAAAAAAAGTCCACTGGAGCACTTTAGGAAAACGCCAGGTTAACCATTTTCGAACTTGACCTTTGTTCGCACAACCGCCACTTACCTACCAAAAATCAGCAAGATCCGTCAAAGGTCTCTCGACTTATGATCTCGACATACATACGGACCCACTTTACAGCTGGCGTAACCGATAACATAACCTTACCGCGAATGCATACATTCCCGGCGAAGGTAACTAGTACTAATATGACCAGATTGATATAGAATAACTGTTTCTTGCTATTTTATTCAGCAACTTGTCCAATAGTATAACCATGGCAGGTGCAGTTGTCAATATACTTTTTATTACTTCAATCCAAATATCAAACAAGCAAAATGTGGGCATACAGCTAAGTTGCTTAGGCTAGTACATTTTGTAAAACCATGAGACATGTAAAGTTACTATAAAGGAATTACAGGGAATTCTACTATAAAGGAAATTCTGGTAAAATATCACTTTAATATGACTCAAGTTCACTGTTGGCCAGTCAAAGCTCTGGTGCATCAGCTGATTACAAAGGCTTAATGACAAATCTTAGACATGCCCCCCTCCCTCAACAGATATTTGGACAGGTTTTTACAGGTATTCACATGAGTGAACTTAAAGTCAAGACTTGGTTCCTTGCTCCTGTGCTGAAGCTAGCAGTTCTGCCTCTGGTGTGCCCTGCATGACTATGTGCGTCTTCAGTCCTTGGTTTATCATCCTTGACTTCAGGCGCTTCTGTGCATACTGATATCGACACGGAACCCTGGAGAAACATTTCAAATTTTCACAAAGATGAATTTACCTAATATTCATGTACATGTATTTACTGCCCTAAGTAATTCATGGAAAATAAAAGAGTCAATCTGAAGATGCTGGACCTACCAGTATAGGAGTACTGTTGCCGTGAAAGATACCACGAGGGCATGGTAGGATCTTCTGGGATTGCCTACAGGAACACAAAAATTAACACATTAATAATCAAGCGAAGCATAAAAGATGAGGCTATTGGTTCACAATCACTTGGAACACTTAATACATATTGAAGATCAGCATGTTGTTCTTTTATTGCATTCAATGGAATCAGAGAACATTGATGCATGCATTATGCCAGTCAAATGAACAGATCAGTGATAGCCATATACACTCTGACAAACAAAATAACATGCATTCATTACAAATGAAACAAATAGTAATGTCTGCAAACTTGAGATGCTTTTCCAGCATATCTGTAATCTGAAAAATAACCCATACTTCTTTGTTACAATGGACAATGCTTACTTGTCCACAAGAAATATGCAAATCCCCCGACAGCTCCTCCTCCCATCCCGTACAGAAAAGAGTTCCGTGCACATGGGGTGTTCTGTATGAAATGCTTTGGTCCCTGCAATAAAGAGTAAGGTGAAACAAGGAAGTTTAAAAAAAAGCCCAACTGAGCATAATATACTGTTTTCAAGTATGGGAGCCAATAGACTTACATGGCAGCTTTGCTATAGACTAACATGGCAGCTTTGCTATAGACTTACATGGCAGCTTTGCTATAGACTAACATGGCAGCTTTGCTATAGACTAACATGGCAGCTTTGCTACAGCTCAGCCAAGCACGCTTACTCCTCTCGTTATGTGTGTTGGGTGCTTTTATATGTAGAGGTTTGAGGCCTGAGGATTATCCCTGAAGGTCCCCCATATATGTACACACATTACCCCCATCTGGACAAATGAAACCCCAACCAGTGGTGCTGATGGTGCTCGAACCTCCGCCCTCTGGATCCATGATATTATATTCGACCCATAAAGATATTATACAATGTATCAACATTGTATACAAATGTTACAGTGGCATTTCAAAATGGGGAAGGAAGGTTAAGCAAAAAAAGGTGTCACTCCTTTATCATGCGGTGAACTTCTCTTTGCCCAGGAAAGGGTTTTTCCTTTTAATTGCAATATACAAATTATGATAATGTTGCATATAATAGTAATGCACACTGGTACCGGTACTGTTAACAGCACCATATTACATATACTGTATAATGTTACAATCAATGATATAAAACATGTAGGATCGGGATGTGTGCAACCTTGGTGCAACCGAGGTTATTACAAGATTACTGTAAGCTAACAAAGGGTCAGTTACCTATAGTGAGGGCACTAAACTATTAAAACATTGATGTCCACCTCCACTAGACCCAGCTAGTCACCAGACACCCCCCCCCCCCTTCACAACCGGTACAGACAACAGAAAACCATTCCCAGCACAGAATAAGCGCCGCAGATTCATCAACAAGTTGATGTTGGCTGCCTGTAAAGTACAACTACAGAGCTTTGGAACATCCACACAAACCCACCATGACAGTTGAGTGAAATGGAATTCAACAATGAAGAGCGGTCTAAACTGGAGCAGTCCTACCTGACCGAAAATTCTACTCTACTCTACTCTACTCTAACCTCAAAGAAGAAGAAGTCATGATGTTTGCTTCACTCACCCAACTTTTCTCGGCGTCGTCGGACATTTTTCACAAACGACTTGTTTACAGGATTTGGTACTTAAATCTTTGACACAGACGCAGCGACACAGACATTCGCTTAATGTGTGCAAGGTCGAAACAAGGAGGTCGAATAACTGTTACATGTAAAACGCACGAGTCGACTTCCGCCTTACGTAAGGTCAATAGAGGTCACCACGTGTCAAAGGTCAGCGTGTTCAACATGGCGGCGGCGGGCGAACTTGGCCGAGACGCAGGTTTGTTGTGGTGGAATATATCAGTTGTCGAAGCTCATGGGTGTGTAATGTGGTGTTGCTCCATCAGTGATTTGATTTGAGAAACGACAGAACAGCATATAACCAATAAAGATTGCCTTTTAGGTGGTTTCTAACGTCACGACGCGACGGCTTCGTTTCTGCAATGAACCTCCTTGATAAAACCTACTTGGTTTATGAAGTCAGGTTCTCACACCAAGGAGGTTTATCATTTCGCACACTGAGTTAGCTGTTTGGCACCCCATTTTCTATTGGTTACATCCAGTATAGTTTATATCAGCAGCCCTTTGATCAGTCAGTGACAAGTGTAACCGTTTATCTCTTCAGGATGATGTGCAGCTTAATAATTCAACATCTTTAGTTCAAGATATGCCGTGCCACGTACCTGCAAAGCTGGTGTGTTACGCCGAATAGGGGTATACCGGCTAAATAGATATAGATACAGATGCATGATGTAACACTGATGATGTGGTCTTCTCCTCAGATATGGAAGTGGGACCACTAGAGGCCCAGGGAGCCACAGCAGGCTCGAGTGCATGCCTCCCGAGTGGAGTAGACCCCCTGGTGGAACACATGATCAGGAGGATCGCAGACAGTGAAGCACGGATTAAGAACCAGTCACGTGACGAGCCAGACCTCACTACTGAGCAGAAGATGGACATTGTGAGAGGCATCCTGGAAAAATCCCACCTGACTTTCCTGGAGAGGTTCTGGAAGTACCTGGCAGAGGAGGATCTGGAGTATTTCCAGAGGATGCAGAACTGTTATGAACTGGACTTCTACATGAAGGAGATCAGGAAAAGATTGGACAATGCAAAGAAAAAGACTGGAGTGAAGAACAGAAGATATGAAGCCATGCAGAGAATGCTGCAGGACGGCTCCTACTTTAGTGAGGAAGAGATGAGACAGAGAGACCCACTGTTGTATGAACAGAACATCGGACAGTTCCTGGACCCAGAAGAGAAGAACGAGAGGTCAGCTGATCCAGACATGTCCTTATCACAACTGATCATGGGACAGATAGAGGAGAAGATAATCGAGAGCAAGCTTGCTTGGCAGATGGAGAGGGAGGATGACATGTTTGAGGAGGAGGAGGACAGTGATGAGGAGGAAGAGGACCAGGAAGGTAATGGTCAGTATCTCTTGCTATTAGAATGTTTCTCTTGTCAGATAAGGGTCTGACATCTTGTTCAATTTTACAGGTCTCTTATTTGAAATGAAAATGATGCTTTTCCTACACAATGTACTATGGTCACATCATGCATAATATATATGGTATGTATATATTATAGTCTTATCATTACAACATTTTGCATCAGCAAAAGAATGTTACTGCCAGTTACGAGAACATTCTTTGAACAGTGACTAGAAAATGGTAGCGAAAATACGCACCTCCAAATTTTCGACGACTCCTGTCCGTCTTGTTCACGGAGTGGCCTAGTCTCGCGAGAACACGAGACTAGGCCGAGACTTGTGACGATCTTGGTATTTTCGCTACCATTTTCTAGTCACTGTTCGAAGAATGTTCTCGTAACTGTCAAGAAAACGTGACTGATGAATTTATTCAATGTTACTGCCATAGTTACTTCACATATAAAGCATAGGCCAATGGCAGGAGAGGGAAAAAATCCCTTCAATTTGCTTGCAGTATCAGACATGTTCCAAATAGTAGGACTTCCAATCAATTTTGGTGTTCCTGTTTGTAAGTGGCATTTTTGGCTGATAAGGATTTGTTTTACTTAAACTGATCTGTTGTGTGTGCATTACTCGGTAGAAAACGCTGGTGATGCTGGTGAGAAGGTCCCGTCCGCAGCAGAACAGGCCATCCTGAAGGCAGAGTTCCTCCACACCATGCAGGAGAGGTTCCTTCAAGGCGACGATGAAGAATTTGACTACAGGTATGATGTACAGCCTTTGAGAATATTCATTGATCAAAGGATCATACCTACAGGTGCAGTTATAATGGTGTTTCATCGATACTACCATGATAGCTTTACTGCATGCAGTTTGGGTTTAATGTCATGATGGAAAATGTTTTGCAATGGCGCTATTTTATCATTTTATCAGACCCTCCTTGTTTAGCCCCTCTATTTGGCTTTTTTGTGTGCTGGTATAGAAAATCAGCATTTCATCTATTCCTGTTTGTTCTGTTTGTTCAAGGAGGTTTCCTATTTTAACCTCCTTCGTTTGTTGCAGTACTGTGGATGACAATGCAGACTATGACAATGTGGTGCTGCGTGGTCAGGATGAAGAGGAGAGGTACTTTGATGATGAGGACCCATGTGATGTGGAAGACATGGATGAAGATGATGGTGCTTGTCTTGTCACATCAGAGTCAAAGAGTATGGACCAGGGCACAGTAAAGGGTCAAGGAAAGGACAGCAGTCTTGAAAATACAGTGTCACACGAAACAGGTGATATGGATGAGAGATGAAGGAAGCAATAGTGTCTTTGTTTCTCTTTTTTTAAGACAAGAGGTCTGTAAAAAAATGTATCATGTCTCTCATGATCCACCGCAATGAACTGAGCAAACCTGTAATACTGGTACATCATTGGGCAATAAGAGCCACAGTGAATATGATGTGTAACATTACATGTGATAGTACCTAGGGATTAAAGGGATTTATCTTCAACTGGCTCCTTCATACCTTAAGGAATTTTTCTTCTGTGTCAACATTACTTGTTACTTGGCCTAGTTATTTGTTCATAACAGAGACATGAGGTGATTGCCACTTTTATGAACTTATTTGTTCAATGTCACTTTATTATTACAAATGTACAAAGAAACTAGTGACAACCTTTCAAAGATGTTCCCAAAATTTTATTCTTTGACGTAATATATAGTCATCCTGAAAATGTTACATGTGACCAGTCATGTCCACATGAATGCTACATTGACTACCATACAATCACTCTGTAGACACATATCCATAGGGGAAGGGAAAAAAAGAGAAATTTAAAGTACATCAAGTCAACACTATTACCCAACACATCACCAGTCCACACAAGTAACGTCATGTTTCTCCACAGTGACACTCATACCACAAGTAGCACCTTTTTAGCCTCAAAGTATTTTTGCAGAAAAAAAGAATTTCTGGTATATTTGGTGCCACATTATCAAAGGTGTGTTTGTGACATATTCAGCTGTTGGCAGTGTGTCGGTTCCTTGCATGTCAAGATATTAAATATGTCAGTCAAACAGTGTGTTAATCATGACACTTATGGTAGAACGGGTCACTACAAAGGACAGGGTTTAAGCATCTCCATATCCAGGGCTTAAACTTTACATATTGAATATTTGTACATCTACATGTATAAGAACAGATGAGGGCATGACTGGAGTAGATTTCTATCATATACTAGTAGATGACAGCAATGCATAAGAGCATGCCTGCTTTTAAAATTTTTGCTACAAGCATAATAACTATCATGTAAATGGTGCATGTAATCCAAATTGGGAGCATTATTCCTTTTACCCAATATTCCATAGATCTTTTGTATCAGCAGTTAATCCTGTTTTCATTGCAAACACAAACAAGGGTAGTCAAATATTCACATGTCTATTTTTTGAGGATCCAGTGTTCAATTATTGTTTGAGAACCATCAAGAAAATGGGGCAGTTTACTTTTATACCACAAAGTCCCAACAGATGTGTCCCAGCCGTTAGTCACTTGCAGTACGTATTGCCATGTTATTACATGAGAAGCACCTGTGTCAAGGTAATCTCTCACAAATGGCACTGTTCTTTGCGTGCTCAGTACAACCTCCCATAATTCTGGTACAGTATTCAACCTGCTCACTTATAATACGTGTACCCACTAGTAATTATGGAAATTTCATACCTCAGTTGCTCTTCTGTTAGAGTGCATCTTTCTTTATTCATGTTTAGCACTCTAGCACTCTTGTGGGTAAGAGCATTCAGACTATCATTTTGAATAAGACAAAACATATGACGTATCTGGTCTTTACATTATTGATTTTTTTCCTAGGACTGTTCTAAGGAAATCAGCAAACAAGAAAATACACTTTTAGATACAGGGTTACAAAACCCCTTATTCTATGACTGAAAAAACCCTACTGCTACTTAGGGTAGTAGACACACAAATAAATAATACAAATATGTACACTAACGATGTTGCCTCCATGATTGTCTACAAAAGCCATGCAAGTGACAGTTCCATAGGATACCTGGCATGAACCTAAAGCTGCACTGCCAGATTGTACTTAGAATTCCTAGCAAATTGAATGGATAACAGAAAATCATTCCTTTCAGTAGAGATCTTAGCACATGTGTAGTAATCCTCATTTTCCTCTTTCTGTGACATATCTTCCTATCCAACAAATTGCTGTCAAGATTTTGCATCATTTCTCAAGCGACCATCATTGTATGACCGGTATGAGAATAACTTTCTCTCCAATGATTTGTGAAAATATGGATTTTTGTATGAAAAAATGTTGGTTGCATCCCTCTTATCATGGGTCTATGTATGTAAATCTTGAAGTTGACTAATTCGTGTGTTTTTAAGTTCACGGCTTTTTCACTGACCTCTCCCTGCAAATTTAAACATTTTGTTCCGTCTTCCATTGCTACTACTACTGTTTCAAACTCAAAGATAACACGAAGTCTTGATTTTCACATTACCATTAAATCTAAGTGCCATGAACTTTAAATGAATTTACAGGTGATAGTATGAATAGGTTGGTTCTTATCAATATGAATGAATTGGGGTAGGAAATCCTGACTTCTAGCATTGTATAAACATAAGCACAGTCATTACATTTTGAGTTTGTTTACAGTAAAATGTTATTATTTTCTGACAGTCTGTTTTGGTGAGCTCTCATGAATTGCAATGTTGTTATGTGAACAACAGCAACACAAAGAGTCTTGCTACAATGCCCATTACATTAGCCCCTTGGAGAAAGGTAGAAATTCTAGTTGACCTTAGCGGAGAAGACTTCCCATATGCTTATTGTACGTTAGTGTTGTCATAAGTTACTACCTGAAATGTCCTTATTAAGTGGACTTATTGAACCCTGTGAGGAGGTAAGAGGTCATTAGAGTCAAACCTTACAAAAGTTGCCAGTTGTTGGTTATAAAGTAGGAGGTAAGCCTGAACTCTTGCCATAGGCATGATCTTTAGAGGCAAGAAGAATCGACATAAATTCACCTACAATGTTCAAATCACATCTTCTGGCACAAGTCGTGATCAAATAACAGAATGTGGTTTTGAATTTGGTTGGATCTATCAACGTTAGCTGGGTGGTAATGACCAAGATGCGCAGTATAACGCATTTCGTATAACTCAAATGATAATGTGTGACAGCCAAATACAAATCATAATACGTAACAAACCTCAGAAGCAGTAGTGTCCAATGAATTTAAAAATTGATAAAACAAAATGTAGTATACTAGTAGTAACACATTGATTAATGGCCAGTTTGAAGCTCTGGCTGTGAGAAGTTTATCAATGGTAAGTGCAGACAATGTTTTCAAGCACAGCCATTTAAACTGAGAAAGGAAATCTTTATCCTGATTAGCAGACTGAAATGACGTCCTGACTCTAACAAAGAATCAACCCTGTTGGTTCTGTCCAACTTCTTTTCAATGCCTAAATGAGGGCTGCAAAGGGGGATTCCTTTGGCAGGAGTTCAGGTAACCTCGTGGTTGACCCTGCTATTATATATGCGGTCTCTCCGGCTCGGGTTCCTTGATGGAGTTCTGCAGAGCTGCAGGAGTCAACCATTCCTTGGGCAAGCATCTTTGGAGGAACGGTATGCAGGAGCTGACATAGGCTAGGCGGTTGATCCAAGAAGGGATCTCCTTTCCTACTAAGATCTGCAGAAAATGGATAAAACATTGTTTTTAATTGTGACATGGAATAATGATACCGGAAAGCATGCAAGCACTAGTGACTTATCCAAGATGGCCTTTTCATCTGAGCTTGGGACATGGACTTGACAGTTGTTGATCTTTATGCATACTAGAGTGACCTTCATAACTCAATTCCAATCAAGAATGTTGCACATTGCATTTCAAGAAATCTTACGAATAAGCAAATCATAATTCATATACTTGGTCCTCTTAAAGCTACAACTGTGATATCTCTTGGTTTAGGGCCAGTGTCATCAGTTTGAACTGTATCAAATCATGCAGTGTTACTTCAAAGATGATCCAGGCAGTAGTAAGGGCCTTTATTTGTGCCATCTTATGGAGAGATCACTGTAGCCCATTTACGAGCCTGAGGCAAAAACTGGTACATTTCCCAGTTTTCTTTGAAATTGTAATAGGAGAGAAGTCTTCATTAGTAGCTTTTAAACTCATGTCTTTCTGAATTATGCATACCTTGAGGGATTTTGATGTTGCATTACTAGATCACATGGTTGCCTGTCCAGAAATCTAAGGCACCTACATTAGGTTAAATTGATGTTTACCTGGATCTAACATGCACTGGTCCATGTACAGGGTTTATAGGTTAATCATTTGGATTTTTGTTTGCTGTATTTACTGTGCCACCTTTGAGATGCAAAGTACAATGGTTTCTAAAGATTTTAGTGTGATCCGTACTTCCTAAAATCTGTGGTGCAGGTAGAATTTGTCTGGTGGTGGTGATTTACAACATTACTAGTAACTGTACCAGTGCAGGTGCACAGAAAAAAATGGATTTCCAGCCCTTCTGTTACGGATAGAAATAACCTGTTGCTCCTGTGGGAGCAGGCTGACCTGTACTATGGCCGCTGAGAAGTGATTACAGTTCCTGTTCATCAGGTGGTACTTGTCTCCACGGAACTCCTTCCCAAGCTCCTCCAGGATCTTGTGGATGTCTTCCTCCGTGAAGTCTGTGGTTCCTAGGTGGATGGACTCCCTGTATAACAGAGGATATCAATATGGACAAGACCTGAATATCATTGGTAGATTGTTAATTCATCGTGTACGTAAATCATGCTCTAAATCTAAAAGGGGAGATAAACCATTGATTTATGTAAGTAAAGATGTGTATAAGGGAGAGGTGCTGTAGTTCCATGCATGTTCTTGTCTTTTGAATCTGAATCAAACTGCAGTAGTGATTTTAAACACTCACCTGAAGCGAAAGGTTTCTCCTAGTTCTTCAGCATTAGCTGGGGTGATTTCAAAGATTCCAGTGAATGGAAATGGATGTCCACCATAGGCAAATTCTGAATAGATAGGTAGAAATGCTAATAAGTAAATTGGTTAATGTAAAACCCAACAGCACATGCAAACAAAATAGTATAAAATTTAATGTATAACACTTAAAGCACCAATATGTCTGGTACACAGTTTGTGGGATGGAGTTACTGTTCAGCAGTAAGTCTGCTGTACCTCAACTGTGCAGTACATGTGGCAGGGCTCAAAGTAACTTGGTGCATGTGCACTTTTGTGCTCCCAGAATTGGAGCTATGTACCTAATCTTTTTACTGTGGGTGCACAAGTGCACCTTTTTTTGTAGGCTGTAGGGTAAAGGTACTGTACTAGTATGAAGACTATTCTTAAAATTCATGTATCAGAAAAAGCAATATAACATTTATTGTACTTTGTTTGATCTGTTTCATGTTTAAAAAGTGTTTTGAAGTTAGCTATAGAATATCAGATTGAAGTTCTTAAGAGAGGCAGTATTGTTTGCACATGTAATTGCATTTTGTTGACATTCGACAGTGTACTTTATTTCATGTTGTGCACCCAAAATATTTCTGTGCACCTACCTTTTTAGTTTAGGTGCACCTATTCGCAAAAATGAATTTCGAGCCCTGTGTGGAAACTACCACCAATGGTCCTACACGCCCATTGTTTTCTTTTTTTTCCCAATATGATTTTAGAGCCAGATAAAGCTGATGGTAAATTTTTCAGTTGGTATCACTTTTTGAGGGTCTATCAGCACATAGTATTCTTTGTGTTGCATATTTTAGATTTTTAGATATACATGGGTGAACCCTTTTTCAAACATACACAATTCTAGATATACATGGGTGAACCCTTTTTCAAACATACACATGTAATCATCTGCATGACTGGATATAAACCCAATGTACACGTACCTGCAAGCGTAATACGGTATCTAAACGCATTAGATTGCTACATAAATTCACTGGTCGCTCTCTGACAACAGGCAATATCCCTCAGACCATATCACCACATCAGACTTCCTGTATCTCCCCTCATTAAATGAACTGTCTGTTTTACTGAAATATCCATCTAGGGTCTGACTATCAACTGTCCATTATCAGAATAGTCATCCATTAGGCAGAATGCAGCAGGTCATCTCAGGTCACCTTGATGACCTTCCTGTGGTAGTCAGCCTGGAGCAGTTTGAATGGCACACATAGGGTGGTGGCAAGATCTCAATGACACACATGCATGTAAATGTGCAGTCTACTGACTAGCATTATAGAACCATTCTCAGTGTACTTGTGGTGTTTGATACATGTATCAGACCTCTAGGTATCCAGGCTGTGAAGCCTCACTGATCCTGCTTCATATGGATGATTCTGTGCAAGGAGGTTGCCCTTGCCCTGTGGTGTTACTGTATCATGAATCATGACAAAATCATCATGATCACACAATAGCAGACAGCCCATCGCATTAGGCAACCCATCTAATCATGTGTGTCAGACCAGCAACCATTCATACATAATTTACAACGTTTTCCAAACAAGGAACAAAGATGACTGCTCATACCTCTGCCGTTGACTTCAACACCTGTATGAAAGACACCCAGTCCCATGGGTGATGTGTAGTCATTGATCCAGTACTGGAACAGAAAAAGTGTTACAACTTGGTTAGATGTAAAGGTCACAGGAATAGCATATCCATCATGTGCCTATAAGAGTCAGAGTCCACTAGAACATATTCAGCACTGTGTTTTCATTCCTATAACAGCCTACTAGATTTCTGGCTTCACATGTGTATAGATGGGATAATATTATTCAAATGTAATATTACATCACCATTTAATCTGCTTCATTTACAAGTCATCAATCACAGAGCTGATACCAGCAGGGGAACAAGTACAACACACTAGGAGGTGAATAATGTGCCTAATTAGGCGAGGGAAGCCGGACAAGTTGACTAGTGGAGTGATATGTGATAGTTGGAATGAGCTTCTTGGTGATAGTATTCTGATTCATGAGCTTATCTCTCTAGAGCTGTACGATCATCCATAACGTTACCCCACAATATAAAGCACCCTGCTGCTTCTCGTCAATACAAAACATGTACTATAACAAAGAAACGCAGAACCTTTGACGGATGACCTACATTTATCGGGTACATTCAGCCGTCCTGTTCACATCCGTGTACGACCATTACCCAAATAAAGCTCACTACTCAATCACTGAATCAGTGAAAGTTTCGTTACGTGTTTCCATAAACGTTGCTTTGATCTCTCCGCGATGTGGACACATCAATGTGCACATTAATTCACACCACCCGATTCTAGATCGAAGGCTATGTTTCACATTGTTAGCCACGTACAGCGGCGATCTGATGGAGAAAATAGACGTAAAACACCCTTCATGAACAGTCGGCTACACGTACTTACCATGTCGTATACATTTAGAATAACAGGAACTCCCGCCATATTCTCCATTCCAAAGCTTTTCTCAGTCTACTTCTTGATTTCACCGAATCCCTGGGGTCACTACAGAGTTCAGTCGTATGTTCCAGTTCAATATTGCCACACCAACAGTTGCCACACGCGTCAAAACCGCACTGAAGTCCTTCTGACAGCAAAAGTTCTCTTCATGTTTCCACCTCCACCGGCACCTGAGACGCCACTTCCGGGTTTCTGCCAACCGCTCCCGCCTACGCTTTGGGCGCGAATTCCTTGAGAGATATTTCTGGTTGTGCCACCGTATATAAAATTTCTTCTGGAATAGCAATAAACACCAAATACCACCGCTTTGAGCACAGAAGTCCTTCCTTTTGGTGGCTTCTTTTCTAGGAGTACGTTCAAGTTGTGTTCTGAATGACGTCACCACGTGCGCAAATATGTTGTGCGCAGATTGGGTCTATAAAGGTCAACGCGCCAAATTAGGGCAGCTGCGTTTTGAAATATTGCCGCTAGGAGCGCTGTGAGTCTGATAAGCGTCTGTCAGGGATTCATTTCTCTTTAATAGCAGGGCAATCATGGCAATCTAATCCAAGAATATCTTTTCGTAGGAAAAAAAAATTAAATAGATCTAAAACATGGTTAACTACATTTATCTCTGAGACTTATCATCACCCAAGCATTAGGTTTAATATTTTGTAATTGAAAAGGAGTATTTTGAATAGCTCTTGCATAATTACTGGCATCATTATACAGTATACTACTAGTGTGACAGTGGGGATCAACCTCCACTAACTGACCAGTCTAACTGGTCCGGACCTTTTAGCCTAGTGGTTAGCGCGTTGATTTCCCAAGCCGTGCGGATCGGGATAGCAGGGGGTTCTAATCTCGGGAGCGGCGTACTCGCCCCTTTGGGTTTTTACAGTAGTTCCCACACCGGCCCTGTGAGTAAGTTTTTACACTAGCACAAAGAAAAACTGTTATGCCATTTTAATTCATTCCAAGGTAACAAACAGTTAACTAATCTACACCAGAGCAGAAGACCCTTTTTTCTTCCATGTCATACACACTCAAATCTACCAGTAAATATCATTCCTTATATACAAAACAACTGAATCAATTCATGATCACTTTTCCCTTGACAGCACAACTAAAACTTCCAGTGGTCAGAGAAGATTCACCAACAGAACCACATTACTTTTGAACACTCTTCCAATTAAACTGTATTATGGTCAAATTCCACATTCTGTATTGTCTCATCAGCTGAGCCAGCTCTTTGTTCTAGCCACTGGCTTGTTGGGCAGCCCTGGCTGTATATACATGTACATCCAAAGCCAAACCAATGTCCTTGGCCAGACCAACAAATAATTAGATAGATAAATAAAAAAGCTCTTTGACACAAATAAGGAGTACACTCTGGTCCATCTTTTGGTGCTTAATTTATTTCATTCCTTGAGAAATTAAGTTCTAGTGGAATCAAGAACAGTTCTTAAGAGCTTGATACTAAAACTTGTGTGTGGATGATAACATATGCATCCGAAATGTACCTCAAACTTGTGGGGCACCTTTGTGGCCCAATATTGCTGTTTTATTCTAAATCAAACTACAAACAAAAATGCACCTGCTCAATACTCTTACCTGGGAAATTCCTTTTTCTCTTCCTCCTAAGATTGAATCAACCTCACTACAGTGTCTGGATGAGCATACTGACGTATGACTTTATAAATCATCTAAAGGATGAGAATATATAGGTTGGAGCGGGAAAGAAAACCCCATGTCTCACATGCTCCTTTCTTCCTCCATATTAAATGTGACAGTTATCTTGGTGATATGTGGCACTGTGAAGAATTCACAAAATTGTTAGGTGCTGACATAGTTCATATGATTTTATCAATAACAGTACTGTATACTTAACTATAAAATATGCAGTTAACTTTCGTCATGAAGCAGGAGCAGCAGAAGCAGTTTTTGAACACACAACACAAGCAAAGCATGTCTCCCTGTGCACAGTTCTAGGACTAACATGAATCAGAGATTTATACATTAACTGTAATTGAAATATGAACAGCATTACCATTTGGAGTTATCTGTGTATGTGCCATGGGCCTTGAAACAAGTCAATAAACTTCAATGAAGCAAAAACTATATCAGGCCCACAAAAAAAAGGAAATGGTTGAAAATTACATCATCTTGCAGCGTTAAGTATACTTTGAAATCAAACAATTCTCAACATGTTTTATGATACCTTTTATCTTACAGTAATTTCATATATGGGAATCATTTGTAGCACAAAAACTTAAAAGATATGCACACAAATTTACAGATATTTCACACAAAATAGCTGTTAGTTTTACGTGACTGCAAACAGTCATAAATCTGAACCATCAGCGTCAGTCTTGCTGACCATCGGTGTCGGACCAGCCTGACCCCCTCTGTCCTGCTTGCTCCCTTTGTCTAACACCTGGTCCACAATGGGAGTACTCTTGTCAGAGTGGGAGTCCTCAATGCTGTGTGTCATGGCTGACAGCTCAGACTGAAGAAGTCCTGTACCATACACCAGGGCCTCAGACGAACTCGAATGGTTGCCATGGTAACTAGATGCCCCTGTTGCCATGGAAGCTATTGCCTCTGGCTGGGCAACCACCACTACATTTGCTGTGGAAGACTGCGACAGTGTAGAACTCTGTGACAATCCTATAAAGGTGCCAATAGAAAGACAAACAATGATTTTCCAAGCATCATGAACCTGCCATAACGTACAAGTAATGACACATGCTTTTTCCTAACAGGCAAAAAGATACATGTTTTTCATTATAGTAGTACATAATCCATTGAGCAGCATCCTTCTTTAAATATGCTTGTTGCCTTAGCTGTGTACAGCTGTATGATCCTGAACTATCCATGTGTATTGTATCAAGATTATCTAGTCAATACTTCAGAGCAAAAGTTGCTACCTTGTGCCTCTGCTGCCATGAGGTTGTGAGAGAGACAGAGCTGATCAGCCTCCTGACTCTTGTCTGGCAGCTGAGTGGTGACTGTCACAATGTTGTCACTGCTGGGGTGGCTGAACACAGCGCTGTCCTCGGCAGACTCAGAACCATCGAGCCCTGCAGGACATTAGTAAATGTAGTTTTGCTCCAACTAGCAAACAGCTCTTGCATGAGGCAAAGCAAATGATTTCTGTTGGGATCAGGATGATTCGGCCCTTTACCAACTCGGCCTAACACCCTGTTCACCTCGGCCAGGGTCAGGGCTAGGGTGTTGGGCTGAGTTGACCAGGGTGTTGAGTAAGTTGGTGGAGTTGCGGTATGCCTAAACACCTCACCCGACCTCATCCGACCTCACCCGACCTCATCCAAGTCTAAAATGCAGTGTATACGGAGTAGGGACATTATTTGACGTTCAGGATACGTTGAATATGCAATTATGAATGCAATACAAGCAGCAAACTCTAAGTATTTACCAGTTTTTATAAGTTTCTACGCTCGTTTTCAAGATAGAAGATTTTTGGCCGCCATATTGGATCATGCCACTGTTGGGGTCTACATGGGGAAGTTCTTCATACCTTTTTTATTTATTTTTGTCCGACAGGACGATAAGACGGTGGGTACTTATTACCTTTTCATCACAATCCACTCGTAATAACTGTACACAATAACTGTACACAGTAACTGTACACAGTAACTGTACACAAAGTGTTTTTCAGCCTTGAATGCACGCACGTAGTGTGTAGTCAATTGCGCCGGCCGTCTTGACCTCCCTTCACTTATAAAAACTGGCAAATACTTAGAGTTTTCTGCTTGTTTTGCATTCATAATTGCATATTTAACGTATCCAGAACGTCAAATAATGTCCCTGCCCCGTATACACTGCATTTCAGACTCGGATGAGGTCGGGTGAGGTCGGATGAGGTCGGGTGAGGTGTTTAGGCATACCCGTGGAGTTGGTCTGATTAGACACGGGCCAAGTTGGTAAAGGGCTGAAGCATCCGAAATTCTTTCTGTTTGTCATCACACACTGGAGCATATCCCTACCCTTAGTTACAGGTGTCGTTGGCTCTTTAAAGAACCTAAAGTGTAGTTGAGCCTTCTTTTTGTCAAGTCACTATAACACTACTGAGAATTAAATTTGACAATGTCATCTTGACATTCCAGTATGAAATAAAAAAATGTAGAGTAGAAAGAGCCAGTTCCCCCACCCTGTATCCCCAGGATGTCCTCAGTCTGCCTGAGGCCCAGGCTGAGTCCCATGTCCTCAGACACTGTCCGCTGGCCTAACAGCTCACCAGACTCCATCTCTCCCGCCTGGATGGCAAACAACTGGGGAGAGAAGGGAATATTGATATTTCTGCATTGACTAAAAGACACATATTGCCACGGTCCCCCTGAAAGAAACAACAGATGGCAGGACACCAATACAACTTTACTAGTAGACAAACACAGAGTCAAACTATAAAGTGGTCTTCAAACATGGCCAAATCAGGGATCACAAGAAAGACATAATTAGGGAAGGTCAATGGGAAAAAGGCAAGGGAACAGAAAAAGTGTCCCCAATGGCCAGGAGAATATTGTGCTGACAGGCATTTATAGCCTGCTACATACAAGTCTAGCAGCATCATATATCATGTTTGTGGCCAGCACATCTTCAAGTGATATTACAGTGTAACCACAGACACACCTGGTGTTTTCTTCTATGAGTATTACGGCTGCCACTCTGGGTAAACTGCTTCCCGCACACCTCACAGGCATATTGACGCTCTCCTGAGAATGATCAAATGACAAAGTTACACTGAATTCAGTCATTGGTCAAAATGAATTCTAGTAATGGAATTTGAATATAGCACTGGACAGATACTGATATCTGTGAATAAGAAAAAAGAGTTGGGACAGTTGAACAGCTGAAGAGGTTAAACAGAGGAGAAGATTATACAAACAGTAGGAAGATTCATAAGAATTTTCTTTATTACCAACTCAACAAAACAGATTCCCTGTTTTCTTTAATCAAAACATTTTTCCTGAAATGAAGATGTCCTACCTGTGTGTGTGTTCTGGTGCTTCTTGAGGCTGGAGTACTCTGTGAACCGTTTGTTACAGCCCTGATGCTGACACGCAAAGGGCCGCTCGCCTGTATGTACATAACAAATAAACTACAGATAACTCTTCTAACTTTGGGCACTAGACACATCTGAAAAAATTCCTCAGCCCAATGAGGTTATATCCTTGCTTAGTCCTTGCAATTGTCTTAGACAAATCAATATACATATTATATAACAACACCACAAAGTGGTTACAAAACACTTACTAAGTAGAGTGCAAGTGGTGTCTTACCTGTGTGGGTGCGCATGTGATTGCGCAGATTCTGTGCTGTTGTAAAGGCCTTGCCACACCCCTCCTCTGTACACCTGAAGGGTCTCTCCCCCGTGTGTGTCCTCACATGAACCCGAAGTCTCTGCGGTGTGTAGAAGGTGCTGTCGCAGCCCTCTGCTGGGCACCTGTACTGACGCTCACCACTACAGGGATGGATAACAATCATGTTTTTTTGCAATCGTCATTTGGCAACAACTATGTGATGTGAAAATTGGTATTGAAATGTTATCTTAATAGCGAGTTAGTTTAGTGCGCTAATTAGAAAGAATGGTCCAACTTGGCAAAAAAAAGACCATCTTCTTAAAGGCAAAGCAGTCATCCTCGGTGAAGCATGGGGCTTTTTCAAGTAGCTAGTGGTCGTGTTACAGCTTCGCTACAGCTCTTATTTTCAGCCAAGCACACAGGGTCACCCCTACTCTTCTTTGTAAGTGTGTTGGGTTCTTTTAAGTGTTAATGTTTGACGCTTGAGGCAAACAACTAAAGCTCCCTCATACACAGGGACACTGGCTTTACGCCCCCCTCGGAAATGACCATGTGAATCTTTTCCATTTGTGTCCAGACTCGGACGTGAACTCGGGCCACTGGTTTTGCGGGATATGGCAAGTAGCAGAGTGTGCAGAGTCTGCAGACCTACCTAAGACATTTCAAAGAAACAATGTTACCTATTTGACAGAAATTGGGAGACAAGAATACATGTCGTACGTGTGAGTCTTCATGTGGTACTTGAGATGCGCAGGCCAGGTGAAGGTTCTGTCACATCCCACCACCTGACACTTGAGAAGCCTCTCTCCTGTATGGGACATCTCATGGTACTTCAGGTGACTGGAGGAGGTGAACTTCTTCCCACAAAACTCATGGCTACAGGCATGCACAGGTTTAGCTGGTGGCAAGGTGAGAGGAAATACAGTAGTTATAAAGCTGCATCTCATGTAAGGTTTATACATAGCAATAAATTGTAAACAAAAAAGTACTACAATGTTGTCTGCATTTGTTGTCAACTACTTACATTAGTTACAATATAAAAATAATCATATGGCAATGACCTGTTTTCCATTTTTTATTTATTTATCCACTTGCATGTATTTAAAATTCCATTTAAAAGTCCCCGTCTTTCTCCATTCCACTTATTGTAGTAAAAAACAAAGCTACTATTACCGGCAGGTTTTGGTAAGGCGGCCATGTACTGTGTGTTGGACATTTGGCCAGCCTGAGCCATGGCCTGAATCCTGAGTAAAGCTGCCATATTTGCATGATGACTGTCTGTTAGATTGTCAGATGATTTTTGTAGCCCAGAGTTCAGAACCACCAGAGGGTTAGGAAGGTTCACCACTACCAGTCCAGTGTTCATGTCCACCACTTGTACAGGGGACGACTGTTCTCTCACCCCAACTGTTGCATACACAGTGTCCTCCACTTTGGTTGGCTGGTCCACAGCATCGTCAACTACACTGTCATTGGATAACACAGCCTCCCTACACAGGACTACTTTTTCTTCCTCCTGAGCAGGAAGGGTGGTGGCAATGGACGTAGCTCCGAACTCTGTAACTGAACTGCTCGCAGCTTGTAGTGAACTCTGGGTAAACTGGGGATCTAAACAGTCAAATCCTGTTTGCTCTTGGTTCCCTGATGCTCCATCAGCAAGGCTGCTCAGGGTCCTGATTGTAAACTGGTGCATTTTCTGTCCTTCTGTAGACAGCACAATTTGAACACCCTTTTCACCATCTCCTTCTTCAACAGTTACATTGTCCTTTTCCGCAGGTTCTTGTGTTTCCATTGCTTTAAATAAGCATTGACTGAATGAGTACTGTATAGAAGAAAAACACAAATCAACAGTTGGCTATTTTAACCTCCTTGGTACCATTGACTGATTCAATGTCACTTTTAGGCGTAATGTTATAAAGGAAATACATGTACCTGCACATTGTTAACTGAGGAAAGAACTTGTGACATTGCATACAGTCTGAGATTCAATGAACTGCCATTGGAAAAAAAGTCCTTTATCGAATCTTTATCAAATTTTTATCTTTTTATTGTCAAATGCAATAGTACATTACAGCGACTCTCAAGGCAGCGTAGCTGATATTTGAGAGTCAACAAATTTAATTTATCAAATTCAAAGTCACCTTTGGCCAATAACCAATCCCTTAGTGTTGGTACACTTCAGATGCTAGGTAGTCCAGTCTATTGCAAATTTCAAATCCAATGACAGATATATGTCCTTGGCTATATAATGTCCTTGATATATTATATCATTATGCTCTGAGACTAGATTAATTCATTGATTGATTGATTGAGACTGTCTTGAAATGTAAACTGATGGATAATGATGGATAGGAGGTCATCTGATGGAACATTGTACCTTGGTCACCCACTTCTTTATTCTTCAACACAGGCCTTAGACGGGCAAGGATGTTAAATAAGATCATATAACCTCCACATTGCCATACTTGAGAGACGGAATGGCATTGATTTCAAACCTTTTGATTTCAGCAATGAGGTTTTCGGAAGAACCTCCTTGATTTCAACAAGGAGGTTAAAATCCTTGATTTCAACAATTCAAACCCACTAAAATGGTTGATCCATCATCACCAACTTTCTCACAGAGTTTTTACACTATTAAACCTCTTTGCTCCATTAATGATTAAAGCATAACTCTATTGAAAAATACTGATCAGGAATGTGACCATCCATCATCACATTTCTAAACGCCAGTGTCCATTCCCAATACTTACCACAAATCAAAAACAATCACGAAAACATACTGCCCCAGTCCGTGTTGGTCTGAATGGCACGTGGAAAGTCAGTTTCGCTCCAAAATTCGAGGGAGCTGGACAACTATTATGGGCTGCCAGAATATTATGGAGTACCGCAAGGGTGGGAGGGCAAGTCCACTGTGCAGGGTATGAAATTTGTATCACTCCGCCAGTAACGAGGTTGTTTTCGTGAGGCCAAATGAAACGTTATTTGTTTAATCGGAAATGTCGCGGATGGCTTATAGTGCTTCTGATCATACCTTTTAGGGTATAAGTGGTCAAACATTAGACAAATCCTTGTCAGAAACCAAGTGCTACTTCTCGAGACTGCCCAATTACCGATTGTTTTTGATGGTAAACACTTCAAAACACCCTGTTGGAGGCAGATTCAAATGCGTGTTTCAAGCAAGCCAGGATATAAATGTCTGATTCAGTGTTAAGCGTTATTATTAAGCGTTGGGATGTTGTGAAAGGTAAAATTACACGCGCCCCACTTCTGCACAATGTCTACACAAAGGCAGACGCTCTCGCTGGTTCAAACCGGACAAAACTGGGCATTGCAGGAGGAAAGCATGGTGGAAGCGTGATGGAAAAACCCAAACCCCCAACCAATCAGCGCCTTGGATTCCGCAGCGGGCTCTTTGAATCGGCCAATATGCAAATAAGCAAGCCTTTACCGAAGATGGCCGAAAGCAGGGCCTTGACTTAGACTTTAGTCTATTTTATTCACCAATATCACGCAAGAATAATCAAATCACACATGCTAGACGTTTCCATGGCATAAATACTCACTCATCATGTTATATAAAGGAAATTACGGCGCTTTAGTTTGGTACAGGGCCTCGGCATTCGTCGGTTGTTTTCGTACCTGATTATGTATCGTTGACGTTATGCCTGTGCTCAAACTGGTTGAAACCGGTTCTTAGGAACCAAAACTGTACATCGATCATTCAGTATCAGAAGGTGGGTTTCGGAAATAAAGACGACTGCACAGCAGAAGCAGTGTTGTTTACGGAACATTTCTCACATTTTCATGGCTATTTAGTGATTTTAAGAGCCTGTTCGGCATCTTTGGAACGCATCACCATAACCCAGTACACCAGCTTTAGTTCCAATTTCTCTTGCCGTGACCTTCCAGTTCAGACTGCCGTCAGCTGAACCAGACAAGACGGAAGCATTCAGGTTTGTATTTTCAGCGTTAACCATCGTTTTTTAAATGTTATTGTACAGCTAGTAATTTTTTTTTATCGTCAACATTTTGCTCTAGTGGGTTACAAAAGTAGGTTTGGGCATTGTATACAGTATACTGTTGCACATGTAGTTAGGGAACTGCCCCCTTGTCGTTCACGTGGGGAGTGGCTGCCGAATCAGGGCCAGGCACGACTGGCGGGAAATGGCCAAGTGCTTCCTTCACATGTTACGAATATACTGTAGCTTACTGGTTTGGTAGCTCACGTCGACTAGGGATTAGTATTTGTGTTGGTAATGCGGAATCTTCACCTTGATTTGTTGACTCAGATAAACATGATTTTTGTTTTTATTTGTCATCATGAATCAGTAGCAGCTGAGTAGTAGTAGTCAGATACAACTGAACACGAATATATATAGTGTGACAGCCTCCAGAAAATCATAGAGTAGCAGTGAAAAGTAGTTTTGAAACAGTAGCAAATTATACCAGTTTTACATTTTTTTAGCAAATGTAGAACGTTTCCTGATTCATCCCTGCAAATGATTTTGTTTGCAAACATGACTAAATTGAATGATATCGTCAAATTATCTGGCATATATAAATTATATATTTACGTTATATTGAGTATTTTGGGCCTGCATGGGGACATTCAATAAAAGTTAGTACTCAAAATTCTTGGTGCATAGTATAAAAACGCAGAAGCGTCCTAATGCATTATGTTAAATTCAATCACCCACGATTATTATTCTATGACCCGATTCTTACTCGTAAAATTTTCTGAAGGTACTAAGACGTTTCTGGAAGTACAGCAGCGATGTACAACAAAGTAATACGTCTTCAGCGTACGGCACCTTTTTCCTGGGTGTGAATCGGCCCTGCACGCCGCACGACAGGCAGTTTTCTGGCCCTTACGACTACCTTGGCGGTAACATGCGACGAAGGCGTAAGGGCCATAAAAATGCCTGTCGAGTGTCGTGCGATGCACAGGGCCGATTCACACCCAGGAAAAAAGGTGACGTACGCCGAAGACGTACCACTTTGTTGTACGTCGCCGTTGTACTTCCAGAAAATTTTCCGAGTTTGGATCTGGTCTATGAGTTACATAGAATTAAAACAGCTGATTTCATTTGATTGTAAATACATTATGCAGGTTCTGCACATACTAGTACTTGTTCATTTCAGTTCATCATCAAAGAGATGAAACCATATACTAGTAGTCTCTATAAAAATAAGAGCATGACAGAGCAAAGTTCATCATCATACATGTAGACTACATATATTATTGCTAAAACTGTAGCAGTGTTTGTTTGGACCAAATACAAGTATGTCAATTCTTCCTTGCAAATCTTCACAAGCACAGAATCTTTTCACATTGCTGATACCTATTTGTATCAAAGTAACTTTGTGAGGGAAGAAAACTTCTTAAGATGATATATAAGATCGAAGTATGTTGAGACAATGTTCTCTCGACATGTTATTGATACTAGCTTATTTCATGTTACGTAACTTCATGTTAATCAAAAAGGGCAAAAGG
The DNA here is from genome assembly GCF_035083965.1 of Branchiostoma lanceolatum. Classification (NCBI taxonomy): domain Eukaryota; kingdom Metazoa; phylum Chordata; class Leptocardii; order Amphioxiformes; family Branchiostomatidae; genus Branchiostoma; species Branchiostoma lanceolatum. The sequence continues at coordinate 21,285,764 of NC_089725.1, read as the reverse complement.
TTATGATGATAATATAATGTATACATTTGTGCATCATGTGGCCCAACTGGTCGTAGATCAATTTCTGTAGACAGGACTCCAACCCAGACCAGTTTGAGCCAGTTCCTTGATCTGTAGCCAGACCTGTTATACCACTGTTTCCACATTGCAATCATGACAAGCATTATTTGAGCAGTAAGCATCCTATTTAAAGAAACACCCTTTTTGTTTCCATGTTTTGCACAATCAGTAAACTGCCTCAAACCAGTTTTGTTTAGTTAGAACAAGCTGCATAAATCCATGACTCGCTCACGTTGGCAAATGTTACTATACTGCATCTCACTTATTTTGATGCAATGAGATCTGTTGTTTTAAAGCCTGGATTACTGTCCAGTTTTGTAGTACAACAGCATACTTCAATTTTTGTCACATTTTTACTGCCTTGCGAAAAAATTTAGGACCCAGGAAATGGAACCCAAAGTTTATAGACAGCAACGATTTTCATTATATCCAACTACTGCCTGTTGTAGGAACTGAGCATCAATGGTGATCGGAAACATGACCACAGTTGTGGAGCAGGCTGCCAGCAAGCTGCTCAACTTCAATGAAAAACTCGACATCAACTTGCTGGATAATGTTGTTAGCTGTATGTACACTGGAGAGGGACCACAGGTAAGCACAGCTGTGCAAACTTGAAAAACATGAAAGCAATAATAGTTAAAATGAAGTGAAATTGATTGTTTTATGGAAGAATGCTGGGTTTTCATAAAGATTCAACCTAAAGGTTCAACCTAAAGAATCACTTTTTTTCTTGCAATTCGATGTCAGAGGATCACCTGGCTTTGAAGCATTTTATGTTTTTGTGATATATTATGTGTTCTTGATTTCTAGACTAGTCATGTATGATTGAGAACTTTGAAAAGACAATGCATGTACATGTATTACTGTTTAATCTGGTGAACTGTGCCATGTGTTTGTCAGCAGCAGCGTATGGCCCAGGAGGTGTTGACCCATCTGAAGGAACATCCCGATGCTTGGACAAGGGTGGACACGATCCTGGAGTACTCACAAAACCAACAAACCAAGGTCAGTGCCTTCCATTGACGTAGACAATGAGGACTTGTTCAGCTAAAAATGGGCGTCCTTTATACTTATAGAAGGTGGTGTTTGTCATTGTAACAATTTGTTGCCATGCTGATAGGTTAGAACTTAGATAAATGAGTATTTCAGTAAACAGGGTACAGCCATAGCTGCTTTTTACTGTATGCGCAGGTCCTAGAATTATCCTGACCCTTGATGAATGACCCCATTTTTGTCATGTTGACAAAGCTGATGTAAACCCGCATGGTGGAGTGAACATCATACAGGCAAACGGTCATTGCATTTGGTACATGGATGGTGTATTCTTTTAAAGTACTAGTTATATTCGGAAATTGTATTAACTGTTTAAAATCCTTTTCCAGTATTATGCTCTGCAGATCCTGGAAAATGTCATCAAGACAAGGTGGAAAGTTTTGCCACGTAGTCAATGTGAAGGTGGGCCAATTTAAAAAAATTCTTTTTGTGAGTTTTCTTCCCATTTTAAGTATTGTAAAAGTTCCAGGATTGACTATCTGATGGGACATGGTGTTTTAATTTCTTACAGGCATAAAGAAGTACACTGTTGGGTTGATCATCAAGACGTCACAGACACAGGAGAACTTGGATGTAAGTGACTAAGTCACTATGTTTTCAAAACGTGAATATTTAACTTTAACTGATAAAAGATAGTAGTAGTACTATTGCCTTTTCTACTATACAGTTTTCTTGGTATATTGATTATAGCATATTGCTCACAGTAACTTCCATCTTTTTCTACAGAAAGAAAAAACATACCTGGGAAAACTGAACATCATCTTGGTGCAGGTAAGAGACATTCCTGAAGCAATAGATGTGGAGTGATTTTGCGAGGAAACTATGTTACTGTATGCTGGTGAGATGTGTTGCTGTTGTGCTTATGTAGGTATATTATGTTTTACTTTTAGATTCTGAAACATGAGTGGCCGAAGAATTGGCCGACCTTCATCAGTGACATTGTTGGTGCCAGCAAGACCAATGAAGCTCTGTGCCAAAACAACATGTTCATCCTCAAGCTGCTCAGGTGAATGGACCAAACTTCCTCTTTTGTAGTGTCTTGATCGTCTTAGGACTTTTTTTTGTTTCTTTTTACCCGACCGACCCAAGCAAAACCCAAACCCAAAAGCCTTTTGGGGGATAGCCTGTTGGGGGTCAACCGCTGGCAGGGGACAGAAGATGCTTGACCTGAGTGATGAAAACGTAGTAGAATAGTTTTCCAAAATGCTATGCTCACAGGTGAAACAGACCCAGCAAACCTGGATCCCCATTATGTTGACACCCGGCCTGTTAGTGTTATGTTCATGGCTGAAATCTAAAAAAAAAAAAAGAAGAGTCCCTACATACCAACCAAATTTTTTCAGACCGTTAGACCGTTAATCAGAAATACAACCCCAATTTTCCTTGCCTTTATAATTCAGGGCTCGAAATACTGGGTGCATGTGCACCCAGTGCACCCAATTTTGGAGCTATGCACGTAATTTTTTTACTGTGGGTGCACTGGTGCACCCAAATATTTTCGTACGGTTTAATGTGTAAAGGTATCACTGCACACTAGTAGACAGCATATTCTTGACATCTAAGTGTAAGAAAATGATAAAATCTTTGTTGTAGTACTTGTTAAAGATTTTGGTGTTAGAATTTGAGTTAATTTCTATTTTGAAAGCTTCAAAACTGCGTGCATGAGGCTTTTTTTAATGTCAGAAGAGACTGCCAAAAGACCAAGGCTTTTAGATATAATGCTTTCCTTTATTTCTTCCGTGGCATTGATTTTTTTTCTTCACCGAGGTCGATGTTTATAACACGCTGGGACCCTTATACGTCACTAGTTAGTCTTGTTGAAATTTCATCGAGAAAATGAATGCACCACAGTAATTTTGTACACATATCAAAAAAAAATTTTTGTTTGATTGATGATTGATGAATACACTTTTCATTCGAATTATTTTTATTTTTACTTCATTTTTATGGTTATTACTGTTTTTGACTTTGCAAGTAAAATATGAAAGCGTCGTCACCAAGCTCCCATTTCAGATACAAGCTCAGAAGATGAACAGTAAGGTTTGTGATTAGGTTTTGCTTACAATAGTTACATTCTACTTTATCTTATGTGGTGCACTTAACATTTTTTTGGTGCACCCAATTTTTTAGGTTGGGTGCACCAGTGCACCTGATCCCAAAACTGAATTTCGAGCCCTGTAATTCAAAGGTAAAGATCATAAAAGTCACTACTGTCTGTTGTGGCTGTGATGATCTATGCGTTATGATGGATGGACATATTTTGTAGTGTTATGACTCGTTAGATACATAATTATATTGGTTGATGTTGTTACCCTGGTAATATGGACTGCTCAAGGTTGATCAGATATTCTGTTTGACTGCAGTGAGGAGGTGTTTGATTTCTCCAGTGGACAGATGACTCAAGTGAAGGCCAAACATCTCAAGGATAGGTATGACTGCCTTCTGTAATTATTACAGATGATCAACGCCCTGTTTGCTGTCTACTGAGATGTTCCTGCTGATTTTTCATTAATAGCAATGAATCAGTAAAGAAACTTAGATTTTAAGTACATTTGCTGGTGTACATTGACATATATGATAGGTTATATGATATGTTTACAACGTTTTCATTTCCTTGCAGCATGTGTAATGAATTTTCTCAGATCTTCCAACTGTGCCAGTTTGTCATGGTAAGTGATCTTTGATTTACATTACCATTGAATGAATGAGGGCCTCAAGGCACAATGATATAATACAACACACATTTTATCTGTATCCTGAACTGCTTGCATCATTTGAATTTTGAAAGCTACTTTATTCAGACATTTTTGTTATTTTTCTCAAGGACAACTCCCAAAATGCACCTTTGGTGGCATCAACGCTGGATACATTGCTGAGGTTCCTCAACTGGATTCCACTGGGCTACATTTTTGAGACCAAACTGATTTCAACTTTGATATATAAGGTGAGTTAAATGTTGTTCTGAAGCAGTTATTTCAGCATTGAATATATTTACCTGGAGCTAGTACACTTTTGAATCAGTAGTCTTGATCCAAATGTAACTACATTTGTATTAACTAACTAAAGGTCCAGATTACTGTATGGACAGTTTGTTCTGTCATTCAATGTTTTTCATGTACATGTATCTGTTATTGATGTTAGTGATCACTTGTGTCCAATTCGAGTAAATATGTTTGTTTTTCTCTTCAGTTCTTGAATGTGCCAATGTTCAGGAATACCACCATGAAGTGCTTGACTGAGATTGGTAAGGAATTTTCTGCTTTGTGATACTAGTATATCTTCATCTCATGGACATAGCCTACTGTTGACTGTTCAGTGTTTTATATGATACAGTGTTCACTTTTCAGTGCAAGCCCTTGCTTTGCCTCAACATTCTATTACTGGTGGTTTAATTTTGATCTAATGTAATAGATGTGCTTACAATTATGAACTGATATTGTGGGTGGTTGATGTGACTATTCCGTGTTCATCATAACCAATTTACAATCAGTAAGGCATTGTTGGATGTGTGTTTTAACTGACAGGAATTGAAGGCCAATTTAATCATTGTCTTTCCAGCTGGTGTAAGTGTCAGCCAGTATGATGACCAATTCGTGATGCTGTTCACCCTGACAATGCAGCAACTAAAGCAGGTCAGAGGATCTATAATTCTGGACCATATTGAGTGGTACCTTATTATGTTGAAATGATGACTGTATATTACTGTGACATACTTTGTGTAAAATGCTGGTTGAAATGTTTTGACTATTTGATGTATCATCTTCAAACAAAATTAATTGTGCTATATTCAAAGCTTAAATGTACGAGAGATGTATACATTTTTGAATGGCTTGACTTGAGTTTGAGTTTTCTGAGATGTCCTTTAGCCTGTCTAGGCGGCTAATCTTTCAGGGCTCATTAAACTTGATCACTACCTCCTGCCAAAATGACAAAACCCTTGGATGAATATTACGTTCACTTGGAGTGAATTTATACTTTGCCTTTTGATCCTGCAGATGCTGCCTCTAGCTACAAACGTCAAAGTAGCATATGCTCAGGGCAAAGATGATGAGCAGAACTTCATCCAGAACCTGAGTCTGTTCCTATGCACCTTCCTGAAGGAGCATGGGCAGCTGGTGGAGAAAAACCCAGAGTTGCATCCTATCTTACTGGAGGTAAGAGCTGGACTGGCCTGTTTTTTAGTGTAATTGTATTCTTTTTTAGTTGCATTTTGTTTAACTATTACCAGAATTTTCTCTGCTCACCTTTTCATGCAGGTTGTGGAAGAGTCTTGAATAAAGGTGACATGATGTTTTAGTTGCATTTTGTTTTGAGTGAGAAAATACAGGAGCTTCTTCATGTTTTGTATTCAGTAGACTAGCGTGAGTCATGTCATCACCATCTTAAGGTGTGAAAGAAAGAAAAGGCCATCCATGGGCACATAAAAATGGTTGGTAAAGAGCAGTCACAGGTGGCATGCATGTGGAATGGTAATGCTTGATGCGGGGTTCTTTGTTGTTTTTCCACAGAAAAGCAAAATCTACCCGTCTGCTGACGAAAAACAGATGATTTTATCGGCATGGCCTAATGTCTTGTTGCAGGCCCTGCACTACCTTGTCCTGATCTCAGAGGTGGATGAGATAGAAATTTTCAAGATCTGCCTCGAGTACTGGAACACACTGGCAGCAGACCTGTACAGGGAGAGCCCCTTCTCATCCACCACCTCTCCCCTCCTCCTGGGTGGCCAACAGCCGGAAGTCCCTCTGCGTAGACAGCTCTATCTGCAGGTGCTTTCAAAGGTAGGACTGCATCCGTTAGAACTAACTTGGAAGGATGCTAGAGCCAACAGTTTCAGTCAATCTTACCTAGTAGTAGTCTATTACGATTAGTCAGATACATATTAACAGCCTTCTCATGGAAATTGCAGCTGATTGTTGTACTACAGTGTTTGGTTATCTTGTGCAAAGTTGCCCAACTTTCTAGGGTAACCAGGACCTTTTACCTTGATGGCCCAGTGTGCAGCCATGGCCGAAAAAGTATTTCAAACCCTGGTTCTCCCTGCACTGCCGCTAGGTGAGACTGGTGATGGTGAGTCGTATGGCCAAGCCTGAGGAGGTGCTGGTGGTGGAGAACGAGCAGGGAGAGGTCGTCAGGGAGTTCATGAAGGACACAGACTCCATCAACCTGTACAAGAACATGAGGGAAACACTAGGTTTGCATTTTTGCCTGACAGTAGGAAGGAAATGGATCCTTTTTACCTGTAACATTTGGTTGAAATGTCACACCAATTTACTTCAACAATCATGTTACTTTGCTCAATTACATGTTTCTTTTGCCAAGTAAATGTTGGTACTGAATTTCAATCTTTCCTTTCTTTATTTTATTTTATTCTATTTTAGAAATGAAGAAAAAACATTTTTTCACCTCTTTTCTTCATTTTGTCTATGCATCTGAAAATATCCCAGGCTGTTAAGAATGTCATTGTGTAGTGCAGTACTATTTGACAGAACTGTTGGACACAAACATTTTCTTTTACAGTGTACCTGACTCACTTGGATTATGCAGACACTGAACGGATTATGACAGAGAAACTGCACAAGCAGGTGGATGGAACGGAGTGGTCATGGAAAAACCTCAACACAGTAAGGGCATTTTTTGTGCAGAGATGGTCACAAAATGCAAGGGCTAGAAAAGAATATCTAAGAATATCCCATCGTGATTTTACTTGTTATAGGTATTTCGTATATTTTTGTTTTGTTGATGTGTTCTCTCCTGACTATTATATGTCCGTATTTCAGCTTTGTTGGGCCATTGGCTCTATCAGTGGGGCAATGCATGAGGAGGATGAGAAGAGATTCCTGGTTACTGTCATCAAGGTTAGTCTATTTTCAGGTTGACATAAGAGGTGGAGCATGTCAACTGTTTAGCTTTACATATAGTATTCCACAATTTGTTGCCATACAGGATAAAGTCATGTTTCTTGACTATAACCCCAAGTTAGTGAGAAGTGTTGACTGTTCTGTTCTTGATCTCTTCAGGACTTGCTGGGTTTATGTGAACAAAAGAGAGGGAAAGACAACAAAGCCATCATTGCCTCCAACATCATGTATGTGGTTGGACAGTATCCCAGGTTCTTGAGAGCTCACTGGAAGTTCCTCAAGACTGTTGTCAATAAACTATTTGAGTTCATGCATGGTGAGAGCAATCATTTATTCTGTTTATTCTTGGATAACAAGGTTTTTTTAGTCACAACCAGGATATATACAACACCATCATCTGTCACCTTCCTCAGGGCAATACTGACTGGTGCTATTTCACACTACAGGCTAGGTGTCACTAACTATGCAGTCCTAATCATGCATAAAGTATTGTCATACATGTGGTTCCAAATGGCTGTTGTTGTATATCTTCTGGTTATGAATAAATAGCCTTGTTATCCAGTGATTTTCGAATCTGATGAAATTATTTACAGAGATCTGTTTATTCTTGTATTTCCCGAACTACGTTTTTAAAAGTTTGTGGCCAGTGTACTATTGTAACACTGCAATCTTCAGAATCCCTTGCCAAAGTCTCAGGAGAAATGACACAGTAATTGTCTTGGAATGGTTGAAAATATTCTGTTTGATCTTCCCTCCCCAGAAACCCATGAAGGTGTGCAGGACATGGCCTGTGATACATTCATCAAGATAGCTCAGAAATGCAGAAGACATTTTGTGCAGGTGTGTTGCTTCTCTGTTCTTCCTTGTCTTTGATTATATAGCCATGAAGTAAAAAAAGGCATGACTTGAATCTTACAAATGTATTGTTGTCTTTCAGGTGCAAGTTGGGGAGGTCATGCCATTCATTGATGAGATTCTTAACAACATCAACACCATCATATGTGATCTTCAGCCACAGCAGGTAAACTCATGTGAGAAGATTGAATGAAAAGAAAAAATAGTCTTGCCATATTTGAAAACAAGCCTGAAGTGAAGATGATGGTTCCAAAACTAATAGCTTATGATTTGACTACAGGTGCACACGTTTTACGAGGCAGTAGGGTACATGATCGGAGCACAGACAGACACAGTTGTGCAGGAACACCTGATAGAGAAGTACATGCTGCTTCCCAACCAGGTGTGGGATGGCATTATCCAGCAGGCCACCAAGGTAAAGCAAGTTGTATTATTATGTATTGCATTCTAGCTTTGGCCATACAAGATGTAGTTTATAGATGACATCTCATGTACTGATTTTGACGGGTGTCCCAAAAATAAGAAAATCCCTTGTGAAAACCACTCTCACAGCTTGCAAAACTGGTTAACAGATTTAAAGAAGACAGAAACAGAATGTCTGAATGGTGTTAGCTTCTTTTTCCAAACCATACAAAAAGAAGACTAAGGTTGTGTGTGTGTTTTTTTCCACAGAATGTGGACATACTGAAGGACCCTGAGGTTGTAAAGCAGCTTGGTAGCATTCTTAAGACCAATGTCAGAGCTTGCAAGGCTGTGGGACATCCATTTGTAGTACAGGTGAGTAGACTGTTACATTTACAACTTACCATATTATGGGAAATTGTGATAAAAGCACAGTCGACCCTAGGATGCCCTCATGATAATATTGACAATTGTCTGTCCCAGGCCCTGTATGTTGTACAGAAATTTAATCTCATTGATAGCATGTGAAATGTTCATAAAACAGCATCTTCTCTGTCTTTACGTCAAACTTCTTCAAATTTTGTGCCATTGTCCTGGTTTCTGTTTTATTTCCCAGGCTGTTCCTAAAATTGAAACATCTGTTTTTCATTCAGCTTGGGAGAATTTACCTGGACATGCTGAATGTGTACAAGTGCATGAGTGAAAACATCTCAGGAGCAATTGCAGCAAATGGTGAGTTGTCTGTAGGGATTTTTTTACTTTTCTCAAGATTTGTAGTCATAAAGGAAATACATCTTTGTCAAATTGAATATGTTTACAGGTGAAGCAATGTGGTAATGTAGTCAAAGGATAGTGTAACAGGTGACCAGATGTAGAGCCATGAAGGCAGAACATTTAAGTTGTTTCTAGTTGCTAAGCTGTAGCAGAATAGGATGCTAACACGATGGGTTGTCTCCAGGTGAGATGGTGACCAAACAGCCCCTGATTAAGAGCATGAGGACAGTGAAAAAGGAGACGTTGAAGCTGATCTCAGGCTGGGTCAGTAAGTCCACAGACCCCACCATGGTCCTGGAGAACTTTGTTCCTCCGCTGCTGGATGCTGTGCTGATTGACTACCAGAGAAACGTACCAGCTGCCAGGGAGCCGGAGGTATTAAGCACCATGGCAACCATCGTCAACAAGCTGGAAGCCCACATTACCACACAGATTCCACACATCTTTGATGCAGTGTTTGAGTGCACGTTGGAAATGATCAACAAGGTAAGGACAAGTTGAAAAATGTAGTGCTTTCCTTTGCTTCTATATTTTGTACATGTACTTGTAAAAAAATCTATAAAAAAAGGAATATGATACAAACCATAGATTAGCTGGTTTGCTTTGATTTAAACTGAATTTTTTACTCAGTATGGCAGTCGCAAACTTGAACAACATGCTTATGTCTCTTCCTCACAGGACTTTGAGGAGTACCCTGACCATAGGACCAACTTTTTCCTACTTCTACAAGCAGTCAATACCCATTGTTTCTCAGCCTTCCTGAACATTCCACCTGCCCAGTTCAAGCTGGTGCTAGACTCCATCATCTGGGCTTTCAAACACACCATGAGGAACGTTGCAGACACTGGTAGGGAGGCCATATCTCCACTTAGTTTAACCCATCTTATAAGTCCTTCAGATTAAGATTCAGTATTGAGAATACTTATTCAGTTTGATGAAACTTATGTAGAGGATTGATGCTTGAAGTAAAGAGCCCTTGTTACTCCAAATTTGGAATGAGACAGCTTATCCATATGTATGTTTGTATGTCCTTTGGTGTATATATTAAGCCTGTATTCTTTTTAATGTATAATGTTGTTATGGCCTTTCATGCCTGAAATAAAGAATAAGTGAATGAATGAATGAGTGAATAAATGAATGAGTGAGTGAGTGAGTGACTAAATGAATGAGTATTTGTTTATGACTCATGAGGATTTTGTTCCCACAGGTTTGCATATCATGTACCAGCTGCTACAGAATGTCTCTCAGGAGGAGAGTGCTGCCCAGTCCTTCTACCAGACCTACTACTTCGACATCCTGCAGCACATCTTCTCAGTGGTAACAGACACTTCCCACACAGCAGGTATGTACAGTCAGAGAAAAGGGATTACCAATTAGTATAATGATATTTGTGAGATGAGAAACTCCATGTGTAACAAGATTTTATCTTATAATGAAAATGTCTCAGATGAAAATTTAGTTCTATTGGAAAGAACTGTTTGTAATAGGTTTGGCTGCTGGATTGGATAAAGTTTACCTATTGGTCCTTGACACATGGAAACGGGTATTGGTAAGTTTGAGGTGTGCCTCTGTGGGATATGTATATGGAGGCCTTGAAAATTAATCCTTTCTGTCCTGTCCAAAATGTTTCCTACACCCACCATCAAAATTCATCATCCCTCTGCTGAAATCTTTGGCTGCACAGTTACAGCTATCTTCTGATTCTGATAATGCAATATGGATTCAGGCATGATGAATAACAGCTTCTGCCTACTGAAATCAACATATCTTTCAGGCCTTATGTTTGTTTGAACAAATCTCATTTGTTCCCAAATCTGTCCGCCTTTTGTTAAGCACAGATAAACAGGACATTCTTAAGAACTGAATTCAATAATTGTTTTTTTTTATTCAGCCTGTGTATGGCCTATTCTCTTTCCTCCTTCAAGTTCCACAAAACCTCAGTCCTGCATCTTCTTTTCCGATCAAATAGCAGAATCGTGATAGGATTCCTGTGACTTTTCAAGTAGATGGTACATCAGGAATACTGTACTAACATCCCTTCAAATGGTGGGATAATGACAGATATAATTACTGAGTGCAGAAGATGAAATGCATTTAGATTCCTTTCTTAATCTCAAGTTTCCAGCTGAATTCTACTTCACAGTAATGGTTGTTGTCAGTGTTGATGAATGTTTCTTGAAAGAATGTGGCATCCTCTCTGTTAGGGCTGCAGTGCATGGTTACTGTTGTATGAGCATCATTGTCTGCTTGAAATTGTTGTACGACAAGCATTTTTGTGTTCGTGTGACTGATTGCTTGCATGGCACAAAGTGTCTACCTGTACCTTTTCCCTTGAAGTCAATGAGACACATTCAGAAGCATTGGGTTTCTCATACGTAGTTAACACCTTTACCAACACTGTTGTCAGACGAGTATGTAGGGCTGAAATACTCGTTTTCTCTTGAAATATGAAGTGTGGAAAAAGCTCATATCATTTTTTTCAAATTTATCAGTGATGTCAGCTTCCACCCCGAAACTGACTAAATGGTACTCCATCACATCGAGTTCAATTTTTCTTTTAATGCATACTCTTGTGAGTTTCAAAAAGTTTTTTTTAGTTTTCATTTACCATTGATATTGGTGGGTATTTCAAGCCCTAGCATGCATCACATTTGTTTGTGTTATTATCTAATATATATTTCATGTTTGAATCATCATCGGCTCTTAAGCAGGTTCCCTGTGAGGGTGCAGTCTAAGAAGTCTATAAACTTATCCACAACCTCTCAAAAAGACATTTGCATTGTGTAACTATAGCACATCAGATCTAGCGCTGTAATGCTGCTTTGCTACGTGCTCTTTGGCATATTTTGAAAAGTCCAACCTGTTTCTGAAAACTACTACATTAATTTTGAAATCTGAAGCTCCATATGAAACATCTGGAAGGAAATACAAGGAACATTCCAAAACAAAGTTTTTTGTGTTTCTCCATCCATTGTATTTTGGTGAAGTGTGATACATGTGGAGGTTTAAGATTTTTATGTTTCCTTTCTGCATGATTTTTTAGACCTGAGCTCAGCTGAATTTAGTTACTATGAATCAGCAATGGAATTATGTTGAAATGCATGATTTTTTTGGCTCTTCATGATTCTTATATAATTGTATTGTTGAAATGCAAGAATTTATGGATTCTTCTAGTCTAAATTCATTTTCTTGTGATATACAGTCAAACCTGCCCAAGGCGACCACCCGGCGGACCGGGCAAAAACGGTCGCGATGGACAGGTGGTCGCCATGAAGAGGATTCCACTCACATGTTTCCAGGTCGAGGTTTTCAAATACAGTACGTAAATGATGAAAAAATTATGTGAATTTAGACAGCATGACCCTCACCAGGTTCAATTCTCATTGACAGAAAGATCTTACAAAAATTACATTTTCCGTTATCGATGTAATAATTGTATACCCCTACATCGTGTCCAAATTTTCGTCATAATTTTGACTACAAAACGATGGTTGCCTCGATGATCTCGCAGCGCCCTCCCGCATTCACACGTTACATTGAATAGTACAAACAAGGCACGCACATCATCGAAGTTTTAAGGCCTAAGACAGATCCCTAGAAAACGCCTGCTGGTCCCAGCCTTTTTTGGGTCGCCGACCGCTGGATGAACCTGAGGGTCAAAAAATTTTTGATCTGACAACTAAAGATGAAAACGGTGATTTCGTCGCGCCGCGCCGCGAAGCTCTGTGCCACCGCATCGAAGGGTAAGTCAGTGCAGCAGAACGCACAGCGTCCAATAAAGGTTTGTGAGATTCATGGAAATAAAAAGAAAATAAGAATTTTGATTTTCACCAATAACTACTAGAGTATTCGTAAATGTTCATACACAAAATCATCGTGTTTTACAAAGGTCAGCGGTACGCCAAATCCGGGCCGCCCGAAATCCAAGATGGCGTCGGGACCAAGGAACAACATTTCTCGCCTGATGTTTTGCCCGCCGCGAAGTCATTTTTCGGCGGAATTTAGCAAGATACAGACACATTTTTGTTGAAAATACAAGAAATAGATAGTAATTTCTGTGAAATCTGACTTTTTGACGCCATGCACTACGTATTCGTTTTGAAAGTTGAGTTTAAACGAAACTGAGTTCACGTTAAACTATAAGATTACGATAGGCACAACAACATCACAAACATTTGTCTTTACAATGTTTATAGGGGGAACGTTTTATTAAAACACTTCATGGAGGAATCGATGGTATAACATTGCTATTCCATATATTTTTGATCTTATTTTTGTCCTTTAAAGTCTTGAAAACATTTCCGTGAAATCCGACAGCAAAATGATCTGATGTCACCATACGCTTGAAAATTAGGCGACCGCCATGGGCAGGGATTGTGCTCTGTGCGGTCCCAATTCGTGGCGGTCGCGGTCGCGTTGGACGGGTGGTCGCCTTGGGCAGGCAGCTTAATGCTTGTGCCTATGGGGAAAATTTTCGGGACCGAGAAAAAGCGGTCGCCATGGCCAGGTGGTCGCGTTGAAAAGGTGGTCGCCTAGGCAGGTTTGACTGTAGTTAGATACTAGTATGCCTCGTTAGATGAGCCTACAGAAAAGATTACTGCATCTACTGTTGAATTTGCAAATTTTTGGACAATGAAAACGACAATGTATTAAGTCTACACTGAATCAGATGTGTGATGTAATTATTGACAACTTGTTTTAGTGTCTACTCCATTTTACCAAGCAGAACAACCGACCCGCGACGCAGAGCTGGTGCCTCCGCCAGATCTTGTCTATAGAAAGTTACCCGAGCCTGCTTAGACACTGAAACAATCTGGAGCTAAATCCTCTTTCCACCAGTTTTGGACTGGATAAAATAGAACAGGGTCTTAGAACAGCACAGGTTATAATCATACTGAAAGAGCTTGCTACTGAAACAGCATGCTGTTAAAATGGAAGGCATGAAAGTAGGCACGGGGATTTCCATAGGCAAGGTCGGATCGTGAAGTGTTCCGTCTTGAGTGGCAGCGTTCTGTGCAGAGGTAGTGAAGGTGACATTGCCACTTTGTGTACAGATGTTGGATGAATGAATGAGTGCAATTGTTTGCTCAGTGTCTATGGTTGCTGAGGTTGAATGAGGTGAAGCTCATTGTGTGTTACATGTACCATTGCTTGTGCTGACAAAGACATTAGTGGCAGAAGATGGGTGTGTTCAACATGTGCTTGCTGAAAGAATACAAGAATACGTGTACTAGAACCTGTAATGATAGGGGGGGTTGGGAGACAGGTTGACTTTCAGTTCTTGAGTCTGTTGTAGAGATAACTAATGCTTAAGCTGTTCTTTACATTGAGTTGTACAATTCCTACCTGGGCCTGTATTAGACATGTGGCAGAATTTTAATTGAAGTACCTTGTATCTTATCAGGTAAACAAAATTTTAAGGTCAGTAAAGGGACACTGTTAATTTTAAAGGTGATAGTGTACTAGTACCTAAACCTCAGGCTGGGTACCATCCTGGTTAGTGGATACTGACTATAGGAGCAGATGTAAACTAACCTGGGTGGTACCCAGGCTACACAAACCTACAGAGGCACTCCTTACCTGAGTTTTGTGTTGGTTTGTCTTTGCTCATCCTAACATTTTCTTCCCATGTCTAGGATTGACCATGCATGCCACCATCCTCGCCTACATGTTCAGCCTAGTGGAGCAAGGGAAGGTTCTAGTACCTCTCAAGACCGAGACACAAGCCTCAGAGAATGTGGTATGGCCCTCTGCTTCCCTTATTTCTGTTTTTGTGATATTGTGATTGCATCTTGCCAATGCAGGATCAATATTTTTGTTTAGTTGAAAATGTATTGCAAATCCTAGCTTTGCTAATTTCTTCCCTCATTTTCCTACAACCAGACTCTTGTTCTGTTTCTTACTTACTTTCTTGTCCTTTTCAGACTACCACACAGGGTTTTACTGCCAACTTGTTAAGCCAAGCATTCCCACATCTACAAACGTAAGTTTTCAATGTACATTTGTATTTGATGTAAGATTGCTGACAAGTTTGATAGTATGTACTTGAATAGATTGATATAGTCGCTTTGAAATCTAGGATTATCTTCATGCCTAATGCAGCTTTGTGATTCATTTGTAACTTTGCCATTAATTCCTGAAATTAATCAACTATTTTACAATTACATTTTCCACAAAATTTTCTGCACCATAGTCTTACCCATCACATTGTAATTAACTATCATGTTTCCTTTCCCCAAGGGCACAAATCAAGGTGTTCGTAACAGGCCTCTTCAGTCTGAATCAAGATATCCCACAGTTCAAGGAACATCTCAGAGACTTCCTTGTTCAGATCAAGGCAAGTACTTGTTTATACAATTAAAATTTCACAATGTTGTCCCCTTGATAGGTTGTGTTGTGAATTTGAACAGCAGCTCTCACAGCTAATTGTTATCAGATATGTATACTACACTTGGTTGGACAAGCCAGCTTACGACCCATCCAAGCAAATAGTACACAGCTGTTGTCATGTAGTACTTAGTGTAATATCTAATTCAGCTGTCACAAAGATAGCTGAAAGTGCTGTTTAAGCAGCATTTCCATTTGGCATTTTCCCTCATCTGTGTAAGTATCAATGACATAACCCGGATGGTTTTGTACTGCAGGAGTTTGCAGGTGAAGACCTATCCGACCTGTACCTGGAGGAGCGAGAGACCTCCCTTAAAACTGCAGAGGAGGAGAAGCGCAAGGTTCAGCTGGCTGTACCTGGCATCATCAACCCTCATGACATGCCTGAGGAGATGCAGGACTGATGTGGTTGCAAGATATCTTGAAATTGTGACACAGTCAACTCAGAATTCCCATTCTGTGATTTCCACTTTGTACACATCCAATTGTTACACTCATGTCAAAGCAGCGTTCACATGTTGCAAGGCATAGCATTGCTCCAGCCCATTGCTACAGCAATTTAAGGCAAACTCTAACCTAATAGTCTTTCTCTAATGCCTTTTTATCCGTATATCAATGTTGTAAATGTAGAATCTGCCTTAGCAGCAAAATAGGTCAAGTGAGTAAACCCACTCAGGAGACTTGTGATCTTTGAGGCATTTAATCAGGATACTATTTTGATGAAAAGATCTTCCTATCATCTTTGTAATGATAGTATCAATAAGGGATTGATAAAGTTGTTGTATGCATATATTCTACACTCTGACCAATTAACATTGAGCTGCCTTTGAAAAAGGTTTGTTGAGGATGTGCCAGTGGTGTATGGAACCAAAGCGTCAGGGAGGGGAGGGGAAGGGAAGGGAAAGGAAGGCAGCTACTCAGTCAACCATTTCCTTTTCGAATGAAGATACCTTCCTAAACAGGAAATGAGGATTCTAGAATTGTAGGATTTGGTATAAAAGACATTGTAATTGTATTATATTTCCTATATCCTATAGCTAGAGAGAATATTTACTTGGAAATAAAGTGTTGGCAATAATGCAGTAGAGTTTGTATATACATGTACCAGTAGGTTTGTTCTGGTGAGCCTATGGCAGCTATGTTGGAACATGTCTCGCTGCCAACCCAGTCAGGTAATGTGCAAGGCTTTGTGAGGTTGGAATGAGTGGTATTTTGTTTTTCAGCAAAGTGCACTATGAGTGAGAAGGGTGTCTTAATGATGGATGGGGACAACTGATAAACTGTAGGAAGAAGTTTGAAGTGCATTGCAAAAATGAAGTCAAGGCACGAGGGGTGAAGGCTTGGATATTATGTATGTGCAAATGTTGCAAAATTGCTGAATGTATGTTGCCGTGAGACGTGTGACACTAGTGACAGCCATTATGTGACCATGTCATGTACATGTAAATTTTGCTACATGTAAAGTGTTATTTTTCTATCTACATTTTGTGTTAAGTACTGTTTATCACATTTAAGACAGTGTTCCTAGCAATGATCAGTATGGGCTTGGAGGGAAACAAACACTAATCTCACCACTTCATTTATTGGAAGCAAATGTTTGTTTTGATACATCAATGTTATTATTTGTTACACATTTTGTATTAACTTGTCATACTTTTTATTTACTAAGAGGGGCATGCAGCTGTCATCTTGGAACATTAGTGGAACAGCCTTTATTATATTTTGTTATTTAGTTTGAACTAATATCAATCTTGTCAAATATTTTGTTACTATTGCTTTTGCATTCACACTAAAGCCATTTATCATAGCTTGAGTTTTGATTAGTTTGACATAATAATGCATATTACATGTATAATTCTCTTTTGTCATCACTTGTAAATTCACTCCATATTTGTAATAAAAGTATATGTTAGTATGTAGCTATATTTGGTGCACTCTGCACCAGTGGTGCACTATGCACGTTTCATTCCTTCAAATCTGTGCTCTTGTAATATCTGCCCGTACTACAAATAAACGTTTCCAATTACAAAATAACCATCAGCATATTTCCTTACTAGTGTGGAACGATTTTTGATTAGTGGTATGTATGAATGTACAAGTAATTGCTGAAATTCAGCATAATGCACTATGTGGTGGCTCTCTTTTGCAGGGCTGTTGGTGTAGTCTTTGTCAAACCAACATGGACTAATAAGACCAATAAAAGTCTGATGATGTTGAGCTTTTTGTCCTCATATTTCTTAGTGGTGCTAATTTAAATCTAAATATTTGTTACTGGTGGTCCCAACTCTTACTATCATCATGCTTGGAAGTTTCACATATACATGTCATCCACAAGAGCATACATTGTGTTATCTCACCAGCACGATTTTAAGAAGATGAATGATGATGCATTTGCTCCTGTAATTTTTGCGGCTGTATGACAACGAAAATTTATTGAAAGCTAGCCTCTACCAGGCTCCAAACGTGGCGGGAAAGAGTAGAAATCAACCAAATAGAGGAGTTGGACAGTCGGCCAAGTCTAGAGACTAATTGAAAGCATCATGGACCCATTTTTAAGTTCCCAATTAGAAGTATTTAGGATAATGACTAGAAAATATGCACGGATGGCTCGTCTGGGGAAAAAACCTTTTGACACACCCCTCCTCAATATATATAGTAATTTGTCCTTATAAAGTAAGATGCCCTTTGACAAAATATCATGCTTCCACTTAACCTTCTTAAACGGGAACCTGTTCTATATAATGATCTATAATGTAACCTAAGTCAAAATTCAGTCTGCAGTGGAAATTGCTACTCACAAAGACAGGAAAGACAAACTTAAAACTAGATTTCCAAATGATGTAACCTTTTCGAGTGAGGTATATTGTATTATAAATGTTTCTCATTGATTATGCAAATAATTTCATTTGCATGAATCATAGCGCTTTTTAATCTTCCCTACCCAAATATTGTTGAAAGTATGAAGTCAAGAAGGTTCTCGTAGGATTTCTCATAAATTATCTAAAAGCGAGACCTCCGTTTTACGGACACCTACCATACTACCAAATATCATAAATATTTATACACAGCATACTAAGTACTAGTATGTACAATGCTGGCAACGTACACAGCCACCCACAATTTCACAAATATAACCGAAAACATAACCTTGGCGAATGTAACAAGCTGGAACCTTTTGTATATTGAGAGAAATCTTTACAAAATTGACTTCCGCTCGTTGTTTTATTTCTCAATCTGCATTGTTTTGTTTCTGTTACTTTAAGCTCCTCGTTCAATTTCATATCCTCCGTGGCTGTATTTTGAGGTCAGTGGGTGGAGGATGATTATGAAGCGCCGTGCTGGTCACATGGCTCTGTTTTGACTAGTGTCGATTTCTTCCCACAATGCACGACGGTGTGCAACACATACACACTTCATCACGTGACGAGTAGAGTTGGGAAGAGGTGGCGCCATGATGGTGGGTGGGAGACGTGCTTTTCTTTATTTTTTCGCGATTTCTGTGTCATAAATCCTTCCAATTACTTACGCCTACTTTTCCTCAACACAGGACGGACTGGATGACAGCCCTGACTTGTTGGCTGAAGACGATAACAAGGTAAGTTAGGACGTCTTTTCCGTAGAGCATAGCGGGGAGGTCAAGGGCCACCGTGGCCTGCACCCCTGTGCAAACTTCCAGCATTTCAACGAGTCGGACGTGTAAGGGGCGTTACCGAGACCACAGAAGAAGCCTCAGTAAAGAAAGCAGCATTTGATTCGAACAGTTGACAATAGGAGGAACTCAGTAGACGATGAATGGCATAACTGCACTGTGTTGTTTCACCGAGAGGAAGTTGCCCCTCCCCACTTCCTGTTCATAGTACATGCCAGAAGATGAGCGAAGACACCTGTGCTAAAAACCTAGCGAGAAATCAACAAGAACTGAAACCTAGCGACCAGCACAGCACCTGGAGACCATGTCTAACGAAATAATAGACGTTAAACAAGGACAACAACAACAACAACAAGACACTGTTGTTTGTTTCTTGAACATCTTTGTTCTGGACTTTGGAGACCAACAATGTGGTTGCTTTTCAGAGTATTTCGGCCCTCCTTTAATCAGTCTCAAAGTTTAACTAAAATTTTACTTGAAATATCTCGGATATATTTGGCACCTCACCTGCTGAGTTATGTCACCTGAGTAGCTTTTATTTGTATAGGCTAGTCACCTGTTCTCTGTTGCCTGTCACCACTTTGTATACTGTGTGGTTTAGCACCAAGCTCCCCTTGTCTAATAACTCTCTGTCTCACCTGTTTTTCCTGCTTGCACTGTGAAGAGTGAAACCCCAACATATGATGTAAGCTATTTGATGTGAAGTTTGCTACCATCTAATATTCTTGCTTTATTCAGCTTTAGTGTGATGTAATGTCTTATGATCTCTGTACAGATCTAACGTTATGTACGGTACCCATCCTGGATAAACAAACATGGCTTGGACAAAGGTGTTATGTGACGTATGAGGTGATGGTACATTTCATGCATTAAGTTGTAGATGAGGAAATTTGCATACAGAGGTTTGCAGGTTGTTCCATTGTTCTGGATTTAAAACTGTTAAGTACCACTGGGGATAATCAATGGGAACTGCCTTGTATAAACTTCACAAAGCATATAACAATAAGTCAGAAGTCTGTACCGCTCAAGCTCAAACAATCCTTCCAGATGTAACTTCTTCTATGTAAAGAAGAAGGTTCACCTTTTTTAAAAAGAAAATTGTGGTAATTTACGTCGCAAAATGTTGATATAAAGCTTGAATGAATATTTTCACCCGACAATTTTTCATCAATACATTTTACATGCAGGAAGCCACATCCTCATGACTTCCTTTCAAATGTCTGTCAGACTCAAAGAGGTCAATGTGGCGTGTATAAAGACAAAAAAAGGAAATTTTAGGATTACGCCTTCTGTGTGTACTAATTTACCACATTTTTGTGGAAATAAATCTAATTAGATCTTGCAACATTGATCGAGACACATGTTTGAAATAATTTTTCTTCTTTCCAGCCACGGACAGAGAGTGTGGATCTCACCAAAGATGACACCTTAAGCATTGACATCTCAGATGCCTTGAGTGAGAGGGATCGGGTCAAATTTACTGTTCACACCAAGGTAAGAGATCTTATCAGGATCTCTATTGGTTACAGAGAGGCTTATGGCTCATGTAATTCAATGAAGTTAGAGCGGAGGTAAATGTGAGTAGGTGAAATAGATTATACAACTCAATTCTATGTGTGATGTTGCTGACAAACAAAATGGCTCATAGAGGGGACTAGAGGGAACTAATTCAGGGCAGATGTTATCACACAGAATTACCACAGTTTATAGCCATCCTGCACCTATAAACTCTAGATTAAATTATTATGACAAAAGAATCACTAAGCAAATAAGATTTTTGTTATTAATGTAGGTAAAAATAAACATCTACATTATTATATAGAAGCATTCCACATTAAATTCTGTCACTAGTTTTTAAAAACCTTCTTCCAATCCAAGTGCGTCCGATGACTCCATGTTTGTGTGAGACTTAATCAATGTAACTGCAAGTTGTTAATGATATGGATATGTGTGGACCTGATTGCAGACAAGGCAGATGTGTGGGTTGGGGATGAAAAGAGGTTTCATAATTTATGTTATTTGAAATGAATTAGTACATCTGTGCCTTAGAGTCATATTTTTAGATTCTTTTTTTTTACTTTTAAAAGATGATACATGTAATGTAAACTCAGGCATAAATGGCTCATTTTTAGAAATAAGGGAAACAGGTCAATATAATGGCAGGTAGTTAGGTTGACAGTATTGCTGTTGTAGCCATTTTCCCCATGTGATGCTGCTTCATGACCAGCCAACATTAGCCATGTACTGGATGATGTAGCTGTTAATCTGCCAATATTCAGACCATAAATTTCTGATCACTTGCAAAGTCTATATCAGTTGTAGGCATATAAGAGTCAATAATGGTAACAGGTTGGCAACAGAATCGTTTTTAATGGATTCTAATTGAAATTTAAGTATATGATTATATTTATATAATAATGATATATTTTGTGGTATTCTGTATCAAATGCCCACTGGGTAGTAAACTAGAACATGTAAGTGACGGAAATTTGAAAATGATGATAGAAATTTGATTTGTCTATCATCTGTGAGTACGAGTATGAGATATCTAACTTCTTAGACAACACACTCACTCACTCACTATCCGGTTTAGCGTCTTCTTTTTCCCCATCATCTGGGGATTTGACGTGCTTGCATGCTGATGGGGGAGCTTGGTGGCAGCTCGCCAGGTGCTTCTGTCCTGTGGATCTGCATCGTGCAGGTTGAGGTGGTGGAGGTCCTCCTTGATGTTATCAATCCACTTCCTGCTTGGTCGTCCTCGTGGATTTCGGCCCTCCACAGTCATGCCGATGATTCTCTTGGGCCTCCTCTCCCTATCCACCTCTCCCTGTCCATTCAAACACTGATTGGGTAAAAACAAGCATTTTCTTGGACCACTTTTATGGGAAAGTGGATATGGTATCTATTTTGCCATGTCATATTCTCATGAATAAATAAATACTGAGTTATGAGTGCCATGTTTTCAATTATGGACAAGCAGGCTAGAAGAACTCAGTCTTACAGTCATGCTGTTTTTAACTGACATTGATAGAACTGTTTTCCTTTTTAACTCACTTCCCACACTTTAAACGTAAACAGGGAGCATACAACAGTGAGAGATCCTTAGTTGGTTGAAAAGTATGGGAAAAAATAAGATAGAATATGTTCAGGTTGACCTTCCTTTCAGTTTGGTGGTCACAGTGGTAGCATTGTTTCAGCAGATTTTTGGCGACGCCTCAGGGGCGAGCCAAATTTTTACTATATTGTGTGCAGATTGCAAGAATTCTAGGAATTGTACAGGAATGTGAAAGTCCATGGGACGATAACTCAAGAATGCCTGGATGTATTGTCTTCATATTTTGTAGGTGGGTAGGTCTGTGGGAGACCTTGTAATGATTGGATTTTGGGCCCCCTAGCGACTTTCTATGATACTGCAGGGGAACTTTCACTTTTCAAATCTCGTCTTCTGAATATGCTATAGTCATGATTTCTAACTGGTGGATAGCTCTTTGTTAGGAAGATATGTCCTGTAGATTTGGACCCCCGAACGACTTTTTTTGGAACTGCAGGAGCTGATTTTGATTCAAAATTTGAAAGAGAATAACGCAAGAAGGGGATGACGGATCATCATAATTTTGGTGTGTAGATAGCTTTAGTGATGATTTACATAATCATATGCCAATTATACAAATCAATATATGATTTGCATAATTAATGAGGACAGTTAATAAATCAGCTGCATTCTATTATAGGACTCTCAAACACATGACATATGTAACTGAGAAATAAATAAATATCGATAGATATCAATTATGCAAATTGATACTTAATTTGCATAATTAATGACAAAATACTATAAATCCATAGTGGTAAATGATGGGGATTTCATTTTTGCACCAATTGGAAGTTAAGTAAATGTGGCCACTATTAGACACAAATCTTGCATAGAGGGCCTCATTTGCATAATTTATGAGGAAATGGTACGATATCTTTTTTTGTGAAAACAAGATTTTCATACACTGGACAACTTGTGTTATTTTGGTAGAGAAGATGATCGACTGATATGTTATGCGAGGTCCTTATTTGCATGTGGGTTAAAAACGAAAACGTTAACAGAGACCACAGTCGCCATGGCAACATCTTTTTATGTTGCCAATCTTGTTGTGTGTATTTTTGTGTGCCTTTTTGAGAGATGTAATGGTTTGCTTCTTTTTCCATGGTTATAGATCATGCCTGCTATAAACCAAGGTATAGGCTGGTCAATATTAGTAAATTTGACCTTGATAAGGCCGAGGTTGGTCTGTAATTGATTTACTGGAGCAGCAGTGTTGAACACAAAAATGACAAGAGAGACCTTTCCATCACAGAGGAAGCCAGTAAAATACCAAATTTGCTCCTATTTACGAATATTAGGGGACCCACTGTGGACTTTAAATGGTGGCTGTATTTCAGGATCACAAGTCGGCTGTTTTCATGCCTGTAGTCAATACACAAATGGGTACATTGAGGAGTCCACCCAATGCTCAGTTCGATGCCAGATTTCTTTGACTAGCTGTTTTTTTGCGTAAAACTCATGGGCAAGATCGGATTGTCATTTTCATATCCATTATGTAGGTACATTTACAGTGTTACACTCCTAGATTGTAATCCTAGATATGCAATGTGTTCATCCAAGACCCAACTGTTGGACAATAACATAAATGGTACCTCCAAAACCCTTTCCATTATTGTCCTAAATGAGTTATGGAGAATATTTCTTATGTGATGGTGGAATGAGTGAAAGCAGAAGTATGTCACATGATCATCATTCAAGCTTCATAGGAAACTAAATTTTAAAACATTCTTTACAATGCACCAGGCTGGGATAGACCTTTTTAAAGGCACTGCATAAAGTGGGTGCTTAAGTTAAAGTGTATACAGTTTCTTACAAACGTCTATGGGAGCTGTGCCTATTTGAAGGAGGGCAGATTTATTTGGTAAAGAGCAGTCGACAGAAATATGTTCTGAGAAATTTGTCACCATGCTGAGCGCAGCTAGACTGACACAAATACCACGAGGGCAGGGATCTGTTCTTAGGTGAAATAGTAACTTTCCTATCCCTATTGCGCTATAGACATTAGAAGGGGATCAGAGCAAGAATGACTTGGTTTTGATAAGGCTGGTTGAAGACGTGCTGTAATATTCACTCACTGACAGATGAAGAATGCCTTTTTATCTTCTTTTTGCAGACAACACTGCCTGACTTCAGAGAGAGTGAATTCTCAGTTGTACGGCAACATGAAGAGTTTATCTGGCTTCATGACAGGTTTGTCGAAAATGAAGAGTACGGAGGATA
Organism: Branchiostoma lanceolatum; assembly: GCF_035083965.1. Classification (NCBI taxonomy): domain Eukaryota; kingdom Metazoa; phylum Chordata; class Leptocardii; order Amphioxiformes; family Branchiostomatidae; genus Branchiostoma; species Branchiostoma lanceolatum. The sequence goes on along the minus strand of NC_089725.1, from coordinate 21,261,412 downwards.
CATTGTGAGTACTTTGCTGTTTGCTTTGTGTTTTTTCATATTTTTTGCATTCTCATACTGTCCAAAATGATGATTGGTGTATGTGTAGATGAATGAATTATTAGTATTTCTTTCAAAACAAAACTAATGTTTTTTAGGGATTTGGAAAGGAAAGGGAAATATGTACTTTACACTCCATTTTACAGATCCCTCCTGCCCCACCGAGACCTGACTTTGATGCCTCCCGTGAGAAGTTACAGAAACTTGGGGAGGGAGAGGGCACCATGACGAAGGAGGAGTTCACCAAGATGAAACAAGAACTGGAGGCGTGAGTTTGAGTACCTTCTGTTCTTGAATTAAAGGAATTGAATTTGATAAAGGGACGATATTGACTAAGCTGGGGTAGAATGATGGCTAGAAAAAGATTTGGAAATCAACTCAAAAATTAGAATTGTAGTAGCTTGGCAAAGTTGGTATTTGGTATAATTTAAATTTGAAGGTGTATATTGATTGATTTGATAGCTATAGCTTTACATAGCTACTGCTTTAGAATACTTTTATGGAATGATTAAATGGCAAAAACAACTTCAAAAGTCTTGATCACTATGGTTATGGACTTGAAAGCAAATTTGATGTAACTTCAGCAACAGAAGCAATCATGTCATCTCCCTCCCTCACTCTCTGTGCAGTGAATACCTGGCCACCTTCAAGAAGACTGTAGCAATGCATGAGGTGTTTCTACAGCGTTTGGCGGCTCACCCTGCCTTCAGGAAGGACACCAACTTCAGAGTCTTCCTGGAGTATGACCAGGATGTGAGTCACCAGCACCTCAGACCTACATATTTTAAACCTCCTTGTTTGAACCAAGCACTGGTTCCTGTTGCTTACTTAGATGTTTGTTTGTGGCATAGCATGGGGTATGACGTACAGCCAAGGCTGACCAAGTACCAGAGGCTAGGACAGGTCATGAGGACAGAAAATCCACTTCCATAATAATGATAAAATCACTTTCAGTACTATTGACTTTCAATGGTATGAGTATTGAGTCAACATATCCATATCATTTTTGCATGTATTCAAATGATAAAGCATGAATTGAAAATAAAATTTAAAAGATTACATTTTCTAACCAAGTTCATTAGTTAGCCACTGTCAGTGTGCATGTAGAAATACATATCATATTAAGGAATGACATAGCATGTTAAACAGGTTGATGGATAGAAGTTGATTTCACATGACTGCAGTCTCATTATTGAAGTGCTGTGTTTTACTCGGTAGTTGAGCGTGCGTCTGAAGAACAAGAAGGAGAAGCTGGGCTGGTTCATCAAGTCCATGTCACAGTCCGTGGATGAGGTCCTGCTGGCCAACCAGAAGGTGAGTTGAAGGAATCTACAGTCTAGACATTTAGGCACTACTTAATAAGCCATGCGGTAGCTCTTATCTTAAGCCCAAGGTGAAATGTTAAAATGGATGTCTTGTAGGCCTTATACTTTAGATATAGGTCCTAATAAGATGATGTGTCATTACCCCACATCACAGGATGCAGATGAGTTCTTTGAGCAGGAGAAAGGCTTCCTGGTAGAATATCACAACAGGATCGCCCAGTCGACAAAGTGTGCTGACAGGATGACAAAAATGCACAAAAGTAAGATTTTTGTGTCTGGCAAATTGCTTTGCATTAAAGCCAAAGAGTGATGTTTTAATGCTTGAGAAGCAGAAAATAGTACATTGGCATGTGCCTGCCCCCAAGCATCTGTGTGTTCATGACAAGGACCTATAAAAAACACATTTGCCTCTAAGTTATTTTGGACAAGTCAATACCTTGCACACATCATACTACTATTGTTTTTTAAAAAGGCACAAAATATATTTGAGTTTGAAAATGAAGATGAAACAGATTATCTGTCAAAAAAATGTGGATTGTGGATGCACCTCAGAACTTTTGACTTGACAGAAAGTGTACTGTTATGACTTTTTCCTATCAAGTGTGAACTGTCCTGTTAAAGGAAAGCTACACAAAAAATTGAAAATCCTTCTATGCGATGCGTAATATATTCCAAAGTCAAATTCTTACTTCAAGTTGTTTCACATAAGTCCGTCATAGTTCTGGGATTTTCCACAGTTTGCAACTTATGCCGTGCTGACGCCTTCTCGCCTGATAATTGAATTATATGACATCAGTGTTTCAAATTTTTCACCTGATGATTGAATTTTAGAACAATGACGTCATATAATACAATCATCAGGTGAAAAATTTGAAACACTGACGTCATATAATTCAATTATCAGGTGAGAAGCCGTCAGCACGGCATAAGTTGCAAATTGTGGAAAATCCCAGAACTATGACGGACTTATGTGAAACAACTTGAAGTAAGAATTTGACTTTGGAATATATTAAGCATAGCATAGAAGGATTTTCAATTTTTTTTGTAGCTTTCCTTTAACATGATGATATTTGAATATATCGTTGTCTTTAGGTGTGGCAGACAGTTACATAAAACTGTCCACGGGCCTTGGCAGCCTGGCAACATGTGAGAACACTGAGCTCGATAAGTAAGTGGCAACTTATACTTTCATGATTAAGTGTTGGTCATAGACACAGAAATAAAGTTTCCCATTGTTTTGTGTGGCCTTTCTCTTAATGGCTTCTGGATATGACATTCTTGTTTGAGAGGAGGAAAAAAACATGTTCCTTTCAATTGTGTTAATCGTGCTGTCATATAATGAGTAATGTAATATTCCCGTGGTCCTTTCTGTAGTCAGCAAAATATCTATGTATCTGATGTTGACAAGAAATTACTTTATGTTAGTATTTGTGTCCAAGCTGGCCGTTGTACAAATGCAGTGATTTGCATCGAAATGTGAAGTGATTGCACAGAAGATGATTGCTATTATCCTTGTTACCGTATTGAAAGTTTAGGCATGGCCCCCAAAGATTATCTTTAATTGTGAAATCTGTGATATATCTGTGTATGCGATAGGGAGTTGTTGGCTGAAATTCAAATGTGTGATATCTTACTTCCTTGACTGTCATGAGAGCTCCAGCTTCCCCGCTTTATGTATTCTGTATTAGTTACCTACCTTCCAGTGTCAGGGGGGCAAGTAAAGAGACAACCAAGTAAGTTTTGCACCCCATCTGCACTATACTGCTTTTTAACATGTAACTCAGCTAAGGTGTGTAGCTAGTCTTAACTGGGACTACCCTCAGTAGTTAGCTGGAACATCACGTATGTAGGTGGGCATCAGGTCATGTCACAGCTAAATGTCCCGTCTGGAAGTTGGTGTTACAAGATACTGCAAACCAATAGGAAACGTAGATGGTAAATACATGTGTATTATGCAGGTTTTAGGGACCTTTAGCTGTGATAGGTAGTGAATATAGGGAAGTGGTAGCATTAAAACTTGCACCTTAGCAACAATCAAATCACTAATCAAATAGAGCAGTAGTGAGAGTTTTATCATTTTTCAAGATTTGACACTCTTTGTCTTTACAGGGTCTTCAATAAAGTGTCTGAGTGCTTTGAGAAATCTAGGGTAAGAAAACCTTGTCAATTCTTTTTAAAAAAAGAGAAAGGCATTGTGGCATCTTTGTGGTTATCTCTAAACTCATATATGGTAGTATACGTTTGTACCTCAATCAATGTTTATGATTTGTTCTTACATCTGATTGAGGCAGATATCATTTTTTGTTGTGCCTCATAAGGAGATTAATTTTTCTTTTCTCAACCCAGAAACTGGAAGCCAGAGTATCATCTGATGAAGACTTGAAGTTGTCTGACACTCTTCGGTACTACCTAAGGGACACATCTGCTGCAAAGGTATCTCATTACTGTTATGTACTGCAATTATTGTGGGCCTTGGGCAGGCTTTTATCAGAGACTTAAGTACCCATAAATGTAAAAGATGTTGAATTTTGTTACAAATCAGAACAAAAATCAGAAATCATGCAAAGTCCAACAAGCAGGTATAATTTTATCATATGCTTTTGACAGGACCTGCTGTATCGACGGACTAGAGCCCTTGCAGATTATGAAAATGCCAACAAAGACTTGGATAAAGCCAGAGCAAAGAACAGGAATGTGCAACAGGTCAGTGAACAGTTGAAATACGATAGGTACATTACACCGTTACGTTGTACTGTTTGATAGAGGGAGCAATCCTGACATTGTGTCATCGATCTATCACTTTCTATTTAACTGCCTCTACTCATATTTTTGTATGTCACCTTTCTGCTAGAAATGCTTGTTTAAGTTTGGTACAAAATTTTTTACTCTTTTAACACTGCTGAATAGAGCTGTGTACCGGTACACTGTACCGATACAGTACCGGGTACAATCAATTAGGTACAGGTCCAAAATACCTGACCCTGCTGTATCGGGTACTGGACCTGACTCAGGGGATGGCCACTTTGACAGATAAAATTACTATGAAATTACCGTGGCAGTGCTCTAAAGCCACTCTAAAGCACAGAAAACACATTTGCATGACTGGAGTCAAATTTTCATCTGTGTTTTCATAAAGATAATACCTAGCAGAATCAAATATTATGTTTTTACCAGTTCAAACATGCTTTTGTCCTTATTGAAAATCTAGCATTGTCCAAACAAGTAGTTTAGGTACAGGTTCAGGTCCGGACCTGTACCTTAACCCGTGTACCTGTACCTGTACCTAAAATTTTTTTAGGTACACAGCTCTACTGCTGAATAGTCTTTTATAAGTTGAAACAAAGGCAAAGAAAGACTATATGCTGAGCCATCGTTCATGTCACCTACTGCAGTACTCATGAAGCTCATTATTACGCCTTTTATATTGATGCTCAAGGCACTCAAGTGATGTCTATAAGAGTGTGTGTTCTTCAGCAACCTACTCCAACGCATGTCTGCTACTCACCCCATGTAATGCTAACTCAGCAATCAAGTAATTTCATGCCTACAGCTTTGAAGCTTCACATCAAATCATCAGTACACAAAATGTATGCATATTGCACACTAATACCATTTCATAGAATCTCTGTTTTCTACAGCTGAATAATTTTAAGCACTTTAGGCAAACTAAACATTAACCCCTTGCCTTGACATCCATATATAACATCATGATGTGCATGTCAAGCACTTAATGTTAAAGTTTCATTGGCTATTTAATGCCTTTTTTTTTACATCTTTTTTAACATACAATATGGGAATGTGAGTTGATATAGGGGTGGCTGTGAGTGGGATCACACATTGATACGTGTATGTGAAATCTGGAAATGGGTGTAATTCTAAACATAGGCACCAGATTCATGTGTTAATTTGGCCGCAGATGCAGTATGTTTGATGTCAGGGCTACCCTCCCGCAAGTGCTTGACTAATGTCCAGGCCAATATTTTGCTTCATCATTGTTACTGTATTTAAGCGTTTGTGCTTACTAAGTTTGGACTTTGTGGCTGCATATACCATAATGAAGCAACCTTCTGATCCCTGAGATTGATAACCAAAAGCTTTTTCTGTATTCATTTTCAAAATGTCATGTACAATATAGGATTCTTGTTGTAGGAAACAATCAATCCATCAAGAAAATGTTGAACACTATTAAAAGATACTTGGCCAATGTTTCTGTTTATTTGATAGTTTCTAGTGCTGATCGAACCTGTACCAATCTTTACCCTTTACCTTCCAACCTTTCCACAGGAGGTTGCTGTTGTAAGTCCTCTTTCTCTACTTGCATGGCTCCCCCCCCCCCATATGTACTGCCTGTTCCATCTGCTTGCCTGTTGCTAACTTGTCACCCCTCCTCACAGGACCCCCCTCTCTTCTGTTGCCGCTGATGTAGGCAGAAGAATTTCCCAATTGCCATCAAAGTCCTAACCATTTCACTTTATGAATGTTCAGCCATAACTTGGTTGCATGGCTTCTTGTTATCAACGTGCATTCAGCAAAACTTAAACTTTTGTTTATCAAAGATCGTAAGGTTAAATGAAAAAGTGTATAATCTCCATTTTTCATGTTCTTGTAATTGTAAATTGTATGAAATGGACTAATGGAAATTGACACCTGTCTTTTGCATTGCCTTAGGCTGAACAAGCACAGCAACGTGCGTGTGAGAAGTACGAGCACCTTTCTGAACTGGCAAAATCAGGTGGGTCAGCTTGTAGTTACCACCGCTTGAGTAAGGAAACAGCATTTGTCATGTTTATGCTCCATTACCAAAGTCGATCCGATGCCAATCATTAGTTGGTTCAAACAATGAGAACCAGATCAGAAAATGCAGTAGAGGATACTTCCAAGGAAGACATGATAAGTAACACATTAAGCATGATAGTTAGTCATGACATCTTTGTACTTTTACATACATTTGTGGCAACTTTAGTAGGTAATCCTATTAGCGTAAAATTTCATGTACAGGAGAGCGTACCAACCTTCTCTCAGTCGGGGCGGTGATAGCGGCTTTTGACAACATTCGACCTATTGCTGACGTCACACATACAGAAAGTCACGTGTCCACAGTGATTGGGTTAGACAACTGAATAATTGTTTAGTTGTAGAACAGTTTATCTCCTCACACTTAAACCTATTGATTATGTTTCACAACACAGAGCTGCAGGACTTTAAGAAGAGGAGAGTTGGAGCTTTCCGCAAGAATCTGGTGGAGCTTGCAGAACTAGAGATCAAGCATGCAAAGGTAATGGGCTTGATACTACGTACTAAGAACTTTGATAAGCTTCACTGCTTTGAATTCTCATATATGCTTGCTGCAACAGAATTTAAACACAAACTGCATTTGTTTGTTTGAACCTTTGTTTATTCATCAGCAGCTCAAATCAGCCTGAAGCCTGCTTTTTTAAGCATGATTCTTATTTCCCTCACAGGCATTGAACCAACTCTACAGAAACTGCATAGCACAGCTGAAGGAGGAAGGGAGGGGGGCAAAAGCCCAGCCCCAGTGAGAAAACCCCTCCTTAAATTGCAGTATATCCCCTGGCATGTAGTCACAAAGGGGTAGGATGATTTTGTACAGAGCTTAGCAAGTACATTCCTAATGAATATTTTATAATTGAGCTATTGTGAGATGAGATGCTTTAACAGACATATGGGAATGTGTCGCATTTGTGTAACATCCTATTATTTTGATCTTTATGAAGATAGGTAATTGGACTTTTTGGTAGCCTGCTTTCTTCAAGTTGTAGTATGATGATAATGATTAAAATGTAATTATCAAATTTGAAGCTAAGGCCACACCATCTCAATTTGTTGGTTCTTTGAATCGCCCACTCCTATTTTTCCCAATTTGAAAAAAAAATTACACCAGACCTCCAGTTTCACTCACTAATTTACAACCATTAAATGTTCTTACAATGTGGTTACATTTCATCAATGCAGTTAACTTTTTCATTAATCAAAGGTATTAGTCCATATCAGTTCATATATTACACAACATTTAGTTCTACTTTAAAAAATGTAAAAGCCTACAATGAAGGAATATCACATAAATTATGTTAGTTGCCTTCAAGCAGATACAGGGATGCTGCAGCAAACTGCACAATAATGACTATTTGTTTTTTTATACAAAGGTGCCACCTGGTCCATAACATATCGGAATCCACCTTCAGCCTCTTGTAAATACTTATTTTGCTGATCTTTGTTCTGTTTAAAAAGAAATATGGGAAAACTATGAGTATAGAAGTGTACTGTTGTTATTTAGTTTTTGTCTGCCAATGTTTTTATCTTCAGGGTTTCTTTTTTTCACGAATGACATAAGTACAAACTACTTTTCATCATTTTCAGATGCATCTACTGTACAATGGTAGTACCAAGATGAGTTGGGTGCCTGTCATAGAATTTTTAAAGCTGCAAACATGATTAATGCTATTATTATCTATGTTATGTAATCCCCAATCTTCACCTCAGATCTAGCTAGATGTTTTGCAAAAATCTTTTTCACCATTGCTTTTTTTGGAAAATATCCAAGAACCAACAAATTAGATTGGTGTGGCCTAATTATGATTGATTGAAGAGTTGACTAAAACTATGATTTTGTGTCCAGACATGTATCATTCCTTCTGCAAGAGATATTCTACTGCCCAGTTCTAGGTGTGTAGTGTAGCCAGTGTGGTGCACAGACTTCTCACTCGATCACCACAAGGTGTTGAAGGGAACTTTTTGTATTGGGTTGGGTGATTGACAAGCACAATGCACAGGCATGTACATGTTACTTCCTCTTTAACATGGCAACTGGAGCAGCCCTCAACATATTACAACAGTATTGAGAGTATCGCAATTGCCTCTACTTACCAGGTGTCCATTATTTGTTTTTAAAAAAATTGTAGAAGTCTGCATCTTACTGCAATGATTTCAGTTTCACTGTGAAAGACTCACTTATTAACACAAGGGATATCACTAGGCATGAACATTTTGCAGCCATCACATTGCTGAAAATGTGTTTTGTCAATACCAGAGCAGGCATGTAGCATCTTCTGGAATATGTAAACTTTTAACTTGACATAACTTGATTTCAGCAAGAATGTTTGTAAAGAGAATGCATTGTAATAGTCCCTTGTCATGGACCAGTTAATCTGCTATGCTATCCTTATACCAATCACAGTTTGACCTAGTTGTTGGCTTTTTTGCCTCATGTGTACTTCATAGCTACACTACATGGGAAAAACTTGTATCCACATTAAAAAAATAGTACCCAATCTTTGTATCCTCGTCTCATTCTCTTTTGATGTGTTTGATCAATCATAAATTGTATAATATATGTAGAATTTTTTGGTTCCAAGTGTACGACTTTGCACCCTCTGATACTTATGGGGAGCTGTTAACTATTGTTAATATGATGTCGTGATAAAATGAGTTTTCCCAAATGGGGATCATTGGTTATTGCATCAAAACATGGCCAGTTCCAGGCTGTGGAGTTAATTCATGGACCTGATGGTAGTGGAAGTTATGATGTGGTGAGGTGTTGAGAACCCCAGAGGATGATGTTTGCAATGGAAAAAACCCCAGAAAACTCATTAAAACTAATCTGTTGATCCTAGATAATTACAACCAAACATTAAAATGGTGATTAAAAAAGATTGTTTTTGAAAACTAAGCCGTTCACTGCAAACCCACCACTGTGACAGTAGATCAATGTAGTTTTAAGGAGTACATGTAGTAATTTGTGTTAGACTTAGGACGCACCACTCCCCTTCAGTTACTAAGTGGCTTTTGTACTTCTTTCTATAAATCACACCAACAGCTATGTGAGAAAAAAGGGACATTTTCCCAAGCTGTATAAACTTTCCTGCATTGAGCCAACCTGCTTATTTGGCCGCATATTACTGTCAACTGTTGCCATATGCAACGTATCGTGGTCAAGACTGGTAGTCTTACCAGGTAATGAAAGTAGAACAATCTTCCAATATTCAACATGTAACAAACAGAAATCCTTGTTAGAAAGATGGAAGCTCACGACTACAAGATTTCCCACAAGAAAGCATGATCACACCCTTATCAAGAGAACTTGTACATTGAGATAAGATCAACCTTGACACAACACATACATTGTACTATGTAAAGCTCTCATATTCATATCAATGCATATGAATTAATGTTTTCTTTTTATTGGACATAATTTTGTTCTAGCAAAGACCAATAGTCATTTAATATTTTACCATTCAGTGTTACAAAGTATCCAATTTTCATCCACACACGTTAGCTACAATTTACTTTACACGATTTCCCTTACAACATGACCAAATCATACCATAATCTTTATCACTGCTCAGAAAGAAAAGGTGCAACTCCACTTATACATGATATATGTGCCAGTATAACTCCATCATACTAACATAGAAGGAAGCAATCATAGGAGTCTACTGCAAAATTTGAAACAGATTATCAGCTTCACTGGCTGTTGGACAATCAGCAGATACAACAAAACTACCACATCTTAGTATCGCTCTCTATATATATATACATAGATATTGTGTTAACTCCATCATGCTAATTTGGCAGAAAGCAATCATGGGAGTCACAGTCATCATTAAAAAACTTTCTGCCATAAAATTAAATTAGCCTTTTTTTATATACCCTGTAAAATATCTGTTATGAGGCAAAGCAGTACATGGTAAACCCTGACAGACAATCTTCAAGATAAGTACAAAACGTGTGGCATCACTTTACACATTGACTGGTTGCTGTACTGATAGAAATATACACGTGGCAAGGGACCATTGAGTTTCACGTCAACCATCCTGCTACAATTACCTGTCACATGTCAAAGTTGGCACTGGAGGAGAGGACCAGGATGGATGATGGGGACTGAAATAGAATTTATTTTACAGTTGCTACGGCTGCAAATCTTAAAATTTGCACCAAGCTTTTCACCCATCCAGTAACATCTTTGTTGTTCCTCCCCTATTTCATCACTTTGTTCTGTCAGTGCTAGTGGGTCACAGTTTTGCTATTTGATTTTCTGTAACAAGAATGTCATGAATGGCTGCCAGCTCAGCTTGCAGTGCCCACTCATGATTAAAGACTTGGACCTGAAGTCAAAGGTTTACTACAATGTAATTTCTGCCCATGTATTACTGTATGAAAAAGAAAATCCAAACAACCAAGTCATCCATTTACGTGGCAAATATTTAAAACTGGGAAAGACATTCTATTCCCCACAGCAAACACTAAGGATGTAAAACAGCAATTTCCACATTACTGAGTCAGATTCAACAATGTCTGCAAAAGGCACATAGGCTGTAAAAAAAAGGTGACAAAACTGAAGGGCAGGGACTCTACCCTGATTTGTGCTAATGCATACCAGTATCTAGATAGCTCTCAGCAAGTAACAGATAATGAGTAATTTGTGGTTTGCAAAAAAAATGTGGAATTTTTCTCTCCTGACCAGGTGCTCCCTGCTATATGGAACCCTTACAACATTGGTTTGTGGTATACTTTACAGAAATATGTGGCTTTGACTGCATCTTAATACAATTTGGGCCTCCAGGCTCAATCATGCTCATTACTAGCTCTAAAAAGACTCTCAGTGGTTAAACTACCAAAGTCATCTTCCAATTATGAGATCCACTGTAACATTGTACTGAAAGTGTGCCAATGCAGAGCAGTGGAGCACAAGTAGAAAAGGTGAATAGACAACATCCACCACGGGCTAAATGTTATCTCCACAGCTTTATCTGTTGTTTTTGTACCTGGTCGCTTAGAGCCAGGGGGAAACTGGCCTGTGGAGTAGAAGTGGGACATGAGCTGTTCCTTCTCTTCAAACCGCTGGTACAGCCACTTTGTTAGCCCTTCCTCATCCTGTGGGACCTCAGAAATAGGGAAACATCTGCAACAGACAGGTAGATAATGCATTCATTTCATGTAAGAAACTATGCAAATTTCCAGCATTTCAAAATTTACACATTAGTCGAAATACACCTACTAGTAGTACTATCTTTCCCTATCTACCTTACTCATATTGGTCACTTGAATTGACTTATATTACGTATGTGTCCTGTACCTGTAGTGCAGTGTGGTGGGATATGGTGGTCTCCATGCTGACACAAGGGTCTGTATGTCCAGCGGTCTGCCATTCTGATATGCAATGGTGATGTCGACAATCCACTTAATGTGCTGGCCTGTAATGGAGAAAGACATTAAAAAGAGTGTTAAAAGCTGGCAGATAGTACAAGTACTATATATACTAAAAAAACAGCAAACTGGAAGAAAGCCTGTCAAGAATTAGAGTACATGTATTTGTCTTGCAAAACTCTTTGCAGAAATCTGCTTTTCAAAATACATGAATCATAATTCTTCAAACAGTAACTTGCCTTCTGAGTGCACTGCACCATTTTCCTGTAGTGGCCCATTCCTGTGGGCCAGTGGTGGGCCAACAGTGTCCAGGATGGTTTTCATGGCTCCAACTCGAGGAAGCACCACGTGCTGTAGGACAGGCAGGTTGTGCTTTCTTGCGTACCTGAAACACAAGGAATAGAGGGTGATGTTTCATAGGGTCAAGCAAGGGTTTTGATCTTGAGGGGGGCTGTCCTACATTTTCTTGTAAGTGACATCATAGCATCTCTTTCTTACTGTTCCATCTTGCTAAAATTTCCCTGGTATTCAGTCATGCTTAGCTTTGGTCAAACAAACATTCCAAGGCAGGTAGCAACCATTGGGAAGCAGACAAAAGCTGTACAAGCTTAGGTACCGGTATTGGGCAATCTGATAACATCTGTAAGCACAGGCTACACACAGATTGGAAGTATGCTTGTAAATCATTGTTTAAAAAACTGTTAAGTGTAGCATTCACTGATTCCTTCTTCAAATGGAAAGTTAATTCTGCAAATAGCTTGTGTCATAACTATGATGTGTGAATAATGATACATCTGCAGATAAGTTTTACTCACTTCTGGCTCCTTTCTCGTCTCTTCCTGAGAAAACCACCCTCTGGGAATAGAATGATCCACTGGTGATTCCTATTCAAATACCTGGTCTTAAGGTGATCCTTCAGCAGCTTTAGCATGACGTCACGGTACTGCTGCCCCTGGATCAAGATAGAAGTTAGAACATGGTGTATTAGTACCCACTGGGAAAATCCCCATTGTCAGAAAATATCCAAGTTATCCAGTGCTCTTTAACAGAGTACATGTAATGGCAGCTTGATGCTATAACCATAAGATAGGGTGCAACAAAATCACACATGATATCTGGAGTAACTGGAAGCCTTACATGGTTAGGCTATGCACATTCTCTGACTTTCAGCATTCGACAAATTGCATTTTTACATTTTAATATGTTTCAGGCATTTTGAGCTTCTGGACCAACGGAAAATTTACTATAATCCCTAAGACATTATTGGGACTTTAATACACAACCTGCTGCAGAAAAAAGTCGCCGTGAGTCCAGGCACACCAACCAAAGTTGGAGTACAGGAAGACGTAGTCCATGATCCACATCATACGCCTCACCACTGGTCCCTTGTGCTGAAGGGCAGCCATAAGGGTGGCCACATCAGCTGTGGACTGGTGATTCACTATCACTATAGCCTCGTCACTATAGGTGTGAGAGATGTCTTCTCCACACTCGTACACTGGGGACAGAAGACAGACATGACACAAGAAAATGTAATCATATTGTTTAAAAATGTAATTCATCAATAGTACAAAGTTTTTGTGCAGAACATATTCAAAACATTTTCTATTAAAAACATATAATTCGTACAAATGTACATGAATGTTAAAAGTAGATTCCTTCCTCTCCAGTCCAGGAACACTCGCCCTTAAGAGTATAGTAGAGTTGCTTCAGCCAGGTAGGAACTTGAGTTCCAGTCTGGGCTGCTTTTTAGTTTAGTTTACTATATTCAATCAGTAAATACACTTTTGAGGTTTATCAAATCTGACCACTGTTCTTCGGTAGCCTGAGTATGGAATAACTTCTACTCCCGTTCTACTTACTCTTGTAGCCAGCACTGTACCCCCACCAGCCAACCTGTGCCAAAAGCCACTTGAACATGATGCCCTCCAGTCTCCAGAATAGTTCAGGTCTGAGTATACGCACAGGCTGCAGACACAGCATCCACACAAAATGGGCAGGGATCACGTACAGGTTGTTGACGGTGATGAACGCTAGTCGCAGAGCGATCCTCAGCAGGTACCAGGTCCATGGCAGAAGCCACAACAGCAGCTGAGACACTCGATCAACAAGTGCCATTCTGCAGAGTACAACAACACAGCTACATTACAACAAGCATCATACAATACATTCAATCTGAAGCACTGAGTCAGCAAGGGCCTGGATTCCTTCAATTCTGAATGTTTGTATCAATGATTAACCTGGGTGGGGCCTTCACTAACATTGGGCTAAATCCTACTCGTTCATAGGTATTGCTTGGCTATGCATATGTGTAGAAAGCATACAAGAACCATGACACTGTCAACACATACATCAAAGAAAATTGACATCTGAGCTAAGGGTGATGTTGCCTGCAGGGGGTATTGTTTGCCATTACTCACAGTCACAGGGTGTTGAATGATTGTAATTTGTAAATGATGGTAAATCATTAGATAATGGTAGATAAAAAGGACACGTAGGGCTTCTCTGAAATTGTCTTCTGTGGTGAAATCAACACTGATATGCACATTTCAGATGTACAACAGAAATCCATGTCTAGACCGTGATTGTGGAATAACATTAAGGCTGATAACTATTTGTAGTCTGTCAGCCCCTATTATTTTGGTGGTCCGAGCGTCAGGGCGCCGGGTGAGTGACTTCTTCCAGCGTGATATTGTCACAACAGCGCCATGGTTCGAGCTGACCCTATGTTATCACCATAGCCTATCCAAATACTGTAATTGTTTGTTATTTCATCAAAGAGGTTCAATTTGAAAAGAACATCCTTGGTTTCATACACAGGTATAACGCAGCTCAGTTATGTTGTAAGAACTATATCCCTCGATACGCCATTTAGAACAATACGTACCTGCCTGTGTGTCTGCACCGATCTGTACGGTCCGTTATGTCAACCAAACATTGTCGACTCGTGTCCCCATCATGGCTTGTTCCCGCTCATGACCGGATGACCCGCCCACATACCAGCATCGACACGACACCTTCCTCGCTAAACCCCCGTCCAAACACTTCGTCGATGTTATGTTGCAGATGAAGAAATGCGTTGGCGTGAGCCGAATCACAATCTGGTGCAGGTTAACGACTATTTAGAGATAAATGGATACATCTGTATCTGCGTGCTACTCAGGTTTTTATTTTCCATCCGCCACTTTCACCTGGAAACCTGGGGTAACATTACATCGCCCCAAAACGGCTTGACGAAATCATCATTCAAATAAATGAATGACGGTATATGTAACAATACAACATATAATTAAAAATATGAAGGATATATTTCAATCAGATAAAGACAAATGTAGGCAGGTATGATGTGGATAAAGTCCGCAGTGATAATTAGTGGTGCGTTTGGATGCAGTAAACCACCTGCCCAAAAAGGTCAGGGGTTAAAGGTGAACATGTTGCTGCGCACTGCCCCCGCCCTCTCGCGATCGGTCTGTCGGCAAGCAGTCCCTGTGGTGTGGTGGAACTCGTGGAGCTGTGTCCGTGGGAATTTTCGGCCTTTCAGTCTCCCTAGATCACATAGAACCATGGTAGGAACTTAAATAGACAGCAGTGCACAGTGGATCTTGGCATGAAGCTGTAGACGAAGTTGAGGTCATCCAGTTTTGATCCCTTACAATATAACGCGTTACCACAGTTCAAAATTATGATATCAAAATTATTTGAGTGATCGCAAAGACCAAGAACATCATATAGGGTCCTTGAAAAGACATTATATAATGAGTATATAATGTACTTACACTCCTTGCTTACACTGTTGTTCTTTTATGAAATTAGCAAAATTATTAATGTTTCATACATGATATTTAGCTGCACCAGTATCACAAATAGAGATTATTCTTAGGCCATAAAGCCCGATCCAGAAATCATAACTTGTTGTCCATCAGGCCAGCACAGCCTACCGCATTGAAAGTGACAGCTTCGGAGAGTTGAAGGTCCCTGCAGACAAGTACTATGGTGCCATGACAGAAAGGTCACGGCTAAACTTCAAGATAGGAGATGAGATGGAGAGGATGCCTGTAAGTATTCTTAAAGCATATGTCTCTCTGCCACTTGAGTTATATTAACTTCGTGCGATGACATCATAGTAATTTAGGGGTCACTTGCCTCCCCTCCTCAGTCGATAAGATCATGACTCACTGAGTACACCATGTCGATTAAAGTGTTGGAATTACCCACTACTGTGCCTCTGAGTCGCTCCTTCAGTGCTTCTTTATTGTTAACTGGAATGGTGACAGCGGTGGATTCCGATGACCCATGAATTCCCATCCACCAACCTTAATCCTCACAGTCACAAGGAATCGCACCTAAACCATCCTAACAGTAATCTGCAACTAGTAGCTGTACAACTGAAAATGGCTAATAAAGTGGCTCACAAATTTAGGTGTCAGCATGTTCAAGTATTGTATCAGATTAAGATTTTATTTAAGATTATGGAGAGAAAGGTAATAGAAGCCTACAATGTATCTGCTGAGGAATTCATTAAGGTTATTTGTAATCTTGTTCTTAGAATTTCTATATGCGCTCTTTGTCCCAAACAAAAAGAGCTGTCCCTTTATTTCTGACAGTGACAGTGTGCTGATGAAAAAATAATTTTCTTCCCCTTCAGTTCCAAATAATCAAAGCAATGAGTGTCCTTAAGAAGGCAGCAGCAGCAGTCAACCAGGAGTATGGTCTGGACCCAGACCTGGCAACAGCCATCATGAAGGCTGCAGATGAGGTAAGCAGCATAAATGGACTATTGCCAGTATTGGTGAACAAAATTTGAGGTTCATATGTTACCAATGCCATATGCACCCAAAATGTATTGTGTACAATTACTTTAAGGCTGATAAGTGCATCACTTATGCTTTGCTTGTGACTGGCACATACATGCCATCAAGACTAGGAAAAGGTAGAAAGTGTGGACTAGACGTAAAGTGTAATTGTCAGTTGGTCATAGATGTATAACCTTTCACAGCCAAACCAATAGGTACATAATGTGTTTGTGCTTTCTATCCTACCAGGTTATTGAAGAGAAGCTGGACAAACATAACTTCCCACTGGTGGTTTGGCAAACGGGCTCTGGTACCCAGACTAACATGAATGTTAATGAGGTGATCAGTAACAGGGCCATCCAGATCCTTGGTGGACAAATGGGGAGTAAGACTCCTGTCCACCCCAATGACCATGTCAACAAGAGTCAGGTAGGTGGGAACCAAAACATTCACTTTTGTCCTGATGGAAGTATTGAATGAGGTGTATTGATGTGGGTGGACCTTACTGAATCAAGGAGGTAGAGTCTATCAATATTTGTCTTGTCTACTTCAGAGCTCCAATGACACGTTCCCAACAGCCATGCACGTTGCTGTGGCCCAGGAGGTGCACCAGTATCTGCTGCCTGGTCTCAGGACCCTGCACACTGCCATGAAGGCCAAGGCTGAAGAGTTCAAGGATATTGTAAAGATAGGACGCACACATACACAGGTACCTGAAATCTCATCAAATAGAAGTACATGTCTTTTGGCAGGCATTCTTATTTCTAGACAATGAATATCGGTGAGTAATTTTATATCCCTTACCCTGGCTGATTTAATCCTGAAAGACGAGTCATTTGATTTTATGTTTTCTCAGGATGCAACACCCCTGACCCTTGGCCAGGAGTTCAGTGGCTACACCACTCAGCTGGAGTACAGCATAGAGAGAATCACAGCTGCCCTGCCCAAGGTGTACCAGTTAGCAGCAGGTACAGGTCCTTACTCTTCAGGCAACACCATGAGTTCATGGATGTGTTTTGCTGCTCTGGTCCAAACTAGTATACAATTGTAACTGGTATTTCACATGTGTGAAGAGTGCTTTGTACCCATGAGCAAACTCTGTGTTGATTGTAGATATTTAATGTTAGGAGACAAGCAATGTTGGTTTTAGATTACCCACAAAGTTACTTGGTTAGAAGATGCAATGATAGCACTTTGATTACCTTCACTCCCACAGGAGGTACAGCTGTTGGCACAGGTCTCAACACCAGGGTAGGGTTTGCAGAGAAGATTGCCTCCAAAATTGCAGAGTTGACAGGTGGGATTTCTCAGTAGAAAAAAAATCTTTGTCTGGGATTTCACCTGTAATCTTCCTGTTTCACAATGCTGCTGCAGGTTACTGAATGAAATTCACTGATCATACTACATGTAATTGGAAAATAGAATTTCTAGTGCATCACTGTCATATTGTCAATCTTTGCTTGTCCCGGGTAGTGTCAATTTCAACATTTCATCTGGACACGTGTTGTATTAGAAATGAATAACTATTTTCCTGATTTGCCTTATTCTTCCCAAAAGATCTTCCATTTACCACTGCCCCAAACAAGTTTGAGGCTCTGGCGGCCCATGACGCGCTAGTGGCGTTGTCCGGTGCCATGAACGTGGTGGCCTGCAGCGTGATGAAGATAGCCAATGACATCAGGTTCCTGGGGTCAGGGCCACGCTGTGGACTGGGCGAGCTGCAGCTCCCAGAAAATGAACCAGGCAGCAGCATCATGCCAGGTCAGTCTGAACTTGTGTTTGTGGTCATCAATAACACGATTTATATATCCACCAACCCATGCCCAGTTCATCTGCGAGAGATGCAGGCAAGCATGCCACTCTAGGATAGAACTGTCACCAAAAGGCCTGTTTAACCCCTTCCCACTAATCCTAGACAACAGGGAATGAGCCGTCATCATCATTATGGGAGTAAAACTTACTAGAGTATGAGGATGTTGCCTAACCTTCACTGAAGGCTCCACTGATAAACTGGTACTATTTTGTCTGCTGCCATGTTGATGGCTTCTGTTTCCTCTGCATTCGTAGTAAACAGCAGCCTTCAGATCCCAACAGTTATCTGAAAACTATGTAATCAGCAAAAGGATGAAAAAAAGTAGAATTTGTAGAAAGAAGAATTACTTTTTAAATGCCAGTTCATGTTTTCATGTTAGAATCCTCAGGGTCAGACTAGTGAATGTGGGTCCATTCAGGATCCTGTCTTACCGGTACTCAACTCGTGTATGAATTGTTGTTACAGGAAAAATAAATCCCACCCAGTGTGAAGCCATCACTATGGTTGCAGCTCAGGTCATGGGGAACCATGTAGCCGTCACTGTTGGGGGCAGCAACGGGCACTTCGAACTCAACTGCTTTAAACCCCTCATTGTAAAGAATGTGCTGCAGTCTGCCCGCCTTCTGGGAGATGCCTGTGTGTCCTTCACCAACAACTGTGTGGTAGGCATCCAGCCCGACCAGGATCGCATCTCCAAGCTCCTGAATGAGTCACTCATGCTGGTTACAGCCCTAAATCCACATATAGGATATGACAAGGCAGCTAAGATTGCTAAGCTAGCGCACAAGGAGGGAACCACACTGAAGGAGGCTGCCCTCAAGCTCGAATATCTAACCAGTCAGCAGTTTGATGAGTGGGTCAAACCACAGGACATGCTAGGACCAAAGTGATGTTGCAGATCCTACACCCACTTTAAGTATCCAAAAGTTTGAATGTCTCTGTATTCTGCTCTTGAAGTACCATAAACGTTGGATCAGACTGGCTACAATACAAGTTATCTCACACTTGTAGTGTTATCGTTTCATTGAAGATTGTCTTGATCAAAAATTATCTGCTATTGATAAAAATGTATTTACTGTCATTGCCACTGATGCTGTAGACTGTTTGTATAGAAAGACTAAATCACCAAATTACCTTGTTACATTTGTACAAACATTTAGAACAGACTCTGCATATTAGCTATTTTGAAATATATCACTGGACCAGGAGGATTTTTGTAGTATGTTCATGAACTAAGGGTTGGTTTTATATGAAGAAGATTTTGATTCACATGTTTCAATATTCTGCCAACAAAATATCACATTTTTGTTGACGTATGATATTTCATTCTCTACTTCATGAGACAATAAATTCTCTTCACCCAATCACAAATGCTACATATTAAATGAAGTCTAGAGTACTGTACAATGTGTTGAGCAGTTGTTGTTCTTTACTATATAATGGTCTTACAAATCTTTTCTTGGATCCCACTGGATTTTGGGAGATGTGATGCCCCTTGCGCTATGGCACCATGTTGTTGCTTCTTCAGATTCAGTGTTCTTTGTGCAGGTGTCACATACATTTCACAGAACCAGGCACATAAGTTCTCTCCACCATGATAGATGATCAACCTAGCTGAGGTTGTTGCACAACTCTCTTAAAGGAGTCCTAAACTCCAGAAGGCGGTGTTATTTTCCACTAGATTATGTATCAATGAATTAGGTTGTTTAATTTAATTAATCAGAAAATAGAGGGTCATCCGGGGAATTCGGTAGAATACTGAATGCTTTTTGATGCACATTGGACTAGTGGGTACTTTAATATCGTATACGGTAAAAAGTATTCATTTTTACTTTCTAAAATTAGCATCTATTGGAAAATAACTCCCCCTCTGGACTTTAGGACTCCTTTAAAATGGCATCTGTTGTCTGTGGCATCTGAAAAGATGCCTACAGTCTGTGTGTAGTACAAACATTGCATCTAACAAAAACTATAATAGCTGATTACCTTTAGTCTTTGTTGTAATAGTATAACATTAGCCCATGTGGGCAAGAACATGCTAATAAAGATCACTCATTAAAGTCCTCATCAAGCAAAATTGCCAGCTACTTCAAACTATAAAAAAATTAGATATTTTCCATAAGTGACAACTCAAATATACTGCTGAAGTAGCAGCAGTTTGCCAAACCATCATATGAACAAACAATTTACAGTCTGTTGAGTTTTGTGACAATAAGCACCCTCAAACACTGGTCAAATGCAGTACACACACACAGACCAACTTTGTCAGGGCTCCAGTCAAACCCTGCTATTGGTTGTGTGGATAACGTGACATTCTGCAGAAGTGACACAGTCCCTGCCACACCCATGTCCACGCCCTTGTCATCTGCCTGCACCCTCTTGTCTGGGTATGAACTGTTGGAAGCAAGTAGAATTGTGAAAATTCATCTCATTATTTTTCTATCACATTCTATCATAATCAATCAAAACACAGACAATCAAAGTCGACCAAATTTCAAGTGAACAATGCAGGTTCCAAGCATAACATTACATAAGTTACTGTTCAGTTACCAGCTACTTCCCCTGGTATCAATACTAGCAGCTTGGATCAACCTTGGACATAATTATCTAACATCTGATGCAGCCTTTTAGTACTACTTCTGTTAGACAAACAAACAATAGCTCAAACAAAGGTAAGATGAATTACAGTTAAAAAAGTACATTTTGATGAAAAACAAAACTTACTACTGCCACAGGTTAAGAGTACCACTCCCTCCACAAGTCATGAACACATCTCTGTTCTGGGGAAGATGCCTGGCTAACCAGACAGTAGACTTGTGAGCCTGTGGAATAGATAGTGAAACAAAACGGTATAAGCATCACAGTCAAGGTGTAATGTTCTTCAGACACTGAGATTATTGCAACAAGTTTCATACAAAAAGCCATGGCCATGCTGTGAAAATGAAATTCTCACTGTATTTGATTTTGAGTAATGTGCTGACTTATTCAAACAATGTGCACAAAATGTTTTTTTTCTGCACATTTTTTTCAGATACCCATTTACATCAGCCATGCTGAATGAGCTGAACACCTTTCAAGGTGTGCCTCTTCGTGAGATGCTTTTCCTAGTACTGTATTAGTAATGTACATGTAGGTCTCCCCAACCCACAATATAATCACTTGAATACTACATGCCTGCAAAACATCATTCTCCCCTAGTGATTAATGACAGAGCTACCTTTTCTGAGAGAGAGGCGAATCCCTTTGTTGGGTGCTGAGTTCGCATGTCAAATACATGGAATTTGGATTCCAAAGTGGTTGCCACCATCTTGTTCATGTCAATGTCCTTCCTGTCAAACTCCACACTACACACCTAGAATGCAACAATGACATATCAGTGGAAAACTCCAAATGCTTTAATAATCTGGTGTATCACACATGCTTATAGGTTTTGCTTCTTTGTAAGTGTGAACCTTGAGAGCAACAGTGACAAACCAGTGGAAGACTGTTCATGAATCAAATCAAATGCTGCTGACACTTAACATCGCTTGTTGATTATTTCAATGACAAAATGAAAGACAACGTTACACAGAACAGACACCCTTGTCTTCAGCCTATGTTTTCGTGAACTACTTTTCACCCGCTGCAGCCTGCACAAAACTGACAAAGCTCTGTGCACTTATCTCTTACCCCATTCTTCACGTTTGTCTCCCATCGTAAGGCCATGTTTCTCAGATCAAACAACTTAATGTCTCCATTGTCATAACCAGCACACACACATCTCTCGGTTGGGGAGTATGCGTTTCCTAAAAACAGGAAAATTTCAAATTCACTGCTGTGGATCAACTTTAAATACAACATCATGCATTCATATATTTGCATATTTAAATTACCAAAACATACACATATGGGCTATATATTTGTACAAAGAATAGAAGGCCCACCAAAGGCTACAGTCCAGCAGTCTCTTCTTGCCTCTGACTCAGAGGGCTCCATTGTTGCCACAGGTAGATCCTTCTGTCGAGGGTCCCACACCTTCACACTCCCTGCAAATATAAAGTCTCTGCTTTATACTAGTAAAGTAAATTCCTATGTACAGTACATCACTAGCAAATAACTAAAATCATTATTTATATCAAGAATACTCGTGAAGAATGAGATGACCATTGATAGAACTAATAGATGAATGTACCATCTCTGCTGCCAGTGACAATCTCAGGGGCTCCTTCCCCAATCCCAAGGCCTCCAACTCCATCAATACAGTTGATGATCTCCTTGTGGGCTGGAGCATGGTACACTGGGGTGTCCACATTTTCCAAGTCCCTAAAAAGTATGAGATATGCAGTAGACTTTAAAGATACTGTTTAATACAATTTTCCATAACTGAAATGGTTTTTAAACAATTAAAAATCAGTTTAAGATTAGTACGAAACAATTTTCAAATATAACATGTTACATCTGAAAGACTTTTTATCTTCATGGCTTATCAATAAAGCTTTTCAGGCACCGTCAAAAATATTAAATGCACTTAACTTACCAAACTGACAGTTTTCCATCGAAGTCTCCAGTTGCAAGGTTCCTTTGCTGAAGGCTTGCTGCTCCAAAGGTGCCACACTTAAAGGCTTTGGTTTTTTCACGCTAAAATATACAGAAAGAGGGAAAGCATATACAAATTAGGTTGACTTACATAGATAGCATATCTACATGTACATGACAATGTATGGTAGCCATAGAAAAGCATATTGCCTTTCCAGGATTAACACCAAACTCTTCTAGCATTACATTTACATTTCCATGGCAACCAACAAAAGATGGCAATATAAGCAGCTTTATCTGGCCCTTGTTACGGATCCTCCAGACTTCTCATTACCATACAGACAAATGTACTAACTGCCATACCTCTTTCAGCAGCTTGACCTCTCCTTTGGACACCTCATAGATCTGCAGGGCACCTGTACCTCGGGCATGGTTGCCCAGCACGACGAACTTAGCACTACAAGGAATCCACTTGCAGTCAAACAACGTGAAGTTTAGAGACTTCTCCACGTGCGCAATGATCTGTGGCTTATCTACCATGTTTTACGGGTTATGTGCACCACTTTCAAACTGATACCATGTACAGGAGTTTGCTGTATCTGCCAGAGGGTCGAGGTTGGCACAGAATTTTGAGACAAGAACCTTCTAGTTCGTGTGAACCGCCATTTGTAACTTGGACGATTACATTTTCAGAGGGTACAGACGAATTCACTGCGTAATTTACTCACCTATAGTGCTCAAAACATAACAGTTATATATAGCAATGACTCGTAGATAGCTAAACTTATGATTTGACATTTAGATGACTTGTCGCATTAACATTTTCTACCATAAAATAGATGCTACATATCCCCCCATCTAAAAAGTGTATTGATCGCTGTGACGTCATCATTAATGGTGACTATTGCTATCCGAGAAAGCACTGCTGTGATCGGCGATAAGCTGTACTTTTGCCACTGTTGATCCACTTCCAGTGACTATATAACTCAGTATTGAACCTAGACAGTTGATTACGTTCCACTGAGATGGCAGGAAATTACTATTTTGCCATAGTGGGGCACCACGACAACCCGATCTTCGAGATGGAGTACGCCCCTCCCAACAAACCAGCGGAGACCAAGAAGGACGACCACCGCCACCTGAACCAGTTCATCGCCCATGCCGCGCTGGACCTGGTGGAGGAGCAGATGTGGATGACGAACAACATGTACCTGAAGACAGTGGACAGGTTTAACGAGTGGTTTGTGTCCGCATTCGTGACGGCTGGCGGGATGCGCCTCATCATGTTGCACGACCAGAAAAATGAAGATGGCATCAAGAACTTCTTCCAGGACATGTACGAGACTTACGCCAAACACGCCATGAATCCATTCTACGAACCAAACACGGTCATCAAGTCACAGCCGTTTGAAAGAAAGGCACAGTTCTACGGCAAAAAGTACTTGACCGGGTGACAATGACTTCTGATGCACTTTGAAATTTACAACGTCACCAATCCACCATTCAACATGATTTTTAACGTTATCATATTCATACAGCAATTTGTGTAATCGAACAGAGAACAGATGGATATGATACTATGTTATCTGTTTCATTAGCAATAGCATAAGTATGGTGTTCTTCTAATGAAAAATTTCTATGTGTAACTACTGCTACAGCAGTTTTAGTGATGTAGGGTTAATGACCCACCCTGTGGTCCATATAGTGTCATAAGGCATTGCTGGTCCCTATACCTCCGAATGAATGGCCGAGTCCGTGAGGCGGACGAAGTTGTTTATGAGGTGGCGATAATGTGGCGATAGTATAGGAACCGACAATACCTTACTAGTATGACACCTAATAGTAATAGACCGAAGGAAAGTGGGTCATTAATTCAACGATATTTATATATCCATTATTATGCATCAAACATATACTACTAGTATAACCTCCATGGTTATATGCAACGTTAGTAACATTAAGGTCGACCTAAGGGTTACACTGAAGCCCAACTGCCATGATGCATTGCTCTGCTGTGTACCAGGAATTAGGCTTTTAGCATGCCATAGAATACCTCAATTGTAAAAAGGATATGATATTGATGATGAATATTATGTTATGCATCTCTGTATCTATGTGAGAAAGCAACCTAAACAATTGTTCTTATGGAAATTAATGTCATTCATTTTCTTATGGGAATTATATTTGGTTCCATTGCATAACCACTGGCAGTTAAGTTTTGCAAATGTTATTTGCATTGGGCTGAACAAAAATTACACTGTCTTAAAACCAGCCATCCCAATTACATCTATTCAAAATATTTGGAAAGATAAGTATGATCTGTAATTTTATCCAAAATTCACCATAAAGCATACCTGAATACTCCTTACGTAGACTCATCAGCGTAGCATAGCTGCATTGGTTCACCACTGTTAGCAAAACTAGGAAACTGACTAACATGTCATAGTATTGCTTTTCATATGTACTGTACATTATCTTTTTTGCCATTTTTATTACATGGAAACATTGTTACAGATTTGGACTGACAAGATGACCCAATAAAACTTCTGTTAATGACCCAAAAAAACTTTAATTTATTCTTTTGTATGACAACTTAAGACTCACACGAGCATCTTAAGAGACATAGCATTTATGACAAGCATATAGACAAGCTGAATGATGATATTTATGGAGGAAGGCATTGTGTACCGTCTGATCACAAACCATACAGTGGTATGGTCTGAGACAATGAAAAGCTGATAATAACATAACTTGCAAAAACAACTTCAGCAACTCACAGTTGTGTCATCAACATACTTTAATTTTCATGGTTGAAAGAAAGGATTACAGTAGCATCTCCCTTGTGAACCTGACTACCAATCTCGAATGTGAGACAGGTTTGAGGGTGAATGAGGTATGAAACACTGCTTGTCATGATACTTTCACAGAGATAGACTTGGTTATTTCATATTTGAAACTGAGCAATGTTAGTGCATCCATACAATGTTGGACTATTGCCATTATAAGAGCCACCTAAAAGGTGGCCAAGTCAGCTGAAAGCATAGAAAATATCCTTGAAGCTTCTTTATATGTCCCAAGTTTGCTTATAATGAAATGAAAGTCATGCCTTCTTGTCATTCTCCCCTTCACAAGTTACAGGTTTAAACCTGTTGGCAAGTCAAGTTGGTAATGATAATCAAAATAGTCACAAAATAGGAAAACTATGAGTACAACTCAAGTTACAACTGTGTTTGAAAATGAAAAACTCAACAAAATAAATCTTTGTACATACACCATTAACTTCTTATCCACAGCTGGCATTGCTATCTCTATTGAATCAAGGGTTTGGTAAACTTAGCCAGTCGATCATGATTCATTTGTACAATATGTCGTAGTGTCCTGGTCTATACAACAGGAACACCTTGGGCTCTGTGCCTTCAGGGAAATCATGGTGGTTGACTTCCTCTGAACCAGCCCGGTCCATGTACTCCACACGAACACCAACGTTCAGGCAGGAGGTCAGGGCTATGATGTGGATGTGGTCACTTTCCCTGGCCATTGGCTCCACCTCCTGTAGGACAGCAATCAGACAGATGTTACTATTGTTTGGCTTGATAAACCATACGTAACCTGAGCTAAGTACACAAAGGCAAACAATATGCATTGCCATGAAGTTTATCTAAGCTGGAGAAATTGCACATAATTTCTGCCAATCAGGAGTAGCAATAGGTAAACATCGATCAATTTGGCTCGAAACTCAATAAAACTATATCACATTAATCCAAATACATAAGCCTTGAAACTAAAGCATACCAGTACATGTACTATCCCAAAAATTAACACCATTTGAAAGGGTCTCAACTGCAAACTTACATGGCCACAGAACTCTTTGACAGAAGCATAGGTTTCAATGAAGTTCACAAAGAAGTCTTGATTTTGTTGTAAGTAGCCTGATGTAAGGAGCCGCAGATAGACCACCAGATAGTCCGACAGGCCCTGGTCTCGGAAGGTTGCTAACAAATCCTCCACAGGGATCTGTCGCTCAACCTTCTCTACAACCTCCATGAACTGCACAAACAAGAGTCAAATTTTCAACATGGTGAAACAGGGAAAGTATCATCTTTCTCAAAGTGCATCTTCAAGGCATTTCTGTGTTGATAACTTTACTGGATATTGGATATCAAGCATCCAAAAGCTAGATCACCTTCTCCCTCCAATTACCTGTGAGAGAAACCGAATATGGAAAAACAACATTTAAAGTAATAATAGTAAAATTGTATATTTCATGTTAGGCTTCTGCAAACAACTAAAATAAAATAAAAGGTTCTGATTCCAGCATATCCTTCTTGTAAAAACTTACAGTATCGTGGAAGTCTTCTACTGTGAAGGCAGGGAATCCAAGAGACACCAGCATGTCTTTACTTTTAGCAGCAACCTCTTTGAACCTAAAGTACAAGAGTCAATGTCAACAACATCATCATCAACAACATGCAGTGTTCAATGTCCAAATTGTGCAGGTGCATGTAGCATTCCATTATGCAGGAACAATCCCATTATAAATCCATAGTCAAAACAATTGCTTTTGACTGAATTTGAGCTGCTCACCTTTCCAAATCCTTTCTGTCATCAAGCAACCTCTCCAGATAGGAAAAGCCAAAAGCCCTATAGAAGCAGTTCCCATCCCCTCTTGTTCTTCTGAAGCACTTGTATTTACTTCTCAAGTCCTGGAGACAGGGTGGAAAAACATACTAATGTTATTGGATAAAGTTAATCAAGAATGATCATAAACTTTTGTATTCAGTTACATGTAGAATGGGCAAACTACTAATGTAACCCTGTAAAAGTGTCTTCATCAGAGAAATCACTTCACATGACTTTACATCACGAAATTGAAAAAAAATAAATAAAAAGCAGAGCACTCCATACTGTCAGTCAACAGTATGTTCAGAGTTACAGAAATAGTTTTCGGACAGTTTTAAAACATGAGACCTTAATTTTCCCCTGGTAGACATTGTCCTCCTCTGAGTATTCATTGGACAGCAGGAGAAGATCCTCATGGTCCCCAATCAGTTGGGAAGTTTCTGCTATCTGTGGGTGGTAGAAATCATTGGCATATTCTATTAACTTCATCAGTAGCACAATCTACATGGAACTATAAAATATTCTTAAAGACATCTTTGTAACAGTATATCTAATTCCACTACCACCATATATGCCTTTTCTCAGTGCACCATTTCTAGTGAGGACAGTTTACATTGATCTATTACCATGGGTGACATTGAAAACACCGTACTTCCAAAGGAATTATTATGTGCTAGTAGTACATTTTGTATTCAATCACAAAATGTGCACTGGTAGAATTAGATATTTTTTCATAAGAGCAACCTGCTAGTAACGTTACTGTTAATCTGTATATTTGGTTACATAGAAAGCATCACGCTTGCCTAAAGTGTGTGGTACTTGCATTGCTTGCTTGATGTACATCTTCATATGATAAGGTAGTACTACAGGATTTGATTACATAATACTTGAATATCAAGAATAACACCAGTCTGAACTTTACTGACCTCTTGTTGGATCCTGTCCTGCTGTGCCATGATGGCTTCATCATACTCTACACCTACAAAAATACGTACAAAAATAGTACAATAGTAATAGTAAAAAGAGATAGCTAGTAGAGGGTCTAAGGAAATAATAATATAATCAGCTGTATATTTTCGTATTATGCTAGTGACTGGATAAAACGCAATAAGAAAACGTTACCCGTGCTTAAAGTTATGAAGAAACCTACAAATGTACAACATATGATGAACAAAGGAGCTTTTAGAATCAGGTACCGTCCACCCCCCTCCCCACCACCAAAGTCATTATATTCAATTGCAGCAAGCTTTGCAAATTCATGCAGAGTATCTTACACTATCAAATCACAAATCACGCCATCGTTGTGTCTATCAACTATGCCATAAAAACAATTTGAGGTACAGAATTTCTCTCTGCGTAAAACAAACGCAGCGTGTATCATAATGACAGCTGTTCAAAATATTTCCTGTTTCGCAGGATACCGTAAGCTTTGTATGAATTTTGGACCTTTCTGCCGAGGAATTTATGGTGTTTGGTGCAATAATTTCCACGCAAATAAAATCCTCCTCCTGTTGAGATTGCTTTCCTGTACACTCGTTGTGCATTTGAAGCGTAGTTTAAGATACCTGATGGCAAAGCTTTGTCCAAACTCTCACCGGGTTTCGAGTTAGCTTCCGCCATGATTGATGTCCTCAGTTCGCATGCGCAACTCTGGCGGATGGGTAACCCGAGGTCACGCACCAGACGACACGTCACGTGAGTAAACAAAACAAAAAGCGGGACAACCTAGCCATCTACTCTCCAAGCAGAGGTTGGTGGGGAAGATTGTGACCGTTTTATCATATGCCCCGTTTTTGTCCGCTCTCCCAAAAAACGGGGCATATGATAAAACGGGCATATGATAAATCTTCCCCACCAACCTCTGCTTGGAGAGTATAGCCATCGTCTTGTCGCCTGGGTTACTTGACGAGTTTCAGAAATAAAACTGCGTTACTGAGCAATCGTTTGCTTTGGCAAGTAATCTATCTATGTCAACATTTTGGCGGAAAAAAAAATTGCCTTCATTACGAAATCTACGTGGTCCGAGGATAATGGACAAAGCTAAATACACAGAGTATGGTATACCGAATGATAGATTCTTCTTTTTTGTTCTTTGAAAACTTCTTCTTTGACTTTGGAATTGACTTTTATGCATTCTACAACATATGAGTATCCGTTTTCCAAAATATTTTTGTTGTTGTTGCGATTTACAGCATATATTTCTCATTTTGCAGCTGCTTTCTGTGATTTACAGTATGGCCGAAAACGTTGTTTTTTTTGGGGGGGGGTGTTTGAAAATTGATGCGCGTGCGGATGTCATCCATATAATCAAATCAACATGGCATATCGTTAGCCCGTATTCATAATGTTATAGCTTCAGTTCGTTGCTGTGATCACTTCACTGCCGAATGCAGTATTTGTCAGGGAAGCGACCGGAGGAGTGAACCGGAGCTAGAATAGGGGCGATATGCGACTGGGATATAATTAAATGTTTTTTAACTTCTTAGATGTTAAAGCACTCCTGTCTAGTCTGCCCCGTGTTTACCATGAGCAAGGACGACCTTTCATCTAAAGAACCGCCGCGGTCCAAAGATGCGGAAAAACACCATCAGACCTTAACGTTACACGTAGCATGTTTCAATTGCACTGTTGTGGTCTGAATTAGAGAAAAAAAGAGAAATGTAAGACTCTGTTGTGCAACAATTGTATCATGTCTTTCGCCTGAAGTCTCTGTGACGTCATCCTGTTCTAGACCAAGTGATTGTTTCTGGCGTTCTACAAAGGTCGGAAAATGCGGTTTCTCTTGTGATTTACCGCTTGTAAGAAAGTAACCGCTGAACCACTAAATTGAACAGACGCCGAAGAAGAGGTGTAGATGGGGGTGGGGTGCTCGTCAGCCGGTTTGAAGGGGGCCTCAAGACCCAGAGACCACGCCAAGAGGAGGAACAGCGTGGCGCCCTGGCGCGGGAGTCTTGCCGACTCTGGCGACGAGGACGATTATGCCCAAAGCGCGTATGAAGATGCAGACGGTACATATTTTGCTGTTTTATTGCTCCATTGCAAACCGCGTCAGCCCTCACCCATCAGGTCCAGGGCTCAGGCTTCCTGAAAAGACAAGATACTGTATTGAAATCTGTATTGTTCCATTCTCCTTAACACTCACAGCATATTCATCATTTAAGCACCAAACCCCCACATTTGACAGCTTTGCCCATCCATAAGTCTTAAAAGACGAAATGTAAATACTAGTAGTAACATACTATCAGGTAATAGCTTTAGGGAATTAAGGTACTTTTAAAAGAGCACGAGTGATCACTTTTAATAATCTAAAGCATGATGTATCTTTGCCTACGCCTTTAGCGAGAAGCACGGTAGAAACAACTCTCCAGGCGAGGGAAAAGAGGCACAGTTTCGATGAGCAAAGTGACACGGGCATGCCTGATATCGGTCGCTACGCTAGCCATGTGCCCGACCTCGTCATGTACCGAGACCACAACAAACCGATGCCGTACCGTAAACGGCAGCGAGGGGTCGTCATGTTCGCGGATGTTTCAGGTAAAATCTTGCATCATCTCAACTGTCGAAGTTTGCTACCGAACGATTGAATTTATCCTCAGAATAGCCAATGTTGTCCTGGCCATAGATTTTATACATAATCATGATTACCCTCCAATAGGAAGAACCGTCTGTGCCATGGTCTAATATTTTGCAAATGTGAACCGGAATCAGCAGAATAAGTCAAAATTGTGGTAATTCACATTTATGTGGTAGTCTATTGAAGAGTAACTGGCTTGTAAATTCCTTTGTGTAAGGTGTTCTCTTAGTATGTAAGAATAACATTTGCCAAATCTCACGGTAACCGTTTGCTGCAGGGTTTACATCGCTGTGCGAGAAGTACACTCACAGCACAGACAAGGGGTGTGGTACGGACAAACTGACCAAGACGCTGAACAGTTACATCGGCAGGATTGTTTCTGGCATCCTGGCATGTGGCGGGGACATTCTCAAGTTCGCAGGAGACGCCATATTTGCTAGGTGGAAGGTAATTATTCCCTCATATGGCATTAGTTATGTCACGTTACTAGCTAGAATACATTTTAGCATTACACACAACATAAAAAAAGATTGCTCTGGGGAGCTTTCGAGACGAATAGACCTTCCTCACGCGGCGGACATGATAGAATGAAAACGAGGCCCTTGTGGCAAACAGTAGACCGATCCTAACTGTCAATCACAATTAGCAGTTTAGCCAATGATTACCTGATAATTAGAGAATCGACCAATGATGAAGTGGCTGCATGACCGACAAATATTTGCATTTCTATGTTTTTATTTTGCATTTCTACGTTTTGACGGAGGAGGGCGGGGACTATTGCATTCGGTCAACGAAGCTCCAAATTTCTGCATCTTTTTCGTGCATTACATAAGTTATAATATTGATACTTGGATATCATATTTTAAAACCGAATGAGATTGAGGAGGAAAGCTAAATCTGTACATTATTTTTGCTTCTTTGCCTCATTGGTCTCGTCTTCATTCTATCATGTCTGCCGCGTGAGAAAGGTGTATTCTCTGTCTCTTCGTCAACCCGGTAATAAAGTCAGATCTCGTCTTGGAGTTCTCTTGTCACGTGACTTGATGTTGATTATCACGTGACAAGAGACAGTCATATACAGGCTTGAGATAGTTTAAGGTACTGCATTGTCTGCGGATTTGGATCGCCTCCCGAACACCTCTAGAAAACCAGTAGGAGTCCTGATCCAGCACTTTCACATTGTCCCAGTCTATCTTGTGTCAATCAAAACACCATGTTGAAATTTTTGCTTTTTTTGCAATGCAGAGCTTTGTCATAGAAATAAACCACATTCAACAGGTGGACACAGGAACCGAGTTGGGCCCGACCCTGAAGGAAGTGGTGATGTGCAGCCTGGACATTCAGTCTGTGTGCGACAACTGGGAGACTGACGTGGGCGTCAAACTGCGCGTTAAGATAGGTGAGGAGACTTTAAATAGCGTTTCTCTTGTGACAGAGAGATAACGTTACATCATCTCAAAGCGAAGTTTCGTAGCCCGAGTGTCATCCTGTTTAGTTCCAGGCTCTACCTTCACCAAACAGGTAGAAGGTAGAGCCTGGAACTTAACAGGATGACACTCAGGCTAAAGTTTCACACAAGGGCTAGCAATCTGATTTGAACGAAACCATTTTTGAATGCAGAATACCAACACGTGTTCAACAGATAGAGAGCGCTGAATGTCATATGTCGCGTGCAGGTCTAGCCGCTGGAGAGATGAAGATCACCCAATTTGGAAACGACGCGGAGAGGATATTCACGGTGACAGGCCAGTCCGTAACAGACGCCAACCTGGCCGAGAAGTTCGCCGACTCGGGCACAATCATTCTGTCCCCTATGGCGTGGAAGCTGTGTGACAAATCCACTTTTCAGTGGGAGTTCCGGAAGGATGGGCGCCACGTCAAGGTGGAAGCTGTGATTCTTGAGAAACCTTTCTGTTGACGCATATCCCAGTGATCTTCAAGTACTTCTGGGTTCATTTTCTTTCTGTCTCGAGTACAAACTCGGTGGATACACATGAATAATTACAAAAGGAAATATCTAGGTGCAAAGAAGTTTTACAGTCGCTAGACTGACATCCTCCTACTTAGATTTGCCATCCTGCTAACTTACATATCTTGCACAGTTACGAATGGTGTAGCAGACTTACGCAACGTATGTGTCCTTACCGTACAGGTTTCTGGTATTATCAGCGATGACCTCATTTCAAACTCCCTTTCATCGGGCTCCTCCTTCGGTGAAGCTCGACCGAAGTCACCTGGCAGGCTCTCCACCACCACCACGACTTCCCGCCGTAGAAGAAAATCAGGTACATGACATGATGTGAGGCCTGCCTAAATCGTCAGAAGGGTCAACAAATCCGCCTGTTGTCTTTTCTTTCACTAATAGGCAGCGTGCGTGAAATAGTATCGGTGTCAGTTTTATAAATCGCCATGATGGTTATTGTTATAGGTTATACCAAGAGTTGGTTATACGTAAATTAGCGAGCGGGTATTAACCTGAAGCGAATCGCGAGCTCGCTTCTGTCGTGCCCGCTGAGGATGCATTTAATCTAGATATATACAAATACACTTTTTCAATACTGGGAATGTAAAAAAAGGGCCATACTCCTATAAACATAAGGCCACCCGTGTGTAGTTTAAAGGCATCCATTAATCACTGCAGCAATACTTACTGTCAATTCCTTCATCGACGTAGTTCAGTCGGGTGAACCAGACGAGAACCAAAAGAGGTCTCCTGAACTGGCTTGGAGAAATATCAGTAAGTCAAATTTCACATTTCCTAGTTCATTATCAACAAGATATATGATACAGTCAGATACGTATAAGTTACAACTCTGCATACAGTGTACTTAAGGATATGGACCAGTGAGGCTGGGTCGATGCCAGTGAGGTGTTCTGTGTCCTCCGTGCAGACCTTATAATTACCTGGCGATGTCCAGAAATGTACTTAATTAGCTTTATAAAGTCGTGACAGGAACATTATCATCACCTTGTCGTGCTAGGTGCACGGATGCATATTTTTCTCTCCCATCGACTTTATAGTTCGCTAGGCTAGGCGCTAGACCCCAATACATGTAACGTGACAACTTGTGAAAATGTCATTTTAGGACCGATATTGTTTGACCACATTCTGCATCTCCCATACACCACAGGACGAGAGGCTTGCTATTCAGAGGACGATTCGGCGTTGGAAGATATCAGAAAATATATTATTCGCCCCGTGTTGCAAAAGGTACGTAAGAATGTCTGCAAGGGAGAACCTTGAAGGCCTGTCCAAACTATATCAAGTCATTAAAGCTGCTAAAAGGCGTCCTGGTGTTACCAGCAAAAGCTTTTGGTATCATCGTATCAGTTGGCAAGTAATCGCTGCAATTTGACCACATTCCACTGAATTGATGTTACTTGCATGTAACGGAGATAGAAGTCTACATATTAAAGGGGAAATCGTTGTTATACAACGTACAGAATATGCAGTACATCCCGAGTTTCAGAACGGAAAAATACTGAATGTACCTTGTGTTGCCAGCTTGATGACGACCAGCCTCTAATCTACCTGTCAGAGGTGCGACAGGTGTCAATCGTTTTCATCAACCTCGTCCATCAGGACAACTTCACCGACGAGCAGGAATGTGAGGCTTTCCAGGAGGCATTCGACATCGTCTACAACAGCGTACACAACATGCAAGGTCAAATATCCCCGTCACGTTTGGGCTGTCATGGTCAGCCCTTTTCTACACCGGGAGTTAAAAGTCTCAAGAGAAAAAAACATTTTATCTGGGTTGGATTGTCCATAATCTGACACAAGATGACTAAAAACTGCTCCAAATTGTTTCATTTTCTTTCTTCGACGTTCTCAAAGTAACATCAACGTTAGAGAAATCAGGGCATATAATATGCAACGCAATTTACCTTCTTTAACTGCATCCTTTTTTTGCAGGCTGCTTGAACAAGGTGTTCATGTTTGACAAGGTAAGACCTTTTCAATCGTGTTGAATGGCCAATGGATGGACGCTTGTCTTCTTCGTGGTGTCTTTCTTAGACAGGCGTAACTGTATTAACTAAGATGCACCTGTCTTTGGGTATGCCTTCCATTATCAACGTTATCCCAAGCATGCCTCGCATTATTTGTTTCTATAGATGAATAGATGTTGACCGTTGTTCCCCCTTTCACCATCCTATCGTGCAGGGCTGTACATTTCTGGCCATTTTTGGGCTTCCGGGATACAAACATGAAGACGACAGTGCGCACGCCTTGAAGGCTTCCAGCAAGATTTGTAAAGACCTGGGACAGAAGGAAAACGTCAGGTTCGTTTCAGCTAATGATAAAAATTCATTAAATTAAGCCAATCATGTACTGTTATATTACAGATGATTTACAATTCGTTAAGTGTTGCTACGCTTAGTGATGCGTCATGTGTTGTTGTTTTTTCAGACATATCTCTATAGGTGTAACGACTGGCTCTACTTTTTGCGGCGTGGTGGGACACAAATATCGACACGAATATACGGGTTTGTAACTGCTTTCTTGTTCTTTGTTCCTCTTGCGTACATGTACAGATACTTCACACGTTTGATGAAACCAAATGTCTTTGGCTAAATGAGTAACAAGTAAGTCATCAACACAACAGTATTGCAAAAAAATGGCCAAGCTTTGATGCTTGTTCTAATTGTTAGCATGTTTATCATAGACCGGACTGGACCAGAAGTTGAAATAACACTGAATTTGAGTAGATGTAGCTCCTTTGAAAGTATAGAACCACCACTTTGCCATCTCAGCAAAGCATATAGTCTTGCACCACCGTTCACTGTCCTGCAGTGATCGGGCGGAAGGTGAACCTGGCCGCCCGCCTGATGATGGCGCACAAGGACAAAGTCTCGTGTGACAACGAGACATACTACCACTCCAAACTACCCAGACACGCCTTCGACGAGCTGCCATTCGTCGAACTGAAGGGGGTGCAGCAAACTACACCTATGCACGAGTATTTGGGAGACGACGGGTCGGTTATTCTTGTCATCCTGATCATTGTCACATTGAGCGGGGGGTTCAAAGTCAAGAAGCACAATCATGAATATTCATATACTATGTATTCCTACTGATAAACTACATGATCGTGTTTATTTTACTATATACAGTATATTGTTTGTGTATTAGATTAAACCTAGCAGATAACTGACTTTACTTATTGAGATGAGAAGAATCATTATTGAGATGGCGCGACAATGCTTAAAACCATACTCATGACTACTTATGACTCCTGATTTTGATAACGGCACAGGGACGGGAAGGCACACGCTGCCGAGACGCCGGACTACCCTATTCTTGGTGAGGTCACTTTTCCACAATACACTACTGAGATTCATCCCTATTGGTTTTATGACAAATCACTACATAATATAGCGACATGATAAAGCGCTTCAGCCCTAGAACTTCAACAAGTAAGTACAGCCAGCACAGCATCGCCATCACGCATTGGAATAGTAGATCGGTCTTAGTAAGATAATTGCTCACCTAATTAAATCGTTCGAGTATATCACACACGGCCACCAACAGGAAATTTTCATCTTGTGAATAGGAAGAGAAAATGAGATGGACAAGTTTCTGGATGAGCTACACCTGATGACACAGCATCTGGAGAAGGGGGATCATCGAAGGGTCATCATATTCGAGGGGGAGGCTGGGATCGGCAAGTCACGCATGCTAGAGGAAGTGATCATGAAGGCAGAGGAAGAGGGGATCAGGTAGCGTCAACTAAAGACCTGTTGTGCGCATGGGAACCAGACGCCTCTAGGGAAATGCGCTTTCGATGTTGGAGACCACTTTATTGAACTATGTCACTGGACACTGATGAGTTGCTACAACAACGAGTCACAACAATATCTAGGGAAGAAAAAAGAGCTACTGATTATGCGTATCGTTTTCGTCCATCATATAGAAATCATGCCAGATGATCATTAAAGATGGCTCATTCTTCATAGACGGCAACATGCACACCATCGAACACTTTTTGCATGGGTTTAATTGGGGAAATATTCCGTTTTTTTACAGGGTCCTGTCATGTGCGTTGACAGTCCAAGACTACAACACGCCGTACCTCACGGTAAAGACACTGATCGACATGCTGTTCGACATAGACAGCAAGGATTCTCACATTGAAGCTGAACATCATCTGTTGAGCATCATCAAGCACCATGACGTGGCAGACGAGCTTTGTCTTCTCAACGACCTCATCAATGTCAAGGTATGATTCGTTCCCAATATTTCCAATACATTCAATCTTTAATAAACGCCCACAAGAAACGGATACACCGACTGAAATAATCCATTTTTACGTCGTGAAAAAAGAGCACTATACTTTTACTTGCGCTAACATTAAATGACTGCGGGCCAAAAAGCTATCGCACATAATTATACAGCTTTAAATTGTACAAACATGCACGGACAAGACATGTGTATCGGCTGCAAGTCTGAGAGGGACACTCCTATCGTCAAATTTCCATCAACAGTTTTCCCCGTTCAAGTTATCCAGTAACGGCAAGGTATGTCCTTGGTATTAAACAGCAAATGTTTGTATAAATCTCTGGCTCTGTCCTTGGTACTGAAACCTGTGTCGATTCCGTCATCCGTCCATGCAAGGTCCATGCAAACTCTTTTCTTCACTTCAGTTAACCCTTAGACGACACCAAGTGCAGTACCTCACATCCTTTGTGTTTCCTCAGTTCCACGTAACCCCTCTGGTGGCAGCCATGCGCGGAGAGGAGAGAACAAAGGAGCTTCACAAATTGTTGTATAAGATTGTTCACGAGGTATTACTTAAGTTCACATTTTCTTATTTGCCATATTTACGAGTAATAAAGCTACTTGCCCGTTTCTGGGCATTGATTAAAGCATGTACTTGATGATCAACATGCATGCACAATGACGGTCCTTTTGGTGAAACCAAGTCAAGTCCACAAAGAATAACAAGCTTGCAATTGTATGATTTGAGTGTGATTTGTCATTGTTCCAGTACACAGCAGGAAATTTTGTCCTGTTTGCGGTAGACAACGCTCATCTGATCGACCATGACTCCTGGGAATTCATCTCCGATTTGGCAGAGGACCCAAACTCAGTCTGCATCATGACCATGCGGCCACTGCAGCCCAACAAGATGCCCAGCCAGACGGCATTGAGTGTGCTGTACAACCCCTTCACGCTTCACATCAAGCTGTCTGGCCTGCATGCTAGCGTCATCCCGGACCTGGCCTGCCAAATCCTGGATGTGGCACAAATCCCCAGGGAGATCAAAGAGTAAGCTCACAGTTTCAATCTTATCTTACTCCTTTGTAGATCGGCACTTTGAATCACTGGATGAAACCATACACGTGATCATAAATGAAGAGCCATGTTAATCAAAGTTCCAAAACACAAGGAAAACCGTTATCTTTTTATCTTGAGTGTTGAGTTCATGATCAGAAGTTCCGCCTGCGCAGACTCCTACAAAGAAGAAGCCACGGCGTCCCGTCCTGGTGTGAGCAGGTGCTGCGTCATCTGTACTTCCAGGGCAGCATCAAGATCGTCAACATGGAGGACGCACCGCCCGAATACAGCCGACTGTCTCATAAAAGGTCTGTTCTGGAGAGATCATGCCAAATTTGTCTTAACTCTCGTGGTGGATGCTAGAACTGGATAAAGATAAATGTTATCAAAGTAAAAAGACGTCTTGGCTAAAGAGATTAAACATGAATTTCTTTGAAATATCACCACCAAGGCCTCCTATTACAACCCACCCCCTACACCAATTCGACATTGACAGGCTAGTTTTGTATTTCAAAAGGAGTTCCATCCGGAAGCAAAGCGTAAGCTCAGGCACTGAGTCATACGCCGAGGTGGACGGCAGCAGAACTCGGATGGGGTCCCGTACAACAGCAGTAGCAGAGACGACGATGGTGTGTATCCTGGCACCCGGAATCAATCTGGATGACTTCAACTTACCTGAATCGGTTAAAGGTGCGTCCCAGGGCCCGGGGTTATGTTTGTCCCGTCCCTACATTATTTGTCTTAAGGTACAAAAACAAAGATGTGGAAACGTAATTACATTTGGAATCATCCTATTAATGTATATTGATTTACCTCATCTACAGAAGACCATGCTAAGAGTTTAATCCACATAATTACTCTTTTGTGATTTTATGGCCTTTGGTCAAGTCAGTTGATGTTATACTTGCATGAGGTCCGATCCACAGATATGATGGTTGCGCGACTGGACAGACTCAACACGTCCGACAACATGGCGGCCAAGTGCGCCTCGGTCATAGGCGTGACCTTCACCAGGCGGATGCTGGAGGTCGTCGTTCCTCAGTACAACAATAAAAAAGTACGTTGTGCCCCCCCCCCTTTTCATTGAATCTGGTGAAGGTAATGCTTGTAGGGAAACGCGGCCAAACAAAAATCTTTGTCTTTGTGTCGTCCTGATCTATACCTTCCTCTTTTTCCTCAGCGCTGGGCTATGTTTCAAGGGCTACAATCTTTCCCTTTAGCTGTTTATCTACTAGTATGGGAAATCTGACAGACCTTGTATGAAATGTCGATCTCTTTACATATAACATGTGCAGTGACATTGTATAACTAAACTATACTGTCTCTGCACTGTAGCTAACCAGTTTTCTGTTCCCCCACCTTTGCCTTGTCGTAATGACTTTTAACTCTTCTGTTTAAGATGAGAATTTGTTGAAACCAAATTCCACGCAATTGGTGGAAAAACATTTCCCTTGCATAGTCAATTGAATTAAATTCTTTTTTGGGGCGAGTTAATGGATATGATTAAACATCCGAAAAAAGTTAGCCTCACAGTGCACACATGCTATCGGAATGATGCTCATCACATTGACGACGACCCCTTCCAACTTGCAGGTCCGCGCGTCCGTCCAGTCGCTGATGCAGTGTCAGATCCTGGAGTGCGCCGCCGGGGACGACGAGCAGCACCGTGTGCACCACCACCACGCGCACCTGGCCGCCTCACAGAAGATTGAATGCCGTTGTGCGAAGGATCCCGAAGATGCGTCCTTCCTCGTATACCCGAAAGGCAACCGCTCCAACCCCATCGTCGTGGACATCCACTGCAAGCTACTGCGGTTTAGATCTCCACTCATCCAGGAGACAGCCTACGCCCTGCTCACCGAGGACCAGAGAAAAGCCTTGCACAAGACGTGCGGTGAATTCTTGGAGGGACAGGCGCATAAGTGTAAGGCCTGTGGTGGAGGAGATTTTGTACACTACCACGGACCGCAAGCCAGTGAACCAAAGCAACCGGAAAAACCAACTGGAACGTCTATTGGATTTGTGCGATCAGCCACAGGCAACGAAGAATCCTATGCATCTCTCAAGCTCACCCAGTCCAAGCAACGGCCTTCCATAGAAAAGCCCCAAGGTGCAATGGGCGCAAAGCGCTTGTCTGGTGGAGGGGGAAGCCGTAGACAGAGCTCATTTGCCGGCCGAGTACAAAAAATGGAGAGGGGATTCAAGGCGCAGGACTTTAAAAGGTCGTCAGATTTTAGCGCTGTGACGATAGAGGAAGGTAAATGGCATATTTTATCTTCCTCATAATCAGAGGTTTTGGCTTGCACTGGAACATATGGATGTTAGAAATTCTGATTAACAAATCGTTAATTTTTTTTAAAAGTCAATATAAGTCCCACACCATGTGTATTTTGCAACCTTGTTGCCTCTTCAGGCAGCGTCTCCTCCTTCGGCAGTAGAATGAGCGGCAGTAGGTTGAGCATTGACAGCAAATCCCGCGCCAGTGCTGGCTTCTTCGGGTAAGGACTTTCAGTTTCCTTTTTTGCCTTTGGTTGCGATTAACAAGACAAACACTAAAATATCGACCGCGTGAAAATACATGGCGCGGAACGCTCGTACACTTTATGTCTCTTACCTGTATATCATGTACCGATCTTCTTCTTCCGTTTCCCTTTCAGCCCTTATTCTTGGTGGCTTTATTTGCTATTAAGCTTTAACTAAGCTTCTACATAGGGTATGGCACAAAACAGCATTTCGTGTACTTGGCATTCTAAATTAGGTGCTGATTTTGAGGTTTGTTCCTGTGCTAAATTACCGATATAAAGACTCTCGATAAGATCGGTTGTGTGTAGCTAGCTAGAGTCATGGGACGATCTGCATGTCAGCCTGTGCCTGTGGTTCAGCATGATCATCTTGCCCTGACCGTAGGTCTGCCAGTGAGATTCAGATGGAGGAAGGGTGGAAGCAGATGGACATCGATCTGCGCGGCTGTGAGTGCCTGCAGGTCCTGGC
Source organism: Branchiostoma lanceolatum (assembly GCF_035083965.1). Taxonomy (NCBI): domain Eukaryota; kingdom Metazoa; phylum Chordata; class Leptocardii; order Amphioxiformes; family Branchiostomatidae; genus Branchiostoma; species Branchiostoma lanceolatum. Next base: position 21,220,299 of record NC_089725.1, on the reverse strand, counting down.
CTCCGTCTACCCTCTACTGTTACATCATTGGAAGGGCGCCGGCAACGTGTCCAAGGTCATCCACTTCCTGGTGGAATCAGCGGCTGCTGCAGTATCAGTCAACAACAACATGGAAGTAAGGCTTCAACGGTCAAGTGTACACACAGCATGTCATTACATACAGCCATATCACCGCTATTAGACACACCAAAGGACCAAGTTGACTTTTAGCTGTGGTTTGTTGATAACGTATCTAGGAGAGTAGGTAGGTAGGTACGATTTACAGCTTGCTAGCAAGTGTATAAGGACTTTGATTTAACTGTCGTGGTATGTGCAAAAAAGAACGTTTCAACAATACATGGGAAGACATTTCAATAACGCGAGCACAGAATGACGATAGGTATTTCCTCGTAGGCACTTTCACACTTGTTTGAAGTGTCGGACATGCTGCGGGCCGTGTCTAAGGGTCGCAAGGCGCTGGAGAATGCGACAGAAATGACTTGTCGAGTCGACAAGGAGGAAAGATCTCGGATTGAGAGTCTTCAGGGCCAGGTGAGACGTGTGATACGGTAACACATACTGATCTCAGATAAGCTGCATATGGAATGCACTGATTACTAGCATTCTAGATGTAGTCCTAAAACAAGTTGACCTATCTTGTAAGTTACTGTTCTAAGAGCAGGGTTTAACAGATCACTATCAGAGGTAAGGAAAAGGGAAACAGAAGTGAGCCCGTCATCCTCCTTTCTTTCTTTCTTTCTTTCTTGGCGAATCTTGTCATAGGCTTACTTCCAAATGGACCGTTTCGAGGAGTCCATGCCGCACTTCCACCGAGCGCTGAAGATCCTCGGCAATCCCCAGCCCACGTCTGAAGCTGGAGTCAGTCTGCGACTGCTCCAAGCGGGCTTCCGACAGCTCCTACACGTGATGTGGCCCGCTCAGTTTGTAGGGAAAGCCACGTATGTCAGTAGTGTATCCCATTCAACATTCCATCAGGAAACAGATTTTGTTGCCTATATTTAGTCGCAACGCTAACTGGGATGTATGTTGGACTTAGGACCAGGCTCTGCGATGAGGCCTTTTTGAGGGCCCTTTTCGGATGGCATATCAGTTCTATTGTATTCAGCTTCTTGTATAGGCCCTCCTCCTGTTCGTCTATTGAGCAGAAATTTTGATAGTAACTACAGGAGGCCAAAACATTTCTCATCATTGTAGAAGACTAATACATATTAGCACACTATTACATACTAGCATTCGCACACAGTGGTCGATCCAGTCTTATGATGTAAAACTATGGATATCATTAGTTGTTCTCGCCGTAAACCAGTGGTCTGTTACAGGAGTTCCCGCGCCAATCGGCTGGTGGAGCAGGCCCGCTGTCTGTCGCACGTGTCCCACGCCTACCACATGGTGCACCAGGACAGGCGCGCCCTGGTCGCCGCTCTGCAGCAACTCAACGCCGCCGAGCAGGCAGACGACGACCTACATGAGGTAAGCGGCGCTTTAAAGGTTAAAATTCCTCGGGTATTTTAACATGCTTGACAGCTTGTATTGTGTAGGGTGAGATTGATATTAAGGATAGATGATCAAATACCAGATTGTGGTGCTTGAATAAAACCTAATAGGTACAGGTAGGAATAGCATAAAGATTATCACAAGGTTTACCCTGCTTTGTACCGTAGCTGATTACAGCCTATACCGCAATCATGGAGAACTGTCAGATGATGAACTGGTCCAGAATTGCAGAGGGATACGAGAGGAAAGCACTTAAGCGGTGAGAAGCAGCCTGCAATTGTATCTTGCGATTAACTCAGTGATATTTTGTCGTTCCTTGATTTAATGACCTTAACTTAAAAAGTGAAATTTAGATATTACGAATATGTATATGATGAGAGGTTGCATTCACTACAGCGTTCTATCAGTTAACCAACGTCTTGAACTGTCAATCTATATTCCGTCACAGATGCAAGGAGGTGGAGTCTAGCCTAGTGGCCGATGACCTCATCACGTTGGCGCACCTCTTCAGTGTCAGCATGTCGCTCCGACTGGGAAGGGGACAGATTCACCCTGCTGTCGACTCAGGTCTGTAGATACAGCAACCCATGACCTTGGTATCCAGCTATGTACACTCGGCAACATTACTTTATCTTTAGTGTAATCCAACCTTTTTATAATCGGTACGTTTGTTTCTAACCCCTTGGACAGAAAAGACGTAGAAAAGCCCTTTGAACGGTTCCTTACATCATCATGAGTTCAGAGTAGAGTTCGGGTAAAGACATGATGCGTTTTGCAATGTGGTAAAGGGATCATCTTAAGATAAAGAAATGAAAGTGAAAAGAATGAAAAGAATGAAAGTGCTGTCTTTAACACTTTATTCAAACAACGAACTCCCAATAGGCTACCACTCCAAGTCGGTATGCGAGCGGCTTCACGACAACGCGATGGAGCTTCAGTGCCTCCCGGTGCTGGCGCAGGCACTGCTGTTGGCTAACAGGTAAATACAAATTTCCACCCGACCACGAATCGTAGACGTTCAACCGCAGCCGAGTGCCGCTTTCTGAATAATGTTGCAGTAATGGTAGGATCGTTGGGTAGGCTAGACTAGGGTCATTGTCCACCCGTTAGTTGTGAGATTCTGCTGAGGTAATTTGGGAACATGTGCTTGGGCTGTAGCTTCTATCAAGATTATTCAGATTATTCATTATGTCCAAACGTTCAAATTCTCCTGTGGAAAGCGTTCTGACTGCGCACTGTTACCTTACCTCTCATTCGGATGGCATGCGGTTATGAGGAATGATAACGTACTGTCGCACGATTGTAGTTACAACACTTCCATTACTTACGGCGCAGGGAACGCGACAGTGTGGAAGTAGTGCGCCAATTGTTCTACCTTTCCGAGGAAAATGAGGACGTCATGGGCAAGGCGTGGTACTACTGCAACTGCCTGGACCTGCTGCTGGAGGAAGGTTCTCTCAACTCACCTGTCCTTCATATCATGTCTTAGTATCCCTGTTACGGGTCTTCTAACATGCATAGAAGAACGATATGTTTCCCATTTAACTCAAACATTACCCCTATCATATATATATAAGTCAGGTTTCACAAATGTTTCTCAAAAATGTTTCCCCTGACCGTTAGTAATACAGAGTTATTCTACTGAATGTTACTCAGAAATCAGAATGCGAAACAAAAGCGTGGTGAATACACTCAAGACTCTTTATAATTTAAAATGCGCTTTGACTGCTGGTCACATGGTCATTTTGTTCGTGGCGTCGTCCATCCTTTTTACAGGAGTTGTACTGGAGAATTATGAAGAGTGCGTAGAATTTACGTCAGAAATCGCCGAGGACCCGTCATTCATGGATGACGTCATCCCGCGGTTTTACCTGCTAGCTGGTCTTGCACTTTGGTGAGATGTCAGAGATGGCTTTTAATTATGAAATTCAATATAATTCCAACAAGTTACGACTTGCGTGCTGTAGCTGAAATGGCGTTTTACTTTTTAACCACTGTTGGTTTCTTGTGGATTTTTTAAAAGACTTGCAAATGCCAAATCACTTTACACAGTCATTATCCTGCCGAAACAGTTCAAACCAAATATGTGTAATTGACTTTGATAAAGATTGATTTGATTGACTGATGATACTATGATTATTTAGTGCCTCGCGGAAGGGGAACTGGTACCGAGCCGAGAGTTGGTTCCTGCTGGCAGAAGAACTCCGCCCGCCGCGGCTGGAGACGTTCATGGCGGCCAACGGGTACGCAAAGGTGGTGGAGTGTGAACTGCTAGCCTACTGCAACGCCCTGGTGCAGGGACTTAAAGTCATGCAGATGAAAAAACAGGCACTAAAGGTCAGTCAGTTAAGCTAGCGTGGCCACTATATGTTGCACAGCTAGGTACAGTCCTTCTGCAGAGCTCAATGTTTGCACGAGGTCTCCTCGACAGGACAGTAAATGTTGAATGGATATGTCCACGGTGCTGAAATATCGGTGGTACTTGCATCTGGAAATCAGCGAACCAATTTGCAAAGCGTGTTTACTACAGTATGTCGCACTGTTAGACGATATGTTTTGTAAGTTGAGTCTCTTGAACGGGACGCTGTCATCCCAGCTGGCTTTAAAAGTGCACTGTGACCTTGTGCTTGCGTACTCTGATTTATCTGAAAGTGTTCATAACGGCACCTTGTTGGAGTGAGCTACGTTGCAATAGCAATGTTATTTTCTGTCTTTTTCTGTCTAGGCCATCAAACAGCTGGGTCACGCGTGCCTCGCCTTCCCGGTGCTGAAGCCGCGATGGCTCCACTACCAGGCGTACTTCCACATGCTGTCAGGGGACCCCAAAACTGGGCGCGTCTTCGTGGATAAAGCTGTGGAAGTGTGCGAGGAACATGGCAATGAGATGGAGGAAAAATGGGTGTTGTATAACCGCAGGTGGGGACCCAACTATCTTAGAATATCTAAGATTGCAGCTTCTCAAATAGCATTCCATGCCTTGGACCCATTGCAACGTGTCTGGAAAAATTTGGTTTGCAAATCTGTCCTTGTCAACTTACTGTTTACAATTATCAACCATGTGGTTACAAGTCGACAGTGTTGAAAACACTAAATGCTAGTTGATGTATAATCAACGTTATGTAGAAACCTTATCAAAACCTTATGCAACAAATGCCCATGCAAAAAAAAAAAATCATCGTTTAGCAAGGATAGTTTCTCACTATGGATCAATCAAGGAATGGTTCATTACATAGAGATGGTCAATGCGTGTGTTCTGTTGAATTCCCCAGGAGGTGGTTCAAGAAGAGGAAGGTGAATCAGGCCAAGTTTTGGGTCCCAGACGGGGACCTGGACTGGCACACTAAGGACGACCCTGGAGCCACAGAGATCAAGTACTGGCTGCCCATGCCCCCGCCTTCCAGCAAGTGGTAGTCTACAGGAAAGCTAGCATCACGAGCACAAGCGGATAGAAAAATACTGTCTGGTTCTACCGTCATATCAAGTCTTTGGGGTTACCAGTTTACATGCTTTCTATATGGACATAGTTTTCTCAACTAATATCGAACATCGTTTCTGTCATGGACATAGTTCTCAACTAACAACTTGCTTTCTTTGCTTTGTATACTGGGAAATAAATCAAACGATGTGCAAAGTGCGATGAAATCTAGATTATGTCATGTAATGTAATATAACTGCCGACCATGGCTCTAGGGAGATATAGGTGATAAAAACCAACATAAAGAGGAGGGGATTTTATCATCTCATATACTGTGTGAAACAAGAAAAATCACACAGAACTGTTACACTGCTCTGTCCCTACTGAAGAACAAATGGCACAAACAATGGATGTCAAGTATCAGGTTTACTTCCTTCACGATGTAATATACATAACCATAAAAGATGTGACAATAGGCCACATCAACATGCATGTACTCTCCAATGTTTCCTGGGTCATGACTAATCACAGTACATCTATAACACAAGACATGTATGCTGCAATACAGAGATTAACAAGCAGAGTTATCAATATCAGTATCATATATATTATGACATATAATTTTCTTATTCTTAATCTCTTAATCACATACAACGTTTTACAGTACTTCCACACCACATCCAACAATCATGACAAAATATACAAACTTGTTGCTGAGTGTAAGATGTCTACACTTCATGTCTTTATACTCAAAATAAAGGACAAAAGCTTAAATAGATCAAAGTCCAAACAGATATGATATTCAGGAGTACTTTGTCTCTAACACGGGTACAGCGGTATATTACATTCTATAACTGCATTTCAAAACAACAATATCACCAAAGCACACAATAGCTGGTACACCACAATTCAATTACTACATCCATAAAACATTACATGTCTTTTGAAGGCTTGACACTGACAGTTCATTATGAGTAAGTGGACAAACAATGCAAGTTTAGCAATGCTGCAAAGATCACTTAAACCAAAACTGTCATTACAGTGTTACCATTATAGGGTATGGCAGCAAAATCAAGCACCGCAACTCTGTGAGGTGGTGTGAGACAGACAATTCAGTCCCATCAAACCACCCTCTTTTAAGGACTTTAGCTCTAGACAGTGAAGAACTGTGTGGCAGCAGATGACTGGACCTCTAGCTGTCCCATCTTGTACTGCAGCCGCTGCAGACACTTCAACAGTGCCTTGTTCAGCTCTCTTGCCTCTGGAGTGATTGGATCTGGAGGGGGGCAGTTCTGAAACACAGAATCACTTGTGAGAATGTGCATGACACATTTCCCGGATGGGATGATACTCTGTACCCTCCTTCATACATCAAATATTATGACCTTATCATAGTTTCAATAACAATATTAATGTCACTTATATTGTCACACACCGCACACCAGTGGAAGGGAGTACCAGTAGTCACCTGTATCTCCTGTATCCTATGCCGTAGTCCTGCAGACAGGGAACCTTCATGTATGTAGAGTATGGTGACCAGCATGGGGTACAGCTGCACCAGCAGGGAAGAGTTGACCTCCTGTAACCCCTCCAGTAGACTCAGCAGGTGCAGGTTCACCATCTCACCATGGGACTTGGAGTAGGAGGCAATCTGGGAAGAAAAGGACACCAGTGATGATGTATGAAGTGACAATTCCTCACAACTGTCTTCTGATAGGACGAAGGCCATAGAAAAGCCATATTGCACTACCTCTAGCTACTTGAAAAAGCATCATGCTTCACCTCAGTTGAGGATGACTGCTTTACCTTTGCATTAGGATGATGGACTCAAATCATGCTTCTCCACTTAGGCAGAAAGGTCCTTGCTTATTGTGGCATCATAATATATTCCCATTTCTAGAATTGACTTGCTACATATAAAAGTATTAGGTTTATCTTTATTCTTTTGAAAAAATGAAAGAAACATCAGGAATATGATCATATAGCAGATATTTCTTGATCTAGTTTAACCATCACAGACTGTAAGTCTGCACTGTGTGTAAAGTTAGGCCCTTCCCTTATGTTACCTGTATGAAGGTAGGAGCGACTTTCATCCAGAATTCCATGACAGCCAGACAGGTGGTCCTGTACATGTCCCCATGGCTGGTGTTGAACACTGCCACCTGCTCACAGTAGATAGTCCACAGCTGGCACAGGATAAAAACCTGCAAGCACAACATACAAGAGAATGAACCAAGCATGATGGAGGTGTTTTCATATTCACCTGGATGAGTTTCATAAAAATCAAGTGATATTAAAAGTCAGAACAACGTTCGTTATGACATGAAAACATAACACTAGTTCTTTCATTGTCCTTGTTAACAACCAGTCCAGGAAAGTTTCCCCTAAAGTAGACAAGACCAATGACATGAGTTAAGCTGGTGTATCCTGAAAAGCTGCTGCCCACCTGTGCCAGAGATGACATCTGGTAGACGCTGGCCTTGGTGTGCTCGGGGTAGCTGTCCAGGACCACCAGGGCCAGGTCGGCTATCTGCAGACTGGTGTCCAGGGGGAGGGGGTGGCAGGGCACGTCCGAGGAGGGGCACATGGCCATGTGGTTGAGCGAGCCCAGGATGATCCAGGACAGGAGGCGCAGGTGAGCCACACACTCAAACATCTCCCTCAGGCCCTGCTGGGGGTTGATGCCGGGGTAGGCCAGCCATGGCAGGAAGCGAGTCATGGCACGTTGGTTGTTCAGGGTGAACTCTATAGCCAGCAGCTGGGCAATGCCTGTTTTTACCTGTGATGGCCAAGTAGTCAAATTCAGAAAAACACAAACCACATGTTTCTGCAATGACTGCACCTTAAACTTGACTAAAACATATTCTATTTGTGGTCATTAGCAAGAAAAGGTCCACAGTAGTGACGTGAAGACTAGCAAAATCTCTCAATACCCATTCCTGGTCCTTGATATATAATTTCATCCTTCCTTTGTGTAAATTATGTGATTCTGAAGGTTGTATCTTCCTGCACCTACCTGGCTGCCAAGTGTGTCCTCACTCAAATTCTGCAGTTTCAAGACTGCCCTCAGTTTACTTATGGTGTGCATGCTGGTCAGGAACTCCACACAGTCAAACATGTGCTGGTGCAGACATTCAACAGCACCTGCATGGTACAAGGCAAATCATATGGTAAACAGGTATTCATCATGGGTTTGCAGTACAGGGCTTCAGCTGGGCTCTTAATGTTGTAGAATCACACCTGCAGCACTTTTCATACAATAAGGCAAAAGCAGCAACTTTTAATATTATTTTAAACAAGCCTAGGAACTTCTCGGTAATTGTCAAATGAAATATGCAATTCTGCTTATCGAGAAGAGAAAGGTGACCAGATGTGCTAGGCTAAAAAATAGGAGAGTTCAAATAGAGTAAAAGATTGCATAATGGTTACACTTCAAACCATCTTTAGACACATGATATGAAATATGTAATGTGTAAAACTAAGAGATAGAGTGTCACCTGTCTGTCCATGACAGATAGGGTGGGCCTGCTGCTGGGCCAGGGGACAGGGCATGTAGATCCTGGTGCCAGAGTCAAAGCAGACAAACTGCACCAGCAGCAGCAGGTTGTTGTCAGACAGGGTGGACCGATGCTTCACCGCCTGGACAAGCTCCATCACCAGAGCACGGGACAGGTGCACCTGGGGACAACAGCTTGTCAATTAATCAAGCAGATTGCTGCTTATATAACCAGCCTTCCAAGATAATTTCAAGGGAACCCTGTAGGAAGGGAGTGAGTAGCAAGTGTGTAAAAAAGTAGAGCTACACTACAAAGTTGTCCTGTGGTGTTGCTAGGTAGGGCTGTACTCTGACACACCTTCTCCCTGTCTCTAGGGAAGATGAGGTTGCTCTGCACACATATGTCCACCACCTGCTGCAGCTGCACCTGACAGCTGCGCATGCAGAAGACCAGGAACTTGGAGAAGGGCTCCAGCAGCCCGCGGATGGCAGCAGGTGTGGGTGTCTTCAGCAGCAGCAGCATGACCTGCAGGGTCGCAGCACTGTCCTGACCTGGTGGGAACAGCTTGGGCAGCTCACTGAAGAACAGCTGGAACTATGGGAGAAACAACAGCACAGCACCTTTTTATTATACCTGTTTAGTCCTAGCTTAACGCCACCATGACAAGTGCTATATGTAAGAAAATACAACCTTCCTGACTGTGTAGCGGTAGAAAGAAGGCAGGAAAAAATACAAATGTTATATGAAAAAAGTCGCTACCACTAACTTCCTCATTCCTCAATTTCTCATATTTGGTTGCAACTGAATTCTATAAAAGACCTGATAAACTTTTGAATACTCGTACATTTGCACATAATGGGACATACTGCTGGCATGGGCTGACTGTATCTGAATAACAGACATAAACATTGAGGTATATACAGAGAAGCAGATATATCTGTAGGTAGGAATACTGCAGCATACCTGTGCAATGACAGGTGCCCACTGTGCTGAGGGGTCCTGAGGCATGCTGTCCATGTACAAGGCCAGGTTTGTCAGGATCACCAGAAGGCTCTGTTGGCTCATTGTCTTCTCACTGTTCACACCTTCCAGTAAGAACTAGCATGAGGGGGTGAAAAAAATGCATCAAGGGCTTAAATGACATATCATATTTCTGGCGATTCATAAAGAGACCCTGATTAAATGGATTGAACAAGGTTTAGATTAAGCAAGATTCTAAAAAAAAGTGCAAATGATGTTTCAAATCTTAAGTACTTTTGCATTGTCCATGACGTTGAAGACCTAATGGACACAATTTTGGAAAAAACAAAATGAGAGGGAGGAGAAGAACACTAGAAGATGAAGATGCCCTGTTTTACCTGCAGAGCTTTAAGCGTGTCCACCTGTGAACAGTTGGTTAGTGCCTGGGCGATGGTCTTCCAGAACTGGAGAGGTTTGTCCACCTGTGCCTGGAACAGCTGCAGCAAGATTCCATTGGGAGCCAGCTGATGGAGGGCACAGCGTACGAACTGCAGGGCAACACTCGTACAGCTGCCAGGTACTGACACAGTGCTGTTGGCCTGGGGAGGGACGACACGTTTTAAAGTTCCATTAACCTTTAGCACTCTGTGAGAGCCTTAGTCTCAGAGCACAAAATATTATCTGTCCAAAGAATTTTTAGCAATGCATATATTAGCATTAGGGTCATGACATTTCCAACCTTTACAATAGCATGAAAAGATGGAAATTTTTGGAAGAAGTTGTTTTTTTGATGTAACAGGGTCATAAGGCTGCTTTTCTGTACAAACCGCTCAGCTCGAGTCCTTACATACAAAACACCCACCAGCCAGGGGACAGGAGGGTTTGCTGCTATGGTGACAGCAGTCTGTAGAATTTCCTTCAGGTATGGAACAGCCAGGGTGGCATGGTTGTGGAGGAAGGTAGATAGCACCACAATGCCCAGCCCAATGGTCTCATTGTCATAGCTCTCCAACTCAACTCCACAGTCTGAACATCTGTGCATAGTGTTGTGATGAGGAAAAATGGTCAGTACTACAAGGCAAACTCCTGAAACTATTTCCTATGATAAGGAGCTTGAATTTCTGCCTGATTTAAATATTGTTCACCCTGTATGTAATAAAGTTTTAGTTGATAAGGAAACTCCAAAGCTGACCTGGTGACCATGATGTCCTCCTCATGAATGCTGGGCTGTGTGACAGTGCTGAAGCGGCTGCCGGTGGACTGGCTGCTGGACTTGTGGGACACTTTACTGCCAACACTCTGCTTGCTTCCCCTGCTCCCTATACTTGCCTGCAGTACATATTAGGCAATCTTGCATCAATGTTACAAGGAAAATGGACCATAGAAAAATATATGAGAAAAGACTTGGCTGAAAATAACCCAATCTAAATTTGAAGGAATAGTCCTGACCTTGGTGCTGATACTGCTGCTGCTGGTCTTGCTTGTAGCATTCGAGCGGGTACTTTTAGTGCTTTTCGTACTTCGTGTGCTGGACCAGGTTGCCTTCTTCTTCACCCTGGATGCATGGGGAGCCAGACTGGATTCTGCTGGGTGAGATTCTGTCAGAGACCCTTCAAATGACCTTTGACGCTTGGCGCGCCAAAGCAGCTTACGTCTTGTCATTGGGCTTTTTGATGTTAGCTTCTCCTTCTCATCATCTAAGGTACACTTTGAATCATCTTCTATCTGAACTGCTTGGGTACGTCTAAGTAGCGGATGGTTTCTGTCAACCCCCGTGGCTCCTGTCTCAAGGTCCTCATCCGCTGCCTGCAGATCTTCCAAGGTCACTTTGTAGAGGTCACTGGTGACTGAAGCTGCATGGAACAGACTTGACTTTGTGTCGGTTTCGAGGAGGATGTCATCAGGTGATGCCATGTCATCAATGTCTTCTTCCTCCGTGATAGCCATGTAGGCCAGGTCTGGGTGGGAATACAGCAGACAAAACATGATGCTGCAAGCCAGGTATGTGATGTGCAGTTTCTAAAGAGGAAGTTATGAATCATGTTAGTTAAATAGGTAAATAAACCTGATGGCTGAATCTGTACCTGTCTCCAGGTTGTGCTGTTCAGAGCAGGAGTGAGCAGCTGAGGCCTTGAGGTCCCCTGGCTGACAGCGGTGGTGCTGTGCCTGGAGTGTGTTCAGGGTGATCTGGACCAGATGCTTCACTAAACCGCTCAACGTTTCATCCTGCAGTGGGTACTGAGGGGACACACAAAGCATCAACCATGTCGGCTAATGAAGCTAGCTTGTAAAGACTTTGATAATTATAGCACTATGACATGACTGCCAAAGCAATGGCTACTAAAATAGTACTTTTCTACTATTCTACTAAATCAATGTGATATTGATCACATGTACTATAAACTTTCAGACACTTTACTACATTGCTTCTGAAACCTTTCCAATTGCTGACAGGTGTTATATTAGGGATATATCATTACAAAACCCTGTTTGGCAGGCGAATGAAGAACTTCATAACCACATCCACTTCAGTATGCATGTTCAGTCTTTTGGAAACTGGAAAGTCTCAAGAACATGACAACGGACAACACCTTGTAGATGATAATGAAGACTGCCATGAGCCAGTTCTTCCTGTCCAGTGTGTCCAGGGCCCAGAGGCTGTAGGTTGGACGTGGTGGGTTTCCTGGCCCCTGGGTAGTAACTGCTGGGTAGTACTGCAGGACACGACCCATCAACAGGACCACCTGCTTCCCTACATCGACAAACATGGAACAGCAGGCAGGTTATTCTACAATACATATGTAATGTTTCATATATTCACGTACATGTAGTTAGGAATGTAAGAAACACAGTTATTCTTTTGCCAGCTTGTTACGTCTCTTAAAAAGATGTTTTGAAGTCATATATATGGGTTTGTGACTGCCCAAGATTAATGGCTTTGTGTGTATTGTGCAAACTTTTACCAAGCACAAAATAACAACGTGTGATTGTCCTCACCAAGTTTTACATTCCTGTCCAAACACTCTGGCATGTGGATGAGCAGGGAGCGGAAGATGGGAGAAGAGCGCATCTGTGCAGGTGTCAGGACGAAGCGCTTCTCCTGCTGGTGGTAACCTACCAGCAGGTGCAGGTAGCGGATGAAGGTGTTCAGGGCCTTACCACTGGCCATGTCATCTTTGTTACTGTCATACTTCAGGTTTGTCATAAACTGGAAAATGACAGTAAATATCAGGACTGTCAGAAGTTACACAAAAGGTTACCATGCACAAATTATGCAGATGAAGTGTAATCATTGAGTCAACCTTCTCCCTGCTACCTAACTCTGTAGCCAATATAGAATTGGGTGCCAAATGGCTACTTCAGTGTGCTAAAGGTTACTAGCTATCTTACTAACATCTATCTATCATGAAGACTTATCAATCCACCGATTCTTTGGTCACTGGCTCTCAATCTGTGCTGATTAGTCGGTTGTATCAAATCAATAAAAGGCTTTGCATGTACCAGCAACACAGCGAGATAGAATAGAACATACCTGGTGGTATTCATGGAGACTGTGACATTATCAACCCTTACCCTCATCATGACAGAGACGATGGAGAACACAGTCTCCTTGTCCAAGTCACTGTAGTCTTCTCCGTCCTCAGCACTCTTACTGAAACTCTGGAAGTCAAACAGCATCTGTTCTGCCAGGTACCCCAGGTCCAGCCGCAGTGTTGCTCCGTGCTCCATCTCATGCCGACTGAAGGTCCCCACAAAACCTGCAGGTCATAAATCACACGCTAGAGGATAGCTGTCCTTTATCTGTGGCATCAACAGACCATGGAAATAGAACACTGTGACATGTCACCACAGATTTTTTTTGACATTGAGAAATAGGAATAATCTTTTAACACATACACATGAGTCTCAAAAAAGTATGTGACCATAGCAAAACTTCTACATCTAACTTCTTTTATGGCCCTCTTCTTTCTAAGGTAATTTCAGCAAGTTCCATGCAAGATTATCACTTAATGGCATTTATATGCCCTACAAGAGAACTTTAAGTCCTGACTGAGTTTGACAGTTATCAACAACCTACCAGATGGTGTTCTGTTCCTTCTCTTGGTCATACAAGAGGGCTGAGGGGATTGGTTGACTGAAAAGCTCAGTTGCAGTGACCGTATGTTGTGATGCCGCATGCGGGCAAAGTGTGCTTTCTTCATCCTCAGGGTGAAGGCATCGCTCATGTTGAACATATTGTGTTGAGCACAGGAAAGACCTGTTGTGGTGGGCATAAATCAACAAAAGAGATACGTAATATACACTGAGGGACAAAAGTTAACAAGAAAACTAAAGCCATTCAATCCAAAGCAAAGATTGTGGTAATTATTTCTCCCATTCATACACATACTACAAAATAAACAGAGAATCTCCATCTAACCTTGGTATTTAAGATGTCAAATTCATGAAGATATAATGTCCTTTTACCTTCTTTTGATTTTCAAACATGTATATCATGAATATATGTGTAGAGGTGAGATGCATAGTAGAAGTATAGAATGGAAATTTGAACAACTAGTTGCAAGCAAATGTGTCCTCCAACAGAAGAACTCACTCATGGGGAAGAAGAAGTCCTGACTGCTCATGTCGGTCTGTGACTCGATGGACAGGATGTCAAACCTGTTGACGAAGAACTCCCAGTACAGAACCCCCACCTTGGGGATCAGCTGGTGCAGCAGGTACAGGTAGTGGAGGATGAGGGGTCGGTCGTTCACTACAAGGTCAAACTGGGTCTCCAGACAGGAGCACAAGAACTGGAATAGACAGTGGGAGGGCCACCTTTATCAGTATAAATGTAAGGGCATCATACACTATCTAATCTTCATTGAGATCTCTTCTGAACTGGCAAGGATATTACTTCAAAGAATATAATCTATATCATAAATATACAATATACATTGTATAATAATGTCACACAAACTATCATTGACAAACATCATGACAAATATTGTGCAGTATTTGTATTGCCAAAGATAGTTACTCAAGCAACTGGACAAAATTTTGAAACATTCCATTTTATCCAGTTAATTTAATTGCTTGAGTAACTATTTTTGGCGTATCTTATCACCTGGATGTCTAACCTTAATCAAAGTATTTGTTTTGTTGTGATCATAAAATACTGAACATTATAGAGCAAAGAAAAAAATCAAAGCCCTGGGCCTTGTAGAGAAACAATACCAATCAACACCCTTCAGTAGGACTGGTGGAGTAAATTGTACTATGTTTGTTACCTTGACCACCTTCTGGTCCATGTCCTCCAGACTGGTTCTGGTGCGCTCGTAGACGGCCGGACACACGTCCTCCAAGTGTGACACCAGGTGGATAAAGGCTTGGCTCAGGACAACCTTCAGCAGAAGGTTCCCAGAACACTGCTTGATGTCCAGGAAACTGGCCAGAACTGCCACTTTCTCAACTGAGAAAACACAGAGGTAGGGCGAAACCATGGAAGTCAGATAGATATTACACTGTTGATCCTGTAAAGGGAAAGGTAAGCTATTGAGACCTGTGTGAAAAGCTTTGCACCTTTAGAATTACAAGACCTACTGACACTGATAACTGAAAACTTGTGTTATCTTGATTGACATTGGAAGTATTATGTGGTGCTCAGGTTACAATAAAGCTTTCACTTTGTATTCAGTTTATCATTTGGATAGGAGAGCAGTGACATGCCACACTAGGCAACACTGTCCCAAAGTTACAGGTAACATTTGCAAACAGAATTTGGATACTCTTTTTAGCTTTCATTACCTGCCCTAAACCGCAGGGTCCACTCTGTAGACTGGAACCAAGACTGCACAAGTTTCCAGAAGATGTCGGCTCCCTCTGGCAGAGTTATGCAGAACTGTAATAATTTCACACAAGCCCTGGCCATTTGGCCATCCCTTGACTGCAGTAGCTCCCACAGTCTGAAAGGTAAACCATATATTTGACACTATTGTCTTCACAGGTTGCAACAAAGTGGTAGTTAAGTGTAAAAACTTTACTAGGTCTTTCATTCTTTTACATTCTGATACCTTAAATCAATTGCAAGAGATACTTTGTTATTGTAAAAGAAGGTACTCTACTTTCCTAAAATGAGATTTAAAAGACTTTCATAAAATTACTACAAACATAACAATAGACAAGATAATCATAAGACTCGTCACCTGGGCATGAGGAGATCCTTTTGAAGATGTTGGAAAAACGGCAGACTGAGAGTAACCACCCTGGCCAGGCAGTCATTGTTCAGACAGAGGCGGTGCAGGCAGCTCAAGATGTACTGTACGATGCAGGGCTCATCATGTTTTCCAAGTTCCTACAGTAATACAGTGATGACAACATCATGAACAAGGTTGGAGAAAAGAGTCACCAGCTATTTCTGAATTGCACGAAGAGAGGTACATCCTCCCTAAAATTACAGATCTTTACAGAAAAGTGTGATAGGTTTACCACCCCCTATTTTCACGATCAGACATCTAGCAACTTCTTACTGACTACAACAATATTTCCACTAGCTAAAGTTAATCTCCAGTGTGTGAATAGTACATCTTGTACTTTATAAGATTAGACTAATTTATATGTTTCTTGGTGTAGCAATATAACTCATCAGCAGGTCCTGTCCACTCTTACATGCAGCAGGGCGTACATCAGCTGTACATCAGGTGGGAACCTCTTCACATGCACCACTTGGTCAGGCAAGGTCACTACCCAGATGTCTGCCTCTTCAAGGTCACGGTTGGGTGGCAACTGTTCCGTGACATCGTCTCCCTTCTCCTCATCTTGTTTTTCAGTCTCTTCTTCTATGGATGTTGGCCTGCAGAATGAACAGTATCTGTTTTTTTTGTAAAGCTTGCATGGTGGCTTGATAACTAGCTATATATAATATATATATATATATATATATATAATAATGTAAGGGCTAAAACAGTATCAAGTCCAAGTACCCCCAGGTAATGACATTTGTGATAATTTATATATTTGTACCATGGAATGCAACATGAACCTGTTTACAAAGAAAGCTTAAGAGTTAGTATATTCTTGATCTCCTAACTCAGAGACCAAGTGAAATCTGCCTGATCACTACATGTGTTACCTTATGGGTCCTCCTTCGGCGTATTCAAATGGCTGTGTCAGTGCATCTGTATCCCTGTCTACTGAGCCCATCCTCCAGGTGGTAGAGCTAGACATTCTCACAGTAGTTGTCAGGCATTTTTCCGGGTCATCACAGTGCTAGAATGAAACAGAAGTCTTCTTAACACTTCATAACACTTATGAACAGGTGAAACATTTCCCAATGTAACATTACTTTTAATGATATGCTGGGCATCTTATCTACTGTTGTGGTCAAAAGTACCAAAAAAAATCTATAGAAGCCTGGACCAGTAAATATATCTTACCTCTAGCTTTATCTCTTGTTTTGGGTTGACGGCTGTCAGGACATCTTCAGCCAGCAGGAACCACAGGGCCATGTACTCACAGGTCACACACTCGCCCTCCTGGCTGCCATGGTGACAGGGTTCCATGGTAACCATCATTGTGATGAATAGGTGGAGGATGTCACAGGAGCTGGGGTGGTCCGGCTTATGAAGAAAGTGAACCTCCTGGATTCCCATCTACAGCAATGCCATCAATCAAGAACATGCAAAAAATCTTTTATATTCACATGTGTACGCCAAATCACTATGCATTCCATCCATCAAAGAGGAAATAAAGAGTAAAGGTCAACAATCAAATAACAGGCTACACTTCTATGGTGCTGCACAAGCATCCGCCTCTAATGATTGGCTAGACTTTCATGGTGAACACACATCCACTACACCACTACTTCTTATGACAGGCTACACTTCCATGGTGCTGAACACACATCCATCTGTAATGACAGGCTACACTTCCATGGTGCTGAAACGCATTCATCTCTAATGACAGGCTACACTTCCATGGTGCTGAACACACATCCATTACACCACTACTTCTTATGACCAGCTACAATTCCATGGTGCTGAACACACATCCAACTCACCACTACTTCTTATGACAGGCTACCCTTCCATGGTGCTGAACACACATCCACCTCAACAAAACTTCTCATAGCAGGCTACCCTTCCATGGTGCTGAACACACATCCACCTTTAATGATAGTGTATACTTCCATGGTGCTGAACACACATCCACTACACCACTACCTCTTATGACAGGCTACACTTCCATGGCGCTGAACACACCTTTCAGTGTGTAGGGGCGGTGCCCATCTTCATGGTGTTAAACACCAGCTGCTCATTTCAAACATCAGTAAAACTTACAAACCTGTTTTAACAGTAGGTCCAACATGACATTGAGACATCGTATGCTCCTCTGATGCTCTGTCAGTTCTTGCTTCACTGCTGGTTCAGCCTCTGCATGCCCCTGATCCTGTGGCTCAGGAGAACCCTCCTGTCTGTCACACTGGGGGTGAGACTCCTTCTTGGGTGGCATGGACGTAGATTTCTTTGACCCTTTCTTGGGTGGCATGGATGTAGATTTCTTTGACCCTTTCTGAGGAGCAGCTCCTTTCCCTGACTCGTTCCTTGGATGGGGGGAAGCTGCTTTACCAAACTCTTTGAACTGAAAACCATCTCCTTTTTTTGACTTTTGCTTGGTCCAAGAAGTGGTTCCCTTCCCAACCTCTTCCTTGGGCTGTGGTGAGGCTGTTTTCTGTGGCTCTTTGTCAGGTTGTTTGGAGGATGTCTTGCTTGACTCATCCTTGGGTTGTGGAACGTCTTCTTTCCCAGCATTGTTGTTAATTTCTTTAGAGAAAGTAATGGTAAATCAGTAAGTTTCCTTTCAGTTACTGTAAACATTTTCTGCCAATACAGCAGTAAGCTGTAAAGCTGATGAATTGTCAAAAATCTTATGACATCGCTTCTAAGCTGTGTTGTATCTGTTCTGATTGAAATGTGTTTACAATTTATTTGTCAGTTCCATGAATGAAGACAGTAGGAAAGGTTGTCGTAGCCATGAGCCCACCCATACACTATAAATACCCCATGTGAAAGGCAGTATGTAGTTGACACTCACTACAATTGTCAATCTCTATTTGCTTTATCATTTGGAGTACAGGCATGTCCTCTTTTATTTTATTATCAAAGGTGCTACTCCAAGCCCCTCTGTAGAATTAAACAAATGCTTACAATGCTGCCATACCTGCTATGCCATGTCCTAACCCTTTGAAGTTACATAGTCCCAAACATAAACCACTGGGGATTTCAACTGTATTGCACAAGTACATCATTCATTACTCTATCTTGTTTAGGGATGACACAAGCATGTACTGATGGCCTACAGACTTACTACTGGTCCTGGGACTGTTGATAAGACAGCAGGCTCCATCCAGAAACTTCCCAATAAGCAGTCGAACCGGAATCACTATGTCAAACTTGGACAAGAGCTGAGGGACAGGAATATAGCAAAAGATGTCACATGTAGAACTGTTAAGTGAGAGGACCATACAAAGCACTGAGTGTAGAGGGACCAAGGGTTCATCTGGGAACCCTTCAAGACAAGTTTGAGATGGATAATGTAACAGTAGTGACTTACCTGGAGCCAGATGAGTCCCTGTTCTATCACATCCAAGGTGGCATTTACAAACATGCGACCAACAAAGGCAAACATCTTCTCAATGGAGAAAGGCAAGGTCCCCATGTAGATGTCAAACAGCTTACTGTAATCAAAATGGAAAATCAAAGCACTAAGTTAATATCAGATGAAGTTAGATTTAACTGAGAACCCTACAACATTGACAAAATCTTTCAAATTGTGTCTGACATTATAGAATGATGTAAACTAAAAATCTGCACTACATTTCCCTTACCACAGCATGACGTTGAGCTCCTTCAGATCATCATCCTCTACCTCTGTCAGTATGGCTTCAAACCAGTAGGGCATCACAGAGTCCCACACCTGGCAATAAGGAGAAAAAACGCTGTTTTTTTAAAGTGGTCTTTTTGAAGTTGTACCGACAATTATACTTAGTCTATTGGCTCAACATGTTCAAATTTCCCTGCAGTCTACAATGAGCCTTGCTTTTCATCACTAGACTTCTCTGTCAATATGAGTAGCTATCAGAGTATGCAAAAGTTCAGAATATGCTCATTCATTAAGTACATAAATTGAATTCACCAATAGGATACTAAATACATATCAAAGAAAGATGTATGGACCTGGAAGGTGACCACATTGTAAGGTGTGAGGCAGAGCAGCCTATTGAGGCCTTCCTTCATTTGAGTGGTGTTACTGGGCAGGGTCTCCCTACAAAGGAAACAGGTGGAATCCAGGTTTTATAACATCAAACAAGTGGCAGCAGCCAAAGAACCAAATATGTACAACACAGGCAAGCTGTGATGTACCATTTGCTGTCATACACTGTGTAAGTTATAAACTTCACAACTTCCAGGATAATAACATAATTCAAACATACTACAGAAGCTTTACAGATATGGAGGAATATTGCAGGAATTACCTATATTATGATGTAAATGCCAGACGGTACTTAGATTAGTGAGATCAACTATAGTGACTAAAACTAGAGTGCCAACAGGGATACAACTTAGGTATCCATGATCTCTTACTTCCAACATAATGAAAGGTAACAATTGGCAGATTACAAAACAAATACAGTATGTGTCAACAGTACACATCACGTTACATACCAGCACAACAACAGATGAGGACAGCACCAACATGGAGTACTACACACAGCCCAGGGCAGAACATACACCTACATGCTGACACAGAGGCACACCAAGTACAACAGTTACATTTTGCAGTTGGATTGTTCTTAACATGTATATTCATGCAAAGACACACGACCGCATATACCACAGGTATGTAGCACAACAGCACGGACATACAGTATTTAAAACATTTTAAAACATGTACAGTAGTAGTTCAACTATGACGGGTTTACTTCATTCTGATGTGTAGTTGTAGATTTACTGAAAATCTAGTGCTGTTGGAACTTGCTGTCAAATGCTTCTGAAACAAGACAGCTTAGCTGTGACACAAAATTTGTTTTACTTTTCCCCTGCCTTTTTGTTTCAATTTAACTGTCCCATCTGATGTACTCACCAGACTCCCCCAACCCTGGCATATGCAGGTGGATGGGGGAGCAGACAGGAGATGACCATGTCCTGGAAGCTGTTCACCACTGCCTCTACCCACTTGTTCATGTACTGCAGGAGATGCAACCAACCAACATAAACATTCACATGTGTTAAAGATTTTGAGCACATTACCAGAATTGTTTTAAATCATGTGAAACAAGGTAATTTTTGCATGGATACAAGCATCCTGGTATATGTGCTTACCTCACTTTTCAGCTTCTCAATCACCAATCCAACAGTGCCTATGGAAAGATAACAGTATTTGAGTAAAAACACAAAGCAGCATCTTGTTAAAGATTTAGAACAACTCTCTACAGCCCATTGCCCTGTGTTGAAAGTAGTTTTACAGGGTCCATGTGGCTTATGAAGGTAAACAACGACAAACAACGTTGAAGAAAAGATTAGCACCCACCTTCAGGGAGGTAAGCTGTGGCATCATACCAGCTGAACACAAAGGAGATGAGGCTTCCCAGCAGCTCCTACAGAACACAACCATGACAGGACACAGTCACAAACCACAGTGTAGTTGATAGGAATGACAATGTTTTTGCTCCCACAGTTTTGGGTCTAGTAGAATCACCATGGTGATTGGAGCCTTATAATGATTAGTGCGAATCTTCAGGATAACAATATGGAAAACATATGGTGTGTCAATCAAATAACTTGGCAGTTAAGGGAAGAAGGACGCACAAAATGCAAAAATATTTGTCTTTGAAGTCAATTCTGGTGGACACAACTGTGTCACGTCTGCACAACTGTGTCACGTCTGACAGTATTCTTCAAACCTCAGATAAACAATGTCCGGTTTTTCTAAAAGTTTATGTTCGTATTTCTCTTTTGCACTGTTCAAACAGAAAAACCCTGTACCCACCACCTGTGCCTCCTGTGACGGAGGACACAGCCCCACCAGCAGCCAGCAGCCATGGCAGCTCAGCAGCATGGGGTCCCCTGTCCTCTCCTGGTCAGCCTCAGCCCCCTCCTGCTCCTGCTGGCACGGCCGGGGCGTGTACGGGTCACCCATCTCATAGCTCCGCTTGTCTGTGATGGGCTGAGCCTCCTTCAACAAGCTGGGAATGAACAGAATGTGCTCATCATAACTTGTATATCTAACATATCTAGCTTAACTTGACATGCTGGTCACAGTTGAATGTAAGTTTTGCTCATAGTGCCTTAGATGCCATGAGAGTAATACAATTTATAATGGTAGAAATGTATAATAATTCACAGCTACTTCTGCATTTTGCTATCTGGCTGATTTGTGATTTTAGCTTTCATCTAAAATGTGATATGTGTCAACTTAATTTGAAATTAAGACTGTATGAATTGCAGCATTACTTAAGAAGCCTTGAACACCTGCGCACCTGATAATGGAATCTACCAAACAGCATTGTTCTTCTCTGTCACAAGCCCAGAGGTTTGGTATGGACCTCTGCACCACATGTCCTCTCTCCACACAGCCCTGCCCGGTAAAGCAGGGGCTGCAGTACCGGACAGGCTGGTTCCCATGGTACACCGTACACTCAGGGGAGAAGCAGGTGTTGGTGGCCACAGGTGGATGTGACATGCAGTTCTAGATATGGTATGGGGGTCAATATTGTTAGTCATATTGTTCAATATGATATATTCTAACAAATCCTTAACAGATGAATGTCAGACATAGCCTTAGTCAATAGATTGGGCAACAAGACTTTTCTTTCTTTCTTTCTTAGGATGGTGAAAAGCATGATACATGAACTTAAATCTTCTATTCAAATACAAGTACAGTCTTATAACTATTAACCATAATTCACAACCGATATCTATCAGTACGAATATCAGGCAATCTGTATAGAAATGTACCTTGTTCATGCATTTCATGGTGATAAACTCTGTAACAGAAGATTACGTCAGAAAAGTTAGTTCATCAGCGTCATTTCAAATATAATTGCTAAAATACTAGTAGCTTTAGATGCCTGTGATCCAACTCCTATTTGGACGTTCCAAGAATATTTGTAATTTGTTCAAGGTCATTAATAGCAAAGGTGTAACGGAAACAGGCAACATTTTCATTGAGGCAAGAGAGCAAAACAGTGGGATGCTGCAAACCTTGTGGAGACAGCACAGGAAAGGCTGTTCTCCTAGCTTCCCTGTGGATAAAAAGACCTACAATTACACAACTGTCCTAAAAGCACATTGTAAGTCAAAAGCACTTAAATGTAAGACAACTGCTCAAATACTGCATTTTTTAAAAGTACCTTGGCATAGTCCGACTACAGAGTCCACACACATAGACCGGGGGGCCCTGTTCAGCAGCTGTAGCAGAGAAGCTGCAGCTGAACACAACCTGCAGCAGACAAGTACAAACTCAAGATGCATCTATTTTAGGTACTGAGTAAAGAATTTGTCTTTACGCTCTCGGGATCATTTTCTTTCTGAAGAATGCTGCTGTCATTTACTAACCTGACTTGCATGCTATTGGAAGAAGATCCAGTCCTTGAAAGGGAAAATTAAGCCAAGTTCATTGTTCAAAAGAGCTAGTGGAATCCCACCAGATATCAGGTTTATACAAATAGTGCATCTTGTCACGACCAGTAAAATAGTCTTTTCAGCAAGATAAACTGGAATGGGAGACCCTAGTTTTCCATTTGAAAGGATTTTGTCTGCTTCTGCATCACACCACATCATATCAGATAAAAGCAGCCAGTGTATGTGGTGCGTAAATGAGAAAGGTTGTACCTGTAGAGCAGGGCTGTGATCCTTGTTAGGGCAGTCTTTGTGCTGGCACTGGATGGGGGTCCAACCTAAACACAGAGAACAGATAACTCATACCCTTTGCTTCAGATTATTTGCATTTCACTCATATCAACATGGAAGACAAAATAAAGGTGGTGTCATAGACTGGATTGCAAATTTTTTCACGACTCACATAAATGACACAAAACTACATAGTTGACCAATCAATATGCAATGTAGAACAAGATTGAAGGAAGAACATCTGACCAGTGTAAGAGAAGGTGTAGATCTCCTCAGAGTTGGTGGGCTTGAGGTTCGGCCAGTAATGGAACAGGAGCCGAGCTGACACTGCCCGGACAGGGAGGGGGGCATACGCTATCACAGTCAGCAGGTCCTGCAGGGGCAAACACTTTTCTCAACACAATTGTACTGCACAATCCTTGTAATCTACATTTCTGAATAGAAAACATTTGAATTATGACGTTTGATATTGAATAGACAAATTGCAGAAAAAGAGAGTTTTTACCTTCCAAAGGTCAGTTTTTAGTGACATCATGCATTCAATCAGTTGGGTATAGTGGACTGTGCGAGGAAAAAAATCAAATGATGGTCAACCCAAGAGTCATGACAGTTCTGTTTTATAATGGAACAGATAATGATGTGACGTGTATGACCTTCTTTCAATGGAAGCTGAAATTAGCTGAAATCCTATCAAGTACATGCCCTGTTGCACCAGTCATGAGGTAATGGTGATGTCCGTGGTGCTGGTGATACAGACGTTCTGTCACAAAACCAAATGATATCAAAGAACAACCATACAAAACAGCAGCAATATGAGAAATAGAGTATACACATATATAAAAGTTATGTTACTCTGTCCATGGTGCTGATTATATAACAGCTTGAACTCCACACAAACCATCATCTTTCTTCATGTACTCTATGTAACATGTTCTTACTTAAAAGATGAAAGTAGCAGCTGATATAAGATAGGAGAATGCTATTTGACTTTACCTTTTTTGTGTGAGTAGAGACAAACAAACATGATGATGGCAGATAGAGAAAGTTCAGTGTAGCTTGGGCAGGCAACAGGATGCATTGGACCTGGAAAACAATCATGTGATCCTGGGTATTCTGTTTGAACAGAAGTAAGGCATGAAACACCAGCAGTGCAGTTTATAGTAGGCAGAAACATACAGAATTCTATCCAAGAACCCAGACACCCATACAGCCAATATAACTCCATCATGGGTGCCTCTTTTTACTTTTGTTATCAGCATGATATTGACCAATGTCAATTTCAGTTTCTCAAAACAAGCATTAGTGCCATGAATCTGGTAACAGTCTGTCAACGGTCTATCAAAGCCCATCAAGGGATACCTTATGGTACTGTCAAGCAGGCTTTGAAAGCACCTTATGAAAAGGCAGACTACTGTCAGTTTTACACAGGCACATGTCTTACAATGGTACTAACCCAATGTGAGTGGCAGCAGCTTGGTACAGAGAAGTGTCATGATGCCATCATGGAGACTGGCTGGGAAAGTTGTAAAAGCTGATGCCATGGCGTAAGGCAAGGTATCCAGGACCTCAGTGTCCAGGAATGGGAGCAGGCATGTCAAGGTGTGCAGTAGGGAATGTCCCAGGCCTGGGAAAGTTATAACATGGGGTCAATTGGACAAATAACTCATTTCTACAGGCTCCCAAGAGCCATTATAACAATTCTAAGAGTGGAAAATGTACTTTTGTTATGCCCGAATACACCCAAATGTGCTTTTCCTATTCTAGCAGGGAGATACTGCTCTCTGCATGCAACATCACTGTACAAATTGGAGACTAGTGATTAGCATATTTGATTCCTGGCATACAAAGCATCAATCCACTTTCATTATGGTTATGTCTGGGAAAGGAATAAAATTACATCTTACCCTGCTGCCCCTGCTGAAGTCTGGGTACAATGTCTAACAGGCTGGTCAGCTCCCCAAACAGACCCTGGTAGTCCAGGTTGGGGAAAGACGTGTTGTCCCATCCTCCAGTCTCCTGGAAGGACTCCTTTACTGGAGCATCTCGCAGTAAACTGAAAAGGTAGAAAAATGCATACATAATGTAACAAAGTACAAGCAACTAACAAGGAGCTTCCAACTACAGCATCAATGCCTATAAAAGTAGAAATAACAAACAAGATAATCAACACTTAATAATAGATTCAAGCTTTCAACCATTATGATCGGTGATTTTAAGACATAAAGAGCAAACAAGCAAACTGGTGGCAATCCCAGGGTTTACCTGAGGACTACATCCTTACCTGAGGAGAGTCTGTGAGAAGTACTTGAGTGTGTTGGAGACGTCTGTCAGGGAGGACGGAGCTGATCCAGTAAGAACTCTGGTCTTGTAATCATTCAGAAGGCGCACTTTAGCAGAGACTGAAAAAAACATGGGAACATTGCTGTATCTCAGCTAATAGAATGCAAGAGTAAAGATACTAGATTCCATGGCACTGTTTTCTATATTCAATCTGTCCATAAAATGACTGTTTATATGACATCATAATCTACAGGCTGGACCTTCTTTTTACTATTAATATCCTGTATCATGTGAATAGGTGTCATATATAATATATGATATTCTGCAATTTATCCATTCATTGATGTGACCTCTATATCTAGTATGCTGAATTTATTTTGTATTTCATCACTATTTCCCTCTCCTGACTTTGGTCACACATTATCTATAGAAAATGGATTTCATGAATGCTGATAATTATGGAGTAAAAGACAACCTATATGGCAAGCAACTTGATTGGTGTGTGACCTTTGGAGGGTCAATATGGACCTCTGATAGATAAGCAGCAATGACGCACAAGAAATGCTCACATCCTGTCCTTTCATTCCATCAATTAGTGACAGTCCACCTGGTTCCCTCTACTGATATTGCATCGTTATCACACTCATGCCCTGTATCCTAATGCATCATAAGCAGTGCATTGTAGTAACTGATGTAACATGAAGACAAGGTTTCCTCAGTTTGGCTGCTTGTGGGTGAAAACCAAGGTGCACTCTACCCATATACATATTGGGAGGATATTTTCCCTGACTGTATGACTGTCACCTCCATTTTATCATCAAGCAACAGGTCAATTTGACAGTGAGTATTTTTTGTGATATTCATAACATGGATCCAACTTATAGGGCTAGTCCAAGCTATCAGTCTAAGGTATATATTGTACAGTAAAACTCACATTGATCACAACGAGTGGACATCCTTATTTTTCCACCCCCAACAGCAGGACAGCATCAAATGGGAGACAAATATTCCTCCTCCTCTTCTTCCTCTCAGCACTTAGTTGCCCCAAATTTTAAGTGCCTGGTGAAAACCTCCGAGATATTCTACATGGCTATAGAAAATATACCGTTACATCTCATAGAAACATGATGACGAAAGTTAGACACAAATCTGACTTACATGTAATGTGTAATTGATGTTGTCAATAAAAAACGGCACTCCACAATTCTAGCGTGGGCAGTCGAAGAAATAGGTCATCAGCGGTCATCCGGCGGCAGGCCCCATAGGTGCAAGAAGATGTGGGTGTTCGGATACGGGTCTCTCACTTGGAAAGTAGATTTTCCCTTTAAAAGAAAGATAACGGGCTATATCAATGGTTTTGCGAGAAGGTTCTGGCAAGGGAGCACAGACCACCGTGGTGTACCAGGAAAGGTAACGTTAAAACTGAATCGTGTGGCACAAATTATTTTGTTGTGGTGGGTGTTCGCAAGCGTGGCAATTTTACCGGCATGTCAGCATAATTTTGCGGCTTCCTGGCACGGTGTGATACAGATACTGTATATATAACGTTAGATCCCCCCTCCCCCAATATTTGCTGCTCTTGCTCAAAATCGTGCAATTGATTTGATGGTGGAACAACTGGCGTGACCTGAGTTTACCGACCAGAATATGTAGCGGCACCGTTATATTGCTATAATGCACCGCGCCGTTATATTGCTATCATGCACTGTTACGTTACGTTACGTTACGTTACTATAGACTGTATGTGTACATCTAGAAACGTCTCGTTAATCATGTTGACTACTAGTATAATTTCTGTCTTCCACAGCCCGGCCGGGTGGTGACTCTTGTGGAGATCCCAGAGGTAAAACATGCACCATTTTTATAATTTGAATTTCAGGCCGGTGTCATATTTCTGTGAGAATGGTGCCATTAACGTCTTTAACATGGATTTTTATATAATATAACAGAAAATAGATATATTTAGATAAAGTTCTGTTCTCTTTCACAAAGGGGGTAATCAATAACGTTAATCCTGTAACATGTATTCAGGCAGTTCATGACCCATTTGGGATGAATTGATTTTTTTTAATAGTGGATGAAGATGATGATGTCATAACAAGACATTACATGTCATATTGTAAATGTAGCAGCCATTTTGCATAACATCTTACATAATATTTTTGTAATAAAACAGTTGTTTACAGGGGTGGAACTGGCCCGGCACCCAGCATAGCACTTGGTATCAATGATTTTACTAAGTCATCCTGCCTGCATAGATTTGCTTAGTCACCCAATGTATTGTTTGGGTGTAGCCCCAGGGCTATCTCCAGGACCCGTCCTTCCATCCTGGGACAGAAATTTGCTTCTTGGGATGAAAAAAAAATTCACCCCGTCTGTCCCAAAAATCAGAGCTTCCTGGCTTAAAATTGATAAAGAAGTATTTTGTTAGCTTAAAATGACAGATTTTACCACAAAAATCAACAATACGGGCTCCCAAACAATGAGTGGGACAGCCCTGTGTAGCCCTCTCCTTGTACTTATTGTAAAGAATACAAAGTTACAGCAGGGAGGAGATACCTTCTTCCTTGCCAGTGTCTCATGTTTATGTGCTGTCCACAGGAATCTGTATGGGGAGTTGCATATGAAGTAGCAGACGAAGATGTTGCCAGTGTTTCCCAACACTTGGACTACAGAGAAAAGGGAGGATACACGAAACATTCCGTCCTGTTTCACCCTGCAGACACCTCCATCCAACCCTTCAATTTACTGTTGTACATAGGAACTGACACCAACCCAGAGTTTTTAGGCGATGCCCCCCTGAGTAAAATAGCAGAACAAATAGCTAATTCTGTCGGACCCAGTGGGAAGAACACTGAGTATCTGTATCAACTAGCAGAAGCCATGAGGACCCTTGTGCCAAACAAACCAGATACTCATCTACTTGAGCTGGAGAGACTAGTTAAGGAGATAGAGTCATAATAACTATAGAACACCTGGAGTTGGAGTTTTGTACATCCCATATAATTCTTAGGATACTCTTTGAAAGAAACAGATAAAGCTGTATTTCTAAGTCCTATACTGTTACTGTTACTCACTTACATTTTGCAGCTTGTATTTCGGTCATTCTTGCTTTTCTGTTGTACCTACGGAAAGTGAAGAGCTACTTATTGTTTAGTAATCATGTAGTAAGTGTAGTTTTATTGATCCAACTTTGACTGAAAATGAGGTAGTCAGTGGATGATTTAGTGGTAAGATTAAGGATCTCCATGTACTGTTCTATGTATTGTAGAGGTTTTAAACTGGACTGATGAAACAAGTACATCTAGAATTGGAAGAAGTGGAACTTTTCCTGTATTTTCCATGTCAGTTCAATGTCAGTAAAGTAACAATTGCCTTGTTTTCACTTGTCAATCCAATAAATTTTCTTAAGTTTATGAAAGTTGGTAACTCCTTATCAAAACCTGTCTCTCCACACATCTTTCATGTTTTATTTGACATTTATACAGAAAAGTAGGTTCCCGGTATTCTCCCCGACTGTCAGCATGTTAACTGGGTTGCAGTTGGAAAATAGGAAATTTGAGACAGATCAAATGAACTGAATGGAATGAGAAAATTACAACAGTTTGGAAGTTCACTTTTTCCAACAGCCACACGTGCTGATCTGCCATATTGCAGCCAACAAGAATGACTCAACATTTTGGCGAATTGGACCATGATACTATTGCACAACAGATTTCAGAACTTAACAGAAAACCTAGCAAAGCAAAATAGTTGGATCATTATCTTACAGGGATAAGACATCAAATCAACATTTGCTACATTGCATTTTAATTTTCGGGGCCATGTATGTGTTGAATCAAGAGCCTTGGTTGAATACATGAATGTGTACTACTCGTGAGAGCGCACTAATGACTAATGCAATTCACGACAGGGCCGCACGAGGTCGCCTGGCAGCGAAGTGCTGCACGCAGAGGTCAGGCAGGTCACAGGTCGTATCCGTGTTTACACTTGTCAGCTGGTGCGGAATGCTTTCGTGGCGGAGGTGTCGGTTTGAGAAAGTCCAGGTCTACAGATGTGGATTTTCGGCTATGGTTCGCTCATTTGGAGTGTGGACTTTCCCTACCAGAAAAAGTTGACAGGTCATATCAGAGGGTTTTCCCGACGGTTTTGGCAGGGAAGCATTCGTTACCGAGGCAACCCCGGCAAGGTAAAGACACAGTCACACAGCAAAACCTATTGGCGTTTACGGTAGCATATAACACATACATCATTGTAATGCACATAACGGTATTAACTTCGTGTGGTGATCAGTACTGGGGTCCACTATATAAGCACCTAGTACCTGACTAACATCACGACAGAAAATTAAGGCAGAATAGAAACGTCTCAGTTTGTACGGCAAACACATGGCCGACTAACGTCAAGACAGCAAATTAAGGCAGAAACTTACATTCTCAGCTCTTTTATCAGAGACCAACAAACCGTTTTCTGCTAAATTGTCTCTAACCATTCTGTATGTATAAAGTTTAGAGACTTACTAAAAGCCCGACCTCATCACCAAGAACAAATCATAAACAGCAACCTTTGCACACACAAGTGTATGTTACACTCAACGTCTGTATGTCGCAGCTAGTCTGGTCACAATAAAATTATCTTGTGATCCGGAAAACATCCACTAACTTTATCCCTTTCCTTTCAGCCAGGGAGGGTGGTGACACTGGTAAAGGACCCCGAGGTAAGGGCAATTGAAAGTTTCTTCACTAGTTTGGTTTAACTATGAGCTCGAGGGACATGATCATGAGTGTCCATCATGAAGGGAGGACGAGTAAAGGATAATAGGGCAGAAACGACCAAAATTGGACCTATATGATATTCTATGTGCCTTATACATGTAGTAGCACTTCAGAAGAATGGTAGCTATTTTCGATTTTCATCTTATGTAAATCAATATAAAACAAATTCAAAATATGAGTCTCACACTATCTTACACTGTTTTGGTCAAAGTATCATCCATTCTCCAAGACAGAGCCTTGCCTGCAGCCTTACACCTTTGCAAGGCTCTGCTAAACCAGGCTGAGGTTTCCACTTTTGTGGGCGCGGCCTCTAACCAGCTGTCAGCCAATCAGAGAATCTGCTTTTAAAGATATCATTTTGGCCATTTTCTGATTACTAGTAGCTGACAGCAGGTTAGACCAAGGAGGACAAAAGGCAGAGATTTCAAGCTCTCTCCTTCTTATTTCAACCTCCTTGGTTAGACGCCACGCCCACAAAAGTGGAAATGTCAGCCCTATTTAGCAGAGCGTTCCAAAATATTGTATAGGCTACGATGACACCAATGAAGTAAAAAAATTGTATATCTAATAAGGTTGCACAAATTAATTTACCAAGTACTTTTTACTTATTTCTCTAAAGGACTGTGTATGGGGCATTGCATACCAACTTCCAGAGGACAATCTGGACAGTGTTCTGGAGCATTTGGCCTTCAGAGAAAACGTCTACTACAAGGAATCTGTGCTCTTCTATCCAGTGGACCCCTCCACCCAGCCCTTTGATGTGATGGTTCATGTCAGTGTGAAAAATGAGAACAACCTGCACTATTTGGGACCTGCCTCCCTAGAAGACATGTCACAACAGATAGTAAACAGTTCTGGGTGTGCAGGGAGAAACTCTGAGTATGTGTACAAACTAGCTGAGTTCATGAGGAAAGTGGCACCAGATAAAAAGGATGATCAACTATTTAACTTAGAAAGAATGGTTAGAGAAAGGGAGGCAAACTACAGTGAGTAGATAGTCCTTAAGCTTTGACCCAGTCAGTAGTCAGCATGCAGTTTAGCTGGCACAAGACTGTGTTGAGACAGGACATATAGCCAAAGGTCCTGAATGAAGTACATGCCATTATATATAACGAGACATATACATGACTGCATTTTATGTATTCCTCTAGTCAAGATATTTGCACTGTTGGTCGAAACAATATGAACAATTTCATACATGATTATTGATTTGTAGGCTTTGGCTGTGTTAAAAACTACATGTAAATATAAATACATAAAAGTCAAAAATAAATGGCACCAGTATCACTAGCCTGCATTGCAGACTGTTTTCTTCTTCAAGTTACCGTTTTCTTATTACATACTTTTTTCTTACAGCTTCCCTCTCGGCCAGCTGTAAGAAGAAAACGGTAATTTGAAAAAGATAACAGCAGGAGGGAGTTTGCAACAGAGGCTGCAGTATCACAACAATGCATGATCATGAACTTTTCATCTAATATATAATTTATTGAATGAAAGGAACTACTGCTATGTGGTCTACAAAGCCCACAGTACCATCCCTGTACCCAACTGGCTTTTGAAGGGGGGATGGGCTGGTTTCTTTTGCTTTGCCATATTGTATATCAAGAATGTCACAAATCATGAATAAAACAAAACTTCCACCATTAGCGTCTCATCTGTGTTCAAAGCTGCCTTATACAAATCTGTTACACTTCCAAGTCTTCTTGAAAATCACTGCCTTGTCAGAAGTTCTGCAGTGTGAAGTTTGGTGTCAGCTCGTGTCTGGCAGGACCTTCATCATCCAGTCTGTTCTCTGTTCCACACTGGGAAACCTTCTGTACTTGGGGAAGATGCCACCTGGGGCTGGGGGCCGGGACAGGCGAGTGCTGGACGAGTAGCCAGGGGTATTTGGGGGGGCTGGCGGTGGTATACTTTCTGAGGGAGGGATATATTGTGAAGGTGGAGGGGGTATGTGTCCAGGAGGCGGTGGTGGATGGGGTATGTGTCCGGGGGGTGGTGGTGGAGGGGGTATGTGTCCAAATGGTGGGGGTGGAGGGGGTATGTGTCCAGGGGGTGGTGGTGGAGGGGGTATGCATCCAGGGGGTGGTGGTGGAGGGGGTATGTGTCCAGGGGGTGGAGGTGGAGGGGGTATGTGTCCAGGGGGTGGTGGTGGAGGGGGTATGTGTCCAGGGGGTGGAAGTGGTATGTTTTTAGAGGCAGGGGGTGTTTGAGTAGCAGATATAGACATGTCCTTCATACTATTGCTGGGAGGATCAGTCAAATTGTTACTGATATGTCCATTGACAGAGTCCTCAGAAAATACATCACAATTTTGTGCTCCAGAACAGCTCACAGCTGGACCGTTTGGCTGCAAGTCCATGGTAGTCTTCTTGAAGTTGGGAAGAACACTGGCATCAAGCTTCTTCAGCTGCTCAGGGACACAAAAGGTAGACGTCAGACCAAGACACATGACTAAAGACTGGAAGTGTAGGTGGTCACATTTGTCCTAACAAGGTTATAGTAAAAAGGCTGTCTTTGGTATTGATTATCTGCAGATCTACCTTTGCAAACATGGTTTAGAAAGTTTAAAAAGGCACTAACGGTATCATCTATGGACATGTTTAAAAGTTTGCAAGTATCTCAGTGCCGATGAATTCAAAGCATTTACCTGTAGTGAGCATTCAGGATATTGAACAGAGTGGAAACATTTTCTATCAATAGATCTTTGCTCACTCCAAGAACAAGAGATAAAAAAACATTGAATCCAATATAATTACCACACAACTCAAGGTAGCAACAAATTCCTTACCAGACGTTCATTGATCTTGAGTGAGCAGGGTTTGAGAACTGACACAGACTTGCTGTAGTTGTATCCTAAACGTTCATAAAAACCCTGTTTGTCATGGGTGGACAGGTACACCTTCTTGAACCCAAATCTGTCAGGGAAAAAGACAAGGTTTCGATAATCACATTCATCAAGATGTGATAAGAGACGGACTACATGAGACTGTTATACTGGATGCATAGTTAACCTTTTCGTCCACTTTATTACTGTTTTTGTTGTTTCTAAATAGAGACTTCAGTTGTCTGAAGTGTCGGCTAGAAACAGCTGCTGCTCCAGTGAACTGGACATGACCTAGATGTCAGTACAGCCAACATGTGGTATGGGCGTGGCCATCTGGCTAGATGGTCACAAACAGATGTAACATAACCACATGTCAATCAACCTTCACCAGAAATAGTCCACAGCAGTGCATGTGGAGCTTTCTTGTTCAGGACCCTTAATACACCAATGTTTGATGTTTGTATTAGTTTAATCAAAGAAAAAGGATGGGCTGTTTGAATAACAATGCACACCCTGATGCTACAAAGAGACATGCAGCATTATAAATCTGTACCCCCACCCTGGGCCGTGCTGCCCCACCCACCTCTGTGCTATGTCCTCCATGTTCTCCATCAGTCTCCTGCCCAGACCACGCCCCCTGTTCTCTATTGACACGACAACTGTGATGCAAACATGGAACAATACAGTAAGTCCTCTCAAGGCTGTCCGTACTGGTAAATGTAAAATAATTGTAACAAACGTTTTGTAACTTTACAACCCGTGCGATAGCTAACCTAGAAGCCAAGCTGTTCCCAGGGCTCATACTGGCAGCTCTTTGGGCAGCCTGGCTTCCACAGCTGGTTATACAATAGCAAACTCTTCCATACCTTTTACTTGTCATTGAATATCATTAGTAGTTCACACTTGAATGGAAATGAACACACAAGAATTTAGCCCTAGAACTTAGAAATAAAAGGAACATTTAGGATTTAATGGCAATCTAATCATCAACATAATCCCTTTTTGTCAGGCACAGGTCCTATACATACAATGTCTTTGCCCAGGGAAAATATCCCTAACACTTGTAACAGGAAAACTACTTTGACCTCATGAGGTCCTCAGAATATGTTTCCATCATAATGATATTCATAAGGAATCTCTTAACACCACATGACATCTCACCTGACTCCACCACCACACTGTCAGCCATGCCCAGCACCCTGCTGATCTTACAGTACCC
Organism: Branchiostoma lanceolatum; assembly: GCF_035083965.1. Classification (NCBI taxonomy): domain Eukaryota; kingdom Metazoa; phylum Chordata; class Leptocardii; order Amphioxiformes; family Branchiostomatidae; genus Branchiostoma; species Branchiostoma lanceolatum. The sequence continues at coordinate 21,185,946 of NC_089725.1, read as the reverse complement.
CACCACTTTCTCCCTGCCTGATCTGCTTCTCTCCAACATGACAATACTACATGGCAGGTCATCATTGGACTTTTCTAGATTCCGTTCCCTAAAGAAAGATGGGACAGAAATTGGTCAGCTCTTAGGTCGACATCAACTGAACATGTGTGATCATGAGAAAGAAACAAGAGCTGGTGCAATCTGAACATGCTTGAAAATGTCATCTCAAAAGAGATGTTGCAACCTTGTTCTTTTCAATTCTTTCAATAATTTTCAATTAAGGTTCCTTGTTTATTTTACAAACTTGAGCTGAATATCCCTGTATTCCAGTGCATTTTTAAAAATACAACATTATAGTGTGATAGCAATCATAAAGCAGTTTGTCTACTGCTATATTTGGCTGTTACCTGAGTGCCTGGCTTCTAGGCCATTCACTGTTGAGCAGCTCAACACAGCACTGGGTCAAATCCCGGCGATTGTGCAACAACACAAACTCTGTGTCCATCCTGAAACAGTAACACCAGCGCATGTACATCCATCTATAGTTTATATAAATAGCTTAGGTCAACATTAACAGAATTTGTCCTGTCTGCCCTTGACTTTCACTTTTGTCCACAATGAGGTTCAAATTACTTTTTTTGTAACTACACAGACTGAGAGTACTGACTTACGTTACAAATACTACTATAATTTTAGTTACAATTATCACTGTCTTGATCATGAATTCCTTGCACTAGATATGTTAGTTACCATCTCAGTGTATAACGGTAATATTACGAACCACGAGGTTACAAGCACACGGAGACTTAAACTTGTCATTGGACAACGTTACAAATTAGACGTTGGGGTTTGCCCTGCCTTTATACTAATTATAGTACACTTAACTCTACGGTCACCCCTCCCACCAAGGAGGTTTAAATAAACCTCCTTGCTCCCACTAAACGCATTGCATGCAGTAAAACGTTCAACTTACTTTTACGAGCAGCAGTTTACTTCAAACGGGTCGGGACAAGAACGTCTTATCAGTCTGAGACGGCACCGGATCGGACCAGTATTCAAGCCAGCACGGATGCCTTTCATACTCTCCTAGTGCGCGAAGCTATGCTATGCGATGGCTGTAGACACAGGACACTTCATCCATCTGTCATCCAGCTGACTGAATAAAAACTTCCAGGGTCAAGGGTCAGAGTTTACGCTCAGGGAACACTATCTGTAGTACTGACCATAATCGTTAGAGGTCGCCCTTACAGCATCACACAGCTCATATGCACATATTATCACATATTGTCATGCTAACAAATTATCGGAACAGTGCAGAAAAGAACATACTAGGAATTCTGGCTTAATTCAACCAGCATGACAAAATTTCAGTGACTGGATTATCAGAACACAGTAACGTTACTATTATAAGTAACTTGCCAGTGTTGGTGTCAACGAAATTGAATTAAGAAATTCAGGTTATTTCCACAACCCTTTTAATGTAACAGTACACAACACGATAAGACATTACTTAGCCAACCTTAATGTCACCACAACAGTGTACAAAAACCCCAAAGGATTTGTTATGGCCATCCTGCATACCAGCAATGCTTTCTGAATCATCATCATCACTTTCTAAATCCATAGCAGATTTTGTCTTGTAATTTCTAATTCAATGCTAGTTTTCTCTTCTAAAGAGAACTTTTTCTGGAATTTGGTGCACTTCGAAAAGTAACAGTAACTGTTACAGTGGATTTATTAACTACTGGTTCATGTTACATTTCATATACATTTGGCAAGTAGCATTTAGAAATCTTACTTTAAAATCAAAAGACACATGTTTTGATTTGACATTACTGTATATTCTTTTATTGAAAGCCAGAAAAACATTCTTTGAATATACCTGTTTGGTACCCATGCCAAAGCCTACCAAACTGCTCAGCAAAACAACACGATGACAGAGCAGTTCTAGCATTTACCAAATGTTGTCAACTTCCTCTATTGTACCAATAGTACATTAAAACAACAATTCTGTACTTGTTCTGTACGGTACGGTACGGTACGGTACGGTACGGTACGGTACGGTACGGTACCGTACTGTACTGTACTGTACTGTACCCATAATCATGAGCAGGAAACATTACTATGTTATATGTTCTTGCTTATTGGCTCCTCTATTCTGGAAGACTACTCAGTTGAGATCAAACAAGTTGTCCTGCATGTCATGTAGCATCTGTTGAAATTTTGTACATTTGAACAGTCTCAGAAAATGTTGTCATTTCTGCACGCTCTCCTCAGTAATTGTAGCCTCCTCCTTGTCCATCTTGGTTATCGAGTGTTCCTGTCTCGACCTCAGTCTGCGCTGACGTTCCTCATACCTACTTAACCAGTCATTCTGGACCTCCTTCTGTGGGTCCACAATGATGGTAACACCAGCCACACCCAGACCTGCAAAATCATGCATCACTTACAATTTGTTTTGAAGCACTACAGGCCACAATAATCAAATTAGTCACTTAATAGCTCACCTAAATTGAAAAAGAAAATAAGTTACAAGTACAGAAAGCCTCCTTTATCGGTTTTGGTTTTCACTTATTCCACTCTTGATGAAAATTTACTTGTACCTTCTAATATTCATGACTCACTCAACGCAAGTATCATCATAACTTACATAAAGCAAAGAAGATCTTGAAGAGTGGTCCAGTGTCGCGGGTGTAGCGTAAGCGTGCTCTGCTACTCATGTAGACATAAACCCCTGCACCAATAAACGTCAGGCCTGAGATCCACCTGTCAAAAGAAAACACAAATTTGGTGTGAAAATGTAGTGATCAAAACTGTATAGTGTATACCGAGGCTTTTCGCAAGAATTCTGCATTTTGACTTTAATGAATAGGTTTCCAGTCTTACTGCAGTCACACTACTGCTGGAATAAACAATCACTTGTTATGGATGGGAAATAATACAGGTTGTCTGACATCTTTGAGCTATTGCTGAGCTCACATGCCTTAAAACCAAGCAGGTTGCTGCAACTAATGGGTCGTTCCCTTATGAATAATTCATGACTGCTGTATTTTTCTTCAAGAATGGAATGACAGTAAAACATATGGCATAACATGATTACGTCCCGGCTTCCTTCTGTATTGATATAGAGGTGAATACATGTAGTACAATAAGCAACTGTAACAATTGTGTTGAAAGTCCACACACCTGCATGATTGACACTTCTCTAGATACGTCTGCATGCTGCCCCGTGTGCCCAGCCCCATGTCCTTTGGTTCGGACAGCCAGGGGATCTTGGTGGGAGGGTACTGACTCAGCATGGCGGGGTCCCGGGGAATTCTCCTGTGCCGTGGAGGGGGTTCCTCGTGTGGCTCTGTACCTTCATCTGCAGCTGGAGTGGTGTCTGGTTCAGCAGCTCTTACACTCAGCACCGAGGCCAGGCGGCGGAACATGGTGCTACTTCTTGCTACAGCTGATTCATAGCAACAAAACAACACAGATGTTTATTGAATAACGTTTCATGTATAATGTTGTCAAGACTGGTGCATGGTGGTCTATATAAATGGCCTACTGTGACAATGTTGCTTACATACTTACTTACATTAATACATGCCATTACATCAGCAAGAACGTCAAGTGCGTGGCTGTCTCCAAACAATGACCTGACTTATAACTACATTCGAGCTGAGCCGTTCTTTAAGGACCAGTAGCGATTTTCACTACCAGTGTATCATCATCTGCAACATGAGGACACTGCACGTGTTTGCACATTAATGTAACAACACGGCATGATATGTCACCAATCAAATCTCATGATTTATGTACAATGCCCCACTGGTGTAAAACCAATCCTAGCTATGCAACCTGTCGACGGCGACGTCGTCATTTAGAGATAGATGAAAACACAAGTCGAGTCGACCTTACCAAGTGTGCTCCGATCGACATTAACCTTTGACCTTAAATTGGCTGTCTAATTTTGCATCGCCTGTGTAAACCACACTGTATACTGAAGTTTGTTAAAAATATGTTTATGGAATAAAAGTTACCTCAACGAATTCGTTAACATCGTTAGTTTCTGGGTTAGCATGTGAATCATTTCCACCTTTTCGTACTTAAATGAAGGCACTCAGTATTTCTGTGCGGTGGACAGTCCCAGTCAGCTGATGGGTACGGGGTTATGGGGTTACACGAGGTCAGCTGATTCGTCATGGCGGCGTGCAGTCCGTACGGCTCGTGGAAGTCTCCCATCTCCAGCGCGCTGGTGGCAGAGAGCGGCATCCGTCTGTCAGGCGTGCAGGTGGACAAGTCTGGCAAACACCCAGGTAAATCTCACCGCATTGAGTTTTCACATGTTTAAACTGTTTTCATAGCAAAAATTGTGACGTTCCGGATCGGTGACTAACGCGTTACAGAGTTGAGTCCATGGTCGATGTGGTCAGTGTCATGTCAGGCCATGAACTGTACAACCAAGGAGGATTAATAGACAATGTCTATTAACCCTCCTTGGTACAACGAAGTCTTCGTTAGATATTGTTACACATTCAGGCAATGATATGCAGTGGTTGGAGGCACTTCAACATTGCTCTTGATTGAAAAGTCAAATTCAGTATTTTCACTTTCAGAGGAAGAGCATTTGCAATGTGCAAACTTGGGGGCGTGGCCTGAAACAAATTCTTTGTCCTGAACTAGTTGTGCAGGTTTTTGGCAGTTCACCTAGTATGAATAGTCCACCTAGTATCAATCAAAATGAGATGTCATTAGTCAATGAAAGAACAACACCACAGGCAAAAGTTGCTGTGATATTTTCAATGGAGGGAGCTGTCACTTATGTTGGCTGGATGTGTTTTCATCAGACAGGGTATACTGGTCTGAGCTGCGTCCAGCTGAAGGCGGACGCATTGTGGTGTGTTCAAAGGACGGTGACTCCCAGCCCACTGAGTGGACCCCAGAAGGCTTCAATGCACGCACCCTCGTACACGAGTATGGTGGAGGAGCCACGTTTGTACACAGTGGAGTGGTGTACTTCTCCAACTTTAAGGACCAGCGTCTGTACAGACAGACTTCACCCGATGCTGCTCCTGAAACCATCACCCCTGCTGACTCAGGCTGGAGGTATGCAGATGGGGAGTTCTGTGAAAAGGTATGTGGCACCCATGTCAATATAAGATTCTGTACACTTTCCTATCATGATATAATCTTGCCTTTAAGTTTAACCTAACATCTTTGCACTTGTTTCCAATAAAAGGTAACTGTTAGAACCTTCTCAGGTGCAATGCTCGCTATCTTGTACTTGTAGGAGTGAATTTGCATATAGTAAAGAGCAAAGCCTTTTGTTGTATATCAAGAGTCAGAGACTTAACACTGTAATTATAACTATCAAACAAGCAAGAGGTTTGTTGTTGTTGTAGCTAAACATCATCACAGCAGTACGTGAGGACCATGGTGTTGTGGAGAGGGCTGAGGCCAAGGAAGCAGTCAACACTGTTGTGGCCATCCACCCTGACACACAGGAGCAGTTTGTGTTGGTGAGGTGGATGTACATTTTGAGTTAGTCTGAAATTTCCTAGTACAAATAGTTTTGTTTAGTAAAAGTAAATGTCAAAAGATGAAGGGAAACTGTAAATGCCTATAGTATCAGTACCATGGACAGGACCGTGAGTGGCAAATGTTGTGGAATGATGTGTGTTCAGTACTGCTGCTAGATGCAATATTTTATACAGCACAGTGAAACAATCGCTTCTTTGACTTGTACATCCGGGTGATTGCATAGCTTGTCTTTAACCTGCAGTGAAAGAGTTGGGATGAGGTAACCTCTTGGACCCTAGAGTATTATAAGATAGAGATTTTGACTGACTTGTCATAACTTTGGTCGCAAAGTAAGCATGCTCATCCCAAAGTCGGACATGGTTGATACAGACGCCATGTACTATGCTACTGCTCAGAAGCCTACATTTGTTGTCACCTTTTCCCTGCAGGCCTCAGGGTTAGACTTCTATGCCTCTCCCCGTGTGTCACCTGATGGCAAGAAGATCTGCTGGACCCAGTGGAACCATCCCAACATGGTCTGTTCAGTAATACTTGTCCACAATGCTGTTAGCGTGTAATGTGCTTATTCATGTACAATTGGTGATGATGAAGTTTGTCCATTGTGATTGTGATTCAGGGAGAGTATTCAGGCTTATGCTTTGTTTTTCAGACTTAACATGTAAAAGATAATGTTATATGTACAAACTGATGTAATAAATGAAGTTGGTGTGCTGTGTTCTCTCCAGCCTTGGGACTCTACTGAGATTTGGCAGGCTGACATGAAACCTGATGGGAAGGGGGTCATGGAAGCACACAAGGTTAGTCGACACTCTCATCTGCTGTGTTCTTTAAGTATGACATGTTGGCCTTTCCATGGTGCTGAAATCAGGATCAGGTCCTGGCTGAGGGCTACAGAGATATATTGTAATGCCTGCAGTCTAGAGGCAGCTCAGACATTTTCGTGCACTACAGTTTGTTGTAGATGCACATGTACTTACATGATCAGAATTTACATGTAGTCCCCTTATAGGGTCTCATGTAAGTTGAAACAGATCAGTTGTTAGGAAGCGTCATGATTGTGAAGTAATGGCAGTTGTTAGAGATGTCACTGATGTTGTCCATCATGTTAGGTGTGCGGTGGGGATGACGTCAGCGTCATGTATCCAAGATGGTCTCCCAGTGGAGAACTGTACTACATCAGTGATGTCACCGATTGGTGGAACCTGTATCATGTGACCCCATCAGGTGACCATGTTGCCATAGCACCCCAGGAGAAGGAAATTGGTAACCCACACTGGCAGTTTGGCACGACACCGTATGACTTTGATGCTGACAAAGGAGTAATCATTACTTCCTATGGCATGGTATGTGTGCAAGCTTTGAGTTCTTCAGCTTCTTTGATACATGCACATTTATGCCAAAGTTGTTTCATGATAACAAAGAGCTACTTGAGTGTTTCATAATTGCATGAGGAGCACTGTTTTTCCATATTATGAAATGCCATTCTTTTACACACCAACATTTATTGGTAGGAGCTTGGCGTCTATGACATGGGGAGTGGAAAGTACCATACGAATGTGGATACTGGGTTCAAGACCCACGTCTACTTGGTGATGGGTGGGAAGGGGTGTGCCTACTGCATAGCCAGCAGCCCCACACAGTTCCCCTGTGTCATCAGGGTCAACTATGCCACTTCTAAGGTAGGTACACTGTGTAATTATCTTTTAGAACTGTATCTACATTAAACTAGAGTAAATTGATAACGGTATGGATTGTTATTCCACAATCTCTTCACCATCTAAGTGCCTAGAAGAAAAGTATTGTCCTGAATGTACAGTATGCCCTAAAGTTGATTTATTTTGAAACTGTTTAACTGGTAATCTCATTGTGAAACACTGCAGACTGATACTGTGAAGAGTTCGAAGGAAGTGCCTGTGGACACAGGGTACTTGAGCATTCCAGAGGAGGTCACATTCCCTACTGCAGGCGGAGACAAAGCGCACGCCTACTTCTACCCTCCCAAGAACAAGGACTTCACAGCGCCAGAGGGAACCCTCCCCCCGCTGCTGGTGCGAGCACATGGCGGTCCCACATCCTCCTGTTCCAGCACCCTCAACCTCAACATCCAGTACTTCACCAGTCGTGGGGTGGGGCTGCTGGATGTTAACTACAGGGGCAGCACTGGCTATGGCACCATATACAGGAACAAGCTCAGACAGAAGTATGCTGACCTCAACATTTTGGCCATTGTTCGGGGAGGGTTGAAAATAAAAAGATTTCCGATTTGACATAATTATTCAATTCATTTAGCTATTAGCATGAAAGTTGAGTTGAGTCTGTAAATGACCTAAAGAAAACTAAACTCCAACTCAAGGAATTTGACTTACCAGAATTTTTGACCGAATCACTTGGTCTTCTTCAGCTATCTGACCCAAGTGCTGTAGACACATGATTTTTACGCATGTGTGACGTCAGCACTGGGTCAAAGTTTGTTGGAAGTCGGTATGATTTAAAAAAATCAACCTGCCATATTATCTTACAGGGAAATGATGGGGTCTTTGCTTACAATTAATGACCTGTATTGAGTGAGAGGTCTGAAATGTAAACATGTTACAATAAGATCTTTTAGGTCATAAAGTCTTCCTATTGAGTATCCTTGCCAAGTGCTGTTGGTTATTCATGCTGTGGTTCTGTTGCCAGCTGGGGGATCCATGATGTGGATGACTGTTGCCATGGAGCCCTGTATCTGGCAGGAAATGGTAAGGTGGACAAAAAGAGACTGGCCATCGATGGAGGGTCAGCAGGAGGGTACACTACTCTGGCATCCTTGGCCTTCAGGGACACCTTCCATGCTGGTAGGGACTTTCTTCTTGTTTGTTACTTCAACATTCTAACCGTGTTGCATGACTCAGAACGACGGTTATGAACATTTAGGTCTTAGCCTTTGTCTGACCTGTTAATGTTATACTAGTACACATATTGTTGTTAGTTCAAAATAATTCAAATGTATTGCAGTCTATACTTCCATTTGCTCTAAAATACTTAAAAAGTATTGTTTGTTACTCATTCTCTATCAATGTTAGTCTTATAGATTTATTTTGTTGTTATGTTATATTGTAGTACTTAATTTTATTTATACTTTGCACGCATCATGGCAGTTGTCATTCATAAGATGGTGTATCTTCCCTAGCCTTCTTACCATGTCATTGGCTGCTATTGTTACTAATTATGAAAATGTTCTATTTCTCACACAAATGTCTTTGAACCATCAGCTCTGAAGGCTGATCATAGTGCTGATGTTTGTAGCTCTTACCCCGACACTGAAAACCATGTGCAACACTTCCTTACCATATTATTAGGTGTAAGCCATTATGGTGTTGGAGACTTAGAGGCCTTGGCAAAGGATACTCACAAGTTTGAGAGCAGGTATTTGGACACAATTGTTGGTCCATATCCCAAGACGGAGAGCACATACAAGGAACGTTCTCCCATGAACCATGTGGACAAGCTGAGCTGTCCCATTGCATTGTTCCAGGGAGGGGAGGACAAGGTATGTAAGGCCAGGGTGGTACATCAAACTGTGACTGACAACTGACAACCAACTATTTCATGTGATCACTGTCTACTTTAGACACTGATGTTTGTATAATCTAAGAGGATATTGATCAGGTATGAGGAGAAAAGATTCTAACATCTTTGGACTGTGTTAAGTGTAGTTCATTAAAAACAACCTTGTTCCTGGAACCAAATTGCATCGCTGCAAAATTCTTACAAAAGAAGCCAAAAAACACACATCTGCTTTGAGACAACAATGGTGTACACTGTCATGGGAGCTTGTGTATTTTCTGCCTGGAAAGAAACTACAGGACATGTCTGCAAGTTAGCTCCCATGCAGTTGTGGCTCATCATTGATTAACCAAGTATCTGATTTCTTCATATCCTGACAATAGCCATTCTCAATACATTGACGTACTGTACTACATAACTAGGAGTAAGCCATTATGGAATTGGGGATATAGTGTCCTTGGAAGAGGAGGGCCACAAGTTTGAGGCGAGGTACTCTCACACTCTGATTGGCCCCTATCCTGAGTGCATTAACACATACAGAGATCGCTCCCCCATCAACCATGTGGACAAGTTGAGCTGTCCTATTGCATTGTTCCAGGGAGGGGAAGACAAGGTTGGTTTAAGTATAACATACATGAAGTCTCATGTAATGTAGACACAGTTGTCTCACACAAGGATATCTGTGTTGGTACATATCTTTACAAAACAAAATTAATGTGTTTTCCAACACGAGAGAACTGTCTCACTATGAACTCTGGTCTCCTCTCCGTCAGGGTAAATAACCTGCAGGACATGTAACATTATGGATATGTAACATGAACAATTGGTTGGAAGGGGAATAGGGTGATTGTAGTGACATGACATGTATGTTTTAATTCCTCTACATGATTGATACAGTTAAGTCCAAAATTGGTAAAGGTAGTTTGTGTCTTCCACAGATTGTGCCTCCTAACCAGGCAGAGATGATGTTTGAAGCAGTCAAGAACAAGGGGCTGCCCTGTGCCTTTGTACTCTTCCCGGGTAAGCCTTTAAAGTAGCACCTTCCCTGATGGTTTAATGCCATAATTCATCAAGCAAGTGTACTTCCTGTAAGATTAATATGTTAGTACAGTACAGTACCCCAAAACACATGAGTAGCTCTCATGAGCCGTTTTGTGGCAAATCTTAAGTAAATAAAAAATAAATAAAACAATATGTCAGATTTGTTTTTTTTGTCGGTAAACCTGGTCATACCAAGTTATGTTATGGATGTCATCAAGTGGAGACCTTAAATTGAATGTAAGAAAACCACATAAGGGAGCACACCCCAGTTTATTTGGGGTTTCAATTGGAGGCTGCGCACCCTGGAGTCTAGGTACTGTCTCTTCCAGGGAAGTTTTCCGAAGTAAATCAACTGTGTATGGGATGAAAGCCTATCCCTTCCGCCATAGGACCAGCTGAGTTCTGTTTCTTCAACCTCTCTAATTTTGGTAAATCAGGAGACAAAAACATAATTTTCACGTCAAAAACGATGGTCAAATTTTGGCACTTTTGCGTAGGATAAAACTTGTAGAAAAAATTTTCTAGGTAGAAACGACTGATGTTGTCAGAAAGAGAAAAACCTAGCGTACAGTCGAGCCAATAATAAAGAAAATTCTAGTACTTAGATTTCTTTAATCATCCACGGCGCGAGGCATGTCAGCATGACCCACAGAACGCAACAAAGGTCAATCTTCGGCCAAGGGACATTTCACCATCAATGCGGATGGATATCCGGAAGTAAGGCTCAGATAGAAACGCAATTTTCACCCAAAACACACCAATTCATACGCTTTTCAGCCATGCTAGTATCTAATGTCAGTTCGAAGCACATTATGAGAAATCTAAACTCAAACCCAGCCCCTCGAAACCCTTCCGTCACTTTTTTGTCGCGCACTTCTGTGGACCCCGGTCGCAGAAGAACTGGGGTGTGCACCGATAACTTCAGCACCAATCAGAATGCTCAGATACTGAAGTTAGTGTTCTCTTCCAGATGAACAGCATGGGTTCAGGAAGGCAGAAAACATCAGGAAGGCTCTGGATGGAGAGTTCTACTTCCTGGGCAGGGTGTTTGGCTATGAACCTGCTGACAAGGGTGGAGAGGTGAGAGCAGCTGTGTGTCTCTATAGTCTATGGGTTGTTTCCTTTGGAAAATTGGGTTGACAGTGCAAATGTAGACCACTGTGATCCGAAATGTACATGTATTGTTATTTGTCACATACAAGAACTCTGCTCTGTAGGTACCCATTGGTGGTAGGATCAACATCGTACTGTTTGAAGCTGAAACAGCATTTTCCTACTTGTGATCAACATTTTCTATCTTCTATCCCTTTGCAGATTGATATTGAGAACATGGATTAATCCCAAAGCCTGTGTGCGCAAGAAACCTTCAAGTCCTGAAGCACGAGTGGTGCAGAAAATTCCCAGGGCTACATGATTTAGATTCTACTGGAGTGTGACTCCAATGTGATCATAGATACAACAAAAGGGTGCCTGAATAGAAAGATTAGAAAAGGTGAAGACCTAAGTACACCACATAATTATGACTACTATATGATGATGTATGTGATAGAGTCGATTCCATGTCACCGAGAGGGTTTTCAGGTGATATTGCTAGTGTATTCAAACAATTTTAGATAAAAGACTATTCCAGTCAAAATAGTTCTAAATTGTTCAAACAATCAAGAATGAAAGTTTGAACATGTTTGAACTTATTTATATATGTTGGAACTATTTGGAAAGCAATTGCACATATATCTCATTATTTAGAACAATTTTCAAACATCTATGTGATTATTTCACTGTTCGAACATGTTGGAACAATTTGCATCATTTTTCAAATGGTAGATTTGGGTTATTGCCCCCATAAAAGTAGGTGCTAATCGCACTCTATTGTCTGCCTCTGTATATTTTTAGATTTCACGTCTGGGCTTTTGTTTTTAGGTGTCTCTGCATGGCACCCAGGCCTAATCCCCTATACTTTGCAGGGATGTGTGAATTGCCCTGTTCCCATCCCACTGACCCAGTCATACCATGTTGTTATAATGTTGGAACATGTAGGAACAAATGATCAACCTGTTTTCCAACAGTTTCGAAAATAATACAAATAACATATGCAATGTTAGAAATTTGTCTAACATGTTGGAACACAGCAGAAACTAATTAGAACATCAAATGAATGTTGGAAATTGTTCTAAACAGTCACTTATCTCCCTTAGATTGTTACAAAGGTTTTGCAAATGTTAGAATAAAAGGCAACAAACACCCTCTCGGTAATGCGGAATTGACTCTAGTAATAATGATCATAGCTTTTCAATTGTGAACTTGGCTGGGTTTTTATGAAATAGACCACTTATGCTTGGAGTTAAAGAGCATTTATTGCATATACATGGATACAAGATAAACACATATCAGTGACATGTGTCCGTACTGTGTCTCTAGTCTCTGTCGAAACAGTATCTGCTTTAGGATAATATGCTCCAGTGAAAAATTGCTATCTAGCTTAGAGCAGTCAGTCCACGGTTCCCTAGTTTCTGATGACTACAGAAGAACAGCCTTATTCCTATTGATAAAGTTGAACTGCAGAGTTCAATTCATCTCCTCTCATCCAGTTCAGAAACGTAATGCACTGCTCCGACCAGGGGGTGGGGGTGGAGGTTGCTGGTGCCTGGGGGGCTGGGGTGCATTCGGGTCAAAGGATCTGACCAGGAGGGTCATTTTGGGCCCAGTTTTCCAAGAAAGGCCTGAGGTGTCTATGACAGAAGCCTCTGCATACACAGTGTGGTTCCCCGGGAAAGGGAAGTGAAGAAGGAACTGTGCGCTGAAGTAGTCATTGTGTGGTTCCACCAGCTCCTGAAGCTCATTGTTGAGGTTGTCCACTCGGACCTGGAGGAGTATATCGCAATGTTGAGGTACACTGGAAGACTTAGCTTTGGCAGCTTACTGTCCTGCACTTCAGGCATTTAATAAATGTAACAAGAGACATTTCCTGCCTATTTCTTCTGTTTCATATATTTTTGCTGATACACATGTAGAGGGAAAACTTTTTTATGGGTCCTACATATACAGTTCACCTTATTGCCAACAGGAAATTTCTCTAAAAATCAACAACTTGAACCAGAGATGATAGATACAATGTATATTAATAAACAAAAGTATATAAAAGGTTAAGGATCACCTTCTGTTCCTGTGGAATCTTGGTATCAGAACTGGATGACACATCCAGGCAGACTTTGTTGACAGCCCTGAACAGCCCTGGTTTGGCCCCATGCTGAATCACACCCTCCACTTTCAGTGCCAGCTGTGTGTCCGTGGAGACCAGAACAGGGTCATTCACGCTGCGCTGACTTGGGGACAGGGCAAGCTGCAGAAGTAAAGAAGTACATGTAAGAGTCAAAAGCTGTATAAGACAAGTACTGTACATTGATACATGGATATTTTTTTTAGTTACAGAATCACGAGCAATGATGTGTCAGGAAAAAATAAATCGTAGTTCTATCGAGAGGTGAACAAACCTTGATTTGAGTTGACTGCAGTGCCTGGAAGAAGTACCTGGGGAAGTGCAGGGGTTCCCTTAGCAGCATACAGGAGGCTTTGAAAACACTGGATACTTGCTGTAAAACAAAAGTCAGTTATATGGCTTGCATGCTACATGTACTTTATTACTTATTAGTCTACGGAATAAGCATAGACAATGGATGAGTACTGTTGATTAAAAATTCAGACCACTGCGCGTTTCAACTGAATAAAGATAAGAAAATATGAATCAAAAGGGGAACAAAATAATCTTTCCCCTGGTGAAATCAGAACTTACCACATGTGTGATAGCCGAGCCCTGGGCCTCCCCAAGGGTTTTCTGCACCATTTTCAGCACATCCTGGAACACGGGGGGTAGGGCCTCTCCACCAGACTCACCCCTACTGAAGTCTGGTACATCCCACTGGATATTGTACACATCTGCTGAACTGTGGGCAGGTTCAACATCAGGTTTCAGTAGCACTTTGAATACCATAAAAAACACTGAAATACAGGGTGAGATACAACAGAGCTATTTTGGGCAGGAATGTTACTCTATGTTATTAAAGATAATAAAAGAACTCACATGTACTGATGGTTGTGCAATACCAGCACATCCACAACATGGGCCATGAGCAGGCAACCCTGTTGTAAGCTGGCGCATGTGATAAGGAGAAGAAACATCCACTTTTATCTGTAATTCATGTCATACATATCAACCAGTACCAGTGTCTACAAAGCTACATTCTAAGGATGTCTGCATCCATTTGAACAGACTGGACATGTCTATTCAGATAAATGGTGAGCACTTGGCTATTCTTAGTTATCTTACGTTGGTCATTTCTTGCTCCTCTACACTGCATGATTTTCAGTGCCATCCTTACTTCAAATCAACCACAAAGGATACTGTGTCAGGCTCTTCAGTGTTGTGAGATCAGCATCAAAAGAAGCCTGCAGAAGATCACCATATTTGGCTGAAAGCATACGGAACTGGGCGACACACTGCTGCAACTGTGGAAGACAGACAAAACAAAAAGTTTGTCAATCTGGACAACAATCCTGGGTTCAGGCGGGAACACAAAGAAAAATTCAGATTCTGTACTGTTACAAACCTATTCTTCATATACTGGGGAGCCGAGCTAACAGTGGTAAGTAACCATTGGCATCTTTCAAGCAGGTAGCCCCTCTTCCAAAGTTGGAATAGTCACAAGGCTGAGAAGTGTACCTGAGTCCCTATTCTCCCAGTTCTCTGTATCTCTTTCCCAGACACGTTGGCCATGGCTGTGGCGATGGCCGGGGGTGGACAGGTCTGTAGGGTGGAGCAGGCAGCCAGGAGGTTGGCATGTGCCTGCAGCAGCTCTGCCCGCAGCTGGCTGAACTGGGTCTGGAACTCCAGCGGGAAGGTGGGGGTCACTGATGCCTGCAGGACGAGGAGTTGTGCACGTAAGGCATGTCAGTTTCAACATCTAACTACAGGGTAGTGTTTGATAGTTTCACAAAATAAGTTCCATCAGAAACTTGTAGTTGCTTTTATTTAGCTTGAAGTAGATGAGTTTGTTTAAACCTTAGTATTGCACATTGGGTAGCCTGATCAACACAATTCCACCCTTGCAAAGTACATCCTATACATTTAATAACACAAGAAAATATATTACTGGGGACGAACGCATGAGCATTACAAACTGTTCTCGGATGCAAGTATATAACACAGTATAAGGAACTGTTTATATTCATAATAGACTACCTTCAGAGCAGTAGTTCCCTTCTGGTAGTGCCCACAGGCTTGAGCCAGTGTCACAGTGCCTTTGTGTTGAGGCTGGTCTGGATGGATGTGGGAAAGTTGCTCCTCCCCAGCACAGAACTCCCCTAGTGATATCAGCCAGAAGTGCAGGTGCTCAGATGCAACAAGAGATGGCAGACGCTGTAGCAATTTGACAGCAACTGTGTGGTGACCCTGCAAATGTATATCATACATGACAGGTCATTACCTTAAATGTATACCATACATGACAGGTCATTACCTTAAAAGCCTCTTATCAGCACGGCAAAAAAGAGCAAAATATAAACATAGGAAAAAGGAAAACTGGTAAGTACCAAGGAGGTGTATTTAACCTCCTTGTAAGTACAAAGATAATAGAAACTCTTTTATCTCTATTAACTCTTTTTATCACAAGCACAAACATATATCTAGAATCACATTGTAGCCCACTAAAAGTATTTTACCCATCTGGCAGCTTGTCTGGCCACGCAGAATGCAGTCCAGTGGTTGGGATCAGAAGTCAAGCTGTCTATCAAAGTCTTGGTCATGTGACCAGGCAGAGGAACAGGACATGCCATCAGTACAAGGGAGGTCAGTAAAACCTGCAAAAAATGAATACAACAATGTTTGAAAATACAGTATAAAGCATGTTGATAGCTTTTGTTTCACAAAATTTGTAAAGGAATCTAATGGAGTTGTCTACAAACATATACTCAAAACATGCCTGGAAGTCTTGTTGCTTGTCCTGTGGCATGGCAGACACTTCATGAAGTCTGTCCAGAAGGTCAAACCTGAGTTGTTCCAGGCCAGAAGGACAGGTACTCCCCACCGCTGCCAGCCCCTGGTACAGCAGCAAGGGCATCTCTCCTAAGTAAAGGAACAACGTCTATCAAGCACTGCCTTTCTTTGCAGGATATCTTACACTTCAACAATCATCACTTGCTAATACCAATAGAAAAGAAGATTTTTATGTCAGTATACATAATTCATGTTTCTTGCCATTTCTTTACTTCCATAGCTATGCTGTACCAGTACATCATGACCATTTCAGGGAAGGCTGTTCTATTTCTCAGAGCTGACCTTGAGCCACATCCAGGAGGCTGTAGATGGTGTCTGCTAATGAGGAGGCCAACGCTGGGAAACTCTTACACAGGCAGCTCACACAGCTCAGGGACTTCTGTGAAAGCATGGTTATGTTAATATTGATTTCAAAATGCACTGTAAACTGCAAAATAACTAAGGTAACCATCTTAGTTAGCAATTTTTATCTGCACTTTTTCTATTGTTCTGTACTAAATCTTGATGGGTTTGATAAGCAAATTCTTATTATAACATAAAAGATGTTAGCACTGTATCATGTTACTGTCATGTACTTTCTGAAGATATTTTCTTCAAGAGTGAAGGAAACAACTAGAAGTAACTCTCTACAAATAGCTGATGGTCTACACATCTATAATAGCCAACCTTGAGCATGAGCTGGTGCTGTTCTGTTGTCTCCGTCACACAAACCGTGAGTAGAGACTCCACAGCTGCCACGCACTGGTTCAGCAATGTCTCATCTACCTTACTACTGGCACCTGAAACAGGTAAATAGCAAGCCATTTCAATAATCAACTTTGTTACACAGCAATATGACATAACATGTTACCAGGACACTATTTCTAACAGCATAAATGAAATTCAAAATAGTAAATTATAATCCTCCCACACCATAAGGTGTATAGGGCGGTGCCCATCTCCGTTTCATAGCCCTTGGCCACACTGTGGTGCAATCACTGCAGCAGGGGGCTAGTTCACTGGCAGAAATTCAAAATAAGCAGATAGAAAATCCAGATTTCTACCTTTGCTGAGCTGGCATGCAAGATTGGTCAGCACAGTGGATGCCTCTGTGGAGATGGCAATGTTGCTATGGTAACAGTTCTCCAAACACACCTCCATCAAAGATGATTCTGAAGAATGAAAAACAGGATGGCACTGTCGGTAATTTTAATGTGATTTTAATTTAGTGCATTCATAAGACTGTAAAAATATATTGCAATAGTTGTGATGGCAGTGTTGGTAAGCCTCCATGAGGCTGATTGGAAACCCAATGATGTAATCTTGTACAAAGTGATAGTACCAGAGACACTGAACTACTTTCCAAAAAATCAGGCAAGATACAATTGATACTGTCCCAAATAATCTAGCCATCACAGACTTCTGACCTTTTGTGATGAGGGGTGAGGATTCTGCCAGCACACTCAGCACTGTCAGGGCTCGCAGCTTCAGGTTGTCATATGGGGTGATGGAGATGAAACTGCACAGTACCTGCAGGACCGGGCCAGAGTAATATACACAAGAGATCATTAATTGGAACTATGGCTATTACTTATCTTAACACCAGATCTTAAAACCAGACACGAACAGGTCTGCATTGCTGGCACAAACAATAACAATATTTATTCAATTGGGGACATAGATTGCTATGGGTTTCATACATTTTCAAAACAAACTACAGAAACATGTACGTCAAGTAAAGGTATTTTACAGGCTGGTGTGTTACGCCTTATGGCGGTTATACCGGCTATATAGATACAGATACAGAGAGTAATATAGCAAGTTAGATTTTCTGTTGCTAACAAACTGGCTCAACATGATGTATATCTAATTGTCAACAATTTCTGTTGCTAACAAACTGGCTCAACATGATGTATATCTAATTGTCAACAATTTCTGTTGCTAACAAACTGGCTCAACATGATGTATATCTAATTGGCTATATCAGATGCAGGATGATGCAGCTGACTGTGACAAACAGCACTGCAGGATAAAATCTTCACCTGTAGATTGTGCTGAGCCCACATGTGTGGGGCCTTCTTGGTCAGCAGGTGGAGATCACTCAGCACCTTCAGCTTAATGGCGCGACGGGGATCTTGTTGTAGATAGTGTAGCAATAGCTCAACCTGTAACAATGCAGGCATTGGTCAAATTAATTATAACATCGTGTTCTGTACAAAGAATGCATAACACAGTTGGCATTAACATGCTGATGATGCCAGGAAATATATTTGCAACACCTGTATGACAATAAGGATATAAGCAGTAAGATCCTCATGATGGAATCCTACTACTGTAAATGCAGAAATGTTTGCGGTGGTAAAACCACAGTGAACAATTTTGTCCAATACTGTAGCAGTATGTGACTATAGCGGTGTCGTGAACTCAAAAACCGCCGCGAACACTCCATTTTCGCCTTGGCGCGAAATTAAAACCACACGAACTTAAATGCATTTACAATATCACCAATGCAATTGAGAAACTTCAGCGGACTAAGCTTGGAAAGCTTGTGCTTTGGGGACTTAATCTCACTTAGTGTTTCAACTGACCAGCCTCAATTACATAGCAATTCATATACACAGTAGCGTAGATGTCTACATTTTACTTCATTATACTTTTAAGAACAGACAGTGAACAAGACACACCTGCTGTGGGATGTCAATTAGAGTCTGTGCAGACAGCAGGGAAAGTGTGTGGAGGGTGACCATGACGAACCCACGGGCGGGGTAGGAGGGCAGCATGTCCACACACAGCTGCCGCACCTTGGCTGCAGTCTGGGCATCATGGTGCATGTGCTGGAAGATGGGGATCAGTCTCAGCTTCATCTCAACTGGAGTGGCAAGACCTGTGGTGATGGCAGGGACAGGTGTCAGTAATGAAAATGATACCTTCTACTTTTGTTTTTTCTAAATTCATGGAATAATGCATTTGAAGCAGTGTCAAAAATACAACATGCAAAAATATGAGGTCAGTGTAAAGAATACAGACTGTATGTTCAAACCTTGAATCATCTCTGCTATCTTGTTACAAATTCCAACAGCAAATGTTCTGAGGGGAGAAGAACAAGGCATGTATGTGACGATAAAGATTACAAGTAGACAAAATAATAAATTAAAAAGAATGGACCCATATATTTGGTGTTCCCTACATACCAGTGCACACAGTTTTACCTATAGCTTTGATATGAGAAACACCCTAAAGCTTGTAATACCTGGACTGAGCTATTATAGCTTTGATATGACAGGGCTCGAAATACTGGGTGCATGTGCACCCAGAATTGGAGCTGTGCAGCTAATTTTTAACTGTTGGTGCACAGGTGCACCTAGATATTTTTGTAGGCTATAGGGGTAAGATACTATTGTACACTAGCATACAAAATACATGTATTCTTGAAATCTAAGAATCAGAAAAAGTAACACTTTGTTTGATGTATTTCTTACTTGTTTCATATTTTGAAGTGAGCTATAGAATAACACATTGAAATTCTTAAGAGAGGCTTAGTGCTATAATTCTACTTTATTTTAAGTTGTGCACCCGAATTTCTTTCTGTGCACCTGAATCTTTTGGTTGGGTGTACCACTGCACCTATCCCCAAAAATGAATTTCGAGTCCTGATATGAGAAACAGCTTATAATACCTGGACTGAGCTGCAAAGCAAGATGCAGCAAATATAGCTGCCTCCAGCTCCACTTCATCATGGGAGTCCAGACTGGTGCGGATGCTGTGATGAGTGTTCTTCCTCTCACTGATGATGCAGGCAATGCTGCCCAAAACCCTGCACAATTATTGCAATTGAGTATCAATAAAAAAAACAATCTTGCTAGGGCTATGTTTAAAAACAAACACATCTACGACACATACCATCTACTGTTGACATACCAGATATAATACAAATTTTGCCAAAGTGATCAAATCCAATCATGGCATGGCAAAGAAGTTTAACTTTCAAATGGCAAGAGCTCTAAGAATTGTTGAAAAGACATCGAGTATCTGCTTCTATATTGCCTCACCTCAAAGTAAGTGCCCTAGCAATGGGGTCATTACTGTGGATGACAGAGAAGATGCGCCTCAGGAATTCATCCACATTCAGTATCTTATCCAGATGTTTTTCGCTCTGTTGGGTCACTCGTAGAACACACAGCCGCAAAAAGTTGTTTCTAGGGGGAGGGAAGACAACTGGTTTATAATGGACGATAAATCTACATACCAGTACAACAAAGCAGTATCTTGTAGTTTACATAAACAAGGACACTATGCTTGCTGGACAATAGCTATCAACTGTACATTCAATTGGTGTTCTCTCCAAGTCTTTGACACTTACCCTATTCTGAAGACATCTGCCAGCTTCAGGAATGATGAGTTGATCAGGATTGGGAAGGGGTACTTCTCAAAAAGCCTTGGAAAGCGGACAATGGCCTCACACTGCTCTCCGACACGGGTGGAACGGAGACCTACACATTTTCACAAAAAATTACTGAACCATGCAAATGACATTTCTTTCCTATTGTATTGTATTCCTCTTCTTAGAACTTTTCTTTATAACAGGACTACGAGGAGTTACAGGACCCAATCCTTTAGTGAAACTCTAACATTGTGCCTTCAGTATTTGGCATCTTGGCGGTACTGAAACTCATGGCACTGCGTCCTTGGAATCATCGACTGGCCTACTTGACCAGAAACAGGAAACAAGATGGCGAACAGAAGGTGTCATAATTCTAAGTCAGAAGTCACCAAGTGCTAAAAACCTAGCGAGAAATCAACAAGAACTGAAACCTAGCGACCAGCACAGCACCTGGAGACCATGTCTAACGAAGTAATAGACGTTAAACAAGGACAACAACAACAACAACAATAATTCCAAGATGGCGGCACCCGTCAATGCGGATGAGTCTAAAACAGGTTTCGCTATTGCTAACCTGCAACTTCTGACTTAGAACTTAGACATACAAAAATACAGCACTACTTCATAGTAAGTTGTATATATGTGAAGTACATGTATGTGTGAGATTTATATGCAAACCACTACTGCCCCCCCATCATAATTTGATACCACGAGTCGAAAAGGAATCATATGTACCAACCATTTTGTATCAAACTGTCCAGATACAATGTACAGACCTTTATCAAGCTCCAGAAGTGCAGAGTTTGCATCTTGTTCCTGATCAGCCCCATATTTTTCCGCTCCTAATCCTGAAAATTTGGACCCAGTCGTTCCCGAAGCCATGGTTGTTTTGAGGTCAAATGTGAAAGTTCAAAGCCTACCTTTTGGAGCAACCAATAATAAATTCTTTCTTACTCTTAGAATGTGTTAGTTAAAGTATTTTATTGCCATGGTTTTAACAAAGGATCATGAAGACACTTCTATAAAAGAAAGCATGAAATATTGGATCAAAAAAGGTCAGGAATCTGACCAATCAAATAGCGTCTTTCCCTATCATCCAATCAGAAGTCAGAACTGCCCGGGTTTGGCGCGTGTTTCGTCTGCATTTCCCGCAAAATATTCCGGACGCTGCTGAACATTTGCGCCCAAGCGCGGCTGTCCAAATTGTATACTTCTTTCAGCAGTTGACTTAATATTGTTAACCGTGCTGACAAGAAAACATTAAGGTGTGTCAAAGGGAACAGTTGCGTCCTCTACAACCATGTTTGGGAGGAGAAATGGCCTGTTTTCTGCCATCTATGAGCGTCGGGTGTGGGGAGCCTCGGACAAGCATGGCGGGAAAGGTGAGCTCTCTATGCCAGAGACTTTGTAGCTACCCAAACAATGAAATACTGTTGCTATATAATAGGTATATCTGTTCACTAGAGTAGTCTTTTCCTTTCTGTAGATGTATTATTGAACAACTTATATCTCTCGTATCATTATAGATACAGATAACCTTGGTTTCGACACACACTCAATACTTTGTAAGGATCTCCTTGATATATAATTTAGTAGCTTATAATTTTCAGTGAAGTGAGATAATCATTGTGTGATCAATGTCTTATTGCAGGAAACACAGGAGGAAAGCTGGACAGTGTTATCAATAGGTTCTCGTGCACCCGAGCAGATGAATATGAAATGGATGGATTTGAATATGGAGTAAGTTGATTTTTAATGTTTTGTAATTCTATCACTTACTTGATAAACGTGTTCATATAATTTTTATTCAAGGTACTAGTATTGTCCCATATTTATTCATTGGGAAGATACTGCACAGTTCTAGCCAATAATTCTCAAAATATCATCTACGTGGTATTTTTAATGCTAGCTGCTTCTTTGACACATTATTTTATCCCCATCTCACTGTTCTTCTCTCCACACAGACTGTATGTCCTCCATTTGCCGCTGGCTTCTGCAAAGGTACATTTTTGTTCTCAAGTTTTGATATCTTATTTGTAACCCTGGTACCTGTAGTAGACTGGTACTGTGTTTTTTTTCTTACAAATAAAATAATAAAAAGGCATCCTTGTGATGGGTTGTGAATGTAAAATGCTGTGATCTCTCTTCCAATTTAAATGTGCAAACTTGACGATGACTTATTTGTCATTTCTTCACTAGTGCCTGGCCAGGAACATGTGCTATGTGTCTGTGACGAGGATGGGTTCATTCGACTCTATTGTACAAAGCACAACAGTGACCATGGCCGCCTTGCACGTAAGTAGAAATCCTTGTTGTAAACGTGACCTCCTGTTTTCTGACATCATTTGTTGAAAATAATTTGTGCCAGCTCAGAAAAAAAAAATTGAAGAAATAGTCATGCCTTCAAGTACCAGAGTTATTAACCCAGAATTGATGTTTCAGTCTTAGCTAGAACTGTACTTAAGTGGAACTTGTTGTCAGCAAGAACTATAGGAGCATCCTTACTAGATAGCTTTAAACAACGCATGCAGTCAGATGTGCAAAGGTTAGGTGTGACAGGTCGTTCGGTGTAATATAACCAGTTGCTGCTGCGCCACACGCCTGCGAAGCTAGTGTGTTACACCGAATGGCAGTTATACCAGCTATATAGGTACAGATACCGATTAAACAGGATCATTATCGTCATGTTATGAGTCATGTTTTTAGGTAAATAAATCAAAATGTGTCTATTTCTTGTGCAGAATGGACAGGACATGGCAATGCCATCTTTGATCTTGAATGGTCACCTCACCAGGGCATCATGGTAAGCGTGCAGTTATGATGTGCTTTTAGTATTTTGTGATTTGTTGAGTAGAAGATAATCTTATCTTTGTAATTGTTTGACATTGACATAAATGTACTAAGAGAAGTGAAGAGTAACCTGGTGCATTCATTGTTTATTCATACATACCTTGTATATTTTACCAGGTGACAGCCTCAGGTGACCAGACAGCTCGTATATGGGACATGGAGTCCACCAATCTGATGGGGGTGTTCAAGGGGCACACGTGTAGTGTCAAGTCAGCCTCTTTCAGGACAAATGACAAATGTAAAATTCTACACACTTTCAATACTTTTCATTGGATGCTGTAACTTGTCACTTTGCTTAGTTGTCGTGTAATCTGTATTGCTCATTCCTTTCCACCTTTTCACAATTAAAGCATTAGGCATGTTTCTCTCTTGCACTATCAGAAGGATTGTTTCATTTTCTGTTCATTAGACACATGAGCTGTGAAGCTTCACCGGATGAGTGACCATCTATTGACATTGTGTATTTACCAGTTTTTGCTACCCTCTGAGAAGTTTTGCTTCTCATATTTTATACTAATATTCATTTATTTTTGCAGGGGTTTTCTGCACAGGAGCCAGAGATGGAAATATCCTAGTTTGGGATGGAAGATGCAATCATAGCGGTGAGCTCACCACAGATTTCTACTTGAAGTCAGAATGGTTTGTTTTTGGTTTGCACACGCTGTTAAAAGTCTGTCTTAAAATTAAGTGCTGTATATCAGGAAGGAGTAAAATGAGTTACTATTTAAATATATTCCTTGAGCTTGAACTGAGAAATGCCTGTACATGTATTACCAGGTGCATGTATTTTCCTGTTTCGTTGCTGTACATTGTATGATTGACCAGCTGCTCATCTTTACCTTGTGTTATATGTAGATGGTTACTACAGACCAGTGAATTCCATCCGCAATGCTCACACACTACCAAGGCAATCCACACCACGTCCCAAAAAGAAGAGAAAGGTTGATGCTGCTACGTCCAACCCTGTAAGTACTGTATTATTCAGTATCTTGTTGGCACTTGGCACCGCAAAAACAATTTTTCCCATCGTATATTGACATCAGATTTTTAAAGAAATGTATTTTTTTCATTACCAGAAATATAACTTAAGCTAATGCAAGTTTAGGTCCAACAATCAGCACAATTTGTCAAAAACACATGAATGATTTGGCATCTGCTCTCTCCCCACAGCAGCAGGATTCCCAGCAGAGTGTGACCTGTGTGGTGTACCAGGATGAGAACACTGTGGTCTCAGCAGGCAGCGTGGACGGGTGAGTCGGACCAAACCAAAAAATTCATCCTCTTTGCAATCATAGTTTTAGCTGTCATTGTCCTGGTACACACCTGTATGTAAAAGAAAAATAAAGTACACTTCACCATTATTTGGTATATTACATTGAAATTAGATATGGAATTTAATTTTTACTATTAAGAAAGTCATACTTTAATCTCCTTGTTGGGACAGATAGACATCATTTGTGTTAGAAATAGAACAATCAAAAATGTGTTAAGTGTCATTTGAACATGCATCCAGGACGATGTAATAAGATTTTTTTAGGGGTGCCACTTGTGTTATCGCTAGTTGGTTACATAAGAGGTCTCAAAAAAGGTCACACCTTGTTCATTTAGTTGGCAGTCTCAAATAGGATACATGAGTGATTAGAAGTGATCCTAGAAGTTGGTTGATTAGTTTCTTCTGCCAGTCACGCAATGATATGCATAAATTGTAGACCTGTGTGACATAGGGAAATTTATTTACATTAACGCTAAGCTTACATCCTGTCCATGAAGAACCATCAAGCTGTGGGACATGAGGAAGAACTACACAGCCTACCAGTGCACACCCATCCCCAAACACAGCTTCCAGTATCCAGGAACAAGTGTCCGGAGGAGAGGTAGATTGATTCACAGAAGATTCTTTTAATATTTGTAGACTGTCAATGCATGTATTTTATTCTATGCTAGCTGTGGAATGTGAAAGATTGAGCAGTCTATACTTAAAAGTTATAACTTTGATGAGTTACCCTGTGGTAGTTTTTGCAGGACAATGGGCCTTCTAACTAAGACGTTTTTTTAAACAAGCATTGTACGTGGTGTGACCGTCTCTTTATTTGCAGGTTTCTCCTCCCTGGTTGTGGATTCTACAGGAACAAGACTTTTTGCCAGTTGTACAGACAGTACAATCTACATGTACAACTGTCACAGCATGGGGACCCAGCCTGGTAGGTATCATTGGTCAAGTCTCAGAACACACTTAGCTATCAATAGTTGACTGTTTACCAGTGATAGTTAAGATTTAGATTCCTCAGGAGTTCATTGGTTACATTTAGTATGTAAATTGATCCATAGAGGTATACCGTCTTGTTTGGCATGGTTTCCTCTTCACATACATGATTTTGCACAGTATGCAGGCATATTATCATCAAGGTTTCATTACATTTTGTCTTGTATTCATTTCGTTCTGTCAAGACTCAAGACTTACACAAACAATCCTCCCCTGCAGTGTCCACATTCACAGGACACTCCTGCTCCAGCTTCTATGTGAGATGTGCCCTGAGCCCTTGTGAAGAATACCTGATCAGTGGCTCCAGTGACAACAGTGCCTACATTTGGAAGGTAGTTTATTTGTCTATCTTCTTTATCAAAATAACCCCAAGTAAACTACAAGGAAAATCAGTCAACAGGGAGAGAGTAACAATAGTATATATATATGAGCACTGTGAACTGCCCTAGATTGCATGAAAAAATGGAGCATGAAAAAATGGAGTGTTTGCCATGGTTTAGACCCAGATCATACAACTGTTACAACATGACAGTTTACTTTTTTGAGCATTTGATTTGTATTTGTTGCAGTACAATGGAAGCAATATATGTTGTCATAGTAATCTGCTCGAAATTTATCTTACTGCGGTGAAGAAATTGGCTTTATTTTTGTCGAAGTGTGCAAAGCTGACATAAGAGTAATGTGTTGGATATGCAAATTCACTATATGTTGTCATGCATGATTGCAAGGGAGAAGGGATAAATGTCTGTGTCTTGAATTTATTTCTTCTGCAGCCGCCTCCAGATACAAATCCCTTTTAGATTGGATTGACTTAGACATGATTTGTCATCCATGATCACCGCCTGTATGATGTAGAAAACCTTCACAGATTTATGGGGGACACTGGAAAGCCAACCATTATCAGTAAGGGGGAAGTGTTCATTAGTAGGCACAGGTTAGACCTCCACGTGATGTAGCATTACCTCAGCTAGTGTGTGATCTGAATTACAAACAGTTAGCTGTATCTAAGTGCATTACACTTATGACCAAGGCTTTAAATGATAAAATGAAGCCTTGTATTCCTTGATAGAAAACATAAACTGACCAAAATGAAGCTTAGGAGATTGAAAAAATAGTTAGTCTTTCACCAGCCATATTTATTGCATTCCTAACTACATTGATCGAGGTGGTTGAATGAACATTCCATAGTACTTATCCTTTTAGTACCAGTAATGCTATTGTAGGGTGAAAGAAAAAAAACACTGGTAACTTAGCATTCGTTGGTATATTTAGTTGATACAGCCACATTTTTGTAACCAGCGTTCAATTTGACTACATATCAACCTGTTCTCTGTCTACAGGTCAATAACCCTGAGGCATGCCCATGGAAGTTGACTGGTCACAGTGGGGAGGTGACAGCTGTGTCGTGGTGTCAGGAGGACTTTACTAAGGTAACATTACAGAACTTTGGACCTTTCAAGGAGTCCAGAATGACATCTGCGTGGCCCCAAACCTCGCAGTTTCTATGTTGCTGTAGAGTGCCATTTCTTCATCAATGCCATTGTTTCTGGTGCTTTTTTTGTCTAATCAGAGGCTTGTTTCCGTGGTTATTTATCTTCTACTTTAGAATAACACTTCTGTTGGATTATTTCCCTCAGCTGATCACATGCTCTGATGACAACACCATGAGAGTCTGGAGACATGAGCCTCCAACAGATAGAGAAGGGGATCCCAATGATGTTCTAGGAAAAGTACAGAGAGTTGTCAGGACACCACAGAAGTCAGCAGGTAAAGCTTAAAGAACTGTAGAGAGGTATCATTGTCAAATGTCACAGACCAAATCATGGTACAACAATGGTTGTCCCTTGTAGTTTTTCTTTTTCATTCAATTAATCAAATTATGTCTTTTCCCATGTAAGGTTGATATGTTTTACTTGTAACTTTATTAGTTCAGCTGCAAGTGAGTTGTGCCCCTCATTTGGAAACTGTAACAATTTCTTTTGCTAAATGATTTTTAAAAATCCAGACATATGCCAAAGTTGCAATAATCAGAAATGCAATCATAGATCGATTAGAATATCTTGATGACATGGTATATTTTTCTAATCAAGGTCATTTCCTAAAAATTATAGGTGTGAAAGATCAGTTTCGGCAGATTTGGGTTGGGATCTATCGTCCATATGAGACATTTGCTGGTTTTCACGGTAGAAGACAGATAAAACAGTCATCTGTGACGTTCTGAAAAATGGCCCTTCTTGCTCATGAAGTCACAAATCACTTTCAGAATGCCAATCCCCTACCTGTGGGCTGCTAGTATTGATGTGTAGCCATTATATCCATCTCCCATTGTCATACATCCTAGGGCCCTGATCATATCTGTCTAACAACTCCTCTACTGTTGACAGGCACCTGGAAACCTGAACCAATGATGAGTGGAGTTGGGACTGTTGGTGTGGGAAGTCCAAGAATGGCTATAACTGTGTCCAACAAGGTTCCCACTGTCAGTGCTGCCTCTCCCAAACATGCAGCAGGTGCATCCCCTAACACTGAGGCTGTGGCTGCAGCAGGCCTACCGACGCCAGCAAATGAACAATTCAAAACATCTGGAAATTCAGACTCTGCAAAGGTATCTAGGCCACAGCTTGCCATCACTCATTGGCTGATGCCTGTTAAATGTTCAAAACAGACAGATGCAAAGGAGAACAGAACCAAGCAGATCAAAGTTGAAGAAGATGCTAGACTGCCTGAAGGGGTGATAGATAAAGAGCAAAGACAGGCTCTGTCTCCTGTGAAAAACACTTTGTTAGGAAATAAAACTAGAAAAGACAGCAAGGGGAGTAATGGAGTCATGGAATTCATGACAAAGGGAAATGCAGAAAAGAGTAGTGACAGCCCAAGCACCTGCCAAAGAAAGCTCCTGACAGAATTTATTTCTAAGGAGAAAGAATGCACATTCAAAAACTCAAATCAGACTACCGAGTTGTCAGAAAAGCAGGATGATTTGAACTTTGACTCACCAACAGCAAACCTACCAAACTATGTTGTGGATGGCTTCTCAACAAGGATACCAAGCCTGGCACGCACAGACTCCGACAAGGAAAATGGACAGCAGGGACAAAGACACAACTGGCTTCTACAGCTTAGCATGCAGAAGAGGAAAGATGGTGTGAAGGAAGAAAAGAGAGGATCATATAAGAAGAGGAAAATAAGTGAGAAAAGTGCAACAAGCAGTCCTCCAAAAGACAAGGTAGGTTGCTACTGAAGCACAGTGCAACTGATCATGGTTTTCATTCTCATCTTTTGTTGTTCAGAATGGCTAAACGTTGGGGTAAAGCAGCTGATTTTTTGGACTAATAGTCTTTGTTCTTCTTCCATTTTTAGGTCTCTGATCCATCTGCTGCCACATCAGAACCAAGCTCAATTCGCTCCTTCTTCTCCCCTCAGCGCAGTGATATGAGCAAAGAAAAACATAAATAGCACCAAACGTCATCAAATACTGGGAAAATATGAAGGATGCATGATAGTCAATTACAATACAGAAGTCACTAGTTCTTTATTCTTTTGAAGGTGTATACCACCAAATCATGTCAGTTATTTTATCCATGTCTGCTATGATGTTATACTGCTGTACTGCAGATACCAGAAATTAAAAGCTACGTTGTCAAGACAAATAGCAGTCATCGATCGATCATGACTGTTTAAGACACTAGCAATGTCAGAAACTTCTCATCACCAATGTAAAACATTGCAATAAGCTGGATGAAACAAATTTCATGAAGCAATAAGTTGGTTGAAACATGTAAAGGATGACCTAATGATATTGATACCAGTATTGATATTTTCTTTATGTAAGAATAAAGAAGTGCTTGATGTTGATAGCAAACTAATTTTCCTTAGCACAGTAGTGTCTAAAACAAGAAAGAGAAAGGATGTTTAATTTCTATCAAGTTTAATTTTTTATTTGTACATGTCGTCACGTTATGGTTTACATGTAGATCATACTCATATTCTTATTACAATGGTGCAGAGGACCATGCAAAGAGACAGATATTGATGTAGAGAATGTGACAAATGAGAAGGCAATGATAACATATCACATTTACATGTACAACATTAATCATTTTATGACATCAGGCCATCTTGTAGAAAAACTGAATGGCTTGTGAGCTGAATTCCTCGCATAGTGGACAAAGTAATGCAAGTGGAGACAGGTAGTCTACAACACCTGAAGCACATGGACAGTACATATCAAAAGTCAGCATACTGGCAGGATCTGGGCTTCAAATCAGGATAAGTTCCTGTTTCCTGTGGCTATCTGCATTAGTACGGGTTCACTGTTGTACATTCCAGGTAAGAAAGCTCACAGTAAGTGGACCCTAGGCCCTATCCATTGAGTTACAGGAGTACGTACCTTTAACAAATTGTTGTTCTACATGAACATGATTTTTATTTCAAAAGGTGTTGCTAATGCACTTTTGTGATTGATTGCCACCCCTGCCACTTTCTCTTGCAAAATTCTCAATGCATAGTACCAAGGAGGTTATATAGTCTAACGTTATATAACCTCCTTGATAGTACCATTCACTACTCACCTGATCATGACAATCTAGATTGTAACTGTTAAACATCTGTTCTAATAGTCTTCACCTTATTGATAGTTTGTCCCTATGGTGGTCAAACCGTCCACATTCCTTGTTAAATGATTACGACAGAAATAGATTTTCTCAATTATACATAAAAACTTGTAAAGTTTACAGAAAACCAATGCGCTGTTCAGATCAGATCTACGAAAGACGACCCGGAAGTACTTTTTGCCAAAGCTGTTGAATATTCATTAGCGGCAGGATTTGCACACGGCTATGTTCGCATGTTCCACACGGCCCCAAAATGATTCTTACGAGTTTACAAACTGGCGGGAAACCTGTCTGGAGCATTGCGCAATGGCCAACCACAAATAAACCGAGTGGAACAGAAATAGGACACGAGTTTAATACAATGAGTAAGCGATTAATGCCCTACTTTCTTTCAAAAGAAATGTACACATAATAGACCTCACGTGACGCTGGGGAATCACAAGGATCGACGCCGGATACGCGTAACATACCTCGTGACTATGACTATATCAGTCTCCCCTCACGTAATCCTCGTAACGCTGGCTTCATAGACGCTGCAAACGTTATTTTCTTCATATCAGAGACGTCTACTGAAGGATGGACCTGGTTATCGTACAACTGCTGACCCTCCTCGGACTTCTAGTGACATGTTTGGCATTCTCCTTGATCCCGCTGGCTCTGGCATGGAGGGCATCCAGGCCGTCATCAATAAGAAACGGACTGAGGTCTCGTTTTCTTAGCAATGTGAACAGCTTCGTAGGGGGAGTTTTCTTCGCAACCTGCTTTCTTCACTTGCTCCCAGAAGTGAGGAAGGACCTTGGGGCGCGCTTGCACGGACTCGGCGTCGTTACGGCTTACCCCGTAGCTGAACTGGTGATATGCACTGGGTTTTTCATCGTTCACCTGGTGGAAAGTTTGACACATCGCTGTTTACCTCATGATCATAGTCCGTCCCAAGATGTGCGACGATCGTACAGCACAGTCGGTGAGGAGGACACAACTCGTCCATTGATAAGAGCTGAATCCAAGGTAATGGACTATAGGACAATAAATCCATCGGCCATTGCGCAAAGGACAGCGTCATCAGATAGTTCTGTGGACTCACATGATGATGACAATACGAGCCCGGGAAGAAACGTGCAGACATTCCTGCTGTTAATCGCTTTAAGCATTCACGGGACATTTGAAGGTGTGGCACTCGGTGTCCAACCCTCACCGTCCTCTCTTCTTTCGCTGTTCTTCGTAGTTGTCGTCCACAAAAGCATCTTAGCCTTGAGTCTTGGGATGAACGTTGCAACCAGTGACATGTCGCTACCATATAAAGTCGTGACCTGCATAGTATTTAGTCTAGCAGGTCCTGTAGGACAGGGCATCGGTCTCCTGGTAACCGACGCGGACGCCGACGGTCTCGTCACCGGCATCCTACAGGGGGTAGCTGCGGGAACTCTGCTACATGTCACCTTTATGGAGGTTCTTTCCAAAGAAATGAAGACCAGTAATCTGCTAAGTATGCTGTCTGCCGTCATTGGGTTCGCCCTCATCGCAGGATTGACTCTCTTGTATTGAAAAATAATTCTGTACTCTTGAAAAAGACAATGGGTTACTTAATTCGATAGTGGATATCATGCACATTCATATGCGGAATTACAGTGGTCTAGACGGGAGTCTTTACTCATTCTATGTAAATGCGTTATTCCTTTGTTTAGAAATAAAAGCTACTTTTAAAGTAAATGACAGGAATTTTCTATCCTTGAAGATGTACTACCTCGGCCTGCCAATCAAGTGATGCCAAAATGGATGGCGCTATCATGATGTTCATTTATTGTGCAAAGGCGTTAATTTTATAATCGATTTATCATCAATTAAGGAGTTATCTATCATGATATTAACCCACGTTTGTCTAACCCGGCAAGTATAACTGTTTTGCATGGCGAGCGGAACTGACCAGGAAGGATCGTTTTGGGGTTATGAAGAATTGAAGCCTGATATTCGTTAATTTTTAGGTCAAGAGTTCGCACAATTTCCCGGTATTGCATTTTTCATTTCAAAGGCATTGTTCGTTTTCGATTCCTCTATCATCCTTCTTTTTCGTCCCTTTTAATGATATGTTGCAATGTGCATCTGGTTGATTTTTAAACCATCACTCGTATATCGTGGGCTTGTAATTCCCGGAAGACCTTGTTCATGCCGTATACGTAGTGATGAAAAAGAACAGGGACTACACTGCCACTGTACTTGATATGAGTGGAATTTAAACTTCAATTTCCTATGCACTGCCACTGGTCCTCCGGAGAAGGACATTTTGTATACGCAGAATTTGTTCGTGTTACTGACCGTCCAGTCGCAGGTCAATGCCATTACTTACGCCATTCTCGTCAGAAACATGTAAGAGAAATGTCAAATAATCCTAGTTAATCTTATACTGCAACTGAAAGGAAAATAAACTATTTGTCAATGATCTAGAGTCCTTGTGATTTCGCACTTCGTGTAACACTATCTTAAGCAACAGTAATACCATTATACCTGTTACTACGTTTCTGGAATGAACAGGTGGAACGCAGTTATATGTAAATGTATTTCATTCTTTCACACACACACACACACACACACCGTGACACACACACACACAGGCACGTCCAAAACAATGCTCTGTCAGGGTGAAGGAATTATTGGCTGGTCGTGGCAGCTACGTATGCCTCACCATCAATGTCAGCTTTCTAGATAATTTATGGAAACCATGTGTTCTGATACCAAGGTCGCGCTGTCTGACAATGACAGAGAAAAATGTAATTTGGCACATACCAGTCCAGTGTCAACGGGGCTAAGTTCGGCGGCCTGAAAGTGTACTCAGGCCCCGTCCTATCGCTGGGAAAATAGTAGAAATCGGCCGAGGTAGTCCGCTATACAGGGTAGTCCGCTATACAGTGAAGCTCCATTATCGATCGATAAGCTTCACTGTATTAGTGTATAGCGGACTACCCTTAACATCTTAGCTGACCTCGCTTCGGTTTACCTCGCTTTCCGAAGCTGGTGGCTGATACAGTATGTCATGCTATTACTATTTATGCATAGGCCCTATTCGTCCATGCGTGAGTATCTACTAGTATCATAATCTCAGGCTCTTTTATGAAAAGAACATTGATCATGAGGATAAATCAGATGATCAATCAGTAACATAGCACCTTCTGTGACGTTTATGTGTCTATAACAGCAACATACAGATTACGTTTATAACGCTATCATCATGGATTCATGGCTTACAGCAGCAACGCCAGGTTAACCAAACTTCAAGGAAATGAAAAGTATGGTGAAATCATTTGAACCGTTGAAAAGTGGAACTAACGAATCTTATACATGTCCTTGGTCATCACTCCTATGAAATGTGTCGTACACAATACCACAAAGATCTTTTGACCTGTTGTTAGAATTGTAAACGGAGCATATTGCTTTGAAAATCATATATGGAAAAAGACAGCAAAAGCATTTTCCAATCATCATTAACTATGACACTGAAGGCACAAATTTGGTCGTTCCTTTTAGATAAACTACAGCTAGATGATTTCAATTTCCTCGTTACTTTCTAAAGCAAATGGAAAGGAATTGATCCCGCCTCATAATGGAATGCGGGTTGCATGAGCCGTCTAACTGAAATATGATTCCGTAGATTGACTGTACATATCTACGCGGATATTCGTGCCTAAAGCGCTGTATGAAGCTTTTCCGTCATCATGTACACGTATATACATATTGTTTATGTACCCTAGATGTGTTTGTACTTCAAGTGTGCCTGAATGGCGTTGTCATTGACGTTGCCACTTTGGAGCCATTATTGTGAACTGAAATCAATGCGTATGCGCTTTTCGGGTGGGGTTGGGGCATTTCTATGCCATTTCCATGTAACGTAGTTTTGTAATCATCTTGTTCATGTAAAATAAGTATTTGATCCAGTGAAAACTGACTTTCCTCTTCCGTTGCACCTCGGATCACATGACAGGGAGCAAACGCCGTAAACATGTTTGTTTATAGACAACATTCTAGATGTACACTGTGGCATAGAAAACAAGGAGAAATTCAAGTGAATGTACATATCAGTATCAGGGATGCGAAAAAATCATGTCGTTAGAACAACATGTCACATATGGTAGCTAACGACACATTTATGCTAAGTTCTGTCTTCATCAGTTTGTACAATTCTTTGTTCGCAATGGAATGCGCAATGCAAGAGTAATCCGTCAGAAAATTGCTAATGTGCCAAAGCCGTTGTATATGTAACCTGCAAAATATGTATGTATTGATGGTCTCTTTTCCGGCCAAGTTTTGACGAGAACAGACGAGAACACTGTCCACGACAGACGGACACGGGTGGGTGAAGTTTGGCGGGAATCACGGTGCAGTTGTTACCCATAACTTTGCCCACCACATTATCCGACGAAGACCGGATATGATATGAACCAAGGCTTGGCTGGGAAGCCCGTGGTGTAGCGGCAACCGTACGCGTAAGGCCAGAGTCTTTCTCATCAGGAGTTTCATCTCCTTGTTCTAACACATCTAAGAATGAAAAATGTCAAAGAAAACGCCTTGACTTGTGGCTGGATGTAGAACCACATTAAAGCACTTCAATGATAACTAACGTTGCGATCAGTTGCCCATCGTACTAAGAGCAAGTCAAACTTGCAAGACCTGTTTGGTAGGTTATTGGGACGCAAGGCTTAGGCAACAGGTCTCTCCATTTTTCATGCCATGGCAATGGGTTTCGGATTTAAGTATTACCATTACTGCTTGAACATTTGCTCTGTGCCAAACTGTTATACAATGTGCCTCCGAGGGCGAGTTGCACTATGTATGACACACCTTATCCGGCAACCTTAATTGTGTAACTAGAGCAGTCATTATTTGCATTATTGGTCGGTCGCCATTGGGGCCATACCGTGCAATGGGCACAACATAAACAAAGATTACGGCGGGAAGCGTACAGAATTTCTACGAAGTTGTGGTTGCATTGATGCCTGCAGGGCCTATCAAAC
The DNA here is from genome assembly GCF_035083965.1 of Branchiostoma lanceolatum. Classification (NCBI taxonomy): domain Eukaryota; kingdom Metazoa; phylum Chordata; class Leptocardii; order Amphioxiformes; family Branchiostomatidae; genus Branchiostoma; species Branchiostoma lanceolatum. The sequence continues at coordinate 21,150,716 of NC_089725.1, read as the reverse complement.
ATGCTCCCGTTTGTCTTATTGGTCCCTTTCTGGAAAGGCAACTGAAAGGGAAAGACTCATTGCGAGAGGTTGAAAGGTGACGGTGCCCCGCCCAATACACATGTTTTGTTGCATTATACCCTGACCAAATTTGGAAACAAAATATGACACGTTTCTCCGTGCGAGCGCACTGTGTCATGGTGTGACAGATGTTGGTGCGTTTTACCCTTGCTGGTTGCGCGCATGGATTAATGCCCAGATCTGACATCGCTATCAAATGACGTCATCGCGTTGCCAAGGTGGTCTGACTCCCTTTGTTGTGCCATCCGCCTGCTTACGAAATGGGACAAACAGTTCTTTGACATTGACTCGCTGACCTGCAGGTACTTCTACCGGGCATACACCTTCCTCATGTGGACTGCCCTGTACATACTCTGTTCATTAGCATACCCTTAGGAGCTGTGGAAGTCTGTGCACATTTATCGCCATGATTGATTGACAGGTTCAAGTCTAGTTACCATAGCAACTGGATCCCTCCATGTGGACGTACGGAAATTACCGAAAATTGCCGAACAGTACCGAAGATGAAGATTAGATATTTGATTTAGGAAGTGAGCGCACCATTAGGGATGAAATCATATAGCATGCATACAGGACGCATCAGTGGATGACAACGAGAAGTTTGACACCACACTCGACCCGGCAATACCCCCTCCATCACCTGCACACCCCCATACCCCCGCCGCCGAAGATTTCCGAAGGATGTGTGACGTCACGTGCTGAAAAGGAAGAATCCTGGCGGTCGTAATGGCGATGTGTGTGTGAAGCGGGGCGCGACAGCGACTGACCACGTTGAACGACAGCGCACCTAGGACTAACCAGACCCGGTCCCCCAGCTTTCCCAGAGCGTGTGGAGTGTCCTCGCGGGATTGCTGACCGACATGGCGGCGAACATGTACCGAGTTGGAGGTGTGTATTGTGTGTACAGAGGCATGGGGATCACGGTATTGTTGTCCGGCTCTGGGGCGAATGTGGCCCTCGGCGCGGCAAAATTCAGGGTCGACCTCTGCCAGGTCTTATGTCAAAATTTTGTCGATCGCAGGATATCTGGTGGTAAACTACACAGAGGTTTGGCAAATTTGGGGCTTTTTCTTGCCAGGAAGTGATGTTTTGCCGGCTTTTTGAATGGAGGATTGAGGGAGTGTAAAAATAGACAGTGGACCTTCCATTGACACACTACAATGGCTGTGAAGCGGCCCATCACAAATCGTCGGCTTTTCCGACCAAGTTCGGCCACCACACACAAACAGTATCTAAAAAACATTGAAGCTAGTCTCCAGGAAGTTTTTGAGTCAGAGAGTTGTGGTTGTTTTCACGTTTCTATGGTTTTAGAGCCATGTGATTGAGGAACTACTTTCTCTCACATGATGGCCATTACAGCACGAGCATGGATATGTACACAATGGCTTCCCTATAATGATTTACACTAAATAGTGTGACATTTTCTTTCACCAGACTATGTCTACTTCGAGAACTCATCAAGCAATCCATACCAGATACGTCGAATAGAAGAACTGACCAAGGTAGGAACATTGATTTTTGAAGTTTATTTCCTGGATTTTGTGACAATATGGGGTAGTGATATGAGTGTCTATCACAGTGAGTACAAATGTCATGCACATTGGGAATGCTTTTTCCTGAAGGGATTTTTTGTGGGTAAATGTGCTTCTTTTTTTCTCCCCTTTCTCGTAGACTCCAAATGGGAATGTGGAGGCCAAGTGTGTATGTTTCTATCGAAGACGGGACATCTCCAGCAGCCTGATTTCCCTAGCAGACAAGCATGCCAGTATGTGAACATTCCTCAGACGCCATATTCACTCTCTTGCATGTGTAATTTGATATTAGCATGCATACACAGTGTCATTTGTGGATGTAAACAGCTCGCAGGCTCACTTCTGTATCAACAGTGACCATCGTTACAGTTGCCCAAAAGTTGTGTTGGAAGTCGGAAACGTGGGTCGTCTTCGGAATCTCGTAATCATGAATATTTAATAGCAATAGGTGGTATAGGAAGGCCCTTGAACCTTTTCATGTCATGTATATGGATTGCTGTCCTTCCATCAGCTTTTCTTCTCTGGTACAGTTTTTTTGTCTTCTTTAACTTACACTGCCCAAGCACAAGTTTGCCGCCTCCACCCTATTGGCCGAAAGTTCGATCTGCGGCAGCCAATGGCGTCGCTCGATTTGAAAAAAGTAGCCAGTTGCATAGAAAAGGCTTGTAGAAGGGCTGGAAAGGGAAGGTTTGTTCAGGATTATGATGAAATTAGGAAATTTTTGAAAGATAGATACTGTTTTCATAATTTTGTGTCAAAAATAAGTTAAAATTACAGTTTCTGTTGTTGCATATTTGTATGTATGTACCCATTTGTGGTGTTTTTTTAATACCAATGGCACAGTTAAAGTTGTGTTGCATTGCATCGAATCAAGGTTTGTAACGTCCGAACATTTGTTTTAGAATTGTTCATGTGTCTGTCAGCATTTATGTGGTAAATGTTTTGTCTTGGTTCTGAATTCAGATGTTACGATCATGTCTTTCAAACCAAAGTCCTCCATCCTGAGGCATCCTCGGTAGAATACATTGTAATATATTACACTATGGTGTAATATGTATATCCTTAGCAATAGCAGTGGGGTTACCTGTAGGTGTTTCATTAAAAAGGAAAATCCATTGGGATTATAAAAGATACAGCTTGAAATGTCAGTGAATGTCAACTTAGAGACAGGCGATGCATTCTCAAGTGGTCTTGATTTTGGATCAGGGTACTGTAGTTTTTACAGAAATGTTTCCGGAAGGGGACTGTTTATACGCCATTTTTATGTATAGAATTTTGATGTGAAAAATTCTTGGGAAGGATAATTGCTGAATTTTTTAGCTGAAGAGCATCATTTTCAAGATACGACATGTTGAATTTTTACTCCCAAGTTATTTGTCAGTTTTCTTGATAGTCTGGCTCAAACTGTAACGTATCATAAAGGTAGAAATCATTTTTTTTTTTTTAATTTTTAGTGTGTACAGGAACAATAGATACTGTACGTCGTGATAAATGTACGACTGCCAAAGGGTCGGAGGGTGGGTTGGCAGCTCTTGGCCCAACAAAGACGTGCTTACTTTTCAGGACATATCAGAATTGAAATCTGAATCAGGGAATTTTCAAAATATGCTTGGCTGTTGTGCGGAGGGGAGAGGGCAGAGGAGATCAGGTAATCTGTACATGCAGGCGGGCGTGAAGCCCTGACCGTGGGCCATTCCAACAGTCATTCGCTTCTGAAACAAAACAAGATTAATGAGAGGACAAGTACTTTTTTTTTGTTTCTTGATTTTATTATCCTGAAAAAGAAAAAAAACTCATATCAAGGTTTATTCGGGAATGGGGTTAGTTTATGGGAGATTAGGCAGAGCATTTTCTTGCCTGACGCAAACTGAAACAGGCAGGTTATTTTATTCAGGTGTTACAATGTGAAAGCATTCTTTCGGTCATTTCCCTTACAAAACTAGCATAAATCTCAAGACTTGACCAAGCCATTTTTATCATACTAGAGTTATTCAATTTTTTTAAAATCTGATGAGAAAAATCCGTTTCTGTAAAGAAATATGCAGTGGACTGTTGAGTTATTTCGTTAAGATACTCATGTATCTGATTCTTGTTGTCCATTTGCTAATTTATCATCTCTTTTTTGGCACCTACCATGGTGTAGCGTTCTTTTGACTACTACTAGAAGATTACATGTTACTACCTGTTGTAAAGAATAAAAACGGTGTATAGCTGTTTCCAGTTTAATAGCAGGATGGGATTGCTGCATGCTGAATATTGCCATTATGCTCAGCAATGACATCCTGTACTGCTGTGAAAAGCTGGGTGTAATGTTTCACAATCATATAAAAGCAGAACAGGTTTAAAATCAGAACTTCCTTCCTCTTTCATTGATAACTATTAACTTATTTTTTAGAGATAGAGCTCTGTTGCAAGATAAAAGGTACCGTACCATATTGGATACCAGAAGAATCTGGAAATGATGTACACTAACAGCCTTACATATGATAACATTAATAAGCTATCCAACTTATATTGTGATGGTCTTGTTCATATAGATATGCTGATGATTATCAGGTTTCTAGGCAATAGTCTGCCATATTTTCATAGCCTGATTGCACATTGCATACTTCTATGGCTTTGACAGGTAGTACTAATAATATGATAGGATAAATCTAGCCTCCATGCCATGTGTCCAGACAGGCCAATATGTTGTGAAGGTGACCTTGTAGAACATTGCATTATGGGTTATTGGTCAGTCATCACTCATGTTACTGTTGTGGACATAGCTGACATGGGTTGTGTTGTAGGAAGAGAATGCCTAATCTTCTTGACCTTATTCTAACTTGAGGTTGGACAAAATGTTATACTGGTGAGCTGGTATGTAAGCAGGCATACTTTAAATGCAGAAATGTGGGATGACTGTTTCACCGCGAACTTCAAACCACCGCAAATATTTTTGTCCAATACTGTAACAGCATGTAACTATAACGTTGCCGCAAACTTAAAACCACCGCGAATACTCCATTTTTACCCTAGCGAGAAATAAAAACCACAGGAACTTAAATTAATTTACAGTAGTGTTAACTTAACCATCTCCCCACTGCCCCAGCTGCCTAACTAGTACAAATTTGGTACCAGAAGGCTACATCAGCTGGGGAAAGGTACTGTTAACTTCCTTTGTTGACAGGTCAGTACAGGAACTGTTAGCGTGGTCCTTTGTCTCAATCCTCTGTTGGTTTTAAATTTTATGAGGACATTATTTTAAGCATGACACGTTTCACCTTTGCCCTGTTTGATGCCGGTGATTGGCAAGATGAAGGTGTTTTCTAAATACTAAGTTAAATTTATTTAACCTGGAAAAAAAGGTATCCTTTATTTTCAATCAGTCCATTTTTTAAACGAAATAGTGTTGTAAGCCAGAAGTATGTTAAAATTTATGTTTGGAAAGTTTTTTTTCTTACCGTGATAGCACAAATCTCAAACAGCTGCATTCCAGGGTAACACTTTAATCTTATCAATGTATGTGAAAGTACATTGACATTTTTGCATATCCCAGCCTGTAATCATGTTTACCTGGTAAAATTCCCACAAGATTTGTATCTGCTTCTTTTTGAATGTTGAATTATGTAATTGTTAAAACCATGTTATCCCATGCAGTGCTATGTTTGCCTGAGGTAAACAGAAGTCAGTTGTTCTTGGAAACAATAGTGATTTCATGTATACTTAAGGCTGATGATGAAGTAGTTTGCATATACTGCCAGGATATGTAAATACGAAAGAGATATGTGCTGAAACAGGATGGAATTTAAACATAGCATTTCTTGAAATGTTCATTGTTACAGATACAGCAAGCTTGGCTGATTTGCATATTTGTCATGCGTTGTTGATTTATGACTGCTGGATACCTCATTTGCATAACAGTCTGGCTTGGTTATTAAATTTCAAGCGCAGGGTCTCCAGTCTGTTGCACATTGTGCGATGTGTGTTTGATTATAGATAATAGTCTAGCCAACCATGTGCCCAGCTTAACGGCCAAGGATAATTTGATCTTTCTTGTTGTTTGAGGTCTCATGTGACATGTAAACCTGTGATTGGTTAGTTTGAATCTGTATTGATTGCAGGGCAGTCCAGCCCCCTGTGGGCCCCCACCCCTAACAACCACCTACTCTCGTGTATCCTTCCACCCTTCTGTTTCGTGGACAAGGCAGAACAAAAAGTCCCCTCTTTGTCACTGTTTAGTCATTATCATGCAAATTAGATTAGAGGTATATGCAGGCCAGGTGGCCAGTCCACAGACCTGTGTAGCTAGTCAACAGATCAAATGTTTAACTTGACATCCTTCATGCAAAATGTGCAGCCTGGGTATCTATTGCCTGTATATGCTTTCTGGTCATGTTCAGTTCATCACTTTGCACATTATGGCTGTCAGGGTTGAAGCTAATGACAGCTGATTTGCATTTGCTATCAATCAACCAATGGGAAGACTAGGTGCTGCAGCATCATGGGATGGTTTCTTTTGGCTGATTTCCAATTCCCTGGCACTGTGCACCTCAACCTGATTAAGATTTACAGTGGATGAAAAGTGATTTTATTCGTAGGTAACATAAGACTACGAATTAGCTCTTTTGAATTGTAAAGGTAGGGCTAAAACATAGGCAAGAAATCAGACAGCATTAGGGGGATGCATACCTTTTGACATGTTAAACGGAAGTCTCACCACATCTGGTTTTAAGGTAACCAAGAGCAAGACAGTCCGAGATGCCATGGTAGATATTTATGGATGGATGGATTTCTATGGCCAGGGGTTGAATGTAAATGGGACAACTATTAAAGCTAGCAAGCATCTAGAGGGATACCATATGGAGAATGAAAAATGTTGTGACTTTAACTTAATGCTGAACCCTGATACAAACCTTAGAAGTAGGACATGATTTTATGCTAAATAGTAGCCCTGCAGAATTCTTGGCACCCATCTCGTTGTTATCTAATCTAGTCTAAGGCTCAGACCAGGAAAGATATCGGAGATCAGGGATATTGCAGGGAAAAAAACACTGACATTTTTATGTAACATTATCCCCCATAATCCCCCCCTGGTCCACATCTTAGCAAAGTCTATCTAAGAATTGTGGCTTACGAAACATCCTGTCTAATAATATCCTGTCATATATCATTTCCAAGCAATTCACATGATAGTACTTCATCATTTCATACTCTGAGTATAACTCATTTTGACTATGTAGAATTGTAATCATGTATGTTTGACATTGCGACTCTAGTGTTTGATATTTAAAAGAAGTCATATTAGAAGATTCCTGACTACTGTGGATACTGGACAGATATCTGAAAAATAATGGTCACTGATGCCAGTGGTTGTCATACCTCTAGTCTTATCCTTTGTGAATAACTTAATGTACAACAGATACTTTCTTCCAGCTTACTCATCTTTGTGATGTAGAGATTCTACTATTTCTAGTTTGTGTACAGTTGAACTAATGTTATGTTTTCAGTAGTTTGTGTACAACTCTGACATGTGTTCTTGGTGCAGTATGTCATTGTGTTTCTTTGTCATGTTACTGTTACTCTGTAAGCTTCCTGTGGTTCATGTTGCACACATTCTTTCTTGCACCCCTTGCTATCAAAAGAGGAGAAAGAAGAAGGTGTGTCTATTTTCTACAAACTGCACATGTACAGTAAGGTGCTCTATACATTATTGTTAATTGACTGAACATCGGAATGAAAAGTCATCTGTGTTGGTACAATACATATTGAAATGCTATTAACCTGATTCAGCTCAATTCGCCTCAAACATTCCCTTATTGAGTTGCCTTTTTGGTGTTAAAAACTTTTCAGTATTAGATCTATTAATTATTGTTAACTTAAAGGTTATGTAAGGATTCATCATACGGGAACTTCTAGGTAAGGTACTTTATAAAGTTGTTTTTTTATGTTGCATGTCTTTTCTTCCTCTTAATGTCCTCTTGAATACCTAATGTCTTATATAAGAATGAGTGAAATATCTGTTGACATTTTGTATAAAAAGAGTGAGTAAGAGAATTACACAGTAAGCGTAAGTTTCTATAACACGTAACATTTTAATTCATAGCTGCACTGGAGGAAGAGAGGGATGATGCTGAGTTTGACAACCTTGCAGAGGTGGACAGACACCAGCTCAAGCACAAGGAGCTGTTCCTGTCCCGGCAGCTGGAATCCCTACCTGCTACACATATACGGTAGATGAAGAACCCTTTTGTACTTTAGGTAGTCGTGCTGTGCATGTTTTTCTCTACTTGGCTACTTGTGATGTTCTGATGTTTCTTTCTTTTAATAATTTAGATGAAAGATACATATATATTTGTATTCAAAACAACTTTACGAATGACTGGATCTTTGCCTAATTTAGATTGGTATGTATGCTTTGAAAGTTTGGATTTCACATGATGGTTTCCATTTAGAAGCACATCTGAGTAGACATGTTTTGACTGCTGCTTTAAGTCAAGACCTGAATCTGTTGAAGCTACATGCAGTTGGGAATAAAAAACATACTTGCCAATAAGATTTTTTTTTCATTATGTAGCTAATTTTTTTCTTTGTGCAAAATACATATGACTTTGACATATTAGTGATAGACGTTATCGTCAATAATGTTATTTCCAGCCTTGGTAATATTGTAACAGAGTTGATTTTGGAGGTAGACAGGGTTTTTTGGCTGTCACTTTGCCTGTTCTGATTTACAACTGGCTTCATGATTCCACATACTGTATAAACTTAACTGACAATTGTTACCCTTTTAAACATTCTACTTGCTAAACATGTACGGCATGTAACTGTTTTTCCTATTTTTGCAGGGGGAAGTGCAGTGTTACTCTATTGAATGAGACAGAGTCGCTGCAATCCTACTTGAACAAAGAGGTATGTTTACATGTCATACTACGAGTTATATAGCCTCTTGTATAGCAATTTTGCCTCAGGACATGTTGTTTTGGCTCAAAACCTTTTTTTTTGATAAACATTATGTTGGTGGAAGACTGCATTCTTTTCAGGTATTATGTTTTATACTCCCGACAGGAAAATTTGAATAGGACATATGGACACGCATGCAAACTGTTAGTAGAAAGCTGATCAGAATACTGTAATCATACAGATCATTACTCCGTATTTTGCCTGCTCTACTAAGAAGCTGTAGGCTAACCATCTATGTTTGCTTCACACAGGATTCTTTCTTCTACACACTGGTGTATGACCCAGTCCAAAAAACACTGCTTGCAGACAAAGGAGAGATAAGGGTAGGCAGTCGGTACCAGGCTGAGGTTCCCCCTATATTAAAAGAAGGTGAGGATTGAGGAAGTCTTTTTTGTTTTCAGTTTGAAGTTTGTGTTATTGCTAACTATGGGCATGGATTGGAATTGCTTGCATTGATTGTGAGGTTTTCACCTGAAATGAAGCAATGCACCTTGTGTTCAAATACTTTCCATTACACCTTGTGTTCAAATACTAAACTGTACTGTTTTCCTGTCATAGATGAAACTGATGGCCGAGAATTGGCCAAGATGGAGAGTAAAATTTGGGACCCTGAGAACCCGCTGGAAGACAGACAGATTGATCAATTTATGGTCATAGCAAGGTGAGGCTGGATTTACTTATGCTTGGTTGTTATCTTTGATTCTGTCGGTTTGTGAATGTGACATTCTAGAAATCTAAGTGGTCAGTGGAACTGCAGAAGTTATCAGGCTCTGTAGACCTGTGAACATGATATGCTAGTATTGTTCTGACATGTGAGTGGTTACAGTAGCGGTTGTGTGACATGGGGACCATCAATGTAACTACGTAGTGTGAAGCATTCCTTGTTGAGTGCTACTCTCCATGACAGTCAGTTAACGGAGTTGTTTGTGGTTAGGTCTGTCGGTACATTTGCCCGTGCGTTGGACTGTAGCAGCTCAGTTCGGCAGCCCAGCCTCCACATGAGTGCAGCAGCAGCCTCCAGGGACATCACACTGGTGAGGACATGGTCTTTTATGACTGTAGAATAAGCATGACTGCATTATTCCTGTGACTGACTTTCTGTAATGGTACAATTGATTTTTATAATAATATTTTCAAAATTGAATTGAGAAAAGAAACCATGTATAAGTGTTGGTTTTGTAATCAGATAATTCTGAAGTAAGATGAATTGAATGGTGAGGTATTTTATATAGCTTTGTAAGTCATGGTGATACATAAATTTGCTGAAAAGTAAAGTTACCCTGGCTAGTTGGTAAACATTCCTAACATACTAAATACATTGCTTGAACTGTTTTTGGTACCACATACTTACTTACCAACAATCATGCATTGTTGCTTAGCCTGTACAAAGATTTAATGTGCTTGCGTCTCTTTTCCTCCTAGTTCCATGCAATGAACACTCTTCACAAAACCCAGTACGATGCCACAAAAGCCATCACCAGCCTGGTCCCCCAGGGCGGCCCTGTGCTGTGTCGAGATGAGATGGAAGAGTGGTCAGCATCAGAAGCCAACTTGTTTGAGGAGGCGCTAGAAAAATACGGAAAAGATTTCAATGACATAAGACAAGACTTTGTAAGTTACATTTCTTGCCATGAAACAATGATTCTGACTGTAAGATCATAGGAAGATCATTGTTGTCTCCAGGTTTCAATTTTTGTCCGTCCCACTCCAACATTGTTTGGAGCCTGTTGTTTGGGGAGGGGGAGGAGTTTACCTATCTCATGCCTTGGAAGGCATTAACCATGATTAATGGTTAGAGTGTTGCACATGAAAAGGCGAACTTTGATTCAACTGCAATTTGGAAGCCCGTGTTGTTGATTTTTGTTGTAAACTGTCATTTAAAGCTTACAAAAACACATTCTCATCAATTTCATGTCATGAAATTCAGACTTATGGCTGGACCAGGTAAAATTTTGTCCGTCCCCAGAAGCAAATTTCTGTTTCGGGACGGGTCCTGGAGACAGCCCTGAGGAAGATATTGAAACCTTTTTTTTTGGTTACAGTGGTAACAATGTATGTATGTATGATAACAATGTTGGTAATGCTTGAAATTGATTAGATTTAACATACACATATTGATATTGTAAATGAACTTGCATGTTTAACTGGTTTTGCAGCTGTAGTTAGCCAGGAATTGGTGCTATATTCTGTTGGTTATTTTCCTCCTTTTCAAATGTCGGGTTTGTACTTGAGATTTCTTTTGTGAACAGAAGGCAACATTATAGATAACTTTTATCTTCTTCCTTTCAGCTACCATGGAAGTCACTTAACAGTATTATAGAGTACTATTACATGTGGAAAACCACAGACCGATATGTGCAACAGGTAAGGTCACTTTTGATACTTTTTCTATTTTGTCAGTTCTGTTGTGATTTTGCTTAACCTATTGAAGAGTTTTCAACTCCATTTTATGCCTTATCAGTCCTGTGTATTTTCTCCTGCGTTGTTTATTAGGCTTTCTTCGTGATTTCATACATTCAACTACAAGGTACCTCTAGTTACAATATTTTGGTTGTTCTCCTTTAGAAACGTTTGAAGGCTGCTGAAGCTGAGAGCAAACTAAAGCAAGTCTACATTCCCAACTAGTAAGTATACATTTGATGACTTCTTGAATCAATCTTGAAGGGGCAACCAGTGAAGTGTGCTATTATTGTAATCCTAACACTTGCTATGTAGGGTAAAGGTAGATATAGTATCCATGAAATTTGCCAGTGCACTGTACTTTCTGTAATCTGCCAGTTGAAACTAGAAAGGGGCTTTTTCGTGATGTATCAAAAGACAAAATTTAAGGTTTTCCTTTATGTATTTTCCAGTATGTTTTAATGATTTTGATAGCTAAGAAGGTTTTATACCCAATTTGATCCAAGTGTATAACTTGTTAAGTCTTGTTTGGTGTTAAATGTTACTGTAACTAGCATACGGTCATCACTTAAGATACTGTATTCAACTTTCAGCAACAAGCCCAACCCCAACCAGATCACTAACAAGCCAGGCACACCCAACTCCCTCATGAATGGGCAGGGGGAGAAACCAACCAGGGCCTGTGAAGGCTGCTATGGTGAGGAACTCATTTTTAAGGGCTTGACTCCTAGACACTTTGCTTTGTGGCTTACCTTTAGAACGTGCCATTAGCAATACAATGGCGCTTCAATACAATAGGGACGTCCTCACTAGATAGCTTCAAACAGCCAGCCACCACTGTGTGCCTGCAAAGCTGGTGTATCGTCACCAAATGGCAATTATGAATGGGTAGCTGACTTCGGTTGTGAGAGTAAAAGGCAGTGAAAGTAGAGGGATAGGCTTCGCCTTCCTTTACTGTGCCCATGACACAGGCTCGCCTAACTCAAAAGGTATGATAGTGTGAGCTGTGGATAACCAGATATCATACTAGTGCAAACAACTTTCCATGCAAGAAAGTTCTGCCATGGGACTGGGACATGAGGGGGGGGGGAGAAGTGTGTATCACTGATATTATATTTGTTGAGGCAGAAAGGGGACTGTGAGCTGTTCCACAGGCTAACAGTCCCCAGTAACTGCAATTCTTCCCTGTGCTGTTTGGCTCTTTATACTGTTTTGCCACATTGACTCATGGCCTCTTGGTGCCTACAATTCTATACTTTATCCATAAATGGCTATGGTCGACATGATTCATCTTTACTTGGAAATGCTTTGACTGCAAGGTGAATAACAAAATGTCAGTTTTCAGCCAGTTAGGCATAGTGTTTTTCCTTACCTACTTTGGGCAGGTTGCCAATGATGTATCACTCATAGATAATCAGTTGTTTTTTTTACTCATATAATTTCTGAGTAACTTTGAAATTATAGAAATAACAATATTAACAACTGGCTGCTGTTGCAAGGGCTGGGACTCTTACCATTTATAGTACATTGCTTGATTTGATTGATCATAATCACTCATGCTATTCTTTGATGGATAAGATTGAACTTGTACAATGTAGTATCCAAGCATTTTCCTGCAATCAGATAAACCTGTTTTTCATATCCTTCAACAATTTTTCATCCTTCTTATCAATTTCTTTTGTAGTTTTGGTGGTAACAAAATGCTGACATATAAATTTCATTTTCTCCTCAAATGGTCTGGCAGCGCCCAATCTGGAATTTGTCTGCCTTGGGGCTGAATGTAGATTTTAATCAGAGATTGGGCAGCTTTTATTGCACAACCACAACTTCTCCATGTGACTCGGGTACAGTACAGTGTAAAATCCCATGGAGGGAGTGTTCTCACCATCTCTATCCTTGCCCTCCCCCAGCCACTAACTCACACCAGTGGTACTCGTGGGGACCTCCCAACATGCAATGCCGTCTCTGCTCCGTCTGCTGGAGCTACTGGAAGAAGATGGGCGGTCTCAAGATGCCAACCCGGCTAGGTGAGAAGCTAGGTGAGGCAGAGGGAGCAAATGATTTTGGTTAGTCCAAATTCCTTGACTTCTAGGTGTTTCGTCACTTGTTCTTCCATCATCCATACCCTGGTGTTGTGGGGTCGTTGTGGTCATTAAGTGTCAGTTCAAACCTCCAATCATTTGCTTGTACCCTTTGTGTGTGTTTATTGTAGAATTAGTGTGTTGTTCATATTGTTGAGTTTGACTCAAACCAAAAATGTTCACATCATACTCATAGTTTGTTGGAATGTTCACCTTGTCCTAAAAAATTCACTATAGCTCTCATGTTATTCCATGCCATGCTGTCATCTAAAAGACCTGGATTTGTATGAGAGCTGTAATCCCAAATTTCATGTTGTCTAATACGACATTGTGTCATCAGTCTTAACACCTTCACCTGTGTCTTGTTTAGGCAGATTTGATATTACAAATCTTATTAGTCCTTGCCATTTTCTTGAGTAGCCAAAATTGTAGATAGCAAACTTTGTGGCATAAATCTGTCAGAGTGTCTGAACCAATTGCATTATTAGTATTCTAGTATTGAATTGGTGCATAAATGAGGTTGAATGTTGAATAAAGAGGTCACCAAAAGCAGTCAGTGAAGTGTAAAGTGAAGACGCATAGCCCACTCATCGGCAGTACATGCTACAAATGAAATACCATTGTTAGTCCAGGTATTGTATCACATGAAACTTGTCTGCCACTGTTTCTCTCGTGTACCAATCGGTGCTCCTATAAATTCTGATAGAGCTGCTGATAATCTTGTGTTCACTAGAGAAATGATTACAATATACGTATGATTACAATATATCCGTCATATATATATTTCCCTCATCCATCAAATCTGCACTTCTCAGAGTTCATTAAAAATGGCTGGGATGCAAACTTAATGTGGTAAATGTCCGTGTTGCATTTGTATTGGAGAAACTGTTAAACCAGGAAATGCATACTAAATATTACACTGAGTAATTTTTTGCAAAGTAGATCCTTCAGTCGTTGGCAGTAGCATTTTGCAACAGTACAATGGATATGGTGGCAGTTTGATTGACCATTGCCATTTCTGGAACCTAGATGGAGGACGGCCAAGCCCCACTGTTCAAATAGAGCCAACCTACCCTTGTAGGATTTGTGGGAAAGTTTTCTATAGACAAGGTTTGTCTGGAAACTGTTAAACTTCTTGTAGCTTAACAGCTTTGGTTGAGCACCAACCCACTTGGTTGATCAAAGTTCTTTTGCTGCACATAAAGTGACATACAGCTTGTCTCATTCCTGTGCCATGATGGTACTAACTTGTATGATATTCTCTCTTCATCCTGTACTCCAGCGGCATGTGAACAGTTTAGTGTGGTGGTGCTGTGAGTGGGACAAGCTTGCCAAGCATGGCTGAATGCTTGTGGTAGGAGGACAGTATTGCACATGTAGGAAGGGCTTCCTCCACTGTGCCTTGATCTGATGTGTTTGCTATACTGTTTGTTTTCAGAGCGACTGGCTGGCCACATGCCAATGCACAGACCCTTCAGATGTACTATTAGGGACTGTGGCAAGGTAATGTTTCGTTTTATGAAATGCTGATGACATTATGCATTGTAGTATAGTATATCTGTATGGGTTAGGAAACCTATGGTATGGGTCGTCCATTCTTGGTATTGTTCCAGTTGGGTAGTCAAACTCTACATGTAGTGATGCATTCCATCACTAGGCTCGCTCATAATGAAGGAAAAATATTTTAAGATCATTTTTTGGGATGAATTGAGCAGCCTGACTTTAACAAGGTAGAAAACCAATGTCATTGGTTGACTTGTTGTGTTCTATTCTTGAATGTAATGTTTTCCAGACTTTTGTATATATGGGTATGCTTCATATATAAGTAGATTTCAGATTACTGATATGCTGAATGTCCTGGTTTATGCACTATTGTACATCCCACAGCCATAACCCCCTGAACTGCCATTCCAATAACTGTAGGAGTTTAAGCTGAAAGCACACCTGGCCCGTCACTGTGCCACGGCCCACGGACTGACAATACGACAGTCCAACAGTCCCAAGTTCACAGTCAAGACCAGACAGGCCTTCTTCCTTTGTGCAACTCCCCTGACACGACTCTCGCGCCGACTGTGTAAGGATATTCTCAAGCCTCGCCATGCAGCAAGGGTGCCCTTCGATCCTGTCAACATTGCCTCCATCAAGATAGAATGTAAGTCTCATCTAGTCATACCCATTTTCATACCTTTAGAGATCAGACTTAAAAGCTAAAAAAGGCATGTTCCTGAATGGGAAGTTTAATGTTGTATATGAGTAGTAAGACCAATCAGCATGTTTAAGTTGAAGTTGAAGCATGTGAAATGACTGAAAACCTGCCTCTGCAGGCCAAACCCGGATGCCAGAGGATCCACAGAAGGTGCTGAAGAAGCGGAAGCGCACTCGGCCTGACCTGAGTAAGATCCTGGGGAAGCTTGGGATTGAGGTGGAGGCTGATTCTCCTGAATGGATGAATGGCTGCTCCATCCCGCCAGAGCCAATATTGGGGAAGCCGCCACGAACCATCGCAAGCTGTACTGACAGGAAGGGTGAGTCGACTTGACTTGACAGTGTGTTGTTGTTGATAAAAGTTTTAACTATCCTTATGAAGAGCAAGCAAGCTTGATTTACCTACTGGGTATTTTCGTTAGTTTGACCCCAAGTATCGGAACATAATTTCAACAAGGCTCCCACCATTAGTGCCATATAGTTATGGTTAAACCAACCTTAGTTTCTCAACATCTTTTTTTGTGAAAACTTAGATTAGGATTTTTGTTCAGAATTTCGTTTTTTGGCACTGTTAGTGTTTTTTTAGCAGTGTTGAATGACTAAATATAACATTCAACATCTGAATCTGTATAGCCAGTATAAGCACCCTTTGGTGTAACACACCAACTTTGCAGTCATGCAGCATGACAGCAGCTAGATATATTACACTGAACGACCCGTCATACCTTGCTTTATGTGAGCAGCGCATGAGCACCTCAGAACCATATGTTTTCTAATGTCTCCCCTTAGAGTACAAGTCCATGTTCCCAGACCACCCTGTCAGGGAACCCAAACCTAACGCCGAGCGAAATTCAGGTGGTGATGAGAAACCGGGAAGTGTTCCCTCCAACCCCACCACCATCCTCAACAACGTGTCTCCCCCCATCATGAAGAAGCGTCCCTATGACCAGATGAACGGGATGGATGGTATGGAAGACATTTTTGTGACATGATCCAAGATCTGCATTGGACTATTCAAAGATTTACATTTAACACTGGTCACTTTAAAAAAAAAAAGGAAGTTTACTTACCTGCAACCTTGAACGGGGACATCTAGCGATGCCAACACGGGGTTTACTTGATTTAACAGGAATAGTGGTACACATGTACTATGATATAGAGAGAAACATGTTCTTTCAATAACCTTGTGAAACAGATCCAAAGGAATTATAAGCACGACTTTGCCTTCAGGTCCTGCAGCCAAGAGGTCCTTACCTATGGGAGGCCCCAATGACATGCCAATGAAGAAAGGTAAGTGTCGTAAAAACATTTTAAAGATGAGCATTTTACGCATTAGCCTTGTGCTGAACAATGAGATTAGCTGGATTCTAACAGCTGTGGTGGCTTTTTTGGTGCGGAAGAATGGTGGTCAAAATGCAGTGAGTAGCTATACTTCATGTAGGCTTTTGAATGAGCAAATGTTGAAAGCTTGAAGGCTAATTTCTAGTTTTCTTAGTTTTGTCATGTTCGTGTTATCCTGCTAACACAAGTCGTGTTAGTTTCTTGAGGATGCACCTGCCCATTGCTGATTTCCTTGTAGCTTTACACAGCCGTATGTTGCCCCCTCCTTGTAGGCGACCAGCCGGCTGTACGGCAGACTGCCATGTTACCAGGGATGTTCAGTAACAGTGCCGTCCCTCGCACCAATCAGGTGATGCCTCTTCACAACCCACACCTGTTTCCTGGGGATGGGGTCGGCCCTCACCCCCTGCTGCCGCCTGGCAGTGGGGGGCCTCCGCTCCTCACACCTGGGAGTGGGGTGAACCTGCTGAACTCTGGGAGCCCCCTCTTGATGTCAGGGAATGGGGTAAATCCACACCTGATGACAGGGAGTGGGGTAAGCTCACTGTACCGGTACTGTGAGCGTCGTCGTTGTGCTCGCCTGTACCCACAGTGCAGTGGCTTGCATGGTCCATCTCATCTACCCATGTCCCGGTCACCCCCCCTGCATGGGCCTCAGTTCTGCATGGTTGCCATCTATTGGGAAATACAAATAAGCATACTGTCTTTGAGTTCATACATATTGTTGTACCAAGGGACCCCACTTTTCTTTTTTCTTGCATATGTACTGTTTGAAGTCTTAATGTTGTCATGGGAAGCTCATATTCAGACTATGAACCTAGAAGACGCAGTTTCATAATTCTTGATATTTTTACCTTGCCCAGGCGATGATACTCAAATATCGAAATAGATAATGTTGACAACATCGATACCTACAATAGACCTCTCATTACAACTCATGTATACTACAGTGTACTTAAACATTGCTGAAAGAAAATATAGCTAAGGCAGCTTTGTTGACATCTTATTTTACTTGTGCATCTCCCATCCATTCCATTCATTCTTACATGGCTGTTCACTTGTAGTTCATTATCTATATATCAGTGTAATCGCCAGTGAATACTATGGGAAGCAATCTCAAAGTAAAGAAGTGCCCGACCTGAGGAATTGTCAAATGATCCTCGTAGGTGTCACTGTTAACTAACTCCTTCAGCAGAACAGCCTAATAAGTTAATATTTGAAGAAGAAAAAAGACACTAAGTTTAATCATTCTGTTTTTTTGACCAGCTTCCCCTTCATTTTGTAGGTGCTGAACGCCCCTGGCAGCAGACCCCCTGGGGTCCCAGGGGTGACCAATCACAATGGCAGCAACAGGCAGTTCGCCAAGACCCTGGCCATCAACAGGCCAGTCAAGAGACGGCGCATCAACTGGATTGATGCGCCTGATGACGTTTTCTTTGTGGCTACAGAGGAAACCAGGTGAGGTGGTCACTACAGTTCATTCTGGTGTGGCCTTTTGTGGACAGTGTTTCCAAGATTAAAGCAGTAAGAGTGTGCTGTGTTTTGCAGACTAACATTGTAGAGCATGTATTTTGGACTTCTTCCATGTTGTGCTATTAGTAGTACTCAGGGTCAGAATTACCATACTTTATTTTAGTTTGCTGTAATATGTGATTTACACTACTCAGCCTGTGTTCCTTTAACTTGCTAAAAGTACCCCTTTCTTCACTCTCACTTTTGTTTTCTGCAAATTGCATGTTGGTATTTTGAACCCTGATCATGCAATTACAAAATATATAAATGTCCGAGTTTAGATGCTTTCCCTTGTGGGCACTTGAATTACTTTTGGATCAAACATGCATGCAGTGCATTCCTGACCAAAGGCCAGTTTTTGCATTACGGTTCCCTTTGGACGTCTTCCAGGGTTAAAGTTTTATCCGTTTGTGTTGATCTGCAGGAAGCTCCGTCGGCAGCTGGTTCCAGTAGAGCAGCGTCGCGCTGCCCGATCCCCCTGCAGGAAGGTCCACCTCCCCAACAAGCCCAAGTCTGCTGCCGTCCCCAGTGAACCAGAACCCATCGTCATTGAGGACTAACTTCAGTGGTCCAGCCATAACAATATTTCTCATCAATGTACTGTATGGACCCAAGCATAATATGGAGTGCCATGGTGCCACATACCGGTAGCAGGATTTTGAAGAAAAAAGGAAGTCATTTGTACTAGTCATCTCCATTCCTTAACTTTTGAAAACAAACTCAAGTGACAGACTCATCATATTCAGCTCGTTATAAGTATAAGCTGTGTTGAGTCATGTTGTAGCATGATGAAAGTATCCAGTTTGAATATGAAGAGCTGAATTTGAAAACGATCACTTGTAGTAGTCAACAGATGTATAGGATGTCCAATATGCTACGGTTACACACGTACACACTAATCTTTCCTATTGGCATATGGAACTGTAGAACTTTTATTCCCCTCTTTGTGAATACTGTGACCGTTATTGTACAACAGCAAATATAGTGGGAAAACCAATTCAGTGCTCATTTGGATCGAGAAGGATTGGGATTTGTTTGGCCAAACAGTGAGGGTGTAGAGAAATGAATGAGCACAAAGTGCTGATACCCTAAGTTGGGTGTCAGATTCCACTTTTCCCCACTTCCGTCTCCATCACAGTCTCCATTCTAGACTGTGATAAATGTACTTTGAACAAAAGACATAGCATGTAAAAAAGCACTCAGTGTAAAAGAAGAACATTTTTTGTCGGGGCTGTGCAGGAGATATTGGGCCGTGTGTGTACCTTCCTGCTGTGAACGACGGGATCTAGTATAGAGTTAAACGTTCTAGCCACCGACAGGGTCTGCCTTCCAGACTAGAGTACTGCACGACTTTTACACAGATGACTGGAGGGAGTTGGTATCACTGTAAGACCTGAATAGAACGGGTCAGTATACTCGATGTAGAAGTACTCTTTGGATATGGTATATTTATTCTTTGTTCTAGTCCACCCGTGTCATCAGGTTATTGTTTGGCTGTTGCCAACTATTGTAGGTCCTGTGATGCTCCTATTGTGAAGCAGTTTTGTATGTATGAACTTGTTTCTGTGAATAGTACCAATGAGTCTTTGTACAAGACGTATTTTCCAACACCTGACATTTTATAGAGATGACAGCGACTGGCTTTGCCTGATGTAGTGCGTCGTATGTTATCCTTGTAGTCATTCCCTTCTTGAAGGATGTCCTCACAACTTACAACTTCTGGATGTGTCAGAATGGTCCATAGGCTTTTAACACTCCTGTAAGTGAAAATCTGTTTGCAAAATGTTTTCTATGACAAAAATGCAGTGCTTGAGAAACAGCAGGAATGTCGGTCTTGCTGCTTCCCAGGCCTCTCTGGTAGAATTTGTTGCTTGAAGACATTTAGTAATATCCTAGAACTTGCTTGTGTACTATGAACAGATAACGTACAGTTTCAGAATCAAGACCATCAGAGCTATGTGTTATAAGATAAGTGAAAAAATGAGGGCCTTTCCGTGATCACTCTCAGTACTGTGTTGATGGGTGTTTGTTTTGGACCAGAACGTATTTGTGTTAGAATATAATACATTTACGACAGCCACAACAGCCACTGAGAATGCAAATTTGTATAATGAAAAAGTCCACTCTGAAACTGTGCATATTTTCTTAACTTTGCTGTAGTATAAGTTGGAACATTGCTTCCTTAGGCATTGATTGATATACATGTATGTTGCTAGTACTCGTAATCACTAATTCTAGAGCTCCTGTATTTTGCAATGATTTATGAACAAGCATATAAATAGACAGTATCACATCAGTTTTTATCTCCTTGGAGGCAATTGATAGCATCTAATTTATTGAAACCATGGAGTAAAGTAACTTGGATATGAGGACTAAGCAGTGAGAGACCAATTGTATCGTGCCTGCCATTTGTTGTACTGTGTTAGATCCTAGGAAAGCTGCTTCTGTGGCTGCCCCAGAGGGGCTCCACTCTTTTTGTAAGTTGCATGATCTTCGGATTGTAGGCTTTTCACAGGCTTTTGCAACACAGATAACATGTAAACTTGTAGTTACCATTTGTCCGGAGATCTAGGGAAGACTTGTGTGTCATCTGAGAGATGCAGAGGTTTGTGTTTCCAACTTCTAACAGCTCGCAACCTTCCAGTTTTTCATTGCCAAGAAGGATTGGACTGGAAGTGGTGATGCTCGTCAGAAGTTGACAAGTCTCTGACAGTTGCAGGTATGAGTTGGATTCCAGACTCAGGTGCAGACATTTGGAATCAGAAGAGAGCACATGACAAACTACCAGTCCTTTGCCGCTCAGTTTTTGCAGTAACATGATGAACTTAGGGCACTCCGCTGTAAGTCCAACTTGGTCTGTTGTAATACAGGTAGCTCCATGCAATGTTTGCCATGCCAGCGTCTTCCGTGTAGAACGCACTTTCCTTTGAAAGTGGTTATGGAATTCTGGGATCTACAAAAGTGCATGAAAAGTTTCTTGACAAACTTTTGAAAAGATCTACAATGTTGTGATGAGCTTTGGCCTTTCCCTTGGAAAGGAGACGTGTCAAATGAAGAAGACAATGGAAATGTAAAGACATTTTACTGACGAGTCATGCCTATATGTTGACGCAGATGGACAGAATCCCATAACTGCTGGTCATCACTGACAGACTCTCACCTCTTGCTGTAGCTGACTGTCATTCAGACATTTTGGTAGGAAATTACAACAATGTGACTGTTCAATAAAATAACTTGAAGTATCCAAGGAACTCCATGCTGTGAGTTATTGCGTTGTACGGACAGTTACCTTTGTAATATTTTTTGAACTGCTGCGTTGCAATATCATTGAAGTAAAAATAATAGGCATTTACAAATAACAATATTTTTGCAGTGTTTGGTGTTCCTCCACTTTGGATGCAATCCCCTTTTCTAAGAGCTCAAACCTCCCCAGTCACAACTTGTATTCTATAAAGTGCCACAACATGTCTCGTGTCTGAAACAGCATGCAAAACATAAACCTTTCATCTCCAAACTTGGAATTTCAAGAAAGCTGTCAGGTCTGGTCAGTAAGCTGAATGTTTTGTGCCTGTCAACTCAAAACGTGAGTGTCTCAGCAGGTTTTTGATACAGTTCCTGGACAGCCGTGCTGATTAATCTCTATAAAGCAGATGCTGGGAGGCTAAAAAAGGGGGCAGTCTGCAACAGAAACGGAGAGCTAGGATTCTGCCCCAAACATCTGCTTGGAGATTGATACTGAACAAAAAGACATGTCTTGCAAATAATACAAAGTGCTGAAGATACACTCGTCAACAATGTTTTTGCATTTGCATAAGTGATCAGATGAAGCCACAACAGCAGATCAGTGATGAAGCACTGCAAGTTTTCCCCTATCTTTTATATTAGGCTTATGCCGTATCCATAGTTCCTCTAATAGTCGGTAGGAGGCGCACATCCGGTGACCGGTCTATCACTTCCTGTTTTGGTATGACGTAAGACCAAATGTTCCATCCATGATCAATGCGTGCTGATGTGGATGTTGCTGAGGGTCAGCAGGAGCCGCAAGCGCAGATTACATCGCCCAGGTACGTACTGTAGCCCGGTATTTCTTTTTCAAGATGCATGAAACCGATACCAGCAGCTATATAAACAAAAATATAAACCTGCACAACGTCATTGACTAAAAGTTGTGGTGGCGGTGCGCTGTTATGATCAATAAGTTAACCTTCGTTTATATAACGTTAGAGAATCCCAGCTGCTCATCAGTACGGTATTTGTCCTTCTTGTCGTCATCTTTCACCCCTGGTGACCAAGCTTCGTGACTATCGGTAGATTCGTGCTTTTTGATTCAATAGGCATCTAAAGGGTCATATGGAGCTAGGAGACCTGTAAAGCAATTATACTGTTGGCACATAAGTTATAATTTTCTCCCAGTGCAGTCGTTGTTGTAGGATGATGGGGACATCTTTTGGTATATTTATCCCATCGATCCTGCCTGCAAATGTATCCAATGTTTCTAACACGTGTTGTGGGACATCTCAAAACAATGTCTCACATGTTGTATTGCAATATTAGCAGAAGAATTGGACCAAATATCTGTACGTTTTTAATTAAAATCTCCCTGATATGCTAGATTCTTTACTTTGGGTACCCAGAGTTTGTTTGCTTGTTTGTTTCTCCATTAGCGTTATATTCTAACAAATTGAAGAGAAGAAAGTGAAGAGGATTTGGTAATATTGAAACATCCAAGTCAATTGTCACCTATGTTTTTGACAGCTTGCCTAGGTCTATATCCAGAACCTTCAAAGTCTTTATGTGTTTTGATCTTCAGATGGTAAAAATCTCTGTAGTAGATGTTGTGTGGGTGGGTGACTGTTGGGACTGATAATCCAACAGATAAACAAACATGTAACACTGCTATTCAGAGGGTAGGAGTCAGCCTCTTCCAGACTGACTACTCCAGCTATAGGAAGAATGATTGCCAGAAGAGTTTGACCACCATAGCATAGGTTTTCATTTGAAATGTTAACCTTCCTGTGAACTGATTCCCATGGCCAATTATTGAACTTTTTTGCTGAATTCACGATCCTTACCACCAGAGGAAGGTCTGGTGGAGGCTAACGTTAGGGTAGGAGAGTCAAAAACAGAACAATAAGCACTTATTTGGGGCAAGTCACTTGGACTTGGTCCACTCTTTCTCTCCAAGAGTTCCTGTCTTCAATGTTGCTTTTAGTGAAAGCATATAATATATGATGGCCTGAGGACTAGTCTAACAAACATACACTAAAATTAGATCATTGCCATCAACTATGATGGATACTATTAACAGGTGAGACAAGATTTTGTTCTGGGAAATATTTCCAAATTTGACACTAATAATCTAACAAAAGGCTTTGAAGAAAAATTAGCTATTAGCAGTTCATTATTTATTCATGACTTCTACATGAAAATTGGCTAGTTTTTGTTGGAGCTAGATTACCTAACCCTCTTGACTTATTGTGTAACTGCAGTTCCTGTCTAGTAATGAATGATGATGACTGATGTGGCCTTTCAGCCCAGTGAACATTGTTTTAGATCAGCGCTGTGGAAACACAGTTCATATTGGAATGTAAATTGGTACATTTGTCACCTGCAAATTTGGTGCTTTCATGCCCCTCCACTGATGTAACAAGATAATGGCAGCGCTCCCCAAATATCTATTTTGGGCCCTATAAAATCCTGTAAAATGTTAACGGTACATCTATAAAGTTGTACCAAATTTCTAGTCAGCTGGCCACAGGAGGATGAGAATTGCCAATAAGAGTTTGCTCCTTCCTCAGGTACTTTATAATAGAAGCAGCTGACCCAGATAACCTTGTGAGAAGAAGAACTTTATTGCATGACAATTGTACATCGTACAATGAATGGCAACATCTATTACACATGCATAGTACAAAATGGAGGTATAGAGCAAAACTTAACATCCTAATTACTAAGACAATAAGGGCAACATATAGGAAGCTACTGGGGAAATTAGTATTTTCCACCTTGCTGTATCTTAAATTGAAGCTGACCTCCACCTGACAACTTGATGGATGATGTCATGGTTGGACTGTGGTCCTCAGAGATTTGGGCTTTTCACACCTAAAGGGTAAGAGAGATCACAGGCTGGGGACATTGTCAGGTGGATACCAAGACATTGATGTCAAGAAAGGTGAGGAAGTAGAAAAAACAACCTCTGACATCCCAGGCAGAAATCCTTGTATTTGATAAAAAGATTTAACGGAATAATGCACAATGCAAAGATGTCTGATCCCAGACACTTTGCCATTTGTTCAAGGGGCGACATTTCCCAAATATGGCCCTGAAATGCCAGCAGCAGTATAGTGTCGTGATTCGCTTAATATGTCTCTAAGTCCCCAAGCTAAGTTTCCATGTGGTACTGAAATAGCTATCCACATGACTGGGATATTTTTACTCCTTACCTGGTGAGGAAATCTGCATGAGACTAACTGTGTGTGCAAGTGAACTGGGCCTACAACCAGAATAAAATCAGGGTATTAGTGCCTTGACAAAGAGGGAAATAGGACTACTGATTGGTCGAAAATTTGTGTAAGTTCAATTTTTTGTGTTGAAATTACAGTTCAACTTTGAATGATAAACAGTATATATATATGTTTGATACTTAAGTTCATGAGACTTGAATGTTGCCATCTGTCCCCCATCTGCCATCAAATATGAGATCAGTCCCCGAGTCTTTACTGTGCCATTGCTGTGAAATCCTGTGAGACAAAACTAACATATGACAGAGGGTGCCATGATAGTATCATGTATTATCTGAACGATTCCTTAAGTGTTGATTTGGTTGATTAAAAAGAAATCATAGATGCCTGAATTTTTGCTGTTTATCTTGTCTGCAGCTTAGCAGAGCAGTAGTGCCAACAAGCACCAGAATAAGCCACCTCTCAGAACACTGACACCTACCCATCTGAGAGCATCTTTGATCTGTAGGACTGTCTGACACCTGCTTGCTGTCAGACCATCTGCCAACTCTATACTGTACCTGACATCAACAGAAGGCATCTTTGACTGTGAGACTACCTGAATACTAGGTGGATGTTTGTCAGGAAGATATAGCAGTTATTGCACAAGTGACACCTTGAAGATTATCCGCACTTAAAACCAACCTGTCAGCACTTGCTGTAGCAGCTGCATTGGTACTTTTGAGCTCATCTGATTGCTGCACCTGCTGCTTGTATAGACACTTTTGGTGAGTATGGCAGTATCATTTAACGATTTGTTATTGAGGCATAAACATGTTACTTGTAGTTGTAATGTCCATGAAATCTGTTTAGATGAAAAATGACTTTTGAAATTCTTTAGTTGATGTATGCTGTTCTTAAGTATTGCGTTTGTAAACTTTGTTTCCTCCCTTTTTGGTAGGAAACGTTGCTTTGTTTTTTGTTGCTATTGACATGTTTTTAACAGGGAAGGATAGTGTATTGATAATGTGTAGTAACACTAGATTCCATGGTTTCAATGGCAAAAACTGTCAGGTTGAAAAATAACATCATGTTAGTTTTCAATATAGCAGTATTTTTAATGTACGCAATCCTCCATATGCAACATTAATGGGTGCACTCTTCGACATCCGATGGAAGAAAGATACCTTTTTCTTTCTGATACATACACAGTGACACACACAAATAATCAAATACTGGAAACTACTACACACATACATAGCATGTTGATTGTCAAGAGAACTTTGCAGTTGGCATGTACCGCTGCTGTCAGCAGTGACCATGCCACAATGATTAATGTAATGGCAGATTAATGAGTTGTGCGGTGTGATGAAGGATGAGCATAATCTAGGGGTCATTTTCATTTCCCAGGAGAAAGACATTGATTAATTTCTTAAGTTTCATGTGGTACTCTATTCTCAGTTGATGGAAAGTAAGCTGTGAAGGGATACTAAGAAATCAGATTATGAATATTGAATCACATGCTGCTGTATATCTTTACCACATAAGGACGCTTATTTGATGGAGCTTATGCTGCAAAACATTATTTCTGTTTCCCAAATGTTCCTCATCAGATCTTAGCATGCGACAACCAGTCAGATAAACAGAACTCAGCTAGTGTAACAGGATGAGTTGAAGCTGGTAGTTACTATCTTTGCCAGAATTGATAATCCTTGCTGCAATGTTGATATGTCAAAACGGCAGTTTATCATATTTGACATGCTGTATTAGAGGCTGTGATATTGCTTTACTTTTTTACCAGCTGTTATATGCTACACCACATGTGGTATTCATGTGATTGTGAGCGAAGTATCAAGTAGGAGACTGAGATCTCTGAGTGTATGGTGATCTGAAGAAAAACAATTGTATTCCTTCATATCTTTGTGACAGTTAGTGAGTTACATGGTGTTACAACCATTGTATCTTGGGTCGAATAGAGATTCTATATGTGTCCAAGTGGTCAGTTTGAATCTAGGCATGAATATGAAAATTCCATTCTAAATTATATCAACAAATATTGATTGCTGGTCCTTAAAAAGATCAATTGCATGAGACAGAATTAGAAAATACATCCATTTTCACTGAAGGGAGTTCTATTTGTGGCCTGGAGACGTTTGCTGAAAGGTGTTGCATGTAAGGGATGGTTCCACTTGCTGGTGGAAAATTCCCAGAAGTGGCTAAAAGTCAGACGGGCTGTGCCGAGACTGAGAGCTCTACAGACAAGCCCCAATCGCTGTATGATGCAATTTTCCCAGGCAGGGCCCAGAAATAGGTTCCATCAGCAGCGTGTTTGAAGGATTATTAGGTCCGTTCCCTTCCCACAATCCAATCAGCCAGTGGAAGAGGATTTCCACCCATATCAGCTCTGTTCTGTTCAGTTCCGTGGTTCAGCTGTCAGTTCTCTGTGGGCCGCTGCTTGCTCTGCAGGTATGTCAGGGAATTATGATGTTTCCATGGTTTGCCCTTTTACTCGCAGCAAGATATATCATGAGGCATTACCTGAAAGCTGATTTTCCTTTGTGGGGACAGCCATCCAACTGTGCTGTCGCCATTTTCAGCCTGTAGTGCATGTAAACAGGTTGACTTCAGGCAGGTATTTCATTATGTGGCATGTCATTCAAATGGCAGGAAAATACTATGCAATACATAGAGTATGATGGATCCCACAAATATATCCTCCTGACAGCCCAAACAAGAATGCAAATATTTTTGCATTGTGAAGGAACCCATGACAAAGAACTGATATGACGGGCCACCATTCCTTGTTCTTTACAATAGCTATTTGCTAGAATTGGTGTTTCATGGTAGTAATCATTGATAACATAGGGTGCAGGTATGCAGTACCCCTGATGCCTTTAGATCTAAAATCACCACTGTAGAGTGTTCCATTAGTGGTAACATCATACTCCTGCTTTCTATCACTATAATTGAAAGCTAATTTGTTCTGTTGCGCAATATATATCATGGTAGGGAACCCTGAATGCAGCAAGAAAGGAAGGTCACTTGTAAGAGAAAATGGATGATTTGAGGTTACCTTTGATAATAAATGTATGTTAAATCTTTTAGGGAGGGAAGTGTCTTGACAAATCTAGAATATGTCTGTGTACGGAAAGTCAGATGCACAGTATCTCTGGGATGTCTTTATCTCTTATGCATAGCAAGTCTGTATCTAAGAGAAGCACATATCTGGACAGGTTTGTGTGGCTGGGTAGATAGACTTTTATTATAACAGCTGTGAAACATTGTTGTCTACCCATGTGGTAGACACAATCTTGTTCAAGGTTGCAGACTAATCAGTACCTGAAGACAGGTGAGAGAATCTTGAATATTGATGTCAGAATGGTCCCCTGCTTTGACTGACAAGTACTGGAGTTGCTATGTTGTATCCGTGGGTACAGGAAAGGGATCACAGCTTGGTGTTTAATGTTCCAACCCTTGTGATAACCAAGACCCTGTGGTTAGTTATGCCTAATGGTGCTGTCTGTGGTGCTGAAATACCACTCATTTGTCTGCGAGCCTTTTCCTGCACAGCAGTTGTGCGCTGACCTAACATGACCCATTTCTCTTATGTAGCTTGGAAAAATACCAAATAAGCAGGAGGAGCCAGCATGGTGTTGTTTCCACGTTGTGCATCCGACATGGCAATAGTTGTTATTGTTATTGAATAGGAGGAAAATCAATCAGCCAATATGTCATTATGATGTAAATGTAGCTCACATCGATATTTGAAGACCACAAGGAGTGCATAGCAATACATTTACAATAGGTACAATCCATATACTATGATATAGGGAAAAATGAAGGTACATGTATATAACATTTGAGGTCACCAATACCATTTCCCCATGTGTCATGGTAAGTAGACTGTCTATATCTCAATCCTCTGGCGCCACCACCCAATCTAACAGGCTGTTGGGCTCCTGTATCTCCCTTCAATCAACATTAAATGCAGTCTGTTTTGGGATTCCAATAAAATAGCTTCATGCTGCCTATTCCAGCATAATTTCAACATAGCCTGTGTTACATAATCCAGAAATTTGAAATCACCCAGCTGCCATCTTTATCCAGTGTCAGTGCTTTGCTGTAATTCTATCTACGATGTTTTCTCAGTTCTGTATGGAATGTTTTCAAGGTTGCTGACGTGATGTTTATCTTGGCATATGCAAGGTTTCAAAGCTCTATATCCTGTTTTGAATCTGTTTCCGCATACATGTTCTGTAACAGTGTGAGACCACTGGCATGAATATCTTTTCTTGCTGTTGGTAAACAGATTTGAGCCCATGCCCATGATGGTTTACCAAGTCTATTAGGCATACTAATTGCATATTTGGAGTAACTGTTTTTGTTTCTCTTATATTATGTAAAAACAGATGTCTAGTGGGAGACATGATTGATGCAGAAATAGATTTTGTCATTGATTTTGGTGCTGTTGTATAGACCCACGGATGCTGCTTGGGATCTCACAGATTAGCAGCTTATCCCAGGAAGGTTGGAACAGACATGTTACATGAGTGTTTAGGGCCCAGGTCTGGCCCGCTGGTAGGGATGATGTGGCCATTAGTGTGAAAGTACTGGAGATGAGACAGAAGGCCTGCAGGAGGCCACCATGTGATAAACCCTGATAAGAAGAATAAGCACGACTGGGTAAGGATGGTGCAGGGAGATTAAAGCTGTAATAGAGTCACATGCTGACAATGAGAAGGGATGATGGGGCTTGCTACATGGATACTGAAGCAACTTATCAGCTGAAGTAGAGACAAAATTCTTAATGGTGTCACATGGTGACCTCTGTGGGATGGACATCTATTACAGAGTTTCATGACAAGAGTTCAAGGTCACTTCCACATTCTGAAATCTACAAGCCATTGTACAAGTATGGATCCTGCCATTTCTTTGCATGTCTGCCGTTTTGGATGTCTTTTGATGTGCTGATGAAGCCAAACATCTGAATAGACTAGAGATCCCTAGCATGTGTCATGTCATTGTATCAGGCAGAGTTAACATGCTACTGTTACCAAAGTTTGCTTTGCACTAAATAACAATATGTAACCTTGTGTTCTCCAGTTCTCCCTGCAGTTTCCCAGGACCAGCACCATGGTTGCAATGCCCTATGGCCAGGAGTACACCACCCGCCTGGAGTGGTACTCCCGCTTCTACCTCTATGCCGTCCACGGCTACGTCTGCGAGGTCATGTTCACGGCAGCGTGGGAGTTCGTCGTGAACCTGAACTGGAAGTTCCCGGGGGTCACCAGCGTGTGGTCCCTGCTCATCTACGGGATGTCCATCTTGGTGATCGAGCGCATGTACCTGGCCCTGAAGGATCGCGTGGTCCTTCCCTTACGTCTCCTGTTGTACCTGATCTGGACATACCTGTGGGAGTTCTGCACCGGGTACATCCTGCGCCAGTTCAACGCCTGTCCGTGGGACTACACCCCCTTTGACTATGACCTGTTTGGGCTAATCACGCTGGAGTACGCTCCCTGCTGGTTGGTCGGGCTGTTCATCGTGGAGCGCTTTGTGATCGGCAACACCCTGAAGCTGCGTTACCAGGAGCCGCCACGCATGGGCAACGGAGACATCAAGAATAAGGAACAGTAATTCTGATCCATCTGCTCCCTGTCTGTGGTACATTCACATCTTTCCACAGAGAAAGAATATCATATCGGAAAGAGACTTAATGTATCCACCCTCAGGACAGATATTTGCATTGTCGGGGAGACCTGTCTCTCGTTTTTAAAAAGATGGATTCTAGGGACTCTAAGAAATCTAAAATTTCAAGAGTGGGTCTTTCACAACTCACTTAAACACTGCCCCAACAAAAACAAGCCCCTTAAAATTTTCTCATGCCTAAAGTAATAGTGGAAATGGCTTCATATCTGGAGCAGTGGATACAGCATGATTGAGTCTACAGGGTGCTTCCTGGCCTATAGGAGATACATGTTTATTACCAAGGATCCTTCATTAAACAGACAGGTGAAAATTGTGTTTTATAACATTTACTTAATGCAGAGATGCAAGCAGATGTCAGAAACACCACGTGCTCCCTTTCAGGATACTAGAATAATAAGCTGAAGACAGATCAGTGTACCTGATGTCAACATGTACTGGTATGTGTTATGTAAGGGAATCTCATATTGACGTCAAGCATAAATAGTGTACCAACCATTATTGAGGTGAAGGTCAGGATACATATAGATGACCTCTTAGATGACCAAATACCTTTGAGCAGAGAAAAACAAATGCTTGGTGGTGTGTGTGCAACTGACACTTCTGGTAATTATTTCATCAGCTGTGGGTACAGTGGAAGATTTATTGCAAGACAAAGACATGTAATTTGTCTGATGGATTTTGGATGAAAATGTTGTAGATGGTCCCTTCCAAGATGTGAAGTTTAACAATTGTCTCCCAGCACCCCTGCAGGCCCCAGTCAGACATTAATAATGTTTCCATATTGGAAAGTATGACGTTACCCATGTTGTTAATGAAACGGAGATGAACACATTTGTGCAAAGTATTAGATATTTATGACTATAACAACCTTGAACGTGCATGGAATATTGTACATAGATATATATTTAAACCAGATATTTATAAGATGTAACCCAAGTCCTGTTCCAAATGTTATATATCACATGATGGTCTATTTAAGAAGTGACATGAGAATTGACTGCAGAACTGGAGCGATGAAGTAATCCTTCAGGGATGGCAATATATTAACTATGGGACCACAGGGACATGAGAAAGAGACTTGTTTCATTGTGTGAATCTTTAAGGAAAAGTATGTTTTGTCAAGCAATGCCTTTTCAATGCAATTGTTTTATGCCAGAAAATATTGTTCTAAGTTTTGGAAATGTTTTAGCTTTGAAATCTTGCTTCCATGGGATCAGATTTTTGCCTAGCCTGTGTGGTGCCGTGTTTATGGTGCGTGAACGTACTTATTAACTGCACCAGTTTGTAGAGGATGTTAAAATGTTAATAGTTGCCCGAATTCATTGTTGATAGATGTCAAAAACACTGTAGGATCATAGTGCTATTTACTGTGGTATGTCATTCCGTGGAGTTATGTGTTTATGGAGACAGATCCATCCCTCTATCCTGCCAGTCAGCAGAAATGGAAACTGGGACAACCTAATCTATTCTAGAAATTGCAAAGGGTTAGTCTGTAGAACAGAAACTCCAGGGCCACTCACTGTAACTAACAGAGGACTGCTATGGGTGCTATTTAATCAGGCTAGCAAGTAGTTACATGGAACATTTATTGAAGTTGAAACGGAAGGTAATGTTCCAACCCCCAAAATGTCTCCTTGGAGAGGTAAAAGTCACGAAACTGCTCTTAAGTCTTAGTGAATTGTGCACAGAATCCTTGAGACGGGAAATCAGAAGGATGTTTTGAAGAAGTGTACACTTACATACAAAAGTACATTTCAAGATGTCTTGGATTCTAGCCTGATGAAATTGCTCCTAGTGCACGAGTTTGTTACACTTCCTGAATTCCACTGTCAGACACAATTTTCTTGAGGCAAATAGTATTTTTCGATTCAAAAATGAACGATGGACACAACTACATTTCTTTCTAGAAAGTAAGTACCTTTGATACCCTGCCTCATAAATATTCAACTATGTCCCAAATCTATCATTGTTGCTCCTATTTCAATTACTCAAACACAAGTCCTGCCAACCACATACCTCAATACCTATAATAGTGGCTGAGTACAGGTTAGATCCAGCAGAAAATTACTTAATCTGTTTCTAGGGACAGTTCACATTGGTGAATAGACATATAGTAACCATGTAGCGACCATGGCTTTCCGTTTGTTACATGTCCATACAGCCATAATTTTAGTTATCCCGATAAGTTTCTTAACTGGGAGCAGTTTCAATTGTCATTTGTATATTGTATGTTGGACAAGTTCATTTAAGTTAGCATTAGTGGGGAAAAAATGTGCATTGTACCATCATTTGTATATTGGACAAGTCATTTAAGTTAGCATCAGTGCGGAAAAGAATGTGCATTGTACCATGTTGCAATTTCTGATGTAAAAATATGTAGACATGATTATGTGGTTTTGTGGAAAGAAATGACAGTCTGTAAAATAGTACATCTATATACATTGAATTCAATGGCATTACACAAAATTAGTCACATTTTAATGGAACTGATTTTGGGACCAATTTTACTGGGAGGACTGTCTTCCAAGAGTAACAAATTAGTGCAATTGGTAGAGTATGGAAATACAGGGCCTGTAAGTGCGAGTACAATATTGGGTTTCTCTATCCAATATTGCACAAGTATTATCCACAAGTCGTTACCCATTGCACTGTTGAGTGCTGTTTTGGAAAACATCCAAATGTCATAAAAATGTATAAACTAGAATTCCTACATTCAAGAGCATTAGAACTAAAAATGAAACATTTATTTCTATTTTTCATCTTGTATAATGGGCTGTTTTAGTGATGTAGTGTTTTGCAGTCAGGAGGGATTTCTGATTATCCCAGACCTTTTACAAAGATTTTGTGGCAATACAGAGGTTGGCCTATACGTTCTCATGCATATACATGACACATTAAAAAAGAGCTTAGTAAGATTCATATAGACATAAGTCTACATCCTTTGACAATTGCTACCTGGTAATTTTCTGTTGACTTCACAAGTGATGGTTTAATCAGTGTATTGATGGTAGATGGTAATGTTGTGTATGTATATGTGTGTCTTGTGTAAGGTTGTGGGTTGTACTATCAATGTCTAGCACAGTAACACTGGATTACCTGCAATAGTATTTGCCACAATCACCTGTGATGTTCACACTAAAAATAGTTTCAGTGAATAAGCTGCTTGTTATGCATAATTTAGCAATGGCAAAGTAGATATTCTGTCTGTGGATACACTGGAGAGTTGAAGTATTTGTGGTATCTACCCGTAATTGTTTGAAAGAAAAAACAACATGCAGAGCTGGACTCAACTGTACAACATTTGGAGAAGGCAATAAAGGTTTCCTGCAGTGGAGCTGGACTCCCGTGTGGTGAATGCTGCATGAATTTAAGTCAGACATTTACAGTACTCCAGATTCAGTGCAGGTGTATAGGAAAGGCCCTGTGACAGTGCACTGCTACTTTTTCTTCAAACCTTTAATCCCCCTAGTTAAAGGTGCCCTAAGCGATTTCAGGGGGTAAAACTTGAAATATTCTGGAGAAGGCAATTCTATTTGGTGAGGTTGCAATTTACATTTACTTCCCTATATTAGCACATCTGCATCATTATTTCATACTTTGGGCGTTTAAAAATAGCTCAGAAGCAAGCCACAAAAGGAGTATTTTATTTATTGGGTCCCCCCAAAAATCAGCCCAGAATCCAGCCGTAACCGTTTTTTGTCGACAATTTTCGGTAACTTCCGGTCACGTGATGTCACAATGCCCAAGCACATTGAGCCATGACCATGTGATTATTTCTTTGGAAGCGTTCGGGACTTGTCGGTCAGAATCGTGCATGTTCGGAAGATTTGAAATGATGGCTGGCCTCCAAGTGCTCAGATTTTCAATGAGTTCCCACTACACAACGACATCACATTTTTGCTCCATGATGGTTGATATGCGATGGGATTAGTGGTGTGGATCTAAACCCGAGTTTAGGTTTAGGTTCGGACTCGAGTCCAGAGGTTCAATAGGTTCAGGTCCGGACTTGAAAGTCCGGACCTGAACAATAATTTGGAATATTTTTTCGTGTTACATGTAAAATTGCATATTGGCAGATATTTTACATGTAATTTGAAAACTATATCTACGGAATTATAAATAGTCAGTAATTAACACAAAAGTTCAGTTATAAACACAAAAACAGCAATGTTTTAATATTTTTCTAGTGCAAATTTCACGATTTAAGGAAGGTTTAAGATGGTTTAAAACAAAAAGGAGTGTATGAGTGAGAGAATTTTTTTTCAAGTCCGGACTTGTTTCCAGACGTTCAGGTTTTTTTGGACTTGAACCTAAACGTTTTACAAGTCCGAAACCGGTCCGGCCGGACCGATCCGCACCACTAGATGGGATAGTGTTATCTAAACTTACTATGGATAGAAATCAGAAAAAAACTGATTTTGAATATATGACTTTCAGCGCCCTAATATTGCTTAGGTTGCCTTTAAGCTATGACAACCACCATTTACTTTCATAGAGCTTATCCTGACAACTACACATGTCCATATTACTAGTACAGAGGACATCTTTAATTATGTTAAAGTAACAAATAGGAGCTTCTTGTAATGTCCATGATGGTTCAGCTGAGGGAAGATAACTAACACATGACCTACTATTGTTATGGAATAAAAGCAACTTTTCATGATTCTATTGGAACAAAATATTTATTAGATATTTTATCTCCCTGAAAGCAACAAAGTTTTTCTTTGAATTCAAAGTAGAACTTGCCCAACTGTCACATAATTTACAATATAGACTTGTGTTTTTTACCTTTTACAACAATGATGCTAAAATCTGAAGATTATCAAAGGTCCTTACTCTGAGTCCAAATTACATAAGGAAAAATATCATCTAAGCTGCAAAGCCCAAGTCTTGTCCTGATCTTAAGCTTACCTCCGATCAACCTTCCATCTATTCCACCACGATGCTGTAGATTATACCAGACTATTCCCCCATGATTTTATTATGACGATGTGCTCATATATTTGCATGGTGGTTATTAATTTCAATGATTTGTACTGCATTATTATGCATTGTAATGTATTCTATACTATGTATAGTGTAATGATTTTACTGCAGGTTATGCATATAAGTTGTATGTTTGTCTGTATTTTGTGGGTCAGCCATTACCAGCGAGAGCTGCCTAGGCTGACCCAGTGTAATGACTCGTCTTCATTGTCAATAAATACAAATACATCACTGAAACTCAAATACAAAGTGGGTTCTTAGTAAGATGTATATACATGTATACATGTATAGTGTATCATGATTCATAGACAAGTAATTGATATGGACTAGTCCAAGGTTCTGTTCACTACAAACAGGAAAAGTTTTAAGATCAAGTTTGAATGCAAGGTAGATACTCTTGTAACTGGGCCTTGTGTGTGTATTTCAGCTTACTACAATTTGCTGCATGTCCCCTACTTTCTAACTCTTCCTGTTAGGATCCTGTAGGTTAGCCATGCACACTGCTCCCTCTGTGCCCTCGTACCTGTACCTGCAAGGGCAAAAGCACAATAAAGGCATTACATCCAGAAATAGTTATAATCTAATCTTTACAGGGTGACAAAACAAGACATGGTGCCAAAAGCTAATCAAATATAATGTAATTGAGCAATCAAAACTAAGATTTTGAGGTTGAAAGCCCAACAGATGATGTACATTGACAGCTGACACTAAGGCCACAGAATCCAGTACTAATCCAAGTCATGTATTTAATTCACAGAAACTCCAACAGCAAATCACTACCTAAACAGGTTTGTACAGAATCATCCTGGTAGGTGACCGGTGATGTATCTTGACATCCCACTTTATCAAAACAAATGGGGCTCCTTCTAATGATACGAATCAGGATAGTTTTCTCCTCAATCATCATTACAAGCCAGCCAATCTGACCATGGCGGATTGGTTCCTACCACAGCTGCAAATGATACCCCTGCTGGCATTACCTGTCCAGCTTTTTATAAGCCTGCAATTTCATCCATACTCATTACTCTCAATAGACCAATATCGATCCATGTTTCTGACCTGGACCCTGATTGTCATACTCGTAGTCTGACTAGTTCTCTTTGGCACCTCCTATTGAAAGTCTGTGATTCTTCTAACTCTCAAGGTCAAGGTAGCCTTTGGTATGAAAGTAGCAGGGGGAAGGTTGCATGGATATTGCATCATCACAGCATACTCACAGCTGTCCAGGTGCGATCAGCAGACTGTCATGTGCCACCAGGTCATGGACTTGGTCCCCAACTGTCAGCTTGGCCTTACCCTCCTGGTGGGAAAATGACAAGGTGACAAACATCAAGTTACAAATGGATGATTTATTCCAGCAACCATCTACAATGAGCAATGGGTAATGGTATAGTTTAAGAAAGACTCTTGAAAAACATGTCAGTGATGTTAAATTAAACTCTCATATGAAAGAATGAAACTTTTAGCCTCAGTGACATCTTAGTTAGTTTACCAGGGCTCCCATACTTTCCGTAACCAACTCGCTAGTTAGGGAGAGGCCTGGTAAACTAACTAGGATGGCACTCAGGCTATAACTTTCAGCAACATCTCAGCCACATGTTCAGTGCTGTCTTGATATGCATAGAGTGGCTGTTGTTCTAGACTTAAAGTTAAAATTTAAGCCCATCTTTAGAATGAAACTGAAAGGCAGAAATATGGCCTGTGTATTTACTTAATTTACTATCTTTTATTTGTTAATTACATGTAACAGCAGGAGCTGCCAAAACTGCCAGGTATCTTACCAACTGCAATACATCTAGGGAGAAAAATGTAGGAGATAACATGGAATGGTTCCTGGGATCACCTCATTCCACCTCAATTACAACTACATCTACATCACAGCCTGCTTTCTGAAGTCCAATAGATAGGACCTGTATGTCTTCTAAAGGTCAATACAAAATGTTGCAGGTTTCATGATCAAGCCAGTTGAACGACCTGCTCGCAGTACATTGACATACTTAATGATGTAGAAACTATTGCTACAGCTGTATAACGCTTGCTGTGTCTCCATCATGCTATATAACTGCAATAGTTGGGCAGCACCAAAGGCAGTTCTAGAGATAATATGCTTTTCTTCAAGCACAGAGGGCGAGGCCCTCCCACAACAGGAAAGAAACTCCGAGAGCTAAGGGAGCTCGCAAGATGCAAGGACACGTGGAAGAAGATGAAGAAAGACTGAATGCAGCTGCAGGACGTTTCAATGACTGCAGATGCAGAAACCAGTGGATGATGATGAAACTATTGCTTACCAGTTGCCACAGCCATGTCTCTGCTGTAGTTTTGGTTCCTTCTGCCTTCCCACTTCCGAACACCCTGGTCTATAAGAGAGGTAAGGATGGGTAAAGATGGCTTTATCAGTTGATGTGGCAACTTTTTGTAAAGGCATAGACTGCTATCATTCTATCATGATAAAGTCTGTCATTTCAGTTATTTTACTGTGGCACATCACACAAAACACAACCATACCAGTTTTTCAAAAGAATAAATAATTCCTGAAAATGTTACTGTTACAGTGCACCTACAGAATATGACCAGTAACTGCCAAGTAGTACAGTGCAAACCTCAAACTGGAACTTGTCCCCAAACATGGAGACACCTCCAACTTTATCTATGTCAGCCCTGTGCTCCTGTAGCCAATCCTTCAGTGGAAATGGCTTCATAACGGTTGTTTTCATGTCCAGCTCAAATGGCAGGTTTGCTGGAAGCTCCTCTGGAAACAACAGTTATGAACATTTATACAGTAACTGTTAAAGTATTGGCAATTGATCCACAAAGGCAAGAGGCTTTTACTGCAATTTGCATTGTAAAACTAATGCATTTGCATTGTAAAACTAATGCAACATGCTTCTCAGATATGATGTGGGCAATAGAAAAATGTTTAACATGGTGACACACCCTACAATGTTGCTAAATTAACAACAACAAAGAAAATGAGTCTCTTGTGTTTCTTTTTTTAATACGAACATGTAATGAGATCCAAATGTTTAGCATGTACCTGGAATTGGCTTTCCTGTCTTGAACTGTGTGGAATTGAAGTATCTATGAGGTGAAACAAACACAAGCATGAAAAAATAAAGATACCAACCAGACAAAATTTTACATTTTTAAACATAGTTGTAAATCATGTTTCTGATACCAAGAATTATAACTCCATAGCTTTTGATTGATCAACACAGTACATGTACATATTTGATATAACTCTCCTTACCCTTCAATGATAGGTTTGAGCTCGGCACCTAGGTCAGTACAGTAGAACCATTTCTCGTACAGCCTCTCTGTGGTCCCATCTATGAAATATCTGCCATGGAAAATATATCATCTGGTTACTTACAACTGCACAGCAGGGCAGTCTCAAAGAAAGAAAATCAGTGTCTCCTAATGTGCATAACACTGCATATAAAGAAAACTCAGAAGTGAGACAGCGCCTTAATGCCACACCATGATTATAGGGTAGCTGCAGGGTTGATTTAAAGATAGACATCTATATTTGTAGGGTATACATTTATGAATGTACTGGTAGTTGCTCAAACTAAAAGCCACTGTCATGCATTAATAATACTGACCCCAACATAACTCAAAACACTAGAGAAACTCTACATTCTTCCATGTCTAACAGATCACCTCAACCCGTCTGTCTCGCCAGACCCCCTCTCCCTCTCCACCACCAGTCCAACAGTGTTCTCCTGGCGCTGCGGGGAATGTTGGATACGAGCTGGCAGGAGGAACACCTGGAAAAAAACTTGTTCATCATACAAGCCAACTTTCCCCTACTTTCCAAATACATGTATGTTGAATAATAGCTGCCATAATCGGAAATTGTGTACTCTATGTGACATACAAATACTTTGGTGTATGGCACCTTACCTCTCCCTCCTTGATGACCACGTCCTTATGTTTCCCCTGCTCCACAATCTTCAGACACATGTCCCCCTTCACCATGTAGAACAGCTGCAAACATACAAAGTACAATCTCACTTTAATTTATCAATTAGTTTAGTTTAGTTTGTCATTTAGTTAATCGGACTGTCAATAGTTTCCCGAGAGGGTCTGCACGCCTCTTCTGTGAGGTGTATTTTGATTCACTGTTATTGGTAGCTGGCCTATGTGGTATGTTTCTTGTGGTCCATTATTTAGAAGAAGAAAATTTGTATCACGTGGTTGACCGAACGCCAGTTTGCCCCAAATTAACAACAGAGCATCTGGTTGTGTTGGTGTCCGCAGACTAGTTTTGCTAGACACTCCATAAATACAATGGAACAATCTAATGCACTGCTTCCAAACCTTACGCAACTAAAGAACTCAATCTGATGTTAAGCGTTGTTGCTCCTGCTGAAATTTCCGTTAAGCAATGTCTGACTGGAGAGCTCTGACTGAAAACAGAACATCCTGGAGGGAGATGTCTGCAGCCGCAATACATCGGCCCTGATGCCCGCGGTTGATTGATAAATTTGCCAGATCCTACTGAAGTTACCAGGATCCCCCCATGCAGACCCTCATTACCAGGATCCCCTTATGCAGATCTTCGTGCAAGTACAGCGAAACCAATTAATTTGGATCAGTCTTAGATCTACTTCCACTTTCTGTGGTGACAAAATTAAAATGTTCACATTTCCTTGAAAAATTATGCTTTCTGTCCATCCTATTGTCATACCTCCTCTCCCTCCTCTATGTGGTAGTCCTTGCGCTGATTTGGTCCTCCCACAAACATGACCTTCAACTGCCAGTTATGCCTGCATGATAAAAAAATTAATCTGAACTTGAGTTTTTTAGGAGGCAAGATCACAATTTTCTTTACAACCCCGCCCCCTCGCAACATCTGTAACTCATCAAAGTCAAGCTTGAGTTGAGCCTGAGGTCGTCTGAAAGTGTCCTAAACTGATAGAAGTGAGAAAAGTGAGAAAAGTTCTTCGGTACGAAAGATGGAGAAAAACTCACATCATTTTGTTGCAGACTGGAGGCAGGAAGAACTTCTCGTTCTCCTCCAACCATGACTTCGTGCTAATGGGCTGAACTTGCCCGTAATCCCGATTTTCTGCAGGAACGATCTTGTTTGTCTCCGTGCTTAGGTCAGCCATGTTTGATTTTTAACGGGCAGAAGCATATATGTTAGGTAAAGTGATTTCAAAAAAGAATTAGTTTTGATCACTGACAGGATTTTTCTGCAAATTGAAAACATCAATATGAAATATAAATAATATTTCTAGTACAATTAATCTCTCAAAACACTAATATACTTAAGATGTTATAAATCGCCGCCAGAAATATTCTGTGATTATCCCTGTAAAAAATGGTATATCCCTAATTTACCCATCAGCCTCCACGGCGAAGTGGCGGTAAGATGATTTTGAAGTGAAGACGTCCCGCTGTGGTCTTGGAATTCTCACGAAAACTGGTCATGATAACGTAGTTCTTCGACTACTTCTTCGAAATCAGATGGCCTGCTGATACGATATCTGCCATGTCCTTGAGGAAGCTGAGACGACTGGGGCTTGAGCCTGAGCTGGTAGACCGTCTTGAAAGGCATAAAAAGTTGTCATCTTGTCAGGTAAATAATCATCAGTAGAGAAGAGTAGATTGTCATGCATCAGGAGGGTTACCGGAAGCAGTACACTTGTTTACCGCAAACAAGACGTTTGTTTTTGGACCCAGATAGTATCTCATGTCTACATATTAAAGATGAACTAAGCAAACTTTCCTCAAAAACTACTGTTGGCAATTCTTGACGTAACAAAAGAGATGATCATCATGATTCATGGGA
Source organism: Branchiostoma lanceolatum (assembly GCF_035083965.1). Lineage (NCBI taxonomy): Eukaryota > Metazoa > Chordata > Leptocardii > Amphioxiformes > Branchiostomatidae > Branchiostoma > Branchiostoma lanceolatum. The sequence goes on along the minus strand of NC_089725.1, from coordinate 21,109,711 downwards.
TCCAAATTTTCTGAATACCTAATCAAGATGTCATAGTTTATGATAACAATAACAGTAATATGCTGGAAAGAGCTGGAGAAATTGATTTACATGACAGTTGGTCTTGTTGGAACAAAAATACTTAATGAATATGTGCTCAGGAGAATGATGGAGGAGCGCCTGCATGGGGGGGTCCAGACAACGCTCTACGCTAAATTCGGAGGGCCGGCTACGTAATACGCTAAATTCAGAAAGCTTCCCTACGCTCTACGCTAAATTCAGAAAGACCCCCCTACGCTCTACGCTAAATTATGGAGTGGTCGGCAACGCTCTACGTAAAATTAAAACGGCCGATTACGCTGTACGCAAAAGGGGCATGCAGGCCCTCATGGAGTCGTTCCTTGTGGAGGAGATCATCATTCCAAATAATATAACGTTAACGCTGGACTTCAGAATTTCAGGCCAAGGCTCGTGTCAAAATTCTTATTAAAACGATGTTCCAGCCAATAGTTACAGTTACACCTTGGCTATTCTGATGCTGTCAACCATAACCCTGACCTTGAGGACGATCATGTACTCATGTTGCAAAAATCAGACTTACTTTTTACTTATAATGTACTAGAATAATGAAGAATGGATGGAAAAAAAAATGACCGGGTTTTCCCTGACCTTCCTGGAGTTCCACATGCTAGACTCGCCAGGGGATTACTCTACTCTCAGCAGTAGAGTCCACTGCCCCTTTGGTAGTTTACTGAGTCAAAGCAAGTTTTGGTCAAAGTTATTCTTGTTGTTCCTGTCAATAGCCATGCTGTTTTAAATGGATGTCTGAAGGATTTGTTGCTTTGCAAACACTTGCATCTACATGATTTGTTGATGTAACACAGACATTAGTAGAACAGTGAATATTGTTATCTGTATAAGATGACCTGTTTGTATGGACTAGTATATGCAAATGTTGTTTTTTTTGTTGGCAGGATATTCTTGAGAAGATCCATCTTGAACTGCTGCACCTTACCAACCTGACCCACTCAGATGTGCAGAAAATTGCGATGACTGCAAGCAGAGCATGTGCACCAACACCCACAACAGTATGCGTTATTATGCTCACTAATACAATGTAGTAATAAAGTCAGATGTGACCTGAAGTATATTGGGCAGCACCAATTCAATCTCAAGGATGACATCCAGCAGTCTAACGTTAATACCCATCATGGTCTAGAAAGGGTGATCACTTTTATATTTTTATCTACATCGTACTACATTTTGTATGTATCTTATTATATGTCAGCATAAAACAAGGCTCAAGAGCCTCTGGATGTTGCTTACTTGATGTTAAGGGTTATTCAAACCTAAAATGAGAATAGGGTGAGATAGATGAGGGAGAAGGAGTGAAGTTACTCACTAATGTACATATATTTGTTGTGAAAACAGGCTCTCCAGATGAGACAAGCAGGGCTCAGCAGTGGCAGCACTCCCTTCTTCTCCACATCCCTCCCTGGGCTGGACCAGGCTCTGCATGGAGGCATCCCAGCAGGCAGTGTTACTGAAGTGAGGTTTACCTGTTGTCATTGCTAGATACAAATGTAGATCTAAACTTTCAGTAGCATGTTTCAATATTGACAATACTGTAGTTACTCTAACTATTTTCTTCCAAGGCTAACCAACGACTCGTCTTCGTTCAGGCAAAATCATACTCAAGAACAAGAATGATATAAATGCCTTTGTCATCGTCTAGATAATAGTTTTTGTACTTGTACCTCTCTTGAACATTATATACACATTAGACTTGTACACCCACTAAACCATTTCTCCACACAGATAGCTGGCCCGGCTGGCTGCGGGAAGACCCAGTTCTGCATTATGCTGTCTGTGTTGGCCACCCTGCCTTGTGAGATGGGAGGACTAGGGGGCGCTGTTGTCTACATCGACACTGAGTCAGCGTTTAGTGCAGAGAGGTTAGACATACTTGTTGGACATAGAAGCAAGAGATATGGGAAAAATCAAAATGTGTAGCAGAGATGAAATATGTGTTGTTCAAGCTCAAATAGAATACAGTCAAACCTGCCTATAGCGGTCACTCAAGGGACTGGCCAAAATCGACCGCTATGGACAGGTGGCCGCTCTATAGAAACGGTTGATTGATTACGAGCAATAAGTGGCACATGTTTTCTGTACCCACTGAGAAACATTTATTCACATACATGTACAGTCAAACTTGGTCTACCGACCACTTCCACAAGACGACCATCGGCTCAAGATGACTGCTTTCGGTAGGTCCGGATTTTTCCACAAGCAAATTTAAGTCCAAGTCGATCCATCGATCCGCCCCCAATCCGGAGCACATGCGACCAAAATGTTGCCAAAGACAACCGTGTCATTTTCAATTGCGGGGCGACATCATTTATCAGCAAATAATTGCGGAATTTCACGGTAAAATCAGCCTGTTTGGGTCGGATTCCTTGCCGGGAGGAAAAATAACAGCTGCAAGATGGCGCTTGAGGTCATAGGGTCATGGGATAGTCTACTGTAATGTGGGTGCAGCTGCATTTGTGAGTTATGATTTTACTCTACATCAGATAGTACAAAGTGTAAACTTATTTCGTCAAAGAAGTTCTTTGAATAAAGAGAACAGATAGGCAAAGAATGGATGGCTTTATAACCTTTTTTTAGAGGATAAAAGGCGTCTGTCTTTTTTTTAACAAACTGCTCCCCCATGGTTCTACTAGTGAAGTAACCCAAGTAAGCAAAGCGTCCCGCTAGGACCGCGCACCAAGAGGCTCTTTTTGTCTGCAAATTTCTGGCATCTTAGCGGTTTTGGAAATTCAAAACCAACAACAGGAGCAAAATAAAACCATGTACAACATTTTCATTGGTAACACTGCAGCTATAATGACATTTTTTTCCGCGGGGATTTGAAAGAAGACTCCCGAATCTTGCGGCGACCATGCGCCGTGACCGTTATCGGCAGTGTTTCCAGACCCGCGAGACCGAAAATCGTGTGGCTAATTCTTAATGCTTATGTCGATGGGAAAAATCCAAGGGACCGACAAAAAGTGACCACTATGGGCAGGTGGCCGCTATGCAAAGGTGACCGCTAATACAGGTTTGACTGTACTCATGTATATGTGCTTTCTTTCTATTCCCCTCCAGACTTGTAGAAGTTGCACAGGGCAGGTGTCCACAGCACTTCTGCAGTGATGATGCCTTCTACAAGCTGACATCACAGGTCTATGTACACAAGACTCCAACCTGCACTGACCTGTGGAACAGGTCTTTATGCATTTTCTCTTTGTCCAGAAAATTATTTCATGTAGCAAAGTACTGAAAAGTGAAGTTTACAACAAGGTGATACCATACTCACATACTAGCATTGCAGCAATATTCATCACATGGATTTGGGTTTTAATGATTTGATCTTGAGCCTTTGATGTAGTGAAACAGACTCATGTTCATGATGGGTCAGTCAGTTGTAGATGCAACTTGAACTATTGTAGTTGGCTAGTATTGATGTTGAGAACAGATCTTTTCCAACCTCAGACTGCAGTGTTTAGAGGAGGAGCTTATAGAGAAGAGAGTTCGTCTGGTCATCCTGGACTCAGTAGCCTCGGTGGTGAGGAAGGAGTTTGACAACAGCCTGAGGGGGAACCTGTCCCAAAGAGTCAAGTTGTTATCGAAGGAGGCTGCACTCCTTAAGTACCTGGCAGGGTCCCTTAACATCCCGGTAAGTGTATGAATTGTTAGTGATGTTTTGAAAAGATCATGAAATGTGATACATGTACTCAATGGCTACAATGCACTCGTTTGACTAATACCTTACCTCGCAAAGATACAGGGCAGGGTTTTTTTTTCAAACAGCCCATCATCAGAAATTTCATCTACCTTCAGCTGAGTATGTTCCTGTAGTTTTTTAAAAGACTGACAGGGGGCACTTCTGCACCTACCAGTTCTTTGCTTGTGGTCAGTCACATTATGTATACAGCACACTACAAATAACATCCAGCAGTCTTTATGATGTCAACTGCAATCTGACAGTAGTCATCAATACCTACTGTCAGATTGCAGTTGACATCATAAAGACAGGGCATAACATATTTATTGAAAAATTTATATTTGTGCATTGAGCTGTATATAGCAAATTGCTGACTTCAAGCTTCTCCAGTGACATATGAGGAGATTGTTTTCTTTAATTAAAAGTGCTTGCCTACTGTTTATTTAGATAAATTGTCCCTAAGCACATGTTCAGGTAGGATTGAACTGTACTCACCTGTAAACTAATTAAGTAATGATTGTGTTACAAAGTTTGACCTCCAGGACAAATGAAATTGATCCCATGTAGACATTATTATACCATTCAAGTATAGAAACAAAGAAAGGATGGTTTTGAAGGGGATGTCTGTTGGTTGTGCAGGAATTTCTTAATGAACATGTTGTTTACTCCTTCTTTCAGGGCATGCCCACATAAATACCAGTTTGGGGTAAAAGAACCCTGTAAATGCCTCCAGCCAGGACAGGTTGTTATTAGAGGAGAGACAGTGGCCCTTGAATGATAACACCTGTGGTTACCATGCCATGTAGAATGGCCCACATGTCAGGTGGGACATCCCCATGTCATCCTCAGAATGACCACACCAACAGGGACTGTCTTAAAATACTTTCTATTCCTTAATGAAATCTTTCTGTCTGTTCTCTAACAGAAAACTTCCAACTGTTGGATCAGGGAAAAAGGTGGTATGGAACGGGATGTTCATTTTGCACTTCACAATTATTTGTATACTACAACCAACATTCAAGTTTTTAGGATAGGGGAACACTTTTGCAAACTGACTTCAGTTGGTGAAAACTGAATGTTTTGAAGATATGCAACCTACAATGCTGTCCATGATCATAGTGTGGGAAGATGCCACAGGTTGTCAGGGAGAACATGCCAATGCTGGGATGCATGGGTGGTAGTGTGTGGTTGGAGGTGTCCCAGGAATACCTGCACCGGTACTAATTCTTAGCAACAGCCAGGTGTATCCAAGCCTGCGTGTACTGACCCACCTGTATGTCTGTGTAGCAGGTGATGATTAAATCCGTAGTGTCATCTAAGAATTGCTGGGTGGCTCCCTTTTAGATCCCTGGAATATGCCCAGCATACTGCAGCTTATTTGGTGCATTTCCATGGATGTCAGTGTAAAGTAGTGCAAAGGTGTCACCCATCTGTGGTATCTATTATCTATACAGAGAGTGTCATGTAATAACTACTATCTCTGTTGTTGCTCAAATTCTTGAAATAGCACAGAAGCCTCCCACTGTATGTACTGATGTTGCTTGTTATGTCTTTTGATTGATTGTTCTTCTGATGACTTTGGCTACATCTTTTTACTTTTATCTTGCTGATGGTTATGCCTATTTCTGTCAATGTAAATATGGAGCAAATTTCTGGGTTTGTCTAATCCAGCTGGAAATGTTACATGAAGCAGAGGGACGAGAGAGGTTTGATCAGTGTCAAAAGGAAATTTTACAGCATTTTACTCTTGCTGCATATATTGTCACAAAAGCCACTTCATTCATGAAAGATGACATAAATAGTTTTATTCTTAAAATCTCATTGAACTTGAGGTTTTTGTTTACCTCTTTGAATCAATTGAATACTCCTTTAATATAACTACTTACCATGTTATGTACAAAGGTTGAAAACAAAGCTTTACTGTTTCTGTATGAAATCCTACACCAGTTAAACTTAAACTCCCTTTGAGAGCTGCACTACTGATGTTGTGGTAGCTATTTTATTGTTCAACTCCAAGTGCTTTTTGTCTATCAGCACAATCACTTTAGGGAAGAGAAGTGTTTTCCTTGCAAGCAATTTCTTACAAATTATGCTTGAATCTCAAAAGAAAGTTGTAAAGATAACATAGGGTTTGGTGCCTGGTGCTCGCTTACCATGCATGATGTAATTGCTTCCCCTTACAGTGAAAGTTAGACAGGTGATTCAACATTTGCGTCCTTAACTCTGTCTTGTCTCTCTTAGTAACCTCCTTTCTTTGTGTGAGAGAAGCATGTAAGAGACTTAGGAAGGAAAGCTTGAGAAGTGAAGTTGTCAGGTCCCAGCAGATTGTCCTTGAGTGAGCAGGGAGGCGGGACCTGCAGTCTTAGTCCCAATAGAGGCTGAAGGAATGGGGTCAGCCCTAATGGACCAGCCTTGGGAGAAATTTGCCCTGCAGAACTTCAGGCAAATGAAAGTTGCCTCCCCCTACAGCAGTGTTTGTTATGAGCTGTGAGGGAGACTGGGGACCCCGGGTGGGCTGATGGCACAGTTCAGGTGACAACGCTGTTTGCAGGGTATATTTAGGGAGCTGTGCATCTATCAGCGTATGGGCTAAGTGGATGGTTGTCGTATGTCCCCTCTGTGGTGGCACAGTGGTGGGGAGTGTTTGTGAACTATGGAGGAGTGTGTCACTGTGGCCAAACCACATTGAGACTGTAGGAAGTAGTAGGAACTGTTGACAAGTGTACAGACAGGTGGTCTGCCTCAGCGGCAGGACTTCACACTGTGGTGTCAGTGTTGAATGTGTGTGCACGGCCACACGCCACCACAGTGATAGGTGCACAAAAACAGGTGTACTGGGAAATTTAAAGGGCAAACATCATTTGTTTTCCCCGGTAGGTGGTAAAAAGGCAGCTATAGGGGTACCTGCCGGGCTGCAGTTTGTTATCAGGTGGTGTATTGGCACAGCAACCTGTGCTTTATTTGGACACTTAAAGGTCAGTGAGCAATAATCACAGCAATCTGTGACCAGTACTGTTCAAACAAGCTCCCCATGGGGTGGGCATTTGCTTACGTCAGTTTGCACTTGATAATTATCTTTTGGCAAACGCCCAATCAGTTTACCTGTCTGAGCTGCGGAAAGAAAGCTCAAGGTGTGGGAAGAAAAGCTCACGAACCACAAACACAAAGTCACTCCGGGAGTGGGGGGGATTTAGCTGTGTGTATACAAGTGGGGTCTGTTCTACATGTTTCAGTGTGTGCACTGATGGTCATTTCTCACTGGAGCAAACATGCAAGTTAAAAGGAGAGGACTTAAGTGCATGTGCTACTGAAGCAATGAGATTCTCTAGTTGTGCCACACTGTTCCAGACTTGTCAACGTCTACTTTGTGCTCTAAATATCCAGCCTTCTCCCAAAACGTGCCTTCTGTAAACATGGCAGCTTCTTGGAAAGAAGACTGTTCTGCCAACATGCTGGGGTGTCTCCAGGACCTGTCTCTCTATTCTGGGATGGAAATTTGCTTGTTGGGACTGAAAAATTCACCCCATTTGTAAAACAAAATCTTAAATTCATAACATAAATTGATGAAAATGTATTTTTGTAAGCTTGAAATGACAGAAATTAACATGGACTCCAAAACAATTAGTGGGATGAATAAAGATTTGAAGCTAGAGACAGCCCCGGGTGACCATGATCCATGTAACATATCTTCGTCGTTGGTGGTTGACCAACTCTGTCCATTTCCATAATGTTATCTTGGTTACTGTATATAGAACTACATGTATATCCATGGTGGTTTGGAATTAACTTGTTGCTATTCCAGATGTAGAAAGGACATTTATTACTCCTTTGCCACTGTTTTTACAAAGTAATAAAAATTTGAGAAATTGGAAAAACAAAGTTACTGTCTGTGTTTTTTATAGGAAATCTTTATTGACACAAAAAAGTACAGTGACATTTGTAAGGTCTGCTACATCTATACATACCGGTACAAACAGTCAAGTGGATACACTATATATTTGTATATTGTAATCATTATGGTATGTGCTGTTGAAATTAGCTGATCCAACACCGGCATTAGTAATTCATTTTAATAGTGCATGACACAACGTTAGCACTTCTTTTTGTTTGACTCAACACATGGCTGATTGACTCATGCGTCTTTGTGAATGACAATAGAAGATTTTCAAACTTTGTCACCAATGGTAATTATGCCTGTGGCAACTTTTCAAACTTGCTCGTTATCAAATGCCGCAGGCGGTACCATTGGCAGTTACAGGAGTTCAGGTGTCGCTTTTTACTGCCATATCTTAGTAGACTGCTTAGTAACAGTGTATTCTGCCCCAGCAGATTACAAGATTTTACGATGGAAGGTCATTAAAGTGGTTGTATAATGGCACTGAAGAGTTTATTTAAAGCACAGGTTGGAGGGTCCATGCTGCAGGCGTGTACAGTCCATTAGATAATCGGTGGAGCTACCTGGGTGTGGTGGGCATCACCTGACATGAGACAGTCTGTATTGCTGCATTAAGCATTAATGTTCATTGTTGGGCATAGTTCAACTGAAAAAGAGTTGTCACATAGGGCCCAAAACCTCTATAACCCCGGGGTTCACAGGTGTGACGAGGCCGGACACCAGTTAGCACCAAGTTTTACAGAGACTGTGCAGGACACGTCATGAGAAGTACTCATGGACACTAGCACTTTAGCATGCACATGCATACGTGCGCACATGCACACACACATACACACACACACAAAGGCAGTCAAAGACTAAAACTTTTCCTATAAATACTTCAAAATCACTCCGGTTTTGTTATTTGTCTGCCAGACAAATTGAACTAAAAAGTTGTGAAATGAAACTTTTGAAAACATAACCCTTTTGTCATATCTATTTGGTTAAAATTTCAACAGTTCACATTTTTGATTTTGTTGAATGGCCCTTTTATTTTTCTTAGGAGTGAGAGAAAGGTTAATGTTTCCCGTCCCACATCACAAAATATCAGTCGCTGGGTCCATGCAGGTACATGTACTGTTGTGGGCAGTTGCTATGCTGGCACAGGTACCTGTGCGATGGACCCCAACCAAACACACAGATCATTGTTTGTCCCAGTATGCTAATCAGCTCTATTCATCATAGATAATGAACAGTCTGGACATGTTGGGTTGGGCTTGATTAAAGCAATAAGTACAGATCCATCAAGGAGATTATAATGATCATGTATAAATCAGGACAGCTGTAAATGGAGAGACAACAACAATTGCTAATTTCTCTTGCAGAACTGTTTGCAGGGTACATATGTGTTTGATTGTTATCCCACCACAGAGTATCTGTGGCTGCCCAACACTTGTTTGGTAAAGGCATTTTGGCTATGTTTGTTTTCTTATGCTTTTAAAACTGCCCAGGTTACTTGAATAAAGGCGTGTGCTTCAGGTGATCCTTAGTCTAGATATGGGACTTACAGGGAGGAAACTACCTGTCACTTAAGAAAACAGGTCGTGCAAGGTGGTATATCACGAAGCTCTTGTGCTATTATTCTTGTAATAATCCAACTAGTGTGTGTTGTGCCGAAGGGCAGTTATACCTGCTATACAGATACAGATAGTGTAAACGAGTGTGACTGTCAAATAGCCAGCCAGGTAAAACTCTCTTGCAGTTGTAGAATTACGTGCCAACATAAAGCAATCCTAGTATCATACTCCCTGGTTGTCCCTGGTGTTTTCTGAAGGTTTAGAACCCAGAAAGGTACTTAGACACCTCGTGTGAGGTGACTCCTAGTTTTCATCACTGTTGTGGAAATAATCAGCAACTGGAGACACTGAATATTCATGTGGCCTCTCTGAACAAAGGTGTTGTTACTCTGTGGGTAGCCCATGCCTTGTGGGCGACCAGGGATCGGGTAGTACAGTAATCACTCAACAGGTGAACAAGACAGTAGGATGGGTCGACACACAAGTAAATGCTGTTGTAAAAGCCCTGAAACACTAGCCTCTATCTTGGTCAGGTTTCGCCCAGAGAATGTGATAAGAGGGACATTCAGGGCTAGCACCAATGTTGGTCTTTACAGTGCATTCACCTTGCACCCTTTGACTCAGGTGTAACGTGATCCATATCACCTATATTCCTGGGCTGCCCAGTAATCTCAGGTGTTGGTTAAACCCACCACTTAGGTGACCTCCAAGTGACCCGCGCTCACAATGAAGGTGTTGTTCAGAGTGAGTCATAATGGGTGCTTCCTTTCCGCTTTGTTTGCCACCTTGACATTCCGTTACCTGTGTGTACAGGAGAGATCGGATACTGGCACAGGAAGGAGTCTCCTGTTTCAGCAGTTTTACCACTTCCAATGGACTATGGTGTCACGGATGGAGGGCACACCCATGTCCTGCATGCAGAGGCTTCTGTGCTTGTTTGTTCATTTTAGGATATCGGTTTCAACGGGTCAACAGCAGTCAATGCCACCATTTCAAATGTGGTATTTCAACTTCGTAGCATTTTCTTCAGCTTTAACAACACACAAAGGTGCATTTCAAAGGGCATATTTTTACATGTATCAAGAGCAATCTTTCAGTCTGACATGTTGATTTGTAGGAAACTGCCATTTTAGTTCTGGAGGAAGTATTGTGTATGAAGAGTCAGCTACAATAGTGTGAGTACAGATGAAGTGTAGCAGGAGAGAAGACAGCTCCCCTACTTACTCCTGTCCTACACCAACAGGAGCACTCCAGCTCCCAGATAATCCATCACCCTGACAACCTGCGCCCAGGACAATGAGCAATGGTCTGGGAAAAGTTTGCCTTGCAGGGATGTTATGTCTGGAGAAGGTCATGTTTTATGACAAACAGTGGCATATATAACCTGTTGATAGTACCTTTGATGGCACCCATATTTCCTCATCTCTCTGTTTAGCATCAAGCTGAAATGAACACTTCACAATCTCCTAGTATTGTCCTGCTATTCTGGCCCAGCACCAGCCATCCTTGGAAACCTGAGCAACCCTGTTAGCTTGGCCTCTGGCCCTGGTTTAACCTCTGTAAATTTCCTTGTGTATGAATGTGATCCAGCTGACTCAGAAGTTGTAACCAATTATATAACATTGACTTGCACAGTGCAAGCAGCCTTGAACATCTCTGTGTGACTTGCCTGTTTGTACGAGATCATTTACAGCGAGCTGACCATTTACAATGAGCTGTAAAGTGAGCTTCTTAGGTCTGCAATCTGTCGTTGCCATTGCTTATAACAAGGCTTTTAATATATACCACTACGGTGTCCAAGAAAGAAATGAGGTGAACTTGGCGATTGAATCTCACAGTAATACAGTGTTGACCCATGCCCCTGTGGATAAACAATAGGACTACACAACTCAACATAGATCTGTTGTATAACTACTGCTTGTTCTGCCCCCTTAAATGTAAATGAAACATTGTTCACAGTATTTCGAAAAGGCTGTACATAGTATTACATTTTAGAATATCACAACATTATCTGTGTTCCAATCATGCAACAAGTTGTGACAGAAAGAGACTCAGAGAGCGACAAGTGTACAAGTCAGCTATCCCCGGTGGCGTAGGAATGGCCCTACTACAGTGGAGACCTGGCCACACCATAGTTCCTGGCAACCTTGGCTACTGATATAAATCATACCCTGTAAAAAGGCCTCTTGAACAACCCTGTTGATCAGGGGGCTCAGCCTGCTGGAGTGATGTGGGAATGCAGGCTTTTAAAGGCTTGTCTGCGGTCGTGAACCTATCAGAGTAATCTAACAGGGCTGGGGTAACAGGGTTGGAAGGGGTTTAGCCACACCCTTGCACACTACACTTTGTTGGTCTCCTCTCTTATTTCTCTGATGAGGCATTCAAATCAGTTCAATGGAAAACATTTTGTTTGGGGAACATAGCGAAGAGATGTCATGATGATTGTGTTCATTAATGAGAGTGGGCGAGCCACTCTATCAGTTGAAAGGTTGCCAGTCTAGCAGGCTAACAACAAAGCCCAGTAACTAATGCTGGGGCTGGTTGACAGGTGGTAGGGATGTGTTTGCATCTGATAAAAACGGGGGTCTTGCAGGGGCACAACCACAAGCGGCTGCATAGTCTACAGGAAGAAGGCGCCTTTGTGTTGAAATATGGAAGATGATGAACAGACGTTAAAATGGTGTTCAGAATTATGAATTCTTTGGAAAAGTTTGATCTATTGAATACCCTGATGACACTACACAATACACATTGTTTTTGGCAGATTTATAGGGCTATATTCCCGTTTGTTGAACCTCTGGTACCTCCCAACTGTTGTCAACAACACTTCAACAAAATATATATAGAAATGACGTTGGAACAGATCATTAATGACGTTCATTTTTTGTATATCCCCCTCTTTAATGGTAAGTTGCTGGGGCCTGTCAAGTTTGTGAGAGGCATTTCTTTTGTACCAAAGTTATGGCTGGCAATGGAGTTGTGGCATTCTTGTTTCTCTAGGCCCCCACAAAATGACAAATTGGACATGTGCCAACATGGGAAGTTTGGAACAGGCCATAATTGGCTCAAACATGGGAGTTGGACAATGTTATCTGTGTTTACTCTCAAACCTGTATCCTCCCCCTAAACTGACCAATCACAGGCCAGACAGGTGAGGTAAAAAGGTGAGGTTTGTTTCCGTCCAGCATGTCACATACACATCAAAGCAAGTGGTGAACTCAAGGTTATCACTCCAAGACACGTAATGTCTGTGTCAACACATCACTCCATAGATTTTTCTGCAGCGTATGTTTCTCTGCAAAAAATAGTATCGCACTTTGGCTGTTGTCTTGTGGTAGAGCAAATAATTGGACTTAGGCAATAACAAAGCTAAGTCAACTTTTGGACCAGGTTATATTTAACTTTTTGTCTGGATGCCATGCAATGTACACAGAAAGCCTGGACCCTGTGTGTGCATGCACAGGTCTCCTGCATTAGGCCTGCCAATCATCACACCAGCATTTTAGTCAAGTCTCTTGAGCAAAGCACTGGCTAAGGCTTTCTTTCACTGGGTATCCATGTAGTATCAACCACTGTGGCCGTATTGTGCACCTTAGAATTACTTAAGAAAACTTTTGAAAAGACTTTTTGGGGGCCCAGGCTATTTCTGGCCTGCTGTAAGTCTGTTGCATATGTATATACATGCATCTTTACTTTACGTCAGTCTGTATGGAAGAGAGGTGGCATTGTATTGACCATTCCTGCTGTCTTGTTGCATGTTCTGTCCAAGGGATAAATCCTTTGTACCAGTTTGCCCAGAAAGATTTGGGAATGTTGTACCCACTACTCAAATTACTCTGATAGACAAGAACCTTCAACAATGAAACTTAGGAATGGGCCTTACAAAATTGTTTTCTGCACTGACTCATTGGGTTCTGACAATTCTTGATATGACTAACATAATGGCAAAATTTGTGATGTCTTGGGTGCATCAAAATAATTAGATTTGTTGCTTTGAATTAATAATAATAAGTTTATTGCAAATTCCTGCCCGAGGGCTAATTGCACACAACATACATAAAGTACATGTAACAGGGTAAAAAATAGGTATAAAAGAGGCTAGACTAGACTAGACTATACAAACGTAATCGTCTATAACTAGTGACTAGTGAAGGGTTTGACTTCTCTTTTGTAAGCAATGGAAGACGTAATGTCCCACCTTTTCTATAATTTGTGGGTTTTTGGTAGTTAAAAGAAGAATGGTCTTTTCTTTGTCTGTAAGCTTAGAGAAATTCGGATAGATTTTAGTGGTCTGAATAGACAACTCATTTCGTGCAATATCATGAAATGAACAGTTTGAAATAACGATGATAAGATAGCCTCAGAATCTCAAACCTAATAGTTTTGAAAACAACAAACCCAATTCTATGGTTGCTTTGTTGTTTGACAATCTAAGGATGTGAACATATTTATACATGTAGGTGTGGTTGACTTTGTTCTTATCAAGTTGTTTTTCATCAAGGACAAATAAGGGAAGGAGTTGTTGACTATCATACCACAATGTACATGTACGTGTCTCTTATCACGGTTTAAAACAAGTGTCAGACTTTGTTCACGTCTGGTTATGAGATTCTGACCATGCAAACAGCCCAGGTAAAGGTCATGTGTGAACTTATCGGTGGAGAATAGTCCATGATTGGGGGAGACACATACTGACATAGGTGTTTAGATATTACATTTAACATGTGATTCACTTTGATATCTTCCTTTTTTTCTGTCACTCTTGAATGTGTAGACATGTGATATTTCCAAATTATACCCGAGAACAATGCCATTATCAAACTGATATTGGTGTTTCCATTCAAGTAGGTGTGCACATATCCCTGAACATGTGCTGCAAGAACACGTGTAGAGCCCCACCACAGTCAGAGGCAGGACCTGATTTATCTAAATATAATCTTTGAGCCTATTTGTTGACTCACACAGTAAAAGTGCATGTGGTGATTTAATTGTGGAGTTGATGAATCATTAACTATATGTTGATAACCTAAAGCATTGATGTTGTTACCCGAGTCTTCGGACTTTTCACTGCAGGTATTAAAAGTTGGAAAAATGTCAAGCAAAAGTTATGCTGTTGAAGAGATGATCTTGCTACCAACAGACATGTCATAGGGCAGCCCATCTTCATTACCTCATACAATTTTATTGTGTAGAAAACGAAGCTTTTGGAATGAATATGGCTTAGGTGTTCAAATGAAGTGAAGTTTTACCGTGGTCATGATACATCTTGGGTAGACTACCGACAAGTGATTCACTTCCAAAGTCGGAGTCTCTTATGTAACATGAATTTATAGACAATGTTGCAGGAACAGATTCCACATCTGTTCTTAGACAGATTGGGTTAGATAGTAGTTTGGGAGAGTCCTCCCACACCAATGGAGATAAGCACACTTCCTTGCCAACACCAACAGAACTCCTCCATGCACTGATAGTGGCCAGACCATACAGGACTGTACAACAGATTCCACAGGCGAGGAGTCATTCTGATGGGCTTGGAAGTCTTCATAATCCATGTCACTGGTGGTGGCAAGCTTCCTCTCACAGCAGGACTGACTCTGTTTCTGATTCTGAAAATCATATTGTGTCAAGAACAGTAAAATCAAGTCGCCTATAAGTCTTGTCGAGTGTTTCACAGGATTTGAAATGTTGAACTCGAATAGAAATGTAATACTGTAGTAATCTAAAACACTGATAAAATCATTTTGTACAATTATTAGGTAAAACAACAATTACAGAAATTGAGCTGTTGAAAATTTATGATGTGATTGCTTAGGAGATATCTTCCATTCCCACCAGATAACCATAACTCCCATTATTTCGTGCTTATCAGGCTTAAATTCCCTATTTCATCCCTACCTAGGAGCCTTAGCAGCAATGTTGCCAGAGGTAACCTGACTTGTTGACAGCTTTCTGATAACGTTCCCTGGAATATAAGCAAGTTACCAACCATGCACTCTTATATCACATTGATAAGTTGATACAGTCAAGACAGGAGTTCTGATATCTTGAAAAAGTTTTTATCTTGAAAGTTTCCAGGGGACAACCCAGCCCTTATGCAGAAAGGTTTGAAAGGACTTTGATGTTGGTAGTTTGGATAAAGAGAAGTGGGCAGGTGTCATCACTTGCGGCTTTCATTTTGTTGCTAATTGGCTTGGAATTCCTGACAGCTCTCTAACTCTATATTTTCATAAGATAAGAAAATGAATTATAATACATGTAGATGTATATGTATATCCCCTTCTTGCCACTTCATGCTTGTCTGCCTGGTCCTATCATAGCACTGACATTGTACCAACATAACCATTTTAAAGAGTATGCTCACAGCAGTGTCAGATATTTTGATTCAATAATCAAAGGCCGTCTCCATCCTAGTATGCTCACCTTCAAACTCCATCAAAAGCTAATCATCCTCACTGCCAGAAGCAGACACCAGCTGCATGCTGTGTGCCTCTCTTTGCAGTGTTTTGAATAGTAATCAAACTTGATAGTTTAAAAGTTGATAACACACATCAGCTTTGTCCCCACTGACTTGTTTTGAATAGTAATCAAACTTGATAGTTTAAAAGTTGATAACACACATCAGCTTTGTCCCCACTGACTTGTTTTGAATAGTAATCACACTTGATAGTTTAAAAGTTGATAACACACATCAGCTTTGTCCC
Organism: Branchiostoma lanceolatum; assembly: GCF_035083965.1. Lineage (NCBI taxonomy): Eukaryota > Metazoa > Chordata > Leptocardii > Amphioxiformes > Branchiostomatidae > Branchiostoma > Branchiostoma lanceolatum. The sequence continues at coordinate 21,093,811 of NC_089725.1, read as the reverse complement.
CACTTACTTGCTGAGAAACCTTGTTGTGTCTTTAACCTATCCTGTTCAGTTTACAAAGTTGGAAAATTGGCTGTTTTACTGGCTAACAGGAGGGACTTAAGTCTGGCATGCAACTTTCCTGTGGCTGTGGTCCCAGCAGAAAATATGGCTCCTTCTAGGGGAGTATATAATAGTACACAAAACTGCCAGTATTACCCAGGGGGCTACAGGTTTTCCCAACTGACAGTTTGATTTGTTCTGGCAGCTTAATTGTGTTTGCTTTGGATGATACATGTAAAACCTGGGGATATTTTGAAAGCAATAACACCAACAACAGCTGCTGAAGGCAAGAAACCTGTTTTGTTCAGCCAAAAGCTGTTAGTGTTAGTATGAACTCTGATAAGGACATCCACTCCTAGGCTAGAGACAGAGGCTGTTTTGTCATGTTGATAATGGTTTTAAACAAAGTAGTTACATGTATACCAAGTTGTTGAAGTTTCACAGTCTTGGTCAAACAGTTAAAGCTCATTACCGGGTATTATAAACAAAATTATTAGAAGATTTCATTTGTTTTTACATTTATTTGTTTGAGCTAGACAAACTGACCAGGTGGCCCAACATTTTATATTATTTACAGTAATAATGAGTAAGGCCACACCAACTTGATTTTATGGATGACATCCTCTGGAGACCCCAAAACTAATGCGCGCGGGCGAAAAAAAGAAAAATCCAGCAAAAAAAAATGCTGCTTAACCACAGGACTACTAGTACGAAGCTGGTATTGCGAATTGAACCACAGAACACAGTTTATTTGTAGGAGGTACATGTAGGTTGTCTTGTTCATCATAGCAGACTCAGAGCAAGTGATTGATTTTTAATATATTGAAAAGAACGACCAAAGAAGTATACTACAGTCAAACTTGCATCCAACAACCAGTCAAGGGACGAAGGAAATGTGGTTGATGACTGGAGTTGGCTGTTGGATAAAACTCGGGTCGGTTTTCTGATTTTGTGGGCATAAATGAGGCTGCATAAATACTTCGCACGTACAGGACTTATCTGCCTGTTATGCATATAAAATTACAAGACAAGTGAAGAAATACAGTATATACAAGGAAAAACAAACTAAACTGTTGTTGTCTACAAGACTACAATGCACTGTCGATTACATTGCCAATACACTTTAACATAACAAGATTTTTCGGGTACATGTACAAAACCTTTGTTGTACTTACAATGAATGTTTACATTGAGATTCGTGTGTCCATTGTTCCACATTTGTTGCTACATTTGGATTCACTTTGTTCTACATTTGTTGCTACATAAACACAAGCTTGCCGTCGACTGTAGAATCTTTTATTGAAATGCTCGCTGGACTGATTGCCGCTGTCAATCATTTTGTTGTTGAATGAAGTGTAAAATCTACACATTATGACCCCTGAGGCCCATGAGGAAGTGGTTGCTGGTTGAAGCCTGCAGTTGGTTGCTTGAAAGAGTTAACTTACTATGTAAAATCGGACGGGACTGTCTGAATGTGGTTGTTGACAAGAGTTGGTTGTAGGATAGAGTTGGTTGGATGGACAAGTTTGACTGTATTTGAAGGTATTTGGCTCCAAGGACTGTGGATGATATACATGTATGACTGTGATGAGAATACTCATATACACCCATAAGGGCAGTTTCAACATACATGGCATTGAACTCCATATTAAGCATTCCATAGTTAACGCTCACAAATCCCTCTGCCAATCCCTCAATTCCTCTCCTATGTCTCTCATTGTTGCAAAAGAAACGTGTGAGAGCCACTCTGGATAGGTCGTGTTTGAAATTGTCTGGGCGATACTCGCTGGCCGCCGCGATCCTCTCTGTACAACTGTGCAAACGCAAAATCCCCCAGCCAACATCGATGGCATACCAATCCACAAATACGCCCCAGTTTTCCGATAAGCCGGCACAATGCTAGCCTTTTGCGGCAATCTAAGTCGGCAAGTTCCGGAGTTCTGTGTAGCCTTGGAGGAGGTGATTTTTAATTTTTTTTGGTGACAACAGGTGAAAATCAATGCGCGCGCGGATGTCATCCATAAGATTAAGTTGGTGTGGCCTAATGTTATATCAAGGACATCGATACAAGGTCCAGTGACTCCAGTCATTTCGCAAAGTTTTACAGCCAAGGAAACAAGGGTAGGTATCGACATGAGCAAACTCTGCTGGTAAATTCTTATCTCCAGGAGACAAACCACATGTTGTGACCAGAGGCTGACTCAGAATCACATCAGCAGTCCTGCCCACAAGTCCTGCCCAACCCTCCCAGATCCTGATGTCTGATGTTCCTCTGCCCAGTCTGTAACAAGACCCTGCCAGGAGTCATCCAGGGACTTCTGGTTTGAGAGGTGCCAGGCAAGTCAGCAGTTTTCCTCCATGGAACTCTTTCCCGTTTTTTTCCTGTCAGGGAAAATAACTGCTGAATAAGTCTAATGACATTCTATGAACATTCTTGTATGATTGCAAAAACCTGACGGAAGTCCCTGATGAAGAAAATGTGTCTGACAACTTACAGTGTCCCCAACAATGATATTGCACAATTAGCCCTTTCCAATGGAATTCAATGGCTACAGTATTCATAGTCATTTTTTCATACAAATTATAAAGAAGAATGGGGATTCGAAGAATATTCTTGTAACTGAAATTATAAAGAACATTTCAAACAAAGTATTCATAAAAACATACTCAGAGATAATTGATTTGGTCATACCATTACTTGTAAAAAGGGAAACATTCCTATACAAAACTCTTTTCTTTGTTTGATTGATTGACAGATTACTGACAGGTGTTGAACATCATCTTTTACCTGGCAGGAATGTCAATGGAATTGTATGATAAGTCTCATCATTTCTCCAGAGTCACCCCCTTCCACAGGCGGCTTCCTATTAAACTGATACCTGCTCACTTCTTGGAAGAAGTTTGTGTGGGTGGTGGTTGTCTTGCTAATGTGCAAATGTATCATGTTTATAGGAAGGGATGCAGGGCTTTGTGATGTGACGTACAGTATTATTTGTGTTACAGGGACCTAGCATGACCCTCCAACCTTTTAAAGTCTGCCAGTGGACAGAGAGGGTGGAACTAGGAGTTGACACCCATTAGATCCTGTGTAGTCTGGCAACAGAGTGTCCACAGCAATGCAGAGTTCGGGACTGCTTTCTAAGCGAAATGTGCAGCCAGATCAGGCCGTACTGTTGAGAACACATGATCTGTTCAAGTAAACCGTTGAGTCACACCAGAGGCAGTTTGACATGAGACATTGCATCTGTAAGTTGATTTAACAGAGAATCCCCAAAGAGATGACAATAAGGAAGTGAAGATTATGCTTTCTCATCTCCTGGGTATGTGTCCTAATTGTACAGGTCAGCCTGAGGGCTTCGTTAAGACCTGGCGATCAGATCTCGTGCCTCGGAGGGATTACAGCTTAAACGAATTAAGGTTAAACTGTAGCTTTACTCCTTGACAATGATGGGGTTAAAAGTGTCTGTTATTTAATGCCTATGTATAACCACAGAACATGCGAAGGGATCTTTTTTGGTGTATTGTATTTCTGTTTCCATGCTAATTTTCTGTATTATGAAGTCTCGTCACATATGATGCTTAAGATGCTACTTTGCAGCGGCTTTTTTTCTCTTTTCTGTTCTGTTCAATCTGTGTCTCTGTATATCTACGTCCCTTTGTTGTTGATAACTGTGAGTCATTTAGCACCATATCTCAACCAGGTGGCATATGTACATTGCCAGCAAAGTAATGAAGGGAAAACTTCATCAGAAGACAAAGGGTTTTAGGATTCGGTTAGTTAGGTATCAATGATAATTGGAGCTCTGTAGGTTTCTTTTCAAAGGAGTAGAGAGGTCAATCACCTTAGTCCTAAAGCTGGCAACAGAATTGTTAGCACTAGTGTTGTCTGTATGTAATGCTTGTTACATAGTGATCATGTAGAGCGTTGCCAGGGGAAACCATGGTGAAATGTTGGTGCAGACTTTATCATCATTCCTCTGCCATCAATCATCGGGGGCTTGTGGGTAGTATGGCTTCTTCACAAGCTCTGCACTGCTGGCAATTAAACATTTATCTTACTTTACCCAGGAACCTAAACTTCCTGGCACCACCAAGGCCTGTGTGTTTGGCTGGCTGTCAAGCCTGGAGGAGTTCTGTAGCCATGTGGGCCCAGTTTCTGCTGGGACTTTCCTTAACACTCCCTCTTCTTCTGTCAGTCAGATTCTGAGTTTGGAAGGCTTGAAATACACATCACAGGGCAGTCCATCATGCCAAATTTATGGACGGGTGTTAAGTATGCATAAATAAGTAACATTTGTGAGGGTGGTCGTATTGCATTAGGTTCTACCTTTTTATTAGATTCCAAAAACAACATTTGTGACTGTCCACATTTGTACTAAAGTCATGACCAAAGCTCAATTTCACATTGCAAGAGTGTACATGTAACGTTACATCAAATCATGTGATTGGCCCTTAGCAGGACTCAGAAGTGCATGTGAAACATTCTGGCATTACATTTGTGACTTTCCAATGACTCATGTACAAGTAAAGCCTCACAAAGGCTTGTTATTTTGCAAAGAGATTCTACAACCCAGTGTAAGGTTGGCTTACATTCTTTCATTCCTACCGGCAGTAAGGGTCACTTAGTTCCCTGAAGTAGCCTAAAGAGAGAGTATAAACACAATGCCATTAAACCTAGAGTCAACAGAAAAGTCTTAAGTTAATCCTCTCATGACTGTGTTACTGCCTTTAGCGATCATAAAACAAGAGGTACATTATACATGTTCATAAGAAGTTCTTTTTCTATTGCACATATTCAGAAGAATCATTTTCCCTCCATAAGAGCATACGTATCTGATTCCTCTTTCTAATACCAGTTTGTCAAATGTACTCAAATTGGTGTGACCAAAGTTTGCTTTTAAAAAGTTTCTCCAAAGAAGAGCCTGGGTGGTAGTCAACCTTTCCATTTACATTGTGTATTTCTCCACAAAAATGTGTTATCACAGCAGAAACAACCTTCAACAGCTTTTATCAAAGAGTGACTTGTGTCTGTCCACACTTTAAATATTTTCCTTTTAAAGTTTTAGCAAACACCTATATTTGCCAACCTGCACAGGTGAAGGACCCACATTAACCCAACCGCCGTTGTTGTTTCTACCACTCTCACTGAGGTCCTTTTGTTCCCCATTTCCAGGTCATTGCCATTCACTGCATTGTTTTGAATCCTACCTTCCCTATGTCATTACCTTTCAATCAACTTTACTCCGACTGTAGGGCTTTTCCAACCATTTCTATTTGAGTTCTCATATCCTGTGTAAAACTTGTATTGTATTAAAAGTCCATAAATGCCTAGTGCATATGGCAACAAGTTTCTTTGCTATTTCTGTAGCTGGGTATATTTTTACAGGGAGGGTTGCTAGCCCTTCCCCTCAACACGCTCGATGCACCTCCTCGAACATGCGACACCCATTTTTCATCCCTTCCGAAAGACGGTGCAGCCCCAACCGAGATGTCCTAACCTTGGGACTTGAACTGGACCCCTCCCCAGTGAGGCTAATGAATGACACAACATTGTCCACTTCATTAAGGGTGTGTGCAAGCCTAATCATCTAATGTTAGCCAGATGTAAATCAGACAGTAATGATGCTGTAGCCTGGGTGCCATCCGATTACTACAGGGGCTCCTATACTCGCTTTTCAGGGAAGCTAGTATGGGAGACCTGGTAATAATCGGATGGCGCCCAGGATAATGATGTTGTTCTCCAAAGCACTGGGTGGAGAAAGGAAGCATTAGTCAGCAGAGTTCACCATCGCCAGCGGATAAATCCTGCACACCTGTCTCATTCACAGAGTAAACAGATTCGTGTTACATTACTGATAATCTTAAGGTCAGGAAGTTTAGCATGCTTTGTCAAAACTTCAAAGTATTCATTAGGATATGCTACTTCCACGCATCCCTTTTGTCGCAATCTTATGTCTGTTTACGTGACGGACATCACGTTCTTTGCTAATGTTTGTAGATGTTGTTAAACTTGTCCTTGCTTTGTCTGATAAACCACTTCCTCTTGAATGGAATCAACAGACAACATGTGGGGCGTGCTGTTACATTCGGTGAAACGCTGTGCCCATGTATTGTATTGATCTTTGATCCTTCATGTCTCAACTTTGGTAGTATAGCGATGATGAGAAAGACTTGAACTTGTTAAGCTTTTACTTTTGTGCTTCACCTGTTGAGACTGAAGAAACTTCACTGCTCTCTCAGAATGACTGAGGAAGTTTGACTGAATAGTCAACATGTTGCTGATCAAACAGTAATGTGAGGTAATTACATGATTGGTCATGGCTGGTTAGTAGGTGCAGTAGACAAATCAGTTCAACCTGTTGGCTGGGGTGGCTCAGGATGCTGACTGGGCTATATGGCCTTTTCACCTGTCAGAAGGATGGGTAACATCCATTACCATAATACCGCCACTAATCATAATACCACCAAATCTAAAAAGCCATGAATTTTAAGAGATCTACTCGTGCAGCAACAGTGATTTCCGAGGTATGCACACTTCAGGCATCAAGGTGTTTGATACACTCTGAAAAAGGCCTCAATAACGAGGCATTCGAAGACAACGAGGTCAAATGTTTTCGATCCCTTATCATGACAGGCGAGCGCGTCGTGGGAAGAACATATCATCACGCCATCGCACGTTGTTCGCTGGATTTGCATTTAATAATCGCAAGTGCTTCAAGCTCAAGACGATTATTTGAACAACAGCAAAATAAAGTTTCTTTTACTGGCCTTCAACTCGTGTAAAAGTGTGATCTATCGTCAAAAACGGTTGTTTAATCGCCGTAACTGCGGTTGACCTGTCGCAAAATAGAACGTCGCCATTTTCATTGTTTTCGCCCGAGACTGGCTGCTCCCCCGTATTGTGTAACAGGAAATTTCCCGCGAAAATTTCGGCGAAACCAATAGTTTGCTGGGGCGGGTGTAATTTCTACAAAGCACTGAGAAATGTTTTTCATCTACATGCATCACACTATATGCATAATATCTATAGATGAATTTTTCACCAAGGAGCAACAGTTTATAGTAGGATTATGAACCCTTCTATTGTTTGGTCCCAAACCGCGGTTCAAACAATTTGCACCCCTCCGCTCCAACTGGGGACCCCACGCGTATGTCGATACCATTTGTATTTGCATGGGAGACGAAAATTAGTAATAAAGATTTACTCAGGAACCAATAATTCTTCTGTGATATATAGTCAAAGAAAATGTATTTATTTGTATGGCACACTTGGGATTCTTCCATAACTGGATCGAACATTGCCGCCGCTGGACCTCACGAGAGAACTGCTCCTGATTCACACCCAGCGGCATAGTAGACCTGCCGTCTCAACTTTAACCCTCAAGATATCAATTACGAGGGGTGGTGGGCACGCGGGACTAGTTGAGATCTTGACGATCTTAATTTTTGGATAAGACCAACAATTAATACGACCCTTACACTAGCAACGGACCCGCCATTATGTGAACTGAACCATAGTAGAACGCCAGACGTAACTTTTACGTGATAGCAGTTGTGACGGGCTACAGTAAATCAAAATTCGTAACAGAAACATCCGTTTTCGTGTGATTTTTTGTATCCCCAGACATCTTTGTATGTTTAGGGAACTCACAACCCCGAAAGAAAGGAACAACAGCTGGTTCATAAAGGTGACTAACAACAAGATAATTGCCGAGTTTCTTCCTGGCGGTATTATGGAACCCCCTTCCGTGCGCACGCCCGTTCTCGGTGCATTTCCGCAACATCTTACGATTGCGATATTTCGTTTTTAGCAGATCAAGAGAGAAAAAAAACATACACAGCATAACTGGCAAAGGTAAGCTATAACATCGACATGTAAACGGGAAAAAATGACGAGTTGCTCCTTTGCTAAATTAGTATCACTTTAGAAATTGCAGTAAACGTGGCGGTATTATGGTAGTGGATGTTAGGTCTGTAAATAGGACTGTTTGTAGAAGACAGACCATCAGCACACACGTTCTTTGTACCAAACAAACTGATGCCTGCGTGATTCTGCGTATGGTTATTGCCTTGGTACAAAATACTGCCACGGTTACATGCACCCACATGTGTAGTATCCACCAGCATTATTCATTTTCCCACTGAGCTGGGTTCCCTAAGAAAACTTATACCATATTTGCAAATATCTTTTAACAACACAGAGTTTGGTGAAGACTAGTCCTTGCTAGTTTTGCAAGACTTGTCATTGCCCACAAATGATAAATGTGCTTTTCACATGATCATGACTTGTTTTGAAAAACTTTTAAAGCTAAGGATAAAGAAACAGGAAGTTAGAGCGAGAGCTTGGGAAGATGGCACATACTGGTACAGAAGTATCTACTTCCTGGCAGCTATTCATAATACCTGAGTCATTTTCAAGCACTGACACACCTGTCAGTCAGTTGGTTTTTCCTTGATGACTTCATGGTAACCAAATGTAAAGCAATTCACATTGTCTTCAACATTGTCTTACTGTCACATCAAGACTTTAAGACTCACAGTCATCCATAACTGTAAGGTAGTTAGTTCCAGGAAGGGTACAAGAGATTGACTAAATCCTTTTAGTCCAAGGAATGTCGTCTTTCCAACAGTTACAATTACACTTTGTAGCTTTTCACAGCGACATGCTATTTTGTCTAGGAAGAGGAATGCTCATGTGTATCTCCTTGTCATCACAAACGTAGTGCTCAATGATAACAGTTGAGTACCACAATTAGTACGGATGACCAATGTTAAGTTGTCCTCCCCACAAGTCAGTACTGACATTCATACGAGATTCCTTAGTAGTAATAAAAAAGGGATACAGCTAAAGGTTACCATATCAACGTTCAATTTGTCCTCCTGCCCAAATATAAACAAATACCAGAAGCAGTTATGTCAAGCATTACACTGAAAGGCTTTACCATTACCTTAGAGAAATACAGAGCAAGTGAGTTGTGTCTGGCTGGACATCATATAAAGTCAGTTTATACTTTTGTGAACAGAGTGACTGCAACAGCCACTTAATTGCAGAGAAAAAGTAGAAACAGCTAGATATAGATGAAAAGAAAAATGTAAATTGTAAGATCCCTGATTTCTACTGGTTATCTGTCCTTTACAGGTTGTTGTGACAAATCAAATCACCACACGATTCAACACATCTCGGGAAGGTCCCCACCATGATGTGCTGTCGGGTGACCTGGGCGCGGGAAACAGTGCTGGTTAGTGTTTTCTTCTTTGGTAATAACACATACAGGATCTCAAATGTTTTATTGTTTTATTATAGGACATCACATCGGCTCCCTTCCTGACCCAAGCATTTATTATCTCCATGAAAAATGGAGATATAGTGTGTGTCTGTGTGATTGTGTTTCCGGACTACTGTAGACAGCATAACGTCTTAACGGATTACAATATTCATAAACAGATATTTGGTATGTGGGCAGGTGCTGGGAAGCCACAATTCAGAGTCGATTTTGGGCCCCCTGGTATGTGACCTTGGTACTGCAGCAGAACTTCCTTTTTTTAAAAAATCCTTTTGACCTGAAGGTGTTATGGTCTTTATTTTTTGGTGACAGATAGCTTGTGATGTAATGAAGAATTGGTGTAGGTTTGGGCCCCCTAGCAGCTTGTTCCTGATCTGTTTCAGGTGCATCTGCAGCTGTAGATGGTGGCTATGTGACAGCTGCCTTGGGGAACACCTGGAGTCACAGCGTGAACACTCGCCTCATCATGCAGTACCTGGATGACAAGTACAGGGAGGTGGGGACATGCCATTGAATCACTTGCACCTAGCCCGAGGATCATCCTAGTTAGCTTACCGTGGCTCAGATACTTTATGAAAGTATGGGAACCCTGGTAAGCTAACTAGGATGGCACTCAGGCTATCTTGCACCATCATTTCTTACACATGCCCTAGTAAAGTCTGAATTCTGCCACTCCCTTCCACAAAGTAGTGATGTGAGGTAGGGTAAGCACACTTTTTGAACTTTGTGTGGTTGACAACCATGTCATTAAGAGAAATCCTACTCAGAATTTCTTGTTTTATTAGAGGGAAGAAAATCTTTTGTGGTGTAAAATGCATAAATGCATACTGCATTTGAAAACTAATGTGATAGATTTAGCATCATCTAGCCTTCCATTTTTGTCCCTCCAAAATTTTTGTCAGTCCCCACAAGCAAACGGACGTGTCCTAAACATATGTTGAACATTATTGTGGTTTTGTCGCAGAACTACTCAGAAATTGCTTTTGTGCCCTGCTGTGGCTTTCTGGACGTGTATACTACCAATGAAGTGCTGCTATGACATAATATTTGTGTAGCGTTGTCATTGTTTTGCCTTCCTGTTCGTGAAATGACCATGTTCCTATAGTGACACAGGTGTGCCGAAACACTGCCGCCACTCCCTCCTGTACAAACTTTCTATACGTGGGGGACCTGCAACCGGAAATGGTATTACCCTTCCAACATAGCTTAGGTTACAACTGCCACAAGTCATACCTACTTCCTCTGAGACAAAGTAAGACAATCCTGAGTTGATTGTTCAGTTTGGAAATAACATAAACATGTAACAATAATGTAACATGTATCAATCATGTATATTACAATAAGTAATAAAAGACTGGGCAACTTTTCCCATTGGAATGGAGTTTTCAGGTCATCTAACAACAAGGGAACGGGTTCTTATACCTTTTCATGATATCAGAAAAATCTCTATATCTGACATTTTTATTGCCAATTTTATAGTTGCACACTACAGAAAAGGACTGATGTGTCATACAGCATGACTGTGTCTTGTGGCCAGGGCTTGTGAACACTTCAGCTGTGAGAGAATAGTTTGTCTGCATTTCCTGAGTTTAAGTTTTCATTAAGCAAACACCAAACTGATATGGACAAGCGTGGGAAAGCCTGTATCCTGTACATTTCTGCAGCTGGGCTTCATAAATGCCCTCTTAGTCAATGTCACTCATTTTTACTTGTTAATAGGATAACTGCGCTAACACGTCATACCTAGATGGAGGCTTTACTGAGGGGCACTTTTCATAACATATTTGGTCAGCAGTACTTTATTAAAATAATTTTGTAGTGACTAGTAGCCGTCATCGTATTATTGGTTATTGGGAATATCTACATCTGCTTTTAAGCAGTAATGCAGCCTTACCTGATATCAGATAACGTAAGGTAAAATTCTCTTCTTATCTTCATTTCTCTTCCTGTAAAGTCTCTTGCCATAACTGGTTGTCTTATAGAAACAAGCATATGAATGGAGGGAAGTCCAGAATGTACTTTGTTGAAACACAAGACTTATGAAACCAACTTTCTCACTCTTGAACTTTTTTTTTAAAGGGAAGAAAGTGGCTTTGATGAAATAATGGAAAGGTTGGATGCATATCTGATGGCTGAAACTTTAGATGCTCTTTCCATCATTACCGGACAAGTGTGTCAGTTGCAGGGCAGCAGCTGTGTTACTCTAAGGTCATTGCACTTGAACTTCAAAACATGGACCCCAAATTGGGCCTGGAGTGGCTGACAGGCGGGGGAGCTGGGGGTTTGGTGGCAAGATAACACAGATTGATAGTGGAGACCCTGTTTACAAATAGCACTGGACCAAGCAAGTGCTGGGCAGGGAAGTAGATCAGGACAGGGATGAAAGATGCAAGGTTGAAGGCCATGAATGGTGATATGCATCCTGTTTTAAGTTTGGAACTGTGACGTATTTTGATTTCAATGCAGTAGTTGATAAGGAGGAAAACTTGATCTTGAAACTGTAGAATAAGTTAGGATTAATCGGATGTGGTTTTAATCTTCTGACTATGAGTATATTTTTTCAAGGCAGCGACTAGAGCAACACCATAATCTGGGATGATGATAGTAGAATGTGATGTGTCAGGGCTAGTGATGGATGTTATAGACTGGCTGTTGGCATGGGCCCAGGCCATACAGCTGCAGTTGACAGCCAGCCAGAAAACTTACATGAGCAAGTTGTTAATCAGGAGATTTTGTCATCCCTTGTTTATACTGTTCAACGAAGTAGAACTTCAAGAGTGGACATAATTAGTGGGGAGACGGTTCTGTGATCAGTTGTTGTTTGCCTCCTGTCTAACTGCTTCCTAAGTTCCTTCCAGGACAGCACTCTATATAATGGGGAGTAATGAGGAAACTTGGCAAAACAAGTTTGTCGTCTTGGATTCCACGCCAATATGTTTGAGTTTGTTTGGGAAACTTCTTCGATGAAATTTGTGTGTCTTGCTAAGTAGACAATTGATCGAAGTAAAAACCTACTAATTTGATGACAATGTAGAGAAAAGTGTTTTATTCTACTTTTTCATTTTACAAAGCTCTTTTGTCATGCATGTTTTAAGACTTAAGGTGTGCATTCAATACAGCAGCAAAGCTTTCTGTGCTACATACACTATACAGACCAACAAATATTTGCCAACATGCCAACATATTTACAGCCTCATAAGAAAATCACACACTTGTGTCTGCTGGCTCCATCAGAATTTCGATAGCCTACAGACAGGTGATGTTTTGAATTGAAAGCCATATTTCAGCTCCCTTTGTGTTCTGCTGTGCCTGTGGTTAGAATGGCAGTGCGATGACCTGCCTGAAGGTTGTACTGTACATGAGTGGTGCTGCCCTGATCTGTCTAGACATGGTAATGGCCCTGCAGCCTGCCCCACCCCACCCCACAGCTCCTGCCACTGATGAAGCTGTTTCCTTCAATCTGAACAACGTTGTTGTCTCATCAGTCTTGCAAGGAAGGAAAAGAACTGTTAAGTTAAGTCTCGAGTTTCTGTGGCCATGGTCTGCCCAAGAGTAACCTGTTGACGTCAGTACTGTTATAAGTGGTACCCGATGTTGACCATGAGTCCAAGTACTTTGGGGACTAAACATGATTGAGGGAAGGAAACTTTCATCCTAAGTACCTCTGAAGGTCTGGCAAGAGGGATTGGCAAAATCTATTGTTATCGCTGCATTTATATTTATTCCTGATGTTTATTTTATAGATTGACTTTATCTATTGGTTCCTTCAATTCTTGCCTCATTCACTGTCTCTTATCTCAACTGCGAGTTCATCTCTCCAACTCCACCTTATACCATACTTCTCTGTCTTCAGCTAGATTTCTACACAACCTCTTGCCTCACATTCCTCCAATAGACCGTTTATGAGAGTATGACACTTCTGGAAGCCTGCCTACAGAGAGGTCAAGTTTGAAGGATCAGTAGTTACCATTAATGGCAGTAGGGGAGCTTTGAAAGGCTCAGCAGCACAGGTGTTTCCTTGCATGCCAAGCCAGTTTATCAAATTTCTAGGCAGTTATCCCTTTTTAGAAGATTTCTGATGACCTTGCAGCTGAACAGAGCCAGGGAACTGGTTATAACTTATTTTGTGACATTCAGTTATTGTCAGGACTTATGTACTGAAGCCTAATATAAGTTATGTTTATAACTAGGAAACACACTGTAGTAGCAACCATACACTAGAGTGAACATCTTTTTTTTAGTTTTCATTGTATGCCATGACACCTAACTGTTTGTACAAGATCATACTACAATATTGTCACACCTACATTTGAAATGCTCACCTTTGCTTCCATTGTCTACAGCATTCAATGCCAAGCCTGAAATGTGAAACGCATGAAACGTGTGCCAACAGTTTACCTGAGGGCATATGTCCATATTTGGCCATGTATCCATATTTGGGCTTATGTCTCTATTTGCATATGACGAAGTAAGGGCACATGCCTCTACACATTATTTACCAGTTAACCGTAAGGTAACAGAAACCCCAGTGTCTTTGAGGGTAATAAACTTAGTATACCTTTATTCAGATTTTATAGCATGACTTTTTTTTTGCAATGTATAGTATTCAAGGTACAATTGTACCACTCTGCTATGTTGTACTACGCAATGTCTACAGCAAGAAAAAAATGTAGGGACTCCAAACTACAAATTTAGTAGGATTCCAGAAAACTGCAGATGTAAGCAGTATCAGTTTGCTATGTAAACTTTACAGTTCCACTAAGTAACTTCATACCACATCAAGGATAAATACTTCTGTGACAACTTATTTGTGTGGTCAATTTCCTCTAGATAGTGTTGAAGGTTACACTGAAAGTTGTATGCACACACTCAGTCACTGCCCTGGGGAGGCTGAAGGACACCTTTTATAACCTCTGTCTCCTCAAGCAGTTGTCATAAATCACCAAGCAGTCAAAGACATAATGATGTTTTCCTGTTCTTGGGCATGCTCTACTATTACACGCATGTCCCATGCCATAACCCTGCATCCCTCGCTTCCTGCCTGGCCCCTTATCAGATGGCATACTTGAGAGACATATCAAGTACAGGTACCATGCTTTACACACATAATTAATGATCCTGTCAAATGACTGAGGAACTTTCTTTACCATTGGTGGGGTCCCTTTCCTGGGTTACGGGAGCATAGAACTTGTACCATTTATGCAAATAATATCCTAATACATATGCAAATATCTATCTTCCTAATTGTAATGATAGTATATATTAACCGTCAACAACCTTTTGAATCATGAAGAAACCATGAAGAAACCTTGAGATTCATGGAGAAACCTTGAAATTCATGGAGAAACCTTGAGATTCGTGGACAAACCTTGAGATTCGTGGAGAAACCTTGAGAATCATGGAAAAACCTTGAGATTCATGGAGAAACCTTGAGAAACCTTGAGATTCATGGAGAAACCTTGAGATTCATAAAGAAACCTTGCGAAACCTTGAGATTCATGGAGAAACCTTGAGAAACCTTGAGATTCATGGAGAAACCTTGAGATTCATGGAGAAACCTTGAGATTCATGGAGAAACCTTGAGAAACCTTGAGATTCATGGAGAAACCTTGAGATTCATGGAGAAACCTTGAGATTCATGGAGAAACCTTGAGATTCATGGAGAAACCTTGAGATTCATGGAGAAACCTTGAGATTCATGGAGAAACCCTGAGATTCATGGAGAAACCTTGAGATTCATGGAGAAACCTTGAGATTCATGGAGAAACCTTGAGAAACCTTGAGATTCATGGAGAAACCTTGAGATTCATGGAGAAATCTTGATATTCATGGAGAAACCTTAAGAAACTTGAGATTCATGGAGAAACCTTGAGATTCATGGAGAAACCTTGAGAAACCTTGAGATTCATGGAGAAACCTTGAGAAACCTTAAGATTCATGGAGAAACCTTGAGAAACCTAGAGATTCATGGAGAAACCTTGAGATTCGTGAAGAAACCTTGAGATTCATAAAGAAACCTTGAGAAACCTTGAGATTCATGGAGAAACCTTGAGAAACCTTGAGATTCATGGAGAAACCTTGAAATTCATAGAGAAACCTTGAGATTCATAAAGAAACCTTGAGATTCATGGAGAAACCTTGAGATTCATGGAGAAACCTTGAGATTCATGGAGAAACCTTGAGATTCATGGAGAAACCTTGAGATTCATGGAGAAACCTTGAGATTCATGGAGAAACCTTGAGATTCATGGAGAAACCTTGCGATTCATGGAGAAACCTTGAAATTCATAGAGAAACCTTGAGATTCATAAAGAAACCTTGAGATTCATAAAGAAACCTTGAGATTCATGGAGAAACCTTGAGATTCATGGAGAAACCTTGAGATTCATGGAGAAACCTTGAGATTCATGGAGAAACCTTGAGATTCATGGAGAAACCTTGAGATTCATGGAGAAACCTTGCGATTCATGGAGAAACCTTGAGATTCATGGAGAAACCTTGAGAAAACTTGATATTCATGGAGAAACCTTGAGAAACCTTGAGATTCATGGAGAAACCTTGAGATTCATGGAGAAACCTTGAGAAACCTTGAGATTCATGGAGAAACCTTGAGATTCATGGAGAAACCTTGAGAAACCTTGAGATTCATGGAGAAACCTTGAGATTCATGGAGAAACCTTGAGATTCATGGAGAAACCTTGAGATTCATGGAGAAACCCTGAGATTCATGGAGAAACCTTAAGATTCATGGAGAAACATTGAGATTCGTGAAGAAACCTTGAGATTCATAAAGAAACCTTGAGAAACCTTGAGATTCATGGAGAAACCTTGAGAAACCTTGAGATTCATGGAGAAACCTTGAAATTCATAGAGAAACCTTGAGATTCATAAAGAAACCTTGAGATTCATGGAGAAACCTTGAGATTCATGGAGAAACCTTGAGATTCATGGAGAAACCTTGAGATTCATGGAGAAACCTTGAGATTCATGGAGAAACCTTGAGATTCATGGAGAAACCTTGAGATTCATGGAGAAACCTTGCGATTCATGGAGAAACCTTGAGATTCATGGAGAAACCTTGAGAAAACTTGATATTCACCGAGAAACCTTGAGAAACCTTGAGATTCATGGAGAAACCTTGAGATTCATGGAGAAACCTTGAGAAACCTTGAGATTCATGGAGAAACCTTGAGATTCATGGAGAAACCTTGAGATTCATGGAGAAACCTTGAGATTCATGGAGAAACCCTGAGATTCATGGAGAAACCTTAAGATTCATGGAGAAACATTGAGATTCATGGAGAAACATTAAGATTCATGGAGAAACATTGAGATTCATGGAGAAACCTTGAGATTCATGGAGAAACCTTGAGATTCATGGAGATACCTTGAGACTCATGGAGAAACCTTGAGATTCATTGAGAAACCCTGAGATTCATGGAGAAACCTTGAGATTCATGGAGAAACCTTGAGATTCATGGAGAAACCTTGAGAAACCTTGAGATTCATGGAGAAACCTTGAGAAACCTTGAGATTCATGGAGAAACCTTGAGATTCATGGAGAAAGCTTGAGATTCATGGAGAAACCTTGAGAAACTTGAGATTCATGGAGAAACCTTGAGATTCATGGAGAAACCTTGATATTCATGGAGAAACCTTGAGAAACTTGAGATTCATGGAGAAACCTTGAGATTCATGGAGAAACCTTGAGAAACCTTGATATTCGTGGAGAAACCTTGAGATTCAAGGAGAAACCTTGAGATTCATGGAGAAACCTTGAGATTCATGGAGAAACCTTGAGAATCTTGGAGATTCATGGAGAAACCTTGATATTCGTGCAGAAACCTGGAGAAAACTTGAGATTAATAGAGAAACCTTGAGAAACCTTGAGAATCATGGAGAAACCTTGAGAAACCTTGAGATTCATGGAGTAACCTTGAGATTCATGGAGAAACCTTGAGAAACCTTGAGATTCATGGAGAAACCTTGAGATTCATGGAGAAACCTCGAGATTCATGGAGAAACCTTGAGATTCATGGAGAAACCTCGAGATTCATGGAGAAACCTTGAGATTCATGGAGAAACCTTGAGATTCATGGAGAAACCTTGAGATTCATGGAGAAACCTTGAGAAACTTTGAGATTCATGGAGAAACCTTGAGATTCAAGGAGAAACCTTGAGATTCATGGAGAAACCTTGAGATTCATGGAGAAACCTTGAGAATCATGGAGATTCATGGAGAAATCTTGATATTCGTGGAGAAACCTGGAGAAAACTTGAGATTAATAGAGAAACCTTGAGAAATCTTGAGAATCATGGAGAAACCTTGAGAAACCTTGAGATTCATGGAGAAACCTTGAGATTCATGGAGAAACCTTGAGAAACCTTGAGATTCATGGAGAGACCTTGAGAAACCTTGAGATTCATGGAGAAACCTTAAGATTCATGGGGAAACCTCGAGATTCATGGAGAAACCTTGAGATTCATGGAGAAACCTTGAGATTCATGGAGAAACCTTGAGAAACCTTGAGATTGATGGAGAAACCTTGAGATTCATGGAGAAACCTTGAGATTCGTGGAGAAACCTTGAGAATCATGGAGATTCATGGAAAAACCTTGAGATTCATTGAGAAACCTTGAGAAACCTTGAGATTCATGGAGAAACCTTGAGATTCATGGAGAAACCTTGAGATTCATGGAGAAAACTTGAGATTCATGGAGAAACCTTGAGAATCATGGAGATTCATGGAGAAACCTTGAGATTCATGGAGAAACCTTGATAATCATGGAGATTCATGGAGAAACCTTGAGATTCATTGAGAAACCTTAAGAAACCTTGACATTCACCGAGAAACCTTCAGATTCATGGAGAAACCTTGAGATTCATGGAGATACCTTAAGAAACCTTGAGAAATCTTGAGATTCATGGAGAAACCTTGAGAAACCTTGAGATTCATGGAGATTCATGGAGAAACCTTGAGATTCATGGAGAAACCTTGAGATCCATGGAGAAACCTTGAGAAACCTTGAGAGTCATGGAGAAACCTAGAGATTCATGAAGAAATCTTTAGATTCATGGAGAAAACTTGAGATTCATGGAGAAACCTTGAGATTCATTCAGAAACCTTGAGATTCATTCAGAAACCTTGAGATTCATTCAGAAACCTTGAGATTCATGGAGAAACCTTGAGATTCATGGAAAAAACTTGAGATTCATGGAGAAACCTTGAGATTCATGGAGAAACCTTGAGATTCATGGTGAAACCTTGAGAAACCTTGAGATTCATGGAGAAACCTTGAGAAACCTTGAGATTCATGAAGAAACCTTGAGATTCATGGAGAAAACTTGAGATTCATGGAGAAACCTTGAGAATCATGGAGATTCATAGAGAAACCTTGACATTCGTGGAGAAACCTTCAGAAGCCTTGAGATTCATCGAGAAACCTTCAGATTGATGGAGAAACCTTGAGATTCATGGAGATACCTTAAGAAACCTTGAGATTACTGGAGAAACCTTGAGAAACCTTGATATTCATGGAGAAACCTTGAGATTCATGGAGAAACCTTGAGAAACCTTGAGATTCATGGAGAAACCTTTAGAAACCTTGCGATCCATCGAGAAACCTTGAGATTCATGGAGAAACCTTGAGATTCATGGAGAAACCTTGAGAAACTTGAGATTCATGGAGAAACCTTGAGAAACCTTGAGATTCATAAAGAAACCTTGAGATTCATAAAGAATCCTTGAGAAACCTTGAGATTCATGGAGAAACCTTGAGAAACCTAGAGATTCATGGAGAAACCTTGAGAAACCTTGAGATTCGTGAAGAAACCTTGAGATTCATGAAGAAACCTTGAGAAACCTTGAGATTCATGGAGAAACCTTGAGAAACCATGAGATTCATGGAGAAACTTTGAGATTCATGGAGAAACCTTGAGATTTATGGAGAAACCTTGAGATTCATGGAGAAACCTTGAGATTCATAGAGAAACCTTGAGAAACCTTGAGATTCATGGAGAAACCTTGAGATTCATAACGAAACCTTGAGATTCATGGAGAAATCTTGAGAATCATGGAGATTTATGGAGAAACCTTGATATTCGTGGAGAAACCTTGAGAAACCTTGAGATTCATGGAGAAACCTTGAGAGTCATGGGGAAACCTCGAGATTCATGGAGAAACCTTGAGATTCATGGAGAAACCTTGAGAACCATAGAGAATCATTGAGAATCAAAGAGAAACCTTAAGATTAATGGAGAAACTTTTAGTTGACATTCGTGGAGAAACTTTGTAATTTGTGGAGAAACCTTGGCAATCATGGAGAAACCTTGAGATTTATTGAAAAACCTTGATAATCATGGAGAAACCATGACATTCATGGAGATTCATTCCGAAGCATGGTGAAAATGCTGAAGATTAATGAAGAATTCGTTAGAGTCTATTGAGAAAGCCGTAGATTCGTTAACCCTTAAGCTGCCAGGTTTTTTAGCCAAGTAAAAATCAAAAATGTTTGACCCCTGACCTCCCTCACGAAACCCGCGAAACACCCGGCGGCGTTAACTCCCCTAACTTCCCGGCTTCGCGCGCTACACGCACGCAAAGCTGTTTTGTTCTGGGGAATACCCTATCCCGGTTATAACCGGGTCCAGTACACAAGGTATATTTCTGTATCCCTAATTAAGTCGGGACTGGCAGCTTAATTAAGATTCATGGAGAAACATGGAGATTAATGGAGAGACATGGAGATCAGTTTGGGTGGTAGCGCGTGTGCGGCGAGTGTTACCATCTATCCCTAATGAATATGACACCTCGGCTTGGATGAGAATTTATATCACCCCTACACTTCGGGGGTCTTAAAGGTGCCCTAAGCGATTTCAGCGGGTAAAACTTGAAATATTCTGGGGAAAACAATTCTGTTTGGTGAGGTTGAAATTTACATTTACTTCCCTATATTAGCACATCTGCATCATTATTTAATACTTTGGGCGTTTAAAAATGGCACAGAAGCAAGCCACAAAAGGAGCATTTTATTTATTGGGTCCCCCAAAAAATCAGCCCAGAATCCAGCTGTAACCTTTTTCTGTTGACAATTTTCGGTAACTTCCAGCCGCATGGCGTCACAATGCCCAAGCACATTGAGCCATGACCATGTGATTATTACTTCGGAAGCGTTCGGGACTTATCGGTCAGAATCGTGTATGTTCGGAAGTTCGGACATCACATTTGCTCCATGATGGTCGATATGCGATAGGATAGTGGTCGATATGCGATAGGATAGTGTTATCTAAACTTACTATGGATAGAAATCAGAAAAAAAAATTGATTTTGAATATATGACTTTCAGCGCCCTAATATTGCTTAGGTTGCCTTTAATGTATGTAACCTATTTTGACAATTTTCTTACCGATCTTGCCCACACTTATTTGACTATTGCCCAATTTCTGCTTATCGCTGTGTAGCTCTGATTTATAGTTGGCTGTAGGAACATCGTGACACACTATCCTGGGTCAGCATAGCCTTGTTGGCGATGTCAGGATTGACTTTGAAAATTGAATACCTTTGCGCAATTCCTTTATTCTAAAGCTTTTCAGGTATGACTGTGGCCTTACAAAACTAACAAAGTAAAGTAAGAGGGTAAATGTGCTGAGGTAGACATGTTTTGTGTAATTTTATCATGCGATAGAAATGATGACATATGGATTTTGGCTTATTTCCTGACAATAATGGAGTCCCGTCCACCCTGTGTCAGGTCTTTAGTATCAGCCCTTGCGCCCTCGGTGAGACTGGAAATTCGTCGTATGGTAGCATATACAGATGACAAGTAAAAGGACAAGTGTTTGTTTTTTCTGTAAGCGTCAATTTCCTTGTCGTCTTTTTTTTTGAGATCGACACGTCCAAGTACAGTCAAACCTGCCCAAAGCCACCACCGGGGGACCGAGCAAAACGGCCACGATGGACAGGTGGTCACCATATGCATGCAGATGATTCCACTCACAGCATGTTTCCAGGTCGAGGTGTTCAAATACAGTGTACTACATGGATGGATGTTGTTGTTTGTTTTTTTTCTTCATTTTAGACAGCATGACCCCCGCCAGGTTCAATTCTCGTTGACAGAAATATCCTACAAAAATTACGTTTGCCGTTATCGCTGTAGTTTGTGTATAACGTTACACCATGTACAAATTTTCGTCATAATTTGTACTACAGAAGCCAACATTTCCGCGAAATCCGACCGCAAAACACACTTGAAAATGAGGCGGTCGCCATAGGAAGGGATAAGTATAATCTGTCTTTTTCTAAATGATGCAACATGAATCTCAAGGTTTCTCCTTGAATCTCAAGGTTTTTCCTTAAATCTCATCGATCAAGGTTTTTCCATGAATTTCAAGGTTTCTCCAAGAATCTCAACGTATCTCCATGAATCTCAAGGTCACGGTTCTCAATATTTCGCCATGAATCTCAATGTTTCTCCATGAATCTGACAGATTCTCCATGAATCTCAAGGTTCTCCTTTCAAGGTTTCTCCATGATTCTCAAGGTTTCTAAAGGATTCTCAAGGTTTGTCAATCATTGTCAATGTTTCTCCATGATTCTCAAGGTTTCTCCTTGAATCTCAAGGTTTCTCCACGAATCTCAAGGTTTCTCTTTGATTCTCAAGGTTTAGCGTTGAATCTCAATGTCTCTCTATGGTTCTCAAGGTTTCTCCATGAATCTCAAGTTTTCTCCGGGAATCTCAAGGTTTCTCCAGAAATCTCAAGATTTCTCCAGAAATCTCAAAAATTCTTCATGAATTTCAAGGTATCTCCATGAATCTCAAGGTTTCTTCATGATTCTCCATGAATCTCAAGGTTTCTCCGTGAATGGCAAGGTTTCCCCATGAACCACACGCTCGTTCTCATTTGAATGTACAAATTGCTGTCGTCAGCCTTTACGACTTGATATGAGCCAAATTACGGGCACCATCGATGCTTTCTTCACTTTCCCACAACAAGTATCATGTTTCACGAAAAATGCACCTCAAAATTACTTATAGGTTTTGACTTAGAAAAAATTATGGCAATGGGTGGCCCGAAGAGTCATAAAAAACGGCTGTCGCCTGCGGAGACATGCAAAATTTAAAAAGCAGCAGAGAATGTAACAATTCAGTTCAGAGAATGACCGGTTAACTGGTGAATCCAGCTACTAAGGCCCTCCGACAAATCACGTCAGATCGCTCCTGTCACTGTTCTTGTACGCTGTGCAAGGCGGTTTATGCCTGTCGCCCAAAACGGTAAGTTCCGTTACCGTTTAAAGTAAGACGTTCCTGACATTTAGATATGCCACATATAAGGTGCCAACCTGTTGTTTTTATGACGACTTAAAGCTTTTGTGGCTTTTAAAAGGAACAAATAAGAAGTGTTTGCTATCAGTTGTGAACCACCTCCTCGAACAAATGACAGTGCAGTGATGAACGTAATCTCCGTTACCATTGTTCGATGCTCTCTGTTGTTAACAAGACCTGGTGTAGGAACGCTGCCGATTTTCTAAATGCCCGTACAAACATCCTTTTAATAATAAAAGATGGAACGCAAAAACGGAAATCCCTTTGAAGGAAAAGCCGAAGTTTTACTGTAGTAAGCTCCGTTACCGGTAACGGAGATTACACCTGTTGCGGAAAATACATAATCTGGCGCAGAACTTTTTGTAGTTGTGCACCAGAATACAAAAGCGTTTGAACTAGAATAGAAAAGTATAGATTCAGGTGAGAGAAACCCCCTATTCCAATTTTCTACTCTTTCTTCCAAATTTTGTTTCCAAAGTTGAATTCTTTTTAAACCTCAAGACAATAAGTAATCTATAGCCTTTGATATGTTTGAAGAAGAAAAGAAATCAGAAGTCGATCAATTACAACTTGGCGACTTACGTCTGGTGAACATGTCTTTTGGCGACAGTATGTAATCTCCGTTACCGTTTTTCCGCGATCCCCCATCCGTTCCAAATGCTTTACTGCTCCTAAGCAGTATTAGTTCGCAACATTGAATATGTTATAGATGTTGTAAGACTTAAATTATTCGGATCAACGGAGGATGGAACGTTTTGCAAGAACAATCAGATTCCGTCTCTGGTAAATATCTCAAACAAGTCGAAATGCAAAAACAAATCCAGACAATATTAATCCTGAATGAAACAGTTATAAAGCAATCGTCAGCACGGCACTAAACTCGACAGACGCTTTGCCAGAGATACTGACTCTTCAACTAAAGGTTTTGAAGGCGATGTCACGACATGAAAGCTCCAAAATTGAAGTATCTTATTACTGATGTTCTACATTTTTTCAGCAAAAATATGGATAAACTCCAAAATCATCTTATCAAATCATAGAAATTTTCGGCATCTTCCCATGACAAATTAGCTGTAATATTTTGGGGATCATAAAAAGAGATGTTCAGCTAAAAAATGAGGTAGGTTTGCTTGGAAAATGAGCTGATCAATGTTTCGACCCTAAAAATCGCTATTTTGCACATTTCATTGAGAACGAGCGCTCAATGTATCTCCATAAATCTCAAGGTATCTCCATTAACTTCAAGGTTTTGTCAATGAAGCTCAAGGTTTCTCAAGGTTTCTCCACAAATCTCAAGTTTTCTCCGTGATTAGCAAGGTTTCTCCATGAACCTCAATGTATCTCCATGAATCTCAAGGCATCTCCATGAATCTCAAAGTTTTGCCAATGAAGCTCAAGGTTTCTAAAGGTTTCTCCATGAATCTCAAGGTTTTTCCATGAATCTTAATGGTTCTCAATGTTTCTCCATGATTCTCCATGAACGTAAGGGTTTCTCCATGAATATCAAGGTTTCTCCATGAATCTCAAGGTTTCTCAAGGTTCCTCCACGATTCTCCGTGTTTCTCCACGGTTCTCAAGATTTCTCCACGATTCTCAAGGTTTCTCAATGAATCTCAAGGTTTCTCAAGGTTTCTCCATGAATCTCAAGGTTTCTCCATGAATCTCAAGGTTTCTCCATGAATCTCAAGGTTTCTCCAGGGTTCTCCATGAATCTCAAGGTTTCTCCATGAGTCTCCAGGTTTCTCCATGAATCTCAAGTTTTCTCAAGGATTCTCTATGAATCTCAAGGATTCTCCATGAATCTCAAGGTTTCTCCATTAATCTCAAGGTTTCTCCATGAATCTCAAGGTTTCTCCATGAATCTCAAGGTTTCTCCATGAATCTCAAGGTTTCTCAAGGTTTGTCCACGATTCTTAAGGTTTCTCCATGAATCTCAAGGTTTCTCCACGAATCTCAAGGTTTCTCCATGAATCTCAAGGTTTCTCCATGAATGTCAAGGTTTCTCCATGAATCTCAAGGTTTCTCCATGAATCTCAAGGTTTCTCAAGGTTTCTCCACGAATCTCAAGGTTTCTCCATGAATCTCAAGGTTTCTCTGTGAATCTCAAGGTTTCTCCATGAATCTCAAGGTTTCTCAAAGATTCTCCATGAATCTCAAGGTTTCTCAAAGATTCTCCATGATTCTCAAGCATTCTCCATGAATCTCAAGGTTTCTCCATGAATCTCAAGGTTTCTCCATGAATCTCAAGATTTCTCCATAAATCTCAAGTTTTCTCAAGGATTCTCCATGAATCTCGAGTTTTCTCCACGAATCTCAAGGTTTCTCCATGAATCTCAAGGTTTCTCAAGGTTTCGCCATGAATCTCAAGGTTTCTCAAGGTTTCTCCATGAATCTCAAGGTTTCTCAAGGATTCTCCATTAATCTCAAGGTTTCTCCATGAATCTCAAGGTTTCTCCATGAATCTCAAGGATTCTCCATGAATCTTAAGGTTCTCAAGGTTTCTCCATGAATCTAAAGGTTTCTCCACGAATCTTAAGGTTTCTTTATGAATCTCAAGGTTTCTCCATGAATCTCAAGGTTTCTCAAGGTTTCTCCATGAATCTCAAGGTTTCTCCATGAATCTCAAGGTTTCTCCATGAATCTCAAGGTTTCTCCATGAATCTCAAGGTTTCTCAAGTTTTCTCCACGATTATCAACGTTTCTCCATGAATCTCAAGGTTTCTCCATGAATCTCAAGCTTTCTCCATGAATATCAAGGTTTCTCAAAGATTCTCCATGAATAACAAGGTTTCTCAAGGTTTCTCCACGATTCTCAAGGTGTCTCCATGAATCTCAAGGTTTCTCCATGAATCTCATGGTTTCTCCATGAATCTCAAGGTTTCTCCATGAATGTTAAGGTTTCTCCATGAATCTCAAGGTTTCTCCATGAATATCAAGATTTCTCAAGTTTTCTCCATGAATCTCAAGGTTTCTCCATGAACCTCAAGGTTTCTCCATGAATCTCAAGTTTTCTCAAGGTTTCTCCATGAATCTCAAGGTTTCTCCACGAATCTCAAGGCTTCTCCATGAATCTCAAGATTTCTCCATGAATCTCAAGTTTTCCCAAGGATTCTCTATGAATCTCAAGGATTCTCCATGAATCTCAAGGTTTCTCCATGAATCTCAAGGTTTCTCTATGAATCTCAAGGTTTCTCCATGAATCTCAAGGCTTCTCAAGGTTGCTCCATGAATCTCAAGGTTTCTCAAGGTTTCTCCATGAATCTCAAGGTTTCTCCATGAATCTCAAGGTTTCTCCATGAATCTCTAGGTTTCTCTGTGAATCTCAAGGTTTCTCCATGAATCTCAAGGTTTCTCAAAGATTCCCCATGAATCTCAAGGTTTCTCAAAGATTCTCCACGATTCTCAAGCATTCTCCATGAATCTCAAGGTTTCTCCATGAATCTCAAGGTTTCTCCATGAATCTCAAGATTTCTCCATAAATCTCAAGTTTTCTCAAGGATTCTCCATGAATCTCGAGTTTTCTCCACGAATCTCAAGGTTTCTCCATGAATCTCAAGGTTTCTCAAGGTTTCTCCATGAATCTCAAGGTTTCTCAAGGTTTCTCCATGAATCTCAAGGTTTCTCAAGGATTCTCCATGAATCTCAAGGTTTCTCCATGAATCTCAAGGTTTCTCCATGAATCTCAAGGATTCTCCATGAATCTTAAGGTTTCTTTATGAATCTCAAGTTTTCTCCATGAATCTCAAGGTTTCTCAGGGTTTCTCCATGAATCTCAAGGTTTCTCTATGAATCTCAAGGTTTCTCCATGAATCTCAAGGTTTCTCCATGAATCTCAAGGTTTCTCAAGTTTTCTCCACGATTATCAACGTTTCTCCATGAATCTCAAGGTTTCTCCATGAATCTCAAGGTTTCTCCATGAATATCAAGGTTTCTCAAAGATTCTCCATGAATAACAAGGTTTCTCAAGGTTTCTCCACGATTCTCAAGGTTTCTCCATGAATCTCAAGGTTTCTCCATGAAGCTCAAGGTTTCTCCATGAATCTCAAGTTTTCTCAAGGTTTCTCCATGAATCTCAAGGTTTCTCCACGAATCTCAAGGTTTCTCAATGAATCTCAAGATTTCTCCATGAATCTCAAGTTTTCCCAAGGATTCTCTATGAATCTCAAGGATTCTCCATGAATCTCAAGGTTTCTCCATGAATCTCAAGGTTTCTCTATGAATCTCAAGGTTTCTCCATGAATCTCAAGGTTTCTCAAGGTTGCTCCATGAATCTCAAGGTTTCTCAAGGTTTCTCCATGAATCTCAAGGTTTCTCAAAGATTCTCCACGATTCTCAAGGTTTCTCCATGAGTCTCAAGGTTTCTCCATGAATCTCAAGGTTTCTCAAGGATTCTTTATTAATCTCAAGGTTTCTCCACGATTCTCAAGGTTTCTCCATGAATCTCAAGGTTTCTCCATGAATCTCAAGGATTCTCCATGAATCTCAAGGTTTCTCAAGGATTCTCTATGAATCTCAAGGATTCTCCATGAATTTCAAGGTTTCTTCATGAATCTCAAGGTTTCTCCATGAATCTCATGGTTTCTCAATGATTCTCCATGAATCTCAAGGTTTTCCATGAATCTCAAGGTTTCTCCGTGAATCTCAAGGTTTCTCAAGGATTCTCCATGAATCTCAAGGATTCTCCATGAATCTCAAGGTTTCTCCTTGAATCTCAAGGTTTCTCCATGAATCTCAAGGTTTCTCCATGAATCTCAAGATTTCTCCATGATTCTCCACGATTCTCAACGTTTCTCCATGAATCTCAAGGTTTCTCCATGAATCTCAAGGTTTCTCCAGGATTCTCCATGAATCTCAAGGATTCTCCATGAATCTCAAGGTTTCTCCATGAATCTCAAGGTTTCTCCATGAATCTCAAGATTTCTCCACGATTCTCCACGATTCTCAACGTTTCTCCATGAATCTCAAGGTTTCTTCATGAATCTCATGGTTTCTCCATGAATCTCAAGGTTTCTAAAAGATTCTCCATGAATCTCAAGGTTTCTCAATGTTTCTCCACGATTCTCAAGGTTTCTCCATGAATCTCAAGGTTTCTCAATGATTCTCCATGATTATCAAGGTTTTCCATGAATCTCAAGGTATCTCCATGAATCTCAAGGTTTCTCCATGAATCTCAAGGATTCTCCATGAATCTCAAGGTTTCTCACTGATTCTCTATGAATCTCAAGGATTCTCCATGAATCTCAAGGTTTCTCCATGAATCTCAAGGTTTCTCCATGAATCTCAAGATTTCTCCATGAAT
This sequence comes from Branchiostoma lanceolatum, assembly GCF_035083965.1. NCBI lineage: Eukaryota > Metazoa > Chordata > Leptocardii > Amphioxiformes > Branchiostomatidae > Branchiostoma > Branchiostoma lanceolatum. The sequence continues at coordinate 21,065,866 of NC_089725.1, read as the reverse complement.
CTCAAGTTTTCTCAAGGATTCTCCATGAATCTCAAGTTTTCTCCACGAATCACAAAATTTCTCCATGAATCTCAAGGTTTCTCAAGGTTTCTCCATGAATCTCAAGGTTTCTCAAGGTTTTTCCGTGAATCTCAAGGTTTCTCAAGGATTCTCCATGAATCTCAAGGTTTCTCCATGAATCAAAAATTTTCTCCATGAATCTCAAGGATTCTCCATGAATCTTAAGGTTTCTCAAGGATTCTCCATGAATCTCAAGGTTTCTCCATGAATCTCAAGGTTTCTCCATGAATCTCAAGGATTCTCCATGAATCTTAAGGTTTCTCAAGGATTCTCCATGAATCTCAAGGTTTCTCCATGAATCTCAAGGTTTCTTCATGAATCTCAAGGTTTCTCCAAGAATCTCAAGGTTTCTCAAGCTTCTCCATGAATCTCAAGGTTCCTCAATGAATCTCAAGGTTTCTCCATGAATCTCAAGGTTTCTCAAGGATTCTCTACGAATCTCAGATTTCTCCATGAATCTCAAGGTTTCTCCAGGTTTCTTCACGATTCTCAACGTTTCTTCATGAATCTCAACGTTTCTCCATGAATCTCAAGGTTTCTCCATGAATCTCAAGGTTTCTCAAAGCTTCTCCATGAATATCAAGGTTTCTCCACGAATCTCAAGGTTTCTCCATGAATCTCAAGGTTTCTCAAGGTTTCTCCACGATTCTCAAGGTTTCTCCATGAATCTCAAGGTTTCTCCATGAATCTCAAGGTTTCGCCAAGAATCTCAAGGTTTCTCAAGGCCTCTCCATGAATCTCAAGGTGTCTCCATGAATCTCAAGGTTTCTTTATGAATCTCAAGTTTTCTCAAGGATTCTCCATGAATCTCAAGGTTTCTCCATGAATCTCAAGGTTTCTCCACGATTCTCCACGATTCTCAACGTTTCTCCATGAATCTCAAGGTTTGTTCATGAATCTCAAGGTTTCTCCAGGATTCTCCATGAATCTCAAGGATTCTCCATGAATCTCAAGGTTTCTCCATGAATCTCAAGGTTTCTCCATGAATCTCAAGATTTCTCCACGATTCTCCACGATTCTCAACGTTTCTCCATGAATCTCAAGGTTTCTTCATGAATCTCATGGTTTCTCCATGAATCTCAAGGTTTCTAAAAGATTCTCCATGAATCTCAAGGTTTCTCAATGTTTCTCCACGATTCTCAAGGTTTCTCCATGAATCTCAAGGTTTCTCAATGATTCTCCATGATTATCAAGGTTTTCCATGAATCTCAAGGTATCTCCATGAATCTCAAGGTTTCTCCATGAATCTCAAGGATTCTCCATGAATCTCAAGGTTTCTCACTGATTCTCTATGAATCTCAAGGATTCTCCATGAATCTCAAGGTTTTTCCATGAATCTCAAGGTTTCTCCATGAATCTCAAGATTTCTCCATGAATCTCAAGTTTTCTCAAGGATTCTCCATGAATCTCAAGTTTTCTCCACGAATCACAAAATTTCTCCATGAATCTCAAGGTTTCTCAAGGTTTCTCCATGAATCTCAAGGTTTCTCAAGGTTTTTCCGTGAATCTCAAGGTTTCTCAAGGATTCTCCATGAATCTCAAGGTTTCTCCATGAATCAAAAATTTTCTCCATGAATCTCAAGGATTCTCCATGAATCTTAAGGTTTCTCAAGGATTCTCCATGAATCTCAAGGATTCTCCATGAATCTCAAGGTTTCTCCATGAATCTCAAGGATTCTCCATGAATCTTAACGTTTCTCAAGGATTCTCCATGAATCTCAAGGTTTCTCCATGAATCTCAAGGTTTCTTCATGAATCTCAAGGTTTCTCCAAGAATCTCAAGGTTTCTCAAGCTTCTCCATGAATCTCAAGGTTCCTCAATGAATCTCAAGGTTTCTCCATGAATCTCAAGGTTTCTCAAGGATTCTCTACGAATCTCAAGGTTTCTCCATGAATCTCAAGGTTTCTCCAGGTTTCTTCACGATTCTCAACGTTTCTTCATGAATCTCAACGTTTCTCCATGAATCTCAAGGTTTCTCCATGAATCTCAAGGTTTCTCAAAGCTTCTCCATGAATATCAAGGTTTCTCCACGAATCTCAAGGTTTCTCCATGAATCTCAAGGTTTCTCAAGGTTTCTCCACGATTCTCAAGGTTTCTCCATGAATCTCAAGGTTTCTCCATGAATCTCAAGGTTTCGCCAAGAATCTCAAGGTTTCTCAAGGCCTCTCCATGAATCTCAAGGTGTCTCCATGAATCTCAAGGTTTCTTTATGAATGTCAAGTTTTCTCAAGGATTCTCCATGAATCTCAAGGTTTCTCCACGAATCGTAAGGTTTCTCCATGAATCTCAAGGTTTCTCTACGATTTTCAACGATTCTGAAGGTTTCTCCATGAATCTCAAGGTTTCTCCATGAATCTCAAGGTTTCTCCATGAATCTCAAGGTTTCTCAAAGATTCTCCATGAATCTCAAGGTTTCTCAAGGTTTGTCCACGATTCTCAATGTTTCTCCATGAATCTCAAGGTTTCTCCATGAATCTCAAGGTTTCTCCATGAATCTCAAGGTTTCTCCATGAATCTCAAGGTTTCTCCATGAATCTCAAGGTTTCTCCATGAATCTCAAGGTTTCTCCATGAATCTCAAGGTTTCTCCATGAATCTCAAGGTTTCTCAAGGTTTCTCCATGGATCTCAAGGTTTCTCCATGAATCTGAAGGTTTCTCCATGAATCTCAAGTTTTCTCAAGGATTCTCCATGAATCTCAAGGTTTCTCCACGAATCTCAAGGTTTCTCCATGAATCTCAAGGTTTCTCAAGGTTTCTCCATGGATCTCAAGGTTTCTCCATGAATCTCAAGGTTTCTCCATAAATCTCAAGTTTTCTCAAGGATTCTCCATGAATCTCAAGGTTTCTCCATGAATCTCAAGGTTTCTCAAGGATTCTCCATGAATCTTAAGGTTTCTCCATGAATCTCAAGGTTTCTCCATGAATCTCAAGTTTTCTCAAGGATTCTCCATGAATCTCAAGGTTTCTCCACGAATCTCAAGGTTTCTCCATGAATCTCAAGGTTTCTCAAGGTTTCTCCACGATTCTCATGGTTTCTCCATGAATCTCAAGGTTTCTCCATGAATCTCAAGGTTTCTCCATGAATCTCAAGGTTTTTCAAGGTTTCTGCATGAATCTCAAGGTTTCTCAAGGTTTCTCCACGATTCTCAAGGTTTCTTCATGAATCTCAAGGTTTCTCCATGAATCTCAAGGTTTCTCCATGAATCTCAAGGTTTCTGCATGAATCTCAAGGTTTTTCAAGGATTCTCCATGAATCTCAAGTTTTCTCCATGAATCTAAAGGTTTCTCCATGAATCTCAAGGTTTTTCCATGAATCTCAAGGTTTCTTAAGGTTTCTCCATGAATCTCAAGGATTCTCCATGAATCTCAAGGATTCTCCATGAATCTCAAGGTTTCTCCATGGTTTTTCTATGTTTTCTCCATTAAGGTTTGTACACTATTTGTTATATATTCTTTATATGTAATTAGAATAAATTATAATTTTGCATAAGTATTAAGAAATATTTGCATAAATGGTACAGATACTATGCTCCCGTAACCCTTTCCTGGATGTACTTGAATCAGTGGCTATTTTTAGATACAGACTCAAGGTTGACAGTCAAAATGATTGATTTGAAAAATTGTAAAAAGAAAATGGAAAACATAAGTTTGGTGTACATGTTTGGCATGGACTGTGCATGACTCTTCCCTCTCATGCCTCTTTTCATTTCAGTTATAAATGAAATATAAACATAACTGCAATTTATTCCTCATATCATTGAGTGACTTTATATCTGTAAATAGTCCTTCAAGTGACCATATTCAATGTTCATGTTGATTCTTAAAGTTGTAGTCTGTTATAAATTAATTTTTGTTCCCACTATTCCTCCATAGGTGATGGTTGCTAAGTCCCCAATTGCACCTTTCTCCAGCTTTGTGTACACCATACAGAGCAGTGGCATTGTTTTACAAGGTAGGTGAGGGTGATAAAACAACATTTCATTACTTATGTTAAATAAACTATGGAGTCAGCATTAGTATATATTACATACAGTGTGTAAGTATCCTTTGCTCATAGTTTTAAGCATACTTCTGACAGCTCCACAAGTTTGTGCAGGTAGATATGATACAAGCAGCTCAGCAGGCTAGTTGTTTAACTCCAACATTAGTGTATTTGATATGAGTAAGGCTAAATCAGTTGCTTTTTAAGCAGACTTTTCAAATAAAATTTAAGTTTGTCAATGTAATATGGAAACAATGCCATAATCTGATGAATAGAGGTGTCCTAACCCCTGGCACAAGTGCCATTTACTAAGATATACTGATATACCAAGGAAGGTTCCACAACCAGTAAAAGTTGCAGGTGTTCCATCTCAGTCTCAACACATGTTGTGAAAAGAAAATTGACCTTCACTTCTAGGGCAAAAAGTGTTAAACATCATTATGACCCAACGTTTTTTCTTTACATCTGACTTTGGTGGTATGTATGACAGAACTGCTGTGGAATCAAGGAGTGGGAAAGAGCCAGACCCACATAGAACATTTCAAGTGGAAGGAATGCCTGATGATCTGAAATTTTGACAATGTGATTTTTACATGTGTCAGCATGTGTCCAGCAGTGTTTTCTTGCTCTAATGAGAGAGACCTCCTCCACTGTTTGCAGTGGTCACCCTTAGAAACATCTGAAAGATGTTTCTACATGGGAAACTACACCCATTGTTGACTACATACCAACATTTCCACTTGTCCAAGGTGACCCCAGAGTGTGACTCCCAGTGAAGACAAGTATGCCACTGTTGTATGAAGAGGTGTAACAAAGAAAAGAACAATTTTCTGTACCTCTGATGACTCACATTCACCTCAAGTCTTCTCCTTACCTCCCGACATACATCATAGCATGTGTTGCATGGAGGAATTTAGAGAGTTTGTTGCATATGAATACCTTTTTTTTTTCAAGAATGTCAGCTAGAGCAATATGCCTGTGCGAGGACATCAGGCATGAACAGCTTTTTATATTTCCAGTCAGACAATACCACAGCAAGTTAGATCCCACCTCCTTCCATTCATTTGTATGATGTCACATTCCAAACCTTCTCTATGATGATAAACAAGTGATGCGCACATGCTTGTTGTAAAGCATATGGAGATCACAGAGTGTGACAGGTGAAAAGTCTGTGGTGAGTGGTGACCCAGCCATTCAGAGTCATGCTCAGTAGATATTTGCATACAGCGAAGCACCAACAAAAAGACAGGTGCTATTCACTGGTTCGTGGGCATGGAACACACAAGTACACACTTTTCCCTCAGCAGTACTGTTCACTCACCTTCCATGCTTTGTGCGATGAGTTTTTTTTTCTAAATCATGATAGTTGCACAAGAAATCTTCATCTCTAGAGCCATGTAGATATGGATTACTGATAGATATGTTATATGGCAGCCCAGCCATTGAGAGTTGAGGACATTGTCAGGCAAAAACTGTGATGCCTTTCAGCTCAATCCAAAATGAGTCACTTCTTATTACATGTCCTGAAATAACTTTGAATGGATTTTTAGCATTATTGTCTGGCCAGATGTTGAAAAGATAAGGCTTGGGGACAGAATACCTTGACTTAGGTGTGAACAAGTATCATGTTCACTGAATAAACATTAAGGTCTTAAGTTGAATGTCAAATGGATTTGATTACTTGTAAGCTTACAGCTTGGGCAGATGGCCTGTGGTGCACCTTTGTAAACTTAAACTTAAGTTGTTTATTATGGGGGGTATAACTAGACATAAACTGGTAAACTGGAAAGGTTTGACCTGATGTAAACTCTAACAGGTGTACCAAGGAGGTTATAAAACCTCCTTGGGTGTACCAAGTGTAACAAAAAAAAATACTAGTCCCATCTTGAACTGTCAGTTTGGTACTGCCCTTAAAGATGCTATCACCTTCTTGTGAAGGTTCTTTGTTGCTTTCAAGGTAAATATAGTAACAGTAAACATAGCAGCTAATTGAAAGTATTCATCATGAGAAGGTTGCTGAACTTGTCATAGCCACCAAGGGAATTAATTAGTACAATTACTGCAGTGCTGGGTAGAATTGTCATCCATATTTTCCATCAATGTAACTGGTGGGGAGGGAAACCTTTCTGTGTTTGGGTAAGTAGAGTCTTGCCTAATAAGACAGAGGGTACAAGATGTTCTCATATGGTGATATTGATATTCTTGTATTATTTGCAACAACAGTTTAATTTCTATTTGCATATCTATAGTATGCTAAAAGTCATTGCCATGACATAGTAAAAAGTGTGGTTTAACAAGAGTGTGACGTCCTACGTCTGGGTGTCATCCAGAGTAGGGGGTTAGATATTTTCTGCTCTTATCATATCCATGACATCAAGTCATCTCAGATTAACTCCTGCACTGACAGGTGTAATGAGGTATCAACTACTGTATATCAACTCCAACATACTAACATTACTGTAGTTACCATAAACCTCCCAGTAAGACTGCTGACTAGATAAGAATTATTCTCCCCAAAACATAATCAGATGCATGAAGGCACAAACACTTGTATCTTAAACTTGTAAAGTATGGCAACACAACATGACTCATACCTAGAATGTTGATAAGATAAACAAGCGTCACTGAAGGAGGACTTGGATGCAGCAGAATGTAAGATAATGTCGGTGATAGCAGAACAATCCTGTGTGGTATAAACAGGTGAGGGGAATGCAGGGAATGTCGCAACAATACTCGGGGCAATGTATGCTGACTAACCCTCCTGAAACACAAGCACGGCAACAGAACCCTTATCGGTATGCAAAATCATGTCCAGCTGTACAACAAAGTACGAGGTTGTCTGTAAACAAATATAGACAAGAATGTCTTTAGCATCTCTTGCTGATATCATCGAGGTCACTCACGGTCAAAAATAGCTGTAGATTCTGTTAGTCAAGTGAAATGATCTTGACTTTGGCTATGTCTGTCCTCATGTTGGTCCGATGGCTGTCATGGGTTAACATTTGAGTGATCAAATATCGTAGATTATGTACTTCATAAATGATGGGTATTGTGAGTTGTTCTTTACACTAAAGGAAATTCTCTTTCAAGTCACATATGTTCAAGACATAACTGAAAGCTTTTGTGACTCTGAGCTGACAAATTGATGTCTAAGCAGAGGTGTGGTTTGTGCCATGACTACTAATCTTGTCAGAGGGGTGCTCAATTATCTTGTCATGAAGACTACACCAAAGAATGTTGGCCAAAAGCCCATGTGTCTTATTATCTAACTGATAACAGAAAACTTGCTTGAATACATATTTTTGTGTTGACTTACTGCAAATGAAACACCAGATGGCGTACACTCTTTTGAATCCGTTGAATCTTGTAAATTCTGGACAGGTAAAGTCTGATGATAACATCTCAACACAAACAACATAACCAATATCTGAATCAGTTGGGAGTGAACAAGTCGGCAGTGAAACAAAAGGGCAGATGCCTCGGGTATTCATTCTACCTGTCATTATCACTGACAATCAGCACATGACTCAGGAGAGACAGAGCAAAGTTCAGGCATGACATCATCAAATGCCTCCAGGCAAAAGTTTCAGCTTACTAAGAAGGGTCATCATGACTGTTAAATGTTAAAGCTGATGTTATTAGATTAGGGGCATCTCTTTTCAGATGTGGGCATGTCCTTGGTGGGAATCAAACACTTTGTACTGAAAACTCCTCAATATGTCAGCCTTCATATCATTAAGCAGCACTAAGTTCCTCATCCAAGGGTTAACTCAAGACCAAGACCCCAGATAAATGGTCTTAGTCCACCCATGTATAAAAGGGAGGGGGTATTTGTGAGAGCCCCACGACTGCCAGGCACATCTGACAGAGCACATTGACAGCTGGCACGTGGGTAGGATGGCCATAACCTTGGTTAGCAGCCTGTGGTTAACTGGACATTAAACTGACTGGACTTGTCCATACCATTATCATGGGATGGTCTTGCTACTGACTGTAGTTTCCCTTGTCAAAGACTTGACTGTGAAGCAATATAGCTTCCTTAATTAGCCAATACAGACTGTAGATATATGTGGAAGTAAGGGCTACACTGACAAAACAAGAACGGTACCAGGCAGCCGGAGGTCGGCTGACCATCAGTCATGTATAAAGATATGTTATTTAGTAAGCAGGAGAAGAGAGCACTGCCATGTTGACAGTTGTTAGACCTTGTCAGTCCACTTTCAGGCACTCCAGTCAGGCATTGGTCAACAGGATGTTCATATTTTACTGTCTTCATCGCTAAAAAAAACACGAAAAAAAGGAAACCAAGTGATGTACCAAAAGTTACAAACCACATAGCCGCAATCTCAGCTCCAAACAGTTTAATTTTTTGGTCAAACTGATCTTTTAGCAACTTTGACAGTGATCAGTTCTTATGTCGATGAATGTTAGACATCCAAGTAATAAGGTCATTGACCGTTTTCAAATCCTATCAAGTTGCTTGAGTAACTACCGGTAGCACTACGTTTCTTGGCGAATGATAGTTGTATTCTACATACTACCGGCAGTACATTGTGCATCCTCCTATATATACAGGTGTGTGGATGTTTAAGTAGCATGTCTTGTTTTATCAAGGTACATCTGGTGTTTTAAAGTAACGAGCTAGTTGGCCCATCTTCAGTTGGCAGGGCTGTAATTAAAAGGTGTGTCCAGGAAACTGTCCCTGTCCCATTCTCATGGATCAGTTCTTTTTCCTCAGGCAGCTCATGAGTGACAGTTACTTCCTGTACATGTCTTGATTTGTAAGCTGGACCTGGCACTTTGGGATGGGGAGTAAGAAATACTAGTTATCCTATCAAGGGCAAACATGGTCAGGCTCCAATTGTCCATGAAAAAGGATTAGGGACTGTAAATTTGAAATGTTTACTCTTGATTGCCTAATTGCTGCTTTATCCCACCTGTTTCTTACAGCTTTCCTATGAAGCTGACTAACTTGACTGTGGTCTCAATGCCTTGTCAGTCTGTCTGTCTTGCTCGTTGGCAGGGTTAAAACATAGTGTTACTTATGCATCTTGGAAAAGGAAAGGTTAGGAATGTGTTATTTTGGCTAGCTTGCCCCTTTCTGGAAGGACAGTGCTTCATCAGCATGCAGCGTGCCTCTCCATGTGCAGGTGTACAGGATATTGCGTGCAGTAGGCGGCATTAGAAGATGATTTGCTCTACTGTGTTTTGCCTTTGTTATCTTGGACAGCGGGAGATTGTAGAAGGTGTTTTGTCAACAATTTTGAAGGCATTCAGCCTGGGAGATTTTCTCAAAGAATTGTGACTTTTGGACTAGACCCAATGTAGTGGTGGTGGAACACACCTTTATGAAATTTCTTCCACTTGGATAAGAAAACATGACCAGGTCTTTTTATCTAGTTTTACACCATTTCAAGATTTTGATTTGCAATTTTTTTTTCAAATGATATATTGTTATTTGTTTTACAATGTTTGCCATAAATATCCTCAGTTTATAACTTATAGGTTTTGAGATCCAGAAGTGGGATATTTACCAGTAAACCACAGCCAGTGCTAGCACAGTAACAAACGTACGCACAATAAACATGGCGAATCTCAAAACATGGCTACTGACAATACATGAAAGATGACAAGAATCATGGATGTGTGCATTTGTCCCTGGGGGCACATTATACAGATTTGTTTGTTATTAATTTGTTTTGGCAACAGCTGTGCTAAGAATAACAGGAATTATGGTCTGAATGAGCCTAAATGCTAGAAGACACTGCAGAACTTTTCTTCCAAAGTAATTATAACTAAAGCATTATCATCTTCAAGTTTCATACTCTTAACAAGCTGGAGCGTACACTATTATATGATACATAATGACTCGACTCTCCCATTAGTATGGGTTTGTTAGTGATCAATTCAACTAAACAAGGCATCAATACAGTGGTGACCTGTCACACCTTGGTGTTAAGAAGGGCATGACATTGCTGTATTAATAAAATGACTATTATTTACCATGCTACATCATCGATATGTTAGAAGATGACTCATGGGACTCTCCGGTGACATGTTATGGCACAAATGGGCACAGTTGGCAGGCATAATTGGACTGTGGTTATTGTTCATGGTAACCTGCTCTACCTGTTCTTCTCCAATATTGGTGGCAATTTTGAGCCGAGTAATCAAAAGCACATACATGTCATTAATCTTTTCATCAGATAAGATAATTACCCCCCTCCCTGGGTAATTATCTGATCAGTGCTGGGGCTTACTTTACAGTGGGCCAAAGAATTCCAATCAGCATTATATTTCCAAAGTGGTGATGTTGCATATACAGAGTTAACTTTGTGGTCTCTGCTTTACTGTAGTTTACAAGTGTGGTTGAAACCTGGATGGCCCCTAGTCGGTTGATTGTTATTTTACCAAAGCCAAGTGCTTCAGGCAAAGAAGGGAATCATTCTGTATCAGCTGTCTTTCCAAGGTCTGGAGACAATAGCCCAGCAATGATGATGTCATTGCATATTTCTGGAAGAAAAGAATATAGATTGACCTGAAGGCATGACAACAAAAGCTTTCACCCTCCATTGCACCGCGTGATCTGCAAACCGCCACCCTTAATCATACAAGTTTGCCCGAGGACATGGCAGTATGCCATATCAGGTCACTTTATACTTCATGTTCCACTGGGGGGACTTTTCTATGTTTGCTCAGATTGTTGTGGAAACAGTAAAATATGAGACCTTCTGTACTTGACCATCACATTCACAAACTCACTGTTACCTCCATAGTTTTGTACTGTAGGGGGTTGGATGTGCTGCCTTAGTACCAGGGTCACTTCTGACTCTTTTCTTCAGCCAACTGGATCAGTTTGTGGTCTGCAGCTATCAGTGTAATGCCTAAGTACACAATATGTGTGGATGGGGAAAGGGGTATAGTCAAGAAAAGAGTTTATACATTTATGGAGAGAGTACAAGAGGCTAATTAGATTTACGCCATGGAAGGTCAATTCAATGCCAGTATAGCCACATTGCCTTCCTTTCTGTAGAATATGTACAATGGTATGTTGGTGAGTCAAAATTAACTTCATTAATATACTTTGTTTTGGCCTGGATGTCAGACCCAGAGCAAGATGATACTGCGTAAGCCAGTTGGCCAGTGGAGCCCTTGCCCTGTTCCTGGAGATGGTACCCTACCTCCTATTATCTCCTGTGGGAAGGCTATATTGGAGTAGGGTGCTTACTCTGGGAGCTGGACATATGTTGCTCCCCTAGCCGAAGGGATTAGTATTGCTACGCGTACCATGGGTCTGGCATCCAGGCTAACTTTTTTTCTTTCTCATTCATATATTGCACATGTTTGTTACCTATTCTATGTATGTTATTCTACTGTCATGTTACTGTAATATCTTATGATGATCAAGTCTTTATCTTTATTCCCTGTCACATTGATTATTGCACAAGTTATTGTGGCTTGACTAATCTGAGCACCCGCCTTCTCCAGTCACCCTCAGTGATGGAATCGAGCACCCCTGCGCCAGGAGGGCTTCCCTGCACATTGTTGCACATAAATGAGCCATTCACGCACTAATGACTCGCACTGCTGCTTTAATTATGCCCGACATACCCACGCTCCTACAACCTGTTGAATAATTCATTATTCATGTCACCATGCAACAACACACCACAATCTTACTTAGTTCAGTAAGTTTTGAATCTATGTATTCTGCATACACTTTACATCCCCTGAAACATACATGGAAATGACACAGCTCCATGGAACAAAGAATGTGCGTACAAGAAGTTAAATCCTCAGTTTTAGCAAGGACATTATATCCTTGGTTTTAGAAAGGTTGTTGTTGGGACAATGCATAGGTGAACGGCTTTCTGTTTCACATACTTTGAGATAATCTCACAGGAGATTAAAGGATATTGTGGTAATCAGATTTCCTCTTTCGTATGAATTGACTGATAAAGCTGGTGATCTCCCTGCCTGTCTGCTGAAGTCAGGGATGTAGAAGTTGTGGTTGCGGCTGGGTAACATCAGGCTGGAAAGGTGAATCACTGCAGCCCCCTTTCAAGCCCCCGTTGATGGTGTAATGCCACCATGTGCTGCCACAATGGCGATGTCTATCATGGAGCAATTTTCAATGTGATGCGAAGGCCCTTTAAATCCGCAGCTATTTGGTATTGTGTGATTTTCAATTAATGCAGGCACCTTTGTGCCCACCCCTACAAGTTGTATGGTAATACGGGATAATGTGGACACATTAGGGATCTGTGGTCGACAGTCCCATTGTCGCGCAGGATGATTCAGGGCCAAAGGTTTCGGAGGTGGCCACATTGGCTGTGTAGTTTATCAAAGTCCTCCACAGTCATTGTTGCCAGTTCTGTGAGCCTTCTAGGAAAGTGCTGTGTCACATTGAAGCAGCGACATCCTTCACTAACAATAGGCCTTTTCATTTGCCCATATTCATCCGCACTCCTACAAACTGATTTTGCATATGCATTGTGCCAGCATAAACAATTTTCAGCCCATCACAAAAGCAGTGGCCCCTCCGGCAAGGCTTTTCTTCCCAGATTCATCAGAACGTATAAGCACAAGCAGCAGGGGAAATGGATTTTGTCCACTACATCGGTATGAAAATGTTTCCTGTACAACAATGCAGCATTGTAATGGTAGATTTGACATCGAATAGAAAAATGAAAACAAGCTATTTTTTTGGCAGTTGTGCTCCAGTAAATGAGTAGTGATGTTTCAGATAAGTTATATTTATTATTGGCCATATAATGAAACAAATTCATGTATTGTATTTATGGTTTTCCCATTGGTTCGATTCAATCAATAGTATTGGTTTTGATTTTCTGTTGTCCAGTTTAAATCATTGGCCTTAGACAATGTTAGATTCTGCAGGCAAAAGAGATAATCTGGGTAATGGGCTTTAAAACAGTAGCTCCATATTATAAAGAGGAAGGCAGCTTTTCTATGAGAAAATACAAACATACACTTCATATACATGTTAAAGTTCCTTGTTTATACAAAGCTCTTATTCAGTACTCATTGGATAAATGAATATTGTTGGCCTCATAAAGTTAACTGAAGCCAGTGAAGGGACCACCCTAAAGATTCATAAACACAGAAATAAGATGTAAAGTTGCATTGGATTTGACCCCCCAAAAAGTCTCACTTTTTAAAGTACTCGTACCATAGTAAATGATATGCAACATCGCTCGCTATGATTCTTTTCAGGCTTGTCTTGCTTCTTTTTCTGCATTCTCAAGTCTCATCGCCACAGGATGTCATCAGTAGTGTGAAGTTTGCCTGGCCTTACCTGTACAAGATAATCACCAAGCTGAAGCTAGCCCTCGATTCGGCCTTCGATTCACAGCCTTCGATCCAGCCCTCGATTGGATTTTGCCGCCGATTCAGCCTTCGATTAGAGGGAATAGACAGAACATAGCAGCCAATTCAGTTACCGATTCGAAAAACCTAGAATCTATGCCAGCTCTCTTACAATGAATACAAAAGGCAACACAATGATCAACTAATACCAAATCACTCAACAAGAAGATATTTACTTGCAAATAATGTCGGAAAGGACATAATATCACGAATTCGGCATAGAATAATAGTGACAACAGACAAGGGACACTAGCCCTCGATTCGGCCGTTGATTGGATTTTGTTCAACAGATTGCAGCGCTATTTGACGTTTTTCTAAATGTGGCCCGTGAACGTGAAAAAGTGATAAGGACACAATGGGTTCTACTGTACATAATGCGAGTATCAAATTCAACGGGCCGGATTTAATTAACGAGCCGCGGGGGGGGGGGTCTAACTTTTCAAAAGCGGAAAAAAAAAGGTAAATAAAAAGGCTTACTGAACGGATTGCAGCGCTATTGCTGTTTATCTAAATGTGGCCCGTGAACTTGAAATAGTAATTGGGATACGTTGAGATCTAGAAAACTTAATGCAAGTGTCAATTCTAACGGGCCTAATTTAAGGAACGAGCCACAGGGGGCCTAATCAATCACCGGTGAAGCTAGCCCTCGATTCGGGTATCGATTGCTTGGGAAAGAAAGGCTTGCTGGACGGCTTGTAGCGCTTTCTGCTGTTTATCTAAATGTGGCCCGTGAACTTGAAATAGTAATTAGGATACATTAGGATCTAGAGTACTTTATGCAAGTATCAAATTTCACGGGCCGGGTTTGATGAACGAGCCACAGGGGTTCTAATCAAGCACCGGTGATGCTAGCCCTCGATTCGGGCATCGCTTGCTTGGGAAAGAAAGGCTTGCTGGACGGCTTGTAGCGCTTTCTACTGTTTATGTAAATGTGGCCCATGAACTTGAAAAGGTGATTGGGATACGTTGGGATGTAATGTACCTAATGCGAGTATCAAATTCAACGGGCCGGATTTGATGAACGAGCCGCAAGGGGTCTAATCAAGCACCGATGATGCTAGCCCTCGATTCGGGCATCGATTTCCTGGGGAAGGAAAGGCTTGCTAGACGGCTTGTAGCGCTTTCTGCTGTTTATCTAAATGTGGCCCATGAACTTGAAAAAGTGGCTGGGATACGTTGGGATATAATGTACCTAATGCGAGTACATTACACCCCAATGTGTCCCTATCACTTTTTCAAGTTCACGGGCCACATTTAGATAAACAGCAATAGCGCTGCAATCCGTTCAGCAAGCCATTTAAGTACCACTTTCTTCCCGCTTTTAAGGGTTAGACCCCCCGCGGCTAGTTCATTAAATCCGGCCCGTTGAATTTGATACTCGGATTAGGTACATTACATCACAATGTGTCCCTATCACGTTTTCAAGTTCACGGGCCACATTTAGATAAACAGCAATAGCGCTGCAATCCGTTCAGCAAGCCTTTTTATGTACCCCTTTCTTCCCACTTTTGAAGGGTTAGACCCCCTGCGGCTCGTTCATTAAATCCGGCCCGTTGAATTTGATAATCGCATTAGGTACATTACACCCCAATGTGTCCCAGTCACTTTTTCAAGTTCACGGGCCATATTTCGATAAACGGCAGAAACCGCTACAACCCGTCCATCAAGTTTTTTTTTTCCAGGCAATCGATGCCCGAATCGAGGGCTAGCTTCACCGGTGCTTGATTAGACCCCCTTTGGCTCGTTCCTTAAATCAGGCCCGTTAGATTTGACACTTGCATTAAGTTCTCTAGATCTCAACGTATCCTAATTAGTATTCTAAGTTCACGGGCCACATTTAGATAAACAGCAATAGCGTTGCAACCCGTTCAGTAAGCCTTTTTATGTACCCTTTTCTTTCCGCTTTTGAAAAGTTAGACCCCCCCCCCCCCCCCGCGGCTCGTTAATTAAATCCGGCCCGTTGAATTTGATACTCGCATTATGTACAGTAGAACCCATTGTGTCCTTATCACTTTTTCACGTTCACGGGCCACATTTAGAAAAACGTCAAATAGCGCTGCAATCTGTTGAACAAAATCCAATCAACGGCCGAATCGAGGGCTAGTGTCCCTTGTTAGTAGTCACTATTATTTTATGCCGAATTCGTGATATTATGTCCTTTCCGACATTATTTGCAAGTAAATATCTTCTTGTTGAGTGATTTGGTACTAGTTGATCATTGTATTGCCTTTTATATTCGTTATAAGAGAGCTGGCATAGATTCTAGGTTTTTTCGAATCGGTAATTGAATTGGTTGCTATGTTCTGTCTATTCCCTCTAATCGAAGGCTGAATCGGCGGCAAAATCCAATCGAGGGCTGGATCGAAGGCTGTGAATCGAAGGCCGAATCGAGGGCTAGCTTCAGGTTGGTAGATAATCACGTACTGCTTAGACCTCAAGAAGATTCACGGCTAAACTCAGCCAAATTAAAAACATGGGGAAATGTCAGGCTGGATGCCATCCTGATTACTTTACATCAGTTCCAATAGTCTATCCACCAACTATTAACTACCGCAGCAGATGTAAACTAACCAGGATGGCACCCAGCCTAGGGAAATGTTCCAAGTGTGGTGGATTTCCAGAACATATGGAATGGTAATCCTGACTCATCCCCCTGTATATTTTTCCTGGTGATGTCAGAGGTCCTGCTGGCAGGGCTGTTACACACCACAGAAGAATGCTCCTCCTCCTGGGGAATGCCTTGGGTGGGGAAGCCTGTGGAATATGCTGGGTCAAGTCCAGGGCAGCAGCAGGAAAGGGGGACGTCCTTTTCATGATGGATAGTCCAAACTTCCTGTGCCAAAGATAGTTACAAGGAAGGGTTCTATCAGGGATTTGAGATTGATTCTGATCACCAAAAATATATTTATATATCTATTAATCCAAAGAGCCCTGTACCTCTGAGTCCTTGCACTAGATTTAATCTATTTTGCCATAATCACTGGACTTACCTGGAAGGAACAAGTACCGGGTATGACTCAATAGGGAGACATCCCTCAGGTTAAGTAAAAAGAATTGATAGAAACCCCTTTCACATCCTCCGCCTAGATCCAAACCTTCCCGTTTCCATGGCGCCAGTGACGATCATCAGGGTTGTTGCTTGTGAGGTCATCAGCACATGACAACAGCTCCGAAACACCTGTTTTATTTTAGGATGGACAAAGTTCAAGGGAACCACTTTTTTCCACAAATAGACTTGACGTGAAAGAGAGGAAGAGTGTGTGCAAGGGAATGTGGGCACTTCCTTTGCCCAGTGGGTTTGTGGGCTGGCCACATAAGGTTCTAATTTACAGTGCCAGTCACTGTGAAGCAATGTTCACCTTTCTGCCAGGGACAAGACAGGGAACCATTTGTCATCACACTTGTTTACCAGGCACAGCTTCCCTATTTGGAAAGTTTATGTCAAGGGGCAGAGTGTATTCTACAGGGTATAGAATCATCTTCCCACCTGCCTATCATTGTCCCAGATGCAAATCTAACCAGGATGGTAAGTAAACTGTATAATTATCAGCAAGTCAAGAAGGGCATACTGTAATTCAGCTACATTTGATGCTCAATCGTGTGGAAGTACTCTAGCCTGTCTGCTGCTGTCCGTTGGGGAGGGATAGCTTGACCCTGAATCATCCTTTTTTCCTCTTTTTGGTTATCTTACTGCTAAGTGCCTGTTGTCAGGTTTGTACAACTCATCCGTCAATCAAGTTTATGTTTACTTGATCTTTGCTGCAGAGTCGACTTTTTCCAGGCTTACTGTTTGGAAGACAGCTATAGAAAATGTTATCATCTTATACAGATACAGAAAGTGTTATCTTATATGCATACTCACACATGTTATAGTGGTAAAAGATATGAAACCCTGTCACATGTTTGCCAGGTATCCAGGTAGCTAAATACGGACACATGGATGATCAAGACACAGATATGAAGGGAAACAAACTTTCACATCATAGATCTGAGGACGACAAGGATAGCATAGCATGTGAAGTGAAAGTGTGACTATTACATGTCCTACTGTGCTGAATATCAGAACTTCATTAGTCTTCTCCATCATCATCATCATCAGTATTACAAAGACAGTGAAAGTGGTAGGCAGACATAAATCCAACATCCAAAGGACAACTAACTAATCTACGAGACCTAAGTAGACACACCTAAGCACAGTTATCCAGTGTATTCCCAGTTCCAATAGCCTGGTCACCATTCTGCACAGGTTGGCTCAGGGGTGTTTTACAGGGCCCAGTCTGCTAAACATTGGCCAGTTTCTGGCATCCTGTCTTTTTAAACTCTACTCTACTCTACTCTACTCTACTCTACTCTACTCTACTCTACTCTACTCTACTCTACTCTACTCTACTCTACTCTACTCTACTCTACTCTACTCTACTCTACTCTACTCTACTCTACTCTACTCTACTCTACTCTACTCTTTAGCTGGCTGCCATACTGGCCCCTTAGGAATCATCCTGGTAAACCACCCCACCCCTTGTGTGCTGGGCAGGCATCACTCCCTGCACCACAGATGCAGGGAGCTCCCAAACCAGGCTAAGTTCCAAGAACTGCACATTTTTCTGGGGCTCCTCAGGCAGCTGAATAGACTGTGGCCTGGGATATATCTAGTTACCCCCTCCTAATCCAGCTTGCTGCTGGGATGTTTGAAGTTGTGAACATGTTGCTTGAACCTCTCAGGAATCTGAAGGCCAATGAGCATCTCCTAAATCAACTGTGATGACCGTTGGCTTTAAAAGTAAAGGATTTATGTCCTCAGAGGGAATATCTCTCCGGTGAGTAAGAAATCTGTGCTGCTGACTTGGTATTTGCTAGGATATAGGTTTTACTTTTGTTTCCTTTGACCATGCATTAGATCTGGGTCAAGAATTCCAGAACAGAGGTCCTCTCAAGTTTCAACCATGTGGGTCTGTGTGGGCTCATAGGAGACAGGTTTTCTTCATTGTAACAGTCAAAATGTGTTACCAACAACATATCTACTTACTAAGTGGTGCGCAATGGGGAACATTCATCAGTAGAAAGCTTTGCCAGAGACTTAATTTGCCAACTAAGTGTTTGATACAAAGTTTTATTTTATAACTACCCCCTCCTACCATCCATAACCACTGCCTTTGGTATATCCCTGTAGAGAAAGGTTACCAGTGGTCAGGCTAATTCCTGTTCCCACTGAGGTGAAGTACGCTTTTGTCCAGATCTGTGCTCAACCTAGCAATTTTCACTCATTGGTCTCAACGTAATTTTGTCCCAAACTTGCTGCTCCTCCCGGTTATTGTTGCAGATAGGTTGCAGATGTTGTTTTGGGGGAAAGTCCGTCCTCCCCTGGGGCTGTCTGGGTATGGTAGGTTCCAGATGCAGGGTCAGAGTGTTTATTTCCTGCTGAGGCCACCTCGAGGTTGTGGAGGGTTGTGGAGAGTCAAGTGTGTGCTGCCTGCCCAGTGCTGGCATACACCATAGCTGCCTGTGGGTTGGGTTGCTATTTGCCTTGTAGGCAACCAAGTGTTTGGTCTTGTGGACTCAATATCCGGTCACTAATGATGGTGTATAGCATATGATTCAAGATGTTCAAACTTGACCTTCAGCTCAGATGTCTGTGAAGAGTATATATATATATATATATATAATCAATCATTGGATGTGTTGCATTAATGGAGCAGACAGACTAAAAGTCTCAGATGTAAAGTTGTTGCATATATTGTCAGGTTTCATCATTTTTTGTCTATTATTGGGAACAAATGTCCAATGAATGAGAACCTTTCTTTATTAGGAAACATATCAAAGAGTTCAGAAGAACCAAGTACCAATACAGCTGTAACTGTTGTCTAGCAGTTAGGCCAATGGCTGGATGCTTGCTTTAGGGAAAGCATCCACAGGCCGGCAACTACACCTTTGATGTATTTGCTGTTTTGTTGTACCTTGATGTCAATTCATTGGCACAAGAGCCTTCTTCATGTATCAGAATTACTCAAGTCAGGTCATCTCATCAAGCTGTAATGTAAATCTGCTAGCACAACAGTTTTAATCAAAGTGGATCTTTCATTGTGAATTTGCAAGTTTGTTGTTTAATTAACAAAGCAATGTTCAAACAATCTTTTGACTTGATCATGTTGTCTGCCTAAATAATAACACATACAAATTGCTCTTCCAATTTTGCAGGTAGAACT
Source organism: Branchiostoma lanceolatum (assembly GCF_035083965.1). Taxonomy (NCBI): domain Eukaryota; kingdom Metazoa; phylum Chordata; class Leptocardii; order Amphioxiformes; family Branchiostomatidae; genus Branchiostoma; species Branchiostoma lanceolatum. The sequence goes on along the minus strand of NC_089725.1, from coordinate 21,046,233 downwards.
TTCATAACATGTCAGCATATTTACATTGCAGATTGATTAATTACACTGCTTGAGTGACATGGAGTCTTTTGTGTTCAGTGCATGAAGTATGTACGGAAAGCTGCCACTTAAAATGGTACGTGTGTGTGTGTACAAGTGGAGTTATTGACTTGTATGCTATTTCATGTGTCCCTGGCTAAATGTCAAGTAGTTCTTACTGACTGGTACACTGTGAGAGTGTTGATGACTCATTTCTGTGGTCCACTTCCAAACACCTTGTCTGACCACAGATAGCCTGACCATCGACATACCTGTGGTCTGGTTTACCACTGGAGAGTCTGACTTGTACTCTCAAATCAATAAGGAAGGACAGTGCCTGTATAGCCTGGATGCCAGACCCCCAAACTCTGAAATATCTATCGGGGGTCTGGTATCCAGGCTAGTGCCTGTAAGGAACAAGACTTCTCTGCATGCTAAGTTATCCTCTTCCCTCATCCTAGACCCCGTTCATACTAAATCGCGCAAATCGCGAAATCGCCCTGAGTCGCATTCCTTCACACCAGGGGTCAAACGAGCGCGAGTTGTAAAATCGCGTCCAACAGCTTGATAAACGGTGGACGCGTTATTCGATTGTCACCACTCTTACTGTTGTGTTCAATGACCTTCTTGTACTTCATCTTGAGTTTTTTTACCTTTAATAGTGCGGCATTACTTCCATGTTTTCGCGTATTTGGCCAACTCAGGCAGTCGCCACTTCAGCGTACACGCTCTGGTTTCGGTGGGATCCCTTGAGTTTCTTCTGAATCCCCACATCCCCGAAGATGGCCATCAGTACATGCGTTTTCGTCATTCCATACGCCAAAATCGCCGCCAGATTCTGACATATTTCCGCCGCATTCGGCGTAATATTCCAACAATTTAGGAGGTAGATGAACATAGTAAAATGAGCGGAAAGACTGAATTTGCAGATGACCCCTTGACCCATGACCGGGTCAATATGCAAACTAAATCGCCCAACGCGCATCAAGGCGATTTCGAGCGTTCATACTAAGTCGGAATGCAGGCAAATCGCGAGTAAACCACCTCCGGAGGTGGTTTCGCGGAACGCGATTTCGGGCGATTTCAAATGCGATTTGGAGCGTTCATACTAAGCCACATTATCGCGATTTACGCGATTTCGCGATTTACGCGATTTAGTATGAACGGGGTCCTATTGTAGTGTTTGTCAACAGGAAATCTAAATTGTATTTGGAACTTAGCATCATTAAAATCGCTCACCTGTAAAGGTACATAAAGAACAAATAACTGAATGGAATCTGAATTTCCACAAATTGAGGAATAATTACCTATCAGTCAAGTGTTATTATTAGGCTCCCCAGGTGAATGCATGCCCTGTCAATACAGCGAAGGGTTTCCAGACACTTGTCTACACTGTTGACTCAGAACTTAATCATATGCTAATCTAATTTTGTAACTGTTGGTCCTGGATTGAGCTGGAATAGTAGTAAGTGGTTATATTTAGAAACTCCAGATGTTATTACATTACCATACACAACTCCATTGTTTGAAACATAACAATGTGTTTCTCCCACACTAGCCAAACTCCTGTAAAAAATCTAATCAGGCCTATGGCAGGAGTCATCAGACCTCATCAAATCACATCAAGGCAATTACGGACAGTTTCCCTGAAAAGCTGTCCCTGTGGGCCCACTTTTATTTCTCTCCTGGGGAAAATCAATTTAGCATTGGAAATCTTTCATAAAGGTTTTACAGTACAAAAGATTAGCTTCGAGGAAGACAATAAAATTCTATTGTTTTCTTGTTCTTCTTCACAGATGACGAGACAATACGTAAGTCGAGCGAGAGGGTAGCCACAGATCCAGGCCTCATCCCCATCAAAGTGCGTACCATGTTGGGGCAGGGAGGAGGCTTGGTGGTGCCATGATCATGCCATGAGGGAGGAACAACAGGGACTGTGTACCCTAATACCCCTCCTTCCTGCAACATGGTAAGTCTGACAGGGATACAGGCTGTGAACACCAGTCATCAAATCCCATTGTTATGGATATTTGTCAATATTAATTATGTATGAGATGACTGCTTTTCATACACCCGGTTGATTCTTTTTGCTCCCTCCTGAGACAAAATTTTCTGGGAACCTTGCGATTGTAGGTTTCCCCAAATTAGTGTAATTAAGTCTGCCACTAGTGGTAATTTCAATATCAGTGACTACTTTGCAATCAGCAATAATGATTAGTAGATGGTGACTGAAGCGTGATAAACTGGAGAGCAACCAACAGATGTCAGTTGCCAGGTTGTCTGCAAACTGTGATTTTTTACCATGATTTATCCCTTCATTGTTGTTCACTTAATGGTAATTCCAACTAAAGGTGAACTTCTACCAACAAAAGGGTGCTCTTTTTATATAAAAGACTCACAGCTCTAACTAATGATGTTCGGGTCACAAGTGAGCCAACATTTTTGGCACAAAAAGTGCTTTGAATAAGACTAATTTTTGAGCAGATGTGTCAACTCACTTCACTATAATTATGTTCACATTATTTCCAGCAGTTGTCTCCTTTTATATGTGCAACACTTGCTTTTATTCCCCATCTGCAACAATTGAAAATGTATCACAGAAACAAGTTGGGATGTTGTTTTAAAACTTCAAATATCCTTATAACCCTCCCATTAGAGTAAGGCTCTGTAATCAGCTCATGATTATAGGAGGCTGAAACAGACCAAGGACATTATAATGTCCTTGAACAGACCAACTCTCAGACTGACATCTTCTTTATATGATTTTGTTTGTTTACTATTTTTAATCTTTTGCTTATTTGTTTGATTATTATCTTTTATACTTATGCATGTTTTATATTTTTTATTGCACTGGAAGTTCATGTGGGCAATGAGGTTATAGGCCTACAACCTCCATGATGTAGGCTAGGTCTATATAACCTCCTTGCTGTGTTCTGTCATGTTTCCAGGAGAGCATGATGGGGACAGGGCCCAGCAAATCTGTTGGCATCCCAGTCAGTAATGAATCCACCACATCTCCCTGGGGCTAGCAAGCTGCAAATGCCATCAACTGAGCCAGAATCTGCAGCAAAGTAAACAGTTCCCCTTCATAATTAAGTTAGGTGGGCTCTCACCCCCAAATGTTTGTGTTTGTGGAAATAGGAAGGACTTTTTCCACCAGCTCTTCTATCCATAGAATTTCCATAACCGCCAGCTTTACAGCGCCATGATCTGCCCAGCGCCGAGCAGGAATGCACGAAAACATGCACAGATTGTCAATAACTTACAGCCTGCCTCATTTAGATTCATGTCAAGCATACCACATCCCCTCTGAACTCCACTTTGTTGTCAAAACATGTTGGTGAAACATGATTTCTGGGCAGCCCTGAACCCCCCACCCCCAAACAGCACCCAACACTAATCCATCCCTAATTTCTCAGGGCTAGCCCCCCACAGATGATGGGTAATCCTGCCATCATTACAGCTCAGACTTTTGTTGGGGTTGCAAGATTATGACTTAGGGACACGTTTGCCTGGAGGGGCAGGAAGCAAACAGGTACAAAGCCATAACAGATATAATCCATTCTAGATTCCACAGCATATATTATCACTCTTCAGCAGCAGGGTGGACCAACGGACTTCTCATCTATGACTATGAGGGTTTTCGGAAAGTTCAAAAGAACATTGAAAACATAATACCCACAACTTTTCTTGTCAAACTCGCTCTTTGTGTATGTAGCCTTTCCCCTAATTAATATTCCAGGCATTCATCCATTCATCCACCAGGTCATAAGGTATATTTTCAACTTGGAAGTTTTTGGCGTCTGAAATTGTTGGCTGGGAGGGGGCATGGTTCCACAGCCTTGACCACAGATGTCACTTCTGCTTTTTAACAACAGCCCACAACCTGGTTGTTTTCCATTTTGTCAGTATAATATCATTACTGGTGCTCTATTAGCTTTTCATTTGGCTGTTTCTTTATTTACTCTTCTGCTTCATCCTACACAAGGCCTGTTTGTAGCTAGTTTCATGTTACACATTGTGGGTTGGCCAAATGAAAGTGTGTTGCCTGGATGCCAGTGTATTAGGTTAGTCCACCCCCAGACTTGGGAGAGTGTGTGGGCTCTAAGTTAGTGGTGGCAGAGATTATGAGCAGCACTTTCTTTAGGACCCATTAGTGGTGGCAGGACCCGTCCCTCCGTCCATCCCGGATAGAAACTTCAACTTGCTTGTGGGGACGGAGAAAAATTTCACCCCGTATGTCAAAAAAGTCTGAACTTCTTGACATGAAACTCAACGCAAGTCAACATCGTGGGCTCCAAAACCATGAGTGGGATGGAAAAAAATTCAAAACTGCAGACAGCCCTGAATATTCACCTGGATATGACTGATGTTTAACTCAAGAATACAAGTGGACTGTGGGTTGATGTGTCTGCCTTGGTATTTCAAGGCATCTTGTTCACAAGAGGCTGGAAAACATTCAGAGGAAATTCAACAAGCAAGGATAAGAAAGTTTTCGTTGATAAGGGGAATAATGATCATGGCAGTTATGATTAATGCCAGAGGGTTTATATGAAACGTAGGCTGAAATGTTGGCTATAAATCAGGTAGCAGGTTTGAGACAATGTGAAACACAACCCAGCCAGCCTGCCATTTTCTAAATGAGAGAGATAAGTTAACTGCTAATGAAGATCTGGTTGAGTGGCACATGTTTTTGTACTTCACACTTGTTAAAAATGGAAACAAAGCAAATTCAAAAGTAGCCTAGACAATCAAATGGTTTGTCCCTGAGAAGTTGGAAAGGGACTGTCCATTTGTGCACCACAGCATAAATTCTTGCTAAGTAAGTAGAGTATTATCTGGATAGTTTAGTCTGGAGCCCATAAGTTTGTCACTGGTCATTTATCATCCACCAACCGCTGTATGGTTATGGGGAGAAGTGGTCCTGGTTTATTTTCTCTAAGAGCATTATGAACATAAACCATGACTGTAACATCATCTTAACTAGTTAGGACATATACACATGTACTTCATAAAAATAATTCATTGAAAAATAGAAGTTTCCATATTTTATTTGATGCTGAGTCTCATTCAGCAATTTCTATACATAAGCAGCATTCAACACCAAGTGCAATAGTCTTGAACAACAATCAAATAAGATTAATTGCCAATTATTTTGAACTTTTGCCTATTGGGGCAAAAGCTGCTGGTACTGTCTTACTCTCATACCATTTCTGATCTGATGCCTTACAAATATGATATACAGCTCTAGGTAACTGTTACAAACAGTAGTCTCAAGAGTGCCTCTGGTTCTCCCATATGCACTGAACCTACCACAACTGTGAGATGCCTGTCCTCCCAAGTCCCAGCTCCAGTGACAGCCCATGCTTACAGGCAGATAACACCTGCCATTCTGGCAGTCTACCCACAAAACAACAAAATCCTCCAACCAAACAGGCCACAGTGTTAGCTGCTAGGGAGACCCATAGGGAAGTGTGTCACTGCACTGTTGTGTTGTTTAATAGGACTCATCAGTTGGGAAAGGTGTATATCCTGAAAGAGGCATCAAAGTGCCAAGAAATTGACATATTACTTAATTAAATATATGATGCAATATTACACATGTCAAGAAAACCATACCCTGTAACTGGTCTCATATTTTTAAGGTTTGCTTGTCTTTTGTGATGACTGCAAGCTACCAGTTTTGTTGACCTAAGGGTATTCATCATCATCATCACTGCACCCCTCCCATCCGCAGCCCATCTCAGCAAATTCCCGCTAATAGTATTACACATGTACACTTTGCTGACCAAGCAGCAACTAGCCTGATAGCTTGTAACTTACTCAAGAAACTATACAATTTAGAACTGTGATACGCCATGATGTTTGCATAGCCTCCTTCGCAGACTTCCTAGAACACCGGCATATGTATTTGGGGTGGGGGGGTGGGGGGATGGACGCACACATTCCCCCAATATATACGCCGCCGTTCTAGGAAGTCTGCGAAGGAGGCTAGTTTGCATAGGTTCCACTCTTGAGGCTGGTTTGGGGGGAAAATATCTTTTAACCACTTGTTAGTGAACATGAACTGGTAGATGTTACTGCCATCAGCCAATCATTGTGTGTTTCACTTCACAGGGTAGGCTAGAAGTTTAACAACCAGGCTGAGAAAGTGTCCTCCTTACTGTTTGGATAAAGTTAGCTCTCTGATGGGCACATGTAGGGCAAGTACCCACTCAGGGTTGTTGGTGATAGATGCCAGGTAGTGTAGGCCATGGGAAAGCCTTGAAAGAACATTCTGCAAGAAACACCAGCCTCGAAGCAGTCTGATAGCCTTCAGCATACGTGCTGCAGCAGAAACTTGTGAACTACCAACCACATTCCTGCAACTAAAATACCTTTAATGTAAGGAGGGCATTTCAGGTACCATACTTCTGTTGCTTGAGGAGGTCTTTTTTTTTCTTCAAAAACTTTCTGCAGCTGGTTGTCTGTCTCCAATCCAAGCGTAGATACTACAGAAGCATGGCCCCCTTAGTGCATAGCTGCACAGGGATGAATATAGATAGGTGCACACTTTAGAAGTCATAGTTACAATACGCTGTCAGAGAACATTAAGTACATAAACTTGCATCCCGCTGAGCTGCTGATCACAGACTTGGCTGCCTGCTGCTGAGGTGTTGTTGTCAGTCCACAAGTCCCTATTCACCCAAGCCTGAGAGGGATACTGTGTGAGTGTGTCTCAAGAAGACTGACTAGAATTCTTCCTAAGACATCCCGCCTCAAGTGCACAGATGTGTTCTGCCAACTCTGTATCTGTAACAGTGCACAGTCTATCCTTGTCACTGTCAGTGTGATTTTGGATCCTGTACTTGTTGAGAAACACCCGGTTCCAATTTTCCAAAGCCGTGTAAGGGAAAGCCAGCATAGAGCAGATGAGAAATCCTCCCTGTACGTATGCCGAAATGTTTTTACTCAAATCTCCAGGTTTTTTCTCTCCAGCAGTTCCCAGCTTGTATGTTATGGGTTGTATCAGTGCCGTCAAGGTTAACATGGTTCCTGTACATCACAACATCTCTTTGGATGTGCATCAGTCTTGGCACATTTTTGGGCTGCCTCGTGTTTCACATCGGGCTGGCTGCCGGCTGCCTCCCAGCGCTCTGACATCATCAGTAACCCCTGGAGCCCGACCTCTGCCCTTGTACACTGGCCCACTGCCATGCAAACATCCCTGCTGCTATTTTGACATCCAGGAATAGGCTTAGTCTAGTTGCATAACATGACTCTGCATGGGGGATAATGGAAAATACCAGATGATGATGAAGGAATGTGTCACTGGTGTGGATTCAGCTCATTGCTGTTCAGTCTTTGATACAAGTACATGTATAATAGCCTGAATTCAATCAAGCCTCCTGTGACCGCTCGCCGTCCTGTAATCGGCTCCCATCCCCGGACAGCTGGAGTTTGCGTTATACAGACTACAAGTATAACAACTTTTATGAAGAGGCGAGAGTACCAAATAAATCTAGTCTAGACATATCCAGGAGTCCTACATGTTTTATGGTTGCCTGTATATCACTGTAGGATGTAGGCTATGGCTGCTGCTGCTGGATATGTGCCACCCCTGATGAAGAAGAAACCACCCTGCCAAGCCCAGGATCCATGTGGTCCAGGTTTATCCCAAACAACCCTGATTCCCTCTCTCAACCACTCTCACGAGACACACTGCAGTGTACCTGACCTGACCCAGATGGATTAGAGGGATACAGCATAATAGAAGGCTGTCATAGTTCATCAGACTCAACATATTAATGCAAAATGTGAGAATACCTTGTCCTTAGATGGCTGTTGTACCTTGGACCCCAAGTCCAAAGTGTACAGTAGACAGCAGATGTGTTTGCTTGGACAACTGTGTATGCCAGTAGAAGTCCAGCATTGTGACATTAACTTATCTTTCCTTTATTTCCTCAAGAAGATACCTTCAGATTGATGGGTGAGATTACATTTATGGGGAGAACCAGTAATACAAGTACATGTATCTCAGAATTCCTACCCTATCACTAGTATCCCATTTTCCATTAAAGGAAGGAGACTCTTGGGTCCAGTGTAACTAGCGAACAGTTGGTCTTCTACAGCTGAACAGTGTGACAAAACTGACAAATGTTTTCACTCTTGAACCAAGAAGGCAACCAAGATGAACAAACAAACTTTCAGGCTTGTCTATTGGACCCACCACACATATCAATTCAATAGACGATAAGAATAGGGTGCCTTCCCGATGTGAGTGGATCAAACCTATAGCTATCAGTTTGATCTTAAACAGCTGCTATAAAACTGGTATGTTATGCCTTAAAAGTTTACTGGTTATGCAAAAAACGTAAAGTCAGGTTCCCTTTGCCAAGACTTGCTGCTGCTTGGCACTGTAGCCTCTCCAGATTGGAACCTCTCTTTGGTCACCCTCTGCAGTGAATGCCGGCTCAGAACACAGCATAATGGACCATAATTCCATCCACAGCTCATTCCAGCAGAGTTCCAGGATCACAGCGCATTTATCTTCCAGTGAACCCTGCTCGGAGGTAGGCAGTGACCTCTAGCAGCACCCTGGGATGGACCAATCAGAAGGACATCTTGGAAGGCCTTGCACCTGTCACAGTGAACCCTTGGGGGAATGTTGTAATGAATGAAGCTCTTGCTGAAGAGATCCGTCTGCCAGGGAAAACTACACTGTCTAAAATGCCATTCTTCCAAAGTCAGTGCCCTCATGTACAGGATCTTTGCATATTCTGTAATTATGCAATCATGGTTGTCATGAGTTGTTACCAGAAATAGTGTAACCTCACTTACTTACCATCAGCCTGGCCTTAGCTATAGAGGTCATGATCACATGTTAGATCCATACTTGGAGTGAGGTCAGATGTAAATTTTCATCACGTATTTGCTCAAAATATTAGAGGCAGCCTTTCTGCACTGCCAAACTTAGCACTATCTTTTGACTGAAAACATAGTTTTTCTATAGACTTATTTTTCTTTGCTCAATATTGGCCCCAAGCATAACTCAAAGTAATCTGAAAAGGCTTCTGGCCGTTTTTTCTCCACCCCAGCATGCCCTCTGGGAGAGCCCCAAGATCAATTGTGACCTACCCCTAGAGGTCGTATCTGACCAATCAGAGAAAGGGCAGCTAGCAGACTGTTTGGGTGAAGTTGTTGGCAGTCACGGTGTGGTGGTGAGGAGGCCCACACCTCATTCCAAGGGCTGGCTCCTAAAATTAGGACCTCATGAAGAGAGAAGGGGAGATATGTGAAGGAGCAGTAACTATGGGCTAGGTGTATGTATCCAGAAAGGCAACATGATGTCTGCCAGACTGAGAACTCTCTTCTCTGCTGTTTCTGAACTGCTGCCCCAGGGCTCCAAAGGGGAGGGAATACAGTGACTGGAAGAGCTGATGCCTATTGGAGCAAACTTGTGTTTACCAGAGTGTCCTATACTCTCCAAGCAGAAGTTGGTGGGGAAGATTGTAACCGTTTTATCATATGCCCTGTTGTTTGTCCGCTCTCCCCATGGAGAGCGGACCAAAAACGGGGCATATGATAAAACGGTCACAATCTTTCCCACCAACCTCTGCTTGGATAGTAAGTGTCCTATACAGGCACAACTATGAAGGCTGGGGTATACTGTACATGTACCGTAGTTTGGACACACCGAAGTTGATATTGCATAGTATACTGGTATGTGTACATAGCTCAAGTGTAACATGTATTTTGTAAAAAAAAATATCTGAACATTTGTAGATATATTTTCAATATATTCTCGGGCACAAAGTGATAATTCCCAACAGTTACCTGAGACTTTTGCTATAATGGCATGGGGGATATCTGTTGTAGTACTATAACTACAGGTAACATTACTTTTAGTCTATCTAGTTTAGTTCTGTCTCGATTCCCTTGGTAGGCATTTGTCAATGTCTGCAAAACCCTCATCCTGCTTGCACTTATTCTGCTAATCATGTTTTACATTGAATGGCAGTTGAAGAAAGCAGATCTCCTGTGCAAATAAATTGACTTGGGTTTCTCCCCTCCAGACAGTACAGAGTATTTAGCCCAACAGACAGGGAACAAAGGAATGCCAATGAAGTATTGTCAATGCCAGTTCAAGAACAGACTAAATCTGTTGGGAGAAAGCAAATGTGTGATGATAATTAGATAAGAGGCTGTTTGTGCTGGCCTTTCAGCAGAGTCATATTCCTTTGAAGCTAGGGTGCTCGGAGGCCGTTAAGGGCAACTGATCGATATGTTTGCCTTGCCTCTTTACACGTAGTCCTTCTTCACGCCCCACCCACACACACACTTCCAAGTTCTCTCTGTGGTTGGGGAAGAGAAGTCCAGGACAACCACTAAGTATGTTAAGAACTGAGGCTCTGGTACGGACCCGCCCTGCTGCTGTACAGTCCTCCCTCTTACCCTGGCCACAAAGGTGCCAGGCAGGCTTTTGTGGTTACATGCCCCTTGCTAGCTCCAATAGCACCAACAAGTCTCCCTGATCAGACAGATTTGTTCACATGTGCAGTAAGTGTTTACTCTAAGAGCTGCTGGCTTCTCTGTGGGTCTCTTTAAATACAAAATGGTCCGGGTGAGCACCGGTGGAGCTTTTGTCATCCAAGCACCAAAGCTGTTTTTGTAGAAAAGTTAACCAATATTCGCCATTGTCCCCTGACCAAAAGAGGCCTGTTTTTATCTTTTCATCTGGCTGATAAAAGAGGGAATTGTGTACATAGGCTATAATAACTCACTTATGACTCCTGCCATTGTGTGCCATTGTGGTGCATGTTTTACCAGGTCCGACTTGCTCAAACATTACGTGGGGCAGTGAGCAATGGCAAACATCACCTGTTGGGTGTAATGGCATTTTTGATAAAGCTGGTGTGTGCACATATCCACCTTATTGATTGGTGTCGTGCTGACGCAGTCTTGTGTCTACCCAACTAAATCGTAGAAAACCTGGCCTATATTCCCTTCCTTTACGTGCCAATGTTGGCAAACACAGAAATGGTATGTTTTTGTCTCTTACGCCAAGGTGTTGGGACTGTGTTTGCATGGCCACACAGTAAGGGTATTTTTTCAAAAGGAATTTCCAGTCAGTTGAACAAGAAGGATTTGTTGTCATTAGTTTCAAATACTTAAATCACTAAACCCTGAAAATGTATGAAATCATATATTCACAAATGTTCACAAAAAGCAGGATCAACATTTCTCCGAATGATCGACCTGACCTTGAGTTGAACTTGGGTAGGCTGTAGGAGTGATATATAAGGACTTTGTTGGCTGTAAAGCAATCCTGGCTTTACAACGTGTGTCTGAACCTCTATGGCTGTTATATAATGGCCATGTGGGGAGAGTCATAACCATTTCATGCTGTTAAGGTCATTGACTTCTTTTTTCTTCCATATCTGTACTTAATTTGTAATGCAGAAGTTCTTATCTTGTTTTCCTTTTCTTGTAGGGTCCCTGCAACTGGAGAAAAACATGCTTCCATCAGGAAGCCCTCTTCACTCCAAGCACCAACAGCGGAGGTGTTGTAGGGCTAACAGACACAAGTGCCTCAGTTCTCTGGATGCCATCACCAATGTGCTGTTTGGGGGCAGACCATGGAGAGGCCGACTGATGCTGAGGTTTTTAAACTTGCCACTCTGATCTCAAGAGACAACTGACACATCCCTCAGCTTCAATACGTGATTTAAAAATGTTCCTCAACTATTTTTAACATGTTTGTTAGGCTGGGTGTGTTTTTGAGCCAGTTTCACCCCAGTTGACCTGTATAAGTGACATCGAAGCGTCTGTTTGACCAAGGAGGTTAAATATACGACTAGGGCAGGGTGTGATAAGTTCCTAACTGAAATGGCTGTTACCATGGTTACCTTATCCAAAGGTTCTCAACCTGTGGTCAGTTGACTTGTTCAATGTGGGACCAAATACTGAAATGAAAAATATTGTATAAAGAGCTGTATATATTTGTTCAAACTACCTCAATAAAAACACTTATGAAGTGGTTCCCTTGACAGAAGCCTCTGTGTGTCCAGTGCTGGGGAGAATGACGGTTAAGTGACCCCCAGAATTCCGAACATATTACAGAGTGTGTTTCACCACCTCCCAGAAAACCTTGTCCAGTGTAAGCCCTTGGGTGTTGATCAAACATAGGGGGATGAGAGAAGAGATTATCTGTCTTGCTGCGGTTACAGCACATAACAGTCCCACAGACACACTGATGCCTGTCACCTGAGATACTAGGACACGGCAAATGGACCCCAACGAACATGTCCTCCAAAGGTACGAACAGGTAACATCAACATAGTGATAAACACTGCACAATGAGGCCAACTAATCTCCTTCCTCTGAAATACCTCACAAAATAATATTGGATTTCCTGTTTGGAAGGGTGTATGATTTCATACTTGCCAAAGGGTACCTGGTTGGGCCTGATTAGAATGAGAATGGGGGGCTCGGTTCACAATGGGCTTACAGGTTATGGGGTCTAAGTAAATGCCAAGATTTTGTGCTGGCCTTTTCATTGGCACTCATACGTTCTGTTAATGGACAGAACGACTCAGTCGGATTGAATGTCCTGTGGGCTTTTTCGAAAAACAAGGCAGGGGTGTTGAGGGGCTAGGTTTACACAATTGCAAAGAAATACTGGTCAACCTATGAATAGCGGCATTTAGTCCCGACTACCAAAGAAAAATGAGTCAGGGCCACTGCAGACAAGTGAATGAATGAGTGCTTTAACTGCCTGGCTATACAGCACAACCAAAGGCTTAATTCTCCCTGCTTACTAAACTGTTACAGCCAAGATTACTGTAATCTTGCCGATTTTTGGTGATTTTTGTTGTGGACCACTTTCATTACAAGGTCCTTATAACCTAGTCTGTTTGCGACAGGAAATGTCTATATGTGTTATGTATACACGCTTGGAATTAAAGCATCTGACTCACCACCAGCATCGCTGTGTTTGTAGTCACAGTCACAGCTTTGGTACCAGCATCAGGAAGGCAAACTTGGTACTCATTTAACCCAACACCTCCCCCCCCCAAAAAAAACACAAACACATTATACCTACTGGTGTAATATCATTGAAAGGGAGAATTTGAGAGTCATGGATGATCAGATGTATCAGGATGCATATTAGAGCTGCTCCTGCAGGGAAGCATGAAAGCATATTAGGAATCAAAATAAACCCAGACTTGTAGTACATGTACAATGTTACAGGAAACCTAAAATAGGGACTTCCAATGTAACATCTTCAATTGAGTTGAATAGTTTGTTACAAGTCAAAAGTAGAGATTTTACCAAACCCCACAATATGAAGGGAATGGACCCTTGGTCATCTGTTGACATCCTCCACATAACCATCTCGTCTTCCATGCTGTGTTTTTCACTCTGTAATTCACTCTCCAATGCCTGACAATAGAGAGGGACCTACACTTTAAAAACTACAATTTTGAGCAGTGGGATGGATTTATGAAAAGCTGTGATTAGTGGAGTAAGTACAAATCATTTGGGTGTTTTTCAGTCTTACAAATGTGAACATTGTTCGCAAGTTGTCGAACCTTCTGCTGTTGTTCTGCTATTCATTGTTGCATCTGTAGCTCTGCATTATTCGGCAGGGGTCCTCATCTAGCTCCAGCATTGTGATGTGGAAATATGAATTGCAGATATGGTAGGAACCAGGGGTTTTGTAGAGTCAAGCCGTTTTCAATGAGCATTTCTGAGTGGCTGAGTGGGTCAGGAGTGTTCCCGCCAGAATAATACCTTCCCAGGAGAGGCTGCCAACCCCATAGAGAATTAAGAACCATGCAGATGAATGGATAAATGTCTATGTACAACAACAATGGGCCCTTCAAGCATGCCATTACGATAACAGAGACGGCCTTGTTACACGGAGAAAGAAAACCTGAATTATAATCTGCATCCTCTTGATCATCCGCCGTCTCTGTGCATTAAAATCATATGGAGTAGTGAGGGAAGGACGTCATCTCCGAGAGTATGGAAATTGAATGATGCGGCCTGTCTGCTGGGGCCAAGTGGGGATTGTGTGCCGAGTGTCCTGATGGGTTGAAGTACCAGAACTAATCGCTATGGAAAGGGTTTGCCACGCAGCGCCTCCACCCTATCATTGACATCCTCCGACGTCGGTCTGGGACGGACGGCTGGTGTTATTCTGCTCTGACGTGACCTAAAGAGTCTACAAAACAACTTGGAAACGCCGCCGGGCACGCTAGTTCGACTTGCTTGTTCACTTTGACACTACAGTTTGGGACAACACCCAGAAAAAATATAACATGAAGCCTGAAGGGGTTGACGCAAGGCCTGGGGTTGACGCATATATTAAATCAAGTCGTTTGCTACAACGAGTTCGACTGTATAAGTAACAGTACAATGCACGTTGTTTGCAAAATCACTGGCCAAATTTGTCCATATGAAAGTCATGCCAACCCCAACTTTGTGTACGGAGCAACTGCCGCATAGTAACGAAATGGAACTTGTCTACAGTATTACGTCAGGATTCGATGTTTAATTCACATTTTCTTCACGCAGTCGACTTTTGCGGAAGAAGAACTATTATTAAAAATTGGTGCAACATCTTACAGCACCGTTGTTTGGTTTGCTGGCGTACCCCCACTTTGTGGCGTTTGTCAGTATAATATATCCACCCTCCGTATTTACACTGATAGGTGCATCTACCACAGATTGCAAGAGATGGCCGCTTTCTTGGCATGGTTTGCACTGCAGTATACTGTAAGGCTGAAAAAGAAGAAGGGTTTTCCTCGGACACCGACCACGTCGTTTGGAATGGTACTATCAATGATTTAAACAAATGCGTGTGTGACGAACATTATAGGAGATCACAGTACGGTATGGTACTTCACTCAAGTTGCTGCCACGACTCTGGTTCGCTGTGCCGTTTAACTTGTGCATGAGCTGGCCAGCACATGGCACTCCTGCACTTGGACCACTAACGCTAAATCTAACGTGAAAGTGTCATGAACGAAAGTATGACTTTAGAAACACATCTATTCAAGGGTGTGGAACCTATGATTATGTTTATATAATGTATTGAACGCACACAAGAAGTAGAGTAGAGTTCACGGTCATGTACCATTACCATTAGAACCATATATTTTGGTATCATCCATCCAACGTATATGCTTGTATTCTTTCTGTATATTGATACCAATGGTGATCGTTGGGGTATTTATGCAAAGATAATAGATAAGCAGTATAAATTGTCACACATTTCGATGAGGTTTAAAAACATGCCAGAGATTCCAAATGTAGCTGCTAACTTCCCCGATAACAACCGCACTGCCGTGGTGGCCAGCAAAGCGCCGTTGGACTTGGCCGTCAATTTAAGTAGAGCAGCCAAGTGACTAATGGTCTCGTCTTTAGCTGCTGCGGTCAAGTTTCCCGGCTCCAGTCCAACAACGTAAACACTTCCCAACCTCATACACACTGTGACGTAAGAACCATGTTTGTCTAGTCCCTGTGGCACTACTACAGAAATGACCACGGAACCACCATGGCCACGGACGGACCACTGTCAAGGATAATCATAAAGTGGAGTCGTGCCCTCAAGCCACTTGGTCACTGCTGGTCATTGCTAGCTTGGACCAGCACTGCCAGCTACCTGGCATTCACAAACGCTTGCAAGATCAGTCACACATACCCCAGTCTCTACCACACTGACTACGCCGGCTAAAGTAAAGGGAGAATAATTACCAGGAGAGTTTGGCCACCATAGGTTTTCATTTGCAGGGGAAATGTTAACCTTCCCTTGGACTGACCCTCCTGATCAGTTATTGAACTTTTTTGCCGAATTGTACGATCCGTACCCCGGTATGAAGCCCTGATGGAGGCAACACATGCCCATATGTGCTCGATGAGAGGGTCAATCCGGTGGTTTGAGTTATGAATGATGTTTAGTTGTGCCAAGTTGCCAACAATAAGATAAAGAGCGGTCATTGACTGCCTCTGTCGAGTCTGTGGTTAGCACGTCTTTCTTGGTGGCTGACAGTGACAAGGTCAGCGGCTTGTCGTGATGAACGGTTTGACACCAACTAACGACTGTGTTAACTAGGAATTTCTAGCCATTTCTGGTGCACTGGCCATAGAAGTTAGTTGGTATACTTTTATACTACACTGCCCCCGAAGGAGGAAGGTACCAACTACAAACTGATGAAGTAACCCACAACCTTTTAAGACCCGGGGAACAAAAACACAGCAATCGATCATTGACCACACTGGCTTGCGTCAGGTTCCAAATTTGGTTCGTGAATCGATAGCAGGTACTTCCGCTTGTGCAAGGCGTGCCTCTGACTCTGACTCACCCGCGCGCTGTGTCGTCACCGTCAGGCCCCAAATTAAGACCAGACGCGTGACGCCGCTGGGTTAGGGGGTATGCCCGAACTGACTAAGTAATAGATAGGACCCGGGAACTGTAAGACTATGTATTACAAAAACACATGGGCTCACTTTAGCCGAGATGTTTCCGAGTAGACTAGTAGAAGGCATGTGGCATTTGTAAGTAGGCAAAGTAGGTTAAGAATTTGGCGGGGGAGAAGTTGACAGTGTTGTGTGGTGGAATACGTGAGACGTCACTGCCGGGATTGCCTGGAATGTCCAGTCAGAGTGGTGAGCCACATCCCACGTCACGCCCTCTCGCCCAGCTGATCGGTCAAGTTGTCACTTTGGTGTGATCACTAGTGTATGTGTACAGGCTACCAGACTTTTTCTCACTCACTCTCCTAGTAGTGGAGCAGAAACACTCTCCAAGCAGGGGCTCAGCACCAGCTTGTTTTTGACGTATTTTAGTCGTTTTTGTCGGGCTTTTGCTAGCAAGCGACAAGAATTGAGCCAGCGGTCACTACGGAGGCCGGTACTCAGGCGAGGGCTTTCTATTTTGTAAGGTTCCTTTATGTCGTCAAACCAAACGACATTTTAAAAAACTGACAAAATAGAAAGCCCGACAAACATGCCTAAAAATACGTTTTAAAAAAGCCGGAGCCAAGCCTCTGCTTGTGTCGCTAGAGTGGAACAGAAATACTTCTCATCGGTGTCGTATTTATCAAAATCAGACACACACAAACACACATTCCAAGAAAATAGTGACTTGTGTCGTTACTTACTACTTACTAATGGTGACTTGTGTCGTTAATAAAATTATTTTTGTATATCGATCTTCCTAATTCCTTGAAGTGTTGGTACGTAGTTTCAGTGTAGTAGAAAATAGTCGAGCACTTCCTAGTCTTGTACGTTTATGGAGTTTATTTACAGCGGCTATGACGTGCCTTTTACTCATCACATAGGAGTTTCCCGAAACTGCAGTTACGCAAATTAATTCTGCTCAATGGTGCGTCCACCCCGGTAGTATCATATGCCTGAACTTGAAGGTCAAAGAAGTAAACAATCTGATAATAAACGAGGAGTGGCAAAAAGACTTGTTGGAAACAGCATTTTGCTTTATTTATGTGCAAGTAGCGCACTTTTCCAGTGCACGTCACTCCTGGAACACGCTGGTCCCAGTGCACGGTACCCCGGTGCATGGTTTTCCCAAGTGGTGTTTCCTCGAACGCAGTTCTTTGCCGGGGACGTCACGCGCGGGTAAGATGTCTGGTCCGCTGACCTATGGGAAACCTTATCTGCCGTGACGCATTTCCTGTTTGCCAACCACCGTAGGGTGGGACTCCCCTATCCATTGACCGCAGTGCCCCAGGGCACCTTTTCACGGTGTCTATTGACCACCGAGTACGAGGATGAACTAAAGCGTGTGCAGTGGACCATGTGTATACACTACAGTCTGTATCCAACACCCCGGCGTTTTGACGTCGGGGAAACTTGTCAAAATCTTTCCCCCGCCCCGTCCACGCGCTCAGCCAGGCGAGTCGGACGCCTTACTTGGTAATAAACTACCCAAATACTGTATAGTGTATACAAATATCAACATCGAGACTGAAACATGACGATTGATTGCCACATTAACTTGTGCTCAAGAAACTTATGTGGTTACGTTATGCATACGGGCAAAGTACGGCCGGGACTCTCGTGATCTTCTACTGGTTTTCACGTTTCATCGATTAAAACTTTTCAGTTGCCCTTCACGGGGCAAATATCATGCCTGATAAGTTGTACGGTTTTTACCTCCGTTCTCGCGATTCTTTACACCAACTGTACTTGGAAGACAGTCGCTACCGCAAATCCCATTTTCTCAATTTAGTGCCCACTCTAATATAATCAAGACATGTTTTCTTTAAATGGAGACTGAGTCTTTTATAACAGGCACAATGGGTAAAATAATCTGGTTGCCCACGCGGGAGGTATCACTTTGCAGCCAATGGCTGGCGTGCCATGCCACGAGGTCGGGCGAATGGGGCCCAAGTCGCCCAACTGGTACAGCACCAACTTTTCTCTGCTGTTGCTACCTTATCAGTCTACCCTGAAACTGGGTACACCAAAGTTTGTTTGTGTAGTATAACCAGTCAAGTTGATTCCCTTTGACAGTTGTGGGTGGGTACTAGGGGGAAACAACCCGCGGGCATTGGGTAACTGTCGCTAGCAGGCACACACACACTCTCTCAATCGAGAAACCCTCTTTGGGGTCCAGTTTTCAGCAGAAAAAATATAGTACTTCAACAACACGCCTTGCCTTCTAGTTGTGGTTAGGAGACCGCAAAGACTCCTTGTCTGGACCTGCCCGTACTCAATAGTGTAAGAACCCAGTGAGGCCCTGGTCAAGGTTCGCAGTCCCAACCCTGGTTTGTCCGTTAACACATGTCTAACCTTTATCGTAACATCAAGGAGGTTAAATAGAAAATATGCAACCACAGACATTATATTTCAAGTCAAACGTTTTTTTATTGACAAGATCTCCTGTCAACAACATTCGTATTGCGCATATGCCAGAAATGAGGCACTGAGATGTCCACTTCATGGCTTACTGCCTATGAATGGCGGGCTCCGAGTAGGGAATCATAGCACTTTTACCGGTAAACATAAGCCAAGCCGTGATTGAATTCTTATTAACCACACGTAACTACATATTCCACAAACCTGTCCGTAAGTACAAGAACTGAGTTCAAACTTACAACCAGCAAGAACTTCCGTACTCTTTTTTATAGTGATCTCCAGGTTTTGGCACAACTCTGAAAGTGACAATTTTTTCTTGCACTGATCTACAGTCCTCTCCTGATTATTATGATAAGCTTTCGAGTGGAAAATGCAAGCTACAACCTCGGCGCTCGATTTTTCAATCAGTACAAAAGTTGCAAAATAGGAACCACAACATTACACATATTACCATACACATAGTACACACACTCCAATCCTGTGATTCACAAACAATCATAAATTAAACATAATATAATAAATATCTATCACTCTCATCGTCTCGTACATAACGAGCATAATAAATTTACCAAAAATGCATAACGTTACGTATAAGGTTCAAATAAATAAGTCACATAAGTTAAATAGTTCCAATGATGTGTCGTGCTGTGGTTACAGGACTTAACATACACAAAGTACAAAATTTGTATGCTCTGCATTACAATGGCAAAAGGTTTGATACGAGAGAACCTTTCAACGAAAAAAAGTTGAAGCCTGTAGCCTTTAGTTTGAGCCACTTGGTGACGCAAAGTAACAAACAAATAACAATAAACAACATACATGTTGTCCCCTGATAAATACTTTGATACACGATGGAAAGTATATTAACAGTTCAGTATAAAATATGCCCTTTCCAGTACACAAATTATACAAATGAGCGGTAACAATCACAAATGAACATGAATCAACAGCGTTCAATGTTCTAACATAACCAACCCAATATGATTTAACTAGTCTATATGGAAAGTTTGTGCAAAAAGTTTGTACAAATGACCTGCACGAATCGCGGCCGTCTTTTCAAGGGTCGGACTCGGACAGGCGGGAGAAGCAAGGCAGGCGGTAGTCGGATCCAGTCCGAGCCCCGGAGCCGGTCGTGGCCATGGGTGCGGGTGGGTTGTCGAACGTCTCGCCGATGGGGGACAGGTCACGATCCCCGGCCAGCGAGTCGGGTGGAGACGGCGGTGCGCTGTACAGGCTTCCGTTGCTCTGCATGCTGAAGACATCGGGGGAAGGGGGGCCTCCGAAGGGAGGTGAGGCGCGCTGCATGGGGGAGAGCATCGGATTTGGAATGTCCTGGGCCGAGTACGTGAAAGCGTTAGCGTTCACCGGCAGGGGCGAGAACACGTCGTCGTTGGCGGGAAACGAGAGTCCGGGAGGTGGTGATCGGGAGACCGGACTGGCAGGGGGCGAGTCCTGGATATAGAGGGGCCCAGGCAGACTCACGGAGTGCTGCAGGGGCGGCCTGGGCCGGGAGCTGTTGTTGTGGTGATGGTTGTTCCGCTCGTTGTGATGATGGTCGCGATCGCGGTGAGAGTTGTGCTGGTTCTGACGAGGCGACTGAGAGCCGGACTGGCTCTGCTGGGCCTGGGCGCGCTCCTCGGGGTTGTGTATGAAATGGCACCGCGGTCCGTACGGACAGAATCCGATAGTGTGGAATGTACGGCACAATTCGGTCTTGTACTTAGGGTGTCGGGCTAGGGTCCTGAGTTCGTGCACGCCGTGGGCAAACTGGCACTTGTCACCGTATTTGCAATGTCCGTTCTCTTCGAAGGGGCGGCACAACTCGGTCTTGTATCGGGAGGAGTTTATGTTACTCTTCTTTCCCTCGCCACCGTCACTCTGAAGCCGATCCCGCTTACCATTGCCCTGGTGGTTTTCCTTATTGTTACCGGTAAGGAGTAGCCCACCATCGGGAATGGTAATCAGTGTGTTGCTGTACTTCGAGTTGCCCAGCTCTCGGAGGGTTGGAGACACACTGGACGTTGAGTGCCTTCTCGGAAAGCCCGTAGTCCCTACCGGCGAGCCCACGGCCTTCCTGTCCGGCTTCCACTGCATATTGTTGTTCTTTTGGTTCTGAGGCAAAAGAATACAGATTCAGAGTTACATTCAGTCAAGTTTTAGCGATCAGATTAACGTCACACAACTTTACAGTCCGCGATCCCTGCCACCAGTCTGGGGCCTTGCGCTGATTGCAACAGTTGGTCGCCAACTTCCTGTGCGTTTCGGCTATAAAGTCAGGGAAAACTCTGTTTCGACTAAACATTCAAACGGACTAAAGTTTCTCTTACCTTATACAAAACATCGCCCACATCGTAGAAAGCAGACACGAGTGCGGTGGACATTTTCTCTGTGGACCCCTGATCCGTTCCAGCGGCGGTCATTCACTGCAACTGAAGGTATTTGTTCGCCTTTCCTCCTTTTCAAGTTCTGATTGAGATAAGAGTGTTTGATGGATGACAAGTAGGCGGAGCTTAGCACTATGGCGTCTGACGGGTAACAAAAAGGGTGGAGCTTTGACTACAACATTACAAGAATAGGGGTGCATTTTCTTAAGTTTTGTGATACAAAGGTTTACAACGCAAAATATTGATCTTAGTAAGGTTTTTAGTCAAGTTAACTTATAAACAGATGTTATTAAATGCTTTTGGTTAGTTTTATTTATTGTTTGGAACTTAAAAAAGACGAGTCCATAAATAAATAAAAACTTTGTCCCCTTTGCTATCGAGCATTCCAAACTATGGTGACCCTGTCTGGGCTGCGTGTCACCATGACGACATAATTGCCACCCAGGGGGCCTCACAATGTTGCAAACTGCAATTTGCATATTGTTTGTGTAGGGAAGTTCATGTAGCAACTTTGGAGATCCAGACAGACCCAATGTAGCGGTCTGCGAACGGCTAACACATAGTTCGATTATTTTCGCGGGTTTTGTGTGCAGCGGGGCTGTGTGAAGGAATTTGTTGGCTTGAATAACTGAACATGCGAGTGCCCTGCCTGTACACATAGCGACCTCCACGCCCCACTTCCAGTGGAGGTTTAAATTTACACTGTGACGTCAGGCTCAGAGCCTATCGGGGTGCTGCAAGGGGTTGATCCTCCCCAGACAAAGTAAAGTGTCAAGTAGTACGCACCATATTTGGCGTACACCATAATGGCCAAAACAAAAGGACGGCATTAGCATACACTCTGTTTGTCTATCACCTCTGTTCTGCACAAAACCCTGTTTTGTTTTCGGATCTGTTATCCCATTCATAAGAGGGATCCATAGTGCCAAAAGAAATATGTTTGACACTCTGAAACAGACAAACCAGCTTGTTCCAGTACCTTAGACTGTAGACCGACAAAGTCAATATTCCGTGGTTAAAACGTTAACTAGTGGACATATACACATATTTATGTCGGCAATATACCTTTATGTTAACGTCACACATAATCTCCCACATTTGATTTGTTGTGTTGTTCATCGTCACTCGTCAGATTGATTGAAGTCATGGCTGCAATATCGTAGCCTACCATAGTGGGCCAAAGTTTGAAAAAGTGCTTTTGTGCATCAATGTGTGTCTCAACGTGTTCTAGAGCCAGTAAAGGTGTTAAATTTTCACTTTCTAATTGACGTACTGGTGTGAGATTGCATGGCAAACGATTGTTTTGATTAACGCCCGCACGGTAAACATCTTTTGTTCTTGTGCTGAATAGGTGTTGTGAGTGAAACAAAAGGTGTGCTTAGTCTCCAGACAGGCTTTTGCAGCGTTGTTGACCCCCTCTTTTTCTCGGACTGAAGGCAAGGGCGCTACGTGAGCAACCAGAGTAAAGTGCATTGTTCAAACATCCTCTTGACGCCCGCGGCACGGTGTTGAAGTCACAACTTTTATGGCTGGTTAGTCGGTGGACTTCTCAGCTTGGAGGCCCACTGTCTACTGCTAGCCTCGGCTCAACGGGTGACTGAAATACCATTTTATCGGCCCAAGTCCTATTTGGCAAGGACTCTTTTTTTCTGTAACAGCCTATCTTTACATTCGGCCTTTCTAATTTGCCGGCATGAGCGGAAACTAATCCCGCAAAAATTCCCGGGCTTGCGCTAATGAACTGGGCGGGCGGTCAGCACTACCAACACCGTAGAGATAACGGGGAGCTCACGATGGTATGGTTGCCAGACTAGCTTTCTACATAACAAGGGCCAATCCTACCCGAGTCCCCTCGACCAAAGATTTCATTGATTTGACGCTGAATCTAATATCATAGCACGCACAAACTTGAATTAATGATAAAGAATCAAACAGGGTGAGCCCGCTCGGCTCACGCCAGGCCTCATCCCTGGTACCCTGTTGTTCCATCGGACGACGCACTGGACGTTCCCAGCACAAAAATTTACAAATGTTTACAATTTTGGATCATCTCAGATAAATACTAATACGTAGATTGTTGCCAATGACTTTTTACTGCCTAATGCACCAAGTGTAAATTTGTATCGGTATATATAAATAAAATAAAAACTATTCATTATCTCGAACCACGTTTGTTCCAGTGTGGTCTCAGTTGTTTCTGAAGTTGTAAAGTTGACGTTGTAAAGTTATACTTTGATAGTACAGTATTTTTTTTTTTCACCAACATTTGGTTTCTCAAATCTGGTCCGCCACCACCTGAAACTGTTGGGTCCCATGGGTGTCTGGAATTTTCCCTCCTCCATCGTGGTTGATTGACAGCGCGGTTGGAAAATCCCTCTTCAGCAACGTGACGTCACCAAATGTGACGTCAGTCAAGACTCATTCACCTTTGCGAGACAAACACCACACACTACGAAGCCACGTCCTGTACACAATGTGTAAAACGCAGAGGAAAAGAAAATGTATTAGTTTCCCAGTTTAGAAAAACAACCTAAAGTGGACCTCTGGTATGGTATCAAATGCTGTTTTCTGCCCTATTTGAGTGATATCTA
Source organism: Branchiostoma lanceolatum (assembly GCF_035083965.1). Classification (NCBI taxonomy): domain Eukaryota; kingdom Metazoa; phylum Chordata; class Leptocardii; order Amphioxiformes; family Branchiostomatidae; genus Branchiostoma; species Branchiostoma lanceolatum. The sequence goes on along the minus strand of NC_089725.1, from coordinate 21,022,373 downwards.
CGTCACGCACGTATGGTAGTCAATGCTGTTTGAGTTTTGTGTTTGTGTCCCGATTTGACGCATTTGCAAATGAGTCTTCACTAAGTAAACGTATGCTGACGCATTGGAAAACAGTTCGGAACCAATCAAAACCGTTCATAATTTGTCAAAGCCATCGAGAGTAACCGTTACCGTTCATTTTTCTATCAACGTTACCTTGAGCTTACAACATCATCCGTGTAAGACTCTACATAACGTTACATGCATTTCCTTGATGACTTACATTTTGTGTATAACGTGTAGATCTATATTGCGTCATTTATAACGGGCCCGACTGGTCTATCATATCAAGGAGGTCAGGTCTATATAACCTCCTTGATCATATATAACATAAAGCCCCAGCACGGATGGTGATCTTGTTTACTTGTACTTGTAGCAGTTCTTGTAACGTTATCGGCAGTGGGTCATTGACCTCGGTACCTTGGACATTTTTATACAGGGAAGTCCTTGGTTTAACAACTCATAATTGATTGTTCGATATGATTGTCTTCCAATATTAGGTCGTGGTGTTGCTACAACGTTACAGATCAGTTGGACATAACGTTGCAGATCAAGGAGGCTATGAATTGAACCTCGGTACAGGAACGACGGGACGTCGTCTATTGCTTGGTCGGTCAAATGGACACTATCCAAATTTACTGGCCCTCCCAGCGTTACCATATGTTGGAAGATGTTACTGGGTCCTCACAAAACGGCGCGAAAAACCGCCCCGTAAGGAGACACAGGTCGTCTCGGGCGTCATCCCTGACCACAGAGCGAGTGTTGACTCCGCTCACCCCCCACACCCTCGGTCCGTCACCCAACGTGTTGACAGCTCTGGTCAGCATGTGGTCAGTTTAGGGTCTGTTTGTAAATATCACCATTAGCGGTGTGCTGAGACGCACTCCGCCTTTTACAACCCCATGTCAGGGGCGGGACGGCTTCGCGCGAACTCACTATTTAGAATAGCACCCATGTGTCACTCGGTGGACCTGAACAATGAAAAACATTGTTATCAATTTTTTCAGTAAACATCTCGTGTCATGATGCACGTGTCAGAATGCACACACTTCTCGGAAAGAAGGAAGTTTCCGCAAGATGATAATTGAAGATAGTAGAAGATTAGAAGTCCACCGGATGCAACTTTTGGTCAGACAAGGTTATAGCTAATATTCGGGCGTATCTTTGTACATTTTAGCCTGTTTGTGGTCCTGTTTTTCTCAAACTATGGGCGAAGTTAACGGTAGTAAACTTCCTTGGTAGTGCCAATAGCGTTTGCAAAGTCGAAAGTGTCATATTGACTTCAGTTCAGATACTCCTTGGACCAATTTCAAAGCATATGGTCATTTACAAACTTTGTCTGTTCCTTCTCATAATCACCTGAGCTCTACAGCCATTTCTGTTACATCTCAAATATGTAGCTAGATTTTGTAGGACATGCGCTTTGGCGCCAGGGGTTGTCACAAACTGACACACGCATCTGTAGCACTGTGCAGGTTCGATCCCCCACCGAGCCCCGAAGGTGTGTGGGCCGCCCTCTGACAGGTGAGACCCTGTGGCAGGTTACGGGCCATCAAACCACACAATGCCGACCGCGTCGCTTCGGTCGCGACGGTCATGTCTCACTGCGCCTCCATCGTGTAGACTCACTATCAACATTTACTGCAGTTTGTATGTGCATACGTGACAATGAAACCACATCACGGCAGGAAAGGGAACAACAACACTGTGCGGTGGTACCATGGCGGAGGCACTTTTCAGCCTCGAAAGATTGTGCCCTGATCTTCGGGTCGTAATTGCAGGTAGTCCTACCTTAAAAAATCCATCGGGCCGTAAAAATTGACCCTTGTGTGTCGCTCCCATTCATTCAAACACAGAATACGACAGGAAACCCTCTGGCCATAGAGTTGTCAGCGGATTGTTCGGAACAATCGCTGCACGAGGGGTAATGGGATAATTAGTGGTGAAGGGGGTGCGGCCCGGCTTTCATTGTCGCGGATGGGAAAATAGGATGAGGTAATGCTTCTGAAAACAGGAACACCTGGAGGCGGGATTCCGACAGGTCACAGCGACGTTGCCTGTGTAAAGAAACGTTCTTTTGAAGCCCAGGCCAGGTCGGCGCCCCCGTTCTAAAACGTCAAGGAAACTTCCTTGTATACCGGATGTGAGCAGAGATAGGACGTGCAACAGGTAAACCGGAAACGTGACGCAATACCCAACGGAAACCTTCGTCAAAGTAACTGCCCGTGCTTGTCCTTGAATTGCGCAATCTGTACCTGCCATTTCATTCAAACATTCTGGCCAATTTCTAGGACATGTTACTAGAAATTCGGAGTAACCTCTCACCGTTGTATTGCAGATGGTAAATCGGTATCTTATTGGATGACTTTCAAATAAATGAGAAGAAACTGGAATGAAGGAAAAGATCAGACACCACCTTATTAGCGTCTAATGAGGAATGATTTTCAATCGGCTCATTATCTGCAGTGAACCCACTTACGATTCCTATTCATACAACCACCGTTCGACGATCTTTGCCTCTGAACAATTACACAGCCGATGGCAATAACCGTGTGAAGCAATTAGTGCCCACAGATTAGAACATCGCAATGAGTTAAAGTAAAATCGTTCAAGTGAGGGATGTCCTTCGCGAAGTATTAAAGTGCTGTGGTTAGTCCGAACCTACTGTACTGGTCGGACCATGTTATCAGTCAATCAACCAGAACTGTGGTCTCGCTGAGCACTGCTCGTGTTTTGACAATGGGGCAAAATTATGGGTTGTCAAAGGTGGGCGAACGTGGTTTGTGTCTACTACAAGGGACAGAATGTATGAAAAGTAGCCCAGCAACCTGCTATTTTACATCAAGAATAGCCCCAGCTGTTTCTTAACCCCCAAATTACCGCATAGCACGGGTAGTCATTAGTCGTTTTCTGATAGACATTTCCTATAAAATCGGCTGTAGTGTGACAAATTTACGACCACTCGTGCAAGGTTTCCTACAGTACTTTCAACAGCGCCATCTAACGGACCATCTCAAAATGCATACCGGAAAAAAGTATATGATGACAAGCTGACACACACCCTACTGGTAAAGAACAAGACTACACTTGTATCTTCCTATATTCAAGAAGTACTTCTATAAAGAGACTGTAATGTTCAATGCATTGATTTATTGTTTTAAAAAGTGCTCCATGCAAACCAGGCACTGGATAAATCCCCAAAAGAATGTTAAATATGCATTCTTCATAAATTAGTTCCAACATTGAGCTTTTTTTATTATTGAAACAGAAATACAACATTTTACAATAAGAAAGAAGTTCAATATGCAAAATAAAATGTCTTGGCAACATATGATAACCTCTGTACAAAAATGCTAAAATATTCCTTTTAAACATTCCACAACTGAGTAAAACATGTTTGGGATCAACTTATTAAACATCTCTGATCTGTACCTACACCAAAATGGCTACCATAAATAAATGATGATACTCTGACCAATAGATACAGCCTATAACTGTGTGAAATACATTGATATGAGCTGGAGCATAAGTCAAGAAGACAGCACTTGGCTGGACTCTGTATTTGACATACGTAAAGTGCTCCTTTTTCCTCACACAAAGAAAAGATGTATGGTGTCTATGCCTATAACATACTTACATGTCTTTCCTGTATTCCAGTAAGTACATAGTCTATGTACTACAAACCACCAGCCACACAAAGGCTGTTGAGCAATATGCAAGGAGTAAAATCTAACAACACTTGCTTCAGTGGACTGTATACATGCCTGCAAGGAGCTGTATTGCACTTTGCCTCAAGAAAGTACTGTATGCATGATCATCAGAGGAGATGCAGCTATTAAGCTGTTACCGGTAACTATCTAATTCTAGTTATGGTGTCACACATGATGACAACATGAGTTCTATGGGTATCTAGAGGTCCACATTCTCAGTTCATGTCATCCATTTTTGTTCATAATACTGTCACAGTTAGGACTGCTATATCCCTGTCCTCTCTCTGTACATCTTAACATTCTCCCTGCTGAGGGTCATCCATCCATTAACTTTACATTACTTACAGTATAAGTCAGCAGGGAGAAGGTTAAAGTGACGACGACATTAAATTCCACCTTGTGCTGACATCTGAATCCCACCAGTTATATTTTATCAGCACACTGTTAAAGTCTACTATTTATGCTAATGTTCTTCAAGTTACATGTAACATATTGTGAAGTCTAATTAGATGTACTGGTATTTGCACACTATAACAGATGAGGTATCACCACCAGGAGTGTTTAGCCAGTGTACTATACTGTGTCTGTCTTACACCTCAAAACACACATTGTACAAACAGAATCTTATGTTGTGGATCCTAAAATTGTTCTCACTGTACGGTCATGACATCCTAGTAGAATGCTAGATGACAAAATCTAAAAATCAGCTCTTTCTTGCATTTTCTTTTACATGATGCTTCTAAAAACAGTCAAAGTTGAAGAGTTGGGAAGAAGTTGGATAACAAAATTAACCATTTCACTCAACAACAAACAAACAAACGATGCATGGTCTTCTAATTGATCTGAAGTCAAGGGTCCTGTACCAGTGGATTCTACTACAAGATCCTGGTATGATGCTGTCGTACTGCTCTCATTTTAAAGACATACTGGTGAGATGTCCTGGATGTACAATTTAGAATCACTTCCAACATATTGACAGTGCCAAAAATTACAGGTTTTGCAGGAAACCTTTGATAGTTGACTTAATTCAACTTTCCTTAGTGGCAATGTTGACTGCCTCCCTACACGTAGAAGGAGGTGCCAACAACGCCATGTTTGTTTTTGATCTGTGGCCACTCCTTGCTCTCCATGTCCCACACCTTAGGTTTCTGCTGCGGAGACGTAGGTGTTCGGGTCAGCGTGCTGGACTTCCCATTGCAGGTCAGGCCCTGCTGCCGCACAATGGTGTTGATGAAGCTGGCAATCAGCAGGGTGATCTCCAGGATCTAACAATAAAGACATGAGTTAAATCTTTTTGCTTGGACATGAGGATGAGTTATGCTGCCTGGTACTTACAGTAAACCACAATTGCATGAACAGCAGCTTTGGTTAGAACTGTAACTTCACAAACATATCTTAAGAGTATCAATTGATTACAGCTGCCAGAGATCAGTAGAAACTTTTAGGAATACATGTGTATCCTAAAAAGGTTTACCTGTCAATATCGCATGGGTTCTCATTGAGTATTCAAATGAGAATTTGAAACATTCTGAGTGGGTTGTCTTTGTAAATTTTGTAGTTAGTCCTTGTTTGTTTACCTTAGGTTTGGACATGTTGAAGAGGAATTTCTCAGTGCCTATCTCCTGCTGCTGCTGCATGGGTCTGTCCACTGCCTGGTGCACCACCAACATGAAGTCCTGCTTACAGCCACCAAACGTCACCACAGACTTGTAGTTGTAGGTCACCAACAGGCGCTGGAGATGAACATGAAGCAGTCAGTAACAGGGAAACATCTTTAGTAAGAGTTCCGTTAAGCTTATGGAGTGTGCACAATTGCAAATTTTGATCGTGCTGCATGTGTATGACCTCCAGTAATGATCATTTCTGTATGGTTTACCCTGGGGCTAGCCATCTGAGCACATCCAGGTAGCCTTGCTGAAAAAATCACAGCATACACATTGGGGGCTAAGCTTGATGAGCTGAGCTGGATTGTAGAGGAGGCTGGCGGTTGTTGAGAGGAAACCAGCCTTCGCTGATACATCATATGTATGCTTATTTCATCGCACCCATGTTGCATCAGTATATCGTCATAGATACTGGTCTTCAATCCAGTTACCTGAATAGTACATGTACCTCAATTTCAGTTTCAAGCATCTGCAAAGGGGTTTTAAAAACAGAACAGAAACGGAGACTGCAATTGATTGTAGTGCAGAGGAGTTAGACTACATCACCACAGCTGGGCTTCCAGCCTACTGTTTTTAATAGAGTTTCTAAGAAGGACCTTCTAGTAACCAATTATAGCTACCGGTTCTTGGAAGAGCCATGCAAGGCCATGTTGTATATCAAGTTTAATTAGTTCAAATCTTTTGTGATCAGAACAGATTCCATCTGATGAGAGGCCCAGGTATCCCAACATTCCTGGCCAGTGAGGACATTCTCTCCTGATCAAAGATTATTTGACTCTCCCCATGTGCACTTGGCCCATTTAGTACCCTGGTTTGAATCCCAGAAATTTACAGGATAGGACAAATTGTGATGATAAACATTTTCTAGATGAAATAGTTCCCTGGGCCTCAGATACAAGTCAAACACTGACTCCTAAATTGTACGTCACAGATCCAACATATCCTTGACCTGGACACTGGATTTTGGAGATTGCAAGAGGGAAATGCAACAATCCCACAGAATATATCAGGCCAAAATCAAAGGTAATCCCAACATTTTACTAGCAAAGTGTATCAAGTTTTGTTTGGTCCCACATGATGCCTCCCAGAGAGTCAGGGCCATAAAGTGAGCAGATTTATTTCATGTGGTCAGCAGACTCAGCACTACTTCTCCAGCAACTAGGCTGTTTGATACACAGGGCAGACAACCTGGGGATAGGAGGGGAACCCTTTCCAACCTGTCTGGAAGGAGGGTCAAATAACATTGGGCTGGGCCAGACAGCTGTATATCAGGCCTGAGGCTGACATTTTGTGGTATATTCCTGGCAGCCACATCAGCTAACAGGCATGAACAAGTTCCAGCAGGAATAGGGAAGGCTTCTATTTCCATTTCAGATGTGTTGTGTCATATATAAAAATAGGCCAAATAACGACTTATGATCCATGGATATGGCAGATGTCCTATGATATAATTCAGGTCATCAGACAGCTAGCATCTGTCTATACAAGGCTTTGGCAAGGGCCCACATGATGCACGAAAACCACATACAACACCTTGATGGTGTTTAGTACACAGTAATGTGATACCTGAAAAGCACAACCTGATACACTTGTTATTGCCTAGTAGAGAAGTATCACATCAGCAGTCTGGTGATGTTGCTATTTGATCTGGTGACACAGAAGAGATGAGCTAAAAATGTACAAAGGTCAATGTGACAATATCTGGATGCGTTTCAATAATGGTGAGATATTTTCAGATTATACCAGAAAGGCATGCTTCGTCACTTGAGCAATCAGAGCCCTAATCTTATCAGCAGGCCTGATTGAAAACTGGGTTCTCCATGTTCATACCGTACATCACCACAACTTGCATGTGTGAGTGTGAAGAGTTGTGCTCATGGAGGTAATGCTCTATGCCACCAACACCTCATCCTACTGTTGACTGGTATAACTTTGCTCTGTAGTTGCTCTCCCAACAGGGTCACTCTCCATCTCCAGTAGTGATGTTGGATCTATCTTGCTATATCCAGCCCTATTCAGGATTTCATCTGCTTTCCAGGACTGCTCACTTGCACACAATATGGAGACTGCTGGGAAGCAGACACTAGCCTAGTCACCAGCCTCTCCCACTGGGGGGTCGTAGGTCTCCTCTTCAGCCTGACTTTACCTGCCAGGCTCCACAGCCCCTGGAGAGACTAGAGACCAAGTTAGAAAATGGATGGATATCAGGCGAACATTAGCCTGGATGCCAGACCCACAATCTCTAAAATATCTGTCTGTGGAGATAGAGGGTTTTGCAGAGGTCAGGTAAAGGTCAAGCTGCTGGGGAAGCATGATGCCTTTTTTAAGTAGCTGTGGGGAGGTCAGCACAGACTGACCAGAACTGACCATCCCATGTGTCTGACCACCAGCTGGTATTGTCACGGTGAGAGACAAATGGATAGATAAGTAGAAGCAGGAACCTACAAATAGCAATAAATCTGTGCACTCAGGACTGACCTCAAGAGGACAAACAACAGGAGAAGGTTTGTCTAACAATATATCAGTCAGAAGAACAACAAAACTGGACTAGAGGTCACCATTCTTCTGGTGTAAAATGCACTTGACCATTCTTTAAGTGATATTTTTCTCTTAATAGAATATCTGTAGTTTGTTTGCTGTTACTAGTTGTCAACAAATTAATGAGTGAAGCAAATGGAACATAATTAAGATAGAGCCAAATGGGACCCATTGTGAGTCCTTGGAAAGCCAGTAGATAATAAGGCCCAGATGGTCCAGTTTTGTGTATAAATACTTTTATCACCTAATATATACTGACAATTCAGTTTGTTATCTCCTTTGTCTCATCAATCTTTATCTAAGGAATAAGAGAACGACCAAAAACAAACATCTGAACACCTGTTGAATTCATCACAGTTAAAAAGAGGTCTGCCTGAAGATGAGAAAGATGATGTTGATTTTTCCCAGACCATACCTTTCAGAACAATGTCTCTTCATAAGTCTATCAATGGCATTGAGGTGTTAACAGTTTAAATCTGAGTTTGATCATAGAATACATCATCTACGAGGCTACAAGTGCTTTGCTCTTGCACCTTCACGATTTCATACTTACAGTACCCTAACCTGCCCCCAAAATACATAACTTTAAAATGTCCAGGGAAGCTGATACCTGATCCCTCCTGACTGGTCAGACATGTGGTTCCCATTTTCCCAGTATTGGGACAAATCACCCTGTTGTCACAGGGGTCAGGCTGGTGACTTTCTGTCTGGCACCCCCTCCCATATATCAGAACTACTGCTTTTGGAATGACACCCTGCCCCATACAGCAGCAGCAGCACTCCCTACAGGGCACCACTCCCATAATCATCCCTACTCCCCACCAGTAGGAGGCTAATAACCCTGCCCACCACTCCCCACTGAGGCTAGGCTGGGAGTGTCCAGCAATACCATTCATAATGATCAACATCACCACTAGTCTGGATGCCAGACTGTTTCCAGGGCCTACACAGGCCAACATGCCCCCAAGGAAATTCTACCACACAGTCACCGGCTTAGACTGTCCATTAGGCAGCAGCAACTCACCCCACAGTGGTCAGGCTGAGGACTTGCAGCCTCGCACAACATATTACAGCAGGCTGATGGTACGTTGAAACGTCCTTGGTAGAAACGTATGTTCTCGCCAGCCTGAAAATTTTACCCGTCCTTTCAATTTTGCTGGAGGGAAGAACCTATCGAGCGCCGAAGGCGCGAGGCGTCGCGCCGTAGGCGTGACCATCTTAGGGGGGTCCGGGGGTATTCTCCCCCGGAAAATTTTGGAATATAGACCCTCTGAAACGCTATTTCCTGCATTTTGAGGGGCAAATTTCTTGGTAGAATAAGCTTAGTTTAATGACATCTCTTTCGGTGAAAAATTACAGAAGGGTTTCAGGCTTAATTTTGGGGGGAGGCGTGCCGTCATCGCGGTAAGATCGAATGTTCACACACAAGCTACATTTCTTTGTTGTATCAAGATTAAACCTCCTTGGTTGTATACAATCGGCAAAGACAAGAACATCAAGCACAACACAACTTTACTACGTATCTACGTCCTACAAAAAATACACACAGAATAAGTCGGCAAAAAATAAAATTTTTCAACACTTGTCCCGTATGCTCCCTGTAATTATTGAACATAATGAGGAATTTGACACCCTACTTTGAGAAAGAACGCCATAAAGACGTCCATTTTTTCTCCCATGTTTTCCACGGTTAATTTCTCCGGTAACTGCACTGAATGTCTTTAAAAGTTGTCGATTCAAGCCTTCCAACAGCCGCTTCGTCGTGCGATCCTTGCGATCCCCGCCATTCCCCTAACATCTCGCAAATTCACGCTTAGCTGAAATCACGCGAGTAGCGAGACTCGCATGTTATTGGTCGGTATTTCTTGACGCGACGGAGACGACGCACTGTGATTGGTGGAATAGAATATCTGACGCCTGTTTACCATTTCTTACGGGGAGAAAGCGCATGCAACTCAGCCGCCGCGGCTTGAAACTTAAATAATGTTTTACAGATTACAGAAAGCCTGATAGCTATAGGAATATTTCTGAATTTTTAGGCAACTTTGATAACAATAACTAACGGTGAACCAAAAGGGACAAAACAGAAGTAACGTCAGCCCGATGCGACCAGCCAAAACTGTGGGGAGGGCGGCGCATGACGCCGAGTTTTCGGCGGCCACCAAATATCCACCACGGCGCTCTTTGTGTGTGGCTGGGGTTGTCGCCGGCGGGCATTAGAAATGATCTAGATCGCCCTCGTCGCGAACTTCCGGTGATCCTCTGGAGTTTTTGCAAAATTCTAAACTCTGTCTAAATATCTTTACACACCGATTTTTGTCCATTAAAAATGACGGGTTGGGCAAAAATTTTGTCCGTCATGAGCGACAAAAACCCGTCAAATGACGGGAGGACGGGCGCTGGCGAGAACACTGGTTGCAACATACCTTCTAGATTTTCCTGTGACAAAATCCACTACTACTGGTAGTAACTGGCAATGTTGACGCTACTTTCATTAATGGTAACCATGATCTGACTGGTTTCTTAAATCTGCATGTATTTCACTTATCATTACACAACCATCAGCACTTCACAAACACCAGCAGGCAACAAACAAAAAAAGTCTCAGATCTGACCAGTGATACAAATGTAAGCATGGGGTAAATCTGACCATCTGATAGAGATTATCAGTCCAGTAATGCTTCCCTGTGGATGCCAAATAAACCATGGCTGATGACAATCTGGTGATAAATTATCACCCAGTCAAGACTGTACATGTGGCAGAGATGAGCTGATAAGCTAATCTTTATCTTTATTGGTCAGTTTGTCCCACAACTGGACACCACACCACTACTGTGGTAGGAAGAGCAGGCTCTGAGGAAGAGGATGCACATTGGAATGTGAAGATTCTGAATATGTCTCACATGCTTTCTGCTGAGTCCATATTATAAAATATTTCTGCTGATTTTTATCAATTATCAAAACCTGAATCCTTCCAAGATGAAAACTCCAACCATAGCAACAAACTGTGCAGCCCAAAGTTTCTCTTTTAGTCTCACCCTGATTTGCTGATGCCTGCAGGCCCACTGCCAGTTGCTGAAAATGTGATGTAACTTGTGTACTGAAACTGTACTGCAATAGTCCTTTATAGAAAAGGTCTGATTACACTGTTTTATAGAAATTTACAACACACCTCTTGAATATAACCTGGGTGCCATCCTATTTCTACCGGGGCTCCTACACTCGCTACGAGTGTAGGAGCCCCGGTAGAAATAGGATGGCACCCAGGCTACTTGAATATGGACAATGTAAATCCAGTCAACACTACACGGGAGGGAGCCAGGAAAAGTGGCAACACTAAATTATGCACTCATTTTGTCGACAGCCAATCCCTGGTGCTTGTTATCTCCTATTGTTTTACATTTGTGTGGGATGCAAATATTTACTGATGGCCAGGTGTGCATGTGTCTCCTGATCTCCTCCCTTATTTACAGTTTCATGGTGATATCAATCTGTTAATCAAGTAGAAATGCCTTAAATCTTACATCAGCGTGAAACCTTTCGGACTCATTGAATTTCAGATGCATCTGTTGATGGCAAAAGTTATGGTGGAAAAACAGAAGACCATACAGTTAAACTGTTCAGTATTTGTAACTTTCTAAAGGGCACAGGACTGTCCAGTCTGGGTCAGGTTTTGAAGCCTAGTAAATTCCAGGGCTAAATTCCACCTAAAGCCAACCTGTACTGATGAAAGTTTTGGTCCAGTGTCCTACAGACCTCAGATTAACCACTTAAAGATAAATTGGTCATTCCAGCCACTGTACCCACTAAGCCCACCTCTAAGCAGCATAGCGTTTGATAAAAGGGAGAGAAAATCTTCTCAAGCAGGGCAGGTGTCCAGGAAACTGGAGTAACCACTCAAGGAATTGGGCTGTGCACTGAGGTCCCGCTGGGTGTCAGGTGACAGGGACCTGTGGGGGGTGTTTGTGTTGGGCTATTTTCATGTTTGATCAAAGATTGGCAAACATGATCTTCATATAAAAGAGCAGACAACAAGGGAAGTCAGGTGGGAGACAGTACTTCCTGGTAGAACACAGATAGGGATTGGTTTGCTTATACAAATGAAGTAACAACAACAAAGCAGCACACAGGTGTACAGTTTTTGTAAACAAGGATTTCATGGATGGATAAGGCCACACCAATCTAATTCCTTACTTCTCAGATTCACTCGAATTATTTTTTCCCCACATTTGTGGTGTAGGTACTTACCATGGTCGTGTACTCCAGAAGGCTGATGCTGTCCTCCTGTACAGCAAGCCACACCAGACCCTGGCCTTCTATGCCCTTCAACTGCAGAGGAACAAACAATTCTGTTTAATCTGTTACCATTCAAAACACAACTTAAGACAAGTTCAAGAACAAATTAAACAGCAATTTGCCATGAATTATTCTCATCATCATCATTGAGCAGCTTCAGTGCTGCTGAGGCTACCTACTACTACTACTGAGAGCTACTAGTACTGTGAAAGATATAAATCATATTAAATGGTGTCATCTTTTGGTCACACCTGGTTTAAGAACAAATACACAAAAGTTTATATTTCTTACCAAAACTGAACACACATACAAATGCATGACTAGGCAGACACCTGATAGAAGGCAGGACATACATGTATACCAGTACAACAATCCATTCATATTTCTTCCACATAGCAATCTACACAAGTTGTATTGCAGTCATTACAGATTCTATCCACATTGCTATTTACACAACAGTTGTGTTACAGTAATTATATTCTAGTAACCAGGGCCCTCGGGTGAACTAGGTGCTCCATCAAACACACAAATGTATAAATTGACAGGATAATTACAATACATAGTTTTATTTTCTAAGCTTACCAAAGTGTGACAGCTCACACCTGTTACATGATAGTGTACGGACAGTACTGTGAGCCCCGCCTCAAAGAAATCTATTTAGTATTTTGACTACATTTTTATCAGTAGCTCCTTCAAACGGTGCATTCCTCAAATCCTGCTATACTCACAATACACACAATACAAACTATCTTCACTGTCTTTTAATGTTTTTGACAAGTTTTGTGTCAGCTCTGGTCAGTCCTCAGAAAAATGGAACACCTGAACAGAAACTCAACTGGGCTGTGTGTATACTGTCAGCACACGTCTGACTTGTCTAGAAAACATTACATCAGTTTCATATCAGGAAATCTTTCAGCCCAGGGGCCTTCAAGGCTGGGTCTGAGTCATTATTTGGTGAACTTTGAAAAACAACAGCCAGACTCATCTTTCAACAATCAGGGGGCTTTGTAGGTCAACCTGGTCTGATAACAGCTGATAACAATCTACGTCTCTCATGTTTACCACTGTGAGAAGTACCTGCCATAATGCTGCAATAAAGCATAGGAATTACCAACAAGCTACATCTCATGATCTCATACTTGTGCCCAAACAAGAACCAATGTCCCCTGAATATGATTGCAACCAGAACGAGTGTAGCCTGGGTACCAGACCACCACGCCACAGTCGCTAATCCTTCGCACCCACCAAAGTTGGCACATGGCCCCTAATTATCTCTCGAAGATAGATATCAGAGATCTGCTGCCAAGAAACCCCTATATTGTATGATGTGCTCCCCCAGCCAAAAAGGGGTTATCGTCTGGTGCAAAAGAATCCGAATCTGGATGTGCTAGGTTATTAAAAACTACCTCTTATGGCAATCATTTTGCCATTTTGATGCTGAGATATCTGATTGCAATGTTATGCATATCATCTTCTATCCAACTGAACCCACAAGAATCCTGTTTTTGACATGCATGCAATGTCTGTATGGTAAACACCTGATACACACTTCTCTGCTCCAGCAACTTTCCTAGAAAAATTGACAGAATCCCAACTGTGATGAATGTGTTGATTTGTAAGGGAGCAGATTATATGACATGGGCACCTGCCCTCCAGCCACCAGTAGCCTTCAGCCTTTAGTGCTATGTGTTATTATGCAGGACAGTCAAGCAATGTAGATTGATTACGTGTGATTGCAGAGATGATAACCCATATTTTCTATTCCTATTGTTGTCTCAAGGCTATCACTCAAATCTACCAAGCTCCCAACACTTTTGTCTCTTTTGTGTTACCCCGCTTACTATAATGATACCAGGTACACTTACAATTATTCTCTGTTTCACACCTGCATCTGAATTCTGTATGCCTGTATGAAGTTAAAATGAACTCAAGGCAATCACTAACTTCCATATTGTGTGTGGGCATGTTTTAGTCCCTCCACCTCACATGTTATAGCATGAATTCATGTACTAATTCTATACAAATTTGCTCAATATTTTCACTGCATTTACATCCCTCAGCAAAAGTAATATGTACATAAGTTCTTCATTTTCAGGTCAAAAAGACCCCCAATAGTCATGATTTTATATGCTAATAAGTACTAGTAATAATGATGTGAATTGTGACTTGTTATGGGCAGTGCAACTGATGCCTGGGGGCAGTATGCCTTGCCGCTGTCTAATCATAGAACTAAAACAGGAGCACATAGCTACAAACAGATGTATCAGGCTCACTGACCCTCATAATCATATACAAGGAAACAAAATAATCTATCCCTGGGGTTGAATCATACAGCCATTTTTTTCCAGAAAGTGCAAGATAATTAAATACTAGTAATTGTGTCACTGTCCTGGGGCTCCACAGTACATAATAATGCATGTGTGATTGTAACGCTATATCCCTTATAATTACCAAGAAATTGCTGCATATTTCATGCAAGGTTGAGCTGTCTGTGCACAGTAATTAGTCACATTGCCCTGCCTGCCATGGTGACCCCTCCATTCTGGCCTTTGCCAAGAAAATAACCCCTTGTGACATTAAAAGCGGTTAAAGAACTTTTTTTATCAGACCGTGAGTTTGCTTGATTCAATGCAACTTCTTGATCACAAAGTTATCACATTTGCAACAGCAAAACAAACCACTTGAATTTCTTGTTTGGACTTTTCTAAGGGAGAATATCTTTCTACAAGTTGACCTTAGAGTGGTCTAGCACATGCATCAATGACAATGGGGGGGGGGGGGGTACAAAACTGCCACTGGGCCATGTTTCATGCTTGGGAGACTATATTAGCCTGGGTGCCATCCTATTTCTACCGGGGCTCCTACACTCGCTTCAGCAGGGAAGCGAGTGTAGGAGCCCCGGTAGAAATAGGATGGCACCCAGGCTAAGACTATATCAGTTAAATCTGACATGTCTTCCTGACCTTGTAAGGTGGGAGGGGGTAGTGTTGGAAAGGGGAGAACCTGGGATGAGGTCTAGTCAGCACCATGGGACCTCTGTAATTTCTGCACCATCCCTTATATGCATGGCTAGAGTAACAGCTGTGAGTGGTATGAGGGGTATGACAAAATTTGATGGATGAAGGACTAATGAAGATTCCTTACTTTTTTCATAAGACATTGTCTGCACAAATTGTTTGGAATAATTTGTTTGGACAAGGTCATTAACATATTAAACAAACATTCAACTAGAAATTCCCTATCAAAGCACTACTGAAACAACAGTGATCATACCAGTCTTTTGCTCCATACACAAATACTTATTCACCCACTCACTGTTCCATACAGGTAAAAACCTGAAAAGGAAATGAATAGTTCTGCCAAGTCATCAATCACTGGACTATTGCTCACCTTGCCAGTGAAGAGTTTTGCTCCAAAGAAGGGCCACTTCCTCGCTACTGTCAGATAGATGCGGACACAGTCTGTTTGACTTCGAGCCTTCAGCCCTGACCACTTGGTGGACAGTTTCTGGCCCAGTTGCCTGTATTTGTTGGAGGAGGAAAGACATAACATATGTACTCCAACACAATGTATTCATTCCAGTCGCCAATAGCTACCTACTCGTATGAGAAAAATTGTATTTTTACCGATTTTCAACGTGTTTGTAGAACTGAAGTAGTTCTGATATGCCAATCAATGTTTGGTCCACAGAAGACACCAAATGACATACACTAGAGGGAAACGTAAGGAAAGGTTTGAGAACAATTGTCACTCACTTAATCTGGTCATCAGATCCATCCTTGTACCTCATGGGGTAGAACCTCTCCAGCACCTGGTCCACCTGGGACTTCTGGGAAGGGCTGGACTGTCCTCCACTGCTGTGGTCACCAAACTCAATCTGAGCAGGAGGAAAAACAACACAAATACAGCATTACATATCTACTCAAGTCCTTCAAAACCAGTTTTCCATTCATGATTTTCCATATCTTTCTAAATGCATAAAACAAAATACAAGAAATTGTACATCCAAGAACAGTTGTTCTGCCATTTGAACATTAATTGTTCTCTATGGGGAATGACACTTACATCTGACATATTGAATATTACGACATGTTATACACCATTAAACATAAGCTTTATTCCAGCGCAAAATGTATACAAATGGTGCAAACAGCTGTCAAACAACTACAGAGAGAAACCCCAACATTCTGTGCTGTACCTGAGCCATAAGAGCAGCCATCTCCAGCGCCAGCTCCTTGTTGAGGGGAAATCTTCCATTCACCACCTCCTCGTTCACCTGGTATGTTAGCAGTAACCGTTCCTTCTCTGTCTCTGACTTCACCATGCTCTTCAGATATAGTCTGGATAAAAACAATACACACAATATACAATTCACACCTGTGGGTCATCAGTGGATAATGTTACAAAAATGCATAATAACTAACTGGGGCATATGCTGGGGCATACAATGAGTGTGTTTACCTGTTCTTGTATGTCAGCCTGACGATCCTGGTGGTCTCAAACTTGCCAGGCTGCTGCTCTCTCAGGGCCTGTTCCCACTTGGAGATCACATCACACAACTGAAACACAAAACATGCAAAAAGGTATGAAGTCTAGAAGAAAAGTAAAGATCTAATACAGGTCCTTTAAGATTAACCTTTAATAAATCAATGTTGTACATATCAAGCCTTTTTCTATGTTTAATTTCATCAACATACCTTTACTGATGCCTGCAGGCAGTGTTCAATCTCCCTTCCTGAAGGGTCATCAGTGAAGAGGGCAAACCCAGACAGAGAGCAGTCCCTGGTGCCAATCTCTGTGTTCAACGTCCTCAAGAACTCTTCTATTGTCGTAGAGCCATCAAACCCTACAACCTGGGGAGAGAGCACAGCAATGTATCAGTTATGCAAGGACAGCAGTGACTCTGGGTGTTGATCTTGAAGGTTCTGCAGGATGGAGGATGAGGGTTGCTGTCCAATATGTTGCTATACAGAAGTTTACCAGCAAAGGCCTTCCAAATTAACGAGTGACAGTGCAAGTAGAAGAGTGGCCAGCCTTATATGTAACTGATGGCCTAAGAAGGGTGCCAAAGAGAGTACTTTTCGTGACACAAACATATAGCAATACACATGGAGGAGGGGGCAGCACACCTGATATGTGCCGTTGAGGAAGTGTACCAGGATGCTGACAGGTAGGGAGTGGAGGAAGGGGGAGGGGGGCAGCTCACCTGATTAACAGTGCCATTGAGGAAGTGTACCGGGATGCTGACAGGTAGGGAGTGGTGGTAAGGGGAGGGGGACAGCTCACCTGATATGTGCCATTGAGGAAGTGCACTGGGATGCTGACAGGTAGGGAGTGGAGGAAGGGGGACAGCTCACCTGATTAACAGTGCCATTGAGGAAGTGTACCGGGATGCTGACAGGTAGGGAGTGGAGGAAGGGGGAGGGGGGCAGCTCACCTGATATGTGCCATTGAGGAAGTGCACTGGGATGCTGACAGGTAGGGAGTGGAGGAAGGGGGACAGCTCACCTGATTAACAGTGCCATTGAGGAAGTGTACCGGGATGCTGACAGGTAGGGAGTGGTGGTAAGGGGAGGGGGACAGCTCACCTGATATGTGCCATTGAGGAAGTGCACTGGGATGCTGACTGGCAGGGAGTGGAGGAAGGGGGACAGCTCACCTGATTAACAGTGCCATTGAGGAAGTGTACTGGGATGCTGACAGGTAGTGAGTGGTGGTAGGGGGAGGGGGGCAGCTCACCTGATATGTGCCATTGAGGAAGTGTACCGGGATGCTGACAGGTAGTGAGTGGTGGTAGGGGTTCCTCAGCAGGATGGACAGCAGCTCCATACGGGAGGGCCGGGCCTCTCTGCCACCATTTCTCAATGTCCTCTCCAGCGATCTTTGACAGTACACTGCATACTTCCCCACCTCAGTCCTGAACACAAGCACAAGTTGATTCACCTGCTTTAATTAACTGTTATATTAGTGCTACCAGTTACAACAATCTCAGAATTATATTAAGGTAAAAGCTACCATATCACTGAAGTGACTAATTTAAAAAACTACTTGTCATGCTTTCAAATTGAACATACGTGTGCAGTTACAGCTTTTGATCTTTCTCTCTTTACCTTAGCTGTAATCAATTCACTTCATTTTAAACTTCTGCTATAAACCAAACAACCAATAATTTATTCCACACATTTGATATCTAATACCTTGACCATTTAATCTGGTATCCTTATCTAGAAGAAGATTAAGGCTATAAACTAACTGCATCTGTTCATAGCCATGGGCAAGTTTTCTGTGCTAGCTATGACCCTGTCCCATACCGCTGATGGATTCAATAACAGGATCTCCCAAAGTAAAGTTTGACCAGCCAAACTTTGTTCAGCCACCCTCCTGTGTGAACAGTTGGGGATCCTGCCTGATGTTGGGCTGGTAAATCCCTCAATATTCCTGGGATTAAGCTTGTTTGTTTTACCCTGTTGCCAATTATTACAAAATGTAGGGCACGAAAATAAGGGGACAAAACTACCTTGGTTTGAATTAGACATAGCATTATAGTTTCTTGCTCATAGTTCATTGCATAACTCGTTGACCGGCATACGTTAAAAAATAAGCAAGAATTAATGTTGATCATTTAAATCATATTCCCTGCTTTCTAATAACTTGTTTGCTTTGTATATCTCAGGCTAAAGGTCTAATAATTGTTGGCTAGACACAAAAGCATATCTTACCTTGGATCAGCGTTGCGGCTGAGGTGTGCCCTGAGGTACCAGAGGAACATGTGCTTGGGCAGGAACAGGGGAATGCACATCGACAACAGCTGCCAGCACTACAGGGCAGAAACATGAGCAACATTAGCAAAGTCAAGACTACAGTTAAATGCCATCACACTGCTGCAAGGAAAGTCTGTTGTCCACTATGAGCAAGGTTGGGCAACAGCCAGACATCAAAGACATCTACTTACATTACCATTTATCACCTGCTCAACTATCTTATGTGCATGCAGTGAGATATGTCTTTACCTCACTGCTAGTTATATCTTTGTAGTTGTCATTGTATGATTTGTAGCTTTCCATTACAGATAACAGAAGAAAAATATTCATGTCACGACTTTCAATATCAACATGTATTTCATAACATTTATCGGGGTAGCTTACACTGTCATCTGTTATCCCACAGTACATGTACTATAATGGGTGTGGCTGTTTTTCCTTTAGAACACCATCTATAACCATGTTTTTCATTTTTAGACACCGTAACAGGTACCAGGCAAAGGGAGATAAGCCTAATTCGTTAAGACAAACACCAGCTGGACTTGGTGAAGGGCAATCAAGGTCAACCGCTGACTGCAGGAAATGCCCCTTCATGCCTGCACACACGATAACAGGTTTGGACTACCTACCAAAATTAGAAGATCACGGAAATTAGGTCAGATATTCACAATCTCAACAGTCATTCCATTATTCCCGACCTCAGCATGCCCAAAGGCAAAGGAAATCTGTGTTATCCAAAGGAAACACCTGATATTTATAAACCTTTCTATAAGAATTTGGGTCAAGGTTTGGCTTATTTTGAAAACAACCTTGTCCTATCCTATACTTCAGACAGAGTGTTGCTTTTACAGCTTTGACAAAACCTGTATGTTGCTGTTAGGGTGCAATTAGAGTTGCTGAATCAAGGACATGTGACAAAGTAGGGCGTGGCACCAGTGGTTGCCATGTAACAGAACTAGGAGGAAAGAGAAGGCTGAGAAACACAAGTCACTATTGGACTCCACATAGACAAAAAAACTTGAGATGGGAAATGACTGCTGAAAGGTACACTTAAGTCTCCTATGGACACATTCAATTGACAATATGCAGAACACAGCATATTTTTGTTAGTCATGTCAAGCTTATCACTACTATATTCAAACTGCAGGTAATCAGTCATAATGTGCATACCATTATCTTGTTTTAGAAGAACCGGTCATGTCAAATCATCTAAAAGTGTGAAGAAGCCATAAATTGCACCATGTTAAGTGAGGAGCAGTCAATGACAATACTCTGAGCCCATATCTATGTAGAATGGGGTGGTGGTTGTTCTTCACTGGTTAGTTTTATCTGGGTGGAGATGCAGGTTGGGTGCCAGAGTGAGCAATGACAGAGAGTTCGTCGACCTGCAAGGTTGCATTGGCAGGGTGCTGGAGCTTGGTGCCCCCCTGCTGCAGCGTCTGTTTAGGGTGCTGGCGATGGGGGGGTGGACTGGAGGAGTGTTTGGAGGAGTCCGAGGACCGGCCTCTGGTGGCAAGACTGGGACTAGTGGACGAATGAGGAGGTGTGCTCTCACCACTAGTAGAGCCGGAGCCCTTCTGGAGGAGACGTTAGAAGGAGAGAGAGAAAGAGAAGGGATGGAGAGAAAGAGTAGAAAGAATGATGACAAACATACAGAATGCATGAAGGATCTGTATGGGGGATTGCCTGAAACACTTGGATCCATTATATCATGGACAAATCATCAAGGTGTCATTGCTTCAGACAGTCCGCCTTGGGACCCAATAGCAACGGCACTGTTGCAGATGGATTATTCTAGTTGCAAAATCATCACTTTTTTGACCTTGCAATCCCAGATACAGATTCAGAGAGTTTCACTTCACTGAAATGGTAGAAGGGAATATGGACATGGAGGGAGCTGAAAGAACAACAAAGATCACAACACAGTAGCATGCCACCTTCATCATACATTGGAAAAGACATGCCTATTCCCAATGTTTTTCGAGTGCACAAGGTACTGTATGAATATGTACGCAAATAGTGCAACAAAACGTCAATATCAAAATTTCTGGTGTCTCAGTACTCTATCATACTGATATCCCAACTTTTCAAGATTGGTTTCAAATATTGGCTGATGGAAATTCACACAGTGTAAACTCCAAGGATAGAGTTCCAGTGTATACAGGCAAAAACACAAACCTGTTTGTTTGACAACTAAAGCATGGCTGTTATCATCATGCAGAAATGATGTCTCACAAACCAGGCCTCATCTAAGAGTTGAAAAACTCCAACTGTTCTACCAGGTGGATCCTATTTATCCTCATACATGTATGTACCTGTTGCCTAAGGCGAACGGTTGATAAATGCTTCAATGAGACATTTATAATTATGTAATATGCAGAAGAAGTGATAGAGGAAATGTTACATATGGTACCCATGATGATTTATTTCCTGACGACCCTGGATCTAACATCTGTACCTGTATCGAGGCCTGTTGAGGAAACTGAGGTCGTCTGCTGGTCTGCTTGATCAGCTGACAGTAGATCTCATTCTGCAGCTCCGGGTGCGTCAGACACACCTGCAGGGCATTCTGGGCCAGCGTGACGTGGTAGTCGATGGCCGGGGAGTCCAGAGGAACACTGATGAAGAGTTGGCATGACTGTCGCAGGATGGAATGGAAAATTAGCGTTTAAATTTGATTAACTTTTAATCTCTTCCTTACAGCATTTTAGGACACAGCACTTTACCACGTCATTACTCATAGTACAATATCATCAGCTTTGACAATTATCACCTATGTGAGAAAATAGGTACCTGAATGTGGACTACGTAAGCTATGTGCTTTGCTTTGTCAATGGAACGCACATTGACTTAAAATGTGATCGTACCTGGTAATATACAAATGAAGCAAGTTTCAAACAATTACTACAGACGTCAAGGAACATGTTGGTGATGTCCATTGAGTGGAAATTGAAATGAATATCAATACCAAAAGTAGTCATGTAAACTCGCCCTAGGTTAAAAAACTTACTTTTATTTTTAGCAATCGCAAACATATTGAAGAAAATTAGGAAACCCAATCTCCAATATCGGTAAGCCTCTTAATACAGGAAATGCCGGGCGCTAGTCTACACCACAAAGGCACACCTCTGGCGCTCCCTTGTTTAGAAAACATGCCCTGCAACATCAAACCAACTGTAATTCCTGCCAGCTCAGGAGCCTGGGGCAAGGCTACTTCACAGATGCTCCTACACTCCAGTTACCATGTAGGTCACTGACCTGTGAGGGTTTATTTGTCTGAGCCTCAGTAAGCAACTTGACTTACCAAGGACTACAGACAAGAACCCTTTGTGATAGTGCTCTTAGAGGAGTCTACATGAAAGAATGCCGCTACAACACCACTTAAACAACACGAACAATGCATCATCCTTGACCAACTTCTCTCGCTGCAGGGCGAGTTATTCTTTATCTCATGTTTTCTGCTTTGTACACATACTGAAAGCAGGAAACACAAGCAGTATCTAAATCTTGGTGGGAAAGATCAGATATGATTAGGACAGACACCAGACCATTTTCTCAGCCTTTCAATGCCAACTCTTATACCAAGTACTTCTTCTGAAGCCCAGAAAGTAACTATGTTATCATTTGTCCAGAAAGCCCATTGGTATGATGAAAACCACCCTATATGATTACACTATCCTAGTGTGCCAGCTAGAGAGTCTCCAATGTAAAAAAATAGGTCAGGTATGTGATGGGTCTGCAGGCTTGACAGTGAGACCAACCAAATTGGCTTGTGTAGATGGACATAAAGCAACACAGGTGAAGGCTCTTCTGTCTCACCTTGAAGAGCTTGACAGCCTCAGTTTGCAAAGCTTCAGATGGCAGGGTGGTCAGGGCTGAGGTGATGCTCTCCTTGCTATAGCACAGGGTCTGGTGCTTCCAGATGTCACTACCTGTTGAACAACAAAGATGAGGTCATGATTCACTCTAGCACTTCACAAACTTCTCCATACACCAAATTATCATGTGAGAATAGAATTTGTATAAAGATCCATAGGGCAAATCTCCAATGATCATAGTAACATGGTTCCAGCATCAGTTGTGCATTCATGTGTGAAAAAATATTTTAAAAATACACTTTTACAGACCAAAGAGACAGGCATCAAATCAATGAGGAAAGAAAATCATAACACAAATGCAACAATGATCATAACTCTCTTATATCATTTCATGATAATGATCATCACAAATTGTGAAAGTAATGTAACAGAACATCCTACAGGTAAAAACAGTATCATTGAACTCATCTCCTATTCTCTCAGTCTTATTCCTTCAAGTCTAAAATACCATGGACACACCTTTGGGACCAAAAATGTTGAGACAAATCCAGGGATTAGTATAATATGTCCTACACAAACACGAAGACACCCTGATGTTGCAAGGAGAGTGAGAAGGAGCCAGGGTGACATCCTGGACTTCTCCTGAGGTATGCAGGTGGGGCAGAGTTACAGCCCACCTGGGGGTTAGTGATGAGAGCAGGTAGAAACACTACCCCATGGAAAGACATACTTTCACTGGACATGCTGTTATGGTCTGTGTCATCAGGCTACCAGCAGTATGTACTTGTTTCCTCTGACTGTCTCTCATCTTGTTGAATATCTCTTACCAGTATAATACTTTCTCCTGACTTGCTTGAATATGATCAGTGTGTGCATCTGAAAATTGTTGAATGAAATCTTCTTAGGTCAATGTAGAGGCACATACTTGTTACAAGGACAATGCTATCAAATGTCAAGTTCTTCCCATTATTTGGTCCATTTAATGTTAAGAATGTGGCACTGACCCAGTCCTTCACAGTAATACTTATTCCCTCACATCATGAAGGCGTCCTGTCAATATGATGGCAGTGTCAAGTTCCTGAAACGTTCAGGAGAATGACAAACACTAACTTCCCATGCAAAAACATCCAAGTTTTGTAATAACAGGAAAGCATACTTCACACCCAGGAGGTTAAACCTAATAGTATGTATGTAGAGGGGATACCTTTGTTGTCAAAAACTTCACAAAAGCTGTTCACTGTTTTCTTTTTAGCAAGGTCAAGTGAGATGTTAAGAAGCACCAATGAATAGCTAACTTCCCTCTTTGAATACTGGACAGGCCAACGGGATGGTAAAGAGCACAAACAGGCAATTCCTGAGACAAAAGAATCTGAAAGGTGGCTGAGAAATGTGCACAGAAAATATCACTATCTAATACATAGACTGTGTCCCATGTGTAATATATTGAAAATGAATTTCATTTTGTGATGACTTGTCCAGCTTATAGTAAAGAAAGAGATACGATGTTACAGACTATCATTACTAAGAAAAATTTCACTCTTTCTAGTACAAAAAACGATATTTTCTATGTACTGTTGCCATGCCCAAATCCTATATTCACCTACATAGGTTTATTATACATCATTCCAAAAGCGGGACAGAATAACCCATACATGACTATATTGTAATTGATATACTGTTATATGATATTTTGTAGCTAGAATTGTAGGATAGACTAGCCTTGTAGTATTGTTGATTTAATGCAATTGTTGAGCAATAAAGCTCATTCATTCATTCATTCATTCATTCATTCATATATGATATACCACTGAATGGTTTGGAAGAGGCACTGCCTTCAAGAGACTGCATGTAATCTTAGGATGTGTAGTCCAAAAGATGGTTCAGCTTTTATCAAACTCTACCCTGATGCTATCATGTCTATCTACAGAAGATTACAATGGGTCGTCAAAAGTGGGACTTTCCCTTCCATGGGAGAGAAAGTCTTCTGCTTTCACAGCTGGGCTTTGCTCCTGTGCAGAGCAAATATCCATGGTAACTACAAACGTCCCGACCCATTCTCTGCACGCAGATTCCTGACTGCAATGAGCATATCTCCTGTGACCTAGACTGTCATATTGAAGGTTCCATTTTCACCACAAAGTACAACTGACAATGACAGTAGTTTCTGAGTCCAAGATAACACAGAAGTGGTCCACTGGCCATATGCTAAGGGTGGTATTGACAGGGGATTTAGAGATAGCCAAACTCAACTGTCTCAGGAAACGGCCTGGGAGCACACTACTCTCCAAGCAGAGGTTTGGCTCCGGTTGACGTGATTTCAGGCTTTTTTGTTGGCCTTTCTCTTTTGTCCCGTTTTCTTCATGTCACCAAGCCAAACGCAGAAAACGGGACAAAATAGAAAGCCTGACAAAAATACCTAAAATCACGTCGAAAACCAACTGGAGCTGACCTCTTCTTGGAGAGTAGGAGCTCACTACCACCTGAATTCCGATCCAGGTGTGAAGATCTACTTCACAGAAGACAGACAGGTGTCATGATAGCTATTCTATAGACCCTGCCCAGCATGGGGCCTTCTCTGTCATTGTATGTCAACGGACATGTAAAAGATCACTTTTGCATCTGCCTTCTTTTTCAAACATTGCTTTGTGAAAACAAATGAGAAAGAATGAAACGTCAAGTAGTTCTCTGTCAGCGTTCCCCCAGGCCAGCACCACCCACAGACTGCAGGTGTCTCATCACCCTAAACCACTGTAGCAGCCTCCTGGGCTCCAAGGTGAGCATTGTGTGCACAGGGATGAATTACAGTGACCTGAATTCCCCGTGTTGCCCATTGTATTATTGAAAAATTGGGCTGATCACCATGCCCAGCCAAGGATGATATAGGAGTAGGTTTTTAAACAGTCCATGCTCTTCCCATGTGTACAAACAACATACGAAACAGCTCATCCAAACAGTTTACAGAATTACAGCTGCTTCTTAAGGATATGCAAGGACCTGATTGCTGAGGAGAATTTTCTTAAATGTGTGGTTTGACTTCAGGGAGAGGTGATTTAAAAAAATTTGGGGAAAATATAGATACAGATCCAGGATTTATAAGCACTGCAAAATAAGGCGGTCAGTCCTCCAATAACTTCCTTTCAAAAGTTGGCATTTGCTGCACTTCTGTTGTCTGGAAAGCACACTGACAGGTTGACTGACAGAAACTGGTTCCATACTCCGTCCTACACTAGCTAACAATCATGTAATCCATTTGGTCCTGCCTTACTCTATTGTTGGCTGCTCCTGCCCTCACAAGACTCACAACACCATTTACTGGATATTTCATAGGGCTTGAGCAAGGATAAACAGTGAGGCTTGTGCATGCGGCACACCTTACATTGGGAGTAATCTGGGGGAAAGAAGCCTATGAACACATGAATACCCATCAGCTGACTACAGCCTGAAAATACTTCTGTACAACACTCCCTGTAAACATCAAAGTATCAAAATAAGGAACATTTGTAACAAGCCCTAACATAGTAAAACCGAACTCCATTCTGAAGTTCAAGATGTCAGGAATTTATTTCCTGTTTGTGCTTTTGCTAGTCTCCAAGCAGATGGAGGGTCTGGTGCGTATCATTAGAAAGGCATGTACAACATGCAGCAAAAGCAACTTTCTGTAGAAGAGTACAGGTATATTATGTTATTGCAACGGACAGTCCTGAACCTCCACACTAGGAGTATGTCATCACAAAGACAGCCTAAGCAACTGACACAAATCTTATTCCTTTGTTCTTGTGTTTACAGTGGCTGTAATGGGATTTTCAAAACATGCAGGGGTATCTGGGGCAAACTCTATTTACATGAATAACACAAATTACCCTTGTTTGTGATTGTTTGTCTGTGTGACATGTTTCTCCAGGTTTCACAACAAGTCTTCAGATTAGCACAAGCCAGACAAGCAGGTCAAATACATACATCTTCATGTCACAGCCTTATATCAATAGGGAACCAACATAGTAGGAGTACTTGACAGGATGCTTGAGAAACAACTGGCGAAAATGAATGAGTTGATTCCATCACTCTACCCATTATTCACTGCACAGGTTAGCTCCACTGGTACTACAATATAATCTACATTTAAGACTGTGATTAATTAAATGTTTGTGTATTTCACCCTGGGTGCCAGCCGTGAATTTTAAACATCTAAGCCCAAATCATAGTCTTAGTCTGGATGGATGTAAAAACCTGCAAAAGAATGTCTGCTTGGCCATTGTTATAAGTTTTGTTCCTGTATTTGATTTAATTGTATTAAGGTACGTGGACTCCAGAAAGAATAGTGTAAAATTTGTAAAAATTACACTAATGGAGATCTGAATAAAACAAACAAACAAACAAACAAACCCAGGGTAGAGGCAGGGTACCGCATCAGCTTACCTGGATCCCCATCCACGTCCATGAGTCTGCCGATAAGCTGCTCGTAGTCCGTGCCGATGTTACCCATCCCGCTGCCCGCCGCCACAGTCAGGTGGTACAGCCAGCCATCCTGTCAACATGGGACAGGTATTAGTACTCAATGCCAACAATGTACAAAAAGGACGAAATTCTGTCATTTCTTAACCAGCATCGTCAAATTGTTGCTATCACAAAACATACATTTCAGAACTGTGTGGAAACATGAATAATCTGTAGCTTTAAATTTGGAGTATGCTCATGTCTATAAGCTGTTGTCATGGAGCAGACCTGGTTGAAACAAAGTTATGCAGTACTACCATGGAAGGGTTGTAGCAGGCCTAGATTGTAGGATGACTCTGGTGGTACATGTAATTACTCTTTCTTATGTTACCTTACCCTATTAAAGCTGATATTGATGATCGTACCATTACGTTGGATTTACAAGCAGACTGAAGTTGTCACAATATATTCCACATGTCTCAAGTGCACATATAACCCACCTTCTCCTGTTTGTTGTTGATGAGTAGGTAGGTTGGGCCCTGGTCCTTGGCAGTGATACAGACTGTGTGGTGTGTGGTCGCCCCTCCCTTCTCCATTGTCTCATATTCCTCATCAGAGTCAAACGATCTGTCGATTTCCTCCACCCTGGCATCTCGCATGTTAATCACACCAAGAGGAACCTGGAAATTGAAGACAGGCTTGTGATATCATTTAAACAATGTTTGCTCTGATATATCAAGTACTTTGATGTTACAAAAAATACACATTTCATTATTTCCTCAACAACCTTTCTCTTCTTGAGATAGTAAATTTGAAGTGGTGTCTGTATTTTTCATTCATCACAATTTCTTTCTTACCACCAGTTAGTTTGAAAGTTATACTGACTGCCACTCTGCACCTGAAAAATAGAGGTGGTGGTTCAACTAATGCCTAACTCAATGGTACTGCATGTGAGGCATGCGTTTTGCCTAACTAGGTATGCTGTTACAGTTTGCCTAACTACTCAAATACATAACAGCCTTGTTTTCAGCCAGCCATACACATTGATTGATGCAAGTAAAACAGCTGAAGGAACAGTTAGCACAACAAAGTCTTCATTTTGAAACTTTCTTAAAAACTGCTAGAATGGACTTCAATTCATCCCTGTAAAACAGTGCTATGGCCTTAGAAGTGACAACAACCTTCTCTACCTTGTCCTCCTGGTGCTTGAAGTAGCACAGCATGCGCCCCTTCAGCACGCACCAGCACCGCTTGGAGTGTCCGTGCTTCACCTGTCCACCAATCAAAACACAGCAGTTAGCCTTGGCGAGTTCAACCTTTTCTGGCTGAAATATGACTTACTTCAAGTGTACTTTTGCCACTTGTTCTGCTACAGACGATAGGACTCTACTAGGAGGGTCACTTATGAACACTGAGATGTAATGGCTACTTGAATTGTTATGCTAAATATACTGTACAAGTAATGTATGCCACCACTGACAAAATCCCCCAATTTGGCTTTAGGACCAAATTTCATATTTTGTTTTTAGTCTGACTAATCTGCTCCTGACTTACCAGAAAGGGATGACTTGTCTAATGTAAAAAGGATTTGGGGTTTTAAAGTTCACAAATGCAATAGTTTACATAACTCTATTGGTACATTTTCTTACGGTGGTCATGGAGACCTGTATATATGACTGATCACAGCAGAAGAACACTGTGTGCTTTATATAAATCCTTCTAACTACATAAGGAAACTGCGAGAGGAAAAACGGTATACAAAGGTGAAATTCCCACCTTGGTGACCCATCCCTTAATGACGGGCCTGCCCTGGGCCTGCTCGAACAGTGGGCTGGTCGCATATCTTCTCAGAACATTCTGCAGCACTGGAGAAAATACACATCATGATAAGTACCAACCTACAGTAGGTACACCACTGCATTGTAAACTTCAAAATTGCAGATTACCCTTCTCCCTGCTGACTGGGCTGAAACTGATGCTGGCTCACCTCTGATCCACTCCTCCATGGCGGAGGTGGAGTCAGCTGTGAGGTAGTACGTCTTCTTCTCAGTAACAATCTGGAAAGGAAAAAATAAATTATTTAATTAAATTAATCTTTTAAAAAACACCTTAATTCACATTTAAAAAGCCTCCCAAAAGTGGAAAATCTCAGGAAATGAAAAAAAAAACTCAATATAAAGAAATATGGGTTTGAATATTATTTCTTATACCTCGAAAGTGCAGTTCCCTTCCGTTCTCGCAATCTTGCACAGTCCGTCCAGCTCTATCCTTCCCTGAGGCTTCCGGTGCACATCACTCTGGGGAGGGCATGATAGCAGTGACCAACACAGTTCTGCCTAACTCTGTTATTAACCCTCTCCCTAACTGTGCGACCCACACCACATCAGCAGCCTTACAGTGTTGTGAAGTTAGGCGTAACTGCAGCGTGTTATATTCCCTGACGCAACTACACCGTGGAGCAACAGCACCAGCCATTTCACCTTACTGCACAGCAAAACCTGCCTCAAAGCAAAGCATGTGTAGGGATGGTGTCAATGGCTTCTTCATTGACTCTTCATTAAGACAGGCTCAATTAGACTTGGATTGTTGTTAGCACATAACTTTGACACCATCCCTACAAGAAGCACAGTGTTACCAGATCTATACCTTCAACCCTTGAAAAATGTGCCACAGTCTCGCAATTAGAACAACCGTCTAACATACTTGTCTAGACCTGTGCAGGAATTTAAGCTTGAGAGTCCACGGTTCCTGTACAATAAATAAGTGATTACTTTTCAAAATGACAAAGATGGCCGAGCAAGTCCATATAAGACCTCTTTGAGCTCGTTTCCTGATAGATAGTACATCAACTATATAATGTACATGTAGTTCCTTTAGAATGTTGCATATGAATCAATAAGGCCTGAACTGTTAATCAGTAACTGTTTGTCACTACAAAGTATTATGGTGTGGAAAGCATTAGGCAAAGTTTATTTGCCATGCAAGCAATAACAGCAGCTACAGTAATTCTTATTTTCATGGAACAAATGCTAAACTGTAACTTATGTCATTTGGTGGATTCACTCAGTCCATGGAGGTTTAATCTTGCTCAGTCATTACTGGAGCTACTATATAGTCGAAAAGTCCCTAGTTACAGTTTATTTCAAAATGACTTTTGGACTTTTCCAGCAGTCCCAAACCACCTGGACATGTACGTGTCACAGAGACCTGTAATGTTACTTGCTTTATCTGTTACATGGTAAGGTTCTCCCTTCATTCTGTCACACACAAATCAAGGTACATCTATCATTGAACATCTTCTCTACCGTAGATATACAAAACAGTAAAACAAAATGCAAAAAAGGGGGAAAGACAGTGGTTTAACAACTCCCCCCCCCCCCTTATACTTTAATCTTCTGTTTCTCTGTATTCTAAAACTGCTGGAGACCACATCCATATTTTTGTTTGTTTTCATTTTCTTGCTGTCATGCTCCTTATCCATTTTTTCTAGTGAATGCCCTAGACATTCCAAATAGTGTCTTGTTGTGCTATAGATGTACTTACAGGTGACTTGTAGTAGGAGAGCTCCCCATTCCTCAGCACAAACCATCTCCTCTTCCAGCACTTCAACCTGCCGCCCAGCTTAGTCAGGTAGCCACACTTCTCCAACGTTTCCTGAGGAGGACATGTGAACATCAGCCTCCATCTTAATCTGTCCCTCAATGCCAAGATTACTTCTGGATACCCGGTAGTGGTCTTTAAAACAATACCAATACAACTGTATCATTGCTCAAAAGAACATGCTGATTTTTCACACCTGCAAATAAACGTAGTGTATTAAGTGGTGTATAGAACTTGTCAGGGTATTCAAAGTCACACATGTACGGTGAGGTATTATGTGATCATTAATTGTTATACGCTTACTAGTAACAATTGCTCCTGTCTCCAGTGTGCCATACTCAATTAACAATGATGTGAAGCAACGCTTCTTGCTTTTGATACACTGGGTAGTTGTAACTCTGCAAAAAGAATCTATTAACATGCAGCCAGTATGCCTAGCTAGTGTGTATGTGGCCATGTTTTGCTGTGCCTCTCCTCACCCTTCTCATGTTCTCTGTGGTGTAAGCAGCACACGTCTTGAGCAGCTTGTTCTCCGGTTCTGAGTGGTCGCTGTCGGTGGACATGGCATCAGGAGGGATGGCGTAGTCGTCGGAGCTCGTGGACTGCATGGAGACAGCTGGGGGAGGGGGGGTGGAATTCACATCACAACAAGCTTACAAAAAGGCTCAACACAATCGTCTGTTACAAAAAGTCATACTACAATAATCTAAAAATCTACTGATGTAAACATATCTTAAACGTTGCTGACACCAGCAATCGTTCTTAGGGTCACCTTTTGTCTGTGGAAAAAAACTTCAAGTAAAATTGTATTGCACTGTTTGCACGATAGAAACCTTTAAATGTTTGGCTTAGTGAAGTACAGAACAAAACCAACATGTTTCTAGTTTACAGGAAATGTTTCATAGTCATACACAGCTATAGAAATCAGTGGGCGAGGATAAGTGTGAGAATATCCCTCACCTCTCTTGACTGCGCCTGAGCTGCTGGGACTGCCCTGTTTCCTCAGCGCCAGGGAGGCAGGAGATCCCGGGCCGGCCGGGGGGGCTCCTGTAGGGTCCAACCCAGGGACATAGGACGACGTCGGGGTCACCCCACCCTCCTCTTCCGAGGAATCTGTGGACTCATCTGTGAACGGCGTGTTTCTGATCTGAGAGGCTTTCTGTGTAAGGAAGGAGATGAACAGGACATAACTAGATTTAAATTGAATCACATGCAGGTCATGGGTATCAGCATTAATACATTACAGTTCTAAGCTGTCTTTGTCTTTCTTCTCTGTACTGGGAAATGAATGCCTTCTTTGTACTAAAAAGGCATCCTTTGACATATTCAATTTACATCCTTCCAATTGATATCCTTTTATGAATCACTTCACTAATAGCCTGCTCTAGGGTGCAGGCATTGACAATGGCCAGGCAAAGGCCTATTCAACTTCAAGTAAATAGTAAAATTCTTCCCCTTTGTCAGTTGAAGTGGCATATCACTTATTTGTGCAGTATTGCTGAGACATTTAAAAATCCTGTCCCACTGATCTCAGGTATTTATCTAACCTACATCTACCAAAGCGGTAGACAGTCAGGTTCAATTTGCACTCTTTTCTTCAAACACGGTACAATAATTGACTTACCCCTTTGATCGTTGTAAAAACTGGAACCGTCAGACTCTGTAATACAAACAAAGGCAATGTTACACAAAAGTGGGCTCAAAGAAATGTTTACAAAGAAGAGCAAAATACAAGTAATTGTTGAATAATTCCTAATAAGGCTGTTTGGTTTTACCTTAAAGCTGTGATCTGTGTACAGGCCATGTGCTGTGTGATAAACTGGAATACTGGAATCTGAAACACAACCAGGCCACAATGAAGTCAATGTTAGGGAACCATCATCAGCAAACCTAGCTGAAAACGTAATGTTTACAACAGGCACAACAATACAAAAAGGAACAAACAGTTCCTTAAGGGAACTTATTACAAAAAGGATAAAGACAAAGAGGCCTAGAGTCTCTGTATTCAAACTAGAAAAGCATTGTTCCTACAAGAGAACTGTCAGGTACTGTTTTAGCTTCAAATTCTAAAAGAATTGACCTTTTCAAACAGATCAAAAAATTATTTGAACGTGCTACAAGTCCTGTGCTTGTCCTGAATCTATGGCTATGGCAAAACCAATACTTACTCCTTCCCCCATGATATCATAATTCTAATGAAGCAAACTTCACAAGGCAGGGAAGGATGTAACAGGCTCTGGCCTCTCAGATATCACAGGCCTCAGAAGGAGATGCAGTCTTTTAAATTTGAGGCATGTTTGGACAGAGCTGATAAAGACAGTGCTTGAAGGATACCAAATTTGCTGTTGGATATTATTTGGAATATTTCTAGATTAAGCTTGTATTGAAGTGAAAAACAATAGAATATTACCAAATTATTAGATATACATGTATGTTAGGGAGTTTTATATATTGGACAATATCAAAGTTGCGTTTGACCAACAGTAGTTGCCAGTGTTGACCTCCTTGTTTGGTCACTACAAATTATTTATCATGTACAGACATTGTCTCATCTGGCCTAAATATTGTAGGCATACACAAATCATCCCAAGCTATCTATTCTTATATAAACTGTTTGTACATGCATAACAAGACAGGAAACAGTAAATAAACCAAGGTTACGTTCATTTTTAAAATGTACACATTATCTGATAACACACGGTTCATAAAAATTTTGTTTCCTTCTTGCCCACTGCCAAAAATATTGTTTGACAGGTGACTACATTCTGGCTGCAAACTACCTGCAGTCAGAACCCTCCTGTTATCATGGCAAACACAGGCCACTGCCTCGTGACAGATTAGCATGTCTGGAGTGCTTCCTGTTGTGGTTCTATTTCAAAGGTTATATGACTGCGTAGACTGCGATGGCATCTTTCATATTAGGATTACAATAATAATGATAATTGATACACAGTAAGACAAGAAGAAAATATCAAATTCCACGAAATCACAATATAAGCCTTATATTTTCTATTCCTTATGTAACTTTCTTGGAGATACAATTATAGACAAAGAAACATGGAGGAGAAATTTGGGGCTCGCCCAAGACAAAGTTTACGATACCACAATGCCTGTGGTATATTCCTATATAAATGAACATCATCACAATGATTTATATATCTATACATCATAATTAACCTGACTATAAAGGTACTCACATCTGTGCATTCCGTTCAGGTTCTCCGAAACCCGAATCCCTCCCTTTGCGAGGTCGTATATTCGGTTTTCCTGCAGACCCGGAAGCGGAGAGAAGAAGGAAGTGAGACTTAGTCATGGCATCAAACATCTCCTGGGCCACAGGCATGTATCAAGGAGTCCGGCCCAGGATGTGGGATTTCAAAGGGGTTTGCCTGAGCATGCTCCTATTTCCATACAGCTATTGTATCATAAAACTGTAGCGGTCCATGTTATAAACCATATACTGCTACACATATTTACCAGGCATAAAATCTAGCACACGTACAGTACCCTACTCGCAATAATGATGGATGATGCTCACCTATGTAAATTCTTGACTTTGTTGGGTCATAATTTCTATTACAAAGTGCATTATACTTTAATACTAGTAATAGCCTTGTTTGAAATGATTTCATATCAGAGTGAATCTTGAATCATTAAGCTAACGACTCAGAATAGAACATATTGAGCCATCCTTCATACTTGTCTTCACAATGTTACAAATTAGAAGAGGATATCTTAAGACTCAATAGTCAAGTTGGATGTGTTTAAAGATCACAGGTGCAAGTCTTCATCTGGGTGCGTTGACAGACCAGACCAAGAATCAATCCCTGGATTTGTTCCTAGTATTATTGTGCAAAAAAACAAGGGCAGTCCTGAAGGACAGGTCGGCAGCAAACAGGACATGCCAACTTCCCACTTTCAACCTGTGTCAGGGTCTATTTGCTTTGCTAAGAAGAATTTATGGGCTGAAACTTTCTCACCCCTTTAGTGCAGGTGTCATGATTTTAAAAACAGACGGTATTAAAAAAGATTAGGCTTGATATTGTCTGGCTTCTACTACACTTAGCATGCTTACCATTGTCCAGCACTAACAAGAGTCTTAGTCAAAAGTGCCCCCTAGTGATTGTAAATGGAATAGCAGCTACAGAGTCCAACAGGGTACCAGGTCTTTCCATCTGAATTTACTGCAAGATTCTATACAGGCTTATACTTTGTCAGTTTGTGTGCCTTTTCTTCAATATAACTGTAGCAGTTCAATACAGTTGTAGCCATTTCAAAGTTCTTATAAAGCATCAAGCCATTGAATACCTATGTCCACTACATGTATCTGCTACCTAATTTTAATTAGAATACTAAAACTCTACACCAAAACCTCCTGATGCCAATGAAGAGAAGCAATTGAAAGGCAGTTGGTACACACATGAAAGTGATTGTTCCCACCTTGCCCAGCTAACAGCAGAGGGATAGTCTTTCACTGGTACATGAGGGCATTTTTATGAGGTGAGCTCATGGTTGAGCCTGTCAGGCACTCCAAAAACACATAAATCTTGTCCCCTGTGTATGTGTTTCCAAGTGTAAACTTGCCTTCAGGAACCCTAATTTGGAAGTGTTCTACCAGATACACAAGGAGCCTGACTATATCTCATACATGTATGTGGAAACCATTTTCTTGAAGTGTGGTGTGCAATGTGTTTTATGCGGCAGAGACTGTCAATCTCATATGATATAGGACTGTTTAGCCATAGTCGATACTGTAGAATTTTACCGTGGTCAATATTGACCGACGGAGGCCACATCTATATATATGGCAATAAAGTAATGTTTTCTTAATCTCCTGCAACGCTTTTATTTCAGAGAATGTGGGAAACCAGTGTTGCCTTCAAAACAGATTAAGAGATCTTATGCATTATGAATACTACGGGTAATGACACATGGCCAACATATTATTCTATGGTATGTCACCAACAACAAGGCAGAAAAAACAGATCTTCCGCACATGTCTATAGAGCAAACAGACAATGCGTCATCTGCAGTAGTACTTACCCATGATGGGAATCTGTGCTGTGGAGGAGTTGGGGGCTTGTTTTGCGATCCCTGAGGGCCAAAACTTTCACATCTCTTCTTCTCTGGACTTCCTCTGGGGGACGACCTGTCGGCCTTCTTCTGAATTCCTTCAGGTGCTGACACCGAAAATTCCATCTTTTCTGACAGTTTGTGTTCTGTACTGGACTTCCTGCCCTGCTTTTCTGACTTCTGTCTGGCAGGACTCAACGGGAAACAGCTCACACTGCGAACAGGGATTTTTGTAGGACTCTTATCGGGTGACAACTTTCTCCTTGTGGAGGAGTGAAGGTTTTCCTTCATCCTGGGCAAAGTCATGCTAGCGGTGCCTGGAAGGGGGGTGGTGGGACGATTCTCAGGGGTGGAGGGTGGGGCTTCAGGGGGGAGAGGGCTTAACGGTCTTTCCACTGGTGATATCTTAGCTTGTGATTCACTGGAAGACGAGGAAGAGTCCAACCTCTGCAGTTCAAACTTTTTGTACATCTGCTCCTCAATCAGACTGTCAGACGAGACCGGAGTCAGAGCACACTCACTCTCCAGGTCCATTTTCTCCTCCTCAAAATCATCCACAGCGTTCAGAATGAAGTTCTCTGGCTTGTCCAGGTCAGTCTCTAATACTCTGTCCTGCTCTGAGAAGTTGATGGTGGCTTCTCCGTCAGGCTCGTGGTCTCGGACCATGGAGGTGTGAGGAGCGGGTGGGACGGAGGGGCTGGAGGGCCGGGCCACCTGCGGGACACCTCCGCTCACACCTGCCGGTCCAGGGGAGCTGCAGCCGGTCACAGGGACAACTGCAGACTTGGTCTGGCTTTCTGCAAAAGTAAAGATAGGTTTTTGATATAACTTGATAGAACAAATATTATATCTCATTACAAATACATATAGACCATAGTGTTCAGAGTCAAATACATAACAGTTGCATTTTTCTTGAAAGATGGACTAGACAAGCACACAGAGAGGCCAAGTTTCCATCAGGTCATGAAAAACATGTCCTAGACATCTTATAGTTCAGATCTAAGAACTCACTCACTCACTCACTCACTCACTCACTCACTCACTCACTCACTCACTCACTCACTCACTCACTCACTCACAAACTATCTCCATAGCTAAGAACTATCAACATGTATACAGCCAAACTTTGACAAGTATCACCTATTATGTTCATCTCAGCATGATTTTGCACACTTCCATTTTACACAAGGGGTGTGGGAGGACATAGGAAATCTTTGTGGGCACTGGGGAGCTAGAGGGCAAGGCCAAGACCTCGGAATTGTGGAAAAACACAGAACAGCCATTGTCCACAAAATAGAGTCATAGCAACTGTTCTATGTGGTGGAAACATTCCTTGGAAGAATGCCAAGGTCCAGCTGATGAACTTGTAACTCAAGTTCAGCCATGAGCAGATCCCAGCAGAGTGAGATTGAAGTTTCCATCATTTCAGATATGAGAATCCAGTTACTGTAATCTAGTTAATGCACAATGCTGGTCTATCCTGGTCTGTATAGATCAATACATTACATTATTAAGAGGGTCTCTCTGAAGTCTGCCTACTCAGTCATTGCTCTTACATATGTGTATATATGCATGACAAATCTTTCTACAGTTCTACATTTGATAGATTATCCCCTGATTGAAGCTGGCTGGAGACAGTTGCTTCAGTTATATCTCCATCTTGTCTCATTACGGCTGCCTCATGGGGACAATCACTGCTCCGTGGCTCAATATACATTAATGAATCTCTATTTGTACAGGGACCCAAAATTCATCTCCGTGACAGCATGAAACTTTCCAATCATGTTAAGAATGTTGATATCTGCAAAAGTTCTTCAAGCCGGCTAGTGTTACCTGTAAAGAGTTTACTATATAAAAAACAAAAACAAAGATGTTTCACACCACCTTCGCACTATGTTGTACCCCTGTATAACTGATTAGTTGCCCCTACATGGACGCCTCTTCATTACAGTTATCCTGTTATTTCTCATTACAGTTATCCTGTTATTTCTCATCACAGCTCTGCCCCTATGTCAAGGTTAGCAACCCTGTGGGAGTATTATATTATTTGTATCACTAATTGCTTATGACTGCTGACATATAACATTATGATGTAGCCTCTTGTTTAAAATGCTACAGGTGGTGTATATTTGGTAGCATCATTATGTATTGACGCTTTTACATTTAGTGTTTAACACTGTCCAACCAAGAAAACTGGTTTGATGATTTACATGTCAATAACAGTTTTTTTTCCTACTTTTTCTAAGTCTTTCTTTGCCAAATATCTTACAACATTAACCTGGAGAATGTTGACATGTTACCAACATTCTAAAGATATTGTGCTCATAAAAATGCTCATGCGTACATTGACATAAGAAAGCTTTTACATGCATGTTGACCAATGGGTATATCAAGACCCTGAGGGGTGGTGTTGATTGATACAAATGTTCCTCTGAGGACAGTTTGAACTTGACTTTCACCTTGGATGACCTCATCAGAGCCCTGGCTTTTAACTCCAGGAACTACAATATTCCCTATGTGGGAACTGTGATGTTATCGTAAGGTTCCATTGGCAATGATGGAATCCATATTGAAGTTCTGAAGATAACAAAAGCCAGAGGTGACCTTGAAGTCTTACATAAGCCATGATCCAGCAGCTGGGAAAGGAAATATTTGCTTTAAGTCACTTGCTGGGGCTTTCTTTATTGGTGGAAGATGTGGGAACCTAAGGAAGGGGTGGGTGGGAGAGGAGTAGGTGGAATTTGGCTCAGACAGGAACATATGCAACAATGTAGGGTCGACTTGACGTAATCTAACTTTGTACTTGGATGTTGTCTGTTGGACTAGGAACTGGAAATCTCCTTTGAATAAAGACTGTCAAGACTGATTTGGGTTTAGCCATTTGATAACAGTTACATAGAACAATATAATCAAACTCCAAATTCAAATAACATAACTCATATTGCTTCAGACATCTCTACATTTATAACAGTGATAACAATTATTAATATTTAACTTCAAACTTATACAAATTTGGATTTTTTGTGAAATGTCGTAACAGCAGTGAGTGCAATAAGCTTGTACCACAAGGGAAGAAGGTTCTGATTAATGCATGTTTGTTATTAAAACTTACATCAGAGTACTGACTTCCTGTATGTGTGTGTTCCACACTGTGGTAAGGTGTTATGACAGATGAGGGGAAAGAGTGTTTTACATCTAACACACAGCCTCAGTTTCTCATGTACCGATGACCTATTCAAACCTCCTGGTAGATGGCAGACTTCTTGCTCAAAAGAATACTGACTGACAGAGATGCCTGAGACGTGATTTCAAAAATTGTACAATATTCTATTCAATGTTGTTACTTTCGCTAAGAAAGTTATGTTTTCAGGTGCGTGTGTCTGTGAATTCTCTGCGTGTGTGTTCGTCTGTGGACAGCATAACCTGAGAAGTTGTGGATGGATCTTGATGATATTCGGTATGTTGGTGGGGGTTGGCGACTTTCTATGGTACTGCAGCAGAACTTCCGGTTTTGATATCTTATGTTTTGGACTTGCTATGGTGATGATTTTTGCTTGGCAGGTAGCTCTTGTGCTCAGGAAAAAGTGACATAAGTTTGGACCCTCATCAATTTTTGTTGGAACTGCAGGGGGTATTGCAGCTGCAAACTTTGAAACAGGATAAGTCAAGAAGGGATAAACTAATTTTTCTGATTTTTGACCTCATGTTAATTTTGATGAAGAAACAAACACAATGGCGTTAATCATACAAATAAGTACAGTCAAACCTGCCTAGGCGACCACCTTTTCAACGCGACCACCTGGCCATGGCGACCGCTTTTTCTCGGTCCCGAAAATTTTCCCCATAGGCACAAGCATTAAGCTGCCTGCCCAAGGCGACCACCCGTCCAACGCGACCGCGACCGCCACGAATTGGGACCGCACAGAGCACAATCCCTGCCCATGGCGGGCGCCTAATTTTCAAGCGTGTGGTGACATCGGATCATTTTGCTTTCGGATTTCACGGAAATGTTTTCAAGACTTTGAAGGACAAAAATAAGGACAAAAATATATGGAATAGCAATGTTATAGCATCGATTCCTCCATGAAGTGTTTTAATAAAACGTTTCCCCTATAAACATTGTAAAGACAAATGTTTGTGATGTTGTTGTGCCTATCGTATTTTTATAGTTTACCGCAAACTCAGTTCGGTTTAAACTCAATTTTCAGAACGAATACGTAGTGCATGGCGTCAGATTTCACAGAAATTACTCTCTATTTCTTGTATTTTCAACAAAAATGTGTCTGTGTCTTACTAAACTCCGCCGAAAAATGACTTCGCGGCGGGCAAAACATCGGGCGAGAAATGTTGTTCCTCGGTCCCGACGCCCGATCTTGGATTTGGGGCGGCCCGGCTTTGGCGTACCGCTGACCTTTCTAAAACACGATGCTTTTGTGTATGAACGTTTACGAATACTCTAGTTATTTATGAAAATTAATATTCTTATTTTCTTTTTATTTCCATGAATCTCACAAACCTTTATTGGACGCTGTGCGTTCTGCTGCACTGACTAATACCTTTCGATGCGGTCGCACAGAGCTTGGCGGCGCGACGAAATCTCACCGTTCCGTTTTCATCTTTAGTTGTCAGATCGAAAACTTTTTGCCCCTTTTTATCCAGCGGTCGGCGCCACAAAAAAGGCTGCGGCCAGCAGGTGTTTTCTAGGGATTTGTCTTAGGCCTTAAAACTTCGATGATGTGCGTGTGTGTGTGTATTATTCAATGTAACGTGTGAATGTGGGAGGGCGCTGCGAGGCATCAATTTGTAGCCATTGTTTTGTAGTCAAAATTATGACGAAAATTTGTACACGATGTAGCGGTATACAATTATTACAACGATAACGGAAAATGTAATTTTTGTAGGATCTTTCTGTCAATGAGAATGGAACCTGGCGGGGGTCGCGCTGTCTAAATTCACATAATTTTCCATCCATTTACGTACTGTATTTGAAAACCTCGACCTGGAAACATGTGAGTGGAATCCTCTTCATGGCGACCACCTGTCCATCGCGACCGTTTTTGCTCGGTCCGCCGGGTGGTCGCCTTGGGCAGGTTTGACTGTACTTGATTTGCATAATTGATCAGGAAAATTTGTGTGTACATATACATATTATTTCTAACTTGGTTCGAGAGGAACATCTATGGGTATATATAATACAAATCATGACCTAATTTGCATAATTAATGTGGCAATTGTATAATATCTTCCTGAAGAAGGATATTTGTGTACATATGTGATTTGGAAGGAGGAGATAATGAATTCACTAAGAGTTGTTTTCACTTTTACCATTTATAAACTCATTTATAAACCAATCCTTGTCAAGGCTGTACAGTGACATTTTGCGTATCACTTTATTTGAGTAATATAGCTCTTACACAAAGTTGTAGGACAGACTTCCTCTTTGAGCTGGGAAAATGAACCACACACTTTGCCCATGTCTATACAATATGTCATGAGGCTGTTAGTGGGTGTGGCAATGAACATTGTCAAGACCAGTAGCTGGATGTCTGGAACAATTTCATACTGTCAAATCACCCCAGTTTTGGTGTTTCTTTTGTAAATTGTGATATAATTTGTATACGATATATCATCTAGTCAGCAAAAGATGGAATGACAACATATGTTACGTGGCTGTCATCCAGACATGCCAATGTTGATTCAACATCCTCCATGTCTTCATTAGACGTTTTGGCAGCTTTGCAGCTTGGGAGAAAATACCAGCCAAGTTCATGGACAAGTTCACCACACAGTTGTTAGAACTGGGGTTGCTTTCCTAATGTGTGTATTGGGTGTCTTGTTGGGCTGGTGGTGTGGGTGGGGGGTGGAGAGGGGCGGACTGGGGTCAGCAGTATTGGCTGCAGTGGTGGCTGATCCACCACAGATGTGGGGCGACTGTGGTGTCATGTCTAACATGGAGCAATATCATTGTTGGGAGAAGACGCTCCTAATTGCAATGATTCTTGTCTCTGTACAATCCAAAACATGGGTTACACAATAAAAGATGTTCCTTACAGCTATTTCACAGAGGATGCAAGAGGCACGGCATATCATGATCATATATGGGGGTTTGCTTAAGGTAGCGTTTGTATGCTAGTATGTATGTGGTTTAGCAGCATAATTCAAAAAGCTATGAATGGATTGTCATGAAATTTGGATTGTGGTCAGGTCTTGCCTTATAATTAGATTTTGGGCCCACTGCCAGCTTTCCTAGGTACTGCACCAAAACTTCAGCTGTTGATATTTTGTGTTCTGGAGAAGATAATGGTCTTCGTAACAAGACCACTCTAATCCAACAGAAAGTATAATCGGTGGGTGGATTTTACGTGACATATGAGAGCATTTCTGAATTTACCATGATACGTAACAGTAGCTAAGAAATTTCTATGATTTGCAATGCATTATTACCCCCCAGGCAGACCTCCATATTATTTGTATATTTGTATTACACACATTATGAATTGCATAGCTTTGGTTGAAAGCTTGAAACCCTCAACTACATACATATGCATTTGTCATGTTCTTCCAGTAGTATTGCTTGTAGCAGTTTTCCTGTCAGAGACCTTAATTTTAGACACTTGTGGGAACATGCAAGTTGCAAATACATTCAGTGTTAAGAGAAAAAACAGTGCCCTCGACCTGAAGTCTACTCTGCAGTATGCTATATCCTGTAGAGTTCTTCACAACATCTGAACATTCTTGCCAATAGCAGCTGATAACTATCAGTAGGTTGAAATACCTTTTTGAATTGTGCGGAATGTGTTGCTATGTTGACATGGTAACAGTCTAATTAGTTTCTGCCACAACTATATTCCTGACTTTTAGTTGCCCTGGAACACTCTGGTAAGTCACTGTAAACCACAACTCTCCTATTGGACTGTGATGTCACCAACACAAAACATCTTCAGATCAAATTGAGAGAATTGGTCTAATTCAGTCCAGTCCTGACTGAATGGTGGGGGTAGGGTACCGGTATGTGGGAGTCTGACCAACATCTAACTAGAAAACCTTTCTCTGAGATATTCTCTTAATCTTAAAGAGGCTAATTCAAATGTTCTGTATCAGTGTATGCTGACAGTATGCATATTGGTAAAGGTAAGGAGAAGCACAGAGAGACCTATATCTGTGAAATGTACCATCCAAGAATGTAACAATAAGTCAAAAGTAAACTTTTACTATGATGTACTCTCAACAAGTCCTGTGTGCACTATTTCTGGTATCTCATATCCCTTTAGCCTGGGTACCATCCTCTTTTTTCTACCGGGGCTCCTACATTCGCTACCCAAAAAAAATAGGGTAGCGAATGTAGGACCCCCGGTAGAAATAGGATGGCACCCAGGCTAATATCCCTTTACACTGTTAGTAAAGTCTGACATACACGTAGGACCTTATAGCTTCTCTACTGAACTAGTTCTCACCTGTTTCCCATCATTCCCTAACATGCCCCTCAGGACAGCCTTACCTTTAATTGTCCCTCATGCCCTCCCAGATTCCTATCTTAACTGCGGTAACCACATTAAACACAGGTTAAGCCTACTCAAGGGCACAGCTTTACAGTCATGGATGGGAATACCTGGGTGCAGACAGGCTCACAACTGCCACCAGACAGGTGTGTGAAATTCTAAGTTACACACTGAAATCAGTGAAATTCTAGGTTACACACTGAAATCGGAAGGTTGAACATTCAAGTATTTCTCCAACTGCCCTGGGGCTGGAGGTATCAAATCTTAATCCTGTTGCCCTTGACCTGCATTCCTGGCAGGCCCGGCCTGGATGCTAACAAGCCCTGGAGGATGAGGAGAAGGCTCAGTCAATACCCAGCGCTCCAGGAGTAAGTCACATACTGGGAGCTCTCAGACTACTGTGGGATTGTGGATAACCAGACTTGACAGAAATCTTTTATCTAGTTTAGTTTCATTTCATTGTAGTCTGTTGGACAGGATCATATTACATAAATTATTAATGATAGTGATAGGGCACATCACTAATGGATTTTCTCAATAAACCAATGAACCAATGTTAACTGATGGCAGTCAATAATTCATAGCGGACAGTAAAACTTTTGGCGACTTCAGCTACTGCAAAAAAGTTGTCAACTTTTCCTGTCAGATGGCAAAGAAATATTTTCCCTGCTTGTACTAAGTTGTAGTACAGCCACCTTGCCACCAACCCACAAAGATGAAGAACCAATGAAAATTTTCCATACAAAAGTCGAAGCCATGTGATTCAATCCAGAATTTCTACCTGACCAAATGCAAATTGTAGCCAGGGTGCCATCCAAGTTAGTTTTCCTACAACTAGCGAAGAGTATGGGAGCTGCGGAAAACTAACTAGGATGGGACCCGGGCTATACAAACTGTGGCAACTGTTCCCAATGAAACAGGAATGTCTGTCTGTCTGTCTTGCTTCAGTCCTTTTTGCTAACCACAGTAGTACATGTGCATGCATCTTAGATTATAGGAAACATTCCAATCACTTTGCTGAAATCACTGACTGTTAGGCAGAAACTTGCAAATTAGCTTGAGTCATCCGGCAGGAAAGTCTGTCAACTCATAAAGGCTACTGTAGTTTGAAAGAGCGATACGCTCACAAAAGGAAGAGAAATTCATGTGTAAAACTTGAAGAGGTCATCCAACTCTCTATGATACCTCTAAATTCCATACTGAGCACTTTTTAGAAGGTCCTGACAATGCTGTCTACTCTACTCTCTGTATTTGGCCGCTGAGAGAACTAAGCCATGTAGGAGGCATGATGTATCTTTTACTGTGTGCTTTGATGATTAAACTTGGCCATGGCTTGCCACATTCAATAAAGGAGGTTTAAGAAACAAACTGCGGGGTACCACCAGTCAGGTTCCAAAGGTTGGAGAAAGAGTCATCAGATGCCTCCTGTATCAAAGACAAGACGGACCTCCAACAGCGAGG
Organism: Branchiostoma lanceolatum; assembly: GCF_035083965.1. Classification (NCBI taxonomy): domain Eukaryota; kingdom Metazoa; phylum Chordata; class Leptocardii; order Amphioxiformes; family Branchiostomatidae; genus Branchiostoma; species Branchiostoma lanceolatum. The sequence continues at coordinate 20,977,480 of NC_089725.1, read as the reverse complement.
AGTGATCTGGGCTGTGTGTGCCTTATGTACCAATAAATGGGAGATGACTGCGTATGTCATGGTCATCCGTTGGATTCCTCTTATCTGAGAGACAGATACGGCACAATGACAGATCCAATCATCGGCCACCCTGACTGCCACTCACAAGCAGTGTCTCACTACCCACACAACAATGCTCCCTGCAGAGAAGAGAAAGGTCATGTCCATGAAATGCTTTCCAAGAAGCAAAGCCCTGTCACCTTCAATATATCTGTCTTCCTCTGTTGCGTCATTACAAGTAGTGAGATTACTTGCTTTAATTAATGTGTACCATATTGTTGCCTGCTAATTCATGGGAGTACGTTTGTTTCCAAACATACTTTCAACTTTTCAATATCACAGCTGACATTGACCCTGCGTCTATCATGTGAGATTTCCTATAAGCTGGCTTACCCCAGACAGGACTTGCCCTCCCCATGACCCATGATGCTCAGTGACTGTCTGTCCTTGTCTGTACCTCCTTTAGCATGCATCAATAACACCAGAACTTCCTTTGAGCTGGATAACACCAGAGAAACTGGCCTCTTATCTCTGCCAGTTCCCAGAATAACAAATTAAGAACTAATGATTTCACTGGTACCTATTGCCTGTCTGCATCCTCTTTTCCTATAAGAAAAAAACAGGCCCTGACAAAAAGGTTATATGGACTGATTAGGATCCTTGCAGCAATATCAGTTGTACTTGGCACAGGATGCTTGTTCCCTTTGCCTTATTCAATCAGTTCGTGGAAAAGACATTCTTTTTTTTTACTAATAAGGTCTCTTCTGAAGGCAGCGTGTAGAAAGCGTGTACAGTATCATTAAACTCTACATTGACTGAAACTCCCTTTCACATTGTGAAGAACTCAAATAAAGAAATAGAGAAATAAAGGAATTGAGTTGCTTCTTTAACCACATGTGTTACAATTTATTTCTATCCTTAATTCATAAATCACAACATGCTTGAATGATGTTATCAATAAAAGAATAAGTAAAAACATTACTATGGTTGTGAACCACTTTTCACATATGATTATTGACTTTGAAGCTATTCTTGAACCACACATTGGTAAATGGTGAGTGGCAGACAGAGAAGTACTGCATGTGGTTTTCTTCATCCAAATTAGGGAAGGATGGTTAAACCTGACCTTTTCGCATTTTAGGGTATGATAGGACAAACTGCACATGGAAAAAAGACAGGTTTAACGAGCCTGGTTTAACTGGTTATCGTTAAAATAATGCCTCACAAACTAGCTATGTCCCTCCTACCCTTCAGTTGACAAAACCAGCTGACACTGTTCATGTGACCTGTGGAATTCTCCAATCCTGCATGCCCTGACTGGTTAACATCACACATTTGAAACACCTGAGTTATAGCAAGATACACAGTCAGGTGGGGCAGATTAACAGTGTGTCTAACAGGCTCGGACTGGGCAGGTACCTGTGCTATCAGGGTTGATTAAGGTGAAACCTGGTGATGGATCATCTTAAGCCCAAAGTAAAGTGGTTTAGCAAAGTAAATCCAGACTTTAAACAAGCCAGTCCACAACTTTGTAATATCTACATTTACTTGTTGAATGCGTCTGTAACAATTCTTTGTTGGCACAACCATTCCACGTACCAAAAAAGAGGATATTCAAGGGTGTGCGCCTTTTTCAATAGACGAAGTTTTCCATTCAACTCTGTTGTATTTGAAAATGCTATGTCCACAAAGACATGGTATGGGTGACTGTCAATCTGAATTTAGATGGTTACTGGCTAGAATGGGTCTGACCTGTCCAGTAGCTTGGGACTTCGAAACAGCCGGTTTTCAGGATATTTTCAGTCGTTAACATAGCCACTCCCTGGAACGGAGGGGGGGAAAGCACCATCCTGAGGGTTTATCCTTGTCCATAAACTTGACCTAAGTAACTGGTGAAAGGTTGTTACAGAGGGGGCATACGCTCAAAGATGTCCTACAGAGCTGACCTTTAACTACCGGTAGTGAGCAAAGTGACTAACCTTGCAATTTCTTCTGCAGGGACTCCAGAGCATACATGGACTGCTGGTGGGTGCGGCGCAGTCGCTCGTTCTCCTCTTCCAACTGGAACACAAAAGCGCAACCTTCCCATTCATGACCTTCACAATTTGTGATGTATCAAACCACCTAGTAACTCATCATACAACCAGGCAGGAACAGATCTGTATAACATCCATATTCAAATCTTTGTTGCTAACAGTTCAATACCGAAGATGCCATTTTGATCACACACGAGTGCAAATGATACTGAGGGGAAGCACATTCCAATGTAACATCACACTGACAACCATGCGTAAAATAATCCCAAGGAAAACTTGTACTAACTACTCCTGGCTATCAATGGGTTACAAATATCTGTAACAACTGCTGCTGCATTACATGACATTAGAGGGAAAATACCAGTGGCACTCTGTACATGACAATTCTCCAAATTCTCCACATGAGATGTGTGTCATTCACAGTTGTGCTGTTGTCCAGGCCTTCCTCCATGAATGCAGCTTTCATCAGAAATATGATCCATGATGTTCACCACAGTCATGGGAATTATGTGGTAGTTTCCCATTTCCCAACTCCCTCCATCAAACCAGACTGTGTGTCATATTATACAGCAGAGGTTGACTCTAAAGGAACTCTGACATGGTAACTAATACCCATACAGTCATAAAACCATCATCACAATGTATATCAATCTTTCATTTCTGTTCCTTCACATCTTCCTCTTTGACTTGGGACGACTTAGTCACAATCATAATTCAGTGTCTTAGGTCTTAGACATGGAAATGGCCCTTAAAATCCAGAAGCTAACATGTCTAATCTCACCTCTCCCAGCTTGTTGTAAACCCATTCCTTGATTTTAGCTGCCTTCTTTTCTACCATCTCTCCTTCCTGAGCACGAAGTTCCTTCTGCAGAAAAAAAAACATGTACACAAAATCACATGTACTGGTCCGGAAATAATTTTTCATACTACATTGTATATTGTTATTATATGCAAAGTATATCAATACCAAGTTTGAATGTAACAATCATGCAAGAATATCTGGTTGACAACTGCTTTTAAACTGAGGAAATCTGGTGAGAAGGAAAAATATACTTTTTTTTTTTTTTTTCTATGCTTAGCACCATTTCTTAGCTTAGCAGCTGACCCGTAACTATATAGTAGGGCGCTGGCGAGGGACACTAAGGTGGCGATTAATACAAGTCTTAAATTTGCGTTTGTCCTTAAGAGTCACAATGTCCTGTGGCAGAGAGTTCCAGAGTTTAACGGTGGCTGGGAGGTAGGTTCTTCTGTGTGACGTTGTGGACGACTTGACGGGTTCCAGAGCGTTGCAGTGTTGTGATCTTGACAAGCGGGTTTCACGTCGATGTACGTACGGTCCCGGGAGTAGGCTGATGAGTGGTGAGGGAGCGTTGTGGTTGTACATGCGATGCAGGAGAGTGAGGGCCCCTACGTTTCTACGTTGTCCCAGGGGCTGAATCTGGTTTCTGTCCAACTCATCTTGTGGGAGATTTATAAGTCTTATGGCTCTTCTTTGAATTGCATCAAGCAGGTCCAGTGATGTGGGGCAAGCTCCCATCCAAACTGTAGAGGCATATTCCATGCAGGATCGTACCATACTTTTGTAGATGGTGGCTCTCTGCTGTGGAGACAGGTAAGGGGCGGCTCTTCTCAGAAGTCCCAGGCGTTTTCCTGCATCCGTCGCCATCTTCTTTATGTGGTGTGTCCAGGACAGTTCCTTTCGGATCGTTAACCCTAACAATTCAGCTTCATCTACCTCTGCAAGAGTAGTATCCATAAAGTTGAGTTCGGGATGGTTTCCTTCTGCGTCTTTTAAATTGCTGACTGTCAGGCATTTGCACTTAGATGCGCCGAAGAGGACATTCCAGCAATCTGCCCAGTTCTGGATTTTTTGCAAATCTGTGTTCAGCGACAGAGCTGCTCTGGCTCTTTCTCGCCTCTCCATGATTCTCATGATCGATGAGTCGTCGGCGTACAGCATTGCTGTGTTTGTTAACTTTTCTGTCAGGTCATCGATGTAAATGATGAAGAGTAAGGGACCAAGGATTGAGCCTTGGGGGACTCCCGCATTTATGAGTCTGGCGGTAGAAGTTTTCCCACTGATTGTTGCTTTTAGTTCTCTATCCGTAAGGTAGTTCTAAAACCATTTTAGCACGTGACCGTCCACGCCAATGGCTTTCAGTTTGGCAATTAACCCCCTGTGCCATACGCGGTCAAAAGCTCGACTTATATCGAGGCATATCAGTCTGCTTTCCTGTCTTTTGTCCTTGGCATCATGTAGATGTTGAGTGACGTATGTCAGTGCGTCTGCAGTGGAATGACCAGCCCTGAAACCGAATTGTTTGTCGCTTATGAGACTGTTCTTGTCGATATGCTGACTCTACTTTAAAGGCTTACAGTCAAAATCCCCTTATCTAAATGCACACATCAAAACAACACCTGTCACCACATTTTTTACAGGCGGCCATCACAAGGTCACCTTTTCAATGTAAGACTGTTTGCCCAAATTCTTTCACACTTGCCCCTGAGTTAAGACCTTGCATGGTTAGAAACTGTCACATGTTAACAAAAGGCTACACTGTAGATGTATATACAAGAATGTTCTGTTTTTGACATGGTTTGTGAAAAGTACCAGTCCTTCCCTCGCTATCAGTGAGGCTGCTGACTGTAGAAGGAAGCTCTCCATGGTCTGAGCAAACAGTCCCCTCCCCAAAGTTGACACACTGTCAAGTCAGCCCTTCCACAAGGAAACATGTAAATCCTTGGCAAACTGTTACAGAAAAAATACTAGCTCCAGCCATGGAGGACATAACAGGTGTCAGGTCTGGGACCTCACAAATAAACATCACAAAGGGCTAGGTACACAGCTTGTTAAGTCTTACTCTTAGGCACATGCATAGGGAAGAAACTTGAGACCTTGTCCTTGCATGACCTTACTACCTCATTACATCAGTACTCATTAGAATGTTCCTGAAAGGAATGCTTTATCAGGTTTAGACCGGCACAAGTTATTTCCTGGCCTTGGTGAACTTGTAAACTGAATTATGACAGGTTGCAGAATTACATATCCCCAAAGGAAGAACTAGCAGCAGTCCTGCCAACATTTGTGGGTACAGCGCATCCTGACAACTTCCAAGGCCCACCACTTCAAGTTCCTTCTCTGAATTGTTCTCAAATACCAGTAAAATGTACACTGGTACAAGTCATCTACAGTGTAGAATACATGTGGTGCCAGCTGTACTCATTGAATAAGAGTCATTCATGAACTTAGAGCTTCAGACCCTTGTTGGGAGACATGTCTTTCAATTCTGTATGGTTAGGGCACTCTTTCCAAGATAATACAGTAATAATACACAACTCTTTAAGGCTATCATTCTCCACCTTGATTCACAGAAAGCAAGTTAAGGACAGGATATATAGTTATCTATAGTTGGAGATCAGTTGGGATCAGTGGCCCTGTGAATACTTGTGGCTTCAGTGTTTACATTTACCTGATCTCCTAACTTGTAGTAGGCCAGGACCATGACTTCTTATTAACAGGAAAGGTGTCAGTGTCAGTAGCCACATTTGTAGTTTCCTGAAACTCTGGTCTAGTTCACATTCTCCCCTATTGTCCTGGACTTCCACAAGTGGCTGGAATTCATGTCTTTTACAATGTGTTGTTGTCTGAGCAGTAACTGAATTGAAACATTTACTCACATGGCTTAAGGTACATCTAATTAGCCACTGTTTGCCTCTGGTTTTCTGCATTTAAGGTCAGTACACATGGCAGGATGACCACTTGAGGAGACTACACGATATAATCCTTGAGTAAACTTGTAAGACATGGGGGTGTGACCAGGTGCTCACACAGGTGACAGCAGTCGAGGAGGGGAGCAAACCTCCTGCTGAAGATTTAATTACTTTGTCCACGACTACAAACTGCACGGTGCCGTCAAACCACTGATGCAGATTTTCAAGAATTTGTCAACTGAAGATAATCTTAAAGAGCTCTAGCAACTAGTCATACTACTTAAACAACCTTGACATGGATTAGTGCATTCCTCAGTATAATTAATCCTTCTCTTTTACTAACAGGTCAACAGGGTTGCTGCTAAAACAATTCAGTGTACCTGGTGGGTTGAAACAGGTGTGAGAAAGTAAACATGTTCTGACCTGTTGTCTTGTCTAATGAGGTAAGAGAATTGAAGATAAGGGTTTCTTTCTTCCTATTCAATAGTTTCTATTCTACCCTTCAAAGCTGCTTTCACATCATTAGAGTTCTTCAAAAGTAAAAAAAAAAGAGTAATACATGATGGACCTGAAAATGACAACAATGCTAATGACAGGGATGAAGATAAAAGTGAAAGTTTACCTGCTCCTCCAGTTGTATCTCCAACTTGAGGATGATGTCATCCTTGTCCCTGCAGGCTGTCTCCAGCTCCTGGATGCGCACGAACAGAGCGCTGGTGGACTGCCGCACGTCGATGTTCTGGGTCACCTGCTTCTGCTCCATCACCCGTACCTGAGGAACACGGAGGAACAAACTATGAGCCTACCACAAGGACACAAACATCAGCTGCAATGTAATCTTTAAGTTTGACCTGCACACATAGAATGTAGTACTGAATATCAATATTGTGTATTACTGGGCAATACTCTTGCCAGGGCATGCCATCACACCCTGAAGCGAAAAATGCCAGTTTTTGATGACAGATATTCATCTTAACTTTGGGTACATATATCATGAAGGGAGGGATTGCCTTTCATGTTTGATCAATACAGGACTGGTTAACAAGCTGCCAGGGAGATACTGTCTTAGTTGCATTTCCTGCTTTGGTTCTTCAGCTAGGTACCTTACAATGAACCTTGATAGAATCAGATGTAGCACCTCTTTTACAATGTCCGTTTAAAAGCAACAATGTTGCCTTCTAACTTTAATCTATAATAATTCTATGACAAGTCAAAATGACATTTTACCACCTGACGGAATTAACTGTAGATATACGTGCTGGATTGGCACCCACCCTTTAGGGAAATGGAGAGGGCAGCATCCTCCATTAGCCAGCAAATCATACTGTAGGCCTTCAATTCAATTTAACTTCAGCTGAAATGACTGTGATACCACAAATTCTAAAGATGGATATAGGGCCAGGGGCTTTCTACTTTGACCTGCAGTTCATATACTTATGTACCAGTCGATAGACTAAGCAGGGGATGGTAATATAACAGTACAGGGTAGAAGTAAGGGTCAGATAGGTCACCTTCATATTGATCCATGTCTGGGACAGGCTGATTCTGAAGGAGGTATGTCCTTGCTACATGCACAATTTATTGTATCTATAAACCACTACAGAACTGATATCAACAGTTAACAGTGGATTTTGGTATTCAGTTCTTTTGGTACTCTCTATGTCTATGTTATAGAAATCAAAATAAGGAGGACTACACAATAACAGCTATCACCAAGTTTCAAAGGGACACAGACTACTCCCTGTACTGAAATTTTACAATTGCTCTGACAGTTGCGTGATCACAAATGTTGGTTGCCCAATGGTGAATCTACTGTAGCAACAACTGGGACTAACTTCCCCCTAGTACAGCTGTCAGTGTCTCCAGGACTTCCTACACAGACACAACCTCTCGGTTGACTCACCACTTACAAATATCAAAGTACAGTAGCTTGAAAGTATGCCAAGACGTTTTTTCAAACAACCTGTGGATCACACCAGAGGTGCATTATTTAAACAGTCCATCTAAGATGAGATGTTTATCAAGGAGAGCCTGCTAAGCTATAATCAGTAGTGAATGCTCTCCTAAAATACTATTCTGAAATAAACTGTCTTTTGAATAATTTCAAAGTCTTTCAAATTGTCTTTCAAATAACCCTTCAAATAATATATCGATGTAGGTAATAAAACTATGAAACATATATAGCTTTATCAACTGAAAGTGACAACTCCCATGCAATAAGGTTTATTCTAATACTCTGGATAGCTGTCACAAAGTTTTATCATGCAGTATTCCATCTCCAATAGCAATGTAGTAAATATTGTGTATCAAGAAGGCGATCAATTTGTGAATCAGTTAACCTTGTACAGTACCTTGACTTGAATCTTTTTACAAAATCCATTGCCACAGACGGTACATGTACAGATATACATGTATATATGTATGTATGAAAGGATGATCCTTTGCAGGAGGTGGGTTGTCAGTAGAGCTAGGTCTTGAGTGACATACCAGGAGACAGGTGTGACCCTCCTGCCAGCAGCTACACAAACACTCCTGTTTACCTTTTTCACTGATTCTCCTGTATAGTCTGTACATGGTGCTTCTGACTCCTCTAACTACACATCATGGTCAAAACAGCTCATCGAGGAGGTTACTTAGAGTCAAGCAGGCCAAATTCGCATTTTCCCTTTCACCACAGTCTTTTGTGTACACACCCACAGTATGATTCAGACATAACGTTACATGTACTCAGAATGCATTAAGTTTGGAATACAGAGATACAAATCTTGCAATGAAACGACACAATGGTAACTAGATGGGAAACAATTCAAGAATGGGTTATTATAAATAGAACAAAAAGAAATTACAAAGTTCATAAATCTAAGAAGACAATCTTATTTGGGTTGATATAACTTTATAAGCAGCATAGTGTTTGCTTCCCAAAAGTTCAAAGAAACCACAAATCCATCAACAGCATCTAATTATCATGGAGAGTCAGTCCATATGCTACATGGCAGCTTCTCCTCCTTCTGCTAACCTCTTGTCATCTTCACAGGCTTACCTTCCACAATAATTAATTTCAGGATGGACATATATTCGGTCTAATAGAGGTCACTGGGGCAGGGTTACAGGTATTGAGGTCAGTAATGTTTTCTCCCCCAGAATACAACAGCATGTAACCAATCATCCTGCAGGAAACATGTGCTTGAACCTGATAAAATCTCTTGAACTTATCCTTATCAGCCTTCCCATAGCATTCCTCCTCCACCCACACAGTCTCCCCCAGCGGCTGGCACCCCAAACAAGGCCTGACATCACCCACTCACTCAACTTCAGCTGTTGCTCAGGTTAGTGGAGTGAAAGTTCTGTTGTGGAAACTGTGACATCCCTCAGGACTTCCAAAGTTACTCTGATTTAGCCATTTCCTCCTGTTTGAGCACCATCTGAAGCGAGTTGTTACCACAAGAGATCTCCCATGATCATTTGAAGCTATGTAATGGGTTTAACCTTGCAAGAACCCTCCACCTCCCCTGCCAAAACTCAGAGCAAAAAGTCACTCCCCCTACTTTCTCACTGAGCCACAAAACTCTCTATGGTTAGATTATATCTTCTTTTTTTTTTATTCAAAACCTCAGAGTGCATATTGAGTAACAGAAATAACAGTGAACATGGAGGGAGTTTGTTCAGGACTTGAGCCTGGTCCCTCACAAATGGATGATGATGATGAAGATGATGATGATTTGCAAGACTACTAACCAGGCAGTACACTAGCAACTGCTCTGTACTTAGTAATCTGAACCTTGTACAGCATTACAACCTTTAAGACTTACAGGTAACAAAGTAACAAAGATCAGAATCATTGTAGCAAGAATGGAGTGCTTTCACATCTGTCTATCTCTGTAAGTGAGTGTAACAATAGCTTTACCCGGCCACCTCATGTTCACTCCTTAATCTGCTGATAAAGCTTCTAGGGATTCAGATGTAAGGAAGTTATATGTCCAAGACTTAAGACCACCAAAAAGTTGGACAGTTTCCACCTGTCTGCCAGATTCAGCCTGGTTATGCTGAGATAACAGACATAACAGGTGGGCAGAGCCTCTCCCACAAATGTGACCATGAGATGATGTCAGCTATCATGGATGCCAACAGAGGCCACAGGAAGTTTTGGATCAAGGAAAAGACTAGACATGCTTTGGTGATGATGGCAGACAAGGGATTGCCTCAGAAAATCAAATAGAGGAAGGAAAGCAACATATTGAAAGCAAGTAGAATAGCTGGGTGAGAACAAGTAAATGACTGGCCTTCAACAATGACAGGTTACAGCAAACTGAGTTACCAGCATACATATGTACCAGTACCAATCTGGAGCTGTAGCATCAACCATAGTAGGTTGAAGGTTATATGGAATTGGCACAGACGTTAAAAAAATGAATTGGCTATATACTTAACAAGTAATGTTTGACGTATAGTCCCAACAGGTGGAACAAAACCTGCTACCCAGGTGGTTCTAAGTGGGAGGGCCTTCCTGATCTGCCATGTTGGGGGAAGTTGGAGGACTTCCAAAGCAAAGAAAAATACAACATTACACATAGATCTAGAAACAATTTGTACATGTATGTCAACAGCAGTCTAGTGGTCAGCAGTGCAGCTTATATCAACTCCAATTACAAAACTGATGTTTTACTGTTACATCATGTGGCATTTAATAGCTATGTACTTCATACAACAGATGGAAATGTTTCTTTGTCTTTGAAATAAAGATTATCTTATTAGTTTTGCCCACCAGCAGTTTTACACAGATTTATGTAGATACTGACCTATAAAAAAGTCTTTATTGAAGCTGAAGATATTTCATATATTTTGTGATAAAGACATTCAGGTTACTGAATGCTTGAGAGTTCAGTATCAATATCTAATCCAAAGCTGCATAAATAGTAATGAAACAATTGTTGGTCTACTTGTTAAGTTCTAGCCTGAGTACCAGCCTCCGTAGTGACCACTGGCTCAAAAACAATCGCTTGTGGTTAGCAAGCGATTTTTTTTTTAAACCAGCGGTCACTACGAAGGCTGGTACTCAGGCTAGTTAAGTTCTAGATTGTGGTGAAAAGTAGAGCAAAGGTGCTGCCCACCCATCCACACAGCGCTCAGCAGGCCATCATGCCTGACAAACCAGGCCACTTGCCAACTTCTCTTTAATGAGCGTTTTTGGGTCCCAATTAGAGGCAGGACTGTGGATGAAATTGCTGTTTGGCTGGTTATGCTGAGGTTTTCTTTCACAGAATGTCACCTGTTGACAATTACCAGTAACAATGCTTCCTTTGGCCAGTGGACTACCCTGTCCATGGTACGATGGAGGAAAATAAAAGCCCATAAATACTTTGGGCAAAGCACTGTGTTTCTTTAACGCTGCCCAACTGTGTGCTGTGACATATAAGGCAGTTATTCTATAGGTTGAAAGCATCCTTAAATTTTTTTGGTATTCCTGGTTCCAGTACTTGTACAGCTGAGGCTGAATCAGCAGCTACATGATAATGATAATTTTATTGCACAACAACTGTACAAGGTACAAAGTATGGCTGGTAGCCTGGTACATAACTACATTGTATAGTCACCACTTCACTGCTCTACATGTGGGGACTGACTTACAGTATGTAACTGTACAAACTTGTAGATGAAAGCACATATGCAAACTACAGCAGTAGACAGCAATGCCATTAAGAGTTTATATCAGTGTAGGCAGTGTATAGTTTCAACTGTAATGCAGTGGATGAATGATGGTTTGTTCACTTCGAATTATCAAGACTCGCGGAGTCTTTGCAACAGAATGAAGCACTACAACTGCATAAACTATGGACGATAATATACAGACATCCCAAATAAGACATCTCCTCTTCAATAAAAAAAATACCCCAACCCCCACCTGAACATCTATGTATTCGTCCAATCACACAATCCAGTTGCAATGATTCATTCTACAACAAATATCATCTCATTCATCTGCCTGGATGTCCAGCATTCATCAATGCAGTCTAGTTTGTTTGCATAATGCTATCTATTGCCTCATCTAAATATCAGTAGTTTTACACATATAGACATGTTACCCACCTGCTCCTCTGCTTTATCTGCCTTGGCATCAGCCTCCTGCACTCTCCTTTCCAGCTCCTGCATCTGAAACACATCGGAAGAGAAACAACATCAGAATCGACATGGTTTAGATATATGACTACATTCATTTCTGTGTCTCAGCACAAAGCTACTTACTGGGAATGGAATAGAATGACGGTTATCCACACACCCACAGCAGATCATCGCTAAATCACTCCAACAATACTGCCTCCAACTTTCACAGACTCAAGTGCCTGCATGGTAGAGTGTAGACTTGATTTAGAGCGACCATGTGGTCTTCTCCTTATATGGGTTTGACCTGCTGGTGGCTGCACATAAATGTTGAGCCTGCTTGCAGGACTTGTTCAATGCCCCGCTCATAGCACAGACATAACACTGCCATCATTGTGTACCACACAGAATGACATGGCAGTTGACTTGACATGTTGGCACACTTGCAGTCATTGGCAGCACTGATTGAAATGCCATGTGCCAGACAACCTCATGATGTAAGAAGATATACCCATAATTCATTGCAAAATCCAATCACCTGTGGATGAAATGAGCCTGAGAGAGAATATGATACAGAATGGAGATCTTTACGGTAGGAAAGGGGCTTTTCATGTGTATGTTTGAAGCTTGGTAGTGGAGGTTAACACTGCTATTTAGTATTCTCTGATGCATACAGAATTTCAGATAAACTTGGCATCAAACTCACTTTGCTACTACAGAAGAGACTCATGGAAAACTACTTCAAAACCACATTTCCAGATATGCAGACTGATACAGGTGCCAGGTGTACAAACAGTATACCATACACATGTAGCCTAACAAGTAATTCTCGGTCATACATGTATGCTTGGTTTTATAATCATACAATTTACCAACAAGCAACCAAGTAACAAGACCACCATTGTGTACATTATATTCCTGCAGGAAGATGAATAAGAGGATGTGCTCCAATGTCAACACGTATATTACTCTTCAAAATTATATTACCATATTGCCCTCTAACTCTGAGATCTTCCTATGTCTCTATGTGGCAATGGTCCGATAAATATGGAAAATTTTCACAAATATAGATATTACATCTGCAGAATGTGAGTGGTTGGTTGTTTCCCTGTCTGTCGCAGCGTGACACCAGCTGACTCAGTGTGTGTACTGGCAGGCCCTGAAAGCCAAGTAGGAGTGATGCCATGCTGCAGGAATGTCATGGAAACAAAAAAGTCAATGTGCCATCGCTTTGTGAGGCCAATCACAGCCCCATGAGGTGGCCGAGAAAATGTAACACTTGAACTAGGTATGTTGATCCCAAAATAGGCGCTGGTAATGAGGAAACCAGAGCAGTGGTAGTAGGTGCTGATACCCACTGGATGTAATGAATCACGGCCATGTTTATAGGGCAGCACACTTGTCCATTTACCTGCCAGACCAACTTGCATATCCTCCACAGCGCAAGATATACCAATACGGTCACAGTCTGTCTGTAAGTAAGCAGGTATTCCTGCAACTCTTCAGGTAGCAAGTCTTCATGCATAGCAAGATCCTAAAATAGACAGAATCTTGACCTTGAACCTAAGACTTGTTATTACAACAGATTTTGGGATTAAGGGCGACGAAAAATGGGCTATACAAACTCAAATGTGGTAGACATGGTCCAGCACAATGTCATATTTCTATAGTAAGTAACTTACATGTTAGGCAGCAATGTTATTTTGCTATCCTTGAATATTCACAATATTCACCATCATCATTTTGAAAATTCATAATAGTTTTCAAAATATCACAGATAGCCGAATCTTTGCCATTCAAGGTACAATAGCTGTAAAAGTAAGAGATGAATATTATTCTTAATTTACACTTTACTGAATGAGATGCTGAGTGACCACAATGCATAGAATAAGAAATTACTTTTCCTATAATCATATAAATGGGAAGATCACCATTTGTAACCTCTATGACGGTCAGATACCACTTTGCATGAACAATCAGTATATATCAAATTAAGCCAGCATGTTATTACTTTAAAACCTGATGATTATATATGATATCAGTAATTACAGCTGCCATACTGTATAATATCTCTGCATAATATATGGCTGCACGACAGATATGAAAATCAATTTCTTTACTCATTTGATTGTGAACACCTTGTGGGATAAAGAGGTCATGAATTATTCTACCATTTGTGGCCTTAACAATTATCTATCTATTATTTTCAGTATATCCATTCATGCTGACAAGTTGCAATTGTAATGGATCAAATCAAATCCACAACATTTATAAATCATGATCTTCAATTCCATATTATGCAAATCTACCATGATACATATCACTCAAAAGCAAAACCATAGTATTACCATCCTAATTTGACAATTGATTAATTTAATACTCATTCCACAATGAACTGCTGTCAGTGCGAGAGATGTAATCAATTCTATTATAATATTCTGCTTTTCAGAAATACATATGTACCCGCACATTTTTTTACTTCAAGGCTTAATCTAAATTCAAAACCCCAGGGACATGTAGTTTAATCTAAACATAAACCACTATGAAATCTTACATGCCTTCCAATGGCTCTCCTTGACCAGCAGTGGGCCTACCACTAGCCATATCGGGTATATCAGTGTATCAGAGGCTTTACAGAATATGGTAGTAGAGTGCAAAACCTTGTTCACTTCAAGAGTCAAGACTACAGGGAACATAACCGTTCATCATGAAAGGTCTGCTTCCATTAGCTGATAACCTTGAAATTGGGGCATATATTGATGGAGGGATCAGGTCGCAGCCGGGCAGCCACATCTGATAGGCACATCTGGCTCCAGGCTCTCCCTTATATCACCTCTGACATGGTAACTAGGCAAGAAGGTTACTGGTCACTGTTGGATGGTAAATGTGAATTATAAAATCAATGAGTTTCTTTCTTCCCTCCACATTTGATGTTGCTCTGTAGGCCTTTGCTTGATTCAATTCTCGGGATGTCCTAAAGCATTCTTATCTAGTATTGTGAGATACAGTAATTGCCTTGTTTGCTCAGGCAGCATTTTACCTCATGTACATGTATGTGTAGGGTCAGGTCAGTGAGCATGTCCCATCTAATGCAAGGGCATCAGAACATCCTGCCTTCAATTTCAAGGTTGACCACATTTGTGGCTTTCATTCTACCCACTGAGTCTGTTGAATTCTCACAAGTTCTGTAGATCATTATATCATTAATATATTCATCTTTTCATACCAACGTAGGTATATCTAGTGGTCTTTTCTCCACTACTGTTACTGGCATGATCGGATTGACTAATCTGTTTATGCTGCTTAAACAACTTCCCCTCAGTACTCAAACAGAAATCTATCCAAATTCAAGGTCATGCACAGGCTAAGCAGCCAGGTGATATTTCATATGCAGTTGCAGCAGCGGTGGTAACAAGGATTTGACATGTTGATCTGACAGTGCACATTCAGGCAGGCCGGGCATTGTTACTCGGGAACATTTCAAAACACCTGCAAAAGGTGTTCTCTCATTACAGGGTGAGGGTGCAAGCACCAGCCCTTAACAATGGTCACCACTTATCAAAACAAACACAAGACTTGTTTTGTCAACATCTAATTCTGGGGTAAGAAGTGGACATCCTGTCCCAGCTGATTATATTCTGTGTACCCACTTCTGTTGGATACAATGTACCCACCTTCATTCTTTACCCCACTCACATCCACGTACCTGCAGCTATTGTAATCCCCATAAAGGCTACTACATACATACATATACAACTACTTCCTCTCTATTGTCTAAGACATGCATGCCAGTTTGTGCATTTCTGTTTATAGGTTAAAGCATGTACATAATATCAGACAAGGCATGTTTCCAGTGGGCAACACTTAAGAAGGTCTTTAGACAATTGATACAATAAAAGGTTCAAGTCTGCCAAGTTTGGTAAAAAAAGGTACACATGTGACGTCAATGTCAAATTTTGACAGATGTTTGGACTGAGCACTTCAAGGGCTGTCCTTTGAGCAGGTCTTTAGTTTCTGCATTAAAATGAACATGTTTTTTATGTATCAAGTTATGGTCAATGAACATACAATAGATAAAGACTCCTTCTAAGTTCTTTTTTTTCACCTCCCCCCCCCATCTGTCTATGATATTTTTCTGTTCAAATGAAAATGTAAGTTTACTTATAATCATCTGTTTGCTTTGTGGCCAAAAGGGAATGAATATACAGAAATTATCTTTGTCAAAAATGGAAGGAAATTAAGGATGGCCAAACAGGTAAAACATTCCCTCCTGTGAGTCCTGTTTAAGTAAAGCCATTTGAGTTCATTTGTGCAATGACACTGTTATGACAGCAATACTGCACCCTACAAAAACACAAGTGTAGGCAATAACAATGTTTATACATGCGCCTTTACAATGGAATAAAAGCACTTAGTCAGTAACTTAGTGGTCCTGTCATTAAGACTATACATGCTGTGCTCCAGGTAAAAAAGTTATATTATGTTTAAAGTGGTCATTAATCACCCTTGCAAACGAGGTTTAGGTACATGATAAGTGTCTTGCATTACGTTACCTGAACATTGGTCTAAAACACTGATACCCGCATAAACAAAACAAAACCCTCCGCAAAGGCTAGAATTGCAGGTAGTTATAGTGTTGGTGCATCTGATACCACTGTATTCTTAATCTGACCTGTGTTTAGGTCAAGTGCCAGTGACCAATGTCATAGAGTTCCCAACAACCTATGACCAAAAGAGATTTACCATTTGAAGTTCTTCATACATACACAAAGGTGTTGACAGGTTCATCGGTATTCTAAATTTGGAAAGTGACATCAACAAATTTTTGTTCAAGGCAAGACAAGGCCTTCCCCTCCGTTTGTTTTGTAAGGAATAATTTCAATAAGACTGAAAAGCTTAACAACTAGTATATTCCCTCCTACAATCTGCTTAGTGAATGTAGATGGTACATCTGTTGAGGCTGAGATGAGGATGAGAGGGACTGCTGAAGGGTGGGAGGGATTTGCCAGTTTTGCTGTTACTGTATCTGCCTGTGGTAGCTGTGTGTGGTCACATATTCATGGCTCCCCCTGGACAGACTGTCAGTCTGTGGGGAAGGCAGGGGTGAGATATGGGACACAGCACCAGGGGACTATACACACAACTGTGTGGACAAGACCAGAAAAAACAGCCAAAAATAGCTCCTGGGGATTCTAAGTGGACACAGCCAAGATATACTGGGTAGCTTTTGCTCTTTGGCCCATTGAATTTGGTCAGGATGAAGCCAATTATGGCTCTCCCTCTCATGATCAAGTACTCATCCTGGAAGTGCTCCACTTCCCAGGCTGCAAAAAATAGCTCCTCTCTGGGTGTTCAGCTAACATACACAAATACAGGATGAGGGCCAGTGGTTGGTCCTGCCATCTATAGTCATACCAAGCAGGAACAGGCAGAACCACATCAATATCAAATTTCTATCCTCCCAGAAAAAAGATGAACCAGTTATCAATTAAGAGGGCAAGGCAATGTACATCTACATGTATGGAGTCCTATGGCTTGTACAATTGTATATGTCATTTCCTATATGTCCTTGATGTCATAAATGGATTTCTTCAAACAAACATGCAAATGAGTTGTGGGATGTTATTGGAAAAAACTCAGGAACAGTTACAATTTAGAATTGCAATATGGGGTTGGTTGTTTGCCAATTATATCAACCTGCAAAAACATGCCTGTCTTTTATGGACAAAATATCATTTCTAGCAGGAAAGAAATTATGGCTGACACTGCTGTCTGAGCCAGGTAGTATGTCTTTGCAATACTCTTACCAGTCCCCAGTGATGTGGATACTCACATACAGTATCTTTTCAAGTTCAAACAAATCTCATCAACTTGTAAAAAAAAAAAGGGACAGAGAAGTCTCTTGATCCCAAAGTTTACGTTTCATAATGAAACAAGCATGTTGGTTTAATAGTTTCATCTTGAGCCAATTTCTTCTTCCTGAAATACTCAGACTTGATCCTGACAGACATTTCCACCAACTAATCTGATTGGCAGCTCTTCAAGGCCCTGGTAGATACTGTGAACCCATCACATCCAGGTCAAAGTGGGGTTTGATGTTTTCACCTGTGACAGCAACATGTCCACTCTGTAGGATTGCTAATCCCTCAAACATGACAGGTGATCTCGTGAGGTGTTAAACAGGTTGCTCCCCACTAAGAAACATCCTATTTGTGGCAAAGAGGTGACAGTACTCTTCTTGGAACAATTTCAATGGAATGTAAACTTTTCCAGCCCCATACTTGTCAAAAGTTCCAATCTACAAACGGACTAAAGTTCAAAGACAGAAGTCAGGAACAACTCAGGATGGAATCACTAGACAGACAGTCTTCTTCTCTGGTCATGATTAAGTACATATATCTTACCCCAACCATGTGACTCTGTTGACTCCATGTATACAATGAACAGTTTTGAAGGTCAAACTGAAAAATGAACAGTCCATTCCTTCCAGGTCTGTACAGACAATCTGATGATATCATGTCACAGATGGAAATGAGTACAGTATTATAAAACTTTCAGAAGATCAGAAATATCAGGGCTACACATTATACTTCATATACAATGTACATCTGTCTTCTGCATGACATTCACAGTAGCTACATATGATATACAAGACTGGCACGGTGCTTGGATGATAAGTAGACTAGTGATGTCATGACTGCTCTAGTTATCAGTCTGTGAGATGTTTATCATAGTAGGACTATTCCAGTAGCTGTAACTACAAGGTCAGACAGGTGCAGTAGCAGGGTGATAAGTGATGTCATGCCTGCTCTTATCATCAATCTCTTAGATGTTTATCATGGAAGCAGGATTCATAGACAGTAGGACTGTCCTGCAACTGAAGCATGGCTTTGATGTGGCTACAGCTGATACAGACCAGAACAGCCCTTGTCTTCCAGTACCAAGGTCAAAGCAAAAGCACCCATAGTTGGCTGCCACTGGAAATACACAGTCATATATTACTGCAGGTTTGTCTCTATACATCAGACCAGTATGCTGCCAGATTCATAGGCTGGATACCAGACTGTTTGGGGGGCCTATACAGTCCAAGTCCTTGGCCCCAAGGAATTAATTCTACATCAGGCCCCCCTAAGTTGGCCCTGAGTATGATAGATATACATACAGAGATCTGGGGTCTGGCATCCAGGCTACCAGATTCATGTTCCACAGGCATTCTTGAGCAAGGACCTGTCTACCTAAGTAGCTGGTGGTTGTTTTGTTAATATCTATTGTGCAAATAACTATCTACTAATTTCCCCTTTGTCAACATATTGAAACACAATTCAAATATGTCATGCAAATTATCATGAGGTCATTACTTTGCATGAATCCATATGCAGATTGCAGTACTACAGTAATTGCCTATGACACCTGTGTTGAATGATGGCATTGATGTAAATGATGGACCCAAAGCATTCAGTGGAGGCTACTGTATATTTTGTTTTAAAACATCTCAATTAATTAATTGAGACCTAAACCATCCTTATTCACAGCAGATGCTCTCCTCATGCTGTCTGCGATCTCACACTTCCCAGAACCCAAGAAGCACAGATTATCAATGAACCTAACCACTGGAGATTCCTGACTATTGAGTCAGAACCCATCTCCCTCTGAGTGATAGATTATGTATTTAAACCTGTCCCTATTGTGTCTGGGTCCCTGCTGTAATGCCCCACTGTGGATGATAAATGCACCTATTTTCTCCACTTCCATTACTATAATGTCCAGCCTTGCAAGGGGCACGCTCGCCCTGCCACTGCTGATGCCAGCGATACTGTGAGAAGCCTGGAATGACTTTCAAAATAATGCAGAATCAATGACAGCTTCTTAACACTCAATAGGAGCCAAAGTTCTACCAATGATTCTTACATTTCCAAAATATAATGGAAATGCAAATATGCAAGAAATAAAAATGCATATATTGAACTATTCAACTATCAAGTGCATGTACTTACTAAAGTTACTTACAATCAAGACAGTACTGTTATATCTGATAGTACTATTGAATAATATTTCATACTTTTATTGTCTTTTTTAACATGTTCACTACTTTCACTTACTATTGTTCAGATCTTGAGTATGATATTACAAGGGTCATTGTCCAGCCAAAGAAAAGGAAAGTAGGGTAGCCAATGCCTTCTGGCACCATTGCTTGACAACACCTGGCCACCTCTTTACAAATATATAGAGCATGCACTCCCCTGGGACCAATAACATGATATACCCAATTTGTTGCGCTCTATCATCCATAGGTTATAACGGCAGGCAGAGGACACCAGGTGCACAAAGCTAGCAGGTACAAGCTGGAACACACCACCGGTTCATACATGTTATCAAATTTTCAATGAATACAACAAAAGAAAACAACTCTCAACACCAAGACAAACCAACATAATATTCTTCATTTTTTATTAAAAATTGCAACAAGTTAGACAACACACAGTGGAGTGCCAGGCAGTTGCGGACCACTCAACATTGATTAACATAATATGGAAGGAAGGAGTCACAGGCTGTGTTTCAGAAAGCTAAAGACAAGTAAAACCCATTGTGTAATTTGATATGGTACCATTTTAAAAGGTCATGTCAGGTCATCCCCATACTTAGTAACCTGAAAAGGTATGACTGGGTCTGTGGAAATGTGTGATGGGCAATTCGCCAAGCTCAGGAACATGCAGCCACTGTTTTCAGCCCCTCTAAATATACACCAATGGATCAGCGTAGTGCTAAACATCTTCTGTTTCCCATTCCAGAATTGTGGTACCACCCAACATAAGTGTCAAGGTCTTCTCTATGCCAGAAGATTCCAGACAGCATAAGCCAAGTCACACTTCCACCTCCCAAAATAGACGGATTCTCTACCATTTAGTGACAGAATAATCTTGTTCCAAATGTCACTCCTCCCCTTTCGAGCAACCTCAGCAGATCCCAGATCAACAGTTAAACTTGCCCTAAGTCAATAGTTACTTTGCTGCATACCTGCGCCTCCTGTGTCTCTGTCCTCGGTTGATTATAAACATCCAAAATGAACACTCATACTTAAGAATGGAAGAAAAAGTCACAGCATTTAAAGTAGAATGACATATACACAATTCAAAGCATTCTGTACCCTGAACAAATATGTAGTTTATGAGTTTTTGCATATCAAATAATAATCCTGATAGCTAAGTTCTAACATATGGTCATGATCTTCACCCAGTATCAAGAAGCATCCAACATTTGGAGAAAGCTACTGCTTGAATCGATGGAACATTTTTTACTGCTTGAATAGATGGAACAATTTCTAATCTATGACTTGAGGGAACACAACAAAGAGCCCTCTAAATCCTGGCAAGTGCCAGGGACAAGACTGAGAGAATGGCCGGGATCCAAAGAGGATTTCTGTGAGCTACGCCGGCCCCTTTGTGGACTGGCCTTACTGGCATGCCTCAAATAGAAGAGAGGACAAACGAACAACACCCTGACAGCAGAGGCAGGTGGGGTCACCTCTGGCATTGTCTGAAGGCTTGGGAAGATACTGACCCCACTCTTGCCAGGTGGCTGAAAAAGCAAACTTCATTCCAAAAATGGCACAGCAGAGCATACTGGCACTATTTCTAGCTCTTTGATCTCTTCTAAGACAATCCTGTTTGTGTTAATAAAACGTTGCTATGCTGATGTGAATGAAACATCACATGACTTTTCAGGATACAAGTAATGAGATGCGCACCTTTATTTTTGTTGCATATTGATCAGGTAGACATGGTTTTGGCATGACGTGCTTCAGATTATGGGAACACATGCTTCTAGGCAGCATGAAGAATGTGAGGCATGTCCTGATGATCTGCATAGATAGCAATCTCCTTCACCAGGTGTTACACTTGACCTGACTTGTGTACTGTGTACATATGGTCTAGATCTCAGCTGTTTCCCAACTCTCTGTAGTGAGTAACAGACGATTTAAAGGGATATTGTTACAAAGATACTGTTTTAGCAAGGGAAAAATCTTACCCATGCAAATGTCTATACCAAAAAATGCAAAACAGGGGTGTCATGCTTGGCTGATTCTGGACTTTATGGAAGGGAAAAAAGAAACAAGATATCAAAACTTCTAACAAGTGTATATAGGAAGCTTTTCTCAGCTTGACCTACAAGTTGACAGCATTACTATTATTAGACCATAAGATTGAATAAAGTGGTGTGTGCTAAAATATCTGCTAGAAATATAACCCCTGAAATGAAATGATAGTCATACCGTTACAATCTAAGCATGTAGTTTAACGAAAAGGTCTACACTTCACAAGAAGAAACCTTCAGTTTGGCAAATGTGGCTGTAGCAAGGCTAAGAAGTAAACAGTTCCACCTGGTCAGAGGAAGGTCAAAGGGCAAGACCTGCTTTCCCATAAAGTACAGCCCTACTCAACCTGTTCAGATGCCCCCATATTCTCTGCCAATTAACTTGTCACTTGCTGTAAATAAATAGCTAGGAAGGACTTTATCTTATCTCATGCATCTCATATGACCTAATTCTTGAAGTCAGACAATGTGACTTGTTGTTACCTTTGATGTTGGTATGTGATGATGTTTAATATGTACCAGATCTCTGCATGATAGATTGACCACCTTATGGTTAGTTCCAGATGACCCATTACCTGGCATGGATTGCCAGAGGCGCAAACAATAAGCATACCATAACTCATGAAAATTACAACAACCAAGTTTTTTTCTGCCAATATCTATTCTTTTTTTAAAAAGCATACAAAGACTCTAAACAAAGAAAAGAAAACAGTCACATCAACTTCCGGCAACAGAGTTTGACTCATTTTGTTACATGGAATACAAGCAGATAGTATGACAGGAGGTGGTATTGTGACTGTTACAACAGGCTCATCTCTTTCAGTGGTTGCTCAGACTGGACCCACAAGTACATGGTGATGATTGAATCTGCAAAAACACTGCTATCTCAGTGATCTAGCCATAACATGATACCTGGGAAGATCAACAGACTTTTGTATCTAAATGCTAGTGAAGCATAATTTGTTACTTGACAGGATACACTGGAGTTAAATGCTGGGATTTCACTTGACCACCCTCCCACCAACACCTTTAAACTTTCTGACCTTGAGGGAGGTTACCACTGTTTGATATTTGCCGACTAAAAGACCACTTAGAAACTGTGTTTTAGTCTGTACAAACAGAGGTTCTTATCACAACACACCTCAGGACAGGACATATGGGGAGGGCAACCTCCCATGCCGACCATATCATATCACAGGGCTGTGTGTCTAGTTATGGTGGCCTGAATCTGTCAGGGACATGGTAAGATAGCATTCTTCTCTGCCACCCCCACTCCTCACCTTTTACAGAAACAAATCTGATTATCCCAAGATTACAGGTTTAAACTATAGTGGTGTCACCGTGTGTGATTTATGACAAAAATATACATGTCTTCTCAAAGTATAATTTCCGGATAGATCTATGCAAAAGTGTCATTAGCAATACAAAATGTAGGCATGAAGAAATTAATGATCACACTGCTAAATAAAAAGCATAATTCTACCAGATATGACACTTAATAGTTTTTTTCAACTTGTAGCAATGAAGCTGGCAATAAATCATGTATTGTGAAATCATTTTTCACACACTGGTGTTAAACTAGGCTGTAAAATCAAAGCAAAAGTGAGCTGTTGAAAACAGAACCTTCCCCTGTCAATCCCACCAGGACATGCTATAAATGTAATGACCACTGACATGTTATGGCCACTACAGAGATGAGGAGATACAGCAATTGAATGACGTCTATTGAAATCGAATTACTGTTGATCACACTGGCTGATGAGGGTTCAGCTTCTGTCATCCCAACATCCCAGACAACGTTGTAATGTAAAGATACTAATGACTGACTTCAACTGATTTTTGACAGAGAAAACATCTAATCCAAATCAATAGAAAAAACCTACATAAACTAAAAACAAGAAATAAAAATTATAGATGTTATAGAAATGACCAAGGTACATTTCATATCCAGCTAACATCAATAGTACCCTGATTAGAAGACAGGATCTTGATTCCCAAAGGCAAGAAACAGAAAGAGAAACGAGCAATAACAAACATGTATAGCTTTATTGTTACAGGGAGGCTTGCATACATTAGTGTGTACTGAATCCACTGTACCAGGACTCAACACAGACAGGAAAAAGCAGCTTTCAAAATTTGTTTGAGTTACTGAGGACCTGGCTGGAGACACTGAAACAGACTCAGTCAAACATGGCACGGTGTACATTATCCCCAGACAAAGGTACTGTACACATCCTGGAAGAACAAATGTCGAGCCATGTTTCATCTGAAGAGCTAGAGGGTTCCCATGCAAGAGTTACAGTCACACGGGAAATCCAGCTTTTCAAACCCAAACCTCACAGCTCCATTGGAGACTCTGTTCAATGGGGCAGAGAGCCAACTTGAAAGGACTCGACACAGTCAGAATGTACCACTAAAAGAAATACTGTTTATTTTTCTCAGGATGTTTGAGTCAGCTGTCTGGCTAAACGTTTTCCTTGGTAATTCCAGGGCATGTTTCCACACTTTTATCTAACAAGCCGTGCACTGTTGGGACTGTAATGAGGGCATTTTCTTACAACCTGCTTACAACTAACATTAAAAATCATTTTGTAAAGCTTTCATGTGCAGCATTCTTTATTCACCAGACAGCTGCCCTGGCTTCAATGTGGTACACATTTTCAACACAATGTGCAAACAGTAATCTACTTCAGGTATTGACCTACATTGCCTACATGCTTGCATTTTTCATGGCCCGATATGGCTGTCAAATATTGTAAGATGGAAATCCAATGACAAAACAAACTAGGGGCTGACACAAATCAATCTGGTTAGGGTTTTGAGGTGACCTGTCCCTTTCTTCAACCTGGTGCTTGAATAGCTCATTTAGCTGTCACTCTAAAATGTAAGGAATTCCCTGTTAGTACCATGTGAAAACACCAGCACTAACTGTAACTCCTGCCATTCATTCTACCATTGATTGCCTATCAATGATCATCAAATATAAAAATAATAAATCATGTCTCTATAGACCCCTTTAATCTTGGTTCTTAGGAAGTGAGACATATAGAAACAAGTTTGTATAGTTAAGTTAAACAGGATGTCCTTCCAATATCGACGCCAACAGTCCAACCACTGACTCCATAGCTAACAACACCTGAAATCTGTACCATGTTAACAGTAGCAGTGAATACACACTGATTCATGACTTAAGGTTGACCATGAACAAAAAGCACAAGTCTCTACCTGACCCCAACAATACTGCACCAGCAACTTCCAAGGGCGTAATTGACACCACAAATGACATCACCATAACATTTCCCGTATACAGAGTCAGTGGGGTACACAATGTCTGCTCTAACCTCTCAGGGTATGCCAAACTGTGTGGCACTCCATAAATTCTGCCACATACTATGTGGCAATACCCTTGTGTACTAAAACTGGTGTAACTGTAAGTCCCACGCAAAACATGTGAGGTTCTTCAACCTGGAACAAGGAAAATAAATAGAGGGAGGTACTACAAGAGTAACATTCTGCTGTGCCACTGACACAGATTATACACGTGTGCACAGATACCCCCTGCCTACCAGGTTAACACTTGTCTAGAACTCTGTTATCTTCTTACCGAACAATGACACAAGATTGATTCTCAGGCTAATCCATAGGTGTTGTGGGTGGCTTTACATATCACTCTGCTCCTGGCAGAACCCCTCATGTCCTACAGTACCCCAGGGTAGTGTTGACAGTATTCTCTTGATCCTTCCTTGCTAATAGTAATAGTAATACATGTACATGTTTCTGTAATCCCAGCTCAGTTCGATCATCCACATAAATTTGACAAATACACATGTGCAAGAGAGGGGAGGAGGCAATGGCATTACATGTGCATCACAGAAATTTTATCATCCAGAATCTGATAATTGCTGGTAAACCTGGGGTCATCAAGTCTACCACCTGAATAAAGATGACTCTCCTGCCTGGGAGAGATGAAGCTGGTCTCCTAACATCCAGGGAAATGGGGGAAGCTGTTATTATGGCCTGCCATTGGGGATTTGATCCAGCTGGGTCCTCTGGCCTGGGTTATATGATGTCACCAGTTTAGGATTATAACAGCAACAAAGGACATCCTGATGAGACATGTACCACACAACCCCAGGCAGACCTCCACTAGTCAGTTTCCCACAGTCACTGGAACTGTGGAAGATCTGACAATTCATCAAAGAGGCTCGCTTTCTTACCACTAAAATGAACACTGGCTCTCCGAGGAGCAAGTGACAAAGGGCTTTGATGACAATTGCCTGTTGTAAGGAATACACTACCTCCTGAGACCTGCAGGAATGGGATGTATAGTCTTACTGTATATTTACAAATAGAGCAGAGATTAAGGCCCTGATGATTGTTCTTTCTTCCCATGATATGAAATAAAAATCTGATATTCAGAATGCATACAGCAGTTAATGTTATACTACTGGCAGACTACCGTCAACAGTGAACAACTTTATACTTATGAAAATAAAACAATAACAAAGGTTTGAATGGACTTAACATCACTACTTGGTTGAAACTATCCTACACAGTAACTAGTCTCATGTACAATGTATGCCTTTTCATATTACCAATCATTAGACAAGGACATGCACCACGCAGATGTATCCTGAACTTCCACGTCAAGCAGGGAACCACAACAAACACCATCTCGGTTGGATGCATGTTGCTGTTCACTGTTAGTGTTCTTTAGCTTGGTGGTCAGTGTGGCCAAAATATGCAAGGGGAGCTGTAATCAGACACAGGAACTGACAGAGGGGATTAAATGTCACCAATGAAATGTTTTGCGGGCTGCACTGGCTGTTCTAATGCAAGAAGACGGAGGACAGGAGTCACAGGACCATAAAAATGTGTACCATCGCACCGGTCCTCTAACACTGTCATCAGTCTCCACCTGGAGGATGATACCCAGCCCCTCAATTCGAGGAAAGAACAAACAAAGCTACTCTTTCCCAGACCATGTTCCCACCGTTCTGAAGGCCCTATCGGTGTCAGGTATAAAGTTCCTGCAACCTCGCATCCAACAGGGCCTGTGTGTGTGTGTGGTACGTGGGTATTGGAAATACATTTTATGTACGAATGATCTGAATACTCTGCGGGACAATTATTGAAATTTCATAGTGCCACATGCAGTCGATTTTATTATTATTTACACATTATGTCCAACTGAATCCATCTTACCTTTTCAGCCAGCAGTTCCCGTATCCGACTGGCCTGGGACTTGAATCTGATGAGTTGACCCTCCAGAGTCAGGCATCGTGCCTTCCAGTCTACGTCCCCGTCCAACTCGACCGGTGCCGAGGCCATAGCTGCTGATGGGCCCGCGAGCTCTCCGCTCTCCGTGCACGGGTTATCAAAACACCCACCTCCCAAATAAGAGCGCGGGACACGGCCGTGGGTGTCCGCTACATAACGGCCCGGTGGCGGTCCGATCAGGACGTCGGATTTCTTGGGAAACAACCGGCGAGCTTCCGCACTCACGGTTTGTAGGTCGACTTGATTAGCCAATACTGCAAACGTTTACAAACCGGGCGGTCGCCGCGACGCGACCGTCTGGTCTGGGCAGAACTTCGCTGGAACAAGGCGAGTCCGAACTCGGGCTCCGAGATCGACAGGCCCGCGGTCGAGGATGCCAAAAGGCTGAAGGGAACCTTTGCTTGTCTCTAGCAGACGGAAGCACTCTACAGGAGACCGACAAAGGGTGTGGTGAGTTGGTACGACTGCTGTGCTGCTAGTCGGCGACCGATCGTTCCTCGTCTGTACGGCAGTGACTCACACTGCCCACAGAGCCTGCAGTACCGCCCCCGTCTGCACATTCCAAGATGGCGTATTTCAAACTTTCTGCCCATGCGTAACCCGACAAAGCTGTAGCAATGCTCTTTGAAGGGGTGCTAATATTACAATTTATCGTATTCATAGTCAAATCGATAAGAGATACTAAATATCTTTAAATCCATATTATAGATATATAATAAAATGACGTTCAAAAGATTTTTGGCTGAATTAATGTATCTTAGATTAGTAAAAATATACAAATCATATCATCACTTTCCTATTTATACATGGAATATTCCAAGTGGGATTCTCCAACACATTTCCTCATCTACTTCCGGTTTCTGAAGAAGTGAAGTGGGAGGGGGCTACTGAAAGAAGGACACAAATGGTGCGTAAACTAAGCATTTGTTGTGTTAAACAAGGACAACAACAACAACAACTATAAGCACGGTATTGTAAAGATCTATGACATTCTCTGACTCTTATCAAGTTTCGCTGCTTAAAAAGCGACCAGGAATGATCTGCCCTGTCTTGAACGCTGACGAAATCGTCACCCAAGAGAAAAGTTGGAAAATTTTGGGAGGGTCGATGGTGTCCACCAGGACGTCGGGGTCACGGTCCAGACAGTTGGGCGACAGAAAAACATTGTTACGATCATTATTGCATTTCCATACCTCTTAATAACATTTCGGTATGAACCCAGTTCACTGAACCTAACTTTATGGCTTAACTGTTATCAATGAAAACTTTTGCAAATTATCTAACGGTTAAAAGGTGGGACTGCTCTGTCTGCAGGAAAAACAATAATTATAAAATAAAATCAAGGCTAAGTAAACTTTTAGAAGCTTGGTGTGTATCTTTAGGACAAGGAGAAATAATTGACATGAGACATAACATGTTCCTGTAGTACTGGTAAATGATGTGTTCAGACGACATAATTTGCCTGCAAGGAAATGATGCAAATCATGCATGTGGCACATGATACTGAACAATATGAAACAGAGACAGGAACACAAAAGATTGGGGATCAAAATGTATTGTTTATTTGACTCCAAAGTTGAGCTCTTGTTTAAAACGTAGAAATCCTCAAGATCCCTGAAAACCTGGTGCACAGGGACATTTTATTTTCAAAATGTTTTTTTGGTTTTTGACAACTGGCCTTGTTGTTTCTGACCTTTGATCCAGGAGAACAAGAGATGGATGTAGTGGATGTTTGGCTGTAACTTCGGCACTGACAGTTTCTATCAGCAGAACATCCTTGTGTATATAATATCATGTCAGACTGCAGCTGACGTAATGAATTATTTCATAGGTTACCAGAGTAGAATACTTAACTGAACTCAGTTTACCACAACAGCGCCCTGTAACAATACAGGATGATTTTCTTATGAATTGATTAATAGATGTTGGATGAATCTTATAGATAATCATTACTGTCAGTCTTAGCACTGTCTTCAAAACTGAATTTCACATTAGCTATATCCCATTCCTTGATAGTAGCTTTCCCTTTGAACAATTTCAAACAAGGCATATTTGCTTTAATGTCAGACTCTGAAACGAAATACAAGCACATTTCTCCATTAAAGAGTCCATATACAGAGACTAACATATACATTAAAAGTCATACCAGACATTAAAAGTCATACCAGATAAGTATTCCAGCCTAGGAGGACTGTCCTGGACTGATGGCAAAGAAAAAGTGAAATGAATAAAACATTTCCTCTATGATATGTTCTGCTTTAATTCTTTGCAATCATCATTTAGTGTACCCTTATCCTCTGAAGTTTGTCAGGCATGCCATGTTTGGCATACCAGTATATTTTCTGACTCTTCTGTTCAACCTTATTTGTAACCACTATCAGAATATGGAATTCTCTCATTAATGTACTTTTCCCGTATTTGTTTTATGTCTCATTCTGTCACTATTTTCTCCCTTCTGTTTGCTTGTGTTGAACTGGGACTATTCACCATCAGTGAGTGGCATAGCTCCCTACCATACCAGAGAATTTGCCTCAGTCTTGCTGGGCTACCAACATGGGAGATTTTAAGAACCAGTATCTTGTGGTGAGATGTAGCTGTAGGAAAGTGTGTGTGATTTGTTTCCAGTAATAGTAGGACACGTTTTTAGGAAATACTGCTGTTGGTTGTGTAGGGTTTGCAGGTTCTGCATTGAGTAGATTAACATTACTTTTGAGGGTGTTCTGACATCCCTTATGGTTACAGGAATGGGCATGTGTTTGGTTAACATTTTGCAGTCATTTAGCCTGAGCACCCCGTGCATGCCAGATATGTGCATGGCTTTTATGTGTCCAGGACAGACTCTGTCTCTGGGTGGGTCACACCACAGTACAATAATTCAGTCTTGTCCCACCCCACCCCCAGGACCAGTTAAGGTCTTTTGTTAAAGCTCATGGCATTTCTTGCTTGCCAAGGTTAATCTGGTAATTGTCCAAAAGTTACTGATGTATTATGTTGCCTGTTCCAAGACTCCCACCACTAATACTACCCAGTAATACTCTTTGTCACTTGTCTTAGAGCGGTTTTTGCCTAACAAAAACACCTTTTTTCATCTCTGAGTATTTCCATATCAAATTATTACACTGTTTCAATGTCACAGACTCAAACAAGGCTCTCATTATTTTACACAGGTGAAACTCAGAAGAATATGATAATGTCTTTTGAAAAAAACAGTATTACAATTTTTGCTTGTCACATTCACTTTTAACTTAGACATTGGTGTCTCACCCAGTATTTTGTTAGAAAGTCCTCTTCATTTTCCTTCATTTTCAGTTCATAGTAGAAAACAGTTTATGATTTCTGAATATAACTTGAAGTTGATGGTTGATAGTGGGATTACTGTTTTCTAGCACAGGTAGAGGCTATTATATAAAACTGATATTCTTTCCTTGATTTCTCTCCTGTAGGCTCAAAATGTGAAGGTGTGTGAGATTGATCCAGAGGTCAAGGAGATGCTGCGCAAGTTCCGCTTCCGGAAGGCAAAGAACAATGCTGCTATCAGCAGTGAGTTCAAGTTTCTTCCTTTTCTTTGTTCTGTACTTGCACATATGATCTGCCCTTTGCTGAAACTGAAGCCATCTGGAACAATATGACACTTTTGCTATGCAAGGCAAGATAAACTCTGTCAAGGGCACCAAACAGCAACATATTGGTTTCTAGAGATCTGATACAGCCAGGAGAGGTTTGCCCTCACTGTCTTGTGCTGATTGAGCCGTTGTGAAGAGAAAGTGTTATTCACCCTGTTAAGTATTAATGTGTATTGGAACACTGCTTGTTGTAGGATTCAATGTGCAGAAATGAACGTGTAAAAAAAAGTGTTCCCAAGAGCTAACATAACTCTTATAAGTAAAAAGTTAAATGACCCAACAGCACTGCACTGTCCATGTGGGTTACTCCCTATACCGGGTATTGGTCATTTACTCTTCACCTTGTTTCATATCAGCAAATGTTACAGCGCCTTGTTGCTGGCAATGAAGTAATATGCTAATTTTTTTTATACTGATTGGCTAAGAACATTTACTGTGGGTGCAGCTAGGTATCTCCCATTTCTTTGCCTCTGACTTCCTGTTACACAACAAGAACAAATTTGGGTAACCTTCTAGAATCTACATGTCAGAAAAGTTAATGCCACCGTAGATCTATAGTGTGAATAGAATAAAGCACACATGAGCCCAGAATGGCCCTCATCCTGTGATCCATGGGCTTGAATGACCCTGGTCATACGCCTCACATGTGGGCAGCATTCATTTGTACATTGCGTATCTCTGTGGCATATGAAAAGTAAACACAATTTTATCATCGTACATATTGATGTGATTACATTGAGAATTACTTTCATTTATAATTCTTGTAAAATTGAATTTCACCAATTTTATCATTTGTCTCAAATGATTACAATGTACCATCACCGCTTGAAACTGGTTCAACTGTACTTTTTCTAGTTGATAGTTTTGTGCTAAAATAAGTCTTTGATACGTCTCACTCTGCTGATACTGTTGCCCTCTACAGTGAAGATTGACCCCAAAACAATGACCATCATCCTGGATGAGGAGTATGAGGTGAGCTGTTTTGTAGGCTGGGTATCAACCGCATTACCTTTACAATATTCCCAATGCTACTTTCTTGTAATTAGCAGATTTCATTAATGACATTTTGGAATACTCCAAATTTGATGGTACATTGTAATAACCTTGAGGTATGTCAAGTCTGACTAAATCATGCTCCTAGTACTCCAGGAGTCCCAGCATCGCCCCATTGACAGCAAAGTTTCAAGTTCTTTATTGATAATCTCCCAACCAAGTAATGTTAACCTCTCACCCTGACTTGTCTTTTATGTTTAAGATGCTATCTGTATGCCATAGTTGTTTCCACTGCAATACTTAATTGTTTCCAGTGCGGGATCTGGATATTCTGGGCTCCGACAACTGCCCATAGACTTGAGCAGGCCCCAGTTAAAACATGCTTCTCAACCCCTGTGACTACATTCTTCAGTAAAAGGTTCACCTAAACTTGCCAGACAGAATCGCCACTAAGGCCTTCGTTACCTCATGACGTAAAGTGCTTAACAGCAGTTCCCCTTCTAAATGAGCAGTTTTGCCTTGTCAGCCTTTAGGCCAGGAAGTTCTTGTCTTAGCTATCCATTCCAGCCTTTTCCAGACCATCTGGTACCTATACTCAAGTCCAACTGAGATGAAAGGGCAGCATAATTCACAAAATTGGCTTACAAGCCGATCGATCTAAAAATCTATAAAAGTATGTGCCCAGCTATGGTAGGCTGGTGAACTGGAATAAGTTTTACTTTTGTGCAATGAAACTCCTCTCAGGCATCAAGTCTACTTACTTGCTATTGCATAGTATATGGACAAGACCTTGGGAACCACTTGTGATAATATGTGGTTGAGAGGTCCTGATTGATGCCAGTAGTGGCCTAAGGTGCGTGCTAACTGCCTAAGCTTTCCTCTCCAGTTGGGCACAGACTCCTTAACCACATGTTAACACGCTCCAGCACTAAACAGGTCAAGTTTATCCCTGACTTGTCCCTGCGTTACTGGTATGTTAACATGTGGTTTTCTGGCTATTGTTGCTGAAAGTGTGACCCTTTGTGTTGAAAGTCAACCCAGCTATCCCATTATGTCCCTGGATATTCCTCTAACCACAAAGTTCAAAGAGAAGTTCCCATGGCAGCTCAGTGTTTTGTCAGGTTGTTAAGAGAAAAAAATAAAGTGGTTTCAAGCTAGCCTCCGTTGCAGACTCTGAAGCGGCTTTTTGGGGGGCTAAATAATACACTTTTTGCAGCCACCCCGTAACTATCAGCCATCCTGTAACCATCAGCCGCCTAGAGTCTGCGTTATTACGGCATGTCAAAGCGAAATTAAAATCACGTTAGGGCGATTAACGCAGAGGTGCGAATTTCCTGCCTATGGTAGACCGCACAATAAGAACAGTATACACGCACCTCCCCTAGTCAGTGTGCTGTCACGCTTGTGGCAAAATAGTTTGCTATTTCTACTGTTCCTAAAGACAAACTTCGATTGTTAGAAGCAGTGTTTCCGCCAGACCGCGACTGAGATCTTGAGAGGCCGTCCACTTGGGGAGGGCCGTACCGCGAAAATTGATTGACCGTACCGCGAAAATTGATTGACCGTACCGCGAAAATTAATTGACTAGGAAAAGTACTAGTAACTGAATGTTGTGATCAGAAAAAACTTTGTTAATTTTTCAAAATCAATTTGTTACGAAGGTCGCTATAATACTGCTTCAATCGTCACAAAATGCGATCTATTTTGACAAGAAACGCCCGAAGTGTAAAGGGAAATTCCCGCCCGTGTGGTCACGTCACATCTTGCTGTCAACCAATCAGAGCACAGTCTTTATGACGCAGCCCAATCAGCGCTCAGAACCTTGCATATCAATGAGTTTAAAAACATGGCGGACGGCCCGGGACGGGTTGCGACTCGAGCGAGCGTCATGACTTATGTGAATTCATAGCGAAAATAACGATTTATCTACGGTAAATACGGAGAATTTTCACGGAAAAATATTCACGGGAATATATATTGTGTCGAATACGGCCAGAAATAAAGGCGAACCGCGGCAAATCACGACGTAGAGGCTGAAATGCACGGGCGAAAATTCTTGTTTTGTTTACGTCTTGTTGGACGGGGCAGGTTGGGACTCGAGCGAGCGTCGTGACGTATGTGAATTCTTAGCGAAAATAACGATTTATCTACGGTACATACGGAGAATTTTCACGGAAAAATATTCGAAGAAATATATATTGTGTCGAATACGGCCAGAAATTAAGGCGAACCGCGGCAAATCACGACGTAGAGGCTGAAATGCACGGGCGAAATTCTTGTTTTGTTTACGTTTTTCCTTGTTTTCTTCGATGACTTTCTTCGATTGAGTCTTAAAAAACGGGTTTTTAATGAGAAATGGCAAACTATTTTGCCACAAGCGTGACAGCACACTGACTGGGGGAGGTGCGTGTATACTGTTCTTATTGTGCGGTCTACCATAGGCAGGAAATTCGCACCTCTGCGTTAATCGCCCTAACGTGATTTTAATTTCGCTTTGACATGCCGTAATAACGCAGACTCTAGGCGGCTGATGGTTACAGGATGGCTGATAGTTACGGGGTGGCTGCAAAAAGTGTATTATTTAGCCCCCCAAAAAGCCGCTTCAGAGTCTGCAACGGAGGCTAGTTTCAAGCATTGTTCTGACACATTTGCCTGCTTGGTTTTATTTTGCCGACATTTCTGTGGTTACCGGTTCCGTTTCAGGTCTTGGCTCTATGTGAGAATTTCGTTCTGTCTCTGTCTTGTTAGATTGTTCTGACACTGAAAATAAGTCAATGTTTAGTTTGCAAGGTCAAAAGCATCTATTTCTCCAATGACCTTGGTTGTCATAAATGGCTCCATGTTTGTCCTGTGGAAAATAATCTGCATTGCGATTGTCTGATGGAACTGTCAATCATATCCCTGCATCAGGAACATCAATCAGGCCAACTACAGAATTACATTACACAGTTAGAAACCCTAAGTGCATGTATTACCGGTAAGGTATTTCTCCATTAGAATACATTAGGAAACGAGCGGCCATTTTCCAGTACTTCAAATAGGTTAACATTCCTCTGTCAAAACTACCCAGTACTACTCAGTAGCCATCCAGTAACCATATAGACATTTCTTATTGTGTAACTAGTACCAATGCTTGTGTTCTAAATTTGCAAGCTAGCGATATAGAACTTAGAAGATCTCATTATGATGGAAGAGGATTTACTGATATTGTCTCTCAAGGCCAGCTTTATTGGATCAAACCTTTGATCCGCTGAAAAAGCAAGGCCTTAATTTGGTAAATCCTAGCCCAAGGGATTTTTCGGAAACAAACACCACTGTCACATGTTGGTTTTTATTCCAGAAACAAAAGTCTGAAGTCTTTGTTTTCACTTCAAAGTACATGTACAACATTAGTAAAGTTGAAGAAAAGCATAACGTTGAAA
This sequence comes from Branchiostoma lanceolatum, assembly GCF_035083965.1. Lineage (NCBI taxonomy): Eukaryota > Metazoa > Chordata > Leptocardii > Amphioxiformes > Branchiostomatidae > Branchiostoma > Branchiostoma lanceolatum. The sequence continues at coordinate 20,942,188 of NC_089725.1, read as the reverse complement.
ATTAATTACAGGCTATTCTAAAATGATTTCAGGAACATGTTTCATTGGATCAAGGATCTCAAATTGATCTTTCAGTTTGTTTAAGTTCCTCTACCAATGTAATATTTTTACCTGGTCTTGATCACTTGGCTTGATGTGATGTGCATGTGCAGCTTCTGAAGACCATCTTTTTTTTTTGTATGAACAAAAGGCTAAAACCATTGATGGACTTCCTTTGCTAACAGGTATCTGGTTGTCCTCCAGACCTGAAATGCTTCTTGTTACATTGATCCTTTTTTGAAACTTTTGAGCAATTTGATGCTTGATTTAGTCTTGAGATAAATCCACATAAATTAAAAGATACAAAAGAACTAATATATTTTTGTTCACGGCATTGAAGATATTGAATCAAATGGTACATGATATATCTCTGTCTTTCAGGACTGCACATTAGATGAACTGCAAGAAGAGCTGCCAGGTCACCTTCCCAGATATCCTTTTGTTGTTCCCAGCATCTTTCATTCATCATGATACAGTTGTGAATGCAAATATGGCCGCCTCACAACCTCGGTCAATGGAGCTGATTGAGTTGGTCCTGCAACTAGTTTTTACAGCATGCAGTGATGTATCATACCTTCTAGATAAGGCCATGTAGCATGTACATCTGCAGGAAATCTGATAAGTTTGTTTAAATGAGGAATTTCAACGTCATAAATTTGATGTATATACATGTATATTGTTATGTTTTGCCATCACCAAGTACCACCAGTGATTCTTTCCCTTCGTATCTGCAGCATTTCCCTAACTCTCGCTAACGTATCTAGTGTACAGTTACTGCTTGGACCATGATGACGGAAGAACATCTTACCCCTTGGTTTTTATCTTCATCAGCCCCGCAGGTGGGTTTGCAGAGAATGATTTTACGTTTTTCCTCCACCAATTCCTACCATACACTGAGAAATAACCATTAAGATATAAGAAAATGACAAATGTCATGTGAGACTTGTTGTAAGACAAATGGCTTGTGTGTCGCTTGCTAATTGTTACCACCATAGAAAGTGTAATATCCTGCCATCTTATAGTAGAAGCAATTTGTAAGGTTTAAAGAGATAAAATATGTCATTTGTGGTACTCGCCTGTTGTTGTGAGTCTGACGGCATATAACTTCTAAAATTTTAATTTGAAAAGAACTGTAAATTTGATTCTTGGTCCTTATCAATTGCTGTACCTCAGAATAAGAATCATATGTAAGATTAAATTGTAAAGGATACTCTGAAAGTATGAGATGCTATGTTTGTCAAAGTAACTGTGTTGCAATACTATCATGAGGTGAAAGGGGGAGCCAGTTAGCTATCAGTCTGAAAAAGCTCTTTGCAAAATTGTCCCTGATAATGATTCATGAATGTTGCTTTGATGCTTTGATGCTGCTTTTCCTGTTGATACTTCAAAAGATGCTGGAAATTCAAGCTGTTAACTTTTTTGCTGAATGTTCAGAAAAGTTTCAAGCCAGTTGAAAGCATCTTTCCTTCCATATTACGGTCCTTTATCTCGTGATACTTCCATAGATTTCTCTTCTTAGATTTCTTGACATTTTACCAAATTTGGACTAAGCACTGTTTGTCATTGTAGAACATAAGAAGCAAGCAGATATTGAACCTCCTGATTAATGGGCACTAAAGAATTGATAAATCAGTTTTCTGACCTTCTGTGTGTGCAGGGTGTAAACCAGAGCTGCAGATGATGTATGCAGGGACCAAGACAGCACTGGTGCAGGAGGCACAGATGACCAAGGTGAGCTGCTTATGGATTTTAACTTAGGGACAAGGTGGCTAGGCCACAAGCAATGAAGCACTCTTACATGCATTTTGTCTGTGGAGCTGTACGATAGTTGTAAACATTGCAACTCCAATCTTACTCACTTTGACTCGAATCTAACTCATTTTTCTTAGTCTTTGTACCTGATTAAAAGTTTCCTTTCACATATACATTTGTATCTGGATAGCAAGTTTATGGATTATGATGAATATACATGTACAGCATAGTGTAACCCACCTGCAGCCCTCACAGATGCAGTACAACATTGATATGAAAGGGGGTGCTGTTTTATTGTGTTCCCCAGAGTTAAGTATAGAGGCAGATGTTTGTTTTCCATAAACCGCCTTTGGCTTGTCAGATAAGCATCAAATGAAAAGGTCTGATTCATGATCCAGTGAGTGTTGCACTTCAGAAAGGTTATTTGGCCCAGTTCTGTGCCTTACAGCAAGTTTTGCTTACAGCAAACACAATTCTTGCCCTTTGATACAGATTTAACAGAAATAAGCAAAAGAAATACATGTAGCTTAAATTTTACATACACAATATACAGTAGCATAACACCAGGATAATATTGCACCTGTGTGACCTTTAATCCAGATGAGGGGCTGAGGAGATTGCCTGGTAACAATAAAAATCTCTTTTTGCTCTACACATTTTTGCCATTCTTCAAAGCCCCATTGATTGTAATGTCACCATATTACAAATACCATATGCCATGAAGTAGTACATGGTCAAGTCATTATACTGTCTATTTCTGTAGGGTTAGTGAAGTGCAAGTATACCATATGGATGTGGGCTGGCTAACTATAGTGTGCCTTGCATTGTATTGTCCATGAAATGCATTAGCTATAATATGAACTTAGATACTTGATGGAAAATAAGTAAAAGCAATCCAATGATATTTTTATCCCCTGCAGAATCTTAAAAATTCTTAGTCAAACTAGTGTACACATGGCTAGGACATTGGTGCCTTTACCTATATAGAGATTATTCTTCTTTTTTTTAAACCAGAAAATCCACTCTGTATTCATCAACGCTTTGTTACCCACCCTGTCGCTTCCTAAGAGAGTCAGAAAAAGTAGATGATAGATTTGAGCCGGGTCCAATCTAATGAGGTAGATTTTCAGACAAAAATATGCTCAGTGATTTTGAAACTTGGCAACATTCTTCCTTGCAAAGGTCGTTATCAATGTGACATCGGCTTAACAGATGTTGCAGTATTGTCAAACATTCCATGTCTAAACTCCTTTAAGGTTATCCTGACAATTTTGCTGTAGGTGGCAGGGTGTTCCATCCTATTTTGCCATCAGACATGATATTAGAAGATTGGTCTCAGCTATGATACTCATTGACAGCTTGGCCCAGAAAAGTATGGCACATGAAAACAGTGAAGACAAAGACATTCGTCAGCTTGTTCCAAACTTGTGCTGGGTCAGTAGCTGTAACTGCCCTAATTTGTCTCAGAGTACAGCATGAACTTATTTGTACATGTATCGGGGAATTCATCATCATCATCATCATCATCATCATTGGTCGTCTGTGAGTTTGGCCAGTTCCTTCCAAGGGGTATTACTTAACTGTAATAGTGCAAGTGACAAAGTTGAATAGACCAAATGCTGTTCATTGTAGATTTGGACAGACACATATATAAGGCCTCAGTCAGTATTGACCATGGTAATACTGACAGACACAGAAGTTAACTTAAACCTAAAGTCTAATACCTCTTTTACTATAAAACATATCACTGAAATAAAACTACCATGATGCAAAGAGAGGCACACGCTTTTCATTGAGATGTGATATTTTACTGCGCATGAAGCAATGTGTTAAGATATACATGTCAGTCGTCATGCTAATTAGGTTTTCTAAATCTGCACCATCTTTCCAACCAGAGTTAAAGGAGAATTCCACTCAGTAAGCGGGTATTTTTTTCTGATAAATTATGCTTTTCTAAAAACAAATACGCCCGAGTTTTGACTGAATTACCTTTTAGGACTTTTCGGCAGTAATCCTTTTCAAATCCATGTAATCTCCCACAGACCCGCTCTTTCTACTCTGCTGTATACGCATGCGCACTAGTCCAAACACGGAACAGACGACAAAACTGTCATGGCCGCCACAGACTCGGATGAGTTGGGCCCTAATGACATCAGGCCATCTGCCTTTAAGCCTGAACATGATTCAGGACAATTAGAGAATGGCGATTGGAAAGAAGACCCTGCCGGAGCCTCCGCTGGAGCTGGGACCGCCACAAAAGCAGAAGCGGCATAGGACGGCCGCGGTGACCAGACGGAGGGTTCGCGGCTAGATCCTGGGGAGCTACACGAGGAATTCGATCCCCTCTATCTCATGAGGTCTGCACTCAGACTGCACTTATACGGTGACATAACCTTGGAATACAAGATGTCAGAGTGCCATTGAGCAATAGGTAAATGTTGTTACTTTGTTTCTGTCCGTTTTATTTTGCATATCTACTACATCGACCTGTGTGTCAGGACTCATGATAAGCTCACGAAAACGTGAGGCGGACTTTGCGACGTTCTTACCTGGGGTGCTGGCTGCATAGTAGTCGTACCACTGTATAACCCGATATATTACGTACCGAGAAGTTTTAAATAAGCTTTCTTGATGCATCTTGTGTGAAGATATGGACAGTAATTTTGTAATTACTTGCATTACTAAGGGTGAAAAGTCGGAAAATGTTACACAGTGTGGGAGGGGGGCTGTCAGTGCAATACCAAGATCTGAAAATTATCAGGCTAAACAAAAATGGCCAGATATTGTCTACATATTCACATAGATGTGTAGTAAGGATAAGGAAAATATTGTGCACATATTCAAATAGATGTGTAGTAAGGATAAGGGAAATATTATTTGGATGAATAAATCATAAAAAAGACAACATTCTCGTCCTTCTGCAGAGTACTTGTATTAATCTTGATACAAGAAAAAAACATGTAACATTACAATTTACATGCATTTTTTGTTTCTCTCAGGATCTTACGATACTGACAATTCACATGCTGGGTTCACAAACGACGCCTAGGAAGAACAGTGTGCCGTGTGGTTCTATTCTGTGTGGTCAGCAGGATAAGGCAGGCCTATCCATCTGAAGATGGGACATACATAGGTTTTCTTGAGGCAGATAAGTAGGTCACTAGGTGAGCAGAAGAGCATGTAGGTTTAGATATCATGGCCAAAATTGTATTTAAAGAATTAGGACATTTTGCTGCTAAGATGTTTCGCCATCACCTGTCCAGTTGGTCTATAAATCAGTTTGTATTCTTCTAACTCAATACTGTAAGTATTAGAATTAGGGTGAGGGTTTAGCTGGTAAGTCAAAGAACAAACTTGATAACAGTCTTACATGTACACAGGGGTTTCCAAACTTCTAACAATGCATAACAGGTGTGTTTCAACCAAATATAAAAACTGTCTAGTACCTGTATGTATTCATTTTTATATATTCATGGTTTATAGTTAAATTTATATGGCAGGCCGAATGGAAACCTTAGCTATTGTCCAAGTATCATTATTTCTACATTCCTTTGAACTAGTTGTACAGCAAGAAAGACATATACATGTATATTACAAGGATATACAATTATATTTCTGAATAATTTTTAAAAATGGCTTGTGTTTACATTTGAGACAGTATTGTTGGACACACATAAACTTGTGGTGGTTGTAAAATGGAATATTTACTTCTGAGATATGTAGGCAGGACATTTATTAATAAAATGCTCCAATGGATATACAATTGGCAACTTGTCCTCATCAATCTAATAAACTTAACCTGTGACATATGACATCAGTATATTACTAAGTATCTACCAGGACCTATATTATGTAAACTACTGTTGACATGTTCATGTTACATGTTCAAGCATCAATATGTATAGTCTAGTATTTGCACATTTTATGTGTCTATAGCAGAGACAGCACCAGAATTTTCAAAACATTTCAAAACATAAACTACATATACATGTAGTTTAGTCATGTAAGGCATGTATGCTGAAAAAATCAGTACAAAAATTAGGAAAAAAATTAAATTGACTACAGAATGATTGAGCATATAAAGGGGCTGGCTTATGGTCTTCAAAACTTGTTTGGTACTGCGCAATAGCTGCCTGTTTGTCTGGCCTGGGAATGTGGGCAATGTTAGGGGGGTAAGTCTGGCTTTGGGAGCACCTGGTCCCCCCAGTACTCATTGGACTCCCGGCGCCTGTGCACGACAGCCTCCAACAGCATTCTTCTGAAAGTGTAGTCCTTCTCGTAGATGTTCTTCACCACATCATCCCTTTGCCTTTTGCTGTAGCCCAGAAGCCACTTTAGATCACCTGCAGAGAGAATGTATTCTGAAGTCAACTACATCTTTGTGATTCGTAGAGTTAATTCATTGATACAGAGGTGCCAAAATAATGCTAAGCCGGCAATTTTCCTTCACATTAAAAAGAAAAATCATGAAGATGTACGATTGTACACTACTTGTATTATACAGCTTGACATTTTGTCCAAAAACAAAGAACATTATTATATTACTTTAGTTAGTTTAGTTAGCCATAGAATTTCAAAGTCACTCTAAGAAAAGGTTTATAATTCATTGTTTACTATTCTATGCTATGCATACAAAAATATTTCTGTACACTTACATCTTTACGTTACTGGTTAGGTGCACCGGTACCAGTGCAGTAATTATCCAAACAATGAATGTCAGGCTCTGCTTGTATCATACACTTTTTTTCCCTCTTTTTTACCATAAGAAGTAATCTTACCAATGACACACAATATGACAGCCGAGCCCTAGATAAAATTCAATGTTGTCATTGCAAGAAGTAAGTGTCCATAGATGAGAACAAGCTAGAGATGTTACATCATTTTCTACATTATATAAATTATACTAAAAAAAAACACTACCTTTTGTCTTGGGCGTTTCCCTGGGCTTTTCCTTGGATTTTCTTTCCTTGGCGTCCTTACCATTTCTATCAAAAAAACAAAATGACAGTAATGTATTTACTGAAAATATACGTATCAATCATGAAATCATTAAGACAGACATTCTGCGTCATATAGATATAGATAGATACATAGTTTATGTAATCAGAGTACAAATGGAAGTCATATGTTGACCTGAAATAAGCCAGATCAAATGAATCATGGCGATGTCTGTTAGTGTGGCCAACCTCAGACACAATTTCTCACAAACTCTATAACTATAAGCTTGAAAGCTTATAGAGTTTGCGAGAAATTGTGTCAAGCTATATGATTGTTAAAACAATCATAAAGCTTGACTATCATATATCCTGGAATGTACACAAAAATTTTGAAGTCTAATACAGAGATTCTGGTACTTGAGAAGTTAAGTAAGGAGTTGAATTTAGACCAGACCAAATGTCAATAACAAAAAAAATGGAGTCCATGACAAATCAGCACGTCTGCTTGCATAGCCCATTTCTGGCCCTAATTTCTCGCTAACGGTTGATGTGCCTAGCTAACGGAAGCAGTCGAGTGACTATCATATATCCAGGAATGTACAGAAAAAGTTTGAAGTCGCTAAGGTCTTGGAATCCAGAGATCTTGGCACTTTAGTGTGGAGTTGAATGTAGGTCACCATTATGTAAACATCCAGGCAAAATGGCGTCGATTAGAAATGAGCCATCTTCTGGCCCGAATTTCTCGCCATCGGTTGACTCTATAAGCTAACGAAAGCAGTCGAATGACTATCATATATTCAGGAATGTACGCAAAAAGTTTGAAGTCGCTCACATCTTGGAATACAGATATTTTGACACTTTAGAGTGGAGTTGAATGTAGGTCACCATTATGGCAGGCGAAATGGCGTCGCTGAGAACTGAACCATCTTCTTGCCCGAATTTCTCGCTACCGGTTGTTCCGATAAGCTAACCAAAAATAGCCGAGTGACTATCATATATTCAGGAATGTACACACAAAGTCTGAAGTCGCTGGTGTTTGGGAGGACAGAGATCTGGGCACTATAGTGAGGAGCTTTTTGTAGGTCCAATACCCAGGCAAAATGGCGTCGATGATAGCTGAGCCATCTTCTGGCCCGAATTTCTCGCTAACGGTTAATCTGATACGCTAACGAAAATAGCCGAGTGACTATCATATATTCAGGAATGTACACACAAATTCTGAAGTCGCTGGTATTATGGAGGACAGAGATTTTGGCACTATAGTGAGGAGCCTTTTGTAGGTCCCATACCCAGGTAAAAATGGCGTCGATGATAACTGAGCCATCTTCTGGCCCGAATTTCTAGCTAACAGTTCATTTGATACGCTAAAAAAAAACAGCCGAGTGACTATCATATATTCAGGAATGTACACAACAAGTTTGAAGTCCAGCGGCTCTTAGAATACAGAGATTTTGGCATCCTTAAAAATACCTTTTTGCTATCTAAAATGGCTACTTGTATGCGTGTAGAAAATACTACAGACGGACAACAACAACAACAACAACATAAAATCGAAAAGCGCTGGCCTGGCAGCTCTGATAGCGATTGTGCACACACATTCAGTCTACTCAAAAAGGTATTCCTAAACTTCATAGCATCGTCATTTATACCAGTACCAACCTGTTTTCTTATGGGAGTCCATCCTGGCAAGCCCTCCCTCCATGTTGGCAAGTCCTCTCTCACTAGCGTACCGCGCATTGAACTCTGGGATTGTTGGATGGGTCCTCGGGGGGTTTCATGCCTTGATCACTATAATGTAGCGCCTTGCGTTCAGGCTTCCACTTATGGTAAATTTTACAAGACAAACTAGATCCAAGGATAACAATTCATTCCCAGAGGAATGACGATTCCCGCTTACAGAGTGGAATACTCCTTTAACCAACACATCAGCATGCACAACATACTTGCCATTATTTATGACCATGTTGTCATGGATACTGTCACAATGGCTCCTTGATGGATATGGAGATGTTCTTGATTTGCATTCTTCCTGGAAGTGCATCTACCGTGACATTATTTTTCCTTGTTATGACGCACACAGACAGTAGTATACTGTACATCCTGAACTCCCTTCACCCTCTCCTTACCAGCGACTGCAATCCATTATTGTGGCTAGCGGGACGTGTGAGGCATGTGATTTATCTTCAGTTCCATCTAAAACACCTGTAGTAGGAGCAGTAAAGTTTCTCCTCCTCCTAGTGGGAAGGGAAACCAGCAATCATTGTCTCCAGGTACCCTCTGCTGAAGCCCAACCATCTGTCATCTCAGACAGTACACAGATTCCTGGGAGATACAGCTGGGTAATTGATTGTGCCTTGCTGCTGACTGCTAAATACTTCACAGTTTGTACCATTGTACAAACAAATGTACAACCTGAGAAAATCTTGTGGGAATTTTGTAACAAGGTTAACATTGATACACATACTTGCAAAAGGAACACTTTATCAGGATCTTGTTATTGGTGTAATTGTCACTAGAAAATAACATCATCTTCATCATAAACGTGTTCTGATATTGTATGGACGAATCCAGACTAGCATTCTTATCAATTAGTCCAGAATATCTCACTTAGAGAAACCCTTCTTGAGGATACAGTTTTCTAAGATAATATTGTATATATGGCAAGAAATTGGACATGGTAGAACAAGGTGTCCAATATCTTGCCACTACTGTAATATTTCCATGATTATATTATGATATGTTGGGTATTTGTACAGCGTCCATACAATATCGATGTTACGATGATGATGTTATTTTGTAGTGACAATTACACCAATAACAAGAAGCTGGTATAGTGTTCCTTATCCTAGTATGCTACCAAATGCCCAACAAGATTTTCTCATATTTTACATTTGTTGTGCTCAGTGGTTAAAGATTTGCTTGGTCCTGGAAGGTTACCTTGCACGTTAGAAATGTTACAGTGATGTAAACTTCAAACCTGTGAGGTGTTACAGTACTGTATCCCTATCTGTTACTGCATACGTCCACTGCATTATTGATGGTCCAATTTACACAGGTACAGTCATAGTCTACTGAGTACAGATAAGGTGTGATCCTAGTAACGTCAGGTAAAGTATAGACGGAGGCATACCGGTATTGCCTGAAGATACAATCTCCTTGATAAATGTTTAAACCTTTCAGTTCAAACAGTTATGTATAGCTGAGATATCCACTTGGATACCCTCACAAACTTGGCTTCTCTTTTGAAGGGGACAATTTTTCCGCTTATGTGAATGTCATATGAAAGGCATCACTGTGGCAACAATAAAGTGCCTCACAAAAATGTTACATTTTTTATGTATGGAAGACTCAAAATCAAATTATCAACATAATTCAAGAAAGCCACTTTCGAGCTACAAACTTAACTAACAATGGCAACAAATTTATTGTGTAGATATGCTCGCCTCAACACGTAGAGCGTTTTTGCACAATGTGTGTGGAGACACGTGACACACAGTGGTCTAGCTGCCCACAGCAAGTATGTTTTGTAGGTTTATGCATAGGAGAGTCTATCAGACAACATCAAAAGCAATATATCCTGTGCCTATGGCTTTAGTTAGGTAGAGTATAGTGGAAAACAGGATTTCTGCATGATAGGTGGGAGCTCTTTGTAGTTTTTACTTTGATGTTTATCACAACTTTTATTTATTCCTGATTAAAAGAAATACCATCTGACAGATGCAAGAATGAAAAATTTGTGCTAAGGGCAAAAATAGAGCCTTGCCAAAAAAGCCAACCAGCAGTAAAAGCAAATGTAACCCCTTTTGTGGCTGTGATTACCCCGTTGGTATAATGAAGACTTATGTACAAGCTAGCTGATGTTATTGGTGGCCCTCCCTAGGAGGTACGCAGGTGGTGCTTCAATTCCAGCAGCCCAGGAGGAGAGCTCACTGCAGCAGCCTAGCCTGGTATCCAAACCATTTTTACCCCGGTAGCTCGCAAGTCCCCTCTCCGCAAATAGGAGCCTCGGGAGCTATGATAGGTTTGGATACCAGGCTAGCAGGAGCCAGGAGTGCCTCAGTAATGGTCTCCTGGAGGGACTGCTGAGGAGCTCTGAGCTCCACATTTCCTCCCACCTTCAAACAAAATGGCAACATCAATCTAGTGCATGTAATATCCTGATGCTAATGCCCTATAGGTGCTGAAACTCTTAACACATCTGCAACTTTGATTGTTTTTTGGCGCACATCATCACGTCCAACTGTGACAAACTTTGGGAAGAGTACTCGAGTATGGAGGAGTCTTTTCGCAATGACATACAATTAAATTGTTCTATACTCTAGTCTTAATAAAAAAAAACAGTGTGGGTTTGGGCTGGTGGGTGGGTGTGTGAGTGAGTGAGTGAGTGAGTGAGTGAGTGAGTGAGTGAGTGAGTGAGTGAGTGAGTGAGTGAGTGAGTGAGTGAGTGAGTGAGTGAGTGAGTGAGTGAGTGAGTGAGTGAGCAAGCGAGCCACGGTGCCGTGCCTACCATGTACAATGTACACAGGTGTACCATCAACACAAATCCTAAACATACATTCCAAAAAAATTCATTTACTTCAATCTCCAAGGAAAACATTGATTGTAGCAATCAATTTACAAGTCACAATATCACTTGGAGAATTTGGGTGTATCTTCATTATTCTGTTGATATTCATGTTAAGTGAATCATGACTGCACATCAATTTGATAATACTAGTACTCAAATCTTTTGAGTAACTATATGTGTATACTATATAATTGTCAAGACAGTAAGCGGCAAATTAGTTTATTCCCATGGTGTGCTGATTTTCACGATATTTGCATACAGCTGCATATCAGGACCTCTGATTCTTAATAGTAATCCTTGTTCATGGTTGTCAGTAACCCTGCAGTCTTCCTCCTTCTAGGATCGCTATTTTTCTACTTCGTGTACTTTACTTACACTAATAACACTTAGTTGTAAAGCCAAATGTGTATATATATATATATATATTGCTTTGTAAATGGTTATTGTAGCGTTTAATATAAGTACATAGATTATTTTCTGTCCGAGTCTTTTGCCCTGCTTGAAGAAGCACAATAAGAAGTACTGATCGTATCAAATGGCTAGTGCACCAGTAAAGGTTTATCCTCTGCACCTTATCCTTTCATCCTCCTGTTGCTCTTGGCATTCAGACGGAGGTTTGGCCCAGTAGCTTCTCTTGGGAAATAACCATCCTGCTAAATCCTGAGTCAATCCAGGAGGGTCATTTAGCTGGACCATTCAGACAGCCATGCAGAGAACAGGATAACCAAATACTTCCAATTAACTGACTCGGGATATTTTATTTAGTGAACATCCATCAGAAGTAGGACATTATCATTGGGGAAATGGTTTAAGACTTAGTCAATCTTGTCTTTAGACTTTTACATGTGTTATTCACAACTCCCAGAAAATTCGTAGATGAAGGTTAGACATCCAGGTACATGTAGTAAGATATGCAAAATGATAATCACACAAGCAACCGGTTAATTTTGTGAACAGCCATTTACAAAATTATCCAGTTGCTCGTCAATGTGTTTTATCTTGCTATCCCAGAATATTATTTCTGAGCGATAGACCTTTAGATGGTTCAGTCTTTATCAGAAATCCCTCCAGGATTACGTTGAGAAGAAGCTTCAACAGAAAATCCTTATTTATGATTATGAGGTGAATAAAGGATATGTCTCCTATCAGAATACTCCCGGTATTGTGGTCATTTCTGTACTCTTTTTTAAAGTACAGTATAGTGTATTGCTGAGGTTCTTGAGGCCATTGTGAGATAGGGCAGATCAGCTGTTCAGCACCACAGGGAATTAGCCCTGAAGGCTGGAGCTTCTCCGGGTGTATGAAGCTAAACATACCGAACACCCTCCTGGGGGGGATATCTGTCACTTCAGGTTTAGCCAACATTTACCATGAACTACACCTAATGGAGCTTGGGGAAATAGACAACAAGTAATGGCAGGCTTCCAGCCTATACAGAGTATCTGTGAGTTATGAAGGTTGAATAACAAGAAGGAATGACAGGGAGTACAGACAAGTAAGGCTTCATCTCCACCTCAAGGCATTGGATGAATGATGATGATGATGATAATGATCATGATGATGATGATAATAATAATAAAAATTGATACAGGATAAAAGACTCTACCTTGGCAGTTTGAAACCAGTACAGTTTGGTGCAAAACTGCTTTCAAGTGGTTGTTTCTTATATAGACAGTTTGACTCATGCCTGTATGTCTGTTTTCTGGTTGTCATGCACAAGTCATCATATGACATCCATGAGCAGATGTCACCCCAAGGGCAGGAAGCCGATCAGCATCTGTGGTCTGTTGATAGCTGATATGCACACTCATCGTGTTGTAGCTATCAGGTGCATTACCGTGATACATGTACTTGCATACCATATGGCGGAACAACGATGCTTGCAGATAATAGTAAATAATGTTGACAGAATTTCCATCCTGTTTGGTTAACTGAAAAGCATATCTTGCTGTGGTCGTGACACGAATGAGAGATGCTATGCACAGTACATATTGATATAGGTTCAGTATACAATTCCCTTAGCTCTACTCAACATTCTGTGACTTGTTATCCCATCCTAAGGACTGAAACCCTTTGCTGCAGCACAGAAGTCAGCCGACCGATTACAGCTAGGATTCAATCCCTTGACCTTTTGGTCCAGGAGCAGGGTCACTAACCATGGACCTGTGCATGCGAGAGAAAGCCCATGCCTCTAAGGATCAGGCTTGTTGACTTACATGTAGATGTACAAAAACCCTTACGAATCCCTCCTGGAGCTTTGATCTTTTGCAGTTGATGCTGTAGCTATACTAAGGGCATGATCCTGAGATTCCAGCAAGTGAGCAGCTTTGGGGTTTGAGACTTTGAGGCAGTGTATTGATCATGAAACGGCATGAATGAAGTCTCACTGTGTACTGTGTGTATGAAGTAAATCACCAAGTGCCTGCAAATATAGCTCAGGTACAATTAACTGATGCATCAGGTGCACCATTTCTGTAACCTTCCCAAAGGAGTTCACTCACTGATTTTCTCTGTTGGAAAACAGATATCACGTAGGGGGTAGTGTGTACAATGTGTACTATGTGTTCTAAGCAACCCTCTATTTGTAGGTCATACCTTGGATAGTCAAACAAAATTACCAGTTGAATTGATTTTTGATTCCTTTATTATGTAGGGCCCAAAATCTAATAATTTCCAAGTCTTGCCCACATACTAGATATCAATACAATCCATCCAGGCCCTCTCGAGTTATACTGTACATCCACATCCAAACATCCGCACATCCACGTACAAACGCTACCGAAAATATAACCTTGGCGAAGGTAATAATCTTGAGAAAGGGGATGTAAAATTGACTAACTGAATGTAGATGTCCTCATGTCCCCTGTCCTTGAAATCCATCCTAGGTTGGCTTACTGAGATTGTAAAGTCATTATCAGCATTTCCTAGTGATGAAGGTCAACGACATGTTGATAACCTCTCCAGGCAACCCTCTTGTAAGTCCTACCTTGGAGAGTCAATCAAACAGAATTACCTGTCGAATTGATTTTGGATTCCCTTAGTAATGATCTCGAGAATGGGGATGTGAAATTGACTGACTCTTTTCTTGTGACATGTTAACAGTTGCAACTTATTCAAAATGCAGCATAGAATATTGTCAAGTATCAAAATGCTACTGGCAACAGACATGCTTCTCAAGCCAGTTTGGTAAAACATGGTTGATTAGCCATCCTTCTCATGAAAATATCGATGAAAATATCGCCATAAGATACTTATAACATAGCCAGAGAAAAGACCTTTGGGCCATGGGACAACAAATGCACCAATGTTTAGTTAGAAAAATATAACATCAAATTGAAATGACTCAAGGTAGAAACAGGGAACAATCTGTCAGCAGATTCCATTGAAAAGACATACACAGGTGGCACTGTTTATTTGAAAAACATTCACGTCACCTGTACGGCCATGCATTGTACATACAGTTGAAGCAGGTAGTTGTATGGGGAACTTTGTGTTCCTGGTGATCATGATATGAGGAGAGAAACACAATCAAATGAGGAAAATGCTATCTTTCGTCGACAATTTCATTATATAGATACCACATGAATCACTAGTACTGAAGCTCTTCCAATCCCCCAGGAAATTCATTGATTTTCCCAAGCCAGAATCCTCATTAATGATTTTGTCTGGAAGAAATCTCCAAGCTGCAGCTAATGTTAGATAACATTGGTGATTGCAACTGTAATATCCTCCCTGTGCAGCTGCATAGCTGTCTCAGATCCCCCAAGCAAATATTGAGCTGGCAAACTCATAGAACTGGATCTAAACATCCACTAATTATAGATCCACTGATGGTAAGATTGTAATTGTATATACTGATTGTACTCCTCTCTGATAATGGAGTTAACCTTCTCCCTGCTGCTGTAGCCATTTGGCACGAAAGTTGTGTTTGTTAGAGGGTTACTTAGATAGCTGGGAGATGGGTACATGACATTGAAGTGTTATGGCTAACCAATTAATTTTGGCAGAAACAGTCATGGGACTTGGATAAGTTGTATGTTCGTCTCTCTTCAGAAGCTGTCTACTCTGTTGGTCTCCACATCTTCAATGGCCCTTTTCACCTTTTAACCTTAAAAAAGCAGCTGGATCCTTATCCTTTTGAATGTTTCCTAAGTTGTTGATGGATAGAGGTTATTGAGTTCCTTCCCACTACATGGACCATTGCTGACACGCCGCATGTTCATGTGGGTCACATCAGCCTTGTTCCTGCGGCGGGCTCATTAGTGAACCAACTTGGCATTATGGACGATGTAGGTCAGCAGGGAATGGCTTCAAGGCTCCAGAAAGATGGCTGAGATTACTGCACACATTCACCAAACAATCTCATGGCTCTAGCTAATATACCACTGTGCATAAGCAATCCGAGTGTTTTGAAACATGTAAGCTTGATGGAAGAGATGTTGTAGACAGTTTGATAGGCTAATTGTTCTCACAAGGAGCCTGTATCACAAAGATGTTGATACTGAGAGAAACACATGAGTTATCTGTTGGAGGGGAGCCAAGGTTCACAATGTGCCCAATCTGCCTAGGCACAGAGCCAGGGCTGGAGGGGAGATACCAAATTGATGCTAACTGCACATATGTTGGCATATTTGAAATCTTCATATTTGCACTAGTTATGATAGACAGAAGATGGAAACCTCTGCCATTTTAGTGAGACCTCTATTCTGTAGACGGGCTCTCTGCAAAGGAGGTCAATACCTAATAAAAGGCTAAGATTACCTGAAATGTTTTTGATACTTACTGACTGCTTTGTCTGTCAAACTGCACTTTTGGATCATTTCCAATATTAGAACTTCTTCTTTAAATATATCTTTTGCTGATACAGTATATCTTCTTTGCAGAAACCTTTTACAATGCTTTTTGTCATAATGTTGTTTTCCTATATGTTTCTCCAGGTCTTCGAAGTGCGTAATGTGGATGAGTTGACAGACGAGTGGCTGAGGGAAAAGTTGGCCCTCTTCGGATAAGCTCTGCACACAAAGGCTGCACCAGATTGGTGTATCACACAGTCTTGAGTTAATGATAATCATTATTTACATGAATATTTTTGAGAAGTCACTAAAAACGAATAAACAATCTTATTGAATGGTGCAATTGTCATATGTTTTCAGGGACTATTGTTGTTGAGAAACATGAGAAAATCAGTAGGTCTTTGTTACATCATCCAGCACAGTAGCTGCCTTCCATCTCATAGGATAGCCTCATGTTAAAGTTATTCTGAACTACATTCCCTCAATAGGAGTGGGAGAAACCAAGGAGGTTAAGTACACCTCCTTGGAGAAACATAGTAACACAGCTACTTGCGTAGATTTAATGTTGAGCCAAATGTCTAAGATATACATGTGAGTCATGAACATCAAGGGCAGAATTTGGATGCTCTCCTTTACTTTTGCATTGATGTAACATCAGACACAAAGAAAATCACATTAAGGCCGTCTGGGTCTGTCAGCCAGCATAGGAGGCAGCTGTTGTGTTGTGTGCAGAATGAGTCTGGGCAGATTTGTGCCGTAGATTTCTCGGGGCCAACAGTAGTGTACATGTACTGTTAGTACAGTAGTGAACCATAGAATCAGTCACAGTCATCCATGTGACTCAGCTGACAACAACTGCTCACCTTTCAGTACCCTGGACAACATTGTGAGATTTATGATCTTGACATGGCCATACCAATTCATTTTCATGGTTTTCAAATTTTCAAAGATTAGATGTTATAGAGAGTTTAGTTTAAGACCTGTGAACTGAAGCTGGTGAAAAATCAAATATTCACTAACATTGTACCAATCATCCAGTATTGGCATACCAACTTCTACATTTTCTAATGATTATTGTTTTGTAGGGCTTTTAGGATATGGTATGATGTCATTGGTGTGGTCTGGTGATATGCATGCCTGTTCATCACAAAGCTAATTTTTGGTTATCTATAGTGACATATTTGCATTAACCAGAACCAAGCTACTCAAGTACTAGTACATGGAGATTGCTATAGAAGTGCATGCACAACATGTTCTGCAGGAAGAGTAAATATTTCAACACGTTGTCAAATATAGATATGGGTTGTAGATAAATGTTTTTGAATAGTCGAGAATGCCTTATGAATACTGACCAAGAAATTGAAATCTACAATCTCAAATACCACCAAGATTGGATGCCTTACCAACCTGTCTTCCTCACAAGATGTTTAGTTATGTGATTATACAATTCTTGTTGAAGTACAAGTTTTGAACTGAAAGATCACAGATACCAAATGCAATTTGTACTAAATGAATATTAACCATGTCAAGTTTCCAACATTTGTTCTTGTAACAAAAATGACTTTTGTGCTTGTGATGTTGCATGCTGACAATAATCTTTTATTGAAATTGATAACCAAAATTATATATGTTGTCATTAAATAGTAATGATTGATGAAACAGCAACACCTTTTTGTACCTTGTGAGCATATTGTGAACACAAGTCTCTCACATCTATTCCTGGAGGAAAAGTTAGTACTGTGAATGTCAGGTTCCATGTGATTGATGCCAATGTGACATGAGGTCAAGGATGACTGCTTGTAACATGACCAAGTTGCTTGTTGTGAAGTCTGGCCAACAACTGATTTTCTGCACAGCACTGCCAAGTGACACATCTATGTAAAGATCATACATGAAATGAAAGACATTATATAGGAAATAAAGTGTTTGTGAGTTGACATTAACAACGAGTATGTGCTGTTTCAAACAAGTACATGTGACTCAATACACTTAATGAATTTGAAAACATGATTTTAACTTTACCTACACAGGCCTGTTGTCCCAGGTAGAGTTGCGTTTAAATCAGGCTCACAACCTCCAGCAGTTTATCTTACCAACCACTTTCGAAGCATTCTTGGAGTGTTCAAGATTAAAGCCAAGGTAATTAGAACTTAATCTCCACACCTCCACTTATACAGTAGTTCATGACCAGCACATAACCCCTTGAGCATCTATATTTGTATTCCACACACAACCCGGCTATCTGTTCCACACCCTTGGGATTCCCCTCATTACACGGCACATCCTCAATCCTTTACCCAGAAGTCCTCCTCAGTAGCAAAGTGACACCTTTTGCGACAATGACAAAGCTGTGTGCAAAAACCTTTCCCACCCAATCCCCATACCCAAGATGACATGTCTCGAATACAAATACCTATGATTACAGTATTACATTTAGTCTTGTACTTAAGTGTCTGTGCAACAGCACTCCATTACTTCCTAAATGGAAATATGACTACAATAGTGACCATCAGAGGCTGCCCCTGCTGACAGCAGCTATTTATGAATCATGACAAATGTGAAAGTGAAAGTTTTATTAGCCAGATACAGTTGTTTTGTGTATCAACTGCTGACATAAGAGCTACAACTCACAAGAGACAAAAAGAAGAGAAATTCCTGACCTCAGTGGTGCACTTGAAGTTTAAGAGATACAGATTTCAGCAAGGATTATTCTTGGGTACAATACCAACATTGGTCGATCCTAGTGTTCAAAAGGGTTCTCCCATGTCAACATAAAACAACTTACAAGAGGTTTGCCAGTACTTTAACTTTAGACATAATCCACATATAAATGTTATTTGAATATTTTGTTTTAACCGCATCTCCCTTTACACAAAGACTACATACTATTCATAAGATAGGACAAAATATTGTTGAAGGAGCTGAATATTGATATGCAACAATGAAACCATGCATACAAGTTCTATGGTACCATGGAAATACAAATATACTTTGGGATAAAGTCGTTGACTATTGTGATATCAGTACCAGTCCACCTTCAACTAACAACCCTTGTGGCAACTGTCCAGGATTGGGGGACAGTGCACATAAAACAATTAGAGCAGGAGAGTGGACAAGAAAAGTAGGTCAATGGAAGAATTGGACCAACTCTTCCACTCTCTACTCACTCTCCATGGCCACTCTTCATGGTCCACTTCTAATGGTAACTGAATACTCTATTCTGTAACATTGATGAAGGGTAGACATCCAGGTACATGATGTATTACACACAATAAATCACACGACTGGATTAAGTCTTTAAATGTCTCAGATGACTCAGACAGAGTCCGTCCGCTGCCTTCATCAGACCCATTCACGGTTCACTAATGACAGACAGTGGATGCTGAATGAGACGTCAGGCGTCTGACTCTTTTAAAAGAAGTGCTTGATTTACTGATATAATGTATTGTGTTCTGTCCTTTGGTCAACATAACATGTATCCCTGGTGCATCATCAGTTTGAATAAGTAATGTAGCAGGGCATGCATACACAGTGATACACCACACTGATTGTATCTCTAAAACACTGATTTCAAAAGGTGGCAATGATCTATGTGTTATATGGAGGTCATTGTTGCCAATACTGAAAAGCTAGGACACTAGTTCTCACAGACGAGTGATTACAGACAGCTTCTTTCTGGGTGTTGCAAGATTTTAAAGGTTGCTGCATACCAGCTTGTAAATAACAATTCTTCCAAGCTAGAAAAGAGAAGGGTCGGTAGGTTTGGGGAAAGCTCTAAAATGAGACTTATTTTGTAATTGCTGCAGTAAAGGTTGTCATCAAAGTAAAAGATCCCATCTTTCCAGGAAGATGTATCATGTTCCACATGTACTTGCAGTATAATTGTGCATATTTAGCCTGATTACAAACTCCCCAACATGAACAAAAATAGAATATCCCAAATATTTCATTCATTTGAGTACATGAAGGTGGGTGTTATCACAATACTTCAGCTTTCTAGCTTCATACTGGTACAAAGAAATACATGTATATACAAAAATGTCATCAATCCCAAACACGTCCTAATTGAAATACATCTCTACCCTTTTAGCTTCGGAGCTGTCCAGGAGTCCACTTGATACATACAAATACAAACATTTACATTAAAACTGAGCCTTATGTAGTTTCTTTATAGGCCACAGCAAATCAATTTTATGGATTACATCCTCTGCAGACCCCAAATCCGATGCAAGAGTGAAACAAACAAAACAAGAAGGGCAACAACAAAATAACAGGAAGTCAGTATCATAAAAAAAAGGATGGGCAAAAAACAGGAAGCCTGGATTTTCGAAATACATGTAATGAGGCCATAAACATTGTTACAAGAAATGAAGTTACAAAACATGGTATCACAGCCAAAGTGTCTTATTTCTGTATTCAAGAAGTGCAGAAAGTGACAAGTGTGTTATCTACAGACTAGTATCACTACTGCGACACTCAAGGCTACCACACTAGTCACTTTCACTAGTACATGCAAATCTCCAACCTGTTATATATTTATATTTTCTTTCTTTTTTTTCAAAATCAGGCAAAAATCAATGTGCAGATATCATCCATAAAATATACTTGTTGTGGGCATACATAATTGAAATGGTTTTTCAGTTGAATAGCCCAATCAATACACAATTTGCATGTTTCAGACTGCCTGGATAAAAACAGAGGTAAAATGATGTGATAAGCAGATAAGTGTGATATGTTCGGAAAATAGAACATCTTATGTGTTATGGTTAGCTTGTTTGATGTCTTGAACACCTGGATATTTTAAGTGTGATTACTGATACTGAGTATTAGCAGATTTCTTTGAATTCACCTTTTTTTTGGCGTTCTTTGGGTACCATGCAGAAACGTGAGTTACATTTTACCAATTGCATTTACTTCAGAAGGGTTCATGACCCTACTGCTCCATTATGTTCTGTGTCCTTGATTGACAGCAGCTGTCAGAGTGTATGAAGTCCCTCTACGTCCAAGTCCTTTAAATGCAGATTACCCCAAAGCAGTATCATGGGCCCCAGATATGCAGCAAGAATGATGATGATATTAATTTACCAGATCACTTCCCTCCCTCCCCTTTTGGAGCAACCTCCTCACAGCTTCCTACATCTGATACTGCATGTGCCAAGACGGATTTTCCCCCAACATATTTTCATATCATTATCATATCTTAAAAAATCAAAGAACCAGGAAAATTATTTGTACTGACATGGCCTAAAACATATAACTCCTCACCACAAATGATGTGTCAGATGGAATCAACACTATAAGTATAAGAGAGTGTACAAGAATATCTAAATGGACACCTTCATTCTTGTATACATTGTATTTTCTACAAGCATTTTATACATACAATGTCTCCAATGAACGTATCTCAAGACTTCACAACACCTATCAATATGTAGTTAACCATATAAGGTTAGTGATAGCAACACAGCATTGCTATCTGTCACATGTATCAAACTAAGATGTAAAATTTGATTTCCCTTTAAGCATGATCATTAGCAGCACGAAGGACTGGTCATAGAAAATAATGCATAAAGCATTGGAGAACTCTAAACTTACACTGTGGCTCTGCATCAATACTGAGAGGAACATAAGTAATGTTCAGCAGTTTAATTCCACGTTTGTCACATTTGCCTTTGAGCATCAAACCTCACACCAAGACGTACACCTGTGGGCCTGGATGATCTGCATGACATCACTACTTTCTGTGCACAGAACTTCTATTAGTTCTAATGAACAGCTTTTCAGCAATTTATGTCGTTGGTTTTATTCTGTAAGTAAATATCAAGCATTTTCCTTTATAGATGAGCAAAGAATTTTGTGATGCCACATTGCTTAAACATAAAAAATAGGCAAATCACACATTATCTTTTCTACAGGTCAGATATTCCAACTTTAAGATGATGAACATGTCTCAAGTATAACAGCTGAGGTGCTCCAAAGGAACCTTTCAAGTATAATTCAAATCCCAAACCTACCCACCCATACCACCCTATACCACTTTATCTAAAGCAAATTTATTGTCCAAATAATGGTACTACCTTGTTTCAGGCATTGTTTGCTTAGACTACATGATCCTGCACAATCTTACCCCTATGCCTTGCTATAATTAATACTCAGTCAAACAACATAATAGTACACTCACACAAGTCAAACAGCATGTTTGGCATCAACCTTGATTCAACAGACATCAAAAGGCTACACTTCAGTTCACAGCTTGGAGCCTTCACCAAAGCTACATATGTACATGTAAACCAGCCTTGGTGATTATATACCCAATGCAGATAAACAGCTTCAGGTACGTCCTACTATTTACCTTTGTAGCATTAAGCTGACTTTTCAATGTATACCTAATGCATACCCTAGTAAAAGCACAGAGTCCCAATATCAACACCTATTGTTACCATTACTAATGACTGTATATGTAGTTAAATGAAAATAGTTTTTCGAAGCAAATCTTTGTTATAATAGTGGTATGGCATGTTCTTTCCAGTTCCTAGCTGACATATGGTTTATTTGATTTATTTCCAATCAAAGACATGTATAAACCATTCATGGCTTTCTCAATGCTAGCTGGTCATTTAGTGAGTATGTACTAGCAAAGAGCATTGTTTTATTTTGAGTTGTAACATTAGAAAATCTATTTTGGCCATTTGCATGAAATTCATCCAAAGTCGAAAAAATTGCCATTTACAACAATCAGAGAACTCCACTGCTTAGGACACAAACCTTTCTACTACCACTCCCTTCTATTAGACAGTTACGTAAGTCTGTAATTGACCACATCATTAACAACAAGAGCTATCTTGAAGCAATCCTGCATCAAATATTAAACTCATAGGTCCACAAGAAACTTACAGGTATAGATACGGTTACTAGGATCTGTTTATCCATTAAGACATCCCTGTTGTATTCTATTAATGTTTCAAAGCTTTACAGTGTTCTACAGCACAAAACATTAGAAGATTCCTTGGAAAACATGAAATTCTTATTCATTACTATGCAGGTAGTCACTGAGCGAGAAGCTAACATGTAGCTGACCACAGTTGGGCTGGCCACAGATTCCTGCATTACTGCCACAGCACCCAGCATCTCTAAGAGGACACCAGGGCGTATATCATGCTGAAATACAAACACAACACAGTCAGCCATATCAACATGTCTTTCCGGAGAAGTAGGCAACATGTGAAGAAACATGTATGTAGAAAAGTTCCAATAAAGCTCATTAGCAATTACTGTACCTTGTCTACTTCAATGGCCTCAAATTGTATTATAACTCATGACATGTACTGGTTACATACCATGCCCACCCTGCGCTATTGCCTAGGTGTCTAAATATAACATGCATAAGTCATAACTGTTGATTAGAATAATCAAAGCTGATGGAAGATGTTATTTTATATCCAGCCTGGATGTCGGCTTATTGAGAAACAAAGAACTGTCTCTCCACCAGACAGAATCTATTTAGACCAATAAGCTGGTGATCTACATGCTACAAATGCACCAATTAAAATGACTTCACCACCCTTATCAAAGGCTATCTGTACACTAAATACGATTTAATAGAGCCACATAGGTCATATATATCATAGGTCCCTCCCTATGTTTTTCTCATCTTTCTACTTATCACAAAAAATGGATTTTAAAAAATCAGTCCAGCCTTAAATGCCCCATTATAAGAGTATCCTGCAAAGTTGACATCCATCACCTAGCAACATTGATGTTTTAGGGCCATTTGAATTTTGATGAGTGACTACATGAAGGTGCAAGCTGTGAGGCAGATGCGTACAAGTCTCCAGGCTACAATCATATCTAGGTGATTCTCTTTTAAGTATTCACTGTTTGCATTTAAATTTGAATTTCTAACGCATGCTATAATTTGTCTATCAAAGTCCTGTACAGCTGCTGGTGGGCATTTCATTTCCAGTATATTACAATATTTAGTCTGATATTCTTCCAATCCAACATTGCGTTTGTGGTGATATTACTACATGTATATTGTTTAAAATATCATTTTGGTCGACAGAATGTTTTTCACAATTTGCCCAATACTAGTGACAAAGCAGGCTGACGTCTGTGACATAATATATCTGTCAGTAGTATACAATTCTCTGTCTTGCAAACATTGTATTT
Source organism: Branchiostoma lanceolatum (assembly GCF_035083965.1). Classification (NCBI taxonomy): domain Eukaryota; kingdom Metazoa; phylum Chordata; class Leptocardii; order Amphioxiformes; family Branchiostomatidae; genus Branchiostoma; species Branchiostoma lanceolatum. Next base: position 20,917,931 of record NC_089725.1, on the reverse strand, counting down.
AAAAGAAACACTGACACCACTAAGTTACTGTTTTTCCATTTGTTACAGAGTCAGTCTTTTTATAAGGCATTAAGACGTCTTTAATGTATTTCAGTTCCTTAATTGCCATGAATCCCCTGCCCTCTTACCTGTACAGGTAGTAGAAGAAGGACAGAAGGTAGAAGGCCAGTTTGATCCAGCCCTCCCGCTGACAATGTGATAGCACATCTGCATTCATTATGGTGGTGGGGTCATACAGGCCAGGGCTGCTCATCACAGGGCGACCCGCATACCTGCATGGATATACATATAGATAGACATTATTATAGGATGGAACATGCACTGAAGAGACATTTCATTCAATATATATAATATCAACAAACTGAAGAAAAGCTTGTCAATGTGAGTGATGCACCATGTCTGTGACCTTTTTCCTCCACTGTACCTGTACAGAGAGCTCAGTGGATACTGCGTTTATTATCCCAAATCATTCTGACTGCAGTTCTGGCACCCCATCATACAAAGCTTGGCTTTAAGAGAAAATGTCAAGAGGATTTCCTGTCAATCAGGATATTCTACTCAGACAGCACAGAAATACATGTAATAGCCTGGGTGCTATCAGATTACTACTGGGGCTCCTAACCTCGCTTCACTGAATTTTTTTAGGGGGGGGGAGTTTTTTAGGGCAGCGACTATAGGAGCCCCGGTAGTAATTGGATGGTACCCAGGCTATAGAAATTATGTGTTTTGTACAAAGTACATGTTTATCATGGATCAGGCCTGATGACAATGACCTTAGATGACTTGTCAACCTATCCAGTGCACACTTATTAATTCAGCTGGAAGCCACCTATGTTCAGCAATGAGTCTGCATCTTATCTTGACTTTTAATCCAGTCAAAATGGAATGACATCACAGGACTTTTCTACTTGCCAAGGTCACATGTAAGGACTTCTTAAAGTCATCCCCAAGCAGATTTGTAGGTTGAGCAGATGTCAGGTTTGTTTTGCATGTGTTTTGCAATGATTTGCCCAACATCTGCATGGAGATAAATATCTGGTTTACTCCTCTCACCTGTATACATGGTACGCGATGAGTGGTATGTTGAGAGCCAAGGAGAAGAACTCTCCTGCCAGCAGGAACAGGAGGCAGAAGAAGCCATGGATGATGTACTCTGGCAGGACCAGCTGGGAGACAAACATTCTTCAGGTCAGTGTACATGCATGTCCAGGCCAGGTCTTAAGACTATTTCTCAGAGTCAGAGGCAAGGAAAACGGTCTTGGCACAGATTTGAAAAATACATATCATGTTGCCATTGGAAAAATTCAACAGAAATGTTTTCCTGTTGCACATATCTACCCTTTGACAAACTTGTTCCTCATCCCATTCCAAAAGAGGCCCAGAGTAACACTCCATTTTGGACCGATGCTTATCTACATGAATATGCTTCTACAACATGTTATATCTGTGGACAGTGGAGCACATCTAGATCCTTCTATTATATGTACTGTATAAAGATCTACAGTTTATTTTAGAATTTCAGCTCTATGTAGAACCTAATGCCATTTTCTCTTCTGAAAACTGTAGCCAGAATCTTAAGCCTTCCTTGGCTTCTTTCTCTCTACATGATCAAGCAATCACCCAGTGGATTTACACACATAATTTAAAATGTCAGCTCTTCCCATGAGTATACTTACTGTGTATGACTAATGATCTTGTGCAGTTTAGGGGATCAAAGTCTTATATAACAACATAGTCTGGCTGACTTTTTGACCTTATCTAGCTGAGATGAAAATCCCAGGATGAAGATTTCCATTATTGGGCTTGGCTCTACATGTTAGTAGATGACAGGTGACATTACTGTGAGCAAGGAGGTTTACTTTTGCTGTGAGAGATGTGAGTAGAGGGAACCAGCAGTGTGAACTTACCGGGTTGAGACTGTTGCACTGGTCTATAGGGTTCTTATAGTCCGTCTTCAGCTCATCAAAGGCAATGATCTGGAACAGTTCACTCAATGAAATCAAATGTACAATCAAGACAAAAATACTTCTTTGAAACATAAGTGCTTGAGTTGGTCCTAATAATAGCAGCCACCTAAGCAATAGCTGCCTGTCCTTGTCTGAGTGGGATCAGCTTAGCCTCCTTTGCAGACTTCTAAGAGTGCCAGCATTTAGTTTTTTTGGGGAGTGCTGATTCACGATTTTCAACATGGGCCAGGTTCTCTATCATGAATACCAGGGGACATGGTTTACGCATGCCTGGAAGCGATCATCTGTATCTGTATCTTTATAGCCGGTATAACCGCCATCCGGCGTAACACACCAGCTTCGCAGGCACGCGGCGCAGCAGCAGCTGGTTATATTACGCCGAACGACCTGTCACGTCTAACCTCGCATATCTAACTGCATGCATTGTTTAAAAGCTGTCTAAAGAGGATGCTTCCACGGTACTTGGTTGCAACCAGTTCCATTCTAAGATCGTTCTAGGAAAATACGGGAAAATACAAATTTTTGAACACATCAATCCTAGGTTGAAAAGTCTGATACTTAAAGGCATGGCTATCTCTTGTCCTTTTCTGAGCTGGTATTAGATACTTAGATCATAAACGATCTCCCGCAGTATTAGAGAACCTGTCCCATGTGGAGAATCGCTAATCAGCGCTCCCAAAAAAGTAAACGCCTGCGCTCCTAGAAGCCTGCGAAGGAGGCTAAATATACTGTGCTTAGAGATCTGTCCTTTTGTAATTCCTCGTCTATCCACCTTAACCTCATCTATCCACAATTATATAACCACTTCCGTTGAGAGCTGATTCGTCACTGGGATGGCTAGAGCTTGACTTCTTGCACAGTCCCGGCTGTTACAACGTAGCCAAACCGATAAAGAGGGGAACATATAAATTCCAAGAGAACGGGTGGCAAAGGGACTCTTACTAGGGAGGGCAACCGATGACGTAAACATGTAACTCTGACATGCACAATTCTGGACGACCATATTTTCTAATATTAGCGACAATTCAATCAAAAATGTTTCCAGTTAAGATTTACTTTCAAGTAGCCAAAAATTATGCCGACATGAGTTCTGTATGATTTTTAGTAAAAGAATCTGCGGATATGAAAATGATGATGTTCGAGGAATCCGCCCTCCCACCTTTGAGTACAATATCCTCAAATCAGTACATTATGAAATACACTGCACAAATTTAGCATCACACATTTTGACCATAACACAGTTATTCACTAATCGGAAGACTTACATGCCAAATAGCGAAGAAAATGAGACAAGCTGATAGTAACAATGCCACGATGTAGCAAAATGCCGCGAAAGTGAACGCCATCTTGATCGCCTGTACTGCGCATGAGCCGTGAACCTTAACCTCCCGTCCTTTCCCGCCCGACTCACCTGAGATCACCTGTTGCTGCCGTCACACCTGTTGATGGGACCGGCACCATGTCTCTTCTGTCTGTCGGGTTTTTATGAACATGTTGATATTCATGCCGCTGACCTTTCCTCTGGCCCTTTTTTAATTTGATTTAAAAAACATCGCCAGATTTTGAAGACAGCACACTTTCGTTAGAATGTCTACGATGCAGACTTATTCAAGTTATTGACATGGTTGTGGTGAGTTAAGTTTTACATGGTAGATTGTAGATTATCAGCTTGTAAAAGATTATTAAAAGCACTTAAGTTATTGATAGGGCCACACAACATGACAACCGCGGCTCGGAATCCTTTGAAGTTGGCTCTTGTCAAGTTCTGATCCATTACGTAACGCCAAGAAGGTTATGTTTTCGTCAGCGTTCGTGTGTCTGTGTACACAATAACGCCAGAATACCTGAATGGATTATCTTGATATTTGGTATGTGGTTAGGTCTTCATAAGACCTAGAAATGATTGGCCTTAGATTTTGGGCCTCCAAGCGGCTTGTTATGGTACTGTAGCGAAACTTCCGGTTTTGATATCTCGTGTTCTGGATATGCTATCGTCGTGATTTTTGCGTGGCAGATAGCTCTTGGGAGCAAGGAGATTAAGACTTGTAGGTTTGGGCCCCCTAGCGGCTTTTTTTAGAACTGCAGAAGCCGATTTCGTTTCAAACTTTGAAAGAGAATGATTCGAGAAGGGGCTGACGGATCGTCATGATGTTTGGTACTAGTATGTAGATAGCTTCAGTAATGATTTACATAATCATATGCTAATCATGCATATCAGGAGCTAATACAATCATCAATGCTTCAATAGCCTTCTGTGCTAAAGCCCCCGTCACAAATCAAGAATTTAGCTCGGCCGACTTGTCGGCGAGCTCCAAATGGCGATTTTCGGGCGAAGTACGACCGACGTCCTGTCGATTCCACGGGCTTCGGGCGAATTTTTGGAGCTCGGCCGACGTTCGCGGGTCACTGAAAGCTGCGCTTAAATTCAGCGAGGCCTCGGCGACAATTTTTGAACTCGCACAGCTCGTCAACAGTTTGCCCGAAGCTCGCCCGAGCAATGCCCAGCGCTCGGCCAATATTCGGGCGGGCATCCGAGGATTTTAGACCCGATTTTCGGTCGGTCGGAGGTCGCCCGAACTCTTCGACCTCGTGCGAGCCTCGCTCGGGCTTTGTACAATAATCGGACGACCGTCGTCAGTGTTCCGACCGACTCATGAAAAGTAAGGCGTGCTTCGGGCGAGCGTTGTACTGGTGTCGATGGGAGCTTGGACGAGCTCCGGCCGAACTCCTTCTTGTTCAGGAATAAAAAGTAACGACAGTTTGGTTTATAACATAAGATGATAAATAATACTGTAATATTAACTAATACTGATATCAACTTGTCAAGGAATGCTGCCAAACTTTTCTAATGAAAGACAATTCAATTGCAAAGTTAAATTTTCATTGAAAAAACAATTATTATACATAAAATGTGGACACCGAAGACGATACTTCCTTTTTCTTTTTTGGTATTGGTTTGGATGTTTCAATTTAGATATATATCAATGAGCCGAGGCTTGACTTTTGAGGCTTGACTTGAATTCTTGAGTTTTTCCTCCACAAAATGACTAGTTGAAAGTCCACTAAGTCATTATAGATTTATTTTTGTCTGCCGAGGCACGCCCAGGCGTCGGCAGGGCGTCGATAGGCTTATCAACGGTCGGCCGAAGCTCCGACGGCGTTCGCCCGAGCTTCGGTCGATTTCCGTTTGGTGAAAATGTTTGGATCGGGGTTAAACGACTAATCTGTTGACTTTGTGGCTCCTGCGCTAGTAATCGGATTGGTTTATGACAAAATTCCTGTTTAGGTTATTATTTTCAGTGTGCCCACCCACTTCACTCATGTCCTACAGATTTGCCACAACTCAGAAAGTAAAGTTGGTCCAAATTTGAGCTTGTTACCAGGTCAGTTGATTCTGACTTCGTCCGTGTCCAAGAGATGGTACCGTCTTATGTGGGATTTATGATTATTAGTGTTCGACGGACGTCGCCCGAGCTCCGTTCAATTTGTGACGGGGCAGGTTTTCAGCGAAAAATACGGTCGACGCTCGGGCGAATTTGAAATTCGGCGAGCTTCCGGCGATCTACAAAATCGGCCGATGCTCGCATGAATTGTGACGCCGGCTTAAGAAAAGAATTTCATACTGACTTTGAACAGTCTGTGTTCTTTGGTTAGAGAACACAGACTGATATAATTCATGTAAATGAGGACCTTATTTGCATAATCAATGAGGCACATCAATGATACGTCACTCAAAAAGGTTAACATCATTTGGCAAAGGTATAAGGTCGTGGAACTCTAGTTCATTTATTCACTCATTCATTCATTCATTCATTCATTCATTCATTTCATTCAATATTTAACTCAGTCGATTTTATCTCAAATAGACCGATCCTGAATCCATGCCCAACTTTAGAACCGCCTGGCAACTACAATATATCGGTAAAATCAGCCTGACACCTACAAATGGAGAAGAGCGGATACCTAAACGTTCGCAGTACACAACAGATACGCTCATCGGCTTGGAGACGCTTCTTTATTTGCCAATTAGGATTTACAGCACGGTCGACCAGCCTCAACCATCGTGTCAATTATCAAGGATTATTTCAATAAACAACAATGTTACATCTCCGCAGAACTTATGATCAAACCGACTTGCAAAATTTCCTCCAAATCAAACTTTAGTATGCGTGGGACGTTGCGCATCTTTCGCACATCGTGATGATTTTAGATATAACGAATGCTATCCGGCTGTTCTGTAATGGGTTATTACTCCTGATAAGACGCATCCTGCGATACTTATTGAATGTATCATTAGGAAAGTTTCATCAAAGTCACCTTCAGCTTCCCGAGTCATCTACGTGATAGCATGTTAAGTCAAGGGTATGATGGGTTCTATACAGATATCGACGTTTTCGTTTGGAGACTACACGTTATGAGTTGCTTCCGCGGTATTTCCTTAATGAGTGGTTGAGCTAAGGGGGTAACTCAGCTGCACACTGAGTGGACATCAGTCGCAGCCTATTGTATGTGTAATATTGCAGTGCTCAGTGATTCCACGTTACATAATCATTTGTTGTATCATACTAGTGATTCCAGATCTCAAGTTCTCAAAATTTAATCTACAAAGCTGGTTGCGACCTCGCGATGGTTTTCATAGCCTAACCATGCCCAATGGATTTAGCGCAGACAGTTAGCGCTTAATTAGTGGGCTGGCCATGAACATGAATAGACCGTTTCGATCGTACGGTCTGCAATTCAATTTGCTTGATATTTGACTGACTTCTTGGAATTTCCCTGTGGACTTGTGTATACGTACATGTACGAGCCAAATACCGATGGTATAAGCTCGTATCTACGTGCTCCCTTACACGTAGGTAAGTTGAACTTGGGTTCCAGTCAATTTTTTCAAGTTTGCTGGAGATGAGTTTCTGTTGGTCCATGATTTGAGTGGATCCTGTTGTCTTTGCCTCAACATGCACGTTTCAGATGAATTAGCTGCCAAGATTTTCATTTCCTTGTGAGATTAAAAGTATTTCAAATACATTGAAGCATCTGTCATGATGTTTTCATAATGGTGGAGCCAGATGCTGAATGTTGCTAACAGCATTTCAGGCGATATTCCCGAGACAATAAACCTGTTTACAGAAAATCAAATCTGTCTTGTGTCAACACGAGTATTTTGCACACTTCATCACAGTCGCATGAGAACAACGCTGTCTGACAAGTCAACTCTCTCTGGTAGGAAAAGTTTTTAAAAGATTTGATTTGATGCAGATTAACGTTCTGAATACAAATGGAAATGTACGGTCCGAAGGTGATTAGTGATGTCCGTGACATTGGACTCCGCCGGGTCCAAAGAGAACCTTGACCTGTTGACCGTTGTGAGAATCGAGCATCAAACAGGACTAGTCGACATGGTGCAAGGTAAGACACAAACTCCAGGTTCTCCATTCTTTAATGAAAACGTCCTCCAAATACCACAACCGAACAAAGGTCAAACACCCTTCAATAAATTATATGATGACACGTCAATACATTTTTACACTGAGGCGTAAACTGTACTTAGCTAGATGATAACAAAGTTGCAAGTTTATATCTTCCAGAAGCAAATATGTTCGCGCTCATCGGTCACGGTGTATCAGAGGGAACAATGTCCGCCCAAAGTTAGGAAACGGCCGTCTAAACCAAGCAATACTAAATCTCAGAACTTCAATCAGTTCTGAATGTCTGCATCTGTCAGCAGATAGCTCTGTTCACCACAGGGATGGCCATCGTCTTCTTGATTATCGCCCTCTTTCTGTCACTCAAGACCCCGCCTCGTAATTGCCCGGCGGCGGAACTAACGTTATCAATCACGACTCACCGTCAGTGTTTCACAATCACCCCATTAAATAACTCTGTAATGGCTATTTTCTCGTACAAGCCACCTGTAACAGCCTCTCTTACGCACTTGAAGGAGTATGTCTATATTCAAAACACGCAGCGGAACCCAGAATGGCCCACCTTCATGAGCGGATGAATCACCTTGGATATTAGTCCGTCCGCAATTTTAACACATTACAAATGGTGCAATTACCAAGAACCGTACCCATACATTCAGTTTATGTCACCAAACAAATTACGTTGTTACACATCCGTTTCGTGAGGTTTTGAATTAATTCTGATAACAGAGGGACGTGTGCATAGATCTGAATTGAATTATCAAGACTTGGTTTACATTGTCTTCACAGTTCCTTGCTCCTGACATCGACAGCATAGAATAACTTTTCTTCGGCGGCCTGGAGTTGTGCGTGCGGTCGTTGACTCGAGAAGAATATGTAGACCGGAATAAAAGTTAATTGAAAGCATCTTTGTGACACGTGCGGTCCAAAACGATTTAGAATATTGATTCCAACGATGTACTTTCTTTTCCGAGGTCAACATACCAACATCCGGGGTCAACATATATTCAGGAAAGATGAAACATGAACAATTTAAACTTAATTACTAAATGGCTAAGTTTCTAGAGCATCTAAAACTGCACTGTATTTCACCAGAGGCCATTCTCTTATTGATTCACCCTTGCTCCTTTAGAAAGTCCCATCAACAGGGAATAATCCACCGCCTTTTGGGCGCTTCGCACGAGAGAATATGCGGACAGAGGCTGAAAGCCGTAACATTAAATCAGGCTTTACTGCCTAATATGGCAGTATCTGCACTTATCGCACTTTTAAAGTCCATAGCCCTTCGGGTAGGTGGGCAAGAAGGAGGATTCTATTTTCAATTCGGAGGCTTTTAAGATAACGCTATTGCGGGATTGCAACACTTGAATGGCCCTTGGCATCGCCATAATAGACAGGGCAGTGTTCGTAATGTATAGGAGCTTTGAGGGCCCGACCAATTTGTCGCCAAAAGGAAGCTGCAATGGAAAATTGTAACCGGGAAAAAAACTCGGCAGCCAGAAAACGTTATGATCTTCCATCTCAACATCTGCTGAAGATTACCCTTCAAGAACATACCGTTCGGCCGTCTTTCATCTCCCTTTTGATAGGGTCTACATTGACAACTGTTTCTGACGCCCTTAACTTCATGGACATTTCCGCATAAGCCACCGATTCATACAAACACGATTGATGTGCAGTCCTGAACCAAAGATTACCTTTTTTGGGAGTTTAAGATTTACATCCAAGGTTTTAATGAGTCAGGAAAAATTTTCAAAGTAGACTCTAACTAAAGGTGAGATCAGTTAGATTATTTTCAGTGTGCGGAGTAATCAGCAGTTATTGGACTGTGGCTCAGAGGTCAATCCCATAGAGCTGTAACGCCCAACAGCCCTTTGCAGACTCTGACAATTAGCTTGTGCTGCGTTATGATAACGATGTTGATGATAATGGTGGTGGTTCTGCTGTGCACGCAAGGAAACCCCAGCTTCTCATTGCCCAGCCGGAAAGTTCAAGCCCGGCACGTGCACTAACTAACCCTCAGGAGATAGCCGGTCGCCACGGCGTCTCTGTCGTGTCCCATTCGCCTCCAGACAGCTGCCCCCCAGTTCATGGCCAATTTGTATGATTTGTTTTAGATCTTCGTCTTGTTTTACTAAAATGACTTATTCTTCTGGCTGTTTAATTGATACAAACATTTTAATATTCAGAGGCCCAAGTTCTATGTACTCAAAGTAAAAAACATAGCAACCAGTCACGTATCCATCAGAACCAAGCACCTAATTTGTCTAGAGTCTAATCTAATAACATGTGGATGTGATCCCTTGTTAGTGTTAATAGAATGACAGTCTTTAGTTGCGAGAAACAAAGTTTTTCCAACTTAATTGAGTCAAAAGCGCGAGTTGAAAAGAAATCAGTTGATATGCAGCAAACCAAGGCGCAGTGCAGGATTAATACGTTCCAGAGGGAGCGGATAATGATGAAGGACCACGAAGAAACACGTGTAAAGAAGTTAGGTCTCCAGTAATGCTGTTATAGGTTCGACTGATTGATCATCCCGAGCTGCCGGTGTACTGGGTACCGTCCCGCGGTGGTGCGTAGTTGTCATGTCCCTGTCACACAGCAGGAAAGTCGATCGGCCGACTACATTTTCAGCAGTACTGCGCCCGGTGTCTCGAACGTCGCGCGATTTATAGAGATCGGCCAATGTTCACAGGTTCTCGATCCCCGTCCAATGTGATGGGGGTAAATTTTCACTAATTTCAGCTGAAGAATACTGTCAACTTTCTGTCGATTTCAAGATTTGGCGAACTTCAGGCCATCCACAAATACGGCCAAAGCTCGTCCACTGTGTGACAGGGCCTTAATTATAATGACTGTCTATAGCTTGAATGTCAGACAAAATCACACCAGACGACAGGATTGGAACAATATGATAGAAATACCTGCGAGCGTATTCACAATCAACATCACAAAACCTGCGTAGTGTCAGTAATATATGCATTTGAACTTCAGCAGATGAACGATCATCAAGCAAGCCGAAAGCAATCCCAATGGAATGTCACATTACACTCACTGGTTGTACAAGTCAGCGGCTTACCGAAGTTAGAAGCAATTGGATGCCGCTCGATCGTCTTCGACGAATTAAATTAAACATGTGCGCGTTATGCATATTGTGAATCGAATGACATAATTAAATGCGAGCAACATAGTTTCACAATAATTTGTGTAAGTACAAATGTCAAAGTAATCCGCCTCGTGACTGCAGTCTAACACTAAAAAAACTCCATGAAGCTTTCCTTAACTCAGCACTGATGCCATTGTTGTCAATGAAACCTCTTTCTCAGATTCAGTTCAAAAAAGTTTGAAACTAAACACAAAACAGAACGTGTGATTGTGTAGGGTGCTGGCCGTCGCCATCTAGTTCAGCAGTCTTCTGCCTCCTCACCATCCCTCCCAGCGATGATGACGATCTTTACAGGGCGTAGGCTCGTTGTTTGGAACAGCAGCTTGCGCTTCCTACGTGCTTCTCAGACAAAACGAGTGAAGGCCTGCCCAGCACTTTACCAAACCCAACGGTTTGTCCAAGCTTCAAGTGTATCAGTCCCGTATAAATCCCCTTGATCAGTGCACGCCATTCTCTTCTGCCTCTGCGTCCACAATGGCGGCCACCTTCTCGGGTCTGATGAACTTGTGCACCCTGCCAGGCGGTCGCCACAGCCGGCTCAGGTTCTTCTCCTCGTCGTCTGTCAGCTCCAAGGTCGCGCCCTCCGACAGCGTCTCCAGGATGAACTTGATCGTGATGGTGTAGATCTCTTCCATGTTCTTCGTGTACCTGTCTCCGAGGACGTCGCTCACGGCCGCCAGGAACGGCTTTTCTACTTTCTGTGGACACAGATGACAGAGTGATCAATGGGCAGTTTCGTCATGATTATCTAGTTGGAAGAAAATCGGTGTTGTCTATTTTACACTGTGAGCAAAGATGCCTCATGCTCCCTGAAAACAGTAATTCATTCTGTACCCTTGATGCCATGGTAAGTCAATATCATATTACATCGGTGTATCTATTTGAGTGCATACGCTTAATTTCTTACAGACACGCTAATACAATTTTCATAACTGAGATTACTAACCCTCCATGCACATTGTGCTTGTTGTATTCTCCTCCACATATCTAATATAGCTTGCAATAACAGAGAATATTAAACATATTTTCAAGACGCCAAACGGTCCATGGTTGCTCAAGGCAATATAAGTTATATATATATAGAGAGAAATTTTATTGCAACTTAGGCTAATTGCAAATACATTTAGCATGGAAAGAACGGACAGACAATGAAAAATATTGTATTCGCCAACTCTAATTTGACACTAAATTCTGATTTATTGGGTTCGGCTTCTTTTTCCGAGACAGTGGAAGACGAATGATCCCGCTTTTTCTGTAATGTGTGTATTTTGTAAAGCTCAGAGGACGGTAGTTTTCTTCTTTTTTTTGTCTGTAAACGCGGAGAAATTAGAAAGGAATTTGGTGGCCTCTTTAAGCAGCCAGGGGTGTTTTTCACTAGTTCTTTTTAAAAAGCAACTTCTATATAATCTTTAAGTAGAATTTCTTGACGCCGTATCCGTGGAATAGGCAGGAAATTGAAATTAGAGGAAGAAAATGAAAGTTTAAGCATCTAGAGAATGAACGAGAGAGTCAATGACTTTTCTCGAATAATGATGGCGATGATATCCCATGACTACATAACCCTCAAGCAGGTGCATGGTTTTGTCATTTTTTGTTTGTCTTTCTGTAGAATTCGTTATGTCATTCAAGTGCTGACACCAGTCTGAACAACACAGAGGATAAGAGCCGTCATCAGCGAGCCGGGGGAATTACCCCTAGTTATGACTTATGAGGCACTGCGGTCATTGATCTCTGCCCTATATCGATGTAAATCGTGACGTCACAATGCTCTTACATCCATCAGTATTGTGTACCGACTGGCCCTGCCGGGTGTACATGTAGCGTGCTGCCTGGATGTAACATCACGGCCTGGTCACAGATGAACGACAGCTCAGCTCAGCCCTGCATCCTTCTGAACCATCTATCTAACGATTATGAGATTGAACTGTTCCATCTCTCATCCATCACGTTGGAAAAAGTGCCTTTTATTGTGCACTCTACTATTTCTGTTAGTAGGTCATTTTAGGGGCTCCTTACATGACAAAATATCGGTACCCTAACGTTACATTGTCATTTGCTGTTGTAAAATGTAACTGTATTACATGTTACATTTTACAAAAGCAAATGCCTATTTAAAGTGGCTCCAGAAAACCAGATGGCGAATGATTCATCGATTGAGAAGCCTGATACGTGTGAACTTGAACAGGCCTGAGGCATTCGTTTCTGTCTTGTGTCATTAAAGTACATCCAGCGTGATTATACAAACATGTCTATAGTGAACGATAAAGAAACTAGAAAAATAGTCACAGTAGAGACAGCCTCTATAGACAGGTTGTTTGGGTGAATGAGAAATGAAATAATCCAAGTGACCAGAATGGCAGTTGGTGGGTTCTTAAATGCAGAAGTTTATCCCATCGCGGGTACGATTTTTGGACTGTGAGTCTGTGACCCCGGCTTCTTACCAAGAAAACGCTTGGGTCGACGTTGTACCGTTGGTGCATCTTGCCGACGTCGTGTAAAACCTTCATGACGTACGCCGAGTCGTCTACATGAGTGATGGCTTCGTGAAGCGCTTCCATCACCGTCGCCGCATGCGCGTCCAAGATGGCGTCCTGGTACAAGACGTCCGCGTCCCTCTCCCTCAGGTGGCGGAACTTCTGGTTGAAGACGGCCATCAGCTGGGGATCGTCTTTAAACAACCTGATGGCGAAACGAAGGAAAGATAGATCGTGGATACTTTGAATAACTGAAACATTGATATCTACATGTTCAACAAAGTTTGTATTTGTTCTGACTGCTTTAGAAATACGGACACTGCGAAAATACAGGGGAAATTCTAAATGCAAATAGACAAGGACAGCATCTGGTATGCCTCATGATGGGAGATGCAGTTTGTGGGTCCAGATTTGAATCAATTATTCCTTAGGCCAAAGCCTTGGCGATAAAAGCAGAAAAATTATGATTCTAGTTAACCACAGTCAGAGCAAAAATCATATGTATAACGTTAGCACGAAATGCATTTGATTGACGTATCTATCAGTAGAAATTACTTTCTTTTATTGTACCACTTGTATAATCTAAATGTTTCAAATATAACTTTATCACCCTGGCGTAAAATGTATAGGGGACTAGACTCTCAAGAAGGAGTTCAAGAATTTTCGGGAAAGATTCCTGTCACGTGTGGTGTTCCCGAGAAAGCTCAATATTAAACCGGACTTACTACACAGACGGTAGACAGCCCGCCGCTGGGGATACGGGGGCCGAGCTAAGACTCGCAGATTAAGTTCTGTCAGTCAAACGTACGTCCACCCAGCATGAATCAGCCTTGGCTTTCAGATAATCTCTACGTATCACCATATACATGTGTTTGATGTCAGACTTTGAGACCAAGTTAGATCAATATTCTATTCATGTTGTAACCTTATGTCTGTATGGGCCCATTGTAATTGTTTTGACGATGTTTTCAGAGCTGTCTGTGTTTTGATTAAGTTTAGTATAGCAACCACCCGGAATGACAGCTACCAAAGAGGATCTGACCTTAAAGGAGTCCTAAACTCCAGAAGGGGGTGTCATTTCCAAATGAATTATGTATCCATTAAATACGCAATCAGCCGGTTTTTCTACAAAATTCCGTTTGTGGTGAATAAGGCGACGTATGTTTTGTAAACAATATCATGATACTCAATATTTCGACGTAAATGAGGGGCGATAAGCACACCAAGAAGGCCTATTGTGGATAAGATATCAAGAACACAAAACAAGTCGAGTTTTTCTATCGCACCCGAAATCAAAGTTTATAACCCACCTTTTTTCAGGACTTGTCAGACACTTTGTATGTAGCCATATAGGCTGAGATTACTTAATTTGATTAGAGAGTACTTGGGGAGTTTGGTAGAATACTGGATGCCTTCTGTCTTCTGATGCTCGCGGAATAAGTGGGTACTTTATCGTATACTCTGAAGTAGTATGCATTTTTTACTTCCAAAAATTATAATTCATTGAAGAATACCACCCCCTTCTTGAGTATGACATATTCAAGTAAATGCACATGCCTTTCATAATTTTACATTTGCCCCTAGCGACGTTTTCGGCTTCTTGTTGCCTTTCTTTCTGCATAATTCTGTATGGCGTATGTTATGATACGCCCTATGCCATTTCCTAACAAGAGATCTTCAAAGGGACACTTGACTTCCCCTTTCATAAACAATGTTGTCTCCTATTGAAGTAACCGGCGCTGCTCATGTATACTGTTCGAACAAATACCCAATGCGCAGCACAGAGTCGATGGCACTCGTTGTTATCTCACGTTATGGTCTTATACATTGCAATGCTGCCTGTGCATGCCGTATTTTACGCGACTTATTTCATTCATTTGAAGTCTTAATCAGGTTATTGCCCTTGACATCTTCTGCTCTGCTGTGGCATAGTTACTGCCGCATTCGGTGCGTTTCGCTGCGGTGTTATGCCGCGTTCAGTTGGATACCTCCAACGACCCAACCCGTACATATACGGGACCCGCATACCTGCAATGTGCAACCCATATATATATATTTGGGGCCCGCAGGACAAGATATTTTTTAAGATCTTCTCTGAGATTACTGTTTGCAGGACCGTGGCAGGATTGAGATGGGAATGCCTGTTGTGGGTAATCTGGTCGGTAATAATCCAGCAGTAACGGGATCTGATGACGGGCTGTTATGGTGCAGCCAATTACTTTGGTAACAGGTTGTACAGCGGACGACGCGATGGTTTTTTTTCATCTATGTAAAGTTACATATATATATTTTCGTTCGTTTTGCTCTCCTTCCAATAGGTAGGCAACAGGATTCAGTCCATGGATCGTTTTGGAGCCTCGAGTCATTTTGGTTTATTTTGTTTCATCATTCTAGCTGAAAGACAAACAATGATTTCCAGTTTTTGGTTTGATCTCTGGTCTTCGCGCCCTATCCTACTCCAGCTATCACCCTACCCCCTAAATCGTTTACCTTGAGTAAAATATTTGTGTCTCAAAAGTCCAAAGAGGCAATTAGGTATGCATGGACAATTTTCTGTACAAAATAAGCGAAGATACGAGTGAAAGACATACATCAGCTTGGAGACACCCACGCTGACCAGCAGGGCGAAAACCCTGCCGCCCTCGCACTTTACACCTCCGCGAAGATAAGTAGTGCGTGTTCCGTATACTGTGATTAGAGTGAACAGAACTGGGTTGTAATCGCCCACACGGATGTGGGGGGAGCGAGAACTACCACTGGAAACAACAACATAACACCCAGATGACGCAGGATGGTGGGAGAACAGTCTCCAAAATAACACGCCTTATCGGACATTATCATCAAATACTAATATAAAACACTTTCCACGCTCAGAGCCGTTACGATGTTGACACTGGAACTCTCTACGAACAAAGCACCCTAGGCGGAGCGTAGAGTTGACAGCAATCGCGTTATGGTATCATACATTGCAATTCATCTGTTCGCTTATAACACTTCAGTCCACACGTTTAATACTTTGAAAATAATAAAGGCCGAATACTTAGTTTGTATGTCATACGACAGCTTTGTGGTGTGATTCACTCACACACAATCGTAAAGATTGTTCGTGTGAGCTTAGCTTGCAGTGTGTTAGTAACCCAAGAGCCATCAGCCTAAAGAAACACACAGTATGACATATGGAGACGAAGCCTGGTCATCTCTAGGCCTGCAATAATGCAGGTCCATTAGAAGATTGGGTGCGAACTATGGAATATAGGGTACTTCGCCGCAGGTTTACGATCCGAATACAGCGTTGTAAACCTACATAGCGTAAAATCATGACAGGAAGACAGAAGCCGTAGCTGGATCGTGAACTGTTTGCCTTTAACAATCTGCATGTCAAGTAGCAACGTGATTCATTGACAGGACCTTCATATAACAGCACGGGATATTGAAGCCTTCAAGGCAACCATTACGAGGGCGTTACACCCGATATTAGTGATAACTTCTCTCTGCTACTCCGTGACTTTGTTGGGGAGAATTCCTAAGTAGTCAGCTGCAGAGACACAAGTGCTATATCAATGTTTAAACCGGTCCTACATTTCTCTGTACTGCCGTCAACGATAAGTCACGATAAGTAAAGGGAACTCGCACACACACACACACACACACACACACACGCACACACGCACAAACACACACACACACACACACACACACACACACACACACACACACACACACACACACACACACACACACACACATTAATGTGTAATTCAATAGATACATTGACCGTAGGTCATTGACCGAATAAACGCAGTGTTTTCTCCTTCTCTTTAAGCTTTATCATATATTGATTGATATTCAACCCAAATGTTATCTATCAGGATTTGGACAGTTTATAGATTGATTCCCGTGGGATTTAATGACTTTGTGGTGTGGAAGCAGACAGCTGACCAGACAGGTCGATGCAGTCACTGAGCCGTAGTATCTATGGCAGAAAAAAGGCTGTGTGTCTGAGGTTCGCCTCAGCTGATAGGAACAAGTGACCGCTAGCATAACGTTTCTGTAGTTGCCCACTAGCTCATCAAAGCGGTTCAACCGATTACAGTTGAGGTTCCAAATCATTATTTCATTATGTATTTGTTATCATTGTGAGCCATTGTCAAGGTTCAAAAATGTACTCATCATCATTACTCTCTCGAGCCTGGCTAATCTTTACTGCAGGCTCCAGGGAGAAACCACGATGAGACGACGTTACGCCTGTTGTGTATCGAGTCCTCATGGGAAGGCCCAGGACACCAATCCATTACAGCACCTGAATGGTCTCACGAAGTTTATCGACGCAGACGTGTCGTTAAAAGTGCCAGTAAAACTTAAACGTAGAGACGCTGAGTGTCGTTAGTGCCGGCGGAGATAATGAATTCCTGTGCCAATATTGAATAAAACCTTGGCTGCGACTCAAGCAGTCATATATCTGCTACGGATGGGAACAAATAAGCGTCAGTCACAGTTATAGGATCTTATAGTCAACCACTTTAGTCTAACGGCGAGATTACATAAGTCTTTGAAGATTCCTTATCTCACTTGCACCGTTATGTTTTTTTTTCTATCTCGTAACAAATCATCATAATTTTTTTGACAATCCGGCTGTTTTTCGTCATGCTTAGGTAATATCCGACTGCCCGGAAGTTAATGAAATTGGAATGTCATTCTGGTATCATCAACGTTACATTCACTTAGCGGATCCAATCAGGGGACAATCTGTCTGTGCGCTAATCAGCTCTGAAGATTAAAAGTAGAAAAGTTCGTGATTGAAAAGTTGAAGAGATTACTCAGGAGGAATCATAAATGTCACGTGACGACTGAGTCTGCTGCACGTCCCCCGTCAGCGGCCGACCGGCGAGACGACTGGTTTCCCTCCATTCAGGTTTCAGACGACAAGGGGCCGTCAAATGTAGGGTTCAACAGAGAAACATTCCTTACTTTACAATATAGCACTTGTGTCTCTGCAACTGTCTACTTGGGAATTCTGCCCAACAACGTCGCGGGAGTAGCAGACAGAAGTTATCACTAATACCGGGTGTAACGCCCTCGTAATGGTTGAATGCTTCAATATCCCGTGCTATTATATGTAGGCCATGGCAATTGTATGCAGGTTCTGGCAATGATTCATCTTGCTACTTGAAATACAGATTAAAGGCAAACAGTCGATGATCCAGCTACGGCTTCTGTCTCCCTGTTATGATTTTACCCTATGTAGGTTTACAACGCTGTATTGGTCGTAAACGGGATATTTAATATGGGCCTCGCGCGACCACGGCACGGATAAGTGAAGGAACTAGAAATGCCCAGAGAATCAAATGGGAAAATCAACGAGACGCCAAAGTAACATACTGGGATTCAAATATTGGCTCACGACGTCGCCCACAAAGTGTGGCCGCCCACGTCGACGTTTCAGGGCTGCCGTCATGAGCGGTCCTGGGCGGTTTAACTGTGGGCAGAGATTACCCTCAACTCCCGACAGGTACATGAGCTGATGTAATCTGTTCGGAATCCTTAGCATGTCCGAAGTGACATTGAAGAGTTGCGGTACACAATGATCACGATATGCAGCAGAGATACAACAAGTACAGCACTGTATTCGGTATCTCCATTTTGTACATATGTCAATTTCAACCTTGGGTGCTTATTGTCAAGCCCTTAACAAAAAGTACGTCAACATAAAAACAGCCCTCTGCATGAGTCACTGAACGTAACAAAGCAGTCTCTTCTTAGGGCTTCCGGCTTTTTCACAGCGCGGAAAAAGCTGCTGCTGTTCCCCAGGTAGGCGACCCTGAACTTGCAGACCTACCGCCGGGAACCGTGAGAGTGTCCCCATGTGTCAGGGCAATTTACAACGAAGTTAAACTACGCCGCATTCCTACTTTCTGTATGATTTACGAGATACTTATTTTTGAATTGATGCATTAGCCGTCCTGTTTCCAAGGTCGTTTATATCACAATGACACATCAAATTAAATCATGTCTATCTCACACGCACTGTTTGCCCTCTAAAACCTGATCTGGTTGAAGTTTTATGTAAGCTTTATGTAATGGCTTTTAGTTCTCGATGACGTCAATACTGGCACTGTGCAAGCGCTCAGTTGTAAGTCACGCAACCTTTTGATACTTGTCGTAATGAGATTTGAATTGCGTTTGAATTTCAAAGACAGCATCTATGGAATCCATGTTTTCAGAAATTGTATTTTTTTTATGACGAATTGTTTCGTAATGTTATGATGTTATTGCTTAAAGTGTAACTTTTGTTTTCATTTTCACACAACGTCCTCTGGAATGCATGTAACGTTGCCTGAACAATGCAATATCATAATATCGTCGGGGTCTCTGCACGGGACGTAACCACCTACAAATGGTGATGTGGATAGAATAAAGATGACGACCGGTATTTTGAAGCAAACAATATTTGTTCCGAGGAAATAAAATATTCATAGTTTCAAGTTGGTGAGTCTAGAAGTCAACTTCTCACAGAATATTTCTCACGTTCCTGATTACTTTTTCAACCCACCGACATGGCGGATGCGGACTGACCCCCTTAACAAAAAACACAACCTGTTGAATGGACATCTGAAGGTCTCTCTGTTGTTCTAACATGGTGAATAAGAAGTCAAATGAAAACGACGGTTGTCATTAGAACTTTTGAACGCTCTGGAATCCTAGCAGTGACCATCTCATGTCCTGTAGTAGTGCCTTCCTAACAGCCCCCCCCCCGCATTAATGTCTATATATATATGCCACAAGGAAACGCATGTACTTTCTCCCATCAACCCATCAGCTCTCATTATATCTTCTCAGTTTGTATCACAACTTATTTCCCAACGGAGGAGACACTTGGACAATAACACACAGGGCCTGTGTGCGTAGTCACGGACTGCGAATGATGAACACTCCCAAAAACAAAAGTTTTTTTTGACTTGATATCGTAGAAATCGTGCTAAATGTAACCAGGTACACGGGTGGAAAACTTGAGACAAACGACGAGACTGTTGATAAACGACACAGACTCGTGTTTTTGCTTGTAAGTTAAGCGGCTACATGCACTTAGGGACGTATGTTGCCAAGTACTACTGGTGCAACACCAATCTCTGCGTGATGGTGTCCGGGGGATTCTGCTCCATCAAACGTCTCTTGTCATCCCGAACAACCTGGAACCGGATCGGGTAGAATCAGCGGCCGGGAAGCGTTTTCGTCAGCAGGCGTAAATTGTGGTGTAACTGCCTACGTAACTTTTACCGAAACCAGATACAGCTACCTTTCGCAGAGTGTCTTTATGTGGTCCCTTTGATTTGTTGTTCAACATCAGGCACTTCTTAGTTGTGAGGAAACGCTTCAATGAACACCTCCTCAACTCCCATGCTCATTTGTTTTAAAATGACTATGACCTGACCAGTGACCAGTAACTTAAGCTCATTCTAAAGCTTCCGGTTCCACTCACAACCTTTGTTTGGTCAGGCTAGGACAGAGATAGTGGCAGGGATATTAGTGCTAGTAGATGCTACTTAAGTTGCCCTTGTATCAGCTAAGCAGGCCGTCCAGACACCCAGGCGTCCCCGGCACTTTAAATCTCATTAGATGTCAGAGGTGGATTTCTTCGGATTCGACTAATAGTCGCAGTCTAGATGAAAGTCGTCTTGACGTAATGTAAATGTTGTCTCAGCAACGCGTAGATCCATATATAACGTACAAGACTCGGTCGTGAAATAATGAAGGTATGGGTGCCTGATTATGCCCACGATGATTAAGCCTCCAGGCGGAGAACAAGAACTTGTGTAAGCCTTCTTAGAGCGAAGATCAGTGACTGAGGAAAAGTCTTTTAATGAAATACGGCTGATCTCGCTGCTTCCACATAACCCTATTATAGATCTTCATGGGTGTTAAGGGAAACGACGCAGCAGCAACAGTTGAGAACTACCTTTGAGCAATGCATGTGTCAGCCCTTTTGTAGATGAGTAAAACCGTTTATTTTCCGACTACATTAAGTTTTGGAAATTAATCTTCAATATCCTTGAAACAGCCAGAATCTGCAATTTTCTGAAAAACCATTAGAAACCATTGAAATAATCATAACGAACCCGGCTCCTTAAAAAAGCAGCATGGCATTTGGTAAGTCTTCAATCGTCCAGCACAGTACAAGGAGCACGTTGTATTCTATTGTTCTGTTTGTTTTAGTTATCATCTTGCTTCCCACTTATAGACAATATCTGATTTAACAAGGATTACGAAGTGTAATAAACACGCCATTCATCATGATATTCCCTACCGAATCCTGATTACTTCTGTTCCAGGATCACGTTTCTTACTGCAGGCAGGATTACTGTAATTTACGTTTACTGGTTTAGCACTCATCGTGACCTAGATAAGAAACTATTTCATTACCGCGATATGAAATCACAGAAACCAAACACCAGGCAACAGCCAACCTGTAAATCAGTTTCACTGAAGAAAGGACGAGAGAGAGATTGCGTACTGGTGATCTAACGTTACCGGCAATGAAGGGGAATGGCCCGCTGCGGTACGATTGTTGTTTGAATATCACGGTGTTAAAGGGTCAAAGATCGACGCTTTAAACAGGTTAGAATGTCTATAAAGCCGTGGCCTAAATGTGTTGGGTAGAATAACGTAAATGAATCGTAACGTTTTGGTCCTTTAGGTTGGTGGAATGTGTTATGGGTACCTGAGCGAACGGTACATTGCTCTCTTAGTTACATTATGTGTATTTTATCGTGTATTTCAGGCTATACCGTTGTGTCTATGAAAGCTTAGTGTATCACCCGCCATGACGTCAGTGTTTACATTTGAGAAGCTATCTGTAACGTTATTACTGTTTGTTCCTACATCCCCCTCTATTCCACTTCCTATCAGTGCCGTAACGTGTTAGGTTCACATGGACCGCATGCTACATACCGCCGACGTTCACGTTAAGTTGAATGTAACTTGACATTAATTTACATTCCGCATGGGTACCAGAATACAAATGGGCTATTAATCATAACCTGAGGGGCTTTTGTATATGGCTCTGTGGTGATGTCTTCGATTTGACGAAAGAACACAGAATAAGGATACGGTAGAATCCAGTTAACCATGGAGTGACAGTTATCCATGGATACCAACCCACGCACTAGAGGATGTCCGATATCTACTGCGGTAAAACGATGGGTACGAAGGGAAACTTGTAAAGTTTTCACTGGAAAAACAAACTAGAAAATTCACGCTATTTCCACATATTCATCATGCTTGAATGATTCAAATATCAAAAATATTCTTTCAATCAAACGTGAGTAAAAGATCATAAAACACGAGCCCTTGTTCTCTACAAAGACTTCCGTTTCAAACAAGTTTTAATGACGCGTTTCCCTACCCTCCTGTAGCAGCTTATGCTGAATACAGGATTCCACATGTACTTAAATAACCCGTACCAGGTAAGACCTTGAAGCCACGGCATTCATGTTTCCCATTGATCCTCGCTTCTGAGTGCTCTCTGTTGGCTCTCTAGTAACTCAACGTGCGTCCGTTGACCTCCATGGTGATTGCTCCTCTGTGCTCCTCTAGACAAAAGGACAGTGAATCCTTTCCAGGGCTTGGCCGTGAACAATGACTGACATTTGGCCGATAATGCCGACTTGATGACTGGCGGTTGTGACGCAGTGTTGTGATTTTATGAATAGACAAAGTCCGGGCGCATGACAGGTACTAGTAAATAACTGCCCTTGACATTTACATCGTGACAATAAATCATAATTGTCAATGGGGATGTAGGTATGACAACTTGGCAGGATGCGGTCACATTTACATATTTGACTACGAAGGTTCCTTCGAACAATGGGCTATATCTAAGCTCTGAGGGAAAATCCCCAACAACTGCACATATCAGCACCAAGGACGGGAAACCAGTGTGACCGGAGGCTTACAAACAGAAGTCGTAGTTCGCTACTCCAGGCCCCAACCTTCAAAAGGTTTCGACTTTGTTAAGAGCTCAAGAAGCCGTCTTTCAAGCTAAGTTCTTTTCAGTAGAAAGTCCTTCGCTTTTTCTTTCCTCCTGGCGTACATGAGTGACAGGTGTGATATTTCATCAGGGTCCCGGTGGAAGTAATCAACTGTAGCACCACCCGGGGATTGTGTAGCAGCCTGAAATGGCGCCGTGGCGCAATGCGAAATGTTTGTCCTTGAAATGATTCATGACTGTAGAAGCCCCCTAAGCAAACTGTTGGTGCTTCATCGTAGCTTACGCCCTTCAAACTCAGTGCATAGACCATGACATCATGATCAAAGCACAATGACCTTCCTTGCTCCCCACAAGCGTGTCCGTAATTGAAGCAGAGGGTAAACTGGTTCGGCTCTCCCTCATCAGTGCTGACGCCATGTTGGCGAGACTTTTAAGAGCACAAATACTCTGGACGTTATCCAAGAAGGCAAACAGAGAGTTATGTGTAAAAACTAGTGGGACTTGAGATCGCATTTGGAAGTCCTGATCACTAACGATAGCCGATAGCCCGCTACCGTTTGTTTATATAAAGCCACAGAGAGCGTTCTGTATAGAAGCCATAGACTATTGGCCAGCGAGTTAAAAGCAGCGGTAAGCCAAGGTTAGCGTCCGCGCGGCCGATGGCTAGATCACTTTTATGTCCTAGATAAATACACAGACCATGCAGACACTGGATCAGTACGTCGATTAACAACAACAAATAAAACACTAACTACAGCCTGAACGTACTGATGAAAACTCTTGCATGTCACGTACTTGTCATTACCGTTTATAACAACGACATGAAAGGGTCGCAGGACGCTAATGTCGCATTTACGTCAGTATAGATGCCTTAATGCGTCCCCTGACCACCCTGTGAATTGGGGAGAGTAGCGGTACGAAACCGTGTAAATGTCATACCAGAGTAGTCAGGACGCGACCCGCGACCCTGTTTGTGTTGCCTGCGCCTGAGTGTTCCCGATAAGATGCTTCTCATGTGCACAAATTTGTGACACCAGGGCGCCTAATATGCTCCAGGCACAACATGTCGTGCCCGGATGTCTAAAAAAAAAAAAGGGAAAGCGAAAGTGATCGCGACGCTCACTGAAAAGCTTTTTTATGTTTCCACTGGTCGTCTCAGAGAAGACAGACGCTATGAACAGTATTTACAGGTTCATTGTAACGGGGAAACTAACATGTACGAACAGGGATCTGAAGACATAGGGGACATACTTTGTGCTAGTCGCATCATCATCATCATCATCATCACCCACTATTTTTGCATCTGCAGTTGTGGAAACGTCATGCAGGCGCATTCAGTCTTCAGCACTTTGTGTTAGTGCTTCATATCAAATTATACCGCATCATAAAAGGGCCGAACGACATTTCAATTGTTCATTTGCATAAAATACTACCACATTTTCCTGCACTTTCTCAACATCATCAGTAAATGGCGGGTTCCTATTAGAGAAGGGAAATCCTTTAAGGCGACAACAATCAGGGAGCGACGTAACGAGGCGTGAAATACCTCACTCCGTACATCCCGCCAAGTACTGATAATCCCGAGCTGATAGACTCCGCTATGCTTATAACGGGCTTCCTGATGGCCTGTCTGAGACTGACTCTAGCTGCCAATGGAAACTGAACAATTTAAGAACTCCTCCATGTCACGTTCTATCATGAACTTGCCCTTGACATTGTAAATATCCCTATTACAACACTGACACTGCGTTTATTGGATTTGTGTGTATTCTATTAAAGTAATCCCTTTCGGTACTTAGATAATCCCCCGCTTTCAAATACCCTGCTAAATAATGGATTTAGGCTACCCAAGTGTTCGGCTTCACCATGATTACAGACACTGTGAGACAGGGATCCCAAATCGTTCAGCTCCGGTAATGGAACATGAATCACTAGAAATTGTGTACATGCAAGTGACGCAATTTATTGAGCTGCGATGGCATTATTGACAAAATAGCAGCATTCAATGACCTAGCTCTTTATACAAGTACTTTTGGGCTTCTTCTGGTGACATTTCCTACCAAGGAAAGTTTGTGCTGAAAGCCTGCCGTGATGACGCCCTTGTTGTGAGACCAAAAACTGTCCGTGGAGGACAGCAGTTCAGGAGACGTTTAAGAAACGCAGCTGCTTGTGACATGAGAAGATTTCGCTGCGCCGCTAGTGATAACGTTACGTCCTCGGCAGGATTTCGCTTACTGTCATGATAATGTGCTTCGCCCTATGCTAGTGCAGCGCATTGGGTACCTGAGTTTTAGATATGTTATCATTTAAGTTGACTTCACGTATATAATATAAAGTTATATATCTATCTCTTTCTATCTCAGCAGTTCTCCTGGCTGATGTCTATGATCTCCGGAAATTGTCCAGGGGTTAAAAACCAGAGTTAAAACCCGGCAGATATCTACTTTGCTGACTTAGTACACCGGAAGGAAAATGAGCTTAAGAATAAGTTCGGTCGGATAAATAATATAAGACCTGCCCGTCTCCGTGCCTGCAATTGGATTGCGGGTCTCCCACTCAGCAGGAGCTGGAATATGACTAGTCAGACTCCAGCGCAGCCTCAGAGGCAGGAACAAATCATATCAACCTGCCTGGAATAAACTTGATGGAATTAGCAGCTAAAACAGTGGAGGAAACGGTGCCGTCGTCAATTCCCCGCTGGTTCATTGACCGAACGAGATAAAGAAACCGCTTTCATCCCCTGCTCCCCTTTTACCAGCAGCGCTCTGAACGTGAACCCTTTGGGGCAATGATCTGAACTCGCAAAAATCACCACCGTATTTCCTCTAACCTTTAATATGTTCCATCATCATAAGGACCTCAAGCTCCATATTGGCTATAACCGTTGGAAAATGTACCTAGTGTTTTTCCCCAAATGGGAAAAGCCGTCGCAATCTAGCGGCACCTTCTGAACCTTGCTACCTACCGTGAATACCGATTTGATTGGATGTATAGTTCTAAGCCCCAGTTGTTACGTCGTTAATACCTATCTATAGATACACATGCCAGACGCGTACCGCCGGAATTGTATCCCTGACTTCAAGATATCCTGGAGTACCAGCTAAATTACCAAGGCATCTTCCGTGGATAGCATGTATGAGTTGACAAAACACTTTGATATTCGCCATAATGTGTATATATTCCCACAGGAAGAGGCGTCCCCGAATGGTCCCGAATGTGAACTGAATTAACCGTGAGAACCCCACATACTTTCCCGGAGCAATCCAGCACTTGCCGCATATTCATCTACCATTCTTTCAGCGCGAACACTAAACATAATCCATATCACTCCCAGAAGGCTGAAAAGCTCAATCAAAGTCAGCAGGTAAGAGAAGAAACCTCACAACACGAGATACTGTCCAGATGACGTCTGGCGGTATCGTAATGGATTATTCATGATCTGCATCAATATATGTTCACTACCTGTCTATACGACTGTGAACGGCTGCTGTTTGGACTCTTTTCATTGCTTGTTCATTCATTCATTCGCTCCTTCCTTCCTTACTTCATTCCCTCGCTCACTCACTCACTCACTCACTCACTCACTCACTCACTCACTCACTCACTCACTCACTCACTCACTCACTCACTCACTTGCTCACTCGCGTACTGACTGACTGACTGACTGACTGACTGACTGACTCACTCACTCACTCACTCACTCACTCACTCACTCTTTTTTCCCCAGTGCTAATGTTAGGGGTAGGTCCGCGCTATCGCTGGAACCCGCCCAAAGCTGTCGATTGACCCCCAGGCCCGAGTGGTAAGACCCTAAGCCAGCATGAAATCGAACATGACGGTGCCGAGGACTTGATGGGCGCTGGTGACGCCGCCGTCAGATGTGGATGATGAATGGCGCTGCATCACGCCATGCGGTGGAGCAGGTTGTCAGAGTGGAGAGAAACCAGAGCTGTGGATGATTTCACGTGATATGTTTTTTCTGCATACACATCAGATCCTCCACTCCCAAAGGCAAGGCACGTAAAGCCCCTGTCACACTTGTGCGTATATTCAAGTGCGTGTGAGTTGCGCATGAACATTTTTTGGGTTTCTGTAAAGTTTGTAGGGAAGAAGTTGTTTCCTACTTCGACCCACCGTTGTGCAGCCTAGTTATCGAACCAAAGAAATGACTTCTTCGGCTGCAAACTTAACCTAAAACAAAAACTTGTTAATAGGTAACTCATGCGGACTTGATTATACGCACAAGTGTGACAGGGCCCTAAGGCGCACGTGAACTGTTGTAGGTTTTAGCAACTGTTCTAACTTTTAGCAAGTAAACAGAGTACTGCCTGTGGTCATTTCAGACTCTTAATACTTACAGTCGATGCATGGAAAATCGCGTGCAGAGAGCAATCCTCTTCACTAGGATAAACATGAGGTACAGATTAAGTACTTTTCGGAATTGCTGTTACCTAAGCACTATGGAAAGCAGTCCGAAACCGTTGATGATGCGTTTAACCTGTAACATGGCATTTTTTTTACCTTTCCTACGAAACATCGTCAACAGAGTGCTTAAAGATGCGGCATTTGTTCGGAGGAGTTCTTAGAAGTTGAGCCAGGAAAGCTGTTCATCGTGAAAACAAAAAACGAGTCAATTTCATAAATACATTTACTTCTACACCGCACGCTAATAATGTGATATATTTTTGGAACGGAGCTGTCATGGCGGAATACATTATGTATGATTCAGTAAAGTTGGAAACTCTGAAACCGTTTGGTCGATGCATTCTCTACATTGTGTGGATTCAGTAAGGGACCTTTCTATCATTACATGCAATTATTGGGTGCACTTGCAATTGAATCCGAAGCTGTGACGGAACACAGACGATGAAAGCCTCGCCAATACCTCATGGGGGATAAACCTGACACAATCGTGCGAGAAGTTTGAGAGGATAGAAGTTTCCGTGCGACTTGAGCTTTTAAAGCCCATTGTTTGGAGCAATCAGTGCCACGCTATTTTACCTCAAATACCTGGCAGCGACCTTGGAGAGCATTTTAGTGAAACCCCCAAATCCACTAAGGATATACTAAGTGGAAAGCGATAACGAAGATTGCACAGGGCTGGCTGCTGTATTTGTGCTGAATCAGAGGGCTTTCGGCAGAGTCGAAAATTAACAGTTAGACATTCTAAAAGGTTGACAGTACCTTTGTTAAACGATAGAGCTGACCCAAAAATTGTCTCACGAAAGACAAAAAAATATCATTCCTCTCAATGAAAGCCGGATTACTTTTGTTAACGTTGCTTCCATTCTGGCAGGCTTTACGCGACATCCGTGACGGCTGCATGCTGACGTCTGCTAGATCATGCCGCAAGCCATTTCTTCCAAGGCCGCCTCATCAATCTTGAGATAGAAACTGTTCCAGTCTAAGCCCCAGTAAAAGTCACGCTTGCAGAGTTTCGGCATACGCAAAGGCAGTGCGTCATGACCAGAGGACATGGTACCGGTTACTGACAAAGGCCAGGTGATAACACGGACAGCATTTGCCTTTTTCGCAAACTTCACCACCAACAGTTTGTTGGGGCGTGTTCAAGAGTAATCGTTTTAATGCACGATTCCAAACGTGTCACGGGTCGTGTGCGTGCCTAGTGGTCTTATGTTATGTCAGAACCCGTAACCTCTAAAACTCCTACGAACGTCAGATGAAAACTTCACAAACGCCACGAGTCAACGTAAAGACACGACAGTTTCAGTGGGATTCATAGACCAAGGCGATATCCCTGGCTGTGACTCAACAGGTGGCACTTTCCAGGTGGTCATACCGCTCCCACTTAGAGCAGTGGGTTTCTTTTTCTAAGTTTATAGTCGAACGTTTACAAAAGCCATTTCCAAGATAATTTAGCTGTTTTATGTTTATTACTGACAGTTTGCTTACAGTTAATGGGGAACCTTTGCCAAAGAATTGCATTAGGAAGCACAGATTGCCACTTTGAGAGCGACATTGCGATACCATGAAATACAAAGGCTCGTTTGAGAAGTGCTAGACACCGCTGTGAAAAGTGCTCTGTCGCTGGAGTGTGACTTTTATCACTGCCTACTTCAGGTCTTTTACAAATTTGGGCCATTCCGGTAATTTATACACCAACCGAGTCTTCGGTTCACAGTCGGCACTGTGGCTATAGTAATGCACCGCCTCTATCTTTACTATTCCTCAATGTTTATGGCCCAATTACATCGCCTTGTCTTCTTTCGCTAGGGGCATGCCGAAAGCAGTTAAGGCACACGTGCAACATATAAAACAAGATAGAAGAACATCGTAAAATTGATGAGCTTTTCATCCTTTCTTATCTCTCCGTTATGGATGTAGCTTACGCCGACATGACATATAGACTATCCAACCTGACGGAATGGTTCAACGTGCAGCGCACTCTACAGTCACCTGACTACATAACCGAGCTATTTATCTTTTGGCCCGGGAGGTCGAAGAGAAACTTGCTTTTACTCAAGTTGCCAAATAGGAAATTTGTGAAAGACTCTGAAGTATGCCGGGCGGAAGTAATAGAAATATTAATTTCCTCCGCAGCACAAATCCGTGTGTCCCCACCTGGTATCGCCCACGCAGCTCTGCGTGTGGGGAGATGACGGGAAATTACCACAATCTTTCACTGAAGGCGTGTTTGTCATATAGTTTGATAAAATGGAGACTGGTAAAACTTTCCCTACTTGCCATCAGTATTCTAAGCCTCGAGATATTTCAACTTGGAACATGTATGACTTCAACCGTGTCGACGTTGTCCCCGCAAGGCTGTTTAGAAATGGCTTATCTCTAAAAAACTTGAAACTTCATCAATCATATATGATGCTGAGAACATTCAAAACGCACGGTATTGAGAATCATTATTGCTTTTCACCGGTAATCCAGCAGCTAAGAACAAGCACTACCGCGTGCGTTATTACTCCGTTTCGTTTCGCTGTACGTCTGCGATATTGCACACACGTCAGAGCAGCCGACCACTTTCCTCTAGCACACTTCTCGAGCATAGTACCTTAGACGTGACCAATGACTGTGTTTCAGCAGATGTAAGAAGAGATCAGGGTGAACTAGCTAAAAAACGACTTTCATAAATTGATTAGCAGTATCAAACGATACCCAGTGGCCATGCGGAATGCTGAAGCAGTCATCCCTGTGCTTAGATAATCGCGCGAACCACGAGAAAGTTCCGGGCATAGCCTGGTCTGCAAATCACCTGGCCCTGATCCTAATGCATAATGTTCTGCCAGTTTCCACCCACAGTAGGTTACAAACATCAGTGATGATATTTTGGCCATTGGCACGTATATAACCGTAGGTGTGCTGTAAAGTCACACCGTTGAAAAGCACGTTTTGTCCAAAATAAATTTCTACTTCATTTCAATGCATTTCCAACGCTTGATCTCTGAAAGTAAGGCAATTTGTCATGATATTGATTAAGCTAGTCGCCGTGTGCAGCAGACTTTGTCGTAATACTAATAGGACGAAAGAGGGCGGTTATATGTAGCCTAGTGCGTGGTATTGATCATATTTAGACGTACCCAGTCAGATGGAACATTTGACATTTGATTGAAATGATGTCGAATGATTGACCAAAGTAACGTGGCGTCAACAGAGACGTTTCAATAGGGATGTGTGATTGAATGAAGTCTTGCACCTATAAGGTAATCCACTTCACGAAAAACTATCCAATACCGTTGTAATCAGTTCTTTGCGAATGGAGAAAACATTACGTGATTGAAATTTTAAGATAAGCCTCTAACCGCATAGGACAGCTAAAATGAGGAGTGAACTGATTTTGGATGGAAGTGGGGGTTGACTGAGGATGAGATTGTACGAGATCACAAGGCTACTAGATCAGAAACAGCTCTACTCTCTCTGCTCTGAAGGTACCCATCGATACTGACAGTCATCTTCAACCACCATACCGTAACAACGTCTTCCTTTTCTTCACGAAATTAAAGATACAAGATACGCTTGATTATAGTCCTGATACTTATTCCCGACTGGTGCAAAATACTTAGACCTTGTCATTGGCAGTGGAATATTGCAGCCCGTGCTCGGTAACACCCGGTGGGTATCAACCTTGCGAGAGTTGGATTAATGTCGCTAATACCGGACGTGAAGGAGACGGCGTTTCGCCAATGTCGTCTCGTTTGCCGACATGATCCTCGATGGACGTTAACATATAACCGACTCCAGTGATGAAAGTTAGTAACTAATCTCTGTGGAAGGTTTTAAACACTTGTAACACTTACCGCCGTTAGTTGGAAGAAGGCAAATATTCAACATGGCAGCTAAAGATAAAACGACCAAGGATGAATAACGGTCAGCTACGAACATGCTGACATTAATGATAAATATTCCAACTCTTGGTTTCGCCTCAAGCATTGATATGTTATGAAACGTATGCGGTCATTGCCCCATTTTATGTGTATGATTGGTGCATGGCAAAACCTGACAAAACTCTTCAGCAGCATCTATCAAAACAGTTCATCGATTGGGCTATCATGATTAAGTATCAAGGAAAGAGGGCGTCAGTAGTGATGTGTTGTAGTGTTCAGCACCAAGGACAGGAACCACTACTAGTACTGGTTTATAGTGTTCAGTACCATTGGCCGTGCTCTGTTAGAGCGGTTAGCACAAAGGACAGGAATCACTGCTGGTGATGGGTTATAGTGTTCAGCACTATGGACACTGGTAGTGCTCGGTTAGACTGGTCAGTGCTAGGGTCAGGAATCGCTACTAGTGATGGGTCATAGTGTTCAGTGTCAAAGACAGGAATCACTGCTGGCGATGGGTTGTAGTGTTTAGTATCAAGAACAGGTCCAACCAGTAATAATTGTAGTGTTTAGCACCAGGGACAGGAGCCACCGATAGTGCTTGGGTAGAGTGTTCAGAACAAGGGATAGGAAGCACTGATAGTACTGGGGTAGAGTGTTCAGCACTAGGGACAGGAACCACCTATAGTGCTGGGGTAGAGTGTTCAGCACCAGGGACAGGAACCACCGATAGTGCTGGGGTAGAGTGTTCAGCACCAGGGACAGGAGCCACCGATAGTGCTGGGGTAGAGTGTTCAGCACGAGGGACAGGAGCCACCGATAGTGCTGGGGTAGAGTGTTCAGCACCAGGGACAGGAACCACCGATAGTGCTGGGGTAGAGTGTTCAGCACCAGGGACAGGAACCACCGATAGTTCTGGGGTAGAGTGTTCAGCACCAGGGACAGGAGCCACCGATAGTGCTTGGGTAGAGTGTTCAGAGCCAGGGACAGGAAGCACTGATAGTACTGGGGTAGAGTGTTCAGCACCAGGGACAGGAACCACCTATAGTGCTGGGGTAGAGTGTTCAGCACCAGGGACAGGAACCACCGATAGTGCTGGGGTAGAGTGTTCAGCACCAGGGACAGGAGCCACCGATAGTGCTGGGGTAGAGTGTTCAGCACGAGGGACAGGAGCCACCGATACTGCTGGGGTAGAGTGTTCAGCACCAGGGACAGGAGCCATCAGTACGGGGATAGTCAGTAGCGTCGGTCGTTTTGTAGTATTTTCAAGGGCCACCCTTGATGCTGGTTGCTAATGTTCAGTTCCGGATACAAGGAGGAACAATGGTGAAGTTTATAGTGTTAAGCGTTACGCAAAGGATCCTGTCTCTTGTAACGCAATGGCGGTTATTCCCAATGACACACGTCATGCGGATGCGTGACAGTAGTTATGATAAAGTGCCGGAACCACCGATGATGATTGGGAACGTTCATCTGGGACTTACAACAAACTATAAATGATACGTGATTGATGACAATCTAAAACACTCCGACTTTACATTCACCTGTTGACACGAGGTATTTTCCAGGCCATCTGATACAGACTCATCAATCAGTCAGTCCTGTGTCACCATCCAGCTCAGGGTTAAGACCGAGCTTCATCATTCATGATGTTGATGGCACGCATATATAGTATTACATAATGAGCTGCCATGAACAAAATTCGACAATAGTACATGCTGAAGGGAGCCACGCCAGAGGACAAGAACGATCGCAGTCAGCTCGACACCATGACAGACGTGGGGCCACATATGACCCTCAGAACTTCAGCAATGACTTTCCGGCGAGAACACCGTTCTTCTGTTCACTGGGAGAAGGGTGCTTGAAGATTGCCCAGGCTTCAATTTCATCCCCTCTCGCTCTCTTCTCTGGTTTCTCGCAAGGATGATTGGTCTGATATTTACAAGTGCTCTCGGCGCCCCTGGATTTTACACACGCTATATATCGGAATATGGGTCGGACCTTGCGGCCTTGTTACATCATGGCGATGGGAAAGGGAATTTCTTTCCCGGAGGTTAAGAGATCTGTTAGCGGCATGGATCTGTAATTGAGAAGTTAGCACCGGGTCGTTTCACAGCGCCGGGTTCATCATTATATCAGCTGCACGCCAATTAATACCTGATTCAGCATCTAAGTGGGACAGTATCATCGCACCGGGAATACAACGTTTGCATCTGCCTGACTGCCTCACATGGAGAGATAATGTATTACATTTGTATGTGCCCACTTATGGAAAAGGTGAAAGCAGGGGTGTGAGGGTCGCGATATACAAGAATTTGGGGGTTCTAATTAAAACATAAACGCGTGGTTGCCTCCAGACAATTCTCGAAAATCGTAAGGTAATATCTTGCTCTCAGACACCTGAGAAACCCAAGCTGTGATACTGCGTGATGTTTATGTTTTTAACTTGATTAGAGGAACATTATACTCACGACTTTTCAGGCGAGCTTTGCATTTTTCTTTGAAGTCTGAACCAAGTGTTATTCATCATTCCGGAAGCACACCAACAGGCCCTGATATTTCCGCACTAACCCCCGGCGGTAGGTACGCTTCAAGGATCCAGAAAATGCACTCTTGTAGACGTCGCTGCCAAACCACGCAAAAATGTGACTCTTAAGTCCGCTCTAAGCGATCCTGACCTTGAGAAAACCGAAGTGTTTGTATGGTTGAGGTCACGCCCAACCTTGACGCCTCGCCTGATGTTTACCTCCCTGGCAGGCAGGCAGTCTTTAGCTTGAAATATCGCCAATAGTGACAATTCGTGAGGCATTCTAAGTTCCAGTGTTGTGATATCAACTCATAGGAAGACAAATGCTATTACCTCAATAAACAGTGTTAGATACAATACGAAACATTCTAGTGTCAATAGTGAGCATTCCAATGTCAATAGTATATACAGCCTTTAGTTATAAAATTCTAATAAATATGGTAAAGGAATATATGTACTGCTATAAATATATGTACTACATATGTATATGGTCATATTTATATGGCACTGAAAATCCAACAAATCATTGATACATTAGTTCATAAGCGTGATGCTATATAGACATTTTCTGTGATTTACGAGCAGATGTTAATGTCGCCCTTGCCATAGGAATCGGTATACGTGATGTCTCACATATGTGTAAGTACAAACTTTGATTCAAGAAGCTATTTCAACAAATAGACAGGATGCTAAGTAACTACACGCAGCTCGAGTTTCTTTAACTGTCGGTATACCCATACTCAAGAATGCAAGAACTTCAATACTACAGCAATCAGCGTAAAACATGGCCACCGCTTATCATAGGCTTAGTAAGCCCTTACGTCTTTATCCAGAATAATTATGTCGGTTACTTTTCTCTCTGCCGCCAAAGGGTCGCTCTTCTAGGGATTACCAGTGGTACATTGTAAGACCTTTGGCTGACCCAAAGGCGCGTCCGTACAAAAATAACTTGTGCACCTCGCCTGAACACGCTATGATTGCGCTAACAGTTACAGCCCTCCTGATTGTAGTTAGTTTACCCCATAAGAGAGAGAGAGTGATAAGTCTTTCTCCCGTCTGATAGAACAAATATACACGCGGCCTGTGGGTTCCGATAACCCCAATGCCGTCTGTACAGTGCGACTGGGTCGCTCCTAATACATGTACATGTACAAGCACGGTCAGTGAAATCTGTTGTCTCAGGTCATGAATTCTTGACAGCCCTATATATTTTCCCAATGATTATCACGAGAGTTTTCGGGACAAACCACCAACCATACTATACAAACTGAGCCGTATGTTTCACCCCATTCCACATTGTACAATACATGTACCTTTGCCGTGGTGCGTCAGATTCAGGTAAGAAAAGACTATACAGATTTCCAGCACAATAAATGACACCCCCCCTTTCGAAAGAGGTATTTTCGTTGATTTTCCAGATTGGAGCTCGATTACATTTAATTGCTGTGTTTTTGTTAATGTATGTCATGAACACATATGTATTCAAAGCAACCCTATATCCGCATTCCGAGTGAAACACGGAGTTAGCATTCTTTCCGCAAGTCATAATAGAGCTCACTAACCCACAGCATAATGCAGAATAGACAATGGCTCAGACATTCAATTTGACTCATTTTAATTCAAATATGAAATAATCTGTGCTTTTTTGCGGCGTCTGGCGGTCCTATCACTGTTGTGGTTTGAAAAGTGGCCATTTTATTCTAAAAGCGTCTGTGTTCTCTGCGGGTATCACGTTATAAGACTACTTACATGTACCTTTGGATGACTGCTAGAAAAGATGAATGTTGTGGTAGTAGGACAACCAGAAAGGCTGCCAGATGTACATATTACATCTGGAAGTGAGGATACGGTGGCGCATTTCGCGTTTGCAAAACGCGTCATCCGATTCAATGATCCAACGACTTTGTTTAGAGATGTTTCTGAAATATTCCATAGCTCCAATTTTGTCATGACATGTGCGAACATAGATCAACAATGTTTGCGTACTTACCTTATCAGCATGGTTTTGCCGCACTGTGAGATTTGCCTGGCCACTCCTTTCCACGACTTTACCAGCAAGAATTTCTGCTTCTGAGAAAGTGGCAACCTTTCGTCCAACGCTGACGGTGTGGAAGCATTGGGCGGTGTGTTGCTGCCGCTGTTAGCTGTGGACTCCGACCCGTTCGACATCTTCTTGCTGTTTGAGCATCCCATGTTCGCTCCCATGTCGGAGAGTGTGTGCGCAGGCGGCCGAACCACACTGCTTGATAAAAGAATTTTCCGCCCGCCACGCGAGCACTCCGTCCAACAATCTCGTCCGACAGAAAGAGAACACTCGACCTTGTGCCGTAGACCGGTAGGAACCTGCAAGTGTAATAACACACACCAAAATAATCCTCAATATAGCGTCAAGATGTCCCAAAGAAGATCACTTCATCACGTCCGACTCATCGACAGAGCCTTCACTCGTGGTTTGACCGTCTTCGCTCGGAGGCAGACCCTTCACCTGTGGCCTTAGCGACCTGACGGATGAACACGTACTCTAAGTTGTGTGCCAAGAAGGCCACGGTTCAAGAAGGCGTTCTTGTGATCACGTGAAGATGACTCCAATCACGCTCGGCACATCGACAGGCCCGTCACACGTGTCCTGGCCGTCTCCACCTAATCACGAACCGTCACACTTTTCGGAGGGTTCATGCCTAGTCTGGGTCCACGCGTCCTTATTTGGTGTACGCCGCTGTTCCATGGGCGATTCATTCATGCCGTGGAAGTGTCTTTACCTATATGTACATTCCGAGGTTTCTACGGCTTGGCGGAAAAGATAAGTTTACAAAACACGAGTGCTGTCTATGCACAACCGATCAAGTCAACACTTCCTGAGTGATATGTGGGTTATGTTTGCTATATCACGGCACAGTTCGCGGCGTGGTTCGGCATTATATGGCTCCGGTGCGCCCTCTACCGCTCACCGTCAAAAACGACACAATACTAGGACGTTATCTTATTGCCATGGTAAGGTATATGGTCCCGTCCGCTATAGAGAAAAGACACTAGTGTTTCAACCTAGATTGAAGCAGTTATCGTTAAGGCTAGAACACTTTTCTGCACCATCTAACGTTATAGCACCATGGCTACAGGGACCACCGGCACCAAGACATGGAAAATTTGTTTCTGGAAAAAATAACTTCGATTTCAAAGGCATTTTTGCATTTACTGGAGGCACTTCAAGATTAGGAAACCAGTTGAAAGATCTGGTGTCAAGGATCTTTCGAGACAAATCGCCTCAATTTCTGTAATACTATATCTGGGTCTAGCAAAGAGATGCCGCGTGCCTTTGACTTAACGTTACATCTGAGCACACTGTATCACATCATTAGAACATACACGGAGCAACGGAGCGAGGTTCCAGTAATCGCTCTCAGATTAGATTCGCCATTTCACAAGTCCCCTCCTGCACGTCGGTCTCGTACAGACGTGAACCTTATCATCAGAGTCGGCCTCTCCGTCTCGTAACGAGTTCCACCTCCAGTTGACTCTTCAACATGATCTGATGCTGCCGACAATTATGAGGGGCAATTAAGAGGCAAATGCGAATGACTTATGCCTATTACTTCATGAAACGATATGAATTAAAGTTCTGCTTTGATCCTGAAAGTAAGTCGAGTATCAGCCGTAGGCCACGTGCCTCACGTACACCGGCATTGCATTAGGAAAAGAGACTTTGCTTGCGTCATAACCAGATGGGGCGATTTAGTGAGAATCAAAGGTTTGAATTCCATTGATTAAAAGAATTTGTTGCTTGGTTTCCTTTTGCGCCGGTCTCATTTCTGTGAGGTGAACACAAGTATCACCGGGCAGACACGCACAGGGAGCAGAATCATCACATCTCCTCCGAGACATCATCCAGGGAATGAAATATGGGTCCGCTGTTCTGTTCGTAACTGGGACGCGTATCGGAACCGACCACGTGCCACATCACACACAGCGCACGATTCACTAAAAGATCCTAACAGTCAAGTTTTAGATTTTCATCCTATGAAATGAATTGAATGTCTACTTTCATGAATAAGTTTATGAGGACCTCTTGACTCTTGTGTCTGCCCAAAGAGGTTAGAATAGGACCTCGTTGGTTCGCATAGCTGTGCGACTGATATATTTGGTAGGTGCAGTTACAGTACACTGAGAAAACGATGCTTTCCCGGAACTGTGAAGATGTATTTTGCTTCTGGTTGAAAGAGAGAGACAGAGACACTGATTTGATCAGATGTATGTCAACTCCGATCTGTCAAATCCCTGTTAGTCTGCCACACAAACTCGCGCCACCCATACATTGCAGGAAAAGCAATTTTCACTTCAAAGTTTTTTATTGACGTTCCTTGCGGCTTTTATGTTGAACACTTTGTACATGAAGGGCCGAATTGAAAGAAGTGTCTCGCGGATATTCCGTTTAGACATGCTTCAAACACAATCGTCTCCATTTGTGTGGTAGAAAACCGTGGTTATTGCGGGGATTCGCCGACGATGGTAATTGGTGGGCGACATCTTCCCCGCTTTTTGATGAAGGCTGAATCAACGTAGACTGTCTAAATCCACGGGAATAAAACATCGACCGAGCGAGAACAGTAATAATTTGTTTGAGAGACAGGTGCAGACTGCACGTTCTAGATGCGAGATACATCACAGCTGATTCTATAGGA
This sequence comes from Branchiostoma lanceolatum, assembly GCF_035083965.1. NCBI lineage: Eukaryota > Metazoa > Chordata > Leptocardii > Amphioxiformes > Branchiostomatidae > Branchiostoma > Branchiostoma lanceolatum. The sequence continues at coordinate 20,879,422 of NC_089725.1, read as the reverse complement.
GAGATGATTGAAGTTGATGACGGGCCAAGCTCGTGTGAGGATGCTTAATTAGGAGGAAAGGATGGAGCCTGGCAAATCAATATCCACCTCTCTCTTATAAAGTGATGACGAGCTTTCTATACGTTTTCATCGATCCGAAGGAAGAGCCCTCGTATGAAGCTGTTTGATCGGCTCCAGTAGTTTATGAATGGTTCGCGCAGTTAGCAGAATCCCCAGGAGAGCACTACTTACCCTTCTACACACATCCTGAGACGTGCAGTTATCTGTCATGGCGCAGGGTTATTTCTTATGGATGGTTTTGACTGATGTATTTTGTGTCAAATGCTTTTCGTATCCGAATAATGCAAATGATTTACGTTACATTAATTAACTGAGTTACCAGAATATCACCATGATTAGATTTTTATCATTTGATTTGTCCAATGAAAACAACATTTCTAGCCAGACAGGTCCAGTACGGTAACTTTGTTACATCATATGTACGGCTGAATGGATTCAGAATAACAACACACAAGAAACCAACATAAATCTAGTGATGTGAAGTGAATGTTACTCGAACGGAGAACAGAGGCATGTAATAGACAACATTTTTTTTTGTTGAAGAACAAATTTTCCCCGTTTCATCCTGGGAGAAAGGTGAACATGAAAAAACAAAACAACGAATGTCCATTACAAAATAAGTTTGCCCAGTGATTCAGTATCCAAATGTCGGTCTAATACCTACCACACGAAGCGCATGTCAAACATCGCCCCAATAACTACATGTACGTCGTAAACACCAAATTTGTACGTCATCATCACAAAACTGTGCATGGCAACTCACCTCTTGTCGTATTCACGTGTTATGAGCCTCTGGAAATGTTGAACGCGGACTGGAAGTACATACACAAAGACGTATAATGTTATACACATGTGCGTTATACATATGAGAACAATTCCTCCCAGTTCTCCAAATTCTCGGACCTCTCTTTCGAATAGCTTGCTGCAACTTGGTCCTTTTAACGTTTTCAGAACATAATCAACTTAACTATGTCGAAGACTAAGGTTTCCTAGCAACGAAATTGAAGGGATAGGGTATGTGGAGCGTTCTGCTCTGGATAAATTCACCTTTTCTCTTAGAAGAAATCATAACAGGTTCAGTTGAAAGCATGATTGGTTGGGACCAGTTGTTTTGTGCCAGAGTTATGCAATACCACACACAGGCACTCTCCCTTTGAGTGTTCTGTCAACGCTAATAAAGACGCAAAGGAAGGAGCAAATTCAAATGCCGCCTCCTAGGAAAGGTCACTTCACGTCAGATATTTGTGTGTGAAGTGGCGTGTAAATACTGGGGAATGAGTGGCCTACTGCAGCGTTTCAGCCAGGTGAATGAATGGCCCGGTAAGGTATGGAGTGTATGTGTGTCACGCTGTTGGACAGAACTAGAAAGGCAACATTTGCTAGCAGATACATGATGTTTACCTCCAAATGGTCTTGCCTAACAAACTACTGCTTTGTCTTCTCTTACTCAAACACATTGACTGTGTCTTTTTGGCTACCACTGTAGATCAGGCTAATGGCCTAAACATGTTGCTACTACTACTTTTAGAAGATAGATTATTGACAACACATAACATGATGTACAAGTACTTTGAGCACCGTAAGGTGCATCTTGACATAGATCATTGGCAGGAATAGATGGCAACTTGAACCAGGTGGAGGAATGATATCATCTAATAATATAGCATGACGTCATATATTGATAGAGTTCAGAGATGAAACATTGATAAGCTAGTTACACATGTAGCTTTCCTCCTCATTGATGTTGTAGTTGGCTATCTTGAACTTCATATATAGTAGTTTTTATGTACTTAGAATATTGTTATAGATTGTTATGCTGTTCATGTCTACTTCCATTGTGATGTCTTGTCTTTGTCAGCAGGGCTAGTCCTTTGTAATAGCCACAGGCTAGTTGGGCAGGGCTGGCTGTGTGTCCTGAACAGCCAAACCAAAAGAAATAGATAAATAAAATAAATTCTAATGCAACAGCCTGTAACAACAGGTGAACAACAGCTTTTAGATCAGCAATGCTTGTACATATTTTTTAATTTCACTGTCATGGCTCTTAACAAGGACAGTTACATGATCATGTACACATGATTGGAGTGAATCTACTGTTAAGTTCTAACCACCTAACTTGACATCAATTTTTAATTTATATTCAAAGAGCTATATACTCTTATTATCACATCATTCTATCAGCTGTAAAGAAAATATACTTGTTCATGTAGGCTCATAAATGTGTGCAATCCATAAAATGAGGTAAAAATATTAGAATATATAGCACAAAACCCATATTGAATAAAGCTTAAAATTCCTTGTATATGAAGGAAAATTGTGCTTTATGGATGAGAAGTTGGCAAACAATACTCAAACACATCTGTGATTAAGAGCACGAAGGTCTCCTATCCTAAGCCTGTCAAGACATTATTGAATATCTGGCAATATACTGCAATGCAATAATTTGGTAAATACATACACCACCAAAGCACAGAATGCAACATTAACATTTTTCATACTAAGACAGTTAGAGTCATCACACTTTTTGGAGGTCCAACAATACTTCACACCACATGCAAGCTTGCCAAATTATTATATACATACTATTTCTGCGCTAAGCTAGCTACTGCAACACATTTATTAGCCACCTATAGATGGTTATACCATACGCATATTGCACAAAGCATGATCTAATACCATTACTTACAGCTGCATGGGCGCCTAGTTGCATATATGATTTCAGATTGTGCTAGTCATTCCTCAGTACATAGGGAATATGAGAGTCCACAGTTATTTTGACAGAGGTCTGCTGACCATTTCAACAATTTTTCACTATTTACAACACTGACTGGCATTAATGAACATAATACTGCAAATAAAGAGCTCATTCATGAACTCACAGTTCTACAACTATTCTCTTCTTTTCCTGCAACAAGATTCTGTGTCAACAAACAAGATACGTAGAGCAAAAGTAATTACCTTCAACAATTTCACACAAACTAATTATTATGCTTTCTTGTCTATTGCCTACCTTGATTGCACTGCTCCCAACTTTCTATCTAACTCATAACAATACAACGGTAATACATGTCGATAGCAGCTTTAATGGACACAACAGTTTCCCTAATTAAGACGGACAGTGGGTCTGTGCGGTATGCAGGATGCTGTCACAACATCTCCCAGTCATCAGTGATGTCCTCGGCAGTGCCAGCCTGCGCCCCCCGCGGGGCCTCCTGCTGTCTCATCACGGCCTTGATGAAGCGCTGGTAGATGTGGCCGTCCTTGTTGATGGCCCACAGCTCATCATCAGGGGTGACTGTGCAACATGGGGACACAATGGACTAGTTAAAGTTAAGTACATCCTTTGGCTACTTGGTTACCAAAAAGTAATAAGTCATTCACAATCTTTGTCAGCAATTTGATTCTGCCACCATAAAGAAAAGCATTAGTCTATTCAAGAAGCCACTGTATCCATCCTCCACACACCTGGTATTCTTTCTCTTTCAATCATATGATCTTGACTACAACAGCAATGAGAGAAGTTTCTGACTCTATCATTAACATGCACATGAGGCTGTATTTGGTTACCCACCGGAAATGAAGTCGAAATTGCCAGGCACTTTTTTCCAGTAGTCTCCCATGGGGTTGTTCTGGCTGATGCCATACCTGCAGGCGATGTCACCGTTAGGACAGAGGGCCCACACCGCAGAGTTACTGATGCACAGCTGTTGCGCTGGGGTGCCTGGAGAAGGGAGGGGGACAGACCACAAGTGGAGGAATTTGAATGAGATAGGTGCTTATGTCAGTAACATTGTCATAAATCAAACTATAATCTATCAGACAAATTACAACGAAAGATTTTGTTTCTGTCTCCAAAGGCTTCCTAATAACATTTCAGTGAAGTGGAAAAACTTACCAGCTAGTGATCATTTCCCTTAACACAGATCCCAGAACTATGAAAAGTGGTTTTTAAATTAATAATTCTCGAAGAAATATCAGTGTTGTCAAGACCGTGTCATGCATTTCTGCTTCCAGCATGTCACCTATAATTCAGGGATATCACCAATTGTATATATCAATATCACAGACGTAATGCAATCACACTAGAAACTATTAATGGTTTAATCAGATGATCAACCGCACGATCCCTGTACATATTTCCAGATCTTCAACAGTACAGTGTAAAGAACGACGTACCAGGAACAAACTCCCAGGAGTTGCCGATGGGCAGCTGACTGGTAACGTCCTTCCTGACGTAGACGTTTTTCCTGTTGTCCACGGCCCACACCAGCCAATCAGAAGGACCACACTCCACCTGGGTGAAGTATGTCCCCAGACCCTGCAGATAAACAAGAGAGAGAAGTCAGGGAAGCATCAGGATGAAATTAACACTTTTTTGAAGAAATAAGGGTATTGCACTGGTGTAAAAAGTTCAATCCCTCAGTTCAACCCCACGGACAAGAGCTATTAAAGCTACAACGAGATAAACTTAAGCCTTCTTCTTATACAAAAAGATTATTACAAGATTCAGCAGCAGGGAGAAGGTCCAAGTCATCTTAGCAATACAAGGTAGAAACATGTCAGTCTTCTCCTGACTGTCCTTATATAACGTGGAGTATGGATCCACAGTAAGCTTGAAATGAAACACACTGAGAGTTAAGATTTTGTTGAGCAGTGAGATTCAATGACCCTCCACCCGTGACAGCACCAGTACCACCACCACCACCACCACCTGCCTAACCAGGTGTGTTTCTCACCTTCTCTGGCAGAAGTGTACAGGTGGGGAAAGGTACCAACTGTCTGTTCAACTGCAACAGTAAAATATAGTACAATAAAGAGCCTGGGGAGGAAATTATCTTTTCAAAACAAAACAAAAATCAACATTTCAGTACTAGCATCTTTAGTTGAAAACTACCTACAATCATGGTTCCACCTCAAAAAAGTGACAACATTAATATTTCTTAACACTAAGGAACAACTGCTGCAGTAGTAAGAGATACTTCATATATAAACCACACACATCAGTGCAGTAAGTTTCTGCAAGAATCAAGAAGAGGCACTGACCTGTGGCTTGCCTTCAATAGGGATCCATGCAGGGTTAAGGCAGGTGGTGGAGGGAGGCTTGGCGCCCAGTCTGAAGTAGATGTTTCCCTGTGTGTCACAGACCCAGACACACTCTGTACCGCAGCTCACATACCCGATCTGGACATCTCCTGGGAGGGAACAGCAGAGTAGAATTAGGCCAGCCATGTGTAATCATGATGATTATCTCTACAGGCTGCATTATTCAAGGAACAAAAATCAATAGGATACCCTGGTGCTCAGGAATTACAAATAATGGTTCAGTTTGTAGGATAACAGTATGCCCTAATCATATAAGAAGACATCTTGGTAAACATGACTTCACAGCCAATAGCCAACTTCATAGCCAACTTCATAAGCCAATAAATACAGAAGATTATTTGCCACTGTCTATGTTGTTTGCCTGACTAGTTGTTACTGTTGAAAGCCTGCCTCACCCAGCTGACTGAGGTCCAGGTCAGCCCAGCGAGCCCCCTGTGGACAGTGCATGCTGATGGCATCCCTGATGTACAGGATCCCTGAGTTACTCAAAGCCCACACTGCCTCCTTGCTGGAACTCATGTACTGCAGGTAGACGTCGGGAGGGGGGCGGATCATGGTGGGCTTACGACTGTCTGGTGGGAAGCAGAACACTTCCCCGTTCCTCTGTAGGGCCCATAGAAGGCCTGGAGAGAGACAAAACATTAAATAATCACTGCATGTAGAATGTTAATGCAGCAGAGAAAATTCTTATCTGCACATTATTTTGTAACAACAGCTGATTGTAATGCTAATCATGCATATGTATTCAGCTTTTCATCTGGTTGGATGACTTATGAAATTCACATATGGTGTGAGTGAGAACATTGAAAGTTTGCTCTGCTAGGTTAACCAATAAGAGTTACAACTTACGTAATACCTTGAATAACACTTTGTATGCTAACAATTAACACCAGTATGCTAATATCTAAAATTGTATCTGCCAGTAAGCTGTAGAGACCTATAGGTGCAGCCCCGGCTCCAGCAGCCACCACTGTCCAGCAGGTCGACTGGGGCAGGCCTACAGGTGGGGCCGCCCGCCACATGGTGCCTACACACAGGACAAAAACAGGACAAACAACAACACATTAATAACAGATCTCATGGTTCAACTGTTCTTTCAGATTCAGAGCATCAGCTAATGTTCTGTAAAAAGGCAAAAACCTTGCAAAATTCTTTTCTAAGGCTCCTGTCACACAGCATGAAAAGCTCTGAATGACATGTTCAGCAGTAACATGCCTGGTGTTCTCTCATTGATAATGCTTGTTTCTGATGCTATGAGGACATTTGACATGCATTTGATATCGTTAGGAATATCCTACAGATATAGCACATTTGTTGTGGTCCATGAAATAAACAGTGCAATGTTGCAAGTTTGATGAATATGATTAGGAAACATTACAATCCATCTCATGTATTCTACATTTTTCTATCTCTTTTCTCTGAACTACATCTTTCATTTCCAGAAGGACATGTCTACATCTAGTCTACAGACTGCCCTATGCTACTCAAGGGGGTGATTGATTGATTGATTCAGCCATTAAGAGCCTGTACCTGTGAGGTTGCCCCTGGAGACGTGCAGGTTGTTCTTGCTGCCGGCGACCCACACCCCTGAGGAGTTGGCGGACACCAGGTGAGCCGTGTGACCCTTCAGCCAGGCCGACACCTTGTCCACCACGGGGTTGTGTGTCTCCACCAGCGTCAGGACCGACTCCAACATGGACGGGTCTGTGATCAGGTACTCACTCATGGACACCTGGGCAGGGGGATATCATATGGTACACATGTACCAACACACGATCATATCATACTTCTGACAATGTCAAAAAGCAAAATCTTACTTTAGTTTAGTAAACATTGGTGATCCAAAGACAAATTTTCCGAGACAGATTGCATTTTGAACATTTTGAAATGTTCTAAGTGTGCACTGCCTGATGAGGTTTCTGAATTCCTACCAGTGAACAAAACCATAACGGGGTGCCCTAGGCAGTGGCTAAAAGATAAGCAATGTAACGTTACACGAAAAGAAACATTTTATGTCCTGATTTTGAGCCATCTTCTTGCAGACTAAACAATCTAGAAACGAATGACTTTGCAAGTGATTCTATGAACCATAATAAGGGTTTACTTGAGTTAGACATACTATAAATGGCTTTCAGTTTGCGGGGATTTGATTTGGCATTAGGAAGAAAATGGAGTGTTCATGTTGGCTGAAACAAGGCGGTAGGTGGGCAGAAGACAGAAGTAGCATTTTTGTGCAGTTTTGTGTTCCCGGTGAAGAGGTCACCACAAAATTTCAACATCTGCAGTAACATGAAGGATGAGTTTTTGATTACAGCCACAGCACATCCACTGTTTAGAAACTTCAGGTTACTGACCTGCCACCACTTCCCCTCATCTCCCATTGGTGTTTCCATGGTAACACCAGTCCTGAACCACATCTGTCCGGAGCTGTCCACAGCCCAGGCCAGGTTCTTGTCTCCCAGTGCTAGCTGGGTGATGGAGATGGCATCAGTCTCACTGGAGAAGGGAAATATACATGTAGATGCAGTATTAGAATGTCTCACCAAAGATAGAATAAATGGTAAGAGTTCCAGTAATCAATTCCTTAGTAATTTTAACTGCCCCACTATGTGTACATGCAGTACTACAAGTAAAGTTCAGATTAAAGTTCAGACTAATTCAAAATGGATGCATGCCTTCTGTCTTGAATTCTAGATACATGAACTGAGGCTGAATCATCTGTATCTCTGTTATTATATAGTTTTATAGAGATGAAGAGGTGATCTAAAACACCTGTCTGTGAAGAAATGTACAGGTGACCTTGAAACACATCTAAAACACCTGTCTGTGAAGAAATGTACAGGTGACCTTGAAACACAGGTCGTTGTCATTGAAAGTATAATGTGAGGAGATATGAGTGCACTGCAATACTAGAAGACTTTATATTTATATCTAGCTTTCCCTTCACCTCTGTTTGTCTTCTATCCACGCAGACCCTTCAGGATGTTGCTGAGTGATCCCCGTCCTCACCAGGACCTTCCCATCATCCGTCAGCACCCAGACCACGTGGTTACAGGCCGCCACCTGCACCAGGTCCTTCCTGGCGCTCACCCGCTCCATCTTACTGCAGGGCCTGTCCTGGGACAGGTTCTTCTGTACAAACAGCCCGTTACTCCTGATGACCCAGGCAGCAGCGCTGTCCACACACACAAACAGCACGTCTGTGGCTGCTTCGTACCACCTGGAGCCAAACGGCGTCTTGTGCGTGGTTTTCGCACAGGCATATGCCACGTTGTTCTTCCCGTGCACCCTCCACAGAATGTTTCCCGTCGACGACACAGAAATGAGCTTCCCGGGCTGTTCCAACTTCTTCCAGGACAGGCTGGCCCCCATGATGGGACTGTAGTAGATTCTCTCCTTGCTATCGACCACCCAGATGTGTCTGTCTGACACAGATAACGAGGTTATCTGAGTTGGGACGGTGTACTGCATCCAGCTGTCGGCCACTTTGGGCTGCCCCGATGGCATCATGAGCAAACTGGGGGGCTCCGATTCATTCTCCTGCCAGCTGGAGCCTTCAGACATGGGAGTGGTCACACTACTTTTGGAGCTGAGGTCTGAGAATGTGGAGGGGGAACGAGTAACTCCTGTGCCATAGATGTCCACATCCTCCACGTCATCGGTGGAAAAATCCGTTCCCTCGCTCTGTGGCATCACGCTGTGAGGCATGACCCCTGCCTCTCTAATGACCTTCACCGTGCTGTTTGCCCTGTCCTTCTGCATCTTGGCGAAGTCCGTGCTGCCAGCTGTGCTCTCTCCGTCAGCTATCTCAGCCTGTGATCTGTTGTCCTTTTCCATGTGACTGAAATATGGCTCCCCAGAATCGTCTGAACCCACATAGACATTCAGACTGTCGTCCTCTCCTGCTGGGGATGTTATTGTATCTTGCACTGTTGTCTGCTCGCTGCTCTCACTGCTCTTCTCCTTCTCCTCCTCCTTCTCTTCCTTATCCCCAAGTACCCCCACATTAGCTGCCTGATTGGTCGGTTCAGCATCACATGACTCTGCCGGGGCATCCTCGTTGGCCTCTTGTATGGAGTAGGAGGAGCTATGCAGTACTTTGTCCAGGTCGGTCATGCTGGTCTCATTGGAAGCAAAGTAAGCCTCAGTGGCCTCCGCGGCAGATGAGACAGAGCTCTGGGTGTCCTCACGTCGTACACCAGGGGGCCTGCAGGGAAACATGACAGCAATATCCTTAAATCTACATCAAATTATTTTCTCTACATTGCTTCAATATCCAACCAAACCATCAAGTGACAGGGACTGCAAAAACGAATAATCCCAGGATGTAAAATCTAAAGAAAATTATGTGAAGGGGACAAAGTACAAACATCTGTCATTTGCACCACCCAAACGTTTATAAGAGCAGCATAAGAAAGCAACAGAGAAAATGTTGCTGACCTGGATGATGTAGGGCTGCCTGGAGGGGAGTTGCTGTCCTGGCTGTATGTGGACTTGTACAGGCCAGGCTTGTCCTGATGCACCGTGGACAGGTCCTGCTCAGACTGGCTCTCACTCAGGGTGTCCAGGTCTCTCTGAGCCTTGCCTGAGGACAAACACATTGATTTGAACATGGTCAGCATCTGTGTGAAGGGCAAAGATGTCTGCCCCCACCACAGTACCAACCACAAATGTACCGAGAATAATTGTCAGGAAACAAAATTTGTTCACACAAATTCACAAATCCTCCTTCCTGTAATTGTTTATAATGTCCTGGCGGAAACAACTGTACCGACCAAATTTACAGAATACCTTTGTTAAGGTTAATATAATCATCCTTTTATCTTTTGACATTGAAGCCAATGCTGATCGACATATGTTCCACACAATGAAGGTACAATCAACAACCTTGCTTTGTCTTTTTCTTCTTCTTTCTTGTTTTTGGCTGAAACACAATGTCATCACACCCTTCCTGGTTGATCTTCTCTAGCTTCTCCAGGAAGTCTGTCCTCATCTGGCGATTCTTCTCTGACAGGCTGGCAGAGATCCTGGCCATCTCTTCCACATCCTTGGTGAGGGACTCTGTGTCGTCATGAACATATGCATTGTCATCGTCCAGGTTGGACTCATCTGCCTCGGACGCTGATGCCAGGTGCTGCTCTGCCGACTCCAGTAGCGACCGACATCTGGAATCAGGAGTCAGCACTTCTGCCTCCCTGGCAAACTGTACAGAATGGCCTCTAGAGTCCTTCCCTTCTGAGTCGTCTTCTGTGACCTGGTCGGAGATTTCTGCAAGGATAGCCCTTGGTCTATGTACAGGGACAGCTGGTGGACTGTCGGTGGGCTCACTGCCGATGTGTGCCTTGATGGCAGGAGAGAGGACAGCAGGAAAGTCCTGCTCCCCCGGCACCACGTCCTGCCCGGGTTGCTGCCCTTCACTTCTCCTCCTGAACAGACTCTTCGGTGACTTGATGAGGTGGGTGAGGGGAGACCCAGCTCTCACTAGCTTCTTCTCCTCTCTGCTAGCATTGTCGGACAGGTTCTCAGTACTGGTGCTCTTCTTCTTGGTCAGCAAGGAAGAGTGGAAGAACACACCTACTGTCTTGGAGGCTGTGTTGAAGAGCTGTGTGGGTGTGTGCGGTCGGTCGACGTGGCCTGTTCTGGTGTTGTAAGGCTGCTTGCTCTTAGTTGGCAACTTGGAGTAATCTGTAACATAAAGGACTGTGTCATCTCACAAATGTGGCAGATTCTACTGTACAAAATTATACCAACTGTTGACCATTTTCATGTACATGTAATATACAATTCAGACTATGGATCTGAAAATGGAGTATGCCCCCTATTTTTTTTACATTCAATGAAATAGTTCTTGCCTTGACGAGGTGTTGGTGAATGACATTTCAGATCTTTGAAAAATACTTTTCACTTTGAAAAATACTTTTTAAAGGGAAGAAAACAGTATTTACTACTATAACAAAAACAGCCCTTCAATGGAATATTTTCATGACAAAACTAGCTACATGTATAGTATGGTTAAGCCTTGCTTTCATTCATATAGTTCTGAACAATTTGGACAGTCCCTACCAAAGGTACAAACTTGAGAAGAATGACATTCATTTTACATGGAATCTTGAGCTATTCAGTATTCCTGATTAGGTCTGGACATTACCTAGTCTGGCAGTCTCTGGCTTCATGGCTATCCTGATGGCCTCCCTGTCCTCTGTCAGCACAAAAATCTCCTCCTCGGTGCAGGCAATGTTCAACACTGGTTTCCTGAAGTAGCAGCTACCGACAATCAAGTTTTCTACAGGATCCATCACCAGCAGCCCACCGTTGTGCCAGGACACCAGCTGCTGGTCATTGATCACATACAGAAGTCCAAACTGCTGGTCTGAAGGGGGCTTCCCTGTCCTAGTGTTATCCAGAAGCTTTATCCTGGGGTGGGCAGCGTTCATGAGTTCTTTAAACACGTGAGTGGAGGCCACCACGCCATAGATGTTGGCCCTCCACAGGCGCAGTCCAGGCCGAGCACCGTATAATGTTACATCTCTAGGATTGCACATGCCGGGGACAAAACATGCTCCATAGGGGCCGACACTGTAGAACAACATACAGGGGCACATGAGAAGAGTATCTCTGGCTTTAAAGTACATGTATACAGTGCTGATAGAAAAATTCACAAAGGAAACCAACAGTGTAGAAAAAAATACAATTGGACTAGATTATCATTTACATATTATGAAAAATGAAACTTACTGCACAACTTACAAAGAGATTCTAATAGGCTATAACAGTAAAACAATCATTATGGCCTATACTGTGTGGCAAGTAACAAAAGCCCTGTTCTGCTGCTGAGGGGTTAAGAGAACTACCTTTTCCTGGGCTTCTGTCCAACTTGCTGGATTTTACAGTCCTGATCAGTGTAGCACAGCAATGTTCTCTGGTGAGTTGACACCAGGACGGTTTTGTGCAGGTAGTGCAGCTGTACTACAGGGGAAGGTTCAGTAATCAACACTGTGGGTCTGCACACACCCTGGGGAACAGGAAAAGGGGAAAACAGTGAGTAGAATCATATAGCACATAACAGACCACCAGTGAGTCAATACATGTATGTACATTTTGACTCTTATCCCGACAAGACACCATCCTGCAGTGCCACCTAGCTTTTGTAGGGAGTACTGCAGCCTATTTGCTAGGATGCTGATCACATTCACACTAGTCAACAATCAATAAGTACCGGTAGCATTCTTGTTTTGTTCCATACATACAGGCAGGGCTCTAGCCAGCGCCAGTTTTGCCGTAAATTTACGGCACTTTGCTGCGTGTTACGGAAAAAAATCAAAACCAATCCGTAAACCTTGACGGACAAAAATCGGGAGAAAAGATATAGACAGGGCTTAAACTTTTGCAATGATCTCCAGAAAAGAAGCGGAAGTTTGAAGCGAAGTTGATTCAGGCCATTTTTATCTTCCGCCGGCGACAGGTGACAACCCCAAGGTGGCTTTATAGCAGACAAACGGAGGCGCGGAGGTTGCCAGTGGTTCTTGGGCTAAGAGAAAATCAGCGTCGTGCGCCCCCCTCCCCACTAGAAGTGCGTTCTGTCCAAAGTAGGGTGTCTCATTTCCTACTATATTTAGTACAGGGCGCAACCGGGACCGGTGTTGAAAATGTTTTATTTCTGCCGACTTAAATTCACGTGTATATTTGTCAAGTAAATAAGCAAAACTTGCCCCTCAAAATGCTGGAGATAGCGTTTCAGAGGGTCTAGATTTCAAAATTTCCCGGGGGGGAATACCCCCGGACCCCCCTAAAATTGTCGTGCCTACGCGACGCCTCGCGCATTCGGCGCTGGATATGTTTGGTTTTGACCAAAATTTGGGCCTTACGGGATTAAATTTCAGGCTGGCTAGAGCCCTGCATACAGGTACTGACACATAGAAAAAGTTGTCATTTCATTCAATAGGTAAGTTGTACCATTTTTCAATGCCCTATATAGGCCTATATATTTTCAAGAAGAAATCGAAATCAAGTGTCTGAAGAAAAAAACCCCAAAAAACTATTACTGGAAACTGTTTCGAACACCTAGGTGCTACTTGTGTGTAAGCATACAATGACAGCACTGATTTATTTTCAGAAATCTGCTGACCTCATAAAAGTCCACAGCAGTGAAGACGACCTTGCCAGCCCTGTCTCCACTGAACAGTTTCATCCCGTTGGCGCTCCACTCTGTACACACCACAGCTGACTCATGCTGGTCCTCTATGGTAAACTTCTGGTGCTGGGGAGAAAACAGCAGGGTTATTGTGTGCTTAATGCTTAGAACCAGGATAAAATTTTTTTTAAAAACATCTTTCAAGACACTTGTGACAAAAGGAAGGCTTTTCTAAAGTACATGGGGATACATATCTAAGAAAATGCAAATGCTGGACTGTACAGTTAAGGTTTTCTTTTACTTCCCACAAAGATGATGTAGCTTTATCAAAAAAATCATCCAACCTTTTTGCTGTGACCCGGAACATTTGACCCGAGCTGGAAGACCACCACCAGTCCCGACTCTGTTCCTACTGCCACCATGTCATCCAGGCAGGACAGCAGTCTCAGCGAGCTGATGGGGTCGTTCTTCAACTGGGGGGACATAAATGGGATGAAGTCACTCACAGTCACTCAGTCAACTGCCTTGCTCTGATCAACAGACTACAGTGCCAGGGAGAAGATATGTATGTGACCACATGATAAAAAAAACAACACAACACAAAACAACAAAAAGAGTAAAAAAAAGTTGTTTGGGTGACACACTTATAAAAAAAGGGAACGACACTAGTGCTGACTTGGATTTGCAGTGCAGATCACATAGACCATTCCTTCAGAAGGAGCTCTTACACATTTGCAAGCAGAGTACACATATGAAAAGGTATAATGAAAAAAAAATGTGGGAAAAATTTACCTTTCCTTTCCTCTACAGCAAGGAAGCAGTAGAAACAGAAGAAGTCAGATAAGCAAGCATTATTGTTGTCAAGATGGAAGTTGTTTATCACCGAAATAATCATCCTGATTAACATGCCAAAATAAGATGAAATGCTATGAAAAAATACCAAATTTTGGGGGAAATATGGAAAGTCCAGGTAAACAAATGATGAAGATGATGAGGATGATTCTGGACATATGTGCTGAATATCACTACATGACTGAACAGGAGATCAAAGCACTATGAAATATTTATCACACATTTCAATGCAGATATATTGATTGAGAGTAAGAACTTTGATATACCAAGCTTAACAGAATTAAATATGTCAGATGATATTGAAACAGATCAATTTCTTATGATCTAGTATTGGCAGTCAGACTAGCATACAGACCAATCATGTCTTGCCCCATAGTTACCTGTCATAAACCAATACAGTAGCTTCCACCTGCATGTCTCTTAGTACATAACCTTTTACAGTTCCAATTGATATTTCTGCCTATGGTATAAGACAACATTACACAAAACAGACTAGAGAGTAGAGAATAAATGGAGTCCCTATAAACAGCTAGGCTAGACCAAAGCCTTAAGACCTTGATGAAATATCTGACACATTCTTACTTACAATACCAAGAAAAGTACCAGTACTGTTGTTTCCTTTCTTTTCACTTTTACATTATCTCCAATAAGACATTACAGTTAACATAATATAAGAAGGAACAGATATGTGGAGGAGGAAAGAAGAGGAATACTGCTGGCACAGATCTTGGTGGCCGTAGCAAATGTGGCTCACATCTCACAGCTGCTACACCACCAAGATGGGCACCCACAGTACGGGTGAGAGGGGGGCAGGATGCACGGGAAACACTGAACACTGATGGCACTTAGAGATGTTTTCACAGGAGCAGGGTGGGACATGGGTACGGCAAGAGCAAGAGCACATTCCTACTACCATATAAGAGGAGAAGCATCTACAAATAAAGGTAAGCGTGGCAGGGTTATAATTATTGGTGCAGCAGTAATTTAATTAATGGCAACACAAGTAGAAGTGGCTATAGCTATGTTAATGTTTGTCCCTTGTTAATACATAATATTACATTGAATCTGTGATGAATTTAGATATAAAAATAACACAGAGGAACAGATAATACAGTTTGACAGCTGAGTACGTGTAGTCCAAGGATCTGTTCAAACAATGGCTGTTCTGGAATGTTCTTGAGGGCTTGTTATGGTCTTTAAGGACTAATAATATTTTTGCTAATTTTTTCTCTTGAAACAACTTGAAAATCAATACACAAGAAAATTTATAATGATAGTAGTCATGTACCAATCACCATGTACAGTATCTTTAGAATGCCATTTTGTACTTCAGGGTAACATTGACATTGACAATACCTTGATACAGTAAAAAAAAGAGAGACATATTTAACCCATGACAGCACAGACCTCACAGTTTAGCCTCTGCATCTGTTTCTGTTTCCTCTCATACAGGAACACAAGGCCAACATTGGACCCAAAACCAAGCAGATCCCTGGTGGCATCAAAACACGTCAGGTGGATGGCCTCTGTCTTCAGACCCCTCTGTGCCTTACGTGGTATCAGGTCCATCACACTGGTCAGCGGGGCGAACTCCCTCAGGACAGGGTCCCGGCCAAGTACTGGAGGCTTGGCTTCTGCTGGTGGAAGACAACAGGACGAAAAATTATTCAATCATAACTATTCCTGTGTGGAATACATGAGTAGCTGCCCCTGTTGCTCATTTAGCTGATATTGCAGTAGTCATATGGTAGAGCACAAAGTACAAAGTACACAATTTATATTTTGTGATCAGAAATTGTATGAAAGAGCAAACCTCACACTCTTTGTTTCTCTACTCAAATCGAAAATAAACTTCTTTTCGATACAGTAGCTCAGGCTGCATTGACTTTGGACAATGTTGTTACGACTTGCGCTATATATAATAATTTGCAACTTTGATTAAGAAAATAAGTGAGGGTCAAAAGAAAAACAATGCATAAAATCCTAATGATATCAAATACATATTCATGAGCTGTAAATTGAAATAGACTTATAGACACCCCTTTCCTGATCCTAGATACATATCATTAGCTCTAATATGATGAAATACACATTCATGAATTTCAAACTGGGATGGCTTCTTTTTTAACTGTGACTAGAGCAACAAAGCACAAAACACGAACTCTTGCAAGATTAAGGTGATTTCAACATGAGGAAATGACAGGAGTTGCCGCTTCAGTCATGATGTTGTGACATCAGAGCCCTAAGATATATCTTCAGATGCAAGAGATACACACTGTCA
The DNA here is from genome assembly GCF_035083965.1 of Branchiostoma lanceolatum. Taxonomy (NCBI): domain Eukaryota; kingdom Metazoa; phylum Chordata; class Leptocardii; order Amphioxiformes; family Branchiostomatidae; genus Branchiostoma; species Branchiostoma lanceolatum. Next base: position 20,862,995 of record NC_089725.1, on the reverse strand, counting down.
ATATAATTGACACATATCACTATCTCTATCACAGAGCACTTACTGTGGCACCTTTACTTAGCAGTAATGTGTGAGACTACATTTGGATGCACGAATAGTACTGATATCATACAAAGTTGCTCCCTGCACTTCCCCTTGATTGGGTTAAGATCTAATTAAGATGTCTCTACCCAGAGGGTTCTCATCAATTATGAGTGGCAAACCTGATAAGCTGCGATTTGGGAGGTAACAAATGCAATCCCTGCTCTAGAGTGGTGTCTACACTCCACTGAATTACCTTAAATTGTCTTAAATTATTTTCCATAATAAAGCTCAACTGTATAAACATTCAAATCCCTCGTAAAGTCCTTTTCTTTGGACATCCAAGGTTGGCTTTACAGAATGAATACTGACATCAAGAGCTTTCTCTGATTCCTCCTGCATGGCACTTTTAGAACAAGATTTTACTGGGACAGTGATAAAAGTAACATATGATTAGGATTGCAGGCCTGGGCATAGACCCAGACTTTAATCAAATAAAAACACTCCTGGAACCCTGGAATTGTATGACGCTGGTCTAGTTTCCAGTGCTAGATAATACTAAAATCTGAGCTACAGTGGCATTGTTGTTCCATTGCATTCTCTAGCACTACGTTTTCGAACTTCAATGAATGTTTAGTGGGGGGGGGGCTTATTGATGATTTAGTAGTACCCCCTCAGCCATGTGCCGACACACACCAACATAGGCCGACAGTGGCACACACCACACACACACACATGCACACACACACACACCACATACACACACACGCATGCATGCGCACATGCTCACACACACCTCCTTGCACACACAGAAGCACAAACAGACAGACAGACAGACACACACATACACACATGCACGCACACACACACACATGCACACACACACACTGTCATACACATGGACACACGTGCACATGAACACACACACACACACTCTCTCACACACACGCACGCACACACACACACACACACACAGACACAGACACACACACACGCACGCACGCACACACACACACACACACACACAAATTACAAAGCCAGATTACAAAGCAAACAGTAGTGTTAGTAGGTTACATAGCAATCTGACAATCCTACATCAGTACATGCCGCATTTACTATTTTTATTGCGAAGCAGACACCATTACTTTTAGAGACGTACAGAAGTCGTTCCTTGCATATCAATGTGCCCAGTCATACCCATAGTGGAGATAGGGTCCACTGCGCTGTGTGTTGACTGCTAACATCGTCACCGCGACCGAGCGGCGACACTCGGCATGTTTCAGAGCGAGCTCATTAGAATTCCACGAACAGGACCTACCTATTACAATAAAGAAAAGGGCTACTGTACCTGTCGGGGTCTCTGATGCCATCTTGATGGAGAGGGTGGCGAAATGATGGTCAGAAGGAAAAGTAAACACCTGAAAATGACAAAATTATCACTCGACAGCCATATTGAATTACGTCACTGAAAGCAAGGGGTGCAAGGTCACTGGGCTAAACCATTCATGATTAGGGGATTCCAAACCGGTTTCACTGTCGTCGTTGGGATGGCGGAGTAAAAGCTGACGTATAGCATGACAGGCGGGGCCTCCAAAAGACGTCCAAAAGTAAAATAGCAGAGATTGGCAAAATGGAGAGAATGATTTGGCAGAGGCGGACTAAATCAGTTCCCGGAAGGGCACAAACTCGGGCAAATTATTATTCTAATTCACCCAATATCAGGATTTCTATCAGCCTTCCAATAATCATGAGTCATCCTGCTGTTTGTACGGACACATGACGGAATACGTGCTTGGATTTCAAGCATGATTGCCATGATGAAAATCAAAGCTTGTCTACAGCTCTCTACATCGTGTTATATTTGTCTAAAGTGTCTAAGGATTTCTGCAAAGAGCACACCTTGCGCGTTCCACGGCCTTATACTGGTATCACAGACGACGTCGACGATGTCACAAAGTCGTGACGACGTCGACGGGAGCTTCATATAAGTTACGTCACTAGTCTCTACCAGACTGACTACGCTTCCAACACTTCCAGCGCTTACCGTACGCGGAATGTAACCTTACCATGACTCACTCTCCTGGACAATTAGTTCCTTTTTGAGGAATTTTAAGATCCCTTTAACCCGTAGGAAGGCCTGGTGGGGGCTAAGACGTCACCATGTGGGGCCGTCATGACCGGTACCAACTTTAATTTGCATTCGTCATAAAATCATATTAACGGGGAATAAAAAATAAAAAAAACTCGACTGTAACGGTGCGGAATGCGTTTTCTGCATTTACGATCTTTTGAGAGAATCAACAGATAGTGCCTGTCCTGTCAAGAAGGCAACATGGTACAAAACAAGCGCAATTAAGTTGCACATGCGTGAATCATGCGTGCCTGTCAAATATCGAAAGTCACAAGCCCAAGAAAAACAACTAGGATTGAATGATAACAGCAATCAAATCAAACCCGTCTGCTGGAGACCAAAGTAATGTTTGTTCATAAAACGAATAATGTTTGAATAATTCAAGCACGATAGCCATCATGGAGTGTTGTATCGGTGTATTTCTGCTGATGAGTCTGCCAAGAGTCGGTTGCCTCAAACCGCAGGTGTCGTGGCCGTAGATAACAAGTTGTCAGACGCATTGGTCGCGTGTGATACTTCAGAATCTTTCTCTTTCAACGTTGTCAGAAAAAAAAGAAAATTGTACAAATAACACAGTAGAACTTCCTTTCCATGCGCAGACCTCTGGGAACGGCGGCGTTTATTTGGGGGGGGGGGGGGGGGGGGGGGGGCGCTTATGTGCAGCTGTTGGAGAGGCGATCCTCCCTAAACCGGCATTAGAGAACCTTGGCCCGTGTAAAAAAAGTTGCGAATCAGCGCCCCCCCCCCCCCACTGGCTAATAAACATAGAGTAGGAAATGTGACTCTTGTACTATAGTACAACAAGACTAAATCTCAGGAGCTCATAGCGTCAAAATCTTCTAAGAGAGCACTGCAATTTGGATTCAATATAGTCTCGTAAGTCTGTTCTTACAAACATTCTAATTTAACGCCACTTCTTCAGTTTATACTACATTGGTATTCCCGTCACGTGTTCGGGTAATTTAACTTAGCCACAAAGTATTCAAAAACCAAAGCAATAAGAACGCTATTCAGGTACCGTACCTTTATCTTATAAGAAGATATTCCAATTGATTCAGCTGAAAACCCATTTAACAAAATGTGTAAGTAAGGCACATTTTCCTGAATGAAGCAAAAGTATCATGTTTCGCAAACGTTAATCAAACCCCATATATTGATATACTCAAATTCATTGCAATTATAGTTGAAATCCTTGTATTAACTTCTATGTATCTATAGTTGTGGAAGACATTAGAAAAGTTCTTGTACTTTTGTTTTCTAAACAAAGTGCTCTCTCTAAAGTATTAAATCTCGCGCGATCTTAAAAAGCAATGCTGACTAAGCTTCACGCCCAAACTTCAATCCGCACAATTTTGCTTTGAACACCGTCCGAGATTGGTCTGGTACGTGTTTACATGATGGCTGGGCTTTGTTGGGCGCTTTTCAGTCAATCTCATAGATTATTTTGTTTATCAAACGTGCTAAGCGCAAAAGCTTCATATACTGTCGGATAGGCACTGGCATGGCTATTTTGCAATCATCTCTCAAAGCTTAAAGACGCTTGCTACCAGCATGGTGGCAAACTGAGGTATTTTCTACTTGTTTTCATTTTTGCTTCCTCCACAGGGAGGGACAGGTAGTTTTCATCATCATCATCATCAGTACAGGTAAAGGATTAAACCATACAGTTAAAGATGTCAGACATTTGATTTTGCGCATTTTGTCTGGAGCAGAAAACGATGCCGGACCCCAAAAGGGCGGATATGGAGGGCAGAAAGAAGACGGGTGCTGGCGGCCATGGTGCTGATTCTGGCAAACGGTCTCGCTTCTTCAAGACTGGAGGTAGGTCTTACGTACACATTGAAAATATAACTTACACCCCAGTGCAACAAAATACCAAACAAACTCCGTGGCAAATTCTGGACAGAAAGCAATAAAATGATAAAAGTCCATATATTTTTTATTTATTTTGAAAACATAAAGTGAGCTGAAATTTGGTTCGTTTGTAGTACAACCGTATGCCTTTGTCACTAACGAATTGATTGTACCTATATGTGTCGGGTGGATTGTTTATTGATAGATAACGTTACTTGCAAACTAATGCCCGAAGCTAATTGCAAAGGGATACGCAGATACGATAACGCAAAAACTATACAAAAGGTCTAGTCTATAGCTCTATCTGATGTTTCTTCGTACATAACTGGTAGGTTTGACTTCTTCTTTGTCACTGTTTACTGAATCATCTAACTGTAACTGGTTAAGAAAATGAATAGTCCCACTTTTTGGTGATGAGCGGGATTTGTGACGTTCAAGTAGTAGTTTTGGGGAGGTTGCGGTAACCGTTTCCAGCCTTGTTCGGCCTCATAATCAGATGATATTAACAAATGAAATATACTTCATTTTCCAATGCATACATTAGCAATACTGCCAATAGCGTTTTATACAGTCCCTTTTCTAACTCTAGTGGATTCAATCTGGCACTTATGCTTACCTGACAAACATTTGGCCGCTTTTCGGCATTATGGTATAGATAGCTTTCCACTGCATACTCGATTTTAATATGCTTGTAAAATCCTACTTTACCATTGTATTAATAGACATATACAACACCAGCAAACAAGAGATACCACGATTTAAGCAGAAAGGCGTAAATGTTAAATGTTTAGCCTTTTAGGAGGGCTAGACAAAATAAATTTTCCAGGCCGTTTTCTGTTGATTGCCTCCTACAAGAAGTTTTTTCTATTCATTAGCTGAGTGGCTTCTATCCTGTGTGCGATGGTTATGCTGTTCCAAAGAGTTGGCGGATGGGTTTGTTGCACATTTGCGGATTTGCTTGTTTTGTACAAATTGTACAACTCAATGCACTAATGTATTTCAAAAAATTGCCAATGATTTTCGGTAGCTTTTGACTCAAGAAAGGGACGATTAGACCTTGAGTCACCTGACATCATGCTGATTACGATTGTTTGCAAACATGACGGAAGAATGACACCATGCCTTCATATTGAATAATGTGAATTTCACAATCACGAAATGAGGCTTAGGTAGTATTTCTTGATAAACGAGAAATTGCTTTAAGTATCTTGTGTTAATAATGACAGCTATATGCTCAGATAGAGACATGCATTGTAGGGTGTGAACTACGCAAGTTGTCATTTGTTTAATCAAGATTCATATTCAGATTTATAACAAGGAATGATACAATGATAATTTTTGAATCGTGATAAATATAATATACGTGGTCTATGTCTATTGCGAAATACAAATGACATGTTTTAGGCCATGGTCACAGCACGTCAATTTTATGGATGAAATCCACGCGCGCATTGATTTTTCCCTAATTTCTAAAAAGAAATAAGAAATTTTGTTCCCCTCTGGAAATGGTCAACATGACGAGAAAATAGCGACACTAGGCTATCACACTTGTGTCACTTTCTGCACTTGAATACAAAAGACTTATCGATACCATGTCTTGTCGCTTCAATTCTTAATAGTCTCTACTGGGTATTTTGGAATTTAGGCATCTTTTTCCCCGATCTTGTTTGTTTTTTGCCCTTTTACATTATATTTGGAGTTTGCAGGGGATGTCATCCATAAGATTTACCTGCCATTGCCTTAACAATTTTCATACTTGCGTACTTAGCACTTATTTCCATCCTGACTAGGAAAATCCCATGTCTTTTTTAGAGAAAGTTGACAGAATATTTCCTAGGCCGACCCAACTAATAAGGCTTTAACTTGTGTATCCAATATCAGAGAACGTACATTCAACATGTCATTAGGTAACGTTAGGTATTTCCATTTTACGACTGTATTCATTATCTTAAACTGTTAGGTTATTTCTATAAGCATATACACCTGTGTGTGTACACATGTGTGCGTGCGTGCATTTGTGTGCGTGTATATGTGTGTGTGTGTGTGTGTGTTTGTGTGTGAGTGTATGTTTGTGTTCTTGCATGCATATATATATATACATGTATATACATGTGAACGCACGCACACATACATGCAACGCGGGCACACACACACACACACACACACACACACATATATATATATATATATATATATATATATATATATATATATATATATATGTGCGTGTATGTATATATATATATGTGTGTGTGTGCGCGCGTTGCATGTATGTGTGCGTGCGTTCACGTGTGTGCGTGTATGTATGTATGTATATGTGTGTGTGTATGTTATAAGTATGTATGTACGCATGTGTGTGTGTATCTTGTATTCCGCAGAGAAGGTTGACTCTTTTTTCTCCCACACTTTTCTCGCTTGAAATACGATTCTTCCATGCCCATTATTGTTGGAATGGGCATAAAGATGTTGTATGTCACAGGAACGTCTTTCAGTGATTTTAAACTCATTTTCGTAATGCGTTTCTCCTTTAAACGACACGTTAGAGCACGCATTTAAAGGTGGGACGAGGATTCTGAATTCCCAGTTTTGTAGCCCTAATGAATGTTTACATTTTGTAAATTATATCTCAGGGCGTGTCGTCGGCATGTGGAATAAGGTGCAATCTAGCAGAGTTTGCTGGCTTTCACTGGTGAGTTGTGGCCTCCTGGCGATAGGATTGGCCCTGTTTATCACCGCTACAGTCATGTCAGCTCATCTCGTACCTGGACGGAAGGTGTGTACCATAAATCTCTATTTACAGAAACAAATTGTAGCAGTTGAGTAATAATAATAACCTTTATTGTACATTCATGCCCTATAACGGGCTAGCGCTAAGTACAGGCATATGGATACAAAATACTAGTACATGGTAACGTTCATATAATGACACTGACAGGATTTCTAATACTAATCTAAAACAATGGTTTTAAAAGTACTCTAATTCATAGGTTCGGCTTCTTCTCGTCTCTTTGTGATGTTAGAAATATAAGTTGAGATGGACTTGCTTAATATTCCATGGTCAAAACGCATAATAAAAATTAATCACACAATGTGACGTCCTCCACTAGGTAGGCTGTAGTGACTGCTAAATGTTGTTAACTTATTTGTAGGAGGCTAATGAACCTACGAACCACGGTGGTGCGGTGACGGCGGCCAACTTGAAGAAGTCAGACACTTCATGGTGGACCACACCCTACAAGGAAAACTCGGATTCGACTTTACCATTTGGAAACCCCAATGTAAACGCTTCGACCTTGCCAATTGCCGTCACATCTCAGTCAACCAAACGTACAGGTGAGCAATGCTCCCGTGGGCGTATGGATTATTGATCAATGATAGCTTTGATTTAAGTCAAATAGTATGGAAATGCCTGACGATGCCAGACATTGTGACATTCTATTTTGCTACAGACATAAACGGGTGCGTGGAGAAACCCTGTCAGCACGGGACCTGTGTGATCAAAGACTCCGGTTACAACTGCACCTGCCTTCCTGGATGGACTGGGCATAACTGCCAACAAGGTGACTTATGCCATCATTCAATCACCATCAATGTTTTCCGTCGTATAATTCTAAAAGACTGCCAACTGTGACTCACAATCTAATAGAAAAACAAGTCAGTTTCATTATTGAATTGTAATTATAATAAAATTCCTGACCCGTCGTCAATAGCTATTGCCTTACTTAGTTCAAATCTTTGATAACTATAAGCTGTCTTTATCTCACGTCAACTACATAATCTGTTTCTGTTATCAAACAGACATCAATGGGTGTGCCGAAAGACCCTGTCAACATGGAATCTGTGTGAACAAAGATGGCGGATACAAATGTACCTGCTCAGCCGGATGGATTGGACAAACGTGTCAGCAAGGTGAGGCAGTCAAGATTTTGAATGTTGACAGAAAAGTCGTTCTTTATTCTTGATCGCTTACATTATTTGAGTCTTTCATCATGTGTTATGAAAACATAGTTGAAATGTCCAACATAGGGTGCTGAAGCTAAATTGATTATTCATTTTCATCATAGACATTGATGAGTGTATCAGGAACCCATGTGAGCATGGACGCTGTGTGAACAAAGACGGCGGATACAAATGCACCTGCTCACCTGGATGGACTGGACAGAACTGTCAGCAAGGTGAGTTCATTTCGCGCGGCGGTCAAGCTTTTGAATGTGGACAGAAAATGTTCAACAGTCTTTCTTTATTGTTTATCACCATTAGATTGATTGAGAACACATAGTTGTAAGACTTCACATAGGGGAGCTAAAGCTAAATTGAAGATTTCTTTCCGTTGTCACGTTAGACATTAATGAGTGTACCAAAGGGCCATGTCAACATGGACGCTGCGTGAACAAAGATGGCGGATACAAATGCACCTGTTTACCCGGATGGACTGGACAAAACTGTCAGCGAGGTGAGGTCTGCGTGTGAAGATTAATCATATCTCACTACTTTACAAAAAAACATATTGTTTTTCTTTTTTGATACATCCTTTTCCAATCTTTCTTTCTTCCTAGATTGGTTGTGACCCGAAAGTTGAAATGTCAAGCATACGATTGTAGCTACGCTATTGCTAAACTGAGGATCTATCTTTGTTAACGTTATTCAGACATCAACGAGTGTACTAGAGACCCATGTAATCGCGGACGCTGTGTGAACAAAGATGGCGGATACAAATGCACCTGTTCACCTGGATGGACTGGACAGAACTGTCAGAAAGGTGAGTTCATTTCGAATTCGCGAGGCAGTCAAGATTTTGAATGCGGACAGAAAATGTTCAACAGTCATTCCAAGTTTCTTTTTTTTCAATTATTGGTTTGGCTGTTCCTGCTGACAAAGACAAGACAAGACAGTACATTGAAATTTGGACAGTAAAACAAGCTATAAAAATATTCTAAGTACACTGTACATGAAAAAAAAAACTTGTCTATAATGTCTATAATGGTATCTACATCGAAAGGTCAGGGCAGTACATATACACTATAAGTTTCTTTTTAATTCCTTTTAACGCCCTTAATTTTTCGAAGATTGGTTGAGAACATAGATGAAATTTTCAGCATAGGGGTACTGTGGCTGAGTTGAATATTGAATTTCGTTACACAGACATCAATGAGTGTGCCAAAAACCCATGTCAACATGGACGCTGTGCGAACAAAGATGGCGGATACAAATGCACCTGCTCACCTGGATGGACTGGGCAACATTGTCAGGATGGTGAGTTCCTTTCATGAAACCTTGTGGTGAACAAATGTGCTTAAGTCTGGCTTTCTAATTCACCCTCCCCCCTTTTTTTTGCGAACTGAAAGTTGAAATGTCAAGCATACGCTCGTAGATACGCTGTTGTTAAACTGAAGATTTATTTCTGTTATTTAGACATCAACGAGTGTACTAGAGACCCATGTAATCGCGGACGCTGTGTGAACAAAGATGGTGGATACGAATGCACCTGTTCACCTGGATGGACTGGACAGAACTGTCAGCAAGGTGAGCTCATTTCGTAAGGCAGTGAATATTTTGAATGCGGACAGAAAATGTCCAACAGTCTTTCTTTATTTTTTAGCAGTTGAATTATTTTATTCTTTCATCATTTGTTATGACAACATAGTTGAAATTTCCACCATATGGTGCAGCCAACTGGATGATTTATTTTCATTATATAGACATAGATGAGTGTATCAGGAACCCATGTGAACATGGACGCTGTGTGAACAAAGATGGCGGATACAAATGCACCTGCTTACCCGGATGGACTGGAAAACATTGTCAGGATGGTGAGTTCCTTTCATGAAACCGTGTGGAGAACAAATATAATGTACTTAAGTCTGGCTTTACTTAAGTACTAATTTATCACTCTTTTTGTTTTTTTGAAGATTGGTTGCGAACCGAAAGTTGAAATATCAAGCATACTATCGTAGATACGCTTTTGCTAAACTGACGATGTATTATTGTCATTTAGACATCGACGAGTGTACCAGAGACCTATGTCCACATGGACGCTGTGTGAACAAAGATGGCGGATACAAATGTACCTGCTCACCTGGATGGATTGGGCAACATTGTCAGCAAGGTGAGCTAATTTCGCGAGGCAGTCAACATTTTTGATGCGGACAGAAAATATCTCAGTCTTTCTTTATTCTTTAGCACGTGAATTATTTGATTATTTCATCATTTGGTATAAGAACATGGTTGAAATGTCCAACATAGGAGTGCTGAAGGTGAAATATGATGATTTGTGTTCATCATATAGACATTGATGAGTGTACCAGAAACCCATGCGAACATGGACGCTGTGTGAACAAAGATGGCGGATACAAATGTACCTGCTCACCCGGATGGACTGGACAGAACTGTCGGCAAGGTGAGTCCCTGTAATCTCCTACAGTAATTGTAATGCTGTTACGACAATTTTTCCTGCTTTCTTTCTTTCCTCTCTAATCGACTTCGAATGATGAATGATGACAACCTGTCCAGACTCCCACCTTGGTAGAAACTCTGGCTCCGTAATCATGCTGGGAAACAAGGTCAATCTTTTCAGATTCACGGAACACATATTCCTTTAAGAATACTTTAACCGGTCTTTAATGACAGTCCATTCGTTCTTGTTTGTTTGTTACAGGCCGACCCTGTAAGAGTGGATGGAGGAAATACAACGACCACTGCTACAAGTTGATGAAAGGAAAGGTCATCTGGTCTGTAGCAAACTCACAATGCAAAAGACACGGTGCAAACCTTGCTTCTATCACAAGCCATGGAGAGAATGACTTCGTCACAAAGCTGATATTTAATGGTGGGTTATGTACGTCTCCTCATCAATAGTGATGGGACCCGGTGTCTATTTGGGCTGACATTAGCTCTTAGTGTGAAATCTGAGTATGTTCCGTTTCTTTCACTGATAGAAATCATCATGAAATACGAAAGACACTTGTGCAGCTTGTTCTTCACGCGCAGAACCGTATGTTGTTACGCCTTTAGGCGGTTTATTGGTCATGCGAACAAACAAAAGCTACTTCTATCTACTGTCTTCACATTGGCATGCAAAAAAAAAGACAAAACGAATTCATGACATATATGGCGTGGTGGTGAAGCACAGACGAATCATGTATGTATACATCAATGAAAGAAATCTCACTATTTGAATGTTGAAATTAAGTATCAAACTTTATCAAAATTTCATTTATACTGTATTTTCAGAGGAGTTCATCAACTTAACGAAAGAATCATCAAGAGACAGTCAAAAGAAATTATAAATCAACACATTCAGAAAAGAATTGATCCAGCTAAAATTATGCAAACATCGTCCATAAATAGCTTTTCATCCTGTACCTACTATGATGTTTGGTTGATCCCCAGAGTGATCACGCTTTGATATGTGGTCATAGTATGTTTTTGAGTAAGGAGAATATATGATGCTTGTGAATGTAATGGTAATCTGACGAGTGTTCACTACGTATTTTCCTTAGAAACATTGTTCATTGGCCTACCAGGCAGCATACTCTCATACAACATGCTCTCCTTGGTTGCTTGCAATTGCCCCTCACGTTGTTTCCATAATCGGGCATTAGAACATGTCTGACTGATATCCTAGTCCCAAGAACCTCTCCTTCCATTACAGCTCCTGTAGGGGACCAGCCAGTTGTCTGGTTTGGACTAAACTGGGGGGACGGACAATGGGAGTGGACAGACAGATCCCGCCTTGTCTATACGAACTGGGCTCCACATGAACCCAACAGCAAAGCCCTGCTCTCTCTATGGCCAGCGTGTGCCGCTATATCCTCAACGGTATTCTGGTTTTTGTTACTTAACAATTCTCTCAGCCATTTCCATAGACTTATGGCTGGTGGTGTAAAACCTTGTCTAGGGATATAAATAATACTATGATATTTTTGTAGATGATTAGGTTTCAGGTTTAGGAAAGATAGAATTTAACATATATAACATATGTATCAATGATACTATCATGCCATGTTACATTCTCTGTATAGATATACAAATGGACGAACTGTTTTGCCAGGCTCGAACCTTTCCAAACACGGGGTGGACATGGAGTTTACTCCCATTTTTACTGGAATATAGACCTTGATTTACTCAGATAATCATGATACTCAGCAATGGCATTGTAGAAAGCGACTGCAATAAGACAGTGATGGTTACCTGTATAACCTTTGGTGTATATATCGTTTTTTTAAAACAGACTGGCCATCAGTGGATGCCATTCGGAGCGTTCAGGAACAGAGGAGAGTGGACGGACCAACGATGTGCCGGTTACTATCCCTACATCTGCAAGGGTCGAAACTATGGGTAACCCAATTTTGATTCAGTGATTAAAATCCCGGCTTGTATCCCCAAATAAGAAAGGAAACGGGATTGGACCAAATGTTAACGGATGCCACTCTGCATATTTCAAAAGATACATTGTGTAACATAGACCACTGTCAGGTCCGAGATATGGGATGACATTTGCCAATGTCGTTGTGGACAATGAGTTGTAATGGTGTAGTAGCGCATAGACATTAATTGCACGGAAAGTGGGGAGCTAAATTTGTGATAGTTTTCTTCCTCCACATGCATTTTGTAGCAGCATAGTCCAATTACATCTCCTATGCGATGGGGGAAGAATTCGTTTTGACTTAGCAAAACAGAGTTATCATATTGCACCCTCTGTATTTAATTCTTAAGACAGTTTTATAAGGAATTACAGAAGGTTTACATACCTGCTTGTCATCTCAAAGCCTGTCATTGCATTGCAATTGGCAGATTCAAATGTAGTCAGATTCATGTAAAAAGCAGCACCTTTAACTGTTGACAAAATGATGACTTATCTATTAAGTGGCACAAGAGCCTTGTTATGTAATAACATGGGTATATCTGACAAAAGTAGTAATAGCTGTTACTTGAAGTAAACGCTAAAATAGTATTTGTGTTCATCATATCAGAACTTGTAGTCGTTATTAGGAGCAACAAATGAAATAAATGTAGCACGACGCCCTGAAGGAAATATTGCATTCGTGTGTATATATAAGAGCGTTTGATTAATGAAACAAACTGTCACTAGTCCATGAAATGTAACAATTCGAAATGTGCTCAATGAGGTCTGTCAGCAATGTTGTATCTGTAATGATCATCATCACTTACTGCAATGGTATGGTTTGTTGAAACAACATCGCAGCATGCATGAGATTCCAACCGTCAGACTTACAACGACAAGATTAGGAAAGTGCTGTATATGTATAGTAAATGTAATAGATTGTTGCCATATACTTTTAGTGGCGTCATTAGCAGGAATAAGTACCAACATGTACCTACAAGTACCTACATGTTGAAACTGTGGAATTGTTTTAAACAGACGGAAAACTATATCTATATGGACAAAGTATTTACTGGAGAAGACATGAGTACATAGCCAACATGCGCGTTTGTCTTTTGTTCTCGCTTCAAAGTGCCACTAGGCTTTACATAGTTGTGTTCTTATCTTAAGAACCTCTGTGCTGAAAACGCCTTAATTTAGCGGTTAAACAAGCCCACAGATATGAAAATACACAACCATTAATGTCCGTAATTCTGAAAGCAAGTTGTAAAAATTGGATAATTCAAAATAGTCTCGTTGTCAGGGGCGTTAGTCGGGAGGGTCGCTAGGAGCGCGATTATAGCCAGGCTAAACCATGCCACACCAAGTACATGTTATGGATGGCATCAGCGTACGCTCAGTTTTCAGAAAAAATACAAGCAATCGTGATCCATTTCAAAGATAGCATAGGTAGAGCTTTGCGACACGCTAAAAAGCATAAGGTCGCTTTGCTAAAGTTATTGTTTGCACATTAAAATGTGAGTTTAAAGAATATTCAATCATATCAATTTCAGAAGTGTTCTCAAAAGCAATACATGTATGTTTGAAGCCAGTGCGAAAGTCTCTTTCTCTCGAGGGGCTCAGAGACCCTTTGCACATTTTAGTATCATGCTTAGAAGATATTCATTTACCCTCGTTGAAAATATCATTGCCAGGGATGTCAACTCGACTGACCGTGGTGTTCACCACGCTCCAAAGGTATGGCGCATGGAAGTGATATTTCAAGGGTCTATGCCAAAGGTGATATCTTAATTTTTGCATTTTCAAAAATGATTTTGCTGTCAGTGGTGACGGGTGGACATAGTAAAGAGGTGGTACCTTGGAACACGCCCCCACAATATTCAAACATGTGACACTGTAAATATAACAAGTCAATAACCTGCAGAAGGTCATGCGACCATAGGGCATGCAGGTCTCACGCAGTCTGAGGGGGACCCACTTTTCATTCACCGTGTCCAACTTTACATTGAACTTGAGACCAGCTGAATCCTAGTCAGTTGTCACTAACATAAATGGAATCGTCATGGTATGAAATTAACAATGGGACGTTTCAATCTGCATGTGTTCGTAAATATTTACACATCAATCAATTATTAAATGTAGTTTGTCTCGGACATTTCGTGGGGAGTATCAGCAAAGGAGAGAACAGCGTCTGAAATTCCACACCTGAGCGTGTTTTTGTTCTACAGTACGGCAGGTCACGTGTCTACTAATGGCGGACTTCCTTCTCCTGACTCAGGTCCTGCTGTACGTCGCTGCCGTGGTGGGCGGCCTCGCCGTGGCAGTGACAGTAGGTCTCACAGCCGGCAACTTTCATGGCTGCTGTATCCTGTACGCGCCCATTGTGGAGGACACGGCGTCCCCAACGTATCAGTGGCTGATCAAATGCAGCTCAAACTCCAACTGCCACTTCCCGATCGGGGTGGGGGTAGCTGCCGTGGTGTACGGAGTGATATACGGCGGGTACTGCGCCTACACGCTCATCAGTCGGACTCGCAATGGGTAAGTAAGTTAAGTCAGTTGCAGAATGATGGTATCTATATTTACGTTTCACTGTGTAGGTTTGACATATATAAAGCTGAAAAGTGATCCTATGTGACAAGGAGATGAAACATATCTAATATTGAAGAACATTTATCACATTGAAACTGAGTGATATCTATGGTGGTGTCCTCGTTCGCCTACTCACTAGTGCAAGAGGCCAGAAAGTCCAGGTCTTTCTGGCCACAGACATATGCCTCAGTCGATCGAACAAGAAATGATGCTGCATCGCGAACTGTTTTGAGGTCTTTTGATACTATTATGCAACTACACGTAAATGGGTAGAGGTATGATGCTTTAAGACATATAACGTCACCTCCGTTTTGGCGATCCCACAGGAAGGACATGGTGGTCCTGCCGTCGCTGCTGCTGAACGGTGTCCTCAGCCTCCTGACGCTGGTGTGCGGCGCCATGGTGTCGGTGGGCTATAACAACTTCTGCGCACAGGTCAAGGACGTCATCTTGTAAGTACGAATACTAAACCCTGCACTGGCACACATTTCAAGTTGCTCATCATGGGGTATCCCAAAGTTACCTTGTTCTTCAGTTAAATGCCGTGATTATATCTCCACATTTGGTCTTTTAGTCAATAAACCCTTGGTATCAAGCTATATTAATCAACTCGGACAATAAAGCCAACTGATCAGTGATGGAGGGGAAAGGGCGACATTTACCCCCATTGACGACCTGCAGCTAGATATACTTTATAACCAACAGTAACAGCAAGAGAAACGATTGTTTGTACTTCTAACTTTCACGAGTGTGCACTGAGCATAAACATGATCAAGGTTTCACCAGGCACACTTTCATTGCTGTTGTCCTACTTGACACGACTCAAATTCTCTGTTTTACTCTTGTTAATTTTCTCTGTTCCTAGTTACGGGTACGAGTATGGAACCTGCAGCCGCTACCAGAGCTCAGCTGGGTACAAGAAGGGTGACAACGACGGCATGCCGTTCGACACCTTCATGACAGCGGCGCAGATCTCCCTGTGGGCGCTGTTCGGGGTGTGGGCGGTGCTGACCGGGCTCACCATTCTGCGCATGAGGCTGAACTCCCGGGAGGGCAGACCTGCAACCCTTCCCAAGTTGCCTTGGAAGAGGTCTGGCAATGATGAGATGACGTCACCAGTAATCTAGGCAACCTTCGTAGTCAGTGGTCTCACGCTGTGTCTCGGCTCACCCCTTAAATTCAGTTTTTGTGAGCGAGAATCTCTCAGAATCACTCAGAGCACTAATGCTAATCTCATCGATACAAATAAATTATATACATTTGTACTATATATGATATTTTGATTAAAAAGACATAACGCAATAAACCCTTGCACCATTGTACAAGCATGTACATATTTTCCAACATGGAGAGGCTGATGACGCCAACATGAGATTGTTTTCTTGTACTTATATATGTAAGTAGTATGACATCCTTTCGATGCTTTCATACAAGATGAATGTGCTGAATGTAACCAGTAGCCGCCCAGAACGTATATGATGGAAGTTCGATCAACGTTGCATCAGCTAGGAAAATGGGCGTTGCATATGATTTCTCTTTGGACACACATACATGGAACATATATACCGGATATTTTCCTTATATACGTAAACATGACCTTATATGCTTGAGTTCTAGTGACATGATATTACGTTCTGGGAACGTGCTAATGTAACTATGCTTCTTAAGCATGACATGTTCGAGAATTCAAGAGGGGAAAGCAAGAGCATCCCAACAAACGTTATGTTGTATTAATGATATCATCATGGGGTTGGTATGTAAATCTTTCTCAATATCATGGAAGAGTGTCTTCAAATTTCAAAATAAATGAATATCCTGCAAGCGCTGGGTTGATTGTTTTAGTTCTAAACAAAAGTTTGTTCATGCTTTGCTTTGTTTTTCGTATTTCTGAATAGCGGTAACAACGCTGGTCTGTCAAAGTGATACAGAATAACTTTCCCTATATTTGGTCTTGCCAGGGCCTGTTCTGGCAAGCGTGGTTTGTAACAATGGTAAAGGGGGTGGTTTTCGTCTTTCGTCAGTTTAGATTGTCGTTGCGTGGAACGCCAAGTTCTTTTAATGACCAATCCTGTAGTGCTTGCTGAAGTGTCTGGTTGCCCCTGTGTTTACGTTACAGCGTTTGTTACACCATGAATTAACGAAGACCAAAATTGAATCCGGCTCTCTACTCGAACTGAACAGAACCTCGCGCATACACGTATAACACTTTGGTGCGAGAAACTAATCTCCAAGCAGATCTCCACGGTGCACTACGGTGCTGGCTGGAGCTTCTCTGGCTGACTGGAGCTTCTCTGGCTATCTAATATGATTTTTTTGCACCTTGGAGATCTGCTTGGAGATCAGCGAGAAACTATACATTGCTGGCTAAGATAAGGGATACGTAATGTTGAATGCCCTCTCAGAAACATATATATCTCGAGTATTCCATTATTGGAGGAAATATGACTCTCTGCGTACGTACGACCATGGCACCAACCCATTATTCGAGAAGAATGACGCATATCCAGTGACCCGTGAAGGTCTTGACGCTACACTTCAGCGGGTGTACTCCAGTGGACTTTCCACAACACTCCGGCCAACATTTCCTCCCAGACAGACGCTCGACATCGGTGAGATGTCCATCATTAAGTCCCCACTCCCCGAAGTCGCCATCCCTGACGACATAGCCCTGGTGGATTATCTCACGGCAGACTTCGACGCCTACGGAGACAAGGTCGCGTTGGTAAGTCGGTAATCAACTTCTGCAGGGTAACATAAGGAAGGCGGAACGACCGAAGACCGAGTCAAGGCAGTCAAGGAATGTGTACTGGAGAACTAGACTTGGATCGTCCCCACCAGACTCCTTTGCTTGCTAAAAGAAAAAAGAAGAGATTGATCAAACGTATGATAATGGCAAATCATTCACCCTACTTCTGTAATGTATTCTGTCGATGACGACACGAAAATAAGCTGTAAGCTTGGGTCTGTCAATCTAATTCTGCTATGTATTAGCAAGCAAAGAACCCTGGTGGAGACGAAAACTTTTATAAAGAAGTCAGTATTTCTTTCCTTCCGCGGATGATTAGGCACCCATTTTGTTTTGCTAATCGGAGCCCTGTACCGGGGCCTAAAATTAAGTTACTCTCTGCAGAAGTAGGTAAACTAAGAACGGACCGTGTTTGCGGTATTTAAAAAATCATAACATAGTTTTCTTACAATCAGGATCCATTTGTCAGAATTGTATAGTTATCTGAATAAAAACGGCCGGGAAAATAAAGGGACAACGGTTTGTGTTTTAAATTTTCATATGAAGTGGTTGTTGACCTCGATGCGGACAATGCCAAATGGTTCGTGTT
Source organism: Branchiostoma lanceolatum (assembly GCF_035083965.1). Taxonomy (NCBI): domain Eukaryota; kingdom Metazoa; phylum Chordata; class Leptocardii; order Amphioxiformes; family Branchiostomatidae; genus Branchiostoma; species Branchiostoma lanceolatum. The sequence continues at coordinate 20,844,718 of NC_089725.1, read as the reverse complement.
AAAACAACTGCCGACTTCGTCCCGACAGTCATAGCTAATAAGAGTCCCCAATGCGGATAAGACAGCGCTGTTGGTAGGTTTAACGTATGTCTGTATTCCAGATGACGAAAGAGGAAAACTGTCTCGGATCGTCATCATAACTGTAACTACTACATTAGGACTTAGGCACAAAGCGCATTTTGTGAAACCCAATATCTTTCACCAGACACAGGCACTTTCCTGTAATAACATGTGAACAAAAGCCTACCTCTTGATGAATGTTAGTACGTACACAAGTTAGTGCTGGCAAAGCGCGGGTCAGCTTTCAAAACAACTACAGGGAAGTGTGACAGGTGCATACAAATCAGCACGCTATGAAGTGACGTATATGGACTTGAAGAAATGTAGCGTATCCTTGGCATTTGAGGCGGGTATTTTTGATAACAAGAGGGGTAATTCTACGCAATGTTGATAAGTAGGGGCATCTGTGAACAATTTTGATAAGTAGAGGCCATAGGATGACGAGACATTGCGTGTATGCGTATGCTTGAATGTATGTGCATCCGCGAATGACTAGAGCGCAGTCTCCGGGATTCTGCATTCCAATACATTGTCTTTTAACGTTACATCTTTTCGTTTTTGGGCCCGCCTTTGGAACTGTTGAATTCACAGGTTGAAGATTACATTAAGCGAGCTATGTTTGTTTGTTTCAGAGCTCCAGCTAGCCCATCGCCTTACAACAGGCTCGTTGTCTGATTACTCTGATAATCTGATTGTATTACATTGCTTCATTTCTCCAGGTTGACGGCCCCACGGAAAGATCTTACACGTTCTCTCAGCTGAAGGTTCTGTTCCGCGTGTGCGGTAGCGCCCTCACGCGACTGGGGTTCAAACAGCATGACGTGTTTGCCATCTACAGCCCCAACCTGCCGGAGTTTGCCATCATTTTCTTCGGAGTCATCGGGATCGGAGGCACCGTGACGACGGTCAATCCTCTGTACACTGCAGGTGAGTCTGTAGGAACCGCTTTTCACATGCGAAGTCCTGCACAAACTATGGTTTCCTTTGTCACGATAGTATTAATGGAAACGCACTTAAATAACCCGCCATTGCTAGGAGGCAAAATAAACTTTCCGCTTAGGGGAATACGCTTCCCCTTCAAACAAATGGGGCAATAGACATAAGTGGATGGTTTTTGCTACACAATCACTGGAATCAATCATGCTTCAGTGCCGTTCTAAGCATAGGGAGTTGGAAAATATACAGTTCCTCTTCAAAGAGGCAGAAACTAAAATGAAATAATTGAAATATAACTGACTTAATTGGACCATGAAGATTCTTGGCAACATAATGTCTCCATGAACGAAACATTACATGACCCTTACATTATTTTGCAATGACCAGGTTGACGAAATGAAAGAAGGCGCGCCAGTCTGAATCCTTTATGGAGTTGAACGTCACAAATGTAATGTAAACGAGGACTTCGAAAATACACAATCTAAACTAAAGACCACCCTTCTGTCCCTCCAGATGAGCTTGCCCACCAGCTACAGCAGTCCGGGGCCTCCTACGTCATCACCATCCCCATGTTTGCTGACAAGGCAAAACAGGCCATGGACAAGTGCGAGAAGATCAAGGTCGGGCATCATCACGGTTGTAATGTCACTAACACGACAAACGCTGAGATCTGTATTTTACTTCAGGACCTGTCATGACTACTAAAACTTGCTTAAACTATAACCAATTCAGCTGGCCAATTCTTGTTCGTAATGCCACGTGACCTGAGTGTTTGGTCATTCTAACCTGATGAATGCTTAAGTTTGGACAGATGTTAATTCTTTGTATTTGAGCGCAGTTCAGCTTTTCACTGAATGCAGAATGACAGAATGGGCTGTTGCTTTTCAGGACTTGTACGTGTTCGGCGAGGCGGAGGGCTGCACGCCTTTCTCCAGCCTCCTGCGGGACGACGGCTCGGCCTTCCCGGCGGACGTGCAGATCAACCCGCGGGAGGACGTGGCGGTGTTACCGTACTCCAGCGGCACCACGGGGCTGCCCAAGGGCGTCATGCTCACACACTACAACATCATAGCTAACCTGCAACAAATGAGGTAACTAGAACATATTCCTTACAGAGAGTCTCAAATTGCTTGTAGTGATCGAAAGATCCACTAGTCATAGCTCTTCTAGAAAATTGGACCTGATTTACACTTGACTACATTTTTATATTCCCATTCTGAACCGAAAAGGCCTGAGAAGAGTCTGGCTCTGGACCCCAACACGGACGTCCTGATCGCGCTGCTGCCGTTATTCCACATCTATGGCATGGTCGCCATCTTGGCTATCGGACTGGTCCAGGGGGTGAAGGTCGTGTGTCTGCCTAAATTCGACCAAGAGCTGTTCCTAAAATGCGTCCAGGACCATAAGGTGATATAACCCTCCCTGCATTGCATACCCCATCTAACTGGAGAGAACATAATGAAAATGTCGCACGCATTCTTTACCAAGAAAGTTGTATAAGACCCACATTGTTTCTATCATAATCAAAGCACGGCAAATCTATTTCGCCATCAACGCGACCAAAGTTGCAGTTGCGTAGTCTCTACCAGACTCCATAGGATGGTGGAAAAATAGAGACTGACCAGAGGAGTTAGCCTTCCATAGGAGTACAGTTTGCAACCTATGGCCGGCTAACTTTTCCAGCAGTCTATTGAGTCTGGTAGAGACTAGCATTTGCAAGCATTTCTCTTCTTAAAGCCACATTGTGTAGTCAATTCTCCGTATATACAGGTGACTCGCGTGTCTTGTGTGCCTCCTGTCGTCCTGTTCCTGGCCAAACACCCGCTGGTGGACAAGTACGACTTCTCTCACGTGAAGGAGCTGGTGAACGGCGCCGCGCCGCTCGGCAGGGAGCTCGCACAGGCAGTCGTCACCCGGCTGAAGCACCCCACCATCCGCCAAGGTACTACAGCTCAATCAGCATGGAACTCAGCATCTTGACGTCGACTTTACTCTGTGCAATTTTTCATCGCATCTTGATATGTTTTATTCTCTTGGGTGTCTTGTTCTTCTTAGGGTTTGGGATGACGGAGGCCAGTCCGGTCACCCACATTGTTATGGAGGGAGAGGACCTGCCAGGCTCGATCGGACAGCCTTTGCCCAATACTGAATGCAAGGTAGGCTTTCTGGTTGTGACTAAAAGAGAATTGTCATTGGGTGAGAAATTTCTACTCCTACTTTAACATCTCATATGGAGAGTAAAAACGTGGTTGTCTGGTGAATCTTTGGGTCCGGTACATCACAAATTCATAACGAAAAACGTCAGGCTTACTGTAATGTTAGAATGGTAAGATAGTCATCTTAACTGGACCAAGGGTACCCGGTTGTTTCAGATCGTGGACGTAGAGTCGGGAAAGCTGCTGGGCGAGGGTGAAGACGGTGAGCTGTGTGTGCGGGGTCCTCAGGTGATGAAGGGTTATCTGAACAACCCGGAGGCCACGGCCAACACCATCAAGGACGGCTGGCTACACACAGGTGGGTGGTGACGTGGGGTATAGTCCATGTCAAACTTCAATTTTGTCAAGAAGAGCATTATAAAAGCAGCGTTTTCTCCTACGACTTACGACAGTGCTAATATCCAGCAGATGCACAGTCGAGGTCGTCCAATAGCTTGGCGTAATCAAGCCTGTTTGTAGCCCACAGTGTTGCTTTCCACATCTACCTAACTTTCGTGAAAAATGCACAGGTGATAATATGTTCTAGTTTACACAGGCACTTGAACTGTAGCACCAAGATTCTTCCTGAGGATGCTGTCATCCATCATGGGTTTCTTTTTTGTTCTCCAGGCGACATCGGTCATTTCGACGGCACCGGGAATTTCTATATAGTAGACCGTCTTAAGGAACTCATCAAGTACAAGGGATACCAGGTGAGCACCCCGAGAACTGTCTCCTGGAATCTGTAGGCTATTATTCTGTGAAGCGATCAGATTTACCCAATACATTAGACTTACCCAATACATTATAATTTCAAAGCATGACATTAAAAGCACGACGGAACAAAAAGTACTTTCCAGCACGTTGGTAGTTCTCTCATGTTATTGATGTAACGGATATAAGGGAGGAAAGTTTAAGATTGTGTGAAAGAAAGGGGAGATATTGGACATCTCGTTTCTTCCTTATTTCTCCATCCCGTGACTCTTGTGGTTGGTGAGTAGCTGTGTGCTCTAAGTGCCGCAATGTCGCTGGGGAAACCTTACTCCGAGTCATCAAAAAAGGCAGACACACCAGTCAGCCTTCAGAAAGTCATGTCTTCATGTTGACCCTCAGGTTCCCCCAGCTGAGCTGGAGGCGCTGCTGCTGTCCCACCCGGACCTGCAGGACGCAGCGGTGGTCGGGGTGCCGGACCAGGAGGCCGGCGAGCTGCCCAAGGCGTACGTGGTGAAGAAGGCTGACTCACAGGTCACAGGGGATCAGGTCATGGACTACATCGCAGGTGAGGACTGTTATTGATATTTATATTTATAGGAAAGTCTTTCAGTGTAGCCTGACTAGATCGCGCTCCTAGCGGCCGGCCCGACGGATACCGCCCCCTAGAGGGGGGAGGGGGTCATCAACCCCAGCCAGCGAGAGCTTGTGTAGACATAGGCTACTTTCAATGGACCTTCGAAATTGTTATGTTGCCTACCCTACCCTACCCACTTTCTTCTCTCTTAATACCTGTGCTTCATGTCAAGACAGCGTTGAAGATGGATATAATTTCTAATGACATGTCCCGCCTATACTGTAGATAAACGAAACGGAGAATGAATACGGTCACATGTAGATCGAGCACACGCATACCAAAGACAAGCAGACATTTTCAATCTTTATGTCATGTCCCGACTCCATATCAAGCACGTACTTTGGCTAATACATTTTAGCGCTTTAGAAAAGAGAGACTGTATCATAATCGATAGAAACGTTTAATCAACACAAAATATGCCATTCCGTCAATATTATCATAGTTGTAGTTTTTAGAATGAATAGACGAGTATCAGTATAGACGAGTATCATTTGTGTTGATTGCCATACATTTGCACCATGTACAACTGTCCAACAATAAAGTTCATTCATTCACTTACATGCTTCTCCTTGGTAAACGTAGAATCTCAACCGAGCACTCATAACACCTTGAACATTTGGGTACCTCAGTCGTGTAAACAAATAAATCATGGGAATCGGTGTCAAAATACCACGTTACAATTCTAAAGAAACAGGAACAAAATAAGAGACTAAGTCTTCTCTTTTCCACAGGCAAAGTTGCTCCGTACAAGAAGCTCCGGTTCGTGGAGTTCACGGACCAGATCCCGAAGTCGGCCAGCGGGAAGATCCTCCGTAAGGTGCTGAAGGAGAAGGAGGTCGAGCGGCAGAAAGAAAAGTGACTCTTCGTCTTGTTGCAGAGACGTGCTTCAACTATGCTTGTTCAGCTTGTTCTTACTGTAAACATCGCGTGAACAGATGAAATATGTTACTCCGTAACGTTAACGTTTGTTGTAGAATATGGGGTAGCGAAACATTCAATGGAAACCAACCAGTAAGGTCTCCCTCTCCAATAAGGTAGATGACTCTGTAGTTACTAGTGTTGTTGATAGGCAGCTTGCATCACCATGTGTTATGTAAGCAAGGTAAACCAGCTGCCGTGACAAGGTTCAAGGGCCGCTCGCTCTTATCTCATCTTGTGCTTGTGTGAATGGAAACGTTGTCTAAAATACAACGTTAACCCACTGTTCCTTACAGTCTAGATGGAAATTCTATACCGTATAAGAGATACATTGTTGTGTGTTTACATGAAACGTTACATGTTACTGCCTTTTCTCTGTTTTATTGATCTGTTTTATGCCGCCGTTCAAAAGTGGCCTACCGTATCATAGATTACACAAATTAAAGAAGACATCACAATGCGTACATAACTAATTTTATCTTCTTGATAATGGCGAAGATTTAGACTGCACGCAGAACGCACAGGTATGTCCCCGATTACTTGGAATGACCCCGCCCCATTCAGGTGCAGAATAACGCGTGTGCAGTGACCCCAGACCAAGTCCCCCGCACACCTCACGTAAAAGCCACAGCTGCCAGCGTGTCACGCAGGTCTATCCAGTAGTCAGCAGCAGCTCCTAGTAAGGATCTCTCTCCAGCCGACTTACTCGCTGTCCCGACCATGTCGATCATCAAGAGCCCTCACCCTGAAATCGCCATTCCTGACGACGTATCGGTTGTGGACCACGTCACCAGAGACTTCGACACGTACGGGGACCGGGTTGCGCTGGTGAGTTTAGTGTTTACTCTGAAATAGATACGGTAGGTGCCCTGGATAATTCATGCCCTTAGTGGGCTACCGAATCTAATCTGGCCTATTTAACTGAAGAGATCTTTCAATAAGATCAAAATGTATCAAAATGTGTTAAATGTTTCTTGATGGCTCAGATCATACTGTGTAAGATCACACAATAACTAGGATTCGGCGTTCACTGAATGACTGGTAATTATATCCTTGAGACTATTCGCACATGACCCAAACGGAGGACGTCCTCAGTATAACCTCTTTAGGTAAGACCCGAGGTGTAAACACACAGTTGACTCTTAAGCTGCGATTCGAAATTATATGATTTACCCCCGAAGTTTACTTGGCCAAATCAATGACTGATCTCCCATGTTTTGACAGCCACTGCCCAAACGCAGACGAGTATTAATCAAATGCTTGAGCTCATTTGACGGTATTCACGTAAATGGGCACATAGTTGCCGAGCAGGTTTTGCATAGACAAAGGGATTCAAAACACACCCAGAACTCTGGTTATAGGATAACAATCGAAGGCAGATGGCTCGGAATGTACGAGTCATTTCTTTGCGAAAGACGAGTCGCCGCCGCCGCGTAACTGATTCTGGACAGGGTCGCATGCGCACCACGACCTTGGAATTCCGCTCAAACTGTAATGACTCCATTATGCTGAAGGACATGTCTCGTGTAATTGCTTTGAAAAGAACCTCTCCAAAAGAACTAAAAGAAATGGCTGGTCAGAACATCAAGGTATCAAAGAAAAATCACTGCAAAGGTAGCAAGGAATTCTATGAATAAGTAATTCTTTGCCTTTGCAGTTACAGGATACATGTGATATGTCACGGCAAAACACCCTTGCGCTGCTGGTTTCTGTTATCGGTGTAAATAAGACAGCGGTGACAGAAATACCGAGGATTCCAACGGTTGTGAATGTCTGAAACTTACCGTGTGTCAAGTCAGGCTGGGTCAAGACTAGACCATGAGCTGTAACACACTTTGGTGGCAGGGCGGTCAGTAACATATCCACCTTTCTCCCGGCTTTTTGAAATTTGACTTCAGTCGATCATATCTCTGCTGTTCCTTTATCAATTTCAAACTCAATTGCTTAAACCTCCTATAAGAACGAAAATGATCAGTCCCAAAGTCTTTAGCTGGAATGGAAGTAATTCGAGCTGCAGCAGATAGAACGCCCCGAGTCACGTCACGTCAAAACTAGCACTTGCCTTAATGGTAGACTCCAGTCGCAGATGATTGTAGAACATCTGACACGGATCAAAACACAGGACGGAAAGCATGGCATACGTGATACTTACGCTGTGGAAGGCAATAAAAGCCAGGCTGTTTTAGACTTCGGAATCCGGATTTAAGGTCGTAGCTGGGATGGAGAGTTCAGTTCAAGGCAAACGCAAGAAGTCCCTACAAACATGGCGGCACGTTCAGTCGGTTGATACTAAAGTTTCGATTATTGGCTTGTCCGTTTGTTATATGACGAAATACATTCTATACCCAGGTAAATCATGCGCATTTCCATTCTCTTTTGTCAGATCGACGGGCCCACTGGACGATCGTACACGTTCTCTCAGCTGAAGAAACTAATCCGTGTGTGCGGCAGCGCCCTCACGCGGCTAGGCTTCAAACAGCATGACGTGTTCGCCATCTACAGCCCCAACCTGCCGGAGTTTGCCATCATTTTCTTCGGAGTCATCGGGATTGGAGGCACCGTGACGACGGTCAACCCTCTGTACACTGCAGGTGAGTCACTTGTAAAACTTTGTTCTTAAGCAACTATGGCTGTGTGTTCTTCGCAAACATTCTCAATCATTGTACACGTATATCTGCTATTGGTGGGCTTGACGCCGGTAAAGGGACTTTAGTTTCAATGATTGTTTCTCCCCGTCCGGATATGGACTGTTGTACTGTACTGTATCTGATCATCCAGATGAGCTCGCACATCAGCTGGAGATGTCCGGCGCGTCCTACGTCATCACCATCGGCATGTTCGCCGACAAGGCTAAACAGGCCATGGACAAGTGCGAGAAAGTCAAGGTCAGAAGAATCTCTTAAGTGAGACTTATAACGACAGAAGCCCCCTGAAACTATATATATTAAGATCTTTTGATTTCATTGTGAAGTGCCTGAACTCAAATTAAGTATTGTCAAAGTAGGTGTACAGGTACAAAGTAGTACAGAACAGATGCTTGGAAATGTGGTTTACACTCTTCCGACTTAACGTTACATGAAAACATTACTAACAAATATGTAAGACTTATGTTTGGCTCATGACGAAGAACTGTCATCAAACAAGTATCCGTCTAATCCACTAGGACGTGTACGTGTTCGGCGAGGCGGAGGGCTGCACGCCGTTCTCCAGCCTCCTGCGGGACGACGGCTCGGCCTTCCCGGCGGACGTGCAGATCAACCCGCGGGAGGACGTGGCGGTGTTACCGTACTCCAGCGGCACCACGGGACTGCCCAAGGGCGTCATGCTCACACACTACAACTTAGTGGCCAACATGGAGCAAATGAGGTGAGCGATCCCCTTCACTAGTTTCATTGCCTTTCAAAATAACTAGTGTTTGTTTCTTCGTTTTCTTGGTTGGTTGTTTTTTCCTGTATGGAGGTGATGGTTTTCCTGTATTTTGTCCGTTGCTCAGACAAGATGGATCTGTAGAAGCAGTCGCGAACCCGAGCCTTCTGGGACTTCTGCCGTTTTTCCACATCTACGGCATGTCCGTCATCCTCGCCGGCTCGCTACTGGTGGGCGCCAACGTGGTCATCCTCCCCAAGTTCGACCAGGAGCTTTTCCTGAAGTGCATCCAAGACTATAAGGTACAGTAAGACATTTTGCAGACAAAGAAGAAAAAGCCCATGTAGCAAATTGTTATTGAAGTTTTGTATTTAGATTTCGATTACTTGTATCTTTTTGCCTTCTCACATGGAGATGCATCCTTATAACGAGTTGTTTTGTGACATATCTTTTGTGCTTTCCGCCCTTCCAGGTGACCCACGTGCACCTGGTACCTCCCATCGCCCTGTTCCTGGCCAAACATCCGATGGTGGACAAGTACGACTTTTCCAACGTCCAGGAATTGTTCTGCGGAGCTGCGCCGATGGGCAAAGAGCTGAGCGATGCTGTGAGGAGCCGGCTGAAGGTGCCATCTATCAGACAAGGTCGGCTATATTCAGTTCAGTGACAAGTTCAGTGACAATTGCTACCATCACAGAAAAGAGTTGTTTTGTGACAAGCGGGTAGAGAATATCTTCTCACAATCAGCCGTGTTTTTGTGTGATAAACTGCATAAGGTGTCAACACCTATGTTGATGTTGTAAGCACTCTCAGTTATTCGGATTTTCTACTGTTTTTAGAAACATAGATTCCGCACATATTGCTACGATCACAGAAAACCTGTTTCCCAATGGTTTACTGCAGTATGTACGGCTTTGTTTTGACCAGGATTTGGCATGACGGAGACAAGTCCAGTGACGCATGTGGTGAAGATGGGAGAGAGCAAGCCTGGATCCGTCGGGGTTCCCATTGGTAACACAGAAATGAAGGCAAGTGCGTTGAGCTGTTTAAAGAAACAAAGAAGGCAAAAAAATATACTCACGGAACATGTGTGCTCCGTGAAGGTAGCGCCTGGAATTAAACAGCATGATACTCAGGCTATTTGCAGTACATCGATTAGTGATTTATGGCGACGTCTAAGTATGTGGTGTGTCTTGAGTTATAACAACGTGATCGACTGGACAACCATTGACCTCTACCATGGCATAGTCATTACTCTCATTGACTAAAATTGCCCCTTATGATACATGATTTGGTCTCCTGCAGGTGGCTAATGTAGAAGCAGTTCGAACATCTAACCATTGGTTTCATGTTTGTCATATATATCTATTGACTTCTACGTCACTTTAAGTCACGGGATAAATGAAGGCACCATACGGTAATAGTCTTTTGACTGTGACATTAATCGTGTTGTTTCCTACTGACGTGAAGGTGGTGGAGATCGAGTCGGGAAAGCTGCTGGGCGAGGGTGAAGACGGTGAGCTGTGTGTGCGGGGTCCTCAGGTGATGAAGGGTTATCTGAACAACCCGGAGGCCACGGCCAACACCATCAAGGACGGCTGGCTGCACACAGGTGGGTGGGACATTAATACACCAGCAGGAATCAACCAAAGGTCAAATAGATATACTACTATTTGTGGAAATCTTCACATATATTTCCGGCAAGACTAATCAGATGGAAATCATTGCTGATTGTAAATTGGATATCCCTGTTCTATTTATGACTATCACAATGCTTTAAACTCAATAAAATGTAGTTCGTACTGTAATACATAAGCCCATGTCTGTACATCACAGGGGATATCGGCCACTACGACAGTGAGTACAACTTCTACGTGGTGGACAGGCTGAAAGAGCTGATCAAGTACAAGGGCTACCAGGTACAACCTTCGTACGTTTCAATATAAGAAGGGTGCATAGAACTGCTGTGTGCATTGGACAGTAAAAGGTAGACTTTGACTCCATGAAGCTATCGGAAGAAAAAATCTAAAAGTATATCGGAGTTCACGTCGTGTACCTAGGCGAGTTTAAGGTAATATTGAGCACGGAGGTTGAAGAGCTCTGCTATACTTACCTTGTGTTGTACCCCGAAGGTTCCTCCCGCGGAGTTAGAGGCCCTCCTCCTGTCCGACCCTCGCGTGCAGGACGCAGCAGTGATCGGGGTGCCGGACCTGGAGGCCGGGGAACTGCCTAAAGCTTACATCGTCAAGAAGGCGGACTCAGATGTCACAGAGAAGGATATCAAGGACTTCATCGCCGGTAAACACTACATCGAGACTTTTTATTGTAAAAACATACAACGATGTTTATTGATTGAATAAATGTCGGATTAATCGGAGCAGCTTAACTGTTAAGATTAGAGTTGAAGGGTTGGTGGGTCTCAGTTAGAATCTATAGGAGCTATGCTTGGGTTTCTTTTTACATCTATAACAGGTTGAACAATTATTGAAGAGGAACTGACAAACACATATGATGCTCTTTCCAGACTTCTAAGATGCAGTGAATCAATGTTTCAGATGATATGGCTCCACGTTCTTCCAGTCGTGGTATCATGGAAACATTCAAATGTAATAGTTTGAATGAGCTCCTTTATTTTGGTCTACAGAGAAAGTGGCCCCGTACAAGAAGCTCCGGTTCGTGGAGTTCACGGACCAGATCCCGAAGTCGGCCAGCGGGAAGATCCTGCGGAGGGTGCTGAAGCAGAAGGAGGTCGAGCGGCAGAAGAAGGATTAAATTCTCTAGCTTTTAGATTAACATTTGCCCCATCGTATTTAGGAATAATCACTCATAACTCAAGATACTGTTTGATATAGTCTTGCGTGTACAGGGTACGTAGCTGTAGGGATAAGGGCCGAGGTGAGACAGCTGATTACAACCCATCTATGCAATAATAAAGCTCCACGGCACGAACCTGTCTTACATACCCGCATATTTTACTTCAATGTTGTGATACTTCGTACTAATCGGTAGCTCCTAAGGGGATCAGCTATTGTGACTTTTTTTATCAAAAGCAAATAAACGTTTTCCCCCAACTTTATTTGAAATAAACATCAACTGTGAAACAATCGTGAAACAAAAATCAATTAATGCATCTTAGTATCACAGTAGAATTGATATAAGCCTCTTTTTTTAACTTTACAATGATAAGTCAGTCTTTAACAATGCTTTGTGTTTTCACATAGTATTAACACATGGACATGTGAGTAACTGCTAGTGTGCTGTTATCACAGTAGAACAACATGAGTCTTTTTACTTTACAACAATACGTTGTTTGATGGTATTTTGTATCACATAGTATGTTACACCTCTCATTCAATGAAATGTACACCACCTTTACTCAGAGTTGTATACAGATGTAATACATAATGTTTTCGAAGAGACTCAAGATTGTTTTTGTACCTGAGCCAAGATAGATAAATGACATATTTTGCCAGGGTGACATATAAGTTATCCCCAAAGGTGAAGGGCATTGACGCTATATCATTGATATCTATGTTGATACCATTTTCAAGAAGCGGGTTCTTAATTTTCTCCAATAGCCTTTTGACTTTGTACACTCAAAGAACATATGTGCGTAGTTTTCGTCAAACAAACAAACAAACAAACAAACAAACAAACAAACATATGTCACAATCACTTTAATTCTAAATATATCTAATTTAATTTAAAGAAACAGTTTCAGTTAGAAAGAGAAATGCATATGCTTGGAACACAAAATATCATCACTTCTTTCTGAAGGTTACCTACTTAAAATGGACAGCATCTACAGACAAATGTATTTTGAAAGGAGGCAGATAGGAGCCACATTGAATCACTTAGGGAATGATATTGAGCTACCCTAATCATGAACACGTCAACAAACCAACAAACGATGGTGAAGGTATAATCTATCGAATCTAAAAGAAAACTTGAATAGCAAACACTTCGATTAGATAGGAAATATACAACACGCGTTTCTGAACTTACTCGGATTTTTCAAAACTGATCATTAATAAAATTTATCACAATTGTTAATATTGAATTAATCTTATCTAAGGTGTATATCATACCGGAAAATGAAAACAACACACTTTCTACTTTGTTTAGATATATTATAGATATATGTTAGCCGTTTGACGTAAGTGTAATCACCCCACAATGCGTTCATTCGTAACAAACGTACACTGGGTTAAATGTTTTGTTACCTCGTTCGTAGCTCCACAGGGAATTATATATTTACTTCTTTGGGAACTTGCGACTGTTATAGTTATCATTGGACTATTTTAAAGACCCATCCGCTATACAGTATTAGGGCGGGTCACCGCACTGAACTCGCAGACATAGTACTCCGACCGGCTGCACTGTTGATCGTCCCACCGGAACCCGGCAGCAGGCCACAGGTGCACACAGTCCTGGGTGGTGGTGGGGTTCCCTCCGTCGTTAGGCTCACCTGTTTTACAAACACAACAAAGGTTCACTATATATATAAAGAAATATACATAAAAAGTTTTGAGCAAGTAATGTTTGACACCATGATCGTAGAATTACAGACCTGCAAGTATGTGTATGTCTGGTACGGCCTCCATCTTGTGCACATGTACAGTGACACTCATGACAGTAACTTTCCTTGCTGATTTTGTTACACGATTACATCATTGCAAGCTTTTCCTCGTAACTAGCTTAGGTGGAAAGATTCACAGTTGGGGCTTGGGCCGATGGGGGTGGGGGGTGGCAAAGTTCTTCTGAATACACTGTCCTTCGCTGCTAACAAGCACAATGTGAACGTTTGATCAACTGAAGTCGCTGAGAAAAAGAATGATGAGGACAGAATGGAAGAATGATACAAAAACTTCTGCATTTTACAAAATCCCAATCCTAGCGGTCTAACCTAGTGTCCAGTAGCTGTAGCCTGAGCCCAACGGCGTCCCGTCACTCCACACGAACCGCCCCTCGTCCGTCCTGTCGTCCAGCCCGATCCACGTGTCCCTGCTGCCCACCAGCTGCATGAGGAACAGCTGTGTCTCCCTGTCCGGCACCGTGGCCAGGATACCGCCCTCTTCTGCACACTTCTGCTCAGCCTCGGCGAATGTAGCAGTGGAAGCAGACAGGGTATAGCACCGGTCCTCATACCTGCTGCAGTCTATGGGACGAGAAAGACACGATTTGTCAATGATTCAGGCAGTTCTATTTAGTCAGATGTTTGAAAAAGAAGAGGACCAAAAGACATCAACTTGTATCCGATTTTATCTTTAATACTCAACCTAACTGAATCCATACAAGACACCCCACGCTGAAACTCTTTATGCAACAGTTCCATAGATCCTACTCACCCAAACAGGTGTAAGATCCCTCGGTGTTGACACAGTGCTCGTAAGGTCCACAGGTGTTCAGGGTTTCATTTTGACATTCGTCTATGTCTGTACAGAACAGAATATAAGATTATATCTGATTAACACAGAATAGTTCATAGCAAATGCCATATGAAGGTATATTTTCATACATATAACACTGTCAAATTAGAGTGATTCTATTTTACCATCACACTGTATGTTAAAATGTAATAAAACACAGCCTATAGACATGTATGTACGTACCCAGACAGTCATCACCATAATAGCCCTCATGACAGGTGCAGTAGTAGTTGCCGTCCGTGTTGGTGCAGTTGGAGTTGTCTGGACAGAACCCAGCGTACCGGCACTCGTCGATATCTGGAATCAACATTCAGAATGTTGAGAATGTTGATATATTTTTAAAAGTATATCATCAACATTCAAAATAATGCCCCTATCTCTATCACGAAACGTTAAGATTGCGTCATATATTCCTACATAAGGTTTGTTTTTGCAGTCACGTTATGTGCGTTGGTATCTAATTCGTTGATGAATTTTACGCATTTGTCCTGAGAATATTTTCACCATCAGACACTCACCAATACAGTTGGGCTCCTCGTACCCAGGCAGACACTGGCAGGAGTAGGTTCCCGGCCTGTTGATGCACCTGGCACCGGGGCAGACGTCTGGCTGCTGGCACTCGTCAACGTCTTAACAAACACGGAGATATACATATCAGTGTAATGTACCCTTCTTTGATTTGGAATGGACAGATACGGAAAAGAATGTGTTTTCTTAGTTTCTATCGTGGTGCATCTTACCGAAACTTAAGAGGCTTATGCATTTTTAAGCAAAGTACAAAACGCACAACTTTGATCATTGTACTAGTTGACACTATTTGTAGAAGAGATATAGACTTGGACCTGGATGCTATACAGCTGAAGCTATAGGAGGCAGGTATTGCACGGTGTGTGATGCGCCGGTACTCACCAACGCACTTAGCTTCCTCCTCGTCAGCAATGAGCAGGTATCCTGGCAGACAGGTGCACTCATACCCCTGCGGAGTCAGCTCGCAGGGATGGATCCCGCAGTTACAGTCTTCAAACGCTGTACGAATACAGATCATTCGATCAAAGATACATATATGACTATCTGTTTTTCTATTTGCCTTTGGAATGAAGCCCCCTACAAAAATCGGAGTAAGTTGATGCATTTGACTTTTTCACTTGTAGGGAACTTTTGTAGGCGTACCTTTGCATTTGGTAACATCCATGGCCCCACTCTTGTCCGTAGTGGTCCCGTTGGGACACAGCTTGCAGTCCGTCTGGCCGTACTCGTCCTGGTAGGTGGCGTAAGAGCACGGACGGCAGGCCTGCTCAAACACGTCATGGTACGTGCCGGGACCGCATGGAACTGTTAAGTGTGAAAAACAATATATGCTTCTGATTGGCAAAAAGGTAAGTGAGCCATGCATATTTTCATATACAATGTACTGTATTAACAAGCTACTTCACGAAATATGTTATGTGGTTAGGGAACACATTGCTAAGGAGATTTGCTAATATCCTTTGGTACAGGAGGAGGTGTATTTTTTTCAACGCCCAAATCTTTATAGATATCCTACCGCATTCGACGCCCTTGAGCAGCTCGCCTTCCTTACAGCCAAGGTTCGGCTGTGATGTGTGAAAACCTCCGTCCACAACCGTCAACGGGCTGCCGCCTACAGACATCATCACGTCTCCCGACACGACCAGAGTCTGCAGGCCCGAGGCAACTTGACTGAATGCAGAAGTAAGTAACCATTTTGGTGCCATAGTTTGAAGAGGATTCAAGGCATAGTGGATTCACTTCAATTGATGGTGAAATGTATTGGTTACAGAGAAAGATTACACCAAAATATGAATGGACGGCATTATTAGTACAGCTAACAAAACGCATGACACCATGTTACCTGAGTTGCCCTGCCAGACGAACCCACTCCATCTGGACGGTGTTGGTGGGGGTCACCAGGCTCATGTCGGCATAGGCGAGTAGCTGGACAGACACCTGGTACTGGATACCTGCACTGCGCTTCCGAAGTCGTGGTCCAGATCTTGCATTGGGTGTTGTTTCAACTGTTATTTCTCCGATCTGTAGAAAGGTAAATAAAGTTCATTGAGTCAGTCGTAAGTCGTCTAGCAAACCAAAGGAACAGTTTTCCTTCTTACTGGTTCAAAACTACAGTCATTAAAAAGTATGAAAGGAGAGGAGGGTTTGTCGCCTAACCTGACAGGGATCGTTGCACAGTCCTAACGATTCCAGGATCCGTCTCATCTCAGCCTGGATAGCCGCCATGTCCAAAGGTGCGTTAGCGTTGATGACCAGTCCTCCCACGGTGACAGCAGCGAACGGGTTGGATGGAGCTGAAAAGAACAAGAACCATTTGAACATCAGCACGGTGATATTCGTAATCGTGCTTTATTCATGTAAAGGTGGAAAAATCATCAAACAAAACTTTGGAAATAAAAAAGAAATGATCACCTGAACATGCACCCACGTCTACATATGTGAGCAACTGCTGCCCGGCAGGGAGGTAGATTCTGATCTTCCACAGCCACGACGTCTCCGCACTGCACTCGTACATGTCTTCATTCCTGAACAACATGTGAACTTCATGTTTGATTTCCCAATCGGTAAATTAAGGTTCATTTGGCAGATGGAAGAGTGGGTCGTCACAGTATTCATGATGTAGAGGGTGGCATAATTTGAATGTTGACTTCACGTAAAGATATGTCCCTACTCAAGAAAACAGTTGTTCAACTGAGTAACTACTGTCTTGTGTACCTTATTATCTGGATGTTTAACCTTCATCGACGTAAATTCGTTACTATTGTCCTACCTGTTGTACACCTTTGGTGCGTTGCAGTGCATCTGACAGTACTCCACAGGTGTGGTCCCCTGGGGGCTCTCGAAGCAGATCTTAGACCCAGCTGACGGAGCAGCTAAGTTCGATTGTTCGCACAAGCTGTATGCTGTAATGATAAAAGGTTGGTATTTGTTGTCAGTTGGTGCTGCATGCATGAAGCGGATAGGCTTAGAGATATGCTAAATATCATGAACAGGTTGACATTGAGATTTTGTTTTCACAGTTTCTGGTGTTAAAGTAGTAGAAGTATTCTACTTACGTTCACAGAATGGTGTCGGTCCCCATGATCCATTTGCGTCGCACACCAGTGTGGCGTTACCCCTCAGAAGGAAGCCGGCTTCGCAAGTGAACGTAGCCACGTCACCGAAACACAGTCCCGTAGAGTTACTCATGCCGTTCCTTATGGCCCCGGGTTCGCCGCAGCACGATTCTGCAAGGGAAATTGCATTGTTTGATAACTTATATGTAATAAGCAAATTTAGACCTAAACTCCTGCATATTTGATGACCTTAACGGCTATTGATCCTTATACGTTGAGTTTCATGATATCATAATTTAGTTGTACGTGCATTTTGTCGGTAGATGGGTGATGTCAAGAAAAGGCGGTAAATCATACTCTCAAAGAAAGAAAACAGGTGTGTTGTTCCGACATACCCTGACAAGTAGGCATATCTCCATCCCATATGCCGCTCTCATCACAGACGACATACTGGTTTCCAATCAGGTCGTATCCATGGTTACAGCTGATGTCAGCAATGCTGCTGTAACAGTTGTCAGGACGAAGACTGACGGACCCATCAGCGACAGTGATGGAGCTGTCACAGCACTTCTCTGTTGATGGAAAACATAAGCACTTGTATTCCGGGGAGCATTGGCTTTGTAGTAGGCCCACGAAAACAAATACGAAATCTTTGGGCTCAGGACTTCACATTAACAATACACAAAAGAGGGATTCATCCAGAGAACACTTGGACGTCGAATCTAGAAACAAAGTCAACTGATTATAATTATCTCACAGTTTTTCTTGATTGTTTTCCTATAAAGACCGATGCAGGTCAGACCAAGTATTAACTCACTCTGGCAGCTTGGCAACTGGTTGCTCCACTGCGCAGTCTCAGTACAGGTCAGGGCCACGTTACCCACCAGCTCATGTCCGCGGTCACAGCTGAAGGTCACCGTGTCATTGAAACAATGAGTCCCCCTGTACTCACCGTTTGGAATGGCAGGGCGGCTGCAGCATTTCTCTGTCAGGTGAAATGTAGAAATTTGATAAGAATTGAAAAATTTTCGTTTTTTCACATTGACAAAGATGATTTTAAAATGTGTACTCATACAGATGGAAGATTATACACTATTAACGTTACTTACTCTGACACTGAGACGGTGAACCGGTCCATTGGCCGTTCGCTTCACAGGTCCTGGTACCACTGCCAATAAGCTCGTACCCAGGGTCACAAGTGATGGTCACAACTTCTCCAAAAGAGAAGCCGCCGGTGAGACCACCAATGGGAGGAGGTGTGAGGCGGCTGCACTGCTTCTCTGGAAAATGGATCGGAAAATGTTAATGGTTTACACACTTAAAACTACCTAAAGAATAATTTCTGATACAGTACAACAGTAAATCTAACGTTAACATACTTTCCCTCCGATGCGTACTATTCAGTACCAAGGACAAAGCCACCGCAATATATTCAGGGTTAACGTCAGCGGTCACATTTCTGAAATGTGTCACATCGTACAGTTATCGCAAAGATACTTGCATTCAGTAGCTACAAAATTATATTGTTCCCCAAACCTGACTCTATCTTTTAACCACAGTGTTTTGGTTTTTTAAAAGTTAAGCCTTACTTGTGCAGCTTGGTTGTACTCCACTCCATTGCTGGTTGTCTTCGCAAGTCCTGATGGGTACTCCCACAAGGTCAAATCCAAGGTCACAGGAGAAGGCCACCTGGTCACCAAAAACGTGTCCTCCACTGACGGAGCCGTTTGCAGGGGCCGTGAGGGGCACACACTGCTTTACTGGAATGAACCGATCGGGGTATCAAAATCTACCAAGGACAACTTAGCGTTTCACTTTTTTTGTGTGCACGGATATCCAGAAACAGAATTGAGTATTTGTTTGCAGCAATTCAATGTCTAGCATCTAAAGAAACGTATGGCATATAACAGACTAAACGCAGAATGGTCCTATGAACTTCCCAACCACCTGCACTAACCGTATTACAGCTTGACTTTGTCCTCAGTGATCGAGGCAGTTACCCTGGTGTCATGTGTAGAATATGACTGTAGAAACTCCTTACTGTCGCATGTCGGCTGTAAGCTGCTCCACTGTCCGTCCGCTTGACACGTGCGCACGGCGCTTCCCACCAACTCGTACCCAGGATCGCACGAGAACGAGGCCGTGTCGCCGTAATATATCCCGCCATTGGCTGCTCCATTTGCAGGGACGGTCAGCTGTGGGCAGCGTTTCTCTGTGAGAGTAACAAAAAAAGTCTTATCATTTCTGCTTTCCGTTCCTGCTTTTTATGTTATTGACCACTGTTTTATATCTATTAGAGAGATTTTTGTCAAACGTTGTTGACGTTATATTTCATTCAGACCGTCATACTCACTCTTACAGTACGGTTGTACCCCGGTCCACTGCTGGCTGCTCTGACAGGTTCGCCGCTGACTCCCGACCAGTTCGTAACCGACGTTACATTCGAACACCACGGTGTCCTCGTAGTAGTTCGTCCCGTTGATACCACCGTTTGGTGGAGCGTCCAGCATCGGGCATTCGATTTCTGAGAAGAACATGAAAGGACAACACAATTATGAATATGTGCATAACTTTGAGATCCTACTTTTGGGGTTCTACGCCTACGCAGCCAAATGTGTTCTTTAGGTCAGTAACTTTCTTACATGCACGACAAAATAGACAGAGACGCAATGCAGGTAGCAAAGGACATCCATGTGGTAATGACGTACTTTGACATGCCGGCTCCCTACCGCTCCAGTGTTGACTGGCCTGACACGTTCTCTCCACACTACCCGTCAACTCGTACCCTTCTGCGCATGTGTAGTAAGCTGTGTCGCCGTAGTACGTCCCACCCGTGACGTTGCCGTTGAGGGGAGCGGACAGGCCTGGGCACTGTTTCTCTGGAGAGGGAATGGATTTTGATATTTGTAATTCCACTGATATAGGTCACAGTGATTATACTGTTCAGTGAACTTTAATATATGTCATAATATCAATGCTTAGAATATCATTAAATACTTTTCCTCTCTGGGTAAAATTACGTATGATACAA
Source organism: Branchiostoma lanceolatum (assembly GCF_035083965.1). NCBI lineage: Eukaryota > Metazoa > Chordata > Leptocardii > Amphioxiformes > Branchiostomatidae > Branchiostoma > Branchiostoma lanceolatum. The sequence continues at coordinate 20,824,352 of NC_089725.1, read as the reverse complement.
CTATAGCAAGGTTGAAAGGATGAAAATTTACACAATTGAAAAAAATTCCACTCACTGATACACGATGTCTGTGCTCCCGACCAGGTCCGGTCCGCCTGGCAGGAGCGGGAGGTACTGCCGCTCAGCTCGTACCCAGTGTTGCAGACGAAGGTTGTCCGGTCGCCGAAGAAGTTATTTCCGCTCATCTGACCATCGGATAAAGGACTTAGAGGAGGAAACTGCACCCCTGAAAAGTGATGTTATGGAAGAACTTTATTGCACGACAGTTGGTGTATTTAAAGCTGGAAAAGGATGGATGTCAGACTACGATATATGGACATTGTCAAACAAAACATGAATGGCACTTGTGTATCTTTGAGTAGCAAAGGGCTTGCGCTGGTGATCTTCCACCAAGGACGATGTCTTCTTGACTTCAATTGATACATGCCAGTATGTGGCGTTTTTATTGCTCATGGCTGAAAAACTCAGACAATGACTAACTGTCGCAGGACGGCTGGGTTCCATCCCATTGCTGATTGGCCTGACATGTTCTTGTATCGCTGCCGCTCATCTCGTACCCAGGGTCGCACGTAAAGGAGACCACGTCGCCATAGAAGTTGTTGCCCGTCACATTTCCGTTTGCAGGAGATAACAGGGCGGGGCACTCTTGTCCTAGAGCGAAATGATTAACGAAGACAACACACAATTTATTAGATGTTACACAGGTAAGCTGTTTTCGCACAATCCATAATGTAATTCTAGTAGTCGTTGTACAGTAACAGAATATACGGCACACTACCATTTTACTATTAATATAGATATCTCTTAAATTTTGTCTGCAAATCGGTAACCATATGTCAGCTCGACTCACTTGTGCAGGCTGGCTGTAGACCGGTCCAAGTCTTGTCGGCCTGACAGGTCCGCGTGACCACCGGGGCGGGGCCGACCATCTGATAGCCGCTGTTGCAGTAGAAGATGACGGTATCGTCATAGCCATTTCCACCCGTCTTGTAACCATTTGGAGGGGAGTCCAGCTCTGGGCATTCGTTCTCTGTAATAAAAACGACAATGGGTTATTGTATTCAAGCAGTGTGAAGAGAAAGCTAGGTTTTTCAAAAAGACTGTCAAATGGTTTCTTATTGTCCGTTGGCTTCTACGTGGCAAGAACTATGACTTTGTAAGCGCTAGCAGGTTATAAACTACGCACCTGCACATGTGGGTTGTGCGCCGCTCCACAGCCCGTCCTCCTGACAAGTCCTGTTGCTGCTGCCCGTCAGAGTGTAGCCCGTCCAGCAGCTGAACTGCACCGTGTCGCCGTACTCATGGCCGCCCGACACCGAGCCGGACGTCGGCGGGTTCAGGGTGCTGCACTGGATCTCTGCAAACGGAGTACAACACATTATGGCAAAAGATAGCAAAATTTGAAGGATACCCTTGAAATGTGGCCGAATGAAATGCTATGTTTTTATTGCGGCTTAACACAATTGATAACATACGTTTACTTTTGTTACTAGCATGAATTTCCTCCCAAAACAGACATGTCTTATCTAAAGGAAAGGAAGTGTATAAACCTACTTGAGCAGTACGGCTGGTTGCCGCTCCACTGTTGGCTGTCCTGACAAGTGCGTGTCGAGGTGCCAATGATGTCATACCCTGTCTCACAGAAATACGTCACCGCCTCCCCGTACGTGTTCCCGCCGGTCACCGCGCCGTGGTCGGGAGCGGTTACAGCTGGACAGATCTTCACTAAATCAATGAAAGGACAACATCCCCATTAACGCCTCAGAATGTTTTCTAATGCGACAAAGATCAAAACTTTCTATTTTGCTTTACAGGTGGCAGACTCAGTGCAGCCTTTCTCCCTTATTCCCTGCAGTTTTATATTAATTTAGATATCTACTAACTTCGACCAACTTAGCACAGGTAGTTGAGCATACATGTAGTTGTATAACAGAACAAACCGTACATTGACAGATGGGGTCTGGCGCGCTCCACGTCTTGGTGGCCATGCAGCTCCGTGTGGGGTTCCCCACCAGCCTGTAGCCCACCTCGCACTCGTACGTCACCGTGTCTCCGAACGAGTTTCCCCCCGTGACTTCTCCATGGGCGGGCAGTTGGGACACGGGACACTGGGATCCTGAAAACAGCAGAGTAGTCATGGAGTGGCAATACAAGACATCGTGCTGGACTTTGTATGGTTGGCAAAATGACTTGGGGGCACCTCTTCATGTTGTCTTTACTTTTTGTAGTAGCGGTATGCTGACTGTTCATACTGAATGTTATACAGGCGACAGGGTGTCAAACATATGGGAATTTCAAAGTCTGTACGCATTATCATTAAGATCTTTTTCAACACTTTTTACTCACGGACACACGAGGGTTCTGTGCCGCTCCATGTCTGGTCGTTCTGACACGTCAGCGTGCTGCTGCCCACGATCTCGTACCCAGTGTTGCACGTGAAGGTGACCTGATCCATGAAGGCGGTGCCTCCGAACTTCAGGCCGTTAGCAGGGATGTCAAGTGGCGGACAGTGTGCCTCTGGTTATGGTAAAATGACGTATTAATGACTCAAAATAAAAGGGAGAACATTTTGTGAAGCGGCATCGATGTGACTAGACAAGTAACAATGTTATTCATGATGTTAGTTGCTTGCCTTGGCTTTACACTTATCCGTAATCGTATACTTCCCATTCCATATTAAATGCAGGAGATATACACATGTGAAATGCATTCCATGTTAATGTAACAGTACAGTACGGTGGTAAACAACGGTCTGTTACACTCACTACTTAAGAGGAAATAGCTGATTAGACTCTTATTTCAGCAATGTCAACTTACTGATGCAAACAGGTTGCGATCCGGTCCACTGTTGCGTCACCTGGCAGGTTCGGGAAGTACTGCCCTGCAGCAGGTATCCAGGGTTACAGGAGAACGACACCATGCAGCCCACGTCACAACCGCTGAGGCCGTCAGTGTTGTATATAATACTGCCGTACAGGGGAGCCTCTAGGCAGGCGCACTGTTCAACTGTGGAGGGTAGTCAGTGTTCATGATTTATGATATCAAAGTTACGTCTATTTATCATCTAGCGTTATTTTCTAAAATACCTGTAAATGCGATCAGAATTTCTCATGCAAGTCAATGAAGATTGTCTTCTTTATAGCCCAGAAAATATTTGTTTACTTCATGAAAACTCCATATTTGACACTATGTTAACGTTGCCTTTTGTAGCATTAGAATTGAATGAAGTTTGGTGGTATGATGCGATAATGAATGATAATAGTATACTCACGGACACAGTCCGGCTGGATCCCGGTCCAGGTTCCGTCCGACAGACAGGTGCGTGAGAAGCTGCCCCTCAGCTCGTACCCAGGATCACAGGAGAAGGTGACGGTGCTGAGGTAGGAGGTGCCCCCGGATGACTGTCCATTGGGAGGAGGGGACAATGGAGGGCATTCTACGGCTGCGGGGAGAGTGGATCGCATGGGATTTTCAAATCAATCCGCAAAAGCTCAGTCATTTCTAGGAGCAGCTTTAGATCTTTGTCAGTGTTAACCCATGTAATTTAAGAAAACCCCAATTCCACGTCTCACGCACGTTCTACATTCTGATGAGTTTATTTTAGTAAAACAATAACTCCGCCCATGCACACGATAAGATATTCTAGAGAGACAACCTAACGAGCAGAGGACTGGGCATGAGTTATTGTCTAGCAGTAGTACCAACTGCCGACGAACTTTTCTTTCAGTATGTCTCTGGTTCCTGTCTGTGTAAACCTACCTGAACAGAACGGCTGGGCGTGGCTCCAGGTGTTGTCCGCGTTGCAGGTGAGAGAGGTGATTGTTCCGTTTGGCTCGTTCCCAGGGTTACAGACGACGTTCATGACGTCTTCTGTGTAGGTTCCTCCGTAAAGGACTCCGTTGGGGTCGAAGGTAAGCGCGGGACACTGTCCGCCTGGAGATACATGTATGTGTCAGATGTGTAGTGTTTACTCAGCAGTGTCAGCATGGCTCTGCGCATCGCATCTGAGTTTTCCATATCTTTTTAAGGAACCAAATTCTTATTCATGCCCTTTTGGGAATATCGCTGGTGAGTTGGTTACTCTTTAATTTTCTTTGCAGCTCCGACATATTTGGCTCCCACCAAAATGATGTAATTTATGAGGAAATTCAACTATTCAATCCATTACGAAGATAACCCTAACGTTAAATCAGGTTCTCCATGATAGCAGTGATAAAGAAGTCTCTACCACTCACGTGTACAGTACGGGCTGGAGCCCTCCCAGTACCCGTTTTCCCCGCACGTCCTCATCTTGGCGCCGACCAGTTCGAACCCGGGTTTGCAGGAGTACGTGGCCTTGGCGCCATATCCGGTGGACGGGTGGGACACGTCTCCGTGGACGGGGGGATCCAGTGGACGACAGACAACCTCTACAGGGGTAGAGAAATCAGGAAAGAAATCTCAATATTGTGTCACAAAATTTCTACGATTTTTTCCGATTATCCCGTCCCTCATGCAGAAGTCTGCCGTTTTTCGAAGAGCCTTGTGTCCAGGATGTGAAGGCTAACGGAAAAGAATATGTGTCCTTCTATATCACACTGAATTGTTAGGTTTATTGTATAGGACAGAATAGATGACTAACTGGGAAGAAATTCGCTTGGAAAGTTTCCTTAATGATCTTTTCTAAGACTACTCAGGGAAAAACCAGAACGTGTATGAAATAAATCAAGACTCAACTGGTTTCGCAACAGGATCCGGTGTATCCCTTTACGCATGCGCAGCTCGACCCTGTCCATGAGCCGCCGTTACGGCAGGGTACCTCGGGAACGCACTCCCTGACTTCAAACGTCGAGCCCGAACATTTAGAACCGCCGCAAGAGTTCTGCGTTTTCACCGCACGTGTGTAGAACTGTGTGCCTCTGAAAATAAATCAACAAATACTTCTAATAAATCCGCTGTCGTCGTGACAAAACTTTTGCGAGAAAAACATTAAGTGTTACAGTTATAAAGCCGGTCGGTGGCATTTCTTTCACACAGGAAAGGTTGCGGTAAATGGCACCAATCTTTTTTTTCGAACCAAGCCACCCTACTCTGCATTTCAAATTCAGTTCAGCTTATTTGTTTGTTTGTTTGTTTGTTTCTTTCTTTCTCTCTCTCAGCACACCTCGTCGCCCAACGCTTCCTACAGACAGGCAAGCCAGAGTTCAAATGAAGACAGGTGGCTGCTGTACGTGTCTGCTTTCCACGTACGCCCCCAAAACGTCAACTAGCACCTGTGATAACTTGTGTAAACAGGATTTGGCAGAAATACGTTCAATGTTATTTCTACTTACTCTGCACCACATGAAGAGCTACAGGAGCCGACAGGTTGAAATTCATCCCAGGCACAGTTGACCCGCGAGCAGCTTCGGCGGCGGCGGCGCCACCCGTCCACCGAGGACCCGAGCAGGAGCAGGCCGGCGAGCAGGATTACGGCGAGTTTCATCTTGGGAAACCCTAAGTAAATTCTGAATCAAATATTGGATTGGTTATCCGCCTGGGTTCGGCAGCACTGTGTCCTTACACTAGTCTAAATGAAGAACCCTGTCACTGCTGCCGTGCTATAGTACAATGATTATTGTACATGGACATTAATGCGAGTGAGAAAGTGAACCCTAGGTAGTCAGAGGCCCGACTGAATTTGTGCGGCGTGATTGACATCAAAAACATTCAAAAATAACAAGGAACTTACCTTCTTTGTCTTTGTAACGTCTACTCAAAAAGAGGGGAACAAGGGCGTGTGTGTTCACGAGCGAGAGCCGGTGGCGATTTAAGATTTGCCCTGATTCACTCCTTTTTATCTGCCGATAACGGGCTCAGGCCAGGAAATCAGGTGACGTGATCTTATTCGTCACACTGAGGGTCATACTGATAAAAAGTTTGGTAGTCAGCAGGAAGTAACAACAAGCACCAGGATACACCAGCTCTGCTACACGTAGTACACACTGTATTGACTCAGCCCCACCTGGGAATAGGGGTGGGTCTTGAGGCGGGACTTGGTGCCGTATATATTTAAGGCGTCTGAGAAACCAACTTCACATACCGCAAGGCTAACGCTACGACAGTACCGGACTGCATAATCAGTGTGTTAAAGTCGTTTGTAATCACTAGTCTCTACTGGACTCCCCCCACAGCATTGGCTTGTCGCTAGCGGGCATCCCTGATTATCACAAGACGTGAGGCTACTGAATCGTCGTTTGGGGTCAACTGACAGACTAACTGAGCAAGGTAAGCAAAGTGCTATCAAAATGTCTTTTAGATTTTTTACGACAAATCATGGAAGAATGGCTTAGCAGTGTGGGTAGATTAGAGCTGAATAACTTAATCCCAAACTCATTGTTAGACACTTTTTTTTTACCGCGGTTGATGGTAAGAAACGTAACCACATTCTGCAAGAGATAAGGCTGATCAAAGTTTGTTCTAACATTTCTGATAAGTCTTCCTTGTTTGTCTGTTTTACAAACGGTATAAATATGAACAGGTGTAGAGGCAGGGGGGTAATCAAACATCAGTGATACCTGGTTCTGATAAATCCTTGTTTTTGGTTTTCCTAGTGATAGAAGTACGGGTACGTGTGGAAAATGGGAGATAAGGATGATTACAATGAAAACATTCCTGTGTTGTTTTAACAAGGAGAATAAAAAACAACAACGCTGGTTTAACAGCTGTTTTCCGATATTTCTTCAGATCTCGCTTGAAAATAGCAGTTCCTTACAAGATGCAAAAGTACGTACCCCGGGGCAACTATTTTCATGCGCGTCGTGCTTCAACGAGCAAAGAAGGAAAACGCACGGATAACATTCAGCAGGTTACTCAAAACTCACAATGAACAATAGAATTTGAAAATAATTCCTCCACTGATTAAAGCGAAACGTCATTGCCGGTTGCGAAAACAAGGAAGTAATGACGTCACTCCTTGGACGTCATCCAGAGCTGAGTCAGTAGCTTTTCCAACTTCCTTGTTGGCCTACTTGGAAAGGGTGGGAACTTGGAAGACTGGCCTAGAAACGTCATTATATATCTTGCAGGCTGAGTAGCCATACGTAACCTTATCTATGAGTCCGAGTAACTAAGTCCGCAGTGTGAATCCGTACGGCGAACGTCTACCATACACGGAAGTATTGAAAATTCAATGTGGACATTTATGCTTGTAAACCTGTCTCGCATACAATTAAATCAGATACTGGTATTTGCAACCACACCACACCCCAACAAAGATGTTTTTATTTGATGTGCCCAAAGTCTGCTTACTGAACGTCCAACAAAAACCTCTGAAACGCGGTATGACGTAGTCTGATGTATGATGTCATGGTCATAGAAGATCATGAAGTACAACAAAGTCAATTGGTCAAGGATTCCTAGTACTTATGTTCACCGTAGAAAGGATGCTTGCGTTAACGTTTAACTCATTCCTATCAGGGTGGCACGTAGTCCAGGTCGTTCATGTAGGCTGAGGGAGTGTTGTTGTATATAGTAGATAACGGTAACGATAGCACTCTTTCCCTCTTTACTTTTCCAGCCATTCCTACGCAGTGTTGAAGTTTCTATAGTACACCCAGATCAGGGTTTGTCCAACCTTTGATCCCCATAAAGCGGCTGGAACCCCTTAACATAATGAACTGTACCGGAGTTACTATGAGTCAACGCTGTTTCAGTGGCGGTAAATGAGGTGTACTTTTCTGGGACTTTGATCGGAAACACATATCAGCTGCACGTACATAATTTGACTGTTGGCGTCAAACAAGAACAAATGTTTAACTTCAGATCGATTGCGCCAAATGTTAGGATAACGTAATCTCCAAGCAGTTGTTGGGGGAGGGCGGGTGTACTGTAATCTGACTGTCCCGGTTGTGGTAAAAAAAAACTACCGTAACGACCTTCCCTCTCAAGACTTGCTATGGCACAAAAGAAGGGGGTCCTGTACAGTATAAGTGCTCCACAGTCTCAAAAGAGTCAAACCATTCAAGTTATCCACAACGTCATTGTTTCCGCTGCTGTGTCTGTTCTAGATGCGCCTGCACCTGCTCCTCCTGACCGTGGTCCTGCTCCTGTCGCTGACGGACGTGGACGGCTGGAGACGCCGCCGCCGCCGTAGGTGTCCCGTGGTGAACTGTAGCTGGAGCGGGTGGTCCTTAGGCACGTGTAGCGCCTCGTGCGGAGGGGGCACTGCTCCGTGTACCAGGTAAACTCATATCATCAGGGTTAAATGTCAACTGAAGCTAAAATCTGAAGCAGTGTACATTATAAATGCACTATAGATTTCAAAAAGAGAGGTGAAAAATTATGCAAGTAACCTGTTTTATGATTTAGAACCATGACAGAGCTAGGAAAGACAAAATGAATAGAGAGGATGATACAGTAGGCGCCTTATTGCAAGTACTGTTCATTAATATTACTCTTTCTCCTTCCCGTAGAACGAAGTCTCCGGCCGCGTCCTGTGGAGGTGCTGACTGCTCGGGGTCCTCCTCCTCCCGATGTGCTTGTACCGGACCGAACCCGTGTCAGAACGGCGGGCGGGCGGCGTCCTCAGGCTGTACTTGTGCCGCCGGCTTTACTGGGTCGTGCTGTCAAACAAGTGAGTTTTGGGGCATTTATCAACATTTCCTACACAGCCAGTTTTCTTCATATTGGAAGCTTAAAAAATGGATGAGCAATGGTGACATCTCACTAGTACTATTCCAACGTTTAACAAAATCTTGATCGAATTTGTCCTCAGGGATTTCTTGTCCGGCCATCACTGCCCCAACTAACGGCGGGAACAGCGGCTGCAGAACGTACGGATGCCGAATGACGTTTTCCTGTGACTCCGGATATCAGCTGAGCGGCAACTCTGCCATCACGTGTCAGTCTAACGGACAGTGGAGCGGGTCAAGGCCGTCCTGTAGCCGTAAGTATGACTTGTTCTTTCCTCTACATACGCGTGTGACCGGAGATCTTATATTCAATGCAGTAAACATACTGTTTTGAATGAGATTCATTGAGAGAAACGGATCATCACTGTTCTTCACTCCCATTTGCAGAGACGTTGTCTTTCTACAAATCGGTATATGTGAGCTTGCCTGTTACTTTTTGAGATGCCTAACATTTTCTTTACACCGAGCAATGAAAGCCAGAGACTTATTGCATTCCTGCGCGAGCCAACTCAACTTGAATTTGTCACACAATCTATCCCCCTGGCAGGAGTCCAATGTCCCGCCCTCAGTGCTCCTTCTCATGGCACCATATCTGGCAGCTACTACTACGGTGACACAGTGACGTTTGGCTGCAGTACCGGCTACAGCCTCCAGGGCAGCGCCACGCGCACCTGCCAGGCTGACAAGGCCTGGAGCGGCACCCAGCCTACATGCACAAGTAAGCGACGATCCGGTTTTGTTTACAGTGTAAACACTTTTTAATGCAATGTACTGTATTCTCTGAGATAACACATTTTGTCGGCAAATTTCATTTCATGAACTCGATAAAACAATCAAGCCTGTTGTCTGTGGGTGATTTTAGAGCGCATCATTTGACCGACTTGATAAACGTCTTTACTACGTGGTATAAAGGTACCTTGCTGAATGTGTTCTGTGTGGATATCCGATCGGATGTACTATATAACTTTGGACACACCATTTTCTACCTCCACAGGAAAGAGCTGCCCCACCCTGACCGCCCCGGCTAATGGCGGGATCCAGGGAACGAGCTTCCTTTTCACCGACGTGGTGAGCTTCTCGTGCAACACTGGGTACGAGCTGAGCGGGTCCCAAAGCAGGACGTGTCAGGCCAACCAAGTTTGGACAGGATCTCAGCCGACCTGCTCCCGTGAGTGTTTAGAGGTTTGCGACAGCGTTAGACAGTAGATGTTGTAAACTAAGATTCAATCCGTTTTTACTCTTTATTGTGTAATGTTAAGAATTCTAAATTTTACTCGGTTTGATATTTTGTTTCATATCGGTTTTAGGAAAGCTCTGCCAGCAACTCTCATCACCAGCTAACGGACAGGTCACCGGTGGACACGCCTATGGTGACGTCACGACCTTCTCCTGCGACACTGGGTACGAGCTGCAAGGTGACGTCAGACGGACCTGCCAGGCCAACCAGCAGTGGAGCGGAGCTCAGCCAACGTGCTCAAGTATGATTCTGTCATTGGTTAAACTCCAGTCTGACAGAGAGCAATGTTTCTCAATCGGTTCTATCTATGTCCGTAACTAGACGCCATCAGGATGATGCCAAACCTTGCATTTTAGGTTATTCATGTTCAAAGTATGGTGGACATGACCTATAACCTTCTCATACACAAACTATTCATTTTGATAACGTAAATAAGTGTGATCCGCTTGTTTTCCAGGAAAGGCCTGCCCAGTGCCAGACCCTCCAGCTCACGGCGCGGTGCAGGGAGGCCACCTGTACGGCGACGCGGCCACGTTCAGCTGTAACGCCGGGTACCAGCTGAGCGGGACGTCCACTCTGACGTGTCAGGCCGCTCAGACGTGGAGCAACACACCTCCGGCATGCAACAGTCAGTCTTCTGTTACACTGTGTCCACGTTAACTCACTATCAATAATCAAAAGAGAACACGTTTCTCACTAACAAACCCTAGCCAGCTTCTGTCCAAGAAGAGGCCGTCTTCAAAGGAGTTGATTTACTTAATGATTCAAAGGAAAGTATACTACAAAATTGGATTTGTAGCTGTCCATCATGTCGTCGTATTGTATCGGAAGACTCTTGTCATGTTCAAGAAGCTGCCTGGTATTCTGCAGTATATTCATGCCATTCTTTTTTCCCATAGGAAAGGCCTGCCCTGCTGCCTCCGCCCCGACCAACGGCCAAGTGTCCGGCGGACGGCTGTACGGTGACACGGTCACGTTTTCCTGCGACCCTGGGTACGAGCTGCAGGGTTCTGCCACCGCCGTCTGTCAGGCCGACCAGACATGGAGTCAGGCTCAACCGTCATGTCAATGTAAGGATGATAGCAGAAAGATTCTATTCTACAGTATACAACGGGGGACAAGAATTATCAACATTGCAATCATTTGGACTCTTATGCCGTCAATCCTTCTCTTAGAGTTAGTGTTTTAAAAAATACCAATAATATCCATCAATACTCGGCGACGTAATCGAGGTTTAAAAAATTGACTGGAGGTGCAATCATGATATGATTTGTTTTCTGAATCCCCAGTGGTGACGTGTCCAGTCCTCCAGCCGCCGACAAACGGACAGATGACCGGAGGGAACTCGTACGGGGACAAGGTCACCTTCACCTGTAACTCTGGGTACGAGCTGAGCGGCAGCCGTGAGCGGACGTGCCAGGCCAACAAACAGTGGAGCGGATCGCCTGCAGTCTGTGACAGTAGGTTTACTTAATGGGGATTTATCAGGACCGAAAACAGTGGTACCGAATAGGAATAGCATATTTTCTGAAATGAGAGTTGTCAAAAGTATCACTGTGTGGTTTCAATGGCATATCTGGGCTCACATAACAACAATAATAGTTGGCAATCTCTAACACACTGGACTAGACCATAGCGACGTTTAGTGGCTAACGTTATTATAATTTGAGGGGAGTTACTGATATTATTTTACTGTTTTGTTCAGAGGTCCAATGTCCCACGTTGTCTGCCCCGCTGCACGGCTCCAGCACCGGCAGTACTTTGTTCGGAGACACCCTGAACTTCGGGTGCGACACCGGGTACGAGCTGTCCGGCAGCTCTGGCATCACTTGCCAAGCCGACCAGACTTGGTCTGCTGCAGCGCCATCTTGCAGAAGTATGTGGTATTGTTGTCAGCTGAGACTTTATAGCCTGTAACGGACACATACACGTATACAGTATTACACATGAATTCAGTTATCAAAAGCCTAATAGACAGTACATGTAGGAAGCATTTCTGCATTATCTGGTCTGTTAATACTATTGCTGGTCTGCTAATACTATTGCTCTGAAGGAAATTGTCATTCGTCATGTCGATCGTTAACGTTTGGTTTCGAATGTTCTTGATCTTCAGAAAAAGTCTGCCCTGTGCTCCCCCCGCCCCTGAACGGCCACGTGACGGGAGGTAACGAGTATGGAGACACGGCTGTGATGACGTGTGACGAAGGGTTCAGTCTGGTCGGTGACGTCACACGCACCTGTCAGGACAACAGGCAGTGGTCGGCCACACAGCCTACATGTCAGAGTAAGGACTTGTAAAATTTGTTCTTATAACCCGTGTGAAATCTTCTGTCCGTATTAAGATCTTACCATTTTCTTCATATTCAAAGTAAATGAACCTGGTCATAGTTCCATTGCAGCTTGCAAAATTTTGTCCCTAATATTTTAATGTGAGTATCTATGGTGAAGGCCGCAAGATAATCTTATCTTAGTGAATGCATGAGAATTGTGCAATGCGTAAACTACAATAACCCTCTTGTCACTGGTAAATTGTAAGTAGAATTGCTTGATTGTCATTAATACGACTTTGTTTAACGTTCAACAGGGAAGAGTTGTCCGCAGCTGTCAGCCCCGGATAATGGCGGCGTGTCGGGAGGAGTGCTGTTCCAAGACACGGCAGCCTTCACGTGTGACCCTGGGTACGAGCTCGTGGGGTCCGCCAGCCGGCTGTGCCAGGCCAACCAGCAGTGGAGCGGAACACAGCCGTCCTGTCAGAGTAAGGACTGCTGTACTCTGTGTCGTGGATATGAGACATGTATTTTTCATTCTAGCGACGGTCCTCTCTTTTATAGAAATATCACTTCTTAACCAACCCTCGATGGTGTTTTCAGCACCAAGGCCATGACCGTCAACTGTCTTGACGTTGAATAGTGATACGCAGTGAAGAACGTTGCGAGGAGGACGGTGCGCATTAACGTTGATTATTGTATGCCAGCACATCAAATAGCCTGCACACTGCTATAAAAGGTTGTAATATTCAAGCCGATGACTGAGGCTGTCTAATATAAGAACCTATAACGCTTACTCTGTGTGCAGGATATTTTGACATTCTGATCGGACTGATCTGACTTTGTCCGTGCAGAGGTCCAGTGTCCGCCCCTGCCGCCCCTGTCTGACGGCCAGATGACAGCAGGATCTCTGTACGGGGACAAGGTCACCTTCAGCTGTGACGACGGCTTCCAGCTGGTGGGCAGCTCGGAGAGAAGCTGTCAGGCCGACCAGCAGTGGAGCGGGACTCAGCCTTCCTGTCAGAGTAGGTTACAGTTCTTACATTTCCTACGGAGTTTCTGTGAATTGTATAGTTACATGGCATATATTGGCAAGTCTACTTTGTCAAGTATAGTCTGCTACGTACTGATTTGACATAATTCTTTCGAAAGTCATAATGATGGCCTCAATAAGTGGACCATTTCCTCCGTGTTCTCAGGAAAGGAATGTCCACAGCTGAATTCTCCTGATAACGGCGCTGTGACGGGCGGGAGTCACTATGGTGACGTGGTTACCTTCTCGTGCGACCCTGGGTACGAGCTGGGCGGAAGCGGCAGTAGAACTTGTCAGGCCGACCAGACCTGGAGCGGGACCGAACCCACCTGTGCAGGTGAGAACCATTTATCATAACTGCCAAATATTTCTGTAATAAGGTGGCGTCCATGCCACTACGGAATATATGCCAAAACCATCTGCAACACATGAACGGTCAAGCAATGTGACAATACTTTTCATTTCCTCTTCAGCGGTGACTTGTCCCGATCTGGACGCGCCCCTGAACGGGAACAAAGTCGGCGGCAGCTCGTACGGCGACACCGTCACCTTCTCCTGCTCGGCTGGATACCAGCTCACGGGAAGCCCGTCACTTACATGTCAGCACAGTCAACAGTGGAACGGCACACAGCCCGCATGTACAAGTAAGGATTTGTCATGAAACTATACATGTTGCTTTGCACATGAGCTTATGAACTACGGATACGTTTTAGAACAATTTCTGGTCCATCGAAGTGCAATGTGACACAAAGTGTCATGAATCTGCAAAATAAAATGACAAAAGTTGTGGTTGGAAGTACAATTGGAACTTGTGCGTACATTTCATATAACGATCACTATAATCATGAATTTGATTCTCACCCAGGAAAGGACTGCCCCCTCCTGCCACTGTTAGACCACGGCGTGACCACAGGAGGACATCTGTACGGGGACGTCATGACGTTCTCCTGTCTGCCCGGATTCCGGCTCCAGGGGAACCAGACCAGGGTGTGTCAAGCCGACCAGACATGGGGTGGGACACAGCCTAGCTGTGAACGTAAGTACCGGTGTACAGCTGTTACAGCAAGAAACGTTGGAGTACTGATGTACTGTTAAGTGTTGTTGATGGATTTCGCATGTCCAGTAATCCCTCGGTCTAGTGGTGTACTCTTGTTGGATGCGAATCTTAAACTTTAGGGAAACTTAATCTTTGCACGATAAAGCAGCGAGTACATATAACGTTAGAACAAGAATAGAACCAATCATGAGAGTTACGGACAATGTCTTCTCATCTTTAAAACATTGTGTTTCGGTTCTATTCCGACAGGAGTCAGCTGCCCGCCTCTCCCACCGCCTACCAACGGTCACGTGACAGGTGACGTCATGTATGAAGACACTGTGAGTTTTACCTGTGATGAGGGGTACGAGTTGGTGGGGTACCAAATTGCTGTCTGTCAAGCAGATATGACGTGGAGTAGCACGTCACCGACATGTCAGAGTAAGTACAAAGTGCACCATCAAATGAAGTACAAGTATACGTAATAATCATCTAGATATTAGTATGTAAGATGATGTATTCAAGACGCCGTACTTGATCTATTTCACTTTAAGGGAACCTTCAACATATCTCGATACCACTTTGATCTTTTGGCTATCTTTCCTGTCTTCCCGCAGAGAAGTCGTGCCCAGTTCTGGACGTGATTCCAGACGGCACCGTTACAGGTGGACGCCTGTACGGGGATACCGCCACCTTCAGCTGCTCAGCTGGTTATCAGCTGGTCGGGGACCAGTACCGGACCTGCCAGGCTAACCAGACGTGGAGCGGCCTCCAGCCCTTCTGTCAAAGTAGGTCTCAGGAAATCATCCTGATTGATTGTGGTAGATTGACTGGCCAATAGGCAGCTATTTTTGACGCGATGTGGTATTTGTCAGCAACGTAATTTCTATCCTCGTAGCTCATTAGATATTACGCATGGTGCATGTGAGCATTTTTTTTATTTTTTTTATTGCAACATTTACATACAAGACATGATGACGACAGACTCAAGCTTACAGCTTATTTTCATGTCGTCATCGACAGGATACATTACAGAAGAACAAAACAAATATTACAAATACTGAAAATGAAAAAAAAACAGATGCGGACATGCAAAGCATAAGAGCAACAAATTATCTCAAATAAACTACATAACAGAAATCATTAAATGTAAGAAAAATTGAAATCAATAAACAGATAAATATGTGGACAGGTACTACAAGACTGGTAGGATGGTGGTTTACTACTCAAATCTTTTGGATTGTATAATGAAAAGTTGGACATGCTGTAAGAGTTTGACATTGTTTGAATTCGAAAGGAAGGGTAAGCCTTTAAGCAATAATTGAATTAGAACATCATCCGAAAGATAATTGAGATTTATGACTGAACCTACCAGATTTTCTAAATTGCTGAAGAGTAAGGAACGGTGTTGAGTGTAGTTAGGGCAGTACAAGAAGTAATGAGAAATACTTTCACAAGGATGGCCACAGGTACAAGCAGGACTGGTAACTAGGTTGCGAGTGTACAAATTGAAGTTTAAACTGAAAGTACCAAGACGGAAACGAGTGAGAAGAGCGCAGGTGTAACGAGGACCAGTGTTGAAATATGGGACAGATACAGGGCGCACAGATTTGATCATTGTTTTCTTAAAATGAGGAAGACTTAATGATCGATCTGCCAAGGTAAGGTTGTTCCAATGATACGTAGCATAAGGTATGAATGATTTCTTAAAGCGAGTTGTGGTACACTTTAACAACTGAAGGTTATACTTATTTCGAAGGTCGTAGGAAGAGGAATCTGATACTGTGGGTGGTATCAAATCTCTTAAGTATTGTCGAGTTTGTCCATGGATAATTTTATAGAATAGGATAAGGGACTGAACATGGCGGCGGTCAGATAACTTTTCCCATCCCAGTTCGGCGAGTAGTGAAGTATACGAGGACCCCCTAATGGCACCAGCTACGGTTAAAGCACATTCATATTGTATTCGTTCGATGAGTTGAGAGTCTGAAGCAGTGCAACCGTGCCATACTACGCCACCATACTCGAGTAGGGGACGGATAAAAGATTTATATATTGTTTCCAAGACTTCACGGGGGAGCTTGAATTTAAGTTTACTGAAGGTTGAAACCTTTTTAGATGCATTGGCTAACATGTTAGAAATATGTGTATTCCAAGACATAGTAGATGACAGATGAACCCCGATGTGTTTGTGACAGTCTACAGAATCGATTTGTTCGTTACCAAGGAAAAGGGGTGGATGTGGAGGAGGTATAGCCTTTGTAGAATAACACGTTTCGATTGTTTTTGACGGATTGAGTTCCATTAGCCACGCTTTTGTCCATGATAATATCTTAGAAAGGTCAGAATTGAGTCTAATGGCTGATACAGTGGGGGATTCTACAACATCGAGCAAGGAGCTATCGTCTGCGAACAGAAAAGGATGAGTTTCGAGTTCCTGTATCATGTCATTTATGTACACGAGAAATAATAGCGGACCAAGCACTGATCCTTGAGGTACACCTGCACTTATCTCGCACCAATCAGAGTTTTGACCTTCGATTACGACACGCTGCTTTCTACCATTGAGGTAACTTTGAAACCAGTTGAGAAAAGGCCCTTCCACCCCGTTTCGTTGAAGCTTGAAGAGTATGCTAAAAATGTGAGCATTTTTAGCACCCTGTACAACGTATGAATGCATTTGTTAACAGTATTTATCTAGACATATGAAACTGAACTATTCCAATCTTGTTTCCCAAAGAGAAATGTTGCACCCCGCCTATTGTTGGAAACGGCGTGATTACTGGAAGTGCGTGCTTCAACGAGACCATCGCCGTCAGCTGTGATGTTGGGTACTCCATAGTTGGGAACAGCGAGCTGACGTGTACAGAGGATGGGGTTTGGGACAAATCTCCTCCAACTTGCAACGGTAAGAGGTCGTAACATCATTTGAATGTTGATGTATGTCCTCATTAAACATAATCTCACCATACATTTCGTTTAATACAAATAAAGCTGATCAAGGACATAGAAAAAAAGCCAAGAACTTAGTCTCCAGATCTGCAATTCCAAAAGTTTAACTTTTTATATAGTCAATTTGTCATACTTTTGTTTTGATGTGTGAAGTTCGTACGTGAAGTCCAATACACCTGTTCTAGTCAAGGGAATAGTAGCCAAAAGCTGAATTGCTCATCAAAGAAAACTCTACCTTACAGAGATCTGCTGTGATGAGACACTCACCATTGTCAACGGCAGTGTTGTCCAGACCGGAGATGGAGGCTTTTGCTTCGGAAACATCGTGAGCTTTTCTTGTAACACCGGTCATCAGTTGGTAGGAGGCACCGCTGCAACATGTCAAGAGGACGGTACATGGTCAACCGTGCCAGTCTGTGAGAGTAAGTAGAGGACCATAGTTAGACTCGAAACAAAAACGTTGAGGGTTGTAAGGCAATTGTTATTTCTATGATGTCAACTTTTGCCCGATTTACTTAAATGGTACTGAATCAAGTTAACTCAACCCAAACATTTATGTCTGATCGGTGTTCAAACTATTTTCCCCAGGAGTTTGTTGTGCCGATGTTGGTCTGATCCGTAACGGCCAGTCCACTACCGCGGAGTCGTGCTACAGCGACGTCGCGACCTTCACATGTGACCCCGGGTTCCAGCTGGTCTCCCGAGGTGATGTCGTCTGTGGTGTAGACGGGACATGGCTTGGAGATGTGCCTTATTGTGAACGTAAGTACAGATAGAAAGTTGTCATCAGTTGAACAAAATTTACATTACCGAAATCTGTGTAGTCTTAACGAACAGCCTAACATTGACCACTATAGAGAGGTTCTTCGATGAATAACTTTTGCTTCGAATTCTGTCTGATTTTCTAGCTGACAACCTGTGCAGCAAAGATGCTCTATCTAACCCCAGTGATGGCTACAAGGTCTGTTACTCGGCAGCGACGGGCGGAGAGGATAAAGAATTCTGCACCATGCACTGCAATCCACCTAAGGTAGGAGTGCACAATGGAATACCATCAGTCAATAATTGCGTCAATGATTGCCATTTGTTTCCACGTCAGTAAAAGGATGGAATATCAAGAGAAATCTACAAATGTATTAATGTCTTGTCAGGCAGTAACGACATGTTGTTATAGTTTGAAATGTTGAGCAAATTACACTGGTATCATCCGACATCCCCCTCATATAAAATTGGTACAAAACTAGACATTTTTTGTCTTTCTAAACACTGCCCAACACTGTCCTTGACATTGCCCTTTATTGCCTACAGTCATACGGACTTGGCCGAGTTGTGACGTACCAGTGCGGAGACCACACCAGCTGGCTGTGGATGACACAAGTCTCCAATCTTCTCAAGCTCGTCTCGGTCTCAACGTGTCAGGGTAAGACCTTCAGATACCGAAATCCACCGTATTGTCATCTTTACCATTATCCATATGGATGCAAACATGGATACGATAGTATAGACACTATTTGACGAATGCACAATGACATTATTCAGGAGTACTATTGAACTGCTTGCTAAGATATTACGCACAAGACGAAGTGACAAGGAAAAGCTATGATTGCATAGAAACTACGACATAATATTTTAAAGATGTTTGAATACTGTATTTACAACAATCTTGAATCTCTGCTTGTTCCCAAACAGACCCATGGAACCCGTTCGCCATGATCATGATAGGAGGACTGACCATCACCAGCACAACCTCACCCAACCTGCACCAGATCAGACGCTACATCAGGACCGAACTGCGGAGACAGGGGCTGTGTCTACCACCATGTAGGGTAAGGATCTATTCACCAGTAGTGTGTATCATCGCTAACTGAACATGACCCATTCTCTACGGTTTACATGTTGCAAACAAAATCTTTGACATGCTGATACTACAGAGGATGTTTCCGCCCATATCTTAGCTTCTGTCCATACATTTACTAGGGTTGCAATTCAGTCCACGCAACGTGTTATAGTATTGTAAAAACATAGATGAAGGAATTGCCAGACAACCATGAACATTTTTATCATACATGTAGATCAGCGAGATCTCTGTTGATGCGGGAGTGAGAACCAGGAGGAGAAGAGACATCTCTCCCCTCACTGTGATTGACGTCACCATACAACTCTACATAGAAGACAACAGTCAGCTGTCCCTGCAGACAAACACCCTCCCCGCAGATGTGGACGCACTTATCAGGTTCGAAAACATCATTCTTACAACCAAGTTGTGTTCTTTTCTTGAAATAGGAAAGGATCATTGCAGAAAGTTTGAATGTCTGTAACTGTGGATTTCCCCTACAGGAAGTCTGCACTTGATGTCAAAACGGCTCTGACATCCGGGTCCCCCGAAAGTACGAAATGGAACGAAATGGAACGAAATGGAACGAAATGGAACGAAATGGAACGAAATGGAACGAAATGGAACGAAATGGAACGAAATGGAACGAAATGGAACGAAATGGAACGAAATGGAACGAAATGGAACGAACTAAAACAACATATGTAACATTATGAAATGAAATACCAGTAGATAACGAAGTATAAGGAGTAGACTGGAACAGGAAGCATTTTAAATACAGAAGTGAGTGGTAAATACATCATGTAACGTGTTTTATTTCTTGAATCTATGTAATAATATTAAATACAACGTTTTTGTCGCGTTTGTGTGGCTAGATTCTTCCCTGAAAATGGAGGCGCCGCGTGCAAAGAGATCCGCCGCTCTTCCTTGTGTACCAACGATCTGCAAGTGAACTGCTGCAAATAGCAGGGAAAACAAGCAAACGGAACTGAGTATCGAAGTTAGGACTAGATTATACAGTTGGTTGTAACAGTGTATCTCATAATTCACCAAGAGGGCATGAGGCAAGCGTTATCTTATTATCTATAAATCTCTCCCCCAAATGGAGCCCCGCATACAAATAAACCGGCATTGTTGCCAGCGCGACGGAACTGTGGGCGTGCTGCCGACAGGTTGAATCAAACCCCGACTTTCCATTTATTTAAATACGGTTTTAGTCCATAACTGGTACGTAGCATATGCATATCTTTCCAATTGTTCGGCTTAAAGTCAGACCCCTGACCCCTGAATGGACCCCTCCGTTAATGATATTTAAATGAAGCTCTGCGGCGCGTCACACATTTCACACATTTCACACTCCATTCAAACACGGACGTGGAGTCCCCTGGAGACATTTATGCTTCCTTGTTCACGACAAAACAAAGGGAGGGTGTGAACGAGCAATGCATGTATTTCACGGTTCACACAACACGCAAACACGCTAGCTGTATACATAATAAGATTACGCTTGCCTCATGCCCTCTTGGAGATGCAATGTTACCACCAACATCTGCAATACTATTTCGGTTTGCTTGTTTTCCCTGCTATTTGCAGCAGTTAATTTGCAGATCGTTGGTACACAAGCAAGAGCGGCGGATCTCTTTGCACGCGGCGTCTCCATTTTCAGGGAAGAATCTAGCCACACAAACGCGACAAAAACGTTGTATTTGATATTATTACATAGATTCAAGAAATAAAACACGTTACATTTAATATGTATTTACCACTCACTTCTGTATTTAAAATGCTTCCTGTTCCAGTCTACTCTTTATACTTCGTTATCTACTGGTATTTCATTTCATAATGTTACATATGCTGTTTTAGTTCGTTCCATTTCGTTCCATTTCGTTCCATTTCGTTCCATTTCGTTCCATTTCGTTCCATTTCGTTCCATTTCGTTCCATTTCGTTCCATTTCGTTCCATTTCGTTCCATTTCGTTCCATTTCGTTCCATTTCGTTCCATTTCGCACTTTCGGGGGACCGTGACATCCGGTACCTTCCTGGTCCCGGTCAACGGTGAGAATCTCACGATTGCAGACACAGGAGGAGGCGCCATCTCGGACCCCATCGTAGGATGTCCTGTGGGCTTCCTGGAAAAGCATACTGACCCTGGATGCTGTGAGTTTATATCAGGATGTTCTTCTAAAATAAACTAATGACATGTAACGTCATGGAAGTTGGAACAAACATACACATATTCTTCGAAATTGTTCAAAACTTTCTTGCTATCATCCGTGTTGTCTGTATCTGTCTCCAAATCAATTTTCTACATCAATTAATGACCAGTGCAAGAACCTGTTCATCAGCTGCCCTGTCTCTCCCCTAGTTGCCTGTCCTCCCGGGTCCTTCCACAACCCCATGCTAAAAGACTGTGAGCCCTGCCCAGTGGGGACTTACCAGACCAACAGCTCCCAGACCTCCTGTGAGCCCTGTCCAGAAGGAACCACCACATCAGCAGAGGGAACAAGTGACCCGAGCGAGTGTAAAGGTAGGTTTGTGAAGACTTAATCTCCGATCATCACATTAAGGATTATGATATAGTACCTACCCGAACAATGCTCCAAGAGAATACCAATTATTTGTCAATTTGTGTTGATGCCAAAGCTGCCAGATACGTAACCATAGAAATAAGCAATTACCTGTAAACCTAATACATTATGTTTACCTGTTGGTTACTCAGAATATTCAGACTGCAACTGTGGTCCTAACGCCTGTGTGCCGACATCCCAGGGGTGGAAATGTCAATGTCCAGCAGGTCACATCCAGGAAGACGACAAATGCGTCGGTAAGTTTGGCAGACATTTTGGCTTCCATGAATACTATATTCAATGATAAAGCTGCCAACACTGAGGTCATAGTATTGGTATGAACGGAGTTTAGCAAAATAGTATAGAATAGCATGTGACCTTTAATGTCTTTTTTTTTATTTTGAGACTTTTGTATAACATTTGAATGTTTTTTTCAGCCATCACAGAGTGCCCCGCTGGTTCGACGTTGTTCCGAGACACGTGTTACCTGGTGTCAAACACCACGGCCACCTACAGGGCTGCTGGAGATGCTTGCAGACAGCATGGAGGAATCCTAGCCATGGTCAAGGACGAGGACACTCAGGTGAACTACATTTTTTTCAACATCCATTTATTCTTAAGTACCCATATATTGTGGCCAAATTCCACCCCGTTGCACTGTCATCTAACTTTTACAGTATCTGCTATCATCTTTGCCATAATACCTGTTCCAATGTTGCATTAGTCTGAAGGAAATATTTGTGTGCAGGACTTCATCATTGAGAACTACAGTGGAAAGGACATGTGGATTGGACTGGACGACCGGCTGACAGAGGGAGAGTTCTTTTGGGCTGACGGCTCCAGACTTGATAACTTCACCTACTGGACATACGGTCAGTAAAGCAGTGTTCGGTAGCCACTCTAGAAGTGGGGGAATATAATGAAGATAAAACCATTAATGAAAAGAACTGAATTCCATTTCAATACATATACAATTATCTTATGCAGCTCATTTACCAAAGATCATCTTGCATAGCATCCGTTAATGATATTGTTTTCCGTCAAAATGTTATCAATACCATAAATACATACATCTCTAGCTATAGTTGATGTACATTTCACTCACACAGAGTGCAGTATGATGTATTAAAGTTGAATGTTTACTGTTCAATTTATAGGAGAGCCAAACGACGGAGGTGGTTCTCGTTCCCAGGACTGTGTGCACCTCTGGTTGGCAGCACAACTACGCTGGGATGACACCTCGTGTATAAGCAACAGATTCTATCTATGTCAGATTAGCAAGCAAACATAGGGGGGATTGTTATAGTGGGGGCCACCATTATGATACATGCTTGTTTCAGGTATTCTTTAGTTTGTTCGGTAGGATATTGGCTACTACTGAAATGCTGGTCTTTGTATGATATGAATTGGTCTTTTCTCTAAAAAATCAAGAAAAGCTCACTTATTGTATTGCGTATATCTATGTGTGATATGTGGAAAATATAAGGCTATCCTACGGGTATATTTCCTTTCAAAATACAAACAGCATGTAAATCATTTAAAAACATGTACTTTTGAATGTTGTTTACAAATTGGATAAAACTCACAATTTTTTTGACCTGAATTCGCATTGGACTACTATGTACACGTGTGTGTGTGTGTGTGTGTGTGTGTGTGTGTGTGTGTGAGAGAGAGAGAGAGAGAGAGAGAATGTGAGAACAACTGAAAAACATAAATAATTCGATGTGTATATCTCATTTCTCCAAGGTAATTCATAACTCCAAAGCCCAGAGCAATAAATTCACTTATTCTGATATAATCGTTTACGTCAGTTACTTAGCTGATAAGAGTGTGCATACCGTGACAACGCGCAATGCCACAATTGACTTGCACTGGAATAATGATATACGTCGTAGAAGCATACTAAACGAAAAGAAATCATTTACCCCAGATGCCATACACTATACTAGTTCTGGATTATGCTACACAGCAGTAGCAGCCTTGGAAATTTCCCATCTCTGACAGATTTTAGCCTAGTGTTAATAACCCCGCAGGAAAAACGTTCACGTGGACACATGATGATCAGCGACAATTTTTTATTAATTCCTGCAAGCCCAAATTTAACCTACTAACACAGTAACACAGAGACACAACGTTGGTCACTAGTAGTTGTACAGTTAACCAAGGCTAGGAGGTTCTTAATAAAATCTTGAGTTAACAAACCAAGATTGGACAAACTAACGCTGGTGACACCATATGTTCCTAGGCTTAGAATAACACTACAGGCTCGAGTAAAATCACGCTAGGTATCAATACATGATCATACATTCTAACACAAAGCCGAACAAAAAGTCGTATTGCGCAAGCACGCTTTGCCACGCTAGAAGTAAGCCTTCTAGATCTGTTTGCTGATCTGGCAGATGTAAAGTCTTCTGCCGGTGCACGAGGAGTCATCCCAGCGCTGCTGTGCCGCCGACCAGAGGTGCACACAGTCCTGGGATGCTGTGCCTCCGTCGTTCGGCTCCCCTGGAAGACAGGAGTACATCTATTTAATTCGAGTACGTACGGCAACTGTTTGGATGAAGGGTACGGCACCGATGTGGGCGTGTGAGACTGATCTAAGATGGATCACGAAGGGTCTATTGACTCTCATCTATTTCCTTAGAGAATGGGTGGTGAATGCTCCTGTACTGACCGTATGTCCAGTAGGTGAAGCTATCCAGTCTGGATCCATCAGCCCAAAGGAACTCTCCCTCCGTCAAGGTGTCATCCAGTCCAATCCACATGTCCTTTCCACTGTAGTTCTCAATGATGAAGTCCTAAAAAGAACAGGGTTGCCCATTTGAAGAATGGCTCTTGATACGGTGCACAAATGGACGTTGAAAATAGTGTCGTACCAGCAAATGTTAGCTTTTGCTAATGAAGATAGTCTAAGGTCTAATGCACTCCTTGCCACAATATATACACTGATATATGGGTACGCAAGATAACAGAATGCTGAAAAAGTAGTGTGGTTCACCTGAGTGTCCTTGTCCTTCACCATAGCGAGCAGTCCGCCATGCTGTCTGCAAGCATCTCCAGCAGCCCTGTAGGTAGCCGTGGTGTTGGACACCTGGTAGCACGTGTCTCGGAACAACGTCGAACCAACGGGGCACTCTGTAATGGCTGACCAAAACATCTAAATATACTTTCTACTCAAATTTATAGAAAATCGTGGTTAGATTTCATAGTTTCTATCGCCAACCTACATTCATGTCTTCAACTTAAACGCCACGTTCATAAATATTATCACAGAGGATGTCATTCACACAAGGAAGCCAAAATATTTGTCAATCTTACCGATGCATTTGTCGTCTTCCTGGATGTGACCTGCCGGACATTGACACATCCACCCCTGGGATGTCGGCACACAGGCGTTCGGACCACAGTTGCAGTCTGAATATTCTAGATAAATGAGTATTTTTATGACCAACGAGCATGTTACAATGGTATCCCAATGTGCTGATAACAAAATGAAATTGTAAATGCTTGTCATTTCAGTGGCAATTTAGAGCACTGTTTGGATAGGTAGCAGCGGACCGCCTTGTATTATAAATCTTGTTGCTTGACTTCACAAACCTACCTTTACACTGGTTGGGGTCGCTCGTTCCCTCTGCTGATGTGGTGGTTCCTTCTGGACAGGGCTCACAGGAGGTCTGGGAGCTGTTGGTCTGGTAAGTCCCCACTGGGCAGGGCTCACAGTCTTTTAGCATGGGGTTGTGGAAGGACCCGGGAGGACAGGCAACTAGGGGAGAGACAGGGCAGCTGATGAATAGGTTCTTAAAAGGCTTGAAATGAATGCACGAGCAAACGGATACAGCTGAAGAAAAGAAAGAACAGTTGGAAAGCATATCCAAGGATCAGATGTTCCATTATTGCGTCTATGACTAGCAAGATTGAATATGGAAGTCTTATGCTAAACAAAAAGAAATGCAACAAAAGGCACCAAAAGAAATACAATTTGCAAGTGATGTTTTAATGAACTCACAACAGCCAGGCTCAGACTGTTGTTGAAGGAACCCGGTTGGACATCCTACGAAGGGATCAGAGATGACAATTCCTGCGTCCGCAACTGTGAGGTTCTCACCGTTGACGGGAATGACAAATATACCCGATGTCATGACTGTTTTGATATCAAGAGCAGCTTTCCTGTAGAGAGAAATAAACACATAACGTTACAGATACCCACCTTCTTCAACTTTCTTAAAACAAGTGATTATTTCTTAATATCCCTACGTATGAACAATAATAATGTCAACTTGGATGTAGCAATAAGTCTATATCAGATTTCTCTTGTTCTTTGACCAATACGACCGTCTACAGCCTTTAAGTCGAGTTCAATGTACATTGATATGCAAAGCACTTCAAGTCATGTAACGTAGCGCTACCAGTTATCGTGTGCTACCAGTTATCGTCCACTTTGGGTCATGTCCACATGTCGAGGTGTATTTTGCCAAAGCCAGTTCTCATGAGCAGTAAAAAACGTCATAGGTATGGTCCTTAGTCATGACTCTCCCTTGTAGAATACAATAAAATAGGTTATCATAATAAACTCTGAACCAGTGACAGCAAGTTGCATGGAAGCGTCATGCATGACGGAATTCATATGTAATTCGACACCGCGTACTTCATCATGTTTTTCTAACTTACACGATAGCTAGTATGTTTTAAAAGTAGCTGACGTTAAACCTTTCTTTGATATTCAAACTATTCATGGCGATTCGAGGTTTGAAACTCTTACTAGCTTTAGGAAGGTTTGATACAACCTAGCGACCTCCGCACCAATGGTACGTTTTGCACGTCAAAACATCTTGGTCATGCGTTTATCATGTCGG
The DNA here is from genome assembly GCF_035083965.1 of Branchiostoma lanceolatum. Classification (NCBI taxonomy): domain Eukaryota; kingdom Metazoa; phylum Chordata; class Leptocardii; order Amphioxiformes; family Branchiostomatidae; genus Branchiostoma; species Branchiostoma lanceolatum. The sequence continues at coordinate 20,797,921 of NC_089725.1, read as the reverse complement.
TGAAATTCGCTGCACTACATTATTATATAGAGCTGATATTTCTTCCCAAGGGTTAAACATTTGGCTCTGTCCGCGCTTTTTAAAATAAATGACGTTTTGAAGAAATTGGACGGTGATTGGTAACGTTACGCTACACTTACACGTTACATCAATGTGCGTTCCAGTACCTTACCTTTCCAACGCAGAGGCCAATTGGCAAACAATATCATTTCACTAGAAAATGTTAGTTAGAAAACTGATTTTCAATCAATGCCAAAAACACGTTTGGCTATTATCGCTTTTTCGCTAGACGTATACCATTGAATCTGATATTTTCCAATTAACCTGATAAGCGCGTCCACATCTGCAGGGAGGGTGTTTGTCTGCAGGGACAGCTGACTGTTGTCTTCTATGTAGAGTTGTATGGTGACGTCAATCACAGTGAGGGGGGAGATGTCTCTTCTCCTCCTGGTTCTCACTCCCGCATCAACAGAGATCTCGCTGATCTATGACCAAAAGTCTTTGTTATTGTTATTTGAAAATGTGTATGATTTTGAAATGGTACATGTACACGAAACATCAGAGGCCTGATACCAAAGTTCCAAATATGATACACTGGCAGCAGAACAGCCACAATTTTGACAGTGTCGAATGCCAGAGATGTTGTATTATTGCACAATCTAACTTACCAAATTCGATTAGCTACAGTACACACTACTGGTGGACAGATCCTTACCCTACATGGCGGTAGACACAGCCCCTGTCTCCACAGTTCGGTCCTGATGTAGTGTCTGATCTGGTGCAGGTTGGGTGAGGTTGTGCTTGTGATGGTCAGACCTCCCATTATGATCATGGCGAACGGGTTCCATGGGTCTGAAAGAAGAAGACATTATGCGCAGAATGTAAATGGGTCCCATAACTTATTGTAGTTGTATGCTCATCTGTAAAATCATATCCTTTCGTTGCCCCATAAAGAGTAGTGTGGCGTTATATACATGCTCTTAGAATCATGATGCTCCATCATAAGCTGACAGCTAATAAAAAAAATTGTATAATGCCTTCCCTCTTGAGGCCCACTTATCTACATGTGTATCTATATTTCTCTCTCTCTCTCTCTCTCTCTTTATATATAACGTTATATATATATATATATATATATATATGTGTAGGATGAATCTGTAAAGTAATGATGGACAGCGAAAATACGACATAGTGCAGTGGCTAAGCTGTCGATCACCTTGACATGATGAGACTGAGACGAGCTTGAGAAGATTTTCTACTCGCGTCATCCACAGCCAGCTGGTGTGGTCTCCGCACTGGTACGTCACCACACGGCCAAGTCCGTACGACTTTAGAAGATAATGGTCATTGCGAAGATAAGAAAACACAATTATTTCCTCAATCAAATGGTGTTTACATGGTTGAAACGTCCACTTCATGATTGCTATTCATATGTGGAGAAAAATCTTACTTTCTCGTGTCACAGTATATATGCAGACAGGCCAACAAAATTACAATGCATTGTTCGTTGCATAGATCTCTCCAGATAGCCAATTCTTGTATTGATGTAAAAGAAAATCACGCGACGCATCTATCTATAAACGGGTATCTTCTTGACAGATGATCATGTCTGTGCACTCCTACCTTAGGTGGATTGCAGTGCATGGTGCAGAATTCTTTATCCTCTCCGCCCGTCGCTGCCGAGTAACAGACCTTGTAGCCGTCATTTGGGGTATCCAGAACATCTCGACTGCACAGGTCACTGGCTGGAAAACCAGACAAATAAATAAGTGACACATTCAGGGGATCATCTCCAGATTACAGTGTTAAAAGCTGCTAGTTCACGGTATGTTGCCTGTGTACGTTTGTTCTCTAGGTTACATAAATGTTAGTACCACAAGAATGGCCGTCATCTCATTTCGTTTAACTAATAACTACTGTACTTACGTTCACAGTAGGGCATGTTTCCAAGCCAGGTCCCGTCTGCGCCACAGACGACGTCACCTCGGGAGACCAGCTGGAACCCGTGGTCACAGGTGAAGGTCGCGAAGTCGTTGTAGCACGACTCCGCGGTAGTGGACTGGCCGTTATGTATCAGACCAAGATCACCGCAACAAACCCCTGGTTGGAACAGAAGTTGTACGATGATGATAAAAAAAGTGACACCAACCATAAGGTAAGCACAATTGAAATAAGATATCAAAATTGAAACCAGAGATATTACAGTACCATAACAGAACAATTGGAATCCAAGGCCTGCTATCATGGAGACGATGGCTCCGATCCATTATTTTCTACTTACTCTCACAGACTGGCACGGTTGACCATGAACCGTCCTCTTGACATGTTGCAGCGGCGCCGCCTACCAGTTGATGACCGATGTTGCAAGAGAAGCTCAGGATGTTTCCAAAGCAAAAGCCTCCATCTCCTGTCTGCACAGCACTGCCGTTGACAATGGTGAGTGTCTCATCACAGCAGATCTCTGTAGAGGTAAAGGGAGGGTATGGTTGCAACTGCCGGGGTATCTACCTACCATGTGGTAAGATGCCTTCGACTTCTCATCACTGGGCTAAACAACTAGTCTATATCTCTAAAAGAAAATAAGGACATACACAGAATAAACCCAGTCAGGTTAAAATTGCAAAAATTGCAGCAAACTTAAAATAACCTAATTGGTAGCTAGGATGACAGATATATTGGTGGCTATAACTCATTCTGCTTCATATCCCACCAAGAAAAGGGCTGTGTATTGGGACAATATTCGATGAGAAGGTGAATTACATGTTATGTGATATTACTTCTTGAGAGTAAGAACCCTACCCTTGCAAGTTGGAGGAGATTTGTCCCAAACCCCATCCTCTGTACACGTCAGCTCGCTGTTCCCAACTATGGAGTACCCAACATCACAGCTGACGGCGATGGTCTCGTTGAAGCACGTACTTCCAGTAATCACACCGTTTCCAACAGTAGGCGGGGTGCAACATCTCTCTTTGGGGAAAAACGTGGTAACAGCATGATACTTACATACGCCATGAGCAAACAGCATATTCAATACTTGATGAACATTTCTACTTTAGCTATAGCATTTAAACAATGACAGCAATTATATTATATTATAATGGTATTGCCATGCATTGTTCGTTCAGAAAATACATACAGTGTTGGTACAAGTTTTTCTTAACATCTAATGAGTTACGAACATGATAAATCAAAAGCGTTCGCTTGTTATTGAGCAAATAGATCTCTTGGGATTTCCGAAGACTTACTTCGACAGAAGGGCTGGAGGCCGCTCCATGTCTGGTTAGCCTGGCAGGTCAGGTACTGGTCACCGACCAGCTGATAACCAGCCGAGCAGCTGAAGGTGGCGGTATCCCCGTACAGGTGGCCACCTGTAACTGCGCCGTCTGGAATCACGTCCAGAACTGGGCACGACTTCTCTGGGGTACCGTAGGATAAAAAAAGATAGCCAAAAGATGAAGACGAATCAAAATGGTAGATATGTTAAATATTCAATGTCCAAGTGAAATGAATCAAGTACAGTGTATTGAATACATCATCTTACATCCTAAGATCTAGATGAAAAATTGTAACTTTTACTTATCATGTGGACGGCCACTCCTATGTCTTACTAGTATCGTGTACGTATACTTGATTTGTTGGTGCACTTTGTACTTACTCTGACATGTCGGTGAAGTACTACTCCACGTCATATCTGCTTGACAGACAGCAGTCTGGGACCCCACCAAGTCGTATCCCTCATCACAGATAAAACTCACAGTGTCTTCGTACATGACGCCGCCTGTCTCGTGACCGTTAGTAGGCAGCGGGAGAGGTGAGCAGGTAACTCCTGTTGGAACAGAACAGAAATATATGGCTAAAGATGAGGAAATATCATTGTGTTTTACAAAAGGCTATGTATGTGTTACTGTTGTCATTGTTAGACGCATAACCTTAATGGGTGCTGTTCTGCGCCACGAAATAAGAAAAGTTACGTCAGAATCTGAAATGTTCAGAAATTGTCTCAGGATTACTGGACATAGAAACACAGAGGCACTATCTATATCAGCTCCTTATAGTCCATGTAACGTTGCACCGGTACTTACGGTCACAGCTAGGGTGTGTCCCACTCCATGTCTGGTCGGCTTGGCACACCCTGGTCTGGTTCCCCTGGAGCCGGAATCCGGGCAGACAGGAGAACGTGGTGATGTCTCCGTACAGACGTCCTCCTGTGGACACACCGTGGTCTAACACTGGCAGGAGGGGGCACTCTTTTCCTGGGTGAGAATCATATCCATTGCAATTAATTGTTGTTAGACGAAATACAATATATCCAGGCTTTCCACTTGGCCATGTCCGGTCCCTTTGGGCTTCACAGACATGCCTCATCATCATCAGATCAAATTCATTCCAAAACTTTTTGATAGGTGCGTGTACATATCGAGATGACATGACTGCAAGTGTTTAAACTGGTAACAAATCTTTATAATTACTTGAACATGCGGGCTGTGTGCCGTTCCACTGTTGATTGTGCTGACATGTTAGTGACGGGCTTCCCGTGAGCTGGTATCCAGCCGAGCAGGAGAAGGTGACGGTGTCGCCGTACGAGCTGCCGCCGACTTTGTTCCCGTTCAGGGGCGCGTCCAGATCGGGGCAAGTCACCGCTGAAGTGGAAACAAAAAGGTTAGACATCGCCATAGAATCATAGTCAGATTGTTCGACTATACACGTGTCGCAGATGGTTTTTGCATACATTTCATATTGTAACAGTGGCGTGGACGTCACCTTATCGAAATAATATCTGGCCGTCGAAACAGGTGGTTCTTACCTGTACAGGTGGGTTCGGTCCCGCTCCAGGTCTGGTCGGCCTGACACGTCCTACTGCCGCTCCCGCTCAGCTCGTACCCAGGGTCGCACGAGAAGGTAACCACGTCACCATAGTGATTCCCGCCCGTCACAGCGCCGTCATCAGGAGAACTCAGCTGTGGACATTCCTTTCCTGAGAACAAGAAGGAAATTGGCCGCTTAGTGAGCACTACCTCAGAGCTCAAGATATACGTAAAATTAGTCTCAAATTTTACTTGACGAAGTAGAAGTAGCCATTTCAGTGATGTCACTATCAGACATCCAACAACTTACAGACCCCTTAGGACAAAAAAGAACTGTAACCCACTCTGACAAGAAGGCTGAGTCCCGCTCCACAGCTGGTCGGCCTGACAGCTTCTCTCCGAGCTGCCCACCAGCTGGAAGCCGTCGTCACAGCTGAAGGTGACCTTGTCCCCGTACAGAGATCCTGCTGTCATCTGTCCGTCAGACAGGGGCGGCAGGGGCGGGCACTGCACCTCTGCATGGACAAAGCTTATTTTGAAATTCGGTACGTCATATATAATGTCCTTGGTCATCAGGAGACCAGAAACAACCATTATCGGGACAACAATGTAATGGGCTTATCATTGGCATCCTGAAAAGGCATTCCTTACTCAAAGCAAAGATGATGTAAGGTTTTTATCAAATGTTTCCCACATAAGATGGAAGACAACAAAGCCACAGAGAAAGCGCAATACTCACACCCTCTCTACAATATGAATAGTACACGTGTTATGAGCATTAGGACACTGATATTTTATTAAGGCAACTGTTTGAGAAAGGCAATGCAACAGGCCATTTGATATGACATGTGACGCTCTTGGCGTAAACATTATTACTGATGTTACCCTCCAACTGTGATAGTTACGCAGACTGGACATGGCCTTGGTACTGAAAGCCCACCTCAACACAAGGTGCAGTGATTTTCGGGAAATCAAAGCCCTTATAATGTCGAGATTTCTTAAAACAGTTCTTACTCTGGCAGGACGGCTGTGTTCCGCTCCACTGCTGGTTGGCCTGGCACAGCCGACCTGCGGACCCCACAAGCTCGTACCCAGGGTCACACGTGAAGGCTGCCGTGTCTTGGAACAGCACTCCTCCGAACACGCCGCCGTTATCCGGAGCTGACAGCTGCGGACAGCTCTTTCCTATCGAATCAAATGATCGAATCAAATTATTAATCTTGTCAGATCAAATGATGAGTCAATGATAACGAACCAGCTACCTCAATGTATGTTGTTACTATGACAGCCTCACTATGATTATGGTGGGAGACGGATTACTCCGTGTGGGTAAGATGGTGCAGTAGCATTCACAACAGGAGCGTCGCAAACCATCAGGTACAAAGATATTTGAGCATTGCGAAATTTGGCATTGTCAACGTTCATCTAAGTTGAGGCTTAACAAAAAAAACAAAATATTTTGGCAATATTGTTCTTCTATAAATAGCTACATCCATGTTAGGCTGCTGACAGATTAAAACAATGACGTTAGATTTATGCAAGCTATGTGTTCTTACTCTGACATGTCGGCTGTGTGCCTGACCACTGCTTGTTGTCCTGACAGGTGAGTGTGACGTCACCAACCAGACTGAACCCTTCGTCACACGTCATCACAGCCGTGTCTCCATACTCGTTACCTCCCGTCACGTGACCGTTCAGGGGCGGGGACAGTGCAGGACAGACTTTTTCTATTAAAGGATCAGAAACATACGCTAAGATATTAGCTAAGCAACACGACAAATAGACCATTTTATTTGTGAATTCAAGCAATTACCATAAAAAATGGACTCGTATCCCTTTGTTTGCTTCCTACTGTATTATATGAAGCCTGCATGTACTCTATGTTTGTTCTAACATGTGCAACACGCCTTTGTGCACCTTTCAACCATAAAACCTAAGATTACAGCAACAAAGTTAACGTACTTTTGCACAATGGCGCTGCTGCAGACCAAGTCTGGTCAGCTTGACAAGTGACGTCAGAGCTGCCGTACAGCTCGTACCCAGTGTCGCACCCGAAGTTCAGGGTGTCTCCGAAGAAAGTACTGCCGGTGCTGGAGCCGTGCAGCGGTGCGGACAGAGTGGGGCATCGGACCTCTGTGCGGGGACAATGTGAAAATCAGTAATGTGACATCTTGGTGTGTTTGATGTCTTCGAAGCCTATCATAAGTCAGTTGCTGGTCTAAGTAGAATAACGTTTCCCGCGATGACTAAGTCAACACGCAGTGGTCAACATTCACGAGTCATAGGACTGAAAACTTCCATTACAGCCTGGCATTCTTAGTCCTCACGACGGTTATCTACTGGTTAAACGTAAACTTTTACCATAAACAGAAAACATTGAAAGAAATGTACAATATTCTTGCTTGATAACGTTCTTTCTGACAACATGAGAACCAAAAGTAAACCTACTTCCACAGACTGCAGGAGACCCGCTCCACTGTTTGTTGGCCTGGCACGTCCGCTCACGGCTGCCGCTCAGCTCGTACCCAGGGTTACAGGTGAAGGTGACCTTGTCCCCGTACGAGTTCCCTCCGGTCATCTGTCCGTTTGTCGGCGGCTGGAGGACTGGACACGTCACCACTAAACATTGGAGGAAAAAGGAGTTCATCATGATTTAACATTTGTAACAATTTCATCAGATCATCAGACCTTGTGATAAAAAAACAATACGGTTAGAATAAACTTCCGAGCTACAAGGACACAACCATTTTGTTGACTTATAGGTATGAATGTCTTCCAAGACGGGAGGAAGCCGATGAGGCAAAAACGAGTGCTATGATCGTCTTGCCCTTTTTAGCATCCCTTGTAGTATACTGTACAATAGATCGACGAAGAAGATATATCAGAATTCTCATGTTTTTGCACTCACATTGGCAGGATGGTTGAGCCTGAGTCCATGTCTGGTCGGCCTGACAGACGGCGGTGGCAGAACCCTGCAGTTCGTACCCAGGGTCGCAGGAGAACGTGATCGTGTCGCCGTAGAGCCGCCCGCCGGACACTTGGCCGTTGGTCGGGGCGGAGGCAGCCGGACAGGCCTTTCCTATGGGAATAAGAGTGATATAAATCATACCATAGATCAACAGGAGACTTCTTGAACCTGACAACAGATATTTGGTACTACATGTGACACAGTGTTAACGTTGTGACATGAGATCTAGTCTTCATCAATAATTAGCATGTCTCTAATGCAACAGAACACTTACTGTTGCATGCCGGAGCTGTATCGCTCCACGTCTGTGCGGCCTTACACGTCAGAGTGGACATCCCGCTCAGCTGGTACCCGGCGTCACAGCTGAACGTGGCGGTGTCACCGTACAGGTGGCCTCCCTGCACCGCGCCGTTAGGAGGAGGATCCAGGACTGGGCAGGCCTTTCCTGAAAGATAAGTAAATAGCGTTTATTTACATAACGTACATGAATAAGTGTATAGTCGGTTTTGAAAATAGAACCATGTCCGCCAACGTTTACAGACTGACAATTGGACAACCAAGGTTAACATGTGGGTACTACGTGGCGAGCTCTGCATTGATCTCTGTGAGACTGAGGGTACCGCTGTTGATATCTAGTCAACTTTTGATCAAATAGTTGCACAACATCAACACTTTCAGCAAGATACGAAATTGTTGAAAATGTCGCTAACAATCATACTTGAGCACGTTGGTTGAGCTCCGCTCCACTGCTGGTTGGCCTGACAGGTCCGTCTGACGTCACCTTGCAGCTCGTACCCAGTGTCACAGGAGAATGTCGTGACGTCACCATAGGCGTGCCCACCGGTGACTTGTCCGTTAGCTGGAGATGAGAGTTGCTGGCAGAGCTTCCCTGAAAACATCAACCTCGATGATCAAACAGTCCAAACCTTTATCGACATGATGAAAATGTACAACAGGCCACTTTCAGTTAACTGCACATATGCTGAAGATTACGCTGGTTGGATAAATTCATTTTCTACCGTACGCGACACAACAAAAAACTCACGGGAGCAGGTCGGCTGAGATCCTGTCCAATCTTGGTTGGCCTGACACGTCCTGCTTTGGGACCCGCTCAGCTCGTACCCAGTGTTGCACGAGAAGCTCACCACGTCGGTGAAAAGGAAGCTCGTTCCCTGAATTCCGCCATTAGCCGGGGCGGTCAGGGTGGGGCAGCTCTTTCCTGTGGATATTCAGAAAATATTGTGTTCAACGTTATGGAAGTACCGATACCGAAAAGCAACTATAATTGGCAACGTTTGGACTACCGTGTGTCTTCTTCCCATCATACATGCATACTTACATGACAATGACATTTGCAACATTCAACCAGAAGGAATTGCAAAAGTTCATTACTATGTTCAACCCCATTTACTTCAGAATCTATACATGTGTATGTCCTTGATGTCCCTGGTTGGGACACCCGAACAATTTAACATCAAGGCACTACAGCGTTTCTCAATTGATAATGAGTGTTGCTTACTCGTGCATGTAGGCTGGGTGCCGCTCCATGTCTTGTCGGCCTGGCACGTGCGCGTGGCGCCGCCCTGGAGGCTGTATCCGGAACTGCAGCCAAACGTCACTGTGTCACCGTAGTAGTAGCTGCCAGATATGGTGCCGTGAGAAGGAGCACTGAGGGCGGGACATTGGACTCCTACGCATGGGGTAATATTCCGTGCGACATGTTCACTGGACGGGCTGACTACTAATAAAGCTAGACTGTGCCAAGTGGAGTTGGCTCACCCAATAATCAATGAATCAGCAACTTTTAATGTTCTGAGCAAAATTGGTTTTCTTTTCCTGAAAAAGGTGATACCTCACTATTAGCGACAAACAAGTATTATTTTATTGGTATTGCCTAGACGGGCGGAAATGATCACCCCCGGAATTAGAAAACCTGGCCCATGTTGAAAATTACAAATCAGAGCCCTAGAAAGAAACGCCGCCAGTAGCTGGAATGCTAGAAGGCCTGATGCAGACTATAAAACGTTCTCCTGTCCCAGATATATTCGTGTGCCAACATCAACACTGTCCATTCACACGTGTACGTATTTGCAAGAACAATCGACACTTACGGCTACAGGACGGCCTTGACCCGCTCCACTGTCCGTTAGACTGACACGTGATGGCAGAGTTGCCGCTCAGCTGATACCCGGAGTTACAGGAAAACGTCATCTGACATCCGTAAGTTCTACAACCGCTGTTCCCGCCGTTAGTTGGGGCAGTGATGGCCGGACAAGAAATCCCTGAGGAACAATTCGAACAGATGTTTTTCTCTGCTAATTGATGGAAGGTTAACAACTAGAGACCGCGAGATAGATTGACAGCTTATAACAGAATAACGCCAATGGTTGGGGCGCAGTCGCCATTGTGGGGATGGCTTTCCTGCGTTGTCATTACCTGCTGTATAGAGTAGAATATACGTTGACATATAATAGGCTGTTATCTAAAACTCACGTGTTTCACAGCACGACCCAGTAAAGCCGGCGGCACAGGTACAGCCCGAGGACGCTGCCTGTCCTCCATTTTGACACGGGTTCGGTCCGGTACAATCACACGTAGAGGCGGCTGAACCCGAGCAGTCGCTACCGCCACAGGATGCAGCGGGAGACTTCGTTCTGCGGTGATCACATTTCGCAGTTAGATAGAATGTTATGTTTTGCTTTCTTTTTGCAGTAAGCGTTGAAACAAGACACCGCATCAGAGAAAGTGTCATCATGGCAGCAAACAAGGCAGGGCTACGAGAGGCAGTCAAAAACAAATGCAAGTGGTTTCATAACAGACTCACTCTTTCATCACATGTAAAGGCACATATCTTCTTGAGACTGAAATATCTAAACTTGTTGTTCAAACTTTCATAAACAATATTAGCCATGAATCACGCAAATCAGGGTTCACAAGTTACATAGTTTTTGAGGAAATGCTTTAATAGCCTTCTCTGCTAAGACTTTCATACTTTGAACATGTTGTGGGTAGAGATGATATTATTTATGCAAGTGAGGGCCTTATTAGCATAATCAATGAGAAACATGAATAACACGTCACTCGAAAATGTTAACTTGATAACTTGGCGAAGGTATGAGGTCGTGGAACTCTACATCATGCAACAAGTCTACTCGACAGCCAGACGGTCAATTAGTACCTGGTACACGGTGCAGTGCCCCCTCCGCACGAGGCGCTACACGTGCCTAACGTCCACCCGCTCCAGCTACAGTTGACCGCAGTGCAGGGCGGCGGGGCGCGGCGGCGGCGGCGGCGTCTCCAGCCGTCCACGTCCGTCAGCGACAGGAGCAGGACCACGGTCAGGAGGAGCAGGTGTAGGCGCATCTAGAACAGACACCGTAACGAATATTCAAAGGGAGCTGTTATACTGAACAAAACCTCTTTTGTCTGATCTGGGTCATGTACACGTAGTGAATATCCTATAAGACTAGGAAAAAGTGTCCGACTTTTAAAAACACTGACGAGGCCGTTTATTTGTTATCGATATCTACAACTCGAATCTCAGACTACGCCATGATCTGTGGACTTATGACCACCCTGCCAACAATGTGTGGCTACTCGTTATCACCAACATCGATCTTTACACAAAGCTAAGTCTTGAAGTTATGGAGATATAAATAAGCAGAACTTTGTGGCCATGACATCATGCATCACGCCATCAGGCGTTTTGACCGTAAGGCCGCTTGCCCCAGACAGCCAGACCGCCAAAAGCAAACATAAGAAACATTCTTTGATTCACATTCTTGATAAAATGTGTTAGTCGTTAAAAGAAACATGATTTCCATAGTGACTACAAATATGAACAAATCCCTCTTGTCGCACTTTGCTATGGCACCATGCACCATGCCACGTTCACACTTTTGTGACCTAGCAGACGCATCGTGCGGTCCATAGTTGTTTTAACTATTAAAACATTCTATATACTGGTCACAGCTAACACCGTCTATCATCAATCAGCCTGTAAAAATCTTTCTAGAAAGCAAACAAGAAAGTTGGGAAATAACAACATGACGGGTTGCCGTGCAGTGTGACCTTTTATTATATCCCTGACTAAACACCTGTTCTTGTCTTAAAGATCGGAAAAGCAGCTCTTTATTAATCATTGTAAACCTGTCAGCGACAGAAAACACGGAAGTTTGCCTTGTGACCGTTATCAATTCCTTGTCTCTGCACCTATTTACATTCCTGTTGTTGAGACAAAAGCCTTAAAAATAAACATTTGTTCCACACAATCACGCGATGTTGTTTTAGTGGTATAGTCAATTCTCCCAACTTAATTGTCGCCAGCATAATCTTACGCTTTGATTAGAATAAAAACGCGTTTTCAGGTTTGCTTGATATCGACTTACCTAATGATTATTCTGCTGGTAGATATTGGTAGGTCATTACATCCATGAAAAAGGAGGTATTGTTTTTGGCGTGTCCACGTGTTTGCGTGCGTGTTTGTGTTTCCGGCTCAGTTTGTGGTCAGCATAACTTGAGAACCTCTGGATGGATTCTAATGATACTTAGTACATGTAGTCATGATCAGTATTAAAGCTGGTGTAGCTTTCAGATGCTCTTCATACATAGAAAATGGTTTGCAAAGAGGACTGATCAAAACCAAGAAAGTTTGCGTTACAGCTGGTACCGGTATCTCCCTTGACTGTTGGCGACTGTTTGCGAATGACATTCGCCAACTGCCCGCGAACAGGCGCCAATCGACGCGAACTAGACACCAACTAGACGCCAATGGATTTTTTTGCAATTGGCGAAATGGGCGTGAACTAGACGCCAATAGTCGCAAAAAGACATCATTTATTCTGTAAAAAGTAATATGTCACTGACTTGTGTGGCAGATGATTGAACACATCTCTCAATTGCATGACTATTTGTCTTTTTTTAAACATACGAATACAGTAATGTCCTGCCATGTTATTTTTGATCGTAATATCATTAAAGGATAAAAAATGTTGGGTGAACAGATCGTACGGGTGTGACTGAGTAAAGCCCAACAACAGTTATTTTGTCTAATTAGCTGGCAACAGATCATTGCGGCAACTTTACGAATTTTCGCAAATTTTCCATTGCAGTCAAACTGACGTACGACGCATTTGCGAATGAAGCTCAAGTGAGCGGGAAATCGATGTGTTGCCACAGAATTTAAAAAAAAAAAATATATAAAACGATTGAATTGCAGCAAAAAGATACATTGGGCAACATAGGTAACAGATAATGAAATATACGCACAACTATTGCAGTAACAGAAATGACCAACACGATCGATAGACCATATTTCATTCTATTATGTGTTTAGTACCATGTAAGTGTAATGATGTATGTTCATAGATTTATAAAAACAAACAAACTTTGACACAGTATGGTTACTAGCTCAAATCTTTGCTTACCTTTCTCACTTTAACCTGTCGGATGACTCCCGAACACCAACAGCAGTCTCAGCCCTTGCAATGTTGTTGATTCCTGACAATGGAATACCGGCTTGGTATCAACGATCAAAACACACTGTTTATACAGTGCGATACTGTAGTATCTGATGCTGTAGAAGTAGTCACGGCCGTGCGGTATGGAAAGCTGGTTTCTGAGTCGCCCTACAATACATATATACGGGTACCTACTTACCTACGAGTCCCGCCTCAACGCCTACCCCTAGTCCTCGGTGGGGCAAAATCAATACGATGTGTACCAGGGTACCAAGGGTAATACAATGTAGATGTTGTCACTTGGAATTCCTGCTGACTACCAAACTTCTTATCAGTATGACCTTTGGGCGATTGACGAGTTGACAGCTGATTACCTCGCCTTAGGCCAATATCGGCAGGTACAAGGTATCAAGCTGCGAACCAGTGCAAACATTCAATTGCCATCGGCTGTCGACGTACACACGCTGTCTCTTCTTCTCGATTACAAGACAGAAGGGTAGGTTTGCAGATCATTTCTAAAGATTGGTCGACGTCCTTTGGATATTAGCAGGGTACTTAGAAATGATCTAATGAGGCTTCTTGCGATATGAATTGCCATGTTAAACGCCCCTTGCTTTCTTTGAATTCCTATAAGTTACGAGCACTCCTGAAATACGGCATAATGCCAATTTACCAATGCTTTTAGACCAGGTTGTGTCTTCCCTATTTCAATCACCTTAAGCCACTCCAACGTCCGACACAGAATCTGTTTTGGGTATTCAGATGAAGGTCTCCATAGTCCTGCTCGCAACCCTCCTCCTTCTGCTGGGGTCCGCGGTTCGTCGGCGCCGGCGCCGCCGCAACCCACCCCCCTGCACAGCGGTGAACTGCGAATGGAACGATTGGGCACGCAGCGGCTCTTGCAGCACGCCATGTGGTGCAAAGTAAGTAACTGGGTGTTTCTACTGGTCGCTTTGTTCTCATTGTTACCTTCGCCAGGAAGGCTATGTCTTCTGTAGCGTCTGTAGGGATTTGTTGGTAGTTTAGCTGAATTAGCAGCATGACTCAAGAAGCTATGGATGGATTCTGATGAAATTTGGTATGTAGTTAGATCATATTGAAGAAATGTTGAGAATTTACAGTTTTCTATCTCGTGTTTTGTACAAGGTATAGTAACGATTTTTGGGTGGTAGGTAGCTCTTGTGGTAGATTAACGGTCGATTGACAATATCTGAAACATCTAAAATCAAACCAACTAAGATAGTAGTCATATGTTTAATGTCTCCTTTATATTTCATTGATAACGGGGGTTGCCCTACCTTAGGACGCGCCCTAACTTAGGACGGATTTTTTAGTGATCTTGTTATGCATAAGTACGCCGTGTTTGTGTCCACTGACTATGCTCATAAGGAAGATAAATAAACCAAGTCCATGCACATAATTTTTATTTGCATTCAAAACATATGTGTACATATTCATTTCTTGTTTTGTCGAGAATGGTATTTTGACAATAATGATGGCAACGCTGAGTAGAGGGTCACTGCGTAGCTAGACGGCCCGGCACCTAAATATACGACCTGTGCCAAGCAGATACATAAGTCACACAGCTATCATACACATAAGAAAAATAATTTCATAAAACACTAAAAATTTGGGTCTTTAAGTGTTTGTTGAGAAGAAAACCAACCAAAGAAAAACAACGTAAACATTGCTGTCGTCTGACGACGTTGTTTTCCCGCCATTTTTTTTGGGCCGCGATGGTGGCGGAACGTTTCAACGCACAGTTTTGTTACGCTCTAACATGTGATTGGTACCATCTATTAAAAGGAAACTGAATACAGAGATGGCGAAGATGTTTCCCAATAAGTAGACGGAGTATTGTTGATGTAAGCGGTGTCGTTTTTTCGTAATGATTTCGTAAGTCGGGCCGCATTCAATACGTACGTCGGGCCGCGTAGTAGCCTATTTCCCATGGGAACATGAGCTGGGATGCGCTAGATATAGCCCTTCTCACATGACGTTAGAAGTGCACACAGTCAAAATTTTCCGGTCAAAAGAAAGCTAGAATATAGCAGACTTCAAGCCTTATTTACATTTCCCTAACTTCATCACCGACTTCCGAAGAGAGCAAAATTACCAAAGCGTACTAAGTTAGGCACACTATCTGGCGTAGCACTAAATCAGAAGGTACATTCGTGAAAACGTCTCACAGCGTCTTCCGCATGTAACGCGAAGTGTTGCACAAGGAATTCTCACGCTGAGGGGTACATGAAATAATGCTTACAAAATAGACCTCTATGAATCGGGCTACATTCAGCAATGGTAGACGGATTCGGGGCATGCCGCGCAAAACACATGGTCTCACTGGGGACAGGCGTTTTGGTCTACGCGATCGAAAGCACGCCGCTGTCTGTCTCGGACCAACACGCGTCTCCCGTGATGTGTAGCGTCCACCACCAGGCCTTCCTACATGTCCTACGTACGGGCGTATGGATCGTAGAATTCGGCAAAAAAAGGAATGATTAGGCCAGTAGAGTCAGTCCCCGGTAAGGTCAATGATTCGCCCCTTTGCATGGTGTTTTCCCGATAATCACGTTAAATGTTTATGTCCGGTCTTTCCTCCTCGTAAGCAAACTTCCAGCTTGGCCAGGTGCAAGGCAGTTGGGGTCAATGACCTGTAGGTCATATGTAGTATTGAAAGTGACAGAAGTGGCAAATATTGTCAAGAAAGCCCAAAATATATCGTTTTGGATATATGCATGCCAAAAATGGGAATGTAGTCCTTTAAATATTTGTTCAAGCCACATATACAGCAAATTTCAGGTCATTCGGTTGAAATACCAGGGCGCAGGAGGCCAAGATATGCTAAAAATAGCCTTAAAACCTCAATAAAATCACTTTCAAGGTCAATATAAAAAAAAGGAAAAGAACGCACATTGGTTTTTGCCTACATTACCTCTGTACCAAATTTCAGGTCATTTGGTCAAAAAATGACAGAGATGAATCGATTTGAAGATTTGACAGGAGAAGAAGAAGAAACATGAGAGAAAACAATATGCTTATGGCTAAACATAAAAACAATATGTTTAGCCATACTAGATATGGCTAAACATAATAAATGCAAATTTCGATCTTCAATTTCTTTCAAACGTTCAGAATTATCGTGACTTAGATATTCTCAAAGTTTATTCAAATGATTCAGAATAATTACAAATATCATTTAAAATCCCTTGTGGTGCTCGTCTATTTTAGTGCTTCAATAGTCAATGCGCATCAATGTAAATAATACAAATACATATCCACCGTACGATAACTTTAACTGACTGACAGGAATACACCTAGCTAAATCGACCCCATCAGACGGTGAAGTGACGTTCATTCTCAAAGTGGATACCTACTTCCCAGATGGAGGTAACAAGGTTTTATTAGTCCGATCTGAAAAAGAATGGGAATCTTCACGACTTATTTGCTTCTTATCTTAAACAACATTTTTCCGTCACCAACAATAACAGACGTATGCAACAAGTTTTAAGTAAATTGATCTTCGTCCGAATGTCATAGCAGTACAGATGAAGGAGGGGAATTTTTGCTACATTGACATAGTCCTCAACAGCAACAAAATCACAAGTAGAGATACTTCATAAATTTCATTCAACAATCTATCGTATTGCCCACTAATGTGACAGCTCTGTGTTTTTAAAGTCTATAATAAGATACATTTAGAAATGTATAGGTAAACAGGCCGTTTTTGGTAAGGAAGATCATATGATATCATAAAGATCGTGGAGGTCATATGCAGTGAATAGTACTCATTATTTATCTGAGGTTCTAATTTGTCTGCTTCACTTGTTTTATGAGTTGGAAATAGCTAATGGCCTTTCTCCGATCACCAATGTCTCTCGTGGAGACGCACAAATTGTTAAGTGAGCCGGCGATGTCTGGATGTACATGTGCCGTGTCCTCATGCACCATAGATACTGCGCCTCATCTGTAGTGACTGTTCATAATAGCTGACCGCCTTTCTGTGATTCCCAAGGTCACTCTAGGCGTTACCCAAGTTGTTAAATGAGTTGGCGATGTCGGGATGTATATTATCCTCACCATAGATACGCCGCCTCATCTGTAGTGACTGTTCATAATAGCTGACCGCCTTTCTGTGATTCCCAAGGTCACTCCAGGCGTTACCCAAGTTGTTAAATGAGTTGGCGATGTCGGGATGTATATTATCCTCACCATAGATACGCCGCCTCATCTGTAGTGACTGTTCATAATAGCTGACCGCCTTTCTGTGGTTCCCAAGGTCACTCCAGGCGTTACCCAAGTTGTTAAGTGAGTTGGCGATGTCGGGATGTATATTGTCCTCACCATAGATACGCCGCCTCATCTGTAGTGACAGTTCACTATAGCTGACCGCCTTTCTGTGATCCCCAAGGTCACTCCAGGCGTTACCCAAGTTGTTAAGTGAGTTGGCGATGTCGGGATGTATATTGTCCTCACCATATCTGTAGTGACTGTTCATGATAGCTGACCGCCTTTCTGTAATCCCCAAGGTCACTCCAGGCGGCACCCAGGTTGTTAAGTGAGGCGGTGATGTCAGGATGTACAGTGGTGTCACTATAGATACGCCGCCTCATCTGTAGTGCCTGTTCATGATAATTGACCTCCTTTCTGTGATCACCAAGGTTCCTCCAGGCGTTGCCCAAGTTGTTAAGTGACCAGGCAATGTCGGTTTGTGCAGTGTTCTTGCCATAGATACTCCGCACCATCTGTAGTGCCGGTTCATGATGGCTGACCGCCTTTTTGGGATCCCCAAGGTTACTCCATACATTACCCAAGTTGTTAAAGGCACACTATGTAAGATTTCGGCGCAAAAATTTAAATTATTCTTGCGAATAAATCTTAATGTGAATGACAGGTACTGACATGTACAACCCCTTTTCAGCATATTTTCTTCATTATTTCGTCTATTTTTGGTGTTTGTGAACTGTGCAAAAACAAAACAAAAACTCCCCCACACACACATTATGGAGAACTGTTATTTGAAATTGATTGTTCTCTTTCGGCTTCATCGGTTGCATGTTGCAACGTCCACTGTTCATGAACGTAGCAGAATCGTAACATTAACTCAGTATTGATGCATAAGGACATGATTTGCATATTTCACATCTATATGTGTCAGTCATCTCATAAGCTTTCGAAAGTCATGACGCTTCATTATATCATTCTTCAGTGACTCTACTTCAAAGTTTGGAGCAAAATTGGGGTCAGAACCCACACACTTCCACTTCAGTTGGCAATTTGACCGTCGTTTTAACACTTTTTAGGTCGCGGTCGGGAGCGGTACTGCAGATTAGGCTCGGATAGGGTTTATAGTAAAGCTGAACATGAACATGTATGTGTGTCCTCCTTTGTATGTATGTGTGAGTAATGCTGAACATATGTGTGTGTGTTCCCCTTGTATATATGTGTGTGAGTAAAGCTGAACATATATGTCTGTCCTCCTTTGTATATATCTAGCCTCCGTTGCAGACTCTGAAGCGGCTTTTTGGGGGGCTAAATAATACACTTTTTGCAGCCACCCCGTAACTATCAGCCATCCTGTAACCATCGGCGGCTGATGGTTACAGGATGGCTGATAGTTACGGGGTGGCTGCAAAATGTGTATTATTTAGCCCCCCAAAAAGCCGCTTCAGAGTCTGCAACGGAGGCTAGTATATATCTGTGTGTGAGTAAACCTGAACATATATGTGTGTGTCTCCCCCCTTGTGTATATGTGTGTAAACCTGAATATATATAAGTGCGTTAAACCATCCTTATATATCTTAATTTTTTTTCTTTATATATATGTAATTTTGCAACACTTGGCCCCCGATAGGGGGGGGGGGGGTACTGACAAGAAAAGCACCCAAAGATTCGGGTGCGGAATTAATTTTGACCGTAGTGCTATATTTTTATTGTTCGTGAAAATCAAACGCAAATTACACGCCATGAATGATATTTGGTAGTTGGGTGGCGTTTGTTGAAAGGAGGGCCAAGTTTGAAAATGGTCCACCCGGTGTTTGTTGGTAGCGAGCTGTGTTTTTGTGTTTGTTTGTGGACAACATAATTTCACGAAGCTGTGTATGGTTCTAGGTGTGTAGGGGTCGTGAAAAAGAAGGTCAACAAGGTGATAATTATCATCATCATCGGTCGACGAAATAATAAAGAAATTGATAATGATTAAATTCATAGAATGCAAATCAGGCCTTTACTTAGATAATTGATGAGGAGAATGTATAATTCTATTGAAAGCTAGTAATCGATCTCTATTCAGGGACACTTGGAATTGTTACAGTGAGTGTAGGAAATACTACGAATGTGCCTCACTTAATATAAATGTATTTGAGCATTCAATGTACTCGCAATCGGTACGTGTTGACAAAGTCTTCTTTGATTTATATATTGATCTGGATATATATCATGTATACCTAGTTTTTGGTGCAATGTTTTTGTAGCTACGGCAGCGGCTAGAAAATTGGAAGGACTGTGTATCTATTATTTCCAGAGGCACCCAGATCTACTCACGTACGGTGAAAACGAAGAGGTATTGTGGTGGTAGCGATTGCACGGGGGAGTCTTATGAATTCAGAGACTGCGTTCCCGACGTGCCCTGCTATAACGGCGGGAACTGGACAGGATCAGACTGCGCATGCTCAAAGGCATACACTGGATCCTGCTGCGAAACCAGTTCAGTCTTGATTTTCTACATTACTAATTTCTTCCCTAAGTTGGGTTAGAATGGGCGATTAAGCAAGCTTTGAAGCATGGAAGGGTAGCATTCTTATATGCAATGCAAACCCTTTGGACGCCCGTTTCTGTGATTTTAACAATTAACCTGCCGGCCCAGTCACCATGCTGTATTCTTTTCGTCAGAGGTTTTTATCGTAAAGGCATCAGTGAAAATGATATAAGAATTTCATGATGCGCTGCTTGATTATCATTCATCATTCTCTACCCATATAGAGGTTGTCTGTCGTCCGCTGGATCCCCCCGTCCACGGAGACGTGTCCCACCCGTCCATCACATATGGCGCCAAGGCCACGTACTCCTGCAAACCCGGGTTCGAGCTGGTCGGCGCTAAGATGAGGACGTGCGGGGAAAACGGGTACTGGGAGGGCTCCAGCCCGTACTGTACACGTGAGTGGTAGAGACTTCCATGGAAAACCTACTTCAAAGTTGCTAGCAAATCGATCTTTTCCCAAAGCCATCTTGGTGTTTAGGGGTCAAGGCTAGCTTTCCACATACATGTAGTTCCAGTAATATATTCATTGGAATTGTAGAAATGGAAAGGGTGGTTACAGAGTGGATGATGGACTCACCTTAGACAGCAGCAACACTTCATCAGCAGGATAGGGGGAGCTCAGTTGTGTTGCCAATACAAAGTATTAGTTAATGAATTTCGCACAAGTGTTGATAATCTATAAACCCTCTGACTTGATACATATCTCCAGGCGGACAGTGTCCCGCGCTCACCTTCGACCCCAACGGAGTCCTGTACGGAGGAACCTACACAGAAGACGTCATGAACGTCGTCTGTAACCCTGGCAACGAGCCGAACGGAACAACCTCTCTCACCTGCAAAACTGACTACACCTGGAGCCACACCCAGCCGCTCTGTTCAGGTAGGTTACAGTCACAATTTCGACTGAAGTAAAGACATGTCATCGGTGGCCTTCTAATAGTCACTGGAAAAAGTCTAGGTCTGCTTGTTATAGTGACCTTTAAACGCAGCGTATTCAAAGGCATCAATTGAAAAGTCATTTTTTAGATAAAGTAGAACTCGCAGTTTGTGGATGAAAATACACTACCCTTATCCATCAGTTGTACACTGTCCCCCGCTGTCCCCTCCTCCCAATGGAGCTTCATCCGGAGGCACCTCCTACCTCAGCACCGTCACCTTCTCCTGTGATCCTGGGTACGAGCTGAGGGGCAGCTTCTCACGCACCTGTCTGTCGGACGGAACCTGGACCGGGATCCAGCCGGACTGTGTCTGTGAGTATCCTACGCTGGGACTAAAAAAATGACAATCATTATATAGCCTGTAAAGTGAATAGCCTTTAATGAAAACCTTTCATTTCTAATCTTCATGTAACCTTCAAATAGAACTAGAGTTCCACGGACACATTGTCTTCGCCAAATAATCATGGCTTATCATGGAGAGTGATTAATATTTACATGCTTATCACCCCCTGCACATTTGATCATGCACCATACCATTTGGGAGTTATGATGGGGCGAATGAGTCCAGTCTAGAAAGGGTTAAAAATCATTTGGTGGTACAGGACTTGTATATGTGTCTAGTGTGCTGATATACGTCATAACTGGTCATGAAAAAATATGAGTATGTTGATATCATATGGGCCACAAAGGTTCGATATTGCAGTGTTGTAAGTTGAAAGTGATTATGAAATGGCACTGTCAATATATATGAATAGAATAAATCTTTATTCCATATCATACACATCTTGAAAGACATGGTACATGTGACTTTTCCGCACCTACCAGTGGTGCAGTTTTGGTGCAGTGTACTCTCCGAGCATAGGAGTGGGTCTGGATGGTTTTTCACGTGTTTTTAGGTGTTTTTGTCAGGCTTTCTATTTTAGCCTCTTTTAGTTATGTCGCCAACTGTGTTGAACAACAATGCCTGAACTGAACACGTTAAAAAGCAGCTGGACCCACACCTCTGCTTGGAGAAAAGTGGGTGCCTCATCTGTTTATTTATTTGACCTACATGTACGTTTATGCAAGGCCATCTGTTTACATGACCTGACACTGTCCCATGTCCCATAATGAAATGCAGTGGGTTAACAAACTTTCCTTACTAATTATGCTAATAAGCTCCTGATTTGCCTAATTAGTCATTGATTATGTATAGTACCATCTGAGCTCTCTACATACCAAACATCACGACATCATGTCCGAATGTAAAAAAAAAACACCCACTGCAGTTCTAAACAAGCCGCTAGGGGGGCCAAACTTACACAACTTACTTTCTGTGGCATGAACTATCTACCACACAACAATCATGACCATAGCACTTTCAGAAAATATGCCCCTAAATTTTCAATCTCCGCTGCAGTACCTTAGGTACCCACTAGAAGGCCCATTATCGAACTTCACCTTCCTTTCTGTAAACCCTACCCATCCACTAAATATCATACAGATCCATCAACAGCTTCTCGAGTTATGCTGGCGACATACAAATACACATCCATACAAAGCCCGCTGCAGTACCGACGGAAAATGCCAGGGGAACCATTTTTGAACTTGACCTCCGTTTTTACAACATCTACACACCTGCAAAAAATCATGAAGATCCATTAACGTTTCCGTCACTTTTATTGCCTACACACAAGCACAAAAGAATGCAAAGTCCGCTGCAGTATTGTTGAAAAACGCAAGGTAAACCATTTTCGAACTTGACCTTCCTTGGCACAACCACTACACACCTACCAAAAATCATGAAGATTCATTGAAGCTTTCCCGAGTTATGCTCCTGACATACATACGGACCCACCCAACAGATTTTTCAACCGAAAACATAATCTTCTCCGAGTACAAGTACTCGGCGAAGATAATTATGTCACTCTTGATAACATTAGCACGAGTTTGTTATGAATCAACAACACTAGTGTTGCTCTCCACAGTGGAACAGTGCGCCTGCCTAGAGGCTCCCCTGTGCGGCAGTATCATGTACAACACTGACGGTCTCAGCGGTTGTGAGGTGGGCTGCACGGTGTCGTTCTCCTGTAACCCTGGATACCTGCTGCAGGGCAGTACCTCCAGAACCTGCCAGGTGACGCAGCAGTGGACCGGATCGCAACCTTCTTGTATAAGTAAGCCGTGTTGAAAGGCCTTTTTTAATACTTTTGCGTAGATATGTCCCTATGATCAGAAGCAATCACCACAGACCTGTTGGTAAGGACGGCGCCGTCGTTTCATTGAATGTCACGCTGTTATAACGTCTTACCTCTTATCTTGGGATTGGGATATATTACAAATCTTAAGATTTACAAAAGTGTTCACTGAGTGTGATGGAATGGTATACTGTAAATGCAGAAATGTCAGCGGTGGTTTTATGTTCGCGTTTTTCGCTGTCAACTTTCAGCGCGAACTTAAAACCACCTATGAATGTAGCATTACTATTGTTTCAAACGCGAACTTAAAAGCACCATGAACATTCCATTTTCCCCCATACCCCGATATAAAAACCACGCGAACTAAAATGCATTTACAGTAATCGTTTCAGATACTTGAAGTAATGTGCTATGGAGATGTTGAACTTAATTGGCTTAATCATCAATAATCTGTCATTTTGCCATAACCAGAGGCACACTGTCCGCCACTTGACATCCCCGCTAACGGCCTGAAGTTCGGAGGCACCGCCTTCATGGACCAGGTCACCTTCACGTGCAACACTGGGTACGAGATCCTGGGCAGCAGCACGCTGACGTGTCAGAACGACCAGACGTGGAGCGGAACAGAACCCTCGTGTGTCCGTGAGTAAAAATTGTGTCACTTTGGTATATGTTATATCTTATACGCATAACCTTGTGATTTCAGGAGTATTTGTATAATTTATGTAATATTTACCTAGCTTCCAAACGTCACAAGTATGGCATTCTACATTCACACATTTTGTTATCTTATGACGTCTTGACAAGTATGAAATTCTCGACTTTACCACTAAGGTATTAAAGCATTTTCCCATTAATTCTAATTCGAAGCTGGTGTGTTACACCGAGAGGCCTTTATAATGGTCCAAATTAGGTCCTCATTTGCATAATTTGCATCCAGACTATTCCTTTTGTTCCAAGTTACATGTTTGAATGCCCTATCATGAATCATAGCATCATTTCTTAAATATACAAGATATTTTCTGATTTGCATAAGTTCGAGTAGCATTTGATTATGTAAATCATCTCCTAAGGTACCTACATGCCCCAAATCATCTAAATCCAACCACTTATTGAATTTTCCTTTTCTAAGGTTTCAAAAAAAAACACCAATGAAGTTCCAAGGAAGCTGCGAGGGATCCCAAACATATAGCACCCAAGACCCATTAAAAATCATGACCATTTATAATTAATTCATATCGCTTCATCACTCCATTACCAATATCATTAGTACATGACTGTTTTCAGGATCCCAGTGTCCCGAGTCTCAGCCGCCCGCCCATGGAGAAGTCACGGGGGGAAACTCGTTCGGAGACACGGTGACGTACGAGTGCGAGGTGGGCTACAGGCTGGTGGGGAACCCCACACGGAGCTGTATGGCCACCAAGACGTGGAGCGCACCAGACCCTACCTGTCAATGTGAGGCTTGTTCAACCGTTATACAGCACTACGCACATGTTGAAGTTTTGTGCTACATGATCAAAGTGAATATATATGTACCGACGTAAGACTAATAATATCCTTAAGAGTCAGAACATAGTCTGCAGCACTCTACATACCTGCTGGTTTTGTCCTTCCAGTGAAGACCTGCCCACCTGTAACCGCTCCCGATCACAGCGCGGTGACCGGCGTGAACACGTACGGGGAGGAGGTGACGTATTTCTGTGAGACAGGGTATGACATCATCGGCACCTTCACACGTACTTGTCAGGACAGCCAACAGTGGAGCGGCAACCAGCCGTACTGCTCAAGTAGGTTTATGTACTCTTTCAGCTCTTCATTTTTATTGACTGGGCCAAAGTAACGCGTATTCTTACTGGTTATTAAAGGTCAGCGTACGTAAAGGTTTCTTATGAATAGATAGCAGTGCCAAGTCACTAAAAAATAGCAGTTCGTTTGACCTCTGCTCTAGCCTAGCTGCCATGCTGGTAAGTTAACTCCGATACACGTTACCACTGTTCCGGTGTTTTAATCACCAATTCTGTAGTGCTTGACCATAATGCCGTCGAGTTTTGTGACGCCACCGATACAACTGTTGACGTGCTACTCTAATATTCCCAGAGATCCAGTGCAGCACCCTGAACCCACCGACGTCCGGCTCGGTGTCGGGCGGCCATGAGTACGGCGACACGGTGCAGTTCAGCTGCTGGGCGGGCTACACTCTGACGGGCAGCAGCAACAGGACCTGTCAGGAGGACGGGCTGTGGAGCGGCGCACAACCCACATGTGCAGGTGAGTTGCTTCACCTAGTTACAGATCTTGCCATGCAGTAGCCAAAAATCAAAATAAACGTCTAGCAATTTTTAAAAGATGCCTTCTTGACTTTCTTTCCATACAGTTAGAAGATGAGAAAATGTTTTATGATATTCCATTATCATTGTCGATTACAGAAAACGAATGCCCAGAGCTGGATTCCCCACTAAACGGTTACAAGACGGGTGGGAATGGCTACGATGACACCGTCATCTTCTACTGCAACAGCGGCTATCAGATGGTCGGCCCCGCCCCGGTGGTCACGCGGACCTGTCAGGCCGACAAGACTTGGACCGGTCTACAGCCAAGTTGCACAAGTAAGTACTACTGATGCTTACTTGATCTCTTTGTTTAGCTAAAGTAAGTCTTAATTAAAACATAACATTGCACCAGGCGTCCATTAGCAGAAGGGCGTTTATTTTTCCATTCAAAATTAACCCATTACATCTTCTTTACTTTATGTACAAGATTCTTAGTTGGGATTCATATGTTTTCTCTTTTTACACTTATGAACTAAATGTTTGCTACCTGAAATTTTGAATTTTGTTCATCTGTTATTTCTGCCGGCACTGAATGGTTACGGGGGTGGCTGATGGTTACGGGCTGGCTGCAAAAGGTGTATTATTTAGCCCCCAAAAAGGCCGGTTCAGAGCCTGCTATGGAGGCTAATCAGTTGTTTGTTTGTTACCATTTACTATCGTTATCATTCTCTGATTTGTTATCATATTGTTCCTCTGACTGTTCATCTAAATCAAATCAAAATGAATTCTTGGGGACTGTTTATCTGTACACTAATCTTCGGTAACTGTATACGGCAGTTCTCTACATTCACACATTCTGTTATTTCATGAAGTCTTGACACCTATCACATATAGTCACAACACGGGAAATAGCGATTAGCGGCAATGCACTACTTGAATGTAAATGGAAAAAAATTATTATTTTATTGTGAATTGTTCCATCTCAGGACAAGAGTGCCCCGTCCTGTTACCTCCAGCGAACGGAAATGTCACCGGTAACCTGTTCTATGGCGACGTGGTCTCCTTCACGTGCGACCCTGGGTACGAGATGAGCGGCAGCGACACAAGAACCTGTCAGGCCAATCAGCAATGGGATGGAACCCAGCCGACCTGCGACAGTAAGTCATCTTCACTTGCATGTAAGGAATCTGGCTTACGCAATACAAAGGCAAGAAACTGTATCAACAGGAAAAGATATCGCCCTTTGCTACCCAAAGGCACATTTTGGCACTAAAGCTGACGACTGCTTGAACATGTTTTGCCTGAAAACGCCCGACAATTAGGAACTAACGTTACATGTACTTCAGATAGGAAATAGGTCATTGAAATTAACGATGGAACTTCAATTTTATCGGTACTATCTTTACTCATGAGAAATTCATCAAATGTTAGGAGTCCAGTGTCTTCCTCTAAGTCCTATATCCGACGGTCAGATGAGCGGAAATAACTTCTTCGGGGACCGAACAACCTTCGTCTGCAACACTGGGTACGAGCTGAGCGGCAGTACCTCCCGTTCCTGCCAGGCGGACCGGACCTGGTCGGGAGCACAGACATCGTGCATCAGTGAGTGGAAAATTGCCATTGCGCGCAACTTTGATGGTTGTAGTTTTGGAACCTTTCTACCAATTGACGTTCAAGTATGAGAGACGAGGTGGAGCTTCGTACCCTATGAATGTGATAAAGTCCTATGATATCACTCCCTATATTATCCTTTAACCACTGAAAATTTTTATTAGAACAATTACAAAACTCTTCGATCCACTTGTCAGAGAAACAGTGCCCAGGACTTTCCGCTTTCCTCAACGGTGACGTCACGGATGGGACGTACTACGGCGACACAGCTTACTACACATGCGCAGAAGGGTACGAGTTGACCGGCAGCGTGGAGAGAACGTGTCAGGCCAGTCAACAGTGGAGTGGCAGGGAGCCGGCATGTCAAAGTACGTACTCATCATTTGTGGACCACCTATGCGAGCTGAACAACTTACAATCGTTGGCATTGTTTTCTATTCTGATAAGAATTCTATAGCTTCTGGCATACTTTCACAGACCGTTTGCATACATGAAAAATAAATTAAAGAGAATATCATCAAGTACCTTAACGTATAAAATGTAATATGCAAGTTTGTATAATCCTGTCGATACCTTTCAGAAATCGAATGCCCGATGTTGGACGCTCCACCAAACGGCGGCATTAACGGGACGAACTATTACGAGGACACCGTGGCGTTCGAATGTAACGTCGGTTACGAACTGGTCGGGAGTCAGCGGCGAACCTGTCAGAGCAGCCAGCAGTGGACCGGGGTACAGCCGTACTGTGAGAGTGAGTATGACATGACCGTCTGAATAAGATATTACGTCAACAACATTTGATAAAAACCTCTCTAATAGATATGAAATAATGGTCCTAAAAAGCATAAATGGATAGCAGAAATGACTTTTTGTTACTCCCGCAGAGAAACGCTGCCCACAACTGAGCGTCCCTGCAAACGGAGCAGCCAGTGGCGGGATATATTACGGCGATACAGCCTCGTTCTCGTGCGTCCCTGGGTACGAGTTGGTGGGAAGTTCCGTGCGCACGTGTCAAGCGGACGGACAGTGGAGCGGCGTGCAGCCGACATGCGACAGTAAGGAGATAAAGCCTATTCATTCACTTCCGATGGTCCGCACGTAAGTTAAGTGCATTCCTGCACTTATCCACATACCCCCAAACCCGTAGTTTGCCAACTAATCTTTGTAGAAGTTCAACTCTGTTGCTGGATATCCGTGCTCCGAAGATCAAAGTGTACGGAGTTGACATTCAATATTTTGACATGACATCTTAATTTCCAGTAAAGCAGTGTGTGCCCCTCGCGGCCCCTGCAAACGGCTCCGCCAGTGGAGGACACGGTTTTGGTGACCAGGTGACCTTCTCGTGTGACCTTGGATTTGACCTTGTGGGAGTACCCATCAGGACTTGCGAGGACAACCAGCAATGGAGTGGAGTACAACCAAGCTGCACCAGTAAGATTACATATGAAACACAATATAGCTAGCCATTGTTACCTCCATTTGTAGGGGAGACATATAACTGGGTCTGATTTTGGAAACATTGCTCCTGCTGATTCAAACATGATGATGTATTAAGCCATTGATAAATGGATATTTCCATCTTCCCGTCCATCTTCCAGAGAAGCAGTGTAGCCGCCTCACACCTCCTCCCAATGGTGGTCTCACCGGCGGCTTCTCTTTTGGAGAGGTTGTGACAATCACATGTATCCCCGGGTACGAGCTCATCGGCAGTGGTACCAGGACGTGCGAAGCGAACGGCCAGTGGACCGGTTCACCGTCTCAGTGTCAGAGTAATTATATAAGGGACTTTTCGCATTCTTATTTTGCTTGGACCCATTATGGTCCACTTCTCAGTCTCTCGCCTGGGTTTAATGTGAAGAAGAAACAATAGATAGAGATTCTGTTTCATTTAACAGTTAGATCATACTTTTGTCAATATCAATCCAGGATATGGCTGGCAGTGTTATGATATTCTTAAGTACAAGCAAATCATATGAATCATCCGAACTATATATTCTGACAGAGAAATGCTGCAGCCGCCCTGCCATTCCAAACGGCGAGTACAGGGGGACCCACTGCTTCAATGACACGGTGACCTTCAGCTGTGACCTCGGACATGAGCCGGTGGGTGACGTGGCCCTAACCTGTACTGAGACTGCGCAGTGGAGCAACCGGTTGCCAAGCTGCCAGAGTGAGTCCGCACATTCTCATAGGTTTCAAATAATCAAAAGGTTTGTAATAAAAAATATGACGGATCTCTCTGCATCTGCATTTCACGTCTTCTCTTGATATTAAAGTCAGAAGAATGTTCATGACGGTTCTTCTATGTGCATTTTATTGCGTTTTTGTGACATTCTAAGCCCACACACCAAGAACTTGTTCTGACGAGCCTACTTCAATCACTTTCCGGAAAACGTGTTTTTCTATTTTACAGAGAAGTGCTGTGATAGCTCTATCACAGTCGCTGATGGGTCCGTCAGTCTCCATCCGGACAACTGTTACGGCAGCATTGTTGACATCAGATGTAACCATGGATACGAACTTCTTCCGGGACATCATGTCGTCTGTAACGAGAGTGGCTTGTGGAATGGAGAGATGCCTACTTGTCAGAGTATGTCCGTGTTGCCACAAGTATAAAGCCACTTTACTTTTCAATGTAGAATAAATATCTCAGCGTTTCTGCTACGGTATCCATCTAGGAGATCTGGCCTTGTGCATTTGGTAATTGTAACTGTACCGGTGATGCCTTCTTGCCACTGGTGTCTAAAACGTGTTCAATATTACTTTATTGATACAAAAACTGCATTTGTCTTCTAAAGAAACATGTTGCGGCGAACCCGGGGCCATAAGGAACGGCATGAGTAACTCTACAGGACTGTGTTTCGGTGACGTGGCTACTTTCACTTGTGAAGCTGGATTCCTTCTGAGGGGTAACGCCACACTGGTGTGCGACGCAGACAGATTCTGGGGACCGACACCTTTCTGTGAACGTAAGTATGAACAATTTATTATTACTTAAAGGAAAATTTGTTTTGGCGAAAAATCTTACTTGATTTTTTGCAACATTTTATTGGGACAGTCGATTCTTGAAGGTTAATTGCAAATGGTAGATTCTATTTCCAAGTATTGGTAGTGATAACTGGCAGTCAAGTTTTCAGCAGCGTCTGATATCCAACACTAACTTATCCATACAGCATACAGTTTGTGTGAGCGATCCAACCTGGCAGTCCCTTCAGCTGGGTTTAAGATCTGCTTCGAGAGTCCCCAGGGTACCACACCTGTGGAGTACTGTCAGATGCACTGCAACGCACCAAGGGTATACAACAGGTAGGGTCAAATTATTCAAACATATAGGTCTATGCAGTGTTGATATAACAATGCCCTCTACTCCCCAGCATTAAGTTAGTCCGTATCAATATTCTTTGTACTGTGAAGTGCTAACAGGTGCCTGTGTGAATCTAAACGTCAAAACCACATGTTGTTCAGGAATGAAGACATGTACGAGTGCAGTGCGGAGACGTCGTGGCTGTGGAAGATCAGAATCTACCTCCCTGCCGGGCAGCAGCTACTCACATATGTAAACGTGGGGGAATGTTCAGGTAAAGCTTTCTTTTCCTTCTGGGTTGTAAGTAGCTTATTCTATCGATCTGTGTATTTGCTAATTTGTCATGGCCTCACTAGCAGAATAAAACAAAGTAATTTGTTGCTCTTATGCTTTGCATGTCCGCACCTGTTTTCTGGTCATTTTCAGTATTTGTAAAATTTGTTTTGTTATTCTGTAATGTATTCTGTCGATGACGACATGAAAATAAGCTGTAAGCTTGAGTCTGTCGTCATCATGTCTTGTATGTAAATGTTGCAATAAAAAAAAAATAAATAAATAAAACAAAGTGACATACGGCAGAGTACTGGAAGTGTGTTAAATGCTCTTTCTTTTCTCGTTTAGCTCCGTCCAACCCGTTCGCTGCTGTCACCGTGGGAGGACTGGTCATCAACGCCAACGCACCTTTGGGCATGGCGGCTATCGAGGCTGAGATGAGACGGATTCTGGAATCGCTAGGACTGTGCAACGATCCCTGTCAGGCAGGTTGATTAACTAATCATTTTCATTTTTATCTCATCATTTTGAGGTCTCATCAAGACCTACCCACATACAGGTATTTTCTAATTATAGTGTTCAGACACACACACACAAAAAAAATACACACACACACACACACACACACACACACACACACAAATACACACACAAATACACACGCACACAAATACACACACAAATACACACACACACACACACACACACACACACACACACACACACACACACACATACACACACAATACACGCCCGCCCGAAAACATAACCATCTTGATGTCCAAAGGTATACTTGCGAAACCATGTCACGCCATATAAAAAAACTGGCTGAAAGAAACCGTGCACAATCACGTTTCTACAGATTGGAGAAATAACAGTTGAGAAGGCACCAAATGCAAGATCTGGACTTCGGAAGCGCAGCGCAGGTATCCAGTACCAGGTGTCTGTCCAGCTGCGCGCCTATGCCGACATGAGCCTGGTGACCCCCACCAACACCGTTCAGATGGAGTGGGTTCGTCTGGCAGGGCAACTCAGGTAATATGTAGTAATATTGATCATAAAACACTTGTGTCTTTTACATTTTTTTCTTCACAAGCACCATGACGCCAAACAGTGTCTGATATTTTATTGTTGTATTGAATACAGAATGTGGTACTAATGTAGCAAGGTGACATTTGCACAAGACCTGAAGCTAGCGATTTAAGATTAGAGCCTCAATCTGCTGAGTATTGATAACACTAATTAACAGATACCGTCTGCAATCATTTCTATACATTTGATGGTTTTCAAACGATGGCTCCAAAAATTGTGAATTACTTTGGCTTTCAGTCAAGTTGCCTCTGGACTGCAAAATCACATCGTGTCGGGAGACGTGATGATGTCAGTAGACGGCAGCCCGTTGACGGTTGTGGACGGAGGTTTTCACACATCACAGCCGAATCTTGGCTGCAAAAATGGAGAACTACTCCAGGGCGTCGAATGCGGTAAGCCTTTAAGTTCAACCACTGAATTCTGCATGAACCATGATTGTCATCAACATCTTTTCTTACCTAGCAGCTTGTTACTTGAGAGGAGTGCTGAACCAAATCTTGCCAAACAAAGATAGAGTTAGTTATTTGTTTTTAACATTTGACAGTTCCCTGTGGACCTGGTACGTACCATGACGTGTTTGAGCAGGCCTGCCGTCCGTGCTCTTACGCCACCTACCAGGACGAGTACGGCCAGACGGACTGCAAACTGTGTCCCAACGAGACCACTACGGACAAGAGTGGGGCCATGGATGTTACCAAGTGCAAAGGTATGCCTACAAAACATCCCTACAAGACACGTAACTAAATCATAAGTTCCTTTTGGTTAGCTTGAACAAAACTATTATCTTTTTGTTTTTTCAGAAAGGCTGATACGCTCAACATTACATGTACTTTTAAACATTATATATTTGCATTCTTACAGCGTTTGAAGACTGTAACTGTGGGATCCACCCGTGTGATTTGACTCAACAGGGATATATCTGCACCTGTCTACCTGGGTACCTGCTCATCGATGACAGAGATAACCCTGAATGTGTTGGTACGTACCTGTATACCCAATTGTTTTAACAAGTTACCGTTATCATGCTCTATGCTCGTTGTCGGGAAAACTCTTACAATATGTTATTCAGTACACATAATTCCACATAAATAAAACTGATCTAAACTAATGACTTACGTTGTTTGTTCAGACGTTGACGAGTGCCAGCAGCCAGACGTCTGTCCCGGTGCCAGGTGCATCAACAGGCCGGGAACCTACTCCTGCCAGTGTCTGCCTGGGTACGAGGAGCCCAACTGTATTGGTAAGTGTCTGATGGCTAAAACAAACATGCTCAGGATAGATTCGTAATGTAAAATGGAACTGCATAAAACTGTAAAGAAATAGAAGAAAACAAATAAAACTGCAAAAACGGACAATATGAAAATAGAATTATTCAATGTTTCTTTTGAAGACAGTAATGGAATGTTATGAATTAGTATATTTGAAACTTCAACTAATGGTTGAATCACTGATTCCAGATATCGACGAGTGCCGGTACGCTGGGTTCTGTCCAGACAACTCCGACTGCACCAACACGGACGGTAGCTACTACTGCACCTGTCATCTTGGCTTCCACGGAGACGACTGTCTTGGTGCGTACACAACGATACAAGAGTATCGGGGAAATGATAGAACTGTTTTGTTACCTGCGTGAAGGTGGTACTGTTTTAAGTGGTCGTGGGTATATTTGTTTCAACTTGTCTGGGCAAGGGTCTAACGTATCTGCACAGCTTTGACTGTGATGATACTTTGAACCCTTCATGACTTTCACTAGTTCAATTAAGAACAATTCATATCAATCAATTCCACAGATGTTGACGAATGTCAAAATGAGACCCTGAACACCTGTGGAGCAAACCAGCACTGCGTCAACACTGAGGGATTCTTCACCTGTTTGGGTAAGTAGGATCAATTTTACAGATGCATTCAGACTTTCAATATCTGGGATAAATGGGATGTGATGGGAGACTGCTTTAGGGACAATCATCAACCTGTGTCTGATATTTTTGTTGTATTGTAACTCGTAAGACACTCTTCTTTTCTCAATATCAGCTAAATAGTAAACAACTACAAATCTCCATAGCATCTTTCCCATTCCATAGATTGCTCTAGGTATGAGGACAAGTGCTACGCCCCGTCTGTTTCCACCGCTACGTTCGCCGAGGCTGAGCAGAAGTGTGCAGAAGAGGGCGGTATCCTGGCCACGGTGCCGGACAGGGAGACACAGCTGTTCCTCATGCAGCTGGTGGGCAGCAGGGACACGTGGATCGGGCTGGACGATAGGAGGAATGAAGGGCACTTCCTGTGGAGCGATGGAACTCCACTTGGATCAGGCTACACTTACTGGTCACCAGGTCTGACTGGGAGTTTATGTTCATACTTTGGTGTTCTCTAGCCTTTTACTGTGTTCAAGCGTGTTTAGTTACAGTGTAGCTCTTTGCTGTAGTTTTGGATAGCAGTAAGAGCAATACCTAAAACTGTAAGAATCCTATTTTAGGGTGATTAGCAATACTTTTTATTCAGAACTTTTATCAAAGCTATTTTTCACAAGATTCTATGAGACTTTATAACAGTTTGATAATAATAATAGTAAATTTGTGTTCATTAATTAGGCGAACCCAACGATGGAACCTCCACCCAGGACTGTGTGCACCTGTGGCCTCTTGCCGGGTTCCGGTGGGACGATCAACAGTGCAGCCGGTCTGAGTACTATGTCTGCCAGTTTGAGGCTGTTTCCCACCCCAACAGTATTCTGGACGGGGCTGTGGGGACTGACTCGTTCAACCATATCCACAACCATAACCACAACTGATCCATTGCAGGCACACAAGCAATATTAGGGCACTGAAAGGTGAAAGTCACATACTCAAAATCAATCTTTTTCTGATTTCTATCCATAACAAGTTTAGATAACACTATCCCATCGCATATCGACCATCATGGAGCAAAAATGTAATGTCTTTGTGTGGTGGGAATTCATTGAAAATCTAAGCACTTGGAGGCCAGCCATCATTTCAAATCTTCCGAACATGCACGATTCTGACCGATAAGTCCCGAACGCTCCCGAAGAAATAATCACGTGGTCATGGCGCAATGTGCTTGGGCATTGTGACGTCACGCGGCCGGAAGTTACCGAAAATTGTCGACAGAAAACGGTTACGGCTGGATTCTGGGCTGATTTTTTGGGGGACCCAATAAATAGAATACTCCTTTTGTGGCTTGCTTCTGTGCTATTTTTCAACGCCCAAAATATGAAATAATGATGCAGATGTGCTAATATGGGGAAGTAAATGTCAATTTCAACTTCACTAAACAGAATGGTTTTCTCCAGAATATTTCAAGTTTTACCCCCTGAAATTGCTTAGGGCACCTTTAAGTATGAGCCAGCTAGGTACTATGTTGCTAGAAAAGTAAATACATGTACTTGGTTCTGTGGAACTAAGACAAGATGCTGAAACATGTACCCTGACACTAGTAGCTATTTTATTAGATAAATGCATGGTTGAATAATTTTGGCATTATAAAATATATACCAATATATCAACTGATAGTTACTGGGCAATGCTGAAGTACTGAACTATTTGAAAGACAGTACAATTTTCTGATGATGACAATGCCTGATCTACTTGATACCAGTGTAGACATTATCAAATTTGACCAAGGACAACAAACCATCTTAAAATATAAACCAATCATTATGATCAGTGATTGAAATTCAAATACAGTGTGCATGCAGATGAACAGGAGTGGATGTATCTTTGAAAAGTGTAGAACATGACCAGCTGTTATTAGACCATTTAGCTTTCATTTTAGGTTTCCTTATAACCTTTGTAACCTCCAGGAGGCAGTTTATGCCTAATCATTCCATTAGTTTGGTTGGTTGCTGATTTTCTGTTTGTGTGTAAGATTTGCTCTAGGAATGAAGTGATTAAACAAGGGGCCTCCGAGTGGCTTCTTTTCAAACTGCAGCTGTCTTATTTCCACTCTCATGATTTTCTACATGTATTTGAAAATAGCAAATCAGGAAAAAGAGATTAATTTCTGCGCAATCTTAACATTTGTTATCTAGTTATTTTATATTTCATTGAGGCCTGAGGTTTATGCAAAATAAAAAGATTCCACTACATTGTCAACAATTTTGAACTCTTTTTCATAAAAGGATGCAATGCACAATGTTTCTGATCTCAATTTGGACCTAACTGGTGAATACTGATGGATTAACATTGAAGTATGGAGTCACAGACCATGGTGCACAACACAAAAAGTGTGTTACATCTATGACAATGGCCAGTAGTGTGTACACACTTGTAATACCTTTCCTTGTTTACATTCACACAATTTTACCCACATCAGTTATAAGAATTCAGCCAGATAATATTTTCACTCAGTTACTCGTATATACATGTCATTGGAATATGATATGAAATCAGCAGATTTAACACTAATTACAGACTAATGTGCCTTTAAGTCCAATGTTGGTTTAATGTACAAATTGCTAAGATGACTTTATTTTCTTCCTAGCCTGGAACTGACTAGTTTTGGCCTTAACTGACTTCACCAGCATGTCTAGGGATGCTTCTTGTGTCTTTGTCTGTTCCTTTGCTGGATCAACTTTTTTCTCTGTCGGCACTTTCCTCTTCTTGCCCGTTGCCCTTCTGTGTTGCTTCTCTGTCAGGAGGGCGTCCATGGCTTTGGTTTTCTTGTAGCCGGGATCGGAGGGGTCAATGTTGTACAGGTGGGAGGAGTACACAGCCTCGAACCTGGGGTCCTGCACATCAATCTGGATAAGGGAACAACAATGTCAATGAATATATCTTTGTAAGAATAAGTCATCTAAACTTCTTTACTTAAAGAAAAAATAGTTCTTTTCTCATACGGCATCTGTATCTGGCAATGCAATATCAAGTCTTCTTATTTAGTAAGAGCTAGCCTGGGTGCCATCCGATTACTACCGGGGCTCCTACACTACTTGTACCGAGTGTAGGAGTGATTGGATAGCACCCAGGCTAAGTGAGAGCCAGCCTATATCAAGAATGCAAGGTTTGT
Source organism: Branchiostoma lanceolatum (assembly GCF_035083965.1). Taxonomy (NCBI): domain Eukaryota; kingdom Metazoa; phylum Chordata; class Leptocardii; order Amphioxiformes; family Branchiostomatidae; genus Branchiostoma; species Branchiostoma lanceolatum. The sequence continues at coordinate 20,761,236 of NC_089725.1, read as the reverse complement.
TATTTCTAGCAGTTACACCAGATATGATTGTCTAGGGGCTAACCTCAAAGTTGTCCTCCAGTTTTGTCCCTGGTTCCTCTGTTGTGTTTCTGTCCTTCTTCTTCCTTTTCTTCTTCTCGTCTGCCTGTGTCTCAGCCTCGATGATGGCCTTCATGTTGAAATGCCGTTTGTTGTCCTCTTCATCCATCATTAACAGCTCCAGCTCAGCCTGGAGATTGCAGGATTTACAAAACATTATAAAAGTTTCTACATATTAGGGGAGCCCTGTTGCCTGGAAACCATCATCACTAAGTAACGTTGTGTAGCACTTGGCCAGTAACGTATGTGGATCATCTGGGACTGATACAAATTTGGATACTGTACAAGAGGGTTGTGTGTCACAGTAATGACAGTATGCCAAAATTGCTCTAAAAGGATATAAATGGCAATGATGGGCTTTTAGCAGGAATAAGGCACCATAATATACATGGAATTTTCCATGAAAAATCACATAAGGAAATTACAAGAGACAACACCCATTCTTCTCACCTTCTGTTTCTCCTCCTCAGGTGTGGGCTCCTCCACCTTTTTCTTCTCCTTTTTCTTTCTTTTCTTTGACTTGTCATCTGTGAAGTAATCAAATTTTGATCCACTAAAACCATTATAAATGAAACAACATGACTGGCAAAAAAAACTAACTACTAGTATTACCTGTAAGTGTAATTTTCCCCAATAAACACATTCATATACACTGTTCAGTGGTATATGCAGGCATTGTTAAAAACCTGGCCCTTCTGAGAAGAAATTCCCCACTGCTATGGAGGCCCTGGACTTTTAGAAAGGAGGAAACTGAAAATGGATACAGGTCATCTGACAAGCCATGACTGTTAAAGTTAAAGTCTTGGATACATTACCAACACTAAAACCTCCACTAGGTTCCACAGTCCCTACCTGTCTGTAACTGCTCCAGCTCTTCCCTGAAGTAGTCATCCCCCAGGTCCACTCCTGCGGGCAGGTCCTCCTCACCAGACTCCTCCACATCCTCAAACTGGGGAGGGACAGATGGAGGGAAGAATATCGGAATGAATGAACACACTTGTTAAGCACTGCTTTTAGAAGCCACAATACAGAGAGACATCATAGTGTTGTTGGATACTATAAAAAAGATATCTGTATCTGTGTAGCCGGTATAAACGCCCTTCGGTGTAACACACCAGCTTTGCAGGCACGCGGTGTGGCAGCACCTGGCTATATTACAATGAACGACCTGTAACAATCTAAGAATGCTGAGAGTACTTCCTGCCTATTACCTGTCAAAGTGCCAGAATATTAGTACTACTGTTACACCCATGGCCATATTCACCAATTTTATACCTGTGGTTCTTAAGCAGTGTTATACTGAGGTGAAGCAAAAGTAAACTTGTTTGAACCTTTTTCTCCTCCTCTTTCTTCTTCAGTTCCTGTTTTCTTTCCTTCTTCTTCTGTTTCTTCTTTTCCAGGTACTGTTGCCAGGGTGTGCTCTTTTTGTCTTCAGTCTTCTTCTTCACCAGGTCTTCTGCCTTCTCACGTAGACCTGGGATGCATTACAACAAATTATTCAACACCTTATGTCTTTTTTCTGTAGTGGGAGATTCCATACTAACCCCTTTTCCATGTTCCAGTATCACAATTCACAATAGGCAATGAGCTGTTATATTTCTTCTAATCAGAAGAATGTTTTCTGCTGTAAAAGTTTGAAACAACTGCAAGCACTGACTCGTAGAATACATTCCTGTCACAACTACTCATCAGTGAACATAAAACATCATGCTATCTGCGAACCTTAGTACTTGGTGTCAATTTTTTCTTCAGGTACCAATCAAAAACATAATGCTGTTCAGCTATGCTGTTCAGCATACAAATATAGAGAGTATTGTAGTCTAAAACACAATCTGAACCCACCAGGCTCCCATGTCACCTCCATCTCCATGTCTTCCTCAAACTCCTTCTTCTCTTCCTTCTTATCCAGACCCAGCAGCAGGGAGCGGTACTTGGCTATCTGGTCCTCGTCTTTCTCCTCCTTGTCCTCCTCTTCCTCCTCCTCCCCCTTCTCCTCCTCATCACTTGATGCACCAATCAGATTGGACAAGCCTTTATGGACAAATCAGAGAGCAAGTTTGATTGAGCAGATATAGCACAAGCAGTGGGAGCGAGGTTGCCTGATATATCTGTTTACACTTCACAAAGTGATATGACACTGTTCCAAGTACAGAGAGTGAGGGCCTGTGTGAGATAGGTCAGAATCATAGCTTAAACTTCTCAACTAAGGAAGCAGTTACTTCAAATACCTTTCTGGACATGTTATAACAGCCACCTAACTTAGTCCATGATGTCCAATACCGTTGTTTATGCACTGTCAAATTTTTCCTATATTGTTTATGACAAGGTATTGTTCAGGTAAGTCTTTCCAGGAATCCATCTCCCCTTACCTGCATCTTCCTCCCCACTGGATGAGGCCAGGTACTCCGTCAGGTCAAGTTTGTCAATGTCCTCCTCCCTGAACTTCTTCATGGTCACGTTCAGTCGTTCCTTGTTGGTCTCGTCCCACGTGAGCTCCACGCTAGTCTGCTGCAGCGCCGTGTTGAAGAACACCGATGGTTTGTAGGTCGGCGGCACGTCTGCGGCCTCCTGGGTTGGCTGCTGGTCATCGAGGGTCATGTCATCTGGGATGAATCTTTAAAAAACAGTGGGGTTACAGTTTTAAGTTTGCAACAGATGGCTTCTTTTGGGTACCAAAAGCTGTGTCTGTATCTATCTGCCACTTTTGCCCAAGAAACAAAACAGAAACATTGATATGATATAAAAAGAAAAGCAAAGCAGCCTGTGGTCAGTGTGGTGTTAGAATCAACAAAGAGGTCAAAGAATCACAAAGTTCATAGAGTTTAAGATTAATCCAAACAAATTGTCCCTGTCAAAAAACACAAATGGAAGAGGGATCCTGACCTGAGGTCCATTCTGGCTGCACTCAGCTCAAACTCTAACCCATCACACTGTTTGTAGATGGCAGCAGAGGTCTGTACAGAGTCACACTCCACCACGGCGTAGTAATACTTCAGTCTGTTCAGCTGGTACCGGCGTAGCCTCTCTGTACTGTACTTGGATCCCTGGTTACCATAGCGAAAAATGTTCATCAAAAAATCTTGAGCCAGGCCTCAGACAACTTCATATAAAAACTAGATGTAACCTGATTGCTTCTAAACGTATCTTACAAATGAATGTATACAGGAATACTGAAGATATGTGTTGATAACTGAGGAACTGGCAGTTGGAACTGACTCCAACGTACTATTTTGCACAACTACAGAATTCCGGTATCTACATGATAGAGAGCTGTGGCATATTAAAGAATCAAAATACCCACTTGTTCTGTTTCCTTCTCGTCTTCATTGTTATCATCTCCCCCTAGCAGTTCTGCTGGTCCTTGCAAGTCTTCCTCCTTTAATCGCTTGGCACCGTACTCAGATGGGAATATCTGGTGGTTGAAAGGAAAACAACATCTTCAATTTTGAATGAGTTCATACATGTACTTTAGAGCAAATGGCTTCTTTCTGACAATGGTTGGCATTTACATTCTTTTTCACTTAAACTTAGAAGGTCTATTTAATGATACATTCCATGATTATACATTTTTTCTGTACTGTATTCAAGCAAAGGCATTGTGAATTAGGCCATCAAAACATTTCTTACATGTACCAGAAAAAGTAACATACTGACTCTGCTATGTTCTATTTTTAAAACATTCTTGAAATAGAAGACTTAGACTTAACATCACTTCACAATGCTATAGAGAGACTTGCTCTGGCAGTACCTTAATAGACTTGACCACTCCTCCTGTGGGTTTGAATGAGTTGAAGACCACCAGCAGGTCCACAGCCTTGATCCTGTCCCAGTCCATGTTACACACAGCAAACCTGCAGGTGGGGTCATCTAGAGGGACAGTCCAGATGATAAAACAGTGGTCAGGACAAATTAGCTTACTCTGATCACACATAAGGGATTTGTGATATAACTCTTAAGCAGGTGAGGTTATCCCTTTCTGTTGCTGCCTTTGATTCAGTGTGAGGAGCCCCCATATATGGAACTGGCAGTAGTTCACTGGCAACATCACATGCTGAGAGTTACCACTGAGGAATTTGAATATCTAAGTGGGGTTGGGAAAGGGAGGTGTTTAGGGACAAGTACTTTTTCAAACAAATTTGTCACCAGAACATGATATAAAAAAAGACGGTTTTCATTCTTGTTGGTATAGACCAGACCTTTACATGAATTACTTGGACACCGCTTTTACCGCTTTTTACAGGATGTTATGAAGGCCTATGCATGATCACACTATGTGCCAAGTAAATGTTCCAACACTAACCTGTAGTAGGGGCAGATTTATCCAACTCTCCCCACTCATGCTCTGACTCGTCCTCCTCAAACTCCAGCTCAGAATCAGACGAGCTGGTCTCCATGTTTCCTTCTCCTCGAGCCAGGTCGACCTTGGGTCCCTCCTCCTCATCATCACTGCTGCCATCTTCATCTGACTCATCATCATCTTCCTCTTCTCCATCCTCTCTTCTGCCTGTCTCCAGCTTTCCTATTTCTGGCAAATCATCTCCTTCTGGCCCACTGTCACCGCTGCCTGTTGTGAAACACATGGAATTGTATAAATATAATAAAAAACTGTCACATGATTCAAAGAGTGTTTTGATGTAACATGTTAAGTTTTGTAAACAACTATGTCAGTTTTCAAAGCATGTGGCTTGAGAAGACATTGATATAAATATGTACAAGATACACTACATGAATAAGCTTGTTTTGCATGTTTTCTTATATGTATTATCATGACCTACACTTCACATTTTTGGACATGTTCATACATTGTATATCTTGTACACATGCTTACCTGATTCACTTTCTGCTTCATCTCCAGAACTCTCCAGATCATTTTCCTGGTCCTGGTCTGAGATATCACTGTCAGCTACTTTCTGAGCAGTTCTCTCAACACTGTCTACATGTTGACTTGAACTTTCCTTTTCTTCACTTTTAGTGGTCATAGATTTCATATCAAATCTCTCATCTCTTGACTTGTTCCCAGCTCCCTTTTTGGTCTTTGATTCTGCTCTGCTCTGTGATGATTCCTTCTTTTCTGTCCTCTTTGACTTTCCTGTTCTTACATCCTCCTCGCTATCTTCCTCTGAATCTGAACTTGACATTTCATAGAATTTTCTGAGGTCCTCCTTAGATGTCCGGTTGATCGGACGTCCCCTTTTGTCCACCTGGTACTTGACCTTGAACCTCTTGTCCTTAAACATCCCCTGGAAGCGCTTGTCGACCTTGACCTTGCGCTCATGGTTGGGCACAGTACGGAAGCGAGGGTCTTTGGGGATGTGGGCAAAACGACTGTCTTTTTTGAGATCCTCCATGGTGAAATTATTCTTCAACGCCTGCTTTAATACTGTATTACAACATCAGGAGAATCAACGTTATAAATTATTGATACAACAGAAAGACAACTTGTATGCTTGTTGATAGTATTTTTTAAACTTTGAAACAAAATACAGTGTTGTGTGTCCATCGACTCCACCTGCCTCATATAATTAGGAGATAATCTGACCATAATTTTGCATGGTGATATAATTTGCTGGCTTCCAACGAAAACCCAAGAGGAACTAGTTTGAAACTAATAAGCTAGTCGAGAGTTAGTCTACCTAATGTATGTATTAGCTTTATCTTTCTATTACAACGGTTCATGTCTCATCAAGGAGGTTTTATCATTGGTCTCAACAACTAAGCAAGACCGCACACGCACCAGTTGCCCCCCTCCCCCAACGTCCACGCCTCACTCCCCCCGCTTCTAGAGCGAAAGCATCGACGTTTCACAACATCTAAGAGAAGTTGATTAGACTTACCAGATTCCTCTACAAATATCTAAGCTCACAAAGTTGGCCAGGAATGGTCACTTTCAATCAAAACAACGAAGTCCTTCCTACACACACGTGTGTACATTCCTCAGGTCACCGCACTTCTGCTCACTTCCGCTTCCGGTAGACCTTTAATAGCCTACCCACAAGTCTATGCGCAAGAGGTCAAACGGAAAAGAAGAAAAACACTTTTGATAGTAGAATGACTTTCCTTAGACACGTTTAGTTTTCAGCTGGTAACGTTACTAACAACGATGAGTCCCGTCCGTCACTCAGCCGACAGATTATTTGACAAGACAGCATTCCAGTAACAGATGCACATTTGTTGAAAGTCGCATGGTGGGGCTCGTGATAGGTGGCTGCCACCGCGGTACCAGTGATCACCAGTTCATACCACCTGTCATCAGTTGTCTGTCTTGCTGTAAGAACATGTTGTCAACAGCAATCAAGCAATGAAATAGAAAATATATCTCCACAGAGTATGCATGAATATTAGAGTAAATGATGAAGGTGCAAAATATATAACATTTAGATATCTTTGTGGGGTTTTTTTTCTGTCTGTCTGTCTGTCTGTCTGTCTGTCCTGTTCTTTCATCACCACATTATCTTATTTCACCGGCATTTTCTTAAGAGCTTGGGGAAAAATCTACTGATCAACATCGCGAGGTCTTGGCCCAATCTTCCTGGGCTTGGTGATGTCGTGACTGTAGTGACGCTGTCATTCGCTCCAAGCCACCGTGGTTCCAAATTAAAGGACAAGCGGTGCAAATTAGCACCATGTCCTGTGAAGCTTGTTAACGTTCATGCGGGCGCATCAGTATTCCATCTCATGTCTCCGCATATTGTATTGACAGTATCAAATTTACGAATGAACCCAATTAGTTCCTAAGCTGGTTCATTACCCCGGGGGAAAACGGCGTAGCTTTGACGGCTATCCGGGGATAAACTGGGAGTGATGGGCTGTGACATGCTTGGAGTGGTCCTCAGGTAGAGCCAAGCGTTCTGACACCGCGAATCACCGACAGCTCGCTGGTCCTCAACTTAATGGAGGTTTCATCTCCCTGATGGTGAAATGATAGCTACATTACCGTTGGTGATACTTGTTCCTTACAGGAGCAGATCGGTGTTTTGATGATACCTTACATCATCGCTTCGGGGGATTCTCAGGGTTTTATAGGACTCCGCAGCCGAGTCGGGCGTTATGTAAAATACGACCTTTAAAATCAATCTCAGTCCGCTAAACGTGTTTACTCGCTGTGGATAAATGAAACCTGTGATCTTTTTAGAGCCAGCTGGATAAAAGAATGGGGAGGCAACTCAATTCTTGGAACATAATTGGAGCCTAGAGCTACTTAGGATATCTGTTATATAAGAATTCCACATTCCACTTGTGTTTCAAGTGCGTTTATGCCTGATTCCCGACTACGAAACGGAATGTTGAATCGAGATAAGTTGTGAGCATAAAACATTCAGATATGTAGCTACTGTTGGCGCGATGGCAGCACACGGTCGCGTACCCTTTTGTCCAGGTTTAGGAAGAACGTAGACGCGGCTACCTAAACCAGAGGATAGAGCGGCGTAAGTGGCTGGTCTTGATGATGCCACTATAGTCCCTTGGTTACAGGACGTGTCTTGGTTCCAGGGACGTGTCGCAACTTTACTTCACGACTTTGCCTGACCTTCAAGTTCCCCACCTGTGGAACTACGAGTGGGCTGGAGGGTACGACGTTATTTGCGCTCTGTGCAAAAACCTATCATTGTGTGACAGCAATTTGCTGAAGTGACAAGGGACGTCCCCGTCGCATCGCAGGCTGCGATTAACGAATCACGACAAGCGATGTAAAAACATTTCTGGTGTCGCCTGCATCGCGCTGGGTTAGTTATCTCCGGGAATCCGGCATGTCGTGTCAGGATGCCGGGGAATTAATGCCAGCATCTGTATGCAGCGGAACGACTCGGAGATTGGGGTCAGGAGGGTAAAAGAGCTTAGCAATTGACATGTCTTAATAGGGATTAATCGAAATGGAGATATCTGCTAAGGGTCGACAATGTTGAAAAAAAAAAGAAGTAAATAAAGAAATGCAGAATCACCAATTCTGAGGAAATGCAGTTAGAAATCCGTCACAGACTTTTAGAAAACAAAATTGACAAGGCAATCAGAGATGGCAAACTTCACCAGCATACCCTTGCCGCCTTGAGACCTCAGTCACCCCCCCTCCCCACACACACATACACGCGCGTGCGCGCTTGTACGCCGCACGCAAATCGCACACACGGACGCGCGCAACCTCGGTGTCAAGTCCTCTGTGCATTTTAGACCCCTCGAGTGAACTTCAACGCATCCTCGGCTATTGCTCAGGGACTGACTGTAGCGACACGTACATCATTACTTCTTCTGTTCGTAACCTTTGCTGGTTGTCGGAGTGCGTACGAAACACATGTTGAGTTTGTGATTAGTAAACCTCCACATCTTCTTTATAACTGTTGGCTTTTGTGTTGTTGTGTGTCCTTCTATCTCCTATCAGCTATGCAACTCTGAGAGGTTGGCTATACGGACGAAGTGCAGCATTAGAGCTATAAGATTAGTCAAGTACCACGCTATCATGTCACAACACCATTACTTTCTGTGTATTTTCGTCGTGAACTTGTCCCATTGAAACCACTCCATCCACAGCTGAGAAGTTGAAGGTTGATAATGCAGTATCCGCGGCCTGCCTGGTCGGTCCTGAGGGCGGGCTGTGCCGTGTTGGGTGGGGGAACGGCGGTTCAGCTGCGGTCCTGGACTTTGTCACACTCCTCGAAGGGAGTTCACTGGAGGGACGACACAACTGAAGTAGATCCGTACACTGCCGTGAAGACTGCGCTCTCCTAGATATAGTATTCATCTGAAGTACTTGCAAATGTAACGATTTCTGATTAAGGAAGTTGTTTATTTCTGCGACAAAGGCGAGTTCCCAGGCAGACTGTAAATAAGATTGTTTCTGAAAAATATCTCAAGCTGTAACGCACTGATGTTTAAGATCATCAGAAACGATATCTGTTTCTAAGAATAAGGGATAAGATTGATAAAGATAACTGCATAACTTTGATACACAGCACGGCTTTAAAAACGGTATTTAAACGTGCCGTATTTAAATTATTTACGCATCTTTACATCTCTTATACGAGTACGTAAAGATTGTAATTCCATAGGCGCAGATGGATCCGTATCTTCAGGTTTTCCAGTTGCTTCAGGTTCATCAGCTATCTTTGAGCTGATTCTGCTGTCTCCATTTACAAATGGTAAATCATAACAGGCTTTAAACAGGTCCGTATCTTTTATTCTGCATCTGAACAGGTACCTGTTTGATCATCGGCATGTTTCAACATCACAAAACCACCTGTACACATCGCCACACTGATGTCAGGGTAGGGCTGGTAAAGCCACAATAACGCACTGACTGTTATTGGTGAATTACAGATATTGTCAATGGCGACTTATGTTTAGAATTCAAACATAATCCAAGGTGACAACAAGTTAGAGCCAGACATGCTATGTTACTATGAAGTATGATATGTCAGCATACCTTATTCATGAATAAAAGCTTTGTCAAAATTGTTTTTCTGACAACGCACAAAGCTACTGTGTTTGTTACCAATTCCCCTACAGCATCAGTATTGCATAGGAGCGTAATTCAACCGGAACATTTCCGCTTTCATGGCCACTTTGCTCTTCTGAAAATGTTCAGATTTTCTTATTTTAGATCAGGCTAATAAAGATAGGTCTGTTCCAAAAGCCCCCTCGGTTTATTGACTTTGTTTACCAGTAATCGCTCTGCTCGATATGCAGTAGCGGTATTTACCTTCACTGGTGGTCAACACCCACACATAACCCTGTATCCTGTCGTCAACTCAATATCTGTGCATCTGGGGGAATATCATCACGTTTGAACCTTTCCTGTTCCGAGTCCTTTCATCTCACAGTCGGTCCGACTGCCCCCCGGTTCCGCCATCATGTAACACCGCCTTGTTTACCCTGAGGCGGCATGTACAGCTCGTCGCCTAGCAACGCGAAAACCTCAGCTCAGGTATGCTTTTTACGGTGATATGGGTAAAATGAGAGGGAATTAAACGGTTATTAGATTTCAGCAGGAGCGCCGATAGCGTAGCATCCCGCCGCCACTCAGCGAAATGCCAAACGCAAATTAGATATTCCAAGGTTGAAAGGGGGCCTTCTACTCCGGCGGTGTATCAAACTTCTGGTTCCAGAAGAGTTATCTCCATCTTTGTAGAACATGAAAATTCAGATTCGCCGACTCTAGTCGTTCATACATTATGGATAGCCGCTTGAAATCCATAACGATTTCCCCCTAACATGAAGAAATAAGCGGGCATATAAAAACCTATCAAAATTGACAGATGGATGCTGTACATTACTGGCCATTGACGTCACACTTACAGCTAGTTTTAAAAGCGCCAGGATCAGGATGTGGTTTATATATTATGGTCTGCAAAAAAATATACAGCCGCTTTGCAGATGACGATAGTGGGAGGAATATTAGCCAAAATATACATCTCTGGTGTGTACCTGATCATATCAATAGCAACAAGTTTAGCTGAACACATGGGACATTGCAACCTAGATGACATGATGCGACAGCAATACGATCTTCCCGCACATACGTGATCACAATGAAATCACATGAGCTGACGTCACATTTGACCTTCCGCCCTTATCGGTGGACTTAATCCTGTCACTAGAGAATAGAATATGTTGCTTAGCCCACAGAAGCTATCATTTTCTAGGTCCGCTAACGTATTTTGATATATCTGCAAGATTCTGTAACAGAACTTCAGGGAGGCAGGTGCCTGTACTTTTTTTTCATGAAATTGTGCCTGGGCTGGGAGCTGATTAAACTTATGGAGATCCGGTCGTGCCAGTGATCATCTAGAGCTGGGCAGATTGGATTATCTTTCTAAATCAGTAACATTATGTACGGGCATGTTTTTTTGTCTTTCAGTCTTGCTGAGGCTAAAATATCGCAGAAATGAAGTACGTTTTCTTTAACTGAGTGACAATGACGTAACTCTCTGTATCACTATGTTATTCACACATTGGAGTTCATGTTAGATATGTCTGCATTCCCTATACCAAGACCGATCGAATATGTCAACATGTTATAATTATGTACAGACAGGTCGGATTTCAAGGAGCGCAACTCAGGAGGGAAGCTTCATACTCATACTCAGAGCGCTATTCAAGTTAACGTCTGGGCGTAACCTTTGCATGGATAGAATGATACTATGTCTTAAATTGGAAAAAGACGGGTGTTTAAATCTTTAAGTTGTTTATTTAGTATCTTTGGTTCATTCCACTATTTTTCTCACCGCGTTGTTATGGCACAAAGCGCTGTTTTCGCTCTCAGACGATGTAGACAATTTTCTTCCTCACATACCTCAACGTCACTCCGAACACGCTACGCTGAATGTCACAGATATGACACATTGTTGGGGTGTACAGATCCCGGGGTCTCCACATGCCACGCCGGGTTCATTATGGTCCCCGGGATGATCTGTCGTGTTCAAGATGCCACCGGACGTCATGTCCGCCCACCTGTGCACCATGTCGGTGGTCCTCATTAAAACGCAACAAAAGCTCGCTAATAGGTCGCAATTGAAGGCCCCTTTCTTGAAGGCTTCTTCTTTGTCCAGACACCACATGGGTTTGTGGTTCCGAATCTTGTTGAATGTGAAGGTTGTCTATTTTCGGTTCTTGTTACTCGTAGTCGACATTTCTTCGTATAAATATATGAACAAGTAAAGTGCACTGACTGTGGAGGCATTATCTGACCAGAACTATCGTTGCTGTCTATGAATATCACTGATATAGATATGCCGTGTTTTGTATCACCCTTTTCCAGCCACATGCGACCAAAGTTACGATAACCACTCAGTGGTGCAGGTTCCTTGTGATAACAGCAACACCAGTGAGTCCTGTCCTTAGTGCTGAACGAGGGTGGTGTGTCAAATGGTACTGTGTGGCAAACCACTGATGGTTGTAAGATTAATGTTGTGAAATATGGGTATGAATATGACAAAAAAGGGTTTACTCAGAGCTGTGCCATCCATTCATCCATCCATCCATCCACTCACTCACCCATCCATCCACTCACACATCCATCCATCCATCTATCAATCCGTCTCTATTTTTACATGCAGATGAGATATGATAAACTTGGAAGGCTGTAGGCATACTGAGTTTGCCGTTAAGTCAATGGTACCAAGGAGACACCGATGCACCCCACCTCAAATATGATGCACGCGCCCTCCCCAGAAACCAGATCAACCCTCGGGGTAGAATGCAGAAAACACGTCTGTAATGTCATCGGTACACCCTATTTCCTCCCTCCTAGTCACAAATATGCCGTGTAGAAGCAATATCATTTGTCTGAAGCTTCATGAGAATGAAAAACTCGTTTCCACCCACGGAAACGCCATAGCCTGATTCCTGATACTGAAATGTCTTTTGGGAAGGAATTTCTAATAGACTGTGAAGAAGCGTTGGAAGAAAAGCTGCTGTAAACACATTGCGAAACATTAGATCTCGGTACGTTGCCAGAGGGGCGCTACGAGACGAACGATATCAAAATACTGACGCCTTTGCCTCTCTCACAAACACTTGGTAGATAAAAGTAGTGGTCAGCTTTTCTTTACTTGAAGCTCGCCTGGAGTTCGTACTCATCTATTTGGTTTATGATACTCTTATATCTGATATCAGTGAGGTTTCCTATGTTTTGAAACCGGAATGCACTTCACTTCTCCTACATCCTTGTCCCGAGACGCGCGTCAGCTACGTGCCTGATCCAGAGTGGGCTTGGCCTTGGAAACAAAAGTAACTCCAGTAGCAAACGTCGAGCAATGCTCGCTCCACGTGTTTCTCCATCACGTTGGTACCTGACTTCACCAAGGGTGAGCTATGGAGCACTGAAGAGCTTCTTGACGACAGCGTAAGCCGTAAGAGCATGCCAGCACATCTCTGCAGAAATTCTTTGCAATACAAATGAGTACGATCTGACTATCCGAGTGAGAGTCGCATCTCTTTTGAAGATGGGACGCGGAAGGTTGCCGTCACATTGATAGGTTTCCACCTGTTGGCTCGGATAACGATGTGGAGACGAGCAAGGATAACGCCGGAATCAGTACCGACTAACGCCCTGCTCTTTGAAGTCGCTCGCTGAAGCGGACTTGTTTATGATATATCGCTGTCTCCTGGGTGTAATTTGTTACTCACGAGTTTTCTTGTTGGGTGCATGAAGCTACTTTTGTCTACAAGTCAAAGGCTAATTGCAATAAGAATAAGTGTTACGAGGTGTGTACTCTTTAATGTATCCAAAACGGAAAACACAATCACTGTTTCATCAACTGTAAACGTGATCATTTAAAAGAATTGATGATCAAATGGATTATGGCATCTTATCTAAGTAACAAAAGAATGTATGGGGGATAATTGAACAGAAGGGACATGTGTTGTATGAAATTTGCTAAACCTGAATGCAGAAACGCCAGAAGTAATGTTAGCGGGTAGACTGCACGTTTTCGGTTTTCGCTAGAAGCCGACGCATCGTGGTGTCAGTGTCCAAATACCGGGTAGAACGGTGTTACCTAATGTTGATCGCTGTGGAAACGTTATGAGTACTGACTTAAATGATAACAATCGATGTACAGGATTAAAGTAAAACATATCAAAAGCATCCGTGCTAAGCAGACGTGTGTTAATACAATGAGAATCCATGAAATCCTGCGCAATATTTTTTTTTCACCTTTAAGTCAACACCATCGCTCCAGATACAGAGCTTCCGGTTAGCGCTCCTCTCACGACCCTCCGGTGGCTGGGGAGATCCCATGGTTTGAAGCGATTCTTCACTATTGTGTGGCTAATTTCTGCCATTGAAGCAACTGGCCTCTCAGTTGGGAGCCTGTGGCAATTACTAGATAACATTTGATAGAGTTAAAGGGCAGATGCGTGGATCCCGCACCATTGGGGCCCTGATTACAGCGCGGAATATCTCACAGCACAAGGATACTGCCTGAGACTCATATCTGCATCATGTATGTTCACGACTGTTTAGATGATATCACCATCATCATTAGAGGGTACACGCAGCGATTTAGTCATGTAGGTCGGGTGATATCACGATTCAACACACAATAGGGGTCGGGAAAGTAGACATCTCCTCGCCCATTCTTGTGGGAAAATTGCAGGTGTCTTCCCCCAGCTTTCTTGTGGGAACCGTCCTGGAATCTGATGTAAACACGACATGTGCCTGTATTGTACGCGATCAGGGCACAAATATCATAATCACCGCACCCTTTCAGTATTGTGCACCGAGGCCCCATTGTCAGGGAAGGGGTCTTCCCGTTTACTTATAAAAGGCGCAATTACGATTCATCTAAGTATCTCTTTCTGTACTAATTGATCCATCGTTTCCTCCTGTGCGCACGTGATGGTGCTTTGTGTCCCCTATCGGCAGGTATTGTGAGGAAACCTGCGGATAACTTCGGTCCCACGCTAGGCTCTTATTAACGGGTCGCTGGAAACTCTCATGCTGAACGTTTAAGATCCGACGATCAAAAAATTTACCTTTGTGCGCAAATTCTAATTTCTTTACTTGATTATCATTGTGAACACAAGTTAAGAAAATATACTCGCTACATGTATTCTAATTTCTTTACTTGATTATCATTGTGAACACAGGTTAAGAAAATATACTCGCTACATGTATTCTAATCTCTTTACTTGGTTATCATTGTGAACTCAAGTTAAGAAAATATACTTGCTACATGTATACACGACTTTTTCACAAGACATGTGGTGTTTGTCTGTTCAAAAATCAATACTCAGTATCTAATTCTCAGCTGGATAACAAAACATCAACACTGGGTCAGTCCATCTGTTTGATGAGGAGGATTCTCAGAACGGACTTAGGAAGATTTGACAATGACAACTTGGTTGCATCTTTTAAATCGATGAAAATGGTGCGCATTCATTACATGTGGACCGTTCCATTCAGCAGAGCATAAATGTGCAAGTCTTGAATGTATTGGCAATTGGTTCCGTTTAAGTTTAATGGTAAATCAGGGCTCTCAACACGAGGATATTGACACATGAGAAATCTTTTAATCAATACTGCGAGTTTGGTTGAATGTCCGCGATCATGGTCTGCGCACAAATGTTTACCTAACTGCTCGGTTTTAACACTAGGACGCGTAGCTATCAGGGATATTTCGACAAAATAAATATTTCATGTCATAATGGGTGACTCCCGTCCCTACTACGGATATTGATAACTGTCATGCCCTATGCCATAACAAGGAAACACCTGTAACACTGCCGTGTTCAACTTGTAGATAGCCCCCGCAAAACCACACGCAACAACATTCTAGTACTGGAAGTAAAGGGTATATGGTTGGGGAAATGTATGGGCATTTTCGCGGTGCGGGAAGACGGTTATTTGTAATTCCAGTCACACGCACGCAGCAGACGACCGCGGCGCTGAAAGCGGATTGGTGGCGCCCGCGGTGCCGCCGGAGAAAAGCCCCATGAACCCAACACTGCGCCGTCACGAGCCTGTCGGATCAGCGCTTTGTGCCGAGCTAGCAGGCAGCCCGCGGCCATTCTCCTCCGCAGAGCTGTTGTTTGTACCCTTTGTGCAGACCTGCGCCCCTGCGCGGCCGGCGAGTCCGAGAGGGACCCGACACTGGTCACTCCGGTCGTCCTGGGTAGATGGAGCCGATCGCCTCGCTTACCTCGCTCCGTCAGCGTAGAACAAAAAGCAACTTAACTCATAACGTTACTTTCCCGTGACCCTCCACTTTATCTCAGCAGTTTATTCCCTCCAGATTCCACACATTATTGCACCTTCATTGATTCTGCTGTTGACGGCACTTTAATTTTGCTGCCAATTTTAACTGACTCCGCCGGAGAACCCAGCATGAAGACGCAATCTTTTTTCCTTTTTCGGCAAACAAAAGCCGTTTCTATCTTTTCTCCACAGGAATTCGAATGACGCCCGCTGTTGCCCAGGGAACGCACTTCATTACAGGAGGAGATTGGCACATTGAATTGGTTGGGAGACCAGAGGCAAGGTTTGTAAGCCTGATGAGAAAATGTCGGCGGGGCCGCAGCTGCCGCCCAGATTAATACTGACTTCCATTTACACTGTGTACGTACCAGGCACTCCTTCCTGCCGCCGCCCGACTCTACATTATTCTGTTCTGGGTTTAAGACAATTGCACCGCAAACATCGTCGGCGTACCTCTGCTTATTTGCCGTACTGGTATTAACGGATGTGCGTCACTGCATGGACGAAAATCTTTCAGACATACTTATACTGCATGGGCTCTGGTGTTAGAAAGAGTCCACTCACTACCAGGAACTAGCTCGTCCAAACGGACGTCGGAGTAAGTAGATAAATTCATTTCACAAAATCGTAGCGTATAACGATAATCACAAAACCCCATACAGTCACCATTTAACCCCAGTCAAATCGGAGAGAACCCCCCCTTATTTAGTGTAAGCAGGATCGTTACGCAGTGGATTGATCCGCCTGTACCGTACATGGCTGAAAATAATAAACAACAGCAAATTCTCTGAACTATATTTCATTTAGTACCTTAAGCTTTAAACTTCGAAAGAAAGACGCTGATTTTTAAGAACAAATAACACAACCAAAGTTGGGTACGGTTGCGAGGCCTTGGCTCACCTACACGTGTAGTACATGCCCATCCCCCCTCGTATTCCGTGCTGCAATTGGTGTGACCTTGACATAATGTTAAACACCAGTCATCAGAAGCTACGTCGTACTTCCTTTGAACAAATGACGGTAATTAAAACAATTGGCCCCGGAGACTTTTGTGAGTGGGAGCCATATTTGCCCCGCTGGCAGAAAGGGACGCACTCAGAAAAGACTGTGGCGGGACTATGTAGGCGCCTGCATGCGAAGAACTTATACTTTGCGTATACCAATTTTAAGGCAGGCCGTTCATTCAACCCCACAACTCCGAGTGTTTCGAAAGATGATCAGGCGTTAGGCTCAACTAAAAAATAAGGAAATGCACCTCGATAGCCGTTGCACAAAATGCCTGATTACAGTTGGAGCTGTGGAAAGAACCAATATTGTTACCTGCCAATGTAGACCCATTTTGTAAACTTGTATAGATACCTCACTTTGTGCAGAACAAGCAATATCAAGCACTTCCTTCTTAGGGAAATTTCCACACACACATAGAAGGGTTCTTTCAAATAGACCCGAACAGCAGTAATAAAATCATCTCCTTCCCGAAGGACCAGTGTTCACTATTACCACCGTGCTGTAATGGCGGAAACTGTTGGGTTTGGAACTGTCAAACCTTTCACAAGTTGAGAAATGGTTTCTCAACCTTCCAGACTGTGCC
This sequence comes from Branchiostoma lanceolatum, assembly GCF_035083965.1. Taxonomy (NCBI): domain Eukaryota; kingdom Metazoa; phylum Chordata; class Leptocardii; order Amphioxiformes; family Branchiostomatidae; genus Branchiostoma; species Branchiostoma lanceolatum. The sequence goes on along the minus strand of NC_089725.1, from coordinate 20,743,879 downwards.
CTCTGTGGCTTAGATAATGACCAATTGCTTTTCAGCACAATTGATTGATTATTTCTTTGAGATCTAACTTGGTAGTGGCCAGATGGCTAGACCAGGCCGGTGGTAGTGATAGTGTGTTCTTGCTGTGATCAAAATCTAAACAACTTGCAAGTCTTTCCTGTCGTGTATAATTTGCCAATAACAAGATAGTACAAATGTCTGTAGTCAGTTAACAACAACTCGACTTAAGGCTCTAACTCCGGCCCTAAAGGTGGTTGAGCGTCTGTCTTCTCCCAACCAAACTGGAAGTGGAACAATGGTGTTTGGGACAATGGTTTTCTATTGTTCCCTTCTGTGGCCATCCATGCTGCACGTATCCCCATATCTCACAGAAGGAATTTCCTTTGTTATTCAACGGGCACTAGCTATACGAGCCATTCACCGTGACAGAAAAGTTAGAATTTTGTGACATATGCATTACTTTGTGGCATCAGCTTCATACTTACTGATTTGCAGAGTGCACAAAAGTAACGCTACAAACGCAACATCGTCAAATGCGCCATTGTGTTAGATATTTTCAAAATCGTTGTAGTATCCTATCAACGCTCAAACGGTTTTGTTATTTTCAAGAAAAAGCTGAATCCCTTAGATGACTATCAATGACATGGATTCATGATAGTTGTATAAGATAGATGTAGACATTTGTAGCATCTTCCATCGCATCAAGTTCGATACAAATGCTGCCCTATCACCCCCGTGATTTGACCACACAGAATGTAAGCAAAAATTAATGAACGAACAAGACTTTCGCCTGATATCCGGTTATTTTGACGTGCGGTCCACAAACCAACTGAACATTTCGTTTCCGTCGCGACCACCGTGATCCACATGTTTATGCAGAAGGAAGTATAGATGTGGTCTGAAAAACCGCACATTCCAACAGGTCGTGTGCCTCGCTTCTGGGGTGTGTTTGTACATTTATCAGGACTCGCGCTTTGGTTTGTCATCAGAGCCATCTCCAGTCGTACGACCGACCTAATACCTCGACGCCGGGCAGCTGATAAAACAGTCGGGCGGCCAATGGGGAGGTCCCCGGTGGACCCTGATCTGTGTACAATGTGTAATGTCTGGCCAGGTGTTGAGTGGGGCACGCGCCGGCACACGCCAGGCTCCCTGTGGGAGGGGGCAGGGTCCCGGCGGGTTTGAAACAGACAACACGTCCGATTCATCCTGTCAGAACAGCCGGCAAGGACGGAGGAATCACTCCCTTCTGTCTCGGTATTTATTGGAAAATAAAGCTGATGAATATTGCAGATTACATCGACTTAAAACTGCGCCATGTTCGCATCAACATCAGTACGATTCTACGAACAATGATTTATTTTACCCGCAGCTTTTGATCGCTCCCGCTCCGAACGGCGATTTACACCTCAAATATTTAATCTAGCGGGCTGAACTTTATGGTCCACTCGCTTCCTGTGGGTCCTTCTTTTTTGACAGCTTGCATGCGTCTAGAAAAGCTTCAATATTTGCCGAAGGTCGATACATAGTCCACAGTGTGGTTCAAAGAGCAACCCTCCGCGGGCTCGTGACTGCAGCTTGTGTTTGCCTCCTCACAACGAATCGCGAACCGCTTTACAGCGCAGACCTGTTGATTCGGAGTAGGGCGTCTGTATTGCACGTGAACTTTTAGCTGCGGACGATTTTACCTTGCGTATTTTTCAGGTTTTCTCTGTAAAAACTGTCCCGATTTTGGTACATGTTGGCATAAAGTGGACCGCTGGCGTCGGTAAGGTATTTACACACTCTGGTGTACAGAACAAAAGATTGCACGGGCAGCTGTATGCAAATCAGATGCACGCTATCTCCAAGGACCCGCACTCCATCAACATACAGCCTTATTTCATCACAATGCGCCTCGTCATTTCATTGTTTTCTCGGCGATTACAGTTTAATCACCCGGCATCCAACTACGTCTGGATCCGCCCGCCCGGAACAGAATATCTCGCCCATCTTTTTAAGTTCGAATGTTTAAGCAAAGAGGTTGAAGTGGAAAAATACACCTGACTGAGAAGTACACGACTCCAAACTTTGTAGATGCTTAGAATTTCTAGCTCTGTTTGCAATCGCCAGTTTGCATTAAAGCACGGTGCGTTATTCGGTGGAATTTCATTTTCCCCAACACGCGACTATTATGCATCTGTGTGGTTTCTGCCTCGCAACACTGCGCCATCCGACGCTAGGCGCCGCTAACGTATACCGAACACCGACACCAGCGCGCCAAACTGAACTTGTGCGCAGGTTCTTTGTGCAAAGCGAATGAAAGCATGTCCACTACCTGTCATAAACACCCCTTATCTCTGGCGGAGATAGGAGAGTAAATCATATGGCTGTGGCACGAGCCACGAGGAAGTCTGAAGTGCTGATCGCCTACACGATGTCGGCTTTAGGCCATGACGGGCAGAACACTCTTAAGAGGACTGGGTGACTGTTCTGTGGGCATGGTTGACGCCGGGGTTGGTGTTTCGAAGCAGTGCGTATCGACATTGTTGTGTTATCAGCCATTCGCGTGCCATTCGCGTGTTGTTTCTGGTATGCCACCTTGGGTAATTATTCCCCCGTGCTCCGTTCTTGATCGGCAGCGAGGCAACCATAGAAACCGTCGGGGTGGTGAGGGCGACCAATCGCGCGCAGGGGTAAACATTATCACACAATATCAATCATTGGTACGCAGCGCTCGTTAAGGCGTAATTGGGTGTCATATTTCTGCACAAGCACCACAGTTTGAAAGGTGGATCCGAGCCCACAATGCAACGGTACCTCAACAGGTAACGGGCGAAAAGGACAAAGAAATCGGCAGGTAAAATAGTAAAACGGGTGCCTTTGCGTGGCGACGCTTTTACGTTTTGGAACGACCTGGCCGGAGAACGAGTCCTGATTGGTCGAGGGCTCTAGGGACCGGGAATCTCGGCGACGTCATTACCACTTGCGCCAGCAACAGCAGGAGAACAAAGAACGGGCACGTGGGCAGATTTCAATACACAAAACAACTTTCAACAAAGGAGGAGCCAGGCGTGTGGCATACATATCAATAAGGCCCAGTTTGCATAAATCTGTAAAAGGCCGTGTACACAGGTCCATCTGCTCAGATCAGGCGGTGACGATTGGACTAGCGTCTACAGGAAGTCTCTTCCACCATACGCAGCGCTGACGCCCATAGCTACGCAGCATTCTCTCACACAGGCTCATTCCTTAGAAGAGCTTCCTCCATACCGCTGCTACAACCGTCCCGGCTTCCTCCGCACAAGTCGCCGTCCAGTCCGCTATACCGAACGTCCACCGAGCAGAACCAGCCATGCCGAGAGGATTTCTCGTCAAGAGAGGGAAAAAGTTCGTTCCCGTGTCGTACCGGCAGCGGGACGAGGATGGCGTGGCGACACAGAAGATGGAGCCGCCGGTCTCTCCACCACTGGCCCTGCCGCAGCTCTCACCAGCGCGCCCCGAGGTCTCTCCGTTCATCGCCATCTCCAGTATCCCGAACGTGAGCGTCGGCGCACAGGCCAGCCCGGTACGGCGGCATCCCTGCCAGCCGGCGTACCCTGACTCACCACAGTTCACCTACAGTCCCATCCGGCCGGTCACGCGTGAGGCAGACCCGGCGCTGAGGGAGAGTTTCGGGTACAAGTCCAGCTCTCCTCTGTCCGCTCACGCCTTCCCATCCCCGATGATGTTTGACCAGTACAGCTTCAGCCCAGCTTCCGGCGGACCCAGGGAGAAGTATTCGGACACTCCGTCACCAAACTCTGGGTCTGCAAAACGGCCGCATCCTGACGGCGAGCGCAAGCCAAAGTCTCCCATCAAGAAGTCCAAAGCCGTCAGAAAAATCCATTTCGACGAAGACACCACCTCTCCGGTCCTGGGGCTGAGGATCACACAGGCACCAGCTGAGGCAGAGAAACAGAAGGACAAGGACAACGGTGACAGCAACAACAACTCTTCCAAAACAACAAACCCCACAAACAAGAAACCAGGAGGAGGCGCGTTCGTCTGTCAGCTCTGCAAGGAAGAGTACACCGATCCCTTCACCTTGGCGCAGCACAAATGTTCTCGCATTGTCAGGGTCGAGTACCGGTGTCCGGAGTGTGACAAGGTGTTCAACTGCCCCGCCAACCTGGCCTCCCACCGCCGCTGGCACAAACCCCGGCCCACCGAATCACCTAACAGCCGCTACAGCGCAGCCTCCTCCCCCTCCCGGGTGATGCCACTGTCCCCCGCCGGAGCCAAGCATCCCGAGGCCGCCTACCACCGAGACCCGCATCCCGAGAGTGCCAGCGAGACCCACAGCGACGCGGGCAGCCATCGCAGCACCCCCAGCCCCCACACGGACGCCTCCCACCACCGCGACTCTGTCCACACCGACACGCCGTGGTTCGAGTGCGACCGGTGCGGGAAGAAATTCCGACGCCAGGCCTACCTGAGAAAACACATCTTACAGCACGAAGAGGGAAAGGAAGAGCCCAGCTACCCCTGTCACCTATGCGGCAAAGTCTTCCGCACGCTCGCCAACAGGGCCAAACACATCCTCGGACACTCCATGGGCCCTAAGGACCACTGCTGCCCCGAATGCGGCGCAGGCTTCCCCAACAAGGCCGCTCTGGACCGGCATGTCAGGATGCACTCCTCCGACATCTTCTCGTGCAAGTACTGCGACGCCACCTTCTACAGCTCGCCGGGACTCACGCGCCATATCAACAAGTGCCACCCCTCCGAGAACCGACAAGTCATCCTCCTGCAGCCCGTGCCAGCCCGCCACGCGCCCGCTGTCTGCTAAACACGCGTGTACACGTACTGACTGAACTTAGAAACACAGAACAAACCCTCTAAAAACAGCAGACACGCGGTAGCAAGAGAAGTGACTGACAACTCACGTACGTACCTACACACAACCCACCGGTACTGAAACAACGAACTCTTGAACTGTTAGTAACGTTTATCACACTAATGTGATGTTTTTGTGTGTAAGTCTATGATTGAAGTTGTGTTCTATGATTGTTTTAAGATTCTGAGAATTCTATGTTGATAAATTATATTGTTGCTGTGTTTGTGAGAGACAATTCTAATATATTGACAGCTTATAACGGTTGCTTGCAGCCTTGTCGTCGTTATTGTTTTGTATGAACAAAGAGAGAACAGTCCGTGACCAAATCTCATACCACATGCCAAATATCAGATCTCATTTAGAAAATGGTGTTTTTAATTGTACAAATTATACCTTTATGATGCGTTTCGTCGCCTTTAGAAGTTGTACAAACAGTTAAGTGTCTGTGTGACAGTGAATATGTGTAGTTTATAGCTGTCAGAAAGCTTTAAGGTCGGGCAAGGCAATAGCTAATCGATAGGTTTGGTAGCGTAGGAGCGAGCTCTGCCGTGACCGGTGGAAGCGGTAATCGTAACGGTGTACATGACCCGTGCCATTCCACGCAAACTGTGCCCTCTCCATGTGCCCTTATCAAGTGCTGTAGAGAAGAATGGACAGGCTACGTTTGGAGCCTATTTTAGTAAAAGACATATAGCCAGGTCTATTTTCACAGTGAAACGCAGTGACAATAGTTTTTAAGACTGTACAAGGGCGCGGGTGCGTCATAGAATTGGACCTACACCATTCACAGTCCTTTGTGTATACTGTTGTACAACTGCCTAGTGTAGAGCTAAGGTAGACAAAGCTAGTATAGCGTATTTTGCTCAAGTAACAATCATTTCTTGTACAAAACAAACATTTTGTAAACAGTAGAGCTATTTTGTCCCAGGCGTTTTGTATTTGTGCGAGAATTTTCCAAACCGTAATTGCCGGAGGCCTTCATTACCGAGAATATATTTGTGTACGAGCCGACATATTCCGAGAGTCTATGATGTGAGTTTTGATGAAACGCGTTTATATACATCAAGCGAAACCGATATTTAATAAAATGTGAATTTTCATATCTTGTCTTGGTTGATGGTTAAGTAGAGTTGTGTATGTTTATGTGTGTGAGCGCGTGCGTGTGTGTATGAATGGCAGATCGGGGAACAAAACAAAAACGCAGTCTGTAGGACACAGGCGCGGTAATTAATCCCCCTTTCGGTGCCGTACGGGCTGTATTGTTGCGTGAAACAGGTGGTCAGGAGATGCTACCGTCCGATTAATACATCCATAACGTGTGCAGCTGCCCGCATTGTATGCAAGAAGTAAAAGCGGTAAAGGTTTACGGGCCTTCGGTAAAAATTCTACTGATTTTGTGCCACGCACAAAGTAAAGTAGCGTCACAGGTATTTTCATGTGCTGCTATCGAACTTACTTCTATTAAAAGAACAAGTTACTGATGTAAGCTACAAGCCAGTTATGCTCTGAGGCTGTGGTCGACAAACTGAAAAAAAAGGATGATTACATATGGGCCCGTGCATTGACTATACCGGCGTCTGCCGCATGTATACCTTTGAAACAAGTCCATACACAACGAAGAAAGGTAACTACCCCCAGATGTAGAGAATAAAGGTAGATTGTTGAATCACGGTCCGCTATGTTTGAAAGATAACGGCAGTCAACATCAATCAAACATGGCCAAATTACAGCCTGACAAATTCCGTCTCCCTCCAGGTGACGTGGTCCGATGGAGAGGGCGGCCTTTCTTTGTGTGTCACTGCTCGGGCAGGCGGTTCCGCGAGCTGCGGCGTTATTTGTACCATTTCTTCGTTCAGCAATGTTCCAAAATTAAAGGAAAGGACGAGAAAGATTTGTCCACTATCAAGCCTTGCATGCTGAAAGTCTTGGGAAGCTACCTCCGGGACAAAGGATCGCCTGCGTTCAGTGGGCAAGATTAGGAGGAGCCGTTTTCGGCGCCCTGCCGTTGATTGAAAAGTGTTTCATTGGCTAAACATAGAATCCGTGCACTCGGGTTGCGCGGATTCAATTTCAAAGCAAGATCCATTGAAATGAATATGAGCAGGTTTCTGTGGGAGCTCCACCTATCGACTATTTTTGGCCATATTTCCCAACCATACGTAACCTTGGCGTAAATCTGGTATGTCCGTTGTGAATCAATAAGAATACTCCAGTGACTCAGCACACAATGCATGGTAATTATCAACTGATACCATGGCATAGAGATGGCGCTTTTTAAAGCGCGTTGCTATGGTTACGTCTGATTCTGAAACAGCCGTGTGTAAAAATCTACCTGCGCGCATCCAAAGATACAAGCCCGTCCTGAGAACTTCCGGCTTTCGGGGAATCTGTAAAGATGTGCTTAGCCGTAGGTAGAGCTTACGTTGTATGAAGAAAAGACAATATGCTTAGCACTGTTAAAGCACATTAGTAATGATGAACTTTGGGCGAAATGATTGGCTATGTATGGATAGGCGCCACCCGAGGTGAGAAAGCTGCCACCAGAGTGTCTCTCAAATTGTGTATTTTGGGAGTTTAATGGGCCGAACTGTGATTTCTCTTCTTCAAACACGTTATTATCCATTGTTCAATATGGCGCTCCAAGGTGCGAGACAAAGCCGCACCTCCCGTACAAAGGGGTCTGAACTGGTCCGAAGGATCTCACGTCAAAGTCTATAAAGCGTCAACACAGTACAATCGTCTAAACGCCATTGTAAAACAGACAAACCTGTCTAAGTTCGGCTACCGAACATGTGCAGGACTTGTTGAATAATGAATGTCATAAACACGATGATGTGGATCATAAATTGTTAATGAGCGTCGTCTGCTCCTGACTCGGTTGGGGGAAGGCCGTACGAGGGGGCCTGGCTCCTCTGGCCACGTGACCGACACGCGACAGACACAAGCCACGGGCCGGGCTTTGTGCGGGGGCGCTCAGACGTGAGCAGCGCGCCGGCGGGGTGCATCGACCCCCGGCTCTGGGTCCAAGAGCTCCGCGGCCTTCTGCCCGAGGCGACTAGATTGTTCGATAAAGAACTACCTGGTACGACGAGATTGAAATATCAGATTTCCATTAGTCGAATAAAGCATCATGACCGACGTTGTTTAAAATGCGTTTAATGTATACAACTTTTCAGACGAGCGCTTCAAGTCCAAACTGGCAAATCAAATACAGTTGTGTAGTTGGCTAACAATTTATCATGTTTGGGTAATTTGCATAAAGCTCCCTTTTGTGGTAATACTACAATGACCTCTGGCTCTCAAATCTAGCAGTCTACGGAGTGGATTGTAAGAAATTTTCGTAAATGGAACTCACCTAAACCGATTTCAAGTTGGTGGAACGACGCATGTATATAAAGTGCGATATGTGCGGTACTACGTGTACAATAACCATGGGTTTGACAGCCACCATATAGAGCAGTTACACGTTATTGTCCAGCAAGGGACGACTCAGAAGCAAACTGAGGCCCGATTCCGATCAATTCACTAAAAAAGGTTGAAAATCAGAACGAGCCCTTGCTGTTGTAACCGGTGCGAAATCCTGTGATAAATTAATGAAATGCTAAACGACGCTATCCCTCATATGTCTCGCCATTTGACCTGCCGCTGCCCCAATATCGTTTGAAGGAACGACGTCACGGCAGCGGCGTTTGTGTGCGGCGAGTATCTAGCTCTAAATTAAATTCCCGCATCGCCAGCCGACTGGAAGTGGGCCGGACCCGCCTGACCTTTCGGCAGACAGTTTTTAAAGGCCCACGCGACTGTCGTTTAAAATGAACGAAAATAGAACAAGATTTTTTCAATTCTGTTGCAATACAGCTTAATGGCACTAATGACACGGAGAACAATACGGGGGTTGTTTCCTGTTTGCTCTGCAGGATTTGCCACCTGATGACTCCATATTGCAGGATGGGAAATTATTAAAGCTGCCATGAAACACAGATGTGCCCAGCCTCGTTTCCACACGACGTAAACGGTATGGTTTATGGCGAGGGAACGAATAGTGTCAGACGAAATAAGTTTTTTTTTCGGGGAAGGGGACTTAGACGAGTATTAACAACCACCTGTTACGTTATTTTGCTTCGTAAAATATGAAAAATGTGTCCTAAATCTGTCATGGCGTTTATTGGCTGCTGCAGAAGTATGCAGATCGTAGGCGTCCGAAGGGAAGTGCTTGTGTATATGTAAGAGTTTTTATTTAAAACGGCATCATAGCAAGCAACAACTGGGATTAAGCAACAATGATTTCTGAAAATTGTATATCCCCACGACTCTGGTCTTGGGCAGTTATCTTATGTCCTAAGAACAGTTTGCTGAGAATAAACCCGTAGACGCTATCCGAGACAAAAGATAGAACTTCGCGTTACATATCTATCATCAACAATGAGTTTCTTTGTAGTGGCAGGAAGGGACGCTACCACCTAACGGTTCGACAGCTTAACAATCCGTTATGAAGTAAAGACACGTCTGTCACTGTTGACAGCACCGCCTATTGTCCTGATGTGTGCTGTAAATAAGAGAATCGGCATCGTAACCCTCCACAGAACACACACAGAAACCGTTACCAGACTTCCTTTGTGTGGCGTGATTACAGGGGTGGGGACGCCATCACCTAACGGTCAGCTCACCTGACTGGCAGCTCATAAAGGAATCTAATTGGGCCTGTTGTCAATTCCCCATCTTAATAGGAATAAACTACTAACAATTTCGTCTATCTGCAGAAAATAATAATTCGTCATGTTTGAACACGCATGGTATCAAATCCTTACAATAAAATGAATTTTATTGTCTGTCTGCTATTGAAAACTGGATCTTCCCGAATTGGTTGTATGATTTACGCTTTCAGTGTGCTTTCATATAAATAACTATGCGATGACGGCAGAGAAAGGACGGCGAAGTCTTTTGGGTATTGTCGTCAGAATAAGCAATTTGCGTGCTGTTATGCTGGAGACAGTGGTGACGGGGTACAGACAAGATAGTATCCGACCCGCGCCAGTGTATTCCCCCCGGTAAGGTGTGCTCCTGACTGGCGCTATCACCTGTCGGCAAGCCGCGAGGCTTACTAACGCCCGTAGCCAGGCAAGCGTCGGCGACGCTACCCCATCCATCACAAGACGGCGGTATGTTGTTCCTGGCCGGGGATAGCCCTGATTGATCCCTTCTGGTGCGCCATGACTCACTCACGGAGGAGTCAGTCGCCACCGCCGCGGCCAGGTGACCCCTGGGAACGAGCTGTCATGTAACGGTTACCTGCGCCACCTGCCCGACAAATTAACCCAGTTTGCAGCAATGTTTTCCAGGAAATAGTTGGGAGAAACTGTTACATCGCTCTAGGTGTCAGTACACACCGTGTGTGTATTTTCTTGTGCACAAAGGTGAAGAGAATTGACATGGCCCGTGTACAGAGTGTAGTCCCCCGGGTGTGGGATAACCGCCCCACTGATGAAGCATTACGTGATAGCGTTTGTCATCATAATGTAATACATCAAAATGATAGAGCGCGTCAGAGCCGGCCATTAATTCAAGAACCATGCATGGCTGTATACGCGCTAGTCTTCGTATTAAGTCCTAATTGCACGCCGCATATGTTATACAGCCCCAAAATGCTCAATTTTCTACAAAACCGCGCATAGATGATGATCAGAAATTTCAGTGTGACGCTCCTTTGATATTGTGATCGACAGTTCACACACGGTTGGGAAAATTACGGGTTAAGCCGACTCCAAATCACCGCCAATTTATCTTATATCGCGCATTTAACGACTCTATTCTCCCGAGCGCACGCTTCATAACACTTGATGCTCAGGCGAGTTTTGCTGCAGATTGACTACTGGCGACGCGGGCGGAATCGGTTCTACTTAAGCTATGGTCACACTAAACTCACGTCGTACCTGCGATGGGGTTTCTTCCGTCATGACAGCGCCGTACGTCGTACGTTTGGGAAAAACCGGGTGCAATAGTTAACACATACAAAGTGGTGGTCACATAAAACGTAGGTACATCGTACAATGGTTTTTTTTAGTGTACCTAGGTCAATCGCAGGTAAATCGCAGGTAAATCGCACGTAAAAGTAGCCATCGCCGAGCGTCCTACGCCGGAAAATACAGCTAAAGATGATTTTGAACATGTTTAAAATTTTGCTTCCGTCGCCGTACGATTTTTATTGCCCCCAATACAGACTTCACTACGGCCTTCTTTTTATACCAATGAGATGAAAAATTTACACATTTCGACCGTGTTCTGATGGTTTCAGTTTTCCCTGATATTGTCGATGTTGTTGAGACGTGCATCCACCAGAGCACAGTGGCAACTGGTGTACAGCGCGACCGCTGAAGAGCCTGCTTTCAAGGCTACAATTTTCCACGTGTCAGATCGAGTATCGCGCACAGGTGATGCATACGATTGTTTCATGGCTATACACACGTGTGTTCATAATTAGATCAGACCTCATTCCCTGAAGAACCTACCCAAGGACTTATGGTGTGACGTTTGTATGCTATACTCTGGTGTCACGGCTATCTGAAGCTGACAGACACCCGGGAACAGCAGCACAACCAGCAGGACGACCAGAACTGAGTTTTTTATTGATATCAACGATTGCTTTATGTTGTAAACATATCATCCTGTATCTCTTAACGAAAGAAAGATACTAAAAAGACTGAAACTTTCATTTTGCAGTAAATTGCTGTCACATGCACTTCACTTTCAGTTATCAGTACATCCCACTGAAGATATGTATCAAACCATAAAGAAATGTTGTGCTCCATGATCAGTTGGAATGTTTTCGTTTCACCCTCGTTTTATATCTTTACTTCTGAGTGGTTGTTTAAGGCAATATTGTGCACATAGGTGTGTTATCATGTAAGATCAACGCAAGTATCTGTACGAATTATATGTACTTCTGTGAGGTTGTTTCAAACAAATAAAGAGTTGAGAAAGATTTGAGATTTGAGAAATTACTGTAACGTTTTTTTATAAATTCGAAAACAAAACTGAATAAGGAGGCGTTCTAATACATTAAAAGAATAAGGATGCGATGCAACAAAACGATATTTTGTCCAAGCCAGTTTGCCCCGGATGTGAAAGGGTGATTTGTAAAGATTATTTCATTAACATATCTTGATATTAAGGGGTGAAAAATAAAGTTACTAGAAGACATATCTTTATGCTTATGCGTCTCTGTTGTCATAAACTAAAAACAACTGAAGCCATCATCAGCGCACATATCTATACATGCAAATCGGCCTATATCATATGGTGCTGCCATGGCAAGGAACCCACAGGGCTATTGTAGTACTGTTTCAGATAGACTCTTAGCTGTTTTCCCTCTGTGTTTGCCACATTCCCCCCCCCCCCCCCCCGCACATTTCGCATCTCATCCAAACATCCCGGCCTGCCTCCATGCCCCAGGGACAACTTGCCCCCCTGGCCCCAAGTCTCTGTTTTGTAAGCCTGGGTACCTTTCTCTCATGAGATTATGCAAACATATAGCAGCGCTCACTATGCGCTCGACTGCTTTTGGTTTCTGAAGTAGTCCCCACCACACTCTCGAGCCAACTCAATCAAAAGTGTGTCGTATTGGCCTAGTAAGGTCCACCGCTGGATCCACGGCCTCGCCCACCACCTCCGTCGCCTTCTCGCATTCTGTCTTTCTTGCAGAACCCTGATGAGGGCTGCCAAAATTACAGCTTGCCTTCCCTGTACTTTATTTAGCTGTATCTGCAGTCACACCAGCCTGATTCTTTCTGGTGGCATCACCATCTTGCAAAGGTCAGATGAAACGTGCACACATATGAGATGAGCGACACGTGACAAATCGCACGACGCCGGAAAATTTTGAACATCACCCGACGCTCTGCGATAGCTGATTTTACCTACGATTTACCTGCGATTTACCTGCGATTTACCTGCGTTGTACGGGAAATGCATCGTACGTGCATCGTAGGTACGACGTGAGTTTAGTGTGACCGGGGCTTTAGAGGACATAGCCATATTTTCTCAGCCAATCATGGGCAAAGGATTCATCTTCTACTAATCCATATAGAGGTACAAAATAAAACAACAAGGAACGGTCGTACATGCCCTCGGGCGGCGGTATGATAACAAGCCCGAGACACGCATATGTACAAGAACAAAAGCTGCAAACGAGAGGGGACGCGAAAGTGCGGTTAAATCCCAGACAGGCCACGCCTCCACTTTCACTTGTGCTTTGGAGTCGGTGAATTTCCCACGAGTTCGCCCGACAGGTGGATTGTAAGGTAAAATACCAGGAACAAAGGCAGGGTCAGTAAGGGACGCGGAAAGTACAGTGATCCCAACCGAATCCACCCCTCTTATCAATGATACACACGCTATAGTTAACGGTGGGAAAGTTTCGCCATCAGTGGCAGATCGAATAATCATATACATTTAATCCGCACTGCTATTGAGCTGTACGTTTTGCGTTGTAGCGTTAGGTTAATGAAGGTTATTTAGCGGTTTATTCACTGTTAGGGCAGCACGGTTTCATCAGTCGACAGGTGCATGACGCGCCTCTCACAATAGCCCAGAGGGGTAACGTTAGGGACGCGCGACTTAACACTGACAAATTCGGGTCGACAGAAATCATCTTCGGTGGTTTACCCCTGTCCAACATTTCTAACCTACCCAAATATCATCTTTTGCTTTGTTCTTACTAGCAATTAAAAGTAACCGATGATTTTGAATCGGAGGGAATGCTCTAGTTGCACGTTAAGGAAGACACCTGTCCAGCGTGCTGAATTTGCATCCAAGGCTAGGTGTTTCCCACGCTTGTCGCAGGTGCACAGAGCGCGCAGCCCTGCCCGGCACGTGCCGCCCCCACCCCTGTCCCCAGGCCGCACCACGGAAAGGTCGGGGTGTAATGGTCCCAACAACAGGCCTCATTAGCAACGCCTGGGGTCCAACAATGACAGGACGGTGGAGATCGCGTCTCCAACCGCAACATAACCTTGGTTCTCGTGGGAACGCAGCATCACACAACTTGTCAAATTTGGCAGGCAAAGTCGGATAGCCAATGAGGACCACCGTTGGAACTTAACGCATACACGGCAACAGGTTACTTCACTCAATAGCTTCCCACCCCTGGGTGGAATAACATAAATGCTTCCTTGCGACAAAAGCGCCAACACTGTTCCGTTTATCATCCGCTAACGTTTTCTATCATGCCGTGAAGACTCCATTTGTCGAACATTTTCAATTCAATACTGAGGCAATTACAAGGTACTTTCATCCCAAGATTGACGGGCTTGAGGGTTGAATATTCAATCAAAGGGAGAATATCATAATCAATTAGTAGATATAAATGCGTGAAAACCTTTTCATGTTGGAAGTTCGTTACTGTAGCGGCAGCAAAACACGTCATAGACAAAAACAGGAAACGTAATGGATACAGGCTATATTGAATATGAGCCAATATAGAAGCAGCAATATAAACCCTGCTTTCACTGTTATCAACATCCTGGTGAGTAACGGTCTACAACAAAGGGGGAACTTGAAACTACATGTATTCTAAAGCAACGACAGACGCCACACAATGCCGTTTATACGCTTTCCAGTTTTATTAAGGAAGGAGATCAGCCCCAAATTACCAATGTACAGAGATGATTTGCTGGTTCCACCACGTCTTGCAGAGCACTGTCAGCCTGAAGTGCAGCCAATTCTTCATTGATACAAAAATTTCTCCTAGCTGTTATTTAGTGCCCCTCCCCCTGGATAAAGCGGTCATATACAGACAATTGCAGCATCAATTGAGAATTTTTCCCGTCTTATTACATATTTACAGAACATTCTTTATTCATACAGTATAGGCTTTCATTTTGTATTGGAAGGATTCCATCATAACATTTTGACATTTTTAATGTGAACACTTTTGTACAGCAATTTTGCTCCTGACATTTATAGCTAATTCAAGCAAGCTACAGCTCCACCCCTTTATGGTGTTAAGTATATCTAACATTGATTTTTAAATACATATAAAATATCAACCATTCATTGCCTCAACTCTGTTGACTTTAGACAAATCTGTAACACAAGTGTTTTTCTTTCCAACATTTGGCACCACATCTAGCATAATCTGTCTGAAATAAATCTGCCTAACTTTGCAACTCATAATTTTCATAACACTTTTAAAGATGGGGAGCGTGAAAAAAATATCAATTGAAAAGTTAACCATTCAATATGAATCTCGGGAATAAGGTGGTTTTACCATGGATATTGTTACAGGCAAGATCAGGACATGGGATATCTCTCATTAGAGCATTCACCAGTACTGGATTTCACTTGGTGCAAAGTTGCATCAATAGGCTCTTTAGACTACTGTAAAGAAGGATTTGCTTGTTTGATAAGAGCAGATTAAAGCAATCATAACTACTATGGTAGCAGGATTGTAGATTGGCTTGTTTTCCTATAATACAACATCTAAAATACATTTCTGTGCACATGTACAGACGGCGGTCCTATGTCTTCTTCCCCCTGACGTTAGGGCTCTCCGGCGGGGTGGTGCTGCTGGAGCTGCTGTGGGGCAGTTTGGGGCCAGAGCTCCTCCGGATCTTCATGGACATCCTGTGCCTCAGTTTGGGGGAGCCCTGCTGGTGCCGCAGCGTCACCCCACCCTCCCCCTCCGCACCGCCCTGCCCAGCATCAGACTGGTTTGTGTCACGCTGGCTACCCCCTGTGGAGGTTACAGTGTGAAAGGTCAGAAACTCACGTGTGTGTTTCACGTTTGAGATGTTCACAGGTACAGATGGAAAATTAGCATTTGATATCACCCTGACCTACATCTGACTAGTTCCACCTGTAGAGATTGCAATGTGTTAGATCAGATCCTCACATGTGTTTTTCAGGTTTGAGATGTTAAGAGGTACATGATGATGTATAGATGGAAAATCATCATTAGACTCCACCCTGTCCTCCATCTGCCTGGTTCCACCTGTGAAGATTATAATGTAAATGATCAGATGCATTCTCACATCTATGGGTTCAACTCATTATTGTCTTTATTATCATTATGTTCACATGCAGGTAGACGGTGATGCCAGCAGAGAAATCATAATTTGGCATTCAGCCACTTGAATAGAAAGCAAATGTTCAAGCCAATATTACAACACTTTAATGATTTGTCAGGCAGTATTGCCAAAATGACACAAAGTTACCAGGCAGGGGACCTAATTATAGCAGAGCGCCATGACATGAATAATCAACGCTCAGTGGAGAGGGCTGTTTGAGGAATTTTTCACTCAGGAAAATGTTTGCCTTGTAAACAGTTATAGTCATTGTGACATTTAAAAAAACGGTGTCGTGCAAAACCTCTCAATCCATCACAGAAATAACGTGCTCGTACACTGTGGAGGTAAACACTGCCGCTGATGGTTAACACAAGGCAATCATAGTCAGTAGAGAAAACCTCAATATCAATTATGAGACAATAAATTGCTCTTAATAAAGCTGTTGGTACCGCCCATCCGACTGTACTGAAAGGGAAGAGATTTCGGCATATAGGCACAGTACAAACAGGTAGGCCAACAGGGGTGTGGCCTCTCCCCACCACCTGCCCACTCACAGCTGGCAGGAATACCTGTGTCAACCCCAACACTCTACCTACACTGTCATGTGGTCCCTGTCATCATGTTCACTCCGGGGCAAATTAGTACGGTTTCATTAGCGCATGTCATCACCGCCCACACGGTGTGTGCCAACAACACTCAGGAGGCTTCCTGCCCTCCTCATGCAGGTCTGCACGCGCCGGGGAGCTGTAAATATCCTCCGCAGGATTCTCCATTCGTGTTGACTCTGCCCCGCTCCCTTGGCTCCTGTTCAACCACCTGTTACATGGCAGCACTCTGTCGTTACGACGGTTGTGGGAGGTTATGGGGAGGTCGCTGACACCAGGATGCCATTTACCCAGCGGTAATGGTGCTGTTCACCTGCTGATGGGTGCCTGGCTCTGACAGGTGACGTGTGATTAAAAGCCAACTCCTGCCCACAAAACAAACTCCTACATTGTCAAGATCTGGCCACGTCAGTCCAATTACTAGGTTCCTACCATATGGAATGGTTGGAGATTGTTAGTCTTGGTGTAAAATGTTACGTTCTCCCTCCCATCACTTGTCATGAAGGAATCAGATGAACATTTGCTGTGAAAGAACAATATTCATTTGAATAAAAGAGATGGTAACAACTGCTCATTCCACCCTTATGCCCTAGAAATAAAATGGAGAAAATGGGATAAGCAGAAATTGCAGTCCTAAAGATAGTAGCATGGTCATTTAAAAAGAGATATGCAGTGACTAAAGCACCAGTGCGACCTCAAGCTGGGAAATATGATAGTATATGTGATCCAACATTAAACAGTGCAATGAACACAGTGGCAATGGCTGCCCCCAACATTCCCTCTTGAAAAGTTCAGGTGTCCAAGCAGCCATAAAGCCTAATGGCACTGCAAGCATCCTGCCTTATATCTATGATTACCTTTCGCTGGGGAAACCTAAAACCTCTCCATCGTACCAAACCAATCTGCTAATGCACCTTTAGTTATGTACACATAACATCCACACGACTGCTATGGAACATTACTGATTGATTAGAAGTATGTCAGATTTTCCACCGCAGCTTGTTGGATTCATCCTGTCAGGTACAAAGGAAATTCATTCTAAGGCAGTTGTTCTATTTTCTTAAACACCATTGAAGTCTGTTCCACACGGCAACATCAGGGTGCTCTGTGAGGATTATGTTTCCCTGTAAATGTCAATCACACATGACTGGTACATGGAGTCATGATAGGCTTACTCTATTTCTCTATATAGAGGAAAACAGATGGATTACTTTACAGTCTTGCTCAGGGCTCTCTTCAGCACAACATTTTTGTTCCTCATCTCAGACGTGTGGCTTTAATAGGCGGGTTTGTAATTTCAACCCTCTGAAATGTTATTCCACACATTTTGTTGGGGGGGGGGGGATTAAAAGTGCTTCATGTCATAATTTTTTTGGAAAGTTTTGGTTGAACCTGATGAAAATGTCATGAAGTTAAACTCTCATTTTTGTTCTTCAATTGGGGTTAGAATTTGTTCCGGTATGGATGAAAAGGACAGATGCTGGAGAGAGCCTTGGTCTAGCTACATTTGGCAACACAAGATAGGGACAAGATATCCTGTCAATCAAGTCTTTAAAAGTCAGACTGTCTTACTGACTTATGTCTACTCAATCACAATTTAGCAACACTACAACATACAGGTAAAACTATGTACAGACACAACACAACACAGACGACATACAAACCACCCATACACACCTATTCTGGTATTCACTTCCACGCCACTGTGTGAGTGCTCAGTGCAACTGACCTGAGCTGGCCTCCGCACCTTTGCCCATGGCTGGTGCGTACACACTGGCAGAGAACTCCTCAAAAGTGGTCAGGTCTTTGTGCTGCTGTACAATGGTCTCCACATACTTGGCCCTCTCCTCATAGCTGGAGCAATGTGTCAAGGTCTCTTCATGTTTTGATTAAACTCACAATATGTCTGTCCATTTCACCATTCGTTCTTTCATATCTATTTCCATGTCATTCCTTCTAGTCATCTTTTCTGGGTGTATTCAGTCTTTATTCAGTCAAGCACCTGGAAATAGAATCATCCCAGCAGATATTTGGAAGTGTATTTTCACTTTCTGATTGACATTCACAGGGGTTTGGATGTGCTTGGTTGTGTACGTGTAAGGAAACAAATATACCCCACAGCACACTCCATGTGGGGCTGCCCTGCGTCCAGACAATCTCCTTCTGCAGCAGTGTCCTTGAAAACTGCATTAGTCTCCCTATTTTCCTCTAGACTTCTGGGCCAGAGTGTTTTTGTATATAACACCAGTCACTTTAAATCCGGAAGAACAGTTTCCCGATTCGAGGGCAGCCAGAACTTCCTTGACTGATATCCCTATTTTTCAACTTTTTTTTACCTGGATGTACAGGAAACTTTTACATACCATTCGAAAGATCATGTTGTCTTCATTGTTAGGTTGCTTTTTCATTGCCATAGTGTATATATTTATCAAGATATTTCAAGTTAAAGATTGCTTAGACCGCAGTGTAGAAAGAGTTTCTCCAGGCTTATGTAGTTTCCCTCCAGACTTGGTGAGTTAGACCGCGGGGCTGACAGGCCAGCCTTCATGTAGACCGCATTCATACAACACCATGAAAGTTACTGAATTGATTAGAATTCACACCTTGCTAGCCTGTGTAATTAGCACAAATGTGCTAAATTTTACAAAAAGTCTAAGTGAGTAGATTAGCCCGCGGGCTTGAACAGAACTTCTGCAGACTAAAGTAAAGGTAAACCGGGCTGATAGTTATGTCCGCAGAACTAAACACAGCTGAGCCACTATCCATTTAGTTGTGTATGCTTTTTCTCCCCAAAAAATACTGAGATTGTTCTATATATACTTCTTAGACTGATTTCAAGTTACAATTTGAACACATGGTCCAAAAACTGAAAGTTGAAGATAATATTATATGTAACTTTATGTAGCTTTAAAAAAAGTATTATGCTAATAGCGTTCCTGTCATTGTTTCCAGTTTGGGATGTGGAAGTCAAATCCCCCTACACAACTCATGACTGCTCACATATGAAAGATCATAGGGCAAATAAATATAGTAATTTTGGACCCCGTTTACTCTAAAAAAATCTATCTGGATAGAAATGTTATATCAATTTTGACAAATGCATTCACACTGCTTTTAGTCAAGCCGCTTGGTCCCAGCTAGCGCCCTTACTTGAGGCCAATCGTCTGTGAAGTCATTCGGGTCATTAGGATAGTCTACTATTATGTTGCTCACCTTGCTGGAAAATGTAGTGTGCGGTGTGATTTCTCGCTAAATTTTTGGTCCTTTTAGCTGTATTGGGATTCCAACATGTGAAGAGATACAAAACCACAGACATTACTTTCAAAGATAAGTATTGCTCAAATGAACCAGTTAGTTTTCTGTGGCCTTGATGATTTTGAAAGAAGGTCCTAAAATCTTACAGAAGTTACTGTGATCATGCGCCTTATAATATAATAACCGTGGTAAGATGATATTCGCAAACATACTCACAAAACTTTGTGATCCACTTATGAACATTTGTGCCATGTTGAGGCAAGGAGGTTATATATAACCTCCTTGGTTGAGGGTACAAATGCAGTGGTTTACCACAGTATGTATGACATCAAAACCCTGAAACAAAGCAATCCAGATGGAATCCATCCATTCGCATTTACACTGCAATAGGCTGAAAAGGATTGGTTCTGGGACTATAAATCTGTACATTGTTTCAGACAACTGTGTATTCTATCTCTTACCTAGCAATTTCTGAAATTGACAGTCATGATTTCAACCTTTTGTTTACCGTCATCTGAGATTGTATCGGTCTCAAAAACAACAGTGTATTTATCTATCATCTTACTGTTATCTTGAAAATGAGACGAAGGTTTTATAACCACATTGCTTCATATGACTGTTTGCATGTGAAAGATGAGTGTTCAAAGGACAAATATTACACTTGGGGACCTAGTATTAGAGGAATATATGGCACTCTCCTTGGGAGTCCCAATTCTATCCCACAGAAAGCCAGTTTTGCAATTTTCACATGTAGAATAGACCTTTGAAGCTGAGGGGACCTTGCGTTTGGTACTGGTTGTCAAATGCGAGAAACGGACATGGGCAGCAATTTGTCTGGCCGTTAGAAATAGTGTCCTTGGTGAGGCCAGTCCTGGGAGCACCACAATAACAGTCAATTCCATTAAGATTTTTAATTGATCTAAACTAAAGTCGATTGTCGGACGACTCGGCCCATTACCAACTCGGCCCAGTCAACTCGGCCAATTTCCCTAGTCAACTCGGCCCATCTCCCTAGTCAACTCGGCCCCAAAACTTCAAAGTCAACAGTTTGAAGTTCTCTGACAAAAAGACGTGGTCTGCATTAAATCAAGTTGATTGCCTATAAGCGACGGTGGTATGGGTCTCCAAAAACCTCAAATTAAGTCAACAGTTCGAAGTTTTCTGACAAAAAACATGGTCTCTATGAAAATTATGTTGATTGCCTATCAAAAGCACCAGCGGTATGGAGCTCCAAAAACCAGTCAACAAGTCGAAGTTGTCTAACAATTACGCAAGGAGACATTGTTACTTAACATGTACATGTATGTTACTACCCATGACACGGCGGGTAAACATTAAAAATTGCAGTCATGAGGTTCTGGTTTAGAAGGTTTTTTTTTTTTTGTGGAAATTTGGCGATGGGCCGAGTTGACCTGGGCAATGGGCCGAGTTGACCAACGCGATGGGCCGAGTTGACCAGAATTGCGATGGGCCGAGTTGGAAATGGGCCGAGTTGTCCTGATACCACTAAAGTCCTCAGCCTTGTGGCCAAATTAGTGCTGAACATGGTGCCTTTTAATCCCTTATCAAAATATATGATTATATCACAGCAAATACCTTTAGACCGAAGGAACAGATTGTAATTTTATGAGAAATAACTTTATATAAGATTTTCATAATGTAATCTACCGGTATCACTCTACCATGCTGGATTACAAATTCTCTGCATGGGTATGAATTTAAAGACTAATATCAGCTTTCTGCAACGCTTTGCAAAGTGGCCTTTCTGTTGTCACTTCCTTGTCTGTGACCCTATTATCATTAATGTACAGTACCAATTGCTATTGTAATCAGCAACACTTGACAAAGAGACTTTCCTATTGTCACCTTTTTGTCTAGACCCTGGCAATGTATTGTGTTTCAAATCCCAGTATCATTCGTCAACCAAGTCATTTGCATATAATGTAGTCACAGGAGTCAGGCCTCAGTTTTCAGCCAATTGATTTTGAGAGAGAAGGACTTGAGAGAGGACTGAGCTGGGTATTCATGTCACAACGGATTTTAGCAAAAGAAGCATGTCCTTGAATATTCTAATTGTATGACAGTGGTAGTATGACATTTAACATTGGCTTGGACATTTACAATCCCTTGGTCATGCTTAGAAATGACAACTCATTACGACCAAAAAAATCACTAAAATCTCTAGAAGTGATGAACCTTGAAGTTACAAATGAATGGGGACATATGGTGATGTCAACAAGCGGAACAAAGGAAGTGATAATAGTTGTAGAAGTCTGAATCAGAACAATACTGCCAATTAATTTGTTAACCCACTGGCAGACTATGCATATATCACACCAAGGATATAGTGTCCTTGATCACACACATAATCAAATCTGTGCTTCTGCAATTCTTCTGATTTGAGTTTTTGCTTGTTAGTTAAGTCTTAAGATCTGTTTATCTTAGTAGTCTAACCAAGGTCTAACACACTACTGATGCTGATTCTATCATTAGTCTTCAAGAAACATTATGTGGAATAGAAAATCGTAACATTTACTGTTATCGGATTGGCTGATTTTTCAGATACGAGTCCTTATCTACTTGTCTCCCCAAAGACTCAACATTAGTTAGGAGATAATTGGTTGCTCCAACTATTTGGACTGTGATTGCTAATGTACCAATATTGAATCTGTATAACAAAAACATGTTTAAAGGACTAAGGACCATGAATTCTGAACAAGTAATTGTATTTTGGCTGAAAAGGACAATTTGAAAGCAAGAAGATCCAAAATAAATCTCATTGCCTCTAAAATGAAAGGATTTTGGAGGCAATACGTAAATATGCTCAGCTGTGACCAAGGAGGTTTTGATAAAACCCCCTTGCTGTAAGAAAAATAACAATTTGTGGCATTCTATCGCATTTCAACTACCATAGTTATCGTCTAAACTGTAGTCATATGGCAATCATGTATGCATTTATACAGAATAAGCTTATCTTGTACTTTGAATGTGTAAACAATAGGTTACCACTATACTTATTAACATATTAAGCGCACACCTATTACCTAATGTACAGCATTTATAGCAAGGTTCTGGTAATCAGTTGGACACAAAATGCCAATTTGGATACGTGTGTGTATGATTTACTGATATCGTAACGGCTGATTTTTCAGATATGATTCCTTATCTGAAATTCTGTTGCTAAGCTTCAAACTCTCTATGATTTAAATTTTTTACATCAACTGACTTGGACCTCAAATTCTAGAGGGGGGAGTTATTTTCCAATAGTTGATAATGTTAGGAAGTAAACATGAATAATTTTTACCACCTCCTTGTTTTTACAGTATGCGATAAAGTACCCACTAGTCCCATGTGCATCAAAAATCATTCAGTATCTACCAAATTCCCCAGGTGACCCTACAAACAACCTCAGCCTATGGCTCAGTACAATGTGCCTGACAAGGACTGACAAAAGCTAGATTACAACAAGAATGTCAGGGTGGTTAAGAAAAGCTTGTCTTGCTATGTGTTCTTTTATATCTTATTAACAATCTGCCTTCTTCTTGTGCTTAACCACCCTCATTTATGCCGATAATATCCATGATCAAATATGTACTATGTTAACGCATAGGGAATACATGGGTAGGGTCTGCAGGGGGGATAGTAGGTATAATATTGTTTTAAAAAACACACCTTGTGTAATTCACCACAAGCAGAATTTTGTAAAAAAAATCGGCTTATTATGTATTAATTGATACAAAATCTAATGGAAAATAACACTACCTTCCGCGGTCTGATTTCCTTTTGGACTATCAATTCACGCCTATTTCACACCTCTCTCATTTACAAATGGCTATTGAGGTTGGACCAGACGGCTGTCCCTAGCCCTGGATGGTTACAATGTGTATTGACAGAAGGGTTATCAGCTATCTAAAATCAAAATATATACTAGTAGTAATTCACCAAGGAGGTAAATATAGTATATAACCTCCTTGAATTCACATAGAATAGATTAATGTAGGCTTTAACACATGCTGGAATTTAAGGTGTGATCATGAAATGATTCATTCAGCCTTCCTTAGCAGGACAAGACAAAAATCATTACCATCCATCAAGCCCTTCTTGAGTTATTCCCTTTCAAAGTCAGACGCAAAACCTACTCCTGCAGTTCCAGAAAAGCCGCTAGGGGGCCCAAACCCACAACACTTACTCTCTGTCCAAAGATCTATCTACCACTCAAAAATAAGTTCCATAGCATGTCCAGAACACGAGATATGAAAACAGGAAGTTCCGCTGCAGTACCATAAGAAGCCGCTAGGGGGCCCAAAATCCAATCGTTTTTAGGTCTCATCAAAACCTACCAACATACCAAATACCAAGACAGTCCATCAAGGCATTCTCGAGTTATGGTGGTCCACTACAGACACACACACACACACACCCACAAACGCTACCCTCTGCATAACCTTCTGGGCGAAGGTAATAATTTACTGTCTGACTTACATAGCTGTGATTTGTCTACTTGCACATTTTGAGTCATGTCCAAGGACATTATATAATGTCCTTGATCATGTCTAAGTAGGAGGGAAAAGATCACAAGTCCCCATATAGTACTGATCTCCAAGCAGATAAATCGGTCAGTGTTACTTGTTGGTCTTTTGAAATTTAATGATATGAAGACAGTTTACTGCATGTAAATGGTATTATTATATGAGGTGTAGGTGTACTAGTATTATGAGCATTTTTCACATCAACTGATTTGGACCTTAAGTCCTAGATGCAGGACCGCGGTCTGATTTCCTTTTAGACTGTCAATTCACGCCTCTTTCACACCTCTCTGCCCCGCCTCTCACACCTTTCTGACACAGCTTTTCATTCCTGCCAGGCCAAGTTAGCCCCGCAATCTGAAATTGTCCCCGCGGTCTTCCTGCTTTTGGACAGTTCTGCACCGCGGTCCAGAAATTTAGAGCCGCAGTCTAACAATTTCAGACCGGGGTTTTGTGATTTCACACCTCCAGGCTAGCTTATCATTTCAGCGGTGTACCCAAATAGCCTGCAGTCTGATGACATTTTTTATCAATGATATCTACAGCTATGAACATTGCAGAATGATAATTTTCATATCACTGTACTTGTTACACTAAGAGCTACACACTGATATCAAATTTAATGGTAGAACATCAAGTTTGAAGGAGATTCCAAATAGCTACTGTATTCCCCGATGTAAAGTGACTGGTGTTATATGCAAAGCAATCAGACCTTGAGCTCTTTACACTCTACAACGTGATGGAAATTGAACGTTCAATTCTATATATACAACTTAAGATGTGCCATTCTGAGCAATGTACACATAGCCTGCCCCTCTACTTGTCCATTATGTAAATGCCTCCTCTCAAACCTGTGTCAGTGCCCTTCTGTGAGGCATTAAACTACATACCAAAGCACAGCTGAAATCCTACACAGTAAAAACTTTAAGAAGATTAAGAATGATCCTCTGGATTACCCTCCTTCTCAGTACTTATACACAGCTAAAGGAATATTAAGTGAAAGCACACAGGAACTGGAAATATAAAATGCGGAATTATGTCATGGTAGGAATAAGTCTAAGATGGATTATAAAACAAGGTTGAGAAGATTGTTTGAGGGAGTGTAAACTTTGTAATCAGCGCAAACAAACATCAATGTTTCTATCATTTCTGACAGGGTATATGGAAAGGTCTGTATGCTTTGAGGGTGCATGGGCACATAATCCTCATTCCAAGAAAGTGGCATCATACTGCTGAAAATAAACATGCAAGTATCCTTGGGTTTCTAGGGAGCTTTTCTCTAAAAGCAAAAATATGGAGGAGAAATTCTGATTTTTTTTTCTTCTTCTGTGTACCACAGTACTCACTATGGCTTAGTATATCATACCCCTGTCCAGATTTCCACCTATGCTGTATAGATTTTGCCAAAAGTGAGTAGGTAGCAGTGAAAAGTGAGTGCAATCTTAACTTATACATGTACATGTAGTGCACTGTTGATTAGGTGAGGCAGCCCATAGCACCAGTGGTGAACAGTAAGGACAAGAATCTTTTCAGAGTGACTGGCCCTCTCCCCAACAGTCAGGCAGACGTGTGGCTCTTCCCACGGCCCAGTGGGAGGCTGAGGCCACAAGACCAGACATGACCACAGCCTTCATACATAGTCAGCAGGGCCTGGTGTGTGTGTATAGGTATGGCACGTGCTGACCTCTGAGGAGCCGGCTATTGGTCTGCAGCACTGGAATGCAGACTGTATCCAAATGATGGAAATGATAGCATCTGCACACAAAAGAAGATTGAGCTACCCATGCCGTGTAACCTGCCCTTCTTGCCCTGCTGAACCCTTACAGGGGATTTGTCTGCGGTAGGAGCTCAGGAGAGAGCGAACAATGGTGGAGGAACGTACCTGAAAAAGTTGTGCATGTATGTTGGCAACATAGCATTGCCATAGCAACAGATAACCAAGGTAAACTGTGCTCTACTAGACTGTACAACACTAGGCAACATATGGTGAACTAAAAGCATGATTACCAGACAAAGCACACAAAGAAGAGGTAAGAAAGAGTGGAACAAGGGAACCACAACAGCTGCCAGCGTCATAATGTATGCATCTATCACAGTCTTTCTTCTGCACTGGGGAAACGTATGGTAACTGGTTTCCACCGAGCGAACACCCTGAAAAGTCTTGCTGCACACACAAACTCTTGTGTACTTAGCAAAACATCTTAAAGCATATTAAAGCAGTTCAGTCTTTACTGATTGCCTGGGTTGAAAAGGTATGCATATTGCATTAATGGGAACTAATGTTTGGCATCTGCAAACATAACCAGAGATGAACACCAAAAGGCTCTTACTTCATTAAAGATTTATTGAAAACCACAAAACCAGCCTGCGAAGGAAATTCATTCCCAGCTCCATTTTATACCACACAATTACCTCCCGAAGCTCAAAGGAGAAAATTCCATTACACCCATGCAGCAGGAGTAAGAAATCTCACTAACAAAATCCCTCGGCCGCTTTGATGTCCAAATATGGCGAATAATTGTGAGGTAGGCCCCACAACAGATGGCACACTCTCACATGCAATCTCCGCCCGGCCTTGCCGTCAGCACGACAAAGGGCCCATGTTTGGTCGTGCTGCCAACAATGGCTGTTAGAGACATAGTCTATGGGTAGATCTACTTAATTATGGAGCCCTTTCACCCTCCCTCCGTGCCTGCCAATAGTCAAATGCCTTAATGCTGTTACATGGGCAGGATTTTGTCCATAACTAGGAATTAGCTGAATAGCTCCACTAGTCTAAGGCTTTTCAGGAGATTTTTTTCGGGGATGCAGTCACTGATTAATATGGGTCTGAGCAGATTAGGTGGGACAGTCATTTTTCACGCAGCATGGGGCAACCCGGAGGTCAACGATGACAGAAACAAAGTCTGCGTTTTGGAATTGTTCTTGTCAGGGGCCAAGGGCGACATGTGACCTGGGGTGGTGCTGATAGTGGAGGTGGTGCCCGAAAGTAGCGAAATTGTCCCCCTGTACCATCAGGCTGCTTTGGGCGGGATGACTACTGACAGATGACCGTAACTCACGGGCTGAACATGAGATTATAACAAATGACCTCTCAGCACAATTGCTGGGTTCTGCGGGACAGGGTGATTCTTTTGCCTTGTTCAGAAGTCGGCATCACTGTCTCATCAGGGTGACTCCTCCAGGGATCAGCTCACTACATTCCCAGGACACTGTCCTACCGGAGGCTGGGATCCTCACAGCTGCAGGGGGAGAACCAGGATCCCTGGTGAAGTGCACAGAACAGAAGTTCCCAAAGTTACACATCATCTAATGATGGAGAACTTTCCCATGTAAACATTTTCTGCTTAAAGTTAAACAATGGATTTTCAAGAAACTTTGGAATGGCTTTGTGAATCGAAACCTACATGACAGTTGGCCATGTAGCTCTCATCATCATTAAGTTTAAATGTAGTCATTTTGACCTAAGATAAAATTTCTGGATTATAAAGCAGGCATTTACCAGACAAAAGTAACAGGAGGAACGGAAAATACACAGTGAAAGCAAATGACCCCTCCTGATGTTTAGAGACCACTTGCAGACTGTAACTTTTATGGACTGTTCCAAAATTCTACCCATCCTGTGAATAGGTGTTTGCTTTTTTTACAAGGATGGGGGTCAATTGAATGATCTCTGTGTTCACACAAAGACTAGATAAAGGAGCAAGGACGTACATGTTGAAAAATGGAACAAGTGAAAGAAGTAGATGTGCATATGATTTTGCCCAATAAAACATATACATATATATTCTGCAACACAATATCGCCAGCCTGGCAGTAAGCTCCCCCACTACGCTGTTCACAGGTTATAAAAAGTAAAGAACAAATGAAAGGAAGAAATATCGATCTCACGTCAGCAATAAATGTGCAGTAATTAGTTCACTCTATTCCACGTCCACGAACCATCTGCCTTATGACCATTGGCCACAACATCCCACTGTGCCCTGTTATTTATTCAAGTTGCTCTTGGAATATTTCAAATCAGTATAGCACATAAATGTTGCATAATGTTCCATTGTAAAGCATACCAGGTCTTTTAAAATCATGTCTAATCTGACTGGTGTCACTGGTGCATATTGAAAGTTGAGACCACACGTCACCAAAACCAGCAGCAACATCAGGTCCTGACAAACCTTTGGGGACCGACACTGTGATGCAAATCTGCTGCCTGATGAAATGTTAATGCCACTTATCACACTGTTACAGCCACAAACGTTGGGCAGCATTTGTTTTTCTTCCCATTCATGCCCTTTGTGCACTGACCATCAATCACAGTTGGGGCAGTAGGACGCAATCAACTGCAGCATATCACCTCCATCAACCCGACAGCCAGACCTGTCTGCTGCAGATGATCCAAACAACCACCAAAGGACGGAGGTGTAATATTCTCTGCAGATTCTTATCTGTTTGGCCATAAAGAGTGGACTCATCAAATCTGAACAGCTGACCAATACTACATCAAATTAGCAGGAGATTTCCCAGATAAAGACAATTAAATCAACAGAATATCCGTGAAGACAAACAGCGAACTGTTCGTGCCACGGCCCTCACACACTGTGACATTCTCATGTTCAATTGTATGAGGCAAGCGGTGTGGAAAATGGGGAAAACCGCAGGAATCAAAACTTTGGAAAGGTCATTGACATGCAAACATGGCTCTGAAGGAACTAAATTCTATCAGAACATGGCAGTAGTCCAACTTCCATGTACAATGCCCTTTCCCATGGCAACGCAATGCTCCTTTTGCATATCACGTTTCTTGCATTGTAGCTCTGGCAGGTAAACTGGCGACCAAGTGCTGAAGTTCACACAGAAGTGCCCAGGTGTGCACATAAAGCACACGTCTGGGTGACCTGACCCCCTGGCACCCCAGCCAGCCTGCTGGCCAAGTGCACACACCGATAGGGAACCAACAATGGCCCGAAAGAATAGCCTTTGTGCATTGTATTCTAGACAATACATATTACACTCCAAGCATGCAAGATTATACTTTCTCTGCCATTGTTGTGGTTCTATTGTCTTGCAGATCACTTTCTCCTCTGTGGTATATTCTGGGCTCGTGGGGGATGCAAAGCTTGGAAACTATTTCAAATTCAAGTCACTTTCACTTTTGAATGGTTCTGCAAATTTCTGGTGCACTGCTGAAGACGGCTTTCGTGAGGCTACTTCTACTTAAGTACAAGAGTCAGTAGTTGTGAAGCAGACTGTAGAGTAAGTGGTAAGGGAATATACCAGATGGTCAAAGATGTAATATTGTACATGGAATTTGTATTGTTACTTTGACCACCCGGCAGCGCAAGTTGTTCTGCACCAAATGCTGACCCTTAATCAGAGATGCCATATATTTAAGAAAGTTTGCATACTTCACTTCTAGAAGATATCAAGAACTGGACATGTTGTAAAAGAAGAGTCATGACACCGGGCTCAAATCTACATGTTCTGCCAGAACAGTTGTGTCTGGAAGGGCTGAGGTGAATTTGCACAACAATAAAAGGCAGGTCTGAACCTGACCAGCCAACAATGGGTGCGGGCAGCCCCGTCCTTACGCCAGACAAAAAAGCCGACACACTTTGCTGACATGTATGTCTCTATGAAGGGGAAGGACAAAGCAGGGGCTGCACGCCTACACACAATGGGTGGCATGTGACCGAAGGGGAAACCTTACACTAATTCAAACTGGTTACAGTTACCAACATAGGTGAGAGAATGGCAGTCTCCACCTGACTTCTTTGGTTGCTGGAAAAATGGTAGAAACTGGCCAAATGGAGTGAACGAATTGCCACTACTAAAATTGCTAGCATTTTTTCTCTGGAAAATTTGACACCTTAAGGCTGCATTAACTGGTCAGTTTTTACTACTTTTTCAGCATGCAAAGTATTCTTGTAGAGACAAAGAACAGGGCAACCCCTCCCCAAATGCGCTGACTTTATCTTAGGGATTAAGGTAAGCATGTACAAGCAGTCTTATCCCATCAGCTCAATGACAGGAATGTGATGGCAATGCAGATATTCTACCTCTGATTGAGTACAATCCTGCAGGATGCAATTAAGGTGATTTGCACCCCTTCCACGAGGAAGACCTGGGATCAGGGAGGCACGGAGATGCCTGGCAATTACGG
The DNA here is from genome assembly GCF_035083965.1 of Branchiostoma lanceolatum. Lineage (NCBI taxonomy): Eukaryota > Metazoa > Chordata > Leptocardii > Amphioxiformes > Branchiostomatidae > Branchiostoma > Branchiostoma lanceolatum. Next base: position 20,713,415 of record NC_089725.1, on the reverse strand, counting down.
GGGATTACAGACCCAGTGGAAGGAGCCTGCTCAACGAGCCGTCGCAGCCGAGGGAGACCCTACTGTGAGTCAGTCGGTTTTCTGGGGGGAGAACAAAGCTGGAGAGAAGGGAAGGAGCGGCGCAGTCCTCAAGCAGCACACGCCGCGCACGTGGCTGCGGCCACTTATCATTTCTCGCCTGGCCAACCGCATCCACTAAACACTCCATTACAGGGAGTGACAGGCTGGCATACACACCACAACAAACCATTACATGTGCAAACACAGCCACATGGCCAAAGTTTGCCCATAGAACACCAGAAGTGAGCCTGAAGTGGAAACCAATGTATGGCGAACAGGGTGTGACAGATCGTGGGGTTCTTACAAGTCAAGATGTTGATTTAACAGAAATGTCTAGCTTCCTTTTATGGTAGCCATGGGCCAAAATTCAAAAGTTTCTAAATACATATAAATCTTCTGAACCCCCTTCTGGAAACTGAGATTTGCCTGCTAGATATTGACACAAGTACAGTGTATGACTCAAATATCTGACTGTTTCAAAACTTTATCCAGTTACTTGAGTAACTATTTTTGGCATATCTTATTACCTGGATGTCATCAACGACTCAAATATCAGGCTGTGGTTCTGAGTGATACATGTGAAAGATGTTAAAGGTGAGCAGTCTCCCTCCCTCAAGATTAGAATATCCTGCAAAGTGTATTTGCAGTTGAACAGTGAGCATTACATGTATGAAGACAAAAGTTGTTTGGGTCAAACAATGAAACAAGCATGGCAGAATCTTATGTTGGGTAGCAACCACATACATGTGTCATTCACAATCTGTACACATGCAAACACTGCTCTGCCAGATGGCCCTGATTTCCCTGTGAAATTGGTAGGCTAAATGAAGAAGCAACAAGAAGCCCATTTTGTATCATATATGTGCCCACACAGATGCGTCCCCCTCATAACCTTCCCATTAGGTGGAGCCAGTATGGTGCAGATGGTGTCCTGTGGTGCTCTATCTGACTGTGTACACACACTACATGTCAGCTGGTAACGTTAGCACACCACGACTAGAAATGTGCCTCCTCAAGCAAACCACTCTGTCCACAGCCAACAAAGCCCTTGTTAGATGAAGCAGCTTTTAATGAAGCTTGACATCAATGAAGGCTATCTTTAGATTATCCAGCAGTAGATGCCATCCTCTGTTACAGTTTGCACTTAGCTTGGCAGTATACACTCATACACAAAAGCATTTTGCTGTTTTTACATGACATTTTTCTGTAATTTTCCAGGTAGATAGCCAGCTGTTCTATGGCAGATTTTGTCATTTTTACGAACTGCAGAATACATATCACTACAATCCTGCTGGAGGCTTCACTGTTAACTTTGTTATTATAGTAGTCATACAGGTGATGACCTCATGATGATCTGTTATGTTGTCATAAAGTTGAGTCATAAAAGGCCTATTGGGACATTTCAGTCATTTCAGCACTGCAGACAAACCCTTAATGTTTATACACATGTACAGTGTACATTGCAGCTACACAGACTAAACATGTAATAAGACTATGACTGTGCCAAGTTCATTCACCAATGAGTCTTTATCATCAGAAATGATGGGTTTCTTGTCTACTTTTATTAATTCTGTTGACCAGAAATGATCATGTAATCTAATAAAGAGTAGGCTTAATATTAATTCTATTAACTGACTAATTACTTTTGGCACAAGGCCATGTCTTCTGGAATTACTACATAATGACATCATGGCTATAAACTTGAGTCATAAGTCAGAGAAAGAGGATCCTCTCCAGGGAGGCTGCCTCGCGTGGTGGGATTACCACCAATGACGCATTTTCACCAATGGAATAATGGCTGTGATGACAATGACTACTCATCCCTGTATTGACTACTTTGCGATGATGTCACCAGGCTGATGAGTACTTTTGTTGGCATGCCAACACATGACTCTTTTAGTGTACAAATTAGGGCAAAAGTCATGATTGTAGCTGGTGCAACGTACCATTTCATTTTACATGCCTTGGAAATACATGCGATTTGATGAGTGCAAAGTCATTGATTTCTTCAAAAGAAAAACTTTGCAACAGTTAATTTCAAAGACATTTGTGGTGACCTTGAGCCATAATATGACATTCAGTAGGTGCCACATGACCCAAGTTTTGAAATTTACATATTTATAGTGAAAATGGGGATAGATGAGGGGTATACAATGTACGGAAGTGTGGAGTTCATTACATAACAAGAGTAGAAGGAAGACAATCCCCCTTGGCGGAAACATACAAGCGATGTTCATATATTGTGCGAGCTAACTTGTTTTTCTGGTTGTTCCCCACCTGCTGCCCCAGGCTATGTATCACCAAACTTTTGTAGGAACCATGCCAACGATTCATCACTGCTAGACACCGCCACAATTAAATGCAATTACAGGCATTTCTTGTTCCATCACATTTGTATTACCCGGGAGGTTAAGGCCAGACAATGGAACTCAGGAAAAAATAACATTGATGCCAATGCACCGGCTAAATCAATTTGCAAATTAGTTCTATTATTCATCATTCTGACTCAAGCCATGACTGCTACCAAAGTTCTCTCCATAGAGCATGAATTGTAATTGCTTCACTTGACAGCATCACAAACAAAACAAGAGCTAATGGGAGCCAGTGACAATGATCATGAGGTAACTGTAAGTTTGAGCGAAGATGACATAACATACAGTCTCTTATATCATCACCTGCTGTTTGTGCATGGATAACCACAATAAGCAGACTGCCAACATTTCTTTACTTTGCAAACATACAGTAAAGACAATGAACTAGACTGGACGCTGGCATTAAATCCAGTGGTAAATAAAATTTGTCATCAGAGACAGTGCGCAGCTACATGTAGTCTCTAAGTCTACATGGGTTACATACATGAACATGTTTGCAAATGAAATATTCTTCTTTAGGGATGATACTAGTGCATACACAACACTTAATGGAAGAACAAGGACAAAGGAGGGCAGGTCAAAGGTCATGGTCAAGCAGGTGTGGCTGCTCCAGGCAGCTTCCTCACAAACACTAGATACCACCGCTGTAGGCACAATGTAGCACAGACGGTCATTACACCACATTGCAACAGTGTAATTACATAACACGACGGTGGATGGCCATGTCAAGCCAGGCGCATGTAAAGTTATGATCTGTCACACAGTCTGTGATGGACTGTGAGGAGGAAAATGATTTCAAAAAAATTGTTCCCCAAATTTAATCTGCAGGAAAGAGTTGATTGACAGGCAGGAATGACAGAACCAAATGGAATTCAAAGGCATGCGGGTGCTCAGAGGAGCTGACTCCACGTGTGCAGTGTAGATAGACATCAATAGATTCACCCTATTGTTTGGAGAGACAAAGGCACAGAGCACTGACTTTTTTTACTGTCACACAATGTACAGTTGATGGTGACTGCTCATTCAGGGACCTCTGATGTGCTAGGACTGCAAAAGGGACACTTTAAAGGTATACATGTATTTAGAACCTATAGATTAAAGAATCATTTCAATAAATGATGGCACTTTGTCACTGACAGTAACATGCCTAGGGGTTATAGAATGATAAGGCTGATAAGAGTGCTTTCACATGGTGCCAATGGGTTTAGATAAAGATAATCATTTGCTACTGAATGGAATCAAAAACGTGTTACTGAGCAGCCTGAAGGGGCCTGATGTTACTTTAGTGTACAGTCCCACCCTGTAACACTGTGTGAGCGGAGGTGAGGCATGTCTCTAACCATGATGTGTATCTGATGAGGTGTAAAGTGTCTGGGTTGGACGTGCTGTGCCCCTCCCCCTCCTCAGCTGTGTCCCTCCCCACAAACGTGCTCATCCATTAGCACCAGGGTGTCGTCTGTGTAATGATATCTAGGCAGGGCAGGTTAACTCATAAAGCCATCACCCATCCTTACAGGTCAGTCCCTGTGCCATCCCATGTGGCTTCAGGGGAACATTACATAGCGGGGAACTCTCAAAGGCCCCCCCAGCTATTGTCTGTATGGCTGAGTGTCAGGTGCATGGGAGACAGGCAATTCCCAGCCAAGACACTCAGGACAATATCGCTGCTTCAAATGTTAATAGGCCCAGTTTGCCTGCAAATTTGCCTGCCAGCAGGACCCTACCTCCAGCCACCTGCCCCCTCAAACAGTTCCAACAAAGGCATTCCTCCAGCACCGCAAACACAGGACTGGAATTTGCCTAGTATGAATTATTGAAAATCCCTTCCATTACACCACAATGGTATGGCAAACTTTCCTATGACTTAGAGATGTACATACATGCGTGTACCTTAAAAACTGCAACCACCTGCCCCTAACATTTCCTAGTTTCCATTAAACAAAACTATTGACACAGATATGAATGTTTCACGGGCCTTGCAAAAAAATACAAAACCTACTACTACTATCCTACTACATGTAAAGGTCGGCTGGTACTGGCATTAGTTTTTTGCTTGATTCACCATTGAACATACATCTGAAACCTCAGTTTTTATTACTGTTAACATAGTCTTGAGAAAAATGTTAAGAATGCTAAAAAGAAAGAATCCAAACCTATGTATATTTTCTTAGCAGACCTTAATGATACTATCATGTACTGCAATATCCCTGAATTTCAATCTCTTGGAGATGTCCTATATTAGACGTAGTGCCAAGGTCCTTACTATGTTACTAAGCACTGTTACGAACAGTTAACTTTGTTACTGCGGTTAATTTAGAAAAATAAAGTGCCGTGGACGGACACGGACCTGTTTGAAAAAAAAAAAAAAAAAAAAGAAGAAGAAAGAATCAAAACTGATTTTTCCTTTCATTGTACTCAGAAGCAACCATTTTAAGTCTTTAAGGTCTGCATTGTTGTCAATTTAGGGTAGAAATAGCACAAAACAAAAGCCAATGGTTTCTACAAAATTATGTTCAGCACTGTCTACATGTAAGAAAAAAATCATCATACAAAATATAAGACAGTCTAATAATTTTCCCTTTCAGCCAAAATGCAAGCACCTAGTCTACCAGCAGCCAAAATCAATGCATATTCATACCAGCTGTAATTAGAATTCCAAAACACAAACAGCATACTGTTGTGCTATTTCAACATGGGAGCATTGTTCGCTGTGGAATGGAAAGCTCGTCAAAATTTTCTTTCATAACAACTGAGATCCTAGGAATTCAGGTTATATCAATAGAACATGCATCATAAAAATGTACTGACTTAGAGGTCATAAACTGTAGAATTCATATTTTACAAGGTTGAAAATAGATGAACCTTGCTTCTTCATGTTTGCCAACACATGTACATATAATCAAGGACATTATAATGTCCTTGGTATAATATACATCATTCTAGGGGACATAAATACAGACACAGATATGTACATGCCCAAACTGCTCAAGATAAATGCTGCTGCTTCAATGCAGTGGTGTTCAGAATATACACAAAGCTTAAGGCCAGGCACAACAAGGAGAGGTATTAGGCTCCTTGAAGCACCCTAATCTCAAGGCAGGTGTCACACGATCCCTTAATGCAGCTGCCTGGCACAAGCCACTGATTAAAACGGTGGCTGCCTGGACACATGACACTACTGAGAGGGAACACATACAGAACTCTCAGTACTGCACTGTTGGTGTAGTAAGGCTGGCAGTCAATTGTCTGTGTGAAGAGGACTGGAGAAATGGCATCTGGCAGCTCCATGGCCAAAACCAGCAGAGGGCTGCGCACGAATGGAATCACATAATAGACATGGCAGCCAGGGTCACAGACGTTTCCACAGTTTGATTAATGTTCATAAACACCACATTTATCAGTCTGGATTGAATAGTCATCTTTAATTTTTTACAGTTCCTGTAATAAACTTGTGTGAAGTGGAGATAAAGAGAAGTCCCAGTAAGAAAAATTCCAAAATTTATAAATAATGAAGTTGTGAGATGGATTAAATTACTGCATGAACTCTAATTACATTCTGAGACCTGGAAACCAGCAGGACAGAAATTAGTACCTACCAATTGGCTACAGTAGCTATTACTCAGCCTGGTATATATGATTTCACAAGTGGAAAACAAAGTTCAAATTGAAAGGGGAATTGTGATTTACATGCTTACATCTTCCAAAATGCAAACTGCAGAAAAGCTTGGCATGGAAACAAAGGGATAACACACCTAATTAGAGAGAGAAACTCCGGAAGGGCAGAATTCAATGGTACATTAAGATTCTCTTTATGTCCTGCAAACAAAGTTACCCAGCAATAATTTCCAGTTTGCAGGTAATTTTGCACAGATTACATTTATCAGTACAGGGACCAGCAGATCTGATTAGGCAGGGACCTGGTTGTCAGTAACCCAATTATCTGCCGGGCGGCACGTTGTCAGTGATCGGGAGGCAGCGGCTTTATTGTGGGGAAACAATGCCCCATCCCGGCAAATAATGGGCCTTGTGCCTCCTACAGCTGGGTCCCCCTGTCAGACGGCAGGTACAAAACACACGGCCCAGCTTGGAGTGTCCACCGGGACAGCTCTTAACACAGCATGACCACTAGTTCCAGCACTAAACACACTCGGCCAATACTGTGATAATATGTTGCGAGATTCACATTTCCGCAACCTGGCTCAGCGTGGGGTCGCGGAGTAATGTCGGAGTGAGTGAGGTCGAGTCAAGGGCCACAGAGGTCACCCGATACGACATGATTTCTCGCCACAGCGCATCAAATGATGAGCCCACTAAAAGCCCTTGGACATGGGGGAGTGCAGATGACACCTTATCGACCTCTGCGGTGGACCGACTGATAGTGATTCCTGTACGTGGTAATGACACAGTCTCAGGGGCTGAACTCGGACATCTGCAAACTATGTTATGATCCAGTTTTTATTGCCATGGGGACAAACACTCACTTATTGATGATGAGGTTTAACAAAACCCAATTCAGCTACTTATGCATTCTGCAGGTGGGGAGGGGGGTGAGTAACAACTTTGATACATACTGTAGTGACCCAGGCAACACTTCAGATAACAGTTTCTTCTTCCTACCATTGATGAACCAGACTGCACTGGCCAAAAATATACTCTTTGGGACATTCCAAAAAGAGACATCACTCAATGATTAAGTAAAATTTTCCCCCCAAAAGAATGAAATAGTCATTGCAAAAAAAATCTTACCAGGTTTTGACCAGTATAGAGTAATCTCCTTTCTGCTGAGGATGCCTTTTGGCACCAAAGTTGTATCGGTTATGAAGTTATGTAGCAGAGAGAATGTTAGCGAAAAACATACAAATAACAGCATTTGAGAGATTATTCACATGTATCAACACACTTTTGTGATACTGAAAAATTCAAAGTATGGTGGAAATTGGGATGCTTTAACCTTCTCCCTGCTGCCTAACTCTGTAACCAATAGGGAATTGGGTGCCAAATGGCTACTTCAGAGTGCTAAAGGTTAAAAGTAGTCACCAGCTCAGTAAGTGACAAATGGTAACTGAGTAACTGAATTGGTACCAAAGGTTGCTGTCTTCACCACAACATCCCTGTAACAGACACACAACAGTTTTACCATGAACCCTGCAGTGGAAGGATACAATCTCTGGTACAGGGGAATGTTGGCTCTCTTGGCACGGCTGGCGTTGATGGCAGTGGCTCTCACCAGGTCAGGCAGCACCTTGTAGTCCACTATAGCTCCATCAAACAGTGGGCCGAAAAATGGAACCTGCAAAGGATTGGAAAGGAAAAAACATTGGTATCATATGGTGTCTTTTATCTCGGGAGTTCAAACTTTGGGCCAACATTGCAGCTTTTGAAATTGCATGTTGACATTTGCATATCTCAAATCTATAGAGTGTTTGTTAGATGACATCTGAGATCTGTATACTACACAAAATGGCTACGATGCTGTGGCATAGTGTTTGTAACATCAGAGGTCCACAGTGCTCATTGATTATTACCATGACACTGACAGTGCAGTCAGATCTATCTAATAAGTTGTCACATCTTTGTGTTGCTGCTATTTGGAATGTGAATCATTGACTCTACCATAAGGTTTAATAAGGCTGATTAGCACTGAGAGATCAAGGCTTACCAGCTCATCTTCTTTCAGTAACATGTACATACATGTACTTTCTACTCTATATTAAGAACAAAGAACACTTGTTCTGCAGTCCTTAATGAATAAACAGGTTTCACAGGAGCAAAAACTCATTAAGACTGCATCTATTTGATTTCATGTTGAAACGCCTGTTTGACACCATAAAGCCATGTGCTTCCTTCAACCCTTCTAGTATATTAGAACTGGGTGATATAATATGTGCATATGGGATCAGTAGGATTAGAATTGTGATCAAATTTTGCTTGGAACAAGAAGGATGTGCTGGCCACAAGTGTGCCATGTACAGACCATGGTAGAGATTTATTTTCTTTGTCTTTTGATTGTTGATAGTGTTTAAGGGTCAGGCATGAATTCCTCCTCTCCCAACAATTGGCTAAATATCTTTATTTGTTTGTTTGCACCTTTAATTTTCGCATACAAGCCCCTCCCTCCTGAACTTTGTGACCAGTATACATGTAGATTTGATACATGGATGAACCCATAGCAGGGAAATGGTTAGAATGTATCAAAGATGAACCTTCCTCTTTAAAACATAAAAAGTACTGCATGATGGATTGACTACAAAAATGGTTTTGACACGAGATCTATACCAATCTCTCTTCACATTGAAAAAAACATGACTCCACATGCAAAATGAAACTGATCTCAGCAATATAAGCCCCAGGGGCAAAGGCTTAAGACTTTGGAAGAACTCCTTATCCCTCCAGCCTCATACTGAAGCTGTCATATGTTAGACTAAATACATAATCCCTCGCTAAGATGACTTTGCTGATAACATATCCGTGTTCCTGGTGACATGTCCCTTCAGTTCCCAGGGTATTGAACCATGCTAATCCTCATTAGCTAACAGCCTTGCATGTGGGGAGAGTAAAAATCCTTGCAGACAGCAGTATTATGGAAGCAAGGAGCAAAACAAGCTTAAGGGACTTGTTGCTTAAATGCAACTGTGCATATCAAAGGGCCATACCCTAACAACATAGCTCGGGGAAAGACCTGGAAAAATAATTTCATTTCTTTCATTACTCTCTACAGAGCCTCATTAGCACGACCCATTTCTATTTTCCACAATCAGGTCACCATATACATTTTCTTTAGCACATAAATGGAAACTCTTTCATGTGTTCAATTTAGTATTGTGACTAATGTTATGAGTCAGGTAAAGAAATAACAGCTGAAATGTGGAAACAAATTTGGCGTCAATTTCAAAAACAAATTTCAAAAGCATTAATTGGAAGAAAGTGAATCAATATTTTTTTCATTAGATGACTGCCAGGAATAGATCTGTAAAAAGGTAATGTGGGGTTGACAAACGAAATGTGTTGTCCTTGCTTATAAAAAGCATTCAATTTGACACCCTTGGCTATACCTTTTCTAATTTTCTTGGTTCACAAAAATTTTAAGCAAAATTTAGCACAAGGTCAAGACGAAAACAGAGGAATGGGAAGAAAACTTGCATCTGACTATACACTAGGATCATATGCCTTTAGTTATATTTTTCATGTTAGTAATAGTATGCTTTGATATAACAGATTACAGTATTTAAAATGGTACTACTAAGAACATTGTCAAAACCTCAGTTGTTTCTTTTACAAAAAGTAAATGAGTGGTACAGGACCTGGTATATATTTAGGTGCAGGTGAAATTTGTCAGGTGCAGGGAATTTTGAATGTCACCTATGGCTATACCTTTACAGGTATGCAGGAAAAAGAATTACGAGCCCTGTGAAGTGCATATGCCAAGGCTCAGACTGCCCTCAAACTGTTTTCATGTTGAATCAGTTGTCAAGATCACAGAATGTTCCATACTGAAAAATACATGATATTGACAGGACAAGACATGGACAATATATGTCAGTCATATACAGCTATATAAAACTATGTCATCCTAATATCAGTTTTATGGTCATGCTAAGAAGGATTCAACTACCATTCCAGCTGTGATTATGCACAACAGGGTTAAATGTTGTAGGCTACAGAAGATCTTGTCATGAACACAGGGAAGATGAAACAAGATAAAGCTCTGCCCGCAGGCTGATCTGCTTTGACATAATTGTAGATGAAAACTGACAACACATAGAACAGTCTTCAGAGAACCCTTGCTGCTAACTTGAAATCTAGTCTTCAATGGTATATCTTTTACATCTAGAGCAGGTTTCATTTACCTGCGTAAATGACAAGAACAGATTGAAAACAAAAAAGGAAAAGTACATCCCTTTCATGCATTCTGAAGTAAAACGATCTGTACAATCCCTGAAGCCATATTATACATATACGATTAGCAAACTCTTGGTAAATGCAACAATCTTACATAAATTATAAAGATATGCCTGTACACAGCAAATCTGTAGCCTGCTGGCAACAAGTGGGATGTGCACAGAAATAAATCGTACTAGACCTAGTCCCAACTTTTGTTTCACTGACATCATTAAAGAGACATGAAAATCTGTGACCTTACGTGTAAATGAACTTTTGTTTTCCAAGAGACGGAAAGGTGTATTGTATTGTGACAGCTATACTGAGAGTTGAATGATTAAGATGCAAAACATGATTTTCATTTGCAGTGTAACATAGCAGGTCCTAGTTCTGACTTGAGCTGGCAGTGCCTGAGGGCTGAATAACAAGTATAGCAGGAGACACTTAGTCGGGACTGTGTTTCCTTGGTAGTTACATTGGAGAGGGATTGAGCATAAGTCATGATCATACTACGGTCAATTTTGCGCAACCTTCTTTGTGCACAAATGTGGTTATACACGGACCTGTTGAGCTTAAGTAGTCTCAAGTCTAAAAGGGTAGTGTAGTATTATACAAATTGTGCATCTAGATGTAGATGAATTTACTACAACACCATACCTTGATATTCTGACTATCATTTATATCTTGGTATATCAATTTAAAGCAAATGCAACACTTACGGAAGGATGACAATGACTAAGTATTACATACATTGTATGCTGCCTTTCTCTCTGTTCTCATTTTTGCTCCACCTGAAAGTCTTGGCATATCATTATTCTGTCCCAAGAAACACCTATGGCTTAGTTGCTGTCCAAAGTCACACATCCAAGGACTGCTATCTCATAATTGCAAAGTGGTCCATGCATAGAAGTCTGGATATCCCAAAAGAGGGGACATAAGTCACTGACTTCCTTTGTACGTCCCTGACTTTTCCAAGTAAAGTCACTGACCTCAAACAGGGTTTGAATATACATGTACTCTAAATGGCCAGGATATCCACTATGAGATTATTGCTAGGATGCTGCAAAAGGTCAGAGAACCGAGGCAAATATCATTGAGGCTTGCTTCAATACAGCTCCCTACTTTCATCCCTGCTTTCAAATAATTTCAAATTTCAACAAGCACCTTGAAATGTCATTTCAAGCAACACAGTTATTGATGTGACATATGGATTAAGAGGAGAAAAAAGGAACTTGAGAAGTGAGCTTTTTTTCTACAAAATCACAGAATTGACATTAAGCAGGAAGACTACCGGGGTACAACAAAACTAAAAGTCCTACATAAGAAACCTTGTCGTGCATATTTGGTAGTACAGACTACAACCACAGATTACTTCACCTACATGTATGTGCAAATATGAGGAGAGGAATTACAAGGGAAGCCTTCTCCCACCTGAGCCTAATGGCCTCTATGTGAAGGCATAGCTATGAAGCCAACTGCATCACAAATGGCTTGCCACTCGATACAGGATTATGAATATGAGCCATAAAATGTACCACACTTACTACAAACACTGCCTGTCACTGTGCCCATTATCAGGTTTGAGGCATTTCAACAACCATGCTGCTTTGACCATAGGAGCACTGATATGTTTAACTCAAAAGGTCAACTCCATCAGAAGAATTCAGATGGATTATTAATGGAACATTACAGAAGCACACATGTAAGACACGGTGTTTTCATAATCATATAAAAGACACAAAAAGATACCTATAATGGCTTCTCAGTCAATCAATATGTAAATCTATCCAACTTCTTGCTGATAATCCAACTAAAGTGTATCGCTGAGATATTATCCAATTTTTTGGGTATGCTATAAGCAAGCAACTCTTACCAAAAATACCTAAATTATGTTGATAGAAACTGCAAGTTTGTTTATGACAAAATGTACCACGTTTTTTTGCAGAGCCCTGCAAATATGGTTGTTGACATTATTTTTAGTCCCTAACAGCTGTGAGTAGTGTGACTTGGACTTGTTTCATCTATATTTACATGCCATGCCCTGCATGTAGGCCATGTGCTGGTCCTAACAATATCACGAATAGCACAAAAACAGCTTGAGCTGAATGTCATTTTATTCAAAAGATCATCAGGTTAAATTTGGAAACACAAATCTGAACAACCTTACTGTTGAATATCTTTATGACATTTAAAACTATGGAAATAACACCACCTTATTGCCGTAAACGAGGCCTTTCAATTGACATGAGAAACTTTGCCTTCACTCAGCAACAAGTTGATATGAGGATTATGGTTCCCTCTGATATTTCAATCTTAAGTCAATAGTATCAAAGGATGGCTTTCAGAATCAATAAAAAGAGATGGCAAAGGGAAAACCATGTGAGATGTGTGCTTCTTGATCTGTGCTAGAAGAAGAAAACGAGGAGGATCAGCACATCAACACGTACATGTATATGGCGTTGCAGAAACAAAAACAACAAAAAGCACATCATGCATAGAGTAAGGTAAATAATGCAAGGCATTGAAATGAAATGAAAGGTTAGGACTTAGAAGATCAAAGCAGGAGGTTGGTCCCAAAAATTAGTAGGTCTCTGTCGTACGTTTGACATACAGTAAAGTGGCCTGATAACTATGGAAATCATCCATGCACCTGACTGTGCCTGGCTGTTTCCAGCCCAGCTGGAGACGAGTAATTAGAGCCTGACCTGTGGTTTCCTGCGGATCTGGATCCTGTACAGGTGGTTGGACAGGGGATAGATGACAATCAGGACATCTCCAAACTCGGTGGCGATGATGCCATGCCGGTAATCCCTGGTGTGTTCTGACCACACGATGTGGACCTCGTCATTCCCCAAGTGCCTCAGCTGGACGACGACAAGTGTAACCAGCACATTATTAGTTAGATCACAAAGAAACACAAATAAAGGAAGACACAAGGAATTTAGAAAATCTTACTAACTTCAACCCTGAAGATGAACATCTCTTTATGAAGGGATCTCAACCTTCATGTAGAGATGTACCATGCAATAGCAGAAGCCATGATCTTTATTTGACATCTAAACCTTACTGTAGTATCAAATCAAAAGGCTCAACATTTGTTAGACTTCCCACATTCCCAATGTCTATGAAAAGTAGAGCTACTATTCATTACTTTAAACATCAGCAGACAGGTAAAAGCTATATTTCCAGTAGCACAGACAATTCCATGTCTGCAATAACACACCCCCAGTCAGTTCTTCCTGCTAGAGGAGTTAAGTATCAAGAATCAAACAACAATTTACAATATCTGAAGTAAACAGTGTTTATAAAAGCTCATAGACACTTTTCATTACGTTTTTCAAACTAATATAATTATGTACTGTAACTATGATTTTTTATTATTTAACCCCAACAGGATATCACATCGTGGTAAAAAAAAAATCAACATCCAAAACAATTAATTGACTACAACTGAGGGGTCAAATGATTCAATTTGATTAGAGTTTTTATGATGGTCTACCAAATAATCTCGGCTGGCTCAAATGTGGGTGAGGCTGCCACTACAGGATTCATCCAAAATGGTGACTTAACTTTTACATCTTTCAACCAAGGCCACTTATACGGATGTTCTACAATCTACAGTTTGCCTTTGTTCAGACATATGTCTTAACACGCAGACTTATTAAACCAAAAATGGCATACACACATTCTAATATCAATGAATACAGTGACATGAAAATACACCTGTCAGGTATTCATGCATTGCCATTACTCTGCAAATGAAATAGGTCACAAAAGCGGAAAGCTGGTAGCACTGGTTTTCCAATTCAAATGAAGCTTAATTAACAATGTGCAACTTGCAATAGCTCCCAAACAGCCAACAGAAAGAAAATGTTGACTCCTATACCACTAAGTTACCATAACTCAACGCAGAATTTGCATCTACAGTAGGAGCAATGGATCCTTGCAATGCCTGTTTAAGAACTGCATATCAAAGACACCTTCCTTTAGTCCCTTAACCTTTGATTCCAAAAAGGTAGTAGTTTAACATTTAAAAAAGCCATGGGTCTTTCATAAGCAAATCATTTGCCTATATATAGACCCATGGCCTATTTTCATTGCTCTATACTGACCTAAAAATAGCCACAAACAGTGGTTCCTTTCAGGATGATTATGTTATCTGCAATTTACCTATTTTGAGCTATCAAAGAGGGTAGAGCCGACAATTCAATTGCCAAATACCTTTGGGAAAAGATCTAACAGCTCTGTTGATGACTTGAATCATGAACATGCCTTATTTAGATTTATTCCTATTGAAAGGAAAGTAAACTTTGGATATTTTTATTGTCTGTGGTTTAAATAATTGGTTGTATTAAAGTGGTTGAAACACAATAATATTGCTGTGTTTGTCGGCTACCTTTTTTGTTCTGGAGTCATCGGTGGTTGTGGGCATGCGGGTAGCCACGTGGAAGATGACCTCCATGGTTGAAGTGGCGTAGTACGGGGCAGTGTCGCCCGTACTCCTGTTCCTCTGCAGTCCACCCATGAAACCTCTGTGGCCAGTTAGGTCCACCTGGAATGACATGATAGGAGGCGCTCTTGCATGGGTCTCACATTATAACACCCTATTGATTGTTTAAGCTCCTTTATGTACCAGAAACAGTTGAATCCAATGTTACTGAGATATAGATGCCACCAAAAGACGTACTTGGGCCCATGAGGGACTCTCCTTGTAAAAAAGAATTGATCACAATATACATTTTGTACCATAGTAAATTCAGCTAAAAATGTGTACCTGATGATACAAAATACCACCTAGCAGCAAAGAACAGAACTGCAGATGACAAACTTACTTCCCAAGCCAACCCTGCCACAAAGTCCTCATAAGCCTGGCTTCCCCCAGGATTGGACAGGATGGAATGTTTGTCTTCCTGGCCTTCTGCCACGTAGATGACAGCAATCTTGTGGGTCTCTCGACTGGAAAGAATAAGTCATGATTAGTCTACTTGTTATGAGCTGACTGCAGACTGCATACTTGAGTGAACTTGCCGGAAGAGCTTTGAAGATCTGACAAATAGATAACTCCATGCAGTCTACAGACCTCCAATTACACAAAAGTAGAAGAGTCACTGATTTGTACAAAATGAGCCTAATCGTTCACTTTTGGAAGCTCATGCATGCTTTACAGTCAGGGATGCAAGTCATGACAAATTTGCCAGAGTGCAAAAGCATATGCAGCCTCAATTTGGCTTGCTACTCACCAGTGTCTTGAGTCCAGGTTCTTCAGTTCTCTAAGGAGTCTGTCATTCTTCCTCAGCAGGTCTAGGTGGGGTCTGGAATAGTGGTGGGGTTGGAGATATTATCAATGTGTCATTACAGAATTGTTGGGTTTTACCTTCAAACCCAAGCTGCCATCCCTCATCTCATCTATCCTTTAGTCTAAGTATGTTCCCTTTGGGGCACCACAGAAGATCTGGCAACTAGTTTTCTCCACCCTTCTTGGTGTTCTGTTCTTCTTATCTTCTTAATGTTTCACTTAAAGTCATGCCTACCTATTCCCTGATATTATCCTCCACCTTTTCGGTTGCCTACCCCTCTTTCTTGTTCCCTGGACGGTTCCTTGCATTATAATTTTGGCTAGTCCCGATAAACGTGACACATGGCCAAACCACTCTAGTTTTCTATCTTTACTGTGGTTAGGAGGTCCTTGTTAGGACCATTGTTTTGCTTGACTTCATTTTGTACTTAAGAATTTCATGTAATCTTTGAATGTGATCAATAGAATCTTCCGGAAGCATTTCATCTCTGTGTTCTGTATTCACAGATGCCATATAAACTATTAGCTATCTTAGACTACAGCCAATACCATGTTTAACTCATCAAATAATGCACAAACTTAAGGCTTTTTCTGACAGGTGTGAGAAAAAGATACCTTTTCTCCCAGGCCAGCATGCCCAGCTGGCTCAAGAGGAACCTACAGTGGTGGAAGGGTGACTTGGGGTCATAGCTGCAGGTCTCCGTCATGTCCGAGGCAACCATGCTGGAACAAAATACATCCACAGAACTTCAGTATCATTCTTAGCATTGAGTTAAACTTAACAGAAGTTGGTTTAAAGATGTTGTGCTTCTAAATGCAATGTAGCATTATGATCCTTGTAAAACGAAACAATAAACATTAAGCAAGGACTAAACATTTTTGTCCTAAATCATGTGTGAACAAACTATTTGGTTCCAGATAAGCTTAAAGAAGCAATGACAACAGTAAATGCTGAAACCAGGCAGCTTGAAATGAGGATGAAGCTGCAACATAAACAAGTCCTACCTTCCATGTCATGACATTAGGCAATGGCACACAGGCATGATTAATCAACCGCTTGTAATACCAACACAGCTGCATGTTAGATTTCCCCCTGAACCTTCCCTACCTGCTATCATTGATGTGCTGTCCAACATAGTCGGCCTCGATGTCACGCTGCTGTAGAACAGCCTGGATGGTGGAGTCTTCTCTCTCCGCGACGATCTCCTCTGGTGGGAAGGCTGGCTCGTTCAGGGGCTCTCCTGGCTTCTGCAGGCACTCAGGACTGGTGTGGCCGATGTACTGCAGCATCTGGGACAAGGCAATAAAACTGTTATCCTACGACATCTACACACCCTTTACACAAGTCTGTTTTATCTATGTTACTATGTGGAATGTTTTTTTTTTCTCTGACAACAGAACTTGGTAAACATATCCATCATATAGCATAAATGGATACATTTGATGGCATTTCAGCACCAAGGACGAGTAACGCCTGTTGTCTTTCATTGGCTCCAACCAAGGAGGTTTAATCAGAAGGAGAGAGCACAGAGACACTTCCCTTTGTTCCTATGCGCGTCCTTGGTGTGAACAAAATAATTGACACCTAAGTATCAAATCATGAGCTCCACGCTGGCGCGCGGGCGTCTTCCCTTTGTTGTCGCGGTCAATACACGAGTTGACCTCAATCTGGAGGTCAATGGATTTGAATCTATCGTCAGTAGTTTGCTGGCAATATCCATACGATAAAGATATAGATAACAGAGAAGAACTTGACACAACGATGACGAATTTCAATCAGTAGGTCGAGACAAGGAGGTTTAATCAAATTCACAAATACCAAAGAAACACGAGAAACACGTCATGCTTGCCATGCAAAAAGTTCCTATTTTCTCAAAGACTGATACATCATTGAATAGTACGTTACGAAAAATACTAACACGCTATGAAAAATACCATGCTACGAAGAATACCGTGATGCTACGAACATCAGAAAACACGCCATTTTAACGAGCACTCCGTCAACTGTTAGGAAAAAATGTCAGCTAAGCGAAGAAAAACTTCACATTCCTGTCATAGCCACCTAAAAAGACATCTAAAAATTCATAATTCTATCGCAAGAAAACGGACATCCACTCAGAAAAGTGGCCGTAATTTTACCCATGTTTGTCGCACAGCGAAGCCGAAAAGGTCTAGATGTCGGCCATGTTGTCAACAATCCGAAGATGACGTCGTCGCAGGCCTGCCGAGTGTTCCAAATATGGCAATCGTCGGAAATCTGAAACTCATCGCTTCTTCTCGGCCGGGCTTCGTGACGAGGTCGGGGGGATTCGGAGGTTGTGACGTCATGACTACCCTCATTTGCATTGAAAACCGCGGGAAACGCTGGGAAGCGCATAGGGCATCAAAGGGGCGCCGCGCCGGCTGGTAAACAAAGGATCGCAGCCGGCTCTCGCGGGTGAAAACAAAAGGCACAGCGGGGCGTTTACAGCGTGCTCTCTCCTCCTGATTAAACCTCCTTGCTCCAACTAAAATGCTGCAGAACAAATTACTACTACATTTTGTACACAGTATCTGCTCACTAAAAGTACCAGAAATCTACATTTACAAATCTGCTTATTTCGTTGTTGTAATAATTCACAGCAATAACATGAATGACCCTTTATCACTGCTGCAGTTGTAAGGAGTAAAAACTGTTAACAAATGTGTTTTTCCTGACCTCATCCAGTACATCCTGGTGCTGTGGTGTGTTGTCCCATGCCGGCATGGTGCCAGAGTTCCTGGGCTGTAGCTGGGCCTGTGGGTCCTGATCTGTCTCCCCTCCCTGCCCAGGCTCAGGCCCTAGGCTGGGGTCGTGGAGGGGGGTACTGCCCAGCTGCACTGGTGCTGCACACAGAACAGTAACAACTGTCACTTCAGATGTACCAATGGAGACAAAACCAACTAGTGTAATCCAAGAGGTGTAATACTAAACGGGTAATGCAAATCCAGGAAGTCTTATGTCAAACAAAGTAGTCTAATGTCAAAAACAAGAAGTCTAATGTCAAACCAAGAAGTCTAATGTCAAAAACAAGAAGTCTAATGTCAAAAACAAGAAGTCTAATGTCAAACCAAGAAGTGTAATGTCAAACCAAGAAGTGTAATGTCAAACCAAGAAGTGTAATGTCAATCCAAGAAGTCTAATGTCAAAGCAAGTAGTCTAATGTCAAACCAAGAAGTGTAATGTCAATCCAAGTACTGGTAGTATAATGCCAAACCAAAAACCAAAGTGCCAAGACCAAGTATACATGTAATATCAAGCATTCATTGTCAGCTTCGCAAATTAATCTCTTGCCCTTCGCATGTTGAGGTACTGACCTTGACATGACCCTGTCCTACACCTGGGCGGTCCCCACAGGATGGAGCAGTCCCAGGCGTACTTCCCTCCAATGTCCCGCACGATCAGGCGAGCCTGCGTCTTCCCTGTGGTCAGACCACCTGTGGCCCCTCCTCCAGGAAGATCCTAGGAAACATAGTTCCAAAAAATTGTGAGAGGGACCTTTTGTCTAGTTAAGCACTCTGCCAACTGGAAAATATTCTTGGTAAAATCCATCCATACAGGCTCAGCATCATCCATATACATGTATTTCACTCATCTAAATTGATCACAATTCTGAGAGACAAAATGTCTGAGTTTCCAAAACACTTTGAATTTTCTTTCCCTCTTGTACCTTTTGACCACATTTCTCTGCAAAGTGTTTTTAGTGTTATTCCCAGCACCCATTATGACCCTTTCAGTGAACAAAGTAGTTCCTTACCTCTGCTGGAATTTCCACCACAGAAATGATGTTCTTATTGTTCAGCACAAAGAACTGTGAGAAACATGAGAAAGGCAGCAAAGTTAGACTCTATAAAGAATTCCTTTTGCTGCATATAAAAGGGCAATAAAATGATCATCAGTCTCATCATTTGTCATCAACACTGTTGAGCTATATTTTACATCATGACTATGGAAACCGTGGCTGTGTGTGCGTGGGTATTTCTGAACAATTCTGCAACTATGTTGCTGCCGGAAACAAAACAACCAGCTTGACCTACCTGTACGTTTGGTGCCTGGAATATCTCAAGTGTGAGATCGTCCATGAAGGTGAGTTCTGGACAATCGTCTATCTCATGTACCAGGCTGTTCAGCACAGCCGGACCCCCGCCCAGCGGGAAGTGCCCAATATGATCAACAAGATGACTCAACACCTGTCACAAACAAGGGAGGAGGCATATATAAGCAACATATCAGGAATGGCTTCCTTACGTCAAGCGAGATCCTGTTTACCCTTGCATAGCCACATGAAAGATGACGGGACTGCCTATTTATTTTCTAATTTTCTCACAACTCAGTCTAGCACAAGTAACAGAGCCCTGACTATTAAATGCTATGACCTCTTCACAATTTACCATTAAAAAGCTTGAATCACTGACCATTAAGATATAGCCTCAGATTTAAAACTCCTAATCTATGCAATTACATAGAAACAGAAACTATAAAAGCTGAACATCAGATCTAGGAATGATGACTGTTCTTACCGTTCTTGCTGCAAGACTGACCATGTCTAACCCCTCTTGAGGGTACTCAAAGGAAGGACTGGATGTTGTTTCTGTTTGCAAAAAGAAATATATCAGTACAACTCTTTTGATCTTCTCTTTATTGTACATTATAGATTTTTTTCTTATGGAAATATGAAACTCTGAACAAAAGGAATGAAAGAAAAGTAATATCACTCTCAAATAAATTTCTAGCAATATATCAGAACAAGCATATAACCATATACTGCTCAACTTTGCATCTAAAATGGCATTACTAGCATTTGATGTCCAGGTAAAGGGCTATAATCTTATAAGCATGAGATACAATCTACAAATAACCTCACCTTCCTCCAGAATACCCTGCTCAACCCCAGGAGGGGTAGCCGGTGAAGCCGGCTCACTTCTCCCCGTCACATCTTTCACACTATCCAGACAGATGGACTCCAGTTCTGACAGCACTACACTATGTCTGGGGCTGCTGGCACCCTGAACAGCTGTCTGGAGCACCTACAGGAACAGATTCAGAATGGATGTCAACAAACTCAACATCCGAGTTGACTCGAAAAGTTGCTGCAGTGTGTTGATATTCAGTACCTGATAGACTAACTTTAAGGTTTTACAGCTCTTTGAAATGCAATGTTTCTTGGAAAGCAACATACAAGTAAGTTAAATTTACATGTAAGTTAAACCTAATTCCCAGAATGTATAATGGATCGGCATGCCCTGGTTCCATACTTACAAACTTGCCTTTTGGTTGTTGGTCAGTGTTCATGCTTATGTCCACCAAATCCATAATACTAAGTAAAGATAAAAACTATTAATGAAGACTACCATACTTGGCTGCCTTACCTTAAAGACAGTGAGGATGAGGCTTCTCTTGTTCTCGGCAGATGTCGTGAGCAGGACTGAGATGGGCAGGGCCATGCACCACTCCAGCAGGCAGAACAGCATGGACACAACCACCTGGAAAAGGGACAACAACAATCAGTAGACATTTACAATGGTAATCAGATTGTAGGACTATATACACATGTAGAAGTACTAGAACTGAAATGACATGGTGCTACAAGTTAAATTTGAAACTGCATAATAATGGTGCTTTCCCTTCAGTTTCTTTTTTTTATATTTGACAACCTCCTCACCCTGTATGATACAAATTATAGCTTTTCATTTCAAATATTTTCCAACCAAAAAATACTAGGAAGGAGGATCAATATATTCCTGATATGGTCGCTAGTCAGTGTGACCCAAATCATAGCAGTATGTCTATTTTTGTACTTTTGCCTTATTTGAAGCCCAACAGAGGCAGACAAATAGAGATACTAAGGCATAGACTGGCCTGATGTTGGCTTACCTTTTTGTCAGCCTCTGTTGTGGATGTCTCTGGACTAGACAGGAGACTGGTGATTGTCAGTGCTATGCTCTGCAACAAGGAAAGAGATACGAGAAGCTGTTAAGTACAGTGAAAGCATTATTTTCTTATGTACATGAATTGTAAAACATGATACTTCTGTGCATACACATTGCCTCAAACAAATAAAAGTGTTTGACATGTTCAGAATATTTATATGAAAATGAGTAAATAGCGCTGCATGACTGGTTTGCTAATAATCAGTCAGGGAGCCTGAAGACATAGCACTTCAATTCAACCAGCTGTTCTGTACCTCTGTGATTTTTTTTGGCAGGTCGTTCTGCAGGTGGGCCAGCCTGTCCACCTGTTGAGCCAGCAGCAGCAGCATATCAGACGCCACCTGTGCCACAGTCTTGTGGTTAAACTGCAAGGTGATAACAAAGTAAGATAGCAGGAAACAACACTATTTACTACACATACTAACATCTATAACAAGTTTTCAATGTTTTGAAACAGGTACGAAGAGGAGACAAATAGGTCTGACAACTGATCATTCTTTGAAATTATTTCTATACATTACATTTACATGTAGGTAAAGGTACCATTCCCATGTTGTCACATTAAGTAGTGGTCTAACCTTGAGAGAAGCTAACAGGACGTTGATGGCATCTTTCATCTTTGGATGGTGGGTGCTGTGGGCCAGTTCTTCATACAGGTAGATACCCAGGCAGCTTAACACTGTACACCTGAAACAGAGGATGATAGTGTTCACCAAACTGGACTACTGGTTGCACATACAGGCCTTTGTAAGTTTGTTTGTGCAAAGATGTGCTATTTTGGCTTGTGAAATGGCAGTAGAGAATGCAAGGTTTGAAAATTTAAGAAGGATTCTCATGTCCTGGTCAGGAGGCAAATCTAATTACAAACTTGTGTAAGGAACTTGAACAAACACAGTAAGACACTTACCTTGCCTGTACGTTCGGTTCCTTCTTTCCAGACTTGAGAAGTATGTTTACGATGTGATCCTTGACGTCCTTACACGTCATGGTGGCTGTCTCGGCAGAGGTGGGATGTAGGACCGGCATGTCATGAAGCAGGTTTGGAATGCAGAGCAGGGAACCCAGCAGGGCTTGGGCCTCACTTCGGGGGGCCTGGGGGGAATGAAACGTGAAATATGAACCTGGTCTTAAACCTCACTACTGAATGGCAGCACTGCTATGACTGACAAACATTGACGATAAACATGAGATTACAAATTGTTTCTCATAGTCATAGCCCTGACAGTTGTTTTCCATTTGACAAACCTTCTGCATTCCCTAACATTATCATATATGCACGAGTGGGTTTTGGTGCATGTTAGCTGTTGCGTGAAACAATGACAACACAAATAGGTTACAATGCCACTATGGACACAATCAACAGAAACCAGAAAAAAAGACTTAAAGTTCAAACAAACAGAAAGGCACTTAGTACATACATTCATATCTGAGCTGTTGGCCACTGTGTTAGCAGCATGGATGAAGTCCAGGACCAACATGGAGGAACCAGACAGGTCCAGAGCAAAGAACAAGGGGCAGCAGTTCTTCACCAGTACATTTACAATGTCCTGAAAGTATAGCATAATCAATGGTAAGTTTCAAGCAGAAATGGCAAAACTTTACAACACCTTTTTAATTCTTTCACTCAAGTGCTGTTTCACTGGTAGATGAGGAAGGCTGCAAGGTTTGACCTATACAATAGCTAGGTTTCATGTGTAGAATCCAAACCAGAAAGTCAGAAAGGGGACATGTACATGTATCTCAATGGACATCTCCACTTACTTGATCAGCACTAAGTAGGCCATGATGCAGTGCATGGAAGAACAGAGCCAGGTGCTCCTTGCTCAGCTCTGTGTCGTGACGTCTGATGGTTGTCCTGCACAGCAGCTTGTATGCAAACAGTTGTCCCTTCTTGTACTTGTTGGGCAAGGAGATGGCCTAAAAGGGCAGGTGACACACAAGATCAACAAATTCTTACCTAACAAGGTTGCATGTAAAAACATCAATGGAACTGCATATGTCAATGTACCACTGTTATAATATAGGAGTATCAGATCCTTTGGAATATTCTTACAGTGTTTGATAACATGAATTAATATTAAACATATTTTCAAGTGCTTATATAGACCAGCATTCTAGGGTTTACCTTGAACAGCCATGGTGCAAACTCGTTCAGTGGAGGCAGCAGTTCTGGAGGTGGGGGCGTCGCCAGGTTGTCGGTGGTGATACCCAAATTTTCTCTTAACTGGAAACATAGTCGGAAACATATATCAAGTAACATCCTTTAAAGACAGTTGATGGACAATTGAGGCAAGACCATCCCTTATTTGTAACTTCTAGCTTGATAAAGGTTGTTGTCAAAAGTTTAAAAAACACAATTTTCTAAAAAATGTTGTCAGAATCACTTGTGCAGTATCAAGTTCTCACCTTCATGAGAACCAGCGAGAGCTCACACAGGTAGTCGAAGACTTGTGAGTGGATCTCCGGATCCTGGATCTCGTTCACATCTCCCAGGATTCCCAGCATCCTTCTCCAGACGATGACTGCAGCGTCAGGGAACCAGCCCTGCAGGGACCCGCCTGTCACAACACTACTGTCCTCAGATTGCACTTCACTGCTGTCTGTAACATACATGGGGCAAGGCTACCTTAGTACAACACTACTGTCCTCAGATTGCACTTCACTGCTGTCTGTAACATACATGGGGCAAGGCTACCTTAGTACAACACTACTGTCCTCAGATTGCACTTCACTGCTGTCTGTAACATACATGGGGCAAGGCTACCTTAGTACAACACTACTGTCCTCAGATTGCACTTCACTGCTGTCTGTAATATACATGGGGCAAGTATAGCTTAGTACAACACTACTGTCCTCAGATTGCACTTCACTGCTATCTGTAACATACATGGGGCAAGGCTACCTTAGTACAACACTACTGTCCTCATATTGCACTTCACTGCTGTCTGTAACATACAGGGGGCAAGGCCAGCTTAGTTCAACACTACTGTCCTCAGATTGCACTTCACTGCTATCTGTAACATACAGGTGGCAAGGCCAGCTTAGTTCAACACTACTGTCCTCAGATTGCACTTCACTGCTATCTGTAACATACATGGGGCAAGGCTACCTTAGTACAACACTACTGTCCTCAGATTGCACTTCACTGCTGTCTGTAACATACAGGGGGCAAGACCAGCTTAGTTCAACACTACTGTCCTCAGATTGCACTTCACTGCTGTCTGTAACATACATGGGGCAAGGCCAGCTTAGTTCAACACTACTGTCCTCAGATTGCACTTCACTGCTGTCTGTAACATACATGGGGCAAGGCCAGCTTAGTACAACACAACTGTCCTCAGATTGCACTTCACTGCTGTCTGTAACATACATGGGGCAAGGCCAGCTTAGTTCAACACTACTGTCCTCGGATCACAGCTTAATACAACACTACTGTCTTCAGATTGCACTTCACTGCTGTCTGTTACATACACGGGGCAAGGCTAGTTTAGTACAACAGTACTGTCTTTGGATTACACTTCACAGCTGTCTGTAACATACATGTATATGTACATGCAGCAGGGTCACTTAAACTTTAGCAGCCCATGCTGCATTGCACAGTTGGGTGGTGATGCATAAGGCATTAGTTATTTTTGCCATTCTTCTGCTGTTTCCAGACTCACAAAGGTACAGATGTCTACCATATCAGGGTTGACATATATCAGTAGGACTGATCTAATCATCCTTGACTCAAGAACTCTTCTTCTTTGTATGGATAGACGGATGCATTCTTTTCAGCAAAGCACCTACCTAGTTCCACGAGAACTTCTCCATCGATCTTCATACTCTCTGCTGCAGGGGAGTGATTCTGACCTGGGATCTGCTCTGGGGACGACTCCAGCATGGCGGTGGGGGAAGGAGTGGGAGAGGGGGACAGAAGGATGGTGGGGGAGGGGGTTCTCGAGGATGGGGAGGTGGGAGATGATGGCGAAGGTGTCGCTGAGCCTGAAAAAAAAAAATTCAGTATCAGAAAAAGAAAACTTCTAGACTATTGTATTCTATTGCAAGAGTGACTTGTAGTAAAATTCAATGAACAGTACAAACAATGCAACAGATACTCATAGGTAGAACAATATCAGCTATAAAACAAAAGTGGACGAAAAGGTTCCTACCTCTGGACATAGTAGCTGACTCTGGGGTTGTCCTGTGTCCTGTGCTGCTGTCCCCGCTGTGCCCCAAGGTAACACTGTCCTCGCTGGCTGTGTCCCCCAGAGTACAGTAGCTCGCAACCTCCTTGTCCTCACTACCAAGGGCCCCTGAGGTTTCAGAGTAAAAAGAATGTAAATTTTAGATGTTACAAAATTCACTATACTGGTAGCTAACTTGGAAAACTATGACAATATTCTTCACTTTGGTGAACGTTTTTACTTTTATTGGTAATCGGTATTAACGGTAGTGGACAAGATGGAGAACTTTCAAGCTCAGTAAAAGACAAACCAAGAGTAAGCAGCATACATATACAAAACTGCAAAATATGTTGGTCTGTCTTTATGGATTCTTTAATATCAGATGGAATAAACAAACCCCGTAAAAAGAGTAAATCAATGGATGATTAAAGCCTGCTATGTGTTGCAAAGCAAAGATTCAGTTAGTGACATGTTAGCATTTGGACAAACACTGTGACATTAGGGACCATACGATATTTAGCGGGGGGGGAGGGGTGGTGCACTGGAAGTCCGGTCAAAAAATTTTTCCATGACCCTCCCCCCCATTTCAAAAAATTTTTCCATGACCCTCCCCCCCACCTCGAAAAAATTTACCATGACCCTCCCCCTACAGGTATCGTGTAAAAATGGTAGAAAAACGACCCCCATTTATAAAACAACTACTATATGGACATCGGGCGTCCACTTGGGATAGCTGACGCATGCTATAAAACAAGAACCGGGAACCAGCGGTTGTCGGTACCAGAGGCGATAGCAAAAAAATCAAATTGTATAGGGGGCAAGACAGTTGAGAAAATTTTGAAATCGGGACCCTTTGAACTGCTATATGAGAGACAAATTTTGCTGGAAGAGTAAGCTAAGTTTAATCAAGCAGATATATAGATATCTCTATTGTAAAAAGAAATACAGCTTGATTTTTTGGGGACGATGCCCTCCGACATATTTTTCGCCGCGGGAGGCGCGACATGCACCCGCAGGAAAATCTAAAAATCTTTAACCATTGAAATGCTATTTCCCGAATTTTGATGAACAAATTTTGCTGGTAAACAAAGTAAGTTTAATGACCCAGAGGCGAAGCCCCCGGAAGCTCTTGCATTTTTAGGCTATTGAGAAGGCTTCTTTTTCAGTTTTGAGGGTTATATTTATGATAATCATGGTAGTCAATCAACTTCTATTCTCCACAGGACCTTGACATACAATACTTAAGTTTAGGTGAAACCGTGAAAGACAACTAAAATCTCACAAACAACAATATCAATAGTTTATTCAAGGAGATTTTAACCTCGCTGGTTTATTTAGCTACTCAAAAATATCAATAGTCGATACCAGTTTTCCGTTTTTTTTGCTGTGTCCGTCTTCTCCGAAGTCGAAGCGCTACAATATCGTCGCTGTCAGAAGTTCTCATCGGTGCGAAATAAGAAGCGATATTCCTGGTATTCCCACGCTTAAACGCTGACATGTTTCCAGAAAAATCGCCGCCGAGGCGGTCGTCCCTCGGCGACGTAACTCTCTCTGCGGCGAAAGTCCCTTTGTCGGCATAATTTAGAGAACCTTGGCCCGTGTTAAAAGAAATCGCGTCACCCCCCTAGATTGCCCAAATATATACGCCGCCGTTCCAGGAAGCCTCCGAAACCGCTGTTCTGCGTCAAATTGTAACTACTACAGAAAACGTGGAACTGAAAGTTCAAGGAACGTAAAAATCACCGGTCGCCAGAAGTTCGCTGGTGACTGCCACACGTAGTTCCAACTCACACCTCACGTATTTTCCCAGGAAATTGCCGCTGATTGACAGTCGGCAGCCTTTGATGACAGTCGCCAAGGCGCCAGAAAGACTAGATGCCCTGGGAACAAGGAAAATCGTGGGCGGCGCCACAAATTTGAAGCAGCCGAATCGTCCAATCATGGCGAAGCTTATCAATTTAGTTGAAACATTATCTTCCTACTTTGGTAGAAATGAATTTTATGTGCATCAATTCACTGTTCTGGATGAAAAAATGACATTACCTTGCTCCAGAAATTTGTCAGAAATACAGATAAAAATTAATTCTCTCCCGCACTGACAAAGAAAGGAATCTTTTACGTTATTAAATAACAGCTTCTGTGTTGCTCAACTGCGGACTATCAACTTCCAAATAAGGAGATAACCCGGAATCTGATACATTTACGGCTGTTCTAATAGTCCGGGACCCACCCCGCTGATCGTCACAGAGAGGCGTACTCGGCCATGCCGGCTACTGTTACGTTTTGACGCGATGCTGCCGGGTGTACTCTCCAAGCAGAGCATGGGTTTCGGCTGGTTTTTGACGTGTTTTTAGGCGTTTTTGCCGGGCTTTCTACTTTGTCTAGACAAAAAAAAAAAGATGACAAAGTAGAAAGCCCGACAAAAACGCCTAAAAACACGTCAAAAACAGCCGAAACCCATGCTCTGCTTGGAGAGTAGCCGGGTGGGAGGGGCTGTGAGATAAGATCGGAGCGGTAAGGCGGGGTGCTAATTTAGTATTTGGCACCTCCCTTAGAGCTGATAGCTGGATAGCTTCCTGTGAAACAGTGGAGGCGCGTGCTGGACGTGTGCTTCGGCATGTTTACTACGGTAGTTTTGTATTTTTTCGCCGCTACGCTGGGTGAAAATACAGCATGCATAGCGGGCTATTTACAGCGTCAGTTTGTCGGCCCACAGCATAATGTTTATGCACAACAATTCAACGGATTCGTAAAAAAAAGTCCATGACCCTCCCCCCCAACCCAGAATTTTTTTCCATGACCCTCCCCCCCACCTCGAAAAATTTTTCCATGACCCTCCCCCCCCAACGCACCACCCCTCCCCCCCGCTAAATATCGTATGGTCCCTTACCATACACACACTAAATATAAGGAATACCTCCCGCTATATACATCCTTTTCTGGACGTGGGTTAGTCTTTTTAGATGGACCCTGGTGGAACCACCTACCGTTACCATTGCTACCAACTACAATCTCTTCCACGTCTTCTGATGCTCCAGAAATAACTGGGCAGGATCGACACATGGATGTAATACGAGAGAGAGGGCTGTATAGAAGTGTGACTGCAACACAGTGGTAACAGACAGGCAGCACAGGACAGAGAAGACATGGTTTGGTTACAGAGAGAGGTGTCTTCACTGGACTTTCTTGTGAACTAATGACTGTAGTTACTGTTACAGTAGTAGATAAGAGTCTCAAACAGTGTCAGGTAAGAATCTAGCTCCAAGGCTTTCCCTGTAGAGCTATACACATACTCTGTCAGGAGAATTGAAATGTATTCAGAAATACCTGCATTTTCAGATGTTTGTAATCAACATTGTAAACACCAATTGTACAGAGACA
This sequence comes from Branchiostoma lanceolatum, assembly GCF_035083965.1. Lineage (NCBI taxonomy): Eukaryota > Metazoa > Chordata > Leptocardii > Amphioxiformes > Branchiostomatidae > Branchiostoma > Branchiostoma lanceolatum. Next base: position 20,684,313 of record NC_089725.1, on the reverse strand, counting down.
GCCATACCATCAATCAATGCTTTGCGTGTTGCTAATGATATCAGCTATCTTGTAAATAGCTTTATCCAAACTAGTTTTCATCTGCATTCGAAAGATACTTTCCAGGCTGTGTATGACAGGAGACAGACTAACCACTATCCCACAGATATGAGGCTTCAAAAGGAACTCTGAAGGTAGATGGACTGGAAACTAGATCACAAAGAAAAACAGGAAACAAAAGATGGAACACAAAACATCAACAAAAGACAGTTAACATTGCTTGGCACATGTGAATTAAACTAGATAATTGGCAGAGAAGATGAACAAGTAAAGAAACAAATGATACCATGAGATGACATATGACATGGAATGAAGAGCAGGTAAGCTGTAAGACACAGAGTTGAGGACCTACCTATGACTACATCTCCCACACTGCAGGTGGTGTCAGTGGACACTGCACTGGTCTCACTACTGAAGCTCTGTCCTGTGGACACAACACAGATGGAAGCACTCTTCAGACAAAGGATCACATAGCAATATCATTCTATACAGATGTACTGTAGTACTGAAAAGTCCAAGAAGTCTGTCTTAACTAAGGACTAGTTGAAAGATGAAAGTGAAGTTGGGCCTTTTTGGAAATCAACTTTTAGAAGTTAAATGAGCAACTGAGCTGTCTTTAGATAAAATAAATAGATAAGTTAAGTGCAGCACAATTAGCTGTACTGAATAAGGCAAAACTAGAGTTAGCGAGTTAAAAGAACAGAACAATCAAACTGTTTCTCAGCAACAAGAACAAGTTAAACTCTGAACCATCATTAATTCTGCAGCTTTAAATTGGAATCAACATGTTCTTCCTCCAACTGTAACAAGACCATCTCCTCCTCCTTTACCCACCGTTATTTAGGATACTCCACACCCTGTCTGCATACAGTTCCTTCTGGTCAGAGCTACATGTATCTGAGACAGCAGGGCTGACATTTTCCCATAGTAGGGGCACAGTTTCCTCTGTTAGGGCCATCTTCTCCCTTGACATGTCTGTACCTGGCTCCTCACAGTCTAACAGTCTGGCCTCTACATTCTCATTCCTTTCTCCAAATACAAAAGTACTTTCCTTAGCTTGTCTTTGGCTTACTTCTTTCTGGTCTTTTCCAGCGACAGCCTTGTCAATGTCTATGGGAAAAGCACCATGTGCAAGCACTTTCTGCTGATGTTCCATACACAAAGTATCTAACATGATCTTCTCATTGTTCCTTGCCTTCACTTCCTGGCATTCACTAACAGGAAGTTTATATTCTAAACGTGATGACAGAGCCTCTGTCTCATAGTTGTCTTTTAGACTGCAGTACATGTATTGGAGGCTACTCTTGCTATCATTGTCCTCATCTTGACTGTCAGCATCATCCTCACTGTCATCACAACTATCCTCATCATAATCATATTCTGTTGATGTTGTCTCTAAATCATCTTCAATATCTAGCTGAATAAGGGGCACTCCATCTGGGAAAGTCTCACCGTCTTTCTTGAGATCTGAAGAAGCACTTGGAAAAACATTCTGGTGACTAGATGTTGAGGTATGTGAAGTGCTGAGTGGTTGAGGACTATGTTCTACAACAAAGGCACTCAACATGGCTCTGAGCTTTGAAAGCTCTCCAGTCTCAACCCTATCTGACGGGTTATCTAAACAGGTGGCCTGTGTGTCAGACACATGTACCGCAGGTGCACTAGGACTTAACCAGGTGGACAAAAAACTTCTTCTCCTGGCAGGTACAGGGGGCCTTTCCTGGCATTTCATAAGCTCTGTAACCACTGTGTCAGATGCTGCACTTGACCTCCTCCTGAACTTTGACCTTAAGCTACTGAGCATGCTCTGAAGGGTTGAACTTTCACCTTGTAACCTCTGCTTGATGAACTCATCCAGGCTGTCATGGCTGCCCATGTCCTCCCCCTGCAGGTCGATGCTGTCTACTCTCAGCCGGTCCCGGGCGAACTCCTCCATGATGTCACTCGCACTGCTGCTGCGCACTAGCGGGTACTGAGAGTCCTCCTGCATCATGGCAGGCTCCCCACTCTGAGACCTGGTTCTCTCCAGTTTGGGCCGATGCCTCCCAACAAGAGCTACATTGTGTAAGATGTCACAATTTCAATCAGACAAAAGCATGTAGACACCAACTTACTTATTCAGACTTAATGTGGGATGGCATATTTCAAATACACACGTTGATGTAGGAGCTTGTTGGCAAGAAAGGATTCAGTTTAGAGTTGAAAAATAAAATAAAACATTGTGCCAAATGTACAGTGTATGCATATGTACCATGATTATGAGTAAGATCTGTCCAGGCAAGGTTGTTGTCGTGAATGTGTGAGGATGTTGTTAGTGGTAAGTTCTGGCACAGACATTTAGAAGCAGCACACATGCAACTAAAAAAACCCAGTAAGGCAGGAACTAGAAAGCATAAGTCTTCATGTAGCTGTAGTAAAGCTCAGTCCCAGATGAGTTGGTAACCTGGTATGCAGAAAAGGAGAAATGAAGTTAGGAGAAGCCTACAAGCCACCAGCAAGCAGGGCACCAGGACAGGGGAGGGTGGTGTCAAAAATAAAAAATAAACAAACATTAGGGCTCAAAATTTACTACAGAAGCTTAGACCCACTTCTGTAAAATGGGTCCAGGACAGGTTTTAGTTAAATATTCAAGCACTATATCATATAAAACCTAATTCTACATTGTCTAGAACCATGGTTTTACAGAATCACAGAAACTTCACACCTATCTATTCTAATGCAATGCAACACTGCATCCAGCCACAATCAATAACCAGCAAATTTTGATTCCCACACTACAGAGCTACTCAATCAACTCTGACAATGATTTTTTTTTCACACACCAGAAATTTTGAGCCCTAGACAGTTTATTGACAGTATTAATGAAATGCACCAGTACTTTCTGCCATTTCCGAAGTGGGGTAAGAGGAGGATAGCTGTGCATCTGCGGGCTGTGGCTCTTGTAGCTGGCCATTCTCCTCCCCTGGAAAACACCCACAACTCCCACTTAGTCTGTGAGACCTCCACAACATGCAGGGCAACCAGCCATGTTACATACAACACAAACTGTGCACTCAACAGGACATGGTAGCTATGCTATCTGGCTACAAGTTACAGTGTAAGACAAGCTGCTTTATCCTTCTATTTTTCTCCAATTAATGATCAATAAACGTTATACTGAAGGGCTAAACATGAATATGGCCTTAATAATAATATGTACATGATTTTTAAAACACTGAGAAGCAGACTTTTTGTCTCTTAGCTTTTCTAGCATTTCAGCCCTAACATGTAACATAAAAGTTGTGCAAAGATTCTTCTCATAAGACTTTGAGCATGCATTGCTCAATTAACAGTCTCCCCACTATAAATGGCACTCCTCGCCAGATTTCACAGCTACCATCAACACCATGAATACAGTGCAATTGTGTGCAGAGTGCAGACACAACATTCATCAGTGACCAGTGCATATTATACCAGGAAGAAACACTTATTAGTTCAATTAATGGTTCCTTACATGCACCAGGTCTCCATGACAGAAAGCTTTCTACATAGAAATGACACAATTCAATGAGTTGTTACATGTAGCACACGTCTCTTCATGAAGAAACGTAATGATTTTCCAAACTTAAAATATGATTTACTACATTTAAGACAGTTCTGACCCAACAATACTTCAGAGGTATCTTTTGCTTCCTATTGCAAAATCATATATAGTTTTCCACAATCCTATTCACTGAAGGTTTCGCCATAACAAATTAGAAGTAGTCTGTAAATTATCAAAACTACATAACTGTTTTAATCTTGTCATGATTTTATTCAACTAAAGCACTAGGAAGATATGACAACATACTGCAACCCAAAAATGTCACAATTCTTTAGTACAACCTGTAAAAGTGGTGCAAATAAACTATCCCAAATGTTTGAAAACAGTCAATGATATACAGAAGAAAAATAGCCTGCTCACCACCGATCCTGGCCCGGGCAGCAGCCTGCTGGATGTTGGACTCCCTACTCGCACCAGCTCCAACTGTCGTGGCACTTCTGTGTCTCATCTGAACAGGACAACAACATTTGGTTGGACAGTACAATACATGGAACTGGGCTGTCTATTACACAGGCGCATCAGATTCCAGCTGAACTACAGTGTGCCTGCCAATGTACATCTGATGATACAGAGGTAAGACAAGACCAGACAAGATCAGGTCCTGACTAAAAGAAATACATCTCTGCTTCTACTGATGTAGTAGGTCATGTCAGCACTGACCTGCTCTGCCTTTTCCTTGTTCCCCTCATATCTGCTCCACCCTCGAGAGAATGACCTCTCTGCTGTTCTTGTTTTCTTGGACACAGGGATGCCCTTGCCCTTCCTCCTCTTGGCCTTCTGCTCACTCAGCTTGTCCAGTGGGAGATCGTTCAGGTCCAGCCCATACACTTGCCGTGCCAGCACTCTGGTCAAGGTCTCAATAGTTTTCTGTAATGCACAGTCATTATTTGCCATAAATGATTCAGTTCATATACAGTCAAACCTGCCTATAGCGGTCACTCAAGGGACTGGCCAAAATCGACCGCTATGGACAGGTGGCCGCTCTATAGAAACGGTTGATTGATTACGAGCAATAAGTGGCACATGTTTTCTGTACCCACTGAGAAACATTTATTCACATACATGTATAGTCAAACTTGGTCTACCGACCACTTCCACAAGACGACCATCGGCTCAAGTTGACTGCTTTCGGTAGGTCCGGATTTTTCCACAAGCAAATTTAAGTCCAAGTCGATCCATCGATCCGCCCCCAATCCGGAGCACATGCGACCAAAATGTTGCCAAAGACAACCGTGTCATTTTCAATTGCGGGGCGACATCATTTATCAGCAAATAATTGCGGAATTTCACGGTAAAATCAGCCTGTTTGGGTCGGATTCCTTGCCGTGAGGAAAAACAACAGCTGCAAGATGGCGCTTGAGGTCATAGGGTCATGGGATAGTCAACTGTAATGTGGGTGCAGCTGCATTTGTGAGTTATGATTTTACTCTACATCAGATAGTACAAAATGTAAACTTATTTCGTCAAAGAAGTTCTTTGAATAAAGAGAACAGAGTATGCAAAGAATGGATGGCTTTATAACCTTTTTTTAGAGGATAAAAGGCGTCTGTCTTTTTTTTTAACAAACTGCTCCCCCATGGTACTACTAGTGAAGTAACCCAAGTAAGCAAAGCGTCCCGCTAGGACCGCGCACCAAGAGGCTCTTTTTGTCTGCAAATTTCTGGCGTCTTAGCGGTTTTGGAAATTCAAAACCAACACCAGGAGCAAAATAAAACCATGTACAACATTTTCATGGGTAACACTGCAGCTATAATGACATTTTTTTCCGTGGGGATTTGAAAGAAGGCTCCCGAATCTTGCGGCGACCATGCGCCGTGACCGTTATCGGCAGTGTTTCCAGACCCGTGGGACCGAAAATCGTGTGGCCGCGACCGCGTTGGACAGGTGACCGCTATAGCCTAATTCTTAATGCTTATGTCAATGGGAAAAATCCAAGGGACTGACAAAAAGTGACCACTATGGGCAGGTGGCCGCTATGCAAAGGCTAATACAGATTTGACTGTACTTTTGCTTTTGAATTTGATTTACTACCCATATGCACATAACCAAACAAGATTCCATTTTGCAAAGGCCTTATGATGGTTGACACAAAATATGTACATGTATCTCTCAAATATCAGTTGTTCCAATAAGTTTCAAATTCATGTCTATCATTAAGACTGAACCACACAAGTTTCAGAAGCAAAATTTTTTTCATGTCTATTATTCAATTCTATCTTGCATCATTTGGAGAAAAATACAATAGCTTGCAGAGAACTGAGTTACAAAACAACTACTGTATCTCTTTCAGACAGCAGTTTCATATGATACATTTTCTATAACCACAGCAAGGCTTCATGACAACTGACTGCCTGTTACTGCCACATTGCTGTACTCACAGCCCACTCTGTGATGAGCTCCTCCCACTGTGTGAGGGAAGACAGCACCCTCAGCAGCTGGTCCCACAGCTCGTGGGAGATGTGCACATTCAGGCACGCCTTGATCCACGTCACGATTAACGTCTGGATAGGAAACAGAAAGGAAATGTGCATTTGAATATCATGTAAGAAACTGGTCACTTCTAGTTTGGAAAGAAATTAGTAAGATGAAAAAGCTTTGAACTCAGATATCTCCACAACCACAAAGGTTACAATAGATACATGTATTAAGATACCATTATATACAGGAAAGTATGAACAAACAATGGACATTTTAACTGTCATATTAAGCTTAAAATCAAGTGGCTGATGGTATAATCATGGTTCTAAGACCTTTGTAATATCATTTCAAGTTGATGGGCAACTAAGAGGACAGCAAAGAGTGCAAACCTACAAGATGTGTCAAACGAGACATGCACACACCTGGAAGAGGGCAGCTGCCAGCCTGCCCCCCAGCGTGTTCTTACCCCTCCCCACAGGCTGGTCCTTCAGAGTGGCCTCTGTTATCCGCAGCAACACAAGCAGCAGCTGTTCCCTACAACACAAACATCAGCAATGACTACATGTAGTGGAAATAGACACTTTTTATCAAAATATGTACAGCAGGGTGAGCTACCAAATCTCATAGTCAACTTTCCTTACTGAATTTCATCTGATACCCAATATTGTTTGGTTAGAAATACAGAATATCTAGAGGAACTTAATCAGAGAAAGAAATGTGAAAATAAAGTTTCCTCCTTAAGGGGGTGAAGAAACATGCGATGATGATGCAAGTTAACAGTCTTCACCACAAGACTACATTACATTGATTGATATGTAAAATCATCAGACTAACCATGTTTTCTTGTCCATCTGTACATTCATCACCGTCCAGCGGTAGATATTCAGCACTTTTTTGCACATGTCAACCTGTACAGGAATAGAGGATGAATAAATTGTACTCCGCCATTATTATCATTAACTTGAAAAGAAGAAATAACACTGATAACGGACATCTGAACAGGTGACTGATCTAGGTCATCTACCGTGTTGGATAGTAGGACAATAAAGGTCGTAATGTTCTCCCAAGGGACAGTAAACTGCCTCATGGCAAAACAGATCAGGTCTGTACTTGGAGTTATGAATCAAGCTGTATGTCCACCGGGGTATTTGGTATGTTAAAAACACTGATAGGTTCTTACCTGGTCATCCACAAGTTTGGCTTCCTGATAGGAGGGCTCTATGAGGAAGATGTTGGCTGAGTTGGTGAAGAACACCTGCAGTGTTGGATTCTTCCCTGCCCGGACGTTCTCCACCCCCTCTTCCTCACTCACAGCCGTGTTGATTGCACCGACATATGAAGCTGCTCGCAGTCGACTCTTAGACTGGCTCTTCCGCAAGGGGTACCCCGCTGTTTCAGCCTCACTTGCAACCTGTTCACAGATACAGCACAAATTGTCAGAACCGACAATTTCAGAACAAGTCTGTGTTGGTTGGTTGATTGAGGTAACATCTCATTATTTTTAGGGAAAGAAAATTCTGCATGCCTCTAAGTCAGTATTTTCAGAAAACAAAGGTAATAATGCTTTTCATGACAAAAATCTGTGTCGGTAATGGAAAGCATGGAAAAATACTTTGCAAACCTGTGTAACTTAGTGGTATGAAATAAATCACAGTTACGCATAAAAGTCATTATAGTCCTGTCCTTTACAAGGACACTGAATGTCGCATACAAGGTAACAACTTTCTGAGCAATGAATGATTTTGCACCTGCGGTGGCCCATCTGTGGATGTTTCCTGCTGCAGCGGGCTGTCCTGGGGCTGAGAGCTGGGATCAGAGGCGATACCCAACATGGGAGAACAGACAAACTGATCTGGTTCCTCCATAAACACAGGGTGGTCTTGCTACATGGACACAGAACAGGAGCACATCATAAGCCTTGGGGAACTTACATCAAAGCAATTCCCGATGGTAAATATAACATAATACTGCCCAGGAAAGTTTTTAATCAGTCATTATGAAATCAAAGCCCTTTTAAACATGTGGTGTGTTGAGCACATACCTGTATCCAGTCCTGGTACACTTTGATGACCTTCCTAACAGCGGACGTCTCTGTGAAAGGCAGCAGCATACCCTGCAAAGCAACGAGGTCAAACTCATTGATAACATGCTTTCACTGGTTTCTGAGTCAGTGTCATGAAAAAAAAAATGATGTGAAAATATACTAGAGCAGTGGGAATATGCTACAAAGTACTGTCTTCCCATTTTGCATGTTTGTTGTATATAATCAGAAAATAAACGATTCTTTGCACAGCAATCATGGCCAGAAAGCAAAATGTTGAGGTATAAGTTGAACTCTAACCCTACCTGTCTGAGCATCTCATGTACAAAGTCCACATTTCTCCTGGATGAGAAGAGGATGGCTTTGACCATGTCTGAGTCGCTGAGTTCAGAGTGCACGCCCTCCTCCAGGCTGGATATACTGGAGGTGCTGGGCTCCTTCTCCGTCAGGGTGCTGGTGTTGCTGTGGCTCTGCTCTCCCGTGTCCGCCCGCGTGTCCGCCGTGTCCTGGGATGAAGCTGCTTTCTCAGAAGATCTTTATAAGGGAAAGCGGTCAGAAAGTGAGCTTATTTCTGCAATGATGGGCAACTGAATACCAAAAGACTTGCATTGAGCACTGCTTTTCAGTATGAAATACTTGGTAAATTTTTGACAGTTTAGGACTTACTCTTCCAGGTTCTTCTGGGTGAGGATATGTTTTTTCTGTTGCTCGTCATGCGGGACACCCTGGCTGGTCCTGAGGGTGTGGAAAATTCATCAATTTAGTTATACAGGTTCACTCAGATACAATCTCCTTATACTTAATGACAAAAGGGATATCATGTGAACATCACCCATTGGCCGGATTGTGGAAAAAAACTTTGGATTTTCCTAACCAGTAAAAAGACACTTTTGTCCACACGAATACCAGGAGTATCTAATTCATCACCACTTATGTGCCGATCTAGCTTGAATATACAGCCACATGACAATTATAGAAAGGAGATCTTCCATACCCAGTAGGAGACTGAGGTGGTTTCCTGAGCTCGTGTGTGAAGGCCACCACCCATCTGATGACTGACACCCGTGCAGACAGGTAGGGGTCACCTCCCCTGGCACTGTCTGTCCTGTCTCCTTGTCTGTGTGTTCTGGGCTGAGGAATAACTACAGAGAAAAGGACAGAAATCAACATGATGGACAGAAGGGAATGTTATCTTATGTAGCATGAAAACATGACTGGATTTTAAAGATTTTATAGTACATAGGCACCATACCAAGTACATGTGTATATACAGATTTTCTACAGAAGTGGGATGTTACCTATTACTTTCTGAGCAAAGTAATGGGAAGTTTCATACCAAAAATTCAGGCATAGGTTTCATGGTGTACCTATGTGTATGTGACAAATAAGCTAAACATGCCAGAGTCGTATACCTAGGTTTGGTTGATACAGGCTGGTTGTGCTAGACATGGAGGGGAAGATGTGAGTCAGGTAGTGCTGCTTGAAGTGTTGGAACAGGAAGTTGAAGCCTTTGGGCTGGAACTGGGCATCCTTCCACTCCAGTTTACGCACCTGCGTCAGTAGGAGGGAGTGTGTTAGGTGACAAGTTTACTGTTACACACTTGTCTCTTTTCACACCATGCTTTTGAGGCACTACAGTAGTAGCAATGAGCAATGGGAACTTGTTTTTTACCATATTAAAAAATTAATCATAAGTTCAGAGACCGGGAGGAAAGATGCTTTTTGCCGAGACACAATTAAAAATTATAAATCAAATCAGCATAGAAATGTATACAATTCATCAGTGGCCTACAAGCCAAAGCAGGCAATCATGTACTAGGTAAGCTAATAACATCAAATCATGCTGAAAAAGCATTGGATTCATTTTCTATTACAACAATGTTCTATTCCATGCAAGAACAATAGATAAGTAAGAATCGTCTTCATGCAAATTATGAGTAATTGTAACTGGAATGTCATGCAGGATCTCCAGTCACACCATGCAGTACGGCGGCTGCTTGAAGGGAGGTTGATTGGTTCCATTTTGAGATTGATTGTGTCATCTGTAGGCTACCGGTAATATAGGCTAGCACTTTGTATGGCAAGCACTTTCAAGGTAAACCTGATTAGGGACATCACGAAGTACTACACACTAAACAACGCACAGTGATATCAACATGTTAATGGGACAATTTTCATCATGAATATGAAGAAGAATTTTAAGAAGTGCATGCATTTCTTAAATATTAACATGAACGGGGCTAACATCTATGTAGATATTAGGGGTTTTGTGCATGACAAATAGAAATAAAAGAGATGGGACAAACCTCTGTAAAAACTGTGAGGTAGATTAAAACTTAGTAAGTACTTTACATGACTATACTCTTATCATTGGAAAGGGTTAGCTGGACAGTAGTGATAGAGGTTAATCATCTTGTGCCTGCCACACTATGCTACATATATCTCTGGGGCCAAAATACTCTGTAAATGCCGAACCTCCACCCTCAGACAGCTGAACATGCAGAATGAGCACACCTGTATTACCATAAACTCCAGCACTGCATCTAGGAAGAACTTGGTTTGATCGTCGGTCACCCTCTCTCCCGATTGAGGCGTGAGAACTGCACTGATTTCTGTCGGCACTACAGCTTTGGGATCAAAATCACATGTCAACTACCATCTTCTGGCTATTCTCTTAGTGATATACAATTCTGGTGTAATAATTCTGAGGGTAGGTCTGTGACTACATGTAATACTTACATAAAGATCTCTATAGAATAACTATAGATTTATGAGGGAATCAGAGGGATATATCAAATTTTGCATATAATCATTCCTGGAATTGCCATACTGAAAAAAACACATATTTTTCTTTAGAATCTTATCCCTACAAAAGAAACTTAGTGTTTGACATCAAAAGTGAAATTAGCTGTAACAGTTGTGGATGTAACAGGCATTACTGATGTATTGAGCAAACCAACAGAGCAGACACCATGCAGTATGAGCAGGCATTATAATACCATCAGATGCAGATCCATTATGAAAGGCCCCAGTGACCAGGCCTTCCAGTGTGTACATTCCTGAATCTGATGAAGGGCTGGGGAAGCCAGGGATGAGACAGGCAAAGATGAGAAGGCATTCTTCACTGGCATTCTCCTGCAGGGCCTGTAGCCACAGCATGTACAGCCTCACACCCTCCCGCCGCAACTGCAAACACAAGCAAGTTGTAATCATGTACATGTTTATACATATGTGGCATGATATATAAATGTTAATCTTTCTATCCTGGATTGCTAGTTGGTGTAATCTGAATCAATTTTATACAAAACATGGCCTTAAACATAGATTGAAAAGTTGCCTTATGTCATGGTTGCTTTTGACTCATATGTTTCAGCTAACATAAGCCATTCTTGTCAGTATATTATTGTAAGAAAAAAAAACTAAGTCTTCTATAACACTACAGTGTGAAGTATCATCAAAATGTATTTTGTAATGTGTCAGAATATTCATCTCGTTAGTCAAGGATGGATGTTATATTGTGAAAACATCTAATGGAAAAATTCCACATGATTGATTGAACTCATACATCATAACAGATTACCTTAAGTGAATTCCCTGGATGGAGCATTTTCTTCATCAGACGTCCTGTGAATAAATGTACGATGTAATTACATTTGGTCTGCCTGGATAAAAGCACCCCGTGTAGCTGTGTGCTATATGCTAGTTTATCTGTCTGGCCCCTCGGCCGACATCAGATACAGCTTGGTCTGACATCGAGGCTAGACCAGTGGTTTCTCTAGGTGGTGCCTGTTGATCTGAGCTGATGTTTTAACAACATAGATACAAGCAGGCCCACCATTACATACAGTACACATACTGTAACTGTTCCTTCTTCAGTTGTTAATGTGATAGACTGGTTTGTAATATCCCAAAATCTATCACATTTGGTCTGATTAGACTATCAAAAACCTTGCCATATGGACAATGCTATAAGGATTCAGGTGTGCACATTTAAATACTTGAGTATATATGATCAAGTGTCTTACAGTCACTCTTACCTATGCTGTGAAACTGCCATCTTTGGTGTATCAGATCTGGCAGCAATGTCAGAATTTTCTGTGGGAGAGAGACATCAAAATTTGCAGGGTACATTAAGGCTGTTCCTGTATTCATAAATCACCAGAAAAATTACCTTGTGGTTCTTAATACATGTAGTTAAAACTTATGACATCTTGCAGACTCTTAAGCATTATGTCACACTTAACATGTAAATCATAACAACTGCATCTAATGGGTGTACTATCAACCTTCTGTAGTCACAAAAAAAAAACTAATACAAAAGATACATTCAATTTACCCATCAGAACAAGGTAAAATTGATACCTCAAATACAAATAAGACAGCATCCAATTCCTCCCTCTGGGCTTTGTGGGCTAAGTAAACAACAGTTTGGGTTAGTTCAGGATGATTTTAAAGAAAGGTAAACCTGTAAATCGTAGTAAATGGCATGGATTCATAAAATCTACGAATGAAAATATGTGAAACGATATCCATCTATGACTATTACAGTTGCAATTTTTCCTCTTTCACCAGGTATAAATTATCTTACATAATGACAATTCTCTTAAGGTTGGAGTTGTACAATGTAAACCTGTCTGATGTTCCTCATTGCACCACAGTATATCAGGGCTGTTCAATGCAGGTGAGATTAGTCAGTAGAGGCAATTTGATGAGCAAACTGTTCCATGACATGAATGTCTGCATAGATCTAGTGATTTCAAACTGTGACGTTTTTTTGTCTCTAACTTGCAACCTACTGCATGGATAATGGTGACAGTTTGGTGATGTTGTGTTGCTCTAAACTAAGTAATAGCCATGGGTTACAAAAACATCCAGTATGACAACCCCCCACCCCACCCCCCACACACTGCTAAATTTCCACAAATTAGCCCTCAGGATCACATGTTTTGCATGTTGCTTCCAATCACATGCCTACATGTACAGTACTAATTGAGAGTGTCTCATTACTTTGTGGCTAATGTCATTTGGGTGAAAGGTGCTTAGCATCACTGAAAGGTGAGAGGTGAGCAAGAATGGAAGTAATCAAACCATCCTCAGCTAAAAGGATTGCTGGTGTAATATGTATAAATAAGTATGACCAGTGTTCTCGCCAGCCTTAAATTTTTACCCGTCATTTTAATTTTGCTTCGGGGAAGAACATATCGAGCGCCGAAGGCGCGAGGCGTCGCGCCGGAGGCGCGACCATTCTAGGGGGGTCCGGGGGTATTCTCCCCCGGAAAATTTTGAGATCTAGACCCTCTGAAACGCTATTTCCTGCATTTTGAGGGGCAAATTTTCTGGTAGAATAAGCTTAGTTTAATGACATCTCTTTCGGTGAAAAATTACACAAGGGTTTCAGGCTTGATTTTTTGTGGGAGGTATCGCGGAAATCTAGAAATATCGAATGTTCACAACTTTACACACAAGCTACACTTCTATGTTGTATACAATCGGCAAAGAAAATAAAATTTAGCACAACAAAACTTTATTACGTATCAGCTACGTCCTACAAAAAATACACACAGAATAAGTCGGCGCGGCAAAAATAAAACACAACTTTTCAACACTTGTTCCGTATGCGCCCTGTAATTATTGAACATAATGAGGAATTTGACACCCTACTTTGAGAAAGAACGCAATAAAGACGTCCATGTTTTTTGTCCCATGTTTTCCACGGTTAATTTCTCCGGAAACTGCACTGAATGTGTTCAAAAGTTGTCGATTCAAGCCTTCCAACAGCCGCTTCGTCGTGCGATCCTTGCGATTCCCGCCATTCCCCTAACATCTCGCGAATTCACGCTTAGTTGAAATCTCGCGAGTAGCGAGACTCGCATGTCATTGGTCGTTTTTTCTTGACGCGACGGAGAGGTGTGCTGTGATTGGTGGATTACAATCGCCTGTTTACCATTTCTTGCGGGAAGAAAGCTCAGCCGCCGCGGCTTGAAACTTTAATTCTGTTTACACAGATTACACAAAGCCTGATAGCTAAAGGAGTATTTCTGAATTTTAAGGCGTCTTTGATGACAATAACTGACGGTGAACCGAGAGGGACAAAACAGAAATAAACGGCAGCCTGATGCGACCGGCCAAAACTGTGGTGGGGAGGACGGCGCATGACGCCGAGTTTTCGGCGGCCACAAAATATTACTAGCAACCACCACGGCGCTCTGTGTGTTGCTGGGGTTGTCGCCAGCGGGCATTAGAAATGATCTATAGATTGCCATCGTCACGAACTTCCGCTGATCCTCTGGAGTTTTTGAACATTCTAAGCTCTGTCTAAATATCTTTACACACCGATTTTTGTCCATTAAAAATGACGGGTTGGGCAAAAATTTTGTCCGTCATGAGCAACAAAAACCCGTCAAATGACGGGAGGACGGGCGCTGGCGAGAACACTGAGTATGACTAAACCAATATGTAACCTGATAGGCAGTTCTGGCTTGAGCAAATGGTGACTTTGAAGCATATCGGTTTAGTAACAATACATGTACATGTTTATAAAAATTGAATTCAAATCGATGTAAGTTGTAACATATGCCATCACTCACACTTAATGATTTCAGGCCTCCTTGAGTCTCATCGATCATGACAGATTAACATCTAGTGAGGCGACATAGCTATTTTGTTCAACAATCAATTACACACTCACTGGCACTACTCACAAGATACTGTTAACATGTTGTGACCACTAAATCTACAGAGGATGCAATTCCACCCATGGTACAGATATGATGCTGACACGGAAACCAACCTTTCTGTCTGAGACTGGTCTCCACAAGTATGAAGTTGTCATAGAAGACCTGGTAGATGTGGGAGTAGTACAGATCAAAGAACTGCTTCACCTCATCCTGCTCTGTGTTCTCTGCAGAAGCCAATAACATGCATGATTAGAAATGACAAAATCATACATTGTACATGTATGTGTGTGTGGTCACAACAGTAAGCTAGACTGTATCAAGAACTGGTCATAGATTAACTATAGACATGCATGTTTGTCTGAGCGTGTTTTTATAGCACTTCACAATTTCATGACTCCTTTGCACCGCTTCATGCTGGAGCTACCTGTGACCCTGGGAGTCCCTGATTAACACCGTGTTTTGTACCCAACAGATGTGACGTGCCTGATCAGCTGGTACAAGCTTAAGTCAGTGGTTTGCAGTAGTGTGCCTCCTGGAAGATATGGTGGAAGGTCACAGGGCTCGAAATAGTGGGTGCATGTGCACCTGTGTGCACCCAAAATTGGAGCCGTGCGCCTAATTTTTGACTGTGGGCGCACCAGTGCACCGAGACATTTTTTTAGGCGATAGGATAAGGGTACTACTGTACACTAAGTATACAGAATATTCTTGAAATGTAAGTATCAGAAAAAGTAATACCACCTTTTGTTGTACTTTATAAATGATGTATCACTTTTTTTAAATTTTGAAGTTAGCTATAGAATTACAGATTGATGTTCTTAAGAGCGTTAAACTTTGTAATTATGTTTTGCTGACATTCAACTTTATTCTATGTGGTGCACCCAAAATTCTTTCTGTGCACCTAATTTTTCGGATTGGGTGCACCAGTGCACCTATTTCCAAAAATGACTTTTGAGCCCTGAAGGAAGAACCATACAAATGGCTGAAGTTGAGGTTTGGTTCATGACCAAAAGCTACAAAATGCACATGTACTATAATGATGTATGAGGTACACTGACAAGTGGACAGGCAGGGTAGGCCATGAATTACTGATCTTCCAGAATTTACCAAATTTCTGTTGCTACAGGTGAAGCCTTCAATAAAATAAGTGATACATACAAAAAGGAATATGGCTATGTACTATCGTATAAATGTCTGCAACTATAGCATCACTGATCAGAAATATGTTGTACATCAAACTCCAATTCGTGGAATTAACTGTAACAGTCATGATTCCGCTTTAGGCAACAAAGAAATGAGATATATGGGCAATTAACGCGCAACAAATCCATTCGTCCCTCTCATGGAGTTGCATGATTCTCACCTGTGCACTGCAAGGTTGATTATTGAATCAAAGGTCTGCCCCAATTGTTTACACTTTGGATAATTTATGATCACTTTTAAAAACCATTTCGATGATCAAGATACAGATCATTCTAACGGGTCATGACAACATCGGCGTGATGATAACCTTCACAACATCAACATGCAGGTCTGCCGAGTCATTTTATATCGGAGGGTTCAGGAAAACAAACACGGGGCTTGAGAAGCCAAGGCAAAGGGGGTGGAACTCAGATTTTTCATCCTCTGGGACTCACCTAACACAGTACGCAAGTGCTTCAGCCTCGTGACACTGTCTTTCTTCGGGTCCAGAACTTTCTGTGTTGACTTCTTGACATCTCCATGTGCTTTCTTAAACATCGCCTCTGTAAAGTGAGGGAGCTAGGAGGAATAAGAGAGATATTTTCTACTCTGGAGGACCGTGTCTTCCACGGACCTTCTTGTTTGCCATTCTGTACTGCTCTGTTGACCAAAATGGTTGACAAACTCTCGAGGTTTCTCGCGAGACCTAAATAAAAACATTAGAATTTTCAACTTTGACCTTATAAGTTTAGAAGGCATCAGCACACACCAACTTCCCCTCATTATATCGTACAGGATATCTATTCAGACTAATGAACATCAATGGAAAACGATATCATTCTTTTTTATTCAGAATGGTATTTTTTGCTTATCTTGTTGATTCAGTACGATAACTTGCAGCTTGCTGAGAATCATATTTCAAGCAAGTGAACGTTTTGTTGCCTCCAAAGTCGCGTGATCTGAGTCACACCGGAAGTGAAGACAGAAGTTGCATGTTCTGTTCTCGCTTGGCAAAGGAAGTGTGTTTGTCTGAACGAATAGAGCACTTTGAAACTTAACTTCCTGTGCTGTGAGGTGAAATCACAAGAAAATACCATGCTCGTCAGGACGGTGTTTATTATCGCATTTGTTGCATCTGCGGTGCTCGCGGAGCCCGTCAAATACCTGGATTGTGGTGAGAAGCTACCTTAGGATACACTAGGACGACTCGGTGTAGAACTGAAGGCTAGAAGTTTGTTGCGCACCAAACAGTTCATGGGCCTGGAGGGGGGCTATGGTTACTACAATTTTAAAAACAGACTTATCTGCTGAACAGTTTGTGCATGATCTTGACTGGGTCCAGGAAAATTTATTTCAGATTTGCTTTGCTTTGCTATCAAAAAAGGAGTTTTGTCTATCAAGTTGTGTAACGTTATACATTTGTATTTTATTTCTGCAGGATCAAAAGTAGGACAGATCGTGTCCGTTGATGTGACTCCCTGTCCAAAAGAGCCATGTGATCTGATCAAAGGTGGAAACACCACCATTGCAGTCAAGTTTACCTCAAGTAAGCCTTATTTTTCTTACATATGAGACATTGAAACATGTTATCTAGTCTATGACCTATGGTCACACACAAGATGACAGAATTAAACCAGTGTCAGTGTGTGTGACCGTGGACCACCATGGACAAATTTAGACTAGATAACATGATCATACTGTTGTAACAGTGAGTGGTAATGCCTTTTAGTGTAGATTTATGTAACCGTCCTTATTTTTTTTTCATGTGTTAAGCCATCACAATAAGTGCATACTTTCTCCCCTACATTAGAGGAAGTAGTGAACAATGCCACCGCTGTTGTCCATGGAATCCTGGCAGGAGTTCCTATTCCCTTTCCACTCAGCAACGCTGACGGCTGTAAGGACTCAGGGCTGGAGTGTCCTCTCAAGTCATCCACAACATACATGTACACGACCATACTGCCTGTGAAATCAGTCTACCCTCAGGTATGAACCATTGTCTTGTGTCTCAAGTGAAAAATTGCTTGAATTTATCAACTGACTCACTGATGAAAAAAACCCACTGCTGACAGTCATAATCTTTGCCTAGTTGTATAGTACTACATGTAGCAACAATTGTAGCAGCTGAAATTGTATACCAGTGATTAACAATAAAGAAATTGTCTGATACCCTCCTCCATCTTTTCCAGCTCAAACTGGTGGTGAAGTGGGAGCTAAAGGATGAGAAGAAGGATGACATCTTCTGCTTTGAGGTCCCTGTCCAGATTGTCAAGAAGTAAAAAGAAAGCAGAATGACTTCTACAAAGGAGACTGATAGCATGCAGCATTGTTTGAGCTTAATTTTCAGTATGGCTCAGTGATATTTGTGCTCTTTGGTATATAGTTTTTGAAGCACATACATGTTACAAACACAATTATTTTCATCTGCAATACTGGTTGGATATTTAAAATTATCATATGAATAGTTGGAAATATATCTGAGACTAGATATTTAAAATTATCATATGAATAGTTGGAAATATATCTGAGACTTATTAAGTTACTATTTTGTGTCAAAATTTACTAGAATGTTTTGTTTGCATTCCTTTTCAGTGGAGCTGTCAAAAAATGTATTATTTGATATTAGATGTTTATTTGGAGCTTACCATTCTTTATTTTTGACGTGTTCATTGTGTTTATTGTCTATGTGTGCTATTTTTGTCAGGAGCTGGCTATTGGTGTTTTTTACAACACATTCAACAACTTTTGATCCTCCTTGGCTTTTGATACAACTGTATAAAGTGCCTATTACAAAAATGACATTTACATATAAATAGAATAGTACATTGTGGGGCCAATGTATGTATGCCAATAATTGCTTTTTCAACTTCACTTGCAAGCTTCATCTGTGTATTCAGTGCCATAATTGTACTAGCTTCTATTGGGCCAATTTCTGTGAAAACATAATCCATTCAGGACAATATTCTTCATCTTCACCAAGATGTGTAATGTTTCTCAGTTTCGAAAGAACGACAGGACCTCAGATTTAAACTGCAATATGCAAAGCATACCAGTATTACTGTGTGGTCCCTGTACATTCTAGTGCAAATATTAGATGTTTGTCCCATGACAACTGAGTTCCTGTTCCTGTATTTCACTTTTCAACATTAAACCACATTAAACAGGGCCCAAAGGCTACTTACGGTTTAACAACACAAATATTTCAACTTGAGTCTTTCTCCCTCAATTAATAAAGAATGTAATCCACAGCAAACCTTTGACCACAAGTTGGCCTCCTGATTGTTCTAGAAGTTTAACTCCATTGTAAGCCATGTGAATGCTTTGAATCCCCATCACCAAGACTGATGATGTAGTAATAATGCCATGTATGTGTTCTGGACTTCCACAGTTGATTATTTAGACCATTGCTGAATACTTGTATAGAATCTGTATCAATCTACATCTAAACAGAACCATGATGAATTTATTAAGTGTTTTTTCTTCCTTGTCGAAGAACTTACACAATTCTAATAATACTTGTACATGTATTTCAATTAACATGCTCAGCATACGATGTATGTTTCTGCTAATGTGAATAGAATAATCAAGTTAATGTTATTGGCCAATAGGAGAAGCTTTCAGTGAATTTAACTATCATTATACATGCTAAGTGTACAAGCCATAGATGCATCATGTGAATTGTACATGATTGACAAAGTACTGAATTTTGATTGAAGATATTGTTTATCTCAAATGCAATATAGGTATTTAGGATCAAACGTTTAATTCTATTGAAAATATTGCCTAGTCA
Organism: Branchiostoma lanceolatum; assembly: GCF_035083965.1. Lineage (NCBI taxonomy): Eukaryota > Metazoa > Chordata > Leptocardii > Amphioxiformes > Branchiostomatidae > Branchiostoma > Branchiostoma lanceolatum. The sequence continues at coordinate 20,664,583 of NC_089725.1, read as the reverse complement.
TTAGTTCTAAAACGTTTCATAAGTCATAATTCTAAAGTGCTTTTCTTCAGAGTTTTTGACTGTTAAGAATTGCAGTGAATGTCCCATCTCTTTGCTCTACATTGCATGTAGATCACAAATGTTTGCAACCTTTTGAAATAAATCACTAAACCAACTGTTGTGTGAAGTTTCTTGAGACAGACATGTCATGAGTAGAGCACACTGTCTAACAAAGTTTATCTATCAGTAGCATTCAGAAATGAAAATGGCACTTAAAAAAGTGAAATGTCAAAAAGAGGAACCTGTAGTGAGAAGCATTGTTCTTTGTACATGAGATGTCACTCTTATCATATGATTGTCCTACTTCTTAATCTTTGTCACATTATCAGTCAGTCCACAGTCCCGTGTTGCACAAGGACCAGTGCAAACACGCTGTTCAGTGTCCATGCAAGAAACGTCGGCAAGCCTATGTGTACATACTAGTATGTTCTGACAGGACCTCCGTGACGTGTTAGGCGTGGGGATGGGCACAAAGTCCACACATACGTCACAATGAGGTGATCAGTGGGCGTGCCCCCACCAGGCCCGGCACGTGCAAAAGAAAACGGCGTCTTGGTCAGCCTCACACACCTGTCTACGATAGAAATATAAAAACGTTCATTTTCGAAGAGCAGATGTCCAATTTTCCATGTTTGATAAGGATGATACATTGTATTTCTCTTCCACTGTTCCTCCTTCCAATTGCGCAGGTTAAGAATTAAGGGCGCAAACATATTTCCTCCATACATACCAATGTGAGCACGAAGGGGAACGTTAACCAGTACATTGAATCAAGATGCCATCATGATGACTTGTACAAAGGTCGTGACAGGACAGAGTGGTCATAGTTCGGAACTCACAGTGACAGCGTTAGGGACATCATGACTCTCAAACACATTTTGTTCCTCGCATTTTGTGTGGGAATCTCCGTCATCTTAGGCAGCCCCGTACCAGTCTACAAGGACTGTGGTGAGTCATTTGAAATCCATTATTGTTCAGGCGTGAGTAGGGAAATTTCAATTAGGAAAATGCGTTTGTTACCTTTTGAATGATTTTAGGTTGTGCAAAGGTCATCTATTGTTTCTAAGCCGTCACTTCAGGATGGATACTCAACTCAGAACCCCCCCCCCCGTTCTAACAATTTTAGCTGCTACTTAGAAAAATCACTGAGGTAATGTTACATGTCACGTGTTGCAAACAACCTGTTGTCTCCTGAGCATAACGTTACACCAATGGGCTTAAAAGACACTGCGGTAACTAAGTATACCGATAAAGTGGCTGAAAAAACTGTTGTTTGATTCCGATGATCGGCACAAAATAGTCATGAAGCCACGTCTTACGTAAATCTGTACGCGTTATCTCTACAGGATCCAAAGGGGCAAAAATCAACTCTATCGATATCACACCATGTGCGACTGAACCATGCCAGTTGGTGAAAGGACGCAACGTCTCTGTGATTCTCGGGTTCACCACGAGTCAGTATTTTTATGTTTTGTTGAATGTTCGCATTAACTTCTTAGTCGCAGTTGTGTAAATAAATGCCTTTCTTTAATGGGACTGTTTAATGCAATTTTCGTATTACTACCAGTAGTCAATCTCAGCCGTAGATCGATCTCCGAGTTTGGCTGGCTGGTATGAGACTCGAATGCAAAGTTATCTTATGTTCAGTCATTCTACATATGCGTATGGGAATACCTGTCGGCTTGACTAGCCTCCTGTGCAGGCCTCCTATAACGCGCGACATATATATATGGGGGGGGGGGGAGCTCTTATGCCGGCAAGGGAGTTGTGCAGCAGAGGGAGTTGTATAGCCGAGGGGTCCGCGCGGACCCCTCGGCTATACAGCTCCCAGCTCCCCCCCCCCCCATATATATATGTCGCGCGTTATAGGAGGCCTGCACAGGAGGCTAGGCTTGACCACAATCCCTGCGTATTGAACAACTCCGGAGCTGCTTGCCGGTTGTTCTAATAGTAATAGAGACTTTCGTCACTGAGCTTTCGTGCAAACGTCTGACGAGCAGTTTATTGAGTTTTCCTTTTCATGCAAGTTTACGGTACAAAGGCTACGTCACCGTCTGGCACACGCAAATGATATCATGACGGTTCCCAACTGTCGGATACTTGATGCATATCCTCATGAGTGTAAAAGTAATGATTCCTGTGCATTATTCCGTGTTTCAGACAAGCAGATAACGAAGGTTAGTGCGGATGTGCACGCCATCCTAGCAGGCATCAGAGTCCCGTACCCTCTCCAGAACCCGGATGGATGTAAGGATTCAGGGCTGACATGTCCCATAGCTGGAGGCGGAACTTTCAACTACACATCCTCCCTCTTGGTGGCAAAGACCTACCCGTCGGTGAGACATTACAATCAGATTCTGCTTTAAATAATTTAAGCTTGGCAGTATAAGCGCAAGTCCAGATAAACTGTCTAATGAAATCATTAATTGGACGCAAACTAAAACAAAAAATGACCTGCAGCTGCTTGTTGCAATTTGATATCATAAAATGTGAGACTTGACTTCTAACATAACTGCCGTCCCTCCCGCTATTTTCCAGATCAAGTTGGTTGTAGAGTGGGAAATAAAGGATCAGGACGGAGATGTCATCTGGTGCTTCCAGGTCCCCGCTCAAGTTGGAGGCTAGCCTAAGTTGTCACGTCACAATCTGTGGGGGACACTAGTACTGTGAATAGAATCATCTGCAAAATAAAGAATGTTCCTCTTGTCTATCTCTCGCAGTGTGTGATATGGGCATATTTGAGGGTATGTATTTCGAGTGTAACCTTCAGTTAGATGATTCTCTCTACAGAGCTCATTTCGTCATCATCTATCTATATGAATGAACTGTGTCTACTTTCGATTATCTTTCTTTTGGGATTCTTCTGTACTGAACGTGACTTGGCCGTAGTGCCACATCCAATAAAGGTGTTGAAAGTAAGCACGCAAATGGCTAATCTTCTTGTGACCGGTCCTATCATTTTTCGTTCCCGCGAAACAGCCCCGCCGGGCCTCAGTTTGGAAATGTGACCATAGCCCATATGTGGCAGAAATACTACGCATCACGCCGCACAGGTGATTTACAAGCTTTTGATACCAGCAAAGTTGCCTTTCCGATTACATTTCTGCTAACACAACTTAGTGTGCCAACTAGAAAGGCAACATTTTCAGGAAAATGCAGGATATTCCCCTTCCATAACCTACACCTGAAATATGACATCCTTAGCATTGACTGTAATGGTATTATGAAGTTTCTGCATATATTATGCGTACGAGGTCTGCAATAGCATAATTTATGGTCAGTTGTATTCACCTTTCCTAAAGGTACGTACATCTCAAATATGACATCCGTAGCTTTTATGGCAAGGGATATGCATAAATTATGCATAAGGCCCTCATTATCATAATTTATGGCCAGGGTTTCTGACCTTTCCTAAATGTTACTACATCTCAAATATGACATCCGTAGCCTTGACAGCAAAGACAAGTACATGCCTAAATTATGCAAATAAGGTCAGCATTAGCATGATTTATGGCCAGGTGTGTTCACTTTTTCTAAAGGTACCTACATCTCAAATATGACATCCGTAGCTTCAATGGTGAGGAAAGTACAAGTTTATGCATACATTATGCAAATGGCGCCCTTATTAGCATAATCAATGGTCAGGTGTATTCACCTTTCCTAATGGTACCTACATCTCAAATATGACATCCGTAGCCTTTACGGTAAGGGAAATACAAGTTAATGCCTAAGATATGCAAATGAGGTCCGCATTAGCATAATTTATAGACAGGTGTGCTCACCTTTCGTAAAGGTACCTACATCTGAAATACGACATGCGTAGCCTTCGCGGTAAGGGATATGTATAAATTATGCAAATGAGGCCCTCATTAGCATAATTTATGGCCAGGTGTTTTCGCCTTTCCTAAAGGTACCTACATCTCAAATATGACATCCGTAGCTTTCATGGTATGGGGAATACAAGTTTATGTGTAAATTATGCAAATGAGGTCCTCATTAGCATAATTTATGGCCAGATGTATTCACCTTTCCTAAAGGTACCTACAACTCAAATCTGACATCCGTAGCTTTCATGGTAAGGGAAATACGAGTTAATGCCTAAATTATGCAAATGAGGTTCGCATTAGCATAATTTATGGCCAGGTGTGCTCGCCTTTCCTACAGGTACCCACAACTCAAATGTGACATCCGTAGCTTTTACGGTAAGGAAAATACAAGTTTATGCATAAATTATGCACATAAGGTCCTCATTAGCATAATTTATGGCCAGGTGTGTTCACCTTTCCTAAAGGTACCCACAACTCAAATGTGACATCCGTAGCTTTTACGGCAAGGGAAATACAAGTTTATGCATAAATTATGCAAATGAGGTCCTCATTAGCATAATTTATGGCCAGGTGTGCTCACCTTTCCTAAAGGTACCCACAACTCAAATGTGACATCCGTAGCTTTTACGGCAACGGAAATACAAGTTTATGCATTAATTATGCAAATGAGGTCCTCATTAGCATAATTTATTGTCAGGTGCATTCACCTTTCCTAAACGTACCTACATCTCAAAAATGACATCCGCAGCTTTTACGGTAAGGGAAATAGAAGTTTATGCAAATTAGGTCCTCATTAGCATAATTTATTGTCAGGTGTATACACCTTTCCTATAGGTACCTACATCTCAAATATAACATCCGTACCATGTTACGTATAGTACATATAACTTTCTGCAACATCATTAGTAGAGCTACCACCGCACATCTACTTGGTTTTTGGCAGAAGAAGAAGAAGAAGAAGAAGAAGAAGAAGAAGAAGAAGAACAGGCAAGCAAAAACAGTATATCCCCCTTCCCACTGGAAGGGGAATATAATAAGTCAGCTGTCTCCCAGCACACAACTTCATCCGTAGTAATAACTTACGTCAGTGTACGGCAGAGGCGCATTTTGTACGGGGAGCAGTGCAAACACCTTGTTGATTAGCGATCCCTGTCTCATTCCCAGGTAAAACAAAGATAGGAAATGTATGCACACTGTGCCGACCACAGGCACCAAAACCTAGATAGTAAAGATGCACTGAGTCCGTCGGTGACATATTCAGGAGATCGCGATCCGTGGACAAAGGGGTGTTGTCTCCTGGTGACACAAATGTAAAACGTTACAGTCAAAGGACGAGCTAGACACTTGCGTGAATGTAGTGGCACTGCACTGGCACAACACCAACACAAAATCTATTCACAAAGTAAATCATAAAATCATGTGTATATATAACGTTATATATATTAAAGTTTTGGCGACGATCCAAATTTATAGCTGGATGATAGATGATCTGATATGATGATAAATGAATATCCAGTCATAAGTATTGTAACTTCATGTATTCAGTTCTTTTACGGTAGACCTTTCCCCCCAAGAATCACACCCCCTTGGGAAATGGTATCCTCCCATACAGGTGCAGGTCAGGGGTCATCTCTTAAGGCGGAAACCTTGGGTCTGCCAAACCAACTGTTACGTTTCAGTATAAGTATGATGTGACGTGTTTTCCGGATCAGCAGTCAAGGCGTTGTCTGTGCCGACATAGATACTAGTCCTGCAGTCTGTCGATATCCAGCAGTCAACATGGGCTGGCCAGACTGGGAGAATTCCACGCAGGTTTGTGCATTTTCAAGTTGAAGTTTCTTAATCTAAGGAGAAAATCATTCTGACGGTCAGACCTTTCCAATATGACAAACGGTTGACGTCCTTGGGCAGAGGCAGTCCACCAAATGACATATAACGTTACATGTACTAAATACTTTTCTGCAGGTAACTGCTTGTGTAGCAGCAGGTTGTGGGGTGGTTATGGCAGGCCTTCTGACCTTAAGACAGCTGAGGAAGTGGAGGAAAAAGGGGAAGAAGGCGGAATACAAGAAGGACGTCGTGTACCTGTATGGCTTCAATCGTATGAAGTTCCTACCCAGCCTCAGCGGACCATGTCTGAAGGTGGAGACATGGCTGAGAATGGCTGGGGTCAAATATGAGGTCAGAAACATCTACCAAAGCAAAGTGAACCTGCTTAATTGTTTAGAAATTGTCAGTGGTCTAAATGCAAACTCTCCATATGTACCTTGCACACTAGCCGCGGCGACTGTTGGAGCGCTTCTCTTGCTTGCAGTCTTATACATTAACCCTATGTTGATAGGGCTAATGTACATTGTATAAGACTGCAAGCAAGAGAAGCCCTCCAACAGTCGCCGCGGCTACTTGCACTCGTGATACTCAGTAAGCCAAAAAGCAGACATGACAAACATTTTGTTTCACTGGAGGAGTTATTTGCTAGCTTTATAATATATAGTAACAGACAGTATGGAAACTTCAGCCTTTCAGATCACAGTAATGTTAACTTCATCAATGATAAATGGCATTGATATCTATATATTTTACTCCCCTAGTTTGTTGATGCCTCAAAGAGTGGTAAGAGGTCCAAATATGGCCAGCTGCCCTTTGTGGAGCTGAATGGCACAGAGATCGCAGACTCCAACTTCATCATCCAGCGGCTGGCCAGGCAGTTCAACGCAGATATGGACGCTGACCTTTCACCTGAGCAGCAGGCTGTCGCACTGTCCGTCACCCGTATGGTGGAGGAGCACACCAAGTGGTCAGGACCTACATGCATTATTGCATGCTAAATGTTCACTTTGAATTTGTACTCATTATTTGTGTCCAGTGATTGCATGTTTCATAATCAGGCCAGGCATACAACTTCTCCTAGTATTTCCTGTTAGTTTGACTTAAAACCTTAATTTGAGTTTTGTTTCATTATTTTTAGCTACCACAGTAATGGTGTAACATTAGATTGACTAAATCACACTCCTAGCAGCCGGCCAGACCGTTACTGGTCCCCTAGAGGGAGGGGTCAATGAATCCTTGCCAGCGAGAGATTGTGTAAACACAGGCTACATGTAGGTGTAACTTATAAAGATAGAAGTTTGTCAAGTCTGGCAGCTTAAAAGATTTCTAGTCAGTGGTCACGCCAAAGTCTTCATAGGTAAATTCAGTGTGTACATTTTGTTCACTGAATGGCAATTCCCTTTGAGTCATAATTTTCCTACAGTTAGTGGATGATTTTGAGGCTAAAACACTGAGCAGCATGAGTTGTAGTATAATTTTTGTCTGTCCAACAAAACGTCAAAGTGTTTGCTAATCCAGGTGAAACTTTCCCTTCAGGACCTTGTATCAGTACTATTTCGTGGACCGCCTGGACCTGTTTACCCATGTGGTGGGGTTACCTGGACCCAGGTTCATCCACTGGCTCATACGCAACAGGGTCTCAAAGATGGTCAGTGTTTTTTTTTTCCTTTGTAAACAGAGTAACATTTGATAATCAACTATTATTACATTCTGTTGCTTGATTCTTTAAAAAGAGTGACAGATCTTCAAAGAGATAGATTCATCATAACATTGACAAGCTAATGTGATCTTAGCGTACACGTTAGTAACTGATCTAGACTAGGCATTCCCAAACTAACATGATGTTGTTTTAGATCTAGATAAATATACTAGTAACTATATTGCTAAGTTGACAGTCATTCCAGCAAAATTAGACAAGCCAGTTGTTTCTTCTGTGACTCATAGTGGAATGAAATATTTCCATTTTGTGTGTTGTGCTCAGTGGCTTAAAGAATGTCTGCTGTTCTATGTGCAGATGCAGACCAAGTTGTATCACCAGGGTGTGGGCAGGCACAGCAACACAGAAGTGTACCAGTTGGGGAATGCTGATATCAGGGCACTCTCTGCACTGCTGGGAGACAAACCGTTCTTCATGGGGAGCAAGCCTACCACCGTGAGGGGCTCAATATTGAGCAGCAACTCCTAGCAAGACAAAATAGTGTTGTTCCTGAAACAGATGTGTCTGTTTGGGAAATCAAATATCATGATCAGTGGTTTTAGCCAAAAGAAGAAGTCTGGTCTTTGCTTGTTGTTCCTTTAAATGCTCAAGACACCTTGATGATCCAGAATAAGTCATTCTAAAATAATATGATAATCTCTTTTGCTGGACACTCTAGAATGTTCAACTTGCCTCTCTTTCCACCCAGGTTGATTGTACAGTGTTTGGACAGCTGGCGATGGTGGTCTACATGAAGCTTCCCTCACCACACAGACAGGTCATCATCAGCTCCTGCAGCAACCTGCTGGACTACTGCGACCGGATGAAGGACCAGTTCTACCCAGACTGGGAACTGCTGTGTGCTGAAGGGCACTGAGGATTAGTGTTGACTCCTCTGTTTGTATGTTTACAGTGAGAAGGCTAGACAGCAATGCCAGTAGTGGTGTTTCTTCACATGCGAAGATCAGTGGGAAGGTTGTTGTTGTCAGTAGGCTTTCACATTATGTTGCAGTCAAATCTTCAACCTGTTGATGTTCAGCTGAAGGAAACTACCAATAAGGATTGCAGTGTTGTGGAAATGCTGACCTCTCTCCTTTAGCTAAATCATACATATTAAATGTTAACTTAAGGGCAGCAAAGATACAGAAATTTCTGTGCTGTACTATAGCTAGCAAAAATTTAACAGTGATGCATGTAGAGGGCTGACCTGTACTGATATTCTGCTGAAACATCATGTCCAACAATATTGTGTTGTAATGATTAAAGTGTGCCGTTTTAGAGAGACTGTGTGTGTGTGGTCACGGTATACTCGAGATCTTGCTATACTTGTAACATTCCTATGCACATGAAAACATCTAATGGAGTTTTACCCTTTTGTTGTGCTTAAGTATCAAAGACAAGAGACATAATCTAGTTGGGTGGTAAATATCATGTACTTGCAGCTTTCACTTACAGAGAAGTACAAATGGGTGCAAAACCCAAGGCATGTACTGATGATACCTCATGATATTTGGCACTATACACACCCTGCATCAAAATATACAAATACTACATGCCTGTACATAAAATACAGCTCAGGAAAGAGCAGAACACTAGAAAAACCATGACATTCACAGGAAATATTCAATTCAGTATTAAACATGCCCAATGATATACAAAAATGTACACAGCCTACAATAGTGACCTTAATTTGTGAGGACCCAGCCGAGAGCAGATTATTCAGCACAGGATTTCTTTGAAATCTAGAGAAGAAATAGCAAAGCGACTCTTATCCAGTCCATTGCTATTGCTTAGATATTATTGTACACATGCAATCTATCTAACTTAGCTCCAAGAAAGTTATGAAATTAACTGATATGCTATGGCAAGCTTAAAGTTAAGTAATGTGACAATCTGAAAGTATGTTACCAATAAGGTTTGAGTTCATGAACAGCTAGCTATCTGTAGCTCAAGGTGGGGTATCTTGGTAAATGCACAAAAATAATACTGTGAAAACGCAGAAAAAATGTGAATTGTAATGTAAGGAAAAGTCATCACAATTACATACATTTATATCTGATACATTTATGACTGATCATGTGGTGTATCAGTGGCAACATCATCTTATTATTAGATTCAACCTTCCCACTGTAAAATTATACGACACAATATCTATCCTATGTTTATATGGTTGAACATATAGTGTGTGTACATAATTACACTGTTTCTTTCATCCATTACTTAAACTCATTCTGTACAGATATTGCAGCTTAACTTACCAACATATTTTGCACTTTTCTTGAAATATCACCATCATTACCTAAAACTGAAGATGTACAAAACTGTCCTAATAGCTACTGCCAGTATAGACAAATCACTACCTTTTCCAATGCCTCCTACAGCCTACAAAGAAAAACATTCATCAACTTGGAAAAGGAGGACTTTTGAACTGACCTGTACCTGCCTTAAAGGTGTTTGGCCTGAGAAGATACAACAAAGATTAGAGATTTAAAAAATTACCTGGCCATATTCACTGAAATATATCTATTCTTTCCATTTTTACTGAATGAAATAAGTGAATAAATAGTTGAGCTTGACAAGTAAGGCAACTCCACATTTTAGTTCATATGTACATGGCTCTTTTCCTATCCTTTAAAAAGGAAAACAAATCATGAACTTAGTCATGAACAACAAAAGCACAATGAACACAAACTTTTCAATCGATGATTAACATTATACTTCCTTACCTAAAACTGTAAGTACCATTTTTCTTCTGCTGCCATTCCCTATCCCATAAAATATCTGTAGATATGTTTCTGGACAAATGACAAATGCACTCTAAATTCGTCTTCATCAATACAATGTCTGTGAAACTACAAAAAAGTTGCACAAGAAAAGTGTGTGAGACATGACAGGTGATGATGAGTCAGTGTGAGGGTTATAAGAATTCCTGGACCAGCATCATGGTGATGTTTGTTTTTACAGTCTTTTCCAGGGCACAGCCTGTTCATATCTACATTACCTATCTATCTGTAAACATCCCCTATGCTAAGGTTCTGTCTCGTCTTCTTCCCCTGGCTGTGATGATAACCTTTCAATTCTCCGTCTCCGAATTTCGTTCGCGTCTGTTTCAGGTGGCACCTCTGTGTCCTCCGGGATAAGTGTTTCTGTTGGAGGGGTGAATCCCACCGCACCTTCCAGCTCACTCAGATCTAGGTAAAGTTAAGTTTGACACACATGGTTAAAGATTTAAGAAAATTACATTTTGCTAACGCTCTAAGGTTTTCACACAAATACTGCTAAATTGAATGCAACTGCAAGCATATGATGGGCAATAAAAACTTTTCTGTCAATCGATAGAAAATTGTCTTGTAGACTAAATTTCATTTCCACAAGGCTAGAGTAAAACAAATGGGTCAAATGCTGAAAGATAAAATGTACTAGAAGTTACTGAGACATAAACATACCTCCTGACTCTTCCTGACTCGCTTCACTTTCCTCTGTTGTGGGTTTCTGATCTGGGCTGCTAGGGGTCTCTTCTCGTGGTGACATCTTACTGGAGACCACACTGGTGACCTCTGTAGTGTCTGCAGGCTGGGTGGTGGTGGCTGTTGGCACGGGGGTGGAACCTTGGCCTGCAGTGGTGGCAGCTACTGGAGTTCTACGGAGAACGGGAAGGAAATGGTTTACAGGAGAATACATCACATCTAGCACTGTTGTAGCAAAAGCAGGATTCTATAACACATTTGGTCTGGCGATGACAATGAATTTGAAACTATTCTTTCCTCTGTGAACAGCCTTAGACTTGGAACAACTGTTAGACTCAATAACTTGACATTGACTTCTGTCAAAGTAAGTGCGGTACTAACCCCAGTGTGGCCATGAGGGAGGTGTACTGTTGCATCTGCACCATGGCAGCATCCAGAAGCGTCTGTATGCTGCGCAGACACTCCACCCGAGCCACCAGGTGCTGCCTCTCCTGGCCCTCCATGGCCCGCAGCTCCTCCTCAGTCATACCCGAGTAGTTAGGGGAAGGCATGGGCGGTGGGACTGCAACAGAGACGGGATTGGTATGTACGAAACTAAGATTCAGGGACTTATTAAGGCTAACTCAATCCTAAAACAGTGCAAACTGATGAAAACATAATACAGGATATGGAAGATGTTCTTCTTTAGATTCTGGCGTTTCTTATTAAAGAAGGCATTACAGGTTGAAGTGTTTTCCTTACCAAATGGCGGTGGCACAAAGAACCCTGGTGGCATCATGAACGGTGGAGGCAGTCCACCCATTGGTGCACCATGTGGAGGGGGAGGGGGAAACGGTGGTAGTCCTGCTACTGTAGGGAGGGGGCTGCCTGGTGGAACTGTTGTCATGGCAGGTGCTGTGGAGCCAGGTGCTGCAGCTGTAGCAGAGATCAATACTGGATAAAGACGCTAACTAGCAAACTGATACACTCACAGAATGAAGAATGTACATACATTTTGGCTTTTTTGAGTTTGAATCTATTCGTATCCACAAGTAGCTTAACAATATATGTACAAGTACATTGCAGCTACTCTTCCTGTGGTCCATCAACAAACATAACTGGACAAAAATACAAGACACACAGGAACAAATACAAGACACACAGGAACAAAACATACACAGAATATAGGCTGATACTCATTGTCAAACCTTTGATGGATCTTCACACATAAAAAAATATGTTTTCAATTATTGGGAAGAAACAAAGGCACATTCGTGAAGCTTTGTGAAAGCTCCAATCCTAATTCATGATTTGTCCAGGTGTGAAGGACATATATACCCTGTAGCTCTTGTGACATTTAGCCCGGTACTAGCCTAGCATTATCAATAGCATACCAGGTTGTGTAGCAGCAGTGGTTGAGGCAGCAGCCTGGGATGTTCCAGCAGGAGGTGGGGTCTGGGGAGGGACCTGGGGCACCTGGCCTGGGTGCACGTGGGGAGGTGGCCACATTGGGAACCCAGGAAATACAGGGGGAACTGCAAAGGGCAAAGAATGAGAAACATTACATGCTTGAAATAGCTATCCATTTCTGTAAAACCATAAAAAGTTCACAGTGTGAACGCCATTCATCTTAAGGTTAGTGAAGTTTACGGAACACGGGAAAATAGGCAAGGGAAAGAGACAAAGAATAACTGTCGGCTTAAAATCAGTATTATGCTAAATTATGATCTTCACAGTAGACATTAATCTTGAACTGTCTGTGTAAAATCATTATCAAATTATCTTCTTTACAGTTGAAATCAATCTAACAGTTTTGCTTTGGTGTGTAATACGTTAGCAGAGCAAAACTATAATGGCCCTTAGGCTTCATGATTGAAATAGCCACTGACTCTGCTGCGGTGGTTGTGGGGCAGGTGGTGGCTGTGGCGTGGCGTTCTGCTGGGGTGGGGGTGCCCTCAGCACGTCCATCCGGCAGGTGGGACAGGTCTGCTGGCGCTGGAACCAGGAGCGCAGACACGACGTGTGGAAGATGTGGTTACAGGGCAGCTTCTTACTGGCCGTCACCATCTCCTCACGGCAGATGATACACACATTGTCAGCCTGGGCAAGCTCCTCTGGGGTGGCATCAGGGTATCTGGGGAAGGGAGGGAAAGAGACAGGGCATTGTTAAAAAGGCACATGTTAAAATTAACACATGTACATGTACTCTAACTGACAAGGAAAAATGTGAAAAGTCAGAATTTATATCTTAAAAACTCTTACTACTTGAATACTGTTCATCATACTACTTACAGGGTGTTCATGTTCCTGATGGCTCGTCTGGACATGATGACATCATTTACTGCCTTCTTGAAAGCTCTGTAAAAAACCAACAGTTTGCGGTGAGTATCAACTCTAATACATGTATGTGATTTTCCTATTATAAGCTCTGTCAGCTATGATTTTACAAAAGCAAACTTATTCAACACTTGTCAAATTCATTGTACTTTTTTTTCTAAAAACACATAGAGATGTGCAATTTCACTACTTTTGTATCTCTCATGGAGCGAACATTGTAAGGGGGCAATGTCTACTACACATTATCTACAAAAACATCAAGAAGTGACTTACCTGACAGTAAGGTACATGGGTCTGATGGCAAACAGTGGGAAGGTGTGCACCTTGATCATGATGATCATGAAGGCCATATACAGCAGCACCTTCACAAACCCTGTCAGTACAAGACACAATACATTGTGTCAGTACAACATATGTGGATACATAACTACATGTATTTTCATGTTTATGCTTATAAATCAAGCCAGTACCTCTGCAATAGCCTTGGTAGACTATGGCTACTGTCAGAATTTGGTTTTGGGCTAAGTATCAATGTCTAACTTTTCATTCGATTATGATAATAATAAGAAGTTTATTGCAAGTTCATGCCCGTGGGCTAATTGCAAATAGAGAAAAACATACATGCGTCAGTAAACTGTGTCTGACTTTGTTGTAACAATAGACCCATGGCAAGTTCAGGCAACCACTCTTTTACTTGCCTTTAAATCACAACTGTCACAGTATGCAGGAGCCATGTAGGTGGTTTCTGGTACACTATAAATATCCATGCCAATAATCATACACACCCATGGTCAGTTCAGTGTATAAGAGGTAGACAGCCTTGTTGTCCCAAGGGTTCTCACTCTGCAGGTCGATGGTGTGTAGAATGTACTTCACAAAGGTGGTGATTACCATGGTGAGCAGGATGGCATACTGTGGAAACACACAGGAGATAATGCACCTGAGTGATAAATATTGACATGTCCTGGCAACATCTTAGCAAGGAATGATTCCACACAAGCTTAGCTTGATTAAACTTTGTCTCAGTAATGTCTTTCACAACCATTCTACCAGTAGCCTGAGTGTCATCCCATTTACTTGTACATGTAGTTCCAGGCTTTACCTTCACTGTTTGGTGAAGGTAGAGCCTGGAACTAAACAGCATGACACTTGGTATAATTCTACCAGATCTGAAATGCATCAACTTGCCACAACTAGTATAAAAATTGAGCTCAACACAGCCAAAGTCAACAGCTGCACCTACAAAATGTAGTATTAACAATAATGGTAAACCCATCCATACAACAAGCCAATCAGAAACTACCTCCTGCTTAGGGCCTTCTGGAAAGATTACAGGCATAGTTCATACAGCTCTAAAAGATAATGAACTCATTAACATGGCCAGCGCTGAGACATGGAGATACCCAGATCGCAGTACTGCACTGGATCGATCCAAATGCACTAACACTAAGCCACTGAAGCTCCCACTCACTGACAACCCTTCAACCCTGACGTACCTCAAACCCGAAGACAAGCTGCACGGTGGCTCCTCTGATAAGTGTGCTGTGGTAGGCATGGCTGATAAACATGGCATCCAGACATCCCAGCACAAGTAGTAATGCTAAACAAAGGCAAATCAAACCATGGCACTAATGGTAACAGCAAGCCCAGATGGGGACAGTAGATATATATGTGTATGATACATGTAGGTAAACAAATTTCATAACATACATAGACTCACATCAGGAAAACATTGAAGCACTTACAGCACAGAAAAAACATGTCTAGTGTTTCTTTGTGTTTCTGCACAAAACTTAGATATGCTAGTTCTTTGATTTGGACGACTTTATTACACATTGTGCATGTAATAATACTATACTCACATATGACTCTGATATGGAATAGCCAAGAGATCACAGGACTTCTCTCCATCTGTGGGAAACAAGTAAGATACATAAAAGGATTTCTACAGAACAGTGCACAATATCATCGCTGACTGAAGTTGCAATATGTACAAAGGAACAAACAATTATCTATCCAAATCTAAGAAAACTTTCTTTAGCCTGTTGCAGTATGTTTGTTTGACCACAAAGTCACGAACTACTCACATAGTCCACTCTATCCTCGGCTAGCCAGTGGAAGCACTTAAGGAACAGCAGGAAGGTGAAGAGCGCCACAAATCTGGGGCTGAAGTCGTCTCTGAAGACCGTGAAGGCCAGACAGGTCTCTGTCACGGCATACCACGACCGCTCGATCAGATGCTGTACAGTGAAGGACATACAATAAACATCATATATAATCTTCCTCACCAAACTTCCACTGGTTACCTACCCTAGAAGCCCAGAGTACAGCAGGGCTTAGCCGGGGCAACTAACGACTTGCCCCGTAAAGCGATGGCCGTTTCAATCAAAGTGAAAACTGTACAATATGCGACTAAAGCACAGTTTAAGCACTATCGAGAACTTACGACCATCGCGAAAATTCCATTTTCTCCTTACCGCAAAATTAAATCAACGCAAACTTAAATGCATTTACAGTAGTAGCTTTGTCTGTTATATTCTTATATCTTGGACTCACAACTAAAGCACTACTTTCACATAGGGTGTTATAATGTAACAGGTTTTTGTTGGACAGTTGGTTGACTGGTTTCCCAACAGGATTTGATAACTCATCAAGTTTATATTGGTAAAATTTCATGAACTTTTTTGTGTGTGCATGATTGATTGTATGAGAGATCTTGGTCCAATACACAATCCTTCAGCAGTGTTCTTCGAAACTACACATTACACAAGCATCCTATACCGAATAGACAACAAACAGGTGTTTAATCCCATGAGAAATTATGCTAGCCTGTAGATCTAAGCCTTTCAATATGCTCTAAAATAATTATGTACGTAGTGCTTTTAAGACAATATTGGCTCTTTTAATCAACGTCGTTCGTAAAAGTATCATTTCACGGTTAAAACTGGGTTCAAACAGCTGACGCCTTGTTGACAATAGACCAGGATGCGGTTGTACCGGTACTGGTGACCCACCTCCATCTCAGCCGCTCTCAGCTGCCCGAAAAACAACTTGCGGACCAGCTTCCCCATCAGGATGACGATCACGAAGGCTTGGATGTACAGCACCTGAAGGGAAATCGGGATGTTTCGTATACATCTCAAGCTTTCCTGAGAAATGTGCTAGATATATAAACTGACGAAAATCGACAGGTGACACGTTGCATAGACTGCACTGTTCAACAACTCATCTGACATGCAGACGAAAAATGAAACACGGTACTCACAGCCATACTAGGATTAGACTTGGTCAGGTAAACTACAGACGGGTAAAACTGTTGCTTCTGGTAGTATGCATTCCCTATGACTGCCGCAGTTAGGCATAAACTGCCTAACGTTAGCACTACAGCCCGCATTTTGCCTGATTGTGTTCAACGCTCTCTCCTGCTCTCGAGACAAGAAGTCAACACAACATGGCCGCCACCTTCCGGGATGTGTTCGGTGATCTTCGGTCTTCCGAATACTTCCTTATATGGAAGAGTGATTTGGCTGGCGGTCATTGGATGGATTTGTAAGGCTGTACCATTAGAGTATTTTAGGGGAACAAGTTTTTTCTATTTTAACGCTATTTTGAGTACCTCTGAAACATATGTATAAACATAAAGTGATAGACACAGATTAAACTCCATAGCATTATATACTTTGAATCAATTAATTAGGCGTCATTAATGGTCATCAATAAATTCATAGTCTCCGTCGTACTCCCATCGTGACAGGGATGTACATACCCTTTAACCAAATATGGTTCTAATGTACAGTGCGCAAGCGCTAAACAGCAGACGTCTTTTTCCCGCGAAATTCGGAAATTCTGTCAGCTTCGAATCGTTCTCAGATTCTGTCAGGGAAGCGCCAACCTTGGACTGAGAGGTTTGGTCAGGCCTTGTGCTGGTCCTCTGACGGTCTCCTGTCAGCCGCAGCGATGTTTTCCGACTACAAACGCGCAGTGCAGTCGCACGAGTTATTTTCTGAACAACTTTCAACCCCATCCAGACAGACTGAACAACGGCGGGCCGTTGGCAGTCGTGACGGTAGCTTAGAATGTCGTCTGCAGGCGCAGGAAATCGTCGGCCATTCTGAGGAAAAAGGGCTCCCCAGAGGATCTACCTTGGCCAGTTTCGATTCCGATGAAATGATGTGTGACCAAGGTAATAAATGCCTTTGCACTGCATTAATATTACCTGCAATAAGAATGGTTTGTTTTGGTTGTTTTTTTCCATGCGCGCTCCAGAACTAAAAGTAGAAGATACACAACTGAACATCGAGTTGTATGCGTCATGATCATGAACTTCTCATAGTTACTATTCAATGTCTAGCGTTACTCGTCGAAGTTGGGGGAGATATACGGGAGGTTCAGCTGGACTATGCATTTGTCATTCTTGGTGTAGATGATTTCTACCGTGAGCCGTATCTGTCCGAGGACTTCGACTCTTCTTTCTTTGCCAACTCTGAGATGAGTATCTGGGACATGGAGGGACAGTCCGAGGAATGGGACAAGACGACGGGCCCATCTCCTCCAGTGGCAAGCAAACAGGAGACCCCGATCCTGACACGCCCCCTGGTCTCACATGTGGGGAAGTCACTGCTCAGCAAGCGGAGCCGGACTCCAGAGCGACCCCCGCATCCAGCTCCCTGTCCTCTGGCAAAGAGGATGAAGAAACCCAGCCTTATCGTCAAAACGACGGAGATGGATGCTTTCTTCAGGCTGATAGGTAATTGTGCTTTATCTTTTTTCACAACATGGTAACACATAATTTAAAGCTAATTAATAAAACAGATTCTATAGATCTCAGAGACACACTGTGAGTTAAATGTTTACCTGTTTATCTTAAAGTTGTTGTAGACCAGCCACAGTACTGTAGACAACTGATTTCATGCCTAGATCCATCCAAGCATAGATAAAGATCTTTGACATTTCTAATGAAAATAAGCCCAAGTAAGAAATGATGACTGACAAACTAAACAATTTACACAGATGATGACCTGATTCAAGATTTCCTTTGGATGGACAGATGTTGCAGGATAGCTGACAAGGTAAAGATGATGGCACACAATATTAGTCCTGGGCATTGTATTCTGTTTCAGGATTCATCTTGACTTTGGTTGTCATCTTTTCAAAACCTTCTATTGATACAGATTTGGAAATACTAATATTGCATGATATTGTTGTCCAAATGCCCGTAGTACTTGTTGGCCATGGTGTTTGCCTACTTCAAGAGAGTCGGATACTCTGTGCAGCAGTACAACAGGATGAACTTTTTTGTGGCTCTGTGAGTACCTTCTGTGGGCAACACTCTGATCAACAGAATCTATCATTACCACCAAATAACCATCAAACACTGATACACTGATGCTATGGAAAGTGAGGGATTTAGATAGATGAAGATTATGGCAACATAGGTTTTGCATCGGGTCTATTATCCTGTCTATATAACAACTTCTTAATGTTACTTATACAGACCACATGTTAATATAACCACATATTTCTATATATATAGTGGGATTTAGTATGGTGTGTTCGGATTGAAAATTCAAATTGATTTTGTACATTATAGGAAGCTGAAATATTGCTTTTCAAAATACATGCCAGTTTCTAAAATTACTATGCTTCACTTCATACATCAATCAGCTACCTGGCCAATGACATGGAAGAGGATGAAGATGATATGAAGTATGAAATCTTCCCCTGGGCCCTTGGTGTAGACTGGAGGAGCCGGTACCCGCGGTTCCTGAGGAGAAGAGACCACCTGTGGGAGGCCATGCACTACAGGGCAGCTGTCAGCAGGAAGTGCAGTGAGGAGGTGACACATAGCTTTTTTTTTATGTATCAGCCATTACCTACCATTGTAGGCATATGGATAGATGACGTGGTCAGGTGATACAACTTTCTCTACTAAAGTAACCCAGTGTTTTACATTTTATTTTTCCTGGATGTAGGAATATCTAGTTGATTTACCAGTGTCAGATATATTCATTTATCAAATTAGTACATTTGTTGTTCTGGTTGTCCCTTGACTCAGTTTAAGTCTAGAAAAATTTGACTTATCACAAAAGCAATCTATTGTGGACTAAAAGGCAGTTTGAACTAGCCTCCGTTTTTACACTTTTTGCAGCCAGCCCGTAACTATCAGCCAACCCTGTAACTATCAGGGTTGGCTGATAGTTACGGGCTGGCTGCAAAAAGTGTATTATTTAGCCCCCCCAAAAAGCCGGTTCAGAGCCTGCAACGGAGGCTAAGTTTGAACATTCCTCCCCAGAATCATGACAGACATCACTTGCTTTATTGCAGATCATGCTGATTGCTCCGTGGCACAACATCTGGCAGCGTCTGCGCTCTGACCACCACGCAGGGGCGACACGGCACTACCCGAAAGATGAACATGATTATGAACCAAGGGGACCTGGCTATGAGCCTGTATACTGTGCTGTTTGTCAGGTAGATTTCCTGATTCCCAGACAAGTTACCATCATCTTTTACCTGAAATATGAGCGGAGGTGACAGATTGGAAGTTTGAGTACACATGCTAACAACTCCCACCATATGTGATACATTGTATTTCACTTCTACCATTATGACAGAAGCGGGAAAGAAAAGTTGCTGCTTTTTTGTCCTTCTGTGTAGGGTGTAGTTGGAGACATTGAAAGCAGCAGTGACGGCTATGAGTCTGACAGCCAAGCCAGTACCTACCTCTACCTGTCAGAAACCTCAGAGTCCTCACAGGAGGATCCCTCACTGTCCATTGCTCCAGAAGACTGGTCCAGCTTCAACATGCAAGGTAACATTCTCTACATGGAGTATCCTAGTTAAAAACGGGAATTCGACTGTTCATGTCTATGTCACGTTTCAAACACTTCTATCAATGGGGTTTCCTTGTTACATGTATTTGGAATCCCAATAGAAGGGTGATAACTGATAATTATGTGATTTGCAGGTCTGAAGAAGACACTACAGACAGATCCTGTGCCTGTTGGAGATGATGCTGACTCCATCTGGGCCAGTAAGGAAGAGTGATTGGGATGAGACTTTAGTCCAGTTTAGTTACATGGATAATGTCTCAGTTGTAAGAGGGGGAGGAGATTCATTTTAGAAAATTCATGTTCAATTGTTTGTATGAACAAAAAACGTTCCATGGTCAAAACTGCCCATGTAATATTGAGAAAATGATAATTCAACCTAATGCTTTCTTTTTCTACCGAGGGCAAAAGCAAAGCATTATCACGCCTTTCCTTTCCACTGGACATAGTGAACTATAGTGTGAACCAAAAAAGTCTCAGGGATAAATGGGCTGATGATAGCAGTTGTCAGTATTTTATCATTGTTTATTGTGCATATGAACTGGTCCATTTACTTTTGTTATAACCAGGAAATAATAACACATAAAAGAGCCTTTTTATTCAATAACATATATTGTTTGGCATTCATTAAGATCCACTACTGGTTCTAACAGTTAAAATGAATTTGCCCATATCGATTCAAAAAATGGTATGCCATTGATTCATACTGTACAGTACTGATGATGGTTGTAAAGGAATCCAAAAACAAAAATGTATTTGGCCAGGAGTAATTATTTATCAATACTTATTTAATGTATATCAGTATATTCTTATCTTATCTTATCTGTATCTTATATACTATATGCAGAATGGTGATGTACCATTTGCACAGCAATATCAGCAAATGAGGTGACCTGTACATAGATGTAACATATTGTTCATTGACTGTATTTAAGTACAACATTTTGTTGTTGTCTATACAAGAGAAGAGAAGGCACTGGTTTCTCATAACATAGTTGATTCATGACCTTGTCACTACCAGTAATGTTATGTGGTGAATCCTTTATGTCTTGTGTCGGAGTAGACCCTCAGCTTCACCAAAAACCCTGGAAGGAAGAAAATTGGTACAGGTTAAGAAAACAGATTAGATGGATTATCTTGATTGTGGTGATATTCTGAAAAATGAACATGTTGTTTACAGACCAACATATACATTCACATTGGTAAAATCCATATGTACTACAATGGTCAAATGACTCAGTCGTAAACCCCATACTTAATAAAGTGAATACATTCTATTCCTGCCATCTCACACCTTGTGATTGTAATCATTGAACTATAATGGTTTTGCATGTTGGTACTGCTTACATTTGTCCTAGAGCATGTTCTGCCTTACTGCAAATATCAGAAATATAAATGTTTGTAGACACCTTACCTGTATGTGAATCCTGTGTGATGGCAGGTCTGGCCAGGAAAGCTGTGTCTTCTGTTATCTGCTCCACATTCTCTTCCTCTTCTGTTGAAGACCCTTAAAACAAGCAAAGATAACAGAAAGCAGTCTTCAACAAGATTGGATAGCACCCTCAAAGACTAATAAGGTGTTCTTGCTTTCTGATTCTTACAGAACACAATGTTTGTTGATGTTTGTATGTTTTAATTGACATACATGTACAAAATGACAGAATACAAAGAAATAAGATCTATATTCTAATTTCCAACGAAAGATCGGTAGGTCAGAAGAATTTACCTCCTGCAACTCTACCACAGAGATATGTTAGATATATATCATATTACCTTGTTCCTCACCACTGCTGGTCTCCCCATGTGAGGAGCTGCCAGGCTTGTGGATGAGCCTGCCTGTATAATGTCGTGCAGGTGTCACTAGCCAGTTCCTGTGGTCCACCTCTAACACCTGCTCCACTATTACTGGCAGCTGATGCTTCAAAATGCTGGCCACTAGGTCTACCACTTGTGTCATGCTATAAAGCACATGGAAAGACAAAAGTACATTCAGAAACATAGAAAAAATCCATCAGGTGATGGAACATGGGTACCTCAACATAAGATAACATAAGTTGTTGTTTTCACAGTATCAAAAAAAAAGTGATATCTTACTTGACGATGTGGCATGTGATGACTTTGCCTGGCTTGATGAGAGGCAAGACTGCACGCAATCCTAGGTTAGGAGTCAACATGTCCAGGAATGCCTGTGAAAGAGGTACATAAGAGCTGGTGTTGGCTATCATATCACCTCCAGAATTCATCTGACTGTCAGGGTATTCAAGGGGGAGAACCAGGGCAATACATGTTTTGATTTCTTTTCTTTCATGAGATGATCACAAAATCTATGAACATATAATATGATAAGTATTTCATGGTTAATTTCTACATTTGGAAGCTAAGATTTAGAAGGATAGTAACAGGTCACATCTTTTACGGAAGTGGCTGGATTGAATGGCTTGTCCCAAGCAAGGGATGTAACTTAGCATTTGGATCATGAAATAAAACAATGTAAAATACAAGAATACATGCACATTAGAATCACATTGGATTGCCTTGTGTGACTTACCCCATCCAGCAGGTGCCTGACCCTGTCTGTGGCATTGATCACATCTGCATGATGGAAGGTCACATTGTCAGGCCAGTCTGTCTCATGACTCAGCTTCCAGGAGTCTATCCACAGCCTGTACAGACATACTTGATGTTTAGCTTAAAGGCAACCTAAGCAATATCAGGGCGCTGAAAGTCATATATTCAAAATCAATTTTTTTCTGATTTCTATCCATAGTAAGTTTTGATAACACTATACCATCACATATCGACCATCATGGAGCAAAAATGTGATGTCGTTGTGTGGTGGGAACTCATTGAAAATCTGAGCACTTGGAGGCCAGCCATCATTTCAAATCTCTCGAACATGCACGATTCTGACCGATAAGTCCCGAACGCATCCGAAGAAATAATCACGTGGTCATGGCTCAATGTCATTGGGCATTGTGACGTCACGCGGCCGGAAGTTACCGAAAATTGTCGACAGAAAACGGTTACGGCTGGATTCTGGGCTGATTTTTGGGGGGACCCAATAAATAAAATACTCCTTTTGTGGCTTGCTTCTGTGCTATTTTTAAACGCCCAAAGTCTGAAATAATGATACAGATGTGCTAATATGGGGAAGCAAATGTCAATTTCAACCTCACAAAACAGAATTGATTTCCCCAGAATATTTCAAGTTTTACCCCCTGAAATCGCTTAGGGCACCTTTAAAACAACAGGACAGCATTCAGATGCTGTTGAGTTCGAAACTTTTATAAGAGCTGGAAAACTTTGCTGTCTTACCCTTTCAATCAAATACAGTAGCAGCATAAGACAAAATAACTAAGTAGATACAAGACGATGTTTATAGACAAGACTTCAATGCTCACCTGTAGTTGCATTTAGCTCTGTTCAGGTGGTCCTCCTTACTATCAAAGGAGATGACCCTGCCAATGACTCCCACAGCCCTGGACAGGAACAGTGTCATGGCACCAGACCCAGTCCCACACTCCAGTACCCAGTCTCCTGGTGACACGTCCATCAGGCACAAGGCTGTGTTGTTGTTCTGCAGGAAAAAAAAAATTCCACCTAAGCTGTACAAGTACTTTCTTAAGAAGACTAGTAGTTGTAGATTACTTTTGTTTACAATGATGGGCTTAGGGAGAAAATTCAGATGCCCCCTGGAGAAATAACTTCATGAGCTTCTTTGGTATTGGTAGCATCAATTTTATAGGGGCATCATCTCCAAAGGTCTTAGCAAATGTAAAGCCCCCATAGATAGTGAAAGGATTAGCCTGTGTTTACACAAGCTTTCGCTGGCGGAGGTTAATGACCCCCTTGGGGGAGGTATCCATTGGGCCCGGTTTAGTCACGCTAGTGACATGATATGTGCCCTTTTTTTTAAATTCATCAGGCTGCAGTAACATCATGGATTACTAGTCGGCACTTTGGTGCCACCATAACTTCCTGATATAATTAGTTATCAATAACAATATAGAATGTTCACTAGTACATTAGGTTAGCTACATGTACAATTTCCCCCGAAATAAATTACTGCTACACTAAAACGTGAACCTGTCAACATTTGCCATCAAATATTTCTAGTTTACAATGTATTACTAAGCCAATAAAAGATACTTCCTTTACCACACCTCACTAATTTCTGCAGTTTGACTTTCAACTCAGACACTGCCTTTCCCAATATCCTCCTACCTTTGGGTGTGGGATAGCAGCTATCTTCTTCATGTACAGTGTGAACTCGTCTAAACTTGGGCGGCGAATGATCATCTCTGTCCCAGTTGAGGTGATGTAGGTGTCTCCTGGATTCTTCCCAATGATGTCTTCAAACAGAATCATCCCATGGTTGCTGTTGACCTTCCTTCTCTCATCCAGGATCCACATCTTGCGAAAGTGCTGAACTTCTTTCTGTTCCTTCAGCTCAGCTATGATTGGCTCTCCTACCTTGAGTGCCACCTGTTTCGATGGCGATTTGAACACTTTGAAATTTGGCAGATTAAAATTCAAGTCAAATGGAAACAGGTTTGATCTTCCTGTTGAGCTCAAGTCTTTAACATCTTTTGTCCTTAAGAGTTGATCATCATTCTCTTTGTCCAATCGATGGTCTTCAAGGACTTGACTGCTTTCAGTCTCATTACTAGTTTTAATACCTTGTCCTTGGTTAATTCTAATGTTTTGTTCTTTCAATGATTTCTCAGTTAATTCGGTTTCAGAGCTAGGCTTTTGAGGAGATTCCATCTCAAATGCACCCAAGTCAGTAGCTTTGCTTTTCCAAAAGTCCGGAGGCATAAAACCTGTAACGCGCTGAAAAGGGGATAGGGGGCGCCCACGCACGCGGCGGCCCATGGGTTGCTTTCTGAGTTCCTCTGATGACCCTGCAGTTGGTTTTTGTGGTAAACCCGACGGAGAGGGGCGAGGTGAAGATTCTAACACGTGACTTTTCTTGTCCATTTCGTTCTCCAGTACTCGTTTCTTTTGTTTCTCACTTTTGCCATGGTCTTCTCTATCCGTCGAAAACAGACGAACAAACAGGGCACCCCTCTGATCATCTTGAATGTGTTTCCGAACCCGGCACACAACAGCCTGGCATTTCAGATGACTTCCAAGATATCGGTACAGCTGCATCATAGTTCGATCTCTCTTGTGAACCAAACTAACATCACAAATCTTGAGAGTTGACCTCCTAACCGCGCATATTCACCTCACCACCAACTTCGCCACCATGCGTCCATCTGCGTCTTTGAGGTTGCAACCTTTCACCTTTGGCAGAATATCTCACTAGGTAGTAGGGAGCAAACATTTCTAGAGAGAGTTTGTTGATCATCCTGCATCAAAACAACGTAATAGATTGCAACGTAGTTACATTTTGTTTGCAATAAATGCTATCGATTCATCTTTGCTGTGTGTATATATGTTAACAATGTTTTATGAGTACTATCACCCCTATCATAAGTTGTACCAGTCCGGTGCATTTGTAGCCTGCAGGGCGTTTCGTAAGGGGATTTACATTGATTTGATTTGAACGCTGAACAAAAACAGATGGGACGGCTTTAGGACAAATCAACAACGATTACCTGAAAAAATGTGTTGCTGGGTCTTAAAGAAGAGGTGAAGATGATTGTTGTGCTGTATAGGTGGGAGGGAAAAGTCGGGTTATGAGGTGAGTGTTTAGATGCTTGTGGTGTGTTTCTGTTTAGTTACATACGCAGGAAATTATAGAAGTGTGGCAAGGTTACTTTATAATAGTGGGTGTGGAAATCTGAAAACCGGGCGTACATGATCAAAGAATCTGTTTATTTTGATATGTAGCACGATGAGCAGTGTTCTCGTGTATCCATCATGATATGCTACAAATGTTTTCAGAACAGCTTTGATAAAAGACCATAAAAATGACCTAGAATTTTGAACTTGAAGGGTTTTCATGATGAAGTAAAAAAACACAGTATGGATCATATATTCAAGGACTTCAAGATTAGAATCAACACAGCGGACCACATCGCTATCATGTGCCATTGCGTCATGCTTCATAGACCATGGAAATACGGCCGCGTGGCGCGTTGGATACACCCGATCCCTCGATCTCGGAAGTTAAGCAACGCGCGGTCCGGACAGTGCTTGGATGGGGGACCAACCAAGGACGTCCGGATTGCTGTAGCCTCACGAAGCTTTCCACGAAATCGTCTTCCGGGAGGGACGTAAAACGGGGGTCCCGTGCTCGAGGAGGTGCCTCGAACACGTTAAACAGCCTCATTACCCTACACATTGGGTACCTGCCTGTGGCACTGGCTGCAAAATACACCTGATATTATTATAATAATGATACTCATATCCATCTGAAGTACAGCCAGTAGGTACCCATCTGGGTAATGAGGCTGTTGCCTTTCAACGTTACGTGCTGGAGGCACCTATATCAACAAGATTATTGCCTTTTGGATCTGTATCCTAGCTACTGGTAAACATGACATATACTTTAATAAGATAGCATTTCATGGGTTTGCGGAAAAAGCTGGGCTGTCTACCTGGCCTGGCTAGCTGGCCTGTCTACCTGGCCTGTCTACCACGTCAGGCTAGCAACCCAGAAACTCAGAAACCCCCATTCATATCCCCACAAATTGAGGCCCCAGTGCAGTCGCGCCCCCTAGCGGAACGTTTCCAAAGCACACCCGTTACGCTGGGCGCGTCACAGCACACGCCGATCGTCATTCGAAACCGCGATTTTCGTCCCCTCTTCTTGATTCCTACGAAGTTTACATGTTTACCGTCTGCTTTGAAACAAGGCTATCTAAACAAACTATCTTAACACAAATACCCAAATAGGTATCTTAACACGCACGTTTTAATAAACAAGAAGGCTAAGTTTTTGGAAAATAAACATGCCTTGCAACGATTATGGTGTATCTATGGTATATCTTTTTATTGATAAATTGATATTTGATACAATGTTACACTATAATACGTTCTGTTTCTAACCTCTTTATTTTTTCTTGAAATAAGGTGAATGCAGAGTTGTTGAACCTACAAGCACGACAAAACAATGTCTGGACGCTGAGATGACAATGACCTTGATCCTTGATACGGCCGTATCTGTCCTGCCCTGTCCAGAAAGTGGCCACGATCGGTATATATTTCACAGTGTGCTGATTACACGGAACATAACGTAAACGGACAGTGAACAGGCCTAGGGTTCCTTGTTTTATCTAATACATAGAAGAAATCTTTATTGACACGACAAAAGTACAGCGACTTTCGTATGGTCTTCTACAACTATACATGCAAAACAAGAAACAATGGTATACAAAATGATTAACCTCAGTACATGTATATGGATACTTCACTACTAGGGGGGGGGGGGGTCGAATGCAGAGTTGATGTATGTAAGTCTGCTTACACTTTCATGTCCATTTCATACCAGTCTCAGGCACGAGTGCCATGTTTATTATCAGCTTCTGCCAGAAGGTGATAATAAACATGGCACTCGTGCCTGAAACGGACGTCTCTGTCTGTGCGTGCGTGCGTGCAACTTTGCTGTGATGGAGATATAATCCGTCGTGTTGGTTGACAGATGGTTCAGGCGCCGGTGACAACATTCCCATGTCTTCAAATTACACGGGTAATCATTTACAGGGGCAAAGAGTAGACCGTTGTATACTGCCAGTCTGTACCTTACCTGGCACGTGGTAACTTGGCGCCACTATAATCCCAAGTACGTAGAAACCTGACCCCAACCCTGTGCGTTTATTTCATAACAGCTTGTGGGCTGGTTGAACGAATAAAAAAAAAAGATGGGAGACTTTCGTCAGAAGTAGACCAGTAGACAATGAGAGACGTACGTCAGAAGTTGACAAAATTGACGATATCTTTCTAGCATGTACCATGTATACATATATGTTTCTATAAAACGTTTTGACAGTCCGACGTATCCACGTTATCATAAGTAGCGCAGGCATTAAAAGCCTGGAGTTTTCGTTCAGAATTCAAAGTCAAATTAAACCAAACAGGAAAGATATTTGCTATGATAATCACTAACAATATTGCAAAGACCGCAAGGGAAGATTGTGCCCCGATTTCTTTTCAGCAAACTGCAGGAGACTCATACGGTATTTGTGTACGGCAAATTACGAAATTGCTCCATGCAACAGATGAGAACACACAGAGCGCAAAGGTAATAGTTAGGCCATGTGAGACCTGGGTCACAGTGTCAGCTAACTGCCAGGGGGGTAGGGAGGGTTCATTATTTGATTCACATAAGGACATTGTTATCTTACAGCCACACAAGAACAAAAGTATCAAACTGAATCAAATCTTTAAAGACTAACAGGCACAAATTCAAGCAATCGTTACAATGAAATGGAAAGTCAAGTTTATAAACAGTTGGGAAACTGGGAATCAGAATCACATTTTTTAGATTTTTGAAAAGAACACACATAATGCTCTCAACTCAAACAGTTCCAGTACTACAATGAAAAGGAAAGGAACATTTTAGTAACTCACAGTTAAAAAATCCCAGTTTAAAATCTGTATGTAATATTTTGAGACCACGGGGATGAATTGTAAAAGAGAAACTTCGTGGTAGTGGCCAGGTTCTGAAAACAGATAGGACATGTACGAAGCTTGTTTACAGGTCATTCTGCTTCAATATAATACTTTTTATCTTTTTTATAATACTAGTATGATGTGCTGAAAACAATATCTTTGATTCATATTGATAGAAAGAGGATCTTCGGGGATGTGGCCATGTTCTAAAACAGTTAGGCCATGGCTGAGGCCTTTCTATGCGAAAATAGTGAAGCTCCCCCACTCGGAGTCTAGAAAGCCCCTTGTGGGAGAAGCTTCCCTATTTTCTCATAGAAAGGCCTCAGCCATGGCCTAACTATTACAAAGCATACAGGTTTGCGGGTCTGCGTTATAATGCTGGATATTGGCGCAGACGTTATAGAGGAACTTCTTGCTTCGTAACTGGGATTGATTTCAGTTCAGTGACAAGAAGGCGGGGCCTCGCCCAGGCTTTCTGGCGTGGTGACCGGGGGTGACCTGGTGCACATCCTGGGACAGCTGTCCTGGGACGTCCCCGGCGGACGTACTAATTGGAACAACATACGACCTGCAGTTCACAGCGCCCTGCCTGGGTTAAACTTTGCTACAAAAAAAGCTGTTGTTTCAAAGCAGACGGTAAACATGAACCGGAAGTATCAGTAATTTTTAGTCTGTCAGCCATGTGGTACATACGCCGGGCCGCGTCCAGTGAAGCAAGCTTGAAGAACATGGTCACGTGAAGTAAGATGGCAATCGGCGACGTCTGTGACTCCGCTAAATGCAGTTTTAGAGAGTTCCTTTGGATAACATAAACAAAGGGCGATAGAATCATGAGATGGTAACAACAGGTTCGTTTTCAGACGATGAAGCAATTCATGTAAACTTCGTAGGAATCAAGAAGAGGGGACGAAAATCGCGGTTTCGAATGACGATCGGCGTGTGCTGTGACGCGCCCAGCGTAACGGGTGTGCTTTGGAAACGTTCCGCTAGGGGGCGCGACTGCACTGGGGCCTCACAATTTGTGGGGATATGAATGGGGGTTTCTGAGTTTCTGAGTTTCTGGGTTGCTAGCCTGACGTGGTAGACAGGCCAGGTAGACAGGCCAGCTAGCCAGGCCAGGTAGACAGCCCAGCTTTTTCCGCAAACCCAGCATTTCATGTGTCTCTAGACATCCAGTTGATGTAACGATGACCAATTTTCTTTCCAATTTTTCAGGATTATCAAATTCATGTGCAATAGGACATCATGACAGTGCACAGTTGTAGTTGTACACCCCAGCGGCTGGGGAGGACCTTGTGCAATCCCCTCCTTCTACTGTACATATCACTGCTATTCCTGCTGACCTGGTTACCATGGACACAGGGTCGAGATGTCAAACCTGTCAAGGAAAAATACCTGCCTGACTACACCGTGTACCACAACCTGACTCAAGTCGGAGCTCACATGCAAGAGCTTGCGCAGAAGTTTCCTGCATACCTTAGGTTAGACACAAATTACCGCTCCAGAAATGGACGACCACAGTACGTATTAAGAGTCTCCAACTTTTCAGGGAGCTACAGTATCCAGCACAGCACGGAGGTCGGACTCACACCAGTCAAGGCACGTGTCCTGCTGGCATACGGGGAACATGCTCGTGAGTTCTTCCCTGTGGAGAGCATGTTTCACTTACTACTGAACCTGACCGGGGGTCTGACAGCGCCCGAGGGGAGCCACAGTAAGGCTTACACTAGCGAGATTCTGTCTAAGATTGACCTGTTCATAGTCGCTATAGTGAACCCAGATGGGAGACAGCACGTGGAACGAACCAAGAACTACTGCTGGCGGGGGACAAGCACAGGAGTGGATCTGAACAGGAACTTTGACTGGCAGTTCGGTGGTCCTGGCAGCTCAGGGGACCCTGAGGATGAGGAGTACAGGGGGGCAGCTGCATTCTCTGGTAAGGGCTGGAACAATGGTTAAGGTTTAAAGTTGTTTTGAAACTGAAAGGTTAATGATTTCAATATTGCAAGGCCTTATATCCAAAATTTTAAAGACCTCTGTCTAATCTGAAGTGAGTTCATATGATTTATGGTTAGTGCCCTAGCCCTTTATGTGAATTGCCTTCTAATCTTTCACCATGTTGCCATTCCCCCTGTAGAGCCGGAGTGCTTCGTGCTGACAGACCTGGTAACAAAGTTCCAGTTTGACGCTTTCCTGTCTCTACACTCAGGCACAAGGGACATCTACCTCCCATTCTCTGGTCAGTTCCTACAGGCTCACTTCCCCTATGCAATGCAATAGCAGTAGAACAACGTTCTTTCATACTTGGGAATGATGTTATTTAAGGATTGTTCCTACGGTGACAAGGTGTCTTTGCTGCATTCATGTTTATCAGACAAACTGAACTGGATCAGTTTAAATACTACTGTAGGCAAAACACTTTGTGGGTCATTTGTCTCCGATAGAGCTGCCAACTTCTCAATCTAGAGTAGATATCACAAAAGTGTTATGAGTCCAATCCATAGACAAGATATAGTCTGGTCCATGAAATGAACCAGGCAACCAATTCTCCACATGTTGTTGTAGATTCTCAGTCCAAGCATGAGCAGAGGAAACCTAAGAACCTGGCTGACCAGATGCGCCTGGCCAAACTCCTGTCTGACGCTATGGTACCGGAGTTCCAGCACGGGATTGGCTACAAGCTGAACCAGTACACGGCAGACGGCACGTCGTTCGACTACATGGCAGGGGTGAAGGAGGTGAGTCTGACAGTACAGCACTTCTTTATCCTTGACTACAATATGGGAGAGTTGGGTTTGATCTTCCTTTTTTTTAAATTCCTGGGTCTGGTCACTCTGGTACTTCATTATAAGCGTACTAGTTTTCTATGTCATCAGACACATTCTAACTGTCGTCCTTCCAGCTGCCCTTCTCTCTGGCTGTGGAGATGTGGGGGGACCGTGACAGTCCCAGTAAAAGATGCTTTGACCTCTTCAACCCTCCCAACAAGGATCTACAGGTCAGTCAGTACAGGTCAACTGCAGCAGTGGGATGGATACAGGCTTGACTTTTATTCTTGTGGTTTCCCATTGTTAGTGTTTTTTTTAAAGATATTGTACATGTACTAGCATATAGAACCTGACACTTGAGGCTCTCTCTGTCTTTCCTCAGACTGCCCTGGATGAGGTCCAGCCACTGTACGAGACTCTGTTTTCCTACCTGAGCTACTGGAAGGAGCGCCAGGCTCGCAGCCCTTTTGGAGTGATCGAGGTAACAATCTCTCTTAATGAAGGACCTTTCAAGAGAGCAAAGTAAAAAAAAAAAATTATGTTTATGTTCTCTCAGGCTTTTCCAGCTGTTTAGTTGACAGAGCTGAAAATGTGTTTGTGTTTTTACAGGAGCCGTCCATGTCTTTTATGTACTTCTGCCTGGCCATGACAGTGTTGTTTGTCGTGTTTGTGTGCATGCACCACCACCTGCCATCCTCGCTACGGGCGTTCCCCAAGCGACGGGTCATCAGTATCAACCGGCTGTGGATGATGTGGAGGGACTGACCTGATCTACTGACATCCATCTCCAAAAGTCCAATCATGATCATGATAATTGCAGGGAGAAGTATCAAATAAATTCTGGAGTCAAATTTTAAGACAAGAAGGCAAAGTCCTGAGCAACTGATGACCAGTGGCAAGTACTGGTATCATGGAGGAGAAAAAGATGTCTGTACTATACTGCCTGTTGATTTTTGATCAGGAGTGACTGGAGTACTGAATATGTCTAACTTCTCAAGTGTCATTGTGCAATCCTTCTTGTGTTGAAAGTCAATATCATTACACCAAAAAGTACAGGCTGCAAAACAACGTGTTGTATTACATCTATGAATCTTCAAGCCTGGGCTTATGGCTTGATGACTGAGGTAATAAACTTGTGGTATAACCTTGCAGAATGATTCTGCATTTGTTGTGATTGTTTACTAGGTTACTTGTTTAGTTGGCTGACAGAAAGACATGTTGAAGTAAGTTATGAATTTCACTTTGACCAAAACAAGCTGTCTTCACTGCCAGTACTAAGAGCATTTGTTTGCCATTGTCAAAATGGACTTGAGATTCATGTACAATAAATCTTAAAAGTACACTGCCAACTGTAATGGTTTTATTGTAAAATTGTGATATGATGCATATTTATTTTCATCATACACATATACATGCATACACAGCTGTGCATCTTGCTCCTGCCTGTCATTTTTGCAACTTATTTATAACTGGTAGAAGTGATTTAAGTAGAAAAATAACACCAAAATCCAAATTTACCAAAAAGTTTCTTTTAAAACCTACGGACTAAGAATGGAAAAAAAATCCTCTATTCTGTGAGAATCATTAAGTAGTCAGTAGAGGCAGTTGTACATACGGCAAGACGTAAATATTGGTATTCTGAATATCTCAAGTTGCTCCCGGTGTAACTACAGGTCATATCTGTCGTGGATATCAAAGATGCATTACAATGATTCATCAATGCAGGCAAGTGTGCAATGATTCTATTTGTGTGCAAAACTGCAGTAAAACATCACATACACATCACACAAACGCCAGTTATATTATAAAATCATTTTATTCCCCTTTGTACATTTTGATCACACTATACATTCATGATACTATTTTTCTGTGTCAGCCAGTACAGGAGCCAGGAATCCAATTTTGAACTTCTCCATGTATAACAAATATTTCTTTTATCTATTTTCATTCAAAATATGTTCCATCTTAATGTCTCATCCCTGATATCAGCCACACATTAAAATCTGTCTGTCTGTATCGATTTACCTTTTTTACAATTTTCAGTTAATCAGTTCAATAATCAACAATGAATTACTCACTTCGGCCACTCCAGTGAAATGCCTGGTTCTCAAATTTTAAACAGGAATATGAATGATGGACCATAACTTGTTGTACTTTGTTCAATCAAAGCGTAAGACACTCAAAGCACAAATTATACACTAGCTCACTTAAACACGATTATACAGTTATCTGCCCTGCCTTTCTTCTAAATCTGCTCTGCAAAATGTGAAAGTCTGAGAACCAAAGTATTTCCCTGATGTGGGCTGAAGCAGTACTATACATCCCCTATGGGAGCCATTCTAAATAAATAAAAAATCTTCAATTCATCTTAGCCAGTTTTTAAAACAATGCATCAAAACATACCCAACCAACTGCAGGATTTAGGTTTATGTACATCATTGGAAACATTACCCCAGTTTTCAAACATCCCAAATTCCTGCTACGCTAGCCTCTGGCATGGATCGTCATGAAGAAGAAAGATAATATTTTCCTGACCACCTCTTGTTACATTTGTCACTTCATCTGATATTCACAAGCACAAACTGTGTTCTTCATAAGTCCTGAACTCAAGAAATACTGGAAAGACAGGAATATGTCTTCCTGTATCTGTTACCTAACTATGTATATTGGTTTTGCTGGGATATATCTGGTCGAAAATGACTGTTACTTGTTATTACAGCAATAAGGTAGTACATGCTAACAGTCCACTGCCAGTTGGTGGTTTTATTTACAATTGTATCTACAAAGTTACCTATTTGGTGGATACTTCTATTCCAAAACTTGTGAGACCTGTTTATATATGAATATATCTATATATTTATATATTGTGTCCTTGGGAAAGGGAGATGAGGTGGAGACAGGACAGGCAGACTGAGACACCCTGCCGACCAGCAGCACATGACTCTGGTACTGTTGGCCCACATTAAGGCCACATGGCAGTCAGCTCATGGAAGTCATCTCATGAAACTATAACAACAAGTGAGTAAATCAGCATAACCCAGAGATAGCTAGGAAATATAGACACACGTACATGTATAACTGTTCTGACAGCTTGGTAGGCGTGCGGTAAGGCTGGAAACTACCAAAACCAGTATGTTGATTTGTTCTGGGTCCATTTTAATTCGCTAAAAAGTCATAATTTGGGCTCATTTGGTACATATTGAAAAATATACAATGCCATGTACCTAACATTGTCTGGGCAGCTTTGGTACATAAAATTCTGTTCAAATACGCAGTAAATAAAAAGTCTGTCAACACAACAGAACATAGGGTATTACAATTTCTGTAATGACAGGCTGGTAATGACTGACAGATGTCAGTCATCCCTGGAAGGAGGGGAGTGGTCTGGAGATGGTGTTGTTCTTTGTCATGGCTTCCAACTCCCATCTGTAGAGAGAAAAACAGAAGAAAACATGACTAAAAGTGACTTAAAATGTCTATGTCCTTGCAAGGAAATCTACTGTTCAGACAAAACTATGGTCTATACATCTATCGAAAAAATCTCTTGGAAAACTGACATGTTGCTTTAGTGTTGACTTTTCTTAGAGGTGTGATAACTGTTCAGTTAGCAAGAGGCTGATGACTATAAAAATGATGACACGGTCACAGTCTGTTGCTATGTCATGTCTATCAGCTACTGACCTGATATCATACGGCAGCACAGACCAGTCCAGCTTGTACTTTATCACCCCCACCTTGCACAGGGTTTTAAGTGATGGGGCTGTGGGAATGAAATAGAGCATATCACACAGTATGTGTCCTGAGGTGCACACTATAGACAGCTGCTCTTGAGATTTCATGGCTCATTCATGAATTTAAAAAAATTCCTTGTTCGTTTCACGTTCAGATAAAGCCTTGTGAAAAAGAAATTCCACCGACTGGAGTTGCAAAATGGAGAAATAAAATCTTATTTATTACTTTACACTATTAAAACATCCATACAAAACTGACAATATAAATAAACTCCAGTGTAGCACATGTTCTACTAGCTGCTAGTATGACTCACCGAAGTCCAGGATGTAGACATCAGAATGGTCCATAAGGTTGGACAGATCTCCCACCTGCCCAAACTCACAAGGGCTGCAAAGAACAACAGACACATACAACCAATCATAATCTTTCTCACAATGTTATTTTCTAATTGCCAACGCTAACAGCAAGGACACAAAAGGACATGAAAATCAGACAGGTAAAACCAAAGTAGCAAGGTTACCACAGCTTCAGCTGGAGACATGTTGATAATGAGTCAAACTTTGAAGTTACCACTTTACATGTCTTACCTTGTTCCACCAAACAGAACCACCTGGTCTCTGATCACACAGGCACACTGGCGCCGCCGGGCACACGGGCCTGGGTTCAGAGGGAACACCTGCTTCCACTCCCACTTCTCTGTAGCAGGGAACACATCAACAATGCTTGAATCACACGATACAAAAAATTGTCCTCATGACTCTTACACTACTTGTACATGGTTTTCCCCAAAGCAAGTACATATGTATTGGATTTCCACAACGTCCACTACTTTAACTTCGAATTACCTGTGTATGAATGTAAATTGGCTGGCACATATACATGACATCAAGAGAGTTCTACAGTTTCAAGCACACTATAAGAAGTGGCAAAGGTGAGGTAAAAACAGACCTGTGTCCAGTCGCCACATATCCCCATAGTGCTTCTCCAGCAGCGCATTGTAACCACCAAAAATGTACACATGCCCTTCATGTGCAACTGTGAGAAAACAAGCTGGATTCAGTCACGTTGTACAGGTAATTTATCAACCTTCTTTACTCCTCCAATAAATGATTGAATTAGAATTACAACTGCTACTTTCAAAGAACATCTAATCAAGCTTCTGTCTATGCTGTTATTTGTTACAGGTAGTGATGCTTCAAGACATTTGGACAGTCTATGCCTGAAAAGATTCATATTCCAGCTCTAGAACTGTTAAGGAAATCTACAGAAGGCCTGGCAGTGTTACGTACATGCGGAGTGGCTGCGTCTGCCCTCGATCAGGGCACGGTTCTTCACCTCTGGTTCACTCCATCTGAAGGTCACCGTGTCAAACACTTTCACGTAGTTTGGGTAGATCTCGTGGTTAGAGTGGTACGGTCCTAGCTGATCGGCACGGCCACCGAAGATCAACATCTTACTGCCGACGGCTGTGGCGGAGTGGAAGTCTCGCCATCTGGCAGGGTGGCCCTGTAGGGTCAGAGGTCAGAGTTCAGCTTTGCTAAACAGTGCCCAAAATTTTTCAACTCTTATGCAAGGCTAACTTAAACATATGTACAGCTGTATCAAGAGGGAAAATCTCAAAATTAGCCTGAGTGTCATCCTATTTAGTTCCAGGCTCTGCCTTGTAAAGGCAGAGCCTGTTACTAAACAGGATGACATGAGCTAATTCAAAATAGCATGTACCTGAAAATGTGTGAAATAAAAAACAACTTTCCTGCAATCCTCAAGTTTGAACTCCCCAAAACTGAAGTAAACCTTTCGTAGGGAAAAAGGCTTTTTAGAGGTGCCATTTTCCCTTCTAACACGTACCTGAAGAACTGAGAACTAAACCATGGGCAAAAAACAGGCTTAAGAGATATGGTACATTTGTTGTACTATGAGGTGGTCCTAGCAACATACTTAAGCATACATTTCAGAGCTGATGACTGATTGAACGTCCTTAAGTAGACACCCCTACTGATACCCACCCTGGCTGGAAGCAGTCTCCAGTGCATTGTACTTGTGTCCAGTTTGTGAACTTCATTGGAGAAACAGTCAGCCTGGAGAAAAAGACAATCAGGTGGTTAATGTATGCTAAATTCCATTAAAACTAAACACTGCCAAAGTCTGTGAAGAAAATGACTAAGAAAAAACAAAAAGCCAACTATAATGGCTACAATTTCTGTATCCCAATCATTCCAAGTTAACCAAACTGTGAGTTTGAAACATTAATAAGCCTCATTTTAGGCATTTAAAAAATGAACTATTAAATAATATAGCTTGGATTCACAATTACATCTGATAGGGACTGTGGTGGGAGTTGTAAAACTGTAAATAAGTACCTCAATCGTAAATCTGTGGCCGTGGTACCCCAGCCAGTATATCAACGATGATAAAACTTCCTTTACCGCCTCTTATTGCAGATGTATAAGACATTTTACATTTTCCCAGGACTCGGAGTCTTGGGATTGCTACAGACAACAGCAGTACTTACTATTTGTTCATATCCTCCAAATACATACAGGTTGTCATCCACTACACACAGGGAGTGTCCATCACGTGCTGGGGGCGTGGCACCAGTCACCTGTGGACAGGACCATCTTAGCGTAGCTGGAGGGGAGAAGCAAGGAATGTTGATTACTGTAATCCTGCAGCCAAGTAAATATAATGTAGGAGAAAAACAAGATGTAGTTTGTTACGCTGCAATAGGCTTGTGGTTAGCACATAACTAGCCATAGACATGTGTAAGAGAAAAGAGACCAATTAACTATAAGGCAATGTGCCTAGAAATTTGGTTTTGCCAAATACTGCACATAAATATAGCAACAGCACAAAAATATAAATTATGTTATTTGCACTCTACGGTTATGTACTAAACTTGACTTGAGGAATAGAAGGATCCCAGAGCCACTTTCCATGGTCGAAATTTAGAAATGAAAACATATTTTGAAAATATTTTGAATATAGCAGAACAAAAATTTTAACCTACAGGTCCTGCACCCACTCTCTGCTAATTTTGATGCACCATTGGAATCAATCTATTTCTACCTGTTTTCTTTTCCTAAATTACAGACACCATAATTATTACGAATTTAGAATTTTGCATTTACTATCGTATGCAAATTAGGTGACTGCTCAGTGCCCTTACCAGTTCTTCCACAAACCAGAATCTCCCAACACAATTGGAAATGTCTTTTGTGTTTGAATTCTTTATCAACTGATCTGTCAAATTTGATGGGTCAGCTCCCAAATAAGTCTAATCATTTTGATCATTTCCAATTCAAGTAACAGTGCTTATTACATGTTCTCATCACTGATCTTTTGATTTCAATCTTCTTGATTGTCTCAAAACACCAGTACAATCATCTGTTCACACATTCAAAATAATTTTAAGAAAGACACTGTCAATCAAGAAAGAACTATCCGTGTGCAGGTGAAAAATGTGCTTGAGTGACACCACATCATCCTTGTATCCTGGCTCAGATAGAAGCTACTTTTGTCATTGATATTACTGTTCTGTTCATTTCTACTCACTTGTGTCAAAGCAGTACAGAATGTTGTCTGCTCCTTCAGAGTCGTTCCTACCCCCAAATAAATATACCTTCTCCCCAACGGCCACTGCTGTATGGCCATATCTCATGTACGGCACAGAGTGATAATCTGAGTCACTTTGGGTGGACACTGGCAGCTTTTTCCAGCGACATGTCACTGGAGGTAAAGGATGTCAACAAAAATAGTATTAGTTGTATAATGACAATAATTATGCAGCATGCATCTAGCAACTTCAACACTATTTCAATGAATTCTAACACATTTTAAGTACACCGAATGTATTTTTCTCTATTTCTTCTCTGTATCTAACCATCAAACGTTTCTAAAAGAAATACATAACGACAACAAAGGTGGGGCTGCCAAAAACAAGTTAAGATCATATAGATTATTCAAAGCAACTTATAATGAAGAAAAATACCTAAGTAATGCAAATATGAGGGTCAGGAATACAGTCACAAGACTAAGGATCAGCTGCCACAAACTACACATTGAAACGGGAAGACATACCCGCACTCCTCTAGAACAACGATTATGTAAACATTGTAATTTGAATAGAATAGAAAACGAATGTCATTTTGTGGTAGAATGTGGATTATATACCAAAGAAAGAAATGAACTGTATAAGCTTGTAGAAAACTTATTTCCCTACTTCACACATTTAAGCACTGTACAAAAATTCATATTCCTAATGCGACTAGACAAACCTCC
This sequence comes from Branchiostoma lanceolatum, assembly GCF_035083965.1. Lineage (NCBI taxonomy): Eukaryota > Metazoa > Chordata > Leptocardii > Amphioxiformes > Branchiostomatidae > Branchiostoma > Branchiostoma lanceolatum. The sequence goes on along the minus strand of NC_089725.1, from coordinate 20,625,238 downwards.
CATTGAAAAACACGTCTGTTCTTTTATATCTACTATAACCGAAAAGCGAGGAGAAGTAGAATTTATCTAATGATAGTCATATTCTTTTTGTCCCGTTAACTGTACTTGTTGTTTTGTTTTGTTGTGACCTGTACTTAGCCAAGTGTGGCAGAAATGTGCAATAAAGGTCTTCATTCATTCATTCATTATATTGTATATCTGGTGTAACTGCCCTTAGGCATAACACACCAGCAGGTTCTTCCATGTATGTTTGCTGCATGCTTGGCTGCTGTCTTATCCGCATATCTGCATGCCGATATCTATATTTAGACTGCTTCCTTCCTTACCACTCCTGCTGCCTTACTAATGCTAACATTTTGCATGCTACAATCTACATGACCAACTATCTTTCAAAATATAGGGTTGCACCATCTTTACCAAGAAATTACAACTTAAATACAACATTGGTTACGGAAACTTGTGGTTGCTCATAAATATCCTTCCGAGAAAAAAAAAACAATAACACATACTGATGTGAAAGACATGAATATCGATAGGTCTTGTTGTCTCAAAGTCCTCCCCGGTGCAGTATCCCCCGAAGCTGTAGACTTTATCCCCTACAGACACTGCTGCATGGTTAACTCTCCTCGGTCCACCCTCCAAATGAATGATCCAATGCATCCTGTCAAATCTGCAAACAGAAATAACAGAGCTGTTACTGGGTGTTTGAAGTATGTTACGAGTAGACTACTACTTCAAGTGTGTTGAGTGTCAGAAGACCAAATCTCTTCTCATGTGTGACAAGACTAATGGGCATTGTCCTTCTCCTGATGAGGTCAGTCACCTCTCTACAGATTGGAAGCTTAAGAGAATGGCCAGGAGGGGTGCAGCAGTGGGGACTGCAGGGGTGGACACCGGTTCAGCTTTATCAGGTCCAAGTCCAGGTTTAGGTCCAGAGGTTCAGGTTCCAGATGGGAACCTGATCCTGTCTAGTTGATATGCTTGTTTTTTTTCAAATCAATAATACTTATTGATACTTGAATGTTGCAGTTACTTTAGATTCCTTTTTTATCAGTGACTAACAAGCAGAAGAGAGACTCAAAACACTTAAATTTTCAACATAAGCTAGAAGCATGCAGTACTTATCAATCAGTCTTAATAAAAATTCCAAACCCGATCTAGAAAGTCCTTCATTCGGAGTGAAAAAATACTTGAGTATATGGAATTTTACATGATGAAATAGAAATGTCTATAACGTCATATTTTGTATTTCATTCAGGGTTTTTTTGGACTCGGTTTTGGACTTTCTGGTTTTCTTCACTCGGTTCTTGGATGTTGTACAGGTACTGGCATGAAGTACAAGTTGCACTTGCAGTAAGTGTTGCAGCTTTGGAAGGTTTTGGCTGAATAAATCAGGTCCACCAAACCAGTTTCCAGCCTTAGTGGGGAAAAATAACTGAACAATCTGGAACAAAATCATGAAAATGTTGGCGTATTAAAACATACCAGCTGCTACCAGGATCGGACCAGCTCAAAAGACTTCCCCCAATGAGACCAAGGAGGGTAAAATAAGACATTTTAAGCAAGTTAACCTCCTTGATGAGACAGTTTCTTTAAATCTCTTGAAATGGACAAAGTCGTATTTCCTCACATCTGACACTTCACAGGTGTTCCTGACATGACACTGGGCCACAGTCTCATGGAAATCCAGGTCAGACGTCAATCACTATATTCTAACACAACACACCTGTAACATGAACCTTTCAGTCCACCTGTCAAATGATCCTGTTGGTAATGTTGCGCACCTCAGCTGCACCTTGACTTGTGTTGAATCTGTAGGATGTTGGAACTAGAAATAAAACGCTAGATATAAGCTATGGCATAGCCTCGATACACCATCAAAACAAATATATTTTGGTGAAACGTTATCAAAGATGTTGTTTTTTAAAACTCTGCTACGCAGAACTTGCCAGAAGGTTGTCCTTTGACCCCCACCCCGTGACATTCTCTCAGAGGTTTCCACTACTCGATGACGTATTTTAGCAGGACGTTTAAGATTTACAAATGTGTCACGTACCTTTGGGACGACTCAGAGAGGTGGGACGGGGTCCCCAGGCCTTGGAACTTCCTGGTGTGACGGGTGGTTAGGTCAGTTCTGGGTGTCGCGGTCTCCAACAAAACTGGCGAAAATTCTCCTCTTTTCTCTCCGTCAGAAACCCCGAGACGACTACAACAAATCTAGACACTGCTGATTACCCAGGGGGTCTATTCATTGTAAAATCTTAAGAGACAAAAGAAGGAAAGCGGTCACAACAACCAACTTTCGTAGAAGAAGTTTGGGTGAAAACAGTTCATATTGCGTTGCAAAAGATTTAAACTGCTCATGCGCATTTCGGATATTAAAAGCGCCCTCTTGCGAGCAGAATTTCACACTGAAAGCGACATCTGGCGTACCTGGCGTGAAGTACAAGTCGCACTTGAAGTAAGTGTTGTATTAAACTTGTAGTTTTGGAAGGTTGTGGCTGAATAAATGTTATATCTTGGTCCAATATATAAGCTTTACTCTTTTTTAATGTGTAAAGTAGTAAGTTCTATTTTACTCCACTTGTTCCATACCCTCTTCTCCACTAAAGTTAACGGACCCGTTACTATTTTAACCTCCTTGCTCTTCCTTACAGATTAATGAATCCTGTGTTTGAGTACACAAGATCAAAGAATAAAACATTCCAAAGTTGAGATAAAATGCCATTCTTTATTAATTGATAAAAACAAAATCAGCTAGACTTATAAGAGAAAACATCGGTAACATAAGAAATCATCAATCAAAGAAACAATTCGCTCTGAGAACTTTGTACTGTATCTCAAACTATCTAAGGTAAGTAGCTAATACATTAGGGCTAACTACAGAACACTATCATAATACATTTCAGTCTCGACACTGACATGTCTTTCTCTTGTTGCTTTTCCAGATTCTTTTCTTACATTCTATCAATAACAGGCACAAAGTGGTTTAAACCAACCAAGATTATATATAAGTTAATGTTACTCAATAAAGAATTACATTAACTTAACTTGCAGAGATCCTTCAATTTGAAGATTGGAAAGCGAACACAACAGTGTTCATAAAATATTTCAATGAAATAGACTCATACTGAAATATTCAAGTTGGACAACACCAAAATAACTGTGTAAGTAGATTAGCAGCTTGCACCCAATTCAACAAGTAACTCTTTATCATTAATATGTAAGCAGCAACAATGCTTATATGGCACAGCAATGGAATACATCCATTATATAATATCTACTCATCCTGTCTTCATATACAGTGGACCAAAAGGTAATGTAGTGTTCTTGAAAATAACTTAAACAATCAGGGATTACAATATACTGATATATAAGTTATCAAAATAGTTATCAAGTTACAGTGCAGCAAGGCATGTGTATCCAGAAAAAGTTTCCCTGTTTCAATTGTTGATATATCGCCAATATTTGTTCTAAATACCTAGCTTATAATACCAAGTGAAAGTGTAAATGGGTATCACTCTGGCTACAATACATCCCCTGACATATTCTCATTCCTAAAGACGACATCTAACTAACCAGGATGGTACCCTGGCTAGTGCAAATGACATCTTATTATTTTTATTACCCACGTCAGTTAGTTGTAACAAACCATCTAACTGGTTCACAGTCCCCCGTCATCAGCTGAGTTACATTCAAAGACTTCATGTTTGACAATTTCTAAAGAAGATTGGAAAATATACTTTTGGATTGATGAATTCAACGGAAATTAAAACATTTTAGAAAATATCAAGGATCTTGATAAATATGTTCCTATTTTAATTCTTTATTTGTAGAGATTTTAGATTTCCTGAATTGTGGTGTGATTCTAGCCTACTTCTGGAATAAGTTTGCAGTGGCATCAAAAACAGTATTGAATGTAATAGATTTTGGGTCAACTTTCAAGTACCGGTAGTTGAGTCATGGATCAGGACGATTCAGCCCTTTTCTAGTCTGTGCAATGCAAACTCTGCTGTCCAAGGCTGTAACAGCAGGCTCCCTGCTAGGGGCCCAGCAGATGTAGGGCAGGCCACTGTAAGCGCTAGCTCTTTACCAACTTGGCCCAGTCAACTCGACCCAACAACCTGGTCAACTCTGCTAGGGTTAGGGTGTTGAGCTCAGTTGGTCTGATTAGCCATGAGCTAATTTGGTAAAGTGCAGAAGTGTCCGATATCAGTGGAGTCATTGGTACTTTCTCATCTTTTTTCTGCCAAACAATTTATAAATTTTTGCATAAACTTTAAAATGTCCTTTGTATGCAACTTTTATAAGACAGAGGAGATGCACTTTTATGTCTTAGAATTGTTACAGAAGGAAGGTGATGGCCAATAATTCTACTTTGTATTATATCTAGTCTACAGCTATTTCATACAAGTGTTTTATCTAAAGAAAACAAGGGGGGCAGCAGTACATTGCACATTTGTAACAGTACACGGATGCAAGAAAACAATCAACTACAGTCCACTGATGTTCTTATAGGCATACGTTACATTGCCATTATTGGTACAGAGTGGATAGTGATTGAGTGTGAGCAACTGCAAGCCCCTTGTAACCCATAATTTATATGCACATACAGAATATTTGTCTTTTATTTGACCTAGCAATTCTCAAGAGTACTAGGACATATATGATATTTGATGCTCTGAGAAGCGCGTGTAGCCTAGCTATTTAATATAGGACGGATGGAGCTTTCCTTCAAAGCTGTTTTATCTAGCTGCTGGTGATCAGAGGCAGAGGGATGCCCATGTCGGCACACACCTCCTGTATACAGCGCAGCAGGTACTGCATGTCCTCAGGGAACAGGTGCCCGATGTTGCCCACACGGAAGCAGTCCGCCTTTGTCACCTTTCCTGGGTAAATCACCTGGCCTGGGGGAACACAGAGGACAGAAAGTGTCAGGATTCATAGCTGAACAGGACACAATATAACTAACACCATAAAAACATTCAGAAAAAAAAATGAAACAGTGACTGGAAAACTTTGGGATGAAATGCAGAATGTGCAAGTGAAGTTCCTTTCATGCAAAAATTTCTGTAAGTTATATTCCTGTCTCACCTTTTTCATTGAGCTGTGAGTAAAAGTCTGTGAAGCTGAAGGCTGGATGGTCGGGGAAACGGTATGAAGTGATGATGTAACCTTGATGGGTTTCATCCAGCAGTTCCTGGAAGCCCAGTGAAGCCATCCCCTCCCGAAGTACCTTGCGGTTGGCTTGATACCTGAAGAGATCAACATCTTCAGTAAGACATCCATAGTGACACAGAAGTACCCAAAGGGCTGCTGCCAGTACTTTCATCATGCCTACAGTACTCTATCATGATGGTTCTTCTACAGTGGGGGAATAGACTTAGATATGTACAAGGACAAGCCCTGAAAGTTACATGTATCTTCACATTGTCCACACCTCAACCTAGTCTACATTAAAGCAGTGTAGAAAAGAGTAAGACACTGATTCTAGTCAATTGGAAATTGGATAAAAATGCAGGTTTTCAAGGTTGCTCTGACTCCTCTGTACCGTTTGGCCCTGCCCTGCACACCCCCTTCCTGCTCCAACTCACGCAGCGCCTGGCAGAATGCCAGCATGGCGTGTGTCGGAGGTGTGAAGCGGAACTGTCCGTTCTTTTCCAGCCCAAGATATTGCTCCACCAAGTCCAAACTCAGGCTGCGGGCCACACCTGCAGGTAGATCAGACAAGTAATACACCTGCTGACAGAAGCTGTCAAAGAAACTGGAAATTACTGGCAAAAGGGAAAAGGACCAATGAATGTGTTTAAACTTGACTGACAGTGTCCTGACCTTTACAGCTGAGCAGTCTGCCCGTCCTACAGATGGCGTAGGCGAATCCTGGCACTCCCTCGATGCACTTGTTGGCAGAACTGACCATGAAGTCCACACTGCCTCCAGTCAGGTCCAGGGGCACTGCTCCAAAACTACTCATCGCATCCACTAAGTAACAAGCCTCTGCAGTGTGAAAGAAATTTAGGAATCTACTTACTCCCTTGCCTTCTTTAACAGAAGAAAAATTAAGTTTTAACTTCTATAACACGTTAAAGTGATCCACATACTATTAGCTATTATAAATTTGGTTGGATTTTTCTCCATCTTGCATGAGCTTTAAATGTTGTATGGGAAGAATTGTGAGGCACAAGTTGATGGTCAAAAGACGAATGCATAATTAAACTTTCATGCCTTGATTGAATGTCCCATAAACAAAATTCACCTGGACAGAGTTTCTTCACAGCCCTGCCCACCTCCTCCACAGGATTGAAGACTCCCGAGCTCGTCTCACAGTGCACGATGGCCACGTTTGTAAAGGATGGATCCTCAGCAAGAACCCGTGCAACCTCTTCAACCTGGACCTTCTGAGTCTCCTCAAAGTTCAAGACCCTGTGTTCCAGGCCTTGTGCTTGGCAGATGGTGGCCATACGCTGGCCATAAGCACCATTCACCAGGACCAACATCTGCAGGGGGAAGACAGCTGTGAAGCCCTACAAGGTGAAGCCTTAAGTCTGCAGCCTGCATCACCTTGGATCTGGACTGAGGATCCTGATTGGCAAGACTACTCTTCACGGTTTGGACATTATACAAACTTGGCTGATAGCTGCGGAAGAACCTGCTCGAACAAATATTGAATTTAAGATAATGAATAAGTTGATCAGTTATTAGATACCGACTTCTGATTAAAACACATGTACATGTGTATAATGATAAATCTACTGATCAAAAGTTGTCATATCAGCAATGACATCATATCAGTAATTTCATAAATCATTGTTAAGTCACACACTAAGTTTGATGCATTAGATGTCTCCAACTGGACCCAAAAGGCTATAACCCTCCATACCTGAGCCTTACAATCAAATTTTGTGACTCTCACTTTGCAAGACTCTCACACTGATTATTTCCCATTAACACTCATTCCATGACTTATATTTCCCCATAATTGCATGAATTCTGTGTGTGCGTGAGCTGCAGATATGCATTGACCTTGCCACTTTCCCTTGGTACTGTTGTAGTAATCACAGCCTCCACAGCAAACGTGCCACTGCCCTGCACAGGTACACAGGTGTGGGTTGATGCAGGAACACCTGAAGGAAAAGTTGTGAACCAGTGTTGTCAGACCAGCAAGGGAGAAATGGCAAGTACAATACATCATCAATAATATTAAGAGACTGTGCACAGAGAATAGAGACATGCATAAATAAAAGAATTGATACAAACGTACTACAATCCATAAACCTATCAGTGTGCCACCATAGCCTACTAATATATAGACCATGCCAAGGTGCATACCATGTGTTATCTCCTATCCATGTTATAAAGTAACAAGGGACAGCTATGAGAAAAAGGATGGTTACACTGTGGAGGGATTCTTACACCTGTCCTGTACTGAAAGTCGACAGTATACCACATGGACAATGTGCAGGGTAAATTTTTCAGACCACAAATTTTATGAGAAATGCAAAAGTACACAGACGGATGACCAGGACTCCAGGAGTCCACCTACACTGGAGTTATCTAAAATTGTATATATTAAAGCCATTACTGATAGGATCCATCATCCAAGACTTCTTACCTGCAACTTCCAACAGTCTCTGTCGAATGAAACTGACTGTGTTAACAAACTCTACATCCCGTGACCCAAGGTCGCGCAGCATGGCCTGTTTGGTGGAGAGACTGACCCCCAGTGGTCCAGGTGTGAACAGTTTCTTGTCTGCAGGTGGTGTGAGAGGGACTGCCTTCTCTGCTGCTGGGGAGTGGCTACCATTAGAAATGGCAGGGTTTGCTTGTCTGTTGAGTGGCATGGTTTCCAGTTAGCACAGCTGTGTTCTTGTCCTGCAAGGAAATACAGTAATTTTAAACTTCTATTGCCTGACAGTCTTAAAAGAAGTGTTCAATGTTTGTACAAAAAAGTCCTGGATAACCAACAAAAAAATAACAATCAACCATCTGAGAAGGTAAACAAAAATGTTTCATCATTTCCTCCATGTGTGATTTGAATCATTTCGCAGTGTTCAATGTTTGTACAAAAAAGTCCTGGATAACCAACAAAATAATAACAATCAACCATCTGAGAAGGTAAACAAAAATTCATCATTTCCTTCATGTGTGATTTGAATCATTTCGCAGTGTTCAATGTTTGTACAAAAAAGTCCTGGATAACCAACAAAATAATAACAATCAACCATCTGAGAAGGTAAACAAAAATTCATCATTTCCTTCATGTGTGATTTGAATCATTTCGCAGTGTTCAATGTTTGTACAAAAAAGTCCTGGATAACCAACAAAATAATAACAATCAACCATCTGAGAAGGTAAACAAAAATTCATCATTTCCTTCATGTGTGATTTGAATCATTTCGCAGCTCCTCTACTTCAAGAACGTGCATAAAAGCCTTATTGATATATCCCTACTGCAGGGCACCTTGACGTACAAGAGGCATTAAATAAGTTACATGTAAGCTTTGGGACATGATTATGGAGTGTGATGCCTTTTTATATGGATTTCCACACAAAAACTGACAAACAACAGCATGACTTCTGTATCATAATTTTTCTTAAACAGAAATAAGTATTTACAATCACTAGGGTGCGTAGGCCATTTTTGCCATACAAAAAATTCCTAAATGGCTTTATAATAATGTAGCGAGGAAAAATGTCCTAAAATGGGGGGTGTGGTGATGGTTTTTTTTTTAATTTTGGAGAAATAGAAGCAGGCGATTCCAAGTAAATTGGTGTGGCCTAATTTCTGGGATGCCGCAAACTTATTGAACCATGTATCTTCAAAAAGCCCACAAAACTAAGTTATTGCAGGCCCCTTGTATCATCAAGAAGCGCACAAAATTTATTGAACGCCCCTTGTATCTTTATGAAGCACACAAAAAATAAGATGAAGTCTGAATTAAAGTGTCTGCAGATACAACACCAAAAATCTTACCCACCATCTGTAGCAATAGCAGCTGAGGCAATGGAACAGGACAAAATATTTCCATAGCAGTTGAGTGCATTTCTTTGTGATTTGGAAGGGGATTTGTTGCTTGGGGGGTTTTGAGCTCAACAAAATTGGGGCACACACATCTAAATAATGAGCCCTGTGATTCAGTCAGATACCAAGCATATATAAATAATAATAGTAAAAGAATATCTAATAAAATTCTACAGATATCAGAAGAATGAAAGTCATCTTACCAAATATCTGTAGCAATTATAATAATCTGTAGCTGAAACAATGGAATAGGATACTAGTAAGTAACACAAGACTGTCTGTTTTCTGGCGGGATATTTTCCCAGTTCAGTGCATTTCTTTGTGATTTGTTGCTTGGGGGGTTATGGAGCTCAACAAAATTGGGGCACACCCACCTAAATAATGAGTCCTGTGACATATTTCAGTCAGATATGAGGCATTCATAATAGTAAAAGAATATCTAAGAAACGTCTTGTTAAGGCAGAAACAAGAAGAATGAAAGTCATCTTACCAAACATCTGTAGCAATACATAATAATCTGTAGCTGAAACAATGGAATAGGATAAGTAACACAAAACTGTTTGTTTTCTGGCGGGATATTTTCCCAGTTCAGCCCATTTCTTTGTGATTTGATTGACTAGTAGTTCAACATCCTCGGTTGACATTACCATCAAGCCGCACACAATACATATTGATCATTTTGCTAAGTACTAACAAAGGCATTCATTGTGATAAATAAAATCATGTTGATAATGATATCCATCCAAGTGGTGCCTTGCAAATACATTAGTCCCATTCCCATTGATTCCAGATTTTCTTGCGCTGGAGTGAAGGTGAATTATCCCTGCCATTCGCCCACCTAAACAGAGATCTGCAGTTTGACTCTATATCTCGCTGTTAATCCCAATCAGTGAGGAAATAACTTCATATCAAACTAAAACGCAAAGACAAAGCGCTCAGAAAGAGCAGTGTCCCCCACGATCGGTTTGAAGGTCACGGGCACTGACTCCAGCTGGGAGCGCCCTGCGCCGGGTTCCTTTTATGTCATTATCATAAGTTCAAAGTTATGGGTTTTTCGTATATAAAGATTTCCTCACTTCACTCTATCGGTTGTTTATTTAAGGCCGCCATTATAATTAGCGCGCCGCGGTACCGCTATGCGGTCAGCTCTGAGTTCGGGACAGGTCCCCCTGAAGGGCTGGCCGTTACGCAGTGTGCAGCTTCTCGCAAATCACAGCTTAATTTAATCAAGGTTGCATATTTTCAATATCAAGAAGACGGCTGACTTGAAATTCAAAGAGACTTTAATACCCACCCTGATCCCGGACCCTCCACCCGGGACGCTCAGTCTTCGCGAGTTCGAACTCGTGACCCAGTTTGTGTCCCGTTCACGTGGCCGCCGGGATCGCTCAATCCCCTGGGCCAGGGAAAAGCCAACAAAACTTGACATTGACTGTGTTGCTAGGTAATTATGTTAATTAGGGAATTTGAACTTTATTGATAGATGAAGGAAAACAAAATGTGTTTGAAGAAGTATAATATGCTTGGGTGTGACATGAAATAAATCGTATCTTACGACAAATCTTTGTGAGTGTGCATTGCGCAATCAGGGACCGATTTGTTTGGCGGGAAGCGACCTTTCAACTTTAGCCCTAATCTCTTATCACGCATGCGTTCTGACCTCAAGCCGATTTTTCAGTTTTCCTTAGTCACTTTCCTCTAACGTTTGCGAAGATCTTTACTTCATTTCTCCATCTTTAAACATTGCTGTCAGCAGCCACCAGTAAAGATGAGCTCTATAGGAACTGGGGTAAGTGCATGATGATATATTATGGCTCCAGCTGTACGTTTTTCCAGTTAAAATGTTAGCAAGAACCAAGCATGCTTCCATGTAGTTTATATGCCCCCCTCCCACTCATGCCGTGAACACAAAAATTATTCAGTTAGTTATATGCTTAGAAAATTGTACTGGTTACTTCAAAAGAGAGGGAATATCATAATCTACATCTATTTCATACTGGGCAAACTCCCCAGCTGGGGCATCACGCCCCGGATGCATGGTTGGTCGTGGTGCTCCAAAAAAAAGGATGGTGCTCAGAACAAAACAAAATGGGTGATGTGCTGGGAAATAATAATCTTTAAAAAAGAACATTCTAGCCAATTAGGTTTTACTGCTAACAAGGTGACAATTTTTTTGGGTCCAACTATTATGTCTACAAACAAGCATAATTTATGGCAATATAAGATATGTAAGACCTAACTTCCTAAGATAGGAGTTTGTATATGATAATGTCTTACAATTTGTTCTCTACTCTCCACATTGAACAGTATGACCTGTCAGCATCGCAGTTCTCCCCTGATGGCCGAGTGTTCCAGGTAGAATATGCCAACAAGGCAGTGGAGAACAGTGGGTAAGTATTACTTGTAGAAAATCTGATACGCTCATTATCAGAGAGCATTATCATTGCTCACTTAGCTGAATACCAGGGATGTCAGATTGGAAAGAGTACTGTCTGGGTATCATATAGCTTTTACTAGTGAGTTTGGTTTCTTCAGCCATTGGCATTCAAACATTAAAAATCTTACTTCTACATGTGCTTCAAACAGTGTTTCCGCCAGAGGGGCGTCTTCCTGTCAAATGACGGCCTTATGTCGCTTTGGACGGCCTGAACTCAGACATAGGCCGTCCTCTTAAAAAAAAAAGACAAACTAAATGCCGAGAAATCGGGGAAAAAATACGAGAGGTCGGCATAATTTCTTTGTTTTTCTTTGTTACTGCGGGCGTGGGGACGCTCTATATCGTTGGACATTCACACTCTTTTGTTTGTTGCTATTGTTAAGCTTGCGAAGAATCAATGTCGGTGCCTTTGGCATACGGTGATCTCATTAAAAACCCGTTTTTCAAGACTCAATCGAAGAAAGTCATCGAAGAAAACGGGAACGGGTTTTCTGCGCGTGAAAAATTTGCGCGTGAAAATTTGCGCGTGAAGAATTTGTGCGTGAAAAAATAAATTTCTTTAAAATGTGTCTAGTATAATTTTCTTACACAGGAAAATGTGATCCCATGATACAATTTTTCATCTGACACCTGAATTTATGGTTTGATTTTTTAGTCCCTTGGGAATAGGTCCCTTGGGAATAGTTAAACTTTTGGGGGCCTGAAACCTAAACATTTGAAAATCACTTAAATCTTCAAGAAATACATAGTCAAGTTACTTATATAAGGTTTGGTATTGTAAAATGTAACTATTTGAAGCTTTTCTCCATTTTGTCCATTGTATTAGCCTAATTTCATCTTTTCTCAAGCAAATGCTTTCACGCGCAAATTTCAAACTTTTTTGTGCGTGAAAACTTAACATTTGAAAATCACTTAAAAATCACTTGTAGATGGAAAGAACAACATTTTGAACTTGAGAATGCAACAATAAGATACTTAGTTCCATTGTGGGTCATCTTATTTCAAGTTTTAAGCTTAAAACCTCCAAAAAGGTTTTAAATCCCTTGGGAGTCAGCTTAGATATTCCCAAGGGACCTAAAATTCAGACCCAAAATTCAGGAAACAGATGCAAAATCATATCATGGGGTAACATTTTTCCGACTAAGAATTTTGTAGTGCACATTTTCTGACACATTTCTTGGACTTTATTTTTTCACGCGCAAATTTTTCACGCGCAAGTTTTTCACGCGCAAATTTCTCACGCGCACAATACCCCAACCCGAAGAAAACAAGGAAAAACGTAAACAAAACAAGAATTTCCCCCGTGCATTTCAGCCTCTACGTCGTGATTTGCCGCGATTCGCCATCATTTCTGACCGTATTCGACACAATATATATTCCTTTGAATGTTTTTCCGTGAAAATTCTCCATATGTACCGTAGATAAACCGTATTTTTCGCTATGAATTCACATAAGTCGAGTCGTAACCTGCCCCGTCCTGGGCCGGTTGCCATGTTTTTAAGCTCATTGATATGCAAGGTTCTAAGCGCTGATTGGTCCGCGTCATAAAACCTGTGCTCTGATTGGTTGACGGCAAGATATCATGTGACCACAGGGCTGGAAAACCCCTTTACACTTCAGGCGTTTCTGGTTAATATAGATCGCATTTTGTGACGATTGAAGCAGAATTATAGCGACCTTCGTAACAAATTGATTTTGAAAAATTAACAGTCTTTTCTGATCACAACATTCAGTTACTTTTCCTGGTCAATTAATTTTCGCGGTACGGTCAATTAATTTTCGCGGTACGGTGAATTAATTTTCGCGGTACGGCCCTCCCCAAGTGGACGGCCTCTCAGTCGCGGTCTGGCGGAAACACTGGCTTCAAACCTCGCTTGTTTCTAACCCTTGCGAGACTGGGAATAATGGACAGAAAAACAGTGAGTGGTAGCAAGATACTCACATTTAAAAAATATGGTTATCTCTGTGTAAAAAAAGCCACACTTCAGAGAAACAAGACAGGAATTGGAATTGATCATATCGTAACGTAAGTTGAAAAGCATGTACTGTGCTACAACCATGACACCAGGTGTGATTATCCCCTGTAGGACTGCTGTTGGCATCAGAGGAAAGGATGGTGTTGTTTTTGCTGTTGAGAAGTTGGTTCAGTCCAAGCTGTACGAGGCAGGAGCAAACAAGAGGATCTTCAACATTGATAGGCACATCGGCATGGTAAACTGTAAACACGTAGCTCTTATCTGTTTGCTTTGTTTCTATTATTCCTTGTTCTGCTTAAGTATAGCATCAAAATCATACTGTGAATACATAAATTAGAATTCATTGTCACTTCAAAAATCAAGCTTGTTATTAAAGCAAAGTGTTGACTCTTTCCTTTACAGTCTGTAGCAGGTCTTCTTGCTGATGCCAGACAGGTGTGTATCAGTTTACCCTAGGTTTACTTTCATTTTCATGTCGTCAGTTTTGTAAGGCATTTCTTTAAAGAACACTCTAAAGATGCAATATTTATTGTGTAATATGAGCCCTGGTTATATTTATCAACCAGTGCTTCATGCTTTGTTCCCATTGTCCACACAGATATCTGAGATAGCCAGAGACGAGGCCAGTAACTTCAGGTACAACTATGGTGGGGACATTCCATGCAAGGTCAGTGTCAATTCCAATTTTGTAGAGTTAAAAAAGGTGGCTTTCAATACCTAGAGCTTGACAGAAAAATTGAGGCAAAAGCATATTTTTCTATAGCCTACCTTGTTTACTAAGCTTTAGACATCCAATACACTCCACTTATGCCCAGCAGATGCTCCCATCTTTAACTTTTAGTCAATTAAGTAAACCCATTACTGGTACATGTATTTTGTAAAAGGGTGGGTTATGAGTACAACATGGTACTTTTTCTATTAACGGTTGAATCATTGTTAAATGGACAACTTTTTTTTTTATACAACCACTTCTTTCTTGTCCTTCAGAACCTGGCAGACAGAGTGGCCATGTACATGCATGCCTACACCCTGTACAGCCATGTCAGGCCTTTTGGATGCAGGTGGGTTGTTATTTCATTTCCTGCTGCCCGGAACATATCAACCATATATCTTTTTAAGTGCATTCAGCCAGGATTCTTGTCACTAAGTTTTGATTTCTTTAATTTGAATAATTGTTGCAGTAACTAGCAACAATCAACAGTTAAGTCCTGGATAAAAGTTAAGGAGAGCCCTTTGAGCGTCCTGGAATTTTTAAGTGTGTAGTAGTGTATGCATTCTTCATGCATATAGAAAGCTCATCTTTGCACTCTAAGGATAATTCACTACATGTATTACTTGCAGTTGGTAGAAGAAACTGGATGTTTAATAGTTCAGAGGGAACCAATCCTTCATACCTGTCTGATACTGTAGCTTTTGTTCCATATTTTGTTGACCACATGTGTATTGTGTGTTTCAGTGTGATGCTTGGATCTTACGACAAAGATGATGGACCGCAGCTGTACATGATGGATCCATCAGGAGTCCACTGGGTAAGTCAATTTGCTTATCCTTTGAGCTTTCAAATTCAGCAACATAAAAACAGTGTAAAATCTTAGGCATTGTTTGATCAGACTTCCCTAGAGCACCAGCACTGTATTTGTAACCAAGAGTCTGGCTGGCCAATACCATTTTCTATTAAATACTGGTTGATATGCATACATTTGTGGATAACCATTACAGTTATTGTTGTCAATGTTTATACATGAATGTGTATTGTAATTGTTTAATTACAGGGTTATTATGGCTGTGCCATCGGCAAGGCAAGACAGGCAGCAAAAACAGAGATAGAGAAACTGAAGGTATTTACTTACTTTGAAAATTACGGACCAGTGTCACAGAGGTGATGACAGATCTGTATGCAAATTGGTATTATGATATGAGTCTATTGTGTATGTTTGTCTTGTTTAAGAACTGATCTCTTAATCAGAGTTGAGAACCTTAAGAAGTACAAGTTGTCAGAGTACCTGTACAGTTTGATAGTGTGAAGGAAAGGTTATTGAAACCTTGTCTCATTGCAATATTTCTCTTCACTTATATGGATTGTTGTGTAAAAACATAGTTGTCTTTGTCCACGGAGAGTAGAAGTCATACTCTGATGTTTTATTCATGCCATGACTTTTTGCCTTCTTCAGATGGCAGATCAGTCATGCAGAGATCTGGTGAAGGAAGCAGCAAAGATGTAAGGTCTCCTCTTCTGTTCTACATAAATCTATCAAGATGCTGAGAATAGTGTATAAAAGGCTATTTTTTGCAATGAATTTCACTTTCCGAGCCAGAATCTGCTCCGTTGTTGATTGAAAATTTATAAATTTGAAGGTTCTTATGTTGAAGTAATCAGATTAAAGATAACCATTTCAACTTTATGTCCTGTAGCATCTACATTGTCCATGATGAAGTGAAAGACAAAGCCTTTGAGTTGGAGCTGAGCTGGGTAGGCGATGGTGAGTAGTTAGGACTTTTCTTTTCTTCTTTCTCTAGGATGTCTTTAAAATGTCCTGTAATAGTTGATTTTTACAAATAGACTATTATAGACTATTATATACAGCTTTGTACCTTACAATACTGAAGCTCAGATGAATGCCTGTACAAAGATAATGATTGTAAATATATATTTGCTGTGACCTACTTACATAATATCATGTTTTTTGTCCCTGTAGTAACCAATGGAAGGCATGAGATGGTACCTAAGGACATTGTGGTAGAAGCAGAGAAATTTGCAAAGGTATGCTGCTGACCTTCTCCTTTATTTCCACTTTTGATTCTTTTGGGATGAGTGTGAAAAGTGTAGTTGAATCTATATGTAAGCAAGCATGGTATCAGAACTGTAACATTACGCGATCATGATCATTGGCAAAAAGTTGAGAAAAATGCTACCCCGGATGTGAAAGAAATTACTGTGTATGTTTCAATGTACAGATTTTTCTAATGTGTTGTTGTCCTTACAGGAGTCTATGGAGGAGAGTGATGATTCTGATGAAGAGGATCTGTGATGTGTCAGGCACACAGACATGATGACATGGATGTCAATAAACTTAGTAATGAACACCACATAGTGTAGGAAGCTGGATCTCATTGGTATCTGAAATGAGCCCCTGTAAATATTCTGGTGTTTTGTTAAAGTTAAGGTAAATGTGGAACCTTTATAAACCCCTGTGATACGTAAGTATGCCCTTTTCACTAAAGATGTCCGGAACATATTGTCCAAGAGTTAGCATCCAGCCACAACAATCCAATGTCAATGAGTAGTGAGGAACCTGTCCATTTTGCATTATTGATGACTGTAAACTCCAAAGGACACATTCTTTTTCACACGAATGTCACATTATTCACCATTATTTCCAGGCCAGACATATGATGACTCCTTGTCCTAGTTTGACTGATAAGTGACATTCACTGGTAGCTCAAAATTCTTTAAAACCTGGGGAGCATAACAACAACTAGTGCTTGATAGCTAGGATGATTGGTGATACACCAGTTTTCTGTGTTGTAGAGGGAATCTTTATTGCAGGATAGCTCTAACCATGCACATGCATGGTCTATGACTGACCTTTTGAATTAAATATGATGTCCTCCATTTGTCTGTCTGGGTGTCTCCTTTATTTGGAATGTCAGGTAAGGTTGATACATGTACGAGGGGTGATCAATAAGTCCTTGGCCTCACCAAGAAATAAGGTGCACAGCTCACATTTCGGGTCATAAGTATGTAGTATGAAGTCTTTCAGCAATATCCAACAAATTTGTGGTCAATACTTTCCAGTCAACGTCCATTTAAAATTCAGTAGGCATGTGGCGAGAGAAACAAGGTTGAACTGTGATCAGAGCTGAGTGGGTGGAGTTTCTCATGCCATGAATCGGTATTAAATCTTCAAAGAGTTTCATTTTTTTGCCAAAATGTTTGAAGAACATTCCCTGACTTTCAGTAGAGCAAGTTGGCCTGCACACCTCAGGTTGCAGCTCAATTGTCCATGTCTTTATCCTTCCACCTCACTTAACGTTACTGAGTATCACCTGCAAATGATAACAATGATTTGAATTATGGTAAACATTCATGAAAGACTTTGTTCTTTAAAATTATTCCCCTATATTTGAGTTGTGCGCTTTATTTCTGGGTGAGGCCGAGGACTTATTGATCACCCCTCGTACATGCTAGTGCTGAGATGTTCAAGATCTGACCTTCACTCAATATTAACTTGGTGGCATTGAAAACATTCTGGGCAGGCTAATTTGTCATGGATCTGACCCCTTGGGCTTATGCCATGGGGGTGGGGGGTACAAACAAATTGATTCAGTTTCAATTGTTTTGGGTAGTGAAAGATACAGAAAGTAACTTACGATCATGAAACAATAATTAAGAAGCAAGGTGCAATGATAATTGCGCTCTGCTATTAAAGCCAGGAAAAATTTTGTCCTTTCGTTTACTGAAAAAATGTATCATGATAATGCACCTTGCAAAATGTAACGTTACATGGATGCCAAGCACGCAATATTAGGGTCAAAGGTGAAGGCTATAAATGGCGCCCACATTTTTCGTGAGGCGGAGACGTGCTGTATGTGCACTGCTGTATGTGTGGTAAACGCAGAACGTGCCATGCCGCTTTGCCAAGTGGCAGGAGTGTCCGATCGTGACCTTCTGGGGACAAAAGTTAGCTAACTTTTTCATCAGTCAGTTAGAAGGAGATAAACTGTCTTGCTACGAAGAGATCTCTGGAGATGCAACGGTCTGACAAACCGTTTCGGTCGGACACAATCGCCATTTTGTCGTCTGCTAGGACATTTTAATTTTGACAATTCACAGATATACGGATCGGCTCTATCGCTTGCGTATGAATCTAACTCTGGAATCGTTGTTGTTAGCATTTGTAAACGGCCAGAGAAATGAAGATTCGGTTCGGTCTAGCTGCCTTCATCGAGGAGGGCTACTCCGTTGCGGTGGTGGGGTCCCTCTCGGCACTGGGCTCGTGGAACCCCGACGGCAGTCTGCCCTTGCACCCCGTCATTCCCCCCAAGGCAAAGGAACCGTCTTTCTGGACGTGCGATGTGGACCTGTTCGGGGAAGGTTTACCTGAGCGGTTCCAGTACAAGTTCGTCCGGCATGGCCCTGCAGGAAGGGGGATTGATGAGAAGGGGGAGGGGGACATAGTCCCACAGTGGGAGTGGGAGGGGTGCGGGGAGGGGCACAACCGCACCTGGGAGTATCAACAGGTAACTTTTGATATTTAGAAGTTTTAGAACAGAAGGTTAAAGTTGATCAATTAAACAGAACTGATCCTTTTAGCTTATCAATTAAATTGCATTAAGTCACTACACACATTCACTATAGTATAAACCTGGCAAGAGAAGTCTATGTACTGAGATGTATCCCAAGCTTCCACCTGATACTTAATTGGTGTACATGTATATTCCACTATTTACCGGGGTATAGCGTTGAAGCTAGTTTTGTGCCATAGAATTTGAGAAAGTAAGCAAAATGGGCATAGCATCAATTCTGTAGTAAGACTTGAAGCTGTGCCAATCATTTTCAGGACAATATCCAGGGTGGAGTTCACTGCAACCCCGTGGCACGCTGGCAGGATAAGGCAGGAGAGACATCTGAATTTGATCTGACAACCAGGTTCTTCTTCTACCTCTCGGACAACCAGCTGTTCCACTACAGTGAGATCCTGGACAACGTGTGGCTGGGCTCCTGCCCCAGGACTGCTCAACACATCACCAAGGACATGAAACAGGTAACCCCAGGGTACCCAGGTTTTCTCACCACTGGGGAAGCTTTTCACACAAGGAAACAATTTTGAACAGGCAGGCAGAATTACCTTTTTTTCAAATAACTATGTGGCTCCAGCATTGTCACACAATGTTTGTATTGCCAGTATGTATGGTGACTTGAGGTCTATCCCACCTTATGAAGGTCTATCCCGCCTACATACTAGTATTTGTGTCATAATCATTACCAGGTAAAATTTACCCTATTAAACAATGGTCTTGATGATCATGCAGCATGTAATCCCTGTACCTTCTCTCCCCCAGGTGATGGGCACAACTGCTGTGATGAACTTCCAGATGGACTATGACCTCTTGAACAACAGCGCTGACTGCTGCCCACCTGCTTCAGATGTACCACGCTACATATATGAGATCTACAGGTACATCAATACCAATCACCTAACACTGCTGTGTCTTAACAGTTTATTACTATTGTAAAAATCAGAACCTGTACAATAAGACTTGCAAGTCCCTCACCATTCAATGTTTCTCTTCCCCCAGGCACTATGGCATCTCCTATGTTTGGATGCCGACAGTTGACATGTCGACTGAGGGTCGTATCAAGCTGCTTCCCCAGGCTGTCTATGTGCTGCATGGCCTGCTGAGGTCTGGGCACAATGTCTATGTGCACTGCAATGCAGGGATTGGTCGGTCGGTTGCCGTCGTCTGTGGCTACCTGATGTACGTGCTGGGGTGGAGCTTCCGTAAGATGCAGTATTATGTGTGCTCCAGACGACCGGTGTCCTACATCGATGAAGTTGCACTGAAGGCAGCTGAAAAGGACTTTGCTGCCAAGTTTGGCCGCCTGCCTGTCGAATACTGAACTCGATCTGAGAGACATTCAGCTGCTGTAATCTGACATAAGCTCTTCTGAACATTCAGTCTCCCTGCTAAAATCTAATATTCCAGGTGCCTTTTTCTGCTGCTCATGAGCAGATGTGTATGACCTGTATTCTGATGCTGCTTTTTATCAAGTTGCCTGTGAAAAAAAAACATGGGGATACTTGTCAAAACACCAGAAATGACAGAAACAGGTGTGCAGGCATGATGTGTGGAATTTCATAGGCCAGATTTATAGCAGGCACCAGCATATGCACCTGTCCATCTTTTGCAAAGTTTTGACCCCTTCCTCATGAGCGCAGGGCTTAGAAAGGCAATAAGTATGGGTATGATGACCACTGGCTACCATTATGGGTATTGGGAAATGGTGGTGAATTTTCTTATGGGCCCAAATATCTGATACTTAGAAGATTGTGGGATTGTTAGCAGTTCTATAATATTATCTATCAAATATGATTGGCTAGTTGTTTTGTGTGAAGATTTATTGTTTTTATGTGCCAAGCACTGTTAAGTTCCCTCATGTAAAATGTGCTGTTGTTTGTAAGCAAATGCATATTTTTAAAAGACAGTGAGCCACATGCAAATTGAAATAGTTTAACACATTGATTAATGCCTCCTTATCTAATTGACTGTAAAGGAAGATCTGAGAAAATTGTGTGTAACATAAATGGCTGTAACACATTGATTTATTATACCACACCTCATCCTTGTGTTAAAGTCATGATTGTTGAGAACATTATGAATTAAATCCACAGATCACCCATTTAAACTTGACTAAATGTTTACATAACAATAATTCATGTATTCTAATCATAGTGATATCATCAAGATTGATGTTCACAGTGCATTCCATGTCATATACATAACACTACTGGTAGTCTCAAATCACAGTAGCTCAGCTATGAATACTGACAATCGTTGGTGACAGAGCAAAACACAAATAAACATAAATGTACCAGTAGTGCAGTAGTGGAAGTTAACAGTGCAAAAAAATGCAAATCATGAAGGTAAATAAAAAGATAACATTATTGTCCCCTTAAAATATATTACAAAAGAACAAATATTTTCAGCTGGAAATTACAAAAACACATCTCATTCAATGGCACTCATCAAAGGGGTTTTCCAGTATCATACCTTGCAACGACCCCCACAATGATTCTAATATCAATTTCAATATCAGGCAAACATTATCTATATTATTAACATAAATATATAAAGTTACATAGTAAGAAAGCAAAGTATGTATAACTGGCCACAACATTGCTGAACATGTGCACCTGTCGTGCCAGAAGGGTGACAATGAACTGCAGACTACATACAAAACCGAGTAAGAAATTAAAATCAGGATAAAACTAAATTTCCTTTGAGAAGGAGTACAGCCTTCAGACAGGTTAACTGTTGTAGAGGAAGATAACAATGTTCTTTGGCTAGCATACTACTGTAGTATCAAACTGCAGTAAGATCTATGAAACTATGTTAAATTATTACATGTATCATCATGTATATATTTCTATGTGAGGTGATTTAATTGCACAGAACTGGCCATCACCGCAGTTAACATTGATTATCCCAACACATACACCAGCTCCAGCATGGTTTCTGGAGTCGTTTTGCAAGACTCCACAGTTCCTAATAAGTAGCAGCACCCTTGCAAGTATTTGACACATGACAGTTTTGAAATACATGTATGGCATACATACAGGACCGCAAACACCTTAAAGTACTTTATACATGTTCCTCCATTCCACTGTAGAAGCTGTCACTAGTAAAAAAATGTCACTGTATTATTAAGTGTATTTTCTAAAAACAAGTGTTTACGAAAGCAGCATCCCTCAGAATCTCAGACCCTCACCACCAATGTCTCCAGCAAAGTGATCTGTGGTCTTCTGTAGTGGCCTTCTTGGCGAAGGTGATTAAGTCTTTTTTTTTGGGATTAACTTCTTGATTCTGGCAATATTGATTTCACTGAAACAATTCATTAATACACCTGGGTTGTAAGCTCTTTCAGTTTGCCTTGTTTGTGTGTGTGTGAATCAACCGAAGCTCTGTTACACCTCAGTTGTCCATGCAGCTTTGAAACTGTCCGTATCAAACTCTTCGTAATGGTACAAAGTCTCTCCATATGTGTCTCCATTGTAGGTAGTCCGTTGATTGTCAAATGTCGCCATCATAATAGCCGTAGTAGTCAAGGATAGATGCAATGTACTTTGGGAAGAACACTGATGTGGAGTAGATTGACATGGCCAGGACAACAGCAAGACAGCTATCTGAGATGGAGTCAAGGATTATCTCTGGCAGAAAAAAATTGTTATGAACTGAAAATAGAGTGAGAAATTCTCTGTCCACATTTGAAATGTAGTAACCAGCGGACATTCTCTGGACAAACAGAAAAAATATGCTTACAGCCATTTAACTGATAACTTACTTGATCCACAACTTTCATTGTACAAAAATTATTGTTCATCAACAAATTGTTCGGGTGGTCTCTTCTTGCATGGGGCAAAACCGGTAACAAAGACAATTTGATAAGTTATCTCTGTCCACAGTCCGACACTCTCTCCCATACAAAAAACGGACCATTTACGCCAATATGGTTTAGCAGTTTCATTCACTTCTGTACACATTGAGGCGGACCTGACAGATTAAGGGTGAGGCGGCTACCCTGTATAACACAAAGCGAGTAAATGAAGATCATCATGCTACAGCTGTTCTAGTTACTGATCTGACGTCATATCACCCGACCCTGAACAACACAGAAGTTTCTACCACGATTTACAGACTTCGATAACTTCCCACAAGCAATAAACCCTACTCCCTCGTTACAAGGATACGGAATAAATGTCTCTCCCACGGCTGGAGCATGTAGAGCGCCGTGACCAGCAGATATCTGTAGTACCAGAGCTGCACCCAATCTCGCACGACCTGAAACAGCGCCATCTTGAATCTTTAGAGCGAGCCATCTACACTACTCGGGGAAAGACACATTTATCTAACCATGTAATTTCTATACAGACCAAATAAATACCTATCATTAACAAGATAATTAATTTTTGTAACGTTTTCATAATAGTAATGATATTTTTAGACTGATTTTTTGAGGTTTGGTAACAATAGCAAACTTTGAAAGATCCTCCCTTTTCTGTGATGGACTAGTCAATATGACTTCCGGCCGTTACTCCATTGAAGAACGCGTTGGTTGCAAGTGCACCTTTGAGATCTGGACAGTCACAGATGCGGTGTTTATTTTACGGCTTCTGAGTGATAAAATGCATAGTTTTCAGGCCACTTGTTATGAGATACTTTTTTCGACACTTTAGAAGAGGGCAATATCACGTGAAAGATTGTTGGACGTCGCTATTACGTTTGGCGCGCGCGCACGTTGCTGACTGCGAACCGGTCACAAATCTTTATAAGTGCAGATACTGGCACAGGGAACTGCAGGCACGAACCAGGGGTAAAGAAGGAGCTTTGACAGCGTGTTCTGTTTATAACTACGCGGAGGAACATCACAGGTATGGACGGGACACCCTTCAGACAGGACCAGCCACAGGGCCAGGTGAGGCCAGGTTTTCAGGTGGGTCTCTAATGAGGTGGTGGTATTGTTGTGTTTTTGTTAAGAACGACATTACCTTGTAAGGTTAGCATGGTCTGTATGTACTGTTTCTGCGAAACGAAAGGAACGAAATGATGGTCAAGTTGAAATATCCATCAAACTGTGAATGATATACAGAATGTCACGCATGATGAAACCTCTAGTAATCACATCATCCCAGTAATAATTATTGATTGCCTAGATTGTCAGTTTGTCACAGCCTCCTTTAATAGTTAGCACTGTGAACAATGTTGTAACACCATTATTTGTCCCCCAGGTCCAGCCCCAGTTTGGTGTCGCCTACACCACCCAGCTGCCTCCCAGCCAGTTCCTCCCTCCTCCTCCACCTGCATGTAAGTAGCATCTGCATTACAATTCTACTATATATCATTATATAGAAAGCTTACAAGTGAAGGTACAGAGAGAAGAAAGTCTTCACTGCCTGAACAAGTCAGTGCCACAGTCAAACTTGTAGTGAACAGAATCTGTCCCAACAAAGACTCTTGACCCTGTTTCCTTTCCCCAGCGGAGCCGATGTTACAAACCATGCCGACCAGTGAGCTGCAGAACCAGCCTGTGTCCAGTTCCCTGGTGCCGGACATGACAACTGTCCGCACACAGATGCACTACCAGCCTGGTCAGCAGCAGCAGGACAAGGCCAGCAGTCAGAACAAGCCCCAAGAACATTCCCAGCCCAGCTCAGGCCTCACCCCGGGGTTCGCTAACACTCCAGGGGTGCCACATTCACATGTCAGTATTTTCTACACTCAACAAGCTACATGTATCTTACGAAGAGCTAGATTACTGGTGTTTTTTTTAAAGATGTCATACAGATGGTATTGCAAATTTAAATTCCCAAACATGCTTGTCTTGGATGGAAGTGTCTGACTCATGGTAACTGTCCTCTCTCTTGCAGAGTCACTCCAGTTCTGGGGGTACTTCCTCCCTGTACCCGGCCACGCCCGCTCCCATGACCCCCATGACCCCTGCAACCCCAGCAGAGGGGTCCGGCATCGTTCCTCAGTTACAGTATGTCTAGGCTATGATTTTATCGCATGTTGAAGAATTTAAACATGCATGTTCAAACAACACAACATTGGATCATAATAGTTTTTGCTACCATGAAGTTGTTTGCTTCCCTTATTCTAGGACAACATCAAAACTTTTGTTAACTTTCCTACATCTATCTCAAGCCTAAACTGTAGAGGCCATATTAGAGTGTTTGTGTCTTGCAGTCAACAGAGGTAACATAATAGTCAATGTTCATGATGTGTCATCATAACCATCTCCTATTTAAGAGCTGCCACCAAAACACAATACCAGTATTTCGTCTATTTACTGAACATTGGGAAGAAATTAAAAAAACAGAGACATGATGTATTGTAGCAAGTAAGGGAATGATGTATTTTATGTTGGTCCACAGGAATATTGTTTCCACTGTGAACCTGGGTTGCAAGCTGGATCTGAAGAAAATTGCACTTCATGCCAGAAATGCAGAGTACAATCCTAAGGTAACTATGTAGTGTTACACAAAGGTTTTTGTCAATAAAGACTCATGATGGAATGCAGTTGTTCTCTACGCACCTTTGTTTGCTATTGCAGTTAACAGTACCAATACTGAAATTGGTACATGTAGTTAGGTCACTAGTGATGGATATTTCTGAAGCTTGGCCATTGGACAACCCAAGTGCCTTTTGGATATTCCTAATCTTGTTTTTATTTTGTCCTAACAGCGCTTTGCAGCAGTGATCATGAGAATCCGAGACCCAAGAACAACAGCTCTCATCTTCAGCTCAGGCAAGATGGTGTGCACAGGAGCAAAAAGGTATCTTGTTTCTCCCCACTGCAATCAGTACAACTCTAACCAAAGTCTGAAGGTCATGGTTTCTTGAGCATGGTTTTCGACACACTTAAGCTACACAGTACTATGTCATATCTAAGGAAGTTACTCCTATCAATGGAACATAAATATGTTACGGGTCTGATAATACATGTATAGATGTCAACAACGTCACCTGAAGGTTGACTGTGTGTATTTGTTCCAGTGAGGACCAGTCCAGGCTTGCAGCCAGGAAATATGCCAGAGTGGTGCAGAAGTTGGGCTTCCCTGTAAGTTGTTACTTGTTTAATTTCTATGTCTCCACTGCCTGTATAAATTTTCTAGTTCCCTTTGCTTTATCATCAGTCTGTATCCCCACTGTAATTCTCTTATGTTTCTTTTCCAGTTCTATACAAAACATATTGCTTATGAATTGCCTCAATTAAAAAAACATATTTAAACATGCTTTTTTTTTACATCTGCTGTATTTTTTCAGGCCAAGTTTCTGGACTTCAAGATTCAGAACATGGTTGGCAGCTGTGATGTGAAGTTCCCCATCAGACTAGAGGGGCTGGTCCTCACCCATGCACAGTTCTCAAGGTACATGTAGGACCATAGTCGGCAAGTCCAAGAAATGTCAGCTGATTGAAAGAAAATCTGAGATTGTGGTCATGACAATGTTTCTGGACAATTTTTATATTTCTAATAAATTCCATTCACCTTACATCCGGTGTGTGTCAATGTAGTGTGTAACACAAAGTGACTGAAGTATTTCTATTTTCCCAGTTATGAGCCTGAGCTGTTCCCTGGTCTGATCTACCGTATGGTCAAGCCTAGGATTGTGCTGCTCATCTTTGTCTCAGGGAAGGTAGTACTTACTGGTGAGTATTCATGCGCCACCTACCATCCTATGTTTGAAGTTCAGTAGTTTTGTTTTCTTCACTGATGTTTGGATCTTTTCTTGGTTGATATAAGAACCTGCAACCAGTCATTAATAGTGTGATTGAAGCAAAATATGACTGAAATCTGTTGCTTCATTACTTACAGGTGCAAAGGTGCGAGAGGAGATTTATGAGGCATTTGAGACGATCTATCCCATCCTTAAGGGCTTCAGGAAGACATCTTGACACCGGCAGCACAACTGCAGATGTACCATTGTATATACCTCCTTCAGATTTTATTTCCAGACTCCCAAAGACACAGTTGTATGTTGATGCTGCCATTGTGTGGGACACACGGCACACAGGCTTCTGCACAAAGGTTGGGAGAATTGGATTGGGTGTGACAGAAATACTCATTCCTGTACCCAATGAGCTGGATGATACTCATTTTGTTAAGATGACCAGAAAATGTTCGCTGTTAAATTTTTCTGGTAGGTTATGTCATTCCCTTGTACATGTAACTTTAACCCTTGTAGTATATACTCTTGAGTCTCGGTTAGTTGGTTTATAATGATACTGTATGGGCAGATTTTCCTTTTGGCCCAGAAGTAATGCAGCTATCTGTCAAGTTGTCACATTTGTGAATCAAAGATTCAGTCAAGAGAGTAATACATTCAGAAGGATCTGCAATCTCAGGCAACTTTTCAATCATGAAGGGCTTCATTGTTTTCACAATATGGGATTTTTGTTATTTATGACAACCCAGAAACAACACTTTCATTTCTATGTAAAGATGCAGCTTAACCATCAGTAGATTAATACGAGGGCTTAGGAAACCATTTTCGTTTTTTGTATGTTTCTACTACTTATCTACAGTACATTCTCATTGTTGGCTTTCCTATATACTTGTAAATAATGGGGCCCATTTTCAGAATTAGGACCCTCCTGTATACTTGTCATTTCTCCTCCATGGTGTTAGAATGACAAATAAAGCTTACAAATGATTGTGCTGTGAAGTTGATCCTTGTTTTTAAGTCTCATAAGTAAGAATGAGAACTCGTACTTAACTAGTTCGGTCTCCCAAGTTTAGTCTTTTGTAGTTTTCAAGTCGTGATCCGATCTCAACCATCCAGAAATGCGACTAAGTTGCCCGGAGGTCTCTGCCAGCAGAAATCTTTCATACTAGTAATAGTATATATGGCCTCCGTTGGTCAGTATTGACCATGGTAAAATACTAGTACATTCAGTCTTAACTGGTATTTAAGTCATACCATTCAAATAATGCTGAGAATCTATCCTATCCACACATATAGAGGGGGAAAACTCTTCAGGGCTGAGAGCAGAAAGGCAGTACTATATAGCACAACATAAATCTGATTCTCCCTGACCTCCTCAGACCCACCATATATAATAGCCAGCTCCTCCTTATAGATTTGATTATCCCTCCTACTTAAATCAAAAAGACCAGAGGCAAAATTGATGCACTTTTTTTTTATTCACTGGCAGCTTTACAAATACAATCATCTTGATCTTCAACACGGCAAAGACTAGTATCAAAAGACAGTGGTGAACCTTCAAGAGTCAAAGGTTGGGGTAACACTGTTACATGTAGAGGCTGCTAGAAACACTTCATTATGGTGATATCTTAACACTTTGGTTGAGAAATTGATAGACATATACTATAGCTGCACCAGTGTTGTGATTGTAAGTAGAGAAAAGTGAGAATAAGTTCATGCCTACATCATCTCATCAATTGGCTCATTATGAAATAGAAAAGCACTGATAAGTTGGTACACGTATATCAAAGTCACCTAGTTAATCTTTGTGGTGGACTGAGAGATTTCTTCCACATATCCAAGCATCCTACTTCATTCTCACTTCACCAGACAGTGGTATGGCCTGCCTTCACTTGAATGAACTCCATAGCATCAAAATCTACTCAGCTGATTTTCAATAATATAAACATTCAGTCATATCTCTATGGTTTCTTAGACCAACCCACCAAAGGGATCGGCATTCATGTTTCTGTCTCAAAATAATCCACACACTCAGCATATTCAGTTTTAGCCATACCAACCTAATTACTCTGTTCACAGCCCTCACATAAAAGGAACAATTCAAAAAGACTGGAAAAATGAATGTACAGTATTTTCAACACACATTTCCAACAAGCCGTCTAGTTGTAATAACTGCATTCTAAAGGGTCTGTGGACCAAGGAAATGAATTGATATAGCTAAAAAAAGAATCATCTTCAAGCCCGTTGAGAGCATTCATAAATGCATAAGATATGGGCCACAGCCTCTGAGGTATCTGCGATTATGTAACCATTCAACTTTATACATTTGACTTCCATGCCTGTGACCACTTCAAGGTACAAACTTCATATTAGCTTCTTCTGTTGGGGTGTCTCTAACTTAAGTTCCTTCACGCGTGTTTCAAAGTACAGCTCGAGGCGCCGGCCAGAGCGTGCCTCGGTGGCGTGTGGTTGGTTGTACTGCTCACAGTTGGAGAAGACGAGCCGTGCGTCGGCCAGGAGCTCAGCGGCGGTCCTGTAGGCCATCTGGTTGAAGTTTGTGCGTAGTGTGCTGAGGTCCATGGGCTTCCTGACAAGCCTGTAGTAGTCTGGTGCCTGTAGAAGTAGTAGTAGTGAAAATAGTTTATGTCATGAATGGAAAACCTCTTAAGTTTCTTCTGTTACAACAAACACTTCTTTGCAAAAAGTTTCTCTTCAGGGAAATGACATGGATAAAATTAGAACATCAGTGCTGACCTCCTTCCTGCTGACAGGTTTGATGAAGGGCCAGGCGTCCTGGTGCTTGACCAGTTCTGTCAGGAGGGTCTCACACTTGGTGGTCCAGCCAATCTCCTCTCCTCCCCGCAGACCAGAGGACAGGCGCCGCCCCGCCCCCGAGTCCCTCCTGGTGTCAGGAACACGCGGTGACGACGGGCGTCTGCTGCTGGAACTGGCATCTGTGCGAGAGAAATCTTCTCTATTAGGCTTAATAGTTAGTGTTAAGTACAAACACATTCATACTTCTGTTTTAAAATGCCTCAAGCATTCATCGTTGAAAGATGCCACAGCTAAATTCTGGCGGATCGTCTAATTACAGAAGATACAGCAGAGAGCATGAACAATGCATTGTCTCAAGGATAGGCTAGCTTGGTACCTTTTGTGTTATACAGTGCTACTTTTTATTAGAATATCGTCCCTTTGCCAGCTAAGCAGCATACCTATCCTGACCAACAGATCAATACAATTATCGGATACTCCTTAGTAATGAACTTAACAGCCAGCACTTTTGTTAAGAAACCCTTGTATTTAGTAAGACCAGACAAGACCCAAATACCGTGTGATCGTCTCCTGTTGTCCTTTGTGGCACTGATGACTTTGATCTGACTTGTAGACGTGCGTTCAGGTTTCTTTACTTCCTTTGGCCTCATCTTGGCCGACTTCACATCTGATGCTGAGGACTCTTCTGAGCTCTCGATCACAGCTTTTCGAGGACGTTTACTTGTCACCTTAGGTACTACTTCTTCCTGCGAGTCCTCAGAGCTCTGCAGGACTTTTTGTCGCCGTGTTTTCTTGTTTGCATTGGACATGTCGCTGTCTTGAGAGTCTTCATCTGTGTCCACCAGCCCACGCTTCTGAGACGTGCCTGCAACACGCTGTAAGCTGGCACTCCTTGGCTTGCTGCTTGGCACGGGATCTGGCAGGATGTTCCTTCTGGTGTTCCGGGAGGTCGGCCTTTCCAGGCTGTTGGCTCGGCTGTTCGATCGGCCTTTATTTGTGGGTTCAGAACGAGATCGTGACGAGGAAGATTCTGCTCTTGAGGAAGGGCGTGACACTTCTTGACTGCTGGCTGCCTTCGCTTGAGGCTTGGCAGCAGGTTTTTGTCCCTTTTTCCCTTTCTTCTCATCTGAAACAATTTTGTAACAGATTTTTAGCAGTTTATCCACCATCTAATTCACCTTGGTTTGTGTACTACTGAACATTTTCACTTACAAGTTAGAACTTAGGCCTTATTCAAGGATATTTTTTTTATGTTGAGCTTTACGTTTCTGAGGTACAGCAATGCCATCCAATAGTGATGAACACCGCCATTATGCACCCCAACATAAGATCATGAGATGTCTTGTTTTGAATATATAATAGGAACAATAATTCAAAAAATTTCCTCATTTCCAGAAAGCACAAATAAAACTGACCTTTGTTGTCCCTGCGTGTTCTCCCTGGCTCCCTCAGCACCCTGCCTGTGCAGTATTGGCAGCGCCACTTGCCCCTGGGGGTGCGGTTGAGCGGGGGGTCAGCACACAGCAGGTGGAAGGCACAGGGACAGGTGTCACACAGCACCAGCACACCTCCGTCACTACAGATGGAACACACGTCTGCATGCTCGATTTCTGCAGGCACAGCCTCCTCTTCCTCCTCTTCTTCTGACTCCTCCTCAGACCTGCATTCACATCACAATTACATGTTTTATACTCACTTCTTTCACATGGACTCACAAGAACATTTACTTTAGCCAGATTTTCATGAAGTTTTCACCCTCTTTTTAAGTCATCCTCGGATTCCCAGGCTCAAGAAAGAGATACTTACTCCTCTTCATCACTTTCCTCCTCTTCCTCTTCTTCCTCCTCACTCTCCTCCTCCTCACTTTCACTTTCTTCATCCTCATCTTCATCATCAGACCTGCAAGATGATACCTACAAATCAGTCTGAGAAATACACTGTAATCTAGAGATCTTCTATTTCAATGAGACTTATGGCTCTTACCTACCACAGGTCCTTCAATGCACTGCATAGCCTAGTAGCATTAGTAATACCAAACCAAAGCTAAAACTACATCCTTATTCAAATATATAGTAGAATAGCTTTTTGCGGCCATCCAGCAGCTGCTGTTTCTCTGACCAGTGCAGGCCAGGCCAGTCACATGCTGCTGGACACTCCAGTAGGTCTACAGAAACAGCTAAATGATACCCCACACAGGCTGTTGTTTTTGAGAACAACTCCAGAACAAGAGCAGGACCCCGCATGTTCATAGATTACACAGCAACAGAAGAGAATGACACATACTCTTCTTCACTGTCTGATGATTCGCTGTCATTGTCCATCGTCCGACGTCTGCGAGGTGTCAGCGGTACCGCACGCTTCTGCATCTGCGGCTTACACGTGTGACAGTACCAGTCACCCTCGGGGACTTTCTACAGGGGAGGCAACACAACAAATGTTAGGATCTTCCAGGAACAAGAATGGCCAATCCTTGTCTACTACAGTGATGAAAGTAAAATCCTGATGATTTACTGCTAAAAATGTACTTTACTGCCTTAGCACAGTTTTGATTTCCTTGGACTTTAGAGGTTCCATTTTTTTAGAGGTGAACCATTTCTGTACCTTGAGTGGAGGTTTAAGACAGTACATGTGGTGGCCCCGGTCACAACCGTCGCACAGAAGCATCTTCTCTGCGTCTCCCTTCCTGCGGCACATCCGGCAGCGAGCGTTCAGCACGGACTTGGCCCACATGACGGAGCGGTCCAGCGTGGCCAGGTGCAGGAACACCTGCGGGAGGCTGGTGGAGGACATCAGCGACTCCTCCCACCGCTCCAGCACCGTCTTCTGCACCTTCCCTGGGTCATTGTCCTCACCTGAGGATGTACCACATAGTCACTCAGGTCCCAATACACATTCTTCAGTGACTACACATTTTGTAAAGAGGTCAATACATGATATTGATTAAAGGCTGACCCTACACAGGAAATCTTTTACAGGTGATATTTTACAGGTTGCCTCTGTCCACTTTTTTTGACATTAAACATAAGTCATGACCCATATCCCCCCACTTTAATCCCGCTTTATGAACTTCAAATTTTCTATGAATTACAAAGAAATTTGGCATCTTGACATGCATTCTCAGCCTTCAATTTCCCAATGATAAACGTTTCTTCAAGCAAGCTGTATCAAAGTCATCACAAGATAGGGTCACTTACTCTCGTTTGTGCCAACACTCTCATTGTCATCATCTTTCTGACGCTTCTTCTTCTCCTTCTTAGTTGTCTCATCCTCCCCTGTAATCAAAGGTCATGGGTTCAATCATACAACTTTCTATATCTGCCAGTTTATCAGCTGAGAAGAGTAGCAAAAATGATTGCTTTGTACCTATGACAGGTGTCATTGCCATTAGCATAGGAATCCATACTGTATCTTCAGGCAAGAAGCTGCATAAATACCTAGTTTACCCACATTCAAGGATTTAATATGCTAATTCACTTAAACATGAAATTACACAGGTGAAGAAACTCTTTCACACATGCTTCATGACACAAGTTACTGTAAATGTAGAAATGTTTGCGGTGGCTTTATGTTCGCGGTTTTCCTGGTGAACTCTTCACTGCAAATTTGAAACCACCGCGAAAAGCCATTCCATTGTATGAGTGTAGCGGTTGTTCCATTGTATGACTAGCACTACTATTGTTTCAAACGTGAACTCAAAACTACCGCGAACACTCCATTTTCTCACTACCGCAAAATTAAATCCATTTCTGCATTTACAGTAGTATCAAGGGGTTATTAAGGTGCAAGTTTGTATCCTTACCGAGAGGTTCCTTAAGGAACCTGCGCTCCACCGACTGCTCCAGCTGCAGGACGGCCCCTGCCAGCTCACGCACCACCGTGGTCACCGGGTGGTCAGGGGTGCTGGACTGGGTACTACCAGTGGGCGTGTCGGAACGCTTCAACTCTGCAATTCTACAGAATGGTTCAAACACACTGAGAAAAAGGCTAGCTAAACCATAAAACAAATTAGTTATACAATTGCTGTGACATAGAAGGAGGGGGAAGGTGCCACCCTGCCTAGAATTTTCTTTATAATTGGCTTGATTATACACTAGGTTTTCCTCTTTCTGACAACATCAGTCGCTACTGCTGCAAAAAATTTTTCAACGAGTTTTATCCTACCCGAAAATGCCAAATTTTTCGCATCATTTTTGACGTGAAAGGTGATTTTTTCTTAGAATTTACCAAAATTAGAGAGGTTGAACAAACAAAATTCAGTTGGTCTTGCAGTGGAGGGGATAGGCTTTCACACCATACACAGTTGATTAACTTCGGATATAATTCTCTGGAAGAGGCAGTACCTAGACTTGAGGGTGCGCAGCCTCCAATTGAAACCCCAAATAAACTGGGGTGTGCTCCCTTAAGCTGAGCGACATGCACATTATGCAATCTAGAATGTCATGCAAAAGACCATCCCAGGTTTAAGCCCCAGTCATTGGTGACAATCCCCATAAAACTTGACTCACCTGTATGGCAGCAATGTTGGTGGTTCGTTTACATCCTTGCCATTGACTTCAGGTTTATCGTTTTCAGTCATGCTGATGCAGAGGTTCCCAGCTTCCAAGTGGAACGGTCTGGCCTCATTCCCCCAGGTCAGCTTCTCACACTGGCAGTCGTAGGAGCCCTGCTCAATGGCATCTCTCCATGCTGGACGGTCAGTCACCTGTAAGGTACGGTAAAGTATCCAATGACTTACTGTATCTAAATGGAAAATGTATTATCAAGTGGGCTACATGTACAGGTCACACAGCATTGGTATCTGTGCCTTCAAAGATTTGCCTCATGAAAGACAGGTGAGAGACTGTTTTAACAATTTCTAGGCTGTAGTTTAAAAAAAAGAATGTCTAGACTGTAGGCCTTTCAAAGATGTTGTTAGTTGCCAGAAACACAGCATGCGTAACGTTAAGTCCCAAAGCCAACTACATATGCTGACTTTTTACCAGTCCCTGACACATCAAGCCTGGTTGAGTACCTTAATGGCTCCCAGTGTGCCCTGCCAAATCTGGTCCTCCATGGTGAGGATCTGGTCACGCAGGGCCAGCTCCAGGGCCTGAGCCGCCGAGCTGTCGGCCACCGCCACTGCCTTCTGCCTGGCAGCCCGGGAAGGCTGCACGCTGACTTTAACATCGACTGGATCTGGTTCTGCAACAAACGTCAGGTCTTCCACAGAGCACTGCTGCATGGCTTCTTGGATACGAGACTTTTCCTGAGAGAGGGATACGAGGAGATATGTTTCATACATTGATTTGTAAAATCACTTAAGATGGCAACTAAACAGACCAAATAGTATGCCTAGAATACTTTCCAACTTTGCGGCCTCACTTCTCCAAGTATGTGGTCCTTACCTGTGAGAGTATTTCTCGTAGAGCCCCCTCCCTGTAGCCCCTGGTGTTCAGACCCTGCAGCAGCCCGTCCAGCTGCTCAGGGGTGCTGAAGAAGGCCCAGTGTGTCTTCCCTACACCATTTGGTTTTTCCACATCAGCCACATCGTTTTCTACTTCTTCCATAGCCACATTTTCCACAGAATTGGAGGTAGGAGTAGTGGTCTGTTGAACCTCAGGATCTGCTGTGACTGTGAGATCCACTACAGCAGGAGTAGTGTCCATGGGCTGAACATCCTGAGAGTCAGACTGGTCCTGGCCCTGCTCAGTGGGGGTACTTTGTCCTTGCATGAGTCTTTGATCGTTCTGAGGTAGGACCGTTGCCAGGTTTGGTGTGGAATGTAGGTGACCTGCAGCTGTGATGGTGCCTGTTTTTGACTTCTGCTCTGCGGGAACTAACAGCTCTGGGGGAACTGAATCATCACAGTCCTCCACAAACAGTCCGCCCAGCGAGTGGAAGACCCAGTAGCGGCGGTAACTGCGGTCCCTTCCCAGCGGTGCGATGCTGTATTTTGCAGTAGCTTCAGCAACCTTCTTCAACAGTTCCCGCTCCTGCTGCTGGAATTCCTCTTTTTTCTGCGTCTCTTCTTCCTTCCTTTCCTCCTCTTCTTCTTGTTTCTTTTTCCTTTCCTCCTCTTCCTCTGCAGACAAGGATTTGTCCACCTCCATCACCTCTCCTGTATCATCATCAACCTAGAGGCAACAATGGGCAAATTGTCAGCTTTCTGTAGTCAGATAATCTACATTTAATACATTCACTTCCAACTGTAATGAGAGCAACCTACAAGGTGGTCTGATAGTTCACTAAGAGTACTCTAGATCAGAGAGAAATATTGTCATCATATGATGCCACAATCAATATTTGAATCTGACCAATACAACTAAAAATATTTAAAGCTGACAAGCATAAGTACATACTTCAGTCATAGACAAAATGTTCACCAGAAATCAGGAATAAATGACTTACCTTCCTATCTTCCCCTTTCTTCTCCAGGTTCTCCTTGTTGCTGTCACCACTTGTGTTCAGATCAGCAGTTTTGTTGGCACTGCCACCATTTCTGGAACAAAATACCAAAATTAAACATTTTTGATTTGTAAGCATATTCCTTTCACAATGCTATTGTACCTTTCTTCCATTTTCTTTCATATTTTCTATTTTACTTGTTCACACATTCATCAAACGTTTCCTTCTCTTGCTACAGATACTTTATACTGACACAAAAAATCTTATGTGACCATTTACTTCAAATCTTCATAATGGAAAATGAACTGCTGTAACAGAAGTTGACTCACTTGTCTTCTCCGTTGACTGGCATGTTCTCCTCCCTGCGGAGTCTCTCCTCTCTCTCCTGCTGCAGTTTCAGCATTTTTTCTCTCTGCTTCATTCTCTCCTCCTGACGACGACGGAACCTGCAGGCAAACACACACATTACCACCTTTCAGGTTCATGTCTCCAAATCTCCTATACATGTGTCAGGCCTAGTCAGGCATGGTAACATCTCCATACCTTTCTCAGGATACTATAACTGAAGTTTGTCGATTTCAAAAATATTCTTTAAGGCATACCACATGGAAAGCTAATGCATCTATAAGTAGCTGGGTAGATTCCTGCTTTCTGCAGAGGATAGGACAAAGTTACATCAATACCACAGTTATGTACTGTAAACTAAGACCAACAATGACCCCTGACCTATCAGCAGCCACTTCTCTCTCCCACTGTCGCTCGGCCAGCTGACTCGCCTTCACCTCCTTCTGCGCTGCCCGCATCTCCTCGTACCTGTCGTCGATGAAGTCTCGCGCAGTCACGTACACCAGCAGCTGGTTACAGAGCACGCTCAAAATCTTCAGCTTTTGCACCGGCTCCAAGTCAAACACGTTGCCATTGGCCAGAGTCTAGGAAGAGGAATGGAAAAAGTCAGTATGAACCTGATAGTTGTTGATAGTAAGAAACATTCAGAAAGTCAACAGAAGCTCAAACCAATAACAGGCCATTTGAAGTCTTGATAAATCGTGAGATATCATGTCTTCATAGAAATAAAGCAATCGGCTTCACATTGCATGTAACAACAACAGATATAGCCATTGTTTCATTAAAAAGGGCCAAGGGTGCTTCTCATAAAAGCAACAAAACTAGATGGTCAGTTTTACAAAACATCACATGACATGAAGTGGTTCAGCATTCTCGTTTTATAAACATCTAGCGCCAAATATCATCAGTCCTAAAACTATCACGACAATGAAATGCCTCTTACTTTGAGAATCTTTGGTTCATTCATCCTGAACTCGATGCCAGGGTCGTCAGTGGGGGTGTACCCCCCGCGCTGCTGGTACCAGAACTTTGCGCGGTTGGAGGATGGGCGGGAACCGGACGACAGCAGGTGCAGTCGCAGCACCTCGGACAGAGACGTGCCTTCCAGGGGCAGCTCTCGCAGGGAGGTCCCTGAGAGCAGACAGGACAGTTCTTCAATATCAACTAAATCAAAAGTTTCTGTTAATTTGAAAGTCATCAATCTTATTCTGATTTTGAAAAATCTACTAAAATGTCTTCAAATGACCTGTAGTATTTTGTCTTGCCAGTAAACTAATGGGATTGGATTGTAAACTTGTTATTGCTAACACAGGTAAAACTACTGAAGGCCCATACCTTGGTGCAGCACCGGCCAGGCAGCTGCGAGGGTGGCAGCAGCAGACAGTGCTGACAGGGTGGGGTCCTCGTCCTCATCTACCCCCTCCGTGGTGCTGGCCGACTTTGCCCCCTCGTGCTCCTTCTTCACCTCATCAGCTGCCTCCTCGTCCTCCGCATCCTGGAACTGGAAGATGCAGGACAGCAGGAAGCGCAGGACGTCCGCCAGCCTGCCGTCCGGACGGGTCTCCAAGATGCTATCCTCCAACCATTCTAGAAAGGGTCAAAGGTCAACAGATACAGTCTCCTTTCCAGACTTTTGAGGAAAACTCAGAAGTCAAAATGACATGTCAATATTGGACAAATACAGCAGCTCTGCCTTGAAATGGTTCTTGATATCATTCATAGCAGACATTCAAATTTTAAAACCAGTATGCCCTACAAACCCTGTTACTACTAACATTTCAATTTTGCAGAGGACTGTGTTCAGGCCCCAGTAACAAAAATAAAACTAATGAATCTAAGAAGAGAAGTCCAATTTCTCGCTCATTAAAACAGTCATCCTGAAACTCACCAAGAGAAAACCCATCTGGGAACTCCTCCTCTGTTCCCAGCAAGTCCTTAAAGACAGACAGGAACTCCAGGACCATCGCAGAGTCTCCAAACAGCTCTGTGGGCAGCTTTGTCTTCACAGGAGTCGGCACAGGGAGATCCTGGGAACAGGCAGCAAAGTTGAAGGTGTGACTTATGACTTATTGCGGAGATTGTTCAGTGCTCTATGTCAAGTAAAAAAATCATTGTCTTTTCCATCGCTTTCAAAGAAAGATCCTTGAATCATCTACAGGTTTATCCCATAAAATCTCCAAACACACCCACCTTGAGGTCATCACACTGCATGTCGTCACGAGGCTTCAGCCACTCCCGTAGGACATCTGCCCGACGCTGCTTCTCCTCACGCTCCTATTGACAGAGTCATACAGTTTTACTTGCGTACAGAATTTTAACACTAGCAGTATGAAAGTCTTAAATGCAGTAACTATGCAAGTCTTAAATGCAGTAACTTACAAAAAATGTGTTTTACATAGCTATTACCACAGATGAAGAAGTCTTCAGTGGGTTTCTGACCTGTTCTTTCTGTATCCTCCTCTGTTCCTTCATTTCTTCCATCTGTTTTCTCATGGCCTCCATCCTGGCCACCCTCTCTGCCTCCCTCTGTTTCCTCTTTATTTCCTTCTCCTCCTCTTTCTTCTTCCTGAGCTCCTCCTTCATGACAGCTTTCTGTTCATCACGTTTCTTCTTGATCTCTGCCTGGATCTGCTCCCGCTCTTCCTTGCTCAGCTTCGGGGCCTTCTCCATCACAGGTTTGGCTGGAGAATTTTGCAATCTTGTCAGTTTTTGTTTAACGAATTAATGTATGCAATCAATAGATATAGCACAAGGTTCTACTGTTTAAGTGTTGGAAAACCATAAAATGTACTTCCAAGTATCTTTTCAGCTACTTAAAAGGTCCATTCTTAAGGAACACGTGACAGATTAAATAAATTTCCAGAACAACCGATTTTACCCATCAGAGTAACGCGTTAGGTAACACTTTTGTAAGCTCTACTATTCGTTTGAAAAAGTCTAACAACTGCACACCTTCTTTCTGTTTCTTCTCCTTTTTCTTCTTCTCTGCACTTGTTCCCTCCGGTTTCTTCTTCTTCTTGGGTGAGTCTTGAGAGCTTGAGGCACTTTCCCCCTCACTAGAGAAGCTGCGTTTTTTGGGTTCCTTGGTCTTGATAGGTGAGGATGAGTACTGGGGCAGGGGGCCAGGCCAGTAGCGGCTGAAGTTCAGTGTCCTCAAATTTGCTTTGACCAAATCCTCTGGCTGGGAACGTGACAATATTTAATACAAAATTAGAAATGATCAAAAGCACCAGTAACATATTTATCCAACACCTATATTCCAAAACAAACGATGTAACAAAAAATTCTAGAGCAGTTCAAATAGGATGTGGAGAACCTTTGGATGAAACAAGTGTCATGTTTATAGGTATAAAAAATTTGCATAACATTTTATCAAAAGATATGAGTGCAAGATTATTCTTCATGTGGTCCAATATAAAGGGTAAAAAGGTCTGTAAGTATTATATGTCTTTTCCTTCCTTCACTGGTTGTCTCCAGTTGTTCAATGTTAGTTTTGGGTCTGTATGGTAACTTAACTGGTAACAAGTTGTTTTCTGTAATGCCACTAGTACATTGTTATGTCTGGAGCAGCCTCCAACATCTCCAGGCAAGTCTGAGTAGAAGAGAAGGTGAAGCTGACACTGACCTTGACCACCCAGAAGCCATTACCAGGTGTACAGTGCATCTTGAGGAACAGCTTGTTCTTGTCCCGTGTGTACAGGCCCTTTTTACGCCTGACGGAAAGACAACAGACACAGTTACTTCATAAAGAACTTCAATGTTACAACAGTTAAAAGAAACTATCATACTTAAACTTGAGCACTAAAATTTCAGTGCAATAGTTAAAAAATATTACATAAGAGCATTTTACAATGCCACATAAAAGCACTCATTTGAGTACTTAAGGTTAATTAGATAGCATTTTTAAATGTCAAATTTCCATGCTGTATGGATTAGTGAAAAGGTAATAAAACTCATACAATGTAGGAATTGTCTTCTTCAAAATGTCACGCCTTTTAGCTCTAATGAGCAACTGTAAATTACTCCATGAAACATGGTCAAAACTGATGATCAACCCTACCAGGTGTGATCTGCCTTTGCCATGAATGGTTCCTTGTTAGTGCCCTCTAGTGGCTGGACCCAGTACTGGAACAGATCTGGATTCGGACCAAACTTGTGACCAGCTGGACTCAGGGGGCTGATAAGAAGGAGAAATATACAGGCAGAGAAAGAATTTAACACTTGCCTAGTTGGCTTTCACAATAACATGTTGACAGACATCATAACTGTTGTTATGTATGCAAAGACTTTCTTTTATGCACAGCAGATACAGGATTATGAAGTACGTAATTGATAACAAAAAGGGTTGGGGTCTCCAGATGATGTTATCAAGTCAGGCAATATTGTGAGGTCTGAAAATGAGAGTGTATACCTGTTGGCAGCTTCCTCCTCCTCTGAATCATCATCCCCATTAACGACGATGACATCAGAGTCCCCATTTGTAGCTGAAGGAGGAGGTTTGGGTGGAGAAGCTGGAGGAATCACCCGCAGCACTGTACAGCTCACTCTGCAGGAACAAACAGAAAAATCAACATTTACCCTTCCAGTGGGTCATTCTTACTTTACTTTACATTTTTGAACATCATGAAGATTGGCTGCCGGCATGTACTTTTCACCATAAATCCTTAGGGAAAATGTGTATGATGCGGATCAGACAGATTTAACCCCTATTGGTAGATAATACTTTAACATCAGATACTTCAGGTGGCTGACTATACTGTACTGGCAAGAACACAAAATGTTAATGTTAAACTTATTCAATTAAGCAGTCACTTTCAGCAGCATGACTACAGTACCATGATCTATTGGTGCCCTGGTTATCATGAGATCTGCAATGGTCACATCACCACGAAGGTGGAACCCATCCAACCCAAATTACAGTAGGAG
This sequence comes from Branchiostoma lanceolatum, assembly GCF_035083965.1. Classification (NCBI taxonomy): domain Eukaryota; kingdom Metazoa; phylum Chordata; class Leptocardii; order Amphioxiformes; family Branchiostomatidae; genus Branchiostoma; species Branchiostoma lanceolatum. The sequence goes on along the minus strand of NC_089725.1, from coordinate 20,584,425 downwards.
AAATCTGGTCCTATTTCATAATACACAGTTGCCAAAGAGCAATCTCACTGTAGGTACTTCATGAATGACAAACCTTCCCATCTTGAACCAACATTAACAAGGCCTATTAAGAGGTTGTATGTATTAATCAGCGATGTCCTACAAGCAGATGGGAATCAAGTCATCCCTTGGATGGAAGCCAGTAATCCCTATCAGGAAAGGTTACTGACCCCGATAGTTGTTTATTCAACTTTGAAGGACCTACATAACATTACATATGGGTATTCTTGATTTATGACTTACTCTTCTGCATAGGCTAGCCAATGGATCGAACCTGTACCCCTGAAGATGTAATATTCATAGCACTCTTCATACTTGTTCCATGACTGGGTCTGATTGTCCACTCAGGTAGATTTCCCAACCTGTTGTTTCTCTGCCCCTCATACTTTGTAATGAAAAGAACCCAAAACATAAACAGAGGAATGTGTTGAACAGATATTCAACAGGGCCATCATTCCAGGGTAGCAGCCCTCCCCTCACCCTGTATACACACAAGCAGAAACCCCCTACCCCACATGGCAGTAACACCCCCTCTGACACAGATGACCCCCTCCCTCCACCACGTTGTCTACATTTGGCGGTAGATCCTGATGACGTCACCTCAACTCCCAAATCTCACCAAATAATGGAACATTACCGAACCTGCCCCCCTCCCACTTCTAATTACACAAGACATTCAATGCTTCTTAATCCCGGGGTTGTTCTCACCTTGAGGCGCCCCTTTGAACTTCAACCGTCTCCCCAACAAGCATGCGGTCCTTGAGGAAGGCGTAGACGTCGTCACAGACGTCTGCCAGGCGGGGCCGGCGGGTCAGGGCGGCCAGGTACAGCACGGGCACCTGGAGAGGCTGGGGGAACGTCTCCAGCACCCTTCGGGCCCGATCTTCTGAGTCCACCGCCTCCTGGTACGTCAATCCCGACCGCCCTGTCAGTGAGCAACTCCATACGAGGCTATTACATAGCATCGTACGCTCGAAGAAGTCACTGTAGAGGCACAACATCGCCAATGTTACGACATTTGTGTGTCACGAAAAATGGCGCACTTTTGTGCGCCATTTTCCTGTTAGGACAGTGAGATACCGGAACACAACACCACACGTGAATGAATGACTACCAAAACATTACGAAATCGGCTATTTCGAGCCAAAATTACCATATTACCAAACTACAACACTTACTCGTAGTCTCTGAAGACTTCATTAGTCAGTCTACAGAAGAAAATCTGCTCGTCGATCTTGAGATCTGGAGGTGGTTTCCTGGGTACGAAAGGTTTGCGATGAAGAAGCGGCATGGTTGTGACAAAACTTGAATTTCGCGGAAGAAAACTCGTGTCCTCACTGGTCAAAAACACTATAAAATATGCCGAACACCCATCCAGAAGATCCTAGGGACTGTCAGGGAGTGTTTTGTGGCGTATAATCCCGAAACTGGCGGGGAAATGCCAAGGAATCTAGTGAGAAAGTCTGAGTTCCTTCCCTGGCGTTGTTCCGGACATCAGCTCTGCTCACAAAGAACCTGATGAGATGCACCACACTGCAACCGGCTGCTGCTCGGTGTGTTGGGTGGGGGGAAGGGGGTTGAACTGTCGCCTGCCGTTTCCTCATAGAACAAAGTAGAAGTACGAATTTTGTTACAGGGGTACCTCTATGTCCAAGGTACAGACGTGCCAAAGAAAAATATGATTCATGATGGATTTTTTCTGTTTCATAACAAAAACTTTGCCAAATCTGACCAAGGTAGGCGCGAGCGGAGGTCGAGGGGCGGAGCTACGAGATCGGCTCGGTGATTGGCCGATTGAAGTAACATGACTGACAGCAATGGTAAAGTAGTAGCATAAGAGCTAAAGTATTATTTTTATCAGGAGGAGGCGACTTGTTCAAACCAAGGAGGTGTTCAAACTCATTCTCCACAATTTCTTTCTGTGAAGAAAACACACAAATTGGTCGTGAGTCCAAATACCACGCACTTCACAATGCTGAGTTTATGTGTAAATCTACCGTCACCCATGGCCAATCCACTTCTAATACTACCGTAATAGTAATGCGACATTGCCTACTCTCTTAGCAGAGGAATGGGTCCGGCTGGTTTTTACATGCTTTTAGGCGTGTTTTTTTTCAGGCTTTCTATTTTGTTCCGTTTTCTTTATATCACCAACGCCACCAACTTAAAGAAAACAGGACAATGTAGAAAGCCTGACAAAAATGCCTAAAACATGTCAAAAACCAGCCGGACCCATTCCTCTGCTTGGAGAGTAAATAATGCCCAGGGAGATTTATATACATCCTTGATCCAATAGAAACCTATACCCCTTGCTCAATGTTAACAGTCAAATATCACATTATGAACGCATATAGGCAAGGACTTTTAAACCTCCCTGATCAACATTTTCACCATTGTCAACAATACAATATATATATATCAGGTGTATTTGCAGCCAGTGCCACAGGCAGGTACCCAATGATTGGGGAGTTGGGTTCAACTTTTTTGATCACCAAATGAGCCATTCATGTACATGTATCTTGATACTACACAGGCAGTAAAGACCTAATTTTCATGTTAAGTTATATGTAATCGCACTGCTATCATAACTACTTTTCAGTTCTTTCTTTCCATATCCCAGCTCATGACATGACCACAAGCAGCCCTTGGATCTAAAATTTCTCGTTAATATTTGTTGTTAGTTGGAAGCGTGGGATGTCCTAAGCTTAGGTGCAAGGACAATCTTTAGCCTGTACTATAAAATGACACAATAAATGCTGCCTCTGACCAACTCCTGCGGTTCTGATTAGTCCAGCAGTACCGGTTGTCAGTGCAGCAGGCGTATAAGGAAAACCTTTCTGCACAGTGGCGTTTCTGAGAAAGGATAGCACTCACTAGTCACACCAAGACTCACAAGGGTGACTGAAGTCAAAGTCTTCATACCCCATGGACAAGCATCATCATTTGTTGTTGGTAGCTATAGGTGGCCATCAGCCCACCATTTACATCAGTTGTCAGGCTGTTTCATGACTGCAGCCATGGAAGCATCTTATTTGAGTCAGGGACAACCCAGATAAATATCGTGTTCAGATACTAGTATCTTGACAATCTTCTCTTGCACAACCAAATATGTTGTCAGAATAAGACAACACATCATGGTCTTGTGGCTCTTAATTGTCTCTTTGTTTCTACTCTGTCTTGAGATGAGAGAACCCTTCTGTTAGATCTGATTTTAAAAATCTAAAACGCTATCCAGAATTGAGGCTGAACATGGACTACACACATTAGCTCATTTTGAAATGTTATATCCTGTGCAATACACCTTCCTTCAGATTCAAACAAATCAACAAGAGAGATTGTAAAAAAACATGAAATTTGTCAATATTTAATTCACTCTTTAGCAACAGCATTACTTATATGTATGTATATGTACATATGTACAACAATATCACAATATCAAGGAATTGTCTTGTACAATATATACACAGCATCATAGATAGAGTCCTTGTGTCCATTGCAACATTAGATTTACAGCATTTTGTTTTACTCAAAAGACAAAATAAGTTAATTACATCAAGACCTGTCAGCAGAGGGAAGAAACTAAAACTTTCATTGTGTTATCTACATACTAAACTTGAAAAATAACCCTTTCTGGTTGTACCCTACTGCATATCCACTAAGCTAATCTGAAATACTGGCTTCAGGACAATTTCATTTAAACATTTGAGAGGGGTGGATACATGTCACAGGAACAGCTATGGCTTGGCAAATTCAATGCCATGCTTTACAAGAGGCAGAGGTCTCATAGCTTTTGGCTTGTGCGTTGCACATGCAAGAAATGTATTCACAAGGACACTACAAATCCCTTGCTAAACACTGCAGAACAATTGTACAACAAGAGTCAAGAAGGAAAGTCTGGTGTTTATAGCTAATCAGACTACAAGCAGTCCAATGGAAAGGGTCTGTGGGTTGACTGAAGCACATGGAATTTCCAGTAATGTAAAACAATCAATTAAACAAAATCTTGCATCTTCCTTTCAATGATATAGACATGTTTTTCCGAGAATCGGCAGAATTGACATTCAGGATTGTTTACCATCCACACAAAGTTTTGGGAAACATGGAATGACCTAAAATTTTCCTGAGTACAGAATTGATTTGATGGTGCAGTCTTTCTCTCATTCACCCATTCATATTCTCTCTCAGTCTCTCTTTCTTACATACACACACACACATACACACACACACACACACACACGTATTTGAGGCATGATACATTTGTCATTACTTTTAGATCTGATGATAAAACAATAATAAATAGGCACTGTTCATTGTTTCTCTTCCTTCCATCAGATACATATCACATTGATTGTATACAAGCATACATCTCTGAAGGGAAGAATCATCTCTATCTACTACATTATTCTGCATTGTCAATGCCTTACTGGTGCAAGTAAGATGGCATTGTCTTCTTCTGCTGCATGTGCACCCCCCCCCCCCCCCCCCAACATGTCCAGCTAGTCTTAACTAAAGATATGCTTACAAATGACTGTCAGCATTACTGAGGCATGTAGGAGATATCATTTAACAAGCAATTTTTATGTCATGACCAATAGGTAAAATCATCATCATCAGTATCAACATCTCCATCTACAACATTCATATTACTTATGGCATAGTGACGAACTGGAAATTGCAAGAAAGGTGGAAAAGAGAGAGGGAAGGCAAGTCCTCTAGAGTCAGAGTTTACCTGCTGAACCTGCCTTTTTACCTATGCACACTTTATCAAGAATGAGCAAGATGATGTACCTCTACAGCATGGCATTGAGTCAGAGATCATTCAGGAAAGCCTATATGTCTACCAGGAGCATATTGAAGATTTGTGAATTGACAGTCATCTTTCATGTAGTAATCATCATAAAGTACAGCAGAATTCAGAAACTTCCCATTTAGAGCTATTCCAGGAAAACTGGTCAAAAAGGTGAGTGTTTGAAAAATACAATACACTCATACTCTTGATTTGCAAATTACATACCATCCATGATCAAATACTCAGCTCTCCTTCAAAAATTTCTACATGAAGTCAAATGCTTTTTCCCTATCCCTCTCTTATATCTAACTCCACCTGACACACACATGTGGTCTATTGTACAATGTAATCTGCAATCAAATTAAGAAAGTACTTCCAGATGTCGAGCAACCTTCCAGGGACGGCCTTGATAGAAACTTGTACTTGTACCAACACAGTTCCTTGTAGAAGTTGACAGCTTCAAACACAAGACAAAAACTCATCCGTCACTTGTTTCCACCTTGTCCTGTAGCAGTGCGCCAAAACGAGGCTACTGTCTCTGCTGCTGATGACATCAGACCCCCTGTGGGGCTGGTTGACATGGTAACAGTCACGCCCTGAGAGGTGCGCCTGTGGTGTGACACAAGTGCAGATGTGCTGCTTTCTCCAATGTACTCCACGTGTGGCTCGCCCAGCTGAGAGCTTGGCACGGTTTCCCAGTCGGTGCTGATGTCATGCTCATCGGTACCGGCCGCACCGTCATCATCACTGTCATCCATAGCATGGCTCGCGCCAGAGGTCAATGCCTCTTCTATTGACTGGATCATTTCTGGATTTACATCGAATGCACCACATCTACAGGCAAATAAACAAGAACAAGGTCATACCAAAGTCTGTTCCAACTGTGTAAAACAACTACATACATGTACATTGATTATCATGGCCTGTGTGTTGACCACTGTTCTTTACTGCTCCAGGCATTTCTATTCTTGAAAGTTCATCTTACCTTCTTATGAGGTAACCAACTTGAAATCTTAAGACCACAAGGTGATTCACTCCTTGAAATACACTATAACACTCCTAACCCCTCCAAACTAAAAAACATTCCCACTGTCTACATGCTACTATGAAAGTGTAGTATTGTAATGCAAACAGCTACATTGAGTAAGTACCAACACATGCTGAGAGTTCTGCGAGTACATATAGAATTTAGACTAAAATCAGAAGACTATGAAACACAAGAGGCATGTTGAAGTTCCTCCCTACTGCTACCACAACCGGTGCTTATATAGCTATCCACCATGACTAAACAGATAGTAATAAAAAACGTTTGGTAAATAAAAAGGACAAGAAACAGATTCTAACCTGCCAAGATCAGGTGAGCTGAAGAGGGCCTGTATGTTCCTGAGGGTCTGCATGGGGTGTAACAGTTCTGGGGACACATTCTGGGTACAACACAGAAACAAATGCACTTGTCAATACAAAGCCTTAGGTAAAGGAAAACATAGGCAGTGAAGACTTTCTGGGATATCTGTTAATAATGTAAGCTTACTATACATGATGAAATCAACTAAAAACAACAGTATCAACCCTGCATCGTGTAAACCAGTAAACAGAACAGCCCAACTTACCTGAGTAAAGCAGAGGTGCAGGATGTTGGTGTTGAGTTTTGCCACACTTCTGTGGAACCGAGCACTACTCAATGGCTCCCCACAAAACTCACTGGAAAACAGGGAATCATGCAAAGTACTTTCAAACACAGTGTCAAACACAGTGTCCATTCATCAGAAGCTAGCAATATTACTTTTTTTATCTGACCATTAGGAATAGTGCAATGGAAAAAAAACCTAGAAAATCATGCAAAGTCCTTTGAAACAGTGTCCATTCATCAGAAGCTAGCAATATCACTTTTTTATCTGATTGAAAAAGGAATAGTGCATTTGAAACAAACTAGAAAGGAAAAGTAATGAATTGAAAACATCATTTTTAAATGTAGTTCAGACACTAGTATCAGGGAGTGTGCACTGTAAGTGAAAGTTCTCTGGTCACCGTAAAATCTTTATTTGACTTAACTGGCCAAGAAATCATACACTTATTCTTGCATACTTGCTTGGCACCTGGTTGTATACAGTAGGGTCTAACCTGTAGCATATTCTCTTGGGCAGGTTGACTCCCAGGTAGAAGGCTAACAGTTTGACCAGCTGTGTTGTATGGCTGAGGGCAGCGCTGAAGGTGTAGGCAGGATTCTTCTGGTCCAGGTCGGAGTCTGGGAAAACACACAGCTTTTTAATGAAATGTGAGAGGACCATCTTTTGGAATTGTGTTTCTGGGAGCTTAAGCTTAGCTCTTAGAGCAGCACAGAAAAGACAAGCAAAGAACAAACATCTGAGATTTACACCTGTGGCCTTTCACATAGGATGTATTTAGCAGCACAGGTATATGTAGTTGAATCCAGGTCCACTAAGTTAAGTATCATATCTGAAAGACCACAAGTGTACACATTGTATCCCAATATTTGCAGGAACAGACAGCAGGCAACACAAGAACAAGGAGAATAGTTAAGTCTGCTTTCATTCGGGATGTTGAACCTCTTGACAGTGATGAGAAAAAAGTTGAAGTGAATAGAAGGTAATGAACAACAGTACAATAACAGGATGTCCATGATGCAAGCAGTACAAAGGGAGCCAGACAGTCCTTATAAAATGTGCTAAAACACTGTGGGGTTGAGATAGCAGAAAGTGATTGAATTCCCTGACACATGCACCTATGTGTTTGAAAAATGGTTACTGTAAGTAGCGTGGGGTCAAAGCTGGATGAAATGATCAGTTGTCTCTCGGGATGAGTTTATTATAGCCATGTACCACCTGGTCCTATGGATGCCTCTTTATTAGCCTCCATCCAGTCTAGGTAGGCCGAGTAGTTCCCGTTGGCAGGCAGGCACGGCTCCACGATGCAGACCTGGGAGTCATTATTGATGTCTGTGTACACCCAGCGACCTCGTACGTACGCCGTACGTCTGGCCTCTGCCAGCTGCTGCACTGTGCTCTCCGATATGTCCTCCTCAGAGTCCCTGGAACAAAAATATGGGGATGGGGAATCAAACACACGGTAAAAAAAGAAACCAGTTTCTGATACATCTCGAAATCTAGGGTGACTTTATCATGTTGTGCGTTTTCACCGAGCAGTTTGTATACCTATTTCATCATCAGCAAAAGAAGGTACACATATAAGCAACTCAAGATTGAAGTAAAGATTAGTTGCAGTCATGTTAAACGACCACATGCCTTTTATCATTTTATCACCCTTCAAAATTGGACCCAAACTTTTTGTCTAATGTCGGTATGTATAGTTCCAGAGATTCTAGAAGGCATCCATGAACCAGAAATCAAGTCCCAGTGCTCCCCACACCAGATAACCACCCTAGCCACCAGCCTAGAGAGGGTGAGGGGGCGTCTGTGACACGTTTGCCTACCAGAAGTTGAGGAAGTGAACAACTTTCCCCCGCCGTTCCCAGAATCGGCCCTTGTCAGGGGGTTCAGCTGGGGGGGACTCAAGAACCTGGATCCTCTTAGGACTTGTAGGACTAGAACTAGGGAGTAAAGTCAATATAGGGATTTACCACCCAGTGCAGATTGCCTTTACTGTCAAATTGTGATACTCAAGTCTCCTCCTAAAATTGCATGCTGTCTGGAACGCTATAGTTATCATCAAATGCCCATAAAATAATCCATGCATATGTCCTTACAAACCTGTTGTGAAACTCTAAGTCATTCCATATTTTGAGCCTGATCAGCCCCTACCACCAACACACGCACAATTTAGATATAAAGCAAACTACCGGTATAGGGTGTAGCAAACTCACTACACTGTATCTGTAAGCAAAACAAATACCACAATGTGTTGTAGACGGCACCTACCCTGTGTGAGCGACATCCTGGATGTCAAAGATGCTGGTGGTCAGCTCGCGGATGTTGTCTCGGCGCACGTCGACCAGCGCCTCCTGACGTACCTCCAGCTCCTCGTGCTGGCGTGCCACGTGGGCCTGGATCTGGGACAGGTACTGCTGGATCTTCTCCAGCTTCTCCGTGTGCCGAAGCTCCTTGTGTTTCCTCCGCCGATTCTCCTCATGCAGCTGGGACAGCTGCTCGTGTTCTGGACAGGAAACAGGAATTTATCACATAGATTTAGTCAGTTTCTTAAAAGTTTCACATAAGAGCAAAACTAAAGCACAATGCAAACACACATATTTGAGGTTCTCACAAATAGCCTGATGACAAGAGAATAAAAAACACAACAAACAGCCTCACCCTCCTTCTTCCTTGCCTCCACCTCATCTACTGCTTTTCTGAGGGCCACCAGCCTGCTGGTACAGTCCAAAACTTCCCATCTCTATACAGGGCATTCATTAAAACAACAGTGTTAACTGCTACAGAACTAAAGACCTATACAATAGAATATATCTATAACAAGATACTATTGCAGTAATTTGTACTATTCTTGGCCATTCTTATGTTTAAATACTGTCATCCTGGCAAAATACTGTCTACTTGAATAGGTGTGTTTTCCAGGCTAATCAATGCCAAATGTCCTGTATGTACTGGTACCATCAATCACCACTAGTGGCAACTTGCACAAGAAGACACTTTCTTGACACTCTCTACTTCCATCTGTTTCTGCTTTGGCACAACATGATAGCATGATAGAGAATTTTAAGTGCACCAAAGACCAAGGAAGTTGAACCTCATTGCAAAGACAAAGTAAGCCTTCATTAAAATCATGAAAACCATGAAAGAAAAACAAGGTACAGCACTTACTACTGTGCCAGTCAGAACATTGATACATAACATAGATGTCTCTATTTGCAGGAAAAGCCATTCAGATGAAGACTTACCAAAGATACAACTTTCTTGCTACTGTCAACCACATCTGAAGCCCTGTGAGACAACAAGTTGTTAGGAAAAACTGTATTGTCTACTCCATCAATGCATCTTGAAATGATGAAACCTCATGGCGTGTTTGAACGCTGTGACTTGTAATCAGAAGTTGACTACCTAGAACTTCTAAAGTCATCTTTGTACGACTACAAGAAGAGTATCGTTTACTAGGGCGGAAGTTGCAATCCTGCAACATCTTTCAGTTGGCATTCAAACAACTTACCTGGCATGAAGTTTCAATCTTTCTCTCTTCCAATTTGAAAGCTCTTGTAACTTTTCTGAATATCTGAAATGCAGCATAAAAGATAAATCATATCAAATGGATACAGTGAGTGCATGAACTTATGAACATTAGAGACAGCAGAGTGCTGCTGAAATTCTCCAGTCATCTACTCAGACAATGGTGTTTGACATGAACATTTAATCATGAAATATCTAGCGCAAAATGTTGCCAGGGGCAGCAGAACAACTCACCAAGGGATGATGTGTAGGCGGGCAGGACTGACATACATGTGTAATAATTCACACATATTTCAAGATATTTGAATTTAGATTAAACTTAACCAGAAAATTCATGTACAATATTTTGAGTGAGCTTATCGTTTCAACTGGGAAATATGATGCTTCAATGTAAAAAAAATCATATGTATAATATTTATATGAGATTTTAAATCCGTTGCCGCAGTGAGTGACTGTTGCAGGGCTTCTCTTGCTTACAGACTGTTGAAACTGAAGAGAAGCCCTGCAATATCATACCTTACTGTATGTACCAACCCCACACCCACAAATCATCCCTTCACAAACATGTAGAATGATTAAATGTATTAATTTATCATAATTTTAATATTGTACAACACTGGCATTGATGTACCATTTTTTCAGACCAGTGAATGCCTATGGCAATTATCTGCATATTCTTGCATCTGAGGAAGCATAGAAGTTTCGAAAGTCTGATGCAATGACGTAGGACTGGCGCACAACTTCTGATAAACAAGATAAATAATGGGATCAAATCTATCTGAACAAAAGACCAGACAGTCGAGACGATTCCACTTCACGGGGGGGGGTGTAAACTAGACGAGACTAAGTAACAATTTTGATGGCAGCTGTCAATCAACTTACACCTGCTGTCAATCATCGAGGATCATCGGTTTGTGAACTATGGCATTTCTTGTCAGTTTTCAGGGAAGCAGAGCGGCTATTTTAAAGAGATACACGATTTGTAAAAAGTTTTGAAAAGCCAACCTACCTAGCTGGCGAGTCCGAGCAGTCAGGCCTACTAAAATTACCGTCATTCACACACGATTTACAGGTAAACCTTTTCTTTCTGCTACAACATAACGGGCACTTCTGTACAGGGGTGGAGAGGTCGTCGGAACTGTCTGACGAGGAGCCAGCCTCGAGCTGTTGCTTGTCGACTAGAACGTTGCTGGAAGAGGAACTGTCAGAGTTGGAGTCTATGGCCGCCATTTTGATTACGTCAGAGTGTTTTGGTCAAAAGCATCACGGGACAGCTATTTATGGCCGGTACCATTTACTCAAAAGGGGAGTTATGCTTCCACTCAGACGGTCTGAACATAATACTAGTATGTGGATTTGGACGACTCCTTGCTGCCAGTTGTCATGTCGTTTTCTTTTTGTCAAAAAGACCTCGAGTAATGGAGATGTAAGAAATTAGAATACCAATGGGACGTACGAGAATGGCACCGCCGGTGACTTTGACCCGTAAAAGCTATGCCACGTTGTAGCCCTTAGCACGTTACTGAGGCAATACTTTATTGTTTCCTTTGGAGCACAGAACAAATGCATGCTACATGTTCAGTTGAAATGTGTTCACTTGCTCACTTTCTTATTTTTCTTTCCTTTCCTTTGTGAAATTAATTATCTGTTGTAAGCCTCTGTATTCGGTCTCTTCAGAGTGTTGTTCGGAGAGAAATGAAGATTTCAAAATCATTAACAAAAAGATAATCTTTTATTCGCACAGTTTACGCCATATAATATATATTATTACCATAATTTTGTAGAACCAGCTAACGGTCATAGAAAAGTAGAAAATCTCAATATACAGCGACCAATAGGAAACACTTTTAGATCATAAATATATATTGGCCCATGTGTCGCAATAATCAATAACAATCATAGCTCTGCATGACGCTTACAGATTGTGCATTATATTGAAATCAGTATGTGATACAACGTTGTAGTCAAATTCAATGTTTCGTCACTGATGTGGTACATCGAGTCACAAAAATAGCAGTATGAGCTGGAATCTGACCGTTACTACGTGCCACGGTCAAGTTACATCGTGAGACTCCGAGGAGTCGGTCTTTTCTGGCAGTGATTGGTGTGTGCAGAAAAATCGCTACACTTACATCGGATTGATTCGCTTTCTGGTACTTTGACCATTTTGAAGTCTACTGTGTAAAAACTAGACTATCATCGTGTACGTACATTTAACAGTGAGACGGAAAGGTTGATACGTTCGTCTATACAACATGGAAGTAATATAAATATATCGGCAGCGAACTTAACACCATAACTCTAAAACCAAACATGATTATCGAAACAAAATCAAAGTCCTAATAACGTCATAAATAGAAATACCACGAGGATTACAACTCCCTTTGTATTGTTGGGTATATTTCTCCTGTTTTCCAATAGTTCCTCAAAGTTTACCTGATGTCAGTTACTGAAGTCATGTTTAAACACACATGTTCTTCTTCTGCTTGGTTATTGATTTTGATGCACTTTAATATCGAACCCACCATTCATGAATAATTCATGAGAACAATGAAAGCCTTTTCCCAACACCACAGATATGGTCATCTAGTAGAATATGTTTAGAATTTCTCCGCTGGGAAATGTTCTGCCATATAAGGCTCCAGCTGATCATGATGTCAACCAGACTAAAGCGCCAGGTGAGGATCTACGGGTGATTGACATGTGTCCCTCCATCACGACTGTTCCATCTGCTCAGTGTGGCAGAGGGCGATGTGCTCGGTGAGTGCCCGCTGCAGCTGGTCCCGCTGGGCCTGCAGGCGCGCGATCTCCGTCTGCAGACCGGAGTTCAGGTTCCCCAGCTGGATGGTCTCCTGCAGAAGGTAACATCCGATGAACATGCAACGTAACGTTAGATCATGCTGGGTGTTCGAATTATCAACATAACTTCACTCCTTTTTGTACAGTTTATCACTAATTCTGTGAAATCGACTGAAACAGACAACCGTTGTCCTATTATTGCTGTATGCAAACTTAATTGGCGAAGTTCATATTCTTATCGGTTCCAGAAGAGGATGTCGATTGAAAGCAACTACACACACATATTCAACATCGGAAAGCGTACGTACGTGCACAGTATACGTGTTTGTAAGGATCGGAGCAACTTCTAACATTGTAGTTCAGTGGCCGATGATTCCAAACTTTCTGTGAGTTTCAGTCACCGCCATGCTTGAATGAATCTTATTTAGTTTCTCTGGTCCCTTTCCCGCCCATTATGAAAACAGTTTGTCAGCACAAATGAGTCATTGCAAACTTGCCGATACATGTACCAAAGAGGGTTGCGCAATCTTTTAAGACATCGCACAACGCCAGCCCCTCACCCTGTGCAGCCTCTCGGCCAGCTCTCTCCTCCGAGTCCGACATCTAGCCGCGGCCTCCCTGTTCCTGTCCCGCCGCCGCTGCAGACGCTTCTCCTCAGCCGCCGTCAGCTGACAAGAAGAGACATTTTATGATAAGAATATACAAAGTATAAGGTAAGGAAAGGTAAAACGAATAGAATAAAGCTTCAAAGATATCCAGTCGATTCTTTCAAATTACTAATTGCCGTTCATCATGGGGCGCTCGTCCATCGACACCTTGTCCATTCCTCGACATTGGACTTCTGAAGTCCATTAACGTTTCTTTGAAATACAAAAGTCCCACATGAAATGAAGGATCCAACAACATGTGCGACCTCAGGCACACATTAATGTTGCCCCTTGACCTATCATTTTGTGACTCATGACGCTTGAATCTTTGCTCTACTGCCGGAGGTTCCCACAGCCTTTGGGTAGGGCTGGGCAGAGTTTCGAACAATCATTCCGGTGGTTTCCACCACACCCCAGATCACCATGCCTGAATATGGTACTCTCCAAGCAGAGCTAGGGTTTCGGCTGGTTTTGACGTGTTTTTAGGCGTTTTTGTCATGCCTTCTACTTTGTCATCGTTTTTGTTGTGTCGCTACACAACAAAAACGATGACAAAGTAGAAGGCATGACAAAAACGCCTAAAACACGTCTAAAACCAGCCGAAACCCTAGCTCTGCTTGGAGAGTATGAATATGGGGCGAGTCTTCTTGGACGCCGAGACCGCTTACAGAGTTCGTGGTATGAAACAACTTTTGAAAGTTTCGCCTTTGGATACAGTGTTTACCCTATGTACATCATGGGTTTGATTTTTTTGAAATTGTTGTTTTGATATAGAGTCCATTCCAAGTCACCAAGTGGGTTTTATAATAATATTTGTAATAATTCAGAAAAAATTCTAATAGAAGAATATCTGACTGACAATAGTTCTAAATTTTTCTAAAAGATTGAATATAAAAATATGAATTTATTTGAAGTCGATTAGATAATTTAGAAATATTTTGAAAGGAACTGCGCAAAAATCTCTTTATTTAGAATAATTTCTAAACATCGATGTGATTCTCTCACTTTTATAAATATTTGCAAAGAATGGTAGAAAATGGTTAACAATGGTAGAATGGTGATTGCCCCCATAAAAGTAGGTGCTAATCTGGCCCTTCTGTCTGCTTTTGTACATCTTTAGACTTCACTGCGGGACACTGTTGGGTCCTTTGTGAAAAGGATTCTTCCCTCTACTTCGCAAGGATGTGTGAATTGCTTTCTTCCCAGCCCTCTGACCTATTTATAAAGATGTTACAAATAATGGTATAAAATGGTAGGAAATTGTAAATATTGGTAAATAATGGTAGAATGCTGTTACCATTATTTAGAAACTGTTAGAAATATCATATTCCATATGATGAATATTTCTAAAGTTTAAGAAAACCGGAGAAATATTTGTAAAGTTGAAATCACATTCAAAATATTTCTAAAGTATGAAATCTCTCACACAAATAATTACAATAGATTGAAAACATTTGTAAATTATGACAATAACAACCCTCTTGGTGACTTGGAATGGACTCTATGAATGAACAACTAAAAGAAATATAAAGTTTTGTTCTCATCATGAGAACCATTTATATGCGTGCTTTGTCTGATGATATTGCACTGTATTGATTTTATTTTCCTGATCATGTTGCAACAGTAGATCCATTAACGACAGTCAGGTCTTGTGACAACATACAAATAAATGAATAAAACATGTAGCCTAGTTCATTCAAATAGCAAAACAAAATAGAAATAGATAAACATGATTCTAAACCTTTTAGATGTTTAGAGTCCATGTATATGCCGTAAACGTATGTGTCAAAGTAATTGAAGAAACTAATAATTCTTACCGGTCTTGACTCCCTTCCATCAGACCGTGCATTCAACAGGTCGAAGTCGGGGAGTATCATGCCGTCATCCTGCTGTCTGGCCCGGATCGTCGCCCGCAGTTCATCCTTGACACTAGCAGACGCTCCCCCGCCAGAGTCCCCCGATCCGGGCGACCAACTGCTGGGGCTGCCCTCAGTGTAAGGATCCTCCTCCAGCAGTAATCCTGCGTCCGACGCGCGGGGCTCGTCGTCTTGGCGGTCCCGTCGCGATGTTGACATGACGCGGCTTACAACAACTCGCTCACCGCCTTAGGGCACACCACTAATGGATTTTCTTCAATAAAGACAATAAAAGACAACGTCGATTGTTGAATGGAGGCAAGTCGCCAATTCAGTTATGAAGAACGTTCCGGTGAAAGCTGGTTTTACTGAGAAGCTTGTAGTGCAGATACCGCCGTGCTGTGCCACACGTTCCAGATACGTTTCAGATATAAGTCGATGATTGCGTCCTTCGCAAGAAACACGTGTTGGAAAATCCCTTCGTAGATGACGTCACCAGTAGTCCATTACTAGTAAACAAGAAATTAAACAAACGATAACGAGTTATGTAGAAAGAAAAGAATTCATGGATCAGTCAATCAATCAAGTACTAGTAATCAGATAGTCAATTGTCGTTTGAACGATCATGGAGATGAAATGAAGATTTTTCACCTCCCCGTCCCTAGCATACCTGACGTCGAAGCCCAACGAACCTGAATCATGTGAGTGGTTGTCAACGCGGGGTCAGATCTTTTATAGTGTTATTTGTGATTGCGCAATAGAGTCAAGCTATTACACGTCCTTCAGATTGTTCTTGCCTGGACAAGTGCCAATTCTGTTTGTTTTAATACTCTGAACAATTGTAATCAGCTTATGTCAACACTGTCCTTGCTGTATTTTTCCACAGCCATTGAAATTAACAAAGTAAGGTTGTGGACACTTGTTGTCATACAGTTATAGCACTGATGAGTCAGGCTTTTGTCCCAATAGGTCATCTTCGGGTCACCAAACCAAACTAGGAGGATATCACCATTTCTTATCGCTGGTACATCGTCAAAAAGCTACTTTCCATCAAAATGACTCACAGAGAGCGTTAGTATGAATAATCAAGATGGGAAATACCAGTAACTAGTGGAAAAGTACCAGGCTGTCGCTTTTATAACTTCCATTTGAACTTTATTCATTTGTTTGTCTGCAGCAGGAGTCTCGAACAAGCGCGAACATGCACCCGTCTCAACCTCGGCGCCTTGTCTTATTGATGACCTCATGATCATAAGGTCAATGGCATGCCCGGGCCTGCCTACGAAACTCCATGCTCTATTTGTTACGTTGTTTGTTTATTTGTTTGCTTCTTTTTTTTGTCATTCCGGAGCAAACCGCTTCGAGCAGGTTTGAAGGGCTTGACTGCAGTTAATACAAGAGCCGCAAGAGAGCATTCCGCTGTGTAGCCACAAATGTAAACGTGAGCGTCATTTTGTTTGAAAGGTCGCATGAATTTACTGGTGAAGGCTTACAGTTTGTTACTGTGAATTTACCGTATTTGAGTCAGTTTACATATAGAAATTTGTTCAACTGGGCCTCGATACAGGCCCAAGACAGTGTTACCGCGGTACAAGCACTTTTTTTATTGTTTGCTTGTGTTTTGTTCAGGGACAGTGTGTCTGTTTGTCTGTCACGTGATTCTAGATCAAATGTTTTGAAAATGTTACTAGATACATGTAACGTTATAGTCAAAATGTTTACACATAATGACTAACGTTGTTTATTCAGCTAATGACATAAAATTGCTTAAGTTGTCCAAAGGTCATGGTAGAAAGCCAGTTCGTTACTTAGTACATACGTGTAAGGCCTTTACCTAAAATTTCCAGGTACTTCCTCTTGACTTCCGTGTATCGCGTACCAGCCCGTGACTGGTGCACATGTTGTTACCGAGGATAGAACCATGCTCAGGTTTCCTCTCGTAACCTGGCACAATAACGTCAATAACGCTTTTAATTTTATTAGTTCTCAAGAGACGTAAACAAAAGTCTTGAGTCATGCCACGCCCACGCCACGGCACGCCACGTCGGGCGTCAAGTGTACTGCGGCACGCGAACATCCGGTCCGACCTTGGACACCTTTATTACATGCACATATTGAATTCATTCTGTGGGCTGCGAGAATTATTCTCCAAGCAGAGGTTTTGGTCGGGTGGGGTAGTAGTGGCCTTTTTTTTTTACGTTGGCCTCCCGTTGGGATACTATATATATATATACATGAGACCACGAAATTTAGTCGAGCCATTCAATTGCTACAGTCTTGTGAAACTTTGACAAACATACAATTTTGCTAGTAGTCTATGACCCAACTAAAGTTTGTGAAGAGTCACCTTACTGCTTACTGGCATTATACCAACAGGAACAAAGAACCCCAAGAGCACAAGCAGCGTAGTTTTCAAGATTAAATTGCAGAATTGACATTTTCGCAAATCCACAGTTTCAAAAGATACTGCAGTTTCAAACGTGACTCCTAGGGGGCGAAACGTTTTGATCACTTCTGCCTCGGCATTTGAAGGGCTACCGACAAACAGAGAACCATGACAATCTATTCAATTTTTTTTACACATCCTGAGCACTCGCAACCAACTTACTTCCTACATAACTTCTCTAACGAAAGCGATTCCAGAGCGGGCCGTGATGGCGACACCTACCTTCAGGGTCGGCACTGTCACCTTTGGGCCGCACAGACATGCCGTCGAAACCGCACCGCGTACGTCGCTGCTTCCGTTTGCGACGTTTCTCACCGCGAGTGTGAGTCTGTGGCCGCATGGACGGCGTGACTCAAAGTCACAATGTCCAAGTGACTGGCACTGCCATATAGGTGTGGCTTCCAACGTGTCTATGACTCATACAAGCAAAAGTTTTCTTTCGAACTTGAAAAATGTGCTGAGTCACGGCTTGCAAGTGTTCGATCGTGCCCTAACCGTAAAACTAACACTTTACTTGTTGGACCGGGAGGCGCATGTCGCTCACCCACACACTTGTGTGTGCGTTTTGTGCGCGTTACAGCCGGAAGCCCGCAAGGTAAATTCAGTCACTGAAGCGTGGTCACGGAAGTAACACTGGCGAAATCAAACTTTTTTGGCAGCGCAGTTGGAATAGCATTTGCCTCACTCATCAGAGACTCTTTCTCTTTGGTCGTGTTTTTGTTGGATTGAAGACAATAGAAAGTGACAGCTTTTAAGAGTTACGTTATCTCGATACTTTCCGATTTATGGAAAGAATCCTGCGCGTTGAGACTTATGTGCGTCCAGCCACTGGATTCTGGGAATAGTCCCCGGGGTTCCCTCACGGAAATAGACTGTTATCCAGCCTTCGGGCATTTCTGTTATCAACTTAATTGCAAGGATATATCAGTTAAGGGCGGATGTGAGGGGGTCCTTGGAAGTCTCACTAACGTGCACCCACACTCTGCTGTTTTATTTATCCATTTCTTAGTACAACACACATTCATCCCTATCTCTATCTTAAACCAAGCGAATACATACCTTTTATATCTTCTGGCCACCAAATGTCGCTTGCTTAGTGGACACAAGTGGGCAAGGTGAGGTATAAGCTGGCAGCTCCACGTCTTTAGTTAGAACAGGTGTTTCGGAAGGTCACAAGCCGCACACCGAGAGCGAAATTTTGGGACATTTGGGTTTCAGAGTCCTTTCAGACCCGTGTGTAGCTATTGATGGTCACTGGACAGAAATGGTTACTAGTACTTTCATACACGGGAGACAGAACAAGTACAACCCTGAAAACATCTCTTGTCAAATGGTATTGTCCAACATGCACCAGCTAACATGTGCAAGGTAAGCGGATATTTTTTCTTTGCCCAAAATGTAAGAAACTAGTAGTGTACGCTACTGGTGTATGCGTGAAGGATCTACTTCGTGCACAAATGAGGAAGTAAAACACACTTCCTGGAAAAAGCTCGGGTTTCTTGGACAAGGCCTGTTGGACCGAGAATAAAGTATCAAAGTATATGTAGCCGTTAGGTATCACATGACACCGGCATCATGTGAAGTAGGGGCTGTCTCAAAAGTTCGGATGCTGTTTCCTAACGTTCATCAGTAGAAGTCGTAACGTCGGGGGCGCTGATATATCGCCACTGTGCGACAATGTAACGTTATAGATTGGAACTTCTGCCAACATGTTTGTGTATTTGAGTTGTAAATTGATAGACGCTTAGCTTGGACATGTTGGACGGGGCAAATATGAAAGCAACAGTTAGATTCAGAGTTTGTGTACTTTAATTTACATGGTAACAATCGTACAAAGGTAACAAGTTACAAAACATCTTCACGCATACGCATCAGTATATTTACAGAACATCAAATGTTACATATGTTTTTCAGAACTGAGTCACATGGGTATACCTCACGAACAGCCTTTTCTATAGTTGATGCTACAGTATTTACAAACTAACATATATAAAAGTTTACTGAGGTAAAAGACCACAAACATAAACAAAGTGTGCATAGTATATAGACACAAGTGATAAACCAGGACACGTGGCCGAACCGCGCGTGAGATCACGCGCCATTTGGCAGAAACACCCAGGAAGACAGTATATCAGGTTGCCTTTTAGGGAAATGGCCAGAGAGGTGGACTCTCAACCAATCAATGGACATACCTCACATAATGTAGGTAGGAATGTCAAAATGACACGTACAGCTTTGCCATTTTTAACATGCCTTCAATATTCTGTATCGGGAATCTACCTTTATATTCTTCCCAATACTACATATTGCATAATTGGAGTGCATATATACTGTTTCCATTCATACCAATCACACACCACAATAATAGTCATACATGTAATAATAATGATATTCGCAGCTGCCATATATGTACATGTTAAGAGTACTGACTTAAGTAAGATACTGGCTTTGGTTGGAAAGAGGAAAGCTGTTTCAGGTACTTGGATGAAAATTGCGTTCACTAACAAGGAAAATATCTTTATAATGAAATAATAGATGCAGGTTCACTGCAGGGTCAAAACTTATTTTCCTGTACATCGGCAACAGCCTGACTTGTGAGAGTAAAGTATTTACGTGTCAACACAGATGAAGTTTGGTTAGAGTTGGGATCTCTTTATATCTTTACACAGATCATGGAAGTAAAAAACACATGGTTATAGGAGAAATCAGGACAGAGGTGCCAGAACCCAGCAAAGAACGACTAAATAATGCTTGGTAATAATAGCTTCCTAGTGCCTCAGCTCAGGTCAGTGTCGCTGTCACTGTCACTGTCACTATACGCACAGGACAGGTCCACCGGAACTATAGCAGGTGAGGGTGAAGTGTCCTGTCCCCCAGTTCCGGTGGAGTCCCACGAGAGGTCTGAGGAGGAGGACGCGGTGGAGAAGAAGGAGTCCACCATCGCCGCTGTAGGCTTGACGGTTGTTGTGACAGGTGCGCAGGTGGTCGCAGGTGCTTTCATGATGCAGGTGGGACGGTGGAACTGCAGCAGGTAAGCGATCTTCTCCTTCTCTTCTTGTAGCCGGGAGATCTCCGACTTGAGACGCTCGTTATGCGACTCCAGTCGTTCGGACTCCTGTGATAAAAAGGTACAGATTGGCTTTCAGTTGAGTTATATCATTATATTACGTTCCAAAACAAATCACAACCAGGCATTGCTTTGAAAAAAACTTGTGCTGAGCTTTGTATCAAGAAATTCAGGATATGCCACAGCTCGATCAATGACAACATCCGTTTATATTTCAGACTTCATCGGCCAGCCATCAATAGCAACTTTTAAAAAAACTATCTATAGGGATCAGGTCAATTAAGAATTAATCATTATTCGTACAATCTATAGCGGTGCAGCCTAGTATATAAATAAAGTACTACAAAACTGGTTGCCTTACCTCCTGCAGCAGCTCGCCCCGCTCCCTCTTCTTGTTCCTGCACTTGGCGGCGGCGACCCTGTTTCTCTCCCGCCGCACCCTGCGCCGTTCCTCCTCCTCTGGGGAAATCTGGGGAGACAGGAGAAAGTCGGTGTCATTCTGAGTTGACCAGATATCAATATGATGTACAGATTACGAAATTACTGCTGGACGTAAGGAGGTTAGTTCCAAAAGTTCTTTGCAAAAGTAGCGGCCATGAAAACTTTGAATGCCCAAATCAATATTTCAAAAAGCGTATTGTACGTGATTCGCCCCTAAAAACTTTCACACACTCGAATTCAATTTTATTTCACTATAACGTTACACATGTTTATTTTTGCATTTATTTTGTCTGTTTTGCTAAAGATTCTGCACAATACTGATGTGCTTACCGCGAGTACCTTCCGGCATTGTATTGCAAGAGCAGTGCAGAGAAAACTCAATAGATTACGCCAATACAGCGCAATATGATTAGCATATCGGAGAACCCAGAAATTGTGAATTATAAATGAATATATATATATTATGTATTTTCCATCTTGTGTAACACATGGGGGATGTAGCTCAGAGGTAGAGCGCTCGCTTCGCGTGTGAGAGGCCCCGGGTTCAATCCCCGGCATCTCCAAAATCATTTTTGACTTCAAAACTTCAAAACTTCCTTCAAGTTTTTGTCAATGAATCGTTTCTGCGGGACAATACAAGCTTGTTGTAAGTTGTTGCGCACGGCATAACGACGATTTGGTGCGCTGTGGATTATTGATTCCTGGTATTCCCTATGGTTCACGAGAAAGACCCAAACACTCTCCCTCCAGATGTATGTTTTGTTTGGGTACGCGGGACCCCACCCTCTGGAGACTTTGTATCCCCGCCAGTCGGATAGTCGTGTTTTCTTCTTCTAATGGCAGCCATATATGCGTCATTTGTCTCAAAGTGACAATATGAAGTGACCGGAGCTATACGATTTGCTTCAAATCGATCAATGGATATTAACAGAAACTGCAACCACTGCGCATGCCGCTAGAATGAATAAATCGCCTTATGCGCTTAGTTTAGCATATTTAACCTCCTTGGTTTAGCCTACTAGTATTTCCAAGACAATGAAAATACTGCAATTACGAGGGTAGAAAAAGCCTGTGCTAAATAAGATGTATAACAGGACTAAAATCCTCATAATCAGACGGGAAACAAAAGATTAAAAACTACACTGGAGATGCCGGGGATTGAACCCGGGGCCTCTCACATGCGAAGCGAGCGCTCTACCTCTGAGCTACATCCCCACCTGTCACGGCGCGGGCGAATCAACGGCATATAGCGCTGCATGACCTAATTTCAGCCGCGCGCGCGCGTTATCGGGGTTTCTCCAATGCCGCAATTGTTCTGGCTATTGACGCTTGTTCTACGCTAGTACGACATATTTGTTCCCATTGACATCAGTATTTCTCTCAATAATTGATTTGTTTCAGATCGCCGTCTATGATGACGGAGAATCCGTCCCATATTGGGAAGCCGCGACGCCGGGTAATTTTGAAACATTTTCTTTTTTTTCCAAAATCGGCGCAGCAGCAATTTACTTCAATAGCCCTGTCAGACAGAATACGTTTTAGCGTTGGGACGGCTCTAATGAATCATTCTTTCACTACCGCTTTTCGTGGGCGATACGATTTCCACTAACCGCTGCTAAGTAACCGTGGTGCCAAGGCCGGTTGTAAAATGCAGTTCAACGGCGAAACAGTGGTAGCGTTGGTACGAGTGGGCGTGTGCTCACCTTTCGCGGCTTCTTGGCCTTGCTGCTATTAAAGTAAACCGTGGTGCCAAGACCGGTTGTAAAGCGCATGCTAATTTTGCAGAGTACGTTCAGTGCAACACAGTGGTGACGTTGCACGAGTGGGCGTGTGCTCACCTTCCGCGGCTTCTTGGCCTTGCTGCTTTTCTTGATTTCCTCCACGTCCAGCTCGTCCAGCCCGCTGGCCAGGCGTTTGGTCTGGATGGTGTACTTCAGCTCTTCCTTGATGATGGGGGTGAGGCTGCCCTCCCCCAGGGACGACAGGTCGGAGTCGGTGGTGTCCAGGGAGACGTCCGGGACCGTAGCGTCACTGTTGAACTGTCGGGAGACACGGGATTGAATTTTTACTCCGTAAGTTGAGAGGTGACAAGACTAGAAGTAAGAAAGTTTTTTGTTTTATCTCGAAAAAAAAAGACTTTTTATTTCATATTTAAGGGGTTGGGGATTGCGGGGTATCAAGAGCAGCACTATATCACTTCCATGGCCCTTGGGGGCATTGTCGTTAATAGGCCAACTGAAGTATGATACTGCATCAAGAAAGTACGACTATATTTGCACTATCTCTATATTTGCACTATCTCACCTGTGCCATGTTGGCCACTACTAGCGCCTGCGCCTGGCTGGCGTCCATGTTCTGCAGAGCGGTCAGCAGCAGCTCGGCCGCGCTCTTCCCTCCCTGACTGACCACCCCCTCTCCGTCCACCTCAATGAGCTCTTCCTCACACATGGTCTCCATGGTGACTCCCGCCTTCTGTACGTCTACAGCCTGTGTCGTCTCCAACCCTGCAGTCATTTTGTCTGTGGTAGCTTTAAGTGTCGTCTGTATCATCTGTCAATCAAAGAAAAGCATGGGTCAGTATCTCCGTCCTCCCAGAACATGGATTCTTAATTCACCCTACAGCCCACTAAGCTAGGGACCGTCCAGTTTACCTTTGTGTAGAACCTGAGGAACAGGATAGAGATCAGAGTGTATGCGGGAGTTTTCACAGATGACAAGTTGACGTGAAGTAAGGAAGGAGCATACGGACAGAAATCAACAATTAACTGGCTTCAAAATGAGAATCCTAAAACGAGGAAGAATAGATCAACCGACAAGAATGCGCCTCTGATGCGAGTCCAAGGTGATGATGTCGCAACAACCGCCTATGCTTGCGTCAGCAAACGTCAGGTGAAAGTGGACTCACGTTCCGTCTACGCCAGCGTCTGCGTATACGCTAAAAAGCAGAACCCCAAACATGTGCTACAAATACGGAAAAACGCCAACGGTCATGGCAAATGCGTCAATGCAAATAAACATAGAAAAGGCAGTCATTGAAGAAATATACAACTTTCTCCACCGAGCAGCCCGCACGAAGTCTGGAAACGAAATCGGAGAACATTGCATCCACGTGATACCCAAGGATTGTTGGAAGTAAAAATTATTACGGTTTAAGAAACGGCAGATAAAACGTGAAACGAGGGAAAGAGAATAAGTACCAGGCCATCCGAATAGCATTTGATGATTACCATTCAGATGAACATGGAATACAGAAGTTCACATCGACAAGTAGACCTTGAACAAAACATGTCATATCAAGATCTAGAGCAGGCGGTAATTCATCATACATGTTTCTGGTTGTCAAGGCGCCCAGTAGTTCCAAATGCCCTGCTCATGGCTGGATGTGTCGTCTGTGCTCGCTTGCCAAGGACTCTCATGACAGAAGTTCAGAGCAGAGGCAGATAGCGTCTTCATCAAAGTGGTATCGTACTGAGTTGTTGAAAGAAGCACCGGTCCTGCGAGCTTCTCACACGTGTGCGGGCAGAAGAAATGCTGGTTGCATCAGGCGCTCACCTTTTATATTCTGTAAGCCTGTATTCCTTACACGGACGACCTGTCTACATTTTACATTACTCGTGCAATCAAGACACCGGTTTGCATCATAAAACCGACCAAAAACGGTGGAAGCCCGGATTGCCCAACATTCCCCCAGGTACATCGTCCCGTCGTGATTGGCCGGGGCAAAGGTGTGCGGGAGGCGTGGCGCGGGATTGCGAAAGGTCGAGCTGAGGTTGCGCAGTGTTGCATCAGACGGTACAGTCAGCGCGGGGAATCCCGGGACAACAGCCAGCAGACTAGGGCACGCCAAAATCTGCATAAGAATCATCACAGTCATTGGGTTTGCCAGAATTGGTTAACCTCCGACCCCTCTGATGCTCATGTTACTGCAAGTTTAGCATTCAAGTAGTGATCTAAACGCCGATAAGACCGAATGAGTCATGTTGGCTTTAACGACTCAACTGTAACGAACTGAATACGACGACAATGGAAGCCATGGGCCATACTCGGCACGGAGAAGCAACCTGTGTTTGTTTTGACGCCGGTGGGTTGAGTCTATTGTGCGCCAGGCTCACAAATATATGACCGCTAACCGAATACAGTACTAGTATCATTGAACAAGATACTCCGTCCTTGTACACACTTCCTGACACCCACCATAAAGAGTGCTTAACAGATAGTTGGTCGATCAATTAGTTTATGGATTAATGATTGATTGATCAATTGGTTCTCTGAGTAAGTTTGGAAGTAACTACGTTGCCAAGCTGGGGAGAAGTCTGCATACATGATACATTTTGGCGACAAGATCGTCTGGGCGTGTGTGCAGAAGGCTCACAAAAACATACATTTCTTCTTTAGTTCTTAACTCCAGAAGGCATTTCGAATCAGTTACCCCGTAACTATGTACCACATTATTCAGGGTTGATATTGAATACGCCGCTGGCCGCCCGAGTAACGCTCAACTCGAGTCAGGAAAAGCAGATAACCTGAGGGTATGTAACCCTGGCCCGGGCTCTGACGGGCCTGTCTAGCGGGCTGTGATCATCTGGACTCCCAACTGTGACTAGGGAACGGTATAACTGTTCTCCGTTCGACACCAGCCCTCGACAGATGGTACAGTTTCTACAGCACTGGAGGAAAATGTGAGAATCCGAGTATTCTTTGAAAAGGGGACAAACGCCGGTAAGAATCCACCGGCAGGGTCAGGTGTCGGCCGCCTTACGTGCAGCAACAGGCCGCCGATCATTGGAAATGCCCCCAGGGGGACCGCATACCTGAACACCGACTCAGCCCAAGCTTCTTTGTGAACATGTAGTTGAGCACAAACCGGTAACTCCAAGAACAGACTCGATCTGTCTGTTTATGTTACTCAGCTCAGTTGAAGCATTTCTTGGCATTTGTGAAAAACACTAGATATCACCCAGACAGTGGACAACATGACCTTTATATGATGCGAACGGAGTCTTTCTTTGCACACGGTTTGTCACACCATTGCCCTTTCGCCCAGCGCGTCATACTCATTGGTAAATATTTATACATGTACTTCACTTCGACATGGTCGCAAAGTCTAACAACAACACGAGATTAAATCCTAGCATTGACAACGCCCACCTCAAAAGAATCAGAAGTATGCAACTCGGACAATGTACATGTACATGGCTGTAAGAGCAGTTTGCAGACACTACCCGACAGAGACTAAGACCCAGTACAGAAAATAAGTAGTATACAGCAATTGCAATGAGAAAATCCTCAGTTCGGTTGTTAGTACAGTGGGTAGAAGTCAAGGTGGTAAGTCAACGGAAAGCTAGGACTGAGGGGCCGATCCACGCATTTAAAGAAAGCAGACACCGTTATTCCTTGGTTAAAGATAGCGTTTGACCGGCCAGGGCAGTCACATGTGAAGCACTAGACAGGGGCGGGTACCTCAGACCAAGACATGCCGGACAGGGCACGGGCACAGACAGCTGGTAATAACACATGATTTTCTTTGCACAACTAAATGTACTGCGTATCATTTGCCTACCCCAATCGGCTAATGGGAGACAAATTTACAGGTATCCTACTTAGATATACCGTAGGTAGCCACAAGACGTTCAATCAAAGACCATGTGAGAACTCAAACAGGTGTGTTGAGAAGGACAGGAAAATGTGAAATCTAAACTTGAAGAATGTGCAATTCTACAGCTTTCAATACCTAAAGAAAAACATAAAGACTACCTTACGTAAAAGCAAAAGAGCTGTCTTTCCCCTCGTAAGGAGCCGTAGCAGTTCGCCGCACCACCGCCGCTTGTTTTGGTCCGAGGAATGTGTGCGATCGGATCTTCCACGCAAGCCAATCTGACTGGGCACCCCATGTGACGCTTACGTAGGGTATTACACCGGGCTATTTTTAGTAAGTGACGTCTGACCACGTGACCTGCATCGACCAATGGCTTTTTGGGATGACGTTGCATCGGATGATGTAATGCTGTCACGTGACCCCGCACACAGGCAACCCCGCAACCGCCGTTTACTTGTGTTTACCTGACCCCTTTGTGTCTGCGGCAGAACAAAGAAAACGTCACAGGAAGTACAAATACCTTTTGTATGTCTTGCCCCCTGGCACAGAGGTGTGTCTGAAATTGGTGCGATCAACAGTTGTTGTTGGTTGGTGAAAAATAGATATAACATTCTATTTTATACACCCAAAAGGACACTAGAATGATAAAATAGACCAGGTGTAAGACTTCTACCTGTTTGGTTTATACGACTCGAGTGATTTTTCTAGATGCCGGTATTTAACTTCTCTGGAGATCCTATTGACTTAACACGAGCAACAAGTTGTGCCCGAGGAGGGGGTAATGTCTCTCATTTACTCTGAGTCCTCTGACGTGAAATTCATCTGGCGCTACAGGAGTCAATAGGGTTAATCTACAACCGCTACAAGTAACCGGATGTTATTCGAGACCTTATGTCATATATATTGTGGACTAACATGACTAACTTACTGATCACACGCAGATACGCATATACGTGCCTAGCACCAAGGAGGTTTAAAAAGATTTTAAACCTCCTTGGTCAATGAATACGTGTAACAAGTTACAGGTACACGAGCGCATGGTTTCTGTGAAAGGTGGAAAGACATGAGTAGAGTGAGAAAGGAGCCGTATTTCGATACCACACTTTAAAAAACATAAATTGAAAATGTTACATATCTAGCCACAGCTGCAAACATTCTCCACCCCATTCCTACAAAACCGTAGCCTCCCGTCCAACATGTACTTCACAATACAACAGGTGACGTCCCTGGTGTATTTCAGGACCTGAGCCATCTCTAGAAGGACCTAAAGGACGTTGACACCGGATGGATACGTCACAATAAGCTCCTGACCTGTCGTTCATTCAATGTTTTAGAAAGTGGAGCAATTGTATCCCTTTTATGAAAATCTTAAAGTAATATGGAATTATATGACTTTTTTTATTAACGTTACATTTAACTATGTGAAAGGTCATTAGCATCCCTGCACGACGGATCCAGGCTCAGGCAAAGTCAGGTCACCCTAATGTCAACAAACACCCGGGGTGTGTCAACACGGCGTCTGGTGTGACGTGAGCGTTATTATAAGCACGTTACGTTACGTCTCACCGGTGGTCACAAGACGGCCGTGTCAGGTCTTTTCTCGGGTATGAGCTATAAAACGGAGCAAATCAAATATCTTGGTGGAATGGTAGTCGAGACGAGGTTGTTGGAGAGATTATGATTGATAAGTAGACAGACCGTGCATGGATGGAATTAGAGCGGGAGAGTGATAACGTTATACCTCTTGAAAATCTATGGAAATCCAGGAATAGTAAATCTAGTTTAGGATAGTAATGATAAAACTATTATCTTTAGTTTCATATTTTTGCTTATAACGTTTCATGTTGTTTGCTTGTGACGCCCGGCTGCAATGCTGGTTGAGTAACCCTGGACAAGTCTTAACCACGAATTTGCTTTTATACAATGTCATAGATCTAATTACGTTACTAAAATTACGGAAAGAAACAAGAGTTCGGAGACCTCATACCTCCATGAAATATTCAATCAAGCAAATGACTTAACATTTACATAATCTATGCATGGTTATGTACACCTTTAACGAACTTATGGGGTCACAAGTATGAAATTACTATCATTCACCACCTGGATGTATTTGGGCCCTTTAAATTGATTATGCAAATTATGCCCATAATTGGTTTAGCTGGAATGAATGTAATGAATATGGGTCAGAGCCAGAGATCATCAGACACAACGTTCATGAAGTTATGCCGGACACGTACAGGAAATGTTGTCGCTTGTCTTGTGATCCACACGTCCTGTTTGGAACTTTCTACAGGCTATTTTCCCAGCCCGACAGACTTTGGCCAAGGAGGTTTTATCTATATATCTCCTTGCTTTGGCCAAGGACATTATGTCCTTGCTTTGGCAGAGACAAGTCTACGGGGACTTGCGTTTCATCCTAGTTTTCTTTCGAATGTTATGACATGAACTACGTCTGTACAGGGGCACCTGATGCTATCGCTAACCTCCACCGCACCTTCCTACAGGTGTATGGCCATATGGATCGTAGAATCACGGTAAGGTCAATAATACGCCCGCGCCGAAAGTTGCAAATGAACTCCTCTGGTTGCAAAACTTCCCTAGCAAATGGTCTCTCTATAGCTGGCGTAGTAGTCTAGTAGAGACTATGTTATCACCATCTAGCCAATGGTAGCATCGCCACGAACATGTTATTGATTCGTCGAGAGTGGGTTCCCAATCCCAAGATGTGTAGTTATTTATGCCTGGTCCTGCAGTGACTCATAGTGATTCGGCATAAATAAATGGCAAACTGTCACAGCTAATCAACTTGTTGAATGAGTGATTAACCCAGAGGGAAAACCAGTCGAACATGACAGGGCTTACATCACCATGACCTCATCACAGCCGTCTTGTCGCGATATTATCTCACAGCGACATCTGGCGATTATAAAAAGAATCGCTGGTGAGTCTTTGATATATCCTATATAATGTCCTTGGATATATGAAGAGCAAAGAATCGCTGGTGAGTCTTTGATATATCAAGAGCTGAGTGTTGATACTATGCAGTTTGCAACATCGGTACACATCAGGAAGGCATTGGCGGTGTGGAAATCTTAATAATTGGTGAAGTGATTAGAAAACTTTGTAGTATTCGAAATTTTTTGTATGCTTGATAAATAGTTCAGTATGTGTAGCACAATTTCACAAACCGCTGCTGCTAACGTTACACGTGGAACCGTCAAATCACACTTCTCTTGCTTTCACTCACGGATGTCCCCGATAGATAGCTCCTCAGATCTAGAATTTTCAGCATTATAGAAAGAAAGAAAGTAAGAGATGGAGATTATTCCAATATTCTAGCAGGTTCATAAAATGTGATGACAAGAATTAAAAAAATAAAGCTTTTTGATTCATGAAGCTGTGGACCATAATTCAATTATTATATCCCTACATCAATTTAGGCACCTAATTGGCACAAAGCAAGTCATTATCTCAGTAATTGTTGTCCGACTGTAAAATTTGGTTAGGTGGGAAATGTTTCCACATTACGATATGCGAGGTGACATCATTACGTGATGTCAGCCCCAGCAATTTAACGACCGCAACCCTCACAATGACTGCCGCTGATGGAAATGTCGATAATGATTGATGTTGGTCATGGACAATCCTCCGTCTCTCGGACCCAACTTTGACACCGAGTAAGGGTATACCATGAGAGGAATGGATGGTGTAAAACGTGGAAGGAACTAAAACTGTCGACTGAAGTCATAGAAATCGATGTCTTTCCTTCACGTAATGGGACGATGAGAACACCTTTTGTTCAAAGCAATGCAAGGAGGTTATAGGGGTTCAGTTAACGCGATGGATGGAGGGAAGGAAAGACGAATTGATGAAATGAGGGTGATTTCAGTTCATTACAATTTTTACAATTTCTTTGTCAGTTTCTATCAACAATGGCTCTACTCACAACATTCAGCTCATGCCATATGCTGACGTCATGTCTTGTCGAGACCTTGGAGGCTTCGCTGCAGTCTCAGGGGAATGTGGAGTCGATAGAAACTTTATTATGTAATATGACATCAACCCCTGCCTCCCTTGTAAGAAGAACACGACTGCATTTTCACCAGTCAGTATAAACTACAGCAAAGTTTTAGTACCCCCCACGGGGAAGGCATGCATCAGATAGAATTAGCATTGCACGCGAGTCTACCTTCTTCGGCAAGGGTGCACAGGTTTTCTTTTTATCCCTATCTACAGAAAGATCCAGCCTTCAGGCCCCAAAGACAATCATGCCATAATCTGGAAAATTTTCTTGTGAAGAAACATACTGGCCTTAGTTCGTCAGTAACATTTGGATAACCCGGTTGATATACACACTAAATGCTTCGCTACCTCTTTTCCTCAATTACGTTTACAACATATTTAGAAAATAACGTAAAGACTAGTCTCGTCGTAATGGTCATTTATATGAATTTATTTCAGGCTATCCACGACTTTTGGCTAAATGACAAAAAAGTGATCCAGCTGTGCCACCGGTAGTATTCTAAGTGGCCATACTGCAGGTACATGTATCATGTATCGTTAGTGTTGTAGGCCTTATCCTCTTCAAATCATCATTCATATCTGTACTGCGGGACATCTCCCTTGAAATGATACCCAACTACCCTTCCTCAGCCGTCTCTGCAACATCATCGGCACTGATCATGACCAGGAGACGGGCACTGATGTAGAGACGATGACGTAATCGCCTGCCGTAAAATACAGCCAGGTACTACCGTTCTCTGTAGCCATCACTATGTACAAGGGACGAGGGGGGTTGAACCTCATTGCTTAAGGGAACAAAACGTTATGAGTCATTGCAACGTTGAGTGGGCATATCCCCCAAACTGCCCGGTACAGGCTTATCTTGTGCGACGTGACATTTAACATGTTCAAGATATCACATGCCCAGCTGCCCACATCTTCCCTAGTCACCATTGTTAAGGTTCAGGAAGGGTGAATCAGAAACTCGTGCTTTACTTTCTTTTTCCTTTCTGAAGTCAATCGGCACATTCATCCATTTTCATTATGAAACATTTTTATTCAACGGTTCCGTGACACATTCCTGATCCCGCCAATTCGTATTTCCTCCCTCCCTACGGCGCAATGCGGTTGAACCTTCCACCCCATTCTACATTCTGATCTTATACGATATTTCACAAAATTTCAACTAGAATCTACTTTCCCATTGCCAAGGCATGTCATACATAATCATGCCATTTAATTATCAGTGTCAAGCCAACGAATTTTTCTCAAAGATACTGTGATGTCCACTAGAATTGTCCTGAATCTTGTGTGTGGAGATAATATTTTAATCTGTTCTGTTTTAAAGTAATGGCAGGTTTACAAATATCCCTGTCCCCCTATCCCAGCTTAAACTGATTAAGAAAAGCAGAAACACCAAGAGTTTTCAGTCCACTTTTTATTTTATCAAAATATAACACTCTGCATAGACAAAATGCCAGAATAAATAACAAGGTCACATGCTAGATGACATAATATTTAGGTATAAATATCGATGGCAGTACC
Source organism: Branchiostoma lanceolatum (assembly GCF_035083965.1). NCBI lineage: Eukaryota > Metazoa > Chordata > Leptocardii > Amphioxiformes > Branchiostomatidae > Branchiostoma > Branchiostoma lanceolatum. Next base: position 20,552,042 of record NC_089725.1, on the reverse strand, counting down.
GTCATACATAATTGAATAAGTTAACAAGTCTCATGAAAATAAATAAATCTGTTTTGCATAATAAAAAGTCAATCACTTGTCTATATGTCAGATTCCTCCACTTCATCATAAAAGCAATAAATATCTAATTGGTATGTATGAGTCATACCACATATTATATGTATACTGACTGCTCATTGTAGGACATAGAAACAATGCCAGGCAATAAAAGTCCTGAATCACACTTTGTTTTTGGTTCACTTATGATTCATCATTAAAGAAGCTCTAAAATGTCCATGTATGGTATTGCACCAAACCCAAAAAGAGAAAGTGACTCGCTGTGAAAGTAGGGCATGAGGCAAGTCCTTCTGACAATTAAGAATGGCCATGGTTAATCCACTTGGCTGTGGACTAGGGAGCCATCTCTGAGTCACCACAGTACAATACTGCCCTGCAGTCCAGCCCTGCACCCTGAGAAGTTCCATGTTACCAGCACACTCCTTCCCTCTGCACACCTGGCAGTATCCGCAGAATTGCTACCATACGACGCTTACAACTCTATTTTGTTGGCCATGCCTGTTGGCCCTCCAATTTTCATTTTACACCTGAAATTCTCTTACAAAATCCTTAAAAAACAAATAGTAGGTCTTTGTACATACAATTTAATACTTTGAACACTGCTTATAGTAAGAATATTCCAACAACAGTATTACTACGTCTTTTTAAGTCTTTAAGTGCTGGATAATCACAAAGAAATCCATCTCGGTGAGGTAGCCTCAGGCGTGCTGTCGCTGGCAGAACCTGAGCTGGACCGTTGGACCTGCTGGGCACAGGCCTGTCCCGAGGTGGGGAAGGGAAGGTCCAACGTCTCCGTCACATGGGGATAGTTGAAGAGGGTGGTTGTCATGGAGGAGGGCGTTATTGCCATGGTGAAGGGCGTTGTTGCAATGGTGAAGGGGTTGGGCTCCGCGAACACTCCATCCATGTTTGGGATGGTGGGCGTGGTCAGAGTTGCTGACGTGGTGAAGGTGTCAAAGTCACTGGAAGCCGTCACAATGGTGGGCGTGTCCAGGGACGACATGAAGGACTCTAGAGTGGTGACCATGTTGGGCGTGGTGAGCGTGGGCGTGGTCAGGGCGCAGGTGGTGATGCTGGGGGTGTTGAGACTGGGGGAGGTGGTGATGGCAGTCAGGGGGAGGGTCAGGTTAGCGGGTTTGGGGGAGACGGACTTGCGGCCAGGGCTGCCGGAGGGGGTGATTGTGCTGTCAGAGTCGGAGTCTGTGCGTATCTTCTTGCAGGCAGGCTTGTGTGCCTGGAGGATGAAATTTAACTGCTCCTTCTGAGCCATCAGACTCGCAATCTCAGCCTCCAGCCCGGCCTTCTCCTCCTCCAGGTCTTCAGTTTGTGCGATCAGCTCTTCGGTAAGGTCACGGCGGCGGTTACGGCATTTTGCTGCAGCCTGCTTGTTCCTCTCACGTCGCACACGGCGCTTCTCACGCTCATCAAATGGCAGCTGCAAAGTGAGGAAAAACAATTTAGTGACATATTCTCAGTTGATGGAACAGACAATCAAGAAAAAGATATGAGTTTCTATCTGTCATAAGATTAGTTTTAGTCAAGTCCCAGGAAATTCTTTAAGCCATCAGGTATTGACACAATAAGCAGGGACTTCCTGTACCAGGCTATTTGTCTGTTGTGATATGTACAATTACACCCCCCTGTGGTTCCCTCAGCTGACCTGGCACAGGAAGTGGTGGGTGGGGAGGGGGGTGCTTCTCTGTCCCCAATGGGGGTCAAATCTGGCACATTCAATTCAAATGCCCACACGTCAACAGGAAGTCGATTTTGACACACAGGAAATGGAATATGGGTGAGTGACCTTACAGGAGGTCGTTGACATACGGTTTTGAATGGATGAGTGGAATTTTATAGTATGGAAGTTTCAAACTTTCGATGTTCTTTGGGGAGTATTGCTGGACAATTCTGTTGAACACTTGAAAATGGACAGCTTTTGTTGTAATTTTTTTCAATGTCGTATTAGAGACCTAGACTTGCTACTCTATGCCTTGAACTGTAAGTGATTGTAATGCTTAACTTTGTGTATTAAAGGTAATCAACCCACCTCATGATCTGGGACGCGTCTCCGGCGGCGTGCTGCGGCGTCCAGCAACACTTTGATCTCTGGGCTGCCTGCCATGTTGACTGCGTTAGTGAAAGCCGCAGGAGTGGCAGAGTTGGAGATGGCGTTGGAGGTTGTAACCATCCACTGCATGGTTGGGTCTGATGCAGCGTTGGCCAGTGTGTTCAGGTTGGATGTAAACTCGTTCCCAGATCCAGCAAAGTCCTGTTGAAATGAGAGGAAAGGTTGTTAGCCTTGCTTATATATGTGTGTACACACACCTACATACTGTTGTCTATGACATATCCTGTCTCATGTATCCCTGGCCTGGAAAAGTTCAGTGACAACAAGGAAAGCCCCTCCCCTTCCTCTACTTCATAATAGTTGTAACATTATACATGTACCTAGGTGAAAGTTCTGACAGTCGCCTGCAGCTGATATACTGTATCGATATCGGCCTGGCTGTGCTCTCTACTTTAATATATGGCACATCATCGCTGCACGTGTGTCTTTGTATTTCCTCTGTTCCATAATGTTCCTGTTCCGGAATTCTTAAAAAAAGCCAAATTCCGTAACGTCATGATTTCGTCACACCCTTTCCTATCGCTCAAGCTTCTCCAACTTCCTAAAAGTACCTACGTCACATAAACTGTTTATCATGTCAACACCACCGTAACTTTTATTATTTGAAGGAAATTAGTTTGTTCCTATGTATAGAAAATTGTGTGACGTACTGAAATGAACGGATGATATGACGCTTTTTCCTATTTTGATATCTGGCGATATTGTTGAGGCATGCCACACGTGTGCTATAAACAGTGATCACAGTTACGCAATCAGTGGGAGGGGGGCGCCTTGCTCGTGGCGCAGCAATATTACTGATTTACGTAGTTCATCGCGATCAAATAGATGAAAATTCTTGTAGAAATTTCGTAACACTGCTAATAAGTTTTACAATATTTTTTGAAAAGCAAGAATGCCCCACGAGACTAAAGACTGTGAACATGGTAACTTACAACTGTCAGCGTGTCGTATGTTTACTACGCTATCTATCCGAGTCGTAGCTAGTGTTACATAGCGCCAAAAAAATCGTGTGGTTTGACATCGAAGAAAAAAAATTATGTGATGACAAAGTGTCAGATTTTTGCTGACATATACAGTACAAAGTTGGGCGTGTCACGAACAGACACGGGAGAAACAAGCGAACGTACCTGGCTTGCTGTTGTAGCCATGGACGAACAGCTATCGTCGGACATCATAGACGCGGGGCTGCAGTGGCCCGACCCGTCCAGCTCTCCGATCAGCTTGCCGTACATTTCCGAGAAAGTCAGGGTAATCGTGGTGTCCAGAGAACTTCCGTACACTGTGGGGTCAAGTAGGCGGTACCAAGCTTCCGGTGTCTTGTGGTTTTACCGTGAGTTGGTGGGCAGTGTGTTCTCCGTGAGTCACTCGTTTGAAATGAGGAGTGGGGAAGCCCTGCATATAAGTTATACAGCGAGTACTCCATGACGTCACTGACGTCATGGTTTAAAAATAGCCAGGCCCAAATAAGGTGTGGTGGTCCTGTGATTGGTCACGTGCAATGACGTACGAGAATGTTCTAGATTACCAAGACTGAATCACCCCTCGCGATCGATATGCGGCCTGCTGTGGCGGCAAACCTCAACTCTCCTCATTTTGATAATTTATTTTGTTGTTTTGATGACTCAGACCCTCCAAAGAAGGTAGTAATGTGCTATTCAGACTTACAACTTGTCCCCGTCCATGCCCTCACTTCTAGACTGATTCTGATCTAGTAATCGATTCTTCTAAGTGTTGTTTTAGCTCTGACGTCAATCACCATGGGGCGTGACGTAGATGTTTACCGTTTATTTGCTGCTACCTTGGCACCGGCCGTGGTGTGTATTGTTCTCAGTACCCTCAGGCAAGAATAGATACGTGTGGATTTCATTACGTAAAAACATAGATACAATTGTTGTATACGTTTGTTGGGGTGGGGTTGGGTGGAGATACACTCCCCAAATAAGCAAATTATTGTCGAATCATGACCATATATGTACATACCCGACCGGGCATCTCTGCGCAGCTAATAAGATATTCTACGCGCGAAAACTCCAACGAGATTCCATCAGCCAATGGTGGCAGATATTCAAAGCACTGTACTAAATATTTAATTCTATTAATTTCGAGCTTCGCTTCTTGGAAACCGGCGCTGAGCCGGAGCCATATGTCCCGGTGACGCGCTATGGTCCTGATGAATTGTGCAGGAGGCTTCCCGGAAGCCGGGGTTGTGACTGGCCATCATAATTCCTTATCGGGTAAAAGAGGAGGCTGCCCTTCATAACTCATTCAACTGTCACATTTATTGTTGATTCTGCAATCAAGGTAGGAATGCAACTCATATTAGACCATATTATCCTAGTGCATGGCATGTACTAGGATAATATGGTCTAATATGAGTTACCAGTTTGTCCCAAATTTATATCTGACACTACTGGGGTATTAAAGAAAGGCGTGAAGAAAGATCGTGTGCATGTCTAACGGTTGATTGCAAAGAACTGTAAAGGCATCGAGGCTTAGTCTGTTTCGAGTCGCTGCATAATTTGGCCTGGTTATAACCTTGCAACGTAATGCTATAGGTAGAGTCTGCATCATACCGCTATTTTTATGCTCTGACCAAGGAGCTGTGATAATATAGCACGTATATTTATGCATTTCTAAGCTTTGTCATTCATTCTACCTAGCCTATTAGCCTAGGTTTTTGTTACAGAGAAACGTTAGAGTAGAGTATAGTCTTCGGTTAGGTGTACTTGGCAAGCTATAACGTTTGACAGTTGACAGTGAAATCATGGCGTCGAGAGAGAGACGATATAATAGGCTTTCTTTGTTTACCTTTACGGAAGGGAAATACTGTATTGTTTTTGCTCCGTTTTTCCAAACAAATAAGGTCAATGACCTGGACCAGAAGGCTATCACCATGGTTACTGGTAAAGTAGCAGATATCCTGTGGTGTTAGGTTACATAATGTAGCAAGTAGCAAGATGACTGTAGGTAGCCTCGTATCCAAACCTATTGGATTGCGGAGAGGACACTCGGGAACTATAAAAGGTTTGGATACCAGGCTAAACTGGAAGGACTGGTCACCATATAACGTTGGGTAACATAAATTCGCGGGGTACTTAAATTCGCGATTTTTTGAAACGGCGTATTTTAGGGATATGTGCTAGATGCAAAATCAGTTATAACACCAGCAGTGCAAACCGGATAGACTAACGTATTCAGAACACTGGCTGAAAAGCTTCGATAGCCATGCATTAGAAGTTGGCGACGTCAAAAACTCTCCTTCCCTTATTGACAGAGTCTGGGGGCTTCGTGGGATAAACACACTACACGCTTGTTCGTTGGTTTATAAGACAAATGTCACAACCGCTTCCTGCTATTAAAACACAATTATTTACAAGACAACTTATTACAATCTCTTTTGCTAACCTGCAACTGGATTCTAAGTGTACGGACCAATCATCAAAACTCCTCTTTGTTGCTACAACCTACGGCACGGTTATTTTCCCGCCGCCATATCATTACCCAGAATCCTGTTGTCAAGCAGACGATAAAGGTTTGTGAGGAACACTTTTTTGTCTAAATGTTGCGTGTGATAGTGGACTGAGGACGATATTTTCCTCAAAGTTTGCTCCTAACACAACAAGGAACACATGGACATAGAAGTATTACCATTGCTACGGCATCCAGCTAATTTGCCATGAATAATGTACACGTCGCCATGACGGTGAATGTCGACTTTGTCTGTCTTTGAGTGACGTTCTACCGACTCAACACACGGGTTGTTCCCGGAGGCCTGATGTGTGCGGTACGGCCGTTTTTTCGTGTATTTTTTTTACTTGGACACGTCTATATCCATAGCACTCTCCTCAAGCCAAGGATGGAACGAATAGCTGCTGTATAAAATGTAATTAGCGGTAAGATATTCAAGACGAATCTTCTCTCCCGAATTAATGTTCACACCTGTCCGACAGCACCGTCATTGTGCGTGCGGCGGACGTTAGTTTCAAGTTGAAATATTATGGTGCCAGCACGACTAGAGACAAAATCTACCATATACATGATTAGTGCAAAGATAGTACATGATACTGACAGAATAATAGAAAAAAAGGATGGTTTATTGTTCTGCTAGATTGATTTCAGTCAACCATTATCGTAAAAATCCCGAATTTATGTTACCCAACGTTACATGTACATGTTACTTGTAACAGTAACATGAAGGTATGAATGTGTTTGAGTAAGAATAAACAGAGCACTAGTTTGTTAGGCTAGACCACGTGAAGCTAAACATTATGTATTTGCTTGCCTTTCTAGTAATTTTTGCTGTGCCAATAAACTTAATAAATAGTATACATTGGTTTCTTTGTCTGCACCCCCTCCCAAAGTATGTAAGAATGGATGCTGCTCTGACACAGGTTGACGTGTCTTTTGAACTGAATCATGGCGGAAAGCTAGGTAGCGGATCAAAGTCTCCAAGGAGTCTATATATAGACCTCCTTGCTGTTTCACTGTTTTGATACTCAGCCCTCTGCTTCCATGTTATGTATGGTCATCGCGGTTTGTAAATTTTGAATTTATTTGAAGATGATCTGCTAATAACTAAATAGTCTTTCTAATCATAGTCTTCCGAGACTGGACTGCCAAAGAAAGAATGAAAGAAGAAAGATCTGCTAGAGACTCGAATTGGCCATATATTATATAAACAAGCTAACATTTCTGTGCAGCTTTCGCAAAGCTACATTACTAAGTGTGGAACACCCGAGTCAGTCACACATCTTGAAAGATGCAGATCCGATCTTCCATGTCTTCCTTGCCGAAAACAATATGTAGGACCATGTGATTTATCGGTCCATCGGGCTCTCACCGATCAAGGGGCAACAGTATTTATTGCTGTCGTCTGTGTACGTGGTTGTGGTGGCCCTCTGCGGCTGCGCAGGTAACGTCACATTTTGGCAATGGGTGGGGTTCCGGAGTCCCAGGACATGCAGGATGTCCACTTCCGTACAAACATCGACAGGTTCCCCCAAAACATAACAGAAGGCTCAGAAATCAGGTTGTCAGGAAGAACATCCTAGCTTGCCCGTCCTTACGAATACCTGGTAAGCACGTGCTTGCGTCTTTGAGAAGGGCGGATCCGATGTTTCCTTCGAAAACACCTCTCGACCCATTTTAACAATGTCTATGTCATATATTCTGTGAAGCAGTCCAAAGTCGTTCAAATAAAGAAATTAGGCCGATGTGAAAATGGAGAACCGATCACCTTGGCGACGGCACGTCGGCATAACCTGGGATTTGCACAATTGGATTTATTAGGGCCTACCATTTTCGACATTTCCTATCATGTTCAGCAAATCATAGTCTCCTGTATTATAAATATGGCAGCTTTCTGTAATAACGTTTGTAGTTGTTGGGATATTCGGCGTTTGATGAAAAAGTACTAGTGTATGAATCTGTTGGATTTTCCAAATTCCCCGTGTGATACCTGATATCTTTTATATTTCATTGGTTTCTTTACTATTAGCTCCCGTGCCCTGCTCCCGTCTGTCTATGTTTTATGACCTTGGTACGGCAGGTACCATTACTAGTAACTTTAATGGTACCATACCTACTCTTGATCCTACGTATTAATAAATTACAATGAACCGCTTCTACAGTATGCTGAAAATGTGTTTTTATTCTTCTTCAGCTCTTCTCCAGGTGCGTATGGGGGAGGAAACTGATGAGACATGTATAGAGGCGGGTTAGTTTTAAATTTGAAATCTTAAACATAAGCACAGGGACAACGAGGTGACGCACCCACGTTAACGCACGGGTCAGTTACCCACTACCAAACTAAACATCACTGAAATTGTACGTTAACACCGAACTGTAAGCTGTCACTGCATTTTTATTTCATTTGTTCAAACTATCATATATTTATAGAATATATAGTGATGATGTAGACCTAGTATTTGCAAGCTGTTCGTTTTACGCGGAACGTCTTTGTTAGGCAATATGTGATCGTGTTTTTCAAATGAAAATTGTGTCAATAAAGATATTCATTCGTCCATCCTTCACTTTGCTCCTTCAATAAAAGCTATGTCGATGTTGTACTCTTGACGTCTAAAGATATCTGACCGATTAAGATACACATATGTTGATATTGTTAATGTTCTTTAGTAAATATGAAAGAAAAGATGGAAGTTGAGACCTTGGCACCTGTTAGTAACCTCCCAATATTATACAGCAAAGACAAGGCTGAACTTTATAGACTGATACAAGCTATGTTTCCTTACTTCATATGCCTACGTAATACAGAGTAATACACATTTATATTACTAATGAGTTAAGATGAACCTTTGATTATGAAACACTTGCTCTTATATGTTTACCATTACAAAGAAGCGAGAAGAAGCCGAATTCAGTTAGCCTAAGTTATAATCCTTGTAGTAACTTGACAATGTATACATATATCTGTAAACTATTCTTTTGTTGTGACCTGCACTAAACCCAGTGGGTATATTATGTACAATAAAGGTCTTCATTCAATATTTCCTTTGAGATCATTTGTTTGTCCCGTTCTGCTGCCATCGCGTTGTCACACTTCTGTAGGTGAGTTGTGTGCAGGGGAGGACATACATTCAACAGGAGTAATGTTTGTAATACTGTTTCACAGGGATAGGCTGAATGCTGAATAAAAGAAAAACCTGAACATGAATGTTAGGTCTTCCGGTGTCCGTGGGCGGGACGCAGGCCACACCCTGGATTGTTGACCAGTGCTGTGGGTGTTGTTAGAGAAAAGCTCTTTACCTCCCGGATTTGATGGTGGTACTTCAAACAAGACTCCTGGCCAGCTGCATACTTCAATAAACCTCGCATAAAGACCGCCACCCACAACTTCCCATGTTTGGTCTCCGATTGATTGTTCTGTCTTCAAATCACAATGGCCAGCTAATAGTTATGAATACCCAACGTGTTTCGAAATGATCTCTCTTGATCACTAAATCATAACTGTAGAACCAATTACGCATCACAGAAAACACCTTCAATGCGGAACGCCTGGAATCTGAACGGTGCAGTCACATGTTGCTACGCACAGTACAGGGGGTCAATGGACTGGAGTTGTAGGACATTCACCCATCATCTGTGTGGGCCACAGCTTCCTGGTTCCTGAGTAAAGGACAATGAACTGTTGTGACTGCCACTCACACGCGCGTGACCCTTCCATTTCCGGTCACGTTTGTGTGACCACACAGGTGAACCACAATAACACGGAACTAGTGCGAAGTCACTCTGAACCAAAGGGCCATCTCAGGCCACGGGCGGCTAGCCGGCTAAAACAGGAAGTCGTCTCAAGCAGGGATTTTCCCTACAATTCCGACGACTAAGGGGTTTTAACAACCAAGGTTACCAGACAACTTTTACTTTCATTGAAATAATCGGATCACAATGTACTACCTGAAGTCATGAATGATGTTCTCGGCTCTTCTCGAATATACTGCTGGACGTCCACTCCGATTGCAACTATGCCCTGCTATGTGACCTATTCCTAGTCTTTTCCTGAAATGAAAGTTTCTTGTTATGTTATCCCTCCCCCTAAAATCTAGAAAACGCATCCAGTGGCGCAAAAGGGTGATATTGAAAGACTCTTGATAAAAAATTCCGTTCGGGGACCTACAAACGGAAATAAACAATCGTAAGCTATGTGGCAATGAAAATAAGCATCGTAACATAACAATTAGAAAAGTACAACGAAAGAAGAATAAAAACTTGTCATGAAGTTTCCCTATAAATACGGTAAGAAATTTGGAACGCATGTGTCCAATGTGTGAAATTTCTAGAAGTAAAAGAACGTTGCTAGATGCTGTATAGCATTAGGATAAGTAACGCCCTCGTGCGAAACTAAGATGTGTATGCAGCTGACGAAGGCGTTAGTTACGTTCAAGAGCAGGGTTCAACATTCGCCAGGCTGCCTTTTGTCTAAAGCCGCGCCCCCAAGGACGTCATAACATGGTGGTACCAGCCGCGGTTGCTGCTGTGTACGCAGAAGTACCAACGTAATCACTCGTGACGTCAGAGCTACTGGTGTGTATCGGTTGCCAAGCAGTGGCTTAGGGCTAAACGTACCAGTCTAATTACCGAGAACCAACATGGCAAGCATGCATGACAAATAAGGAACCGACCTTTACAACGAATAGGGTACATTTAACAACATGAAGCATGTTTTAGAAGCAAAACTTTGTTGAAAATGATTGATAAAACTTGTATGTCGTTTTCAATGCCATTACATGTCAAAACCTAACTTTTTGTGAGTGAGTTCTTTGTTTTGAAGTGACTGTAACAAATCACGCCGGCCTTTGGACGGCAGAAATCTTTATGTCAACAAGCGGCTTGGTACCGTCCCGTTTGGGGAGGGGGGTAGAGGTCCAAAGTGCAAATAGAAATGGCGAAGGAAAGTAACTTTTGAACAAGAAGTTACTCTCGCTGCGTCTGGAGGTCAAGTCTAACAGTGGTCCCATTGTGGGCTGAGAATCCGGCTGGTGAGTCTTTGAAAGATATCATCTACCGACAGACAGACAAGTTGCGACTGTTTACGTCTCTTTCAGGAGGGAGTAGTCAGACTAGATATTCCACAGATTACAGACAACAGGTGGTTGTTTCTCCAACTATCGTCCAGGTCATCCGAGACGAATTCCTCACGGCGCCTGGATACATTCTATTGTTCACTGGAAACTACAATCTCGGCTCAGTTGACGTCCTTACAAAAACAGATGTTTTTGTCGTGCTCCTGTGAGTTCTTCTAGTTCCACAAGTGTCGTGTTCACCAATCCACCATCATCGACTAACATCGATGGACACCGCAGTATGAAGAGCATTTTGAACACTTTGTTACCGTCAATGATGGTGCTCGATCCTCCAGTATAGCTTCTCTGCACATAGAAGTTTGAATACTAATAACGGTTATGTTTAGATCCTAAGTAACGGATGCAAAAGAACACTGTATTGGTCACTGAACACTGTATTTGTAGGCACCATTACTGTATTGTATAATTTCTTCCAAGACATTTCAAGGGGAAACTACTAAAAGGAAGAAGACAGGACAATCACAATGTCAGCGACTGCCACAAGTCTGGCGGTTGGCTCCATCCTCAGTGTGGTCGCCCTGGCTGCCCTCGTTGGAAACGTCCTCCTGCTTGTGGTGTTCGGGCGGTCTCGTCGCCTGCACACCTACTCCCCTGCCACCTGCTTCATCGCTAACATGGCGGTGGTGCATATCCTGGCCGTGCTGCTGTGTAACGTCCCCACCATAGCGGCGGCACTGTCCGGAGACTGGGCCATAGGACAGGCCATGTGTATGGTGCAGACATTCTTCCGAACGCTGGTATTGTTTTTGCAGGTTTGTGGACCCTTTATTTTTCTTAGCCGATCTAGTCCGCTTACATTTTGGGAGTTCACTGATGCCCATGCCAAACAGTGAAACATAGATGTGTATAACTATGCAAACGTTAGTCCTACAGTAGTTCTATTGTGTCAGGTAAAAAATTAGATACAAACTGCAGGTTTGTGGAAAGGTGTTATTCAATACTGCAACAATGATGACAACGTAAAGACAGATTCTTATACTCGTTAGCGTATCTTTGAGTTTGCGATCCTTTTTTCAACGTAGTTATTGGGTGATCAATCTGATAATGTGCTCATAGACCTGCTTTTATTCATAATCTGGTACTCCATTCGATCCTCCGGCACCAAGACGCTACTACTGTACCGGCCCTTGCTCATGAGGAATAGATAACACACTGATGTCTTCGTCTTCATGCCAGGTGTCGCAGTGAACCTGGCAATGTCACCTTCCTTCCATACTTTTTTATTTCTCTTCATACAACCTGTCATCAACCTGTCAAATAACGTATATTCAAACTTACCCCAGGCCCACACGCTGTCCGTCCTAGCCTTTGAGCGGTACCTGCGGATTTGCCGCCCGCTGAAGCACGAGGAGGTGTTTAGCGGCACGGTGGTCATCATCATCCTGACAGGCCTGTGGTTCTGCGACACCATCATCGCGCTCAACCCGTTCTACGGCTGGGGGAAGATCATGTAAGGCGGCTACTATTTCTTAGTGAGACGTCATGTTCTATTAATTTGATCACAGCAAATCACTGGTGGAAAATTTCAACGGAAAGATGTGATGAGTACATGTACTAGTATCCCCCACCCAATATCTGCTTGAGGAAAATGCCACATTATCTAATAGTCAAGGAAGAATGCAGAAACATTTCGGTGGTCTGTCAGGCACAGTAGACGTCAAATTGCTTCCAAAATGACGCCATCCACCTAAGAGTCACAAAAATACCAGTTTAATACCTACAGTATTACCTTGTCAAATCAAACTTGTGCTATGATATCAAGGTGTACTGGCTAGCACAAAATGGAGACTTTGATTCAGTACCTCTTTTATTCCGATATTGTATTTCAAAGAGCACTATATCTACTGCCGTCATTCCCAGGTACCACCAGGACGGGTACGTCTGTGACCTGGACTGGGTGAAGTCGGAGTCGCTCCTGATCTTCACCACGCTGGTGGCTCTGGTGGTCCCCCTGGCGGCCTCCGCGGCCTGCTTCATCGCCATACTCAGAAAGGTAAGTTGTCACGTCTCTGCAAGGACAATCTAAACCTCCTTGGTCTCTGTGAGAACGAAACCTAAGGAAAGTTACATGTGTAAAACGATGTCGCCCATTCCTCCCACTTACCCACGCTGTGACTGTGAGAGAGAGGGGGGAGCAGAGAGCGAGAGAGAGGAGATGGGAGATGGAGAGAGGGAATGGGGAGGAAAGGGAAAGAGACTACTCCTCTTATGAGTACTTGATTTATCGCCCTCAGGTATTGAGGCTGCGGAAGAGGGTCTCACCTGACTCTTCTGCCGAAGACGAGTCCCCCAGCCTGCAGCAGGAGGAGGAACAAGCTAACAACAACCAGGAGACTTACGCCGAGAAACTCCGGCGCCAGGAGTACCGGCTCCAGAGACTCTTACAAACTCACGAGATGGGTACCGGTTCTAAGCCTGTAGCGGAGAAAATACCACAAGACATCAAGGGGAAAGGCAAGGAGGGGCAGTCTGAGTCGGACAGTGAGTTTGAAGACCTGCCCCCTCCCCGCACGGAGATGGAACATTCCAGGAGGGAAGCCGAGTTGCGAGCATGGAAAATGCGACACCGGCCCAGAGAGGTTAGTCAGAGCCAAGTTGTGAGTATAAAACTGGCTGAATGTACCTCGCCGTTTATAAATCTGGTCCATTGGATACACAACTGAACGATTTTACGTATTCAACTTATCAGAGATGACAGAAAGAAAATCTAACAGTACTAGGTATAACAAAATAAAATCATTGGAAATACTAATAGCCATTATTGTTATGTTGCAGTTTCAATACAAGTGATTGCCCTTTGTTTTTCAGGTCGCCCTGGCAAAGACAACGCTATTGCTAGGCGTGGCTTTTCTCATCTGTTGGTTTCCATACTTCGTGGTGACATATGTGGAGTCCTACGCATTAGTGAACACCGCAGCCGGGACCCTGATCGCCCTGGTGCTGGTGCACCTCAGTACAGCTGTGAACCCCTACCTCTGCTTACTGCATAGTCACAAGTATAGGCGACACTGCAGAAGGACTCTGAGCTGCAAGAGGGCGCTATAGACAGCGGTGGTGTGTAGTGTCACAGTATTTCAAGCCTGTCAATGCTCGATAGATCAATTTCTGTCCTGTATATACTAATCTATACTGTAATGAAGTTTCTATAAGCTACCCACCGAAGCATGTCTGGCTCAGTACCTTCCCCTAGAAGGAACATTTCCTTTGCGTTTATTTGTGTGCTGAAGAAGATGGAAGGAATGCAGTGCAGATATTCGGTATGTTGGAGCTCACTCTGGGGATCTTAATGGCTTCCTTTGGAGCTGTGGATTCGGTGTTTGTAGTGTGAGATGTTTGTTATGTTGAAAAAAGGGAAATACTAGTACAGAAACCTTATTATTTCTCTGTTGATTTGCCTTGACAATAAAGGAAACGCTCCGTTGCACCGGCAATCGTGTCCACTGAATGATTTACTGCTATCAGATGTTTGCTACTGTAATAGGATAGGATGTACTACTTTCTGTCAAGCTTGATGAGTTGAAGATGAATTAAACCTACCAGGCATATTCATAACTCCTTCTCTTCCTCTATAGACCTTCTAGCTTCTAAGGCATCATTTTGGAACCAAATTTATATCGGTTAGGTAACGGGGCAACAAGATTTACAGCGTCTGATTTTTTGTCAAACTAAAATTTTAGAGAAAAGAAATGATATTCGATTGACCAACGAAATCTAGGTTCTGGTACAGGGTCATGTAAAGTTAACGTTTAATCTTTGTTTTATTCGCCTTTCTATGTCACACACAGATAGCTACTATTATTGCAACTTGCCAACCACAATAAAGATGATGATATAAAACAAATTTCAAAAGTAGGCCTGACTTATAAGCACGAGCTGAAAAAAAGTGAATAAGTATACAAACTGATAGAGATAACTCTTGAAATAAATTTGCCTACGCATGCATACAGATTCTTTTCGAAACTCGAAAACTCAAGTTTCCACCTCTCTCTGGTTGTGTGCGTTTTGTCTCTTGACGCAAAAGCAGCACGGCCAGGCTTCGACTTGTTAAGTGTGAGAGCGCTGTCACTTAAAAGTTATCCCACCATATATTATCACATTTCCTGTACATTTATAACCCCCGCTATGCATGCCACTGGGTCACATTTCCAAACCGGCTTTCAGTCGGGCAGCTGGAAAGAAAAGTAACTTATGATATAAAAGACTACAAAACACACAAAACGTAAAGAAATGTGATCATTAGTATAATTTGTATATATTTGTTGATATACACTATACGTTTTCATGCCCGAAAGCAACCCGACCGGGCTTTGGAAATGTGACCTCGGTATTACACCTGTTCCTTGCGGGCTTATTTCACTTTCCTACCCCCAGCATGCCTCGCGCGGGGCAACCTTTAACCCGCCCAACGGTCCGAGCAGTGCGGAAGTGCCGCAGCAGCCTGCCGGTTTACACAGCACGTCCACAAGGTTTGTACACAGATATTCTCCCCTCTGTACCGCGGTTTGTGATCTGGAACTTTGTACTAGTTTTGTGTGTGTCCGAAGGTGTAAGATATTAGCTTGCACGTCGTTGAAAATGGGCATAAACTCGGGGAGGGTGTGTGCAGGTGCTGATCATGAGGCGCGGGTGACATGACAAAATCATGATGGATATTTTCTAACGGACCCCAAGGAATCGCCATCCTGACCTGATAGCTCGAAGAAACATAGTACAAGCACAGAAACTAGGTCTAACGTCGCCCGACCCATTTTCCTTCCTTTGAGCTGCATATTGTTTTTTAATGCATGAATCAGTGCTGTTGAGTGTTGTACACATGCACTCATGCAAATATGCAGAAATTATGCGAATATTTCCGTCAGCGCAAACGCGTGTTGAATAAATCTCGCAGCGTTTATTTACCAGTCGTACATGGTAACATATGTCTAATGTTACTATAATGGGTCATGAACCAGTCACATGCTAGGAGATCTAATTCTAGATGCAAATCCAATTTATGCAAATCAGACTCTAATGGTCACTATTTAGATCATGCATTTTATATGCATTAGCATTGCATACAGACTTGCACTGTTCAACCTCCATCCATTATATACACTGGTACTGGTGACATTATTAATTTAAGAAATTTGCTCCTACAATTATAACTTAAGCATATCCCAATTTAGTGGAAATATGGATTTTCAACTATTCGTGGTGTGATGTTCATGATTGATTCTTCCACATGTGAACAGAGCCATACTTCAGTTCCTGTCCAATTCCATCCTGGAGAGAACCTACCTCCATCAGTAGGCTAGGAATTGACTTAGGACTACAAAAGATGTGGTCATGGCAGAGGAGCTGGCTGGGTGGGACGCTGTTCGCTTCCCTGATGTTCCTTTCATCCTTCTTCGGTGCCATCTACATCCTGACCCCGATGCTCCCGCTGATGTTGATACGACCGAAGTGGTACCGTGCTGTCGTGGACCAGCTCATCGCGTGGTGGGAGACATTTCCAGTGGTAAGCTCAAGACAAACTCACAGCTCGTCAAAAAAATTAAAAACCTTTCTATCCGGCCACATCAATAATTGATTTGATGGATGTTTTTTGTCTCATCAAAATTGTACATCCATAATGAAGTAGACGGTATTGAATGTAAGAAAATACAAGGGGTAGATGTTATATTTTGGCTTTTAATGAGATTTTCTGTTGTGTTCTGTGCTTCAATCATCTGTCTGATATTGCTCATCTTGCTACATGAATGAGAATTTGATTGTGATCCGATCACCCTTATCTGAGATTTGTTCTTTATCTTATCTTTCCATACAGGCTCTTCTAGGTGAGTTTATCATATGTCCTGTCCACAAAAGGTTTGATCTTTGTGAGCTTTTAAATCAACAAAAATCCCAGACGGTTATCACACTGTTTGCCTACCTTTATTGGCATGTTGATTGATTGAATTTGTGTAGAATGGCATGATAACATTGTTTAAAGCATGGGATTTGTTCTTTCACATTCTTGAAAGAAAACAATCTCCACATACCTATATTACTGTACATGGAGCTGATTTAATGGGCTCCTGGAATCATCTCGATATCATATCTTGTAATGATCTTTTTTCACTTTAAGGTAAACTTACTAGCCTCAGTATCAAGTCCAAGTAAAGGTACAGGACAATATCGCTACAGTGTTGCTGAAATGGCTCTAATCCCTTGTGATTACACAAGCCAACTCCAAAGCTGAAGATATCAGACACATTCTTTTAAGATCAGAGTAGATTGTATACAGAATTTGCTTTACCGAAACTGTTGTCCTTCCCCTGTACATGCTGCCTGCAGAGCTTGTGTATGGTGTCAGAGTGCGTATCACAGGGGACACCATCCGAGGAGGGGAGCGGACGCTCATCATCATGAACCACAGGTCACGTCTTGACTGGATGTTCCTCTGGTCATGTCTGCTGCGCAGAGGGCAGCTGTCCAAGGAGAAAATCATCCTCAAGACATCGCTTAAGAACATCCCAGGACCAGGTGAGGCTATATCAGTGTCTCCTTTTTTTCTTCACTGAAGCTGCCATGTTGAGGTGTCAAACATTACCTTGATCAGATACAGTACTGCCAGTGGGAATATCCATGCCATGATTAATCTTAGAACAGTCTCATACTTTGCTGGCAAATTGTTGATGTAGGTAAGGCCACATCAATGTGAATCATGTCTGGATTTTGATTTAGCAATCATGAGTCTATTTATGCTATAGTTGTTGAATATTTATGTAGGGGGATTAAGTCCCAGAGGCAATTCATTTGTTGACATAAGCACAGATGGTCATGGGAATTATTCTTTATTGACACAAACCTCTTCAGGAAAGGTCAGGGGATGTAGCTTAACTATCAGGAACCATGTCTTCACAACAAACATTGGGAGATATTTGTGTTGTCATAATTGCCAGGGAAACTATGCTTCGAAATGTCATATTTGTAAACATTTCCAATGATGAATTATCAGAATGTCTGGTCTCTGGTGTGACTACGGAGAGCATCTAGAGCTGCACAACTCCAGATACACAGTTGTAAGTCTATTTATGATTTTGATGATTTGGCCATGAAGTGATTCAACAGGGGAATAAGGACTCCACTAACATGCACATAACTTCTATCTGTACTGACACAGGTGTGCTGATGTGTGGCCTTCATGGTGAATTGTATATGTGTATGTATGTGTATGTGTATATATATGTGTGTGTGTGTGTATGTGTGTGTATGTATATGTATATGTATGTATGTGTGTGTATGTGTGTGAGTGTGTGTGTATGCATGCATGCATGTGAGTGTGTGTGTGTGTGTGTGTGTGTGCGTGCATGTGTGTGTGCGTGCGTGTGTTTGTGCACATGCGTGTGTGTGTGTGTGTGTGTGTATGCACATGCATGCATGCATGTGTGTTTGTGTATGTATGTGTGTATGTATGTGTGTGGGTGTGTGTATGTTGGATGCTATCTGGTGTCTCTTCACTCTAGCTAACAATAGTCCTTAGGGGCTGAAGTTTACGACTATAGAGTACACTGTTGTTGTTGTTGTTGTGCCAGGTTGGGCCATGCAAGTCGGCTGTTTCCTCTTCATCAAAAGACGATGGGATGAGGATGAGAAAATCATTAAGAGGATGCTGAACTACCTGACATCCATCAGACATGAAACCCAACTGCTGCTCTTCCCAGAAGGCACAGACTTGACTGAGTACACACACAAACGCAGCAACGACTATGCAAAGGAATACAATCTTCCAAAGTACAACTATGTCCTCCATCCAAGAACAACAGGATTCGTCTACATTGTGGAAAAGCTCAGAAGAGGTAGTTCAAAACACATTAATCACTCATGATTTCACTATAAAGAGAAGGTCTTTAGGATTTGAATTATTGATGATATGTAAAAGATTTATGTGTCTCCCCCTTCCTCCACCAGCCAAACAACTTGATTGCATCCATGACATCACGGTCGGGTACCCAGCCGGGGTCCTGCAGAACGAGATGGACCTGTTCGCAGGCCGTTTCCCAAGAGAGGTCCACTTCCACATCCGCCGCCACCCCCTGCGCACCCTACCCAACACCACTGGCCAGCTGGAGCTCTGGTGCACCACCCGGTGGGCAGAGAAAGAACTGCAGCTCAAGGAATTCTACCAGAGGAAGCGATTCAGGGATCTGAATCTTGTTGATGGACGAAAGACAGGGAACCACCTGCGGAAGGAGCAGGTCAAGGCCATCCTCTGGCTCTCCATCCTCTTCTGGGGTAACTTTATAGTGCTGATGCTGTACCTCATGGTCAACTACCTTTTCTTCCTCAAAATAACCGCCATCGTTGCTGTTTTCTACCTTGTCGAAGGTGTGATGTTTGGTGGGGTGGAAGACATGGAAATCAAGTTACATAATGCAATCTGGGCAAAGCTGCCATGGAAATGATATGAGTGGGTTAAAGTGTTCTTTCAGGGCCGTAAATATTGTAGTAGACTAGACTGGCATCGGTTGGAAAAAGCCTTTCCTTCCTCTGATGCTGTTGGAAGAACAAATAAACAGGCATGTTTACTGGTTCAGATAGATTTTCTCTGTCTTGAACTTGTTGCACTCAGTAGAATTTTACAGATGCTCAGTATGACATTGTTTTGTTTTGCATTGTTTCGTACACAATGCAGACAGGCAATGTCTTTCAGTAGTGGCATAATCCAGTTGTCTCTGCTGAATGATACATGTATTCCTTCATTATGGACAGTCGGCAGAAAACAATCCGTGCAAACACAAACATTGCTTTTGCTTTGTAAGTACATCGTAGCACCAACAAACACGTCATATAGAATAAGCTGACCAGGGCTGGAACTTGAGTGCAAGCAAAAAGATTCAAACAAGACCATAGCTTATTTTGAAAAGAAAAGTGGCGTGTAGTAAAATGATGATTAATTCTGTGAAATAACGATGCAGTATCATCTGATTCAGAAAAACACCATGCAGGCAGCTTTTGTTGTAGACAATATTGTATAACATGAAATGAATAGATGTTCTCTCTGAGAAGTTATATTTGTTATCATATAAATGCTCATGTTACTTCATTTTACATTCAAAGATGTTCATCACCTTTCCATTGTTATGCGTTTGTGTTTGTATATGTTGCCAAAGATATATATTTAAATAACTGATATTGTGTCTACCCACAAATGCAGTAATTGTATGGTGCTGTGCAAAAAGTGAAAATAAGAGTGTGATTAGGGAGTCTGTAGTGCATATCACAAGCTCTGTAAGTACTGTAAAGAACTTGTAGAATTCTTTGTGATTGTTGTAATGCCCATAGATTCCATGTGTTGAATACATGTTCAGCAATGCAAAAGAACAGGGTATGGCATTTACATTATGTACTGAGTATATAGTATTTGATAATTCTGATTTGACTATTAACTGCAAATTAGAGTGAAAGTGTATTTTAAGTCTTGCAAAACACTCGTGCAACTCGTGAACATCACTCTTGTTTTGGATGGTGTTTCTATATGACCTTGCATAATTTGAACAAAATGCAGAGAAATTGGTAGATTGTCTTCTAGATGTATTCATTTTCAAACCTTTCAGTGTTTGTTTCCTATGTTATTTATCAGTTGTTTTGTAGCTGACAAATGCACAATGTTGTATGTTGCCAAAACTATATCTACAATTCTCAACATATGTGTGGTCCCTTAAATAATTAATATGATATTGATTGAAGAGTTTGGATGAAACATCCAGAATCTGTGTTAAAGTAATCCCAACTTGGTGTCACTGCTGTGGTATGAGTACATTGACATGTATATATGGATAGAGTGAGGTTCATGCATTGAAATCCTTGTTACTGACAAGTCAAGTCAAGTCGAGGCTTCCACATTGTTGTGTAGACCTTTGAAAGGGGCAACCTTTGCCTTATTTCAGTGTGTTGAGACGTTCATGCTGCTTTGTTTCCATGGGCAGTGTCATAGCAGGAAAGGTGTAATATTAGGCTTTGTAGCATAAATCATAATTTGATGGTCTCAAGTTGTGGTATGTGCTGTAGAAAAGATTGAATATATATTGTGTGTTTACAAGGCTTCTTGTGCTTCACTAGGGGACTTTCACTGACTTATCATCTCAGGTTCTGTTATGGTATGTGCCTCCTGGATTGTAGAAAGTACAGAGCATGTTCTGTTAGTGAAAATCAAGCATGCACAAAGGTTTGACAAGTATAGGAATTGTGCAACAAGAATCAATACATTAGACTTAGTGTAGCGTAGCCGTAGTAAGAGTGTTGAAGTGTTAATGCTGTCTGCTATGCCCTACATGTATCACCAGCCTGCCTTATCTGTCTAAATATTTTGAATACAGGAAATTTTGAAATCGTATTCTAATCTGACAAACAAGCCCTTTAATATCCTTTGTTCTAAAGAATGCCTGCCAGAGTGCAACCATAAAGTCAGAAAGAATATTTTAGTGGAAAAATTCGTCCCTTTCCTCCTCTTTATCAATGCATAGTTTCCTGTTCTGCCACTGTTTTGTTCCTGTATCTTTCATTACTACATGTACCTGGTAATGGTCCAAATGTAGGACACAAAGTACTGAAGATAGTATTACTCTGTTCTATTGCTGCAATTCAGTGTAGATTCTCTGCTTGCATTATTTACTGCACCCAGTCACCCAGTATCTCAGTCCAAGTGTTGTCATAACTTAGCCTCCTTCGCAGACTTCCTGGAACGGCGGCGTATATATTGGGGAGGGGGGGGGGGTGATTTCTTACACGGGCCAAGGTTCTCTAATGCCGTCTTAGGGACTTTCGCTGCAGAGGGAGTTATGACGCCGAGCGACGACCGCCTTTCCATACATGAAATATGCCGCCATTCCAGGAAGTCTGCGAAGGAGGCTAGTCATAACTGCAGCTCGGCCAACTTGCATTGTATGAGACACATTGTATGATATTGTAACAATACAGACCCTTGTAATTGTATCACCATGTTTATGTAATGTAAATTCAGTGCATAGGGATGCACACTTACTGGGATCCCTGTCATAGTTCATGAAAAGCTGGTTTTCTTGTACTCATTGTCAATGTAGATGGCAAAAGTACTGTAAATACCTTATAAAGTGGGCTGCACTTTTGACTGGCAAGCAAACAGCTATAATTTTTTTTTCAAAACATAATTGTCCAGACAACACTTTGTGTATGAATAGAATTTCTGTACAGTAAGAGTTGAGTTTCAGGTCTTCAGAACAAAATTGCCAAAATAACTGATTTGCCAAATTCTTTAATTTTACTGTACTTTCTTCGTTTTCATGCTTTCATAGACATATGCAAACTGATTGGTGTTTTGTTGTAACTTTGTGTCTGTACTGCTGTATTCACCATAGGAGCTTTTTTTGCAGAAGTTTGGTGCTTGTGTCAAAGTCTGGTGACCTTATTTTAAAAGATTCTATTTTTTATTACATTGTTGCAAATATACGTATTTGAAGCATGTGAAGAAGTATCTTGTTCGACAAATAAGCACAATAGATTATGAAAGAGTGATATCAAAGAGATTATAAAAACACGTATACATTCACAAATAGGTTGAAATAAATTGATGGGGCAACAATGTAACAGTCTTGTCAAACACCTTGGCCCCAGGTGGCCAAGACTGGCATGAGACAAGCTAGCTGGAATGAGTCAAGGGAGGGGTTCCTCCTTTTTTAGTGAACAACACCCAGGAATAATAATGATGTTAAACCGCACCTAGGATGCAGTTAAGATGCATGTCGAGTCAATAAACTCATGGAAATGTAACAAAAAACTGTGTGTTTTCTATACTTCTTCCATCTCTTTTACATAATCCTTCTCTTCTTAAAGTTCTTTGATAAATTTGACAATTATACCCTGGGTTGGTGTTGTAGCTCAGGAATCCCGGGCATGGATTCTGCTGGAACCTATTTCTAGAAGTTGGGGTATCTTCTGGGGTGTTATCTAAAATGTGTAATTACCGTTTTAAAGTGTGAATTTTCTTTTTCAAAGTCGGCTCTGAGAGTAAATTACAGGTACGGTCATGTATTTTGTAATTGTTCCTAGTCATGGGTATCTCACCCCAATCATCGATTGATACTGCTCCTTTCACGCTGAACTAAGACAGCGATTAGTGTTTCATAATTGGGTTTACATATAGCTTATGGTTGGGATTTCTAGTAGGGATAGAGCAAGGTCCTATGGCCCGCTATAGCTTCCTCTGAGTTTCTAAAGTGGGCTTTTGGTATTTGACTATTTGATATGGAAAACACATTTCCCTCACACGAATAGTACTGTCTGTTTCAGCTCACTTTAGGGAAACATCTAACTATCTCAACCGCAGTTATCTCGGTAAATCGCGTTCCGCTGTAAACCACTGGGACCCACGTGTTGCCGAATGATCCTGAATAGCACAGATTTTATAGCAACGAAAATTTCCCGGGAAATTTTTCATTTCTAGCAATGACGTCATGGGTGGGGTCAGCTGTCTGCTGTCCGATTGGTCGAAAGTGATGACGTTTTAAGACCTCAGCCATCACTGATTGGCTGTTCTCTACATCCGGGGTATCTTCTTGTTGCGACATTTTGCTTGACCACAGTCCGCGTGAGGTGAGGAGAGTGAGGTGCTGCGTAGTGTGGCATGTTTTCTTCCAATATTCTGCCGTTTTGAGGAACTATCTGTCAACTAATATGGTTAGAGTATTTGACAAACTACAGAGGTTATTTTGAAGCTGATTTACAGTGAATTTTATCTGTTTTATTCCAACAGACGGTGGTATACTGCGCGCAGTCATCCCGGACGGATTCTGTTGCCATCCAACACCCTACCTGGGCACCACTTTGCTGTGTCTACCATTGCTTTGCAACCGCAACCTTTGTATATGTCTTTGTTTTGTCGCAACGGTAAGTTAAAATGAGCAAAATTTGGGTCACTTCAGTTTCAATTTCCTCGTGAATCGGTCCGCCATACGTCGTCAAAGAATCGTATCTTCGTACGTGCCGAGTGGCGGCAGAATTTTCAACATGGCGGACAAGTTTCTATTTCAGGCCCCATTTTGCCATGTGTGGGGCCAGGCCACGTAGCAGGGACTTCCCAAAATTGTCATATCAGTAGAAACCTCCTGATAAGTTTCAGTGACCGAACTTAACGCACAGGTGATAGAAGCGACAGTTAAATTCGTGAATGGTCAACCGTTTAGGTTAATTGCGTAATACAGAGAGCCACATGGATCGATATGACACATAATATGGACATTCAGGACACGTTCCGTTTGTGATTTATAAATTGAAGGGATCGGTCGTTTCTTACCTTCGCGATCATGGAAACTTTATCGTCTATCCGTTCTGTTTACAGATTATTCTTGGCTGTGAGAATGTATCTTTTACTGTATGCTGAACCGCATGAGAAAATCTCCATATGGGAAGTTCACGGCATGGCACTTGGTAACATGGCACGTGATGTGGGTTTTCACGGTTAATGACGCCATTAAGATGATTAAATCCCAGTTCTTTGGTACTAATGTACCAGTGATTAGGTGCCAAATGTTTTATTGGATATCTTCAAGGCTGGAGACAAATACTGACAATCAAACATTGTACTGCTGGTTTTTCCATGTCCATCACATGGCAAAACTAGCAAAGTCACTGTGAGGTCAATCATTTCACAGTTCAATCTTTGACGCTTAGAAAAGCTTTGGGCTGCATGATTGTTCAGTTATGCGCCAAAAAATTGATCCGTGATTGCATCATTTTTGTCTGGTAGGAAGATGGTGTCAATCAGCTCTATCAATCAGCCTATTTCACTATGAAGTATTGATTGTCCTACCACCTCAGGGTGTCTTCTGTCCTCCCTGAATAATCCTGTCATAATGCAAATGAAGCATCTGTTAAAACAAAAGCCGGCTCTCTGTGCCATTTTTGTATATAGATACCAATATTCAATGCAAGAAGGCGGGGATGAGGGAATTTGGTGACGCCCAAGTTTGGCAAAAGACCAAAGGCAATTTTTCCACTCAGTTTGACATGACCTTAGTTCTGCATTACTATGCAGACATGTAGCCGCTCAGTTATGTGAGCCTGACTGAATACGGTCGTGATCCAATCTGCCCTTATGAGAAGATCCGGGATCCAGCGCTGCAGTAATGTGCTTGTAAGCTTGTACAAGGCGGGAAAGCCACAGACATCTAATAGGTGCTGGCTAATGTTCAGAAATCCTGGTTATAAAAATCAATGGCCACACAATGATTTTGCTCTACCAATACCCATTTGTCACATAACTTACATGTGCAGTGAAGAGAATAGCGATTGATGCCATCTTTCATGTCTTTCTCTCCATACTACAGAGTTGTTGCTGAGGCCCTGGGCTAATCTCAGTGACCCTACAGGACTCTCCTACAGTTCTCAACCAATCAGGTGGGTCCATCACAAGCACCCACGGGTTCCGCGGCCAATAAGGTGTGTCTTCTTCTCTTAAGCTCACTGGTGGATCCCAGTGTGTGTGTACCTGTGTGATTTCCCTGTTGGAATTACTCAGTAATTCCAACTGTATTTGTGTGTGTGTGTCTATCCCCAGTCTGTGGAATACCTTTCTGACTGTTATCTGTTCTTTGTGAAGTTGTTATACTTACTGTTTAATGTCACATTGGTGTGTTTGATGTTTCTGCAAGTAAAACGTACTAACCAGCATTTTGAGTGAACGTGCATTGTCATATTCCCAGTCAAGGTCATCTTTGTTCTACTCCATTTATTGCATGTTTGTTGTTTCTGCAAGTACTAACCAGAAATTTAAGTGTGCTGATATTGTCATAGTCCCTGTCAAAGTCATTGTTAAGTTGTCCTTACTTGTCATTGCTATACTTCATTTGCTCACTTGCTGTACATCTTCAAAGTGCTTAGAGTTCGTGTGTATTGATCCATCTGTGCACTTATTGTTGGTCTTCAGGTAATCCCCTGGATTCGTGGAACTAACGCTAACACTAACAGTTGTCCTGTCCTCTTCACCACCAGGTTTATGCCTTGGACCAAGAACGAGCGCTTGATATGCAGTAGAAAGAGTCATCTTAAGTGTGTTCGGTATAAGAATAAACACAACAGAAACCAGCAGCCATGGCACTCAATGTCAACAGAGAAGTGCAAGACCAGTTCTATCGCTACAAGATGCCCCGCATCATAGCTAAGGTAAGGGAGATTTCCTGTAGTCTGGCTGTATTGACAATCCTGTGTTACATGCTGACATGGTTGATAGTACCTTGTCTATATTTTGGTATCCTCACATCATAAAGCCATTGGTTTCTTATTGATAAGTGTCACAAAATATTAAGTTAAAAGTTTGAGGATCTTTGCCTTGATGATAGAAGTTTGAGGTATTTCCTGTCTTCTTGCAGGTGGAAGGAAAAGGAAATGGCATCAAGACGGTGATCCCCAACATGACCGAAGTTGCCAAGGCACTTAGCCGCCCAGCCACATGTAAGTAACTGATCGTTCTTAGTGGTCATAAGTCCTGGATCTCTACAGCTGGTAGCTTGGGCTGCAGGTCATTGAAAAGTACTTTCCAGGCTAACACCTGTCTCTGTTAAACCATCACAAATCTTCAGCTTCTGATTATTTGTTCATTGATTTAGTTGTGTGCAGAAAGCAATTACTTAGATTGGTTTATAATAGCCTTCATCACAGAATAGCAAATATGGTGAACAATGTAAAAAGGCAGTGTTGTTTTTGTCACTTAGCAGGCAATGTGATGACCTTGGCTAGGTGGAGTCACAAGATGAAGCTTGAAGTGTCTGTAACTGCTTTCATGAAAAATGAGGAGGTCGCTAGAACTGGACTGTTTTGTTTTGCAGACACAACTAAGTTCTTTGGCTGTGAGCTTGGTGCACAGACCCAATTGGATGTGAAGAACGATCGCTACATCGTGAACGGTGCCCATGATGCTGCTAAACTGCAAGACTTGCTCGACATCTTCATCAAAAAGTTCGTCCTCTGCCAAGAGTGCGACAACCCAGAAACTAACCTGGTAAGCAGAGAACGGATCAGGAGACCTCTATGCTGGGTCGTAGACTGCTGTGCAAACAGAACTGTCTGGGGCTTAAGATAAGGGCACACACTTCTGTATATAGTTGGTAAATGTTGGAGGATTGCAGCATTGCATATGGAAGTCAAGATATACAGGAATTACTAGTGATGATTGTGTTAATATTTTTGAGAGAGAAAACAAGGTCTCAGATTTCAAACATGGAGCTAATCATTTAAAGTAACCCAGGTTTTTAGAGATATGAGTGTTCCGGGTTACTGAGTGGTTGGAAAAAAAGAGTTTTTAGTTTTCTCTGGCTCATGACTGTTGCTCTGTTCTTTATTCCAGAAAGTCTTTGTCAAGAAAGGCGTGATTGCCCAGCACTGTATTGCCTGTGGCCACTCGGCCATGCTTGACATGACCCACAAGCTCACCACGTACATTCTCAAGTACCCTCCAGATCAGGTTTGTACTGCTTCTGACGTTGAGTTTGAAGGGAGGAGCCTTGGTCATGTTGCCTCAAACAATAAAAAGCTGGGAAAATTGATCACAATGTAATGGATTTGGTTGCATGAATTCAACCAAAAAAATGTACTGAATGACTATCACATGTTTTCTGAATATCAAACAATACAACTCTACAAGAAACATGTATTGAGTCCAGTGTTCTCACCAGAATTTTTTCACAGCATAGGGGTCAGGTACAGAAGGCCAACTTTACGCGGTGCAAGTCACGCGTGGAGTGCTGAAGACATGACCAGAGTAGGGAGTCCGGCATGTTCCCCCGGAAAATTTGTAAATTCATAACCCAATGAGAGATTATTTCATGCATTTTGAGGGATAAATTTTCTGAAGTAGAGTTTTTCCTCTGTTACAGCCTCATTCTAAAGCCAAATATGAACTTTTTATAAGATTTATGAAGGGTCACAAGGTTTGTCCCAGGAAGGAACACCCCTATGCTGGTTGAAACACAGCATAGGGGTCCAGATCACAGCATAGGGGGTCCAAATCACAGCATAGGGGGCCCCTATGCTGAAAAGGCCTGGCGAGAACACTGGAGTCTCTGATGTAACAGATCGTGTTAAACAAAGAAGATAAAAAAACTGATAGTA
Source organism: Branchiostoma lanceolatum (assembly GCF_035083965.1). Classification (NCBI taxonomy): domain Eukaryota; kingdom Metazoa; phylum Chordata; class Leptocardii; order Amphioxiformes; family Branchiostomatidae; genus Branchiostoma; species Branchiostoma lanceolatum. The sequence goes on along the minus strand of NC_089725.1, from coordinate 20,524,157 downwards.
CCATTGTTTTCTTAGAATGGCTGACTTCATTGAAATTTTAGTACTTTGGGGCAGATTTGATCAATTCCTAACCTTTCTATGTTTCCAATGTGCAGCCCAAAGCCAAGGATACCCCCAGCAAGACGGACTCCAAGCGCAAACGTGACAAGAAGGGGAAGCAGCAGCAGGAGAATGGGACTGACGGTGGGTCGCCCACCTCACACAGCCCACCTCCAGACAAGGAGGTACGTTACTGCAGTTACAAACTTCCTTTACTTCAATCAAATGGTATTTACTGCAAGGGAATGTTATTTACTGCAAGGAAATGTTTTATAAGATGTTCTGATGTGGTTATCCTGTAAAATTCTTGTGTAAATCAAGGATCTGCACATGTCATGGCTTGAAAGGTATTCTGGGTGAATGCCAAGTGTAATGATAGATTGTCATCAAGTTGCTGTAGTAATGTCAACTGCATGAGAACCAAACTACAATGTATACAGAAACAACCAGCCTGTAGATAACATGGTACCTCAGCGCTCGTGAGTGCGACTCGCATGCAACATGTATGCGAACAGTTTTTTGAGAATGCGACTAGATTTAAAATCACGGTCGCACGGTGCGACAATAAAAAATTAAGACCTGCGCCAGGATAATGGCTGCAGAACTAAGACCCCGTTCACACTCATTTTTTTCAATCGCGATTGAAGTATAATCGCGATTGTTCGATCCGATCGCGATTGAACGCAAAGAAACTTTTGCGTTCACACTGCTTTTCGCCAAGTGGATTAAAGTACGCCGTGATCCGATCGCGATTGAAGCACGATTGAAGCATGCTATCGGCGATCATCTGGTAAATGTTGCTGTTGTCCTTGTTGTCCTTGTTCTGTGTCTATTTTTCCGCTAGACATTGTCACTTGGTGCGGTAAATGTCCCTCTTTCGGTGACATTTCCCCAGTTTGGCCTGCACCTCCTCTCTCCCCCAGATTGCGATGAGGACCCTGGTCTCCTCATCGCGCCATCTGCCACCAGCTGAAGTTGCTGACAGAGTTTTATTCTTCTTCTTGGGCATTGTTGACGATGAAAAGTTGTTGTTGTTGTTGTTGTTGTAAAAGAGCGATCTGACGTGCGGATTGGGTTTGTTTTCCCGCGCGATGCGAACTATGACCCCACGTACCCGCATGTATGACCTCCCACCCCCGGAACCAGCCGAAATCCCCGCCGATCGCGATGGAATGAATCGTAGTTGTGTTCACACTCAAAATTTGATAGGATTGGATTGGATCCGATCGCGATTAATCCAATCAAACTACCTCCGGAGGTAGTTACAATCCAATCGCGATTGGATCGTTTTGGATCGTTCCAATCGCGATTGGGAGCGTTCACACTGAAAATATCAATCGCGATCGGATTGATTCAATCGCGATTATACTTCAATCGCGATTGAAAAAAATGAGTGTGAACGGGGTCTAAGCGGTGAAGCTGAAAACATTTAGGTATTCCAACCCTACCGCGAAAATCGTCGGTATATTTTCTATCATGTTCCCACGCCTGCGGTACAAAAACTATCCGTTCCTAGTGGCAAAATTACCCATAGAAATAAAGGATATAAGTTTCTCTCCTTTGTGATGTATTTGTTTGATTTGTAAAATGTTTCAAACGCCAGAAATTGCCGATGAAAGTGAGCACTAGCGGCCGTGCGCTTCTGGAGGGCCGCCATGATGTTTTTAGACCGCAGCAGAATGACAAGCCTGTTTCCTGCGCTCATGTTTACACCTGTTCAATCGATGATTTTTTTCGATCAAAAATCAATTGAAGTTTTATCCCCAAAAATATTAAATCTCTTTGTTACCCGTATCATTTCACAGCTCATGATCTGCCCGTCCTTATGGTGCTAGTTTCATTCTGCTGCGGTCTATAATGCATAGCAAAGCTTTCTCCATGCGGTCGGCCTGTCTTTGGATGGCGGCGCCGCGCGGTCTGACGCGCGAAATTTGAACTGTGCGTTTCAAAGGAACCGAAGATATTTGACTGGGCCGGCACAAATAGATAATTTTTGATACTATTGAGCAAGAATTTCAAGGATATTAAAGTATTTTGGATGGTTTGTAGACAGAGGGTGGGGGTTAAAAAATGCCTGTAAAAATGTTGAACTTGATGCCAGCAGTGAAGTTTCAAATTATGGAATTTGACTTTATTTGTTTTGGTCATGAAACCAATAGATAAGTTTTAGAGTTATCTATTTATTTATCATTCAGTGTTATGTGAATCATCACTTGTCTTGTTCCAAGTAAAAAATACCATTGTGTATTTTTCAACTTGTTGAACTTGAGGCACCGTGGCCCCCGGATAGGGGCCAGCCGTGGAACCTATGCCCAATTTTTTTGAAAATCCCAATATATCACTAAAGCTTATGTCATTTTTAATGTCATCGCAAATGGTCATGTGAATCATCACTTGCCTTGTTCCAAGTTGAAAATACCATTGTGTATTTTTTCACTTGTTGAACTTGAGGCACTGTGGCCCCCGGATAGGGGCCAGCCGGGTAACCTATGCCCAATTTTTCTAAAAATCTGTCATACTAGTATCATTTAGCATTTAGGAAGGTATTGAATGCATTGAATTGCCAAATGTAGGCTTTTATCTTTTATGATCTATTCAAATACTTTATTCCTGGTTGTTAACATTGATTAATACTATTAATAGGAGTATTACTTGATATGGCCAAGACTTTTGCTTGTTCTTCCAACTTTTTGTAGTGGTGCTCCTAGATTTTTGCTGGTGCTCCTAACTTTTTTGATTTAGGAGCATAGTGCTCCTAGGTCTAAAAGTTAGTCTGGAGCCCTGTACCTTTAAGAAAGAAAGATCGATAAACTGTGTTCATCCCCAGGATGACGATTGGGGTGATGACGGTGACTGGTCCGTGGACACGAGTGCCGAGGCGGTGGCTGCACGTATGGAGCAGCTCCTGACCGACGGCGCCAAGGCCATAACTCTGAACGACGACTTGGTCAAGACTGTTGAGGAACGTCTCAACCTGTTCTTTGAATTTGTCAAGGTGAGAGAAAGGCTTTAAACATTAAGGCTATCTTTGAAAATTTGCCAATTGTGGTTGTGAGAATGTATAAGGCTAGGAGTCATTATTTGTAATAAGATAAGGTTGACAAGTTGTTGAAGCAACATTAGTATTGTGGTAATGTTTCTAGCAAAGAGATTTCTCAGTTCTTACCTACCTCTAAAAAAAGTGCAACTAGTCGTTACCTCTTTATCCTCAGTTCCAGTTGTCACAGTTTTCTTGGTGTATTCCTGACTGTATGACCTGTGTTTAGGCCAAGCGTGATGCAGGCCACATTGAGGGGAATGACAAGGAGATCTTCGCGGAGGCCGAGCGCCTGGAGGTGCATGAGAAGGGCATCCTTGTGCTGTGTGAGCTGCTGCTGGACGACAAGATGGTCACCCAGCTCAAGAAGTACCGCAAAATTTTCCTCCGGGTACGTCTGGCAACTGGCAGCTCTATATTCCTATAGCTTCTTTGTCCATTTTCATTACTGCTAAACCTGTCATGATTCTATCGCTCCTCTGTTGTGTGGGAATGTTGTAAAAATAAAAGGCTACTTGTGACCAGATCTTATTTTCATCATAGATACGTGAAATGTGGCAATATGATATACCGGTAGTATGAACAACCTGAAAGACAAGGCTAAACGATTAAGTACCATTTTGTCCCTGTTATTGCTATTTCAGTATGTAAATATACATATAGCAGTTTGTAAAGTGTTTCTAGTTTTAACATTGTAATCTCTCTCATGTCCCAGTTCTGCTACGAGAGCCCTAAAACCCAGAAGAATTTCCTGGGAGGGTTTGAGCAGCTGGTGAACCTTCACAAGGAGGTCCTGCTGCCGAAGGTGCCCGTCCTGCTGAAGACCATGTACGACCTGGACCTGGTGGACGAGGAGGTCATCCTGCAGTGGGGAGACAAGGTACAGCGGAGTTCTGTCGTTCATTCCTCACAAGTTCATGCTCACTAGTGTACCTGCTACTGTTTCATAGTCCACTTGATGGTACATGACTCAGACAAGTGCCACAGTCATTGCCACTATGCCAACATACCTTAGATTGAATTAGTCTTTAGAACTCCCTTGTAGAATTTATTGATGTTATTCAGTTTTCTCAAGTTGAAGTCATGAAACCCTTAGTAGTCATTTTACTGAATCATGCTGTGCCATGAGACACTCAGATTACTGTTTAGAAGTTTTAGTAAGTTTTAGTGAGATCAGGTAATACATTGAAAAGATTTGGGCAAAGTCCAGGCATTGCACTTTCCACCAAGTAGCTTGTATACTGTCAGAAGACGCTGATGTCTTGGTACTGACCTTGCTGTTTTTCTGGGCAGGTTTCTAAGAAGTACGTGTCCAAGGAGCTGTCCCAGCAGATCCACGACAAGGCGGCTCCCTTCATCACCTGGCTCAAGGAGGCTGAGGAGGAGACCAGTGAGGATGAGGACGAGGTGGAGGTGAGTACCACAGGACTGGAGATGGGCCGATAGTGGTCTTTACCTTTCCTCACAAGGCAGTAGATGCTTTTGAAAACCATGCTGGAGTTTTTTTTCTGGCAGCCAAAGAATACCATCTGTGCTTTGTTGTGTACTTTGGTTTATTTGCTGCTTTAGAACACATGTGAGACAAAATAGGCCAATTTTGAAGAGGTGAGAAAATTATGATGACATGAAAATATGTTCAAACTGGGTCTTCACATTGCATCTGATTCTGAAGTGAGACTTTTTTGAATGGAAAGTAAGTTGTTTATCTTTTTCCAGGTTGTGTATGACAACAAGGCCACCGAGCTGAAAACAGAGAAGGTGCCCACCAACAACCAGGAGGAAGAGGACGACCTGGACATTGATGCCATCTAGAGACATCGCACGGAACTGCATTCTCATACTACTGTTTCAACATTGTTATACTGGCTGTAGACTGAACGATTTAGTAACATAATACATTAAATATAACAGCCATGATTGTAGACATTGTCAAATATGTAGGCTAAACTGTTGGCTTGCCGTTACAGTTGTTGGATGTAAGTTCCACTGTTTATACTGACTGAAGAAATATATCTTCAATCACATCCAAACAACAAAGCTTCAGCTTAACATAACTGGCAGTTAGTAGACAGAACAGCTCTTGCTGTAATAATGTTTATCATAAGCTCGGTTTCTTCATATAGTAGGTAATTATGACACAAATAAGCTTCATAGTTGCTGTACCACCTCCACTGAAGTGGGTGACCTTCAAGTTAGTAACATTAATGTGACTTTTTGCTCAGCAGTCATCAATGGTGATGTTGACAAATGTCCACAGCTCAACATCATCAACTGTGATCACATAGGCTTAGGTTGAAAGTGTACATGATTACTACCAGCCTGTGGTAACAAAACAACAATGATGTGATTTTAAACAGTATATGGTAGTTTCAATTACACAGGCTGTATATCAGGATAGGATACCATCCTTTCTTTGTCGGAGACATCTCAAGGACAAATGTAGTACAGGAAGTGTTCACAACTGCTCAGTGTAAAGTGAGGCTGGCATTTAACATGTGATGTGGCTTCATTCATACAGTACACATGTTGTATGCACAAATAACATGCTTGGAAAAACAACTCCAAACATTGATGAACACAACATCAAGTGCAAGATAAGTTGGTCTGTACCTGAACCTTGTACTATGACAGAAGAATCCTGGAGTTACGAATAACTAAGTAAAAAAAGGTAGATTCGTTGGCAACTTGCATTACTTATGAGAAGATTGAGCATTCCTCTGAGCTTGTCTTTCCACTTCACCGAGAAGGTACCATGTCGCTTTAAAGCTCAGCATTTTTCAAGATGTTAATCTGTATATTACAAGTTTTAATTGTTGAGTGATGTTCCAAGTAGTTCAAGATGTCTGTCTTCGAGAAAATATTGTTTGAGTGCTAAAAAGTTTGGTTTGCCTTAGCTATGCGTTCAGAGAAAGTAATATACATGAATTAAGTGGAAATAAATAGTGCTGTGCTATTAAATGCATTTTAGTGTGTTCTCTTTCTTGAGCACCGAGCGCCCCACGACACCCTGGTATGTGTATGTGCTGTCACCTTGCAGTATGCAGTGACAACTAGATTTTTATTACAAGTATGTAGCAATTTAAGTAATGTCATTAACACTTGACAAGAATACATTTACCAAGGGCAAACTTTGAGGACTTGCATGACCATGAAGGTTCAACTTGTCCACCCAGTTACCGTGTGCACACCAACTATTGGTTGCCATCCATCAGTGGTCAAACAGTGCTATTACTTCTAGGTCTGAAGATGGAATTTAATTGATATAACTCGAAGCCCCTTGGTATGATTTTATGTGTCACTTGCACAGTTCTTAAAGAGAGCTAGTTGAGACAAAGAATACACCAAAATAAAATTTATTCACCAAACACAGATGGAATGTCCACATGTAATCTCACCAGTTGAATATCTAAATTGTACTGTTCCCAGGATGGTCTTTTAAACCCTTATTTACAAGAAGTACTGTGGAGTGGACTGCTGCTAAACCCGTTAGCAACAGTTACAACTGATACAAAACTGTCTGCAAAATACCATTCACTTCTTTGATTTGTTTAAAGATTCTTAAACTCCACCTTCAGTAAAATACATACAATAGAACTGGAATTCTGCAGACTGCAAAATAGACCTGCTGTAATTCCTGGTACATTCCTAATGGTTACAAAAAATTACTTCCATATCGTATGGTAAAAGGAAAGCCAAATGCTTCCAGCAATAAGACTGATATACATGTAAGACTGTATACACACACATCTATGTACAGGTGAAATACATTAAAAACATATTTACAATCCTCATGTATAGAATGATATAAGGCACCAAAGGAGGAGCATTGCCAAGGGGTATATAATATATGGGGGCAAATACTGAGGCAATTGCACTTCTTCAGGCAAGAACTCTACTTCAGGCAAGAACTCTACTTCAGGCAAGAACTGAAGGACAGACAAGATATAAAACAAGACTGGCTGACTATCTGATCTAGCTAGTTCCCTAAGAGAAGTAAAGACTTCAGGTAATCAAAATCATCATTAAACAATAAAAACTAATCATATAGGGTTTGATATTGACTTTATTTGTGCTTGTTAATTTACCACAAAGTGTTAAAACAAGATAAAACATCATCTACACAATATTTACACCAAATTATGATTCTGCTTTGTAGAATAAAGCATGCATAAAGTAAAATCATTTAATATAAAATGAGAAGGAATTCTGTACAATTGATCCAAATGAACAGGCCTGGAACATAAAGCTTCCTGAGGACACCTACAAGGACAAGGTTCTATTTTCAACAGGCACCAGCTATATGACAGCAGGGCAGACCTTCCTAAGGACCCTGACCAGAGCGAGGTTTTTCTCAGCGAGCAGATGGCTGCTGCGCTCAGCCTCCTTCTGGCGCTGCTCCGTGACCTGCAGGGCCTTCATGAGCTGAGCATTCTCCACGTACAAGTCCTTCACCAACAGGTCCGACCGGCAGGTCTTCGACAACTGAGAATAGAAAGAACAGAACAGTTCAACAAAATGTACTGGTAAGTCCTTTAAAAGAGAGGAATGAAACAACAAACCATACAGAATGATAGTAAGCTACAGGAATAACATTTAAAATGTCATATTTGTCCAAACAAGTTGCAGGAGTTTATGGTATCAAGTAGGTTACTAGTATATAATGGCACTTAGCAACTGTAATAGGTCAAAACTTTTAAGTTGTTTTCTCCAGAGAGTGACACAAGCTTATCTTTTGTCTTTCTATACTTCGGCATTTTAATCTATGAAGCCTTAAAATAGTCTTCTACTTGAATTTTGCTAGTGGCTGCTGAAAACAGGGTACATACATCACACCAAGGACATCTTTGATTACACTTAAGCTGTACAAAGAAAGTCTCACCTGTTCCTTGAGTTTGTTAGTTTGCTCATTCAACACAGCGTGCATCTTGGCCAGCTTGTTGTCCAGCTCTTCTTTGTCCTGCTTCAGTTTGGCCAGTGCCTTCTCCTGGCCCTGCTGGGCTGTCATCAGCAGCTTGTTGGTCTCCGTGGAGCGCTGCTCCAGTGCGACTTCGAGTTCACGGCACCGCCGCTCCTTCTCAATAACCTGAGATGGGGAAAATTACAATGTTTCTTATTCTAGGATAATGGGTAATGAGTAATTTGGGGAAAAAATGAAGTTAATGAATTGTAGGGCTCAAAGGTAACTTGAGTCTATGATGATCCTATGTTGGGCTAAAACAATTTTTTTTCAAGGAGGACAAAACATCATTAAAAGGTGCATAATCTTTATCAATAGTGACATCCAAAACATGCAATGCAACAACATTCCTGTCACTCCCTATTTCCATTATTTGAAAACATTATAATTGTACAGGTTGGCTTATCTTGATCTTAAGTAGTTGGATTTCAGGATGTATTGATGGATTTCTGCATGCATTAATTCACCTCTTCTTGCAGTACAGATGCCTGCCATGCAGTTAGACTGAAGCAGGTTTATCCCAGCTGTTAAGATTGGGAGGTGTGTCATTTTCCTGACAAATAATATTGCACATGCCGTTATCATCTATTGCGCGATCCACCATTCCTTAAACCCTTCACATATAAACATGCATGACTGTCCAGCCGAGTGTTAGAGCATGAAGTTCAGTTGTTTGCCGAGGAACCTGTTTTCTACTTTACACTACAACATGCACGTCATGTACTGAGCAGATGTCCAGTCAAGAGTCAGTGAGTTGTGTGTGTGCATATTGCGTGCCAGGCTGTGAGTTCAGCGAGTCGTCACCACTCACTTGCAGCCTGGCGTTGTTCAGCTGCTCGGGCGCGACCTTGCCCTGGGACTCGGAGCGAACCTTCTCCAGTTCCATGTCGTGCTGCTCGCGGACGTGTTTCAGCTCTCGGTCCTGCTGCGACTTGGCGACCATCAGCTCAGCGTTGGCCTTCAGCAGCTACAGGCCACGGCACACAACCAACAACAGAACAGTTTGCTGATTGGTGTGGGGACTTGATCTTACACTGGTTATTGCACATGAACCCTTACAGGCCGTGTTTAAGGTTTAGTAATTGATTGAATAGAGTCAAGAATCAATTGGCTTCAGCAATCAAAGTACCTGGTAGAGATCAATGAACATACAATTTATATTTAAAGTATCCAGAGACATCAAAACAGTTGGAGAGGGTGCTTTATAATTCTTTGATTGGAAAAAAAAAACTTTAGAAATAGGTGACTATTCTGCATGCATTAAATGTACAACACTGTGTATCTACAGGTTGTCATAGAATGGTGCTGTCCTGAATACTGAAAACAGAACCGTGTGTAACAGACCTTGTCTTTAACCTCCTGAAGCTCCTTGTTGAGCGTCTCCTTTTGCTCTTCCAGCAGGTTGAGTTTAGCCTGGGGAGGGGGGCAGGCAGGGTTAGAGAAAAAACAGGGCACATACCCAAGGAAACTACTGTGATGTTACCTACAGGTGGGGAGAGAAATCTGTCTGCCTGTAATGTAGGAATGTGGTTATGTGGGTTTAAGTGTACATATTGCACTGGAGTCCCAGTAAGTAACATGCAGATGTCAGCTGTTCCCTGGTTTATACATGGTGCAGTTAGTGGTGGACTTACCTCTTCAAATGTTGCAAAATGAGAACATGCTAATAATTTTGTTATTTGGGGAAATCGCCATTGTTATTTGGCTTTCTGGCAGTTTAAGCATGCATCTAGAACTGTGAGTTATGTGTGTCCTTTATCGTCTTACATATGCTGTTGTTTGTTCACATTCTGTTCCCTGGTTCCATCTGATCGCATGCATTTCTGGATGTGCATTTAGACCTCTGTATGCCCCTACAGACTATGCATGCATCTATCTACTATTGCAGAGGATCTCCAGCATGCGGTGACATCCTGGCCATGCTTGTTGTCTGTTTGTTGTTGTTCCGACCTTGTCCAGGTTGTTGATGGCGGCCATGGCCTCCTCCTGCTCCTGCTTCACCATCACCAGCATCTCCTCTTTCTCGCGCCGCGCGGTCTCCAGCTCCGAGCGAAGATCCACCAGGGTTATCTCCAGCTGTGGGGATGACATCCAACCCACAGACATCAACACAGGACCGTTCCTACGTCCGCATTCAGCATTACACCCCTGACCACCAACTTGCATGGTTGCTTTGATTAGTAGCTAATCATTAGTAAGTACAATGAAGACTGAAAACCCAAGTCTTTATGTTGGGCGGTTAACACCTGGGACTGGACTGGGGTGTACTGTCTCCCTCAGCAACAAGCTAGAGATAATGGACAAATAGAAAGGTAAGATTTGTCATGATTTAACTTAAATATATTTAGTACAATACGTGCTGCACCTTGACACCACCACCACCAGCTACTGTTAGTACATTACTTGATTGGAAGCATGAGTTTTGCACCTTAACACCACCACCATACTAACCACCACCTATATGAAATTTATCTAATAAGAACCATGCTCCTGTTTAACACCCTTATCGTCTTTCTTTCATGAGCAACGCCCCCTACCCTCTGGTTGTCCCTCTGCAGGCCTGTGTTTTGCGCATTTAGTTCCTGGACACGATTGCGGAACTGTTTCTCAGCCTCCTTCTCCCGTTCTTTCTCGGCGACTTGGCGCTCGAGGGCGCCCTTCTGGTTTGTGAAGGCGTGACGCTCCTCATCGAACGCACGTTTGAGCCGCTCCATCTGCTGGGTGAAATGAGCCTCGACCTGGTGCCAACATGATGGGGATGTGTGAAGGGATTTGTCATGTGACATGGACGATGGAATAGGAAGTTGGTCAAAGGGAAAGCACAATTTGGGGTGGAGGACATACATGAAGTAGGAGAGTTCACTAGAAGAACAGTTGTGTACAGTATTCTATTTGCCTGCACAGATGGGTACATTAATTTTCAATTGATACATGAGGGAAACATGTCCACAATCTGCAAAGTCATTCATTTCTTCAAGACAAGCACAGTCTGTACATAGGGTTTTAGGGAAACAAGAACCAGGTGAAACATTGGAGCAAGGGGAGACAACCCAACAGGTCAAGCATTTCATAGTGGATCTCAGACGTTCAATAAGATTCTTCCAAAATTTCAGCTTGATAGTTGGAGAAGTGGTGAGTTCAGGGTTAGTAATAAGTGTACAAAGAATTGAGTAAACATTTATATCAATAAACATCAATGTATGTCACATCATTAAATGTTAGCAAAAGTGGAGGTAAAGGAAATAATGTAACATTAAAGATTAGATGGAAGATGACCCTGAAATGAGTTCCATTTTCATTTACCTTAGCACCGTACACGTAACTGTAAAGTTGATCTGTTACTGTAAGAGTTAGACACAAAGATGAGAAGTTGTCACCATCCGGCATGCATAGTTAGAACAGAGTTGTCATGGTACAGATTTCAGGTTTATCGAGAGGCAAATGATCTTAGTACCCTCTCTTTCTCTCTCTGGAGCTCCTTCTGTCTGTACTCCTTTTCATCCTCTTTCTCTTGGTCTTTCCGTTGTAGTTGTCCCTCTAGCTGCTGTATCTGGTACTGCAGATCGTCCTGCTGTCTGTCCGAGGATTTTTTCACGAGATCGATTTCATCCTGCAACTCTGTCTCCATCTGAATGTGAGGCCAAATACTCGTCATGGAGGAAAGATGGTGTTCTTTGGGGCCTTGTTCCACGGGCAGGGTCCCTCATTGGGAATGGTGTTGATTGGGCAGACCCAAATAACAGGAACTTTACAGAATGTGTGAATATGTAACGGAATGGCAAGAATGTGCTTTGAAGAGCTCATAATATATTCAAAGTGATTTAAGAAAATGTGTGTCACATATAGGTGCTATCAAATGAAACATAAACAAAAAATAGAAGGCATGCAGACTTCATCTAAATACTACAAGGAATGCAGTGCTATGCACTTATGTGAAAATTCAACATGAACAAAACTGAAATATGAAAATGGACTTGAAAATGGACAAGACTACACAAAAAAACAAAATTATTGTGGTGGACACTAAATCATGATGATGAAACATAAATTTGGGTCAAACTTCTTGATTGATTTTTCCTGATCGTTCCCAACATTGACGTCCACCATAGTCCTAGTCCAGAGTTAGAAACGCCCCCTACCCTCTGTTTCTCACGCTGCAGGTTGGCATTGATGGCCTCTGTTTCCTCGGCACGTTTCCGATATTGCCACGCTTCCTCCAGGTCAGAGTCCTTGTTCTTCAGGAGGCCTTCCAGCGTGGCCGTCTTGTTGGCCAGCTCCTCTCGCTCGCGGTCAAACGTTTTCTGCAGCTGTTCCACCTCCCGATTGTGTTCCGCCTCAGCCTGGAGAAGTGAAAGGGCAAAGGTCATTGCCATAGTGACCAGGAAGTGACTGGGGCTGCCACAGACATGGATGACTGACATCTCTGCAGGCGTGATGTACAAGACACCCAGCTCCGAGTTCCAACCCCAGACCTTTCTCCTCACTACATTCCAGAATCTTTTTTCTCAGACTAAATATGTTACTTCATAAAGTAAGATAAGTTGGCATTATAAAGGTTGATCAATTAAAAACAACTTTAGATATATCTGAGAGCTTGTTGTATCTAGAAATTAGACCTTTTGCCCTTTTTAAACCCTAGATATGTCCAGAGCTAGTATCTTTTGTGAAATTCTCCCTACCCGGTCCTTCTCTCTCTGTAGGCTGTTGAGCTGCTGTTGAAGACCTGATGTCTCACTCTTGAGTTCTTCAACTTTAGTCTTCTGCTGCTTTCCTTCGTGCTTCTCTTTCTCCTTCTCCTGCTCCTTGCTGTCCAGCTGGTCCTCTAACTTGGCCACTCTTTTCTGCAGGTCACCTTTCTCTTTGGTCGCTTGCTTTTCAAGCTTCTCTCTTTCCTGATTCAACTTTTTGCGTTCGTCCTCAAAACCTCTGGTCAGCTTTTCCTTCTCTTTCCTGAATTCTGCCTCAGCCTGACGAGGCAACAACAAACGAGGTCAAATGTGACTGTCCAACAAACTTGAATAGACTACGGTAACAGGACGAAGACAACGGGACAACACTCAGGAACACTGATAGCCACATTGAACCACTTTACGCATGAAAGGAACATATGGCAGTAAGAAGACAGGCTGACGCAAATGTTATTACATTTAGGTTCAAAGATATGCATGGAAACATTAAATCTGAGCTTTAATGTATTTGAAGTTGCTTGTAATAACTACTGAACACTCTGGCAGCTGGGATCATATGCAGGGCAGGTGCCCATGGAGCAGAAGGTTTTACCTTGAAAGCCCTTATCTACACACTACAGCAGATCTGAAGGCACTACAAGGTTTGTAACTGCAGCAGCATATGTCATCCCTGACCTTCTCTTTCTCTTTCCTCAGAGAGGCTACTTCTTTGTTCAAGTCATCAACTTTGCTTTTCAGCTGCTTCCCTCCCTCTTTCTCTTTTTCCTTTTCCCTTTGCTTGTCTCCAACTTGCTGCTCAAGCTGTCTGGACTTCTTGGCCAGTTTGTCTTGCTCGCTGGCAAACTTTTCCCTTTCCTCCTCAAATCCCTTTGTCAGTCGTTCCATCTGTTTAGCAAACTCTGCTTCAACCTGACATAAACATGCTCATTAGCTGACACTCCGTCACCTTACATCAAACCTTTTAACGACCCATCTATAGAAGATCCTTTCCTCCCAAACACAGACTAGATGGAGGAATTTTGTTAGTAAATCCTTGTTTCCAACACTGACAATACTGGTTAACATTTTGTTAACACTGGAAATGGCTAATGAGAAGGTGTAGAAGTTGTAGAGTAGACAGGATCATTGTTGTTAATGAATGATGATTGAGATGTTTCATGAAATGTATGAAATGCTTGACAATTACATGGGTTGATACAAGAGAATGAAGAATGGAGAGACATCGGTATCTCCATGGATGGCCTCCCCATTTACAAAATTCTGTTGCATGGTAAAGACACATGGCCCTGCACTCCTCCACAAACTGATACTTAACAGGACCATGAGACCTTGATAGGAGACAATTAACTTCACTGGGATTATACAATAATGGGTGGGAAAATAGATGGTCAGTTAAATTGATGGAAAGATGAATGGATGGTTGAATGGAAATGAGTGGATGGATGGATGGATGATAGTTAGTTCTAAGTGAACATTAACACAAACACCTTCATCAGCACTGCACATCCCCCAAATGCCTACCTTTTCCCTGGTGTCTGAGGAGACAGACTTCTCCAGCTGGACCTTCTCCAGCTCAAAGTTCTTCCTGATGGCCTCCTGCTCCTTCTGGTGCTGCTTCTGTAGAGCCTCCAGCTCCGTCTGGAACTGTCGCTCCATCTGGTTCCTCTCCTGGGTGTACGTCTGGCACAGCTCAGCCTGCATGGGGAAATAAAACAACCTGTAAGATGGGGAAGACTTTCACCTCCTTAACCTACAGTGTTCACTCACAGAACAGAGGCACCTGGTGGTCTGCCAACAAGCCACCACATCTATGTGCTAGCATGTATAACGGCCCTAATAAACCGGATAGTGAGTGAGTGTGAGTGTAAACTTACAACTTTATTTTATTTTTGTGACAAAGTCCTAGTATGTTACCAAGCTACCAGCTGCTTTTGAAGAGAATAAGATAGTAACCACAATGCCCAAAGGAGGGATAGAGCTGTTTGTTGAGGTTCTGACCTTGTCCTTGTCCATGGTGCTCATGAGGTTCTGCCTGTCCCTTTCTGAGTTTTTGCTGAGCTCCTTCCTCTCGCGAGCAAAACTCTTCTCCATGTCTACCTTTGCTTCTTCCAGAGCTTCCTTCTCCTTCCTGTAGGTTAAAGGTGAATATGTGTCATCTGACGAAAGATAGCGGATGCTGTCTAAAACGTCTGACAGTTTCAAAATTATATCCACTTGCTTGAGTAACTGAGTAACTATCCTTTGGCATGTCTTATTACCTGGATGTCTAACCTTCATCAACGCATCTGATGACAAACTAAAATTGGAGACAAGGTCAGCCATATTTATCAGTATCAGTATGTTGCAGTGTATTCCTACATTCTAGATACTCCTTGCTTGTACCTATTCTGCTTCAGTAGAGACACCCACACACTGCTCCTCTGCCTACCTGTGCTTGTTCTCCAGCTGTTCCATCTCCTTGCGGTGACTGTTGATGAGCTCGTTCACCTCCTTGTCGAAGCCGGCCTGCAGGGCGTTGACCTCCAGGTGGTGCTTCTGTTCCATGTTGGACTTCTGCTTGTCAAACTTCTGCTCCAGGTCTCTGCGCTGGTCCTCCAGCTTGGTCTGCAGCTCAGTCGCGTGTTGGGTCATCAGGTCAGATGCACCCATGTCCTTCTCCTGAACACAAACAATACATCAGCTGCCTTTCGAAAAAACTGTTTTACCATGTATGGCATATTAAAGACAATCTACCTGGGACCAAAAAACAGTCAGGCCCTTTTCTCACTTATTCAACTATTACATAAGCTGACCTTCTTCTTGTTTTGTCCCTAGCTTTTTTTGTGAACTGAAATTTTTCTGTGACATGTTGTGCAATCCACATTTATTTAGGATGTACTATCATGTAGGCAGCTTCCATCCCACATACTGAACAAATACTGAACAAAGGTATACTGAACAAATTTCACACTTCAAATGCAGTGGTATGTGTGACTAGTCAGCACCCACCTTGAGAAGCTGAGTCCGGGTCTCTGCAATCCTGATCTCCAGGTCCTCCTTAAACTCAGCCTCCAAGCGGTCGCGTAGACCGGCCTTGTCGAGCGCAAATTTTTGCTCCATTTCGTTTTTCTCACTCTCATGTTTCTCTTGGAGCTCCACAAGGCCTTTCTCCAGCTCCGCTTTCTTCTCCTCCAGCTCGGCAATCTCAAACTTGTACGCCTGCTCGATCTCTCTCCTCTCACGGTCAAACTGGTCACGCAACTCAGACACATCTGGTTTAGTTAGGGAGTGGAAAATGGTTACCACATGACTACTAACAGTAGGCTATATAGTTCATTCTATCTGTGATTCTGCTTGGAAAGGCCAGGTGACTGAGCCAGAAATATCTATTTTTATCGAATTGTCCAAATTGCTATGTGCATTTGATTTATTTTAAAAATCTAAATAACATGTAAAAACTGTATCATTATCTAATCTTGTCATTTGCAAACACAAAATCAATTCCTGTTGAAAAACAGTAAAACTCGACACACAGCACCATGTGTGACAAATAGGGACAGTCAGCATGAACAACTGGACAGACAGTTGACATTTGTGATTATGTCAAGTAACAGTTGAAACACAGACATACGGTATATATTCCTTGTGCATATCATGAAAATTGATCATGTAAAAGTGATGCGATGACACAATGTGAATGAATAATTTTTGTTGAGATTAGCAGCGTAAAATGCAGGTGTTACAAAGGTAATGATTACACATTAGTCATTACGAGCTCTAAGACAATGTGACAGAAGACACAACAGACATGACACCATACTTCGTTCCTTGTCTCCCACTTACTTTCAGCATGGAGAACGCGGGAGGGGGAGTGAGCTGGTGTGAGCTGGTTGGGAGAGGCGGAAAGTCGAGAACCTGTAGGAGGAATCCGAGAGATCTACGACCGTCCAGTCTGCGCCGGGCGGCCAGGGGTAAAGGTCAATCAGGACATGCAAGGTCATGCAGCAAGAACATGCAAATAGCGACAGCATGGATGCAGACAGGCACGGACATGCGTTCTGACAGGGCAAGATGTCTGACATCACTGCCTACCACTGGATTTGATTTGGATGAGAACAGCCAAAGCTGATGTTCATTCAAGTACACTCAGACCGTTTCATTTATTCAGTTAATTCAAACTCCATGGATCCAGTAATGGGTTAACATCAAAGTGAGTGGCCATATATCTGTGAAACTTGGGAATGTCATGGTATGGTAGTGAATGAGACTGAAGTAAAGGGAAAGATTTTGTTGATTAGATGATTTGATGGAGGGTATGGGTGATACTTTCCCAAATCTTGGTTTTAAGGCTCTGACCAGGCTGTTTAATTTACCACACTACACACTTCATATAATTTACAGTTCCTAGATTCCAATAAGGTTGGCAGGCAGTGATGCAGATGCTACAAACACACACTCTGATTCATACACCACAGGCAAAGCAACAAATAGCACCAGCAGAACAACTCAAACCTCTGCAGACAAAGCCCACTTGTGGGTACTCCACCTTCCCCAGCCCATCCTGGGGGTACCCCACCTGCACACCCACGTGGGTGTACTGCACCGGGGCGTGACCCAGGGATCCTGGTCATGCAGTGGCAGGATAGGCAAGCATGCATGCATAATAGTATACAGACAGTACAGTGGTTAGTAATCATGCAGACTAATCATGCAGTACAGTACCATGGGAGGGAAGGACCAACAACAAAACTGAACATCCAACATTTTGGAAAATGGAAATAAATGATTTTAGTAGGTAAAAAGCAAATGTCTTCATGGCCCACTCACTGAGCAAAAAGAAGACAATTAGACTTTCATTCAATTGTCAACAGGTCAACTCCTACGCCTAAACTTTTCACTTGGGAAACTAAATCATCTTCTCACCAGTATTTACAGTGACAAAACTTGAAGAATGATCTAAGCCAAGTGACCCTTCCCTCTTTTCCATCCTGGTATAAATACACATTTCACACATAACAAGACAGGCACAGCTGAAATCTTTAGGCAATCATAGACAGGACATAAATGCTGAAAGACAGCCTGCAGCAAAGAGATGACACATGCACAGTTGCAGCATAGGAACATGACAGTAACATGACAACACGGCATGCAGCAGTGACAAGACTGCTGGAGGTGTGAGGGGTTTGGGGGGTGGAACCCATACCGTCATCCTCCTGTGATGAGCCAGTGTCTCTCTTGGGAGTTGGAAGTCGCCGCTTTGTTCTTCCCGAAGGGCCTTCATCAGTCTCTGACTCATTATCTATGATTGAACAGTTATGTGTTAATGTGAATAAGACAACACCTGAATATTATTGAAGTTCAAGTTCTAATACTACTAAACTCTATATGAAGCCATACATGTATAGAGAACATAACAGATTTGCTACTGCTAATGCAATACATGTTAGACATTCTCTTCCAGTATAGAAATGATCAAATAGAAATGGTAAATGTTGGTTCTGAGACAAAAGATATACACTATCTACATTAACTGTGCTTATCAGGACTGGTACATGAAAGGAACAACCAGATGAGGCAGGTACTGGGAGGCTGGATATTGTATAAACGATCTCTTTCAAAATGTCTTCCATGTTATCTTCCCATGTTATTTATTTATTAGTTATAAGAAAGGAACCAACTACAAGGACTGGTAAAGAAAGACTGGCGCAAGGATCCACCAAGAAAAGAGTTGCATCAACGGACCTGAGGATGTGGTGTGCTTCCCCCTTCTCCTCACAACCGTGGGTTTCTGGTAGTCGGACAGGATTGAGCCGGTACGCCCCACCTTGTCTTTGTTACCACGGCGACGGACATGTCTGCCTGTCAGCTGACTGCGCAGTTCCTCGATCTCCAGAACCAGCTCGTCATTTTTGTCTCGGAGCTCCTGTGAAGGTCAAAGCTGATGAGCGCTTTTGACGAGTGCCGATCAAAACACACTAATAATATAGGGTCTTATCATTTTACTATTCTTGCCAAATAATCATGACGAATTGTGATTTTATTAATGGTTTGAGGAATACAAATTGTAATATGTACAAAGTGTTGCTGCATGCATACTAGTAATCAAATCCCTGTTGAAGCATAAAACTAGAAAACACAAAGGAAAAACAACAATTTGGAAGCAAACTCAAACTAATTTATTCTCCCATCCCAGCAAAGTTATATGACTAACAGCTATTCGATCTAATAGATAGTTGGTGAAAAATGGTAAGGGAACAGGAGTAATAAGATTTTATTGATAGTTATTGATATAGAAGTTCCCACCCTGTTGATGGCCTCCAGGTCCTTGATGTGCTGCACAATGTCAACCTCCTGCTGCATCTTCAGGGAGTCACGGCGAGATTCAATATCTGCAAACTGGACAAAACACATTACATTACATTTCACTACAAAACCAGTCACTGTTTAGACATGATTGCCAAAATAGTCAACTTTCACTCACACAGTCAGACAAATGCAAAGGTTAACGGATACAGGTATATTTTTGTTTGCATCAGCCTATAAAAATTACGGTAACATTGATTTTTATAGACTTGCGATACCTGACACACGGAGAAGTTGAAAGAAGTGAATGATAGTATAGAACTGACCCTGAGCTGTAGATCTGAGTAGGCCTCGTTGTCCTTGCTGAGCCTGTCATTGTGTTTCTGCAGCTCCACCAGACGTTCTGTCATCTCCAGCAGCTCCTTCTCCAGGTCTCCCCGCTCCTGGTGGGCATTACTGCAGACACAGACAGGCACACATGCTGGTCACAGACATGGAAAAACCCTTTTATACTAGTGGTGACAAAGCCTGAGCTGTAAAAGTTATTTCCCTGGAATTCAAGTTAATTCTAAAGGCCTGTACTGAAAGAGATTTAAAAAAGGGACAAGAGAACAAGGAAAAAGACACAAAAAAATAGCTAAGGAAGGGGGTCTTTGACAAATATAAAAACAGAATACAAGAAACAAATCTTGGACAAATTATCGTTTAATACTTATGATGATTAACTCCCTTTTCTGTAAGATTGAGCAGCACTAAGTAAGGATGTTCACCTGAGTTTCTCGTGCAGCCGTTTCTGCTCCTCCAGCAGATTGTCGATCTCATGTTCTAACTTGCCCTTCTGTTTGGCAGCCTGCTGGGTGATGAACTCACGCTCCTTCTGGATCTCTGCCTGCAGACGCTCGATCTTCTCCTCATATCTTTTCTCCGTCGTCCTGTAGGGAACAAAAAAACATCCTGTTTTACCCCAAACATCTGTCCGGTTTTTCCTTGTTTGGACAAGTGGGGGCACATGTGCTTTATTTCTCTTCATCTTGTTACTTTTGCATTCAAACAACTAATAACAAATTCTCCTTGTGATCTTTGCTTGGAAACATATAACTGTATATGAGTTCTTCTACTTGATGATAATGTCTCTGCATCAAAAAGTCAGATACTGTACCTTCAACATTTATCCACCTTTGCACACTTGTCCTTGAATCTGATAAGGTTGTAAATCAACCTTTCAAAAGGATACAATGGATTGCATCTTATGTTCTGCATAACAAAGAGTAAACACCCTTTTCAAAAGACTGACATATAAAACAGCAAACAGCACTCTGAACAGATCTACAGCATCACGAGTACTGATGTAAGTCTGACCTGAGTCTGTTCTCACTGGTCCTTTCCATCCCAGCGTGCCGATCGTCCACCTCCTGCACCAGCTTGTTGATGCGCAGGTTTGCCGCCTCAAGGTCACCCTGCACCTTGTCTCTCTCCTTGTAGGCTTGGTCAAGGTCAGACCTGGGGTGAGATAATTCTCTGCATTATTTCACAATTCATGTGACATTTCACAACTATCTCTTTATAGAGATGGTGCAGTAGCCTTCAGTTTTGCCAGGTTGCATGCACAAGATTCAAAATGCCTAATAAGTTGCTGATCTTGTCATCACTGCAGTCACTTCTCTGCCATACTGGAAAATCTTTTTGTGGTCATATGGTGAAGTGATGAAGTTGTGCTATTACACTTGTATATTTGTAAGTGTTGCATTACAATGGTAGCAGTGGCCATAAAGGTGGGCTGAAGCTTTCTCCTGAACTGAAACAGCATCTTGACAGTTTACTCTAGCAACTGATACTGACTAGGCCAAGAAAACAAATGTAATATGGCAAGCAATGCAGTATATCACCCTGAATGCAGTACTCACTGCAGAAGCCAGATGGTGTTACTGTTAGGTAGGGGAGGAACAGACAAGAGTGAGGCCATGGTAACTAGGCTCTACAGGGAAGATTAAAGTGATCCTGGTTCCCTACCTCATCACATTCCTGAAGACAATGGCAAGCCTTACATTGGAGTTCTATGTATCTGTCTTTCCAATCATATTCTTTTTAGGTTCCGTAAATATTCATAAAAAGCAGACAATTCTTGCAAAACTGAATGAATGTATAACTGATACAGCCTATCCTGTCTTCAATTCCTATTGTAGATCTGCCTAACTAAAGACAATTGTCCCTATTCTAAAAGACACTTTTACTTACTTGAGATGCCTGATCTCGCTCCTGTAAGACGTCAGGGCAGCATGGTACACCTTGTTGTCATCAGGGATGGCGTAGAGCTCATGTTCCAACTCCATACTCAGCTCTGTGATGTTTACCTTGCCTCCAAGCTCAAACCCAAGGTCCTGTCAACATTAGACATTTATATTAAAAGTGCAAGAGCATTTCCCAGTCAGTTTTTGTGATTCTAACCACAGATCTGATCTATATCTTTATACTAAAGGAGAAACAACAGAGATTGTGTAGTTAGGAAGGTTATATCATATTGGGCACTTGGGACTTAAAACAAGAGCATATTTGTGAATAGCATTCATTTGTTTTAAAAACATGTGGCTTAGCTCCATTTATAATCAGACAAGGCACAATCAATGGACAAACGCTGTAGCAGTTATTCTTTGCACTGCATTCCAAGGTGGCAGAGGCATGCACTTCATCAACTGATGTTTATGGAGTAATGAAAATGTGGGCAAAGACACCAACTGCTATCTGAGAAGTAGTCAGTGACCGGACTGTTGCAGTGACTCACCTCCAACACCTCCATGGGACTCTGTATGCCCTCCTCCTGCCACAGGTTCACTATCTCATCTGCCTGCACATATCTGGGGGTGGACAGAGAGGTGTCTTGGAACAGTCTTACACCAGATTAACCAAATAACCACACCAAGTTCAGTAAAAAAAACAGAAATATCTCACCATTTGCCTAGTGTTTTTTTTTTTATGCAGAGGTCTGGGATTGAAGTCTATACCTGTAGTTGCAGTTAAAGTTTGTGTAACTGATATCAGACAACTCATGCACTGATTTTATCCTTGGATAGGGTTCATCAAAATTTTTTTTCAAACAAGAAGACCTATAAAATAACCTTCTTAAACTTTACATAAGAATGAAGGCAAACTAAGAAGTCTGCAGCCGTACCCAGTCCCTTCTGAGTCGAGTGCTGAGAACAGGTTGATACCGACCAGCGGCGTGGCGACCCTGGCGAGAGACTCGTCCATGGACATGGTCCGTGCCAGTCTGCGCCTCTCCGCAGCCATCAGGCCCCTGGTGGGGGAGGGGGTTGGGGAGGGGGAGGAGCTGTACTTGAAGAGACCGTTCAGGAGCTCCTGTAAGCTGATCTTCCCGTCCTCGTCCTTGTCCAGAGTCAAGAACAGGTGGGACAGCTCCTGGAGGAACAGATGCACAGATTACACACAATTTACAAAGGATTCGGAGCAAAGTTGATTCATTATCAAGAGGATGACAACCTGTCCAAAACCTTGTAGTCAGTCTAAGGTATCTGGGTAATTTGACAAATTCATACATCCTCAAAAACAACTGACCTATATATACCTCAAGGACTGACTACACGAGGGACAAAAAAACTACACTCTTCCATAACAGGTATGCACAACTTGTATTTCACTACATTCTTGCTACATCTAATTTGGAAGTTAAGTATGGTTACTTATTTAGCTGGAAGCTTTGGAATAAAGCCATCTACTTTATCCACTGAAAGTAAATTCATTACTAACAATTACAAGGAAGGTCGAAATGTTTCCTGACCTCATCGTTCATCTCGTCCAGTCCGATGTGTTTACAGACCAGGTCCAGCTCGGCCTTGTTGAGGAAGCCGCTGTGCCCCACCCCCAGCTCCTCCCAGATCTGCCTGATCTCCTCCTGTCTGTCCTCGTCTGTGGGGCTCATCATCGCCCCGCGGGACGGGGTGTACACGTCGTCCATGGTACCTGTCTTCAGCAGACCTGGGGAAAGACAACAAGACTTCTATCACCAACAGCAAATGTATAAGTATAACCAACTCTTATATGAATACTATGACATTTTGATAATATGCTCTAAAAATGTACAATCTTGCATGACCAGGAAACATAGCCAGGAGACAATGAACGGGAAATTGAAAGGTGAACAAAGGCAAAAAGTCAAAGGTGCATGATAACTTTTCACATGGAAAATATCAAATGTGAAATTTCAAACCAGCAAACATTATATACATGTGATGAATCACTGCTATTGCCAAAGAGTCAGTTATCTCATGGTTTAATGTACTAATTCCTCACTCACCTGTCCCCTCAGCCTCAAATGTTCTCTCGTGTTCCTTGTCACTGTCTCCAGTAGAGGGTGGTTTCTTTCTACCGTCGTCAGACTCAAGGCTCTGTACATGGTAGAAAAGAGTAGATCACGTAAGAGCTTACAAATGTAAGATCAGAGCTTTCAATTGAGTTCTTTTCAGCTAAAACTATTTGAAAACTGCTGTTTTCTGTTTTTATCTATTTGAATTTATCTATAGGATCCGCTGGTGATTCTAGATTCATGTTACTAGAGTCATGTAAATTGCAAGATGTAAATAAAATATTGAGACAATTGAGCATACACAAAATATATCCCCATTGGGAGGTTCAGATAGATGGCAATCATTCCTTCAACCTGACTGAAGATACACAAACTGAACACTGCAACATTCTGACCTTCTAACAGCATTCAAATCCATTCTTTATAAACTTGCTACACCGGTAACACATACCTGAATACTGGCCATAGAAGACGTCCTTTCTCGAAGAGTTGTGCGTCTCTCTGTTCGCCCTGCCCCTTCCCTGACTTTCTTGGCTGGAGTCGGGTGGCTTTCTGACCGTGAGACGTCGTCCTCGGAGTCTAAGAAGTCAGGTTTGGAACGGCGGCCATATTTTTTACGCCCTTTGACATACTTTGGTTCCACCTCCTCTGGTACTGTTGGAAGGATTCAAAACATATTATTAAGCAAACCAGTTTTGGAACAACATGCTTCTACATTATGTATTCACTTTGTATGGACTTGGATATGAAAGGCCCACCTTCAATATGAAATATGCAGACAAAGACTGCAAATTGCATGCACACAAACCCATAATTTTGCAGTCACAATAGAAGAATTGTGGCATTGCAAATCATCTTCCAGTGAAATTCTAGGGGGCTGGTGCAAATTTTTGAATAATGACTATGTTATACTATGGTGTCACTGAGGAATTCAATATAAAAACTTTACTTAGTCAAGGACAACATATTTCTATTAAAACATGCATGCCAAAATTACTTTAATATTCTTGATGTTGTACAAGAAAGGTATAGGTATTTCTGACAAACTGGTAACTACATTTCTGATTCGATGTTTTGGACTTACCTAATAATAGAAATACTCTATTATTCAGCATTGCTAATAAATTGTTAATCAATTCATTTCTCTGATGGGTCTGTGATATAATTTTAGCCAACAGGCTGGTCTATTGTAAGGTTATGGGAAAGACAGGTGCAGCCTTTGAACTGTCAACAAACGTTAGCCATGCCATAACACACTGTGAGAGCAGGTGTTACTGTAGTGTGGCCAGTTATTCATCACATCACTCATGCATTCAATACATTGCTTACATTTGTCCCTGTCAGCTTTAGATTAATGTAACTAATAAATATGCCTTCATATACAACACACTTTACCCTGACGTCACCACAGGAATGTGATGCTTAACAGTACAATAAGACTAAAGCACAAGGGTCTGACTGTGATAACAATGCAGCAAATACAAACAGCACTTAAAAATTTCCTCTGTCTTGAAAATAACATTCAATACCACCATTCCACTTTGAATGTTGGCATTCCATTGTGATTTAAAGCAAAAGCAGTAAACAAGGATATACAGGGTGCGAAATACTTTATTGAGCCAGGTTGCACGGTGTGCAACCTAGGTAGAATGCTAGGTTGCCCGTCAGAATTTCAGGTTGCCCCACCTAAAATTCACTGATTTCTTGAAATTATATTTTGTAAGTACTGTACATAGTATTACATAGCCTTTAACAATATAACTTGTGTTCAAATGTGTTTTTGTTTCCAAATAAAATTCAATGATATACAATGTAAATAAAACGCCACAACCCACAACAAACTAACTTAAACAATTCATGTGTAACAAGGCTATTTTTCTTAGTACAAATATATCCTTTTTCAACACCCATAGACTTTTTGCTTCTTCTGCTCTAGCAAGAGTTACACTGTAATAGGACTTGTACCTGTACACTATTCTCATCCTGCACATAAAAGTACCTACCGGGCATATTTTCAAAATCTAATAAAAGTACCCCCGGAATAAATTTACCTATATTTTTTATTGGAAAATTTACAGGTGAGTTATCAATGATACACATGTACAAATGTGTGATAATCACAAAATAGATACAAAAGTCTATGTCATTGTCCAGTTTTTATCTCACTGTCACAACATTTAAACAACTTTGTTTATTCTATTATCATTGTTGCAACTTGTCAAGAATTTTTTTAAATCCCAGCTTATAAAGTGGCTTCATCTCCACTTGTGCAATCTTTAATTTTGCCCCCCCAAAAAACACTAGCAACATTTCGTTCATAGAAATACACAGCAACTCAAACACTGCTCTCTACCGGTAATTGCCGGTACTGCAGATTACACGTCATTACTCTCGCGCAATCACGCGATATTTAGCGATAGTTGATGAATTCAACATGGCGGCCAAGAGCCGAGCGCTGAGCCGCGCTCTCTTTCCGACGAATTTCGCGTTTCAGGCACAATAAAACAGGTTGACTATGGATGCAAACGAGTGAAAAAGTATCGGTAATTATTAACTTGTTTAGTTGGGGGTCGATTTATATGTTTGGTTAGGAAATTTACGAGAGTGAGAACGAGTGTGTGTGCACGTGTGTGCGAGCTTCCTTGGTCCAACTTATTTTCTACTTCGTCCAAATAATTGCCGCAAAATCGATTTCTCTGGCCCAAAATTTAGGTAGCGCGCCGCGCAACCTGGGTTTAGAGATAAGTTGCGCCAACCCAAATATTGTTGCGCTGCGCAAGTGCGCAACCGGGTATTTCGCACCCTGATATATCAATAGCATGCACAATGTAATATAATGGACATCACTCCCCTATAATGACTGACACTTTACCGGTAATATGCTGCAATGGCTAATTAGAACTGAACGAAATTTGCCATTTCGCCCCTCCCCATATCTGTTGAAACTTGAATTCTTACATGGTAATCATACAACAGAAATGTTATGGATAAACAAGACATTGACCTGACCACAAATAGCATTTAGTCCATATGGAAAGCAAGAGCACTAAACAATTCGAAAGGTTAACGATCCATCTTAAATTTATGCAGATAATTGCAGCAGAGATCTAGCTGAAATCCCACTGAAAATTCCCGGGAAGCTCATACACAACTGACCTGCCTTGGAAGGGATAATACACCAGCTGGGGCACTTCTATAGCGCCTACAACAATAAACACCTCCTACTGCAGGGCCAGCAGCATACACAAAGGGCAAATGCCTGGCAAAAATCAATACAACAAACAGCAGACAGGGATATGGAAGTCACCTATGTGCCATGGCTGCCCCATCGCTTAGCCTAAACAGTGGCTATGCAGGGAGGGGAATACTGTCCTGGCATCTGCTAAAACAGATTCTCTGCATTTGGGCTACCATTTTCTTCCCATATCTTTATTTTTAGAATCTGATGAAATCTGCTGACATACATCAAGTACATATAGAATACTAAAATGATACTTTCATGATGACATTGTAACCCCCAGCAGAGCCCCAGACTTGATGTGGAAGCTGGCAGTGATGAGGCCCAGATGTGGGAAGTGGGACAATTAGGCATAGGAATGCATGCCTTTTTGCAAAGACTAATCAGACCTTTTTATGGATAACTCCTACCAGACAGTGTAGTTGGTGCATTTTTAATAAAGAGTAATTGGCAACTAAATTCTAACAGTGAAGCATAGCAAGCCTGCAGAAATTTAGCTAGTTGCTAAATTCCCCTCATCTAATACCGGCTATGGAATTCCACTACTCTCATTGATTGTATGCAAATTAGGTCTGAATTTGCATAATTTATATCTGTTGATGATCCTCTCTTTCTCAGACACACACACACGAACTCTCCTGAAGACATAACCTTCTCAGTGAAGGTAATAAACCAACAGTGCTAGGGTGCCTGATGTCCTGCTGGCAGAGCAAATCTCAAGGTTAAACTGAAGGCCATTGATATATCCAGCAGTAATGACTATTACACAGCTGGTAACAGATGTGCTTCATATCCCCATGATTATACCTTGCTAAGCAGGAAAGGGTGGACAATAATAGTAGAAAACATTCTTAAAAACATGGACGTAAAACTTGAGCTGTTTTTTCTCCTGATCAAGAAATTTAACCCAGTCGTTCAACATAAGTGTGCTCATCACAAAACAAATGAACTGCATTATTCAAGACAGCTAGCTAGTTCTTCCATTTCTGTACTGGAAATACAATTGATAATCTTTATGATTATCTGTATCTGTATAGCGGGTATAACTGCCATTCTGTATCTGTATCTGTATACCCGGCGTAACACACCAGCTGATAAATCTCTCACTCACCGATGTCCTCGATGAAGCTGAAGTCCTCCTCAGTTGTGTCCAGCTCATCCACAGAGTGAGACAGCACAGCAACAAACCCCTCCTTAAACTCATCAAAACTGACCTGGGGTAAGGGGTCATGAAGAGTTGGTTAGAAGTGTTGATACTTAAGAGAAGTTTCTCTAAACAAATAAATCCTGATACCTAAAATTATGTTACTTCTAAAATACACTCATAAGTTATTCACAAAATTGATTTAGATGACCCAGGCAAACATTGTGTTTTCTTTTATGTATGCAGGACATTTGCAATATACTGTTGTACTGTACTTGTTTTTTTGTTTCAATTTTTACTAAAAAAAAAGCTTTTACCCTTCCTGTATGTTCTTAATTGCATAACCATACATGTATATTCGCATTTAGATTTATCTGTATTTCTGACTAAGAGGTAAGTCATATCTTCAAAAAGTTTTCACAAGTTCTTAAAGATAAGACTTTTCAGCCTTTTTAACTTTGGTTAATTTATCAATGGCAACACTGGGACAAAATGCTAGGAGTTCCCGTACCCTGTTGTTGGGGTCCTTGCCCAGCAGTTGTTTGGCGAGGTTGTCTGCCTGGTCGTCCAGCTGCAGGCGGTGGCACAGCTCCCGTAACTCCGCCCTGTCCAGGTAACCAGTACCGGTGGTGTCACAGCTGTCAAACACCTCCTTCAGCTGGGCTACGTACACATCCTGCTCACCCTCATCCATAATGTGTTATCTGGAAAGGTAATGTTGTCAGCGGTCAAGATTTGCTGGCCGTCTTCCCAGAAATGTAAGTATCTAATTAAAGACATCAACGTTACCAGGGAAATGAAATGATTCCATAACATATCTTGGATCCATTCCAGATTTTGCTCAAACTTACAAGCCTGGTCACTTAAATCACATAGCAACAAACACCGATAGGACAAGTTAAACTGTCTTCTGTAGGCTTCGACTGTCTAAATCTTTTATAGAAAAGGCAACAACAGACGATTTTTCAGTCAGCTTACCTACAAAGGTCTGGTAGAGTAATAGCTCAAGAGCACAGCTGCTACAAACTTACACAGAGCCGTGCTTCTTCACAATTAAACCTGTGGGGGGTTCCCACCTCTAGTCTATTTCAAGCACCACATGTGCCCCACACTGGGAGGTTCCTTTCCTTAGAGTACCTTTGAAAGTTTCTCAGCCATGTCTTGAGGAGAAAGAGGTTGCTACAAGTGAGTAGGTGTGAATGTGGAACTGAGAGGACCCAGGGGGAGGATGTGAGGGTCTCAGGGCCAGAAGGATTACATACAGGTACAAAGGGTAGGGTGTGGATCAGGTGTCACACCTGCAACAATCAGGAACACCTGAAGAATCTGGATGGTACAGACTTAATTCACAGCCTTTGACAGTAAGCTTTGAACTCAATGAATCTAAGAACTAATATCTAGTCTTAACATCAGTTGAACAACTCTAGAAATATGACTTTGTCAGATATACTGGTAACTTACACACCAGTGAAATGCTTTGTTTGGCAACAATGTTTTTATGACAAACTGCATACTGGAGATTATGAGTGGCTCACAGTTTCAATCTTTGTCTTTGTTTTTAGAGTCTTGCTCTCATTTCCACCACATAGAATATGACATGTCAACAAAATGATGTGGCAGAAATTATTGCAGTTTTTCACTTTCAATGAGAGAGAGAGAGAGAGAGAGAGAGAGAGAAAATGGTTTAATGATTAAAAACTCTCAAAGAAAACAAACGGTAAATGCCAAGTCATAATCACTTAAGTTAGAGGTACAGCACAGTTCACTCAATAGGCAGCACAGTGTTTACATCTTCCTTTCAATATCTATTATCCAGCCATACAACATGAGTGAATAACACTCTTGGTTAACAGTTTCTCAAATTTCACTCTGGTAGGGTCATCGATTGTTGGCTGCATCATAGTAAGATACAGTCACCATTACCCGTGTTCAAATGTTTGTTTTGATTTAGTCCAACTATTGTAAATCTAAGGCATTTCAACTTTATGTTCAATCATACTATTACATTTGAAGACTATGCGTGTGACTCAATGTACCACAATATTACTGATATGCTGGTAAGTGATCAATATTCTTTCTCTGCTTAAAAACACAGTTGTCAAAGAAACAAATGACATATTTGCTCTGGGTGTAACCAACTTTATTTTTGTTATGGTGATTTAGGTATGTATAAGATCTGATGGAGTGAGTCTGACTGAGCAGCGCTCGTGAGTGCGACTCGCACACAATATGTATGCGACCAGTTTCTTGAGAATGCGACTAGATTTAAAATCACGGTCGCACGGTGCGACAATCCAAAATTAAGACCTGCGCCAGGATAATGGCTGCAGAACTAAGCGGTAAGCCGAAAATATAGGTATTCCAATGCTACCGCGAATATCGTCGGTGAATTTTCTATCATGTTCCCACACCCGCGGTACAAAAACTATCCGTTCCTAGTGGCAAAGTTACCTATAGAAATAAAGGATATAAGTTTCTCTCCTTTGTGGTGTATTTGTTTGATTTGTAAAATGTTTCAAACGTCAAAACTTTGTCGATGAAAGTGAGCGCTCGCCGGACGCTCGCTGTTTTCAATGGCGGCCATGATGTTTATGAAAAATAGACCGCAGCAGAATGAAAGGCTTGTTTCCTGCGGTCATATTTATACCTGTTCAAGTGATGATTTTTACGATCAAAAATTGATGAATCAATTCAAGTGGAGTTTTATTTAAAAAAATATCAAATTTTCCTTTTGTCACCGGTATCATTTCAAAGCTCATTACCTGCCCGTTGTTATGGTGCTGCATGTACTTTCATTCTGCTGCTGTCTATACTGCACAGCGGCGAATCACAAAGCTTTCCCCATGCGGTCTGCCTGTCATTGGATGACGGCGCCGCGCGGTCCTGACGCGGGAAATTTGAACTACGCGTTTCGAAGTTCCCGATTTGACTGGGTCGGCACAAACAGATCATTTTTGATACTATTTTGAGCAAGAATTTTAAGGATATTAAAGTATTTTGGATTATCTGTAGACAGAGGGTGAGTAAAAAGAAAAGAAATGCCTGTAAAAATGTTGAACTTGATGCCAGCAGTGAAGTTTCAAATTATGGAATATGACTTTATTTGTTTTGGTCATGAACCCAATAGATAAGTTCTAGAGTCATCTATTTATTTATCATTCAAGGTTATGTGAATCATTACCTGCCTTGTTCCAAGTAAAAAATACCATTGTGTATTTTTCAACTTGTTGAACTTGAGGCACCGTGGCCCCCGGATAGGGGCCAGCCGGGGAACCTATGCCCAATTTTTCTAAAAATCCATCGTACTAGTATCAGTATGTAGGAAGGTATTGAATGAATTGAATTGCCAATTGTTCTGCACCATCAATGTAGGTTTTTATCTTTTATGATCTATTCAAATACTTTATTCCCGGTTGTTAACGTATAACATTGATTAATAGGAGTATTATTTGGTATAGCCAAGACTTTTGCTTGTTCTTCCAACTTTTTGTAGTGGTGCCCCTAGATTTTTGCTGGTGCTCCTAACTTTTTTGAGTTAGGAGCACAGTGCTCCTAGGCCTAAAAGTTAGTCTGGAGCCCTGCTGAGGGAGTGACTGCAAACAAAGCCCTGGCCAAATGTTCTACTTGAACGAATGATTGTTTTTGGAAAGGTTATCAATATAAACATTTTGTCATGCCATGATCACCTGTCAAGCGTACAGTGGAATCATCTCATGAATATTCATGAGGCTGACAACACAGGATGACATGATACCCTCCAGGGAGAATAGTGGGCGCAAACCTTTGTCCTCACATGAAATATTAACAGTTCAACATTTCAAAATGCCTATTTTTGTCCTCTGCATTTTACATATCACCATATAGTATCACCTTTGCCCATCTACACTACAGGAAAGAGCTTTAAGATATACATAATGCAACAATTTCAGAATGAGTTTGTGACTGTTGCAATTTAATACTAAAAACGTGGAAAAGCACACTGACTGAAATTTCTAAGCTTGCATTCTTGCATGTCTTGATATCATTGTTGTAACAAGATGTAACATGTGTGCTAGTTTAGCAACATTAACATATAGACTAACACGCAGGCCTAAGAGTAAGACCTCAAGAGACTTCCTGGCAGACTAAGAGAGCGTCTGTCCAGCTTAGGAATAAACCATCAGAAAGTGCATACTGGAGTGGTGTTATTCATTGGAACCCTACCAAGAGGTAGAAGAACAGTCCACGACGAGACAGGACGTGTTACATGGTGTCAAGAAGTTTAACCTCACAAGAAGAAGAAGAAGAGGTGAATACGAACCACAAGTTCTGACAAGAGGAAGAAGAAGGAAAAAAGAAGCCTTCGACTGGAACACGGACAGAGGAAGTCCAGAAGAACAAGTCTTCAAGTTGAACAGAAGATGCAACTGTAAGTCGTATCTTACTTTGAAGTCTTTCTAGAGAAACTGAAGTTTGGCGAACTGCATAGAGTATATTCTTTAGAATTTTCATGAGAAGCCAGACAAGATTCCAGACAAAATTCCAGAGTGTCTCAGTTGGATTCCCTAGACAAAAGCGTCCTAGATTTCGGACAATCAGTGTAACTGAAGAACACAAGAGGCCCACAGTCTTGAGATTGACAGGAGTAATTCCCTAACAAGGTAGACCCTAGGTCAAAGGTGCTAGGACAAAGCATCCATCAGTGTCTTGTTAACAGCTAATGAAGTGACAGGATAACAACAAAGATGGCGGTAGGTCACAGACCAGAGTTTTGACACACAGAACAGACCTCTTGAACTAGAATGATGGCAGGAAAGGGCTTTCTACCCGTCCCGAGACCATTAGAACTGACAGGGGATGTGGCAGAGAATTGGGAAACCTTCAAAGAAGACTGGAATAGCTATGAAATAGCGACGGAGACAAGCAAGAAAACAGCCGTGATCAGGTCAGCAACCTTGAAGACGGTGATGGGCAGAGACTGCCTAGATATTTTGAAGAATCTGGACATACCACCAGACCCTGATGATGCAGATGCAAACCCTCTAGAAGACCCTGCAAAGATAATCACTGCGCTTGACAAACACTTCAAGCCATTGAGAAACACAGTCTATGAGCGATACAAGTTTAACAAATGCGATCAGGCCGCAGGTGAGAAGATAGAGGCTTACGTAGCCCGACTGCGGAAGCTGATATCCACTTGTGACTATGGAGACTTAAAAGACCAGATGCTTAGAGACAGAATAGTCCTCGGGATCCGGGACAGCAAGGTCAGAATGAAACTGCTCAAACAGAGAAACCTCACCCTTCAAGCAGCCATAGATGACTGCAAGACAAGTGAGACCACGAATCAACACATGAAGGCAATACAGAACAGTACTGAGACTGATCATGACACAGTCCACTATGCACGCAGAGGTGCCTACAAGCCAGGCAAAGCCAGGGCAAAGAAACAAGCAGTTCCACAGACGTGGAAGACGTCCTCCGCCGGAAGCTGCAGTTATTGTGCCAAGAAACACCCTCCGGGAAGAGATGCATGCCCTGCCTATGGGAAAGAGTGCTCGGCGTGTGGGAAACCAAACCACTTTGCAAGAGCATGCAAAAGTGCAGACCAGAAGCAGCCCAGAAGAATGGGAAAGGCACCAGGACAGTACAAGAAGAGGACAGCTGTACATGCAGTGGAAGATGAAGACCACAGAGACTTCTTGATGACGATCAAGGATGAGAGGCCAAGTCCAGAGAATGCGTATGCGTATGGAGTGAATACAAACTCATACGCCAAACAGGTGTATGCCACAATGAAGGTCGAGGGAAAGAGTGTGAGATTCCAGCTAGACCTTGGCGCCACCTGCAACGTCATGCCGAGGAAAGTGTTGAAGAAGCACAACATTTCCTACCAAGTGGACAACAATCAAAGAACACTGACCATGTACAATGATACATCAATCAAGTCAGATGGTGAAACCATGCTGAAGATGATCAACCCAAGAACAAAGAAGAAGTATTGTGCAAAATTCGTGGTAGTAGATGGCGACAGTACACCACTATTGGGTAGCAGATCCATCCAGCAAATGGGCATCGTGACGGTGCACTACAACAAAATACAAGTGGTACAGTCCAACGGAAGCAGGTTGGACAAGCCTATAACGCGAGAGGGCCTGATCGAGGAATACAAGGATGTATTCACCGGCCTTGGATGTTTACCAGGTGAATGCCACCTAGAAGTCGATGAGAGCATCAAGCCTAGGATTCATCCCCCAAGACGAGTACCAGTGTCCATAAAGGAGCAACTCAAGAGAGCACTGGACGACATGACGGAAGAAGGGGTGATTGAACCAGTGACGACACCGACGCCTTGGGTGTCTAGCTTAGTCACAGTGAGCAAACCGTCTGGAAAACTGAGGATCTGCATTGACCCTAGGGACCTGAACGAGGCCTTGAAAAGGAGTCACTACCCTGCTCCGACAATTGATGACCTGACGCCAGAGCTGCGGAAAGCAAAGGTGTTCAGTGTCCTTGACGCCAAGAATGGCTACTGGCAGGTAGTTTTGGACGAAGAGAGCTCATTGCTGACAACGTTCAACACTCCCCAGGGACGGTTCAAGTGGAAACGCCTCCCCTTTGGGATCAAGTCGTCCCCTGAGGAATTTCAGAGACGCCTAGACCAGGCACTAGAAGGTCTAGCAGGCGTGAAGCCCGTGGTGGATGACATCTTGGTCTGGGGAGAAGGAGAAACCCTGGCAGAAGCCACCACAGATCATGACAGGAACCTGAGAAGCCTCATGCAGAGGTGTAGGGAGCGCAATCTGAAGTTGAATCAAGACAAGATCAAGCTCCGGATGCAAGAGGTTCCATTCCATGGTCATCTCATCACAAGCCAAGGATTGAAACTGGACCCTGGCAAGGTCGCGGCAATAGCTAAGATGCCCCGACCAACGGACCCCCAAGCAGTACAACGGCTGATTGGCTTCGTGACATACCTGGCCAAGTTTCTGCCAAAGCTCAGCGACGTGTGTGAGCCTTTGAGGAAGCTGACTGTGAAAGACAGCGAGTTTGAGTGGCTGGACGCACACGAGAAGATACTGGAGACCCTGAAGGAGTTGGTATCCACGGCACCAGTGCTGAAGTACTACGACCCAACCGAGGAGTTGACTCTCCAGACTGATGCATCAAGCACGGGGTTGGGAGCGGCCATCATGCAAAATGGCCAGCCTGTGGCGTATGCCAGCCGAGCATTAACCGATGCTGAGACAAGATACGCCCAGATAGAAAAGGAAATGCTAGGTGTAGTCTTTGGTTTAGAGAGATTTCACCAATACACCTATGGCAGAGAGGTGAAGGTACAGACCGATCACAAACCACTGGAAATGATTGTCCTAAAACCTCTCCACGCAGCCCCTAGGCGGTTGCAACGCATGCTGATGCGTCTACAGCAGTACAACGTCACAATAGCATACAAGCCTGGAAGTGAGTTGTACTTGGCGGATACTCTCAGTCGTGCCTACTTACCGCTAGAAGAGAAGAGAAGCAAGACCGAGTTGGAGACTGAACAAGTCAACATGGTCGACGAGCTGATCATGTCAAGTCCAACGATAGAAGACATTCAACGGCACACAGAGAATGACCAAGAGATGCAGAAACTGAAACAGTACATTCGGGACGGTTTTCCTGAGAAAGGAAAACTACCAGCAAGCATGGTACCCTACTTCCACGTCAGAGATCAACTGACATTCCAGAATGGAACATTGTTCAAGGGCCAGTGCGCAGTCGTCCCGAAGACACTGAGATATGACATGTTGAAGCGACTACACGCATCACACATGGGGACTGACGCGTCCCTCAGGCATGCAAAGGAATGCATTTACTGGCCTGGTATGAGTGCCCAGGTCAAGGATTTTGTGGAAAAGTGTGACGTGTGCCAGGCGATGGGAATCAGACAGCAAAAGGAAACCCTGATTCCACACCCAGTTACACAGCGCCCATGGGAAAAGGTAGGCATCGACCTTTTCACCCTACATGGCAGAGAATACGTCATCACGGTAGATTACTACTCCAACTACTTTGAGATTGACACATGCGAAACAGACACAAGAGCCACCACCATCGTCAGGAAGCTGAAGATGCAGTTTGCCAGGCATGGCATACCTGACATAGTGATGACAGACAACGGACCGCAGTTCACGTCCTCAGAGTTTGACAAGTTTGCACAAGAGTGGAACTTTCAACATCAAACGTCATCACCAGGTTACCCGCAGAGTAACGGAAAGGTGGAGAACGCTGTGAAGACGGCAAAACGGCTCATGGAAAAGGCAAAACTAGCGCAGGCCGACCCGTACCTAGCGCTGCTGGACTTTCGCAACACGCCAACTCAAGAGATCGGAAGTAGTCCGGCCCAACGTCTCTTTAGCAGAAGGACGAAGACTACCCTGCCGATGAAGACGACCCTACTAGAACCGAAAATTCAGAGCAACATTCCACGCAAGCTCCACCAAGCAAAACAGAGGCAACGGAAGTACTACAATAGAGGAGCTAGAGACATGCCACCTCTAAACGTTGGAGATACAGTTCGATGTGAACCCAACACGCACAGAACAAACCAGTGGAAACGCGGAAAAGTTGTAGCAGATCTTGGCGGAAGATCGTACGAAGTGGAGACAGAAGATGGTGGAAGATATCGTCGTAACAGAAGACACCTACGACAATCAAAAGAAACACCAACAGTTGCGAACGACATGGAGATTGAGAACCACACTCCGGCTGAAACAACAATGGCAACGACACCTACAGCAGAGCCGACTGTAGAAGGTGCCGCTGAACAGCAAACAACAACGCGATCCGGTCGAACAGTGAGACCACCAGCCCACCTGAAGGATTACGTACGCGAATAGATTTGCATGAAGCATAATACTAACTCGAGGACAGTACTAACCAACTGATTAACTAACTCAGAGAGAACTGCAATGAAAACACAAGAACTCTAAAGCACACAAAGAGTGCCAAAGAACTCTAAGGCCAAAGATATGGATAACACTGTATAAGATTTGAAATGAAAAGTTGAGAAATGTATAATCTGAGAACTTAACTAAAGAAAAGGGGATGTAACAAGATGTAACATGTGTGCTAGTTTAGCAACATTAACATATAGACTAACACGCAGGCCTAAGAGTAAGACCTCAAGAGACTTCCTGGCAGACTAAGAGAGCGTCTGTCCAGCTTAGGAATAAACCATCAGAAAGTGCATACTGGAGTGGTGTTATTCATTGGAACCCTACCAAGAGGTAGAAGAACAGTCCACGACGAGACAGGACGTGTTACAATTGTTATGTATGATATTTGCACAACCCATTTTTTAGCTTGAGGATAGCAAAATCATACTTTAATCTAGCAGTTATGTTAAACAACTATAAACAACACCTGTTCAGGTTATGAATAGCCATCATAATAGATTCAACATAGAAAAAAACATATGTGATACATGCGAAAAGAAATTATATTTTTACACAAGGTGTGGCGGTACTGAATATTTCATAACTTGTCCCTGAAGACCTTTGCCCGCACCTGTAAATTATACACTGGACAGGTGACTCACCTGTTTGTTTACAATCAGTGTTACACATTACCGCCGGATGCAAACAGGTGTGCTAACGTTCAAACCCCGAGCTCTAACGTTATCACGGAATTTAAAAGATTCAGCTAAACTGCAAAAACTGCATATTTCGTGTAAATCAAATTAAAGTTAAATCTACACGGCCCCCTTTCAGAAGAAAGTCTACAGACAACCATGCACAAAATAACGTTAACCAGTTTGTCAACCAACGTCAAAATATTTGTCAGTTCACTCAACCGTGAGGACAGTTTTCTTCGCCTGAAATCACGGCTATAAAACTACTGTTCCTGAATAGTCAAGAGTCTGAAATTCGACATAAACATAAAGCTTGGGAACCACCGAACGGTGGAACAGTAAAAACTCACAAAATATCCACGACACCAAAAAATATCAGCCAGCAAAGTTTAGGAGGGAGGGGGGCAAATTCTTACACCGGACCCGCAAGGCATGTTTCTACCGACGCTATCTCCTGAGTTACGTACCTTTTCATGATCTCGGAAGGCAAGAAACCGGTGCCAATGCCCTGAGATACGGGCACAGGTGCTTGAGACGCCAGGTCCTGTACGGAGAAGATGCTACAACTCTGAGGAGTAACTTGTTGGCCGTACACGGTGGTGAGGTGCTGGCTGTACGGACTTTACGGCTGCGGGATTTCAAGCTGAGGACGCCGTGCCGCATCAACACGTAACAAAGCAGTTTAAACTGCACGTTTGTACCGAAAAAAAGATAAGTAGGAATAAGTAAAAAATACCAAAACACTAATGAGCTTATCTTAAATCACAGCCGATATCTTAATGAATTCTAATGTATGCCTAAGGAAGTTCAATATATTGTTCTTTACGTGTAGATGTGCATCAGGCTTAGCGAGCTTGGCAACCCTAGCGACCAGGTGGAAGCCACGCCTAACAACAGAATGGATTATCATTATTCGAGTATTTGGGTCGACTAAGCCCCATAAGATCTTTTTCGTGATACAGAGTGTAAACCGACAAATAAAATCACGGTGCTGTGGTAAAACTATGTGAGTCAAAGTTTCTGCACATAGATAAGTATGAATGATATAACAATGTCGGGAAATTTAGAGACAATTGAACCAAGTTCGTACTTGATGAAAGGAACTCAGAGAAAATGTAATGATCATTGCTCGATCCAATGACCGGTCCTTTTTATCAGAACTAAACTACATTTGTCCACTGCATGACATTCACTATAAAGGCTCTATCATTATTGTTGTCACGTGATGCCGATAATTTGCCGTTGGGTAAAATAACCCGCATGGATTTATAATATTCTCACAATGGATGAGATTATCAATATCTTATGAGGTAGTCGAAAAGCTAATTGTTATTTCCGTATTTTGTGTAGTTTTTAGTAATCTGTTTATTTATTGATTTATTAGTTTTGATGAGTAATTATGGAGTGATCAGTTTACAAAGGGAGGAAAGATCTCCCAGAATACTTTTTTAGTACATACTGAGCCCATGGTATTTCGGTCTCTTCACTTTATACAGACTATGAATGATTGTTTCGATGAATTCTCTTGTTATAAGACAAAACGTGACGTAAAACTCATTCACTTTGACCTGTTGACGACAAAAGTAGTCATGAAATCTTAGCCTCCATTGCAGGCTCTGAACCGGCCTTAATGGGGGCTAAATAATACATCTTTTGCAGCCACCCCAAAAGCCTGTTCAGAGCCTGCAACGGAGGCTAATGAAATCTAGGAGTAACTATTAAAACACAAGAACTGCATTTCGATGAGGCATGAAGCCGGAGGCATGAAGCCGGAGGCACCTCGCGTATCGGGTCGAAATACGACCATCACCAAGATTGTACTATAAAATCACCCAATAAATTCGGCTAACGTAAACTACCAGGGTCAGTCTGCTACTGACTACCGTGGTGTTCACATCAGTGGAGGCCTGGCTAAGATAGTCACCACCAACACAAGTTGCTCTCTCAATAAGCTTTTGAAATGTAGTCAGATAAGGAATGGATGTATGGCTATACCGTGATGGAGTTAGGTTTATGTAACCCAGAATATAAATGATAACACTGGCTTACCATGCTCTTTTTGGTAGTACCGGTATAAGTAAAGACATTGGCTGGCAGTTCATGTGCAGTTCTACCTTACAAGTTCTGCAGAGCTCCAGTCTATATAACTGGCTTTTTGAATACCACGTAGACACCACAGCTAAGTCATATTTCTAGATATACAACTACCAAACATTTGAATTCAACTGTGAGGAGGGCATTTCCAAGTTGAATATAACGTTAGATACAGTTACACTTTGAAACGACTTTGACAAGCTGATTTGAACGTTGATATTTGAACACAAGATTGATCTTCTAAAAACTGAACGTTGTATTGATTATATAACTTTGTTACAATCATTCTGTGTCATTCTGTATGGTTTCATAATGTTACTTTGAAAACCAGTAGAAAAAATATTTGAATCTCGTTCACCAGTATTATGCTAATCTTCCCTTGCCATTGTTTCAAGCCAGAGACAGTCTGGGATTTTTATGTGTTTATGTAGTTATGGGGGCCAATCCACCTTTCAAACTGCAGCAAGGCCACGGTGGGAAGCACATACTTCCTGAATTAGTTTATGGTTCTGGCCCCAGGGTCCAGATTATTTCATTTTAAGGGAGTTACCACTGTACTTTACCACCAGTCACACTACACGTTTTCAATTGAAATTAGATACTTTAGTTCATTGTAGTTATTATACTTATACGGGAAGACAGGGCACTTGAGGTATGAATCCAATTATTCCAATATTTCTCAAATTGTCTTGTCGGCGCTCTTTAACTTTCGCCTTGGACCGGCGTCGGATAGAAAGATAACTTCGTCGAAAGATAGGTCAATCCGTCACCGTCAATTAAGACCAGTTCACTGTGACTGCTTGTCAATAGAGACGTTCCCCTGTCCCATATAGCGAAACTGACCCCCAGTGTCTTGCTGTGGGCACGTCAGCCTTGCTAGTGACGTCGCGCTATTGCCAGACGGCCACATTCCCGCGATGCCGGGACACCGGATCGCCTTCCGAACGGAGAGTTGGTTCGGCCCACATCCCATAATTGGCAAGTCTCGCGCTCAGAATAGTTCCCCATCGCACTCCGGGCGGACACCAGCATACTTGCCCTCTAAAATCAGTGGACATCAAGTCGCAGACTTCGGACAAAGGCAGCTAATACCGTCCGAGTTATCATCATATTTGTAAAAAGACTGTTCTCCGCCAAGTGGTCCCACAACAACCGCTGAGGGAACTTCTACTCGTCGTGCGTCCGTGAGGATCTGTGCGGGCAGAGGACGACCAGTGACAGGCATTCCTCCTCCCACCCTCCGACATTTGGGGCTGTGCAGCTAACTGGGTGCACAACTTGTGACCAGCAAACATGAAGCTCAGATTAAGGCACTTGTTGTTGCTTCTCCTGGGATTCCTCCTGGTTGTACCTGACGGCATGGGCGTCAATGCGCAGGATGACGACGACGACGACGACGATGATGATGATATTGACAACGACGATGATGATGACGATGATGACGACGACGAAGATGATGATGGAGATGATGATGACGATGATGATGATGGTATAGACGACGATGATGATGACGACGATGATGATGATGATGAAGACGATGATGATGATGATGAAGATGATGACGACGACGAAGATGCTGATGCTGACGACGATGATGATGATGACGACGACGACGATGATGACGATGATGATGACGACGACGACGATGATGATGATGATGATGAAGAGGACCACGAGAAAAATTCCCTTTGTAACTACATCTGCGATAGCTGCGACGTAAGCTGTTTATTTGCGTTTTTATCACTTCATTAGCATCGTTATTGTTGGTTTCTGGATTGTCCCAAGTGTAGGCTTTCTTTGAATGAAAGTTAAAAAATTGCAATGACAGCATCAATCTTTTTTATTGCATTACAACACTTTATAGTAGGCCAATGATGGCCTTATACATATACTTAAGTGATGAGAAAAATTCATTTCTTGCTATTTGATTAGCACATGATACGCACGTGCCTAAATGCTACACACCAACAAGAATAGAAACCAAAGCCAAAGGTTTACCAGATAACCTTTTTTGGCACATCATAGCAAATCAATGTATTTCCGAGTCTTGCAGGATATGTTGCCAATGTGACAAAACCATTGCGATTTGTCAGTGTACGAACTATTTCAACATGTAGTTATCCCGTTTTGAATGAATTGCCAATGCATGGAGGGGTTTCCAATATTGACGCATGTGTAGATCTATGTAGCTCGAGGTTACTGCCCTGCTTCTTACGCTTGGCAGGCAGAGTAGAGGCCACGCCCTGTGGCAGCTGTTCTTTCCACATATGTACATATCAATAAGTCAGGATTACGATATTCTTTATATCTACTACAGCAAATGAACGATTTTCACTCGCCACATAGACCAATAGATTGAAACTGAGTCCTTATTTGGGGTCGTCTACCAAAGAATTAAAGTCTGGCCGTCTAGTAAATACCATAGTTTATACCAATACCTCCGACCGTACGCGTGACTGCCGAGGTTCTATATTTGACTTTGAAACTGACACCCAGACACTTATGCTGACTTTGACCCCTCTAGCTGAGAGGCACGCCAAAATATCTAGTCATGGTAAATGAAGTACACCAGAGAGGTGAAAAGTAGTAAATCAATCTTTGCTGATTTGTAGAGATTATCATGATTGGAGACGAATTGATTACTTTAAACAAATCTACTTTTGGTATTTATAGCTCAGGCTAGTTCGTTCAGTGAATCATATGCATAAACGATGAGAAATAATTATTGTTTTCAAATCCTTTCAGTTCTGTGACTTCTGCGATAGATGTCCCTGCCGAATCAACGACGAGGAAGAATACTGCGACAAGTGCAAGGTATGTTCCCCTCATTTTTTCTCATTGGACGTAGCCTCCAGTGGATTAGCCAAATGGCTTCGGGGATCGGCTTGATCAGTCATCATCGCATACTTAAGACTTCAGCATGACCTGTCCAGATACTAGTCTACATCACAAATCAACAGACATCGCCTGAATAACCGTCTGTGACGGCTACCGTGTTGAAGCTTTTCTGCCTAGTAGACGCCGATTCTTTAATGATATGAAATACTACACGAGACAGCTGCAGGAGGGGCGTGATGGAAATGCTAGAGGGGTTATTCTCAAGTTGAACCCGCTGTCCGCAAAGTAGGCCAGACAGGGGGACTGTCGTGTCAATACAAGCATGACACGTGTGTCAGGGCTGGATATTTATAGCTCCATAAAGGGCATCTGTGGCGCGCATATATCACTCCGAAGAACGAAGCACGCATTGCCTTCTGCATTTCAGCTCATGGGAAAATTGAGCCAGATATCAGCCTGCGAGGACCACGTTATTTGAATATTGGCGATAAAAGCAGTTAAAGAAACACTGTTGTACTAGTCTAGATATTTCCACCCACTTGCATAGGACTGCACCATTAGGTCAATTGCAATTGTTGTCAGTTTGATTTGAATTGTGATGTGCCATATCGAATACCTTGTACTTCTCTTT
Source organism: Branchiostoma lanceolatum (assembly GCF_035083965.1). Classification (NCBI taxonomy): domain Eukaryota; kingdom Metazoa; phylum Chordata; class Leptocardii; order Amphioxiformes; family Branchiostomatidae; genus Branchiostoma; species Branchiostoma lanceolatum. The sequence goes on along the minus strand of NC_089725.1, from coordinate 20,481,293 downwards.
ATTACCTTTGCCATGCTTTTGGTAACATTTGTATGTGTCTATATGTGCATGTCTTTTTATCTATCTGAAGAGATATATTCTAAGGTCTTCTAAATGATAGTAAAATGTCGATCAAAAATGTCGTGGCTTCTTTACCACGATGTTCAAAGCAAGAACAGGGCACGACCAAAGGGTGTGTTATTTTCTATAAGTACATTGGTCATCACTTTTTTCTCAAGAATACTGGTCCCTTTTTTCCTTGACTTGATATCTAACATTTTGATCCACTGCAGTTCTGCAGATTCTGCGGCATATGTGACACCTTCTGTGAGAGCTACGGGTGCACGCCTGGGTCATTCCTGGACAAGTTCACCTCAACTGTCTTCAAGTAAGTTTGGATTTCTAGTCCGCAACGCAGAACGTCAAGTTGTTGACACCTGTTGGTAATGAAAAGCTACTGGCAGTAGTTATTCAAGTTATGCTGCATCCAACAGCGTACAACAGGTTGTTGGCATTTTGATATAAGGGCATATGGCACAAAATGATCCACTTTATCTTGAAAGTCTTATCAATTAACATTTTTTCTTACAGCAAAATTGACAAACACGTCATCGACCTTGATGATGATGATGATGACGACGACGATGATGATGATGACGATGATGACGACGATGATGACGACGACGATGATGATGACGACGACGATGATGATGATAAAGATGAGCTATAGAAGAATCCTCGCGTCGAAACGTTGGAGTTTTATTTCAATCAAAACCAGGAACCTTGGTCAAGGGGACACTACAGGAACAAGTACTGGGAACATCTTTATGCCATTTACACCAAAGACTCAAATGACTTATTGGGGGCTGTTGGAATCTAATCGTGCAAGCCAGCAGATTCAAGCGGAACCCATTCGTTGAAGACAGCTATGGAATATTTGCACGCACACACAAAAAGAATTTCACCAATTACAGACTTCTAATTCTGCAGTTGCCCTTTTCACAATCGTGACAGTGGATAACAATCTAGCATTCATGGCGGTTTCGATGTCTACCAGGAAGACTTCAGGATGTAAACATTTTGAACAGAGTTCAAATCAGAATCTTCCTGAAATAGTTTGCAATGTTTGGTACTTAACTGGCTAAATACGACATCAAAGTATACTTGCTAGTATAGGCTCGCCGCTCAATCTGAAGGCTGTTGATTACTCCCCCTTGCTGGAATTTTCCACGGAAGACCCGCCGCTTGATGTGAATCTCAGGGCGACTTATAACGTTAGAATGCCAGCAGTACTGTAAGTCACCAAAAGCATGGTTGCATGTTAGATCATGTTAGTAACAAAGTCGGTATAGGTACGAATTTGTCAGTGTTGGTAGAAGGTTTACTGCATGCTGCAGAGCAGTTTGATACTGAAGTAGATTCTAAAAGAAATCGAGGCACTGACTTCCCTATGAAAATATGCTTCTCGAAGCAGCATTTCTGTACATTTTGGTGCTACTGGTGGACTTGACTAAATGTGGGTTGTTTATTTTTTGTGTGAATAAATGGCACTTTGTACAACTACAGCTCACTCTGTACTTATTATTACCTCCGTGAGAAATGAAGGGTATTGCTTTGGGTGTGTCTGTCTGTTGGTTCGCGTTTCCAGATATTTGTGGTCAACATAACTTAAGAACATCGGGATGGATTGTGATGATATTCAGCATGCGTGTAGCTTACAGACAGATATTATGACTTAATTTGCAAAATTAATGAGGATTTACTTCTATAAGTAGTGTTTATCATAATCTTTGATAGGACTTTAATTCATGTAACATATGTAATTTATTGAACATTAACAAGGACCAATTATGAAAATATGGGCCTAATATGCATAATTCGTGCCATAATTCATTTTAGCTGTAAATTATAGGAATTTCATATTTGTGACATGTGTAAGTTAAAGGTGTATACAATCATGCATGGATATACAAATGTAGAAGTCATTTTCACAATTAATCTAAAATGTTTCATGGAGGCATGAGGTCTCTTGTCGCATTTGTAATTTCCCAAGCCCAGGGATATCTGGGAATCTTTGAAAGCTTTATTCAAATTTCAGCTGTACAAAGAAATCACAATTTCATATTTGCTTGTTGTTGGAAACCACAGTGCAACTGACCAGCTGTGTTGACAACAAGTAATCTTCAAGTGAGAGAGACAGACTAGATACAAGACATAAATGGAAACAAGGCATCTACATTGGACAGGGGTCTTGAACTAATAAAAAGGCATCACACAATATCATAATTCTGTACAACTTTATTGGACATTGCACCACATTGTTGTATACATGTACATAAAATGAAAGTATGAGTTCAGCTTTGTATAATGATAAGTATGGCTATTGCAAAAAAGAAGAAAAAAAGAAAGAAATACTGTTAGCGAATGTTTCCCCATACCTAAATGTTATGACCAAGGAGTATGCTGTGAATTACATATCAATGAAACATGTAGCAGATACATGAGTAATATGGTACAAAAAACAATGCCTTTTCAGATAGTGTCGCCTTTCAAATGTTGCAGACTGTTACACTCTGCGTAACAAATATGCAAGTATATCTGTACATCAATACACTTATCCAGTCTGTCCTTATCCAACATAGGGAGAAATATCATGTAGCCTAGAAGGAAATCTGCAGTACAGTGAGATAAAAGGACTGAACTATAGTCATGCCAATTCACTCGGAGGTTCATCTGCACCTGACAGAATACGGAGTGGGAAGGGCTTCATTGCTGCCACCCTTTGATATGTTACAGAACTGCAGCTGCATTCTTTACCATAAGAACACATTCCTCAGTTAGAAAGACCTGAATCAGTGTATAGAAAAGGTCCTGAAATACAGCATATTTGGCACCATGGTAAGTTCTGTACTGTACACTACCTTTGGTATTATTGTTGCTAACTTTAGCTGTCTCAAAGACAATGCCAGACCTGAGTCTGGGAAGACAAGTTACATGGCACAATGTGAGTTGACAACCTACACCATACCAGTAAAGGCCACCTAAAGTCAGCCAAAGCACAAATGTCGCAGGACTTATATTGCCTAAGTCTATGGTCAAACCTGCAACTTTAGTTAGACATCACTTCTCTTCACATGTTCTACGTCTTGATCTCTACCATGGAGATTACTTGACTGGCCTTAATGTCTTTGGTTCTTGGGCTACATAAAATAAAGAAATCATACCTAAAACATTTAGGGTATTTGACACAGATATGGCACATATGACATAGTCGAAGGATGAGTATATAGTGATATACAAAACCACAGATATGATTATGATAGGACTTAGAAGAACCTTGAAAAAAAGCTCAGCTTTAAGAGAAACAGTACATTTCTTATTGAGCTTGTGACGGGACTTTACAAATGTCATATCCATGTACAACATTGATTTACATGATGTATGTACAAAGCCGATACAGATAAAAATGTACAAAGTGTTAAATGTAGGAAGCATTAATAATCTTAATGGTTATACAATCACAATAATGATTAAAACATGTTAAAAATGGACCTTCTACGTAATGAACTGTGTAAAATATGCTACTTATATGTCTAGACTAATTCCTATGATAAAACTAAAAAATAAAAGCCCTTGGCAGCCTCACATAAAATTATCACATCTACCACTTGGCAGAACAAACACATGATCATGTAGTTCCAGTCATACACTTTCTTTCATTCATTCCAAAACAAGTATTTCTCATTCTCAAACTTTTCGTCTTTCCATTACTTAACACATTAATCCTCCATTGCCACAAAGCAAGCATCAGTCCATTCAACCTTGTCACTTGGTTTTCAGACTAAAGGAAAAGTGAAAGAGATTTTGTGTGACACCAATGGTTTAAAAACATTGCTTTCTCCAAATCACTCCAGACTTTCCTCCTTTACTTCTCCAAGATGATAGCCTAAGTACCACCACTGTTAGGTTTAGTCTGCTCCGTCTTTATACAATGCTGGGATGTAGTGAGTCTGGGAGCAGACGAAAGCTAACCTGGATGGTGTCCAGGCTACCAAATTGTGGAATCTTCCTCGAAGCTGCCCAGCAGCCAACATCCCCATACCTTTCCCACTGTTCAACAGATCCTCCTTTCCCTAACTCCTTACATTCAAAATGTAGCAATACCTTCCACAATACAAAATCCTGTCCTTTCATAACAACATCTTTGCACCACAAATGATCGTGTAACCGAAACAGACTACGTCCAACATAACTGCCTATGTTCCTTCTGAGTTCTCCATTGGTAAAGGTAGGAACACATACTGTGGTTAATCATTTTGCATTGGTACACAGATCTCACTCTGTACTTACTCAGTGGATAGTAACTGGTAATTCCTGCATTAAGCACAGTTAACTGCTTACTATACTCCAGGCAGTCACCTCTTTGGCAGTCAACATTGTAAGGTATACTGTCATTACTGTGTCACCATGGGCCTGCCAACAGCTACTCCTGTCTTCCAATAGGTTACCTTACTAAACATTAATTATTTCCTTGCTAATAGAACAAATTAAATTGTATGCCTTTTTGAGTGGCAGAAAAGGGCATGCTGACACTGTTGTCTCTGACAATCTATAACAGGAACATTGATGGTATGATTTGATGTCCTATGCCTGTATTAGACAGTGCTGGTATGCTGCAATGGTATCATGTCTGCCTGTATGTATCACCAAACCAGTGGTTTGACCCAGTGACACCCCGACCTTGGCGCTGCCTGCAGGGGTCATGTCATGTCCTCCGACCATGTCCAGTTCCGTGTTCAAGAAACAGTAGCCTTTCTTGGTCATAATTTACCAACTACATTTAGATAATCCTCATCGCATCTATCATTTAAATTGCAAGAAAGCTTACAGCTGGCAGTTTCCAGTTTGTTATGCTGTCCTTGTTGTTGATGGAACAAAATGTGACTGATGAACAAATGATGTCAACCATAGCTAACATCTTGCAGACAGCCATGTCATATGTTGTACACTATATTCCATTAGACAACGTCATGAAGGTGTGTCACAGAACTCAAGACTTTTCATCACCAGGGGGAACGTCATACCGAGAACGGGCTTGTGGTGTCTTCTTAGATGAGTCTGGAGTTCTTGAGGTATTGTATAAGGACTGAGTAGACAAACTTGTACTGGGCCAGCATGGGAACCGTCATCATGCGCTGGTCCCTCAGACTGGTCAGGGCAGTCGGCAAGTCAAGGTCCTGGAAAGAACCACAGGACAGTCAGGAAGAGAACAAGATTGGTTACGCTGCTGTTTTACTACAGATATGCAGGATAGTTGTAGGAGTTGTCACATATGATATTAATATTTCCTTGTGGTATTACCAGTATCACAAGAAAGAGAGTGATTCCTACAGACTGATACAACATTTATGTGTCTACCGTAAGATTTTTGTAAAATTCTAGGCTGTCTCAAAATACAGATGAAAAAGCAGTTGGGAAGAGAAGCCTCCGTACCTTGTTGTGCTCCAACGTCCTGATCATCACCTCGGATAATATGTGCACCCCTGTCCTGCCTACTCCATTCCCACAATGCACCAGAAGTGGGGGCTCCCGTTCCACTGGCATGTCATAGGCCAGTCTCTTCACTGATTGGACCTCTTCAAGGAAGCCTGAAGCACAATGTTAAAGATTTTATGTTGAATTTCTAATTTGCAAAGATAAACCTCCCTACAATTAATCTGTAAAATATAGATAAACATGAGGGATGGAGTGAACAAACTTCTTGTACTACCACAGGTCAGGCTCTAAAACAGAACACTTGTGTTGTCTATGCACCTGTATGTGTTACGATAGGGCATCTTTCCACACTTACATACTTCACAGCCATGCCATATTTACTTTTTCTTTGTGCTTAGACCAGCCTACCCACACTCCTTACTGTCTATAGAAAAAAAATTAAACCCTACAATGACTTACAAAGAAAATCTTGCACATTCTGTGGGCACCCGTGCTCCGGCCATGCCAGGAACTGTAGATGCCAGAGTGTCCGTGTCTCTCCTGAGGGCATGTGTTTGACGGACATCCCTCTCGTGGCGTACGGCCCAGACACGCTGCTGAACCTCAAGGTGACCTCCACCTCCCCAAACTTGCACGTCTGTGTTGGCTCTGTCGGCCAGTACTGGTACGACTTCTCCTTCTCACCCTCCTGGAGATAACGGAAGGTGGTTTCAACAACTTCATTTCACCGAAAATCTTATAGCTTATATTCTATACCAACCCGGGTACTTTTGACCCATTGCTGACATAACATTTCCACTCAGGTCAAGTGACATATCAACTTGAGAAGGACCAGAGGACTGGTCGGAAGCTTGTTGGTAACCACTTAACTTTGTGTACAGAAATAGTGTGCAAATGTATCACTACTAAATCTTATAGCTTGCATAGTTAGAATTTCTACTTTGTGCGAAATAACAATCTACAGTTTATGACTCTATTACATTTACAAAGGTCGGAGGTTCTACCCCAATCACAGACACTGCTGCTACATTCTGTTCCAAACAATTTAAATCTGATAACATCTTACATCACCACTACAGAAATGACTACAACTTTACACACCTTTGTAGACACCAATCATAGATGCTGCTACTACATTCTGTTCAGAACGTTATAGATCCGATAACATCACAACTGCAGAAATGACTTCAACTTCACACACCTTTGTATGGGACAGCATGGCGATGATGAGCACCTCCTGGTTCCACACCATTCTCCAGAAGTCCTCTGTGGTGTTCTCCATGGGCCCCTGGGCAGCGATGTACTTCAGCTCAGACTCTCCAACCGGCATCTGGGAAGAACAACAATGATATGTCATTAAGATCATTGTAAAGTGTACATACTAGCAGCTGGCACATTATATGTGAAGAAAAAATATGTTCACAAAATATATCATTTGCATCTAATAGAACAAGTATAAACTGCATATGGACCTGTACAATGTGCTGCATGCAGGTGTTTCAAAAACAAAAATTATCCAGCAGTTGGGTCAGTACCAGTAAAGGAGTGACTGATGAGTACATGATAGAATAAAGACAGTGAGCAGCAGACAGACCTTGATGTGCGAGGCATTGATGTAGCCTGCAGGGTTACTCTGGGTGGGCATCAGCCTGACTCTGGACTCCTGGGAAATACAGACAACAGTATAGATGAACACTTATCAACACCACATCATTAACTTTAATCAAGCAAAGGCCTTCTCTTATTGTGTGATAAAATTTTCTTTGAATTCGACCTATGTGTGTATATTAGTGCTGTGTACCTTAACGTAACATCAGGTACAGGTACCAGTACAGAGGTTTAGGTACAGGTCCGGACCTGTACCTGAACAATTTGAAAAAGCAAAATGTGTTCTTCTGAACTTCTTCACTAATGACAGAAACAAATAAACTGTTATCGTTCCTACTGCCAAACTCCCTTGGCCTTGCTATCAAAACTCCTGGCCTGCCTGAATGGTCTGTTGCATATTAGTTACATTGTACGCTGTTCCAAGGTATCACTTTCACGTTTAGCATTGCATATGAGATCAGGAGACAAGTCACAAAATAAGCACATACTTGGTGTAAATTTATATCGGTACAGTACCGGTACTTCATGATCCGGTATTTTGGACCTGTACCTTATCAATTTTTACAGTACAGTACTGGTCCGCAGTACCGGTCCGCAGCACTAGTGTATATGTGTAAAAATGAGACATTGACTTTTTTCCTTGTTTTAAAACTTGCTGCAAACTATTGACATTAGCTAAAGGTTACAATCAACTTTGGACTGTGAGACTTTTATACACTTAGTTGTTCACCACAATCTTTACATACCTCATATGGCAGTATGTCTTTGAAGCGGTTCCTGGCCTGGTTGTCTGGTTTCTGGGCGGTCATGAAGATGGCTGGTTCCTTTTTCTTGTAGACTTTGGAGAACTCTGTGAACACAACTCCGTCCTCGGCACACTCCTCTAGCCTTTGTATCTACATCAAAGAAGATTTTAAAAAATATATCAAGCTGTTGGTTCATACAAATCAATCCTTCAATGATAAAAAGCATCGCCTATCAGTCGCTACAATGTTGACTAACATCTATTAGCATTACAAGGAATCTGAAAGACCTAGTGCATCGAACATGATTCAAGTACATGTATTGACAACTCACTCTCTCATCCCGTGGGGTCCTCCCTGACCCCCTTTTGCTGGCACGGGGAAGGGTTGCAATGGTCAGCCCGTTCATGGCTGCCAGCTTCAGAGGGCCTATCTTCCTCATGTTGTCCTCCTTGGAACCCGAAGACGACTTCTGTGACATGGCAAAAAAACACACATCCTCATTAGACAAAAATATCAATCCATGCATGTAGATCACAGCTCTAGCAAAACAGCGATGTGAAGAAAACTTGGGCCATTACTTATGTTTTCTAGTCCCTGTACAGTTAACACAGTAATACAATACAATACAGCCAATAATGTCAATAAGTGATTTCCTTCACACCTGTTTTTGACCAGCAAATCCGCAGTTACACTGCTCAAATATATATGACCGAACCTACCATGTTTCATTCAAAATGTGGGTTTCTCTTTCGAATTAGCCGAACAATCATAAAAAATTCCTTTCATTATAGCACTTGACGGTTGACTAACAACCGAGGACATTCCTATGAAGCTACATAATCTAACAAAACATGTATTAACATGCAATGACAAGAACAAGCTGACTTGCTATGTTGAATACCAGTTCTGCAAACCTCTATAGCTGTTTTGACTTCTTAGGATTCCCTTCAGCTATTCATGCAGTACACGATAAAATCTCAATAGGGTAGATAAACAAGAACCTCGTAACTAGTAGAAATACCAACAACACACTGCAGCTGCACAGAGCATAAATACAGCATTCCTTACTTCCACCTCTTAACTACACGGCTACAAAACATACAGGACTCTACATATAGATAACACACTATCTGATGTCCCATTCCAACAACTCTTGGACTAAACTGGAAAAGATAACAACAAACAGACCCTTGCTATGAGGTCCTAACAGATAATTACCTACCTTAAAACACAGTACTCAGACTTTGCGAGCTATGATTTGTTTAAAACGAAAACTGTTTCCTGCACCAAGCATTGTTTACATGTCTGGTTGATGATGGTTGGGAAGCAGCTTTACCAAAATGGTAACATATCGAAAACAGGATAACCATCTGGGTTGGTCTGCCCTGACCTGTCTACATGCAAACAAATACCTTTCACTCTTGGTAATGCAAATGTGTAAAACTGTTATGACCAAATTTTTTCAGTGTCATATTTTATCCGTCAGGGCTGCATCACTAATATTCATTGCATATGAGGGAAGATGACAACAATGAATGCATGTGTTTGTGTGGAGTTCTGCTGTGACTTGGAGATGGGCTGGGTGAGATATTTGTGGCAGGCGGTCAGACTGCTGGCGACATAACTCCACATTCTGTTCATTCTTATAATTATTGAGACTCTATCTGATCGCTGTTATCAGCCCTGATCTCCTCAGGCATGGTAGGGGTGGAGGAATGAGATCACACTACACTGCCGACATAGTTTTAGGACACTCCTAAACGTTGTTTGTTTGATGTAAGCCCTACAAAACGTTGAGCTTCCTGCATATATTGGTCAAGATGCTTTCAAAGGATGCAATTTTCATACACAACTTGTACTTTCTTCTTGAGGATGGGCAAGACAAATTAACAGTGGTTTGGGTTCCTGTCCATTTTCATTACAGCTGGTGCGTCTACTAGTGACCACCAATGTGAGCTGTCACATAACTGGACTATACAATAAACATCTTTTAGTATAGCCTGCAACAGTCAAGACTTGGGATATTTCACTAGTCTCCTCTTCAAGCTCATTAGGAAGCATTTTCGTACACCTACAGATCAACTCACCTCTATTCTCTTGACTTCCTCCTGGTCGGAATCGTTGGACGTGCTGTAACCACTGGTGACACACTCCTCTGACCCCCGACCTACGTGCACCAGGCTCTCATTGCTCAGCTCCTGGTCGGTTCCTACGCCAATGTCCACCAGCGACACCGGCCGCTTTCGGTGGCGCGGCGGCGGTATGGGTGCTTCCTCTACTTCTGGGCTGGAGCTGCTTTGGTCTGGAGATGAAGGATGACAGTTTACGACATGTACAGGGGGCGATGGTTCATGTATAATGACTGAGACCTCGTGTATAACTGGTCTGTGTGGGGATGTACTGTCAGGGGGACTTGGAGTCACATCGTCCTGGGGCGATTCAGCCACAGCAGAAGGTCCGTTTGTTATCGGGGAGTCTTGCACGGGAGGTCTGGCCACATTTGCACTTTGCTGTTCAACTGGAGCTGCCCTGATGGAGTTCTGAGAAACATCCAACATGGCGTCCGCTCTTTGTAGAAGAGTTCCATTTCCAGAGGGAAGAGAGTTCTGGGGGTAGGGAGGAGGTGGGATTGGGCCGTCCTCGGGAATGGGCAGCTCGCGAACGGACCCGATGCTGACTGCAGGGTGCATGATGTGCTCGTCCTTTAGACTGGAGGTGCTGCGTACGAGGGTCCTGCTGGCCTCCTGCAGCGCGTGGACGAGTGGAATGCTCTCCTCCTGGAATATCTGGGGACGGGGGACCGGGACGATCCGCCGTGGCAGCAGGTCAGGACTGCTGCTACTCACCTGAACATTAAACAAAAAAACGAATTACTAAGTATAAAGGAGTAATAGAACACAACAGTGAAAGCCTTCAGACATGATCCAACAAAAGGAATATCAGACCAGAATTTTTCTTTTCAATCGATGTGATATACTCAATTCAGCAGCATCTTTCCTGTGCTCCTAAGTTACTGGATAACTTTAACTCCACAGGCACTTTATTCTGACCTAGTTATCCCTGGGAAACAAGCTCAATCAATACTTAAACACTTCTACAGCAAATTACATCCATAGAATCAACATTGTGAGGTCTGAAAAGATACAGAACCAACATACCTGAGGATGCTTGTAGCGCTGCATGGCCAGGTCAGGTGTGCTGGTATGGTGTCGCGGGTACGGGGGTGGGGGTTTGTAATGGTGAAGAAGGGCCTCTGAACTCACAGTTATTTGTGCCATGTTTGTATATGGCTTAGCCAGTTCTGGGGTGCTGACAGTGTGGGAGAATGAAGCAGAGTGGAGAGGGAAGGTCTCTGTGGTAGTGTTTGTATGGCTTGGGCTGTACACCGCTGGGGACTGGACAAATGTGCGCTCCTGGGATAAGGAGACGATCCGTTGGGAATACAGGTCATGTTTTATCATGTCAGGCTGGCTGTACACCATTGTCTCTGGGTTATTGTAGACTCCTGACAGGCCCAGGTTGATGAGAGACTGGCTCTGCCCACTGTCCATCACACTCCGCAATCTGTTATTCCGCACGGCCGTTTCATAGTCCGGTGTCGGTCGATACGCAGGGAGCTGGGGGCGCAGATCGACCCTCGACACGTCCGTGTTGCTGTTGATGCTGGGATTGGACGACGCGGGGGAAGCGCGGTGGATGTTGACCTGCGAATGGTTGAGAGAGTTGGCGGAGTTGTAGACGCTCCCGTTCATGGGCACGCTGCCGTTCATGTAGCTGTGCACGCCGGGCGTGTGGGCGCGCAGCCGATCCATGCTGGTGGTGCTGTTGGACAGCAGGTAGTCGGTGCTGTTTGACAGGACGTACTCTGTGCTGCTGGACAGCACATTGTCCATGCTGCCTGACAGGCCGTAGTCAATGCTGACCTGGGGGGAGGAGTTGTAGGACACGTCACCAGGCGACGGTTCAGCCTCTTCTTCTGCATTCTGCTCATCCTCCTCATGGACAGGAGACATACCAGCTGCATCTCTCTGTGGGACAACAGGGCGAGACATATCAGTTTTCATCCTCTTCATCTCTCTGTGAGGGAACCAGACAGGGCAGTAGAGATATCACTTTTATCTACAAAAATACTTTGGATCCCAACATACCACTGAGGTGTATACATCCCTGCACCACTTGATACACAGGTTAAATGATAGCACCGTAGTAACACAAAGGTACAGGCTTTTTCAATATGACAAAATTCTAAAACACAACTATCCAGCTCCCAGGGTGACTAAGATCCTGACTAGGAATGCCAAAGGAAGGGGATAGGGAGGAGGTCCTTATCACTTGATTACTACTGACCTTGGTGATGGTGGGGGTTCTCTTCAGTGGGCTGGCCGCACTCACCAGGGGAGCACTGTGAGAAATGAAGCCACAAAACATCATGACAGGGTCAGGCAAAATATGTCTCTTCAGACTACAGACTGACTGACAAGAGGCATACCAGCAAGGTTATAGGGAGGAACTCCTACATGTGATCCTTCAAGTCTTTTCTTCTTAACCTCTTATATCATTGCAAACATATCAGGCAGCATAGACACTAACATTAATCCAACTGACTTTTCCAAACAGGAGAACTTAATACATCTATACCTGTATTAAATATGCTCATATCCTAACATACCAGTCTACCACATCATGAATACCAGTGTCATTAGTTAGAGTGATAAACATTAGGCGATTGAGACAGTCACTTGATCATGATATATGTACACGCACATTTGGCATGACTATGATAAGTATGAAGCTATTACACAATGGGAATACTGGAATTGAAAACACAGATCCTTTCAATTGCAATAGGCCATGGTGTTACGAGCTTTAACATATTCCGTTTTCTTTGTGGTTACAAATTGCAATCTATGACACAGAGTACGGATTGTAACTCTTGAAATTTCCTAGGTTAAAACCTAAAAATGGTGTTGTTACAAGCAAGGCACTGTGAGAAATGGATAGTAGAAGTTAGTTTAATACATTGCAGAGATCCTAAGTAAATAAATTCCCATGTTGTAGTGTTAGTTAGGGCAAAATACCATTTACATGTAGCATAATCTGACATGCAACTCCAAGTATCACTGGAAGAAACGAGGTATGTGAGGTTCTGCAAACATTCCCTATGGCAAAATGGCTGTTAGTGTTTGTTAATTCTACATTATAATAGGTCCAAGTTACACCAGACTTATTTGGGAGAGAGAGGGAGAGATTGAAACTCCATTCAACATAAAGTGCTAGTGTAAGTATTCAGTGTGCAGCAAGGAAAGAGAACTAGTTCTTACAGCTTCAGGTTGGACCGGTGGCCGTCCAGCGACACTTCATTCCACACTGTTTTGCTGTAAAAATGTTGTGGAGCATTTAGTTATTGATCTGTTCAGTAATGACAAAAATGATACTTCCTATCTTACAATCAACTAAAACCCCATATCATACAATACTCTTTTAGGCATGAAGCAGTCTTAACAAAACATAAGTGAACACTTTTTCCTACATATTAACATAAGATTACATGACTGATTGAATATTTAATAAACAGAAGTGCCAAACAATTGTGATAAAAAAGGCATGAAGGCACTTATCAATGTCATATCTACTTTTTTCATGGATTTCCATGTAGTATTTGTAAATGTAATAACTGGAACTAACATGGACAATCTAAGTCTTGGTGATGATGGTGACAAGGTACAGTAACTACAACATTCAAGTACTTTATTTTCCCAGGACTAGAGAAAATCTTACCTCACAGATGCCCTGTTGATGCGATAGAACTTGTGCTTCAGCACACACATCCTCCACACGTACTTGGTCATTTCTGCATCCTCCTGGAACAGCGGAGAATAGTTTCCAGTTAGGACAAGTTGGACACACATTAGAGATAAAGGTCAAATCATACATGAACTACATCAAATTAGAGTACATTTACAGCAAGTACAAAGAAAACAGCTGACATGATCACCCTTACATGTACTTTGCATACTAAAAAACATATGACTACAAAATGAGGAGAGAAAGTTAAGTTTTGACCCACCATAACAAACTGAACAATCTCCCCAGTCTTGGCACTCTCCACACCAAAGAGCCGCTTGTTATGGACAATGTTAGACACATCATGCCACCTGCAACACAAATATTCGGAATCAGCAGATATCAACATGAATGATCATCTGTGTTGGTTTAGTGCAAACCATAGCTATTTGGACTGACAATGAAATTCACCTTTCTAGATCAGTTTGCCAGGCTTTCTTTGGTTAAATCCATAATGTTTCCTCAAGAAACCTTTTAAAAATCCACGAAGAACCCATGGAGGCATAGCTCTTCTGGTCTAAAACTCTGACAATGAGTAATATGAAATACTTCAATATGTAAACAAACAAGGTAACACTAAATCCCTTGACTGGACTTACTTGAAGTAGACAGTCGGCAGTCCACTCAGATGTTTCACAAAAATGCCGACATAAGAGGCGCCAACTTCCAGGTTGTTTCCTGCCTCATCCTGAAAAAATATGACAGAAAATCAGAAACAGACTCTTTACTACACACGTTTGCAAAACTAGGATACTGTTATGTTCCTGAAATCAAAGGCAAGGCAATAGATCAAGACTTAGAGTCTCTATAGAATACAATATGTAACTTATTGTAGGTCAAGTGACAAGTTATGGAGGTACGTTTGCATCCAGGTATCAAAATCATTTTTTTAACTTACAAAGACAACACTACGTATCAATATCACAGACCTTGGCAGGATATGCTTCTTGTCCGTACCCATCCAACTGCTGTGCCTCTAGGATGTAGGAAAGTTCTGCCTGGGCAGGAGCCATCCCACTATACAACAGATAGAGAAAACAGTTCAGAAGTCTACTTATGCTATGTAGAATACTGCAGTTACATTGTAATCTTTATGGACTTTTCTTAGACTAGAGATCCCAACTACTCAACATACATTGTAGTGTAAGTATGCTTTAGTCTGTATGTCTACAGTCACTTGCAGTTGATTTCATACAGGGTACTATATATTTGTAATGACTATGATACTACATACCGGTGTCTCTGGTGGGCATTGATGACTTCTCGGACATGGTCAGCTATGGCTGTGTCATCTTGGCTCTGTGCCTGGGTGGAGAAAACACCAGCATGGTAAATCCCACATCTATTGACTATCAAAATATACTGTATATAACTTATAAGATCTCAGACAAATTTGCCCAAAAAAAGTGAACATTTACAAATACAACTGAAAACTTACTGGAGGGAAGAGAATGAAATCTTTGAAGAAATCCACTGTGTGCTTGTCACTGTCATGGTCTCCAAACTCAGCTGTAAGGAAAACACAGAAATTTGGTAACTCATTGACTGGGTATGGAGTGGGGCGCTGGCTTTAAATTCTGAAGTAGAGCATTTGCTGCTGAATTAGAAAGTTACAAACAAAACACATCACTCTGGTACAACAATACTAGTAACAACTAGAGTTCCACGACCTCATACCTTCGCCAAATGATTTTAACCTTTATGACTGACGTATTAGGAGTGTTTCTCATCAATAATAAATCATACCAGTTGATTGTCGTAAAATATAACATGTCCAAAGTATCAGCTTAACAAATTATGAGCCTACGGTTATGCTAATATTTATCATCAATTATGCAAAAGAGGCCCTTATTAACATAATTTGATTCAACGATGTTAACATTCACATAACTTCCCGATGCCACAAAAAAAGTATGAAATGTATGAAATTGCCGTCATTTGCCAGTGTGGAATAATACAAGTTACTCATTAAGTATGCAAATTAGGCCCACATTTGCATATTTTCTATCTATGAACAGTCCTCTCTTCCTCAGTTACAATTTGAATAGTCATACCATGGAACAAAGCGGATTTTTAAAGTTGCCTTATTAATTATGCAAATTAGAATCTGATTTGCATAATTATTGTCCAATCATACTAAGCATCACACAAGCTATCCACATACCAAAAATGATGACCATCCATCAAGGCCATCTTGTTATAGTATTTTCTCATTAATTATGCAAATGAGGTCTTCATTTGCATAGTTCATATCAATTAATATTTCTCTCTTCCTCAGTTACATATGTCACATGTTTCAGAGTCCTATCATGGAATTTGGCGGATGTATAAACTTTCCTCATTAATTATGCAAATTAGATACTGATTTGCATAAGAAGTGTCTAATCATGGACATCATCACTCAAGCTATCTACCTACCGAAAATCATTACCATCCATCAAGCCCTTCTTGAGTTATTCCCTTTCAAAGTCAGACGCAAAACCTGCTCCTGCAGTTCCAAAAAAGCCGCTAGGGGGCCCAAACCCACACCACTTACTCTCTGTCCAAAGATCTATCTACCACTCAAAAATAAGTTCCATAACATGTCCAGAACACGAGTTATCAAAACAGGAAGTTCCGCTGCAGTACCGTAAGAAGCCGCTAGGGGGCCCAAAATCTTTTTAGGTCTCATCAACACCTACCAACATACCAAATATCAAAACAATCCATCAAGGCATTCTCGAGTTATGCTGTGCCACTACAAACAGACAGACAAACGCTACCCTCTGCATAACCTTCTCGGCGAAGGTAACAAAGAAATAGGTAGTTCACATTGAGAACGGCAACACTGACCAAAGTGGTGAGTCAGCATTGAGACTGAAACAGACAAATACATGTAGAATCTTAGTCTGTATAACGCAAACTCCAGCTGTCCGGGTGGATAGCCGTTACAGGCGGCGAGCGGACACGGGGCTGGATTGAAACCAGGCTAGTAGAATCTAGCTAGAATCTAGTGAAACAGAGAAGGTAGGACAAACCTTGTATGGCATAGCTGGCCAGCAGCATTGCCTGCTCAGGTGTACACGGAAGTCTTCCTTCAATAACATCACTCTTCAGCTGCAGGTAGAACAGGTACCTGCAAGGTGGAAACAACATAGTTACACATGCTATATATAGTTTCTCCATATCACTTTTCATGCTAGAAATTCAAATGATACACAGTTAAAATGCCATTCATGACTTTCAGTCACCCCACAGAAAGATTGTACTCAGATCACAGCTAGTACTATCAAGGAGGTTTTATATAGAAGGAGAGCGGACGAGCTAGCGCCCCGCTGGGTCCTTTTGTTTCGCCCCGCTGCGACCCATTGTGTATAGCTGGCGCGGCGCCGTCTTTGAACCGATGCGTGAATCGCGGTTTTCTATGCAAAGGAGCTTCGGCATGACGTCACACGTGCCGAGCTTGAGCCGACCGGCAGCCGAGATGCCTCGGGTTTCCGACGATTTCCTTATTTGGAACACCCGGTAGGGTTCGGCTGACGTCATCATTCGATCGAGGACAAAATGGCGGTCATCTGGATACTTGAATTTTTACCGTGCGACGAACTAGGGCGAGTTTTTGGTCATTTTTGTTGACAAGTCTCTGTTTTTTAGCGTCAAAAATATAGATTCATACCTATATTTCATGTTGCCACAAAAAATTTGTATCGTTTTTCTTTGGTAAGTTTTCGTTTTTTCTGAGTAGCTGAAGGGGTCCTCGTTCCAAATTTGTTGTTTTGGTCAACGGAACCTGGGTAGATTTTCCGGCACCTGGGAGTGACTTTTTGTATGATTTTCGTGCATGGAGGTCCTTGGTTCGTATCCATGGATTCTTCGGTCATGTTTTGGATAGCTATGTGTTTCCTTAGGAGACTTTTAGGCCGATTTATTTCGGCTCCCGATTGTCATGTTTACAGAAGAACTTCAAGAAGGTGTATGCGAGCCAAGCTGGGCGTGGGGTGTATGCATATCGGGGTAATTCGCACCTTGACGCGACATTGACTTTTCACACCCGTTACACGCATAGTACAATAGAGACTTAGCTCGTCCGCTCTCCTTCTATATAAAACCTCCTTGGTACTATGTAGTGCAATGCCATATTGGAAAGATAGAGGGCATCACAGGTTAGGACTAGGAGCAGTTCTTGTTTGCTTGTTTACCACTACTGTATTTACATAGCTTACACAAATATTGCACCTAAGTGTACATCACTTCTAACAGTTTAGAAGAGAAAAGATGAGACAAATCAAGAATTCATTACCCATTAAAACATTTCCAAACTAGCTCCACCCAGATTTGAATTGGAAAACACAGCCAAACTTAGTCATTAAGACTTAAAGTATGTTTGGATTCTAATCAGGGCAACCTTAGTCATCAGTTTACAATATGACTAACTGAAAAGGTTATTTCACACCTTCACAATGTATTTACCCCAATTCTAATGTATTGAATCATTATAACTATTGGATAACTAATGGATAACTAATATATACAGTACATGTAAATGAAATATTTTTCTACATAAAACTCAACAATCTTGTTCCATCAACATGTGAATGTCAGAGTTTCATATTTTTCACCTTCCTGTCTTCTTGACTATTCTCTTCCGCTTTCTGCTTTTCAATGATAATTCAATACTTCCAATGGGACAACCAACATTTAAGAAACCATTTGTTTGAGCTTTATTACAAATGCATGCACTCTACTTAAGTTGAATGGTCAGCCAATCTTATTTGGAACCCATCCAAGTCCAAATTTGCAACTTCTGCCTTAAGGTGCCTGAGGGACCAGTCTGGACATTCCTAAGGTATGAGGAGACTGGGCCATGCTGTTTGTGTTGTGGGTGGGACCAGGAGGGCGAGCAAAGTACAGCAGTACATGGAACAGGTGGGGGCAGGCCACTGATGATAGCAAAACTTGTATGCCAAGAAAGTTCCCTTTATCTAACTATGATGGCATCCATGCTATCAGGGTCTTTGTTTTCCATCCTTTCCACCCACCAAGAACAAAGAACGATCATACAGCTTACACAGAGGCTGATGTACATGCATGTAACTCCAATACAAACAAGAGTCCGTAGGACACAATTCTCCATGAAGTATTTACAGTGTGTACATTAATATATTGTGGGTGAGGTGTTTGTTAATTTCCTTTGCTAGTGATCTGCTCAGTTGTAAGATAAATGCATGAAATGGATCTTGATGTAAGGTGTGAAATCACAGACAATTACTATCCTGGTTTATTTTGTTGTATTTGTCGATTAATTGTGTAGGGATGGGCCATTATACTGCATAATTGTTAATGATGGCCCCAGACTTTAATGGTTTGGTCCATTTTATGTCATCTTTATCATGAAGCACTATTTCTCGATTAGAACCGTCAGTCCTATATCATCATGTGATACTTTAGTACCTATGCAGCAACGAAATCGTGGGTTGTATTTTGAGCCAGGTGTGAAAATTGCACTTTTGATAAGCGGTAATTAAAGAATTACAAGTATTAACCCACACAAATTGAATCTCTGCACAGTCCAGGTATTGTTTTATAGCAAGTAAAGAAAAGTGTTTATTTATCTTTTTCTTTCAATACAGGGGAGGTCAACCTGCTGAAAAGTACGTTTTTACAGCATGGCACAGATCTGATCTAGAAATTCTGGGAAAGTCCAAATTTAGATGTAGATAGCCCCTTTTGAAGATTAGCAAAGAACCATTCAGCCTTACAACTACAATGTAAGATGTTTCAGAAATCACAAATATGCAGAAAATTCTCATTCCACGATTTATTGCAGACTTGCCTGATCTATAGCTATCAACCTATTTGCAACAAAAAAGGCTAATTTGTATTATCGTAACATTTCCCGAAGGTCAAAGGTCACCGGATCTCGCCGGTGAAACCGCCCGGAAGTGACACTAGACTCGGCTGGCGGCCACTTTTTTGAGATACATATCTCAACAATCTTTCATCCCCTGCCTTAACATTTTACATTGTCACAGCCTCCGTACTACAAACTGCAAGTGTGGTAATTTTGAAGGTCCAGAGATCTCCCATTTTCACACTGTGCGTAAAAGTGCACCGTCCGTCGCGTGCGAACATACTAGTAATATGCGAGCTGCGAGTGGACACGGCATACTTATTACACAGACGGGAGGTCACTCTGCACATGTTCACAGCCAAAACTCACAATTCCCGTTGCCGCATTGGTATGTAACTTGGTATATCGTTTCCTAGGTTGCGTGTGGTGATGCATGTTGTCTATTTTACAATGTAACAGTGACTATACGATCACAGCAAGTAGGAAAGATATATACCCCGTATCTGCCTGAAGTATTCTACTCAAGCGGAACGGATTATAGCATGGTGTCTATGGCAGGGCAGTGGCACTACCATTAATCGTAGGGGTGCAATTACGATATTGCATTGACGATAAAAGTAGTTACGGTGTAACAAAGACATCGTGCATCACCACGCCCAACCAGGCAAACGATATGCCAAGTTACACACCGATGCGACGACGGGATCGTGAGTTATAGCTGCGAACGCGCAAGCAAAAGCATTCCCAATACTCCCAGAAGGAGGTCACACCTCCTTCCCGGAGTAATAATGGTGCTGGACTACATCATACATGATGTACGAGGGTCTGCTTAGGGGGTCCTGACAATGCTTTACACTGAATTCAGAAGAAACCCCTACGTATCATGCTAAAATCAAGGAAGGCAATTATGCAAAATCTGGTTGCCTTGCTATATGGATAACGTGAATAAGACAGCTTTCCCTATGAATTATGGGAAACAAAAATAGGCTACCTACTCCTAACGGAACTGAGCATGCAGACCCTCATGCACATATAAAAATGATAGTTGAAGACAGATTACACAAGATTTGTTTGTCTACCTACTGGCTACTGGAACAGGATTTTAGCAGCTTATATACATAAGACTAAAGTCAGAGTAACTGTGAATTTGTGGGTAGCAGTTGGAACATATCAATTTGTACCAACAGGCAAGGTCACAGATCATCCATCTATGTTAACTTATCTTGATCATCCCATCATGTAAGGCATCATCAGTCATCAGTATATATAGCAGTTTTACATTACAGTTCATTAGTCCTCGGAGACTGGTGGTGAGAAGCAAGACTTGAGTAGTATTTAGGCAGGAAAGAAAAAAAACCTGTGCAGACAATGAACTTGGCATAGAACCAAGTATGTGGTTTGCACTACATGTGACAATCTCATTATCTTAGAGAGTAAAAGTAATTTCTTATCAGCCCTGTGGTTTCCAACTGTTGGACTCCGTTATCATTTAGGAGCCACCAGGAGTCACCTAGAACATCTAAATGTACCACGCAAAGCAATTATTGTAATTGCATATTTCAATCAATCATCTAATATGACACCTAGCCATTTGAGCAGATGTACTGCAATACTTGTAGATTAAAATTACAATGGCTGAATATGTTTCATATGCAGATATGGTCGGGATGACCCTAGATATATTTTTTTCTTGATCACTTTCTGACCAATCTATTACTTTTATCACCAATATTAGAATTAATGTTGCATGTATGATTATAGGTTTTTCGTAGATCTGTGGTCATATGGTAAGATTTAAAAAGCTTTTAGGCAGAATGTGTCATCTGACTCTAGTCCTAGAGAACTGCATGCTGACCCTTTCAGGTATGTGGTTGGCACTCTTGTCAACAGGTCATCAGGGGAGACTGGCTTAGGTTTACACAAATAACCAGTGTTCTTGCGTGCAATGGCCCAAAATAAACTTTTGGAGTGGATACAGAAGTCATCTGTTGCAATTGCGTTTTATCGTCTTGGCTAAAACTTGTCCATAGGCCCGTCTCATTTCATAATTCATTATCCCTAACCTGTGTCCCAAATCCTCAATATCTGTTCATAACAAATTGTGAACACATCATTCCTGTTCAATGGTGATTAGTATTCACAGCACTTAACAAGATTTCATACTGTATGATTGGTGTATGCAAAATGATGGAAAAGAAGGTTGCTGAAATTCTGGCCACAAACAACTGATCACCATTCTAGACCTGTAGACAATTCTCTGTAACATTGATTTGTTTGTTTGAGCCTTGATGAACGGTTTCATCACTATCCTACAGTGAGATTTGAGCTGCAGTGAAAGTTTTGCTCAAGCTTCTGTAAGATCAACCTTTTTCTCAGCCTTGGTGAGCAGGACTGGCAGCTGGCTCAGTGCCTAAGCACAGGAATGGCTGGCATGCAGGAAAATCAGCCTCAAGCTGAGAGGAGACCAGGGGCCAAACAGTGTCAGATAACAGCCCAGAACACTGGCCCTCTGTGGTATGTGGGGACATAGGGTAGGTATTATTTGGCCCTTCATAAATACATGGGTATGGAGAGTAATGACTGTGTATCCTATGTTGTTACACCAAATATGTCAGTACATGTAATAAAGATTACAGGGAACTGAGTCATAAATTACATAATACTCTATTCTAAATGACTCTTTGATCCTAAGTCTTGCATCATCTCTTGGATGAGAGTGCAGTGCAAGGACGGCTGTGTAGGGTTAACAGTAACTAGCTGTATTAAACCTTTGGGTTGTAAAGTTGTTAGTCTATTACCCACAAATCCAAAATCACTTGATCACTTGAATCATTTCTCCTATTGGCAATGGCTGTAGTATGACTCAAAACTGTGCATGTACATCTTGCAAAAAGATCCCTGATTAGCTGGTATCACATCAACTTTTGTGGTCTGCAGATTACGGTATCATTACCAAATGAATATGGTCAGGGCAAAAATTTTGGGAATGCTTTTTGACAGCCAAGACTTTAAACAACAGGTGCTGGAACTATTGGTACATGTGTGAGAATTGCTCAAGGAGGACAGATAGACACTGGCATTCCCAGGGACTTGTAAAGTCAGGTCATACTTGACAATCAACTTGCCACTGGAGGTCAAAGGTCAATAAACATCCATCAATGTAAGTTACTAAGTACTGTACCATCAGAGGTGGCCAGTGTCAGAGAAAAGTTTATCAAACATCCCTGGAATGGCAGTTTGTCACTTCCCAATGATGGTAAGGTCACACCAGGGTAAAATCCTCTGAACAACAAACACATGGAAGAGCTGCTTTACCAATATACCCCAGGACATCTCCATCACTTGGCCATAAACTCCTTATCACAACCACAGGGTAGCGTGGGCTCAATTTAGTCTACAGTACAGCTAGTATAAACAGGCCACTTCTCTATCCTGTAGCAGACTCACCACTGCAGCCAAAATCAACATGAAGTACAACTACAACCATTTCAGCGAGTAAACAATCTATATCTCTGCAGCGGAAAAAAAAAAGTTGGAAGAAAAATCACTCATCTGATCATTGGTCCTCAGTGAGTAAATAAATAAATAAGTGAGTCTCTATGATGGAGAATGGGTGAAACTAACATAAATTTGTAAATATTCACTGTGGTTTTACTTTCGCGTCTTTCACTGTGCCTCTCTACCGTGAAATCATGACTGCAAATATGTGTTTTGTGCTACAATATTGTTTCAAGTGCAAACTTTAAAACACCACAAAAACCTACCTTCCACTACGAAACTAAATTAAACCCCTATGAAAATAAATGAACTCACAGCACTTGTGTTGAGCTGAACCATGAAGTTTGTACCATGATAATAAAGCTCAACGTACATTGTACTTTCTTTTAGTTTTACCTACCCGGTATCTGTATCAATAATACCTACCCATAGGAGGATTTATATCAGTCTAATCCACCATGACAAATGTGTATCCTTGAAAGATAGTGGAGACTTCCTTGACAAGATACAGAACAGGTGCATTCTGACCATGACGATCTGGAATGTCTGATTAATGAAGACCAACCAAGGCCATCTACAACACTGTCTGGCTCTGAGGGGTCAATGACTCTTACCTTGACACCTGACCCTACAATGGCTGAGGTGCACTTGGCATATTTTCAGATGTTTGTTAGTTACAGGTCTGCACATTTAGGTACAAAAAGAATGCAAGAAATTTCTCCATGTTGAATACAGCCTTTTCAAGTCAAATCATATTACCATTTGTAGTAACATATATCATACCAATAGTTGGGCTGAGAGCCAAACTATCTACATGTACCTGTACTTCCCTGGGTTTATATAATTTAACATTCAGTGCTCTAAGGGTGCCATATGTTACTCTGACTACCTAGTACCCGGGGACGTATGCAAGATCTTACATTGCACCAAAACAAATGGCCCAAAGATGAGCTGATCTTACCTTGTGATTTCCTGGTTGAGTTTTTGCACGTTGGACACATAGAACATCACGGCGAAGTACACCAGTGGTTCATGTGCCAGCTTGTCCAGCTGCTTCTTCAGGGGCTTCTCCAGCTCCACCCACTGCAGCTGCAGCCGCTTGCTCAGATACCGCAGCCCGAAGTAACACACCTGCAACAGGTGGAGAGAGTTTAAACATTTGTATACATGTAGGTGAATTGTGAGATTGAATCTGCACAAGTGTTTAGATGAGCTATGCAGCAATCAAGTTTGGGAAAGTTTCCAGTATGTCTGGCTATTTCCATCAGGGGACAATTGAACTATGACATCTATACCATACAGAACAATATATAGCTACAAAATGGCAGTTGAGGAAACCTTATAGTTATACTATAGCATTTTCATAGCAGTTATACTACTTGGAGGTCAATGTTTGATCCCTGTATTGGACCTGTACCTCTCTTCTCCTGGCATTTTCCTCATCTTTCTTCTCAAATGGTAATACATTTACAATAGTCAATTCACTGACAAAATGGAAAATAAGGGACTGTCTGACTTTCTTGATAATGAATGAATGAAGACCTTTATTGTACACACATACCCACTGGGTTTAGTACAGGTCACAACAGAAAACATAACAGTTTGAAAGTACATATATATACATTACAATGATAAGCTAACACTAATCTAATGATTACGTTAATTTGGCCTCTTCTCGCTTCTTGGTGATATTGTAAATATACGTACAGGTGTGTTTTATAATAGAGGGTTTACCTAAAGTCATTAGAAATATGAATTGCTCCTCTTTGCAAAGATGTATAAAATGGGGAAAGCTACATTGAATAAGTTTATAAAGCGCAGCTCTCTCTTCGTTGTATAAACTACATTCTACTAAAAAGTGCTGCTCGTCTTCTATCCTATTTAAATTGCAATGTCTACATATACGTTGTTCTATGCATTGAATGTGTGTTTTTATGTAGAGGAAGAAAAATAGAATCACTTATGGCACAATATTTTACAGTTGTACCCGATCATTTTGAGGCAGAGTAACATGAACAAGACAAAGAACTTTGAGACTAAGTTTAGCCCTTTCTTCAAACAAAGTAGGACAAGGTTAGACTTATTGTGTTAGGATCCTAGTGACACAATTGGATAACAACCAAACAATGCTGAACTTAGAATAAGGCTGAAGGGCACAAATAGGATCAGCCTTCCATTGTGGGTTGAGCCATACTGGCTTAGGAAAAATAACAAAATGCCACAGCTGTGAGGATAAGCTCCAAATACAAAATGTACAATCAAAAAGGAAGCAGCCATCTTGTGGCAAGCTAAAAGTGCCTGTAACAGCTGGAATAGGCAAACATTAATCATAGTGAAAATTTATGTTCTTAGCACTGACTCAGCCTCTTTTAGTCTTTATCACTAACATAGAAACAGTGGTAACACCTGGTCCATTATACAACTTAAAAACAAACTGCCAATTTTCCAACAGACTGTTTATATGCTGAGGGTCAATGCCTGAATAGAGCACTGTACAGTTCCGGAGTTTAAGATACAAGAGACAAACGTTGAGTCAAAGTCCAGCAAAACTACCGGTGTGTAGAAGTGGCTTAGGAGTTTACTTTTGTAATGGATGAGGAAAGATCTAAAAATAACAACAACGAAATATTATTATTGATCCTTTGTCACCTGTCCATATTTCCATGTGGTGAATTGAAGTAAATGTAAAATAAAAGTATTGTGAAAGAGACACTGTACTCATTTATAACATTCAGGGACAGGACGTATGGCCAACATGTATGATACCACATGAATGACAACAATATACAGTGGTAGTAGATATCCTGGTCAGTTGGAAAATTCTTTTGAACCTCTTGGTGGAAAATTTCCCACAGAATCAAAACATTTACATGCAAATTTTGCCTCGAAAATCTGCTAGGAGATTACTAGTGTATCCAAAAACCCCTTGCCCTCAAAGCAGAGGCACCTAACTGACAAACATGTAGAATGAAGAACTGCCTTTCTATTTCTCTGTAGTAAAGATGCCTGACTTTTACATCTATCCCCTCTAACAACTGTCAGAGTGACACTATATGCAGTGTCAGTAGCCAATCAAGAACCTCTTATTACTGTGGAGAGCTATCTCCAACATGATAAGCCTGCACACTTTCTGGACAAGTCAAATGACATTTCAACAGAGAAGAAAAACAGCAGCAGCTCTAGAGATCTTAATTGGTAAATCACTGGGAGACAAGTCAATTAAGATATCTCCTGTCTTCATATCTGATGTAATGGGTTTTAGATAGGAGAGGGTTTTCAACAGCATATAACATCAGGAGAAACAATCTATTTATTTCCTAGTAAGACATAACATAAGACAGAACTTTTGGTGGGTATCATCTATACTGGAGACTACCACAGTGTCTTGTCTCTTGCAAGCACTTCTATGAGTCATGAAGGAGGAAACAAATCTGGTTTAATAATCATCTTGGTCAGGTGATGTTTTCCATCTGAAACCTTTGTTTCATTACAGATTATCTTGTCAGAGTATGAAGGAATGGAAACCTTACAGTACAATCTGAATCTCAGGTTCCAATGCCTGGCAGTGGCTGGTGTTATACAGGGGGTGGTCCCAGTGTCAGAGTGGTAGACAGTGGTGTCATTAATGTTTATCTTGCTGATAAAGAACATAGAACTGTCCTGTCCAAGACAAAAGAGGTCAGACAAGAGTCTGGACAGTTAAGAGATCTACTGAGCCACTAATTAAGATAGAAGATCTGCAAACCTATAAATAATCAAATCCCTTCAGTGACAAATACTTAGATAGGATTTAGGACCAGTCCTGGGTCTCATCATCCTGACAGTCTGGCTACTACTACTAGGCAGTTGTCAGTGCAGAGGTTTTATTCTCTTGTAAGGGAAAGGTACAACAAGAGCTACAGAAAAGTACATCTTATTTACCCAGTAGAACTTTTAATCATTTTGTGAGCTTAACAGTTCAGACATTATTCCTTTTTTTCCAACAGACTGGCACAATGTTGTTGCTAGACAACTCCAGGTGCAACTTTTCCATTTCTACCTCCCACACAAGTGATCTTTGCCAGCATGTCCCTAACAAGAACTGGTCTATTCTCTGTGGCCTTCTTGGTCTTCAGTCACTTGCTAAGTCTAACCCATTAAATCATAGCTAAGCTTAAATCACCTGTCTAGGATAGACCATCTAATGAATAAGCTTTTACAAAGGTAAAACTCAAGTTACATGTTATACAGGATATGGACAAGACAACAGTGAATAGAAACAATGCATGAAACCATATAATCATTTTCACAATAGTGAACTAGACAGACATGTGCTCCGTGACAATCAAGGAAATTATCTCATCTATGTTGAAAAACCTTGTCCATGTTTCCATCATAGATGGATCTAACAAACGTTTACATCAGGAAGCCTTTTCCAGCCAGCAGTATCCCAGACAACACAGGATGGGGAAACTGAAAGAGGAGACGACTGGGTTACCAGTTTGTGTGCTGTTTAGATGGGATCTACTCTCACTGCTGGCTGACCCAGTTTGGTAGTGACCCCTGGCTAGTCTTGCCTTATTGTGTACCTGCTAGCCAGCCAGGGTGGACTCACATGTACCTATATACAGCTTCACAGTTGGGCGAGCTAGCTTGCTTGGTAAACATCACACTTGGGTCATGCCTCAATTATCCAACTCTGACAAGGCAAACAGCTCACTCTCAGGAAAGTTCCAAAGACATTCAACAAAAGAGTTTGCCTCTTTCTTGTCTTAGGGAACGCAAGAGGCCGCAATTGGAGACACATTCTGAAGTTTAACATCTGTGTTATTTTTCAGAAGTTTTCAGATAAAGTTTCCAGTCTCTACAGTATGGTAACATCTGTCATTGTGCTGCCTCAGGGTTGAACAAGCACATGTGCTAGCCCTTCATGCCTGAGTGGCTTGTCATGACCACTGGTTGGGATAACTACATAAACACTGCTGTACTGTCCTGCTCTTATCAGCTAGCTGTACCCTTATCCTAAATGGACATGTTATTCCTAAACAATATTTACACAAGGACTGGTATGTGGAAATATGACCTTCATGTCTATGTCTCTTGCAAGGAAGGGGAGGACAACTGTGTTGTATAACAAAACTCCACATGTACACCAGCCTCTCAGTGTATGGATTCCATATGCCTATAAGGCTGAGGAATGCAGAAATTTGACATTAAAGTATGACCTGTTGACAGCATAGTCAGGTGATGGATTATAAGTATCTTTGATTATATTCAATGGGCATTCATTACAACAAATGTGACTCAGTCCTATCATCATCTATGCAATAGCATATTCTCTTTGGATTTAAAGTTGTTCCCAGCTTTTCAGAGGCTTCCCAAAGGAACATTCCCCTTTTCCAGAATTGGTATGGGTCATACGAAACCATCTCACCCCAAGAGAATGCAGCAAGAGACACAAGTCAAATATAGACATGGTAATTTCAGCAAATGTTCCAAAAATGTTCTAACAGAGTTAACTAATATTTTAATCACTCAATCTGTATGTCTGTTTCAAGCAAGTTTAAACACTGGGTAGGCCTGGTGGACTGGTACACATATCCAACTCTACATTGTAACAGGCCTAGGGGTGTCCTGTGCTGTGGTTTACCGCAGCACATTTGGCATATTCATTACATAAAGTACTACAAGTAATGGATGAGGCAAGGAATTTCAGCCGACCTACACTCTTTCCTGGCCCCTGGGATTTGTAATACATGTATGTGAATTTCTGACACCAGAAAAAAACATGATTCCCTTCCAGAAACATCATTGGCATGATGATCAGACCATTACATAACAGGTCTACATTTGTGTCCCCTCTATAAAATATAAAATCAATCTACTTTCATCATCTTATTAATCTGTATGGAAATTTTATAAACTCTCATATCTGGAAGACTACAAATATAATGTAGAAGACTCTACTCTTTTCTTGTGTTGTCAGTAATATGAAGTCTAAGGCATCCAAAGCCACCACCCCCACTCCTAAGCCATCTTGAACTCCTTAGGCCCCATTTGAGTCTCTCCTGGGAAGGAGGTGATTGGAATATCAACAGTCTGTCTAAGTTAAATTATTGCCCAGATGAAGCAGTCACTCTACCTGTCAGTGAAAAGAACCACCTGTGCCAGGCTGCAGAACTTGCCATAGTTGGTGGCCGAAAGGTAGTCTACTAACTCCAGACATGATTTCTAACCGGTTTACAAGTTGGAACCCAAACCAGATGGTCCGTGAGGCAAACCAGGAAAGAAAACTACTGGGTATTCAAAGTCACAGACCAGGGTAACAAAACGCATACTTGCAGAGCATGTAGCACCAGACATGTCTTTTTGTGCCATGGAGCAGGATAACAACACCAGAAATCCAGCCAAGAGCTATACATGCTCTGCTCACAACCTACTGGTATAGCTGTGTTAAAGACAAATTCACAATGAAAATTGAAATGAATATCAAACTCACCTCCTGTAACTCTAACCTCTGCCCAACAGCCTCCAAACAGTGGCGTCCTGTGCTCTCTGTGGTGATGGTACATTCTATCACTGTGTTATCCAGCAGCTGTACTGGGATCACGAACGAGTTCTTCGTGTGGACATTGTATCGCTTGGTCTTCTTTAACTTCAGTCCAAATGGCATTGTTGCTTCAGCAACACTTCCTCAATACTCGCTACCTGTTCCTTCTCCTCCGTATGCAAGCTTCAGACATTATGGGAGGGTCTTCTACCTGAGGATTAAGAAGAAAAAGAATTAATATCAATGACTAGGCTTCAGCATTTGCCTGTAAGTGTAAGAGAAACATTGCTAGCTGCATGGGTACATGTATTTCCCCTTTGTGACTAATAGTCTCAAGTAAATGCTATAGAAAGTGGACCAAAAGGTTAATATAGGGACGATTGTAGCAAGCTGATTGTTACAGACATGCCTCATTTCCAGGACTTATTGGGTCTGTAAATGATGTTCATGATAAGGGTGTTTTTAAGCAAATCCTAATGGAGTGTGAAATACCACTGACTCTTGCTGAGGTCATTGACATGGAAACATGCTAGTCATCTAGCCATGCAAGTGATGCTGAATACTCCAGACAGACTTGTGGTCTCCATGGTACTAGCAACTGGCATTCTCGATAGAAAGCCCAGAATCATGTTATAGCTGTACCGCTAGTGTCAGCTTACCAGGTAAAACTGTATTGACCTAAAACAAGTTGATGGTGAGGTATCCATGAGTCAGAGCGGTAATATACATGTACTAGTATGCTGTTTCTAAGGGATTACAGTGATACCTTGTACAGTATCATGGCCAATTTTAGGTTCTCAAAGGGGTCCCTACTACTACTAGTAAATTATACCATACATTGACATTCCCAAACCGTTTGCCAATGAATGAAGATGAGCTGCATCAATGAGCTTTTACTAGTACCTTTACACTCTAGTAGTGTTGAAAAAAATACCCTGGAAAATAATTTGGTCTGTGTGTGTTTGATACATTCATAAGCTATAATTTTGTATACTGTTTACTCAGGAGTACAGGGAAACACAAATATGTCTCAATTCTTAGTCATACTCTTGTATCATTATTGAAGAATACATCTACCCTGAACAGAACTCTTCACAAAAACAATACAATGTACCAATACAACTCGATGAAGAGGATTTATTTATGTCTCTTTGTTTATGTAACCTCATTTTCAAACTTTCAAACTTGATATATTATTTCAGGACTTCCTTGTTAGACTTTAGGGTCATAATTATGCGAGGTCCATATCTGGAAGTAAACACAAACGACTGGTGCAAAAGAAAACTCGTGGGTATCATCACATCCGGCCACAGACAACACTACAACCGTGGTGAATCACGAACTCCACGCCTTGGGGACATAATTTTCCTGACAGGTGGTATGTGCACCGCTCACTTAGAGCCACTTACCTTGCCTAGTGCCCCCCTCCCCCTACTTCTATCCACTTTAGACACGACACAACCTATGACTGGTAATAACTGCGATACAACCTGACCTTTCAGATATTCATCAGCGACAGGAAGACGGGCTTGAGAGGCAATAATGGCCCATCTAAAGAGCGCCCCGGTTAACAAACAATAGCAAGTGGTTGCGTGCAGATCGGGCAGTAGTCGAGACCAGATGGGAGGCATAGACTCACGCCGACCTACCTGTCAGCCAGGGTCGCACGCACCCCTCAAACCCGCGCCAACATTCACCGGATAACTCTCCCCACACACCGTGCAGGATATCCTGTATGATTCCGTACGAAATCCTTGATATCTGCGTCAGAACCCGTGGATCCCAGGCTGGTCCGTTGAGTAAATATGGGAGCCGGAACGACAACAAAAACGGCGGACTCTTCCACGCTTCCTTGCCCCCGGGGTCACTAAGAGTTGGGCCCACTTTTCTCGACAAACAGTGAGGTTCAAGTCCACACAGCCGCTGTTAGTAAGGTGTCCGGATCTGACCCTATAGCTTGTCTGCTAAATCTCGCCAAGAAAAGCCCGCGGGTGAACAAATATTCCGTGTAAATGGAATGAGTTGTCAGACGATTTGATGATATCAGATGGATGGAATTTCAGAAATGTACTCACCCATCGCATCAGAACGTGGGAGCCGACACGAGATAAAACTTAAATGTACAAGGAAATAATGAAGCAAAGAACATAATATATCCATTTTGATAACAGATACAAATGATGGTATTATGTATATTTCCTAATTCAATATTATATTGGTCTTTTATTGTATATAAAGTACAAAATATCATTTAAATGCCCTCGACATGTGATGCGTTTCTGTGCGCTCTGGGGTCACACACGCCATTCAAGTTGTGACCCCATCCCGTCATGCTCTGGGATCGCTGACCAATGAGCGTGCAGGATTAGTGTGTCAGGTTTTGAAGCCGTGAAAAACGGCATCAGTTTGTCGTCTTTAACAATGACAACAAACTACGGGCATTTTAGTTTGAATTCAGTCGTTTAAAGTAAAACAAAAGCCTCTGTGACTAAGGTACTCCTCTGATAGGCAGACTGAAGGTAAGGACTTTTGAAACGCCTTTTTTGGTAGCTTCTTCTGTCGGCAAAACGATAACCTGAACGTCTGCGTTTCCCACCAAAAATCTCTGACTACGAGTCTATCAACTGGACACGATACTGATTGATAGCCAAACTTCTAGATCTAGCTATTTGTAGTAAGTTAGCATTCAAGTTTATTAGTCTACTATAGATACATCATTTCATGAGCGATAATGCCCAAAGATATAAAGTAGCTAATCCAGGTACACTAACCCGTAGTACGCAAATGTCCTTGGTTTATGGCTAGGACTCTAGGAGGTTTGAATTATATGGCAAAAAGTACTTCCACGCCGAAATTGAATTACTGAAGCCAATAAGGTTCAGTTCAAACCTGTTCAACGTGAACTACAATAATATGATCTGCAATGAAATATAGTACTGCACTGCTGCTGTTGTCCCAGTACCCTGAAATTTTCTTTCCTATCAACAGTTATCAACACATCATGGCTAAATATGGGCTTGAGAAAAATGATCCTTGATAAATGATGTATGGGAATATTGTCATGATTTGTTTGTGATTTTCAGGTGCAGCCATGAGCTGGGCAGCTCAAGAGTGGAAGGATGGATTGCCCACCCGGGCTCTCCAGAAAGTCACTGAGATAGAGACAAACCTGGAGAAACTGAAGAAGGAGCAGAAACAGCGCCAGTTCCAGATGGACAGTCTGGAGCAGACACTGCAGAAGACAAAACGCAACTTTGATGAAGAGAAGAGTAAGGTAAAAATAGTTGCTTTCTTTGTTACAGAGAACTGGACATCTTTGCTGATAGTTTTGTAACCTTTAGTACTGTGTAAAGGTAAGATTGTACTTTGGTTTACATTTCTTGTCTTTTACATTACTAAGTTAACAGATCAAACTTGTCTCGGTACTGATCACTTTTCTTCATATATCAAATACCTGTAATGCCAACTTGTGGTTCAGTACCACCCATTCTGATACTTTTATTACTTGTATGTACTTACTTTAACAAACATGGCAAAATGTCCACATATATTATGTAATCTAAAAACTACAATGTAATAGATAAACTGTAAATTTGTCTGCACATGTTTTAAGAATAGGGAATAAGAGTAGATTATTAGTGACTTAAGTTGTCTAACTCAATGTATGTAGGCCATGTTGGGCATGAATATGAAATAAAGATCATTGTCATTCATCCCTCCCAGGTTACCATTATGAAACGAGAGAACCAGACCCTTGTGGAGTCCTGTGAGGACCTGCAGAGGAAGCGAGAGAAGATCCAACATGATCTGCAGACAAAAGAATCCCTGGTGTCCTGTATGGAAGGCCAGTTGTCTCATGCCAAGGCTTCCCTGGACACAGAGACCAGCAAGAACCACCAGCTGAAGGGGGACCTGGAGCGCACGGAACAGGAACTCGGCAGGGCTCAGCACCGCACTGAAAAACTACAAGCTGAAAACTCACACCTGCAGGTGTGGCTCTTAGTCTGCTTTCTCTATACCCCGATTTGAAATGAATGTCAATATGGGTGTTTGACTTTAACTAGCTGATCAACAAAATTTAGTCTAAATTGCTATGTTGGGCAATGGGCTGGGTTCTCCCTAAAAATTTAGAATATAGTGTTGTGTAGCGGAGCAGTTAAGTTTCACCTAAAGTGATGCAGAGTTTAAAAGAAACATACATGTAGTACTACTCACATAGCTACACCATGCTGAATACACCTTGTTTTCTCCTTACAGGAGGCATCCAACCACCAGCGTCAGGAGTTAGAAGGGAAGACAGAGAAAATCAAGAACCTGCAGCAGGAGATTAAAAAGCTTCAGTTTGATCTGGAGCGAGGGAGGAGTCAGGAATACACAGGGAGTAGGAGGCGTAAGTTGAAAGGAACTCTGTTACTCTAATATCTGGATCATTGAAAAACATGTTTGGATGCTTGGTTGTATGTACAATGCCATCTTATTTTAAAAGATGCATTGCATGTTAGGAGTGTGCAGAAATGAGACTTGCAAAGCTTTAGAGATATACAAATGTTATTGTTAAACTTGATTTGTAAATATCTTGACTCATCACAGATGGGAGTGGGAGTAGCAGTGATGATGAGAGCTCTCACCTGAAGAAGAAGATAACTGACCTTGAGAGTCAGCGAGACAGGGATGCAGCTGAATTCAACAGGGTTAACACTGAACTGAAGCACCTCAAACAAAAGGTAATAGAAAGTTTTGTCCCTTTTCCCTCAATAAAAGTGATTGAAAGGAAACTTGACTTGATTTGGAATGTGCACTACTGCTTCAAGTGCTTGTAGGAAGTTTGTACTAATACCGAGTTTTGCTTTGTTTCCAGCTGAATGAGAAACAGGCTGCATCCTCTCCTGCCACCCCAGCAAAGTCAAATGTGGCCGTTTCCTTTGACCTGGTGTCCCTCGGCTCACCAGCTGCTCCAGTCAGCACCCCTCATACCAGGTCTCAGAGTAAACAGCTGCGAGATCCCTTCGGTACTCCCCCTCCCCCACCTGCTGCACAGGTGGACAACACTGAGCTGATCAGACTTCAGGGTCTGCTGCAGGAATCCAAGAAACAGACAGAAGGTACGTACTCTCATCTCCCAAATAAACATACCCCCCGGAATAAACATACCCCCTGGACAAATCTTCAAAATCTAATAAACGTACCCCCCGGAGTAAACATACCCCCCGGAAATTGACCAAATTTACAGATAAACTGTGTCCATGCTACTTCTGTCTGAGGGTCCTTATATCATACAAGATGATTAGCAGGTTCTCTTTATTCATTTATTGACTATTTATGCCTGTCTGAGGACCATACCAATTAAGTGTATAACTATTGAACAGAATAACTGTACACATCTTTTTCAAATTATAATATTCCTCGCCACCTCAAAAAGATATACTGTAGTAGCAATGTTGAAAACTTGAATTGGGCATAGGTTCCCCGCTATGACCCCTAACCGGGGGCCAACGCTGCTTCCAATTCAACAAGTTAAAATGTACATGATCATTGATACATGCATTTTCTGCTTGGAACTTGAAGCAAGTAAATTGTTGTATATACTGACAAATAATCAAAACATGAAAAGTAGTCGCCAACTTCTCAGTTCACTTGGATAAGGCAACACTTTGAAAGTCTACTCTTTTTCTATACAAATGTATCAACATATAGAAGATGAACAGAAAATTACAATATCCTGAATATATGGTCATCACAGGTATTACTTATATTTTGTAAAAGTCATGATAGAAAAAAGGAAGACTATGACAATCACATGTATATGATGTAACTTTTTGTCTTTCCCAACTTGCCATTTATCTTCTATGCCTTCCATATAGAAACATAGATTTGTAAACATTACATGCCACAAATCATTGTGTTGTGTCAAGGACATTTAATATCATATAATATCATGGACAATATTATATAATGTTCTTGGCTTTTGTTGTTGCAATACAAATAATCTAAAATCTAAAAATTACCCTTGTATGTATCATTTTGAGAAACTAAATTGTCAACAAATTTGTGAGAAACCCCCTGAAGGCTTGTTACAATGTTGCCACAAACTACAGGGTTCTCATGTTACATGAAAGGGTGAGCTATAGACAGTGGCGGCGCCACAGACAGAAAGGGGCGGGGCTAACAGAACGTACACTCATGTTCTTAGAAACCTCCGGCATTCTTTCTGTAGGGGAGTGATCTTTTTTCAAGCATTTTTCAGTGATAATAATGGTGACTATATTGCAATTAATTTTTTTTAATATAGACTGAGGTATTAAAAGTATATTTGTTAAACTGCAAAAACACATTTTTGACAAAGGCAAAGGAGTTTTATTTCTAGATCAAAAAGAGTTGTTTCCCCTTCTTGGAAGTGAGATCTTCCAAAACAAAACATTCCCACCGACTGTTACTACCGGGTGCGTTACTGTGGCGCTTTTCGAAGGGCTAAATTTTCATGTTTGCGGCTAAATTTTCATGTTTGCGGTAGGATTGAAATGTTTTGATATACTTTCAAAGTAATTATAAAGTTTTTTGATGCTAAGACACAGTTTTTTGTGGTGTTATTTTTATATTTTCATTTTGGGAAAGACTGTATCTCACGTGAGTAGAGTAATGTATTACATGCGTAACGTTACTTGAAACACTTTGCGCCGCTGACATATATTGGTTTTTGGTCAGCATGCTTTGGTTTACGATGTAATGAGACTGCTAAAGTTGTTCTTATAAAAAGAATTGCATTTCAAAACGTCAGTGTGGCGTCTTATTTTCGCCCAATAACAACGTTGACTTTGAAGTGTTATAGAGATCGACCGATACGTTACGAGTTCCGCCAGGATTTCACAAAGGCCCGGTCATAGCGGCGGGGAAATCAACGCCGCTTAGCCGGAAAATAATGAATTATGAGCAAAAATGCCGGGGAAATATTGGCAGGAAAACCCAAACTTTGAATTTTAAGGGGATCCCAGGTTAGCAAAACTCAAATTTTCAAAAAAATAATAAACGTACCGTCCCAAATAAGAACGTACTGGGTGGATTTTGAGGCTGAAAAAAATAAACGTACCGGTACGTTTATTTGGGAGATGAGAGTACAATGACCTCAACAGAAGAAAAATAAACAAATCATTTCTGCCCGATTAAAATTCAAGATACTTTATACCAGGATGAAGACTTACTTCCAGGAAAGGCAAATGCCATACTGTACATAACTCTCAAGAAAAGTTTGGCACATACATAAACTGTTAAGTGATCTGTAATTTCTTTCTCTTTGAACTTCTTTGTGTTATGAAATATATAAGATGTACAATGGTCAGTGGTTTCTTATTCTATTGATAGAAAAATGACACTACATGTATTCAGTAGCAAGTGTATATTACCAGTATAAAAGATAGTCTTCTTGGTGCATGTGTAGAGTGCTAAGAGCATAGACATTCCCATGCTCTGTCGCCAGCAAGTGCATGTACATATCTTCATTTATTTATTCATGTTGTGGTCTCTCCATCTTCAGACCTAAAGAGTCAGCTGTCCCAGTTACAGCTGCAGCTGCAGGGGAAGGAGACAGAACTGCAGCGCCAGGTGGCGCTGGTGAGCGAGGCTCAGGAGCAGGTGCGGAAGCTGACGTCTACCCTGCAGGACAGGGACAAAACTGTCTCCAAGATGCAGGATGAGGCCAGCAAGACTAAGAACCAGCTAGAGCAGAGCCAAGCGAAGGTAAACATGTATCTGTAATGCTGAATGTATTTTCATTGCTGGAGAAAAAATCTACTTGAGCCACAGTTTGGAAATTTCAAGAACTTCCAGACTTTCCTCTCAATATATTTGTATTTGTTTCTATGCAGCCATTGTGTTAGCTGTACTGTCATGATTGCCACACTATTATGGATTATAAGGGTTTACAAATGTACTTACTGAATATTCAGAACATGTCCTATACGTCTAGAATTATCATCTGTAAGATATGCTAACAAAGCTTGTTGAACTCCTCAGATTGCTGAGCTTGAGAAGAAGTTGAAGTCTCTAGGCCAGGAGCTGGAGTGTCAGCGTCACAATGCCGAGTCTGCTCGCCAGTCGCACGAGCAGCGGCTCAAAGAAAGGGAACGGGAGCTCAACGCTGAGGTGGGTTTTCCGATAGGAATTATGCAGGATCGGGGGCTCTGGAAAACTGAATTCTATGTATTTATGGAAGAATCGATCGCTGAGGGAAGGCTGTATGCTGGATATTAAGCTAAAATCTGAATTCAACAAGGGGGCACTGGGCAGAAACAAGGGGGTGCAGCGCCCATCTTTCTTGATTCAGATGAACCCCTGTTCTATTAACAGTCTGGAGGATTGAAGACAAAACTTTTAATATATTCACATTTCAATGCTATTTTCCAGATAGCACAGCAGGCTCAGATGCTTGCCTCTATGGACAAACAGCATCAGGAGACCAGGAACAAACTGCAGCAGGAGATCCAACAGGCCCAGAATGAAAGGAACAAGGTGCAGGCAGAGGCTGAGGGCACAGACAGGGAGAAGGGCAAACTGGAGAAACAACTTCTGGAGCTGCAGCAGAAACTACAGGTTTGTCTTCTGTGGAGTTGATCACAATAATGTTTTTAGTCAGTATCTAACAGAAAACTGGGTCTTGTATACTATTCTTGCTCACGGCACATCCAAAGAGCATCTTGGATGTACAAACCATTTGTTCTTCTCAAAGAAGATATATCCAGTGCCTGGAAAGGGACATGCATACAGTTTTTTTGTTCCATGTAGCAAGGTTTGGGCAGCTCCTTTCACAACCTAAGCTGTGTAAAAGTCCATTAGATTCCACCACATAATTACAACATAGTGCAATTCTGTTATCTCAACTTTTAAAATCTTGTTTCTGTTGAATTTTTTACAGTGTGCTGAGCAGAACATGAAGTCCAAGGAGGCTTCTGTGACAGAGACAAAGAAACAGCTTCAGGAGCTGACCAGGGAGCGAGACTCACTCGCCAACAAGGCAGACGAGAGTGCAAAGCAGGAGAAACACCTCCAGGAACTCAAGCAGAAACTACTGGTTAGTCTGCTGTCTTTTTTTTAAAAACAACAACAGACCTAATATGTAAAGTTTGTACAACAGTTAGTGTCAATTTGTTCTTTTATATCGAATACATAAATACACATTGAAAAATTGTCCTTTCAAAATGAAATGCATGTGATAACTTGAGTTTGCAAACTAGTAGGCCCACAAATGTTGTGAAATTTTACATTTGGGCCAGTCTTAAAGTTAAAGAAAATGACAAACCTGTTGTGGCACTCTCCAAAGAGAAATGTCTTGTTTGCCTGCTTGTATACTTGGAAAGTTCATAGAAAGTGAGAGCCAAAGGGATGTTTCATCATTGAATGTGTTCAAACTTCTCAGAACACAGAGAACAAGGCCACTCACCAGGAGAACCTGACTGCCGAGGCTAGGAAACAGCTCCAGACCCTGACCACAGAGCGAGACAAACTCAGCTCCCAGCTGGAGAAGAAGGACTGTGACCTGGCCAACCTGCAGGAGCAGCTCAAGAAGAGTAAGGAGAGCACTGCGGAGTTGTCAGCCCTGCAGAGGGAACACCAGCAGCTCAAGACAGACCACAAGAACCTACAGGTGGGTAGTAACATCTCACACTAACGGCACCCAACATTATAGTAGTAGTTGTACACTTGTCCTAAGTGATCCTTTTTTCTTTGATAT
The DNA here is from genome assembly GCF_035083965.1 of Branchiostoma lanceolatum. Classification (NCBI taxonomy): domain Eukaryota; kingdom Metazoa; phylum Chordata; class Leptocardii; order Amphioxiformes; family Branchiostomatidae; genus Branchiostoma; species Branchiostoma lanceolatum. The sequence continues at coordinate 20,442,042 of NC_089725.1, read as the reverse complement.
ACATGGTAGCTGCCAGTAGTCTACAGGATAATCTAGAAGTCAGTTACTGGGTTTTAAAGGAAGACCTGTCAATAGATCATCAGTTTGAATAAGGAAAATGCATGCAGATTCAGAATTACAAAGCAGTGGTCCTCTAAAACGTTTTTTCTCCCTTTCTCTCCCAGAATACCAGGAACGATTTGCAGGATGAGACCCGTCAGCTGAAGGACCAGGTGAGGGAACAGCAGCAGGAGACTGAACAGAAAACCTCACAGCTGGAGAAGGACAAGAAGGAGCTGCAGAACAGCATTGCGATGCTGGAGGCACGTGGCAGGGAGGCCGAGGCCAGGGCACTGGAGGTAGGACAATGTAGACTTGACTGGAGTATAGGTTTCTATTCTTTATCATTACATTAGGCTTAAGTCTGGGGATGAACCCCTGTCTTGTTGGGGGAGTAATGAGAGAGATATCATTGTTAGGACAATATATATATATTTTTTTTCATTCCAGGCACGGAAAACACAAGAGCAAGAGCTGGCCAAGAAGGCTGAGGAGATGTCTGGCCTGCAGAAAAGCTTGGAGGATAGGCTACAGGACCTGCAGAAGGCAGAGGAGAGACTAACTGATATGGACAACAAACTCAAGCAGGCTCAGGTATGATTTGCTTCTTCCAACTCTGCTCACCAGCGTGGACCCGCTGGATAGAGCCACTTGGAAGCGTGGTGTGAAGACTAGCCAACTGCTGCTTACCCCTGTGTCAGGGAACCCCGCAGAAGTATAATCAAATACTGGATACTACTACTGTGAAAATCTTGTGGCCATGTTAGATTTAGGGCCTAGGTTTGTTTTTCACCTGAGATTGTTTTCAAACACTATTTTTTTTACTTAACTGAAATTTTGACTTATGGTAACCTTTCTGCCCCTGTTCTTGTCCTCAGGATGAGACCAGCCAGCTGCAGTCTGAGATGGACACTGTCCGTCAGGAGAAGGGTGTTGTCGAAGCCAGGGTAGCAGAGCTGGAGGAGGAGGTGAAGAAAGCCTACAACTCTGTGGAGCTGCAGACTGCACAGCTCAGGGCCACAACTGACGGACTGAAGAAGGAAAACACTACATTACAGGTAATGCATGTTTCTACAAAAGCCTCTATCAACATAGTGTTGCAGCTGTACATACAATACATAGAACTCATTGAGTTAGTTGCTGTTATTGAGATTTATCAAAGTTACCTGCAGCCATTGTGTATAAGATTGAAATATGATTGTGTCCTTTTTGCTGTCCACCAGGCTGACTACAAGAAGGCCTGTGAGCTGGCTGACAACAAGGCTAAGGAGGCCAGTGACCTGCTGGACACACTACAGAAGTCTGAGGAGGAGACGTCGAAGTACCGCCACCGGTCAGAGTCAGCAGAGACTGACCTCAAGACTGGGCAGGAGAAACTCGAGTAAGAATAGCAGCACTATTCTTCAGAAAATTATGTTATCTGTATCAATTTAGTTTTGAAGAACTGTTATAAGCTAAAGTGTGAAATTTGTTTGTTTTCTTTTTTGTTTGTTTAGGGAGTTCCAGAAGGAAATGAACACTCTCAAGCAGACTTTGCAGGACAAAGAAGAGGCTCTTACAAGTATCACAACAGAGCTTAAGGAGACCCAGGCTAACCTGGAGGCCAAACTTGGGCACAGCAAGCAGCTTCTGACAGAACGAGATGCACAGCTCCAGAAGGTGAAAGAGGAGCTCAGCAGCTCCACCCAGCAGGTTGCATCAGTGATGCAGCAGTTGGAGGAGAAGCAGGACAGCCTTGCACAGCTTTGGGGACAGCATGATGACCTTACGGCACAGCAAAGACAGCTGACTCTGCAGTATAGTGCTAAACAGGAGGAGCTACAGAAAGCTGAGATCAGACTGCAGGAAATGGAGGCTGAAGCCGACAAGGTCACAAAAGGTTTAGAGGAACAGGTGGCACAGCTGAATAAGGAGTTGTCAGAGCTGACTGTTAAACTAGACGGCCAACGTGAAGTCTTGGAAAATAAAGACCTTCAGATCCAAGCAGTCAAGGAAGAGCACAGCAGTATCAGCAAAGAGTTACAAGAAGTGTCCTCTCAGCTAGATCAGGAGAAGGCAAACAGCAAGCAGCTGCAGCAACAGCTGGACCAACTGGATGAGAAGCACCTGCAGGTTACCCAGCTGCACACGTCTGCACAGGCACAGCTGACAGAAATTGAGAAGAAGCTACAGGACAATGAAGCATCAGCTGACAGAATGACTAAAGAGCTACAAAACCAAGTCAATCAACTTGAAAATGAGACAGCCAAGCTGAGGGGTCAATTGGAAAGTCAGGAGGAGGCAGTGAAATCCAAGGACCTGCAGTTAGAGGCTGCAAGAGCTCAGCTGCAAGACACAGAGTCCACTGCAGCTAGGATGGCAGAGGAACTGCAGCAAAAGGTTACCGAGCTGCAGCAAGAGGCCAGTAGCTTGTCACAGGAGTGTGAGACCCAGAAGGCAGCCGTTGAGGCCAAGGAGCATCAGCTGGTATCCTTGAAGTCTGAGCTGCAGGATGCTCTAGATGAGAAACAGATGCTACAGGGGAAGATGGAGGTCCTGCAGATGGATGTGGACGACCAGAGAGAGCAGCAGGAGGAACTGCAGACACAGATGGAGAAGGCTCAGGATGCCATGGCAACTGCCCAGGGCCATGTGGTGGAGAAGGATGCCAACATTACACAGTTGCAGGCAGAACTGGAGACTGCCCAGAAGGAGGTTGACACCTTAAAGCAGGATCTTCGAGATAAGGATGAGAAACTGAGAGCTACAGAGGAACAGCTGGAATGTGCCACCCTCTCCATGGAGAATAGCAAGTCTGAAATGCAAGCCAGGCAAGAGGAGTTGGAAGTTTTGAAAACAGAACTACACACAGCACAGAAGAATGTTGACTCCCTGCAACAGGAAGTTGAATGCAAAGAAGAGAAACTGAGAGCTGCAAACGATCAGTTAGAGCAGGCAAACGTGGCTATGCAGAACAACAAGTCCCAACTCCACTCCAAGGAAGAGGAGCTGGAAACCCTTAAAGCTGAAGCCCAGAAGACGGCAGATGAGCTGGCATCTTCTAAACTGGAACTGCAGTCAGGTGGAGAACTGGTGGAATCTCTGACCTCCCAACTAAACCAACAAGGTGAGGCTTTACAGCAGCTGAGAGCTGATTTGGAGGCGGCTTCAGACAAGCTTTCAGAAAGTCAACAGCTAAGTGAAAATCTGCAGAGCAGGCTGTCAGAGCTAGGGAAGGAAGCAGAAGGAAAAGATGTGACAATAGCAGAGCTACATGATCAAACAGAGTCTCTCCAGACCTTGACCCAGAGTCTGAGAGACGAGCTGCTGCAGAAACAGGAGGAGCAGAGTCGGGAGTTGGGCAGTCTTCACTCACAGCTACAGCTCACACAGATGGACATGGAGGACAAGGAGGCCATGGTCAAATCTCTGGAAACACAGGTAGAACAGCTACAGCTTCTGGTAGATGACAAGACAGGAGAGTGCAACAGACTTGCTGATGATCTGAGCAAGCTGGAGGCCTCAGCAGAGGAGAGAGAAAATAAGCTGCAGTCCCTTGAGGGACAGATGGCTGCCCTTCTCCATAGCACCAAAGAAACAGAGACCAAGTCAGCTGGGAAGATTGAGGATCTTAAAGCATCACTCACTAAAGTTGAAGAGGAGAGAGACTCACTCCAAGCTGAACTCAATAAAGCACAGTTTGACCTTGACAACCAGCAAAGTGACCTTGATGGCATGACACAGCAGTTTGAACAGCAAGCAACAGCGAAGGCTCAGTTGGAACAGCATTGTCAGGAACTATCCTCTCGATGTGACACACTACAGCAGGAGCTTGGGACAGTAAAGGCTGAAAATGCAAGTGTCCTAGAACAGAAAAGTCAGCTGGAGATCAATGTGTCAGAGTTAAGCAAGAAGCTGGATTTGACTCAAACAGAAACGGATGAGACTGTGGGCAAGTTGAACGACACCGTTACTACCATCCAGGCTGAAAAACTACAGCTACAAGAACAGCTCGAAGAGACAAACATTAAGCTAGAAAAAACTGAAGCCGATGTGAAGGACATAAGCAGTATGCTGTCACAACTGTCCAAGGCCCTGGAAGACAATCAAAGAAACTCTGACTCCACAATCACAACCTTGAAGAGTGAGAAGGAGGGTTTACTGAGTGAGCTGAAGGCCACAAAAGAAGCCCTAGAGCAGAAGTCTGCACAACTGGCACAGATGGAGGAAAGTCAAGACAAAGTAAGGAAGGATTCTGAGTTTGAGCGGGAAAACCTGAGCAAACAGCTTCAGGAAACACAGGCACAGCTTCAGATCCTGCAGGATGATATAGATGACACTACCAAGAGCTTGGAGGAAGCTCAGAGAGAGCTGTCCCAACTGCAGGGTGAGCTGGAGACAACTGGAAACACAAACTTGTCCCTGACATCACAGGTGCAGGCACAGGAGGCAGAGATGGAGGGAATGAAGAAGGCAATGATGGAGAAAGACAACCTGATCTGTGACTTGGAAGAGGCCACAAAAAGCCAAGGAAAGCAGATTGAAGATCTAAAGGCGGAGTTGGAGGGAGTAGAAGAGGAAATGTCATCCAGCCAGAAAGGTCTTCATCAGTCAGTTCAAGAGAAGAACAGAGAGCTTAGTAGGATGCAGGAAGAACGAGATGGTCTCCAATCAGAGCTTGGAAAGAAAGTCATGGAGGTAGCTATGCTTGAAGAGGACATCCAGGCACGGGATACAGAGTTGACAGAAACACGAGAGAAGCACTCTGCAGCAAAGCAAGAACTACAGGCTGACATTGAAAGTGTCAAGCAAACCCTGGCCACAGTTACACAGAACCTTACAGAGAAGAGGCAGCTTTGTGATACCCTGAAGGCTGAAGTAGCCAGGCTAGAGAGTGAAAAGCAGGAGACTGAAAAACTCCTGGAAAGTTCTGTGGCCCAGCAAAGAGCTGTGCAGGAGCAGGACAGGTCAGCTATTGCAGACATTAGGGAGGAGATGGCACAGAAGGAAAAGCAACTTGCAGACAAAAATGATCTAATGGCTGAGCTGCAAGCTGAAATTGACAGGCTTCAGACAACAGCTGCAGAAGCAGCAAGATTAGCAGCTGCAACAGAAGATGACTTGAAAAAGCAGATGCAAGAAGTGGAAGCTACGTTGAATGACACAGAAACCCTCCTGGCTGAGAAGACAGCCAGTGCAGAGCAGAGTGCCCTGGAAGTGCAGCAGCTCCAACTCAGCAGCGCCTCCTTGCAGTCTGAGACGGAAGTGAAGCTGAAGAACACCCAGGACAAATTGGAACAGTTGCAGTCCAGTCACCAGACAGAGATGGAGCTGCTGCAGTCCAGGTTTGAGAAGATTGAGGAGGAGCATCAGCATGCCCTACAGGTGGAGCAGGAGACAACAGCCAGCCTGAGGGATGCCCTACATGTGGCTCAGGAACAACTCGGGACACAGGTATGCTCAAAAATGTTTGTTGTATTACACATGTAGCTTTACCAAAAAGGAAACCACATGCAAAAAAGTTATGAGTTTAAGCATTTTTTCATTAACCCTAACAGCTGGGAAACCAATGGTTGTCATTCATCTCAATCAAATGCAGGTTACTCATGAATATAATGGCCAAACTAAGTACTGTATAAAACTCACCCAAAAAAAGAATACCAAATAGTTGATATAAAGTACAAGTGTTTTGTGTCTTGTACCTCAGACCAGCTCATCAGACAAGACTATGTTGGAGCAGACCCAGCGACTGTCAGAGTTGGAGTCTGAACTGCAGCAGTCACGAAATCAGTGCACACACCAGGAAGAAGAGGTGAAAAGGTTACAGCACCAGGTATGTTGAAGTGGAGTAAATCATTTTAACTTTTAAGGACAAATAATAGTAGGGTGTGATAATTGGTGAATGGAATAATTATGATGATATGGTTTCAACAGTTTAAGTTGTTTCTGATTAGGATGTCGGCATTTAACGCTCAATAACCTTTTCCTTCCAAGCTTCAGTGTAGTTGGACATATCTTATTCAATAGAATTCAGTTGACTGTAGGAATTTTCTACTTTTTCACCACTAGAATGAGGACATCAATGTTGGAGACTTACTCTGGGTTTTAATGAGTGTGATTTCTGTCCCCCCCCCCCCCCCCCCTCACACACATGCACAGATGGAAGACCTGCAGAAGAAGCTGGCCCACGCTGCGGAACACATCACCTCCCTGCAGGAGGAGCTGCGGCAGCAGGCTGACGCCATGGCAACGGCAGAGAAGGAGATGGTCCACGTGCGGCATGAACACGAGGCCAAGGTCAGGGAAGAAGAATCAGAAGTGAAAAGCCTAACTGCCAAGCTGGCTGCCGTGAACAGCAAACTTGAGGAACTCCAGCAAGAAAGAGAAGAGTTGAAGACACAGGCTGTAGAACTGGAGACCAGAACCCAGCAGGCCCTGACTGAGAATGAGGCACTTAAGGAGGAAAGAGAGACCCTTCTTCAGGACATGGAGTCGGTGCGAGGTTCACGAGAGACCCTCTCTCAGAAGCTGCTCTGCACTCAGGAGGAGCTGACACAGACCCTGAGCTCACAGTCTCAAACAAAGATACAGACTGACACAGATGTTTCCTCTCTTCAAGAACAAAAGGAAGCTCTTGAAAAGGAATTGGAAAAGTTTGATGAGGAAAACAAAATGATGTCTGAGGAGCTGTCCAATTTGAAAGACAGCCTGAGAGAGGCAGTTGCTGAGAACTCATCTCTATACCGCCAACTCAACACAGCCTCCAGTGAGGTGGATGCACTACAGGAGGAGGAGAAGGCAGCCTTGCAGCAGTATGAGGAACTGCAGGGACACAACTCGCTGTTAAAGGAGCAAGTCAACTCCCTCGAGAGCGAGAAAGAAAGCCTCAGCACGACAATTGCCGAAACCACAGCTCAGATCAGACCACTGAAGGAGGAGAAAGAGAGACTGTCAGAGAAAATTGATGAACTGACCACAAAAATTAACGACTTAGAGGAGAACCGGAGTGACTTGGAATGCAAGCTGGTGTCAGCCACAAGTGAAAGCACACAGCTCAAAGCAGAGAAGGAGCACTTGAACAAACAAATTGAAGAGCTGGAAGTTCAACTGGCAAATCTAACAGAAGAGAAGGAATTAGTTCTACAAGAGAGGCTTCAAAGCAGTGATTCTTTCGGTGAATTGAAGGACCAGTGCAGTCAGCTCCAGGTTGAGAATGAAACAGTCCGAGTCGAGCTGCAGTCCGCCACCGCTGAGCTGAGAGAGGTGACTGAGATCCTGAATGGAGTGAGGGAGGAGAAGAGAGAGCTGACAGACAGACTGGAGAGTCTACAGGAGGAGCACCAGCTGATCAGCCAGGAGCTGACATCCACCATGGGACAGTTACAGGAGGCTCAGCAGACAGCCGAGAGCTACAAGGTATTGGCCTCAAGCAATCTGTTTAACAATGAAATTGAATATAGACTTGTCACATGATTTTTATGTTTATAAAGAGCCATACTGTGATGTGTTTCTAACTGTTTTGTCTTGCAATGACTTTTGATAGACAGTACACGTACATGAAGTATATTGAATTGTTCCAACTTGGTTATTTTTGTACATGTGTTAATTTTTCAATCTTTTATCACCAGCTTGACCTGGAGGCCAGCCAGTCTGAGAAGGCAACTTTGCAGCAACAACTGCAGCAGTTGGAGGAAGACAAAACCAGTTTGATGCAGACTACCGATGAGTTCAGCACACTGAAGAACCAGTACAGTCAACTCCAGACAGAGAATGAAACTGTCAGTGCCCAACTAGAGGCAGTCACTATGGACTTTGGGGAAGCAACAGAACAGCTGCATGGAGTGAGGGAAGAGAAGAAACAACTGATGGATAAACTGGAGAGAGTCGAGCAGGAACACCAGCTGATCAGCCAGGAGCTAACATCAACCATGGGGCAGTTACAGGAGGTGCAGCAGACTGCAGAAAGCTACAAGGTGATATTTTTGGCTGTATATCATGTCCACTTTGTGTCATGTCCACTGCATATCATATCAACTGTGCATCATGTCCACTGTGTAACATGTCCACAGTGAAACTGAAAGTTTTCCTGTACACATACATGTAGATGCAATTTATTTAGATATATGGATGGGGTATCAGCCTATACTCACATGTGAACCTGTATCTCCCTGTTAGCTTGACCTGGAGGCCAACCAGACTGAAAAAGTCAGCCTACAGAAGCAGGTAGACCGGTTGGAGGAGGACAGGACCAGTTTGATCCATACTACTGATGACCTCAGCACCCTGAAGGACCAGTGCAGTCAGCTGCAGGTGGAGAATGAAACTGTCAGAGTCGAGCTGCAGTCCGCCACCGCTGAGCTGGGGGAGGTGACTGAGATCCTGAATGGAGTGAGGGAGGAGAAGAGAGAGCTGACGGACAGACTGGAGAGTCTACAGGAGGAGCACCAGCTGATCAGCCAGGAGCTGACATCGACCATGGGACAGTTACAGGAGGCTCAGCAGACAGCTGAGAGCTACAAGGTACACCATGTGGACATTCTTGCTAGCTGCTTCAATATTGTTTAGACTTGTAGGATTATTTTCACCTTCCAGATATGACTAACAATGTAGTGTTGGTAGTTGTTATGATGTACACATTTTGCTAATACATGCTGTTCTAGTATGTACCAAAACTGTGTCCTCTCCTCAGCTTGACTTAGAGGCCAGCCAGTCTGAGAAGGGCGGTCTTCAGGAGAAGATAGACCAGTTAGAGGAGGATAGAACCAGTCTGAACCAAACTGTTGACCAAACGAAGGCTGATCTGGCTCTTAAGGTGTGTTTCATTTCTTCCTGGTCATAAATCTTTCTTATTGTCCTTCTCACATAGCAACTGTCCAAGAAATACATGTCAGCTGAAGTCCTGTTATTATCTAGTTTATGTGACTTCACGCTTTCAATTGTCATTTCTTTAGATGGCAATTTCAGCAAGTAGAGCTTTGGAATAAAAGATATGTAAGTAAATTGCTTCCTTTTGTGGTAGGTCCAATGATAACTTGTACATTATTCATACATGCTAACTAAGAGTAACAACTCAGCATACAGTAAATGAACACATGAACAATTATGGTAATCTCTGCAATTCCTTTTATTTTCAGGATAAGGAAATCCAAAGTCTCCAGTCTGAATATGAGACATTAAAGGATCAGCTTCAGGCTAAAGAAGAGGAATCCTCAGCCCAGTCAGCTATGGAGCTGCAGAAACTGGAGACTGTCTGTGCCAACCTGCGCGGCCAGCTGGCAGAGGAGCGCACGGAGAGCGAGCAGCGGAGGTCCAGTCTGCAGACTCTGCAGGCAGACATGGAGCAGAAGGTTCAGGAGGGGGAGGAGGCAGTCAGGACGCTGCAGGAGACGGCAGACAAGCTGCAGAAGGACAAGGAGGCATTGCAGGTAAGGACATGGGGCTTTTTGGATTAAACTGCTGTACATGTGTAGTTTATGCTCTTATGAATGCTATACAGCAAGATACAGTTAACGAAACTACCCAAAACTAAGATTGTTATGATAGTGAATACGTCCCCCTCTGTGCTTTATCAGCCTTTACCACCTGACATTCAGCAATAAATCTATGTGTTATCGTGTCCACAGGGTAAGCTGAAGCTGACGTTGAGAAATGCTCGTCAGTTGGAGAAGGACCTGTCGTCGCTGCAGTGCCATGTCACAGAGCTAGAGGCAGCCAATGAAAACTTGACTAAAGAGGTAGCTATTCCTGGTTATTTGCTGATGTTTTTTTGTTGTTGTAAGACCTTTTATAATGATTTACCTTTTGTAATGATTTACCTTATCTAGTGTTTGAGCTTTTCTGTCCATAAATTCTACAATTAATGTTGATCTGAAGGATGTAATGTAAGAAATCAAGCTGAGAATGATAACATGTAAACAAAGAGTATGTGTACTACAAATGTTAATGCCAAGCAAAAATATCTGAAAGAGAAAATCAGTAACTGTTGTAATTCCTATTTCAACATCAAAGAATTCTAACATGATTGGTTGCATTTGAAAGAATTTTCACATTCTTGATTTCCATCACTGTATTACCTACAGACCAAGGGAAAGAAGACAAATAAAACAGATGACCCTAAGAAGACAAAAGAGTTGGAGGAATCTTTGAAGAAGACCAAAGAAGACTTGGAGGAGAAGACTAAGGAGGCAGATGAGAACCTTGAGAAATACTTCAGCCTGATCCAACGCTTCAAGAAGACAGAGGCTGCCAACGAGACTCTCAAATCCCGTCTTGTGCTGGTCGGTAACCAACTGAAGGCCTTGAAAGCAAAGGGGGGAAACACTAAAGCTGATAATGCTGCAACCATTGTTGGAACCACCCAGGCAAAAGTAAACACTACCAACAGCAGCAGCAGCACATGTACTCTAGATAACAAAGAGATAATGCCAACTGGTAAAGACTCTGGTTCAGCAGTGGCAAAGACGACTACTACAGCTTCCACCCCACCACCCTCCAATGACTCTAAGAAAACAGATGAATCCAAGAAATCAGACAGACGAAAGTCATTATCCATGAAACGACGTCGCAGTACCAGACTGCATCCAGAAGAAGAAGGCAATGAGGACAACACAGTGTCTAAAGCAGAGGAAGCCTGCAGCAGATTGAAGTCTGACACAGGAAAGCGCCTGGCAACACCGACCAAGCTGGAGTCCACTGCCAAACGTTCCAAAAGTCATGTTGAAGAGGAAGATTTTGAACTTGAAGGATTGCCAGAAGTTGTCAGCAAAGGTATGTAAACATTTTTGTAGTTGATACTGTGAACCTTGCAAGTCTCATCAGGAACATCAGATTTGTTCAAAGAGAAAGTCTTTTCCTGCCATTTCATGCAATCCATTTATTATATCATATTGATACTTTGTGTTCATGCACAGGATTCGGTGATATTCCATCAGGCCAGAAGAGTCCGTACATTGTGCGGCGGATGGACCTAACACAGACCTCCAGCTCCAACCGTACTCAGCTGCCCACACGCAGCAAAAGCAGGGACATGCTAAAGAGTCTCAGCACTGACACAGGTACGGGGATACACTTTCTTAGATCTACATGACTATAGTATTTGTGTGAAAGACATTTCAACCCATTTCAATACTTCAGATTTCCTGCATGTCTTGCATTGCTTCACCCATGTGGGATGGACAGCTTTATGTGTGTCAGTTACAGCAAAGCTGTCTTTCCTCATTCCCATTGCTGTAGTTTGTTTGTTTTAATGTCAGTCTGTCAGTGCTTATGTTTTTTCCTGTGTTCACAGAGAGTAGACAGGAGATGTCCACAAGCTCCAGCACATCTAGTGCTGGTGGTGATGCTGCTGCTCTTGGAGTCAGCAGTCTGAGGAGAACCCGTAGCAGGGACCTGCTTGGTCAGCCTATCACTGATGTCACCAGCACAGGTGCACGCAGAGTCACCCGCAGTCAGGCCTCTCAGGAAAAGGTTCATGGGGTAGGTACCTTATTCTGCTGCATGTTACAAATGTACTCTGTTTGGAGGTAATCTACTGGAGTGCAAATTAGATATATCGAAGATATGTGGGGATCCAGGTCGATGCATAACAACGCACATTAAAGGGGAACTTGGTAAATGGAAGAGCTGAACAAGAAGCATCAAGGAAAAATTGAAGTGAAATCATAATGAATTGGTTTTATAGCAATAGAAAATCAATTAGCTAAAGTCACCCCACCTGACCTTACATGCAGTTTTGTGTATACGATGAAGATTTAGTAATGATATACCAGTACATTGTATTTGATGATACAGATTTCCATAACCTCCTGTGCCACATTTTTTTCTGCAGGATGGCAGTGGAGATGCTGCCCTGGCTCAGATTACCAACAGTCCCAAGAAGATGGTGGACGGGGCTGCCAAGAGACAGCTGCGTGGGCAGCGGTCACTGAGCAGGCCCAAGACACCCGAGCAGAGGGCACAGCGACAGGAGCGAATCCGTCAAGCACAGAACCAGGAGAACTGTAAAGTGCAGTAGATCTAGGTTCAATCCTACTAGTGATAGGTGTATCGTCCATACATATAGAAAAAGATGTTTAATCTGTTTTTGTAAGTTTTTGTAGTAGAGTAGTATGAGAGTAGTAAAGGAGCAGTACTGATAACTGACCTTATTGAAGTTGTGCTCTTTGTCCCTGTCCCTTTACTGTTGTTTGTTTGTGTTTAAGTTAAGTGTTAATCATGTTGCTTATATGAACAGGACCACTTCAATGTTGCATTGCATACCTTTTTTCAAACAGTACATTTGTACTAGTAATGTTTTCAAGTCTATTAAGTCATGTTCAACAGTTTTATGAAAGAAAGTAATAATGCTTTCTTCTATTAAGTCCTCACAAAAGAAGCAAATATATTTAACAATGGGATGCTAGTTTATGTTTCATGTAACATTGATTACAAAATGGTTTTCTGAGTGTTTGTATGGTACCAGTAATCTTTTCAAGTCAATGTAGTCATGTTCATCAGTTTTATGAAAGAAAGAAGAATGCTTTATTCTCAGAGTCCTCACATTAGAAGCACATTTCTACAATGATACTATTGTATTTTTCATATGATATTGATTATGAAATGATTCTATGAGCGGTTGTATTAAAGGATGTGTTACTGCTTGATCAGTTTTTTTTGCAAGATATTATCTAATATGGCAGCTCTATGTATTCTTATTTGTTTTCTGATAGATCTATACCAAAATCATGGCAACTAAATAGTGTGTGTATTATTGTTGTGTGTAGTTTGATTTACAGGAAGACGAGTCAAGTTTCAGCTTCTGGTACTATGACACTCACTGTCACCTGTCTTTTCTCTTCCTAAACCTGTGTACATTTTCCTCTTTTGATAAGTCATGTATCTTTGATAATCAACCTCCCAATAATTAAACTGTGCCAATGTAACATAGACCCACTCCAGGCATTATGTTCCATTGAATAAATTTGAATATGAGTGTTTTTATCAAAGTCTGGTGTGTGTGTGTTTTAATCCTCATTGGTTTATTCTATGAACCTTGCTAATGGGAGAAAGGCATTATTTGAGCCTTTAAAAGTTAGTGATGTTGATGTTGAAAAAAATCCTAGCAGTTATTTGTAGAAATATAGGAAATGTTCACTTCCACCCCTGCTTTTGAAAGAAATATTGGAATATTCCCAGGCAGAAATAAAGAAAACATTGTCCTCTGAGCCTTTTGAATAATGATTATGAAAATATAATGCCAGCTTAGTAGGTCAAACGTCAAGGTTTTCACCTGAGGTGTTTATTATTTTGCATGAATGAGATATTCATGTCCAGTTTTTTCTTTGAGCTCTCACATTTTCTGTTTTTAATCTCTAGAACCGAAATATATATATTTCTTATTTTAAAGCATAGAAACACGAACGATGGCTATGTCAATATTTGGCTATGTGCTTTAGGCCACGCCCACCTACATGTGTAATCGGACCGGGGAAGGATGATGTCATCCTCCGCAATGCATATTGGGAGCGAAGACGGCCATTTTCCGGTGTCGATGGCGGACTGCAGACGAAGACAACGAAAACCGCACCTTTTTTCGCACAAATTATGAACTCTATAAGCCAGAGATACCAGTAGATAGATTTATCGGGCGCCAGAGAAACTAATAGGTGAGTAGAACGTCTGAAAGCTTACCAGAAATGCGCAAAATTGCAATTTGCCTCGGCCGAAATGTGATGTACTGTCAAAAGTACTTGTGCGATTTCGTCTACGTGTGATGCTGGCTGATCTCAAGTCCGTCCAGGTCGCTATCAAACGGCCACATCTTCTCTCAGATAAGCCATCTACTTCTTGGTAGCTTATATATCCTTGCTTATATTTAACTTTCAGTGCTGAGAGGAGTCATGATATTCTTGGGGAGAAATTTTGTTGATCGTTGTGTTTGGGGACGTGGGGAAAAATATACCTGTCTCGAAAGAGGAAATTATACGCCTGCCTTTTGACAGGAATCGGTTAGTCATGTAATAATTTTGTGTATCTCGTTTACTTCCTCCACTTTTCCTAACTTATCTGCAACAGTGTCGTTTGTACAAACAACAGTAGGTTTCCGTAGGAATTACCTGAGATGTAGGTGGTCGCATTTGAACTAGATGTTGTTTACACCTACGGGATGATCATGTGACCGTCTGATTCGCAAAATTTTGGACAACGTAGATTTGCGCAGGGCGTGGAAAATTTACAAATATCACAATTTTTTATCACAGTTTTTCATATGCGTGTATCCGAGCATGGGTATAATTTTCAAAAGCACACAACATTTTTATCCCTTTGTCTACCAATGGCAACAGCATGTTACTTACTGTTATTGAAATGACATCATTCATTGTGCAGTTTCTTGAGACCATCTGTCTTCATTATGCTCAGCTCCTGGTTTTCCATACCTAGCCTGTATAAATTTTGCCAGGTATTTTTACCTGTAGGTGAGTTTATCATTTTGTAAGTTAAGGAGGTTGGGATGTCAGGGCAGACTCTGTGGTACATTATGTAATCTATTGATGACAGAAAATGTGTACACCTGCTGTGTGCAGATAAAAGTATGATGTATGAATGAAGAGCATGTGTGTACCAATAACCATGCCACCGTTAGAAATAAAGGATGTTGTCTTATAATGCATGGAGTGATGGACAACACATGGTGGATGTAAAGGTCTATGTATAGGTATAGTCTGGGAAACCAAATCAGCAAAGAGGGGGCGTGAACTCACTGGGGTTTGACAGTTGAAGGTCCAAAGTTCATCGTGTTTACTCTTTGTGTTGTGTAAATCATTAGGATAAAGATGTTTGGATTCTATGTGACGCTCATCAACTATTGCCATTCTCATAGATTTTGCACATGTGACCAGTATCAGAACATCACTACATGGCATATTTTTTTCAGTTGAATTTTTGAATAGAATTGCTTTGGTCAAAACAGAGAGATAATGGCATGCAGCAAGTTGTGTAAATATCAGAGAGATCTTGTTAGTGTAGAGTGACTTGATGTGACCACCTGTTTACATTCTGCAGCTCACATTCTTCCCTCATAGATGTTACTTTCCTTTCTCAAACCAATTACTGTTTGATATATCAATCGTACTGACAATATGATATTACTTCCAGATATTTTGCTGTAAAAACACTGACAATATCATGGAGGTGCATGAAAGCCATAGGCTCAGTGGTAGTGTATCTGAAAAGTTATAAATGTGTTCACACCATACCATATTGTACATAGCGTAATTTATTTCTTATAATCCCAATTTTATTCAGTGGTTGAAATATGATGATAAAGAAACACTAAAATGGCATAATTGTTCACAAAAGAAGAACAGTGAATAAGTTTAATGTATCAGTGAATTTTACAAGACAGTGAAGACTCCCATGCATGTGCATGGAAGGAGTCACTAAGCCCATAAGGCGACAGGTTGTTCCATGTGATGCTGTTCAATGATAGGATCTGCCAGTGTTTGTTAAGTGGTGTCTAGGGAAATGGTTCTGTTCACAACAAATTAGTTGCATTCTTGCATGAAGTGGAGCTAGACTGGCTTCTGATACTGACCAAAGCAGACACAAGATAGGAGATGCTGTGTAGCATTAGGACAGCACTGATGTAAAATGTAAACCTGACTGCTATAGACTGAAGTAAAGTGACTGAAGTCTTTTAGTATGCTTTTTTTTTTCATTCAGGAGCTTGCTGTCATGTGGCATTGTGAATCACCTAGATATTTTACAGGTGTGTACTGAAACATGGAGGTGTCTTGAAAACATGAATGGTCACATGTGAGTCATGTGCACCCAAGTGAACAATTTGTATGAAGTTCAATTTGACATTTGTGTTTTGAGGAGTCACATGTGACATTTGTGAACCCTGAACAGACAATGCTACAACAAGGTTGCATGTGACTGAACTATTCAAGGTCCAATAGGTAATGGAGCTGCCTCCCTATGTATTCTCTTGACGTGAAGCGCAACATACTAAATTGTTCAGGTACATTTTGTAGGGAAGTTTGGATGCCACATGGCAGATGTGTTAACAGGATTGTTGATATCCAATTAATACAACGATTCTTATTGGACTATCTTTGTGCAATTCAAGTGAAGTGAGTTTTATGTAGCTTGCTCTACACATAACTACATGTATGTGTTACCATGTTGTAAATGAAATGTGCAGAACCTTTTGCATGCAGGTGTGTGCATTTATACTTTGGCCTATAACAAGTGCATGGCCTATGAGCTGACAATTATGCTGTTTCAGAAAGAATGGATTGCTACTACTTGATGTAAGGTGTGCACCATGCTTGTTATTGCCCCAGAAAAAGAGTCATGCCATGTTTACCACACACATCTAGCAAGGTCATTCATACCTGTTTGTAGACACAAGTCACATATTGGGTTGTCCAGAAGCCTTTTGTTACAGTACAAAGTAAAGTAGCCCGTCTAATCCAATACCTATTCATCATTTTCTTCTGCTGAAGAAAGGTTATCAGTTATGTTCTTGGTTTTACTGGAAGGGAGATCAAAGACAGGCAATGTGATGTGAATCATGTGATGTATTGCAGCATGTAGTAATAGCCAGGGGACCAGCATTGTCAGATGTATATGTATATATATATATGTAAGCAGTGTTTCCACTAGAAATATTTTATTTAGTTTCAACTGTTTAATTTGTATACAACAAAGCTTACAACGGAGCGTTGTAATCTTATCAATGATGATTTGAGAAGAATTGATGAGCAGCTGGTGGAGTTTCTAGCACTCAAGTTACCAAATCCATTGATAGAAAAGCAGATAGTTATTCATAATTGATATACATAACTTGAGCAATGCCACCTGCTGGATGTATTGAGAACAGCAGTTAAATTCTAGAAAACATCAGTTGAATATGCCTTCATCTTAGAATGCTCAATAGATTAAGCTATGTCCTGACCATTACTGAAAAGAATTTTACTCTTCATACCAAATTTGTAACTTGCCCACATATCAGAAAGTGTTGCCATCCTTGATCCATTACAGTACACTGTCCCTTTGTTTTCTGGATGAGATTTGCAGCTGCCCAGCATGCCAAGTTACAAAACAATTGGACAGCAAGATTGCTTGTACATGTATCTTGAAAACACATGGAATTTTACATGTGGAAATGACCCCTTTTCAAATCAGGATTTTGTAATATTAAGTGGAACATGATTAGCCACAAATTGTCTTCTGATCGAAAATGATGAAAGTTGGGACGTTCAATATTCCAAATTTATCACTTGTCACGTGTCCATGGTGTATGTGATCTTGGTGACACTGGGTTTGATATCTGATCTCGGACAGGTCAGCTCCCTGGTGATGTCATTTTTGCACTATGTTAAAGGTGAAAGACCAGTTTTTGTATGAAATGAGCATGTAAATGTTATGTATGGTATGGTATGACATGTGTTAGTGATGACCAAAGTACATGCATGTCATGTTGATGGAACATCTGCAAACAGCAAGTACAGAATGAGTCACAGACGTCCAATTCCAGGAAGCTCATGAGGGCTTCAGCATACTAGTATTCTGGATATTGACCAGGAAATTTGATTAGACCCTTTTAATGAATAATGTGATATTAGTGCTGAAAGACTACTAAAATTTGATCATTAGAATCGGATTTAAAACAGAACATGACTACTACTGATAGATGCTCTTGTGTCTTAGTAGATTTCGGTTAACAAATATTGCAGCATTTGGAACATACAAAAATATTTGACTCAGAACAGATGCCTGTTCAAAAGGCCTCGTGGCTCATTCACAGTGGACACAGAATGGGTTGTGTAAATATTTTTCTCCCATGGTATTGGTGAGCCTAGACATGTGACCCTTTTACAAAAATGAAATTTTAAAGTGTTTTAAACCTTTTTTTGTGTAGGATAGGTTAGCCAGACAGGAAATTTGGTCAATTTTATGGGTTTTGTGCTGTATGTTGTGCATGGTGTGTGGCCTGGCAGGTTGAACTCCTGTAACATGAAGATAAATGCCACCATAACTGGCCTTATATGGGAGCACCTGGAGGTTAGTGCATGAATGTTAATGGTTACCTGAATACCTGCATCTGAATTATTGATAGCATGTTACTCCTGGCTTACTGTGAGTTGCTGTGAGTTCACCTGTCATCGTGATACTTAACATTCTGGGGAGAGGGGAATTTTTTTAACGTTTTACGTATACAGAACATGTTCAGAATCCTGTGTAGTCTTGTAGAACATGAAAAGAAATTCAGCTAGTCCAGTAGGTATATTTGCATACAATATACACCGTTCTAGCATGTTTGTAGTATCTGTAATATTTGATACTAATCATAGTTTTATAGAATACCCTTTGATGTTATATGATTAGGGTACAGTTCTTAGATGTGTTATTGAGTTGAAATGTCAGAAGATATCCTTTGATTTTGCAGTCCTATGACTGATATTCAAAAGTTGTCTGATGATGCCTTTCTCAATATTGTAATGTAACTGTCTTTGGGGGATTGATATCAATTTCACATGTTAAAACTCACAGATTGGTTGAATTATTTTAGGATGGCGTGGATGAAATCCTCCCTGGATGGGTCAGTGAAGTTGTGCCCTTGTCAGCAGGTGAATCATAAAACAGAGAGATGTTTTTTAAGTGGAATGGCAGAAGTGCGTGCACGGTAATGCCATGGTAATGAGCCTCCAACGTCAGACCTGTCACCGGGGATTTAAAGCACGGCATTTTAGAATATGCATCGCTCTATCCAGCGGGCAGGGATAGGATTTTGGGTGTAGCCATGTTCATATCAGGTATTGTCTGGCAAATTTGAAAGAAATTTATATTATATTTCAATGCTTGATTATTAATTAGGTGTTTATCTGTTTGTGCATTGAAGTTACAGTTGTTCTAGAAATTAACTACAGTAGTCAGTTAAAGCTCATGTTTTTTATCATGATAGGAAGAGAGTAGTAAAGAGGACATGTTTGATTGATCTGAAGGAAGAGTGAGAAAGCAGTGAAGGAAGAAACTAGAACACAGGTGTATCCTTACAAGTGCTTAGACAAAAACAATGTCTGAGACCGTTGGTCCCTGGAATTGACAATTTTCTCTATCATTGTATCTCTGTCTCTGTGCCTTACTGTCTGTTGGTCTCTATGCTTGGTAAGCTAGGTGTGTAATTTGTTGGTGGACAAGGTGTATTATTTTACCTCCATTTTGTACCTCAGTGGTCTGGCTAATTGTTGTCTAATTGGTTAGGTTTGTCCTCAATCGTGTGAATAATTACCTGGCCGAGAACTAGAACATTCTGATGAAGACCCTTGTGTAGGTGGTCCTAGGAAATCTGTTTAGGTAGGTCTTTGTTGGATGAAACTTTTCGGATTAATATGATCAGAAATATTTCTCAGGTTGTTGTCTCGGGTAGGGCAGTTGTTTACGGGAAACTTCTGTAGAGTTGCAGAATGTGAAATATGTTGTTTGCATGAAATGTGTTCCTCTCTATCAGTATGTCAGTTATGCCTTGTTGATAGCTGACAACAGCCAAAGTGGTAGCCTGTTAGCCGCACCATCATGAGCTCACCGCTATCTCTACGTTGCTAAGAGCGCTTCCCAGTTTATCAGCACATACCGGGAAATTTTGGGGGGTTGATTTCAATTACGTTACTCGGGCAGCAATAACTAAAAAGGCCAGCTAGAAAGACGGGCTAACAGAATCAGGCCTACGCTTAGAAGACTGGGCTTGCTAAAACACCCCTAGCTGACCTGTGGAGAATGGTGACCAGGCTATCAAAGTGGGAACCTAGATGTACATGTTCACACTGTCATGTATGTTTTATATTCTACCACTCCATCTCAAGTGTTTAGAAAACATTTTGTTGCAGAGATCATCACCGTATCTCCCCTTCTGTCAGAATGAATTGGTGCCAACATCACTTAGGAGGCCTGCATACTGTAAATTCTGTGCAGGACGACATGCTAATTGTGGTTCCTGTTCCAAGTTGCTATGATCATCAGGAACTCAAGCATGAAAGCTTTATAATTCATGGGTTGGTTACAATCTGATGTTGTGTTCTCTGAAGTAGTGTAATGTGTGTGATTTTCCAACGAGGTGTTTGGAAACTGACTTGAGTTTTAGAAAAAGGTACACAGTCCCGGAAAAATTGTTGCTAGGATTGTCTTTGTTGTCCACTGATTATATAGAAATTTGTGTACCTGAGTTGTATGTGTTATGCCAGTAAGCCACCATGTATATGGTAGGGTAATGATATAAGGAACAGTGACATTATTACTGGTGTTATTGCCAGAAGCACTACTATGATTATGTAGGTTAGTAAATTAGGACAGGGTACATGTAGTTCCAGTTGTCTTGTTCATCAAGGAAGACTGCCTAGTTTGCGTTGTAAGCATTGAACATTATACAGACAGAAAAGTGTCATTTCGTTGAATCATTTTGGACAGTTTTTACTTTTTCATGATATAGCACAAGGTACAAGTTTGCTGTTGCACTAAAACTTTTAAAGTACCAATTAAGACATGCCATGGTAACATGATTAGCATACACACACAGACATTTCATAGATGTGGAACCGGTCCAACTGCCTTTTCTGTTGAAAATCGATGAAGGATCTTGCAAAGAATTCTATCCCTGCCAACAGTATAACCATCATTTAGACGGATATGCCGTGATGCCAGCACTTCTTGCCACGTATGTGAGAAAATACAAGTGGGTTGCTGAAATATGATGGAATGCTTTTGTAGTTAAGTTCATGATATATTGTACGTATGAATATCATATGTCTCCAGCATCAACAATTTTGATCTCACAATTTTTTTCTTCTCAATCCTGCAGAGCTGCTCGGGATGAAGATGACAACAAATACTACCATTTCACAGGAGGAACTTTTAACTGACACAAAGACTGTTACGAAAGGCTTAGAGACTCTGAAATCAGAGCACAATGGCATCCTGGGCTCCTTGTTGGAGTCGCTCAAGTCCATCAAGAAGGAAGGAGTCGACTCCAACCTGGTGGAGGAGAAGGCGGCCATCATCAGGAAATCACTGGAACAGATAGAACTGGGCCTGGGGGAGGCACAGGTGAGACATTTCAGTCATCTAAGATTGGAGATGGACTAGTTGTAACAACGGTAATCACTGGTGACATTTGGAGATGGACAACTTGTAGTACAGAAGATAATCATTAACACGTTGAGTATGAAATATTCCGACGATTTTGTCTTGCTGTGGTTTATTTCGATGAGTAAACACTGTAATACTATGTTGCATAGGCACTTTTGATCTGTGATGAAAACTGTCTTGATATATGGCATTCGTATCGTGTTGAAAAATTGAAAAGTGATAGTGCCAGACAAATTAGTACTACAGACATCACATGCTTCCTTTGAAATATTATATGTGTATGGTGTTCCAAGGATACAAGGCAAGTGCAGTTATCACTTATCGTTATACCTTTTGAAGCAGAAGTGATTGGTGTGTTTATTGCAGTAATTACAGTTACTATCACAGTACCGGTAGATGTCAGTGATGCAGCAGTGTTTTAGTATTCTGGTAAGTGTGCTTGGCCATCCCTGGAACTGTGTCAGCACAGGATGAGCCTTTGTACTTCACTGTGCATACAAATTGTATGCCCATCTCCATTGCCTCCTTCATTGATCAGTATGCAGGGCTTTCACTAGTGAAGAACACTGATCTGAGTTGGTGGCTGTTTTTCTTGTGCTGCTTTGTAGCATCTCCTGTAGATTGGCTTGGACAGAACTAGAGCGTCAGACCATGTTCGTGTCACAAAACCTTTGTGAATAGGAAGAAAAATGTTATGTCGACAACAGTAGATGGGGATTTGGGCTGTTAGTTCAAATGTTTAACTGCAAGGAGGCAGTATAGCGTGCAATGGTGCAGTAAAAGGGCAGTTGTATATTGGCATTTCCTACGGCAGATCGTGGAGCCCATAGAGACATCTCGCTCAATAGCTGCCATGAATATTTGATGTACTACCTGTCACGTGACCAGAGAAGTGATTTTGGATTCAAGTCACAAAATCTAGATGCCATTTTGTATTCCGCTCACCATTCCGGGTTTTGATTTTGCACACGATATCAAATCACCTGACCATGTCGCAATCCTGTCACGTGCTTGTGACGTGAATTTTGCGCAGTGCTGCTTGTGTATGGTCCAGTAAGTAGGTAATTGATGACGGGGAAGTTGCCTCATTTGTCAGCCATCTTCGTTTGGCATTGAACTGTGTGTTGCAAAGGTCATTTATAATGATAACATGCACCGCTATGCAGGCTTTAAATCAGGTACATGTATATTAGGTGGTTTGAGGCCGCAGAATAAATGGTTAGCCGCTGCACCGTGACTGCAATATGAGAGTAAATGCACATCTTGACCTGTAAATGTAATGGGCCATCAAGACAGGAATAGCAAAATTCTGCATTAAATGTCATCATAGCATATAGATCTAACACACCAGATATTTTTTGTATATTTCTTTTGTTTATTTGTTTCACCAGGGGAAACATATAGCCTGCTTGCATTTTTCAATATGGTCTGGTGGAAAAAGCCCAGACATAAGCTATCAACATCAAATGAAATCCGTGATACAAGAAGAAACAAGAGTTTTGGACACCTCCAAACTTATTCCTTGTTGATTGCTTGATTGTTCCATCTTTGTTGCTATTCAGAAATATAGATTATTTCAATAGTAGTAGAGGCAAAAAATACAGGCTACTATTTAATAACAGTGTGCATGTTTGGTTGGACTGTATTCTTTGGGATGTAGAGTACTGCAATTGCTCTTCTTATTCATTAAAGAGGAAATAGTTGAATAGTACATAAGTCAAGGAATACTCGAAGATGACTTTTGGGAAAGCGCAATGAAAACCTAGAAATCAGTTCTGCTGACCCAGCAGACTCCTGCTCACTTTTGCCTTCCCTGTGGAATTTGTAGCAACATTCCCAGCACGTACCAAGCATTGATTAAAGCTCCGTTGCCATGGTTATATAGTGCTTATCAGGGACATTTCGTTGAAATTTACGTTTATTGCTGTCTACAAATCCTCTCGCAGCTTAAGTAGTCACTACATATATATCTATATGGTGCCCTTTCTCACATAGACATGAAATGTTCTGTAGCTTCAATCATTGCTAGCTGCAGCGTGGTGTAAGTTGACACTACTGCACAATAGACTAGGCTCGCTATCTTATAATTGGCTGTCTAATCACGTCTCACAGACTCCACAGGCACGCTTGTCCCATGTACATAATTTTGTCAATCAGTGCTATAAAATGGAACGTTAATACTTCTTTTGTGGCTTCTTTGCCCTGAACTGTGAAGAAATGTTCCCTTTGTATGGCCCTACTTTCCATCAGGGGATTCTAGCCTAGGTAGTAATTTCAGCATCGGTGCCCAATGTCAATGTGGAATAGATGTTGCACGCAATCATGACATCAGCAATGTCAGAAATTGGAGCCTTGTACCTGGGAGGAATGTTAATCATGCCCTGTCTTTTGACATATCTGTTATTGATATTATGGATTAAGGAACTCCTACAACTATTGCTGATATAGGAAATACTTTCTGACAAAATATTCCAGAAACTGAAGTGGCATGCTTGATATTGGAAAATAATAAAAAAGGTATGAAGACTTTTTCCGACATTATTTAGTCTTGTTAGCATCCATGCTGGGAGTTTTACAAGAATGAATGTATGTACAAGCAAGAAGCAATCATTCCCAGCAGTGATTCAGGCTAAAGCACCAGTGTTGTTCTGATAAGGGCAGGTGCAGTAGGGCTTTACTGTTATCTTTGTGAAACATACCGGGCACAGGAGGCAGCAATGTTGCTGTAAGCTTGCAGGGCCGCTTTATGACACTTACAGCAATCTATAAAAGACTGCCTGGCGAAGGAACGTGAGATGTGAGCAGACTCGACAAGATCAATCTCGCGTTTGGGACTCCGTTTGCCGCGAGAGAAACTGGAATCTTGCATATTTGATATTTCTTTTCCGGGGCTCTGTCGTAAGGAAATTTCAAACCTTGCTCAACCATGGTTGGAATTATAGAAGGGAGCATGGATGAGGGAGGATTCTTTGGGCTGTTTTGGGTGAGTTGAAAGTGTTCTTGGTGATCTTATTTATGTTCATGCCATGATCCACATGGCAGGATAAGTGTCAGTATATCTGCTAATGATGCCCTCAGCTTTCACGGAGATGAGAAAGCTAGGCTTGCCAACATGTCACAGATTGGCTAGTGATAGTAATAGTGAAGATGGAAATATTCATGAATGTTGAAAAGGTTTAGTTAATGCTTTAAAAGATGATGTGGCTATAGCGTAATGCACCACATTTGAGAATGTCTTTAAAAACTATTGTCATTATTTACGTCGTTGAACATTTAGAGGCATACAACCCAGTGCATAGTCTCCTGTGTCTGAATATGTGTAGACATGTATTTTAAAGAAGACTAATCTAAAGGGATGACTGATGGGTACCAAATTTAAGGAATATGTTCCCTTTGTTAAATTTTGAGAGTATATGTGTTGTTTTTGACAGATATAAAGTGATGATTATGTTAAAATGTCAGTTCAGTTAGATGGTTGAAAGAAGACAGCAAAAGAGAGATGCCCCAAATATGGTGTGTCAATGAAATATAGATGATTTCTCATTTCACGTAATATGAAATGGCTGCCAGTCTAAATGCTAGAAAGCAAGGCAGGAATATCTTAATCATAGGTACAAGTCAGAGTGATCTGCAGCTGTAGTGGTGGTATTACTAGTGGAAGCGGCTAAAAGACATTTCTTAATCCTTTAACATGAAACTCTTTCATAGACGGATATGGTGTAATGGATTAATTCCCCTGGGACCTTCTGTCGAAATCTGTCCTGATCTCCCTTTCTCCCTATTTATTGTGTAACGGGCCTTGCAAGTATTATTTGGTTGTGTTTAAAACTTTGCTTGGTACCTTTGCTGTCAGTCGTCATTCAGTCATTGGACAGTATCTTGCATAAAAATCCTCTAGTTCATTATTGCTTAAAGTCCTTTCTCAAAGTCAAGACATGGCATATGATTAGGTGCCAGCATGACAGAAGGGTAAAAACGTGAAATCCCACAAAGTCACGCAAAGCTTCTGAAGGGTTCTGTATTATTGGTGCTTTCCTGGGTGCTGAAAATATGGTGCTGATCACAGCTTTCCTGTAAAAGGAAAGTTGGCAAAACTTCTTGCAGTAAACCTATGGTATTGTAACAGTAAGTGCTTCTAGCCTTCTGCTAGATTTACAACAGTGTCTATAGACTAATAAGTGATATGGAGAATGCTAAGATGTATTCCTTTAACTGCTTTCAGATGAAAAAGTTGAGATCTGATTGAGAAAAATACAGTGCTGTGTCAAGTAAAACAGCATCAAATAGATGAGAAATTGACTATTGATTTTCTGTCACAGTAGAACACTTAACATGCAGCAGAAAGCTGAGGCATTTCCTGGTATAATGTGGTGTTTGCATGGTTCAACATTACTTTTCCATGCACCTGAATATGTAACCTTCATGTGCCACTCATGGAAGTTACTTGCCATTGTTATGCCCTTGCATCTCCACTATGAACCAGTTTGTGTTTGATAGACACATACTGTACATGTTTTTGACCTTCTAGTGAAGTTGATGATAGAAAGACATACGACATGTATGACTGCCAGATTGTTTCAGAAAAACATATTTGACATGTACTTGTCTGATGAGCATCATGGATTGTGCCTTATATTGTTCAAGGTGTAAGACAATTGATATGAAAAGCATAGACGTTAGGGTCAATTGAAATAGAGTGTAGGCAAAATGAGGAAGGAAATTGGACATGAGAAAGGAATTAAAAGTAATAGGTTTGTTGTGCATAAATTGATATTGATAGCCCTGGAGACACGTCCTCAGTGCTGTATTTAGGAAGAGGCTTTCAGTGGACAGTTGAGTCTTTTTGTGGAGTGGAAACATCTTGTTTAGCTATCTTCCGTCTTCTCAAACATTGAATCACCAATATATCCAACAGATTTTGATCACCCAGATGCAGTGTTATCCTTCTGACTGTATTGCAATATATTAATTCTAAATAGGATTGTATCCCCCCCACCAAGGAGGTAATGTTTTTGCTTGGAAGGCTAGTTGGCTTGTTTATTGGTTTGCTACATTGTACTACTAAACAGGATAGCCCATTGGACTTTCTTAATTTTTTCGTGTCAAATGAGTCTTAGTATTTGGAAAAAAAGACTGGTGATAGATCTTTGAAAAGAACTGGATTGACTACGGGAACTATTACAGATTTTTATGCTTTTCTGAAACTTTTGGCAACATTCTGCCTTGGAGGATGTTTCATCATCATCTTCAGGGTTTTGCATCAGTAGTCATATGAATGTCCTGAAGTTGCAGTTAGTCTTCATTTTCTGCTTCTTGTGGTTCATGTTTGATACTGATCACGTTACACTTGATAATGAAAGTGATCTCAAACCAGTTTAGCTCGCCGAAGAGCTACTATTCCACTTATCATGACAGAGAAGACAGACGCCATGTACAGGATAATTACAGGTTTATTGTATCATGGAAATTCCCCTAGCTCTTTTTGACAAGCACAGTGAACAGTGGACCATGGCTTAACGTCCCATCCCAAGGACTGTGACCCTTTCCAGTAGCCTGCATATCAGGTGAGCAACACAGCCAGGATTCAAACTCACCACTTCTTGGTCCAGAAGCAGGGCCACTAACCACTGGACTACACATGCTACTTTTGGTTAGACACGGTTTGCTATTTTGACAGAAGGAAATACTAACAAGCATGTCCTTGTAGGTGATGGTTGCCCTTGCCAACCACCTGAATGCGGTGGAGTCGGAGAAGCAGAAGCTGCGAGCGCAGGTGCGTCGGCTGTGCCAGGAGAACGCCTGGCTGCGGGACGAGCTGGCCAACACGCAGCAGAAACTGCAGATGAGCGAGCAGAACGTGGCCCAGCTGGAGGAGGAGAAGAAACAGCTGGAGTTCATGAACTCCCTCAAACAGTACGATGAAGACAAGACACCCACAGTGAGTACATTGCTTAGCAAGAGTTCAGAGACCTTATGCCTTCATAAAATATTTGAATGACTTAGACATCTTCATAATCTGTGCATAGATATGTTCACATCTAACTAACTTACATGTGTGACAAGTATGAACTCCCTCAACCAGTACGATAAAGACGACACCCACAGTGAGTACATTGCTTGACAAGAGTTCAGAGACCTCAAACCTCCATGAAATATTTTTATTATGCAAATGACTTACTTATTTACATAATATATGCATGGTTATGTACACCTTTAACTAACTTATACATTTTACAAATTACTATCATTCACCACATGGATGAATAATAGCACTTTTGCACTAATTGTGCAAATTGAATGTTCCACCTGTGATAAAATACATGTGTTTCGTGTATTAAAGTCCAATTATGGAAAACACTGAAATTATAGAATTTTCTAATTGATTATGCAAAAAAAGTCATAAATTCCATAACCTGCATTTTATTGTGTATACCTTTGTCTAAGCTATCTACATGCCCAAAATAATGAAAATCCTTAATACGTTATGCTGGCCAAAAATATCCGAAAACTCAGACACATAGATACACACAGACAGACTCAAACACACCTCCAATTTTTCATAGAGGTAAAAAGCATGCTCGTTAGCCAATGGACCACAGTACATGCATTTCCTTCAGAAGGAAGCTTAATTTCATATACAAATTGTATAGTACAGTCCTAGTCTTTTAGGAATATTTAAATGTGGAGTCTGGGAAGATCATATCATAGGTCCTCTGGCACTATCTATGTCGTATTGATGTCAGCTGAAATGCCAAGCAGCAGAATAGGCTGGTCCAGACCAGGAGACACTTTGACCCTAATTCCATTGAAGGAGGCCTTTTCCCCAGACCTGAAAGGTTTTGGCATTATATCACAATCCTGGCAAGTTCCCAGAAATTTAGATTGGATATGGATAAAGGTCTTTGGAAGAAGGGGTTTCAGGGTTTTCACCTCTAGACAATTGCTCAACTGTGTGTACGAGTATGAAATCATTTATTCAGTCACAGATTGTTGTTAAAAACTGATACAGTTCTATAGAGAGCTGGATATATATATATATATAACAAGAGTTCTACGACCTCATACCTTCGTCAAATGATTTTGACCTTTATGACTGACGTATTAGGAGTGTTTTTCATCAATCATACCAGTTGACCCTCTTCACCCAAATAACATAAGTTGTCCAAACCTCCTTGTTATGACTATGAGCTTAACAAAGAAGGTTATGCTAACATTTATCATCAATTATGCAAATAAGCTCCCTCCTTATTAGCATAATTTGATTCAGTGGTGTTCACATTCACACAACTTCCTAATGCCACAAGTATGAAATTGCCGTCATTTACTAGTATGGAATTATAGTAGTTTCTCATTAATTATGCTAATTAGGCCCACATTTGCATATTTCCTATCTATCAACATTCCTCTCTTCCTTAGTTACAAATGTCACATATTTGAATAGTCATATCATGGAACACAGCAGATTTTTAAAATTGCCTCATTAATTATGCGAGTAAGAATTTGATTTGCATAATTATCATCCAATCATACAAAGCATCACGTAAGCTATCTACATACCAAAAATCATGACCATCCATCAAGACCATCTCGAGTTATAGTTTTTCTCATTAATTATGTCAATGAGGTTCTCATTTGCAAAGCTGATATCTATTAATATTTCTCTCTTCCTCAGTTACATATGTCACATGTTTAAGAGTCCTATCATGGAAATTGATGGATGTATAAACTTTCCTCATTAATTATGCAAATTAGATACTGATTTGCATAATAAGTATCTAATCATGTACGTCAGCACTCAAGCTATGTACTTACAGAAATTTATGACCATCCACCAAGCCCTTCTTGAGTAATTCCCTTTCAAAGTCTGAAGCAAAACCTGCCCCTGCTATAGCCAACCCATAAGTCTGCTTGGAGACTACCTTACCCGATGCCTACAGCTGGCTGGACCTCCTTGCCCTATCCATGACGCCTTGGAAAAACACAGCCAACACGTACACATACTTCAGCATACAATATAACACATTTTTACACTTTTCTCGTTAATTATGCAAAACACTTCGCCCAAAATCTAATCATCTTGAGATTTCCCACATACACACCGACACACCAACTACGACAACAAACCATCCAGGCGTTCTCGACTTATTCTGTTCACTAACAGACACACAGACAAGCATCATCGAATAACCTTCTCGACGAAACCATTCGTCGACGAAGGTAATAAATGTGTAAATCTTAATATGATAGCTTTGATAAAAATCGTTTATTATGATTTGGCAAAAATGGTCTTGAATTGATTTTGCTCCAAGTTAATTTTCTGTGATATTGTCTAATATTGAAAATGATGACATTGCTTCAGTTCAGCAATGTATATTGGATCCTACATACATGGTTCACAGTAAAGGCTGGATTTCACAGTGTAATCTTTTAAAGTAAGTTCAAGGGTCTTAAACTAGTTAAAGTGTCCTGAAATTTCCATTGTGAATCTTCGTTAAGAGGTTTTATTTTCTCCTTGTGTATGACCCCTGTGCCGCTGAATATTGCATATGTCCCTAACTAATTTCAAGTCAGGTTGGTAAGGCCATATAACTCCAACCTTATGGCCCCTCTCAGTAATGAAGCAAGCATGAGTAATGCTGCGATAAAATGCACTTACCTCAATCACCCACACTCCCAGACGAAATTTGCCGGTGCAGGAGCAGGAATACGGCAGGCTCTATCTAATTAGTGTCCAAGCAAATGAGATTGCTATTGTCTACTCCCCCCCCTCTCATGTGTGTCGCCAATGATCATCCAGGTTTGCTCAGGAAGAGTGTAGGGATCATTACCTTCAACTAGACAGCTGGCTCAAACACCACTGAAATATTGATCAAGTATCGGCACTTTAATTAAATTTTCCTGGAGAAATTGCATTCCTCTGTCCTTCTGCAGTCTTGTGTGGCCTGGCCCAAGCATGTGTCTCTGTCGCGCACATATTGAACCCAGGCTGAAATTAGGCTGCTCTTTCTCCTGCCACCCTGCCATACTGTTTGAGTCATGTCGTGTCTGGTGCAAAATGTGCCCCCAACAAACATCATGCTGACTTTTCTGGAAGAGGAGGACATACCCTTTGCAGACGAGGAAGCGGGGGATGGAAACGTACGCAGTATTCTCAGGAATGATGGTCTATGTTAAAGATTTATCAATATTCAAAACAAAATGGTGGTCTATTTGTTTCATGTGATATAGGTTTTGTCTGAAACAGCGGGAGATTGTGGAACATCATCAGTCATTGGTTCTGATGTTTCTATCTTACAGGATGATGACCAATCAGAGGCCTCGAGTCAAACTCTAGATGACCTGTTCCCAGATGAAAGTGAAGACTCCCAAGCAGGAGGAGGTGGGTTCAAAGTTGAAGGGTCAGATTCCTGTGTGCCATAAAAAATTCCCTTTGCTAAGTGCATCATCAAAGCACATAATGTATGATATTTTTACAGGACAGTAAAATTAGAAAGCTGATGTTCCCATAAACTTCTTAGCCTTCTTATATCAGCCTTATGTGCTTTTGGTGGCTTGTATTGTAACTAACCCTGATGTATGATATGTACTAACTCACTCTCTTCAAACTGTAAAATGACTTGTTCATGTTGTAGATTTTTATTTTGAAGTCATTGAACAACATCTATAAGGAGACAAGTGAAATGGGTTTTCTTTTGTTTCACCTTTCACTTTTATGCCAATGTTTCTTTATTTTGGTTTACGATTCCAGATTATGAGTTTTCTTATGTTTTGTTTTCAATTTTGTTTCCTTCCAAAAGTTAACATTTCATTTTTTGTTCTCTGTCCCTCTATGGGGCCAGGCCCTAACCTTTGGGCTCTTCCCCTCCCTGCAGTCTCCCCACAGATGAGCAGCGCGGCCGCGGCGGCGCAGCAGGGCGGGTACGAGATCCCCGCACGGTTGAGAACGCTACACAACCTGGTGATCCAGTACGCCTCGCAGGGCCGGTACGAGGTGGCCGTGCCGCTGTGTAAGCAGGCACTGGAGGATCTAGAGAAGACGTCGGGGCACGACCACCCGGATGTCGCCACCATGCTCAACATTCTCGCTCTAGTTTACAGGTACGGTCAAACTGCTGACACAGTTTCTATCTCACCATGCTCAACATTCTCGCTCTAGTTTACAGGTAAGGTAAAACTACAGACACAGTTTCTATCTCACCGTGCTCAACATTCTCGCTCTAGTTTACAGGTAAGGTAAAACTATAGACACAGTTTCTATCTCACCGTGCTCAACATTCTCGCTCTAGTTTACAGGTAAGGTAAAACTACAGACACAGTTTCTATCTCACCGTGCTCAACATTCTCGCTCTAGTTTACAGGTAAGGTAAAACTATAGACACAGTTTCTATCTCACCGTGCTCAACATTCTCGCTCTAGTTTACAGGTAAGGTAAAACTATAGACACAGTTTCTATCTCACTGTGCTCAACATTCTCGCTCTAGTTTACAGGTAAGGTAAAACTATAGACACAGTTTCTATCTCACCGTGCTCAGCATTCTTCCTCTAGTTTACAGGTAAGGGCAAACTACTGACACCATTTTTGTCTCACTGGGCAGTTTGAACACAGGCATGTTTGACTGTTTTAAACATAGACATGATATGATGAAAAGTAGTGGATGCTACTTGAAACGTTTGACCATTTCCAAAATCATATCCAGTTGCTTGAGTACCTGCTTTTTGGCATATATTATTACCTGGATGTCTAACCTATTGACAGCATGTGATATAGACTATCATACCATATACATCCTGTACTTTCAGCTTCCTCTACAAGAACAGCATCTTAATACCCTTGTGACATGTTTCCTCAAACTTTGTAGCTACAAACGTCAGTCAAATTGCCATGATTTCATACATTGCACATATGCACCTTGACCTGAATCTGAAATAACATCCATTACGAAGTCAATATTTGCTTAGTATGTTACATATATTGCATAAACGTGAAAAATCTGTGACTTATGGGCCGTAACATAGATTGTGCGTTATCTAGCATAACCATATCTAGAACGTTATCAATGATGTAATAACCCTCTGTGTTGTGTAGCATAACATATCCTTTATGTGCTATCCATCACAGCAATGATACTTCTCAGCATGTCTGCTGTGGCAGCCTCATAAACTTCAGTATTTATCTGTATAGCATGTGATTAAATGTAGATTTTCTGGCATGATAAGAAGTATTGAGGTGAAACAGGTAATGCAGCTATTTGTTAAAGATAGACGGAGCCGATATAACATAAATGATCACGTTAACTGATAACTGATGCATGTAACCGGTCATATAACAGACTTCTAATCTTAAAAGCATGGGAGGCTTGGCAATAAGCTGCCCAAAAGCATAGTCCTATCCTTATGGACATCAGTCTTTGGGAATTGGAACTTGATTGGCCAAGGGTCACAGGTGACCGACTACATACTGCCCAATTCATCTGAAATATGTGACATTTTGAAACAAACAGTTGACAGGAGTTTTACTTATCTTAGAAAGTGAACGCCATATATATGCAAGGTGTCTCAAATTCAAACTCAATACAGTTACAAAATTTTTAGCTGCTTGTCAAAATCATACATTTATCTTTATTGTCATTAAATTCTAAGTCCTGTCGCACAACAGTGCAGAAATTATTCCACTAGCTGAATACATGTGCAAGTTAGAAAATTGTAACCTTTTGGTTTCATTTCACAGTCAAAAAGTAAATAATAATATAAATATATTCAGACAGCATTATGACCCCGGCCCTTTTGCACTGAACAAGTGTTACAGAACCGTCCCTTCCTCCCCCGTATGTAATTTTGAGTGCAGCTGATGTATAGAGCTGTTTTATGGCTGCAAGCCTCACAGAATACAGATACAGCTGGGTGACGTCAGACTTGTGATGGCATCTACAATCTAGTAATCTCTGCCTCCCCGACGGGGGGAGAATAAATCATGACGGGAACGACATTTATTGAACCCACCGGCCTTTCTGGAATCTTCCATAGTCATTGATTTTTTCAGGGTGCAATTGATGGACTGAGGCATGGGAGATCCCTTCCAATACATTTTACTCAAAGACGTCAAATGGAAGATCCATTTCAATAGATATCACTTAAAGACGTCAAATTCAGGTCCCTGTAATGGACTGTGATATCGGAAAAGAAGAGACACGAAGGAAGAATATTTGTTGGTTTCATGACTGTATATTCAAGTGTATATTTATAAACATGCATAATCATGAGTCATGTTACCTACTTAATTGCCCTGGAGCTGATATTACAAAGTACATGTTTCTAGCATATTTGGCATTTGCTGCCCCAAAATCAATACATGCATATGCAATGTGCTTCCCAGTACATTATAGATTATATTACTGCTCATGGCTGGACTTCAAGAATGCTGCAGGCCAAAGTGTACGAGACTGATTTATATAGACAATAAGGTGCTTTGCTTCAAGACTTCAAATTGAAAAAAGCTTTCCCAGGATTTAGCTGGCAAATATCTTTCCATTAGCTTACTTCTCTTGAAGATTAGATGACTGCCGTGAAACTGGAGGCTGTGCCTATTCCAGATTCATTCCATGTAGGATATTGTATGATTCGGTCATGTACCCCCCATACTGTGCCCCTTGCTACTTATACAGGAAAGTTGCATAAAGCCTGTGTAATTAATGTTGTACCAGCTATCCCATTTGTGCCCTATACCCTGGATAAAACTGTTACATTCCAATATGTCAGCTGCACTGCATACTAAGTACCTGTAGGTACGTGCGTACTGTCGGTAACCTCCATAATTATGGGACAGCTAAACCAAAAGTGATTGCAGTCGATTTACCTGACCAGAATTTACAAGCTACAAAATGAGACAGGTTCCCTCAGAAAAGTCTGATGAGTTTCTTGTGAAGTATTTTTGTAAAAGTGCCCAAGTGAACATTAGGTGTGTGGAAACATTTTAGATATTGGTATTGATTTTGGCACTATAATCAAGTGAAAGTCTTGGCAATTGCAGATAATTGATTTGGGTGCGTAGTAAGGGATGATCCATGGGAGAACGTGAGGGAAGGCAGGCATGTAGGAATAAGGAAGAGGGTGTAGATTAAAGGGATTGTAGTTTACTGATAGAGAGTGACACCCCTGTGATGAGTACACCAACTGTTGTCTTAACAACGAAGGGCTACAAGAGAATGAAGAAAGATTAGGGAAAGGCAGCATGAAAAGTCCCAACATTTGAAATACCATGTCCTCCTTGAGGATCTGTACATCCTTGAAGCCATAACTTGCATTGAAGTAGAAGTTGATTTGGAATGATACAGAACATAAGATTTATTCCAAGCTCAATGCTTCCATGTGCAGAAATTACTGGTATAATGTACATTGATGTGAAAGGGTTGCTGAGTCAGAGACAGGACAGCAAAATGGATCTATCTTTGTGTTAATGAACATCAATTGCATCTCTGTTGTCTTCAAATGGCATGAAGATAGGTTGAAAATTTAATGAGACAGTCTTCATGTCAGCATATTGTTTTATCTAATCCATTGTAGATGGCACTTAAGCAGCAGTCAGGATGTCCAGACAAAAATCCACACCCAGATCAGAGTCTAGACATTTTCCGCTAGTCCTGATTGTTGTCTTGACCATCTATTAATGATGAGCTGGCAGGACTTGCTCCCCTGGGCACACGGCATTAATATTTCAAACTTACTGTCAGAATGGTGTCAGCCCTAAATCACAGCATACTGCATTACAGTGAAATAGTTATGTACATGTAGAATACAGAGCCACACCTAGAGATGGGTTTGTCAATAATTTAAGAACTATTTGGGAAGGCAGGGAATGGCAACTTGCAAACTGGGCGTTCTTTTTCTTCCAATATGACATTCTTTGAAATGAAAACATTTGATTATTAATCTTGTAACGCATCAACAACAAATAGATTGGCAGAAAATAGTTTAGAAAAGGGGAGGCCATTGATTGTGAAATATTATTAACACATACATGTAACATGACAGGAGGAAAATGAAAGGTATATTCAGATCCAGTTGACTAACTAGGATGATGTTCATGTCTATCTATGGAATATCTTAGATGGAAGTTTGGACTGTCAGAAATGTCAACTTTATACATTTAAACATGCCATTTACCTGCCAGCTTATCTGAACACAACTGTATGTTATGTAATGACCTAAGGTGTGTAAAAAAAATATAAAACAATTAACAATAAACAAAAAATATAAAACAATGTTTTGTTATCTTCTCAGGGACCAGAATAAGTACAAGGAGGCAGCAAACCTGTTGAACGATGCTCTGGCCATCAGAGAGAAGACACTTGGGGAGGATCACCCAGCTGTAAGTACAGATGTGTTCAGAATTTACACTTACATATATATATATATAAGATTTATGTTTACAGGTCTTTGAAATGTCAAATGAAGGACAGAGTTGGAAGGAGACAGAGCAAACTGAAGTTTTGTGTTTGTGTTAAATCATGCAGGTCTATAGGAAGTCTGCACACTATCAGTATCAATGATATATTTTCATCACCCCACTCTTGCGTTAACCAAGAAATTATGATTGCTGTGACCTATACCTATTTTCTGCATCGCCTGCTCATCAGAAATCTCTGCTCAGTGATGAGGAGATGCAGTGGTGTCTCCTGGGGAGAGTATGAGCCTGGTCACTCCTCCAGGACACATCAGCACAAATCCCCCCACTGATTATCCTGCAGAATTGAGTCATCTCCATCCCATAGCTGCAGAAAATTGGATTTACAAACGAAAGCGGCTGCAGTTTTAATGGTTGTCATTTTGATTTCAGGAGGATCAAAGGGATACTTGGATTAGATTTCCTTATTCTCACAGGTTGACCCCTGTGGCTGAAATTGTTGAAAATTAAGCCAATGGCCACCCAAGGAATATAAACCCTCTCCCTGCTGCCTAACCCTATAATCAGTACAAATTTGATGCCAAAGAGCTACCTTAGCAGGTAAAAGGTTATGAGCAGACATATTGCAAGATAGACATTTTATTACAACAATCATATTACATCCTTCATTAAAGTTTTCCCTTTATACAGGGACATGAAATACATGTTAAATCCCTAACACATGCCCCATCCCTTGGTGCAACATGTGCTTAGCAGCGGTACTGTTTGAAGAGATGGCCTAAACATATGTCTTCCATGTCACATCTCAGGTTGCCGCCACCCTCAACAACCTGGCTGTGCTTTATGGCAAGCGGGGGAAGTACAAGGAAGCTGAGCCGCTCTGCAAGAGAGCTCTGGAGATCAGAGAAAAGGTGGGGTGCAGGAACCACTGATTTGATTATTTGTATTACATCTGCAAGTTAGATGATTTTGGACTTTGGATTGAAGGTAAACCGAGGCTACACACTGCAAGTGTTTCCATTTAGAAAATGGTATATTTTTCTCCCACGTAAAGCTGTTTACGTTTGTAAATGGAATAAGGCAGCTACATTTAATAGTCACCTTTGATGTATTCAGTGTTTCACCAGTTTTACAAAGATGGGTACTTCTGTTGCTCTTGTGACTATGCTTGTGAAATTGAAAATGTGAAAGTTGCTGAAATCTTGATGTTAGTAAGTTTCACTGAGGTAGTGTCACAATGGGATAACAGTGCCAAAAATTGCCAGCAAGATCCAAAGATATCATGTTAACATCAAGAGCTCAGTAATGAGCACTCCCTCGTCAGTCCTCTCACACAGCACTGGTTCTCTCTCTAGGTTCTTGGGAAGGACCACCCTGATGTGGCCAAGCAGCTGAACAACCTGGCCTTGCTGTGTCAGAACCAGGGCAAATATGAAGAGGTAAAACCCAATAGACACTAACAACATGCCCCTTGCACTTTCTTTAAGTTTTAGTTCATACTGGGAATGAAATTAATAACTGTAACAAAGAAGTTTTGTTGAGGTTGCCCCAAAGATGTTAGTTTAGGAATGGGTTGTTTGCAACTAACTGTTCTAGCATGATACACTCTAACAATGTTTTCCTGTGGCCTTTAACAACTCTGTGTTGATTGCATGTTTGGTTTGAGACTGCTTTGTGGTGGAATACTATACTATGACTAACACAGTAACTCTACTGACTTGGTGTTTAAGGATTGCATGCTTTGAATCGCAAGAAATAGACATTTATATGGCTTTGCTTCTTTGCAATGCAGCATAATGGATGATCCTAGACTAAGTGTATTTTGGCTAGAATTTGCTTTTTGGATGAAATGACAAACATGCTTTTGATGCTTCTATATGTAACAACTGTATGAGGCTGACATCTGTCGCTCTCGCCCATTGGGTTCCTATGCATTTTGAAATCCTTTGTGTTTTGGCAAGGAAAGATTTGGAAATTTTCTTGGATTTGGGAAATACATGGCTATTCCTTACCCTGACTTGAAATCTCCCAAATTCTGAAAGCATCTTTTCATCTTGTCTTTCTATATACATGAGCCTTGTACTCCTGTGTCATTGTAGCAAGGCTTTCTGCATCACTGCATCCAATTATTGAACCATATGTGATATCTATCAGCTATGCATGTGACTGCCATGCCTTCCAAATAGCATGTGTGTGCCGCTTGCATGCTGCCGCAACTCTGCAAATTTGCTGCTTTCAAACTTGCTGCGGCTCTGCACTTGCATGTATTGCTGCCAGAAACCTGCAGCCATTAATGCAGCATTTCTAGCAAACACCCTGATGTCAGTGAGGCAGCGACATGTGTCTTACATCACCTTGTACAGGTTGAGTGGTACTACCAAAGAGCTCTAGAAATCT
This sequence comes from Branchiostoma lanceolatum, assembly GCF_035083965.1. Lineage (NCBI taxonomy): Eukaryota > Metazoa > Chordata > Leptocardii > Amphioxiformes > Branchiostomatidae > Branchiostoma > Branchiostoma lanceolatum. Next base: position 20,404,100 of record NC_089725.1, on the reverse strand, counting down.
ATACCAACAAGCTCGGACCCGATGACCCTAATGTTGCCAAGACCATGAACAACCTGGTATGGACGTCTTCCCTGTTCTTCTGTTTGTTTTTTGTTCATGCTTTTTGAAGTGTTTTGCTTTGCTGTGTGCAGGTGGAAATATACTATCAAAGAGCAGTTGAGATTTATACCCGCAAGCTAGGACCAGACGATCCAAACGTTGCCAAGACCATGAACAACCTGGTACGACCTCTGAACTCTGTCCTATGCCCCTGTGTCCTGAAAGTCTCACCCATCTGTGCTGCTAAATCTAATTATATATGAAACTTTTTAGACCAGAAATGCATGCGGTTATAGATTTTAACAAATTTTGATCACTGTAAACAGTTTTTCTCGTAAACCCTGCAATTTGTCACTTCCATTTTTATTGTAGTTGTCAGTAACATTTCTGGTCTGTGACAGATTTTTTACCAAGATCTGTCAATATTGTAGTTGCCAGTAATGTGTCCTGGTCCCATACAAACCTCCATGTAGTATAGGATGTAATGCATGATCATCTCCTCCACCTCTTTTTCATACCCCTTCTCCTGTGGTGTAAATGTGTTTATTCTGTAAGTGAGATTAGAGATGTAGCAGTCAGACATTTGCCAGGAGGCATCTGTATTCTGAAAGAGAGTTCTATAATCACTAGAATATTGGTGTGAGACTTAGAGGCTGTGGAACACAAATTTGGTCACCAACACAGTATAGATTGTGCAACATACCATGAATGAACCATCCACTGCAATAATGAAATTGTAGTCTGTCTACTTTCAAAATTGACAGCATGCAAAACATGTTTATTAATGGTACACTTTGTGCATTTGTGAGTGTCTTGGAATAATCATATTTTGAAAGGTAGGTTGGCAAACTGATATACCCTCAAATAGTTTGTCAGATAAGATATCTCAACATTTTGTACACTAATGGATGGACTAAAGGATGGAATAGCTCAGAGAACAGGGCAGTACTTTTTCATCAGTAGTTCCATCTCCATCTATACACTGCTGATGTGAATTTCCTGCCCCCCTCCCCCAGGCCTCTGCCTACCTGAAGCAGGGGAAGTACAAGGCGGCCGAGACTCTGTACAAGCAGGTCTTGACACGGGCACACGAGAAGGAGTTCGGAGCTGGTGAGTAGTCTGTCCAGCTGTGACGTCCTCACTACACATGTAGGTGCAGGTGTATGTTGCAGGTGCTCCAGGAGTCACTGCCGAAGGACCAGACTTAATAATGCCAATTGTATGTTGCCCATGCCTGTCACTAGTCATTGAAGGGTTCTTAAATATGGCATATGTAATACTTAGGGTATTGCCCCATGATGATACAGCCTTTACACAGCCTTTGAACAAACCTAATTTGAAGAAATCCTGGCCAGAAAACACAACCAAGTTTATCTGTTATGATGATTAAGTGTTTGAAAGAAAATTCTGTATCAGTGAGCACATTTTGTATCCAGACACTCTGTTCTCCATGTGATATGTACTGTTGTGATGTTCTCCAGGCTCTGACAGTAAACCCATCTGGATGCATGCAGAGGAGAGAGAAGAAAACAGGGTAGGTTCAATCATGAGGATATGAAAATCATTATTGATAACATGTTGACATGTTGCTTTCAATTTTCAACCCAATGTCAAGTTTCAATCCCATATATTATATCAAGTAAAGTGAGTTTCACGGAAGCCCCCAGTTTCCATTAGAATGTGTCAGGAAGCTGAACATTTGTAGTTTATTTTGAGGGTCCCAGTAATTTCAAATATAATTTGCCCTGATTGTAGGTGGTTGCCTCATGTTTCACACTGTATTTGAAATGAATAGCCAAAATTTGCATTTCATGTACATGTACAATGTAATGCCACAATAAAACATGTCATAAGTAAACACAGGTAGCGCTAGGAGCACAGGGGCCAGACTTAAGTTGATGTTATTTTCCTTCCAGGGAAAGTTCAAAGACACTCCATATGGTGACTATGGTGGTTGGCACAAGGCAGCCAAAGTTGACAGGTACAGAGTGTGTGTGTCCCTCTCATGTTATCTTACACTCACCTCCCCATCTGTAATGGAAGGGGAGACTCTTTTTGCACGGGTTTGGTAAGGCAACTCTAGTGGGCATGCCACTAACCAGCACCTCCCAACAACAAGTACATCTGTAGGTATGTATTACTAACAATGGTCACATACATGTAATTCTCAAAGATTCTTACATCATATGATTGCACACATCCCGTGATGTAGAAGTACTGCATAAAATCTCCTGTCAAGCTTAAAGGGTTGAAAGGTTCTCATCATATGATTTTTACACATCCTGTAATGTATTAGAACTGCATAAAATCTCCTTTTAAGCTCAAAAGGATTTTAGGTATCTAATAATAATAGTAAAAGATAAAGATCTGTGGTTTTGGTAAATATATCTTGTTATGTGTAGAAATGGCCATGCAGTCATAACCTTGCATGAAAACCTAGCACAGTAAAAATAGAAAGCCACAGAAATACACAAAGTCATCCCAGTCGCTCTGCTGTTACTGACAGACCTGTCTCCCTTTATTTCACAGCCCCACGGTTACAACTACCCTGAAGAACCTGGGCGCTCTGTACCGGCGCCAGGGCAAGTACGAGGCTGCCGAGACTCTGGAAGACTGCGCCCTCAGATCGCGTAAACAGGTAACTCATCTGCTCTCAGCTGTACCTACATTTGTATGTATGCTATCTGCTAACCTAACACCAAGACTAACACATGTCAGAATGCATCTGGAGAAGTCTTATTGTGTTAAAGTAACTTGTTCATACAAGAAAAGCAACAAAAAATATGGGGATTCCAAGCTCAATTATCATAAAATGACTTAATAGCTCTTGTGCAGGAATGACTTTATTTCATGGTCATTTGACCATGTTATGCTTATGGCCATTCTTGGCAGGCCGCTGGGACTAGTGCATGATGAAATAGGCATACATTTTTTGACTGTTTTCTGTCAAAGAAGCCTATCTTCATGCAGTGTAGTGATTAAAATGAATGAATGATCATGCAAATGTCCTACAACAAGATACATGGAGGTTGGCAGTTACCAGCATGTCAGTTGAAGCCAAGACTGAAATATCAGTAGATGTAGTTGATGTAGATGTGTTCATTTCTTTACTGAATTTTAATGTATTGGATTTTCCCCTTGGTAACCCTAGATGTTAGAAATGTATTACCTAACTCCTCTAGTGGCAGATATATTCAGGGTTAGTATAATTATAGAAAACAAGGAAAGCAAACTTCATTTTGTAACCTTCAAAATTTTAAAAGAAACCCAAGTTTTAAAAGAGAAAGGGGGTACTGGGTGCAGCTTGCTGTGCAAATCAGTCCTTCAAATGTTTTGACATTACCATAGAAAATCATTAGTCTTAAAAAACGATACAATCTGAAACCAAGAGAATTATCAGAATAATCCCTGTATATACCTGCCACAATGATTTGCTTGCCACCACCTTTTAAACTAATGTACTAACCATGAGGATGTACTGACCCACTCCCTGTTTAACTACTGTACTGACACTGCCCTGGTCTCTCCACTGCGGCCGGGTTCTGTAGAACTGCAGTGTAAGTCAAGGCTCCACTTTCTCCACCCTGTGTGGCTCGGTAGACAATGAGGTCCGCTCCAGTCTGCTACTCTCTCATTCTGCTTGCCCGTCTCGTGCTGTTCAGTGGTTCTGCATGCAAAACTTTGTGTTCACGCTTGTTGTTGATTAACATTGTTGTATACATGTAAGCTAGGTTTAGTTTACGGCTCAGAGTTGAAAAGACTTGTATCATTCATACACTTTTAACTTTTCAGATTTGAATTGGCACTAAAAAGAGGCTTCATCATATTCTGTATCAGTCAGATTTCTGCAGAAGTACAGCAAAAAGTGGAACAGAATCTTACAATACACTTTGCCAAACTGTTTGAATAGATCCCCAGGACTACCACTATACACTGAATCTGATAAATGGTACCTAGATCTTTGACAAATGAAGAAATGTCAAGCTTTGCTAGAAGGCAGTGTTTTTGTTCAAAAGAAGACATTTTTAAACGTCTGCTGCACAAATTTCATATTTACACTGCCTGATATCTGTGTCTGCTGTTATGATGACAGAAAATCAGGCACTGTTAAGACAGACCAGCCTCACTCAGAAACCAGTGTAAAACCAGAAGACCACACTCTGGGCCTGTAGACTAGCAGTGTAGATCTGTAGATATTCCTTTCCTTTACTGCATGTGTTCTGTGATGGGCCGATGTGTTTGCCATATTTCTGCATGTATGGATGGGTGTTCATGATCAACCATGCTAGGTGCCATGTTCAGTTAGTTATATCAGTGATACAGACTTTACAGATCTATATTTTCAACTAAACACAAAAAAGCTAGTCTAAGAGATCTTTTTTATCATTTGTTTGACTATCTACCAGTATTTCAAAAGCCCAAGGATTTTAAGTACATTTTTACAAAACCAGCATTCCTACAAAAAGGTCTTTCTTTTGAAAACAATGAGTTTGAACACTTGAATAGTCCATCAATGCGTTTTTTAAATCTGATTCTGTAGACTTTGACAATGCTCTAAAAGTTCTCAGAAACATCTTTCCTAGAGACATGGCCATTGTCAAAACAGTTAACAGATGTACTGTTTTCCAATACAGCATTTAGCATGGTTTCTACAGAATGCTGCATGTGCATGTTTGTCTATGGGAGCATGTTGTGATGTTGGGCATTAATGATGGCATTTCCTCCATTAACATGAAACCCTGCAGGCCGTTTCAGTAAATTTCAAGCGCGGTCTTGCCCATCCCCAGGCGCTAGATATCGTACGGGACACCAAAGTCCGTGAAATCCTGAACGAGACGGGAACACAGGACGGAGACGAGAAGAGAAAGCGCGAGAAGTCGCGTGAGCGCGGGGACTCAGAGAGCGTGTCGTATGAGAAGCATGATGGGACGGAAGAAGTGAGTATTGGCGCGGAGTGGAGCGGGGTGAGTATAGTCTTCGACATTCTGCGTGCGTCGTGCAGTAGGCTTCTTGTGTGGTAGAGCCTTGCTGCCCCTAACCGGGCATTTAAAAATCAAACGGGCTAACTTCAACAAGAGTCACCACTCATACACAAATGCTGGCCAAATCCTAACAACTTCTAACAAGAGCCAAAGAAAATGATGAAGGGAGGTTGAGATGTGTTTGCTAACAATCTGACCTTTTTGTGAGCTGTTTTTCGTGGGGTGTTTTTTGAATGGATTTTACCGAAGTAATTTTGAGGCTGTAAGTTGTACATTCTGTAAATGGTTGAGGGACTTTGACTGGTAAAACCCCAAGGTTGCCACACTACAGGGTTGGTTGCTTTTTGGTAGATAGTTATATGTAGTGAGCATTAGCAAACTAGTGTAACTGTTGGACAGGTAAGCTGTTATTTGGTAGACACTGTTATATGGTGTTCCTTTGCTGTGAAGAGTGTTGGTGTGCAGTGCTGAGTGCTACTGAGGGTTTCCACACACACATAGACATGAACGTTTGCAAGGAAGGAATGTCTTGCAAAACTATGTGTTTTATAACTGTGGTTATTTGTGAAAATGGTTAAGATTTATCGGTAGACAAATTTTCGAATGAACAACTAACTTTTTTGGGCCACTATCTTTGTGATTCCTGTTTAAAGACTTCTGAGTATGAGGTCTACTAATTCCCTGATTAAGGAAAAGATGATTCCTATTAGTGTTCTTCTGTGTGTGAAAACTTTGCAGTAGAAGTTCATTAAATCCATTACATTTCTCCTGTGTATCCCCCTTACGACCTCATATCACTACCCCTCATGCAATTTAACTCACTCATAGGACTGTTTTATAGCATTGCTATAAGAATGTACATTGCATGCACTTAGGTCAGTTTTAATGGCATTTAGCTAGTATATATCATGACTAGGTTTGGGTTGACTGGAAGCAGCTAGTATATATCATGACTAGGTTTGGGTTGACTGGAAGCAGCTAGTATATATCATGACTAGTTTTGGGGTGACAGGAAGCAGTGTTAGTCAGTCCTTTTTGCTGCAGCATTAATTCTATAGATGACAATGACAAACCTTTTGGGGCAGGAAGAGTTTCACCATACATATGAATACAAATGTAGGCACTCTAGCAGTTAGATCTGGTATTGCTTGATTATTGATAGGGAATGATCAAAGCAGCTGTACTGAAGGGGTGTCTGAGCCATTCAGTTCCATTCTAAAGGGCATTAGGAACAAAAACTGTTTTGATTTTTACCTTCATCATTACCGTTCAAAAATGTTGGCTATTTTTCATTGACATTAGTATCCCTGTAGCAGATAATATAACAGCATCAAATAACATTTATATAACTAACAAATCCCATTCATTAACAATTAGAAATGTCCCCATGTCCTTGGCAGGTCTCTAGCAATAACCATGGGTCAATGCCATTGTCGTGTAACATTTCTGACTCACAGGTGTAGCATATTGTTAGAAGCTTGAGCCTAAAAGCCCTAACATTATAATGGTTCCACCAAGAAGCCTTTTGCATGGTGCACCAGAGGTGTCGGTGGCTGTATTCACCCCATCATGGAGAAGGGTTGTGGGTTGCACCATGTTCAAGACTCAAGCCATGTGATCGCCAACCAATCAGTAAACTGTCCCAGTAATCATCGACCAATTACCTCTGACCTGAATCAGATGAGGTCAGATTTGACCAATCAGACAAGTTGTCGGTGCAAGTGTGCTTAGGGCCTATGCCTGCAGGTCCCTCCAATCAGATAGAGTAGAGTAGAACACTGTAGACTTTGATAATTTTGCATGCCCATCTCTTGTACAAGGACTGGAAATTCTAATGAAAGACTGTCTTGTGATTGTTGTGAAGAGGAAGATATACCAGTAGATTCTTTGATGGTGCATGCTTGATAACAATTTGTGGTCAAACTTATCACAATAGTCATGTCCCATGATCAGTTAAACTTTTTGTCAGTACATCTTGTACTAACAGGTCAGTGGATGACCACCGTTTCCTCCCTGAAAGAGTAGTCACCTCTAATCTGGCAGGGCTCTTTCGCAACACAGGATGGTAATGGCAAGCTCAAACGTAGCGGATCATTCTCCAAACTGCGTGCATCCATCCGACGCTCCAGCCAGAAGCTCTTCAGTAAGGTGCGCGGGGGCGCCGAGTCAAAAGAAACCGGTGGAAGGTAGGAACGGCGACGTCACAGGGCCTTAACCCTATAACATTGTTTGTTGTAGCCAAACGTTTAGGTACCAATCACCTCACTGAACTATCCCTTATGCAAAGTGTGCCACAGTACAAGGAATGTGTCTGCTCCCAACAAACAGTAATATACCATGCTGGGCTGTTTCTATGCCCTGTCATCATGGAAGGCTGCTCACCTTCTATATGTCACCCCCATGCATGAGGTGGATTCACCCAAAATTAGACCATGGGGTCCAAAACTGCAGGACAAACCATTAGGTATGTAGGGTTGTCTTTCCCATGGAGGAAGTTAACGGCAATGAAGATTGTTGCATGACGAAAGGCTCCTCTAAAGCTATTCACTACCAAACAGAGGAGCCTCTAGGTACTTGGTCATCAGTGATCACTGGTAGTGCATAAGGTGGATCCATGGGGATAACAGGCAAAACTCCCACCCAACAATCCCCCCTGCCTTCATGTGCAGCTGTAACTGTGTTACAGAAATGTCATACATGTCCGAGACATGGTTGCAAATGGTGTACAGACCCCTGGCTGTGAACACAAACTTTGTTATAGGGTTAAAACCCTTGTGAGGACTTACTGCTCGTTGGCAGAACCTCTGTCACACATGTAGCTGTCAGTCTGGTCCTGACCGTGTAGTGTGTAAATCACAAAACAACCACTTACCCTTGTACAGCAGTGTATGTATCAAGATGTTCATTGTCCTGATGAAACTTTCCTGTTATGATGTAGTTCAGGATACTTTGAATACACTGGTTGAAAATTAAGACGGTCTGTTTGCGCTTGGGTCATTCCATGACGATTTTTGTCCCTGGGACACGTCCAATGCCAAGCGCTTGTAACCCAAAAGTAGTTGAAATAATGTGGCCGTCATTTGGAGTGGTATATGCTTAATGACTCCTACGTAGTGCCCTGGTGGTACTGTTGAGTAAAAAGTGCTTATTCCCACCTGCCATGCTGCCAGTGAGGGAGCGGAGGGCCCCGAGGATGGTGCAGAAGCGGGTGCAGTGGGCAGCGACCGCCCCACGTCCTGGCTCATGTAGGCCCACGGCCTGACTTCCTGGTCCTGCAGGGGGAGGCTCAGGGCTGTGATTGACAGCTGTCCGTAGAGATTAAAGCAGTGAAACTACTGGAACCACACTTGTTTGAGTTATCGGCAAAAAATTGAAATGAAATCATGACGCCAAATTTGAGTGTAACAGCTCTGCAAATGCAGCTGTTGGAAAGTGATAAAGAAACGTTCTGATTATTTAAGGTTTCTTTGGGAGTGATTGTGGAAGATATGCCCAGCTAATGGGCTTGGAAAATCCAAGTTTTCACGTAATCTAAAGAAGGAAAGCAAAGCTAACCAATTTTCTAGATGTACGGTGTATATGGATTGTTTTTGTCAGAAAAATGTTTTATTTATCAGACGGGCTTAGAAATGCTCTGCTCCCACAGTCGATCATATCAGGTTGATTGATTGACAGCTGACAATCGCAGAATGAGCCATCCATCCCTGCACAGACCCAGGCTTCCATTCCTGGATTCTATGGTGCAGAGTGAAACCAACCTTTGATCAATGTGTGTGTCAGTATGAAGCAGTGTGCACTGCTGCCGTCATTGCCTTATATCCATTTCTTATATAATAACGCTGTGGTCCATAACCGTGAGGGGGGCATAGTCCTCCGTTTCTTAATGTATTAAACTGTGATTTGATTTTGGAAGGCATATTAAACTGTTTCTTTCAAAGGCATCGCAAAAGGTGGAATTTCAAACATTTTTTTTCTTTTATCTACTTTATAAAGAAGATTGGAGATGTAGCAGATGGCTCTATCCACCATGGTTTATAACAGATACAGTGTAAAAACAAATATCCTTTGATCTGTACGTTCCTCCCACACAGAAATACCAGCATGCCTCTTCTTTTGACTTTTTGTTTTCCGTGAAAAAAAAATTAAGATGTGAAAGGAACCAATCAGTGACAATGAAGAGCTTCTCTGTGTTATTTTAAACTTGGTATATTATTTCCCAATTTTATACTGGATACTACTATCAATGGCATAATGGTTTCAATGAAGTGACAGAAAAAAAGATGTCTCTCTCACGATCATGGATTGCAGCTCAAATTCCAATCTTATTGTTACAATCACTAAATTAATGAATTCATTAATTGCAGGTCACAATAATTGTGTGATGAATATAGTGACCAGAGCCAAATTTTTGTACAATCACTTATGCAATGTAATGCAAAGTCTCAATATAATATATAGAGTTACAATGGCAGAAATAACTCTTGTACATGTGAAAGTACAGTATGTGTGGTTCAAGTGACAGGAATGGCCTTTTTGGCTGTATGTCTAGCAGTCATGGCACATTGTGGCAAATCACAAACAGGTTGCCACCAGTGTAAGTAGAAAATAATGTTGCAAGATAGACAGTTGTCTTCCTTGGTTATATAGACACTTTCTCAGGTTGATTTGTGACAGAAGGTCACTGGTAGCAAGATGAATATATTGTGTCTCGTTCTGGAAATGCGCTGCAAAGCTGCAGGATTTAAAATTCCCTGCAGCTCAATTGTGTGGCAGGTGGCCGTGGCACGAAATGATGTACAGAAATGATTTGAATTGCCACAGGTAAATGGCCACACTGCTGTTCCCAGCACAACCATCATAGCAACATGGCTGTGCTGAAGGGCAGTGATGGACAATGACATGACTGGGGATCAATCGTTATGGATTTGGGGGACATCCTGCTTTGAATTAAAGACTAATCAAGTACCTACTCAAGGCAAATCTTTTATCTTGAAAAATCCAAATGTTCCAAAATATTGTATAATTACAACAATCTTCTTGGATGACAAAAGGAATGACCAAAGACATTATGTAGGATAATGTCCTTGGAATGAATAAAGATTATACTGGTACCCAGCCCTGTGGGAAGTAATGAATCATCCCTGGGCTCCCCAAATGATGGATGTATCTTGACGTGATTTATCCCCCTAATGAAATTAACACATTTTATGGGCCAGCCAATCAGCCGTCATGTGACCGCTCATGTCACCTTCCCACTGCTGAAATGTCGTGTTTGTGCCTGCACGTCTGGTGACAGCAGAAACGCCAGTGTCTTCTTTGGTGTGTCTTGGAAAAGTGCCCGGTCTGTTGTTAGCTTGCATGCTTGTCTTTCACCAGTAAAGTTCCATCCAGCAAGATGCCAGAAATGCAGCCTAATAACAGTGAGCTGAGCCTCTCGGCAGCATCCACTAGCCATGTCGTAGCCTCCCCTGCTTTATGGTTTGTCTCATTATCATCTGACGTCATCTGCGTAGGAAAGACAGATTATTTTTGCCCTGTGGAACTTGCAAGTCACGTCCAGATTGGCAGGACACCGCAAGGATAAACTAATCAAATATTTCAAGTACAGACCAAGGTCTCGTGTTCGTCAGGAACACAGTGTGATGTCTGGGGTACGCGCTGTGATTGCCAAATTGGTTGGTGGGGTGGGTTATTGTTATGTCGAGATGTCAGACTGTTGGGAGGCAACAGGCAGTGGAGAATCTTGAGTTGTTAACATTTGAGATGCAATGCTGAAGGAGGAGTAGGGGAGAGGTCTCTGATACCCAGTGCGTTGCAGCATTGTCAATGTTTATTGGAAAACAAGGATCACATTTGTTGTGTGATAAGTTATTCTCTTCCTTTCACGAGAGGGATTCCAAATTTGTTCATATTCTTTCCATTTACAAGTTGTGTTTTTTCCAATTTGACAATCAATGAGGACTTAAATTTGTCCAACATTGTTGATGGCTATGTCATCAGTTTTCCACTAGGTTGTTCAAAACATATTCAGTTAACATGCTATTATTGATCAAAAGAAAGGTATATCTGGTGGTTAGATGGGATTGTCATGATGAGAAATGCGCTGTATCCTACTTTAACACTTATGGTACCAGAATTTACCTGTGGTTACTGATAACATATAGAAGATTGTCCATGACAAGTCTGCATCTTACACCGTACATGTCAACAGATGTAGAGACTACTTCTTACATAAATGCATATGATTGTCTGAAGCCATTGGTCAATAGATGGATGTTTGTAATTATTGAAGTGTTTGTTTTGCTAAGCATACATATAATGAGGTATGCATATATATTGCTGATGATACCTTTTTGATGATGTGCTTTAGTTTTATGGCTTTATTGTGACAGGTGAAACTTTTGGCAAGATTGTAAATATTTGAATTGTCAGAAAAAGATACATGGAAAGAGAGTATTTCATTGCTCAGGATTGTGTGAGATTTGTTAATCTGATGGAGGACCACATCTGATACTTTTGATTTAAGATTAATGAGTTCATTTGCATTGAAACAAATATTTGATCCTCCAGAATATGAATCAAAATGAAGTCTGGACAAATGAAGGGTTATTTTCTCCATATAGGTGTACTTGTATTTATATTTGCAGCTAGTGAGCTGTGTCTTTTTAAAGCCAAGATTGTTTGCTTGGTCTCTTCTGTGTAGAGGCTTACCCTCGTAAATGCCTTATTCATTATTAAGATAAGAGATTGTTAACATGAGTGACATTTTTTCTATTTTTGTATGTTTTTATCATTAACATCGAGGTCTTCCATGAGAAGTTGGTCCGCCATAAATTCTGGCTATTCCTATCCCATAACAGAACAAGTTTTAAAACAAAAAAAGTTCTAAAGCAAGGTTTTACTTGAAGACTTGTTCAAATTTACTGTAACTATTTAGTCTTGAAACTTGTCTGTGCCCTCATATATTTATTTGTCGAATTCTCAGACATTGTATTTTATCAGGCTGCTCAACTTCTGTTCTCATACTTGAAAAAAAGTTCGGAAAGTTGCACACTTTAAGACACAAGAATGTGGTTGCCCAGACACTGGGATTTTCTTGTGTCTTAGTTTTAAAGCGGCTGAAATGATGAAAGTTGTCAGTATCTCTTATGAAGTTTGGTTTACATTAACCCCATCTATCGATGGAGGGCATAAAAAGGGTTCATGTGGCAGATACCCCTGTCTAAGGGCCTTCTGCAATGGTCGATTGCAGCAGTGAATATGTGATAAGGATGAAAACTATTGTTAATCAATGGGAACACTTTCCCGCTGAAAAACAATTTACAAAATGTGATGTATTGTCACCTTTCATACATTTTCAAGTATGAATTATTCCCTATTTGTATGTGCGATTTTATGTCACATCAAGCACAAATTGATTGAGAAGGAATTGACTGAAATGACATGAACTTTACCCCAGACCCACCGGTAGTTTTGATTGAGTTGTATATCTCTGCCTCCAATCCTCTAGCAGAGGCATTTGAGATGAGACATGTTTCAGGAAGGCATCTCTGACAGGTAGCGCTTTGTTGTCAAGCTGTCCATCTGCAAATAAACATCCAGCTATCACGTGTGGGCGTGCGCTTCTTTATAAATATATCTGGAAATAGTCATGTTTGAGAAAGGTTATCCTATGATTGTGCTTCTACTAACAGACACACTTACTATTCCAGCCACACAAAGATTAGGCAGCTGTTTGAATGTTTGGCTGCTGTAGCATGTTGAGGTGCCATGCCTAGCTCCCCATGGATCCATCTCATGCTAAAGGAATTTGGCTGTGAAACTATAGATTCTGAACTGGAATAAAACTGTTAGTGTGGGGTTATCCCCATGGGTCCACCTTCACATTGTAATGTACAAGATGTCTTCCAGTATATCTCCTCTGTTTTGACGTCCATTTGGAACCCTGTGATGTTGTAGGCAGTCAGGGTATTTACAAATCAATGATGTACTGTCCTTTCAACCAATTTAAGTGTATCAGTTTTGCTTTGGTAATTTCATTTTATAGCATGATATCTGCACCATTCTTCCCAGTTGATGGAGTCTTCATCATTCTTATGACATATATTATTTTTCTTGATTTTACTCAAAACCCATCGTCACATTTACGATACCACATTAAAACACCGGCATAATCTGTCAAAAGTTACAAATCACTACAATTCTAGACTGTCTTTTTATCAATCATTACACTCATTAAGTTTTCAGTAGGCAAAACTCTGTACACTTTATAGCCACTTTCTTCTTTGAATGTCCACAACAAAGGCATTCTGATTTTCTTTCTGCCTGTGGTTTCCATTTTGGAACATTAGTATTTGTATTGAGACATATTACCATCATCCATTTTTGCCAGTACTCGCTGAAATATGGAAAAAAGTTTAAGCTCCATCTCTTACATTTCATATTACTGTAGTACATACCAGTCATGTCTCATCCCATAGTCAGCCATTCATAATAGCACAAAACAAACCAATTGAATGCTAACCAGTGTGGACCCATCCATAGTACCAGTGCCCACTGTTAGTGGGAGCAGACACATTCTGTGGTAACACGGCGCACCATGGTAAGGTCCTGTCTCACTTCAGGTAGTCATGCCCCCCTCCCCACGCATGGCCGGTGCATGGTGCTGGCTGTATGTAGCTGCCAGACTAACTGCATGGTGTACTGCTTGTACCTTTCCTCTTAATCTTGATTTTTCTTGTGTACACATGTATATAGCCAGGGATACTTCATACTGATTCCCTGATTGTGGGTGTACATCGTTTTAAAGTTTCCCATGATTTACTCAGTTTACATTTGACTAGGTTTGTAATTAACTGCTCTTATTTTCTTATAAGCAATCTGGTGTCGATGTGGTAGAATTTATTGCTTGGTTCTGAGACAATCAGTTCAAAGGAAAGAAAACTAAGTGCCAAATCCATGACATTGTATGGTGTTGGAAGCTTGCACACCCTAGAGGATCAGTTGTGGTTAGACTGGTACAGTGTGCCTGCAGTCTTTCTGTTTCCCTCATCTCAAAGTTTGGATTGTCTGAGAACCAAGACAAATGTTTGTATTATCTTGAGTGCAATATTGCTCTGCTTATAACTTGCATGTTGCATGTATTGGCAATGCCCAAAGCTGTCTTGGTTTGCTGGCTAGTTAGCGACCTCCTGTCATGCATGGAAAAAACTGCCCTGCTTTTCAGCTTGATCGCATAATCATAGTCATTTTATATGAAGTAATGAGAGAAAGATGTCTAGTGGACATGTCATGGTTGCAGTACTGATTGTTCCTTCCCATTCCTCCCCAGCAGCATGAAGCGCGCTAGTTCCCTGTCGGTCATCAACACCTCTCGGGCCAGTGAGGAACAGTATCAGGTGGGTCTGTCAGGGTAGCTCCTTGACTTACTCTATCATGGGAGATTTAAGCATAGCCTGGTATCGAAACCTATTATAGCTCCAAAAAGAGGAGACTTGGGAACTATAATAGGTTTGGATGCTTTGACCATGTCCCTCCTCCAAATTACTGATTAACTGGTGATTCAGCATCAGGGCTGTCTTCGGCTTTAAATTTCATCTTCCCACTCATTGTTTGGGAGCCTGAGTTGTTCATTTTCATTGTTAAATCTGTCATTTTAAGTTTATGAAAATACATTTTCATCAATTTCATGTCATGAAGTTCAAATTTTTTGGATGGGTGGGGTGAAATGTTTTTTCGGTCCCGATAAGCAAATTTCGTGAGGGATTGGTTGTGGAGACAGCCCTAGCTGAAAAGACTTGTTTGTAGGAGTGAATCCAGAAGGCCATGAAGTTAGAATTTAGAAGAGGTTCCGGTTTTCTACTTCATGAAGATATTTATCCAAACAGATTTCACGCTAAAAAGATCTGTACTGCAGTATTTATATACAAGGTTTTGAACAGTAGAACAGAAGACAACATTCAGACTTTTCTTACACATTCTGTTCAAAATTTGTAAGCTGCACTTATGACATTGTTTTCGCAAAGATTGATTGACAGCGTTGACCCCTCCTGCAGGCCGGCCGACGTTCCAGTGGCAGCCTCGCCGCCCGCAGCAGCAGCCACGACCAGCTGATGGACGGCAGGTCTGCAGAGGCACCCTGAACTCTGACCTGTAACCTCCGACCTGTCAGGTTATGGGTAGCAACAGGAGATCTCAAAGATGAAAAATAGGCTTCTCAACTTGTAAAGGAATGATTGAATTGTATGTATATTGTTGATGGGGAATAACAACATTTTCACTTGTACTTACTGCTCCACATGTTACTACTTACAAACAAGTCACAAAAATTACAGGTGATCACAGTTGTCTTGGGACTAGGAGGTGTTGTCATGCCACAAAATGTCTGAAAAGGAGTTAGGAACAATAGTTTGGTGGAACATAAAGCTTCTCTTATAGAGCTTATGAGAATGTGTATGGATGTACAGTATAGGTCTATCATGACAACAACACATGTAACCAGTCTACTCTGTTTAGAAAAAAAATGAAAACACAAGCACAGAACAACTTCTACAGATCACATACCTGGAAATATAACATTAGGCGATTAACATGCACTGAGGAGTCAATTCAGATTATTGTGAACTTGCTCCATCATCTTCCTATGATATAGTAATGAAACCAAGAAGTTGTAAATGTCTACATATACGCCTAGCCTGCTGTGGTGTGTCACCCCTTACTATGACTTCTTTCTGCACATCAGATGTGTAGCTTGACATGGTCTGATCAGGTCCATGTACATGCTGGTGAGAACCACTTGCAGTTCAGAGATTTCCCAGTAGGTGTCGCACTCCTTAGGGGTCTGACTAGTAGATCAGGAAGTTTGTCCATTACTATGAGGAGGCTGATGTTCCCCTTGTGCGGATATTTTTGCTATGATTGTTCTCTAGGACTGCAGCCTATAGAGGTTGACTGTAAATAGTGTCAAACCTGAGAACAGCTGATCTGCCTTGTAGCCCTGCGCTTGTGTGTATGCTGCCTGTGTGAATGTATGGTGCTCTGTCTTGTGTTTAGGGAGAATGTGAGATTGTGATGAAACCTGTAGGACATACCAGCAAGTCAAAGTTCTGTGAACTTCTCAGTCTATGCCACTCAAATTAGATTATTTGTCTCTAAGAATGTAGAAATCACAGCTTTCTGCTTGGCAATAGTTTGAACAGACAAAAGTCACCAACACTAACAGCTACAAGTAAATGTAATTATAGTAAAAGCTACTGTTAGAAATACTGCATTGTAGAATTTTGCCAAGCTCCAAAAAGGCATTTTTCATCAATCTTTTTTATTAGGCTTATCTAAGAGCATTGAAATGAGGAAATAGCGGCTGTTCTGTACATTAGAAGTTCTGGTTCCATTCATGTAAACTACAGGTTAACTACAATAAAACAAAGAAGAGCAATTTCATCCAGATAGACTATGTGCTATGCAGTGGTACATGCATCACTTTGCAAAATCTACAAGCCATTGATATCCAGCACAACCACATAACGTACTCAAATTTGTAGACAGCCTGGACTGTTCTGTTCTGTTCACAATATTTACCAGCTAGCTTGTATCATTGCAGCATCAATGGATACATTCCTGTATGATGTGTGACAGTCCGTCCACATTAGAAATGGTCTGCCACTCATTTGGTGCTCAAACTATTTAATTTATTGCCTCGTGAATGGTTGAAGTTTTGGATGAATGAGAAGCCTTTGTATGATGTAGGGACTTGTACAAGTTTGCAAAATCTTGATTGTATTATGTACAATTTGAGTTGCATTGAGGTAAGAAGGAGTAAAAAGTGTTGTGTATGTAAATATCTCAAGAAAGGCCTCATGATATTACCTCATTGTATCTCATATTCTTCCAAAGACGTTACTGATTGGTTGATTAATGTTTTGCTGTCCATTTGCCCATTGAGCCCTGTGAAATGTTTAAACCCAGAAGACCCGAATGTATTGTAAGGGACAGATACAGGTCACATTTAAGGTGGAAACTAAGCCACCTAAGTAGTAGACACGTGTACAAAAATGCTCAAGTTCCCTTTTTTGCTCTCAAGACACTGAGGGAAACAGCTGGAGAACAACAAATAATTTATGTTGCTCATGATAAAACCTGCCATCATCACCACAAGTTTCTTCTCATTTGTATGTCAAGAACAAAGAAATGAAACTGATCTGGCCTGATTGCAACCATTGCATGTTGTGAAAAAGAAAGGCCTAAACATATATGTTGGAATAACAGTTGGATAATCAGGACTATGTTTCCTTTCTGTACTTCTGAAAATACACTACATGTACCAGGTAAAAGCAGAGAGCTTTGCACAGTGTTTACAGCAGCTTGCTTAACTGCTTGACAAAAGGTGTTCTTATTGTGGAAATGTCACATTTTAAACAGACAGTTTTCTCCATTCGTCCGCCCAGTTTGACAGGACAGTAGAGAGATGAGTTGTGAGATGGTGTTTAGATTGTGAGGATTCCCACAGGAACGTTGGGGTTTCAGGGGTGAGCTTTGTCGTCGACCCAGCCTGCTAACTGTGGTTATGGGCAAGTGTATGCCTGTGGCAACTCTCACCTCGGCTACTCTCAGCTTTCTACATGTTGAAAGCATGATCTAACACCAACTCATGGCTTGGAAACCTTGTAAAACCTTGATTTCTGATGAGGAAATAGTCCTAAATTGATTGTACAAACTACATGTAGCTATTCCTTTGCCTGTTCTCTTTGTAGCTGTATCATTCTAAAGAATGCCATTCACACATGAACAGGCTGGTTGGGTATAGGCCATAGCAGTTCATTCTTTGGTTCCCAAGTGTTTTGAAATAAATGAATTGTGTAGAAACACAACCTGAAAATATTGAAAATAATGTAATGAATTTAGTTACTGTAGTCTGACTGATTGAACTTGAAGGTGACCATTCAACTTGTACCAAAAATCTGTGGACAAATATGTATCTGCATATTGTATTCATGTTGAATTATTTCTCGAGGCAAGACAGCTTTACACAGTACGAAAACAGTTAAAAAGGTGAACTTTGTAGTCTGCACAGCATTGCGACAAGTCACCTGCTTATGTACACAACCTAGCAGGTGTATGCAGAACTGCACCTCGTGATTGTTAGAATAAATGCTTTGTGCTGATTGGTGAATGTTTGGTCTCATGACTGCTTTAAGTTCATGTGGATGTCCATATTTAAAAAAAAATTGTATTCACTGAGTTAAGATAACATTTCCCATTATGTTAGTGTCCCCACTTACCACTGCACTCCTGAATTCGCAGAAGACATCCTTTTTCAAACACCAGAACTCTCAGGAATGTTTTACCCCTAATGTTCCAAAGAATCTAACTTGTTTCGTCAAAATTGAGACAGACTACAGTGTCCCAAAATAACCACTGAACTCGTGACATCTTTGGCTGCTGCTTCTTTCGGGTCACCACTTCAGGCTGCTACATCTTTGGCTGAAGACTAATTGATAGTCGCTGGTCAGGGTAACTGCTGACACCAGGCCATTAAAGGAGGGAGGGGGGTTGTTATTGTGCATCCAATGTACTAGTACGTGTATATGGAATGGCAGTGCTGTCCTTGAGCCATGAAGTGCATTATGCAATTTATATCTACCTTGCAAGTACATGCATATGGCAGTGTTGTTCCATTGCTGGACATCAGAGCTGTGTAAACAAGAAGCCATTCTTGTTGAATCAGCATCCCAATATAACTGTATCATGGCCTAAATCTGATGGGCATTAAATACAACCTGCACCTGTTATGTTGGGCGCACCAGAGCTGAGGTTTGGACGTTCAGGGGATTTGTTTTAAAGACCTTGATAATCCATTCACACCAGATGTGCAATGACTAAATTTCAGTTAAACATCGACCCATTTGAAGGCTGGGAAGGGAAAATACTGCTGGAAACATTTCGTGGAGACTGAAGAAACACCAACCTATGTGCTTAGATGGGAGGGGCAAATGTTACATGACCACAGTCCCTGATCATTTACTAGATCTAAAACCAGGCAGATTCTGGACCATACTGCAAGAGCAGCTGTAAAGTGAACATGCTGTCCTTGCAATTCTCTTTTTACAAAGGCATGTTTTTTGTTTTAAATGACATACCTGCCAGGTCTGGGGATGTTTAGCTATAAATTCAGCAATCCGAAAAGATGCCTAAAATGACATGAAGATGGCTTGCATCTCAATACAGTTTTACATGAGTTTTGCCGACTATATGTTCTTTGAAGTTACCAAAATGTCTGTTGAAATTGAAGTGACTGAGACTAGGGGTGGGTACCGGTACCGTGTACCAGACCAAAACCGGTATTTCTTAATGGACCGGTCCAAAAAAACCGGTCCGTAAAAAATCAGTGGACCGGCCTATGGACCGATTAGAAAATTCATAGTACCAGGCTACCAGCAGGTGGCCACATAACTGGTCTAAGAAAATATAAAACAGCATATTTAACGAGTCGTTTTCGAAGACGTTAGCTGTGAATCATATCTAGAAACACTTAAAGGATGAGTAAACAGACGGCGAGGAGAGTATAGTTATAATTTTGAGACAAACTGCAAACCTAAGAAATTATATCGTTCCAGACATGACGTTTGGAGACTTTTACGTGTGTCTCGTTCTCCAAAATATGATGTACTGCGACACTACTATAATCAGGTACAGGTCCGGACCTGGACCTGACCCTCTGGACCTGGACCGGACCTGAATTTTATGTACCGGTACCCACCCCTAACTGAGACTGATATTTCTGGCTGCCATAAGATAGTCATCGTGCCTGATATTTGTGCTCTGGGCCTGCTATTCCCCCATCACACAATATCGAGTCCACGGAATGATTGGGATGGTTCGATGTCTGGCAATGTTGTAAAATATACCGCCGCTGTACTGTAACAGAAATAGGGCTTAGAAATGACCTTCAAACTAATGTTTGAAGGTCACTTCTTATCAAGGTCAAGGCTTATCAAATTATAGTTGTAGTTTTATTGAACATTTCTGTATGTTAGAGCAAAAGTGTAGTTCCTTTTTTTCGTTCATAGAGAAGATTTAACTTGTAGAAGGCTGAAGGGAACTTTGAATTTTCATACAATGAACATGTTACAGTTTTGTGTTCAGCAGCCTACAAGGTTTATATTGTAAGGACAAAGGAAGTTAGAGAACTGAAGATGAAGGCTGTGACTT
Organism: Branchiostoma lanceolatum; assembly: GCF_035083965.1. Taxonomy (NCBI): domain Eukaryota; kingdom Metazoa; phylum Chordata; class Leptocardii; order Amphioxiformes; family Branchiostomatidae; genus Branchiostoma; species Branchiostoma lanceolatum. The sequence goes on along the minus strand of NC_089725.1, from coordinate 20,383,872 downwards.
TGGGCAACAAACTTTATCACCTTTTTTCATTATCCTAAATACCCTTCTTATTCCCAGACCTGCACTTATGCTGCCTATTTCACATGTCAAAATGAAAGCCTCAGGGTAGAATCCTGACTGGCTCTCATGCGTGCAGTGTGGTTGGTGCTTTTACAAACCATTGAGTGGAGGACTGTTATCAATAATGTAGTGCCTTTATTTCGCCAGTGGGCCTACCACGAGAATGTGCAACTCATACACAATGCAATCATAATCTGTGAAGGAGGATCTTGTTATCTTCACCAGCTACACCCTGTGTCCCTCAGCCCTGTATGTGTGGTGTCGTGATGTATGGAGGAAATCTTCCTTCACTCCTGCACAGCCTCTTTCTCAACCATCTGCCCAGTCATTTGGCATTCTACTCATCTTCAAGTGTTCATTCTTTGTGATACCAGAACAAAGTGTCAGTCGAACCGCAGAGCTCTATGCGCATCGGTTCTGCGCAGCCTTCTCTAAGACGGCGTTCGCCGGGTCACGACCGGACCCGGGTTGGACCCTGTTGCATGGGTGTAAACAACTACCTGTGGTGCAACAAAAAGACCTCAGACCTATATAATGTTTACACTTTTTCACATCTACAGGACTTGCCTGGTATAACCATGTAGATATTTCGTGCATTGTAAAAAGACATCGAACGCTGTGGCCTTCGAAACATTAAGAATATTTGGTCAGTTTATTTGTGCTTGTCTTATTTACAGTTCACCTGGAACCAACTAGATATTTACATCGCGTGATAGCCCATTTCCTCATCTTTAAATTGATACCAAAGTTCCTAGGATAATTTTATGGGAACCGGTTTTGCCCCCGAAAAAACTGCGACAATGTCTACCTTGCGGTGGTGAAATTTCTGCCTAGTTCTAGCTACCGATGCGTGCACTCCTGCGCTTTGGATACATTTCGATACATTTCGCGTGGCATAACAAAGCCCATTTTTACCTTCGCGACGAATGGTTTCGTCGAGAAGGTTATGCGACGGTGCTTGTCTGTGTGTCTGTTAGTGAACAGAATAAGTCGAGAACGCCTGGATGGTTTGTTGTCGTAGTTGGTGTGTCGGTGTGTATGTGTCAAATCTCAAGATGATTAGATTTTGGGCAAAGTGTTTTGCATAATTAACGAGAAAAGTGTAAAAATGTGTTCAATTGTATGCTTTACTATGCGTTCTGGTTGGGACGTGTGGGGTGTATTGTTTCAGGGGATATTGATGGGGTCACAGATGGGGGGCAAAGTTGGTCATGAGGGGTCAGGCGGGAGACGTCAGTTATTGGGAAAAATTGGCTATCAGCCAGCTGTATTCATTGGTGTGGAATGTGGTGGACGAGGCAAAAGTCAGATGTCGGAAGGGGTAGGGAAAAGGTATTAGGAGAAAGTGGTGTGGAATTGGGCGGGGGGAGACCAAAATTGGATATACACTGCCTTACCTCGGGGAGAACCAGCAGTACTCGTGTGTCACAGTATGGGAAAGGGACGTTGTTCAGGGTAGGTGAGTTAACCATGTTATATCTAAGAAGGAAGAGGCGATTGACAGGAAGACCAAGGTTGCGCTGGGGCATGCCCTAAAGGCTTTAACGGCATTGTGAGAATTATCCTGGCGTCACTGGTAAGAAATCGATGAATATCGCTATGACTTTACGAAGTGAACGGGAAAATAAGACGCTACACTGACATTTGAAAAGAAAACGTTTATATAAAGAAGCCGTTGACAGTCTCTAAGTCCCTTCTGTGGCAAAGTAGGGTTCGTGACATAAGTCCCCTCTGAGCGCAATGTGTTGGTTTACATGTTATATTACGCAACTTGTATGGCCGTAAAGCCAATAAAGGAATAGTATTGTTGGAGACAGCATGGGAATACCGAGCATGTCTGTGTGTCTGTTAGTGAACACGATAAGTCGAGAATTCTTGGAAGGATTGTCTTGGTATTTGGTATGTTGGTAGGTCTCGATGAAACCTGAAAATGATTAGATTTTGGGCCCCCTATCGGCTTGTTACGGTACTGCAGCGGAACTTCATGTTATGATATCTCGTGTTGTGGACATGCTATGGAACTGATTTTTGAGTGGTAGATAGCTCGTTGGGCAGAGAGTAAGTGGTATAGGTTTGGGCCCCCTAGCAACTTTTTTGGAACTGCAGGGGTAGGTTTTGCTTCAGACTTTGAAAGGGAATAACTCAAGAAGGGCTTGATGGAAGGTCATGATTTTTTGCATGTACATAGCTTGAGCGATGATGTACATGATTGGATACTTATTATGCAAATCAGTAACTAATTTGCATAATTAATGAGGAAAGTTTATACATTCATCAATTTCCATGATAGGACTCGCAAACATGTGACATATGTAACTGAGGAAGAGAGAAATATTAATAGATATCAGCTATGCAAATGAGAACCTCATTTACATAATTAATGACAAAATAATATAACTCGAGATGGGCTTGATGGATGGTCATGATTTTTGGTATGTAGATAGCTTATGTGATGCTTTGTATGATTGGATGATAATTATGCAAATCAGATTATAATTAATGAGGCAATTTTAAAAACCTGCTGTGTTCCATGATATGACTATTCAAATATGTGACATTTGTAACTGAGGAAGAGAGGAATGTCAATAGATAGAAATTATGCAAATGTAGGCCTAATTTGCATAATTCATGAGAAACTACTATCATTCCATACTAGTAAATAACGGCAATTTCATACTTGTAGCATTTAGAAGTTGTGTGAATGTGAACACCATTGAATCAAATTATGCTAATAAGGAGCTTATTTGCATTATTGATGAAAAATGTTAGCATAACCTTTTTTGTTAAGCTCATAATCATAACAAGGAGGTTTGGACAACTTATGTTATTTGGGTGAGGAGGATCAACTGGTATGATTTTTGATTGATGAAAAACACTCCTAATACGTCAGTCATAAAGGTCAAAATCATTTCGCGAAGGTATGAGGTCGTAGAACTCTTGTTTTGTATGAGAAGCTGTATGAACGCGGCTACCACATGCAATATGATAATTGACATGATAACAGTCAAGTACAGACAGACAGAGATTTTAGTACAAGGTACCTGATATTTACAAAATAGTCAAATTTGAAGTCAATCACTTCGAACTCCTGCGTTCGAGCGACCGAACCCAGCCAGTACGTTCCATTTTCCTGCCGCGGGGGTCAGGCGAGGTCAGGTGCAATGTTGCAACTTTCAGCCGGTGTTGGGAACGTTGATGAAAATTACGGCTCAAGTTTTGCCGTCTAAAATTAATATTCTGAAACATTTCCAAATAAGACTAATATCATCTTGAAGCCAGGAAAAGTGAGATTTATATGCAAGTTGACCAATGCCATTAGGTAAGTTTTGAGTTCTGTAAAGCATGGTAAAAGGACATTGTGTTTGTCTTCTTCTTCAGAACAAGACGCCCTACAAATTGACCTCTTGTTAGTTTTTTTGGGGGCAAAACCGGTTCCCATAAAATTATCCAAGGAACTTTGGTATCAATTTAAAGGTGAGGAAATGGGCTATCAGGTGATGTAAATATCTAGTTGGTTCCAGGTGAACCGTCAATGATACACGCACAAATATACTGACAAAAAAATGGTCAATGTTTCGAAAGCCACAGCGCTCGCTGACAATTTGCTGTGCACGAAATAACTACATGGTTGTGTTGGGCAGATCCTGTAGATGTGAAAAAATATAAACATTATGTAGGTCCGAGGTCTTTTTGCTGCCGACAGGCGGTTGTTTACACCCATGCAACGGGGTCAAATCGTGACCCGCCGGACGCCGTAAAAAAGAAAATAAAGCGTTCTGGAGTGACCTGCGGTTCGACTGGTGTCACTTCCTCCTGTTGGGGAACTGTTTCTCAGGCAGTGACAATCCTTAACCTTCTCCCTGCTGCCTAACTCTGTAACCAGTAGGGAATTTGGTGCCAAATGGCTACTTCAGTGTGCTTGTGGTTAAGATGAGCCTTGGTTGCGTTTAAGGCTTTGGCTTTGACAAGCCTAAGGTGAGATCTAACTCTTGCCATTGAAAGTTGCATTTGCCTTGCAGTTGCAGTTAACTCATGGTTTAGCTTCTGCAGTTTATCATAGTATCAGTTTCTGGGATTATCATCTGCATGTAGTTTTACCATGTGTATCAATACGCTACTATATGATTTTATAATTGGTATTAGATCAGTTTTAAAGCTGATGATAAGTAATTTGGAAGACATTGCTTAATTATTTTTTGTCACCGAAATATGTCAATAAGACATGTGTGGAACAAATTTGATAAACTTGTACCAAAACGTAGTCTGGACTATCTTCAACCCCCTCCGACCAATCCCTGGACAGTGTGGGCTGCTGGTCTTTCAAACCTTTCCACAGAATCAGTCATAAGACAAAAAACTTTTTTTGGCTTTTTATTATAAACTCAGACCATTGAAGCTGAGACATGTGCGTCTGAAGCTACAAATATGTGTGGCTCTACGACATGCAAGAAACAACAAAAACATCCAAGACAACTGGAGTGCCAGAAACATAAAGCAGCTGACTTTATTTGACAATAAGATTCTTCATGCTCGTATATTATCATCTGATACATACTCGTTTTCTCTTGATTCAGTATTTTACACATTGGGTGATATCCGCGCTTGGATTTTGGTGGCGTGCCTCTATGTTGACTGCAAAGAAACTAATTCTATGTCATCCTGGAAACGTCCTGATTATTATTTTCACATTTCACAAAATGATAGGTACAATGTTATAATAGAGTTGTAAATTTCCGTACACTTCTCCCTCAGCCTACCTTTGCACAAGCCGACTGTCGTCCCTCCAAGCAAATTCCTCCACTCTAGACTCCCCCCCAACAGACTCCAAAGACAATCACATAACCCTGCTCTGTGTATCGTTTACATCACATGGAAACATCTAGACTGAATGTGAACTTTCAGACCTACGTCAGAACTACACAATAATCTAGACGGGTGGCTATGTTGGCACAATCCTGTGTCCCACCAGAACCCAAGGCAGCTAGGGACCCGCGGAGCGGAAACCCGTTTACTTGGTGCGCTTGGTCTTGGGCAGCAGGTCGTCGACGGACTTGCCCTCGGCGATCCTCTTCTCACACTCGATCAGGAGGTTGACACCATCAACCACGCACTGCACCTGGTCCACCTCGGAGGAGCCCAGACGGTCAGCGTTGGAGATGTCGTACACACCACCCTCAGCAGCCGTGTCCACACCACCTAGGGGACAGAAGGACCGGTTAGGGACGTACAGGAGAAAACAGTCTTGTCTACTTAGAAGTACAGTCCTGTATACCTTTGAATTAAGTTAAGTACAGTGCCACATTTGACCTATAGCTTGGGCACTTTCACCGAACAATCAAATCGAGAGGGTATGCTGGTTTTATTTTTCTCATGCATTATAATCTCAGTCTTTGACAACTTTTGCGCAAAATTTGTCAACACAATACTGTATCATGTCAGCCTTGGCAAGGATTTGAGACTATACACTGAGCATGCTAGACTAGTGTCTCCAGGACAGTGTAGTGCATTATATCATAGTCAAGTATCATAAAGCGACTTGTACAGTTGGGAGTCTGTTACTGACCGGTGCCACGCTTCTGCAGACGGAGCTTCTCCAGGATGTCGTCCAGACGCTTCAGGTCCTTGGCCATGCCCTCGATCTTAATATGCACTCCACCACGCAGACCGGTGCCCAGGTTGGACGGGCAGGTCAGGACGTAGCCCAGATGCTGGTTCCACATGTACTCGTGGCCCTTCTTCTTCATGGCCTCCTCCACCTGAGGGGACAGAAACGGGTACAGTTTAACTGGAGGTCTCCAAGCCTCTGCAACTGGATCCATAAGGTTGATTCTGAATGGTACAAGTGCCCTCTTTTGGGTGGATACAGGGTTCCCAAAAAACATTTTCAGACTGACCGAAAGGCTATTGAAGCCTGTTTAAAAGTGTGGAGCTCCAATGTAAGCATGTCATGTTAAAATGTCAGCCTGTTACAGTTCAAAAGAACAAGCAGTGTCCCATTTTTCTTCCCTTCCAAATAACCCTTCTCTATCCCTCCCCATTGTAGCTTGTCCCCCTCCCCACACCACAGACAAAACTATTTTTGAAGCAGAAGCCTGCATCAAAGCAAAAGCCCGCTTCTTGGCCCCAACCCAGCAAAGGCCTATCCCAAGTGAATCGCCATGCTCATTGCTTGGCTGTAACTTTTTTTTGGCCACATCGGGCCATGCTGGTAGTAAAGCTGGGGTCTTAGCCCCGCCTCAGCCACCAGCAGAGCAAAATGTCCAGTCTAATCTCACCAGGCCCAGGCCCTGGCAGAAACGTCGGAACACATCGCGCATGTTCCCGCCCTTCTGCATGGAGATCACACGCAGATGATCCTCCTCATTGATCCAGATCAAGAAGGACTTCGCGTTGTTGTGCCTGAAAGTACAATCATAACGTTACGCATTGTGCCTGAGCGCAACTCAACCTCCAAACGGTCCTTCAGCTTGTGGCCTCTCCACCTCGAAGACCTGTGGACAAACACTGTTCAGAATCAGTCTTCTCTTTCAACTAGCCTCGAGAGTCATCACACTTTTGCAATGGTCCCTTTTGATGGTCTCTATTCCATGACAACTTTCTACACAACCACATCTGACCCATTTCCACAGTCAAAGATAGATCACTGATAACCGATATTGAAATGAAACCAAACAGAATAATATAAATGTTCTGAAATTTTACACTTGGCGGCAGTGTTACTTGTGTTATCAAGATTGCAATCAAAGGGACCACTGCAGAAAAATGAATTTCAGGCCAGCTGGAACAGCGCAGTTTCAGGACAGACACATGAGCAACAAAGCGACCCCACCTTCTGGAGACCCTCGCAGAAGCGCTTGAAGACGGCCCTCATGTTTCCACCCTTCTGCATGGAGATGACACGAAGATGGTCCTCCTCGTTGATCCAGATGAGGAAGGTCTTGTTGTTGTTGTGCCTAAATATGCAAGCAGCAAATGGGGAAAGGGCTTCAGCGTGGGGTAGTTACCATAGCCAACACATCTTACCTTCTTTCTCCTGTCTCCTTGATGACATTGTTGCTAACAAAGTTACTGGCTGCATAACTGTTAACTATTTTACATTACAAAATTGATTAAATATGTAATTTTTGATAGTGAGCATCTATATTTAATTTATTTAATGAGTAACCATCATTCAATTGGTCAAAACCAAACAATAAAAAGATTCACACAATTACTACTTTTTATTCAGCACTGCAAATTTTACCTTTGTTATTCGGGATGCAACTTTTGCCTTCCACAAGAACAAGTGCTACATAATTTTCCAATGTTCATACTTTCATATCTAGTGCAAAAAAAAAGAAGTTTTGGCATTGTGCTTTTGCTGTTTGTTTCTTTGACTTACTGAAACATACATTTTGTGTTCCATTGCTATCTGCTGACCAGCGGCCGCAGGTTTTGTACTCACCAGATGCCACGGCCGTCGGGCCAGTCACGGGCCATGCCAGCACAGGTCAGCAGGGGGGACACGGGCTTGTCAAACAGGAAGTGGTCAGCGATGAGCTGCTCCTGCTCGGCGTCGGTCATGCCGGACAGAGGGTAGTACTTGCCAGCGAACTCTCCGGTCAGGTTGCTCAGAGCTGCCGGCAGAGGGAGGACACGTTAGAGGTTTCTCGGTCTTTCTTCAGGGCAAGAATCTTCTAAGGATTTCTGTTATGTTGTTCTTTGCAGGGTATGCATGCATCATTATACTGTTCCAAATACAACATCAAAAAAATACAGTCACTTTCTTAGATGCAATTTAGGACATTGATCCAGACATTAAGCTGGTGTGTTACACCGAAGGGCAGTTATACTGGCTATATGCAACTGTAGATACAGATACAGAAACAGGAAGATACCAAGTCAGATACGTACCATCCAGAGAGATCTTCTCAACAGCACGCCTCTCGGCGCGGGAGCAGTGTGGGGGCAGGCTGATGCCACGGATGGAGCGGCCAGTACGCACACGGGAGCTGAAGACATATTTCTCGTCAAAGTCGCCTCCCTTCAGGTCCTCGAAGTTCAGGTTGGTCTTGTGGACGGCGTCCTTGGCGTATCCACCGTGGCGGTCGTCAATGACGGGGTCCAGAAGCTCAGCGAAGACATCGTAGGACTCCTCATCACCAGCCACACAGCCCACAGTCATGATGAAGGGGTGACCTGGGCAACACAAGATGGAAGCAACATTTACTATCTGTTCATGGAAGCTAAGTTTCTCAATGACCTGACATCATGAAAACTTTTTGGTTTCTTCTTCTTTGTAAGGACGCCACGCTATCCAACTTGAACAGTTCACACAACAATGTGATATCTTTTGTCTTCCGCCATGCAATCTTTTACCTTACCCCAGGTACATTTTTCCCAATATCACATACTCCATGCCCCCACGATAGCTGGCCCAACTTACGGAAAAAATTATATTTGCTTGTCCTTATGTTGGATGCTGATTTTGAATGCTACATATGACATCTATCCCTGTGCATGATATTCCTGATGTTCAGCAGACCTATTCCAAACTTAGCATGACCGTGGACCTACCAGGGTTGTCCACACCAGTCTGGATGATCTTGTCCAGGGTGTAGCCGGAGGGGGTGACCTTGTCGCGGAGCTTGGCGTAGATGTCCTTGGTCAGGCACCTGGCCATGTGGTTGTTGTGCTTGGACAACTCCGGGAAGTCCTCCTCGGCCGGGTATTTTTTCTGCCACAAGTTTGCCATGATTGGGCGTTACGTTGGGTTCTGGGGAAACACAGCAAAGAAACAGCAGGTAAGACAACTGGGCATACACCTGTAGGCTGAGCCGACTGTGGTATAAAAGAGGATGACCTCACCCACCTCAGTGCTTAAGTACGTGTAGGTGTGTCTACGTGGCAAGTACGTACATTATGAAGTGCAAGCACAAAGTTAATGGATGTAATATTTAACTTTGTACTTTAGCCCTTCTGGGCGGTTCCTGTGTGCTGACCTGGCATAGGTGGAATGGTTATTGTATATATAGACGTAAGACATGCTACGTGACAATTGTCACATACATCTATAGTCAAGGTAACCAGGCACATGGGAACAAGACCTAACAATAATTTGCAGCATATTTCCTCAAACATTCACTTAACTGCGGTAGGTCTTTTTCTGTCCCACTCAAATTATCTACAGACATTAAATCACCCTGATATCACTAAGCAAATAGCAGAACAGGGTGTTTATTTGGACTATTTAAACATGCCATGATATTCTGATTTGTTTTGTTTTGTTTTTATCCAGACAAAGTAATGGTAATGACTTTTGTTAATAGAGAGCAGAGGGAGAACAGATTGAAATAAAAAAGGTCACTTGAGACAAGAAAATTAATGTAAAGGTAATGTCACCCTGGGCCTTAGACATTACGTCATGCCAAGTTCACAGTCAAGACATATTAAGTAATATGTACAAAGGTTGTATTTGTTCCCTTAAGCAGTCCCGTCTAACATTCTCTCTGCACCTAGCAACACTTGGGCGGTGATGTAATCACATGAAGGAGATCAGGACAGGAAGCACAATAGCTATTCTCTGGGGTGGAGATTTTTTCTGGTAAAGCAATTGGCACAAAATTTTTGAATTACAGTGAAGGTCAGTTTCGTTACCCCAGTTTTTGTTCATACAAAATTCCAATACGCCCACTGAAGCATACATTAACCTATCTTTTACCACACAAGGGCATTTCAATGATACTGTGATAACGTATCAGCAGATATGATTCACTGAGAGCAACTTCTTTGAACACTGCAAAATAGCAAGCTCAATATTGGAGATGTGAGAGGCCCACATCTCACCATGGCCTGTGCAGTAATTTGTCAAACCTCCCATAGGGGACTGGGTCCAGAAGAGTTTTTCCTTTCTGTTGCCAAAAGCAGTTCAGCTCATCTCCATATATCCAAAGCTAACCTGTGCTCAAGGTAACATCCATAACTGTAGGGTGAGATATGAAGGGCCTGCGGGGGTGGCTCTAAGTTCTAACAGGGGATAACATATCCTCACCCGGTACAGAAGGGGAGGCCTCCCTCTATATGGCAGGGGACGAGGATATCTGTCACTGACAGAGACCCGCAACTAGATCTATCCATCAGCTTCACTCCATTTAAACACCGGGTAATTTGAGAAATGGAAGCTGCTCATGACGTCCTCATGTACACTTGGCTAACAATGTCACATGCTGGTCTAACATCTGGTGAAAAAGACAGGGCCAAATGTGCACTTTTTCTTAAACGTTACACCACTCTGTGTAGACTCATTTCCAGTGGTGACGCAGTCCTTTTTTGTATCAGTCTGGAATAAGTCTTTATAAAAGGCACAGGTTACAGTAAACTAGAAAACCTCAAGGTCCAAATTTGAAAATAAGTGACCTAGCCAATGAATATTTCCATTTCTCCTGTGTCCTCTGGCCTCCACTAAGGCTGGGGATTTGTGTCCCAGTTACACAGGCAGAGACGACAAATTACCAGGCATGGACTGGAATACATAATGAGCCAACACTATATACATGTACATTGTATGGTAACACCTAACAAAGATGGCCAAACACATACTTCTATCACTTTTCTATATTTCTAGAAAAAATGATGTACCAAAACTGGAGAAAACTATGGCTCATTCGACACATCAGTGGAGCACATCTGATTATTCCATTCAAATCTCTGTAGGAATCAATACTCGAGGTTGCTTTTGAATGAGTTAAAAGCATTAATTACATTGCTAAATCCTCCATATGATAATCTGGTCACGTTGAGTCTCTTTTGAGCTGACAATTCACTGCATTCATAACTGTTTTTTGTCAATATTCTGAAACAGTTAACTGTTTCCCAGAGGTAAGGAGATTATCACATTTCATCACACCTGCCCCATCAACTGCAGGGCACCAGGGAGATGCACCCATGCAATGTTAATCCCCTAAGGTAAGGAGATTATCACATTTCATCATATCACTACAGTTACTAGCCTCCAGGGACATGTACCCACTGATCACAACTGGTCTCAGCTGGTCCTGAAGCATATACAGTTTTTTTGTACATTTTAGTTTTTTTAATTGGCCTGCCTTGCAGGTCTTGATATATTCTATTAGAATGCCATCTTGAATAGACTGCATATGAAAGCAATCAATTTTTGATGTTGATTAGGGTTATATCCTTATCATGTTTCAGTGATCAGTGTGAAACTTGGTTCAACCTACTCTATAAAAATTCCATGGCAAATATTGATTTTCCATCACTAGATTCCAGATATTCCAAAGAGGTGATCGGTAGGCGTATGCAGCTGATACATTAAGCAGCAACTTTAAAAACGCTTCATCATTTTCTCATCAGTTTTTCACATTTCTGTAGCAACAAGCATCTGTGATTAGGTCTATGCAAAATTCCATATCTGTGATCTTCCATGCATGCATTCTTCTGGTGGGCCATTATACCATTTCAGGAGAATGTCATAAACCAGTGGACCCCGCACCCAGTGAACCATGCAGCTATGGAATGTCGCTGGCAGAATATATTGAAAGCAGGGCCCCTTTAATTTGAAATTCAGCTGCTAAGCTGAGCTAGGGGGAGATAAATTCATTTTTTCCAGAACATTTCTGCGCCATGTTTCCGTTTGACCTGAAAGGGAAATATGGTGAAGATGTTTTTTACATGTACTGCACCAGGAGGCGATTATTAAAGTGGGAAGTGCCCAGAATGTGGGGCCAACTTTACCATCTGTTGAATTATGTAGTGGTTCCATGTGATGTCGATATTTCAAGTCCAGATGGCAGGCTGACCCACATTATGAAGTGTGGCCATTAATTAGAGGACCTCTGCCAATATCTAACAATGTTACCCACATTGCTTATAGCCACATATTGGAAAACTTCTGCCAACAGTTATAATGTATTAACATGGCTTTGCCAGAGAACAAGGGATAGGTGATCATTCTTGGCTTGTGTCGTCAGTGGAAGGCATTTCAGCACCAAGGTTGTTAATGGGGGGGGGGGGGTAACAATTCCAAATGGTGGGTGATTTGGCATTATTTCTTGGCTCAAAGTTTCAGAATACTGTGGTATCAGAAGTGCTTACAGCAACCATTAGCCTTTTCTATTCCCTTTTCTATTTGCACAAGTTCCTGTATAATCAACCTTTTAATGGTGCTTGATGAGTCCTGTTTTCATTGCAGCACATCACTTCCAAACCACTTGCACATCTTTTTTGGGATTGGGTGACGCATTCCATGTGTATGGGGTGCCAAAACCAACACAGGAAGACTTCAATCAAGCTTATCATTAAACTGAAGCAACTGAACACCAGGTTTACACATGCCTGTGGTAAAGATAGTTAGGTTATGTTGTCTTGCAGTGACCAAGTTCCACTTGTCCTGGGGCCAGCTGGGCTTACTACAGCCAAACTGACAAGCTGTAAATCACAGGGGCAGTCTAGAGCTGTCCGGTCTGGATAACAAGCATAGCTGTGGTAGAAATACCAAGATAAGGACAAACTACATGAGTTTGTGTCTACAGAACATTGATGCACATACTTGGATGTTTTTTACAGCCTTGTTACGTCTACGCTGATTGCCAGCCCTGCTGATTGATGTTACCTCGCTAAGAAAGTGGAGCAGCTGCCTCACACCAGACTGTGAACACCCAGAGGCCCCCTGGCCTGAGGAGGGGCTGAGGTTACCAAGGCGAGTTTTGTTGCCTGGTGGGTAGGAGATATGCTCTCAGCCGAAAAGTCCATCCACTGGTACAAGGAATGGTCAAGTCAGGCTGAAATCAGTACCTAGTACAGGATTTGTACCTTCCCATAAATCTAAGGCTGGCTTCCAGATATAGCAAAGAGTGTTCAGTTTTTAAGTATTTTCAAATAATTTTCCCTGTATGCACATTTAACTTATCATCTCACACAGTTCACTGCAAGTACATTTCATGTCTCTAAAGAAAATCCATTCAAAATATATTAAGTTGATTAGGCCATTCCTTTTGGTTCATAAATTGCTTATGCATGTCCACATTATGTCATCGTCCGTCAATTTGCTTGGACATTGTGGGCTCTCACATTTTGTAAAAAGTGGCAATTAATTAAGCCGTGCTCTGAATAAGAATCAGGACTTCTTATGACAGATTGGAAAACATCACACAAGGTGTTGACCTTTTTTTTAAATTTTCATGATATATTCTACATTGTAATTATGAAAGTACTGTAATGTTATATCATGTACTGAATTTCATGTCTAGTTCTGTGTTTCAATAGTGCCAGTCATATCAACTTATCAAAATGCTCTGGGATAACTAAACATGGTCACCATTCCTGCCCGAGGCCAGTTGATGATGGAGGTGATTATATTGCATTCATGCAGAGTTGAGGCTGAGCCAAGGCCTGTAATTGACAGACCGTGCTCCCCACCGCAACCCCTACAAACCTCTATTGATTAAATAATGTCAGTGCAGAGATAGGGAGGCACAGCAAGGGTTGGAGGGCTAGGAAACAGCCTTGTATTGTCCTTGTAAGCACGCTTTTCTGCACAAGCAACGCAAGCCAGCAATTTGGCCTTGTTAGTACCAGGGACGAATTCCATCTCAGTCTATCAGAAATTTCCCTGTTCTTTTCTTGTGAATTTCCCACATTTCATTCCTTTTTGTAACATAATTCTTTATAATGTTATACAACAAAATGTACAGTGGATATGAATTTTTCTTCTTGTGATGTAACAATGTTAGTTATGTTACGGAACAACTTAACCCCCCTGGTTCCCTCCTATCCTTATACTGTGCCAAAGAAAGGCAGGAAATATATTGTTGGTTATCTTATCCAGTTTCCTCCTGTACTAACGCTGGTCCCATGTGAGGTGACCTCTGCACTAGACCTGCAGGAAAACCACTTATCATCAGCAATAGAGTGTCCTGTATTGATTTATCAGCTGAGAACAGCATATTCCCCGCAGGGAAGTCAATTTTCAGTGGTGGACCTAGACTTTGAAATACATTTTCTATCCCGTTGATCAATGCTGACCACTTTGGTGGTCTCTCGTTATCAGTTGACTGTACAACTTGGCAATCATATTGACTCGTTCGGTATGCATTATCACCTAAAAAGTCCCCATACTCTGAGGCTGGACCTCTGCAGGCTAGGTCATTCACCCATATGGTGGTACTGTGACAATTTGACAGCCATGTTTCAAAAGTGACATGGGACAATTTAAAAGAAATATTGCTCTATCCAAAGAATGTGTTAGAATTAAGCAATGTTTAATCCAACAAATTTCAGCGTTTTTGTTTCCCCTAAAAATGTCTCCATCAGTCGTAAAACTTCAGCCACAGCTAGTAAAACCCGTCAGAGCCTCATGCCAAATTTGTGTGGATCGCTCTGCAGTGAAGCCCAATATTGATTACCGCAGCACGACAACCAGCCTGATTGAATTCCAAGCTCGCGCCTCCAGCATAAGGTATTCACGTCACCGGCCTGCCTATGTATAGCTCCAAAGGGCAACCAGATTTTATGCATGAAAAACATGGCTCAATGAAAATAATACAGAATGGACTGACTACCTTTTATGGTGCTCAATTCAGCTGACATGTTTCTTTTTTTTATAACAGTTTTTACATTGGACAATAATGTTTCTATCTTGTGACCTTTGAGTTCCTGACAGGTGCACGCCCACATGATTTGTCTTGAGAAACATCATATGTCCATCAATTGGTGTGGTTTTATTCAAGCCCTGTTGTAATTTGTAGGCAGTGACTACTCCAGGAGAGTGAGCTCTAACAGCTGACGTTTCAGTCACCAACTCAGCTTAGCTGACTCCCCTGACAGAGAGCAGCTGGCTCGTACTTATGGAGCAAATACATGTAGATGGTAGAAGTATTCTGAGACTTTGAACCCTGTGAAATATGTCTAAAGTGGGAATCATGCAACATAAACGTTCCCATCCTGTCAGAGAACTTGCGGAAAACATTGCATGACCAATGTCCCGTGGAAAATATACCTGAAGGACAACTTGGAAATGACCCTTGCAATAGCGATGAATTTTAATGGAAGCTACCTCAAACAAAACATAACAAGGGGAAATAGCCCCTTTAGGGAACATAAATACCCAAAGTGTCTGAATGTGTTGTACATTTTTTTGACATTGCTCCAAATGCATCAAAGTCACTTTCAGTTTCTCTGGCTTATCTTATCTGGAGAATGTCATCCCCACAAGCGTGACATAATTTCTATACATGCCATTTACCTCCTCCATTTTGGGCTGTCAAGTACGCACTAATGACTGATATTTGGTTACTATCTCATCAGTGTTGCCATAGCAACCTGATGTTGCACACCCTACTTTGCATCAAGTATGCCATCACCATTATTGCACAACCTATTTGTTGTAAAATAATCCTGCACACCAGGACCTGCAGCAGTCATAAATTCTACAAATAGGGTCCTGCTAAGAATAACTAGCCATATAAGGCAGGAGAGAGATGTTGCAGAGGTGCTGTAGGTATCAGAAAACCCATCTACATGTCTCCTGGCCAGCTGGTGCACACTGAAACCTCCCTTCTGAGAAAGGCCACTCAATACATTCTGCGAAAGTTGGAGGCAGAAGTTTATACAGTGGATAAAGTGGGCACAGAGATTGATTTGTGCTGCTGAGATCAAAATCCTGGTTTGATTTCTTCCTCACAACCTCTAAAAGCCTTTAGACGCAAGCAAATCTTTTCCTCGGTTTTGACTTATTACTAGGAAAATTATTTTTGTATGAATTTAATATTCGGCTGCTTGATCTTGAAATGTGAGATCCCACTGCAGTAGAGAGAGTTTCTTTTGGAAGTTCCAATAGCCAAATAAGAGACCTGGGTCAACCTTGCATCCAATGATAAAATGTTTCCACTTCTGACTGACTAATTTCAGAACTGATGTAGATTACACCACATACATGTATTGGCAAGAAAGCCTGGGGGATTCATGCTTTTTCAGCTATGAATATGCATGTGCATATATTTTGGGTTTAATATGACAGGAAGTCTCACCAACCAAATAAATTCATTGCAAATGAGGCACCAGAGGCTTTCCAAAGACAGGTTTTTTTCTGCCATTTGGTGTTGTCCATCAAATCAATTACTGTCACTGTCAGTGTGGCAAAACCACACCTGTCACCGTCCAAGGCTGGTCTGCCAGAGCCAGGAGCTTGTTTCTATCCACAGCTGCCATGTCAGAAGCAGCTGTCTGTGATGCATATCTTCTGTTATTCATACATTGTACATCAGAAACCAATCTTGTCAGGCGTTCATACCTTGCTATCCTTGCTTTATTTTTTTTAAAGGAAAGAGGTTGATCTTTTATGCAGTCTACCATTGACATCATGCATTACCCATTATTTTGTGAAAACTTGCAGACTCAAGTAATACATGGCATCTTGCTCTTGCTGTACAGATATGTTGGAGAGGGCCTGGTGCAAACAGTCCTGTCATTATGAATATCTCCTCAGGACAACTAAGTTGTAACACAGCAGGCCTGCAAGCTGTTGTCCATCTGATATGGGTCCAGCGTATCAGATGGATGTTTGTGGCAATTGACCAAAAAATAGCAATTTCCATGGTGGACAAGTGGGTCAGCCAAACCTGTGCAAAAAGCCCTACCACAGTTCAGATTTATGGCCTCTCAGCCTGCCCTGGCCTGGCCTGACAAGTAAAAGGTTTCCCAGGATGAATTTGACTCAAACTTTGGCAGACCAATCTTGCAGTTCAATCCTCTTTGAATGGAGTAGATTGCCTGGCAACAAACCCACGCAGTGACGTCAAAGCAGCAACCTTGAAAGGTTGCCTGTACCAAGAGCACAGGATGATCCAATGATCAACGTCCTTCTGCCATTCAGCCATCATTACCATGGCGATAGAGAGAAAATAGCAGTTTTATCTCACCACAGAACAGATAATACTCCTCATGTGACATACATTTCATCACATGTAAATTACTTCCATAAAACCTTGCCACCAAATCTGATTTAGAAATGGAAGGGAATCTCTTCCACTGATAGACTGATGGCATAATGTAGTACATGTGGCTGCGAGAGTGTGCCACAGTAATCATATCAGTGGGACCTTCTGCCATAATCTGATTTTCATCTTCCAGCTGAGCTTCCCTTCAGGATGAATCTTTTCAACATGCATGATTGATACAGGCATAAGGAGCCTTTTTACAGAAATACATTTTAAGGTTCAAAGTGTGATGTTGTATGCTCAACCAAATGCTTACTAGATTTTATTTTTTGTCAATACAATAATTTCATGTCAGGGCTTGAAATGCTGGGTGCATATGCAGTTTTATGCATAGAAAATTGGATCTGTGCATCTTGTTTTTGACTGTGGGTGCACCAGTGCACCTAGATATTTTTGCATGCTATAGGGTAAAAGTACTATTGTGCACTAGTACATAAAATATTCTTGAGATTTAAGTATCAGAAAAAAAAAACTTTGCTGTACTTTGTTTCTGGTTAGGTGCACCAGTGCCTCTATTCCCAAAATTAATTCCAAGCCCTGCATGTGTAATGGCCAATGATCCTTGCATGCGCCAAGGCTTAGCAGCAAAAATAGTAACAATACTGATGACAAGCAGTTTGCTGCATTCCTGCATAGCAAAAGCAGCTAACATTGCTGTTTCACCAGGCAGCCTATCCTGTGTCATAACTATGTCACAAAACCAGGGTAAAGGGATCATGTTGCTCCCAGAATACATGAAAGTTAAAACCTGATACAGCAGGGGCTCATCTATGTTAGAAATGCTTTATCAGCAGTGAATTTTAAAGTCATTTGAAAATATCAATGCCGCTTAGCCACCTTCCAATATGTAATTAACAGCTAAATTATCTAACAACAGAATGTTTCAGCCCATATGAACAGAGGATGCAGAATGAAAGCATTGAATCTGGATCAAGCTTGCAAGGAGGTTTACCCAATGACTGAAATCATGGATGCAGAAAAACAGGGCCTCAAATGTGTAAAAATGAAAAACAAGCTTAAAGCACACATCCATTTGCAACGGAAGACACGTTAGACTTGAAGAATTAAGAAGGCCTATGGCGCTGAAGAAAGACACAGCAGACTAGATCAGTAGATGGGACATTTGAAATATCCCTGGTATGGATGTAGGTAAAACGCAAGCCAAGTAGGCCGGATTTATTTAGAATGCGGTACACGCACACCAAGCCGGCACCGGGGCAAGGCCCAATCGTCCAGGATTTGGACTCTTTGTCGTTTTCGACATAATTAGTTCACCGAGACAACTAACAAATAAATGCCAGCTGTCAAAAGAACGATTTGCAGTTTGGTGCGTAACACAAGAAGCTATGTTGCCTTGTTGCATAGCTACCAGTGAAAAGGCCCGTTACCCGACACTCTATGGAACCTGTTCTATCCTCTACTAGGAGCGCCGTGTCCTATCTATGACTTATATTTTGAAAAGGTAGAGATTGTCATCACCTAGGCCACCTAAATCTAGGGATAACATGTTCTAAGACGTCTAAAGCAGTAGACTTAGTACCGTGAACAATGGCAAATGCATTTGTTTCCAGCTGATATGGGTCGCTGCAAACCGCTCCTCCCCCCTTTGGTGTTCTCTATACCCGCAAGGTCATTTTTAGAGCACAACATTGCTGTTGTTTTAATGCCGTCTACAACATCTACTGATACGACACGAGATGGCAGTAGAGACTGCCGTTCTCCCAGCACTCTGAAACAAAATCTAAAGAAATTGGTGTACCTGGTAGCACTGGAGTCTCTGATTCGGTTGCTTGGAAAGCCGCCAGTGAAGAACTCCGGACTGACAGAGAATAAATAGGGCAGTTGTGCACGTGACTATAAAATCCTGCGTTGTGATTGGCTGTTAAACAAAAGACTGCGTTCGAACTTTCCTTATATGGTAGTGTGTCGGACGTCTCTCACATAGGTCGCATGTTTGTACGAGACGTTTACGACAGATAGGCTCTTTTCTGGCAACAGTTTTGCGACATATTTTTGCCATCGGACGTGACTGCTCTTGCGCACTTTTCACAACATGGCGGCGCCCTAGTGTTGGTTTCGCGGCATGTGTGGAGAGGGGAAATTTCTGCTAGTGTTTTGAAGATTCTGCGTGGCTCTCTTTAGTGATCAGGTGATTTAGGGGAAGTGTACTGTATCACGTTAGATTTTGGATTCAGTAATGCCCTCTCGTGCCTTGGACAAACGATCTTTTTTATGTTTTGTACGATATATATGAACTAGTCAGCTCTACGCCGGTATCAACAAATTATTATAAATTTGTCAACTCAGCTGTGATGACTGACAGTTTGCGAATCGTTTTGAATACATCAGTACCAAACGAAGAAGTACAAAGTATCCTATCTGCTTCAAATATGAGTTTCGTAAGGTACAAGGAAACGGCAGAGGAAGGAGACGTTGTGATTATTTATCTGACACACGAGTCCATGTTCCCCTTGACACTGGAAGCTGGCCGTATCTTCCAAACGCGTTTCGGTGCCCTCCGACATTCCGACATCATCGGCACGCGTTTTGGGTCAAAGGTTCTGTGTGGTGGGGGAAGGGGGTACGTGTATGCCTTGCACCCTACTCCTGAACTCTGGACCCTAACTCTACCCCATCGGACACAGATTGTCTACACCACTGACATAAGTATGCTGACTCTTCAACTTGATCTAAAACCAGGCTCGGTCGTCGTGGAGTCAGGTAATTATCAGGATCCGAAGGACGTAAATCTGTGGTCATTGGTGTTTGAATGTATTATATCATTCACACTTTCACACTCCCATCCCCAAAATATATAGTTCCTTCTGTCACAAGCACATTTATTTGTCGTCCTGCCCCCCCCCCCCAAAAAAAAAACTCTGGAGAGGTCAGTGACCTGTGTCAGCCACAGATGATGTCACCCTTCTGCTACATCCTGTACAGACAGCTGTGACTTAGTTACTGTTATAAGCAGTTTTACCAGTTTAATACATATTTCATTAACTAGACATGTTGCAGTGATGGAAAAAAGTGTCTGCCTGTAACCGTCCTTTTAGCTGAACACTTTATCTTTCCATGGCTTCTATTTACAGTGTCGTAAAATGTGATATACATGCAATGGAGACCAATCTACTTCCGACTAGACAAGTCTAATACATGTGTCAGGGTTTGTGATATACATGTGTATGCACCAGAAACAAGTCGGGGTCATGGATATGACATATGTCATTCAGATGATGTCACTCAACAGCTGGCTGCATAGAATAATTGTGATATGCATAATTGCATATGTAGTATCTGGAGCGTCCAAGGGATAGGTGATACACCATGAGGTATGTATTGTTGCCCCAGAATTAGTATATAGTTAGAAAAATCATAAAAAGCTAGATGCACTCCAGTATTTGTCTATCTCTGTGGAAATCTTGTCACATCATTTGCTACATGTTCGTATCACAAATGCGTTTATCAACTACATGTACATGTATTAGATTAATTTATAGACAGGCTGGAAGCATGCTGTCATGTCAGGTTGTTTGAAGCAGGATGAATGAACGGCCTCCACATTAATCAACCTGTTGTCTCAGCTGTTCCCTCTATCCTACAGTAGCCACTACCCTGGAAATAGCACCACCCCTGGGTAGCACCAATGGCTGCCTGCCTGGCTACCACGTGGCTCATACATGAATGCAAACGTTGAGAAATTCCACACAAAACTTTGTTCATCATTGATCAATATCTTTTAACTGTTTGGTTTTTGTCAGCTGTAATTTAAGGTTTAAATGTCTGACAAGTTGCAGTCTGGCAGTAGGCAAGATGATTCAACAACTTTTGACATTGACATACTTGGCATCATTCCATGTGATATGCTCACAGCATATCTAGAGCCTTGAACTCTTTTTATCTTTGGCTGGGATTCGCTGGCTTGAGGTATAGGTTAGTATTATGACTTGCACATGCCAGCCATTACACAGGGAGTCACATGCAATGCCTGACAAGATCATGTGTCTGCCCCATGTGTCTTTGAACTAGGCTGAATGACAAAAGCAGTATGTCCAGCTGCACTCATGCCTCCTAGGAAGGGGATTTGTGGGTTGAAACTGTACTTGTATAGTTAAAGGCAATTACAAAAAATGAATCATGATCACCAGTGGTGAATTTCAAAGCAAAGCAGAAACATAAAACATGATGCCAGTTTTAACATTGTTCAACTCTAATTATTGCTCTATTCAACAAGTAGTCTTATGATATAGATAGATCTAGTTAATAGGGAGAAAAGTCAGTGGCATGTTAATTGTCGACTTAAATTGGCCCTTTTGCCTTCTAGAACAAGGACTATGATAGATTACACTAAAGATCTGTATTGACTGCACTGAGAACTAGTTTGATACATGGCACTGCAAGGATCATTTCCCTTTAGGATTGAAGAATTTTCTTTATTCTCCTAGGAACTGGCAGTGGATCTGTGTCGCATGCCGTCATCCGCACCATCGCCCCCACGGGACACCTCTACACCTTCGAGTTCCACCAACAGCGTGCAGAGAAAGCCCGGGAAGAATTCTCAGATCACGGGCTCAGCAGCCTTGTGACAGTGACACACAGAAATGTGTGTACAGATGGCTTTGGGCTGTCTGACGTGGCTGATGCTGTGTTTCTGGACCTGCCGTCGCCCTGGGAGGCAGTGGCCTCAGCAAAACTGGCTCTAAAGAAAGCAGGTTTGTATCCTAGTTATGCTGACGGTATGGCATGCCTGCGTTGTGTGTGCAGCTGTGTCTAGTTATCCCACCCTCTCACAGCTTTTTTTACTCCTGTCTTCCCATCAAAATGTAATCTACTTGGTAATCACCCTGTCATCTTTGGATACCAGGGTGCTGATAATGATGAGCCTTTATGTTATGTATCTATTCTACAGTAATCTATGTAGTGTTGAACATGGTATATATGGTGGTGATGACATGACATCATCAGACATATGATCTTTGAATTGATACCAAATGTAGACATCAAAACCATCAGCGTTTTCTCCTGTTCTCCTATTCCAAACTTACCAGTGTAGATATTCTTAGCCCCATCAATTGGCCCTGGCTGTATCAGAATGCACAGGAGAAGGATTTGTGCCTACGTAACGTTACATGTCATGTGACATTGCGTATGCACGAATCCAATGATGTACATCATGGCAAGATGGTGAAAGGTCAGGATGGGGTCAAAGTGCAATGAACTTGTGGCAAGATTTCGAAAAAAAGGAATTCTGAAGATGGTTGAAAACCATGCAGGAATAAAATCCACATGGCTACTTTTTTACTTGTTGGAAATGTAGTTAGGAAATCCAAGAAGTATATATCTGACTTAGATCACTATGCAGAAATAAAATCCACATTGCTACTTTTTGCCTTGTTGAAAATGTAGTTAAGAAATCCAAGCAGCAAATGGCTGACTTCCTGTATGTCTATGTCCTTGTGGTGCAGGTGGCCGACTGTGTTCCTTCTCACCATGTGTGGAACAGATACAGCGCACCTGTGACAAGCTGCGCAGCCACGGGTTCTGTGACATCACCACAATAGAATGCCTGTTGCGCACATTTGATGTCCGGTCCATTGCCCTACCTGAGCCAGACCTGGGACGACCTGACACGTGTGCACAGACACAGCAGGAAGGAGGGGAATCAGCAGAGAACTTTACATTCAAGTCTGCTGTTCCACCTAAGGACATGCCAGGTCATACAGGGTTCCTCACATTTGCCACCCTGTATCCACAAATGGAGACATCATAGCCACTTTTCACTGAGGTAACATCAGCTTTTCCCTCTACACTGCACCTAAAAGTCACTACTGAGTACAGTTACATGGAGTTATGACAGCTCAAAAGACTTACAACAATAGTTACCAACAATAGATTTTTCTTGGAAAAAAAATATTATTTGTCTAATTTCTGATGAAAATGATACAAATTTAGCACCAAGCAGCATCCATGTAGCATGAAAAACTAAAACATGATCTTCCGCATTGACAAGCTCTTTGGTACATGTACTTGCTGAGGAATGGCTGCCACCTATCAGAAGATAGAAAAACTGCAGCGGTAAGATATTACTAGAAGGCGAATTATCATTCATGGTTATGCTGAAGTACTTTGTTGGTAGCTCATTTTCCTGCTGTTGTAGCTCTACATTAGTCATATTTCTGGAATGTTGTCAGGGATTAAAACATGTTATTGATAATCATAAGTGCCTTGACTCATATGCCACAACTTATATCAAACACTTCATACCAAAATACCCGGCACGGCAGGACTGTGGATACACTTTTGATTTTTATGTCAATAAACTTGCAGTGAAAAGGTCAGAACTTTCACGTATATTACAGCTCTGTGCTAGAGATATTTACTTAAGCCAAAAGTGGAGAAAAAGTTTGATATTACTGGATTCGTTCGTCTGAGATTGAATTATTTTGATGACTCTTAAAACCACATTGTATCAGGTCTTGGTTCTGCACAGGCCAGTCTTGTATGGAACAATAAACTGTGCTAAACAGCTACTTCAGTTCTGATAGAGGGCAAATAGGGACTGCAGGTCTTAGTGTACATCGTGGGAAAGCTTGATGAGGACCTAACATGATGATAATGGAGAATAGCCCATGGACTTGTTTCAATGCATGATTGATATGTGCAAACATACATTTGTATTCATGGCAGATGGAACTCTGCTCTTTAGAGCTTCAGATGACCCTAGGCTGTGAGTGTGTATTTTCTCAATACATATTTATTGTATGTTTCAGCCCATTTATAAGTTGGAATATGGCAGTCTTTAATGGTATCCCCTCAAAGTTCGCCATCCCTCCAGAAGACTAAATCTAACATTTCCATCATCGATATATCAGCTAGTAGGGTTCTTTCAGTCAATTGTTGGACACACAACACAATAGCAGGCAAGACAAAGTCATCTGTACCAAGTAGACAAGTTTTATTTCTTCCATGTAGAGATTGTACAGAAGTCTGGAATGTATG
The DNA here is from genome assembly GCF_035083965.1 of Branchiostoma lanceolatum. Taxonomy (NCBI): domain Eukaryota; kingdom Metazoa; phylum Chordata; class Leptocardii; order Amphioxiformes; family Branchiostomatidae; genus Branchiostoma; species Branchiostoma lanceolatum. The sequence continues at coordinate 20,359,819 of NC_089725.1, read as the reverse complement.
TTGTTAGCCTGTCTTGGTAAGAACCAGGCTTGCTGGTTTCTCAGTAAGTCAGAGACCCTACAGCCCTTACTGTAACACAGGGCATACCAGCACGTTTAGCCTTACAAATGTACAAATGTCTTCAGTATAACAATATTCACCAATAGTCAGTACTGTCTTGTGTAGTATGTACCAAAGTCTTACTAACCTCTAAGAACATCTTAAGTCATGTCAGTTGCTTTTTTTCAGAGGTGCTTTGTGTCTTTTACAACTCTGCTTCACAACGGAAGTCAAATATCCTGGCCCAGTGGGCAACAAAGCTTGAGCTCTAACAGTGCCATGCTGTCTTGATCTTGGTTCTCACACAAATGGTAAAAAAATGACAAAAGCATGCCAAATGTAAGACGTCCTGTTCTATTTCAAAAGGTTTAAGTACTCATTTTCAAGTACTTGTTCATAATTTTATGTATAAAAGCCAAGGGAACCAATGAAACAATTGGTGCCGTCTGTCTCAACCTACTTTATCTACGTGATAGAATTCACCTCGCTAGCTTTTAGAGTCATCAACCATGCCTTGTCAGAGCTCACTTCTAGACTGTCTACAGAAAAAAGTGATATTTTGGGCCAACCCAAATCCTTGTCATGGCGTATCATACAGCAAATTATGCTAGTTTGGCCTCACTGTCACAATACACTCACCACAGCACCATGAGATTAACACATACACAAAATAACCTTTGGAAGGTATTGAAGATTTGGTATCAAAATATATTAAATTTTGCTTCACAGATACTTACATGTACTGAAACATCAATTTTTCTATACAGCTTATGGTATATAATTCTATTCCAATCTCATGATTACATCATACACATTGTACAAGACTCTGCACAGACAATAGAAATGTCATATCTATACAGGATGTCTGTAATGCACATATCAATATGAACCCTGAGGGAATTTTGAGCTGTAGTAGGTTGGACTGTTTATCCATATGTTGGGGCAAACCTTCGTTAGATACAGCATTCTATGCAGCGATGTTCAACTCCCCAGGGTTTACCTTGACAAGTGCAAAATATAGCTAGCCAATGGGACCCAGCCCAAAGTAAAGTTTCTAATTTTCAACTAATCATCATTAGGCTCTGCCCAAAACATAGAATATCATAGAATCTGAAATTTTGTACAAAAGAAACAGCACAATGACATACACTGTACTTGGAATGCAAATAATGGTACAACACACGTTTCCTTAGCACAGAAAGGGTTACAGCAATTACAACCAAAGGGCATACATATACATCAGTGCTACAGGGACACCTATGCAATATTTTTTAGGTACCCTGAATTCATGTTTCGGAGTAGAAATTGTATTCAACCTGTAGCACTCTATGAGTGCCAAAAATGATACCAAATTGTCCTGATGCACAAGCAACTAAGAGGACAAAATATGTGTATTCATCAGAGATGAAAACTACACACCTTTGTTTAATAACCTTTCTGTTATGTGCTGCAGCACCCATAAAGTTTCACTTGGTTAGTACCACTAGCCATGGTGGCTATGACTACTGCTAAGGTCTTACTGTGTTAACCAAATGTTGGCCATAAGTGGTGTTGACTGAAATTTCGTGCTGGTTAAGTGTCGTGCTAGCAATAGCTTCCATTATGTAACACTACCAGCAAAACTTTTACCAACATAATATACATCTAGAAAATGTACCATCTGTACCCAATAATACAAATCATAGACAAAATCATTTGTCACACACAACAGACATTTAAGATCACGATACTGTGATACGGTAGATCCACATGGTCCAGCCATGTTTGTGGTGATAGTGGGCTGACCAGCAGGCCCTGCAGATGTTCCTTTACACTGGAACTCTGGACTTGATCACTTGGAATCCTCGTCATCACAGCAGCTGCAGGAAAGGAGGTGTATACAGTCATAAGTTTGTGTTGTATTCCTGGGTATTATAGAATATGTGGTAGAAGTCAGCTTTGTCAGCTGCATAATTAATGGCTTTGTAACTGAGTGATTAAACTTTGGCACAAAAATAACTTTTTCTACTAGTAGTACAGTAACTGATCATCAGGTGACAGATTAGGATGCACTGACAGAACACAAAAGGATGATTTGCTCAATCATGCCTACGTACCATTTGTATGGATCAACTATTACAGGAAAAAGATAGTCTTTGCGGAAAGGTAAACAAAAAATGTATCGTACAAGTTGTAATGAGAATACTTACTGGTTAGAATTGTTGCTTCCCCCTCTGTCATGGAACTGTTGGTCCTGTGTTGTCTTGTCTATGTGGGGTGCTGTACCTTCCAACAACTCCTCAAAGAAGCTGGTGTCGTCAGGCATGGAGGCCGCTGCCGGCAACCGCGACAGATCGCTCATGGACGGGACACGAGCTCGCGGGCTTTCGTGCTCTCGTCTATGTGGGGCAGGATGCCAGCTATGTGTGGAGGATGATTCACTTGGGGGCTTCCTCACTGCAGACTCCTTGTCTTTGGTGGAGGAGTCTAGTTCATCTTCCTGGATGGGCGCGAGGCTGCTCATGTCCACAGCGGTGTAGATGGTCTGGAGCATGTTGGGGTCCATTGCCTTGACAAGGTTTGTGACAGTGTTCTCAATGTCATTCCAGGTGACTTCATCCAAAGCTGTCTCCATCTTCAGTGGTAGCTTTTCTGAGGGGTTGCAGGTGGGAGCAACAACACATGAGTCCTGATTGCTCATTATAGCCTTGTGTTTGCTGTAGTATGACAGACTGTCCTCAGAAAGATCATCTTCCTTGGAACAGTGACCTAGTTTTGAAAGGAGGGTACTTTTTGAATCATTGTCTTTGTCCGGACTGTCAAAAGTGAAAGTCATTGACGCCTCGTCATCGGAAAAGTCGTTCAAACTCTGTGGAGATGTGCTGGTGGAGTCTGGAGTCAGGACGCACTCTGGGATCGGCAAGACGTCTGTTTTTGCCGGGGGACCTTCATTCTCCAGGAACACATGGCAGGAATGGCTGGTGGGTGTGTCTGGAGTTGGGGGCATGTTGTGGATCCACTGTGGCACCAGTTTACTGCCTGAATCTTCCACATCCTCCAGCTCTGTTTGGGCTGTAGGTCTGCTGGTGGTGGCGGGGGGCTTGCGTGGTGGGAGCTGGAGTGGTGTGGGGACGCACAGCCCGCCGGTGGCCAGGCCAGATGACAGGGAAACGTCTGTGGTGGTCTGAGGGTCTGGGAAAAATCCTTGAAGGGAGGGTCTGCTTGGGGAGAAAGGGGTGGTTGACTCTGGGAGATTCAGGGCAGGCGCGCCGGTGTGGGACGCCATTAAGGAGGCAAAGGATGGGATGGTGGGAGATGACCAAGTGAATCCTCTCTGGAAGGGTGGGGAGGTCATCTGGTGTTCAGTAGGGGTAGGGAGGATGCCCATCAGGAACTCCATGGTGGTGGTGGTGGTGCCAGCATGCTGCTTTTGCTTGGTGGTGTCCCCGTACTGGCACATCCTTGGAGACTTGGGCTCATGTTTCAGTGGTAGCTCCTCGGACAGCTGGCGCTTGAGTGAGCGTGGCGTCACGTCCTGCCTTTCCATGCTGGGGAAGCCGCTAGCCATGGTGGTGGGCTGGGTGGGGTCGGGGTATTCAAACCCCAGGCTGGAGATGGCAGAGATTTCGTCAGGGGACTCGAAACTGAACTCTGAGCTGAGACTGTGGCTGCTGTAGGGGGGCTGGCCGTACCACGACGGGCTGGGCTCTGATGGGGAGCCTGGGGGAACCTTGAGGGTCTGCAGGGGGTCTTCCTGGTGCTGGAGCGAGGATGTGAACTGAGAGAACGAGCGACATTGTGCCTCATAGAGTGAAACCTCGTCCTCACTGGAATCAAGAAAAAAAGGGAAAGGTTAGAAGGACACAAAACTACAGAAATTGCAATAGGTCTTACAGTGCTGATGTAACAGATATATATCTGATAACCAGTATATGTAAGGTGTAAGGATAAACCATTGCATCATGACCTGCAATAACATTGATGTTCCCAATTGCATGAACTTCATTTACTGCTTTACAGTGTCTTCCAGGGTAACATAACTAGGGATGAAATAGAAAAACACCATGACCCATTATGGAGATATCAGGAATTTTGGTCAATTGAAGCGTAAGGATTGGTAAAGGCATCAGTTGTTACAGCCTATGATGCAGTAAAGGCTGGTGATAAAGGCGGTGCTTACCTGATGACAGTGTTCATGCAGATGATGGAAAGTTCCTCAGAGTTGATGTCCAGGGCTCGCAGCTGCATCAGGACGTGCACCCAGGTCCAGTCCCCGCCTGCGGTGTTCATGCGAGCAACAAACATGGTCCCGCTCTCTCGGCTCTGATCCAGTACTAACAAGGAGAGGACAAAAGAAGTCAGCACAAGTCAAATCAAGAAGTGAGTGGTTGATTTCTACTTGTACATTCAAGCAGATTCCTTTTCTGTGTTCAAGACTAGGCAAAATTGGACCAAGCGATGGGATCAACCTTTTCAAAAGTGCTAACAATTGAAAAGACTGCTAAAGGACATCCAATTTGTTTTACTAAGCACAGTACAAATGCAGTTGTACTCACAATGCTTGTGTTGCTGTCCTGCCAGCTGTAGGAAGTCTGGGTGCATCATGCTGTACCAGGACTGTCCTGTGAGTGCTGTTCCGTCAAACCCCAGCAGGAACTGGAGGCTAGGGGACAAACAAGAATCAATGTCTGTTAAAGATAAGACGCTGGTGAAGACAAGAATCACAAGCTATTTCTGAGATGGATTTGTAAATGAACATGTAACAAAAAGTAACAGGAATTTAGGCACAAAAAGACAGTTTATTTTATTTGAAAATTAGTAAGTGAATGGTGCAATACAATAGGAAAACACTTCAAAAGGTCCAGTGGACTGATCCATCGCAAGGTCGTGAGGGTTATCTTACACATACACTCACTATACCTGGAATTGTGTCACAGCTCATTTCCCTTTCTTATGAAGATACAAAGCTCAATCAATTTTCTAACTTTTAACCTATGCCTGTATTGTGTAGATAATAATGCTGTATTGTGTAGAAGCAACTTTTCTTTGTAATGGGAGGGGCTACAAAATCTTGTCCGGTCACTTTGAGTTATTCTGGTGTATTATGCCCCAAGGCAGTTTAGAATATACTGGCTGTAAGATACAGATACAGAATCTTAGGATACATTTCTGGTAAGTCGGTAATTGGGGAACTGTACCAAAGTCACAATGCATTGTTGCCTTGCGTGACTTCAGTGAATAAATCTGTAGTTTAGCAATACCGGGTACTATTTTCTTGCCCAAATATTGTTAAAACCTTTCCAGGTAATGGGTCACATGCAAAGCAAACTGACACTGACACACCGTAAAGGTAGAGTGCAAATTTCACTATTGGTGGGCAGTCAGCTGCAGAGAAATATGTGACAAGCATCGACAAGCTGACGTAAAGATATAGGCTGCAATCGTTTGTTTGGAAGTCTTGCCTTAAAATATGTACTTTTTCAGCCAAACATCAAATAAGTCACACACCACTACTCCCCAAGCAAAGGGTGGTTTTTGACGTGTTTTTAGGCGTTTTTGTCGGGCTTTCTACTTTGTCATGTTTTTTTATGTCACCAACCCAGACATCTGGGTTGGTGACATAAAAAAAACACGTTAGTGGCCTAAAAACACGTCAAAAACCAGCTGGACCCACTCCTCTGCTCGGAGAGGAACATGCCACAAGCAAAGAAATCTATACCTGTCAGAAACTTCCTTGAACTTCATATCCAGACCATGTACAGAGTGGAAGGTGTTGGTGTTGAAGGTCATAGGAAGGTCACCAAAGCTTGAGGGCACATCAATGGGCAGGCAGATAGACACAAAGATGGGGTTTGGGATCCATCCTGCTGGCGACACTTGGAAGTGCCCTCGAACATGTACGATCTGAAGAAGTAAAGTATCATTCAAGGTGAATTAAAAAGTTTGGCAAAGTTGTCTGTCTCCCTATTTTTCAAGATTGTGATGCATTGTTATTTAAAGTCAATGGCCAGAAACAGATGTTAACCTCCAACTGCCTAGAATTCAGTGTACCAGTAAACTTCAGAATTGGTGCCATATGGCAAGTGTACTATCTGGAACAGTCTACACTAACAGACATGGAAGTGGTAAAAGAGATTATTGTCCTTTACCTTGTTGTCCCCATAGTTGGTTTGGCGGCGCATGGTCCGTGAAGTCTTCATCCGACAGAAGAAGGACCGTTCTGCAGATGGCATTGTAGAGCCTGTCCACAAACAGAAGTAAGAGGTGCTCAGATTTTATCACTCAGCAAAAAAAATAATCCTAAATCATAGGAGAACCTTCAAAAGCAGCATGGCACCCAAAATGCCCTCCACCACCTGATATCAACATTTGAATTGTCTGGGTTGCAATGTTAAATGGACCAAACGAACATGCTGGAGATAGTTGGGAGAAAAATCCAGGCCTATCTTGTCAACCTGCCAGTGCCTGACACATCACAACATAGGAGCTCTGGTCTCACCTGTAGTGGTGAAGGGTGTCTGCAGAATGTTGTTCTGGACAGTCAGGTGATCTGCTGGGTCGATGATGTCGTAAACACAGTCACCCTGACTCAACAAGTCAACCTGAAGAGAAAGGAAGTGAGTGAGAAAACATTGGTCCATCTAAGTTCTTATATGTGATATAAAAGTCTGGTAGCTCGATGTCTTTGACCAAAGGAGTATCTTTATTACATTATCATTTTGATTTTACATGTTATGACCCACCAGACAGAATTCTATGCCTGTTTCTATGTGTCATGTCCATGCAGAGAAAGCTATGACTGTCTCTCCTCACCATGGAGTGTCCGAGATGCTCGGTGACGTTCTCAGAGATGTAGAGCATCTTCCCCTCCCGCGTGGTCACCAGGAGGAAACCATGCAGGCCCTGCAGCGCAGCGTGCGCCACTTCTGGCTGCCCTGGCAAGAATGACTGGCTCTCTGGTACTTCTAGAAAGCAACAACCCACAGTCATGTTTTGTTGATAGTCTGCCACATCACCAAGCATACATTATGTGATCTACATCGGTCCAACACTCACTGTCTAGTGTTGGACTGCTGACACTGTCTAGTGTTGGACTGCTGACACTGTCTAGTGTTGGACTGCTGACACTGTCTAGTGTTGGACTTCTGACACTGTCTAGTGTTGGACTGCTGACACTGTCTAGTGTTGGACTTCTGACACTGTCTAGTGTTGGACTGCTGACACTGTCTAGTGTTGGACTTCTGACACTGTCTAGTGTTGGACTGCTGACACTGTCTAGTGTTGGACTGCTGACACTGTCTAGTGTTGGACTGCTGACACTGTCTAGTGTTGGACTTCTGACACTGTCTAGTGTTGGACTGCTGACACTGTCTAGTGTTGGACTTCTGACACTGTCTAGTGTTGGACTGCTGACACTGTCTAGTGTTGGACTGCTGACACTGTCTAGTGTTGGACTGCTGACACTGTCTAGTGTTGGACTTCTGACACTGTCTAGTGTTGGACTGCTGACACTGTCTAGTGTTGGACTTCTGACACTGTCTAGTGTTGGACTGCTGACACTGTCTAGTGTTGGACTGCTGACACTGTCTAGTGTTGGACTGCTGACACTGTCTAGTGTTGGACTTCTGACACTGTCTAGTGTTGGACTGCTGACACTGTCTAGTGTTGGACTTCTGACACTGTCTAGTGTTGGACTGCTGACACTGTCTAGTGTTGGACTGGTTCAGATAGAAAAAAAATAATGTTTAGCCATCAGCCACTAACAAGATCTGGGTTCATGTCCTCACACAAGTTACGTCTACGCGTCTCTTATTTCTGTAAATATTTTCCACTATCAAGAGTTCTATACGACATGGAACCATTATCCTTTGTGTATGTTTGTCAAGCTGCCATGGTTATTAGTTAACAGAACACCTTACACCTGGAAAACACGTCAATCTTTTTAGTTTGTTTGTTTTTCCTCCTTACAAGCCGAAATTCGCTTCTTTTGGGACTTACGGTGAACTGTCCAGACATTCTTGAACCCTGGCTGACAACTCACCGACAACCACCTGCCAAAGTGCCACGCGCAACCTTGGCAGCCGCACTGTCCTAGTACTGTATTAGATAAAGTTTATGACTTACTAACTGTTTGTTTGCAGGTTATCCTTAAAGCTATGTTGCTGTTTTAATGGACACCTCGTCTTGATGTAAGGCGTGGCGTCCATTAGAATCCCCACTGTACTTGGAACCGTCAGCAACCCATTTCTCCGAATGTCCGTCTGTATGTGATCTAACAAGATCTGGGTTCATGTCCTCACACAAGTTACGTCTGTAAATTCTCTACTTGTAACGTTACCCTAGCCTACGTTATTTAGCCTTATGATTACTCGAATATAAAGCAAGAGATCGACGCATGCCCCACCTCTGGAGAAGAAGTTGCACTTGCGCATGTAGACACATGTGAGCGACATGACCTGCAGGTAGGACAGGCGGGCCCGGACAGGCTCGGCTAGGGGGAGGTGCCCGCGCAGGAGGCTGATCTCCGCATTGATCAGGTCCCGCCGCTGCTTGGAGGCTCCCTTCGTGGATCTGAGAAGAAAGAAATCAAGTTCAATTGAAATCAATGCCATGCACATGGAGATTTGCTGGAAAAGAACCCTGCTTTTGCAATTCCCATGTACTCCTAAAGGTTTAAGACTGTTCTTGAGCGAAAACCTTTCTTAACAGGTCCCCGTTTGTGATTTACCCGACCAGACCAGGACTACAGCAGGGAAACGCCGTGTGTGCCGTCATTGGCCCAAATACTGCCTTTATATTCGCTCCTTTTGTGGCTACAAAAACACAAAAATGTCCCGGCGCAAATCTTACCCGTATGGTCCCTTTCCCATGTCGGCTGCAAGTAACTTACGTCTAGCTCGACACTATAAGTAGTACAACATGTATTTCCAGGGACCCCGGAAGCGCCTCCTGGAACTATAGTCGGGCACGCCCTCTATCTCCATTCCCAGAAAAAAAGTCCGTGACATTCCTATATGTAAAAAACACCTTAAGGTCGACGGTGATTGAGTGCTTGAGAGAGGTTTGTAGAATTTGTAGAGCCCCTGCATGGTGGTTCATTAAGGAGAAAAACACGGTCAAAAGCCGCAGTCGTGCGAACAAACCAGCTAGCGTTTCAAGACACACTAAAACAACCGAAAATACCCCCCAGACAACAGTAGCCCATAGTATATCTGTCAGCCTGCGTCTATATCCAGAATGTTTGTACGACATTTGGCAACTTCATTAACTTTGTAGTCAGCAAGAATACCGGTACAAACGGAATATGATAGCTCAACATTGTCCCGGTTCTCGGTACCTTACTGGCTGTTGAATTACATACGGTCACCTGACACCCACTGGAAAACAAGCTGCTACCGGCAGTACCTTCATGTCGTTAGTTTAGATATGTTGTTGACAACGAGCAGTCCAGAATATCAGACCGAGGTAGTTACATAATAGGAAGACAAATACATGTAAATCTGGTAAATAGAGACGGCCAAGGTTTGATCACATGTGATTGTTCAATGTCGTGGTCATGTTTATCGGTACGTATTACAAAACACACAAAATGCGCTGCGACGTTTAGAAAAATCGCCATCGATCATTATCACTGCCAATTATGTAATCAAGTGTATTTTCCCGGTTCAAGCATGTACTATGATAATATCAGATCTAAAGCAAACATATTTACATGTAGGATCAAATATCTAAGTTTCCCCAAACAACATTTCCAAAGTTTCTTTTCCTCACGAGTGCATAGTCACAGTGTGCCTGTTGTATCTCTCGATCTCGTGCTCTACCAAGGGAATACGTGCTCTACTGAGGGAAGAAAAGACCGTGGAAGACACTTTCACAAGTACTATAGACAAACTTACAGGTTCTCAACTGACCAAATCCGTACAGCGAGTCACTACTACACAATATATTTGTCACCAACAAGGTGGTCGCCTAGCAACAGTGAAAATCCGTGGTTAGCAAGCGATTTTTTTTCAGCCAGCGGTCACTACGGAGGATGGTACTCAGGCTAGAGACATATCGAATGGAGACCAAAAATTGCCTTTGTATGACCAATGATCTTATAACTAAGAAATGATCTATGATGTAAGAGTTTGGTTTTAAAGTTAAAGCTTTAAGACAACAAAACTTACAAAGTACACTTCTTTGTCAATGACATTCATCTGAACTACCAGAGCGTTTGGTTGCTCATTGGAAATGGCCCGGGGATATAACGAAGATCGCCTTTTGTCGCTGTTCTACAATACATAATCATCCCTGCCTTTTTTTGCTTAGATGGCATCACGTAACGAGTCCTATTTCTGCATCAGGTCGAAATAGGTAACGTTACCTCCATCACTTACCTCATGATCTGTAAGTCGCTGTCACAACTTTAATCTCAAATCTGGCTAGTGTACGTGGCGCCGTGTAAATGACCTCAAGAGTCAAGACACTTGGCCTGGTTCCATTTTGCATTTACATGGCCATTAGTACTTTTCCAGGTAAGTCTATTCTATGTAAGCCTCTCGCCCACCGAATGTTGTCATTGCCGAATCCTACTTGGGCGGAAACAATATCCATCATTTCCATTGACAGGTTTGTCTCCGTGTGCAGGTGCAAAAAGGCATCCATCACAGCTCCTTCTAGCGGTATTGTTTCAAATAACAGCACTACAAGGTTGGGTTGTGAACTTGTGGCCGTTGACGGACGTCGTTACTAGACCGACTAGAAGCATGAATAAATAGATAAGATCAAACACCGAGTGATGTGGATCAATATCCATTGCAAATTTACAACCCATACTTCGAATTTATATTCTGCGATCTAGTCAAGGAGGTTATATGGACATAACCTCCTTGATCTAGTGAAGTACCATAAATCTATTCTTAAATCAAGAAAGAGAGAATGAATGAATGAATGAATGAATGGATGTCTTGTGAATGAATTCATTAATGATAAACCATAGGCAGCGATCATGAAGGTATTTTTTTGTTTCCGCGCGAGAAATTACATGTGTTGGGCAGCTATCTGACTGACAAGCCTTTGAGATTGAGCTTGATCTTAAGTCTAAGTCATTTATCTTTTTCACAAAGGAGAAAAGCGGCTCAGCTCAAAACAGTAACAGGCTGGGAGCACAAAATCACGCCATTAGTGAAATTTCAATTCTTGTACAGCATATCAAGTGGCCCACCGTTCTCTTTGGGACGAATTCAACCAGAAGCTTTGTCATCCTTACTTTCTATTCTTGAAGTTCCTGTACTGGGAATGCGTGGGAGAGAGACGACAGGCAGTAACACGCGAGGAATGTCAATCATTAAGAACGCCCTCCCCTAACTGCTAACAACGAGGAAACGGAGTGTTTAAAAAAAATAAAAGCATTTTTCTTATACTAGCTATTCCCGCTGTATCGTGGAACCATTTCTTACCTACGAAAAGGGCCCATTTATAAAGCAATATTAAGATGGCTACAGGCATGCCACCTCTGATGTCATAACTTGCTTTACGTAATAGTGGGATCAGCCACCACTGCTGAGGTGTAAATATAGCGGGCTGTCGACGTAAAAGAGAGCTCAGTATAGCAAAGACGAGATCTTTTAAGGAGGACCTGTTTTACCAGGCCAACGCGGATTAAGCTATTCGCACGTAGCCTTTCCCCTTCGGTGAAAACTTTACTAATTCAATGACTATTCCGGGGCTGTAAAAAGATCTACTCGACACCATGGCCAACTACTTACGCACCAATGTCGCCTAGCACTCTTAAAACCTAGACTCTAGTAGGCTGATGAATCCTGACGTCTTGTACAGTAGCAGAAAGACTGAATGAGCAGGTGATCTCGCAACCTTACTCGGAAAAAGGTTCACAGACTTAGTAAGGCTGTGCGTGGGAGGGAGGCTTACTGGCAGCGCTGGCGGCAGAATTTATGAATGAATCGTTGGCTGTAAGAACTATGAATGGCTACTGTCGTACGTACGTGGAAAGCGCCCGGGGCAAGCAGGGCGGGGGTGGCGGCGGCAGGTACGGGTAGCGCTCCAGGGTTGGGTGATAGGCGGGTCGCTGTTGGACACACAACTTCACAAGCCTCTACCAACGTATTCACTCCAACTTCAATTTCTCCAGTAAATGTTGGTAATCCTGCTACCGTTCCTTCTTGGCTCACATATGACGGTAACTGTGTTGCTGTGTGAGCGTGATTTTGTATTTTATAGCATAAAACATGACGTAATCTGGGCAATAATAGCTCTTGCTGAAAACCAATGCTAAACTTTACATTTTGCCAGGAGAATGCGGAACAGGGGTTGTCCTGGGAATTCCTAGCCGCCTCACGTGCAGTATGACTGGACCGGGAACAACGGTCCCGTGCAGGGTCCCGTGGTTGTTACGGTACACATGGCCATACAGGCTTGTCAAAGGGGAACTTTCACTGGGGATTTTATTTTACAATCTACACATGTAAACACATGGTTGACCCTATGGCACTCTAAAAATCCCCGCCGTGAAAGTAACAACAATACAGCGGACAAAAAAGGCGGGCAGATGTTCGAGCTGACCAATCATGAGGGAAGTTGGGCGCAAAAACAAGAACGAGGAATACCCGCACAGCCCTACCATACCGTCACGTGCCGCATGTGACAGCCACACGCGTGCTGATCACACCACGGAATAGAATCACATATCAAAACCAGGTTTGTATTTATATCTTTATGACAAGTCTTCGTTTGGGGAGAGGATGGAAAAAAATCACCCACCTGAACGGCCTCGATGCCCCGCCGCCGCGGCGCTCCTGGCGTTCGGCGGACGAGGGCCTGCCCTCCCCCGCACACCTTCCCTGCCACTGACGGCCCTCCGCCGTCTCCGCTGGTGCCGGCACATCGCTGAGGAAAAATGAAAACACGTCGTTAAAGAAGCAACGCCGCGGATGAAAATAGCACGAAGACTATTTTTGTGCCCCTTATTGGCGGATTTATTTGATCCGCTGGAGTTCCTGGCGGGCCATCTACAAACACAACGAGCTCTAGGGATGAATGGGGCAGGAAGCTCTCAGGAAGCTGGGCCGAATGAATGAAGCGATCGCATCCAAGCGAACACGCGCAATAACAGGTGGTTGCATGCGGTGCTTGGCAAACGCGCCTAGCCCGCGCGCAATAACAAAACACACCATTCATAATAAATGAAAATACGAAGTGCACACCAAGGTAAGAAAGCTTTCCGATCCGCACAAGGGCCAAATAAAACTGTTTTGGAGAAAGCGAATAATCGAACATACGGGGCTCGTACGATGCAGGCGGCAGTCTGTTGCCAAGCTTGTTTACAACTCCCAAACATAAATGCGGCCTAAGAAAACCATAGCAATTTGCACATACGGATCCGCATTTGAACACACTAAGCCGTCCGATGTCCTAATCACAACACGCTACAATGCAATCTCGGGCTGTCTCTGCAAGGTATAATCCACTTCCTGCACGGAGAAAGTACTGTGCGCCTGCATAAAATCCGGCGGGCAACCACGCACGGATCACCGAAGAGATTTCGAAGCCGGTCCGGTAAGTACCTGTAAGCGCTCTGGTCGCGGAACATCCCGTTGAGCGTGAATGGAGCGATGTGACCGGTGAGCCCCGGGTACGGGCAGGCAGTAGCGAGGGCGCCAGACACTCTACCCGTAGTAGTCATGGTGCCGCAGCAATGTAATGTGGGGAAACTCCCGCGCGAGGCCCTGAGCCCATCCACGCCGGCGACTAGGAAAACCCCTCATTACGAATGCACACAACCATATATGGGAGTACCCGCCCTGACGTCAATACGCGGTCGCCATGGACACCCCGCCGCAGCTATTTTTGCGCCCGCCGCCGCTAAATTTAGCCAGGAAGTGTAAAAATAGGCTGTCGGTTACTAAAATTAGCCGCCCCATGATCCATCAGCCCAGCCTGGATGTGCGAAACAAGCTGTGACGTAAACACGAGGCCACAGAATTAAAACTCCCACAAAATAGTAGTTTTAGTGTGGCGTCATCGGAGTTGTTTTATATACAGGCAGTACAACACAGCTTGGCTGCGGGAATAGTGCCCGTCTAGCGCCGCGGCTGTATAGGAAGATGCGCCGCGGCTGTGTAGGAAGATGCGCCGCGCGACGTCGTGAAAGATTCTCATCCGACGCTGAACAGCTACGGAGGAAGACAATAAAAGCATGGGTCAATGTTGTTTCCCTTTTTATTGCTGTTCAAATTAATTGTTTTCAGATATCTTTTTACAGATGGGGTCTCATCCATTCTATTCTCCTCCGCCTGTACATTCGTTCTCTTGTTCCTTACCGTAGCTTCTATTTTTCCTTTATACATACTTGTATTTCCAACTCCGAAAAAAACACTGGTAAAGAAAAAATTAATACCGTAGTTCATAGAAAGCAGTTCACAGTCGACAGGATCACCGGAAAATCGATATATGATCTGACCAAGGACGCACAGAGAGAGGTGCTAGTGGAAGGACCTGTTTGTATGTCCTTGATATAAGCACAGTTGTAATAGCCTTTCCAGCGAGCGTTTGATTTCCTAACCGCGGATTACATGAGTGGGGAACGTTCGCTAGTATCTGCGGGAAAGTGGCGTTAGGGAGGGAAGGTGTGTGCATAAAGGTTTATGACTTTAAAAAGTCATAAACGATGTTATTGCGCGCTTCTTAAGTAGCGTTATTGACAGTGATGGTAATTCGTAATTGTCCTGTGTTTTACATGACAAGCATACGAACTACAAAGCAGTGTTTCCTCAAGAGCATAGGATAAAGCAATGTGATCTGACGGGGGGGGGGGGTCTGTAAAAGGTAGCACATCGAATCCATAATTTTATCCAGCTGGAGGCGCGTCAAAACAAAGGAAGGAAACACCGGGAAGCAAGGATCTAGAAGAGCAGCAAACAAAGAGGAACCAGGTCCCAGTTAAGAGAACTTCCTCCCTTAATAGCAACCAGCTGATAGCTGCATCCTGTACGTAAGTAGGATGTTGTTACCATGGAAATTAGGCGGACTATTTCCTTTTCGTCAGGTTGTCTCTGGGGGCATGGGTAGCCCAGGAGACAGATCCGTAGTATTATCTGCGCGGCGTGCTGCAAGTACTACTCCATGTTTTTTTTTTTTTCCTGAAAGGCCTCTCTAATCACATCTATTAGTAGAGTAGGATCAGGATGGCGTGGCGCAAATGTGCCATTGTCGCAACATAGATGTACATTTGTTCCTCGCCACCTGTTTGCTCACGGTCTGGTGAACTCGGTAGTGGTTGACAAGGGATTCATCTGTCCATCAGTGTCTTCCGGCAGTTGTACTGATGGTATCGCGCATTCGCAGATGCAGACACGGGAAGTCGCGCTGCTCATGGCGTCATCAGCGGACCGGCGGAGGGGATCGCGTGTCTGTTCGCGGGCTGACCTGCCGGGCACCCACTGTTCGCCGGGCCGTGGCTCTGTTCCTGGGGTTGCAGACCAGCGGACCCGCGGGTACCCATGGAAACATGCCGACGAAAGTGCACGACCCCTGCCGCACCAGGAGAGATGTATCGCCACCTGTATCTCCGGTGCAGGCTTCCGCCTCACACATACGTATGAGAGGACACATTACAGGAAACGTAACAGAAGTTGCACAAAGGAGAACAAAGGTAGTAGTTTCGGTAAGACGTGGCTTTGAAGGTATTGAAATTGTTTGCTAGTTTTCTTTTAAAATTATCGTATTTCAACACTCCTAGAGATCCTCTGACTGCACTTACAGTAACTTCTTCCTGGAAACATCCGTTCTCAATAGGAATATATTTTTACTCCCACAGTCCATTTAGCCAACATGGAAGATTCTGTCAATTTGAAGCGTTAGAATCGAGAGAGTGTGTGTGTATAGAAATGGCTGTCCTTCACTGCAGTATGTTGTTAAAACCATTTTTATTTGACCGTATCCGTATCATACAAAATAATATGTGTACTATTTGTAGACTATCAGGTTAAGAGACAATAGAAATACAACTATAGCTGCCCCGCTTACCGTGCATCTGTGTCCTCGGTTTAACCGTGGGCCAAACGTGGGTTTTCATCAGTGAGGAGGTAAAGTGGGAAATGCTTGCTTTTCATTGTAGATTATTGTAGTCTAATAGGACTGTTCCGATCAGCATTTAAAGCCCAGGCGCGCGTATTTTAGGCGTCTCTACGTCAGGGACTAGACCACAAACATTTAGTTTAAAACCCTCCCTCTAAATTTAACCAGGAAACACAAAAATAGACCTCTCTGCTTAGCCGATTCTGTGGGAGGCATTGTTCGTATGCTCCGCTGGCGAAGCCTGGCCTGCAGGGGCGGCACATTGACGTCATCAGACTCACCTGCCGCGCCGGGAGACCACGTGACCCGGGGTTGCTTTCGGTCAGCAGCCTGGCCGCGCGCTTCAGCTGTGTAAGCGCGGGAAAGGTCGTTACCGTTGAACTGGGTGGGAGGACTGCAGGGCGTGTATCTTGGCGTACTATGCATCAAATGGGACAAAGCAGTGCCTTATCGAGTTTCTGGCTGTCAAAACCCGACTTTTTATCGTCCCTGTTCTTCTGAAATTTAAGGTTTTGCGTCACCCAAAGTATTTTATCGGAACTGATATGCTACTACACCAACACTCTTGGAACACTTCCTACTGGCCGTGCACTGTTTACCCAAGATGCTCTGGATAGACAAACGGTACTTGAAAAGAACCTGCCAGTGTCCCTTCATTAGCTTCTTTGTGATATATAAACACACAAGCACCGCTGCTTTTTACAGTGCCATGCCATTAATGTTTTTGTCGTGATAACGTTGTTTTCCACAGGACTTGTCACGATCCGATTGCTAGTTGTTGTTTGTGGATCTCGATATGGTGACTTGTGGCCTGCACCAAACATGTTTATCACAGGTCATAACCCATGTTTTAATAGGGCCGAACAATATTATCCAAAATTAGATATTGAGCTATACACTATATCTATGATAATATCATATGTCAGATTGATACTCTGCAATCGTGTTTCGTAAAATTGTGTCTTTGATGTGGTGTAAGGTAACCAATCAACCGAGTGTATCTTTATGAAACACCTTATATGGCTGCCCTAATAAAAGAGGCCACCCTCTGGTCGTGTTTTCAGCATGAAAACTGACACGCCGTCTAACAAACAACTTCTGCGTTCATCGACCCTTAATTAGCTAACGTTATATATAGAGCTACATAAATGCGAGGTCGAAGCCCATATCATAATATACACTGGTATTGCAAAGACAGAATGGCAGTATTCGGGAAAACAGATTAATCACCACCAGCCACCCACTCCACTCACGAAGTGTTAATTTCTATTCAGACTCAAAGTTCTGGAAAGATGAAATCAGTTATTCTGAGAACCGATTCTCCTTCGGGGTAAATATAGCCTGTCTGTTTACCAGGCTTATTACATTTTCAGTGTTGGATTGTGTCCTGGACAGAAATACCTGCAGGTCAGGGCCGAGGTTAGCGGCGCTGGATTTGTTAAATCGTTTAGAATAAACTTGTGAAAGGCGCAGTTAGTCGGTAGACCCCGCATGTGTAGTCGGTAGATTTGCGAAATACGTCATCAGTATTTGGGTTTGACGCATCTTGTGCCCAAAATAGAAGCCGTGGCTTCTCCCCACACCTGTCTGACTGGTGGTATGAACTACACACCTGTATGGTGACGTCTGTGCTGGCATTCCGCCATTGTTACACAAGTCGTCGCCTCAGGCGACGCTATGTTCGGCATCTAAATGGTTCATTCTAAGTGTCAACTAACGTCATTTAGAACGTCTGTGATACCTGTACGCTATTAATAAAGTATTGCATGGCTAAAAATAAGTACATAGAGTGATTTTACAGATTTGTACGCTAGACCTGACGTCTGATGCGACATTTAGTTCGTCGGAATAACGTTATACAATTATGCCTGCAGCGGACCCCTTCTCTGTATGTACTATCCAGTCTTTTTACCCGTATTTAACACATATCCGTGTAAAACATGCTCAGTGTTTTACCTGTCTTTTTAGCGGTCGAAACAATGCTTAGGTAAATCAGCTTTCTGCGAAAATCTCTCTGTGGAAACATCTTGAAGTAACCTGGCTAGATTAAAAATATCATTGTGCATTTTAAAAAAATGATGTATTATTAAGGTATTTCAATGTGCCTCCGCAAATATGCATATTTAGATACATGCACTGCGTTCGACTCAGCACATTGCAGACAATCAAAAGGTCATAGAAGTCCGACATGACGTCCAGTGTGGCTCTTTCTTCGTCAGAAGTTTCTTATGACATAAGGAAAGGACCAGTTTGGTTTATTTTGGGTGCCCGAATCGCAATTAAGTTTGTTGCATAGAAACTTGAAAGTGAGGTATTTCTTTTTTTATATGACGTCGGTGCCACATTTCTCTTTGGAAGCCGTTCTGTGACATAAGTAGACACGATAAGGGACGTCATGGGCGGGGACTACACCTTTTCACCTTTAATACTGCGACCTTTAAGTTTATTGATAGCCGGTTATAAGTAAATGCTATGATTCTATTCCCACGCTACAGGCGCACAATGATTGAAGTAAGGAATTCTTCATTGAAATCTTGCCACTGAATATTACCGTAGTTTCACAACCCAGGAATTCATTGTGTTGACAATGTGTTCTTAACCGGTATAGACACCCGTTTGTTACCTCGCCCTACGGAGGAGAAGTATTGTCTTAGGCGTGTCTGTCTGTGTCTCTGACCTACTCGCAAAACCGTAAAGGAAGTGAAGTCTGCCATCTCTGATTGCCCTGTTTCGTAAAGGATTGCTCATTTGAACAGTAGTGATAGCAGGCTATCTTCGCCAGTGTTGTCAATGTTTGGCTCTCAAGTATGGACTACACACCTGTATGGTGACGTCTGTTCTGGCATTCCGCCATCGTCAAACCAATGAGGCTTACACGTCGTTGCCTCAGGCAACACTAATTTCGGCACCTAAATGGTTCATTCTAGGTGTCAACTAACGTCATTGAGACCGTTTGTGATACCTGTACACTATTAATACATTTTCACAGTACTGCATGGCTAAAAGTACGCACATGTACATAACGTGATTGTATAGATTTGTACGCTAAACGTGACGTCTGATGCGACATTTTGTTCGTCAGTATAACGTTACAAAATGATGCCTGCAGCGGAATCCCCTCCTTCCCTGTATATACTCTCCAGCCTTTCACGTTCCAGTGAGGTTGATTGTGGAACATAACCTATGTTTTACCTAAATCTAGCCTTTTCAGCTGTCGAAGCAATACTTAGGTAAATCATCCTATCTTTCTGCGGAAATCTATCTGTGGTAACATCTTTAAGTAACCTGGCTAAATTTACAATATCCTGGTGCATTGAGAATGATGTGTGAAGGTATGTTCAATGTGCCTCCGAAAACATGCATAATTAGATACATACACTATTGAATTTGCCTTAGCACATTGCAGACAATTAAACGGCCATGAGAGTCAAATATGACGTCTAGTGTGGCTCTTTCTTCGTCAGAAGTTTCTTATGACATATGGAAAGGGCCGGTTTGGGTTACGCCTAGGCTATTTTGGGCGCCTGAATCACAGAAAAATATGTTGCATAGCGACTTGAAAGTGAGGTATTTCTTATCTAATATGACGTCAGGTGTCACATTTCTCTGTGTGAGCCGGTGTTCTGTGACATACGCAGACACGTTCAGAGACGTCATGGTTGGGACTACACATAACGTGTTTGTATACATGTGTACGCTAAACTTGACGTCTAATGCGACATTTTGTTCGTCAGTATAACGTTATAAGATGATGCCTGTAGCGGACCCCCTTCTCTGTATATTTTCTCCATGGATCCAGTCTTTCTACCCGTGTTTATCACGTACCCGTGAGGTTAATGGTAGAGCATGCTGAATGTTTTGCCTAAAATCTAGTCTTTTTATCGGCCGAAACATTGCTTAAGGAAATCATCTCTCTGTTGTAAAACATCTTGAAGTAACCTGGCTAAATCTACGATATGCATATTTAGATACAGGCTCTTCGTTCGACTTAGCACATTGCAGACACTTTAAGGTCATGAGAGTGACGTCTAGTATGGCTTTTCTTCGTCAGAAGTTTCTTATGACATAAGGAAGGGACCGGTTTGAGTTACGTTTAGGCTATTTTGGGCGCCCAAATCGCTGTAAAATTTGTTGCACAACAAAAATTATCTTTAATATGACGTCAGGTGTCACATTTCTCTTTGGGAGCCGTTCTGTGACATGAGTAGACACGTTCAGGGACGTCATGGGCGGGGACTACACTCTTTAACCTTTGACACTGCGACCTTAAGTTAGCAGGCTTGTGGTTCTCGTTCCACACTACAGGCGCACAGCGATAAGGAATGGATTCAATCCTGCCCGGTTGCATAAGACCGTAGGACATGTGGGAAGAAATGCTCAGAGTCACAGTCACTTCCTGTGACAGTCAGTACAGGGTACGGTGATCAGGCAAAACATTACTACATCTTTCCAAGAAGAGGAAATCCATCAAGCTGCTGAACACCCTAAGGGAAAAACAAGATCTCCAGTGTCCTGTCTAACTATTGTCTGTGGTCGAGAGCAACATCCTTTGTTTCACTCAGAACCTTCAGATCGTCTCATGACATGTAAATTAGCACTGCTATTATAGTGTTGTCCCATAGAAGAGTGTATGTGTGTGTGTGTGTGTGTGTGTGTGTGTGTGTGTGTGTGTGTGTGTGTGTGTGTGTGTTGTGGTACTCTCGTGGATCCTGACGTCAAACCCCTCTCCACGTCCTCATTCCCTCAACTGAAATGTCATCATGTATATACACTTTCCTACTTCTGTACCCAAAGAGGGCACAGATCGGGGTTTTCCATCCCTATTTAATGACCAGACGCACTGTTCCAATCATCCAACATAACATTATATCTCAAAACGTGGGGCACTTCATATTCCATTGCTTTCAGAGATGAAGCCATACCTAACAAGAGCTGTTCTGCTGCAGTACCAAGGTCACATACCAGGGGGCCTAAAATTGGCATTGACCTTCGTCTTCCCAAGACCTACCTACCTACAAAATATCATTGTAATCCATTGAAGGGTTCTTGAGTTATTCTAACTAGAAAATCCGGAAACACACACAGAAACACGCACAGACACACACACAGACACGCAAAAAAACAATACCTCAATTTTTCATGTCAGTAACAACAATGTGCGTGCCTGCAAAGCTTGTGTGTTATACCGGCTAAATAGATTCAGATACAGAACAGTAAACGTGCGCAAATAGGGTGCAAATTGAACAAGAGATACAAAAATGGAATTTCTGCTGCAGTACCAAGGTCACATACTAGGGGGGCCAAAATTGACCTTGAATTTTGGCTTCACAACACCTGCCCACATACCAAATATCATCGTAATCCATCAAAAGGTTCTTGAGTTATGCTGACTACAGTGTTCCGGAAACACAAACAAACAGACAAACAAACAGACAGACACACAGACACACCCAAAACTATATCTCCATTTTTCATGGAGAAAAGTGTAAAATCAACGCCTGGGTGTACCGGTCTACCCTACTAGGTCTACTCATACCACGTCTTACTTGAGAAAGTCTAGTACAGACTGCAGTTACATCGTGACACCGCGCGCTTCCCTGGCCTAGACCATATTAGCTCTGACATGTCAACAGCCTACGGGAGGAGGTGGCCGACGATACCTGGCCAATTAAGGAGACGGAAAAATCGTTTATTCGATATGCCTTTCTTAACCACATTGCCCCCAGTACAATACAAAAGATGCCCAGTCACGCATACACCTATTTCAATGACAGCCCGGTAAATAAAGCTCCGTGCAGCCCACGCATTTCAGTTCACTTCGCCTTGTATAGCTTACAGGTGGCATATAAATAGCACCAGCAATCAGGTACAAAAGGCGGATAGTATAACATATGCGGGGGCAGCTAGGAGCTAAAATACCCACAGAAGCTATACAATCACGTGGTGCTTTTGTAAAAGGAACCCCGCGCTTTGCACCGTACCACACAGTTTTCTTCACAGTTCACACTGATATGATGTTGTCGTTTTTCTCTCCAAAACCGAGCTGAATTTGTATCCAGTACAGCATGTGCTGTTAATGCCCTTTTTCGACATTTCACGACATTGCACGGGAGAGCAGGATCTCGTGATCGCTGCACAGGTGTTGTTTTTATTTCTACAGTTAAAGGTTTACTATCGGCTAAGTGCAAGTTCTGAAACTAGAAACACCTTTTATGGGTTTCCCATCGACTACATATATGTGTGTAACAAGAACATCTTGCACGACTCAGTCTCTCATGTATTGCCTACAGTTTCAAGTGTTCAGGCGCAACAGATGTCATAACAGGAAGAGCCGAATATTCTTCCCTGTATTTCTGGCGTTGCTAATTTTGGAGCTCGTCTCCCACGCAATGCACAGAAGTGGAAGGCTTTAATTTTAAACTGTTGTTCGTTGTTATGTAAGGATGGATAAGAATGGACAGTATAACAAAGATATGTCTAACAGGACAGATCAGAGAGGTTTTATCATCTTTTGATTTTAGGTAACATTTGAGCGTACATGCCTGGACATCATTTTGGTGGGTAGCATTGGGACATTTCTGCATTGATCTTTCATTAATATGCGTTGATCCAAAAGCAGCGCTTCTGAGTTCAATACAACGTCACGTGGGGTCTTCCTACGCGGTGTCGTGCATCGGGACTTCTTTTTGACATATTCGTCTTGGAAAGAGAGCTTAATATGGGTATCTGATATCTATGCCTATAACAGGAGCGCTAGCGACAGCAAGGCTTCTTTGGTACATGAGAAGGTTTCAATTGTTATTGAAGGCGGCACGAAAATTGGTACAAAGGCAGGTCGATGTCCAGATTGCAGGTGTCCGTGACTCTGCGAGGGCGGGACGGGAACTTTCCACCACGAAGGCGCCATTCCGAATGGACAAACACACAAAAAAAGCCAAAGAGCGACGAAAGCACCTAGGATTGAGGGTCCTTCGTGCTCAAATAAGGAAATCGTGGGCTATGAATACACAAGGAAGATTCTATTTGGAGATTTTTATATGCTTCTCATCTTGGCGTATCCAAGAATAGCCGCCACCCCCTCATCTGTGCCAACCCCCTCCTTTTGAACTGTGCGCCAACCCCAGAAAACATGTCCATATACGCCTGTTTCTCTTCCTATCATGTCTGTGCTTACGTTAGTCGTGGCCATGTTTTCACAGGTCAATGGGCCGATTTCATTAGCGTTGCCACGGCTCGGCGGCACACGTTTGATGACCATTGCGTCAGTGCAAACAGTTCGACGTAAAGCAGTTATCCCAGATGACGCAGGCTCCGGAGAGCCAGGCCTTATAGAGGTCTGTACATACAACACATCTCGCTAAATATATCATCGATGGACTAACGTGCTTTTATCCTCATTTTTCTAAGTCTTTGTAATGATTGGAGAGGCATTAAAATTCAATCAAAATGGGGTATAAATAAATCTGTACGCCTGTTAATTCTTGCTGTATTACTACAGGTGCTCCTGTTATTGGTCGGCAGCTCAGGTATTGCACGGACTGCCATTGGTGGAGTAAACTGGCCTGGTCGACCGCTGGGTGAAGGTCAGGTGCAGTGGATGGACGTAACTGTGTGCGTGCGCGTGAGCGTTTGGTGAGTGTGCGTGAGAGAGAGAGAGAGAGAGAGAGAGAGAGAGAGAGAGAGTCAGAGAGAGAGAGAGACAGAGACAGAGAATGGAATACAGTTCATAGTCAATGGTCTACCATTTTGTCAGTTTGTGGTATTATTTGTTTCTATTTTTCAAGATCTACAGCTACTCGATCGGACATATCGAGGTTATAAGATAAGGAACGTATGGCTGATACCATTCAATTCAACGAATCTTACTCAAAACCGTTATGAATAACGCATCGTTAAACTTTAAACTTTCAAATCAGCTTGGCAGTCTCTCAGAGAGACTGAACTGCGTAGATTCGCAGTTGGTCATTTCTAAAACCTCATCATTGTTAAAATAACAATACAAAATTATACAAGACGGTTAGAAATGAACATGACAGCATGGCAACATGGTCATCAAGAACTGTTATAACTAAAAGGCCATTAGAGTTCATTTTCTACTAATACATCATGGACGAGCTCGAGACAGAGCTTAGCGACACACGGACACAAGGAAGTAAACAAGACTGCAAGACATTTTAGGGGAATCCCGAGCAAAGTTAATTTCTTCGAAGTGTTTTCCATGTGGGTTGTTTAAACCGTAGGGTACTTGGGTACACGACACGGATATGATGCCTATGGCTATGATAAGATGCCCTACACTGCTTCAGTACAATAATCCACAACGGCTCGCTTATGCCATGGTATTACGTACTACCTAACACAACACCACGCTAAGCTACACTGTATCGCATCACAGCATGTTCATGTATAAAACGTTTTGAAAAGCAAACAAACAACTATGGCATGCACTCTGCTACCAGTACTACTGTGCTTTTCGGTCATAGCTGAGGTACAGGGCTTTAGCACACAACACCTCTATGTTAGGTCAAATGTGTTGCCCATGATGGTCTCACCTGCGGCCCCCAGCTGGGGTGAGGCGGGAACACGACGGTAGGTCTGCCCACCCGGGCACCCCGGGTCGTCCCTTCATCGTCACTCGCGTCGGTCGCTCCGAGCTTGGTCTAGTCCCGTGAAGAGCTACTTCGGGTGATTTTTTACTCAGGATATATAAGTTAAGGTCAGGGTAACGTCTGACGGTTCGCTGGGGTCAGTTGATCATGTGAAGGTCGTCTGGTCAAAAACGCGGAGGCTTATAAACACGGATTACAAAAGTTGTGGACAAGGTCTCGTCAAAGTGTCCATCGTCTCTGAAAAAGATCTATACGCCGTGAAAACGGGAGAATTGCCACAAAGTAATATTACAGAGCAATGCCAAATGATCGTTTCCTCGCTGCCCCTTGTTACTAAATATAAGTGATTGTGACGCGTTGTCCCACGTGGGTGCCACCTCACCTACTGACCTGCAGGCACAACGTCACCACAACACGTCACGGAAAGGACCTTCTGTTTGACAAATGTCAGAAAAGGCGCGTTGATTCAACTCAATCAAAATACCCATTCAAAAGTCTAATTGTTCGTGCCTTGTGATGATATCAGTGACCGGGGTAATTACCAATGATATATATGTATATATGTATAACGTATGTATCACCCTGTGGTGAAGTGGTCTGCGCTTCTGTTACCAGCCACATCTGGTTAAAAATCCGTTCCTTCCGTTGCCCGGGCTCAAGCCCCGGGTAGGACACCTCTGGACAAGAGGCGCATTGAGTCATACCAAAGACTTCATAAAAATGGTACATACTTCTGAAACAGTATGGAAGTGGACTAGCCCCCTGCTGCAGTGATTGCACCACAGTGTGGCCCAGGGCTATGAAACGGAGATGGGCACCGCCCTATACACCTTATGGTGTGGGAGGATTTTAACTAATGTATGTATCAACATAGACAGTAAGGAAATAACAACAAAGCCCTACAACAAGATATGTCTCCTCGCTGCATTGTGTGGTACTAATACAATACACGACAATAACAGGCTAACTATACGACTCGCTCAGTTCCCAATGATAGTCTTCTATAGTTATTCAAGTCTAATCTGTCTGGTTTGAGTGCAGCCGGTTGTTAGTGCTTGGAATAGCGTCTTCAAGTTGAGCGCGATGTTTGCACAGACATATTTTGTGTAGCATGTGTGTCTTTGTGCGAGTGTGCATGTTTGCGTGCGTGTGTGTGTGTGTGTGCGTGCGTGCGTACGTGTGTGTGTGTGTGTGTGTGTGTCTGTGTGTGTGTGTGTGTGTGTGTGTGTCACGGTGTGTATTCATGAGGTGGCTACTAGAAATTGATGTACCACATGAAATAACATCTACTGGACTGTTTCCTTTTTTTCTTTTTTCATTCTTTCTTCCTCTCGTCCTCTCTTTTTATCCTTTCTATCTGTAATATTTGCCCGTGTTTCCAACTGATAACACGTATGATGATTTCAGTTTGCATTACCGTTACGCAAAACCACAGAAGTGGCATATACGTCTGCACAGGCAACGTTTCCTTCCGAAAACACTCGGCGGAAAACGTAGCAGCCAGAAACTACCGCTTCCGAGTCTTGTTACGTGGGCCTACACCAGATCCTCTCACAATAATAAAAGCGGGATTTTTCAGTGACGAACATTCCGGTGGAACAATTTAACAGACAATTTGACGGCAGCGTGACGTTACGTACACCTTGGTTACAGTGTGACTACTCCCTTAATTTCCGAAAGGTATTCGGATGACGTCATGACGTTAGTTTGTATTGATATTTTTCTGACGTGCAGGTAAGCACAGTACCACACTTTATATCGTCCGAGTTTGTTGCCGCTAGATTCATACATCATTCTTTAAAAGTGGGTAACCTTTCGTCTGGTAACAACAGAATGTGAAGGTTTGAGAAAAAACAAACACTGTAACTTCGCTACTACCTGGATCGTTCAAGCTGTCAATCCTAAAACACTTACGAAGTGTGCTTAGGTCACTACTACTAACTGACAAGGCCCTGGCGTCGCCTAACACTGTTTTGTTGTGTCTTGACACTAAACGGTAGACAGTGAAGGAGTTTATATACCGTGAATATATAAATGAGTTCTCAGTAAGAACTCAGGTGACCTGTGAGTCGCTCATCTTGCAATGCTCGTTTGTTCCTTTACGAAGAATACTGACTTTTGTTTGATAAGAGCCCTGTCTAGTTAGTTTTCCCCGCGAACCGCCAGTTCCGCGTATCCCGGAAGTTTCTTCAGAACAGCCCGAGCCAATGGATGACGTCACCGACACGTCATCCCGTCTCTACGGTAACCGTGGCATCGACCGATGGGACCTGGATCAGTGAAAGGTTGAGGCACAAGTTGAACCCGTGGAGACTTGTGTACTGAACTGTTACTGTTACACATTTCCTTTCATGTCATTTGCTCTGGTGTAGTACATGGACTTGGTGGTCGGGACATAAATCTTATCAAAGAACGGTGCCATATATATAATGTTAGGTGAACACATGATTTTGTCCCTCTCACTCCGAGCTGTAGATTCATCACCGATGATCACCCACTCACCCCTATGGCATAGCATTGACGAGCGTGTCCTTCGCGAGTAACCGGCGTTGTGATAAAACAATCAGATTTCTTTCTTCAATAAACTGATAGATGCCGCGGCGTGACTCCGCAGTGGTGATGCAGTTATTAACAAAGGACGGTTTCTCTCTCCATTACCCGTTAATGGACGATCCTCACTTCAAAGAGTAAACTCCAGACCCGCGGCGGATCAATCGGAGGTTTGATATAATAAGGTACATTGCCGTCAAGACTGTCAAGTAGCATTTGGATATTGGACAATATCAACAAGCTTCATATTCTTTTTCATGTGACAAATCTTCCAAGTCAGTAGCACTAGTAGGTGTTTAGGTTTTCTGTATTTTCATGACCACCTGTTGTGGGATACCAACAAGGGCAGATTAATATAAAGGCCTTGTGCAGTGCAATGGGAATTGTGTCAAGGATGAAGGAAACATCATTGTTTTTCAAGATGACATAGAGCCTGCAGCGGAAGACTGAGCTGCTAATTAATGGTGGCCTCCAGCCTCCGAGGCTCCCGGCGTTCTCCGTTTATCTCCCTTTTGACCTTTCGCCCAGAAGAATGATGTTTGTTTGTTTGTGTTTGTTTTTACCTGGTTACTACACCTGTCTGGCGGCTGTCCTATTTTGCCTCAGGAGCTCCCGGCGTTTTCTGATTATCTTATAAAATTTCAACGTTTGACATTTCGCCCATAAGAATGACGGTTCATTTACAAGCCCACACCCAACCGAGGGTTATTTGTTTGTATTTGTTTTACGCGGTTACTACACCTGCCTGGCGTCCGTCGTGATGTATGATGAAGGAAGAATGTGTAAGGGTCGTCTCAGGTCAGTCAACGTTACCGTTTACCGAGAACGTGACCAATATCCGTTTCATGGTATTTTGTTCTATTCACATCCTCCTAGGTTCTCTCATCTTGATTGTGTACATCGGTGGGTAGAATAGGATGTTCAGCCCCAACCGGTTAACCACCCCCATACCCAAAACGAGGGCAGAAATAGTGTCCCATTTTGTCTCCGGAGCTGCCGGCCTTCTCCGTTTATCTATAAGATTTCAACGTTTTAACCTTGAATGACGGTTCATTTACAAGCACACGCCCAACCGAGGGCTATTTGTTTGTGTTTGTTTTTCCGTGGTTACTACACCTGCCTGGCCGTCAGCGCCACCCACACCCCCAAAACGAACGGGAAACAAAGTGTCCTATTTTGTAAACTGGAATACCTGGCACATTTGCACAATGGCCCACACGACCACCATTTGGCGGCAACAGCCGTCATATGGTCTCATGGCCAAGCTTTGATTTGATACCCCTTACTGCCTTAGTGGAGAAATATTGAACTCATTGCATCAAACTATACCATACCATACTGGGTGCCTGGAGAGAAGGTATGTGCAGCATCTATAACGTGGTCCGTTTCCACAGAAATGTCCACTGGAGAGTTTGGTGAACCCCAACTCTCATCGACAATGTAGCATTATCTCACAGGAAAAGTTAGCAACATCCATGCTACAGGGAATTTTCACCAGAAGGCCGCAAAGGATAGCAAAGACAACGACAAAGCCCTTCACATCCACCCTGGTTAGTGCCCACGTTACAGCTGGATTTACCAAAACATTGGGGGTGGCACTTTGGTCAATCATTGCTCAACAGCGCTCTCTTGCGGTACAAAGGGCACCTGCAGTTACAGTCGCAAGCTCGGATACTAGTATGCAAGCAGTATCACTCAAACTGTAATGCAGTAAAGGTTGCCATCAACACTAAACGTTCCACTCTTAAGATACTGTGTGCATCTCTTTAAAAGGACGCGATGTCAAGTTCGCAAACTTAGTTACATGTCATCAAAGCCTGTCATCCGTTGGACGATAGTGATGATAAAACTAATTTGTGATGGACTCCGAGTTATTCACCTGACGGAGAAATCATGGGACGAGGAAGAGAATTGAACTACAGCTAGAAGAACTTCTTTATAATCCTCGAAATGTCCAGGTCATCTTCAACTAGGCTTTATAATTGGCCCGTGACACTTCGGCGGTTAAACTGATATCCAGACGACTGAAAGCCAGTGTTGGCTGGCTTGGCACACTCTGCCTCTGGATCACATGGTTGTGAGTTGTAATCCTGACCTGATTACTACAGGTAGGCCAACGCAAGATGCGCCTGTCAACTCAGAACTGGACAATGTGCCCTTTAACCTTACCCGACTGACTCGCCCGAATCCTGCTCCAACAGGGGGAGGTAACGTAGCGGTACCAGTTATCGTGAGTGCCATGTACCTATCATCGTCCACATTAGTCATGACCACATTATACAACCCGATTGTGCCGATGTCACTGTTTAGTTACTGCAAAAGGCACCATCTTTCTTGGTTCGCTCTGACAGTCGGCAACATCAGCCCAACGGAAAGGTTACCACCGTTCGGTTCATTATCTAAGTAGGCAGCTCTAGCCAACAATTCTGGGGAGACTTCCGAGATTTGAGGTAACTCTTATCACCCACCTGTGATGACTAGGCTTGAAGGAGGTACTGAGTGGACCCCGGCGCACACCGCTGGACGTCACAGTGGTTACCGCCATCTCTCACCAAGACAAACCCCAACTGATGTCCGGGCTTCTCGTCCCCGTCTTTTTAACACCATTGCGCCGGTAATTACCGCTATTACGAAAGCTAAGTGTCGGGAAATACTAGTAAGCCCTGAGTTCATACTCAAATCAAATTCTCTCGGACACTGCTGTAGAATTGTGACCATCATTAACTCGGCACGAAACCGATTGAATGTGATATCCTGATGTGATTTATCAAAACCTTTGCCTACTGTGATTAGATATCCACACTGATGATTCGATTGTGACAACAGTCACGCTGCTGGCGGAGATGCTTATGCAATGTGCGATCTGCCTCATGTGAAAAATGTGTCATCTGTTTACATACTTTAGATACAGCAGATTTTAGTCAGGTATCAAGTTTACTTGTTTGGCCTGTGGCATTCCCTAGGGTACCATGACCTGATTTCAGACAGCCCTAGAGTCACAATTTAAAAAACAGCTTGCAGCTTGTAAGTAATTGCAAAGATGGAGAACATTACAAACGACTACACGGCAGAATCGTTGGGAGGGGGGTTTCAGCACCAAGGTCAGAGTTCCCTTCCCTTCCAGGAAAACCGCGAGCTTCTGAAGTTCTCGGACGTTGATTTGTAGCAATAAAAGTACGCATCAGGGATAGAAGGACTCACATAGTGGACTAAAGCAGCTATCTTTTACATAGATACATATTGTGAATCAAATATGACACAAACAGAAGAAATACCGTTAATGACTGTTACTGACAATCAAAGAGCTTAGTAATTCATGAAAGGCTGTTTATCATATCATATAAATCCAATCGGCAGCTTCCTGTATTCAATGATGTCTCACCAGACGAGACCATGCGGCCATTGACACACATAGAGACGCCCTGATGGACGTCAATCCCCGTTTGGGCCTTATAGGATTGAACTTTCCCCCAGATTCGGGGTTCGGCAGACCTATTTCACATAAACCCTGACTGGTAGAGGACTAATCAAAGGGAGACACGTCACAAGCCGCCCGGTGTAATCACCCTGTTTTCTAGAATGTTCTCTTGATGTAGTTACCCACTTAACCTAGTCAGGGGAATTAAATGGATAGTAATGTTGATGTTCCACGTTTCTAAGACTTTGATCTCATTTCACAGAAATCCTGACATTTTCCCGGCATTAGGCCGGTTCATGGACACACGAGGTCAGTGACTCGGACCTTTACGCAGGAAGGCAGATCTTCGATAAAACGAATCAGTTAACGGTCGTATTGCGACAAAGGGAAGGGAGTATTCGGTAACAACAGTCTCCCATCAGCTTCTTAACCAACTGATCGTATGTAGGATTTTTCTATTACAAATGGGTTTCGTTTTGAGGGGAGGAATCTATGGATATCTCTTTGACTTTGTAATGAGTGTGCTGCGTAGTGTTACAGTATAGCATCTGTAAGCTTCATGCACAGAAACATATACTTGAGAACGACTTGATACACAGATGCCTGTGTGTGGATGGTGTTCAGCACTAAGGACAGGAATGGTTGTCTCTGTATGGACGATATTCACCAGGTCTGCTTGTCTATGTGTAAAGTGTTCAGCATCAGGCACAACTTCTGCTTGCCTGTTAGTGGATGGCGTTCAGCACGAAGGACAGGTCTTGGTTGGCTGTGTGGGAACTCTCGCTTAAATTCACATACTTTCATGACTGATTCTTTAACGTGCCAAAATCCTGCCATCGCAGAAAGTGCGATGTTTAATTGATATGTTTACTGCCACTTATTTTGGGTCTTTCAAATACATGGCTTTAGATCTAGCTCATAATCTCTACCAATGTAAGATCCTGCTGACCGCCCAATGTATCTTATTGCCACATGCACGCTGGCGCCAAAGGATGTAGTTTTTTCTTCAGTCAGAATGTTGATTCAATAGTTCATCGGCTTTTAGTCTGACGTCAGCAAACAAACAAAATGATACTAACGGTATGAAAGCGAATCCCCATCGGGTAAACAACAAGCATCGATACACACAACGAGTAATAACTACTTGGTTTACCCTTCGAAATGACATGCGATATCCGTTATAAGTAGCAACGGTTCATTCCAAAGTCATGATAAGTTAAGATGTCTGCAAGATGCGCGCGTCGACGAAATGTTCATAGAGTCGAGTTTTTGCTTTCATATAGCAAACCACATTAACTGCGAAATAAATAGATTAAAAACATGTATACTGACATATGAACACAAAGGCAATTAGACATTGGTTTGATAACCGTTCCTCACCTCATCACGGTTGTTTAGATGACACAACTTCTGTGACTTTAAAAGATGTGTCGCGGCAGACGGTCCGTACAACTATGGGTTCGGGATTCCTACTCGCAAAGCTGGACACAGCTGCTCCTTCGGCGGCCACGTGTTCCTCGGGTGTGAGCCTGGAGGCCTAAGCACAACTGGGGAACTCGCCACGTGAGAGTAGAGGAAAGAGTTTGACTTTACCTGGAGAGCTGGACGTCTCGGAACTCAACACCTGGGTAAGCCTGTGGTTTCTTTTATACATGAAATAACGATCGTGGCCAGTAGTTTGCCAATTAAGAAAAGTACCGATCCAGAAATAGTAGATTGTGTTATTTTTGGTCGATACCTACGTCATGACCAGGAGGCAGGTCGCCTCTTTTTGAATCATGGCCGGAAGTGACCACGTCGTCCTTGTGTGGGCGGGCCGGAAGTAGTTTCTATGGCAACGGCCAATTTTGAAAAATAGCGTAAGCATGTAACATAGCCGATCTCTGTGCTCAGAACAAAAAGAGGGTGGTAATCAATCAATCGATAAATTGAACGATCAATCAATCAATCAATCAATCAGTCAATCAATCAGCCAATCCTCTGTAGTTCAATTTGCTGGGATTTTTGCACTTAATATGTCATCGTTCTTTTCTCTTACGGTTGCTGAAAATGATTATGAATCTCTGTCCTCGCTTATAGGCGTCCCCGACACGTCTGTATTTATCTCGGCGGCGGAAACGTAGATATTGCGGAAATAACGTGAAGGCAAGTTCTTTCATAAAGGATATCTATATGTATGTACATGACCGACCTTAACTTCTTTTGGTTCTACATTTACAGAAAAGTCACGCATATAGGTGAACGCGTTTCTTTTCATGGGTCGTATAGGAAACACGTGTCGACAGCAGGAAACAGCGGAACTAGAAATAGCCGTGCCCATTAATTATGTGGGACGCGCTACAACTGAAATACACCCCGGCACAACAACACGACTTGTGGTTTCATCCTATATTCTGATATAGTCCAATATGGAAAAATCTGAATTAAGAGATGGACAGATTCCTTAGATGAAACTTATGTGCCTTCAACTTTGTACGCCCTCTTCCTACAGTCGCTTCTTGTACATACCGAGACCCTGGGCGGTAAAACAAAGACTCTTACTTCAAAGGGACCATTGAATGTAACGTCGCATCCGGTAATACGTCAATGTTCATAGAAGTGTATGAAGCTTGTGCATGTGGGCTCGGGTCCAGGAAGTAACGGCCAGTCCGGAGGTCGAATTTAATTTGGGCAGAGGAATAATTTGTGGCGTGCTTACTTGTGAGTCAACGGGTTCATGGATGGGTTCAGGATTTCTGTAACCTTGGTCTCATCCTGGTTATCTCCGCTCCGATAGTCACCATCAGGAATGGTTGGTAGTAATCACTGTCTGATTGAGGGTAAACTAACAAGCATGGTAACCAAGCGCTTCTTTGATGAGATCTTGAAATTGAACTATGAGCCGTGGGAAGTCATAGCTGCAATACTTAATTGACCCGCTAGATGTCACTAGTAAGGATCATTCCTTGAGCTTGACGATGCCGCCCGCTCGCCCCAAGTGTGCAGACCAGACACATAAGAAAGTACGTTAATGTAACGTTATGTGTTCGTGTTGATAAGATTAATCGATAAATGAGGTATGACGTAGTAAAGTAGCCTTTCTAACTCTAGTATCCGCTAGGGTGTGTTAGAAACCATAGGCCTGAATGCTGTTTCTCAAATAACCAAATATGAAAGTCCAGGATTTCCAGGAAATTTCCAGGATTTCCAGGAAGTTTCCGGGGATTTCCAAGAAAAACGTAACGAAATAAGTTTAGTGGGAAATGAGATCTTACAAGAGGTGAAAGCTTGAGTAAAGGTGTTTTTCTTTTTTCTCCATCTGCTGAAGGACATATAGGAATGACATGGCAATAGAGATATTCCGAGGTGTAATCATTACATAATGAAGATGGAATATTTCATAATTGCTTCCTCTTCCTCATCATCATCCTTCAACCCTGGGGGCGGGGTACGCCCTTGCACCGCTGAGCTCCACACCTGTCGATCAGCCAGAACTGCTCCCGGGTCCTCTAGGTCAGCCCCGGTGTCTCTAATTGGTTCCTACTACGTATGTTTAGATTTACGCTCCACGTTGCCATGACCTGACAATTTCAGTTCTATTCTGTATAGAATTACCGAGAAGTAGGGATAGTTTCCTGGTTTCTTCGAAAACAGATGGCGTTTCTCCAGCATGTTTTAACATATGGCAGAGTAGGCACCAATAAAGAAAGGCCAACTTACGAAATACTTCCGATTACGCTGTGCCGGGTCAACAGACTTTCAGCTGACGCAGAGAAAAGTTGAAACTTGTTGATGGAGTCCACGAAACACTCGCTGACGTCAATAAAGGTACAGCAATCTGTGGGGTTTGTCTTATAAAACGTGCCTTTCCACATAGATCGACCACACTAGTGAATTAACTTTTGAAAGACTTACAAAACGAGTGAAAAGAACGACCATAAGACACCCATCTACTTATATATAGAGGTTACTGGCACAGTAGTCTCTGTACATGATTTGAAATCATTTCACCAAAATAAAAGATCTCGACAACGAAGACTTCAAGAAAAAGCTGTCGCTATAGTGCACATTGTTTTGCCACCACAACAACAAAAAACAGTTAAGCATATTTGTTTACTAACGTGACAAAATCACGTTAGTCTCTTTCTTCATCTTACAACGTTATCGATCAGGTTTCGTGATCATTTCACCTGCACGACTTAATCCCATTTACACCAGTGTTGACGTGTTTTCTCCATGCCAACTGTCACGTGTCGACGTGGGCGTTTTCTAGGGGGAACATTTATTGAAGCAATGGATGTGGAGAAATGTGATTATTGGAACTGGTAAGCTAGTTACATACCTTCTGCCAGGCCTGAGAATACGACGTTTATTTGCAGTTAGAAAGAGACCAATTTAAATTGATCATCTGACTCGACGCCTCAAATGGGATATAGGTAACACTTCTCGATAACTGTCCAACTTAAACACTCGCGAAAAGGGACGTCTGATCATGAGGCACGGGGAAAATGAGAATTGTTGGAGATTTGCTACACAACTCTCTCCTTTGCTTTGCATACGCTTATTCTCTTTCTTACACATTCGTCTTATGATTTTTTGTCGTAGGACCCACGGCAACCTTTCCCGCCACATAGCCGAATTGTGTACGACATATCCACGACTGTCTCAAGAATATGATCGTAAATCTATCGTATCTTTTAGGCTTTGTTGCCCATGAGACAACGTTAATACTGTATATGTGAAGTGCTGATTTAGAAATCGTGTTTTAATGAAGTATCATCGTTCAGATTTTTATAATGCAATCATGTCTTGGTATGTCACCAAAGGCGATTGTTGTTGTGTAAGGATGTTTCTTTTACCAACTCGGTGTAAACAACCTCGTAATTCAGCCTCCCATTAACATGTCATCAGCCCAACGATTTTCCGGAGCCAGATTCTTGCTTTGCTCGTGAGGGTTAGACATCCAGGTAAACAATATAGAAAGAGAATTCAGAC
This sequence comes from Branchiostoma lanceolatum, assembly GCF_035083965.1. Lineage (NCBI taxonomy): Eukaryota > Metazoa > Chordata > Leptocardii > Amphioxiformes > Branchiostomatidae > Branchiostoma > Branchiostoma lanceolatum. The sequence goes on along the minus strand of NC_089725.1, from coordinate 20,324,173 downwards.
TCTACAATTGGATAAGAATTCGGAGATTTATTTCCGGACGTTTCGAGTGACATCCATCACTCTTCTTCAGCGTCACTAAAATGAACTAGCAGAACCAGTTGTAGAGTCTGAATTCTCTTTATAGATTCTTGCTTTGTAAGCTGAATGTTCCAACGACCGTTATGATATTGGAATTCAGCTCGTCTGCCAATTATCGAAAGTGTTAGCCAGGATCAGTGTTCTAGAAAGCATCGTCACTGGTGTCCAATCAGTGGAGAGATTACGACTTTACACGATAAGTTTGTTTCTCAGCGGCCGGTTTTCTAATTGTAAAGCAGCCACACTAGTACTTTCTCACCCCTGATCCGTGGACACATCCCTGGGAAAACTCTGTGACGAAGGTGTTCCAAAAATAGATCATAGCGGATGGACAGTCGGTGAAAAGAGATCTAGAAGTAGAAGGAAGTAACAGTACTGCGGTGCCGGAGAAAACTTCCCGTCCGTTGTGGAATTCTTAAAGTTGGGTTTCTCAGGCCTGCTTTGTTCGTCTCTGGTTGCACAAAGCTTTTTTTTGTGTAACATTTAGCAAACTCGCGTTATTGACCTACTTTTTTGTAACAGCAACTTCATAACAACTTCACGTAGATTGCAAGATTTCAAGGTAAGTTTACACGATCATCTGTTATTAGTTCTCTTTCTGAATTAAATCGCGAGTTATAAAGGTACTAGAATAAGCTAAAATCTTCGTGTATCTTGTCCTTAATACGCTAGCTCCGATCAAACACAGAGTGATTATGAGACAGTTACGAATATTGTCTTGTCAGGCTGCTACTTTTCTCTGTGTTTTTCTAGTCATGCGGTCATGATTCACTGACCACAAGAGTCCCGTGATCAGCAGTGTTGCTGAACATCCTCTGACTCGCAACAAGGGCGTGAAAACAGTGAGATTTGAGAATACTCCTTGTGCAGCATTGGCCATTGTAGAGACACTATGTGAGGGAAAGTTAAGCTTCAAACTTTCATAATCACCGAATGTCTGTTTTACTCGTAATTTTGGTTTTCACTTTTTCAAGGAGGTCTGAGATGACCTGCGATAATTTTTGTTTACTGGGAAAGAAAATATTATCGGAGAAAAGTGAATTTACTTCTCCCTAATCATGCGGTATCACACACATCAGTAATTCAATTCTAAGCGAGGTTAAATAGTTAACCCTTGTATAAAGGGACCCTCCTGTTTGTGTAACAGCTTATTGGGCCTGCTGATACAAATGCCAGTCCGTATTAATCAAATACATTGAGCAGGAGAGTGTACCGGAATTGTTGGCACAACTTTTGTTTGTAGAATATCAGAAGTATACCTTCTTTTGTATGTAGTCAAGATTCTCTTCCTTAGTGAAAATGTCCTGAAGAGATATACCACAAGTCTTATGTGCAGAAAGGAACAATTTCATTTCTCGCTTCAACCACTGTACAGATCAAAATAAAACGCGACACTTTCTATTTCCTTGGTCAATCTACATTGATCTACAATGCTACGTAGTTACTGCTTAAATCTGTAGTATCCAGCATGTGCGGTTGAAAATAAACCGTGTAAGTAAGAAGGAATGGGATCTTACACAACATGTGTGCACCAGAATAACCTAAAAGAACCAAAATTAGGTATGCTATGAAAATATGAGTATGATTGAGATTTTTAAAAAGGCAAATATATGGATACTGACTGCCCTGTCTCTCTGGCGCCGATGTAATTTTGAGAGCTGAGTCATTCCAGGCCCCTGCCAGGCGGTTTCTCGGACGTACGAGCCACTGGTTCTGTACGTAGAATTGGTACTTTCTGTCCGAAAACTAGTCCATGGCCTTGGCCGAGGCTGACCTCTGTGGAACAAACCATGGCCCACTAGTTGATAAAAGCAACTTATTTGTAACAAAATAAACAGTCTATCACCACCGTGTGCGTGATATCACCGTGTGCGTGATATCTGAACAAAGTGGCAGGTTGGGAGGGACTTGGGTCTTATGCAGGGTTCTCTTTCTTAAACAGTTGTCTTGAGAGTAAGTCCAGCCGGAGACTTATAGTATGCAGCCGAACAATTTGTTTGATGATTGTTGTGGACAGTGGTCTCATTAACGTAAATGGTCTCATTAGTTCTCGTACGTAGACCAATCGAAGGAAAGTTCGTTGTGCATTTAGCCTGCATATTACTTTAGCCTTATCCGTATTTAAAGTAGCCTTATCCTTATCCTTATGCAGCAGCAGAACACAATGGACGACTACTATCAGTGAGTGCGCATTTAAATAACCGTAGTAAACGTATTCACGGGCTGGATTGCAAGCAGGGATTTAGAAATTTGAGCTGAAACTAAAAACCAACGATTGTTCTCGTATGGTGAAGTCTGACCCAGGCGGGACAGAGTGGTATTCCTCCCAATCAGAAAGGCAGCAATGCTGTAGACTAGGAGAGAAATAATGGCAACATACTACATATATGCCTTTGATTCATGCAAATATTGAAAGCAAATTGCTGTTTAACAAGGGCCGCCATATTGGACAGCTGACTGGGCTGTACCGACTACCGTTTTAGATCATTCCAGGACCTTTTGCTGAAGTCGTGTGCAAACTTTCAGATTCATGTCAATTTATTTTTGAGGAGGGAACTGACTTACACAAAATGAATGACGTTAACAAGGTAATGGTGATAGCGAATTAAATGGGGTTGAATGCAACTGGAAGAAACCGAGACTCGTGTGTCGGCGTCAGGGGAGTGCGAGTTTGTTTCGGTCCTTTTATTAATGAGGCTGTTCGAAACTTCCAAGCGTCGCCGTGGCCTGGTGCAACACCAGACGACAGCGCTGATTGGTCGCTGTGTATCGATCACCGCCCAAAAAGAATTATTGACAGTTTGCACAATAGAAGATATACTAATAAAACCGACGGGAAGAATCCGTCGTAAGTTAAGCATGTTTAGGCTTCTGCTCCTCTCATTTGCACAACTAGGTGGACTAGTTTATATCAGGAGCAACGCGACCCGAGATCTCAGCATCAATGTCACGAATTTGGTATGTAACGTGTTAAAACATTCATTGCATGCGTCGGTCACTTATTGCATAGTCTCTGACATGCTCAGTCTAGTTTCTGTGAGGATTGGTTCAACCCGGTCCAGCTTGGACGCACCATTCTGTGCATTCTATTTTGTGTTTATCTAAAACAAATGATGGTTTCCAAACGGCACTATTCAAAGTCCACCATCGACATCGAGTATTTATCCTCTAGTTTGATATGTAAGTCTTCAATCGAACAGGTCGTCGGTCATAGAAGTGCAGCCATGCAAGCCTCGCCCATTTAAACAGCGCCGCTTGCGGACGCTTACAAAGGTGCAGTGACTATATGTACACAGTATTGTGTATAGGCAATACGTTCGTTAGCTGTTTCCGTGTGAGAAATGTTAACAGTGCTAATTAGAGTAGCGGAGATCCGTATAGGGCTATTGCTGTAAACAAATGATTCGCTGACCTCAGATAAGTCTTCTGATGTCTAAAATATTATATGAGGGCACTGAGATGAACACAGTTTGTGACTTTTGACACACTAAGCGAGGGGCATCCCCGATGTGTGTGGGTGAGGGCGTGACTTCAGGCGAGCAGGTACCAAAGGACAGGGTAAGGTTTCGTTTTCTAGAAGACGCCATGGCTCAGGTGAGTCCGGGCGTGCTGCCCCTACAAATAAAATGACTGAGCTAGCTACCGCCTCACACCTTTGCCAGCATCGGCGTTTGTTCACGGTAGATTTGGCTGATAGATGTATCTGAAATTAGTTTTGTTTTCTCCAGAAACGCTGTCAATGGTGAAGAAAAGATGGCCAACACACAAGCCCTCGCATCTGACGACAGCGCCAAGTGGAGTGAGGGGTCTCACAGGTGCACCACCTCCGGCCACCTGACCCCCGCCTGCGCGGAATCCACAGAGCTACCAAACTTCCAGCTCCTGCGAGACTTGGCTTCCGCACAACAGGTGAACTACTGGTATCAAATGGAGCCGAAAATTAGAACCTCCAAACCCCCATGCAGACCCTCGTCCAAAGTTTCGTAACGTTAAGCTTCCAAGAAGCCCCCACTCTGAAAGCCACCGAAACTTTGGTCGTTTTTCATTGTTACGTGCACCAGAGATCGTATAAAATCAATCCGCCTCGAGCATATTCTGTAACAAAGAACACCGAACATTTAGCGGTAACTTATGTCACAGAATGTTGGCATCGACTTGACCTGTCGGAAGTTCCGGTTAGTCAGTTTGCTCTCCCAGATCGCTTTGAGTGATAAGGTTTTGACAGAACGTTTGTCGGAATGAACGATGCGTGAATGTATTGATAGCGACAGTTTCTCAGTGTTTTAGTGTGGGAAAAAATCGTCCGTACTGTACACTACAGGACCGCCTTTATTAGACAGCAATTTTTCTATATTCATATGTGTTCTTATGAATCCGATCCATTCGACCTTGCCGATGAGATTCGCTCTGCCGCTCAAGTTTGCGGGCAAATTTTAACCCCTTCATAGTTGTGGGGCCGGCAATAATTGTAGGGTAGAATATGAAATTATATTCAACTGGCCTAAGAAAGACTACCGATCAAAAATTTAACACTCCCTCGAGTCCGATTGACCACCTGAAATGTCCTCTTCTTGTTTCCAGACAAAGTTGCTTGACCGTTAATAAGAATGTATTAAAAGTACGAGAAACATTAACTACCGTTACAGATGTAACTATTACGAAACACGTTTTCTGAGAGACGAAGAATTGTTGTCCACATTTTACTACTTTGAATGAACGTTACCGTGCATTTATAAGGGACTTAGTTTCCTGCAATGTCAGGAATAGCCAGCCGCATTCCGCACATAAAGTACTGTAACTCCTACTTTGTCCGTACAGATGTCTGTTGAGGAGGACCCACGAGCCCTAAGACGGCGCGAGCGGAACCGACTGGCGGCCTCCCGGTGTAGGGAGAGACGGAGGGAACGGGCAGAGTTTCTTCGAAAGGTAAAACAGCAAAAATGCTTCAATTTAGTTTCAACTTAGAAACAAAATGCATCTTATGACGAAGCATGTATCTTTGGCGAAAAGTCAGCTACGAATGTTTGAGAACATTGACTGGTTGCTCGCGATTTGAAAAAAAAAGGCGGATTCCTGTTGTTTAAAAGATATTGTTATTTCCGTACACAGGAAACACTTCAACTGGAAAACAGAAACCAGAGTCTGCGAGCCAACATCAGCAGGCTACGTCGGGAACGAGAGCGCCTGAAGCAGGTGCTTGCAAGTCACATGACCACACACCACGGAGAGGGGACGCCCGCTGTACCGTCAGACCATGGGATGACCTACGGCGGAGGGGGGCTTCCATCTAGCGGATCCCAGGGGGGAGGGGGCGCCTACACTGGAGAAGAGGTTATTGCTATACTGCATGACGTGGATAACAACTTATCCTTGGGAGGGTCCATGTTGGTACTGGACGGTAGGGGTGTCTCTCTGGGAAACGAGATACCACGGTGACGCACCACCCTCCTCACCAGCCAATCACGTCTCTCTATGAGTCACGTCACCGTACAAGCGAACAAACGAACTGCTGATACCATTCGGTAACTATCGTGTAAATTTGTGTTTCGTCCGATAAAAAATATTTGTGTGAAAAATATTTGCTATAAGTTAACATCGACTAGAATGCATGACATGTTGTGCGTATTTATATAAATCTATATGATAGATATATGGTTGTTTCTAAGAGAAGGCTTCCTGTCTCCAATTTATGTTAACATAATCATATTTTATAGTATTTCGTGACGTTGTGTCGTTTTGAAAATTCATTATCACAAGAAATGAAACCAGAAATGTGTTTTTTTTTAGGAAGGATTATATATAGTTAGTGTTTTGCTTCTATTCTGTTTACAGTTAGGGTTTGTTATTAGCAAAAGAAACATCGAATGACAGAGTCAGAGATAGGATGCTCACCCGCGGGTCTTCTTCGCGTATCTAGTTTGTAAGTTTCTGTTCCGCGTTTTCTGTTAACATTCATTCCAGCCACAACAGTCGCCTAGATCAATTTGGCCATCGATGGACCAACATGGAAGGAAAAACAAGCTTGAACCGAAACGAACCAAATATATACTCAACAAATGGAATGGATTCTATGATGAAATGTCGATGTTTGTCCATCCAAACAGGAATTGCGCATGTTCACATGCAGGGAATAAGACTGTAAGATTATACAACAACACTGCCTATATACTCAGCTATTACAATGTACTCAGCTAATGCATTATATGCTATCAAATGATGACACATTTCGCAACGAAACTTGTATAGAATAACTTTATTGATACGACAAGACTACAATGTTTCATTGGAATGAAAGTCTGTAGAAATTAATGATGACTTAAGAAAATATCAATACAAAGTAAGTTTGTTTCTCTGTGACAATTCCGGCTTCCAGTATGGACCTCTTCACGCGCCGCCTTCCAGGAAACTGCCCTAGGGATGACGGGTCATGGATCATGCAAACTGTATCATTTTCGCTTTAGAATTGTTTATATTGCAAACAGCAAAAATTCGGAACTGATGCTAAAGCCTGAACAACTTCCTGATTCCATAACTTATCTGCACTTTCAGCTGTGCCCGCACGACGGCTCTTCTTCACTATGAAACGAAAGTCTGAAGTTTAGCGTAGGATTGTCCATGTATGCTGTTGCGATTTATTTGAATGTTGGAAGATAAAGTAAAACTCCTATCATGACAGAGCTGCGCGATGTTTTCTTTGCTCTGACAGAACGATTAAAAAAAGCCTCATAAAAAGGAAGCCACTCATTGTCATTTAACTGACCATCCACATATATATATATATATACTTGTAATCTTTACTTAGAGGTTGAGTTAAGCCGATTATCGCCTCGAAGTAGAGCGACAGAACCTGTAGGAAGGCTCTCGGTCTATATCTTTTCCAGCTGGAGTAAAAACCGCCATCATTTCGCTGTTGATAATTTGATGGGTTGGTTTTGGTTACCGGAGTGTCGTCAACTAATCTTTTGATCGTCTCCTTTGGAACGATGACGTCATTGCTATCGATAGAGGAAGTGTTCTGGTGAAAATGATAAGATTGCTAGTTACTGCAATAGCTGCTTCTACCAGTACGGAACATGGAAGGTGACATCACCATGGTGATATGATGCGCGTGGATTTACGCTTGGGGGTAAATCCACGCGTCACTTTACGTCACTTCCGGCCAAAAACGTTCTGAGCTATTTTTGTCAGTAAACTATGCACTGTTTTCGCATTTACTGTCTTTTAATCTAATTATTAGTGTGGGTGTTCGACATACCATGTTTCAATAGTCGGTGTGATACAAAATTACGTCTCCATGGTGATGTTGATGTAAACCTGGTATGTACGCACTCATTACGTCACTTCCTGTCTTACGTTACTCAGAAAACGTCCTGTTTATACAAAATTGAGTCAGAAGTTGACAACAAATCAAAATGGCCCGCCCTTCCTACTGTATTGTTGCCAAGAATTAGCTGTTGCTTGAACACAATTACGAACATCCGTTGCAACTGTATACATAACGTGATTACACAAACTAAAGTGGAGCGTTTGGTTGTAAAGGGGTAACGTTACGTTGTAAAAGTTTGACAACTTCACAAGGAAAGAAAAATCTTGCTCCATCTCCTACTCTATTGATTTGAAATACTAGTAGCCATCTATCAAAACACTTAGCGGTATACCAACCTTTTGTGACCAGGTATGGTTAATCTGGAGCACGGATAATTTGGTTTGAAGACAATGTGACGTCGTTTTCAGGTCGAGTGGACATATAATTACCGTAACCCCCCGGGACGTCCCAGTCTGACCAGTTGCCACAATTTTGTGGTAGACGTCATCTCTGACAACACGAATGATTTGTTTCCACAAAAACAACTTGTCAGCCCTGGTTGTCGCATGTGTGCGTACAGCCTGTTTGTTGAACAATATCATGCACGGTCTTGGGTGCGAGTCACTGATGCAATCACACTATGGGACCAAGGATGTTAAAAAGCACATCTATAGGATACTGAGAGTTTCATTATGGTCTTGAAAATTCATAACCAAAACCTTCTGATGAAAACAAAAAAATTAAAACGTAACTCTTTGTCGGCTAGCTTTCAGGACTGCTGTTCATCGTTGAGCTGTGTCCGGAGAGGACTTATCTTTCACGAGGCTTTCATTTAATAGTAATGCGAAAAATTGTTACTGAAATATTGAAATCACAAAAAATGCAGTGACGGCACGATGAACAATGTACTTCATTGTTTCGGCCTCACCTGTCGGTTTACGCAGGGTAACATTTACATATCACCCCGTCACCAGGGCAAGCACATCCTCGCGTAGGCAATCCGCGCCAGTTTACACGTTTGTTTACCGCTGGGCGAAGTTGTCACTCCTGCTTCCTCGAACCGCCGCGGATACTGTGTGTGGTTCAGTCAGACAATCAAACGTGGAGGCGAAACCCAGGGTCTGAGGTAGGTGTGCTGTTTCTCTCTGTGTCCTCGTAATCTCACCTGCCGTAGTACACACCTGTATACAGGTGAGCACAGTGTTATTCGTACAGGTCGGACAGGTGGTCCTATGGTTCTTGTCAGTTACATTTTTCGTTGGTGACGGTTGTTATTATTGGATTCCGTCAATCGTAGTACCTGAACAAAAAGGTTTGGGGGTAAATATGACAACAGCCTCGCTTCTGGAAAATGTCTCCGTGCCTGCATGACTGAACAGATTTGTCCACGCGTTTCCTTGTTGTCAGAGCGCCGTTAAATCACGGGCTTCGAAAGCTGTCGATGCGACAAACAATTGATATTTCTATGGCCGCTCTCAACCACAGGTGCTGCATACAGTGTTCATGGTCTGAGGACATTTTTGATTAGTCGGCAAGTCTCGGCTGCGTGTGGGATATTGTATCGATAAAGGCAGGCGCGTTGTTCCCGTGGCGTCGGTATGTGAACAAGTATGCCGAGCCCCGTGGGACTGGTGCACAGTGAGGAGCTATCTATATAACTTGTCTGCCATTCATAAATTGCTAGATTGGTGGTTCATGTTGCCGAAAATAATAGTGATGATCCTCCCCTCAAATTCGGCCTTACGGCAAGAAACCTGGATTGGTCTTAGTCTCTAACGTTACCAGACTGACTACGCCAGCTATAGGGAGAATATTTGCCAGGAGAGTTTGGCCACCACAGCTTTTCACTTGCAGGCGCAGTTCGAGTGGGACTGACTCTCCTGGCCAATTATTCCCTTTTTGCCGAATTCTACGATCCGTACCCCCGTAGGAAGGCCTGGTGGTCTGGTTCGGCATCGTTAGTGGCTAACGTTACCTTCCATCCTAGCCTAGCGCCTAGGAACCACTGATACATACCTCGGTAGGTCTACAGTTTGTAAGAACATTGATAGGAATTTATCCAGAACAAAATCACAAAAACCCAACAGACGACTTGCTGGTCTGTACATTGTTTGCTGCTTTGAAGGATATAGAAGACGTCAAATCTAGAATAGAAAATTCACGTTTATTTGAGCCAAAATTGATTATAAAACAGCAGAAACTATATTCTTCAAAATTGGGTAGATTGCAGGATTAGTCTTCTTCCAAGCCAAATATCTGAACAACTCAAGAACGCAAACTTTCATCGCCTGCTAAATCTGGTCCTTGGACGATAACCGATCCGACTGCAATCTTATTTTGCAGTGTTGATTAGTTCACTTTAGTGGATCAGATTAAACTTTAGTGGACAAAAACCTTTCTCTTTGAGATTGAGAAGACACAGAGGCTTAGTCAGTGTCTGGTATAGGATTACTGTGTTCTGCACGCGGACTTAAGGGTGATTCAGTGGAATAATAGATGTTAAGCTCGTCTTAGTCATTACACAGTTTTGCATGATGCATGTAACAAAGTTGACCTACAGGTCTTGTATTGTTCAGAAACACAAATAGTATTTGCGCACAACTTACTTCCGACCTGCGAGGTGGACTTAACTGTGTACTGAGTCACAACTTGTGTGTTTAAGAAGTTTACTAAAAGTAACAAAGAACATAGACATTATTTTCAGACTTCCCACGCGAGGCTATGATCATACTTATGTCAGATTAAACTGTCCTGAGGCTGAGCCCTGACTGCGTGGGCCGCCGTTACCTAGCAACGCACAACAACAAGTTAGGCTGTCCTTAACTAGGTTAGTGTGTTTATGGTTTGGTTACTGTACCGTTGATGGTAACCTGGAATAGAAAATAAAGCATACATCCTGACAGATACTTGCGTGTGATGCAAATACACCATCTGAAGTCATGATGCCCGAACAAGAAGAGTAGAACTTAGGGCACAAGAAATTTTGCTACGAATACACAAGCGTGGCACAGTCGCCTTTTCTGTCAGAAAAACGCAGACCAAGGACAGTACCAGTTCTCGTGTGTTTTACTGAAAACTTTCCCCGGCTCAAATGGGATGTGTTTTAGTGCGGCCTAGCAAGCAAGTACACACCGTACAAAGATAAACGACAGCCCTGACACAGTGGACTTAGGTAACAACATGCGGTGACAATGATAAAGTCATGTCTGCTAGAGGTACTTATTACACACGCGACATGCGGGTACCGTCCTTCGCGGTCCGCTACAAGATCACTAATAACAAACAGTCTAGTCTTCAGACAAAACTGTAGACTTATGTACTTGTGATTCGACACGCAAGGGAGGATTGACTTTAAGAGTGAGGGCTCATTGTAAGACACTGAGAATCAAAGTAGGTTTGTAAGACAACTTTGTACCGAAGTTGAGAACCCCAATTTGAGTTCAAACGATTCAACATAGCCGTCCTTAAACCTTAACCGCCGGCCACGTAACGGTGTCGCGACTATCCTACTATTGTATTGTGTTGTATTATCTGTAAGTAGACAAGAAATGGAGTTCTCCCCGGAACTTGTGGAGAAGAGAACCAGCGTCACCTCCAAAATGGACATACGGGTATATGGTTCATGTATGGGTCACTCTGACCATTAACCTCAATAGTCTGAACATATACGACAGCTGCCGTGCATGCACAAGAACAAGACGTATTGCATACCATAGATTAGCTGACATGAAACCGAGCTTGTCGTAAAACAGTCAAGTTGAACAAAGCGATGACATACAACACAACGTTTCCACATAATTGGGTGGGTGACACACATTGCGGGGACAGACTTGAATACGGGATCAGTTCGGCTGAAAGGTATTAAGAAAGGTCTGACTAAATAACGAAATACAGGGAAACACATTGGCAAATAACATAACGTTTCAGTTTACTTAAATATTCATTCAGACATTAGATGACAGTATTAGTTCACTTTACTCTCCATCGTTAGACTTTAAAACTATTTTCCACCGTGTTTACCACATTAACAATGACATTTATAGACCATGCGTTTTCATTACTTCCACGTGAAGAGTCAGAGAATAACAGGAACGGTTTGCACGGTAGGATTACAGTACGGATGGGTTACGTCACACCAACGTCTTTCGCCTACTCAGTTGCAATTGTATACAAATATCAAAACGTCTTGCGGAAGCTGGCAACTTTCTGCCAAGTTTACAAACATCGCATAAGACTAGTTAGCAAATACGCTGCATCATCACCAAAGCAGTAGCACCTAAAAGTTGTCATTAGCAGTGTGAAGGTCCGTAAGAGAAAAAAAATAAATATTTGAAAGTCAGTTTCACAATGTTTCATTCAACATTCCTCCGCAAATATAAACATTGCCCAACACAACTTGAGAAATCGCGGATTAGCGCGGCCCGGATATACAGTGCGTTTGTATCCACCGTCCTTCGATTTAAGGGCTGATTGTTTCTTTGCTAATCACACCTGGTTGATATCAGATACTCTCCGGATTTCTCAGATATGAAAAGGTAATATTTAACCGATATCATAGATCCACATCAGCACTGACGCACATGGGTCATAGGTCAGGTGGTGCTGTACTGATACAGACACACCTGTCAGGATTTTCCCTGGCTTGGACCAGTCTGTGGTTGCTTCTAATCAATTTGTTGGGTCCGTTTCAGATACTCTGTGTGCTGATTCATTAGTGGAGAAATTAACTGTGAGCTGTGCTCATCTGTGAGGACTGTTCCAGTGGCTATGGTTCACTCTACAGGGAGCATTACAAAAGCGACAGCACAAGTCTAGACTGCGGCAAGACTGAAAGGATTGTTTCGTCTCCATTCTGAAGAGGCAAGTATAACGTCTTAGGTTTAAAGACATTGAAGAGTGACGTAAGCATTGAACTGAAGATTACTGGTGCAGACGATCTCTTGCCTATTGTAATTATTCCGCGCTGCTGGAAAAATGTCAGCAGACCTGACGAACGGGCACACGGGAGATGCTCCCGCGGGGCAGGACGCGCCCAACACCGAGCGTGTTACGCTGGACCAGGCGGCACAGGACTGGGTGGCGGGCGTGAAGGAACGGGAGGAGCTACGGAAGCAAATCCAGGAGAAAGACTCGGAACTACATGCCGCACAGAAGAAGGTCTACGAGCTGATGAAGAAAGTGGAGACTTTAGAGGGGAGACTGGAGGTAACGGGTATATCGTGTCACTTGTAGATTTGTCTGTTATCGACATTCCCTATTTACATGTCTAACGTTAGGCACCACAGTGTAACACATACGCACACATGCTATGATAAAACAATCCTCTAATTGTACCTATAAACCAAAAATAGTGAAGAGATGTTGATAGAATTTTCTATCTATTGGTCTGGTGACGCACTTTTAAACATCCCAGCCGTGTTCAAGTGTTCCACGGTCTGATAACTCAAGTTTCATATACAACAACACGCTATTGTAAATCGTTGAAACCGTTATTCTATGTCTCTACGTTGTTTTAGTGTGCAAGTATAATCCAGCGATATATCTGGCACAATCCACTGTTAGTCGGAACGTTAACAACGAAGCGGCCGTAAAACGGGTAAGTGTTGCCCGCTATAACAAAAATGGGCAGCAGACAGAGTTGACTCTTACAGTTTTTCATTCTTCCTCATTCTTGCTGACGTTTGGAGCTGCGCTTTCGGGTACGTCGTCGCAACACCCGGGTACGTTGTTGTATGACAAAGTTGTCATGGCAACTCCGGCAGGTGACAACGGTGTAGATAGTGATTTTCTTAAAAATAGATCCCAATCGTGTAACGTTTTCCGATGGGTGCTTCCACAAACGGTAGCTTAGGTTCCATCCATAGTGACTTAGTTTTAGTAGAGTTTGATTTGATTGATTGATTTCATTCATTTTTAAGGAAGGCACTTCAGCACATGGCAGTAACCACGGGACTTAATTTTTGGTCTTATTTTATCATTTATTCAGTTAGCAGTCATGAGAGCAATAGTAATCGAGGGAGAAGGATTATTGTACCTGTGGGAGCTAAATGTCACTGAATTGTCACTGTTGTAAGGAGAGATAAGGGCACTTGCAACATGATACAACAAGAGCACGGCGCAAGGTCTTGTCATAAGCGCACATTCCGCACAGAAAAAAGTCTACGAGCTTTAGCAAACGGTAGAACAAGATGCAGGGCGACAGAATCATTGATAAGATAGCCCGTTTTTACTAGGGACCTTTGACCTCTTTCTTATCACTGTGCTTTTTGACACGCCCATAGAAATATAACGTTATTACAGATTTGGAACAGATTTATAGCGAAATCAACAAACGCTTTCAACTTTTCCTTAAGCAATTGACTCCAGAGGTCTTTATTTCTGTAAAGCTTTCTTTGTAATGCCCTGTGTCTGAAGGTCAATTAAAGTAGTTAGCAAACAGAACCAGTTCTTACCTGTACAGGTCTGTCAACAGCCGCCACCTGTTATCAATAGTGGAGCTGGTTGTTTATAGTGTTTGCACGTTAAATCGCCGTGCTCAAAGTAAGTGTTAGAAGTTTCTTCAAAACACCTGTGGACGCCGGAAGAAAAGGTCACTCAATGATTGCCCCATTATTGCACTATTTTGACGAACAAGGACAATACACATATACATAATGACATCGCGAAGTGCCAACTTCATCCAATGTGTCCCATCAAGACAATAGCAGGACAGTTGTTGCGTTGTCCTGCATGTCACCTCTCTCTGTGATGTTATCCCAGCATCATAGCTATCCCACATTTACTCCCAAAGAACCTGTGACGTTACCTTTTATTTTGGCGTAAATTTTGTGTTTGACGTCATTTCCCGTCTTTCTCACAGCTTCGGGAGCTGAACATCCGGGCTCAGGCGTTAATGGTAAGTAACGTGAAGCTATGTTTATATAATCGTTTAGAGTCTATAGCGGCATATAGACCTGACCAAATTAAAGCCGGCAAAAATACATATTGCCTGAAGCAACCGTTTCTAAAGCCTCAGCATTAACGTTAACTGATATGTGCAGCTGGGTGAGCCTGAACAGACCTTGAACAGAGGTCAGTCTAGTTCGTAAACACAATGTTGGCCTTTTTTATATCTTATGTCCGACGTTGAAATTACTTTAATAATTTCTTAATGATTTCTTAAGACCTTTCCCAATATTTTGTACTCGAAAAAATATTTTGTACTCGGCATCTCTTACAATGCGGTTGCGGATAAGAAAACATAGCTGGATGAGTCTGCAACCGTTCGTTGAACTGTTTCAAGGTACATGTAACGTTACATCGACTACGCTGTTATAGAACTTCACGTAAAGGCGGATTTTACTGGGTGGCACTGCCAACTCCCTTCGCCAGCTCTCTGTAACGACTTCTGACAACATGTAATCAGACAAGTTGGCGTGCACGAACACGCCCAGATTTACATCAGATCCTCAGGATTGTACCTCATAAGAACCCTCAACCGTCGCCATGGTCACGTTTATAGGCAGCAAACAGTTGGGTCCGTTCTAATTAAGTAGGTTGTTCGGTGTTCCATAAGGGTTTGTTCGGATGGTCCTAGTCACATCTAGATAAAGTCGTACGGCCTCCTTATCGCTCTTTAACTGTTTGTGAAGATGTAGGCTACTTTTTGTACAGTTGATGCTATACATAAACGCTTTATGCTAAAATACCCGGAGTTGACATTTTAAATCGCCTCTTGCTGGCGCTAAAGAAACAGTGCTTTGTTGTCCTGCCACCAGGAGGGTATTACGTTTTGCCGTATACACTTCAACAAGAAAAACGAACTGCGTCAGCCTATACAGTACCTTTCAAACAGCATGGAAATTCCGGTTGATTTCGTGACTGCTCGCTATAGTATTTAACGCTACGCGGTCTGTAAAAGGGAACCAGGTGAAATGACCAACATTATTCATTGTTCGTGAGAAATGTGAAACAATATTGCACACAAGACGGTGTAAGCAGTCTGTAGCGACGCTTTAATAGTATGGCCTCAATGCATCTTTTCGTATCAGTCCAAACAGCACACTAGAAATTACGATATAAAGACTGTCGCTGTACCTGAATCTGCGGTTTCGCTAGGTCAACGAATTATTTCCTACTGAGGTGGGTCAAAAAGCCTGCCCCTGCCAACAATGAAGTAACATGGCAAATGAAATGTGGTTGACCAGTCTCATGCATCGCTTTATATGTCCTACATATATATCCTATAAGTCCTGAAGCTACGGCTACATAGATCATTAAATAAGACTGTCTAGTGGCCTGCTATCAACCTTGTCAATATTTTGCCATCACCATGGCGACAGCATATGTTTATGGCCTGAGGCACTTCACGTTGTTTGTTGCTGAAATGTCACCCTATCTGACCGAAATAGCCACGAAGCATTTTTGTGATAAGTGAAAGAAAGAAACTTAATGCACAGGAATTCTTGTAATTTTGTCCACTTCTATAGAAAACTGGAAACTCTTGCCATAACTTACCATAAGGCGTAGGGATGGTATGCAACCCATGTCGACCCAACTGCCGGGTAATGGTGATGTTTACGATGATACACACGGTAAACAAAAAGTAGCTCACAAAGCTGCGTCAAATTACTCAGAAATCTACGTGCACCTGTTGTCAACGGGCCGGGGACGTACAGAAACATGGTCCTAGGGCGTGTTTCGGAGAATAAGGGACACCCCTGCAGAACGAATAAAACAAACTAAAGCTGGAAACGTAGAAGTTGATCGGAGATAAAGATCAGAAAATGCCTTCTAACTATGCTGCTTGAATTAAGAATCACCTTCGGCGAGCTGAGATTTCGTTTTAAATTGTTTGCACCTAATGTTTGGATAAACCCAACTAAACTAAACAAAGAATGATACTGTCCAGTTGAGATTTTATCAAGTTGGCAAATCATGTAACTATCTATCGCAGGGCAAATATTTACAGGAAATTGCAACTTCATGTGATACACAGGTGAACCACAGCGCCGCCAACGATCTTCCCAAGAGGCGAAGACACCCGAAGAGGCGCAGGAAGAAGAAGGCCGCGAAGGACAAGGGTAAGGAGGAGAAAGATGAGGACGAAGACGAACAAGACACCTACAAATACTACACGGTAAGTCTCCTACGCTTGTCGTGCTGCTGTTGGTAGTGTACAGACATGCAGTGTTTAGAGTCTCAACGGTTGTAAAACCAGTATAAATGTAGGACAATCTGGCCCATTCCTGCACTCACAGAGACCGTACAAGTTGTTCAAAGACAATAAATATTTTGAATTGGATCAAAATAAAGGGAATCAGTGGTACTTTCTCTAACCTGTCATTCATTCTACCTCAGGAAATCGCCGAGAAGTTCCCCAACATGAAGCTGTCCACCATCCTAGACGCAGAGAAGAAGTTTGTAGCTGCAGACGAGGACGGGAACGGGGTGAGTGTGAGACACACACAACTTTGTCCTGACACCCGCTGCACCATTCCAATGCAGAAGTGACCATTTCTTACCGAAACTATCCATTGGTGTAGTATTGAGATTCTGAGGAGACCTACAAATAGTCAGACTTTTTCACAACTTCAGCCTGATTTGTTTGGGGATCTAACGAAAACGACACCACAAAAGAAGACTAGAGAATCACCTCATGAAGTCGATCTGACGATTTTGACTTACTATTTTTCAGACAATCGACGAGGACGAGCTTGAGAAGATCCTGGACACAGAGAACACGATGTTCACCAAGGACCAGGTCAAAAGCATCATGAAGGAGGTGGATTTGGACGAGACGGGCAACTTGGATTTCTTGGAATGTTTGACGGTGAGTGATGGCCTGATGGGTATTGCTTCGTGAAGTTTAGACATGTTTGTAACTAAGAAAACCAAGGCAAAATGGGAATTCCTGAAAAAAATATCTTCTTGATGACGTTACATTTCACAGTATTGTGAGTGTTGGAACCCAGCCCCGCATTTTCAGTATCCTTAGAAAACCAGGATATTTTCACGTTAACTCTATAATTCAAATGCACAAGGTCGGTTTTCTAGCTAGTGCACGAAAGTCGCGTTCTCGTCTAGGATCTTTAAATGTAAAACGTCGTCGACATCCCTTTTAAAAACTTCCCCTGTCCACTCAAGGCGAAGATGTCCTCTGACAACCCAAGCTCGTGAAGTACACAGAAAGGCCGGGCCTTCATCCATACCATCTCTCTTGTTTCAGGTTATGGATCGCCTCCAGTCCCACAGAAAGACAAACCTTCCCTCCTCGCTGCAGAACAACAGAAGCAATGTCTGCGTAGTGCAGTAAACCAATAAATCGCTAGAGGCCGTCCGCGGTGTAGTGGACAATGTGACCAAGGTCGAAGATTTCTAGGTACATGTTCTCCGGCTGTGAAAGCAAGTACCAAGCAGATCGACATTTGTACATTTCTAAAAGTCCATATGTAAAGGTCTTTCATGCATTCTTCTTTGTACATTTTATTTTTGAAATCGTAATAATGAAAAGGACTGAGAGTTAATACTTGTATATCATGTAGAATGAGCTTATATATATATATATCTTTACATAGAAGTACCAGTTTTCTGTAGAGATTACTTCATATTGTTATTTCGTAGTTGGCAGTGGTAAAAGATTGCAGGAGTAATTGACATTGAAGAGGAAAAAATTTGTACATTAGCCATGAAAGTTTAAATAATGAGTTCCAATATCTATATATGCAGAATAATGGAAATGTTGCCAGAAGGTTGTGAAGCACTTTTGGTTGTTTATAAGAGAATGAAAATAAAATCATGGTAACAAAATGCTATCAGATTTAGAGGTATCATTTGTTCAAAGCTGTGTTTATAGATAACCTTACTAATACGATGATAATACTTATACTAAGGCGACTGAAGTCAAAGTCATCAACTACTACGATGTACAAGCATCATCACATAATACGATATGCATTAGGCCAACCCTTATTCACAGTACTGTCTATTCAACAAAGCTTTCAAAAAAGCAGGATTATCTTAAAGGATCAAATTTTCAAGGACAATATCAAGCTCTATAGGAATGAGTACAGAATTCAGTCTATTTTACAGGGTAGTTGCGACAACCATATACCGTAATGGACAACCAAATGCTCTCCTGTACTTTCTGAAATTCTGCCCACATACAACCCTGCAGTCTGGTGGAGACTACACAAAATACAAGCAGACCCGTCAGTACTGTGTGGAAAGCTTTATTCCCCAGTCTTCCCCCTGACACATGGGGGGAGTGGACACAATTCTGTACAAATCATGGGCTCCTATCTTCACTCGTCACCCGTACAATACAAATACATGTACAAATTTATGTACAGACAAGGGTGACTACTACTGTGGGATACTTATGTACACACTGTGATTTAGGTGAGGCTGAGGCCACAGGGGTGCTGGTAGCACCTCTCCTTAGTAAACAAAAATCAGTAAACAATATTGACAACAAGAAATTGGTTAGGGTTCGGCCTATACAAGATATTTTTGTTTAGATAAACACAATTCTATACATGTTACCCAGATTATACTCTAATACAAACATGATTTTCATTAATTTGCTTCCAGCCACTGATTGATTTTCCTTCATATAAAAATTAATTTCAGGTCAACACTGATTGTATTAGTTGCCAAGATGGTATCTCTTTTTCTTCTGTGCTCTCTGGCTAAGTCAGACCAAGAAATAAATGTACAAAACTACATCAACCCAAACATTAAAAAAGTCTTTTACAACAAAATGCTGTATAAAATATTTAAAACGTAATGCTCATTGAGCAAACTATATCCTCAACAAACAAAATATACAATATCATCAATGTTAACAACACCCATTTCACCTGTAATCTAACCTATCTATCAACAAGTTAATTTTCACTATCAATACATTCCTCATCATGGTACAAACAGGACAATAATTAATCAATTAATTACAACCATCGTTGACTTCAAACACATGAGCACTCAGGCATTGGCAAAAACTGCAACAAAAAGATATGTTACACAGCAGGATATTTTACACAGTAGTCCAGAAAAAGTTTTCTGCATCGGCTCTGTCGCTATGTACCAGCCATCAGGGCTCACTTGGGTATACCTGTACAATCAATATCTTTCTTATTCGCAAGCCGTGAGGGCAACTTGTATTAGTTGATCCTTGCTTAAAAAAAGAAAAAGACAAAGACAAGCAGATGTTTCAGCTTGTGGATTGGACTTGAGCACACTGATGCATGTGGACAAAAACTTGTCTTTAAAAAAAGTTTTGATGGTATGAGGATCAAGCAGTTTTACTGTTGAGGTCTTACTGAAAAACAAATACATACCTAAAGGTTGAATGTAGAAAACAAACTATCTAAGATTACCCATGAAGTTGCATAGGGATACTAACAACAATTTAATTAGAAGGAGAAGGGTTTCCTTGCACAGCTAGGACATTCTCTGGGAACTATCCCAAATGGCAAGTATATCCACATGGCCTGGCTTACTCCCACTTAGCAACATCCAACATGAACTGCACAGACATAACACCACAACACTTGGAAGAACATACAAGTAGTACAAATCGCCATGCATATCTACAAATGGTTGAACCAGTAGATACTGTGTCAGACATACATCATACTGTGAGTGAAGGGATACAAGGAATGTGGTCAAGGACTGTTCAACACTGACTGGTTATTTCCAACAAGAGGATCTAAAATGACTTTGAATTCAGAGTGGATAAATGTCCAAACTGTAATTTTTCACTGAAAAAATATCCACTTAAACATAGTCTGATCAATTACAATTTTTGTTCCAATCTATTCGGTCCATCCAAAGGTCCAGTGGACACAATCTTGTTAAAAGAAGAAGAAAAAAGATGGAAACTCCAGGTTGCATCATGCATAATTCATCAACCAACAATATCGTCAATCTCCTCCAGTCTAACATGTACTAATATGTAACACCTTACAGACAGTTTGGTTGTCATGACAACATTGTACACAGGCTAGACATCTGGACTATCTAATGTTTGTATGTCATGTTACCTTATTTTTAAACTGACCACAAATGATTCTGTAAAACTTCCACTTTGTTGTTCAATGTTTTCTACAAAATATGTCCTGTATTATTCATAGCTGGGATATTTTTTTTCCAATCTGGTCACCTCCCCCCTTTAAACTAGCAGACTCAGAGTCAGAGTTGACTTTTGGAGAGGTCCATCACAGTGACAGGGTTGTTACTGATTGTAGAGTTGTTGTGCACATCTTCCTCTGGCAGAGTTCCTATGAACTTCCCACTGTAGGAAGTTGACAGTCGTCTGAAGCACCTTGGGTTGTGTTTGGATAAGCCACACATGCAGCTGGACTACAATGGCCATTGATAAGTGAAGTCACCAGGATTCACCAGCGCTCCCAGGATGTGTCCCAGTCCATGTTTGTCACCAGATGTAGTTATTGCCTGTCGATGGTGTTGAAGAACCATTCGGTGAACTTGCGCAGCTGTGCAGCGGCTGTCTGGGACTCCTCCTGCAGCCGCACGTTGTCCTGCCGCAGCTGCTCGTTCTCCGCCTGCAGCGCCGCCTTCTCCTGCCGCTCCTGAGGGTAGGAGGTAAGAGGTTTGTGAGTACGATATCACCTGGACAGGAACTGTTTGTTCTTTCCTTCAGACCCTTGTAGTGCCAAGTGACACACAGGGCAGCAAGTTTACTTGCTGTTTCAGAAGCAGGGTATATATTTACAGGGAGGGGTTTCTAGCCCTTCCACTGGATGGGAACTACACTTCTTCATAATCTGTATATAACTAACTGTAACTATCTGGTTTGTGCTGATCTAACACTTACTAACCCCAAAACAAATTAGTAGCTTTTTATCTCATAAAATGTGGTGTACATTGCACTGGAAAGAATAAAACAAAAGTATGTAGTAGAATCTTCACGTGTGTAGTCGTACCTTTCTCAGCTCCTCCTGGAGTTGGCGCACCCGTGTCTCCAGCTCTGTGGAGCGCTGAAGGGCTGACTGGGGTCTGTGGGGGACAGAAACTTCTGATTAGATCCCTAACCCAACTATCAGTAAAGCTATTCTTGATAATTGGTACATTCAAACAAACAAACAAACAAACAAACAAACAAACAAACAAACAAACAAACAAACAAACCTTCTCCCTCTCTGGGACTCCTCTGGGTCTCTCCTTAGCTGCTGCTGCAGGGAATGAAAGACAACAAAATTTGTACTTTTTGTCTGACAGAAAATAGCACATACATGTAGCTATAGTCACCAAGCACTACCAATAAAAAAACACATTACAAACTTTTCCTTGATCTGCCATAAGGGTAAAAGTGGGTTCAGTCTGAGGTATAATGTTGTTTTCATTGTTGTTGTTGTTGCCATGGTAAAAAGTGATACCTGCATAGATGTACTCCAAAGGACAGACCAATAATCTTTTCCCAGCCTACTAAACCCCACCAGCAACCTGCAATTTCCTGGTGAAACCTGGTGATTTCAGGTGAAAGAGTCGGAAACCAGCAATTTCTGCAGGCTTGATGCTGGCCTAACAAACACATGGTGTAGTACTGTGACCATTTAAAAACTCCAGTGGTGATTCTGACGTGGTAACTTCAACTTCAACAGCTGTTACAATGACTCTCACTTGAACTTCTTTGTTGTATCATACACCATTGGGGTGTTCAATATGACAGCTGTTGCCATTTTTTCCAATGCCATGTTGACAAAGCATCAGGTAGTCTTGATAAAATGTGTTTCTCTAAAGATTCCAAAATCTCTATAATTTGGGCTCAGCACAACTAAGACATGGTTACAACACAAGATTACCATGATTGTTTTCTTTGCAGCTAATCATTCTGAATTGCAGGTTAAACTTCTTGAAACTTGCAGGATGAAAAGAAGGCTTTGAACCCCGCTTCAGGGAGGAAGCCACTTTGAAATGTAGTAACCTCTTGGGGCTTTGCTGAGAATGTTAAGACTGTGACATAGAACTGTGACCAAATTTGTAAGCGCTTAAAAGGCTTATCTTGCCTGTAACATTACAGGGCTTATCCTCAGGCATGTACACATCATTAAGAGCCAAGAAATGACCTCCTTAATTAAACTCTACAAATATTCTTGCCATAAAATATCTACTTGGTAATGATCAATGACTTTCATTGTCATGAAATTTTGTTCTTGATTTGGAACCTACCGGGGTATCATGAATTCTATAGTATTGAAGTCACCATACATGTAACTGCACACCAGGCAAATTAAGCTTCTCAGACTGCTAACGACTTACAGCTGATCCATAATCACCAGTATGCCAACCATTATAGTGGTTGCCACCAATCTTATTACACAATGTAATCCTGGTAATACTATGCACTCTTCTGCACTTAAAATAACTCACTTTCAAGTACTATCATTTGAATGGCTTCCAACTTTTTTATATTATGGCCCTTCCATTTTCCACAACTTTTGTGCAATACACTTTCATTTTTTTCATGATGTTTGTACAAACACTCAGTGTGACAGCTCTACATTTTGTATCAGCATGTGCACTGTGCCCCCAGACATTGTGCCTACAGACATACCAAAGTGAAACTTGAGCTATCATAAATCACCACTAAGCTCATGTACATGTATTCAATCCTGACTCACCCCTGCGCTCATACGTGCGGACGGCTGCAGCTTGTTCTCAGAGTTTGTACCACCAGACCGTTCCTCGTTTGCTTCTCCCGATGACCTCGCCTCTGTCTCAGGTGCTGGTCTGTTCGCAACCGGAGAGGGGCCGATACCTGTGACAGAACACGCCATTGTTATCACCTGGACGCCACAATACAGCAAGGGTTGTATACACAGAGTTATCACTTTGTCATGCAGGGGGTGGGGGGTTGTTAGGTCTGCACAAGTGTGAGTATGCCCCGGTGCAGCCAGTGTCTATGCCCCATGTGCGCAGGCAGGAAGCATGCTGCTGCCCTGAAACAGATGCCGCCCCATGATGACCACGTATTGCTCACAGCTGGGAGGAGCTGTAAATATAGCTGTCTGTCTGGACACAGTAAGTCAACTCTGTGGTTTGGACAGACTGTTACTGAAACACAAACTTGTCCACTAGCCAAAGCACTAACAAACTTTGTAAGGTTCTTAGGTCCAGAAATTAACAAATTAGGTGACAAAGTGCACATAACGTCAAATCAATAAGAATCTAACAATGACAAGGACAAACAACAGGTTTTTGCGGAGGCTTAAAAAGACATTTGTACGATATGGTCGCCATCAAGCTTACTCATCACTCACTGAAATACATTTGGCTGTTTGAACAGAGTAATTCAGTGTTGAAAGCAACGGATGCGATTCCTGTTGGCTGGTATGACGCAGAATCAATGTATTGCACTGGGGAAAGTGGCTGCAGGGCACATAAGTGGCATTCTCAGGGCGTGTGAATGGTGTCATATGGCGGTCTTCCTGTGACATTGGACATGAGGTTAGAGGAGGAGGATAGAACTGTTTAGGAAGCGTAGTAAGGAAGTAATACAAAGCTGGGACAGGTTATAACAGTATCAGCAGAGAAGGACAAAGTTAAAGACCAGAGGGCCACAAATTTACTGAAACAGCCAGTTTAGGGACATCTCTACTCCATGGTTTATGCACCAAAACCTCTACAGATGTCTCCAAAAGATTTTCTTCAACTGAAATGTTCCTTTTTGAACAAGTATGCCAAATACAAATAAACCTTATTAAGTTAATACTGTGATTCGTCAGCTGCAACCCTTGCAAGTACAGCCCTTGAACCATTTGACTTCCACCATTGCTCTCAAACCATTCACATTCATTACATATATCGCACACTAGCAATCAAGACCACCTGTCAAAACACTATCATCATTAATGATATCAAAATCATGAACATGTACACCATGTACAGAATTCAAATGAGACTTATGAGAAATGACAGCTTATCACTGTTATCCATCATACTGTAATTTATTTTGAGAAAGAATACAATACTTGCTATGGTACTCCAGAGAATCCTTGAGTGTCTCATAATCCTATGACTGATAATGATAATACATTCCATTATCTATTCAATCCTTCATTTTGAGTTCTGATATCACTGAAACAAAAGTGGACAAAAGAAGAGAAGAGAAAGTAATTACTCCAGACACAACAAGCAGCAGGAGAGACACGCTTGATTTTAGTTGGAGTTATGGAGGGAGCTGCAGTGAGGGGCAGGCATTGCACGGGGGAGGGGGGCTGTGCCGACATGCACGGCAACAGACTCCCAGCATGCCATGAGGTCACCAGAGGTCATTACCCTGTACGGAAAGGTCCGAGAGGCTGGACAGATCCTGTTCCTTCCCCCAGTGGGCTGTAACCATGGCAACAAGGGCGGAGTCAGACAAGAGCAGGTCCGCTGCCAGGAATAGCTAGTCACTAAAGAGCAGTTGTCCTGCACAGTTTAGAAATTATGATGCAGAGTAACTACAGAAGTAAGCTTGCGAAGGGGTGCTGTAGATGTATCCATAAAGCTTGAATCAAAACGATTCACAGGATCAAAAAATCAACAAACAAATCATTTTAACATGTCTTGTGGTACATGTACAGTCTACAGCCTCAACTTTCACATGATTATTTTGACATCCCATTAACTATTGTGCCAGCCTATAGAGAAGCAGTCAGTGGCATGCGGCAAACCTTCTGTTCAGCCAAGAATTCTGCTGCAGTTTGCACGTCTGGCCATAAACATCTATTGATTCAGGGAATTTCTATTGTTGGATTGAAATTTACTATCAAGGTTCTACATGCATGCTTCTTGTTGTACTCCGTCCTCCTGAGTTTGACCTTTGGTCTTAATTTCTGAAAAACACCTATCTTCAACATAATCCAGACCTCACAGCCTTCTCTTAACAAAGAACATATAGAAAAGCCCTCCCACAACATAGAATATAATTGCACTGAGGGTTTATGAACTCGATCACAATAAGCGAATAAGACAGACTGTTTTCTGTAAGAAACTGTGGGACACCTCTGGCCAGACACTTTGGAATCTCCCTACCTTCAAACTGTTTGGCCGTCTCCACCAGGTTGTTCCAGTTGATACCGGCGGCAGGATCGGGGAGGGGTAGCATGTTGCCGGGGTAACTCTTGTCACGCCCTCCTTCTGTAGACATCAAGGCCACACGTCAGGGTGATTCCATTTGGAAATTTGGAAAGGGGTGGAGGGGAAATATTTTCCAGCTCTTTTGTCTTAAATTTCAATTTCTTTTTTTTTTCAATTGCACATGCCCTCAAGTATTCTTTCATTGCACATGCCCACAAACTACTCTGACAATCCAACCATGTCATTTCAATTATCCTACCTTTTTGGATTTTCTTTTCAGCATGCATTAAATGACTGTCAGGTGATCATCCTACATTTTTTATGGTTGGAAATGCAGGACAAGAGATGTGACACAAGGACATTACCTCTGACATGTGCAGAGTGGGCACTCATCCTGGAGGGGTAGGTTCTCAGCAGCGGCACCGCACTGTTGAAGGTCGAGTCTCCGCGTCCTGCACGGTCCAGCGAATCATGGCTGCTGCTGCGGTTCATGTTCAGGCGAGATCCGTTCATGCTCTCGTCCGACACGGTGCGCGGAATGGGCGGTCTGCCGGGGCCACTGGCACCATCTCTGCTGTTGGCGGCCTGGTGGGTGTAAACCATAGATGGTGTCACTTATTAGTGTCTTCTTGAAACGAATACAAAATCTATGTACATTTTAGGAACCAAGAGTCTTGTCCCAATAGATAGGGCAAGGATAACAAGGATGTATAGAAAAGCACCCAAAATTGTTCATTAGCTCCAAATCTTTAAAGTAAACATAAGACTTTCCAGCGCACATACAAATCTTACAAGTTTCCATATTCCATATACAAATCCATATTCTGTACCTGAATTTCCGCCTCGCTGACATCAGGGTTGATGAGTTTCAGTAGATCCTCCTGCATGCTGGCAGCCTGCAGCAGCGCGGCCGTGCGAGAGTTCCCCCGCGTGGCGATGGACCCCGGGCGCGACCGTGTCCCGCCGCCGTCGTCCATGACCAGGCTGCGTAACGAGGCCTTCGGACTGCTGCTGCTGGCGCTGCTGGCGCTGTCGTCTAGCGTGTACTTCTTGGGTCCGGCCTTCTTCCTCCGCTGAGTGGGCGAGCCTTGGGACTTGTTAGGGCTGGGGTTGCCATCTGTCAGAACAGGGGCACAATCAGCACAATCACAACAATTTTCAGTTAATCTGCCCAATCATAGATACAGGTCATATATTACCAAAAGACTTTGGACTCAGCAGCAACTGCATGTCAGGGAAACTGGAGCAGGGACTAACAAGTGGGTTACATGTCGCTCGTACGGTCTGTTATGGACACTGCTTTTCACAGTACATGTACTTTGAATATTCTGGAACTCAGATAAGCATCAGCTGAGGATCCTAATAGCTCAGTGCTGTATGCCACGGATCTATAAAGAGCAAATTAGTGATGACAAACGAGGTCAGAGGAGCCTGCTGTCAGCCCTTCGTGACCTCCTGATTCAGAATTTGGTAAGTACCAATACTAATCCAATGGAAGTGTTGGAGATTACATGTATAAGGAGAAAGGAAGTTTGGCTTAACCCAATTTTAGAGACATGGTATAAACAAAAGTATGAACCCTATGAACTTAGATTCATCTCTGTGTACATAATTTGTAGAAATGATGAATCATTTGAATAATGTTCAGCTTATGCAGTTACACACACAACAAATGGGAATGTGATGTACATGTATGTCATAAACAACATTGTTGATACACTGACAAATCTCCTTAGCAACAATCCTAGATCCCTTGTAAGTATTCAATTCCTGACATGCAGAGATACTGGTATCACATGTAGCTATTTTAGTATCACAATTCTGTCTTTATGTTTTGTATGTTTTACAAATGTATGTCCAGGATGTCCTGCAAATTTTGTATGTTGGCCAATGGACGTAATAAAGTATTGGACATAATCAACAATGGGGTATGGAGCAAGCTAGAAGTGAGTCCCTAAATTTGCACACATAACAGCCCACAGCCTGCCTACCCCTGGTGCCCATGTTGAGCCTGTCCCTGTGTCCTGACCCCAGGCTGCCGTCGCTGGACTGGGAGTGGGACGACACCTCGCTCAGGTTGGAGGTGCTGTTGGAGGGGTCCTGGGGCCCAGCCCGCGGGCCGTCAGGGTCGTGGCCTCTCATCTAGGAAACAGTGTCAAGATCATGTTTATACAGTATATTTAGAGGTTAGAGACTGAACAATTCCAGGGAAAGGTTTGAGAAGAAATTTCAAGGGAACTATTACCAATTAAGCCTTTTTTGATCTGCACATGTCTTAGTTTAACAACATACTCTGAAGTTGCCACTCCTTCGATGGTTATACTTAACAAGGCCCTTGTCAAAATTTACTGTATTTTCAGGACAGCAAAACAAAATTTCTTCCTGTCAAAGTAGGTTACTAGCGCCTCTGTCCGACCCACCTTCTCCATGGCCCTGGTGATGCTGCTTCGGTACCGTGGGTGCTGCATGAAGTCAGGAACATCCACTGTGTTCTCGGGAGGGGTGTGGAAATTCTCAGGAGACTCCCCCACGTGTTGAGTGGAACCTTCCCGATCCCCTGCCTAAAATAGAACAACAGCAAGGTCAATGTGTATCTACAACATGCCAGGAAGGGCAAATATTTATCAGCCACAAATATTTACGGATGTAACTACATGTACAATTTGTATCATCTACCAAATGAAGTGACAAGCAAGTTAGATCTCAATTTAATTCTAACAATATACAATGTAGTGTACATGCCAGATTTCACCCGTTTACATTTCTGTCCTATAAAAAGTAGTGGGGAGCAAACAAAAGCTGAGCAGGATGGCATCCTGGCAAGTCAAGTAAGTAGTAAAAAATACAGTTGGGGAGATGGCTTTTGAAAAGGATGATCACCATCACCAAAATGCAGTTACCATGCAACAGAGGTCGTGGAAGACCTCGGAAATCTTGGTTGGAGTGTGTCAGGAAGGAAATTAAGGTGTGCGGCCTAACCAGCGTGAGCCCCATGGACAGAGCCGCTTGGAAGCGCTGTGTGAAGACTAGCCGACTGCTGCCCACCCATGTCAGGGACCCCAGCAGCAGTGTAATCAAATAATGGATACTGCTACTACTGCTAGATAATATTGCTTTTGTATACAGCAGTGTTCAGTGATCACCCACCTTTATAAGGTTTGTCATCGGGATCATGGCTCCGTCCAGCCCGCTGTCTGTGGACGCAGTACGCTGGGTGGACGGGAACTCTGGCTCCATGTTATCACCCGTGTCATACCACTTCTCATCGCTGGTGCTGGTGTCCGTGCTGGACAGGGTGTTGTTCTTACTGGAGTCACTGGAGTTGGGGGTCTGCAACAGCCACAAACACAGGGAGTAAGGGATCGTCTCAACTTCACATGTCCTATCCAAAAGGACATACTTTTGTATGGGGAGGACAAGTGACCCATGTCATGTATGTAGGGTTGGGGTTCAAGGGTGGGTTTTGTAACAACAAAGAAAGACACAAGGTTCTCTCTGCTTTTGAGACTATTTTGGGATATGCAGAAAAATATCCAGGTTTAAAATACACACAAAAATGTAAAAAATAGACTCCATGAGAAAGAAGTTCATGAACTGTCTCAACATATTGGTAGCATGGCTAACACTCCTATTTTGTTTAAATGGAAAATGTTCTGAGCTTGTTGTCAAGGAATCTTTGATAAAACAGAGGTAGGAAGGGTCACTTGGGGTTGTGCAAATAAAATGGGAAGCAAAGGAAATAAAAAATACCAACCAGAACAAAATTAACAGAAAGAACACAACAGAAGCAAGAAGCAGTACTTACATGAATTAAGAAAGGACAGCAGTAGTAAGGAAAGAGGGGAAAGAAAAGAGTCTGGCAGGGAGAAAGACAGAGAGGGTATAAATGTGTATAAATGTTCTGTAGGTGCTGTGAGAAGATTCCTATGGTAATCTTGCAGTGTGTAGTGTGTAATGTTAGTCAGGAGTAACACACACAGCTGATGCTTCTTACAAACACTTACAGTAACTGAACTATTGTGAATCTTTATGTCAGAGGTAGTGAAGATTTTATACACCTGAGTGTCTGACCTGCAAATGTGGTGTCATGGATGTTAGGATGTTTGGAGTATTTCTATTGCAAGGCTTTCATAATCACATACTAAGAGCAATGGTGAGGTTGTTACTGATTCCCTGACAGTACAATAATAATTTTGCTAACTAGTACAGAGCCTTTTCTTCCCAAGCCGTTAGTTTACTGTCTCCAGCTGTATATCGTAGTTATTCCTGAATGCATGGTTGGTCACCTACACAGCCTAAGACACAACTGCAATCCAGCAGGCCATGTACCTACTTCCCCATACAGAAGACTGCAGCCAGCATCCACAAGCTGTGCCAGGGGGCTACACAGCAGTTTACTGTACTGCAAATGCAGCCAGAGGTGGCTAGTCAGCTTAGCTAGGCCAGCCAAGCTCATTAGCCATGGATAGGTGAAAGTTTGTAGATGAAACCTAAGGCTAGTGTTCTTGTTTATAAATTGAGTAAAGAAAACCAAACAGACTTTTCTGGGATATTTGCTGACTTTCAACACTTTTGCACTTCAACACTGTTAAGTAGATGCTGTGTTGTCAGTACAGCATTTTCATAATTTTTGACAACTGCACTCTTTTAGCAGACTTGGCACTTCACAATGACAATTTACAACTGTCTTTTTTAAAGCATTTCACAAATGAGAATTTGTGTGTATATGTAGAGTAAGGCCACACCAACTTGATTTTATGGATGACATCCTCTGGAGACCCCAAAACTAATGCGCGCGGGCGAAAAAAAGAAAAATCCAGCAAAAAAAAAAATGCTGCTAAACCACAGGACTACTAGTACAAAGCTGGTAGTGCGAATTGAACCACAGAACACAGTTTATTTGTAGGAGGTACATGTAGGTTGTCTTGTTCATCATAGCAGACTCAGCGCAAGTGATTGATTTTTAATATATTGACAAGAACGACCAAAGAAGTATACTATTAGAAGGTATTTGGCTCCAAGGACTGTGGATGATATATGACTGTGATGAGAATACTCATATACACCCATAAGGGCAGTTTCAACATACATGGCATTGAACTCCATATTAAGCATTCCATGGTTTACGCTCACAAATTCCTCTGCCAATCCCTCAATTCCTCTCCCATGTCTCTCATTGTTGCAAAAGAAACGTGTGAGAGCCACTCTGGACAGGTCGTGTTTGAAATTGTCTGGGCGATACTCGCTGGCCGCCGCGATCCTCTCGTACAACTGTGCAAACGCAAAATCCCCCCAGCCAACATCGATGGCATACCAATCCACAAATACGCCCCAGTTTTCCGATAAGCCGGCACAATGCTAGCCTTTTGTGGCAATCTAAGTCAGCAAGTTCCGGAGTTCTGTGTAGCCTTGGAGGAGGTGATTTTTTTTTTTTTTTTTTGGTGACAACAGGTGAAAATCAATGCGCGCGCGGATGTCATCCATAAGATTAAGTTGGTGTGGCCTAACTGAAGATGATCGGGAAATTGGTGATGCATGTAAAACACTGGAACAGAAAGGGACAGAAGAAACCAACACAAAACAGAACCTGTGTACACAAACAAAGTGGCCTCATGGCAAGGAGTAAACACAAAAGGAAACCTCCAAACAACACCAAACCACAAATACAGACAGCTGAACAGTGCACAAGTACAACACACTCTTGACATACATAATGCACATACAGCATATGCAAATGCAATCAGGCAAAACATTAAACATACATGAATGCAAGTGAGGTGCACACATGACTGGCCATGCACATACCTGACCACTAGCGGATCTACCTCAAAAGATACTTTCTGACAGGTGCCCAAGAATAAACAGGCGGGAAGGAAAAGAAAACTTTGAAAGTTGACCCCTAAAGTCCAAGCGTGTATCTTTAGACTGAAGAAAAGAGGTTTACAGCTACATCTAACTTTTACTCCTTGAAGTACATTTTTTGACAACTTTTTGATGATAACACCTGGCGAATGAAACTAAGAACTAGTTTGGGCAAGGCACATTCCACACATGTCTACCATACAGATCATGACATAGCATAGGAAATGTGGTTCCTATTCCAAACACAACTGGATTGTTTGCTAACATGTTTCAGCAAGCATTTCAAATACGTCAATAAAGAAACAGATGCCAAAGGGGCTCGAAAATGTGCCAGATACAGATATCACCAACACTATTGATGATGGTTTAGATATATCTTATTATAATACAAACACCTCATAGAAAGACTTGTTTTAGGCAGATTGTGCACAATAGACTCCTCTGCCAAATGACAAATAACGTACAACATACAGGTACTGAGGAAAGGATAGGGGATACATAATTATAATCTTTAGAGCTTTACATTGACATAACCAATATCTAAGGAATACCATTCACTCCGAACACAACGGAGTAGAATACAACACAAGGCAACACAACACAACATAAGGCAAAGTAACACACTGTGACACAACCCCACAGCACACCACATCCACCCACTCACATGCATGTTGTTCTGCCTGTGCGCCCTGTTCTGCTGGTAGTTGATGTTGCTGGATCCTGACTCCATGTACATCTCAGGCTTGTAGGCCCAGGCCAGGTCTGCTGCATCTGAAAGGGAAGCTGTGGTTTTAACACCTCTGCACACACGGGTAGTCAGGGGTACTCATGCACGAGGGGCCAACTCAATGGGATCAACATTCTTCATATAGTAGCATACAGCAACAGAACATTGTTTTGTTCTTGCTTTAGAATTGGGGATGCTTGGCATTTTTCTTGGATTAGATTATGAAAGTGTAATTTTTTAATTTCAGGCAATTTCCAGTTTTGTAATTCGCAGTAATTCGTACTGTTACTGTAAGAAGGCATAATACACATTTGTACAGGTAAAATCACCTTGGTGCTGCTTTTATGACAATGATGGTGATAACAGCCTGTATCATGTCTATGTATACTGAACAGCATTCAATAAATGTATGCTCCTTTTCCAGTACAGATCAAAGGTTGTACAAAGGTTACATAAACTAAAAAATTGTGATAAGCGGACAATCTTCATGGACAGGGCTGCAACAAGTTGTGAGCTGAATTCTACCAGAATGGCATGGTTGAGTAGTAGTGCAGGTGTGTTTGAACTTATCCCATTACTAACAGCAATCACAGTGTAACAATGGACCTCATACTTACTGCTATCCTGTCAAGTTACAATCTGGACAGATTGCCAATATTGCTCAGAAGCTGCTAATTACAAAAGAAGAAGATGGTTCAGTATGTAACAGTAGACAGACTGTTGCCTTACCGACAGTTGTGTCGACGTTCTCTGCACGATGTCTCTCCTCCATCAGACTGGGCTCGTCCTGCCCCACCAGCAGGGGGAGGGTGGAGGAGGGCGAGTCCCGGCTGTACCGCCCCTCCCGCCCGCTCATCCCCTCCAGCACCTGTCTCCGCAGCTCCCCGCCCGCGTCGCGCCCGTGCCCGTACTCGTGCCGGTAGCGGAACTGGGCAGGGCTGCCCTGGCGAGCACTGGGGGAGGCTGAGGAGGACCGCTGGGGCTGTGTGGTCTGGATAGCAGCTGGGAGAGGGCAGAGGAGAAGCACATCATATTCATTAATTCATTTATCTATGCATTTACGTACATTTATTTAAGACTAGTGCATTTATCAAAGTGCATTTATTTAAGACTAGTGCATTTATTTAAGTGCATTTATATAAGTGCATTTATCTAAGTACATTTACTTGTCTCATGGTTCGGCTATTCAGCCTTTAATGATATAATCAAATTAAAAAGTGCAAATTGCCTCTTTCATACCAAATAATAGTTACATATAAAAAACCTTACCTGATTGGTTGGACCTGAGTGAGGAGTTCCGCGAGCTGGTTAAGGTCCGTGAGGCGCCCGACACGCTGTCGTCGTCGGAACGTTCCTGAGATGAGTGGGACGACACGCTGGACTCCAACGTGGAGTAGTTGGAATACTGGTCCGACAGGCCCCTGGGGGAACAAACACAACTTGATAAAGGAACATCTTATCATGCTGAAGATTGAGAGAACAACTGGGAACTAATGCACCATGCTGATCCTCTTGTACCCCTGCCAATGACTTCATGTTGGTTAAGAAAAGTGTGTAGTTTTACTAATCACTCAATCTCTCCAGTAACAAACTGTAGAGAACAACCTACAGTCTAGATTGTTCTGGATGTTCCAAAATATACACTTTATAATTAGTAAGTCATATATAACTTTGGTCATGAAAAATTCTGGTATCTGTCTTCTGTAAAAGGGTCAGAAAATGCTATGTTCTACAAATCTGAGGCTGTAATAGACCCAGGTACAATGATCAAGGCATTGATAATATTCTACAGACAAATGAATATCAGGTTTTCAATTGTTGTAAAATAATGAATCTACCTGCGGGGTGTGCCGTCATCCATGGGAGGAATGATGACCACTTTCACAGTCACCGATGTTCTCAGCAGGTCTATCATCTGGTCAT
Source organism: Branchiostoma lanceolatum (assembly GCF_035083965.1). Taxonomy (NCBI): domain Eukaryota; kingdom Metazoa; phylum Chordata; class Leptocardii; order Amphioxiformes; family Branchiostomatidae; genus Branchiostoma; species Branchiostoma lanceolatum. Next base: position 20,290,208 of record NC_089725.1, on the reverse strand, counting down.
GGCTTAGTGTTGCCACAGCAACCTTACAGATCTGTGAGGTTTCAAAACATCAACAATGTGAAAATAAGTCAGGGTATGACATGTGAGCCCTTTCTATACCTCTATCTGAAGTGGCACTGAAGTCTACTATCACTACAAGAATTAGGTCAGTTATTTTATATATAGCAAACACAAACACCTGCCACAATATATCACCACTGAATATTTCATGACTTTGTACCACCGCAACTTTAACCAGGGTCTAGAATTACATATATTTTTGTCTAGAGTTTTTTAGTTCATACAGATGGGGGTGCAAGAAATTGGATAAGAAGTTTTTTTCACTTACTAACCTTGACTCAAGCTTGTCTAACTAATGCAATGCCTTCCACTTTAAATCTTTGTGTAAAGTGAACCATCAAAAGCATTCATACATTCTTTCAGCATGTCAGCTGTCACCACACCAAGTCTTGAATGTTCTCAACCTTCTCCTTATTATGCTTTCTTATGGATATCTATCTTCTTTTCATCCATTGTTGAAAAACTGTTAGATTGGTTGAGCTCACCTCCACCAGTCGGCTGCCCTGTCTCAGTCCTGCCTGCCAGGCAAAGCCGTATGGCTCGACCTCTGCCACCATGCCCTCAAGGTCAACATGGAAGCCCAGCTGACCCAGGCTGTTCCGCCTCAGGGTCATCTCCAGGGTCTGGCAGAATTCAAGACAAAAATGTCAGCGCACAGCACGTAGCAGAAACACTATACTCTGGTAATTATGTATTTCAAGCTGGCAGCTAAGGTACTGCCATTATGTATCTTTATTCTTGGAATTTATCAGTAATTGAGACTATTCAGTAAATTTAAATTCAGGTAAATGATATCGATCCTTCAACTTGACTAAAATGCAAGATATTTGAAAGACATCAAGGACGAGTGAAGAAGAGGAAGAACTTTATTGCGTGACAATTGCAATATGTACAATGTATGGCAACTTGTTGAAACATGACACTCGAACTATTTCTAATACTTAACAATGCTAAAGAACTAAAGTGAAGAAAGTATAAACAATAAACAATAAGTGTAGTCCTCACCTCACAGCCCTGTGTGACTCTCATCAGTCTCTCCACAATCTCGGTCACCTCTGCCTCGGAGTCAGGGCAGCTCATCACCACACACTCCCCACGGTTGTAGTAAACCTTCAGCCTGCAGGACGGAGATCAAACAGATCAATATCACTGGGAGTGCAGCATGTGACTCCAGCCTGTCTATTAACAGTCCAAGCCTTATAAACTTTTATGAGCCAGATTGTAATAAACCAGTCAATACATCAGTATCACCAAGCATGCGACTATTCGAGCATGCAACTCTAGTCTTTTTCTATCCGAATGACTAAGAACTGAAGTTCAACTGGAAAAACATACGTTAGGCATTAGGCACAGGTATTTGTCAAAAAAGAGCCTTACAGTGGATGTAGTAAGGAGATTTTCCAAAACATTTTCTGATGAGTTTTAAATGCTTATTTAAGAATATTGCTTGGAGAAAATATTTGTAGCAGGTGTAAAACATGTTTTACTGACCCATCAGTTTGTGATGTCCATCCGATGACAGACTTGCAGGGTGTAGAGAAGAGAGCCTCCTTCACCTCCCTGTCCACCAGTACAAACATCTCGCTGGAGACGCCCAGGATACAGTCCACCGTGGTGGAGGTGCTGAAGTCATCAATCTGGGAGGGCACAGATAGGTCAAAGGTTAATGGTTACTAAGAAACTAACTCTTAAAATACAGTTTACTCACAATTTTGTTCCATAAATTGAATTTCCTTCTATTATGTAAGCCACGAACCCCCACCCCCAAAACAATTTTACCCAAGGAAAAATTACAAGGAAGGTCTACATACATAACATATTTCTGGACCCTGGTTATCAGTGTCTATTCCTTGCTATTAGATTGTTGACTGTAACAAAGGTGAACAGTAAAAAATGGTCCCACCTGTATGTCCCAGATGATGGCTCCTGTGCTGGCCAGCTCGGGGGCCAGTCTGGGTCGGGTTTTCTCCTTTTTCTTCCCGCTCAGAGAGAACTTCCCTGCACAGAGAGATTCAAACAAAATGTAAGAATTTCTCACAAAACAACAGATTATGTAAAAATTCCTCACAAAACAACAGACTATGTAAGGATTCTCACAAAACAACAAACTATGTAAGGATTCCACACAAAACAACAGACTATGTTTCAAAACTCCTGTCACACAACTTAGCTATTGATTGTTTGCTTGACTTTGAACAAATCAGGGCTCACCAAACTTGAGTGCTGAGTCAATGGACGTCGTTGTTGTGGAATTTGCTGCCAAGTCCTTCAGGTACTCTTGTCTTGTCCTGACGGCCATGGCAGCAAACTTCTCTGACTTGTGGGCTGCATTTTCTGCATTGATAACTGTAGAGACAAAAGGCCTTGTTAAAACAATGTACTTTGTTAAACCAGGGAATAGAAAGACAGTAAGTCAACACCTTTCACAAGTAATTTAAGTAGCAAAAAAAGCCTCAAGATAATCAAACTATGACCAGCTTCTGACTTGCCTGATATGAGATATACTAGAGTTTCTCAAAATTTTACTGTGTATATTCTATAACTGTGTTATACTAGTCATCAAAGTTGATGGGAATAAGTCTTACTTTTAGCAAGCAGGAACTCCTTGAACTGAGGAGACTTCGGGAAGGTTGCACCCTCAGGCATGCTGGGGCCAAAGGGAGGAACGTCTTTGGATCTGGCCACAGTAACCCTGCAAAAAACATTACGGATTAATCACTGAAGCAAGAAGAAGAGATAAGATATTGCTAACTACCTGCTCAAGGTTTTTGTGAGGACCACCTGCCTCAGGCTGTTGTGACTGAAGTACTAGACACTACACACAAAACATTGAATTTGTGACTGAAAAGAAACATCTAGACTTTTTAATAAGTGATTGAAGAGAGGAAAAATACTGAAAACATTACATTTAGTGCCAGAATACATCAATACAGCTGTCAATAAAAAAAAAAAAAGAGAGGTTCTGGTCTAAATATGTACGTGTACAGGAACATCATAACAAAGGCATACGAAATGCTGAATGTTGAAGTTGGCTGTGACTTACTGGTACATCACATTGTCTGTGTTTGGATTGATGGCTTGTACCACGATGAAAACGTGCTGGAAATGGGAGCGGATTGTCTTCGGGGTGAAGGGCAGCGCGCCTGGCTCCTGGAACACGATGGTCACGATGTCGTTCCCAATGTGTCTCTTCCTCAGGAGCTGGGGAGGTAGATAAGGTACATGATAACAGATAAGTGTCTATGGTCAACAGAAGTTAAGCTGTGCATGCAGCATGTCAAGATACTTTAGCTCAGTTGTGGGTTGCATTATTACTTGCTGCTGCTAGGAGGCGCTGCAAATATGCAACAACAAGAGCCCAGTTTCTGTACAGGGGATATACTTTGGGACTGGGCACTTCTTGTGATGGTTGCTTTACCTGGACACAACTACACTTCGTGTCAAAGATAAAGACAGCATAACAACAACAATGGCAGTACAGAAGAGACATATTTACCTGTTGTCTGTTGTTAGGTGTGTATGGCAGCATGGTAGACACATGGAACATCACTTCACAGTTCTTGTATGTGGCATACAGGGAGTGGCTACCAGTGGAGTCCGCTGGAGAGGCAGGGGCAATCAAGATTTTCATCATCTTATCCATGTACATCAAACAATGAAGTTGTGATCACCCTTATAAACCATACAGAAGAGAATACTTTGGGTTTCTCTACAAAATTATAAAAAAAGCATTTTAAATCTTGTGACTTTGACAAATTGAGGTTAAAATAGGACTGATGTATTGTTAATGAAACCAGGAGCTCCTTTTGTTGATAAATCATCTACTCCATAATAACGCTGTCAATAAATGTCACCACAGTGAAACCCACTCACTTTTGTTGTCCAGTTGTGCTCTGTACTTCTCAAAGCCCTTGAGACGAACCCGCTCCCCCAGTGTGTCCAGGAACTCATCAAATATGGGACCGGCAGACTCTGTGGAGCCAAAGAACAGGACAGCACAGATGTTAGCAAGGTTTCTGTGCTTTATGATGACACATTATCGAGCACATATATCTTTACAGGTTGTGACTTGACAGCTATACTAGCTGATTTATTGTATATACTATCTTTTTTTGGTGACATCTTGAAAAGGAGAGAAAATAGGACACAACGGAATGTGGTTGTCGAGAGTGAGTACTCAGTGAGATGTAAGCTAAGGTACTGACCATTGTTGTACATCTCCTCTTCTGTGCCCTGGTCAGTCTTGCAGTACAGGACACCCACCTTGTACTGGGTAGAGATCTGGGGCAACACAGGAGCAGTGTTAACATCAAGTAATTCCTGGGCAAAATATTCAAAAATTCAATTACGTAGTTATCTAATATGCTCTTGATTACTATATAACGATTAATTTTCTTTAAAGTAGAGAACCCATCCATATCTAACCCTTTTAGTCAAATAAGATGGAATCATCAACACAGATTCTAGGCACATTAAGTCACTCAAAGGACTGACCTAATTCACAGAAATGCAATCATGCATCTTTGCAGGCCGTGTCAGTAAAATTTAAAATGTGGTGTAACGGCCATGAGTTATGCCTTGTTTTCTCGGGCAGGGCAGCCGTGCTACCAGTCGGGAGAACTGGCACTGTAACATGCTGTAGTTACATCATTAATACCCTCAGATGATTTTCAACATCTCCCCCTGCTTTACCATTTTAGGACTTTTATCCAGCAAGATTTGAAATCAAATACTACAACATCTATCAAATACATCAGTCATATCCTGTAGCTCTACCCTTGCAAGGTATGTCAGATCAAGAGCTTTTACTCAAGCCAAATTGCATTTCCAGTGAGAGCTCTACATCAAACCTCTTGGATCTGTTGGTAACCATGAGCACACTACAACTGTGGGTTACATAACCCAGAGTGCAATTGCTAATGGCAGATGTCATCTCTTTTAAGAATCTGTCTGGCAGAAGCTCAGATTATAAATGGATCCCTTGAGTACAAGCAGAGTAAAGTGCCTCCTTGTACTAAAGGCAATTACTTGTTCAAAGCGAACAGCATGTCATGCATATTGAGGGCCCTGCAACTCTTTCAAGGGGAATTTATCCAACATTCATGAGATGTAGGTATGTAATGTTCAGCTGTATGTAATGGGTAGAGAGCAAGCATGCACATCTGCTGTCAAGGATCAAAATCAACTTTTCCTGGGAAACAGTCAGGTTAGAAATTATACAACTTCTTCCCATTGCCAGATCCATCTGAACAAAAAAACAGGGGTGCTTAAAGTGCTTTTGTCACCAATGACACTATATATAATTGAAGAGGATGTATGTCTACAAGATGACTGTCATGCTCGACAGGGACTTGTGGAGACAATGGTGTCACCTCACAGAGGATGAACTGAACTGAACTCTTGATTACAAGCAACCATCATAAGTATTGTTCAATTAACAAAGTCGTTTGTACGGTACAAAATATAGACCCTTCTGAATCTGATGTTAATGAACATTGAATCTTACGAATACTTCTTGATATGGACCATCAAATGTTGACAACTGCACCAATCTCAGACTTACTCCCTGTTCGTCCAGTCTCATCAGCTGTTCCGAAGTTTTCGGGCTGAGCGAGGCGAGGCGCAGACAGCCGAGGTTGACCTCTGGGGCGACAAACTCCAGGACATCCTTGATGGGCAGACCCCGGGACGTACCATGTCGAGCCGTGGAGGGGATGGCATCCTCCAGGATAGACCCACGTAAGGTTACCAACTGTGGAGAAGGAGAGCATTACTTGTAAAGCAAAAGTCAAAACTGGTAAAATTTGTTGACAAATAGATTCATACATAATTTCATTATTGGAGCTGAATGTACAATGTATGTTCTGAATCATTCATTTTTCTACCTTTCTATGGCTTCTGAAGTTTTGAAGCACTGCCGATGTTAACAGTTTGATATATGAATCTTACACTACTCATTTGGCAACAGCTACAGAGGCTGTGGGAAAGGTGGCTCCTGTCACCTTTCCAGGTACACAGGGCAATTCACTTGACAGATGCCTAAAAACTGACAAGGTCCTCCTGCATTCTATATGTGTATATGACTAATCCTGTTCCAAACAAAATCTGTATCATTCTGTTTTCCAGCTATCCCAGAAAAACAAAACCGCCTTGTTGACTTACATCGCTGGTCCTGATGATGAGCCGGTACATGTACTGAGCAGGTACAGGAGAGCCACCATCTTTGTTTGACGAGCCGCTGTGATCCGGGAGTTTCTCCCTCCGGACACTGATAGCGATAGGGCCCAGGTTCTCATCAACACCCAAGTAGTTCTGGACATCAGCTGTTACAACACAACATATGGTCATCAGTAAAACATGATACGTTTGGATTTGAGTTCAGACATACATGGGCAAATACATATATTCAAATACACACTGTATTATTACAATTCAGCGGCTTTCTGCTAAATTTTAATCTTCATGTTTAGGCATCATCCCAGCAGTGTCTTCTGGGTCCTGCTAGATTTAACCTTGAAATACATTTAGTATGATGCGTGGGCACCATGCATACATCATGAAGTGACAAAGTTCTTTAATTAATGATACCTTCTCAATTTTTCATGCACTCTGTAGGAAGACTGGGTATTTAACACATCTGGAAGAACTGGTTTGTCTTGGTGAATGGATTATTAGATTAAGCTCTTTCTTTCTTTGTAGATCTAAGCTCTTCGGTATTAAGACTTTGGAAGAATGAGGCTAAAACAGGTATTAACCACCTGCAGGTGAATCTTAAAGGAAACAAATCTGTCTTTCTCTTTTGAGGTTTAAGGGACAACAAGGGGATAAATTGTTTACAACAATTTTCATGGCATTATATATGCAATACCATATTACATATAATCTTGTTTCTTAAGTCTGCCATTGAATGTTGAACAACACAACAGCCATGTTACTAGAAACAATATCCACTGAAAACTTGTATGCACTGAAATGTCACAGGAAGCCACCTTTAGTATGTACAGGAAATCATTAATGAACAAAAGATATCGACCCCACATAAATCTTCTATCTATGCCCCAGAGGCATCTTCAACATTTGCTGTCATCTAGTGATTATTACAAGATAGTGATCTACAAGGTGGGGAACCCACATGGACTCCCGTCACACTTATCTGTCAGCTGTGGGTCATATACATATACACAGCAGTGGGAGGTTCTGGTATGATAGAAAAGCTCATGTAGAAGGGGCAAATAACAATTTGAAATATCAATTTCTCTTTCTTTTAGATTTGAGTTGCTTGTTACGTTACAATACAAGATATTCATATTGAGAACTTGATGAGCTTTTGCGCATATTCTCTGCACAGTAGCAGGTGCAAATGATTCATTTCTTCAATGTTGCATTTTCATTATCTCTTTATATTCATGTAGCCATATCTAATGTCATCAAAATTAACTGGTGGGGTGTGTTTTATGAGGGATTTCTCAATCCTTATTCACATTGTATTTCCTCACCACATATATATGTGAATATGAGAGTAGATGTACTGTACTAGATAGTCTATAAATCCAACTTTGGATGTACCAAATTATCTGTAGATCTCAATAGACTGCATGGTCTAAAAATCAAATCAACATGTAACAAATATCTTGTAACTCTAAACAATGATGACTGTGCTATTTGTTGTTGTGTAAATCAAACTCCCATGTCTAATAAAAAAAGTAATATCCTATTAAATCATATTCCTAAATCTATTTATACCATATAGATTTCATAAGCAAATAACCATGTACCAAATGTGCTGTAGATATATCTCATTGCACACCGATATACTGCAGTCCAATTTAGATGTACCAATTCTCGTATAACCGAACGTTCCATAAACCCACAGAAAGATGTCCTGAACTCTCTGTAAATCCATAACACTGCTGAAGAGGGCATGTAAAATTGTAGCAGCACCGGATGATAGGATCAGCCTGCTGCCACCACAGGGGCATGAGATAGATCTGTCTTATCACCACACAATATCAGATCTGTCCATAGCTCCATCCACTGGGACATGATATCACATATATATAAGCTAAAGAATTAGCCAGTCTGTACAAGAGTGGTACAACAGCTGGGCTTGTGGGGAATGGCTTGGAATACAGCCTCACACATCTGAACATATAGGGAAAACTACCATCTGTGCTGGAAATGCCAATGACTCATCCCACTGGGATACTAACCCAAACTTCCATGCACAAAATTGCCTCTCCGTTATTGAGGCACAAATCATAATTTATAGTCAAACCACACTGATGGTGGGGCCAGTACTTGGGTATGGAAAGACTGCGAGTAGGTAACCTTGCAATATTCAATATTCTCGTAAAACTAAAGCATAATACATGAAATCATCAGGATTCTAAAATTTAGAATATAACCAACGAAATATATTATGAAGAGAGAAGGAAAGCAGATCTTCTGGTGGCAAAATTGTAAAAGCCAGACATAACTATGTAGCATGGGTTCCGTGGACGTTCGACCTATAGTCTTAGCCGGCAGTTACGGTTTTGCCAACGGAAGATCTACTTGGAGTTTAACAAAAATTTACCTTCAAAATACTTTTAACCAGTTGTGCTATGGACTCATCCATTACGCCTACAAATTTAGGCAGTTACAATAAAAGTCAGCAGAGATATTTCAATTCAGCAAAAAGAATGATGAGGACAAGCATCATAATACTTATCAAACTTGCTACAAAAAGCATATTGGGAACATGATAGAAGAGCTACTGGCCCTTACCTATAGTATTTAGATGGTTGATATCCACCTGAACTGAGAACACGCTGTCCATACTCCATACGTCTACCTCTCCCGCCTCCAGTAATAACAACACTTTCCCATCTCCAGCTAACAAGGTGCAATCAACTTACCTATTCAACAGGTTGCCACAATGGCACTTAAACACAGGCGCGATTTGCTTTTCTTGATTTCCAATAGTCTGTGTCTGTCACCCCTGGCACCGAGCCAGACTGCGGTGCACCAGGTTGGTGTATGGCTGCTGTGGATACCATTAATGACTCCATATTGAAATTCAAGTAATTCAAAGCGCCCAAAGGAACCCCTGAAAATGACTCCCAAGACTACAGTTTATCACTAAATGGTAGCCACATTCAAAGACTTTCGCAAGTTTCACCCTGGAAGTCGTATTTTGTTATATCAAAGGTTCCAGACAAGGAGGGGAGATGAGATAATTTTCTAGACCACCAGTACATCAATCTGCTGGCAACCTTCCACATTGCTAAATCAGTATGCAGTTTTGTATCACTCCATCCACATATTAAAATCTATCCTTTCAAAAAAATCAACTATTAACTTCCCATTTTTGTTTTGTGTGTTCCAATACTTTTACACTTATTGTTAGTTTCCACTAATAATACTAATACTAGTGCCTTTTTTTCGCTTTATTTAAAGCTGTCCCTCCCTTGATGGTTTTTAGAGATGGATTGTCCCATTCTGACAACCCAAGATTTATGACTACTGGAGCTGATTGGATAGATGTTTTATTGGGTCTGTGGGTTAAGATACTTCACTAGTATGAATAGACTTGGATTTTATGGGCTAGGCCATACCACAAATACTGTCCATATTATCTGTACGAAGTATAACATCATGTGACATCTTCAGTTGTGATAGGGTGTGAAAAGCTTGTTTCTGTTCAGCACACTGGACATTGTACTGTGACCAAAGGATAAACTCTCAATACACAAACATCCTTAGTAACCCTTATGGCAAAGTCATTCCCTGGGTTCACACACAGTCCCAGTCTTGTGACACAACCCCCAGAGTCACAGAATGTGTTTATTTTGGCAGGAAAAATGCCACCAGGATCTCTGGTAGAGCTACTCAAGGGGCACAGGTCAGGTTGTCTCTAACTAAAGGTAGACCCTGTTTTCTAGACTCTGACAACCAGAAATCTTTTAATCTAATGAACTAGTGAAATATCAGGAATTGAAAATACTGTAACCTCATAAAAGTACAAGAATCAGACAACACAATGTACAGTATATAGCTAAGTTTGTACTTTAATAGTATAAAACTTTCAAAGAAGCGCCTACATGTACTTATTTTTCTCTTACTAAGTCTTAGGCAACACCATACAAAATATGTAAAACATTAGACATGTCTTTTTCTCAATTAACTGCAAAAGTACATATATGTCTATTGCTTGGTTACAATAAGATACTGTGGTTGGTCTCTCTTTTCCATTCCAATGGATAATATTATGGTATACCTATTCTACGTACCACAAACAATCTTATATTGAGGAAAGCACACCCATACACTTGATGTCAGGGGTCTTGACTGACAATAACTGTTTCCATGGCAACCTGCCCTTCTCCTTCATACCTGACATAGCGACCCTGCCCTGAACAAATACCTGAACTCTGGCCCCTGATACCTGTGTCTGTAAAAACAAACACCTTAGGAGCCTCGACAAGAGTCTGTAAATACCAGACAGCCTTAGGGAAGCCATCTAGCCATGACCTCCACACAGGAAGGTCAAGAAAACTTCCAATGCCATTAACTGTTCACAGGATCTGCTAAACTCATTGCAATAGAATATATTTCTTCAACTTACAAACTGTGTTTTATGAAACTTTCTGTTCCCTGCTCTCTTAAAACCTTTATGGGACTTCTTATACTTATCAGCCTTTTAATCGTTATAAAATCATGGGACTCCTTGTTTGGACTGTGTGGTGGACCTGTCCAGACCTGCAAGTCACAACAACCGGAAATCTTCTCTTTCATGTTCTCTATGGAGGCATGCATATAAGTACCAATCAGCTGTTAATAAAAGTGTTTCAACTTGTCCTGACAATGACAAGTTAATAAGAAGTTGCCCCGTTTGCAACACGTCAAACTTTGGGTTGACTGTGAGACTTCAAGATATGACATCAACCCTTCCCAACTTCTCAGGCCTGTTGACATGCTCCTATATTCTGGATGCTACCAGGCACAAATATGTCTCAACTGTCCTGAGATAAAGCATGTTATCCTTATGGACCCATTACAGGAGATCCTGTCAACAAGTACAACAATTAACACTGACTGTACACAGTAGCCACATGTCTAAAGGTTCCACACATGTCAGCTTCTATATCTACCATACTAAACCTGAGAAGGGACCTTTCTAGGGACCTTTCTGTAAGGCCTTGACGGGCTGGACAGATTCTGCACAAGTGACATGTACGTTATTTGTACAGGAGAACACCTGTCTGTGCTAAATGAAGGGAGTGACCAGTCTGCATGTCTGGTATGTGGGCTGAAATGGGGTCAGGCGGTGACCTGCACATATTTACACTGCTGCTACAGGATTTACATTCTACTCCTTGCTAATGGACTTTCCCAGGATTGGGATAAAAACTTTCCTGAAGTGTCTTGAAATAATTGAACCAAATTCTAAAATGAAAATCAGTAGCAAAAAATTTTGATTCTTTTTCCAAGATATCCTAGTCAAAGATTATATTTCAACATGTACTGTATGACCATATACGACCCTGGTAGGAAATTCCCATTGCTGACAGACCGGACGTTGATATAAGTTACCCCCACAGCTGCCCTATAAACCTGACTTCCCTACTAGAAACATGTTTCCCACATTCATCTCTCCTGAGTACAGCAGGAAGGGCAGAGGGCTTTCCTGTCATTATGTCATCACTCCTGTCTAATTACAGATATAGGGAGTATTGAGTTACCTGTGGCATCCTAGTTCTTACAATTCACATCCCCTGACCTAATGCTGAATCATTTTGTCATTAGTTCCATCATTGTCTAAAATCCTTCATGCAACTCTCTAAGTCTTCAGTAATAGTTAGGCCATGGCTGAGGCCTTTCTAAGCGAAAATAGAGAAGCTCCTCCCACAAGGGGCTTCCTTGACTCCCGAGGCGAAGCCGAGGGAGTCTGGAAGCCCCGAGTGGGGGAGCTTCACTATTTTCGCTTAGAAAGGCCGAGGCCATGGCCTAACTGTTTTAGAACATGGCCACATCCCCGAGGATTCTCTTTCTATCAATATGAATCAAAGATATATTGTTTTCAGCACATCATACTAGTATCATAAAAAAAAGGTAAAAAGTATTATATTGAAGCAGAATGACCTGTAAACAAGCTTCGTACATGTCCTATCTGTTTTCAGAACCTGGCCACTACCACGAAGTTTCTCATTTACAATTCATCCCCGTGTTCTCAAAATATTACATACAGATTTTGAACTGGGATTTTTTTACTGTTTGTTACTAAAATATTCCTTTTCTTTTCATTGGAGTACTGGAACTGTTTGATCATGAGTTGAGAGCATTATGTGTGTTCTTTAAAAAAAAATGTTATTCTGATTCCCAGTTTCCCCACTGTTTATAAACTTGACTTTCCATTTCATTGTAACAATTGCTTAACTTGAATTTGTGCCTGTTAGTCTTTAAAGATTTGATTCAGTTTGATACTTTTGTTCTTGTGTGGCTGTAAGATAACAATGTCCTTATGTGAATCAAATAATGAACCCTCCCTACCCCCTTGGCAGTTAGCTGACACTGTGACCCAGGTCTCATGTGGGCAGGCCTGAGCAGTGATGCAGAAAAAGTGTGGTACTAACAACAAAAGTGTGGTACTAAGTCATTTGCATAATATGCAAATGACTTAGTACCACACTTTTTTGTATGCAAATGACTTAGTACCACACTTTTTTGTTAGTACCACACTTTTTCTGCACTACTGAGATATAGTCACAGAAATTGAAGGGCTCTCATTGGCTGAGGGGTAGTGGCCATGTTCTAATTCACAGGCTGCATAAATACTAAAATCCTGCTGTTGGAGTAGATATAGCTCACAGGACAGACATACTTCACAGCTCCAGTTGCCCATGATGTGGACAACCTGTGGGGCAGATCTCACTCCCACATTCCTCCCTCACTCCCAACAGTGAGAAATAGAAGACAGTTTCAGTCAACACTCCCTCTTGGTTGTATCTCTGTTAATTCTTGAACCAATTGTTGACTCTTTCGTTCAGTTGACTTTCATTTTTAGAACCTTCAATCTTTTAGAAGGTGCAGAAAGTCAACAATCTTTCTATCACTACTCACAATGATAGCGTGCTTGTACTTATCAATAATTTGTTATTTTGTAAAAAACTAACTCTTTTGTAGCAGAGATATTATTATTAGTACATTGCATCTTCGTTGATAAAATTTAAAAACAGGAGCTACGGTATCTGCAAATGGGCCACTGACTGGCAGAAACAACAGGTGATTCTCCTTTTTCTGAGTTGCGGTATGGGGGCACAGAAAAAACACACAGGGTACAATGCCCCTGCTGCCCCATTTAGATTAACTTCTGGCCTCAGGTACCCCTGAGTTGGCTTCTAGTGACAGTTACCTCACATTCCTGGGAACTACTTTGATGCTGATCTGGTTACACCACTTTCACATGGACTGTTCTATTCGGAAAGCTGATGGGAGAAAGGCTGTCTAAAACTCTTTTCAACACTTTAGCATCACTAAGACACTTTCCACACAATAAAATATCCACAGTAAGATGGTACTCACATTGTCCATGGAAGTACCTCCTGAAGTAGTACGCCCCGTGGTCCACGTGCTCGATAGCGTACCCACGTGTCCTGCCCCCCACCGGCCACATATCATCCTGATCAGGGCCAGTGTCCAGCACTGAAACACTGGCTGTAGTTGGTCTTAAGCCTGACATGGAGTCTAGATTTGGTCCCATCCCCTCGCGAAATGCCCGCGAGGCACGACTACCCCCATTGCCCCGCGACAAACATATTCTTCTCTCCTCCTCTCCACCGAGCTCATTCCGGAAGAATGGACAACTGAGCACTAGATTGTTGCTCTTGCCGTCCCCAAGATCCAGCTCCTGTATGGACAGGTCCTCAGTACTGTTGTGGGGACTGGAGGCATGGCTAGTCCGTATCGAGGATGCCGCGGAGGCACCCGTTGTGGTGTTCCTCCTCCGTTCCAGGTACTCCTTGTTTCTGACAACGTCCGAAAGGTTGAAGGTCATACTCTGGCAATCGTAGTGTGAAAATGCTCGTCTACGCAACTTATCGTCCAGGCGACCATCCACCTCTGCGTCAGGTGACTTCATGGTGTCTGGTCCATCTTTCTTTGTCCCTAGCAGCATACTGAAGAGAGAGGATTCACCCCCAGCAGATTTTGAGCGGGAGTATTTTATCTGTTTCTCCTTCGCCCGTGGAGTCATTGCTCTACTGAGTTTGGGGCTGGAGGAACTGTTCTGAGGTCTGGGTTCCTCAGCGCCACCGTTAACAACTCGTCCAGAGGCCTCTACCAACGTACCATCGGCCCTGCACCGAAGGTAGTCCTGTATCTTTGGTGGGGCAGGGCTACGTTGGTCAAATGACATGTCCGGCCGAAGGTCCTTCAACATGGCAAAGAAGCTCTCGCCACCGACACTCTGCACCTCTAGTGAGGAGGTGCTCCCGTATTCCCGTCTGAGGGAACCATCCAAGTAATCATCAGTTACTTCGTTCAAGCTCAAGTCACTGTTGGATCGTTTGGACCGTAACAAGGCATGCCCTCCCCTTTCCCTGGCCAAGTCCATTCCCTTGTATGGGTCCACTTTAGATTTGGGTTTACGATACGACCTGTTCTCGGCTATGACCGCATGCATGCTGGCCCGAGGGTGCGGACCTAAGCGCGCCCGCGGGGACATACGTTCGTCCGCGTAAGACGTATTATTGTTCATGTTTGCTTTCGGTGGAGACGTGCGACTCAGATTCAGGTGAATCTTGACTGCATGTCTTGTACTTGCGTTTCCAGGGGAACTTTCTGTGCTGTCGCTACCGTTTACCTTTGGGCTGTCTCCCCGCGGTGATTTCTGTCCCGATATCTCCCGCGCTGGTGGCGTGCTGTGTGGACTGCTACCATTCTGTAGCAGCGACTTGTGGTAATACTCCGCAGCCTGCTGCGCCCGTAACCGAGCCGAGGTCGTATCCAGCAGATCCACCCCCAGGTTCTCACGACTGTCTCCGTGTGGGGACTCCCGTTTGGTGTGAGAGGTCATATTAATGACACAGACCTGCTGAAACCCTTTCTACAAACTCTACGTCCCATGTTCGATCAATATGGCCTATTGCTTCCATTAAAATCAGCTGCATTCCAGAGAAAGACTGTGATCCTGCCCAGTGACAGGTGTAATTCCCCCAGGTGTGCTGATTCAGGTCAGTGTAAATCCCTCAGGTGCTGTAATTCAGGTGACCGTGCATCTCTACTGCAGTCTCTCCAGGTGACAGGTGAACAGGTTACTGTGTGTCCATCACCTTTTGGCCTGCAAAATACAAAATATGACCATCAGTATTCATCCAAAAAACGTACGACATTGAAATAACAGGATTCACTTTTTTGTTGAAGTAAAATTGCTACTTCAAGTTGAAGAAATGGAATCAAGTTTTACAATCAAGAGAAACAGGTCTTGTCCTGCAAACTATTTGAGGCTCTCTGCAGAGTCACCAATGCTTGCCTGTTATTTTCACACATCCTTACTAGTGTTTCAGCAGAAATCATAGCAAACTGTTGATGCCTGAAGAAATTCAAGAATGACTGACGACTGAGTGATCAACTGACTGTTGATGGACTAGCCACCGAATGAGCTGAAACTGAAAGGCCCTCTGTGGTGATGCTGTGCTCACTGTTTATTTACAGCAGAACCCTTCTCATCCCTCCCACTGAACTGTCTATCCTCCATTTGTCCTGTAGCAGTGACCTGGTTCCAACAACTGGACCCTGAAGCTGCCTCCATGCCTGGCCTCTTTAATACTTCAGGGTCTTGCACAAATCTGCACATGGTTTCTACAAGAAATGCCTTTCTTTCAGAGGGGTTGGAAGTGAATAGTTACAAATAGGCTTCGTTGACAGACTGGTGAGACTGTATATTGCTTTATGTAAGCCTTTCATCATATAAAGTCTTTGACATAAGACAGGTTTGAATCAAAAACCCTAGAACAGGTATAGGCAAAGATTTGACTGGTGACAGCCATTTCTTGGTACTGTAAAGTGATCCCTACAGTGCCATGTTCCATCCATGGTCAACCTGCCTGGAGCACTTGTCCTATTGGGAACAAAGGTTAAAGGCCAAATGATAATAATGGTTTACAGACAATTAAGTCAATTTAGTAGTGGTGGATTATCAGTTGATAAAAGATGTATCCAAACGACCTCAACTTTTGTATTCAAGACCGGCTCTTCAGGTTGGCTTCAACTTCTGATCTGGTGATTTAGTTACCAGAAATTGCTTTCATTTCACACAAAAATGGCTTCTTTGGGATGAGCTAAAGACTTGTGAGACCATCCCAAAGAAGCGACCTGTGACTGTAGTGTGAGGCTGTGTGTGCATCCCATGGTTGCGTGCCTACTTTACACTGACCTACACCAGAAGAATTATTTATACAGCAGTGCTGTGCAGTGTTGGTCAGGTGTGTGGCAACAGCTAATAATGGATTCCTGCTTCATAAACAATACTGACCTTGTTGATAAACATCAGTACAACATGTTTGCAAAGCTGCAAAAAACCATACATACCAGGCCTTCATAGAAATTTGAAAGTAAGAAGAGAAAAGCAGACACACTGTTGAGAGGTTGAACAAACCTACATGTAACTTGTAAGCAACTATTTGCACCTTATTTCAAAAATCTAAAATTGACTATGTATGACCCAAAACAAACACCCCTTTTTTGGACATAAAGCTATAAATATTTATGTTACCTTTCCAGGTGGTATTTAACAACAAAATGTTCACCTGGAGTTTGATACACATCAGTAGGTGTCAGTCAGTTATGTGTTTCATATGGATTAATAGTTGAAGATAAATCAACCTAAATATAGATATACTACGATGCATAAACACGTGGATACAACAAACATGACAGCACGCCGCTTTTCATGCAAAAGACATCCTGTTTGTGCTATAAACAATACACATCATTAGTATCATACGAGACATACTCTACCAAGCTGAAAAATGCTGCTATATCAAGTACTTGACTTCACGGGTTCACAATATCTGAAACCTCCTACCATGTGTTGGTAACAGTTAACCATACCACTCTATGTACCTTGTGGGCATTATGGTGGATAGAAGTACAACAAAGCTACAGATAGTATTTCAAACATTCCCAGCTGAGAATGCTCAGGATGGGAGGGTGGATCCTTCCTGTTTCATTCAGCCTGAAACTAGCTTAAAGGACTCAACAATTCCTACTCTCCACGGGTCATGGGTCTGACCCGAACACCTGAAATCACAGGTGACACATCAAAGACTATGGGGTATATCACAGTATCTCAGCTTACAACATGGACCAGTTATATGTAGATGAACCATTGCATGCATACCTGTTCAGTGATAGGCACATGGAATTGTTACTTAGTGGACCAGTCAACAAAAAGACAAAGTAATCACACTAAAGGCAAAGGCTTGATATTAACACTACTACTACTTCCAGTGTTAGAACAGAATCACTGTAACAAGATAACTCCTACCTTCTTTACACCATAGAGGATTGGTATGCGTACCTACACGTCAGGGGTGACATATCAAAGGGGCATGATATCCCAATTTACTCTGACTCCGGTCCAAAGTTGTCAGCAAAACAAATCAATATCCTGGACAAATCATATAGAATTTCAAGTGGATCAGCCATGAAATGATCAATAACATATGGGTACTACCCAATTATATACATTACTTCACTACAAATAACAGTTACTTTAACTTTTTTAAGCAAATATTTTCATATGCAGGACACAAAATGTTTATAATTTTCTTTTTCAAACTTACTAGCATACATATATGGAATGGTCAGTTAAGAGTAAGAACCATGATTTCCTGGAGGTCGTTGATGACCAAGCACAAATGTACAAATGTAGTTGGTCTGAAAACTCCAGTACAAGGTCAGACAAAGAATGCCACTACACAATGAGTGTAGAACCACATGCATGTATCATGTGTTCGTTGTTTGGAGGTGGTCCATTTTTCTTTGGCTGGCCTGCTGCCACGTGTTAGTGACCCTAAGCAATGGGGTAAGATATAACCTCCTTGTCCTAAGCTATTTGATCAGAACAGTCTTGATCCATAAGTCTTGATATTCAATTCTAAAACAAACAACTTTTAGCCTACCTGGGCAGAAATAAAAGGGATATACCTACCCTTGTGAAACTCCCTTACCACCCTGACCTCATGATTATCTGAAGAATCTGAAAAATGTACTCAGGTCCAAGTCAAGGCTGAGAGGAAGGAAAGTCAAAACACCTGGTAAATGGACAAGCTCCCATCCCTCCCCACGTCCCTACATGTACGTTTGGGCTTCAGCTCCCCTCTGCTGCTGCCTACCTCACTGTAACTGACCCATACCAAAGCTGACAGGAGGTATGAAGCTACCAGGAGGAGTACAAAAGGAAAAATGCGGAAGTGACAACATAAATGGAACTACTTGGCAGGATATCCTGATTTCTTGAAAGGACCTTGCAAGAATTTGAAGAAATCATGACTTGTAAGGGGTAATTTTTGGGTAGAATTTCAACATGAATTTTGTCTGTACGTACAAATATGCTGTTTACGTATGCATGTCCTTTATTGTAGATTTATCTGGATGAGGCCTTTTGAGCCAATTTTGCTCCTAACTTTTTTTAGCTTACAGGTGTCATGCTATACCTTTTCTAAACATAGTTTAGGAGAAACCTGTGATCTCAGACCAAAAACTTCATACTTGTCAGGTGAAGTATAATATACATCATGTACTTATCATTGACATTCCACCAAAAGATGGTTATCTGTGCCATGTAAAGCAATGAACACTGCATTACCATACTTTGAAGCCAACAGTTTATACGTCAATGGCATTTCCTAAGAGACTTATTCATCATTGACGTAAGAAAGGCCTTTATTGACACAGCTATACATTCAAACAACTGCCCATGTCACTAACACTTTGTCCCGCTATGACCACACCCATTTCACTTTACTGGTTCCAATACTATTAACCTTTGTTTAAAAGTAAAGAATAATGAGAAAATATCATTTATGTATCCGACAGGCCTATATCTATGTGCATCCAGATCTTACAAGCTTTAAATGTAAATGCACTCCATATAACAACACACATATTTTTGTCCAAAAGTTCTAAAGCAATTTCTAGTCTATTTTCTCCTTCATTAAACCATGAAAATAAATTTGATATTCCAACAACGATAAGAAGCTCTGTTAAATAAATGATAACTCAATGACAAGTGAAAAAAAGGGTCAAGGTCATATAACAAACCAAGGAAGCAATATTCCTCAGGAGAGACAATAACATACATTTGTACAATGAAATCCATCTTTCATGATTGTACTTCTCTTTCCTGTGACCTCTTGCCCCCTTTCAGAACACAAACATCACCCCTGTGTTGAATAATACAGTTCCTAAGTCAGCGCAGACACCCCCACACAACCATGACAATAGGCCTGCCCTGGCAGTTGTTAGTGGAGCCAGTAGGTGGGAAGGGTAGGTCACATCAAGCAGGTGGATGAATATTTCATGAGTGACTCATGTTTCTGTATTGGGTGCCTACTGTACACACACACACACTTTACAATAGATCTGTTCTACAGAAATTAGGGTAGCTAACATTGTCCTGTTACTTGTGTAGAGGGTGTTAGATGTAGAGATATAATAGACATATTATCCAATAACTTTTTATGCCTAATTAGCCCATACGAAACAAGTGTGTATCATAAGCCTTTCGTTCATGGAACAGAACAAACATTACACCATCATCATAAACACCATTACATTGCACCACTTGAAAGTGATATATTATCTTTTAAATGACTGGTAATAAAGCATGCAGAGGGTAAAGATATGTTACATGTAATGTTAAACACACACGGAAGAAAGTCATTGTCCTCTTAAAACTCACAGGCATTATTAGCATAGGCAAACTCACATTGCACACTGTGTCAGTCACTATTGCTGCACACTGTGAAAATAAATCTTCCAGAATGGTACAAATGGACATTCACATGACCCAGGATACACACTGAGAGCCATTCATTGACTGTCGGTTTTAAAACAGGTTTATTTTTAGGTTCTCAGGCTGACATTTGTTAGTAAAAGAAATTCCACAGCTACCCAGTACCGTAGTCACTTGCCAATGGACATACTTTTGAAACTGAAATGATAGGAAAAAACAGGAGTCACAACATACATTAAAAGCTGATCAAGACCTTTTGTTTTAGGATGTAACCTCTGGCCATAAGGCATTTGGTTCACTACATTTACTATAATGCTCCGTGCAGACTGGTACATGTCTACACTGCATATAGGTTTGCCTACCCACATATGACAAGCACTTCTGATAAAGTTGGAATAACTGCCTCAAGTTCAAAGAGCAAGGCTCAAAATAAAGTCCTAAAAGCAGGCAAAGGACCTTTGTAGCACCATTACAAAGTCTAATGGTTTCCACAATCTAGTTTGAGTCCATTGACTACATCTAACTCTCATAATAAAAAGGTAATTTCTTTCCCTTTCAAAGTAAATCTAAAGTGGGCAAACTAGAGAGATATGCTGTAATTTACTATTTCCAGTGATGTCACGTTTGCTTTTGTCCTCTTTTCAAAACTTTTCAGATGCCTGTAATTGTAAAATTGGTCTGGCTTTTTCATCTTCTGCACCTAAATAATACAGTGTTGCCTATGAATTACTAATCTGTTCATGTGGCAGCACTAAGGTCAGATGTCTTTGATTTCATTTTGTCAGTTAAGCCATGATGTACATTATAGTTGGATTACTAAAATAACCTTGGCTTTTTTTTAAACATCCGGAGCACTGTTGTCACTGCTGGTTTTGGAATTAATCACATCATGCACTTTTGTACCTGGTTACTTGTATGTCTCCAACAAAGAAGAAACAAACCATAAGATAAATATGTGAACATTATTGGTACCTTCAAACTAAAATGTATTCATTAGCAACTCTTCTGGGCAAAGAAGGAGTACTTTATTCAGAGGAGAACTATGTAGACTATTTCTCACTATCAATCTTAAGGAGTAAGATGTTGGTAACTTAAGGCTAAGAGATAAAGATAGCAAGAGAGATGAAAGGACTTTATATGTTTTAATTTGGTGAGGCTAAATCGTGAAGTGGCATGCAAATTGGCAGAGCTATATTTATCGATGCACACTTTCTCATTCTACATAATTAATGATATTTGCAGCAGCCATGAGAGAATTCAGCAGTTCAAAGGCAAACTGCTTGAACTTGACAATTCTACAGTAGCTGAGAAAGTATCCTGTAATACACATCTTATACAGATTTTTCTCACCTCTTCTAATTTCCACATGCTGTGGGTCACATTGACTTTCTTACAGCTTCAAACAAGGCACTTCAGTTTCAACACTGGAGTATTTTGATGGTACTTGTGAAGAGCATTTCCGAGTCAAAATAAAGGCACAAACCAAAACACCAGGGGTAGATCAATCAAGAAAATATTTTTGTAATGGAAAGCAAGAAAGAATGGGATGGGACAAAAGATAATCACAGTTCCTATTCTGCCTCCTTATAAACTTTCCACTGAATTACCATTCACCCTTTCTATAGAACAGAAAGAAAGAAATAACAACCCCTTCCTAACAAATCCAACACAATGTAGAGCATTGCCTATCCCGAGGGGACATTGGAAAAGTCTACCTGGAGATGGACAAGCTTTTGTAACCCGAGCCAGTTTCTATCTTACCAGCATGACAAACCAAAACACCTCCTGACCTGGCCGGAAATTATAAGCCAGCACTAATGCATGCACCTTGGCACTGTAATAGCCAACATGTGTATTTAAGAGGCCCCACACATTGGGGAAGCAAAATCTGTGCAAAAAAGTGCAAAGGTTTCTGATAACCTTTGGATGAAAAATCCGTCTAGATCAGACAGCCAAGGAAGGAATTTCCACTGGAGTCTGACAGAATGCCTTTTAAAGCTAATAAGTTTATCTACTGGAATGTTGGATGGTTTAAACCTACCATGTGATGGGGGCAAGACTGGCAGTTATCCAAATGCTGCTCAGTTAAAAAGGAAGTGATTCACTGAAATGAAACAAGCTCTCCTACACTCTGCTTAGTATGACACATCATCTCATTGTGACAAAAAACAAATATATTTCTACATGATTAACTTGGCACAAATAAATTATACATCAGTGGCATGGCTGGCAGGCTGAAGGCACTGGGTAATGTATCAGGCTGGTGACTGGGCTGAGAGACACTTGAAGCAGTTTGCACTTAACGGAGACCAACACAAAACCAAAATGTGACACAAGGCACAATCTTAACCTACATATGATATTGCAAATGCAACTCAACGGTAACAAACTTGTCACACTTGCAGTCTTGCTAAACTGTTCACCTGTGCTATAAAACAAACATGTCACCAACCTGATTGAGTAGGACAGGTAGGATTTTCTACTTCCAATAACAAAGATATTTGAGAAATGTGGGAATGCCAATCATCTGCATAGATCCATCATGCATGAAGTTGATAAGCATATTTGAATAGACTATATAGGAACAACCTCTGTATATTCTATTTTTGCACTTTTTCTTACTTTTTAGGATACCTTTGTAAATCAGCTACAAGAGGATTCCATTTTGATTTACCCGAAAATTAGGATTTGGAGCAGTACACTGGGGGGAGGGAGCAATTCCTACAACTTGGAACTGATTACATGCATAGCTGTGTTCAAGTCAGGTGGAAATAATTAATTTGCTTTCAATTTCTAGAAGACAGCAGGGGCAACTTGTCTGCAACATGGATTCTTCATCGACAGCAGACATACTAATAGAAGTTTACACTTAGTGACTTACAGGTAATATAACAGATAACTACTACCAAACTTTGATATATGATTTGTAAGACTAAGAGTAGATATCCACAACATTCTAATTTCTATCAAACTTAGGTACAGTTCAAATTTGCTAAACAAACCAATGCAGTTCCCAGTGAGGCATATTGAATTTTATAGTCATCCATAAATACACACAGTATGACTGGAGCCCCTGAATTCTACAGTGCACATTTTACCCTGGAAAACTAAATTTTGTGCCTACCTGAATGACCTGCTGACAACATGTTTACAGAACGCATGGTAAAACCCCATACTGACACCCCTCCCTCACACAGCACTGTCACCAAACCAACCTTTTCACCATCTCCTCGTCTTTTTATGACAGCTCATTTCACACTTCACTTCTGTCAATTCCGTACAATTTACACAAATTTCTGACCAGATGGTAATTTGTCAACAAAGGAACTCCTGGTAAATACTTCCCCACTATCTCATGGGACAGCCCACTGCCTGCGGGAGGGGGGTAATTATGGGGTAGGCCTACTACCAGAACAGTTGGTATGCATGCCAGTGTCGAGAGTCATCTGGGAAAAATGAAGATTTACCATACTGTATATAATTATGTAGGGGATTGCTTTCTTTTGTGTTGAGATTATAGAGAATAATGAAAAAGAAGAGTTTCTGTTAGATCATGAGCTTCTGTGGTAGTAATACAATACAAACAGAACCATAACGTCAATAAATATCACACAAAAATATGTCAAGAATAAATAATTCCTGCAGCATCACCAAATAAATAATATTCAGCCCAGGCCAGATGTTGGTACACAGAATAATATAGTTCTAATGACAACCTACTTTGAATAATGCATATTGTTACAGCAATCATAAAAACAAGCACCACGAATGAGCCCATGCTTCATTAATTCATACACAAGTATCAAACTGAGACAGAGCATTTTGCCCGTAACCTGCTATGCAGTCAGACGATATGATGAGCAGGTGTAGTTGCCCATATAGCTGCACTGATAGACACACTAAAACTCACAAGATCTTTCCTATAACAATTAGAGATTCATTTGAGAATAGTAGTTTTCAGAGTGTTTTTTGACTACTATATTTGCGTTAATTGCTGAAATGGACAGCACATGACTGTTGCAAAACATGTCATTGCTCACTTGTCTGGAAAGCCTGCAGGACAAACTCTTTCCCTAATGAAACCTGTCAATAAGGTCACAACAACTAACCTATCAGCACAGCCATTCAAGTATACAAAGATTTTTTCATAGAAAAATTGCCTTCTAGACCCCAAGAATTATTCGATAAAAAAGCTTGGAAAAAAAGCTCTTTTCAAGGAGACACTGTGATAAAGTGTCCTGAAAGTGAAAATTTATTCTTCCAGTATATGGCAAAACCAAAAGTATCACTTGTTTAAAATCCAAATTTCTATGGTATGGTTTTAGTTGATAGAGATAGTGGCCTTTGAAAATTTTTACCTTTGAAAGAAAAAGGAAAGTCTGCTGAAAGAACTAAGACTTATCAGAGCCAAATAGAATCCACACAGCCACCTGAAATAAGCAGGTAAAATATGACCAAGGCCTTATGGAGGAGTTTCTACTTGTATGTATACAGTATGTATCAGTTGTCCTTGTTTAGCTATAGATCGTGACTGGTAATAAGAAATGCTCATCCTAACATCACCTATCCCATGGCCCCTGTTGTGGTAATACTGTACCCATAACACAGTTATAAACAGTTGAACTTAACAAGTTGTAGTACACGATTATAGCTACCATAAAGAAGTCAAGTGCACAATATCTACAAAGAGCAGGTATTACAAGGGTCTGGACCGTTCAAGAGAAGGGCATGTCTACCAATTAGAACTCTGCAGAAAGATCTGCTCTTGATCAGACATCAACTAATTAAGTCACAGCAAAGTGAGGCTGTCCATGTGGGGAGCCTCAGTCTGACAGGTGTTTAACTAAGCAGAAACAGCCACCCCAGCAAGTTACAGGCACTCAGACCAAGACCAAATGCACACAGGTACTCAATCTCCACAGGGACTGCTGAGGATTGGAACAATTTGCTTGGTCATAACTCTCTGCTTTTATGGCCAGAAAACAGCCAGCCATCCTGTAAACTTGAGATGAGTAAAGGTCAGAGCCATGTTAGATACCACAATAGGTACCAGAACAGTTCCAGGGCGGACTAGTTAGCCTTTGAAGTAAATTAGTCATGGACATTTCAACTCTTCTCTAAACAATGTTTAGTGGTATTTGGGCTGTTTGTACAAGGCCAATGCCACTTAACCAGCAGGCTAGAAGTTGTGCCTTACATTGATGGAGTCCAGATGCACTGACTGCCTGAATTCTGAACAGACAAGCCTAGCTGTGGAAAAACATTACCGAATGTTGTCTCACTCTAAGAAAGGAATGCAGATGCAAACAGATATTACATAGTACTTATGGCTGCTTTCATCTTTAGTGATAACAGATCATAAATTCTGAAGTACAATGTCAAGCTGCCATCTGCAAGCTTTCAATGAAACAGAGCACTGGCAGTAAATTATTTTGCAGACATATCATTACAATGTTAAAGTTTAAAAGTGTGATTCTACATTTAAGACTAGACGGAGATGTGAATTTTTAATTGATCTGCTGAGGAATTTCAAGTATAGCTTCTTTTTAAATAGTTAACAATCAAAATTTAACCATCAAATTTCTACCACTTACAAACAGACATGTAGGCCTGCATTTCTTTGCATAAAAACAGCTAAAATCTCTTACTAATGATCCAAAACATGTTACTTGTGCACACAATGACACATGTATGGCGCAATGCATGTAGAATGGTAACAGGACAAAAGGAAACAGAATCACAGACCCCATTGTCATGACATGAACAGCCCTGTATGAGCTGATATAATGTACTGCAATAAGAGAGCCCAAGGTAAACAATTGGCCATTGGTCGAACCAACTGTTATGAAACCTGAGCACCTTACCGAAGGTGGCTTCCTACTTATTCAGGTCTGTATATCCAACCATCAGCACAGGGCAGGATCCTCAGACGCTTTTGTGTGTCTATCTGATAGTGGTGTAAACACAACACAAACAACAAACCACACGATGCTCCCAAAACACAGTTTACCACAGGAGGCAAAACAGCCTTGGTCAGGTTTTAGTTTGTTATCAAATCAATTCAAGATTCAAGTAAATTCACAAAAGCATATGTAACCTCTCTTGTAACAGCAGATGAAGTAACATGATAAATATATAAGTGACTGATGATTGATGACTGTTTTATGTATTTCAAACTGTGTAATTGGTGGTAGTCAGCCTGTTCCATCAACTTTTGATAGCCTTCTAATATTCATTTATCTATACATGGCTACCTAGAGTCCATTCCAAGTCACCGCACGGATGTTTTTTTTCTTTGTTTAGAATTAATTTGAACGGTTTGCAAGTATTTCTAATACATAGTTTATACTTTGTAAACATTTCGAACTTGGTTTTAACTTTGTAAATAATTCTCTTCAATCCAAAAACATTCGAAACATTTCTAAAGCTAATTACGATATTTAGAAATGATTACAAATAAAGACCTCGCGGGAAAATCTTTTTTTCGAATTTTTTACAAGCGGTTAACGAGCTGTGAAAATCAGTAATCCGCACTGGCCGATTGCACCCCAAAATAGAACGGTTGGACAGGGGCACCCCGTGGCGATCCTAATCAGACTCTTCGCGACCGGCAGTAGTGTAAACTGACACCCCCAACTTGCGTCTGGAAGTCTGCCCCGACGACAGACTGGGTGCCGTAAAAACAATAGGTAACGTTATATAGTGTTAAAAAATTCCATGAAATTTACACGCACGACTTATCAAAAACCTGTTATGTTTGGTTGAAATACTCCGGTTAGTTTGTGAAAGAACCAATAGAGAAAACGTACGGCCTGAGTGTGAACTTCCGGGTCGCCAGGCCGGCGTATTTTCTAGTTCTACGATAGATGTCTTACGTGGGACCGCGCATGTTTTGTAAAAGTAAACAACAGAGAAGCCGCTTTTTTTGCGACCCGCCAAACATTAGCAGGTGCCTTAGCGGCGCTGCGGGAACGCTCAGTATTCTGTATAAAGAGCAGCGAGCGGCTAGTTTCGGACGTTTTTTTTTTACGTGCTGGCATAATTTGACATGTACGATCACGCATGTGATTCAAGCCTACCCCGGCCATCTAAATATGGTAAATTTATGCGAACGCCACGCGCAATTTTCAAAAGAGCCAGTGACAGCGCCGGACTGGCGGACGGTTGCTATGAACTGGCGGTTGCTAACACGATGATGGACGGCGGCAGCCTCTGTTCTCTGTTGAGGGCGTGATCAATGTGTTGTTTTTCCACAAGCCGCCAGAACTTGCCGTGGGAAAGTTTCTTCTGGATGATAAATTAGCGATATTTGTGCGAACTGTTGCAGAATTTTAATGCCGCGATACAACTAGTAACCGTAGGATTTTTTGACCATATTCGATGCTTTTTCTTCACACAACGGATTGAATACATGTATTTGAAACAAGATGTGGATATCGTTCGTGGCCAGGATTGAACGCTAGTTGGCGAGACTTACGGTGCTGGCGTAGCTTCCATGTCACTTCAACAATCTTCGTCGATTTCAGAGGTGATTTATCTGTACTCTTGGAAAGATGTTGAAAATACCTAGGACGCTATATATAGTGAGGGTATATAGTTTCGCAGTCCGTGACATTTAACGGTGGCAAGGTTTGAACAAGAGTAGAGTAGAGTAGATCCTTTCGGCCAGGTAGGAAGGTTTATTCATTCTAAATAAACTTAACATCAACTAGTTTGCGTACATTTTAAATCTTACAGTTCATAAATCTTATTGTAAACTTATGTTACGGTGCCCAAGTGCCGGTGAATATTTTCGGGGTTTCTTGGGCTCTGGGATCGCCTGGGTCCCGAACCATCCCTGCGCCATAGTATGACCCCGGGCGCCGGGCGTACGATGACTTGTACTAGTTGTAGTGCAGTACGGAACCAAGGAGGTTAAACCTCCTTGACGGAACGTATCTATTTTTCGTGTTATTGTTAATATCAATAATTAATACACAAACGAAACACTGTCAAAATTATTTCTTTGCGTCAACAGTCTTATCTAAACGTTTTATGGATGGATCGGTGTTACTGTTTCCCGGCCTGTTTCCCTGTCTTCCGCAAGGTTGCTTTGGAACACTCGCGACGGAAAGTTGGAACATTACCGAACTCAAGAGATATCTCAAGACTGCTGCGTGGTCGGATAAAATTGTCACAAAATGAAGTCAAAATTTTCGCCTTCGACAACAGGTTTCAATTTTTTTGTTAAACTACAGAACTATTTCGAATTAATGTCCCTGCGTTCTTGACACTTTTTCGAACAGAATATCAAAATTGTTAATAGTTTATAACAATTCAGAAATAATCCGAATCTATTGCAAATGTAGTTTAAAAATCCGTGCGGTGACTTGGAATGGACTCTACAGTACCATTATCATTACCTCCACTTTCACTGAGGTTTTGTTTTTGGTCTGTGCGTTTGTTTGCCTTGTTATTTCTATTTTCAGCTTCTTTAGACCTTGTTTATGGTAAGTCTGTAACACCCAGTAGAAGTGAGGTGCATGTATCTTTGGAACCCTGCCAACTGCAGTACAAAGGTGAAATTTTGACCTCCCTCAACCAAAAGGGCTTTGGGGATATGAAGAGCTCTCCATATACGTACTGTACACAGGTATGTTACATGGATGCAAGGACCACACCTGAACCTGGCATTTCACCGCTTAAAACAACAGTAAAACATTATAATGCATTGGACATGGCAGACAGTTTCAACTGCCATTACAAAGTTCATTGTTGGCATCCCGCCAACATAAATGATCACTGACACAAAAAGACCTTGTTCAGTTTGAGATAGGAGAGGTGTATTTCATTTGGCTTCTCAATAGGTAAAGTAAGCATGTTCTGGGACAATGTTTTCCTTGCGTGTATTCACTTGAAGTTGAGAGAGCCAGAGAAATGTTGTGTATCCTCAACTCAACATTTGCACAGACATATTGTACCAAGTTACACCCTGACTCCTGAGGATGATATGTGACCGGTGAATAACCTGATTTCAGGTGAAATATTCATCAGAATCTGACATGTGTTTCTTGTCCAGCCATAGGAACAGGATAGAAACTGGGTTCAACCTGGTAATGTTAGATTGGATATGGATTCTTCCAAGAAGCCGGGTCATTTCTCCAGAAAACTTTGTCTAGACCCATCTAATTGGTCCCAGTATAAATGGGGTATAAAAGTGGCTTGATTACAGTAATTCAGTTCAAGCAACTGTCTTGTTTTGTGTCACCCCCTTCAGAACAATAGCCCCCCACTGCACCAGAACAATGGGATTACCTGAGAATTAACTGGAGGATTAACACCTGGGTTCTGTTCCATAACATTAAAACTTTTGTAAACATAAGAAAAATCGTCTAACTTGGAGGCATCAGGTGTTATATGCAAGGATATCAACTCAATAGATTTTATGATGCTGTGATAGATCCCCATTTACATCTACATGTATAAGAAAGAAAGTTTGCTACATTTGTAAAACATTTCCTAGGAAGAGAGGGACCCATAAAGGCATAAGCTACCTGAGCTGATCCCTGCTGGCATGGTGAGGACATGTTCAACTGTTTACTTTTCTTCTGATACAGACAACCTGGGAAAGATGAAGGCATTCCTCACAGTATTGTGTAGATCCCAAATGGACACAGGGCTTGAGGCTAAGCACCTCACAATGTTGATCCATATGGTGAAAATAAGATGTCAACATGAAAATTACAAAGAATGTGTGGCAAATGGCTATCAATTGTGGCAGAGCTCCTTCACTGTTCAGCCTTTATCGGACTGTATCACCACCACTTCTCAGTTCTCTATGGCTGAATCATAAGCAACCTGGAATATGTATTTCAAAAGCTGTAAAGCTACTGTCAAAAGGAATACTATAGATGTCACAGACTCACTGCAATGTGGTACTGTATATACATGTACTTAGCCTGAACTAAAAGGGTTATATCATCACAAACCTTTCATAAATCACCTTCCCTGTGAGCAGACATGGAAAACTCCCACACTAGATGATAAACACAAATGTTTGAGTTTAGCAGTTTCCCCCTGACAGGTGCCTGACCTTGTCCTGGGCGTGACATCTCTCACCAGCCTGACAGTGAGTGGAGCCTGCCTGCTGGATCAGATCACCAACTTCTATGTACAGAGGATGTGTAAAGGGTCTTGTAGAAAACAGAATCCTGGGTAACATTATCAGCACTGTTTACTTGGCCCCCCTTTTATACCCATAACTTGTTGTGGCCTTGAGACATCAATTCCCTATGCCTCTGTGTATGAACAGTTATCCTTGACTTGAGAGTCAGCAGATTCAGGTAGCTATTCATACAAAAGGACCCACCTATGTAATGCGTCACTTTATCATCACAAGGCTACCCTGTCACCAGCATACTGTCCTACAATTAAGACCATCTCCAAGTCTGAGGTAATATTCACTGATCTCACCATTTGTTTTCATTATCATCTATACGACATACACTCCAGGCTCATACTTCAACTTCCAGTATTACTCATGGCCTGCCTGGCTTCGCTAGCGACCAGCATCACATATAGTGATATACACATAACACAGTAGATCTACTACCTTTACAAAATCCCAAATCTGGGACATTATTGACCGTGCAAATGTAAAAGAAACAACTTTTACATATTATAGAACCATTATTTTCAAAACAGTACATTTGTTGCAGTACCGTATCTGAATGTGACCATGAGAATGCTGCACCTGGGAAGTGAATGCTTACTGTGAGGCAAATGAGTTTTCCAATTGTTTGAGGCATAATCTCGAGGTTTCCAATTCAAACCATGTAAACTGCAGACCTGTCAAATTGTGATGGGCATGCTTGTGTTGAAGTGTAGAGGAACTGAGTCACAGTTTGTTGGGAGGAAGTCTGTCCCAAATTGGTCAGAACAAACAGACCACTGTTACAGGGCTAATATGGAGACAGGGTCAAGTTTGGGATGGGTTCACCAGCAAGGGCACTAAATGTCATCACTAAGGGGTTTCATGTCTAGCTTGACATTGACAGACACAGCTCTATTTGAACTTCTTGGAATACTGTGGGAAAGTTCTTATGAATAGAATCTATTCCATCCATATCTATCTTGACAGTGGTGAACTCAGGATTTTTATTAGAAAATGATACTACATTCATAGCATTCATGCTCAAACATAACATTACTACATGTGTTCATCAATGATTGTGTCCAATTCAAGTTATCTTTTGAAATCTGCAGTGCAGCACAGATATCTTGAGTGAGCTCAATGTTTCAAGCCACCAGCATTGCCTACATATTGGTTCTGTGTATCACATGATCATCATACACAAAGGCCACAAGAGTTAGCAAAAAGTGCAATGTTATAACAGTACAAGGGGAAGACTTCAAGTCAAGACTAGGATTCATTTTAAGCTGCTAGCTAGGAAGTCTGGTCAAGATCAAGATATGATTTAGGGTGACGGACTTCCTTTGACAAACAAAAACCAGAGGAAGGATATCGTAGCCAAGGGTGGCAGAATTAGATCACACCAGGAACTTGCTACCTTAAACAGACTGGGACTAGGAAACAGGGCAGGAATGAATGCCAAGTTCAGGCTGCACTTTGGCAGGTGACATGCCTCACATTCTCCACATTACAGGGGAATTTCACACCGTGATTCACCATAGTGATGTTTATCAATGTCTATCCCTATCATAGCATTTTGTTAGAAGGGAATTCTAGATCTAACATATTCTGTACTTGCATAGATGTCCAACAAGGACTAAAAATGGCTACAAATTAAATTCCTGTATGTGTGTCCAGCACTTAAAGATTTCACAGCTGTATGTCCTCTAGTTAAGATAGCACAGAATATGATCAGACAATAGTTCGACCAGGGTTGTTGTTCTTAAGTGCTTCTATAATTGATAAGGGCTTATAAAAAGAATGAATAAGTGAAAAGCATGTCTCTTATGTTGCAAGATTCCAGTGAGATCCAGCTCACACTAAAGCCTTTGTGTGACCATACACTGAAGTGTACTTATACTTCTCAAACTCATTCTAGCCAGGCTCTTAGCCAGAAAACTATACTATAGCACCATCACAACATTTCAGTGTGGTCTTACAAGTATTAGACAGCAACGTTTACCATGGTGAGAAGGAATGTTCGACACACTATGTATATAGCCTAAAGGAATAATCAGTTGCCTAAGTGCGTTCAGTAGCAACATGAATCCTTATCACTTAAATCATCCAGGTGAGTACAAAAACAGCTAGGACAATCCAGCACTGGCTGAAAGAACTGCATTTTTTTTAGCTTCAGCTTATTTAGCAGCCAAAGGTCAAATGTCTGAAGAGATGTTTGTGAGCTTCTGGCTTGTTTTTATCTAAAGACATAGACTTACAGTGTATCAAAGAGTCACATGTTCGCATGTGAATTTCCTGCCCTTGACTGTATGTTTATATATCATACTATAGATCAGACCTGTGTGGTCATGTCAGACATCATAACACAAAGCTTTAATAATTCTAGCAACAGACTATGTGTGTTTTGCTAGGGATAGTTTTGTATCACTAAGGAGCTAATGATCAACTGTGTGCTCACAAATACAAATACAAATGTTGCATGTACTCAGTGGCATGATCATGTAGCATAACAAACTAGCAACCATCTGACAGTATTACCATTCTCATGGATCAAGTAAAGTAAGTATCATTGTTTTTCACCTTCTTAAAAGACCCGAAATCGGTATACAGTACTTGTATTTGTATGTTGCGAGACTTGTGCAAGGGCTTCCAAGGGTCTCCTCTGGAGTGGTTATATCTGTTACGTTTCATAGAATGTATTAAGCTAACAATACATAAATGTTTCTTCACATTCGAAGCAATCTGACAGCCTAATAAACTATGATGATGATATGCCACCAAGTAACCAAATGCAGCTGGTTTATGTGGCAAGTACATGTATGTTACATCTGACAGTCTGTCCATATTCCAGGACTGTAAACCGATAAGTTCCTCTGTGCCAAGGTTTCGAAATCTTGGTTTATGACTATGAGGTTTTCCTGTTGTACTTTTATTAAAGCATCAGGACTTGCGAAGGAATTTATAGAGGTACTGAAACTACAAAATCTCCCCACACAATCCCTACCTATGTAGAACTGGGACCGTTTTTGACAGTTGAACAAGATCAAGTGTCCTGCCTACTGCCTTGACCCCTCACTGTGAAGGGGTCAAAATGTCCACCCCAAGGTTGTTGACAACACCTGCCTTTCTCAGGCCACACCGCTGGACAGTCCAGTCCCCTGTGGCCTGAGTACCAAAACATGCGCAGACAGGCCTGGCCACACTATCATTAGAAATGTCAAACAAGCCGGGGCCGGGGCTATTTTGACCATTATTTCCGGTCGCTCCAATCGTGAATATTGCTTTACTATCAATCAATAACTAGCAACTATCCACCGAGAACTAACCAAGAAGGTTTTCACAAACCTTAATGGTCCAGAAAGTGTGTCAGGTATGAGTAAGACGTCAGATTTTTGCGGAGGAAGAGGTGGTATGTCCCCACCTGGACGCCTGAGGCGATGGATAATTTTTTTTTCGTGGCATCCTGTCAGATCACATCACCGGATCTGCCCCGGCTGGGCTGCGCGATCTGATCGGCATGTATTACCAGACCGGACCCTTATCTTACTTATTGCGAGACTGATAGCCAAGTAGACTTGTTTAAAAGGGCCAACCCTCACGCTAACGACGGCCTTTAAAGGCTCGATCCGACGAGAAAATCACGAACAACACAAAGCTGTGTTGCGGACTGCTAGCTCCAAACTGGAGTCTCCATGTTCTACGTTACAAACCTACGGGAGGCCGGCGGTTTCTCGCTTTTCAAACTCTTTCATACCGCCAGGATTCCCATGACTTTGTATCCGTCGAATACCTGATCGTTTAACACACAACAGGAAAGCCTATTTTAGCTACAACGACGAGCAGAACTCACCTAAATGCAGGGAAAACAGTGGAGATCCGCAATCCGTGCACAGATGTACAGCCAGTATATTTACACTTGGGACACTGGAACCAGCACAGGTCACGTGACCAAACGTCACCGGAACATTCAAACCACCCAGACGCCGGGACGTACCACTAGGTGATGAGGGGTGGCGAATGGTATTTGACGTGTCAACATTTCAAAGGACGTGTTAATTTGATTATATGGATGGCATCCATTGGGAATCCCAAAACTGATGCAACCGTGCGAATAAATAAAAAATCTAGCAAAAAAAGTGCCTTCATAATGTTCTAACGAATTTGTACAGAATAGGTTGGTAATCATTTCCCTCAGCATACTGTAAATGCATTTGAGTTTGCGTGGTTTTAATTTCGCGGTAGGGAGAAAATGGAGTGTTTGCGGTGGTTTTAAGTTCACGTTTGAAACAATAGTAGCGCTAATCATAGTGGGCAAAAAGTTTCGCTGTGGTTTCAAGTTCGCGCTGAAGAGTGCATTGCGAAAATAAAACCAGCGCGAACATTTCTGCATTTACGGTAGTTTCTTCCATTTCCTCTGTTTAATGATATGCCGTAACAGGTAGTGACAATCAGCTCAAACAATATCAGAATTGTATCTCTTTTCAAATGGTCAGCATTTATGTATTGTCTGTGCTTGATGTTGCATGTCAGATATACCCACCAATGACAAAGTGAAACTCTTGTGTTAAAGGTGAATATGAGAGCAAGGAGGTTCATAGATCCTCCTTGGAAAGAGTGAGGAGCAATCTTAAAGCAATGAGTTCGTAACTGCTTTGGCATGAGCTGCTGATGCTGAAGAAAGTCTCTAATGCCCAAACTACAGAAGAGACATCTAGCACTACACTGCATTACTGCAGAATACTCGTGCTTTCTCATTGCATTTTAGTTTCAGGAAGACAAGGGTGTCTTACTTTAGTCAAAAGAAGCTTTTTTTTCAATGTAAACTTTTGAGAACTGCCTGCCTTCTAAGCCTTCAGTAATCTATTAAGAAATTTTCTGACTAAGGAAAATAAACCACATTGGTGTACAGTGATAACAACTTTAATACCAAATGTTTGTGCAGTTTATCATCACTGTCGAAATGAACCAAACACAATGGCAACACAATACTAACATAGTAACTGTTAAGCAAACTTTCTGATAAGCAACAATATCATTTGTAGTAATATCATCACATTAAATGTCACTCCATACTTTTCCTTGTGTTGACTATGTTGACTACGTACCTGCTGAAATTGCCATTCCATTAAATTCTATCAGCCTTCCATTTTATAACATCTACATTAAGTTTTATGACAACAGCCATTCCAAAGCAACAGCAATTCAACTTTTTTGTATTGCATTTATAACTCTTAACTATCAACATAATCAAATAATAAACATGTTACACTATGGAAGTCATCTGATGAAGTACATGTACTAGCTGTTGAATGATCAGCATTTAACATTTTTTCTTGTTGCTGCTCTTGTGAGCTATCATTGACATTTCCAATCTAGTCAGCATTCTTCTCCTTAGGCTTGCTATCAGCTTTCTTCATAGGCCTTCTTGCCTCCATATCCTCCCTGCCCTTTGCCCTCTCCACTGTGACCTTTTTGCCCATGATCTCCAAGTCCTGTAGTTTCTTCACTGCCTCATCAACAGCATCTGCTTCCTTGAACTGTAGAAATGCGAACCCCCGGTTCCCCTTCCAGATCACATGATGTGGGTTGACATCGCTCTCACGAAGGTGGTCTTTAAAGCTGCTGACCCTGAGTGACCCCGGAAGTTTTCCCACCCACAAAGTGAGAGAAGGATCTGTTTCCCGTGGTGGCTTTCTCCTGGCTTCTCCACCAGATTGCTTGCCCTGATTGTTAGGTTTAGCTGCTACCTCTGTTCCCCGCTTCTCACTGGTGCGCCTTTCTCTCGGTTTGCCTCTAGGCTGCCTCCTCATGCCTGAATCAGACAAGCAAACAGTTTCAATGGAACGTACGGTACATTTGTTCAAGGAGCATATCTTAATTACAGTGGACATGTTGTTTAGAATGGAAAAAAATGTATCATTTATAATATGTAATCGGGCCCTTGCCCTTTTGTGGGGAGAGAGAGCAAAAGACAACAAAATTACATGGGACTGTTGAAATACATGTACACAATGTAACATGTTTTGATCTAACTTTAAAAATCAAACGGTATCTTTCATAGAACTTCTGAATATCATAATTATCCAACCAGGCACAGTCTGAATCTATCCTTGAAACTGCCGCTAGTACGCCTTGAATGTGGAAAGCGCAAGTTTTCATATAGAGGTGCGATTATGTGGAACCGCCTGCCACAATCTATGAAGACTTCTTCATCCATGTCTGTCTTTAAAAACAAATGTAACACTTGGCAAGGACTGGCATGACCTCTGACCCCTCAATGACATGGAACGGATTTGATTATGATTTGACTTGTATTATGATTTGTATTATGATTTGTACTATGATTGTTATCATTTATTTACTATTGTTATCATTACCTTCATTGTTTTCATTATGATCTTTATTGTTATTATTTCTATATGTTGATATTTCTGTTTGTATTATCAGTTATTTTATGTATGGCAGGGCCCCTCTGAAAAGCAGTGGTAACCACTGAGCAGGGCCACCCTGGATAAATATGACAGAATTAAAAAAAAACAAAAAAAAAACATCATTGTCAAAAGTATAAAATACATAGCATCAACATTGCTACTTGGGGTCAGTTCCAGAATCAGAACTCACCTCTCTCCTTAGCAGCTTCTCCAGGTTCTCCTTCAGCCTTTATCTGCACGTCCTTCCCAGCAGTCCTCTCCTTCTCTCGCAGTTTTCGCAGTATGGGAATCTGCTGTAGCATCTCTGCCCCCACCTGAAAATAAATAATAAAACAGAGTTTTAAAAGTTGAGCTTGTGGAGTTTCCAGGTACATGTACATTGAAGAACACATATCTGCAGGAGTTGGAAGCAAGGCAATAAGACGAAGTTTCCTTCATACTTTCATCGTAATTGAAGAGATGGCAGAGACCAACATCATGTTGAATTACAGTAGGAGGAATACCTTCGACCAGATAATGCCTAGTGGTTTGGGTCGCTGACAGTTGGTCTGGATGACCTCAGTTGGGGTCAAGATCCAATCCACAGTGATGTCATGTGACTCCACCAGCTCATCTGGGATGTCAATCACCTGGCAAACACAAGGGCAATATCCAGGAGGTTAAAGAGCTCCATGGCAATAGGTATGATAGATGCACTAGAGCACCTAATGGCGGACTGTGTCGTCAGTAGCTACAGAGTAGCCTTAGTCCAGGCAAGTCGCCCGACATGATGATGATGATAGATAGTACAAATACAGGTTGACTCCAGTTGAAACAAATCACAATACTGCTGTTAAGAAATCAGAAATTTCATGATATTCCCTATCTAGTTGAACATTCAAAGTTCAAGTTCAACATCAAAGTTTTCTTCCAAACCTCACCTGACAGTCATGGACTGTAGTGACAATGACAGTGTCTGGAGTGACGGCTCCCATGGTGACCAGCATTGCCCACTCCATGTCTCCAAACCCCTCACCTTTCCCTATCCTGTAGCCTGCATATCAACTTCATATTCAAATTATCTATCACATACAGTAATTTGTTTATCACCTATTTGTTGCATCACACAAATTGCAATCCGATGTATGATAAAATGTTTTTGATCATGTCAAAGTGCTTTATGAGTTTTGTTAAGATGAAATTACCCACACATTAAGTAATACTAAAAGGAGTCCTAAATCAACTTCTATGGCTCTATCAGTTGCACAGAAGACTCAGACTCAGTTAGCATATGGTTAGAGTGATATTTTACAATAAATGGACATTGCCAACTCACCTTTCCTAGACACAGCAACAGACCCACAGACTACCAGGTCTATCTTGACCATGTCATCCAGCCCTACAGGAATGCTGTGCTTATCAACACCCTTCACCACAGGACAGAGAGAGACAGGAAAATACAATGTAGAATGGTTAGTCATAATATAGAAGAGGACAGAGATGTGAACATCTGTATTACCTTGGCCATAGAAAGGTTAGATCAAAGAGGATTGTTAGATGCAGAGCAAAAGGCAAGACTCCTAAGGGCTGGCAAAATTTGTACGAATATTTGTCACACTTGTTACCTGTCTTGTGGCACAGGTCCTGAGTGACTGCTTGTTGGCACCTGGAGGTGGAGTGATCCTGTTGAACAGTCCATTCCTCAGACGGGGGGTTGGCACAAGGAGGGTCTTTCCTGCCTGGAGAGAGGATGTGAAACAGCAGACAAGGTGATACTAAGATCTGGAAATCCATCTATAATTCTGTAAAAAAGGACCAATTGAATATCTGAACAATTGGACATTGTCATTCTGTGAAAACGTTCAATCAGGCAGTTTTACTTGAAAA
Organism: Branchiostoma lanceolatum; assembly: GCF_035083965.1. Classification (NCBI taxonomy): domain Eukaryota; kingdom Metazoa; phylum Chordata; class Leptocardii; order Amphioxiformes; family Branchiostomatidae; genus Branchiostoma; species Branchiostoma lanceolatum. Next base: position 20,251,720 of record NC_089725.1, on the reverse strand, counting down.
TCATGCATTCTAAAAAGGCAATGGCATGTCTAATGTATAACATTTACTGTCAAACTTACTAACTAGAGGTCAAGGGTAAAGTTTACTGTTAAGTATAACTATAAGCCTTAATAACATGAACAAGGGTAATCTTATAGATGCATGTTTTCCAAAGGTTAAATGGGTACCATTCCTGTGATGATTATCTAATATTAAAGAACAGTCCCTCTGTGACCTAATGCCCTGCGGTTACATGTGACCATACCTCCATGATGAGGAACCGGACATTTTCCTGGGGCTTGTCTGGGTTGACCTTCACAAACCGTGCCTGTTGGAAAGGCTTGAGTGCAGTTATCTTCTCTGCAGCAGCAGCAGCATTCTGTAATGTAAAAGAAGTAAGTGGTATGCAGAAAGTGGCACACTGAAAGAAAAGTGAAACACAAATGTCATGAAAGGAAAATAAGATTCTAACCTTAAAGTTTGGGATGCGATGATGTACTGGCCGTGGGAAGTTAGCAAGGTCATTTTTCTCAATGTGGTCCCAGATCTGCTGTCGGATGCTCCACTTTGTCACTTCTGGGGAAGACAAAAACAGCAGTTTACTCAGGATTGTCATCAATGATGGACTTTGCTCAGATCTCAATCTAATAAAAACAACAGGACTTTAAATTGATATCAAACTCAAAGCAACGTTATGGAGGCAAGAAAAAAGTTTATCCTCCGTTCCTCTCTTCCTGTAACAGCTTAGAATAAGACAGCCATCGGTACTTGCTGCAAAAGTTGACAAACTCCTTTGTCTCTGGTATGTGTATGCTAATGATTTTCAAAATATGAGACAGAAATTTAAAGCATTAGAATGTCACCTGTTGCTGGAGGACCATTCTCATCCTCCCCCGGTCCTGTGTCACTCTCAACCAGTTCTCCTGCGTCAGACATGACTTCTCACTTTGTTGCTAACTTGTTCGTTCTTATAAATTCGCAGCAATATAAACAGTCTCCAGGTTTGAATGAAGCTGGCATGGACTGAAGCAGTACAGGAATGAACCAGTTATAAAATATTCTGACCTTCGAACCGGATCCTTTGGACTATTACACTTGTGTCCTGAGGGGTAATTATTAAATCATTGCATTCGAAACATGAAATTTGTTGATTGTAAGTCATTCATTGACGATTATCATACTTTACTGATGTAAAGTATAACTAGACACGAACAAAATGTTTTAGACTGCTTTTCAACTTGATGATCTATCGCTCGTCTACTCCCTACTCTTTGAAAGTGGTTTGTTCCACTAAAGAAAATGGCGGCGCCCGTGTTGGGAAAGATTTTTTCCCTGTCCCGTTCTGTCGTCTCTCTCTCTTGTAGTAGCGTCTTTCGACGAACAGTGTTTCCTGTGGTGTGTGCTGTGCAATCACGGGGATTCAGGGAAAGTATGTGCTTAATTCTTTGCATAGGTTACAACTTGTTAGGGCAAAAAGAAACGGTACCTCTGCAGCATGCAGCATAAACAGATTCAGGAATGTTTTAGTGCATGCTGTCACAACTTAGTCTGACTGGTAGCAGGTACTAGTATATTCTACGCCGGATTTTCGATGAAAAATTGTTGGAATATCGGGTCTTGACACAAACATGAGTACCCAACATTTGATAAACCCAAAAGATAACAATCGACCCATATAGGTTATGTGATGGTTGTCGAATGACCTACCAAGCATAATTTTGTGAGTACAGATTAGATGTCTGTTACTGTGTTACTAGTAGCTGCATGCGGATGTGATGCATTTTGACTTGAGCACAGTATTAACATAAAGGAGTAAAGATGTCAGATTTGTCGAACTTAATGATGTATTGAAATGAAGTGTCCTAAACCCTGTAACATTATTTGTTTACTCTTTATTCCAGTTAAAGAGACAAAAGAAGGAAATGTAACAGTGGTGAGTAATGTAAATTCAATTACCTTCATGTTGGTTTTATTTCGTGATAGGAGGAAAGAGAAGGTTTTCGTGTTGTTTTATATTGGTGGTTGAAACAATTCTGTAGTACAATAGTCTTACAAGTGAGACTTATTCTGTAGTGTCAAGAAATCACAGTAATCACGAAAATTAAACCACTGCATAACTTTCATGATTTACAGTTGTGTCTTGTTAATTTCAGCTTACATGTTGTATTATCTACTGTAACTCACATGTTACATTTCTACTAGTATGTTTGTCATCAGTACATGAATATATTAGAGGTTTTGCAATCATACAACACATGAAATTGATTGTGGCAACACTGCATATGTAAGTATTGTAACATTGTGTATGTTATAATCAAATGGGCGACACTATAGCCTGTAGGCGCAAGTATGGTATTAAAGAACAGCAAAAGCTCTGGATGGATTTTGATTTTGTAGCAGACATGAAATTTTTGTTTCAGTTGCAGTGTAATAATCTGTTAGATATTGCATTGTCATTCGTTTTACCAAGGAGGTTATGTAGACTTACCAGTGGTGAGGACACCTACATGCAGTTCCATTACTTTCAGATAGAGGGAGTACTGACAAAGCCAGATGGTAAGATTGAAGAGCTAGACAACCGCCATGGGGCATGCCCAATCTGTTCTCATAACCTCACATTTACCTGGAAGGTCAGAAGATTAATTTTCTGCTACTAGTTAACATCTTTTCATGTGTCATTGTTATTACAGTGATGGTTTCCCCATATTTCTGTGTTTTTTGAATATATATTTGATGTAACCCTCTTCATTTCGCTTTTTAGAAAGTATTCAGTCTCAACATTCTCTTTTCTATGGGCCTGTCTATGTGCCCAATGTTGTACTACTTACACTACAGCAGAAGTTGGGAGGGAGAAAGTGATGTAGAATACTTGCTTTCTCTTCTTTTCAAAGGATAGTCATGCACAACTTCTGACTTCTGAATCTGACTTCCTTTAAGTAACGGAAATGAACAAAACGAACGGGCACGGACCATGAACCAGCTTTCGCCCTACTATATGATGTATGTTGTAGCAATTGTATATTGTTGTACCATAAATATGTAATGATATATGTTGATAGAGTTATTAGGACTCAAATGACTGTATCTCTGCTATATTGTATCTGACCCTTACCTCTTCCCTCATGACCTCAATGAAAAGCGGCCTGTGTGCCGATTTGAGCTTATAATGAATAAAAAAAAGCTTCAAACAACTTAATGCCTCTAACAAATATCTTACATTGTACCATATATTGTTGCAGGACGTCCATATCCTGTCACAGTTCATGCGGCCTGATGGAAAGGTGATGCCTCAGCAGGTGACGGGTGTTTGTAACACACAACACAGGAAGCTGTTCATGGCTATAGAGGAGGCCAAACGGGCAGGTATGTTTGATGACTTTCCTTTTGCATAAAACTGTTTTCCAGGTATGCAAGTACATGTAGTTACAAATAACCCTCCATTGTGGGGGAACATAAGACACAGGGTATTTCACTTAGACTTTTTCATCTTAATCAACACATAGCACTAGGAAGCTAAGTGTCTTGTAGCCTCTACCAGGCGACAAACTGTACTCCTATAGAAGACTCTCCTCTTGCATGTTATCTGTCTATTTGGCCACTTTCTACTCTTTCCAGCCGCCTCTGGAGCCTGGAAGAGGCTATATGTTTTGTATGTCATTGTGTTTTTAACATTGCTTGCTTAACTGCTTGAAATGTAACATTTCAACCTAAGTAAAGATATTGTCCTGAAACTGGTAATTGAATAGACATCAGCCAAGCTGTTTTGATGTTTTAGGTGCTATTCCAATTTCATCAATCTGCTGTTGTTGATTATTCAGAAGACCACATATACCTCTTGTGTCTGTACAGGACTGTTTCCAGACCAAAACCCCACACTGGATGATGCCAAGGCTGTAAGAGCGTCAGAGGTTCCACTGAACAGGTTCAATGACTACTGTCCCCCAGACTGGGTAGTGATGAAGAGGATGACCGACGTCCCACATCCCCGGATCCCCTACAGGAAGCTGCGCAGATACACCAAAATTAACCCCAAAATTGTCAGGATTGCGGCGAGGAAGAGGGGAAAATAAGACAAATACTCTGTGATGTAAAAGTCTAAGGGAGATCTTCCACTGCAGTTGAAAGGACATTGAGAAATGGTTACATCAGATCAGATGTATCTTAACTTTATGTCAAAACTTTGTTGTAAATTGTGACTTGTGTAGTTAAGTGCAAACTTAGTTCTGCAGCACTTGACATTTCAACAGGCATTGTGTAGTTCAAGACTTACATTGTTAGTCTTATGGGCTGGAGGAAGTAGTATAGAAATGTATGATGATGGTAAAATGTAGTTAAGCACTATCGGAAGCAAGTGGAGTAATGTTTAGCATACTGCCTGGTACGGGTATGTTATAATGAACTGTGCTGATCCCAACCTCTGCAGAAATCACATTGTTGAAAGTGGGTTAAGAAAATCTGTTCTTTCCTTGATGCTCATGGAATCTAAGATGTTTGTAATAAACAATAACCACCTCAGATTCAGAAAAGTAATGTGTTTGTCTTGTTTATTGCATTCATGTCATCCAATTACTTTCTAAAGAGGAGTCAAAACTGCCCATTAGTTGTACGTTTTCACAAATATGATTAAATTTTATATATAACATTTAGAACATATCATTTAGCCAGATCAAATATCACATGCAGTTTAAAATGTTGTAACTGCATTTATGTGTGTCCGTGTGCCATTTTGTTACAAAATACACATTGTATTTGTAAAAGTTACATCTGGATAGATACATGTGTTAATGGCACATACTAATAATTCAACAAAATCTATAGTTCATAGCATATTCTACAGGATTCCCTTAAATTTATCTTAGGTATCTTGAAATGACTAAAAGATGACTTATGTGAGAAATTCATGTACATGTCTATGAGCACAAATAATGACCCTGTCAACTAACATCTGTCCATACCCATACAGCAGTGCCATGATGATTGCAAATTACTTCAAAAGCACAAGACTGTTTATTCGTATCTTTATAAATTAAACCCTCTCTCTATATATATATAATCTCCAAATAAGATGCTTCACATTATGCATTCCCTTCCTTGGGTGTAGTGACTTCATAATAACAAATCAACTTTGTGACCAGTTACCAACAAAGCATTAAACATTACAGATGCTTGCTTTATAGGCTATCAAGGCAGTTCATGAGTTTAACAGTGGTCAGTTGTACACAACTTGTCTTTTGTAGGACATGAGCATATCTGAAAATAGGCAGCATGACCTGTTCCTCTGTTCATAAAAGAATGTCACAATAACATAGAAATAGCTTCTCCAGGAAGTGATTTTCATCTTTGGTACATCTTTACATTTTCTTCAAATGATTCCTCGTGGTCTGTAATCACTGTATACTATTTACAAAGAATAGACTGAATTTGACCACTAAAATAGCTAAACCTACCCATGGAAAGGCACATTGAATGTTGTGTTGAGTGGCCCAAGCCACAAAACAACCTTTGTCAATATATCAGCCCTTTCTCACCAGCCAAGATACTGATGTCATTAGCATAATATGTATACCCTGCTGAGGTAGCCTTTTGGCACCAAATGTGTATTGATGATGATGAATTTAGGCAGCAAGGAGAAGATTGAGTACAAGACATGCAGCCATTTGACACTAAATACTTACTTAGAACACCATTAAAATACTGTACATACAAAAGTGACCAGGACAGTCAAAAACATGTCAACATTACATCTCTAATCATTCTGGTGACAGTAATAATGTCATGACACAGCCTTTCTTCTTCATCAAACAGCTTAGAAACAACAAGGACATTTGTACGATTACGTTGAAATTGCATATTCCAGCACTGCAGTAAATATGAATCCTATACATCGTTTTGTTCCCATCTCCGAACCATGTAGTTTGTGCCATCCTGTTTGAAGCCAACCTGCTGGTAGAAGGGAAGTTTCTGGTCGGTGCACTCCAGAGAGATCTTGTAGCAACCAAGATGTTTACTCAGCATGATCAACACCACTGTCAGGCTGTGAAGAGTCATAAATAAAAGGTTCTATTGAAAACCTGTTTGACAACTCTACAATTAAAACAAAACATTTAGTTGTACTGGTATTTTAAAGGGGCATATTGTAGAATCTGGTGGGCAAAAACTACAAATAGTAAGAATTTGAAAGATCTACACTAAGATTCACATTTGTAACTTATTTGTTACTTATTTCCAACATATTCCCGTCATTTTGTCACATTTCCACCATTAATAAACGACGAAAAACGCAAAACGTGTAAAATCTGGTTCATTTAAATATAAACTTGCGTCCCGCAAGTTAATATGCAAATAAGCCAGCGTAGAACGCTAAGAAATAATCGAATAGACCGTTACGGTCGGAGATCGAGCGTCATAGGAAAATCACCACAAGTGATCAAACTTCAGAACGTCGCACGTTCGATCGCGTGTTCGGCGATGGTTCGACAAAATGGCGGACAAGTCAAGTGGTGGTGGGGTTTGCGTATACAATTTTTTTAAAGACATTCGCACGACACTACAAAGTCGTATCCATACGTGATGAATATTGCTGTGCAGTGTAATAAGGTAGATTCAACTAATGATATAGAAAAATAATCAAAAACAAAGAATTTTGTGTTATGCTCATGTCACAATATGCCCCTTTAAATCACTAGTACAATGATTGATATTGCACTCATAGATACACAATTTTCCCAAAGATTCTTGTAGGTTATTGGCCAAAACTTGAAGTAAATGATCTTGGGGCAGTTTGTGTGTTTTTAAGCCAAATAGGTAGCTTTGCCTCAGTCAAGAGCTAGAAGTGATGACAAAACTTACATTTTCCCGAGTTGTTTTCCTCTGTATGTATCATCCACCACAACATCTTCTACCCTGGCTCTCTGGAACACAGAAAGAGGGGGTCAACTAAGCCATCATTCTGTTATTAAAGTAATGTCATATAATAAAAATGTGCACTAAACAGTAAGTATATAGTTTTAAGTTCATATGTACTGCAAGAGGGTCATTTTCAGCATCTGGCCAGTCAAGCAGGACCGTGCGCAAACCAGTTGTATCTAGATTCTAGAATCACACTCCAAATAGATGTATTCCTATGTACTCAAGAAAGACTAAACTGTTGGCCAACCTCCAGCACAATAGTCTAAATAATATACTATGTGCCTCTGTTTTTGTCCTTGGAAGTGATGTGAGGTAGAGGTGAAGGATTTTCAAAGGGCCATGGCAATAGACCCCTTTCCAAATACCGCGGCCATTTTGAATCCAGGGCGCGCGCACGTGATTCGAGCGCGGGAAAAGTCAACACCCGGTAAGACCAAGCCAGCGGTAAGGCGTTCCCAATAGAAACCAGCGTTGAGTCATCTTCGGCGGCGAGATATTCTCCTCCTCGGTGAAATCCATCGATATATTTGCATGGCACAAGTAGATGATATTGTTGTGGACACTTGGACTAGATATCAGCCAGTAAAATTGTGAATTTCTGCTACTTTTCCACAGTTTCTGCCGGGATGTTGAACGCGCGCTACAGTGATAAAATGCTGATATGTTTACACCGCGTGCTTGTAATTTCCCTAATAATGTTAGCTAAAGTCGAGAAAAATCCCACAAAACATACACTTTTCGGATCATTTTAGCTTCGTTTAGGTATGAATATAACTCTTGAGCCTTTTGGCTGTTGTGACAATGCCAACATCATCTTGAAATTACGTTAGTTTGAGGGAGGGTCGTGTTTTCTGTGCAGCGTTACATCGACTTCGCTCAGCAATATTTGACATTTCCGCTGAATGCAATCCCACACACAAAAAAACGTGAAAATATAGGCCTAGGCTTGAGTTCAATGTCCTTAAATATGGCAGCATTCCGGCGGCTTTTTGACGATCTTTTCGGATGCCAAGTATTTAGGCTTGAGGACTCTAAGTACGTGAGTGAAGTTGTGTTTTCCATTCTATCTGACGTTTCTTTAAATCATTTTGCGCGGCAATATTTCAGATATCTGTTGGCCGGATGGAACCCAAAAAACGTTAAATGATATTGACTTGAGGACTGAAGGACCTCAGGCCGATATTTTTCCTTTTGTTGTGGGGTTTCATCCTGTGGAAATCTAAAATATTTCCGCAAAAAGTAATGTAATGAAACGCTACAAAGAAAACACGCCCCCTGCTTCACTCACGAACTTCATCAAGCTAATCTTGGCACTGAAATATCGTCAAAGTCAAAGGAGCCACCGAAGTTCCGTCAAATTTTTATACTCGCAAAGCCCTCAAGCCTATATTTTCACGCTTCTGTAATATCATCCGACGGAAATTAAGATATTACGGCGCAAAGTGAAAACACTCCATCTTCACTCACGTACTTTAGGTTTTGATATTTCAGAAAACTCGTCAAAAGAAGCCGCCGAAATTCTGCTAAATTCCCCCAAAAAATTACCTTTAGCTCAAGCCTACATTTTCAGGTCTTTTTTTGTGGGATTGCATTCAGCGGAAATGTCAAATATCGCTTGCGGAGCGATGTAACAAGAGAGAAAGGAAAAGCTAGACAGAAAAGAAAGAAAGGCTAGACAGAAACACGACCCCCTCTCAACGCGCGTTTTCCCAGGGGAAGTCACAACCGGTAAAATTCTGTATATTTCTATCTAAGTAGCTATAAGGATCCCAGCCCGAAAAGTGTATGCTTTACGGGGTTTTTCTCGACTTGTGAGTGAAGCAGGGGGCGTGTTTTCTTTGGAGCGTTTTATTACATCACTTTTTGCGGAAATATCTTAGATTTCCACAGGATGAAACCCCACAACAAAAGGAAAAATATCAGCCGGAGGTCCTTCAGTCCTCAAGTCAATATTATTTAACGTTTTTTGGGTTCCATCCGGCCAACAGATATCTGAAATATTGCCGCGCAAAATGATTTAAAGAAACGTCAGATAGAATGGAAAACACAACTTCACTCGCGTACTTGGAGTCCTCAAGCCTAAATTCTTGGCATCCGAAAAGATCGTCAAAAAGCCGCCGGAATGCTGCCAAATTTGTACCCAAAAGGACATTGAACTCAAGTCTATATTTTCACGTCTTGTTTTTTTTGTGGGATTGCATTCAGCGGAAATGTCAAATATTGCTGAGCGAAGTCGATGTAACGCTGCACAGAAAACAAAACCCTCCCTCAAACTAACGTAATTTCAAGATGATGTTGGCATTGTCACGACAGCCAAAAGGCTCAAGAGTTATATTCATACCTAAACGAAGCTAAAATGATCCGAAAAGTGTATGTTTTGTGGGATTTTTCTCGACTTTAGCTAACATTATTAGGGAAATTACAAGCACGCGGTGTAAACATATCAGCATTTTATCACTGTAGCGCGCGTTCAACATCCCGGCAGAAACTGTGGAAAAGTAGCAGAAATTCACAATTTTACTGGCCGATATCTAGTCCAAGTGTCCACAACAATATCATCTACTTGTGCCATGCAAATATATCGATGGATTTCACCGAGAAGGAGAACATCTCGCCGCCGAAGATGACTCAACGCTGGTTTCTACTGGGAGCGCCTTACCGCTGGCTTGGTCTTACCGGGTGTTGACTTTTCCCGCGCTCGAATCACGTGCGCGCGCCCTGGATTCAAAATGGCCGCGGTATTTGGAAAGGGGTCTATTCGTAAACTCAAGGTTAATTTAAACCTCCTTGGTAAACTGGGGGGATTTAAGATTAAGATTAAGACTGGGTGATCTTCCCTCAGGTTAGAAATGTCTATCCTATATTCCACAAATGATCCAATCAGCCAATAACATCTCTTCTTGAGCAATAATCAGGATTTGCTGCTGATCAATATGGAACATGTTTCTGTTGTTCTGTTCCTTTGGCTCGTAGCCAAGACTTACCATCCCACAGCTGTGGATGAATTTTTGTTCAATGACCAGAGTTGCTGCACCGATGACCTCCCTCTTGTTTAAGTCTTCAATCACACAAACATAGTAACTCTTGTCATCCTTCATGGCATTAAATCGTGCTGAAAAGACAAGAAAGAAGTGACTGCAGGTATGGTACCATCTTAGAGAGGACATTTAGATCTTCAGTTTGTCTCAGAGGTGGTCTTGTGACTTTCCTGCATGATGCAATGTTTACGATATTGTAAAAGGTCAACAAAATTTGTGATCTTTTCTTTTTCCTTTTCTAGTTCACAACCGAACTATGACAAAAATATGACACATGACAGATGCAGTGAACTGTAGTGTTCCTCACCCATGAACTGTTCCCTGGTGACGGTCCCTACTTTTGTCAGTTGTGCCAGGACTCCTAAGAACCCTGGGGAAGATCAAAGCACAGAAAATTAGTGACCTATGAAACGTTATGTGGGCCTGGTGGGCTAGTAAGCCTGATGTACACTGTAGTCAGCTTGCATTAATGACATTCAAGAAGTTTGTTTTTGGACAAGCTGCCAACCCTTTATCTTGAAAAACAGAACAAATGCATTACTTTAACTTGAGTGTTTAGTTTTTGTGTAAAATTTGACAATTTGCTCAGTAAAATACATGTCAATCAAAAATTGCACAGGTGACTAACAAGAGCTACTGACACAATTTGGTGTATTATGACTTTGCTTGCCTTTGTCATAGTCAGTTGCACACAGTGGCCTGACTTTGAGTCCGTGCGGCGGGGTGTGGGGGGAGACCCCTGGGCGGAAGGATGACTTCCAGCTGCTGTAGTCCAGGTCAGCCAGGATGGAGGGGTCAAACAAGAAGTTTTGGTCCATATTTCCCTGTTGGATACATGGGGACATCAAGATTGTATTGCTATAATTTGTTGATCAGTATACTTTGCATCAGCAATTTTCTGTCTGGCTGAAATCAAAGCTTATGGTAACTTGTGCTGAAAATGCTGACAGCTTTAGAGAATTAGACCACTTTCTCAGGTATATCACAGTATCAGTTTGCAGGTCAATGTGCAAAAAATGTTGACTCTTCTGCCCCGAGTTTAACCTTAAACTAGAGCAATGTTTGAAGTCAGTCTGATCAAACACTTTTCCTTCCTTACTTGTTTTTATCTCTCAAGATAAAGGTTGCACCAGGGATGACTGGACAAATACACTGGAGAGCTATTGATTAACAGGGTCACCAGGAGGTTAACATGCCTCAAATACTAGGACAGGGCAGGGGAGAAAAGTAGCTCTACCAGTTCCAGTCTGGTACACAATTTTGAAAAAGTAGATGTACCAGCGTACCAGGCATATTCATTGTTATTCTTCTTATGATAAACCTTAGAAAAAATTCATTTATCAATGTTCCAAAGTACCTCAAATACCACATACATCATATTACATAACTCCTAGAATTTCCAAAGACTTCTCACCAGTTTGGAAAGTATGATTCTTGACCCAATAATCTTGCAGTTGTAATGAAGTCTATGTAAACACAAATAAAACCTTTTCATGATCTTGACAGAGTTTTACAGCCTTTCACACACCCAGCACACACCCTCTAATCCTGTGTCACTGATTGGGTACATGGAGGGGTGTCACATCACAACTACCAATGGTGTACATGCAATCACGTTATTCATTACAAATTCATGAGTTCATCTGTAGAGTCTGTAATAGATTAGTGGTAGACATAACTTATGTCTACCACTAATCACATAACTATTATCTACAGAATTCTGAATATCTTACACTCCATACTTTGAGGATTACATTTATGTCAAGTGTTGAAATCAAAATTGATGTTGATCACATCAACTTGCTAGGTGAAGTCTAACAAATAACTAAATTTATGACGTTGGCATTGTTACTCTGGAACATGTTAGCAAGTATCAACAAAATCATGTTTTAGAAGACAAACAATGATTTTCAACCATGTCATAAAAGGCAACAAAATATGGTTCAATTTCCAATGAAATCTAGGATGTAGTAAAAATCATTCTAGCAACAGATACAACATGACATACAGATATTTCTGTAAATTATGGCTATATGATATCGCTACAGTAAATGAACAAAGCAATTTCTCTGATCATTAATGTACTAGTCAAGACATTTACAATTCTCACTTACCATGACGAGGTTCTAGTTATGCTTTTAGCCTGTCGTTTTAATAATACAGACTTGTAACGATAGATGGTAACTCAACTGCTGCTAGTTGTTACCGTACTACTGACCGTGAACACGTACTCCTAAACAATGTCTTTTCCTCACCCGTACGCGTAGTGTCCGGTGACGTCCACCGCCACGTCAGTTGTCAACGGTTCCCTAATTATGGACGTCAGCAGGACATCCGGTCAGCAGCGGGGCAGGTAAAACGTCACAGGTGCTCTCTCTCTCTGCTGGAGAGGAACCAGCAACGTGGCAGTGATAGAGTCAAGACCACGGGGTCGATCGATCAGTAAGAAAACAGGAGACGACCTGAAATTTTCCTCTACTTCTCAACGGTTCGAAAATTAAGTTCGCGGCCCGTTAACGTCACAAAATTAAATCAAGGACACCGGCGTGCCTGATACGAGACAGTTTTCGATCTGCTTACGTCATCCAATATCTGTCGACCGCCTACGGCCTTTCCAATAGTTAAACTTTAACGTCCCAAGGACAGATTATACAAAGCCCTGTTGCGTTGCGTGGCGAGAAAAATGATCGATCATATGAGAAAGAACAACTTCCGGGTTCACGCCCCACAGCTGGTGATCACGTGATAAGTAGTGGCTATGGACTGCACCATTATAGAGCAGGGATAGTATATTGAAACTATGTCAAAGCAATCTGTCCTAGAAACGTAAACTAACACTTAAGATTGTTAAGAGGAAAAACGTAATTTCTTATCTGTCTACAGGTTATTTCTAATCTAAAATAATAAAGCAATATTCTTTACTAATAGTAATAAGTTATTCTTTCAACACCTCAAAATGCATGGACTCGTCTAAAATGGCTGACAACATGTGGGAATTTTAAGGGTGAAATTCACAAGCTAAGTAAGACCAATTGGTAAGACGTTTGCCGTTTACCAACGTGATGTCATTTGATACCATAAGAGCAGGACATGTACAGGATTCCACGCAACGGACGGTATGCAGTTTTGTACTTCTGAAAGCGTATAAAGACCGAATTACTTCCAGATGTCAAAGGGACTAGACCACATGGTTCCACGGATAGGTAGCATCCTTTACAGTGCCCCATGGTTTGGGGGTGGGGCACTGCACTTCAACTTCTTCAGAAACCTAAAGACTCTGGGTTCGCATGAAGCTGCGAGATTTCACAGCTTCTTAAGGATCCCCAAAGCAAGAGAGACGAGATGTTTACAGTGCAGCTTCTCGGTAGCAGTCACTTGTCCAAGGCCATTCAGCAGACTTTCCATTTCATCCACAAATGTCACAACAAAGCAGCACTTGAGATGTCTCAGCAGGAGGCTCTCCCCAGGTGCCAGATTAAAAGGTATATATGGTGCCAGTAGTTATGGCCAACACTGTGAGTGGTACAGCTCTAAGGGACCACGCCCTAAGATAAAAGATGATGAAGGATTGGCAGAGGAAGGACAAGAGGAGGTCACTGAGAGGTCACATGGCCAAGATCGTGATGGTGTCAAGGACGACGAGGCTGCTGGAGGGGTTTCAGAGTTGGTAAGGAGGATAACTTTTTCTTAGCTATGAAATGCTGACAATTTTACTACAGTATATATGCAATAGGAATAGCCGCTGAATAGCATGATGCTCCTATATATAATTATATTTCATAACTTATCTTAACCAAGGATGTCTCCTTGTTTCAACAAAGTGTTTCCCCTTTCTCATTGTCCATGTCTCTTCAGCATGAGAACATCTTCACCGTGCCAAACCTGTTATGTGCTGTGCGCATCGGCCTCACACCTGTCATCAGTTTCCTGGTCATCAACAATGACTTCACCTGGGCCATGGCTCTGTTTGGCTTGGCAGGGATCACAGACCTGGTGAGATCTGAAACAGTTTACGCTGATGAATTATTATAACTTGTACAAATTAGATAAGTAAGCTAAACTATGGCGGGGAAAGGGTTAATCCATTGATTTTCTAATTTAGTCAATTCCCCAGTTATTAATCTTCTCACAACTGCCATTCTCGCATGACAGTCTGGTGTGCACAAATGGCTACAGCTTGCTTCTTTTTTTAATGATAGGACTGGTTAAAGAGAACACATTTTTAATTGATGTAGACAGATATTGTCCTTATTGAGCCTTCTTTATTCCCAGCTTGATGGTTATATCGCCCGTAACTTCAAGAACCAGAGTTCAGCATTTGGCAGTTACATCGATCCCCTGGCAGACAAGTTCCTGGTCAGTGTGGTGTTTCTGAGCCTGACGTATGTGGGACTGATACCTGGTGAGTTCTCACGCAAGGAATTTGTCATGCCAATTGTTTGTTCAATACTATACTAACGGACATTCAAAGAGTGGGAAGTGATGCTAGGGATTGTCATCAGCCTTCATGGTATTGTTATAACTCGTAAGGAACTCAGGATGAAAAAAATTGTTTGAAACCGAGGTGCTTATAAGATGAAACCATGGTCTACTCGAGTTTGAATGGTATAACATGAATTGTTTATATAACAAAACTGATGCAGAATTCCAAACTGTCCTACATCTCTTGTGTCTACTCATGTAATACTCTACTTTTGTGTCTACAGATTGTTGATGGTGTCACTTGTGTTATTGTCTTCCAGTTCCCCTGACATTGCTGATCATTGGTCGTGACATTGGCCTGATACTTGCAGGATTCTACGTCAGATACAAGACACTGCCGCCTCCTGTAAGCTGGTGTTTCATGCTGGTCTCAACTGTTGCAAGTTGATGCCTTGCTCTAGTATAGTTTCAGCATGTACATTTTTCAACTAGTTCTATGAACTGAAGAAGACCACAACAATGCAAGAAGTTGGAGTTTTCTATTTCTTAGTATTTGGAGTTGATTGATTCAATTACACTGGTACTAATATTCCCTTTGCTAATTTTCTGTTTTGTTGAAAAATTCCAGATAAAAGAACTCCTTGTCACATGATTTACAAAACAAATGTTGTTTTCTTGTGTTGCCAGGTAACCTTTTCCCGTTACTTTGACGCCACCCACGCCACAGCCCAGCTGAAGCCAACCTTCATCAGTAAAGTAAACACAGGAGTACAGCTGGGTATGGTGACCTTCTCCCTGGCTGCTCCTGTACTGGGATATGTGGAACACCCCCTGCTGCAGGCTCTATGGTTAGAACTCTTCTATCTGGTGACTGTTTGTTATAATTGATTGCTGTTGTAGGGTTTTGTTTTGGATATACATTGATTTATGTGCAGTGCTGTGACTAAATGTGTCCTCAAGTGTCCTTTCAGGAGTGAGAATGGGTGACAAAGCTGCCAGAACCTTTAGACTGTACTCTCCATCTTACATGTTGGCTGTGTCAGTGTAGTTGTGTCAGTGTGCCTACTCAGTTCCCTCCTTCATGTAATACTGCACACCATCTTCTCCAACGCTGCTATGAGATGTATATTATGACTTCCAATGTTTTACATGTTCGTGTTCTGCTTCCTTGTTGTTTCTGCAGGTACTTGACAGCGGGAACCACCGTCATGTCAGGTTTGAGCTACTTAGTGTACAAGGACACATTCAAGGTCATCAGGAAAATGCACAGGAAGTGATTTTGTGCTGTTAAAATCAAAGATAGATATTTAAGATTTTTAATTGTCCTATGAGCTTATTCTGGCTTCTGTAGTGCTAGAGTACAATGCTTTCCCTGGCTGGGATACACAGTCCAACACAGTAAGTAACTGCAACTGCAGGTACAAAGTTTACAACTGGGTGAACTGGCATGGGTGGAGGGTAAAGTGTATGTAAAACTACAGATGTAGTTATTTACAAAATCAATTTTTGTATGAATCATCCAATCTCTCTAGAGCATTGTCAGGACTATAGTACTTTTACATAAGAATTGCAAAACAAGTGTTTTCTGGATACAGACGAGAACTAAGGATTGTATACGTAGTGGCTGACGAGATTAAGGAAAGTATCTAATCATGATGCCCCTTGGTTTTCAGTTAGTTCTTTTTTATGGTTTTTCAGTTTACATGCTCAATTGATGTAAGTTAACAATTTCAGCAAAACTTTTGTTTAATGTCATTTTTTGTGAAGACACATCCACTTCACTACTTTGCTGCAGGATAGCATTGCTGCATTGAAAACATACAAATTTACAACTTATCATGTTGCAGTTTAAGCTACCTGTTACATTTACAACATGAATGTCATCCTATGTAAGGTATCCAACAATGTATATCTAGGATGTCTGGCTCTAATATTTGTTATTGTGAGTATTGAAATACCGTTTGCTTACCTTAGTGCCAAGGTGAATAAAGCATGAATCATTGAAATGCAATCTTGGCTTGCAGCACAGTAAAGACATTAGTACATATACATGGTCAACGGACATTTTCTTGTTCAAAGTGAAATGAATGTAGAAAATGTCACCTTAACTTATACTTCTGACTGCCTGCTCTGTTAGAAGTAAAACTTGTAAGAGGAACAACATCCAAGCATCTGTGGTAGGTCTGCAGTGTCACTGTGTGTGACTATATGTGTGCTTCTGCACGATGCTGAAATCTTACTTTTACTAACAAACTAGTCAACCAAAACTGAAACTGGACAAGGAACTGAAGCAACAATTATCTTTTTATTCAACAATTTTTACATATCATCATAGGGCAGTAGACAGTTCAAAATATTAGTGGACAATATTACAAGTCGGCATCTTTTAAGGTACAAAGTTTGGATTCAGAATCTAGTGTACAACATTTTACAATCCTTCTCTCTCTGGAATCATTGATTAAAAACCTTCAAAAACAATCCCTATTCAAATCCAATATCACATTGCAGTTCTAACACCTCCAAACTATGTCCAGTCACACTTTTCTGTGTATTTGTAGTGAGAAAATAGATTTTTATTTCAGGTCTAGCCATACACTTTGCAATTTCAGTGGGTGAGGGGACAATGTTGGGGGAGTTATTCAGTCATCATCTGGAGCCAAACCTATCATCTTGGCCTTTGAGGGGGGGGGGGGGAACAAAATGCCTGCCTAAATGTTTTCAAAGAAGTTACTTTTCCTATTCACATTTGTATCCTGGTTCTATGTCTACTTATGTAGACTAGTTTTTTGCAACTATTTCACCTTTCCTGTAAGGCCATATTCAATAAACTAAAGAAATAAAGTGATGTAGCCTCAACAATCTTTTCTGAGTTGATGGCTTGTTATATTGGTCCACAAAAGGTGCCATTAATGTTGTTGAAGCATATATATTTACAGGCAATACTTTGAGAACATTTGACACATACATATATTACAACTGCAAGACAATCATATATGATTTGCTATACAATGTTTGTTAGTTACATATCACTCTACAATTATTTATCTGACATCTCTTATCAACTTGAAGATAATACTCATTACTGATAATGAAAAAAAAGTAAAAAATATGCATGAAGCAATCTATCAGTACTTGGAATTGCAGAAGTCCTGCCTGTGCAATACTTTCTGTTTATCATTGATCCTTGCTTTAAAATTCTAGAGATAACACATGTACATAAATTAAGCTGATCAAAAGATAGTCCGTACATGACCTGTCACAACTATTTACCTGAAAAGCTGTTATATCATGCTAAAACCAGTTACATGTATAGCTACTGACTTTAATTCAGACTGCTGGTATGAATATTAGCATGTGCATGGACATACTTGAAGAAATTATGGAAAAATTCAACTCTCTTCGCTACCTTTTCACATCCTTCAGTGTCTATTATTTTACTTCCAAAAGTTGGGAAACAAATTAGTAACATAGCTAGTCATCTCTTGTGGGATAGCCAACATTCCAAAAACCGTTTTCCACATTTTCCATTTTATTTTCAACATTGCATCCCTGATTTTATAACCAATAACTCTGCTACTCATAGATTTTGATAATTACTTTCTTTGTGAAAATAGCTTTAATACATTATACACGTCTGAAATAACATCTTTCACCATGGATCCAAAATCCTTACAGCTTCTAGAGCATTTACACTTGAGCACTCAAACATACAAATTACAGAATGATGTAGAATATATTTGGGTTGATTCTGTGTTTTATTCCTTTTGGGATATTATCTTGCAAATCTATTTTCTCTAAAGTTTTGGGGAAATACTGGTAGCTTTTTTCCCCTAAAGTTTAAACTCTACCTCTACTCAATCTTTGACCATGAGTAGATAAATGGGCTTCTGCCAACTATGAAATAGGTTTTGAATTGGGTGAGGTCATATCTGAATCTTCAATTCCCTGTGTATCAAAATACAGGTACCGTGTTTTCAAGCAATTCTCATCAACAACAAAGACAAAATAAAATTGCTGATCAAAATAGTTCATGTCTTCTCCATCAATCCATATCTATCAACATTGTATGTACAATTCACCCCATGGGAGGTAAGACATTTCTAGTCATTGGATGCCTTTGGTTAGTATTACTGTATTTGGCCACATCAACTTTGCACTTGGACAATAAAAGGAAACAATATAAACAAGTTCATTAATAAACTAAATGGTCTATTTCCATTTTGCCTTAAAGTTTCTGATCCACTTTCAATATAAAAACTTAATTGAAAATAGCTTGTATCAAGATAGTGAGTGGATCGTTTCCTTTATCATACACAATAATCACCTACAATAATCCTACAAGTACTTGGTGCATAAAGAGGTGTACTAGTATCATTCTTGGTTGAGGCTGGTTGTGGTCACAGAGTTGCAATAGACTTGAAAGCATGGTTTACAGACTTTTTACAGAATGTGTATTTATACAAGAGCAAATCAAGTTGTACCAAATTTTCCTCTGTTGGCATCACTAGAGAAATTAGAATACATGTACTACTAATCAACATTATTTACTTTACAAAAATTCATATAAAGAGTGACATTACAATATGAATACAAATACATTATAGTCATCTTTGAACATGTTGACTCTAGTACATGGTACCAGGAATTTAATGCATTATTTACAGGAACACTACCAAAATTTAGTTTGAAAGTATTTGTGATCAAAAATGTCAATCTAAAAACTAACAATACAGAAGCTGTAGAGCTTAAAGTACCTGCAAGGTAATAGGAGAAAATGTAATGGTTTCATCTACATTGTAGCTACAACACTGATTAATATGGGAGTCATTTGATATTGAAAGTCTGTCAAACTGGATTTCAATTGTGTCATGAGCCGTTTTTAAAAATTGAATACACATTTGTCATAGTATCCAGAAGAACTTGATTTCAACACTGGGTACCACAATATGACACACCATGACTATCACCAATGCAAGCTTCATAGGTTGTAGATTAGAGAGTTCACAGTCATAGCATGCAGACAGGTTAAAAGATTAGACCCTGTAATACCCTTTGTGTTGTTTTAAGTTGTGTTTGCCCAGTTGGTATGGCAGTAATAAATTCCACAGCTGTTCATGGCTTGATGATCTGGTCATGTGACTTCACAGACCCCGCGACTCTTTTGCCTCGTACATGAACTTCACTCCCTGGAGAGAAAGGGTTGTATGAAGGAAAACAGCTCACACACGCAACAGGTACATTGAACTTTGAGTTACAAAGATCATCACCAGTCATCAGAACTTATAATAATACTAGAGACTAGTGTCAGTAATAAGCACACTGAAGTTAAGAGACAAAGATATTGTCATGAGGGAGATATCATATGCTCCTTTTTTCATCTTGTTCACATATAATTTAAACTACATCATAGATGTACACACCTTTTGCACAGCTCCCACGAAGGCCAGAGACTGTTTGCGGTTGTCGGTGGTGGCTGAGATGACCAGCTGGAGGTGTCGGATCTCTCCACTCTCACGCTCCTTGTGCTTGATGGACAGGCCATTGGCCACAATGTTCCCTTTAAATAAAGAGATGATCAACTTTACTTGACTTTATATCAAGAAACATACTGGACAGATGTAGATTTTTTTTCAAACTGTGCAACAGTTTATATAGAAATCTGAAAATAAGGGCATATCAAAACCACATTGTCATAAAGAGTAGATAAGGAATTATCCATGGTCCAATGAAAGCAGCTTTCTCAGCACCTGGTATGGTTAAGTGTGAACTTCACAGTTCTATTTAATAAATACGAGAGACAACATCATATAAAGACATGCTGGAAGTGGCCCTCTAGCCAATTGTGCACTCTACCTGCACAAGAATTATTCACATTTAGCCACCAGCACAGGACATTTCATCAGTGAGTCCATCTCATCAGTGCTCAACACACATCTGTGGTTATTGTCAAGTGCTTATTGAACAATAAGAGTGTATGGTTGGCTAGAGGACCAATTCTCATATATCCCTTAAGAAAACAAAAAAGACAATGTGACCAACGGGTATGAACAGACAACATAAAACACACATGCACATATTGTTCACAATGCCGTCCTCGGCTTGGCACTGTTTCGTAAAAGGACGTGATGTGTTTCCACTGTATAAAATCCATCATTTATAAAGAGTGACAGAAGGTCTTCATTGGACACAAGGCTTTCTAAAAAGCAAAAACCAGCAGGAAACATACACGTCCTTTTTTTGCTAATGCAAGGCAACTAAACTTCCCTAACATGGATATACTGGTAAGCAGCCCTCTATGTTCAACTAATAACTTGCTAACAGCCTGGTACACATGCACACTACGTAATACATATGCCTGTGAGTTGCCAGTTGTGTACCTTCCGTTGGACTCAGGTTGTCAGGTGAGGTTATTACCGGAAACGGAGCAATGGGGGAACACGGAGAGCTCAACGGTGAGCTCGGACCTGGAACAACACACAGTTAGCAAGGCCACCCTCTATACATGCACCAGTATAGAGACCTGGAGGGTTGAAATGTTGTAGTTCCAATGTAAATGGGAATCACAACTTTTTCCAGGACTACAAAACAATTTATCAAGAAAATATGTATTTATGGTAAAAAGCTTTTAAGAATTTGGAAAAAAAAGTTTTTTACAAAGCAAGATAAAAATTGAAATTGTATGTGTTGCTGGACAGCTTAACCCAAGGCACAGATCATACTGCAATGCAAATACAAATTCTGGATGCAATGTCCAAATGCATCTGGGACTACAGCAAAAGACTGGACAAAATGTCAATGAAAACAAGAACAAATGGTGCAAAACAAGAGTGTACAAACAGAAAACAAAATATTAAATAAGAGTACATCTGTGTCTGCATATATCTGGGGAAGTCAAAATCAAATTTCAAATACATACATAATGCATCAAAGTTCTAACTGAAGGTCAAAGTAACATAAAGGGACAAAGAAAGCTACTGAGAAGGCATGTCTGCAACAAAATGGGCAAAAGATAAAAGGGTGAATCCAGCCACAAGAATCTACAATCGCATGCACAAAACTAGGAAAATGGAACAAAAAGAATAGCTTCGTGTAAATCATCTGTAAGAAATGAGTAAGCATTTAGTGCTGTAGATACTATGGCTATCCACTAACTTGCATCAAATTTCAGATAATCATGCATCTACATTAATAAGGCAGGTAACTGAGCTAGAGCAAATGCTCACTATGTGATACAGTTTCAACATTGTTACTACCGTTAAAACTACACTTATTAAGTTTATCAACAGTACAGCATATTCACAGTAGTAAAGAGGAATCACAGATATGTTTATTTTAAATGAGGCCATAAAGCAGCAAGCACAACACACCTTATCATGTGTCTACCTCTATATTTGAATTTGTATTCATGAGCAATGAATGAAACAAGTCATTACACTGGGTCAGCCAAGGCAGCTCTTGCTAGTAACGGCTGACCCACAAAAATACAGACAAATGTACAACTTAACCTGCAACTTGTGACTTAACCTAAGACATAACCTACAATTAGTACAACTTTGTGAAGCTGTGATATTTTCCTACAAAGACCAATATCATCACATGGCCTACTTTCAACTTAATGACCTGTAATCTCAATCTGATTACAGTAAAATCCTGATTATGCTAATCCTTGGCTCATGTTCCTTTATCTTGAACAGTCCCAGGAGGGACTAATCAATCAGACTTTACATGCATGTTGAAGATGAGTATCGACATCTGGGGAAGCAGACATGCTAACTCTGCTACAGAAACACAATACATCCCTACCTTGTGAGTCCTCCCCAGCAGTCAGGATCTGGATGGCCACCACTTGCTCCAACTCTACCGGGGAGTGTTTAGCATGGCCAGCACTGTCAAACAGCAGGAATCTGAAAACATGCTGAGGTTATGATAGGCATCTTTTGGATTGGAAAAACTGGCACAATGAATAAAGGTGTCGATTCCAATAGTCACAAGCATTCTGAAAACACTTATCATCCCAACTTCAAGAACAATGTAGTAATGTTCTAACTCTGATAACAGTGGCAAACACCTAATGTTTGTTTAGTTGCTTCTACCTGTGATCTGCAGACAGTTTACAAAGGCACGGCTCCGACAGGTTCTCCATGTCATCTGGGCAGGACAGCTGGAAGGCTGCACCTGTACATGCAGAAAAACTATGGTTTTGCATTGCATTACATCAGAATACATGCATAAAATGGGTATATGAATATCATAAATAATCTGAAACATTCTCAGAGCCGGAGCAATGCTCAGTAATATGTATACACAGAAATTAAGAAGACTGCAACAAATTGTCAGAGTGAAAGAGAGACATTTACAGCCATCTCTTTATTTTTGTCACCTTTACATTTTCATGACTTCCTGAACATTTGTCTTTGAATAACTGTCCATATGTTGAAGACATGATAGAAGTCTATGTTTTTTTTGGAAAGCATGCTGTTTTGAAGTTCCCATAATGAGTCATATGGTTTACAGAGAAAAGATACAAGATTCAACATTACAAACAGCACCCATCCCATACCATGCAGCAGCACCTTCAGCTGCTTGTCATAAAACTCGTTCTCCTTCTGTGTGATGACCGCACAGTCATAGCAGAGCCGCACGGGGTCCAGGAAACACAGCCGAGGCAGAGCAACCTTGTGCTGACAACACTTGTCACAGTAACACTTTCCACAGCGCCTGCAATGGTGCTACAGAGAAACAGGATAGTTGAATCATAGATGTGTGTATGTACCATGTTTACTTCAATAATAACACAAGTACAGCTGTGCATATTACAGTTGGCTATACACAGTCAGAAAAAATGTAGCAGGCAGAAATTAGACTAATGTAATGATTGTTACTCTTAGAAGTTAGCTTCTGCAGTTATTGCAGTCCTGCATGTGGTATTTACATCACAACCATTGGCTTCAAACTCTTGTTAGCAACAGAAATACTTCACATAGCAGAGAACTGACATGTACAAGCCATACCTTTCTCTTGACAAAATCAAACTTGGCATTGCAGCTCATACACTGGGAGCACTGAAACAATAACAGGAAGAATATTTAATCAGCTCATACACATATGTGTTGAGAAGAATTATGATGCAATGTTACGTGTAGAGTATTGTAATACTAGTAGCATAATAAGCATTTGAATTGTGATTACCAATTTAGAAATGTCATGCAATTTGCGAGGTATATAACAGTCCTTTTCTTACTTCATTCAGGTTGATTTGAATAATGATTTTCTACCTGTATCACAATGTTGTGTATTATATTTTTCCATGTTGTATAAGATTAAAGCAAGGTAAGCTAACAATCTATGCACACGACAAAATGACTGTGGAACACTGATCAGGTTTGATATATTCAGTCTACTAAAGTTTTAATTGAATAAATGGTTTGCCTTGGTCAAAACAGATTACAGTCTACTTCATCAAAGATGCTCTGAAGCCCCTCATAATCCAAGTGTTTACCCTTATTGATCTTGATGGAGGAGTGGATGTTTAATCAAACTGAACTTTGACACAAATGCTCTTACTACATACAAGCAACAGTATTGGCAAGACATTCTCATTCTGGAAATGGAATTTAGAATAATCTGTTTTGAGATCATGATTGATGGATTTCTTTATCCTTTCCAAGCCTGCTTCCAAAATAGTCTCACTAAATGAGTCTCCAGATACCCTATAGCTAGCTTACAGCTGTTGGCTGCTTGCCTTTTTATGGACATAAACTTCCTGCTACTGGCACTGCTCCACCCATTTATTGATACACATTGTAGTGACAACGCCAGGGTAAAATGATGCTAGTCAGTAGTGATGTTAATTGTAATGTTATGACAATTATTCAAATGAATTCAATATGCAATATCAGGTTTAACCTCCATTCTTATCCTTAAACTTATTAAAAGCAAATTGTTTCGTGGAGGTAATGTTATATAAAGAAGAGGACCATCCTTATGTATTTTAACCTGTTCAGTTTCACAACAGCTCTGGAAATACAAAGAAATCTATATATCAACACCCTTCTTTTGAGTTGATACAATACGCGATATGTTGATTACTGAATCTTGTAATCTCGGCTGTTTCTTGCGACTTCTTTTCTGATCTGGTAATCGTGTACCAAAACGAGCTTACTGAACTAATTTATTTAATACCAACTAGTAACCATGAATCTTGGTCACTACTGACAGCAATGAGACTGATGTGTGGTATGACCTGGAATGTCTCCAACTGGTGAATTTCAAGTTTAAATCACTGAGATTCCTCCAAGAGCTGAGGAAAACAAGATCTTTGAGCAGCCCTACTTTACAGAGGATGCTCAATACATTTCCATTTATGTCATGGCTGCGCATCCAGATTCTTGCACTTTGTAGACTATTACCAGGTTCAAACCCTGCGTCTTCAGACAAAAACAGAGACTGAACCTAGCCAGACGAACAGATCTTGACCCTTCGGGAGTTCAGTGCTGTCTCGGCCCCACCTCTCTGCCCATACACGCCCCGGAGACCTGCCCTTTTCCTGCCCGTGCCACACAAACCCCGACCCACCTCGCTGTCCGGGACCCACGGCGGTTCCTCCAGCTCGAAGGGCGAGCGGAAAGCGCTGTTAGCCGCCACCATCCGCAGCCCTGACTTAGAACGCACCAGCTTCTTTCCTCCCTGGTTCGGGTTTGTCGCCATCTTGTTATCATCAACCCCCTTCCGTGGGTCAAGGGTCACACGGGGCGCGAACTTTGAAATTTGATTGTTGTATCTCTGCAGGGATGTTTCTTTTAGGGGTCTTTTAGGGCCATTGAGCAAAGAGCTCTAATATAAAGGGAAAATGTTTCATGACTCTGACCAGTATTATGCTGGCAGATTTACTCTCTACAAATGGTAAATAAGGCCACACCAATTTAATTTCTTGATTAACGGATTTTTATTTTCAAAAAAAAAAAAAATTTTAGAAAAGAAAAAAAATCAGGAAAACAGAAGGATGGGCCAGCCTTCTGTTTTCATGATTTTTTTTTTCTAAAATTTTTTTTTTTTTGAAAATAAAAATCCGTTAACCAAGAAATTAAATTGGTGTGGCCTAAACAAAATTCCACCAATTTTGTATAAACCAGAAAAAATAGCACTTTATTATACAATGTACAATGGATCCCAGTTGATGATCTGGTATTGGTAAACAACATGTGATATGACGCATGCAAGTTATCAGGAAATATAGCACTGTAACATATTCTACTAGGATATCAGTTCCAGACACAATACCTCTTCTGATCATGTCATAGGCCCGATTTACACACAAGTTTTCGGAGTTGACTCAGGGCTGTGTGTGAGGAACTTTGGACTCCTCAAGTGGAGTTTCTCTACTAGAAAACGCTATTTGATTGGCCTAAGGTTTTCCTTGCATGGTCCGGAGTCAACTCCAAGTCGACTCAAAAAGTGTCTGTAAACCGGGCCATAGACATGGAGCTGATACCATCATCAAACCTATCATTGAATACATGTATGTACAACAGGTGAACTGAACTTAGCAACAATGCTGCCATTCCTAATTCCATTTGTCTACATCAATAAGCATAAAAAACAGATAACAAAATTATTTCAGATGGAATGATTATAACATTAACCAAAAAGCTTCATAGGATCAAATGAAAAATCACTCGTACTTTATAATGTTGTACTACAGACCAGTTCTTGAATAAGACTTCTGAAAGTGATACAAAAGTAGAAAAACATCCAGAAACTTAAATATCAATAAACAAGAAAATAAAGGGAAGTAAATTTTAACCATTTCATGGCCAATGTGTCTCATCTGTTCAGATATGACAACTTATGACTGTCGAGTTATCCAGCTCTTTGCATAGAAACTGCTACAACTATTGTGATTAATGCTATAAACTTTGACAACGTACATCAACAGCACATTGACAGGAAACAGTGAAAACATTATAGTGCATGATACAAGTGATAGTGAATAGTGTAAACTTCTTCTCATCAACTATGAACCAGGATATACAATGTATGTGCAACTTTTGCTACTATCACAAATCTATTTCTTCCTATCATATCTGTTAGCAGTTGTTTATAATACTCTTTCTTCTCATCTGCCACTTCATTAAGGTCAACTTTTTAGTTGTTACAATCATTCAAAACAGATGCCATGACTGTTCCAGACTTCATGTATGAAATATCTGTACATGTACTTAATCTCATGACATGTACAACAATCTCAGTGTTGGCATTGGCTTCTTTTTTTTATCACAAAGTAAGAAATGTAGTTTCTGATGATAAACTGCTTTTCTTCCTTGACATTACCATCACAGTATTTTGAAATTCATGGCAACATGTTCCAATCCTGGACATTACAGTGACCTAAATGTTACTGGTTTTGAGCACCAAAAACAGCTATGGAGGTAGCTGATGTGAATTGATCTTTCTTCACAAGTGCAAGTTTGTACTCTTCATGAGTTTTCCAATCCATGAAAAAGTTTGGGGAAATGTTTGGAGTGTCCATATTGCATATGTATCGCTTGTAAACATGTGATCATGCATCAGCATTGTTATTGCCATTAGAGTCTATGATGCTTTTATCTTCCTCTTCCTTTCTTCCCTTTCCATCTGCATTTGCCATGATGACATCATCCTCCTGCTTGTCTCCACCTGAAGCACCTGCACCCACCTGAGCATCCCCTGAGGCAGGTGTGCTGCTGTCAAACATGCCTTTGTACATGGCCCTCTGTCTCTGCACCTGTTTGGCTAGCGCCTCTTGTGACAGCTTGATGTAGCGCTTAACATTGGAATCTAAAGAAGATAAGTACACATGCAAAACAAGGTAAATCAGAAAATTTGGTAATAGTCTTATAATATCCTTTTACTAAAGAGC
The DNA here is from genome assembly GCF_035083965.1 of Branchiostoma lanceolatum. Taxonomy (NCBI): domain Eukaryota; kingdom Metazoa; phylum Chordata; class Leptocardii; order Amphioxiformes; family Branchiostomatidae; genus Branchiostoma; species Branchiostoma lanceolatum. Next base: position 20,224,474 of record NC_089725.1, on the reverse strand, counting down.
AACATCATTCCAAGCTGCTGGCATAAAATGTTATCATACATTATCTTTTTTTATTACTTATAGGACTTACAGAAGTTGATAAAGCAAATGTACAGATGTCAATATAGTGTTCCCCTCACCACTTGATGACTGTTGTAGTGCTTGGTGCAGCTTGCTGAGTGCCCCATCGTAGTCTTTGGAGTGGTACAGAGCCAGCCCATATCTGTACAGAGCCTTGGAGTTACCCGGCTTCCTCTCCAGCACTTGGGCACAGTAGCTGCTCACCTTAGCATACTTCACCTCAGGCTCCTGGAGTAGACATGCTAAAAGAAAGCATGGAAAAAATTATATGGGTGTAGAACCAGGACTGAAATCTTAGTTCCTGGGGCATTGTATCTTTAACCTTTTCCCTTCTGCCTAACTCTGTAACCAATGGGGAATTGGGTGCCAAACAGCTACTTCAGGTTATACTTCAGGTTAAAATCATCAGTCCACAACCATTCACAACATAAACTTAGTTTGTGATACATTGCTAATATCAAGTACACATGTATTGCATTCACTGGTAAAATTTTGCGAGGTAATTACCTGCCAAGTTGTTGTAACAGTTGGCTTCCAAGTCTTCAATGGCTGTATCTTGTTCTGATGTTGTGGATGTTTCTTCTGCACCTGACAAGGCTGCAACCTGCTGCATTGCCAATGCAGTACTACCTTTGTCACCAGGACCCCCACTCTGGTATACAACAGGAAAATTTGTTAAAGCTTCATTTTCATTAAAACTGGGTTGGAGGTATTAAATCTTTCTTGTCCTTCTAGACATCTTTTTAGTTTAGGTACGATGTTCCATTCATACTCATGTAAATATCTTCTGAATCTAAATCCTTCCTTTCAAATCAGCATACTCCATTGAAATAACATCTTGTGTGCACCCACATTCAATAGCGAAATATATATAGCACAAATAAATTGTAGTAAATCAACATTGGAATGCTTGGAATAACATGATCGGGGAATGATTTGTTGTCATTAACTTTTCTCAAATTTCTATGTCCCTGCATACCTTATGCAATGTTTTAAGGTACAGTAGTGCCCTGTGGTACTGTCCTATTGCCCCCTTGTATTTCTTCTGCTTGTACAGTTCATTCCCCTTCTCCTTGTGAGCTGTAGCCTTGCTGATCATTTCCTCGGGGTCAACAGCCTTCGTCCTGCTGGCCATGGCGCCCGGAGGACCCATCTCCGACAGGCCGTTCGACGTCGTACCTTGTGGGTCTGATAGGGTTTGGTCACTTCCACCATCATCACTTGTTGCCATGGCTATTGATGCTAAAAAAGAATGAAGAACAATGTTTTAACCTTCTCTCTGCTACCTAACATCATAATCAATATGAATTTGGTGCCAAGAGGCTACCTTCGAATAGGTATATGGTCAATGTCATCCATGAAATGCCATTCATTTGCGATGCCCCTTCTTGTAGGAATATCATAGTCCCAAAAAATCATGTAACGGTTAACCTTATGGAACTTCAGCCTGAATCACTTTGACATCCTTGACAAAATATCAACATTAAATTGATGCTGTAAATCAGAACTCAAGGAGATCATAAATGTGTTATTAAACAACAACACACTATTACCCAGTTGCTTGAATTCTTGGGAACGAGTCTTGTTAATAACGTCTTAAACGACCAGATGATCTCGATCATGAACCAAAATCACTTCCCTTATTGTTCGATCACCTCCTTGGTTCGATTTGCAACGTTTGTAATAAAACCATTGACCAAAACATGAGTGGAGTAGAGAAGTCAGAAGATCCTTTCGGCCACGTATGTAGGAAGATCAGTATGGCAGTGATGTGACCATCAGTACTTTGATTAAGACCTAACAGAGGTGAGTGAATGGTACTTTTTCAATAGTATGGTCATTATTAATGACCAAATACTTAAAAGCCAACCTTGTAAACTGTTTCGGTGTTGTCTCTTCCGCTCTCTTCATCACCCAACGTTGGACGCATCTATTATGAAGCATGAATATTTTATAAGGTTTTCAAATCGTAATCTGTAAGAAATATGACCCAAACCATATCAATATATATCAATGATCAATATTTGTTTGTCATAGTACTTTAGGATTTAATCTTTATCTTTAATCTAAGATTGTTTTTCCTGGCTAAAATAACATATAAGTCCACTTTACTTATAATGGCTCGTTCCACTGTCAGGTCAAAGGTTGATTTAGAGGAGAATCCATGTTCGCGCGTGTCAGGCTTAATTTTGTGAGTTTTGGGCCCTTTTCCTGGCTTCTGTAAACAACCCAGAAGCGCAGTGTTTTTACCAAGGATATCTCCGAAAATTCAAGGTCCAAGATGATGACAATAAGGACATTACGAAGCCCGCAGTTGGCTCTGGGGGTGAGAGTTTGCGGGCGGTGCTGGAGGCATGATGGCCCGAGACACCAGCGGGCCGACCCGCTAGGCACTGACGGGGCACGCACGGAGGCGAAACAAGAAGTGGATGGGGCACAAACTGCCGCGCGACCCAAGGGATTCAGGACAAAGGTCGCCGAGTTCTTCAGGCCTGCAAGTAAGAAACCAAATTATTGAGTTGTCTAATAGGAAGGGGGGGGGGGTATTTGTTTCAAACCAAGACCTTGAACTTTTGACGACGTGCAACAAAAAAGACTAAAATGAGAATTTACTGCAAAAAGTATGGTGTTGAAACGGTGCGTATATAATGTCCTTCGTATCAGTGAAGGACTACGTTTGCTGTCTCTGGCTCTTTGTTACCTCCGGGAAGGAGATTCATCTTCAACAACAGTATTGTTTTTGGTTGTACAAGTATTATCACAACCATTATATAAGTGTGTTGTCACCTATAACTCAAGACCCTTTTGATGGGTTTGTATGAACAAGGGCATGTGGGTGGTTATTGAGGTCCAGAAGAAACATGGTGATTTTGAGCCCCCTAGCCGTATTTTGAGATACTGCAGCATTAAGGTTACAGGTAAGCAACCCTTCCAGAAAGTAGTGTGGTAACGTTATACCCATAGAGAGTTGGTCTGCTCAAGGAGGTTATATATCTATATAACCTCCTTGGTCTGCACGACAAGTAAATTAGAGTGCAGGTAATTGACTACGGCTGTCGGGCGATCCGACCCGCGGTCGGGCTGGTACCGAGGGTGATACGGAATACCCCGTGTTGTATTCTATATATGCCGGTATCCTTAAAGTATTGTATACTAGTATCTGGTAAGTGGTAAGAAATAATCAACTGAACTAAATAGGAATCTGCATCTGCTACCATCTCTTGTATTTGTACCCCCAGGGGATACTATCAATGAGGTGAGGAAATACGCAAATGAGACGTGGACATTCATGAAGAGAGATGACCTGGAGCAGTTGATGTTTGAGGACTCACGCGTCCTCTGGAAGTTCAGAGGTCCAGAAGATATAGACCAGGTGAGGTGACAGAGTACAGCATTGTGCTCTGTTTAGAATTCTTTTGAGCAAGGTTGAGCTTTGTACTATCAGTATGACTTTGACCCCGTTCACACTCATTTTTTTCAATTGCGATTGAAGTATAATCGCGATTGTTCGATCCGATCGCGATTGAACGCAAAGAAACGTTTGCATTCACACTGCTTTTCGCCAAGTGGATTAAAGTGCGCCGTGATCCGATCGCGATTGAAGCACGATTGAGGCACGCTTATTATTTGAGGTCATAGGTTGAGGTCAACGGTTCGGCGTCGCTTGCTACAAAATGGCGGGAGTCCACCAACTTTTGGAGAATGTTCTGTAGCCGTGGAAGGGAAGGCAATCGGCGGGCTTTGATCGCGTGAAGGCGTGAACGACAAAGGCTTTTGTATATTAGCCTAGCTGTAATACAGGTAATGAACACGGCAAGAGCTGTAGGCAGGACAATCTGGGAGCGTGAACGAAGCGACGATTGGTGATTCCCACCCCGGAACAAGCCGAAATACACGCTGATCGCGATGGAATGAATTGTAGTTGCGTTCACACTCAAAATTTGGTAGGATTGGATTGGATCCGATCGCGATTGATCCTCCCCAAACTACCTCCGGAGGTGGATCAGAAACAATCGCGATCGGATCGATCCAATCGCGATCGGGAGCGTTCACACTGAAAAAATCAATCGCGATCGGATCGATTCAATCGCGATTATACTTCAATCGCGATTGTAAAAAATGAGTGTGAACGGGGTCTTAGAAACTGATTAAAAGACTACTTAAATGGTTAAAACCCCTAAAAGTATTACGTAATAATCCAAATTTCTTGCATTAAAAGATTTATAAAACGTCATTTTGAATTGGTTGCCTACATTAGCTCAATTGTCTGACTAACTTGTTTTCTGATCTTTTGCTCAGTGGATGGTGGCATCAGACAAGGAGATGGGGGGCAAGAGTGAAGCACATCTGACCCTCTCTGAGAACAACACTGCGTTCTTCCATGGTGTTACAAACCTAGAAGTGCCCAAAGATGGAGTAACACGATACTCTGGGTATGCAGCCATGCGGTCCAAACAGCAACAGGTATGCAGGGTCTTCAACCTCTTTAACATTCAACCATTGTGATACATCTCATTTTGACCCTGTAAACAAGAAGGGATATCCCTGTAGCTCAACTGGTAGCAGCCTCACAGTTCTTGGTTCCAATAAGTTGGTAACTGGGAGACCGTAGTTCAAATCCTGGGACATCTCGGTCGGGTCTGCATCCATCTTTCAGAAGGGAAGTAAAATGGGGGGTCCCATGTTTGAGGAGGTGCCTCGAGCACATTAAGGGGAAGAGCTAGCAGTCCATCCTTGTAAAAATATAGCCTGCTACAGAAACAGCAAGGAAACTTGCTGACCGATGTGCCACTGTAAACAAGACAAAACAGGGGAAGAAACTACTGTATAACTATAAGAAGAATAAAGCCACACGGAATACAACATCAGTGGTCAACCAAGCATGATTGTCATTTGAAGGGTATCAGAGATGTAATTTCTCATGATCAAAGTTTAGCTAAATCTCTATAAGTCAGTGTAACAGTTTTGATTGTGCTCGGCAGGCTGCCTTCAACAGAAGAAGTCAGATGGATTTCTCGCCTTTCAACGTGCTGAACCTGCGTATTCGTGGTGACGGGAGGTCCTACATGATCACCATGGCAGCAGAAGGCTACTTCTCTTCCCAATGGGACGACTTGTGGTGCTACTTCTTCTTCACAAGAGGAGGGCCACACTGGCAGGATATACATGTAAGCATTGACACTTCAAAATACAAATACACTTGTATTAAAGGTGATGATAGGAAATCATTGTACATGGATTTGTGTATTGAGAAAGGTCATTGCATGCACACATACACCTTTAGTATTGTCAGTTACTAGTCATAAATACAATCAAGGCCTTTGCCATCATATTTTACATAGGTGCATTCTGTAACTTCATAGCTTATAAGTCACTAATAAAATAATGTTGGTATGGCTTTATTGAGGAATATCAGACAAATTCAGGGTGTAAGTCTGTCTTAATGTGTTACTTTTTTTCAATAGATCCCCTTTTCTAAGTTCTTCCTGACAAGCAAGGGGCGTGTGCAGGATGCCCAGTGTCCTGTACCTAAGGACAGAATCAACACTATTGGCATCACCCTGGGGGACAAGATCAACGGCCCATTTGAGCTGGAGATAGATTTTATGGGTGTGACCATGGACTTGACACACAAGGAAGAGTTTGCTTATGAACAGTACTACCAAGGACCCAGGAGGAAGAGATTCACCAAGAAACCGTTACTGTCCACTAAAGACTGGTGATGGTGGACAGCTTTATAAGATGTCAGAGTTATAGTTCTGTTTTTAGGAAGTAATAAGTACTACATGCATGTAGTATGGAAGCAATAAACTAAAGAAATGTATTGTTTCTCACAATGGTAGGAGTTAAGGGCCCTTCAATAGTGTGGTGTGCTGTTGATAACTTGCAAGGTAGAGATGAGATATGACTGTGGCCCCCTCCATCCACATTAACACAACTGTTACCTTCTGCTCAAGCATATACAATGTACATAGCCCATTGGCTTTTTGATTAATAAATCTGGCCTGTAATATCTGGAAATCATTGTGTGCTTCACTTTGACTGTTGCTTCTATGAATGCTTGAATGGTCCTGCTACAGTAGGTGTCTTCTGCCTCAGTCAACCTCACTACAATTTAATGGTCTGTACCAATAGGGTTATCTGGAATTAGCAATGTGCCATAGTTCGTATGAAGTGAAGGATTGCTGTGTAGATATGAACAGTGAAGAAATATTTTATTTACAGTTCCTGTTTCATACAAAGAAATTCATCACACCCCGTTCAACAGTATAGAATTCAACCTTATATAGACAGAGAGTTTAAGAATGTATTAAAAAGCTGCTGTTTTTCCATCATCATTTAAACAGTAAAAAGTACAAGTATGCAAGTTTACTTTAAGAATTGTTTCACATTTTATAAACCTGTGGAATGTACAACTTTTTCCAAGAAAGATGCCAACTACATAATAGGTTCCAATAGAGTGAAATCTTCCCAAGGTACCAGATGACCCTAGTTCTGGTCAATACACTTTGATGGGTACGCCTATGATTATTACAGGGATTTTGCCAAAATGTGGCTAACAAAGTGGTGCAGATTAGATGCTGCATGTAAACATCAAATGACAAGCAGCCTGTGACAACTTTCTAAAAGATGAGTATTTATAACTCTGTGCCACTTTTATATACAACAGGAATAAAAGTCCTCTAAATAGTTTTGTCCTTTGTAATCATCCTACTATGCAAAGTTACAACATAAATGGTAGGTCGTTATTCTTCTCGCCATTCCCAATATACATTGCGCCGAACTTGAGTGTGCCAGGAACATGGAAGAACGTGTAACCAAGCCACACCAGGCTGCGCAGGGCCACCAGCCCACTGCCACGCTCAAACTGCACACTCCAGGAGCCTGGGGACAAAAAATAGTATTTTCAAAAAATTTCTAACAATTCTATCTGCAACTGATAGAATCTATTGTAATTTAGCTACAAAAAAGTTATTTCTTACTGTTTTCCTTCAGCAAGCAATTACTTCAACAAATGCAACAATAATAAATACATCAGACTTAATGGTGAGTTGGTATATTGAGCAAAAATTGGATAAACAGAGATAGACTGTGTTTATTGGAATGAAAGATTATACTGTAATATCTTATTGCATTCTCCTCTTCAAAAATAAAATAAAATTTTCCCTACCTCCTTTGGGAATGTCCTCTTCAATAGAGTCCAGGAAGTCGATGGATGGGTCGAGATCAGCCTTCTCCAGCAGCGTCTTCTCCTTTAGCTTCAGAGGCTCACGCAGGTGGAAGTATGAGTTGAGCTTCCCTGCTTCTGACACAGACAGACCTGTGCAAGGACAAGTAGGGTTCAGAAACTGTGCGTTTCCTTCATATATACATGAAGTAGAAATGTAACAGGCAAAAGTAAACTCAGCACTAGTATAACATTGGCACAAAGTTGCATTGCAGTTTTTTCACCAAATTTTTCAGATCAGTAACCAAGTAGGTTTCTTGCATTGAGTTAATGAATACCAGTTTCTGATTTCCAAGTCATCTCCACCAGACTCCTTTGTTGGTTAGAAAAAGGTAAAAACTGGCCAGAATAAGGTGAACAGTTTGCCAATCTTATTTCAACCCCCTTTGTTTTCCGGAGGAGTTAGCTGGCCAGAGATGGACAAGTTTGCCACCAAGGAGTTTGAGTGGATGTCAAAAGGTCCATCTTGTAAAATATGCGCAGTGCTGCCAACCTACCTTCAAAGCTGCGGTTCCGGATGACTTCCCCATGAGGCGTCTTGATGAAGGCCCCCCGTGGTGCAATGGCCACCTCCTCATCAATGGTGGCAATGACAGAGGTCAGACGATCCTCCTCCTTCACTTGGATCTGAGGTTGAGAGAGCCACACCAATGTCATTATGTCACCATTTTAAAGCTTTAAAACGATTACTTGCAACATTTTAAAGCTTTAACATATTTCACATAATCATTGTTTATCATACTATATATATAACAGTAATGAATGTAAAGATGTACTTTAATTTGAAGTCATGGCTCACAAAAGCACTGATTAACAATATGTTTTCTCTTCAATTGTGTGGTGTGGCCAGCTATCCTATGCACATCTGAATGCTACATGTCAATGTGTACTCACTGTATGCTCCTCCTCTGTAGCATCCTCCCCCTCCCCAATTTTCCTGATCTCAGTGTGCTCATACTCATAGGACGGATCTCCTGTGAACCGTCCCTTCACAACAGACGTGTGATCCCGCATGGCCTTCGTCGCTGGAGGCAGTAGATTCCACTGCACACAGTCAAGGCTGAGGAGAGGAGATATAACTTTTTATAACTGAGAAATGTTCTGTCTGTTGCTGTCTGTACAACATATACGGTTTGTTCTCGTTTTGTATGGCATTTGTTTCCAACAGGGCATGGTGAGTAGAGTAGAGTAGAGCAGAGTAGATCCGTTTGTACAGGTAGGTTATGTTTTTTTAATCATGATGATAATATTGGATATTGCTATCTTAACTTCTCTGAGGTGTATCTTAAGGTCTGCAGAGAATAAAGAAATGAAATAGGATAAGGTGATGGATTGAAATGCAATAACATTGTGACCCAAGAACTGAAGTGTGACCAAGGACTGTCGGTACATTTCACCACGTGTGATCTACCTGTATTTTTTGATAAATCTCACCTGTACAAGGTTTTCCTTTCTGCCATCTCGTCCCGTGAAACACCTTGTGCGATGAAGTAGTCATCCTTGATACCCAGGATCTTCCCCCACAGGTAAACCCGGTGGAACTTGTAGTGGTTCTGGAACAAGAAAGAAAGAAAAATACTAAGCACTTTGAGTATAACGTTAAAACTGTTGTAACTTGCAATTTCCATTCGACCTATTTCTGATAACAAATTCTGAGTGACGATCTGGAACACTTCGTTCCCCTCCTCAGGAATATAACTATTCCTCCCAGTCTCTCCAAACTACTTCTACTACTAGCACTAGGCAGATGCATGTATTAACACCCCGACCAATCGAATCTGGACATTCCTCCAGAATTGGTACATTCCTCCAGAAAAGCGGACATTCCTCGACTTTCAAGCGGACATTTCTCTAGGAAAGCGGACGGTCCTCCAGTTGTAAGCGTACATTCCTCTGGAATTGGTACGTTTCTCTGGGAAAGCGGACACTTCGTGGACACCCCCACCGGCCTGTGGAATCGGCGGTTGACCCGACAAATCGTTTCCTAGTTCAGCTAAATCACAACATCTGGACTTCTGAGCCGTGCAGTGAGATGGCAAATACTATCAGCTCGGAAGGTAAGCATAGTTTTTTATTTAAAACTGAGGCACGTTGGAGATGAAAGTGACCGCGCGGCGGACGATCACTTCTGTACAAGGTTTTAATGGCGGCCTGTTGCACGCCCGACAAACAAAACAACGAGTTTTAGCCTGAATATCCGAGTGATTGTCAAGATATAAGGCTCCACTGCCTAGCACATGTATCTATGAGAAGATTTTGTCACAATTCTAGTCGTCGATATATGGTATTTCTTGTACAACGCGGCTACATGTCCGTATGCTTGTCGAGACACGGCTTCCGCCCGTATGCTTGTCGAGACAAGGCTCCCCTGTCCTGCCGCGTACACATATGTGTGGCGGTGATATCGGACATTCTGTGTACATCGCGGTCATTTGACAAGAAATATCCGATAAGTATGACTAACATCTTGGTATAAACTTCTCTCATAAACATGTGCTAGGCAGTGGAGCCTTGTATCTTGACAATCACTCGGATATTCAGGCTAAAACTCGTTGTTTTGTTTGTCGGGCGTGCAACAGGCCGCCATTAAAACCTTGTACAGAAGTGATCGTCCGCCGCGCGGTCACTTTCATCTCCAGCGTGCCTCAGTTTTCAATCAAAAACTATGCTTACCTTCCGAGCTGATAGTATTTGCCATCTCACTGCACGGCTCAGAAGTCCAGATGTTGTGATTTAGCTGAACTAGGAAACGATTTGTCGGGTCAACCGCCGATTCCACAGGCCGGTGGGGGTGTCCACGAAGTGTCCGCTTTCCCAGAGAAACGTACCAATTCCAGAGGAATGTACGCTTACAACTGGAGGACCGTCCGCTTTCCTAGAGAAATGTCCGCTTGAAAGTCGAGGAATGTACCAATTCTGGAGGAATGTCCAGATTCGATTGGTCGGGGTGATTAAACGTAGCGCCAATACGGCATTTTGCTTAGTCTCCAACCAGACCCAATAGATTGCAAAGACCGTATCCAACTGGAAGAAGGAGCTTATAGTGCAATCTTGGGTTGGCTATGAAAACTCCTTCTGCCTGTTGGATACGGTCTTTGCCAACCCGTAGGTCTGCTTGGAGACTACATTTTGCCCACCTTCATGATAACAAGAGATGTTTGCAGGGCCGCCTTCTGCTCGGAGCTCAGGACGACGCCACTACTGGCCACGAAGTCCACGTACTGGATAAGATCTTCCGAGTCCATGTTTAGTCGTTGTGTGTACTGTTATGCAGTCCTGTCCTCTGTTTTCTTCTTGAATCAAATGAATGCTGCTGTTCGACGCACGGTTGTTTTGATGGTCGTCAAGGAGAAATGTGTTCAGAAGCTCTTCAGTATTAGCCAATCAGCGGTGAGTATTGGTAGAATGTCTCAATTTTAACCAATCAAAATGAAGATTAGTCGATGGTGCGGGACAGAACCTCCCACTATGCTTTGCGTACAACCTTTGACCTCCCAACCATTACTTCCGGAACCATGCAAAGTTTGCAAACACACTGACCAGACACGTTGATACCAAGCGTAACCAACGTAAATTACGATTATGTAAGTATATGGATTATGTACCCGTACTAACATTAGAATTTAGAAGACTTGCTTCAGGCAAAAATGCGTGTAAGGTAAGCGGTGGTTTGATTTGAAGAACGGGACAACACTTCAAAGGCGTTCGAGGCAAAAACGTTACGTTTAAACGTGAAGTTACCACTCGAGTAACTAACTTACGAAGTAAAGTTAAGTTGGTCCAACTCAGTAGATACTTTTATCCCGAGGCAGTTTGACAGGACGTTCCTGTCAATAAGACTCTTGCAATATGACTATTGACAGGATGTCCCTGTCAACAGGACTTTTTCTTGCACTATTGACAGGGATTGTTAGGAACCAACCAGAAACCAATGAATGAGACCAATCAGAGCATACCCTACAGCCTTTGATAATCTTGTGAATGACACCTCGTGATCCCTATCCCTGAGGATGATCCTGTGTTTCTGGACTGCCTGTCCTTTTGCTGTCAATAAGATGTTCCTGTCAATAGCCATGGTGATACATGTATTAGGGTATAGTTGATATATACATGTATATATAGGATACAACACGGGGTATTCCGTATCACCCGAGGTACCAGCCCGACCGTGGGTCGGATCGCCCATAGGCCGGAGGGCGATCTGACCCGCGGGAGGGCTGGGACCGAGGGTGATGCGGAATACAACGTGTTGTATTTTATTTATGTCATACCTTGGTCATACCCACCAAAGAAAACACACATTTCAATGCGGAATGCGCCAGAAGTTGAGGGAGTTTTGTGTCCTCGAACACAAAACTGCAACAACATTGATTCTAATCTCCGAATCCGGTATTCGAATTTCCGACGGCGCGCAACCGGCGCGCTCGAAATGCATTCGAAATATTCTATGAAAGCCTGTGTGATAACACTCCCGAACCCTATGTGATCCCGATAGTTATCACACGGTCTGGAACACCCGTATCAGGCCCAGGCATGACATAAAAGATTTTATCTTGATAAAACCTCCTTGTCGATATTGATGATGTTTCTTAGCAAAATGAGATCTTGCCATATCTGCCTGCAGAGCTACATGTATATTTGACCTGGTCGGCATGAAGCTACTTTGCACTGGTTTTCTGCCGTTTCATGCAATGAGCAATGACGTAAGATCAATAAACTCTGCTTTGAGCCTTGAATGAAAGTACATGTAGTATAAGTTTACTGACAGTTTGATCAGTGTTTGTTTTGATCAACTAGGTTCTATCTTTGATCGTAACGTTTATTAGACTGATTTATTCTACAGACTTATTTTTCCAGTGTGAAACAATTTTCAGAGAGCAATCTTAAAGTGCAGTGTGACTGGTGTGAATGACATGTCCCTGTTTGTGAGCAGTGTGTCTGTGTGTGATACATGTATTTGCTTCATGCCTTTAAGTTAGTTTAAGCTCTGTTTTGAGTTGCAATAACTTAGAGACCATCAACTGGTTTGTTGCCATACCTGTGGCTAAAGGTGGACACTGATTCTTGATCAGATGTGTTTATGCAAAATATGTTCAGATAAATACCAGTAAATATTCTCAAGAGACAAGTTAGCCCCTTTCAGATTGTCACACAAATGTAAGCCTACTGCAGCTACAGCCCAGAGTTTTACTCTTAAAAAGTACATTCTGTCTGCCAGGTTTGAACATTGCTCAGTAAGATTTCTGTAAGAAACATAACTTCATTGTAGGAATCTACTGATGTGATTAATCAGAACCCCATGATTGAACTTTGTACACATCAAAATAATTCAATGGAGATCTGTTAGTCAAATCTGCTCAGTGCCTGAGACATGCAACTGGCATTTTACTCAGCACAACCTATTCCAAAGGAAGGCCATCACGTACAGGACTTCAGATGTACTGGTGAAAGTGCATAATGCTACCAAGTACCATGACTACCAGACAGGGCCTCAGACAATGCACAAAGTGCATAATGTCATTGTCATCAAACAGAACTTCTGATGATCTCACTATCATGATCAAACGGGAAGTATGATGATGTACAAAGTACACCAAAGATGTACCAAGATTGCTACCATGCTCAGACTTGTGATGACCTCACAAGGGGAGTAATGCTATCATGATCACAGAAGTAAAACACCCATCCTAAAGGTGCCCTGACCCGGACTGGTCACGATGTTTGTTACAGCTTAAGTGTGTTTTTGTGTGCACATAAGGTAATGTGGTTCCACACCCATGTAGTCATACCCTTGTCAATCTGTTCCCCAGTTGGATGGTCAGCAATTCTTTCAAACAGTCAATAAAGTTTGGTTTATGGCTTTGATTCAAACATGCAATCCCAGTTTGCTCAGTTGAAAACAATGTTTTGTACAGTACATATCCCAGTACTTTCCTACAAGTTCATGCTTGAGGTGATACGTGAATGAGTCAATGACCCTGTATGAAAAAGGTACGATTGTGTGCAGTGTGATATGACTCCTGACGGAAAATTGTTTTGCCCGAAAACAATGGAAAGTCAAAAAGCCAATTTAGCCAGGGAGGAAACCTTAAGCCACAGTAAGTTGTACACTTGACTGTTCGACTACCGTGCGTAGCTAAAAAATCAACACAGACACTCGCTGATTTTGGTTTCTGAAAAATACTAATAAAGTATTGACAGAGATGCATGTGTTAGTTTAACGTTCAAAGAGACGAGTTGGCCTCTTATCAGTGATCAGACGAAAACGAGATATTCTGCTGCTTCCATACCGCGTGTACTTTTCCTTCTGAAGGTAACGTTATAGGATTTACTCAACCACTCCAAACTGTTTTTGTTGAACATTTTGTCTGCCGGGACTTCCGGGGTTTATACATTGCCCAAGATTAAGCATAACATGTCTCACTGCGGTCCAGTATGACGCCGTGTGTCTCACGACTTGCAGGCTGGCACGTAGTTTGGAAGCCTGAGGCAAAATGCCAACTCTTCAGTCGCACGGGTGACGCAGAGGATAGCATTGGTCGGGGTAACTGTCCTTGACAGTTTTTGTGGATCATGGGAGGGGAGGTAGGGGGTGAAACCCTTTGTCGATTCACTGAAACGTCACATGTGTCGATTATGTTTCATTAGTTTAAAGAGCCTTAAATCAACAACAACAGATGTATCATGTGGTTTGATTAGAAAGGAACGATCACTCTTACATGTCAGTAGAAGGAAAGCAGCTCAAGCTTATCAGCAAATGTTTTGTTCTGTCTCCGTCTCAACCTCACCGTGTCTTTATTTACATACTTTGTGTCGAAGTAAGGGCCTTGTACAAACCTAGGCGTGTCTATGATGTACAGTGTCTTGGGATTTCATGAACGAAGAATGACGCACCTGAACATTAAAGATTTATCTGTAATTCCGACTTTCCACGAATTGATGCAGCATATATCCATTGTTTAAAGGTCAGTGGCATTTTAAATCTGCTAGTAGTACAAAGGATATTTTGTTTCCCAGATTAACAGTCTGTGACCCACACCTTGTGGTTAATATCCGGTAGTGCCCTGCCTGACTCAACTCACCTTCGTAATGGTTCACTGGATGTCAACACACGCAGGGTTACGTCATTGTTGGTATCCACTGATGTAACTATTTACCTGTCTGAATTCCACGAAGCGAAAACTACGTACACATTTCACGGTAATTAGCAGGGAGACCTGTTGATCAGGGATAATTAGTGCGTAAGAAATACAACTGACTTTTTACAAAACACGGCTCTGGGGAAACATTTTGTACTGTTGTGACAAGAACGGAATAGAATTTGCGTTCAATGCGACGAGATCCTTGTTGGCGGAACTCGCTTTGTCTGACATTCTCCGAACCTGTCTGGTGTGGGCGCCTCTCCTTTGGTCTGGTGGTTTTGACGCTAATGCTGGCATAATTACCGACTTGCGTCATTGTCCGTATATTGGGTGGTGTACATAGTGGGCGGAGGTCATTTGGTGACGGATCCTTTGAGTGTTAACTGTGTACTGCGGTAGCTACAACTGCTGCTAAGGAACCGATCGTTTGTGAGGAAACCAGTACAGTTCAAGTTGAGTGTAGGCAAATGTGTACCCCTGTAGTCATGATGGCAGGACGGAGACGATCCAGTGGCGGGAAACTGCCAGGTTTGTTCCCAATTAAGCCGCTTATTATAACCAAGGAGAAGCTCTTTGATTAAGAATTGGTTCAATGATGTAACAGGTTGTAAGTAGGTATTTTTTTACTCGATAAAGATGACTGAGTTTTCTTATCTTCTAGAAGAACGTGATTTTTATCGAAGCTGGCTTGCTTCTTTGTACTGTCTATCGTCTACCGGCAAGTATACTGCACTTCAATCTAGTGCAAGGAACATGCTTTCCAGTATTGTCTACTCGGGATATTTGGTCCCGAAAGAATGTCAAAACTAAGACGATTTCAAGGACAAAACTTTAAATGACTGCGATTTGGGTAAACCTTCGGCACGCGCAGGAAAACATTAAGCTGCTTAAAATGTTATTTAAAGAGAATTCTATTTGTTTCAGTATGCAGAATGACATCAGCCTCCGCGCCAAACGGAACGAAAGGAACGACTTATTACGAGGATGACTTCTTCATGTTCCTCTCCTGCGGTGCACGTGATGGCCTTCCAAAGTCCCGGGTCAGGGTCGACTTCTCCAGCGAAAAGTACGGCAGGAAGGTGGAGCCCTCCTCCGAGCCCAACATCGCCCGCTTCTGGGAGGACCACAAACGGAACAACCCCCGCTTGTTCAACGGGTCCAAGTTCCGCATGCAGTCCGTGGACATGTTGGAGAGAGATGAGGACGGGAACAACCTTGTGACATTCCGCATTGGTCTGACGGACTATCGTGACTTTATGGGCACGAACATGAGCAGGGACGCCGCCTATTTGATGCAGAAAGGACGACAGAGTTGCGGGGACCCCCACGCCTACCTGTCCCAGCCCGTGGGGGTGGGGTCTATGATCATCACCAGTGACGACCAGGTGGTGCTGATGCGGCGGAGTAGCTGGGTGTCAGAAGGGCCGGGGCAGCTGGACCGCCCGGGCGGACATGCCGAACCCAAGGTAAACATGTCGTGTGGATTCGTGTTTTTCGTGATTTACTTATATATGATTGCTTAGCGTGTCGCCTGGTAGTGTAAGACAATATGTATATATGTATAGAGAGAGAGAGAGACCACACCACACCTTTCATGTTTAACAATAAGAATCGTGATTACCAACAGGAAGTGGCCAAAAGGTGCGGCACGGACGAGTTCACGAACGATGCTGTGTTGGACGAGCTGTTCGAGTCCGTCATCAATGAAATCCGTGACGAGGTGAGTGACCTCTGTTGGCCTCTGCTCCGTTTGAGTATTTGTAGAAATAGCCCTGTTGTGTTGTGTTGTGTTGTGTTGTGTCACCTGTGTTGTGTTGTGAAACACAGCGGGAATTGTTCTGTTACATGCCCCTAAGTTTGGGAGGCGACTTGATGATTAGTTATATTCCCTGTCCTGGTTTCGACACAGAACATTACAGAAGCCATTCTTTTTACTGGCAATTTAGGAAAAAGACCATAATTATAGTCGCCTTTATATGCAGTCCTTTGTCAGACTGTATGAGACAGACGAAATCCTGTTTGTCAGGAATGCTTTACATTCATTACTCGGGCTGTTCTTTGTCGGGTCACCGAACACTTCGAAGGACGAGCTTTGTACTCTCCAAGCAGAGGTTCGGTTCCGGCTGGATTTTGACACGATTTTAGGCGTTTTCTTTATGTAACCAAGCTTGTCGACAAAAACGCATAAAATAGCGTCGAAGACTAGCCGGAGTTGAACCTCTGCTTGGAGAGTAGCAGAAGGCAACGCAAATGACCTGTCACCCACTAGTATTCATAGTGAAATTTTAAAGGTTCCTAGGATACTGTCGCTTCGTCCGAACTTACCTTCCGAGCAATTTACGTTGCTATAAAAACCTTTGCCGTTCCATTGCAGATAAACATTCCCGAGTCCTTCCTCAGTGAACCCCGTCTGTTGGGTGTAAACGGGAACCATAAGTCGGGCGGGCGGCCCAGCGTGGAATTTATTGTCAGGTAAGCTATGAATAGGATTCCATTTTTCCGCTTAATGCACAGATTCTTCTATTTGGAGAATTTTTGAATACGGTTAAAGCGACAATAAAAAACTCGTTGAGAACGTTGACCATGGTCAAATGCATGTACATGTAGATTGTTGAGAAAAATACATGCGACACTACCCCTGTACTGCATCATAGTCAAATGCATCACGCCTTTTGGTTTTCACCCTGGCAGGTGCAGTCTGACAGCGGCGGAGGTCCAGGCGCGCTACCAGGCGGGCGGCCAGCCGGAGGCAGACGAATCGACCGGACTGGTCATGTTCACACTGCAGGACATGCTGAGGATGGACTTCCTCCAACCTGCCGTGTGGCGGGACCTCACTCCCGTGGCGCGGGCTAACGTGGTCATGATCAGACAAGGCTTATGACGATCCCGCAGGGAGCATGACGTTTTCATGACGCGACAGGGCTTATGCCTAGCGTGATCATGACCGTACTTATCAAGATTAAGGACCTTTACACACAGTCATAAGTCAAGCGGTTTCAGGCCGCACCTCTAATCAGGATGTCTTACCAGCAACCGTAATCAGACAAGCACCACCCAGGCTACAGTGTAGAAAATTATTTTCCAGTCGTAATTCTTAATTAGCCAGCCAACCGACAAGGCTTTTTATGGTTACATCGGACTAATGACTATTTATGATGGATATGAATGTTAAAAGCTGTATTTCAGTGCAATATTTCATCCCTACAAAGATGGCCTGTTGATCTCGAGATACTAAAGCCTGCGACTCGACTAGGAAGAACTGTGACGTTACAGAAATATCTTAAAGTTGGTATCGACTGTTTCAGGACGAAAGTATGAAATAAAGGGGCCTTATCAAAACTTTAAACACTTACAAATGTTTAGAGTTCACTAAAGCTCTATCCTTATATGTTATACCTGTATTGCCCTTTCTGTTAGTAGGTGTTTTTGCAGTGTTGTAACATGTCTGTACATGTCGTACACTGACGTGTTTGAATACAATGCACTGACTCATATTATCATGTTATGCAATAACCATGAAAAAACACGTACGACTGTAATAAGTGACGGAAGTCGGTAACGCCTTGTGCACTGGCGTGACATTAACGCTCTTGGTACAAGTGACGTCATTGGACTATACGAACTTGTAGTCCTGTGACGTCATACGCAGGATATGATGTTTGAGATCTCCATCGATAACGCCCTTTACAAGGACAGTATGAATTTCGTAGAATATAATCACTATGGGACCATTTTAAGAATTACAATTGTATAGTAGAAAAGATTTATATTCAGATAGTAGCCAATATTTTCCAATATTTTCTATTAGAGAATATTTGATGACACAGAAGTATGTGTGTACTGTGACGTAGAATAAAACTTCCCGCCATTATTGCTTGTTGAACGATCGCGTAACATATCTGGAGCAGCATTGAGTGTCCCAATGGCAATTCTTAACGTCGATGAGTTCAAAATAACACGCACCTACTCAACACATTAACATTCCGACATGATTTCGAGACGAATGTAGACAATACTAGTAATTGCTAAGGCGTAGTCCTAGGTTTAAGGGTAATCTCAGTCGCAATGTACTCTTCACCGTCATGAAAACCGTGCCTAATATGAATCAACTGTAGTACTGAATTGACCATCGTACCGTTCCTGACTTTGAAAGTCTTGATATGTTGAAATTAACAATCACCTCCAAGCGTGACAATGGCCAACGGATTCGAAGTTTCTAAAACAGCAAAACGTCTGTTTAAACGAACTAGAAGCACTCCAATTTTTCACTTGCTTATCTGCGGTGCCAGTGTCCTGTTGTGTCTGAAAAAGGCCTGTTTACCCAGACACTTGGGATGTTTCCAACCATTTCTTCAGCTGCAGGCAACCGTGTTCCGCATCTGAGTACACTTGTTGGCAGCATTGTGAAGACCTCCGTGCTGAGGGAGTCCTCTAATGGACGGCATTTCATAGTCACACGCGCCCCAGCCGACCAAATCAGTACTCCCAGGTGACCTGTCCTGTTAGTTTGGGCACAATTGCTATTTTGAAAAGATGAGGCCAATACGACTTAGTCTGATTTACCAGGCCTTCATGTACATTATAGTTACTGACACATTTTACCCCCAGGTTCATGGCTTGCTTCCAAGACGCAAAAATACGATTTTCTGTCAATTGTTAATCAGAGACATTGATCGAAAAGGACATTGATGAAAGCAAGTTCTGCTAACATGGTTTAGTGACGTTATTGTGCATGATGATTACAGTCGACGTGCACTTGTACAATTGGCTCTTGATATGTATGCTTCAATCCCAAAACTGCTGACAGCGTTTTATACTCGAGAACCACTATTCAGCAAGTTGTTTTAAAGAGTGAGAATAATTTGGTATGGTCCGCATGCACGTTCCACGTACAGACGGCCAAGGCTAGACACAAAGGGAGCTGTCCAGGGAATCCACCTGTGTCAGTCGGTACAGAGCTAGAGTTAGCATACCCGACAAGTTATATTAGCAGATGTCCTGTCGGTCAATGACCCCCTTTTCCGCCCTTTGCTTTTATCAGCAATATGCAGGAGTATGTGATTGATGCCATCGTCGGTTAGTCCATTTTGAGCTCCCCCTTGAAGGAAAATTATAACAAACACTCATAACATACTTCATTGAATCAGGGAAACGCTTATCAATATTTCATTGCCCATTGATCAATTCCAATGAAATCTTGAAAGTCAACTGTCGGGGTGCATTCTTTAAATGAAATAAATCACATTGAATTTTCCTCGAAAAAGTGTTCTTAAACGAAATATGAATATTATTGAGATGGGTTTTTAAATCTTTCTTTTCCCTAATTTGGCAGGTGCCCTGGACTGTCGCCCTTTTCTGGTACAATCGCTCAATGTTGTACTTCTGCCACGTGGACTCATCGATGATGTGAAACAGTTACTTATGCTAATTGTTAATTTGGCATTGATTTTGGCTATAAGAGTGCGCCCGCTCGCTGGCGCACGCTGCAGTTTGTGCACAGGTCTGCCTATAGCTACTGCTGCAGTTGTCGGTGGACGTAAGGCATAGTCATCTCTAGAACATCTGTCTGTTCTGGGAGAGTCTACAGACTCTACGGACATCGTTCAACGGCTCTGCGCGCCGGAGTACTCAACAGACACGGTCAGAGAAATGTGTTTTTATATTGAGTTAATTTCGCGGTTATTCTTTTGTCTCTTGTAAGGTGCATTTCACATGCGTTGTACAATGGTTTACGACAGAGGTTCCCGGAACAGGCATGCTGAAGACCTATTCAAAATGTTTTAGATGCCATAATACTTTCCGCATTATGACAATTTCGTAGGTCATACTATAATGCCATAATCCCAAAGACCATATCACGATAGACCTATGGGTTGTGTAGGGGATGTGTACGATGTTTGGGTAATTTGACGCCCTTGGAAAACTAATAGCTATAAAGAACTTTCTACGATGCCGATAGTCCCCCCATAGACTCGTGTTAAACGCAAATGGTTCTATGTTGTACTCTCCAAGCAGAGGTTGAATGGGCAGATCGTCACCGTTTTATCATATGCCGTCATTTTTTGTCGCTAGTAATGGGCTAGCGACAAAAAATGACGGCATATGATAAAACGGTGACGATCTGCCCATTCAACCTCTGCTTGGAGAGTACTATGTTGGTCATCAGCGTTAAGTGACGTATAGACTAGCTTCAGAATGCCTGTACTTCCCTTGCTTAATGAAATAGTATCGCCTGCCGTAAATCCGACCGCCGCAAGTATTTTCTTGTAAAGTCGCGGTAGCACAGTGGCAGGGTGTTTGGCCCAGAACCCAGAGGTCCTGGATTAAAATCCCTGATTTGTCACATTGACATTGGGAAAGGCACATGACACGACTTTCCCCACTTCACTCAGGTGATGAAAATGAGTACCTAGCTTTGGTTAGTGACGTCCCTCGGATAGGACGTTAAATGGAGGTCCCGTGTTTGAGGACAGCCACGCCCATGACGCTTATCGAAAAGACCAGGGTCCTTCCGGGTGTGAGTGGATCAAATAGATCTGTCCGGATATGGAGCTTGAACTCTTCTCTACATCACTGTTGTTCCTCCGTCTCTAATAAAAAATCCTGCATCTCCTGTGTTTTATGCATCTGCTTTTCCCCCTGAAATGATGGGTGACCCTGTACGATATACAATGTGCCTATGCCATGGGAAAGCTCTGATCTTGATCGAAACAAGATGTAGCTTCAGACAATAGACGGCGCGCCTGCCACGTTCACGACCCACACTACGTGCCGGCATGCAGACTTGTAAACTGGCAACATTTTTTCTCTGTCGAGTACATGCAATTGAGTTTTCGTCAGTGCATGTTCTCTGCTGTGTTACTGTATCAGCAGTAGTACGTACTTGAGGTATGGAAACTACCTGATTGGTCAGACATTGGCTCACAAAAACTAGACAGCGCACCTGCTAGAGGATGTGACAACTGTGATTGGTGACGTACCACCCTTGCAAGGACAGGGACGACGACTCAACAATATCTTTTATGAAATCTTGGCAAAATATTACTCGGGCATCAGCAGACGTGAATTTTTACAAACCCAGCCTGTCGCAGCTAAATATTTCAATGACTCGCGGCTGATTCAACATTTTCTATACATAATCTCAATTGACAAAAGTGTTTCTGATGTCAAGCCAAACAGAAGAAAGACTTGGCAAACATATTAGAATTTCAGCTGCAACTTTAAAAGACGAGCTGTAGTGACGAATGATACCCTCAAACTTTTTACAACCAACCTATGATTAGTGCATTGTTTTGTTGCCTTGGTTCTTCTATTTCTTCTTTCTTTTTCAAAGAATGTTTTACTCCACTCATATATCTTTTATCCTTTCCATGCAGTGTTTTTCAATTAGGAAATTAGTTTGCTTTTCTTCTTTTTGAAGACTGATGGACGACCGCCATAATACATACAGCGACTTAGAGGAGGGACGCAGAGCACAATCAGCGAAACGCTTATCAAAGTGTTGGGCAGACTGAACGTTCGCTATAGAGCCAAGTAAACGTTGACAAATTACGTCTGACGAAGTTTAGTGGACCACAGATGTCTATCCCTGCGTGCCAAGGTTTGCTTGTTTCTTTGGCAGGCGAACCGCTCTGTCTGAAGTTTTACGGCCAGAAAACTGTATTCATCTGGCAGCTGAGAGGCCTTGACAAATATAGATATTTCATCTTGGCAGAACACTGGCAACCACCTGTTAGTCGTTGTGCAAGTTTTAAACGTGTAATAGTTCCCTGGCTTGCGCTCCACAGTTTTCAGTTCCTTCCATCAGGCAAAGTTGGCTCCTTTCCTCATCCATAAAACACTGGGACTCACGCTACTACCATATAGGCTGTTGTGAGTGTGGACAGGCTTTATGAATTTTTCTTTTCTTCTTCTACAAGATTTTTACTCTGCCATTTTTAAGGTCACAAAGACATCTCAATTATACCAGTTTTCTTTATTTGGAAGACTTGGAGTAGCCCGATCACGCACCGTGCAAGCAGCTCATGCCTGTCTAGAGACGATGTAACGGGGCTAATCATAGATTGAACAAAAAGGATACGTGAGAAATTTGGTGCAGTAAGCATTATCCATTACCTGAACACCAGTCCACTCTTTCCATTCTTTTTACGTTTCTGTTTGCTCTAAGTGACGTTTCTCTTTTCCCCGCGCTATTTTCTTTTCAACACCCTCTCATTGCTATCCTATTATGGAAGTGCATTTCATTTCCTTTTCATTTTATTGAAGACTGATCTGAACTGTCACCACAATGATGTCATCGGTAATATCCCTGTCGTGGGTCCTGATCCTTGTGGTCTCGAGCGTGGCCGTCACGACCGCCAGTGCCCAGTGGAGTCCTTGCGTCGCGACGCCATGCAGGTGCGATCCTGTCGAGTTAAAGGTGGACTGCAGCTCATTGGGACTCAAGTTTATTCCGACGATTCCAAAGGACACCAGGATTCTAGACGTCAGTAACAACATGATACGAACTGTAAAAAGAGCTGAGCTGTACGGCCTCCGTTCACTTGTAACCCTGGACCTGCGTCAGAACAAACTTACCTCCTTCAGCGCCAACAGCCTGGGTGACCTGACATCGCTAGTCCGCTTACACTTGGACGGAAACGCACTGGAGGCGATCCCAGGACCTGCGTTTGCCTGGTTGAGGAATCTTCAAGAGCTGACCCTAGACTCCAACAGACTGTCCCAGATTCCATCCGAGGCTATTTCCTATGTACCAAACCTGAGGCGACTTTCTCTCCGCGACAACCATATCAATCACATCCAGAACGAGGCATTCTCCGGAGCTCCTGGTTTGAAGAAACTTTTTCTTTCAAACAACTGTCTCAAAGACGTGGAACGAGAAGCCTTTCAAGGCATACCTGGGCTCCTCAATCTCGATTTATCTGAAACATGTCTGACGAAAATCCCGTTCAACCAGCTCCACTATATGCCCCTTCTGACAACCCTTGATTTCAGTCACAACAAAATCATCACCGTCCCAGATGACTCCTTCGCAGAGACCCCAAACCTACGCAAGCTCATACTTAAGGATGGCGGAATCGTGTCAATCCGCCCCCGTGCCCTACGTGGACTGTCCCGTCTAGAATTCCTGAATCTACAGGAAAACAATCTTACAGAGGTCCCCGTTACATTAAAACATGTGGCTAACATAGAAACACTTCTGCTGGACAAGAACGCGATCCGAAATGTGCACCCCTGGGACTTGTACCCCTTACGGAGACTGAAGCACCTGCACCTGTCACTGAACCCGCTCTCCGGACTGGCACCTGACACGTTCTCCCAGCTGCCTCGTCTGGACAGTCTGGATATCAGAGGTTTGGAGCTGGAGTGCGACTGTCGCCTGCGGGGGTTCTTCCACTGGGTCAAGACCACCAGCGTGATAGTGTCGATGGACGACGTGACGTGTGTGTCGCCGCCATTTCTCTACCAGAGGAAGCTGGAATGGGTGCCACAGGAGGCTCTACTGTGCAACGACCAGGGTTCCTTGTTGACAGCCTACATGACGATTCCTTTGTACGAGGATGTCACTTGTCCCGAGCTTTGCCAATGTGACGCGGGAAGAGTCGTCTGCACAGAACAGGAACTTTTTATTGTACCACAGAATCTACCAATCGACATCATCCAGCTCGATTTGTCGAAGAACATCATTACCAACTTGGAGAATAGCGCTCTGTCACGGATGAGGTTCATTCAGGACTTAAACCTTCATGATAACCGGCTGATAAAGTTATCCAACGAGGCCATGAAAAACCTGAGAAGTTTGCAGTCTCTCGACCTGTCCGAAAATCTTATCAGCGGCGCAGACGAGCAAGCCTTCATGGGCTGTCCGGACTTGCTGCACCTGTACCTGGCCGGAAATAACATGTCGTCAGTTCCTGTGAAGGCTCTTGCTCCACTCTGGAAACTGCGCACCTTAGACCTGAGTTTCAACAACATCCAGGCACTTCTTGAGGGGGACTTCGACGGAATGAGCTGGCTCCAGGTAAGACCTTTATTGCATTCATAATACGAATAGGTGTATAAAAGCGGACACAGTATCATGTAGACCCTTTGTTATCATTGCATGCAGGCGCGTCTGCATCACCACCGTTGCAGTTTTTTGGGGCCACCTACATCGTTACCTGGAATGAAGTCGAATTCGCGAAGTATAGACTTGTACGCTGACTTGTTACAGTAAACGCGTAGCACAGGGTGTACCCATGGCCAGCGAAGGTTTTCGCCCCCCTGACTACAGTGGCTTAAGTCAAGACTGGGTATTTTCAAACGTCGAAGTATGTTGTAAGCTACTTTCTTATACTCTTTACCGAAAGGTCCTTAAGCTGGATGGAAACTGTGTGGAGACCGTGGAGCAGGACGCCTTTCTGTACACGCCGCGGCTGCACGGTCTGCACATGGGCAGGATGTGCTTGAGGGACATCCCGACATTTGCCCTGTCAACCCTGCATCATCTCAGGCGGGTGGACCTGTCGGGCAACCTGGTCACCACCCTCCGCCAGGGGGCGTTCACAGACGCAGTCAAGTTGCAGGAAATCAATCTCGGTAAAGCCCCCCTCTCATTGCACCCACGGCACGCTGGCGGCGTCGCTGCGTCCTAAACTGGATTTGTGCTACCCTTGACGTTATAATGGGAATATCATTCAAAACTTACAACTATGACCAAAGAGACAACAAAACACACAAAGCTTAAAAATATTTGTTTTTTTGTCGATGAAATCCGTAGAGTGCTTTGTCAATTCGATCGGCCGCAGCGACGTCGCCAGCGTGCCGCGGGTCCAGTGAGAGGGGGGCCGGGGCCTAAGGAAGACGCCTGGCTGTATCGCACACTCAAGCGGTGTCTAGCCTAGTTATGGCTACGGGCGTATCGTCCCACTTCTTCCTACCAAAAGGTGTCTAATTTAGTCCCTAACCATTGGTCTTTACCCCAGGTAGCCTTAGTCAATCTTATTCTACAGCCTCTATTTTACACAGTTCTATCTCATGCTCATTTTTGGACACTTTCAGATAATAATAACATCCATTCAGTGGACACAGAGGTATTCCACAACCTGCCGAACCTGGAGACCCTGTTCCTGAGTAACAACCACCTCCGAGCTGTGCCGAGAGAAGCCCTGACCGCCCTCCCCTCCCTGTCAACCCTCGTCCTGACCGGGAACAAGCTCTCCGTCCTGGACCCACGGGACTTCTCGAGCTTTTCCCGCCCTCTCAATCTTGCCCTCGGCCACAACAAGATCGAGACCCTGGACACTGAAGTTTTGACAAACATCGACAATCTTAGGTTAGATTCTTTCATTCTCGTCAGTTCAATGTCTTTGAGTGTACAAGCAACTTGTAATCATGCATTCAAGCCCTAGATGAATATAAGTTCACATTGACCGACAGTTACCAATCGTATTCCAGGCGGGTTTATCTCGAGGGCAACCCCTGGGTGTGCGACTGCCGGCTGAAGGAGCTGCGCGAATGGATGGAAGCGAGCGAGGTGTTCCCCGCTATGGGTAAGGACTTTTGGTGATGTGTTAACTTAACAATTTGAAAGATAGATATATTGAACACAGGCGCGTCGAAATCAGTGCATATAATATGGAGTGGTTGCAGCTATTTGGGAAACGATATCGAAGTTACAGTATGCTGCTATCAAAGCGTTACAGAAGGTGTAACGTTACTCCGCAAAGGCGCTAGGGATTTTAAATTAGTGGCACAGAGTGTGATTATAGCTGTATGAAAAGACTCAAAGCCCCGAATAAGCCTTTGGTACCTTGATCTTCTATACCTAGGCAGTTTGCAGTCCTCTACGAATTACTTTGAGAGACAAGCGATATTCTGACATTGTCTCAATATCTTCACAGTCCCACGGAGTAGAAGTGCCATCATTTGCCACGGACCCAGTTTCTTACACGGCCTGTCTGTGACGGACGTGAATCCAGACAGCTTCCTGGCCACATGTCCCACAGGAGCAAGCCCAAGATCACCCGAAGAAGACGTCATCTTGTCCTACAGGGAGGCAAAGTGGTTCGAATGTCCAGAAGGCTGCCACTGTCCTCAACCTACCGAGGTCGTCTGTCGAGATACCGGTCTGACCTCCGTCCCCGACAGGATTCCATGGAACACCAAAACACTCGACCTGTCTGGAAACCTCATTTACGTCGCACATGAGTCCGAATTTTCCCTCTTGAAAAATCTGCGGTCACTTGTCCTGAGCAACAACAGGTTGACACGATTCCCAATAGAGGCACTGGAGTCCCTGCAGTCATTGTGGACGCTCCACATCGAGAATAATGATATCGTCACACTTCCATTTGACGCCTTCGTATCCCTTCGGCAGCTTCGTGGTCTCACGCTAGACGTGTCCAGCCCTGAGGCGCTTTCAGGTTGCCTTGAGCCGCTTATTCGTTTGCGAAACTTAGCTATTTACGGAAGACGCCTGTCCATTGTTCCACCAAGGGCCTTCTACGGTTTGTTCCGGCTTCAGAGCTTGGAGCTCCGACTTGGATGCAGCACAGCCATAGACGGACGTGCGTTCGACGGTCTCCAAAATGTACGGCATTTAGATATCAGCGGCTCTTGTGTGAGGGACATTCTTGGGGTTGTTAGAATCATGGTCACAGCATTACATTTGGAGACGTTAAAACTGTCCAACAACAGCATCATGCATCTTCCAAACATGGCGTTCGTACCCATGCTGAACCTGAAAGTCCTGAATATGAGTCACAACCTCATCGAGACGATCAATCCTCTCGCTTTCCACGGTTTAGTGCGACTGCTAAGTCTCAACCTGGACAACAACAATCTTTCAAAGGTTCCATTTGAAGCATTTGAATCGTTGCCACGACTGCATCATTTGAGTCTAAGGGGCAACAAGATCATCAATGTGCCAGGGGAAGCTTTTACTACACTCACGAGTATCACAGAAATATTTCTAGATACAAATATGATTGAGTCGATCAGTATTAATTCATTTCATGGTCTAAAAGAGGTGAAGAACGTGTCTGTCTCTACAAATCCGTTAAAGTGTGATTGCAACATGAGGAAGTTTATGGAGTCATTGGACGACTTAAGCTGGGATTATGGCCTTGAGGTGGAAAACATGCGATGCTCTGGTCCACCGGTCTTTGCTGGGTGGAAGGTCTCACATCTTTCTGCAGGTGACTTTGTATGCGGACATGACAAACAGGCCGAGATTGCAGCGAAATTTCAACAGATGGTGAAGGAGGACGAGTTTTTCCCATGTCCGGAGAGTTTCACGTGTGACGGCCTGGTGGCCACCAGCGTCGGGCGTGGACTGACGGCTGTACCGCTCTCTCTCCCCCTCAACACCACAGTCCTGGTCTTGTCCAACAACTCTCTAACTGACATTCCCGCAGAGGCCATGAAAGAATTGACCCGGCTCCAATACCTCCAAATGGACCACAACAAGGTTCGCTCTATCACATCACGTTCCCTGAAGACGGTGCCCCTTCTGAAAGTTTTGGATCTGTCCAATAATATGTTGGAACAAATCGACCCAGGAGCTTTCGGTGACGTTCCCAATCTCGTATCGCTCATTTTGTCCAACAACCAGCTGAAAACTGTCCCTGTCTCGGCGCTGAAATCCCTCCCTAACCTCCGTGAGCTTCGCATAGGACAAAACAACATCAAATCCCTTATCGGACTGCCTCTCCCAGACCTCAGCAAGCTCCGCCTGCTCGACTTGTCCGGTAACTGCCTTGTGTCGATCCCGGTGATTGTTCTTACTGGCCTGCCGAAGTTACGAGCTCTTAACCTCAGTAACGCTTGCCTGGACCATGTTCCAACCGCCCAGCTGTCCCTCCTACACAATCTTCGCAATCTTGACCTGTCCCGGAACAACATAACCTTCATCGCTGGACACGCACTGACCAAGTTAAAGCAGCTTAGAGAGCTCACTCTCACCGGCAACCGCATCTCACGGGTGCGGAATCTTGCGTTCGAAGGTCTGGTTCATCTATCTCTGGTGTCCTTCTCAAGCAACAAACTGAGGCGCATCCCAAAGGCACTTCGCAAGCTGACAACACTGTCCGAGGTGAGCAAATATACTGGGTCAGCATGTTTCAGTATTTGGATCCATTCCGTAAATTGCAATGGTCATACGTATACATTTCATCCGTGCCAAGTTGAAACCTAAGGTAAAGCTTGGTACAGTTCAGTAGACAACGAACACCCAACCCTGAGATAACAAATCATCACAATCCCGAAAACTAACGACTCAGATGAACATGTTCACATTCCATCATTTCTCATGTAGGTGTCCCTGTCAGGAAACAAGATAACCGAACTCAATGCCAGGGACCTGCCGAGTCTGAGGGGAATGGCGGCGCTGGACATCCGGAACAACAGGCTGGAGGAGGTTGACCCGGAAGTCTTCTCATCCGTGCAACACATGAGGTTGTACCTAGTACAGAAGCCATCTGTCCGTGTGTTCACGATAGTTGTTCCATGTCTATCTTGTTATCTATTCCCCCGTTTCTATATCAGTCCACCCTGTTACATCTTCATACTCCTTGCACCACCATCATGCCAGCCATTCTAACACCACCTTTATACTGACCCTAAAGCTGTCCATTCCACCTCCGTATACTGTTAAGTTAATTTTGCCTCTTCAACAAGCCATGGACTAATATGACAACCTTCGGTTACGAGTAAATCTCATGCATCCATGTCTACCCTTCGATCAGTCGGCTTGACCTGGCTGGAAACCCATGGCGATGTGACTGCGACTTACTGCCACTGCGCAACTGGTTGGAGGATCATGTGGACAACGTGGCTGCCGGCCCTCAGCCCGCATGCGCCAGCCCTGTTCTTCTGGAGGGCCGCCCGATGATGGACGTGCCGACGGAAGACTTTCTGTGCCCTAACCGCGAGACTTTGGACCGGGTAGGTTCATCAGCTTTGTAGGAGCATGGCTGTCACAATATGGATGTAGTTGTGATGCGGTTTTAAAACGTCGCCTCCATCTGTGGCTTCGAGAGACACTTTGAAAACACCGATCCTTCCCACCAACATTTAAGAAGGTTCATCAGTTTCCTCCTAACCTACTCCAACACACACGCCAGTTCTGAAAAGCTCATACATATAGACACGACTTAATACGTTGCAAAAAATGTATTCTGTTTCTCTACCTTGCAGTCTGTGATGACCAGCGCGGCCTGGGAGCCTCCCACCGGCCCACTGGAGCCGCAGTCGTCAGGCTAGAGGGAATAGTCGCTTCCTAGTCCAAAATAAGACAGGTGGAGAATGATAATACGGCAGCTACCGTATAGTATTACTGTAGAATATTTTGTAGTGGGATAAGTCAGGTCATGAACCTTACCGCGACAATTAACAGTACGCTGTAGTACACTTTTCTCTGAATGTGGTCACTTTCCCTCGGATCCGACAAACACCACTGCATGTCAGTAACGTGTTCTGAGAGGAGAGGAGACTGGTGAAGGGGAAGTGCCCCATAAAGACACTTACACTTAGTTTGATCGTTTACTCAAAATGGGGAGGCATTCGACCAGCCACTGTTTGGAACTGTCGAATGTGTTTAGCAATTTCAAAATCTTGATTCTTCAAGCAACTGTTGCATTTTTTTTACCGATTTTGAATAGTGGATGTACGACGTCCTGTAGAAAGTAGCAAGTCGCCTGCTGTAGATCCGTTCACATGTCGACACATCCAGAGAAGAGTGTGTTCCGCTTAAACCATGGGAGTGGATTAAGTGTTTGGCACATTGGTAGACCGTGTCGCATAGGACCTGTGTGTTCTTAAGGTTAAAAATCTCTTGTACAACTGCTGTACGACTATATAATGGTTATATTCTTAGAATAGTATTTTCCGTCAGTTGTATTATCAAGGAGACTTAACATTAGTTAGCCGACACATCGCACAACTCTAACATTGGCAACCATGTTATATAACGTTAGAATACATATTTCTGTGGAACGTGTTTTCAAGTGATCAGTTAAACGCTGTTGGTCACGCTACCCATACTTACACTGAAAGTAGAATATTAATGATTAATCAATAGAGAAGCATTCCTCCGACACCAACAACTCAAACTTAGCTCGATGGTTTGCAATAGCTGGAAAGTTTTGTCACTATCGCACAAATCTACCATGCTTACAAATGTATACCGTGTATCCACACTAGTCAGGATAGTATACGATAATACATTTCCTCAATGTGGATTTCTGTGTTGTTGTGGAAAGTGTGTCCTTCTCACTGGGGTGGAACATGTGACAGAGTTGTATTCTTATAAAAGAGCGCTTTATTTTGGGAATCCGCTCGGAGAGTCACATTGGTGATAAAGTACTCTCTTGGGACCGTACTTACGGGCACTCGGAGGGACTTTGTACGGACAAAGTCATTAACATTGACTAATGAGATGAAATAATGAATAAGACCATTTCAAGTTTAAAGTCAGGCAAAGTAGAATTGCAACAACGCAGTAATAAAATTGTCGCAATGCCAGACCGTGTGTTTAAGTCAACGGCGTGTTGAATTAGTCTTTAAAAACTTGTCAAAGAGAAATGACAGTCAGTGAATGAATACAGGCCAGTTTATGAAGTGATACAAAAAGTCCCATATTGACACTCACAATAAGATCCGGGGTGGTGACAAGTCCCAAACTAAAAAGACAGATTCAGGCTGCAGGTGCCAACGGCGATGACGCACGAGGAGGGTTACGTAAAGAACTGTTGGCACTGCAAGTTTTCCACCTTGGAGCAGATAGTCTACTGTAGATCTGTATGTATAAACGAACCAATCAGAAGCTATACATTGCACTTTGGAGAACATGGAACTTAACAGAAATCCCTGCTTGGCATTCTATATATAAACGTGCTAGACAGTTTTACACACTGTATATCGGCTGGGCCTTTCATCGTCACTGGCAACCTGTAAATGGCTAATGAACACCCTATCATCAAATAGGTAAACATATACGCAGTGTTCGACTATTTGCCCCCAGCCCTGCATTCGTATCTGCTTTAGGTGAGTTGACGTGGGCAAATCCGCTCTTTGCCCTGTTAAGAGGGGCGACGGATTCATTAGAGAAAATGCAAAGTGGAAAATATTAGGTGACAGGCTGACAAGGGCGTTTGGAGAGCTGCACCAGTCAAACTAAACCACACAGCAAGCCCTTACGTCGTGACCAGACCACGTTGGTAAAGATCAGATGGCATCTTTGTTTGCAATATTTCCTTCTGAACAGAACATCTAAATGTCATGTCCTTGCTTGTTAGAGTGCCCTTCAAGTGTTAGCAATAAACATAGCCTCATGTAAATCAGACTTGAACTTGACCATTTGTTGAGACGGGTATGAAGTACTTTTTTCATGAACCCAAAGTCTAAGCTATTGTATGATCAACGGTATGCCACAGAGAAGACCAATGAAATCTAGATTCATATCATCATTTATTGCCACATTTCGGGATCTGGGCCGGGATTTTTACCAACGTTGATATTCTGGACCAGGGTACAAAAAAAAAAAAAAAAATGATGACACTCCATTCATAATATTTCTAGTCACCCTGCTCACAGAGCACCAAGCAAGAAAATAACTCAACACTGGTAAATCTTGCTGGAGTTGGATTACAGGAGGAATGCCTGTGCCTACCACTCTTTCCTACAAACCTGTACTGCACGAAAGGTCCGATACAAAAACTACATAAACTGCAATTCCGACGACTCGCCAAATCCAATCACTAGACGTCTAGACCCTATTGCACACATGTGCGGAAGATTGTGCTTTATGGTAAATCATATAGCAACACAGAAGGTTTTAGAGTGGGGTTGGCTGCTTGTTTCTGGCTTGTTTGCTCAGCTGCGTTGATAATAATGCGATGATGTCAATACACTCGAAAAATAGGACCCTCGATATTGTCATTATCGACATATGGCGGTATTTGTGTCACCCTCAATCCACCTAATCCTTGTCAGTTCAATCCGTCCTCTGGTGGCTGCTTACTATAAGTCCATTTCTGGCATTTTGACCTACCCGAATGTTTACCACGCCCTTCAGGACAATGCCCTGATGATTGACATTGCCTTAAGTGGCCAAAGTTTGGTTTAAAATTTGCCCAACGTTTACTCAGGAACCTTCGCGACCACACACTGGGCGGGGTTTTGCTGGAACACGTGAAGGTTGCATAAAGCTGTGGGCAAAGGTACCCTAGTGGACGAACGCGCGTAGGCGTCTAGATCTAGAGTGCGAAAACAACATATATCTCTCCCTCTCGTGGACCTACCATGTAGAATTACTGGAGACTGAACGACGTCCTATAATTATTAAGGCGGTGTTTCCTTAAAAGAACAACAGGTAAGTCGTAAGAAGCGATATCATGAAAGTGTTTATCGTCTCCATATTGTACGGGTAATGAGGTGGGGACAAGGTCACATATTTCACTTACTAGGGCAGAAGGTTTGCTCTGATGACGTTTACACGGCCAATCCAATGATACGGGGCGTTAACGATATATCCTGGAGAACACTGTTTGTTAAAGCTGAGAGCAAGACCTAGCTGACCTGGGCTAGGTGTACATGATAGGAGTGGGCTCCCAAGGCAGTCTATTTGGGATGTGTTCTGTTCTTCTATTCAATCTAGACTTCATCCCTGGATGATACGGTAACTGCTCAATATCTGTCTATTGAAAGCCCTTCAATGTTATTGGGAAATGTGACATTGAAAAGCTTTAGAGGCAAGAGACGAATACGAATGAGATTACATAAGATATACAACATCTACTAACGCGATTCCACCAGGGTAGTGAATCCACCACCCTGAAAAGATATGTCCAAACCCAACCCAACGTCCGCCAGCATAATGTACTTCTGTATATCTAAACTGTGCATACCTAGGGGTGTTGCACTAGAGATCTATAACACCCACTGTTTTTCAAAGTGGCCGATTTATGTAACCCGGCGGATTAATGTTAACAGAGGTTATATCCAGCGTACGTGAGGTGGAATGGATGGAAAACACCCTTAAGAGGCATATCCTTCAGCATGTTTCCCATAGGGCCACACCCAGCACGTTTTTCAGTCCAATAGTACGCACTTGGGCAGGATTTTAGTTGTTTACTTAGTAAAACATATACTCGTGTTCCATCCTTCTCGGTTTCCCCCTTATGTAAAACATGGTAATGAAGACCCGTTTTTGTCACCAACACTGTGCCGGGCTGCTTCTGGCAATTTATCGTCACACTTGAAACATTGATAGGAATTAATCAAAGTTGTTTCTTTCGCCATGTTTTATACGTTCTATATCGTGCATATGTGAGTTACCTGTTTTATACGAATGTCTCATTATTCCCGGCCAAATGAGGGATTAGATGAATTAGCTAAGATAGTGCGTATTAGACGGACAGTTACCCTCTATTCTATCAGAAAGGCGTCGCACCTCAAAGATTGCTCAGCTATTATATGGCATTTGTGGACAATAATGATAACTGTGACGTAATTCATTCTTCGACATTACACAAGTGTCAAATTTGTGTTACGAAATTGTCCATGAGAGTCAAAATTGCCCTTCTTGTCCAACAGAACGTTTAGTCGACATCTTTCCATTATGGAAATAATTTCCCGCGGTCTGAGTCCGCAGAAGAGATGTGTAGTTCAAAACGTTAACCACTGTACACTTGATTAGTGCCTAATAACGGCTGGAGGTTCTGTGTCGGCGTTTTAAGAGACTTACTAATATCAGCCATCCACTGCCACTACATGATACTAGATAACTTTCTAGCATACATTAGTGGAGTTTTTATAGTCTCCAACCAGACCCAATAGATTGCAAAGACTGTATCCAACTGGAAGAAGGAGCTTATACTTGGGTTGGCTATGAAAACTCATTCTGCCTGTTGGATACGGTCTTTGCCAACCCGTAGGTCTGCTTGGAGACTAGAGTTTTTAGAAAGGTAATCCATTGCTCTTGTAGTTGTTGGCATAATGCCATAATGGCAGTTGTGGTGGCCTTGACAGTTTGTTTGCTGTTTATATTCATTACACACAGGACACCACGATGTGGCGCACCGTAAACGTGGTCATGTTGGCAAACTTTTTGGGGATTCTAACTGCCGTAAACCTGGCAATGGCAGCCTGGAACCCGCCAGACTGTCCGCGACAGTGTATGTGCTCCGCGCGGGTCGTCTTTCCTCTGTACGAGCAGCTGCGAACGGTCGAGTGCTTCAGGCCGAGCGAGACTGTGCAGTTCCCGCCAGACACGCAGTCCATCAACGCCGAGTTCTCCCCGCTCCGGCAGGTTCTCCCGGCGGACATGTTCCAGGGCTTGGATGAGCTGGTAAGCTTGAAGCTCACGGCGAGAATCACCACGGTTCCACAAGACCTGTTCCGTAACCTGACTCGGCTCAGAGTGCTGTGGATCAGGGAGTTCCGAGTACTCCATCTGCCGATTGGTATATTCGACAGTCTCCGAGAACTGGAGCAGATCTGGATTGAGGAGACCACCATCACCCGCCTGCGTGGAAACACTTTCTCCAACCTAAACAAACTCATGTTCGTCCACTTGAACAACAACCAGCTCGCACGCCTACCCGTCAACCTGTTCTCCAACCAGCCGGCCCTCACTCTTCTCCATCTGCAGTGGAACCCGTTCCAGTCAGTCGACTACAGAGTGTTCACCTGGATGACTGAACTGCGCGAGTTGGGGGTGGACTCGTATCACATGACCTCATGGCTACCAAATCTGATGAATCTTCCTCAAGGACACTTCAAAAACCTGGAAATCTTGGTGACGTTTCTTCTGAATGAAGACCGCTACGATTCCACCAGGATAGAATGGGACACCATGGTGTACAGTCGTGATCAGGCACAGTGGTACTTCGGAGAGTGCCCTCCCGACGCCTGTTCATTCGGGGCTTGCAGAATCTCGTATCAAACGCCGGAGTGTGACGGTGTCATGACGGCAGGTATTCTGCTTCCTCTGTCATTGATGGCGTTGTTTGGCAGCATTGTATTGCTCCTGCATCTATGTAGGCACAGACTGAAATGTCCAGGGTCAGAGTGCACCTGTGCTATGTAACTAGCCTGAGGTCTAATCATCCACTAGTGTACAAAATGGGAAAAGCCAGTTTGGCATCTATCAGTGCAACAGAAAGACTGCGTGAATCCAGTGCCATACATTTCAAAATGTGTTTAACTGTTGCCAGATAGATAGGGCACCTTGATATATAAACCCTGGTGTGATTGGTACAAAATAAAGTCAGACAGACGTCTTGATCATGGCTTATCATTTTCCAAATGGATAATAATCAAGACGTCCATTTGTCAGGTAACACGATAGACAGGAAGCATTGTCAGACCAGTCCAACAAATGTAATTGTCGTGAGGTATGTCGTTAAAACATTGTACGCGTTTATGTCTAAAATCTGTATGCTAAGATGCCTGCTGTTTCTTTTTGCCCCAGTGGCACCGTGAGTCCTGTTTGTACGTGTATTTTCTTTGTTTTCCTACTGTAGCGTTATAAAAATGTTAAGCTGGAAACACAACCAATTTGTCCACTGTCTGCTACGTTTCTGTTTGCTGTATAAAATACCTTACTCGGCTCATGTGACTACCCATTCAAGCCATTACATTCATTATGCTGTTTGTGATGTTTATCCATTGTGTCAACTTTTCTTTCCAACCGTTTGTTCCTTAAGCAGCACCAGTGTACGCTGTATCACTGCAGTGTTTATCGTCGTTGATAGGAAT
Source organism: Branchiostoma lanceolatum (assembly GCF_035083965.1). Classification (NCBI taxonomy): domain Eukaryota; kingdom Metazoa; phylum Chordata; class Leptocardii; order Amphioxiformes; family Branchiostomatidae; genus Branchiostoma; species Branchiostoma lanceolatum. The sequence continues at coordinate 20,188,300 of NC_089725.1, read as the reverse complement.
AAAGGAAGGTTGATGTAGGCTGCCGAGAAGCAGCGTTTTTAGGTCAGCGAGATTTTCAAACGCCATTCATATTTACAATTGAAACTCCAAGTTAACTGTCAACATGATCAGGGTGATGTATATAACTACAGGTATGGTAATAAACCAATTCAACTTCACCTCTTAAGTCTGTACTATTAACTTAAGCAAGTAGACCATAATCGTGGTTAGAGCCAAACCAACAAACCAACCATCCAATCAACCAACCAACCAAACAACCAACTAACTAACCAACCAACTGACCAACCAACCAACCATCCAATCAATCAATCAATCAATCAATCAATCAATCAATCAATCAACCAACCAACCAACTAACCAACCAACCAACCAACCAATCAACCAACCAACTAACTAACCAACCAACTGACCAACCAACCAACCGACCATCCAGCCAGCCAGCCAGCCAGCCAGCCAGCCAGCCAGCCAGCCAGCCAGCCAGCCAGCCAGCCAGCCAGCCAGCCAGCCAGCCAGCCAGCCAGCCAGCCAACCAACCAACCAACCAACCAACCAACCAACCAACCAAAGAACCAACCATCCAGCCAGCCAGCCGGCCAGCCGGCCAACCAACCAACCAACCAACCAACCAACCAACCAACCAACCAATTTACCAAACCACCAACTAAATATAACCAAGCAAATGAAATGATTCGTGTATTGCCGGTCGTAAGTGCAAATACACACGTCAGTAAACACGTACTCCATGTGGGGCACTGAAGGACGGTACGAGATGTTTACCTTTGCCAATGATTTACCCGGCTGAGTTATTTTTTGTACGCGATAACAGGATGTAACGTAAACATGTCGGTATAGTTTGAACAGGAACCATAGTACCCAGGCTCTATCTGTACTGTGAGCTCGACAACGACATGGTTACCTTTTGATATAGACCCAAAGACAGTTTTGAAAGGAGAGAAGAGTGTTTTGTGAAGGTCATTTTCTAAAAGTAAGTTTTGCACCCCCACCCCATAACACAGTTGGGTGCAACAATGTGGGTGCCCCTGATTAAAACACGTTTTCGCCTCGTTCTTCCTAGTCTACATTTTGGAACGTAACTAAGGCCACAGCAAGTAAATTTTATGGATGACATCCTCCGCAGACTCTAAAATTAATGAGATAGGGCGAAAAAAAAACAAGGCGGGCCAAAAAAAACAAGATTCCTATATTTTCAAATTTTGAGATCATAAGTCTTGTTAAACAAGAATTGAGGCGACGAAATATGATATCATGACCAACAGGTCTTTTATTCCTGTATTCAACCAATGAGGTTTCATATTTAATCTAAAATCTCCTTGATTTAATGTAAACATGTCCTTGTAGATGTGTATACATCTCAATAGACTAACTACAACAAATGCAGAAAAGAGCTTGTTGCACAATCATCTGAAGCAACTACACTGGGAATTCATATGCGATGAAACACCTTGTGTATACAGCTCAATTAAGGTTGTCAAGGCGGCTGATTGTTTCTCTCTAAGTGCTAAAAAAGTAATATTTATCGTGGCGCTTATACTTCTAGTATATATTTCTGACCATTAAAGGGCCACTAATCTTCCTAGACCCCCCCCCCCATTATTTATATAATGTCCTTGCTAGAACAAATGCTGAAAACAGCTTGTTATTATACCATCATGAGCAGGAACTACACTGAGTATTCATATGCAATGAAACACCTTAGACTGTCAACATTAAACTCTTCTTGAAGATGTGTATACAGCTCAATTAACTAGAACAAACGCAGAAAACAACTTGTCATACCATCATGGACAGGAACTACACTGGGTATTTATGTGCAATGAAACACCTTAGACTGGCAACGTTTACGATATATTTGACAATTTTTGGCATGTTGACCACCGTCGGAGGGCAATGAAATTTCTTCTTTTTTATTTCGAAATCAGGCGAAAATTAATGAGCGCGCTGATGTCATCCATAAAAATTACTTGCTTTGGCCTAACGTGTGGTCCCAGAGAGCCACTGTTTGTCACACATACTGCATGTGTCTAGCACCACTGGTACACCTTTGCCCATTGGTCGGCCGAGGGGGCGTGACAGTATGCTGTTACCATCAACCTGTGCTAGTTAATCATTGACCATAGCTACCAGTAGAGGGAAGTTTTTTTTTCAGTCAGCGATACTTTTGGATATTGTTTTAGGGATGTCATTTCATGATGATTCATGCACGATTGTCCATGACCTGATGAACTGTCCTACATCTTGATTGAAACGGTTCGGAGTTGATATAAGCACGATGTGAGGCATTTTAGACGTATTGCAATGTAATGTAAGCAACTACAAAGAAGTCACACTAAGGTGTAACACGATATTCCCTCTACGCCCCCTGGCACGTTGATTCGGTGCTGTAGAATGGCTACCTTATTGACCTTCATACCTGCTGACACAGGTTGTATATGTTGTCGTTCTCAACGTTAGTGCAAAGTCCAGTACATTAAAGCATCCGTCCAACTGTTGAGCCGGATACAGGTAACGTCTTCCTTGTGCGTAGATCCTGTTTATATGTTTAAACCCCCGTGAATACTAATCGGAGACAAACCTTTCTAAGGTCATTTCAATGTTCCGGCAATAGATGTTATTCTACATGCACCTACATGTATTTGTGAAGGAAATAATGTCGACAGAAAAATTTTGTAACTTAATTGTCAGATATTTCATCCACTTTTGATGGTCAAATAAGTGCGTACGGAGTATTTACAACTACGGGGGTCGGGTATTCACTTTGTCGAAATGATAGTACTTATAAGATGTGGATTACTAGGCACCGTGTGTAGAAATTTTGCAGTGGAGAAGGGCACGTGACGCACTGACACCTAAAATGTCAGCCATTATGGGGCGGGAGCGGAAGGGGTGAGGCAGCGTTTAAGAGAACAAATATTGTGGCAGTTTAAAGGTTATAATATGGGTAAGTTACAGATTTGTTCCCTCTTTCATAGTTATCTACTAATTATTTATCAAAGCTCGGAAGTATGGATTTTGTTGCTGGTCAACGTAAACGATCTGCAGCGATAGAAAATTGACGATGCAAATTTGTTCCTACATGTTCTTTCCACTGAGCAGATAAAGATGGCGACGTTCTATTTCTATGTCGTCTGCCTGGTAACGGTGATGGGGACAGGAGGTGTTTTACTTAAATCTACACGGACTCTCAGCTGCCCGGGACAACCGGGACACTGGCATGTGGAGTGTCCTGCCAACTGCACCTGTCAGGAAAGCTGCAATACCTACCTCCGTCGCTGGGTGAAGCAGGTGTCCTGTGTGTCTCGCACCACGCTCCGCGGGATAACGTTCCCGCCAACAACACAGGACATTTCCATCAGCAACGTGGCTGGAATAACGACGATTCCTCCAGACCTGTTCTCCGGCCTTACCGACGTCCTCTCCGTAGACATCTTCAACGTCTCCATGGTGACCTCTCCGCCTGCCAACCTCCTGAGCGAGCTCGTGGGGCTGAGGACACTGAGGCTGGTCTCAGTCAAGCCTGTTAATCTGAAGATGTTCGCCAACCTCAGGCAACTCAATCAGCTCGACCTCCACAACAATGACCTGGAGAACGTTCAGGTGCAGGCCGGTGTGTTCCACACCCTCACCAGCCTCACGCACCTACATCTGGAGTCCAACTCCTTGACTTACCTGGAATCAGGCTGGTTCCACGATACTGTTAACCTAGAAACCATCAGTGTCAGTGACAACAACATCCATTACATAGACAACAACACATTCCAGTATCTCAGTGAGCTTAGCGAACTGAATCTACAGCAAAATCCCTTCGTCCGTGTAGAGATGAACGCATTCCATAATCTAAACAACTTGAGATCCATCTACATGGACAGGAACCAATTGGACACTGTTGGTCCTGTTCTCATCCATGCCCAGCTCCCACAACTGACCAACCTGTACCTACAAACTTCCCGTTATTATTGGAAGCACGTCACTGCTTTCAACCAAACCTGGTACTTCAGAGGGTGCCCTCCGGGGTATTGCGTGAACTCGCTGTCCTGTTCGGTATCCCGGAATACCCCATGGTGTGTCTGTACGAAGGAGTACAAGGGGGACCGCTGTGACGTACGCAGAATTTCGCGCGGACAGTTTCTTGGAATCTTCGTGACCGCCATGGTTCTTGTGGGGATCTCTGTTGTGATCATTCTGGTGAACGTGGGGCGCGTGGTGGCGCGGTCCTGTCAGCTGCCGCGCTTCAGGAAACTACAGGAAACTCCGCAACCCTCACAGACCCCCATGCCTCAGATGACATGAAAACATAACTTAAATCCAGAAAGACCTTCGTACATGTACTGTGTCAAAGTTGTGTCAAATGTTTGAATAAGAAATGTTGATACAAATCAACCATTTTCTTCCAGTCGACAGCTAGTGACTTTAATGAAGTAAATCTTGTGTAAGTTTTTCCGATTTTCCAACAGCTGTTGGCATCTTATTTGTGTCATGGGAAATGTGGACCAAAAGAAAAACTCACGGTAATCTGTCTCAAACTATGGACTAGCGGGCGTACATTAACATGGTTATTTCATGATCAAAGTCAAAGGACAAAGTACCTAAATTATGAAACTTATCATCACAACGCCACAGAACGCTAAGGAATACCAAGTAAAAAATCGGGTGAAGAAAAGCAAATGACTCATAATTGATATAGATAACGCTAAAATCCAAGCGCAGCACAATCACAATTCCACACAAAATACAGCCCGCGCGTAACTGACGCCTATATAGCGGTGTATGCATAGGATTATGGTAGTCCGCTTTACTGAAATATGATACATCAGTTTTATATTCAAAGTGCATCAAAGTCAAAGTACATTTTTGGCTTGTGAATGTAATAATTTTGCATCCTTGTTTGCTTCCTTTGACACTGTCGGTTTTACAAGTAGCCACATAGTAGTAATTTCATGCAATGTTCGTACATCTTGTGTTGTTCAGAAGTGTCATAACTGCCTGTGACCTGATTTCACAGTATGCGCATCACTGACCGACCGTATTAAACAGTTCAATCCCACCTGGGTCATCTTTTGTCCATTCTTTGCCAGTCCATGGCATGGACTAAAGACTTGTGTAGAAAAGGGGCGAAAGAAATTACTAGTAGGACCTCTGAGTTACTGATGGGACTGAAAATCCATGAAATGAGTGCAGAGGTGTAGGTGAACTGGAGAGAATCCATCGATATAGAGTTTAAATGTGGAAGATCATCTTGCACGTTCAGTCTTGGAGAGACATAAAGTCCTCAAAATAAGAGCCATTCGCTGCAGCCCGAAATAAGGCTATCAATTACTGTAAATGCATTTAAGTTTGCGTGGTTTTCGTTTCACGCTAAGGCGAAAATGGAGTGTTCGGGGTGGTTTCAAGTTTGCGGCAGTGCTATAGTTACATACTGCTACAGCATTGGACAAAGACGTTCGCGGTGGTTTTAAGTTCGCTGTGAAACGGTCGCCGCAAAAACCGCGAACATAAAACCACCGCAAGCATTTCTGCATTTACAGTACATGTATTTGGATTTGGTTCTGAAGTAGTACAAAGTGGTCATTTATCTGTACTTTCATCAGCACTAAATTGAAACTTTAAAGAATAATGAGCAGATAGATGAAGCAATGAATATATAAACAGGCGTCATTGATCCATTAATAAGTAATAAAAAAAAAAAAGGTACATTTTATTTCGGGCTTGACGAATGCATTGGCGATGCATAAGCAACTTTCAAGAATGAGAAGTTCCAGCAAACGTTCTTACTCATACTTAGTACTCTTCTCCCATTCAACTTAGTGTTTACACGTACAATGTATGGGGCAACATACAGACGTTATGGAAGGACGGATATAATTGAAGGAGGAAAGTGACACCGACACTGGCCCAGTACATCCCTTGGGCCAACTTCTATGTCCTTTTCTTTAACAACCTTTAACAACTCCACAAATACACCAATACTTGCCAGTGCCCTCGTTTCCGAATAGAATGCTAACACGGCTTAATACATACTCGTACTCTTCGATTTTCTCCGAACATAGTACATTTATAGATTGATTAGTCCTGAGATGGAAGTGTTCCATTTGCTGCACCCCATTGGTGCCGACGTCCCGTGACCAGAGGAGCCGAGTTCCGCCAAGCGCAAGGATTTCCCGTGTATAAATCCTGACGCCGAGCTCCGAGGGTAGACGTCTGCTGTTTGTTCTTCATCCAGGCCACCAAGGGTTTGCAAGCTACGTGCATTGTAAGTAACCCCGTCTATGCTATGTAGTTAAAGGTGACATCATTGCAATTCCTTTTAGCTGTTTCAAAGTTCTATCCCACGGCAGTAATGACGCAATACTATATATAATCATTTTCATCCAGAAGACCATTATATCGAAAAAGAGATAAAACATATAACGTTGTTAACAGAAACGGTGCACAAATATCACACTGTAGCTGACCTGTCACGTTTGTGCCGGAAGACAAAATTACTTGGCAATTTCCCTAATACTTTACATTGCGTTGATGTTGTATTTTAAATGCAATTGTATGTTGGTTCATATGTGAAACGTCACACGTACCTCCTATAGGCAGACAGGCGGTATAATTTCTATTAATGCATTACAAATATGTTTTAATTAGACCAAAGTCCAATCCTCATCACATGTAGATAGATATTGGTTCTGTAGGCCGTCTACACTTAACGTGTATGTCACCCATTCATTCTGTCCTCTGTTTTCCTGAATTAAATGGACCCATTCATCCTCCAGCCGCAATAAAGGCCAAATATCGACAGGTCGATTGCCTACCACGCGTGTAGAGTCAGGGACGGCAGACTACACACACATCAAAGGAGCCGGTATACATTCTGGAAGGTTTTCTCGAACAAAATTGAAGTTGAGCCAACAAATTTTCCATTTCCGTCCTAGTGGTATTGTCCTGACTTCAGAGGTGAATTGACATGTCTCCTTTGCCAAGCTGAGTCAACGTTTGTTATAAGAAGACAGCCAAATTCGCTGGAAATGCCTTACGAGTTATCAACAGGAAAGACTATCTGGGGTCACTTTTGATGTGTAATATATATTTGAAACTTCAAATAGTTGCTTTGAAAGGGTCTTAGTCCATTTGAAGTACTGTATGTTGCAACAACAGAGTACTACTCCCTGCATGCACAGGGAATAACACACAACAAATGCATCCTGACACAAACATGTATTCCGGTCTCAAGATGCTGACCATGCGACAGGCCCTGCTTCTGACCCTGTTGGTTGCCATGGCAGCCACGCCCAGCCGGGCTGGGTACCCCAGCGAGGGCGATGAGGAGCTGTGTGTGCAGGCCTGTGAGCGCTGCTTCAGCGTCATGAAGTGGCCGCGCTTCTACAGCGCGTTCAAGTGTAAGGCTCAGTGTCTGGACGACATCATGGAGGTATGATTCAAAATGTCCACGAAAGCTAGAGGTTCTTGTGTTTGCTTGTCTGTCTTTGGTCTTAGACCTTAATGGCGATCTAGTGTGTAGATAGTGTTCAGTATCAAGAACAGGGGTGTGGGGTGTGTAACTATGTGTGAATGGTGTTCAGCGCCAAAGACAGGGTGGTAGATACTGTTTAGCACCAAGTGTGTGTAGATGATGTAGACACTACCTGTGTGTAGATGGTGTTCAGCACCAAGAACAGGGATGTATACCTGTGAATGAATGGTGTTCAGCACCAAGGGCAGGGGTGTGTATCTTTGTGTGGATGGTGTTCAGCACCAAGGACAGGGTATGTACCTGTGTGCGGATGGTGTTCAGCACCAAGGGCAGAGTGTTTAACTGTGTGTGGATGGTAATCAGCACCAAGGACAGGATGTGTGCCTGTGTGTGGATGGTGTTCAGCACCAAGGCCAGAGCTTTTACCTCTGTGTGAATGGTGTTCAGCTCCATGAACAGGACGTGTACCTGTGAATGGATAGTGTTCAGCGCCATGAACAGGGGTGTGCATCTTTGTGTGAATAATGCTCAGCAGCGAGGACGCAGTTTTGTTTTCCCGACTGTGTTTCGATGTGTGTCAAAAAGGAAGACAGTTATTTAATCAGTGTATAAAGTTTTTTATTATTAGCGTATAAAGAAATTAATAGATATTCCAGTAGATACAAATTCAATGGTCTGGGTTGTAGAGAAGAACCAACTATTTTGCTGATCACAATCCATCCTTATTTCTTACTTTGCAGAGTTTCAAGTTATGTGCACAACAGAAAACTTCTTTAAGCACCATATTACGTTTAGGTCACGTGCGCACTAACCATCTCAACCAATCATAAATCACCTACCGTAGCATTACGCCTTGGGGCTTAATGCTATCCATTACTCGTGAAGCCACATTTCGTGTATCTAATTTCACGCACAGTATTACATATCGACCCGACTTCAAGTAACAAAGAAGATCAATGAGGATTCAGCCCGCCTCGTTCCTCTCTGTCAGATGGCCGTCCTGTCGTGTAGAAGCTCCGAGCTGGGGAACCTGATGCCAAACATTGGGCTGGACCGAATTTTAACTAACTATAAAAAAAGGCAAATATACATAGCGTCATGAACCCAGCATCATTCAAATGTTATTTTTACCACTTCTCTCTCATGGACTCTATTCTCTACGCAATTGTTTAACAAGAGAATTTACGGTGGCCGACCAAACAACAGGTTGGCTTGGGCTGTGTGAAATTGCAGATAAAGCTCCAGGACTATAACAGAAAGCAAAAATAATTTGTAGAAAGTATCTGTACAAATAAACGGTGCTGAAAGACGGGGTGAAAAATGGCATAACTATTGATCTGAAAACGAAATTGCACAAGTATTGTAATACTGTAAATGCAGAAATGTTCGCGGTGGTTTTATGTTCGCGGTCTTTGCGGGCCCGTTTCACCGCGAACTTAAAACCACCGCGAACACTTCATTTTCGCCTTAGCACGAAATAAAAACCACGCGAACATGTCTGCATTTACAGTATACTAGTAACCCTTTCTGGTTCAAGAGATCACATGGGTGGATACGCTCGGACGTCTTGACGACGCAGACCCGAGGGGGGTGGGAGGGGGTGCAGATCAGTAAGTCACCTGCTGCCTAGCTACCATAGCCCCTGTTAATCAGCCCATGTTACAGCCTCCTGTGAGCCGTCTACTGGGGAATGATCGATGATAGAGGTCAATTGAAATAAAAGGGGTAATGATAAGTTCTAATCACGCTCGGTGGCATCGCAGATCATGCATAACCCTATGTGTGCCATCCATTTCGGCCTGATGTTAGCACATGACAACCTATGGTTTACCACAAACATTCACGTGAACATCAATCTTCTGGCAGGTGTTGGAAGGGAATTTTGTGACGTTATCTTGGCTGCCTCATTTTCCACAGCCCCGCTCATGAGTCTGGGGCATACACTACTGGAGAATAAGCTGAATAAGGATGAGCTGAAGAGTTCTTTCAGGGAGAACTGACCATTGACAAAAAAGTGACTTTTTATTTTCGTATGTCTTTTCACAGTGAACGTTATGAAAGGTTCTAACATGCATTTTTCTTAATATAGGATTATGTGGTTGCTGGCAGTTCTTGGGCACTCTGCAAGGTGGCGCTTCAGCAGAACCATTTCGACTCTGCGGTGTGATCTGTCGGGAAGACGAGTGTCATCGTTCTACCCAGGAACCTTGCGTCTATCAACAGTACTGCAGCAGGTGGTCATAGACATTGAATGTCCCTGACACGGGAATGTCAGGGACATGGAATCAACTGATGTCCTGTTCATATTGCTATGCCTTCACGTCTCCTTATGTTATAATGCATGACGACTCAAACTAGTACATTTAGGACAGGAGCGTGTGTGTGGATAGTGTTCAGCACCAGACTTGACAAGTGTGGCATCTCTTGTTGAGGCAACGTTTATGGCTCTCATTAAAACCAATCAGTCTTCGTGTTGTTATGTTCCTGTGCGCCTCACTCACTCTGAATCACCTTGCCATCATAATGAATTGGAATCCCGTGATAATTTTTTTCTTCATTTTTGACTGCCCAATGTTGTGAAATATTGTTTAATACACACGCATAAACCAAATGAAGGATCTTGCATAAACCATTGACCTTGACACGTGCACCCTATGCTCTCCTAAGTTGTGGTTCTGCTCAGCTTAATAACAAGAGTATTCAAATAGCATGCAAGGCAGCTTGTAGAGAACAATACATTTGCTGACACGACAGGAGTTCAGGGAAAATCTTTGATGTCATCTAAATACACAAGGTTGGGCCGTACTGATTTGATAATATAGATGACATTTTGAAAATGGTTAGGAAGGATTTATAAACGACTGAACTTACAGAATAATAAACTGTCTTTCACATCTTCTTCTTTGACTTTGGAAGACTTTGCTAAGGGCTCGAAATACAGACAAAGAAGTATTGTATGACATTAGTATCCGTTTTCCGGTATTTCTTGCAACCTAAGGCATGTATTTGCTCATTTTGCAGCTTCTTTGTGCGATTTACAATATGGTCGCAAACGTCTTTATTTGGAAAACGGACGAAAATTGATGCGCGCGGCTGTCATGCAGAAATTCAAGCCAGTGTGACCTTGATTATAAAAGTTGAAACGGAACTGCATCGACAAGTCTGCGTTAACCGAAAAAAGAGAAGGAGAACAGAAATTAATATACCACTTCCAAAGTTTCACGTATATTCAATATGCTCCGCCCACGTTTATTGCACATCCCTTTTTGCACATCCCTTGAAAACGAGGTCGAATCAATAAGCGTGATGCTGATACCGATAGCGCAACACCTGTTTGGTTCCCCAAAACTCAGGCTCTCCCATTCTACCGTACCGCGTGGGGGTATTTATCTATCTTTTATACTGAGACACTGGCGAGTATACAATTAGAATTTAGAACAAGAGATATTTCTTTAGGCAATAAAATCCGCGGATACAAAATACGTAAATTTCGGTAACGAGAACGACCGTTCACTTTAACTCTTGAAATATCTGCCCTTGAAGGAGAAGGACTTACATTCACTCCAGGTCATTGAGGAATGCATCAACAACTAACGCATCAACAACTATTTGAAGAATCTCTATACTAAAACATTCCTACACTTGATAGCACACTTTTTTTACCCAGATTTTCTTTTTAAGATGTTAATATTAGATCTATTAACGCTAATTCTATCTATTCGGTTAAAAATCTTTTAATAGTTAACGTAAACGTTAGAACCAAATTAGGTGAACTTTGCACCTCAGTTCCTGTTGCCCCGTTCTATATGTACTTTGGACACAAAACAAATGATAGCGCTGTATTTAAAGCGGATATGGACAGGAGGCCGTCCATTACGTGTGGAAACAGAAGTGTGACAACATGAAAGTTCTGCTGTGTCTGTTGGCGAGCCTTTCCGTGGCTCTGGCCGAGAAGCCGCGCCTCGGCGGGGCCGTGGAGATGACTGCGGCCGAGCTGGCCAACCCCGCCCTGCTGGAGATCGCAAACTTCGCTGTCAGCAGGATCGACGAGTGGACCAACGGCATGTACAGGTCCAAGCTGGTGCAGGTTCTGTCAGGAACACGACAGGTAAGCAGAATGTGTAGGCAGCGATCGCGTTTGTGAGTACATGCACGTTCCGACCAAATTCGTGCCCCAGGACGTCATGTCATCAAGTCTTCTGCCAGGTCTTAGAAGTCAAATATTTGAATTTATCATCAGGCTGAAGGCGGTTTAGGTAATATGGCTTGCGAAGGAAGCATGTTAATTTTTCCAAAATTAAAGTGGTTCAAATGTCACCGTCAGAATCTACTCAAGAGACCGTCATAGCTGTTCCTATGCGATAACACAATTTTAAAGGCACAGCTGCTTATAACATAACATAACATAGTGTTCGGATAGGAGGCATATTATGTAACGCCATCGTACCACAATCGCCAGGATAACCAGCTAATGTTAGATCACGCCATGTAGTTTTCCATCTTGGCCCATCTGTACATTCTAGGGCCATGACGTAACTCAAAAGAGCGGAAGAACATGTGTCATGTCAGTTTCATCACTGTCTCAACAACTACACATACATGGTGCAGATACTCTGCAAACGCAAAAAGCACCTTTATCGCGTCGCTTCCTGCGCGCCACACAGTACTGATGAGTCAGTGAGAACCTAGCAGCTGTGACCTGCCAGTCAGCATTGTCTGTGACGCCTATCTTAGTCGGGACAGGAATTGTGCAATTAGGTCTTGCAACAAATGGAACGTCCAATTTTTGTCCGAAAAACGGAGTTGCATAGCTTTACTATGGCCAGTGTTGGACCAGGTTATACACGTCTCTGATACTATTGTGCAACTTTCTACTTTGAAAGATGCTCATTTGTTTTGTTCCTCTCGACGAGTGTGCGTGGTAGAGCCGTTACTGTTTCACACTTGACCGATATTTTAAGCCATACAAGACATTTTCAGACTATCCTAAAGTCCTTAAGTTTTTCAAAAACATTGCGTTTAGTCCGAGAGGCTATTGGATAGTGTGAATGATTGGACATTCTAATCGCAATTAGTGAGTTGGCTGGATGTCCTAGAGCCAATTGGTTGTTGCGTTACCGACTGGATGTTGAAATATTATTGATGATATGAAATTACAATGATTAAAAATCTGCGCCAAGTCTAGACAAAGACCACGAGAACATTGCTATTCTTCCATTTATTAATGTCCTAAGACTTTCGTTGCCTGACATGCCCTTGGGTACCGGGTACGAATTTGCGGTCGATACATGGTTAAAAAAGCGTGAGAATATCCCTGCTGTTATTTCATCACCATACAATCATATCTTTTTACAATTTGCAAAAGGCACGTCTGAAATAAAACATATTTACCTCGCAGACAAGACTGACGAAAGTGGAGTCCTTGCAAACTATTTTAGTTGATTGCTGTGGCCTGAAGAATTGCTGAGTAGATTATTACTTTATCGCTCATCTTCCGTTATCAACAATAAAGCACCCATGCAAATATCCGACTATAACTAGTTCAGCACTTTTTTGTGCTTATTTAGTGGCCACTAGACACACGTGGGCTTATCTTGGTGACGTCCCTGCCATTCCATGATAATACTGCCCCCAGGCCAGTTAACTATATCTAGTCCTGGCAATGACAGGTCAACAACTAGCAAGCTGTGGAAGTTAATATATGTCATGGGTAGCCTAATATCATATAATGGGTAGAGAATGAGAAGTACTAGTAATCACACTGCAGTGTACAGAATCATGACCAGACATGCCTTAGTAGACCTACATCACACCGTCTTGCTTTTAATCTGCAAAGTCATGCCAATCCCTATTAGGATTCACCCCATGAATCTGAAAGCGATGCAGGCTTTAGATTATGACATATAGAATCCAGCAGAAGCTATGAGGGAGTTAGGCATTATGTACGAAGTGTGAGTCCGTCTAACTATGGAAATATTGCACCGAAGCAAGATTTTGTTTTGTAATCACCCCCTGCAGAAAATTAGATATGCAGCGTACTGTCCTACTTAAGCGCATTTAAAACACCAATCGAATGTTTTGTATTTGAAAGAAAAGAGGAAATTATTGGCAACGGAACGAAACGATGTTTGATGAATATTACAATTCTTGTAAAAAGTAAAATACATTTATTTAACCCTATCTAGACCGGGGGGGGGGGCTAAAAGTGCCCGCGCCAACTTTGACATCGTATAACTGCCAAACGACGTATGGTAGGACAACCAAACTTGGTGACTTTTCCTAAAATTTAGTTGGCAACAATATTATGATAAAAGTATAAGTTTTCATTTTTCGTGTTGCCATGGCAACGGGTTTCTAAAGAGGCATTTTATGCAAATTTCACTAATTTCGATTTAAACATAGTTGTTTCCAATCTTTTCTTGCTCAATCACACTAGTTTTCCTACATGTATAACATCACATGTAATTTAATGTAGCTGTCATGATTTAATATTCATAAATTATGCTAATTTGATGACGTCATCGCTCAAAATCAAAGATGGTGGACAAAATCATTATTTTCGGTATAAACAGGCTTTTTCGCCTTTAAATTCGTCACAAGTTGAAATTTTCTTAACCAGAAATATTCAGATTAATGTTTTTAGTCTATTTTGATTGTTATTTGGGATCATACATGGAATTAATGTATTTTGAAAAATTTCAAAATGGCCGATCCAAGATGGCGGATCCCAGGGGGTCGCTAACAACACATGACGTCATTCTTCGACGTCATTTTGACGTCAACTTAGTCACCACTGAGGTCAAATGTCTTGGCATACCTTTAAATCAATAATACGCACTATTTTGTCTAATTTTTTTAGATATTATAGGATTTCCCTATTTAGCCAATAAAATCACATCGATGACGTCATAATTACGTCATATTACGTCATAACGTCACCAAAATTACAGGAATTATAAAACTTCACGTGAACATCACTCCCTGCAAATTTGGTGATGATAGAGCATACCGTTTGGAAGTTATGACGGGGGGGTCGAAAGAGCCCCCCCCCCCCGTCCAAGAAGTCTCAAAAAAGCCCGGTCTAGATAGGGTTAAGATGCGAATTCTCTCTTTCAGCTTGTTGCTGGCTACAAGTACACCCTTGAAATAGAAACGGCCATGACTACCTGCTCCAAGATGGGTATGATTACCTTGGAGAGCTGCCCTCTGCATCCGGACTTCACGGTCAGTTACAGTCAATAATATTCTATCTAGTTTTATTGTGCATGACCATGGGGAATTTTGAGGGTAATGTATCCGACAGCAAGGGCATTATACAATGTCCTTGCCGACAGTAACTATTTTGCTCTGCATCAAACATGGCTGTTTGTGTATAGGGGCATACACATGGTAACTTTAAATCTGTACGCTGGTTTGGAAGCTATACTTTTGCTTTCTTTTGACTATGATGTGCTTATTATGCACAATAATACGGTATGAAAATAACCCATCCTTTTGCTGAATTTGGGTATAACTCTAATCTTTTGAGTGAAAAAAGTCAGCTAGCTAGGTGGGACCTGGGTTGGTTATAACATTATATGGACCGGTTTCCCACAGAACCAGCTCTGTCACGTGGAAGTGTACGTCGTTCCGTGGACCGGCGAGCGCGAAGTGCTGGCTCAGGGCTGCAGACAGAAACCGACCAAGCGCCAGTTCACGTTCGGCGGGCTGCCCGGCGGCCTGAACCAGGCTGATACTACGGATGAGGCTGTCATGGCGGCCGCCCTCTTCGCCGTGGACGAATTCAACGCCCAGAGCAACGCCCTGTACCTGAACAAGCTGCTGCACGTGCACAACGCACAGACACAGGTTAGGGCAAAGCACTGACTGCATAATTGATATCTATCAATATTCCTATCTTTCTCTGCCAGATATGCCACGTGTTTGAGAGTCATATCATGGAATGCAGCGGATTCATAAACTTTCAATAATTGATAATGCAATTTAGATTTAGATTTGCATAGTTAGCATATGATTATGTCAATCATCGTTCGTTCTCTTACTCTATCCAACTGAGCCACAGGTAAAGACGTCCACTCTTTTACAATACACTGTATGGTTATAAACGGATGTTGCCTTCTTCGGTCTATCTCCAGGTTGTAAACGGTATTAACTACCACCTGCGTCTGGAGATCGGTACGACTGTCTGCGCCAAGGGCGACAACCAGCTCCTGGCAGACTGCGAGTTCGACTCGAACGCACAGGTAGATTCCTTACATCACAGTTGCAAGTACGTTTTCTATGGGGCCAACACATAGTAGCGTTGGGCCATAGGAAGACTAGTACTGCACGTTACAAGTAACGTTAGGGTTACTTTTCAACTATGACAATATGAAAATATGTTTATTATGGGACCAACACATAGCAGAGCTGGGCCGTAGGAAGACTAGTACTGCACGTTACAAGTATCGTTAGGGTTACTTTTCAACTATTGCAATATGCTTGTTTCATTGTAAGGTTTGCGATGTGTGCATTGTTTTAGTAGTATGCGACATTTTAGTGGTAATATTTCACGTTTGAAGAGTGTGACATGATGATGTTACATTTCCAATTTTCCTCATGCATGTAAAAGGGTGGTTTTGTGTTTCAGTTCCAGGTGTGTGACGTAGTTGTGTACAACCGCTGGGATGACCATAAGGAGGTGACCCGCATGTCCTGCAGGTCCACCCGGTCCAGGCGCCAGCTGATGCCGGGCGGTCTGGCCGGAGGAGTGAACCCCACGGACCCCAACAGCCAATCCGTGCTGGAGATGTCAGCCTTCGCCGTGGACACGATCAACGCGCAGAGCAACTCCATGTACCTCAGTAAACTGGTCCAAGTCCACAGTGCGAGCACACAGGTCGGTTTCCTACAGTTCCTTCTCAATCACACAGAGCGAATCCTGCAGAAATGTACAGAAAAAACTGTAAACGTTTCTTAATATAGGGGACGTTTATCATACTGTGTTGAATCAAAGTGCAAATGTAATTCATTAAAGCCCGCACCCTTGTCTTTTCGAAGGTTGTTGCCGGTATCAACTATCACCTGGAACTGGAGATCGGCGCCACCAGCTGCTACAAGGGAGACTCCGTCAGTCTGGAGGACTGCGACATCGACCAGAACGGACGAGTGGGTGATGTCGTTGTTACATGTTAATGTCACATTCAATATGGCCAATTCTGTCAACAACAGCAAAAAAAGAAAATTTCACCAGATTTTTAAGACATATTTATCACACACTCCCCCTTCCTGGGAACATATTATGTGATCTCCACACACTCGGTTTTGAGGTTAAGAAAATTTACCAAACCCATATTCAAGGTTCAAATTAAAAGTCAGTAGATCGATGTTATTCATACAAATGGTTTATAGTTCATTGCAGAGCCGATTTTGATATGCGTTTTTTTGGTGTCATTGATGCATCCAGGTTGAGATCTGTATGGTGATTGTGTTTGACCAGCCGTGGACCAACACCCGCGAAGTCCGCTCAATGACCTGCAGGCCTAAGGTACGGCTAGACATGCGCACAATGTTTTTTTGTTACAATGAAGATTCTAATTTTTGTTCCAGGTCACACTCGTCACAATCAGAGATGCCATTGGTTATATTCATAGCAATAATTTGATGACAAGAGTAATCGTTACCTGGTTGTTGATGGACATTAAACAATCATGCTTAAAATGTGCCCAAGAGCATTCCTGAGCCTGAGAAGTGGACGAAATATAATCATATGTGACTGGTATCATATCATATCCAGGCTGTGGCAAAGCGGCAACTCGGCTTGGCAGGAGGACTGATGGCCGCAGACGTCAACCACCAGGACATCCAGCGGATGGCCTTGCTGTCAGTGGACCACGTCAACGCCATGAGGAACAACCCCACCCTCAGTAAGCTGGTGGAGGTCACCAGTGCCCAGTATCAGGTGCGAGGAAAAGATTGCAACGGGGCCTTAGTTACTCTCATATTTCTTCTGGCTTTGCTGATGTAATTATAAGGACAGCAGTTTTGCAAAAATAAAAGATCTAGCGGCGAAATCACAAGATTTGTTTGTCTTTAGGTTGTGGCTGGTCTGAAGTACTACCTGACGATGGAGATCGGCACCACCGTCTGCTCGAGCAGCGACAACACCGTCCTGCTGTCCGACTGCGACGTCCTCCTCGGTGGCGGGGTTCGTAATAAACACCTTTGTCATTTGAATGCTTCAATTCTTTAACAATTTAATTCTACAAATATCACAACAGAATCGTAAGGCGCAATACGAGCGAAAAAACATGGTGCGCTAGTCATGCCACTGCGGCTGGCGAAGTCTTCATTTGCGTCTACCCACATTGTTAATATTTTGCATGTTGTGGCAATGGAAATGTATGGTAATCTTCATTCCTAATATAACCCGGCAATGCTTCGCTTTACAAAATGTTCGTCGAGAGCTCGAACCTACCGGCACCATTAGTTCACGTCGGTTATGCTGAAATGTAAGTTTTACTGTAAGACCATGTTGCTTTGTTTATATGGATGACTTCCCCTGGGAACCCCAAAAATGATGCGAGCGTGCGAATAAAAAAAAGTTGGGCAAAAACATGTTCCCTTCATTATAAAATCTAAGTGGTCAGGAAGGTTGAACAGATGAATAAACGCATAGAGTATGGTCTACCGAATGATAGATTCGGTCACCACATCTTCTTCTTTGACTTTGGAATTTGCTTTGACATAATACAACATTACTATCCGTTTCCCGAAATAAATTTTTTTTGTAATTGACGGCATATACCTGCTATCTTTGAGCTGCTTTGTACGATTCACAGTTGGTCGAAAACCTTTTCTTTTGCTTTATGGAAACGGACGAAAATTGATACGCGCGCGGATGTTTTCCAAATAATCAAATCAACATGGCCTATTAAACTGCCCCCTCCTCTTTGTATGTTCCCACCACAGCGCGAGACGTGTGACGTAGAAGTGTTGGACCAGCCGTGGATCGGGGAGCCGCAGGTCCTGTCCTTCTCCTGTACGCCCAAACCGTTCATCCGCCCATGAGAGCAGAGTGGACATTACGACGGGAGCACTAAAAACGTGTGAAGACTCGCGATTCTTCACATTTGGACACCAATGTTCCAAATAAATGCACGAAGGTGCAAAGACGGACTCGATTTGTTGTCATTATTCCTGCTCAAGTTATTGTTAGGCGTGGCATGTAAAGTCTATTTCAAGTCACTAATGTTACACGGGTACACAGGTCTTTTAGAAGAAGTGAACTAGCAATTACAAGATCGATGGGTGTTTCTAGAATTGAGTCCATTGAAAAAGTGTGCATTCGTAGTCAAACATAAAAATCATAAATAGTGAACTTGGATAAAATATCATTAGGGAACTTCGTAAGGGAAAGTAGGGCAACTAAGGAAAATATCGGAAAAGAAGGGAAGTTAACTGGAGAAAGTAGCAAATGCAGGGAAAGCGTGGAAACAACCTTTAAGTGAACGTTCAGCAATATCAACCTGACCAATTTGCAAGTAAGCATAGCCTGCGACTTTCAAATGCGTTTGACTGTCGTGAGCTGAAATTATCAACATTGTTTTCAATTATGTACTGAACAATTGATTTGAAAGCTTGCAGACATAGACCTTATGAAATTGGCCGCATCAAATCTGTTTTATGCGCGTTTGTTACTTTACGGTGGCAAACAGAGATTTGCTTTTGTTTAATCCGGGGATTAGCACCATAGGGATGTGACAGGTTTTGACGGTCCAGACCGGGCTACAAAATATTTCTGATAGACATGATAGAGGGCGTTCCTACGTGGTCTATGGTTTGAGATGATGCCAAACGTTAAGCAGTTTCTACCTGACACGGTTGAAGGTTCAACGAAAATGCAAATTACTATTTGAATAATCAGGTGTCGCCTTCAACCTTTGACCTGAATGTTGTGTAAGGTCATATGACGAGTTGTTTACGAAAGAGAAAAAGACTGGTGCCAGGTACACACTTCCCCTGAAGTTCTCTGTGACAGTGTCCACTCCAGCTTTCTGTCGTGGGTTGCCATTTGTTGCGTCAATTAACAGTTTTTTTCGGAAACGGAATCAGTTTTCTAAAGGACGACAATGCAGCTGGCCGCGGTGTTTTTGGCGCTTACAGTGTTTAGTGCGATGGAATGGAGTGCTACAGCAAGGATCGGATTGAGTGCGCAGGTACGCACCTGTTGGTATAAGCTCATGTCATATTCGTCGTGATGAACTCAAACATACACCGATGCTTGACATCCATGTGTCTTACTAAGCTGAAATCTTTAGCTCGTTGAACCTTACTATGTGCTGTGCGATGTTGTACAGTGTGCAGCTGCAGTGTACTGTTTATGATTCCGGAGGCATAATCATGGTCTGGGAATTGAGCAAAAAGTCTTTGTCTTGCCTTGCGACATGTTCATCTTGAGCCGAGGGTTTAGCCTACCTGATGTAAGATAGGTTGAGTGAGTGAGTGAATGAGTGAGAGAGAGAGAGAGAGAGAGAGAGAGGGGTAGAGAGAGAGGGGGGGAGGGAGAGAGAGGGGTAGAGAGAGAGGGGGAGGGATAGAGAGGGAGGGAGAGAGAGAGAGGGGTAGGGAGAGAGGGGTAGGGAGAGAGAGGGGGGATAAGTGTGTGATTTTGTATCAGTTTGACAAGTTTTTTTCTTCCACCCAGTCCCCACACCTGGACCTATTTGAAGAGTTCACTGTGCAGTACAACAAGCAGTACAACAATACTGAAGGTGTGAATAGACCCCTTTCCAAATACCGCGGCCATTTTGAATCCAGGGCGCGCGCACGTGATTCGAGCGCGGGAAAAGTCAACACCCGGTAAGACCAAGCCAGCGGTAAGGCGCTCCCAGTAGAAACCAGCGTTGAGTCATCTTCGGCGGCGAGATGTTCTCCTTCTCGGTGAAATCCATCGATATATTTGCATGGCACAAGTAGATGATATTGTTGTGGACACTTGGACTAGATATCGGCCAGTAAAATTGTTAATTTCTGCTACTTTTCCACAGTTTCTGCCGGGATGTTGAACGCGCGCTACAGTGATAAAATGCTGATATGTTTACACCGCGTGCTTGTAATTTCCCTAATAATGTTAGCTAAAGTCGAGAAAAATCCCACAAAACATACACTTTTCGGATCATTTTAGCTTCGTTTAGGTATGAATATAACTCTTGAGCCTTTTGGCTGTCGTGACAATGCCAACATCATCTTGAAATTACGTTACTTTGAGGGAGGGTTTTGTTTTCTGTGCAGCGTTACATCGACTTCGCTCAGCAATATTTGACATTTCCGTTGAATGCAATCCCACAAAAAAAACAAGACGTGAAAATATAGACTTGAGTTCAATGTCCTTTTGGGTACAAATTTGGCAGCATTCCGGCGGCTTTTTGACGATCTTTTCGGATGCCAAGAATTTAGGCTTGAGGACTCCAAGTACGCGAGTGAAGTTGTGTTTTCCATTCTATCTGACGTTTCTTTAAATCATTTTGCGCGGCAATATTTCAGATATCTGTTGGCCGGATGGAACCCAAAAAACGTTAAATAATATTGACTTGAGGACTGAAGGACCTCAGGCCGATATTTTTCCTTTTGTTGTGGGGTTTCATCCTGTGGAAATCTAAGATATTTCCCCAAAAAGTGATGTAATAAAACGGTCCAAAGAAAACACGCCCCCTGCTTCACTCACAAGTCGAGAAAAACCCCGTAAAGCATACACTTTTCGGGCTGGGATCCTTATAGCTACTTAGATAGAAATATACAGAATTTTACCGGTTGTGACTTCCCCTGGGAAAACGCGCGTTGAGAGGGGGTCGTGTTTCAGCTAGCCTTTCTTTCTTTTCTGTCTAGCTT
Source organism: Branchiostoma lanceolatum (assembly GCF_035083965.1). NCBI lineage: Eukaryota > Metazoa > Chordata > Leptocardii > Amphioxiformes > Branchiostomatidae > Branchiostoma > Branchiostoma lanceolatum. The sequence continues at coordinate 20,166,954 of NC_089725.1, read as the reverse complement.
TTCCTTTCTCTCTTGTTACATTGCTCCGCAAGCGATATTTGACATTTCCGCTGAATGCAATCCCACAAAAAAAGACCTGAAAATGTAGGCTTGAGCTAAAGGTAATTTTTTGGGGGAATTTAGCAGAATTTCGGCGGCTTCTTTTGACGAGTTTTCTGAAATATCAAAACCTAAAGTACGTGAGTGAAGATGGAGTGTTTTCACTTTGCGCCGTAATATCTTAATTTCCGTCGGATGATATTACAGAAGCGTGAAAATATAGGCTTGAGGGCTTTGCGAGTATAAAAATTTGACGGAACTTCGGTGGCTCCTTTGACTTTGACGATATTTCAGTGCCAAGATTAGCTTGATGAAGTTCGTGAGTGAAGCAGGGGGCGTGTTTTCTTTGTAGCGTTTCATTACATTACTTTTTGCGGAAATATTTTAGATTTCCACAGGATGAAACCCCACAACAAAAGGAAAAATATCGGCCTGAGGTCCTTCAGTCCTCAAGTCAATATTATTTAACGTTTTTTGGGTTCCATCCGGCCAACAGATATCTGAAATATTGCCGCGCAAAATGATTTAAAGAAACGTCAGATAGAATGGAAAACACACCTTCACTCACGTACTTAGAGTCCTCAAGCCTAAATTCTTGGCATCCGAAAAGATCGTCAAAAAGCCGCCGGAATGCTGCCATATTTAAGGACATTGAACTCAAGCCTAGGCCTATATTTTCACGTTTTTTTGTGTGTGGGATTGCATTCAGCGGAAATGTCAAATATTGCTGAGCGAAGTCGATGTAACGCTGCACAGAAAACACGACCCTCCCTCAAACTAACGTAATTTCAAGATTATGTTGGCATTGTCACGACAGCCAAAAGGCTCAAGAGTTATATTCATACCTAAACGAAGCTAAAATGATCCGAAAAGTGTATGTTTTGTGGGATTTTTCTCGACTTTAGCTAACATCATTAGGGAAATTACAAGCACGCGGTGTAAACATATCAGCATTTTATCACTGTAGCGCGCGTTCAACATCCCGGCAGAAACTGTGGAAAAGTAGCAGAAATTCACAATTTTACTGGCCGATATCTAGTCCAAGTGTCCACAACAATATCATCTACTTGTGCCATGCAAATATATCGATGGATTTCACCGAGAAGGAGAACATCTCGCCGCCGAAGATGACTCAACGCTGGTTTCTACTGGGAGCGCCTTACCGCTGGCTTGGTCTTACCGGGTGTTGACTTTTCCCGCGCTCGAATCACGTGCGCGCGCCCTGGATTCAAAATGGCCGCGGTATTTGGAAAGGGGTCTATTAAGTAACTAACATCCATTATGCATCTGCCAGGTTACATAAATCTGCCACTTTGAAAAACATTGGGTGAAAGATCTCTAGTGTAGAACTTCCAGGTATATATGCACAGTTTAGATATTGAACCTCCATTATCATTAATCCACCGGGTTACATAAATACGCCACTATGAAAACAGTGGGTTTGAGAGATCTCTAGTGCAGCACCTCCAGGTATGCACAGTTTAGATATATGGGAGTTCATCATACCGGAGGACGTTGGGTTAGAGGTCTGTGTGGACCTATCATTACAGGGTGGGGGAATTTTATACCCTGGTCCCTGGTGGAATTATGTTTAGTAGATGTTAATTGGGCTAATGTAGAAAACACAATAACATTGATATCAAGTATTTCCTTCAAGAACCATTGGTAATGATGTATCATAACAGTGTACTAGAATGGTGAAAAAAATTATGTCCACTGACAAAGCAGTGACACGAATTAGGATCAAGTAGCTATAATATGGGACTACAGACAAGTCATAAACACTGGTAATGCATTATATATGAAATATTAAACATAGAATAAGAAACGTAACATGTTGATGTTTTATTAGCCACTGTAGTCAGCTAAAATCATATCAGAAGCTAAACAAAAGCAGAGACTGGCTGTTAAATTTAAGTTGTTGGTCCTTTCAATGAATGAGTCTGTGCACCCCCTTAGAGTACCTGAAGAGGTACTATGTGTTCCAAGACAACATGAAGAAGGCAGGAAAGCTGCAGGACTCAGAGCGAGGCACAGCCAAGTATGGAGTAACTAAGTTCATGGACCTAACTGGTAAGTGTGACAGGATCAGATGTTTATGTCTTATTTGTACTTGACTGTTGAAACTTATTGATAACTCTTACATACTACCTCATCATCTTTAAATGTACTGAGTTAAATAAACATGCTGTGTGTGTAGGAAACTTATCCTACTATGTCCATGCCCATGACTGTTGACTTCTGCTATGTTTTTAAAAGTAACAAAAGTATATGTTATCGTGTTGTAACAGTTGTAGTTTACTATCTCCTGCTAGAGTACAAGTTTGAAATCAACATTGTTACTGATGTACTGAATTTGCTTTATCCTGTGTATCAACAAAAAACATGATGAACTGTCTGAACCAAAGTTGAACTGCAAATTGCCAAGACAAAAATTGACCTTACTCACATTTTCAAGTGTCAAACATTTGGGTAAGTCCAATTTTTGTGTTGGCAAATTGCAGTTCAATTTTGAGTCAGAATGACTTCTACCAACACAGATGAACTTTCAAGTCATGATGAACTATTTTGTTTCTGTCCAGAGGATGAGTTCAGGAGGTACTACTTGACCCCTGTGTGGAGAGCCCCAGCCAAGCCCCTCCCACTTGCCACCATCCCCAAGAAGGACGCTCCGCAGGCGTTCGATTGGCGGGACCATGGTGCTGTCACTGAGGTCAAGGATCAGGTCAGCAACAACTGTTTGTTCTCAAGTCACATCTTTAGGAAAATCACAGGAAATAAATGTTGATATACAGGTGATATTGAATAATCATCACAGCTTGTACAGAACTCTTCCAAATTTCTACTGAAGGCTATGCCTTATTGGTCCCTTGATTTTGAGTTAAAAAATGTTGGGCCAATATGATGACTTATGAATGGTTAGTGATTACCGTAGCTTTTTTTCTCTATATTCTAAATAACATACAGGAAAATCATGGGGTGTATATCTAAACTGAAATGCAGATGTCCCATTTGTTTTCTGCAACATTTTGGTGACTCAGTGCTAAAAGTGTTCCCTGCATTCTAACATGGATAGATAGGGGGCATTTTTAGGCTGTCCCAGCTAAATCAGACATATCCAGAATGATTGTTGTCAAAAGCTTATTCACAAATATGCAAAACACACAAAGTATCAAACCTCTGTCAATTATGACTGTGATGGACAAAACCCAAAAATGATACAGCTAATACAATAACTTGATTCCGAAATGCACATTTTCATTTAATTACTGACAGTTTGTAATTCAATTTAATCTGTACCCGGTCCTCCAAATACATTATTTTGTATATTGATGTTGTTTGCATTGATCTTATTTGTGTGTAGAAGCTCTGACTTTATGGTTGTGCATTTTACAAGTAAACTCCTTCAGATAAAAAGGGGCAGCCAGTCTACAAGCCAGTTACTAATTAATAAACTAACCCCAAGGAACACTTCTGACAATTTCTCATCGCGATACAAATTACATCCCAGGTCACCTGCTCTACATATGCTGGGACTCCCATAGCAATTTCACAGTTTGAGAAAATTCTTTTTAATCAAGGTTTATGGCTGACTTGAGGGACCAACTCTGACTGTCACTTGTTAACACAACAGTAGATGTAGGCACATGCTTTCCCAGGGACACCCAATGTACCTGAATGTACCAGCAGCTTGACACTGGCCTTGGTGCTGATGTGAAATCTTCTTATGTTTCAGGGCCAGTGTGGCTCCTGCTGGGCCTTCTCTACTACTGGGAACATTGAAGGCCAGTGGGCCATCAAGAAGGGAAGCCTTCCTGATCTCTCAGAGCAACGTGAGGAATTTATTTACTAAGTTGTGGCTATATTCTATACTTTACCTATTAGTAACTTTTGCCTGACACAGCTTGACAAAATTAAATGTTGTCACATTCATCCAATCGTAAAAGTGTTCCTTTTGTGATCAAGTATGATAAAGCCTTTGAATTGTCTGCAAACCTTGCAAACATTATGAGTTACCACAACTTTCCCTTTTTTATGTCAGAAATGAAAAAAATAGTCAAAAATATGTACAAAAATATGGGATATTACACATTCACTATTTACAAAAATATGTAATGATGCACATTAAAGTTTGTTCTAATTAACCCTGTGGTAAGTACTTGACCACAAACCAACCAGATGGCCTGTTGCAACTTAAGTGTCTAATAACCAAAGACAATCTAATTTGACCTTGACAGAGTTGGTGGACTGTGACAAACTAGATGATGGCTGTGAGGGCGGGCTTCCCTCACAAGCGTATGATGAGATCATCAGGATGGGTGAGATATTCATGTCATTTCAGTTGATTTTGTAGAGGACAGACGTAGAAGGCTCATGAATTGTTGTATAGGTCAATACAATTATCATTTTCAAGTCAACAGTTGGTAACTATTTGTCTTCCTCTAATCCCTGTTTTTTCCTCCATCTTTTATGTATAATTTTTTTTCTAAACATTCTCTGACACAATTTCCCCCACTCAAACACAGCTTCCAGGTTCCTACCTAGTCTCTGTTACATGTACATGTACATGTGAGGAAAAAGATTATGTACTACGTATTGCATGTCTGTCACCACACAGTTCAGCATTCATACTGAGTAGTGTTCATCCCATGACGACGCACTCTGCCATGTGTGGGCTGAGTAGGGGCAAATAGTTGCTGGGAAATAGGTTTTACAATTTCCACTTAGGGCTCAGTGGTATCATCCGTGTTTGCCTGCGAGCTTTTATGTTCATCTCAGGATGTTCGCTCTGTGCTGACACTGGGCCCACACATGTGAAAGACCAAGCTCCTGGGACTACACTTGCTGAATTTGATAAGAAAATGTAATCTTATGACTATTTCGTCCTATCACAATTTCCAGTGTACAACTATATGTGTACATATTTGCGGAATTCATCAGTCATTTGTATGATGACTGCTCTAACAATAGCAGATGGCACCTCATGTTCATGACTCGTATACGTTGCACGAGGAAGAATGTTACCTTGAAAATTAGTATGTGTAAGTCATCAACCTAATGTGTGATTTTTGCAAATACAAATGTAACTTTTATTATTTATTCAATTTGATACTAACTAACATACAAGGGCCACAGTCACACCAAGGAATGCTTTCAAAGAATTCTAAAAAAAATGGCAGAAAGCAGGGAGAACAATATGAAAACTACCAACTGCAAACATGGCAGCATGCAGGTCAGGTAGCAATCATCTGTATCCTGAGTAACTTAAACATGTATTTGCCCTTTGTCCTCATTGCAGTGTATTTACACATCATACTTTTTGTGTTCAGAAACAAGTTACTTAATTGGAGTGGCCAACAATGCCATTGTGATCTCAATAGGTTAGGTCATAAGGCCTTCTGTTCTCTCATTACACATTTAACCTGGATCCTGAATCGGATCATTATGATTTTAGGTGGTCTGGAGTCTGAGAAAGCGTACCCCTATGAGGCTGAGGATGAGAAGTGCCACATGGACTACTCCAAGGTGCAGGTCTACATCAACAGCTCCGTCAACATCTCAAAGGATGAGAATGGTCAGTCCACTGGGGCAACTGTGCATATAATGTCCTTGGTATAATCTGTGAAATCCCATTATGTATGGACACTGATATATGTTGAAAAAGAAATTTGGGTCCTATTGTACTTCCAGAATCTGAACTTTTTACTACATGTATTCCAAGTTTTTTTGTCTGGACCGAAAGTGTTCACATTTTCTGCTTGATATGCAGTGAGCAACAGTGAATCAGAATTCAGCACGCTCTAAGACTCCCCTCTGGCAAAGCTTGTGCTGTGCATAGAAAACGCCATGGCAGATCATCTGTATCAGGGTAGGGAAGCCTTTGAATCATGGGATTCTCTGCATATGTATGGTCTCCCACCTATGGAGTGTGTGGGGTGCTGATCTGTCAGCATCAAACTTCAAAGCCACTCCGTGCCCTCGGCTTGCTTTCAAACAAGCGAGTCACGAGCCTAGTCGGTTCAAGTATCCGGTTGATTTACCACGCCTGGTGCCTTTTACAATGTAAGTGACAAAACGTCATGCACCATGCATTTCTCAGTAACCTTATAAATGTCAGAAATCAGTGCCTGTTAAATTGTCTTGCAAATTTCCAGGCTTGTCATTTTGAGATAGCTGGAGATCAGGAGCTGTAGAAGTGCTGAATACATAATCTGACTGCAGCAGCAAATGAAAGCCAGTCTGGCTCCAAGGGTAATCCTCACCTGAGGTGCAGCTCTGTTTGACTACCTCTCAAAGACCCAATTACTTCTAGCTTCCTGACATGTATGATCCTGCAGAAAGGTGATAGTGCAGGCCAGACATACATGTAGCATTCTGGAGAGGTCTTGTGCAACTTGGCGCTGCTTTAGTGTCATTGCCTGGTTCCTTTGAGCAGAAAGTCAAAATTCAAAGGAATAGTACATATAGTTAACGTTGTAGCAAGCTCAAAATGAAGCTAAAAAATCTACTATACAAAATAAACAGGTGAAAATCATTTGTCATAAATGTGATGTTGTTAAGCAAAGAGCTGTTCTGAACAAGCTTGACACTAGTAGTTATTTATTGTACAAATGAAAACTTAGGCAATCTATGCACAAGTCCCTTATGACCTGACATAACGTCTATGGTGAAACTATCACTGATTAGGAAACGATGCTCTGTGGTAGATTTTACTTGCCTTTAGTTGCCTCTAGGGATAAAGGCAATTCTCACTTTACCAGAGGCAGTATTACATGTTTTGATAATGGACAGTGTTATCGTTGTTTTGCCACATTTGTAGACATGGCATCTTGGCTGGCTGAGAATGGACCCATCTCTATTGGTATCAATGCATTCCCCATGCAGGTGAGACTTGCACATTCCTTGTTATTGGAATCGTTGCATCCTCCTCTATCTGATAGAGCTGAATAGATCATTATTCACATCAGGAAGTGTTCTGTCGTAGCCCTTGTGATATGAAAAGTTCAGTGCTCTCAAAGACAGAAAAATAGTTATTTTGTCTCAGTCTAACATGCCCTGCATAATTATGGCGGCCTAACCAAACATTTATCAACTTCGTACATCGCTTAACTACCTGTGCATGCCTTATGGGCTTTCTGTTGTCATTATTACATCACTTGCATGTAGGAAAGGTGATTATTGACTGTAATTACCAATGTGGGCTGCTGTTGTGGACTACTAGCCTCTCTAGATTTCGTGGGAAGTAGTGCCTTTGTTATGATAGAAGATCCCTTGCATTACATGACTGTACATGTTCTTCAAACACACATGCTTACACATGAAATGCCCTTGCTTGCCCTTGCAGTTTTACATGGGAGGCATCTCCCACCCCTGGAGTATCTTCTGCAACCCTGAAGAGCTGGACCACGGAGTGTTGATCGTGGGATATGGAACCAGTAAGTCTGCGAGTGACAGGGATGTTATTGGCCTGGCAGAATTTATTGAATAAAGGACTGGCAAAGGATACAAAGTAGTAGTTTTGAAAGGTCTCACTTGCTGGTCTTAGCAGTGGCTGTATTGTCAATGTCTCCAAAGGGGCTTGTATGACCCAAACTGCCCGCTGAGAAGCTTTCAATGGTGACTGCAGGGTGTAGCATGCTAGTCACTGCTCCATTGAGGGAACATGTTAAGTCCCTATATTCTGGGGCTAAAGGGTCCTGGGAAAGTCATTGAAAAGTTTACAGAGTTCAATAAGATTTCCAACAAGAAGGGCAGGGAATCTTGCACTGCATAAGAAGTAGATGGGGATTCATGCTTGTATTGAAAGTCTGTAATTGATCTATAGATTCAAAATAAAAATACTTTACAAGCTTGTGTTGTTTGACATATCCCTCCTGTCATTTTGGAATTGTCATCTTGCCCTATTTCTACTCTCTAAGAATAAGCCCTTTGGGTGTCCCAGGGGAAATGGAGCAGGTCCTCACGTAAGAAATAAAGTTACAGATGACTTTTGCTCTTTGTATGTTTTCTTCTCCCAACCTTTTTCTCTTTCTCCCAGCTAAATGTGTTGTCTTTTTCTTGCACAGAGGATGAGACTCCCTACTGGATTATCAAAAACAGTTGGGGCAAGAGCTGGGGAGAGGAGGTAACACAGTTTTTCTTACATCATCATGTTACATTTTGATTGTCAGTATGTAAATATTTTACAAATGAGGTCTTTGCTAAGTTTTCAGATTGTGTTGGGTCACAATTTAGGTCACAATTCAGGAAGTAGATGTTGTAGCTAAGTGTGTTATTCTCCGAGAGGTCAAATGTCGAACATCCTATGGGTGGTTTTGCCGGGTCCATCCATCCATCAGTTAAATGGATGTTACAAGGTACAGTCACATGTCTTCCAGTCACATCACTATTACATCAAGTCATATCCTACAAAATGTATCTGTGTGATTTCCCATTAGCACAACTGGCTGACGGTGGATTAGCTGTAACTCATACTTAAGTGTGTTGATGGATATTTACGCCATAAGATGGGAAACAGACCAAAGGTCATTCCAGCAGGCAGAGAAGCCGATAGAGTCAGACCCTGTTTGGCCTCAGGGTAGTTTTCTCAGTGATTGCTATTTTGCCGTCTCATTTTTATTTCATTTTTCCAATCTAGCCAGGGCCAAAATAGTTGTAGCTTACCCTTAAGCTACGTAGCTGGATTAGTTTTCTGCCCCCTTCTGTGCGACTGACTTTGTGTTCAATTGCTCCTGCAGCAATTTCTATCTTCAAATTGATAAAATTCTCCAATTGTAAATCATGGGAAATTGAACTAAAATGTCGGTCCCTTTTGATGCGAGGTGCAGCTTGATCAGAAGGTTGAAAGGTCAGCCATCCTTCCCACCATTTAATTCCACTGTTGAGGCCAGGGTGGTGCACATGTTCACATGTTAGATCATGTGCATATGGATGTTCATAAAAATCGTTGTCGTTTACCCTATTTCACGCCCAAACCCATTTTCAACCCTTTTACGTCATAACAGGGAGATAAAGTCATATTTTTACATGTCATCATTCATGAAAATTATGTTTTATGCGGCAAATGGTGTTTTATAGACAACCCAGAATGGAAGTAACATCAAATGGATCAATATTGATCTCTAGTTAGGCCACAGCAAGTAAATTTTATGGATGACATCAGCGCGCGCATTGATTTTCGCCTAATTTTGAAATAAAAAACAAGAATTTTTTTGCCCTTCAGCAATGGTCAATATACCGAAAATGGGGCAATATGTTGCGAACGTCCGCCACTTCAATCTCAAAAAAACATTCTAGGTGCCATCTGCACATGTAGGAATAGTGAAAAATCCGTACAAACGTGCTGTACAATTATTGTGTATGCAAGCTGTAATAAGATTGCTCCTTGTCACCAACTTATAGTAAGACACAGTGCAGCACTCATACCAAACTTGTAATGGGAATTAGTCTGTAATTGCTGTGACATTTTTATCAACAACGTGTAATCCGATGTTTTTTTTCTTGAATGAAGTGAACTACTAACAAATCCAATAACAGGGTCAGATGAAGTAACTGATGTAATGCGGATGGGGTAGACCATTGTCTAGCTGTCTGTCTGTTGAAGACAGAATAAAAAGACGAGGGATTTCTGAGGCACTGCAATTCAGTCAGACAGTCAGGACAGCAATAGCAGAGAGAACTTCAGTTTAGACTACCGTGAGTTGAGACAAAGTGAGCAGAGCCAGCATTATGTAGTCACAGGCACTGTAGAGGAAACCTTGTCTCTACATTCTTGACGTGCTACACAAACCCAGATCTAACTCTACAGTGATTTTAATGTTGACATCAGCATTAGTTAATATCATTAGATAAAAGACTTGCTGGTTATTATACCATGTTTTATCGCTTCAATTCTTCTTACATGGTTTGTGGTATTCAAATTTGAAAATGTGGATATCTTGGTTTTTTTTTTCATTTGGAGTCTTCAGAGGATGTCATCCATAGAATTTACCTGCTGTGGCCTTACTAGTAATCATGACTACATGTACATGTGTGTTGTAATGCATGTGATATGATCATTAGTATATATGGCAGCCAATTTCTTACCTTTTTTGTTACCCCAAAGCATATTATTTAGCCACCAGAGGTCAAAGTGATATCAGATCTAGCTTGTTAAGCAGTCACAAGGCCAGCATATGGCAAAAAACTCTTACTAGCAATTTGATTACAATGTACAACATGCTGCACATGTCAATGAGATCATGGTACCATATCATGGGCAGTTTCCAGGAAACTTGTTATCTGTAGATTTGAAGAAGAGAGTTTTGTTTGTTGTACACTTCTATGCTGATGGCCATAGTTGTTAGCCATTAAGTATGGAATGTTAAATTAATAAATGAGCTGTTTGGTATGCCAGGGCTATAGCATACAGTAGGCCTACAGTAGGCTTCCATTATGACACCAACAGTTTCTGAAGAATAATGGTCTCCATGGTCATAGTTCATTTGTGCCCTGTATATTTCTGTTCTCTGTTTTGAAGTTATCTATGCTGCTATTACATGGGCTCAAGTTGGAGGCAGGACCATGCATGGTCCTCTATGAAATATGGTATCCCATGATAGGGTAAAAACTATTTTCTCATGCCCACGGACATGTGAGCTTATCTTATAAGTGCTGTGGAGCCATACAGATCACATCGAGAACTACAGGGGACCATTTGGATGTAGATAAGAGCTCAAGCCTGCCATAGGAGGAGTGAATGGTGGAAAAGGCATTAGTTGACTCTGTGTTTAGTGAGTTTCTGTGTTCACCTGGATTACTGAATGTGTTTTAAGTGCATTTGCCCTCCATTCAGGTCAGGAAGATTTATGGATGGTGCTTAGGTCTGTGCAGGTAGGTAAGCCTTGCTGCATCTGACCTGTCCAATCGGTCAGGGAGGATGACCGCAGGGAATCGTATGTGCAGTCTGCAGCCTTTCTGGGCACTTATTTCAGCCTGAAGTGTTCAAAATATGATTTGTAGCTTCTTTCAGAACAACAAATCAATATGCCCAAAAACAGTTACTCAAGCAACTGGATAGAATTTTGAAACAGCCAGACATTTTCAACACTATGAAATTGTCTAAGAGAAACTCCTTACGCGCTAGCACAAGTTTTAACCGAACATTGCCAAATTGTCTAGAGAGAGAGTCAGCTCTTTTTGGTAACTCTTTATTCCCTCTTGATCCATAACGTATTGTATCCAAATTGGAAGTAAAATCTAACAGTTTGGATACTAATACATTATTCATATTCAGGGCATTTGGCTGTCAACTCAATGGGACAAATGCAGTTGAACCTCTTGAGTGATGTTGAACCATTCAAATGAACATACAAGTCATGCATATCTGCCATGGGAAGCATATTGTGTAAGTGTTTACATCTACCCAAGGGCCACATTTCTGTTGTTGCTGAGTCTTGGAGTCATATCTTTGAAGTTTAATCAGAAATCAAGAAAAACAGCCTTTGACACTGAAATGCTACCGCCAGTTATTTATCTATTGAAGCTTTTTAGAACAAATCTGGGAGATGCTGGCAACAGGATAGTAGTGGCTGCCACGTTTAGAAGAATACAAATATATCGTAAAACTATTATAAAATACAGATAAAATAAAACAACATATAACAAAATCATCTTGTTCCAAACAATTGTCAATGCAGCATTGTTTGATAATGATTGGAAATTCACCTACAGCGACATTTACATGTTAGGAGATAACAGAATCCATTAAGCCGAGGGGAAATCAGTGGAATACAAATGTGCCAAGGCTCGTAACTGGTGTCCCAACCATACATCAAGGCATCAATGGCATGAGAAGATTAACTTAACTGTAATGCAGTCTTACATAACACAAGGTGATTGACACTGAATTGTATTTCCTAAAGGTTAAAAAAACTTAGTGAGTAAACACGATTAGGTCAACCTAGGTTAAGACTGGCCGTGCATACAAGCCCAGACTCTAAAGCCTTTTCATGTTCCAGTGATAGCACCGGACAGGTCAGTGAACACATGGCTATATATGGTACGGGTGGGTAGGAGCCTGTCACAAGCAACTCTTCACTTCGTATCGTTCAGCGCCTTTTATCAGACTGGTGTTTTGTCTTGTCGGATGTGTGGGCGGCGCGCTGATTACTGGTACATTTATGCAAGCGTCAGTCATGATTGTTTGATGCCATCTCCGAATGAAAAGGGTTCAGTTGACAGCACTGTTATTAAACCTGGGTCACTCTGGGACTTCTGTTTGAACCTTGTTTGTTGAGGATCTCTGAGTTGATGAACTGATCTCTCTGAACAATTGCTAAGTGCATGTAGGACTTGAAGGGAAATCTGAAGCTATACAATGGCAGTTAGAACCTGTACCTTCTGCATGTTTCAGAAGTCTGTTGTAGTTCATGTTCAATAAACCCACAGGATGGGGCTATTAGGTAAATCTAACTTTTTGTTTTCTGAGACAGTGTGATTTACAGTGAGTTATACCAATTGATCATTTCATTAAATTCTTACTCCTATGATTCACCCCCCAACTTTAGGGTAAGCTTGGGCTGAAAAGTAACTGTGAGAAGACAGTAGTGGCAAGATATTGGACATGGTAGAACAAGGGGCATTTCAAAACCTACCAAAAAACTTTTAAAAACCTCGAGACAGCAAATTAGATAATTCACTGTACAGTATTTTGATTGTAGACTGCCTACAGTGACATGACATTAGATGTTAATTGACTAGATATAACCTACACCAGGGGGTTGTATTATCTCTCCCTAGGGAATTAGCCGTCAGGTCAAGATGTTTAAAGGAACAAGGATTGGGAATATCTCAACTAACAGTTAGTTGGGAATATCTCAACTAACAAGGATTGGGAATATCTCAACTGTTAGAAAGATATTGCTCCCAATGGTATTCACAGGGTTTTGCATTATGCAATATGTTTGGAACACAGAAGGCATGGGGAAACTTTAGTTACCTACATGTATATTTCTTACAATCCGGGTCTTTTAGCACAGACACACGCCTACCTGATTTTGAATGTTAGTGACTCCTCCATATGCTAGACACGTTTACTATCGTTGGATTTGACTTATTTTTTGAAGGCAGTGGAAAATGAAGTGACCCACGTTCTGAATTAAAAGTGGCTTTGCTAGGTTTTTGGTAGGTTTTGAAATGCCCCTTGTTCTACTATGTCCAATTTCTTGCCATATATATGAGAAGAATGTACAACATCTTTCTTATGTACATCTTGCAATTTTCATTATGGACTACAGTAAGTACCCGTCTAGACTTGTGTAGCTCGAGGCTACAAAAGAAAGGTATGAGTTCTGTACTGTGAAAAGAAATTACCGTCTGTATCTGTATAGCCGGTATAACCGCCCTTCGGCGTAACACACCAGCTTCGTCCTGTCTGCAAGGGACGTTTGCAGTGGGAATATGCATGCTAAGTGCTTATGTAACACGGACATCAGAGTAACAGGTCTGGATAACAATGAAATGTGATTTCCATGCCCACAGCTGCAATGTTTAAGCCAGGATGTCTGAGACTTTTTTAAGAATTCATCAATTTGTCAAGTTAGCCAGATTCTAAGCAAAATTGTTGGGGTTTATAAATGGGGTATGAAAATACATGCCTATAGCTATGAATTGAGATTTGTTTTTATAGCATAGCATATAGTAGCTATGTTTGGCAGAAAAGATGGGCCTGGAGAGTTTTGCTACAATACCAACTCTTTGATATGTTGTTACTGTCATTGACATAGATGAAATATCACATAGTATTTCTCATGAAAATTGTCATCAAGTCACAGCGAGAATTGCCCATGCAAAACGAGCTCCTGAATGGGAATCAGTTTTTTTCTATATTCTGCAGCAGTCTGAATTTATAGCCCTAGAGCTGAGTGAACAAATTCAATTTCTCTCAGTGCTCAGTCCAATGGATGTGCGTTGAAGAGTACTTGAGAGAGAAGAGTGGGCTGTAATGTCTATGGTGCTGTTTGTATGCAAGATTCTCACCACGCAGAACATTGACCTCTTGCCTCAGAGACCTTGTTGCATCTTTCCTACATGTTAAATGACTTGAAAGGTTCTTTCGGACATCTGTGCAAAGGAGACTTGAAGGTCAAGCTCTGGATTTCAATGTCAAGTTTAACATCTGCAAAATTGAATGTGTTTTTTAATCTTCCTTTTTTTTGCAATTGTGTACCCAAATTTGAAGTAAGGATGAAGTGCTGCAAATTAAGTAGCACTGGTTAGTTTTGCAGAGAAATAATGGCAATAACCTGCTCCTCAACCATTTTGACCATTTTGAATGTAGGGTTTATACATATAAGGTTACTTGAGTCTATTAAGGGAATTGGCTCCAGCCAGCTGTAACAAATATCAGTGACGAATGAGAACATTTAAGCAACAGACTGATAAACAAGGGATAGGTTTTGACAAGTGCCACGGTCGTCAGGATAATGGGCAGTTAAGAGCTAAAGTAGAACAAATAAAAGCAATCGAAGCAGACTTGTCATGACGTTGGCACCTCAATTTAAAAAGAAAGGTAGTCTTACACGCAGTCAAAACAACCTCACAAAGGCCATCTTATAGTTGTGTGTGTGGTGACAAAGTTGAGGCTTTCAGGAATAAAAAATATGCATGGACACGTTTTGCAATTTGCTCCTTAGGCCTTGATGTTCAATGCCGTTAGGTGTCTCACAAAATAGATTTGGTTTGATGAAAGGATTCTGAAGAGATGAATGAGGAAGTTAATGATAGTTGTGCTATGTATTTGTTGAGACTTATTTTGAACATGATGCATCTGCTAGTGGATGTGCTTAAATGAGACAGAAAATGCAGTGCTGTGCTGGAGGTATCATGAGATAATTGGACTTAATCTTAAAAATGTGGTCTTTGATGGAATATGAAGCTGCAAAGAAGACTTTCAATTGCTTGTTCCAGGGTCAATGCTGTGCTTTGCCTTTAGCTGCCCCAGACTGCAGCAGAGCATCACGGCTGAATGTTAGACAGCTAGATCAGACTAGCCTTAATTTTTCCCCATCCCACTCATTGTTTGGGAGCCCATGCTGTCAGTTTTGTTGTTAAATCTGACATTTCAAGCTAATGAAATACATTTTCATGAATTTCATGGCATGAAGTTCACAATTTTGGGGCATACGGGCTGATATTTTTTCCATCCCAACAAGCAATTTTCCATCCTGGGATGGAGAGACAGGTCCTGGAGACAGCCCTGATGTAGATGTTGGCAAGAAAATGGATCTGTAATGATAAATGGACTGAACGGAATAGTAAGAAAAAGCAATTGTAAAAGGCTATGTAAATATTGATGATATTTGAAACTTGTGGTGTTTGCCCTGCAGGGTTACTACCTTGTGTACCGAGGGGGCGGAGTGTGTGGGCTCAACACCATGTGCACATCCTCCGTCGTCCTGTAACGCCGTTGTCATCACCAGGACAAACAAACATCAGACATCACCAACTTGTCCACATCCTCGATCTGTCTCACCCTGCTGATCTCCAGTGCTTTAGAGAATGGGTGAATACAAAGCAGAGAGAAGGAAGAGGGGATAGTCATAGAAGGGCCCTGATGTTGTGTAGTTTGAGGGAAAATATAATTAGTGTGTTTTGTTGTGGTATTGATACAGGAGAAGCACTTGTAGTTAGTAAAGGGTTTTTAGTTAACATGGGCTGTTTTTAATTCTTTAATGGAAAGGTGAGTTTATGATAGTATATAGTACGTTTTGATATCTCTTGGATTCTGATCAACTTTAGATATTTCAATTCAGTACACTGTATTTACATTGTAGCATGTTGACAGAGAATTTTTCTACCATTGCTGTATAGCTGTGCCATTGATGTCTAAATCGCACAATGTAGTCAAAACAGAAAGTTTGAAGGACGGCTCCATGGAGTGTCTTGTTTGGCAGGGATTTTTTAAAATGAAAAAGTACTATGCATGAAATCCATGAGAAAGAAATATTTTCTTGACACATGTTCCCCACTGCTCCTCAAGTCCCAGGGGAGGGATGTGTGTGGCTCCGGCTGAATTGTGCAGAATGACTGCATCCTTCTCAGGGGAGTTGGCTGTCAAATCAGTCATACAGCAGATGACGCCAATCCTAACCGCAGTCAGCAATGTCAACAGCACAGTTTTCAGTACCAAGGACAGTCTTTCATGATGAATAATCAGGATTTTGAATGTTGATGAATGTTTTAACTAACCTGATCCAACTTGCAGTAAAATGCATAATGTAATCAAGAGTTTCAAGATATTTTGTTAGCTTTTATTCTTTATTGAATCTGATATTGACATTCTAAGTCATTTCTTTTAAATGAAAGATTTTAAAATTCTTAGACATGCTGTGGAGGCCCCTTTTTTGTTGTGCAGATAGGACTGTTAGCTGTCTGTAGGTTATGTTACCATTCATTTTTATCACACTTCGTTTCACTCTAAATGATGAGGAAAATCAATGAAGTCAGACATTATGGCCTTTATGGTACTGGAACCTTAGGTTTGCATATGGGCCCATTTATAATGTCAAATCTTTAAAGTGCACAATTCATCTCTGTGCTGACCTGACTACATTACACGGCTCACCATGCTCAGGGTGTCGCTGTGGAAGTGAAATCTAATGGAATTCTACCCTCTAATGGCAGATTGCATTTTCTTTGATCAAAGGGAAGCCACAATTTGCTTCAAAGCTTGCATTAATGGTGAAGAAAGAACATGCATTTGACATAGTTGTGTCTGCAGTCCATGGTAGAAAGATATGTGTCAGGTGTGTATAAAAGTCATATTTTTTTTTCATTTTGTCTAGCTCTAGGTCCAATTTTGCTTGCAACAAATCTACCAAACAGCCGATCACACCACAGGCCTGCTGCACAGTGTGCCGCATGGTCTATATCAAAATTGTATTGCAGCAGTAGTCTTGATCACCCCATTTGTTGTGACATTAGAAGGCCTGGCAGGCAAAGGGAACTGATATGAGCGAACCGTGCTTTATGCCATCCATGCTGAAATACTTTGGGGAGATGTCTAAGTAAACAGACTTAAATTAAAGGCCTCCCCCAGTCGCAACAGACTTCCACAAATGCATTGAAGTCCTGAATATGTTGTGAATGATTTAAACTGGGATTGGACCACACCACAGAGGAAATTGAATTCAGTCTTTAAAAATGCCATGTCAGCAGAGGCAGTAAAATTTACATGAAAGCTCACCACATAAGTCTTTGCACAGCCGTAGTATTACGGTATAACATAAAATGCTGGAAAACTGAAAGCTGACTTCTTTGTGAGGTGTCTCCAATTAATATGTTTTCAGTCCTGACTCTTTTTTTTAATGATATATGTAACTTGCACTTGTGGGGAAGACTATTCATATTCTATTTCTTGTAATATGATTTTTATGGCGGATTTTTAAATTTTGACATCATTTCAAATGGAAGGTGTTAAACTGCGTCTCTTTTCTCATAAACTTTGTTGCGGTTGTGATCATAAGTTTTGCTAAGTAACACTTAGGGACAAGGCTTAGTGACTAGTGTATTCTTTATCCAATACTCCTGTGTTCACCATTGAATTATTTTGCATGGATATTTCTTTTCAAAGCAGTGGAGCTGCATTCTAAACTGTTGTCAGAATTTAGGAGCTGATGTAGAAATCATTTAGAAAAGTACACTGTTGGATTTGTTACAGCTGTGACCTATATAAGGCCTGCCTAGATATTATGCACTTATTTTCTTTGATGGCTGTACGTTCAGTTTTACAGACTATAAAGACATATTGGAATTGTCAAGATCCAAACAATATGACTTAAGGTTGTACACTAAAACAAACATGTACTTCCATGAAAAGTCAGAGCATTTCATCTATAATTGTGTGCATTTTGTGCTTAGAATTAGATTAGGATGGTATGTGTTATACATTTATACTAGGCTCTTTTTATATATATTGATGTATTATCACATGGCCAGATGGTGTCGACCAATCAGAAGCCTCCATTGCCCACAATAAGTGGTCTGTTATCACGCCATAACACACCACTTATTGACGTCATGCCATAACAAAACCGTTGCATTTTGTAGATGGGGGTATCTTTTTTATGAATCTTTTTCTTAACCTTGTTTAAAATATCTTTATTGTCTTAAAATTCCCCCAAATGTCCTAAGAATACATGAAGAATTCATGAAAAAAGGAAAAAAATTCAATTCAAGTAAAATTCAAACGGAAGGACTAAAAACAATATTTTTCACACCCCCGCCGTCAAAGTGGAACCGGCCCAGATCAGGCGATCGTTCGCAGAACGCGTTCGAACGTCCGCCATAAGAGTACCACAGTTTTTCGTCGAGGAACTGTCAGACGCCGACTTAGAGTCAGTTTTCGGGTCATGGGAAGTTGGGGAAGACGCCCAGGAACATACTTCAGCAGTTGAGGGGCAAGGAAGCTGACGAGTGTGACCAACAAGAAGCAGCGGGCACACAGAGTCCCCTCCCCACTCATCACATTGTATTTCCCGAAGTAGCAAATCATGGCAGACAAAGAAATCGCCCATGAAACCTCCTACGTTTCTACCCAAGAGGACCCCAGACCGGTATGTTCACGTTTCTGAGGGGTTTTACCTGACGAAAATTAAAAATATTACTGGCAAAGTGATGTCGTCTTGTTCAAAACAAACGCCCCCCTCCCCATGACCCAAGTCACGAACACGTAACTTCCCGAAACCGATGTGTTGGCATCGAAAGAATTACGGTCAAAATCGCCCAAATTCTTACAGGTTTGTACCTACAATGATCTCGGCTCGATATGTGTACGCTTCTGTGGAATTTTTTTTCCGGCTTGAGTAATAATTATCCGGGGAAACTACAACTTGCGGCAAAGGGGAGGTAAACATGTACGATTCTTACCACACCTAGGCGTCTAACAACCTGTCAATTTATAACCGTGTGGGCTCGAAGACAAGTCACCGCTTGTTTACATTGGTTTATATGAAGATCATATGTACAATGGATTGATTTTACATGTATAGTATTAAATAAAGAATCTATGTATTATACAGAAATTTGTCTCTCTTATATGGGTCAGTTTGGATAGGCTATGTGATAATAATGTTAATGACCCGCCTGTTCCTCGGTGTATATGGTGTCATAACGCCTGGTCATGTGCTATAACCACCTCATAAAACCACCTCGTTCGCTTCGCTCACTCGGTGGTTTTATTCGGTGGTTATAGCACATGACCAGGCGTTATGACACCATATACACCTCGGGGCGGGTCATTAACCCTTAATTAATCCTAGTATGCAAGGCAGACTTATAATCTGAGTGTTCCTTTAAGGTATTGTCTAAGGGTGGCTGAGGAATTTTGGGATGTTTTGGAAAAAAACCTTTCTTAAGCTTTATAAACCTTCCTCAACCTTAATTTTTTTCAGGTAGTACCTTATAGCAAGGTGATAATTTATGCAAATTAGTATGATGTCATGATAACGTCATCAAGATTTATAAGGCCACGCTCCTTTTTAAGAAAAAACGGTACTACCTGGAAAAAAAATTAAGGTTGAGGAAGGTTTATAAAGCTTGAGAAAGGGTTTTTTCACAACATCCCAAAATTCCTCAGCCACAATTAGACAATACCTTAAGGTGACCTTATCTTAGTTTAGGATTATACCATTCATGAACTTTGTCGGGGGCAGTTAGGAAATATGTTTAACAACTTTAATTTCAACTGCCATCTTTAGCTAAAAATGACTTTTTAACAGCCTTTGAACATTTTAACACAAAAGTCTATTTTACCCTATCGTACCCAAGAAATAGAGGAAGTACATGTCCATTTTGTACATTTGTACTTGCCAACACAATGACTCAAGATGAGGTCTGATGTATAGAAAGGGTCAGCCCAAAGACTCGTAGAAATTATTAAAGATGGTGTAAATTCTTTTCAGATTCTATACATCGTTAGTACGCACAGATGTATCACACAACTCTTTCTGGATTTCAGATTAAAATTCATATGCTGTGTGTGATTGAATTTTATTCTGGCGGTAACAAAGGTTTTAGAATACTAGTATATGTCTGACTATGTTCTGTATTCATATCAGTTTTCGTTAGGACTTTTGTATCTAAAAGATCAGGGAATGGCAATAAAGAACACTTTCAGACTCCCTTTCCAGTTCAATTGATACCTTGAAATAAAATATTCTAGTCTGGGTGCCAGCCCTATTTACATAACTTGCTGACACCAAAGGTTGGTGTGTTAGCATCAATATTTTTCTTCTTAAGAAACATTGAATTGGCATCTGCATGGGCTAAGCTGGAAAAGGTCCTTGGTCCACTACATCCTTTAGCCAATATGCTTTGATAACTTCTTACACATCCGAATCACTCTGAAGAATTAATCCCTTTGTGCAAATGACACCATTTAATGTTACAAGAGTCTGTCAAAGGCAGTCATATGTCTAACTTACATTTCTATGTTGGCAGCCTTGATTTTCATAGCAATCCACTCAGGACTTTCCTCTGACGTCTGGCAAGTCTTGATCACTCCTTGAATACCAGTGTTTGTAGTAGAGTTACCTAAGAAACGTCTGTGTGGGTGGGTCCTTCAAAGGCAGGTGAGTACTCTCTGTTAACAGCCGTCCACTTCGGTAGGACTTGAAGCTTCTGTGATGTAATCTGCTGTACTGCCTGTGGGTATTTTTTACACCAAAGTCCCTTTTTTAAGCTCTTTGAACCTCAGATATTCGAGTTGATTATAACATCATACATTTTGCATGTTTGGTGAAAACCAATCAGATTGACAAAACTTCCACTTCCAGAAATCATGGGTTTCGATTGTATCAAAAATATCTATCCGACTTAAAGGTTGACGTTGTACATGTATGTGCATTCTCTTTAGAATACTGACCCTTTTGATGAGTCTTAATGTATTTGGTTTGGAATGCACAACGTTCTCCTTGACTGATTGTGAATATATTGCAATCAATGTTAGACTTGGAACCATTGACTTCCATCCAGAGCTTCCTGATGATTACATCCCTTCTCATCCATCATTCATAAGTCCCACACGCTCCTTTCATACAAATGACGGTTTTCTCGTCCTTTAATCCAGTAGGAGGTGCTGCTGGTTATTTCCAGCATCCCCGTGTTTGGAGGTTAACTCACAAAGATGTCTCAATGTCCCATTGGCAATTATAAAACTGTCACGGGCTTTCCCAGGGGCTGACGGTTGCTCAAGGGGGTCAAAAGTGCTGTTTTCATAGAAAAGTTGTACTGTTGATGACAAACATGATGATTTCTTATTAGTAGTAATCATGTAGTGAGTACTGACAGGTCTCGTGTGCAAAAGAATATTTACAAAAAAATTTAGACCGCCATCTGGAGTCGTAGACATCGCCACCTGGAGTAGATGTCTACTCCAGGCAGCGGTCTTTTTGGCAAATATTCTTCAGTCTCACATGATCAATTTAGTCCACCCACTTGCTCACCAACTTATTGAAGTTTGCAGACAATTTCAGACAGCCTCCGGCGGTACTGCATCTCTCAGCAAATCTATACCTTTCACGCGGACATAGAATTACACTTTTGCCATTTACTAGCAGCTTTATTGATTGTGTATTAGCCACTGTGTGATTGTGATGAATGCACCCTGTGCACTTTTCAAGATCTAAGGTCATCTAAGTGCATGATTTGTATTCACAGCATCATAGCAACATCTGCTATGTGATGTACCCACCATTCTTAATTGACGACCATTTCACCATAATTTTTGCCACGAAAGTCACTTTGAAGATTTATTTGATCACCATATCAACCACTAAAGCTGTAGAAGAACGATCCACTTTTGAATTGGACAGAAGGCACCATTAAAGAGTATAAGGGAAGACGAAAGAATCAATCATAAAGATATAAACGATCTGGAAGACAAGTTATTAATGTAAATCGTTTATTCTGGAGTGCCAAATGCTTTGGGGGTGGACATGAATGAGAACAAATTATTTCTGCCGTGGCACATCATATGACAGGTACATGTTTACAACGAAATCTGAGCTGCCCTAGATTCCGCCTGTTTATGTTTTCAGCTATTTTTTCTGATTCCTTGTCACACAACATGCTTCAGTTGAACGAGTAGAGGTGTTAAGCTCCCAAAATGTATTAAAAGATAAAAAGGGAGTACTTTGTCACTGCTCCAGGATAGCACAGACAGGACTCCATCAGGGATACGCGGCGCGCCAGCTCACAGGACGATTGAGGGAATATCTCCTGATTGCAGATTCACCATATATACGTAGTAGCAGCACAATAACCAATATCTCCACCCCCGCCTCTCATACATAACTTTTACTACAACAAGTCCGCTTCAGCGCTGAGGTACTACTAGTATTATCCAGTGATGGCCAAAGAGCCTGTCTTTAGTCTTACAACAACCCCAGAATGTCAACATGTTTCATAAAACTGAACCCGTTTCATAAGATTAGCTACATGTACATGTAGGGAGGAATTGCAACTCAAGTTCTTACCTACGTAGGCGCATACACATAATCAAGCATAGCAAACAACTGATGACAGAATTCCTCTGTATCTGTATCTAACGAGCATTGCAATGATGTAGTTTGCAATGTGCATTGACATAAGACATCGTCAGCCACGAATTCTGACAAAGGCCGCCATGAACGGAATGCTGAGACCCGCTCTCGAAGTTGAAGCTAATGACCTATTACATCCTGTCAACCGCAAGAGGCTTGCAATGTAATAGTTCATTAATTCGAAATACGCGAGATGAATAGAAATTATATCAGCAAGGAAAGCTATGAAAATATGAACCATATCTTGATAGTCTTGACTCTTGCATTGATATACTATATGAATGAAAATACCAAGCTGGTAAATGACCAAATCAGTACAAGTAACGGTTCACAACATTTCGAAAGGCCCTCTTCTGTAAAATGTGCCTGATATTATTTACACCATCTCTCAGTTGATCACACATGGATGATATCGGTAGCCTGTTGCCATTGAAAATTATGACTAAGTGAAAATAAATAAACTGTCTTTTAATCTCGAAACCGTACTATCATAGTTGTCGATTCAGCACCATACTATAAACAACATACATGTACAAACAAGATGGCGCAAAATTTAGTTTTACCAGAGGAGAAACATACTCAGCTTGGTGCTAAAGTGTAGAACACCAAAGGGCCATGGTGTTTGGCTAATTGAAATATGTTCATTTTTGTGTCTTGATGCTACAATGGAGACGTTTGAATTATTCAGCTGCCTGGTGGCTGGACGGTGCTGTGATGGATGTCGGTGACCACCCAACCCTCGCGGCGCTGAAATACCGACGCTTTTAATGGATTGTAGCGCTGGGTATGTAAGGTCGAGACCCGCCTAAATGATGCATCAACACTCTGACGTCAAACGAACACTTTCTTCATTTATTCATTTCTTTCTCCTTACTCAACTGCTTGAATGGGATTACGACTAGTAACCCCATTCACGCAGATTTACGACAGAGAAATATTTTGGCAACTACAAACCTTCGTCCGTCTACAAATAACACTTGCTAAGCTGTCTCGTGACAATTTGTCATATATCAGACTCTTTTGGATCTCCAAGGCTACAGTAATAATCAAATCAAAGCCATGTGGCCTCTGCCATCTACGTTGGTTTGATCCACGCCCGGCCCGCTGTTGTGGCTATTGGAGTGATTTATTGTTTTGCAAGAAGACGTATTGTAGTCCTATAGTGCGCAAGGAATCTAATGGGGGCAATCATAAACGTCTGTAAAAGTTTTAATGTTGTTTGTCCGCCAATCTGACGAGGAACGCTTTACAAGTTTTGATAAACACAACTAAGACCATGCTATGGACAACGCGTATCGATAAATATATTACCAAACCTATTTCCATTGCCAAAACATCCCTCAGAGCTGTTTAACATCTCAACGATAATGCTGCCCTGCCGGTCCGACATGTATCTCGGAAAGTGAAAGTGTTCAGTAGTGTTTCTGGTCGATTTTGAAGATACTGTATCTGAGCTCGTTTGGCAGGGATTCAGAAACGTAACTACTGACGCCAGAACCCATTTCCGTTTGATTTTTGCCTGAGAGCTGCATGGAAGGCTCAAATTACCTTCACTTTCTTAAAAGTGGTCGCACCCTGCTCTGGCTTACTTGTACTTTTATCAGTGCAGAACACCTTTTATTTAAGTCTTTCGGCTCATCAGTCCTGTACAGACGTGAATCCCACCGCAGCAGCTGTAAAACGGTCGTTACCGGCGGACCTCTGAGTTCAAGCGTTGATGATTCAAGTCACCGGTTTTCGACAGCTGCAGATCTTCGTGTGATACTTTTCTTTCTCATCTTGTTGTGTTCATGTTGAACTCGCAAAGTGGGGTTCTAAACCCTACATACGAAATACTTCAATACAATAGATACCCAGTAAAAGTAGTCAGCTGGATTGAATGGTCTTACTTTTTTATGCCCGTGTGTTTTTCGGTGTTGTACAATCTACGCTGTAAGAAGATATGCAGGTTATAACAGGCATGCCGGTAAAATTACTGCATTGTAGTACAGAGCATGGTCGTTGATTATGTGCTCGAAACAAATTCATTGATCTATCTAAGATACCCCATTAATACCAGAGACATAGGATTAATTGAACCTCAAGACACGCAGGAAGATGCATGAGGTAAAGATGTCGTTCCCCCACATGATGAAGTGACAGTTCGAAGATTCTATTGACTTTCTGCACACGGAATGAAACATCGGGCATTTCCCAATCTCTATCAGGTCCTGTGGCTACAGAGTCAGGTAGATTTAGTAGTACCATGAATTTTGCCAATAAACATACACAGGGGGCTGGCCGTGCTGGCTCGCTCAACACGACAGTTAGTGACGTGCTGGCAACGCCTCACATATTGAACCTACCAGAAAAAGGGACTACAAAACATCCGTCAGTGCCGTGGGGTGGATTCACAAGATTGATCCAAATAGTTTTCAAGAACGCAAAAGACACCTGTCGGGGTTTCTAGGTCACCAATGGAAGAATTCTTAATTTGACAGTATTACGAATTGCATGGTGGAGGCCATCATGTGTCTGCAAAGACACTATGTAACATGACACATGTTTGAGATTAAACCATCACCTGTAGAATAGGTTTATTTATTTGTTTCAGGCACACGGGCCATATCTACAAGCACAGAAATACATCAATGATAACTTCCTAATAAGAACTCAATCGGCAGTCTGAATGGGCAAGTAAGCAGATGATATTATAGAATATAACGAATGGAGAACAATCCGTGTAGTTTTGCTGATTTGCCTGTTTCGTTTGTTTGTGCAACACGCGTATGCAAAAAAAAAACAGCCTACTCTAGAACAGAAAGATCTAACGTCTTCTGCTGTTTTCTTTGCTGAGTTCTCAAATAGCGCCATGCCAATCAGTAGTGAGTTTACCGATGGAATCGCGTCACATTGTGTATATAAGCGCCGCGGTAATGCACTGCTGAAGCTTTTAAGGTAATGGCTTCTCTGAAGGGACAAATCGTAAGGCTTAGTTGCCCCCGACGTTGCCTCCATTTGAATCTGTTTGGATTGTGGTTGTCACGTTTACCACACGAGGTATCATTTTTTGATTTGGAAGCCAGAGCCTTTGTTTCCTTCACCTTCGGCGTTTTAGGTTTGCCATCGACTTAATGGAGTACGGGTGCTCAGTCATAATCTACAATTTTACAGAGAGAGCGCAGGTAACGTTATGTGGGAATAGATGACAGGATAGGAAGAGTGGCAGGGAATCTGAAGAGTAGTGGGAGTGCAGCTGTCAAGATGAAGGAAAGAAATTTAAAGGTCAGGTTGTCTTAAGGAATGTGGTACCACGTGATCGGTCCCCGATCTACATGTAACATCTGAGGGGCCCTTCTAGAGTAGATTTTGATTGAATGTTCCAAAGGTAAAAATGACCGAAATGTGTATTTCTCCACCACCGGCAACGCACATTAGGAAATTCTCTAAGAAAACCTAGTGCCCTGATCCTATACACAAGGGCTGTAGGATGACTGCAGGTCGGAGGTTCCGGTTTACAAAGATATCAGGGGACTATTCTTTGAATTAGATTTGCCATTTCTCTATTCATTTTTCAAGACAAATAATGGTTTCCAGGGGGCATTTTCAATACAGTTAGTTAACATGAAAGTAATAAATCATGAATACTTGGCCATACCATACAGGTAAGCCATCATATCTTATCAGGCAGCGCCAATTCTTTTTTAACGGTTTCAAATAAGTTGGCCGAACATGGCTTCCAAAGATTGTGTGTGAGTGCAGAAAATGGAAAACTACTCGAGTTCAGATGCAACTTATCAGATCAAATCAAATCTATTCAGATTAGAGACGAGTACAGTGGTCTCGTTTGGTAATGAGTTATGACAAATAAACAAGCGCATAATGTAACACGCTAGGTCAGTCTGGTCATTGAATATAGCTCCAGTTCACGAATGTGATGTTGTAGACACCAGACACTGCTGTGTTGGCATGGTCCCCATCATACTTGTAATGAATACTCTGGTCACGACTCACAGATAAGCGACCAATTTGTGCCCCGGAAATTTGCAACCGACCTAATGCTGACAGCGGATATAGCTCCCGAGTAGTCCCCGATATCCGCCATCTGATGATGATAGCAGCAGGGTGATATAGCTGCCCAGTACGTCCCTATACACCTGCTCTGCGGGCAGGTATCCTGTCGGTTTGACGAGCCAGATCAAGTCAGATGACCATTTTCAGCACATCTACAGTACAGCATGCATAGCACACAAATGTTGAGAAGTACCATCCCGAGTGTGATATACTCGTATTCTAATACTTGTACTCGAGTTGAGTCTTCAACGCAAAGTGCTACAAGCTACGTGGTGAACCAAAGTCTTCTGTATTTTATTTTGTCATTTTGTAAAAGCATGCAGATAGCTTGGTGTATCTAATTATCTCCATGAAAAATCGAGATATTGTTTTGGGTGTGTCTGCCAGTGTGTCAGTGTGTATGTTTGTGTTTGTGTTTCCGGCTCTTTGTAGTCAGCATACCTTAAGAACCTCTCGATGGGTTACAATGATATTTAGTATGTGGGTAAGTGTTGGGAAGACAAGGGTCGAGGTCGATTTTGGGCCCCCTGGTATTTCATCTAGGTACTGCAGCAGAACTTCGTTTTTTTGTATCTTTTGACCTAGACGTGCTATGGTCTTATGATTTTTTGGTGGCAGATAGCTTGTGATGTAAGGAAGAAGTGGTGTCGGTTTGGGCCCCCTAGCAGCTTGCTCTGGAACTGCAGGGGCGTTTTCGTCAAAATATTCCGAGGGGAATAACTGAACATAGGAACGACGGATTTCCATGGCATGACGGTAGTTTAGACAGAGAAGTACACGATGAAGTGCAAATTACGTAAATCTAAGACTTAATTTGCATAATTAATGAGGAAAATCAATGTTTTCCGTAATAGGACTCAAATACACGTAGCATATGTAGCTTATGGCAGGTGGAACATTAACAGATACCAATCAAATAGATTCCTAATTTGCAAAATCAATGCAAAGTGCAATAATTCTTTTAAGTGATAAACTAGAGTTCCACGACCTCATACCTTCGCCAAATGATTTAAACCTTTATGACTGACGTATCAGGAGTGTTTGTCATCAATTATAAATCATACCAGTTGATCTTCTTCACCCAAAATACAAATGTATGAGCTTAACAAAGAAGGTTATACTAACAAAGTAACATTTATCATGAATTATGCAAATTGGGTCCTTATTAGCATAATTTGATTCAACGATGTTCACATTCACATAACTTCCAAATAACACAAGTATGAAATTGCCATCATTTACGGTATTTTACCTGTATGGAATTATAGTAGTTATACATTAATTATGCAAATTAGGCCCACATTTGCATATTTTTTATCCATCAAAATTCCTCAGTAACAAATATCACATATGTCAATAGTCATATCATGGAACACAGCGGGTTTTTAAAATTGTCTCATTAATTATGCAAATTAGAATCCGATTTGCATAAGTATCGTCCAATCAGACAAAGCATCACGTAAGCTCTCTACAGACCAAAAATCATTAACATCCATCAAGCCCATCTTGAGTTATAGTATATTCTCATTAATTATGCAAATGAGGTCTTCATTTGCATAATTGATATCTATTTATATTTCTCTCTTCATCAGTTACATATGTCACATGTTTGAGAGTCCTATCGTGGAATTTGGCGGATGTATAAACTTTCCTAATTAATTATGCAAATTAGATACTGATTTGCATAATAAGTATCTAATCATGTACATCATCACTCAAGCTATCTACTTACCAAAAATCATAACCATCCATCGAGCCCTTCTTGAGTTATTCCCTTTCAAAGTCTGAACCAAAACCTGCTCCTGCAGTTCCAAAAAAGCCGCTAGGGGGCCAAAACCTATACCACTTACTCTCTGTCCAAAGAGCTATCTACCACTCAAAAATCAGTTCAATAGCTTGTCCAGAACACGAGATATCGAAACAGGAAGTTCCGCTGCAGTACCGTAACAAGCCGCTAGGGGACCCAAAATCTAATCATTTTCTAGCAGGGCTCCAGACTAACTTTTAGACCTAGGAGCACTGTGCTCCTAACTCAAAAAAGTTAGGAGCACCAGCAAAAAGTTAGGAGCACCACTACAAAAAGTTGGAAGAACAAGCAAAAGTCTTGGCCATATACCAAGTAATACTCCTATTAATAGTATTAATCAATGTTAACAACCAGGAATAAAGTATTTGAATAGATCATAAAAGCCTACATTTGGCAATCCAATGCATTCAATACCTTCCTACATGCTAAATGATACTAGTATGACAGATTTTTAGAAAAGATTGGGCATAGGTTACCCGGCAGGCCCCTATCCGGGGGCCACGGTGCCTCAAGTTCAACAAGTGAAAAAATACACAATGGTATTTTCAACTTGGAACAAGGCAAGTGATGATTCACATGACCATTTGCGATGACATTAAAAATGACATAAGCTTTAGTGATATAATGGGATTTTCAAAAAAATTGGGCATAGGTTCCACGGCTGGCCCCTATCCGGGGGCCACGGTGCCTCAAGTTCAACAAGTTTGAAAATACACAATGGTATTTTTTACTTGGAACAAGGCAAGTAATGATTCACATAACACTGAATGTTAAATAAATAGATAACTCTAAAACTTATCTATTGGTTTCATGACCAAAACAAATAAAGTCAAATTCCATAATTTGAAACTTCACTGCTGGCATCAAGTTCAACATTTTTACAGGCATTTTTTTAACCCCCACCCGCTGTCTACAAACCATCCAAATTACTTAAATATCCTTGAAATTCTTGCTCAATAGTATCAAAAATTATCTGTTTGTGCCGGCCCAGTCAAATATCTTCGGTTCCTTTGAAACGCGCAGTTCAAATTTCGCGCGTCAGACCGCGCGGCGCCGCCATCCAATGACAGGCCGACCGCATGGAGAAAGCTTTGCTATGCATTATAGACCGCAGCAGAATGAAACTAGCACCATAAGGACGGGCAGATCATGAGCTGTGAAATGATACCGGTAACAAAAAGAAAATTTAATATTTTTGGGGATAAAACTCCACTTGAATTGATTCATTGATTTTTGATCGAAAAAAAATCATCGATTGAACAGGTGTAAACATGAGCGCAGGAAACAGGCTTGTCATTCTGCTGCGGTCTAAAAACATCATGGCGGCCCTCCAGAAGCGCACGGCCGCTAGCGCTCACTTTCATCGGCAATTTCTGGTGTTTAAAACATTTTACAAATCAAACAAATACATCAAAAAGGAGAGAAACTTATATCCTTTATTTCTATGGGTAATTTTGCCACTAGGAACGGATAGTTTTTGTACCGCGGGCGTGGGAACATGATAGAAAATTCACCGACGATTTTCGCGGTAGGGTTGGAATACCTAAATATTTTCAGCTTACCGCTTAGTTCTGCAGCCATTATCCAGGCGCAGTCCTTAATTTTTTATTGTCGCACCGTGCGACCGTGATTTTAAATCTAGTCGCATTCTCAAAAAACTGGTCGCATACATATTGTGTGCGAGTCGCACTCACGAGCGCTGTCTAGTCTCATCAAGACCTACCCACCTACCAAATATCAAGACAATCCATCCAAGCCTTCTCGAGTTATGCTGGTCTTTACAAACAAACATACATACATACATACATACATACAAACGCTACCCTCTGCATAACCTTCTCGGCGAAGGTAATAATTGGCCTGTCAACATCGTAACCTGTATGAGTTGATTAAAGATGTACATAACCAAGCATAGATTGTGAAAATGTTGAAGTCATTTGCATAATCAAAATACAGTATTTCATGGAGATATGAGGTCTCCGAACTCTTGTCGGAAGTAATACATTTGCAGCTAGACTTGGAAGAAGTGCATATGTGTAATGTGGAGAATAATCATACGAGTGATTTTTTGGGGGGTCTTCAATATATCAGTTAAGTGTGATAGGCATTAAGTGAACCAAAATATTTCTGCGCATCGTTTTTTAGCATCTAGCCAACTACAATAACTTTGATAATCTATCTGACTGAAGAGAAGAGTTCCTTAGTTTGGCGATAATGTCCCTTATCAGCACGCTCCTTGTCTATGTCTCACGTCCTGCATGGGCTTCCTGCAGCTCAAGGACGACGATGACGAATATACGGCACTTCAGAGTGTGCATAATGGCCTCCTTATGACACCAAGGGTATTTGCAGTTATTCTAGACGAAGTAGTTAGCTTTACGAGGCGAGTGTTTAAAAGACCTTTGAGGCGGGAGTTTCAAAGACCTTTGTCTCGTTTCACAATTATCGACTGAAACACGCGGCAGGGAATGGACTGAAAATCCTTGACTTGAACTCTCTGTTGTAAAATGAACGGCGAACACATCTCACGAATTTCGGTTAGGTACTGTACGTGTGAACATTACGTGTTTGGAGAGCGTATAATACTCACATTAAGAGTGATGAAACATAACTGGCAAGGGTAAAGCCACCTGCATATTTATCAGCAGCTAGCTAAGCTAAACCGGGAAACTGCGATAGACCCGATACTATTTTCTAAGAAATATAAACACAAATTGGAAAGAGGATGGTGCCAAGCCGCCAGGTGTTGCATGAATTATGAATATAGTTACTGTCAGCACCTTGTGTCGTGATTAAAAGCTGACCTGAGACGAAAATATCCAGAATGTACAAGATATACAAAATGACGACCTTATATCATGTATCAGGTAATTAGTACCTAATTTCTATCCCAGAAAAGGGAAGCAAACACAACTAAACTTCAGCATCAGTTCAGAATCAAGGTGTTTATAAATATCACAAGGGCCTGTCCGTTAGATATCTTATACAACGTAGTTCGTTTTATGTGAAGATTTCAAAATCTCTCTAGATTGAAGCAAACAAATTACTCATTGTGGATAGATATTCTATTCGTCAATCTTCGTCTATTTTCTTGGAATCCTGACAACCACAAATTCACGGAAGTATTGATTTCTACCGGAAATAACAGGGAAGACCGTGGAACGTGAGTCAAATTAACCATGAAGAGATGCTTTAATAATAGAAATTGTTATGCTGCTGAAGCACTTGCTCTAAAGGACTGCTGAATTGTTTGGTCTAGGTAAAAACCTTTTACAGATCAAAGAGTAGTTTTTCTTCTCGAAATAACACTTATTTTATTGAAAAAATACGATGACTTGAAAAGCGTTTACACAATTTCATCACGACTGGTGTCAGTGGTGAGAACCTTAATCGCGGCCTTTTTCTGCTTTCGAAAGACCGCGACACGAAGGTTATGTGGAAAATGCACAATTATACATCAGCCATTACAAAACTAAGAATCAGTTGTCACAAATTGCGGATCGAACCAGGAAGACCCCTCTAGAGCAAAGAATCTGCCAATTTTGTAGTTTAGGTAAAATAGAAGACGAAGTACATTTTGCTGTAGACTGCGCTTTGTATGATAGCGATAGAAAAAAATATTTTCGGTTATGTGTTAAGTAAATTCCCTCATCTCAGATACTTGAGTAGTAAAGAGAAATTTGCATTCCTTACAGCATTCGATAAACCAACTCTAACTAATCATACAGCCTCCTACATTTATACAATTACCAAGAAGCAAGAGGATGTCGAAAGTACTAGAGTATACTAGATGTTTATACACATGAATATGTATATTGATATTAACATGTGACCTTTGCTCAGCCCAGTGGGGCAAACATGTACAATAAAGGTCTTCATTCATTAATTCATCCCTTCATTCATTAATAGCGCAAGAGTCCATCAGTCATTTGTGCCATTTTCTGTCAAATCCAAGGATACCATTATCAAGTATTTTTGCAAATATTTTCCTGTCCATACAGGCTTATGTTATGCCCATGCCGGCGTGGAACTCCACCGTTTTCTCGTCAGACAGGTGATAGATCGGGCGTCCCTGCCTCGAATTGCTATGGCATGGTATCGCCGACTTTCTGCATGAGCTTTCTCAACAATTGTTGAAAGATCACCGCTAGGCTCAAATAGACCTAAACGATCTGTACATATCACCAATATCTCTCACTTTTTACTTCTGTAAGGTGAACTTAGTCAGGTTGACAATATCAGACATCTGATCAAGAGTTGAAGGAAGCCATCGGCTAATCGGCAAGGATTACTTGAGACACGTAGAATTGACTCAGTCTAGACACAGCCCACGAAACTGATGTAGGCGGGAAAAGAACGTCTGACTCACTCAGCAAATGTTTCAAAAGTTTTATTTGTACTCGTTAGACTTTTAAAGTTCTACATGAAGTACACAGATAATGTGTCACGTCGATGTAGCGTAAAAGACTGTCGTATATGTACATTATCCCTTACGAGGGAAGCTAGAGGCCCAAAGATGTGCAAAATATGAAAGTATTTTGCCTCACAATCTATGCTGTTTCTCGCCGGAGAAGTATCTCCAACATGCGTGGCAGTCATATATTGTTTATGCAAATAAACCAGCAGAGTGTAATCGTCACTTCTTTGTGAAACAGTTCCATCGGGCATGATCTGCACTCAGCAATGTCACCTTGCCAAGTCTTTAACCCCAAAGCTAGAAGCAATTCGCATCAGCATTCATCTCCCCGTATCTTTGTTAATTTGAACTAATCAGCTTTTGTTGCCACTAATCAGGTTTAGCCCATCCAATTACAGCTATCGGCCTATCCCTGCGGTTTACCCTGTCATCCTGAGTAGTTTCCCCTGCGTGGTGATACAGCCCAGGGGTCTGTTCCAGATGTGATAACGCTGGCAACGGTGTCTCCTGTAGGAGGGTCGGGTATCATGAGAAGATGGATATCACGACATACTTACTTTACTCATCAACTTTGAAACCCCCCACCACCCACATGGGATAAGATACAATGTTGTCATACAATGTTACTCCCACGACTATCTTGAACATCCTTTTACGTTCCGCAGACCTAATCACTCCCGAACTAGAGCATGTTAAGACCGACTCCCCCTCGTGTATGACGTACGGAATACGGTTGATAGCATCATCGTACCTGTGCCTCCGTAGATCAGAGAAAGCCGCAGAAAGATAAGCATAATGCCGGAATGCCTTCTTTAAAAGTCACTCTTTCTTGGAAATGACACGAAAGGTTAGCTGTGTTGGTGAACTTTGTGAGTGGAGTGAAGTAGGTCATCTACGCCAGGTCCTACTCACCATCATGCCACCAGCATTGGGGATGGTGCAGACATCCAGGCACCTTTGACACAGTACTCAAGTCCGACTTAGAGGCCAAGTAACCCGGAGGAAAGCCATCGGGGCGGCGGAACATTCGGTAAGTCTGCATTTATGTGTTGGAAACAACGTTTACCTTATCATGAAAGTGCCTTGACATTTCTTGGTATTAGTTCAGGGGCTTAGATGGTTTCACTGAGGCTGTTAGATTAAAACAGCGGAGAAGGGAAGTTTTTCTTTCCCCTGTCCTTTTATTTGAATGATGAATGACAGTCGAAGGGGAGTATCAAGATATCTAGAAAGTAATGTATGCTCGTTGCTCCACTGCTCGGTAGGACATGTCCGGAGCCTATCGAGCTACTGACGCACGGAGAATTCAACGCCGTAGGCAGATAGCCGGTTATGACGTCAGTAGTACCTTTAGGATTCATTTCGGGCTTAAACACCACGCAGGATGTTACCACTGGTGGGAGATATCCTGGAACATCCGTGAAGATAGGCTCTGTATCAGAAGCCGCGGTGAGGATGTGATGGGTGGCGTTATTGCTATCCTTAAGAAATGTGCCTCTTGCCCTCTAGAGACATACTTTTCTGGAATATCCATGACTGGTTGTGACGTCATTCGTAGTCTAAGGATTAGTCTCGGTTCAAGCACAGCATTGGCGCTGGCAAAATAAGTTGTATAACTTGAGTGCAGCGCCACTTTCTCTTTGTCTTTGTCTCTGTTATTTCTAAATAAAAATAGATAAAAAAGCACAGCACGCACTTCCTTATGCACGATTCCGGCCACATTTAAAGGTATGATAAAGAATAGGTAATGTACAATCATAGTAGATTCCCCGTTCCCATAAGAGCTATCTGCCTTTGAGCTACGATTCTTAGTTGTAGTGTACACCCCTTTTTACAACATGTATCTACACTGTACATCAAAGAAGGATCGTTACCACTCTTTCTACGTGTCTCCTGAGGGGACAACGAAGCGACGTACGGTTTTATGAGACTGAGAGAGGCGCGTAACTTACTACATAAACGATGTATCTGGAACATCTGCAAGTAGCGCGGATGGTGGCGAAGGTCCCCAATCACTTGCGCACCTATGATCTGTCTTTGTTAGAATATTGCGAGCCTAACAAACATGACAGGGATGCGTTCACTCTGATCTTCAACCACATAATGTGGTACTGTTGATGCGAACCTACCCTTCAGCACCAAGGACAGTCTATGTGGTCTCTTCCATTTGGTAACGGAACGGACTTCGACGCATTCATGACTCTCTAGAAAGTCTGTCATTTCTGTATATCTACGTCTTGAAAGATCATCGCCTCCAGCATTGTAAGGAATCACTTGTAGGACGTTCAAGAATCCTCCACACTTGCTGAAAAGATCACATATACCCTGTGTCCCTGAGCCATATACTCAACAACCGCTCAAAGTACAAAATAGCGGTGTTACTCAATGCGGCCGTTTACCGCTTATGTGATTAAGAATCAATTTCAGTAGTTTAAGACGATGCAGGAGTGTCCACTAGTTAGCGGTCCAATATCTAGATTAAAAATCCAAAAAGGTTTGACTATCTCGGTGTTTGACATTCATGATTTGATCTTACGTAAGAGATAAACGACGTCTTTTGTTAAGTGTGCCAAATGTTTGCTTACGATAACCCTTCCGTGGCATTCGTTATTTCCTGATGATCCACTCATCCACCCACTCATTCGTTCAATCACTCCTTCACAGCATCTGTCATGGTTCGTTACTCACACACCAACCCACTCACCGGCCCACCCACCGTTGCTTTTGTAGCATCTACTATCCCGCGGTATTGTAACTTTGCATGCATTTATCACAGGATCAAAGAATCCATGGCTGACGTAGAAAGGGAAAACCAAAACTGAGCTACAAAGTCACCCATAAAAGAAGTCTTAAACGGAGCGGCATACGACCGAATTCTCAGCTGTAAACGGAACAGCATTCAGGTCACTCATCATCAGTGGTAGCTACCTTTGAAGCGCACCGGTGATAACGTCACGCTGGTCTTGTGTAAGGGACAGACGTCACCGGGTACCGAGCAACGTCCTCCTGGATCTAGACAAACAAACTACCTCCGGCACGATCAGTGGCGCTTTGTGTGCCGCTTGTTTCAGACGGAGACACACGCTCTCAACACATTAGCTGACGACATGAGACTAGCGCAAAAATGACACTCCCCCAACCCTTTGATCTAACAATGTTCTTCAGAATAGAAATATAATTATTCGCCTTGGACACCTTGTGACATTGCGAACGACTTAAGTGGAGCAAGAAAACGCTTTCTCATCTCTACGTCTAGTTAGTCTACCATGTCCTATCTAGATCTGTTTGTTTTTTCTCAGTCTCCTCACGCAACAGCAATCCATAATTGTCCCCTCTAAGCGCCCACTGTGAAAAGGCGTCCTCTCATCTCACCACATTTCCTCAGGGAACGGTTTAACGGACTCTGGGCACATGGCCATTCCAGTACACAAGGGAACGTTCACAGGAGCCGTTTTGCTAGGCAAGAAACGAGACTGCCGTGTTTGATTATTTTGTTTCTGCCTATTTAGTTGTATTAAGGTGGCCACACGTCACACACTTACATACGCACACACACACACACATACGCACACGCACACGCACACACACACACACACACACACACACACACACACATTCCCACACACACGCACACACACATACGCACACACGCACACACGCACACACACACGCACATATATTATGTCAAGAAAAAGGGGTGAACAGGTCCCGCGGTAAAAAAAAAATTACTATGATCATCTAGATGGTAAAAGATGCGCTTTTGTTCACATCTAACGTGAGACGGATGGGTTTCCGCTTGCATATCCTAAATAAAAAGCATCTGATTTGCACATCTGCATGAGTCCGCAGACTCCTGATATCATGATTTGAAGCTGAGCTATCAAAATTGACTTTCATAAAATCAATTTTCCCCTGCAATGACATTAGTCACGGGAGTGCATTGCGCATTTCCTTGGCGCTAGTTCCAGCATTTACAAGATAACATCTCCAAGGAGACCTCCAGACAATATATCCTCAAGTCTCCATCTTAGTTGGCTGAATGTTTGAATATTCTTTCAGCGGAAGTGCAGATAAAAATGGATCATGAAATCGCTGAATAATTCAGGGTTAATACTGTTAAGGAAAACATACCTGAAGAAAGAATACTTGTCTGTGACTTGCCTGTACATTATGAACATGGTAGACAACAAACGATAGGGAATGCAATATTCTTGCCCCAGGGATGACGGATGAAGCGCACATGGAAACGCACACGCACGGACGTGATAACAGGGCACAAGTGCTCCGTCTTAGTGGCAGGTCCTATAAACACAGGTGCTGAATAGTAAAACAGCAGCAAACAAATGCTGACTTTTACTCTGGTGCATCTTGTGTATACGAGATTAATCTATTGATAAAGTGCACTATCTACGCACTGGAAAGTGTTCCAATATATCCCAAGCAACTCAGCACATCCAGTCTAGTTTCTGTTCCACAAACGAACATGGGAACTCGGCATTGACAATTATTGGAGATAGCCAAGGACAGAAAATAACGGCATAAGAAAAACTAGCGAGTCATTCATTCGATTAGATATTCAATTGTTATTCTAACTATCAAGGCCAACGAATGATGTTGTAGGTATCAATGAAGACCTCTGTGCTATTCTTCCTTTTTCTGTACTACATCACGGTGCATGTACTTACTGCTCTGGTTTTGCGATACAATCGTAACCATCTTTTACTGACATATGGGTGCACCTACAGGAATAAGACAAGATATATAAAGCAGGTCTTGCGAAATAATAGTAATTGTAAATCTTACTCTAGCACCCTGCTTCAGGGGAGAGTTTGATCATTCCAAGTAGGGACATCGGAGGCAAAGGATCGTGGCCAGATTGACTTAAGACATAGAATCGAATTATGCGGAATTATGCGGAATTAGAGTTCCATGACCCCGTACCATCCCCAAATGATGTCAACCTTAACGAATGATGTATTATAAAAGTGTCCCACTGGTTATGCAAATATAATGTCCTCATTTACATATGGTATACCAGAGGATGATCTTGTCTACCCAAATAACAGTTTGGTCATAGTATGAAAGTCCTATATTATCCTAGCAAAGAAGACTATTCCTGGTATTTTCTCATCAGTTCTACAAATGAGTACCTGATTTGCATAGGTTTTTTGTTTGTTTGGTGGTGTTCACCTTCAATTTACTTCCAAATGCCACAAGAGCTATCCACCACTAATGACCACGGCACTTCCAGAACAAGAGATCTCAAACCCGGATGTTCCGCTGCATCACCGTAGCAAGCCACCAGGAGGCCCATTATCGAACTTGACCTGCGTCTCCCAGCGCCTACCCACCTACCAATAGTCATGTACATGACTATCCATCCACAGCTTCCGGAGTTATGCTGTTTACACATACAAACATACATACATACATCCACATCCAGTCGACCATAGCACAGCGGAAAACATTACCTTCTTTCGTAATTATGATTCTCTCGTTGTTATATAGTACGGACGTTTAGATTTTCAGTCAACGTAATATCCCTATAATACATCGGTAAGAACAATGGGGTCGACTAAAACTAGACAAAAGATACAGTATGTCACTAGTACGTAGAAAAGAAGAGTTTGGATCATTTTCCGCATCGTTTTGCAAACGTTTTGTGCCGACAGTCTGTGCTTTATGTGTTCAGATTCTGAGACCATTAGTACTAGTATATTTGGCAGGACATGGTTCACTGAAGATGCACTGATGGTAACCTCGGAAGGCCAATTAGGAGAATTTCCCATATCTCGTGTAATAGACGCCGTGTACAATGTAAAATGGTTCTCCATAGGCAGAACTCTGACATGATGATTTCTCTGCACAAGTTCCATGTCATGGCCCGGGATCAACTACGTTTTATCTAGCAAACCTATGTCCAAATGGCAGCCAGGGGCATACATTTATTTGAACAGTTTCATAGATGAAATAAAGTATTTTTTTTGGTTATGTGACCTTTGCCTCACGATGGTCTGAATTCTTAATCTTCCTTTTCATCTTTATCAGGTTCAACGGTGATTCAACTGATCTGTAATAACCCAAACGTCCCATCGTGGCCAACCAACCCGTCAAAAATAACGCCGTGTTAAATCCATTGCTTCTCTTTGGAAGTCCGGATATTGCTGTTGGGTCGGGGAGAGATTTTATGAAATGGATGCCGATCGATTGTAATCAAGGGCGCCTCACGCCTCTAAATTTCAGGAAAAGGTTTGCGGCCCCACACGGCATCCTTTTGATGCCAATTGCTTGAGCTCAGGACAGCAGGTTGTTGATTAATGTCTCAAAACCCCTCCTGTTCCTGCAACAAAAGTATCTAGTACTTTAGTCCTTTCGTTCAGCTTTAAAAACAAACGCATATGTTTCAATCGTTAACTGATGTTTCAGGAATGTTGTAAAAAAACAAACCTCCAGTCAGATATTCCTGAATTGTAATTTTGCTGTAACAAATACATAATATTTTATGGTGCTGATGAAGTTCAGACATCCAGGTAATAAGATACGCCAAAAAACAGTTACTCAAGCAACTGGATAAAATTTTGAAACAGTCATTCCTTTCCGACAGCATCCGCTATCTGACGAAAGATAAGATGCTGTCTGAAACGTCTGACTGTTACAAAATTTTGCTTGAGCAACCATCTTTTGCCGTAAATACATTGTGTGTTTCAAACGTGACAATATATATATTGTGGATGCGGGCAGATGTCGTTTTCAATATTTCACATGCTCTCAAGAGACGTGGCTATACCCGAAGGAACGTTGTAAATGTTGTCGTGGAACGTGAAATTTTATCCGATTACAAAATTTAGGCAGCAAAACTAGTTGAAACAGCGAATAAAAGAGAGAGAAAAGGAATGATCAATGAAACGGAAATTGCGTCTATCCTCGCCAATCGCATTTAATACTCGGACGTCCTGCCGACCTCAAAATGAAATGCCGATATGGGAATAAAGATATTAGTACACCCCCGTGATTCCCGCTGTAATGAAATCGTCCCGAGCTTCCGGCGCAAGAGAAGCTCCCGTGTTCATGTAAATGTTCAGCCGATCTTCCCTTGGTCATTTGCGATGGGAAGTGGCCCTAACCGCGGGATTTTCCTTCTTGTTTTCCAGCCGAATCCCATTCGCGCCGTGCCGTTTTTACCTGTGCCGAGCCGACATCTTCTGTTGTGAGGGTTTGAACCGCTTGTCGATGACACTGAACAATGAGAGAGTGGGATGGGGACTGGCTGTCGGAGGCGGAGATTGGGGGAGGGGCCAAGATCAAGTGGGGTTTGTGCCTGGCGCAAGTCTGAAGGAATTTTCCCAGACTCTCTCTGCATCGCGTTCTCCATGTTCCCGGCGAAACTTTGCGTTTTGTGGCCAGGCGTACAACTAGGACGTACCGGCTGAGCAGGAAGGAGGTTTGCCGGACGAGATGGCGAGATTATTGCCCCTACTCGCAGCTTTGCTGGGCTGTCTCGGCGGGTGCAGTGCTGGACAGAGCGGCGCGGCCAGCTTGGAGGTTACCCGGGACACGTTTATTGGAGAGATGGTGGCGGAAAATTCAAACGAGATGGAGTTGTTGGAGGTCGGGGGATCGCCGAAAACGAGAAGTCTATTGTATTTTAACGTTACGTCCTTATTGGAAAGTAACAGCTTCACGTACCGTTACAATTATAAAGGTAGTCTGAAAGTGGAACGAGCTGAGCTGATACTCCGGTGCAGGCCTTATGTGTCTCTCTCCGGGCCCTCTGTGGAACCCCTGGATGAACAAACTACGGTTTTCTTAAGCAAAGTGCTACGAAGATGGAGTAGGCGAGCCACTTTTGTCAACAGGGTTTCCGGGAAGAAGTGGAAGCAGGCGTTTCTTGACACTTCAGGCCGGACAGGAGACGCAACCCCACCCCGCTCGGAGTCAAGGCTGAACGTGCGGGACTGTCAGCAGGGATCAGGGTATCTTCGGATAGAGATGGGACAGATTTTACAAGAATGGTTGGATGGCCGGGACTCGAGTTTTGGAGTGCTCCTCTGGACCCAGGGGGAGGGGAACGTCCAGTTTTACTCCAAGGAAGACATTCGCCCTGACAGAAGACCACAGATAAGCGCTGTCATTCAAGGTGGGTTGTTTGAAACCTTACACACATCCCGATAACACGTTTCAAAGGCAACGACATGCAAACGCGGGGTTGTCCGTGATACGGTGTCACGAGCCCCGCAGCGGTTTTGTTGCAAGGACGCTGCTAGAATATATTAGTTACAAGATTGGTAAGTGGGAAGCTTTACAGTCGTGTGGTTTCATTGACATTGAAATATGAGGTTAGAAAGCGATGTACATGTCGTGCAATGAAAAGGTGGAGGATTTTCATGTTCCTGATTGACACGTTAGAAACGTTTCGTTGAAGCTGCAGATGATCAAAACACGGTGACGACGGCTATGATACAAGATGGGGGAAAGGACTCGGTTCTGTTTGCTCCTAAGATTCTTTTGATGTCTTCGTTTGAAACGCCTGTTTTTTGTCGTTGCAAAGTATAGTGTGAATTTCGCACTTTGTGGCACATTCTTCTGTATGTCCGTCAGGATCTGTAAGAAAAAGCACATAGTAGCTCAGCTCAGCATGCTCTGTTTCTTCCGTTGTGCGTGTATGTATTGGATGTGCTTCGTTACACAGGCTGCATGTGCAATATATCGTCAGACAGATGTGGTTTACCACTAGCCAGAGGTTAATATGAACTGTCAGAGAAAAACTTCAGTGAATAGTGCGATAAGCCTGCGCATGCCCTGGTGAGGGTTGTTCCACTAGTCCTCTGAGTCAGTGAGGTTTTGTAGGCAAAGTCTCATCTTTGTACATTTGACATTGCAGAAATATTTCTTCTTCCAACAGATTATGACGTTTTACATATTTCTGGCTGGAAGTTTAGTTAATGTGGTGCCAAGTACAACACCAATTTTCCCTGGCCAGATTGAAAAGCCTTTTGGTGGTTTTGTCCAAAAGAAACCTACAGCTCCTACTCAAGAGGCTGATATAGGCTTCATCTATTAAAAGGGAGGAACAGAGTAATCCAACCTGCCTTTCATGCAACTAGAATCATGCTTTAAAATCCTCTTAATTATTCCTTCGTGTTATTAGGTACAAAATCTCCAGACTGTGTCCATTTTTTCCCCAAATGGAACAATCCTTTTAGGAAAGATGAAGGAAAAATTGATCTGGCATGTAATCATGGATTTCATGTACCAGCAGGGAGATAAGCTACTTAAGGCAGATTACTTCACCTTAATCTGATTGGCAGCATGTGAGGTCAAAACCTGCTGTGGCATTTTATATCTAACTAAGTTAATTTCCTGTACTTGGCTTTTTCACCGTAAGAAGTCACACTTCATGATATGAAAAAACGATGTTGATCTTTTTATGGGTGAAATGGTGATGTTGAGTTAAGAATTTTTTGCCTGAAAAAGAATGGTTCCCTGTTTGCCATCAGTATCAAGAGACAATAATCTTATCAATAACAACCACCATATTTCTGTGCTCTGTGTAGATATCATCATTTATCATACATATTGGGTACCATCTTAACCTATAGTTGCTCCTTTATTTGCAGTGTCCCTTCTTTTAGCACCAAATAAAAGAAGGGACGGTATCATTTGAATTCACAACCCGCAAAGACTTCAGCAAACTGTAACATTCTGTATTCTGTGGAGTGTGATAGACATTACTTTTGACTTGAATGTTATTACATTTAGTGATAACATCAGTAGAAAATTCCTTCTCAAGCTTTTAATAGCATATATATGGTGATGGGAAACCAGACTGTGAATCACTCTAATATGAACAGATTAAGGGATTTAGCTTAAGGCAGTAGAGTGAGCAAGAAAGTCATAAACTCCCACGTAAGGTCCTCATAGGTGCACCACAATCCCGCTGTGGAGACACTTGCAGATGTAAATCCCATTAAGTTGGTCTTACCCCACTCTACAGGCTTGTCAGGTCTGATGGAAGATTCAACTGACAGGCTGACAATAGTTTCTATCTGGGAAAAGCTAAGGGCAGTTCCTTCATACAAATGAACAAGCACAATTCCCAAATACTGTAGCTCTACATGTAGTTGATAATGTAGATCTAGATGTTCCTCTTTATTTATTCATTTATTTATGTTCCTCTTTGATGATAAGAAGCAACAACAACAAAAAAGAAATAAAAGGCTGAGGTCAGACTTGGTGATTTGGCTTTGCTATGTAAAGAAAAAATATAACATAACGTGTCCTATTTACATGCGGGAGCAGTTTACGTCCAGTTTGGGTCATGTCCACAAGTCGCGGTGTATTATGCCAAAACCTGTTCTCATGAGCAATAAAGAACGTCATAAGTATGATCCTTAGCTGTCTCTCTCTTTTATATAAAACAACGAAAAAGGTTTCCGTCCAGCGACATAACATAATAAACTCCTGAACCAGTAACAACAAGTTGCACGGAATGGTCGTGCATGACGTATTTCATATGTGATTCGACACCGCGTACTTCATCATGTGTTTCTTACTTACACGATAGCTAGTATCTTTTAAAAATAGCTGACGTTAAACCTTTCTTTGATATTCAGACTATCCATGGTGATTCGAGGTTTGAAACTCTTACCAGTTTTAGGAAGGTTTGATACAAGCTAGCGACCCCCGCACCGGAGGTTAATTTTTGCACGGCAAAACATAATAGCCATGCGTTTATCACGTGAACACCACGTGCCGCGCATGTCGTTGAAATTCACTGATTAGAATTGTTTTCTTCCATCGCGTCAAGCAAGCGGCGGGTCAAACATAATGACTTTACTATTAATTGTATGTAGACCACTTTGGATAGTTACTGTGCATTTTTTTATGGTCTATGTTCTTCAAGCATAGCGCCAGAAGGGAAAAGACTGAAGTGGACGATAATGGGTTATGCTAGCACAATTTTACATCATATACATTGGTATAAATACATGCTCGCAAGGCGTTAAACAGGCGGAAAAAACTTACAGACCATGCATTTTCTTTTTAGAAGAGCTGATATATCTGCCCATGGGTTTAACATTTGGCTCTGTCCTCACGGTTTTAAGATAAATATGTTTTGAATAAATCAGACGTTAACTGGTCACCTTACGTTACATGTATGCAAGTACATTCTATAAAATTTCCTTGATGTTTACTTAATGTTCCTGAAATCTGACTTTGGTAGGTTAATGGACTATCCAATTAGTTTAACCTAACAGAGCTCTGATAATGTTTCATAATGGTACATGAACATTGTGCAATTTTTGTTTCATTACTGAGCATTTGAATAGTTACTTACCTTAAACCTGAACACTTAATTCATATCAGAGATTTTTTCAAGCAACCTGTCAGCAGTACAGGAAGGTGGTCAGTAGTACATCCCATTAATGAACTAGGTATGAGAACTGGTTATAGAGGGAGATTTACCATCTTCTGCAGTCTCCAATAGCATCAAGTTAGCTTGTATCAAGCAGTAGCCAAGAGGATGAT
The DNA here is from genome assembly GCF_035083965.1 of Branchiostoma lanceolatum. Taxonomy (NCBI): domain Eukaryota; kingdom Metazoa; phylum Chordata; class Leptocardii; order Amphioxiformes; family Branchiostomatidae; genus Branchiostoma; species Branchiostoma lanceolatum. Next base: position 20,122,526 of record NC_089725.1, on the reverse strand, counting down.
GCAAGGAAGCGTTACAATGAACAAAAAAATTGATGATGGCCACCTTGGGGTGGCAATTTCATTGTGGTGTTAGATTGGGTTCTTCATGATGTGATCTTGGGGCAAGTCATGCATGTCGTACGCACGTACGAGGCCAGAAACCATTTACAAAACTAAGGATAGCCATGGCAGCATTAACATACATTCATACTCCATATGGAGCACTGCTGTTGATTTCTTGATTTCAGAAAAGAATTGGTTTGTTTTTACCCACAAATAATGTGCATTTTGTAACTGTATTTATTTAAGACACAAAATAACATCATTTTTGATCTCGAAATTGCTATCTTTCAATATCTGATGGTGACTGTTACCATCATAGCCCAAATGGACTATTGGAATAATAGTTTGATATGAAGTTTCAGGAGGGGCAGAGAGAAGAGATAACGTGATGCAATTCTTCCACATGCAATACCTGGCCGGCTTATCAGTCAGTCCAATTTCCTCTCTACTTCACAGCGTTTTAGCTCCTGCAGGACGCAACATCATTTCTGCCAGTTCAGGTCACTGACCATTGTAGGCACTGTGGTCGATGGGAATATGACGGGACCCGACATTCTGAAATATTTTTTGTTGCTGCATTCATTTGTTTGTTCGTTCATTTGTTCATTCATTCATTCAGGCTCTTGTAGTGCCTAGTGGCAAGTTTCCTTCAGTAGCAGTGTATATTTTCACAGGGAGGATTGCTAGCCAATCCCTTCTAACATGCTCAAGGCACCTCCTAGAACACAGGACCCCATTTTGAGGGTCTGCATGGGAGGGTCCTGGCAACGCTTAACGGTAAATTCAGGCCGGCCGATAACGTTTAATGGTAAATTCGGGCCGGCCGATCACGCTTAACAGTAAATTCAATAGATTTAGAACATGAGATACCCCTGAAGACGACGGTTGATTGCTACTCGTCGCCCTGATCTTGTGGCAAAAGACCTGGTATGCCATGCATTCTTGCACGCCTGCTCCGAACCCTTTAAATTCGGCAGCGACACGTAATGGTGGGACTAAATGTTCATGATCGCAACAATAATAGGGGGTCCCGGGGGCATGGTTCCCCGGAAAATTTTGAAATCTTGACCCTCTGAAATGCTATTTCCTACATTCTGAGGGGGGAATTTTGATAAGTTTTATGACTTTTATCTCTATTTGTAAAAAAAAAAATACAGAACAGTTCCAGCTTGATTTTTGAGACCTCGCCGGAGCTGCGCTCCCGGGGAAATTTCTTGACAAGCTGAAACGCTATTTCTTGGATGCATTTACTGGTAATGTGAGTTAAGTTTAATGATGTCTCTGTTTGTGAAAAAATACAGAAGTGTTTCAGCTTGAGCTTTTGGGGGCGACGCCCTCCTGACAATATTTTTCGACGGAGGCCCGACATGCACCTGACCGGGAAAATTTTAAAATCTTGAACCGTGAAACGCTTAATTTCCTGAATTTTGAGGGGAAAACTTTGCTGGTAGAGTGAAAAACAGACAGAAGTGTTTCAGCTTGGGGGATTCATTTTTTGGGGGATGGGGGCACCCTCCCGACACATTTTCCCCGGAGTCGTGTGCTCCCCGGGGAAAATTTTGAAATCTTGACTCACTGAAACGCTATTTCCTGCGTAACGAGGAATTACTCAATAACGCTTAACGTTGAATTCAGGATGAGAAATAACGCGCTACGTAGAATTAAAACGACCAGTAACACTTCACGATTAATATACCGATGACGCTTAACGGTAAATTCAGGGCGGCTGGCAACGATTAACGGTGAATTAGAATCGCTCGTAACGCTTAACGAAAAAGGGCATGCAGACCCTCCATTTTACATCCCTTCCGAAAGATCCAACAGACATATCCTGCCCCATGAGGATTAAACGGGGGTTAGCAACCAGTAAGCAACTAACTGGAACCAGGAGTATTACTGTGAGGCTGCTACCAGTTGAACTACAGGGACATCCCACTGTGAAATATTCTTAATGCTTATGCTTAAGCACCTCACCCGACCTCATCCGACCTCATCTGACCTCATCCGAGTCTAAAATGCAGTGTATACGGGGCAGGGACATTATTTGATGGATACGTTATGGATACGTTAAATATGCAATTATGAATGCAAAGCAAGCAGCAAACTCTAAATATTTACCCGTTTTTATAAGTAAAGGGAGGTCAAGACGGCCGGCGCAATGAATACACACTACGTGTGTGTATTCGAGGCTGAAAAACACTTTGTGTACAGTTAATTTTTACACAATAACTGTACGCAATAAGTTATTGTACTGGTAAATACGTAGAGTTTGCTGCTTGTTTTGCATTCATAATTGCATATTTAACGAATCCAGAACGTCAAATCATGTCCCTACCCTGTATACACTGCATTTTAGACTTGGATGAGGTCGGGTGAGGTCGGGTGAGGTGTTTAGGCATACCGAATGCTTGGTAATTGGACATCTAAGTGAGTGAAGTATAAGGATGTATATGGATGTATGTAGGACCTGTCTTTTAAGGTTAAATTACAATATTGACCTATGAGTAGAAACCATGAAAAAATATACAATTTGTGTGCATGAAAAAGTGTATTACATGCATCTATGTAATTATACACTTTCTGTAATTCCCTGACCTGAAGATTCTGCAATCTACAATCATCATTTGCATTGTGAAGATGCAGATCACAGATGTGAAGAACTAATACAATCATGTATAATTCATTATCCATATGCATTCAAATTTGATTGTTATCATCTTCATTTTGTTAGCTTCCTCCATTATTCTATCTTAAGGAAAGATATAGAATAACGTAATTATGCAATACCTCGCTTACTTTTCTAGTTTGATGTTGAGGGTTATCTGTTTGGGAATTGAGTGATCAGGAAGTAGCAGAAAATGAAAAGTTATAGCAGCAGGAGCTAAAACAGGAGTTAAAACAGAACAGTTACGCCCTTCATCATGAAAATTCAGAACAGTTACGCCCTTCATCATGAAAATTCAGAACAGTTACCCCCTTCATCATGAAAATTCAGAACAGTTACGCCCTTCATCATGAAAATTCAGAACAGTTACGCCCTTCATCATGAAAATTCAGAACAGTTACGCCCTTCATCATGAAAATTCAGAACAGTTACCCCCTTCATCATGAAAATTCAGAACAGTTACCCCCTTCATCATGAAAATTCAGAACAGTTACGCCCTTCATCATGAAAATTCAGAACAGTTACCCCCTTCATCATGAAAATTCAGAACAGTTACGCCCTTCATCATGAAAATTCAGAACAGCTACCCCCTTCATCATGAAAATTCAGAACAGTTACCCCCTTCATCATGAAAATTCAGAACAGTTACCCCCTTCATCATGAAAATTCAGAACAGTTACGCCCTTCATCATGAAAATTCTTGGACAGTAAGAAGCAATATATGTAACAAGCAGTGCTACAGTCTGATTTACTGTCAATCATCCCGTGGAAAGTCATTACTTGGTACATTCCACGGAATCACCTGCTGGTCTTGTGACACACATTGTGTGGGAGGTGAACATCAGACAGACATTTTAATCAGCAAGAAATTTTGTTACATGGTCTGAAATGATGTTGCAGCCCTGGGCATGTAGGATTGGTTGATTCCATGCCATTTCTTGTTTGGCAAGTCATCTTATTGTAAGGTCTGTCATCCACTGTGTATTTCTACCTGCAAACTACAAGCACTACATTATGCACAGACAGTGTATGAAGAAGGTACAGAGCAATCAAAAGATTTGAAAACATGATAAGTTTGGAGATTCTTAAAAAAGAGCACTGCAGGAGTCACAAATCTAGCTTATTACTTTCAAGAATACCGCACCACACATTCTGCTTTGATGCTTGACATCATTATATTGCAAGATTAATGATACAACATTTTTCTTAGGCTGATATTAGTGCTGGTGTAATTTGTCCATACCAGTCATGAAATGTGCGGAAGTGGCTGGTGCTAGAGGGCAATACTTGTGTCAAAAATGTACATGAAATCAAAGCAAGGATACCAACATTCTTCATGCCTAGCACATCATCTTTGGGTCATACTGAATTCTTGTTTCTTGAACTTGCCTGCTTCAAAATTCTAGGGCTTGAAAAGAAATCCTTTCTTTATCTCGGTTCTCCACAAAAAAGACAGTATGGCAGCAGTGATTTGAATGGCATGTTATCCATACCCTTACCACATGAATGCAATGCCCCCTTGAGTGCTATCTGTAAAATATACTACCAAGGGATCTATTGAAAATCTTCCAAATATCATATATATTGTACTTTTACAACGCATGCTTCTAAGCCCAGTTCATGGCAGAACCTTGGGAGGACAGATAGGATGCAGTTTTGCATCAGGAGACTATGGCAGACACCCTATGACCTTGAAAGGAGACGGTTCCCTGCAAAGGAGGAGGTGAAGCATGACTGCTTCTGCCACTGAATTATTGAGTCCCCGCATCAAATCAATATGTCCCGTCCTACGCGACGCAGCCGTTCTGCTCATTCAATATCCCAAAAGCAGTTTCCTGGAAAAGCTAAGGGGTCCTACATTTCATTTGTGATGATTTCTACAACATTTTCAGGCTTTGCATGCCAGTGAGTGATAATGACTTGGAAAATGTCCTGGCAAGGCTGATGCTTGGAGAAGAAAGGACAACATGATTACATTTGCCACTGCCATGTGAGTCTCCACATGTAACATAGAGACATGCACACAAGGTCCGAATTTACCATGTACATGTAACTACCATGTCTTAGAAATGAAGTCAATGCTATTTTTCTTACTTCTTTTATGGAATCCTTGGCAACCATTATGAATATAGAATACTCAGAGGAACAGAAAGGAAGAATATTGTGAGACTAATGGGTGAGCATTAAGTGCAGTTGGCATGTATGAGATGTAGTTTCCCCAAATCGATGGGAATACTACATGTACGTACCGCAAAATGAGATTGGCATGTTGCTGGGGAGGCCAGGTTAAGCATAGCAGGTAATACCTGTAGACATTGTTGAAATAAAGGAAGGAACGAGGGAAAGAAGGAAGGAAGGAAGGAAGGAAGGAAGGAAGGAAGGAAGGAAGGAAGGAAGGAAGGAAGGAAGGAAGGAAGGAAGGAAGGAAGGAAGGAAGGAAGGAAGGAAGGAAGGAAGGAAGGAAGGAAGGGAGGGAGAAAGGAAGGATGGAAGGAAGGATGGAAGGAAGGAAGCAATACATAGTTTGTGTATTCTCTGTTGTGCTATTACATGTACAGTGAAGGTTACAAATGGTTTTAGATGGAATGTTCAATCAATGAACTTTAACCTTGAACTTTTCTAACATAGCAGTTGCTTGAGTCTCTGTCTAGATCATGGGTGACCTTGCAAGGCATAGCAGCCATCTGTCTTAAAATTCTGATTGTTGTTTTTGGTGTGCTCCATTTAACAAATAGCTGAGAACAGATAACAAAGCTAATTTATAAATGGCAGTTCTATCCAGAATTGTGCAGTAAACAAGCATCACATAACATAGATTTATTCATAGTCAGCAGCCTCTTCTTGATTAATCTGTTTCTGCATTATTGATGTCACAAAAATTACATTTTGGTTAGATATATAGCAACATCTCCATCAATCAATAAAGCCATACATTTTGTCATAGATATTTGTAGAGTTAGCCATATACATTTATAATGCTTGACATCCTGATAAACTCACTAGAATTTCATTTTTATAAAATCTGTATATTCTTGATCACAATGACAGCCAGACAGAGGCAGTGCAGCTTTGCAAATTTTATGTCTCTTCTTATAGATCAGTAATGTTTCATCTGTATGCAAACCTGTAAGAAACAAAAACTCTGGCCACTTTCATCCATGACATGTTTGTGAATAAATAATTGCAATGCCAATGGAAGGCCAGGCACTCACCATTTCATAATTGTTGCCACATCAACCCATGTTTTCTCTGATGTAAGAGAATGAATTAATGTATACTAAGCTGATGACCTCAGACTATATCAGAATTACATAATATTTTACTGACAGCCTGAAAGTAGTCTGTACTTAATATGCATGGAATTGCACTCCTTCTGTAGCTCTGTCTGCCTGAGTGAGCATGAAAATACAGATGAAAGTCCCCCATGCTACTTGTACTGATTGTCATGATGTGCTAACTGGTGTTGCGAGGAGTAAAGTGGCAAGTCTATTACGGTAATACACTATTGCAAGCATCCATAAGTAAAGCACAAATGACTATTTTCTGTGCTAGCACCCTTTGATAAGATGCAAGTATTGTTAACAGATCATAAACAGGGGAACTGTTCAATTTGCTACTCACCACTTTCTTAAGCAGTAAAGTTTCCATAGGAGAGGATCACTTAGGGACTATGCAGAGTCCTTTATCTGTACTTTTATGTTCCTCAATGTGATTCTGGTTGTCCATCTTCTTTTAACTCAGCTCTTCTTGTAATTGTAATGAGAAAACAAAAATTGTTTTGATTGATTCTGTTTAGTGCTGAAACCATAATATTCTCTCTAGAAGCAATTAGTGACTGAATATTCCTCCTGTGTACTTGTATTGGTTTTTGTCTTGTTTGATATGAGAGGAGAATGAAGTGTGAAGGATATGTTTTCAGGCTTAGTCATGGGCTGTTCCAGGGTTGATAATATAGAAAGGCATTACAGTTATTCATTCATCTCTAATGAATTAAGAACAGCACCTTCTAACAGACTTTCAGTACATCCTTGCTTGGAGCGTTTCCTTTGTAGAACATGAAAATGAGTTCTATCACAGGAATATGTATCTTGTGGAGTAAGAAGCTGGCATGTACTTTGATGTTTAACACTAATCACACAGCTACAGGCAGATTGGATTACAGTTTCAGCACCAAGGGCAGAGCTATAATGGCTATCTTAGGGATAGCCATCTGAACATAAAGAGTCTGCTAACATGCTTGCAGTGTCTTATCTGATCTTTTTTAGTACAAAGCAAGACCATAACTTCCCACCCAGGCTCATTCAGTTGCAAACTTAATTTGAAATTATTTGCCACAAGGCTGAAGGCGTTCCTGCCAAGAAATTATTTTCTGCTATCATAATACAAAATTTATTGATTTCACTGACAAAACCTGAAGGACACAAGCTGTTATGCATTTTATTGTCAAGTTTATTGGAACTGTTAGATTTGCCTCTGTGTACGGAGGTTTTGTTTTTAATATTGCCTGGATGTTTGTGTTCTTGTGTATTTGTTTGGTTATTTGTATCCTTGTGTTTTGTAGTTATTTGAATACACTGTAGAGTGTCAGGAAGTGAGCTTGAAGATGGTGGCACTGCAAACATCAGATTTGGAAGAGCAACAGGAAGGAGAGCTTATTGGTGGTAGAACTAGTTGTTTATCAGAAATGACAGATATTCCAGGTCATGGGGTCAATGGAAGAGGCTACTAATTTATGGGGAGATCCGTCTATGTTTTCACAATTTCTTCATGCAAGTCATGTTCACTGTAGAGTGACATTCATGTTCACTGTAGAGTGACATGAAGATATTGATGGACACATTTAATTTGAATCAAAATTTTATTTGCATAATTGACAAACTGAAATTAAACAAGACATACGCGAGAAGCTCTAGATATTTCTCGGGTGGGAGATCTTCGAACTCTTGTCTATGTTTAAAGGCAGCGTACTAGATGAATGAATGAGAAGGTGACTTGGAGTAACCTTCTATTCCATTTACCGACAAACTATGTCATATAATTTAAGGATAAGCCTGTAAGGAATGTTACAAGATTATGAATCAGAGCTATTCAAGCATAACAATGTGTGTACAAACATGTTCAATGGTTTTGTTACTTTTGTGTGAAGGAAGGTACTAGCACGACAGTTGAAATTTTGCCACCATTGATGCATGAGATTTTCATGGATGTTACTCACAGTTCAAAAAATACAGTCACTCATGCATGATAGTTTTTGTCCAAACATTCAAACATGACAAGCACCCAACCATGAAGGTTGTAGATGTGATAACTTGAAATATTTTAATGATTTAAAAGGTTCAAATCAAACAAGAGCCTTTGAAGTGTAAATTGTCCAATTTTGTAGGCATAGACAAGCATGGGCAGTGACTGTTTGAGATATGAAGCATGTAGCTTTGAATTGATTGTCAGGATCACTCAAGTCACTTAGCATGAATAGTTGTAGAAAACCTTTTTTTCTTTTATCACACTGTATACTATTGCTATTATATGTATTATTGTATTACTATTATCTACAACAGTAACTGTGTTTTGTGACACTGCATCTCATGTATCTCATGCAGCTTATGTTAGAGCTGCAAAAGGGATTTGCATTTAGAAAGAAACTACTTGAAATTTGAACAGTTGACTGTATAAACATGTTTCTTCAATCATGATTCCACTAACATTACATGTAAGTATTTTTGTCATGTAAACTATAACTAAAGCTCTACTGTGTATGAAGATTCATTGCAATGCCCTTTTAAAACATCTTTAGTCTCCATTTTATCTTATATGAATATTCATTATGATGATAGCTGCATAGGATATATAGGATCACACACTACATGATCTTTTTACTCATTTATATCTTGAAATGGTACATATGATGATAATTCTCTTGATTTATTTTTCTTTTAATGCAACAGATTTGTATGACTTTTCATAGTTGTCATATGTTTGCCAACACATCTGAAACACAACGACTGATAAAGAGAAGTTTAGGCCTAATCTTGCTTAACATCTCAAGACTCATTCTCATTATTCAAACTACAGAACACTTGTTTTATATTGCACTTTTTCATTTGGATTTCATTTCATTGAAGTCCAAATGTTTACATAAAGCTCTGTAAAGTTATAGTCAAAACAGCAGCCTTTCCATGTCTAGATGTCTAACATAACATTGCAGACAGTATGGACAACATCGGGTTAAGTGGAGATGGCATGCTTTCATATCCATCTATTAGTCGGGTCTGGAGTGGCATGTCAGGCGATCTGGGCAATATCAGGTTGAAGCAGTAATGACATGTTTGATATGGCCCAGACACGTGGGTCTCCATAATTGATTAGAGGAAGCATGATACTGTAAGGGATAGTTTTGTCTCTCTTGCATCTATGACGCAAAGGGATATTCCATTAAGATGGAAATATGGGGGTAGGCTGGTTGTTTTTCTATGGAACTGATTTTAAGGAGAATACATTTTCAATGAAGACCGTACTTAGCCTGTTTTCCATTCCTGTTGTAGCTACTGAGTCTCTCCCGTCCTCTGCACAGAGGACAAAAGAGACTCGGTATCTACAGTAAGGATAGATCCCAGTCTGCTCTAAGGAGAGAGAGGGGGGCCTGAACTTTGCAAGATAGGCCGGTTCAATTGTTACCATAAAGAATTAAAGTAGGATTTTGTAGGTTTTATTGCTTACTTTTCAGCAAAAAAGAACAAAACAAAAACAGAACAGGAAACAAACTGACCAAGTGAAATATTAACTGTAACAGCGCTAGCTGTTTACTTATCAAACACGGTATTATGAATGTGAAGTATCATACATATTACACATTGAAGCAAATTTTCATGGTTACAGCAGTTCTTGTTTGATAATGTAAATAGCACCATAAATGTTGACTTTTGCCTAACATTCTTGTAATCTTGAGGGAATTGATTCTGAAAACATTGAGATGAATATCTTTCCACTGGTGTCAAGGGAGCATATAGTTTGAAACCAGTTTATCCCAAATATGTAGATGATCAAATATCTATAGGAATATCGTATGTTATGGGTTTGAGTGTGCAATCATTTCTGATGGATGCGCAATCTGCCTTTTGTCAGTATGATTGAGATTAGAAGAAAAAAAAATGTAAAGAGTAACTTTTGTCATCCCAGCTGAAACATCCTACTGCACCATTGAAAGTTCTTACTTACAAGGATCCCTGGTATTTTGTACCTGCATGATGCTCAAGATGAGTGTCCAGTGCCCAAAATACCACCTGCTTACATTAGGACAGTCTCTGCAAAATAGTTGGAGTTGTGCAGGTATTTCTGATGTTTACCTGCACCTGACCTGCACTGTTCGATGATAGACCCACTGCAACACTAGAGTCATGATCAACCAGTAGCTATTGGCCATGGTGTTTGTAATCCTATTAGTGAACATGATATTGTAGATCTTTCTGCATCATGAAGCTGCAGAATACTGTAAGAAACTATGGTGACTAATTTGCCACTTTGCAAAAAATGTCACTTGCATGAAATCGGTTCTATTCTGCAAAAGCCTTAATTTCTTTCCAGTTTTATATTGGGTTTATGTCCATTTTTAGTGTGTATTGATTAACTTGTATTGCTTTTTACATTACATAATCATGTGCAGAAAAATGTTAAAACAAGCTGGTGTAAGTAGAAATCCTCTACATGTCCTTTGAGGTACTCTTACTGTATGGATTGCCATTTCAGTACCAAGGAAAGACTTGGTGGCTATTTCAGGGCTGAGCACCAGTCTGAAGTCTGGAAACCTGTTTCTTAAAATCCTATAACTATTCTGCCGGCCCCTTCCGTACAGTAAAGGTTATGATTGACTGTTTTACTTTATGTTCTATTACAAAAAGAGAATATCTCCAGTGGTCTATCAGCTGACCCTGTGGGTCTGTAGTAAATATTCTGCCTGTGATGAAATGGAGTACCAGAGGGATGGTGAAAGTGGGGGGAAACACTCTGCATGGTTTGTTTTAGTTAATGGAGAAGGGTTCGAAGTTTGTTTTTTGTTGAAACTTAGATGTTCTTAGATTCTGATATCATGGTAAATTATTATTTTCAACTTGTTAGTTTACTTTTCTTAACAGATTTTTTTAAATTTCTTGCTATAGGATCATTAAGAGTATCTGATTGTTTGTAATTATAATGTATGTTTTCTATTATTGTAGATGTCACATGTATGTGTCAGTAACATGACAGTCATTTTAGAAAATGGATATCAATGACAAGGTGTCATATTCTGCAGTGTGTCATAGCCTTCTTTTATTTGTCCAAAATAATAAGGCTTTGTCCAGAGGAAGGAAAGCATAAAAACTAAGCAGTTTATTTACATGCACTGTGAGAAATGTGAGCTGTGAGCTATGAATGTGCTGTTGGCTCAACAGCAATTTCCTTGTGCACACCCCACACCATTAATGACTACTAACAGGAAAACATCACATACATGTAGGCTTTCTTCTGAATCAGTATTCACCACAGTGAGGCTGTGAGGGATGGACCAGTTAGGATGGGGAGGGGGATGGAAAATGATATCTGCATCAAAATGCTCTAAATTATAGTTCTTTGAAAAAAATCAAAGTTATTGGACACAAGGGTAATGACAAAAAGCAGAAAGTTTTGTTTAAAAAAAAAGGTGCACCAACATGTTTTCATAATTAATCACCACCCCATCCTCCAACCATCTATCCTCACCTGGGCCATATTCAACATGCAGGCAGGTTTTGACTGGAAGGAAAGATGGAATACCATTACTGCCATTACCAACTAAACAACATTTAGCCTTTTTATTATGCTGCCTTAGCCTTGCTCTGTCTACCCAATAGCAGAATGTGCTATCCAGGCTTGTAATTTTCGTGCAGTCCTTTCTTTAGTATTCTTCTCACCCTTTTTAGGAAACAGCCAGTGGATTTTATGCTACGTCCTCCTCTAACCTTAGTAAGCTTGGTTCAGCCATCATGGACTTGCTTATTGATTGGAAATGGCATTCTGTACAGGTTATGTATCGCATACAAAGTGGTGAACAGATATGTTACTAGTTGAACATTCATGACTGTATAATCATTGAATCAGTAAAAAAAAAGTAACATTATGTAATGTTTGTTCAAAGAAACAGATAATTGAAAGCATTTTGAAAATTACTATAATTGTCGATGATTATAAACAAAATATGAAAAAATGAAATAAATATGTATGAAGAAAAAAAAAGAAGGCATGTTTTGCAAGCAGTCATATCAATATGCATTACATCTGTAATGGGCATTTTAATTTATAGAGGATCTGTGCTGCAAACCCTTTGACAATATTTATGATTTTTTTCAGCTAAATAACATGACAACCTATTACTACCCCAGCAGGGATTTTTTTATGGGACGTTCCTGATGAAAAAAAAAATTGTTGAGATGAATAAGAGCAAAAGCACGAAGGAATTTGTGCAGTGAAGAAACCTGACACATTTAGTGCATATTCACACTTTTATTACGACCTTTTTATATCGAAACAGGGTTACCTGTAATAATTTTCTGACACAAGGAAATAGAAGATTTACTCTGATTCCCCTGAGCGGTATCCCTCTATGAGTCTGTGGGTGACATTTGGAACAATTCTAAACTTTTTCACCGGGATCATAGGAAGTTAGATTACATGATGAGAGAGGCAGGATTGCTGTCAGCGTGATCTTCTCTTGGGGCCAATTACCCAAACATGGCTGTTATTATCCACATTTGTCACCAGCCTCTAAATGTGTTTCTGTGTTATCTGTATCATCCACCAAGCCACATGTTGCCTCCATAAACAAGACAAAATGGATGGCTTAGGCTTATGGCTTAAGACTTTCTCTTTAGATCCCTTCCTCTAATGATATATTTTGTAATATTTTCCCCTCAGGATCATTTCTTTTGAAGAACACCCCCGTAGTTATGAAATGCAGTGGAAATGCCTGCCATGTGAATTTTTCTCCACAAAGTCTAATGTACATGCAGCAGAAGGGCATGATTATTTTATAGGTGTAAAGCTTTTATGAAGGTCTACCGAAATTCAAATCATTGCGATCATTACTTTGCAGACAACACCCAATAACATTAGGTGAGAGGAAGGGAAAAACACACAGATAATTGAGCTGTGATCTGAGGTGTGTGGGTCAACTTTCTTTGCTGAAAGGCAGATACCCACTTCTTTCCAGTTGAAATACGAAGGGATTCCTCATCAAGCATTTTGACAACGTCTTCGTAGATTTCATGGAAGGAGGAACACGACCCACACAGCTCTGATCACAGTTCACCTTTATTTTTATTAAAAAGGACGTCGACTGGAAAGTAATGACCACAATGATTTCAAATTTGGTTGATATCGATAAAAGACTTATACTTATATATATATTTGCGCGCCAAAATTTGAGTTGTTCACCTTATTTCTGGGTGAGGTCGAGGACTTATTCATCACCCCTCGTATTACAAAATAATCACAAGGCCAGACCTTGCCAATATCTGTCGTTGATTATAATGCAATGTTCAGCGATTCTGTAGAATGAAACGGACACAGGATGTAACGTTAGGTAACATAAATTCGGGATTTTTCCGATAATGGTTGACTGAAATCAATCTAGCAGAACAATAAACCATCCTTTTTTTCTATTATTCTGTCAGTGTCATGTACTATCTTTGCACTAATCATATAATATGGTAGATTTTGTCTCTAGTCGTGCTGACACCATAAAATTTCAACTTGAAACTACCGTCCGCCGCACGCACAATGACGGTGCTGTCGGACAGGGGTGAACATTAATTCGGGAGAGAAGATTCGTCTTGAATATCTTACCGCTTATTACATTTTATACAGCAGCTATGGATATAGACGTGTCCAAGTAAAAAAAATACACGAAAAAACGGCCGTACCGCACACATCAGGCCTCTGGGATTAACCCGTGTGTTGAGTCGGTAGAACGTCACTCAAAGTTCACCCCCACCGTCATAGAAATTTGTACATTATTCATCGGGGCGTTAGCTGGATGCCGTAGAAATGGTAATACGACTATGTCCATGTGTTTCTGCTTGTGCTAAGAGCAAACTTTGAGGAAAATATCGCCATCAGTCCACTATCACGCACAACATTTGGACAAAAAAGTGTTCCTCGCAAACGTTTGTCGTCTGCCGAATAGCAGGATTCTGGGTAACGAATATGGCGGCGGGAAAATTCACCGTAGTGCCGTAGCCATTGGTTGTAGCAACAAAGAGGCGTTTTGATGATTAATCACACTTAGAGTCCAGTTGTAGGTTAGCAAAAGAGATTCTAATAAGTTGTATTGTAAATAATTGTGTTGAGCAGGAAGCGGATGTGACATTTGTCTTATAAACCAGCGAAAAACTATGTAGCATAAGTCTCCCACGAAGCCCTCAGACTGTGACAATAAGGGACGGAGAGTTTTTGACGTAGCCAACTTCTAATGCATGGTTATCGAAGCTTTTCAGACAGTGTTCTGAATACGTTAGTCTGTCAAGTTTGCATTTCTAGCGGTATTACTGATGTTGCATCTAGCATATAACGTTGGGTAACATAAATTCGGGATTTTTCCGATAATGGTTGACTGAAATCAATCTAGCAGAACAATAAACCATCCTTTTTTTCTATTATTCTGTCAGTATCATGTACTATCTTTGCACTAATCATATATATGGTAGATTTTGTCTCTAGTCGTGCTGACACCATAATATTTCAACTTGAAACTACCGTCCGCCGCACGCACAATGACAGTGTTGTCGGACAGGGGGGGCACATTAATTCGGGAGAGAAGATTCGTCTTGAATATCTTACCGCTAATCACATTTTATACAGCAGCTATTCGTTCCATCCTTGGCTTGAGGAGAGTGCTATGGATATAGACGTGTCCAAGTAAAAAAAATACACGAAAAAACGGCCGCACCGCACACATCAGGCCTTTGCTAACATCCCGTTTGTTGAGTGGGTTGAACGTCACTCAAGGTCGATCCCCACCGCCATGGCAACGTGTACATTATTCATGGCAAGTTAGTTGGATGCCGTAGCAATGGTTATACTACTATGTCCATGTGTTCCTTGTTGTGTTAGGAGCAAACTTTGAGGAAAATATCGTCTTCAGTCCACTATCACACGCAACATTTAGACAAAAAAGTGTTCCTCACAAACCTTTTGTCGTCTGCTTGACGACATGATTCTGGGTAACAATATGGCGGCGGGAAAATACACGTGCCGTAGGTTGTAGCAACAAAGAGGAGTTTTGATGATTGATCACACTTAGAATCCAGTTGCAGGTTAGCAAAAGAGATTGTAATAAGTTGTCTTGTAAATAATTGTGTTTAGCAGGCAGGAGATGTCACATTTGTCTTATAAACCAGCGAACAACTGTGCAGTGTGAGTCTCCCACGAAGCCCCCAGACTCTGTCAATAAGGGACGGAGAGTTTTTGACGTCGCCAACTTCTAATGCATGGTTATCGAAGCTTTTCAGGCAGTGTTCTGAATACGTTAGTCTGTCAAGTTTGCATTTCTAGTGGTATTACTGATGTTGATCTAGCACATATCCCTAAATACCCCGTTTTCGAAAAATCCCGAATTTAAGTACCCCACGAATTTATGTTACCCAACGTTATCCCTAAATACCCCGTTTTCAAAAAATCCCGAATTTAAGTACCCCGTGAATTTATGTTACCCAACGTTACCAACAATAGTCATTTTGTTGATGTAAAAATTGTTAACGTTGGGTAACATAAATTCGCGGGGTACTTAAATTCGGGATTTTTCGAAAACGGGGTGTTTAGGGATATGTGCTTGATGCAACATCAGTAATACCGCTAGAAATGCAAACTTGACAGACTAACGCATTCAGAACACTGTCTGAAAAGCTTCGATAACCATGCATTAGAAGTTGGCTACGTCAAAAACTCTCCGTCCCTTATTGTCACAGTCTGTAAGGGCTTCGTGGGAGAATTATATGTACATAGTTGTTCGCTGGTTTATAAGACAAATGTTACATCCGCTTCCTGCTCAACACAATTATTTACAATACAACTTATTAGAATCTCTTTTGCTAACCTACAACTGGACTCTAAGTGTGATTGTTGCTACAACCAATGGCTACGGCACTACGGTGAATTTTCCCGCCGCCATATTCGTTACCCAGAATCCTGCTATTCGGCAGACGACAAACGTTTGCGAGGAACACTTTTTTGTCTAAATGTTGTGTGTGATAGTGGACTGATGGCGATATTTTCCTCAAAGTTTGCTCTTAGCACAAGCAGAAACACATGGACATAGTAGTATTACCATTTCTACGGCATCCAGCTAACGCCCCGATGAATAATGTACAAATTTCCATGACGGTGGGGGTGAACTTTGAGTGACGTTCTACCGACTTAACACACGGGTAGTTCCCGAAGGCCTGATGCGTGCGGTACGGCCGTTTTTCGTGTATTTTTTTTACTTGGACACGTCTATATCCATAGCACTCTCCTCAAGCCAAGGATGGAACGAATAGCTGCTGTATAAAATGTGATTAGCGGTAAGATATTCAAGACGAATCTTCTCTCCCGAATTAATGTGCCCCCCTGTCCGACAGCACCGTCATTGTGCTTGCGGCGGACGGTAGTTTCAAGTTGAAATATTATGGTGTCAGCACGACTAGAGACAAAATCTACCATGTATATGATTAGTGCAAAGATAGTACATGATACTGACAGAATAATAAAAAAAAGGATGGTTTATTGTTCTGCTAGATTGATTTCAGTCAACCATTATCGGAAAAATCCCGAATTTATGTTACCCAACGTTATATCCTGGAAAAATCCCATGAGTCTTTATTATGATAATTGAGAGGGAAGGGCAATTTAAAATGCTTTGTGATTAGATGCTTTTGTGCTCTTCCTCCTAAGACCAACCTAATAATATCACCCCATTCACCATAATCATAAACTTTGGATACTGCAGACTTAAAGTAAAGTTCTGTAAACATTTAGATATAGCCAATGGGTACAGTAAATCGGTTAAGTAACTGCTTCAATTGGCAAGGGCGGTCACATTTTTAGTTTTCTGTAACTTTCACTTCCTGTTAAATGATAAATATATATATTATTTTTACGAAATTGGTGAATCTATAGGTCAGAAAAAAACTCGTTAGTAGCAAAAGAAGTTAAGGTAGAATTGTGTCAAAATGATCATATCATACCAGCAAAGCTAAACAACATGAAGTCATTATTGCTCACAAGATTTGAGCTTTCTCCCCTTCTATTTGTAGTGAAATAAGCATACAGGGTGGCTGTTGTGCTCCAAAGGGCATGTTTTTTATCGATTTGATTTTCTTATGTTTAAATACACGCACTGTGCTCCCTGAAGTCCTGTAGTAGAAAAGGCCAGGGAATTGGTTGAAAAGAAGTCAAAGCTTAGAGTTGATATCCATCAGGCACAACTCTGGAATTTAAGATTTTAGTTCATGGTTATGTATTATTTCAACCAAGTTACCATTTACATGTTCTATGTTCTTTCTTATCAAACCGCATTGAAACATATTGGATCTTATAGGTTTTTAGGCCCCTCTTGACTTGATTGCCAGCAAATATCACCCAAATGTCTCCATGAAATGTCAGTAGGACAACAGAGAAATTGATTACAATAAATATTGCTCCAGAAACCTTTCAAGGTTACCGTGATGAAGATATTGCCAGTAATATACCATCCCGTACCATCCTTTGGTATTATTTCCATCATTTTTGGCGTGATTCCCATATAGACCATAAAAATTTGTGTAATGAATTGCTGGCAGTAGTAACTGTTCCTTATCCAATAAACAAGTAACGTTATTTGTATATAGCATCTGACATTTCGTAAAAGATATGACAGAGGGTAATACATACATATTGATTTTTTTCCTGTGGACACACAGAAGGGACCTGATAGGTCTCTTGAGACAACTCTGAACAACAGTATAATGATAAATGGGAAGGCAAACAGTGGAAGGGTTGTAATAACATGCTATGTTTATCCAAAAACCTTTCAAAGTGGGCAGAAAATAGATGTACATGCGCAAGTAATTTTCAACATGAGAGGTAAGACAGGATGCCTGTCTGCACAAGGAGGAAGACTGCAAGACCAAATATCATGGATGGTCATGACATCCTCTGGAAACTGACGAAAGGGTTGGAAAAACATGTTACTTTAGATTCTAACCCGCTGTGTTCATGCTCAGTGTTATTGTATCATAGAATCGTGTTGTGTCTTTCATACGCCCGTCTGATTTTAATGCCTATAAATATTTACCTGCAATCTGTAGGGAAAAAATCTTGGGATTGCTGAAAAAAGGCTGAAACGTGCAGCATCGGTATGAGAAATCACATATCATAGAAAACAGAAAAAATTTCAAGCCCTGAATGCATATGCGAATGTCTTTGATCAAATCTAACTTGAATGGCAAATGAAATTACAGTACATTATGCAATGGCAGACTTTCTGGGCCATACTATTTTTATCAGTCCTTATGGACATAACCACCACAGGAATAATTTTAAGCATTCTAGTTTTTATCATGTAGAATATAACTGGGTGTTATGAATGCTGAATAACCAGGGCAGGTGTTGTTGTAATGCTAGAAGTGACTTTTCTTCTCTTTTTGTGATAACAGGGATATGTGATAACATGAGAGGCTTTTTCATGCCCTTGAACTCAAGGCGCTCCGTTGCTAGGTGCCAGAATGTGGTTAGGTTTTGATAAATAAAATGAAACATTGATCTTGTAAATATTTTTGAGTAAAAAATTCATTCATATTGTTCATGAGCCCTTCACGCTCTGCGTTTCAACAGGTAACGTAACATGACCAATTAACGTCCGATTTATTCAAAACGTTATTTATCTTAAAACCCTGCGGACAGAGCCAAATGTTAAACCAATGGGCAGAAATATCAGCTATTCTAACAAGAAAAATGCATGGTCTGTAAGCTTTTCTCCGCCTGTAAGTGTCACCTTTTGTTCCCTTTAGGTTATTGTCCTCCTCATGGCTTCCCCTGTTATGATGGCAGCACCTGCCTGTCTTCAGCTGACTGTAACTTCATGGAAGACTGTCCAGGAGGAGAGGACGAATTCCACTGTAGTGAGTAATGTTCAGTCAAATTGTTTCAAAACATAGTAATGTTGGCTTGTGTTAAGATTCCTGCTAACATAATGTTACGAATTATCATCTATTTTATGCAAAACGTCATTTATCTTAGAACCACGTGGACAGAGCCAAATGTTAAACCCATTGGGAGAAATATCAGCTCTTCTAAAAAGAGAAATGCATGGTCTGTAAGTTTTTCTCTGCCTGTTTAACGCAGTGCGAGCATTTATTTATACAAAGATTTCCTCAACTTATTTCATTGTTTCGTATAAAGGAAAATCATGACTAAGGATCATACTTATGCTGTTCTTTATTGCTCATGAGAACTGGCTTTGGCAAAAAAACACCTCGACATGTGGACAAGACCTAAAGTGACCCATAATAACACACAATAACTGGTAATGTTTATATGTAATGGTAATCAGTCTGCCTAGAAATGTGCTCAAAAACAGTTTGGCAAATTGCTTCTCTGCACAGAGTGGCAGTTGTTGAAGTTAGATGCCAAGATTTCATATAATTCTTTGTAGATACCATCTTGTAAACACTAAAACAGTTGCTGTAGCAATATCCTGTCATACATTAGGTCATTGAAGTTTACACTGTGTAAGCCTCCACCTAATTTTAGACAAAAGTTTTGACATTGATAATAGTGTTGGTATTACAAGCTGCCTTGAGAATGGATGTTACTCTGAGACCCCTGATGTGTGTGTGTTTGAACCTACCAGACTGTGACTTTGAGAGCTCGTGTGATTGGATGGAGAGTTTCCTGGTGGAGGAGATGGGCTGGAAGGTGGGCTCAGGCCTGTCTGTCACCTCCACTCTGCCAGAGTACGACTACACCGAGGACACAGAACAGGGTAAGGTCATTCACATTTGATTTCATGTTGAACAGTTTCCTCCATGACAATATGAGGGGAGGTTACTGTGTAAATAATGAAAAAACACAGAACCATATATTTTTAATGAAGAACTGGAGACTGTTCAGTAATCAGTTATCACAACACAGTGACTGTCATTCTATGTCTATACAGAAAAGATAACATGCATCCGATACTGTCCATGGTGCTGATTTTCTGGTGTTTGTATTCCAAACATTCCGCTGGCTGCTCTGCTTTTGTCCTGTACTTACATTGAACCTATTGGACTGGGGCAGTTTTCAATGCAACTCTATGGAAAACAACTTATGTAAGTATAATTCTTCATGTAGTATTCTACTGCAATGCATTCATTATCACTGCAGGACAGTACATGTTTGTGGATGCCATGGAGCACAACCCAGGGTTCACAGCTGAGCTGCTCAGTCCGTTTTTTGGTGAGAGTGGGCCTCAGTGCAGGCTGAGATTTGCCTACCATGTGTCTGCCCACCTGATGGGGTCTCTGCTGCTGCATCTGTATATAGACAACACCACCATAGAGTTATGGACCACGGAGGGACAGAATGTGTGAGTTGAACTGTTCTAAGTTACTTCTGTACTTAGCCTGTATACAACTACTTTGGCACAGCTGTTTGATACATCTATTGATCTGACCCTTGGAACCTCTGGAATTGGGGTAAAGGGACATCATGACAGCCTAGGCTTAACAGTAATTCCGAGGTCGTCTCCCTTTTGTAGGCTTACCCCATACCAATTAACTTAACACTACCAGTTATTGTGCGCTACCAGTTATCATCCACTTTGGGTCATGTCCAGATGTATTTTGCCAAAGCCTGCTCTTATGAGCAAAAAAGAACCATTACGGCAGAAGCATGGTCCTTAGTTATGACTCTCCTTTATACAAAACAATGAAGTAGGTTTATGTCCAGCGACAGAATCAACTCCTGAACAAGTAACAGCAAGTTACCCTTTTTTCGATATTCAAACTATCTATGGTGATTCAAGATTTGAAACTCTTCCTAGTCTTAGGGAGGTTTGATATAACCCAGCAATCCCCGCACTGACGCTTCATATTTGCACGTCAAAACATCATTGTCATGCGTTTATCACATGAACTTTACGTGCCACCCAGTGTTGTTTGAAAATGACTTCACAACATTATTTTCTTCAATCGCGTCAAGCAAGCGGCGGGATAAACATCTATAGTGACCTTTCTATCATTTGTCTGTAGACTACTTTGGACAGTTAATGTGCATTTCTTTCTGTTCTATGTTCTTGAAGCATAGGGCTAGAAAGAGAAAGACTGAAGTGGACGATAATGGGTAACCCTATCACAATTCTTTATCATAGACCTCAGTATAAATACATGCTCGCACTGCGTTAAACAGGCAGAGAAAACTTACAGACCAAGCGTTTTTCTTTTTAGAAGAGCTGATATTTCTGCCCATGAGTTTAACATTAGGCTCTGTAGGCTCTGTCCCCGTGGTTTTAAGATAACTGACGTTTTGCATGAATTTGACGAAAATTGGTAAGGTTGCGTTATATGTTCCGCAAAAGTAAGAAAAGAAGAATTTCATAGTTTTCAGCGATCAAAGATATGCATGGTTGTATTTCGACTGGATTTACATTAACCTTACTATTTAACCTGTTTGTCGTTTCTATAGAACCATTCTAGATCAGTGGATAGATGAAGAAATCCCACTGGGAAAGGTTGAACAAGGCTTCAGGCTGGGGTTTGAGTACATTCAGGGGGAGAGTATCATAGGTCACGTGGCCCTAGATGACATCGTAATGGACTTGTGCTCCCCAGGTGAGTAGCCTGAATAAACTAACATTGAGAGGCACAAATCTAAACATAAAAAACTAGTTCCTAACGAAATCTTTGTTTCGTCTTGTCAGCCTACATATATGTGCATGATGCTTGCATTGTGTAACATTACTCGATATACATCTTCAAGCGTGTTTGCCTTTCCTTCTCGGCCTCCGCATTTTTTCTTCAAGTTACACATCAGTCAGTGCTTGAAATTCAAGATTTTACATAAAACCTGTTTGCTTGTGTCAAAGTTCTTAATTACCGTCTTACAGAACTCCCAACCCTGGGTGCCTGTGGTGAGAAAGAGTACACCTGTCTGAATGCCCTTTGTGTCACCTGGGACCACCTGTGTGACCTCAGCTACAACTGTCTCTTTGGAGAAGATGAAGGAGAGACCTGTGGTAGGTTCAAAGTTCATGTTTTACATTTAGGTTTTAGTTCAAAGTTTCATAATTCTGTTTTTGAAGCTGGTAGAAGTGTAGGGAAATGTCAAAGAACAGTTGACTGAAGTTGCCTTCTGCTGACACTTTCACTGAAAAAGATAGTGTGGACATACATGCAGAACGGAAGAACTCTAGTTCTTGTCCTGATGATGTGTCTTGCACTTTAGTGTATTCAAGTGTGTTGCACTTTAGGCTACAATGTCCGTTTGCTCAAAAGAGTTTAAAATTTACTGTTAGGCTATACTGATTTTATTATATGGATGACATCCTGTGGGCACCACAAAACCATGTGACAATGCGAGAAAAAAATAAGCGACTTCATTATGAAATCTAAGTGGCCAGGAAGGCTGAACAAAGGACTAAACATGCAGAAAATTGTACACCAAACAATTAATTCTTAATTTTTGTTCGAAGATTTTCATATCTTCTTCTTTCATTTAGAATACTTCATTCAGGGATCGAAATACATTTTTTTATGTTTCTTGTATTGATATAAATATTAATGACATGGGGAGAGTTTCCAAGAAACCTAAGGTATTGAGAACACTTTAAAAAAATCAGAACTAAAGAGGAGTTGGCAGCTATTAAAGTTGAATGGAAAAGCTTGAAGTCCCTGACAGCAATAATTTTACTGGTCAGGAAAGTCTACTTGAAACTTTGCAGATGCTGTATCTGAATTGTGTTGACTTTTTACAGGTTGTAACACATTTAAAAATTGATAGTGACAAATCCTTCTTAAAATCGTAAAATTGCAATTGTAACGGTAAATTAAAACTCAGTTAACATTAGAAAATGCAGGATAAGTGACAGTTAACAAAACCAGATAATGTAATCCATACTAGTTTTTCGTAGTGACAAACAAACAAACAATGTAGGGTGACTTATTTAAATGCATGTACATTACTTTTGTAGGGACACGACATCACTAACAACATGTAGGAATATTTATGAGTCACTCCTTATCAGTCCAACCAAGTAGGGGATGGGTGAGTTTTTGTCTAATATCTGATACAGAAGAGCCTCCTTTCAGATGTGTTCATTATTGCAGGGCACTACTGACTGCAGTTGAAAAATTGATCACTAGATAGAGCTGTTCATCAAAGCCAGATTTCAATGTCAAAGATTGATTGAATGCAATACAAAAGAGATGTTACCTGGATAAAGACTGTACATGCATCAAAGACGTTCGAAATGCTCTTCAGTCTTTCCTACGAATAGTTACAGTCCTGCTGAGCTTGATACAGTTTTGTTTTGAAACAAATCAGACACAATTTGTATATGTGTTGTTTGTACTTGCAATTAGCCCTTGAGCATGTATTTGCAATAAACTTGTAATTAGTTTAGTTAAATTCAGTTACAGAAACCTTGCTGAAGTCTATGTAGCTATAACAGGTTGCATTATCAACAAGAGATTGAAGTAATATTGATTCTTCCTTGGTCTCCTAGGCTAAAACATGCAGAGTACTGTAAATCTTGAAACTTTTACTGTGTTTTTCCCCCACGGTTTTTGCGATGACCTCTCCACAATGAATTGATGACACCACGAAATTCAATTATATGTCTTTCTTGTATTGTACTACAGAACTATTTCAAAACACTGCGAAAGAAAATGAATTTACATCATTTGGCCTTGTTTGACTCAAAACTCCCCAATCACATTTTGTAGGATAGAACAGAGGAACATCAGAGTCCAGACAGCAAAAAATAGATACACAAGCAACTGGATAAAATTTTGAAACAGTCAAACATTTCAGACAGCATCCACTGTCTTTCGTCAGTGACTAAGGATAGGACTAGAGAACGAGGCTATCAAAGTCCAAAGTACATTTTGCTCTTTTCATATTTTTGACTGTCATTGGCTCTACATGAATATAAAATGGACAAGACCATTGAATCATCAATCTGATATTTTGACCCAAGGCAGCCTAATATCTTAAAAGAGTTGACCTTGCGAACATCCCATGACTTGTGATGTCCCTCTCCCAGCCCAGATACCCCAGGGAGCGTGGTGTGACTTTGAAGATGGGATGTGTGGCTGGTACAACGTGGACACTGTGGACCAGTTTGACTGGAGCCGGCAGAATGGAACAGAAAACACTGGACCAGCCTTTGACAACACACTCTACCATGAACATGGTGAGTACAGAATCTTAATCTTGTGAACTTAAACTTGCTCATATCTGTGAGGCATCTAGGCCATCCAAAGATGGCCATTTCTTTATCACTATGATCTGGACACCATTCAACTTTGGACAGCTAAATCTTTTTTTTTGGCATGGTGATTTGACTCCAAGCTAATTCGTATCCAACTAAGGCCAAACCAATCTAATTTGTTGGTTATCAGATTATTTTTCAGAAAAAATATATGGAAGAACAGGACATTTTTTTTTCAAATTCTATGCTGGTCACCCAACTTATCCCAGTAGTGCAATTGCACAGTAGATGCACAGTTCTGTTTAATTTATCAAAAAATTATTAATTCATTAAACATTTTTCATGTATGTGTTTATCTGTCATTCATGAAAAGCTTAACAGCATCAGTATACTTCATAATAGTAAAAAAAATATATAATCATAATTCCCTAATTTTTGCAAACAGATAAAAATGAGCTATATTAGTAATTACAGTTGACTGAAGGTGGATTTGTAGAGTTAGGGACCAATGTTTGCTTAGAAAGGCAATTAACTGCAGGTTACTGCTGCAGTACTCCGGTATCATGCTAGAAGTCTCTGATGTACTAGTACTATTCGCTACATTCACATAATCTATGTTTGAACACTTTATCAAAGGCTTTTAATGAACACAAATAAAGTTTGTTGAAATCATCTATATTTTTTCAAGTATAACTAACTTTAGCCATGTGATCTATGAACTGATATGACCAATATCTTTAATTAATCAAAAAATTATTGCAATCATAAATTAAAATGTAACTCATACTGCAATATCCCTGTAAAGAGGGTTGAACCATTTTACTGTGCCAGAATGTTTCTGACTAAACACTAAATCAGTAAGTGAAAGTGTTCTGAATGGGAGGTGTGGGCTATATTTTTGGTGGGCCAATTTGGGAAAAGAGGAGTGTTGATTCTGAGAACCAATTGATCAAATTGGTGTGGCCTAACCCAAAGTATAAAAATCCAGAGCTAATAACACATGCGTTTCAGCTAAATTATTTGGGTTGTTATTTTCTGAGAATATAGACTGCTGTATACAACAGATTGGTTTTATCCTTGGTACTGAATCTGAGCTGCTGTGGGAAAGATAGGAATTACACCATTTGCAAAATCAGTCATCAATATTTTGCTATTACATGCAGTCGTTTCTTTTAAAATGCCTCATTTATACAAGGTACATCTACCTTAATCTTTGGCATGCGCATATTGAGATCTAAAGCCAAAAGTGTTCATAATTTGATTTTCATCAGCACATGGTTTGATGCAAAGTTTCTTTAGGTGAGGAAAGCAAGAAAAGTGCGCTCTAACTGTAAATGGTTCATGTCTGAAAATACATGGTTATATGACACGTCATGTCTACATTCTGCTGTAATAATTGCAGTCATGTTTAAGTGCAGGTCTTCTTGGCGATTAAGAGTACCCAACACTGCACATACTACTAGGAAATGGTTGTAAAGGCTCTGCAAAGACCACCAGGGGAAATCAAGTTTTGCAGCAGACAATAATAGCTTGTCACCAGTGTAATCAGTATATATGTACTCATATGTGATTTGGGGCTCAATGTGTCTTAGAGGTGCTGAATGATGTGCAAATGTTGTTCCTGGAATGACTTGGCCCACGGCACCTGTTAACCAAACAGTGCATCAGAGTTCAGCTCTGGGTACTGGAGTACATTCCTTCTATTTTTTTTTTACATTTGTTTCCTTTCAGCATCTGTGTTCTAGACTGTAGCACATCCTCATCTGATCAGCAGAACACTATCTGGTGTGTTAATCAGAAAACACATCTTTTGCACATATCGTTTATAATTAGTATCACACAATTATGCAGCTATGCAACTTTAATAACATTGATAGAAAGAGACACTGGACTCTCAGGAACTGCGTTATTTTCCGCCATGAAGGACAAATTGTATTGGAAAAACTTTATTGACTGTATCTCACCGGAGTAAATCCGGACGAACTATGATGATGATGATGATGCAGCTAAGTTGATGGATATTGATTATTCTATTAAAAGCTGCATTTAGTTTACAGAAGCAAGTTTCCAGCTACCTTTTTTTGCAACATAATTCAATGAACAGCATCTTGTTAGAAACTTGACACTTACATGTAGTCCCCCTGCTCTTATACAGACTGTACACATCAAACAGTTCTGACGTAAGTGTTGAAGATGTTTGACGTCATTCAGCATGTGGTGGGTGTGCATTGCTAGGAGAATGTTGTGTTATTCTATATACTCATCATTGAAATAGATCAGACCTGTTTTGGGGGAAAAAAGGCCTTAGGGATTTCCTGCCTTATGACAACGAATGATATTAATTACAAGTTTATTGCACCTGCTCAAGGGCTAATTGCAAGTACAAACAACACATATACAAATGATAAATACAATGATATCAATGGCTACATTCTGAAATTCTGCATTTTAACAAACATATCATTAGCATGCCCGTAGCCAGGATTTTGATTGGGGGGTTCTTTATAATGTTTGAGGGACCAGCGAGCGCCGTAGGCGGGAGACGAGCGCCTCAGGCGCGAGCTTCCTAGGGGGGTCCGGGGGTATGCCCCCCGGAAAATTTAAAAAATTGAACCTTCTGATATGGCATTTCCTGTGTTTTTGAGAGGATTTCAAAGAAAGAAATCAGAGACAAAGCAAGGCAAAGTGAGCAGTTTTTCTTGGATTCCAGCCCCGCTGGTGATACAAATAAGTCCACCTTGCTTGAAAAAAAACCTTGGACATTAAAAGTGGACCTTCAAGCGTGTAAAATTTCAAAAATTGAACCTTCTGAAAGGCCATTTCCTGTGTTTTTGAAAGGGTTTCAGAGGAAAAATCAGAGACAAAGTGAGCATTTTTTTCTAGGATTCTAGCCTCTTGCCTTGCCTTGCCTTGCCTTGAACATTAAAAAGTGGACCTTCAAGCCTGTGAATGTGGACCTTCAAGTCTGTGGGGGGTTCTTCCGAAACCCCCCGAAACCCCCTGGCTACGGGCATGATTAGGGAGGGGAAGTTCTCTAAGGCATTTTGTGTTTGATGACAGACAGCTGTGGATGGCATTTCACTAGTGTTCCTGAGAAGGTGCTTTCAATTGTGGTTGCTAGTTGCTAGTGGCAACTTTCCACTGTAAGGGAGGGTATTAGGTTACCGGGACTCCCTTACGGTCCCTGGGGGGAGCTGTAATATCTCATAAAAGATCATGATAGTTAGAAAAAAGACCTCTCGCACATGTCTCTCCAATTGCAAATGAAATTAGCCAATGTTTATACCTCAAATCCTACCGTTTTACACATGTTGCATAATTTTGTTTGAATGTTTTTTTTTTAAATGCCAGGTTGGCTGTTTTAGAAAGGATATTCTGAACAATAACAGTAAAATTTAGCCTTCTGTCCTAGGGATTTTCAAATCTCTCATTCAAATCATTTCTACGGCCGAAGAAAGGTAAATTAATTGTTTTACACTCAAACACCCGTAATTCAAAATATCCGCAAAATATTTAGAAAATCCCTAAGACACAAGTCTGGAGATATCAGTTCTCGATAATTTAAACCCTCAATGAATGAGTTTGAACACACTCTGCTTGCCTTTGTAATGCCATTTTGGAATAATGTTATTGTAATAAAGCGCATATTGAAATCTGTCCATATAAGTAGGGGACTCCCCTAGCTTTCTGAGATATGCACTCGGTGCATGACACGTGTGTATGACTAATCCTGTTCAAGGCCGTGCAAGTTGGCACTAGGCTCGCCATTGCCCCTGAGACTGTTACTCCTTTACCACATCCTTCATGACTAATCTTGAAGATGTTGAGAAAAGTATAAAATAAGAACACAGTATGTTAAACAAGACAGACCGGCTCGAGGAATAGAGAGGAGAGAACATGTGAGTTTGGAATAAAGATCATTTCTCGGCCACGACAACAACTGGAGTCTGTCTTCACTTTCCATCGAAGGACCTCTCTCTGCTATTTTCCTTACATTATGTCTCACAGATAGGGGGAGGGGGCGTAAACAAGCCCTTCAACTTTCAAGGTCATCAACAATGGTGCCAGTATCTTGGTTGTATGTTACATATCCACAACAATGTCAGCAAAGATATACTGTCAAGAAAATGGTTTGTGTTTGTAACAGTGGGTTTTCTTCTTGTGCAAGGGGTGTTTTGGCACGGATTTACAGTGAAAACCTGCAAATGGCTGCGACTGACCCTGAAGAGAATGCACATTCTATTTGAATACATCACTTCGAACATCATAAAACATGGTTCGAAAGCTACATGTAAAAGAGTCTGGAAATTTTGCGCCCATATTTGACCATTGTGGATCTGCAAGTATGGGTTAAATACAACAGGCACGTGTGTCTGTTGATTTTCCACAACTCAGTATTTTGCATGCCACTTTTTCCACAAAACAGCTGCTTCATTTGTATGGACCACTGGCATTCCTATTCTTCTTAGATGGTTTTGTTGCGTTTGCAAGTGTTGAACTCAATGCCAAGGTCTTCACAGTGCCTCCCTCTTTGATAAACTATGTGTGCACTTGCTCGCCCCAAGATGAATGTTTGCAATTTCTATAGCTTATTAACTTTGGCCTCCTGTCCTCTGCAGGCCATTACATTTACATTGAAGCATCAAAGCAAAGACGAAATGATGTTGCTCTTCTGAGGAGCCCGGAGTTCCCCCCACCGGCGCTGGAGGTCTGGCAGTGCAATTCCAGCTTCTTTGAAGAATGTAAGGTATGATGAGCCCAGCAGGATTCTCTAAAAGTCCTAGTAGCAGTTTGGGGAAAATGATGTGCATCTTCTCCAACTCTGCATGTGTTGCCATGGGTGGGAGGCATACTTACATGGAGCATGTGTCTTGAAAAGATTATCTGTTGTCCTTTTACACTTATTCTCACTATCAATTTAAAGTATGTCTATTCACTAGATTATATATATAATCTCCTTACATAATTTTTATGCAGTGTTGTATTTACAATACATTTTTTATACAACGACATGAAACAACACTTTAATTTGTCTTGATTCCCCTTTCTTGCAGACACCTTGTGATAAAACATCATTCTTTAATTACAGTGCTAGTAATTTATCTCCCAAAATTGCAACTTCAATGGGACATCCTATACACCTGTTCTGCAGTAGCAGATGGCACACTGAGATTTCTATGTTTCCTGTGTTGCAGTGATACGTCTCCAGGATTAGCCTCTGAAAATCTCCCATTTTCTGACTTCAAAGACACATTGATAATCATAGTTTTGGCATTGCATAACTGTGAAATGTATCCAGGCTTTTGCATGTCAGTGTTTAGCCGACCGCTAAGCAATTGCCTCATGGGTTTTAATGTCCTTTTATCTCATTTCTTTTTGGTGATTAAAGCTAATAACTTCCTGTTTTCTTTTATCCTCTCTCTTGTTTACCCAAGGCAACCAATTTTGCACTTTGATATCTTGCCTCTGTATCCACTCAGCAATAACAGTCCCTTCTCACACTGGGCTGGTACAACAGAGGTGGAGTAGCATGATTTTAGTCCATGAGCATACTTTATACATAGTTGTGTTTTTATCATTAACTGCATTACACCACAGCTAAGATTTCAAATTCACATTTCCCTGATAGTGCCTTTAGTGGTCCTTTGGGGAGGAAGGCTCTTACTGTGCTCAATTAGTCTGTGTGGCCAGTTTGTACCATGGTGATAACCATTTTAAAACAGCAGCTCTTAGCAAAGTCTGTATAGAGGCCTAGCACAGCAATAAAGTAGCCACCCAACCATGCCTTTGCTCTCTTGAACAAATTCCCATGTGCACTCATCATCTTCAAGTTGTAGGAAATGACCTGGGAGAAAATCCCCACCCATGTATAATTCAGACTCTACGGTACTAAAGCCATGTACAGTAAGGAGACCTGTGACCCTATTGGTACATGCTATAAGACCCTGCTCAGGGTAGAATATTGTATCTGTCACCCAAACTGTAAGATGTATAGCAGTAGTGGTATGGGTTTGTTCAGCAGGATGTAAATAGAGTCTGCAAATCAATATCACCTAGACTTCCAGTCACGCTACAGGTTCGATGGAGCTGCGGGTCCTGGGCTGCGTGGTGCTCCCTTCTTTGGATTGTCTGGGGATTAAGTATTGAGTTGGGTGCTGTAGCTGTGCATGACAACTTATCACCTCTTGACAGGTGCGTTTCTTCTACCATATGTATGGTCATCGCATCGGGCATCTAACACTTCTCGCTGTGCACAACGGAACGGAGCAAGTGCTGTGGAGCCAGCTGCAACAGGACGAAGGCGGGGGCTGGATACAAAGCATCGTCACACTACCGAGGATAACCAGCCGGTAGGTGCTTGCAAACATTGACATTGCATAGTTATGTGCATGTACATGGACCTTTTTCAGTAAATTGTTCTTACCGATGACATGATTATTCAAGATCTCTGGCATTAAAGCCCATTAAAGACAAGCAGACAAAAATAATAAAAAGTCATATTTCGGTTAAAAGGTGAATTCCAAGAACTGCATGATTCAGGTAGTACATGTAAATCTTTAAATCCTCTGAACAACTCATAGTACATGTACTTGATTCATTTAGCTATAGAAATTAATCATCGGACAAAACATCATGTGCATCACAAAATGTTGGAAAGTGTTGTTTTTAAATTTTGCCCCACTGCATTTCAGCCGGGATGTGCAGGACTTTCGATAAGCTATATTATATCAAATTCTCTATCCATAATGATGCACATCAGCACATACTGTAATTACACATAGGACCAGTACTGCAGTAATAATACATCATCGATCACCCCTAACTTCAATGGTTCCATCTGTCTGTTCCGCCCTCTATTGGTCCAACCCAACCTAGCACACTTTCTGATTCTCCCCTCCGGTACATTCATGCACTGCTCATGTTTCTCAGCTCTCCCTCCTGGTCTTCTTAACATTTCCAAGGTATTTCGTTCATTTCTGTTTGTCTAAATTGAACATTTATCCGATATCTAGTCCTTGTAGTCTTCCAGTCTTGCTTTAAAGTGTAATAAGTAAGTCTCTATGTAAATGTACATAATCTTTACAGTTTAAATGAGATTTATCTGTCCCAAACAGAGACTGTGATTAAGGATGGTGGA
Source organism: Branchiostoma lanceolatum (assembly GCF_035083965.1). Lineage (NCBI taxonomy): Eukaryota > Metazoa > Chordata > Leptocardii > Amphioxiformes > Branchiostomatidae > Branchiostoma > Branchiostoma lanceolatum. Next base: position 20,091,245 of record NC_089725.1, on the reverse strand, counting down.
GCCATCCAAAATGTCACTCGCTGATTAAACTCTTCCATTAGAACTGCTGCCTGAGGAAGTCCTTTCCCCACCGTATCTTGATAACGAAGAAAATGGAAGATTTTCTACAACTCTAATAACAGTACCTGTGAAATGTCTTTTTTTTAGCCAAGATAATATGATATGGATGTTTTCTTTAAAGCTGCATTGCATTTAAATCAACAAAAACATTAAAAGATGTAAAATCAAAGACCTTTTGCATTTGCAGGGATCTAAGAAGGCGGAATGCTGTTAGTATGATTGCAAATTTTTCACTTCCGAATTAAGATAAGATACTATTTAGAGGGGCAGGGAGGCTAAACATCAGGGGGTCAGGTTCCAAAAAAAATTCCATGGCCCTGTCCTTCGTTCCCTTTATCTATTGAAAAATACTCAAGATGGTTGCAAGAAAATCACTGTAATTGTATATATAATCATGTTTGGAAGTGTCCTTTGCGTCAGTTTTTTTTCCTCTTTTAAGTTCTCTCTTGACCCCTAGCAAAGAAAGCCGGAAACTGAGTGTCTCAGTCAGCCCATGTTTGAGTATTTGCCTAGAGGATTATTCCATCATAACTTAAATTATTAATAAATGATGCCACTGGCGATGACATTGCAAAAATACAAAATGTATAATGATAATGATACTAGTTTATTGGGCCTATTATGACCAATGCCCTGGTCCCATGTACAATACATTGCACTTGTGGGGTCTAAGTGTTTTGCTTAACTTCAAGTGCTTGTTATTTGATGTCTATTTTAGAATGTTTTTGCTTTGTCATCAGCATACATGCCTTTACCCATAGACCAATTAATCTCACAAAAAGTTGAATTACCCTGATAAGAATGATTGATTTGGCACAAGGACTTTGACTGATGGATAAGTAGGAGCTTCAGGTTTGAAATACTCATGAATGTCTTCATGTGTGATGAAAAGTTGCCACAATAAAATCATTCAGGCTCTAAACTGTTCATCTGAATTATCCCTTGTGGATATGACAAATCAATTTTGGTTACTGCAGTCCCTGAAAAGTATTTCTCTCTAATTCTTAAACTTGTAACCATCATGGGCCTTGCTGTTTTTTCCTCATTCCCTCTTGCTTTCATCATGCCAAATGTTAAGGGGTAAAATGTAGCGGTACCAATTACTGTCCTATGGGAAGAAATATCATTCCTTCTAAAAATAATAGTATGGTCTGTAACCCCGCCTGTTCAATGCCGTGCAAGCATCTACTATCTACTGATCATGAGGTCTATGATGAAGAATTCTCCTTCCGATGCTCTTACCTGAATAACATAGATCAGAAAAATTGCATATAAATTGTCCAAACTAGTCTACAAACAAATAGCAGTAAAGTCACACTGACGATGTTTTTCCTACTGCTTGTTTGAAGCGATTAGTACACCTCGACATGACCCAAAGTGAATGATTATTTAGGTACCGCACAACAATTATAGGTACCGCTATACAAATGTTGTTCGAAAAGTATTCGCCAGACATGCTACCAATCAGAAAAGAGTATCACTAAGTAATAAGCAATGAAAAGGCAATATCAAAATGCTATCTATAGCTATAGGTCATTGATTTAACTCACTGTACGGTGGCTGCCAGCAATCAGTCTTTGAATTGCTGCTTCAAAGGGGAACTTTGAGCCGCAGTTACATATTTGTGGATCAGACATTTCCACAATGCACCACCCACACAGCAGCTTACTCATGAGCTTTTTGATGGTTAGAATATATTGAATAATTTTTATGTAGTTCGTGACTTGATCATGATGAAACAGAACCGTTATGTTTCTCGTTCTCCATTAATTTGTGTGTGCGTGCTGCTTTCCATGTGAGCCTGATGACTTATCGTACATCAGATTTTAACAATAATTATTCTGACATGACATCAGAGTGGTTATGATTGGTCCAGTTCATTCAATAATGAAACCTGTTTGTTCCGAGGCTCGGCAATGAAAGCTAAAGCCCAGACCGCCCAACACCACAATGCTGCCTGTTACAATGCCTGCAGCTTTTAAGTTGTACACAATGTAGATCACTACAGTCTGAGAAATGTCTAAGTGGTGTTGTGCTGTTCAAGGACTGTTACATGCTTTTGAATTAGTAACTCAAAGGTAATTGTTCATTTTGTTTCTTGTTATTTTCTGCCAAGCTGTTCCACTTCGTGGGCTCACACGCCAAATCTGTATCATTCTGACCAATCATTTGTGGCCTATTTTTCAGGTTCTACCTACAGTTTGCAGCTAATGTAACAGAAGATTGGGTGGAGGGAGACATTGCTGTGGATGATGTGTCACTCAGCCCACAGTGTTTTGGACTAAGTAAGTTTATTCTATTAGCTTTTGATGGTTACCAAGCTATATCTAGAGTAACATACAGGCAAAAAGACTGAGAAAAAGGCTTGCCTAATCCCAGTCTAAACACATTGACCGACTGCATGACCACTTTCAACTAGCCGAGTTGAAAGTGGTAGTTGTCATTTAAAGCGATCAAACAACACATTTTACAGTTAACCTGTACTTCTCGCAGTCTATGATGGATTAGTGTGGTATTAATGAAATGATCATTGTGTGATCATTTAATGATCACCATAGACTAGATTTTTCCTAATTCAAAGTGAAATCAGTTTCTTCTTCGATGAGCATGCCCACTAGCATGACAAAACAGCATGCTTTAAGACCAGCAAGGGTCAATGTGGTTCATGAAGAAGTTGGTGCAAATGTGTTTTTCCATCAACAGTAGGCACAATTTTTTCCACAATAGCAGTAAAGGTTTTTCTCCTTTCTTTTCTGACAACTCTCCTACAAGATTTATGTAACCGTTACGGTTTTGGCAATCTCTCCAAGGGGATTTCCTGCTGTCTATTTTGGATGATTCAGACAAGTAGCACAAAAATGTCATATACTTTATTCAGCTTTTAGGCCACACCAATTTGATTTGTTGCTTGTCGAATTTTTTCAGAAAAAAATTGGAGCGACAGGGAAAAAAAAATAAATACAAAAATTTTTGCAACTAGTCTGGGGTGAAGATAAGGGTTTACATAACATGAAGAATAAGAGAATTATTCAAATTTCACCCCTTTCTTTGATCTAGTACTATAATTTAAGTAGCAAAATTAGCTTTTGCCATGTAATATATGGATTGATCTAACTTGAGAAATAGTTTTAATAAATGAAAAATTATTACTTATGATCAATATGACCACACTTTTTAGGTATGTGCAGGCCTTTATAATCTATTTTGGTGGCTATTGAGTTTTACAAATGAACAAATAGTAAAATTGGGAGATAAAATTTGTGAATGGGAATAGTGACCCAATTTTTTTTTTTTTCAAAATGGGAAAAACAGGACAGGCTATTCCGAGAAGCAGCAAATTAAATTGGCGTGACCTTACCAGCAGCGTCTGAATTAGATTTACTAACGGGGGGCGCCCGAACATCGCACGCGCCCTAACATCGCATGGATTTTTTACTGATCTTATTTTGCATAAGTACGCCGTGTTTGTGTCCAATGACTAAGTTGATAAGGAAGGTAAATAACCCAAGTTCATGCACATAATTGTCATTTACATTCAAAACATATGTGTACATATTCATTTCTTGTTTTGTCGAAAAGTAGTATTTTGACAATAATGATGGTAGCGCTAAGTAGAGGGTCACTGCGTAGCTAGACGGCCCGGCACCTAAATATACGACCTGTGCCAAGCAGATACATAAGTTACACAGCTATCATACACATAAGAAAAATAACTTCATAAAACACTAAAAATTTGGGTCTTTAAGTGTTTGTTGAGAAGAAAACCGACCAAAGAAAAACAACGTCAACATTGCTGTCGTCTGACGACGTTGTTTTCCCGCCATTTTTTTGGACCGCGATGGTGACAGAACGATTCAACGCACAGTTTTGTTACGCTCTAACATGTGATTGGTACCGTCTATGAAAAGGAAACTGAATACAGAGATGGCGAATATATTTCCCAATAAGTAGACGGAGTATTGTTGATGTAAGCGGTGTCGTTTTTTCGTAATGATTTCGTAAGTCGGGCCTCATTCAATACGTACGTCGGGCCGCGTAGTAGCCTATTTCCCGTGGAAACATGAGCTGGGATGCGCTAGATATAGCCCTTCTCACATGACGTGAGAAGTGCACACAGTCAAAATTTTCCGGTCAAAAGAAAGCTAGAATATAGCAGACTTCAAGCCTTATTTACATTTCCCTAACTTCATCACCAACTTCCGAAGAGAGCAAAATTACCAAAGCGTACGAAGTTAGGCACACTATCTGGCGTAGCACTAAATCAGAAGGTACATTCGTGAAAACGTCTCACAGCGTCTTCCGCATGTAACGCAGAGCATGAAGGGCCCATGAACATTATGAATACATTTCTTGTCCAAGTATGGTCTTAAGATGAATGTGTTCAAAATTCATTCATTAAAACATGACTATTCTCTGGCAACCAGCAATGGAGCGCCGTGAGTTCCAGCGCGTAAAAAAACGTCCGAAGGTTGGGCACCCCCCGTTATATGATATTAGATAGGATGTACGTATTTCTAAATCAAAGGTGAGTTTGTATTAAAGCAAGTTGTTTGTTGGGTATGGAACCAAATTATCTTATCAACAACGATGAACGAACATCACCAACAGCGTCTGAATTAGATTTACTATATGATGTTAGATAGGATGTATTTCTAAATCAAAGGTGAGTCTGTATTATAGCAAGTTGTTTGTTGGGTATGGAACCAAATTATCTTATCAAAATGCAAGAGGCCCCTTGCAATAAAATGACATTGGTGCAGCCTCAAAATGTAGTTCTTTGAATATCATTTTTTTTGCCCCCCTGGCCCCTGCCACAGTTGTCAGTTACAGCATGTTTTATGCCTGAACAGGTGGTTGCAACTTAACACCTACCTCTCTTAAAAGATCTGGATGACTGCAATCATGCAATATTTCACATCACAGTTGCATTCATGTGTATGCATTCAGATTATAGATTATATCTATCATTTATCAATAAATGAACTACTTATGATGATGGCTGCCTTTTGGTATGATACATGTCCTTGTTTGATTATTTCACATTGAACAAATGAATACACTGTTGCACCTAAGTTCCCAGTATATCTGTCTTCAGGCGTTGCTTGAAATCATCTGACGAAGTGGTCTGATTTACATATAATGATGCCAGGTTCCATTCCACAATTTATTCTTATCAGAAGACATCAATTCTGATTTGGCCACACTGAAACTAATTGCATGTATTTGACAAGCGGACAAAGCATGACGCTTTTTTGTTAGCTATAGCTAGAAGTGCAATGCAGCTTCCCTACAGCTTGAATGTGTGTTTAGTCAAGCACACCAAGTCACCCCTACTCTTCTCCATTTTTGACTAGCACAATCATTATGATGTAATCACTAGTTGGGATATCATCTTGTCATCAATTGTACATTATCTACTAGACATTTTTTCCACTTCTTGTGGTTTCCGCCATTGATTTCTGCCATTAATCTCCTCCAGTGAGATCTTGATTAGATTTTTGTCTACTGTTGTGTTACAAAATTGCATTTTATGTACTAGTAACTACCTTTGTTAAGTGCCCGACTACCATCAGGCAGAGAAATCCCACAGCATTTCAGAATCCTTCAACTCTATACGTTCACAGATTGACTTCCAGTCAACTGTGTCAGATTCTGTTGTAAGGAAGGCCATGGATTGATTGTGTACCATTTGGTCTTGCACAGTCCAAAGAGGACTGTGGGAGTCTGAATCATTAAGTAGGCACGCTGGAACAGTGCATTCATGAGGGCAGATCAGAAAGTAGGGCCCGGGGCCTATCCCAGAATATAGACCAATGAAGATAAAAAAGGCTAAAGATAGTATGTTAGCCTTTTTGAGGCTGCAAGGGCAGTGTTGATATCCACTGTGTCTTGGGCACAGAATTGGGGGGCGGGGCCCAACCCTCTCTTTTCAACGCCTTTTTACCTCCATCAAAGTCAGGTACCCATTTTTACACTTGGGTGGAGTGAGGAAAGTCATTAAAGTACCTTTTCCAAGGGAAAAACATTGGTGGCATGTCAGGGGATTTGAACCCAGGACCTCTGGGTTCTAGGCCAAACAAGCTAAATTTCAGGGCAACTCAAATTTCAGGGCATAACAGTTACTATATATTAACTATAAAACCATTGTAATCATTTTCTTGCGATGCTCTTTTGAACATCAGAAGGGGAGCAAAACATCCCTTAATTAGATAAGGAAGAGTTTTGTGGGCCATTTCTTGTATTCCCTATGGAATGAAATAAAGATTTTCAGAATGTTTAGTGAAGATTTAACTGTTGGATTTCAACCCGAAAGAAGCGGTTATCCGTCTGTAAGCAGAGCAGGGAGAGCTTTGAAGTTGACCTGCACACCTCTGGGTGCACCTCAATCGTCTTTGGGAAAACTCTCACCTATTGATGTTCAAAGGGCATTGCATGCAAGAAAAGGATAAATAATGATTTTAAACTTGTAGTTATGCTGCTTTATTCCAGGTGTGGCCCCCCACTTTCTGATTTGCCCTCATAAATCACCACTTGGTGGATATGGCAGGGATGTTGGCCAGAAAGACTTTCAATCATCAACCTATTTTCTGCAGTACTATAAACTTGTCTTGGGGTGCTGGAAATTGCAGTAAAATCCTTCAACCAAAATAAAATCTTGTAAAAAAAGGATAGCTTTTTGAGTTACAATATATTTATTAATAATAACTAACCTAGCTATCCTTTCATTAATTTTAATATTTTATTTTGGTTGAAGGATTTTACTGAATTTAGCAAAACCTATCAGTTTCAGACACATCTGTCCAGAATAAGCCAATTCACAACATGCACCAGCCAAGCTAATATTTTTTGCCAAGATATACTCTCACTGAACCTGTCTCAAGAACACACTCGACTGGAAAGACAATATTTCAATCACGCAGCAGTCAGCACCTGGAACAGGCTCCCAGACAGCGTGGTCAGAGACAACAGTGACGCATCAGCTTTTTAGCGAATGGCCACAAATGCCCAATCTGGCGAAGTCCGCGCTGCACGAATATAATTTTTTTCTGCTCGGAATATGTTCAGGTTGTGCTCCCATTGATTAATCCTGAGTTTCAAGTCAATCCATTGATCCGAAGTTAAATAAATCGAACTTGAAGTGCAAGTGACCTCCATGCAAGCTTTCAAGACTCATGTCCTTTACTAGCTTCTAAAGATGCAACAACAGCTGTGAAATATTGATTAAGTCACTGAACTGGAGTACTATGTATAGAGCTTTATAGCCTATTTTAGCAATATTGTCTGATATATGTTCATGGCTATTGTTCACTACACCAATTGTTATAGAAAAAAAAGAACAACGAGTCTGTCAAAATGTCAGTAGAGAAGAAAAATAAGGTTTTGTTTGTAAGAAAATTATTTGATGTTAGTTGACATAAACCCGTGGGATAATTTAAAACCGGGGGTTTTAAAAACGGGGTATTAAGGGATATGTGCTAGATGCAACATCAGTTATAACGTCAGGTCAGTGCAAACCTGACAGACTAACGTTTTCAGAACACTGTCTGAAAAGCTTCGATAATCATGCATTCAAAGATGGCGACGTCAAAAACTCTCCGTCCCTTATTGAAACAGTCTGAGGGCGTCGTGGGAGAATTGCACTACATGGTTGTTTGTTGGTTTATAAGACAAATGTCACATGGTGACTACACCCTGTGATAAAAGATGAATTCCTCTTACAACAAAGTGCCCCTGCCCTCCCCTCTATGGTGACCTGCCAGGTGAAGGCATCTCCTCAAGCCTTCTCCCCTTAAAAGATTGATCTGTTGCATACATGAACATTTTTATTTGCCATATTAGAGTGGAGTAAAAGAACAAGTTGAACATTGAAGTTTGAGGCTTTAATTTAGTTCCTCTTTTAGCTTGCACTCAGGGCTATTCTTTCAGTTGTCTTGAATATATACAATACATTATAACACACATAATACAATACAAATCTTAGCAATTTCTTCAAAAAATTAAATACCAAGTCTAAAGCATGAGTATTAAGGTACAACTAGTACCTATTTTCCTGCACATTGATAAAATCATGTGAGCGTGCATAAATTTTTAGGATGGAAGAAGTCTGTGTCAGACGTTCATGTCAAGGTACATGATGCGGTTTTCACACAAGTTTCATGCTGCTTCCAATGGATTTCAAGTTCAGGTGAAAAAATCTCCCTTCCAATCAGGGGATGAACGTGGCTAGGATGAGTAGCTTGAGAAGCACATCGTAAACAACATGTGGAGTGAGCATTGCCTGAGAGATCAAAGCCATGCTACCCTTTGATGAGTTGAAAGCAAATCGTGACGTCTTTTGGAGCTTGTTTTTGAATTGCTCACAATGACTGTGATGCATGGGCTGGGTTAACATCTTATATTGAGAAAGCGTGAATGTTGCACCATCTGCATTTGATATATAAAGCTTGTTTTTTTGTAGCACACCAAGCATTAATTTTGCTTTGACTGTCTATCATGATGATGATGAGATGGTGCAATTTCTAGACTGAAGCAGAACCTTGATATTTATTATTAAGCGATTAGTAAGTTGTGTCAGAGCTCTTCTTGGGATTGTGAAATACATTTTTGAAGTGTGCAGTTGCGTGCACTGTGGGGAGATGTTGTTAAGATAGTTATATACCTTGAATACACTCCATTGAGTTAATTGCAGACTAATTGAAGACTCCTCACTGAAGGTGTCCCTATTACTATCCTGGTTAGATGCTTATAATAAAAATGTTCAATAGAGCCGGAGGGAATCTGAATTGGTCAGCTGATATGATTGCCATTCAGCACAACACACCGGGGAAGTGTAGAAACATCCCACCAACACCTCTGGAAGGCTATAGGACTAGTGTTTATGTGTCAGAGCTCCTGTAAAGGTCACAAAGATATACCATTCTCTGAGCTGTTTTTTTCTGCTTTTGACATCTTTCAACTAGCTGTCACCCTAGTGTCTTGGTTCTGATGGATATCCTAGAATCTACTGCATACAATGCAACCTGACTCGAAATCTTGACCTATGTGAAGCCCATCAGAAAACATAGTCCTTGACTGATTTGGAATTGTAAAAAAGTCATGCTGGCAGTTGGCTTTTCTGACTTATAGTCTCTGAAATACTGGTAGCCCAAAGCATCTGATCTGTGCCTGGTGATTGATTGTGTCGTTCAATGGTACAGTCATTCTTTTTGCTCTGAATGATTAGTCTATTCCCAAACACCAGACAGTCTCATGTATCACAAAACAATAATGTCTGACTTAATGTATGCAATCATCTTAAGTGGACACTGTCTGTGCATTTTCTGTGATAGATGCCTCAGGAATGTTTCAGTTAACGCTAGCTTCATCTTTTGCTTGTTTCTGTTGATTGCCCGAGTAACTTTCATATTTATGACTATTGGCATTGATTACCGTCCTATCTACATTAAAAACTTCATCAGTTTAAATCGATTTGGAAGAAAATCCACTTTAAACCGTGTTGAATATTTTGAACGGGAAAGGCCCAAATCAGTTAAGGTTCAACTGTCTTAAACCACCCAAGAGGTGGTTGAGACGGTTTCAGCAAAACCAGTGTGGACCCAAAGCAACTTGCAATCTTTTTTTCTCTTAGTCGGATACATCAGGGTCTAGGTAACTACATATGATACTTCAGGGTATTTGGGGCTTTCAGAGTCTTTTCCAGTATTTGTTCATCAATGCCCGCAATGTAAAAAGCCTCCACTTCTCACTGAACAAACAATGAGACAAGAGATTTGATCTCGCCCTTTGGGGGCTGAAAAACCTATAAAAATGAAGCCGTTTCAAAGGGATTGCCAAGGGGCTTGTTGAACTGGCAGAAGTGGGTTCAAAGATAGGCACACCAAAGTAAGGTAAAGAGCCTAAGAATGAAGTACAAACAAGTATGCAGCTGGAACTAACAGAATTTTCTATAATAAGGTGTGATCTTTGTAGAAAATCAGATCAATCTAAATCAATTTGGTAGAAAATTTGATTTGAATGTTGTGAATTTGGACTGAGCCTAGGTAATGGTTCTGGAATCAAAAGGGCCATATCTTATGTTCAATCGCGGCAATGCAAGAATTGGGCTGAAAAGTCATGTTTGTACAAAACATGCTCAACTCTTTGTTTTCCTTTGACTTTGACTATTGTATATGTATCCGGTTTGAAAGACCTGTAAGCATATAAACAGATTGTGACTTTTATAATGTGTACAGATTCTAGCAACATCTTTATTTCACTACAACTGTAGCAGCAGCGGGGTATTTGTATGAAGTAGACACATACATGTAAGTGCATCCAAATGTGTTAACATTGATAGCGAATGTCATAGATTCTCCTATTTCACTTAATTATTATTTGCCATATGGTGGCAACTTCACAGTTCAAAATTGGTTTTCAAATAAACCAGCTTGGTGCTTTTCCACGTAATTCTTGTGAAGTTCTAGACATCTGAAGAGATGGAAAAATAGCCTATGGGGAATAAGGCAGCAATTACGAACAGAAAATTGTTGGTAAAGAGGCCCCCAGTAGGTGGGGGAAATATCTAACCCTGTAGGTCTTTCTGCCTATCTGCATGGCTGCTTCACTGCAGCAATTATCCACACTGAAAATGATATTGGACTCCCTGGTGACATTACAACTTCATAAAGAAATATCAGGAAGACAATTGCATTAACATTAGGGGCCTGTCTGGCTTTGATTGGTCTTTTGCAAAATCGGTTGAACTCATATCTGTATTGAATGATGATGTTGAAATGTGATATGCTGAGTGTACAAAGTGAGATTTCATGGGTCCCTAAGGCTTTATCGTGAACTTCATATTCAATCAATATGTGCAAAATGCAGGTGATTTCAGGTTACCGCTTCATATGATAGGGTTGGTGAACCTGCATGGCCAATACTTTTACCAACGACTCACTTCTGATCAATACTGTCAAAGAGATGCTGTAGTTATCCAGCAGGATACCTGTCAGTATAGGTCCTCTGGTGGGAGTAAAGACCAATTCGTCAAGCGCAAGATTTCTTTGAGACATTGGATGAGAAGAAATCTATATTCATAGGCAAATAATTGCGGAGGATTCTGTATTGAAAAGATCTAGATATTGGGTCAATTGTTGAGTAAAATCATTAGGGAGCATATGGCTGCAGCACACTATAAAAGATATCCATGAAATTGTTAGATACATGTACTATCAATAACTAAGTTGTCTATTCATCTTAACATGGTACTTCTCTGCTGTTCTGGTTCAGTATAGTGTATATTATATAGTATGAAGCATTACCAAAAGGACTAGATTTGATTCCTCTTGAATTGTTGCAATCCATAATGCATATTGTTACGATCTGGTACAGAATTCATTGTAAGGCATTTTTTTAAAATCAATGAAGACCTTTATTGTACACATATACTGGGTTAAGTACAGGTCACAACAATTTGTACCCTCCAAATGTTACTTGCCATTTGTAATGTGTATGTTCATGAAATCATTTGATGGAAAAGGTTTTACTGAATAGGGATATTTGCAATTCGTACATAAAACCCATAGACTCATTCACCAGGGACTGTGGGGGTTTACTTTTATCCCTGCACCATGTCTCTACAAAGTAGGCTTTAGTTGAAAGCTTTCGGCAGAAGGGAACTATCAAAAAGAAACAAACTAAGGCCATTTGCATGTATCCATAAAACCTGTTTTGTAATCTCTGCATGAGTCGGGGGCTTTCTACTGATTTCCTGTGCCATGCTATTAAACTTCTTAATAGAAAATAGCTTAGTCTGAGGCTTTTGAAGGTGTTAACTGTAAAAATGGTAATAAGCTAGTCTTCAAAGACAGGCATATAATGCAGTACAGTAAAGCAGTGACGGTTGAAATGCTATTCTGGTACCGCCAACTCTTAGTGATAGTGGCAGCATTAGCAAAGACATAGAGATTTATATGTGGACCAACATTACCAATTGAACTGCAATATTTTCCTACAAACTCTTTCACAGTCCAGAGAAAAGTTTCCTCTCATACATCCATTGTGCAAAAAACCTTGTCTTGAGTTGGCAGGGCCTGAAAAAGGATGGTAACCTGAAAAGCTCTTTGTTATTCAAGAGGTCATAGACAGTGAAGCTCCCTCCCACCAAGATGGTTTCCCCCAATAATGTATAGCAACAGTGAAATGGGTGAGTCTGTGTTGCAGACTAGGTCTGACTTCCTTCACCTGTGTGATTGTTGCAAAGTAGGAATTGATGAGGCCAAGAGGTCTGTACGTGAATATCTTCATGCGTCCAACAGGGAGTCAATTCTTTAATTGCATGAAACAGCTGAAGGTGAAGGTGAAAAAGAAGTTACTAAAGACCAGATTAAATCCTCTCTTTATTACTTAAAGAAGTATAGGCCAAAAACCTGACAAATGGCTGGATTTTGCTTAGACTGTTGTCGATTGCTTGTTGCCAAATTCTCCAGCATGGCGTTTGAAATGTGATATGCTTGGTGAACAAGGCAAGCTTTCATGGATCCCTAAGGCTGTATGGCTATTGTTTAATCAATATGTGCCAACTACAGGTGATTGCATGTTACTGCATCATATCATCATTTGGTCCATGGTTGGAGCAGTCTAATCAATAAACCTTAATCAATAGCTCACTTGTATTCATTCAAGGTGATGCAATTATCCTTCAATGTGGGCTGTGCTTCCAAAGAATACATTTTTGAAAAGTGATAAAAAAACAAGTTAACATTTGCTTTCTCGTGCAAATCGCCTTATGTGTTTGAAATGATTACAGTCACTGTGGTTAAGGTTTATTTCTCATTAAAGTAGGCCGGCTTAGCCAGTGCCATGCATGACAATGGATTTACTGATGGAAGGGGATTTGAGTGTGGGAAACATGGGTTTTAATGAGATTGAAGTGCCATTGCAAATCTAAATAGGATCACTTGGCCTGCATGGAGAGGAGGTGAAGTTAATCCTGTTGGCCTTTTGTGGAAATACTGACATGAGATATATCACTATTGTACTCTTAGCCTAACCATTTCAACAAGCAAGCTCCAAAGGGCTGGGAAGGTTTCCTTTGTCAAAAAGTGATCAGGTATATCTAATAAGTTTGTTACTTGGTTTACAAGCTTAGATGAAGTAACCTGTTTTTGTATGTTACTGCTTTGGTTGGAAATGTTCATCTCAGGATTTGCTTTTCTCCACTGACTGTTATCCAACTGCCCTGTAGCTATATTGCTATTGTTGGCAGGTTGTTAACAATTATATACGTTTCAGCACTAAGGACAGATACTGTTTGAATATCAGTTGTTATTGCTTGAGAGGGCTGTTTACAATGCTCGCAATTAGACATCATAATATGATTAGACAGAAATTCTGGTGCATGTCTCTCAGGAAAAGGAATCTTGATGAGCCTTTTAAAGGGTAGAGCATGTCATTTGGGCAGCAAAAGCGCCATTTATGTGCCTGATGCCCTGATCTTGCAAACAAATGGCCAATTACATAAATGCGTGCACGTCACTCTTACACAAGATGACGTTTTTCCTGTCTAGTAGGATTGTACATATTACAGTTACTTTATTATCTCAAGATACAAAAGAATAGTGTACCAATAGGCTGACACTGCACATGTGTATGTATATGTATGGTGTAAAATTTTACCACTCTCTCCATGCCATCATGTTACAGTTTAAGCCCTGAACTATGGCTCATAAATAAGTAAAAGGTAGGAAAAAGTAATTTTTGGCCATCATTTTCAGTCAAGATTTCTTTACTTAGGTCATCATTCCAGGGAAAGAATAAGTCTGGGGGACTGTAATATAAGTCTGCAATACATTTTCCATCACTTAAACAACAGAATAGAAAAGGACTTAAAAACTATGTTGCACGTCTAACCAACATTTGACGTATATTTACAGCTGCAGACTTGTTTCCATCTCTGCCGCCTGGGTTGCTGGTCCATCCGCAGGGTGACAGTACAGCAGGTAAGAACTATGTTGTCATAGGCTTCACACACACATACTGTCTGATTTGTTTGCTGTTCTTGTTCCAAATGTTTGATTTCAAAATGGTTGAGTTTCACAAAGGCTGCTCACTTTATTTTATTTTCAATGCCCAACTCCTGGCAATAGCTGATAATGGGGAGAGCCCTAATATAAAATGCTTTTTTGTTAGCTCAAACTAAAGGTGCTCCCTTGCTAGATACCAGAAAGTGGTCAGGTTTTGATCAATGAATTTGGACACGTCAATCTTCAGAACATATTTGAGTAAGAAATTCATTCATACAGTTCATAAACCCTGCAAGCTCTGCTTTACAAACGGTAATTGCTGCAAAAAAAAGCGACTTCAACAAAACTCGATCTAATTATTGGGAAGTATCTTCAACATCTCTCTTAAAAAAATTACGTACTAGACAGTACGAATCATGTAACAAATCTTTGGACCTCACAGCACGTTTGCTTGTCCTGCCACTTTTACAGCCACCTTTACACGGGCGGCAGCGATGTTTACATTGTTTTTCCCTGGTTGGTTTTCTCTTCAACCAACATTTTAAGACCCATATTTTTCAGTGTTTTTGGAATCTTTATTTCTTATATGTATGATAGTTGTGTGATTGCTTGGTACAGGTTGTATATTTAATGGCACTACCCGCCGCTACTCAGTGACTGGTGACCGCAGTGGCGCTACCATCATAATTATTGTTGAAATTCTATTTAAATGAATATGTGAAAGTATACTTTGAATACAGAATACTTTCAAATGACAGCTGTGTACATGGACTTGGTTTAGACTTTTATGTTAGGGCCTCTCCCGTTATCAGTTTGCATTTCATTCAATAAAATGGAATGTGTAAAGATGTTTGACATTTTCTCTTTATTTCAGGGAGTCAGAAACCATTTTCAAAAATTGTACTTTGTTTTTTTGGGGAGAGTGGACCTGATACCTGATAACCAGGACTGGTGCATGTCTGTTATTGAGATTCCCCTGTGTGAGAACATGGCAGTTCTGTGTTCATGAATTTTATATTCAAACAGTTGTTGCAGCAGACATGGCATCAAACCTCAAAGAATACCAATGGGCACTCCCACTTGGACTAAGAGGAGAAATACAGCTGCTTGTAGATTTCTAATTTCCTTGTAAGTGACAAAGCCCTTGGTGAAAGAGGTTACTTAGAGTTTGCTTTATTGACTGTTGTCAAATGTCTTCACCCTGCAGGTTGTGTTTAGATTTGCCTACTAAGTGGCTAAACGTTGAGCACATGATGAATACAAAGTGCACAAAGCCATACCAAGGAGGTCTTATTTTTAACCTCCTTGGCCATATACAGATCTTCAAGTTGGTAGGTGTGGTCATGGGCAGCCATGAAAGGCATCAGGTGACCCTCTAACTGACTTAGTGGTAATGTCAAGTCTCAGAAGTAAGCAGTTGAATGTTTGTAGCCAAATTTGAAAAGGTAAGCTTGGCACTTGAATAGATCATGTACTACAGCCTCTGTAGTGTTGTTCCCAGGGCTAAGCACACCATATTATGCACCAGAGATAGAAAGCATGATTATTAGCTTTGGCACTACAATTCTTTCATAGTTCTATAAGGTCCTGAACATTGTTTTGGTCACGTTGGAATCTTTAAAAAGTTGTTGTGTCATTTTACACTCAGGTTATTGTGATTTACAGGCCAATTTTAAGGTTTCGTGTGTAAATTATATTTTTGTGTATACTAAAGTGATACGTATTGGAGCATAGTGAACTCTAGGCCTGTATGATGGAGGCCATGTTCTATTCTCTATGGAATTCTGGACTGGATTTCTACATCCATTCCAATCTTTACTGCCATTTCAAGATAGG
Source organism: Branchiostoma lanceolatum (assembly GCF_035083965.1). Taxonomy (NCBI): domain Eukaryota; kingdom Metazoa; phylum Chordata; class Leptocardii; order Amphioxiformes; family Branchiostomatidae; genus Branchiostoma; species Branchiostoma lanceolatum. Next base: position 20,075,346 of record NC_089725.1, on the reverse strand, counting down.
AATGTTGTGGTAACCTTGCTTTATCAGGTATTGCTTATCATATGCCAGGCTGTCACCAGATGGAGAGGTTGTTGACCCCACCTTCCTGTAGGTACATATATTCAGATCCTGGTGGTATGCATACCATACTGTCTGCGTTACCACATGGTCAATAAGGGCCTACATAGAGATCTGCTGAAAACTATCATACCTTCCAGCTCACAATGTACCTTATCTGATAGTATCAAAGTGCTTAGATATGATGCATCGGTACGGGATTGCGCTCCTGGCGGAATTCAGGGGGATTGCACCGGGGAGGTGGGGAGCTGGCTCCTCCCACAGCGCAGCACGTCAGCCTGCGCTTGCGCACTGGACGACCCTGTGGAGTTGGGCGGTGAGGAACTTTGCTCTGAGATTTTCAGCAGATTTTCAGCAGATTTTAGTTCTTTCTTCTTCGAGAATCGTCACTCAAGATGTTTGGGGCGGGGAAGAGAAAGACGAGGCCCCCGAGAAGATATGTGGATTACGAGTGGGACGCATCTGAAATAAATGAAAGGGATTTTTGACATGTTGACAACCAACTAGTTGAAATATGTTGGTGACTCAAGAAGGCTTGTTCAGGATAGTCAAATTTGATAGTCTGGATAACTTCACAAAAGGCGAGATGTTGTTCACCAAATTCAATAATTATTGAACCTAAAAATTAGGCTGTGATTCCACCTTAAGTTAGTACTTCTGTGCTCCAAGACGGAGTATTTTACAAAGGGCCCACACATGTTCATACTTCATTACGGACAAACACACATAAACTTTGTGTACCAAGCAGTTTCAGGATTCAGTCGTGACAATCAAACACAACTGAGAATTTGAGGCAGATTTGTTGGAAGAATTTCCAGTAACATTTACTCAGACTTGCACCAAACCGGGAGTTGAACTTTGGAAGAACTTGTAAAGCTTAACCAAAGGTGAATTAAAGGGCAGAAATTCGAGTGACCGATTCTAGCTAGAGGATTAAGTTAAACATGGTAATAGCATTAACTCATACATAATTGAAGAATATAAAATGAACAACAGTGACAATGATGAATTAAAAAATTAGTTGGAGGCAGAGAAAATGGCAGGCACAGAGCAATTAGACACTTGGAAGTAAACGTAGAGGTACCTAATATTGTATACATAGGTAGGTACATCGAGGTATTAGATTGCATTCTCTGATCAAAGGAAGATCAGTAAGTATATATTTAATCTTTGTAGATTTTACATGCCTTTAATTTTGGATAGTGTAAACCTACATGTAGACCTGGGGGAGCCTTTGAACTGAACCTCACAGGATGGTCAAGGATCCTCAGATCAAGTAATGATTGAAGGGTTGTTATTGATAAAAGGCACTGAATATGTTGGATATGGGGTGGGTACTGGTACCGTGTACCGGTACAAAACCGGTATTTCTTAATGGACCGGTCCAAAAAAAACGGTCCGTAAAAAAATCAGTGGACCGGCCTATAGACCGACTAGAAAATTCATAGTACCAGGCTACCAGCAGGCGGTCACATAACTGGTCTCACTACTAAGAAAATACAAAACAGCAGATTTAACGAGTCGTTGTCGAAGACGTTAGCTGTGAATCATATCTAGGAACACTCAAAGGATGAGTAAACAGACGGCGAGGAGAGTGTAGTTATAATTTTCAGACAAAGTGCAAACCTAAGAAATTATATCGTTCCAGATATGACGTTTGGAGAGTTTTACGTGTGTCTCGCTCTCCAAAATATGATGTACTGCGAGACTACAATAATCAGGTACAGGTACAGGTCCGGACCTGGACCTGACCCTCTGGACCTGGACCTGGACCGGACCTAAATCTTATGTACCGGTACCCACCCCTATGTTGGATGAAAGAGACCTAAGAAGAATCTACAATTGGAAACCAAGAGGTAGTTTGAAATCTTGGGGGTAAAACTATGCTCTGATACAGCAAAGACTGAGTAACAGTCACACAATGTGGTAGCAAAAAAAAAGACTAATAATTTACAGGCCCTTTGTCTAATGGCACCAGCGTAAAAAGGTGAGAAAAATCACTGCAAATATACATGCACACTCAGATTTTATGGGTTGATTTATATGTCTGAATATTGAAAAATAGATACTGGATGGTATTGAAATGCAGTAGAAAGAATGAGTAAAAAGGACCTATTTATAAGAATTAATAATTGACAAAATTTAGCAACAGTTTCATCTGATGAATGATGAATAATCATATAAGTATGATTCTGTAAATAGTCATGCATTTTTTTGTACAAGACACACAATACATGTAAGTATGATTCCTTAGATATTCATGCAATTTCTTTAAAACTAAGTTTGCAGTTCGCTAGGACCCTTGACCATGCAACATGGAGGAACCTAACAGGGTAGCAAGGGGTCAGCACTTAGGCAGTAGGCAAGTGAAGCAGCAGAATAAACTGCTGTAGTGCTAATAACACATATGTGACATATTTTTCTATGTAAGCCAGTGCTGCATATTTCATACCATTCTAACTTACGTGAAAGCTAGTCTCTGACATAGGCTGATGTCGAACCTTCCTTTGCTATCTCAATTTTTATTTACCAAATTAAATCCATTTCAAAGACTCTTACCTTTATTCCGAAGGTTGCGATAGTCCATGCTGACATGATCAGCAGCTATGTACAGATATACCAAAATTTCAGACCATGTTGGAATTTTCTTTTCAGAAATTAGGGCTGTTTAAGAAAAGAAAAGAATAGTACTACAAAAATAACTCCTAAGTTATGCCATTTAAAACATTCAGTTTACCTTCGTTTATTCTCTTGATATTCAACCCCATAAATTGTTGATGCAGAGACGGCAGCATGAATTTTCGTATAGGGGGGGATCTTACTGACCAAATGTTTCCCATGTTGGGGGGAAAATTTTGAAATCAATACCCTCTGAAACACTATTTCTTGTACAATGTATTTTGAGGGGCAAATTTTGCTAGCAGGCTAAGGTAAGTTTAATGACATCCCTATAAGATTAGTGAAAAATCACATTAAGTGTTTCACCTTTATTTTTTAGGGGCGACAATCTCCCAACATTTTCTGCGAGGGTGGTCAGGAAGGATGCTCTGCCAGAAAAATTTTAAAATGTTGACCCTCTAAAACACCTATCTGTTTCCTGCACTTTGAGGGGCAAATTTTGCTGGTAGAGTAAGCTACTTTTAATGACATCTCTATTGACGACGTCCCCCAACCTATTGTATACACACACACATACACACACAAACACACACAAATTTTATTCTTTACACACAGATAGTATTCATCAAGCCTTGCTGCTACTCTCAGGTTTGAAAGATGAATGATCATGTATTTATTCCACTTGTCCAGATGGTTTGCAAAAACAATTCAAGGACCAACAGATTAACATTAACATAACCATATGTGACAAAGAAACGCTAAATAGTTGCCACCTGGAAACTGGACAGGGTTGCATGCGGTTTGTCACATGTACCACGCAAAAGGAACAACTCATTTATGATTGGAAATAAGTGACAAATATGTTTTGTATTTCAAAGAATACACAAAAAGTACAAAAAAGGTAATCAAATTTTTATTATCTCTGCTCATGTTGGAAATTAAAGGTTATGAAGTCTGATGTTATATCATCAAAGATTAAGAAATGTATTTTCTTTTATGAGTTTCTGCTATACAAGATTATTCAGAAGGCTACAAATTAGATTATGGTAAACATTGTTTCCAAGATTATAGAGTTCTACCTGAGCTTGGTTTTCTGCCCTAACTATGACTATGACAGTCTTATCATAAATGTCTGATAACCAATTCATAGCTTTGGTTTGTCCCCGGGGAAGTAACTGCATTAGAGCAGCCCAATGCTTGTTTGGAGGACTGGCTAATAAACCAGATGCACCGAACAGGCTCAGTTGGATGCTCGGGCTTGCTGGCAGCATAAGTCTTTTTCATTACTCCAACATAACAAGCAGTCAGTTTGGTCTTTGTGGTTCGGCCAGCGGGAGGCTTTACAGAGGGAGACACTGTACTGTAAGTGAAAGCTTCTCATTAGAGGTACTTTTGTTAGATTGCTCCCATTAAGGATAGCAGTTTTACAAGTGGCTCGTTAATGTCAGTGCCTTGTCAGATGAGCTAGGCACAGTCAGTAGATGATGGTCTGTACGCTAGACTTTCTTGTGACGCAGTCAATCTTAGTTGGCATAGTAATTATATGTAAGAGGAAAACAGTTCTCCAGTTTCCCCTTGTCATTATTCTTGGTTAGCACAAATGCTTTAAACAGCATAGCAAGGGAGAAGCACAGGATGACACAGCACAAGATTGGAAACAAATTTTCTATCGACCCAAACAGGGAAAAATGTGATAGTGTGGGGAATAATGGCAAAAAGGTTGTCACAGAGTTCTTCTCTGTCTACTGTCTGGGAACAAACACATGACATTATCTACCCATTCCATTCTTCCTTCCTCTCTTCCTCTTCATTACTGATCCTTGGGGGCTTGTCATTGACAGTCCTTGTGATCTCAATTTTTGTCCCTACAGCAAGTAGTATTGAAAACAAAAAAGGACTTCTTCTAAGTGGTATTGGTGACCTAGGCTAACAAACTCTATATCTAAAGGGCCTGAATTTGAAACCTAGTGATATCTGATGTTGTTCCTTAAGGATAGGCACCCAACATAAATGAATTTCTTCGTTTGACTCTGTGAATTTCAATTTGAGTAGGACCTATCTTTGGTCCATGTTGAGACAGAAAGAGATGGATGGCTCCACATTCCATCCTGTTAGGCCCTCATCACAGGAAAGTAGAATTTCTTACAGCCCTTTAGGGGCTATGTACCTTTAATCTGAAGACATCTTGTTACTAGCATATGGGCTACAACTTAGCATATGGGCTACAACTATCAGGGTAGGTGGATATCCACTTAGACCTGAGCGTACATTATCAGACTTCTGAACAAACACCTGTTTGACTATTTCAACTTTAAAAAAAACTTGGTTGCCAATAATTGTATGGTTTGTAAGAAGTCAACGTTCCTTGAAAATCATTGGATCTGAATTGCATCCTTACACAAAACGTAACTATATGTATGTACAAATCATTGGATCTGAATTGCATCCTGACACAAAACGTAACTGTATGTCTACATGTACAAATCATTGGATCTTAATTGCATCCTGACACAAAACGTGACCGTATGTATTAGGGGTGGGTACCGGTACAGAAAATTCAGGTCCGGTCCAGGTCCAGGTCCAGAGGGTCAGGGCCAGGTCTGGACCTGTACCTGTAATTCATTATAGTAGTGTCGCAGTACATCATATTTTGGAGAGCAAGACACAACAAGTTAAGATCTCTGTGTGTCCTAAAAATTATGTTCAAAGTGTATATTATAATGATATGATTATTCTTGGTGCACACTAATGTGCAAAGAGGAAACAAAGATGTAACAAAACATGCAACCTTTTATTCACAGCTAACGTCTTCATCTGCTGTTTTGTATTTTCTTAAACCGGTTATGTGACCGCCTGCTGGTAGCCTGGTACTGTGAATTTTCTAATCGGTCCATAGGCCGTTCCACTGATTTTTTTCCAGACTGTTTTTTTTTACCGGTCCATTAAAAAAAATCTGTTTTGTACCAGTACACGGTACCGGTACCCACCCCTAGTATGTATGTATGCAGTAACACCATCATCATCTTCAGCACCAAGGACAGCCATTATCACCGTTCACCCCATCAGAACACATATTCAAATTGGCACTTGAGGGATGTAAGGGGGAGTTGCCATTATAACTATCCTTGAGAATACTACAGTTGACTATTGTGCCTTACTCCTAGTTTATGTAAAATTTCTCTATGAAAACCTTTAATGAGCTAATGAATACAGCATGTATTCAGAGCCCTGATGACTGCTCTGAATTCAACTGAATCCACTATCTCACCTCATTCAACTCTATAGCCTCTTTTCATTGCTGAACTGTGACAGAGACACCATTCACAGTTCAGATATGAATGAAGACATCCAACCTACTAAAATATGTATTGTTACAGAATACTATCATGTGAAATTTCAGCACTCTGCTGAACTGAAAGTACAGTGCATGTTGCACAAAGATTCCAATGGTGTCTTTCCTTGCTTGTGTCCCAGTTTGAACTAATGGTATGACCTTTTTACCAACAGCAACCAATCCTACTCAGTCCACGGATGCCTGCATGTACGACACCTCTACCATGCAACCAGGTTAGCAATTTGTATACTTTTTGGGGTGAAAGACAATGTAACGTTGGGTAACCTAAATTCGGGATTTTTCCGATAATGGTTGACTAAAATCAATCTAGCAGAACAATAAACCATCCTTTTTTTCTATTATTCTGTCAGTATCATGTACTATCTTTGCACTAATCATGTATATGGTAGATTTTGTCTCTAGTCGTGCTGACACCATAATATTTCAACTTGAAACTACCGTCCGCCGCACGCACAATTACGGTGCTGTCGGACAGGGGGGCACATTAATTCGGGAGAGAAGATTCGTCTTGAATATCTTACCGCTAATCACATTTTATACAGCAGCTATTCGTTCCATCCTTGGCTTGAGGAGAGTGCTATGGATATAGACGTGTCCAAGTAAAAAAAAATACACGAAAAAACGGCCGTACCGCACACATCAGGCATTCGATTACATCCCGTTTGTTGAGTCGGTAGAACGTCACTCAAAGTCGATCCCCACCGTCATGGCAACGTGTACATTATTCATGGCAAGTTAGCTGGATGCCGTAGCAATGGTTATACTACTATGTCCATGTGTTCCTTGTTGTGTTAGGAGCAAACTTTGAGGAAAATATCGTCTTCAGTCCACTATCACACGCAACATTTAGACAAAAAAGTGTTCCTCACAAACCTTTTGTCGTCTGCTTGACGACATGATTCTGGGTAACAATATGGCGGCGGGAAAATACACGTGCCGTAGGTTGTAGCAACAAAGAGGAGTTTTGATGATTGATCACACTTAGAATCCAGTTGCAGGTTAGCAAAAGAGATTGTAATAAGTTGTCTTGTAAATAATTGTGTTTAGCAGGCAGGAGATGTGACATTTGTCTTATAAACCAGCGAACAACCGTGCAGTGTGATTCTCCCACGAAGCCCCCAGACTCTGTCAATAAGGGACGGAGAGTTTTTGACGTCGCCAACTTCTAATGCATGGTTATCGAAGCTTTTCAGACAGTGTTCTGAATGCGTTAGTCTGTCAAGTTTGCATTTCTATCGGTATTACTGATGTTGCATCTACCACATATCCCTAAATACCCCGTTTTCGAAAAATCCCGAATTTAAGTACCCCACGAATTTATGTTACCCAACGTTACCTAACAAACCTGAAGCATATAACGTTACATCTTTTTTAAATTTTCATTCCTCCTATCACTGGTGTTATGGTGGTATGGACATTAATTTTCTTTGATGTCTGATTGCAAAATGCTTTTGGTCACCAGCAACAGATGTGCCGTTGGGAACAACAGACATCCTGATGAACCATAGTGCATGCAGACTGAATGTGTAACGAATATCAATATCTTTTGATGAAGATTTCTAAAACTCTTTTTAGATGTCTCCCAATGTGCAAACCAATACTACATAAAACAATTGCAACAGGTGAATTTGCTGGATCTATCTTTGCAATATATTTTGTTGTTGTATGAAGTGACTTGGCCATCCATTCATGATATGTGTCTTTTAACAAATGTCCCAGATCTTTCAAAAGCTGCAGCGTAGCTAATATTTGTCTGACTGCAAATCAGATATGAATGGATGCAGGCCCAGCTGGTTGGCTCAGACCAAACAAAGCAAACGTTGTTGCCCATTGACATTAGTATTCAAAGCCGTGGCTCCCATCTAAGAATAAGGAGACAGGCAAAACAGGTCAGTTTCAAAAGCATAGGAATCCAGTTGTCCCTTTTCTACTCAGCTAGTCAATTTTCTAACAAAAAGTATTGCACAAGACCTTGGGCACAGTCACTTCTGCCATCTGGTCTGTCTGTACATTCAAGATAGAAACCTCAATACATCATTATATTGTGGCTTATGCAATTATGTGGCCAAATTCCTGAATAGCAGACAGCCCCATTTGTGTCTGTCTACATGTTGCCTTATTCCATATCTGACTAAAAGCAAATACAGTTCAATTTATCATTGTAACATTAGGCCATAATTTCTTTTATCTTAGACAACATGGTACCTAGACTAGAGGGAAAATATGTTCAGATTTTATACTTGTATATTACTGACACTTTTGTACTTGAAGGTAACTTAGCTCTGCAGTTACACAGCATAAAAGACAGTAACTAGTAAACATGAATGCAAAGAAGAAGATGCATGAAGTATGTATTCTCGATGGTGAGCTGCTACTTTTAGGAATTCACAAAAAGCCATGAGGATGTTATGCTGTGGCCTTGTTAATTGTGCATGACGTAAATATGTCAAGTATGAAAGAGGTTCAGAGTATTCTGCCTTGACTCCTCAAAATGCCTTGCTTCAAATAGTCCATAAAATCTTTTGCAGCAGGAAACCAAGGCCTGCCAGACTATGCATGGCCTGCTGATTTTTCTAATTTACAGTCCCTTTCATTTTTCTTACATTAAAATGGATAACTCTTAAGTGAGAAATCCAAGGAAGGAGGCAATCTTGTTTCAACTGTTCCAGCTGGATCAGGTCAACCTAATTTTTGACAGTTGACTAGGATGTCAGTGCCCTGCAGGGCTGTCTCCAGGACCCGTCCTTCCGTCCCGGGATGGAAATTTGCTCGTTGGGACAGAAAAAAATTCAACCCCTTTCGTCCCAAAATATCAATATCATGAGATAAAACTGATGAAAATGTATTTTTTAAGCTTGAAATTACAAATTCAACAATGAAAATTTAAAAAATCGGCTCCAAAACAATGAGTGGGACAGGAAAAATTTACGGCTGGAGACACCCCTGGTGCTCTGTGTACACTTAGCATACACATTGAAATTCAATTTTTTTCCATATAAAAGCATTAGCCCTGAAAGTTCTTAATACACAACTTTTTGACCTGGCTACCACATAGGGTCTTTAAAAGCCAGATCAACATACTTTTATGTAGGGTCTACTCTGAATAATGTTGGGCAGGCAGATACCTAACTTATAAGTCAGAAGAGCACTAATTCTCAACACAGGGAATATCATAATGTGGATAGAAAGCAAACAGAAAAATGACAGCACAAGAAATGGCAGCATGTCAGGGAGTTTTCCTATGCACATACAAATAAGAAGCTAAGCATAGAATAAAACTTTCCCAATATTCATACAAGGTTGGATGCTGCTTTGTAAGGGTCAATTGGAGGAATTTTGATACTCTAGTTACAATGTAGCTACTTGCCTCACCAGGATGAAGACTTCCCTCTGCTTCCTCCATGTATTTGCTTAATCCTGAAGACTGATTTTTGTCTTGTTCCTTTCCAGAGGAGCCCCCGATGTACAAGTTTACGACGTGTGGTGCAAAAGGTCCAAATGGACCAACCCAAGCCCAGTGTGACACAAAATACAAGTACACTACTGTGGAAGTCAAGGTACCAGGAGAGGGACCTCTGCAGGGCATCCAGATATGGACCGTACCAGAAACAGAGGTGTACAGGTAAAAGGGGTACTACTCAGTCATGACCATAATACCATCAAATTTTGTTTCAACTTACTTTTGTCACGAGACATTTAAAATTTGGGTGTCCAGGTTGTTTCTTTAGTAGACAACCAACCTGAGAAAAACAACGTAAACACTGCTGCCATCTGACAACTTCTTTTGCCCGGGGATGTGGCCACGGTGGCGGCAGGACACCAACGAGAGCAAAAATAAAGCATACGAAGTTAGAGCAGCCCCTCTACACAAAATCAAAAGGTGCATTCACAAAAACTTCTCGCAGTGTTTAGCAGTTGTTATGCAGAGCGTTCACTCACAGAATTGATGCAATTCTTACTCAAACATGTTCTTAAGATGACCATTTTCTGGCAACTTCAAACGATGGAGCACCATGAGTTTGAGGGTGTGAAAAATGTGTGTCAAGCTAGGGCAGCCCTCGTTACACAAAAGTCATACTTCTTCTTCGTTGCATTTGTGAGTTTTATATAACTGACGCATTGCTGAATCATAAAGTTATTAGGGAAGAGAAGAATTAGAAGGTGTGTAAGTCATGATTGATCTGGAAATACAGCTAATTAGATATTGGCAACATCTTCTTAGTTCATCATAAAAATTCCCCTTCATTAAGTATAATGAATTGTAGTTTCTGGCAAGCCTTACTAGGTTCATAATGTCAATCACAACCTTTTATTATTGCAGTTATTGATACAAAAGGACAAACTCTGGATTTTGTGCTGGTAGATTATCTTTTTTAGCTCGCAAGATATCAATGTAAAAGAAATGCATAGTTCTATCAATTGACCACAATCCAACTGCAAAAAATCTACCTTTGAGTTTTAAAGATGTTTGCTTAATTTCATTTCAAAATGTTTCATGATTTATCTTTCTGTCCCATTGTTCATTAACATGTAACTTAATTTTGAAAGCAAATTTTTGTATGATCTTAATGTGACTTTCTTTATGTTATGCACATAGGAAAATATATATCATTAATTTGTATCAGCAAAAGGCAAAATTTTGATGATTACTGTGTAATTCGCTTTATCTTCACAGTAGCAAAATTTCACAGTGTAAGGAAAATGGGCATTTGCACTGAACTTTAACTTCACAGAACAGATGTGTGAAGGAATCATAAATGATTGCAACAGGTTTTTCACGGTGATGATAAGTTAACGATACAGAGGTGTATGCTGGCATTAATGCTCTGTTCCAATAAAGGGAGCAGAGGGAATCCAGCACTAATGCCCAATGTGCTCTGCTGCATTGATGCTACATTAGTTTGGCAAGGGTGACAGTGAAAACATAAGTGAACATAATGTTACACAGTTCCAGTGAAAGAAACAAAAATTACTATATGGAAAATGTTGCCTGTACAAAGGGGTTTAATCAGGACAGAAGGACATAACAAACATGTACAAAAAAACGTTCTGGTAAATTTTATTCCTCCTGTTCGGGAAAAACCTTTTAGTTCAAATAGAAATCATGCAGAGACGCATCACATTTTCTTTGCAGGCTCCCAGACTGTAATGAGCTCCCTTCTGTTACCTTTGATATTTAGGGCACATTTTTGTGCCTAGTGATTGGGACACCTTCATGCATGTTAGGTGCTGGGATGTCACCAAGGTGCTGTGGATTGTCGATCTATTTTCTGCCCATGCACTCCAATTAGATGAATTATGGAAATATTGTAAACCTCTCTGAATTTTGTTGCTTATTATCATCAGGTAATGTTACAGGTTTAGTTGATAGAAACACCTTTTTTTTAATCTTCTTGTAAAAATGAGCATGTATTTGGTGATGCCAATGAGCATGAAGAACTCTTTAAGGGCTGATTCTCATGTGAAACATCTGGCTGCCCTGTTAATGGCCATGTTATGTCCACAACCAACAGCATTTCTGCCTATGGAGCTAGTGGCGGTGTGGGGGCTAAGAACACAGAACAGTCCCAAGGGGCATACATCAAGGAGAAGTTCAACCTGACTGCAGGGGAGAAGCTGTACATCCTGGTGGGACAGGAGGGGGAGAGTGCCTGCTCTAAGGTACATGTGTTGTCTGGCATTAGTCTTAACTTATACGCTGCATTTGGATATATCATGTTTATGTTCATGTGTATGGAAAAAGATTGTATGATTAGCGCTAGTTCACCATTAACCGAGACGATTTCTGGTAAGAGTCAATTTTGTCACTGATGTTACATTTCTTCTCTAGTCCTGTTGATACAAAAATATTGCAATTTGAATGGACCGCCCATGTCCTTGAGACCGGCAAATTTGTTGTGGCAGCGTAACCGCGTAAGTGCAAGAAGAATACTCCTCAAAATCATTGCCGCAGTCTATAAAGCAGCTGTTGTTCCTTTTGGTTTTGGTTTGAAGAGAGTGCTTAAAGATATAAAGTTGTCTAGGCACAAAAAATCACAACAAAATGGCCATTAATTTTTACATGACTACGTCACTAATAAATGCTTTGTTCCAGCAAACCAACACGGTAGCTCAAATCCTCCAATGACGTGGTGGAAAGTTTTGACGTCGCCATCTTCGAATGCAGGGTTATCGAAACGTTTTAGACAGTGTTTTGAATATGTCAGTCTATCAAATTTGCATTCCTGGCGGTATAACTGATGTTGCATCTAGCATATATCCTTAAAATAACATGTTTACAAAAATCCCAGAAAATATGTTAAACTTCAGATTTAGGTGAAGTGTGGTTACTAATGGTTGTGCAAATCTCCCCAATCCTGTTTTCCTGCACAACCCAACACATGCACTGCACCAAGTCTGGCATGTTTACTAATGGCAATAAATGTCCGGTAAGTCTGGTATCGGTTGCTCATAACGACCAATCCTGCCAGGTTAATCTGGTATTGTCGGAGTTACTGGGCATCTGTTGCCATTGGTAAAATCCACTTTTCGTGCCCTGATGTATACAGTAAATGATAGTAACTGTTTTATATGGAATAAGACAGATGAACTCAGACATTGATATGATTATATAGTCCTTCATCATGGTGCAACATGTCATGCCCATATGGCAGCCGAGTCTACAACTCTACATCGATTCTCGTACCCTAAAGCCTTTTTGGACTCCTGCTAGGGACTATTGTGTTTTAAAAGTCATACATTCTCACCAATGCCAGACCTGTGGGGACATCTCTAATATCAAGCCTGGTAGTCAACGTCAGCCCTTGTTTTTCATGTTGCCCGATCTTTCTTTTGAAATTTTCTTTTTTAACCAACAGCAGAAATTACCTGTCACAGAGTATGGTGACAATATCAGAATCCTATGGTGAAAGCTTAGTAGAGTTAAGCTTTACAGTAAAGCAATGTGACATCCGAATACAAGCTACCTTTACTCTTCATGTGCACAATACTTCAGTTTTCAGCACCATGGAAAGCATCATAGACAGATTACATACAGAATGGTTGTACCTATGAATCTGTAGTTACTCAAGCAAAATAATATATATCTCAGTTTGCTAATGAAATTGCATCAACACTGCATGCATACAGGACTCCCTGCACTTGATCCTCTGTCAGCAGGGTCACATGAAAACAATTGTTCAAGACTGATACATAACTTCTTGCTTTCACCTTTCCAGACCTAGAGTATTGGTTATGGTATGATTGAATTTCAAAGTAAAATTTGATATTGATTAACACAGCAGTTACAGTCCTGCAGAGGAATCCTGCATAGTGCATTCCACCATTAGGGCTGTTATTCGGAACCAATAGAATTTCCTCTAATTTCATGAAATTTGAAAAATTGTCCAGAGAGAATTGAAGAAAGTGTTGGAGTACAAGAAAGTTTGTCTTTCCAAAAGATCTGTAGGTTTCTTACAAAAAGCTCTTATTTCTGACACAAACAACATATCAAAGCTTCGAAGCAAATGGATAACAAGATCAATGGCACACCATTATCTTCACTGTAATCAAAAAGGCTTTTAAGAAACCATGTTCTGTCCAAATAAGATACGAGCCCTGTCAAAGGTGTAGAGGGCAGGTTAAATCTTAAATTATATGATAACACAAGAGCAGCATTCCATTCCAGTCCATACTTCCCAGAGACTAATGGATATGAGGGATATAGAGTTACTTAGAGGAGAGATTGCTAAGGACTGGGGCATTATTGAATGGCATCCTGGGACATTTACAAGTGGCACCCTGCCAAGCAAGAGTGGTCGTGAATATCTGAAAAGCCTGGTACAGTATTTTACAAATGCTAGCTATGGTATAAGGCATACATTGAAAGAACTGATAATTTTCGGGGGCGGGTGTATTTAAAAACACGGGTATGGGTATGCATATGTCAGGTGCGACCAAATACATAATTTCCACCTCTGTTTCCTCATCTGGATTTGTAAACTAATCATATGAAAAGACTGAAATCTACCAAGTATGTCTTCAATTTGAAAAATCCTCAACAAGACATTTTTCATCATTTTTTTTTCATCCCCCTTGATTCTTCAAAAGTCTCACAATAATGCCAGTTTCAAAGCTTTGGTACTATGATAACAAACTTCTTTTCACTATCTTGGAGGTGAATATCACTTTGGAATTAGTTTGTGGTCCATGGGTGCTGTTTAGAAATCTGTGTAATAAGAAGTTAATTTTGTAAAGCCTAGATTATCAATGGTATCTTCTTCTTCTTTACTGCTTAGCCTCATATCTGAGATTATCAGCAGTTGCGCATGGGTTAGATACAACACAATCAATTTCAAACCTTTGCTACTTGAAGGTATGATCATGACATTGGACATTTACCTCCCACTGGAATTTTCTGTACAAACATTGTGGAGAGATATATAAGGGAAATGTATGTGTGGAAGGGAATTCTATTAAGCCATTGCTAATCTGACTTAATCTTCTTTTGATCCTATTGCCTCTCTTGTGAGTAGATGGGAAAATTTGTGAACGTAAGTACCTTTATTTAGTCAATATCATATCTGTTGTGTATGTTTACTAGCTAAGGGAGATAAGTGTAGTACAGAGTATGTTAACTTTTACTTGAATCTGTAAAGAAAAGGAATGTGGACTGCACATACCTTACCTCAGGAAGTTGTGCTAATATTTGAAATGGATTTATGACAGACTGTTCTGTCTCACCTTTGAAAATTTGGAAAAAAATTTCATACCTAGCCTAAAAGAAACATTATCTTTAGGTGAGGGTTTTAGATATAAATGTCAAATGTAATTGTTTCTTACAAGTATATACAAAGTACAGGACACACAATTTCAAGTATTTACCAATGCATGAATGAGTATTATGTATTGAATAAGACCAACAAATTTGTCAACACAAAACAGTAAATTTACAGGTCGTCCTGTTATGATGAATGGCAAAAACAAGTATCTCAGGAATGCCACAAGGACCTCCGGATCCTGGCAATTTGTTTTGGTATTCATAGCCTCAATTAAGAGACTGCAATATCCAGCTGCTACTGGCTTGGAGGCATTCTTCCTTAGAAAAGCAGCCTGTTGATGAATTATTGAGTGTTGCCAAATGTTTATCATAACTGGGAGTACCACAAATATTTTTTTCAATGAAAAATTAGGGGTATTGATCTGAGATAAACATGAAAGAAAAAGACATGCAGCAGGGTTTTCAATGCAACTCATCAACTTTTGTCATCTCTTTGTGAAGTCTGACCTGTGGTCTTTTTGAATGTATTTCAATTTTGTTGAAGTTGGGATCAAAGTAACTTGGACTACACGTATTACCCAAATATGGCAGAATGGAAATGTGCAACCTTAGGAGACAACACCAAAGGAGATTCCTCATTAGGGACGATCTATGTAATCTTCATGCCAGAACATGTGGTCCCAGCAAAAAGTTCAAGGAAAAATTGCAATGTATCTGTGTATGTATCCAGGGACACCTGAAAAACAGGTCAAGGAACCTGGGTGTATCTACACACTGGTAAAATAGATCAATGAAATGAAATGAATGAAATTAAGCCATGTAGGGTGTGTACTGCATTGAATTAGTAATATGAAATCGATATCAAAGTCTGCTCACATTGCTGCTTCAAGGCAACACACTGGTATGACGTAAATGACTTGAAAAACAAAGCTTGCTTTTCTGTATAGAAACACGAATCAAGATGACATCTGTCAAGGCCCCGACATAGAATATCTTTAGGCCACACCAATTTAATTTGCTGCTTCTCGGAATAGCCTGTCCTGTTTTTCCGATTTTGAAAAAAAAATGGTGTGGCCTTACTATGGTATTTCCTATTGATGGAAATTCTTGCTGTCAACAAATTATACTAGACTTGTGAATTGTACTAGAATTGTACCCATTTTTCAACTTCATACCTCTAACAATTAAATCAGGGGAAGGCCATAATAGTGTATATTAAAGTAATAAGAATTTATTCTCTGGACATTGTAGATTGCTGCAATCAGGGGTGTGCTGTAAATGCAATGATCACAGTATCTTCCACGGATTACCAACAAGTTTTCGGCCCTCAATCTGTTTGTGCCTTAATGCAATACATTGATACCTGTTATGTTGAAATTATGGGCAGTAGAGTGTAAGCACTAACATAGCATACTTTGTGTTCCAGGGAACTCGTCTAATTGCTCCTTACTGTGCTGGAAAAGTCCCAGATAATATGGATGAGAAGAGATTTTCTGAAGTTGCTGGAGGTGGAGGGGGTGGAGGAGGAGCATCATATGTCTTTAAGGTTACCATAAGTTCACTTCAATAATGACTAACGGGGGGTGTCCATAGTCCGGTAAGGTCCATAGTCCGGTAAGGTTTTAAAAATCATTGTTGCGGAGATATGCATGGGTAGCTGCATATGATAAGTACACCTAGTTATGGACTAAACCTTCATGTAAATCACCACGAAGTTGGAGTATGTGTTGAAGTTGGTAAGCCCCAACGGATAAAGATTTCAAAAATTGCACAAGTTTGACGCCTTCCGTGCGGGTTGACGAGCGAATTGTTCATCGTAGAAGACAACATGTAAAAAGATACCACCACATATAGGAAGGACATTCATTAGACTTCCTCTTAAAACAAACCTATATACCATCTTTGCCTTTAAAGTTGGATAATTGGAGTTAAAATGACGCCGCAGTGTTCATCCTGTCGCTCCTCCATCTTTACCAATGACGTATGACGGCAGCCAAAAGAGGTGCCTAACACAATTAAATTAGTCAACCCGCCGGTAGAGCGCCGACCATTCCAGAAAATTGAACCCTACCGACTGAAAAAATCCCATAGATATTGCTGCTATCAATGACAAGGTTGAAAAGACCAGCAATGGAGCCGAAGGCGTAAAGGCATACGATCGCAGGCAACGTAAACAATGTCCCGTCATTTTGTTTTCGGCGGCAGGTTGATCTCACCGTGACAAGGGAAATTTCTATCTCACCGTATTTGAACAATTACTGTAATACAAAATATGGCACATATTTCCGATAAAAATGATATTGCAAGGCTTAACTGTAATTCTATTTACATGGGATGCTTAAACATCCACGGTAATGACCTGCTTGTCACCTTACCGGAGTTTGGACCCCCTTTTTGTGTTAGAACGTTCCACTAGAATGCAAACCCAAAAACTGCCGTGACGTTTGTGCGTAATAAGCGAAGTGCGGAACGCTACTGTTTAAATGAAAACTATGTATGTGTAGCTTGAATCACAGTTATATGCCTGTTACAAGATCTAAGCTTGTTTTTGGTGGGTTCAGGGCAAAATTTACGATGATAAAAGACATGCACATTCACTGAGAACAGTTACCGAACTATGGACACCCCCCGTTAATGATCACAATAAACTAATTTAGAAGAACAGAAGTCCAAAAGATGCCGAAGTTTTAAGCATAGAATTCAAAGAAATAAGGAAAGGATCCTTTGTGAACAGTCTTTCTCACTCCTGTGCCAACTATCACATATTCTTTACTCAAGTTTTACTTACCTGTTACAGGTGAATGAAGCAATGGGGGAATACATTCCTCTGATTGTGGCAGGGGGAGGAGGTGGGAAAGCATACCGCCAGCCTGCTGACTCCTTCTTCTCACATGGGATTGTGAATCCTCATGGACAAGGCACAAATGGTCTAACTGGATTTGCAGGTTGGTCCATGCACTTGACTTTGTGAATTCAAAGCTAAAACATACCAGTCAGAAAGGATAAAGAGGTGTTAGTTTTACATTGAAAAAAAGCTAATTAGAGGCATTCTCTCAAGGACAGAGATGGCAAGAGATGGCAAGACATCACGCCATCTGGCAGCTGACGCCAACTATGGGAGAACTGAGGAGCTTGGTGATAACAATTGAATGGTTTTGTTGCTTCAGGTGGAGGAGGGGGTTGGAATGACACCACATTACAGCCGATAGGGGGTAGGTCCCTTGTGGAGGGTGGTCGTGGTGGAACGGCCTGCTCAAAAGCCATCAAGTCCCTGGGATGGAACACGTCAGGTGGCTTTGGTGGTGGAGGGGGTGCGTGCACAGCAGGGGGTGGTGGAGGTGGATACACAGGTACAACGCCCAGTGCTGCATTGTTGTAATGCCTAGAGATTAGATTTTTTTAAAGTTACAGAGACTAATATACATATAAGGGAGAGCGCTCAAATCCCATGCACTTTCATTCAGGTACATGTACCTGTAAAAAACTTAGCTTTGTCATATGCATAGCTTTGTGATGTGCTGACATACTTTTTAGTCCTCAAGCTGATGAGATACAATGTGCCCAACATTTCATTCTTCATTGATTGATTGATTCTTCTGCACTAGCAGAACTGAAATCACCTCTGTTGAACTTTCAGGTGGGGATGCCTCTGACACAAACAACCTTGAGGCTGATGGGTTCGGAGGGTCGTCCTATATGAGTCAGGATGTCGTATATCAGGTTTATTTATCAGGTATGTAACCAAAGGGGTTGGTCAAAGAAATTCCATTACAAAACTGGTCCTAATGTCTCCACGAAACAAAAGGAAATTGATCAATATCCATGAACATAAACATATGATTTGCCATCTCAATACATCAACTGTTCTTGTGGTAGGTTGTGCTAATGATCAACAAAACCTTCCTCCAAACATGATTTGGCCGACTATGCCATCATGTTATCAATTTTCTCGTTAATTCTACTCCACCATGCCATCCAAGTTTGGATGATGTACCGTTGTCGCTAAAAAATCGATTCAGCTTTAGACATCAAGCATCACTGCTGACTTTGTAATGATTATCTATTGAACAGATTTTTTAATACTTACAATCAAGTCTGATGATACACATATTGTTGCTGTAACACCCTTCAGCCTTGGTGTTTTCTGTAGCAAAGGGCTATTTTTTTCATATCACTGCGTGGTGTCTATATTTTTCAAGTAAGCTGAATATGTGCAAGTTTCTTGTGGTGTGTTACATTTGTGCAGTGTTCATTTTGTGATCCATTTTATTGCACATGTTTTCTTCTGCTTGTTTGTTTGTTTATGTTTGTTATGTGCTTCTGTACTGTGTGCACAGAGACATATACTACCCTCATTATTTGTTCATCAGAGATGGCAGAAAAAGTAGCCTGATGTTGCCTGATGTAAGTTAGTATCATTGTGCACCCCTTGGTTCTCTGGTTTTGTTTGGTACATAATTTTGCCTTTTCAACCCTACACAGTAAATTCTGCCTTCATTTGCCGTGCACTTTAATGCCATTGGGACTGCAGTGATGTCATCCAATGTTGGGGTTTGCATGGTCTGCATGAAGACAAGCTCTCTATCTTAGGACAAAAGAAAGGGGGCCATGCTTCAATTGCTTGCCTTGAAAGCCTGGCTTTCATCTTTGAACTACAAAGATGCCATGTTTGTACGTCAGACTAAGCAGTATTACCTTACCTTTACCTGGGCCCATGCTCATTATAGCATGTTTTAGAATACGATATCAGTAGCGTAGATACCCTTCTGCCTCACAAAGTAATTACTGCAACTGCCACTTATCCTGCAAAAGGTTTTTGTTTTTAAAAGTCCCCTGCTTCATTATCTGGTGCTTGGTTAACCTAACCTGTTCTTTCTTCTAGGGGTTCAAAGTGGTGATGGAGAGGTCTTGATTGAAGTCAGCATGCACTGTGATGAGTGCGAATACGAATGCTATGACCTGGATCCTAAAAATAAACAGTACAAATGTACCTGTGGGCGCGATGAAGAGCTGGCTGAGGACGGCAGGTCATGTCTCCGTGAGTTTCATGTTATTTAATATTCATTTAAAACCACTACATACCACATCATGAAATAAACAAGGCAGGTCATGCTTGCATGAGTTTTATGAGATTTATTCATTACCACACCATACCACTATCTAACACTTTATGAAATATGGATCAATTGTTAAAAGTTGAGTGGACTTTTTCAGGAAGAATTGACCATTTTATGGGGCTTTCATTAAAGTTGCACATCCTGGTCCAAGTGTTTGCCTGTAAATGTACTTGACTATAAATCTAAGGTCTAGAAATAAAACATTTTCCCTATACATTTCCAATTAGACTAAATCAGTAGGTATACGATAGCTGTTTCTGATTCTACCCAGGCTTTTTATGTGAGGACCCTGGCACACCACGAAACGGCCAGCGGGTGCCAGCCGTGGGGACCTCCTCCCTGCTGAATGGTACAACCCTGGAGTATTCCTGCAATAAGGGATACTACCTCTCAGGACCAAAAACAATCACCTGCACCAGCGATGGCACCTGGACCCCTGAAAACAACCAGCAATGTCTTGGTGTGCACTACTTTTGCTTCTTAAGTGTATATTTTGCAACCTCCGAACCTGTACCTAAACCTCTGTACTGGTACATGTACCTGTACCTGATGTTACGTTTTGGTACGCAGCACTATATACAACGTTGTGATCTCCGAACAGTCTTTTGCAAATGAGATGAAGATACTACACATAAATGGTACTTGATTAATGTCAGAATGATAAATCCTTAGGTAGACACTGTCATAGGAATAAAATATTTGAAACTCGAAGAATTCTTTCATTTGGAGTGGATCCAAAGACTTGATCTGAGGAGCTGGATGTTGTTCATGCACTGTCTGTCCTGTAATATTACCAGCAGGCACTTTACATGGCAAGTACAGACCAGTCATTGTATCAAAAGATATTGCAGCTGACCAGTCATCTAAAAATGTTATTGCAGTTGACCAGTCAAATGAAAAGATATTGTAGTTGACCGGTCATATTTGAGTTTCATTAAAACACATTGCACTTATCTCAAGTGACTTAAGTGACTTGCAATATTTTGTGATCAATTCAGCAGAGTTATAGCACAAATGTTGATTGATGGTAGCATGAAGTTTTCTGATTGATGGATATGAGGTCCAAATTTTACAGGATGAACTTACCAAATAACTCATCATCTACTTCACTTTAGACTGATCAAAGGATGGAGACCAGTGACATTAATACTAGTTTTGAGTCTTGCACTATTTCTTGGGAAAGATTGAAACCTGGAGCAATGTTACTGTACTGTTTTTCCTCTTAGAGCTTAATGATGATGTCTTAACTCACACACATATTCAAAAACCCTTCCCCATTCGGAACATAAACATGACTGTTGATAGACCACTACAACTATCATAAAGTTTGTTTGAAATGTAACATATTTTGTATTCCAGACATTTCAGTCTTGGCAGCCGTTATCTCCTCTATTGTGCTGTTTGTCCTGATCATGGCAATCCTTGCCGTGGTGTTTGGTAAGTATCAAAAGTACCAGATGTGTTTACTTCACAACACCTTCATTTTCAGCACCACAGACAGGTGCAACTGAGATCATTGCTTTTTTTCACATTCAAGCACCTGTTTTCAGTTATAATGATTGTTTTATATGCTAACGACCTAGAACGACCTTTACACAACTTTGAGACCAATGGGAATCTCAGACAGCCTTATAATTTTATATTTACACGATTATCCTGTACCTCACATGCTCGAAAGTTATCCTCTCAAAACATATCTTGCAGTACTAAGAAGAGGGTTCCAAATAAAGATACAACCTTGCACATTTCTGATGGTTATCTGTGGAGCAACTTTGAGCTTGTAATTCTTCATGAAAACAATACAAAGTGCAACATTAAAAAAAATGCTAAACATAGCAGGACCATGCTCAACATCAAACATTCCATCTCCAGTGTATCGCCGCAAGCAGAAGCAGCTGAAGGAGGCTCGTCAGGAGATTCAGAGCCCAGAGTACCAGCTGAGCAAGCTGCGGAACCACACCATCATCACAGACTACAACCCCAACTACACCTTCGGAGGCAGCCAGGTCACACTAAACGACCTTCATGAGATCCCCCGGGACAAGCTGTCCCTTCTTAGGTCAGTCTCCCCTCTTTTCGTATTGTGCATTTAGAGTCGTGTTGGGGTAACGGTTAGGGTGTTTGGCCTAGAACTCAGAGGTCCTGACTTAGAATCCTCTGGCATGCCACCTATGTTGTTCCCTTGGGAAAGCCACTTTACACGACTTTCCTTACTCCACCAATGGGTACCTGACTTTGTTTGGGGAGGTAAAAGGCGGTCAAAGGAGATGGTTTGGCTCCGCCTTCCAATAACATGCCCTAGACACGGGCCCCTACGCCCTCCAAAAGGCTACCTTCACCTGCCTTTTACTTAGGGTCACTTGCTTACAGAGCCATTAAGAGCAACTTAATGTTGGGAATTCTTTCTTGCATTGGGTATTCCCCCTGAATGTTGATGTCCTGCACTCCAATCAAACATCAATGCTCTTACCATGGATTGTTTCAAGTTTTGAAAAACCAGTCTTCCATCAGGTAACTTTTGATGTGCTGAACACCTGATTTTTAACTTATTTTGGTCACCAGAGCATGTTCATACCTGTATGCTGTAGAGTATAGTTTATACCTGTCATCACACTCATGTGGTTGTTAAAGAAGTTTGAGACATTGTTTTCTGAATTCGTATATCTCTTTTGAGAAGATTGGGGGAAACAATGACAATGTTTTTTTGAGCCCCTCTCCTAATGGAATGGACAATTATGTACACATTTGAGACAATAACTAGAGAACCAATTTGAAGGTAAAGCTTGCTTGGAAATCAGTTACAATGTTAACTGAAGGGACCACCCTAAAGATGAACAAAAATAAATAAACTGAACTACATATCACTGATAGGGCTATTGCTATTATTGAGAGCAGTATAGAATTTCATTTGTCTCAATATGCATGTTCACAGATTAAGTATCTTGTCTATCATTGTTTATCTAGATGACAATTAGAATACCTTGTTGGACATTCTCTTGACAGACCTCTTGGGCAGGGTGCCTTTGGTGAGGTGTATGAGGGGATGTTGAAGAGCATGCCTGGGGAGAAACCACACCTTCCTGTGGCTGTAAAGGTAATTACTCTAGGCTTCTGCACCTCATGTTATGCTGTAGCAAAACGAGGTATATTGCATGTGCATTGAATGATCAACAGGGACATTCTCTTTTCTATTACATTACATTCAAATCAACCGATAGGGGGCATTATGTACTACATAGTCTGAATTTCATGATTCAGTGACAAAAGTAAGGAGAATGACTCCTAACAAAAAAAAGCCATGTGAGTTGCTGTATAAACAGGTGCAGTGGCGCAGATCTTTAGGTTACCGTGATGAGTCTCAGTGAGTCGCTGAGTCCTTGGAATCAATCCAATGTTCCCAGAAACATGCCAGATCAATGTTGTCTCCACCCCCAATTAAATTGATTTGTTTTTTTCTGGGATGTGTGGTTTGTAGACTCGTAACTCCAAGGTCACACGAGTTTGATTTATTGATTTTATGATTTTCTCCGGAAAATAATGGAGTGTGTGGGCAGGTACCCTATGGTAGACCCCAATACCACCACAGGAACCTGAAAGTCAACATAGCCTGCTTGATAATTCAAATAATGAGTTTTCATTGATAAATGACAAAAAATACTGTAATAACTATGATGATAAGGACTTTCTTGAACTGTTGGTGATAAAGGTATACATTATGTTGGTTTGAGTCATATCCTTAATGGTCCATGTGATCTTTGAATTGTTTCAAATAAGAATTTAAGTGAAATGGCAAATCCAAGAACCAAGAAATTGAATTTAAGTGGCCAAGAGGTACCTGAATCTAGAAGATGCCAAATGCAAAGCTTTCTACCAGTGATGGCTTCCTACCAGACATTCTTATTCTTGACAAAGGAAAACAGCACATCAGGAAAGGCAGCATTATGTGATCTGGCTATGACCTCAATGATCCCATGTCCATCAGGGATTTCCTATATTGATGCACTCTGCATTTCTATGACTGTAAAATGACTCAGAGTCTGTGTCTGTTCAGACTCTTCCTGAGCTGTGCTCTGAACAGGATGAGATGGACTTCCTGATGGAGGCTCTCATCATCAGGTGAGGACTGGGGGACACATTTTGTATTCATGGTGTGCACTTGTGCTGGATCAATAGTATCTATTGTTCCTGTGATGAATGTTTCAACAGAGGGGTTGTACTTACACTAGCCTTAAAAAATGGTATTCTTCTTTTTTCCTTGTCTAAGAAAAGTTATCTTCCAGAAAGAAAACTATTCTGTGTGCAATAATGATGAAAAGTCAGTGAGGACGTTAATTTTTTCTTGGAATATTTTTCTCTGACCAAGTTGTTTTTTCTCACACTTATGGGACTAGAAACCTCTAGATAATTTTTTGTTATAATTCTTCTGTGGTACAGAATTTATATCTACATGTGGGTCTTGGTTTGATCATGTTCTCACCTTTAGTAAATAATAGAGTCATCTCTAGGCAGGCCATTACTTGTATATGCACTCCAGCTGTGGTGGCAAAGTTTAATAAATTAGACTTGTTACTCGTTAAAGAGCTCATTCTGTTGAATTTACATTGTCATGCTGAACCTTTTGTAGACGAAATGGCCGACTAAGCACCCGGCACAGCTAAACACCCCCGCAGTCATAGGCCACAATAAAAGAGTCCCTCTAGAGACCAATGAACTGTCTTTACCTAACCTGAAACTGTTTTTTAAGCATTTGTACATCAATCAACAAGGGTTATCATAATTGATGATGATTGCTACATGCACACAGCAAAATCAGTGAAGCACATTGATATTGTGCAAAGTACAAATTGAACCGGTGGGAATTTTGACATAGAAGAAATGGAAGCACATTTTGGCTGTCTTAGGAACAAACAACCTGATTGTCAGACATACATGAGGGTTAAACAATGGTTTATTGAAATTTATTTACAAAACAATATTATAGTATTATGAACTGTGGGCATTTCTTCTAGATATGTTTCATAGGAATCAAGGTGTATATATTATATACACAATTATATGTACAAATAGATTTTTCTCAGTGTGGTGCAGAATGAAATATGATCTTTCAATGTTATTCTGTGATTGTAACATACTTTACTGGGATATCCCAATTATCAATGTAATACATGTACCAGGAACCTGGCCAACCAACCCATTTGTCTGAAGCATGCCCCCCCCCCCCCCCCCCGACCAACCATTTTCCTCAGTCCCGAGTGGTCGCTGAGACCATGTTTGACGACTGCATCATGTTTCAATATTTTACTCCCATCGCCTTGTAAATCTGCTCAACAAAATATTAGACAATGTGAAAATGACAGAATGATGTAGTTTTTAATGTACCGGGTCCAAAGCATTAGTATCATTGTGGAATGAAACAAGTTGATAATACCTATGCAGAAGATGTGTGATTTTGTGAAAAGTTTTGTCTTTTGTTAGGTAATGTTAGCTGATTTTGGTTAATATCTTGGTGGAATTTCCATCTACTTCTTACCTTGTAGTAAGTTTGACCACCCCAACATTGTGCGCTGCATCGGGGTATGCTTCAAGCAGTCGCCAAGGTTCCTCATCCTGGAACTCATGAGTGGCGGGAACCTTAAGAACTTTGTCCGAGAGAACAGGCCCAAAACTGTGAGTTTACCCTTCTTCTGGCAGATTACAGGCAACCTGTAAAGCAATAAGTGAAGTGTCCTCAAGGTGTTGTTCCCAGATTTGAAGGAAAGAAAGTGTATTTTCCATGTTAAACTTTGTATAATTTTTCATTATTATTACATTGTATCATCAATAGTCAGTTGCGGAAGTGCAGTACTGTAGTTGGACTTTTCAGAAGTACAACTACAAGACAGTATGTTATCTATAGAGTTTTAAAGAGCTGATGGTAACTTGTTGTTTGTCTTTAGTATAAAATTCTGAAGAGTAAAATTTTCATATCAACAAAATCAATTGCTACTCCAGGGACATCCCTCCAAGCTGACTATGATGGACCTCCTAGAGCTGGCCAAGGATGTGGCACGGGGTTGTCACTACCTGGAGGAGAACCACTTCATCCACAGGTGGGTACAGTCAGACAGATGGTGTAGTAGTAGTAGTATCAAGTATTTGATTATATTGCTGCCAGGGTCCCTGACACAGGAATTGGCAGCAGTTGGCTAGTCTTCACACCGCTCTTCCACGCGGCTCTGTCCAGTTTACGCTGGTTAGGCCGCATACCTTAAAACAGCAAACAATAAACAGCTTCTGGGAAGGCTTTTTGCAAGTAACATTTGATGATGCCGTTAGCATGCTTCAAATAAGTTCAAAGGTAGAGCTGGTACAATGAGATCTTAATAAAAATTGTTTGCTCTTGGGGTTATGGCATTGATCAATTTTACGTCAGATGTCAAGTGCTCAAGGGGGCACATCTGACAGTTTTTATGTAGATCCTTTGTGCCTTTGATTATGCTATAAAGTGCCTCCATGCCTTTCTCTCAACTTGTAAGGTTGTTAGTATGACTGTAAGTCCAGTCTTCAAAGACTGATTGATATCAGTAGTGACCGGAATTGTGCTCTCGAGATGTGAACTAGAATTAACTATCATGACAGCAAATTCTGACAAACTGATACCTCTAGTCTTAAACTGGTCTTATACATTTTGTACCTATCTTACACTGGTGTGCCTAACAAACAAACAAACAAAGAAACAAACAAATGAAACAGTGAAAATAGTCCTTGCCTTATATAGGAAGTTTGAGAATAAAACATTCTTGTGACTGTTCCACAGAGATATTGCCTGCAGGAACATCCTTCTGACTACAAAAACTGGGCCAGACCGCATGGCAAAGATTGGAGACTTTGGAATGGCCAGGGACATCTACAGGTAGGACTGATAATGATGGCTGTTCTGAGAAAATCACTTAATGTACAGATAAAAAAAAACTCTTTGGTGTATGTCACCAAAATTTGCAGGCCTTTGTAAAAAATAATTCCTGCTTAGAATTGACTTTAAAACTTTCTTGAAACCTATTGGCTATTCCTTGACGGATTTAAAGTCACACAAAATTGATTGTCACTTTGCATAAACCATAATGTCGAGAAGGAAAACACTAGAGTCTCCAGCAGGAAAAATAAGTCAGACAACAGATTGACTTACATGTAGGGGGAAATCTGCATCGCTAAATACTTAAAATATGTATTTTGTTGCAATGATATAATTTGCAAAATCTACAGATACATACATTTTTTAAATATATACAATGCTGTAGCAGGCCTTGAGTGTTTCCAAATAACCACCAGGGACTTAAACATTACAGCACAGTATAATCACACTCCATTGATTCTTGAATGTAATAAGATTTTTTAGTGCTTTCTTCTTTCTGTCCTTCCCTACCATTTTCAGTGAAATATTGATTAGTATTAATGGAATGCCATCTCATAATGGCATCAAGGGTTCTCTAACATTCAATAACCTTGCCTTCACTTTGGTGGACTTTGAATTTCAAATTGTCTTCCGGAATTTCCCAAGGTCCAACTACTACAGGAAAGGTGGAAGAGCAATGCTGCCGGTGAAGTGGATGCCTCCAGAGGCCTTCCTCGATGGGGTCTTCACCACCAAAACTGATGTGTGGTAGGTTTTGACAATTCTAGAAATACCATGTTCAGTACATGTTCAGAAAATTAGATACCCATAATTGGGATGGAAGGTTTTTATCTCAAGCTGTGACCTAAGAGCATACAGAATGAAATTGGATGGCTTCTTTACTTCATGTTCTACTCCTGCAGGTCCTTTGGAGTGTTGCTGTGGGAAGTGATGTCTCTAGGATACATGCCCTATCCTGGCAAGAGCAACCAGGAGGTCATGCAGTTTGTGACTGAGGGAGGCAGGATGGACCCCCCACGTAGCTGCCCTGGACCAGTGTAGGTTCTTCCTCTTCAGGTTACATGCTTAACCTCTTTAGGTAGAGGTCTATAAGCACGGGACAGAAGGACTGTAAGGGTTGGTCCACTTACACTGGGAAGGACCCCTTAACTTTTTTCGATAAGTGTGGTGGGTTCATTTATGTGCTCGAGAAGTGGCTCTCCTCAAACATTCCTAACTGAAGTTATTAATTAGGTACTCATTTGCACCTGAGTGAAGTGTGGAAATTTGTGTAAAGTGCCTTTACCAAGGGCACAACGTCAGGGCAACGTCCTTAGTTAACCTTCAGCCTACCGTGGAAACATGTGTGACCATTGTGTCACACATGGCTATCTATTTGGGCCAGTGACCCTCTTACGTCCGTGGCATTTGGGGTTTTCAGAACTGTGGAAAGATTTCTGTTGCAGCATTCTATTTTGAACACTGCCAACAGATTAGTGAGTCAAACTAATTTTCAGGACTACAGAATGGCAACATTCAATTATGAACACTGAGTTTGTAAAGCATCAATGCAGCCCCTCGTTGTCAGTAGACATGCTCAAAAACAGGAATACACACCAGGAAACATCAAAAGTTGTCCTGGAAAAACAGCAATGAACCTCCGGTGAAACCACTTACCGACCTGGTAGATATGTAAATATGCCAAGTTGATTCTTTGTAATAATGAATAATGCATTTGCTAATTGCTTGTTATGATGCCAGTAAGACTTACCAGCATGATTAATTAACGAAGTCAAAAGATAAAAGTGTGCTTCCTAATTGAAGCTGATATTAGTCAGTCAGTAACTGGAGATGGACTCTTGATAAACCATCATGGATCACACTAATTGGCTGTTTCAAGCCGGCTGTAAAGAGGGTCATAGCCTGTCATACACATGCATGCTGCCACTGCAATCAGTCAATAATTCTCAACAGACTTGAAAGCTTTACTTCAACTCTCAAAATTCCATTGGAGAGCCTAGAACTGCCACATTAAAAAATTGTGAATTCAAAGAGATATAATGTAGCAGCAATAATTCCTGAGGTATACATACTTCAGACATGCAGTTGTTCAGCTCATTTTTGAGAAGGCGTTTCATTGACGTCGTAAGAATCATAATTTGAATCCCTGGCGACCTTGTTGGCAGCCAACTAGAAGAAGAAGCAGCATCTTTGTGTGGTTTGCACACATATGCTGTTATCCAACATGGCACAGATGACGTCAAATGAAAAGCCTATTTACCACCATATTCTAACCAAAAGTTTATTGCAAGTGCTTGCCCGGAGGCTAATTGCAAGTGCATGTAACATGAAAAGGACGGACAGACAATGGGGAACAATATAGCATGTGACTACTCTAGTCTAAATACTGACACTAAATTCTAACTTATTGGGTTTGACTGCTTTTTCGGAGGCAGTGGCAGGTCAAGGGTACCTAGCAGAATTATCAGAGTTGATGTTTAAGGCGGTCCATGTCTCCATGATAAAAAAACATAGCTGTTGTGATTGAAGGCTGTCTGTCTCCTACAGGTATAGAATAATGACACAGTGCTGGCAGCAGAACCCGGAGGACCGACCCTGCTTCTCCACCGTCCTGGAGCGACTAGGCTACTGCACACAGGTGAGCGTAAGTCACCTCTTACATAAATGTCTGGAAAGAGGACTCTGGACCAATGTACAAACTACATGACTGTATTTTTTTGTGTTGGATTAATCATAAAGCGGTATGGTCCCTAACAGGAGTGACAGTATGCCACCAGATTTGATATTATCATTGAAATAGATACATGTACTGATAACACAGCTGCTCATTGGTGGGAATTTTCATCTACAGATTTTGTACCCATCACCAGGCATCACCGTGACTGTACTTTTAATCACCTGAATGTAGTAAGAGTAGGAGTCCATTTTGGGGTGCAGTTACAGAGCTCTATGTGGCTGTGCCTTCTGTTGGCTGTGAATAAGATGTCCAGTGCTTCCAAATTGCACGGAAAAGATGTTGTTTCCACTTCAAATTTCCCCTCTAAAATGCTCACAGAGCTGGGGAGCGCAGCTGTTGGAAGAGAAGTTTATAGGTTGTTGATGGGTGGCGTAAGTTCAATTGATGATAATAAGATTATTGATGAGGAAAAGCCCCTTTCTTTGCCACACAGGATCCAGATGTCATCAACACCAGCCTGCCTGTGTGTGACCTTGTTCCTGAGGAGGAGAACCACACCATTGTGCGACCTGACAACCACCAGAACCTGACTCCCCTGCAGGTGCACCGCCCCCCGACGGATTCAGCCCAAACTGCACAAGCCCAGAATGCAGCCACTCCGTCGCAGGGAGCTGGCAGTGCCTCCGCCGCTGATGCCCCCGTGACTAACACCAATCAGAACCAGAACAGCACCCTGCAGGAAGCTCCCAAGGCAAGAGGCAGCCCTGCCCAGAGGAGCCAGAGTCCTGCAATGGTGGAGCAGTTGGAGAGCAGCCCTGGGGGAACCCATGGGCGGTCCTGGAGGGAGGGGCTCCAGGTCAGGTCTGGCAGCCAGAGCACCTCCAACTCACCCGTCAGCACTCTGGAGAGGAAAGAGAAGTCCAAGAAGGAGAAGAAGAAGGACAAGGGAAAGGACCAGGGAAGTGTGAAGAAAGGCAGCAAGAAGGCTAAGCCGACAAACCTGTGGAACCCAACGTACAACAGTTGTGATGTGGGTGTAGAGACAGTGTCAGGCCGGGTGGGAGAGCCCAACCGCAGTGTGCTGGAGACCAGTGCCTCAGCAGATGACTCCGGGTTTGGCACGGATGCAGACTTAGTGAGCAACCTTGCCCGCCAGCGGTCGCTCAGCTCCATGTCTGAGGAGAGTAACAACAGAGATTCAGGCCTCAGTCTGGACAATGTGACCGTTTCTCCACAGTCTTGTTAACATGCTGGCTTGAACAGCACATACACGTAGCACTCAAGAACAGAATGCTGGATGATGTTAACTTGACAAAGAAGCTGTTGGGTTTCTGAGTTGTGTCTGTATTCACTCATTGGTAACACTCAGCTAACTCTTGAATCTAGAAGTCTTGTTATGTGTACTTATAAGATCTACATGATATTGTTAATGCTTGGTCGGAATCACATTCTGTTCAACATGATGATTTTGTTTAGTTTGCTGGATGTTGCTCCCCAGCTAATTAGCCTGTTTTTTATAGTACTGGTAGTACATTATTGCAAAATGCTGTTATGTACATAAAATGAAATCTACATATTGTGTGTATCTCAGTGGATCTGCTACAGGTACATTGTGTATTTTTGCTATTGGTAAAAATGTCAATTTAACTTTGCAACATGCATTGTTCATAAAGTAAGGGTGGGAAAGGTGCTGCTGTATTGATGACCAAGTATTCTTGGTAAAGTGATAGTGAGCAACAAAGACATTTACATAGAATGACACCCTGTAATTGGAGACATGTTAAACTGTGCAGTGGTTAGATACACAAGACTATCTCACAAGATGACTCAAATCAGCAGGGCCTCAGAACTCCAGGACATACAATGTAGAGGACAATCTGACCATTGCAAGCTAGAGCTTAAAAGTACTGGTCCAACGATTTCCCAAGTTCTTTGCACTTGATGTACAATGTGTATATAAGGACAAGTTAGGATACTATTTTATGAACCTTAAGTTAATTTGAATTGTGTATGGTAGGATTTTAAGCTGTCACAGGTGTATAAGATTGGTCAAAAGAATGGCATTGTTGCTATACTGACATATATGTCTGTATCTACACCAGGCTGTAGGAAGGTTTTGTGAGCTCAAACCTTGTATGTGGACAACAGTTCTGTAGCAGTAGGCAGGAATACTTAGGGAAAAGTAGAATTCTAACATATTGGACAAATTGCACTCCAATAGTGAATATGATTGCGTATGAGTGTCAATCAGAATGAGCTAAGTTATATTCAAGCACTAATTCTTATGTACAAAATGCTAAAAATTAGTAGTGTTGATGTTACACATAATGTAATAACAGGTAATGTAACAATTGTACAATGTATTATGAATTTTGTGTAGGGAACACAAGCTGTAAAAACTGTGATACTGCCAAAGTTAACTGTGTGTTAATAAGCTTAAGGTAAGTGTCATGTTGATGGTTTTGAGACAAGAAGTACCTAACATTATTGAATTAATGTATAGTTTAAGTAGTGGATATTAGCTGGTGTGCCAAGAAATCTTTGGTATACACTGCACACTGCCAATGTGCATTATTGTTGCACTACGTGTTATCAATACATAGTAAGGATTTGCACCCATGTGTTTGTATTCAGCAACAATGAAGACAAAATAATATATGATTATCACTTTAATGTAAATACTCAATGTCAAGTTGGTACACAACCTTTCTCACAGCCAAAACACTGTCCAAAAGAATTACATTTGGTAGCTAAGTGTCTCCAGCACTTGCCATTCTTAGCATGACAACATATTAGAGGAATCTTATTATTGTGATGATAAGTGACTTTGTGACAAGCTGACCGAACTTTGGCGTTTTTGCGATCAAAGATAAAGAGGTAGAAAATGTGTTCATCTTCAGTAGAATGACACAGTGAGCTTCTCACGAAATATTGGTGTAATAAATTAGATGTAGACTGTGTATTGGGTGAAGGAACTGTATTCTGTACATAAGATATTTTTCTGGGCATGTTGAATTTGTACTTAGCTAGCTTGTGAGCTTGACCCATAACATTGTACTGTCACAATAGTCAATGTGGAAAATGCAGTCATTTTTCCTTACCAGAGGGACAGCTGCAATATGTTAGCTGTGGATACTCTTTGCGGTGTATGTGGTAGAAACACTTGTTCCTCCATATGTAAGATTGCCTCACAACAACAATATCAACTTATTATAAAGTAAAGTTTGTCATTATAGGGACTTAATTTGAACTAGTAGCAGAGAGAAGTTGGTGAAATCTGATACTTGACAAGGGTCATCTTACTCATATGTAGGACATTCAAGTTTAATTGATAACGTTAAGTCTCTACTTTAGATTAAATGAACGAAGAACTTACTAATAGAGATCAACAGGAGAGGGGTACTGTAGATGGAAGTGGGGGTCTGTGCATGTGGATGCTTGTTGCTGGTGGTGACATATTATATTTTTGATGCAGATTGTATATGAGACAGGATTATATGTACAAATCTATGATAAAAGATTATAATGTTGATTGTACTGTGCTGTGATTTTGGCACTGTTCACAGCCTGTGGGTAGGCCAGAAGCTAGGGCAAGTATGAAGCATAGACAGTTACTCAAAAGAGTTGCTTGAGTACAATATGGAACTTCATATATATGAATGCTATGATGATAGAGATTTGATGTCAGACAAGTTCCCATAAACAGGTCCATAGGAAAGCCTTGATGTGCAATAAGAAGGTCTGCACCATGATATTATCTTAGTTGGTGTAGTGTACACAATGTACATCATGTGTGTAAACATGACATGTACAAATGTTATGTTGGATAGTTGTAATGAGGATGCTGCTTTGGTCAAGGAGCTTTAAAGTTTTTTTAAAGCTTTAATATCACAACAGAAGAGAACAA
This sequence comes from Branchiostoma lanceolatum, assembly GCF_035083965.1. Taxonomy (NCBI): domain Eukaryota; kingdom Metazoa; phylum Chordata; class Leptocardii; order Amphioxiformes; family Branchiostomatidae; genus Branchiostoma; species Branchiostoma lanceolatum. The sequence continues at coordinate 20,041,964 of NC_089725.1, read as the reverse complement.
AACCAAACAACCTACAATTGTTCCGATTTAGCCATGAACCATTTAGATTAAATATTAGTATTCATTTCACATCCAATCCATTGGTTTAACAATAACATGCATGCATTTTGATCTATAACGTTACAAACACGATGACATGATAAAAACAAGAGTTTTGGACCAACGGTCAGTCTTGTACTGTGATTTCGTCTCTGTTGCAGGTAATATTGAATAAGTCAGTAGAAGGGAGGAGGATGGTAACGATATATGTTTGAGCTGTGTTTTCAGTGTTTTTGGTGGTTCATATTAAAAGGTTTGTCCTGTTTATCTGACTTTGTTTGGAATATTTTATCACATTATGTTCCTTAAGGTTTGGTCAGTTGGGGTGACAGTGCAGGTTGGAGAAAATACAGAAAATTGGTCCTCAAGAAGGTTAACAAAATGGACATGGAGAATGATACAACAGAAAGACATCCAAGAGTTCCAAAAAATGTGAAATCTGTTAGGAATCACTTCTTTTACTTGGTAATCAAAATCCCGTTATTGTTACCTGATGAGAGTATCTTGAAAAAAATGCAGTTAACACACAGTAGTCTCGGGGATTGCAAGAGACTTCCTTAATGAGGTAGACAAAATACCATGATTCTCTTAGAAAAAAAATTATAGCACATATTTCAACTTGCACTTTGTTAGATCTTAACATGACTCTCGCCCTGACTGACGCATGTGACAGGTGGTTGCAAGTAGTTACCCAGTCTTCAATGCTACTCCGACCGCACGGTATCTGACAATGCACACCGAATAGAGCCAAACGTATTTTTCTCTACCTGGTCTGATACCCTTTATCATATACATATCATGTATGTATGGAGCTTAACATATTATGCTGTTTTATTACAGTGTTACAGCAAATTAGAAAGAAACCACAAATCCCCTAGGTCACTTATCTAAATGTGTATGAGGATAATAAGTTTCTCATCATCTATTCTGACATATCATATATATTTCTCACAATTAGTAAGTTACCACTGAGAAAAACATTTATTTTGTAACCGTCGATACTTATTACATGAGCTGTGCAATTATTCTGCTTTTGTGTTAATGAAACTAAACGCAGGTGCTTTGCTGGCGCCGCTTTCAATTAGCACTCCTTAGCAGACCAAAAAGGAACTAATCACCTACGTCATTGGCAGCTTATTAGTATGCAGCGAACGTTGCATTGAATAGTACAAACTAGAGTTCCACGACCTCATACCTTCGCCAAATGATTTTAACCTTTTTGAATGACGTATCAGGAGTGTTTCTCATCAATTATAAATCATACCAGTTGATCTTCTTCACCCAAAAAACAAAAGTATGAGCTTAACAAAGAAGGTTGTGCTAACAAAGTAACATTTACCATGAATTATCCAAATGAGGTCCTTATTAGCATAATTTGATTCAACGATGTTCACATTCACATAACTTCCAAATGACACAAGTATGAAATTGGCATCATTTACCTGTATGGAACTATAGTAGTTTCTCATTAATTATGCAAATTAGGCCTACATTTGCATATTTTTTATCTATCAAAATTCCTCAGTAACAAATGTCACATATTTCAATAGTCATATCATGGAACACAGCGGGTTTTTAAAATTGTCTCATTAATCATGCAAATTAGAATCTGATTTGCATAATTATCGTCCAATCAGACAAAGCATCACGTAAGCTATCTACATACCAAAAATCATTAACATCCATCAAGCCCATCTTGAGTTATAGTATTTTCTCATTAATTATGCAAATGAGGTCTTCATTTGCATAATTGATATCTATTAATATTTCTCTCTTCTTCAGTTACATATGTCACATGTTTGAGAGTCCTACTATGGAATTTGGCGGCTGTATAAACTTTCCTCATTAATTACACAAATAAGATAATGATTTACATAATAAGTATCTAATCATGTACGTCATCACTCAAGCTATCATTTTCAAAATTCATGACCATCCATCAAGCCCTTCTTGAGTTATTCCCTTTCAAAGTCTGAACCAAAACCTGCTCCTGCAGTTCCAAAAAAGCCGCTAGGGGGCCCAAACCCGTACCACTTACTCTCTGCCCAAAGAGCCATCTACCACTCAAAAATCAGTTTCATAGCATGTCCAGAACACGAGATATCGAAACAGGAAGTTCCGCTGCAGTACCGTAACAAGCCGCTAGGGGACCCAAAATTTAATCGTTTCCTGGTCTCATCAAGACCTACCTACCTACCAAATATCAAGACAATCCACCCAAGCCTTCTCGAGTTATGCTGTACGTTACAAACACACATACAAACGCTACCCTCTGCATAACCTTCTCGGCGAAGGTTTTATTTATAATAGAAGCATTTATTTATAAGAATGCTAGGGGACGCTTTAAATCTGTTAAATATAGATTTCTAAGGTGTAGTTCTGCTTTTATTCCGCTAAGAGACGTCGTTGTCTTGTAAAGTTAGCGAAAAAAACGTTCGCATGTCGGCCAGGAAGGGGGCGGATGCCAGAAAAATATGCAATGAATGTAGCTTTGATTGAATTACAGCATAACCTGTATCGCATAAAGCTCCCTTATAAAGTTATGTTGAGCCTAGCCCAGGATTTCTTCAGTTTAATTAATTGTTGCTATGTGCGTATCAACAGGCAAATCATGAGAAAATGAATAGATAATCGTAGCTCAATTTGCCTTGCTGAGATGAAGTCCACCAGAGAACGAATGCCTTGTTAGCTTACTTTGCCTTCACCGGGCGGTGACGTCGGCCATCTCTCCACAAGCCGCCGGCCTGGATCTATGTTTACGTTTGACTAACTGGATGATCTGTCAGCCTGTTTGCTCATAACTCCACTGTTTGTTGTCGAAAGACAAAAAAAAATCATCAGCGAAACTCGGGCGCTATTTTGCAAACACATCCCGTCTCCTCGCAACAGTAAAATTCACATGTGGAATTTATACTATTTAACGTCACACGGAATTGCAGCGGGGGTGATGTAGAACCGCAGGCTGTGGGCGTTGCCTTGTGTATATATGAGAAGGAAGCGCTATAGCTATGATCAGCTATGGCTGACATAGCTGATTTAACAGTATTTTGTAGAGTGGAGAAAACATGACATCCCGTTTTAACGTTAACATACTCACGTGTATTTCAGACAACTATAACGAATTGCCATTAAAATAGTAGACATGATAATCTGTCGTCAGTACCAAAATAACGTGTCTTAAACAGAACACAATGACATAATGTGAGGATACATATAAGCGCAGTATTTTTAAAACCGTAACGTCCAAACATGCCATAGCTTAACATGATATGCTGACAATCTATACGTAGAGGCATACTACCTTCAGCTTCAGATAGCATACCTGTTCTTTGCCTATTGGATGTTTTGGTATACACATGTGTGAACATATTTCAAGCTAGCTGGCAAGAGTTAAAGAATTCAGTTTGAATCTGAAACTTCAACAGCGCATCTATGAATAGTGCACAGTGTCATACATTCCACCTACGTAACGTTACGTCTGTACTTGTTTACAGTATTGACTGATCATTTATAGCATATCATGTTTCATCCGGATTCCGGATCTACTAACGTACAAACAGGGTATATAAACAGTCGAAGCTATCTCAGTATTGTCCATATACCATAAGTTAATCCTATATATTTGCTGTCGTACAATCACATGTACCTCGACAAACTATGTAAATCAACTTATACACTTTTACTCACTTGATAATCGTGATGTAACATCCTTCAACACGTCAGTAATTCGTTCATAGCATGCTATGCCATCGTCCAATAAGACTGCTCAACGATTTATATGTACACAGCCAATTAAAGGAAAGTTGTTGCCTTATGTTACACCAGGCTAATAGAAATTCTCTTCGAATTAAAGTTTCAGTAACCATTAGATTATCTACGACATAAACTGTAATTATGTCGATATCAGAAACCTAACAATATTCATAGCACCAGTTGAGTCATTTCAATGCTTGTTTTTGCAATCTTTACGTTGTATTTATTATCTGGCACTGTTTCAAAAACGAAAAGAACAGTTAACGGATAAAGAACAATCATGATTGACAGCTGATTAGTCATCGACCCTGACTGTTGCGAAATGAGACATGAACATCTGCGATATAGAACGGTGCAGATGTCTCTCCTGGCACGGACTAGCGCATAGCCACATCCCTTCAGCCGGGCTTGTTGACATCAGAAGCGATGGTCTACAACTGCCGGCACCGAGAGTCGTCCAAGGACCGCTGGGTCTTCCCATCTCGTTGACTCTGCACTGTCACCCTCAATTTGCAGTCATATGCCTGGAAGTTACATACGGACACATGATGTTAAGAATGTCTAGCCCGTTGCACGGTTGTCGGACCTGTATCTGTATTTGTATCTATATAGCCGGTACAACCGCCATTAGGCGTAACACACCAGCTTGCCCGACAGCCCTTGAACGTTCAAGCCCTGACTGTAAGTCAGGCCATATGCCATGACGTATACTACGTGACAAACAGAGCTAGAGACACATCAGTAAATCTCCCTTCCTCTAACAGTGGCAGAGTGTATATAGAATCGCTTGACATCGCAGGTCACGGAGGTCATGGACCTGCACGGTCAGCGACTCCGCGTCAGAGCGATGTGCACTGGTTGTGATTTGTGGTGTCGACACACCTCAGAAGCGTAAGGAGTCTAAATCTTCCCTTTTCAAACGTTAGTTGTATGGACATACTTTGTACATTAAACGCGTTGAATTTTTGTCCGGATCTTGCGGGTTTCTCTATTAATTGAAAAAAACAACTGCACACTACCGTTCGGTTAAATGCAACAAACCTGATAGCGAAACAATAGATACAAGCCGTCTATCCATGACAAATTAAGCACACGGATATGTGACATCGCCATAAGCTGGGTTTACACATGCACTTTAAAGCACACTCGGAGTCGGAGTGTGCTCCGACTCCTCCGAGTGTTTTCCAAGCACACTCGAAGTCGCGGTGCTCCGAGTACTCTGAGCACACCCCGAGTGTGTTCCGAGTGTACTTGGAAACGCGTGTGTAAACAGGGCCATAGCAAACGACGCAAATATATATACCTTTCCGGCTACAGGTGGACATCGATCCGTCATTTCGGATGCAAACGCTTTGTGGTCTCTGGGACAAGCTGTAGGTGATATCGTTAGGTGGAGGTCATACGTCGTTGTCCCCGGAACCGGTGTCTGTAAAAAAAGGGCGGCGAAAAATCAGTGCGGAAAGATGCATGACTATGATACTGCGTTACTAATGTATTCAAGCAATGTCGGTTTATGCTTTGTGTGTTCGGCGATCTTCATCAGCATGTTATTTACTGAAAGAAGAACAAGGCGAATTCACTGTCACCAATATCTTGTGACGAAAGTCTGTCATGCGAAGCAACTACATCCCATCCAGCTTTTAGGAGGAGGTAAAAATCCCGCTTTTTATTTTTACAGGAAATCTTTCATTACCTGAGTCTGGGAGCTCGTCAGGTCACCCATGACGTAGATCTCGTCGAAACTGGTCATCTGGTTCATCCTGTCGACGGCGAATGCAGCTGCACCGTTTTCATCATTTGGGTAGTCATCTTTGCTCGGTATTGAGGGTTGGTCTCCGTAGCTGTAACTGTAGCTATAGCTGTAGCTCGAAGACGATGCTTGCTGCTTTCCTCCGTTGCCATAGGAATAGCTGTATGAGGAGTAGGTCTGCTTAGGTTGCTGGGATCTAAGAGAACTTAAAAGGTATCCGGCGTTGAAGGTCTCCATAGGCTGTGCTACTTGCTCAATGTAACCAAAACTTGATTGGCCCTGTCTGGCATTTTTCTGACTCGGACCGAAGGCGGTCTGTTGAGAAGTCATTCTTCTGTTCCCACTTGTCTTCCCGTTGGACTGCCTGGACTGCCCTGTGTACCTGGACCCGGCTGGATAGATTACAGTACTCCCGCCGCTTGAAGCTGGGAGAATCGGACCCATGAAGCCTGAAGTATAGCCTCTAACCCCTCCGTTTTGCCGGGCACTACCTGCCTTTTGATTGCCTTGATTGATGGAACTGTAGCCCTGTCGGAAACCCGAGTTCTTGCCTCCGCGTTGGATGGAACCAGACACTTGCCCACCTGCTTTCTGGTTACCTTGCTGCAGTGAGCCGAATCCACGACCATTCTCACCGGCCTTCTGGTTTCCTTGCTGTAGAGAACCGAAGCCACGACCAGCTCCACCGGCTTTTTGATTCCCTTGTTGCAGCGAACCAAAGTCTCGACCAGCTCCTCCTGCTTTTTGGTTTCCTTGCTGTAATGAACCGAAACCTTGTCCAGCCCCTCCTGATTTCTGGTTACCTTGCTGCAGTGAGCCGAATCCGCGACCATTCCCGCCAGCCTTCTGATTTCCTTGTTGAAGAGAACCGAACCCGCGGTCAGCTCCACCGGCTTTCTGGTTTCCTTGCTGCAGGGAGCCAAAATCTTGTCCAGCCCCTCCGGCTTTCTGGTTTCCTTGCTGCAGGGAGCCAAAACCTTGTCCAGTCCCTCCGGCTTTCTGATTTCCTTGAGCAGAGCCCGTGCCGGGGCCATATGGAAAGAACGTAGAAGTGTCAAGTCCTGATGCCGGAAGAATCTGTCTCCCACCAAACCCATTGGATCTTCCAGTGTCCTGAGAAGGTCCAAATACACCAGCCTTCTGGGTCCCTTGTTGGATTGAGCCAAAGCCAGGACCTCCAGCCTTCTGGTTACCTTGCTGCAGAGAACCGAATCCTTGTCCCCCTGCTTTCTGATTTCCTTGCTGGAGCCTACCATAGTCTGATGGCCCAACGACTTGGCCCTTCTGGTTGCCCTGCTGCAACGATCCAAATTGCTGGCCTGCTTTCTGGTTGCCCTGCTGCAACGATCCGAATTGCTGGCCCGCCTTTTGGTTACCCTGTTGCAACGAGCCAAACCTTCCTGCTCCACCGGCTTTCTGGTTGCCCTGCTGCAACGATCCAACTTGCTGGCCCGCCTTTTGGTTGCCCTGTTGCAACGAGCCAAACCTTCCTGCTCCACCGGCTTTCTGGTTGCCCTGTTGCAACGAGCCAACTTGCTGGCCCGCCTTTTGGTTGCCCTGTTGCAACGAGCCAAACCGTCCGCTTCCACCAGCTTTTTGGTTGCCCTGCTGTAACGAGCCAAACCGTTGGCCGCCTGCTTTCTGGTTGCCTTGTTGTAACGAGCCAAACCGTCCGTTTCCACCAGCTTTCTGGTTGCCCTGCTGTAACGAGCCAAACCGTTGGCCGCCTGCTTTCTGGTTACCTTGCTGTAACGAGCCAAACCGTTGGCCGCCTGCTTTCTGGTTGCCTTGTTGTAGTGACCCAAACCGCTGGCCTGCTTTCTGGTTACCTTGCTGCAACGATCCAAATTGTTGACCTGCTTTCTGGTTGCCCTGCTGCAAAGACCCAAATCTTCCAGCTCCACCAGCTTTCTGATTTCCTTGCTGCAGGGATCCAACTCCTTGCGTACCTCCTTGATTCTTGCCAGAACCCACCCTGACTGTAAAGCCTGTAAGTCGACCTTGTCGTGGCGCCTCACCGCTAAGTCTGGACTGTTGCTTCGACTGAGATCTCCGGTTTGATGCCATGGACGCTGATTTTTTGGAGCGAGATTGCAATGAAGCCTGTTGTGGTCCCGCAGGTCCCTTCGAGGTCAACGACTGCGCCGCCACCTGGACCTGACAACTGCTCTCTGTCATGTGGTAACCCGACCGTTGCTTAACGACCTGTACTTGGCATCGTTCAACCTGAAAAGGAATATAGGAAAGTATTACATCAAGTGAAAGATGACAATGATGTGTTCACATTGCTATGCCACGGCCTGTTAATTTGGATGTAGTATGTCATCATTGTCATGTATGCATATGCCAAAGTTTGTTGACATCTTCCTAAAGTCTTGATGTTGCTATCAATGGCCAAGACTACTTGCACCACGTGCTTCACTGCTTCATCAGATTGGGACACAAAGAGATATAGAGATACCAATGTAAACGAAAGTCAATTTCGTGATACATATCAGAGAAATATATGTATGCCGTTTACGTATATTCATATGTTTGTGATGGCGGGATCGGTAATGCCTGCACACGATCACAGAGTGTCATACAGACCAAGTGGTACACACGTATTTACACATGGATGAGAATTAACATTGTTTCATGTGTATGTTTCCAAACTACTCGAGGAATGTTTGCACGATTCCAGTCGGGTTATTTCGGGTCGTCCGAAAGATGTCTCCCATCACTGCAAACATGGGTGTGCTCATCGACCGGTACTAACAACAGGATGTAATATACATCACGTTAAGTTGCTCTTATCTAAGAAAATAGATGAATTCATAAATGAGCTGAGCCTTAATGTATGTGGTAAGGATAGGCCCATACTATCCCACTGAAACATTATTTTGAAGGAACAAAAAGAGAGTCTTATGAGAATCTAATAATGATGGCAAAACTATGATAGCTTACCGTGCGTCGTTGGTCACGTGTTATCTCTATATCCAGCTGATACAGGCAACCGCCGCTACTGTACGTCTGAAACGACAAGATTTGCACCATCTGATCGATGTGCAATCAAAATACACTATGCTACATTTAATGTAATGAAATATCTAACAAAAGTGGTGACTCTGCTACAACCATATAAAACTGAAATTAGTGTTCCTAATTAAGTACACAGGCAGTACATGTACAAGTATATATTCACTATGTTGACGTTATAAAGAAATGAAATTATGTAGTTGATGGAAATATGCATGCATCATTGGTCACGTATCATTTCCTATGACGTAGCGGGAGAAGAAAACCACACAATGTTTTCAAACAGTAGATCTATAGAGTTTCCATTCCTAAAAGGAGAGGTGGCGTGAGTGGCGAGATCAGGATTAAAATGCCAGAGATTCTGGGATTCTCTCCGCGCTTCAGTCGAGAGGAAAAACAACAGTGAAATAGCAGTTGTAGTGTAATGTAAAGTCTCCAGCACTTGATATCAATGTCAAATGTAAATATCAATTGTTTAGAAACACCATCATTGCTGTCAATTGTCATTAGGTTTGGAATTTTGACACGACGTGAGGTCTTCGACATTTGTTCACTGTAAGAGAATCAGAGCTACGTTTACAGTTCCGACCTCTCGTGTTTTCATCATTCTGCAGTTACCAATTCGTCTCAATTTTAGTATGATACCTATCGCAGTTGCCGTTGTCTGATTGAATTACATTTCTTGTATATCATTGTGCATTGTGCATTACGGGGGGAGGGACACCTACACGTAGTCATACAGTCTGTTGGGAACATGTTCAGATATACCCTTCTGCGCCTCGAATACCTGGGATTCTGCCGCGCCTAGTCTCCAACCAGACCCAATAGATTGCAAAGACCGTATCCAACTGGAAGAAGGAGCTTATAGTGCAATCTTGGTTGGCTATGAGACTTGGGTTGGCTATGAAAACTCCTTCTGCCTGTTGGATACGGTCTTTGCCAACCCGTAGGTCTGCTTGGAGGCTACCGCGCCACCAGCCAAACCCTAGCGCACTAAATGTACCGTCCAAGGCAAACACACTTCTCGGGAGGGAGGGAGTGACCCGTCACGTCTTCAAGACATTCCTCCCCTCAAAGTGGCATTGACCTTGTGCCAAAGATGGCGACCGGCTGAGCCAGAAGGAGAGGACCCAGTTCCACTTGGCATATATAACGCTATGTGGAGTCTCGTTGCATAACGTATACTGTCTATCCTACACTGTTAGTCTGCACAAGGCAGGAGTCATATCTGGCTTAGATTAGAAAACTTACCACGGAGAAACTATTATCTTAATGTCAGGTTTTATTTTAAAAAAAGATTTTATATGATTAAGTGATTATGGATCTAGTAATACTAATTAGTGCCTAGTCGTTTGTTTACATTTTCATTCTAATGATTTACCAATTTATGCCACAATATCGTTTTCCTCTGACTGTTAGCAGAGCTGTACGTCACCTTCCATGTACCAACCAACGTGTTTCAAGACCTCTGAGAAGCTTGCAAATGGTGGGAGCGTTGACAAACTGGACCTTTGTGCAGTCTTTCCTTACTCCCGTTATTGAACGATGTTCCAAACAATAGAAATATAAGCAATGAATAGGGTACACAGGAAATAATCTCCTGTCCTTTCACGCTCTCGGACCATAATGTCCCATCTGGTCCTCACATTTAAGTGTCCTCCCGGGGTTTCGGCAAAAGAACCAGCACCAAACTGGCAAATAGCTGCTGACGTTTGGGTTAAGTGGTCACTGGTCCAACCGTTCCCGCTGACCCATTGGGTAGCCCCCAACTCCCCCGGCTGACTCGCTTTCCTCGGTTAAAAAACGGTTTGGTCATCTTTCTTTACATTAGCAAACCAGACTCATAGAGTAAGGACTGCTGAGTGCATCAGCGTGAAATGATTTACCTTCTGGAAAACCAAGAGACCACCAGCGCTTCAAGGGTCAGCACTGGGTCACGACAATATTCAACAAAGTTGTACAACATATTTCATACTCATGGTACAGATTATTCTACCCAGACCGACAGTAGAAATCGTCATCATATCATATCATAGTCTACATCATTATGATATGAATACAAAATGTTGAATATACAAATAAATCAGGTAGAATTTTTCAATGAGTGTACATCGAAAAGTGAAAAAAGTTAGTGTGTATTCAACCAAGTGATCTATGCAATCTGCTAACAGCGGAAGGAGTGATGCTGAATTTGAAAACGCCTGGACGAAAACAGCACATGTCGGTAGGACTTGTCTTTGGCTAACCGGATTGTATACATTAATTTCATGGATCAAGAGATAAACTTGTCCATGAAGTAGACGCTATGCATAAGTCTGCTAATGTCGTTATGTCTGTAACGGTTAGAGGGATAAGCACTTCCCTCGCTGGATTTCCACCCATCAGATCGATTACATTCTCAGAAGTGTCGCCTTTAGTCTGAAACTTTATTTCAGTTGAACAGTGACCGTACTATTTCATAGTCTAAGATACCAGGCAGGATGAATTGCAATCATGCATCTAGAAATCAAATCAAATAAAAACAGAAAATAGGTTTCCTGCCAACTGGCCTATATTCACCGTCCCTGTCGGACGATGGGTAGACGTCCCCACCCTACTTCAGAACCATACGCTTAGGTTAGGACAGGACAGCCTCTCATTTCCACATTTCATCTAAAAGTTATGGACCATCAATCAAAGCGAATAGACTGGGACTGTCACCACATCTCGGGCCACCTCTAGTCATTACGAGTGGCGTCTTTTCCTTAATATGTTTGCTCGTATGGTTAGTCGTCGCTCAAAACTTGTGATTTGTCGTTTTGTAGCTTATACGGAAAATTAGATAAATGTTGGTGCTAATCTAGTTTCCTTGAACAGATATAGCTATTGTACACATTCGGTCGATTAATTGCAAGGTCTGATTCAGTCTGGCTAGTGGTGCCCAGCCCCGTGTGTTAAGAATGGAATCGCCGATAGGCGGACAAACACTGCCTTCTCCATACTGACGGTGCGTGGTGTTTGTTCAGTGCGGAAAATCACGACTTGATCGCAAAGTTGCCGGACTCCCTCTTTACTCCCTCTGTGAATGTAATTTTACTAAACTTGGTGTGAATAGCGAGTTCACGACCACACAGTTCAGATATTGTTGACCGCTGAGAGCTGAAAGTGAACGCGAGTTTCGCACCCTTGTGGCATACAGCAATATCACCCCACTGCACACAGGGGGCGGGGACTGCGGCCCCGGCACCCAGACAGCGTCGGACGCGTCTAAAATTCAAAGTTAATATTTCAGACTGCCTCTTTTCCGGTAGAGCTACCAGAATACTTTCTCCAAAGCAATAGCTTAGACTTGATGGGATTCTTAGCCGAAAAATATGTATAATGTATGTGGGACGATCGTTTTCTCTTACCTGTTGACTTGCGCTCGTAACACGTAAAAGTTGCGCCCTGAGTTCTTGTGCCGCGAAGTACGCCAGTTGCTGCACGACGCCGTCGTCTGTCCGCAGAGTCACGGCCCCGGAGCGGTAGGCCCCGTGAGCAGAAGGAATCAGCAACACCGAGAGCACCGCGGCCAGGATCCCGGGGGCACCCACCATCTCGTCCTCTCTCTGCAGCGATCCGTGAAGAAATGATGTCGGGCCGCGGGACTGTTTGTGCTCGTCGTGCCAGGCGAGTCCGGGGAATAGCTGGGTGGCGACGTCAGTCCTTAGCACGTGCCACGGCTTCTTACAATTTGATCACAAGTGACCCCGAGATTCTGCCAAAACACGCTCCCTGGCCCGCCGGGAAAACACGACTGCGACGCGCTCCCAGACACTCGCTATTAGAGGATCTGTTGGAGCCGAGCTCTCCTGCTGAGACCGTGAACTGAATATTAAGTGCTGCAAAAATAAGTCCAATTATAAAGTTATGTAAGTCATGTCCAACATGACATGGTGAAATTGTTTTATTTGTTATTTTGTAGCTGCGGTGTCGGAACAGGTATGGGTCGAACTGTCAAGGAGTCAAAGTTCAAGCTCTCTCTGATTTGACGGGACAGGTTATGAAAACCGAGATGTGTCAGTTCCAGTAAAACAGCACGATAATAGGACAACTTAAAACTTATTTGTATGCGCCCAAATCTCACCCAAGCGCCATTTGGCAATGAAACTGCATCCCGGATGGTCCACTTGGACGGACTCGATGGGTTTTCAAATAAGCTAATATCCATTGTTGGTTGAAAGTTGCTTTTAATGTCTATCTGCTTTGATTAAATGATAATTGATTTCGTTTGTCTTGTTGGCCAATCAGTTGAAACGCTAATGATTGTCGTCAAGTTAGAAGTAATATCATAGGAGCCCTTCTTTCCTCACTGGCGTCATAACGTATCCAAAAAAGCAATTGTGTTTTTGCTAATTGTTGCTGTGATGATGAGAACAGCATTCTACATTCTGTACCGTGGACCCATGGCCAATAACAATACCAAACGGTTTAATGCGAGAAATAAAAGGGGTTCTAATAGAAGGCAATTAGGTAAAGAGCTTTAGGAAGTATATGGGTGCTAGAATAGATACTATGATTAATCAATGTGTCTAGGAGAAAAAATAAAACCGCGTTAGTAAAGTTCTGGAGACATGAAACGGACCACAGCCTTCAGCGCGTCCCAACTCATCCCTTTGAAAGGTTCCCATATGGATTAGTCCAGAAGAAGTTTGCGTCTTAGTGATTTAGCTCCCGACCGTCTGTGTGTACAGTAGGTGACATCTTCACCCTCAGACGCGCGGCCGGGAGCAGATGTAGGTGTCGGGATGACCGGGGGAATCCCTTCCTGCTCCCGGAACGCCTACCCGACAGTTTAGTCTGTGTCTATATGGGTGTGCCGCGGAAGCTCATCGGAGACTTTCAAGTATTTTTCAGCATATCAAATTGGGTATGGGGTTATGAACTACACGTTCACGACTTAGACTGGGCTTTCAGAGGTTTGGAAGTGCTGGTCTCAGTCTCAGCAATGACGTAGCAAAAGGACAATAGTCGGAAACCGTTAACACGTCACAGCAAGGAGGTTATATGGTCACAGGCGACCCTGTAGGTGTATCATGAATGACCATGTTGATGATCCTATCGATGATCAGTCTGGCATAACTGTGTCTCTGGCCGACTTTCCAGATTATCGTCCTGTACTCGTAAGTAAGGACTGAAGTAACAGGGGCAAGCCTGGTTACCGTTGTTACCGCTGGCTCAATCTTGTTCCGTCGTGAGCAAGCGAAAAGATGGAGCCAGCCATTCCACTTGGACGGCGCTCTCACCGCGCTCTCACGGCGACCTCATTTTGGCCAGATCGCCGTGAGAGCGCCGACAGCGCGGCGAGAGCGCCATTGAGAGCGCCGACAGCGCGGCGAGAGCGCCGACAGCGCGGCGAGAGCGCCGACAGCGCGGCGAGAGCGCCATGCGCGCCGTCACCTCGGCGATGGTTTTGAACATGCTCAAAACCTTCGCCGTGAGAGCGCCGAGGATGGCGATCAAAAAACGAGCGCCGAGAGAGCGCGGAGCGAGCGCGGTGAGCGCCGTGAGAGCGCCGTGAAAGCGCTGTGAGCGCCGTGAGAGCGCCCAGGGTGGGATCAAAGGGCCGCAGCGAGCGCTCAAGGATCGCAGCGAGCGCTCTATGAGGATTGAATGGATTTAACTGTAGTTCAAACCAATTTCATTCATGAAGTGGTGTATCTTGAATTTCTGGGAATTTTTTTGTCAAATCATAGTTTTGCTCGTGGGTAATACAAATTGACCAATACCTACAAGTACTTGCTTCCATTCAAATGAAATTCCCTCCAAGTTTTATTGCCAGTGGTTCAAAATGTGTTTCAAAATTCTCTGATTTACGTTTCTATTATAACGTAGACTGATAAAATATATTTATTGCAAACAGTTTACATGACAGAAAAAAACAAGTTGAACATACATATATTACTTACGACACACACTGAGCGACCGTGCAGCGACTAAAATTGAATCTGTCTTCCCCTTGATTTTATCATTCAAATATGATGCAAGAGGTAAAGGTATGACTGAGAAGACAACAAAGCACACAAAACGTAACAAAAATTCGTTCTTAATCTCTGGAATTCGTTGAGTGATCTGTGAAATCTTTCAAAAGTTGCTGACATTTGACATTTTGGTCGCGCTGAGAGCGCGCAAGGGTCGCCGTAGAGATTCCACTTGAGCACGTTTTCCAGGAGTTCGGCGCTCTCACGGCGCTCTGGACCATTTTAGGTCGCCATGAGAGCGCGGTGAGAGCGCCGTCCAAGTGGAATGGGGGTCTAACGGAGGATGGTGCCCAGGCTAGCTATAGCTCCTGAGCTGAGCCCCTAACTCATGACCTATCGTCCCGCAAGCTCTAGTGATATCCCTGAAGAAGACCAATGGAGAAAAAGCCTCTTTCCTTTGGCTGCTGTTTTGATTCATTAGTGGAATCCCAGGCCAAAGACGAGAGACCGTTTCTAGGTCATGTCACTTTAGTCAAATCAACATGTTGGAGAACCACACAAACAAGCAAATATTTTTGTGTGCTCAGTCTAAGTCCGCATCGCGTGGCAGCACCTCTGTACTTTGATGGGAATTCCTGATAGAGGGCAGCTGTGGTGATCAGAGATTCGGAAAAGTACACTCAGAAATACACCCTTTCTAATAATGTACATCTGTTCCTGGCGTCCAAAGAACGAAAGACGAGCTAGCAGAACCAACAGCACATTTAGGTGAAGGGATGACTTCTCAATAATGCAGACTACCATACGACGTCTGAACAAGACATCATTTTCCTTGGGCAGTAAATGCAACACTGATTTTATAATATATGATTTTCTTATTCGGTATGCTTGATGTGAAGTACAATGTACTTCATTTTCCATCCTTCTCATCATGCAATGCACATCATTGTCGGCTATACGGTATTTCCTGTTGAGACTGCGTCTACTATACACTTGTCATGTCATGTCATACTTTTTTTAGCCCATTGATAACATTGTTCTCAGACGGCCGCTTTACGGAAAACCCTGTCACGATGAGATCACAATTTCATGTACACGTTTTATTTTATATTTGTGCCGTAGGTCCGATGAAATTGTGCAATTGTAGTGCATGTGTTTTATTCTGATCTAACCGTTTACAATATGACCTCAGTGACAAGTATGCATTGCAGTTACGCTCTACACAGAGTAAACAACGACGTTTGGAAGGAGCCTATAATTTATCGATAATGTATTGCAAGCCGGGCATGGTTCTATAATAGGCACGACCCCCAGTCATTAGGGTTAGTTTGTACACATGTTCTCGAATCGGTGTCAGTCGCCACATGGCCTTTGACGAGACTGCTGTTCTTCATGTGCGTACACACGTTAGGGCGGGTCTACAGACGGTCGGGAAATGCGCGGGGACTCTGCCTAATTAAACCGCAAATCATCAAAACCGCACTTGAAAGCCCAGTAGCCTCCTCAAAACCAGGAGGGGGGACAAAAATGTTTTTGTGGCTGCCCCTGCAATTCATTTTGGTTAGCCTCTATTGCTCGATGCTCAATGCGTGGACAGCTATTGCTAAAGAGTAAACCAACGCCACTCTTCTGACCGTGAGAACCTAGGGCTGGATATGCTCGATGTTATATAGCTCATTTTAGGAATATTCACTAGGCCGTCAACTTTTAGCGTAGAAAGCTGCCCGTCTAGCCAACCAGTGATTCTATGTCTTGTTTTTGTTGTAGTCCGAGTCCTCGGGCAGTCTCATCCCAGATCTTGCTGTTTTCGTGTATTTACATGACACGCCAGATTAATGAAATATCGTACTGCGTGGGAGGAAGAGTTGATTATATAAGCTCCCTAGTTTGTGTTTGGTGTTGCTTTTGTAACGTGTCCAATATAAACACTGCGAGTCCAGTTTTACCGTGCGTACGGTGGGGAAATGAGAAGGACCTGTGCCAAGTCTCCTCGGTAGTGCGAGAGAAAACAGAGAGCGCGTCTTAAGGCTGGTGTGGCCGTCTTGGTCAACAAACTCTGCAGCCACGTCTGGCCAGGAATGTGGCCGGTTTCCTCTTTCTCAGTGACGTCACGTTGCAATATCAGACCTGCAGGACAGCTTCTACACATGCCCCTGACACCGCGGCGGAGGTGCGAACTTTTCAGCCTCAGTTTCTACCTCTTGAGAAATAACAAAACTGAAAAGAAGCGTGTCCTCCTTGAACGTCAAGATGGAATAGGCCAGATGCACAAACATGTCCGTCTCCCAATTATTGGACGAACTTCAGGTACAAATCCGTGTTTTTCTTCCCTATCCTCCATGCCCACACGCTGCCACTTACCGCTAATTGGTGCTAACTGTCCAATTTACAGTGACCCTATCCCATGACTCACGCTGTTACTCGTTATTTGCTGTGTTTATGTCCGCCCTAGTTAGCTGAGGAATGCCACGGCGAGCCTCAACAATTTGCTGCTGGTTTTATCCCTGTGGGGCAGTGTGGCTTATACCTCTGTATACTTTACCAAGCCTCGGTTCAGGCTTTCACTGGTCACGTCGTTTTTGTTCGCGTACGTACCTGTTTCAAGAAATTTCGAAAATATTAACTTCGCGGAAACCAAGGAAATCTATGGAAAGTACAAATAATACGGCCGCATGCGTTAATTTATACATCCCAGAATTGTTGTTAAGTGTTTTATTGTGGGCTCCCACATCAGAACAGACTACCTCAGTCCTGTGGATGAGACACGGATTACCGGGGATTTCCACAAGTTTACGGAGGTGCAGCTTGGCAGGCGGCCTTTGTTTTCGCTGCAGAAGTGGGTCTTCTTGGAACGGAGCTGTCATTCCTGACATTGCACCGGATCTTCACCTGTCACCTTCAGACCTCTGCGATAACAGGGGACATTTTCATATACAGAAACTTTTTGTTGGGACTGTCTGGTTTAGAATTATCAAAAGGTCTGCCTAAAAGCAATCCTGTCGCAAGAAACAAACTGTTCTCCTAAGGCGGACGTGATCGCCATGGCCAGTACCAAATATTGAGCTATGGTTTCTGTCGGGCATGTGTAAGGAAAACTGTTCACTGCAAGGGATGTCCCACAAGGCCCGGTGAACATTATGAAATATTAGGGCGGCTGCCTACGGCTAGTTTGAAATATGTGTATCGGAACTTGGTACAACATAATGAATACATGGGAAATTCATTTTCGTATGAGGTTTATATGTAGTTAGATGAAGTTTTTTTATCAATTTAAAGAGTAAATAAGTAATGTATGTAACGTTATCTATATTATGAAGAAAAGACGTGAATCAAAGCTAAATCAAGGTAACCTCTACAAAAACGTTGTTCCTCTATTTCCGGATTGTCCGCTGCTGCATCCCATGACATCTGCTCCAAGGGAAGCACGCTAACCTTAACACTACAAACACCAACTTAATCATGTCTTGACTGCTGCTATCTTATAGCCTTACGAAAACATCGAGGAAGACATCTGTAGGAAAAGGGTAGGCTTCGACACGGATGGAAAATCCGAAATAAGACAGGTCAGGTGCGTACTGAATGAAGTCGTTGCGGTGAGCAAGTATGCATTTCCATGGCATAGGAAGCATATAAATTCAGGCCTGCAATTACAAGTTTATTTCTTAAGCTAATCCCTTGGATTGGAATACGAATCAAGATCACGTCTTTTCTGGACTAAGAACTCCATGTCTACAACCGAAAAACTAAAAAAAGAATGATAAAGTTGTTGCGAATTCGAAGCACTTTATGAGTTCCCTCTCGACTTACATGTTTATGGTTATCTGTTCAACCAAGGTGTGCCTGTAAGGCTATTCTCTTCCACATGATGGTTCTACGCAGACGCAAGACAAGAATAATGCTTACGAGTCGTTTAGGCCACTGGCCGTGTTGAATTGGCGGTATGTGAAAAGGATATTGGCTGGCACCTTCGTGTAAAGATCCGTGACCTTCTGTGCTTTTCGAAAGGAGATGAGCGTACATTTGTCAATCATGAACGAATATCTGACATTTTCAAAGAAACAAAGTATCCAATTTGTATACATAGTCGCTGTTGGCGACTTTGTTCCTGTAGTAGCCAGTCTCTGGGCCATATGTTAGGGGTACGAATTCCACTCGACCTGAGTCCCCTCTAACAGCTATACGCCAGACACAATGAAGGGTTATATGATTGGTGTTTTTGCCAGTTTTGCTTTTCTACTGCCGCATTGCAAAACTGAAAGCTAGGATATGCGGCAGAAACCTGTCATGGGAAAAACAGCAATGATATTGTTAAATGACATTGTAGCAACCGCAAAAAGTACAAGAGTCCGAAGACCCAAAATCTCCATGAAATTTGTTTTTATATATGATGTGTTTTATTTGCCCCAGTTGTTTGTTTTTGCCACTGGTTGTTTTATTTTATGTGCCAAAGGGTATCCACATACAGGTTTGGTAGTGTTCCCATTTGTGATTTGACCACCAGCTGTTGGGACCTTGGGAATAGTTGACCTAGATAAGAGACCAACAGATGGTGCGACCTAAAAGCCCACAATAGAGTAGATATTTCTCATTATTTATGCAAATTCAGTCCGAATTTGCATAATTACCACTTCAGTTTGTACATCTCTGTCCAACCCACCTGCGTACCAAATATCATGAAAATCTGTCGCTCCTATCTTCAGTTATTCTCCTTTGAATATTTTTACAAATACGCCATTGCAGTTCCAATGACACATACCAGGGGGCCCAAAATCAACCTTGACGTTTCTCCTTCCAGCACCTACCCACATACCAAATATCATTACAATCCATCTACACGTTCTATAGTTATGTTGATTTTACGCATCCGGTGACACATACATACATACACGGTGACACAAACATACACACACGCGCACACACGCGCAAACACACTAACTTTGCATGATTTGCACTTCAGTGTGTACATCTCTGTCCAACCTACCTGCGTACCAAATAACATGAAAATCTGTTGTTCCTTTCTTCAGTTATTCCCCTTTAGAACATTTTTACAAATAGGCCATTTTACTTCCAGGGACACAAACCAGGGGGCCCGAAATCGACCTTGACCATTCTCCTCCCAGCGCATACCCACTTACCAAATATCATTACAATCCATCTACACGTTCTACAGTTATGCTGACTTAAAGCATCCAACGACACACATGCAAACGATTTACCTCCTTACTTATGCAAATTCGGTCTCATTTGCATAGTTTGCACTTAAGTGTGTACATCTTGGTCTAACCCACCTGTGTACCAAATAACATGACGATCTGTCGATCCACTCTTCAGTTCTTCTACATTGAAGATTTTTACAAATACGCCATTGCAGTTCCAGTCACACATGCCAGGGGGCCCAAAATCAACCTTGACCTTCCTCCTCTTAACACCCACCCAAAAATAAAAAATCATTACAATCCATGTACAGGTTCTACAGTTATGGTGACTTTAAGCATCCGGTGACACATACATACACACAAACACCAAACGCAAGCAAAACAGTATATCCATGAAAAAGCCTTTTTTCATGGAGATAAAAATATCTTCGTCTGTAGAACACCGCGATTATGCAATACTGCCCTATGAACTGTACTAGCATCGCACAAACTGTCGAATATGTCAGCCGCGTTTCCCTGCATATACACTTTGCTCTCCCTGCGCCCTGAGCGTTACGTCAAGACAGAAAACTTCGTGCCAAAGTTTGGCAGCAGGGTCCTGACAGACATGTCCCACCCGCTGAAGAACCGTGTCTGGCCGCCGGCTGTGTTGTGATCATGTAGCAGTTCCCTAACCAGGATAGGTCCAAGTTTAAGTCTAAGTTCATAAGGTCAGCCTATATGTAATATAAACTTCTAACGGGTGTGAAGATGGAGAGTTGTATCGTTTTCTGACTGACAGACAGCCATCTTTCGTTAGGGAGACAGAGAGCTCAGGAAGCGTTATGATTTTCCATACCAGGGATCAACATCTGCTTGGATATTCCGACTCAAAGCTCATGTCCTTTTACCTCCTGCAGTAACTTACTAATAAGACTATCTACAGTATGAAATCAACAAAAAGGACGGGGAAGTTATTATGGTGTTAGATCAAGATGTTACCAAGCCAAATAATAACCAGGGAGTTTTGTTCTTTAGCTCTAACTGACACTGATGAATTTGTAAGAGGTGTATTTTCTGCGATGACCTTGTAGACCGCCTCGCCCCAGCTGACAGCAACACTTCCGATGGTGGGGTTATAGGGTCACTTTAATGGTGGTGTTTACCTACGTCTGACAGCCACTACATTCCCTGGGAGTTCCTCAACCAAAGTGTTTGTGGTGCTGGCCAGTTTTAGCAACGCGCTGTCCTTTTGGATTCTTCAGATGTAGACAGACGAAATTTACGAGAGGTGGCCGGTTTACGGCAAGGCGTCAGCTTACTTCAGGGCCGCGACGATCGATCAGTGTCACAATACTCAACAGTTCAGCAGGAAAACTGGAGAGAGGATCTATGTCATAAAACATGTCACAGAGAACTTCCATAGGCTTTCCCGCTTTCCAAATTTGCATACCCTCGGTGTTTCCTAAGTTTCATTAGATTGACGGCCTCACCCTTTTTGAAACTTGATTAAAATCCTTTCGAAGTCAAAGCCCTTAAGATACATAAATAAAGGAATGCATTTTTCCTCGTGGATAGAATACCAGTGGTCTTTAGATTCTGTAGAGCCTAAACATAACTTGATAAGTTACTAAATACAAGTTTACGTACCCTCCTTATATCTTAAAGTGCTCGCCATATTGGCACTACAATTTAGTACAAACAAAGGTTCTGGTGCCAGTATGTCTTCCAGTGTTACCGCAGAAAAGCATTGCCCAACAACGCCATCTAGCATGGTGGAGTTATAAAGCAGATGACACACCTTATATACCTTAAAGATCACATGTATCCATGGAACGCATATGTAGGAAATCATACAAATACATTTATATAGTGAAAGCGAGAGGAAAGGAATAACACATTAACGACAATCTTCATTTCTTTTGTTTTAATCAGGACATGTACTGAAGTTATAAGTTTTCTCCAGCTCCAAGCAGATATTGTAAGGCAAACATCTTGGTTTCTCAACACGACACCTATTCACCGGCCTGAC
This sequence comes from Branchiostoma lanceolatum, assembly GCF_035083965.1. Lineage (NCBI taxonomy): Eukaryota > Metazoa > Chordata > Leptocardii > Amphioxiformes > Branchiostomatidae > Branchiostoma > Branchiostoma lanceolatum. Next base: position 20,020,298 of record NC_089725.1, on the reverse strand, counting down.
TAGATACATGTACAAGGGTGCTTGCCCCTCATCCTGTGATCGGGCTGGTGCCTAGGTCTTCGCGGCAGCGGATGAAGTTGACTTCCCGCTCGACGGTCTGGTCGTCCTCGATGACATTCCCGGAGCTTTCTTCTGTGGGCGGCAGGGGTCTCCCGGCGTAGTGTTGGACAAGCTCAGCGGAGCACATCAGGTTCTGGAGAAGACAGTTCGTGTCACAGTCTAAATCAAGCAACGTTAGATAGACAAAGGCCGGAATTTTCGTATGAATTCTCGTACCATGTCAAATGTGAAATAAAGACGTTACCTCCCCTTAGTATGATATACTATTCATCCCAAATAGTAACGTTATATCATACTAACGGGAGACGACTTGTCAAAACTTTACCTCCCGTTAGTATGATATGCTAAGTTGGTCTCCTTAGCCTGTGTTACAAATTCTCTCGCTGTCGGGGCCTGATCAGTCGGGCTGGCTGCCAGGAGCGCGATTTGTAGTCTATGGTATCCATAGCTCGTCGAGGCTTTTTTTCAGAACAATGCAGTGATTAAGATACAAACAAAACCTTGTCCAAGACTCAAGAAACACGTAACGTTACAGGTGAACACTTACCCTGCGGCTGTCGCTCACAACGCATTTATCCTCGGCCTCCGCCGCGGTCACCTCCGGGTCGTTACGGCACTCGGACAGGCCCAGCCTGATGTCAAACTTCTGGTAGGTAACGGGAGGTTGGGGAGACTGGAATGGTTTGGAAACACCAAGACCGTTGGCATGGAGTGAATAAAGAAATGAAAGCCCAACGCGCACAATTCTGTAATCGTATATAATTCTGATGTGTTTTTATACAAAATGGCGACAATTAACGTTGCACAACAATTTGTCAACAATTTGTCACTGTGATGTGCACGTGATTGTGGCTGTGCCATATTGTTTGAGAGATCGTACCTGTGTGCAGTTCTTTGGGCAACTGAAAGACAGACTATTGAGTGAATGCAGTGGATAATCTAGGAAAGGTGTGCAAGTAGAAGTACGGTAACATTGTAGTGTAGTATAGTTTATTAAATGTATCCCTTCCCTTACTTCAGCTGAGCGGATGACCTGCTCCAACACATAGAGATTCTGCAGCCTGCTGTTGCTGTTAACAATGTCCACCACGTGGTAGACGGAGTACCTGATCCCGGCGGGGTAGTCCGCCCCTGCCACCAGGGAGAGCAGTCCAAGAACACACACCAGGCCCAGCATCGTGCAGCTTCAAATGGTACAGGTGTGCCCGAGGTGATCCGCTGCCGTTGTTATACCTGTGCCTGCAGGGGCCTCCGGAATAATTCTTCTGGTAAACATCATCCCAAAATCTTCTATCTGCTGGGAGACGAGTTATACAATGACGGCATGAAAAGTAAAAAAAATCTAAAACTCTTTTCAAAGTTGTTATCTTTCATTTGATAAATGTACTATAATGTACTATATAGAGAGTTGAAAACTTTTCTGGAAGAGTAGAACTTCATCTTTAGACACCTGAAAAACGTCTCGTGCTAGAGACGTCATTCACCTATGTTCTTAAATGAATATATTTTTGGTCATGTGTCATGCCATTGTGTCATGCCAAAGCATTGACCACCCCACAACTTTTAATTTACTTTCATGCATAATGCAAGAAATTGAAGTCAGAATAGGCAAAGTAATAAATAAACAACTTATGTTGATAGGAATCGTTTCTTGTGTGTGCGTCTTCAGATGCCTAGAAGCCTTACCTAACACAATGACCCACCAAAAGTGCTTTATCGTGAGTTGGAATATTCTGTGCAAATAGTAAGGTTAAATTTTTACCAAATCCATCGATCAAAAGAATCTAAAGACATGTGCAAGAACGTACAATTATTTCATATAGCCTATAAGATAGTTATGTTACCTATACTAACAGTTCGTTCCAAGGCCCTTGTATGGATAACCAATATCCGGGGTTGATGCTTCCTTGTGAGTACGGACACATCCTGGGGTGGAGATAGGTTATCTTCGTGTTTTTCGTTTGTCCACAGCAGTGATGACGTAAGCAGTGAGAAACGGGCCAGCTGGCACGGAATCATGACGTCATTTCTTTAAAGTTTTATCAAAGTGGGCCGTGTTTGCCTAAAATTGCACATTACCCTTTTGGACGCGCTCTTGGGTGATGGAAACTGGTGTATACTAACTACAGCTACATGCAGTTAAGCTGGCGGGAAGTGGGACCCAGGCCATGGCATAAGTTGCTTTGACTCTCGACATTAAGTATATATAAAGATGAGATAAACTTGAAGGCTGGGAAAGTGATCGCTAAAATAGAATCTTATGTTGATCAATAGCTAGGTCATATGATGAAAACATGCGTCCTATCGATAATTCACATTTCTAAGAAATGGAAAGAGCAATACTTCGGAGAGTCGTGTGATGATGACATGATGTCAACTAGTGACAGGATTAACCTTTGGCACACTGTTACCAATATGCTATATTAGTTACTGGGTTAGGCAGCATGGAGAAGGTTTAACACCTCAACCTACGAAAAAAGTTCTTGGCATCATTGCTTGTTTGTAAGTAACCCACAAAACGTGCTGTCTCCAGCCTGACACTTAGTAATAGTAGATTGATTGACTAACATTTCAATTTGGCTGAAGGCAATAATATAAAGGGAGAAGGTTCGTCTGCTGTTTGTGTGTGAAAGGATACAAAGGTCACAGAATGGAGGATACGCCTACAAATGGCTTATGATAATGTTTTGGTTGGACGATGTTGTAGTTAGATAGGTATGTGCATAGTTTGTATTTGTTCACGGTGTAAAGGTTCCATCAACAGCCGTGCAAAATCATACAACAGATTTTGGACGTTCCCATAATAGATCGACGTGCAGGTCTAAAAACGTCCAGAGTGGATGTATTGTAAACGCCTGTGCATCATACAATGCTTCACGCCTACCCATGGTCCCATCAACCGATGACCTCCGAATATGTCATACAATGCGTTGGCGATGTTAATCACTTATACTTGTGTTTAACAATGCAGTCACTAGAGGCAACACCAACTTATCCAGCCATGTTTGCTTTATTGTTCTTTAAACTCACACCCATAAAAAGCACGGGTTAGAGGGTTTTAGTGCTAACGTTACATGTCGAGAATTACGATTATAAGTTTTGGGAATCATCGTTCTATGGCAAGAAGGCTAGAATACATACAGATAATGCGATTTTTCATGTTTCAAAATTGCAACGGTATGCATTTATCCAATAAAAAACGAGGCAACAATATATCAGTCACTGATATGTTTATTGGGTTGAAAGTCTGCCGCTGTCCGCTCAGCCCTGGATTGGGACAGAGGCCACCTGCAGGGTGGGCACGCCGCACTGGACGTCCTCCACGCGCCTCCGGACGCCTCCCGAGTCCGACACCTGCTGCACGACCGACCCGCTGCAGTCTTGGCTCTGTAAACAAAAAAGGGCAGCTTGGATCGCATCGCTTGTTGTTGACCTGAATGGTCCAGTTTACAAGGGGTCTAAACTGCATGGACGTCATAAGACCTATACCGCAGATGCCAACAGCTGATAATGATAACGTGTAGTCAGTAGCGGGTCGCAACAACATACATCATTACATGCATTACTGATTGAATAAAAAATGACCGCAGACGCTTAATTAGCTGATGGTGATTAATATGTCCATAATGTAATTAAAGCTCTGTAACCAACTCACCCTGTGTGGTTCCGGTACAGGGCAGCGAATGGTGGCCGTCTCCGCATTCATGGTTCCCTTCTGGCAGTCGGAGTAGGCAATACGTATGGCGAACCTGTGCACTGACTCCACATCAGAAACCTCCTAAAATGAATATTCAAGTGCATAATAAAACAAATAGTCATTACTATTGAACTCTGGAAAAATGCTTTATGTGCTATCATTATGTTAGGCCACAGCAAGTAAATTTTATGGATGACATCCTCCATAGACTCATAAACTAATGAGATAGGGCGGGAAAAAAACAAGGCGGGCAAAAAAAACAAGATTCCTATATTTTGAGATCATAAATCTTGTTAAAGTAGAATTGAGGCGACTAAACACGATATCACAACCAACAGGTCTTTTATTCCTGTATTCAACCTATGAGGTTTCATATATGATATAAAACCTCCTTGATTCAACAGTAAGCGTGTCCTTGTAGCTGTGTATACATCTCAATAGACTAACTACAACAAATGCAGAAAAGAGCTTGTTGTACCATCATCTGAGGCAACTACACTGGGTATTCATATGCAATGAAACACCTTAGACTGTCAACATTTAACTGACCTTGAATATGTGTATAGAGCTCAAATAACTAGAATAAATGGCAGTATACGACATATTTGCCAATTTTTGGCATGTTGACCACCGTCGGATTGCAATGAAATTTCCTGGGTTTTTTTCAAAATCGGGCGAAAATTAATGAGCGCGCTGATGTCATCCATAAAAATTACTTGCTGTGGCCTTATCCCCCATAAAATATAACGTTACATGTAACACGTCAGCTTCTGGTATTGTCCAAGGTTCCACCAAAGCGTTACGACTGTTGAGAAACGAACCCTTAATTCCGTCCAGAGGAGAGTGCCTGTTTTCGGACTCGGACTCTCCCAAAATCACAAAACAATTCAGTTATTGTAACGTTACCTGCTCTCCTGATTTCATCACCGCCTCCAGCACCCACTGGTTGTCCTGCGCGCTGCCGCGGTTGATTGCATCGATGGCGAAGTAGATGGAGCCGCTCACGCCCACATCGTACGACGTGAAAGGAATGATGGCCGTCAGGCTGGCGGACAGGATGGGCCTGACGGCGTCCCGCTCAGACGCGGAGGCTTGCAGTTGGCTCGCTTGGACTGCGCCGCATTCGAGCTCTGCAATTCGTCTGCGCACACCACTGTCCGACACGTACTGGATCACAGTACCCTTGCAATCTTGACTCTGAAGAGAAATCACAAGCACATCTCGGTATAGTTACTGTTCTGCTTTCCTGACTTAAAACGGGCTTTTGCACATTTATGAGCATCAAAAACATTTCCTCTACAAAATGTGATCCCCGTGATTCTCTAATAGGTCAACAGCTGTAGAAATCTCAAATTGCAACATTCTAAATCTTCACAGAGTCTCTTAAACATACAGGGTAAAGACATTTAGTCATGAGGTGTAGATACGACCCGAAGAGGAGAGATAGGACCACAGTTGTCTCACCCTGTGTGGATCCGGCACACTGCAGCGCTGGGCCGACAGCACGGCGTCAGCGGCCCCGTTCGGACAGTCGGAGTAGGCCAGGCGGACAGCAAAACTGTGGCGAGACTCCTCCCGAGACACAACCTGGAGCGCGAGGTGTGAGGACATTTCCATTGTCTAAACTTAAACTGAAATTCTACCAAAAACAATATAAAAAGGCCATGCTGAAACGGAAGTCATCAACAGTCAACTGGTTGATCTTGAAGCGGTAAGCCATCATCTTGAGCATCCCTACAGATCCACCAGAGAAGTTTACAACAGATCCACCAGAGAAGCTTACAACAGGACAATGTATGGTTACCTGTCTGTTCCTACGCATAGCTCTGTTCATCTCGCGCACGACCACGACTGATAAATCCACTCCTATGACGCGGTCAATGTCACAACGGCGTTCAATATTGCCCTAAACAGCGAAACCATGCCCCTTCTGGCGCATTACAGTCCACAAAAATGAGCAGACTAGCAGCCACCGTGCACTTTTTACCTGCTCTCCGGAGCGCAGCACCTCCTCCAGTACCCACTGGTTGTCCAGCCCGCTGCGCTGGTTGATGGAGTCGATGGCGAAATAGATGGAGCCGCGCTGACCGGCCTCGTACGTCCCCGGCACACTGGCGGAGACAGCGTCGGTGAGGAGGCCAAGGGATTCATCGGTCTGGGCATCAAGGCTCGCCGCTCCCCCACAGTCAGTACCGACAAGACGCCTGCCCACACCAGCGTCCGACAAAACCTGAGTCACAGAAGCCGTGCACTCCACACTCTGGAGAACGACAGAACAGATTCAAATCAGACTAGTGTTTGTACCGGTTGTGCCTGACGTTGCCGTTAGTGATTTATTCGCATGCAAATGATGCAAAAGTATAACCTTAGGAAAACTAAGCGTTATTTTGCATTTGCAATAAAATGTTTGATTTTCATCAAATGGATAACTGAAATCTCATCGTAGACGACCACAAACGATCCCCTCACCCTGTGCGCATCCTGCACGGGCACCGTTGTGAGGCTGCCAAAGCATCGGCCGCGCCGTTCCGGCACTCCGAGTAGGCCAAACGGACAGTGAACTTGTGTTGGGTCTCCACACGAGACACGATCTGGGAGGAGATATACCAGACAACAGCACGTCAGCATGGCAAGATGAGATAAAGGGAAAGGCTTAACACACAAAAAATGGATGTAAATCTAGTGATGTGGATTGGTCATTCCTACCACTTCAGCAGAACGTAGCACTTCTTCCAACACAAGCTGGTTGTCCAGCCCACTGCCGCGGTTGATGCCGTCGATGGCGAAGTAGATAGACCCACGCAGACCTGCATCGTACGCCACAGACAGGGAGGCAAGCGCCAACAGACACACTGTGCGAAACATGGTGGTCGGTTTCTTCAACGATTATCGGACTACAAGCCAGCCTACATCAACCTTAAATGAAGTTGTGTTATCACCTCTGCGAAGTAGAACAAACGTTAACGTCCTTGAGAGATTATTATTAACACGAACAATCATTGAGCGGAAGGTATTCCTTGAGTATTTACACAGTGCGGGTTTCTAAAATAAGCAAATCGTTGATAAACTAACAGCTAAAAAGGGATCATGGGAAAAGGACAAATTTTAGAGGGCATCTAAAAAATGAAATTCTCGTACTACCTTTATTCACCTGATGGGGGACGTCTGATTTCGCTTGACGTTATGTCTGTCAAACCCATTGGAATGTGACCAAATTTGTTATTGAGCGCACCTTTAGCACTTACATTATATGACACGCTGTGGCAAGTTCGTACTCTCTGAGTCCGTGTCATTGGCTCTCTTCAACAAATACAACAGAGGAGCAAACGATCTTTTTCCTTTCTTACAACATTGTACACAAGTTTGTAACTAATAAAATCTCAATTTATTCATTTCAAATTCTTTGTACAAAATTTCCACACAGACACAAAGCAATGAACAAAATTCTTCATTAATGTTTCCATCAAAATCCATGCAACAAACGAAACTACCAAATCTGTACAGTAAAGCAATTTGGCACTTACATGTCCATGTAGCTCATAAACATATTCATACTCCACACAAAGCTTCAACTAAGTTGAAAACTCACAACAATATCAAAGATAAATTATCCAACAAAAAGGTACTAAATCATTTCATACACGTCACAACTGAACTAAATATTCACTGTATTCAGCCTGTTTCAAACAGGAGTGTTCTCTATCTATTTGTGCATAGATCAAACTGCTATACATGCCTACAGCAGTGCTTGTGGAAAATGCTTCAGACACAGTAATTCACATAAAATTCACCAAGAAGCTCAAATGTAGCCTGTCAAAGAATATCATCTTAGGTTAAGCATGCACCCCAGGGAATCATTTTGAAGAACACTAATCAGTCAATTCTTATGGCAAGATCCTAAGATGCTGATAAGATGCACATACATAGTAAAGCCAACCTCAAGTGGAAGTTCATTAAGTTCTGGCAATTCCGTGGTAATGTTTGGTGGCAAGATTACTTGTGGTTTGCTGTTGAAGAGTTTTGGCATAAGTTCTTGGCATCATTGCTTGTTTGTAAGTAACCCACAAAACGTGCTGCTGTACATCATATTGCTATAAAGTGGCAAGTTTGCTATGGAACAATGGCAAAAACTGACATTGCAGCTGATGAGGGAACATCAATGAAGCTAAAACGCCCCAACATACATTTACATGTTAGTAGGGACATTTTGAACGATGCAAAGAGCACATTCATAACAATCAAAAGAAAGAAGACTCTACCCAAGTCATCATTTGTATTTTGCACCATTTCAGCCAAACAAGCTTGAAATCATCTTGAAGTCATGCTTCAAGGAAACAAGAACATTTTGGTGACCACTTAAACAATACATATTTGAGCCCTTACATTTCTTTTCTGGTGTGCCGGTGCAGTGTAGTGTAGGAACACAAAGTTATTGCTTTCAGACCTGGTATTATATTTGTACAAAATTCATAAGTATAATTTTCTCACCTGTGACACATTGTTACATTCCCAAGATTATAAGTTAGAGTACCTTATGATGATAATTTGTTGCATATATCAAAACTGTCACAACTAGCCAAAAACATTCTTGAATCGTTGAAATGCTAACTAGCAAGGTAAACTGATCGAGATATCACTGGCAAATGTAAAAAGGTTTTGTACAATACAATGGCTTTCTGGTATTATCAATGAACTTACAACTAATCACCAGAAAATCTCTGCCAATCACTTTTCAAAAAATATCTTACATACTTCATCTTGGACACACAATATTTTTTCTAAGAGGTAATTATTCTTTAGAAACCTGGTAAAAAAATATTGTCTCTTTTACAAGTTCAGTAAGGAATGTTCCCAGGGTTTGGCAGCCACAATTTCAGTGCTTTTAAAAGATAAGTTTCTGAAAGATTTTTTTCATTGTTTATAAAAATGGTGATTATTTTTGCAAGTGTACATCATGGCAGATAGACCCTGGGAAAATCCCCTTAGTTTGTGCTACAACTTCTTGGGCTCTCCGCCCTCATAGATGTGTGTCGGTGAACATGGTGTGCTCCTTCTGGAAGCTGATGCTGCCATCACTGCTCTCCACCTCATCAGGGTCGTACTGAAACATGCACAAGGGTCAGGTCAGAAGGATTTCCACACAACTGCCAGGACATTTTATCAATGGGTTCATAGATTTATGTACATGTTTTTTTTTCCAGAACTGAGGTCACAGTAAATTATTATCATTGCATGGATAGGTCAAACATAGTCTGAGCAGACTTCAGCATGTAGCAAATCCTCAACAATCAAGGTGATAGCTCATGATGCATTTTTCTTTCTCTTCAGAGAATCTCTCATGGATATTCGATCATTACTTAAATGTGCTTGATTGTTCTGGGAATGTCAGATCATTTTCCCACTTTTTTTCAAAGATGTTTAAAGATGTCAAGACACTACACACCTTAAAGTGATGACCGGGAAGGTCAGTTGAGTTAAGTATTGGGGGAATGTTAACAGTTAGTGCATGCTAAGTGCCTAGAGTGAAGATGGAACAAGAACAGTGCTAGACTAGAAGAAAGGATACTTACAGAGTACATACTGACCAGGCCACTATCTGCAGGCACATGACCGTCCCACATGGCGTCATCGTCATCGTCCAGGAATTTCCCCGACAGCTTGTCCGACACGACGATGTCCTCGAGCGGGTCCATCATGCCGCTCCTGCTGCTGTGTAAGGAGGTGTGGGAGTAGGCGCGGTTCATGTGGGCGTATGCTGGGTTCAGGTGAGAGTAGCTGGCCTGGCTGGCGCGACCCATGCTGCGCGTGTGGCGGCTGGACGCAGTGGGCGGTCTCATGGCTGGCATTGTCTGAAATAGAATAAAATTACAGATATGAGTTTACCCAATACCCATGGATATGAACAACATCAAAATGATTGTATTGAGCACTCTGCAAGGACTTAGCTCTCCTCATGATGTTCTTGTTTGGTGATGTTGATTGTCTGGAAGGACCCTACACTCAATCAACCCCAGCATGTTGATACAATTCACAATGAATATCTATGAATGTGCAGATTTAAGAAGACTTGTTTTCAACCTTAGCTAACAATTAGGGTGAAATATAGAATGATTAAAGTATATTCTATAAATTTCAATTGTAAGGCAATATGACTAACGGTGAGTAACACTTTTGGAGTTACTGGAGTACGTACTGTACTCAGATGAAAGTCTCTAAGGCTATTGCTGACTTTGAATTCATTCTGCTTTGTCTGTTGACATTGATGACAATCAACCTGGCAATGCAAAGTTATCCTCTGTTCAATCACAAAATTCCATTTAATCTAAAAGCAGAATATCTGCGTGTGCTTGAAGTTCTGCATGTCCTCCTACCATGATGCTGCCGTCTGGAGCGGGGTAAACACACTCAGCCAGGGGTGTCCTCCTCTTCTGCCGGGGGGCCAGGGGTGCTCGCTGACGCTCATACGGCGGCTTCCTGGTGCCAGCTCTCCGCAGGAACAGGGCGATGATGATGAGCAGGAGAATCATGGCGACCAGCGTGGCAGTGACAACAAACCACACACTGTGGTACCAGGGTGTGTTGATCCTGGTGGCAGGGGTGGGGACTACAACAGCACCTTGGACACACGGGGGGAAATAACAATTAGGGATGGACCACAAAGGATCTTGAGGGGGTTTGAAAGTGAAAGAAAGAAAATCATCATTAAAAGGATATAAATAGAAAAAAATATACAAAGAAAGTTGAAAGAAAAACAACTGTTGGCTAACAGGTATAGAAAGGGAAACACAACGATCTAAACTCTTATTCTATATCTTCATGAGAAATTAACCAAAAGTATGGTCCCATTTCATATCAGCTCCATGGACTCCCTGGGCCAACATGTCCACTGAGATTGCATTGGTGTCAGCATAAATCATCAGCAAGTGAGCATGTGAGCACTCAGGAGCGTTATTATTGTACCAGCTGGGACCTACCTGTGTCTGGGTTGAAGGTTGCTGTTACAGTAGAAGCCTGGCCTTGGGTGGTGCGGACTTCAACTCGGATGGTGTACACTAAGGTGAACAAAACAAAACATTTATTATAGATGATCTTCTCTGATGGTAAGGTTATGAATGGTTAATTGGTCAGCTGGTTTGTGAAGCAAAAGGCTAAAAAACAGATGAAGGGGATCTTAGGAATTTTTTAGGGTACACCTTGCTGCTTAGTAGTGACACTTCTTTGCTAAGTACAAATGTTACAGTAAATATGATTTAACAGCATTCCATTAAAGGACTTTACCTGCACAAATTTTAATCTATATTTTGTCTTTTCATTTCAAGTTCTTTTCCCGAATAATAACATCCTATTGATCGTGGTCATTAGATATGATATTAAGTACAAAGAGGAAAGTTTCCCCCTACCTTTGACGCTGCTCCTGTAGATGTCATAAGCAGTGTTCAGCCCGCTGTATCTGATCTCTTCATTGTCAAACAGGACGTACTCCTCCAGGTACCCGTTCAGACTGAAGGCGTCGCTCCAGTCCACGTGCACATAGCTCTGGTTACTGGTGATGTCTGGCACATTCACAGCAGTGGGTGCTGCAGAAACATGTCAACAAACAAATAAGCAAACAACTCGTCAAAAAAAAAACAAATGAGAAATCGTTCTTCATTTGATATGTCAACTCAAGCAGATTTATCGGTTTGAGGATGGGTAATTTCACGAAAGGAACGAACTGATCCAGGAGCTTTTGGAAATTCAGTTTTGCTTAAAAAAGATTAAAAGACCAGTTAAACTATTTTCCTGATATGCATCCTTAAACGTTCTGTGTTAACACAAGGGCTTCCTTTCAATCTGACCATCAATAGTTACTTTAACAAATACTGATTCATGAAACAGAGCAACCAAATGTACGTACTAATAGTGACTTTTTGCCACATCAAAGTGAGTGAGTAGATTTGATACACAACTACTAAATGTGCTGAATATATAATAAAGGTGAAAAGCTTTTCTCAGTGAGGACTCACGGGCAGGTAATGTCGTCCCTAACTGCCAGCTAGATGGTGCCTCCCCTTCCTCGTTAAAGGCAGTGACCATGAACTCATAGTTGGTGTAAGGGACCAGCTCAGTGGCGTTGTACATCAGCAGCGGACCGTTGTACACAACTGCTTCCTGCTGGGTCGTGCAGGTTCTGGACGGGGTGACTGGCTGACTGGTCAGGGGACACGCACGGCGCTGGCGCAACTCGAACCTGGGGGGAGGGGGATAATGTAGGGTAAGGACTGTCAAAGACAATTCAAAGATTATGCAGTACAGGTAATGATAAACTAGTTCAAATCTTCACACAGTCATCTTTTAAACTTAGGCCCGATATACAGTGAGAAAATTTTCTGGACATACGTTTTTGACATACGTCACCTTTTTTCCTGGGTGTGAACCGGCCCCGCGCAACGTACGTCAGGCATTTTTATGGCCCGTTCGACCTTTACGTTACATGCAGGGTGAACTGACATACGCCCCACAGGGCTGGTTCACACCCGGGAAAAAAGGCGAGGTAAGTACGTCCAGAAAATTTTCCCAGTGTGTATTGGGTCTATGTACATGTAAATATCAACAAATAGTTTCTCCTATAAGAACAATTATGAAGTTTTTTCAGGCCTTACCTGTTGATGATGCCATTTCTGTTATCAGGATAGTCCCATATGAGGTAGATGGCATCAGTGTCTGTCCTGCGAATGCTTGGTGCACCCTGTCCTGTAGGTGCAGCCCCCAGTGTTCTCACATATGCTGGTGGACTGAGAGTGGACCCACCATTGGTGAACACAGCAACCCTGAACTCATAGTTGGTGTACGGATGGAGGTTTGTGATCTCCCATGGCATCCTGACAGTTGATACCACAACCTGAAGGACCTGAACACAAGCAAGCACAAATGTTACTCCAAGATTAATATCATTAAAACTTCTAATCCAATTTGATGAATTTGTTTGAAGTAGCTTCAAGCAACAGCTAGCTTTTGTTGAATAAATTGACAGATTTACAGCTTCAATTATTTCTTCTGGCATAAATACATTCAGACAACATGTACATGTATATGAAGAAACTAAAACATACCCCTGAGACATTGGCTTGGATGTCATACTTCACGATGTCTCCATTTGGTCTTGCTGGAGGGGCAAGGTTCACAGTCACCTGGCTTCCGGTGACAGATGAGAAAGTTGGTGCTTGTAAGCCTTCTGGCCGCGAGTCTCCAGTTTTGACAGACTGCCAGGGACACTGGAGAATACTGCTGCAGGAGGTGCCTGCACTGTTTACTGATACCACAATGTACTCATAAAATGTAGCAGGTTGAAGGGAATTGTCTGTGTCGCTGTAGACTGTGATGGCTGATGAACCGTTGTACACAAACACTGGGCTGGAGGTGGATCGCAGTCTCCTGTACAGGCGGTACTCTGTGATGATCCCTCTGGGGTCACTAGGGGGACCCCAAGATGCCTGGATACCAAGCATGGCGCCAAGAGAGTCGGCCAGTTGTGTAAGAACAGGCAGAGGCTGGTTAACAGGTGGGGATTCTCTGGTATATTCCCTGGAAACTGTACTCTGTACACAGCCCTTCAGCGTGCAGGCCTCAAGGAAGAAAACATACTGTGTGTAGGGCAGCAGACCATAGACGTCCCTCTGAAAGGTGTCCCCTGTTAATGTGTATTGAGGGGTCCCATCAACATACAGGGTGTAGTTTCGAATGATTCCATTTGGAAATGCTGGAGGCATCCATTCTGCTCGGATGGCAGTGGAGGATAGAGCAGTTAGAGTCGGTGGGTCCAGCCCAGCTGGAATGTCTGCAATGGTGTTGATGATGGCTGGTCGGCTGGGTCCTGTGCCACCAATGCTGTTAAAGGCTTCCACTGTGTAGCTGTACTGTCTTCCAGGGGTAAGCCCAAAGTCAGTGTACCGAGTGTCACTCTCATCATAAACCAAATTTCCATCTCTTCGGACCTCATACCGTCGTACGACACCGTTTGGAAACAGCGGTTCATCCCACGTTACTTCCACCACAGTTGAACTCAGCACACGGAGGGTTGGAGACTGCTGGTCTGTTGGCCGAGCCTCTGTTGTGCGTGCAAGTGTAGTCGGGCTGTCCGTACATCCACCTCCCGTGCAAGCTCTCACGACAAAGCCGTACTCTCTGTACGAGATGAGACTGTCAACGACACACATGGTAATCAGCCCAGAACATCTGGTTATGCCGTCAGCCTTCAGCTCAAAGTTGTTGATCTCTCCATTGAGTATTCTGGGATACGACCATGTTGCCTGCACTGCTGTGGAGTTAATGGCAGCGACAACAGGTGCCTCTACTTGGAGAGGAGCAGTTTCCAACGTACGTCTGGCTGCTGGCTGACTGGTAGTGCATCCGCCTGCTGTACACGCTGTTATTGTATAGCTGTAGACAGTGTAGGGGTCCAGTCCTGGGTCCTGGTAATCAAACAGCCTGGGATCAGCAGCTGAGAAAGAGATGGGTGCGCTGTCATTCCTCTGCAGCTGGTAGCTCTGAATGACTCCATTGGGTGTGGAAGGTGCAGTCCATTTAATCCTCAGTGTGCGAGCGTTAGAGCCAATGTATTCTACAACTGGAGGCTCGACATTGGCAGGCGCAGCCTGAGCAGTTTCTACACGGAACCAGTCGCTGTCCACAGAGCCAATGCTGTTATGGGCCCTGACTCTGTACTCGTACACAGTGTATGGGGCCAGGTCACTGTCCACAAACATGTAGTTATCTTGATCTGTATCTGTGGTCTCGTACACAACAGCTTCACCTGTTTGTCGGATGTTGCGTCCCAAAGACCGTGGCATTTGTCGCCTTATTACCTCGTATCTTATGATTCTGCCATTGGGGCTGACAGGCTTTGTCCATGTAAGGATGACATGTGTGTCATTCCACTGTGGAGCTGTTGGCTTAGGAAGAAAAACAGGAAGGGTTTCAGCAGTGGTCAGTGCCTGCCTCTCAGAGCGAGCACATCCTGCCATTGTGCATGCTTCAAGAATCAATGTGTAAGTTGTGTATGGTGTCAGCCTTCGGAAAGTATATTCCTTTGTCACTCCTGTATATAGTGCCGGCATTTGTATCTGTCCATTTTCACCAATTTCGTAAATGCGATACTCGGTGATGGCTCCGTTTGGCTCAGTGGGATCGTCCCAAGACAAGTCCATTGAGTTGCCATCAGGAGCTTTGATAACAGAGAACAGTCCAACACCCCTGGGGGCAGCCTCTGCTGTCCTGACTGGTGTCCAGGGGCTGGTTGTGGCACCAGCATTGTTCATAGCTGTGACCCGGACTCTGTACTCTGTGAACGGCTTCATGCCACTGATGGTTGCCTGCTGTCTGGGACTTGAGACTGTCACAGCAGTGACAATTGGTTCTGGGAGGGTGGGGTCGTTACTCTGCTCTTGGTACTGGACAATGTACTGTGATATTTCACCATTGGGTGTGGTTGGTGGTTCCCAAGAGATGCCGATGGAGTATGCCCCAATTGCCTGAGCAGTAGGAGTCTGCATTCCAGATGGCAGATCTTCAAGTGTCCTCACAAGTGTCCAAGGGCTCTCTGTCTCTCCCTGGGAGTTCCTGCTGACCACCTGGTACTCATACTGGGTGTATGGCTGGAGGTTTGTGTCGGTGCCTTTCCTTTCTTGGTTGAGGCCTGTTTCTAAGACAAGCAGACGTTGGTTGGTGCCAAACTCTCTCCTGAACACTTGGTACCGAGTGATCTCCCCATTGGCCTGCAGGGGGGGTTCCCAGGATATCTCCACAACTCTTGGTCCAACAGCAACCAGCTTGGGTGCCTCTTGACCACTTGGCTCTGCTTCATGAGTCCGGGCAAACACTTTGGGACCCAACCCACAGTCATCAGTGCATGCCATCACCCTGATTTCATATTCAGTGTACGGTGTCAGTCCAGTTACAGTGAAAAACGTTTGGTTCCCAACGGCCCTTCTCTCTCCTCCCACCATCCCATAGTTAAGAGTGATGTAGTAGTTTTGGATGATGCCATTGGGTTCTGCAGGGAAATCCCATTCTGTGTAGATTTGAGAGGAACTGATGACGGTGATATTAGCAGCAGGAATGCCTTCAGGTGTGCTGGATGGGGTAGTTTGTGTTCGTGGCATGCCTCGTCCAGGCCCCACAGCTGTATGTGCCTCTACCTGGTAAGTGTAGGTTGTACTTGGGGTGAGACCTGAGTCAGTAAAGTTCATGTCAGCTCCGCTGTAGATGACATTACTGTCCCGTAACAGCTGGTAGTGGGTGATGATGCCGTTTGGACGTCCTGGTTCTGACCAGTACACCTCAATTTCAGTTGAGCTCACCACTACAAATCGGGGACGAGACACATCTGAAATAGAAACACAAGAAGATTATCAATCAAGAATCCAATAAATCTTCAATCAACATCTCCCAAGATGGGAATATGACTGTTATGGGCTGAACATGGGAAAATTTTAGAAGGTTGTGAAAAACTGGGGAGGAAATAACTCTATAGCTCACTAAAATGATCTGTGACATATCCTATGTACCTGCTATGTCCACTTATCGAACAATATCTTTGATATGGTCTGAGACATATTGTTGAGTCTACCTTGTGGAATGTCCTGTCCTGTCATGCCCACTGCTGGGTCAGAGGTCGTGCACCCAGCTGCTGTACAGGCTGTCAGGCTGTAACTGTACTCTGTGTACGGGTCAAGACCTGCAGAAGGGTTGGTGTGAGTATAAGACTGTGAAACAATTCTCTTGAGAGATATAAGGTAGGTGCTAAGATAACTGATACTTTAGGAACCAACTAGTATTATGATGCATTACAATAGGTTGCAATATGTCATTTTCCTTAAGTTTACAGTTGTAAAGAATTTAAGACTTAGAATTGTTCTTGTCATACAAGATAACAGTGGGTGGTAAATCTTGCAATAGGTGAAAAATCATAGCCTGTAATGTTATCTACAGACAGACCCCAAATCATATTTATAATAGTCCAAAAATGGATGGAGTTTTCTCCTACCATCGTGTAGGTACTCCTTGGGATCATCCATGTCCATCTGTGTGTATAACATGGTCTGGGATGTTTCGTTCACCAGGTTCAGACGATACTCGCGGATGATACCGTTGGGCTGCCCCGGCTCTGCCCAGCTGATGCGGAGGCGGGTTGAACTGACTGCCATGATGGCAGGAGGCTGTACCTGGCCGGGGGCCATCTGAAGGGTAGCAACTGTCACCTGAAAAAAGATTTCAGTCAATGTTAGATGGGCAATTTGTCTCCCAGCTATGACTCATACTACCATCTGTTTATCTGACATCATACATCTGGACTCCCCCTTGATCAATGAGGAAGCCAGGGCATATTTTATAAATGTACTGGACATCATCTTCAAAATCTTCATTTTTGATGTGGTTTTCATATCTTACAGCTGTAGCGTGTAAAGGTTTCTAACATCATCTTAGTTACATCCTTCTTTCAACAGAAGATAAAACTCCATATAGTACATACACACACAAAACATAAAAACCAAAATAATAAAAAGGTTAAGTCCGTCAGGAAGAATGAACAATGTTTAATATGTATGACAGTGATCACCTCCTCACTCTCCCCATAGCCAGCACTGGTGTAGGCCCTGAGTTTGTAGATAAACTCCTGGTAGGGCCTGATGTTCCCCAGGTCTCGGTACTGCCTGGCCAGTCCCTGGTAGACTTGCCTGAAGATCTGACCGGCACCGTCTGCACGCAGCAGAGAGTAGCGAATAATGACACCTAGAGGGAAGAAAACATCCATCATGGTTCACATTCTAGACATTACATGTATCACTATGCCATGATATATTAAAGTCATCCCTAGTACGAAGGCTATCAGAGTATACCTGTCCTAATGGATCAACCTCTCTCTGGGATTCACATTCAAACTAGCTCTTAGCTCTGATTGAAAACAGTAACAGTTACTTCAAAAGGATTGATTTCTCAGAATGTGCTTAGAAAGAAGTAAGGGACCTTGGGTGAACTTGGGTCATGCACATGCCAAACTTACTGAACAGAGAATGCAATTTGCTTCTTGAACATCGGTAATCAAAAGAATTAAGTCATGAATGCAGCATATAAAATCATTCTGACCTTACGTTCTGTCAGAAAGTTATCCTTTACCATCATGACCAGTTAACACGTTATATGTTAGAAGTCAAATATCTTATGCGCTGCTTTTTATCAAACGATAGAATGATAAATCAGTGAGTGTGAGGGATAATTGGTTACCATTGGGTCTTTCCGGCTCCTCCCATGCAAGGTTGACGACGTTGTATTCCCCCTCTGTAACAGACCACTCTGGTGGAGACACCTGTTCTGGAGACGACTCTCGTGTCCGTGCGATGGAGGCATCGCTGGTTCCCTCCCCACCAGTATTCACCACCACCACCTGATACTCATACTGGGTGTACGGCTCCAAACTGGTGTCTGCAGAACAATGAGATTGACGGATCAGTCATCATGATGCTATGGTTTAAAACCTCCTTTGCTTGTACTCTATCACCTCTATAAAATTCATGCAATTTAGGTAGCTAATAGTTTTGTTTTTGCTACCATCTGTGAATAGGTTTGTTTTGTTGTTGCTTATGAACCCTCTTTTAAAGTCTAGAAGTTGTCAAGTACTTTCAAAATTGACTTTTTGGTGGCTATGCCAAATAATAGTTGGTTAAACCGTCAAACTTATCTGGATTGTCTGAATCCTGAGTTGTTTTATAAGGATTATGCAGACAACAAACCAGTCCTGACCTGTGAACATGAAGACGTTTGTTTCACCGGTGTAGACGTCTGTTGTTTCCTGTGTACAGATGCCAGGGTTGGTGGTGGGCTGGGGTGTGGAGGAGACAGCCCCCTCATAAGCACCCTCCACTATTGTACATATACTGGAGCTTGTGCTGAAGTCACATCTGCAGATTATGGCATAGGTCAAGATAATGGTTAGAAGCAGATTCAATCTCATGTTTAAGCGTCAATCAACTATTTGGAAGTCCCGACTAAAATCCTACAAGCCAGAAGTAATTAAAATGTGAATTAGATTTAGATTTTGTCCAGGACAATCTTAAGGTGCTTGTAGACTTCATGCCATTCATAAGTCACATCTCATATCGGACTCATTCAGTGTACCTCTTAAGCATTAGACATTCCTTATTCAACATTACTGCCTAGTAAGTAAACCCAAATACTGTAAATCACTTTGATATAACGGCAGGAAAATATAGTGGTTGGGGGAAAATGGAGTAGGTCACGGCACTTGATTTTAACAGTGGGAACAAACATTACTGTCTCAAATATTAGTGATCAAATATTTGCGATGATGAAATTTTAGCTGTTGACTAGTGACCATTAAATCAGCTAAAATTAAGTTACAGTTAACAAATCAAGAATTCCCGTAGCATGACATATTCAGATTAAGTCATCTCTTCAACATCTCACACCTGTTACAGTATGCTGCCCCAGTCTGGCTGATGGGGCATGTCACTCCGTCTCCACAGTCACTGAATGATGTTGAAGAGATGCGATACGGTCGGTCTGCGCACACATGGGTGGCACTGTTGTACCCAACATTGTTACAGCAGGAGAAGTCAGGGCGGATCAGGTTCAAGCCACAGCACTGGCGGTTGTCATTGTTCTTGTCAACTTCACTGTCGTATGTATGGACCTGTCCAGTAAAGAACAAAAAAGACAACAAACAAAACATTAGATATCATGTAGTAATGATATGGGCTAGGGTATTTCACTGGGGTAGCTGTAGCTAAATGTACAATGTGAAGATTCACTTTTTCAACAATATATTTACCAACATTATGACTGTCAATACTAACTTGATCACATGTTTAAAATGTGAATTTCTCTAGTCAGACTAGCAGAATGCAGATTTTATAGCCAAGTATCAGAAGAGTAATCATGAGCTAGGCTGTTATTTACCCTAGCACTGCCGTTGACGCTGCTACTCTCACAGCACCTGGTGGTGGCAGCAGGGACGTACGAGTTGCCACAGCAGAAGCTTCCGGAGTCTGAAGCGTAAGCCTGGCCGTCCTCCTCCCCCCCACAGCATGTCATGTCCTGCTGCACCATGCTGCCTCCACAGCACCGCCGCTCATACCCGTCAAACAACATGCCTGCAGAACAGTGCAGAAAGCTTACTATAACCCTCTTATGTGTAACTGTGAATCTTTATCTCAGTTGTGGTGAATTATTCAATGGATAACTTTAAAAATTACATCAGGTAATGATGATGTGTCCGTACAAGTAAGTAGCCTGTCAGTCTTCACAGCCCTGCTACATGTTACGTTAGGTTTGTTCCTGTTTGCTCACACTCACCTGAACAGCAGACCTGTCCCCGTGAGCTGTAGAAGGGAACATCTCCACAGCAGGCATCACCACTGCCGACGGACACTCTGTCCTGGTCAGGGCTGGGGCAGCAGATCTGACCGGGACCGACTTCCACGTACTGTCCGCCGCAGCACTGGTGATTCTCCTGCTCAGGGTGCAGCTGCCCTCCACAGCACACATCTGACGGGTCACTCCTCCCGGTGATGTAGCTGGAGTTACAGCATTCGTAGCCTGGCACTGTGTCGTACAGGGTGCCATCACAGCAGTCACGGGCACCAGAGTAGCACTGGGTCCCACACAGGCTCTCAGCACTGCCACACTCAATGTAGGAGCAGACATCAGCATCAGGGTTTGGTGTTGGAGCAGGTCTGGGGAGTTAAACATCCAGATTAGAAGACTATTCTACTTTACTGGCATGTCACTCTTTATTGTGCACTGATTTGGAAATTTCTATTTGTCAAATTTTTTACTCATACAACTTATATGTCCTTCCCTATTTTTCATGAAGCTACTTTTTGCCATATTATCAACAACATGAAATCAAATTTCAGACATATATTTACTTCAAAATAATTTTCCTTATTCCTGGCATCATAACCCAGGAGAATAAACATTATATTCGCATTATTAGGAAAACAAAATGTAGACAACTTACGCAACAGAACAGGGCAAGTGAGCTGTTCTGGATATCCTGTATCCTTGGATGATACCATTAGGTTGCGCCGGGGGTGACCAGGTCATGCGGATAGAGCTGGAGCTGAGGACCTGTAGGGTGGGCGAGGCTATCCCGGCTGGTGCTGTCTCCAGGGTGGTCACTAGTGTACCATCACTGACCAGACAAGCAAACACTGTGCACACCTCTACCTGCAGGCATTCACAGGGCAGAGGGAAATTTTGTTAGATAACAATCATTACATATTTTGTTAGATTACATACAACTAAAAAAGACATGACATTTCTCCTTGGGCAAAACTGTACTATTTTGCACGAACAGGACAATAACAAGACACTTTGACGCTGTCTTCTTTCTTTCTTCTTACCTATGCTCTAGTCATAGAGAAAGTACATCTGAAGATAGAAACAAGAAAAGCCTATTTTACCTGTATAGTGTAGATTGTGTATGGCTGCAATTGTCCCACAATGTAAGAGCCTGCCTGCGTCATCCCAGTGGAGATGTTCTGTATGAGTTGGTTGCCCCCTGACACATAGATGTTGTAGGCTGTGACTTGTCCATTGGGAGTCTGTGGTGCTGTCCAGCTGACTCGCACCTCTGTGCCGCTAACAACTGAAGTGCTTGGTGGGTCCAAGCCTTCAGGTGCTGAGGATAAGGATAAAAGGGATCTCACAACTTCCATCTGAATTTTCAAAACCATTTGATTGCCACTGTCACTGATTGTTCAAGACATTTGGCCTAATGCACCCTCTGTTTTCTATGTGTCACCTACATGTGTATTCTGAAACAAATTACAACATCAACTCCCCATAAAACCTGATCTAATACAAATCATAGACTCCTGACCAAGGGGAGTGACGATGCAAGCTCAGTTAACTCAAACGGTGTCTCTCCTTGGTGCTGAAAGTATGATTGGAGCTTTCAACTGATGTTTTTTTTGCTACCAAGATTCTGCAAGCTGAAAGCATTGCCACATACACTGAAAAATTGATGTACATATAGAAATGAGCTATGATTTACTTTCAGTTATTTCAAATTCAACCTTTTGTGTTCATCAATTCTCTCGCAGATCAGATCAGATCAGCATATCATGGTAAAAACACCAACACTGCCTTTAAATTCTCATGCTAGTATTAGACTAAGGTATAGGTGTGTGTGTGAGGGCACCATTCAATGCACACCAGAGAACAAGGTCTTACTTCCATCCATGGTGGTTGCTTCAGCAGGAGCACTGTCGATGGTGTGGGCGCCATTATCTATGGTGATGATGAAGCTGTAGAGTGTGCTTGGTCTGAGGTCTCCCACCACCGTTTCAGTGTCAGAGGGTGGGAATGACATTGTTTGCACCATACCACCACCTGTATACCTGAGGTCATACCTCTGGACTCCTCCTTGTAGATCGATGACACCTTAAGAGACAGACAGGACAAGCATTTGTCTAAATGTGCAGCACATCATCTTTACTGTCTGCATTTTCAATGTGTTTTGCATTTTTTACAATAGCATGTAAAGCTCTTTTTTACAAAAGAGCAAAACTTCATTATTACCTTCATATTTCATGATAAGTAATGAAGTCTTGGAAATAGGATTACAACTCACTTGGTGGTGTCCATTGCACCCTGATGGCAGTGTGGTTGAGGGTTGTAGTAGTCAAGTTGGCAGGAGATGTAGGAACACCTGGTAGGGTGGTGGCCTCTGTAGCATTACTGGTGGAGGGGCCGATGTCATTGTATACTGTCACCTGGTACTCATAGGTGGTGTATCTGGGGGGAAGGGGGTCAAACAACCAAATTCAACTTGGCATTTCATTTAATATAGAAATACAGATGGATTGGTCAAACTGCTTCTGCACAAGATCTTCCAAAACCACAGCAAATGACCAATAAGAATCAAGTATTGAAGAATGGGAAACAAGGGCATGCAATTCATTAAAAAAGGGAAGGAAAAACATTTGCCAGCAAGGGCAGGCAGAAAACAACAACAAGAATTTTGACCTACCTGGTAAGACTTCTGTCATCATAGGACAGACCAGTGCCAGAATACACAGACACAGGCAGCTGCAGGTCTGGAGGTGCTGTGACTAGAGGCTGTCTGGTCTTGGTGCGGATCAGCTCATATCGGATGTTGGGTCCATTTGGGAATGCAGGAGGCTGCCAGAAGACAGAGATGTAGGAGTCGCTGATAGGCGTGGCCTCGGGGGCAGCCTGTCCTGTAGGTACCGTGGCCTGGGTGGAGGCTGGGGTGGCACTGCTCTGGGTACAGCCAGCTGCAAAGGGAGGAGGAGAAGATGTCATTTGATTCTCTTCTGACAAATGTTATGTAGGGAAACTACTGAGATGCAGGACATTGCATGACTGCTGTGCTTAATGAGTGATGCCCTATATTATGCCTGTAACTGCATATTGAACATAGGACTACCACTACAGCAGAGTTGGAGAAAAAAACATGTATTAAGTTGAATATCATAGCTGCAATCTTACAATACTCATTTATGATAGACAACTCAAAATGAAGCAGACTCTCCACCCTACCTGCCGTACAAGCCTGAATGGTGACAGAGTAGCTTGTGTAAGGCACCAGCCCCTCTACAGTGTAGGAGGTGAGGTTGGTGTTGGTCAGCTCGATCCTCGGATCTGGCATCCTGATGACGTATCTGGTCAGGGCACCGTTGGGTTGGCTCGGGGCCAGCCACGTCACAAACATGGAGGTGGGGCTAAGAACCTGGACCGTCGGAGGGGTCAGACCTGCTGGTCCTGGGGGCAAAGAAACATTTTTCTTTATTCTGAAAATAAACGTCATGGTTTGTGTCACATAAAGTCCTATCAAGGAGTATAGTAGAGATTTATAGGTCTATGTGCTGTATTGTAATCTTTTACTTCCTGGATTCATCTTAACCACACAAACTATCAGTACAGGAGTAAGCAGCTAAGTAGAGCACAACACATAGAGATAGACACTGACAATAGTGTGATAGGAATTACATTTTGCATTGTAATCTGCAAAACATGACTACTAAGATCAAGAAAAGCTAATGTCCCTCTTGTGACAGACAACTGTCAGGAGGGAACAGGAAGTGCTACCTCTAGAAGTGCACGCAGCTTGAGAGAGAGAACAGGCAGAGGAAGGAGTCTTTCTGCTGCCTGTGGAGAGAGAAAACCATAGAGAAGGAGGTTTGTACAACAAGGTCATGCAGTGAACATGCATCAGACATACGTGAACAAGGAAACGTCAGCAGTTGAGATTTACTGGTTGTGCAAAAAAGAATCTCCAATATCCCAAGGAAATTATAGTTTTCTGGGACAATAAGAGTGATGATCATCTTGATTTAAGAGATGCACAAAAAAGTACATACTGGATTTCACAAGAGTTGATCACAGAATAAGATGAGAACATAGAAAAGAACTCAAAGGAAAACTCATCATCTGTGACCTACTTGCAGCTTGTGTAGTGACCTCAGCCCAGTCACTGTATGCTGGCTCAGTGATGTCTTGCACGTATGCCAACATCCTGTACTCATATGTGGTGTAAGGTTGTAAGGTATCAGACTGGTCCAGATATGTCCGGGACTGTGTGGGCAGGAAGTTGGCCATCACATCCGGGGTGGCAGAAGAGCCTTTCAGTCTTCTCTGGAGTGTGTAGAGCCGCAGAATACCGTTGGGTGAAGAGGGCTCAGACCACCTGATGGTGACGGATGTCGGGGTTTGTGAGCTCAGACTGGGCGGGGCAAAGGAACCGGGTGCGGCAGGTGGGGTTGTCACGGTGATGGAGTCACTGCTGGAGGTGCAGCCCACCCTGGTGCAGACCTCCACTCTGTAGGTGTAGTCTGTGTACGGTGTCAGGCCCTCCATGCGGTACTGGGTTGTGTTACTGGGAACCTGCAAAAACAAAAACAGTCATCAGAGGGAAAAATTCCCAGAAATTAAAGTGGGATCCAATTCTGTGCAGCGAACGATGCTTTCAAGCCAAAAATTCTCCTTGTTGTTGTGGCTGCTGCATATCATTGAGTCCATACAAACCTTCTTCATCATCCTTACAAAGCAGCTATTACAAATTATTGCCGCATACTTTTCACCGGAAACAGGATGAAGACTTTATGAAAACAGTATGCTGCTACGCATCTCCAAGGCTAAGTTTTGGGCCCAGTCAATACTCAGAAGGTGGCACCGCCAGTTAAAGAAACAATAAAACATGGTTGTTGCAGTGAATAAGTTAACAGGGATTAACCGAAAACGACCTCCACATAAATGGTTGTAATGCCTAATGGTCTATGAAACATTTCTGCACCCTATTTTCACATCAAGGTCCCATATGTCTCCTGTTCTCACTTTAATAGATGGCAGAGAATTACAAGGAGAGCCCCCTAGGAAACTACTTTTCCAAACACATTAAAACAAGGAGCGTACCAAATGACCCATCAAACAGTGAAGGATGTGGAATAGGCTTATAGCACTACAACTATGGAATGGGAATGGAGTGGACCGGGCAATTCATACGGTAACTAGGGATTCCGGCATGCCAAAAGTCAATGCCTTCATTCTCCTTGGAGAGCAGGAAACTTTAAATAATGCAGGAAGCCATCCTCAGTCATTCACAAAACTGCAGCCTGCATGTTGTTGAGGAGATGGTGGAGATTATGGACATTCTTGATGAATGACTAAAGAGGACGGGGTCAGGTTAGGGTCTTGGATGGCCTTAAAGCCTATCCACCTGAATTTTATTTCAGAAAAAAACAGCTTTTATAACCAAACTAGAGTTCCACGAACACATTATCTTCGCCAAATAATCAAGGCTTATTATGGAGAGTGATTAATATTTACATGCCTATCACCCCCTGCAAATTTGATCATGCACCATACTATTTGGAAGTTATGATGGGGCGAATGGGTGTACTCTCCAAGCAAAGGAGTCGGTCTGGCTGGTTTTTGACGTGTTTTTAGGTGTTTTTGGCAGGCTTTCCATTTTGTCCCCTTTTCGTTATGTCGCCAACCGTGTTGAACAAAAATGCCTAAACTGAACGCGTTAAAAACCAGCAGGACCCACACCTCTGCTTGGAGAATAGTTTATTTATTTGACCTACATGTACGTTTATGCAAGGCCATCTGTTTACATGACCTTTGATACACTGTCCCATGTCCCATAATGCAATGCAGTGGGTTAACAAACTTTCCTAACTAATTATGCAAATTAGCTCCTGATTTGCATAATCAGTCATTGATTATGTAAAGTACCATCCAAGCTCCCTACATACCAAACATCACGACGATCTGTCGACCCCTTCTCAAGTTATTCATGTCCGAATGTCAAAACAAAAACACCCACTGCAGCTCTTAACAAGCCGCTAGGGGGCCAAAATTCACAGAACTTACTTTCTGTGGCATGAACTATCTACCACACAAAAATCATGACCATAGCACTTTCAGAAAATATGCCCCTAAATTTTGAAGCTCCGCTGCAGTACCTTAGGTACCTGCTAGAAGGCCCATTATCGAACTTGACCTTCCTTTTTGTAAACCCTACCCATCCACTAAATATCATACGGATCCATCAACAGCTTCTCAAGTTATGCTGGCGACATACAAATACACATCCACACAAAGCCCTCTGCAGTACCGACGGAAAACACCAGGGAAACCATTTTTGAACTTGACCCCCGTTTCCACAACATCTACACACCTGCAAAAAATCATGAAGATCCATCAACGTTTCCGTCACTTTTTTTGCCTACATACAAACACACAAAAATGCAAAGTCCGCTGCAGTACTGTTGAAAAACGCAAGGTAAACCATTTTCGAACTTGACCTTCCTTTGCACAACCACTACACACCTACCAGAAATCATAAAGATTCATTGAAGCTTTCTTGAGTTATGCTCCTGACATACATTCAGACCCACCCAACAGATTTTTCAACCGAAAACATAATCTTCTCCGAGTACAAGTACTCGGCGAAGATAATAAAGACTACTATGTCCTGTTAAATTGGCTACGATACGTAGAGAAGTCCTTTAGATTTCCCCTTCCAGTTGAAACAATGAATGTTCACATTTCTGCACAATCCTACAAGCTGTTTGCCCAAATACATGCCTGATCCTTCAGAGATTAGTGGGATAAGCAAACATTGAGTGATTGCTGTACGTTGTATTGATGCATTGTGTTGATTCTGTAAGAAGTAGACTTTGATACTCAAACCTTAGACTACTGGTTTTACCTCCAGTACCAATATTGGCAGTTGAAATTACCAAAGTTAGAAACAAGGATGACCAAATGTGATGTTCTATTTGCAGTTCAGGACACCCTTCTTGCTTTTATTGAGATATATCCACCCACACAAATTACCTGCCAACATAATCAGTGAACAATGGCCCCATAGTCAGACTTCCAATTTTCACCTAAAGCTTCTGCGAATAAGAAGGCAGACATCCTATAAACCTGCTAACAACATACATCCCTTTTTCATATAGGTTTAACTCTTTTCATTTGGGTTCTTTATCAGGGCTAACGGCCCTCAGGAAATGACCTGGCTTACAAACAGGGACATCTCAGGTTAAAGCACTCATCCACCTCACAAGGCCAGTATTCCATCTATGCTAGGGTCTCATTTACAAAAGCGGGCCCCGGCCGGGCAGTTTGCGAGGATTAAAATTATGATATAAAAGACATTCAAACACATGAAACATTAAAAAAGATAGTTATGAGAGTAATTTGTGTATATTTCTTTATGTATACTGTCTTTTTCGTTTCCGCAATCAGCCCGACCGGGTCAGGGTTTGGGAATGTGACCCTAGCATTAGATTGATGCCTGTTATTATTATCACTGTAACATCATAAAGTTCTGAAATTTGATGCTACGCATCTACTTTGAACCCTTCTTACTTTAAACCGGAGTCTAGTGCATGGTGGAATACAGATTTACATGTATCCTCAGTTAGCAGTCTCCTCACACAGAAAATAGCTCTAGACCAAAGGTGTAATTGTTCCTACTGTATGGGGTTCCAGGAAATGATGGATGCTGGTTATTTCAGAAATGAAAGGAGCAAGAAAGATTACCCGATACGGTACTTTTAGCAGAAAGTACCCAAAAAACAATTACTTTTAGAAGGCTGAATCCCCACTAAGGCTGAGTCAGACAATCTGTTTTGATTTTTCCCATGATAATCATGACAGGAGTAGAGATAAGCATAGAATCATACACAGTACTGACAACTACTTTGAATAAACAAACCTCAAGCTCTTTGATGTTTTCTTTCAATATGAGAAATATTTGATTTTGAGGTCCATGGCCAGATCATACGTTATCAACACAATGGCAAATAGACTCTTACTAAGCAGCTCTTCATGTACATTTAAGTATAGGGCATGAAATGACACTTCCTTAATGGGACTGACGCTTTCAATATGTACCATAAAAGCCCTACTGAATATGTCAGAGAGGCACAAAGAGGCTGGTAGTTTTGCTAAACAGATTGCCTGGACACAGATAATGGTATTTGTTCCACATAAGAATTACAGAGAAAAGAAGGACATGGATGAGGTTCCTTTGAACGTCGTTTTGCTTGATACTACACTGAAAACTGCTTGATAAATCTCTTGATATTCATCTCTTTTGAGGATATTTGACCCTGACTCTTAACAATCACTGTTTGTAATATAGGGTTGAATGGAAATCGATATTCTCACCTTTTCATAAAAGTATCCCTAAAATTTCCAACACACCCTTCTGCAAATTTTGAGATTTTCAAGGGAATATGCTTCAAATGGGCTTCTATAGATACAGCCATCTGGCATTTGCTCTTCAATAATGCTTGATATGATATTAGGAAGCTAGCTATTATATGAAACCTGACCAAAAACCTAAGTGTGTACTGCTGAAGACTACTTGAAAAATTTCCACTTCATGCCTATAAAAACCCAGAGACTGATGCCTGTTTTCTAGCACTACTGCTCATGCGACAAGAGCACCAAAGAGAGGAGAATAGGCACATTACAGGGAATAGCTGCTATAAATGTCAATGCTCCATACCATGGACCACCTTTCACCCACCTAGAACCCTGTTTATAAGAGGAAGAACTGCCCAGCTGCCACTGGTCAGATAAGTAATCCATTTAGTAAAACACAGATTCTGAAGTGTAACTTGATTCATTCATTCTGATTATACTTTACTGCCAGTAGTTGATAGTCATTAATAGCTATGCAATGAAAGGTTATAAAGGAGTTAGGACTCCCTCAGCTTGCTAAATTTACACTTTGTGTAGATTTTATGTATATGATCTTGCTAGTATGACTTTTTCACCAATAAATAGGTACTGACTCAGAGTTGGTGACAAGCTTCTGGCACTGGCCTGACCGGGCAAATATGGTAGGTATTGCCCTGGGCAATCAGACCAATGGACTTGCCCAACCCTGAAGCCAGAGAGACATGGTTGTTCTGGAGCCTATACAAGTATGCTGAACTCACTGTAACTTGTCGCGCGCTGTTCTGGTACAGTCGGTACTCTGTCAGGATGCCATTGGGTTCTGCAGGAGGCTCCCAGGTCACACGGAGGGTGTAGGCATTGATCACTTCCACCAGCGGAGCATCAATGGAACCAGGGCCTGGAAAAAATATACATTTTTAAAAAACAATACCCAAAATTTCAAAGATGTTGGCTTTAGGCCACACCAATTCATTTTGTTGCTTCTTGGAATAGCCTGTCCTGCTTTTCCCATTTTCTAAAAAAAAAGGAAAAATTTGGTCGCTCTTCCCATTCACAAATTTTCACTCCCAATTTTACTATCTGTTCAGTTGTAAAACTCGATAGCCACCAAAATAGATTATAAAGGCCTGCACATACTTAGAAAGTGTGGTCACATTGATCATAAGTTATAATTTTTCATTTACTAAAAGTATTTCTTAATATCAATCCATATATTACATGGCAAAAAGTAATTTTCTTACTGAAATTATAGTACTAGATCAAAGAAAGGGGTGCATTGCATCAAATTAGCCATACAAAGCTGAAACTTGAATAATTCTCTTCTTTATGTTATGTTGACCCTTATCTTCACCCCAGACTATTTGCAAAAAATTTTATTTTTATTTTTTTCGCCACGTCGCTCCGATTTTTTTCTGAAAAAAATCTGAGAATCAACAAATTGAATTGGTGTGGCCTTATCTCAATAAAAAACAAGAATTTCAATGAGTCCGAATAAAACTCTTGACTTAATGATATATTCAATTAGTATTAGGAACTGTCTATCAAAAAGAGAAGAAGTTCATGAATGTGCATGGCATTAAGTCAGTTAAAAGAATTCATTCCACAATTGCTGATTCAAAAATCATGCCTACTTGCTTGTTTCAAATTAGTGGTTTATCCACAGAATAATTCCTGTGAGCCATGATGTCTGTAGCTTTTACAGTGATTAGACCAATTAAGCATATCAGGAAAAGCTAATTAAACCATTAATCAATGTGTGTGGCTGACATTTATAGCTGACTTGACGCTGACATCGTCTATAATCTGTGGTGTTAAATACAATATTAACATGGCCACCTGCTGCACCCATTCTTGCATTGACTAAAAAACATTAATAATGTGGAGAACCTTTGGCCCTTAGCCATATATAGCAAAATGTGCAAAGACTAAGTTGTAGTGGACTGACCGATAAGGCACTGGCTAACAAAGTGAATAAATCAATTTTCAATGACTTAAGCATGTTCAAATTACAGGGGGTAATTTTATCTATCACCAACTGCATGTCAAGCTAGAAATTCCAATTTTGTTCTTAGCAAAATCATTTTGGTAAGGACTTGTTTAGGAGTGTTTGAACTTGACAATACCCCAGAAGACCTGTGTACGCAGATATTAGATGAACTTTACTTACGGTCCTCTGAGGTGAACTGTGCCGCCCATTCACTCTCTGTTTGGCCATAGTTGTTCCCCGCGATCACCCTGAATTCATACTCTGTGTAAGGTCTCAGACCTGTCTGTGTGTGACTCCTAGATGTGGATGGTCCAAAAACACTGCATAGGGAACAAGTAAAAATACATAATCAGAATGTCAGAATTGTTTGGTATAACTGCATCACACATGGATCCAGTGAAGAGGCATACTATATGAAAGTCTGTAAAAAATCTTCTAGTTTCTAACAAGTCGAGGAAATGTTGCAAATTCAGAAAAGTAAACAACAATTTTCTTATGACTTTTATCAAAGGAAGAAAATTTGTGCTACATGTATGAATTAAAAAAACCAGTTGAGTTAAACAATGGCAAAGCAAAACACAGGAAAAATTTATCAAACATCATAGTTACTTAAAGAATTTAAAAAAAAACCTAAACAGGGTAACAGACATACAAATCTACATCCATCTAAAACTCAACTTGATGGAATTTAAGTACCCCATAGCATCTGTACTAAAATGACAAAAAAACAAATTAGTATTTATCATTTTACCTGTGGGTTATCTCTGTTCCCTTATCCATCCACAAAGAATCAGTAGAATTGGAGACCAGTTCAGGCAGAATGACTTGGGTCTTCAGAAAAGAGTAGAGGCGGAGAAAGAACAGCACCAGTACAAAAACCAGAGTCAGTGCAAACGAGAGGGAAACTTTGAAAGAAGACATGGTGCAGAGAGGCAAGATGCTGCTCTGTGGGCAGCTGACAGGGAACCTGCACCACCGAGAGCCGCACACATTGTGACTGCTGCCTCCCAGCAAACAAAAGTGTTGATTGTATCAGGAAATCATGCCCAGAATCACCAAGATCAGCAGTCTTGTTAATAATTCAATAGAAAATGGAGCATAAATTTCCCGGACGTGGACAGCTGTTACCAATCAATTGGGACTGTGGAGGCTGGTGGCAATGAGAGCGATGGTGATGGGGCATGACCACCAGCTCTGGTTAATGGCAACACACCTACAGATGTATTACCATGATGAATGAGTCTAATGCTTCCTTCTGCATTTGAGAATAGTTCAGGTCTTTACATAGCAAAACTGCTATTGCTTAGCTATGCAAATGGCAAAACATGTCAAAGCAGACAAGGCACAGGAATTGGGTCAAAGAGCACTCTGTCGATCAAGGATTCCAGTTGGTTCCTGCTGCTTCCAACCTCAACCAAGATCAGCATATCAGGAATAAAATCTGCTGGATAGTTACGCCGCTACAAATTGGGGATTCAAGTCACTCTCTGATGTCCTGGTGAGATTACATTTCCCCACCTACTCATTTACGTTTAAGGGGGCTAAAGCCTGCCCACTGCTTCTCCATTACTGCAGGAAGCAAGCTGATGATGCTGCTGAATTCAGCACAGGAGTCAGACATATGCAAAAAGGTCTGGTGCCGTGGTATGATTAGCCCTGGCAGAAGATAAGGTGTCCCACTTTGGAAGAAAATGTCAGCTTCACAAAAACACCTGACGTTGCAAGCCCAGCAAGTATTAAGTTCAACACTAACAGCTGGCATTTATACAGCATTGACTTTGCTTCTCACCTCTATTTGCCGGAATGGATAAAGGTTTAAAGATCTATCTATGCCTTACGGCATCGTATCCATACTTTAATTTGGACCTATCATACTTATTGTGGACAGTGCTGACCTCCTGACTCCCCCTGTGGTGGGCTGGACAGCTCAGAGATTAGGTTTGTCGATTATCTCTCTACATGCACTGCTTGTACTGTCCATTCTTGCACTCACATATCATTTATGCCAAATACATCTCAATTTTGAAAAAAAAAAAACATTTGCTGAAATGACAGCTTATCTAGAGCCAATTTGGCAAAAGTAGGTGATGGCACAGGAGTAGACAAAGAGAAATCGTGGAGGAAGATGTCATGTGGTCTGCCTTTATGACTTGATTGTGTTTTGTGGGCAAGCATCAATTCAAACATGATTGCCAAGAAGCCAAAGCGCCCCAAGACTTGACCATGTTATGAATTTCAAATTATCAGATGACTGGTGTGATTAGATTTCTTTCCCAATATTGATCAATAAAGACAGGTTTTTGGTCAGATTTCATCATTTGTTTTAAGAATTCAAAGCATTCTTGATGCTAGCATATCTGTATTCCCTGAAAATATGTTTTTTTTCTAGCGTGGAAGGTCCTCCAAAAATCGTATACAAACAAGAGTGACCATTTTTACCTAAAAGGACTTGTCACTAAGGATGCTTTCTAAAGCTTAGCAATGATTTCAAAGGATAGAAATTACATAACTGCTGATAAAGACCCATGACCAAAAGTTATAGACATGGCACAGCAAGCACCAAGACTTTGTATGCACTAGGCATTGATGTAACAAAGTGGTCTTGACTCATGTGTGCTACTATTTCACTGCCTCACAGTCAGAGAGGTTGAACACAAGTATTACCAACAGGTGCAGGAGATTATAAAACTATCCACAATGAGTTAGAAGCCCAGAAATCCTCTCACAAAGAACAAGGAAAGCCTTTAGTAAGCAGCTTATGTGTACATATTTCTGACACATGTCTTGTGAGCTGTTTGACTATTGCATTTCCTCCAGCTGCTTCCATAGGCTTAATGCTTACAGGTTGGCCTGAGTAATGTTGTTCTGGTACTCTTGGCATTTCAAACACACTCAAAATCTTAAAATTCAGTAAAATTTCATGAAAAGTAAAGTTTGAAGCCAAGATATAGCAGTTGCCAAAGATAACCTAAAACAGAAGCCCCCATACTAGCCTTGACAAAGTAGTGTATTGATTTCTGAGTTGCAAATTCCAGAAACAAATGACCAACTTCATTGAGGCAGTGACTGATACATGGTATAGTGTACCACATGTGGTCATTGATCAACTATGATTAATTTTCTCACAAAGTGATTCATCATTCAAAACGCCAGTAATGCGGAGCATTAGATGGACTTGCATAGGTTATCAATATCATAAATCTAAACATCAATGGTAATGCCCTGTTTTCTGCATTGGTAAGGCCTAGAAAAATTAATGTTGTGTCCAATTACGGTCCTGACAAAATTTGGTTTGGTAGGCAGGAAGTCTTCTGTACAAGCACAAGCACAAGTACTTGGGTTTGGCGGGTATGATTATATAACCTTCTCTTAATAAAAGAAATGAGGAGAACATGTTGGAAAACGATTTTATAATATTTTCAGCCCTCAGATGTCAGATCAAAATTTCAAAGTGCCTTGCCAGAGGTAAACAAAAATAAAGGCTAGAGTCAGCTGGTTTTTGCTAGGGTCAGTCAGGTAACCAGAAACACAACATTTTTTATGGGCCCTAAGGCAACAAACATGGGAAACTACAATACTCCCTGAAGTCACAGTCTAAACACTGTATGTATTGCATTCCCTGCACTTCCCACATTGATTATTTCATTATTGATCATGGAGCTTAAATGCTTTTCAGTCTCTAACCAAATACAGCTGTGGGCATTAATAGGACGATAATATGAAAGTTCCACATTTATTACAACCACAGCTGCAACCTGAATGTGCACTATTGGAAACCAATGAAAACAGTAAGACCAACAGGATTGCTTGCTGAAGACTTTCTTTGAACAGAGTTGACCTCAAACTTAACAAACTACTTGGGATTGTGCTGTCATTCATAATTAGTATGTCTGCATATGGACAACTGTGGATGCAGATATGTACTAGTAATCATACAAAACCTACAGCAGATTTGGCCATCTGCCCTGTAGATTCTATTGTCTCACACCTGCCTAAAATGAACAACCTATGCTAGCATATACCTGCATATACCTTGCTTAGGTTCAGCAAATTATATTACAGGTTTTACCTAATCTAAATCTACACAGGCTACTAAGATGGAGACAATGACTTTTCCCAGAGTATAAAAATAAAGGAGACAATAGTCATGTAAACTTCACTTTTTGCTTCTTTTTGTAGATTTCTGATACTGTAGCACCAAATTACATAGTAAAAGTATAATCTACACCCCTGTTTTAACTGGAGGTGACATTCTTCATAATCCTGGAAATGAAAAATACAGCTATAAACATAATGGATGCAATACTCCCTTTCAAAACTTTTAGTCTACACTCAATCATGAGAACCTGAGAGCAACAAAAGCACTTGAGGTCAACCTGGCCCCAATTATTTGAACAGCCGGCAATGTAGTAAATGGCCAAACACCAGGAGCCCTACTGTGATATATGGGAAAGTAGGAAATAGCTGTGACCTTCAGTAGTAGGCTGTAGTGAACCCTGCATTAACAGGCATGAAATGTGCAAACTTTGACCATTTTGACAAACACCATTAAAGTCTGACACTCAATCATAAAGAATCAATATAGATTAATGCTGCCCCCAGGACTGTGATCAATGCTCATACTGGCCTATCTTAGTTCCCATTTTCCTGTACACAAATCCAATATTCAATACATTCCATGTCAAATTCATTCTTCAGGGTCTTTGAAGACCTAAAATCAAACTAGTGGAGCCTACATGACTTCTGAGAGATACTTCTCAATGCTTAAAAAATACAAGAACAACAGAATTCTGTCATCTGCTTCCTATGTGATATTGAGTCCACTTGAGAGACCACTTTTCATTCACTGTACACTGAAAGCAGCGAATGTCTTATTGTGGAGCAGCAGAAACAATGGAAAAGTCAGACTTGATGACATGGAGAAACAGGGCAATCAGAAATGACAGACTTTACCTCCTTATCTGTACTACTTTGGACCCTTCCAATCTTACAGATTAAAAAAAATAGCACTGAGGACACATATACAGCATTTTGTAAATTGGGAACCACAGCAATTAACACACACATAAAGGCACAAGAACACAGGCAGACAAGCCAAAATAGTACACTTTATTCTCCTAGAGTGAATAGAAATGACTTATAGTTCCAGATGCTAGCCTGTAGCTCTTTAAACATCTAAGCTGTCATCAGATTAAAGTATGCCTGGCCCAGTAGTTAGTTTTGGCATGTTTCAGCACCAAGGACAGCTACTTTACTCTTCTTCTCCATTTGAAAGCGGAAGTGTGTATTTTTTCAATGCTCTCAACACATGATACAACCTCTCCACTTCGTTATGAAACTTCACACTCCTTGTATATTGAAGCCACCTAGTTGGATAGGTTAAAGCAAAGTCGTGTATGATGAAGCAGAAAATGAACAGGCAACTTCTGAGAAACAAGGTAGGTAATTGGGTAACCCAGGTACCGTAACAGTCCCCTAACCTGAGCTATCAAATGGCAGACAAAGACAACAGCTCATGACTCAAATATTCATAGCTGATTCAGCTCACTGAACAAAGGGTGCTGTCAGTGCCAACAATCTACCAGTATATAGAATCACGGCTTTTATCACTAGTATTACCCGAGCACACTTGCATTCCCCTGGCTTTTGTAAGAAAGATGAAAGTTTTGATTTGATCTAACAGTGACTTACATTTGCCCACTGTTGCTGCCTGCTTGCCTGTACTCCAGCCTGTAGTCTGCGTTGCCAGGTGCATTGTTCCTGCCAGCTGCATCCCAGGTGGCCCGGATGGACGTGGCAGACGCTGACACCAGGGTGGGGGGACGTACTCCGTCAGGGGCTGAAACAACGGGAGAGACTTGCTTTTATGGCAAGAAAATCAACAAATACCTTGGGGGCATCCTCACAACAGTTTGATTTAGATGTACAGGGGTTAGATGTGACAGGTCATTCATTGTGACTGCATTGACCATCTTGAAATCAGCCAGACATCAAGATCTTTATCTATCTTTTCATAAATTGCCTATTTCCCTGCAGCTGATCAACCGTAATAAGCTTCATTTTCAAAATAAAATCCTCTGTCACATTAAATGTTGCATGTATCACCAAAACATAGACACTTCCTTACCTCCTTCTGGCATTGTAGCTGTACGAGTGTTGCTGAGAATGAAGCCTTTACTGTTGGAAGCATTGACCTGCACAGTGTAGGTGGAGAAGGGGATGAGGCCAGGGATGGTCACCCACTCATCAGTTACAAGACTGGTGTACAGGGACTGGGTGTCCCTCACTGTCGTGTAGTCCCAGTTATCTGTAACATAGCACCAATTAACATTGTGTGAAACATTTGTTAAGATTATTGAACTCTGAATACTAGATAAAGGTAACTATGCAGTAACATATCATGATAGAAATATGCAGACAGTGCAGTATCCAAAAAAGTAAGTACTATTAATTTTTGTTTCATCTGCTGGACCAAACAAAGCATGTTCCAGAAACATGTAGTAGAAACCTGTAACAACACATGTTTTCTCAAATATATTCTATTACAAACTGAGGCAGGTTTACATGCTGTTGAAAATACCCGAAAGAATCCTCTGAAGTGCAGTGACATAGTTTTAGTGTATCTATTTTGCCATTTTTTGCTAACATTACAGAATGACAATTGTGATGTTTCCCCTTATCACAGCACAAAGAAGATCACCCTTTAAACTTGCTTACCCTGGTCCCTGTAGAATATCCCAGTAAACAGCACGTTGTATGACACATTCCCATTCGGTCGTCCAACACCACTCCAGCGTGCACGGATAGACCTACTGTCCAGACCTTGTATCTCAAGGGTCACTGACCCCACTGGGGCAGCCTCTTGGGTCCTGCCACTGACCTGTCAGCACAAAGACAAAGAAATCATTGTAAAGTATGTGGAATATAAAGTCAAGGTATAGAGGGTTTCCTTTATTGTGCCCTCGGGATTATCGCATCTATGAATCTTAATCGCCTTGAGTTCGAGATTACTTGTTTTTATATCTGTGAAATAAGACTTGACTCCAACAAAACTCAAACTTATAAAAATAAATGACAAATTTAAAGTATGGTATCAGTTCTCCATACCTTAGGTCCCAGCCCACACCCCCTTGCTGTGCATGCCTGGACCTGGAAGTAGTGTAAACTCCATGCTGATAGCCCGTCTGTCTCATACGTCATCGAGTTTGATGTGTTCTGTACCGGAATGTCGTTCATGTACAGGGCATAGCTGATGATCACACCTGAAATGAAGGTTGATTCTAGTATCAATAAATGATCATTGGCCTTAAAGTAGGGAAATGGTTGAATAATACTTATCTCAGTAGGCATCCAAATCAATTACCTTGATCCAATTCTAGCACTAAGGCTAATGATAAAGCCTATGAAGCATCACTGATTGCATTCTACAACTGGCTCACCATTAGGTATCCTGGGTGTCCCCCATGTGGCTCTGATGTGTGAAGGGCTGTCAGACTCCACTGTTGGTGCTGGGACTCCCTCGGGTGCACTCTCCTCTGTAGTGGCTACAGATGCAGCACTGGTCCGACAGCCTCCACCTGTACATGCCTGGGGACAGATGCAGATTTCTTACACACAAGCTGATGCAGGGATAGAAGCAACTCAAGGGGGACAATCTTGAGAAATAAGTTTCTGTGGTAGGGAAATATTCAACCATAGACCATCTTGGTAGTCAGTCATTTTGTGTATTTAAGGTTTGCCAGTAGTCATTTTTCTCAGAGGGTGTCACAAGTACTCATATGTTCTGGTCACATGCAACTGTGGGTACATGTATACTGTGTTAGTTATTAACATCCTAAACGGGTCCCCCGAAAGTACGAAATGGAACGAAATGGAACGAAATGGAACGAAATGGAACGAAATGGAACGAAATGGAACGAAATGGAACGAAATGGAACGAAATGGAACGAAATGGAACGAAATGGAACGAAATGGAAATAACTAAAACTTATGTAACATTATGAAATGAAATACCAGTAGATATCGAAATATAAAGAACGTTGTAACATTCACAGTAGACGGGAACAGGAAGCAAATACATAATATAACGTGTTTTATTTCTTGAATCTGTTTGATAATAGTAAATACAACGTTTTTGCCAAGTTTGTGTGGCTTGATTCTTCCCTGAAAATGGGAGCGCCGCGTGCAAAGAGATCCACCGCTCTTCCTTTGTGTTTATCAACTATCTGCAAATGAACTGCTGAAAATAGCAGGGAAAACAAGCAAACGGAACTGAGTATCGAAGTAAGGACTAGATTATACAGAGGTTCGTGGTAACATTGCATCTCATAATTCACCAAGAGGGCATGAGGCAAACGTAATTTTATTATTTATACAGCGTGTTTGTGTGTTGCAAATGGAGCCCCGCATGCAAATGAACCGCCAATGTTGCCAGCGCATCAGAACTGTGCACGTGGGCGTGCTACCGACAGGTTGAATCAAACTCCGACTTCCAAGTTTTATTTATATACGGTTTTAGTCCATAACTAGTACGTAGCATATGCATATCTCCGCAACAACGATTTTTATACAACCAATTGTTCGGCTGATCGGCTGTCGGAGAATGGACCCCTACGTTAATGATATGCAAATGCAGCTCTGCGCTGTGTCACCAATGTGATAATTCACACTCCATTCAATCACGGGCGTGGCCTGAGAACTACCGCTGGATACATTCCTGCTTCCTTGTTCACGACAAAACAAAGGGAGGGTGTGAACGAGCAGGAAATGGCTTCACAGTTCACAACACGCAAACACGCTGTATAAATAATGAAGTTACGCTTGCCTCATGCCCTCTTGGTGAATTATGATTATGAGATGCAATGTTACCACCAACTTCTGTATAATCTAGCCTTTACTTTGATACTCAATTCCGTTTGCTTGTTTTCCCTGTTATTTGCAGCAGTTCATTTGCAGGTAGTTGGTAAAATCAAGGAAGAGCGGCCGAGCTCTTTGCACGCGGCGCTCCCATTTTCAGGGAAGAATCTAGCCACACAAACGCGGCAAAAACGTTGTATTTACTATTATCAAACAGATTCAAGAAATAAAACACGTTATATTATGTATTTGCTTCCTGTTCCCGTCTACTGTGAATGTTACAACGTTCCTTATATTTCGATATCTACTGGTATTTCATTTCATAATGTTACATATGTTTTAGTTCGTTCCATTTCGTTCCATTTCGTTCAATTTCGTTCCATTTCGTTCCATTTCGTTCCATTTCGTTCCATTTCGTTCCATTTCGTTCCATTTCGTTCCATTTCGTTCCATTTCGCACTTTCGGGGGACCGTCCTAAACTACATTTGCAACATGTCATCTTACCAGCCAGATTACTGCAATCTTTGTAGGTGTAGAGAGGATGCACAAATACCACTATTTGGGCTACTGTTTTATCTTCAACACATCACATGCACATGCAGATGTAAATAGACAGAAGTACTTACTGCCACCCTGATGTAGTATGTTGTCCCACCAGTCAGGTTGGTAAGAGTGTAGTCCCTGAAGGCAGTGGCTGTGCTGTTGTACACGACCTCTCCTAGATCAGCCTGTACCATAGACCTGTACACTATGTATCTCTCCAGGATGCCATTCAGCTCCAAGGGCTCAATCCACCTGGAGGCAAGGTAATCTTTTTACAAACTTTCAACTGAGATTTACAGATATCTTTCTAAAAAGTTGTGTTTTTATATGTAAAATCAGGGATACCTGAAAAACAGGCTTCACAGCCTGAGTTGTATTTGCCCTGTATAAATAAAATGAAACAAAAAAATAAATAAATATAAAAATGTAAAATTGTACAACAGAGCTTCATTTTGTTCTTAATAAAAATATAATGATCTTCAATCAAATCTGGGCTCAAATGGTCCTAAAAATTAAGTTTGTGTGATACTGTTAATAGATATCAAAGTGACAAGATTAAAAGACATACAAATGCTAGATTAGCTTAAGATGAATAGGAATTCTAAGCAAACGGAAAAAAATGTCTGATAGAGTCCTTATAATCCAAAACTTACTCTGCATAGATCTCCTTTGCCCCTCGGACCTGGAGAGTGGGAGGGTCCATGCGGGAGGGGGGCAGCTGTGAGGTGGTGATGACAGCCTCTGGACTCTGTGTACACCCTTTAGCATTACAGGCCTCCACCATGAAGCGGTACGTTGTAAAGACTGTCAGCCCAGTGACAGTATGGACTTGGAGTAAGTTGTCAGCTCTGTTGATGCGAGAGCCATCCCTGAAGAGGTTGTAGCCCAGGATGAGACCGTTCGGCCGGTCTGGCTCGTCCCATCTTAAGGTCAGCTCCGTGGCTGAGGTGGCTGTTGCATACGGTGGGCTGACATCATCAGGAACTGGAACAGTAGCAGAATGGTTGATGCAAATAAGATTCAACATTATAAAGCTCACCCATCATACTTTATTACTCAATGTTACAGAGACACCAATCAACTGAGACAGGTGGTGGTACAGACTTCCGGGCACTTTGACTATCACAGTAAGTATTCATTTCTCCTAAAGCAGGCAGTGGAGTTGACTGGTACTTTTGTCTTTATATTTTTTTTGTAGGAAGTGAATCTAGTTTGAAAAGTTATCCCCAAATACATGATACAGTGTGCACTTTAAATGACTAGTTGTATCGTACCTTCCTGTACAGTCCTGTGCCTGAGTCCTGGGCCTTCAGTGCTGCCTCCTTGTGTGCTGGCCACCAGGTGAAGGTTGTAGTTGGTGAAGGGGATCAGGTTTGTCATATTCCCTGTGGAAAACAGAACTGAGGTTATTTCTCAACTGCCTAATTTGTGCTTATCAAGCTGCTATAAGACTTGAAGAACTAAGACTGCAAGATGAACCTTACAATTCACTCAAACAGTGTCAGACAGTTGCAAGAAATTCCTCTTGATGAAGAAAGATATCAGGCTAGATATCCGAGTACAAAACTACTGAATACATGGCCTGTAGGAAATCTAACATCTTAATGGAATGAACTCAACATTTGTTCACTAAACAGCCTTTAAAATCTTGCAAGTGTTGGATAACACATGTAATAACACCAGGCTTTCAGCACCAAGGACAGCAGCAGTACTACTATCATTGACATTTGAAAGCAGATGTCTGCATACCTTTTGATGTAACTTAATGCAATTGGAATCTTTCGAAAAGATGGGTTTATATGATGAAACTGAACATGAAGGTTTGCAATCAGAGATATAAGCAATAGATGAGTTATGGACAGGCTGGATTGTGTAGTTAGTTAAGCTTGCTATAATGGATGTAGTCACTCACCTTGCATAAGCTCAGTGTCAGTGAAGTTGGTGTCCACTGGAGCAAACTCTGGCCTGTCTAGGTTGTAGGCCCTGAGGGTATACTGTTGGATCACACCACTATTCCCTGAGGGGTGCTCCCATCTGAGGCCCACCACATACCCACTGTAATCCACCGGGTCATACAAGGCTACCAGTCCAGTAGGAGCTGTGGACAGGACAACAAGGAATGATCAAGGTTTGGTAAAGCCTTTGTGAAAAACGACAAGCATCCTGGCCAAAAGAAAAAAACAAATTACCAATATCTCTAATTTTGCTTTAATAGGTAGGAGAGAGGGGGAAGATAATAGAAATAGTCTTACAACTATCAAAACTTTGGATCAGTATGATGTAAAGATCCTATTACAAGTTCATAGTCCAATGCTGTGAGAGTAAAAGATGGACATTATCATATAGACATATCCATAGCCAATGCAGGAAACAAATGACTGATGTTACTAGCTTATTTGCTTACCTCCCTCTCGTGTCCTTCCAGAGCTCCACTGGCTGAGAGTTGAGCCAGCCGGGTTGCTGCTGACCACTTGGTACAGGTACTCTGTAAGAAAATTAAATAGATGAACAAATAAATACAAAAAATACAGTTTGAACGTTTGGCGTCAATTGAATAGGCTAAGGTTTACAAGTTTACTGACTGCAGGTCAAATCTTACATAATGGAGCAATCTAAACTTTTATTATTATAGTACGTATACCTGTATCTTAACTGACTTTAGGATACTGACTTGTCATATTTTATACCACTATAGCTTACCAGTGAATGGTGACAGTCCAGTGGTGTCCAGGAAGCTGCGTGCCTGACCGGTGTACAGCTGGGTGGTAGTGTCGCTCATGCAGACCCTCATGGACCCATCAGGCGGGCACCCATCCAAGGCAACATTAGCCACCTCCAAGTCAGGGAGGATGAAGTTTACTGCAGCACCACTGTTAAAACTCAGCTCCTTCAGGCAACCTCCAAAACCTGGCAGGGCAACAGCAGAGATTAGACATCAATTCCATAAACTTTAAAGATAGTTTTAAGCAAGCCAGCCTTGTGAAGACTCATAGTAAAAAAATCAAGCAAACTGTTGATGACTTTAGAATGGCAAGTAGTTATATAAAAACA
Source organism: Branchiostoma lanceolatum (assembly GCF_035083965.1). Classification (NCBI taxonomy): domain Eukaryota; kingdom Metazoa; phylum Chordata; class Leptocardii; order Amphioxiformes; family Branchiostomatidae; genus Branchiostoma; species Branchiostoma lanceolatum. The sequence continues at coordinate 19,977,374 of NC_089725.1, read as the reverse complement.
GGGTACACATGTAGTACTTACCTGACTGTAGATCCAGATTTTTGGCTGAGACAACCTGAGCAGCCTCTCCCTCTACTGGCAACCCTCCAACGTACAAGTGTGAGTCCAGAGCCACTGTGAACGATGATCCAGCCCTTGTTGCTGTGACATTACCACCATCTATGTCAATGCTGACGGTGCCTCCATTCTTCTCTATGGTCACACTGTGCCAGGCACCATCGCACAGTTTGAACACGTCTGAGGGTGTGGTGTCAGCACGGATACTGGCTGCACCTGAGGCAACCTCAACCTGTGAAAAAGGAATCCAGATATTAAGTATTTTTTCCTTGTATGACTTTCCTACAAGGTGTTTTTTGTCACATAGGTAATTATCTATACTGTGTGGCCATTATGACTGTATAGTTGGCCTTCATGTCAAAAATCAAGAGAAGGAAACATGAATTTCATCACCACAGCTGGAAAAGCTGATTTGAAAAAGCTTATTTAGAAAAGGTGTCTAGTGACTGTAGAGGCTTTAGTTCAGTAAATACTAATAATTCTTATAACTCATACCTGTAGCCTGCAATATATAATTCTTATAACTCATACCTGTAGCCTGCAATATATAATTCTTATAACTCATACCTGTAGACTCCCCATGTTCAGCTCCACCACCATGTAGCTGTCCCCGGTGCTGCCATAGGAGAACAGCACCAGTCCTGTCAGGATCTCCGTGCGGAACTGGAAACTCACATCAAAGTTTGTTCCTCCAGAAAATGTTCCAGTTGGCAGCTTGATGTAACCTGATGGCAAAAACATTTCATAAATCTCTGTATGTATGGAAATATGCACACTGTTTTGCCTGCAGCTTAACCCTTCTGCATTTCAACAGTGACAAGTTAGGATTACGTGCACAGAGCACTTAACCAATTCTAGACATCACAAAACATTAGTGAAAAAAGTGAATAAGTTGACTTGCTGTACATTTTTCTCAACTGAGCTCTCTCACCTTTACAGCACATGATAATGCTTACCTCTTCCTTTAAAGTGAACACCTGGCTGTAGACCAGACACGCATCCCTCCCAGTATGCAGGGACATTGGCACTTTCTGTTGCCTGAGTCCAGTCCACAGGTGTCCATGTGTAGGAGGGGGAGATGGAGGACAGGATTGTGACGTCCTTCAGGCAGCCCAGGTATCCCACACGCCTGGTCACCCTGTCTCCTGTAGGCGAACAGGTAATACATCATATATTATATAACATAAGGGGACAAATGGCAACTGCTCCAGGCCATTGCCTTCAGCTCCATTGATTGAGCTCTTTCAACTCAGCTCTTGCCTGCAAGGACAGCAGTCCTTCCCCAAATACAGTACACATTATTATAGAATAATTCACTCCACACATCCATGACATCACTGACCACCCACCTGTGTCAGTCCGCACCAACTGGAAGTCTTGAGGAAGGCCCCCTAGGTACAGCTGGGCCATGCTGCCGATTATATTGGAGGTTCCTGAGGATGTTGCAGTACCTGAAATAAAAAAGTTGTTTGTTATATTTTTATTTCTACAATGCAATTCATTGTGAAATTGCTTATGAGCAAAAAAGAGTCAAGTTGTGACATAATTGACACTGTGAAGTACAAAGTATTTACCTTCAAAACCATCCACAGTCAGTGTTCCAACTCTTTGGTTTCTGAATGCCTCCAGCTCATGCCACTGGCCATCGTCATACCGTCTGCCTGCATCGTTTGTGGTTTGTACAGCAGTTGCTGCATCCTGAGTAGGACAACAAAGACATACCAGTTAGATAAGAAAATTCAGTACAAGCTGTATACTGTAAATTCAGAAATGTTCGCGGTGATTTTATGTTTGCGGTTTTCGCGACAACCGTTTCACCGCTAACTTAAAACCACTGCAAACATTTTTGTCAAATACTGCAGCATTATTTGACTATAGCGCTGCCACAAACTTAAAACTACCGCGAACACTCCATTTTTGCCTTAGCGCGAAATAAAAACCATGTGAACTTAAATGTATTTACAGTATTATCCACAATGTATAAAAAGACTAGAAAAGTACACTGGAGCAGGGCCACTAACCTGCACATCAAACAGGAACCATGGCCGCCCATTTACCAGCTGGATTACCAGGTACTCGCTCTGTGCCGTGTCAGATGATACTGCAAACAGTATCAGTCCATTGGGGTGGGAAGTCTTGAAGGAGAGTCTGATACCTGTAAGACAAGTATTGACAGATGGAAGAAAATTAAGACATTTTATACATTGTAATTCTGAACATGGGGAGTTCCCAATACATCCCCCAATATATTGCTAAGATAGTTCCTTTCCTAAGCATAGTTAGTGGTGACACTTCTTTTAACAGCATCCATACGTAGTAGGCTACATGAAAAAATCCTGTAGTATTACTCTAGTCTTACCTGAGGAAACTATCTGACAATTAAAGCTTGTTGACCATCCTGCAAACATAGCATTGTGAGAGAAGCCTTGTTAGGGCAGCATCATCATGAAGCAGAGCTTCTGAAAGCTACTCTAGGATAGCATGAGTTGTCTCATCTTTGCTCGAAGACTTGTTAACTCACCAGTGAAGGCAGCATTCCCAGGCAGCAGGGTCCCAGGAAACCTCCTGTACCCCGCCCCGGGGAAGTACGTCCCTTTGAACACCTGGGGGGGAGAGGTGGAGAAGGAGGAAGGCAACCTGTGGAGCTCGTAGTTAGGGGCTGGTCCATTCAACTGTGCGGGGGGTGACCAGGTCACGGTCACAGCAGAAGAGTTGTAACCTTCAGCGACAGCAGGGGCTTGACCACTGGGGGCTGTGGGAGTAAAAAAAAGGTAATGAGATGAACACAGTGTCATTTTAATACACACTAAATATAGCTTAGTTTGATTGCCAATTCTTCTTCATTAAAGCTTAAGATTCATACAGTTTCTAACACGAATCGGTAGAATAGAATAGACGGATAAGTTTATATCATTGAACAAGCGTGATTCTCAATGGAATCCATACACTTTCAAACGACAAATGATGAATCAGAAGAAAATGTACACTCACCTTCTGGAAGTGTAGTGCCCCTCCCCTCAGCGCTGTCCACACAACCCACACTGTTACAAGCAGTGATCCTGAACCGTTGCTGGGAGTAAGGTAGGAATCCTCCTGCTAGGTAAGAGTACTCTGAGCCACCAGCTGTGTACAGGAGCTGCAAAATAATTGCAAAATTAACCTCACAAAACATCTCGGTATCAAAAGTCCAAGAGGGAAGAAAGGAGGGGGTCAGCAAAATCCCTGTTCTGACATCTGAGTGCTTCAAGCAATATAAAGATAATAGCAGACCATCATCAGCTTTAAAATTTTACAAGAAAAGTTCAACTAAATCACAAGCAGGAATTGAATGTGCCAATGAGAGAAGAAGGACCTTGATGTGACAATGACTTAAAATTTAGTTTAAGAGTTGAAGATACTTCACAAATTAGAGGTATAAAAAATATCAATGCATACCTCCACTTGATCTGGGGGTGCAAACGGATCTGTTGATGTGCGCACGATGTAGACCTCGTACCGCAGGATGTCACCCCTGGCCTGGGTCACGTCTGGCTCCTGCCAGGTCACGTTCAGCTCCGAGGACGAAACACCCACCACTCTTGGTGTTGTCATGGAAAGGGGGGCTGAAACAGGTCGAAAAAATTTTTAACCTTTCAAAATAGCATGATTGGTATTACATAGCTAATCACATTCAATAATATTGCCAAACAAATTGTACACATATTTCAATGACCAGCAACTTAGCAATCATGTAAAAAGTATTGGCAGAAAGGCACTTTGAAGCCACAACTTAAGGAATGTGAAAGAATTTCATCCTACCTGCTTCGGCTGTCCTGCCTGTGACCCAGGGACTGGTGTCTGTGTTCTGCTGCAGAGCCTGGTTCTGGGAACGCACCTGGAACTCATACTCTGTATAGGGAGACAGTCCCTCCTGGAAATGGAAATATTGTGTTAGAACAACCAATAACAGCTTTGCACTTGTCAAGAGCTCCAGCTACCTGTAACTTTTATTGTTTTGTTCATTCTATGTTTAAAGTATCAGTTCACTATTCAGACATAAGTTCAATTTATGTTGCATATATAATATACATGTACCTGACTATAATCCCAGGAAAAGGGAGAGGCATCATACAGTCTAGTTGCTGGAAGTACTTATTTTCTAAAACCATATCATGTTACTTATCCATGTTTAACACCATGTTAATTATCCACAAATCTAGGCCAGTTACCTTTTTCATACGCAAGCTTATATAGCATAGCATAGCTCTGCATATTTGTAAGTTTCATAAGTAGAAAGTTTTGTACACCAACCTTTGTGTAGTTTGTTTCTGGCGGAGGAAGGGCATTCTCATTTTCAGTTTGGACTGGTCGGGGGTTGTAGAAACCCACCGACTCAAAGATGAGGTTGGCTGGAGGGATATGAACTCCTTGGGCATTGGGCTTTCCTCGCATCCACAACTCATTCCTGATGATGATGCCTGAAGTGAAAGATCAGTGAATCAGATAAAGACTGACCTTAATCTTGCAGTGGCAAGGTTTGTAACAATGGATGAGTGGAGACTGCATTACATATTATGACATATGTCAGAAAGTGTCAACAGGGATAAACAAATTTTAATATAAGAACAGACCAAGGAGGCAACAATGTCTTTCATGCAATTTCTAATCACAAATTGCCACAAACATGAAAGAATACACTTTTAAACAGGACTGTCTCACCATTGGGTTGATCAGGATAGTCCCAGTCTATGTACAGCTCAGTGGGAGACAGAGCAGTGATAGCTGGCGCGGCCTGACCCTGGGGTGCCGCCTGGAAGGTGGTAAACACCACGGGGTCACTGACCCCACATCCTCCACTGGTGCAGGCCTCCAGAGTGAAGGTGTAGTTAGTGAAGGGGATGAGGTCTGAGATCAGCTGGTCTGTCGCTAGGCCGGTGTAGTGGGAGATGGGGGTGGGGCGGCTTGAGGTCACTGAGGTCAGCACGTAGTTGTTGATGGGACCATTGGCGTTCGATGGTGGTTGCCAACGAAAGAATGCACTTGTTGCCTGTCAGATGTATAGCATCACATTAAACAACAGTCATGAAAACAGGATATCATACTACCAAATTTCAATGCATTTATCTAAACCTTCGTATATTGAATGAACCCAAAATTTCGTAAAACATTTTTGAATCGATTCTACTTGACAGAGACAAACATTAAGCTAACAACTGACACCACAGTTCTCCCTTCAGCTTTTTCCATACTGATAAACAATCAGATTCTCTGTGAAGAAGATGGAATCAAGATAGATATATGGACCAGAAAACTCTAAACAGGTGATGTCCTTGGTGCTGAAAATCTAATCCTTCTACTTGCAAGTATAAAGATACACATCTGACTCACTGAGACACCTAGACCACATTCATTGAATTAGTTGTTTTAGATGTTTTTCTGAAACTGGTGGGACTAGCCTTTCTACAACATGAAAAAGACTGCAGGGCTAGGACATCAAACTTTATTTCCGTACTTTAACCTTACTGTTACGAAGCAGGCAATTTCAAGATACAGCACATTCAGGATGTTCAGACTTAAGAAATGCCTCTCACCTGTACTTGGCTGACCTCCAGAACTGAGTCACCTGAGGGAACCCCTGCGAGTGTCTGTAGTGCAATGGGCGGGCTGTCTGAAAAGCCATCAGAGTTCTCTGCTCGTACAGAGTACGTGTACTGGGTGAAGGGGGTCAGCGCTGTGTCCTCAAACTCCTGGGGGTCTGCAGGGAGAAAAACAGGGATATTATAAGGCTTGGAACATCTAAAGATCTACTTTGTAAAAGTATGCTCAACTTTGTCATGGTTAGGTGTATTTGTAAAAGTATGGTAAAGAGAGAGAGTCTATTGAGTGGATGAATACAAAAGCCATGGAATATGTCAAGTTTATGCAGCAAATTCTGCAATGGTTATAACATATCTGCTTGAAATCAATACAACCTACCGAATGGCAGAGTGTCATTGACAGAGTAGATTTGCTGGTTGTCCCTGTACAGATAGTACTGAAGGTAGTTGCCATTGGGGAAGTCTGGTGGGTCCCATCTCAGGGTGATGACTGAGGATGCAGTGGCAGTTCCAACTGGCTGTGGCATCTGTGATGGGGCTAGCATGGACACAAAGAACACATTATTAATTACCTGCTTACATTAGGCAATCATGAGGCATAAAGGTAACCGAACAGGCCCTTATTTTTCTGGAAGCAAACGCTCCAATGACTATTGTCTGTAGTGTTGGTTGCATCAGGTGGGGTTTGGTTGCATCAGGTGGGATTTGGTTACATCAGGTGTGATTGACATGGTCAAAATCTTGAGAGTCAGTACCTTCCAAAACAAGAGACAGATGCTAGCTCTAAAGCCTTTCAGTAAATCTCATTTTTGTAGCATTTGATAGAATTATGTCTATCTTGCTGGCAGCTAGAACAACAAGACCTTTATCCCTTGAAAACCACAAGCAAAAAGAAAGGTGACCCCCCCCCCCGGATATATCAAAAGATGCACCATTTTCCTCTTCCACAACTAATACAAAATGCAGCAGTCTTCTTCCAGGATATCTAACATCTGTCTTCCCCATAAGAACAGATCTGCTACCTTTGCTGCAGCCGAAGGGGTTGCTCTCCTGCAAGTTGCTGGACCCATCTACACAGGTGTCACATTTGTCTCCCTCCACAAACTGCTTACAGTCACACTGCCCCGTGTTGGGGTTACAGGAGGTGTTGGTACTCCCTGCTGGGTCACACCCACAGGGGGTGCAGCTGGGGAAGAAAAGGTAACAAGACCCAATTATGAAACTTTCAGAAAAGTCACATTAATCAGTGACATGCAATGCACATTGCACATTGTAAAATAAAATATGACTTAAATCCGGTAAGGGCCTTTCAAATAAAAGATTGATTATGTAGGTGACCTGAGTGCATTGTTCTAATTCTATCAAACAACGTTTTGAAGATTTTGAAATCATAAAAGTTATTGTCACAACAGGAAGTATGCTGTGATAGTTTCTACTTACAACAAAACACCAAAAAGCTGTGTAAGTCTAAATCTAAAGCCCACCTGCCTGACCCAGGATCAAAGTTGAAGTATTCAGGCAGGCACTCATCACAAGCCCGCCCCCCCACCCCAGAGTTGAGCTTGCACTGACACTGCCCAGTGTCTGCATCACAGACTGTCCCCGCCTGAGTTCCTGCAGCATTGCAGCTACACTCCAGACAGCCATTTCCACTGTTGGGCGTCACATAATAACCTAAATCAAAACAGGAAACGTTGTTAACTGTGAAACCACTTGTACCTCATGATATACAAGAAGACATCCAGAATCTCCTGTCTTCTTAAGTCTCTGTCAAGATGCTCTGTTATCGCAAGAATCAAATGTATCTCTTTTTTCCTACAGTACAACATTTTGTACAATTCTGGAATCCACTTGAAATGAGAAACATTGGATTCTGTATTCTATCCCCTTCTCACACACAAATTGCACATAGGTCTGTCTTGTTATCCCTGCCATCGCTTGCACTAGAATAATACACATGGTCTTTTGCCCTATACATGTATGCATACAAAACAAAAAACATCCTCACCTGCTGAACAGGTGTCACACCTGCGTCCCTCCCTGTTAGCTAGACAGGTGCACTGTCCGTTGGCCTGGTTACACGCTGTCCCCGCCACCGTTCCTGTAGGGTCACAGCTGCAGGGCTGGCAGCCATCAGGGTCAGCCTGGGTCAGTCCCCAGTAGTTCTCCTGACACTGGTTACAGTTGTCTCCGCTCACAAACGTCTTACAAGGACAAACTCCGTTAGTCTTGTTACAGACACTCGTGCTGCCAACTGTACCAGCGGTCGTACAGGTGCACGGGACACATCCCAGGGCGGGACTGGCACCCAGGCTGTAGAACCCATCCCTACACTCGTCACACGTGTGACCCTCAACATAAGCCTTACACACGCACTGCCCGGACGTCTTGTTACAGAAGGTCCCCGTTTCAGTACCATCAGCATTGCAGACACATGCTTTACACCCACTGCCATCCAGCCCATAGTAGTCATCCACACAGGTGTCACAGAGGAGACCGTCCACGTTAGTCTTACACTGGCACTGCCCTGTGTCAGGGTTACAGAACTGGCTGGTGGAGCCGTAGGTGTTACACTGGCAGGGCTCACACCCAGCAGGGTTACTGGCAGTCAGCAGTTTGTAGCCATAGTCACAGCGGTCGCACTTGGGATCTGGAGGGAACAAAAGCAGCTGTAGGTTTTGTGCACAATAAAGATGACTTCTTCAGTAGATTCTACGACAGGTAATTCCAAAACAATGAGAGGAAATACATGAGAAACAAAGTTAAAGAATAGCCCAGCATTAAGCCATACATTTCATCTTCAAAAGATGAACACAACAGATTGACTTAAGGGCCACACAATAGAGATGGCATACTGAAACCAATGTGCACAACTCCATTCTTGTAACATAGCTATTTTCAAAGACACCTACAAAGTACATGTACATTTCCAGGGTGTTTTTTCCCTGATTAGATTGTAATCATCTGCCTCAAGCATGAGAAACCATCCAATACGCATTGCTGGTCATAACACTGAGTTATACTTGAACAAAGCACAATCCAATCTATAAGGCCACAAATGAACACTTGAAACTTACTGATGACATTAGCCTTGCAGTTGCACTGTCCAGTGTCACTACAGGTGCTATCCCCTCCAGCTGTGCCAGGCAGGTTACAGCTGCAGTCCTCACAGCCGTCAGGGTTGGTCTCAGTCAAGTTGAAGTAACCTGCTTGGCACCGGTCACACTGTCGACCCTCTACCCGGGCCTTACAGGCACACTGGCCTCCAATCTGCACAGGCAACCACAGGATGAAAAGTTATCAAGCATTCTTTTTTTGGTCATGCAGAGCTATTATTAATAATTATTGTTTTATAAGCAAAGTGAATCATAGGTACCATATTTTACTACAGTCAAGAATTCTCACAATAATTTTTGTACAATGTCTTGAAATCCAATAACTTTTTAAGTTTCTGAAAGTATATTTCTGAATGTTTCCTACTAAAAACAGACTAAAAAGTTCATTTAAAACTTTTCAGTAATGTCATTCACAAACAAAAGCAAGCCAACCAAGAAACCAGGATTTTATAAAGAACACAACTCCCTTGAGGTATAATAGCTTGCCCTACCTTCTCACAAACAAATGAACCATCAACACCAGCAGAATCACAGTCGCATGGTGTGCACACATCCACAGCATCCAGGGGCTTGCCTATCTCCCTGTAGAACTCATCAGCACAGATGTCACACTGTCTCCCAATGGTGTTATGTTGACAGTCATCACACACACCACCTCCACCCTGGGAAAATTTACACACATGCAATAAATGCCAATAAAGACAGGACCACAAAGGAAACTGGGAAAGCAATTGTATGTAAATATTGGGACAAATTTTACTCAAATGTAAAAACTTTCTTTCGTCAGTCATCCTCTATCACTAGACGCACTCTTAACTCTATTGTGTATTAATTGCTTACCAAATCTTGGGTACCCTTTTGAGCAGTTCCCAAATCATAAAAAGAAAAACACATTATCCTATTATAGCCAATGATAATGATAAGACAGTATAATACTGCAGTTTCAAATGTTTGAGTTACCGATAAGTGGTTGTTCGGGGAGGGGTCCACCGAGTCATTGTAGTGGCAGCTGTCTGCATGGCCATAACACTCACAGGGACGGCAGTTATAGGCATTCAGGTTATCACCATGTCGGAAGGGCTTATCGTTGTACAGGGGCTGGCACTCCTCACACTGTAGAGATTGAAAGGAAATACATCATATAATACGTCATGCTGCGAACAAATAAGATGTAGAAAAAACTTTAAATTTATAATTTGTGTGAGTAGCATGATTCACCTGTAGGTAAGACCCAAGCAAAGTGGTTAATTCTAATATCCTTAAACACATGACATCAGATTGCAGCAAGAGTATAAGTCTAAATTTACAGGTCAAGTGCCTCACTTGACAGAATGTACTTTGATGAAATCAAAGGTTCTTACGTTGTTTCCTTGTGTAAAGCTGGTTTCAAGACAGCGGCACACGTATGGCTCCTGCCCCATGTCACATGATGTAGCATGTCCATTGCAGATACACCTGGATGCAGAGATTTCATGGCCATTAGAATAGGTAGCATTCAAAACTACTTCAACAGCAATTAACAACGTCTATGGATAAAAGAATGACTTTTGCCAGTTACTGTACATGGTAAGCTGATCAATTCCACATAAAGATACAAATTCAGGGTTACACTATTGTGATAAAATTTCTAACGAAAAGTGCAACTAATGTATCACTGTGACAGCAAATGACATACTGTTGTGGCTCCATATATAATATTGATTAGCCTAATAGAATGTTATCTATGTACCAGTGGATGCCATACTTTGTACCTTGTACAATTGTTGTGCAATTAAGTTATTATCATAATATTCAACTATTGAACTATTAACAAAAATACTGCAAATAGATTGTTTTATCATTGTCATACCTTCCAGAAACTGTGATGCCAGACAGCCCATAGAACTTGGCACGAGCATTGACCGCAGCTTCACCTGTATAGTACTGGTCCTGCATGATGACTCTTACCTAGGAAAGGAGGAGGTCATCAGTTAAGCTTTTCAAAGATCTGTATGATGTACACAATGTCTACCATGACTGCTCTACACGATAATGATACCAACCTCTTTCCTATCTACCATGACTGCTTTCATTTCAACCTGCCATTTGATACTTCAACTTTCTCTTGAAAGGTAAGAAGAAAATTTGAATAATCAATGCCATAGTAGGAAGAACAGGTGTCACAACAAAACACACAGTATCATATCCTATCAACTTCTCTGTATTTCCACAGCTTCTCCCTTACCTGCGTGGCCTTTACAAACTCCATGAGCTCAGGTGTGTTGTAGTAGGCGTTATACCCTGGTCGCTCGATGGGTGCAGCTGACAGCAGGGAGAAGGTGATGTTTGCACCAGTGTTGGCCGGGTCGCTGAAGACACAACACATGCATGTAGTTAGTATTGTTCTCTAGTAAGCAAAACTAATGTAAGCTAGGGCCTTCCTCTTATCCAGTGTAATCACTGCATGGCTACCACTCCATAACTCCCAAAATTGTTACCACTATTACAACATGTCACACTTGTTGAAATGTTACCTTGGAAACTGTAGACAGTTGACTGAGTCTGGATTGCCCAACTCTCCATTGTTGGCTAGTCCAAACTGTGCACAGTCTTCAGCATAGAACTGCCAGTCCTCCCACGGTGATGTGTCTGTCTTTTTCTTACGGATGGTCACATACTTGGGTTGTGGGTTGTAGAAGTTTACAATGACATAGTAAACCTGGCAAACAAATCATTTCCTTGGTTATAGTGGGGACAGTACTTCAGAATAAAAGATTGATAGAACAATGTTTACAATGTCTACTATTATGATATAACTTATAAGAGTACACCTACCTTTTTATAATGCTTTGATCACACAGAGCTTATACAGACACAAAGTTCTTTTATTCCCATCTTCACTTATTCCTCAAGTCAAAATTAGGAAAACTCCCACAACTTATAATATTGCCAGCAGCAAATATGAGAATGATGTGGCAATGTGGATAAGACGAACTGTTATGTTCATACTCACCTCATACTGTCCATTGGAAAGGTCAATGTCAATAGTCACTGTGTCGCCTGGAATGCTGACGAAAAAATCTGAAATCCACCTCGAGCTGAGATCATCATCGTTGATGTAAGCCAGGGGGTGGGCATCAGCGTCCAGCCTCAGCTCGATGTCCGATGTTATGTCGGGGTCGCCGTTCCGAATACAGTATCGCTCCAGGAGGGGGTTGATACGTGGGTGGGACGGTGGACATCGGCAGGATGAGTCAGCGTGCAGCTCTGGGAAGGTGCCGCTGTAAACCTCCTGGACTTCCCTGTTATGTCAAAAGAGATGATTTACAAAATGCATCTTCTTCTAGCAACAATGATTTTCAGGAAAACTAAGACTGTCTCCTGTGTTCCTGTAGTTTTGTCAGCATATAGGCAAACTTTTTACAGAGAAATGTTTATCATGCAGTTCTATTATCATCGAGTCCTGCTTTAATAACCACAATATTCATATGTAGCCAGTACATTGAAAACTACTTTTAAGGATTTCTCCAGCGTAATTTTGCTTCATTTGTTTGTAGTTTCTCCTGACAGGTGTCATTGATTTATTCAAAATGTGGCTCCACCTTACCTGTTTGTAAGTGCTACATTGTAGAACCACAGCTCCTGTAGTCGTCCTACAAACTGCTCAGTGCCTGCAGGAAAGAAAACATGGTCAGGTTCTATTTTCAAAAAACTTTCATTTGGTGTTTTATCCTTGACAATACTCAAGAAAATCACAACTACTTTGTCACAAATGTAAACGATTTGATGACACTTGTAAGTTTAGCTAGTTTCTCAGATTCAGTGTTTTGCTCACCATCCAGTTTGAGTGCTATCCTAGAGGAGGTGCCAGTAGACTCATCTGTGATCTGACCCTGCAGGTCCAGGGTAGCATACGGTGTGCCGTCACTCTCTGTTCCATCAATAAAGATACTCAGGCGAGTATCATACACCTGGAATGAAATAGTCACCACAAAATCAGTCATGCTTTCTTCACAATTACTCAACAATGTCTGTGGCAATGACGACAATTACTATTCTCAAAGAATTTGCATTTCCTATTACAAAAGTATTCTTTACAGTAGGATTTTTCTATGGTCATGAAAAACGTAGGTGTGACGTTTCAAGCAGACGCAGAGAGCACCTGTTTATTGGCATGGTTTAGTACAGCCCACCAGTCATCTGTGCATGATAAACTTTTACATCCCAGTACTTAAACTGTTAACCCAAGGGGCAGCACTTGTCCCAGGGGTTTACACACAACTTGATTGCACGCCATTCTGAGCATAAGTCAACTTCACATGTCAAACTGTGTTGACAGGTTTTAGGGCGGGTCGACTGCCTGTGCTATATTTGTCCTTGAATGCACTCTGACAGACTGCCACTTGGGCTTTCTGCCATGATGAGTCATAATGGCAGTCATGACCTGTCTGCAGAGCAATAAAAATTGCTTTTAATTGTTTTCAAATTTGATTGAATATTTCCAGTTATATTTTCAAAATAGGAGAAATGTTGCAAACAAAGTTAAACTCAACTGGATGTGATTTAGGAGTCTTTTCTCTTCTCAGTTTGCTTCACACAAAAATGAAAGAAATTTCAGGGTTAAACGTCAAATTAACTAAGGAGGAAACGTCCGTACCTGCAAGACCAGGTGGTACCACCTGTTGGTACTGAAGGGGTTCTGGTTCTGCACCAGTTGTTGTGCACCGCCCAATGTCAGGTAGTCCAGAGTCAGCTGATTGGTCGACACAGTCAAGGCAAAAATGGTCTCCCCAGCACTGTTCTGTTTCTCAATAATGGTCCTGAGAATGAAAGGACATGTATGTATAAAAATTCTAATAATTTTAGAGCATGTAGCACAATGCCAGGCGCCACAGCTAATTTCCTGTGAAATTCCATAAATAGCATGTAAAGGCTTGCATGTGTTGAATGAGCATGGTTCAGGCCTTGCCAAAACTTTCATGCAGAGAGGTCGGAAAATGCATAGAGAATTTTGCAAGCTCAGGCTGTTGCTGGCTGCTGACCCAGATACATATACTGGTAACACAATAGGCCAGCTGAAAGCTCTTTCAAAAGGCTTTGAATTTGAACCTTTGGTGTTTTCTGTATTCAGAAATTGTTCTTAGGGACTACCATGGGTTACCCTTGAAACTCATTTTAGTAGAAAAAGTTGGCTACACCAAGCATGCTTTTTGATTTTTAAGTTAACACCAAAGAAATTAAAGATTAACCTAACTCTAAACATGCTAAGAACAGTTGTCGATGCAACAAAGTCCCTACGTCATTATAAAAACATTAGTGACCAGGTAATGTGGACCTGGTGCCATTGTGTAATTCATTAATGTTTGACTTTTGACTTTTTGACTTTTACATTAAGGTTTCAGAGCTTCTAGATATGTAGTACACTTGACAGAACAAGTAGAATTCTATGGACTGTTTTGCACAATAGCAGTGCTAGTATTGATGTACAAAGAATGGAAACAGCTGGATGTCCAATTGACTTGAAAAAAACCTAACTCTGAAGTGAATAGCTGGTAGGATAGGCAACTTTGTTTGCATGCTTTAAACTGTTTACTTATGTAAGGCTACCTTATGTATGTCTTTCTCCAGACAAAGATTACATTTGAAAATGGATGAGTGAAGAAATGGCACAGTCAGTTTTAAATGTTTTCCTACATTTTCAGAAATTTACTCGATAATATCAATGACTCCAAGACGTTGTTTGGTCAAGATAAGTCTTGAACTGTAAGCTGTCACTGTCAGCTTTTTCAACACTGGTGTCAGGAGTGGGATTTCAAGAGATACCATTGGAGGTCACCCTTGCCATGCAAAATCAGTCAGGCAATTACTTGTACCATGAAAGGTGAGGTGTGGGGGTTACAAACATAGTTACATGTACGTGTAGTCCCTAGCTTTCTAAAGTTTGTGATCTTGTAGATTATGCTTTCTACCTGAATCAAAATTTGCAGCTTGAAATACAGCTTGAAAATATATTCTGTACTCCATGCAAGGGACATGCCAAGGAACGCAAACTGGACACAAAATTCCTACCTAGTTGGTAACCTTAAGAATAGACTTCCAACCCAATCAGGACATTTGATCCCTCCAGTAAATGTGATTAACCATGCAGCGTAGTTTCCAACAGCCTAAAGGTCTCACTCCCAGCAAGGAGGCTTCAATCACCCAGGTGGAAGTTGTGTTCGTGACAGCCAACAATTTCCAGCCCCATGGGACAGAGTACTTCAGTTTATCAGGGCTTTGCCTCATAAGATGGCGAGGAAAAGACAAGCATGTCCAATAAAAATAAATCCATGTGGTCTACAAGAAGGGAAGTTGTAAAGCATGACTCCCAGTTGTTTGTTTGAAAGGACAAACATTCTGGAAGCTACCAAACAATGAAGCAACTGTGAGTCATGTTTGGAGTAGTCACCATGCTTTTGTTTGAATATGTAACATCACGCCACAGAAAGGTGAAACAAGCAGATAAGACTACAAAAGCACAGCACTGGCTAACCTTAAAGTTTAAATGGAACAAACTTTCAAGAAGACAGAAATATTAAAATCTTTTCATATATTCAAAACACCTTTCCTTAGCATAAAAATAACCCCAAGTGTGATCATAGTTGTTGAAAGCAAATAGGTTTTAAATCAAACCTCCTTGCTGAAAGCAACTAAAAGCATAATTATTCTACTGGATGTTTTTGAAAAATCAGAGAAGAAATATCTACGAAGTCATAGACCAATAAAGTGGTAATGTGCTATGGTAAAAAAAGATATGTCTGAGTTCAAAAGGTGTGTACATTATTGACCTTCAGTGGCTAAGTTCTATTGTTAGAATGAACCGACCCAAAACAAGCAGTGCCCTCATGATGGGGCCCATAAGGCACATTCACCCATCAATTATTGAGGGCAATTTCACAGCTGATGGGTCATCTGTGGATTGTTCTGGGAATGACAGGCAGGCTTTCATCACATCTCCCAGTATCCACATGGATATTGAGGCATTTCGGCATCTAATGACAGACTGGAACCATACACAGCTGGAGTATATCTGTGGGTAATCTAGACATTTAATCCTGTAGCATCATGTTGCCATGGCAACCTTCCATCTGCCAGTGCACCACCATTTATAAGCTTTCTGTCAAATCCTGCTGAAAATGAGGTTATTTGCAGGGTGACCTTGTATTTTCTTTGTTTAGAGTGGACAGTGGGGCGGGCTTACTCTCCGGTGTGAGGATGGTTATGTTGATGAGGGAAATAGGGCGTGTGGGAGAGAGAGGTTGGCCTGACAAAATGGTGACCACACGTTGAGGGTAATTGCGATTCACCGAGAGAATAAAAACATGTTATTCTTAACCTATGACTTACCCTGGTCTGTTGCTGTCCTGTAGCTTTAGCCAGACACTAAGTGTAAAAGCGCCGTCCGCTCCGAGCCTCGGTGGGGAGGGGGGCGAGGCGAAGCACGGCGAGCCGTCCCTGACGATGTAGGCGGGAGATCCGGGCTGTGTTCCCGGCCGTACATCGCTAGTGTCCTGGGTGATGCACGCTCCAGGGGCGGTCAGCAGGTCCGTAGGGGTTGGGGTGGCTGTTCTCCTAGGACAGTCCTGTATACAACCGTCCTGAACCGGACAAAATTGCAACGACGTAAGGCCCTGTGGTCTGCAGTGCGAGGAACGTCCCGCGAGCCCGCAAGTTGCCTGCGTGGGGTCCGATGAGATGGGCTTGTTCTTCCCGACATTTTCCAGCCTCGGGAAGAAGCCTTGTGACGAGCAGCTCCAGATATGCAGTAATACGAGAACAGGGGCTATCATAGTCCCCCGGGAGAGCCTGAGAGTCCTCCCCATGGTGTCGGGTAGTGGACCGTTATGTTTTGACGAGAGAGCACGCCATCTTGATTAGGATGAGATGCAGGGGACCGCTAAGCAGACACCTGTTCCTCCACGGCTTGGCGGGGAAAAGGATTATCCACACAGTGGACTTTCCCTCTCTCGGCTCTCACGCTGGCTTTCCTAATCCCGCTTTTCCTCAGAAAGTTGCCACGAAGGCCTTTCCCTAGATAAGTACAAACGAAAACAAACTATCGCCGAGACTGTATCCGCATAGGTACTCGTAAAATCCTCCTCACTCCTCACAAACTTTCTCCCCGTATTCACACCTGTCCGGTCGGAGATGGCAGCTTCGGAAGTTCCTCAAAGTTATCGTTGATGAGAATACTCCTCAAACAACGCTGAAGTGGATAATCTGTCCACAGATATCCAAGAATCTCTCAGCGTTAGTAAGTTTAAACCGTGCTTCTCGGGTTCCTGTGTACCTTTGTGTAATATTTGAGTAGCGCTATTCAAATGCAAATAATCAAACCATGGAAGCCTCGTTCCGGTGCGGGACCTGTACCGCTATTGCTCTTCTGATGGATGACGTCCCTCCCTCGTAGTGATACGGTGTAACGCTAAGTTAGTAAGTGTACATGTACAGAGATCATGATCACTAAAGTTACATCCCGATTCTATGATCAATACCATACCCGAACTTGTAAAAAGGATTCCCCTCACATGTTACACCTGTATCATCCCTCGCGCTTTGTGAGGGCCGATGAAATCAATGATGCGACAGTGCACAGCTTGTATTAATGTTCAGTCTACTGAATATTTTTCAATTTTGTGGTCAAAACGGCAACAGCAGACGTCGAGATATCCTGAGGTACATAGCTTCTTAACAATGGGCTCACTGTCGTATCACTGTCTAAATCTACCCGCCACTAGAGTTATTGATAGTAACCATTTAGTTTTACACCTATGTGTAAGCGTCTGAACGTTTCAAGTTTTTTTTTAACGCCAACGTTGTATCCGTTGTTCAGTGCCCAATGTAACGGTGACGTCGCATTTATCAATGTGAATGTTGAGTCTTTTACGTTTATTCCACTTTAGACTCTTTACGAAATATTCGTATTTAGAACAACAATCGTCCAGAAATAATTTGTTTGACACCGCAAATCCTCACACCGTGCATATTAGGTAATTGGCTTTTTCCGGGGGAGAATGTCCTTATACTGGAACAGCAGAATATGTGACTCAATGGCTTAACAGGTGGTGGCCCTTGCCGTCGTTACGCGGGGATACGCCCTACTACACCCAAATTGTCAGCTCATCCTTACACCCGTATTCATCCGGAAAATCGTCCTAAAAGATGAACTGTTACTTCTGTCGAATGCGTGCGACTGTCGCGTGTTTTCCTCAACCACACTGGGAACCAGCTAGCCCATTGTTTTGGGCGGATCCTGGTACAGACCAAAGTTCACTGTGGTCACGCATTCCTTCCTTCTTAGTGAAGCGAACCTTCACTAAACAAACGGTATGTTTTGCTACTGTTAAAACCGCTTTCCCCGCGGGGAACGAGCACCGATGACTCAATCGCTGACAGTCACAAGAAATAAACTAGCCATGTCTTCCCTCAGTGAGTTTGGCTTCATGGAAATAAGCTACCACCTAACGTACCTAACGTTAATAATCTGCAATGAATGTTACAAGTGTTAAAACGTACATGCTTTACGCAATTGTTTTGATGGTGTAAGGCATCAACGTGAGCACGTGAAAAGCACAGGCGGTCCCTTCGCTGAAATAGACGTAACGTTGGTGAAGGCTCAGCTTGTGCACAAACAATTGTCGTTTGATAGATTGTTGATTTAGGTACAGACCTACAGTTGGTAGTATTGCAGCGCAGTTGACGTTTGTAATATAACATTTATATATTGAATATAAAAACAACGTTGTAAAATACGTTTACCATATATCTCGTATTTATGATGATGATGAGATACTTGTCACTTACCATTAGGCATGACACCTAAAAAGTTAGTCAATATCAAAACGTCGTGAAAATATAATGATACATTCAGAAGAGCCTGTATGTGGAATGAAACATGCACAACACAGGATAAAATTTCTTTAAAAGCTGCCCCAAGTCAAAGTATCAACGTTGATGATTGCAGCGACACCCGCCGCCCAAGAAAGGAATTGCAGAGGCAACTTCACCAAATAACTACCGCAAACACCGAGTGTCATCTCATGGTTGCTTCCATTGCGGACTACCGAATTTAAAAAAATGTTACAGCTTACACCAATGAAATGAATGATCTGGATAATTACTACGCCAATACCTCACAGGATCAGATACAAAGAAAAACGAAATAGATTCGAATATCATTGATCAGAAAAAAAGCTGTAAACTCACCTTAACAGCATAGGGATAGATATATAATGACGACAATGAACGACGACAGATAACCGTGCTCATTCAATTTCATTTCATTTTGATTTTACCTAGTGATCAGTCTAAAATTAAGGTGTGTTGTTCCAGTGAAACATTTATTACAATACGTAACATTAGAAGAGCATGGCCTATGAGTTGATAACCAATACATAATTTTTTTGGCCTTCAACAAGCCATAAATAGGTCTAATCTGTGCCACCGACCAAGCGTCAGTAAACTGAATAAAACAAGGACAATAGTGTACCACATAGTTATGTAACGTTACCGTCTGTACTGGACGACATTAACAACAACAAAGCGCAGCAAATACGATTAGCAGATCATTAGCACATAAACTTATTTGTCACACTTGTCGATGTGAACTTTGATTATCCCCTGTCTATGCATTTCTACCATCTTGATAAACTCCGAGGGCATCTCGTGTGCGTAGGGCGCGATAAAGAGGCGACCAATACATCAATTTTTTGGCCTTCAACATATAATAAATAGGTCTAATCTGTGCCACCGACCAAGCGTCAGTAAACTGAATAAAACAAGGACAAGTCTGTACTGGACGACATTGACGACAACAAAGCGCAGCAAGTACGATTAGCAGATCATTTAGCCCAGAAACTCATTTGTCACACTTGTCGATGTGAACTTTGATTATCCCCTGTCTATGCATTTCTACCATCTTGATAAACTCCGAGGGCATCTCGTGTGCGTAGGGCGCGATAAAGATGGCCGCGTAGAAGTAGTGGTAGCGGATCTTCTGTCCCCAGCCGCCGAACGGGAAGGGCCAGAACCCGTACACGTCCACGTGGTCGCACATGGTCAGGGCCGTGGTCACCAGGTACAGACCTGCAGAGGGAGCGGGAGGGGGAGGCAACTGTTACTGCTAGAGGCAGTATAGTATTGATAAACACATTCTTCGCATTGTGACTATTTTATTTTTAAGCACACCACCAAGAAAAACTAGCCTCCACCAGGTCCTCTTACGGGCGTATGAATCGTAGAATTCGGCAGAAAAAGGAATCATTGAATTAGCCAGTAGAGTCAGTCCACAGTGAAGATCACATTTCGCCCGTTTAGGAGCGTGCAAGTGAAACCCTGGCGTAGTTAGTCTGGTAGAGACTAAAGAAAACAGAAGGTACAGACTACATGAGTCAAATAGGGTGAATAGGGACAACTCCGTGGTGGCCAACTTCTCATTGTCCTTCTCTTGCCTGCTAACTCCTCTATCAAACTATTCACCCTCTTTGCAATTTTCTCTTTCTAGAATGTTTCAGCCACTAAAGGAGCCCGGTGGAGACCGAAGTTGGTGAATGGTTTACAATGTGCACGTATTTTAATACACGGACCAGATCCTTACATCTGCTTGGATTTCAATGAGGTACCTGTCGTTGCTTTTCGCGGAATTCCGTGCTCTAACCAGTACTGTGTGACGGCCAGAAAGTGCTCTGGGTTCTCGTACAGAACGGACAAACTGTCTCCTCTCCTTCTCTGTAACTCTTTATATCCAGCTGTGCTGTAGTCTGATGGAGAGAAACGAACGACTTTATTATCCTCGTCTTATGCGTCAACACAAAGGCCTCAGCAGGAAGTTTGTGACAGACATGTCATATTCACAACGAGAAACACAAAACTACACCAGATTTTGCAAGTGGCATATGTTTCATATTTTTCTAAAGATACGGAATTGTTCAACAGAAAAAGTGACAAATGTTGTGTGCAAACGTTGCTTACTTGACGGTCTCTTGATGCAGAGGAAGCCGCTGTACTGCATGGTGTCGCTGACGAACCGCTCCAAGTCCTGCTCACTCTCGTCCATGTGACGATATCTGCAACACGTAGATTGCTACAGTAACTGCCCTTAAAATTATCATAGTGTTTACCGAGTTTGTACAATGTATGATCCATGGGACAGGATATGAATTATCTCATTATCGACTGTTCTTGGAGGCCATGTGTTACATTGGTGCAGATTTGGTAATGACGTCGTATTCTTTGAAACTTGCAAGTCATTGCCGAGAAAGAAAACGAGTATGTGAAACAGTAAAACACTGCCGTAAATCCGTTTACATATAACCCTCAGATCAGGCACAGATCAATTTTGAAAAGTAGAGTTACAAGCCAAAACTCACTTTTTGAGCATAGACATGGGCGCGGTGGTGAAGTTTGTCTTGACTCCGACCCACGGTCTGTACTTGTCTACTGTCAAGGGCGGGAGGTTACATCTGGAACATGGGAACGACACCTTTAAAACTCGGGAACAACACTGACTTTATTTCATGGTGTTCTTGACGAATCTTCGTGTCTTTATGTCAGTTGGGTAACTTGGGTTCAAAGGATTAAAATTGTTTGACATGACCGTTCAAAGCCATTATCCGGACACCGGACAGCGAACTTCATTAAATCAGCATCACCACAGTGGAAATGGAATCGTTTCTACAATCGAATGTTGCTTATCACAAACCAATACTTTTACGTCATGAGAATAGCAAATCAACACCTTCGTTCGAAAATCAAAAGGCATGTGGGTACGTTCTAAAACCAGTTTTGTTATAACAATTGTAATGTGATATCAGTATTCACTTCATCAATATTTTCATGATAATTATCATTAAGATTTCAACGATATTTGTTTCTAAACCTCACCTGAAGACAAAGTCTGCGGAGTCGATCTCCGCGGCACATTTGCTGTCCCGCAGAATCCCACCGTTCCCGACCACAGCACAGCGGCCGAACCGCTTCTCAGGGAACGGGGACTTCTGCACACACACAAAGATGACGATAACGTCAACGACTGCTTCATCATTCAATATGACGTTCTGTGTGCGCAACTGAGAGGACGCTGTTTTGAAATTGTAATCAACACAGAAAATAAAGCTTTATGCCTACACCACTCTGCACAACATTTGTAGACTCTACGTTAGTGTGGCAGTGAGACAGGATTCTGATGAAGTAGTAAGACTAAATGGTTCACCTTAGGGAAGGTCCTGTGGTACTCGGGACTGATGTACTCGGTGAGGTTAGGGAAGGCACTGGGGATGTACTGGTCCGGCTCAGTGTTCTGTTGTGTAAGGACGGCCATGCGTCGTGCAGAGCAGCACTTCTCCAGATCGGCCCTATAACACATAGGTACACATATCAAATGTACATGTCATTTAGTCTGTACACTTGAAAAAGCTGTAACGCGAAACCTGTCGTGGTACTAGACTGAATAAAAGTCCTACACAGGAACTACGCGGCTTCAGATGTCTTACTGAGGAACGACTGCGGTGTGAAAGATGTCGGTTAGCTTGAGGAATGAATCCACTCTACTATATAAATGTACATGTTAACGTTATCACATATGTAGCATTCGTTCGTACCAGCGTAAACACAGTTACTGTCATTTATTAGCCCGAAACTACGCAGGTGTATTCTATCTTAACTGATGGATGAACTTTCGAATTACGTACTGCAGTCTCCTCTTGTTGGCTGGCTGCGGTTGCCATGGTGACGAAAACGCCCCCTGAAGGTCCGTCAGGTTGACAGTAAAGTTCACACTGAGTATTGGTGACGTCACAGGGAGCGTTCCCCACTTTCCCGTTGTCCTGTTCTTGTAAATGTAGACAGCGCTACCGTTAACTAGCAGATTATCGTCCAGTAGGGCATTACGTGGCTGTCTTCCCTTGTATTCTCTTGCTATAGGAGCTTTAGGTAGATATACATACTCTGCAGAGGAAATGGCATTGGAAAGGTTTCTGCCGGTCCAAATCACCAGCAATGCCGCCATGGCAAATAGCAATGCCCTCGCGCACCGCCGCTTGGTCACTCGTAACGCCATAGGAGAGGAACGCGGCCTGAAATCAACAAAATGAACAGACATTCAAGTAATATATAACGTTAAATAGCTTTACAGCAAAGAAGGGACTGGAAACTAGTTCAAATCATAATACTTGATACAATTCCATTTTGGTCGCCACTTGAACAAGATACAGCACAAAATGTAAAGCACACGTTACAAAGCTAATACAACTGAACTGATACAAATTGAGATAAACAAAGATATTCCAGTCCATGAAGTGCCGGGCCATTGTAACTGACAAAGATATATTAAGAATTGATTATCTTGGAAGCATTTGTTATATTTCAAAGATGTTTGGACCCACAGTAGGATTGGTTTAGTCATGTTGGCTTTGTCCCTCACTGTGTATAAATGCAGTCACGACTTATATAGAATTAGTCACGCGATTATAGTCAAATGCAATGCAATGCAATGCAATGCAATACAATTAATGGTGGAAAAGATCAGTCGTTCGGGATGGTCACATTGGTTCTTCTGTGTTCCCGTGTCTCCATGTTGTTTATAGCTTGGCTTCGGAATATCAGTGAACATGGACACTGCTTTCCGAGTCAGAGGAATTTGTTGAACAACAGCAGGATACGGCACTATCAACATATGTTGTTGCTACTTATCTGACCTATATGTTTACAGGGTATGTTAGCGGAAGTAAATTATCATGTATATTCTCTGACCTGTTTTCCTCTCGGTACATAGGGGGCCTCGTGATTCACGTCATCGAAACATCGAAATGCCTCAGACCCTTCAGCTGTACATCTAGGAGTTAAACATTTGGTGATTCAAATACGCCAGCCCTTCTGAGTCGGCCTATAGCTATATCAACATCACAATCCTGCTCTCTAAATCTCTGGACACAAACCAGAGTTGGTTATACTCAGACCGACGTTGCCATCAATTATGTAAAGATTATGTAAAAATATGAGTTTAGTCCTTCACACATATTCACATGCCAAACGTCAACACTCTAACATAATATTGTATGTGCAATGTATGATACCAGCCAAATCGTAGCTGGGGCCCATGTTTTGGGTGGGTGGGGGTCAATCGCTTACAACAGTTTCACTGAGTAACACTCACCTTGGTTAACACCCACTGCAATCATTGTGTCGTGCCCAGTCTAGGATCCACTCAGACGAGCGAAGATCAATTGACAGATGCGTCTATCCTCGGTGGCACCAAATTGACCGTTCCGTCCAGATAAAAATGTTTTTGACGTTTTTAGAGTCGAAGCCACGTAACAAAACAAAGGTGCTGGTGTAAACGGTCTGGGGTCAAACGTTCTGTGCTGAGACCGACACTCGTCCGACAAGTTAAATCAGCTCTGTTAGGGGACCCTCTCAGACGTTCATTATT
The DNA here is from genome assembly GCF_035083965.1 of Branchiostoma lanceolatum. NCBI lineage: Eukaryota > Metazoa > Chordata > Leptocardii > Amphioxiformes > Branchiostomatidae > Branchiostoma > Branchiostoma lanceolatum. The sequence continues at coordinate 19,953,180 of NC_089725.1, read as the reverse complement.
CAGACTATGCGAAGCATAGCATATCATATCATATCAGCTTAAATATAGAAGAGAGAGTCACACTCAGCCCATCAACCAGCAGGAATTGTGATTTTTTTTTTCAGAATCATTACTTTTGCACAGAGAAGCTCAAGTAGGAATTTAAAGAAATACATGCACTGAGTTCTTACACGTGGGAAACGTACGAGCTAGAACCTCATTATTCATTGTATCAGAAAGTGTATACACGTGAGGTCGAGAATAGTACACCGTTCATAAGTTATATGCTTCGCAAATACCGGTCTCCCGTTCTACCGTGCAGTTCTGGATAAAAACGAATGAAGGCGCTGCAGGTTGTTCTGAATGAAAGTGACAATTCTGTAAAGGTTTTGAGCAAGCGTTGCGACCCCTCCCCCTTCTATAATTCAACAGTGGTGTGAAACTAAAACATGTTGTCGCAGAGCAGTTATGTAACACTTCCCCTAAAATGCAGGTATATTGGGGGACCCGTATATGAGAATCAGTCGTGCTAATCTTCGTTTCAGGTAACGTTACCCAAGACATTGCTACAAAATGCAACATTTTGGGAAATTCCATTTTCCTGAAGTTACTCAAAGTCTACATCCACATCTGCAGTGCAACATGACACAAACAATGCATGGCGTTGTAGTATCCTTTATTCTCCATCATTGTGAACTTCATTAATCTTCTTGTCATCTTTAATAGGGTGCAGAAACAGCTATAACATCAGTAGTATTTTTCCTTACTTCAAAGAACTGAAACACAACAGACAAGGCTTTACAAGGAAAATGAACTAAAGGTTGGGAATACCACAAGCATTCTTATAGACAGTCATCCATTGTCTGGGTGATTAAGAATATGATCACACAAATTTGTATCTAAAATATTCACAAATCTATCAATTTCATTGCTTGTCTCTCAGATTCAAAAGTTAAGAATGTGAAAATTAGTTTTGTGTACTTGTTGATGTCTACTGATATCTTGTCCAGTCTTTCACAATTTTTCTTCATAACTCTCAATGACACCTAATTTAACAACAAAAAAACCTTTAGAGCTGTACATGTAGTTTCTACTGCCCTTGAAAAGCTGTAGCTTTGATCCACCCTGTACCTTAGCAGCATGTACCTTGTGTGACTGGCTCGACTCATCATACCAAAATCTACATCTTATGTATCAGAATTTTCAAATTTCACACCTTTTTACAGAAACTTGGTATACTAGAAAGGTGGACTATCATCTATATGATGCACAGATTAAGACAACAACCACTTAGGCATATGTCATGTGCAAAGGGTGTCCACTGTCAGGGCTTACCTTAAGGGGGCAGGGAAGGACCAACATCGTACTGGAGAGATATGACATGAAACCCTGTTCTCATGATCAGACAATTCTAACTGCCTCCTCGGTATTCATATTACAACCAAATATTCTGTATATTCAGAAACAATCTTCTGTATATTTACTGTGGAATCTGGACAGAATATAGGTTGTTGGTGTAGCCTGTTTAATGATCCAATGGCTGACAGCAAGCCATAACTTGCTATCACCGAACACCTTTACTTAAGTCAGAGATATTCCTTACAGTGTCAAAGGAGGAGGGAAGAATCTCGCTTTGCTGGCTTGGATTGAAATAAGACTTTACAAATGGTATCATCAAACCTGTCCAAGGCAGTCTGTGTGACATGTGCTGTTACAGGTAGATATTAAACATCAAGATTACATCCTAAAAAAAGAAATCTTGGCAAGTTGTACCCTCATAGTGTTACATGTATTCACCAATGGCTAAGCAGTACTTATTCTCTTAACCATTCATTTGTTACTGATTCATTCATATAATGTCAATATTTTAACAAATTCTGAGAAGATAGAAAAACGATGGGTAGTCTTGTTTACTTGGATCCTCAACAACACTCTAGTTTATTACTGGTACCTTCTAAGGAAAGTACAGATTTTATCTAACAAACACAAATTCACAATCTCTCTTGCTGGAAACAATGATCCCAACTAATACTGTAATATTGCACTTTCTGTGTTGGCATTCTGAAAACTTATCTATAGTTAACAGACAAAGGCTAAGTTAAGTGCCATTTTGTCTACTGACAAAAACTAAGGTCATCTACAACACAAACTGACTCAAGTACAGCTCTACCTTATTTGAGTTCGACCAAAACACTGAGTCTTGTTGACAACATAAACGTTCAGTTTCATAAGTGATGGTCTTGTCGGCTTCTGTCAACTACAAAGACAGGTGACAATTGTCACTTCATTCTTTCTTAAATTCAGAAAAAATCTATCATGTCTATCATATACTAATTGCACTCTATGGTGGTATTTATACTCAGTCTTCTTTTAAAACATACAGAGATAGGTGAGGCATTCTTAACAGCACCTGTGCTGAAGGAATGATTAGGAGTACTAGAAGTGTATATATTACATACAAACAGTGTCTGTACATGTACAGGAGTTTCTACTTCCTTTTCATACAAATGTGCAACTTATGTGACTTCTATGTGCTCACAAACCTTAAATAAAAACAGAATGAGCAAACCAAGGCAAACAGACCTAAGTAACATGGAAAAGCTACAATTGGCACAACTCACAGTTTTTTTTTAAAGGACATTATCAGTTTTTTCACACATAGTGTGTAAACATACACCTACACATAGAACAGAAATGGGGAAGTAGTGTAGACACACACAGTGCGTAAACACAAACACGACTTAAAGTTTAGGGATCAATTTGAGGTGGAAACAAACACACATATTTGTGCAAATACATGGTGACAAATAAACTTAAATCAAGATGGTACATGTACATTTGTGTATTCACACAACTGACAAATGGTATTTCAGTGTAAATGCACAGACCAGGCATGGATACCAGTGTAAATACCATATCACTACAAACTACCACACACACATCACAGATGAGAAGTCCATATAAACACAGTCACACATAAATTGCAGCAAAATCTGCTCACAACAGCAACAGCAGGCATCATTATAAAATGCAGCAACTTCACAGCACAACTTTGCAACACTAAAACCTAACACTCGGAAAGTGTTTATGACATCGTGGAACACACATTGGCTACAGCAGGTCCAAAAGTTGGCAACATGACCAAAAATATGCTGCTGATGATGAAATCATGAATTACATGTACAACAGACGACACAAACATATCCACTGATGATGAATATCACACAACTTTGGATACTGGACAAAGAAGCCCTCATATTTGCCAACATTTCCGTGGTCTGTCTGCTACCTTCCTCCAGGCTATAATGACTGGACAGAAACACTGGCAGGTAAGAAGAACTTAGTTGTGTACAAAACTCCAATATGCCATGTTCTACCAACATGATGAAGCTATTCACGATTCACTCATCTTTTCATCAGTGAAGTGTGACTACTCAGCTCATGAAGTGTCTAATATGTGGGTTTGTAGGTGAAGAGCTTGAACAGGTAACAGGTGGTGACAAGGAAACATTTCCTAAGAAAGCCTTCTCCCTGACATACAGTACACACAGTATCTGTAACCAGACACGCAGATTGAAAGTTCAAACATTGCAGCATTTCAAACGTTTAGTATACAAGTGCAATAGACATCTTTTAAATCTTTCTTTAAGTTAATATCATTACTATACTTTGAAAAATGCAATCTCTCCATATCAATATTTACATCTCTTATAAATGGCATTAAGCCTAGAAAGGACCCTCTCAGCAGCATCTATTACTTGGCCACAGCTGATCTACTTGAGACTTTGGCAGACAGCTTGGCTTACAGTACTGGGTTATTGGATATGAATCTGTGCCCTGGTGCCTTGGTCTGTTCTCTGTGTCACAGGCAGGCCACAGGGATGATACAGGTGGGCACTACATGTAGCCTCTGGTGGGATTGATGCAGGAAGTGTATATATCCTCCACAAAATTTCACAAAAAAGAAATTCCACAATACTTTTTAAAGTTTGATCTCTCTTTCTGGGAGTTTAGCAAACTCCATCAGCTCTGCTGTGGGCCGGAGCAGACGGCTTCCCTCCAGAGGGGGCGAGTCGTAACCAGCACATACACTATACTTGTCACATCCAGGAATCAACAAGGATGTTATGGCAAAAATACTATTTTATTCACAACTTGCCAAAACTTTCAGTGAAGCAGTGGGGCTTTCCAGAGTCCCATGATACATGTAAACCATGATGTAAGCTCTGAACACTCGTGTATTTGCAAAGATGGCAGCAAGTTGAATCTCTCTGTGTGTTACAAGTCTTTATCATCGCTGTGTACAGGCGTTTCAGGTGCCATAGGATTGTCTACTTTTGTCTTGACATCATGAGAGAGTCCTGACAAGGAAGCTCGCATCTGGAACAAGGGGAAAAAGTAAAGTTACTTCTTGGCTTATTTAGTTTGTACTTGGCAACAACAATGGCCTCCTGGTGCCTATACATAAACTCTTCTCAAGCATTTGAATAAAAGAAGTGTCTCAAATACTTCACACTGACCAATGCACAAAGGTGTCCAACAATAGTATACTGATAAAGGGATTACATGTACAACTAAGTAGGTATGAATTACTTCTCTATACCTAGACACCTGTAAATGACCCGTCCCTTGGCAAACACAACATAACAATACTCTGTCTACCCTGATTTCTTAACACCCAGTAGCTCACAAAGTCACTTGCTGTTTCTTACAATAGCCTATATCTTCCAGAACAAGGCATTTGGAAGCATCATGTTCAGTACTGTAAGCTACGTCTGTCATCGTACCTGATCTAAGAGCGTGACGGACGTGGCCAGCACCTCGCGCCACCTGTGCAGCTCCGCCTCGTGGAACTGCTGCTGCTGCTGGAGGAGCTGGATCCACTCCTCAGGACTCCTGGGGGTGTTACTGGGTATGACATGAAACACAGACATTAGGCCGGGTGTGTTATAATTACTGGGTACAACACAGAACACAGACATTAGGATGGGGGTGTTATAATTACTGGGTCTGATACAGGTGAACACTACATGTAGCCTCTCTGGTGGCATTGATCAGGAAGTGTACATATCCAACATATCAACACAGAACAAAAGTACAGACATTAGGCTGTGGGTGTTACTAGATACAGACATTATGTCAGAGTAACTAGACCTTATGGATGACATTTTTTGACTGAACATCATGTCCAGGGATGCACTAGGATGTCTCTAGCTGACTGCACACATACAGCACAAGAAAGGAAGGTCTAAGGGAAGCTACAATTCCTAACCCTCCACTAAATGAGGATGGATGGATGTAAGGTAAGGCACAGTATGTCCTCATTTTTCGACACAAGTTTCATGACACTTACAGCATAGTCTCTCATTCTGTTGTAGTTCTACCATGCTGTGTACAATGCAGGACACAACACTCACCTGCTCCAGCTGACATCTTTAGCAGGCCATGGCTGCAGACCGCTGGTGGCACGTTCTAACGACCAAACTCTGTACATCACCAGCAGGTTCAGCAGTAACAGGCACACCAGACTGCAGAGAGACAAGTGTTATAGTAGAAGATGTGTATGACTACATGGTCATTTCAGAGGACCAGTCAAAACAAACAGCATCTCCACTTCTTGTTTAGGTGGAACCACACTGGCAAGGTGTTGAATATGATCAAACGACACAATGCTACATGCTACATATATGGCAGCAACATATGATTTGACCATTGCTAGTTTTCATCTTAACTTTGACTTGCTGATCATGATGGTACACATTTTTTGCCAATAAGGACATCTTTGCAGCATATTTGTTTTTGTATGATTATAAAATTAAGGTTACAGCATGTTATTCACTATGTTCAAAATGTTTAACACTTACATGATACAGATAGCCAGGAGACACTTGTGTGCGTCCACATCTATGGGCCACGGTTGGCTGAGGCTGAGGTCCTCCCGGGTCTTTGCTGTGAGGCAGACAATAACTGTGGTTAATCAGGGTTCTGAACAACAGTTCTGTTAGTTCTGGGGATTCAAGAGGCACCTTTCATTTAAAAATATCAATTGGGATGGGCAAAAGCAAAATTTTCTTACCTTATGATTACAGAGATGATTGGCACTGTTTGAAAAACAGTTCATGGACCTACATACAATCATGTAAATTTTGTTGTGATCATTTCTGTCAACACTAGTGAATTTTCTCTGAGTTTATTGCAATCAAATCAGCTGTTTGATCATTATAACTAGCTATATTACTTGAGGACACAAGACTTTAGCTATCTGTCAGAAACGTTTTATCAACATAAAAAAAGATTGGATGTGATTTGGTCTTATAACTTATTCTGACCGTGAGGGTAACACAGTTTTATTCATTGTTTATGATCGTTTAATTTAATCATTTGACCTACAGCTGTAAGGAGTAAATGCAGTCTCCTGAATCCGTTATAGCCTTCAGTTTTAAAGAATTCTCTGTAGAATTGGATTCCATGAATCTTATTTCTATTTTCATGGATCAGTTTAATTTATTCTGTTACAAACATCCACGGTTGATTTTTAATCTGCACAAATTAGAGTGAAATTGTCATTTTCCCATTTCTTTGCTGAATCAATGTTTAGTTGAATTTGCTTTCTTGTGTCTTTTCATAAAGTCTGACATCTGCACCTGCCATCCTGCCCTGGTGGCTCCTGAAGGAATCATTCTCTCCCGCCCTGTCTGCACCCCTGTGGCGACTGTCACTGCGGCTGTGCTTTTGGACTAAGAAAACGATATATGAGTAACCTTTTCTGTCTGACTGGTAAAATATTAGCAACCCTCAAGTTCCCCCACTGATAAAAAAACCTCCCAGGTGCAATACCCTAAAGTAGCATGGAATTGGGCTAAGGTTTGAGATTTTAGAAGTTCTCCCGAACAATTGAACAGGTTCTGTTGACATGAGCAGTGTAGTCCTGTACATGTACAACTGTTTGTGTTTTCTGCGACCAGTGATCCTTTAGGTAGCCCTGTTTAGACTTACTTCTGGTGAGGGTAGGAGCCATGCTGGCCAGGCTGGGGTTGGGTGCAGCTGCAGACTGTGGGCCTGTGATGGAGATCTCCGGTGGGCGTGGCTGGTACGTGTAGCTGGACGCTCGTTTTCTCCGCCGTACGCTGCTGGCCAGACCCTTGTTTTTCCTGGGTGTCGGTGGCTGACAGGCGTCAGAGACTTTGTCTAAATGCCGGCCTGGATGGACAAAAAAAAGGCAATTTAGCTAGGCCTGTTGTGCCCTTATTTACTGTTTGTCCTGTAGTTCATTTGCTTGAACATTGGAATAAAATGTTCACATTTCCCCCATACGTCCCACAGACTTATGCTCCTTTGAGAACCCACTGTTAAAACAAGTCAAAGAGGAGACGGTATGATAGGATTAGGTCTGCTTGGCATAGAAAAGCTGCTCATGTGAAACTTGAGACCTGAATCATTATAAATTGCAAACTTAAGAAAAGCAAAACTTACCTAAATGCTTAAAGTTTTCCTGAAGTCCATGACCAGCATTCTTTTCTATGATATTCTTCACCAGGCCCCAAACAGTTTTTCTGTACTTGATTTCACTGCTTACCCTGAGTTAAGAAGGAAAAAAAATGTTTCAAATTGACTAAACAATACGGAGCCTATGTTCTTCAACATTCTCCTAAAAATGAACTCACCATAAAGTATACATGCAAATTACACGATATCACGAAAAAAGAATGCCTTGGAATCCAAAACAGTTTCATTGGTATCTTCCATCATTGCTGCTGACCTCATACTGAAGTACAGGGCTAATGAAACACCTTAAGGTTCATTGGCCCATGACTTGCAATGTACAAAGAGGCCACATGTCAACTAGAATTATAACACAGGAGATGGCAGCAATGTAAAAACCAAAAGCAGCCTTACCTGAGTCTACTTTGATAGCTAGTAACTCTGTTAAGGCAGTATCTGTTCAGGACGTAAAAGTTCTCCCCATATGGAATCCCACCGTTGACAATTTCACAGTCCACCACATAGAACAGCCCAGGTTTACTGTCGTGAGAGATCTGGTCGGAAAAAAGTCACATGATTACTAGAGTGCAGGGATATACTGTCCTTCAAATAACAATTCAAGACTCAAGTATTTTACAAGGATGTGTGGAGATGATTTTATGTAATGGTAACATATGACAGATGTGGTGACAGCTGGTGAAAAATGTGCAGTAAGACTGCTTTGGAACTGAAGTCCTATTCAAGCGTTTCTTCCTCAGGTCAAAACAAATGCACATTCACAAAATTTGAGAACGTACAATAAGTACAGGTTGTAAGCAAAACTGGGGCTCAAAATCCCACTTTAGGCATAGAAATCTGCTGATTGGTATGAGTGTCCAGCCTACCTGTGTTTCTGTGGAAGCAGATGTTTTTGGTCCAAAGGAGGCGTTGAGAGTGAGGGTGTAGGTCAACTGTCTGGTTTGGTCCCCATCTTCTCTGTCCTGCCATGATCCGATCACCAAGTCTGGGGGAAGGACAAAGTTAAGTGACTTGAATAATTCCACTCAAAATCATGGATGAAAAACAAGCGAGTTAGCCGTAACAAAATATACATGTCTTTACAAATGTGAAGATTATAGAAATGCAATATACAGCAAATATACACAAGATGCCTCAAATACAGTTTGAGTTTCTGACATGTAGAGAAGTTCGTGTACCGAATGTTTTTCTGGAGGCGTGGAACTCCTGGAAGAAGTCTGACTCCTGACTGAAGAGCATCTCATACAGCTTGTCCACAGGAATGTTGTAAACCTCGTTGATGCACCTCCTGCCCACAAGGTCGTTATAAGGGCACACCACCTCTCCTGGGCAGGGTAAGAGATCACCAAGATCAATGTTTGGATAACATTCTTAATCTTTGGGCCACACACACCAATTCATTTGCTTCAATCTCAGATGTTTCAACAAAATGATAAACATTTAGAACATGAGAACAGAAGGCTGGGAGTAAGACATGAATCTGGCTTTATATTCAATCCCTTGAACCTTTGTGCACTAAGGTAAAGACTCATGCTAATCTTCTAGTTCAATATATAACTTTATTTTGTTAATCTAACTCTAAGAACAAAGTTGCTGACAAATTGATTTGATGTGGCCTTAGCAGGCACACATCCACCTTCATACCTATACTCAAAGTCTACAAAGTCAACAACCACAATTATTGATATCTACATCCCTGAAATGTTGTTCTTTAATCCTTGCTTGAGGATGAAGGCTTTTCTTATCTTTATGGATCAGCAATTCTTTGTGCTCATAAAAGGAACAGTGACAGGTTTATGAGACATGTTGACAGATGATGCTTTCATTCTAAAGAAGGGTCCCCTAGGTGCAGTTGATTTTATCAGGAAATGCTTGTTCCAAATGAACAAAGCTGTTTAAAATGAGTGCAGTACTATTCCTTTGCCAAAAGGTAACTTGCACTGTTAGTACAACACACTTACAACACCCTTAAGAAAAATCTGTGTCCTGGGGAAGTATGTGTAAGTGGAATAACCCATCCATACATGAAATTACATTACAGAATTATAGACACAAGGAAGCTACATGTAACTGACTCCTGTCAAACACATTCAAATATTTGACCTTCAGGATGCAAAGGACATCCACAATGATATTGAAGGTCAACATGGAAGGTTATTTTATGATCCATTCTCGTGTGCGTCTCAGAGGCAATCAGACAAAACACGCATCGCTAGCTAGGCTGCTGCACAATCACACTGATTGGTTGTTAGACTTTTAGACACAATGCAAATCCATGAAGATCAAGGGCAGACACTGGCCTCAGTAATTATGGCGTAATGTAGCTTTACTCAGAATCACAGAAAGGTCTGAAATCCTTCCTTATCTGATTACGAGGTTCACAGAAAGTGTTTGCTGCTTAATGTGAAATAATTAAGAGCAACTGTAAGTAGGGCTAAAATCCCATTTTATGCATAACAGCCATTGATGACCTTTTTATAGATGATACTAGTAGCTGTTGATAGCCATAATTCCAAACGTGTTTGGCCATTCCATGTTCGAATGGCTGATCTTACTATCCGTTCTTAGTACAGTCTACAGTGTATACGTTCTCAAGTTCAAATAAATTCATTTGTGTTCAATATTCAAAGTCTGCAGTCACGGTTTGTTGTTTCTCGTCTCTAAAATTTGTATTTGAGTTTCATCCGTGAAGAACTCTTGTAGTGGTATCCAAAAGAATCAGGGATTAGCCTCACACAACATTGCACTTTCAGGATTCAATGTTGGCACAGATGACTACTACAGTGTACCTACCAACATCATCATCCTCTGTCTCAGTGGTGTCGCTCTCCTCCGTTGATATGTAGTCGTCCTTCATGGAGTCCTGAGGGAGTGTTTCGTCAGCTACGGTGTCTGCCTGAGAAATATCGGCCTGCTCGGAGGTGCTCTGTGGGGTGGTGGGTGAGGAACGGCCGACCGGCAGACTGGGAGGATCATCACTCTGGGAAAGACAAAAACCATGTATACAGGTCAAGAAGTGATATGGAAAGGCACTATTTTGTATGTATTGGAGATTACTACTTATGTAAGAAAAGTAAAGAAAAGAAAGGAAGACAAGAGATAAAAACTATTTGGTATGGCCTACTACACCTCTGCACTGCTAATCAGCATATTGTTAATTAATCACAAGTGATAGAAAACCAATAACACCACAAAAGATGGCATTCCATCAAACTGAATGCAGGAATGAACCTGAGATGTAGTGGGGGGCAGGCCCAGATGGACGAGCATGTGCTGAGGCACCAGCAGGGATGGGTGAATGAGGAATGACTGTGGGTGTAAGAAAATATCCTTCATCTTCTCAACAACAATACTTGAAAAGGATGATATAGGCAGCAATCAAAATTTCAGCATCCATACAGCAGATGACAAATTACAGCAATTTAAACATCTAAATGAAAAAAACAACTTTGCTATAATTTAAGTCTGTGCAAGCACGTTATGACGCAGATACACAGTTGTGTCCGTGACATATTTACAAATGTACATGGCTCTGCAATGACAAGATTACGACCTTGTAATTCTGGGGAGCTTAAGCAGAGTGCTATGTGACACAGATATTACAGTGTTGTCATCACGAATCAATATCTATAAATCATCCCACTGATGGTTATTGGATGGGAGTGTTGTGAGCTCAGATGTTACCATCAGGACTTGACACCATGATCTAATGTTACATGACAAATATTGCATGACTGGTGAAAACACAAAATGGCAGGCATGTCACGTACAGGGAAAATCAAACCCCGAGCTGTCACTTACATGTAAGTGCTATTTTGTCCCCAGGCAAGAATTTCCACATTAGACTGACATCTCCAATGTGACATCGTTCTGAATTGGCTTTCTGGGAACTGATCAGGATGTCATTTTCCTTCAAGCAATTATCATAAAATCTAATCAACTTCACTTTGTGCTATTCAAAGTTCTCTGGATTGCTAGACCTTTTACCCAGGATTGCAACCAGTCTATAGAAAAGTAGGAAGATGACAGATCAATGAAAACTGTTAGTATTGACCCTAAGGACATACATTACTTAGATATTTCCACAGAGACTAAGCTTTCTGCTATAATCAAAATGAATACCTTAATCTGTTTTCTGCACCCAGAAGACAGGTGGCCTGAAGTGAACTGAATAAATCTGGTTTCCCTTGTATGCTAACAATGTCATGTTACAGAACAGAGGACATGTTCTAGAACAGTATAAGAAAAGAAAAGGAAACCAACTCTACGTTTATTTTAATAATTTCAGTTGTACAGACTGTAGTCGATTACACTGATTTAAGGCTGAACTTTCAATATTCTTTCAAAAATACATACTATAAGTTTTGACCAATAACTCCTTCATCTATCAAGCCACTGATGAAATTGGAAGGCATTTTTGGTTACAGACCTTTAGCACTCTGAAGTAGCCATTTGGCACCCGATTCCCTATTGATTACAGAGTTAGGCAGCAGGGAGGAGGTTAATAACCACAGCAATATTCCATAAGCACGAAAATAAAACCATGAAACACAGGCACATCTAACAGAGACAAAGACTCACATATGATCAGAACACACACGAGGTACAACTTCAGTGATCCATTCTAACTCTAAAATATTAATGCATGTGAACAGAAAGGTTATTGCATGTACAGGTGACCCAACAGTACCTCCACGACCTTGTCCATGTCCATGACTGAGAAGAGACTGCAGTGGTTCTTAAATGAAGCCAAGGAAATGTCCATTCTGAACCCAACAAGACTTTAACTCCTCAAGCCTTTAGATAATCAAAACTAATCATTGTCCACATTCCTACTGATGAAGCTGCTGGCTCTGCTCCACCCAACCAGCTGAATCGCTGACCCTGATTTATTGAACAATGGCACAGGAATTTTCCATTCATATGCAGATGACATCAGATATTGTCCCCTTTGCCAGGGGATCGATCCTGCCTCAACAATTAGATACCACCATCTCCAAACCTGAGGGGCCACAAATTAAATCACAGCAGCACATTCGTCCTCCGAGGGACAGTAATCAACATACAACATCTTAACCTCAGGCAAACTATATCATTGACTGATTAATGTAACCCCCCTCACGATCCTCGATTCACGTACTGCAACTGATAAATATGCAAGTAGGATCCAATTAACTGATCAACACTTGATGGATTTGTCAAACATTAATCATATGAAGACAAAACAAGTAAACAGTACCAAGATTTCCTGTTTCACGTAGTTGAGGAAGCCGGTGCCTTGCATGGTGAGTGCTCCACCTCGTCATTAAGGTAAGGAGAAATGGGGTTGACGTATCTAGACAGCTCTGAGAGGTCCATTGGGAGACGAGAACATGGGGTCTATTATGAATATTTGAATACCCTGACCTTTATATTGTGATTGGCGGATGGCTCCGAGATGAGAGTTGTCAACATGATTATAACATGCATACATGAAATGGAACAAGTCTTACGGGGCGCACATAATGTACGAAGTACAGGTTAACCATGTTGAAGCAATGCAGAAAGGCTGTATTACTATTATCAACCAAAAATATCTGGGGAAAATTGGTCCAATGAAGCTTAATCATGCAGAACCTAACTTAGCATCCCTCAGGTCCAAACCTACAACAAGAGGGCCAGAATAGAAGTCTACCGGGATCATCTACAGCTTAGTGTACACACAATGACTATAGCCAGCTTTTGAATAACATAATCTGAATCTGAAGACTCATGTTTGGTTTACCTCAAGTTGTTTGAGAAACAAGTACTGATACTAATGTGCCCTTTGGGGAATGGTGGGGTTGTACATTGGTAACACCCAAAAGTCAAATTCAATCTAAAGATGACAAGAGTAGAATCGCTGATGACAAAAGCACTACAATTATCAGGGAAACATAAAGGACCTGTCATGGTACTGTGTTTCTATCTTAATCATTCTTGTGTGTTCTAGGAATTGTAGGATTAACAAAAACGCTGCCAAAGGAGATGCAAAAGGAGTCACAGAAAGGCGAAACAAAATGGTTAATGAATAATTGTGCCACCATTGAAGAAAAAAGCCAAAACAACATCAGCCTGGACCAGTTGGAGATTACATTTTGATTAGACTTAACATCCCACCCCCATAAGAGATGAGGTCCCATCCATTACATGTGATTGATTAGCAGTGCTGACAGATGCTCCCAGCAGAAGGGGGACACGCATATCGAAAAACCCCACATAATGGTGTGTAGTGGAGCAAAGGTGAGGTAGGTTGTGTGGATAATGGAACATGAAATGAGCCCATTTTCCACCCAAGCAGACATCCTGTCCAAAGAAGTATAGATACAACATATCTACTACATGTGCAAGTTCATCCATTATTTAGAAAGAAGTGCTGCCGGCACAGTATCCTATATGTACATGCCAATTATTGCTTTATGGTACTAATACATAATGTTTTATTCTAATTTGGGTACCAATCAAATGGTAATGGAGCAAATTGAAAAAACACAATCTATGAACAGTACTGTTATTGTTAAACTAGTAAAAATGTTACAAGTGTCAAGCTGTTTGGTTATGTCCAAATTCATGTACCTTTTCATTTTGCAATTTTCTAAATAAGGCGATTAATACCTTTAATCAAATTAATAAAACTTAATTTATATGATCAGCATCAAGATTACCTATTAAGACTTATACAGATACAATGAAAACAAGTAGATGTGATGAAAATATGAGAGGCAGCTGAGTGCTATCTACAGGGTTCAGTAATGGTCCCACAGGTACCCCATTTTGTCCTACCTGTTGTCAGTTAAGTACTCTTAATGCTCTGGGGGGTGGGGGTGAAATACAGTAGCTTCCATAATAAAACAGGCCTGGTACTAGCCCTAGGCTAGCTACACATCAACACCTACTGTAAATGTACATCAACACCTACTGTAAATGTGATTTCATACCAGCTCTCAGACAGGTTTCATCCTACAGCAGGACTGTAGTGTGAGTCTCAAGAGTGCTACATTTGTGCATATACCCAATAACAGGCAAAGGCTGAGAAGCTAAAAAAATAGCAATTACAGGGCTGAAAATAAATGAAGAAATTTCATTTCGGCAAAATTTACACCTGACATTGATTTTGACAGGTGTGGTGGTGAATTATCCTGCATCTCAGATGGCTTGCTGCTTGAGACATGAAGGATGGTACTGACACACACAGTAAGCACAGAAAGCAATCAGAGATAGCAGACTTTCACCCATACTGCTTTGTGAGGTTGTCAGATGACAGACACAAACATACACACATGCCCAAAACAGTACTTCATTCCCTTGTGATGAAGGGTAAACCTGGTTTGCGGTACTATAAAAGGTACTGTAATTCACTATGTCTCTGCTAGGAGGGGCAGGTGTCATGCATGAGTTGTATAGATGCAGATGCAAAGGAGGATTTCAACACTGGAATCAACTGTACAATTCTATTTCTTCTCATGTAAAATAAACTATGGTACTGATACATACTGCAGCATGATTGTACTTTTTGACAGATGATGCACACAATCTATTTCCTTGGTTTTTAGACATTTTGAAGTAAAATTCAAGCTAGCAAGAGCAAACATGTAGACAGAGGGCTGGGAGAAAACTTTATCAGAGAATATTCACTCCCTACATGAACAGGTACATGTATGTCCACCAAAGCATAAACTTCGCCCTTCCAGTCCAGTGTTATATCTTTTTCTGAATCAGAGAACGTACAAGTTAAATTGGTTTAGCCTGAATAACACTACAATTATAGCGAATGACTAACCATAGGTGACTCCACGGAGCTGAGGCGTGAGGGCTCGCTGCTAGCAGGGCTGGGGATGGGGCTAGCTGCTCTCTGCGGAGTCCTGCTCCCAGGGCTGCCCTCCCCTTTCTTTGCATTCAAGTCCTCTGTTGGAGAAGACAGATGAGTTACAGAGGCTGACAAAGAAAAAAGTCAGACATATATCGCAGTCATTATCAAACTTACAACAGTCGAAGAAAGAACATTCGCTCCTAGTGTGAGAAACTTTACTTCTTCTTACCTGACCATCCTGTGATTTCCTTTACCTGTGATTTTTTGCCAGTACATGAATTTAAGAAAAAGGCTAAGGATACAAAAAAAGTCCTGCAACAAAATTCTGCATCAAAACAGCTGTCTCATTCCGACCTGTGGCATCACTGTCATCCTTGGCATCAGTGCCCGATTCTTCCACGATGTCATTCTCATTTTCTGCGGCAGAAGGGCAGATGTAATCCTCATCATCGCTAGTAAAGCCTAGCTCCTCCCCGTAACTCTGGTGAACATACTGCCAGAGTTCGGAGGGACTGAGTGGCTGTGTAAGAGACAGAGAGGACAGGTGAATGTGGGAGGCTCGGCTAGTTACCTGTGCTCTTACTGTCTGTTGCTGAGTCCTCCTCCTCACTACTGAAGTCCATCTCCCCATTGGTCAGTTTGAAGTACTGCCACAGTTCAGAAGGGCTGAGTGGCTGAAGATGACCAATGGGAACACAAATAAAAACTCAGGTTGTTACCCATACTACGGTATCTCATTCAAGATGTTAATCATTTTCACAGTAAAGGATTTGAGTTACGAGGTAGACAGGTGCCGACAGGATAGCATGAGCTGTTATCATTTCGTAGCATCTAACAGTGCCATCTTTCACACCGTGTATTGTCTGACAGATAGTCTCACTTGTGTGTAAGTTTTTCAATTATCAAAATGTACCTTTAACCACAACGTCTTGATTCAATTTTGCTTAACATGACTTGAGACTACACCCAGTGCTGAGCAGCAGAACAAAGGTTGGATAGTGAGGAAGAGGACAGGGTGCACCATTATGATAGTCATAGTGGACAATAAGGCTGTTATAGCATGCAAATATCTTTCCACTTTCCACATGAAATTTTTACAGATATATCTGCATTCGTCAGTACAATACTTTTTTTTTAGGTGTTATACAGAAAGAAGACTTTCAAAGAACATTCTCATACAAAGCCAACTACAGCATACATAATCATAGACTTGGGATGGTCACATACTTAGCAAGCCCTGGTTACGAACATTGTTTGTTATTTTGTTACAAATAACTTACAATTATAGTCCTTTACATCAGACATGAACGTAAACATCTCAGAGGGATTGACTGAATGTCATGACTAACCTTTTCCAGTAGGGCATTTTGCCAAATCCTGAAGATCATCATGTAGACAGAGTCTCGTTGGGTGAAGGATGTCAGGAAATGCTGAAAACCAAAGGCCTGCATGTCAGCTCTACTCTTCACTACAGTTTACTGCAGTTTATTCTGGTACTTCCAGTTGCCTGATGACAACTACTAGACTAATGCATAGGCAGCTCAGCATGCTGGGAGGTTAACATCCTAACCAATGACTTAATTCAAGGGCAGCAGTTATTGGATGTATTGGATAACAGTCAAATACTCTCACTATTCTTTCCTGTATGCTCCAAACTGCTGTTTTCAAAGATGCAGCTAGAGGGCGCAGCCTACATAATAACTTTATTGCAAAACCATGCCCCAAAGGCTAATTGCAAGCAAAGTAGAGCAAAAGACTTGCCTACAACAGGATAGTCTGCGAACATTATAATGTATTCCCTGTGACTGGTTCATGTTGAAACAAATAAAACAGTTGTGACTCTTAGCACTTGTATGGCTTTCCAGGACCAAAAGTAATTTTTCACTTACGCTGTAAAATCAATGGATGAAAGTCCTTAAATCATGTACCCACGAATGGAACCATTAATCTGTACCATGGGTAAATCACACTTTCACAATTAAGATCACCCGATTCTAAAATCCCCAACATTTTTATGCATGGTTAATAAAATTTTATTTGAAGAACCTTTGAAAAATAAAGTTTTGTGTGAGGAAATCTTAAAATTTTCAGTAAAACTTAAAAACACCAGATCAATGATGTGATGAGACCCTTACCTTCTCATTCTCTGTGCAGATCTGGATGGCGTTGGGTATGACCTTGGCAGTTTTCTCCTTGGTGATGGAGGTGATGTCCTTACATCTGATTGTCAGCTGTGGGGAGGGAACAACAGGCAAGGTCAGGTACCAACGTATCACGCCTCCTTCATGGTCAGACATGTCATCACTTTGCTGTCTATACTTTGCTCTCTTCGGCCTGTTGCCTAAAGTACAACTTTTGCCTATTGAACTCCTGCCAACTGTAAAAATGTAAGCAATACAGCTTCTGGCTTTGTGTCACCTGGAACCTTTAGCTGCATCTATAGGATTACACAAGTTGAAGACAATCAATAACATACATTGTGTACATGCATATTGAAGATTTGGAGAGAGGATATTGGAAACCCCTTCTAACCCGCAATGATTTATGTTTGGAGAGTATTTGCATTGTCAGGGTTAAACTGCCCAACTTCACTTCTAGGACTGATATCAGTGGCAGGGAGGAGGAGACCAAAAGCTGACAGCTGGCCTAAAGAAACAAAATGGAAAGTTGCATGGTCCTGCTCTCAAACTTTCTGGTATTTTAGAAGTAAATCTTCCATAAAAATTGCAGTGGCACTGGAGTTCCCCTCTGCAAATTATAGCTTTAGGATAAGGTTAAAGATCAGGTTATGGCAATGATGGGGCACATTCATGTACATGTGCACGCCCCAAGCTGCACATTTGCAATTGCAGTTATACAGTTGGATCATAAAGGAAATTGACTTGAAATTGGAAACTAGTCAATGTGATTACTTTTTCTGACAGCATGTTAAAATGCAATTGATACCTACCCATGCTTTACATCCAAAAAGGGCCAGAGATGCACACCCAAGCACAGGTAGCTTAGGCCTCAGCAATGGCATCATTGTGGGAAATGGAAACATTTTTTCTCCAAGTCAAATGCCGAACAGGCACCCGGCAAAGAGAGAAGGTCCTGACTGGACCATGTTATTGGGAATGTACTGTGATGCAGCCTAAAAACTGTAGTTGATGGAATGTGCGTCAACTTAATTAAGAGCTAAACGCCACAATGTCGTCATGTCTAGTGACAAGCAAGTCTTTTTGTCCTTAGATCCGGTGTAGTGCGTCAAAGGCCCTATCTTTTACGTGACACTTTGGTGATACTGAGCGAGATTGAGGCAGATATCAGGAGAAGGAGCCAACACCAGCTGGGACTTTGTAAGAACTGTTTGGGGTCAGACCGTATGGCAGCAAGTTCTGTTCTTCCAACTTCCCACAATAAACAAATCAACTTATAAGACCAAACAATGTGTCATGAGCTGAGCACCTGTAACACTCATTTCAAAAATTGATAGCAACATTTGTAAAAAAAAAGAAGAAGATATCCATACCAGGGAGTTTGCACTAGACTACGAACTAGAACTACGTAACAAAATATTTTGGCTACATTAGTTGATAAGGGTGATATCGTGGTTAGTCTTGAGAAACCAAACATATTGCCAGGCCTTGTACCGCAAACTCATGACGTACATTAAGGCGTAGAACGTCCCTTAGAAAAGGAGACTCATTTGCACATTTAAGCAGCTCTTCTTCACTGACTATCGTCAGAGCATCTATCATCCTTTTTATCTTTTATCTTCCCAGAGATGAAATATTTTCATTTCCTGCCATGCCATAAGACTAAGGCTACTTGCACGAATCAAAGACTTCCTGTGCCGTGAGCGGAGATCAGGCATGAAAGAAAGAAAAATCAGGTCTCCAGAGATGAAAACACAGCTGCTGCAACTTGAGCTGCTTGCTATGTCTCTGTGAGCCTGTAATCCGGTAACAGTACTACCTTGTTCACAGCCCATCTCTCATCACATCAAATTGCCCATCACAAATCTACCTGTAACCATTGTGCTGGTTGTAGTTTCCAAAACAAACCACTTTGATTTTAATCAAGGCACTACATGTTTAAAGGGCATCTAGAAAATGTCAAGAAGAGGAGAGGGGAAATCGATTGGACGCACTGCCCTTTTTGCTTTAAATACCATGATTTCATCTTTGACTGCTCTTCATACCTATCTATGATAAAAGATATCTTCGTCACCACCCCACTGACCTTTCTGATACAAGACACACGAAGGCCTGCCCTGCCATTCATAATGTTCTATATGTATCGAGGTTGCATTTCATGCCTGTACTCACCAAAGTTTCCCATCTAAAGATGTTGGCGTAAAAGCAGACCCAGTTTTCTGTGAGATAAAGTCTGCCATGGACCAGGATGTCCTTCTGCAGGGCACAGGAATAGTCTAAAACAGACAGATTGAGAACAATGTGTAAGTAAAAAAGCTCAAGCATAAATGTCATACACCTTAGCTGGTAGTTACAGCATCACAACCTACCTAATAGAATTGCAGTTACGATAAAAATAATACCCCACACTTTGTGCCCTTTGTGTGTTTGTGAACAATGTTCCTATTACTTACCTACAAGTAATCTTTCAGTCTCAGGCAGATGCTTGAAAAGCTTGTGGAAATCTTCACACTTTGACTTGTATGTTGGATGCAGCATCTACAGATAGAGGGAAGGAAGGAGAATACAACTGATAAACAATGGCAGGAAGGAGATTTGTTATACGTTCCAATTAAGTAAACTATGGAATTAGAGTTACAAACTAGACATAAAGGGGTTAAGCTGCAAATTGTTTCACCCCTAAACCAGGTTATTTGGATCTGACACTGGTCATCTGCCCGATATGCCCAGAATCAAGTTTTGGCTCCAGATGGAGGCCCCAGCTCACAACTTAGATGAGCTTGAGGATAAACAGACTGAAGACTGATGTTTCTCCAGAGTTTCTAAGAACTCAGATAAGACAGGCGAACCTGTTTTCAATCTTAACAGCATCTAGAAAAATGGCCCTAGATATAGTTGTGCACAAACTGTTTGTCAACCATGATTGCGTTATAATACCTAATGCAATGGGGTTGTATCACACATGGTTCACAATATTTTTACTTTATACATGTATCATGATAATGCGTGGGGACCAGTAACCTTCAGCACTCCAAGATGAACTGTAACCAGTACAATACTGGTGATATAACTCACCTGTAGAGTGTGTAAGGTTAATTATCTTGCTGGTGGCCCCATTTGGCTAATTTGGGTATTGATTGGTCTACGAGCAGTTTTAGCTGATGCTCATGACCTGCCCTTACCTTCACTTACACTTAGATTCAATCAACATACAAACAACTGAGTGAGAAATGAAGGTGGAGTTATTCGAAGTCCAACTGTGACTATTGTTGTAGTGAAGGTTACATGATATATGTTATTGTTAGTAGCTTTCATGCAAGAAGAAAGCAGAACAAACAGTGCTGCTATAATAGGGCACAAGCACGTCACACCGTCTACAAACTTGACCTTCTACCAAGCTCACAGTAAGGAAGGAGGTTGCGATAGCTACAATCAATATAGGTAACACTTACATTGTACCAATTTGATGATTTCTGCAAGACAATACGAAATAGATTTAGTACTGAGCAGTGAATTAGTTGTTGTGTCACACAGTACATGGCAATACCGAAGCAGAAGCACCGCTGTGTATGTGACATGCTCCATGCATATAACGAACATGTGTTGTCAAAATATTTACCTCTTGGGCTGGAACATGGAAGACATATCACAAGCTACTACTGAATTGTTACAACATAAAATGTGCACCACAGACGTCCCCAGGGTTCAGTCATCGCCTTTAAATTTCACTTTGTAGGATATTCAATTTCCTCTACATCTGGATATTGACAAAGTTTCCTTCCAAATTTCACAGTGATTGTTGATTAAGCTGTGAAATGTTATATCTTAGCATTTTTGAGGTAAGAGTTTTAGACTATATTTTACCTTAGCTTTTGTCATTTGTTTCTAAAACTTATCTGATGACGTCTGCCTGTGTCCTGGGGACAATCCTGGTCCATCCTACAGACTGTCACAAATGATGTGTCATGCAGCAGTCATCATACTTTCATCAACCATTCCTACATACATGTACATGCACTCAGACAGGACAACATGGTGATCATGATACAAATCCTAAGAAATGAGCATGCTGACATCAGTCTTTTAGTATGAGAGTTGTGTTTACATTAACACCTGCCTGCATGAACACTAAAAATGCATATTGAAAGAGCTTTTAGTTTCATGAAACCATATTTTCCAAAAATAAAGATTTAGATCAAAACTGCCAAATTTTCAATTCGAAATAAAACACCTCATGTTACCCTTTTTTAATTCATAGCTACATTTCATTTCAAAAGACAAACACAGAATTTGTAAATAATGACTATAACTCTTTATTCTTTTAGAATATTCAATCTTAAATATCCAATGATAATTTACAACATAGTTAAATACGGTGAGATATATGGCGTGCATGTACAATCAATTTTCAATATGACGCATCTCGCATCTTTAACCAAAACATTATCTTCACAGGTCCTTTGAAAAAAATTCTGAAAGTCATGATAGTGTAAATGTGCAGGAATCTGAGATAAGCGAGGTATGCGGCTACCTTAGAGTTTTTGCCATTACTTCTGTTGCCCTTGTGGCCTGGGTTTACCCTCTCCGGCATCTCGGGAGTACGGTCACCACTGGTCCCCTTCTCTACCATGCTGGGGCCCTCATCAGCAGACGAGTGCTTGTTGTGTGGCACACGGGGGCTGGGGAAAACAGAAGGCATGGTACAATCACTCAGTCCAGGAGAAAATTATGTGGTGTATTGTCAACAATCATAACATCAGATATCGTAAAAACTCCACCTCTAACTGAAAGAACTCTCTTTGAAAGCAAATGAAAAGCTAACTTGAGACTTGATTTGTTTCTGCACACTGCCGATTCCCGACAAAGGTCACACAGTGGACCACAACAACTAACCCTAATACTTTCTCCAGGTACCTGTGAGACAAGCTTTTCCACGGCATCCAGCCTTTTCCTCGCCTTCTCTTCACTGCTCTTAATCTCATCTGACTGTTTTCTGAGCTACCTACAAACGATGTGAGTCTGGATTGAAATATACAGTCATGGAAGGCACATTAATCATTATCATAATGGTAACTATTCATGAAGCTGCCATATATACTGCTAATCAGAGGGGTGGACAGCATGTACGTCTAGCAGGCTCAATTTTCAATTAGCATAATAATGTCAATAACCAGACCTCAACAATCTGATATGTGTGGTACCTTTCTTTTCGATATCATTTACAGATTGAAGTATTGTAACAGTTGTACATTTGACATGGAACTGAGAGTGTGCATTTCTTTCCAGCACCTCAGGTGTTATAACAAGTCTAATGTTTCTAATGTTTGTCAAAGATTAGCATTACCCCCCAAAAGCAACATCAGGAAATAAATCACACCTGCATCTTGGCAAACAGTTCCGAAATGCCATGATTTTTGGCAGGATATACAGTAGGTCACAAGTCCTCTCGAGTCAAAAGCAACATTCATCCAACAAGTAGCACTAGACAGTGAATATTCAAGAATCCTACAGATGGGGGCACCGGAAGTGACGCACAGTCTCAAAGCAACAGGACTGATTAGACTGGGGCCTACATTCTTAGGAATTTGATGGCTGATAGATGTGTATCTTGATGCAACAGTATTGGAACAAAAACTATCTAGTAGTACGTTTGGGAAATAACGTTAGGACAACTTGCTGCCCTATGCACCGCTTACACACGAAAGGGACCAAACAGCAAAAAAAACATGTATGGTATACGTGTCAAGAATCAAACAGCTATTACAGACAACAGAAGTATGAGGGTGGAACAATGATAGATTTCATAAATGGCTCTCCTCTGGGGCTTATTAAAGTACCATATTTTATATCAGTCTTTCTTTCTTTCTTTCTCTTTCATTCAAATATCAAAAACTTACAGACAAAACATGCCTGGATGGCAATGATATATATTAACAAGGAATAAGCCCTCGAGATCTGTTGGAATACCTGAGCTGGTTGTGCAAAAGACGAAGGTATCAAACAATTTTATCTCTAAGAGGTTAAGACACTGATGTAAGCTCCATTTCTATGGAAGGAGTTATAAATATTCCCTTTTTGTTGATGATTTGTGAATCTTCAACCCTCTCTCCTAATATAAGTTTTCCAAAAGAAAACCACCTTAAACAACTTAACAAGTCATTAAATTTGGGTGGTCTAACTTATTGGTATCAACTAGCATACATAAGAACAATTAGGTTTGTTTGTATATTTGCATTTTTTCCCTTTGTTTTTATATAAAATCTGATTGGCTTTTATAGACACAAACAGGATGATGACAACAGGTTCAAGGTACAGGTGTGTGGTGACCTTTGACACACCGCCACTAGCCTTGATCAATGTACCATTGAAGTGAGGCTAGCAGTATTGTGTCGAAGCGTCTTTCTGGTTGATGAGGCTCAAATATTTGTTAGCTTTTCACCCTTAGCTGCTCATGACACCAAAGAACCTGGGAGGGGCACACCTGGCAACGGTTCTGCATCGTTACATAACTGTCACACTGTAATTGACTGTCAAACATTTGAGTTGACGGATAATGAAATTTCGACATGTCTCCTTTGTTAGAGGGAATGGTAAATACAGTACAGAGAAGAGAGGGAAAAATACACCTAAGCGGCAAAGGGCCACCAGTTGTCTTGAAATCTCCAGGTAGAGATGATACACGGGGCTTTTCATGTTTTCTGCAGCTGTGTTGCTTGGGTACTCAAGGAAGATCTCTAGTTCTATCATATAACATCTGGAAAACCAGGTCATGGAACTGATTGCAAGGGATGTGGGAATAACAATGTTTAAATCCAAAAAATTCTTCTAAATACAAGTGGTAAGCCCACCCAGATTAAATGTTAAGAGATATCTCTACAAATGTTTACACAAAAATAGACACCTTGATTCCTATCTACCTCTCTTTCAGCCTAATAATAAGGTTAGTAGTAGTAGGGCCATGACTAAAACTTCTTGTAAGTAATGTAACCATGGTTATCAACATGGTTTCATACTAATCATAGTAACAAGAATCGAGTTTGCATAAAAGGAAGTTAGAAATGGAAGGGAGGTATTTAGTACATGTAAGTCATTTCTTCTCTCTAGTGCTCCCTGGAAATTATCATCAATGGCGATCCACACATAAACAAAACAAAGGGACAAGATAGCAGTTCCTAGATCTAGTCTTTCATTCTCTTGTTGCCCCCTGCCTTACTGGAGCCTACTATTTGTAGTCACTGTATTTGCTCTTCCTAGAACAGCTTGGCATATGCAAACAAGACCTACTCACGTATTAAATACAAACACACTTCAATCCAACTATACCCTTGTGAATCATGCTATTTACAAACACACGCAATAACATAGAGACCCGAAACTTGTCAAGGTTGACAAGGATTTAAATCTGTACATTGTACCAACCAACTGTTCAGAAATTATCTTGATCATTTTTTTCCTATTTAAGTCACAGAATGGTTGACAGAGCCAGTATCAAACAACAGTTATCAGAAGCAATGATTAAACCTGGTAACATGATATGATAAAAGCTTCACATATTATCATAACATATTGTTCTGTACTGTACTCTCTTCTCCTTCTAATAGAATGCATATCTAATATTTGCCAAGAAACTTATCCTTACCAATTAGCTTTGTCAAATAATACTTCCTCTTCCTCTTAAAAATCAAGAAGTTGAATTGAAACTGAAAGCTTATCATAAAATGACTTGTGACACAACGATCAGGAAAACATCCCCTCACATACTATCATACCATATGAGTCAGAGAGCTTTCAATAACAAAACACCATTTGCAATAAAAATATGTGAGGTCACTGGTATTGGCATCACAGCCAGCCTAAATCAGGTGGCTTTCTCTGCTTAAGTGACCATAAAACAAAACTCTCCTGCATGAGGACATGTAGCCAATCATGCTCTGCAGAGGGTTATTTCCATTTGTATGATTTCTGAATTGTGTTAACATTTGACAAACTTTGTGGAGAGGTTAATCCTGTACATATCACTTTTCAGGTCAAACCAATTGTCTAGCATGTCTTTCTTAAATAACTTGATTTACAAAGATAACACTTTTGGCATTTTTGCTATCTTCCCAGGGTATATGTTACAATCACTGGACACCAAAGTCTCACACTCAAAATTGAATGTGCTCATCAGTATACACATGTGATTGTTCATAAATATGTGAAAAATGCCACAATCCACCTCAAGAGTAGCTTAGGCAATTAAAGCCAATTCCCAGGAAGCAATGTTACACACCTGCGTGTACATGTCTAGGAAAAGTGATTTCATAAATGCATTGCAAAATCACTTTTACGGGGGATCTGTTTTGAGTTCTAAACATGCTAAAATTCCTATGACTTGTAGGGCCCATTGAATCTTTTATAAATTCAGTAAATAACTATTTCTATCAGAACTTGTGACTGTGGATTTCATTCCAACCAATATTTGTGTTGACTGTCTGTCTGACTGACTGGCACTGGTAGTAATGTTTGTGTCACCAGCCTGTGTAACACAAAAAATAACTAATAAAAATTGGCTCAATACACTACATGTATGTCGTCTTCTACCAAGTTTTCATTCTTACCTTTTCAGCTTCTTACTGATGATAGGGCCACCAGGATCTGACCTGCAGAAACACAAAACAACAGTGTCATCAATACAGAGATGCTTGGATAGAGGAGCTTTCTACTAAAAACTGTTACCTCTTATGAATTACTTCTGGAGGTCCCATGTCTGAGGAGAGCAACACCTCAAGCATGTTAAGGGAACCCATCACACTTATCTTGAAAGTAGCGGTCCAGCCCAATGCGAGTGGATGACACCTATCAGTCTGGTCTTTTGCTGCTTGTACTTACTGTTCAAACCTGGCATGTTATAATAAACATCAAGCCTTGAGGCAGTTGATCAACTATACGAAATAAACAACCATAGCGTACAGACTTGGTAACTTTTTTAACAGTTAATTGGTTGTTATGGATATGAATTTTTCATTACATTTGAAAATTGAGCAACAATCAAGCATTGCTATGATCTGCAGGTCAATACCATATAAGGAACTTGTCTGTTCAGGTAGCAGGTGTCAAGTTACATGGGGTCAAAGACCTACAGGTGGTTTTCTGTGCTGTTTAGGCATATGCACATCATTTTTCATACACCTAAAACTCCTGATCAAGTTTGCTGCATGGTTAAAAGAGTAGCAAATGCTAAGAAAATGACAACTGCAAGATTTTTTTCTAATCATTGTTTTTCAAGCTGTGGTTCTATGGCTAAGATGAAATCTTGTGTTTGTCCGTAACACGTCTCCATATTTTCCTTCCAGTTAAAAAACAAGAGTAACTTATGGTCATGACCTTAGTCTTAAAAGAAGAGACCTAGAGGACACAGGTAGGTGTGGCTGTAGAATATATGTTGAATTTCCTGGGTTATGGCGTCCCATTGCATTAGGTCAAAAGCCTATAGGCCATTTCCTTTGTTGGCAAGTAATTATCCACTTGTGAATTGGATACGGCTCGTTCTGTTGGTCGGGTTACATGAGTGACAGTCAGCAGGAACATCATAAAAGATCACTGACTGTTTACACCCTACAAGTTTGATATAAGGAACTTTGTTTTAACATGGAATTGAAAAGTATTAGTCATTAGCTGTTATACAGTATGTCTAAATTTTATCCTTACTTAAAAACATTATAGACTTAATAAGAAGGAAGTTGGTGGATTGGGGTGCGTGACTGCTTGAATGGTTGGACGAGTGTGGCCCCTTACATGACGTTAAGACTGATAGTGATAGGTGGTTTCCTTTGTTTGGAAGGGGTGCCGGTAACTTCCCTCTGTAAACTGGATACCTCTCGTGCTACAGATCACATGAGTAACAGTCATCATGGTCAAACTACACACAAAGATTACTTTCAACTTTAGTCCAAAATCATGGTACGAGTACTGTTCCTTTTACTAGAATGCTGTTATATGTTACTTTCCTGTTACTAGTTCAACCAGCTACAACTTTCTGACCAACAGTATAACATACTGTCTGCTTGGGTGGTCAAGAGCTTTTTAAATTTACCAAAATGATACACATTAGTCCTGAAGATTCTTTGGGGTTTTCAACACACAGTAAATAAAGATGCAGAAAGAGTCAAGTTTATAGCTTCAGCTGTCAGACACCCCTTCACCAGTCATACTTGGTTTGCCCCTTACTGTTGTCAGGTTTGTTTTGTCTCCAGCTCTGTTTAAAATCTTAGTAATTAAACCAACATGGCCAGAGGAAACAAAAGCATCACCACAGAAACAGGCTGTCTCAACACTACACATGACAACAAAAATAGAATGCACGATAATCATCATTTACAGCACATCATACAACCCCATTACATCTCCAGCCCGGTTACTATGATTAAAAGTCTACGTAATGGAAGCTTCAGTTCTGTGTAAATCACTACTATCACTAATGGAGTGAGATTTACACTGTCACACCCTTTTTATTCTCACAATTCAGCCCTGACAGAGGATTGGAAGAATTTAGTCAAAATAGAACATAGAAAACACACGGGAAGAGTAGACAAGGAAGAAGTCTTGGCAGCTCTCTGTCTGTAGTTCTCTTTCTAGTTACGTTGACAACAGAAATTTCCCTTTGTAAAGCCTCATCCGTGCCTAAAATTTGAGATCAGATCTTCTCACCTTTTGGCAACTGGAAGGGACAATCTCCGCCGAAACTTCACCAAACGTTTTTCCATGGCATAGAACACCATGCTAGTCATATATCCACCCAAATCCAGGCATGAATCAACTCATTTTCACAAGGCATGTGTGCCAGCAAGCCGCTAGGTCATTCTGTTAGAGCTGTTCCAGGTGAGTACCACAACAATAAGGTGACACAACACATGGGGTGATACACATAGCCACACCCCTCATAGTCACGCCCCCTGCACCAGGGCTCTTCCCCCATTGGTGACAGACTGTCCTACTGCATATCAAAGGCTGACCTGACCTATTCAAGCTGAATAGAATCTCCCATGCCCCGCCCTCATGCCTTAGGGACAGTCTGCTTACTATACAGGTTATGCCACTTACTGTTAGTTTTAACCCTCCTTGGTTATGCGGAAATACATTGTACAGTTTCCTGCTATGGACTATACCAACAACATTTATGAGTTAGGAAATATCTTTCCCTTTGTAGAAATACTGTAGAATTTAAGAGCGTAAGATAGGATACTGATTTCAAGACAAGAATGGCTGTTCATGGTCTACAGTGGCTTCCCAAATAACTGAATACTTTGCAAATAGTTTTATTTACTTTATAAACACCTGTTCTGACAGACAAACAAGGTTACCCTGACCACATGAAAACTACATTTGGGAACGCTGACTAATTCAGAGACAATGAACTTTGACACCCTTCAAGGTTAAATAAATCTGTCTGACCTCAATAAAAGCACAAACTATTTGAATGTAAAGGACAATCACCATTATGTCATATTGTTTTCAAATTCTACTTTTGTTACTCTTCAATGTGAGAAATTTGTTATGAATAGTGTTGAGTGTCCTGAACTGATTTAAATGATAAAAACTGTTCTGCTGATTTGTTAAGATATCACCATGCAGACAGACAAAATATTGACATTACACACAATGTTTTTATTTGGGTTTGCTGCTGTGATAAATGAGAGTCAACTTTTCTAAATATCATATAATAGCAGCTCCAAATATTTGTTGACTGTGTTCCCGAGTCTTCGACCTTTGACACACAAAAGAACTTAAACCTACATCCTATACAACAAGCATAGAAGTACAGGCTAGATGTTGTCCTGTTGGCTCATATCATCAGTGGGTGGGAACTGGGAAGCCACTGAGAGGAGCAGACAAATCCTCAATATCATAGTCAGCATAGAAGTGCACCTTTAATAGATGAGTCACATATGAAGTTTTGATTCTACCATTGTTATGACTGATAT
This sequence comes from Branchiostoma lanceolatum, assembly GCF_035083965.1. Classification (NCBI taxonomy): domain Eukaryota; kingdom Metazoa; phylum Chordata; class Leptocardii; order Amphioxiformes; family Branchiostomatidae; genus Branchiostoma; species Branchiostoma lanceolatum. The sequence goes on along the minus strand of NC_089725.1, from coordinate 19,923,772 downwards.
CTCAAGATATGCCAGTAACACTGAATAACCAGACGAGTGCAGACCTTGCCAACATTATCCTCATCCTAATAGCTGGCAGCAGCCTGTGCCCACCTGCAGGGCAATTACCTTCTAAATAGAGGAGCTATTTTGGGCTTTACTTTGCTGACCCCTATCTTGCACTTGACCTTAGAGCCTTTCAATAATTCCTGACAAGTGCCTCATATCCCATCAAGGGAGATAAAATTCTGCGAAAGGTGGAAGTAAAGGCTGATAGAGATAATGAAATATGCACTGCACGTGATTGACTACTGAAAGCAGAATTCCTAATGGAGGCAAAACATACATGACGCACTTGTAGAGTGAGTCCACTACTACATTATGTAAATATCATGCCAAAGTAATGGATTTTTAAAAAAGCTTTCACCATAGCAGTGCTTTGGCAAGGCTTTCCTGGTCCTGAGAAGTGTTTAATCTGAGCCAGCATGCTGAGATATTGAGTCTGATACTCACTACAACAACCTACACACTTCTGAAGTACTGGTACAAGTACCTTTATATAGTTAGTATCTTAAGTTTTGGAGAAGCAAGCTTCCAGGCACTTTCATCTGTAGAGGACTGGCCAGGACATTATCGGACAGTCTAGATGGATGGAATGCACTCAGTACAAGGGTCCTTCATGGGATATCTGTCCACGAAATAGGACTGACTCGTGACATGAGAATAATGTCTGATGTTAGAATTAGAACAGTTCTTCCAAACCTGAGAAAATAACTTGTCTGACCCTGAGGCAAAATAATACTTCTGCTTCAAATGCCGTCAATGTACATCATTCATTGCCATACATCAATGATTATACATCATCCCTGGAATTCATTCACAAATGTCTTCTAATGTTGCATCATCAGCTAACCTTCATTTGAATTCCGGAATTTTTTGTTGTGTATATGATAAGCTATACGTCATACCTATCACAGAAAAATGTTTCAGACAAAGCACCTATCACTATCAGGACCTCCAAATTGGATTCCTCACTTGAAGTACATGACATGTATAAACTCACCTAAAGCTCTGTGTGAGTTTCGAAATGGATGGTGCATCTTATCTGCTTTCATGTATGTGTCTAGTACATCACAATATCACCTAATGTTCCACTCAAGACTATCCTGATTGAATACAGAAAACCATCCTCTGAAGGCACTTACTGTATGTCCTACTGTCAAAATGGATCAAGAGCTTAACTTTGTTGCTGCCATTGTTGCTAATTAACTTGTAGATAGATGAGAACTAGCAACATCAGGCACAACCTGCCTTAGCCAGTGCAATCTGTTCCAGAGAGGTGGCCAGCTACAGAAGCAGAACCCTGAAGAACCATCCTTTTCAGTGAACCCTCCCCTACACACACGGTGCATGGGTACAGTTTGGCATGAAGATAACTGACCTAGCTACTTAACTAGTACACACCACTCAGGATAAAAACTGGAAATGCTGCATCAAGGCCACAGAAATGTCAAAGTAAAGCATGAAATGATGTGACAGCTGCAACGCTCGGGTACTGGTATCAAGGGTCAGTGTCCTACAGGTCTTTATGGTCCTGTCTATACCTGAACAACATGGAGGCAGGAAGTTATGTGGGTCACACCTGGGACATTTGCAGGTGTCATGCAGTAGTCGTAAAGCCTAAGGACACAATTCAAAATGTATATACATATATGTGCCAGCCTTACAGTATGACATGGTCCTCTTAGTGTTGAATTGAGACATGACAGTACAAAATGTACTTGTAGAGTCATCATCTTTAATGTACTGTACCATACATAGGTTCACAAACAGCAACTGCTGGATGTTTAGCCTCCACTGTTACATTTATCCAGTTCCCAACAACCCTAGCTCAAGACACAAGTATATGTCGGCACATAGCTGGCACAGACCATACACACCTGGCATATATGTAAATAGGCACCAAAGGTGAGGTCAGAGCCAATACCTTGCAAGCCCCATTGTACCAGACAACGGCAGGTACCAAATGCCCTTTTGTCATTCATGCTGAAACCGGCTTCTTCTTTGATAGGTAGACACTCTGTATCTTTACTTCAGACCAGTGGCATGTAGCTGAACTCACACCCCAACATGCAAGACTCACAGCTTCAAGCTGCTTATGCCAAAGATGAGGAAATATGACTGTGGCTTTACTTTCACATAAAAGTTGCTGCTCAAGACATAAACAATAGAGGCTACAGCATACAGGATGTTGAAATTAATACAGCTGCTATGAACACTGAGGCCTCTCCTAATTGATTATTTCATAGTGACCTACATTTTCTATTATTAGGAGTATTGAATGTTGGATAAAAACAGTTGCCAGGCACAGGAGGACAGCTCTGAAAAACAGGTGAATCCACCTGCCATGAAACTAAGCCCAAGCACCCGCCAGACTCTAGGTCTACAGAACACGAGAGCCGTGACAATGTTTACTCACCCTCTGCGCCGTCTAATTCTGTTGGGGAAGTGAAGAGTGGGGACACTTAAATGGCGGGTCTTGCCGTAGTATGGCATTTTGTACAAGTAGCTCACCGGCTTAGCTCACCACATGTTTATGTAAAAGGCCAGCATCCAGTCCCTTCTGACCCTGGAAACTTGAGAACTACTAACCCACAGTGAGACAAGAGAATTATGTTACTTCTGAGAGGTCTTGCTTCACCTGTTTCCTTTGTTAGTGGGAGGGGCAGAATAAATCTTAGTGTCCGTTGTCAGTTGGCCCTGACTGGGGGAGGGGATCTGTGCCATGATAGGTTAAGGGGGGGGGGGGGATTTACGTTAAATCATCAGCCAGGCTTCCTAGCCAACTTCAACAAGATTCAACTAACAATGTATCTAGTTCTGCATCAAGATTGTTGATTTTATGTTGATTGGAGGTGATGATAAAACTTTTTATAACCATACTATACAGTATGACTAAGAGTAGCCGTGGCGACTAAGGAAGCCACATTTATGTATATGCTGTAGATACTGGCTTCATAGTCGTGATGCTCTCCATTCACCAGATTCAATTTTTGTCAATTGTACCATGCCCTTCCAGACAGGCCCTGATTTTTTGGTGTCCCTGGATTACGTTTTACATTGCATAAAAGTAACTGCCTATACTTTACGTAGAATGAAAGCGACCAATTATGTGTTGCAGTTTATGTACTGATCACGGATAACGTTGATTTTGGGCAGCTGACTCCAGATTACAAAGAAGAAAAAGGCCTGACGTAAAAAGGGCATGTAGGCCCCCTTGCAAGTCAAAACTGTTCCTAACATTTTCATAATTTCGCCCATGTATACATCAATCATTCTAAGACTTACAGAAGTAAACTGTAGTATTTACATTAGTATTATGCCCAAGAACTAGTATTTCTTATTTCAAAAACTTTGTTTTCAATCTGTTTTCGATTTGCATCTCTGAGAAGAAGTCTCAAGTTATCTGCCTCGAGTTTGACCTGCTTTACCTTCATCTTTACCTTTCAGTAATTTCAGACTGAACCAGCCAACCTAGTCCTTCAACTTCATGTGTACATGTACTAGTACATGTATGATGCCTTGTTCACATTTAACCCATCAGCCTTGATGTGTTCTTAGCTGCAGGGGATGACATCCTTCATAATCTCCCTTATTCAAGAAATGTTGACTCTAATTGCTACATCCTGGCAACCAGTTAAAACGGATTTTGTGCCTATGGCAACTGTCCAGTACTGAGAAGATGCAATATTCTTACTAATGGTCTTTTCCAGAATGATGCACCTATACACTATACTACAGACCTATAAAGATTTGTAATATTCTTCCAAAATGTCTGTAAAAACATTGTCATAATACAGAACTTAATCTCACCCAGAAATCCTTTTTTGTTACACCCATGAACAAACATAAGGCAGTACTCACTTCCTGCGCAGAGCCAGCAGATTCACAGACAGGGAGTTAGAGGAGGAAGCCTGGATGCTGAAAGCTCTCCTGGTTCGGCCGAGGTTCATTTTGTAACTTCTCACCACTGGTTCGACTGGATGAAGTTCTGGTTCCTCTAATGTTGGTAACCTACCCCTTGCACAGTAAATGCTGTCAGTCATATTCAGACAACAGCTGGATGTATGTTAGATAACATGCATATGTTCCCAAACAGCCACCTCGAAGCATACGTCTGTGAATGGACCGAGCGATGGCAGGTCACATGTACAATCGCCTGGAAGCATCAGCCAGTGGATGGACCAAGTGATAGAAGCAGTGATAAACGAAGAAGGCAACTTGAGGCACGCCAATTTCACAGATTCGATTCAAAGGCTTAGAGCTGCAGTCCAGGCTCCGAGGCATGATGGCCCAATGCTGTCAATGCTGACGTACTTCGTAATTACCACGGTGCCGTGGCTTCCCAAATGCTATTTGCACAGTAATAAGCACTAAGTCTAGAATTTGCTGAAGGGGCCTGAAGATGAAATTTATCGCTAGATCAGTGCTACGTACTTGGCTGCGCATGTAGCTGCTTACGTATTCCAAACTTTTGTGACCGATCCTTTCTGAATGCATATGGTAGGTTCCATATGCCATATGGTGCATTCACACAAAGGGGCTACCCTTATAGAAAGTCAGAGTGTTAACTGGCATTACTGTTTCCTACCCATAATAGACTTTCCTTCCAATCAATACTTATCAAGCTGCTCCATTCAAATCAGTCCTATGGCATGACCTCTCCATTTTATCAAGCATTGAAATTCTTTCAAAGGATCATTGATTAAAAGGTGCTATTCTAGACATAATGAAGACATGGGCCAGGTAAATCTAACAATTGCATATTTTCATACTCAGACTATATTTTTCCATATTATGTAGCAAAACCATTGTACAGTTGCTCTAACACTGTGATGATTATCTCAGTTGCAAAATCTATGTTTTCATGTGTATCTAATAGATATCTTGTTATTATAGTTAGTTTCTTAGTTTAGGTTCAATAACTTTAATAAGTCAACGAAACACTTCCTTCCTTGGCGGGCCTCGGTCTGACTTTTGAATATCTTGTTAATGATCTGAATGTAAATCTAACAATTTGTCAAAATCAGTTGTCACCATTTTGAGATTTTGCCAAAGAAGAAAGTATGATGCTGCCTTGGCAGAGGCTGTGTTCTATTTAGTACAAACAAACATGTTTATGTCTGTAAATGCGGATGTACTATAATAATTATAATATAATAATAGCTACATGTATTTGGGAAACCTTTGATATTACTTGTGTCATATTACTTACATCATGTATGTACCAAGTACATCATCAAGTTTTGTCAATACCTGCTTAAGATGTTATTACAGACAAAAAGACATTCAGAGTGCTTGACTTCTCCAAGCAAAGTTGACAGAATATGAAACCTTATCAACCCATGTCAGGAAGTTTTTGAATCCCTAGTTGATTTGTAAAATATATGCAGATGGTGACATTTCTTCTTGCCTGAAAGTTCCATGACACATCACGAATAGAGTCTCCATCATCAGCCATGGCACAACTGACACTTGATGCATCACCTGATGGCTATTAACCTTCAGGGGAGGCAAATGATAAGGTCAACTATATATAAAGACAGTTATTGACTTTTTCTGCCGATAAATAAATATTTTTGTTGTTTTCTGTATGTTATCAATTGTTGAAAACAAAACACCAAGCAAAAAAATGTTCTCTTCAATCCAACATGAAAGTTGCTGGATCTGGTTCTAATATGTTAATCTCAGGAAAGAAAGTGTAGCATCTTGATCAAAGCAATAATACTGTCAATTTTCTTTTTATCTCTCCATCATAGAAATCAGTCCTTACAACAAGAATCATGAGGTCTTAAACTGATGTAAGTTGGCCAGCTCCCTCATCAGCTGTAACAGTTGTGCACCATATTTATCCATCAATGAGATATGCATACTAAACCAAACGATGCATGCAAATTCTCTATACAAATGTCAACCCCTATCAGGTAAAACCTTCAGTTCAGATGCTTGCAACACTCCCAAAATCAATACTCTTTACCAGCAAATGAGATCACAACATGTTACAACAGTACCTTGTCACCTCATCTGCATTCACCTCAGGCACTTTCCTTTCCAAGTAGTGCTAGCGAGGAAAGCCCGGCTTACAGGTATTGGACATTGGATATCTCAAAGTTAATATACTAGAACACAGATGCCTGATACCCCTATTACGGATCGAGATATTTGATGCAGGCAATCCAGTCTGTTGGTTTCTGTTGCCTTCATTTGTACTCTGTGTGTGTGAATGTGTTTGTGGGTGTTACCTGTCACAACCTACTAGTAGACCCCAAAAGTACACGCATCCAAGATACACAAATCATACTTCCTTCATATTTCATTATATCTATCCTAAGCTGACAGAATCTGAAAGTGACTGATGTAGGTCGTAAACTCTCCAGATACTTTGGGCCATTCCATAAAAAGGGCATTGGGGAGAGGTATCTTGCGAGCTGATTTATCATGTAGAACCCAAATATCCAATACTGCTACTCTAAAAGCCTCCATAAAAGATTGTTCCAACCATTTCAGTCCAATTCGTACTGTTGAAATAACCAAGCAGCTATCTCTAGATAAACTAAAGCATGAATACACAAACAGCTACTTCAGTGTGCTAAAGGTTTAAAATAGTAAGAACATATTACAAGGACATAGATGAGGTAGAATATACTATACTTTTTATCTTTTCACTGTACTTTCCTTATGCATTACACCCAACATGGGATGTAAATGACCACTGGCTTCTATCAAAAACAACACAAAGGACCCACATGTCTTCTGGCACAGGTGTGATGCATTCCTCACTGGAGGTGAGCTGAGACTCGAGTCGACTGTTGTAGTCAAGGACACAGCAGGCAGGAAATGGAAAAGAGAGAAAAAGGCATATGTCAAAATATTAATGGTACTCTACACAAGTGAGGGATCTTCAATAACTGTTTGCTTCATGTGACATACACATAAACATTATAACAAATCATACATAAATATATATTTTTTTAAATTGGAGTAAAAGTCCACCCCAAACAACATAACTGCAGCAAATGACTTGTTCACACATCCACAAAGGTAACACTGTTACAGCAGATATGCTCATTTACAAATTAGTGATAATGATATCAGGAAAAACAGGTCTAACATCTTATAATTCTATTAACAAAGTAATTATAACCATAAATATTCAAGGTCTTTACATTGTAGGTTGGACAAATGTATATGATAGGCAACAAGCACACAACTGTTTATTCATTCAGTTGTAAAACAATGATATACATGTACAAATAAGGAAATGTTAATACTTTTCTTCCCATACCAGGGAGATGAATTGACGAAAATTTTCAAAATGCTATTGAATATAGTATGCCATATTCTCATTAATGTGTGACTACGTGTAATTCAGGCTGGCATGAATATTTCGAAATCCATAGATTGGGGTTGAATGACATGGTGAAATATTTCTATCATGATGAAATTAACTGGAGGATGATCGGAGATATGCTGCATTACCCTCTGTACAGGTGGTGATCCATTACTCATGAATACCAATAGGCATGTCCAAATATCAGGCTGAACGCCATTTCTGTTGAATGGATTCAGTCAACTACATGTATATGGAGGTGTTGGGAAGGAGACTAAAAAGGATGCATTTCTTAATTTTGGGTTGAAACTTGGACTGTAAGAAAGAAACACTTTCCTAGTCGATATATAACTTAAGTGTTTTCAGGTTGGACAATATTGCTAAAAGCAAGGGATATGGCTGTGAAGACAGGCAGACACACTATCTTGGGAAATCCAATGGAAATTGATTATTGAGACTTTTCCTTTTCTTCTATGTGTTTGGATGTAACCAGCATCTTAATGCTAGGCTACAGTACTCCCTTCCCTGCTAGATGGCGCTGCCACAGTAGGTACATGCAGTGGTGATGGAGACAAGATGGGGAGGGAAACACAATACCCTTCAGGTCATGGGTTATGTACATACATTTTGTGATGAGCAGGACATCCACACACAATACAGAGTAATTGCAAGCCCTGGATACATGTACAATGTACGTATGCAGTGTGTACATCCGTGTGTGCATGGGTTCTACAAATTAGCATCTATTGATTATTCAATGGGCTGTTACTGAGGTGAATATTCAGAAATCATGGAGCTTTGTTGAGACCCTTATGAATGTCACATTTGTGGTATGGGGAGATACATTGTAATGACGTCATCACTGCACCATGGATGCTCTCCTATATCCATACTATCTGCACTATACGTGGGAGTTTAGAAGGTCAAGACAATGCAGTCATTGTTACCACCTCACCTTCGAATGTCTCCCTCATCTAAGGTTATATTAAGATGTTTCGGGACTACAGTATGTCAGAAAGGTGTAAGGATCTTGATTGGAATCCAGGACATAATGGTTGATCATCAATTTACAGAGGCATTTGAAGAAAAAACTGCAGCAAAAAGCATGGAGTTTCAAAAATCATTTGGGAATTTTTATCCATGTTAGAAAACCCTTCATACTGTACACTTTTTCTTCTAAAAATACATACAGTTGGTGTGTACTCCAATAGCTCTTTGACGCCATTGATGAAATTAAACCTAAAGGAAAGGGGTGATATTTCACCTGACTAGGACCTCTATGGATAGTTGTTTTACATGAAGGAATACATACTAATGCATATACATAGTGGAAATCTAAACCACTGGTAAGACTTTTAACATCCAGAACTGTTGATATTTATTTCCACCTCAGCTAAAATCAATGAATCACATTCACACAATCGGCAGTGCACCTTCATGCATGATCAAAATCATGCACAAGGTCCTCACTGGTGAGATCTGGAACATGCCAGGTTGATGCTACACAGAAATCAACTCCTAACAGGAGGAATTCTCCAGGACATAAGGACATACTCGTTACAGCTGACTCATCAATCAGCAGTCTGCAGCACACAGCTCACAGATGGAAGAAGATAGAAACATAGGGAGACAATATATCTAGCGATCTCGCTTCATCTGACAAAATGATTTAGACTGTATAGCAGACTCAGGCGTTTCTAAAGGTTCCAGGCTTCCATTATCCAATGTAAAGGAGTCATCCATATCTGTATGTGAGAAAGATAACCCCACAACACCAAGCACCTTCAGAACTAGGAGGAAGGTCTACACAGCCCCATCAGCAAAATGATATAACTACTGTACAGTTTCTATGCATTGTGAGGAAAAGAATAACAATCAATACATTAAATCAACATTTAAAAGAAATGCTTCAGAACATATGTATAGACATATACTTTGGTATCAAAGTAAAAGACGGAGATATATTGGCCAGATGCAAGGTTACAAGTCTCAAATATAAGGCATCACAGTACGTACCTGTAAGAATACATTTCTGCTATAGCGCCATGTCCGAGCATGAAATACTTGCCTCTAGAAAGGCTTCAAGCTATATCACATTTCCACACCAAGCATTCAACTGACTACATGCACATGTGTGCTTATGGAGAACTGGCTTGCAAACCACAGAACAGCTTTAGCTTCAGAGGAAAATGGTCGCCATATTGATCATACTGAAATACAGCAGCCTCTTTCCTCTAAAGAAAATCAGGGGGTATCAGATGAAGATGAATTCCACACGAGCTGCATAAGTAATTGTTCAAGCGTACGATTATTGGAAATTTTCATGAAGCCTGAGGAATTATTGCTGACGGGCTGGCACAGGGGCAGCCCCAAAGGATTCAACGCAGAAATCGTGTACCGCAAACGAATCTGCCAAATACAGTCTGCAACATCAATTCTAACGATGGGGCTGGGAGTATTTAGGTCCATTGTTGCTGCTTACTCTACATACCTACCTTGTACATGTACATCTGACTGGAAGTATGGCAGCACATTGATAAAAGTGTAACCTTCTCCTCAGACTACAGGCTCACCATTAACAAATCTTTCACATCCAGGAGCAGCCAGGATGTCCCACGCTCCATTTAATCCTGCCTATTCCCATCACTGACTTCAGGGGCTAAATGGGAGAGGCGGCCATAAAACACTACAAATTTCACATCAGAAAGATCAGGACAATGAGATCAGGAAGCAAAATCTTCCCATTAGGGATGTGTCAGATCAGTGGATTCAATGACCTACATGTGTATCGCTTCTAACAAGCGGTGATGAATTCCTGAAGAGACCACACAAAAACTTAGTTTCTCGATACATAGATAATCATCATCCCTCAAAGTTTTAATGAACTTGAAAAAAGTAAGAATCTATATCGAAGTGTGCATGTGCCAAATCAAAAGCAAAGCACAGTCCTGTTAACATCAAAGAAATTGTATTCTCCAAGGATGTGAATCCCTAGATGCAATTCAATGGGTTTGTCTGAAACAAGGCTCTCATCATCATCAGTCGACGTATACCGCCCTTTTTACGGGGCGACATACCCTTTCGTTGGCTGTCATACAAGACTCTACGAACAATAAAGTTCACTAAATAGTCGAATACATGAGCAAGAGTTTAACAATTGGAAAGGCAGACGAAGAGTCCTGCTGACTGCTGGAGGCAACGGCAGAAAATGGCAGCTCCCGCCTTAACAAGCTGAAAGTGGTTGTGATGACTAGGATAATGACGTCTTTCATACAATGGCAGGCTTATTTTCACAAGTTGAAAGTAGTGATGATGGTATTAATGGCAATGTTTTACATACATTTATATACAGACAAAAAGAAACACACAAGCTGCAAATAGTCAACTTTTCGCCAACATTTTTTTGGGGCATAGTTCATCCGCATCTTACAGACATAATGTCACATAGCTCTTAAAAACAATTTTGCAAGGACAGAAACAGTCACATCTATTTCTGGCTCATGTTGTATTACATATACATGATATACTATATGATATAGCAATATTTTTGTTTAACAACCTTTTCTTGACCCTGATTGACTGACAAAGAAGACCCCCTCGATGTCTTCTCCCTCCCAGAGTATGATTCATCTCCCGAGGGCAATAGCTTGTGTGAATATCTGCTCACTCAGCAGTGGGAGTATCTGATTGCTTTTCCATCTTGGGCATGTAACAATCATGACTTTGGCAAGTGTGGGGAGAAACATTAAGATAAAGTGATCAGATACCGAACAAAAGCTGATGCTCCTTTCTCTGGAAATTCCAGGAACGTCAAAGGCTGTCTGCCTTATCACTAAGGATTAGCTGGAGACAAAAGACAGCTGAATAGAAGTTACAACCATTCCCACAAATCAACACCAGGACAACTTCAGCAAGTAGGTAGTTTCACAAGGTACAGTATATGGTAATGCTTAATTGTATGTCCATCTCATGAGATGAACAACTTCATGTTCATAGTAGAGGAAAGTGTTTTAGTCTTCCCAAAACTTTTGATGAAATTTACGGGGAATGAGAGTATTGTAACAAAAGAACATGATCAGAGTGTTTCCTTCACACTCACAGCAATCACAACACAGAGAGTATGAAAGATGTATTTAACAAAAAGTACTTGTCTTTTTGAATTGTCTTACAATTCACATTTATATTCACTGCATGCCCTTACCACAGGTACCCAGACAGAGTTTTTTCCACCTTATGTAAGGGAGTGTCTCAAATACGAAACTACCATGTTACATAAGTTGAAGACAGAACATCCCCTGCTTATGTGCCAGTTTGGATTTCCATCCAATAGGACTGATGACTTAACCATACATAGGCATTAATAATGCAATAGTTAAAGGGTAGGAAAAAGACATATGAACTCTCAAGTACGATTAGTCATCAGAAAGGAGAAGACATATGAACCGTCCAGTATCATTTATAATCAGATTTGTGGAAAATGAGTTTGGCTCCATCTCTTAAGCTCATGTTGATACAGGACACAAATCCACTGTATTTTTTTCCTTTGAGCAACCACATACTTCTGTCATACACAAGAAAACAGGATAAAATCAAGTATTATTCTAAAGAAGCAATGATATTCTAAAAGAACAGGTCTATTTTGAACTGAAGGCTTATTCTCAGAGCAGCGCATATTCTAGCACCATGGAGAGTACCATCTGTATCAATATTTGTATTCCAAAACGCAGTCAAGCTATCAATTAAAACTGGCCCAAAAATATCTAACAGTGCTTTTTGACCTGAGATCTGGTACCTTACTGTCTAATCAAATATTGACATAGTATTAACAATTCCTTTTAACAGTACTGCCATTATGATCCTTTCGAATATACAAAAATAGAATATAACTCCAAATGATTTATTAATGAAGGGGGACTTGTCAAAATACATTTTCTGACGTTTTTAACATGATAGCAAATATGGCCAAAACACAAGTTTGGGTTGGTGGCAGCCTACAATGCCCTGAAAATGCTTGAAAAAGCTCTTGAGGATAAATGACAAAGAAAAAAAATATCAAAAGCTGCATGTTTTGAATTTATCATTTACTGCTTGTAAAAAGCAAAAATAGCTATATCTATAGAAAAACAAAGAGATATATCTGTAGAAAATGTATGCTACCAGTATCTCATTTTTATTGGACAAATGGTCAGTACTCTCCATCATTTCCCTTTCAGCCACAATCTATTGACGACAATAACAATATCAACAGACACAGAATAAGCTGCTATATTGTTAACAGCTGTGAACTATCAGCATTTAAATAATCAGACCTAAAAAGAGCATAGGCATACCCCAGACTTCAGCAAATATATTCCTGAGATGACTCTTAAGCCCCAAATACACATTCAGGACCATCCCCCAACCTTGCCCCCAAACAAAAGCCAACTAAGCTTGCAGGTGGTTGCCTAGTGTTGGCACATGTTCTGGTAGTAGTCACCTCAGCTGGTAAGGAGTTAAGAGAGATTCACCTGAAGATCCTGTGTGTGGCATGTGTAGGTTGGGAACTGGTTGGTCAGCAGTGGTTATGGAGTGGTTATGTGACACGCCCTGACCACTACTGACTTCCTCCCAACCAACAGCCACCCAGTCCTCAACCCTTTCCCAACCCATTCCAGACCTCCGACCACTTGCAAATATTTCAAACGTTTTGAAACATTCGGCTGGCGCAGCTGACAAGTAGCAACCGTGCTGACCAACTGTTAACAACAGCTGACTTTGCAGCAATTTGTCAGGAGGCCATGGTCAGCTATGTGTAATGGGCTTTACCATCCATACTGATATCCTGCAGTGGTTACCATACAAACTGCAATACTAAACAAGCTTATCTTGAAAGAATCTCAAAGATAAAGTCTTTTTAACATTTCAGGGCTTGAAATACCGGGTGCATGTGCACCTTTGAGTACCCAAAATTGGAGCTGTGCACCTTTATATTTTCAACTGTGGGTGCACTGGTACACCTAGATATTTTTGAAGACTATAGGGTCAAGGTTACTATTGTACACTAGCATACAAAATAATCTTGAAGTCTAAGTATCCGAAAAATTGATACAACCTCTGTTGTCCTTTATTTGATGTATCAAAATTTTGAAGTTAGCCAAATTTTGTTCTTAAGAGAGGGCAGTGGGGCTAAACGTAATTTAGTTTTGCTGATATTCTACTTCATTTTAAGCTGTGCACCCAAACTTCTTTCTGTACCCCTAAATTTTCTGGTGCACCTATTCTGCAAAAATGAATTTCGAGCCCTGCATTCTATTGGCAGGCAAATAATTACTTTCACAGAGAATCATCCAATAAATAGCTCAAATAGCTGAAGGAAATAGCTTGGACATTGGAAACAAAAGGAATAATTGGGGAACAATTTAGACATATCAACAAGGGAATACTTTTCTTCTTACTGCCACCATCAAAGTAATTAGACATGCTTTGGCAAAGGGCAACAGTCAATATATGTACTCACGCAGACTACAAAAGCCTTCTAGTAAGCAAAAACTCTGAATCTGAAAAATTGACCACAGAATAGAACAGCCGCATCTTCCCTTAAAAAGATAATTTTTAACAAAAGATACTTTATACAAAATTACTTACTTCATAACATCAGTTCAATCCAACAAAATAACTGCAACATGATACAAATATATGAATATCAATTTGAGAACAATCTAACATAAAACAAGCTATCTGCCACCCAAAAATCAAGACCACAGCACGTCCAGGTCAAAAGATACAAAAATTGAAGTTCTGCTGCAGTACCAAGGTCACATACCAGGGGGCCCAAAATCGACCTTGAACTTTGGCTCCACAACACCTGCCCACATACCAAATATCATCGTAATCCATAAAGCGGTTCTTGAGTTATGCTGACTACAGTAGTGCGGAAACACAAACAGACAAACAAACAGACACACAGACACACCCAAAACTATATCTCCATTTTTCATGGAGATAATAAGAGTAGAACATGATATATGTATTTTCTTAACTACTAATACTTGGAAGAAAATATACCTTGCAGCACCCCTATGTTATTACAGCAGAAACTTGCTGGCGAGATGGGTCTACTGGGAGATGAATGATACCCAAGAGTAATGGTGACACGCCTCCAGCGGCCACCACTGATGACACCCATAGATTTCCCACTTAGGGCGCAACAGAAAGCCATGATGATACCAGGGTAGTTATATCATACATGGCACTCTTCAAGCTGTGGCGACAGGCTGTCATTCATAACATGGTATCAAAGGCGCTTATCAAAAGTGCATGCAGTGATATTAGACGCAGTTTTAAAAGTAGGTCTTGCCTCGAAAATTTATGGTTTGCACCAAAGCCACCTTATTAATAATTCACACTGCAGTAGAGGCGGTGGTTTAGGGCTAAGATGATTTATCAACAGCTAGGAATGACTGTCAACAACTTAGGTACATGGAGAGGGGGGGGGGGACTTTCACATCATCTTTTCAATGCCATGTGTCACAACAACAAAATATATTACGTCATTTTTAAGTAGAATGTCAATACATTGTTTGTGTTATGAAATGATGTCACCTTTCTGTGAAAACATAATAGTGAACTACCATACTGAAAACTTTTTAGAGCATCAGCCCTGAAATACATGTATCTTTGATTTCACCATATTTTAAAAATTATGTTTAAGTTTGAGTTATGAAATTGGTTAGATTTAAGGGTGTCTCCAAGGATTATCAAATATTTTTAGGGTTTGACATTTGGAAGTGTTACTTTTGGCAATTTTACAACCTTACCCTAACTTGTAATGTCATTCCATTAAACCAGAAAGTGGCAATTGTAGGACATTTTGAAAAAATATGTCATGTCATACAATCTTGAAGTTAAAACATATGGAATTATTGTCCAAAAAAATGCATTTGATGCATATAATGATACTTGCGCACATAAATCTAACGTACATTGTATTGTGCACTTTCAAGATATTAAACAAACATCTAATCTGTGCATAAATATCCCGAAACAAAATCAGTTATGGCAAAACTTCAGTGAAATGCTTAATTTGCAGGCCTTTTATTCAGCAGCAGCCTGCTTGTCAAAGGTATTGTTTCCAACCAGCATTCTGACTTTCCATCTTATTATTGAATACTGAGTGATGGAAACTTGTTCCCAATCTACTGCCCAGCTGTTCAGTTTAGGTAAATGAAGGAGTAAAATCACAGGGTAAACTAGTCAATATGAAACAACGCCTTGTCATTAGAAATACTGGCCAGGCATGGCACACATTCATTACAATTTACATGTATACCTTTCATACAAAGGAAATGAGATTCAGAACTATATCTTAAGTGCAATGCTACAATGGCAGTTTACAAAACATTGTCATGAATAATCCCCACACAAGCTTATATATGAGCGAGATATGTCTAGCTACCCCCTCTCCCAAATTACATGACTAACACATTCAACACATTCACATCTCCACCTGCACAACTGATGGGATCTGTCTAGTCCTACTAAATGACCTGTACATTTGCACACATCCCAGTGTCCCTATCGGGGTGCTACACCCACACATTTCTCCATCTTAACATTCCAGGTGGATAAAACCAACATTTGTCCACATGATCGTGTGAAAGTAAATACTGTCCACAGGGTGCTCTTACCTACATGCTACACCTCCCCATCTCTCTCCATCCTCCTGGCAGCCATGTTAGCAAACCTAACACAATCCTGCTAATACTGCACAGCCCCAGCCAGACTAAAACATGAGGTCAGATTGATTGATCTCCACGTATTCAAGGGCACTCTTGTAGGCTTCCACCAGTCAAAGGAACGTTGAACAGGAAAATGCTACCTATTACTAGTTCTAATTACCATGTTCTGAGTTTAAGGACACTATTCATTGCTGGAATTTTTAAGCATCCTATAGATGTCTTTTTAATTCTACATCACAATGTAGAATTGACAATGCTGACTATGTCCCTCTATGCACAGTGGACTCTTCCAACTCAATTTATCAATTACTGTAAAGAGGTTGGAAATTTATAACTAGGCTGCTGGAAGTAATAGTGCACCATGCACAATGATTTGAATTTGCCTACTAGTGCAGAAATGCTTATACCGCTCTTCCATAATTTAATACATTAGCCAAAATTATCTTCTAAAAGCAATTTCTAGATGGAACAAATCCTATAATGACCAAGTTATTACCAACTTATAATTGTGATTATTAAGACAAATTTTCACAATATGATATGGGAACAAAACCTGACAATAATATCAAGAAATACATAATATGATTATGATATAGGTATGAAAAGCTTGAAGGAGCCTGTATAAGTGTATTAAAGGAATTTTTTGCCATCAATAGTCTTGACAGCGCTGCACTGGTTCTTCACCATCAACAAGTGCGTGTGCATTTACAACACAGACGCTAGGCCAGATTTGCACTGTCAGCAAAGAACGGCACCGCAGTGTCCATGTCACAATAATTCAGGACAGGATTCTTAATTATTAATGCACTCCAGAAAAGCACTCAACAGTCCATTGATAAAAATCAATACTGGATGCTGGGGGCACAATAAGATGCTCTGTCTACAGCGAGAGCAACAAGACATTGGCCAATTTTCTTTATCAAGTAGCAAAACTGTGTACTTAAACAAATTACTGTCATAAAGTTTGCAATTCTGTGTGATACTACTTTTAATCCAAATAAATCATCTGTCTGTAGATATTGACGGATAACAACTTGTGCAGACTGGTGTCACCTCACTGAGGATGAATTGAACTTAAACTTATTTTTTGCAGCTTGGAAACAACTTAAATACGAAAGACGTCTGGGGAAACTGTTCAACATTCTCTGTGCCACAAAGGTTAAAACTTGAAAGTATCAATTGCTTCTGCAACTAGCAATATCATAAACACGTAAGAACCTACTCCATTGAGTCAGACATAAATCCTACCTTTTGTATTTCAGCCACACAACCCTGGCTCCCACCAGTAACAGTCATTTCAGTATCAAATTTTTCTACCATAGGATCTGACCATGAAAGGTCATAATGGCAGGAAACAGCTACAAACTGTTTCCTTTGGTTTCTCCAGATAAACTGGGGTGATGAAAATAACATCCTATGAAATACAAAACTGTATCTTGTGAGGGATTCAAACAAGGGTTTGACTTTTGATGGTGAATACCACTGTTATTTTGCTTTTCATGACCATCCTCCTGGAAATGTACATGAACAGTGTATATAAGACTTCAGGACTCCAACTTCCCTGATACCTAGTATGAAATTGGTTTTGCCAAAGACCTGATATGGAAATAACCCAGAAAGTACAAATCCATTCTAATTTTCATATACAATGTATCACATTACTTTGTTGCCATTCTACATATATTTCAATTCAGTCCTTCGCTGCTTACTTCAGCAATCATCATGTAAACTCAGCTAGAATATCAAAATCCATTGTAAAATTCAAAACTCATCAATTTGTGAATAAGCCAAACTTCCAGAATGCAATCCCCAGCAAGCTCCCCATGAGTCTTCCAACCTTGCATGGAATGGTGTGATCTCTACATACAAGGTAACCATGGAGATTAAGACAAGATGATCTTTTAATGGTGCCAAGAAAGGATCACCTTGGCTCAGTCGCCATGCCAACCTGTAGATTCAGTTCCTGCATGGCACACTTTAGACACTTGGAAATAAAATATTGAAGGTCTCTTCCTTTGTCCTTCTTATGTATCCTTCACAAATACCACCTCAAGAACTTGCAGAAGTCACTATGAGCCCATGTAGGGAGAGGGGTCCCCAACCATCCATAATGTGTGTAAAGAGACCAGGTCACAAGCTGACAGTTAGTAGGTCAAGTGTCATTTGCTAATTGGCATATCCTGTGCCAATTCTACTGGGGATGCTTATAGAGAAGTGAACATCAACTGCTACATTAAGATCTGTCTTATTTCCAAATTTGCATGCTACCTGTTTCTGGGACAAAATCTAGAAAAGTACAGCATGATGAACCCTGAGATATAGGAAGCAGAGAGTACTACAGTTTTCTTGACATGACTATCATTTAGTTTTCTGGATGCCCTTCTAGAAATTATGCTTGCAATGGTGATCTAAAGAGGAGGAACTCCTGATAGCGCTAGCACTTGGAGAACTATAAAAATCAAATAATCATCTGTATGTTCCCTGCAGTACAGCCTGAGATTTCTACAAAAATCCTGCAGAACCACATATTTTCTCACCTGTCATAGGTAACACACCTGTTAAAGTACCAGTGTTTTAAGTAAACAGGTGTTGCCCATCCACACAGCTGGTTCACTGCAATTACAAAAGCAGGTGACCTCAGACTCAGGACGAAACATGACGCTTTTTCACTATCATAACTACAAGGTGGAACTACTGCAAAGCACAGGCAAACATGATATGCTAACAAATATGTATCTGTCAACTGTACATGTTATGATTGCTGCATATCTGTATGCTAAATACTCTACTTCAAATTGGTTTTGAATAGCTAGACACACAGTTAACAAATAAATAGAAAACAATTCTGTGAACTGTTTTAAAACTCATGGGGCGGACTAGAAGGTATATTTCATAACACATTAACAGCACAACAGATGATGGGTGTCAGTAAAAAGGAAAGAAAACGTTAAGGTTTACAAATCCAATTGACTCTAAGTGAAGCACTTTTGATACATTTTTTCTGACATTTTGTTCAGGCAAGGCCCACAAAAATATGAAGTACTGTACCATAACACACCTATCCAGATTACTGTACATGTGTTTTAGAGGGAGCAGCATTTTTCTCTCTAGTCTATTACAGGCTACAAGATTTTTTACCTCAATCAAATTACCCTATGATCATTGTATATCAGAATACAGTATTTGCATTTCAGTTTTTTTGATAGTGGCACCTTAACTTCCAGGGACTTTTTGTTTGGTCCATACTACCTGATATTGTATCCATGCCTGGCCGACAAGGAAGTGGAAAAACCCTGGATGATGTTGATGATAAACAACAACAATTCAAAACAAGATAATACCGTAGGTCAGAACATGTCATGCCTGCTAGCTTTCGTGTCAGAGTATACTGTATGTGGTAATACTACAACAAGGAAGCGCCATGAAAGAGAACATACCAGGTTGAAATATGATTGCCATGTTAAAATCTGTCTACATGGAAATACAAACGAATAACCTTAGGATAATTCAACCTGAAAAATAGTTATTTCGAAAGACTACACAAGATCCTACAATTTCTATTTTCCACAAAAAATTGCAAGTATATTGTGACATACATTGTATCACATCATAATTCTGACAAGCCAAGTTACCGGTATATCCATACCTCACACCTCTTAGTCGACGGACCCTCCTCTTCTTTAACCACATAACGACTCTCTCCTTCATCACAAAAATCACTCATGAACTTTGTCAACTCTTCATGTTTTCTGTGATTGACAAAATTTCAACATAGCTTGGCACTTGTAAGAAAGGCACTTCGTGGAAATACACTATGGTGTCTGGATAAATAAATGTGCAATATCAGTTCTGACCATTCAAAGTCAGGGGGGACACAGGCCTTCAAAAAATCAAAACTCTCACAATGCTTTATGTCTTTGATGTGCAAAGACACATACAAGGAAATGTTGAAAACAATATTATACTATTGGCCTTACATCTATATATACTATCATTTCTTTGTAAACCAATAATCTAATTAGGTTCTAGACCTAACCTAACAGTATACTGAGTAGTATAACCCTAAATTTGCATAACAGGAGCAGAAACTACTCATCCATACAGTCACATCATGCCACCTACCCTCTACCAACCAATGAGCAGCCATACTGAAACACAACACCATCAGTATTCTAAATAGGGTCATTTGGCTAGCAGTTGGACATACCACTTTTCTGCAGGGGTATCACTTACACCTTTTCACCCCTTGCAGAATCAAACAGTCAAAGAGCATTACACAAAGTTGAATAAATCAAAATGTTACGCTCCTCAGGAAAATAAAGTCTGAATGCTGATGATAAGCTGGCAAGACTTCCATGACAACATGCAGTTGAGTTGACCTCCTGAGGTAAAGTATTCAGCACTTGACTCTAAGGACATTCACAAAATACCACAGCTCATTTCTAAACCCATGTATGGCAGAATGCCCATGCTTTTTTGTCAAACCAGAAAAATAATTATACAACACTATCAAACTTTCCTTAGTTTTTTCCAAACCCAATGGTACAAAAACATCACTGTAGTTTAGTGAACATTCTATTCAGTAGCCCCCCCTAGTGTTCTATAGGAGAACTACTGGAACTCCTCCACTTGAAGTTGAAACATTTATAGGTGGCAAACAAAAGTAATAACTCGTAGTATATCTTAAACTGTCTACCTGCCAATCTAAAGATTGTTATACTTTGGTAACAGCAGTACTGACAGAATCCTTTTGAGGTCACCAAATACCAAGGTCAGGCAAGCCAGGCCACAGCTAACACATTTCCAACTGAGTAAATACAGGCACAGAAATCAGAGAGGTCACCTTTAAATTTAGGATCACTGACTTGTTTAGAACACCGTATTGATCGTTTCTATCAATAGTAGTTTACTTGGGTCAGAGGCTATTTGAAAGCAAAGATTGGTATTGGAGGATTTCTGCTTAATGATATCTGAATTTACATGATCTATGCCTGATGATATTCTCCTTTAATCATCTAACCAAGGACCTTGATCTAACCTACATTGGGTAAACTACATGCCTTTATGTTACCTAGATGTCTAACCTTCATCAGTGTAACCTACACTTGTCACTAGTATGAATAATCCATAATAAACTATGCAAATTAGGTCATGATTTGAATCATCTAAATATCATGGAGGTCATCACCTTGTTTAAATCCAGTAATGTTCCAAGTTTGAAGTTCCTGTCATTTAGCACAATTAAAATAGAAATGTTCCTAATCAACTATGCAGCTCAAATCCTAATTTTGGTAAATTACATACCATCATGTTGGCCATCATCAAGGCGGCCCGAAATCTAACCATTTTTTTCAATAGGACAAGACCTAACCACAACCAAATTTAATGACAATGCATCCATGGTTTCTTAAGTTATCCTAATTCAACCACAAACATACAAACCATTGCTACAGAAAATATGGCAATCTCTGTGAAGGCTAATCCTAAGCAAAAAGTACTGGATTCTTCACAGTTAAGTTACTTTGCACACATAGATGCTGGCAGCCCATTTTCATCTGCCATTCAATTTTAGAAAAATCTTATTTGTAGATATGTCCCATGAAATTTGATGCACAAGACAAACAAGAATTCCCGGGTGAGGGTTTTTTCCATGTGCGTCATTAGGTACAGGAGGAGAATAACCTGGTTACCTGTACAGCATCAAAAAGACTGAATATGATAAAAAGATACCAACAGTACATTATACATGTACATGTCATGTACATCAATGTTCCCTGGGCAAGAGAGAAGATGCTGCCAAACACATTATTCCTTCCACTACGATTTCAAAAGTGGGAAGCATCAATTGACAGTGAATTTTTGCCAAAATTCTTACCCACATGCATCTTAATATCCTACCCTTGCCTCCAATATAGGAAAGGGAAAATACAAATAAACCAAAGTATGGCAACAATCAAAGCTAAACCTGATGGACATGAACAATGGACATAGGAAATTCTGACCATTTCAAGACATCAAATCAAAATATCACAAGGGAGGTATCTTTTTCCCCTGATGTCTAGCTCCTCCCTCTTATTTGTTTAGAAGCAGCCATCACTTCCAAGCCGTTTCACAACTGCTTGAGCCAAAATCTTTTGTCCAAGAGGATACCTAGTCCTACTGTAGCGTGCTACTGAATCTCAAAAGAATATTCTGTCTGGTCTGACCTATATCACCCGAGTGGTATTTCAAAATGACACTGACTAAAATATTCATGACAATTTTCAACACCTACATGTACAGTGCTGGTATATTTCTCATCAGACCTTGATGCAAATTAAGATAAACAAGTCAAAACAGACATATTCATGAGGGGCAATATACAGTTGTACCTGCATATTGGATATGTAAATCATTATCGTAAGTATACCCTAGGTCTATGTATGTCAGCATCCTAGAAAAGGCAGCTGCCTCTTCCTATATAATAGTACAAAAAGCTGTACTGTATGTGTATGTATAAACAAATACAGGTATAATGATGACCAAATATAACATCCAGGCTATCTGTTTGGATGGTACACACAGTGCTGTAAGCGGGTCGATACCACTAGCTCAATATCACTAGTCTGCAATCCAGTCATCACAGACACCTAGTAGTGATGGTACTCTCAGACTGGTACTAAACACACAGTAGACATTACTGCTTACAAACCATTATCACAAGTACAAACTACAAAGAATGCTGCCAGCAAGCATAACAGTAAATATCACGATGAACACGCAATCAGCATAGCTGCAGCCAAATCTGATGCATGTACTACCATGGGTGCTTTTGTAATGAGTAAATCCTTTTGACATGTTATTTGTTCCAATCCCTTGCTGAAATTTCTTCCCTGTGAGAATCCACAGTAGCAGACATTCTCCCTTACCTCTTGGCCATGTCTGCATACCGATACTGCTCCATGGTGCAGGAAATGTCGGGTTTCCTTGATGGAAGTCAGTTACCTGCACTGCGCGCTGGCCCCAGGAGAGCCCCGCGCACGTCACTACCCATCATAAAGCCTGCTATGCAAATTGTGGGCCTGATGGTGGAGACTTTTCATCCCACATGCACTGGGTGGGGAGAGGAGAGGAGAGGAGAAGGGCAAACCTATCCATCTGCTACCCTCGCATAATGACAACAACTCCACCTTCAACTATCTGTCACAGCACTATGGTGTAGGTACCCTTCAGGACAGTTATCATTCTTCCACACTTCACTTGCAATGCACATATAACGGATTACTTTGGGGAGGACAATATACAAACTGACCATGTGGCCTTTGAATATCAAGAATCACTGGGATGACATCTATTTGAAATGCCACGGCGGATAGATGTATTTGTTCTGGTTTCATGTGGGGCACCCATGACAAAAACATTGTTCAATTTTGCATGCCACATTTGGGACTGCTTGAAAATATTTTTACATTATTTATAACTCAGGCTCTACAATATGACTGAGCAAAACCACTAATATGGACCTGAAGTTTTTGTAAAAAGACTTATATGGTATCGTGATTATGATACATTTCCAGGGGTCAAGCACCAAACCAATATCATAGATATACTCTTACTGAAGAACACATTTTCATTTTGGCCCTTTGTATATCCCTACTATATCACTGACTTTTGATATAATGTTATGATTGATTTAAATGTTTACATATGCATTACAAATATCAACCTACAAATGTAGCTTTTTTGCGGACTTAAAAAAGCATGTTGAGGCATCCTTTTATATTATACTGTGAATTTATTTACAAAACAAAGGCTACTGTGTGTTAATTGTTTACAACATTAACCCAATCTATAAAAGAAATGTATTTGACTAAGAAAGATACATCTATCTATATGTCATAAGAGTCTTCCAGACATGGTATCCTTTATAACGTATTGCCATACCTCTGCAACTTTAAAAACAAAATATCGAGTTGACACCCTTCAGTTTGATATCACCGATCAATTACTTGCTAATTTTTGTGGTTTCCATTCAAACCATTCAACCAGCACAGTAACACAATTATCAATAATTGATTTTATTTCCCAAACAGCTGGTATCCAGCTTTAAGTCATAGCTGCGGGTATAGGACCCGTAATGTACTTTTGGGTTGAAAGTTAATAACCATGCTGTGAGGCAGTATTTGCACTGCTGCGTTTCACTTCTAGCTATGTAGTTATGGACGAAAGCAATCAAGAATAGAGAAATTGATTATGCTGCAGACAGACTCCGATGTAAAAAGTCAGTATACCAGCAGGTTTGCAAGAATTTCCATTACAATGACCTCTAACGGACTGTCATTTATAATTCTATGTAGATGTAGCTGCCAACTAGTGTATGAACAGGTAGAATACATTTTGAAGAGGTACATGTACTTGCACATACGTGCCATACTTGCACATACGTGCCATTATGTGAAGTGCAGAGTGGATTTAAACATACCCAATAACCTTGCTCACTAGAGCTTTCCAAAAGTGGAAACTGAGCTGCACATGTAATGTCACCTTCACAGATTCTATTAGATACGCAATCATGTTCTCTTCAACACTGAATACTCCTGAATGATGTAAATGTCCCAATCTAGACTGGCTGCTCAGAAATCGATCTGTGCAATTTTTGTAGACACAACTAAAAGCCAACTCAAGTCATTACCCAAGTATCAGTCACCCAGCGATAACTGAATCATCATCGATTCTTTTCACATATCCATAACAATTTGAGGGACTTCTTCCATTCAATCAGTCCTTAACCTTTACCTGGGAGCCTCCAAGTCTAGCCTTCATTATTTTACAAATAAGGAATAATTGGATTCATCAATAATTGTAATTTCAATACTGCAAGACTTCTAAATCCTTTCCAGGGTTGTACATAGGCTTTATGAGCTGTTGATGATAGAGGATGGCATATACTGTACATCTACATGTACAAGCTTTCATGTTAATAACAAGACAACCATTGCTGTACTTTCAGTTCTGCTTGTCACATGTCACAGTAGAGACTGGAATTCAGGAAAATCTGGAATTCTCCTAGGAGAGATTGGATTTCCAATCTCTCAAATATGTAGTAATAAACAAAACCAACAGAAAGTTAACCACAATGATTTGTACTGCAATCAAAATTCTTCTTCAGTAAGTATAGTTATAATAAAACTTCCTAGCTTCATAATCATTATCATACTCACCAACCGTGTGTAAAATTGTCACAAGTAGTTACAGCAGGTGGGTTATTTTCACTATGTAAGCAACACTCTATAATATTTGACTTGCACAACCCTACATCGGCAAAATCAAGATCAGAAGTCATCAAGTTAGTCACAGTCATAATCACATTCACAGGTTTTCCAAAAAGCATCATGAAAAGTCATTTGTACCTTCTTTAAATGTGCTGTCCACAAAAAAGCAACAGTGGTGAAAGCTTAAGAATTGATTGAGATACAAATAGATAATAAATAACAATAATAATGATAACAAGAGTCTTAGGACCCAAAATCTCCATGAAACTTTGTTTTTTTATTAAACCAGTTCCCCCCCCCCCCCCCATTCTATATCGCTCAATGGTATGACCCACACTGGCCGGGCAAGGGGAGAAGTGGCTATAAATAGCTACTGACCTAGATAAGAGACCAACAGATGGTGCGAGCTCAAAGCCCACAATAGAGTAGATATTCCTCATTACTTATGCAAATTCAGTATGAATTTGCATAATTAGCACTTCAGTTTGTACATCTCTGTCCAACCTACCTGCATATCAAATAACATGAAAATCTGTTGCTCCTTTCTTCAGTTATTCTCCTTGCAAAATATTTACAAACACGTCATTGCAGTTCCAGTGACACATACCAGGGGGCCCAAAATCGACCTTGACCTTTCTCCTCCCAGCACCTACCCACATACCAAATATCATTTCAATCCATCCACACGTTCTTCAGTTATGCTGATTTTAAGCGTCCGATGACACATACATACACACACGGTGACACAAACATACACACACGCGCGCACACAGGCAAACACACTAACTTCGCATGATTTGCACTTCAGTGTGTACATCTCTGTCCAACCTACCTGCATACCAAATAACATGAAAATCTGTTGTTCCTCTCTTCAGTTATACCCCTTTAGAACATTTTTACAAATAGGCCATTGCAATTCCAGGGACACAAACCAGGGGGCTCAAAATCGACCTTGACCATTCTCCTCCCAGCGCATACCCACATACCAAATATCATTACAATCCATCTACACGTTCTACAGTTATGCTGACTTTAAGCATCCGACGACACCCATGCAAACGATTTACCTCCTTACTTATGCAAATTCGGTCTCATTTGCATAGTTTGCACTTAAGTGTGTAGAACTTGGTCTAACCTACCTGTGTACCAAAGAACATGACGATCTGTCGATTCACTCTTCAGTTCTTCTACATTGAAGATTTTAACAAATACGCCATTGCAGTTCCAGTCACACATGCCAGGGGGGCCAAAATCGACCTTGACCTTCCTCCTCCTAACACCCACTCACATACCAAAAATCATTACAATCCATGTACAGGTTCTACAGTTATGGTGACTTTAAGCGTCCGGTGACACATACATACACACAAACACCAAACGCAAGCAAAACAGTATCTCCATGAAAAAGCCTTTTTTCATGGAGATAATAACAATAAACCAAAAATAGTAAATTAGATAATAAAGAGAAATTAGTATAAGACAATGACAGAAAGATGCTCAGGAGAGCTCATAATCAATTGAAAGTCATTGAATTTCCTAGTTTCAGGAACACCTCCATAGAACCACTTTACATGAGCATCATACAAAATGTCTACTGGTAGATGGCCTGTAGGACAATAACAATATAACAGTAATGTTGCCCTTTCAACTCGTAATAAGTACAAACCCAAGCCAGAAATATGTCAATACATGTATATTATTATAAGCCTTGTGTGAATTGACCCGTTTCCTTTCAATGGCTGAGCATGGACACAAAAATGAATGCACTGTGATATCTCAAGGTGTCAGCTATAAATGGTACACCTGATTCCAATCATTCAGTGAATGAATGCAAAACATGACCCACATCCATACTGAATGTTTCTCAACAATACAATAGATATCCTATGCACACGTTCAGCTTGGCCCTAATATTACTTTAAAGTTTAACTTGTTATAGGACCAGTTATGAAGTGGTGTGTAGGGCCTGTAAGCCTTACTTTTAAACCGTAGCTTAAGAAGCTAGTACTCTATTTCTTGCATCTGCATCCAAAAATGTTTAAATCAATAACAGTGAGGCAGTGCCTGTAAAGATGTGTCCTACACAGGAAACAAGGATAGCTGCTGGACCTTGTCAATGTCTCTTTAGAAATGCCAGATCCCTATTTGGAAAGTGTTTCTGGCACAGTTCCAGTACAGCTTAAACTTTCCACTATCCTGATTCTTTATGTACAGCCAGGTGAACACTTTTTATCCAGTCCTCTGCTCTAGAACTGTTTTTACTGGGTCTTATTCACCTGTCATTATTCCCTGGACATCACCATGGTGCCTAGGTCTACCTCTACCCCAGTATAAGAGAGAGTAACTACTTAGTATTAGATTCAGAGCAGATGTAAAACTTACCAGGATGGCCACAAACTAGTACATATAGTACTTGTAGCAACTTTCAACCCAGAAATAAACTAACCCCAAACTGTCTATCATCAGACATGTCAGATCTCCTTTAACCTGTTGCAGGCCAATCAAAATGTTACCCTTAGTCCCTCATTTACATTACAATATAGTTGGAAGGTCTCAGAGCTGTAATAAGTGTCAAGTAATTTTCTCTAATTTGAATATGTAAAAGTAGTACAGTAGTTGTACAGACACCTGAATCGTCCAAAATTTGGCAATCCTGATATCCTGACTGGTACATGTAACATGTATCAATTCAGCATGCCATACCGATGACAGAGATGTTTCATGACTGAGTTATACACGTGCCTCACTGAAACAACATCCTGACAGGTCCTCAGATTCTGTGTCACCTACTACCCTAGCTGGCTACCCAGAATACCATCATTACTAAGCACTTCCAGATGCTTTCCATCGGTCTTGTCAAGTAATCTAAATAATTTTTTTAATCAAATATCTGGTACCTACTGCAACTGCAAGGAATAGAATTCTTGCGATAGTTGAAAACTTTTATTGTAAGCAGGATACATTTTCAAGTCAGTTGAGCTGTAGCATGTCTAAAGTAGTGAACAATCATCCACGCCAGTGCTGTCATGCTTATAAATCAATAAATCACACAACACTAAGCACACTTCAAGATGTCTGCAAAAGATGAGGGTGTAAGACTTGAACTTTGAATATTTAAGATTACAGATGTAACGTTACTAGTACAAAGGTGGTCTTACCGGTTGTGTTTAGAAGAAACTAAAACACTTCATTCAAAAACAACAACATACTGATCAGCTGTCTCTGTTCTGTGGTCTTGTTGTTGTTGTCTCCGAACTTGTTAACACTTGATATGATCAAGGACATATAATGTCCTTGATATGATTCACTTGTTGCATGCAAGTACATGTAGGTCACTGACCTGTACCCATATTACTTACCACAAAATGCAATTAAGTTACGTAATTTAAAACCATCACACCACCTTTACCTTGTTAAGGTGCAGTATGCTTCTGTAGTGTATAGTGTAAAACCAGTATGTTTGCCTACCCTGCAGCACTAGCCGTCCTGTGGAACCCAGAGGTGCTGGTCTGTCTGCTGCGGCTTGAGGACGTGGAGTAGACCGAGTGCCGTTTGCTCCCCGAACTCTCCCGATCTCTCCCCGCCGCCGCCTCAGCTCCGTTCTCCGCGCATTCAACACTTATCGTCGGCGTTACCTGGTCAAAACAAACGCAGGGTGTTGGAACGTTTATTCATGATATTGTGACGTACCTTTGCTGAATATTCGTAGCGAGCATGACGACAGAATAACCAGGATCCGCGACCTACCAGCTGAACGGTTCCATTGTCCGCCATTTTAAATAGGTGACGTCTCAGTCTGGTGAACTTTGACCAGTTTTCCTGAGAGGTGCTCAGTATGTCTCTGTGGCGGAAATGATTTCTTCGAAAACTAGTATACAGGAGATTGAGCTATCTAAGCACATCAACTTGATCAACCCAGTGGGTTTTTCTTTGGACTAACGTTGCAGTTTTACTTTTTTTTCATCTTTAGACGCTCCCAAATTGTTGTTGCGTTTTTAGATGAAAGTCGACAGGTGGCAGGGATGAGCGGCTCCTTACACTTTAAGCAGATGTTGGGAGGGATGGTATTGTTTTCTGACTGCCCCGTCCCTCTGACGCATAAGATGGCTATCATGTATACGTGTTAAAAACTATGGCTGTCAGAAACTGCTTGTGATCCTACATTACACTTGCTTGGAAATTCTTCGAAGTTGTGCACGTTCAATTGCTGCCAGTTCAAGCTGCTCTCGAATATGTAGATTCGAGAGCCTCACCCCTCTGCTTGCTCTATCTTAACGTTAACTGCCCAGGGGCTGCAACCCGTTCTTCATGGCTGTGCAGAGACAGTACGAAATGTACAGACTACAGGCCGAACGGGTCAGATCACTTGATCAAGTGATCTGACCCGTTCGGCCTGTAGTCTGTACATTTCGTACTGTCTCTGCACAGCCATGAAGAACGGGTTGCAGCCCCTGGGCAGTTAACGTTAAGATAGAGCAAGCAGAGGGGTGAGGCTCTCGAATCTACATATTCGAGAGCAGCTTGAACTGGCAGCAATTGAACGTGCACAACTTCCTCCATTTCTATTTTATTTCTGTTTACATTTGTATTTCTAACGTTATTCTGTTAAGAGATAACACGTTAACGTTATATTCTATCTTGTTTTATTTCACTCAGTTGTATTCCTTTCCTTTCTATTCTGTTTGTTTGTTTGTTTGTTTGTTTGTTTGCTTGTTTGTTTGTTTGCCTTAAATACATGTAACGTCAACATGTTAAGTTTTCATCATTCATCGCGTTCGTTTCTTCTCGCATGCAGAGGAACCGCAGCGAAGATGATTAACGTTTACAATTTTAGGCTAAGTTGAATGACTACCTGGTGAGTAAAGAGGTGGCTAATAACATTAGTAATCTCAGAGTCAGAGGCTCCTTTAGTAGCTGAATGAAAAGTCAATTTGCTAGATAGGGTGAATGACTTTCTGACTGCCCCGTCCCCGTCATGGAGCACATGAGTTTTGGTTGAGAAGACCGACTAATTGATATCATAACCATGTCGTGAGTTTTATAACGATAATAATCATAAACGATAGAACTGGTATAGCCCATTCTCCTACGCCGAGCTAGATCTGCGTCGCAGAAACCCCTTGAGGTCCTTGAGTTTCCGCGACGCGGATCCAGCTCTCAGCGAAGGAGGATGCTACTGGCCATTTAGGTAGCAAACTGTGGGTAGCAAAACGCTATAACGTTACATGCACTACCATATGTCTCCGCATGATGTCTCTGAAAGTTGATCACCCTCCACCAGGGTATTTACTGAGCCTGTCAGGCTCGACGTCGGCAACAATCATGCCATTCCTAGCTGTATCCGCAGCTGTACCTGTGTCAGCTACTTCATGTACTTGCTTGTCGCTCTGCCCTTGAGACTGCTGCATGACTCGAATCTAACCAAGGAGGTTTTTATTTCTGATCGAACAAAGAGGTTTGCATGGTTTGCTCACGGAGCGAACCAGTAAGCGTATCAGGTGTGAAGGATGTAACGAAGCAAAGGCTGCGCTGATGTTATAGCTGTAGTCGCATTGATGTGAGACTTGGCCCAGTGACGTTTTTGCACGGTTACCAATCTTTATTTAGCAACACGTGAGTACAGAAATAACAGTTTGCAATTACTGTATAAAGGACTGATCAAAAGACCAAGAAAGACAAAGAGATTAATTTTTTTAGATGGAGAATTTAGCTATCACGGCATAGCGAAAGCCACTCGAACAAACGCCTGACTAGGGTACAACTCTTAAGCGACCGGACTTGTGTCTTTTTAGTTCAATTAGATGTGCTGCAATAACTTTTGAGCGTTCGTGTCATTTCAAGGGAAACAACTTCATCATCACTTAGGAATAGCCAGCCCAGAATCTAACGACCTGCAACTGGAAATGGATCTTTTAACAGAATATATCGACCCAAAGTTCAGTTCAGTAATCCTGCTCGGGAAGACGAAGATATCTCTGACTTCAACTAAAGAAAGCTACCTCACCATGGCCCAAATATTGGCGATAAGGAGTTAAACTTGTCTGTACCGATCAATAGAAATGTCACTTACAAGGATCTCTATTCATGTAAGCAGTAACGGTCGAATAGTGCGTACAAATCCTGGGGGAACAGTCAGCGGCGTGCACCAGTGATCTTCTGATGCCCATGTTACGAAACGCTTTACGATGAGAGAGGGACGTAGTGTTAAAACATATCGGGTGACAATCTATCTTTAGCACAAAGTTGTTCATGCACGGTCAGCTACATACAAGATCATAGTAGTGTACAACGTTACCTTGACTATAAACGGGAGGATAGACACTGGGTACGAAAATGACGTCCGTGTAAACGTTGAGAGCGAATGAAACGGTGAAATACGTCTAATTTCTGTTGTCTTCCGTGCAAAATAGATGAATTCAAGCGTCTATCCCTCACAGCTTTTCCAATTTTAAGAATGAAAACAAAATTCATCAATCAAGACGTGGAGGATCACGTGGAAGTAAAATTTCACATCAAACTAGTCAAGTTGTTTACTTTTCTTTCTGTCTTCAGGTTGTTCGTAGGCTTGCAGCTAGAAATCGGCGTAAATTTGCAAAAAAAAACATATCTATTATGGTATGTTATTGTTGTTCTATTCGTCCGTCGTTGTCAACGATGACGTCAGGTGTGACAGTCACATACTGTACTTTATTGGAAACACAATTTTTAAGTCCGCGGCGAAACAATCACCTCGAAAACAGCAAACATAAAAGATATAAAACCACCTCGAAAATGTCAAGAATTGAAATAGCATCCACATCATCGTTCAACCCAGGGCTGGAACTTGTAAACGTCGTGGAAAGTGGTCTAAGTTCGTCATGGAGTTAAGTTACGTAACGCTTTGGATGTTGACTGGCGTCGGGATAGCCGATGAGACGCATGACGACCAGGGTCATGGTCTAAGCAGGGCATATGTTACACCGCCCAACAACAAATTGATACATCGTACATGCAGTCCTTTCAACAGCAAATTGTCACACGTACACATATCCACAAATGCTTATTGCCATACGTCTCAAGATGAATGGTACCAATATCACCATCCAGGTGTTCTGCCGTACATGTTGCGCTACAGATCAAGCTTTGTATGACACAGTGTATCAGGATCATTCAATAAATAGATAAAGGTTTGTGGTGGGCAGTACCACATACCTCCTAACATTTGATTCCATCTAACAGAGCAACGGCGAGTTGATCAGCGACGTTTCAAGTCGACAATCATTTACTTTATTCCCAACATCACACGAGTCAAAGAAAGACAAGACAAAGCGACGGCAGACTCAGGTTATTATAGTTTATTGTTTAAAAGATCTCCATTAGTGACAGTATAAATACCTCACTACTCTTCAATAGTAATACAGATACAGAGCAATAAATACAGATAACAATATATACATATACAGTATATATATTCTTCAAGCTTATATCCTCAAATGTATACCCTCGATGCCACTTGTACATCATGGCAAATAAAATGTTTCATTAATAGAAAACTCATCAAACATTTTAGATAATGGCAAATACAATACAAAACACAGTTTAAGTGCATACGTAAATATGTGCATATTAAAATCCACATCAAGTTTGCTACAAACGTTCCCATTGAACACTTGACGGACAACACTAATCATGGACAGATGTTCGACGTTTCGCTTCGTGGATTTATGATACAGTCAAAATATGATACAGTTGAGTCTTCTTTATCTTCTTTTTATTTGAACAAAATATCTGGGTATGACATGCCGTTCTGCTCAAACGCATCAGTACGTTTTAGTACGCTGCATCACGGTGCAAGGCGAATACTCGGCGCGAGCTGCCCGTGTCACATACACGTCACATTTTTTTTCTTCCTTTCTTTCTTGCATGCTTCATGCAAGGACATTATATAGGATGCCATTGCTTTATGTGAACAAATTAGAGTTTTTAACCTCCTTGATGAGACATATATCAGTATATCGCATAGTACGACCTCGAAAGTTGTACCACGTCCAAGGGTTTATTACTATTCGAAGAAGAAACTAAAGTTACGTGCCGAGATCTACACAGCATCGATCTTGGCATCTCTCTTCGGATCAATAGTGGCTTTTCGCAAGAGCTTGCCGGCTTTGTGATATTTTCTTTTGATAGCTTGCCCTTTCCTATGGCGGTAATATCAGACAAAGGTAGTGCATTCAAAGATCCTTCCTTATTGCCCCCAAAAGCACATCTGCGAGGATGCGTTTCACAACCAGCTAAAAGTCAAATGATACAATCACCCAATCACAGGGCTCAATGTCAGTGCGACTTCCTGTTCCGTGCTGACAATAATGGTACTGAATTTGAAATGACCGTGTTCAGGAGAGACAGATGTTCCCCTAGTTTTAGGGACAGTTTCGCAACGTCTGTAGAATTCTAAGACCACCTAGGATTTCGCTTTGATTTCTAACAAACATAGAAAATTCAACAAGCCAAGAGGTCCTCTCGTGTTCTCAGTATTTCTTCCCCCGTCTTTGGTATTTCCAGATTGTTCTTTTCGATAGCAGACTGTGAATGAAGAAAAATATGTCGTCTCAAGTGCACAATTCTGTACATAATATTTTGCAAACCTTTAACGTTATTATACTAGGCTCCTTTTTCGTAGCCTCTTAGTGTCATTTCCAATACGATGCATTGTAGAAATGGAAAAGGTACTTGGGAAGAAATACACAACATGCATGTAACGTTATCACACTTGACCAAGACTTGACTTTCACTCTCGCTCATAGTTCAGTTGACTTCATCGCGCGGAGGAATGTGGATTATACACAGAATCTTCTCAGCCAATCACAGAAGCGCACTGCCCAGATAGCGGAAACTGATCTCCGGGGGCTGTTACCTTTGGACATTATACCCCTTCATAGAATTGGTATTGTTTGTGACAAAATTGCACTACTTTTGAATAATTATACTAAATTAACATTTAGAATAAAATATTTAAACTGGCTTATTCTTACTGTATCATTGTATTATCAGTCGTCATTTCTATCTTTGTGAAGAAAGAAGGCAATCACATTATGGGGGGAGGACGAACACTTATTGTAAGAGCCGAAAGTCGTCTGTCAGATATCCTCCGGGAGCACAAATCTGCGCTGGTTGGACGTCTGCTCGGATTTTCCGCACTTTCTCTACCAAAATGGTGAGTTTAGAATTCTTTTTTCTGATATCAGAGTGGACGTACGGGTGGTGTAGCTGTAGATCTGCGTGGTTGGAAGGGAAAAGCCATGGTTCTGTGCGGAATTCGCGTGTTGTTATTGTTGGCGGGCCGGATGCTGACTTGTTCCCTTGTCCTTACAGAAAGCCGGGGTTGTGCTCGCCGCAGCGGTGCTGGTGGTGGTGTGTCAGGCGGTAAGTTACGTCCAACAGCGCTTCCGTACCAACTTTTACAATGATTGCACAACTGTTATCTCCTCTATATGAACTGATTCGCTCATAAGAGATAGATATTTTTATAAGAAGGGGGAAATTAGGGGTCACCAAGAGACAGTCGCAAGGAAAGAGCTCTGGTTCCGAAATCGCTGCCGACACGTCCCGGGGAAATCTGAGATCCGAGAAGTGTTATTGTTTTGTCCCCATCTTCAAAGTCTCCGTATGTTCAAAGAGCAAAGCAAGGGATGGAATATCTATTTTCCTTGCTTTGCCTTGTGCTGGTCATGGTTAAAGTGTTCAACTCGATTCACAAAAGTTATTGGATGTTAAACTTAAATCATGCTCTGACGGGGAGTTTGGCGGTCTTGTTACCATCATTTTTTTATATAAATGTCCTTGTTACCAGCAGGACAGGGAACTTGTGGATTACTAGTACGTGCGATTTGCTTTTATCCATGCCAAATCAAAAAGAACCTTTGTAGCAATGTAAAATTACTAAAAATGAGGAGCACAGGTGCAGACCTGTAATCAACTTCAACTCAGACTTGAAAGGTTTCTCAAGTCTTCAAGCAGATGAGATGATGGTGTGGCTCAAAGAGGACCCATTGACATAATTTTTGTCTTACCTAGCTCACATTTAATGTTATATCACAGTAAAGTTTGCCAAATGCTTTAGGAGATGCTTGCCAGCATATTTTGTTGTTGGCAATGCATGCACTAGTAGTAGTACAAATTATTACAGTATCGGTTTGAAGACGTGTGCTAAAAAAAAGCACATCACAGTCCACGCCACCCAATTCATCATTCTCCAACCCCTTGTTCAGACCCATTATTTCCTGTTGCCAGACAGCTAGATCAACAGATGTTTAATAGGCAAAAGCCAAATGCCACTTTTACTTGAAGCTTATAACATGTACATACTGTGAATTTGATAGTGTCTCCATGGAATGCAGCAGTGTGAGGGCTTAGCCTGTGATGTGTCTCGAGGCCAACCTGATTCCTAATAACCTAAGCTGTACAGGAAGGTTAGAGTGGAGTGGAGTGGTGTACACCCACAGGCAGACAAACAGGAAAAGCAGAACAGATGTGATCCCTCATGGGCACAAACAATGGGGTCTGACTTGTTGCTGATTTGGAGCACAGTTGGCAAACTCAGCACTAATAGGGAAGCATATCCTCTGGGCCTCTCTCCTGCTCTTTCTAGGGAGTTGTTTGATACTTCATTTGTCTCTGTAGATGGGCAGATTCGTAACTCTTTCATCAGTGGAGAGGGAGGAGACTTTTCTCAGCTGGTATATCCTGAAGCTAATGAATTCACCGCCCAGTAGCACATATCCTGATTAATTGGCGTCTCAGTAAAAGGGTTGCTGTCTCCTCTGCACATTGCATGCTCTATCCTGTTATCTGACTTTGGAGATTAGCCACAAGAAAAATGATTCAAAGACATGCTAAAAATAGTGAAACAATTCAAATTTTCTACCTTCAGTATACTAGGCAAGTCACTCACTCAGTTACGTGTGTATGTTTCAAGGACATTGTTTGGTACCACTCACACTTCTGAAGATTCTCCTGGGTAAAAATATTTGTTATTTATTTGTGGCGCAGTTACCTATCTCAGTATCATGATAGATGTGTATTGTGTACCTCCAACAGTTTGATTCATGTATCTATGAGAAAAATGGGTCATTCACAGGTTATCTTGTGTTTACATGTGCTGTTTGCTATTCAATCAGACTGTAGATACTGCAGGTCCTTTTCCCATTGACCTTATTGCAAACAGGCTGCCCTTGCAAACATCCAAAACCTGCCAAGTATCTGTGAACAATGATGAAAAGATCTTGATATACCTAAATAACAATACAACTCACAAAGACATGCTGTTAAACAGAAAAAAGACTGTACAAGTAATCTTTTTTTTTTTCAAAATAAGAACTGAGAAGACCACAGTTGAAAATTACCTTTTTAGGTTTTCTTTTGAAACTCGAAAAAAAGAAAGAAGGACCGTAATTTCTGAACTAAAAATTAGGCATGTCACAACATTGATAATGGACAGGGTTGTTTTTTTAGTTGAAGTGTCAGAATATTTGTTTCCTTGCATGTTTAGTAGGGAAGGTTGGTCATGAATAGGCAATCTTTCATTATCCAAGCACACTGAAGTGAGCAATGAACTATGCAGACCTCATGTGTACATTGTACATTCCTCCCCTATCTGATGGTTGATAGAAGAAGGGACATCAAGGTTTAACAAGAATTGACGGGTGTAAATGTACGGTACTGTTGTCTTCAAATATTCGTGTTGGTTTCATTTTCTCAGATTTCGCAGTGCCTCTACTGCGAAATCATGACACTGCTATGTTATTGTGCTACAATATTGTTTTGACCGCGAACTTACACACTTAAAACCAGTTTCCAATCCTACTGCAAAAATGATTCCGCGCCAAAATAGATAGATTTCCAGTAGGTTGAGTTATTGTAGAAGGTTCTTTTAGCTTGCAAATACAAGTTTAGATGCAAGAAGAGCCACATGTGGTAGTAACCATAGCATATCAGCTTCACCGACAAGGTGCTTGTATGTATGTATACGTAAAATCTGACTCCTGGACAGCCTCAGTCTACAAGGGTGGCACTAACACTGAGAAAATTTATCATATGCTGTGCCAGTGCTTTTGTACCAATGCAGGCGATAGACATGACCAGTCATAGCTACTTGCCTGTAAGGCTGGTGTGTTGTTTCAAAGGGCAGTTTTCTGGTTGAACAATAAAGATGCAGATTTTATTAATTTATTTTTTGATAGGTAGGGATATAGAGTGATTTTATGAAAGAGATAGACAAGATTTCAGTTTTGTCATCAAGAGAACGGATAGTGGCGGATATCACTGGTGACTGCTAGAACTTCAAACACGTTTAGGTGATTGAAAATCAATGATAAGCTGCTTAGCTGTGTTCGGAACTTATCAATAAAAATGGACTGTAAAGCAATTAGAATTGTGCTGGCATTTCAAGGGAAGTAAAGCGGGGAGATAACCTTAGTTTGATACACCTGCCATTGCTGCATCCTGGAGTAAAAGATGTTATATCCATCATGTGTACCACTACGGTATATTCCTGCTTCATAATACGGCTTTGTGAGAATGGTTGTGACAGTGAGCTTATGTGTGTGAGGCACGAAGTTAATTTGATCAGTTCCCTTCTAGTGTGATCATATATGGATATATGGAGTTGACTTGGCTTGTTGGCTCTTAGGTAGGGGTGATTTCAGATTCCCCAGTCTTGCTGTAGGGAAACAATATCGGGGTAAAGCAACTATCTAAGCAGAGAACTCTCTAACCAGGGTGATGCCAATGTGTACTGAGTGCTGTTGTACTAGTTCTTATTGGAATGCATTTTAAACTGAAAATCTTGAAACCAAGGAAAGGAACTGAGCTGGCCCACAAAAGTCTCGGGTTTCGAAAGGTCTAACTCAAACCCTGCAGCATACACTTTAGCCAGTCAGCCAAATGTCAAGATGAAGGTTGTATGATTAGTTGGTCCAAAAGGTGATTGAGTGGTGCCAAGGGTTCAGGTACTGTTCAGGAAGGGAGTTGTCCAGGGTTCTTTTATAAAGAGAATGCCCTATGATTCAAACTTTGGAAGGAAAAAAAAAGGAGTGGTTAAAGTTTTGATGTCAGCTGTGTGGCGCAGAGGACTGCTTAGATTCTAATCTTACTGCCCAGCACTGCTCTATCATTAACCTATGTGGAGGAATATTGATCTATACGTTCACAAATTGAATGGCCTGATTCGTGGTAGAAGTCTAAAAGGTCGTTACAAATATATGGGCGACAGCCTGGTTTCTTATTTTCATCAGTCAAATGGTAAAGGTGTGCATCAATAACAAGTAATCATATATCAAGACAAATCTACACAGTCCATCCTGAAGGTTTCTACCCTGTAATAAAGGAACAAATTGGATGGTAGATTGGCCTGTGTTTTTCCATGATGCAGGGCTATGATTAGTATCATTTGTAATCCTATTTTCTATAACATCCTTGTGTGGTATAAGATTGGGAATGAGATCCACCTTGCTGCCAAGTACCCTGGGAATAGAACCTGTCCTGTTGCTAAATAATTGTTTTCTACAAATCAATTTGTCACAGCTGAGGAGGTGGCCACCCAAGAGAAGAGCTTCCTCCTCAGTCCAAGAAATCTGAACGATTTTCTGTCAGCTCAAACAACAACTGCTTATCTCAGCAGAAACTTCTTCACAAATCAAAATCCAGCTACTGTGCTATGCTCAGTTTACAGACTGGAAGTATGGGCTCATTTGGGACTGATTAAACCCAAGGGAAATGGCTTGATTGTGATTTGATTTATTCTAGAGTTTAATGTGCAATTAGATAATTAATAGTCAGCTGAACCCAAATATATTGATCTGTTTGCCAGCATGAACAGATCTTTGCCACTACAGTTCAGTTTGCCAGCACTACATGAAGGTAATATTCAGACAACTGTTTTACATGATGAAAATTGCTCAACACAACCGTTGGATCTGTCCTGGCATTTGTCAGTGAATGGAGTATGCCTTAATTGTATAAACTTCCGCTTATTGATACTTACATGTGAGAAAGTTTTTCTGAGAAAGGAAGATTTATCAACCCATACTCTATGCAGCAGACAGAGGATTCACATGAAATAAAGTTAATGTTCTTTCCAGCGGAACCGAAGTTTATGTATCTGCAGATCAGGTGAACACACCAAGCCATGGCTGGGAGGCATGAGATAATTGCACTATCTTACGCTGCAGCACTAATGGTTTGTAATTGAGTTATGGTTGACTGTACAGAGTTAGCAGTACAGGCAGACATACAGCCCCAAACCTATCATTTGGGTGTCTGTAATGCCTGTCGGTCGGTCGTTGAACACACTGTCTTGCACTAATTTATTTGCTCATTCCTCCCTATTTTACATTTGTGTATGTTCCTTGTAGAGATTAAGACTAGGGCTACAAAGAGAGAGGGGGGAAATGAGTAGAAAGATCGATAATTACGTCCTACTTCACATATACTGGGTAGTATATCAAGGCTTCTCGGACCTCTGTTATGGCCCTAGACATACGGTACTTGAAAGTTAAAACTAAAGATGTGTATCTTTTAACCTAGTTATATACTGTACTATTCAATAGACCGACAGCGCTTCTTTTACAAGTAGAATTGTCTTTGGTTGCATAGCTTCATCACTAGGCACATGTATATTTATGAAGTCTGTAAACCAAAATGCCCTGACCTGACCTGGTTACAGGAGCCTAGAGAGACTTTGCACTGGTAATTACTAATTAGTGCCTAAATCCCATACTGAGAATATTGGCAGCTCAGTTTACAGGATGCCATCACTGCAGTTTTGAAATCCTTTACTGAAAACCACAGTGCAAACAACGTGAAAACACCTTTGTTACTCTCCAAGAAGAGGTTGTGGGCTGTGGGCTGGCGGCATAAAGCATTGTGTGACAAAAAAGAAAGCCCAACACAACAGAAATGCCAAAAAACACATCAAAAACCAACCAGAGCCAAACCTCTGCGTGGAGACTACACCTTTGTAACATTGCGACATCTTGGGTCTGGCAGCGAAAATGTTCATCATGGATCATTTGGGGGTCAAGAAACTGCCGAGGAAGACCAACAGCTGGACTACAGCTTGATATCTTCCATACTGCCCTGCTTGCTTTCTCTTTGTAACCTGACCTTGGAGATTTGTAGCCTCCGTTGCAGTCCTTTTCCCCGCAGCGTCTTTTTTTTTCAATTTTTTTTTGGGGGGGGGGGGGGCGCCACGTATCTGCTTGGGATCCCGTATCCGCCGTGCCTCTGTCCGCTATAGACCCTGTGTCCGCTGCTGGGGAAGGACTGCGTTTTGTCGCTTCCAGCAAAGGCCCATCAAAAATCACTTATCACCATTGCCATGGATGTGCGAACTTCCCGTAATAAATACGGCCAGCGCGGGGAAATCTTCATGCCCCTTTGAGCAGCGACAACGTTCTAACGGTTGCCGGGATGTCTTTTCAAAACACGATGGACAGACACCTAAATGAACGAACCTTTCGCATTTTTTCCTTCGTACATCCATCGAAGTTGCTATAATGATTTTGTGCTTTTCGTGCAAGGAAACGTGGCTCAAACATGTCTCACAAAGCGTGAGAAAGCTGCAATACTTTCTCCGCGCACGCTGCGCTACACAATGGCCGATCATAATCTAACCCCTGACCCCTTGTTGTCTTCTCTGTCGTATAAGAAACACTCTAATTATAAGATCTCTTAGCTACGACGGCTGAATCCACAGAAGATATCAGCAATAGAAAGAAACATCAGGCCACATTTCAGACAATTTGTAACTCGACTTTGAAGACAACATGATAATCATTTGCAAGGAAGCATGCGTCACTTCACGTGGGCTTTGTGCAACGTAACATTTGAATTGCTTCTCGTGGTAGTGTGAATTACTTCTCCCGGTAGTGTTAATTACTTCTCGCGGATACATTAATTGCCTTTGCTGGAAGCGACAAAACGCAGTCCTTCCCCAGCAGCGGACACAGGGTCTACAGCGGACACAGAGGCACGGCGGATACGGGATCCCAAGCAGATACGTGGCGCCCCCCCCCCAAAAAAAAAAATTGAAAAAAAAAGACGCTGCGGGGAAAAGGACTGCAACGGAGGCTAGGAGATTTGTGGCTGTTTGACAAAGGTTGGCTTTGTGGTAACTGGCCAACTTACTAATTGGCTACCTTTGGTTGTAAGTGAGATTAAATGAGGAGCATATACTAAGACCCCGTTCACACTCATTTTTTTCAATCGCGATTGAAGTATAATCGCGATTGTTCGACCCGATCGCGATTGAACGCAAAGAACCTTTTGCGTTCACACTGCTTTTCGCCAAGTGGATTAAAGTACGCCGTGATCCGATCGCGATTGAAGCACGATTGAAGCATGCTATCGGCGATCATCTGGTAAATGTTGTTGTTGTCCTTGTTTTGTGTCTATTTTTCCGCTAGACATTGTCACTTGGTGCGGTGAATGTCCCTCTTTCGGTGACATTTCCCCAGTTTGGCCTGCACCTCCTCTCTCCCCCAGATTGCGATGAGGACCCTGGTCTCCTCATCGCGCCATCTGCCACCAGCTGAAGTTGCTGACGGAGTATTATTCTTCTTCTTGGGCATTGTTGACGATGAAAATTTGTTGTTGTTGTAAAAGAGCGATCTGACGTGCGGATTGGGTTTGTTTTCCCGCGCGATGCGAACTATGACCCCACGTACCCACATGTATGACCTCCCACCCCCGGAACCAGCCGAAATCTCCGCCGATCGCGATGGAATGAATCGTAGTTGTGTTCACACTCAAAATTTGATAGGATTGGATTGGATCCGATCGCGATTAATCCAATCAAACTACCTTAGGAGGGTTGGGGTTTTGTTCGCGTTAAGAATTTTCGTGTACTCGTGGAAAATTTTCGCGTGGAAAATTTGAAATGGAGAATTCATTTATAGGTTCAAAATATCAAAGTAATTTTATCATCAAAATTTGTCTCCCTTGGGAATAGACTTGAGTCCCTTGGGAATAGCACACACCAAACCACACCACACCATGCCCACACCCATGCAGGGGAATTTTGTGCGTTAAAATATGCAAATTAGTTGATCTGAAGGGAATTGAAGGTTTACAAATCTAAGGTTTCACACCCAAAAAAATTCAAAGGATTTTTGAAATTTAAGAAAACAAAAAAACAAGTTGATTCCCAAGGGACTCAAGTCTATTCCCAAGGGAGACAAATTTTGATATTAAAATTACTTTGATATTTTGAACCTATAGATGAATTTTCCATTTCAAATTTTCCACGCGAAAATTTTCCACGCGTACGCGAAAATCCTTAACGCGAACAAAACCCGTTCCCCCTCCGGAGGTAGTTACAATCCAATCCAATCGCGATTGGATCGTTTTGGATCGTTCCAATTGCGATTGGGAGCGTTCACACTGAAAAAATCAATCGCGAGCGGATCGATTCAATCGCGATTATACTTCAATCGCGATTGAAAAAAATGAGTGTGAACGGGGTCTAAATTAGAGAGATGTTTCTGCACTGTAACTTCATAAGGGGGTTGTATAAAAGGAGACTGAACAGAGGAATGTGACCTCAACCCTCACAATTAATTCTTTGGGATTCTGAGGTCTTGAGCCTTGACACTGTACAGACACTGTGGGTGGGATGTGATGTCATTGTTCCTTCATCAAGTCACATTTGTTGTATGACTGGATTTTCTGGGTGGCTTTGACAGAAAAAGTCATCATCAAGGTCTTTTTAATAATTAGACAGCTGAATTTTGTACAGCACATCTACAACTATCCCTAGAATGCCCTCAATTTTCTGTCACCGGACGAATGTGACCTGTCCCATAACATCCTTGTCAACTGATAACCTTCGAAATAGATTTTTGCATGTAACACATAAGCTGAAAGTGGTCACATCGGGGAGGAAATTGCTTTATGTGGGACCTTACTGTTCAAGTTGATGTTGGCAAAGAGGAATATGAAAATTCATTGCCCACTTGAAATATGCTGAATAAAGTGTATATTTTATTTTTACCTATAAGTAAATGGTATTTCCCTGGTTTTGGTTATGGATATAGATTGTCATTTGATCACATTTATAATGTTGATGTGTAGGTATTGCATCTGACCTTTCACAATCCTGGCAGATCTAGGTTACAGTATTAGTCATCTGATCAACCAGTAAGGCTGTCTTCGCATTTGCCATAAAATGTCTGGGAGCAGAGCATTACTTCACTAGTTGCTGGCAGAAAACCATAACTCTCTCTAGACATATGCCTTAGGTTCAGATGTGCGACAGTTCTGTAATTGTGATTATAAAACATAAACGTCGAGGTCACCATTTGGGTCATACAGTGGTCTCCAGTGGTTTATACCTACTCTAACGGTGTAGTGATCATCTACAACCTTTGACCAAATGTAGAATTTGACAAACAAACCATAGTGCAGTCAATAAACTTTCTAATGTTGTGCAGTATTTCTATAAAGAAAAAAAAGATCTCTCTGGCTAGGTCAAGTAATGAAACAAACAAGGTAGCTGAGACATTGTACACAAAGATGACAGAATGTTTTGATAATTTAGCCATGAGAAAATCAGGAAAGTAATACAATGTACCTTTATGTTATTTTCCATTACAATCTCTCTTTCGTTCACAGCAGCATTTTTTCAATCACCAGCAATTGTGTGTTTCCCAATACCTGTTGTTTCCCCTTTGTGGAAGTCTCCCTGAAACTTTTGTGGGAATTACAGTGCACAAACAATCACCATGCATGTATCATGGCGCCAGGAAGAACTGTAAGTATAATGTACTGTGGGAATAAGTGGGACAACACAATGACTAACTGACCCTCAGGGCCCCTACATTCATCAGTATCCCTGCATTGATGTGCAGGATGCCTGGCTTATTATATCTGGAGGGCTAGTGAAGCATGTGTACTGCCTGCTGGTGCATCTCATTCTCATCGGATTTTGCCCTTATGGGACTTTGCTCTGAGACAAGAATGTCACAAAGAAGGGCTTGAATTTACATCCATCACAGGCCAGGTGCATTGTGCCTGGAAACGCTGCTTACAATTCATGTCTAGCCTCTACTAGGCTACGCAGGTCGCTGGAAAAATAATAGAAATTGGCCAAATAGAGTGGATAGTATGCTAGGGTAGTCAGCTGGCCAATAGGGTTCAATAGGCGATATGTACTTCACCTACTG
Source organism: Branchiostoma lanceolatum (assembly GCF_035083965.1). Lineage (NCBI taxonomy): Eukaryota > Metazoa > Chordata > Leptocardii > Amphioxiformes > Branchiostomatidae > Branchiostoma > Branchiostoma lanceolatum. The sequence continues at coordinate 19,879,236 of NC_089725.1, read as the reverse complement.
AACCCTATTGGCTGGCCGACTACCTTAGCATACTATCCACTCTATTTGGCCAATGTCTACCATTTTTCCAGCGATTGACGCAGAGCCTGGTAGATGCTAATGCATGTCATCATATGATACTCTATTACTGTAAATGTTGACATTTTTGCGGTGGTTTTGCAAACCAGCAAACTTAAAGGCATTTGCAGTATATGATTTATATCTTTTCTTGGCAGTTAGGTTGGTAAGCATGTGTCTTCTGCAATTCAAGTTGTATATCCTAAGAAAATAAATGTAGTCATGCCTTTATGTGATCATCAATCCTTTTCCTGAGGACTGTTACATTAACTTTTGTGTGTCATCCAAGAATTGCTCTGTAAATCTTTTTGTTATTGTTGGAGTGGGTATTCCACAGCAGGTCCAGGACTGCTTAGGCTCTCTTTACATTATACTTTTGCCGTCAGCGCCACTGGCGTCAGCGCCACTGGCGACAGCGGGAACCCCGTGTAAAGACAATTCCCGTCGACGTAGTCCCGCTGTCAACAAATTTTCTCCCGTCAGCTTGGAAGCCGTCGCCCGTCAGCACAGCGGGAGTCCCCGTCAACTTCAAACTCCGTCTAAAGAGAATACGTCGGGCTCGCGTCAGCGGGAGTCAGGGTTTCGGCGATTAGCATAAAGCACGCGTTGATTAGCATACTGTAAGTCTACTTAGATCCCCGGTATATATATAGAGAGAGAGATTCGCGGGATCCGCGGCGACTTTTGTGCCGTGCATTCATTTCCCCGCGGATATATTTATCGTACTTGTGCCCCCCTCCCCACATTTACGAGTGATGAGCATGGAATATCTACACATAAACAAGGCTTTGCATTGTAGTTTAATACGGGCGGGGAGACGCCGTCTACCGTTGTACAATCATACAATTTTGTTTCTTGCTTTTGTTATGCTTACGCCCGATACTTTCTACAAGATGGCGAAATGCAAGCACCGCAGGTGTCTGTCAGATTTCCGGGCGGTGTGTCTAGAGACGTGGCGACAGCGGCCTCCCGACAGCGGGAAATTTCGCCGCTGACGCGAAAAACGTAATGTAAACTGCGCCTAAATGTAATTGTGCTTTCCCTTTCTCAGGAGACACCAGTCAATATGTACAAATGATTTGGTTTGTGTTGTGCAGGGTCCAGTCTCCAAACAGTTGACACTTGTTATTGATATCTTGTAGGATATAGGGCTGTTGAGTTTTGCTTTGTTTCAAAAACTTTTTTTTTGAGAAAATAAGAATTAATTTAGGATAGGAAAGAGGGTTAGGTTTCCCTGAATAGGGTTAGGTTTCCCTTGTCATGTTTTCCCAACATCAACAAAGCATCACACCACTGTCTCCCAGTGTGTGCTGTCACAACAGTCAGCTAGAGACTGACCCTTGTACAGCCAAGCCACCAGGTTGAACTTTGTAGTGCCTTTATGTTGTTGCAATAGAGCTTGGCATGGCAGTGTTGTATTCCAGTGTTGGCTGGTATCCCATTTATTGTGAGCCACTGTACCCTGACTTCTGCATTATTACAAGGCTGGACCCAGTTAACCCTGCAACCTCTCCTGATTTGCAGTAGTCCCATTTTATGAGGTCGATCATGCTCATTTCTTTTAATGGCTGACTGTTGGACTGATGTGACAGGTCTAACAAACAAGACAATAAGATAGATAATGTTAGAAAACAAAGGGAAGCTGTAATTCAGGAAAAAATATACGTGTTCTCAACATTTCTTTGTTATAGACAACTAAAACTTCTTTTTCTGTATGTCATCTCAGTAGAGATTAGAGTCATATATAAGAAGCATTGAAAATTTACTGTAAGAAGAAATGAAATGTAATTGTTATAACCTTGGAAATTATCAGTACTGGTGATGTTTAATTTCTATATGAGTCCCTCTTGTCTTTCTCAATGTTTACGGTACCCATACTGGTGATAGATCTAGGTAGATTCTATAAAGTCTCCATTTATAATCCATCAGAAACTACATGTAAAGATAATGCAATGACAGAAATAGTCATATAATGAACTACAGGACTTTTTTTCCCTTGCTTTTGCTAAGAAGTAAAATGTTCAATTTGTTGCTGGAGAGAACTTCTAGTATTGTCTATCTGACGTTTTCCTTTTGCCTTTCCTGACACTTGCATGTTGCAATATTGCCAGCACCATCACTCCTGAGCCCCAGGATCTGGCAGCCAAAGCAAGGCTACATGTATGTTGTTTATATAACTTGAGGAGCCCATCACTGCTGGAGCTCTCCCTTTGGCCTTATGCCCAAGGTTCCCAATGGAACATTACTCCCTGCAATCTTGTTTAGAAGTGCCTATAACGTTTTTGTCTAGTAGACAGTACTTTCACCCTCGTGACTTTATGGTAGAAAAGAGAACCATTGTGGTGTCTGCACGAATCAGGCACCAGCACACCTGAGGGGATCAGACGGGTGTTGTTGGTTACAAACACTGCAGAATAACAAATTATCTATCAGACTGAAGTTGGCAGAACTACATGTACTTGGTATAGCCAAATACTCATTTGAGGGAAAAAAACGTTATTGAACAGGCCGTGTGACATTCTATTTTGCTTGCAAATTTGTATTGTAATAAAAAAGGTTTATTGACAGGATCAGGTATGGGTAGCAATTTTAGGGTGAGACTACTTTCTAAGCTAAGGTCACGAGCAAGTTTACTTCCAACTGGATCCTCCTGGTTTGGAGGCCAATGCAAACAATCAGAAACATACGACAGACAAACCTGCCATCTCCTATAAACATAACCGGTTAGGTGAGGCCATTTCCTGTTTTTCAGTAAGCCTTCTGCCTGTCTCCTGCATGACTGATAACCTACACCATCAGTAGGTCTGTGATCTGTCACTCCCAGCCCTGCCCAGTGGCACATTCTAATGAAGCGTGCCTAATAACATGGCTCCGCCTGTCATCATTATTACACTGGTGAAAGATAAAGAGCAATATTACACTGGGGAAAAAACATACAAGAAATCGGCTTCACTGGTATTATGTGGCATTTGCCAGTTGAAAGTTGTTCAAGCTGCAGGTCTAGTGATAAAAGTGGAGTGGTCTGTAATAGACATGTCAGCTTAACCTGTAACGCTATACTATTATATAACATATTGGAGCAGTTACCATGAATGATTTAATACCTAGTTGGGTTACTATATCATAAGTGCCCTTGATGAATGTTATTATACCAGTTGGATTACCGCATCATATAGCATAGGTGACCTTGAAGTTAACAATGAACTTGTTTAGTCTAGAATGTACCCTGCAATGGTGCTCAGCCCCTCTGTGAAGTCGAGATAAGATACAGACCATTCCAGGAGCTTTCAGCAAAGGCGGTGTTAAAGCACTTAATCACTTTCTCATGAAGATGGTCTTCTGCCACTATGTCACATACTCCACAAATTACTTGCCTGTGGATTTCTACAGAGGGTGTTGCTGCAAAAACTTTGAGTGCTGTACCATTGAAACTAGTTTCAAAAGTATATTTGGAAAGAACAGGCAGGCTGTTTTGCATCTGGAGGCCGTTTCCTTCCTGATAAGGTGCCTTTGGACAGGAAGGACGTTTTGCTTACCACTAATACAAACATGGAGCCTGTGTCGCTGATATGTTGTACTTTTCCCTTGACAGAAACTGCCTGAGGTGAAACCTGATGTGTGTGCCAATGTGATGTGTGGGGCAGGCAGGGAGTGCACAGAGAAAGATGGGGAGCCAACCTGTATCTGCATTAGGGTAGGTATATGTCTTCATACGTGTAATGTGATACATGGGTCCAGTGGATATGCAGTAAAATGGGAGCTACCAAAATATCCCTGTAAAGGTAGATATCAATTTATCAGTAAAAAATTGCTGTGAGAAGGAACGGGTTGAAAATGTATGAAAGAATTGCTACCCTCTTACCATGAATCCAGCATACTAACAAGGATCTTTATGATAACATTATATGAGGAAGGTGCAACAAAATACCCTGTAATTTTACCGTCACTTTTGCAGACTTCATTTGCTGAAGTTCACATTTTATGAACAAGACATAAACCCTGGTGCAGGGTGTCATGGATCCCATTCAATCCATGCTATATTTTGCATCCAATTTGCCAAGTTCGTGCGTCAAACTCTGTGCATAGAATGGTAAATCGTGCATACCAAGATCTGAGCACAGAATGCTTAACTGTTTTGTTCTGGCACAATATTGAAGGATTCACTCAAAATGCAACAATTCAAGGTCGCGTGTCTAGCATCCTTCATATCGCTTGTCCCTTTGATAACAGGTTTTTCCCCAAAAAATTGTATCCATCAGAAATGCCCCAACCACAACAAGCCTGTCTGCGGCAGCAATGCCAAATCCTACGTCAACCACTGTGAGCTGCACAAGCACGCCTGCGAGGCCGGGATCAAGATCCAGATCAAGTACAACGGGAAGTGCAAGGAAGGGGAAGGTACGGCAAACTAGTTCTCCTGTCCTTCTGTTACCCCTTTGACCTTGGAGATGGAGATGATTCAATTATTGTGAATATATTTGTAAAGGTTGTGACATGCTGTTCCGCTGCCGTGACAATATATGCATCATAACCGAGAACGGCCTCGTATTTATGTTTTAGCACAAATTTATGGAAGTCCGCCAATCGCTTTGGAAGAACTTTTGTGGAACTGTATCATTGATCAGAGTTAATGAGGCCGTCTAGAGGGTAGAGACTAAAAGAGAGCGGGTGAAAAGAATGTGCAGCCCATAAGACACAAGTCATCTGCTGGAGAGGACGTAATGGTGATTCACTTCACATCTATGGTCTGATGAAATGATGGCTGACCTTTGCCCTTCGGTGATGTAAAGGAGCCGTGCCAGATGTGTTCGTTAAGATGGAGGATTAATGGACCAAAATGGTCTATCATGGCTCCCTGACTACCTGTAGGATCAATAAAGGTTCTGATGTGCTGAGACTCTTTCACACAAATGGGTTTTACTTGGTGTAATGAGGGTTTTGGCTTTACCCCACTCTTACACAACAGAGATGCAAAGAGCCATCTGCAATAACTTCTGTCACGTCAGCTTGCAAAAGCGAGCAATGCAGTTGCTATGGCCATGATTAATTGCTGTTCTGCTAGTGCTAATTATCCGCTGTGCTGGCAACCAGTGCTAATGCCTATTAGGAGCTGCTCTCGTAATTCTAAGATTCATGTAGCCAGTTTCCTTGGGCTTGGCATCCCAAAATTGGACATAAGTCTTTGTGAGAAACTGTCGATATTTAGTAGAACAGTTACAGATCATATTTATGCCAGTTCCTTAATGAGCCGGGTTCATGCCCCCACCAAGTATGGATGTACCATAATCATGTAACCATAATGATGTTAGATTATGCGAGATCGTCACAATTTCAAGTGTCGCACTTTTAAGAAGTGTAGAATAGCTAATCAAATGAACTAATATTTTCTGATTATTTGGGTCTGAATCTACCCTATAGTATAACATTTGTGTTTTTTGATGAAGAAGAAGTCTCTTTTAGAGTTTAGACTAAGATATTTAAGCCAGGTCTCATGAAAGCATCCTAGATCACAGCACACTGTGGTTGTCTTAAACATGATAAGACAACTACATGTGTGGCACTTTGCAGAGCTTAGGACTGTTCCATGAAAATAAAAATTAACAGACCTGAAAAGGCTATTCATCACTCGGCAAAGTGTTCATGAATTCTTAGAGGAATGGAAATTTTAGATTCATGAACATGTTTTGGCTTCCCTGTATCAATCTCCAATCTAGTCATCATTTTGTAGGGAAGGACCTCGTTTTTCTCATTGTCCATGTTGCAGAACTGTTGTGTTTTTCCTTGAACAGCCCTAAAAACGTGTACGTAACAAAGATGCACTAATTGTAGTTCCACTCACACCTTGAGTGTTGGCCTGCAACTCTTACACATTGTTGAGCACTGACTTACACTGTGCCCACTATGCAGCTGTGCAGTGCAATGCATTTGTGTTGCTGCTGATAGCATGTTGTTTGTCACTGAGATGCTAGCCTGAGCTGCATGGCCACTTCTCCCGCTAACCCTTGTTGTGTAAGCAGTGGATGACACTGCAGTTCTTCCCACAGTCAAGCCCACCAAACCCAGCCAGCCGGCCAATGACGTCGTTCCCGTCGTCTGTTTCGCACAAAACAGAAACCTGCTGCGGGAAAAGATCAGCGAATGGATCATGTCGGAGACTGTGGACCCTGGCTGGTTCCAAACAGTACGTATGAATAGAAGAGAGTGTGTTTCAGAGAGAGAGAGAGAGAGAGAGAGAGAGAGAGGTAAAGAGAGAGAGAGTGTGTGTGTGTGTGTGTGTGTGTGTGTGTGTGTGCGTGTGTGTGCGCATGTGTGTGTGTGCGTGTGTGTGTGTATGTGTATGTATGTATGTATGTGCATGCATGTGTGCATTTGTGTTTGTGTGAATGAGTGTGAGGGAGGGAAGGAGTGTGTGTAAATGTGCAAAAGTGCTACCTTTTCTGTGCCAATTGTAAAACCATGTTAGTTTTCATTTCCATGGCCAACAAATCAAGTCACTCAAACAAAGTCTTTATTCATCACCTCACCTCAGTATACGAAGGTTTTGGTGTGCTTCTGTAGTTGTTTGAATGCAGTTAAGTGGCTGGTTTCCACATGCTAGGCACATACAGGAAGTTAGTTTGAAGGTCCCAGAATCGGTGTTCTCATTTCCTATCTTCAATTTCCTCCTGTATGTGCCATGTCTGTTGCCTTATGAGGATCAGTGGGGAAAATACATGAGACAGAATCTGTGAGAAAATCATGATAATGAATGAAACAAGAAATTCACAAATACTACAAATATTTCTCGTAGGTATGACACTTCTGATTTATTCTTTTGATTATGAAGAAAAATCTCCACTCATGCCCATTTCATTATGTAGCAGAAGTCCTACTTGGCAAAACTTCTCAGTAGTATGAGGTATAAGTTTAGATTGAACTAGAATTGCAATGCTTTTATTTGAGATGGGGAAAAGGAGGTTTCATTTTGGTGATTTATGGTTCTACCCAGCCTTAACTCAAACGGTTGCAGTTATGACTGAAGGTATTTGCTATAGCTTTCCTCACATCACAGTGGGGATTTCTGTGAACTATCCATGGTGGCATCCATCAATATACTGTAAGGGAAGGTCAAGATGCAACCTTCACATAAAGTACATGTAACTGTGCACACAAAAGCCAGGAAAGCTCATCAAAATGTACCATTGTATATATAATGTTGAAAAGTTCTGGCACTGCATATTGTACAATAAGTTCTAAAGGTTGTATTCTGTGTTATGGTCCTGGAATTGGGAGTAAGCAGAGGTACAAAACTTATTAGCATGATAGGTATTGATTAATCTTTCAAAGTACTGTGAAGGGGTCAAGGGCAAGAAGCATTTTTAGACTGGCATCCATCTGGAATTGTAATGGCAGTATTTCTTCCTGACAGAGGATAATGCATGCATTACGTCCTGCAGACCTTTCCTGGAAGACGACCAGTAGGGTCAGGTGTGTCTCCATGTGTCACACCTCCATGTCACCGCAGACAAGACACACCGCACAGGTCACACAACCTGCTGTAGACGATTTTGGCATTGTTCCATCTGGAGAATTTCTCATCTGACAGCTAGAATATGTTTTACATCCCCTTCATGTCAACTTTCAAACCTCATCTCAGATCAAGAATCTTGTAGATAGCCTTTTCACATTTTTACTTGTTCAAATGAGAAATTAAATCCTTGCCCCATCTATCATTTGCATTTAGCCACCATGACAACCAGTGTTTTTTTATCCTCTAGTCCTGCAGTCTTGCCCGAGTTTCTTTCTTTTAAAAGACTCTTCCAGTGCAAACATGTTCACATCTTTTCCCAAGGAGGAGACTGATAGTTATCCTATTGATGGAGTGCTCCATTGTAAGATATTGAAAAAAAGTCAGTAGCTATCTATATGTGTGCAACCACTGTGAAAGGGACTTATCTGCCTGAGAAGACATGTATCGACATCTCCTGCTTTAATGTGAGAAGAAATCCTTTACTCGCCAACCATGAATACGCAGGGCATCAGGGAAGGATGGCCTGTAAGAGAAGCTGGCTTTGCAAACGTGTCTGGTGGGATATTCCCCTTGTGGTTTAATGTGGCGAGGAGGATGTGTGAAGGGCCTTCTGGGGTTTGAACAATCAGTTAAATCTGAAGCATGCAGGAGGATTGTACCTGGCAGTGGAGGCATGTCTGGACTATTTATGTGTCTAGATAACTAACCTAAGAGAGTAGAAATACCAGTTAAGAAGGTCTATAACAAGTCGAATTTAGAGCAGAGGATCATCTTGTGTAAAGAAGAGAGGAATCATAGACAGGCTAATGTCAACTACACCCCGGTTTTCTGTAAAGAGCTCAGAATTGTCAGTTAAGATAAGCACAGGGATTCAGATTCATGTAAAACGTATAGTCAGTAACATGGACCAACAAATGAGCCATCAGCTTGATGGAGGGATAGAAGTGTAAATTTTGTTGGAATGGCAATGAAAACAAGTTGTGAATAAGGCTCTAGTCTAAGAGCTCAGAGTAAATGAAGCAATGTGACATGCAGGAATGATAGTCTCCTTATTAAAGTGGAAGTATGGTTACTGGTAATTGATGCATGGTCCATGACGGGCCACACAGTTGATTGTCTGCTATGCTTATAACTGTCTCCCCACATCCACCCCTATCGTAACCCTGTGATTGTAGATGTAGGTTTCATTTAGGATAACTCATAACTCCGTCTGGATTTGTAGGTCTGTGGAGGAACCCAAGGACAGACAATTCCATGGACGGATTGTGCAATCAATCTTCCAAACCAACTGTCCGGCTTCATTGATTGAATCTCGTTGGGTTGATTAATTTATATTCGTCCAGTGCCTCGTGTGCTGTGATTAACCCATTTCAAAGAGCTTACAGAAATCTGCTGTAATGACTATGATATCCAAATCAATTTTGTAGAAGCGGTTAGATGTGTATCACAAAAATTGCTTGCGACAGCTATTTTTAGATGGAGCCAGCTAGTCCCCAGTATGGTACAATAGATAGAAGAGTTTTACCATTTGCAGTGGCCGTAATGTTTAGCAGATAAGCATGAGAGTGCTGCGATGAAGCTCTGTAGAACCAGTTGTCTTCATTAGATACTAGTAATAGCTTTTTGGGTGTGTGTTTTTTTTTAGAAAGACAAATGCTTTTCTCATCTAGGAAAAGTATTGTCCCTACGTTTTGAGAAAAAAAGCCTTAAGGAAATTTGGTCTCCCCTGAAGAGTTTGTTCAATCGTACAGCAAGGTGTATGGCACCCATAGGATTCTATAATGTACAAAAATATAAAAATATCTAAGATGCCTGCTGCTATGTATGACCTGTGTCCCTGTGATGTTACAGGGAGTGGGCTTCGATGACGTCACCCAAGAGTACTTCAAGTCTTTCGACAAGAACAGCAATGGCAAGCTGGACTCCAACGAATTCTTGGCCTTTGTAGAAAGGAACGAGACTGCTGCAGCCATTGATGCAACCTCTGAAAATGAGGTTCTACTCAGGTGAGAAGTCTAAGGCAGAATATCAGTGCTCAGGACACCAGGGCTCCCAAGGTAGCATTGTGTTGGCCCAGGAGTTTTGGCACAAAACTTTACTGTAGTTTGGTATGTCACCTTCTAAGGTTTTATGAGGAACCTTTGCATTTAGGATAATTATACAATGCTAAACAGTTTGGGCAAATTTGTATGTAGTCCCAGAATAGCTAGAATTCCAAATTCAACTTTGATACTTTCATGTATAAGGAGAGAAGTTTCTTTTTAAAATGTAAGGGCATGATTTAAGATGATGCTGTGTTATTCTCGACACAATGTTGACTGCCTCAAAAATTTGTGAAAGATGTACCGTATTCTCAAACTACTGCTAGCCCCTACGTCGTGTAACCAGTAGAGCCAGATTGTCATCACTGAGCTTAAATGTTCTGGAGGCTGCAGAGGCTTCAGGGGATCAGTGGTTCGACAAAAGTGGAGAATGAAATCTCTTTGATCTTTTTGTCCAACCATCTGTAATGATTGACTTACTGCGTTATTGCCATGCCACATGGGACATGTATACATGAGGAAAGCTTTAGGGCAATTTACTCCACATGTTTTTCCTCTGGAGAATGCAAATAAGGAGCTCAGTGCAGCTCACAAGTCAGTACCATGGGGTATTACAATCAAGTCATGTGAACAAGGAAATATATCTGGTAAATCAACCCTCCTGTTTATAGGCTGCCGCTGCGGAGATAAAACTGAGAAACAGATGGCAGATAAAAATGTGTAGTGTACTAGTGATGCTGTCTTTATTGTAAAGCACTTATACTCTCTATCTTGAGAGGTAGAGTGTGGAATCTGTAATGCTTTAGTCAGCCCACCTGGCTGAGGTATTGTTGAGGAATGCAACAATGAAGCAGCTCTTCAAAAGAGACTTAATGCAAATCACACTCCCTACCCTTACAGCACTAAAATCATCTAAGACTGAAGTTTTTACAAATGTCTTGCCGGCTGTTGTGAAAGTTCTTATTGCATTTATTCTTGCAGTAGTGATAGATATGTTTCAGGATGACTGACATTTTATCTGGTAAATGCAGACAGGGAGTTCAGTCTAGCCTTGAGCTTATCACAAGTCTATAATGTAAGGATGGGAATATACCTGTATGAAAATAGTTTATCTGATATCCTACGAAAAAATATGGTGTCTTATGATGAATGTTCAACGTTATGTTGTGTGTTATGCACAACTGTATACATATTTACATTTCTATATACATTTTGTAATGAATGACAGAACATGTATAAGTCAGATATGCACAGCTAACAGTATGAATATACAATGACTCCGCAGGGGGCTGTGTGTGGATGCCCTGATTGACATCTCAGACGATGACTCTGATTGGGAGCTGAACCTGAAGGAGTTCCGCCACTGCCTGGAGCCGGGCTTCCTCCCACCTCAGAAGAAGTGTTCCCTGGAGGAGGAGCAGTATGACGATGGCGCTGAGACCCAGGTCAACTGTAACAGCTGTGTGTGCGCCTGTGGAAACTGGGTCTGCACTGCTCTGAAGTGTGACCCCACACAGGCACCTCCCACTGTTGGTGAGTACCAGGGATAGGGACCCAGGTCAACTGTGGTAGCTGGGTTTGTGGGATTGGGACCCAGGTCAACTGTGGTGTCTGGGTTTGTAGGATAGAAACCCAGGTCAACTGCAGTGGCTAGGTTTGTGGGATAGGGACCCAGGTCAGCTGCAGTGGCTGGGTTTGTAGGATAGGGACCCAAGTCAGCTGCAGTGGCTGGGTTTGTGGGATAGGGACCCAGGTCAGCTGCAGTGGCTGGGTTTGTGGGATAGGGACCCAGGTCAGCTGCAGTGGCTGGGTTTGTGGGATAGGGACCCAGGTCAGCTGCAGTGGCTGGGTTTGTAGGATAGGGACCCAGGTCAATTGCAGTGGCTGGGTTTGTAGGATAGAGACCCAGGTCAACTGCAGTGAATAGTCAAATGTCGGAAACTGAGTCTTTTGGATTGTGGAAGGATCAAAGGAAGAATCAGTGGAAGATGGCAATCAGGTCAACTTTTGGGGAAAGTTTTCAGTTTCACACTTTTTAAATGTACCTGAATATGTTATGTCTACAATGTTCTACAGTGAAAGAAATCATGCATCAACTGAGACAAGTCTCTAACCAGCCTTTCTGTTTTCATCATCATAATAATCATTAACACTAGGTCAGGAACAGTTCCTGCACAGCGCTACTCCCCATCCTGCATAGCTGTATCCAACTCCTCAAATGTCAGAACTAATAAATGATTGTGCCATAAAAGCCTTGAGCCCCTGGGAAAACTGTCAGCCAACACACATGTTGATATTGATAAAAATGCATAGAACTAAAATCATCAATGCTGTAGGCAGAAGTCTAATCAAAAGTACTGGTGTTATTTCTGTAGGAGATGCATGAGTAATGGGCTGGTGAATTTGCCTGTGGGACTTATACTGTAATCATTTTCTGCTGCACACCTAGGGGTACCAAAACATCAATATACTGTAGCTGGAGAACCACGGCAAGGAACTCCTAATCACTGCTCTGAAGATGAATTGTATCCCAACGGGTCCTTGGAATGTCGTTCTAATTACAATGTATAGACTGCATGGATAAGGTGGGGGGGACTGTGGGATAGATATGGCAGTTATTATCATGCATGATGACAGGTTGGTGGTATCCATGAGCTTGGCACTGCAGAATGTCTGTTCTAATCACATCAACATTCATTGCCTCAGCAGCCACCACTGGTTTCTCAGAATGTCAGAATGTTGCCTTGTATGAAAACTACTACACGCTACGCTATCTGCAGTATAAGATGACAGGTTGTGAAGACAACATGTCATATTTGTCAGTATAAGTTTCCCTTTGCATCATCAGGCAATAAATTTTGTATCCAGATGAATGTTATTGAGATTCTTCTGTTTGCAGATACGAATTGGAATCAGACCATCATGTAATCTGCCGTGTGATCCAGAGGATGTTGTTAATGTGGCTCCACATTATTTTATGGATTTTGTCATATGACTGTTGTATTGGCAGAACTGAGAATTAAATGTGATCCTAATATCAGCTCCATTGCTTGTAACAGATGCCTGTTGGCAGTACTTCTTAGAACAGCCAGGATGGCTAAATGCCATGAGTCTTGGGAAAAGACAGGTAATCTTCCCCTGTCTGGGTGTGTTAAGAACCATCTGTGTGCTGTAACATCAGTGTCTGCTCTGTTTGGTGTCCCAGGTCCCTCCAAGAAGGATGACCTGCTGGAGAAGTCTCCGGAGGAGCTGTTGGAGGAGGAGTGGGACGAGTATGTAAAGCTGTTGGGAGACAACGGACCCAAGGCCCCGTCTCAGGAGGAGGACCAGGCCTCCAAGGAGGAGGAGGACGAGGACTGGAGTATAGAGGATGATATGGATGAGATCTTCCCCAGGAAGAAGCACCGCAAACATAAGAAGGGAATCAAACTTATCAAGGAGAAGGTCCGGTTCGACTAAGTGTTCATTTGATGGCGTGCCATGAGCTGTCAACTCGGAAAGCATCTATTTTGAAAATGTTGCTTCTCTTGTAGATTTCAACTCAGACAAAAATACATGTACTGTGAAGTACTGTTTCTTGTGGGTCTCATAGATGCCATGTAGTGTCTCAGAAATGTAGGAAAAGCATCAGTTTTGAAATGAATGCTAATATTATCATGTGCAAGTAACAAAGATCACGCTATAATGCAGTACTTCTCAGAATAAATGGGCAGGCAAAATGTCCAATGTGTATATACCATTTCAAAACATGTCAGTTTTGTAACAAAATGATTTTGGTTACAATATGTATGGAGGTAATTGGAAATACCTCCTGTAGTGTGCTTTACTACTAACGGCATTTCTTGGATTTGTTTTACTGCATTTTGTATAGTTTTATGCATTAGAATTTTATATCATGGATAAGGTAATCTCTGTACCCAGGTGTATCATTAACCTACCCATAGCCTATATAACCCTAAAGAAATGAAACCTAGCTTGAGTGTGTGTAGCACATGTCCCAGGAGGCTGTGTAAGGGGCAGTGTAGGATCCTGATTTAATCAGAAATTAAGGCAAGGTGGTGGTGCGTAGGATGGATTTTGCATCTAGTGTTTAAAGGAGACTTCTATGTTCCTAATCCTATAAGATATGACAGCGGTATTTTGTCCAAAAATATTGTACAATTGATGATTGAGAAGTGTTTCCACACCATCCACTGGTATCTTTAAAAAGATATTGAGCAAATTTTGCTTTAGTCTGTGTATCTTACATGCATTTTAATTGTACCTTCAAGATCATGGAAAGTAATTTGCAATAAAATCATGACAGAACATGCAATATCATGTTAATAAGAGCTAATCCATCGACCATTGTCACCATAATGCAGTATGAGGTACCTGTCACATATGTACATCATGGATATACATTCCAGTCAACAACTCAACTTGGAAATGCAGTGTGTGTTGCAAGAGACCACAATATGATGTCATTGGAAGAGAGCATGTAAATGAAATTACTTGATAGCTGTGAGGCTGATCAACTGGTAATCATACATTACAGTGGTTCCAGCACAGTTGCAGTTTTCACTGCAGCTCTGACAAACATCTTTTAAAACACCATTTTTAATCATTATTCTTCATTTAAATGTATAAACAAACCTTTTCTCTCCCAACTGTGGAATAATAACCTACTAAACATATCTCACTAAATCCAGTTGTTTTCTGTTTATATTTACACAGAAAATTTTAGATGAAATAGTTTGGGAAGTTTGTACATACAGGAGAAAGTTGACAGGTGGTCAGTCTGAAACAGGCTAGTGGAAAATGAAGTGTGGCAGAACAGAAGGATTAGTGGTATTGATCGTGGGACAAGTTATCCTTGTTGTCTTTGAAAACAGAGTGAGAAATAAATGACCACTGTTTTCTAAAGCTGTGGGTTGTGGTCTTTTTTTTCTTCAATGTGATGGCTGAGTAGGTTACTGATTGTTTACTAGTTTTCTGTTGAAATGATATGATTGGAAGTCCAATTGTAATGGTGGACAGTTATGACTCAAAAGGAGCACAGATTGATTTGATGGTTTCCCCAATTTAACTCCTCTAGGACGCCGGATGCACATAGTGTCCATATTTTAGATGGGCAGGCGAAGCTGACGTATCCTCTAATCTTTAAGCAGATCTACCAGTGGCAATGACGGTATCCAAAGGGCCAAACAGTACCGCATACCGGTGGCCAGTTGGATAAGGGTTGGCCCTTTGGACATAGCCTGAGTGTCATCCTGTTTCAGTTCCAGGCTCTACCCTCACTCTGTTTGGTGAAGGTAGAGCCTGGAACTGAAACAGGATGACACTCAGGCTACTTTGGACACTGTTTGTGTCACCAGTAGATCTACTTGGAAGATAGGTACCCTCATCTAATCTCCAAGCAGATCTACACGGGGCACGAAAATTGTATATGCTAGCCAGAGAAGCTCCAGTCAGCCCTGTAGGCTGACTGGAGCTTATGTGGCTGACAAGAGCTTCTCTGGCTAGCATATACGATTTTCGCGGAGATTACCCTCATCCTCTGGCTGCCTGCAGTAATTGCTTTGGTATGATCCACATGTTGCTATACTAGTATTCAATTTAATCAATTACTATCCTCTTATAACTTCTCCGGGTTGCATGTTACTTCGTATTCCTTCAGCTATCTGAATTTCGATCCCAGTTGACTCGCCTCCACCAGACCTTTCTACGGGGGTATGGATTGTAGAATTCTGTAAAAAGGGAAATAATAGGCCAGGAGAGTCAGTCTGCAGGAAGCTGCGGCTAGCGAAAGAAACCCTATGGTGGCCAAACTCCATACAAATTTGTTCTCCCTACACTACAGCCAGTGTAGTTAATCTGGAAGAGACTAATAGTTGACTGTATGAGTGAGGCTCGACATGAAGATGTCAGGTTTATATGCAGTTGCAGTTCAATATCTGACCAGCAGGGGGTGTTGTTGTATATGCTCCAGTTGCATAGTCAATAGATGTTCAAATACATGCACAAGTAACTGGTATATCTGTACTTGGAAAAGTTGACAGGACTGTTCTATAAGAAGAAGCAAATGTGACATTTGGGCTCATTCTTTACAAAATTCAATGTACATGTACATCTCTTTTCACTCGCCAAATCAACAAGACTGAACCACACATCTGTGATTAGTTCTACTCAGTATTGAAAAATGGTGGTAATGTTTTGGGTGCGTCTGTCTGTGTTTGTGGATACATTGGTCAGCATAACCTCTTGATGGATTGTGATGTTTGGTATGAGGGTAGGTCTTGGGAAGACGAAGGACAAAGACAGTTAAGGGACTCCAAGTGGCTTTCTTTGGTACTGCAACAGAATTTTCCTGCTGTTTTTTTTTTCTGGATATGCTGCGGTCTTGATGTTCTGGTTGGGGCACCGTTATGGAACTTCCAGGTGGTTCTTGAAAGAGGATAATTCAAGGGACAGACTTCCATGATTTGGGGCATACAGAATTAAATGCAAATTACTAGGGCTTCATTTGCATGATTGATGGGGAATTTGATAATTCTGGTGTTTTTCATGATAGGATTTAATACATCTAATGTAATTCAGAGCAGATTAAACATTAACAGATGTCATTCATGCAAACAAGGACCTTATTTGCATTATGATGGGAATCTCATACTTATGACATACAGAATGTAAGTTAGTTACAAGCGAACATTACCATGTATAGATTATGTAAATGTGGTCCTATGCATAATTAGTGATGAAATGTGAAAATGGCATTCTGCCCAAAGATAGGACTTTCACACATAAAATGTATGTAATTTGGCTTGAGAAGACCGTCAATTTTAATAGATAATGCTTATCAGAATCATATTTCTATTATCAATGTAACAAGAAATTTACAAAAGCTCTAAATATCTCCAAACTCTTCTTTGCCTGTTGGTCTTTTGCTGTCGTAATACTGATATCTGGTTTTAGCACCAGGGAAGTATTTGGTCTAGTTTAACTTCAAACTATACACCTCTTGACTAGCTGAAGTCTGTAAAAAGAAGCAAAGACAGATGTTGTTATGGTTTCAGAATAGGGTAGATTTATTAATACAGAGTATACTGATAGAAAATGTACCAGTGGGATTGTACTAATGGTTGGCTGGCACCATCTATCCAACATTGGAAATTAAAAGTCAACATTGATGTCCACATACTTACAAAAAGGAACCACCAACCATGGATAACCTACATTATGGAGCCATTTTCTTATTACAGATCTGCTGAAAGCAGCTCGAGAAAGGTATCTTTGCTGAGCTGCAAGTTTTGTACATCCAGGGTGCCATATTTGTTTAGGAAGCACATGTCTACAGTACAAAGAAAATACATACAGGGATACATGGAGGGGAAGGTGGAGTGGAATTATAACTTTAGTACATGCTGAAGTTCACCCCCATCTGACCATATATTCAATATCTTATTTTTCCATGAAAGAGTAAAATTAAAAAAACATGCACATGAAAACTGGAAAAAAGCCTTTTTTCTCATTTACTTAAAAACTAGTGTACACAAAATAAGAGCATTGGATTTCATTTCGTAAAACCCAAATTATTTCAATTTTTCTGCATTCTTCAAATTGTTCCTCTGGGAAAGGATATTTGCACCTCTAATCGCACTGAAGTGTGGTCTGATATGGTTACAACTTGTGTGTCACAACCTTATGTTTCTTCATTACATAGTGTACAAGTAATCCTCAAACTGCCAACCTCGGTATAACACATCATAGGGTCTTGAAAAAGCAAGTCCAACTAACTTTTGGAGCTGAACACTACATAGGACACATGATCACATGCTGACACCCCCTCCACTCCAGACTCGGTAGTGTCTCAACCATTAGAACAGCAGGGATAAGTATTCTTGTCACTGCTGGAGGGAAGAGGGGGCAGCTCGAAGCTACCAATATGGAATTGTTTTAACCAATATTTACAACAAATTAAATTTCCCCTTCCTACGTTGCCAGAAAGTTACCTCTGCACTAGAGCTGATCACAAGACATGGCCAAGACATGCTAACTGAGGTAGGGTGGCAAGACTCCACGTCCTACTGTACATGTTGCCACGTGGTACCGGTAGGTGCTGTACATAAGGGGCTGTGCCAGACTACTACAACTATCTACTGTGTGTAAGTGTATTGATACAATAGAGGCCTGGAGTCATCGTAACATCTTTCAGGACCAATTTGGCAATTTCTTCATTTTGTCTTCTGGCTTATTTACATGCCGACAGGTACAGTATAGGGTATTCCTTGTCCGGGGACAAGACTAAGTATACATTAACATCATACATGCATGACAGATGACATGCCCTGAGGCTTGGATGGTGAGACCCAGCAACATTTGCCCCCGAGCACAACAGTGCCATCCCATCCCTACAGCATGGAATAGTGGGTGCACGTACAGGACCCAGAATCAGCTCAAAACATAGGACTATGTACAGGACATTGAACAATTCTTATCTAACTGGAACTACTTCCTCACGGGTTGTCTTCTTGTAGTTATCTACATTTACAACGTGGCCTTACAGTGGCCTCTGCAGCTGTGTGGAATTCAACACACCCTCCCAGACGTGCACAACGTTGTATCTGGTTTTGCTATAGCGTCCCTCCCCTTCTGTTGACTTGGGTCGTAACCTTCCCTTGCACTGACAACATAAGCTACATAGAACAGTGCTCGTATCCAGGTTTCTCCCACACAGAGTTTCTCATACATGATCACTTGGACAAAACAGCTCAGTAACCACAGTAACCCCTGACGGCATGGGCCTGCCAGGTCTACCCTGTTGATTTCTGTCACAAGCAACAAAAAATGGCCACCAGCATTCTGACCAAGGTAGGACAAAGGAGGGCTGTGATATGTAAGCCTACTGATGATTGGTGGACCAGTAGAATGAGGAAAGACCAGCCCTCATGCCATTGGTCGACCAATCCCAGGAGGCAGACTTGTGCCTGAGCTCCTGATTGGTTGGTGAGAGTTATGACCCCCCAGAGGCTGATGCAGTGGCCCCACCCCCTGACGTTCCAGCTTCTGAAGATGCGGCGTTGGCTGCCTCTGTATTGGAGGTGGGGAGGGGGGCAGCACCCTGCTGTTGCAAGTGAGGTGGTAGGAGCCGTGAGTTCAGTGATGGGTTGATGGACAGTTCTGCAGGGGAAAAAAGTGAAACATTACACACACAAATTCAGAGTCAATCAGCATAACAACTGTAATAGATGAAGTTCCTTCACTTTTTATGTGTCAAGAGCCACTATCTTGCCAACTAAACTTTGAACCAGAAATCACGTACCGTGTGGAGTAAAGTTGAAGAGTGGCGGCAGCTCTCTTCCATTGGGTAACCTCGTGTTTGGGTCCCGTAGCTCGTCAAAGAACGGATGTGTGCAGGCCTCCAGTGGAGATATCCTGGCCCCCGGCGTGTATTCCAGCAGCCGACTGCAGAGGTTGATGGCCTCGGGTGGTGTGCGTGGTCGAAACACCTGCAGAGGCAACAAGGACACAAGATAAGGAACTGCTGCCGTCTTTGGAGCTTACTGCTGCTGTACCTGGCCTGGAGGGAAAGGTACTCATTCCTGCAAATTCTGCAAACCACAGACACACATAATGGGGCTGAACCAAAGAGAAATTCACTGTGATCTACACTCAACCAAATCAGGATCTCACAGGCATCATTTAGTTCCTGTTTGAGTTCTGGCCACTATGCCTACAAGACACCACAAGCAAAGCTAGTTCTACAAGCTGCTGGACTGTAGACAGAATTTGCAGTGGAACAGACCCTCTCCAGGCTCTAAGGAAGAGTAGCAGTGTGGGTGTGGGTGTGGAGAGTGAAACAGGAAAGGGTCTACACACCTTGGCACCTTTGCCAAAGCTGGGTGTTCTAGAATTAGGGTTTAAAGCATCTGCCAGCGACTGAGGTCCAAACACCTATTGAAACACAGATGGGAGAGTCAGTGGAGTTCGGCGGTGTGCAAGAAATGGGTTGGCAAGGACGGATGTCCCCGAGACACATGGGAGGGATGTCCCAATCAACAATGGAAATCAATTTTACCATGGAGGGTGGAATGGGAAATGTAAAAAAACAAGGGAAGGGACAAAAATGGGGAACGGACCCCCCTCCAGACATGTATACAATTTTGCTGGGTAATTTTTACTTGCAGGCAGTTGTTTTGTTTTGCCTGTGGGCACAATCAATGGTAGGCTGACAGATACGAGTACTTAGTTTATAATCATCATCAAGGTCATTACCAAACTTACTTAAATCTGTGCACACCCAAGCATGTCTAGGGACACCATAAGAACATTGCAATAAGAACACCATGTGTTACTGTGAAAGCTGTTGGTGATTACAGGTACTTAATGACAAAGAGCTCCAAAGCCTACACTACTATTAGATTTAACAAATTTGTATATCCAATATCAGACAACCTCGGGATGAATTTCCGGGGTGAATTACACAACAGAATAAATTCTTAAGGATCTGCAGTTTTGGTAGCGCTATAAATACAAAGGAATAACACAACTCTCTTTTCTCAATGATCTCACAAGTTTTTAAAAACATTTGACAGAAATTTCATGGTTCCAAGCACCATTTGATGACAACTGTACCAAAGTTTACAAGAGCCTGAAAAGTCTGTTGAGGTACCAAGAACACATCTGGGCCCCCACAGCACAAACCTGATTACTGAAACAGTCTGCCTTACCTTGTTCCAGGGGTGAGGCTTTATCTGAGGAAATTTGAACTCCTGGTAGTTTGGGTTCATTTCCCTGATTTGTTCTCTAGTTGGAGTTCCTAGAACCTGAAGAAGAAGAAGAAGAAAAATTCAGCCAGCATTCAAGAATAGGAGAATGCAATAATCTTATTGTCAGTATATCCAGAAAAACAATTCCACGGAAGCAAGAGGACAGGCGATTTGTTATCAAGAAACATACAGTTTTTCTAAAAACAATGAACTATGAACAACAATGTATCATTTCTGGCTAGGGTAACATTTCATCAAACATTTGACTGGTAAATACAATTGTAAGTAAATATTACAGTATCTTCTGTACCTTGATAATCTCTACCAACTGGTCCACCCCACTGTCCCCTGGGAAGATTGGCTGCCCCAGTAGCAGCTCAGCTATAACACACCCTGCTGACCACGTGTCTGAAAAAAACATGCAAGAACCCTTACAACACACCACATCAGACAAAGGTGTTGACTGCAAGAAACATAGAACCTCTCATCACCTCATACCACAGATAATAAAATTTATTTTTAGTTATCATAAGTAGTAACCAATGGTAGAGTACATGAAGGCAGAGGAAACTTTTAACCTACCAATATCAGTTGTGTAGTCTGTCGCACCAAATATAAGTTCAGGTGCTCTGTAGTAGCGGGAACAGATGTACGACACGTTCGGCTCACCCCGTACCAACTGCTTTGCACTGAAAGTTCACGACAAAGAGGGACTTAGATGTTGAATGTCTATCTACATTTCAAATATTGCATCATTAAAATAGTCTGGAACATTTACTAAAATTTGAGTTCATCACTGCACTGGGAATATAGACAGGACATGTGCACAAGTATTGATGTTGGAGATTGTGTCTGGATTCATGCACATACATGGAGTTAAGCTGATTCCGTCTCTAACTTCTGAATGGTTGATTTTCTACTGAGACAAAAAACTGTGAAACATTCAAAGGCTTAAAATAAAGCTTGACTTAACAACAAAAACCTCTCCCGCATACCTTCCGAAGTCAATGAGCTTGAGGACCGCTGTCTCAGGGTCCAGTAGCAAGTTCTGTGGCTTGATATCTCTGTGGCACACTCCCATGGAATGGATGTATGCTAAACTGCGGAACAACTGGTACATGTACAACTGTGGGGGGGCAGAGGGAAACAATGTGGTAAGAGTCACATCCATGTGCAAACCAGCATTATACACACATACACGTAACATGCATATCACACCAGAGATAATAGTATCTCTACTGTAACACTGTTGTAGAACTATTCTTCACATCATGGCTGACTTGATCAATGTTTCCAGTCATAAATGTTGCAAAAGGATACAGATATCCAAATATAATAATCCAATAAATATCTCATCAGGGCTGATGGTAAGGCAGATTGAATGGCATTGTGCAAGGATGACATTGATGCCCTCTCATCATGGATTATCACATGTTAGCACTACCTTGTATGGGGAACACCCATGGTATCATAGAAATGGTAGTAATACTTCAAAATGGATCCAAAAGGTCTCAATGGAGATCTCAAATATCTCAAGAAAAGTCCAAATGGGAGGAGTATTACATGATTAAATACTGATGTCATCATCCTGTTTTCCCATTATACTCATCTTGAATGTATCATTATAGTCACATATAGACATCATAGCAACTTCACCTGCAGATATATGTAAAACCATCCTTAACACAAGTTTATCAAAATGCCTCTATATGAAGGATTACAATCACATGTTCTACGAATCTCAATGTTAACAACAACAGTAGTTTACAGTACTCACCTTTACATATAATATAGGTATCGTCTGTTTGTTTTTACTGTAATGCCTAGCCACTCTATATACTGTCTCTGGTACAAAGTCCAACACTAGATTCAAGTACACCTCATCTTTCTGCAGGGGAACATAAGACACAAGGCAAATGCAGGTTAACAAAAAAACATAAGTATCACAATCTAACAAGCTGTTCTAGAAAATAACATGAGGCAAAATGGAGTTCAAAAATTTTTTCCTCCAATTTTGTGGGTCTATGTCAAATGAAATTTTTGTACCTTAAAAGTATTGGAATGTTTTTCTTGCCTCAAGACCTTTCCTAAAACAGCCATTAAAAAAGTCTTAGATAGAAACTGTCCCATATGGTTGATAGTGATACTGACTATCAGCTTTACCTTTCAACATTTTTAAATCACCTGCTGGTATACAGTTAAACTGCAACATTTTTCAAAGAACTCTAACTGTGGTTTCATATGAAGTTTACAATGAAGTGCCATTACTACATCACATGGAAGGCATTTGTAAATTCTTCTGTAGAGGTTGATACTTATGACAAACAATATCTGTACAAAAAGGTGCGCCCCTTGCTTTTGAAATATTTCAACATCAAAGCTAAGTCTTCTCTTTGACTACTCAATTCACTGTGGGACAGCTTCCTACCACGATTACAGAACTAACAGGTACAAGATATTATTCATGTATCCAAAACTCATTTAATTAAAGTCATTTCATTGAGCCATTGCAAAATACACAGTCAAAGAGATGTTGTCATCTCTATTGCTCATCTATGCATGGACCATCCTTGGATTCACATTCTTAGGTAACATAGGGTAGCACCAAGTTATAAGACCTAGTTTTCTGGCACACTCGCCGTTTGACTTCATTTGAAACCCTACACTCCCCTAATGGAGATTCCCTATAGCTAAAGTACTGGCTGCTAACTTGTCCAATACCTTGATTTGGAACCTTGTCTCCCATACATTATGAAATAGAGATGTAACCAACCACACATCTATAATGGAAGGAAAACGGCAATATGTGTGGATTCTGAGACTATAGAATTGCATGAAATTGTGCTACAACTTGACATTCTTGTCAATATACCGGATATTATGTCATGCCTGGGCCTGATACGGGTGTTCCGGACCGTGTGATAACTATCCGGATCACATAGGGTTTGGTAGTGTTATCACACAGGCTTCCATAGAATATTTCGAACGCATTTCGAGCGCGCCTGTTGCGCCGCCGTCGGAAATTCGAATAACGGGTTCGGAGATTGGAATCAATGTTGCTACAGTTTCTTGTTCGAGGACACGAAACTCCCTCAACTTCTGGCGCATTGAAATGTGTGTTTTCTCGAGTGGGTATGACCAAGGTATGACATAAATAAAATACAACACGTTGTATTCCGCATCACCCTCGGTCCCAGCCCTCCCGCGGATCGGATCGCCCTCCGGGCGATCCGACCCGCAGTCGGGCTGGTACCTCGGGTGATACGGAATACCCCGTGTTGTATTCTATATGTACATGTCACAGTAGAGATGGCGATTCAGGACAATCGGCGATTGTCCTAGGACAGATCGCGATCGCTGTTTGTCCTAGGACAGACTGCGATCGCGATCTGTCCTAGGACAATCGCCAATTCTACTAGTAGAGATTGCAATCGCAATCTGTCCTAGGACAAACGGCGATTCTACTTGGACAAGTTTGCGATCGCGATCTGTCCTAGGACAATCGCTGATTCTACTAGTAGAGATTGCGATCGCAATCTGTCCTAGGACAAACGGCGATTCTACTTGCCTGGACAAATTCTGACTAGATGGAAATGCTTTAGAAAAAAGAATGAATCATTGCACAACATTTCAATCAGGTTTAGCATACTACCTACATTTCATAATTATCAACTATTTTAGGTGAATTACTTCATATTTTATAATGGATGAATGAGTATGTTTTCTGTAATTTCTGATAAAGTTGAGTGACAAAATTTTGATAATGTGTGAAGGATGTCAGTTGGAAGAAGGTGATCCAACAATGTTTCAGTATGCAAATTTTGAGGTGTCAAGATATTACTCACAGTTTCACACCTATTAAATTCACAACCATAGGAGAACAATAACAATTGTAAAGTGTTAAAACAGGTCAAAATATCAATCTCAGAATTTGTAAATACTAAATAAAATCATGGATTATACAAGATATTGCTGTTTCCTTTATTAGTATATCTTAGCATCATTAAGTTTGGATCGCCGTTTGTCCTAGGACAGATTGCGATCGCAATCTCTACTAGTAGAATCGGCGATTGTCCTAGGACAGATCACGATCGCCGTTTGTCCTAGGACAGATTGCGATCGCAATCTCTACTAGTAGGATCCGCGATTGTCCTAGGACAGATCACGATCGCCGTTTGTCCTAGGACAGACTGCGATCGCGATCTGTCCTAGGACAATCGCCGATTGTCCTGAATCGCCATCTCTACTGTGACATACACATCAAGGAAAATCATGACTTCTGGTTCTTTTCCTTAGGATCCCTACAAGCAATATCGTCTGAAATGTCACTATGACAAGTCATACAATCAACATGAGGAAGGTCAGCTACACTTCTACAAATATGATGTAAGCTAATTATGATAATGCTACATATCATGTTAAATCTATGAATATGCAAGATGCTTGATGGAGGGAATAGCTGTGAATGCATATATTCAGATTTGTTACAGGTGTTATGTTTTAAGATAGCTATACATTTGATGTGAGATTTGTAAGCATCTTATTTGAGGACTACCAGCACATTTCTAACAAGTTGGTTTGTTTTGGTGTCAGAGTTAAAACATGAGAGTTGATGATTTTAATGAAAATATGTATATCATATATATGTATATATATTCATGCAATTCTTCATAGCAGACATATTTAGTATGGAATAATGCCCTGCTTACAATACCGTCAAGTCCAGGAATCAATGATACTGCGTGATACAAACATCACATTTCAATACTGTTTGGCTCAAAGGTTCGGACACAACACTAAGGTGTAACTTTAGTTTATGGTGGAAATACAGTCTGTATAACTTTCCAGCATGATGTTAGTTGCCTCAAAAATACCTCTTCCAAACTTGGCTATGACTAGTCATGATAATTAATGACTCATGGACCCATCCTTAGTCATGGAAGCTTTTAAGAGCACATGACGCCCATTGGCACTACTCTCAACAACAATTCTTATTGATTTTCATCATACCTACCCATCACTGTGTTTAGAACCCTTGATGTTAACATTTTGCTACTACAAGTTTTTTTGCTGGTCAAAAGTGCTATGATAAGACAAAAATTTATAAGAAATAAATAATTTGACAACTCAACACAGGAACAAGTAGACTCTACAGTTAAACTGTAAGTGAATCTAAAAATAATTTTCAAAAAATGATTTTGTTTATCCTTTC
This sequence comes from Branchiostoma lanceolatum, assembly GCF_035083965.1. Classification (NCBI taxonomy): domain Eukaryota; kingdom Metazoa; phylum Chordata; class Leptocardii; order Amphioxiformes; family Branchiostomatidae; genus Branchiostoma; species Branchiostoma lanceolatum. Next base: position 19,853,667 of record NC_089725.1, on the reverse strand, counting down.
CACCATCTGTCTGCTTCTATGCTGAGTTCTAAAAGTCAAAGGGCCTGATATCATATGATTACATATTTACAGGGTGTTAGCTGAAGGGGAATATGCTGCCTTCAGATCATAACTACCATCTAGACTAATCATTTAAGGCTGCTTGTTATTCATGATTCATATTTGCACCATCCGTTGATGCCATACCCTGACTCTGGCAGCTTGAGTTTGGATTTGTGTCTACTTCTCAAAAACCCTGTTAATCTGGGTAGGAACTTGATTTCAGGGGTTTAGATACCATCTGTGATACTGTTCTACTCACTGCACTGGTTTTGGTTTCATAATATAGCAAATGAAATTCTGGCTACTGTTTTGGACATTGTCAGCAATAGTATAGACTAATAGTCACACTTGATTCCCAGCAGTATGCTACATTATGGTAGTCTTCAATGCTACATAAATTAGTGATAGAAGGTAAAAGAATAAAAGTGGAAAACGTAAATGTGGCTGGCTGGTTGGCTAAAAGAAAATTAATGATAAAATAAAGCATACTAAAAAGAAACAAATGCTAGTTGTTTTTTTTAACCTAATACTTTGCCCAATCCTTCAATTTTCTATAACTACCCTAAAGAGCATTATACTAAGCAAGCTAGGCTACGGTAAGTAAACTGACTGAACAACAAGGTCAGTCTTTAAGTGTTAGCTGAGCCAGTTACTGAGTTAGGTACCTACAGCTACAAGGCAATATTTCTCTGCCCATGTTACAAAGCTTGGAGGAGGATGCTTACACTGGCAGCCCGTGAGTCGGACCCTGCTCCATTCCCTGCCTTGTCCTGTAATCCAAAATGTTGTTCACAGCAATAAGTGGGTTTTCCCAGACTTTCTGCATACATGGTAATTCAAACAATTTTTCTCTCCATATTTCAGGTCTACAATCAGTACATATCACCAATCAAATATAAGATTTAATGCATCAGGATTGACAGATAATGTCCATGTTCAGTGTCTGATTTCAAAGTCTGCTGATGATCATCTCATTCTGTCAATCAACATATCAGTGCATAAATAAAAGCGAATCAAAGTTTGTGCGATCGATGTAAAACAAAAATATTTCATGCATTCTTGTTAACTCAACACAATTGTTAATTCAACACAACAGAAATCAATGTTAATACCCAAACCAAAGCCGACTACACCAAGATGAACAATATTGGTTAATAACAGTGATAGAAGATAAAAAGGACAGAACATGTGCAAAAGATTGACAGAAGAAGTTTTGTTTTAATCTTTTTCCTTAATTAAGTTAACAGAAGGCAGTTTGCAGTTCTAAAACCTTATGGTGCGATATTTTTTGCAGTGGTTATCTGAATTCAATTTTTCTAATATAACAATGGGTCTACGGCTACCCACTGCTGCAATTATAGAAGCAATTTCTTCAGGCACAAAAACTGATGTAGGTCCCTTGGGGTGCTTTGATGGAATATGACTGTCCAAAATAACTGGTTCATAAATCTTGTAGAAATTCTTTGTCCTAATAAGTATTTTTCTAATCAAATTCTATGGAACAATTTTTGCTTATGCAGCATTTACTAAAATTTCAACTATGGAATTAAGACTACCAAATTTCATTCAATAAACTCTTGGTGTTTACAAAATCATCTAAAGCCACCTTGCTAATGACACCATATAAAATATTAAGATGTCAAATTCCTTCCATACCCCCAAACTGATGAGAAGAAAATTTGCATGACTAAAACCCTGGTAATTCACTTTCCTTGCCGTCAGTGTATGACAGTATAGATGCCCAGGAAGCCATTATGAATAACCCTCGCCTCAGAGGAAACTGCGAAAATTATATCAATGGCTAAAGGGAGGAAACATGAAGGTCGACATCCCAACTTTACACCATAAATCTGTTATGGATGTACCTGCCTTCTCATCATGTAATGTACAAACCAATAATGCAGAAGTTCCAGTCCTAAATTCCAGTGTTCTGATTCTGAAGACATGCCTTCATTCTATAGCCAGTTTCAAGCCTCTCTAACAAATGGCCGGCTCCTTATAACATAGCACAATGAGAAATAATTCTTCACCAATGTCACAGACAACAGAAGCTTTATCATAACTTTACAATCTACAGTGACCCCTGCACACCCTTGACCTTCGACCTTTCCAGTGAACAGGTGTGTTGAAACAGGCTGTTTACCCATGTACTGTTCCTTCCATTCTAATGGGGAAAGTTGGTTTGTTTTGTCCAAAAGTGATCCAATTACACACAATAAAACTGAAAGTACAAATGTACATGACCTGAATAGCACGTGTGCTTAATAACTGGCTAACCAAACATGGAATTTTCATTAGATTGGACCAAATCTTATCAGCCTCTTTTATGATTACTAATTGCATATATGTTAGGTGAAATAATGATGAACACAAATCTGCCAGCTCTTCCATGTATTGACGTCCTTTTCACCTAACCAATTACTGGCCTTGTACAGTACCTGCATTACTAAATTGTATTACTGGACAGAAATTGTACAAAAGACAATAAGGCAGTTCAATGCTAAAAGAAACTTAGTCCTCAAATATTCCCGACAATGTTTGACAGCATTAATATTTCAAAAAATGGCAGACATCCATAGAGGAAATAAGGGAGTCGGCTGTAAGAGCTTTAGATAATTTTTCCTTATTTGCACAGAAATATCAACACATTTATCGATCAGTCACACGGCTCAGACACAAATCCACTCGGTAAGTGAATTACACGTCCACTCACGGTCATGTGACTGGTGGGAACCGGCCCAACTACAGAGCTGCACTTCCGGACTACCTGCGCTGAGCCAACCTTTCATGGTTACAGGGAGGGGAGAATTTACAACCTAATCCTGTCCTTCAGGTAATGGGACAAACTGGAACTACATGTACACCACACCAGGGGCTGTGACCTTCAGGTTACTTGGAGGTTAACATATAGCAGTTACAGGCGGGGAAGCATATCCTATTCAAGTTCATCTGCATGCTCAGGCAGAATGGCTGGTCCAGTCATTTTAAGGGGAGGCCAAATGTCAAGCCAGTACCTACAGCTTGACAGATGTCCATTCAAGGACATATTTGAATCAATCATGAGTCAAGTCCCCTCCTACGATGGACATCAAGGACTGAGAACAGAGAACACTGGTGGCTTTGTATTGTAATATCAGGCTTAACAGTAACCACAAATCCTGTGTTCTTAACATAGACCTGTATTGTTTTGCTGGCTCCCTCACCAAGTGGTATTTGTGGCTATTTTGAAGAGCATTTAGTGCAACAAACGTAAACATTTGGCAAAAGGACTGCTCCTGAATCTCTCCTAAAGACGTTTTTAGTTTTCCATTGCTTATTGTTCTCTTTCTCTCCGGCAGGACGGTGAAAGAGTGACGTTCTCTACTTAGCCAGTAACCAGACGCTTCTTGCAGGCTGAGGTGATCTACACAGGGCTGTCCAGATGGGCATCACTAATTCTAAAACCTACATGTTCATCAGCCTCACATTCATCATATTACAGTTCAAATGTTTATACAGGATAAAGCGGTCCCAGAATATGCAAAAGCTGTCGACTAAAAGATGGACATTTTGAAAACAATTGCTTCGTTCCTTCATTCAGTACCTTGTGGCCCGTAGTTGTGACACAAGGTACTGAAGGGGTCCTAGGGGTAAGTAAATGATAACCTTTGCAGAAAAATACGTTTTGTACAAGAATTGGTGTCTAATACCCATGTGGCCTATACCCTACTACTTTCAAGGTTGATGAGCTGTTGTGTTCTGTTAGGCATAGATAATATCTACCATCCATAGGAACATACCCATCAGTTAACATACCCACTAGTATGAAATATACAGGATAATTCTTACCGGAGGTGTATACTTCATTTCATATGTTTGAGGAAGGGAATAAAACTGAAGGATAGTAGGCTGGAAGGGTAAGAAATCAAACAAAAGAGGAAGGAAAGCATTTGCTGGAACAATGGAATGGAAGATTAAAAACTGGAAAGGTACATGCATGGGTACAAAAAGGAAAGGGTATGGGGACAGGATTTCATGGCCTACCATTTTCGACATCTCATGCACTAAACAATTGTTAGAATTTCACTGTATCCATCCAGTCTCCCATGTCCAATTTGGCAGGTTCCATACCAGTTCTAGATGTGAGACTGTTTGGATAAAACAGCCCAGATGCTAACAAATCTTGAGCCAACAAAATCTATTAAATTAGACTTACCCTTCTCAGACAGGACAACTGAAAGAAAACAAAACGCATGGGAGTACCATACCAAGTGTGAGTGAAACAAGTGTAGGTTGCCATGTGCACCAAGAGGTTTTCTGAACACAAAGTCTATCACTTGGTTGGCTTGGAAACTTCAAAGACTGGTGTCTTCTTTAAGAGACTTAAGCAATTTAAGGGCAGTTTCAGATTTATTTTTGGGTGCAAGACAGCGTTAAAAATCAAAATGTAGGAAGAAGTTATCATAAAAACAGAAACAAATAAAAAATTGAATGTGAAATGGGAGAGACTTTTAAATAGCCATCTTGCCATCCTATCTTTCATTCTGGAACAACCCCTCAATTATCCTCTACAAAAGCTGCGAATGAAATTCTCCAGATCTATAATAAAATGTACTGTATCCAAACAAACTTTCAATAAAATTCTATACATCTCCAGTACAACATGGCTGGACATGTTATCTTTGGTTACATTCATATAGCAAACCTATATTGTCAAAAGAGCAGAGAGATTTCTGCAAAACACATTTATAGAAAACCTCTGCTAACTGAATGATTTTCGGAGCACACAGTTCTATGTCAATCGGAAGACTTTGGTTCAGAAGTGCCTGTTACAACAGGCAACCTACAGCAATCTAGCTTGGTATAGTGGTGAAAAATGTAAGTGGAAAGTCAGCACAGACAAAAGAGAAAAGGAACTAGAGAAAGTTATGCAGCTACATTAGCCTGGCTATTGATGTTATGGTTAAGCCTACAGCGATACAATAACACATACAGCACAGATACACAATGCACACGGCAAAAACCTGCAAGTATTACAGATTTCAGAGGAACAAATCATAGGAGGATCTCCATGATATGTGCTGTTTAGTGTCACTTCAGATCCCATTTGCAGTCTGTCAAACAGTGCTTCTTTCTTGTTCCACTGCCAGAAGATGCAAGAAATACTTCCCACTGCCACTCTGCAGGTAGAAGCATTTTCGCAGGTAGGTAGAAGCATTTTCAGAAGCCAAGACTCAACAGTGAAAGGCTTCCATGCACATAATTTGATCATAAAACCAATGTGGTAGTTGTCTATATTGGGCACTTGTACACACAAACACCACCTGCCAACGAGCAACAAGCTTTTGCCATTTGCACTGTGGTACTGACATTCTCCATGCAAGTAGACAGGAATACAAACCTTTTCTCCGCTGGAGTAGAAGAAGTATCTAAGCCGCACGATGTTAATGTGTTCCAGTTTTCGCATGATCTGTAATTCCCGGTTCTGTAGAGGAAGAGGAACAAAAAAACATCAGTCGGACAGGAAATAAAAGGGTCGATCCGGTGACCAGCTAATCTTCTGAAGGCACATTCCTTGCAATGAAGATTTCCCAACCACAATTTCCTTTGGTGAAGATGGGAACTGCAAAATTCCTGATGCTAATATAAGTAAATTGAGCTCAAATATGAAAAATAAAAACAGAAGTCAGTTCACATCTCTGCACACAATGATTTGCATATCTCAGCCAGACGTCTCCCTACAACATCAAAGCACCATTCCCTGCATACGTGAGAGGAGTATCAAACATTAAGCAATGCACCAAATTTCTGATATTTAATACCATAGTACATAACCAGGGGTAAATGAAAATTCTCAGACACCTCAACTTCCCTTGAAGTTTCCCTGCGTGTGTCAAGCAAGCCATTTATGTAGATTAGTACAAACTGGATTTTAGCGATGTTCCAGTGAGTGGCAAGCCAATGTGCAAGGCTCCAGTTAAGCCCAGCAAATCGTAACCAAGACAAATTTACCAATCAAAAACAAATAAGTCACCAGAAAAACATCAATTCTTGTTGAATTCTTTACCATATCTTGACAAAAAAATTGTCATCAATTCATCCATGATACACATCAGATAGCTACATGCTATGTGGTGGTACAGGCTTGTTGTACTGATAGACAAACATCCAACCATGGCGTTCATCCATGTGTCAAATTATGTTGTCAAATCGAAATTCTGTAATTCTGAAACCCCTAGGCTAGACTGTCCCCTGGTTTGACAGCCATCAACTCAATTTTCCAGTAGGTGAACTAACTAACCTGAGTACCGTTACTCAGATCTCACTTAAGGGAAAAATAAAATAGATGGCATTGCGTTTATGAAGGCTAGACATACAGGTAAACAAATTCTACTAATTTTGAGATTTGTTTACGAGGAAATCTCAAAATTTTATCGAGTTGTAGAGTTTTATTGTCTTTATATGTTTAGTCAGCATAGTACACAGAAAAGGAAGTATCATCTGAAAAATTTCCACTTGGAAGCATGGCTGGATGATCTGGATCTAAATCAACACAATATTTCTGCTAATTACCTGGATTACAATATACATTTCTGCTGGCTGCTTAGTTGCCTAGTAATTTCATGATTGCATAATGCATCTGATTGTCAATAATGTTTTTCAATCCGTTACATTGCATAACAAGTTTGCTTAGCAGCTACCTGTTTTCACACAAGATGTCACAGCCAACCAAGTTATGCAGACATCATTAGCATATCAAATCATTTGAATGCCAGTAAAAAATATACAATCAACTGTTTTTTTGTGCAAAAAAGGTACACAATCAACTGTTTATTTATGCAAATTTGCCGTGAATCTTTTCAGTGGCGATCAATATAATACTACTGGTTTTCATGATCAATTGTGTGTTGATCTTGGAGAGAAAAACAAGTATGTAAGTTATTATTGTAACCCCAATACCCTATAGCTCTGGTCATGAGTTAGTTTGGAACAGGTGACTTTCATCAAATCAGCTTCCCTGATTGGCCAGAATGGAAAGCACCATGACTTTAATGTCTGCCCCTGACAACCTTCCAACCTTCAGAATACCCCCACTCTCATTATCTGATCTTAACAGCCTTGTACATGACCTACACGATGAGGTAGGACCTTTCTATTTCATATCTTTGCACTATCAATTCTAAGTTTAAGCCATGGTTCTTTGATCAGTTGTTTGCAATCACCTAAACATTGCAGAGCGGATCACAAGCCAACAGAGAACCCAGGAGTCTCCCTAGGCAATGGTGCAAGGGTGCTGCGCCACTCCCAAAATTTTCAAATTTAGGGTATTTTCTTTGAAAAACTTGGAGGGAAATTGGAATTCGCAGAAGTTTAGCCGAGCAGCGTCGCTACTCCCGACATCTACACACATAACTTGCTGAGAAATCAGAAAATACTTATCGAGAGACACACCACAATTTGGGCTTTGCATTGTAGTTATGGGCGTGGGGACGCCGTCTACCATCAGATAGTAGCACTCTTTTGCTTCTTGCTATTGTTATGCTTGCAAACAATCAATATCGGTGCCTTTGACATACATCAATCTCATTAAAAATCTGTTTTTTTTCAAGACTCAATCAAAGAAAGTCAGCGAAAATACGTTAAGAAAAACAAGATTTTCGCCCGAGCATTTGGGCCCTTACGCTGTGATTTGCCGCAAGTTACCACCATTTGTGGTCGTATTCGGAGAATCTATTCCTTTAATTTTTCGCCCATGAGAGTTCGGCTAAGGTAGGGCAGATGAATTGTATTTTACGCCGTGATTTCACATCAAAATAGAGCGGCAAGCGCCGGGCCGCCATCTTTGTTACTCGTTAGTATACATGTTTACCGCTTGTTCTAAGCGCTGTTTGGCCCGCGTAAGAAAACCTGTGCTCTGCTTGGTTGACTGCAAGATTTCATGTGACCACATGACGGGAATTCCCCTTCACAGTTTCGGTGTATCTGGTCAATGTAGATCGCATTTTGTGACGATTGAAGCAGTTTTGTAGCGACCTCTCTCCCCCTCCATGGCCCGACTTTCCGGCGCTGTGCGCCCTCAATAAAAAAAGTGGGAGCAACACTCCCCTAAATATTTCTGGAGAGAGCCCTGAAGCCACTGTTTCTACTTGTTTCTAGTATTTGCATCAGGAAAAGCATCAATACTTTGGTGCTTATGACTTTCAAAGCAAACCACCAGTTCAGAATCTGTTACACCAAACATAAGTGTGCCTTCCCTTGACTAATGCTTTCCTGGTTACTTTCCTTTTCTAGATTTCACAATGCATGTACTTTCTACTGGACTACCTCAATACTCAAGTACAGAAAGGTTTATCGCCAAAAAATGTCATTAGGATGTCAGCAACCATATCTTTCAGATCTACAACATTTTCATCTAACCGTTGTATTTCTTTTGGCTGTCACATTTCTGTTATGACATATGTAAATTTAAGTACCACTACCACAAATTGTGATAATTGAAATATTGTCTGTAGACGTAACCATCAGCACATGTAGCTTTTCAAACAGGAAGCATGAGCATAGACTGCATGTGAAATGGATCACATCATCATGTCCATATATGGAACAGCTTCTTTATGATCCAGAGAAGATAGTAAAATACAATCAATCATAATCTGACAGATCAATAAGCTGTTAGGTGCTGTTCATTTCAGCTATGGCAGTTACTAAATCAACAAACCCCTACAAACAGATCACGTATAAATGAGTCTGTCAGATAAAATAAAAAGTAAAACAGCCCGACAACAAATGGAGTTACCTGGATACTGGGGACATATTCAAAAAGTCATGTCGTCGAAAATGGGCATTTCCATGTCATACCTGCTTATCAACACCTAAATCTACACTTAAAAATGATGAATGGAAGATAACAAGATGGATCATGACATTACCAATACCAGGAGGTGACAGGTTGAATTTCTGAACTCATGACTTGTCTGAGCCAGCAAATAGACATTCAGCTACAATAGTAAGTACTTAAATCGACCATAAGCAAAACATAATGCAGAGTAAAAGACTATCACAAGGCTGACAAGATACAAATATTGTACAGGTAGCTACAGAGTTGGGAATTTTGACCGTCGTTCCCAAAAATGGACTTCTAAAATAAAATCACATTGGCCAGTTGTGTTTTCATCATGTTTCAACATGAATAATAAGGGCTACCTGCTGACTTTGGTATCTCATGGACATTCTGTGTTTTATGGGCTTGATGTCCTAAAGATACTTCTGGAAACACTTTTTCAGTCTTATCAAACAGATATGGGGGCTGCACAGCAAAATCTAGCTGACAGTGTATATGTTACTTATTCATGAGTCTGTTTGACAAGCCAATAGAAACATACTTCAGTTTTCACATTGCTGCTGTCTATCAAATATGATTACCAAACAATGTGTTGCAACACACGTTCATTTCAAGCACAAACAGCATTTCCTTGGGGCAAAACTATCTTGATTGTATGTCTGGCACAAAATCTTCTTGCAGGATGGAATTCCTGTTCTGCATGACCTGCTTAGGTTGATTCTAAGGAGATTCTGGATCTTAGAGAGACTATACATTCTCATGTAGTCAACCAATGTGCTGGAAAGCTACACAAGTTGTAAAACACAAAATATTAGAATTTCACTGAAAGAGGTACAGCTTTATCAGTACTTAGTATGAGAGTTACTGTAATTTGGAGGGTAATACTCAAGTCAAATGGATTCAGGTCGCAATTGAAATTGGTTCAAAGAAAATACGAGAATGGACTTGCACAGAAAACATGACGTGAACATTTTTTTCTATCACACATCTTAAATATCTTCCAAACATGTTTACAATCTACAAGTTATTAGAATGGATCTGTTTCTATAACCTTTTTATATGGTGCATTTAGATGTATTCCTTGAGCAAAAAGAGAGAAAATTAATGTTATTGCTACAGCAGCAAAAAGACCCACTGGGGGTTGTAAAGAGCTCTGCAGTATTGATGGACTGAAATTAAACTACACCTGTATTCCTGTCTAACATCTTCTGTCCCAGACTTCCCACTGGAGATTTTAAGTTATCAGATTGTCCTGATTCATACAAGGTCACTGGATTGGTGGCTTGTTGAATAGGGATGGGGCTTCATGGACAACAATGGGCACATAAGGACACTCAAAATGTGCCCACGGTTTTACAGAGGGCCCAAGTGGTCCTTGCAAGGCACACATTCTATTACAAATGCTCTCTGCTTAATGGATTGAAGGTTATATTCATATGTGCATTGATACATAAAGCTATGACTAGTGACATATCTTTTTTTGAAAGGAATCATAAAAGGTACATTAGGAGGGATTGCGTCTACACAAATCATGATGTGGTGCAATATTTGACTCAAACTCAAAGAAATGTTCTTCCCTATTTCCTGTTTTACCAACATATCTCAGTAGGCTTGCAGTATTTACATCAAATCTATCCACTATTAGAACTAAATGCACCCATACTGATGTACATGTACCACCCACTCAGTGTCTCATATCAGACCAACAAAGAACATGAAACAGCTACAAGTACTACATCAGTGTTATCAACCCAGAATCAAGGTGTTCAAAATTTGTTATTATCTGTACTACTATTGTCAAGTTTTATAATCATCAAATATGGCCAGGGTCTCTTTATTATGCTTAAGCACGACATGTCAATCTGAGTAATATAATTAGCTTCACAAAGAAGAGGAGAAAGTTGTCTGCGTCTAAAAATCAAAAAAAGCTAATATCACTTTAATCCCGATGGGAAATGGCTGCTTAATGGACATGTTTACCATGAATGCCAGTTGAAATTTGGGAGTATGAAGATAGAGTAATCAAGATCATGATATTACAATATTTACACCACCTTTTTCAAGGTGAACATTCAAAAACACCACAAATCTACATATGGACATCTGGAAGCCATTTCTATTTTAAAAAATCAACATCAAAACACTGGTGAATGTCTTAGGCTAAATGCTACATAATCTATAGTTATCAGACACTGACTGAGTTGTATTTTTTAAATATAAACGTGTTCAGAGGCAACCTTACCATGCCAGCATACATTTTTACTAAATAATTTATCTAGTTAGCATAGTGCATACGCAAATAGGGCCAGAGAGACACAGCCCGTGACCGACGATGCAGGAATCGTGTGATCATGGGTGTTCAGAAACACAAAGTGGGCGTACAAATAAGGTTTGGTCTGATCGTTACCTTGAATCTCTTGTCCTGCAACACCTTCTTGATGGCCACGAGTTCGCCTGTGTCGCAGAGGCGGGCCTGGTACACCACCCCAAACGACCCATTGCCGATCACTTTGGTGTCCGTGTAGGCCACTTCCTGTGGCCGATCGGGCCCTGCACCAGGAGTTGCTACGACAGTAGTCACCTTGCTGCCATCTTTATCCCCTGGGCAAAACACCAGGGGTAGGTTGTGAGACATGGGCGTGAAAAGATCGGGAGGGGAGGGCGACAAAAATGATCAAATATGGCAGTTGATCCAGAAGGATGGGAGGGAACATGGAGGACAGACTACTTACGGCTGACTTTCACCCCTCCGAAGGATGGTGCCTGGTGTCCTGGCTTATTGCCCTCGGCGAAGGATGTTGTCCGTGGTCTTCCGCTCATAATATCGTCCTTGTTCAAGGTTAGGGTGTACGGAGGGGATCAAAAAGATCAAAGAGGATCGCACTGATATTCCAGCTTACATTATATGTGGAGGGGTCCGGAAAAATCAATCAACCCTTTAGGATACAGCACCCGGGAATACTGGGCGAGATTTTGCCACAAATCTCGGCCATACAACATAGAATACCACAAAATGTTGTCGCTAAAGATCTTAGGGATCTTTCGACGGCAGAAAAGATCTTATACGATCTTAAATTGGTCGCAAATCGCACAGGAAAGACGAACGTTGTCCCGCTGTTTGGAGCAAGTTTCTCGTTGCCACTTGCTGTCAGCTCGTGATGACATGTGCGCAGCCCGCCCCTTCGGCCTTCGTTGACCAATCAGCGATGTGGGTTTGTCCCCCGAAGAATCCCGAACGCTTCCGGAAGTCCTTCGGAAGGCTCCGGAAGCGTTCGGGGGGCAAAAATTTCAACGAAGTCAATGACGTCATAAAGATTAGCTGTGGCATCTTGGGATATACATCCGGGCACTTCAGACATGGCGGACGTCTTTTGATTTGGCCCCTGATGTTGGCGGTGCGAACTGCACTGCCCTTCCTTAATGTTTGTTCGTAGGATTGCAATTGAGCTAAGGTATACAGAAGTGCGTGATCTGCATAATGCAGCAGATACTGGGTATTTCTCGTAGCTAGAGTTACATCTGGAAGTTGAACAGATAAAGTAAAGTTTCTCTGCCAGTTGTGAACTTGTGACCGTCCCCTCCCTCAACTTCTTGAGCAGTGAGTTGACAAGTTGGAGAAGTATTAAACTTAACTTACATTTTTGACCCTGTTCAGATTGGCATTTTCAAATTTGTTTTAGGGCCTAATCGATTAAAACCGGTTAGGTTTTGTAAATCTTAACGGGCCAAAGCTGGTTTGATAGAGTCGTTTATCAGTTCAAACAAGGAGGTTTAGCTCCTTGGTTCAAACCACCTATAAATAAAAGCTAAGGGAGGTGGTTTGAACCAATTCAAATCAGTTTGTACACAGGTCTGAAGGCAAAGTCGACCCTATTCAGATTGGCATTTACAAACTGGTTTTGGGCCTAATCGATTTAAACGGGTTAGGTATATTTGTAACGAGCAAAGTCGTTGTGTCTCGAGCGTTGCTCCATATGCCATGTAACGAGCAAAGTCGTTATATTGAACGGGATAGGCCGTTCGAACATAGAATGGCCGATCCCGTTCTATCATTTGAATAAAACAGTTGTTTGAGAGATTTCATCGATTACGGTTGTGTGCTTGAATTATCCGACTTCTCACATATTGACCCGCCTATATGTAAAATCATGCATTTTGCAAGTTCACCTATTAAACTCAACCCACTATCTCTATTGCTCTTTCTGCTCTGATGGCCAATTGTATATAAAGTATCAAATTACGACAACAACCAGTGGTTGACTGGGGACATGCAAATGTTGATTGTGGTCTTCGGGGAGAGAGAACAAGGAGGTTAAATATACCCTCCTTGGAGAGAAATACAGCAAAAACTGTACAACTTTTGATTAAACTGCAAAAGAAATACAGCGATATCTGAATGGCTTTTGCTTAGACTTACAAAGGATCAAAATTTAACCGGTTTACATTATGGACATGGTTTTGACAAGTGGGATTGTGAAAATCAGGTCTGAAACATATCAGACTTAAACTGGGTTTGAATCAAATAAGAAACTGGGAACAGGCTGTTTGACCATCTATCAAGAATGTTAGCTCTACAAGTCTTGCTTTGCAGAGGCTGGAAACTACAATCAGAGTGCACAAGAAACTGAGTGCAATAGAACTGATATGCCATCAGAAAAAAGCCAGACTTGCAGAGCCTGCTAAGGAGGATGCAAAATTGCCTCAGGTTATGGACTAGCTTGAAACATACCAACATCTACGTACTCTCCAAGCAGAGGTTCGGCTTGTTTTTTACATCTTTTTAGGCGTTTTTGTCAAGGTTGGTGACATAAAGAAAACATAGAAAACAGGACAAAATAGAAATCCCGGCAAAAATGCTTAAAAAAGATGCAAAAAACAATCTGGAGCCGAACCTCTGCTTGGAGAGTAACCAACATCAGCATTATTGATATTTGAATTTCAAAATTTTGGTATTAAATGATAAACTCCAAGAATAGCCCCTTTCATAGTCATTTTGTTTCTTCAATCAATGTCCGTTAATTGTCATTTTTCAACATTAACACAAGCATTCAATACAATCATTGTTAAACTTTGAATAGAGCCACTCCAACAACATGACATTTGTCTGATTTGACCTGTCAGTGTATTTACTCTGTTCTGCTGCAATGAAAGTGGTGACTGCAAAGCATAAAGGTGTCCAAAACTATTTGTATGCCAATGTTATGATTACTGCTGTCATGCCCGTAGCCAGGATTTTGATTGGGGGGGTTCTTTTTAATGTTTGAGGGACCATCGAGCGCGAGCTTCCTAGGGGGGTCGGGGGGTATGCCCCCCCGGAAAATTGTAAAAATTGAACCTTCTGATATGGCATTTCCCATGTTTTTTAGAGGATTTCAAAGAAAAAAATCAGAGACAAAGTTAGCAGTTTTTTCTAGGATTCTAGCCACGCTGGTGATACAAATAAGTCCGCCTTGAAAAAAAAAAAAAAATTGGATCTTAAAAAGTGGTCCCTGGAGCGTTTCAAATTCTAAGAATTGAACCTTCTGAAAGGGCATTTCCTGTGTTTTTGAGAGAATTTGAGAGGAAAAATCAGAGACAAAGTCAAAGTGAGCAGTTTTTGCTAGGATTCTAACCTCTGGCCTTGCTGGTGATGCAAATACAAATAAGTCCGCCTTGAAAAAAAAATCTTGAACATTGAAAAGCGGACCATCAAGCCTGTGAAAGTGGACCTTCAAGCCTGTGTGGGGGGGTGTTCTTCCGGACCCCCCCCCCCCTGGCTACGGGCATGGCTGTCGTAATATATTTCATGTTCAATGATGTATAGAAAATTATAGGGTGATACTATCATCTCTACCTGTTTTGCTTGATGATTTGCATTATATCATCAATACTTTTGTATACAGCTGACAACTAACATTATTATTAACGATTAACAACATAAACTGACTAACAACGATTCCAAACCCTAACAACCCCATATGCCAAATATCTGGAGCTCCTTGATTATGGAAATTATTTGCATGATATATGGCTTAGAATGATCACTTCTACATAACCTGCATATGTCACAAGTATGAGGTCCCCATCAGTTAACATTAATGTAGTATATTCTCATTACTTTTGCATATATGGTTCAAATTAGCATAATTAATATGAATTCATAGGTGCCTCTACCAATAATACATACATTGCAAGCAGTATTGATTCAAAGTTAGGCCATGGTGATTTCATTATATGGATGACATCTGCACGGGCATCATTTTTCGTCCTTTTCCAAAACAAAAAAATACAGTTTTGGACCATACTATAAATCACACAAAGCAGCTGCAAAATGAGCAAATATATATGCTGTAGATTGCAAAAACATATTTTGGAGAATGGATACTAATATCGTTGAATGCCAAGGTCAATTCCAAAGTCAAAGAAGATATGAAAGAACAAAAATTAAGAATCTAATATTTGGTATACCATACTCTGTGTGTTTAGTCATTTGTTCAACCCTCGTTACCTTCCTGACCAGAAAGCTATTCTAACTTTTCCTTATTAATTACACTAGTGATGTCCAAAGTTGCATCATCTATGTCTTAATATGTGTCAACTTTCAAAGTATGACATTTCCCACCAATATACTTAACCAGTTTTCTATTGATTACGCAAATTAGGTCATAATGTGCATACTCAATATCCATTAATGTTCCTTTTGACCCAGATTAAATATCTAATAAGTATGGATTTCCTGTGGCAAGAATGAAATAATACATTTTTTACAATAACTATGCAAATAAGACTTGGATTTGCATTATCTGCATATAATTATGGTTTTATCCAAATCACCCACAGGTCAAAATCATGTTATTTGGATAACTACTATATGTTCGTGTACTTGAACAATGCAACTGTACATCCATGTGTTTCGAATCTACACAATCAAGGACTCCCTGCCCGCTATGGTAAGGTTACTCCCGGGCACGGGGCAGGAATGTCAGTGCGCCACGCGAGCTAGGGTGTCAGACTGTGGGAACAAGTCAGTTTAAAGGACAACACGTCAAACGTAAGTCTTGTCATATAGATATACGAATGTCATGATTCTGTCTCAATAACACAAGGATCATGACTTGACACCGTGCATGCGGGACAGCGCACTCACTGACCCCGGCATATGGGAGCTGGGGGAGGGAGGGGCGACAGGCTGTGATGCTGTCTTAATCATGACGAAACATGTAACTGGGGCATCTGCGTCATGGTAGGGCTTTTTCAGCTGACCTCTTTCTCAGTTACTCAGAGTCTGTTCATTAGGAGACGAGGTTGCGACCAGGTCAACTATCCCTGACGTTGATTCTATGTTTAACTCTCCTCACGGCAAAGTCACCCTCAATATTTGTTGACCAGTTTCAGTTTGGCTTGATACGATGGCACAACACTCATTGCTGTGCATTAGTCATATGATTTTAAGGGGACACACCCCAGTTTATTTGGGGTCTCAATTCGAGGTTTTCCAGGAAATTCTTCTGAGCCAAACAAACTGCATACGGGAATGAAGGGTATCCCTCTACCTATGATAACAACCAAGTTTCAGTTTCTTCACTCTCTAAGTTTAGTGAATTTTACTTTTAGGGAGAAAAAGTATGATCCGCAAAATTGGGCATTTTCACGTTCACGTGGAATTAATCCAATATTTTTGACACAAAATGACTGGTACTAGTTGTGGGAATGAGAAAGGTATAATCAAGTCAATTGTAAACAAAATTCTAACACTGATATTTTTGCAAAACCCGACGCCCGAGGTTTGGCAACACGGCCAACAGAACGCAACAAAAGTCAATCTGGGGCAAAAGGGCGGATTAGTTTCAACGCGGAAGATTACCCAGAAGTCAAGCCCATGCCCTTAATCAATGTTCACCCAAAACACGTCAATTCTTACGCTTTTCAGCCATGTTGATATCTAATGTCATTTCACTGCAGATAATTATTGGAAACGTGAACTCGAAATCCTTTCGCTTTTCCCACCGGCACTACCATCATGGACTAGCTGAGAATTGGTGTGTGTGTGATGGATAGCTTTTTAAACGAGTGACGACGCGTGTATATGCGATAAAACTGCGCCATAGAGCTTGTAAGTAAAGGAACAAAATGTTATCGTGACGAATAACGGAAATGCATGTTGATTCATCTTTCTCTTCGTCTTTGACTAGCCTCCACTGGGCCTACGGAGGTAT
This sequence comes from Branchiostoma lanceolatum, assembly GCF_035083965.1. Lineage (NCBI taxonomy): Eukaryota > Metazoa > Chordata > Leptocardii > Amphioxiformes > Branchiostomatidae > Branchiostoma > Branchiostoma lanceolatum. The sequence continues at coordinate 19,836,609 of NC_089725.1, read as the reverse complement.
CATCATCTGTCGGCCTTTAACAGCCGGGACCAAACAAGAAGTACATCTTTCACTCCACATTGCCCTATCAAGCATCATTTTTTCTTAATGTTCAGATATTCAATTCCAGTGTCTCTAACTAAATTGTCAGTAAAAGTCAAACTTCTGCAATGCACCCGGCCTCTTGGTTTCCATAGGAGGACGTCTGAAACTATTTACTGCTTGGCTCGACAGTAGAGTTCGGCAAAATTAGGGCTAAACGCTACTGAAAACATTAGTCTTGGAATGATTGACCAAGAGAGTCAGTTCACGGGTAGGGTCACATCCCATATAGTCTATGGCCGGCTAACTCCATCTATTTGCCTACATGTATTTCCAGCAACCTGAATCCAACCTATGGAGTCCATATCTAGTAGAGACTAGTCTCTGACCATTGTTGCTTTATTTGAAGTTATTGCAGCGAGTCGAATGAGAATACATACTGCTAGATCAGATGCTGAGAGTGACGTTGCAATATCTTCAGTGTGGTAGCATGTGACTTCCGTTATAATCCAAGGACACTTTTGGACTGTGTCTATGTTGACTTTAGTTTTCACAGCTATGTGATAGTGCGGTAAGGATACCCCTCAGCAGCGCCGTAACATCCTTGTGAAATGTCTTCTTAATTGGACCCTTAGCGGATTCCGACAGACTTGGTCGAGATGTCCGCTGCAGAGGAGAATACCGGGACTCTCCGCTCACAGGAGTTCTACGAGCCGTTCCACGCCGAGAAGATCCTGTCGGGCTTGAATGAGCTGCGGACTGACGGGAACTTCATCGACGTGCTGCTGCTGGTGAGCGGACAGACCCTGCCCTGCCACCGCGCTGTGGTCGCCTCGTGCTCCGCCTACTTCCGCGCCATGTTCTACACCGGCATGAAGGAGAGCCGACAGGAGGTCATACAGGTGCCTCAATTTCACATTCATCGTGGCGACTTAGAACCTTCGGGTATGACAGCCTGAGTAACCGCTGGCTCAATGAGCCACCACTTACCCAGGCTAGGTGTATAAACAGCATTGTCTTTCACCTGGTTTTCGATTACACGCAGCTATATAACTCTATTAGGTGTTAATCGCCATTTGCCGTCTATATCATTCATTATCATCATTAACTATGCAGATACTCAGAGCTGGACATTGAAGGTTCTTCTTGTTGTATGTGAAAAGTCTTCCTGTTTTCAAATAAAGGCGTCGTCGATATAAGCTCGTATAGCTGAGGACGTCACCACTGTGTCGTGTAATATGAATGGAGATAAAGATGAGCGAAATATGTAACGTTAGAGACATTCATGATCAAGTTCGGCCAAAAATGTAGGCACTCAATATCCTTTCACAATGTCCAGGTAGACGGGATCTCGGCCGATGCTTTGGCCCTGCTGCTGGACTACGCCTACACAGCAAGACTCGTCATCACTCAGGAGAACGTCCAGCCGCTCCTGGAGGCCGCCAATTTCCTCCTGTTTCACGAGGTGAAGGAGGCCTGTGTGTCGTTCCTGGCGAAGGAGCTGGATCCGTGCAACTGCCTGGGGATCCACCGCCTGGCCAGAATCCAGGACCTGGATCGCCTTGCGGACGGCGCCCAGACCTTCGCGCTGAAACATTTCACAGAAGTTTCCGCGCAAGAGGAATTCTTTGAGCTCTGTAAAGACGACCTGATTCAGTTGATTTCTAACGACGACTTGCAGGTCGAAGAGGAGACGACGGTGCTGATGGCTGTGCTACGATGGGTGCAGCATGACTCGGTTAGCAGGGAGGAAGAGATGGGGGATGTTTTAAGACACGTCCGACTGGAGATAATTCCTCCCAATGAACTGAAAGGCATTGTTGAGATGGAACCTTCGCTGGACACAGAACATGTTCGGGACGTGCTCAGTGCTGTAGTCGCAAAGTATTCTGATACGGACGGAACAAAAGTGCGTTCACGAAAAACTGAGATGATGTTAGTAATCGGGGGGAATACAGGTGAGCCACACCCTGACGTTTACCTCTACGACCCCTGCGGAAACACCTGGACGGCATGCGCTCGGTGGCCCGGGTACGAACGTCATAGCTACGTCACGACGCCTGTCGGGAGGGACGTTTACGTCACAGGAGGGTCGAATCGAGCCCGGACAGAAGAACTGACAACCGTGTGGGTGTACTCCGTAGAGAAGGACGCGTGGCGGGAGGCCCCGGCCATGCCCACGGCACGCTGCGCGCACGGCGCCGCCGAGCTGGGCGGCTATCTGTACGCGGTTGGCGGCTGGCAGGGCGGTCTCACTCTCAACGACGTGGAGCGGTACGATCCTAAAACCGAGAAGTGGGAGGTTCTGACACCCATGGTTCAGTCTGTGCGCAGGTGTGGCGTGGCGGCCTTCAGGTACAAACTGTACGTCATCTGTGGATATGACGGCAACATTGTGTATGCTAATGTCCAGTGTTTCGACCCCGTTACGGAGAGCTGGAGCACCGTGTCCATCTGTCCCCGGCCCCGCTTCAGGATCGCCACGGCCGTCATGGCAGACTCCATCTATGTGGTGGGCGGAGCGACTACCATATGCGACAGGTGTGTTTTTTCCCAATATATTTTACATATGATGTGCATAGACGTTTCCCAATCAATCCATGTTAGCTTTGACGCTTTGAGTTGGTATCAGTATCTTTGGGTCCGCATGATATTTTGTACTTAACCTGTAACGGGCTAGGAGTCATATTTTGATATCATTTGCGCACACCCTACGAAACGACCTACCTACCTATTAGCTGAATGTTATGTTATGCGAGCCTATGATTGCAATAGATAACGTGTTGGGTTCGTTCTACGGTTACATATGCCACTTTCCATCAGTATTGTCCCTGAGATGCGCCCGAGATATGGCACGGTCAGATCAGCTGTTGATTAGCATGTCGGTATGACAAACCAATGAATTAATCATAAGATTTGACATTTTCTCTCTCCAAAGGTATGATCCAGACACAAACGAGTGGACCCCTGCCGCCCGGATGACGCACGGACGTAAGCACGTCGGCGTCACCGTCGTCATGGACAAGCTGTACGTGACGGGAGGAGCGTACGCCGGGAGTGCCTACGCCTCGGTGGACCGCTACGACCCGGCCACGAACAGCTGGGAGGTCGCCGCCATGTTACCTCGAGCCATGTATAGTCACGGCTGTGTCAAGGTGAAAGTCAAGAAGAAAGTCAAACGGGCAAAGACTGACTAGAAAGATCAGCCGTTAGTGTAAGAGTTCGTCCACAAACATACTTGTCCTTAATGCTGAACATTATCCACACACATATAAACGGACCTACCCCTGGTGCTGAACAACCATCCACACTCAAGCAAGCGCACCTATCCTTAGAGGAGACGTCAAGACCACCGCAAATGCAAGAGAATAAGACACGTCTGCCGTGACAATGTTGGTATTTTGTATACGATATCCTTTGTCACCAGATTGATGTTTGTACAAATTACTGTGCATGTCACTTGTGCATTCTATTGTAAACATCAACCCAGTAGGCCATAGGTTGACCGTTCATACGTTGACCGTTTCTCGTTCGGAAAAAGAAGCGTACTTACAGCCTCTTGACAAAAACGATAACAGTGTGTATATATTTTAGTAAGTGTCGCATACTTCCAACATGAATCCATTCTATGGATAACTGCATAATTAAGTTTTAACATATGTGTTCTTGTTAACGGAATGAACTTTCAACACGACACGTTGACTAAAAGAAATTTTGACTCTCGCGGCTTGTTTATTGAGCAGAACATTAATTTCCTGAATTTTCTCCCATATTCAGACTTAAATGTCCACATCAAATGTTTCCCGGCAATCTCGACAAGGCTACCATTGCTGCAAAGGAGGTGAAATATTTCTCCACAACGTCCTGTCGTCGGTGGCCACGTGATGGTTTCCACGCTACAGGTTCACGCCAAACGAGATCGACGTGCAGGACATCATCCACTTGAGCGTAAGGTCCTCCGCCCGGGAGTCCAGACACACCTCCCGCTTCAGGGCCATGGGGAGAGGCAGAGTCGCCACGGTGTTCACCATAAAGGGTGAGCACGGGGCTGCGCATCTCCGGACCTGCCCCCGCACGGCGTACACGCACAGTTTCTGCAGGGTCGGCGGCTCGTGGGTCTCCTTGATCAACTCTTGCTTAAGTGAGGTGAAGAGGCGATGGTACATGTACATATTTGGGTCGTCAATCTGCAGCATGCTCGGTAAGGTGCCCTGTTTGGAGTACAGTCCTCGCCAGTACGCAGTGCTCTCCAGTAGGCGTAAGAGGCACATACAACTAAACATGTTCTCTCTGTTGTCTAGGAAAACGTACAAAGGTGTCGCCCCAGCGGTGTCACGGGTCCGCATGTCGGGGTCGGCACCGTACGACAGGAGGGCGCTGACTAGGTAGTACTCCCCCTCATGGGCGGCGTAATGCAGGGCCGTTCTGCCACGCCGGTCAGCATGGTTGATGTCCACTCCAGAGTCGGCCAGAAACCCCACCTCCACCCTGACGGATCTCTCGGAGCTGTTCTTCCGGTGGGCGCACGGGTCGAGCTCGCGGTCGTCAATGTAGAACTTGGTCTTCGTTGCTAAATGGATGGGAGTCTCTCCCTTGTGCGTGACGGCGTTTATGTCTGCACCGTTAGTCAGCAGAAACTCTATGAAGACGATGTGGCGGGCCGCGGCAGCTGTGAGCAGCGGAGTCCATCCCTGGGCGTCCCGGGCGTCCACGGGCACACCGGCCTCCACAAGAGAGTCCACCAGCTCCGTCAGGTCACACAGCGCCGCTATGTGCAGGGCTGTCTGTCCGTTTCTCGTTCTCGCGGATACACCGACGCCATCTTCAATCAGCAGCATCAGAGAACAAACCATGCTCTGTCTGCTCTTGCCGCTGTAAGAACACATCCGTATGGCCGGGAACAGAGGATCTGTCTTCGTTTGTAGCGCCATCAGTGACTCCGGTGTAAAGAAAATCCTCAGGTACTTCAGTAGCATCGCAGAGTTCTCAGGAGTCTGGAAAATGATGAAAGAGAGTAGGAGGTGACGGAAATCTTTGGCGTGCTTTCTAAACAGATCTCCGTACGTCTCCTGCAAGAGCTCTGCCAGCAGGAGCGTAGAGTTGGGAGTTGTGAAGTCCGTACTCTCGAGCAAGAGAAAGAAGTCGTTATCATTGCCGCCACGGGCTGCTTTTACAAGCCGTTGAAGGCGCTCCCTTGTTGATAATGGGTGTCCCATCTTCAAGAGATTTTCACAGCGGTTAGAACCGTGAGAAATCCGTGTTTTGTCGAAGGCTGCTACAGGCGATTCCATGCAGACATTCCAGAACGCAATGGTCGAGTGCAATGGTTCATGGGTATTTTTCGATTAGTCATAATGAGGTGGTTTATGGGTATTTTCCCTACGTCATAATGCAACAGTTGTTGGTACTTTTTAATTTCGTTGTAATGTCATTTATAACCACTGTTTTATCTCTGCTACTTTTGTTGTCTCCATTACCAAAGTACCAGTTCAGGTTTATCAACAATCGGGCAAACAACAGCTCTTTTCCGTTTTGATGAAGGGAAATAGGTATGTTTCTTGATGTAAAATGCTAGTAGTTTGTTTGGATGCACATCTTCAGCGAGTAAGGTGTGTTTGCCTGAGTGTGGATGGTTGTTCAGCACCAGGGGCAGGTTTGTTAGCATGTGTGTGGAAAGTGTTCAGCATCAAGGACAAATGTCTTTTTGTTTAACTGTTTGTGTGTGAAAGTGCGTGATTGTGGACAGTGTTCAGCACTAAGGATAGGAACAGTCATATCTGTCTAAGTGACCACCTCTACACAAGGGCCAATGTGACAACTTTTTGGTAGTCCCATCCATAATTTTTCCATTGATGTGTTAAGAATCCTGTCTATACATAGAACATATTTTATTGTTCAAGAAGGAAGGAAAATATATTTTCGGTTTTGATGATGTGAATAGGTGCAAGTATGTTTTTAAATGTAAAATGTTGCTAATGGTGATCGGATTAACATCTCCTCTAAGGATACTCATAGGTGTATTTGCCTGAGTGTGGATGGTTGTTCAGCACCAGGGGCAGGTCTGTTTACATGTGTGTGGATAGTGTTCAGCATGAAGGACAACACTCTCTGCTTCCAATTACATGCCTGTTGTACCACTTACACTTCAACATACATGCAAGTGACAGCATCTTGGCTTACGAAGACTTATTGTCTGACATATTTCCTGAACATCAACACATACATCTTGCACCATTTTTTTCAGTGTAAAATATGGTCTGTGCCTGATGGAATGTTAAGTTGATATGGCTGAACATGAAGCAGATTTCTATTTTCTAGCCATAAAGATCGTCTGTGATGAAAAGACTTGAGAAAGACAAGTGTACTGGTATTTCTCTTTCACATGAATAAATGTAGTTCAAATGACTTTGCCTTATTAATTACAAATCATCACAAAGCTACAGTCATTGGTAAGATACCACAAAGTTTATTCATGGCCATGATAGATCTTAAAATTTGAAGCTGATGATGAGTTACAAGTAAGCATGAGTTTGCAATAGAATCAATTCAATATTGCACATCCTCAGCACTGAAGGTACAGCTGTCCTTGTGCTTCATGTCTCTGTCTTCAGCTTCTTTCTGTCTGGTTCAGAGGGATCTGTGCACATGTGAACAGATAAAACTGATTATGTCACAATTTCACCATAACAAACACCAGCAGAATATAGACATAAACCATACTTTCCTTCACAGTATTCACAAGTACACAACACAGGTACTGAGAAAGAATTCCAAAAACAAAGTTGATCTGCCCAATTTCTTACATCATGGATATTCAGTGAAAAAGCAAGTGCGCATGAGAATTGTGGAGAGTATTTTTACCTGTCTCACCCTGGTGAGTGCGTAGCACCTCCAGGGGCATCTGGAAGGACACACACATCATCTCCTTATTTGGGGCCACATCTCTTACTCTGTGGGAGAAGAACAAGTTTATTCAATCAACAATTCAAGTGTAGGTCCAGTGGATCTTTAGCATTAACCTACCCCAATACATTGATTCCAACTTGCACATTTATCTTTACATTTACATATGTATGTAGATTTAAATTCCGGATGAGTAAGGTCCATTCAACAGTGAACACTTGTATGAAATCAACATTTGTATTTCAACAGTTATTGGCAGCACAGTAAAGTTTGAATGGCAGCTGAACCACCTGTGTATGTAGTGGTCCTTTGGCAGGGCAGCTCCCAACACCTCCTCCACCCTGCGCCTGGCATCTGCTGCCGGGTCGTCAGCCTTGGAGAAGGTGTGGCAGTGGATCATGGGAGGTTGGTACTCCGGTAACATCTCCCCCGCCAGCAGTCCTCGGAACACGTCCAGGAACTCCACCGCCATGGCTGGCAGGTTCATGATCACGTGACTTGTGTGATCCTGAAGATCCGCGTCCTCTCCTTGACACCTGTCAATCATGTCTTTCTTCACGACCTCCTTAATAAACTGTCTCCCGTCCATGTTGAATGTTCTGACCCTGTCCTGCACCTTGTTCAGTTTCGTGTTGTGCACGAGCCATTTGTAGGACTCAGGGTTCAAGTCATTTGCCAGGACTTCACATCTCTTCCTAGCAGCAGGGATGGAGAATGGACCCACCCCTGCAAACACGTCATACACGACATCCCGCGCACTGAGCTTGTTGGTGATTCTCTCGTGTTCAGTTCCCAGCCGAGGGTTCCAGTACACTTGGGCAAAGTCAAACTCAAAGGAGCAGTGGTTCTCCTTGACAGTCACGGTAGTTTTGTCTTCTCCAGCAATCAGCTCCATGGAGAAGAACCTGAAGGTGTTGTTGATGATGTTGGTCTTGTTCACCACAGATGTGATGCCCTGGTTCTTATCCATGATCACCTGACCTGGGTGCATAAGTCTTAAGTTAACAAGATAATCACAAACAGAAGATTGTTATAGGTGTGGGTTATAAGGAAAAGAAGAAAGATGACAAAATGCAAATCTTGTAGCTGACCATCTCTCTTCCCCCTTCACAAGTTATCAGTTACAAAAGGAGGGGAACATTCTGACTCCTTCCATTCATAAGTCTTAAAGGTTAAAAAATATGGACCCTAATCGCATCATCTAACATGTCCAAATATGAAGTATGCAATTTTTGCCCATGTTGACATCAGTGTTAATCACCTATGAGGGTCTTGTAAGGCAGCTGGTGATCCCGGAGGTTGAGGTGGGCGATATGTCCCACCCTGCTGAAGGCTGTAGTCACCTCTCCCTCGGGCAGGATAGCAGTTAGCACCTCTTGTGCTGTCCAGCTGTCATAACCCAGCTGTAGGTCATACAGCTGTGGAACAGCTGTTACCTTCAGGGAACAACATTTAATGAATGTCAGCATAGTACAGCAGATAACATGGGTATGCACAGTACAAAACATGGACAGCGTAAAGCAAGTGTACTGTGCTATCCAACTCAAAATCCAGCTATAAGGGACATAACTGCTTCATACAGCTGTGGAACAGCTCTCACCTGGAAGGAACAATGTTAACATTGTCTGATTCCTGAAGTCAACAAAATTCAGACTAGTCCTCAGTCCTACCCAAAAGTATCCTATCTTAACAATTATGATCTGCTTGATTAAAAGAAATAATCATTTCAGAAAAAATAAATATTCACCCCATTTTCCTGTAGCAGTTTGCCATGCTCTCCTGTCAAGTGTTCCTCAGGTACAACCTTGTCAGGGTCAAACAGCAGGACCTTGTGCAGCTGGTCATCAGGAATGTCCACTAGTTTCTTTGTGTTTGGCCTCTTCAACAGAATACTCCTCAGGGGCTTCAACAGTCCACCAATGGCTTTCGTTGGTATCTGGAAACAAACATCATGGAAACAACTTTAGTTTGCCTTATTGTTCCACATTGTTTCTTTGTATTTCCAGTATTGTGCTACTTTGACCTTTCTTTGAGAAATTAGAATTAAAAAAAAAAATCATATTAAATCTGGAACAAACATCCCCATCAGGGGAAAAATCACTTTGATGTTTTACAATTCATGCACTGTTAGTAGATATGTGTACCTGATCAGAAATAAACAAACCTCTCGGGATCATCCTGTCAACAGTGGAAAAATTTGCACTGTTGACAGGATCATCCTGTCATTATGTTTAGCCATAAGTATGGCTAAACATATTGTTTTCTCTCATGTTTCTTCTTCTTCTCCTGTCAAATCTTCAAATCGATTCATCTGTCATTTTTTGACCAAATGACCTGAAATTTGGTACAGAGGTAATGTAGGCAAAAACCAATGTGCGTTCTTTTCCTTTTTTTGATATTGACCTTGAAAGTGATTTTATTGAGGTTTTTAGGCTATTTTTAGCATATCTTGGCCTCCTGCGCCCTGGTATTTCAACCGAATGACCTGAAATTTGCTGTATATGTGGCTTGAACAAATATTTAAAGGACTACATTCCCATTTTTGGCATACATATATTCAAAACGATTTATTTTGGGCTTTCTTGACAATATTTGCCACTTCTGTCACATTCAATACTACATATGACCTACAGGTCATTGACCCCAACTGCCTTGCACCTGGCCAAGCTGGAAGTTTGCTTACGAGGAGGAAAGACCGGACATAAACATTTAACGTGATTATCGGGAAAACACCATGTTCCGTTAAACTCAGTGGTTAAATTGCAGTTTAGGAAATTTTATAACAGAAAACAAGTTAAATCAATGATTTTGTGAATGTTTATTCTAGCATTAGTTATTCCAGATATTTTCAAACTCCAAATTCTTCAACACAACACGGGAGATCGTTTCTCCTCAGACTGGCGCGACACTCCTGTCAAAATTGATTGATGATCTCTCTCTGCCGCCGACTTCATACATGATCAAAGGCGGGTGGTAGGCGGTGCGCGGGGAAACTTAAACATATAATGTAGCGAAGTGTTGCACAAGGAATTCTCACGCTGAGGGGTACATGAAATAATGCTTACAAAATAGACCTCTATGAATCGGGCTACATTCAGCAATGGTAGACGGATTCGGGGCATGCCGCGCAAAACACATGGTCTCACTAGGGACAGGCGTTTTGGTCCCGCACGTTGTCGCAGCGGTGCGTCGCCGCTACGCGATCGAAAGCACGCCGCTGTCTGTCTCGGACCAACACGCGTCTCCCGTGATGTGTAGCGTCCACCACCAGGCCTTCCTACATGTCCTACGTACGGGCGTATGGATCGTAGAATTCGGCAAAAAAGTAATGATTAGGCCAGTAGAGTCAGTCCCCGGTAAGGTCAATGATTCGCCCCTTTGCGCTAGCTTGTAACGTTAAATGAATGTACCCTCTGGTGGCCAAACTTCACTGACAAACTTTCTCCCTATTATCATCATGAGCTTGCGTTAGTCTGGTACTAGTGACTATTATGTGCCGGGAATGTTTATCTATCGCACGCCTTGGAAGGAAGTTCAACCATGATAAATGGTCGGCCGTTGCGAAAATTTGGAATCCCATGCTGTTGATTTTCGTGATTGAATCTGTAAGAAAACATATTTTCATGTCGTTCATGTTTTTGGGACGGACGCCGGGACGGGGTGAATTTTTTCTATCATTTTCGTCCCGTTAGTAATGCAAATCGAATCGTGTTGCACAAGAGGCAAAACACTAAAACGTGGGTCTTGTGGAGTGTTTTGGAGCGGGAAAATGCCGGATATTAGCGGTGCCGAACAGTGTACATCGTCGCGCGCGGGTGACGCTCCGTCAAAACAAATCCGCTGGTGGTCTAGCGCGGCCACCGAAAATAGGCAGAAACACACAGGAGGACTTAGCACCTTCGTTTATGAGGGCAATTGTGAAAATCTTTTGTTACAAATTGTTCGAACATTGAAACATTTGGATAGATGGTTTGAAACTGTTCTAAATAAAGAGATTTTTGTGTAGTTACGTTCGAAATGTTTCCAACGTATGTGAAATAAGTTCAAACATGTTATAAGTTTCAATTCTAATTGTTTGAACACTTTAGAACTATTGTGACTTAGACATTCTTTTAATCAAAATAGTTCAAACATATTACAAATATTATATTAAAACCCTCTCGGTGACTTTGAATTGACTCAAATATGTTGTTTTTGGTCATTTCCTTCGTCTCCTGTCAAATCTTCATATGTATACTATGGAAAACTTCATTCTTCCCTGGGGTTGATCTTTTTTAATTCAATTTTGAACTGGGTTGATTATGCGCAAGAGTGTAATTTTCAGCGGATATTTTTCGACTGGTTTACATGGAAATGGCACGGAATATCCCATTCTTGCAAGGGGAGGATTCTTTAATTATTTCTTTCAATTTTGAGCTGGAATGATTATGAAAAAGTCAATTTTTTAGCAGAAGTGTATTTGTTAATCAATTAGTGGATATGGTTGTGGACTGGTCCATATTGTGTTGAGGTGCTACTGGAAGACTCAATTTTGGACTGGGGTGATTCATTTTTTTAGTGCAAGTATTTTAGAATGGTCCATTGTTATTTTGGGAGAGTCCATTTTTTGCATGGCGAGGAGTATGGCTAAACATGCTGTATTTGCTCGCAAATGTTGCCTTTCTAGTTAGCCTCAATAGTGCAATTCTTTCTACTGCTAACAGGATCATCCTGTCAACAGTGCACATTTTTCTACCGTTGACAGGATCATCCTTCCACATGAACTAGCTTACCACTGCATATGATAGCAATACTATTGGAAAGTTAGCCAGAAGAACGCTATCTCACAAAGCGACTTGAAGTACCTTGATCGCTGGTACTTGTACAGTCAGGTTGAAAGCCTGTCTGTCCAGAACTTCCATGCCCCTCACACCAGGGGGAGGGGTGAACAGGTTTTCAGACATCACCAACAAAAAACGCGAAACTGTCGTCTGAAGGAATGTTTTGTTTCTGTTAACAATACAGCAAAAACGTCCACAAAGAGTCATCTATTTGTAACCAGCAAGGTGGAATATGTCTATAGAATACTTATGTTAGAAACGAATACATAAAGTTTTCATCGAGAGGCCGGAAAAACACACACGGGCGCAGACATCTTGGAGACTGCATGATGGGAGTTTTGCCGTAATCCGTCGGCCTGTCGCAAACTTCACCACACACCGCAAGATGGCAACAGTGCCGGTGGAAGATGCGGCGACGTCCATCAATTCCGACTATTTCTACGGCGTTACGGCCTCGACGGAGCGCGAACCCCTGCTAGGAGCTTTCCGTAGGGTACGTAGTAACCACAGGGAGACATGGATCTAGTTAATCATTAACGTAGTGCAATGTTTACTTGTTTACCGCTCCGTTGTAAATGTGCTTGATGTGCATGTGTGTCTGTGTCACATGATGCCCGTCCCATCCAGTGACCTGACCGGTTAGTTTGGTACCAAAGCTCAGGAATGTTGCTCGAAATACTCCAAAGGATGAAGGCTTGAATGGCACACATGATTGTCCTTTTCCTGAGCTTTCAGCCACAAGTCATCCAGACAAACCCACAGTGGTTTGTTTGTGTGCGCTATTTGGTCAAGTGCTGTGCGGTCTTTGCCCTGACATTCCAATATAGCCGCTAGGTGACGCTGCTATAGGACTACACGATCATGCTGACCATCACATGCATGTACAGTATGATATAGAAAGTGGTACTAGTACTCTTTTGGTATACTATCAAAATATCAGTCAGAGACAATGTCAGCATCTGCTGAGGAAACAGACCCACTTCTCTTCAGTAACCATAAAGATGGCAGCGAAGAAGAGGTGCATGCAATGATGCATAAACATTATAATATTTTTGATGTGCTTCATGTTACTTTTCTACTCATTTCTAATGTTTACTTTAGGCACAAATTATGTGAGGACAATTTTTTAACGTAAATCCTAATTCAAACTTTAAATAGGACCCCAAACAGGAATCAAAGCTGGCTTGCAGTGCTTTGATATTTTGTCACTAATGACATCTTGTATCTGTTGACAGGAGAGCAGTATCCAGACCAGTATCGGTGGTCTGCGGCAGGGCGACAGTCATGAGGCGCAGGGCAAGGCCTCGTTCGGCATGTCTGTCTTCAACCTCATGAATGCCATCTTAGGCAGCGGGATCCTGGGACTGGCATATGCCATGTCGGAGAGTGGAGTGGTTCTATTCTCGTGAGTCTTTGGTGCCTGTCATCGACAAAGTAATCTGTGCTGGCTGAAGTTAGATCAAACATTTGTTACAATGGAAACAAGCATAGTTGCTGTCCCATGGCTAAGCTGCAAGCAGCTTGAGAACTGCTTCAGTCATTCTGTAACATTAGCATTTTAGTTTAGACACCTTTTCAAGTTGCTTGCTGATTTATTTTGTATCAAGTTACAGATCTATTTAAAAGATGATACCTGATGTTCTGCCAAACTCATACCGTTATTGGTGATGACGATTTTCTGAAGCTGTATGGTGTCCCCACCCATACATAACTATCTAACATATGTTACATATGTAACATACCACAGGAACAAGGATTCGTTCATCCCCACTATATTCTCAGAGCTGCTTTCCAGTTTATCTGCATGGTATTGCAGGTGTTTTAAACAGCAGATCAAACTCTGTTCATATTGTGCCTGTGCAGAATCCTGATGATGATGGTTGCCATCATAGCCAGCTATTCCATCCATCTCCTGCTCAGGATGTGTGAGATTTCAGGTGAGTTGCACTAGAGAAAAATATTAGGTCAATGTTTTTAGTAAATGCAACTGATTGACAACATTGCCAGTGTTTATTTCAGTACATCTCTCTTATCAATTATCTTGCTATCCTTGCTTGCAGGGGTGAAGTCATATGAGGATGTAGGCTATGCTGCGTTGAGAAAACCAGGAAAGGTAGTCACCAATTATCTGCCTATGTCTTTACTCTTTAATATCATACTTGCATGAGGCACTGTTTCCCATCCTATTTATTCTGGTTGTTATCTTTGAATAAACAATCTGTGCCCCTGTAACATTAATACATCAATCCTTTATTCCACAGTTTTTGGCTGCAGGGGCAATTCTACTTCAAAATATAGGAGGTAGGAGTCTTTATTTTACCCTTTGGTCAACCTGACCATGTAGTGTCTGGTCCCAGAACTACATTTAACAATGTTTGTCCATATGGTACCTTAAGTCCATAACCCATGACACAATTGAGCCTACCCTCTTATTTTCCTGTGCCCAGGACTAGCTGTGGTTGGTGTTTGCTTTATAAACATGTACCAACTAAGCCCTGAGCTGTAATTAAGTGCCTGTCACAATATGTTAAGCTTAGCATTTTGTCACAGCTCAACAATCAAGCTTGGATTTTAGCCTTTTTTCTCACCTGGAGCTCAGGCCATTGTTCCCAGTTGTTTGTAGTTAATCCATTGTTCAATAAGTAGGACATCAATGCTATGTAGGGCAGGTGTATTGTTTGTCTTGCATAATCAATTTTAAATTCATACATATTTCATGAATCATTCACACATGTTCAATATTGGTGTATCTTTTGTCATGTACTTCAATGTATACTAACTAAGCTTTAATGGTTTTTATGACTAAGAATGTCTTCTTTCTCACCCTTCCCCAGCCATGTCCAGTTACTTGTTTATAGTGAAGACAGAGTTCCCCTCTGTCATCAGGACCTTCATGCACCTCCCACCTGATGCACAGTGAGTGGGCCTCTACCTTTTTTAGGTTTAACTTCAGGCTTTAAAATCACTCTGTCATTCTGAGCTTTAAGCTATGGAATTTCTGCATAGGGCTGTATACATGATTAGTAATATAGCAATATGTTAATCAGTATAACTGAATGCTCCCAGACTTGATGATCAGTCGCTAATCACTCAAACACCAATCCATAGTGATGAATTATTAACCAGTTAGGTGAGGGTTGTTTTTGGTAAAATTAGCTAGAATTAAGTCCAGATGCACATGGTGGGATTATTTTGTCGTGTTGAATCTGCTTGTTCTGAAACTGATATGTTTACTTCTTATTGGTGTCATCAGAGCCTGGTACCTTAATGGAGATTACCTACTGTTACTGGTGGCTGGGTTGGTTATAGCACCGCTAGCTGCCCTCAGGAGAATAGGTAAGCATCAGTTAACATGACAGGTTGTGCAGAAGAGATGCATTGTATTTCCTGTCAAACTTTATTGGGACATCGCATCAAATCAAACCAAAGTCTGCATGTGAACATTTTGTGAGTTTTACTCTGTAGAATGTAGTCAAATAACTCTAACAACATGTCTTTCTTTCCAGAATTCCTTGGCTACACCAGTGGACTGTCTATAGCCTGTATGGTGTTCTTCACTTCAGTGGTAAGGTCTTTTCAATGTTAAAACTGTTGCAATGGTTTTTGGTACTGTTTACTTCAGTATAGGAAAATATGAGTGGTTGGAAGACAGGCATACAAGAAATATTCTTCAGCACAGGACATAAATGTAAAAATTTGCCCATTCTTGTAACTTGTTAGGAGTGTAAAAAATTGATAACATTTCATCAACTCTGAAATTGACTGTTTCCAGACTTGTGGGGAAAAGAGAGAATATGTGTACATGTTGGTTGTAATGGCCATTCTTTTTACTCCTCAGGTTGTTGCAAAAAAATTTAGCTACCCCTGCCCAGTGCCTCCACAGGACTGGTCCAATGTGACGATTCCCAGCAATGCTTCGTGGTTTCCCCTGATGAACAGTACCAATACTGATCACATGGTGGCGCTGCAGAACAGCTCATGTGTGCAGGACTGCACAGCAAAAATGGTCATCCTGACAGAAAGGGTGAGACTGTAGACTCTTACATGCTTTGATTTCATAGGGCCAAACTTCAGTGGCTAGCATATTTGCAGGGCTTTCTAACATTGTAACAATGGTGAAATGTGTATGTTTTTGACTCTTTTAACTTCAAACACTTTTAATACCTCATATTTTTGTTTTGAACTCATCTTGTATTCCCCTTGCAGACTGCCTATGCCCTCCCCACCATGGCCTTCTCCTTTGTGTGCCACACAGCAGTCCTTCCTGTGTATGTGGAACTCAAGAGGTGAGAATATAATACAACATCAATCATTAAGTGCTGGAGACAGAGACGTGGCCCAGACACAATAACATTCTGGTGGTTAGAAACTGTATGAAATGGAACCACTAGTAACTATACCAGACTATTGAAATGGACAGATACTAGTAGTTAGGTTGTATTTAATTAGGCTGCTTTTTAGATCATATTTGTTGCTTTGTTTGTGATTTTTAGGGCCAAGATCTATACAATACTGTAAATGCAGAAATGTTCGCGGTGGTTTTATGTTCGCGGTTTTCGCGGTCAACTTTCAGCGCGAACTTAAAACCACCGCGAAACTTTTTGCCCACCTATGAATGTAGCGCTACTATTGTTTCAAACACGAATTTAAAACCATCGTGAACGTTCCATTTTCTCCCTACCGCGAAATAAAAACCATGCAAACTTAAATGCATTTACAGTATGTCTTGCTACATGTTCTTTTATGTATCATGTGTTGGTGGGTCATGACACCAGCAATAGCTGCCTGTGTATTGTATCGTCACAATCGCAGTAGAATCTAGATTAAGTGCTATTTGCTAACAAGTATGATTTTGAGGCTTTGCTCCTTTTAATAAAGAAAGTTTTTAAGAGAGGGTGTCTAACAGTTGACTGTGTTTGTTTGTTGCCCAGGGGTAGTGTGAGAAGGATGCAGAACGTGGCCAACGCTTCCATCGGTATCTCATTTATCCTGTACATGCTGTCTGCACTGTTTGGTTACCTCACATTCTATGGTAAGTGTCACATGATCTCTTTGTATTGTTTGACGCATTTAGTATTACTAGTGTGCCACTTAGCTCAATTTGTTTGTTTGTTCGTTCAGACCCTTGTAGTGCCTACTGGCACATAGGGCAACAAGTTTCCTTGCTGTTTCTGTAGCAAGGTATATTTCTACAGGGAGGGTTGCTAGCCCATAATTAACTCAATATTTCAAGAAATTTTTGTTAATGCTTTTACAATCTACGTGCATAGTAATTAGTAATTGTTGTTTTCTTGCTTGTGTCCCACAGGTAATGTCCACTCTGAGCTGCTGGAGAGTTATAACTCCTACAACCCCCATGATGCTGTGATCCTGGTGTGCCGGCTCGCTGTGCTGGTGGCTGTCATCCTCACTGTGCCTGTGGTGCACTTCCCTGTAAGTCTCATTCCTGTGGCATACATACAAATAACCATCTTTCTTCTTTTTCCCACCAACTATACCCTATACTCAAATTACAATAGGTTAGTATTTTTCTGGCCACTGAGATACTGTAGATGCACTTGAGTTTGTGGCGATTTGATTTCATGGTAGGGAGAAAATGCAGTGTTTACTGTGGTTTTTAGTTTGCGATGAACTACCGGTAGGTGGTAGGCAGGCAGAAGACAGAATGAGCATTTTTGCAGTGATTTTAAGTTCATGGTGAAGAGGTTACTGCAAAAACCATGAATGTTGAACCATCAAAAACTTGAATTCATTTACAGTAAATCCCAAGTTGTTTCCAAACCGTTTTTGATTACCACATATTATAAGTGATATGTACATAATGACTCCCTAAGTCTTACATTGTTCCTCCCTACCCCAGGCCAGGAAAGCGATCACCCTAATGCTGTTCCCTGGCCGCCCGTTCTCCTGGCTGGTGCACCTGAGCATCACGCTGTGCCTCATGGTACTGGTCAACTGTCTGGCCATCTTTGTACCAGACATCAAGGACGTCTTCGGACTGGCAGGTGGGTGATGTGTGGGCTTGTTGTCAAACACTCAGAATGTGGCTAAAATGGCCAGTAGTGCATCTCCTTCATTATACCAGTAACATCCTTTTAACACACCTGACAGTGACATTCTATTGATACTCAACTAATTGTGCAAAGCTCAGCAGTCAACTGGCAGTCAATCAGGATGGAGGAAACAAATCTGAGACTAATGATTTGGTCAATTGGTCATCGTAACTTGCTGGATTTATGATATAATTTTTTTTACATTATAAAATGTTGATCAGGCTGTCTCCAGGACCCACCCCTCTGTTGCAGGACAGAAATTTGCTTGTTGGGACGGAAAAAATTCACCCCATCCGTCCAAACAATATAAAATGACAGATTAAAAATTAACAACATGGGCTCCCAAACAATGAGTGGGACAGAAAAATTAAAAGCTGGAGACAGCCCTAATGTTGATCTTAATGTCAGGCTGGATGAAGTCAATGTACCCTCTGATGAGCCAATCCAATACCTGACCACCATATTGCTATCCCTTGCAGGAGCGACCTCCTCCACCTTCCTGGTGTTTATCCTGCCTGGCCTGTTCTACCTCAAAGTCAGCAGTGAACGCCGGTTTGCTCTGCACAAAATATTGGTACATTCAGTTTGTTGGCTATGCAAATATAGTGGTTAAGATCAGACATGATTCTTTATGAAGAAGGTGCCTCACTCTTAAACCTTACAGATGTCTGTATGCTTTAAACCTGCAATAGGAAAATAATAAGTTAGCCCAAAGGCTTTAAAGTGGCTTTTGAGCCTTGTTTTGACATAGAATGCATAAAATGTGTCTATTCTCTATGGTATCGTCACTTACAGACTACTTATTCCAGTGTTCAAGGTAAATGCAGAAATACAATGAGTCACAAATGAATGTCCATTAGATAGGTAATTAATACCTTTTCTGTTTGATGTTTTTTTTGTGTGTGTAATTCAGCCTTTAACCAGTTATTGTCCAGTATTTGATTTGACTTCATTTGATTAACCAACACTTGCACCCCCCCCCCCTCCAGGCGGCTGTGATAGCTGGTGGTGGAACGTGCCTGTGTGTCCTAAGCCTCACTCTCATCACCTCAGATATCATCCACAGAGCAACATGACGACAGCAGCATTTAACTTAAAAAGTACAAGTGTTTTACATGTGGAAAAGGGTGCTTTCATTCGGTCATTTTACTTAGGTGCATAAAACATTTTTAAATGGCTTACTTTAATGTTTTATCGACATGATGGACATTGCTGCTTCTGCTCACAAGCATAGTGATGTGGCCAGTAAGTAGTGATGAACATTACCAATGTGTAAGATGTCAATGTGTTACGGGTCTATATTTCTGGATGCTGAAACTAGTGAAAGATGTAGCAAACTGAACTTCAGCAACTGTAAGAAAAGTTACCACAATGTCTTTCAGGGTTACCTAAAATAATCCTTAACTGAGGCAGAGAGTCCAGTCACCGTGTTCCTTTTAACTGGTACTACTAGTGTCGTGAAGTGTGTACAGTGTCTACTTGTAGGTCTTTTACTCATGAGAACTATGCAAATAATTTATCACCAAGGTAGAGATAGGTTGTAATGCAGTTTGTCTTTATTGGGAATCATTGTACTTATATAGATTTGTGAAATGTGCAACATAATACAAAGCTTTAAATTTCCCCTTGTTTCCTGTTATTATTCATGTATTCTTTTTTCTAGAACACTCTGGTGTCCACCTAAAACCATACAATAGTTACATGTTAATGTTGACTTTAAATGTTCCTGATTGTATGACAATAACAGAACACACAATTCTCTTTTCATCATGACTATAAGTTATTGACATTTGGCAATGTTGTATACATATTTGGCAGCTGAATCAAAGCTTATTACACCTAGTTACCAGGACTTTTCATATCAATACATTTGTAGGATGTACAGTGAGTATGTTGGGGGAAAATCATGGTTGTCGGATTTGCCATATTTGTCCAAATTATGCTTCATAACTTACTTAAAGTTAAAATCAAAATCACCCGTGGAAACAACCTAAATTTATGGTTACCCAAAACAGTACATGAGGCAAGCAGACCCTGTACATTAGACATTTATAGCGCCAATATCATAATCTTAAATACATATTGCTGTAGATAACTATGCTGTCAAAAGAAAACTATGTTGGAAGTTTTATTGATTCTATTAAAAAGATACAGTTCCAAATTATCACCAGCAATTCTGCTACCTGTACAAGTTATGGACTAAACAGATTTTTTTTTACATCTCACAAAACTGACCATCCTACAATGTTGTCTCTCTTTAACAATCAATAACATTGTCAAATAATGTCTTCTAAATTCATCTTAGAAGGACTCCTCATTTACAACTAACTAAAGCCACAAACGAGAAGTGTCTCCATGTACAGATAGTTCTCCAGCGGAGACACAGTTTGGTACAGGAGGGTGTAACTGTTGTACAGCACAGTGGAGTGCTGTCCAGCCTTGCCTGATGGGTTGCTATCCGTGGTGGGGTGCTGTTCAGTACAGCATGGTGAAGATGCTGTTGCTGTCCTCACTCTGGCTGCGATCCAGCCTGGGTCGCTTGGCACTGGGGGTCACGACCTGGCTTATGGACCTGCTGACCTGGAGGCAACAAGGTGATAGTTGTTTATGGGCAAGGGTTGGTGTGAAAATGCTGCAAAACGGAGTACCGGTATATTCTCTGCTCTATTTCTGCTCTTTTTTGTGTGCCCTTTCATCATTATCATCATCAGCAGTAATTTTTGTCACCATCTATTATCATATGTTTCTTTTATGCATGTTTTATCACCCCATGCTCTTCCTGCCCATTCTTTGCCTGTAGACAGCAAGTTAACTTGAGAGGGGTGGCAGTCCAGAGATAAATCCAATTATCCTGGTCACAAATGGCTTTTAAATCAGCAGGATGCTTGTCTTATATGAGACGTGAGCATTGACTTGGATGGTTCTCCAAACCAACACATAGGTCACCACAGGGAACTTGGGATGACACTGTTTACCAGCAATTCCTTACCTGTGGTCGTTTTGTTGCTGGCTTGGGCTTGTCCGGAGAGACTCTCTTGAAGATGAAGTTCTTGGAGTGACGAGGACCGTTGGGGTCCACCACTTTGACAGAGGCAAGCCGCTCCAGGCTGGCCTTATCCTTCTTTAGGAAGGAGCCATAGCGATACTGAAAACAGGGAGCACACACAAAAATGAGTGTTGGATCTACACCTGTTCTGCATGTGTATAAGATGTACGTCTTTCCTCTATTAATTTCAGAACAGTGTTCAAAATAAATCTTATACAATGCCGCAGAAGGGTTCAATACTTGCCAGCTGGAAAAGGAACAACATGCTGTCATTTTCATGAGCAAAAATACTATATAACAAGCTAAAGAAATGCTTCTTGTTTTCTAAAGCAAGACAATAATCTTATCAAACTTTTGCAATAAAGAAGGTAGTTAATGAAAATAACTTACTCTCATGGGCTTGGCCAGGATGGGTGGTTTTCCAGGAGAGACAGCAGCTGTGTTTGTCTTTTTAGCCTCGTTTTCCTTAGAAGGGCCTGAGGGACAGAGAAATGAACTATGCATTAACAACCTGGATAGATACCGCTCCATGTAGAGAGCTACACAGACAGAAAAAAAAGGGTTGAACATTACTGGATATTGACAGAGGAAAAGACTTACTTGAGGGTAACGCTGGTTTCTTCATCTTGCTGAGAGCCTTCTTGGCTGTCTTGACAAACTGGCTGTTCTCATCCAGGTGGTCATCATCACTGTCATGCTGGCTCTGAGATATAAAGATCAATATTTAGTGACCAGGAAGTCATGAAGGTTATCATCTAGAGAGGAGGGAAACTTGGTGGGCACATTCTTGGTGAGGAGGGACAACGACCTAAACATCTAAGGGTACTGTAAATGCAGAAATGTTCTTGGTTTTTGTGGTGAACTTAAAAACACTGCGGAAAGCTACTATTGTTTCGAACGCGAACTCAACACCATCGCGAACACTCCATTTTCTCCCTACCCGAAATAAGATCCCGCGAACATTTCTGCATTTACAGTATGTTGTCAAAAAGAAGACAGGCTAGGTAATTTGCACGACCCTCCCAAACTAAGTAATGGTCCAGTCCTCACCTCCTGTTTCTCCCTGAGCCACTTCTCCCTCTGGTACCTGGCCATCCTCCACTGGGAGTCGTCCTCCCCCTCCTCTCCTCCCTCCTGCTCGCCGTCAGAGTTCAGGGTGAACAGGTCGGTCTGAGAGTTCTCATCTAAGGTCACAAATATTTGCATGAGTCAGGTTGAGGTATTGTACTGTCCCATCAGATAAAGCTTGTCCTAGCTTCTGTTTCAAACAAAGTTAACAGCTTTCCAAAGGAGAACCAACTCCATAATTTAAATCTATTCTAAAGTATACACCACTCCCAATATGCATGCAGTCGTTTTTGTCAGTGGACAATCATCCTCACCGGTATTGGTCCACCTGAACCTCCTCTTCCTGCGGGAGTCACTGTGCAGGTCTCCATCCTCCAGGTACGCCTCCTGGTACAGCCGCAGCTTTCGCTTGTCTTCGTCCAGCATGGATTTCCTGCAATTTGTGGTATTTCAACAGGTCAGGTTCATGTAAGGGCCTACTATGAATTTCTGGGCAGCTTGCAGACAAAGAGCCCACATACTTACATCCTTGAGGTGGCAATAACATCAGTCCATTATTAGCTACTCTGGGCTTATCTTACAGTCAAGCTCAATCAGCATTATATCAGCTCTACTCTTAACCCAAAATCTGTCCACTCACATGTGCAGCCTGTGGACCTGTTTCTGCAGTTCTTCCTCGTCTGAAGGCAGGTCCTCAGGATCTGTGTCGTGCTCGTACTCGTCCAGATCCGACCCCTCCGCCTCGTCCCCACTCCCAGCCTCGCTCCCGGACAGTTCCGCCTCCTGCTCAACAAAAGCCGCACGGATTTTCCTGGGGACAAAAGATTGACTTGAACATTAACCTACGAACAGGCATGGGTGTACATTGAAAGCAAATAGAAAACCATGATTTGCCCATAGATACTGCACTATTCCTAGTAGATCTGTTGGTGGATTCAAAGTAGACCAAAATGGATGGATGTTCTGATATAGGGACAAGGCTAAATAAGAGAGATAGGTATATGAATATTTTCTTTGAGCTCTAGCTGGTTACCACAGTTAACACTCCTGTACAAGAAAACAGTATTAGATTAAAAACATGTGAATACTAAAGTTTACTCACCTCTTTTTCTTGTACATGAAACCTTTAAAATGTCTGTGGAAATCTAGCTCTTCATTGGACTCATCATCCAAATTGCCATCTTTCTCTTCCTCATCTTCCTCCTCCTCTCCATCTGCATCGTCTCCATCTGCCACATCCTACAGACGCATCATACAAATTAATGTGATAAATGTGAAAAAAAGTATAACATAAAGCTTAATATTTCAAAGAGAAGTACAAATAACAAAATTTTAGGATAAAAACTAAACTCTTAATGAGAGGTATTTACATGGAAACAGCTGTCAGAAAGTTCTTACCTCTGCCTCCTCTTTGTCCTCCTCTTCCTCATCACTGAAGTACTTCCTCTCCCTTTTCTCCTCCTCTTCCTCCAGCTCCTCATCCGACACCATCCTTAGCGACATACTGCTGCCATCCTGGGACTCCTCACGCGGTCTCTTCCTACCCTGGGTGGCCTGAGCCGGCTGCTGGGTACTGAGGTACAAAATAAAAATGTCAGTTAATCTTACTCATTATTTACACTAAACATACCTACAGATTCAAAAGTTGCATTTAAGATATTCAAATATGGTTGTATTACAGTGACTAAGGTTAGGGAATCACTCTGTGACTTATAGTTGGGGAATGAATTAAAAATCTTGTGTTTGAGGCACCAACCTGCCAGTGAACGTCCCTGAGCAGAGTCCCAGCAGTTCATCCATGTCATCCTGGCTGTTTGTTCTGGGCAGCCTGGCCTTGAAGCCGTCAGAGGCAAACCCCCGACTGACATCTGGCTCCTTTCTCTCCCTTTGAGAGCCTCCAGAACTCTGTGTCCCTGAAACAAAGGTTAATACTTATTCAAAAAATTTTCAGAACAATATTAAGAGTTCGGGCCTATATCTAAGGACATGACAATGGAATATCAGGCTTCATGGGGTCTTCTATGTGTGGCAAACACTCCAGCTAGCAAAATGTTTGCTTTCTTGAAAAGTCGAAATGATGACAAATGTTTCTTTAGGTCAACTTCTATTTTCATCAGACATTCCAGGCTACATAGGAAAAAAACACATGCCCAACGCATTCAACATATCCCTGTCTTGATTTAAGTCAGCAATACTGGGAAGACGGAGACTTACCTCCAGTAAACTTCCCTGAGCACAGGTCCAATAACTCATCCATGTTGGTGTCCATGGCATTGTCATCAGCCAGCAGCAACTGCCGCTTAGGGGGTCTTTTCTCATCGGCTGCCTTCAGAAACCTACAGATATACATTTCTTATGTTATCTGTACTTCAGCAAATGGTAGGACACAAAGAAATGACAAGTGACAGCTATGCACCTTTTGTTAAGTTCAATCAGTGCACTGACATATTTCACTGGTGGATTAATGACTTTCATATCTCTTATCTATAAATATATAACTATACAATCATGCATGGATAACCTAGCAAACATTTTAAAGCTATAAATACTTGGCTAGGTATAAAGGAACTTTGTTATCCAGCGATTTACCAACCTGATGAAATTATTCATGGCTGTAAGTACAAATAACTTGGCATGAGTTTAGACCCTAGAGATCATAGCTTATGATCTCCACAAGATCAATAAGAGTCATGATTAATTCAAGCCCTCACCCATCTGAGTCCAGCAGCTGGCTCTGCTGAGAGTCACTCTCCAAAGAGAAGTTAAAACTCTGTGTGCTCAGGAGCCTCTGTCCTGGTGGAGGGGACTGGGAGGAGCGGTACAGGTCCTGGACAACACAGATAGCATTCTTATCACTGGGCAAGTGGCTTAAGACATCAGGCTAAGTCTTCTACAGGCCACAGGTTAGATCAAAACAGGTTAGAGTTCATCAAGAATATCATCCAAAGATATTAGCCTTGTGATGTTCAGATGCCTGATTTTGTCCTCTCTTCTTGTTTCTTCTAAACCCTGTTTGGCCTCATCGCAAACTGAATCACATTAATAAAGCTGATCTGCATGCATTACAAGCTTCTTCTGTGCAGTGCCAGTTGCCAGTCCTGAAGAGGTGAAAGAAACGCATCAACAAACCTGGGAGTCCTCAATGGGCAGGGTCAACTCAGACAGCTTGATCGAGCTCTGGAAAGGGTATTGCTCCTTTATTTCAAATATCAAGTACCCACAAAAAATGATAAACAAAACAAACTGATTCCAAAATCAACTAATCTAAAGAAAAGAAAACAGGCATTTGCTATAGACAAACAAAAATAAGACAACAGTAAGTAAAACTAACCCTTTGCCCTGAATCTGGCTCTTCTCCAGACTTGAACCTAGAGAAGGGTGCAAAGAGATCTGGAGCTGTGTCCTCACGGCTTAGCCCAACTTTTTTCTCCGGCTGGTGTGAGGGGATAGAAGTCCCCAGGTCCATGCTTGTGTTGAGGTCTACACTGCTGGTGTCTGCTTGTCGTTTAGAGTCCTTTGCACTACCATCCTGGGACTGATCACTGTCATCAAATGGGAAACCCTGGGACTCATGTCGGATTAGACCCTTCTTCTGTTTTATGGCACTAAAGCTGAAGAAGCCTTTCCCTTGCCCTGGCTTGGATTGACCTGTTGGTGTAACTTCTAACCCTTTAGTTGCATCCTGCTTTGACTTGATGCTGTGGTTACTGTTTCCAGGCGTGGTCAAGTTGCTCTCGCTTGTTGTGGAGTCGAACAAGTCCATGGTTTTATCAGACCCAGCAGAGAAAGGATGGGGAGGCCGTGCAAACTTTGCCGGTGTTTTGAAATCAACATTGGAGCTGTCTGTCTCGCTGTCACCTGGGCACAGTTTGACAGGTTTGAGGTTGGTGGTGGCTGGAAGCTCATCTGTGAGGATAGTGTCAGCATCCTCTTCCTCCTCCTCTCCATCCTCCTCTGCCTCCAGATCCAGAATGCCCTGCAGATATAGATGGTACAGAACTTGAATACCAGTACAGAGAAGGGCTGGTTCTCTCATTGACCAAGCACACATTGACTATGGCACTTAAAAAAGCTCAGAACATTTCTAAAGAAACCATCATAATCCATGTACAATTGTATGAAAATGTGCACCCTGACAATAAGTAACCATACAAAAATCCTGAGAGTACAGCCAGTCTGACCTGTCCTTGATCTCTCTCCTCTCCATCTTGCTCTTCGTCATCTGTATCCTCTTCATCAGTCAGCTCTTCTTCCTCCTCCTCCTCCCCAAAGCCCTCCTCGTTATCCAGCTTGTACATCTGCTCCCGTTTCTCCCTCTCCTGCGCCCGCCGCTCACGCATCTTGGCCTGCAGAGTCTCCTTCAGTTTCATCAGCCGAGCACCTACAGTGTACACAACCAAAACGACTTCAAACTCAGTTTATTTCAATATTTAATTTCAGCTAATTTTCTAGCTACTGCCGCACCACATGCCTGCAAAGCTGGTGTGTTATGCCAAAGGGAGGTTATACCAGCTATACAGATACAGAAATTTGAGCTATCATATGGGGCTCAAATCTATCAAGTCGCTGATTCTTTAGATCAGATAAGTTTACTTACTAATGAAGAATTACCATGGGCAAATGATAAATAAAGTATCATGAGGTAGGATATGATCTAAGTGCCCCATCAGCAAACACTGACCAGGTGCTACTTCTTTAGCAGGCTCTTCCCCTTCCTCCACAGTAACAGTCAGGGTCTCCTGCTTCAGTTCCTCCTTCCCCTCAGCAGACGTCTCCTTCTTCACGATACTGTAGAGACACAATCAGTATCAGTATATCCATAAAGCAGTGCACATACCTAATCTGCTATATCATAAAATAAAATCTAACAGACTATCAAGGGAGATACATTCACATCATTCTACTCTGGGTAAAAGAAAATGTTTGCAGAGATCTGAGCACTTTCCAAATCTTGGGAGAGTATCATTTCTACCTGATGTGTTGTTGGTGCTTCTTGGCTCGTTTCTTGCTGGGCTGGGAGTGCTTAAGGAACCTGTCCAGCAGGTCCACCATACTTCCTTTCTTCTTGGGCTTGTCTGAGCTGCTCACACCAGAATCTTCCAGATCAATGAAGGAGTCGGGACCTCCACTGAGGCAAGGTGGCGGCACCATCAGTTTGAGGTCTTCTTTTCCCTTCTGTTCCTCTGCTGCAGGTTCTGACTGCTCATCTGAGGTTGCCTGTGACAGTACAGGCTGGGCAGAACTGACTTCATCTGACATATTGGTGGGGAGCAGGGCAGCAGTCTGTGTGGACATAGCAGCATCTGTCTCCACACCCGAGTCCTGAGTAAAACCTTCGGAGGTTCCCTGAGTGGTTTCAGCATTATCCTGCATTTCTATATCATTCTCTGAAATAATGTTTGTACTGAGGTTTGTATTTACAGTCATTTGATCTGAATCCCCTGTTTCAGTAAGCAATGCTGAAACATTCGGAAGATCCTTCTCCTCTTTATATGCACTGTTATCTACAATGTCAGGTAGTTCATCAAGCTCATCATGTGTGAAAACATCTGCTTTAGTGGGTTGTGGAGGGGCTGCTGGATTTGCTTGTGAAGGAGCTTGTGCCCTGCTGAGTGGCTTCTCGGCTAGTCTGGTGGGCTGTGATGTTGTTTTCCTGACTGCCAGCTGTTGGTCAACAGGTCTTCTGAGGAGGCTAGAACAACACAGTAGGCATATTCAAAACACATAAACGTCAAATTACTTGGTATACTTGAAAATACAGATTCAGTTAGCACTGAGATACCATGTTCACATTATGTCTGTGCCACAAGAAAACAGGCATTCAATTGATCATAATATAGCTGCTGTCGGATTGAGAACATTCCACGACAAGACACTTACAAAGACCTGTCAATGGTTTATAATAACATCTTGTGGAGGATGCAGTTTCTACATTCACCTTTACGGATTACATTCTGCAAAAATGCAAATCATGACACACTTCATTGTTGAAACACTTTTAGAAGCAAAATAATCACCTGGCAATACCCCCAACAGCTTTGAGTGGTCCTGCCTTAGGTCTGGGCTTGAAGAAGTCGTCTATTGTCTTAGGCGGTGGCTTGAGGTAAGGAAGGTTCAGCCCCGACTCTGTAAGAAGAATGGAAGTTAGTATGGGGTAGCAACACAATAGTTTCCTAGAAACAACTGTGAAGAAATTAGCCTGTGCTTAAATCAGAATGACTACATAATCTACCAGTGGATAAGTTGAGCCATTTCAAAAGATCACTGCAACCTTTGGTGAATGTATCATTCCTACTCGTAGAGTCGTACTGTCCCAACACACAACACTACTTTCTTCAACAGTACCTACACGAACAATGTATGACGTACTATCTCATTTTTATTCTAGATAAAAAGCCTATATTTCTACCCTGTTAGTGTTACAACATAAGTTGAAATTGTAAGTGCTCCGGTACCCACCTCTGGTCATCCTCTGTGTTTCACTGTGCATCAGATGTTGTTCAGTTTTACTCAGCCTCTTGGGCCTCGGAGGCTGGAGGGAGAGGGTATGACAGATATAAAATACATCACTTATGGAACACATCTTACCACGAGTTGGGGGGGAATGGCACCTCATGACAAAAAGTACTAACCAATATGTGGCAGTGGACAGTTCTTGGCTAAACTGATCATAGTTAACAAAATTTACACAAACTACAAACATGCTGATAGTGATACCCGTACCTTTTCCTGTTTCTTTCTTCCTTTGCTCTTTGCTGATTTCTTCGATCTGTCCTCTTCCTCTTCTTCTCTCTCCATGTCTCTTTCCTCACTTTGGTCACTGTTATCATTTTGTTCGTCGTCAAAGAGGTCAGAGTTCAACTTGTTCAGGTGCATCTCCACCTCCTCATCTGACGATGAATCCAGGACAGGCTGGAAATGAGACAATGGACAAGGTAGGGTCAGAATGAACTGGAAAGCAGGGTAAGCTAGTAAAGAAAATATGCCCATTCATAACATTACAGAACAGAACACTCAATGTATTTTGTACATGGATGCTACTTAATAACTGTTTCATTGTTTGTGACAGTAGACGTATATTTTATTGAACAGTTGGGCTACATATTACTTTATCAATCCAACCCAAAAGACTGTTGTCCTCATCTGTTTATCAATAGTTAGATAGAATACTGAGTAAACAGTGATGCTCCATATCGCCTACCCGTTTCTTCTTCCCATCTTTGGATGTCTTTACATCTGCTTTGTCCTTATTTTGATCCTTATCATGTCCCTTGACTTTTGGTGATCTTTCTCCAAGCACGTCTTCATCATCGGAAGAGTCAGCAAAGATGTTCTAACAGGCAAAATAAAGAAAATAGGAAAACATTAATCAGCACAAGTAACTTTGTGTCTATTGCCTAGATGTACATGTAGATACGTCACAGTTGACTCTTACAGAGTAACATGAAACAGGGTGACCTACATGACCCTTACACAATCAGTTACCTGACAAAAAAAACATCAATTTCCTAGTAATACTAATAGTATCCTTCACAGTTAAAACAGAAGCTTTGAGTAAAGAAATCGCCAATAGCATACAGCAGACCTTCTTAACAAGTCATGATTGTAATTAGGACATCCGTGGTATAATCTCAACTGACTCACCATCTTGCCAGATTTAGGTTGGCCATCTTTCTTGATCTTGCTGCTTGCTAAACTCCCAAGCCCCTCATCTTCATCAGAGGAGTCTTCCATGACAATCTAGAAAAGTACAATTCATAGTCAGTGTATAATGTAAAACAGATATCTATACAAAGGAGCTGCTTAATCAATTGGATGCAAGGCCATTCCAATTAAGAAGTCACATAAATTTGTTCCTATCCTTCTAATAAAGATGCTTAAAAATCATATGTACTATAGTATACATTTACAATTTCTTACACATGCTCTTTGGCACACCTACTTATATGTGTTGTCCTAGAATGTCTACTCTTAGTCTTACCCTTTTCTTTTTGTTAATTGATTTCTTGACAATTCTCTTGGTCTCCAGGTCTTCTCCATCAGAACTGTCCGAGTTTGCCCCACCTGCTGCTGACTGCTGAACTGTAGAACCCTCCCCTGTTGGAGGTGAGGAATCCTCCTCATCTGAATCTTCCAGGACTGCCTTTCTGCGGTTCTTTGGTGTCTTCCTGATGGAGGGGTTGACATCTTCTCCATCTGAGTCATCCATGTTCTGCTGTTGTTTTCTGGATATGACCATGTCTTCCTCATCAGAAGATGAGTCCAGGACAAGCTATGCATCAAGAACAGATGAAACAGCAATGTAGTTGTATTTATAAAATGGTAATACATACTAAATACATGTAATGTATTTAACATAGGTTTTGTATGGAAGAAACTACAATCTAAGGCTGCCTAATAATTAGTACAATTTTTTTCTGTATTCCCACAAATCTGAAGCAGACAGCCAGCACAGTTCAAGTACCAGTAACCTACAAGGTGATGATTACCACAATAATTTTATTACATGTATTTTGATTTCTGAGAAATGCATTAGAAATGACAATTTGACAATCTTAAAGGCCTAAGACCCAGAATTATCATTCACCCTTCTCATCTTGGTACTGGGTGTTTTATTAACAGTGTTGTCTTCTCCATTAGCAGGTTCTCTGCTGGCTGGTTCTGTGTCCTGACGTACTGGGCTGTTCTCGCTGTCATCTCTGATGTTCACATCTTGAGGTATCTGCATATAATAAAGGTGTGTGAGCTTAATAGTAGAAATAGTGTGTGGAATGTGTTGCCTTCTGTATCTGGAATAATGTATACGATAGCACAAATGTGTGTGGAATGTGTTGCCTTCTGTATCTGGAATAATGTATACGATAGCACAAATGTGATTCTATGATAGCCTGGGTGCCATCCTATTTCTACCGGGGCTCCTACACTCGCTACCCCAGTAGAAATAGGATGGCACCCAGGCTTATTCTATGGCTACTGTCCTAAATATTTTTCAAATAACATTTATGACATGTATGTACAATTTAGACAATTTTAAGAGTTAGTGACTAAAGTAGTTTCTTAATTTCTGATTAGAGATCTAAGGAAGTCTTCAAAGTTGACTGCTCATTCATAAAAAGGAGCAACTGTTTTTTGGAGGGAGACAGGCCCAAAGAAGAAGAATTCTGGAATCATTATCTGAGCGCAAAGCAAAATATTTTTTTCAACCTTAAATCATAGTTTGTAACGTTATATGCTAAGCTCAACAATCAGGTAAATTTGACATTCCGAATTTGTGACTCACATCAAAGTATCACCAAAAATTATGAGCAAAACCCCATTTTTTCTGCACTTTTTCTGCACATCTGTTGTCATCCCTGGGGACAGCTTTGTTACCATCTGGTCGGGCATCAGTCCCTCATGAATTTGAAGACTACAACCAACAAATTATGTGGAAGCTGGCTTTCTACCTTTAATGTCGTATACAACTCTCAAACATAATCTTTCAATGTAACTTCCTCCAGTAATCGAGAAATGTTTGGGAACTATAGTTTTAAAACAGCAAATAACGTTAACGTTATGCCAGGGAAAAGAGGTCATCAGTCGGTCAGTGACCAAAAATATGTTTCCCAAACAAATTATTTGCGACTGTAACGTTACACCATAATTTCAAAAATATCTAGCTGTATACAATCAAACGTTGCCCCCAAATAAATGCTCGTCACATGCCTTGAAAGTTTGATATATTTTGGCTCTGGGCTGTACAAAAAAATCGGTATAATTTTTTGCGCGATCACCAAGAGGGCCCTCCCCACCCCACACATACCTTGTCTGTTTTCTGCCCCACTCCTTCGTCATTCCTGCTGCCAAGGCTGTCGGCACTTTCCTCCAAGTCTGTAGATCCTATCATTGTAGAAAATATGACCGGAAGGTACGAATTTTGGGTCTTCTTTGCCCTTTTCCCAAAGAATTTTTCAGGAGCGACGCGAGCGGGAAAATCGTTTTTGGCGCGCTGATGTGTCACACTGCAGCAAAATGCGTAGAGAAAAATTAGGAACTCCTCATGAAATAATATCTGCTAATTAGATACTATAAGTAAATTTTTCATGTCTTAGAAATTTATGAATGTGATACAGACATATGAAGCTCTTCTATTTCATTTTTAATGAATTTTACTTTGTTCTGCTGCGTTTAAAATCAGGACTTCTGGAGACTTCCGGTTACCAATGAAGGATCATTTCCGGGTCAGCATAAAGAAAACAAACAAGTCGGACACACTGAACTGTGAAGAAAGTAGCTCATATCAGCCCAATAAATGTAGATCGAGGCCCAGAGGGGAGGTGCAACCTTGCTCCTATCCCACACTGTTGTACAGGATGATCTTTTTGCTTACGATAGGTTGGTGAGTACAATATTATAACGTTACACAGTTGTTTGGCTAGCGACACGACAATATGCTAGTGATGACGCATGTGGCAATGTTTTGAATTTGGGTGAGGTGTTGCGTTGTCTGGGTACGCCCCGTCTCTTTGAGGAATTTCAATCACACCGGTGCTGTGCATCTATCTTTCGTCATCTTGGTATGTCAAGTGCATGTATTTTATTGTAATAATGTAGTGTTTACATAAAGACATCAACGTTATAAACTAATACAAAAGTAACTTTACAATTTCTACTCTCCTCATGTATTTTGCGTCAAAACACTAGTGACTTACAAAAACCTTCCTCTCCCTTTGTTTTATCTCTGTCCATGTTGTAGATTCATCCATTGACAGACAGCCATGAATGACGTCAACAACCCCCCCAATGTCCTGCCCCTTGCATTCAATGTGGGGCAGGTGGAGAACCAGCAGATGGGCGTGGCACCACACCTGCCAATCAGAACCATCACTGGCCTCATGATCTCCTGGATGACACCTGCACTGATGGGTGTGTAGGAAAGCCATTTTACCCTCTTTGTCAGCCACTCGTAAGGAAAGGGAGAGTTATGTACTAGTATTCCCATTCTGTATGTCTGATGCTTATATTTTTTTATCATGCAGAGTATAGCTTATCATAATGGCATAGAGGCACACCATTACAACCAAGGTACAACAGAGACTGAAAATAGAGAGATTCATGACAAGACAATACAAGTGATCGCAATGATGTCACTTGTATCGCTGTTGCCTACCAGTTGTCGAATAACCCGGATGTAATCAAAAAGAATAATTGCCAGTATAGAATGTGAATGTTACCAAGTTACCTTGTAGGACTACATTTCTATCCCTGTTGGTTGAAAAAATGTGTGACTTGATATCTATTTCCAGATTACATTCACCAGAAAACAAGTCCCATTGCAGCCTCCAAGCCACCCAAACAGCAGAAACAGCAGGAGGTGGTGGTGAGGGACAGCTTTGGTGCCAGGTACAACCTGCCTGTAAGACTGGTGCAGGAGACAACCATGGTGCAGAGGGGGATGGAGGGAGCAGGGCATCATGCCCACACCCAACATCAAGTGTCAAACCATGGTGCAGACCCAAAGCCACAGGTTCCGGGGGTTGACAGAGGAAGGTTAGCTTCTGCAGATTCTCCCACTGTCAATCATTCAGAACATCCTGCATCAAAGTGGCATCCAAGTCCAGTAGCCATGGACACCAGTAAAGCAGTTAAAGGAGCTGACCAGAGGGCAGACTCAAAGATTGGCTCAGAGAGGAACAGCCCACATGACAGGAAGGGAACACTGGGAAAGGAACAGCTGAAGCCAGCTTTTGATCAAGGCAGCAAGGTACAGGAGGAGTGGAACAGGCTGCAGCAGGACCGATCAGCATTCGAGTACGACAAGCAGTACGAGAGGGACAAACTGTCCACCCTGCAGCAACAGGTGCAGAGGGACAGGCAGAAGGTAACAGGCTTTGCTGCTTTCCTACATCCATAAGGATGTGCTTTTCATGCCTTCATGATCAGAACGACCTCGGACAGTGTGAATTGTTTACAGTCAACTTCTTATTTTAACAAACATGATTACACAGATACAGACCAACTGTAATGTCTTAATAGGACAAAGTAACAATTATGTTTGTTTTGTTGACCCAGGTAACAGACAGTGGGCAGCTACAGCAGGACCTGGAGCAGCAGAGGCAGCTGCTGGCTCAGGAGAAGGACATCTTAGCCACTGACAAACACCAGCTGGAGATCCAGTGGAGGCAGCTGTCTCAGGTTAGACTGGAGGAACAATGTAAACACAGATATCTCAAGTAGAGTCGTTGTACCTGTACAGCTTCTTTTACTCATTGGTGATGTTACCTGTTTAAGTCCTTAGAATAAGTTAGAGCAGGCTTGGTTGGTGCAACGATCCATACTTCTTAATATGTTACAGTTTTGCTTGATTGTTGATACAGTTTATCTATTTGTTTTGAAACTACTGACAACTAGAGACCCATAAAACATTATGGCCAAGAGTTT
The DNA here is from genome assembly GCF_035083965.1 of Branchiostoma lanceolatum. Lineage (NCBI taxonomy): Eukaryota > Metazoa > Chordata > Leptocardii > Amphioxiformes > Branchiostomatidae > Branchiostoma > Branchiostoma lanceolatum. The sequence continues at coordinate 19,802,278 of NC_089725.1, read as the reverse complement.
GAATTCTGGTATGTTAAGTATTGAGAGACCAACATTTACCACACTTGCACATTGAATAGAGGCATACAAATTAGATCATCTATTGATCAACTGATTAGTCGTGAGCAGCTTGTTTGTTTCTGCTTTCCCCAATCTTGCAGCACAAGCAGGACCTTGCAGCAGACCGTGAGGACGTGGAGACAGAGAAAGAGCAGCTGCGTAGGGAGTGGCTGCTGCTGAGTGAGGAGCAGAACTTCAGACAAGACAGCAGCAAGAGGAGATACCTTCACTTTATCCGGTTGAAGCATCTCCGCATATTTAAATTATAAAGTGCTGCTTCCCTACATGCCCCAAAGCTGTGAGTGAATAAAAAAAAGGCAGCAACAAGTTCTTGCATTTATGTGGATGGCTGCTAGAGGGCATTCATGTTCCATTACATCATCTCAAAAATACTGTGCTGTCTCAATTTGATGGTGACTGGATCAAGGAAATAAAGGATGTTAACCACTAGGTTTTTCTATCGCATAGATTTCCTGGAAGCGCACAAACTTTTCCTTCTGACAGAATTTGGAATGTTTCCTGCTGCTTAGATATCCCTGCCATTTCATCATAGATCTTGGATTACTGTGTAACTACATTATTGTGTGATTATAGCTCCTTCCTTTCTGTGAGTGGTCATTGGTTGGGAAAACTTTTGAATTAGGCCTTCCAGTTGTTATGACTGCTATACCATGTTCACTATTTTTTTGCATTTCTTGAATTGTGATTATTATCTTGATTATAAGTACACTGTAACTTTTAACAGGATAGAATGATCATGCAGTGATGGAAATAATCCAGAGAACACAGTTGTGAAAATTATACACATTTTGTTTTCTTTGCATCTCTTCTTACACCGCACATAGTGGTACAATACCTTAATGGTGTATAGACCTGCTTTATATACATTGTGTAATAAAAAAAAATGTACATACACTACTCTTCTTGTGTGCTTGTGCATCACAAATCCCTGGTTCAGTCTTAATTTGGCCACAGTGCATACCAGTTGTGCAGGTTATACTGGTCTATGAATTATAATGTTACAGATAATACTGAGGTCGAAATAATTCATTTTCAGGCAGTTCTTTAGTTACATGTCAAGGACTATGTAACACTGTTAAGGTACTGGTATTTGTCAAGAAATACTGCAGTGCAATGCCATTGAGCCAGTCCAGTTTAGTGTGTCATGGTCCTCTTCAACTCTAATGAAGGTACAGACCACAAATGACATCTTGCATTGGCTGCAATGTATCCTAGTTAGCTCCAACTCTGACCCTACTCCACTTCCATGTCCTGCTCTTGTCCGACACTGTCAGCTGTAAGGTCCGGTACAAAGTACAGTCCACAGAAGGCCTCCTGCAGAGCTCGATGGCAGCCCAGTTTTGTTGTGTAGCCTCCCGCCATGTCTACCTCTGACGAGTCTCTCATGTGGGACATGTAGCTGTGAGAGGAGAGGAGAAACTAAGTCAGGGAACCGCATGGTAAAGGTACATGTAGCAGGTTGAACAGTATGATATCTGGACCTCAATGCCATGCTAAAAGAACTTGCACCTTGGTATGACAGTGTTTTTGTTTTCCAATTTAATTTATGTATTGACCAAGTTGGGCAGAGCCTTGGATTGGTGTTTGGAATACTGATACTTGCAACAAAACCACTAGGTGTCAACTAACCAACTTAGATACAATATATGCTTGATCAGCTTATTTTCTTTTTTTCAACAACTGATGGACTCTTAAAGGATAATAATACTATTTCTGTTTATTACAAAGACAACAAGAAAAGCTACCGCAATACAATACAATACACAAGTTTATGTAGAGACTGACCCATTCTCCTCCAGAAGTGTAATCTGTGGAGGTTCTGGCCCCAGAATGTCGACAGTGCCTGGTCTGTACTGGTACAGGGCTGCCTCCACTGCCTTCGGAACAGGTAGGAAGGACGTCCCTCCCTGCAGTACAACACAAAACAGATAGAGGACTCAATTCACAGTCCCAGACTTCCCTGCAGACCAAAAATGCCCCACTTTGCTGTTTTCATGTGGGAATATTTCAATTTGCTCCTAAAAATTTGCTCCTAAAAATTGGTCCTAAAAAATTTGGTATTAAAAATGTGCTCCTAAATATCATAGATGTTGGTAGACATTAACAATAACATGGATCAGTACTAATTTTCCAGTAATTTTTTTGAATTCTGTTCCCTTCTGATTTCTCTTGATTGGGCTGTTTGAGAAAAAAAGTTTGGCAAAAGATTGATCCAGCAACTCAACAATACATAAATACAGTTGTATAGATATGAGTTGGGGCAAACATCTGGACCCACCCCTATCCTGATCCCAGTGGAGAACTTGATTGTTTGTGCAGGTTTCTTCTCTATCTCCTCCTCTTGTCTGGCTGTGTGACTGGCCAACACCAGACCAGCTGGTAAGTCTGAAAACTCCTGTAGAACCAAACATCACAGAGTCATCGGCAAGTTGTACTGAAGTATTTGACATGTTTACAGTATTCAGTCTAATATGATTCAATCATGTACACAAATGTATGTTGTACATCCAGTACCTTTGATGTTTCCTAAGTCTGTTATAAAGTTGTACTTGGTGATAGTCTTGTAACAAACTCACCAAAACTTTAAATTTGTGTACCCAGTTGTAGAGCAAGACTCATCTAATATGTGTACTATGCTACTGTTTGTATATCATGTCAAAAATTGTAAAAAGATGCTGCCGGGAAAATTTTCATGGTACTTAACAAACTCAACTCGAGACTTACACTGTAAATGAAGAAATGTTCGCTGTGGTTATATGTACTCAGTTTTCACTGTGAAATCTTCAGCGCGAACTTAAAACCACGGCAAAACTTTTTGCCCACCTATGACTGTAGCGTTACTATTGTTTCAAACGCGAACTTAAAACTACCGCTAACACTAAATTTTCTCCCTACCGCAAAATAAAAACTACACGAAATTAAAATGCATTTATAATAACTTTTCTGGTAAACCTACCAGGTTGTCCAACAGCTCCTCTCTCTGTCTCATCTTCCTCTGCTTCTCCCTCTTCTCCTGCTGGACCAGCTCATGTCTGCTGTGCTGCAGGTACGCCTGCTCCTCCTCGATCAGCTGCTCCATCAGCTCATCATCCTTACTCTGAAAAACACACGGGCAGGTTGCTTATTTCTGCGGACTTGTCATAATCATTGTTTCCTGTCATTTTAGCAGGCAATGGCATTTGCTTGAATCCTGTAACAGTAGAATAGTAGGACTTCAGGAGTTCAAAGTCATGACATAAACATCACTCATCCTTAGTAGGGCAAGAAATACTAGTATTCAGTGTTTTAAGTGCTAGGGACATTTGTCAGAGTACAAAGCATATTTTTCTGTCCATTTGGTAGAGACCCCAACACCCTCCACCCCTCCAGTAAACCTCTCTTACTCTGGTAGTATAGTATAAGCTGCCAACTCATCCTAGAAGGCGACGTGTTTCTAATCTTTGGTTGATGGACAAAGAAAACAACAAACTAAACTACATGCCTCAGGTGACCACGGGCAAGTAAACAGTCAAACTTGTACACACAGACAAATCTAAGGACAAAGCAGACGTGAATTGTGTTAACAAGTAGTCTTTACACAATCACTGGCACTTCCTGGCAACAAGACAAGGTGGACAAGACAGTTGGCGGGTGGTCTCTACAAATGACTGCTAAGGATGGAGTGCTGGTGTATTTAGTGGTCACTAGGCATACCCTCTCAGTTCCTTTTCACCCACTGCAATTTGTACCATTAAAGGCCAGCGATTCAGAGGTAAATGTGGTCGAGTCTCTGTTCCAAAGGACAAGCTGAATCTGGCTGGAGGTTGTCTTTGTACTAAACACAAGGGATTCTGGGGGAAGAGTTTTGCCAACAGCTGAAGGTATGTCACTACAAACATGCCTAACCTTTGCGCACGGTCACTGCATGAGCAAAAAGGTCCTGTATTGAAGAGGTGTAGCAGGAAGTAGAGTCTGTAGAATTAATATTCTTCTTCCATTTTTGTTGGGACTTTGACAAAAACGTTGATTAAAGGAAGATGACCATCTAGTTTTTCATTCACACAATTTCCCACGAATTCAAAACCAAAGGTCAAAGGCAGTGTGACAATTGCCCATCTATCTTGAATTCCACCTGTCCAAGGAACGGCAGACAGGTTCCTATGTTCCTAGTTCCCAGGAGCTGAATTATTCATGAAAAAAGTGGGACCATAAAAAAAAGCATTTTCTCATAGGTTAACCGACAGACTGATCACTGCTTATGTTCTCCATGCACTATCAAATGGTAGAATTAGACATTAAGTCTACACAGCAAAGATAGTCCTGCTTACATCAAGTTTCCTCTACTACTTTATACCCAGACATCCCACCTACAGTCCTGTGCCACCAGCAGTGAGGAAAAACCAGTCAATCATGAACCATCCATCTCTGTCAAGGTGGAAAACCCCACCACTGTTCCACTCTGACCATGATGAAGGGGTATTTTGACTTCAAAGAACAAGAACTCCGTCAAAGGTGTCATTCTTATACTCAGGATGCTGACATGATTTCACAGCATCTTTTGTCCATAACTGAGCATCACTTCCCCACACAAACATTGCCAAGTTCCCATGAACAATCTGCCTTTATTAAGACATTCTACAGCCACTTAGTGCTGTGTGGCTTGGGCAGTGATAGCCACTAGTCTTCTATATGGCTCAACTAGCATGAAGACTGAGGCTACATCAACCTTCAAGGCTTTTCCCTTCACACCATGGCCAGGCTGATGCTATGGATGTAGTCTTGTGCTACAAGATTGCTGTGGGAAATATACATCAGCAGCATTTAAACCCCTTTTGTGCTGACTTTCTTAAAATTGGGCAGAACATATGGGAAGAGATAGCAGTGACTGTGGACCAAGAATATTACTCCCTCACTAGAAACTCTCGAAAACGAAAGGAATTGTTCCCTAGCTGGTCATCTCTATTAGGTAATCATTACATGACATCTTGCAATAATGAATGTTAAGCTATACAGACCTTAACATTCACTTTTCCTGTTAAGATTTTCACTGCTTTTTCCACCAACAAGGCATGTATTGTGGGCAGTTACTACAACCCTTCTCATTGTTACATACAGACAAGAAGTTGATATCTACCCGACACAGCACGGCGTCAGTGTACCAACATGGCATGGTCTGGTGCCAGGAATTCTCCAGTGTTTACAGTACTTGGGTTCCCGGCCTAATGGTGGGGGTGTATTTGTTGGTGCCCGATTATTTGTTTCCAGCTCTGAACCTCAAACAAACACAGGCAGCCAAGCCAGGTGAGTGAAGGACTCTTGAAGGCAATTGTCGAACACGGCAATCCCCTTCTTACCTGGACAAGGCAAAACACCTGGCGGACAGGTAGATGAAAGTTCCTGTCCTCAGGTGCAAACTGCTCAGGTGTGAACAGTGAACGTCTCGGGTGTAAACTCCTGTCACTTCTGTCTGGCTCATGGCACCAACAAGGTCACGCTGGACTTCCACCACACCAAGCATGACATATGGGGAAAGCTTGGACAAGATGGTATTTATCACTTTCCCACTTGTGGAGAAGCAACACAACATGATACTGCCTAGCTGTTCATATAGATGTATCAGTTTTATAGACAAAGACCACTTTCATCATTACACAAAAGGGAATCCTGAAGTTAACTTCAAACTTCAAAAAGTAAACTTGATATGTTTTTAAAGGAGTTAGTGCCAAAACTGGAATCATCCATTGGAGTTCTATACTGGAAAATACATGTACCTAACTTATAAAAGGTAGCTTGTCCAGCCAGAAATCTTAAGTCTATATAGCATCAACATTCAGGACTCACAACTTCTCACTATACAAGCACCAATACAAGGTGGTATGTGCCCCTTGTACTTGTAAGTTGTTGTCATTTGAATAAAGGGTCTGGGGGAGACGTTTGAGTGACAGGAGAGGATTTATAGTTTAGGTTTTGGGTAATCTAATAAGGCCTCAGGAAACACCACAGGAACGTCACCTCAGGTGACACATCACTACACGTCATGCTTGTCTTATTTTCCTGTACATGATATCAACCTTTTCCTGTAGATGGATATTGATAAAACAATACAGCAACCATTCTACTAATGTAAACTTCCTTGATGATGCTAACTCATATTCAACTTAGTCTCCTATGATATCCTACCGTCGCTGTGTTTGGTGTACTGTGCCATATTTGAGTACAGTACCTTAAGTCTTCACAGACAGATCGAGACTGATTTAAAGTGTTCCCCAATGCTGCCTTGCTATGGGTATGTCCTCTGTGAGTGCTTTTCCTAGTTCCCCATAAAGACTGGTTACAAAAACCATGAACAGAGTTGCAACAAAGTATAAAAGAGTGTCCTTTTACATATACCGTTGTTCCCTATAAAGTCTGGTTACAAAGACCTGACTGTGTCTCCACACGCTGCCATGGTTCTGTCTACACAATAGATTACCCCAGATCAGCCCAAGGGAGACACTTAAATAAAGAAGGACACTAAAGTCAACTTTCTGTAACTTTCCACCAATAAATGTAGGCATTTTCCAAATCACAACCAAATTCTTGTGCAAGATGTCAAGCCTTGATTTAGTCTACCCTAGGTGGCAGCTACTGCACTGACAACACCAAGTGTTAAATATTATGGTTACATTCACGGGCAGCCACAGTATTTTGAAACAGTGATTTCAGAGAGGGATCACACAAATACGTGTTGGTGGCAAATTGCTGATAAGGCCAAGAATGTTGAACAAAAACTTTCTTATCTGTGAAAACAAACCGTTCCCAAACCCTTTCCCTAATAAATAGAAGAGTTAAATTCTTCATGTCATGCCCCTACCCTACTAGACTGTAACTGTAGCTGGCAATGCTCCCACATTGTGCCATCATATATCTTACTTCTCTTCAGGGTCACAGAATACGAGACCACCCTCATCTGTTACTGTAGCCACAGCTTCATCATGCCTCTGCTTATTTTGGTCCATCTAATCTTTAATGCCCGGATTAGATATTTACATTCAACTGGAGTGCTTACATATAGAATGATTCAAAAAGAAAACTGCCTACAGAGGGGCAGTGACACTATGTAAACTGTTTAGAGTGGGCCCGTCTGCGGTCAGATCTTTCAACAGCTAAGAGCAGAAAACTTGCCCGTGTTGGTAAACATCACTAATTGCAGGGTTACAAATTACCAGGTAAGGGTACACCTAGGGGCTGGGGATAATGGGTGGGCACGTTACGCGATACGCTAAACCACGGCTACTTTCATCGCAGGAATTCACCTCTACGTTGCTGCCCTGCCGGTGGCCAAGTTCGCAGAGGTGTGAGAACAAAAGCAAATCGTACGCTGCTTAAGGGGTGAGAGTTTCCGTAGGTGGAAGAGTTTATCCCCTATCAAGTGATGCTAAGTACTAATACCACATGGGTCACAGTTAGAATTACTGCTGTCTTTGTGCTATGCCAGATTACCGAACTCAAACTTTCCAGCCTGTTTTCCCAAGACGATCTTAGATTATGTCTTAAGCTGTTGAAAAAAGGGTGGCTTGACTCTTGTCATGCAAGGAGGATAAGTGGCAGATGTAAGTGGCTTGCTGAAGAGTTACAACTCGCCTTTTCCTAGATTTGGAGTCATCTCTATACTTTTCATTCTCCCATATCATACAGTATGTAGTTAAGGTAAGAATGTATAATGCTTAAATTTTAAGAAGAAAGAATTGGTTTCCACCTGTCATTAATCTATACCACCTCATGTTAACATGTCCATCATTACCTGTCAGACTCTATGGAGACATATTGTTTAGCTAATCTCCAAGCGGATCCACACCGGGCGTGAAAATCATATATGCTAGCCAGAGAAGGTCCAGTCAACCCTCTCTGGCTGACTGGACCTTCTCTGGCTAGCATATACGATTTTCGCGCCCGGTGTGGATCTGCTTGGAGATTATTGTTTAGTCTGTTTCTCCTTTTTCACTGCAAAGAGTTTTAATTCATCATAGTTGGCGGTAAGGAATTTAATGTTCATTTGTAGGAGGACACTTTTCTCCATCTGCACCTTTCATTAAAGGACTTTGTGTTTTCAGTGTTTAAGTTAATGTCAATTCCAACTTTTGCAAGGAGGTAGAAAAACTATGTCGCTTCCTGCTAATGTAATCCTGTGGTAATAGGCCACATCAAAATATAATGGCCAGTCAGCCCTGTTGCTACAACCCCTAGCTACCCTCCACACAGAGGAGGCCCACCATGGAGGCACAGGTGTGTCTCTACCATCTTCACCTGACTCTGGTAAGCATCAACTTCACCTCTCCCACCCTGCGTAGGTGGAAGTTTAGAGTATATGCTGAGTGGGTGTGAACTATAGGACCTGCATCATGATCATGGAGAGGTTTCTGTGTCTGGTTCTTAAACAAAACCACAGTAACGTGTGCGAACAGTATAGGCACAGATCTGTACAAGTAACAGACCATACTGTACAAGTACATGGCACCTGTTGTGCTGGTGGTGTGGCAACAGCACACCAGAAACTTGCACATGTGTTTGGCTGCCACTTAACTTCAGAATTCAATCTGATTTACCTGGACTGAGTGTGAGGAGGTTGTAGTCCAGTTTGGATAAACACTACAAATTCCTAGGTTCTCTCCTGCGCTACAGTCAAAAGAGGTGGTCTCCCAATAAACACACAGATAAAAAATGTTACTAGTAATTAGTGTTTAGCTGTGGCCGTAGAGAAACCACGCAGTGGGAGGGAAAGTCACCTGGCAAATCCAGGAGTGTAATTTGGCATAAGTGTGTGGCATTTCTGCCAATAAGACATGCTGGCTTACGCTTAATGGCATCTCAAGCAGTTGCCTCAAGAGTGCAATAGTCTGTAAGAGTTTTATCCCCTTGTTTACTTGGAACTAACAGTGTAGCTACGACATGGAGCAATGTGTGGCCAAACTCAAAATAACTCCAGATGAACCCTACTGCAGGCTGAGCCTACTTTATGCCTGAATTGCTCTGATTTATACTTTAAATCTATCACATGCATGTACTTTTTTTTCTTGGAAATTTTATTACAGCAATATCAAATTTTTGGTTACCTTTTGATATGGACACTAATTACATGTAGTTTGTATCCTCTTTTTGTGTTGAATGGAACAGACCTGGCTGAAAGTTGGCTCTCAACCCAGTATGCACATCTGTCTGCAGAAAGCTGAATTCAGCATAATGCTTCAATCTACATTCTGCTACAATGGGGGCTCAATAAATAATCCACAAAATATGCCATGACGGTATGTAGTAATCTTAAACATTGTTTTAAGATTACTACAGGAAGAAGATGGCCTCCAAGCCTTCCTGGGCAAGGAGAGAAGTCTACAGTCCAGAAACCAGAGATGTTTTTGTCACTTCATCCCAGGAAGCCGAGGGGCAAACCAAGCTGTGCTCCAAACAGGAACAGACTCAGACATGCGGGGAAACAAACCTGAACTTGTTGAACCTGTGAGTTTGGAGATGGATGGAGGGGACTGCAGATACCAGCTGGAACAACTGACAAATTACCAACAAACCACAAACCTGTTCACAAAGTCCTCCTGAAGCCACATGAGACTGGCTAGAGACAGCCAACACAAAGGATGCGGAATCCCTCTATAACAAACATCACTTTCTCTTTTCTTTGCATCTAATTGAAGTTCAAGTGTTCAGGTTTAATGTGGAAAGGTAAAAAAATAACTACCAAAGAGTAAAGCAAAAACCAAACATCTATTTGGAGAGTAGGTCAGCTGCCTTGCTGAAACAGTGTTAAACAGCAGATAGTCACACTTACATACTGTAGTGGTATCCAGTAAATAATGGCTGAAATCATGTTGTACCCTTCACCAACCATATAAAGCTGCCAACATGGATCATCTGACTTCCTCTGGCCTCTGGTGAGAATAATGTAGGAACTTAATACCTGGTCCTTGGTATGGAGAACAAGACATCAGCCACACCTAACCCCCCAATGTACAGGAGCAACTGACCACTGCCATACCTGGCCACTGGTGTGATCTGGCTATAGAAGCAGCATGTGCCACCAGGAATGAGAAGGGAGCTTTTACTGTTCCAGGGTTCAGGGAGTGCATAGTACTGAGCTGAAGGATATCTTCCCCATGCTTACAGGAGTAACATTAATAAAACATAAAGAGGTCTGAACCATCCATGTTCCCAGGAACAGAAGAGTTCACAACAGTGCCTGGAATATCATAACATTAAATATGAAATACCAAGGTATTTTTTCAATTTACTAATAGCCCTATTCCTGTCATAAAATCCTACATTTTATAGGTCTAGCAGACTGAATCGCCAACATGTACCCTGGTGAATGAATCTATAGTCATTACCATCCTTGGCACTGCTTAGTGAATCTGTGTTTATTAGTGAAAAGATTAAGAAAAAGCCAAGTCCATGACCTGGGTTTACTATTGTTGGCTTGTCCAGGGCCGGAGTCAACATGTGACTGACAGGTCCGTACTGTTTGTTTACAGCATGGCCTGTGTTTACCTAAGGTGATACTGTAGCCCCAACACCAGGCTGTCCGGGGAACACTAACATTTACAAGAACCTTTCTTTGTGTGAAAAGTGCCCGATGAAAGCTTGGAGGAGGTACAGGGAATTACCCACAAATCCTGGGATATTTGCAGGGAACGTTCCCAGAGTGCAGACCTGGCAGTTAACACTACCTACCAATGTGTCTCCATAACATCAGAAACTACACGGTCATTTACACATTGATATGAAATCTCATCTAAGATTATATTGGAGTGTTGCACACGATTGTTACATAGTGATGTCATACCAGCATCTCAGTGCAATTATACATGAGTCATTCAAGGTTCTTACGCACACAAGTGTACAAGTGTAGTCTTAAGTCTTCACTTAAGTCCCTAATTGCTGTGTAGGTTTGTGAGACAATCAGTACCTGAGCTGAAGCATCAGAGTCAGGCAGTTGTGACAAGACATTAATTGCATTAATGATGCCACTTTGCTACTGAGGGGCACGTGTGCACACAAACATTTTTTTTCGAGGACTTATGCTCCAACCTCAAGGTGGTAAACATCATCTAATACAAGAAAAGGCTTACCAAAAAATAAGTCTTACAGGTGACAGTCACTTCAGGGTTACCTGTCCTTTCTAATCAGGCCCCTGCAGAAGTTTGTTTGTTTAAGGCAGAACATGTGATGACAAACAGGAGGACCTGCTGACAGAAGGGGGCTGACAGGCCCTCATAACTGACTGGGCTTTTCCAGTTCAGCATGTTTATATTTGACTCCTGCAACATAGACATGTGTCCTGTAGCTTTGGGCATCAAAAGTGAAAAAAAAGATACTTTTTGTAAGAGGTTGGATGTCTGTCAGTAACATGCTTCACATGTACATACAGCTAAAGTAGAATGTATGTAAAATCATTACATCTTAATGGCATATTCAGTGGCATAATCAGATGTTTCGCATTCAGGCATTCAAAACCTGTACATACTGTTGTATTCACCTTTAGTTACTGGCATCTCTACACTACAAAATAAGAGACATTGAGTCACTGATAATTTAGTGTGATAAATTTCTTTAGCGGTGTTTGGTCCTTGCAACTATCAACAAGGGATAAATATAGAAATTCGTTCGAAAGATGAATACATTAAAACAAAACATTTACATTCTTTACAGAACATTTAGATTCTGTCTACAACAGTGGTACATTTATATACCGGTAGCACTGAAGAATTAGCATTGGAGAGGAAAACATGAAAAGAGAAACAGGAAAGAAGGAAGCAAGATAAAGAAAACTGGTGAAACTAATGAGTAAGTAAAGCAAACAGTGGGGCCATGTGGATATGGTATCTGTTGTTAAGACAAGATAAGAACATGTCAATAATATTTACACTGAGGCATTCCAGCATCTTGCTGGGTGTTGAACAGTGGTCAACAATGGTGGGGGCTACTGTGTACTGTCACACAAGGTGACTTGAACCATGTGGCAACAGAAGCTGGGATACAATGTACTGGATGAATTGGTTTTTAATTTACTATCTGGTAAAGTGATATTGGGGATTTCAACCCATAGAAAATGTGTCTCTTAGATCCCATTTAGAAGACAACAACACTCATGACAACAAACCTTACATTATCGACCAATCCTGATCAGTCCTGAGAAAGACCAGACACCTGAGTGATCTCCACCTTGCTTATTGTGAGACAGCCAACACCTGTTCTAGCGTGCCATTATCAGAACATAATTGTTGGTTTCTCTCTCTCAATGAAGTTGTCTGTAATGACAAGTACAATAAACACATGCACTGCCTCCATGTAGGGCGCTCCTTCATGTGAGATCAGATTCTGCCTGTCCAATTTAGGGAGAAGAGAAAGGAGGTCATGTTTTGTAAACATACAACCTGCTGTGTACAGGAGGACCTCTCCAGCTGACATCCTGCTGGGACCTGCTATCTCCGATGACTCCACTCAGACTGGGCTAATAGAGGTGGCGACATGGGGTAAGGAGCACCAGAGATGTTTGTAGGGATAAGCAGTGGCCACCTGTAGGGATGGGGGGAGGGGGAGGTGTTGGGGGGGGGGGGAGCATAGCACAGGGATAACCTGCCATCTGTGTTACAGTAAGGTGAAGGATGAGAAGAAGATAGATACATGCAACCATCACCTACCGTCTCACACCATGTGCATTGTACAAGGCAGGTAAGGTTGGTAAATGGAGCATGTAAAGAGAAGAGATGGGATCAGAACAGCAGCTCACCAGTTTGCTCCTGTTCCTCTGGATGTTGGACTTGTTACTTTTCTGATATTCTTCCACCTTCTTCTTCGTCAGCTCCACATCAACGTTGTTTGATAGGTTGAAAACTGGGAAAAGTCACAAAAAACACTTATGTGACAAAAAATGGTATGGTGGCAATGCAGCACCAAGGAGAGACAGCAACCAGTTTACACATTGGAAAAAGCAACCAACATGTAATCAAATGTAATCCAAATATATCCAACACAAGGAAGTGTAAAGTCATGCAAGGAACAGAATAACATGTAACAGAACACTTCAGTCACAATCTCAGGATAATTGAAAGTTACATCTTTTCACTCAAAACCCCAAATCTACCCTGAGAAAAGAACCCAGAGATATGGTACTAATGTACTATAGAATATATGGTCATTCAAAATGGTTAAGCTTACTGATAGTTTCCACCTCCTCCAGGTAGTCATTGTATTCCCTAAGACCTGAGAACTCTTCCTCCTGTCTGTTGTATCTGGAAGATGGGGTGAAAATCATGTGCAACTAAAAAGACGAACAAGTACTACTGACACACCTGAATGAAGCTTTACCTTCATGACTTAAGTCAAGTAGTCAATAATAACAATATAAGTACATGTTTGTATATATATATATATATATATATGACTGCAATTGATGTGCTCCTATGATATCATGATACATACTTAAACACCAACAAACCATTATGATTGGATATGATCACCAGTTCATGTTAATTACAATATTGCTCAATACTGCTTTACATTTTGGTCAACTATAGCTGTGTGTTGACTTAGCTCATGTTGACATTTCCTGATACTTCTCCAAAGAGTGTATCAGTTCTGGTTAGATTTCTATGGGTATGAAAATTAATCAATTCCTTAATACATTTTCAATACTCTTTTCCTGATATCAACTTCCTTGTCGACGAATGGGTCTTCAAACTGTTGTATTCTGAACGTGTTCCTCCTGAGGGAGACGTTACACTCTGGGCACGTCCCTGAGCCTCGGGCAAACAGCGTCTCCACACAGTTCTCACATCTACAGCATGGAGGGAAGACAAAGGACATGCAGCTGATGTTGCAATCAAAATATACATGTCATGACAAGGTAAAAAGGTGGTTTAGAGTTGTTGACTTAGGTTCTGGGTTCGAATCCTTGGTAGGTCCTAATGTTGTTCACTTGGGAAAGGCACTTTATACCTATTTTCTTATTTTACTCAGGCAAAAATGAGTACGTAGCTTCGATTAGAACGTCCTCTCGGTGACCTCCCTAAGTCCCAAAAGCCCTATGTTCCGAAAGCCCTATGTAAATGTTCCAAGAAATGGTAGAAAGAGTTGTAGCCTATCTAATAACACGGTTCATGTCAGCATTTAGATCTTAATCATAAATCCTACAACTTCTCATAGATAATAATATTGTCCTCTTGTGCCATTTGGGAGATCTTAAACTCTGGTACATTGTAATCTGAATCAGAGTCCCAACTCCATTGCAAATTTCAGCTGCAAAATCTTCTTCAAACCTGAACACATGCCATTTGGTAACCGTATCCAACGTAGACCACTTATATGGTCCCATTTGTGATACATTAAACAATGACCCAGATATACATCTCAAGTCAATATCTAATAATATAACGTAAATATCCATATGTCTTGTTTATGCATGAGTTTGTTTTTTTCATTTCCTCATCAAGTATTCGGCTGAAATTTGTATAATGCTATCAAACTGGAGAGAGGTTATTAGAGTTCAGCGATGGCAATGCTGCCACTTTGCGCTTGCCAGATGTCACCGCTCGCTGGATGTGTCACAGTGTGATAATCTATTGTGACAAAAAATGGTCTGATGGCAATGCAGCACCAAGGAGAGACAGCAACCAGTTTACACATTAAAAAAAAAACATGTTACCAAATAAAATGCAAGTTTATCCAACACAGCAGGAGTTCATAGTCATGCAAGGAACAGAATTACATGTAACAGAACATTACAGTCACAATCTCAGTATAATCGAAGGTTACATCTTTATATCTCAAGTCAATATTTAATATAAAGTAAATATCCAAATGTCTTGTTCATGCATGAGTGTGTCTTTTTCATTTCCTCATCAAGGATTCGGCTGAAATTTGTGTTATGATGCTATCAAACTAGCCTGGGTGCCAGACCACCGCGCTCCTGGAGCTAATCCTTCGGCCGGGGAAGCAACTCGCGCCGCCGCCACAGATAGCACACGGCCCACTAATTATCTCTCACGCGGGGCTAGCGCGATAGATATCAGGGTTCGGCTGCCAAGCGCCCGGGTGCCAACTCTATCCCTACTACCAGGTCTTCCCCGGCAAAAAAGGCTTATCATCGCATAGCGCGAAAAGTCTGGTATCCAGGCTACTATCAAACTGGCAAGAGTTCAGCTGGGGCAAGCGCTGCCACTCTGTCACCACTCACCAGATGTGTCACCGTGTGATAATCCCACGCAGTGAAATAATTACCCTGATGATGATTTTATGGCTTTCTCATTCTTGTGATTTAATGATCTTCTTGTATTGCTTTCTAAACTCTATGGCTTTCCTGAATCTGCAATCAGTGGCAAAATCAACGTTATCTATGTGTCGGAACATTTATATATAGCCTATTATAGGGCTTTCAGACTGTTGAGGAATTTTGGAACAAAGGGCTTTCGGATCATACAGATTTCGGAACATACAGATTTCGAAACATAGGCTTGTAACCGTCCTCTTGGACAGGATGCAAACCCGGAGGTCTTTGATGCAACCCCCGTGTCCAATCCATATTCATTTGCAGACTTCTGGAGACGAGTGGTGGCATTTATTTTTGGGGGGAGTGCTGCTTCGCGATTTTCAACATGGGCTTAGGTTCTTTATACCAGGCTAACCGGCCTTTCCTGCCATTGAGAACCTTAGCCCATATTGAAAATCGCGAATCAGCGCTCCCAAAAAATAAACGCCACCACTCCAGAAGTCTGAAAAGGAGGCTATGACCCAACCTCTTCCATCCAGCTGGAATCCAGGCAGACCCAAAATTTACCCTCCTGTCCAACCCAGATTTGTTTGACAGAAGCCCCCTGTCCAATCCAACCTCTTTTTCCTCATCCTCCTTAATTGTTTTGGAATAGCCCAATGAGTCAAAAGGTAAACAAACAACTGTGTATGGGTGTGTGTGAATGCTGTACATTGGAACTCTATTTCCAAGCTTGGAATATAATCACATCTTTGCAAAATGTAATGCATGTAAACACGACTCTCTCAACAACATGATAACGGTATTGCATATCATGATAAAGACGTATATGTCAGGACGGGCCCACTCACAGCGTGTGTCCACAAGTGTTGACCATCAGTACCATGGACGGGTTTCGGTATTTGGTGGTCTTACAGCGCGGGCAGATAGCCTCATCCATGGTTGAAGCGCTACGATGGACCACTTTGGAATAAAAATTACAACTACAGCTTCGTCGCTACAGAAAGTAGACCAGAAATGACTGATATAGCGCTGTAGTCAAAATCTCTCGCCGGTTAACATGGGCGCTGCCATCTTGGTTACAATGCATGATGGGAAGTGGGAGGGCTGTAGTCACTGTCAGACTTGTGTGATCTTGTGTGCTCCGGTGCTGAACTTCGGTGATGCCGACGTAATCGTAAAAAAATTAATTCTCAAACTTTCCAAAAAGGAAAACATGAAACAGAAAATTAGCAATTGTGTGTGTCGGAATGCTGATTTACTAACCTTTAACATGTGACAGAAAGTGTCTCAAGTGTCCAAACTTTTTAGCTATTTAATTACTAACTGTAACTAACTTTAATACGTATCTACTTCACACCAATGTGTCAGGATCCTGAAAAACTCCCATCATTTCATATAGATGGATTTCTTTCACAGCATCTTAAACAGTTTTTGCACAAAACTACAATTGTTTTTTTGTTGTTGTTTTTTTGCAGTGCAGAACTTTAATCATTGGCTCTGAATGCAGTGTGCCGGAGAAAGAGAGGCTACTGACGTTTCCGTGGGCTGACTATGTAGTTTGGTGACCAGCTGAGACCACTTGTCTGATGTTTTGACGTTCCACAGCTCCAAGTTTGACGCTCCACAGCACACACCGTGAGCACCAACCTCAAACTTCCGGTTCTACAGGAGGGAGTGATGATACTTCCGACACCTGTCTTCGCCGCACCGCAAAATCCACAACTTCGGCGGTCAAAAAAGTTACTTCAATCATCCGATTGCTGGTTATTCAAGGAATAATGAAAGAAATCGTCGAAGAATACCTTATTTTACTTACTCTGCAACAATAGGTGTATTTCAGTTACGTCATTATAATCAAAAAGAAGTAAAGCGCCTTTAAAAAAACTGCTACAATTTCAACCAATACGGTAGGCCCTTCCGTCGACACGCGCGTCCGAAACAAACAGGATGCGAAAATAAACATCACGTAATTGCACCCCCGCGCCGCAAGTGAGGACGTACCGATTGCGGGCGTCTCCTGACTCTCTTCTGTCCGGCGTACAATACAACTCTGATCTCCAAGCGGATGGGAAGGGAAAACCATTTATCTCGAACTGTAGTTGGCCTTTTTTTTATTTCAATAATTTGGGTGATCCGGGTGCTTTAATTACCCCGGTTCCTTTTATGTGTGTAATAGCTTATTGTCATAGGGGTCATTGAAACATAAGCAAACACATGGTCATAGATAAATGTATGTCTAACGACGTCGACGGGACATAGCCATTTGGCGGCACATAAATATGGATGATAATGTTGGCCCGTATCAGCCGCCAGCTGACAGTGAAGATGAAGTGAGCATACTGAGAACAGCTTTTGCTGACCATTATGCTATATACCTTCTGGCTATATACCATCCTCAATGGCAGCCGTAATTATGTGAGACATCGAAGAGTTACTTCAAATATTCAACAACATAGAAGTGTAATTGTGAGACCGTGCGGGTTTAGTTCATAAAGCAAGTAGACCTTTATTACCACTGCATTAACGTATATGGTAACATTCTCGCGCTTTAGATCCGTTGGTGGTTAGACGAACATTTCTCCAACAGGCAGACAGGCGAGCCGTGAAGCTGAAAACCCCGCATTGACAATACCGCGGGATAAATACTCGTCGGTAAGTAAACAGCTTCCTCCAACAATCGACATCAACTATTCATTTGTCAAAGGTTGCTGTGTGATAATTATTGAACACGTCCACCATAGTGCTTAGTTTTGTACCCTGTGAATAGTTTGTGCTCTTTTTAGTTTCACTGATGACTTCGGTGAAATTAGTTGTCTGATGACTAGTACGGTACATGTGTACCTTGTTAAAAACAGGATTTCCTCTAGATGTTTGTTTATACTTTTGATCATATTTCGTCCGAGAAATTATGTCAATACTGATTTGAATCATATCAATCATATCAAATTCTAACAAAATTAGGTCACTCCAGGAATAGTTTTGAGCCTGGAAGTCTGACCTAAAGTTATGTCTATGAAGTGAAGATTCTTTAAAGAGACATAAATCTTGTCAATAAGGCCACACTGACTTCATTATATGGATGACATCCACGTTCACATCAATTTTCGTCCGTTTGAGAGGTTCGGGTTGACCACGCAAAAATGTTTTTTAACCGTTTAAATAATTCTTGCCATGTGTAACAAGTAAGCGGAAAATGTCTTTCGAGACCGGAGCAAAGTCTTCCAAAGTAAACAAAAGATATGAAATAACAAAAATAAAGGATTTATTGTTTATTACACCATACTCTGTGTGTTGAGTCATTTGTTCAATCTTCCTGACCGCTCAGAATTCTTAATGTAGGCAATGTTTTTTGGGGCAAATTTGTTTTATTCGCCCGTGACGCCCGCATAAGGTCTACAGTTCCCAGAATATCATCCATATGACCAAATCAGTGTGACCTAACTATAGACAAATGCCTCGTTTTGATCAACATTCAACATTGCTGTCTACTTCCACTTTACCTATAAGCTGTATATTGTATTCTCATATATCACAACAAATATATCACGACACAGCCAATGCTTCTTCAAACCGACTTCGATATGTGCACTGCGCACGTTTCCTCGCCCCTTCCCACGGGAGGAAAATTCTAATACATTTAAAATGCGTCGTTATATATACAATGTAAATGAGATGTTTCTTTGGCAAATGACGTAGACCTAAAATCAACCTATAAGTATGTCAATTGTTGTAGAGAATACCCAATACCACCTACTACGGCTGAATGTTTCCTTTTGAAAGACTTGCCATTCGCATTTTCACGAAAACAGCAAAATTTACCCCCGTAGTCCAGACACATGAATACATCATACCAACACCAACACACACATCTAACCCATGCGATACATTGGTTACACAGCGGATTTACGGCTCTATCCATCCGTCAGCTTCAGGACCCTAAATCCATTTAGACGACTTTCCCTGTGCTTTTGTTACACATATCATACTACTGTCACAGGGGTGGTCCCACACACGTCTTCCCTAACACCTTTGGGCACCCTTAATCTTCAAGGTGACCCCGGGTCGACTACGCGCAGCAGTATTTCAATTGGGGCTTTGGCCGTGCCAGCAATATTTACGGTACGGAGAGCCGTCATAGGTCGGGCGGGCGGGCACGGTGTGTTCACTGCTGAAAAGAAAAACAAATTAAGTTTAAATTAATTACAGCGGGGTAGAGACCAGGAGAAGTTGTGTCTATCACCCCACGGGTTTGGCCCTCGTGCTGAGAGCGAGCTTTGGGGCCTAAGTCCTGTCTCTCCCGCTGGAGTGTCGAACCTGCCTAGTGGTTAATTGACATGGCAGATCCAGGGAGGTGGGAAAACGCCTCAACACCTGCGGAATATTTGTAACCCACGCGAAGACTTCCCCTCCCCCATCATTACCATAGTCTGGATATGCGCTACGGCTATTTGCACCCAGTCCGAACAGCGCACCAGCCGTTAACAAATTCAGGACTCTGTCCTGTCGTGAAATATGGCTAACTTGCCCTAGGTTCCGTACATGTATAATTTTAAGTGTTTCCACATATATATTGGACGACCTAATCTTCGGTGCAACTTTTCTTGCGAAGTAATCCATCCTTAAGGAACACCGTGGCTGCACATCGGGACATGTTTCTGGTTAGCGGTATTTAATTTCCTCGTTACCTTCTACAAACGTGTTAAGTGGAAGCATCTATGGAAACATACGTCGGCCGCGTGTGTCTCAAACGTCATGTCGACGCCCTCACTCAGCGCTGGCTATGGACGAGCGGTCGGGATGGTAACACGATCAGATCTGGTGGGCAGATCACTGAACATGAATCTCATAATTCACAAATATCCCGATGTTTTCATGTCCAATCCTTTTTTTCTCAAATGAAGATAATAGAAATTGACAGACAATTAAATTTGATCAGTGAATAGTTTCATCAAGTTGATAAATCACTTGGTTGTTTTTTATTAGCTTAAACTTGATGTTACGAATGATTTTCTTCCTGATCACACGTGTTCCTGTTGTTTGTTACGTTTTTATGCATACGTGATTTCAATACTTCGTTATCTATTCTGTCTGAGCTCCTGTCACGAGTAAAAGTTTTTTCCGTGGTTTTCTGTTCATCTGTACTACCAACGATATTCACGATGGCAGATTTAGAGATATGTGGTAAAGCCGCCTAGCTGACCCCGGGTGAGGCCTCGCGTTCAGTGTGGTAGTTTGGTAGTAGAACGACTGTTTAGACTTTTCTTGACCGATCGACGACTCTAACCTCCACCAGCCTCCTTTGATGGCTGAAAAATACTAGAAGCTGACCAGAGGAAGTTGCCAACATTTTCTGTCCGGTTACCTCCTTATGCAAATTATTAACCATATTTATATACAAATCTACCTATATATACTATTTTTTCAGCCTCCTAAAGAGTCTGAGGGAGACTAGCCTTGCAGGGGAATTTCAGAAAAGAACTTCAGAAAAGCAAGAACAACACAAGAGGCTAGATGTTACTCACGCGATGTTTCCACTTCAAGATCAAGTTTATTTTTGATGGGTCCAGAGGCGACGATACTTAAGATATGAACGATACGTGTCAGCAACCAGGTCTCGCCCATTCTTCCCAAGCCGCTGATGATTGGGTCAGCTTTCTTCGGTCTTTCCAAACGGAGTGATTTGTGAGTGTGCTTGTATAGGCCAGGTTTGTGGCTGTAGGAAAACATGGGATAATCCCGGTCGTCTGAGTGCCTCGCCCCCGTCATTACAGCGGGCTTCGGGAAAACATGCATAGCTAGTAGGACATACTTTTGCAGCATGCGCCCACCTGTCTAGTTTAACCAAACGGGGGACAAATCTAAAATGCAAGCAAACGGGGATAGTAAAATAGAAGGTCATTACTAAAGAGAGGTCATGAACACAAGATCACTACCATCACATTATTCTATGGGATATCGAAAATAGCGAACTACCGTGCGTGGCCACCATTGTGGGGCTTGGCATATAAAGTATCGGACATTTGGTGTGAGTAGTCGATTGCAGTCAAGAATGTTTAACCTCCTCGCTGTAATGTTGAAATCTAACAATAAACATTGAATATATTTAGATATAAAACTAACGATCCCCTTGCATATTCAAAACGGAGCCATTTACATCTTTTAAGCCTGGGTGCCGCCTTTTTAGCTTCATTCCGCTCTCTCGGTCGTTTCCGTAGTAGCGACTCCGAGAGAGCGGAGTTAAGCTGAAAAGGCTGGCACCCAGGCTAAAATCCTTTTGCCTATCTTGTGATTTTTCACAAGCAAAATGTAGGTAATCGTAGATGTTATATTGATTGATTTGAATCAAACTGAGGATTCTGCAATTCAGTCTTGATCTGTACGGATAGCCAAATATAACATTGTAGGAATGCTTGATCTCTGCCATTACCATTACCATGTTGACCTTCATATCATGTAACGTTAGTTAATATGCCATCGTTTGTAAACTGTTCTTCCTCTGTTGCCCCCTGTCTGTCCCTTGCAAAGGTTTGTGACGCGGTCCGGACCACTGGATCCCGACAAATGCATTCTAGATGTCGCTGCTTCACACGACTGAAGTTGTGGAAGGCCGTGACACTCTGTCGGTACCCTCCACTAGCAGTGTGTGCACTCCAGCCCGTTTTCTGGCTGCTGCTAGCCGTTTCCTGATTATCTTCTAACCAGAAAATGGCACAGTACAGACCGGTAAAATAGCAATGTGAGAACGCCGACCGTACTTGCTGTGTGAGTCAACCCCCGACACCAGGTAAGGGTTGCGGAGCGCTACCTCAGAAAAAAGTCAGAGTGATCGTCGGCAGATTTTCATATATAGGAAAAGTTGCGAAAACATCCAAAGCGTTGTTTAACCTGTTCCTGGTCTGCAGATACAGTGCCCTACCCGGGCTGTTCATGTTCTTAAAGTTCCAATATCCTCATTATTACACTCCGTAAGACATGGTAAGGCCACAGCAAGTAATTTTTATGGATGACATCAGCGCGCTCATTAATTTTCGCCCGATTTTGAAAAAAAAACAGGAAATTTCATTGCAATCCGACGGTGGTCAATATGCCAAATATGTCGTATACTGCCATTTATTCTAGTTATTTGAGCTCTATACACATATTCAAGGTCAGTTAAATGTTGACAGTCTAAGGTGTTTCATTGCATATGAATACCCAGTGTAGTTGCCTCAGATGATGGTACAACAAGCTCTTTTCTGCATTTGTTGTAGTTAGTCTATTGAGATGTGTACACAGCTACAAGGACACGTTTACTGTTGAATCAAGGAGGTTTTATATCATATATGAAACCTCATAGGTTGAATACAGGAATAAAAGACCTGTTGGTTGTGATATCGTGTTTAGTCGCCTCAATTCTACTTTAACAAGATTTATGATCTCAAAATATAGGAATCTTGTTTTTTTTGCCCGCCTTGTTTTTTTCCCGCCCTATCTCATTAGTTTATGAGTCTATGGAGGATGTCATCCATAAAATTTACTTGCTGTGGCCTAACCACCAAGTAAGCGGTTAATTGGAGACGCAGACGCCTTGCAATATGGCACTGAGAGTCCAGAGATTAGCGGTGATTACATTCTGTTAACTGCATTGCTATGAACTAAATAACAGTAGAGGAATAACGCCAAGACGGTCGTTCTTGTGGCTCTGAGGATTACTATAGTGTCGGTGTGCAACTGCCCTGCTGATATTCTAGTTTGTGTAGTCTTCTGTGTACAAGGAGAAACTTTGAAACTTTATTGATCATACCACATGGCAGACTTAAGTCTGAATTGGGTAGGTATTTGCACATTAGCTCGCATAAAACGATATCATTATATACAAAGTTTAGATTATATCAAAGCAAAGGTACAATTTTAAAAACACAGGTAAGCTTTGAATTTACAAAACAGAAGACGATGTAAGGACAGCTGACGGTGTAAACATTGAACATTCGTGACTTAAAATCCCTTCGATGAAACTGTGAAGAACAGAACTCCTAGCCCAGGTGGTCTACCGTGTGACAGGGGCTTAACTGGACATCCACAAGGTCATGCCTGGATTATCGTCTCAACAAAATCCCAGCTTTACCTCAGGAATAACGAGAGAAAGAAACATTGTCCTCTTTTCTCGTCTTTACTTCCACCGCCTTTTTCCAATCTTTCCTCACTTCCTTCTATCTCTCTCTCTCTCTCTCTCTCTCTCTCTCTCTCTCTCTCTTTTCTTTGAGCCGTCTTTTCTTCACGCCTTTTGCTATCGTGCAGCATCATATGATAAACAGGGGCGGGAGTGGGAGGTTTGATGTTACACTGATGTACTGGGCTACTTGAAACAACGGAAATACATGTAATTTCGGCGATAGGTTGTTACTAGTCCTACGGCTACTCGTACATTAACGACTCTACTCTATGTTGAAGGGGGCGAAAGCTTAGATTCCTCCTTGCGGATGAAGAGAACAAAAGAAAGAGCACAAAAAGGCGGGCTAAGTATCCCTAAGTGCTACTTGACGGACATGAAGTCCCTCCCTCATGAGGTAATGTCGTCACGCTAACTGATGACCCGCTGACAGCCCGCTGTTTTCTCACCTTTCAGCGCGCAGGTACATTTCCCACCTGAGCTCGCCGGTAATATAGGTTAACATGTTGACGCTAACAGTGGAGAAAGACGCGTCCTGAAAGGCCGCTTTATCCTTTGTTTACTCGCAGACAGGCCTGAGGTCGATGTTTTCCCAACAGTCTTGTCCAAATACTGATCAATCAAAATCTACCTACGAAATTGATCGAATATCAAGTCCGTGGTCACCTCGCGCGTTCTGCGGAAGCCACTGGCTGCTCTACAGGTCTCCACACAGCCTTGTCTGGGGTGCGCTTGGTAACGTTTTATTGAAAACAGCGTAAATGTGTCAGCATCCGGCGTTTTTTTCATGCCGTACTGGCCATGGGAGAATAACCACCGCGCGAGGATCGTAGTCAACTCTTTAATGTCGTCCAGAGCAGCACATACCAATTAAGTAATGTAATATAACCTTTGTAGGCCAGACCGCTAAGTTTCGCCACAGAAAAAGGACCGCAATACCGTTTGATAGCTATAGCTGTCAGAAGACACGGTTACTCAGGCAATTGTACCCTTTACACACGTTACTGTTGTCCTCGTATCGTACCTTTCTACTAAACAACACAAAGTGTTCTCCCCTTCTTAACGGGATGGCTTATGTGTCAACCTTTGTCTCATCGCTGAATTTGGGAGAGGAAAGTATCAAAGCTACATGTATCGCCTGTACATTCTTGTATGTATTGCCAGTGCTTGTCCATATTTGGTGTGCGTATGCGGGAATGAAATCAAAAGGTTGACATTAGGTTATGAAATATTGAAGGCTGTTGAAGGCTCCACTAGTATGAGGATGCCATCAGTCCAATGTGAATATGTCTACCCAGTTCCTTGTACGGATACGTTTAATGATGATGATGATCTTAACGTTTGCCCCCCAAATCAAAATACAAATCCGGCTTACATGAACACATTTCTATCGTTACCATGTCACGTCCACTATAGTTCTTATTCTGGTGTGTACAGTCAGGTAACTGCTGTGTTCTGTTCTCAATGGTCTCTCCTGTGTCTACCCAGTACAGGGGACAGGTTATGTCCGATCGAAGGCTACAGTATCACTTGCCGTGTTGCCATTTCTTCTATTATAGACTTCTCGGTAACATTAGCTCGATCCAAATTAGGCGCCATTAGTGTAGAAGCAGCATCCGGGCGGCGCTTTGTTTGTGTCCGTCTCTTCTAGCGGCCCACGGGTCGGTCCTCAGTCTGAGATAACGGTAGATAGAGAACGTGCCCTGTAGTCTTGTGTGGTCGGTCCACATCTAGGACAGTTTTCACAACCATACGTTCCACCAAACGCTGCTTTAAGCCTGTGATATTTTCTTGAAGACATCGTAAATGATTTCTTTGATCGTTTTGCCATTAGAATTGATTTTTAGTTATTGTTAACATGAATGGGTGGTGCATGTAAGTTTACAACTGGATTACGTCACGTTGACTTAAAACAGCAGGGGCCTGTCCTACAGACACCTGTTCCAAAAGACTACGGTGTCTATATTGTCAAACACAGGGTTTACAAACTGTAACTGACCAGTTTAGAGGATGCCATCTCTACATCTTGAACGGTGCGAGACTGGTTCTTTGATCTTCCCAGTGTTCATGTTATCAGTTTTCCATCTAAATGTTTCTCTCTCTCAATCTCTAAGTCAGACCTAGGTTTGCTTCTATAACCTGCCGTGCGTATTTTGTTTTTTTGTTGTTGTTTTGTTTTGTTTCGTTTGGTTTCCATACATGTTGAGGGGAAATGTCTACCAGCAAGTTTTTTCCTGTCTTTTCTTGCCTTGTGACCAGCCATAGTCACTGAGTTGTCTCACTTGTTAATTGCTTGTTACTCAACAAAACAAAATTATACTCCGTACTGACAAATATGAGACATCGACGTAAAAATCCATACCACAATCTTAACCTTACTGATGAGAACCTGACAGTTGTAATTGAACAGATAATTTCCCATCTACCGCCTATCAACTGTGAGTGGTCTACCATATACAATGACCATTTGAGCCTTCCACTCACGAGCCCGCACAAACAACACGACCACAGCACAATGCCGACTGAATACCAGTCGCACACGACACCCACAAATATTGATCCCCGGATGGAGGACCTGGCTGGAGGGCGGACCTGACCGACTTACCTGGTCGGCTTGGCGCGGGTCTGGCGATCGTCGGAACAATACATACCGTAACAACCGGGCAGAACGCATATCTCACGCTCATCTCAATGGTCTAACGAAGTACGTATCGTAGCTTTCCAATAGTACTGATATCGCCTAAAATACCGACGCCACTTTGTGTAGGATATTTGCCCTGCGTGGAAACTCTACCCCGTCCACCAGGGTCGGCACAGCGAGGCCAGACACCGGATCAATCTTCGGGCGCGATCCGAGCGGCCCGAGTGGTTCAAAGTTTGGACACAGACATGGCAAAGTACCTGGGAGTGAGTTCACGGGGCCGTTGGTGACGCGGGTCTGTTGGGCGTTGTGTCAGACGGCTGGGCTCCTCGTTCTTTGTGGGCCCCTGATCATGAGACCTCCTGGTTTTAAATTTATCAGATTGGGATTGTCTTGAGATAATTATTCTATTCTGGTAAAGAAAATTAAAGGAGTTCACATTGGGCAGGACAACAGGCAGCCACGTGGCAACGGCTTGCTATTACTTTCCTCGGGATAGATCAGATAAAGACTGCTCACAATGATATGCTACAAGCGGTGCCCTTTAGTAACACACCATTATTGAATGAATGAAGGCACACGGCAGCGACCGCGTATTAGTACAGTATATTACGTAAATGACTTGACTTGATAAGCTACTAGTGCTGTTACACCATTCGGAGAAACACCCCAGCTTTGTAGGCACGTGGTGGCGGTTTGTTATAATTGCTCAGAAGAAAGAATTGATAAAAATAATTGATGACAGAGTCCAACCATCTCATGATCATCGTTTAATGGCGTAACACACAACACAAGCCTGGCAACTGCTGGAGCACAGACATTGCATCTGCCATTTAACATCTACCAACATAATTCCTCCAGGGTACATAATTTTGACATCCTGAAAAGATACGTCCAAACAGAGCTCCAACCCGACGTCCCCCTATAATGCACTCCTGTAAATATAAGCTGTGCATACCTGGGGGGTGCTACACTAGAGATCTCTCAAACCCACCGTCTTCACCGTCTTTCAAAGTGGCGGATTTATGTAACCCAGTGGATTAATGTTAATGGAGGTTATAGGTACATTCTTAAGATGTACAGTTTAGCCTTGCACATTGCCAGTATCATCATGTAGCGTTAGATGTAGTTTATGGCATCTTGATCAATACATATTTCACACCATTTGCATCACTGGGGCAACGATTGGTCGCACACCGTCGTGCTGGAAGGTTGGTGGTTTGGGGCGGACACCATGTTGGGGGGTGAGTAGACACCAGACCAGGAGCATCACTCACCCCCCTGCCCCGCCATGTGTGGCCTCCTGTCCCGAGGACGGACGGGACCATGGCGGGGCTCGGTTTACCAAATATTTTCATGCCACAGACACAACATGGTGTATGAAAATAAAAGTTCTGGAACGGCAAAACAACTGAACATACAAACAGTGCGCTTCGCGCAAATTTTACCCGCATGTTCAGAATTACATTACCTTATCCAAGAGCCAGGAAAATAAACAAGGCAATCCGAAATCTTAAGGAAAGGAGATGTCTCAATCCGTAACGCCTTGATTCTTCGGAGATTGTCGACCTTTATTCCCGGTGCAGCGGTCCGGCCGAAGTTTACGCGTCGCGTGGCTCCGCCTGGTCTAAACCCGCATTACGGCGATGACGGACGCACTGGCTAAATGGGCAGCCGGGCCAATAGGTTACAACAAACCGCGACCCGGACACCAATATGGGAGAGGGTGGAGGTTCCAGTGAAACCTCTGTTTGTGTGAGGGAGAGGGGTGACAACAGGCGATCCGCGAAGCGGTGGGGCCACGGGAAGGTGTGGAGAACGGGTGAGGCACATGGTGGCGAGAGTGGGCGTGGGTGAGACGGTCGATGTTCAGATGCGAATCACTCTTTTCCGCAATATAATATTGGAGGTGCCCTTTTAATTGACAATAAACTTGTGGAAATGCTTTTCTGGTCCTTAGACGGCCGTTTGGTAACGAAGCCCACTTTTGTCCGACGTCAACTTCAAGTACCAATCAACGTTAGAAAGCAACAGAGGACACAACTGTACAAAGATAACGTTATGAGGACATAATAGGAGCCTTGAAGTATCATGTTTGAATTTCGTGACAAATTGCTAGGTCTAAGGTTTTTCTACACTTATTCGTGGGGGATTCTTATTGTACACCTGAAATAGCTGATACCACTGTTAACTGCCTGTGGTATCTAGCATAACGTTTGATCTATCTAGTCATTAGCCCATCCATTCAACCAGAAAGGCATGGCCTTACGATAACGACAAAACTGTAAGCTTATTCTCGCTTGTTCGAATGTTTTAATGACAAACTTCGATTTGAGTAATGAACATGGGAGTTTTTTCTGACCACATATTTTCCATAGCCTGATCGAATCGCATTTATAGCGGCCCGCCCAACTTCGGCAGGGGAGGGGGGGGCCGTTCTAGTCACGGACAGCGGAGTTTGCGTTACCGTACCATATTTTCCACTGTCCGAATCCAGACTACACTCTACGCACACGAAATGTAGCCTGACAGGACACAGGAATCTCTCAATTTGAACCAATGGGCGGAATCTATAACCTTCCACTGACAACCATTTTCTTGCTCATCGTCAAACATGTACAAAGAAAGACAAGTTAGTCATCATTACGAATGTACAGCATTCAACAATCCAGCTAACGTATAACCCATACTGCAGTATTGGCGGTGCAATTTAAAAAAGTCACTTTTCTGCTTTGACTTGATGTTTTTCTTCGCTGGCGACGATGCGGTAAATGAAAACTCATTATGTATGCAAGATACAGTTGTCAAGAAACAAATCTAAAAGACCTTAAGTTCTCAATACCATGACGACCGGGGTAGCATGGCCAGTTCCAAGGCAACAGGGGCGCGGCCATTGTCAAGAGTACAGGAAAAGGCTTTCACCTCACAACACGCCCCTATTGGAGAAGCCACGCGGCGGCGGACCTAATGGACAGTGTGGGCACGGTGTCAGGTCCGGTACCGGGGGCTCCGATCTCTGGTCCGCATGCGGTGTCAGGGTAGTGGGGGGTAACGTAAACACTGAGAAGAATGGCGGGGCCCGGGCGATTACGGCCCTTATCAAAACGGTGTCGTGACCTCTCAGTACAACAATGACCTTGTGGAACAACAACAGTCATGATCCCATGTCAGATGCCTCTTCTGCAGATCACGACTTGGAAATTGTTTCACTGTGTTTGTTTTCATTTTCTTTGAGTACCGGTTACACATCGCTTCAACAATCAACTCATCCAGATTGTAATACGATTATGTAGAAATTGTTCATGAATATTACTGAATGTTTCAAAGGACGTCAAGTGCTTCTATGTCTGGTCTCCTTGGATAAAGTGTGTACAACCTGATAGTCAAATGTTGTAGGAGGTTAGGACGTCCTTGCTGATAGCCATCAGAACTGGGTAGTTTCGCTTTAAGAGCTCGTGCTTAATAAATGTACACAAACAAACAAACAAACAAACAAACAAACAAGCAGATGGACAGACAAACAACACAACACAGATTGCAGCGACGATAGAGTACACCACAACGCTAGGGTTACCAGAGAGTTTGTCTGCATTCTGCCCTTACCATCGTGAGTCAAGACATAGCTTCGACGTAAATTATGATGAAATATAAATGTACTCCAAGTATCAATGAAAAACCTTCACATCATCACGGCATAGGTATTCTAGCCCAAATCATCGGCAACACTGACAACGTCTGTGCTTCCTCTCTCCGTTATCATAAAAAATACGTAAGTAATTTGCAATTCCGGAATAGGAAAACCATTTGCATGTTTTATTAATCCCAGAATCATAATGTCATGTTCTTATGAACGTCATCAGCGCCAGTCTTATTACTTTCTTCATAATGATAGACTCAATTTGTTTTTTTACATGTTAAAGTCAACAAAGAGGAAAGATAAACATATATCGTGAATCAAGAATAGATACAATGTTGTATTATAGTAACTATACAATAGATGCAAAGATGCGGTTGGTTCAAATCATTTGATCCGGGCTTTACCCACCAACTAGCCGGTAAGTAAGGTCAAAAGGACAGTCCACAGTTTTAGACAGTATGTTTTCAGAAATGGCTGAAGTCCCCGCCACGCCGTCGCATCCCCTACACTCCTCGTGAACTTCACGGGTCAGATAATGACACTTTTCACTAATAGTCTTTTTAAATCGTGATTTTAGAGATTTAGATATACCGATCTTTTTCCTCAGGTGTGGTGTTTCAAGGGCTTTTAAAGTTATTACAAATTCTCGTTACAGTAAGTGAAATGTTCTTGTCAAGACAATGTATAATGGTTTCATTACTTGCTACTAGCTGGTGCATGAATTCACTCACTCGCTCATTCTATCATCCATACACTCACACACGCACTCACACACACGCACATACACACGCACAAACGCACACACACTCATTCATTCATTCGTTCGTTCGTTCATTCATTAATCCATTCATTCATTCATTCACTCACACATTCTCCTACTCGCAGGTAGGGAGAGACTATTGCTTGCTTGAAAATAATCCTACAAGACGTTCGTTTATCTGCTTGTTTGTTTGTTGTGTGTAAGTAGTGTTTTTATATCATAATTATTAATGTGCTATAGTTATGCAATTGTTTCAATAGCACGGAAACAAACACATCGCTGAGTACACATATACTTTACAACTGCAGGCGGTTCCTAAGTCTGTTTCCAACTCGGATGTAATCCCCGGTCCGCCATGGCCCTTCAGAAGGCTTAAAATGCGATCTTCTTATCCACAATTAAAGGCAAGTGGATATCACCTTAATTCTATGTCGCCTGAACATTGCGGGCTGCGCATGGGCGACTTGGGTGGGCCGCAGGACACACAGTAAGCAGGGCCGGGCTGCCGCATAACTAGCGTTGTGGGGCGGAGTAACTGTTGACAGGAACATATCAAACATGGGCACACTGCAGCCATGTCAGATATATAGGAGTAGGACGCTCACTACATTATAAAACATACAGACGGGACGTGAAATTAGTTCTCCTTCCTCCTTACTTTGTAAACCAGGAATAACTTGGTCGTTAGTCAAAAGTTCTGTAGCAAAACCTCTTCCAAACCATGATATAACAATTTTATATCAACATCGTGATCCCATATTTGTATTTATGCTTTGATATCGATGTGGGATACATTAATTGACATTTGACAAGAAAGTCAATCCATACATCTATCTAAGACACGGAACAAGAAAAAGCAACTCAGGAAAACTTTTGGTGCAGTGGAAGAGGTTTGTCACACACCAACTTATCAAAAGGAAGAAAATAGTATGATTAGTCGTGTGGAATTGGCTGACTTGTTACCTTTGCTTGCAAGACAATTGAACAATAGTTGAGCAAACGATGTGAGGGCGGAAGACGTTTTTCATGCCGAGTTTTGATTTCTTCAATACTCTGTTACCAACTGCTCCAAGGACTTTGTTCTTTATCTCTTAAGAAGTGCGGAATCTTCTGAAAACTTGTTTTTCCCCTGTTGGTCACCCGAGACGCCACAAGCGACCGTGAGAACCCAACTGAACTGCCCCTAGGCCACAGGACACGTACACCGTTTGTCCTATCAAGCTCATTATGTAGTATTTTTCTGCGGGGCTCGTTCTGTTTACAATATAGGAAAAATGACATCAACAATAGGCGATGTGCTGGAAGGTAAACCAGGAAATGTCAATCGGTGTACTAGGAAATCTATCGTGCACTATGACTGAATAGTTCCATACAGACTGGAATATGTTTTTCCCGTGTTGTGTTGTGTTGTACAGTGTCACTGAAAGTGTCAACGCGCTGCATTGTATCCTACGCATCACTGACAATATCTTTTTTGCGACATTTTTAATCCCAATTGCAAGATGTAACATTCAGTGCCTTGGTGTGTTATATTGTGTCACATTTATCCTGTGGGGTGCTACCATGTCCTCACTTCCAAACAAAATGTGTTTGAAGCAACATGCGATGAAATTCTTGGCAACGATTTCGTATTGTGCATTCATGATAATGTATTTGACTTCGTCGTGATTATGACATTTGATGTATGGCTTGCAAGTTGCAATGTATATGCAATGTTTTAACCTGGCAGTATATAAGCATGAGTCACCGTCACAGTGAACATTGATTCGGCGAACAAACTGAATTGGATTTGCACCCTACATCCGAATCACAAAAGTCTGGTGGCGCCAATGTCTAACCGGATAGTCCAGCAACTTGACGATGGTAAGATCATGATGAGCGTACGTGGACTCAACTTGGTTCGTGCGTAAAATCTCGTATTATGTGTCCATTGACGAGCCTTGAAAACAAACTATTCTGACACCGCACGTGCTACAGACAAAATCTTGTGACGCACATTTCCAAACTTTATAACGTCAACGTTACACGCCTATATAATAATCTTATACCCCAATTTTCTACCGTTGATGAAGAGGCGACCTTTCGGAACCATCTGGTGTTTTGTCGCCATGCATGTACGTGGAGCTTTAATACAAAGACCCAAAACAGGGAACAGTCGAAGTTCAGACGTAATTGGCGTTGATAATACGGCTGGTAAATAGACACTAGCTCTACATTTCGAATAGATGTCACACGCACGTGCGTTTGAACTATTTGTTGCTTACCACGAATAACATCCTGCAGCATTCAAATGTCCTAAAGGATCTGAATATTACCTGTAACTTCAGTAGCCAATAGATTCGTGTTGTCATGTAACGTTACGATTTAATGATGTGTACATACTCGTATTTAATCGATTTTGTACAATGTTATTTCATTTCATTCACCTGCGAAGTCGGTTGTGTTTGAACATCGCCACAACGCAAGAAAGATAATTATCGCTACAAGAAACAAAATGTTTAGGTTTTTTCAGCAATGACTTAGCTAACATGATAAAAATCTGTTCCACCATTTTTCTAACAACCTTGTTCAGAGATGCCTCATTTCGCTCGCTTGCTGCCTCGTTGATTTTCATTCAGGTCTGAAAATATCTAGGCTGATTTGTTTAGCCGCGGGCTGGGGGAAACAAGACGCTTATTAGCTGCTTTGTTGGTGAAAACATTTAATAACGAAGCTTCGCTCGTCAGCCGTGAATGCCTCTTATCCTTCATTGCCCGGGAGTCGCCCTGAAGGCAGGCCTGCGACTACACAGGAGCCGGCATTACTTCTGAAGCAGGTATGAAATGTGTCAATCACAGAACCACCTACAGGCGAGTCGGTACACTGCTTGATGACTGTACATGTATATTGATGCTGTAATTTTCATGGCATTCAAAAATAAGATCAATCAATTTTGCATGTGTTGTGATGTTATATACTGAACAAAATTCATAATCCCGTCCTGATCTGTGTTTGAAATGTTTGACAATATCCACAAAAAAGGATGAAAGACTGTTGTTGCCTCTAGTGTTTGCCAGTGAGATGCTCAACAACAAGACTGTGGATACAAGGAGCGTAAGGAAACCGGAATTCAAAGGAAGAATTAGAACATCAAAGAAGGTTGCCTGTAGGCCCGCTGGCAGGGACACAATTAGGACAGCATATACAAGTGAGATTCAGATTCTTTGATATAGTAGCTGCATTACAATTTTCATGTATAGCCCATAGCATGTACCACCACAATGTAGCAATCGTGTGTTCGGAAATGAGATATCGCCCAATCAGACGTCATTAGTTATCACTGAAGTTTCCTCTGGGCAGCCGTTTGCTTCTGGACATGGGACGTTGACATTTGCTGTTGACAAGATTGCAGGACTCTGGTGGAATAATGCACCTGCCGTACTTCTTGTAGTCTAAAAGCGCCTAGAACCATCTAATGCCATGCAAATAACAGTACAGACTTGAGTCAAGAGCTTCACTTAGAAGGGCAACCTTTCACGGTCAAACAGCCAATGTGAAACTTAAAGCGGAAATATCTGATATTCGAAGGTGCTTTTAAAATTTAGGACACCTTAACCTTCTCATCATAACCAATGACGAATTTGGTACACGAACCTTCGCAGGGAGAAGGTTAAACACTTCGACATGTATCGCTGTATATATGTTTTTACAGGACCATTTCAACATTTTATTATAAGGTTTATCCCCATCGCTATAGAGTGCGTAATGGGCTATTGTGATGAATCATTTTAAGAATGGGGTTAAAACGTAAAGGAGTTTGGTAAGTAGTAATTCAAGAATAAAATGAATACATGTACAGTTCCAGGTCGACGTCAGTAGGACATTGGTGAAATTCGCCGTATGATTGAGCAGTTTGAATGGGTAATGGTTGGCAAAAGCTAGCAGATAAATTCTGTCAAAACAACAGGAAATTACTGTGGTCCAGGTTTTTCTTCATCCCAGATTGTATCTCGGAGAGAAAGTCTAATTTCTATCTCAATATCGCTGTGAGTTACGGTCCGTAGTCGGGGCAGTCACGGGCCGCGTACTTGGCAGTCAGAAGCAGGGCAATTGATACTGGCCACCTGGAGTTTACCAACCGTCATTAGTAAGTGTGCCTATTGTACAGAGTGTATCGCCCTCTTACAGCGACCCACTGCGCACTTCTACCTGTCGCAGATAAGATCTCCCCACATACTCCGTATAAATGGCACAATTGTGCGGGGTGTTACCGGGGCAGCGCAGGTAGTGGGGCTGCGCTACCTCAGTCACGCGCACGCCCCGACAGGGTCCGATACACTGGTTTTACTGCACAAACTCTTCTATAGTTCATTTCTCAGCTATATCTCACAGCATATAACTACATAGATGTATCTAGTAGTGGTAAGCCTTTTAATTCATGCGGCTTTAAACTTTCGGGAACCCATGTCTAAATTTAAACGTGAAAGTTTAAAGCGGTGTGAATTAAAAGGGCTATCACTAGTAAGAGTTCCTCCCTCCTACACTAGGATGTGAATCTAACCAATATAACCCCTAGTTTCCCTTCGTTTTGTGAGCGTTTGCCACAGAATGGGAGGGGACGGCGGTTCAGATTAATATGACGTTCTGATAAGCGCTCATGCGATTCCAGTCTTTGAGACATTAGGACTTTATTCCTTGAAGACGGCGGGCCAGGGTAGTGTCTGGGAGAAGGCATGTTAATGGGGGCTAAACAGTTCATGCCTATTTAGGTAAAGCGATCCCGGGAGAGCAACTACACTCACGGATTTGGACTTGGGAGAATAATGCTTTCTAACCAGCAAGGACGAACCAAGATTTTACAGTTCAACTTGTGAGTGCTATTTACCATGTTTATGATGTAGCATCAGCTGCCTAACAATTTTTCTGCGACAAAAATAAGTCTATCTACCTTTTCTGCAGCGGTGTACGAATGTTCCGCACATCAAAGTGTTCGGATCTTACAAATTTAATTTTTACATACATGTATGATGTTTTCTTGCAGGGGCATATCATTTTGACGCGTGGAAACGTACGCTATTTCACATTTAGATGCTTACATCATCTGAAGTTGACATTGACGTTGTCAGTACATTTACAGGCGATCATTCTGCTTGGAAACTAACAGAAAACATATTTCCTAAACATCTGAATACGAGTCTGCATTCATATACAGCTGCATACACAACACGACACAACAAGACTTGAAGTTAGTAACACAGTAATATCATAATTCAAAACAAACAACAAAACGGCTAACTTTGCATTCTACGGTCAGATCGAGTCTTTATTAGGTACAAAGGGGCTCACGGTAAGAATGATTAATGTGAACAGAAGCGCATCAGCAGCACTTACAATGTCATCATGGCTGTATAACCGATAACCATGCCATGCACCTGTTAGGATGGACACATGCCCAAATCTTCACGGCCAAAGAGAAACCCCTGGGTCCCATCTGGGAGTTTTCGTAGATCTTTTGAAAAATGTGGTCTGAACCAGAACTGCAAAGTTTTACCTCTCCTATCCTGTGGACCGTCTTACCTGATGTCCAGATTCTGTGCGACGAAAGTGAGCCAACGTGTGACTTTGTATGATTAAGTTTCCCCACCGGCATCGCGAATAAAAGAATGACAGGCTTTTAGTGAAAATGTGAAACAGATATCGAGCGTCAACAAACATCGCGTCAGGTCTTGTGTGTTTGATGATTTATTCCCCTCTCTATTTACGCTAGAGTCTGACGGGGCAGGGTGGATCGTCCTGGCGAGCTGGCGCGTGGGCAACTCTCCGTGCAAAACCGAAAACAAATACAGTCGCACTGATAGGAATATTACAGAATGGGGGACGTGGAATGGTCCCATAGTCGCTCACAACCTCTGTGTAGAAAAAGCAGATGTTGACTTTTTGCCGTGTGAAAAAGAAGATGTACACAGTTGCTCCCTCTCGTTATTTGGGAAATGAATTCAACTATTCCTCTCATTCTTGTCGTGGATCTAGCTTAAGCCCCCCTCCCCTCTCGATTTCTTTCACGGTAAAGATGTGCACTTGATCCTCCAACGTTGCCAATAGGAGCAGGACGGTGCCTCCAATGGACCAGACGTGGCTACAGCCGGTGAGTAGAGTGGCAGAGTGGACTATACTCTAGTCCTGTGATTGTTGTTTAGCAGGTTTGTAAGCTAAGGCCTCTTGTAAGCTGGTACATCTGCAATATCTCAAACAAACATAGATTGGCCATGCACGTCTGTTGATCATGTGACACGGATTTATAACAAGCGCAAACATTGGCACGAAAAATATAACATCAGTACAACACTGTATTTGCAAAGGCTTGACTCAAACTAACTTCTGTCACTCTGCAGTCTATGATAGGATGATAAATCTTAAAGGTGACTGCAGAACGTTTGTTTTACGTTTACTAATGTCCCCGGTTAACTTTCCCGAGAACCATATGAGCAGCTGCTGCAGGTTCAATATCAACAGTTTACCGGCTGACATGACTTGTCCGTATTGTAGTCTGGCCTGGGCTCCTTTAGTCCTTCTCCCGTCAGTCCACCACCACGGGAAATCTGAGGGCGACATATGGACATAAAATGTATCCATAAGTTTGATTCAGTAGCCTTTGTCCGTCTAGCCTGACCCTGGGGCGGCTTTGTTGTGACGAGGAGGAGCCCCCGGCCTCTGTGGCTTTGCCCTCCACTCACCCGCTCACAAAGAAACAGAAACTTTAAACCATTGATGTGATTACCCTGAACAAATACGCAGAATTCCGGGCTGACCTGGGATTGTTAGTGACCATGGAGTGGACAAGGAGATCGTGTATGTTTGTCCGGGCCTTTCAGGGCAGGTTCGCCGTATAAACTGGGTACAGTTCCGTCTGTATTGTGCTGCCGTCAGGTGAAGAGTCCGGCACGCGAGCAGGACTGACGTGGGCCCGGCTAATCCGGTATAGCGGGGCGGATTTAAGTACGTCGTGCACAAACAAAACCTACCCGAAACCTGAGCTACATGACTGGGATATCTACATACGAGCTTATCTTAGAGTTGACTTTCTGGACGGGGAAGTTCAAACAAATACTTGGCTTCAAGGGCACTGAGGACATACGGAGAGTGATACTGGGTATAACTTAGAATCTAAACGACAGGTGTAGTGACGCAAGATAACTTGTAACGTGCTTTGATAATACTGGTCTATGGGCAGAGACATAAGGTAAACTTTTCTGACTTTTCTGGACAAGCACAAACTGACAATGAAATTGACTTAGAGTTTTTGAAACCTCTGTTTTTGAGCAATGTTACACAATAATCAGCGCTTATAGAGTTGTGGTCTGCTGCAGAACTGTACATGTAGTTTGGGATCCAGTCTTGTTAGCTTCAGTCCGCTTCAACCGTACCAACCCACCAACATGTTGGAAGCGGACTGAAGCTTACGAGAGTTAAGGGCAGGTTAAAAACTATTAGAATATTGTCGTTGATGAAATCAAGGGTTTGTGTTTATTTTCCTAGAATCAAGATAAGCATGTTTTTAAAGATTTAGCTGAATATTTTATAGCACCTTCACTTTTCCCCTTTTGTTCCAATGAGTTGTCAGAGAGCAGCTCTGTAGGAAATAAAACGTTTAAAAAGATTTCGCTAACTTGGCACATATTCTAGAAAAACAATTGTGCAGGTGCATTTCCACATTTTTGCCATGGAAAACCCGCCTGTAGTGAGCTGTGCAGGTATGATGTTTTGGTTGTGATGTAGATTACCCGCCTGTGACTATATTACAAACCTAACAGTCCTGTCAACAAAACATAATCGTTCAGTTTGAAATTGCAAACTACCTTATAGACGATATTTTCATTCACCTTTTATTGCTTTCATCCCGGGCCCCCACCTTCTCCCTGAAGTAACCTGTGTATACCTGTGTATATATGCACGGGACACTCGGTCCATTCCTGGGCGGGTTTGATGGCTGTGGCTGCAGAAAGGAAGGTGGTCAAGGATATCTGTAGAAATAGGATAATCTTTGCTTTGTGTCGACTGACAAAGGCATAAAGTCAGAACCATACTCCAGACCTGTATTTTTCCTGTTCATTGATAGAAGCACTTGTCCTAGCAAATCCTAAACCCAGCAGGGCTATCCGTACCGTTGTACACAGTGCAGCTAGTGGTCAACACAATCCACAGCACATAGCTACAATGCACAGGTTGCCTGCAGTCACGCCAATTTTTGCTGACCACAGCACCTCGCTAAACCTCACTCAAAATAGACACCTTACATTTCTTCAAGTAGATATCACTATCTTACCATATTTGGCGTGCTGGACATAGGTTTCTATGTTCTGGTGTCGCCATATTTGTGTCGCCGATACCGTGCAATTTTAAGTGGAGCAGCGGACTGACCTGCGACACTGTACGAGTAAAGAATAATGTTGCCTTGTTAACGATGCAAACTGCACTAACTTTATCAGATGGTGTTTGTGTGAGAAGTGTAGACATAATGAAGGTACAAGGCAGACATGTAGTAAAAGGCGGCATTGGGGGTAGTTTTCAGTATGTGTTTTTACTGGTGTAGTCTGATCCTAACAAAGTCATGGTGCATTCGCCATCATGAATCCGAGTTTGTTGTTGCTTCGCACCGTCTGCTGCGCCGATGTCTTCCTTCTGTTGAATACTCAAGTAGATTTCATACTGCTATAAGTGGTTGATTAAATCGCACTTGAAGTTCTCTCAGCGCACGATGTCAAATGATGACGCCAGCAACAAAAGAGTTGTGTCGTGACTTTCACTGGCGTATGTTGGAAAGTACAACAGTGACGTTGTTATTAACGTTTCTATTCTGTTTGACGTACTCGCGTTTTTTCTCGGAACATGTACACTGTTATATCTTGTACCAGTACCCACGGCACACGCATACTAATGACGCAAATACCGTATCTAAAACCTGAAGGGTAGTAGGCTGAACATCACACCAGTTCCTTATAGTACCAGCCCTTCGTGGCCTCCAAAATAAATGATCGAGTCGCTTATGGTAACGTTGTACCCTTGATATTGGTTTCCACACATTCTTTTTCAAGACCTTGTCGTTGTTCCTAGCAAATTTAGCTTTTAGTGGTGTTTGACAAGTAACAGTATCCGCGAAGATATTTCTTCGTGAAGACGTTAGGCCACAGAACTTGTAGCTGCAAAAGTGGACCCGTTGATCCTTTCTTTCTGATAGAAGCAGAGTACGCAACTCTACCTTGCCTCGGCAGAAGTTAGCATACTTAGAAACCATACCACTGCCCTGTTTGTATCAGCTCGCCGTGTCTGTTTGTACTCATGTGTGGTACCTGGAATATTGTTGTCGAGACGTAGGGTAAGGAAGCAGAATTTTCCAATAGAACATTAACACTCAATACCATCTTGTGTTTAAGATATCGCCGCATCTAGACCTCATGTAATCACTTTGTTCAATTATCCTATTCTGCCATCTCTTAAATAAACTGTTAGAAAACTTTATTTGGGGAATCTGTTGGATATCATAGACTCAATTATACTTCCAAGTAGTTGTGTTGTGTTTTGTTGTCCCGGCCAGATTATGAATGTTAGAAATGTGTGCAGTTAGTGAGGTTGAATTGTGCTGTACACCAGTAGGATGACCTCGTGCCAAGGGTTTATTTCACGCCAATTGCTGAAAGTTGCTGTCGCGGTACGGTATATTACGGGAATTGGAATCTGATTTTTTGTGTATCTGTTTATTTGAACATTGGCTATATTCTATGAGGTTGGAGAAAGAAAACTCAAATGTAACTACTTATTTGTTCGTGTTGAGGGGTCGTCCTTAAATCATGTGTAGAAATTACATACATGAATGAAAATGAGCAGTCCCTTTCTGACTTTGTTCCTTTTTTTACAGAACCAGGCTGTAGTGGCCCCGCGGCCCGGTACACATCAGAACCAGGCTGTAGTGGCCCCGCGGCCTATGTCACGAATTGAAATAGAAATATGCTGACTTCATTGGCGTTCCAGAGAAGAAGAAAGACGAGAGGAAGAACGGTGGTGTTTTAAACGGATATCGGACTATAAGTTAATTATTTTCTAGATTTTAGAACCCCTCACTCCAAAAACTAAACCTTTCCACATAGTACGGGATTCCCTTGCACTTTCCCACCCAAGAGCAGACCACACACGCACGAGGCACACTTTAGCTGCTCCTGTTATCTAATGTAACAAGTGTGATATCATAAGAACTGGGACATACCTTGTTAAACGGTCAGTTGAGACTTCCGACAGCACGCAAGCCGTCCGCTATGTGTGCTCACGGTTCCAGCTGGACAACCTTCTACTCCCCCTGCTAAACTACAACTTAGATTTTCTACAATATTTGTTTAATCATGAGTAGATATGCCTTTTCACCTCCCGTGACTACTATACTGTTCAAGTTGATACTTGTTTCCCCATATCGCTGTTATTTGTGTGCTCCAGTATGTTGACGCGGCCTGACTACTCCCGTGGAAACAAACGTCAACATTGCGGTTTTCTCTCCGCTCCTTTTCCCGTTTTCTTGATTACCACAAGCCAATTCCTGACATTTCTCCCCACCCGTCATTTTGTGTATTGTACACTGTGTCTGGTGATTTTGTGTATCGACCCCATTGTGACTGTTTCATCAGCCTTTATTGCATCCAACACGACACGTAAAAGATAACGTCGCGGCCAAGGCGATGTGCTCACGGCGCAAAGACAGACGACTGTGAAGGTTATACAAGTTGTAAAGTTAAACTCTATATACTACACGAGTTACTCTTCCCAGCTTTATAAGAAATCAGCCGTGGTCCTTTGGATTCGACCGAAAGATGCTGACCTGACTAGAAATGTTGATTGTGAAAGCCGTGCGTGTTTAACGGACACTAGAATATGCGTGTAGCGGCCTCATTCACGACATCAAGAATTTACCCATTTTACAGGATGACGATGTCTTATTAAGAACGTCAACCTAGTCGTACTAATATGTTCATAACGCCTTGATCTCCTATGTTCTTTGATGTCATATAAATTCTTATGTTCTTTTTCAGACCCTGTAGGCTCTGACAGAAAAAGAATATTTCTTTGGAATGGAAATTGTAGTAACCGTTGTGACCTTGTACAACACCTTCTAACACCCATTACAACCACAGCCCTCTTATACTGGCACCTTAACTTGGCCATACTATTGCAGATAGGCGCACCTTTTGTAGCATAGGTAAATCATTTTTACGACTATATGATCAGTCTTGAATCCGTACACGATTCCCCCGCTCAAATGTGGGTCAGTCACTGTGCACGCCCGGAGAGAACCCGTGATCAACGCTCTCACGGTTTGTTAAAACTGACTAGTCTCAAGTCTTACAGACATCAAACACCATGAAAAAGGGTACCTTCGCACCATTATAAACGTGTTTGGAGACCGTCCGTAGCGTACGTGTCTATCGACTTGGAAAATTTGTGCAGGTTGCCAGCTATATTGGTTATGCTCTATGTTAGCGACCGGCCATCTTGGCTGAATTTCTGCTACAGATACGTACAGGCCACACGCATGTTGGCGAGGTCGCGTTTAATTGGGACCAAAAAATCGGAAGAGGAGGAACTTGAACTTGTGGAATCATTCTGTGCTGACAGAATGTTATAATCTTAGTACCAATATTGATGTCATGGATCTAAAAAATACAATCTTGTTTGGTGTTCAGCACCCTCTGGTGGCACCGGGCTCGGTCATTTTGATACAATTTACAGCGGACTGCCGTATACATAGTCACTGCACTTGACTGTCTGTAGTTCCCTGTGAATAACCTGTCATGTTTCTCTGCGCTTCTATTGCAAATTTCTCAATGAATGTAGCTGGTCAAACACTATCACCCTGACCTTCCATGTTTCTAGGGCATACAGTATTGGGCACTGAGGAAAATCTTCGACCAAAGAGGAATTTGACCAGACTCCCCGACCGAAGAAGAATGCAAAACTGAACATTTTCACTGAGCTTTTTTAACACTGTAGTAGCTGTACGATTCTGCAACACAATTCATATATGTTAGATTATGGATGGGGAAATACCACAACTGATGAGAACCAATATAGCCATATTAGGAGTCTAGAAAAGCCTCCACTTTGTAATGGCCAAAGTCGGTAGAACTGATAACCACGCAGTGTCCATATTTTTGTATGGGCACATCTCATATTCGATTTCATAGTGGCATTAGTTAAATTCTATTTGTCACATCGGTATGTTTGATCCTTTCATGTCCTTTGTGTCGTTGCTATTCTTGTAACAATTTCAGTGTAAATGCGGCTTGGCAAGGGGAGAGTGTTTGTTTCGATTCGGACAAGCAATGACACATTGGACCCGTTTCTCACATGTTCACAATTAAACACTTTATTCTTTTTTTATATATAGATAGACTCTTTCCGTATATAG
Organism: Branchiostoma lanceolatum; assembly: GCF_035083965.1. Lineage (NCBI taxonomy): Eukaryota > Metazoa > Chordata > Leptocardii > Amphioxiformes > Branchiostomatidae > Branchiostoma > Branchiostoma lanceolatum. The sequence continues at coordinate 19,759,369 of NC_089725.1, read as the reverse complement.
CCTCGGAATTACAACGAACATGTGATTGACATATCCTAACTCTGACACGTCTTATGTACGCTTCAACAGACTGTCACTAACGCCCAATCAAAAAACTTAATGGACTGAACATAATCCTCTGCCAACCGTCTCCATCTGTTCTGGACAACTGACAAAAAAGACACTATTTACATATTTGTACTTAAGAGTTCGACCTTTCACTTTGGAAATGGCACAGTCATGACATCATCAGTCTAACGGCCAGATATAACAATACAGACAACTTAAGGTAAGTCACATGTTCGTACACGCATTATAAATGACAATTCTTACTTCTCACCGGACAGATTCATACAAGATACCAGCGCATTTTACCTGCACTACTAACCATGTCAACCCAGTGGCCTTCAGCTAAGTTTAGACGTTATTCGGGTCACCTAAAAGGTTGAACTATCGAACGTTGACAAGCACCAGATGAACCAAGACCAGGTGTAGTGGTCAACTAAAACAATTTTATACTACAGCAAAGGCATGGCCAGTGAATGCCTACGTTACAGATGACCGCATGTCCACATGTATTGCTCACTATCATAGCCTTCCAGTTCCACTGTGACGCTACTAACCAGCAGGTCCACCTACATCAAAACGTCTGTTTTATCACCGTCTGTGTTTCTGTGCCACTTAAATCGATACATCACTAGTGCACTGAAGTTTACATTGTACGGTTTTTTTTACCATTACAACATTCATATCGTCCTGGCGCGACCCATGAGTATCTGGTATGTGCTGAGCACAGGTACACATCAAAGTGCAGTGTTCGACGTCGGACCACAAGGGCGCCGAAATAGAACTTTAGAAAAATTCATAACAATACATAATATAATAGAGACATACTTTACACATTAACGTTATTTGTATACAAGTCAGTTGAACTGGTCCTGAGATACAACACTTTGCACAACATGAACAAAAATGTGACTTTGTCAAAGGTATCTTACAATTCTCCACAAGGTTCTATACCACTAACACATTAACGGCCGGAATTCTGATATTGTTGAAGTCTTAAGTCATAAAGCTGTCTTGACTTTGTCAAGCCATCCCTGGCTACAAGACACCGCTCCCTGCCTGCACGTTCAGGGTCGGAACTACCTTCAGACTTGACCCTGGCTTGACACCAAACATAGCTACATGGCACGGTTTGCACAGACGCACATTTTACCGGAACATACTACAGGCTTGGTAGCATCACTGTACAATAAATCACTGAAGCCCTGACTTCAACACTATATTACAACAAGTGCCACATTTTCGGAACCGAAACATGACAAAAACTGCGGACAAAAACTTACAGTCTGAACAAGAGTCCGGTCGGTGCCGACCGCTTCTATCCCGTAAGGCGAGGTAGAACGAGGGGTGTCCCTCCCACCGTGAGGTGGCCGCCGTGTTCGCCGACGTTACCTTGCAGGTGAAGTCCGAGCGGGAGGGGAGACTGCCCGACCGTCCCTGTGAAGGCAGTCGGCGGACTCATGGCAAGTGTCCGAAGCGACGCGTACGGATCGTGGAGAACGTGCCCGTGGGAGGGGAAGAGAAGCCCGGCATGATGGGGCAGCGTCGCGTGGAGCAGTCCGGAGGCCGTTTGAACCGTGAGGGGCGGGAAGGCCCCGAGGACGGCGGGGCTGACAGTGCAGGCTGGAGCAGCTCGGGACGTGTCCGTGCTCAGGAGGCGTTCCACAGAGAAGTTGTGCTGCGGCGTGCTCGGATGGGGGCTGGTGAAGCCGAACCCGGGCGTGCTGGAGGGAGGAGGGCTGTAGTGGAATCCTGGAGAGTGCTGCGGCAAGGAGTAACCGGTGGCCGGGGGATGGGTGGTCCAGTAGCAATTGGTCTTGTCGGCAGCGGGCCACTCCACCACGCCCGCCGGGTATCGTACCCCGAACCCGCGGCGGAACGCCAGCCGGCTTCTCGCCGCTGCAGTCGATCTCCGCCGCAGCTTACCGGTCGTCCCGCCGATGAAGACATCGTCGCTTGACGGGTCGAGCATCCAGTAGTTTCCCTTGCCGGGGTCGTCATAGTGGCGAGGCACCTTGACGAAGCACTTGTTGAGGGACAGGTTATGGCGGATAGAGTTCTGCCAGCCTTGCTTGTTTTCCCGGTAGTACGGAAAATTCTTCATGATGAACTCGTAGATGCCGTTCAGAGTCAGCCTTTTCTCAGGACTCTGGCGTATGGCCATCATGATCAGCGCATTGTAGCTGAACGGAGGCTTCTCGTGCTTCGTTTTGCCCTCCTCCTTCTCGTCTTTATCTTTCTTAAAGTCTTCCTGTTCCAAATCCTTCGAGACGTCGGTCTCAACCATGTCGTCTTTAGAATCAGGGGCATCTTTACCGTCCTTACCCTGGTCGAGTTCTTTGGCGGCTTTGTTGAGATGACTGTGGTCACCGTTCGTCTCGTGGCATGTTACGGGCGCGGGCGCGTGTCCTGCCGTCAGGCTAACGGTAGGCAGCTCGGCAGTGTGCACGGGTTGGCTCAGCATCCGCCTGATGCTGAAGGGGCAGTCGTTAATGTTAGACGGGCACTCTGGCGACCGGTCCTCCGTTCTCACCATGTTGGACCGGGAAAGAAACGTCGTCCTTGGACCAGCGAACTGTGCTAATGTGCGTATCACACGGTAAATAGGGCGTCAGGGTAGCGGCCGCCAACAGGCCCACTTGTCGTGTCAACAGGACTGCAAGTCGTGGCTTGAAGCTACCGTCGTGTTGGAGTCCTTTCCCGCAGCGACGCACAAGTTGTGCCGGTGAACGGAGTAGACGCAGTAGGGCAGGAGTTGGTATCCAGACTCACGGTTGTTCTTCAGCGCTGAGAGAGAGAGAGTGAGGGAAGCTGCACATTGTCCCAGCTGTCAGTGTCTGTTTCTGCGGCCACCCAAAGTTTGTGCGCATCAGCCAATCAGCGCTCGCCCCGGGCGTGAGGTCTGCGTTATCTACCGTCGTTTGTTTGACCACAATGAGTCACGTGACAAAGAACGAAACGTTACTCAGTGACAGCTACTGCTGATCATAAGACTGTCTTTGTGACTTGAAGGGGGTCTACATACGAATAGTTAGTGCGTCAGAATCTATGAATGGGGGTGACTGGAACGCTCAGCTACTAGTATGATAAGTTAACAATAACGAAGAGAACCATAAATTGGACTACTAAGTAGATGGGAGGAGAAAGCATACCGAGCCCCTATTGTTAGTTTACACCTAATTATGAGATAACCAGTAAACAGCTAATCGTGAAGTGGGCAGCGTATTGCCATCAGCAGCACGTAGTGAGGGGGCGGGCCCGTGCTTACACGCACCGCCACCTCTCTAATTATTACCTCTAATGAGCCTCTTGGTGGGCTAAGGGGTCGATAATGATGTTAATAATGCGGCGAGAATGTGGCGAAAAAGAGAAGTATTTTTTATCAAGTTGAAGTAAAAGAAAGTAGATGACGATGCGGAGGAGAAAAAAAATACAACTTTGTTATTGCCAGTGAAGTGGCTCTTTAGGTGTGGTTGCACGTGTCCCACCCAGCCTGATTATCAGTCGTTTTAATCAGCCTCTCAGTTAGCTAAGGAGCTGCTTACGATGCTAATTACACGGCTAATGTGGTATTCCAAAAAGTTTGCAAAGTTTGATGGCGATCGATGGTGAATCTGAAATATTAGAAAAAAATATTAGAAAAAGTAAACTTTCCCATCGGTCCTACAGCGTAGTTTTCCCCAGGCTCCTTCGGTGGTTGAAGCATTGTACGAAATTGGTCAAATAGGTGCCGACCTTCAGGCTGACCCCTCTGGTAAACTGTTATTCTAAAAGAGTATGGTGGACTATTGGAGTGATTGGTTAGGGTATAGAGGCCAGGAAACAAGTTTCTTTCCATTCCACAACTTTTTTGTTACTATAGTGATGTACAATCTCTTCGCCACAAAAATGTGTATTGTGCGTGCGTAAGTTGTCATCTCGTATCGTCTTCAGAACCGTGTTGACACCAACTGTTGTATTGTCCCTACCAAAGAACTTTACCCATCGTTCTATCAGGATTCTCTACACTTGTCTTTTTCTTCCCGCTCTTGTACAACTACAGATGATTACTGAATTGTTCTTTGTTGGGGGGATTTCCTACACTTATTACCTTACGTGAGCTTTTGTGTGTCCGGAGAACCCCCGTCATGTGGGAGGGAAACAGGAGTCTTTGTTTATCCTATTAACATGTTTACAGTTTGCAAACGACACCAAGATGCCACGATCACTGTACTTCACTTTGGGTAAGGCAGATGCTTATCACTTTGGTCTTTGGTGTAAGGGGCGTGCGTACCTGTTGACGAACCTCGGAAGTTTTCACAGATTAACGAACTAGTGTAGAAAAGGCGAACTTGCTGTACGCGGCACTATGTGCATTATGTACATGTGGGATAGAAATCGAGCTGGATTTTCAGTCGGCGTCAAATCGCGCGGAAGATGAGATCATTACGGGCGATTGGCGCGGAATTCGGGGCCGGGACCGCGGGGGGACTGAACCAAAACAAACAGGGGAGACGACAAGGCCCATATGCCGGGCAAACCTCCGTGCGGGCTCCGCCGGCAGGGGGAACAGGACCCGTACGATCATGAAGTGATTCCCACTTATGCGATATCTGCACACCACTTCACACAACAAAAGTTTGCGTTTACCTCTTCTGCAAACCTGGCAGTCAAACAAACAGCCTGTGCGAGCTGACAGCCCGTCCTCCGGGGCGGATAGTTATCTGCACCGCCCACACTAAACGCTTGTAATTATCGTAGTAATGCCCCCATTCCGACCAGGATCTATCTGTATATGTAATCATTGTAACATAGACAGGCCTTTTTTTAATCCTGTGGGTGCCCAGGATATGCCGTGTTGACGAATAAGGGTTAAGAGTGGCCACACATCGTGAGGCGAGTTGTTTCCATGGCGAGATCCCTTATCTTCCCACCTTTCATCATACTAGGAAGCTGTTTCTGATAATTACTGAATAGGTCGCACAATATTTGTTTTCTTAATTGCACCGGAAACGCGGGACTGGGTCCAGTTTCGTCTGATTGAAGCACTGGAATAGATGGAAAAGAGACGGATTTGACTTCGGAAGAGGAAAACGAGCCCCGAGCGGAAGACGGTGCGACTTATGTTGTGCCACCATGTGTGGCATAGGTGGCCTGTGCCAGCGGACTTTTCCACACTGTCACCGACAACGAGAAACATTCGCGGCGCTGGTGGCGACGTCAGCTGGTTCTGATTGAGATGTCAGAGCTCCGCGGAAACATATAAGGCCGCTCTTGTGTAGTAACATGTCATGATCACTTCAGAATATGGACGTGGATTTATAATCTAAAGATAACATGAATAGTTTCTTTGTGTATATGTGTGTGCAAAGCAGTACAGTGTACGTGGCCCAGAAACAGAGGATGGTTTGGAGTGTTTAAAAGTTTTTTAAAAATACAGTTGTATTTATTAGAATTGTAAAGAGTCGAAGAAGAAGGCACTGAAACAATAGTGAATAAATTTTATAAAACAAAAAGAAATGAAACAATGGCGTTGGTTTTGCTGGCCATGGATTCTGCGCACAAAACTTCCTGAATGACCAGGAAAGAGTACGCCGTGTTAGAAAGATACATGTGTTCTACCAGAACATCGCAATTAATTGCCTTTTTCGCACTTCATGGCCTGGCATGCAACTGGGGTACTTCATCCCACGTTCACCATCCCAAGTGGCCTACTTGCCGAGGCTATTTAGTGTATTTCCATCCTACTGCTATCATATGTATGTGCTTAAAAGGCACATAAAGCACATGAACAAGCAAACACAGGAACACAAAACTTGTGGGGCCTCTGGCTCTGATGCAAACACAGCATAGGCATTGCAATGTGGGCGGTTAAACGTCGACCCGGCCCGGCGTCTTTCGAGAAATACGCATGAAAATTAAATGACGTTGCAGACACCTGGAAAACAAGCGTCTTTTAAGTCTCAGCCGCTGAAATCACTCGAATAATGTTGTACAGTTTAAAGTGAAACAGCACATGGGTTGTAATTTTCCGTCCCTTTTCTTCCGACTGAATAGCTTGAACAGAACGCCTCGCATGGCTCTTTTGAATGTCAACAAGTCAATGTACATTCTGCAGTCAAACCCTGCCGTACACGACAATACGGTACCAAGGGCAAGGCAACCGCCAAGGTCAGAAGGATGTACCAACAGCTGACCATCAGAGCTCGTCCCTCCCATTTCAGTCCGGAAGACGACAATTCAATTTGCCATCGAAGCTGTCGGGAATGATTTATTTTGTTTCGCCTTCTTGGCACTTAAGCTCCTTCAAGCGTAACCCCAACAACATCAAGAGGGCCTGAAAAAACAAATAGATATGAAAGATTTCAATTTGAACCTGTTTCCATTCGTCTCAGTTTAATTAGTAGCCGGGATGAGAGGACCGAGGTTTAGACAGTGGTTCTGAAGTTTGGATCAAAGTTGTGATGGTCTGTTCTAATCAATATTTTCATCCCGGCGTATCTTAGGATTAGTGCTGTCTTCCTGCCGGTTCGTCCTGTGATGACAGTCATGTGGGGATGTGGTCAGTGTAACATTTGATCAATGGCTGTGGGAAGACGTCGTAGTCTGGATTTGGATGATCTCTGTGTGTCTGGTGCCAAAAAAAAAAGAAGAAGAAAGAAACGAAAACAAACACGTCAAGTCCGTAACGAGGTGGACCTTCAAGAATCTTTGATACCTCAGTTCGTTCCTCAGTGTACGTGCAAGGCTTGCAGTAGACCCGGTAAAAATCCCAAGACATTTCGAGATACACCTGCAGGAATCCCCTGACGCCTGGATCCGATCTCTGCTTGTGTTTCTTGCGCGTTTGGTGCAGAAAACAGCCGGCCATGGGGCAGAGGTGTGGCTCGTATTTACACAGTACCGCTGCTGGCAGCCTTCCCAGTGCGTCTGGGGGCTCAGGGCCCGCCAAACAGCTCCCAGCGCTTGTTGACTTTTTGATGAAGTAGATCTAACTAATTGGGGTGGTTTTATGGTTGCCAACATAGTGCATAGCTAGGGATGAGGAGAAGCGTAGAGGGGATGGACGGTCTGATGACTCTGATCCTCACCTCCCTGTGCTTCACAGTCTCAGTTCTTGTGCGGTCACTGACCAGTTATCGGGAAAACCGTCCGTCGACAAGCGCCGCGGTGGGCCATATAGGAGTGACGTTGGACAAAAAGACTTCCAAGGACCGAAAATCAATTATAGGACTCCCGAACACAAACCATGAGAGCAGAGGAGATGACATATGGAAAACTTATGTCCCTCCCAGTCTGTTTATCTTTCCGCTTCAGAAATATGATAACGTGATATCCGTCAAAATTACTGCACAGGGAAAATGCGGGATAATTTAATCAGGACGCCACGTTGAGATGACTGGGGGTGATAACACCCTCGGCGGTCGGGCGCTCTCTCACAAATGTCATCATTTTCGGAGCTAACGCAAATATTGTGACATGTGGGTCCTCCTCGGCGGACTACCCAAACACTGCCTGGCAGAGGGTAACCCTCCATGCTGGCCTCCAAACGACAGGGGCGGGGAGTTAGGAATCACATGCTGTGGACGGGATTCCTCGAGTCACCTCTGGACACAGAACGTAAGGGAAGATTTGAGCTCAGCCAAAAAAAAGTGGAAACAGAGGGAACGAATTGTGTTGGAGAGCCACCCACAGACAGACAACAGCAATGCCGCGATGTACACGGAAGATTTATCGAGCATGTACAGGTCTAATTACCGAGGCGCGGGGGAGGTGAGCGCGCGTGACATCTCAATTTGAGCCCGAGTCTGCGGAGTCTCCACCGGCCGCCTGGATTTCATCACTCGGTGACACTGTCTGAGCCGTCTGCAGGGGGAGGGGGTGACACAGTCAGACTCGTCTGGATGGGGGTAACACTGTCAGACTCTCTGGAGGGGCGTAGTATTGTACTCGTCTAGAGGAGGGGGGTAACACTGTCAGACTCGTCAGGATGGGTTGACACTATTTGACTCGTCTGAGGGGGAGGGGGTGAATAAACGTGTCTGAGACTTCTAGAGGAAGCGGGGATGGGATGTGCGTCGGTATCAGCTACACCGCGGAGAGACAATACAGAAATCATGGATGAAACAAAGATTAATGTGTAAAATACTTTTACTACAGTAACAAACAACATGACAAAAATATGCCGTCATCTAGTATGAAAAAGGTACTAAATCATAAAACGGGGCTTACAACCCTGATATTCTCGTTTACCTGTCGTCTATAGCAAAGTGTCGGAAGGATCTATTGAACGCCCGTTTTGAATGACACTATATGAATCCCGATACGAGGGTGGTACAGTAATCTCCAAGCAGATCCACACCGGGCGCGAAAATCGTATATGCTAGCCAGAGAAGGTCCAGTCAGCCAGAGAGGGTCCAATAGCCCGCCCTACCGGGCTATTGGACCTAGCATATACGATTTTCGCGCCCGGTGTGGATCTGCTTGGAGATTAGTGGTACAGTGCATTAGTGGTCCTATTCATTTTCGGCTATCATGTTCAATAAATGAATACAGGGCCACTGAAGGAGGCACTTGAAGAAGGTTCGAGAAACATCTACTATAAATGTCACAATGCAAGTCATGACAATATCAAACTACGCAATCTGATTGTTGAAAAAGCATCAACGCATACCCTAAAGCAGAATGTGGTTCATACCATATCACTGAGCGGCGGCCAGAGCTCCATCAAATGCAAACACGTTGCGAAAAGAGAGCGATAAAAATTAGCAAACGGGTAGTGAGTAGTATTACAATTAGCATGAAACCTCATTTGCGTTGGTAGTAAACGACTTGGGAAACGTCCTGGCACTTCTGACCAATTGCTGACGTCACGTGCCGCAAGGTCACGTGTCCTGAGTAGCCATTTAAACCTGACGAAGGCTGCACAGAACGACAGCCAAAGATTCGGAGAAACTTGTTGTTGTGTCGTGGAGCGCAGCGCAATGTTATTTTTTAAGTATAAAAATTCATCTTTGCACCAGTTTGAACAACGTCTACAGATTTAGCTACAATATCTGCCATTCAATGATTCATAACGTCCCTGGTTGAGTTCCTCAGTCAAGTTTCCGAAGAAATGCTGTCGCCGTCTCAAAATTAACAGCAGCACCGAATAGACTTGTGTTTTGTCCCGTCATACCAGCGGGCATGCAAACAACACGTGCATGGGAAGAAGGAACGTCCGTAGCGGCGCGCCGGGCATGATTATTGTGTGCCTCATCTTTGTTTCCAAATCAGGTGTCGAGATGTCGGGCGGTGGTGGCGATGGATGTGAGAAAGGCGGCACTAGATAGTCTCAGAGACCTGGGACTGAACAAGGAAAAACAGGAGTTACAATGTACACATGTACTAGTATTTGATGTACTGTGGTATATAGATTCTAAACACACTAGTGATGTGATAAAGTTTAGGTGACAAAGTTTCCCGGATGATGAGCACATTTCTGCGAGACCTCTAATGTATAACGTTATGTCCAGCCACAAGTCTACAGTCCTAGGAAGGTTTAACACCAACGGTGCAGTCTGACGATATAGACGTGGATTAGAAAAGAACACTTCAACAGCAATTATGGACCAAATGCGAGCATGTGATCTGTGTGGTTAATGGTTATCCATCAGAAGGTGCATGTGAGATACATCAATGATGTAATTGTCCATTGCTGTGCGCATTTCTGACGCTGACGCGACAACACGTTCGTGCCGTCGCCCTCAGAAGGGGAGGGGGGTAGCAAAGTTACTCGTTTTACGTTCAACTTATATCTCAGACGGGTATGAAGAGGTAAATAAACGAGATAGTGATTGGCCTACACATTTGAATGATCGGGTTTGAGATTGAGAGAACTTTTTTGAGTATGACTAAACTTGTCAACTGCGATAATCTTTGCAAAAAGTCGCGTAGAGAGAACGTGCAAATCGGTGATTGGGCTTGGAAATATTGTCTCCATTCAGGTGTTGGGATGAAAAGTCGTACTCAGCAATCTCTACATAATCCACTGTGCTGATGATGACGTATCCCAAACAAGCGGAGCAGTTATTAATGGATTTATCTGCAGCTGTGTACAGCTCACCTTTATCATGCATGATGAAACTCCAATGTCTCATAACCAGACGTGTATGGAGTCCACTCTGGGGACCAGAAGTGTCGCACGAGCCCTACCCGGTTGGCGTTGGGTCGATGTTAACGTCAAAGCAGCTTCTCCTGCTCGGCACAGACGACAGGACCCAGATTCGTGCCACACAGGATTACATCCGTGATCCCGCCGATCGTTCAGATACGAAACATGGAGCACAGATATAGATAATGATGTTCATTGCCATGCCATGATAAGCGATAATTACGCGAAATACCGTGGAATTGTGTCAAGAAAATACCAGAACAGTATTTTTTGCAGAATAACAATCATTTAAGTCATTTAAATCATTTTAAAAACATCGGCTCGCAACAAAGTTTCCTTTCTGCATCAGACTGCCTGCGGATGGCATACAACGGGATAATGTGTAATCTTTGTAACGTCATGTCAAAATGACGTACCCAGTATACTAGTAAAGAGAGGTACAGTATACAGTCCGATGATATCGCATCCAAGTAATTTGTATGACACAATACCGGATGAACAAGTAAGTATTAGAGTGAAGTATTCCAGTGTCCTCTTCCTGACGTAGTCCCCCGGCCAGAGCGGTCTTGACCTTGGACTCTGTGACGTCACAGGAGACGGTGTGTCCCTCAGTTGCCCCCGCTTCCCCCAGAACTATGGCGGCGGGGATAAGGTATCAGGCCCGAGAGAGGGCTATTTTATTTCTCCGCTGGCCGTGAAAACAAGCCCCTAATGAGCCGATGACATTACTGTGGCGGTGCGGGCAGAGACTCCCGCACTTTGCTCCACTTTGTTCTGCGGCCTTTGTCCCCGACCTGGCGTGGTCGGCTTGCGTTTCGTTTGGTTAACCTTTGCAGGGACCCCCGCTTTTCCTGCTCGCAGCCACTTTCTGAAGTTACATTGCCGACAGGACTCCTGTTGCAGCTAGGAGAAACTCAAATGTAGAATTTATTCAATATACTTACCTAAACTTTGTCGTGTAAATGCTATCACTAGACAAATAACAAATAACTTATGACTTGAAAAGAAGTCAGAGTCCTTTTAAAGTATGGAACGCTGTAGTTCTCTTGTGTCTTTTTGTATCTATCAAAAACGTTTTGCCTATTCATGACACAACCAAGGCGATAAGTTTTCGTGTTAGTCATTTTTCAACATATGATAGTTAAATCTAAGCAGTAATTGTACTTAACGTTGACCGGAGGCGAATCATTGGCGGCGGCGTTGCTCACCGTTCCTCACGACAAAAGTCTATTTTCTTTTTGTTTCTCAACTATGGAGTCTCGTGCAGCTCACAGCAAACGGGATGCCTGCACATCATCACCACTGTTTATTTTATACCAGCGTGATCACCTCCCAAGATGTGAATAAAGCCATGTAGTAATTCCCACCAACATTCAATCCGTTGTGCGGAAGCGGATATCGTCTGTGGCCCGCTCCAGGGCGACGGCGGCCGTATTTGTTTATTTGTGACACGTTGGCAAAACGTTTCCCATCCAAGGTCTTTTATGTTATCACATTTTTCTGTCGCCGCTGCTAGAGGTTTGACGTAGACTGGGTGGTCACCTGGGGCTGTGAAAATAGCAGAAATTGGAAGGATTTGCCATAGGAGTCAGCTTACCAGAGAAGTTGGGGACTCGACATGAAGCCTGCTAATGCCGAGGTCACAATTCCCAACCCGGGGCCCGGCCGGGTAGTTTATGGGAACGAAAATTATGATATAAAAGACAACAAAACACAAAGGAAGTTGCAATAATTAATCATGAGCACCATTAGTGTATATTCTTGATATGAATTGTTAAATTTTCGTTCACGCGAACAGCCCGGCCGGACCCCGGTGGTTTGGAAATGTTAAGTTAGCATAAGAAGGCTAGACTACACATTACCTGATCATTACCTGTTCAACTGATTTCTCATTTGTGAGATTCCTGTGATATATCTTATATTCTCTCATTTCTGGAGCAAACAAATATGTCGATGTTCTAACGTTAACGTTAGATTGAACAGGATACAAGATGAACTTGGTTTCGTTGTAGAGTGTACGATAATGAAAGAAGAGCACATTTTATATACATACCACATTTTATATCCTTCGTGTACTTGAGTAATGGGGATAAAGCATCTATTGCTAAAATTTTTACTTGTATCAAGAAGCTAGAAGAAGGCAAACCTGTCAACTTTACCTTAATACATCAGTATGCATGTAAACTATGAATGTGTATATTTTTCTAAGCATTTCTGTTTTACACGACCACGACCGGTAGTTTATTAGGGCGTGAAGTCACTTATGTGCATGAGGAATTCATCTCCGTCAGAAGACTAGCGCCACTGCTATTTGATTGACAGCTGTACCGTGAGAAAGATTAATGATCCACTATCCTGTTGTGCCGCCGCAAGTAGCCCCTACCGTGTGGTATATCAAACCTTTCTGTGCTGACAAATAGTGGTAAACAGGGTTTTGTGCGGAGAGACAAGAGTAATATTGATATTATATATCTTATAGTACTTAATATAGATTAGCCGGCGAACAGTGGTATCCGTGGTCTTTGTCAGTGTTAGTACATGTATATGTTCACTCTTTAAGTATTGCTAGCTAGTGCGGTAATTTGTTGTTCGAAGAGACAACAGTATACGTATCGCGTAGCATTGTGCTGGCAAAGTGGTAGAGATGGGTTTGTACTACAAGACAACAGTGTGAATATGTACCAATGTACAGTTGTTGGCAAACAGAACTGTTCGTGGTTTAAGTCCGAACAATTTTCCTGTATAATCGTGTGTTATGGCTAGGGAACAGTGGTATTCATGTTTGTACGATGCAACAACAGCGCTATCATACATGTATATCGAATGCACCATAGCAGGCCCTTCTATTGTCGGTGTTTTGACACTTGTATACTTTTTGCTGATACCGTACGCAAGTTTTCTGATTTCTGAGGCAGAGACTCCTTTTCTTGCTGACAAAATAGAATAATTTTCCACATCGGATATAGCTACTATGCAGCTTTCGCATCCAGTTCTTGTAAAAGAAAAAACATAGTGATAAAATTTGTGCAACAAAAACGCCAGGTCTGTAGAACGACGAACTCTGCGCCATTCACTTTTTTCTCAGAGATGACTCGTCAACGTGAGGTGCTGAATCGCCAAACAGTGACTTACGATCCTTAAAATTAGAATTCTGTTATCACTGGCTTTCTTTATTTGAAGAAAGGGCCCTCAACATGACAAATGAGCTGCTTAACGCGGTTATTATTATCCTTTCTCTAGACAATTGTTTGCCTTGAGTACTCCACGCTTCGCCGCGCGTGCCATATTCATACAAGTTGGCCTCATTTTGGAGTGCGTGCGTACGTACGTGCAGATGAGCCTGGCGTGGTGGACGCCCATCCTTCTGCTCTTGTTTTACGTTCTCTCTTTCTCTCCCTCTCTCTCGGTGAGTTATATCACACATACGTTAACCCTACGAGGGGCGTATGTAAGAAAATTACGTAACGAGAATGATGATTGACTGAGAAGTAAAGAGCTGGAAATATTGAAATTCAAGTCGTCAGAGGGAGGGGCGATGTTTATCGGTAGACGAGGACAGGGTGGTCGTCACAGTTAGCTAAGAGTAAAGATGGGTGGATTTGTGTTAAACATCAATGTTGTAGTGACTAAACTAGTATAGCTGCTGTAACATATCTAGAGGTGAAAATGTAGTGCAGACTCCGGACATGAGTCTGTTGCTGTACCGCACTAAACTATCACTGTACAAAATTGCTGAGTAAATTGAACACAGTGGCGATATGTCTGAGGCCAGTGTAAACATGTCGGAAGTGCTGTGTCTCGTCTTGGTATTTTCAGAAGTCAGAATGAATTGGCTACTTGTCGTCAGGAAATTGTTACATTAATTCCACCCATTTTGATACTTCCGGCTAGCCATATTATCTTCGGTAATGGGTCTGAGCGACGTGAGAGGAAAGTGGATGGTACGGGCCGTGTGCTGTTTACTAAACAGTCATTGTAACGTTACATTTTCTTTGATAGAATATATCGAAGACGACACTGCTGAGAAAAAGATGTAGTTGTTACCTCTGTCAAGGAGGTACACCTCCACCGGAGGTTAACTTGGGTTATATATATGTATGTATGCATGTATGTATGTATGTTTGTTTGTATGGATGCATTTACGTATGCATGCATTTACGTATGTATGTATGTATGTATGTATGTATGTATGTATGTATGCATGTATGTTTGTTTGTATGAATGCCTATGTTTCCGCATACTGCAGCCAGCATACTAGTATCTGTGTAGGTAGGAGTTAGAAAGTCGAAGGTCATGACTTCATTCTAATGTGTAGTGACCACTATGAAATACGTTAGATCACGTGGTACGTTTACCACTTGACTGCAATATTAAGCCCTGGTTACACATAGGCAACCATGGCCTCCCGACCGCTCCAAACCTTCCCCTAACCATGGTTGGGAGTCCGTTGTCCAGAGCAAGGTCGGCTGTGGTTGGCAGGTGGTCGGCGCGGTTGTCTACTGGTCGGCTGCGCCATTAGATTTTTTAAACCGTTTAAAATATTCGACTGTGGACGGGAGGTCTTGAATGGGTTGGCTGGTTGCTTGGAGTAAGTCAGCAGTGGTCGGGGAGCGGCTGGATTCAAATTTGACTATCAACCGTGCCTTAACCACAACTAGTTCCCAACATACACATGACTCACCCGACAGATCCTTAGACAAATCTTTGCTAACTCATTCCCAACCAAGGTGACCACTACCCGAACGTGTGCCAACCACCCCCGACCTTCACACAATTGACACGCGATCAAAAACACAGGAGAACCCTATAGTTAGAAGCCGTATTGAAGTTAACTGTGATCATAGTTTGATCTCTCGGAAGAAGTATGGATCATTTCTATCAAAAACGAAAATAACCCCTCTTTTAACAATCGTTCGGAGCCCATTGTTTTAGTTGATAGGCTTATAACAAAGACTGGATGGTAATAACGAGGCATGTGGACATTCCGAATTCGGTGTGTTTACGCCCTACTCTAAGGGATCGGAATACTAGTAGACAAAACGTAACTGATTTAGCATTTCTGTATCTGTATCTAGAATCTATACAGCCGGTACGGTGTAACCACCCTTCAGTGCGTAACAGGCCAGCTTTAGTTAAATATAAGCCTATATAGTAGAACCAGCCTATAGTAGAACCAGCGTTTATCCAGCTTATTGTAAAATCAACTTTAGTTCGTCTTCATCCTTTCATCTGCGACTGTGTCTTATGGTCAGCGTGGTCAAAATAATGATCAAGGTGATATACAATGTACATGGAAGGAACACTTTGTCCTGCTTTAAGTCACCTTTTTAAGATCCTTTTATCACCCGTCTGTGATTTTTATACTCGTAGTGAATTCCTCAAACTATTCATCGGGCAATCTATTCCTCCCCATCAATCAATCCATCCATCCATCCACAGCACTTGTGGGAGCGAGAATATCATGGGCATCAGAACGCTTCGTCCATCGATCCATCCATCCATCCATCCATCCATCCGTCCGCCCGTCCATCCATCCACAGCACTTGTGGGAGCGAGAATATTATGAGCATCAGAAAAACACTTAGTGTAAAGAATGCCTTCTGAAAAATAAACCACTTGAGTAACTGCTATTTGGTATAACTCTCATCATCTCAAATAGGTCACATTCAACACACTTATGTTGACTGTTGATTAGTAATTAAATTCGCTTATAGGCGCGTGGTCGCTCTCAGAGAACCTCTTTAGCCCTACTGTTTTTGCGGCTGGCATTCTGCTAACAAAGACGTCGACTGGAGGACTACGTAATTACACGAACTTGGTTTTCAAAATCCAGTGTGGGCGAATCTGAGCGTCATTATTAAGAAACAAATTAAGACTTCAGCACTGTCTCACGCGTACGCACACGTACTGTGCCTTTTCTGCAGACAAACTACTCCAGTGGCTGTTAACTTAACTACTGTTAACTGTTGTTAACTGTCGGGACAAAGGTAGACTTACTAGTGCTTTGAAGTTATGCTGTGATTACTTAGGGCAAGGGACCACACTCAAGTTTTAAATCTCATAGGCCAGAACGAACAGAAAAAAACTAAGTTACAAATCAGAACTATTAACCTAAAAGTCATGTCCCTACGTGGAATGACAACGTTACTGTGTTGTTTTCAATAGAAAACTCATGAAGTGTGTTCATTTTGTAAACGAAGTGCATATATATTCAACCATAGCTTCAGTTGGTAACGAAGGCCATCCGGATCTGCATGTGTCACTACACGATTATGTAAAGACCATGCTTAAGTTATTCCACCGTCCTTGTACTCATAGCTACTTTCCCCACATCTGTGGGTCACTATGATAAAACTCATGATGTGTGGTGTTGGGGCGACGTTCATCGGAACAGCTACAAACTGCAACACGTCCTGGAAAACGAAAGGACAGCAATGAAGACTATCAAGGTTATCATCACTTCTATACCACCTTATTGTCAAACTGTATGCATGAATGAAAGGTTATTTTTGCACCTGATATGACTGGATAAGATCACTTTGAAAACGTGGCGCCTTTTGCCTTCCAATCCACGAACCATGCCGCAGTCCTCTCCCTGGCCTCTTCCCATGTGAACAGCGGCGTGTAGCCAAGAAGCCTGGTGGCCTTCTTGTAGCTGAAGTAGAAGTTAGTGTTGAGAAATATTAGAATCGCCCTGCTCAGTGGCGGAACAAAGTTGTAGAAAGGCTTGATGAGAATGCTAAGCCACTTTAAGAAGAAAGCAATGAAATAGAGGAGCCAGAGTGGGAGCACGAGGTTGTCTTCCCAACGGATTCCGCAAGGGTTGAAGATGGCGTTGTGAGTACACGATTCGCTCTGAACTGGAGTATCGTCAGCAACGAAGAAGACCTCGCCGCCGACGGTTTCTGGTGACTCCAGTAGCTTCTGTGCGGCCAGAAGATGAGCCCAGGCCACGTTCCCTGTGTAGGTCAGGCGTGACTTTGTGGCTTTTCTGCACACTCGCGGTTGTGACTTGGCGAACAGGTCGATCCCGATGTCCAGACTGTGTTTGATTAAAGGCATTTCACCCTCACCAAACAATCCTGAAATTTAAAGAAAAATGTCTAATAGAAGGGATTTTAATATCAACCGTTACTATTAAATGTTTATAGGCAGAATTGGAATCACAGTGCGCTTGATAATGGTGTCGGAGACCGGTCAGTCGGGCAGGCCGCAAGTAGCGGGAGTCAGGTCAAGTCAGAAGTCAAAGTAGGAAAATCTGTGATATTACAGATCTGCAAGTCACTATTTAACTTTAAGAACATGCTAAAAAAAACCTACTAAACAACCAGTCATTTGCCTAATTTCCTATTCATTGAATTTCCATCTCTCTCCTTACATCTTGATTGGTACTTTACTTAGTGGATGCATTTATTATGTTGTTGTATTTCTTTGATGTTATTTGCTTAGTTATTATCTATCGAATTGTAATCATTTCCTTGCTTATTTAGTTGCCAAATTTTCGGTGATCAGTTAGATATTTCTTTTTATACCTAATACTTTGTCAATATTTATACTGTTAGTTATTGATTACCGTTTAGTTGTTATGGTAATTAGTTGTTATCTACTGTTTTGTTTCTTCACCTTTAGTTCTTATCGTTAATCCTTTGTTATACCATAAAACTTGGGGAAGGACTCAGCACAATCACAATGTATTTTGCTTAGATGTATGTGTTGTTTTTATCCGTGCGAAATAAAGAATAGAAAGAATAGAATATAAAATTTTCTTTTGACACAATATCCCTTGCTATGATTGGTAGAAAACTGTATGGATAATAATTACCGCCAAGCCGTAGAATGCAAGTGTGAAGTGTTTTCCCGTGGTTAGTTTTGCGCCCGTTCGCGCGGACGACGGCCTTCTCCGCAGCGGCCTTGGTGCTGCTGTACGTCATGAGTGGATGGGAGGTGTCGTAGGGAGTGTTCTCGTCCCCGTTCTCTATCGGATCACCGCGAGAGTTTGGACCAATGGCCGCCATGCTGCTGGTGTAGACGAAACACGGAACGTCTGCGTTCACACAGCACTGCAGGAGGTTTTCCGTCCCTAGGAGCGAGAAATTAATCAAATGAGGGAAGAGAAATGTTGTATTTGACGCAAAGTAACATTGATACGGGGCGATTTCTCGAATGAAAATAGACTAAAATTCTAAAATAGAATTAAAGCTCAACCCTGGAGGATGGTGTTTTTTCTTTTGTGAAAGCAATGACTTTACAGATAGCTGACATGACCTGAAACAACTTGAAACAAGGCATTGTGTTTGTCTTACCGTTCACATTGATATCCCATTGGATGTCGTCACTCATCGATCCCAGAAAATCAATCACTGCCGCCGTATGGATGACGACATCGGCGTCAGTGCAGATTTCTGACATGCGCACTGGGTCCCGTACGTCCCCAGCCATGGCATGGATGTTGATTTCTGAAGTTCACGTATCATGGCAAAAAATTAAAATGTGGACAAGCTTATATCGTTGTTTTACACCGAAAATTCTGCCCCTACTTAAACCTCCATCAAGGCAAACACATTGACAACAGAATAGCTTGCACATATTCAAACTGAGGTCTATGATGAAGAATTGTGCCCGTTGTCGTTCATTTGAGTCTCCTTCTCACTGTGCTCTATCTGAATAACATAAATCAGAAACAAATGCACATAGATTGTCCAAAGTAGTCTACATAGTTGTCGGTTTAATTGTCTCACTGCTTGCTTGACGCAGTTTAAAAAAAAAAATTGCGTAATCAATTTCATCAACACTGACTAAGGATCATTAGTATGTCGTTCTTAATTGCTCACTAGAACGGGATTTTGCATCAAACAATCGACATACAGTACTAGTATATGGACATGACCCAAAGTGTGCGATATCGGGTACCGCACGATAATACCTTTATCTCCCACGTCGAGAGGCTGAAAGTTTCGTGCGTTCCTGCCAACCACTCGGATTTCCCGGATGTTGGTTCCCCTCTCTGCTAACATCTTCACAATGTGGATCCCAACAAACCCATATCCACCCGTCACCACGTAGGTCAGGTCCTTGGGCATCGTCTGGAAAGCGAACGTGACGTCGTTTTGTTTACTATACCTTTGCAAAAACATGGAAGAGCAAATATTGGATTAACGCATTTCCCTCCACCATACATCTCCATAAACTGATGTATGGGGCAGCCATACATGAGAACAGTAACCACCACTTTCAAGCAAAATCAAGCAACTTGAAAACAAGAGTGGGTAGCCGGCTATACGGTTTGAGATTTTCACAGTAAACCGGGATTTAAGGCATTTGGTTAGTCTCCCTTCAGCAGGGTCGTCTTTGCTTCTTTGCTGCAGTATTCACGTGTTGTTTTCTGATCGTATATCAGCTGGGCAGGTAAGTTGTACAATCAGAACTGATATACACTACTGGCCTGGATGCCAGACAGGCAAGACCACACAGGCCAGCTCCTCGGCTCCATCGGGCCAACATCATTTTACCACAGCCCCCACCCATGCCACCCCCACCCCCCAAGTTAGACTCACGGTCTGTGACATACATGGTCAAACCAGAAAGCATGATAAGCAACAACGACACTGAAAAAAGAAAGGCGCGGCTGAGAAGCCTGCTATGGATGCTAGCCGATTTGGTGTCCGTGTCTTCACCGGGTATGCCAGGCCAATCTATCATTACATACCAGACTTCGTGCTCTTTTGTGACAGCGGTAATCGTCTGCTTGCTTGACTCAGGAAATGTTGACCGTATGGTGTGGGTTAAACGTTTCTGATGCCTGGTGAAGCCCACCTCTGGACTTTGGACCTAAACATTAGACTCGGACTCCGAGTTGACGTCGTGCTTGAATCAATTGATTTGCCTCGTAAGAGGCCCACCATGATGGAGAGAGGAAAGAAAACAACGGCGCCTATGATCGGAATCATTCATATCATTTATTGGCATATAGAACCATGGGAATAATATGATGCAAAGATAGTTTAGCCATCTGGAGATTTAAACTCCGGTGCGACACCAAAAATGATTAGCACTAACAATCCTGGACACGAGAATGTGACTGGAGATGCTCTGGGACCAAGATTAAACAATTTGACCAATCACATTACAGCAATGCCTTCATTTTGACCAATCAGCTATGGCAATCACTGACCAATCAGCTACAGGCAGCTGCATTCAAAACCAGGCCCGACTCGCGTAACTCACTGACTTTCCAGCTCGATTTTCGCGTGTATCCCGTCGTCATTCTGGTGTGCTTTGGAGCTCTGAACTGCGTTATCGGGAAGATTTGTGACATCTTATAAGGTTAATCTCAATCCTTACTCACAATGGAAATACTACTAATGTGACTTTATTCGTGTTCGTGGGTTTGTTAAGATTTTGTTGTGCTCGGCCTTGGCAAGACAAGGCAAGATGGCGGACCAAACTCCTTGGGCGAAACCGACGCCATAGCATTTATTTATTTATTTATGAAAAATGGTGTATGTGCAACGACCTGATAGATAGTGCGTTGTCTATCATGTCGGAGCACCGTTTCAAACGGATGTTTGTAAGTGTAGCGTTAATATTTTCGGCTGCTCATGTACTAAATGAATACATTTTGCTATGGCAAGTGCGCAACCAAGATGGCGGACGAAACCGACGCCATAGCGTGAAAAATGGTGTATATACACCGACGTGACGGATACACCATTTTTAACGGATTTTTGTGAGTCTAATTTCGGCTGTTCATCTGATAAATGAATATATCTTGCTATGGCTAGTACGGAATTATGTTTCCATATTATTTTTACAGGAAAATAACCCTCTATACCGAGCGCCATCTTGGCGTTTTGCTTGGGATTTTTAGCTATGTTTGGTTTGATTTATGGTTATGTTACATGGCAAAGCTGTTGAAACTTGTTTTCTGTCCGTCTTTTAGAATCATCCCTTGACCTGAGCGTGATTTGCTACACACCAGTTTCGTGTCAGTATGTCTGAAGCACCGGTAGGTACAGCCCAGCTCAAACTCTAAGAATTTTGATTGTAAATAAGTTAACTTGTAAGATTTTTATAAAGTCCCTTTTGCAAACCCGACCCAAAGCCATTTTGTACATGTATGTATACGTGTTGGCAGGGCCTGGAATATTATGGCTACATCACAACTTTTCAATTTTCTATGTTTAAATGGCACGCTTGAATGTCTTTGTTTCAGCGGTCTCCACTGATCACCCTGAATGGTGGCGATGGACAGCCCCCCAAGGCTGTGGCTGCCGTCAAGCCCCAGCCACAGACACCTGCTGAGGGGAAGAGTCGGCTTCCACAGCCGCAGACAAGGCTGCCCATGCCGTCCACGCTCCTCCCTGTACCCGCCAGATATGGAGCGACGAAGCGGAAGCAAGACTTCACCCCTGAGGTTTCACAGGCTGTTGGCGGAGTGAGTGATAGTTATCCTGTTGTTTCACAATAAGGCATCATTGATCTATTTTCTTTTCTGATTTGAGATAAGAAAATGTCATATGTACTATGTTGATTCCAGAATGTTCATACTTACAGTCCCACAGCCAATGCATTCTTGGACTACTGTCAAAAAAGTATTTGGAGTTACCTAGATTTTTAGGTAATCTGATGCCTGTAGTGTGCTAATCTGGCCATTCACTATCGTTATTGTAGAAGAAGAGAAAGGCAGACACAGCAAGAGCTGCCCCGCCACCCAAAATGCCGAACATCGGGCGGCGAACAGCAACAGCTGGCGCAGCCACTCGCCCAGGGACAAGAGCTGCCGCAGCAGCAAAACCGCCGGCTGGTCGACCTACAGCCGCATCCCGTGCAGTTGCTAGAGGCACTGCAGCTGCCAAGACATGTGTTTCTGCACGTAGCACTGGCGCTAAACGTATGCTTCCTGCTATTATCATTAGACACACATCCTTGTAATGTGTTTGTAGCCATATTGGCATTCTACTTTATCTTGCACTGTGCTGTCATGAATTCATGGCTAATCTGTAAAAGTGTGTATCAAATGCTGCTTGCAATTATTTTATCATTTCTTGTGTAGTGTCAGACACAAACTTTTCAAACCTGCTCTAGTTGAAAGAATCTTTGCAAGTGTATAGAAAGAAATCTTACCATTGATGGTGTCTTTTGTTGTACAATTTTACTACGACGTTCCTGTTCAATTTTATTTGTCTTTTTGTCCCTCAACAACAGCAGCACCGAAGGCTGGTGGCATGACACGGTCCAACTCAGGCTCTGCCATCCCCAAAGGTGCTCCTGGTAAGAGTGTGATTAATATTTTGTCATGACCACTGCACTGATTCTATGTCATAGTACAGTCAAACCTGCCTATAGCGGTCACTCAAGGGACTGGCCAAAATCGACCGCTATGGACAGGTGGCCGCTCTATAGAAACGGTTGATTGACCACGAGTAATAAGTGGCACATGTTTTCTGTACCCACTGAGAAACATTTATTCACAAACATGTACAGTCAAACTTGGTCTACCGACCACTTTCACAAGACGACCATCGGCTCAAGATGACTGCTTTCGGTAGGTCCGGATTTTTCCACAAGCAAATTTAGTCCAAGTCGATCCATCGATCCGCCCCCAATCCGGAGCACATGCGACCAAAATGTTGCCAAAGAGAACCGTGTCATTTTCAATTGCGCGGCGACATCATTTATTAGCAAATAATTGCGGAATTTCACGGTAAAATCAGCCTGTTTGGGTCGGATTCCTTGCCGGGAGAAAAAACAACAGCTGCAAGATGGCGCTTGAGGTCATAGGGTCATGGGATAGTCTACTGTAATGTGGGTGCAGCTGCAATGTGTGAGTTATGATTTTACTCTACATGAAATAGTACAAAATGTAAACTTATTTCGTCAAAGAAGTTCTTTGAATAAAGAGAACAGAATATCCAGAGAATGGATGACTTTATAACCTTTTTTTAGAGGATAAAAGGCATCTGTCTTTTTTTTAAACAAACTGCTCCCCCATGGTACTACTAGTGAAGTAACCCAAGTAAACAAAACGTCCCGCTAGGACCGCGCACCAAGAGGCCCTGTTTGTCTCAAATTTCTGGCGCCTTGGCGGTTTTGGAAATTCAAAACCAACACCAGGAGCAAAATAAAACCATGTACAACATTTTCATGGGTAACACTGCAGCTATAATGACATTTTTTTCTGCGGGAATTTGAAAGAAGGCTCCCGAATCTTGCGGCGACCATGCGCCGTGACCGTTATCGGCAGTGTTTCCAGACCCGCGGGACCGGAAATCGTGTGGCCGCGACCGCGTTGGACAGGTGACCGCTATAGCCTAATTCTTAATGCTTATGTCAATGGGAAAAATCCAAGGGACCGACAAAAAGTGACCACTTCTGGGCAGGTGGCCGCTATGCAAAGGTGACCGCTAATACAGGTTTGACTGTATAACTTGAGAAATGAGTGGACTCAGCTCCAACAGTTGACCAGGTGCAGTGTAACTGGTCCTGATTTTATCTTGCAGTCCACACCAGAGAAAGACTGACAGAGACACTTGTAAACTGTCATCATTCTTGGATGTCAAGCCATTTCCCCTGTGTATAAGGGGACTTTTGCACGCCAAAGAACCTTGACAACGTAACAGGTCTGCCCCAGTCTGATTGACTAAAGTCTGGCATATGTTGTATCGCACTTTCAAAAACCATTCTGTATCTCCTCCTTAGAGGAAGATCTGCTTTTACCATAAGTGTGAAAAGTCCTCCATTCTGGAATTGAATTGAGAATTCTGCGACAATCACTTGAGTCAGAAGTAAATAACCGTCTTTTCCTACAGGCAAGAAGCGCCCAGCATGGGACCTCAAGGGTCGCATTGAAGACATGGAGAAGACCATGCGGAGTATGAAGTCAGAGAAGGAAGCAATCACCCAACAGAAAGAGGAGATAACACAACACTCCGACCACATCCAGCAAGGCCTTCAGACCCTGCAGCAGGATAATGCTTCACTTAAACAACGGGTGCAGGATAGGGAAGCAGAAGTAAGAGACCTCCAGTCAAGGATCCGGTGAGTTTTTCCTGGCAAGTGCCATTTTATAAGAAGTGTTTCTTTGAAATGTTATCATTTTGGCTGTCCCTGTATAGCCGGTATGACCACTCTTCAACGTAACACAGTTTCCTGGTTCTTCAGTCCTCACTGTTTGAAAAAAAAAGCGCAGCTGGCTAATGACCTATCCCACTTACAGAAATCTGGAGGACGATGTGGAGAGAGTGAGCCGCCAGAAAAAGACCCTAGAGCGGGAAAGGGATGAGCTGGAGTCCGACCTTCAGACATCTCGGCAAACATGTCAGGGTCTGAAGGGGACCATTGCACAGCAGGCAGCAGCACAGGAGGGGATCAAGGCTGAGCTGCAGTTGTCCAAGGTAAGTGTGTCAAAACTGCCCAAGAAGACCACTCAGGGGACCGATAAAATCTGGTCTGTGGGGACAGGTTGTCAGTTGTCACTATAGACAAGATTCTTAAAATGCTTGTCGCAGCTTGTGTTAAGGAGAAAAATCATCAAATGAACAACCATAAAGTGGTCACACTGGCCAGGTGGTCTTGATGTACAGGTGGTCACTTGTACAACTACAAGTTTGACTGTGATCATATTATTATCTATAAGGCATATTGTATGATAGTCTTTTTGTTTCCTTGTTGTGTAGATCTGTACAAGGTAGAACATTCAGCACTGTAGAACATAGCACTGTAGAACACTCGGATTGAGCAAGTCCTTCAAAGTTTTCACCAGTGCTTTATTTTCTCCCTAGTCCCAGCTGGAAACAACCAATGTTGCCCTGCAGGGAGAAAGTAAAAGGGCAGATGGCTTACAGGAAGAACTGGCCAGAGCCGTGAAGAAGGTTGAGGAACAACATGTGCAGCTACAGCAGGCAGAGACAGACAGACGTGTACTCCATAATACAATTCAAGAGTTAAAGGTATGGACTTGTTGTTTACAGTTGACAGATTCATTTACCCAATCACCTTTGGCCTTTTCCAAGCATGTGGCAAGACCTACTGTAGCTGTTATATGCCGTTGCACATAAAATGTTTTATCAAAACTTACCATTGCCTTTACAGTTTACACCATTGTTTTTTAAATTTTTTTAATTTTTTATTATTATACACCATTGTTTCCTGATCACTGGATGTACTCTTGCATTGAGTAATTCCCTATCAGTCGGGACTTAAGACATTACTGTCAGACTGTTGTTGCCTGTAACTCGTTTGCCTGAAAATATACGATCAAAACATGCATGTCTCCCTTAGATGTACAAAATCTTAATGGCTGCAACCACAAAATGGTCACATTGCAAGCCAGCATTTCTTGTTAAGTGCATGAGTCCATATACCATGTGTTCATACCATCATGTACATGTTATTGTATGTACCAGAGAAATTATAGAAATGCATGAATCCTTTGTTCTTAGGGCAACATAAGAGTGTTTGCTAGGCTGAGGCCATTGTTGTCAGCAGAGGGAACTGTCGCTGACAACAATGCAGTAGATGATGTCCCGCACTTTGATTGGCACGATGGCAACACTTTAGAGCTGGACAAGGCCATGGATCGTGATCCTAACGAGGTAAGCCTGCTTGGCTGTTGCACTATATAGATGGGACTGGTAGGGATGTACATACGACTGAAAAGAGGTTTCCCTAACACTCATTGGCATGATGCTGTTACCTATTCTTGAATGGCGGGAGAGTTATCAGTAGAGCTGTCTTTAATGACCTTGACTACCTTTCGGACAAGAAAGAGTAGGAAAACTAGGAAGTTGTACAGCCTTTTGCTTTCAACTCGCCCGTTTTTATCTGGCTATCAAAGCGTATACTCACATGCAATTTTTATCCCTGTGTATGTGGTCTTTGTACACACTTTGGGGTTTTAATGGACCCTTCCAGACAAAAGATATTCCGCTTCAAACTAAAAGTGAATGTTTTTATTTCCCCGCCCTTCCAGACCATGAGTGGGTTGAGACGCACAGAGAGTCAGAAGGTTGAATTCAACTTCGACAGGGTCTTCGCTCCGAGCAGCTCCCAGGCAGAGGTGTTTGAGGAGATCTCCCAACTTGTCCAGGTTTGAACATTTAGCCTCTATGGTGTACTATGTTGTACTTTACATGATGTACTTGTTGATAAAGAGGGAAGAAACTTTATGGTATAGTGCCCAAGTGGTTGTATGACAAACTGCTCTTTTCTGTGTGTGTCCTAGTTTACTGCATACTAGAATTTTATAAATTTGGTGCTGAATTCTAAAGGACTGTTCTGTATGTAGAAAATTATAAGTAGACTATACAGACAAAATTATAACTGAAACATTTCACGCCTTGTGCTTTGATCATTGTGTGTGCAAAAAGTATGCATGGTATAGTTACCAACTAGTCATTTAGATCTTTTTGGTGGTGAATTCATCATTGTACAAAGATGATTCAGATTTTTAACGTCATATATTCCATCCTCTGTCTACAGAGTGCCCTTGATGGGTACAACGTTTGTATTTTCGCATACGGACAGACTGGCAGTGGGAAAACACACACTATGGAGGGAATCGTGGAGGGAAATCCTGAGCAGCGAGGAATGATCCCACGGGCCGTGGAGCAAGTCTTTCACACGGCAGAGCAGCTGAAGACCAAGGGCTGGGAGGTGACTGGCCCACAAGTCTTTTCCCTTAAAATGTGTTTGTTGTGACAATTGTTACATTTGAAAGCAATTGTCTACGATGTAAAATTTGTTGATAAAGCCATGGATGTTTTTTGCAAGTTGATAAATATATGTTAGGTAGGTTGTGTACTCAATACTTTTGTTGCTCTCATATTATCAGTATAAGATAACAGCAAGCTTCCTGGAGATCTACAATGAAAGTCTCCGTGACCTGCTGGACAGCAAGCCGGACAAGAAGATGGATATCAAGATCAACGAAGGCCGAGGCCGCAAGGATAATAAGACCAACGACGTCCATGTGACCAACCAAGTGTTTGTTGATGTCACCAGCGAGGCTGAAGTAAGGACTGTTTCATTACAATCGTTGTGCAATAAACTTTGACTTGACTTTATCATGTGTGAATGTGATGGGGGTGTTGGTTAGAGCAAGCATGTCAATGAGTTGGTTAAATCTGTTGTTTATGTTGGTAATAGAGCTAGACATAATACTGGCCTTCAATTCCTAAAAAATGTACCTATATTTGTGGAATGTGTCTTGAAACTTTACCTTGTAAATAGTACCTACCCTTACATCTACATAGAGTGGACATCATCGTGTAACAGTCTTTTCTCTTCAAACCCCCAGGTCCACCCCCTTCTGAAGAAAGCCAACAAACACCGTGCAGTCGCAGCAACCAAGTGCAACGACAGGTCATCCAGATCGCACAGCGTCTTCCAACTCAGGATCAAGGGCGAGAATCGTCTGACCGCAGAGTCTTGCTCTGGTAGGAATTCCTGTTGTTTCATCTGGGAACTGACCTGGAAAGTCTGTGCTCTTGACATTCATGATGCATAGTGGTTGTTGAGGGTATGAAATATTGTAGCATTGTAACACACTTATGTATTCATGCATGTCATGTTACCAACTCATTGTTTTCACACAGTGTTCACCAAGCTATTTAGAATATCACAATTATTGGCCATGCTCTTGCAGAAAGAAAATTAACTCTACTTATTTGCCTGTAATTGCAAGCCAGTTTTTATTGTATACAAATGCCCAACTTACTACAAACACTTGATGTATCTCTTTGGACATTTCCAGGTATGTTGAACCTGATCGACCTTGCTGGTAGTGAGCAGATCAAGAAGTCTGGATCTCAGGGGAAGCAGCTTCAGGAGGCACAGAGCATCAACAAGTCTCTGTCTGCCCTGTCCTTAGTCATCACGGCACTCAGTAACAAGGTGGGATGTTAGCAGAACCCTTCACTCTACTGGGCTAACTTACTATACATAGATGTCACCAGAGCTCTTGCTATAGTTTAAATGCTTGATTATTTTTGGCAATTGTGCTGGAATTTTAAGTGGAAACTTGTTGACTGGTGCACTTGTCTGGAAAAAAAAAGTTGGCAATTCAGGAATTGTACCTTCCCTGAAATTTCACTTGTTCAGAGCTGTCTTGAACCTACTTATTTTCAACCTTTTATCATCAACTGGAGCAGCACTAAAATTACAACATTTGTAGTGAAAGATAGTCTACAGTCTAAGGCATTGTCAGGTATAGGCTGGGAAAATGTGTCTATTGACATTGATCCTAAGGCTCTTTATCTCAGTCCCTTTCCTTTTTTTTTAAACTGCGCAACATTCTCCCTCTCTACAGGATCCCCACATCCCCTACCGCAACTCCAAGCTAACCTACCTCCTGCAGAACTCCCTGGGTGGCAACTCCAAGACGTAAGTTATTGTCCATGGAATTATTTTATACTTCATGTTTCATGTACGTAAAGTATAACAGAATGTGCTATGTAACTAAACTGTTAGTGATGACAAAACAGTCTTTACTAAACTCTTTTGTGTGTTTAAAAGGAAGATCACCTTTGTTGAAGTACTGTTGAACTTTGCTAGAAGGATGCATGTACAACAGCTAGGCCACATGGTACATATCTGCCACTCGCCAGTATCTATCATAACTTGCATAATTGGAACATTGGAGAGTGGAAACTGTTGTTTGTCTTCTCATCTCTTGTCTTCTTCCTCTCTTACTCTTAGGCTGATGTTTGTCAATGTGTCCCCTCAAGAGGAGCATTTGGGAGAGTCCATCAACTCCCTGAGGTTTGCAACTGCGGTAAGTAGCTCGCACAAACCCTGCATTACTGCATTAGAAATGTTCGTGGCGGTTTTATTTTCGCGGTGAACTCTTTACCCCGAGCTTAAAATCACCGCGAAAAGTGTTTCCATTATGTGTGCTACTACTGT
Organism: Branchiostoma lanceolatum; assembly: GCF_035083965.1. Classification (NCBI taxonomy): domain Eukaryota; kingdom Metazoa; phylum Chordata; class Leptocardii; order Amphioxiformes; family Branchiostomatidae; genus Branchiostoma; species Branchiostoma lanceolatum. The sequence continues at coordinate 19,730,289 of NC_089725.1, read as the reverse complement.
TTCAAACACAAACTTGAAACCACACGAACACTCCATTTTCTCTCGACCACGAAATTAAATCCCTGCGGAACATGTCAGCATTTACATTATTATGGAGATAATGATGCAATTCTTCTGCAAAGCATGGTATATTTCACATTACATAGCAGATTTTGTTTTGTTTTCTAGGAAAAGATGCATAGCTACCAGGTCTCATGATTTTGTGGGCCTGTGATAGTTTTGGGGCCATTCTTTTTGTATCTTGTGGTAGCCTTTCTTCAGTTGTGACACTACTAAAACTTATTAATAGTTTTCAATATTACTTATCAATGTTCTTTCTCTGGCTTACAGGTGAACCAGTGCAACATTGGGACCGCACAGAAGAAAGTGAAGTAAACAGCATTTCTTGGCACGCCAGTTTTGCAAGAAGCATCCCAATTGATTTGCTGTATGTTTTTTTGTAAGATAAACTAGAACGTCAACAAAACATGTTTACAAACCCTACTGCCTCTCATAAAAACTTCAATCTGAAATTTTATAGCTAACAAAATTTTGAAATGATACATCCAAACTAAGAACAACAAAGGTTATTTTACTTTTTTTAGATACTTAAATTTCAAGAATGTACTGTATACCTGTGCACAATAGTGCCACTACCACAGTCAAAGATTAGGAGCACAGCTCTAATTTTGGGTGCACAAAGGTGCACATGCACCCAGTATTTTGAACCCTGTAAAGTATATGTTTACTGTAGGTACTTTCTGTTTCTATAAAAATGTATAGCGTAGTTTCTGTTTGTGTAGATTTACTTTGTATCACATTGAATAAGGAACTTAGAATTGCAGTGTGTATTTGAAATGACAATGAAATTAGAAAATGAATGGAAAACACATGAAGGAATGTGCCAACATTTGAACAATATTGGGGGAAGGGTCATAATTTCTCAGACATTGCACATGTCTATTTATGTACATTTCAAAGTTATTGTATTCTTAGATATTTAGATTCTTACATAAAATGATCATTTTACACACATTACATGTCCTTGTACAGTTCTTGATAGTTTCATGTATCTGTCAACATTGTCCATTTCATACCTTGACTTGACTTATTTTATACCTTAACCACTCCAATTCAATGCAACGCAATTTATCTCGGTTGTGTGAGGGTTAGACGTGCTTGAATTGTGGATGTGGATGTTTGATGGCAGATCATCTGATTCTGACCTGCCTCATTAGGAAGGTTTGGGTGGTGAAAGTCTCTCATTTCTTTAATCGTCCTTCCCTGACCATTGTGATGATTCACCTTGTAGTGAAAATTGTTTCTACCATGTTAATAGCAAAGTATTTTAGATTTTTAGTAAAAATTTGCGGAAAATAAAGTCCTTACCATGTGAAAAGGACCTTATTTGTCAATTTATGTCTGTTGATTCTACACCTTGCAAGTCGTACATCTTGTATTCTCCAAGCAGAGATATCGATCGGTGGGCTATTTGTGACCAGGATTTTTAACACTGCCCTCTCGTTAGGGAGTGCAGTATTAAAAATCCCAGCCACTTCTACATACATCTTATGTTACGTTACAGTACTGTACTTAAAAAAGCTGTAGTTATTCTGTGCACGTCAGCGTGGCCAAAACTGGTGAATGGTAGAGGAATACGTCAGTTTTGATATTGTACTACATGTAGTTGGATTACAATCTTTGTTCGGTCGGCTTACATTCGTGCCTGGATCCGGATATAGTTACCACCAACTGCTGTGCGCCCACGCTGCAGTATGATGACCTCTGCTGGGTGTCAAGTAAACATGGCTTTTAAAAGAGATCGAGCTGGCAAATTTAAGCTCATTTTCACATATTGTGTAGACTGTACCTTGCCTGTGCACCCCACTATACATTTTAAAGCGTCAAAGCTTCTTACTTTGGGGTCCTTAACCTGATGAGGAAAATGTGTGGTACAATCGATTGTAGGACACTGGATCTGTATGGCCTTTTATCATAATCTTGATCTACAAGCAGAAAAAAAAAGTTGGATATGACCTGATTTACCCTGTTCCCTTGTCAGTTGGGTTGTTGGTAGCCTGTGATCCAGCAGTACTAACTTAAGCTGCTCTTTAATTTGAATTTGATCTGAAGTTTCTGGTGTTTGAAAAGTGGCATCACATCAACTAACACAAGCTATGTAAATAAGGACCTTATTTGCATAATCAATGAGAAACATGATACATCAGTTGTTTGCATAGGCTAACATCATTTGGCGAAGATATGAGATCACGGAACTCATCTTGTGATCAATGTCACTAAGGATGAGGTTATGTCATCATGCATAAAGTAAACAGCTTAGGACATAAGTCACCTTTCTTCTACATTGTACTTGTCCCCCAACTCTTTATGACAACGTGTACAGCAGCGACATCTTGTGATCAAAACTGGTAATACATAAGTTGTTGGGAAGGATGCAGCATAAACCCACGAACGAGTACTACAGATCTCACGTTACTTTGAGCGCAAGTTATATGGATTTGAGTTGCTTTCCAACAGACAAACCTTACATAACTTACCTATCACAAAAGATACTGATTTCGGATTTAACACAGTTGCGTTTTTTGGAGTATGACCTTGAAATTTCGCTATTACTCTGCCGCGATTAATTGCATATCATTGATCATACTAAGTATATTTCGTCCCAGTAGAAAATGTCAGTTTGCTAACGTCAACATAACCATCAAACTGAAATGTTGATAGATGTCAATCAATCAGACTTTACTGCACAGCCATTGTATGGAATACAATGCATGGCACATTGTTGGGAACTGACATGAACGTGGAGACTATTAAAGCTCATTTCATCGTGGGACTGTAAGCATTGCATTGTCATAAGTCTTCGCAAATATTAACATGTCTAACGTTATAACAGCAAATCTTGATAACCGCACGGTTTCTCATTTTGCGAAGAACTTCATAGTCCCATCCTCAGGTAACCGTTATACTCCTCACCTGTCCTTAGAGGCGCCGACTGGGAAAGTTTTGGGGGTCACATGACCGGAATCGACCAATCAGCGCGAGTTTACACTATAGTACGCTTGAGCAAGTGGAGAGAGGTCATGACAGTACGGGCTGCATGTTTGACCAGCGGAGCGGATTTCCAGCCCGCAGATTTTAAAAAGCAAAGTTAGACCAGATGGGACTCCGTCTACAGTGAGACAGGGATTCCCAACACCACACGTGAGTACGGCTTGCTGTTGTTTACACGGCGCTTCAGGGGAAAGTGTGGGAATGATTTTCTCGTGTGTGCGCTGATGAGCTCACTATGGCTATGCTGCTGTTTGCTGATGTTTGTAAGATTCGTCCTGCAATCGTCTTTAACTACAGCCAACAGTCTTTTGGGACACAAATCTTGGTCTGTTGAGGAACAACAGACGTCTTAGATAGGATACAGCAGCGGCAACCGCCACGCTTACATTAGTTCCGGCGGGCTTGCGTCGGTAAGTCAGCGGGAAAATCCGCGGTTAGGCGGCTTAACGCAACCGGTACCCGCCGGGGACAGGTAACGTTAACCCCGGCGGAAACTTAAGGGTTGTTGTGCCGAGATTTGGCGCGGTGTTTGACCAGGTTTGATGTAAAACACGTACTCGAGAAACGTCAACGCGAGAGGGTAAATGTTTGTTGAGTAACCAGTCGATAACGTTTAAAGGAAATGCCGCTTTCTTCTGTGGTTTCACAAATGAGTCAATTTAAGGGCGGAGAGGGTTTTTCTGGAGATTTGTTGCTGCACCTGCCAGTCTGATTTCAGATTTATGATAGCCTGGGGCAGTCTTACCATTCTCATTCAATTAACCAAGTAATTGGAAGCACTTATAGATTAGAAAAAAAAAACATATTTCAATGTGTATGTTAAGATGATATTGCTTTGCAATGCAATATTTTAATTATGAAACAAAGTGTTTTTTTCTCCTTTCAAAACGTTGCGTTTATATGTTTGTATATTACATGAAATACTGTAAAAGTAGATAGGTTTTTGTACTAACTTATATCAAGATATGATTGACTCCTGTGACTTGAAGGTCATTTCTAATTTGAATCTATTCTTTGGTTTGATGCCTCACACAGGTGTGATCATGTCAGAAGACACAGTACAACATCAGACACTGCCCAGTGACAGTGTGTGACACTCTCTCACCATCATGATCCGTACGTCGAACCCTCCCGCAACCACCGCGAAGGACGCCCCTGGACGTCAGCCCGGCCAGCCCATCAAGTCGTGGGCCGAGAACACCGGGAAACTGTCACGGTTTCGCAAGGAGAATGGTATTGTGGGAGCAGGCGGGCACAGATCGCTGTATCGGAGCTTGACAACACCGGTGAAGCTTTCTGTAGGAGGGGAGTGGGCTCTTCAGGAGTGTGAGGTAGGCTCAGATAATGGACAGGATTCATGATGATTGTCTGGGTCAGTAGTCAAGTGTTCCAAATATCTAACATGTAGAGTTACCAGTTTACTTTGTTCCATTGTTATCTACTGAAGGAACCAACTGACTCTGAACAGGGTCTGGGTTAACAATAGTGGAGCTTGCTACAATAGCAGAGGAAATGGTTAGACTGTTCTTTTCAATGAAGTAGGTAACCTCAGGCGGCACAATGTAGGAGCCGGAAATAGTGTTAACGAGAGCTGAAAGAACAATTACAGTGAAGCTATGTCTAAGTTTGTGCTGTGCCACCCTTAACTTAACCCAGCCATAGCTACCTTCGAGTGGTTTACGACAAACTAACGTCATTCAAGGAAATGATCTACTAATGAGGCAGTAAGCACAGCTGTAAAGTCTTCTGTGTTGGTATGTTGCCTGTGATTAAATCTTTATTACCAAACATTGTTGACTTCACCAGACTTGTGGACGCTACACTCTTCTGAGATGCCTGGAAATAAGGTTGGACCATAACTGCAGAGTAGCTGCTGCATATCAGCTGCAGTATATCATGTTTTATGGGCGTAAGGGGCAATTACTAGGCTGTTGTCACGTAACCAGGAAGTCTGAGCAAAGACTGGGCATTTTTGTTCAAATATAGGGTATGAAATATTGCATGGGGTGAAAGAGTAATTTTGATATATGTACTGAGGTATTACCATACCTTTCAGCTCTTAAGGCTACCTGAGTACCTGGCATTCCAGGTGAGAACAGGTGTGACTAACCGTTAGCCAGACGTGCAACCTGGGGCACGCCAGCTCAGTTTACCTTAAAGATTCAATCAGGGAAAGCAGGATGACATCACAGTGGATACTTTTAAGTAAACACTAGCACTCCTGTTGACGTACATTGGGTCCTTGTGTGGTTCGATTTTGTCATGGGAGTGTTTGCTTCCCTCGTACAAGAGTACAGTATTTAACCAGGGGTACAAACGCCACGTACCAGCTATATTGTCCCAGTGACGGCATCCTGACAGGCATATTTTGGACCAACAATTGTTTTCACCTGCCCTTGTATCTTTGATCTGCGTGGGTTTGTGACAGGTGTTTTGGCAAAGTTTTCGGTAATAGCCCAGTTCCTCAGCTTGAGACCTTCTGCAGCAGGTGTCTCTACTATAAGCTGAGTATAACAGGGTAATTTTGATGATTATAGACACTCAACAAAAGACATAGAAGACCTTAGGTAAGCTATACAACTGAATACAAATGGGTGTTGGACCATCCTTGGTTTATGTTATCAACTTACTAGTAATGTTTCCAGTTGTTGGTTCCTGTTGGTTCATAGTTGGTAAAAAAAGGTATAATCTATAACGTTAAGTCATAAAACAACAGAAGATGAAAGACTTGTGTTTCCATCCTGTATGTTTGTTTGATGTTACTGTTTCTTTGTTTCCTGTTGATAGAAACTGACCACCTGGGCAAACTCCCACCTGAAGAGGAAAAAGTTCCGTCTGGTCAACGACCTGAGAAAGAGCCTGAGTGATGGCCTCACCCTGGTCAACCTGATCGAGTGCCTCAGTAAGTAACCTTGGAATTCCACCTTTTTGTTCTCCTGTTTGTGAAGAATACAAAAACATACCAACAAATGGCCAGGTACTTTTGTTTAGATGCAGGCATGGGCAGGTTGCAATTGGGGCCAGGTCACAACCTTTCTATTCGACACTGTTTGGCCCCACTTCATAATGGCTGCCCTAATTATTCACTTAGGGGGCCATAATTTCTTTTGATGACTGCTAGTGTGGTGTCAACAAAGAATTGAATAGCAGAGGTAAAGAGTTGGATATACCTAACAGTCTATAAGTGCTAAGGAAAATGTCCTTTGCAAACATGGCTTTGTGCAACTAGTCTATATTCCCAATAATGGCAGTCTAGCTTGTTTGCTCTGTTTGTTAAATGTACCCGTAACTTAAAAGTGGCCATGGTACAACCCTACATGGTGCTATGAATTGTAACTCAGCGTTTACTTCAGAGGGTTAATTTGCCTGGTCTGGTCTGGAAGGACTGTCATGAATTTGCAAAAAGTCTGGGGCGAAGTTAGGGGTGTATATACATAACATGAAGAATAATATGATTATCAACAAGTTTTCAGCTTGAAAAAAACAAACAGTCTAGTGTATGGCAGACAACCAACTCATTGTACAGTAGATACACCTGTTGGTTGAAAATTATTAAAAGTACCATATCTTTATATGTACTTTAGTCATTCATGATAAAAACGCATTTAGGCCATTATTCTGTACTGGCATATTATTGAATGGCTTCAGGTGTTGGGAATTTTTTGGAAAAAGGAGAGCATAGGAGCTGGCTAATCCAAGAACCAACAAATTAAATTGGTGTGGCCTAACAAGAAGCAGAGTTTTCAATTTCCTGTTGTATACTAAGCCGCAAATTAGTATCAAATCCTTTCCAAATTCGAATGAGGACATCCTTCAGCAATGTGTGTCACGAAAGGAACCATATATATAAAAGTGTCAAGTTCAATCCTGATATCTGGGTTCTTCTAACTGCACATTTGTCGTTGATACAGTTAATTGCCGAGAATATTGCTCACCTTTGGCACTCTGGCACTAAAAGCCCCACGTACATTTTGAATATCTAACAAGTAAGAGTGCAAAAGGTTACAGGTGATTGAGTGAATCATTTGTGTAAATATGACATACCTGTGATACGTATGAACTTTGATATCTACATTGCCTTTGATATTGATAAGGTAGTTCCACAGTGAAAGTTTGCAGTCACACTTATCATTAGGGCACACTGTACAAAGGAAATATCTGCAAAAGTTCTACGTACATATATCATAAGTTATGCTGAATAATGTTGACAGATAATGGTTCACAAAACAAAGAGTAACTGATCTATCATTTCAGTTATGATAGAACAATGTCGTCGTGAGTATTTGCCGTGTCCATTAAGTTATGACCATGTCTATTACATGTCCATTACCTGTGAATTATTGGCATACTTAATCGCACCTGTCTTGTGATCTTTGCTTTTGAAGATAAGCAGATATTTTATGGCCAGACAATTAAATAATTGAAAAGGAAATGTTATTGGTGTCATGAAATTATCTTAACCTTTCCATAGCTTAAGTCATATGAATCAATGATAGATGTAAATAGATTGATAACAAGACAATATTAAAGATCTTCCAATGAAAACATTCCACACAAGTACTTTATTATTATCATATTTCTCATAATTTTGGCAGAGTAACTTTAACATTTATATAATCTTTACTGTTGCAGCTTCAGTTTCAGGCTCCAGATAGTTTCCGTAGGTATCCATCCTAATGATAAACATCCCGACTGATTGGCATGTGCGTAATTTCATGACTGTTACACCTGCACTAAAACAAGCATGCAGCCAGATGTGACCTTACTGTCACCTGTAAATTACAGTAATGTCACAGACATTCCACCATTTGTACCCAACCTGAACACAGTGTCAACATATCAGTAAATTATTAAAGTTATTAGTGATAAGCGATTGAGACCTCTGTAATAGCATAGTAGTTTGTTCCTAAGGTATGACTGAGGAAAGATATGCATGCTTACACAACACCCGGTTGTGTGGGTATAGGCTAGGAATGATAGAAACGTAACGGGCATAGCCACAGAGACATAAGGCCTAATAACAATACAAGATTATGTAAAAGATTTTTATCGAACATTGTTATCATTGTTAAACAGTGCCGGTAAAGGCAATATGGTATTGCAGTCTTCAATATACCAATAACTCTCCTCAGTCATCTATTAAAATTTCATAAAGCACTTCTGACAGTAATACCTTTACAAGGGTAGTGTGACAGGTCAGTTGTGTGGAAATCATTCATTTTAAATGAACAAATGATTTATCTCCATTAGGTAAACCAGTCTTGCAGGAGGCTGGAAGTGAAATTGATGACTATGGCCACACCAATTTATTTTCTTGGTTAACGGAACCACAAAAAAATGCTAGATTGGAAAAACAACATGGAAACAGAATCTCAGGAATGTTTTTACTTTGGTGCACACAGTATCAGGGAGTGAAGAGGGTCAGGTGCAAGTTTTCACCCCAGTTTTCATGATTTTTTGTGTGCTAAAATTGAAAATAAAAATCCGTTAACCAAGAATTTAAATTGGTGTGGCCTAACCCCCCAAATCAATATGTTATCTTCCATTAGCAGTGGCCTGTTAATCCCTGGGGCAGCCTCCCGGCCCAGCCTGGCATTTTTGTGGCAGTAAGTGCAGATCTCCAGGATGTAGTGGTTCATCTAACTGTCCAGTTTTCTCTCAGCTGGGTGAACATTAATGAATGATGTATTAGAGCTTTATTTCTCAAGGACGATGGTCCCTGTGATGTTACTTTGAGGTTTTGTGTGCAGTGGCATCTGCGCTTTGTGACTGTTCACTGTTTCCCCAAATAAAGATTAAAGGAATGCCTTTTTGTCACAGAAGGCATTAAAAATTCCAAATGAGGGGAAGTTAAATATCGAGGAGTGAAAAGAATATGAAACAGTAAATCTATTGCTTCTTGTCTGTCTTTCATAAGAAAGATACAATTACTTTTGATTTGTAACAGAATGTTGCATTCATCAATAAATATGTTTGCTATTATTGTTGGACTGTCTGAACCAAGATGACTTTGAACATAGCTGCAATTTGGAAGAAAGGGATATGGTTGTCTCTCCAGTTTTAAGTCTACCTAATCCCTTGGGACGATACCTGTGAGGTCTTCTGAGAGTTGAAACATTAGATGTGTGGTCTCTTTCAAAATGCCAATGAACTGGTTAATGATGTAGCCACTATCCCTCACTGTCATAGGCATTAGGTGTTGGCTAAGTTTTTACCTTCAAGTTATAAGTGTTGGATCTGAGTCATCCTTTGAACAAATTTTATTTTCATGGGGTCCAAAGCTGTCTCAACAGCAAAACTATACATGGCACGAGTTGACAAGTCCAGCTTTGTATATTCCTGATTCAGTTCATAGCAGCCCTGAGTGACAGCTGTTTTCTTGCTGGAGTCACCTGAGCCCTGTCAGATGTAAGGTGACCACAGGTGTGAAATTGTGGTTCATAGCAGCACAGGGGCAGTACCAGCTGGCTTGTGTATATATTACCTCTACAGAGGTGGTTCTTCATTTACCAGTGTTTGTTTGTTTGTTTAATAAAATCGTGACATGATGACTAAAGAGTCATCAATGGATGTTTAGAATCAAAGATTTATGTTGAATCTGAACAGGCAGACTGAAGGAGAGGTTATCATTATACATTTGGAACTGTCCTATGAAACAGGTTGCCTGCTTGGAATTTCAAATATTCATACAGAATTTACCTGCTTACTCAGTATTTCCTGAGGGAGGTATTCCAAGTGGATTACTGAATACAACTTAATGTACTATCCTGAGACAATCAGAGAACCTACACTGTAGATGTCTTTCAGTTTTTTTGATGCCAAAAGAATATTTGAGATGGCAGGATTGTATTAGTAGGCAAGGCATGAGGCGCTGCGTGAGGCATGGTGCCACGGCCGTGGTATAACATAATAGGTGTTGTTTGTTGCAGAATTGCTCCCGGCCACGACGTGCATTACCTGCAGCAGCTCTTCCGTGACCCAGGCCAAACCATCGGCCTTGTTCTCGTGTTTTTCATACAAACATTCTTACAAAACTTCTTATGGGGGACTAAGCTTGCTGAAACACTTAGAAATTGTTGCCAAAAACAATGGGCAGATGAAGGATGTCCCTCTGTATTTGTTTATGGTATTAGGCATCCTTGAGAAAAAATAGAAAGTTCTAATCATTTACATATACTAGTTTAAATTCCAGTATTGTTATAAAGGAAACAGACTGAAAAGATTATGATTGAATTAAAGTACAGCAACCAAATTTTGTAAATCTGCTGGGTGCCTCTGTCTTTTTCATGTAGAGTTAAACAGAAAGGCAATGTTGCTTTGTTGATTGTTATCAGCAAAACTTGTTAACTTCTCTGTTTAGGGACCGCTGAATTCTTTTCCCAACTGAGTCAACAAAACAATCTGATGTGCCCCATTTCAGTGAGCTTACAAGTAAAACTCCTCAAGGGTGAAAGTTTCCATCTTAACCCTGTTGGCAGATATACATGTACCCTGCAAGGTTACTCTGAAAGGCCTGGCATTTTCTCAGCAACTCTGAGTGAACTGTGGTAATCCTGGTCTGTGTGTGGTGGTGATGGATTGGACATGAGGTGAAGGTATGCTATACGTTATGACCACTTGTCAACTGGTCCTTTTCTCTGAATAGTTTAATTGGTCACATTAGAGGTTCACTAAATTAGAATGCCTCCTGGTACTACCGGTAAGCACATTAACGCTTTGTGCTGTTTGCCATTGTAGTTTGCTGGGTGTGCAGGTGTTCAGGTTTTATAGCAACGCTCATGGAATTCCTCTTGTATAGGTGAGCATATTAGCAGCCAGCTATAAATAGTTAACACTTTATTACAGTAACACATTAAGTGCAGCAGGATAAGCTTTCTGTAAAGCTTAATGTCCTTGCTGTACGGCTGGCAAGGAATCAACTGCTGATACAAAATCATCATACTGTCAAGGCCTACACGTAAGTTGTACAGCTGCCCTACCTCCGCTTTTTGGCAAAAGTGGTCTCTGTGAAGATGTATGTGTTTTGTCTGATTCTACCAGGGTGTGTCACAATCAGCCCTTGTTGCTGAGGGTGGATTTGTATCCATGCAGCACAGCTGAACAATTTACCTGCTTTGTGGCTACCTTGGGGACAGACTATAATGACTCAGTAGATGTTCAACTCAACTTCATACCTGCCTGGTAAAATGTCCATATGTTCGGATTTCTATATTTCATTTCATTTTTTTGCTCAGAAGAATTTTGAAGGCTGTTTTTTCGTGTAGTGTTGAGCTCAACTCTCGTGGCTCTCCTTACTTATGAGGCAATCTTGACAAAAGGTCTGCTCATCTTTGAAGTTTTATGGTCAAATGGTCAGTGGGAGAAAAGATATTGCCAAGTTCTCACATATCAATCAAAGTCAAGTTTCATATAGGAGTTTTTTTAATTGGTGTCATTTTTATTTTGATATATGTTATGGAAAGTCTCGGTGTCAAAAGCCTTGGCCAAGAGCTGGTTTAGACCTTGACTAGTCTTGTGGGAAAAATAGCCATGTAACAAAAATGATATCTCAACCGAAAAATCAGACGTGACCTGCTTTTGTACCCAGAAAATTTTCTTGATAGTTTGTCAGCAAAATGGTTCATTGTGTCAGAGAAACAGAGCATTCTTTAGTGATCTCCAGTGTTATCTAAACTCTTTGTGTCGGAGGTAAGGGTGACAGATGGCCCTGAAAAAGAAAAGGTACACTACTGGACATTAGAATGGAAATCACCTGATTGTCCAGCTGTGAAAGGTTTCCAAGGTAAATCTAACCATGAAATCCTGTGTTAGTTTTGTGGACAGGACCGTGGAGAAAGCTGTAGGTCAACTTTTTTTTTCAGATTGCCTCCTTACTATCCCTTCAGGTCTCCACACTAACTCCTTGAGGTAATGGAGACTGTATATTGTGGTTCCAACAGGCCTTTAAGGTGTGCAAAACATCTATGGAGATTAATTAGTTAGCCATTAAGAGATGGTTTATCCAGTGCATATTTGCCATTTAACTCTGTTCACATATTAGTACTCTATGGCCATTATAGGATGATTGGCCTTGTGGAAGAATTGCTCTGAAGTATGATTGCTCATTATGTCAAAATATCATGATTTTAGTGTTATATACATGTTAAATGTATGTACCAAAGCATTGAAGAGATCTTATATCTTACAAGAAACATGTCTTCCATAAAGCTTGGTGCAAATACAAGCAAAAGAATTGTTGAATGTTCAAACAAAATTTGGGTGCAAACATTGACTCCGATGTTTTCAAACCCTGCCATTTTCTTGTTGTGTATGTGCACATGATCAGTTGGTAGCTTGTTGCAATTCAATACATACCTGAATTATTGTACATAGATACCATCAAAGAGAATGGTATGTACTCCCATGGGATGTAGATTGTCATTCTTTCTCAGGGACATTTAAGAGGCATTCTTGATCAGTACAAAGCCTGATCAATGATACAGATATGAACAGTTTATCTGCTTGGGAGGTTCCCTCCCTACCACTTACGCACTTTCCCTAAAGTTCCCTCCCTACTAAGTACTTTTCCTAATGAGCCACTTATTGCAAAGTAAAATTGCAGAGAAAGTAGGTTTCATGTTGTAAAGGCTTAGAAGTGATTGCATGATGAGATGACATTTTGTTCTAAAGGAAGGAAAATGGGAAGTAGTACCTCTCGGCTAGCATCTATCCCATATCAATGTGGAATTACTATCTATGCATCACATGATTTTACAGGAATTTCTGTCATGATTCTTGACACTCTTTCAAATGAGCAAACAGTGCAAGTCTATAAGTGAATAAAAAGACAACCATTATGACAGGAAAACAAGATCTAAGACTTTGTTGATATTTTTCAGATCTTTCTTATTTATCTGTAAACTACTTGTATAGGGTAGTTCTGCAGACCATGTCATTAACAGAAGGAGAGATAGATTCCCAGGTAGGCACCTGTATTGTGAAGATGAAGTGACCCAGGCAACAGAGGTGTGTTCAACCTGGGAGACCACATTCAGCTGTTCCGGATGCACCCAGAGATGGATTTCCCACCTTGGTATTGTTCAGTCAGAAAGAAAGCTGCAGTAGATATGAGGCATTTCCTTCAGCGTTGATTTTATTTGTGGCAGTATTTAAAAACGTTGGGAAGGGTGCCAAGTGATTCAAGAGGCCTGTTTTTAAATGCTTTGGACTAATATTTCAGTACTTATGCTGGAAATGAAGAGTAAAAAGAAAACTACTGTATGAAGATTCAATGGAAGAGGATGTCTTGTTTAAAATCACTTCTCACCCTTGAATTATGAGGAGCTTAAAAAATCTCAGCAATCTTTGATAAGTTGTAAAAATTATACAAGACTCTAGAACTTTCCCATCAGTTAGCCTTACACTTTCTGTAAAAAATATTGCCACAGTGCCAAGTAATACCAAAGGCCTGTCTCATCCAAGTACAGGTCTCACTTCTTTATTTCCATTATGCAAATGAAAACTAATATCATGGCCTTCTTTGTGTCACAAGTGCACTGTGTAATCTTTTATACTCTGCATGGGACAATACGAACAAAGACAATGGTTCTACATTACAGCAAAACAAAATGTACAAATCAGAAGTGTATTTCTAAGTCTTCTGAAGTTCTAAAATTACAAAAATCAAAAATATCAAAATCAAGACCTATTACAGTAGCTCTACCACTGGATACCAATGGATCGTGGTGCCCAAAGGACTTAAGCATCTAATCTCACTTGAATTAACCTTCTTTCTCGCCTCATTCTGGCTTTTAAAGAAAAGAAGTCGTAACAAGCTAACTCATGAGTGAAAAGCTTGTAGCGCTTCTCTAACAAGGTTTACATTCAGTCACAAATAAGCTGCATTTTTAAGGCTGTTAGGGTATTGTGTGGTCAACAGCCCTGTGATAATCCTATGGTAGAGGTGAGCACATGTGAATAGGGCGGGACTCTGTGGGGGAGGGTAAGGGGAGATGGGGTGGGGGCAGAGAGAACAAACATATAAGAAAGGGTAGAGCCCTCCCCCAAACAGGATCAACCTCCTCCCTACTTACTCTGCCACGTGAGCGTGTCACCCAAGCAGATATGTAGGAGACAATGGTCACAACAGAGCCTCAAGTTACCAACAGTTCTTTACAATCACATTGTGCAGTTACGTTAGATATGGCCTTTTTGTCATGGAGCATTGGAGGTAAATGCAGGCCAGTGGTCGATACTATACAGTCCTGATTTTCCTCAACAAAACAATTGTAACATTGCACATATTTTATAAGAACTAGAAAAAAACACTTGAAGAGAGCAAAGCTTGATGCCAAGGTTGCTATTTTTAAGTTCTTTAAAATTGACATGCTTGTTGTGAGAGATATTATAGTGACAAGTTCAAAATCAAACATTTTCAAAATGTATAATCAACACAACTACTGCTTAGGTTACATTTTGCTAAATGATACACATATTTACACTGATATGAAAAGAAAAACATGGATGTTAAGGATCGATTGCATCTTGGTTGGTTATTGTTCTTCCATAGTCATTATAATTTACTGTCCAAACTGAGAGATTGTAACAGTGCTGGACCTCCATACCTGCTGACCAAGCTCTGTCCCAGTAGGAGTCAGTCACCCCTGGACCATGGGTCACCACAGGTCAAAACAACATACAGTGGTTCTGATTAGAGTGGTCTCACTGGCCAAACCATGGCAAATGGGGCTGATGCTCTAACGGAAACTTAGTTCTGGTAAGATTATGACCTTTTCATTTAGATCTTAATGAATTTTCTGCAGGCATTTATGATAAGGATAAGGCCATATGAAATAATATTCAAATTTGATAAGAGAGACCCTGTAAAAAGTTGATGTAGTGGTATTGATGGCATAAGTTGCCGTCACCCTATTTCAGTCCATCATGGTGGCTCTTCTATGCATATGGTGTGAGGTTAGCACACAGTCATGCCAAGGTGGTCTGTCTATTGATTAAGGTAGGGTTGGCTTTCCATTTGCAATATGGATGGCAAAATTCACTGTTACAACTCTAAATAGACTATGCTATGTGGTGATTCTATAGGAATCAGCTCTAGCCAGATTAACTGCTTATGAGTTGTTAAAACTGCTTAAATCAAGTTTACTTTCGATGAAAGACGGTACACAGTCTTCAACAAACATGTCTACAGTTGTTTTTGACGCTCATTGAAGTTATATAACAAAGGGATTTAGTGACGACCTGTTGATAATTGATAGTAGTGTTTGCTGTGGCTGTTGCCAAATATTTGGCTCAGTCAGCCAGACAGAATCCTAAATGTCCAAGATGTCTAAGAAGTTAGAAGTGGCACAGTAGGTGTTGTTTGTTATGTTCTTAACTCTAGGAGGCACCACATCAACTGGGCATTAAATGCTTTCTTGTTCGATTGGAAACTCCATTTGGTCAAGCATTATGAGTTCTGAGTAATCTTGTTATCAGCAAATTATGGTCTACTTATTATGTTATTGGCAGTTGCTGCACTCACATGGCACCACACATGGCATTTATTGCGTAATATTGACAGGAAGTTTACGTCAGAAGTCTGATACAGATTAGAATGGTATGTGGCTGCGTATCTAGATCTCCATTAGGTGGCTGTTTACATACTTTCAAGTTATGAAAAACACTCGTTTTTAGCTCTCCCAGCCTCATTTTTATATGAAGACCCAGATCAACAGCCTGAGGGCATATTCTAATCTGGTATGCACAGGTTTCTGTCTTTTAGCATCAAATAAGGATAAGTGGAATAGATGATAGACTAGAGGGAGAAGAGAATTGAGCAGAATAAGTCCAACATGTAACTGTAATGCAACAAAGACAGTTGTGATTAAACTCTAGGCAGATGCTGGAGTAGAAGGTCGTAAAGTTTTAGAAGAGCGGGCCAGTCAGAAAATGTTACAATTTTCTTCCTTAGCATCTGCTTGGAGATTAAGTAATGCTGCTACCTTTCCTTTGCGCCAGTGGTAGCATATTGTGCCTTTTATCAATCGATTAGGGAGCCATGACTTTAGACAGCTCATACAATACTGTCTATCCAGCCTGACAGCTCCCTTTGTCCCGTAGTGTTAGGGGAACATTTAGTGAGCTTAAAAAAGCTCCATCTTGCTGGCCGGTAGTCCTGGGGGATTTCCTACATAGGGGTGTTGTAAAAGCCAGGAGATAAAAATCATGCAATCTAAGTTTGTATGATGTGTTTTGACATGTGCTGTAGCACTAAATCATAACTGCTATTCCTCATCTTGAAAAAATAGGCCAAGTGCTCTGAAATGTATTCTTCTTGTCTGATTGCCAAGATAAAGAGTTGATTAACATCACAAATGTACTCAGTGCAGATAAATGTCAAAGCTGAGCGACTTGTCACTTTAAGTATCATTACGGTCTATGTCTGTCTAAGGTGATCAATGTACATTCATGCTGAGACTTTGATTTCCACAGTTTTCTACCACAAGATGCTGATGTGTTGTGTTTTGTTGAGGCACAAACTGTTCAAGTATTCTGCAAATTTGACTGGAACTCTGATGACACCTGTTAGGAAACTATGTGTACAACACCTTGTGGTAAGGGTGGCACACTTAACCATGCCAGGAATGTTGAGCCTTTCTGTCCAGTACCACTCTCTGATTTCACAGATAAGCTATCATAACCCAGCCTTGTGCTTTCCAGATAATGGACACATGAAGGAAAGGGGGTCAGGCATTAAGAGGTCAGGAACACTCTTACACCATTCAGGTCCACTGGATCAGTCTGGGGCCATTCTGGATCATAATGGCTTAAATCCATCACTGTGTATACAGACCCACAATGTAGCATTCACCGGCTTATTGCACTTAAAGTAACACTTTTCTCCATGGTCTGTCACCTTTGCAACAAACCTGGAACCACAACAGTCCGATGAATTCCTTCTTCAAACAACTGTTCTAACTTTAGATGTTGTGTATGTTATAAGACTAATTTTAGAAGTTAGAAGTGGTCTAGTGAGCTATTTTTCCTCACACTCACAAGGCTGTTACTTTTTTTGTCGCAACTATTGTCACAAAAAGTTAAATGCTGATTTAGTGATTTTTGTGTATTGCATTAATAGGTAGAGGTACCTTTTCTAAAATTGGCTTATTCCATCCAGTTATTTCCATTTGTTACAAATTTCAGTGGTCTATTATCATATATAAAGAAAGCTAGCATTGCTTCAAAGTCTTATGTTTTATGTTCACTGGAACAGTTGGTCACAAAGAAATAGGGAGATGGTTCAACCATATCAGCTATTGTGCTGATCTTTGCTTTTAAAGATTCAAAGAGAGATTCAAAGCTTATAGTTACATTTGCAAAACATATTAATCTTTTTCACATATCTGATAAGAATTTTCAAAAGATGCATGGCTGTCTCCCTTTATCCTTTTTACATATTAGTCCCCCTCCCTTTCCCTGCAGGGAGGGACCTCCTAATCACCAGTTAATGAGGCAGAGTCAATTGGTCAGGCCTTGTTGGCCGCCTGCCACTCCACAGTTCATTATCCTGCCATCAGCAGCCACTTGTGACAAAAGTATGCAGATAGCAACCAGGGGTCAAGTGGGGACTGGGCTTTGTGGAGTGTCATTAACTTATCCTGCTAAAAGGGTGGTCAGAGTTTGCCACCACTCATTGAGTGTGTTATAGATGTAAGGGGCATTAGATTTGGGGGTCTAGCATATGTTTACCTCTGTGAAGGAGGTTATGCTGGTACCTGTGTTTGCTTGCCTGTTGGATAAGCCTTGGCCCTGAGCAAAAAGTGATAGTTTTGGGTCTCTAACATCTCCTTTCTTCTCGATCAGAATGAATAAAAGTTTTGAATGGATTTCAGTCTGTAGATAAACTTTGACCTGAAGATCAATTTTGGACCTTCTAATCCTAGCAGCTTCCTTATGAACATCAGTTTCTCTCCAAACAAGTGTGTAAGTCACATCTCTCACATAATGCTGATGTGGTGTGTAGTATAATGGCCAGTCTGCAAGAACGACATCTACAAATGTATAGTCTACCTTGAGGTGTGGAAGCAGTTCTTTCACTGGGCTGTGACCTGATCCATAGCCAACTTTTCTTCACATGCCAATGCACCAGGAGTAATGCTGAAACAGGACCCGGGGGCAGGAGAAAGTTTGTTTAATGTACTCCCATGCTAGTTGTTCTTTCCTGGGAGTCACAAAGGCTCAGGGAGGAGGGATCAGGCCTCATTCAAGTTGCATTGTTGGAGGAGAATAGGGGACAAAATATGCCTAATCCCCTTAGTGTTGTGCAAAAACACCTGTGCTGATTTGCATAAGTTCATGTTACTGTAATCCCTGAGTTTGTATGGTTTCAAGGTGAAACATAATGGCCTTAAGCTCCATGTGTTTCTTGGCTCCCCAAGTGTTGTCTTAAGTTTGATTCCAGCTCCTAAGAGCTCAAGCTACATGTACAAGCCAGGTGGCCTAAACCTACAGGCAAAGGAAAATTAGATAACTGTATTACTGGTAACCACCTTTATTCAAGATATTCTGAAACCATATTTACAGACTCAGAGAAATGAGAGGACATTTTGAGTCAGCAAAGTTTACTAACAATTGAATTACCATGACATAATTAGATTTCACAACACAGTGTTACCTACTAGAGACATTGTCTAATCATTAAGTTTCTTTTGAGAGTCTTTTTCATATGGAAAATAATTGATCACTCAATTTTGTACTCTCAAGGCATCATTCATGTAAAACTCCAAACTAAGTGAAAAATAGAGCAAGAAAGAGGATAGTTAAAATGTCAATCAGATGAGTTTTTGAAATGCCTGCTAAAACAGAATGGATAGATTGAAAACCTGGTTTCTAATAACTTCACTTCTAATGGTCTAGGCAAAGAGGTTATATAGTTCTATGCAACCTCCTTGGTCTAGGTCACCTATAAAGAAAGTGCCTTGTTCCAGATTTGCATAGTTTGAAATAACAACAGATGATAAAACTCCAGCCTCCTTTTAACTTTCCATTTCAAATTTTTGTTTTACAGTTCTCTTGACCTTGACTGCCTTTCTGTACGACTGGAATGCATTCCTGCAAAGACTTGTGATTTTGTATTCACGTCAGTACTTCTTTTCCCTTCTTACAGCCAGTGAAAAGGTTCCAAGCATTCAGACACGACCAATTATCCGGGCACAGAAGACAGAGAACCTGCAGAAGTGCCTGTACTACCTGGAAGGGAGAGGGGTGCCCATTCAAGACATCACTGCCAAGGGTGAGTTCCACATGGTCAACTTGATATCACTAAGATAGCCTTTTCTCTTTGTATTAGCTCTACATGTAACATTTACAGTGTTGGCCATGTTTAATTATGGTTCCAGTTACCCTGTGGAACTTGTTAGCCAGTCTATTTTGCTTACAATTGCAGATTTTTTAAAAAACCTTTCATTACCAACAAAGTATATAATTTTTGCAGTACTGATAGCAAAGTCCATTGTAACATTGTTACATACATACCAATTCCGCTTACTTGGATTTGGGAGAAGGATAAAGTTCTCAATGACATATCAAATGCAGAAACTGTGACATAATATCCTCAGAAAGCAAAGATACCATTGCACATGATGATATATTGATACATGGGTGAAACTGTCACCATGGTTTTCTACATTCCTTTCTTTTGTGAAAACTTGAATTGATACCAATCCACCGGTCAGTTATCCTGATTGATCATGAGCAGCCTGTATCTGGGCTTGTGTCTGTAAAAATACCGGACAAAGCCACATGTTTGTTGTAAGTTACATTCCAGCCATGCCCTATCCATGACCTCTGGAACTTGGTTTTCTACAGTCAGATGTACATGTAGTTCTGCAATAGCAAGTCACTGTTGTGCAGAGTAAACTTTCCCTCGCAAGCTACATTTGACTGTAACAGTACATGGGGTAACACCTGCCGAGTGTGTAATTCTTCTACAGACTAGAAATCAGTGAGGCTAGGGTGTTTCGTACAGGTTACATTTATACATCATTGCAACATTACAATACAACCCTTTCTAAAGAGGCCTGCTTGGGAACAAGAACGTTGTTGATTCTTGTACCAAAGAGTAAATGTCAACACTCGAGCAACAATGGAATGAATGAAGCACCTGAACCCTGAATCGTCTTCCAGCTAGTCCACAGTGATCCAGGTTTTCTAAGTCACCCTGAAGGATCTGCCCCACACAAAAGGGGCCATGCAGGCCGTTGTTCAGTAGATTTGCTCAGGACTTGTCTCCGTGTCCGTGTTAGGTCAGCTGGTTCTCCTGTCGGTGGGTTCCATGATTGCAGTGGCACCAGTTAACCCACTAATATACAAATATTTACGGTCTCTTGGATACCTAAGACTGTAGCAGTATTTTGTCTTTTGGTGCCAATTTTTAGATGTATGCTATATTTTTGAAACCTAGAAATACGTAAGAATCTACTTTGTAGGGACCTTGAAAGGCATTGAGGTGTCATTTTTATATCAACTCAATGCCATGATTGTTGGCATGGGCAGTGTATGATTACAAGAATTGCTAAACAATTGGTAATTAAATCTCTATAATGTACATATTTCCTTGCTCTTTTATACAGATCTCGCTGAGGGAAACCTAAAGGCCACCCTGACTATTATCTCAAGACTAAAGGAGATTTTTGAGGTACTGGTATATGTTTATACACCTTTAATACATTTTGTACAAGTATTCTGCATTTTTCATTCAATGTGCCAATGAGTATGTCACATTCAAGTGGCCATTTTGGAAACAAGACTTTTTTTGTATTCAATGCGCTTTTCATTCCAACCACTTTTTGTGTATACATGTACAGGGTACTGTGAAGAATTAGGAGATTAATGTGTTTATTTTCCTCAGCGTATCAAAGTTGTGATACCAACATTAACAGTTTCCCTTTCTCCCGTACAGAGCCCGCCGGTGAATGGCACATCAGAGCTAGGAGAGGAGGGAGAGCAGACCGAGCCACGCCCTCACTCAGCACCATCCTCTGGTACAGAGAGGTTAGGGAACGGAGACGGGGAGGCAGACACAAGTCTGGTATGGCACTCCAAGTTCTGTGTATATAGAAGTTTAAATAGCCATGCACGAGTAGGATATATTGAATTGAGGCTGTGCTGTGAGTCCATATGTGTTTTCTATCTTTTACTGCTCAGCTGTATTACCTACATGATTCAGAACTCCTGTTGTCCTTTGATGGATGTGCAACGCCCCCTGCCGACCAGTTTATGTATTGCACTCTCTACTATTGTCATTGATACTCATTGGTACAATGTACATGTCTCTAGGACAGTGTTCTCGCCAGCCTGAAATTTTTACCCGTCATTTCAATTTTGCGTCGGGGAAGAACATATCTAGCGCCGAAGGCGCGAGGCGTCGCGCCGGAGGCGTGACCATTCTAGGGGGGTCCGGGGGTATTTTCCCCCGGAAAATTTTGAGATCTAGACCCTCTGAAACGCTATTTCCTGCATTTTGAGGGGCAAATTTCCTGGTAGAATAAGCTTAGTTTAATGACATCCCTTTCGGTGAAAAATTACACAAGGGTTTCAGGCTTAATTTTTTGGGGAGGCGTGCGCGTGCCATCATCGCGGAAATATCAAATGTTCACGCACAAGCTACACTTCTATGTTGTATACAATCGGCAAAGAAAATAAAATTTAGCACAGCAAAACTTTATTACGTATCAGCTACGTCCTACAAAAAATACACACAGAATAAGTCGGCAAAAATAAAACATAACTTTTCAACACTTGTTCCGTATGCGCCCTGTAATTATCGAACATAATGAGGAATTTGACACCCTACTTTGAGAAAGAACGCAATAAAGACGTCCATTTTTTTGTACCATGTTTTCCACGGTTAATTTCTCCGGTAACTGCACTGAATGTGTTCAAAAGTTGTCGATTCAAGCCTTCCAACAGCCGTTTCGTCGTGCGATTCCCTGCGATTCCCGCCATTCCCCTAACATCTCGCAAATTCACGCTTAGCTGAATCTCGCGAGTAGCGAGACTCGCATGTCATTGGTAGTTTTTCTTGACGCGACGGAGATGTGCGCTGTGATTGGTCATTGGTGGATTACAATATCTGACGCCTGTTTACCATTTCTTGCGGGAAGAAAGCATGTTACTCAGCCGCCGCTGCTTGTCAATGAACTTTAATACTGTTTAGGCACAGATTACAGAAAGCCTGATAGCTATAGGAGTATTTCTGAATTTTAAGGCTTCATTGATGACAATAACTGACGGTGAACCGAGAGGGACAAAACAGAAATAAACGTCAGCCTGATGCGACCAGCCAAAACTGTAGTGGGGAGGGCGGCGCATGACGCCGAGTTTTCGGCGGCCACAAAATATTACTAGCAACCACCACGCCGCTCTCTGTGTGTTGCTGGGGTTCTAGTCGCCGGCGAACATTAGAAATGATCTAGATTGCCCTCGTCACGAACTTCCGCTGATCCTCTGAAGTTTTTGAAAATTCTAAGCTCTGTCTAAATATCTTCACACACCGATTTTTGGCCATTAAAAATGACGGGTTGGGCAAAAATTTTGTCCGTCATGAGCGACAAAACCCGTCAAATGACGGGAGGACGGGCGCTGGCGAGAACACTGCTCTAGGAGCAAGGAATTTTATATTTGTTCCTTGTAAATAAGGAATTACATTCCTGCAAATGACAAATTTTTAAGCAAAAAAGAGGAAGCACCTGGCTCATCCACATGCCACAGCTGTACCACTTGGTGCAGTGCTACATGTAGTTTGTCTTCTTTTATTCCATGGAAGCTGTTAGTAATGTTGTACAGAATGGTTGATCCCATCATCTCGTCCTACTTTCCAGTCAGAGAGCTTGGAGCCGGAGTCAGGCAGGCTGTATCCAGGTGACGGTAAGAGAAATGTTCTTGCTCCAGTTCTTACATCCGTGCCATGCGGGTGTAGACTATGTGTGCACAGGCTTACTCCCCATGGCTTCCTCTAAATGTGCTACTGACACGCATGCTTAATATCTGACCTTCCCTGACTTGTTAACTTCTGAAGATCCATGGTATGCTTCATATTAGAGTTTGTATCTATCTATATCTGGGTACAGTGGGAGTCATAAAGTGCTTTTATTGGTTTGAAAGTATGCTTCACACTATAACCTGTGAACTCTCAATCATAACTGGGAATGACTCATGTTGTTTTAAGACATAAGAAGATATTGTGCATGGGGGCAATACTGTAGAAGGGCTTTTACTTCCCCTCTAACAAACTCTTGTTCCATGTTTTATGCAACCACAAGGATTTCATCCTTATCATACTTACTGTAAGTTAACTTATTTTCAAAACATGATTTACTTCCATCTCGGTTCTAAAGATGGTTCAAAGGTTAAAGCATATGTGTGTAAAAATGTATTTTCTGATATGATTAAAGGCTGAAATGGATGGAGGAGGCAGAGATATTAGCAAAGCAGTGATATCAAATCAGCAGGCAGAAGGTTCTGCTCTCACTAAATAAGTATTTCTACCTCTGATCCTACAGACCCAAATGAGGTTCGCCATGCCTACTACGATGACCGTGCAATATCCCACCAGAAGCCTGTGTACAGCGGAGGGGGGCTGCGGGAGGACATACTGCCGGGGAGCATGGCTACTGACGATGAAGAGGAAGATATAAGTCAGAGTGAGATTCCTGTGAGTAAACAGGAGGGAAATCTAACAATTATTCACCAGTCACAGATGATGAACAAATGTATGCCACACCAATTAAAATCTAGCTATCCTCTATCAATGAAATTCATCCAGAGAAAACCACTTTCAACTGGTGATTGATGGATTTTGAAGCTCATTAGCCAAATCTCTCTGTCATCTTGGATACTTAGGATACAATGAAACAGCGTTACAGTTCTCAAGAAGACAAACAAAAACTAAAATGGTTACTCTTTTCTAAGAGCTTGTAAATGATTATTTAATGTGCTCATAGATGCCATGTGAAAAACAAGTTTGCATGTTTTACCAGGGATGTAAACTTACCTAACTAAAGCGTGAGTCTTGCTGACCTGCAGCAAAATCATAGCATTAAGTCTTCATTGTTTACTGAGCCTTCTAGAACTCAGAACACTTTGCTAACCCTTGGGGAGGGTGTGCCAACATGGTTGTAGGTATTACTCTACATCAGCCATTGTTTCAGCTTTCACTGGGCAAATAACTTAATCCCAGACAAGGGGTGCAAGCACGCTCGTGTTGTAGTACTTCTCTTCATGGGAATAATCTGCTTAGCTTAGCTTTGCTAAGCAAAAATGTTTACAATGCAGCGTTAATCATGTACGGTACGAGTCAGGAAAGGAGTTCATTGTGGTACTATGGTGGAAAAATTAGGCTAGTAAGTGCTTCAGGGGAAGATATAATTACACTTTTTTTATCTTGAATTTTCTTTCCGTCAGCGTCTGACACTGACAACTTAAATAAGCTTGCATGACAAATCCATAGTATGTTTGGTAGGTCAGAATGTACTGTCATGTTTGCATGTCCAGTGGAGGATGTATTGAAAGATTACTGCTGTACAGTCTTCAGAATTTGAGGCACGAAGTGTTCCACATGTCCTGTTGTGTTAGTTACTAATGGTACTCCATACTTCCAGCCAACGCTCCAGTCCACCACAGAGATGGGATCACACGGTGTTTCCCAGCATGGCGCCGACAGCAGACGACAGATCATTGGCCTGAGTCAGGCCATCAGGGAGAAGGCTCGCATCTCGGTGTCCACCGAGGTGCCGGGCTCCCCCAACAAGCTGCAGGCATGGGATACTCAGGCTATGTTCACTGTGAGTGCATGGGCATGCTGATGCATGGAATGGCCTTTCCCTCTGGGCCTTTTTCCTTGTCACTATGATTTTCTGGAAAATCTGTAGACTCCTGGTCTTTCCACTACCCCAAAAATCTAATTCATATACAATCATGTACATGTACATTTGTCTATTTATCCTTCCTGTGCATGGCACCCAACATGTAGATATATGACTCATGCATGTGCATGATATACTTGTGCATGAATATTGACCATACCTATGATTGCATACTGATAAATATTAACCATTGCATGATTCACAAACTCTTACGTGAAGTCAGTCCAAATGCATGTTCTTGATTTCTACTGAACATGTATAGTAATGTTAGTGTCTGAGTGTATTGGGACAGGCTGATCCTTACAGTGCTGTAATTGTAAATGAGCCCCTGCCTCCCCAGGCCCCTGCCCCTGTCCGGGACCAGGTGAGTCTGACTGTGGAGGAGAGGCTGAAGTCCCTCCTGGACAGCCCCTACCTGGAGGAGATGGCTGGCAGTCCAAGGAAAAAGGTTAGAGAAGCTCCAACCTTGGTGCCATTGATACCCATTGAAGTTAGAATATGCATGTTGATTTATAATCAGAAAAGGTTATAAGAATAATTCCAGGAACTGTGATCAATGCCTTTGTCATCATTGTGTAAACATGTTGAACTGTCACAACATAGATGAATCACAGTAAAATGTATCATAAATGTGCAAACTCAAAGTTTGAAAATGTTCCCATGCCTTCAGGAATATTCTTTTCGTATGGTGTCCACTTTATGTGCTGCTACATTTATCAAGAGGTCACTGACAGCTACAGGACATTCAGGATTTAATCTAGATTTCTTGTCAATGAAAAATTGTTGCACTGTTTGTTCACTAGTAACATACAAAAACTCATCCAAATTCTGTTAAGGACAAAAGTAATTGTGAATTTCTGTATTAATATTCCTGCATTTTTTGCGTTTCGGCGCGAAGTGTCCTGGCTTTTACCTTCGATGCATGCATACTGCAGGATGCTTCGATGCATCAAGGAGGCATGCTGTTTGGTTCAACACTGTGTCGCACACCAGAAGACCTTATATGGCAATACGTTCCCAAATCCTTGTATAGCTGTTGCCTTATATGGCAAGGGAGCACGAAAAGGCAGGCAGGCTAGATTTGCATTACACACAGGAGGGCGACCGGATGTAACTGCTACAACTGTTCGGAAATATCATTGCATTGTGGTTTCGGACTTTGATATCCTGAAAAATGACCATATTACATCTATTCCACAAGATTGCAGAAGAAAAAAAATGATTTCGTCCAAAAATCGTCCAAAAGAAAACGACCAAAAATCGACATAAATGATACCATATAGTGAGGTTATAGCATTACGTACAGAGAAACGGGTTACGTACCGCAGCTTAGCCCATCTGGCAACGCGAAGCACTTCGGACCTAGAAGATCCGGGTTCGTGTCCGTTCATGGATTTTTTTTCTTTTTGGATATTGAGTATCAAAAATATATATTGATATTATATTAATCTATCAATATCATATTTATGAATATCATTTTTTCATTTTTTTCATTAATAAATAAAGAAATATTTTATATTTGTTATTTTTAAATATTCATTTAATATATACAAGGCCTTTGTCTTATGAACAGGACTTCATAGATTCCAAACCCGGCATTCGAATTTTTCTGTTCATTGTAATGGAAAATACCGTGCAGCGGCTCCTATGCGCGGTAAGATGATTCTTGCAAAACACTCGCCACTAAACTTCTATCCCCGATGTAAACAGAGGCTCTTGATGTTGTTTGCAAAACAGCGATCCTTTGTTACAGTAGCAAATGCTCCATTGTTCAGTATCGACTTCATTCAGACAACATGGACGTGGAAAGTGGCGCCGCTTGGCACAAAACTATGGGAATTTTCATGAATTTTAGCAAAATTACCCAGGAAAATAAGGAAGAAATGTTGTAAATGCGGAAACCAGAATAATACGGATGAGGTAGCTGTTGATTTGTTTGACATTTGGTAGTCATTTTAGATAGAACCTTAGCTGTTATGAACTTCTATTTCACTTAATTACCATAGTGCTGATGATTCAATGGTGCTTTTTCAAATTTTATGTTTTATTGCGTGCCATGTACATAATTACATTGATAGCTTTTATAATGAGCCTATTGTACATTTTACAAATAAGTACAAGTTGTAGGCCAAGACCAGCTTTTTCAAAAGCACTTAAGTTAAGTGACGTAACTTCAAAATTGCTTTCCCCAATCTGCCTTTCTCTATTAAAACAGTACTCATTTCCCAAAATGACAATTTTTCTTATAGACTGAACAGCCCTTGAGTGACTTTCTCTGGCAGATTTTACTTCAAGTAAAGGGAAAAGACAATTCACACTCATAAACGTAGCCGAAACGCCAGCTTTTTTGAAAAGCTCTTGTTTACTTGGTTGGCAGTGTTTTTCTAAATCTTCCAACTTTCTGGCACAAAATCCCTTACCATTTTTCGGGGGCTTCCCCTTGATAGTTGTCTAACCTGCTTTGTCCATACCTGCAGGGATACCTGGAGGGGGAACTGTTGCTCCCACCCCCTCCCAAAGGACACAGCCCCTTCAGTTATCCAGATGGGATAGACAACCCCGGGCTGGATGGGGGAATGAACGGGCAGGCCACAGAGCTGGGACTGGGCTCAGGATATGTGGTAAGTTATAGGCACTGTGTAGCCATTGATGACTCTTGCATATCCTTTGGTGGAAAGTTAGTGGGTGTAAAAGGTACTAATGTGCTAGTATAGACATCAAGTCAAAGTGCCGTGGTTTGGGTACAAGGCATGTTGAAAATTGCATTTTATTCATTTTTTGTGAAATACATCACCACTTATTGGCTGAGCTTTAAGACAGGAAAGGCAAGAGAAACAGGAAACTTGAAAGATATGGTGTGGATAGTTAACATCCTTACTGTTGGAAACAAAAGCAACAGACTATAAAGTCTGTGCATTTTCAACCACCTGTTGGAGCCACAGTCAAAACACAGTCGATGACCCACAAACCAACAAGATCTGAGATAAGAGACTGACAGACATATGACCTGACCAATGATTTATATCTTTCTTTATGCCCACTTTCCTTTTTACCAGTACGTGTGTCTGCGCAGTCTTGCCTGACCAAAATAACAGAGCAAGTTTGACCCTTAAAAGTCTCAAAACAGATTGCAAGATCAGATTCAAGGTCGCATTCTTCTAGACAATGCTTGGTGACCTTCTGTGAGCCAGATCTGACACAGAGAGTTCAAGTTATCCCTCTGGTGATCAGCTGTAGTCCTGTTAGGTTTCCCTGTGATGCGTGAGTGATAAGAGAGTCGTGCCACCCTTGTTTGTGGAATACTTGTGCAGCCAGGTGATAGGGAAATGATTGTTTGCCTGGTGCGGGGTGTTTGCTCCCAGCCCACACAGCCCAATGGCACACCTGATCTGCATGGGTAATGGCCTCTCCTTTGTTCTGGGGTTAAGCAAATGCTGGGGAAAGTTCAGCACTAGGTATATACGTATGAGCATGTGCGTAGCAAGCCTCAGGACAGTCTAGGATACAATTACACCATATGGAGGATTCCCGTGTGAAGTGACCCAAAGTAGGTTCTTTTGTCAGCACCATGCCCTGGACACTCAATATTGAATTTAGTTCTATTTAAATGCTTCCATTGAATTATGCTGTCAGCCCCCCAAGTGTGTTAATGATCAACCCCATTGTGTGAGGGTTATCCAAACACTCTTAGGAGGGTTCATTCTAAAGCTGTTACTGTATGGGGACGTAGTCGATGCAAAAGCAGGGAGTTAATGTGTAAGTTACATTACTTTATGACATTAACTGTGCAGCTCTTTGTATTTCAAGTATTTGTAATGATGTTTATACTGTAGAGAATACTGTGAAGGGCATGTAGCTACACTTTCCTGTTTGACACAGGATTAGGGAAAGCCTCTTCGTTCTGCTCTGTTTACGCCATACTAAGTGTGTAGGTATTCCTTATTCCTAGCCACCTTCATGGTTTAAATGCTAACTTTCAGCAACGGCTATATGGACTTCTTGCGTACAGAGCACACAATATTTTGTTTATGTGTTTGTTGACATCTGCTCCTATCAAGTGTTTATTTTGGAACTGGATTTAGATGCTTTTGTCAGAATTGCCTTGCCTTTATTTACATAAGCGGAACAGATTGTTTGATGTGCCGTAGACCTTGTACGCCATGCAGCTTCTTTTTAGTAAAATTGCTGGACTTTGCGGAAGGGCTCTGTGATTCAACATCACTGCTGTGGAACCTTGTTAGAGGGAAGTTGATGTCACATCTGTCACCAAATTGTAGGTCTGGAAGTTTCTGATATGAGAATCATACGGACATTAGGCTCACACCCTGTAATTTCCTCACAGCTTGACAGACCTTTCTTTACTTTGCTTGATTGATTTTTCTTTGAACCTTTGTCTGTCTTCAGCCCTCCCACCCGAACCAAAAGGGCCGTGTCGCCACCAGAGGTGAAGCAGTACTGAGAATGAGAGGCGCTGGAAGGACCGAGGCCCACTCAGCACATGCCTACAGTAACGGTCCCCCAACACAGCAGCTGGTCAACGGGTCTCCAAACATCCGAGGCAGGCCTGTGGCAGGGGAACACTCACCTGGCAGGTAAGACTTAAACACAAATACTGTAGCCTTTTCATACTTTATATCCGGCATGATTTAGTATTGTAATTATAGGTAAGGACTTTGGCTGATGATTTATATTAACTTGTAATTACAGCCAGTGATTGTAACTTCAGCATACATGTAGATAAATGACTGTTTGTGTGTTCAGTGAGTGATTTCCTCAGCAGTCTGTAACATCCAGACAAAAGGGTTTGGGTTATTTATGAAGGGTCATAATGACTGCACCATTAGCATAGTTGCTTGCAGTGACTTTTTACAGGAAATTTTGTCCAAGTAAAATCAATCTTTATGTTTATTGGGAATAGGCCAAAATTGGACAATAATTTACAGGGAGTATCAAACAAAGTCTACACCATGACTAAGTCAGTGGTTAAAGGGTAGATGATAAGCTGACATCTATGATATCTTTAGTAGGTAGACCTTGGCTGTATGAATAAGTGGTTACACTTCAAGAAAGGTCCAGACTTGGTTATCACCACAAAGGTGACAGGTAGGGTGAGGATAAAGGAGAAAACCATGGCAAAGATCTGTTCTCACTGTGTGATGACATGTAACACTGCTATGGTGTCTTCCCTTGTCAGACCTGCTGCCCATAAGCCGTCTCCAGGCCCTCCCGGGAGGCCATCGGGGCAGGAGAGAAGAGGCAATCCCCACACACAGGCACACCAGCCCAGTAAAACACCACCAGCGGGCAAAAAGGTGACACCACAATTTTATGCTGAAAACTATTGATCAATTTTTGACAAAACAATCCTTATCATGTACTATTGAGTCTGTTTGAAGATCGTTTTCTTTTAAACTGCTTTTTGAATATGTCTATGAAATTGTCTACACCATCCACTGCCAGACTGTTTGATTTATCTTAACAATGTATTTCTGTAGGGTGTCCCTCCCCCAGCCTATGGACAGCAGGACAGATCCCACATACCAGGTGGTAATCCACATGCAGTCCCCCACCACAGTGGACCTAGCCAGTCTGCAGCGTCCAGACTGTACCTACAGGGGGGACACCACCCCCAGCAGAGGATACATGCCGGCTCCTCCCAGCAGTCCCAGACCAGGCAGTTCTGGCTGCAGCAGCAGCAGGACCAGCAGCACCTGCAGTGGCAGAAACCTCACGACCTGGAGGAGGACTCCAGACAACATCAACCTGAGCCCACCTCACGACCTGTTCCTGCACCAAGGTCACGACCTCCAAACGCGACCCCCACCAGGGGTCAACAAGTGCCAAACTTATCAAACACCCCACAGAGGGGTTCCAAGACTTCCTCTAGTTCGTCTTACTCGTCCCCATCAACGTTGTCTCAGCAATCAGCCACGTCAACTAAACAAGGCAGGATACCACCACCCTACCGCTCTACCTCCACACCAAGTAAGGCTGACCCCTCACCAGAGCATCAAGGTTCCTTTCTTACAAACACAACTTCAAAAGTCAAGTCCAACACAACACAGCATCTGTCTCAACCACCTGCTGCAACCACAGCTAACAGTATGTCCAACCCAAGACCAGACTTGGATTTGAACTTCTCGGGTACTGGAACAATCAGTGAAACTTCCTCCCGTTCCAGCACCCCGCCCCTCCCTCCACTGTCTCCGTCCAACACCCCGCCCATCACACCCCCAGGCTCCCCCGTCCCCATTGTTCGACCTGCTCGCTCCATGAGCACGACTGTGCTCCCCTCCGCCCACGTCAGCCCTATCACACAGACCGACAGGAAAAAGACTGAGCCGGGCAGGAAAGGCAGGAAGGGGAGTACTCGTGTGACCAGGAGTGCAAGCACACTGCAAGCAGGCTTCTCAATGCTGGGCAAGAAAAAGGGGTCAAGGAAGAATGGAAACTCATTAAGAGGTGAGACATACAATATGACATCAAAACATTCCACTTTTCTATTCAATCAGCGAAACATGTAAATGCAATAGGACTTGTAAAAAAACAAACAGCAACATAACGGTAGACATACTAAACCAGTTGTGACTGGTGTGTAGATATGCTGTTTACCAGCTCACATATAGATGTGTAGATCATGAGCGGATTTGTTAACTGCAGGTGGCTCAAGAGAAGACGACTCCCAGTCAGAGGACGGAGAGTCCATGAGTATGTCAGAGGCAGAACTCGTGAGGCAGCAGCTAACAGCACTGGAGGAGATGTACAGGTTAGTTCTGCCTGGGACGAGGAAAACTTACATCTTGTCCAACAAATTTGTGATGAAATGACAGGAGACGACATTAGGTACTTTGTTGCATGCATTGGAAAGTCAAACATCTGTTCCCATTTTGCTTTTGTATCGACATCCAGGGCTTTTAGGATGCATAAGTCTTTCTACAAGTATTTGCACCTTTTATGCACTCCATAAAGTTTTTCATGTTTTTTTTTTAGGTGTTTAATTAACCTCATACATGTACTTATTTCACCTGCAGGGAAATTCTCAGACTCCTTGGTGCAGACCAGTCACCTCATGGTCCAACTACACTCACAAGGAAACCAACCTTAACTAAACTCAAGAGGGCAGGGAGTTCCCTGGGCAAGCCTGCATCTGTTGTGAAGCAGAGAGCAAAGGATATACGGTGAGTGCAAAGAAAAATACACTTCCTCTGAATGAAATGCAGTTGTATCTCTCAGCTGTGAACTCATTCATGTTCTAGAAATGTATTGTTGACAACACATACAGAAGGAAAAGGGCTAAAGGCTTCTAAATGTAACTAAAATCCTCTTAGGCCTACGTTATGTGAAAATAAGATTTATTCCAGATAGTTTTGCCTACTCAACATTTCCAATGTGCATGTTTTCCCAGGTCTGTAAACAGAAGATTTGCGAGGCTGGAGTCTCATGTGGTCACGCTGGCCAGAAGTGTAGCACACCTTTCCTCCGAGCTAAGGACACAGAACGCCCTGGTACAGGAGATAGAGTTGTTACGACAGGAGCTGGAGAATCTGAAGGAACAGCAGAAGATCCTGCAGAGACAGCAGCTGGCACAGAGGAAACCACCCGACAGGCATCAGAGCCACTCCAGAAACACCCCTCTACTGGTCCTACCCGTCAAGAACAGTGCACGATTAGCCAAGCTTACAAAGTAAGTTTGTGCCTCTTACACCACAATGTACTAGTTCTTAAGCTGCTAAAGGATAACAAGTATGCATTTGATATTCTTCTATGATATAGGCCAAAACTGTTCAGAAACTGAAGTTCAGAAACTGTATAGAAACAGAAGTGATATGAGATGCTTGTATTGGTACTTGGTTGGTATATGAGATGATTGTATGTGCAAAGCAACCAATCACTTTAGCTCTTGGCGTAAACAACTGATTTCCTTTTTTGCAGATTCTTTGGTGCAGAGCCTCCTTTGCTGTCCATTTTCCTTAAAAAGATAGGATATGAGGTGGGTAAAGACACACTTGTTTCCTAGTCAAAGACCCTTAGTGTTAACGTAGAATGATATAAAGATTTTGAAACTTATGTCATTTTCCCTTTATTATCATTATTATGACATAGGACACCCCTCTACTGTAGAAGACACAGCATGTAATTCTGCCCTTTCAGTTTGATAGTGTAATGTCAGAGAGTTGTATGTTTGGTTCCTCCTCACATCAATAGATACCTAGTAATGTCTTGCCTGTTTCTGTTTACTTTCTGCAGAAATATGTGAAGAACTTTGAGGCGGAGAGAATTGGGATCCTGGAGCTGCCTTACATGAACGAGGACCGTCTGAAACAGATCGGTGTTCCCATGGGACCTCGGGTTCGGATCCTACAGGAGGCCAAGGCTGCACTTCTGTGAGCCGAAAGGACAAGTCTGATATTCAACATGTATCAGGGATAGCACAAGGAGCCCTCTACTAGAGGTCTGATAGAGAAATCTGGAGTTGGACCAAACTCTGGCTGGCTGCCATTCACACCCTGATGATTATGGACCTGTTTCTCTGTTAGTTGCCAGCCTTTTATTGATGGTGGAAAAGGAAATGCATGAGTGGATGCAAACCTTGGAGGACGTTTCAGGGTCATTCTTTAGATGAATGTCAACATCTCATTTTGCTACCATTGTTAATGACTTGAGATGAATTACAAAATGACGAGAACCATGTCTTTGTGACTGCTTCATATCCTGACATATACCAGCATTTTCTACATTATGTATGACAGCTTAACAGATCTGCAGTGGACTGCACCAGTGGAAACAAAGTTTTTTGCATGTTTCATAAATTAACAGCCAGCCCACAGCTTTCTATAGAGATGTATCATATAGAGGAAGGAACAATAGATACTATATCAGATTGCCAGCAAAATTGGTTTATTCCATTGTAATATACATTAGAAGAGATTGAATTTTTATTGTTATCTTTTTTACACCAAGAATACCTCTGCATGTTAAGATCATGTGATGATCATGTATTAAATGTACATGTATAAAAGCTGTATCTATAGGCTGACAATGAGCCTGAAATTATAAGTTAAGTCAGACAAACATGATCACTTTAATCTAGTTTTATATTGATATTTATTTCTGTAAGAAACATTTATTACTTTTATACTTGTTTTACAATGTTTCAAAATAGATTTTTTACAGATTTTTTTTTACAAGTTTTTGGCAAAGAAATTATGCATAGCATGCCAAAAGAGTGTTATGTGAACATTTTATGATTGTTTTAAGTATGAGCTGCAAATGCACACAATTTTCTTGATTTATACCAGATTATTGCTGTAAGGCTTCTCTGATATTGTTTTTCATAAAAAGTATATTTTTGTACATATTACAAAAGCACAGCTTTATTTCATACTGCTGTAGATATCTGACTGTCCTATTGTTATAGGCCATTACGCACATACTGTTTCATCCAACGTGTCAAACTAATAAATGCCCTGTGATCACACTTGGTCTTGATTATGTTATTAATACAGCCTTGATAAAAAGGCTTAAAACTTTCCTGAAATTGAAACAGGGGGATGTTAATCCCTTCTTGTTATGGTGGATGGTGTCATGGTTATTTAAACTAACTCTTGGCGGGGAGCGGAGCTTGGGTAGCGGACTAAAGCTAAGAAGGCTGGTCTCCAGGCTATATTGAACCCTCTGCATGATTTGCTTTAAAAAGAATCATGTACCTTCTTTGGTATTCCATTGGAACACTCACATTGAGTTGTTCATACCAACATGACTTTAAGACTGTAGGTCTTACTCCAGACTTGGTATAGATGAGTTAGACATAGAGGTAGTGAACAGACCCTGCAGCTGCTTGTACCTGTCCAGCTCTGAGGTGGACACAGAAGGTTCCAGGGTCTGGAGCGCCGTGATGAAATCCTGCTCCTCGACTGTCACATCAGTCTGGTCAACTGGGAGGCCTGGGGATAAATTACGAGAAACTACTTAATAAGTAACATACATACACTCCAATACAATAGACCAATGCGGTACTATTCATTAATCAATCTGAACATGTTTTCTTAACTAAAAATGCTCAAGCATGTTTCTTTTTGCTCATGAAAAAATAAAAAAGTGGTAGGTTACAAGAACGGATCCCAAACTGTTGAACGATACAGGTAAGGATACTATGTATACTACAATGTACTGTTCAAATGTAGTGCATACCTGCTTCCAGCTGCTCTATCTTCCTCCTGATGGCGTTAAGCATGGCGTCAGAGCAGAGAGCGTAGAAGTCTGCTCCTGTCATGTTGTAGGGACACTTGTCTACAACGTTCTCCAGCTGTGTGTCAGCAGCCAGTTGGAACCTGTAAAAATGGCGAGGTATCTCAATCCAGTTGTGGCTTGCAGAAAACTATTTTCCTATCAGTTATAACAATAAAGACATGCTACACACAATATCTACCAGGAAAACTGCTAAAGCATTTTTAGACAAGTAACATAAATGATGGACTATCCCAATATATTGAAACTCCTTTACACATCTTTACTAATCTTATTCTGACATTGCAGTTATTGACTATGTGCAATAGTTATAGCAGGCATTTATGAATAGGATTATTTTTTGACAAGCAAAGGTAAAGGCCTGTACACACTTCCTTGTGAGAGCCTGGAGAATCTTGAGCTGTGACGGTCGGTCCCCACTCACGCCCAGGAACAACAGCTTGTCAAACCTGATGGGTCAAGAACAACTAAATACTCGACCATGATGGAGCTAAGATGTTTTAACAAGCCTGAAGAGAATAGATTATGTCATAACCATATATATTCATGAATCAAATATTGAAATGTATTCAGTTCTCTTCATGTTCATTTCAGCTAGTTTCTTCTTTCATGTCTTAAAATCTGTGTCAATTACTAACTTTCGACTGAATGCAAACGGTACTTAATAGACACTAAAAAAGTACAAGGTCTTTTGCAACTACAAACACAAATCTAGCCTGCATACCTTCCTGGCCTGAGCAGTGCAGGGTCCAGTAGATCCGGCCTGTTGGTTGCTCCGATCACAAACACATCAGCAGCAGAGTGGAGACCGTCCAGCTCAGCCAGCAGCTGGGAAACAACCCTGACAGGCAGAAAAGGAAGGTTTGGTACATGACCTTGGTGCTGAAAGGGTGTCTACTGTGTCTGAAATTCTCCCACTTTTCAGACTACTTTTAGGCATTGTTGGTGATACATAATTGATATCAGCTTGAATACTTAAATGACCAGAAAAGGACCTTGGAGGAGCTGCGTGATATGTTTGGTTGACATTTTTTACAAATAATTTATCAATCTCCTTTCTTCCTGTCTTTTTCTCGAGCCAATCTGAGAAAAAATTGCAAGTGGGGTCACTGACCTGTCCATGACCCCTCCTGAGTCCCCACTCCTGCCCCTGTTAGGAGCGAGAGAGTCCAGCTCGTCAAAGAAGATCGCACAGGGCGCTGCACTTCTGGCACGGGAGAACACTGGAAACAAGCAGGCAATATAGTTAAAACAAAATTCAGACTAGAATCAATCGTAGATGATCAATACATTTTGTACAGACAAAGCCACTTAATTGCACCTCGGATAAACGCACCTTCCGTTTAATTGCACCGAATCCCAATATCCAAAACCAGTTCCCATTCACTACATTGTCAGTGACTCCGCATATCTGCACCGCGCATGGTCACCAATGCCGGATAACTGCACAATTTTTTTTCAAAAATCCTCGACAAGTTAACTGAAAGGGTTCGCTAAAATCGGCAAACGCGGTACAAATGAGCCGATACCTGCCGGTGTAAAGGCGCAATACCGCCAATATGTTTAAAACTGTTTTGAGTAACAAAAGAAGGCCGTCTCCATTGACAGTTACGTTGATAGGGATTGTATGGGAGGTCCCGGGCGGGTCACCCGAAATCAGTAACCAAGTTTTAGTTTCAATTCCTACTTTCATGGCGGTACATGATTTACGTAAATCGACAACTGCACTCTACGTAATGTAACACAGAAACTGTTATCCCATGAGTGGCATGACGATGTTTCAGAATGCCTCCCCTGTATTAAACATTACGTGTGTTGTAATGCGGTAGATCGCATGGAAAAATGAAAGAATGCAAAATCAAAACAGGTTCGTAGTCGTTTCTTTATTTTCAGCAGAGGGTCAATAAATAAAGTTAAGAACTGCATAATTTCGTCTGTTTTCTTTGTGTTAGTGTTTCCAAACCTGCTTGGTGTTTCTGACTAACAATACACCCCCTCTCCCATGGTGGTGCGGTCCAGCTGGGTATTTCGCATAATTGCACCAGCCGGATAATTGCACCAAAAACGCTGACAAATGGGTGGTGCAGTTAAGCGGATTATACTGTATATACAAACAACAGAACTTTGTTTTGCTGAGAGACGAAGTGATGCTTAGCCAGCAGTAGGAAAAGGGGTTTCTGTTTTGACATTTTAGATTACTACATTTCATCTTTCATGGCTTCTCCATCTGTTGTTTACTGCATTCTGTACACATCATGACACGATTCACCAACATAAGAAACATTTACCTTCTCTCACATTCTCCTCACTCTGCCCGACGTACATGTTGATCAGCTCTGGACCCTTCACACTGGACATATAGATATAGGAGCAAGTTGTAATACATGTAGTATCAAGTCAGACTCATTTTAGACATATAGTTGAACATTAACTACCGGTAATGTTAAATGGAGAGCAATATTGGCTGCTGTAACTAATCTAACAAATGGCTCTCTGACACCACCCTCAGAGAAAAGATTAGATTCATACAAAATAATATGGATATAAAATCATAGCTAACAAGTCAATTTTGTCTCCTTCCATTCTGCAAATTTAGAGTACTGTATTATCTGTGACCACCAGGCAATCTGACATGTTAGCCCAACTGAAGCTGTACCTGAGGAAGTTGAGTGAACACTCCGTAGCCACAGCTTTAGCCAGCAGGGTCTTCCCTGTGCCTGGAGGTCCATATAGCAGGACACCTGAGAAAACAATCTTAAGTTATCTTTTATTGCAACTTTCATTATATCACTTTCTCTGTAATGCACAATAACAATTATCTTTAATTTGTTTTTATGAACCATACATGACCTATCTAACTCAGACTGCCACTGCACATCAATCATAACTCTACCACTTATAGTCTATTTATTCCTTAAGATAGGAACATTTTGTTGACCTTAAAGTCTGGGAAGGACTAAGGCCAACAGGGCTATTTATTCCAAATAAAGGCCATTGACTAGCTGACAGATGCACAGCTGTTCAATGCTCACCTGATCTCCTCATGCCAGCTGCAAACAGCTGCGGGTGCTGCAGAGGCAGCTGGATGGTGTCCAGGATCTCCGCCCGCACCTGGGCCAGCCCGCCAACATCCTCCCAGCTCACATTGGGGATCTAGGAAATAGGATGGTATATATGTATAACTTATCCTAAAATGTATCTCAAAAATGGGCTGCTGCTGTAGCCACTTGTCTAGTCTGTATCATAGTCATATCATGACCATTGAAAGTTGGTATTTCAAAATTATGCCATTTTGATATTTCTTCACAATACAGAATGTAGTAATGTCTAATGGCAATGCTTTGATATGAACAACTTTGCAAGTGAAACTGGTGTATGAGTACATTTTAATACACTGTTAAAAAGGTATTGGAGTTTTTACCTTTGGTGCCCCAATGGCATCTGAGTGAGCTGCCTGCAGGTGGTCCAGGGCCTTCTCAAAGTCCACCTGTTTCACCTCCACTCCAGCTGCAACAAGGTCCACCTGCTCCTGCTGGCTCAACCTGCCATCTGGACAGCTGGGGATGGACATGCAAAATGCATATCTTCGTCATGGAATATGCAAATACTCACTACACAACAAGGAACTAGCCTAGGCCAGAGTAATCATGTGATAATGTTTTGACCCTTATCCAGTCTGAAGAAGCTGTTTGGCACACAGTTCCCTATTGCTTACAGAGTTGGGCAGCAGGGAGAAGGTTAAACTCACTTCATGTAGAGGACAGTAATTATTCCTCTTGGCATATCAGGAACTCTATAGTCAAGTGTGATAAGGCCTTTTTCTCATTTCTGTACTGAATGTCAGATAAGACAATGGTTTTAGTGGTGCAGGTATTTACCATGAATCTAGAATCCTTCGATGAGCCTTCCTTGTTGTACAGGCCAGGAGACTGCAAAGATCCCCAAGAACCATACCCTGGAGGAAAGGGTTATTTCTTTAGTGTTACAGGCAAATAGATATCTTACAAATTCAAATGTTGGTCAAACATCACATTAACAACAGATTGTTTCTTTATATCTTGTTATCAAGAATGTAAATGAGTACTTACTGCTGATCTGGCGGCAATCTTGTCTATGGAGACATCTAGAAATAAATTATGGAAAAAAAACAACACTTTCCTTAGTTATTTGAATAACACTGTATAAAATGCAGGATGTTTACAGCCAGTTATGTCCCAAAGTTTAAGTTTTGTCTTCAACAAAACTGCCAGGAATCCCTGCTTACCTGAGCTGAGTGGTACATCCTGACAGAGTGTCCTCAACATCAGACCACGTTCTGTCTTAGTGGGTGTCTGAAAGACAGCATGTTTATCTATTGCACAAGTTGATAAAAACTCTATGTGTGCATCTTGTGTTTGAGATTGATCATGTTTTATTGAGCAAAGAAGCAAAGGAAGTATATGTTTTATTCCACTCTTCTTTATTGCTGGCTCAAAAATACAGCTTATAAGAACTACAGACAGGATTGAAAACTTTATAGTCAAATTCCTTGGAACAAACCATCTTAAAGTTTATGCATATCACACACCTTGATGTCCACATGATGAAGGAATGCTCCCCTAACATCGCTTGTCACGTCCTTATCAGCTGCACTGCTGGCAACCACTATCACTGGGTACTCACTGTAGACACACAGACAGAAGTGGTCTAGGTATGTACAATCTTGCTCTCCACAGATACAGGCACTTTTTACCAGTGCTTGGACTCAGACATGTGGGTTTGGATATTATGTATCTGATATAATATGACCAGCCGCTACTCTGTGTCTGCAAAGCTTGTGAGTACAAATTTACGCCAGTTTATTTATCGATATCACTAAAACAGATATTGATACTGGCATAAGAAACAGAGGTCTCTGCATGACTGAACCTTTATCCTTGTTGGAGTGTTTCCTTACCTGGCTTCATGTCTGAGTCCTGCTACTGCTTCATGCAGCATGGCAGCCACCCGGGGATCTGACAAATGGTAAGAAAAGATTGTTAAAATTGAAATGTGCCAAGCAACTGTTGGTAAAAGTGACTAAAGGAGCTTCCAGTTCAGCTGGTGATATGCGCAAGATGGGGGCTGTCATAGCCATGGTTAATGACTACCATCTACAATCAAATATAGCATACCCTTTATACCATGTTGCACTGGGGTTTGAATTAAGTATCACAACAACCACCAGGCAACTGGAATCATCAAGCACAGAACAAGAGTTATCATCACAAGTGACTAATTATGATAGTGTCTGTCTCACCCTCCTCATGTCCATCCCTGTCCCTCCCCAGAACCCCCACGTTCCTGAGATGTAGGATACAGGGGGCACAGCTCAGGGCCTTCTGGAACAGACTGTTCACCCTGGCCTCCGTAGCAGCAGAACTCTCCCCACACAGGTTGTAGCAGTTCACCTTGGAAACAGATACAAACAAATGGTATCGTGAATTGAAACGTTTTATTGACAAATCAATCAATCAATGCAATAACTAGATTACATACATGTTTGTATGGACAGCTTGCAAAATGTAGTGTATCACATATCTTATCAATTACACTGTATAACATATTATCTAAAAAATTCTTTTTAAACAGTTGCAGGATGAGGAATACTGTTGCACCCAACAGGCTTTGTCATGATGTGGTTCTAGACCCATCACTTAGAATACAAAAATATACCAAAAAGTACACAGCAAATCAATTCTGTATATTACACACATTTGCTTTTCTTTATCCTAGTACTACACCTGAACCTGTCATCAGGTGGCATGAGATGCGCCAGCTGTTCCCACCTGTAACAGGTGCATATTGAGTCTCCTCCTGACAGCTCTGATGACAGTAGACTTGCCCACACCCTGGGGTCCAGTCAGCAGGACAGAGGACTTCACTGACTCAGGTTGGCTGTAACAGAACAATGACTGCTGATATTCCTTTCGCTACATTTTTCATCCAAACTTGGAGTGATACATGAGGGAATTAAGGTCAAACTGATAAACGTGTAACGTGTTAGTGTTATTCTGGCAAAACCCTGTCATCTCTAATTTACCATTATGATAGTGATTGATGATGATATATTACTCTACAGGACAAGGTTTTCTATCTGTTCAATGTATACTTATATCTATCCCATGACCTGAGAGTTGACATAGACAGGAGAATCAGACAGAGCTAGTGCATATCTCACCTGTGTGTCAGGTACGGGACAATGATCTCACACAGCCTGTCCACAGACTGGTCCAGGCCTGGGGGATGAACACTGGTCCACAAGGAGGGCGGGATGTCAGACATGAAGGTGTCAGCTGATACAGGGATGTAGCTGTTCACCAGGCCTTCCTGTAGAAAAAACATCACAAGTAACGTTTCGTACAATGGCAATGACCCATAGACGCTTTAAAAAGTATTTTGGAAGTTTTAACACAAGATTGAAATTTTACAAAATACTCTATTTATCACAGTAGTGATCAATTTTACTAAAATAAGGATATTCTTGATATGTTAAAGCCAATGTAATAAATCAGCCACTAAAGGGAATTGAAACTTCGATACATAAAAGACCCACCTGGTACAAGTCAGTATGCTTCAAATCAACCAGATAGGATGGGACCTCCTCACAGGTGGGTGACAGCTGGGTCACCTTAAAATACACAAATGGACACCTGCAGATAAAGAGGCATTAGAGATATGCAAAAAGACTGTTTAATTCCTTTCACATAAAAGATATATACCAATAATCTAGACTTTTGATCATAAAATCGTAAAATACCAAAACAAGTGTGAAGCTTGAGCATGTACCTCATCATCTCCCCATCTACCATCTCCTGGAACAACTCTGCATCATCTGTAAGGCATCAAAAGATTTTGGTTAAAAAAAGAAAGGCTTTCAAATTTTATAAACCAATAGCTTTTCAAGGATCTTTAAGTTTTATGTACTCAGATTTGCATGGAAAACATACATAGGATGTCTTTATTTTCTTCATATTTACCTTCAGTTGAAACACAAAATAAGTCTCCAAGTGTGATGACTCTGAAACACAAACAAAAGACAGAAAGGGTAAGAACTGAACCAAAGCCTGTTCATAACAATCTTGAGAGGAGTGCATCTAATGGCAATATCGCAATCTTAGATATTTTGCAGCTTGAAGTCATTACCTGACACACAATCTACAGGTGGATATGACTTGCAAAGAGTTGAAGATTGCATCACAAAAGACACTCAGCTCATACCTGGTAGTGGAGAAGTATTTCTTGAGTGCTGAGTCAAAGTGACAGGTGGGTGTGTAGGCAGGTGAGGTAACCATGGCGATGCCCACCTGGCTGGCATAGGGAGGCTGACAGGACCTGCTGTGACTCTGGGACTGGATGGGGACATCAGGACTGAGCGGCAACAGGGGCTGGAAGATAAAATGAGAGTACAGAAATGTGTATTAATTTTTATGAAATCAGATTATGATGATTTGTATTGCAATGGAATCCTCTTCACAATACTATATGTTTCACTCATGTACATATCATTTACTAGTCTTGGAATTGTCTCTCCCTCAGTGCTTTAGACATTTGTATGTCCAGTCATGTATTTATAGAACTCACTTATCATACTTACAGTAGCTTCAAAACATGTGTAGACAAATACTGGGTAACACTGGGGACATTTATTCAAATCTAAAGAAGAAAAGTCAGCTGTCATCTTTCATCCTCACCTTTACTGAACACATACAACTGTCAGGTGACTTGACGGGAGGCAGGCTCTGCAGATTGAACCACAGCTGGGGGGAGACATGGAGCACACCATCCTCTAACACTGTGTGTGGACTGCCTGCATCAACAGCACACAACTGAATCAGGCAAACTCTTGGAACAACCTTCTTCACTGGACTACCTGATGGCAGCAGGTCATCTGCAGACTTTTCTTTTAGATCAGGGTCAGGGATTTTGTGAGAGACTTCCTCTTGAGGCATGGCAATTTCATCTGGAAGAACTGCAGACTCATCTAGAACATTAATAGATGGGATTTTCCCATCCTGAGATTGATCTTCATTGTCAGGAGCAATGGAAATGTTGACCCAGGAACCACTGAAACATTTCAACCTCTGCAGCGTAGTTAGAGTGGCAAACACCCGGTGCTCAGTTACAGCTCTTAACCCTGCATTTACCACCCCAGCTGCACTCAGCTGCTGCTGCAGCATCCTTACTCTCATCCTCACATCTGAACTCTTCACATGTTGTGAACTGTGTAGTAAAGACAAAACTTTCTCTGCATTGTCCTTACTGAGGTTAGCTTGTGGCAGCAGTGACAATGTGTACTCCAAGGTCTGCAGACAGCTAGCAAAGTCAGATACAACAGTTATTGTAGGAGATATCCCATCTCTGTCAGCCTCCAGTGAGGTATCTCCTCCTGCTTCACTTTCTTCCTCCATTAAAGTGACAATAACAGAGGTATTGACAGTGACAACCCCCTGCAACCCAGGCTCACATTCCAGTACTGTCATGTCAAAATAATGCTGCAGGACAGTGTCAGCATCCCCCAGCATCGGCAGCACGGGTGCCAACATCACGTCTCCTTTCCTGGCCAACAGCTTTTGCTGGCAGACCGCAACGAGGAGACCGGTCCCGAACATCACGCCATTTGCCCAGTTGTAACATTGTTGCTTCCGTGTCCCAATAACAAGTCTGCTCAGAGGGAAAGCTTTCACAAGGCGCAGGGTTACCTTCTCTTCGTGTCTGAAGCCGTAATGTCGGAAGAACTTCTCGTCGGCAAACAAAGATATGATATCAGCTCTGCCATCGTCCCCGCCCACTTCGGTTGGTTCAGAGTCGAGGGGGAGGGGCGAAACGCAGGCGAACAGTTCTTTCCTCGTGTCAGATTCGTCTGACGCCCTTGGAATTGAAATGACGGATACAGCATCTTCTATATTGCATCCTATAACATTTGCATCTTGAGTTGTGACTCCTAGATGCAAGGGATGGTGACCAGAAGGAAAAGAAAACCTTCTCAAAATCCCATGTCGTCTGGACACCGCCATCTTTCCTGGTGACCTGCTGGGACATTCCACTAGAAAAATGGGTTATTATGGTGCAATAAAAGTTATCATACGTCGAAAAAAATAACAATAACAGTTGTCTATTTATTCACAGATATATAAAGATATGTTTTTAACTTCAATTTTGCTCACAGTATTGACATGACTTTACTAGCATGTTAAGATTCTGGCAGAAATATTTCCCCATTTGAAAAGTCGACTATTCCATTCCCACTATGCTTTGCTGAGTGAAAACAACTGTCTCGCCATGCC
Organism: Branchiostoma lanceolatum; assembly: GCF_035083965.1. Taxonomy (NCBI): domain Eukaryota; kingdom Metazoa; phylum Chordata; class Leptocardii; order Amphioxiformes; family Branchiostomatidae; genus Branchiostoma; species Branchiostoma lanceolatum. The sequence goes on along the minus strand of NC_089725.1, from coordinate 19,685,783 downwards.
GTAGCACGTTGTCAGTAGGTTGTTGTCATCATCGTCGGTCTATCTGCATTTTTGTGGCCCTTTGATAACGCTGTGGTCTCGTGAACGTTCATAGCAACCAGGGTGACTTGCAGGAAGCGGCACAATGAAGTAAGACACCTCAAACCTATGCTATTTACAAGATATATTGTTCCTGTCTGTTTCCACTTGACTTGCATAATTTCATTGATCAGTAATGCCATGTCAATGAAATAACCATACGCTGTTGTTGGCCAGTATTATCAAAATGCAACATGTGTTCAAAAATTTACATAACGATTCAAGACTGATCTCTAATCAGTCAGCAATGCCTCGCTGTTATCTGTGCTTCCCTCACCACTTAAGGTGAAACCAGATTTCTTCTATCATTAGTGGTTTAAGGAGTAACACAAATCACTGTTATTGATGAATCCTTCTTAAGTCTGAAACTACTTTCTGTTTGCCATAAAACCAAGTTCACTTCATCAGTTCATGTGCAATGACCTACTATTAATGAATAACGTTATCTCCTTCTAGAATCAACATAGATGGCTTGCTGGTGCTTTTCCCCTATGACTACATCTACCCTGAACAGTACTCCTACATGGTGGAGCTCAAACGTTCACTGGATGCAAAGGTAGGTGTGTGGAAGGAAACACAAAGAAAAACGTATGTGTATATACTGGAGCCTATTGATGTATACAACAACAAATCACAACTAGCTACAATTTGTCACCAGTTCTGATCACCCTGTAACCAAGGAAATAGCAACAGTTCTATTTTTGATCAAATGAGACAATATGGACAGTCCGACTTGAAAATTTTTAACCTGTGTCCCCTTCACTTCAGGGCCACTGTGTTCTGGAGATGCCTTCAGGGACAGGGAAGACTGTCTCCCTACTATCACTTATCGTGGCATACCTGAAGGTAGGACCCAACTTTAGCAATCTAAGATCGGTTTGCTTCTTTGCTTGTTTGTTTGTCTTTTCAGTTATATGGTTTAACTTTATGCGCAAATATTAAATGCTATACAACAAAGTTTGGATTGGTTACGAATTAGTAATTTTTTATTTTTGCAAAGGCTTTTGCAATAAAGACCACAATAACCATCTATTGCTTCCTATTTTGTCATTTTAGACATCTCCCAAAGATGTATGCAAACTCATCTACTGCTCCAGAACTGTGCCAGAGATTGAAAAGGTCATTGCTTATATTTGTGTCAATATATAACTAAAATCAAGGTTTGTTGTTTCTGTATACAGATATGTAATATGTAGACCTACACTGCACATGATTCTTGAAAAGTATAGGGCTTACTGCCAGTCTTTATTCTTAAATGCTATGATGAAGGAACATGTTGTTTAGTATGATTATGAATAGGTTGATTACACTGATTAAACTCATAAACATGCTGTGTTCTATTGTTTCCAATCAGGTGCTTGAGGAGCTGAGAAAGCTGATGGAATATTATGAGAAGGAGACAGGGGAACCCCCAAATCTGATTGGGCTGGCCCTGAGTTCCAGGAAAAATCTGTGTATCCATCCAGAGGTGAGATGATGCATGCTGGTTTCAATATACCTGTAAATATTTATTGACTTGTCCTTTTAATTCATTAGACTTACAACCACCTTTACCTTCCCATACTTTCAGTCAAATTCCTGTTTGCCTTTGCATGTTAATTATGCATGAAGTCTATGCATTCTGCCATAAAAGCAGTTAATGAAATGGACACTGTACTGTTTTTTTGCACATTTATAAAATGTATTCTGTCTCACAGATGAAGATGATCAGACTATAACAGTGTACACTTAGTACTGTACAGTTTCGAATATACGTAGTGTTTCTCTGAATATGGCAAGTTCTTAAAGGAGTATTTCCATGACAACCCTCCCCAGGCCAGTACACTGCAGTATGGGAAGGAGGTTGACAGTCAGTGCCATCAGATGACTGCGTCCTTCGTCAGGACCAGACATGAGCAGGACCCAGATGTGCCAGTCTGTGACTTCTATGAGGTAAATCAGACAGTGACTACAATAAAGTTTAGCCAAATAAGATGTTTCATAGATACCAAGTCTAGCTAGACATGCCTATCCTTCCATTCTTTTGTAACAGATCTAAAGAGATATGTTGCTGGGCTAGAGACATATGTTCCTTTTGGAGACCTCATTTATTGAGATTATAAGTTCATGGAGGCATCCCTTTCCAGGATACTTTGGGGAGTGGGTTCATAGCTATGATGTAACAGTTTTCACAGATCCATTTCCTTAATGTTATTATCTTTTATACAGAGATTTGATGCCCTTGGGAGAGAAACTCTCCTACCACCAGGGGTTTACAATTTGGTAAGTTCATTGCTTGCACTCATCTGAAGACTTGTCAGTAAGAATATTAACAATATCAATTAGAATTTTCTCTATTAAGGCAAGATATTTGTTATAAACATGTAGAATCAAGTGTGTGTAGAGAATATAGGTGACTGCTGTAGTTACAAATACTGCGTGGAACCAATTGATGACTAAGCATCAATTTTACAGAGACTTAATTTGTAAGCAATTTCTTACCCAGGATGACATGAAGGATGTGGGACGAGAGAAGGGATACTGCCCTTACTTCATGGCCAGATATGCAGTAAGTTAGCTGCTGATCAGTTATTTTGCTAAGTGCTGCATTCATGCTCTTTCATACAGTCCAGAATTCCTCCTATTATATTTTTGGTACACCTCACAACTTGCATTGTCATGTTTTTTCAACTTTTCCTGTAGTCCTGTTGAACATAGTTATTGCATGTACAGTCAAACCTGTCAACAACCACTCAAGGGACTGAGAAAAATGATTCCTGAAGATAGAACAGGGTGGGTTTTACTATGTAAAAATGGACAGGCTGTTTTAATGTGGTTACCTGCACCAGGTTGTTGCCTACTCCAGGTGATAACCCGACCAGGTTTGACTGTTTATAGAAAATTGTTTGTGTAAGTGACCATTTTGTGTCTTCCTCCCCACAGATAACCTATGCCAACATTGTTGTGTACAGCTACCACTACTTACTGGACCCCAAGATTGCTGACTTAGTGTCCAAGGAGCTGGCTAAGAACTCTGTGGTGGTGTTTGATGAGGCTCACAATATAGGTTAGGTTTAGAAAAGTGTTAACTGAATAGGATGGTCCTATTGTTATGATATTTCATGACTTTTTTTGCTAGCTGATTTCATCTCTCATCTCATCTCATGAGATTATCCAAATAGTATGTCTTACATTATCCGCTGTTGTTATTCTTCCATGGCCATCTACAAGGACATTTTCTCTCCTGTTGTTGACAGACAATGTGTGTATAGACTCTATGAGTGTGACCATCAACAGAAGGATGCTGGATCGCTGTCAGGCTAATGTGGAAACTCTCACCAGGACTGTACAGAGGTATCCTAATGTCTTAAGTACAGTTTTCACCTATTTCAAATAACAAATCCAAACTTGATACTTGTTTGATGCCAAAATCATATGTGTATTATCTTATAAGAGGAATCTTATATTACAAATGTTGTATGTTTTTGTGTACCTTGTAGACTAAAGGACACGGATCAGCAGAGGTTGCGGCAGGAGTACTCTCGGCTGGTGGAGGGACTCAGGGAGGCTAACGTTGCCAGGGAAACCGATGTGGTTCTCTCCAACCCAGGTCAAATCTTGTCCATCAGTACTAGAGAGAGTGCACGTTTTTGAAAATTTGTATTGCCAGATTAGAACAAGACTGAATCACAAGGTAAAGAGATTGCTACTGATGGGCTTATATGAAGGAAAGGTCAAAATGAACTGCTATGTTACAAATTAATAAAACTTGAAAGCATGACACCTTTATTATGTGAGCCTTTAAAGGGTTGTAATTTCTTGTCTGTATAAACTTTATAGAATGTATAGAATGATTGCTCTTTTTTATCTCTGCAGTGCTACCAGATGAGGTATTGCAGGGTAGGTGTCAACATTTTTCTGACCTTTTTATCACTCACACTTCATTTCACAAACCAAACTTTGTCAAAATGCTTACTTACAGAATCACAATATTGCAAATGACTTGGAATTGTTGTGTATTTATGAAGCGATGATGATGTGAAGGTGTTGACTGTTCCCCACAGAGGCAGTCCCAGGGAACATCAGGACTGCAGAACACTTTGTGGGTTTTGTTAAGAGGTTCCTGGAGTACCTGAAGGCACGTCTGAGGATCCAGCATGTTGTGCAGGAGACGCCTGCCTCCTTTCTTAAGGACCTGAAGGAGAAGGTGTGCCTGGACAGGAAACCTCTCAGGTCCGTGGCGTCTAAGATTGTCTTGTGTCTTCAATAAATGTAAATATAGGAAATCTGCATGTTATATTTTAAAGATGTCATCTATTTGCTGTAGTGAAGATGGATTTTCAAGAGCAGGTGAGATGCACCAGAACAAGTCAGATGAGGCAAAATGGTGGAAGGACGATAGAGCATGAAATATATAACATCTATATGAATGAATGAATGAATGAAAATATTATATTATCAAGTCCCTTTCAGTAATTAAAGCATGGTGCTGACAAATTTTAGAACAACTGAAAATAGAAAATGGCACTCATCAGCTGTAGCATTCTTGTTGCACTTCCTAGCCTGTTCTTATGTTGTAGCACACACTTGTTATATTTCCAGGTTCTGTTCCGAGCGGCTGAACTCCCTGATCCGTACCCTGGAGATTGCAGACCTGACAGACTTCTCCCCGCTCATCCTGCTGGCCAACTTCGCCACCCTGGTCAGCACCTACATGAAGGGCTTCACTCTCATCATGGAGCCGTTTGATGATCGTACACCCACTATCTCTAACCCTATACTCAACTTCAGGTGAGGAGGGGCTATGGTTCACCTTTACCTGTACTTATTACTATAGCAATGTCTCATCATATCACTGATGGACAGAATTTCTCTCGCATCACCAGTCGCAATACAGATCATGTGCAAAAAGATTATAGCAAAATGAGCCATGTCAAAATTTGTAGTTGAGATTAAAACTTTTGAATTTATCATAACTATGTTGATATTTTGGTCAAAACTGTCTCTCTGTGTTTCTTTCCCACAGCTGTATGGATGCCTCCATTGCCATCAAGCCAGTGTTTGACAGGTTTCAATCTGTGGTCATCACGTCAGGGGTGAGCTATGCTGGAATATCCACTCTTGTTTGCTGAAGGTTATGGACTTGCTGAATTTTTCATCATCAGCCACAGTAATTATAAAGATCTCTTTACTGTTGTAGGACTACAAATCCATTGTTGCAACAGTAATCCTGCTATGGGAAAATCATGGTATCTTGTTTTTCTGTTCCACATCAGACCCTGTCCCCGTTGGACATGTATCCCAAGATCCTGGACTTCAGACCAGTCAACATGGCCTCCTTCACTATGACACTGGCTCGGCCCTGTATCTGTCCCATGGTAGGTAACCTTCACTATGGCACTGGCTCGACCCTGTATCTGTCCCATGGTAGGTAACCTTCACTATGACACTGGCTCGACCCTGTATCTGTCCCATGGTAGGTAACCTTCACTATGACACTGGCTCGACCCTGTATCTGTCCCATGGTAGGTAACCTTCACTATGGCACTGGCTCGACCCTGTATCTGTCCCATGGTAGGTAACCTTCACTATGGCACTGGCTCGACCCTGTATCTGTCCCATGGTAGGTAACCTTCACTATGACACTGGCTCGACCCTGTATCTGTCCCATGGTAGGTAACCTTCACTATGGCACTGGCTCGACCCTGTATCTGCCCTATGGTAGGTAACCTTCACTATGGCACTGGCTCGACCCTGTATCTGTCCCATGGTAGGTAACCTTCACTATGGCACTGGCTCGACCCTGTATCTGTCCCATGGTAGGTAACTCTGTTATCCTTCACTATGACACTGGCTTTGTATGCTAAACATGTAAGACTTGTGTTTAAAAACAGGTCCACTCTTCCAACAGTTCCTCATAACACCAAAATTTGTAGCTTCTTCAATTAACCAGTCTATGTTGTAGGACACAGAAGTGAAATGATATACTTGGCCTTGGTATTTAAACATTTGTCCAGCCACTATGATGAGTCATGTGTTAGGTCAGCAGCAGTCACTTTGAGCTTTTCTTTACTTCTGTTCCCAGATTGTTGGCCGTGGAAATGACCAGGTGACAATGACTTCCAAGTTTGAGTCCAGGGAAGATGTTGGTAAGTTCAGACGAGCTTGCCATATCTTTTTTAAGATCACACTGTTATGACACATAGACACCTTTTCAGCTAAGATTTTGATGAGATAGAGCCTACCCGTAGGCATACAACAGTATAACAGTATAAGCTTTATTTTAATTTTGTTATAATTGAAATTTATGATAGACTATACATAACAGTGGCATTATGTAGAAATAGTCACCCCTTTTTCTTGAATTCTTCAGCAATCATCAGGAATTATGGAAACTTGCTGGTTGATATGTCAGCGGTGGTTCCAGATGGTATTGTGGCTTTCTTCACCAGCTACAGTTACATGGTGAGTCCGCCCCAACAGTAGAAAATTGTTGTGGCTGGGTGTGAAATAGGATAAAAAGCAGCACCAGGTGTATGACATAAAAAGAAATAATGTACGAGAAATTGAACAGAATATAATGTAGGGATGAAAGAAAATTAGCGTGCAAATTAAAGGCAAGATTAGCCTGGTTGCCATCCTTGTCTAGCTGGTTATGAGAGTGTATGGGAACCGTAGCTAGGATGACTAGGGGAAGATCTAGAGTGGAAGGAAAGATGTCAGGCTTTTGTGTGTTTATTTACACTGGTAGAGTTTTAGGGTTATGAATACTGAAAGTATTCAAAGTTGCTTACAAACAAGAAGGTAGTAACATACAGCATGTCAAGGGCGACACATTCTTAATCTGAGAACGTCTAGTAATGTCAACAACTGTGTTTTTTCAGGAGTCTACTGTAGCTGCCTGGTATGAACAGGTAGGTTACTCTTACATGTTTAGAGCTGACAAGAAGATGTTGCTTACTCCTGTATTTTCCTGTGCATTCCTGCTTGATTTTGGTTTATAGCATCATGACTCATGTGTGTTTGTAATGTGCTTGATTTGATAGATGTCATAATGTGTTTCCAGGGCATCATTGAAAATGTCCAGAGAAACAAGCTCCTGTTCATCGAGACCCAGAGTGCAGCAGAGACTAGTGTGGCACTGCAGAAGTACCAGGAGGTAGGGGTGTGCTACATGTAGATGGTATCGGAAACTGACATCGTGTTTCTCGTATAGAAAGTACCGGTAGTATCAAAGAGCTATCAGTGATGTATTTACATTGTTGAGATTGGCCTTTTTGTTGATCATCCACTAACAGTATCTCCTCAGTTGCACTAAAGTCCCCCTGGTTGATTTGTGAAGACTTGTTGTTTGTTTATCCCAGGCCTGTGAGAATGGCAGAGGGGCCATCCTGTTGTCTGTGGCCAGGGGAAAAGTCTCAGAAGGAATTGATTTTGGTAAGCTTTTAAGAAGGATACAAATACGTGTAACATACCCAGTATCGCAAACAGATCTATTAAAGTGACATTGATTTTTGAAATTGTTTATTGTTGAATTTCTTGAAATGGACATTTGACAATTTGCTGTGTCTATAGACTGTAAAATAAATTCTCGTGAAGTTTAAAGTTTGTTAGGTTATTATTAGAAACATTTTACTCTCAATCAAGTGCCAAACATTTGGTTTTTGTATTCATGGGACTGATGTGATAGAATAACACGTTTTCCGTACTTTGCTGTCAGAACACCACCTGGGCCGTGCAGTGGTCATGTTTGGGATTCCCTATGTCTACACACAGAGCAGGATTCTTAAGGTAAGTCAGTATGGTGAACCAAGATTTTCATTTGCAAAAGCATTCAAGATTATCTTTTCAACAGTCAAGAATGTGTATAAGTCTATGATAGGTAAATGCTGTTATATTCAGACCTGATACAGTTCCTGTGTTCTATTTTCCCAACAGGCAAGGTTGGAGTATTTACGAGAACAGTTCCAGATCAGGGAAAATGACTTCCTGACATTTGATGCCATGAGACATGCAGCACAGGTGAGCAACGTGCATTACAGGCTTACTGTTCTAAAGATAACTGTGGGGATATTCCAAGTGCCTCATTTAGAATCATTTTGTGAAACATTCAGTGGATTTTATTTGCTCTTGAATGTTTGTTTTGCAGTGTGTTGGAAGAGTTCTGAGAGGGAAGACAGACTATGGTGTCATGGTGTTTGCAGACAAGGTAATTACATTATCATATCAGACCCCCTAAAGATTCAATACAAAGTCTGAGTGTTAGTTTCTAATATAAATGTAGACCAGCAATCTGAACAGTTTTTATCTATGCTAGAATTTGCCAGATTTTAACCGAAAGCCCTCTTTGTAAGCTTCATAGATGTTAGATGTGTAGTTCAAGTAAAAGTGTATTAGATTCTAAATGCCTAATGTGTTAAGCTGGTGGCATTGTATGTTGTAAGAGGTCCCCTTCTACTTGACTCTAAGCTGTATAACAGAATTGTTATATATAAACATGTTATGTGTTGTTACTTTTACATTTTCTCAGAGGTTTGCTCGTTCTGACAAGCGAGGAAAACTGCCCAAGTGGATCCAGGAGTACCTGTCAGACGGGATGTGTAACCTGACGACAGACGAGGCTGTACAGGTGTCCAAAAAGTTCCTCAGGCAGATGGCACAGCCCTTCAGGAGGGTGGGCAATACTTCTCTTTGTCACATCTTATAAAAAGATTCAGCTACTACACACATCTTATGTGTGCCAGGGCCTTCTATTCTGAGTACTCAGTATCAGAATATAACATGTAGAGTGACCACCTGACAGATTCTATTGGCTACCTTAGCGGTCTTCTTGGGCAGTTTTAACTGTACTTGAGAACAAAAGTGTGGGATTTGAAATGAGCATGGAAGTAACAAGTCACAAACACCTTTTGATGATTATTTCCCATGGTCGCCAGCATTCTTAGTCTCCTATTCTGCAGTTCTTCTGAAAGTAGGGATGCATAATTTATGTGCTTTCAAAGAAAACTCAATGAGTATAGTAGATCTCATCACTGTGTTTACTGTCTGTATGTTACCACAGGAGGACCAGCTGGGCCTGTCTCTGCTGACTTTAGACCAGCTACAGACAGAAGATATGAAGAAACGGGCTCAGCAGACAGCACATCAAGCCTTCATGACATGACAGCATAGACACTTAGAACATGAGGATTGTTGTAGTAGTCTTAACAGACAGACAAGATGGTTGAGACTGTGATACAACCAACCTACAAGGAACAACAGGCAGCAGTAATAAGGAAACCAAGGGGACACAGCACCCCAAAGTATCCCAAGGTGGTAGGACATCTTAAGGAGACATCTTGGGAGTTATCACTCAGTTGTCTGGGGCGTCATACTTGTCTGGAACAGTTATCAGGTGTAAAATAACCTATTTAACCTTTGGCACACTGAAGTAGCCGTTTGGCACCCAATTCCCTATTGGTTACAGAGTAAGGCAGCAGGAAGAAGGTCAATGACACTGCAAACAGCATCAGTAAGCAAGGTAGTGCTGAATGATGATTCAACAGATAGTTTGGCAATTGTAAGCCAGCGAAGCAGACATCTTGGAATCTCTTTATATTTTGTGTACTGCAACCTTCTTTAACCTATAGGTACACGTACATGTACATGTAGTACATAGACCAATGCTGAATTCCAATGGTGGTTTTCTTTGTAATAGAAGACTTTTTTCCAATTTGATACTAATTGCAACATTCCATACAGTAATAAGATCTTTGCACTCCTTACATATTAAAAAGTAATCATGACACCTTTTGTTGTATTTTGTCAGTGTAAAGTCTATTTTGTTCCATGGGAAATTTTATATGCCAGGCAAATTCTTATTCTAAGATATTCCACAAAGTAATGACAGTAAGAAGTCACAAGTAAGAGTAAATTGTGTACATATACCGTCTGTGACACTTTGATTGTTCTTGGGGCAGAGATTTTATATTTTTAACAAAACAAAAAAGATACTGCGGAGTAACAGTAATTGCCCATGAAAATGTCAGAACCAACCATCATCATTGACAAAACTTCTAATTTTAAAGGCCCGGGCCCCCTGGCCAATGGGTACTAACAACTTAGGATTTCGACCAGGGCATGTATGTGCCTAGATGTAGCTGGAATAGCACTAACATACAGGTGGGCATCTTGATGAAGGTATGTATAATTGTTTTTTGACTTATAAGAAATGGGCCGTTCCCAGCAGTACTGCAAAGCTGGGTCGACCCCGACCAGGACGGTGCAAGCACCTAGTCCATGGTCATGTTCAAAAATCCGTGTGAAAAAACGGTCCGCCGTAGCGAGACCCGTCAGTTTTCACACTGACGAGAACAGTCACTACACACTGATCTTAGCCACGTGGGCCGAGAAGCGATGGCGACATTTGTTGCCTCTTGGACAGTGCTTTGTCGGAGATATTCTTCCTGGTTGTGGTCAGAGTTTCTGTACATTTTACGCTTTAGAGACGTCTCTAGAGGTCAGAGCTAAAATAAAAACGTCTTAAAAACCCGTCTGTTTCATTTTTATATATCCAAGATCTAAGAGACTCAGTGGTTGTCATGGTTACTGCAAATTCCCATAAATGACTCTCTTTGTTGTAAAGACATTGAGAAACACCGATATAGCAAGCTGGACGTCAGATTCACGTCACGTCAGCCATGTACGTCACTGCGACGTTCTTTGTCCTGAAAACGTTAAGGTTACGTCTGGGTGAGTAACGAACAAACCTGGCTGAAACGACATCTATCGACAAGCAAGCTCATTGCAGGTAACAGGTGTCAAAACTGAGCTGCATTGAGAACCCGATGCCTGGTCCAATCTTCTGCAACAACTGAATTCGAATGTTATGACACTTATGTTATTTGGACAATGGAAACATTTCTTTGGACCTCAAGTCCTCAACCCTGCTTTTGAAATTTCTGGTGATAAAGTTCACACAGGATCAACTGGGTTACTCGGTATCGAGGCTTTAAATCCGGTATTAGTGGACTCGTTCTTTTAAGTGATGGGGTGGGCATCTCTGTCGACTGATGAAAAGTTGTAACGGACATTGGATTTTATCGGTTTGTCAAATTCGGCTAGCTGTGATAGCATGCACAGACTAATTTGCGGGTCAACGTGTAATGAAGAGTCTCGATAACAAGTCTTAACTGTCTTTTGATTATGGGTAGGGGCCGTTCCCAGCAGTACTGCAGTGCTGGGTCGACCCGGACCAGGACGGTGCAAGCACCTAATCCATGGTCAGCTACAAAAATCTCTGTGAAAACCGGTCCGCCGTAGCGAGACCCGTCAGTTTTCACTCTGACGAGAACAGAAACTTTACACTGATCTTAGCCACGTGGGCCGAGAAGCGATGACCATTGGAGTCACCTGTTCAAGCGAGGCTTGTTGGAAAGGTACCTACCAACTGTGGCCATAGTTTCTGTAGATATCACGCTTAATACCTATGGGAATAGGGATCAAAACAGAAACGACCAACAAACCTGTCGGGACCATTATCATTAATATCTCGAAGATCTTAGAGACCCCTATGGTTGTCATGGTTACGACTAGGTCGTATTAATGTGTTTTTTTGTTGTAACAGCATTGAGAAACGCCGATACAGTAAGCTGGACGTCAGGTGAACGTTGCATTAACTGTGTTCCTGTTTTCTCTGTCTTGAAAACGTTACTTTAACGTCAGTAACAGCAATACTAGCATATCTGGCTGAAACGACATCTATCGATAATGAAGCTCACTCCAGGCAACGTTAACAGGTGTAAAACTAAAAGCTGGGCTGAAGTGAGAACCCGATGTCTGATTCAATGTCATGTATGAGTTGGATTTCAATGATACGCCGCTAGCGACATTTGGACAATGGAAACAGTGCTTAGACCTCAATCCACGCTTTGCAGTTAAAAAAACTTCTTGCATAAAGTTGACACAATTTGGATCAACTTCACTTAGTTACTGGCGGCCCTTACTCCGTATTAGGCTCTACCAGCCTCTGCGGGTCGCTGGGAAAAGAGTAGGAATTGGCCAAATAGAGTCCGAATTATATGAAGGGAATCGGCTTCGGAGATAAGGTCCAAAATGTTATCCTCCATCATGGCCAAAGTCCCCCAGCAAATGTTCTCTCTGTAGCCGACGCAGATAGTATCACCAAGGAGGTTTTGGTATCACAGTGGAAGTGGACACCTCTCGCGGACATGAACCTGTCCTTTTAACAGGTAGCGCGGACATTTCAGTGAACCCATGCTGATTAGAAGATCGATCATCGATCGGACGTTGACCTTTATCTAAATTTACACGTAACGTTACATACGTGACCGGAAGGACGTTGACCCATAGCAATCCAAAATGGCGTCCGACGTCCAGAAAGTGAAACCTTCGCGATACATCGATGGGGAATTTTGGGAACTGAAGGACCGTCTAAGGAAGGAAATTGAGGACAATGACTTGTTTAGACAAAGGTACGATAAGCTGATTGTTATTGTCTCATTAGATACTGTCAAGGGTGCAGACGGGCTTCCAAGTCCCAACTTGTACATTCAACCTTTCTGAGGACCGTTAGCTTTCCTCCTTGCTTTCCTCAAGGACATGAGTTAAAATTGTGTTTTGCACAGGTTTGACATCACAGTGGATGAGTTACGTGAACTCACACTCAAGAGAGCCAAGTTCCTCCTGTCTCTGCCACAAATTAGGCAACAGTTTGCCGACCAGGTATGTAGGTTTGTTACCGTATAGTATTCACGCAAGACAGAACTATAACGTTAGTAACGTGTTATGTAACGTTAGTTACCTCAGTGCCATTTAATATAGCTATGGAACTATGAAACAATTTTATACTTGAAGATAGAATAGTCTGAGAAATAGGATTATTGATTGAGCAGTTAATACTTCAATAGAATAATGTCATATGTCATTATTCTCGTCATTTCTCTTATCATATACAATGTACTTTTCTCCAATCCAGTTGGCCAATAAGAAAGGCTTTATCAGCAGCAGCCAGGCTATAGGAGAAGTCTTCTCCAGTGTAGACATGTCTGTTGGAGTCAAGGTTTGGAACCAGCCTTCTTTATACAGTACTTCATATTGGATCGATTCTGTGTTGTTTACTTGTTCCCCTGGTATTTTGGATGGTTATGATTACCTTGTAGTGCTGTTGGACATGCTGGGGTTGAAGGGACTACATGATAGCACATTGAAATTACTAACTAAGTAACCTGCCAGAAATGATTTTGGATATGATAAACATGTGTTTTGCTATCCATTACTTGGATGTTAGATAGATTTTAAGATATTAGATATATATATATATATATGATACAGCTTCATATGTTGAATGACTAGGCTATCTAGATAGTCAATAGTCATTACACCAATTAGCCTGGATGCCAGACCCCCTAACTCTAAACTCTATCGTGTTAGATATTTTAGAGTTTGGGGGTCTGGCATCCAGGCTACATACACCAATCAACTATTTAAGGTCTTCGTAAGATTTTTCAGTAGTTTCATTACTCAGTTTGTTCTTCCCTTCAGATGCATCTGTTAGACTTAGATGTAGCTGGGCTATAGATGAATAGTGCTGCCAGTCATCCTGTATGTTTCCATGGTTACAGATGGGAGTGATGGCCTGGCTGTTTGGAGGGGCAGTGATGAACCTGGGGTCAGAACAGCATGTGGTCAAGTGGTTCCAGCCACTCAAGGTCAGTTACGATGATTATAGCATGATCCTGCAATTTGATTTAATTCTAATGCTCAATCTGTCATAAAGGAAAGGAAAATTTTATCCGTATGTGACATTTCTCTGTCCTGCAGGATTTAGAATTCACAGGGATGTTTGCCATGTCAGAGAAGGGCCATGGGAGCAATGTCAGGAACATCCTGACAGAGGCTCACTATGACAGTAGCACTCAGGTGAGATGTCAATACAGTACAAAACTATAGATGCTACATGGCAGATAATAGAAAACAGGTCTTATAAAATTGATCAGCTTGAAATTGAATCAATCAAGTAAGGTAACATAATTACTAATATAGATACTTGATTTTCAGTTGACACTTTTATGTGACTCACCTGTGATAGATTTGGAAGTAACATTGTATAAGATGTTTGTCTGAACTTGTTTTGCACATTTTTTTGCACTGCATGTTTGTATTTTCTCAGCTTTTTATTCAATGCCAAATACAGTACAATCATACACTGTTATGTTATATGATTGTGTTCTTTTTTCTTCTGACAGGAGTTCATCATTACAACCCCCTGTGAAGATGCCCAGAAGTTCTACATTGGGAATGCCCTCCAGGGGAACTATGCTGCTGTGTTCGCTCAGTTGATCTTTGGTCAGGAGTCCAAGGGTCAGTCTCTGTCTTGTCACAGCTGTATCACATGGCAAATAGGACTTTGAGCTTTCGTTGCAAAACCGTACTACACAATGTACTACATTTGTTTATGTAGTTGTATAAGTGTAATGTGAATGACCCATAAGATGCTGATACAATGTTTGAACAGCATCTGCATAGATTTACAATGGGAAATATATGCAAGAAATCTTATAAATAATATATGAAGAATTTTTGAAAGGAAGTGGTGTATTCTGAATTTCTGATGACAGTATGGAGTAAATATTATCATTGAGTTTGAATGTATTTTCTAATATCATCCTGAATGTTATTGTGTCTTTTCAGGTCCCCACTGTTTCATAGTGCCCATCAGAGATGCAGTAGGAAACCTGTACCCAGGAGTCAGTGTTACAGACATGGGCCTGAAGGAAGGTGTGTAGTAAAGTCTTTGGAAGTTAGAGAAATATATTCACAAATTTATGTTGCCTATCATTCAGCAAAAAGTGTAGTCTCATGTGTTGTCTTGTCCTTTACTTTATTACAGTAAACATAATTTATTTACCGAGTCCAAAGCATTACATTTTGTGCAGTACAAATACTGTAGTACAGTAAAGGAAGTACTGTATTATGTATATCTACAGGACTGAATGGAGTAGACAATGGCATCCTGCACTTCACTGGAGCAAGGATACCAAGAGAGAATCTGCTCAACAGGTCAGTTAGCTAATAGCACCAATATACTTCAGGGTGAAGACTGATTGTCTATGCAACATACAACTCAGTAGTGATATTTCTGATACCAACACAAGAATGATAAACATTACAGGAGTCTTCCATCCCTGTTAATGTATATGGTATCCTCAGGTTTGCAGATGTGAGTGCGGAGGGAGTGTACACCACGTCCATCTCCAGTCACAACGCCAGGTTTAACGCCATGTTAGCAGCACTGGTGGCAACACGGCTGGCACTCTCCAACCAAGCCACGGCCAGTATGAAGGTACACAAAATTCTGTGCTGTCAATGCTGAGTTTGCTTACACAGAATTTTTTTGAATTTGATTTTTTTTCTTCTTGTCAAATGTGCTATCTGTGTCAATGCTGTCAACTTGTCAACTTGTAAGTACATTGTACATATCACATTTAAACAACAGTTTTTAAAAATGTTTTTTTTTACTGTTGCTGATATCTATTTTTCTTCCATTTTACCCCTCCCCCCATAGGTTGCCTTGGAAATAGCTATCAGATATGCTTTCAAGTAAGTCTGATATTTTCCTGTTATGTCATTACATTATGTGAGTTCACCTCAATTAATCAGTTCCTCAGTCAATATGTAGTGGTTTTCCTATCCTCATTTATCACATAAGAACTCTGATTTGTTTCTTTACAGGGTATCAACAAAGCAATTACACAAACATGTATTACAATAACTTTTGCATGTGTTCAAAATTCTCCTGTTCAATGATATGTAACGTTACATGTCTCACATTGTAGACGTGTCCAGTTTGGTCCAGGAGACGGCCCTGAGGTTCCCATCATGCATTACCAGACTCACCAGCTGAGACTCATGCCCAACCTGGCCACCTGTCTGGCTGTCACGTTTGCCAACAGGTGAAAATCTTCTCTTTATCTTTGTTCTTCTGTTGCTTCTTGTTTCATTGTTACTTTATCTCAGTGGATGTACCTCAGTTCTTACTACATTGTAAATGTATCTGAAAAAGCCACAGTTACTTAAGCTTTAAGCCTTGCAAATCACAAGCACTTTAAAGTACATGTATTCATTGCTACACTGGTGAATTAGATGACCCCTCAATCTGACACTAGCTCACCACTTTTATCTGTATTATTCATTTTCATCTTTAGCTGCAGACTCCTTTTCAGGGATTCATTGTGTGGCTAAGTTTGATTACTTGAATACTTTTTGCACATCAGGTATGCAGCTGACATGCTGGATGATGATTTCTTCCACAAGCGAGACTTGGTGGATAACAGGTCCATCCAGGCCCTGATCTCTGGTCTCAAGGCCTATGCAACATGGGAGAATCTGCAGTGTTTACAGACCTGCCGGGAATGCTGCGGAGGAATGGTGAGAAGGAGAGCACGATTTTTGTTTTGTTTTCCGGAAACATTGACCAAGAGAAAGGTTGCGGAGTAGATCATGTATCTTGCAAAACATGATATTAGAGTAATCTGAAATTACTTTAACCTGCTGCACAACAGATATGTTTCATGTGTACTATATATCATTTTTTGGTCTATGTCATACCACTACAATCAGTCACACTAGGGCAAGATCTGCTGTCCCCTAAGCGTAATATATAATGTCCTTGAGGGGCTCTACTTAGTACTGTATAGAATCTGAATGTAGTCCTAAGAATTTGCCTTCAATGTAAATGTCTGCAGAGTACAGATGATTTCTCTATAGGAAATCCACTAACATTCTACATGAGCATGTATGAAAAAAAAAGAATGTAGCTAATTTTCCCCCCTGTTATGCCTCTCCTATTTCACACCTGTTTCGTCTCTTGAAGGGTTACATGAGTGAGAATCGAATTGCAGGTTTGAAGCAGGACTGTGATGTGTTTGTGACGTTTGAAGGTGACAACACTGTTCTGTACCAGGTAACAAGACAACTTACACCATTCAAATTTTTATCATATAGAGAAAAAAGATAATAGTAATACGGTAAAACTTCTTGGAACAAGTTGTATAGGTTATGCAGTGAATATTCTAAATTGAAATTTTGCTTTTACTATTGTCATATGAAGTACAGCCCACACATTTACTTCACACATTGTGTCTGATCTTCCTGTAGCAAGTGGTGAAAGAACTGCTGGCAGTGTTTGGACAGAAGTTGGGAGATAACCGTGTACTGCAGACATTGTCAGTTCTACAACAGGAGACAGCTGAGTACATCAAAACAAGGTCAGTTCTAGACCTGATACATGGATGCAGAATGCTACTCAGACCAGCAGGACGAAAGTGGAAATAACTTAGAGACCTGTTATCAATTTTTTTCTTCTTTTGAATTCATACTTTTTCACCAATCCATTGTGAGCAGTTGATATTAAACATATTTGCCCTACCAGTCTGGTAGACTTTTCAAGTGATTTTAGTGAAACTGGTCATGTTTTATTCCCACAGTCAAGAATGAACAGTGGTTCTATCTGTTTGTCTCCTGCAGCATGTTTGCAGTAGGCACAGAGTCCGTGATAAGTGCCTCAGGGATGATGAAGGCCCTGTCCTTTAGAGAGGGGAGGATGCTGAGGAAACTGGCCGGGAGGATGCTGAAGAAGGTACCGTTTGTAGATTCACAAGTGAAGCATCTTTAATATGTCCCTTTGCTTTGTTAACTGTCCTGGCTGTGTAATAAGAGAGCATCACAGGAAAACCATGATGGAAGTTGCTTGTCTGTACAATGATATGGGTTATTTTTACAATGGTTGATGTGGACATTTTTTCTGTAGATTTAAATTTAACTGGAATGTGTTTCACATGTTTGAAGGTTGGAGATGGTGAAGAGGGGTTTCAGGCCTGGAACTCCTGTCTTCACCACACACAGGCCCTGGCCAAATGTCACATTCAGCGAGGTAAAAGCATGTAGCAGCACTTATACATTGTTAGTCTTTCACTGTCAGTAGGGTAAGATTTTATATCATTTGGAATAGAAAACCAATTCCATGTATGTTAAATAATATAGCACATGTCAATATGTCAGGCTAATAAAATTTTCTGTATGATATTCAATCACGCACATTCAGATTCATATAACCACTGAGATCTGTTGTAGTAGAGTGGTACTAGTGGTGACTGTTCTGCACTTGTTTCTCAGTCTGCCTGGAACTGTTTGTGGCTGCTGTGGACAGATGTCCCCATCAACAGGAGAAGGACATCCTGAACAAGGTGGGTGGATTATTTGTGATGTCTGGCATTGATTATTGGTACATACGTCAGGGCGGTCAGGCCATACAAAAGCCATTTTATAGATGACATGACTCTATAGAGATCTCAAATCTGGTTCAAGAGTGGACAAAAATTGCATTAGTTTTATCAAGTGCACAGTTATCAATAGATTCATCTCTATTGTGATTTGTCTCCTCATTTACCATGTTGTATATTCCTGTTCTGCTACAGTTCTGCCTGCTGTATGGGACTCATGCCCTGTACACGGACCGTGCCTGGTACCTGGAGCATGGGTACTACACACCTGCCAATACTAAGGATCTCAGACAACAGGTAGGACAGCATGGTGTACTAGTAATCAACATCTCCCGAAACACCTGATCAGTCTTGGATGTTGTCATGTCATCATCTACTGGGTTATGCTACTACAGTAGCAGATATTTCTTATATGAAGGATGAAAGAGTGCAACTAGACTTTTGAACTGTCAGATGTTTCTTGACGTCCTGTAGTATTGAGATACCATGCTCAGTGTTTTTATTGGTTCCATGCTTAAGTTTTTGGCAGCATAGATTTTCCTGCAATTTCAGGAAATGTATTTGTGGTGACTCAGTGAGGTATTAAGACATTTCTGTTTACACAGACAACATGTAACTCCAGTTTGTATTCTCCAGCTCCTGTCCCTCTGTGCAGAGACCTGCAAACATGCTCTCTTCATAGTGGAGGCATTCCACACCCCGAGGATCTCTGTCCATGCACCTATAGCCGGGGTGCCCAGTACCAAGGCTCCGTGGGCGTACTACCCTGAACCTGGCACCGACAATCCACTTGTCGCGATTGACGTGGACGCCATCAGGAGGACCACACCTTTACAGTCCAAGCTGTGATTGGTCAGAAGTTGTTTTCTCCCAAGAAAATAATTCACCTCACTTAAAGGCCAACTATGATCAGATAATGTAACAACAGTGATCATATCCACACATTTTGATAGCTAACATTCCTAGATAAGAATTGTCTTAATGCACCATATATGGAAAATATGTACTGTGCAATATTGTGAAAATATGCAATTTCTGTGCAATGTAAATAGAACTAAAACAAGATGTTATGGTAATTGAAATAATGTGTGAGTGAACACCACCCTGGAAGGATGATGATATGATGTATTTTTCTTGCCATAAATAGTACATGTGCATGTATTATTGATTTTACTAATATGACAGATTCTGTGCCAACACTAACCTAACATTGGGTCATATGTTCTCATTATCATATTGTTATACTTTGATGACAAAATATTTTAGAGTAGGCCAACATAACAGTATACAAGAAGGTACTGGTCCAATATACAGTACATACTTGGAGCATCTTAGATCTAAGGCTGTAACAAAGTAGTTCAAAGTTAATTTCCATTTAATTAAAGGTATGATTAAATTGTTTTCAGGTAGATTTGAAAAATAGGTATCATATGTTGTTGGAAATGTCACTACAATGATATCGTTTGATTTATAATGGTAATTCTCCATGTACCCAGTATTCAGACACAATAAAATATTACATGTCAGACATAAGCATGTAGAAGTGCAACTTTATTTGGCATGCAATTTGTGCATCAATAGAAAATCTTGATTTGGTGTGTCATCTCAGATGAACAAATTAAATGGCTCGACATACTTCATACAATTGTTGAAGAGCTGTACATCTGATTGAAAATAATAAACCAATTTATTAATTATCTGTGAATAAATACAAAATTATCAAGATGAGTGATGAACACTGTCACTCACTCTTGGCACCAATGATCAGTTTATCTTTATCCATCCTGTTCACAAGATGAACTTAAGAACTTAGTGATTAACAATCTTTTCCACATAATCATCCAACTTAACAATAACTTGAGGATATTATAACAGAAGAGGAAAGATGCAATTAGTAGAAATTAGTAAAGCATTTCAGAAACAAGTCAACAAGTGAAAGGAAACAGAACAGTCATTAACAGATTAGACATTTGCATATACAGTAGCTTGGACAGATATGGCTACCTGAGGACCAATACTGAGAGTAAACCACAAAGAGCATTACTGAGATTGTTGTACATTCAGACTTACTTTCCACAAGTAGACCTAGCTAGTGCTACTTCCTTTTAAAAGCACCGGACATAACTGCATGTAGATACTGCAAAAATTCAACACCTTAGAACATTGACATATAACTTTTGAAAAATATAATACTTGTTAGCCCTTGAGTATATTCTGAGTGTTGCATGTTAGTACAGCCTTGGGCTGAAGAGAGTTGTCTTATCAAGACCACAGTATGCAGGATTGATTATGCCACTGTGTTAGTATCAGCAGTGCCTTTCCTATTTATGGAAGAGCCTGGAGTACACACATATTGTGTGCAGGAAGGCAAGTTGTAAGCACTGGTAGATACTTAAGTTTACAAGCTAGTTTGTCCTAAAATGTTTATTCAATTCACTCAGCAACATTCCTATATCATATAAAAAACAAAATTGTACAAACTGCATACAGTGTTATTATCAAAGATCAAGATTTCACCAAAATACATCGCTTTCTATACAAATCTTATAACAGTTCTGAGAGCCAGCACTGGCACCCAACATCATCTTAAGTTGTGATGTCATCTGGCAGCTGGTCTGATGACTTTTGACCCCTTGCTCTTGAACACAAACATGCAGGGTTTTCCTTCTGCTGCAAGCTGCGCTCGGACTGACTGGGGGAAGGCATTGTCTGGTATCTGTGTTTCTGTAAGAAGGCATGACAGCCGAGAGTTAATTGTGTTGCTTGTTGAGACTCTTATCTTGAGATAACAAATAAACCTAGGTATCTTTCTTTATTTCTAAGCCCAATTACCAACAAATTAGCAGCAGAAGCAAATTATTACATAAATGTAGTTGGCAGAATAAATCATGAGTGAATGCACAATCAACATGAGTGATTCATTACATATTACTAGTGCATCATTTCATAGAAGTAAAAACACAGTAATCAGCCAAGACTCAAAGGTTGTTTATATCATGCAGATGATGCAAACAATTTGAATGTATCATCAAAAGTCTTAAACATGAAGGAATACTGAACGGTTGAGAGACTTGCCTTCTCCTTTTACTACTTGCACCAACTTCCAGTTGTCTGGATTTGCCAGCTTAAACTTGTGACTGATCATGGCACCTGCAAAACAAAAAAGAAACAACAGTGATTTACACAAGTGGTCAGTTTCAACATGTTTCAAGAAGACAAACGATCTATACAGAGTCACAGATTTTGACCTGAAACACAGCTTCTATGATATCTTCTATCAGAGTATGCATATCAACATGAGCAAGATGTTTAAAGTAAATGTGAACTTACAGACTTCCTTGGCAGTCATGTCTTGGCGTACAGGCAGCGTCTTGTTCACAATGGTGCCGTGGTTGTGGTTGAAGATGGCAATCTTCATGAACCCCTGCACGTCACTCACACTGGGTACTCGCTACAACACATGGAGAAAACAAGTTGTTACACTGGGTACTCACTAGTCACACTGGATACTCGCAACAATACACGAAAAACATAACAATTTTAAGATGTTCCAATCAACAGACGTTTCATCAACTTGTGGGCAAAAATGGCTACCTTTCTACTTAATTCAGTACAATCTTTCTGGCATGACCTACCTCCCTGCCGGTGGTTGGTTCAGTGTTCTCCAGGTTCTTGAGCACGTGGATGGCACTACTGAGGGTGGTGAGGTAGTACCCCCCCTCCCCGTTCACCAGGTGTGGGTTCAGCAGGCTCCACATGTACTCCGCCTCAATCTCCGCGTGGGTCAGGTTACAGTGGGCCAGCACATAGATGAACACTGGGAGGAAATCTGCAACACAACACGGTTCAACTCAGTACATCTCATGGGTTCTACTGGATTCAAAACTTTGCAAGGTCTGTTAGAGCTTTGTTGCCAGTGCTCAAGAATGCAGAAGTAACAGTATCAGAAGAAAGAGGACATTTAGAGCTGCAACTTCTTTTCTCTTTCAATGCACTTCAATTTCAAGATTGTAGACTTTTCACAAGCAGAAGAGAAGAGAACCTCCCACTCACCATCAGCTCCCATAGACATGGTGCTGCTCTCCTTGCTGCTTGTATCTTTTACACTGTTGTATATGGATGACACTGCAGCCAGGAGATACTCCAGCTTCTTGGGTGGGGAATGCTCCAGCTCCATACAGTGGAGGAAATCTCTGATCACATCAAGACTGGACCCAGTGGGGGGAACGATGCTGGCCTGTCAAACAGAACAAATAGGTCCCTTTAATTTACAGAGAGAATGTTAATATGTATCAGTAAATCTCTAGAGACATGTATGCACATTTAAAACACAATCTGAACTATAAATGCAAAGGTTCTTTTATTGAATCTACAGATTGTCTGGAAAGCAATGTCAAATCTCTACTTTCCGAAATCAAGAAACAGTGCTGAACAATATACAGGATAAGTATTTGGGAATAATGATCACTACCTTAACTCCAAGTTCCTCGGGTGTTTGACGTCTGGCAGCCTTCATGTTTCTTGTGAGAACGTCCAGATCTCCTGACCTGGTGTATTGCTGGATGTAACACTTGTATATGTGCGACCTGAGATGTTTCAGTACACACTCAAACAGAGCACCTTCAATGATGGTGTCCAGAGGCAGGGGATTCCTTCGGTCATGCTGTGATAATACAGATATTATGAGGCCATATTTATGTAGGCTGTAATTGTACTACAATGTACATAGGAAAATTTTAAGACAGACAACTTTGGGTTCTAAATCTAATTAACCAAAATCAACTAACTTAAGATTTCCTCTTTTAAATACATGTCCTGACCTTTTGCTGTTCCTTGTGTATGAGTTCGTCTAGGTTGGCCTCCCCCTGGGTCAGCAGGTAGTTTTTCATCCCACTCATGAACTGTCGCACCTGTCCAAGGAACACAAGTCAGGCCAAACTTAGCAAAAGGTCTGCATATACAATACTCATGTTGGTGAGACATAAAGAGTTACTCATAGCTCATGTTTTGAAACAAAAACATGGGAAACTACATCAAACATTTACCAAATAGCCCCACCTCACGGTGGTTATTGATCTGTAAGTGTGTGATACAAAGATGAGCTCACATTTCTGATGACGACAGCAGGGTTGGTTTCAGCACTCTCCTGGGTACACTGGATGAAGTTATCTATGGTCAGGCCAAACGTGCTGTTCTTATTGGCAGCCAGCCTGCACACATGCAACAAAGATGTGATACTTGTTAATAGACTGGTAAATAATGGTACTGATCTCTCAATTCAGTTTGCAGTACATCTACAAGAAAGTCAGTACTGACTATTCATGAGAACAAAATGACATGTTGTAAGATCATCACAGATAACTTCCTTACATGTGTATTTAAAGAGATAAAAGCATACAATCATCTTTTACCTTTAAGTTGTTTCACAGAAAAACAAGGCCAATACAGATACATTTTTGTAACAGAGATAATGACAACTTACTTGATAATCTGCTCCTGTATTTTCGTAGTGGAATCTCTTCCTGTTTTTTTCTTCAAATTCAGAGCAGAAGCTACATAAAAAAATCAACATTATCATCATCAATAACTCTGCAGACCTTCATAACACAATTAATAACTCTCCTTGTCAATAACAGATATCCAGCACTTCTTTTGGCATTCTTCAGAAACCTTAATGCTGGATAATGTCTAAGAAGAGTGGCGGATCAGGTGAGCACCCTTAAGACATAGTTAGTCTGTTTGTTATACCTTTGATTTGCTTGAAGGCTGCGTTGCCTTTGTGCCGGAGCTTCTTGGTCGGCAGGATTGTTCTGCTGCTCCTTCGGCGTCCATCGAACACGTCATCATCTGCCTCATCACTGCTGCCCTCAGGCTGGGGAATGGGGAAAACAAGACATGTCATACACTGGAACTAGATACACCAGGGCTTTATGTGATAAACAAAAAATATCTCTATTCTTATGTTAAGATATGTCTTAAAATAGTGAAATAAAATTTTTAATTGTATGCCATAGAAAGTTACGAAACAGCAGTGAACAAAATTACAGAGAAGCTATCATTTCAACAGATTAAACCCTAGGCAGTTACTGTTACACAGACAAAAAACATCTTAGATTCTATCAGTCCCTTCATGGGACAAAACATCTAAGTAGCAAAGAATTAACTTAGCTTAACATACCTGAGTTGGGATGTGACCATTTCCTGGGCTGACTTCCTCAATTTCTGCATACCCCGAGGACGACATCTGGCTCCTTTTCACGTGTGTGGTGGGTTCCTTACCCTGGCTGTCCTGCAGCCTGGGGTAGTACGTCTGCACCTTCCCTGGATCAGATGTCTCCGACAGCATGGACTTGTTCTGTATGGACTGGTTCAGTACAGTGTCCTGTGTTCTATGGAAGGTAGCTGGGGACACTCCCAAACCCTGCCGGGGAGAATCTTCCAGACTGCCCATCTCTGGGATGGACATAAGAGGATCAAACTCCGACCAGTGGTTGGATAGGGAGCTGTGAGTTCTCTGTGTCTCCGCGTAGGAGCCTGATGAAGGGGTCGAGCTGGTCTGAGTCTCCTCTCCGTCGATAGATTCTACCGACAGCCCCACCCCAGGATCGCTCGTCTCTTGTTCTATACTGTTCACAAGTAGTTTCTTCTTTGGTTTGGAGTAATCCACAAGTTCTCCCTCCTGGTCAGAGAGTGCATGAGGAGGAGTCTTGTAGCCGGAGTCCCTGTCAGCCTTGGTGACAGAAAGGTTACCTTGCCTCCTCCTGGCGAAACTAGGAGGAGCGGGGAGAGACACAGAGGAGTCACTCCTGTCTGTATCATGGTGATGAGAAGATGACAAGGTAGCTGTTGTGACCACCTGTGAGGTGATGGTTGTAGTAGTCTGGTACTCTGCTGGCCTGGGAGGGGCACGTGTGGTGGGAGGGGGGATGTTCTCGCTGAAGTACACAGGGTTCAGGAACTCCAG
This sequence comes from Branchiostoma lanceolatum, assembly GCF_035083965.1. Taxonomy (NCBI): domain Eukaryota; kingdom Metazoa; phylum Chordata; class Leptocardii; order Amphioxiformes; family Branchiostomatidae; genus Branchiostoma; species Branchiostoma lanceolatum. The sequence goes on along the minus strand of NC_089725.1, from coordinate 19,660,481 downwards.
ACTTGCCTTCCTCTTGGGGCTGGGAGGGATCTTGGTTGTTGCATAGTAACTCCTGTCTGGACTGTGTGGGGGCCAGCCCCAGGATGCCCAGCTGGTTTGGGTTGGAGATGGCTCAGCTGTTGGCCTTGTTCTTACACTTGTCTCCAGGGCTGAACACAATGGGAGACAACCTTCAGACATTCTTCTGATAAAACATGTCATCTAATCATAACTACCATTCTTCTTTTGTCCATCAGACAGTGAAGGTATGTTTCACATTCAATTTGGAACAGTGTAGTGGTTTTAGTATGACAGTTTGTCTACTGTAAGCTACTATATTTACCTGCCAAAGACAATTATAGTACATGAAAACCAAGACAAAACATTTCCTGTCCATCTAGGATTGCTTCCTACCTTGCAGCTGGGCCTCCAGGATCCCATGTGTGTTGGAGTTTGGAGGTGGACTGGTTCCCAGAAGGGACACATTTTTGGAGGACATGTCAGTCTTTGGAGACTCTTCAAGGCTGCTGTGGCTGCTCAAGGTGGGCCTGAAAATGAATCATCAAAATTCTGTGACTGCTGTAAAGTCTTACAAACACAAATTTCTACCTTCCACGACATATTTCACACCATGTTACAACTGTTACAGTAAAATAACTAAATAGAAAAAAAAAACATTTGTTGCATTTCTAATGTTGTACAAGATTACAACGGATGCTTTGTGTCTGGAAAGATTTTATTGACCTTTGAAATACCATGTTTGTGACATCTTAATTGTTCTCACTTTTCTTCAATACAGTATGAAAACATCAAAGCATCTTTGGAATGATACTATATTAGGAATAAGAAAAGACCTGTATTGTTGCCTTACCTTGCAATAAGGATGGGATCACTGCGTCTGTGTTGTTGCTTACGAGAAGGGGACGTGGGTGGAGGAGCAAGTAGAACTGTGGACTTTGACTGATGATATTTGGAGACCCAAAATTCTGCAAGGACCAGAGTGGAATTTGAAGGGGTTAGGGAATAGCTTTCCATACAGGACCTATCCTTTGATCAATCCTCTGACTTTGAAACAAAACAGGGCTTTTTGTGAGCTAACTTACAAAGTTACAGCAGAACATCTTAAAAGCAAAACTTCACTAACAAAGCCATATACCTCGAAGATGAAAATAGACTGAGTGATAAACGGATTCCTTGATTCCTTACAACAAAGTAATTGAACATAAAGAAGGTTACAGTAACATTTAATCCTATTTCCAACAGGGATCAAAGCAGAGATATAAAGCTGAAATATTTTGCCAAACACACCCAAAACATCACATACCTGGACCCAACAAAGCTATGGCTGCCAGCTCAGTGTAGGTCCTTGCCTGCGCAATAGCTGTAGGAAGACACAACTGAGAAACAAGTCCATCCCTGAAAAACAAGGTATGACTTGTGAGCTCATTCAGCACCAACAATAACATATTTTATAGAAAAGAGATCATTACCACATGACATGTTACAGCCTAATATCTGTTCCAGAAACAAGGTTAATGTGGGGTTAGGGAAGATAGTGAACGTAGAAAACACAAATTTAGAAAAAAATATCAATGGGGTATTCCTATACTGCTCTTTTGCCCCAATCACCCCCCCCCCCCCATTTACCATTTGAGGCTAGCTGAGGATAGTTTATTACTCAAACTCTTTCAATCTACAGGTGGCACTTAATGCAATATCTTGGTAATAAAACTATCATTACTTCTTAATCAATCACAGTTATTGAGTATAGAGTGGACTGTGTACTCACTTGTGCTGGCAGTAGTGTGCTACCAGACTGGGGACATCTGGGAAACACCTTTCTGCCCCCTCTACCTGCAGCCCTGCAGCACACAGGCAAACATGGGTGTGAGTTGGGTCAATATCATAAACTTCACTGGCTGCCGTGGATGTCAACATATGGTACAATATGTGATAGGAGACCAAACATGGAGTAACAACACAGGGTATCCCCAACTTTGAAACAGCATTTAAATTCTCAAGCATCTATACCCACAGGGAGAATACATTTCCATCACTGATCAATTTCTGCATCTGGCTTCTGCAACTGGTATTGATTTATACAATAAAAGTCATGTTCTCCCTACTAGTAGTAGTAGTAGTCTCCCTACACTGTATGCATTACACTGTTAACACATACACATGTATCTTTAGTGTGTTCATGCTTAACAGGAGCAAAAAAAGCTATGCAAAACTACTTTGACTTTCAAACCTTCAAGTGGAACAAATGTAAATCAGTAAAGGTATGTAGTGTTTACCTGTAGGAGTTTTCTCAATGAGGTAGTGCACAATGTACTCTTCAAAGGACTCTGGTGCTCGGAATGACAACACTAACGTGCCAGGCTTGGTGCCCTGACGAACCAAAAATGTCTGAAAAGGAGACAACAGAAGACTGTTAGAATATGCTTTTGACTATTGTCAGCAACATAAACATTGCTTCAACTGCTGCCACTATAGGATGTGCTTGACAGAGGCAAGAAAGAACGCAGGCATCATGGAGTCAGGGAGGATAAAAAGTACAAGCATCATCAAAGCAGAGACATGTATTCTTCTATTGACTGACCATGTTTATTATGCTCTTCTATGTACAGTCTGAAACATTCTTTGTTGGAAACAAGATGGACATTGCTGATATGCAGACAGTAATAATGCAATGTTCATATTTCACTTTGCTTATTTTATATACTGTATAAATGTTTTGTCATAAAGGCCAGTCCAATGATCTTCCCTCAACTGCCCAAGAAGACCACTCAGTGGTCCGATAAAGTCTGGTCTAGGAGGACAGGTGGTCACTATAGACAGGATTCTAAATGCTTGTGTGAATTGGAAAAAACATCTAAGGAACCACCAAGAAGTGGAGACAATGGCCAGGTGGTCCTAATGTAGAGGTGGTGACTTGAAGCACAGGTTTGACACTATTGGCAAAGACTATAATATTGACTTACAACCACAGGTCACAGGGTGGATCCATTACAGTACATTAAGGGGTTATCAAAACAACAGAAAGGACTGGGAGGTAAGCAATTAAACTAGACATGAGGGAAGAGAGCTGCAAGACTAAACAGGCTGGAACAAGTTGTCTGATCTCAACATAAACACTGCAGCAACACTAAGTCCTGAGGACTGCCACCTGGCATTACATGTGGACTTCCTTGTAAGTCTTCAGCATTATACAGGTAAGAAAAGATCAGCTAACAGCTTTAGGTAGGTTAGTTAGCAATTCTGGATCGCCATAGTCTAAGGAGATACTGTAAATGCGGTGATTTAATTTCCCGGTAGTGAGAAAAGGGGTGTTTGTGGTGATTTTAAGTTTGCGCTAGTACTAGTATAGTCACTTATTGTACAGTAATGGAAACACTTCCTTTTATGGTGAAGATGTCAACTCGACTGCAAACATAACACCACAAGATAGATACATACTCCTATATCCTTCCCCTGTAGCATGTGTGTCGCCCCTGCTCTGCCCATCTCAGGGTGGTACCACACAGAGTCGGTTCTCTTCAGCCTCTCCACCACACTGATGTACTTGGGCTGTTCTTGGATGATGGTTGTCGTGGTGACAGAGCGATGCTGGGCATGAGTGCTGCCCTGGGGAGGGTACTTGTTGGGTGACGGTGGGTGCCTCGCCACTACGAGAGCTGGGGGGACTTGGTAGTAGGACGCTTTGGGTAGGCTGCCTTTCCGTGACATCCTGGCTTCAGTGAGTCCCTAAAACCACAAATAGGGATTATCAGCAGGAGAGATCGCAAATAGCATTTGACTACATCAACAATACAGAATATACAACATAAAGTAGCTTTAGTCCTTTCTATTTCTTCTCTCATACTTCCGAAAATGGTGATTACAGTAAGTGATCTGTTTACTGATGGTAGGTAGACAGCTTTCACAATCTACTCCAGAAAAGTCCAGCATTTTCTTTGGGAGAGAGAAACCACTCTTGATCAACCTTGCAGGAGCTAGCCATCCAAATCATTTGGTTTGTACAAACTTTTTGTGCACCCTCTTTCAAAGATTAGCACAGTAATGACAATTAGTGAAGGCTGGGGAAAATGCACCCTCAGTCAACTGTGAAAGATAAACAAACCTGCTGCCACCATGGCTTTAGGACCTTCCACTTCCAAAAATTTGATACCATTTCCTTGCTTCGGATTTGGCAACTTTCTACTTGCTATGTTTTTTCCTGTGGATAACACTACATCCCAGCAATTAATGAAGGTAGACCCTTAGAAGTTAGAACCTTAAAGTATACTTCACAGTTTAACATGTAGTTTTGCCTGTTGCCACAGCGCCCTAATTGACTGCTGCCAAGTCCAATAAACCACAAAGTAATGTGAACACCTCTCTGTTGAATACTTCTTTGTACTGACTTCTGAAAACTTGTGCATTGAAACCATGTCCTACCAAGACTGCAATACAGTGCACCCAGAGCTTTGCTCAATAAATCATAACCTACGGTAACACTAACAGGATATCAGGTTCCATCAACAGAGAAAATTTGATTTGTAAAAACTATCGAAGGGACTGTAGAAGCGACTCTACCATCTAAAGAGCTTTGTATATACTGAAGATAAACATTGGAGAACACACTAACCTTTTCTAGGTCTTCTATGAGTCCAGTAAGGAGAACCTGGCTGTTAGGCGGAACTTGAGACTTGCTGTGAACAACAAAACATACATAAATTTCATAAAAATGATGAAACGCATGTACACGTGTAAAGTAGTATGATAGACTAGACACTATATAAGAAGTAGTGACCCTGGAATGTTCTTAGAACAACTTAGGAGACGTTACTTCTTCCAACATAAAATATCTAAACTTAAAAGCTGCTAGACATTTGCTAAGTACTTACCCTCCTATAACTGTAAGGAAGTTACTCAAATAAAGCTACAGTACAATAATTTCAGATCTTCACTTATCGAGGTTTCCTACCAGAATGCCCATCCTACTGTGACTGTGGATTGGCCTATCTTTGTGATGACCTAACCCCTCAGTTCTAGATCTAAACACAGACATGGTGAAGGTACTACATGTTTACAAGTCAGTCACTTGCCTGGAATCATCTGGTTCAAAGACCTCCTGGGTTGTTCCACTGTGCCCTACAGGGGGGAAATATACATTTACTTTTCAAGCAGGTGGAACATTCCAAGCATGGCAGGTGTTTTGTATTGCCAAGTCAATGAAGGAAGAAAACACCAACCAGTGTATAAAAAAACCCCCAGCTCAATTAGGTTTAGAAACATGATTGTTGCCTCTTAATTATGTGCATCATTAGTGTTAACAAAGAACTTGCAAGTTACAACCACGGCATAGTTAAAAAAAATGTCAACTTGTCTTTCGTCTTCGAGAGAGTAATCCAAGTTCTACTTCTTTCCTGCCCATAGATATCTCTTGGCAGCTGCTCTGGCTGTCAAAGGTAAGGAAGAAATATCTGCATGCTTGTGGGAGACTGTGATAGTGTCAGGGGTAGTCTAGATAACACTCAACAAGAAACAACTGCACAAGCTGCAAACTAAGCAGCACATGTCTAACATTTCATGGTTTAGACAGCCATTGGTTGATGTGCATTCAGTCATGTCCGAAGCTCATTATACCCACATAGCATGGTCAATAACTTATATGGGATAAGATTGCCAAAGTGATTATGTCTTTAGTTTAGTGAAAGCTCAAGGATCAATGCTATTGATCAGCTGCAGAGGAACATCATCACATCTTCATCCTTTTCCGTTATCCTGCACTCCACATCCAGAGGGAATATTGAAGATGGTATTAGCAAGGTTTTATCAAATAAGTCCTTCCTCCAGACCTTATGCCCTCCACAATCAGCTTCAAGTTCCCTGCAAATTCATAACCTTTGCAGGGTCGAGACTTTATTGGTTGGTCCAGCTGACAAATGTCCGGTGTTCCCTGGGCTGGCAGTGATGGAGGGGAGTGAACCTCCTGAACTAAGGAATACTTTGGAGGTGATGTGACCAACAGGGATTAGGTTTCTGTATATACTATTGGCCCTGAAAGGAGCAGCATCACATTATGATACATTATAAGGTGCAACAGCTAGCTATAGCTTGCGTATATCTTGGAATGCTTCAGACGTGTATTCTATTGTTCTTATTGTATATGCCAGGTACATGTACTGTTGTCATCACTGTTAGAGTGCAGGAAAAGGACAATCTTTCAGAAATTCCAAGGGAGAAAGACAAACAGGACATCACCACAAGAGCCTGTAAAATACATCATGTTGAGGTGTAGGAAACACTGCACACAGGATACTCTCAGGACTGGAATGTTGTGACACTATGTGGGGGACTTTGGGAGATAATAGAGTACAATTGATGGGCACCCGTCTGCAAGGTGACCACTGGTGCTTATGTATCACCAAGTTCGCTTCAAGGCTACCAGACATGTCTGCTTTTAACCTGTCACTTCTAGAGTGGTGGGGCTGTTTCCACTTAAACTTGACATCCTGTTCTCTTCAAGGAAAACAAACTTGTGGGACAAGGCACACAAACAGCACACCATTTTCTCAGAGACACACAAAATACAGGATGGTATCATTCTGTCTATGGGACATGATGTGTCAATCTCTACGCAACCTGAGTATCGCCTGAAGTTGCTGAACAGTAGTCTGTATCCAGGATTAGGGGAAGTACCTTGGATACTTAACCTATGCCCCTGTGAGATGTACATTACCTCATGTATATTAGTTATGCAAGAAATAAAAATTCTAATAGTAAATGTTCATAGAAACATGTCAATTCAATTTGATAAAGCTATGAAAATATCATCTGTTAATCTATCAATCTATCCAAAAGTAGCCTTTCAAAAACATGGATTATGATTCCCTTTTTCGGTTGTTCTAGAAGTGTTGATTTTACTTTATTGATAATAATGACCTCTGATCACTTATTGGTTTTTGTTAGTCAAACTGTCATCTTAGCAGTCAACAGCAGACTAAATACAGATCAACGACCCTACAGTGAACAGAACTGTGAAAATCTGTCCGGGTTCCAACCTACAAGAGAATAACTACAGGAAGACAGTGACTTGTACGACCTTGTGTACCTGGCCAGGAAGCTACCCAGGCAGACAGACAGACAGCAGGGATTACCCACCCTGCCCCAAACCTCACCCTTAGGCGCACTTTAGACCTACAATGTTATAAGGTCGTACGATCATCGTCGTAGGCGACGGTTTTCTTTAGACACACGGTCAGGAAATATCATGGGACCCCCCGGCGCAGAATTCCATTGATATGCGCGTGTGACTCAAAGTGAACTCTTGCGCTCAAATTCAAAATGGCGGGGGAACCGCTTGTTTTCGTCAAAAGATGAAGCTTTTACTGACTTTGCAACAACTGTTGCCCTGCAGATGAGACGTTGAAAACGGTGCTCAGCAAAGAAAGAGATTGAGGCTGGTACAGAGACGGACGGGATTTAACCCGAGTTCGTGGCCGCCGCCGGGGATGTCCCGGGGATCGAGGAATAGGGGCATACTAGAGAAGTAGCCACTGGTAGCAGGGCGTCGCGCCGGAATAACTGGTTTCGGATGAGAAAAATATGTTTCCATTGCTAACTGCATGCATATTTACAAAGAAAACGATAGAAACTTTCCTTCCCGGACAGGAAACAGCATGCTGTAGGCTTATTAGCATATCACCCACTTCCGTCGCCGGCGACGATTCTTCTTTAGACGAGAAAAACACAGCCACAGGCCCCCCCGCTGAACGTCGTGCGACTGGGTCCGAGGTAGTCGCACGACATTTCGAGGATTTCCTGTTTATTGCCGTCGTACGATTGTTTTGATCGTCTTTAGACGGCCAAAAAATACCGTCGCCGGCGACGTCGCCCACGACGATGATCGCACGACTCTAAAATGTCGTAGGTGTAAAGAGGCCCTAACCCTGCTATTAATACTCTGTCTTTGTCTACTCATCTGGACTCATGTGGGTACTGTCTGTGGTTTTTAGTGGCATCACATGAGCATTAATAACTGTACTGGTAATGATGTATATTTCAACATGCCATGTGTCTTTTCAGCGCTGACAGGTCTATTATTGATCACAATAATTCTAAGGGCATGTTTATAGAAATTTTACAAAAATCATATCTAATCTCATCAACATATAAATTACATTCCTAATCGTTCATTATACATGTAAGAAACATGTAAAAGACAATAACACAAGCCAGTGACCCATAACTGGCATAAGTTGTATGTGCTGCTGTGGTTCAATATGTCATTTTGGAGGACATTACATCTGCACTTGAAATATGTTAGTGGCACTGCTCAGTATTATCGTCAGCATGTTCCATGTGTGGTCTTTTTCCCATGGACTGTCATGTCTAGATGATTTTTCTCTGACAGGCCTGGGAGCAATGGGATCATGATATCCTCGCCAAATTCCAGCCATGGCTGCAAGGGACCACATGTAGGGATTCATGGAGGGGTGGATAAATAGTCATTAATCTGATCTAATCAGGGATGATGGGACCCGACCTATCATGACCCCTGAAGGTCAATGGCTCAGGTGGGAGGAATACCCTGGGGATTTCGCATTCTTCTCTAGACTCACAGGTGGATTTCTGCTTGGCTAGCTGGGGAAATGAGGGTTAGGGAGGGCCATACTGATCGTAGTTTTATATTATAGAATAAACAGAGAATAATAAGAAACTATAGCACTGTACAAGTACACTTGTATTACAAATTCTCTTGTTCAGTTCTAATCAAAGAGTCTCAGAAAAAAACATAACACTATACTATAGTGGCTACATCAGCATGTACTAACTATCTTGGTAATCCAAACCATTTTTGAACTAATGCTGCAATGCTTCACTAGTTCTAATGTTTCTAGTGAAACATTTTACCATAGTTTGGATAACGGGTACTTTTGCTTCGTGATAAAAGTTACCAGATGCAGAGATCTGAGCTCTTCCTGACAGATAAGAGAAGTCAAGACGCCCACAAAGGCTAGACTGAGAAATACAATCTTTTCTATCATTAGAACGGAACCAATGGAACGTTAATTTGATCTCTCTGCCCTTTTAGGGGGGAAGTGCAGTCTTTTATCTGTTCCAGGCAACTGCCAAGTCTGTTCTATTGACATCCCATTAACACTAATGTGACAGTCTTCCACTTTTTAGGAACCATATGGTACCACCCTGCCCAGACCTGTCTGGAGGGTACAAAGGTCTGTTTACCTGTTATTTAATGGTCACCATGACATTCCTTGCTCATCCCAAACAATCACAAAAATTAGCTTCTTGTAGAGTTCTTCAATATGACCTAAATAATTTCCATAAGAAGTCCACAGTGAATCATCTCCACTACCTGTTCCAGGAACCACCAGTACTGTTAGGAAATAAGGCAGAACCTGAAATGCCTGCAGGTACAGATTAGGGAACAATGGACAATTAGCAGGTGACATGGGACATTACTGATGAGTTAATCATGTCTGTTTCAAACACAGGTGCATGGCACACCTGTCTACCTTTGTCCCCACTTTTGTCCTCAGGGTTAATCTAATCAGAGTTGAGAGTAGAGTTCTTTCGCCCAGGTAAGGTAGGAATTTTGGATTCCAGTTTGGGCTATTCACCATCATAGCTATTTTTTGTGGGTTATCCAGAGCTCTGTACTCATATCAGTGGTTCAGGCATTGATTGTATTCAAACACTTTCTTCACTAAGACCAATAATGGCTTTATACAGTCTTTAGCAATGCCGTGAGGTTAACAAAAATTTCTTATTGAAAGCGTCACACAATATGTCAATCAGTCAACATGGCCAATGCGAACTTGAAGATATCCACAAATGAAACATGGATGCTTTTGTACTACATGTACATGTAAATTTCATGCAAAGACAAATACTGCCTATGCCTGCCCATGTTAATCTGCAGTGCATTCTCCATATACAAGTTGCTATGTATACATTGTAGCAGCTGGGATACATACATTCTGAGCATTAGGATTTCAGTAGGTCAGTAGGGGTTTGTTTTGGCTGGGTATGAACATAGAGGGGATTTGGGAAGTTCAAAAGTGCCTCATAAATCAATGTTTGGCCAGATTCTTTCTCGTTTTATTTTATGAAGTTGTAAATCTTTTCATTTATATCTAATTTGTAGTGTTGACTGTTTCCTCACCTCTATTGGCCTTTATAATATAGTGGTACACATGGTCCATGTACATTTCATTGACAAGCTTTATGAAAGTTTTGCCATCTAGGCTTTGTTCACTATTGGGATCTAAGCATTGTATCGATAAAAGCACATTGTCCCTTTTTAAAGTCAGTTACTAGGTAATGTCATTGTAATACTTTTTCTTCTCCTTGATAAACTCTCTTGCATTTAACTTTTTTTGTAGTATAACACAAAGGAGCAATCTAATGAGCATGCACTCCTGTATTGTTCCTTACTATACAGTTGAAAACAAAGGATTTAAGTGTTGTACATGATGGCAAGCAGCTGCAAGCTGGTTTCTTTATCAGCTTTCCCTGTTCAACAACCATGTCTAATATTCCCATAGAAAGGGGAACAAAGCATTCCTGAATAATACCTATATGTCCTGATGGGAATTTCTGCCACACAAGGGAAAAAAACAATGGCTATAAAAATGCAGAGGAGAATTTTGTGAACATATCTTAACCCCAATATCTTGGCTTTCTGCATAACCCAAACAAGAGATTATCCACAGTCTGGGGTATTTCAATAACAAGCACTGACGTACATGAAAGAAAAGGGTCTGTTCGTGGCAGACAAGATTGTGGGGGAAAGCTTGTGAAAACAGAAATAAAAAGGATGTATGACATAAACATAATTTTCCAAAAAATTTTACAAGAAAGGTGAGGGAAAGGAGAATACAAAGTACACAATCTGTTGACTGTACCAACTTTCCATACATATGTACATTATCCTTTCTTGCCTGTACCTAACACCTTTTTCAAATGTTGTGAAAGTTCAAAATTCATGCTCACGTTCTTTTTCTTTTCAAAGGATCGAGTATTTTCTTATTCAGGTCACATAATCCCACTGAAGTTCATTATAAGGCAGTCCTACCCCAAGGATATCAGATGACTTCCCCTACCTCCCAGGGGTTAGGTGAGGATTGGCATGCACAATCAGGAATTACTAGGTTCTTGGAATGTCAGCAGGCTGGATGACCCCTCACCAGGAACTCATTACCTTTCATCACAGTAAAACCACATGGGTTACCATTCTTACTTTTGTAGGGTTAGCAAAGATAACGGAGTAGTCGTGAATACAACTGAGTCAGTTGATAGGGCTTGATAAGTTTGCGTGAGCTTGTTTTCTCCTGACTGGTTGAAGCCTTCCATAACACCAAAACTGCTTCTCCAGGGATTCCTGGCTTTCCTGGCCTGTCAGGGCTTTCACCTCAAAGGCGCTGGGAATGCAACAGCTCCAGGCACTGTGGCCTTGTTCCTAATTACAAAACTACTATTTTTTCTTTCAAATAATTTAGCTAAAACATGAATCATTGCAAGCTGGGTTGCATCAATTCTGACTCAAGGTGGCGCTGCTGGCTGCGGTTTCTACTGTCAGCTTTGAATTCCAAGGACTAGACTTCTCTCCCACAGTCCCACCATCTCCTTCCTCCCCCTTTCTTAATACTGAAACTTAAGATCCAGACACTCCTTAATCTTTGACAACACTTCTAACTTTCAAAAAGATATCCTAATGGGTAAGGTAGCTCTGACTCCAGGTTGATGAAGCTGTTCCAATCCTGGCATGTGCAGAAAGGTTGACAAGACTTCCATGTCACCTAACACATGCCAGCCACCTCCTTCAGTATCACCAATCCACCATGTCTAAATACTTATATCAGCAACTACCACAACACACACAACTCAAGTCACCTGGAAATGTTCTTCAGTACAACTCCCTATCTCCCATCTTTTCTAAATATTTACAGAGGCGTCCATTACTCACCCTTGTCCTGCTCTGGACTCCCACTGGTCCCACCAGGGCGGCAGGGACTTCCTTCTTCTTTCCTACAGACACAGGAAATTCCAGGAATTTTCAGATAGGGAGGAATTTTTGGCTGGATTACATACACCTATCACCAAGGCGTGCGGACAAGTACAGAAGGCAGGATTTAAAACCAGACTTACTGGACTAAGGAGGTGAAAATGCACACACTTCTCCCGCAACCCCCTGATAAACTAGGTGAATGTTGAGGAGGGCTTTAGGTCTGGGGGCTGATCAGTCACAACATATGGAAAACTGAAACTGGATATGCCCAGAGGATCTGGTGTTATTTGTGAAGACAGACATACAACAAATCTGGGACATCTTGACCTGAATCCAGCTGAAATCCACCCAGATCAAAAGTAGGATAAAGAAAACAAAAACACAATGTGGCAAAAAGTTATTTCTGCACATGTCCTTTGTTTGATTAGAGAGAGGGGCAGTTTCTTTTGGAACATGATCACAAGCTTTTGAGTCATGATCCAAAAATTTAAAATACAAAAGACAGAAAATAATCTTTATGATCATACCTGTCTAGTGGCATGTAGTATTAGAAACTTGACTGCAAGGTATTAGGGTTAACATCTGAATTATTCCAAATAAGCATTAGGAAACATAAACCCAATACTTGCAATCTTTAGATAATATCCAGGGAAACTAAATATCAATAATCAGAGCCAGGTGAGTTGTCAACTGTGTGACAACACTTATCTAGTAGTAGAGACCTTTTCTTCTTCTTTCAGCAACTTATGTTAGATATGTGATTTATCCGGAGCAGGTGGTCTTAATGAGTTTCAGTAGAAACCTGGTAATCCTCAACTAATTCCTGACCTACAGCACTGTCTGTCAGATAGGAGTACTGCCCAATCAGAAATCTGAAACATCACAAAGATATAGAATTACTACTTGTAAAAAATCATCACATGTAACGTTACCTACCAGTTTTCTTGGGGAGCGAAGTTGTCCCCCATGTTCCCCTGGCCAGCGGGGGAGGGGGGCTGTGGTGCTGCTGTGTCTGTGTGCCCCTGGCCAGCAGGGAAAGGGTAGGTACTGCACAGGTCCTGCAGCATGATGTCCAGGTCACTAGCTATGCCACTCAGCATCTGTTAATAAAACATTCATCACCATGTATTATTCACATCTTCGTCAATGGTAAACTGTTTAGAACAGGAGCAGAAGTCCCAAAATTTATGTCATAACTACCTGTCCAGTTGTCATGTCTGCTGCCATTGGTGGTACATGTGCCTAGTGAGTTTTAAACTGAAAAATCAAACTGACCACCCAATACAGCTGGGTGAAATAGACGTAAGCTATATAATATGGGCTTTCCTCATGTGCTAGGTATTTTCACTGTGCTGGCTGACCCCTGGGACTTCCTGGTCACTTCTGTTGTACAACAATGGTAGTATTGACTCTGATCCTCTCTGTTGGTTTTGTAAAAGAGCAGAAAATCAAAATAAACCAGAACCAAGGAAGAACAGTGCAGAACAGCTGAAAAAGACCAAGAGGAAGGAAACAACACCACTCTGCTAGCTGTTATATTGGCCAAAACAAACACCACATTCTTTGTTATGGGAGACAGGGTAGAAAAAATTGATTGAAGCTACAGTGGGAAAATTTGCCAACTGGTCTCTGTAGTAAATTTTGCCAGCTTTCTCTATTAATGAGCTAAAGTAGAGTACTCTACATACTGAAGATCTGGGGGTACTGAATTTTCTTCCAGAATGAGACCAAACAAGCAACACGCTGACATTATTATAATTCCCATTGTAGTGTTCATCAGTCCGAACCCTCTGGGCCCAACACAAAACTTGACATCCCTAAACACACCACACTCAAAAGAAAACATCCATTGTACCCCCTGAGGAGAACAGAATGGCCTGTGCTAAATTTCCCAAGCTATCAGCTCCCTCTACAGATAAAGAAAAATCATATCTATCAAAATTTGACACTTACTGAAATGACCTTGTCCAACTCTGCAATGCAAGACTCCATTTTCTCCAAGCTATCATCCAAGAAGGACTACACAACTATAGCAAAGAGAGCCCAAATGCCTGGCAGATCTCAGAGCCACCCCTGGCTGCCACTGGCCAAGGTGGCACACATTATGTCCTGCTGATTCTGCAGCTAGCCAACTCCATCTGGGCACAGGCTCAAGTCACAGGCACAGGGGAACCTCATTAGGGATGGGTCATTAATGTATTTGTGTGGGGACAGTGATGGAGGAATAAAGTTATGTTTATAGCCAAGTTAGGGAAATTTCACTAGCTCTCAGGGGGGCTGTAAAGATTGATACCCTATCCTCCAAAGGTCATTGTTATTTTGATGAATTGATGCCTTGTACTCTATCCTTCGTAGGTTATTCCTGGACCATCCGGAAAGTTTCAATGGGGTTCGGCATCTTGGCAACAGGAAACATTTAATCTAAAGAGTCATCCAATACAAGGTCTATTCTCCACTCCTGTTGAGGCTGCAGCTGAGGGATATCCCTGTATAAACCCAGGATTTTTCTGGTTGTTGGACTAATGAGTCAAAACTAACCAAAGGGTTATCATTAAACATTTTGTCTTTCCCGAAGACTTTTTCTACAGCCTACAGGGGTCTGATTTGATATTATGACATTGGCATCATGGATCTTAGAGCTCCAGGTGAAGAAGCCTCCAGGACATTCTCTGTCAGTCTTGGGAGGATGCCAGCAGACTTTGCCAGGAACAACAACAGCTGCATGTAAGGTTCTTTGGATTAATAGTCTTGGGCAGATTTTGTAACATGAAATAAGGCTGTGTGTCAACTCCTCTCAACACATAAAACATGAAACTATTCTAAGGAATATATAATTAACTTTCATCTGGTTTCACTTCAATTCCTATTAATCTCAGAGCTGCTCTGCTAAAATATTTCTTTTCCTTTTCAGCCATCATTTATTCATAAAACAAGACAAATGAGCAAGCATCCTTGTTTTCTTACTGATGAGATTTTTTGTTTTCTTCTGCTTTCAAATTTGACTAACAATGAGCATCCTTGTTTTGCTTTCCTCTGTTTTGTTTTGTTCTGCTTTCAGATTTGACAGACATCAACACAGATGTTTTGAAAACAGTGCATGTGGGTGGTGATGGCTGTACAACAGCCAGAACAGGAACCTTCTCACCTTAGTTTCCTCCGGATGCATGGCCAATTACTTTAACCTCCTTGCTACCTCCAAACACAAGGGACTAAGGGCCTCTTTACACCTACGACATTTTAGAGTCGTGCGATCATCGTCGTGGGCGACGTCGCCGGCGACGGTATTTTTTGGCCGTCTAAAGACGATCAAAACAATCGTACGACGGCAATAAACGGGAAATCCTCGAAATGTCGTGCGACCACCTCGGACCCAGTCGCACGACGTTCAGCGGGGGGGCCTGTGGCTGTGTTTTTCTCGTCTAAAGAAGAATCGTCGCCGGCGACGGAAGTGGGTGATATGCTAATAAGCCTACAGCGTGCTGTTTCCTGTCCGGGAAGGAAAGTTTCTATCGTTTTCTTTGTAAATATGCATGCAGTTAGCAATGGAAACATATTTTTCTCGTCCGAAACCGGTTACTAGTATTCCGGCGCGACGCCCTGCTACCAGTGGCTACTTCTCTAGTATGCCCCTATTCCTCGATCCCCGGGACATCCCCGGCGGCGGCCACGAACTCGGGTTAAATCCCGTCCGTCTCTGTACCAGCCTCAATCTCTTTCTTTGTTGAGCACCGTTCTCAACGTCTCATCTGCAGGGCAACAGTTGTTGCAAAGTCAGGAAAAGCTTAATCTTTTGACGAAAACAAGCGGTTCCCCCGCCATTTTGAATTTGAGCGCAAGAGTTCACTTTGAGTCACACGCGCACATCAATGGAATTCTGCGCCGCGGGGGTCCCATGATATTTCCTGACCGTGTGTCTAAAGAAAACCGTCGCTTACGACGATGATCGTACGACCTTATAACATTGTAGGTCTAAAGTGCGCCTAAGTATAGACACAGCTCATCTTATTGACGTTGGCCTTTATAAATGTAAGGTTCACTTTCAATGGCAAGTGATGATCTGTCCACTCTTTAGACTGACTCACTGCATTTGAATGAACAACTAGTGAGCAACAGTACCACACCACTCTGTAACAACCATGACCTGAGAAAATACACCATATCACCTACAGGTGGATTGATCTCAAATTGCCAATCAAACAACACTAACAGCAAAGTAAATTCAAGTGAGGAATAGTTCAAGGCCTAGCCTGTGTTACACAATTGCTGGCTGCTAGGACTCAGTAGGAGCATGATTCAGTCAGTGCAGTGCCAATGTTGTAAAACATGCTCTTCTTGGCATGTGGCGTTGACATTGGCTCTACACCAACTGTTTCGGTTTCTGTCCCAATGTTTTATCTCCATGTTAGCAGCTTATTCAATTATCTTCAGCCAACATAAGACATTCATGCAGTACTGTGCCATGGTGTTACTTTACACCTGCAGATGTGGCTACATGTACCATGAGAGCCAAAGAGATCAAGAGACAGTTAATTGACAACTGCTGCTGTTATCTTACCTGTACCATGTACAAAACTGTAACTCCACACCTGTGAGTTCCAAGTCACTGATTCAGATACTGACACCAGTGAAGGACTTCTTACAACAGGAACAAACATGTAAGACAATGCTCCACTCTATCCTTGCAGGTGTTTCCCTTGCACCTATTCATAGCCTATTGTGCATGAATTCCCATTGACAGTATGTAATAGGCACCAACCCCCTAAAGACTGATCAGTATTCTGATTCACTCAAGACATGCAATTACACCCACTGCTGTGTTATTTACAAATCTTGGCAATCATAAAAATGAATAAAAAATTGGTTGGTTGTTTTTTTCATACAATAATGACAACAAGCCAGAGCACATGTTCCATAGATAGCCAAATATTGTCCTCAAAAGGGACACCAAGTACTCCTACCTCGTTTTGAATTATTGTATCAGCATCAATACAAAACAAGGAACATGACATCATCATTCATACAGTAATTTGCATGACAATATGAGACTTCCCAGTCCAATGTGCTGATTAGGGATGGCCTAAATCAGGTGTGACCCACCAAGCACCTGAGACCACCATAAATATAAATAGATTACTAGTACATTGTATATACAGTTTAACACCTAATCATATTAACAACAAGTTGTGAAAATTATTGTTATGGAAATCAGTGGTTCAAAATATTGACAGAATGTAGATCTACAATCATCAATCATTTGACAGCCCAATTTTTTTTTACATATGATATAGCCTATATAGGGAGGGGAAGGGCTGACACAGGACCAAATGAGAAGTAGGTACACATTCTGACAGTTGAATTCAATACTGTAAGGTTAGCACTTACATTGTGAACACAACAGCTAAATGAGTAACCAACAATAAAAATGTTTTGAATCAAAACATGACAATATACAAAATCATTGATATACAGATCTGTATTATAGTCTGTCACATCAAAAAGTTAACCATTAACATTCTTTATCAAATATATGATGTACTAGTGTGGTGTAGCATTATTTCAACTTCCTCATAACGTTAGATTGTAAACAAAATAGTGAATATAATATAACCATATGTAACGTAACCACCTATGACATGACATGAATGTGACTCAAAGGAACAAATAGTGGTAAATGTGACTACATGAATGGTAAAAGTCAACACTATCGTCCATACCTGAAAATAGCTCGATCTGCCGTGGCTACTGCCGAACTGTGTTGCCTGTCCTGGCGCGAGTGTTCTACTGTCTGTACCGGCGTGCGAGCCGACCGGATGTGGTCTGGTCGGACGGTCCATGATTACGCACTAATCAGTGGGCGCGAGGACGGCGGGTTTTCCCGGGATGACTGCGTCAAGAATGCGTGGTGATGATGTTTACTCAGACACTGACGGGGTCTGTCACATTTCCTACTGTTCCCCGTCTCGTCTAGGATAGTAAAAACATCGTCTGTCATAAGCAGAAACGCCACGTTATATTTGCGTTGACCTGGAGCGCCTGGCGCCCCTCCCCCTTCTCTACACACAAGCACACATATTTTGTGATCTTGATTACAAGCAAAGAGATGGCATGTTGTAAAAACGGGCGGTAGTGTGACTTTGCGGTTCTGTGACATGGAAATGACTCAGTCCTAACGGAAAAGCCGTACAGTGTTGGCTACAAGGAAACATGACATATGGGGCAAAACATTGTACTGTCGGCCTGTCCGGAACTAGCGGCCAGGCACCGTTATGTTTGTCACCAGCTGCACAATTTATCGCACACAACTGCGAACATCCACACGAACACTGACATGCGATCATTGGTAAAGTGGCACCCTTTATCCAGTTAGCCAAGTTATGTTCACCACGTGAGTGAACAGTGTGTAAGATTCTAACGTGACTCACCTGTTGCAAATGTCGTCCGCGTCTCCGTGAGGTCAACTTCAGCACGCAAACATGCAACACGATTCCGCACCGGAGTTCCGGCCCTTTGTGTCACAATACTTCCTCCATTACCTCCCCTTACACCAGCTGTATATGGCAATCGGAAACCCCTGCTTCACGAGAATTGACTGATACGTGATCAAAAATAATTCAAGGATGTAAAAGTGGTTCGACCTGTCGTAACGTAAAGAGATTATATACGGTATGAACCATCAGAATTCGGCCGCCATTTTGTTACCCACTAGTCTTTGCGGCAACATCAAGTTCGCAGGTGCGACGGCGGCAGGTGTACTAAGAGGACGGCCCGCAAACAGGAGAAAATTCAGAACCAGTTTTGCAATAAGCTACGGCGTCAAGCGGTATCTTTCGCTTCCCACGTTGAAAACGGTAATGAGAATGCTGTCGGAATTTCATACGCGTAAAATATTGCCACACAGAAGTCACATGACGTGCCTTGCCCCTGTTTGGCCCATCCGTCGCATTGGATTGATAATTTCTGAAACAGTTATTAGATTCTAACTGAAACAAAAATGCCATCAAAACCTTTGTAACCTGAAAAACATTTTGAATTTCAATTGCAACCCCTCGAACACCAAGCAGCTAACTGTATGTTATCGTGCAGCACGCATTTTGTATAATGTTCCCATTTCGTTCAGGACGCTAAAGAAGAAACACGAGCTGCAGTGACAAGTCACAAATATGACGGCTGAGTTGTTGTTTTAAAAAGAGTTTTGTTTTCATTCCTTTAGTGGACGGAGTGGAGCTTCCATATAAGAGAGCACAGCTGTGCCACGAGCGAGATGGACGAGAACAGTTCGACAAATACTAGTAAGAAGCCATGAGGATTACCTAATCTTTGTATACCGGGATGTTATCGCCGGATGTTGTCACACTTACGAGGACCACTCATCAAATGACGTATGCGATGCCATTGACACGGTCAAAGTTTCACAAATTGATGCATCCTAGTATCTTCCTGAATGGGTACCGTTATCATCGGCTCCCGGTACAGCCCCCAAGTCCAAGACTCAAATTAATCTCAACTGCCATAACTCTTTGACCGATGATGTGAAGAGATCATTCTCCAAGGCCGTCCTTGCAGATTTGTGAGCCTTGGTAGTTGCGATCTTTCAATGCACTTAGGGTTTTGATAGACCAGTAACTGGTCTCCTTCAGTGTTGATATTCAAAATCAACTTCATGTATGTTTGTGGTCTTTACATAATATGAGAAAGAGCGAAATACGTATGAAGCTTCGCATGAAGGCTCATCTGTGTTGGTAGAGTACATATTGGGATAATTTGAAGCTTTAATCCAGCACAAGAATTGACTCACCATGAAATTCTTGTGTTGGATTAAAGCTTCAAATTATCCCAATACGTAGATCTATGATGCTTGTGGATTTGCCATTTATTAAACTGCTAACGTTACTGATTCACAACTGAACTCGTGGCACCGCTCCGTCGTCGGCGCGCCGCGCCACCATGCGAGAGTATTGATAACTACGACACATTTATTGCTTTTGATAACATATTTGCGTATATTAGACTGCGTTTGTAACGTTAGTCCTGGTGTTTGTTTTTCGTACTTGGATGTTCTTTTTTTCAAGTATGTTGCGTTTACTTGATGAACGGGTGTGTTTTTGTGGGATTGATAGTTTGATACCCGTAACGTTAGACTGTACAAAAAAACACCACCTGTAACGTTACCATGTGTACTGTGGACACAGCGCTCTTCCCATGTCTTCCCAGCTTTCCACAATTCAACCCAAGGAGGTTAAGACCTGACGTCATAAGAACCTTCTTGTTCAACATAAAGCCACCCCGCATTTAGGCTACATCCACACGTGCATGAATACTCAAAGGAGAAAATAGCGTTACATTCAGGGAATTTTGTTTTGTGGATAAAAGCAAGTTTCCTGTCACTGGCGTTTTAAACTTTAACGTTAATGACAATCAAAAACGTAACTTTGCAATAGCATTGTGTGCCACCAATAAGGGATATTTAGCAAAAAAATAACATCGGCATATGCATATAACAGCAGCTCATACCTTATACATCCATACTATCACAATCAGGATTGAAATTGCATCAAAAGTATATTTTTGCATCGCTTCACAATGCGGTGTTAAATTTCCCGCCAAAAGGTCAGATGTCATGCTGTCTGCTGGTGGATTCCTGGGTAAAATTTAAAATGGCGTCGACTAGCTCGACGGGAGGGCGAGGGATCGCTGTGAAACAACCTAGGTGAGTCTCTATTCCAGGCACTTCTAGCGTGCTTAGACCCGGTCTAAAATGTCATTCAGCTGGAAACCTTTCGAAGAACAGATGGACAAAGTTATAGAGTCAGTCGTCGTATGGAAGGAGAGAAAATGGCGCGTAATGGAAAGGCCGTCTGCCGCGGAGGGAGCGGTTTCCTTTGTCTGCATAGTGCATAGTGGCTGTTTGTTGCTGTGCTATGCATGCAGCATGTAGTGGGTTGGCCTGGCGACTAACCGATGTTTTGACTGTACATTCGCGCAACAAGGCACGTGACAACGGCATCGGCATTATAGTAAGGTCTACTGATCTAGACCCAGTGGCTAACACGGGAAATTTGGGTCAGGATTCTAACAATTCAGCACAAAAAATTATGGATGAACTGAATTTATGCATGACACTATTTTCGTTACTTCAGGAGGCTGGTATGTTTTGGTTCCAGGTTTTCCACATGTTACCAATGAATGCATTGGTAGTACACAGAATACTTGTGATCAGGGTGAAGTTGATTAAGAGTTATTAAAAAGATACTGTAATTCACTTTAAGTTCACGGTAGCAAAATTTCACGGTGTAAGAAAAATGGACATTTTCAGGGTGGTAGCAAGTGACTTGCAGAAAGGATGTGTGAAGGAATCATAAATAGGTTTTTCACTGTGATGATAAGTTCACGGTCCAGCGGTGACAGTGAAAACAGTGAACTTAAAGTTACAGTGAAAGAAACAAGAACTACAGTATGCAGTTTGGTAATGTCATGTGTTGTCCAAGGACATTATATAGGATCCTGTATGATGTCCTTGGTTGATATGATCAGAAAAATATTTGACTTGTGGAAGTGAAGCATAACATTTAAGAAGGATTATGACCTATAGCTAAGCTTTTTTTTTCAGAAGATAGTCCTTGGTAATATTCAATTGTTTAACCAATCACACAGAAACACGCTCATCTGTTTTGTGGATAGATAGACATGTCATTACATTGCATGAAAATTTATATGATTTGAGCAAAATCTGAAACGTTAATCTTTCTCATCAAATCTCAGACAAACTCTGAGTCTGATTCATAACAATATGTTTTACGACAAGAGTAAACATATCCTGATTCTTTTCTGCCACAATAGTTAGTAGGGATTAACCCCTATAAATGTATGGGCACATGGGCTGGCTTTCTTCCATGTGCTGATGATACGGCTCCTCAGGCACCAGATATAAGTACCAGGAGTAATTGATGAGTGAATAGAAGGAGTGGAGAAACTGACAGGCACAATTTGATATGCAGCAAGTAACCTTCGTGAGGGGTGATTGATTTTTAATGCAGTTATTATGATAAAGAGATCACGTAATCACCAGAATGTTGACCCTGCCAATTCAGCTCGAGTACCTTCCTAATATTGTCAAGCTCAAGAGCATGCTAGTGCAGTAAGAAAAGGATATTCTTATGGATAGAAGAAAGAATAGCCTTTGAAGCTTTTCCTTGTACTTGAAATGGTATAAATTGGACAGAAAATATTTGTTGCCATGAGAATTGTACAGAAAATAAAAGGATTTTAAGGAATATGAGAACTTTTAGAACAGTGATTATGTAAAGTATATTTATGATATTATATCAGGGCACTTAACTAAGCATGCTAAATTGTAATGGAAGTGTATCAGTAGCAGTTTGCGATCTCTTTTGCCTTGACAAAGGTTAATAGCACATGGCAAAGGAGAAATTCTATTTTCTGGCATGCTGCCTGTCACATGCTCAAAGAGATCAAAGTGAAATACCACTGAGTGCACTTTAAGAACAAGGTGCTGTGCTGGGATTTCTTTGGCTCAGGGAGGTCCTGGTAGGTAAATGTGGTATGGCTAAGGCAGTGCCTGTTCGGCAACAAAATTTGCAACATACAATCACTTCAATCGCTTCAATCATGCATCACTTGTAATTTTTGTACAAGAAGCGTGAGCATTTTGTCATTCACAGATCGCAACTCTATAATAGATGATTTAAAGTAGACACAATTTTTTGCTTTCAGATTCACAAATTACTGTGTATAATATGATCGTACCTGTACTTCAAAATATATGTATGGGCAAATATAAGAGGGTAGGATAGCTGGATTTTCCTGTGCACATGTTCCATGTCCTCTGTATACCCACAGGGAAAGAGGACGTGTCAGTAAAGCCACTGAAGCACCCTCTGATGCTACGATGCATGTTGGTGAACCACGGTTAGAATAGGATTCCTACCTTTCTCCTTGCTAGTGCTTTCATTTCACACACATCACCGATGCTTACACATGTAGGTTATTCTGTGTTTTGTTTTTGAGTGAGCTGCTTGCTGTGGTTTGTCCAACTGAAAGGAGGTGTGCTAATGCAATTTGTATTGGGAATCATTACTTACAAAACAGTGGCATTACCATAGAGTAGAAGTAACTAGAGGGAGGGATATTGTGTGGAGATCTCTGCAACAGGGATCAGTATTTATATATCCTTTGCAGATGGATGATATATTCTCAGGTAAGTACAATGCTGATGAGATGATATTGGCTCGTCTTGCTACATGCAAATGTGCAGAGACCCAGAACTTATTCCATCCTGATGCTATATCTGCTGTATTTTTGTATTCTCCAAGCAGACATTTTGATTGTGGGGGCTAGTAGCAGCCACGATTTTTTGTGGAGGGAGGGAAAAGTAAAAAATCGTGGCCACTACTTGCCCCCGATCAAAAATCTGTTTGGAGAATAGTATTTTTGGTGCATAATAGGCTTGTAATTTTGCTCATGTCCATCATAGTCACCGCTTTTAGTCAAAATTGATGTTAGCTTACTTGTACATGTATTTTGTGTAGTAGTGGCTTTCAGCAGGGAGAGTATAAAAGATTTGTCATCAGAGCTTCTTGGCTTTGATGAGAACTCACTGTCTATGTGACAGAGAAATAGCATTATAAATCGGAATTACTGTTTTTTTGTAATAGTGCTGTGGTGGGAAACCAGTTCTACAAGGAGGCACTGGAAAATGCTTCCCACTTCAACGCTCGCGTCGTTATGGAGCGGAAACTGCGGCTTCCCTTCCTGGACACCCTGACAGGAGTCGCCCAGACCAACTGCACGCTGTGGATGAGTGAGAGCCAGCGCAGGCCGGGCATCGCACCCGGGCAGATCTACACATTTCCCGCCAAGAGATGGCGCAAAAAACGCAGAGCGTACTTTGCCCAAGTGGCCACTCCACCGACTCAGGGTGAGGTACAGGATGTAGAGGTACAGGAGGGAGGAGGTAAGGTGCTGGTGGTGGGTAGAAGCTATCCTCCTCATGATGGAAGAGACCACAAGGAATCCTGATATTGGCATCTTATTTCTAAATTGAAATGTTGACACAGATCCTTTGTGGCATCTTATCATCACTGTCCCCCTATCAACCCCTTTATGATATACAAGTCGTGTAGTAGTCTGTGTAACACATACTCCACTGTCCAAGGCTGTAACGGGCCAGCGAATGTTGTGTGGGCTGCTATAAGTGCGATTTAATCAGGCTAGTACATTAGTAGTGTAGCAGGAATGTCCTTCTGAACCCTTTTTCATGTCTATGCTATTCAATTTTCTGATGTTACGTTTAGTGCTGTATATCTACCTTTGATTGTGACTTCAAGCACTATCTGATTCAATTAATTACACAATGAGCAACTTGCAACTGGCAGACCAAAGTACTAACTGTGTCAGTGATTGAAAGCTTTTCAACATGTTCTATGTAATCATCAGTTTATTTTATGTATCTCCTGTATGCATTAGTCATCTTCGGGATCAGTCAGGAATTCCTTATTGTATTTGACTTAAATATGGTATTTCCACAACAATAAATCAGTTTTTTTTATTAGAATCAATTTGTCTTGAATTGTAACATGCTATGAAATCATGAATCATATGCTACATAAATATCAACCATGCTTTAGACGGTAAATTTGCAAGGGCGGCTTCCAAAATGGCTTGCGACATGAACACTATCGATGCCACAATATTTCTGTATTAATGCTATCATGTTTTATTGGCTTTTGAATAGATCAAGTCTTACTCTGTCCTTAAATTCTTACTTATTGATTTTAGTTGAGTGTGTTTGCTTTAGGATGATTTGTTTCTCATAGGTGTAGGTTCGGTGTTAACACGCCACATTTCATAAATGAAATGTTTATACTGCTATCCAGACGCAGCAAAGGATTCCACCCTGGAAAACGCCCTTGGACTGGACAGCGAGGCTGCGAACAACCTGATAGATTCTGTACTGAAAGACTCCGAAGATTCCAAGGATGCGGTAGATGAAATTGACGACATTCCGGATGCTGGAGAACTGGAAGACAGCTCCAGTAGCGATGATGAAACCTACACCAGGAGGAAAAGAAAAAGGGTGAGGTGGCGTCATGACCTGTTTTTGAAATTGGTTCAACCGTTGTAGAAATTAGTTCTGATAACCATGATGTTTTAAGATCTTTTGAAAAGGAAGGCTAAAAAAAGATTTAGATTTCTTTATGTGACCAGTCTTCTTTAGATTCTGTTCCTACTGTTGATAATAATGTAGATCTATATCACAAGAGGCAATCGTTTCAAGGTCAGGCCTGCTCAGGCTTATACTAAACGGTGCCGAGTCTGGTAATGCTTCAGTAACCTGGGATTGTTGTGATCCTATTTGTGCAGTCAATGCAACGTGACAGCTCAGTGGGGGATGGATAGATACAACTATGATCAATTTATTTTGACATTCACATGTTCAAGTTCTCATTAGTGTTGGAAGTCAGCTATATTATGTAATAAGAACTGTATTTTAGGAGGATCCACAAGGAAACCATTTCATATTAAAAGCTGTAAATGTAATAAAACTTTATTGAATGATGTACAACAAGCATTTATCTTGCAGCTCCATATTCATCTGTTAACGGCAGAAACGTGTGAAGCATGGCAATTATCAGACAGCCCTCTATGTCACTGTAAAATACCCCTGTGCCATAGGATGATGATTGCTTGGCTATTGAGAAGATGATGCTAGTTTGGCACGGTCCATACTTCATGTGACTGACGGAGACTGCTCCGTGCACCGTTCCAAAACTGACACCAGTGTGCTCAATATTCCATAGTGAATTGGATGATGCCCTTTGTTCCTGATGGCTGATGCTTTCTCATAAATGATTTATATGGACAGCTCTGCTTACCCCGAGGATAGCTTTTAAGTGTGTGATTCAGTATTCTGATAACAGTGCGAGCCTCCAAGGTCCCTTTCCATTCCATTTGGATGATAACCTGATTGTTAGGCATAATGACATAAGAGAGATGTGTGCCCGTAATTCTTGCCCGCTGTTTTGAGCATCAGAGTCGATGTCCTCATGTATTCTGACTTTCAGATCACGGCTTTTCTAAAGCTCCGTATTTATTGGTACTCCAATGTTGGCTGAGGTAAATCAAGTCGGCGTGCTTCATGGTACAGCTGTATCACAGCCTCCCATTAGGACTACACCACTGTTCCTTGTAACAAGGTCGATCCAGTGGAGGAGCCCCATTTATCTTGATGACAATCACGGCAGCCAGGATCTCAGCAGGGCCCTGTACAATAAAGCCTGCCCAACCTGCCATCCATCTAGTGTCATATCGTAAAGCCATACGTGCAGGGCTTTCGCGCTAAGCCTCTGTAACAAATATTGCTGTGATAGCACGGCCACCGTTTGTTATAAATGGCTGCCTCTGTGACTCCCCATCCATCTGGACCATCTAAGAGTAATAACATCCACTTTCTATCTAGGCCAGTCTGTCAACACTCATGAAGCTCAAGTGTCCCTTCTGTACCTGTACTTAATGCTCGACCGTTGTCTAGTCCTGGTGAATTAAGGTGAACCATTCTGTGAGTCATTGTTGGCAGCTAGATAATGACTAAGAGGAATGAAGAATTGAAGTAAGTCATCCTTGGCTAGAAGGATAGATGTTGTGTGTACACGTCAGCAATATTGATTTCTTCAGCAGCAGCTATATAACTATGTCAGTAAAATTACCTTTCTCAATCTCATTTCCCCACATTGGCTCACAACTAGATTACGACATATCTACGCAACTAAATGGCTTGATGATGTGATTAACCTGGAGGCACAATAATAAGACTCTACTGAGCAACCCTACATGATTGGTTGTAGTGTCTGCTTATTTTCTAAATGGGAATATGATCATATGCATGTCAGCTTGAATTGATTCCACCATCACTTACAGCCAGCGGAGCTGTCGCCATGTTATTCTGAATCAAACCAGTGTGTGCAATAATAAAGACATGAAGGGAAAAGACATTTTGTCCTCCTAAGTCTGACCGATGATCACCGTGTTTAGGAATTGGTCAGGATTGATAGCTGCTGAAGGACAAGACAAATGTCAGCCTTAAACAGCTTAAGACATCAGATTAATTGAGTCCCAGTACATCAATGGATCTTTGATAATTGGTCAGGACTGATAGCTGTTGAAGAACAAGACAAGTGTCCACCCACAACAGCATGAGACATCACATTAATTGGGTGCCTGTCCATCAACGGTGCTTTAAAAATGTACAGACTGGCAAGTAACACCGGCCTGGATGGAGGACGAGTGAGTCTGTCAGTGAATTATTCATCGCGGTGTCTCAGTGATTCCCGTGATTCCTGCGGATGAACTGTTTTATGTCCGAGCTCAGCCTCATTGTGCCTCTCGCCGTTATTGAGTGATGTCCTCACCTTTATGGGCCTGTAACTACCATGTTTATAGAAAAACCTGAAAGGTTATAAAACTGGACAATATATCTGCCCCAGCAATATCTTTACAACTCTGAATGTTTTATGCTAGGTGTGCGTGTATGTCATGGGCTTATCGGAATTGCCAGGGGAAGGCTGCCTGCTAGTTTCATATTCCATGCGTGTTTTCCAATTTGGAGCTGTATGGAAGGTGACTATGGCAGGAGAACATGGGCTAAAAGCTGGATTACTGTTCGACCTGCCTGCTACAGATGATAACAGGCTGATTTGGGTAGGATTTGTAATCAAAATGACATTTTGATGAGCTTGCTTTGCCGGTGTTACCCATGACATACAGCAGGTCGTGGCCTGTATAGGTTTTGCATTCATATTGCCACGTCCAAGAGGGTTGATAGATGCACTGCTGACATTGCCAGTACCGGTTGTTACTGTCTGGAGCGTTTGCAGTGTCAGCAGCAGCATTTGATCCTGTTGCCATTTCCATAAACCTCTCCTATGGGTAAAGCCCCATTTGAAGAGTGGTTTGTGTTCAGCCGAGTGCCTTGTCAGCATGCTCGCAGTCTGAAAGCCAAAGAGGATGAACCATTGTTGATGCATGCGTCTCGCTCTCACAGAGGAGATTACCACTGGGATTTCCCATTCATCTCGACTCTGATGTTAGTTCAATGGGAGGAACAGTTCTTTTTGTTGCTTTGTACAGTGATTAGAATGGGAGAAGGGCAATGAGGATTGCCGTGAGGAGTTTCACTGATTTGGAAGCAGTAATCTTGTATGGTTTAAGTAGATGTCAAATCAGAGAGGATTCCTTTTTGCATTGTTGTCTCACTTCTTCTCAGTAGTTCAAAAAATGAGTATTTGAAACAAGCTAGTAAGCTACTGTCTGTTTCTATATTTTTGCAGTGTAAAAAACTAAAATGTTCCCATTTATTTCAATTCTTTGTGACTGTAGCTCTCCATATATTTTCTCAAATTGAATGGTAGAATCTATATAATTACAGTTTCTGGGACGTTTGACAGGTATGTTGCAATCTTAGGTCAAAGAAACCACTTAACATGCGGGGAAGCTTTCGTCATGAGCCAAGTCCACAGCAACCGTCAATAGTGCCATTAAAGGAATGTATGATGGTTTGACTTTATTTGTAGTGGCTCTGTGGGAGCCTAGAGTTACTTACGTCCCAGAGCAGTCTGAGTGCATGGCATTTACAGCTGTGGCAGCTTTCTGTGAGTGTAGAAAAGTGGTGAGGACAAAGGTTGTTGAACTTGGGCCAGATATTAAAAGCCCCGTATTTTCCCTCGCAGGTACTGTGAGGTAGAGCGCAGCTTGAAAAGGCACATAGAAAATCATTCAGAATCTGTTTATGGATGCCAGAAACATTTGCTGAATTGTGTTCTGACTGTCTAGAATTTATGTGGGGAAACGGTGGCGCTGTATTTTCCAATCTACCTTGTCTGACACAGTCGTTGCCTGCTGATGCAGGATGCTGAGTTGGAGTTTTTTTTGGGAAGGTTTGGAGCCATGCATGTCTTATGGCCATCAGGCAGCCTTATATCTTTCATGTTGCCTTTCCAAATGGCACTTCACAGCCAATAATCTATGTCAACATGTAACCATGAAGCAATGATTGAAATAGGCGATAGAGAAGAGGTAATATTTCTATGGCTCCTACTTCACAGAGGATGGCTCAGTTGCTGTGTTATTAATGTACCAAATAATGGTGCAGATACAAAATGGAGCTATACAGAACGGCAGGCGACCATACATCATTCCTGTAGTCAAATAGATGTGAATTCCCAGTTGAAGCCGTACGATTAACGGTAACGGCCCTTATCAAAATTTAATGGTTTGAAAAGGCAATCAAGCTTGGCTGTACATCTGTCATGGTTTGTACATGCTGCTGTCTTTCTACTTCCGGTATTTCTGCCTGCTGCGGGATAAGAGGATTATTGCCTCTGCCAAGGTCTCTTGGTGAGGAGATTTATTACCTCTGCCTTGGCTTCTCTGCATGGAGGTTATGTTTTTACCAGCATTCATTGGTTGGTTGGTTTGTTGTTTTTGTTGGTTGCTGAAAAGGATGATTTAAAAAAATTCTGAATAGACTTTTTTTACAATTGAGCCTTGGCTGGAAGCAAAAGTGACAAGACGATTTGGTCCTTTTGAGAGCTCTTTAACCGTATAAAGACAGGGAACTCCTCTAGCTGCTTCCCTCACACACAAAATTCTTGTTGTTTATATAACGTTGGCAACTAAAGTGTGAACAAATTTATTTAATGTTTTTTTCCGTCTATTTTTGCAGGGTGGTAGAAAAAAGAAGAAAGAGAAAGAGGAGCCTCCTCCACCCCCATCTGATGACAGAGACAAGCCGTATGCCTGTGAATGTAAGTCAGTTCTCATCGCTGTACCAATGATATAACTGACAGGGAGGGATCTTCCTGGTCCCACTTACTAATGCATTACATCTGTAAGCTGTCAGGGGTCAGTCCAGTCACCTTTTCTCTCCCAGATAAGATGTAGCCATCAGGTTTTTGTTCTCCCAGATAGGATTGAGCCATCAGTGATGGATGTGGTCCCATTTCTGGTGACTGATTCTAAACTGCTCTGTGCACCCTGGGTAATCGATACATGTAGATGGAAACTGGAGACCTGCCAGCCTGGCCACAGGGGATCCTGCACTGATTTATGTGGGGAAGAGATGTTTGGAGTGATGAAGGGGATTCAGGGACTGTATTTATTGGGGGAATTTGACAAGATGGAGGATCGTAATTACTGTAATTTCAAGGTGGAGACAGTTGTACTTGTGCAATGTGTTACCACAGATGTCTTAATAAGTGTTACTGCACGTAATTGCTGATTGCAGAAAAAATGGGATGGTACAAGTATGACGACTAAGTGATATTTAAACTGGAAGTGCTACAAAATCTGTCTAACCAGTTTATAGTCAATTACATTCAATAGGCTGCTTAAGTAGAAGTCAGCAGAATTCATTTATCAGCTGTTATAAGGAGACGGTAAACTGTAAAGCAAATAAATACATTCTACACTAAAAACTAGGTGTAGGGGAGCCTGTAGTGGCCTGCAGAACTGATTTTGATACAGGTTCTGACAATGTGTCAAAAGTTTTGTTATGACGACATTATTAGTACAGTATTTACTTATTCATGACTGATATGATGGGTAAGACAAATCTACAGGTTGCTTCATGGTTCTAGTTTGTGCGTTTTGTTGCCAGGGTGTGGGAAGAGGTATAAGAACCGCCCAGGGCTGACCTACCACTACCAACACTTCCACAACGGGGAGATCCCTGACAGTGGGAAGGAAGAGGACTCCCCCCCTCCCAGACAGGCCAATGGAGACGGGGAGGGTAAGTTACCTGTTCCAACTCCCACATCTACTGTTGTAATGCCAGGCACTGTAACTCACCATGGTGTGTAATCTTTAGCAAGTGGTCTTTGATGAGAAGTTTCACTTTACTGTTTTAACAATGAAATCATGTATGTATGATGATATTAGCAAACTGAAAGTATTAAACATGGTTACCTGGCAGGGAAAACTGGTAGGCTGTTATAGAATTGCAGGGCTCAAAATTTCCACCTGCAACATGCAAGATACAGGAAAAAATCGACAGTATAAACAAATGCAATTTGGCAAGCTAAAAGAATGCAAGCAGACTATTACGAATCACATATTGCAGAAAAAAAATAATGTCGTGTTTCTAGCCCTGCATTGATTTATTGGGTTTGGCCTAACTCTATGTCTCTGTCCTCTATCTGGAGTTTCTGGGCTGTCTCCCTCTGCTGTCCTCCAACTGTTGACATTCCATTGTTTTGCTGTATTGCTGTGTTCCTTTGTTGTGATGTGATGGTACACTCACCCGTTCTACTTTTCCATGCCGAAACCCAAAAGAAAGTGGATCTGAGGATATACCCTATGGAGAAAAGAGAGGTATCTTGGAGACATTTTGTATATGCATGATGCCATGTCTTGTTCCCCTTCGATGCTACACTTAGAAATTTGTCTTTCAGATTCCCAATGTCACAATAAACATTGTCATTTCTTAGATGTACATGTATTTCTTCTATTGTTTTTGTGATGCCATTGGGAAATGAAATGTCAAATATAACCTAGAAGGAGGCAAGGCACCCCTGAGAACTAATCCATTAAAAGAAAAGAAGAGAAATACTAGCTTATCAGTAACACTTGTAATTGTAGATGCTTATGATGGGTGATGAATGCATACAATTTTCATGAGGTCCACAGTCAGTGTACAGGAATGCATGGCCCCAAGTGAAGTTTTGAAAGTTTAATCCAGAATCTAGAGCCATACATGTACTCCCAGTTTAATGCTATGACGATGGTGGCAATGGTTTCTGAATAGAACACATTTAGGACAAAGCAGTGACCTGAGTTGCTGCTATGTTTGAACAATAGTAAGCATTGTTGTTGTTGTTGTTTGTTCCAGCCAAGGGTTCAGGACCCAGCAACTACTGCGACTTCTGCCTGGGAGATGAGAAGGAGAACAAGAAGAGCAGGATGCCAGAGGAGCTCATATCTTGTTCTGACTGCGGTCGCTCAGGTCAGGAGTAAACATGGTGCAGATCAGCAAAATGTTGTGACATTACAAAGTGTAGTGCATTTCCACTTACTTTTAAACATTCAGTTCATTCTGTAAGTTAGCTAAGTCTGGATGTACTTACCCATCGTGTAATGTCGTTGTCAGCAATCACTCTCATCCGAGCACTTCATACATGTCTGATCCACCTTATGTAATGTTGCCTTCTTGAAATTCATTTCTAGACATTCCTAAGGCTTCTAATTATTTGATGACTGTATTATTGGGAAGTGCATCCTTCCTTGAGGCTGCCTATTGCAAGTAATAACCAATAAAGCATTCAACAATCAAGGAATTGAACAGTTTGTAAAAAAAGTGCATGTCTTTCATTGAACAGGTCACCCAACGTGCCTTCAGTTTACACCTCACATGACCGAGTCAGTAAAAAAGTACCGCTGGCAGTGCATCGAGTGCAAGTCCTGTCATCTGTGCGGAACCTCCGAGAATGACGTGAGTTATCATCTCCTATCACCATTTACACCATTGCAGAATGTTGTAGTTTAAAATCATATGTCTTGTGTACTTTTTCATTCAACACAGACCAAATAATATAATGTATACAATTTCAAGGCCTTGCTTTTGATGTAGAATTTGAGATCATCTCCTGTATTGTGTACAATGCATGCAGTCTGTTATTCAGCTGGCTAGTTGCAGGTTGTGAAGATGTTGACTTGCTGTTTTTCCTGTGACAGGACCAGCTGTTGTTCTGTGATGATTGTGACCGTGGCTACCACATGTACTGTCTGTCTCCTCCGCTCAGTGCACCCCCTGAAGGTAAGACCCTCACAGGAAACTCTCTGTACTCTCTCAAAACTAACCCTCCCTAATGTACTGTGTGTCTCCCCCACTCAGTGCACCCCCTGAAGGTAAGACCCTCACAGAAAACTCTCTGTACTCTCTCAAAAGTAACCCTCCCTAATGTACTGTGTCTCTCCTCCCTTCAGTGCAGCCATGAAGATAAGGATCCTTGTGTCCAAGTATTGGTACTTTGTCAATCAGACTCAGTCTATTAGGACAATTCTTTGGCACATCCTGTTATTTCCACATTCATCTTACTTCTAACTTGTGTTGTACATTGTTTCCTAGGACATTTTATACTGTTAATTTCCTGTAGCTTCCTACACTTAGTATTGCGAAGGAAACTATAACATTCATCATTAGTATTCATCATCCATTGCTTCAGTGTATTATATCGTTCACCCAGATTCAAGATATAATGTGCTACTGTATGTTATGTCTACAGTAGGACTAAGTCCTTTATACTGTGTGTTTAATGCTGTCATTCTCACCTCTGCAGGCAGCTGGATTTGTAAGCTCTGTGACGACGAGAGGAAAGGCATCATCCACCCACCTCAAAACGGCCAGACAGTGGCAGCACCCCTCCCTCACCCAATGCCATGACAACCGTTGCCATGGCAACACATGGTTGTCACCTCAGCATCTTCATGAACACTGGTGGAGGAGGATGTGTTTTGGGGGAAGGTGTGACTTTGGATCAAACTTGACAGAGCTGTGTATATATTTGTACAACTTAGCAAAGACTGTCAGGCCTGTGATGCCTACAAGCATATCAATGATCTTACCTCAGCTAACTCCCATTGGACAGGTCATCTATGGAATTTCTTTTAGATTGTGATCAACTCGATTAGTCCTCAGGCAAACTGGGACCAAGACGTTTAACAGCACTTTTCAGTATACAGTATTGACTGTTGTCTTGGATCAGTGGTGGTTCTCCTCTGAATCTAGCAGCACAGGCTTGGCAAATATGTAAAATGTACCTGTACATGTGAGGAGGCCCTGTCTCTACTTCATCTACTAAAAGTCAAAGTTATTTTCTGGAGAAATCATCTTTATTGAGTTTGACAGAATTAGACAGACCTAAGAACAAAAATACAGATATGTTACCTTTTACTGTAATCTCTTTTCATGATATTTTGAGAAGAGAAAGTTGGCCAAATCTGCTCCCCTCCTATTTCTTGTAGTAGTGTTGAGTCTTGTTCATGAGAGATGATTATAAACTACTGAAGTTTGACATTGTCGTGATTGTTAAAAACTGTATGATTCCCATTTCCAATGGATGACCCCACTTCCGGCTGTCTACTGACAATGAACCATCAATGTCACCAACATTTGACACAGAGGTTATATATGAGATACCACAGTTTAGATATTTGTATGAAAAAGAAAAAGTATAAAAGTATTGTCATAACAGGTAAAGATTCTGTTTCTTTTAAAGGGTGACATCACTAATTTAGACAGCCCACTTTATACCTATAGATTTTGTTGACACTATTCTGGCCAACCATATGTATGATTTATTTGATCATTTCTGGCTTCTAACATTATCCCTTTGAATTATAGATTTCCTGTTTTTTTTTACATTTATTTTGTATTTAGACAAAAGCTTATTCATTTATTATTTGAGCGGAAAAGTAGTACTGTCATGTAGAAACAGCTGTTCTGAGCTTACCTAACACGCTTTGTATCTTTGTTTAACCAAGGAAGTTCTTGGTTTAACCTTAATGTTACGCTGATCTTTCTATGAATAAAGTTTATTGATACTAATTGTTTTCTGTTTGTTTGCAGAGCTTAAGTCACTTTTGTAGCAAGTATACTTACATTTTAAGGAGAAAGTAGCTGATTAACTTTTCAACTCATTTTTTTGTAACAAAATAACTTGTTGAACACTTAAGTAAGAGATATTATTCTTTTGGTGAAGATGAGAGGTTATGAAGTGTTAGCATGATTGACAGTTACTTTTTGAAGGGCTTGCAGCACTTTGATGGGAAATCTTTTAACATCCCTTGAGAACCTTGTATATAGCACCTTATCTGGAGTGTGGGGCCACTGATGACATCATTCTGTGTATAATTTGATTTGCACCTTGAACGCAAGAGTCTATTTTCTGTACATCAGGAAGGACTGTATATAAAGTGCTTCACTTGAATCACCCATGTTATTATTGTGGTGTCTATTTTCCTTGCATCTGTCTACAGTTGACCGTTTATTTGAAACTTGTAATTCAGATTATAAGCACAGGGATCGAAGGAGATGTACTGACAAAATATATGGTTTGTAACTAGTATAGGCCAACTCAAGCCTAGATTGTGATGTTTGGAAGGAATCAAAATGAGTTGTAATGTTACCCTGGGCCTTAATGACCATTTGTTTCGAAATCTGCGTAAATGCTCATTTAGTTGGCAGACAAGATAAGGTCAGTATCTGGACCTGAAAAAGAGAAATACGTGTAGTTGCAGAGTGCAAGGACATTACATAGGCTGTCTTTGCCAAGTGTGTCTTCAACTGTGTAACAATAGCGCCACCTGTTGGGTACATGTGTCATAACAGCTGAGGAATGAGCAGCATAAATTTGAATTAGCATCTTCACAACATCTTTGGTAGTTTTGTTCATGATAGGTAGAGCTGGGCCCTGGTGACCTTTGGGCTTCCTGGGACGGTGGGACCTATAGAACTTGTGATCCATCTCATGGGCCTGGCTGGGGTACCCTCCACCAGAATCTAGGAAGGGCAAAAATTAGATGCAACGTTAGAAATTTACCAATATTGAGTTACAAAAGTTTTTTTATTGCTAGTTGATTTGCAAATAACGTTAACGTTAGAGTTGGCAAGTCCTGATCTGGTCAGCTAACTGGCAAATTCTCTCTTTCGATCGATAACTATTAACGTTACTCATTCT
This sequence comes from Branchiostoma lanceolatum, assembly GCF_035083965.1. Lineage (NCBI taxonomy): Eukaryota > Metazoa > Chordata > Leptocardii > Amphioxiformes > Branchiostomatidae > Branchiostoma > Branchiostoma lanceolatum. The sequence goes on along the minus strand of NC_089725.1, from coordinate 19,624,736 downwards.
GCTGCAAAATGTGTCTGGTGGAGCAAAAAGGTTAATCAAACCTTGGGTGGAGAGCTCTGATGTTGTAGTACCGCTGCTCGTGTTTAGGTGGCGCTGCAGATGCCGTGCTACTCGTGCTACCTGACTAGCCTGAGGGGGATCCGTTGGTCACGTGACCCAGCTTTGGGCTGGTTTGTCAGACGACAAAACCGAGGATCGGATGACTTCTGTGTTCATTTGTCCACTTCTGGAGAGCTGTCCAGTACCTCACCTTCTTTCGTTCTCCCGGATTACCTTTGTGTGGTGACCAGAGGAGGTTTTTCCAGTCGAGAAGTTGAGGGGGAGTCGGGTTTGTGTTGCAGAAGTGTGCGGAGAGTGAGTGGACACAGCAAACACCGTCTGGCTGGCGGTTGAATTGAACAGTGGGGCGGCCATTGTTCGGGCGCAGTGTAGACACGTTTTAGTTCTGAGAAACTCCACTTTTTGTCCGCGTCGTTAATAGTCATTCGTTGGTTATTGTACAAACAATCCTCAACATGGACTTGGACAGCGATGGGCTGGATTTACTGAGGAAAATCGCCAGTGTTGACTGACTGAGGTTGCGCTTCGTTTGTTGACGGAACACGATAGAGTTGAGGTGAGTTTGGAAGTGGACTCGGCAGAAAAGTCTGATGTTTACATATCCTGACTGATCTGTAAAATGATGGTTATAATTCCCCACAGCCTTTCCCTATGATATGATCCTTGTATTCAAAATGTTCACGTTTCACAGGGCTGACGCGTGTCAGTGTTTTGCGCAGTGCAGTTCGGTGTTGATGACTCACTCCAGTTGAGTCCGTTTTTCATGGGTCATCGCAGATAACTTTTGCACACACAGAAAAACATTTGTCATCCACACCATGTCAGGCCTGTGCGAAACTCCTTTTCACAAATAATCGGAGATAGATTTTAGAATCAATTAAAACACGCAATGGATGTCCTGAAAATTAGGAAGAACCATGAATAACAACATTGAGAGTCATGAGGTCAGTTTAAACAATCGGGTACATTTTTGGGTCAAAGCGACAGCTTTGAACAGGCAGCTTCCTGGATACCCAATATTCAGCCGTCCAAAAGACCGCCAGGATGTTTATTGTTGAAGCCAACAATAGCAGCAGACTTCGTTGTTTATGTATGTGTAACACCACCACGTATCTGATGCTCCGACCAGACTGGGGGAGATATTATATGCGGGTCCTGACCAAAGAAATACGGGCTGGGGATTTGGCAAAGTAGTTTAAAGGTGCTGCCTGTGACAAACGTTCTCCATACCAGCATCACTGTAATGAAGTTGCTGTAATGTGCCATGAATGCCGTGACAAGTGCTGAATTTCCATGATCTGGGTTATTTGGTTACACTTGATTAAATGGTAGTAATAGAATTGAGGATCCTCTCAAGTGTGCCCCACTCCCACATCACCTCAAAATAAGACTTGTTGACTTGGCCTAACGTGACATGAAAATCAATCATTACAAGTAACATTGAAGTTAACTACACGTGATTTGAGTTGCTACTCTAAAGCAGTCTCAGATGCAATACATTTTTATACTAAAAATTGTAGGTTCATAAATACCTGAAACAGGTGCCAGATAGTCATATTATACGTACAGTGAGTGTGTATCAATGTAACTTGCAGGTAAACAGCTAAGAAAACTTGCAGGTAAACAGCTAAGAAAACAAAAGTTGTGTATCACAACAACTTAATAGTTCTTTCTTCTTGGCTTGGCTTCGCTAACGAAGATTTCAGGCGTTGAGTCCACTGTCGTCTTAATAGTTCTAAAGAGTAGTCAAAAGTTAATCATTTCTATATTCATCAGTCATACAAAATTGATTTCTTCTTCAATTTACTTTTTATCACAGTATAGGGCAAGGGTGGACTTGACCTAATCCAAAGTACACTTTACCTTAAATTGATTTGTTAAGTTTAAACTTATACTTAGAAACATGATCACAGAAGAGTGAATCTTTCATTTAAATCTTTAATGAAAAAGTCATGATTTGGAGAAACTGTAATGTTAACTCCCAGAACCACCCAGATTATTTTTGATTGCTTAAAATGCAGCAGAGATTTTTTTTAAATTGACCCAGCCTTTTTCTTGAGAATTGGCTACTGTAAAGTCCCCTGAAGAAGTTAACAAGTTAACGTTAACCTCTTCCATCCTTTCCTGGTTATGATCCTGAAATTCAAAGGTTTGTTTGTCCATATCATGTATGCAAGTTAGCCTGTGTCTAAAGTGAGTACTAGTATGCCACAATTTAAAAGACAACAAAGCTGAAAAAGTGGATTCAGAATTGATACATCCAAAACATGAAACTTAAACCTCCACTAATCAACCTAAAGCTAAATATGCAACACATTTGTCCACCTTCTGGGTTTGGCAGGCTTTGATCTGGATACATGGTAAGAACTTGAGAAGGCTTGGGACAAAAACAAAGTTGTGTTCAGTACACAAGTTTGCTTTGATAGACTAACAGCTAGTATTATTATGTTCACCTGCCTTTGTTGAAGTGAATATACTGAAAGAGAGGTAGACCCATCACAATAAACTTCACTGCCTTCCTGTGTTCATTGCATTCTCATTTGTACAAATGAACACAAGTCAACAGGTGAATCTAGGTCAGCCTGTACTTTGCATTGGTACTTTTTGAAATCATTTGTTTTCTTAGCCTCTTTACTTGTTATACATATGCTGTGGGCATTTTTTTCAGTAAGAATGCCAAAGAAATATGTGCATGTTGTTTAGTTTGTGCTTTATGTTGAAGACCTGACCTTATCTTGTATGCTTTGGGGAGGAGAGAGAAAACACAAAAGATAAGATTTTGTTTTTATGGCTGCTTGTCCTTTACACGGCCACCACAGCCTGCCAAGAATTTAGATATAGATCGCATTGTATTTGTAATTAGTCTGAGTGGCAAGGAAGCCTTATGACCTCTTTGTTTGTGTCATAATTGAGTTAATTGATCTTCATACAAGACTTAAGTCATTCAATATTAAAAGATAACAAGGTAGGTTGGTCTAAAATATGCTCCCATTAGAGCAAAAGTTGCTAGAACGATAAACAATTGTTAGATATGAATTACTGTGTGAACTTTGTCTGGATAGCAAATGTTGTTAATGTAATATCCATGGTTAGAAAGTAGATTGTAACCAACACTGCAGTGGCATGTGCACCATGGCACCCAACCCTTGCACCTCCCCTTCCGTACCTTGTCAACACCAATTTTGGGTTCCTTGACACCTGTGGCATGTAGCGTCTTGTTGTCTGCAAGAATTAATTTAGGAGAAGGTCCTGCTTTTAGGAAAGGGTACTCTGGAACGCCATTAAGTAATCAAAATTAGGGAACCACACCTGTATTCAACGTTGCTATGCAATGATACATACAGGTTAGCGGTTTGTCACAGTATTCCCACAACCTTTGAGTAAGGTATTTATTGCCTCAAACAAGTCACAACAGAGATGAAAGTGTTCAGGTGTGTGATATTGCTCCTTTTGTTTGTGCTATCATTGCCCAGGTGTGTTTAAGCTTTTCCCAGCAATCAACTTTTATTACCTTCCCAATGCCCACAATCAGTATGAAAGCAATCTGTCATACTTTAATAGTACTCTCCAAGCAGAGGATGGGTTCCGGCAGGTTTTTGACGTGTTTTTAGGCGTTTTTGTCGGCCTTTCTACTTTTTCATTTATTTTTTTTCTCTATAAAGGTTTTATAGAGAGAAAAAAAATGAAAAAGTAGAAAGGCCGACAAAAACGCCTAAAAACACGTCAAAAACCTGCCGGAACCCATCCTCTGGTTGGGTTTATAGAGAAAAAAAAAAATGAAAAAGTAGAAAGGCCGAAAAAAACGCCTAAAAACAAGTCAAAAACCTGCCGGAACCCATCCTCTGCTTGGAGAGTACAAAAAAAAAAATGAAAAAGTAGAAAGGCCGACAAAAACGCCTAAAAACACGTCAAAAACCTGCCGGAACCCATCCTCTGCTTGGAGAGTACTATTAAAGTACTCTCCAAGCAGAGGATGGGTTCCGGCAGGTTTTTGACATGTTTTTAGGCGTTTTTGTCGGCCTTTCTACTTTTTCATTTTTTTTTTTTCTCTATAAACCCAACCTCTGCAGGCACTGACCTCGGGGCGGGGCAAACCTATTTACTTCCATAGAAAAAAGGTGGCAGTACAGTACTCCTCCCCGAGAACTAGTGGTGCGGATCGGTCCGGCCGGACCGGTTCCGGACTTGTAAAACGTTTAGGTTCAAGTCCAAAAAAAACTAAACGTCTGGAAACAAGTCCGGACTTGAAAAAAATTCTCTCACTCATACATTCCTTTTTGTTTTAAACCATCTTAAACCTTCCTTAAATCGTGAAATTTGCACTAGAAAAATATTAAAACATTGCTGTTTTTGTGTTTATAACTGAACTTTTGTGTTAATTACTGACTGTATATAATTCCGTATACATAGTTTTCAAATTACGTGTAAAATATCTGCCAATATGCAATTTTACATGTAACACGAAAAAATATTCCAAAATTATTGTTCAGGTCCGGACTTTCAAGTCCGGACCTGAACCTGAACCTCTGGACTCGAGTCCGAACCTAAACCTAAACTTGGGTTTAGATCCACACCACTACCGAGAACCATTAGATTATCATTAGTGGTAACAATTTTATTGCGCCGGATTATCACACATCCGGCAAGTGTAGCGGCTTTCACGGGGCCGCGCCGGTCCCCCGCTGACTGCCCTATTCATGCGACAGGCTGATCTCACGCCGGCATGAACATTGATAGCATCATAACGTAAAATTTCCATTGGATACCTCACAAGAAAATTGAGAAAATACACTAGTGCATGAACAAGGCATATAAATAGATGTGTATTGCATATCAACTTGAAACGTATCAATTATGGAATTATATCAGAAATCGTTATTAAATGAATTACAAACGGGAACATGTACCTTACGTTTACATGCGGTTAACGCATGCCTCCGCTCGCTGTGTTCAGATTGGAAGAGAAGTTTTCAACAACAACAGCGAAATTGGTGATGAAGCTCTACTAACAGAGACTTGAAAATTCCCAAATGGCACCAGAGGATAGTACAGTTTTTTGTGTGATACGGTCTTTGATGGTTCTTTTATGGTAAAAGAGTTCAGTCACGATAGGCAAATCATTTGCTGACGGACATCGTAGCGATCTTCCAACATGGCGCCCCGTGATTGTTTTGCATACACATGTGGGTGGTTTAGAGTCTTTTATGAGATTCTACGATTTCCTCACACTACAACATTGCTTTTCCGCAGTGGGTAGTCAAAATGAGAGGATTTATGGATATTTTCGGGCTGTACTTTGTCTTCTGGTACGGCGGTCAAAATCGGTCTGGATCGGAGTTGAGCATCGCGGATTGGAAAGATGGAAACCCCGGCCCAATGTTTTTCGCTGCACGCTGAGATGATCTTAGTTATTTCATACGAAAGTAAGTGCAATTAGCCAAAGGATACGAGAAGCGTAAGAACATTACGTAAAGAACATAGCATGACAAGTAATGCCACGACCGTTGGACCAAGGATTAGGTCCTTGCATGGTTTGACAAGGCCGGAAGTTCTGTGGCGCAGGGGGAGGGAATCCCGTGCCTGGCCGGGCACGCTTCGCACCTACTTATAAAACGCTTCTAATGTGTTGCAGCGATTAGTTTTATTAGGCTTTGATCAGTCCGTCTGCCGGCAGAGGTTGGGTTTATAGAGGAAAAAAAAATGAAAAAGTAGAAAGGCCGACAAAAACGCCTAAAAACACGTCAAAAACCTGCCGGAACCCATCCTCTGCTTGGAGAGTACTTTAATAGTACTATCATCTATAGCAGTCATATGTTGTATTCCTTTGGCTCACACGGAGGTCTAGCTGAAGTAGTTGACTGAACACTGCAACAGGTTTCATGCTCAAAGAAAAGTACACTGCAACAGGTTTCATGCTCAAAGAAAAGTATTGTTCAGAGACACAAGTACTGTACCTGTGACTGTAGGGGATTGCCCTGCCTGGAGAGAAGTAATTTCTGATGCAGTGTAACTGTAATAGTATTGCTAGTGATTATCTGAAAGAGAAGAGAAAAATGTGTTTTTTTATAGTGCTCGACCATTTTAGAGAATTTGACTCAGAATTTTGTTAATGCTGATTTTATAAGGCAATTGGATTTGAAGTCTGTTGACGTTCGTTAACATCCTGTCTCAAACTGTTTTGTCTGCATCTCAGTCAGCTGGCTGTACATGTATGAGAACCATATAGCCTCTATATTCTCCAGTGAAAGTAGGCAAATAAACATGTCTGGAGAAAAGCTGACTTCAAAGCAATGATTTATAAGTTAAGAGCTTTTTGTTTGAGTGTGCCAACACAGACCGATTTGTGATTTGTTGTTCAGGGCATGTCCTTGGTCATTTAGTGTGTGAACATGACCTTGGGTATTCATAGTATAATCTTAGTAATAGTATTGATCAGTTCAAGTATTCTTTGTTTTGAATTGCAGCTGACTACAACCCTGTCACCTATCTATGTTTTGATGATATAGTAGCTTTTTATAGATTTTCCTGATGAAATAGTCTCCTGTCTATCTACATGTCAAGGAAGGTATTTGAAAAGAATCACTGGTCACAGTGGTGACAGGTGGATCTCATCACCATCAGAAATTCACTTGTCTGTGACAGAGACAGTCCAGAATTTTGACTGTGCACTAAATTTGTGAAGTCAGCAGTGGTCGTCAGTAAGATTTAGTACTAAACATAGTCACTATGATAATCTATGGTATAACATCTATACATGTTACATTACTTATGTTTTTGTCAATATGATTTATAAATAAATCACATGTCTTGTGTAACCGCAATGCTCTGACCTCATTGTCCATTGAATGGTCAGTGGTGAAATATTGATGACTTTGTGTTTAATTGCACCAGATAGATGGTGGATTCTGTCGTTTTGTCCTTGGCAGGCTATCATTGAAGTTGCTTTAAAAATGATAAATTGATCAGATTGAAACAGGATACCCTAAAATTGCTGATACCTGTGTTAAAATTTGTTCACTGGGGACAGAACTAAACCTGAAATGTGTCAAAGGTGTGTTATTGTAAGGGTCTGCTCAAGATCAAACATGTTACATCTGTTGTAAAATACCCCAAAGCTAAGCTTAGTATGCTTAGCCAGAGTCAACTCTAAGTATTGGTTATAGTATCAGTCTGAAAAAAAGAACATAAACAGAGGCTTTTAATGGATCTTTGAATAATAGGTAGGCAAGGATAAACTTGACTGTGATATATGAAATAAGTGTTGTACATGTTTCAATATTCCAGGTGGTTAATCCATGTATCTTTTAAATGTCTTAGAAATTTATTTTGTTTTTCTTTCATTACTAGTATGATACAGAAATAGATGTTAATGGTAGTGCCTTTTAAGTATCCACCTCTCATTTAATCCACTGCTTTGTCCTAGCACTAGCCTCAAAAAGCTCTGGGAACAATCCATTTAGCAACTGAATGTTGGGACCAACCCACAAAAGGTCCAGTTCCCACTGAATAGAACAGCCTTCTTCTTGCAACCAGACGCTAATTCGTTATTGTTTGTATGTCTCTTTCTACAGGTAGCATACGTGGCGGGAATTTGTGACTGGAGAGAACCGACTGGTCTCCAACATGTCGGACTCACCGCCCCCCTCCCCAGACCTGGATGAGATTGAGACCAAGTGTGACAACTTACTGGCCAGGCTGAGCATGGATACACAAAGCCCTGCTCAGGGTGAAGGTAAATACAAACTGCAACTGAGAACATTTCTTCTGGATGCAATCATAGCATGCATTAGAGAGTAAATCAGCTTTCAGGTATTAGTAAGAAGACAGTAAACAACTTTTAGAAATCTGATAGTATCAGCCAGTAGCCTTGGCAGATGAATCTAACCTTGTCTCTACTGTAGGCTAGTTTGCTCATCAAATTTGTATTAGTCACGACGTAAGCTTAAGTTAGCAGGAACTACAGGCTGTTGTTTTGAAAACAGAACAGGTAGAATAGTGTTATGTGTTTGTGTTTGTAGCATATTGCTACTGTGTAAGTACATCCTGGTCAATGCATTATTCCAAATCTGCCATGTAATTTAGAAAAAAGAAACAGCTGCTAGAAGAAAGACCATGATGGCAACATGCCCAGTAAAAAGAGAAGGTTCATGTGAAGTGACCCTAAGCCACATTATGGCTCTAAGGTGGCTGATTACATCTATCCGAACCATAGGCCTTGAGGGTATGAATATCTGCCCCATGCTGAGAGCCACAAACAGGAAAGGTGTTCCTCTCTGAGGTGAATTACAGCACCTTTAAACTACCTGTCAAGACAATTGATATACTACGCCAGGCATTGCCATTCAGGTCCACCACCATCAACTTGCATCTATTCACTACAACCAAAGCCTGAAGTCCATTCTTTGCATTCCGTCAACCCCTATTCAATCTTCGTATAAGAATATGTTATTTCTATTCACTGCTTACGCCAAGTTATGGCAAGCTCTTTATCGAAAGAATTTGGTGTTGTACTGTACAAATAATGTGCACCTTACTACAATATTTGAGCATGCTTGAATTATTAAAACTCCTGTCAATAGACAGGTCTCAAAATACTGGGTGCATGTTCTCTTTTATGCACCCAAAATTGCACCTACGTTTTGACTGTGGGTTGCACCAGTGCAGCTTGATTTGTTACATATGTAAAGGTACTATTATAATTTTGCACAATAGAATCTAGCATACAACATGTTATTGACATGTAAGTGTCCTGAAAAATGATAAAACCTTGTTAAAAAGTTAGCTGTAGAATTTCGGATACAAGCTCTGAAGATAGTTTTGCAGACAGGTTTTGCTGACATTGTACTCAACATTTTAAGTTGTGCCCCCAAAATCGTTCTGGCACCTACTTTTCTAAGCTAGGTGCACCAGTGTACATATTCCCAAAATGTATTTCGAGCCCTGACAGATACCGTATACATTGTTGTTCTTCAGGGAGTCTGGATGAAAAATATTAACATTTCTTGCTCTCTTTTGCAGAGAAAAATTTATCTCAAACACATGCTGACCAAACCCTGTTGACCCTCTTGACATGATTGTTTGCCTGTGTCCCCTCAGGTGCCGCCTCCCAGGAAGATCTGGCCTTGCAAATCAACCAGGTGGGTTTTCTCACGTGCCTGTTTTTATAGCTCATGCCCATAAAAGCATACAGGTAGTACTAACATGATATGCCATGTGCTCCTGGCTGGCTGGCTAGCAGTAGCAGTACAACTGAAGAAGCAGTAGAGTGGAATAATTCAACTGACTTAATTCAAAGAAAGGACCTGTATTATCCAGATTTGTATGATAATCCAGAGATGCAACTTGCTTGTGTACTTTTGACTTGTATAGTTTGCCATTTCTCAAATATCTAACTGGATTTTCCACTAAACTTCAGGTATATGACTACTTAGCATAAATACAGTTCAGCTTTTATATCGATCAGCAATTTACAAATCACACATGCATGAAGAAACAACATTCATTACATGTTGCAAGTTACCATTAAAACTTGGAAACTGCTTCACAAAGAATAGATACCACCAAGATTTCATCTGTTCCGTAAACAAGTTGAATTAGGTACAATTTATTTAGATAACTGTAGCTTCAACATCTTGTAGTCTCCATGGTAAGTCACACTCAGTAAACAGTATCCCCTACAATGTTTACGGTACACTTTGTGCCCCACACGCGGCTTCATGAACACCCCATATATGTGGGAGGGTCTCCATGCCCTTTTTCCTAAGGCCAAGGCAGCCTATTTTTATTTCCCGTAATTTGTACGGCAAACCATCTAATTCACATAATTTTGCCTAATTGCCTACCTTCCTTGATTTTAGTGTATTTATTACATTACCTAGGGGTTTTGAATTCAGTGTATAGCATTGTCTGGACCCCCCATGCAGACCCTCATATGGGTTGGGTGTGGTTATACATTATCATCTCAGCATGCCAAGCTTACTTTAGGATAACAAACTATCCCAGACTGATCCCAGGGGCATTCCATGAGTAAACAGTGTCATCAGCTGTAGGCCTTGTTCACCAAGGTGATGACGCATCAAGAGCAGGGCTGGTTTGGTTTGGTTGTGAAAAACTGGACATGTCTCGGCAATATGGCATCTTCAGAAATTGAATGGTTTCCAGAAAAAAACTAGGTTGTCTGTACTATACAACATCTAAAATATGATACATTCACAATAAAGTGACAGATTTTGGTCCATGATATAAGTGATCTGCATGGCTTCTATTTCTGATGAATGAATCAAATGGTTGTCATACACACTTCTATGTGGAGCCCTATTTTGTTGATGAAAAAATCTTTTGTTCCTCGCAGTGTATGCAATTTCTTCTCTCAATGTAGAGATGAGTTTAGCTCAAAATTTCATCTCCAATATCTGGTTTTGCCTGTCATTGGTCTTGTTACTCTTCAGTAATTAGAAATTTGTAGTCTTTGAGGTAAATTTATTGTTTCTTTACAATATAACTCATTTATTACCATGTGTGTCCGTAAATCACATTTGTCAGAACTATTTTAGGCACGTCCCTCAAAGGTCTACATTACCATATACTGATGATAAAAACTACAAATGTAGCAGCAAAGGAGAGATGGGTTTGATTTATAAGTCAAGGAAAAACTATGTCCTTTCTCCACTCGCTGGCTATGAAGGCTATAAAATCACAGCAGCAATATCTGGAGTAAAAATTTATTGCTCCCACAGAAGAGGTTGACATGGTTTTTATTAGTGTAAGTGCCCACATTACTCCTGTTCCATTACACTTCAGGTGCTATTGAGAACAGCTACAGGCCTATGAAACGTGATATATGGCATTGTGAAATATGATACATCATTTATTATGCTGAGGTTTTTTGCTTCAAAATATTCCTGCCAGATTGTATCACGCTTCCTTGGGAATCACTTAGAAATTGAATGTTCACAGCTTGGAAACTGGCTTTTGTAGCTATAGCTCCATCGTAAGTTGTGGTAAAAATTGATTACATTTTATGTAACCTTGAAGTCAAACCACAGCCATGCTCTCATTTATAATTTATGCCCCCATCCTCTGCCTATCCATCAGAATTATGAAGAAGGCTTTTAATCTAGCAGGGGGAATTGAACAGGCTATCAATATAGGTGTGAACTGTGGAAGGTTGATGGATACTGCAAATACCACCCGACAATGGAAATGTCTCAACTGCAATAATATAAAGGATGGTAATTACATTTACATGTATGTGTTTTGCAGTCTGCACAAATATTCAACAGTCGGGAGTTGATACAGAAAGAGAAATGCATTGTTTATTGTTTATAAACTATGCTGTCAAACATTTCTGTAGGAGGTTTTAGACTGCAAGAAGTAAAATATGATTATGCTTTATTAGGAAGCTTTTATTTGATATTTTACTTCTCATCAATCATTTATTCCCAAATTTCAGTACCCTTCGTATAGCAATCTCATTTTCTTTGTTTTTCAAAAATATCCTGACCATTTACCAACCATTCAGAATACACTTGGCTGTAACCTTACTTTTAACACTTGCCAAGGTTCTAATTATTCTGGCTGTGGTCACCTAGGAGACCAGGTGTTTGTGTGATGTTTGAGAAGGTCTACAAACACAGTTGTATACTCAGGTTGGGGTGATAGTAGACAGCCATGGCAACTCAACCAGGGCTGGCATTTTACCAGGCTTGAAGAATATGTCATTACGTCTTGGCCTTTTTCTTAGCCCTTCTCCTTCAGAATTACTTCATAGAAAGCCTCCCATCATTGATGTCAACCGCTTCATTTACCAGCTGCTCTTGACTCTACATGAAAGGCTATGCGCTGAGTTCCCTAGAATATGATACAGACTCCTCCTTGGGATAAGACTAGGAACTGCAGGGTCAAGTTGCTGTTGCCTCTGATGTTACTTGCTTATAAAAGTTATATGGGAAAGAATCACACCTACACTACAGGGTTGCCCATGAGTAATTAAAGCTAGTTAAAGCTTGCATGATTGCGTTTTAGTGCTCGTCAACATCACTATACCTACCTACATCACTATAGTGCAAAGTAAAGGGAATGTTGTTGCACCTCTTTTAGCCATGACCACTGTTACTACTGTGTTAGCCATGTCCATGTGTTTGAAATTAAAGCATGACCACATGAGGGTCAAATGTGGTAAATACAGTCAAACCTGCCTAGGCGACCACCTTTTCAACGCGACCACCTGGCCATGGCGACCGCTTTTTCTCGGTCCCGAAAATTTTCCCCATAGGCACAAGCATTAAGCTGCCTGCCCAAGGCGACCACCCGTCCAACGCGACCGTGACCGCCACGAATTGGGACCGCACAGAGCACAATCCCTGCCCATGGCGGTCGCCTAATTTTCAAGCGTGTGGTGACATCAGATCATTTTGCTGTCGGATTTCACGGAAATGTTTTCAAGACTTTAAAGGACAAAAATAAGATCAAAAATATGTGGAATAGCAATGTTATACCATCGATTCCTCCATGAAGTGTTTTAATAAAACGTTCCCCCTATAAACATTGTAAAGACAAATGTTTGTGATGTTGTTGTGCCTATCGTAATCTTATAGTTAAACGTGAACTCAGTTCCGTTTAAACTCAACTTTCAAAACGAATACGTAGTGCATGGCGTCAAAAAGTCAGATTTCACAGAAATTACTATCTATTTCTTGTATTTTCAACAAAAATGTGTCTGTATCTTGCTAAATTCCGCCGAAAAATGACTTCGCGGCGGGCAAAACATCAGGCGAGAAATCTTGGATTTCGGGCGGCCCGGATTTGGCGTACCGCTGACCTTTCTAAAACTCGATGATTTTGTGTATGAACATTTACGAATACTCAAGTTATTGGTGAAAATCAAAATTCTTATGTAATAGTTAGATCCCGAGATCTGGGTTTCTTAGTGGATTTGGTACTGCTCCGCCCACCCGAGGAGTTGTTGGTTCCCGAGGGCGAAGCCCGAGGGATGCCAACAAACTCCCGAGGGTGGGCGGAGCAGTACCAAATCCACTAAGACACCCAGATCTCGGGATCTAACTATTTTAGAACCCGATTGTCTTTGCAAAGCAAATAATATAAATACATACATTAAAAAGGACATGCATTTTTGTTGACTTTAAGGTGTTTGAGGTGAAATACAAGAGGAAGAAATCGAAATGTAGAGCCTTCTTGGCCAGACCGTGACAAATTATCTGGCACCTCTGTGGTGATGGGACCAGCCTTGTGCGTTACTGGTAATTATAAGAAAACAAAAACTGGCACCTTTCTGGGTCAGGCCCTGGTGGCCTCCCAAGGGGTGGGGGTGTACTAAGTAACGAATAAATTGACTAAGTTGGAGACGCCCACAATTTTATCCAATCAGATTGATGGAACTTCACCTACTGGTGGGCGTCTCCAACTTAGTCAATTTATTCGTTACTTAGTACACCCCTACCCCTTGGGAGGCCACAGTATGTGGATTTAGTCACAAGAAATGAACGCTCCTGATTGGCTGAGGAAAGACGGCCGGGTTCTAATTTCTTTTTATTTCCATGAATCTCACAAACCTTTATTGGACGCTGTGCGTTCTGCTGCACTGACTTACCCTTCGATGCGGTGGCACAGAGCTTCGCGGCGCGACGAAATCACACCGTTAACGCGTTCCGTTTTCATCTTTAGTTGTCAGATCGAAAAATTTTTTACCCTTTCATCCAGCGGTCGGCGACCCCAAAAAAGGCTGGGACCAGCAGGCGTTTTCTAGGGATCTGTTTTAGGCCTTAAAACTTCGATGATGTGCGTGTGTGTGTGTACTATTCAATGTAACGTGTGAATGCGGGAGGGCGCTGTGAGATCATCGAGGCAAGCATCGTTTTGTAGTCAAAATTATGACGAAAATTTGTACACGATGTAGCGGTATACAATTATTACATCGATAACGGAAAATGTAATTTTTGTAGGATCTTTCTGTCAATGAGAATTGAACCTGGTGAGGGTCATGCTGTCTAAATTCACATAATTTTTTCATCATTTACGTACTGTATTTGAAAACCTCGACCTGGAAACATGTGAGTGGAATCCTCTTCATGGCGACCACCTGTCCATCGCGACCGTTTTTGCTCGGTCCGCCGGGTGGTCGCCTTGGGCAGGTTTGACTGTACATTGGACAGCTGGATACAAAGAGGCTAGTGTTCAGAGGAAAGGAATACCCCTACTGGGACTCTCATGGAATCACAAGTTACACACCTGCTACTTCTCTGGAAATGTACAACAAAGTTCTAGTGTTGACTGAGATAAACCAAAGAGCTCTGGTTCAAAAGTCATTTAGTGAGATAGTCTTTGAAGTGAATAGTTATATACATATATTGGAAAAGCAGGACTGGAGTAACAAAAACTGGTTAGAGATTACTCTTAAAGAATATGCATTTGAATATCATTGCTTTACATTAGATTAGCATTTTGCATAGCCTCCTTTGTCTGTTTTGCCATTTTCTTCCTCTATCATTTGCAAAACTCCATTCAATCCCCATAAGGTATTATCATCTACAGGAAACCTGGCTGGGGTAACACTGGGTGATGATGAATGTTTAATAGCTTCTAATGCTTCTATATACATAACATAAGACTAGGAGGGACCTTGTTTGTTATCAGCCCCATCTGACAGTGTGTGCTACACAAGAGCATTCTGTGTGCCCTTTATCAAATGGTCTGTGCACTTGCTATCCTCTGATGACATGGCTGATGATCTGGGAGGTTACAAAGTGTCAGTTGATGACACCAGAGTCAGAGTGCCAGCAGTTGGCTTTGTCAGAAGGCCTGGCACCCCTTGATTTAACTGTAGGGATGGTCATGAGGCAGAATGGCATTTCTGGAGAAAAGTGTAGCACTCTGGAAGGTAAGAGAACATTTCAGGAGCTACTTTGATATGTTAAGGGACTTAGGGTAGAATATCAAAGTCTATCTTTACTGTGTACTGTTTCTATGTAATATTTCATAGAATTATTTAAGAATGGCAAACCTTCAATGGAGTGTCTGTGAAAATATGCAAGTTAACTAAGCATAATAGTGACACAGAGTACATGTCCTTTGATATTACCTCAGTTTTGGTTCTGCAATAACAGACCATATCTACTGTGTAGCTGTAATGTGCTGTTGTATCTGACTTGTCAGACAACTGTCAGCACCGGTAGTGACCTGTGCATGTGCAATAGATAATGACATGAAAGGCTGGGAGTAACAAGTAAGGGCTGCTAGTATTCTGCAGCCTTGGGCCACAAACTAGGTCACTCCAAGTACTAGTAGTATTGGAAAATTATGTGTTTGTCTGGCAATGGATCATGGATGTAATTGACTTTAAACCTAGTGAACTGAGTTTTATAACATGAGTGTGCTGTACTTGTAACTGACAGTACTGCACATGTCCTTTCTATAATGTTGTCAAGCAAGCATAGTCATACAAAGGGTGGACAGCTTGTTCACCAAACATGGTACACAAAGGGACAGATAAGACTGGGAAACCTGATATCAGGGGACATCATCCTTTATGCAGTCTGTCTTTGCCCGGTAGTATCATTTTCATTGTTAGAAAGGTATATTCTCCACTTGGGTATGCTCCAGTGCTTTTGTTGAGGATAGTCTTGGGTGTCTTAGATCTTACATGGAAATCACTAGTAGATTCCATCATGATGCTCTTCATGATTATTGGAAACAAATTGTACCTAGCTAATGGACATAGATCTAGTTCCCAAGACACATTTATAGACTTTAGACAATATGTTTTCCTAGTTGGGTCGAAAGTGTTGTACCTTATGCAAATGATATCATTTTTTCAGTTCAGTTATCTGATCGACCCTTCAGGATAATATGAAGTGGTCAAACACATAATGAAGTGGTCAAACAAATATGAAGTGGTCAGACAAAGAAAGCAAAATCGATACTTCTTATCATACAACCATGAGAACAAAATCATTTCTGTCTATGATGAATTGTCTGGCTATCGAGGAGACCATACTGGCCTTAGATTTATGGCTTTCTGCATTATATATTATGTATAGCATGATCAGTAGTTGGACCTCAGGATTTTCTCATGATAAATGATGAGAATCTATTGGAGCTGTTGTATCTGGCAGGTGCCTCGACTGTGGAAAGTGCTTTTACATGTTTCCAAGCCTAGTCATCAATAATGCAAAATAGAGAATAACCAACACCTTGCAATATAACTGACATCTTCCTCCAGGGACAAATAGAGGCAACACTTGAGTGGTTTATGGCATGGTTAAGGTTTTAGAGTGCTTTGCATTAACCCTAAGACCCAAACTACCATTGGATCACATTTGAGATACGGGTTCGTTGTGGCTCTTGCATTGTGCTAGCACTCTACTGACGCCAAGTCTAACCAGTTGGAGTGCTGCACCATCTGATTTTTAATTACAGAGTCTCTATCAGATTGAGATCATTTTTTGCATTGCCCTCAGATGCATTTTTGCCACAAGATTTCTGACAAAAAGTTCTCTGATTTTGACTCATATTTTCCTCTTGACTATTACAGCTGCAGTCCCTGGTGTCCGACATGAAGACAGGGTTTGAAGGGGCCATGCAGGAGTTGGGCCGCATCCAGATAGATGACAAACAGATTGAGGAGCGGCTGGACAACAGCAAGAGTGAGTTCAGGCAGCAGGTGCTGGAGCTCAGCGAGATGTTCCACTCACTCAAGGTCAGGGTCACACCTTTGGAACTATTCCAATTGTTTGAAGTACAAAGGAAAAACTGTCTCTCAATAGATTTTTCAAAGAGGATGAAAGATTGAGATGTTGATGAGTGGTGAATACTAGGTTTCATTTTTTTTAGGTGTTGCATTAATTCTTTATAAAAGTTTTAATGGAAGATTTGTCACTGACACTTCCTCTTGCAGAAAAAAGCGAATCTGAAAGGAACCGTACTGAGTACTAACCTGGGGTAATTCTATTATTATGCCCGTTTATGGCATACTGTACCATATAACCATATCTGAGTCTGATATAAGACAATTCTAGAAGAGATTATCCAACACAATTTTGTATAATCTTTGCTTTGTGTACAATGGTAGTGTATAAAAATTGTTATGAAATTGTCAAATTGATGTTAATCTCCTTGTGGGTATCCAGGGTGATTTTGACTTCATCCGAGCCCAGATCCAGCAGACCAATGATAGCCAGCAGGCCCTGCAGCAGAAGGTGGACAGCCTGCTGACAGACAGGGACGGCATCAGGGACGAGATTGTCAGGCTCAAGGAGACTTCCAATAACCTCAAGTAGGCTAACATTTTTATTAGTCTGTTAGAAATACATTGTAGACACATGTTACCAATTTTGCATTGAAAAAGTTGTTAAGGTAGCAACTTCCAATTTTATTCAGACTTGTACTGAACGTACAGCAACAAACAGACTTACAATCTAGTACTACACTATCAGCATCAGTATTGACAATGTCGAAACACAAAATATAATTTTGATGTATTGGAAAAGGGGAAAAGAGGAATATTATTACATTATCAGAAGTAAGGTGTTCTTACTTTAGATTTGAAAGTATCTTGGTTGCCAGTCATACATAATGTTTGCATATTTGTATTTGTCCTTCAGCAAAAAGGACCATCTACAGACTCCATCCAAGTCTTCAGAGCATTCTCATCGCCATAGTAACCAGCCCAGTGATCCTGACAGTGGAGCAGAGGATGAACACGATGACACCCATCCTGTCTCCCCCCTGCTCCATCCTTACCTGGCTAGTCTTGCCGCTCCAGGTAGTGACGATAAGACTACACATTTTTTTCTGATTGTGAGAGTAGAAGAACAGGTCAATTAACCCTAAACTGTCATAGAGATATATTACGTTTGCTTGTAGGTGAGGTAAGGGTCACAGGTGAATATAGATGTAAAGCGTGTTGGTATCTAGGTCAAACTTTAAATCTTTAAAAATTCATAACCGTGGCCTATTTCCAAAGACTATAAGGAGTTTTCCTTTGTTTTGAAATTTATCATCTATGTAGTTTTTATGTTACCCACATGTATGCTCAGTTTTTTTTCAGTCAATCACGCTTGTTAAGCAAGAAAGGCTGTTATTAAAGCCATTCTCTGTAGACAAGATGGATAGCATGGAAAAGTGTTTAATTCTCTGCACAAGTTTGGAAGAAGTTGAATGAATTCCATATGATATAGTGTCACACAGTGGTTGAATGCTTTTGAAATTCAACTTGAATGGTATTCATTTGCTAACGTGGAAAATCTATCAAAAGTATTATTTCAGTTAACTTTTTTTTTAGGTTATAAGGTTTGTATTATTTTCAGTGTCATTGTTCATTGCATATCACAGCATGCAAAATTGACATAAACCCTGTATGCAGAAAACATGCACAATGCAATGACAGGTAGATTTTACAGGTGAAGCAAGCCAGATCTTTCTTCTTACGTCAGCAGTTTCGTGCAAAATGTGATGAAGATGAAATTGCTGTCTACGTTTCACATTTATCCTTGTTTGCTTGGATTTGTGTGCCCACTGACCCAAACACTTGGCTTGATATCAATTTCCATAGAAAATTGTTTTTGCTAGCTATTGTTTCCATATCTTATCAAAACTCATAACATCAGGACAAATTGCCTCTTGTAAAGATTCAGCACAGCTAATTGCCAATATGCAACCTATTTGTAGATGATCTGGACAATGCGGTGGACTCGGATGATTCCCTGACACGTGCGGCCCAGCGTAGTCTCCGCCTCAGCCTGTCGCTACGGCAACAGTGTCTGGAGGCCGGCAGCGGCGCATCCAGCGAGGAGGACGAGGAATCATTTTTCATCACATCAAATAAACGGATGGAGGTATTCATGATGAACCTGTTTTCTTTTGAACAGCAAGACAGATATCTGTTTAGCATGCCAGCTTGTGCATCTGACATTGGTACATTCTTCAATGTCTCTTTCCTTAGCAGGATGTATTATAGTTGTGAGCAAAAAGGTGTGAAATTGTAGACATACATCAAACTATTAACGTATTGAAGTGTAAGTTTTTAATATATTAGATGCTTTTAATTGATTTGCCACATCTGTCACGAGTGCATTACAAGTTTCCTACAACCTTGGCATTCCAGTGATACAAAAAAAACCTCCTGAGCTCAGTACAAGGTACTACACAGCTTCATCCAGGTCTCTGTAACAGAAGATGCTAGCTGAAATCAAAACATGTTGCTAAGAGGTTATTTGCTCCTGTTAGAAGCTATTTCCCCTGAAACAAATGCAGTAGAATTTGTTGCAAACCTATTTCAGACAGTGGACTCCATCAGCAGCAGTCAGGTGCCCCAGGCTGCCACATGATATCCAATTTGCTAAATCCCATCAGGGACCACTGATGGGCCTTCTGTACAATTAACTGTGTGGAAACAGGTAGCAACCAGATATGCCCTGGGCAAAGCTGTCAGATTCTTACCTGAAGTAAAGCCTTCCAGTGGACTCCAGCTTAGAGTCAAGACTCTGGGGAATGGTCATTCTGCCTCAATCTGTGCTTAGAAGTTGATAATCTGTCCCCTTTGAAATTGTAATGTGATGGTACATTGAAGATTTGTCTTAGTGTGAAAGCATTTAGCTACAAATAAGTTGAAAGTGGAGGAGTGAAGACAACAAGGTACTTATGTTGGAGAGGGACAGTAGCTTGGGGCAAGATGGATACACAATTGGGTAGAAGATGGGTTTTCCCAATTAGAAATCAGCAGTAAGAAAACTTTATCTGACAATGTCCACTTAGGCTTAAAGGAAATGCACCTGTTGGTCTGAATACATTTCTGTTTGTATATTACAACCATGAAAATCACTGGGCATTGGTGCTTTGGGCCTGTATGATTTTAATCCAGGTAAAAGGGAAATACTTTCTCAATTGCTTGACAAAGTCATGTAAACTGATAAACTTTTTATGCAGTAAAAAGTAGGTTGTAGTCTAGACATAACTTGCAGAATTATATTGATTAACTGGTGCTACTTATACCCCTTTGCTAAAACCAAACAAAAATACATCTGCCTGAAATTGTCCTGACCTATTGAAACATGCATCTTCTCCCCCTGCCTGTTTAACCAGGGTTTAATGAAAAGTAAATAACCCTTCAAGGGCTGTTCTGGCTGCTGCTTTAGCTTCCCTACTGATGGAGTCAAAGGTTGTCTTGGTTACCAAAGCCCCCCTGTACACCCCCTATGTTTAACTGAGGAAGCCTGGGTGATAATGAAAAAGGACACTTTGTATGTCCACAACAGCGTGGATGTTCAGTAGCTCCACTGGAGTGTGACATGTTGGTCACCTGTACAGTGTTAGGTTACCCTGTTTGTTTTGTCAGAGGTGTTTATCTGGGGCTCATCCTACTGTTGTGTGCAGGTGTCAGATGTCAGTTGTTGATATGTTTGATCATGATGGTCTTACATGTATATGATTTTGAGCAACTTTTTATGAAAATATAATATCTAAAATGCCAAAATGAAACTTAAGAAAGATTGCCTTCAGGCAAGTCAACCCCACTCAGCTATTAGAATTTCCTTCACACACACATTATAGCTTCTTGTAAGTTGGCAGTATGCCCAAGTAATATGCTTTAGCAAGAAGCACCTTGTGTCCATAATCTGTGTAGTAGAAGCTGGTGTTATGCCGAAAGGCGGTTATACTGGCTATACAGATACAGACAGATATATTGTGTGTTATATGTGTGGTACGTGGCAGCTATATACTTCTCTTTACACCATGCACGTACCTGAGCAGGTCCACTTGACCTGTATTTCCAGGTGTTAACAGCACGCACTGCCACCTTCTGAAGCATTGTTTGTCTTGTGTGTTTCAGGTGAGCAAGTCCCTACGAGCGACACCCAAGAAAAACCACAGGAACAACAACAGTGCAGAAGGTCAGAAGATTATGATTTTAGTTACAAAACATTCCTGTAACCAACCTGTTTTTACAGTAAAAGTGCTGTGGTCTTTTTGTATTTCTCTTGCTTTAGATCTGTTGCCAATTTTATTATAATCTGTTGCATACTGAATCGTAGGCAAAAATACATTGTATTTAATTTTAAGGTTTCAGTACTGGTTTCAGTTTCTGCTAACAATGTGTATGTAAAGTGTAATTGAATGGTCCACTTTTTTCTTTACAGGACAAAAGATTGACGCCAATTTGTCTTCCCTTTCTCCATGTTTAACCCAGGCTTACGAGGTGTTATAACCCAAGACTTTGTGGAGAGTGAGAGTCAGTATGTGTCGTACCTGGCAGCCCTGCAGGAGAAGGTGGTGGAACCACTGAGACAAGCTGACCTGGTGTCCAGTAGAGAAATCAGGTAGGAACAGAAATTTATGTTAGCTGTCCATCTTGTGCTACATTCATGATATGAAGAGGAAGGTATATCTTGTAAATTATATGATAGTACACATGTACATTACAAGTGGCCATAGTGGGTTAAGGCCCAGGTCCCAGAATAGGGGCAACAGTGGGTTAGCTTCAATGTCTCTGTATGTCAACTCAGGTGCTGTTGAATAGATTCTAGTTCCAAACATTGCAGAAACGTTTTAAAGATATTCTGTAGCTTGAAAATATTAACCCAATGTCTTGACAAAGACCAAAGTTACTACTGTGTGTACATTAGCGATGTACAGGCAGTAGTTAATTTGTGCATTGTTATTGTGCAGTGCAATGTTCCCGGCAGTACTACAGAGACTACACATGAACCACAGCAGTCTGCTGAGGAAGATGCAGGGGAGGAAGGACAACAGGGCCTGGCAGGGGGTGATAGGGGACATCTGTGGGCAGCTAACAGACCAGGTAAGCAAAGGTCAAGGTGCCAGCAGCCATGGTTGCACGTATGTATTTGATGCTGAAACTTTGATAAAAGTAAGTTTTCGTATGGCTGTTGGCACCAGTGTTAAAAAAAGTGTAGGTAGGGTATATCATGCTGAAATTAAGGCTTTGAATGATTGAATACAGAATAGTTACAAAGTCACTGTAGAAAAATATGTTGATGAGCTTTTTTATTTTGTTACAGTCATTTTGTTGGTTTAGTCTAACTTTAGACAGGGGAGGGGCTAGCTACCTCTCCCTGTAAAAATACATGCTGCTACTGAAACAGCAAGGTTCTTGCTGCCATATGTCTATGTGCCACTAGGCACTAAAAGAGTCTGAATGAAGGAATAAATAAACTTTAAAGGTATGTTGTTTGAGTATCCTGCAGTTGATCTGCTACCCCAAGAAGTTCTATGATGACACATCATGTTGTTGTTTCCCAGAAAAATTTCCTGGACCTGTATGTGGAGTATGTGAAAGACTTCCCAGATGCCATGACAACACTGAACCAGAACAGGAGACACTCAGGCAGATTCCGAAAGTTCATGAAGGTATGGGCAAAGACATTCACAGTGTTCCAGTAAAGTTAAGTAAAAAGATGGAAAACAAAAAGTCATGGTTTTAAATAGAAAAGTATATGGTTTTTGCATCATGTAAAGATTGGCAAACTGCTTTGTAAAATATGATATTGATTGTAAATGTAACTTATCTAACTTGTCTCCCTCAGAACTGCATGTCGAGGATGGACAAAGGAGCAGGTGATGTGGCCTCCATCCTCCTGGCTCCTGTGCAGAGGATACCACAATATGTCATCTTCTTCCAGGTGGGTGCTGATTCCATTTGAATCTTTCCTAGTCTGCTAATTATTTCCTATCCTGTCACTTTGTAGCCTGGATCCAAAACCTTTGATCTCTATAGTATCTATCGTATCAGTCTAACTCAGGGGGGCCTGTTGTACAATTTCCTTGGGGGCATGTTTGCCCTAGAGCCGAGGAGTTAGAGTGTGTAAGTCCTGGAAACAGTCTGGCATCCATGCTAGTCACTATGTATTTACAGGTCCCTTACTTACAGCCTTACATGAATTGTCCTGTTTGCCCTGTTGTTCCTTAGAAACTGCTGAAGCACACCAGAGCAGACCACCCTGACCACTACTACCTGGAGAGCTCGCTGGAGAAGCTGCAGAGGTTCCTGGACCAGTACAACATCTCCATGGAGACAGCTGCACGGGTGGCAGCAGGGGAGGAGCCCTCTCCCAGCAGAAGGTGAGACTTGTACTGCAAATGTTGACATTTAGTGGTTTAATGTTCACAGTTTTTGCAGTGGCTTCTTCACCATGAACTTGAATTTGAAACCACTGCAAAAATGCTTGCCTACCCCCACAGCAAACACTCTATTTTCTCCCTACTGCAAGATTAGATTCCTGTGAACTCTAAGCCATTTACAGTATTTTGTATTATGGATCCTGACCAGTCTCCTTTTAGTCAGGGTCCAAACTGTCATAACACTGAATTGTGATGTCACTGAAGCACAAAGATAGATTTTGAATCTAAGGCTGTAATCCAGTGTTAACTCAAATGGAAAGGAGGGACGAGGGCTTTGCAATGGTATATGATGTATTGTCATTAAGTCATGTAAGGAACTTGAGATGTATAGATCATTCATGGTTGTTGATTGATGTCTCCTTCAACAGTGGCAGCAGCTATGATGTCACCTTCAACAGTGGCAGTACTACAACAAGGGACAGTGGGGTGCACTCTGAGGACAAGGGGCCAAGAGTACCTTCTCCCTCAACCACCCGAAGGTAGCCTATTATAAAAGAATACTTGCATCTGTTTTTTAACTAGAAGAGGAAAGGTGAACATTCTACAATATCTACAGCTCTCATAAGGTGGTAAAAATTTCATATCATCTTCCACAACACAGATAGTTGTTTCTTGCTTCCCGATATAGCCAAAAGGGCTGCAGTCAAAACATCTAATCTCAAATTGATTTAGAAAGAAATTTTCTAGCCTACAACATAACACATGGTTCTGCTTTCTGTCCCCAGGTTTGCCAAAGCAGCTGCCCGGCAGAGAAGACGTGCAGCAAAGGACAGAGAGGACGAGCACAGACCCAGGTTCCCTGAGGACGACAGAAGACAGCACAAGCGGTCGCCGTATGACGACGAGTACGACCAGAGGAGATACAGTAGAGACGAACAGTTTCACAACTACAGGTCCAGCTCTCCCGTCCCTCCACCTAGAACTGTCAGGAACCTTCCGCCCAGACCAAAACCCAGACACCGGCGTCAGTACGAACACATGCTGGACCCTGGTGTCCCCAAGTATGATAGTGATGAGTCCTACAGGGACCAGTATAACACCTATTACGCTCCCTCCGAGGGCAGCAGTCAGGACTACATCCCTACTCACCATCGCAGCATGCCGTGGTTGATCCGGGACAGGGATGACATCGACGAGCCTCTCATGGACCCTCCTCAGTACCAGCCCTCACTTCTCACTCATGCACCGTCCAGAACCAAAAAGTCCTCCAAGGCAGAGTTGAACAATACAATGCCTGCCAACATGGTCGCCGTGAACCGTCCCCACTCAAACCAGACCAGGCATGCCGTCAGTGCCTTTGATGTTCGCGACGGAAGAACAATGATAAGAAACGCTCCAGACGGGGTCTCTGAGCCCTCGCCTAGTAAGCAGCAGCTAGCAATGGCTCTTGCCAAGAGCTTGACCCAGGAAAATGTGCAGCCTGTCCAGCCTAGACAGAGACACAGACAGACTCCTCCCTCCTCTGGCGGGACAAAACGCTCCACTCCTAATGGAGACGTGTCGGTCAGGTTTTCATCAGGGAAGAAACACACACACAAATCAGGCAACCAGGAACCAGTACCTCAGAAACTCACGGGTGAGTAATACAGTTTATTTTTGTGTCAACAACTGTCAGATTAGTAGGCTGACATGTGCCAGATTTCAATATAACTGGATTTTAATGCTTGAAATACAAATATATGTAAATATACAGAAATGAATGGTTTGTAGCATTGATAGCAGGGGATAGATAGGATGGTGGACATAAACAAATCCCAGCCACTGTCAAGAATGTCAACTTATCTTGTGCACACCTGCAGGTGTTTGGAGCGAGGAACAGCCCACAGTAGAAAAGATTCCCATCCCCAAAGAGAGAAAGGAGAAGAAGAGGAAACCCGCTACTCCAGAAGAAGCTGCTCCTCCTTCTGTATCTCCCAAGAAGAAGGGCCTGAAGAAGTCTCTTAAAAACATTTTCTTCAAGAAAAAGTAGGTTTTATTGGAGGTCGGAATTTCAAACAACTGAATAGCATCATTGAGCGATTGTAATAGTTACATTAATCTTGCAAGTACCACAATAATTTTATACTAATGTTACTTGAACTAATCATGATATTACTTGTTAATTTTTTAACTCTATCTAACATTTTAGGTATTATGAAGTAAAATGATTTTTGGTTTGGTTGGTGTGGCTTTTGTTAACAATGGCTTTTCCTTGCCTTTGAGTTGATTTGCTAATTGGTGACTACTACTTTCTTTTGCATGTGTGGTGTATTGCCTCTTCATTCATATCTACTCACAGTATCAAGTAAGTACATGTATCATGGAGATTTCTTGTGGTTCAACAGATTAGTCAACTTGTATCTAATCTTCAATGATTAGTTATGGAAGTGTTAGTTTTGTGTTGTTTATTTTAACATGACTAACTTGACCTAATGCAATCATTTTCTCTTTCATTTAGGACAATTTTAATGATTTTTTATAGCTTTGTTTTGCCCCGACGTGTATCAGATACTGTACTAACAGCATCACTGTTTTTGTTCAATGCTGCAGAGTGTCATTTATTATAGAAAAAAGGTAGCTATGTTATGATGTGGACTGTTGCTATCACTCTGATCACAGCTTGCACTTTGTCTCAAGAGGTAACTCTACTTCAGGACGCCTTGCAAGTTGCATGTTTGCACTGTTCTCAAAGACCTAATGTCTTTCTCTGATGTCACTTTTACAAATGCTAAAGAAGTGCACCACATATACAGCAATGCTGCAGTCTGCTGTCTACCTTTGTCATCTCATCACCAGTTACAATCTTTCATTGTAATAAATAGTACCTAAACTGTACTGATGTTATATCCCAAGTACTCATCTTTGCCATCTTGTTTTCACTCTTCAGGGGCCAGAAAGTCCAGGAACTCGACGGCCATGATGACACCATGGCAACCCAGCTGACCTCCCTTAGCGATGACATCGTCACCACCAGGCAGTCTCGGACACCGCCAAGTGTTACACCAGGAATGACATTCCATGATGAAAACGGAGACCCGTGCAGTGCAGTTTGAATAGCAATAAATGTAAAGGTCCTTTAGTCAGGGCTATTTCGTGTATAAACTTATTGGGCAGCTCATAGATACTGTGATAGTAAAAGGAGGGGTTATGAATTGGTTTTGATACAAAAAAGATGGATGGTAACCAAGACAAGAGGGTAGTTTGGGTGTCTGATCCCTCTTTTTAAAGTAGAATAAGCCAGGTAGCATTGTCATTACCTGACAGACAGTTACTTCAGAACGTTCCATGACAATAATCTTACCTTCTGTAGTGCACTTATCTTCATTAGAGCCATTAGAAAGAAGATAGCATCTTGCCTTATGTGGCAACTGTTGGACAAAATCAACTCACTGCCATCAAATACTTTTATTTTATTTTTTGCCCCCCCAAAATAACACCTCAGAGCTGTTTGAGTTTGACATGTCTTTCCAGGAAAGTGCCTAAGAGATACATTGAGCATTTTTTAATTTCTGCACCATAGCTCAAGTAGGTGTTATTGTTATTATTAGCTACTCTCCAAGCAGAGGATGGGTTCCGGCAGGTTTTTGACGTGTTTTTAGGCGTTTTTGTCGGCCTTTCTACTTTTTCATTTTTTTTTTGTCTCTATAAACCCAACCTCTGCCGGCAGACGGACTGATCAAAGCCTAATAAAACTAATCGCTGCAACACATTAGAAGCGTTTTATAAGTAGGTGCGAAGCGTGCCCGGCCAGGCACGGGATTCCCTCCCCCTGCGCCACAGAACTTCCGGCCTAGTCAAACCATGCAAGGACCTAATCCTTGGTCCAACGGTCGTGGCATTACTTGTCATGCTATGTTCTTTACGTAATGTTCTTACGCTTCTCGTATCCTTTGGCTAATTGCACTTACTTTCGTATGAAATAACGTTACGTACTTGTGTACACAACTACGCGCGGAGGAACAAGGAAAGCACAAAAGAAAACAAAAACGACAGCTGTGAATTCCAGAAGTTTATTTTGTTGAGCTTGATCGGCAAGAATGTGACATGATTCTAAGCCCACGATTTAAACCTATGGCTTCTTCACGGCGCTGGGTACGAGCGTGATGTTGGAAGATCGCTACGATGTCCGTCAGCAAATGATTTGCCTATCGTGACTGAACTCTTTTACCATAAAAGAACCATCAAAGACCGTATCACACAAAAAACTGTACTATCCTCTGGTGCCATTTGGGAATTTTCAAGTCTCTGTTAGTAGAGCTTCATCACCAATTTCGCTGTTGTTGTTGAAACTTCTCTTCCAATCTGAACACAGCGAGCGGAGGCATGCGTTAACCGCATGTAAACGTAAG
This sequence comes from Branchiostoma lanceolatum, assembly GCF_035083965.1. Taxonomy (NCBI): domain Eukaryota; kingdom Metazoa; phylum Chordata; class Leptocardii; order Amphioxiformes; family Branchiostomatidae; genus Branchiostoma; species Branchiostoma lanceolatum. The sequence goes on along the minus strand of NC_089725.1, from coordinate 19,597,194 downwards.
GTACATGTTCCAGTTTGTAATTCATTTAATAACGATTCCTGATATAATTGCATAATTGATGCGTTTCAAGTTGATATGCAATACACATCTATTTATTTGCCTTGTTCATGCACTAGTGTATTTTCTCAATTTTCTTGTGAGGTATCCAATGGAAATTTACGTTATGATGCTATCAATGTTCATGCCGGCGTGAGATCAGCCTGTCGCATGAATAGGGCAGTCAGCGGGGTACCGGCGCGGCCCCGTGAAAGCCGCTACACTTGCCGGATGTGTGATAATCCGGCGCAATAAAATTGTTACCACTAATGATAATCTAATGGTTCTCGGGGAGGAGTACTGCCACCTTTCTTCAATGGAAGTAAATAGGTTTGCCCCGCCCCGAGGTCAGTGCCGGGAGAGGTTGGGTTTATAGAGACAAAAAAAAAATGAAAAAGTAGAAAGGCCGACAAAAACGCCTAAAAACACGTCAAAAACCTGCCGGAACCCATCCTCTGCTTGGAGAGTAATTATTAGCAACATTCTGGTGCTTGTTTAATGATGCTTCTCAGCAATACTGGATCAAAATGTCTTATCGATCATGAGTGCTACGTAATTCCTTCCACCTATCCCTGCTACGGCCACCTGAACGATTTGTCCTGTAGATTTTTATTCGCTGAGACATATTTCTGTACAGAAAACCTACAATGTGCAATTTTGTACCTCTTGCCTGCAGTATTAGCTATTTTAACCAACTTCTCAGAACACAGTTAGACCACATCAATTTAGTTCCTTGTTTAGTTGGTATTTCATCACTTGCTTTTTGTGCAATCCTGCACCCTTTCTTATTTGAAAATGTAACTGGGAACAAGCAATATTGTGTGACATTTTGTACATAGGCCTTATTTGTATTTGATCAACTACTCACACGTGGATTATTTGTAAACTGGTACTCCCTGCCAGCTGTTGTTGGTTCATCATGTCTGTTGGCTTTGATACAAATTACAAATTTACATATGAAAATCAAGCCTTTTATGAAAAGAAAGCAATTCCAACGTCCATGTGAACTTGCAAACTATGATACATATACTTAGAGTTAGGACTCAGACATCATGCAAAGGTCCTACTTTTGATGACAGGCTTTTTGTATGTATGTATACATGGTGTTCTAAATTAATTTATGAATAATGTTTTAGAGTTGGGGCATAGTCAAACATTTTCTCCCTTAACTATGAGCACTATTTTCATATCAATGTTATTTTGTACAAATATACAAGTGAGAAAATAAAAAATGCTGAAAACATTTTATGTTTGGTCCCATCACTTTCATCTCATGGTAACACAGTCAGAGAAAGACATCTGTGGCATTGCAGCAGTGTAATGGCAGGGTGTTTGGCCCAGGGGTCCTGGGTTCGAATCCCGGCATGACCTGTTGAAGTTGTGCCCTTTGGAAAGGCAGTTAACACAAATTTCCTCACACAAATAAATCTGTCCGGAAATGCTGCTTGTACTGTTCAGTTTACTGGGTATGCCATACAAACAAACATCCAGCACAAGTAGTCCCTACCTCTAGTCTTTTAAGTTATCCTAATGTCGAGTAGATATGATTAGTTGGACATCTGAAATGGCTCATTGTTGACCTCAGTCATTGGACCTAACAAACATATTGAAAGCAGGACTTTGATAACTGGACTTTGTCTTGAGGTGGAGCTGCCACATCAACAGGAAACAAAATCATGGCGGCTGCACCAACAAGTCTGGGGGATCAAATCCGTGAAGAACTGTCCTGCAGCATCTGCTTGGAGCTGTTCACCAGGCCAAAGATGCTACCTTGTCAGCATACCTTTTGTCAGAACTGCCTTGACAATCATGCAGGGAGAGAAAAGTCCTTTAAGTGCCCGAACTGTCGCCTACCGGTCAGGCTGCCACGCCAAGGGGTCATAGCTTTACCTGACAACCACCTGGTTAAAAGTCTTTGTGAGAGACTGCAAAAGCAGGGGGCAACATTGCTAGAAGAAATGTCCGGACAACCCCAGTGCAGCTTTCATCCTCCTGAGGAGTTCAAAGTGTACTGTAAACAATGTCAGATATCTGTTTGTGAACAGTGTTTGGAGGAAGCTCATGATGATCATCGCACAACAACCATCAAGAAAGCTGCTCAAGAAAGGAAATCTACAATCCAGGCTTTGATTGCCAATGGGAGAAACATTTTGGAAAGTTATGTAAGCTTCATAAGTGGTTTGAGCAAACAAGAAAAAATCCTGAATAAACAGAAACAGCAAACAGACAACAGCATAATTCAGGCTTACAACCAAGCCGTACAGAAACTTGCAGAGAGAAAAGAGCACCTCTTGTCTGAATCAGAACAAAACCATAGAAAGAACTTGAAGAAAATAGAGAAGGGACGGAACAGAGTCTTGGCAGATGTAACGTTGGGTAACCTAAATTCGTGGGGTACTTAAAGTCGGGATTTTTCGAAAACGGGGTATTTAGGGATATGTGCTAGATGCAAAATCAGTTATAACGCCAGCAATGCAAAGCAGATAGACTAACGTATTCAGAACACTGGCTGAAAAGCTTCGATAACCATGCATTAGAAGTTGGCGACGTCAAAAACTCTCCGTCCCTTATTGACAGAGTCTGGGGGCTTCGTGGGAGAATCACCCAGCACGGTTGTTCGCTGGTTTATAAGACAAATGTCACATCTCCTGCCTGCTAAACACAATTATTTATAAGACAACTTATTACAATCTCTTTTGCTAACCTGCAACTGGATTCTAAGTGTGATCAATCATCAAAACTCCTCTCTGTTGCTACAACCTACGGCACGTGTATTTTCCCGCCGCCATATTGTTAACCAGAATCCTGTTGTCAAGCAGACGACAAAGGTTTGTGAGGAACACTTTTTGTCTAAATGCTGCGTGTGATAGTGGACTGAGAAGGATATTTTCCTCAAATTTTGCTCCTAACACAACAAGGAACACATGGACATAGTGGTATTACCATTGCTACGGCATCCAGCTAACTTCCCATGAATAATGTAACGTTACACGTTGCCCGATGATGACGATGGGCCGACTTTGAGTGAAGTTCTACCGACTCAACACACGGGTTGTTCCCGAACTGGCCTGATGTGTGCGGTACGGTCGTTTTTTCGTGTATTTTTTTTACTTGGACACGTCTATATCCATAGCACTTTCCTCAAGCCAAGGATAGAACGAATAGCTGCTGTATAAAATGTGATTAGCGGTAAGATATTCAAGACGAATCTTCTCTCCCGAATTAATGTGCCCCCCTGTCCGACAACACCGCCATTGTGCGTGCGGCGGACGGTAGTTTGAAGTTGAAATATTATGGTGTCAGCACGACTAGAGACAAAATCTACCATATATATGATTAGTGCAAAGATAGTACATAATACTGACAGAATAATAGAAAAAAAGGATGGTTTATTGTTCTGCTAGATTGATTTCAGTCAACCATTATCGGAAAAATCCCGAATTTAGGTTACCCAACGTTAAATGAATTGTCTGCTGCATGTGATCAAGCAGAACAAGACATGGAGCAGGGAGGAGTCAAAGACAAGAAGCAATTTTGACACGGGTGGTTGGGAAGTACAATGAAAAAAGTTCACCACCAGGGGTAGAAACCCAGCCTGTTGTCTTTCAGCCCAGAGACACCATCGTGCCATTATTGGGTCATGTGATGGTCCAGTCTCTCCCATCTCCGCCAACCCCAGCAGCACCTACATCTGGGACTGATGCAGCACGGGGCACAGGTCATCACCGTGGTTACCAAAGAAGTGCAATCCTAAGGCCCACAAACACTCCAGTGCCAATGCTGGGACATTCTCTCCCATCTGCCCCAAAACCATCAGTGCCTGCATCTACTTATGTTGCAGCAGGGGACACAGGTCACCATAGTAATCAAAGGCAAGTGGACCAGTCTATGAGGGTGACATTTGGTGGAAAGGGGCACACAACAGGGCAGTTCAAGGGTCCATGTGGCATTGCAGTGTCAGATGAAGGGTTGATATTTGTAGCAGATGATGAGAACCAGAGAATCCAAGTCTTTACCCTACAGGGAACATTTGTCCATCAGTTCCCAACATTCACATCGGCTATGCAGAAGATGAACACAGATGATGTGGCAATGGATGGGGATGGGAATCTGTGGGTAGTTGGAGGGACAGACTCTGCTGAGTTTGCTGTTCAGTACACCAGACAGGGCAGAGCGTTGAGGAATATTGACCTACAGCGGACCCGGTGGGGCAGAGGAGTAGCAGTGGACACCAAGAGAAACCATGTCCTTCTTACACAAACAACAGGAAACATCTCCAAGCCTCGTGGTGAAGTGCAGGTGTTTAGGCCAGACGGAACACTTGTGAAAACAATGGGTTGGCAGCAGGGAATGAAATTTCCATTGTACATCACTGTGAATAGGGAGGGGAACATCCTTGTGTCAGACTATTACAATCACTGTATCTATGTGTACAATGAGGACAAACAGTTTCTGTTCCAGTTTGGAAGTGAGAGAAGTGGTGAAGGTCAGCTTACAAATCCTAAAGGCATCTGTACAAACAGGTCAGGTAGTATCATTGTGGTAGACTGGGGTAACAGACGTGTAAAGATGTTTGACAAGTTGGGGAGATTCCTCAGACACGTGGATATTAACATGGACTGGCCACAGGCTATTGTCATGGCAACATATGGTCAGCTGGTGGTGACTGAGCTAAAGAACCACACAATCTCCATATTTCACAACTATTGAGCCTGAGTAAAGTAATGATAGAATATCACTGATCTGTGCACTGTAATGTTTTAATGCCATTGCTATATCAGACATGCATGTACTAAAACATTGAAGACAAAGTACAAATGAATTGTTAGGCTGTCAGACTACCCAGTACACACTAAAGCAAGTAGCTATCAATGTAAAATATATAATAAGTGTTAATTAGACATGGTTTAAATAATTTGTGAAAAAGGACAACTGAAAAGCAAACCCCTTTCTACAGGTACTTTTAATATCTTCTTAGATGAAGAAACAATTTTCTACTGGAACAATCTCTTAACATTTAGAGAAATGCATGTACATTATTACTAGACATGTACAACTGAATGTTGATGGTGGTTGGAGAACTCTTCCTTATCATGTACAGATTCCATGTATTCTTTAAAACTAAAACTCAGTAAACCATTGCAGACACTTTATCAAAGCTAAACATTTATCCACAATTGACTTCTCCAGTTTGCTTGGGTTAACATGGTTCTCCAGGAAACCAACCAAAGTTTCCAGGGTGCCTTACTTACTGGTAATGTTACTGATTACCTGGACTAGTCATGGGTTGGCACCAACTCAAACGTAATAGATCACATTGTAATAAAACAAAACAAAAAATCTAATGCTAATGCTACTATAAATTCTATGTATTTAAATGTCAGCAGGAACTTTAATAAAAATATTGATCAGTTTAACCCATACATTTCCAAATAGCTTTCATCTCTATTTGTACATAACTGTAGTTTTAGTAGTATGTGTAGCTATATACGTAATTCATTAAGGCTTTTGGATTGATAAGATGATGGGACCATTGCAACTTTTGAACAGCCTGTTGCAAAACTAAATCTGGACACAAATTATATTGAACCCTACAGCAAGGTTTGAAACAGAAACATTGCCTGCTGTTTGAAGATGACTCTATACTCAAGAACTACTAATGTTGAAGAATGCATCCAACACTTTGGAACATTCCTTTTCTCAGTGGCTGTTTTCCAGTTGATGTAGTGTTCATTCCATATCAGCATGCTGTTGAGTTCCTTGGTTCCTTAGCAGCTATAGGTAGGACTGGGTATTTGTCACAGACAAACATCACATCACTGCAGCTTGGTCAGCACTAGAACTGCAGATGGTACTAGTCCTGGAAGGGAGTAAAGATTGTTCATGAATTATCAACAGTCATTACAAAATGGGTTATCAATAAAACAGCAGCAACTTTGGCAATAGTGTTTGTGTGGTTTAAACACAAACATCGCACAGGTGACAACCAGTGCAGTGTGCCTACAGACATAGATACTCAGAGTCAGACTGTGATTGAGACCAAGAATTTTGATGGTTTCTGTGGTCGCTCATTTTTTTCAAACTTAATCCCTGGGTTAGTGGGATTCTGGCTCAGAGATTGTGGAGAAGGGCTCCCTTAAAACCCTGGGTGAGAGTTCGTGTGACATCCATACAATGAGAATCATACCTAGAGAATTCAGTGGGTTATGCATGTCCTCCTCAGTGAAGATTTTTCTGGGGAAGGTGGTCATCAGCTGGAACGGCTGGTCTCCATCTGTTCTGTTCATCTCCACAAAGAGTCGCACGGCAGCCAGCTCCTCCTGAACCTTGAAACTCTGCGTCAGCGCAGTGCCGTTAAACAGCCTTACCTGTTAAAACACATAAACCAGCAATGGATAACAAATTTCTTTGTACAAAACCAAAGAATACTTGTCAACGTTTCAGCTACTGTCTGTCACCTTCCACAAGACAAGACTGTCACTGAAATGTCGGCTTGGTTTGCATAAGAAGAACTTTGTTATTGAGTGATTTACAAAGCTGATGGAACTTTTCACAAACCAATAGCAAGTCAAGAGGCCTATACTGACTGGCTTTCAAACACTGTAAAAAAAATGAATTGTAGGTAGGTTGACAATGTATGTATGTGGCCCAAACCTGAATGCGTGTTTGTTCGTAGTCCTTCTTGGGCTCGGGTGCAGCCTCAACCTTAGGCTGGGCTGGGGGGGGCTGGGCTGTTCCAGGCACGGGAGCAACAGATGTGCCTGCCTTGCCAAACTGGGGAGGGGAAGACAACATCAAAGCATGAAGGTCATGTTGTTCCCTACAAGATTTTGAATATTTCATTTTCATCTGTAGCCTGAGATACAGGTTTATTCAGGGAAGAAATTGTTGAAACAGACACAAGCTGCACACAGCTGGATTTTTGGCTGTCAATTAAGTGGATGTGTAGGCAAAGAAATTTTAAAAAGTGACCTTGAAGTTGAAGCAGAACTAGTCATGAAGGTCAGGAAAGGAAGTGTGTTTACCTTGGCAGCCCTCTCAAGTCTATCTCTCTCTATTTGGTCCTTAACTCTTTGTCTGTAACAAACAATAAGAACAGTGTTTTATATATTCCATTCGTACATCGATATAGGAACACTAAACATAAAAGACTGAACCAAATATTAATCAGGTAAAACCTACTTGGCCATTCGCTCTTCCATCTTTTCTCTCTTCCTCTCTGCAACCAGCTTTTTGGATTGCTCATAGTTGTGTCTGAAGGACAAAGGTATTGAAAGATGAGCTTAAGATTCAATCAAGATAGAACTTCAACCTTTTAAGTCATGACATTTAACAATGTCATTCTGAAAATTGACACTTATTTGAAGAGTCAGTCATTGACTACTTGGAAACTTCAAAGAGGATTGACAACTTCACAGCACTTTTCTGTGACTTGATATTGACTATAGAGATGTAAATACTTTTACCTCTTTTTGCAATTGGCTACTGCAGTTTAACAATGTATATTGTTATGCAGTAGTATTCTTTGAAGTTGTAGTTAATCTTTGAAGTTGTAGTAGATCTTTTTGTTAGGTATAGTCATGTACACCTATTTTGACATCCAGTTCATTCTATATGAAAAATCCAAACAAACAAACTTACTGAGTCTTCATGCTGACCAGCTCCTTGCCCTGTCGCCTCCTCATCTTCTCCTTCTCAATGGCCTCCTTTTTCTCCTCTTCCGCCTTCTCCTGCCGTCGCTGCTTCAGACGCTCCTGCACCCTGAGGGGAGTCATCAACGTTCCTCAAACTTCTCAAAACAAGTATGCCATTCATTAAGTGTCCTTTCATGAACTTTGTTACTATAGCCATTGATTTTAGAATCTGTTATCTTAAGCATTTTATCATTGTGCGGGCAGGACTCAGCACAGCAAAGTCTACTCATAATTCTACAAAGACTAGATGTAGGTACAAAATAAGAAGAACGAAGAGACTAACTTGCGAAGTTGCTCTTGTTTCTCCTCCTCCGTCAGCGGTTTGATTTCTTCAGTGGACTCTGAGAAACTCTGATGACCACTTCGTACAGCGTGCATCTTTGTTACAAATAAACAAAGATATTGATATGCTTATATATTCAATGACCTTCATAAACATGACAAGTCAACTTTTATCATTCAACTTCTGATTTCATCCCTTGCTTATTTTCTCAATAACTTAACCCATCTTTAAACCCATTTTCTCCTACACTATGTAGAACATGTACATGTACTCACTTGTACATCATTTTCAGTCCTGAGTTTCTTCCCACACCTGAAAAACAGAAAACAAAGATAGATACTTGTTAATCTAGTCCAAAATTCTGCCAGCACCAGTAAGGAGACTTGATATCCTTATATGCCAGGAAATATGACATGACATTTTTTCTTCTGTCTTCTGCCACCTACCTCCTTGTTTTAACCACCATTGACACTCCATTTTCTCCCTAACCCAAGATCAAAACACTTAGAGCATTTCCCCCTTTAGAGTGTACAGTTATGGAGAAATTTACTATAGATACTTGTAAGGGATTCTAAAATTCAGTGTTAGTAGTTTTCATTTCATCAATTGTTTACAGTATACTACAAAAATGTCCTTTATTCTATCTACAAGTACTTTACACCTGTACAGCTCTTAGACCATTTAACAACACATTGTTCTCAGACCACATAACCTGACAACACATTGCACTCACTCATCGCAGACCAGACACTTGGCCTCCTGCTGCCCCTCAGCTCCGTCTCCCTCCCCTTCTGCAGCGGCCTCACTTTCTTCTGTGGCTGTCTCAGCAGCGCCTCCTGTCTCCATCGGGGTCTCTGCACCCTCCTGTGCCCCTGTCTCCTGGCCTGTGGGAGCTGGGGTAAAACACAACATTTTCATGATCAAATGCAACAAACATACAGCTATTCACACATACCTTAACTGCCTCGAATATATTCTAAATTGTTTTTTCTTTGGTCGCATCTCCCCAGAAAAAACTTTCAACAAAGAGGATGGCGTGAGCAGCAATATATGTAACCCGATAGAAATTAGCCACAAAGTTGCTGTGAACTCTTCATAAAGCAAGGACATGGCAAACTTTTCAAGACAATGTCAAGAGATTGATCTATATGAAAAATAATCCTAGTTCAAAATACATGTATAAGACACCATCCTTTCAGATTTGGAGCCTCCAAATGATCAAATCAGGTTTGCAAGGCCAAGAGTTTTTATCGAACCGCCTTAGTAATATGGCCTGACAATTTTAATGCCAGCTTTCTGTTGGCCACTAACTGTTTCCACAATGGTCCAGAGGGTGAAGTAAATTTTGTAGAAGTCAGTAAAGACAAGTCCAGACCTGCTGCTGACTCCTCTGTTTTCCCAAGCACATGACCCTGAGGCGGTTGGTACGGCTCATCAATGTCAGGGTCATCCATGTGGGCAAGAAGCCTGGAAAAAGTTGTCATACAACCCAATCAATCAAACTACACTGAACCACTTACAGTCAAACCTGTACTAGTGACCACCTCTACATAAGGACCACCTGGCATTTATTGCTAGTTTAAAAAAAATTATTTTTACATCTCTCTACATTTAAATCTCTCTTCATCATAATGACCACCGTGACAGCTTTTACCAAGTCCCTTGAGTGGTCACCAGTGGTCGTTATAAATTTCACTGTATTCTTCAGCCAGCCTCTGTTCTGGCTACATGCTACATAGGATGACCTTGCGAACACAGATTGGGAGGTTTAATACAACCACAGTGCAAATAAATCCTATGCCCAACTTTATCCCCCCAGCTAACTTGGTCATTCTGACCATCTCAGCATCTGACTCCATGTTGTCTTTTGTTGAAAGAAAAGAATACATTGCTTACCATTCCATAGCTGCCTCTGGACCTTGGTCATTCGTTACAGCAATGGCCTTCTCTCTGAAATGGAAGAATGTAATTTTATTCAAAGTATCATAATCTCATTGGCCGTTCATATTAACGTTAAAATAAACAGGTCTGCTTGTGATAAAAAGAAGCATCACAGATATTAGAGATAAACCAAGGAAGTTAAAAAACATGAAGTTTATATACATGCGTCTCAGCAAACAGTTAGCACTGCGTAGCGTGCGTAGTCCAGTGGTTAGCGATCTTGCCTCTGGACCTAGAAGCCCCGGGTTCGATCCCGGTTGTGTCGCTCACCCGACATGCACGCTACCGTTAAAGATCGCAGTCCTTAGGACGGGACGTTAAGCCGTGGTCCACTGTTCATTATGCTTGTCGAAAAGAGCTAGGGGAATTTCCCCGGTACAATGAACCTGTAAATACTGTACATAGCGTCTGTCTTCTCTGTCACGACCAGTGGAAGAGTAGCTCATCTGTTCATTGAGTACATAATTGAGCTAAACTGGTTCGAGATCCCTTTCCTTTCCTTTCACTTTATGGAAAACTTTTTTTCTTGCTGATCTTACACTGTTCCTCCTTAATTTTTCTTGCTCCGGGCAAACCCAACATACATGAGTTGCATAATCCGAGGTGCCCATTCATAAAGCGTTAGCTCACTGACAGGATTTCTTCATAATTTCATAATCCTCTGCGTTTCACAAATACCCAGTAATTCACTAGATCATTCATCTAATCACTCTCTTTGCACTTAAATTTGTTTAGCATCTTAAAAACCGTTATACGTAATCATAACAGTAAACCAGCAAGTCATTTTTACGAGAATATTCCATGCTGCCCCCCTCCCACACAATGATTCTGCTAACGAAACCTTGTACGAAAAGAATGACTGAAGTATGATCACTCACGCTCTGTTCTGTGGGAATCCCATTTCAAGCAGCGTCCCTAAGGAAGCCGACATGTTAAAGACGGTGAGTAGAACTTAAGCCTGCAAGGTAATTAGATAAAGAGCAGTTAAAGTTTGAGTGCACAGCTGCACAGTGGACAATGAACTGAAACTTCCCGATTCCAGTCTGACCTGTGCACCGGAAGTAGTTTTGGCAAGGTGGTGTTTCTACTTGAAAGCAGCAAAATGTATGTATGTGTGTTGCTACAGCTAATGTTTTCACCCTTAATAACACTGTACTGTCATTAAATTACTGATTAAGTTAAATTTGCTTCTTATGTCACAAACGGTATACACCTTAGTCAAACACAACAGATTAATAAGGAAGTCAGTTTTGCCTGTTTGGATGCCATGTTGCCTTACGTCATTGTTTCAAAACTTCAGGACGTTGTCTGTGACAGTCGAGCTGTTGACATACCTTCGGTCACGGCAAGAAAAACACTTCACTCCCTGCTGCTTGTCTGGATTAGCAACGTCACGACTTCCGCCTCCTTCCAAGAAGTTTGGAACATGTGACAGGAGGGAACAGAGCCATTTTGTTGCGAAGGTCAAGTGGCGAACTGGTGCAACGTGGCTTTCCTTACCTAGTCTGGCCAGCTAGGGAACTTTTGTAGACATCGGGAGAGAGACAGGTGCAGCCCAGGATCTGAACTTGTGCTAGTCACGGCATGGTCACAAAGTCTTACAACCAATACACGTCGGTTTGCCTGAACTTGTCGGACTGCGAAACTGACGAAGTTTTCGTGGGCCTGAGTAAGAGTGAAATACTTGTTGAATGTTACATGTGATTCATTTGTGAAGAAGACCATACCGGCCATTTGTAGCAAATTAGTTTACCAGCCACGGGAAACATCTCTCTGTCTAAAAAGAAGAGACTGAAATAATTCCCCAGTAGCAAAGTTGAGAACTCGGGAGCCATGAATTCGAACCACAGGATGGTCGGGAGGAGGAGGTCGTCCGAGGCGAAGCAGTACGACATGTTACTGCGGGTTCTGCTGATCGGAGACTCCGGCGTGGGGAAGACATGCATCCTCTACCGCTTCGTGGAGGACGACTTCACCATGTCGCACATCTCAACTATAGGTACGGAAGGCTCTTCATGTTGTTTGGATTTGTTTGCCATCATTCAAGGCACATTGTTATTGTTGAAAGCCATTCAGACACTAAGTTTAGTTGTAACAAACATAGGACACGTAGGGTGGCTTTTGATTTGGAAAGTTATTACTAGTATTGAAGGGCACCAAGTTGAAAGCCAATGTGTATTTAGTGGCAATATCACAGGTTAAGTTGCACACTGTCCTTTAAAACAGCATTCTTTCCTCCAAATTATTGACTACTAGTATTATGGTATATGATGTATCTTTATTTCTGTCTGACAGACTCCATATGGTTATGGATATTTGACTGTAATTGTTTTAGTGCCTTTCACATAATTTTCTAAGCACATCATAACAAACTGAAAGCGATGACTAAAAGTACTTTTTCAACTGAAAAATGCTGACTTATAAAGGCAAAAACATCCCTGCTGTAGGTAGCCATTAGTGTAAATGATACACCTGTCCAGTGGATACACCTAGGTGATATTTAGGTCAGCAGGTGTTTCCATATGGTAGACCAGGCACAAGCTCCCATTTCTCACAGGTAATGTTGCTGTTGCCTTAGCAGTATGTTTTCCCATTTCAAAATCCAATCACACTTGACAAAGTCAGTATCATGTTTATTCAGCTAGATTAGAGTAATTGATAATGATAGCAACAATTGTCAGCCTTCACCTCATTGATCAGTAGACAGGAAAATCACCACATATTGTTTTGATCAGGTAGTTTCTTTCTTAAGTTAAGAAGAAGTTTCAACCTTCTTCCTGCTGGTATACTAGTAGCAGGGAGAAGTTCAAAAAGCAAAAAAAAACTCTGTCTTACACTTGGTACTGCAAGGTACTTTTAAATTTGTTTCACTTTGCCCATGAGAGTAGGAAAAATACCATGCAGGGGTGGGACACTACCCACCTATAGCCTTTCTGCAGTTTGTTTGTTGTGGTCAGTAAGGAACTCTATTAGCATGTTGTAACTGATCCCTACATGGTCACTTGTGGTCACACTATGGGTCAGTGGGTAGATACATGTTTTTACTTGAAACTATTTTTTGGGGGGTCTAACAAGAGAAACCTTGCCATTGGGTACTGCCAGCTAAGGAATGTAGGAGTGTAAGGATGACACATGGGTTAGGTATGCAAGACACAACATGAACTTTGCCCTTGAACCTGAAACACTGAACCCATGTATGAAGTCATGATGTTTCAAATACCTTAAAAATACAATGCAAACATGTCACTGGCATGGCTCCAATATTTCTTAAACTTATGTGTCTTTAAAGAGAACCTCATTGGTTTTAGCCTGTCATCACAGATTTCTGCAGTTCTTATAGGTAGAACTTAGCTATAACTGCAACTGTTGCATGTTCCTTCTCTCCTCAGGGATTGACTTCAAGTTGAAGACAGTTGAAGTAAATGGCAAGAGAATCAGAGTACAAATATGGTAAGGAGAATGTTACATTACCCTGGCAACCTGACGAATTGTATAAAAATAATCGAAAAATGTGCAAGCTGTGTCTGAGGAAAGATTATATAAATCAACTTTTTTTTTGCTGTTAGGGTTAGTGTTAACATATTCTTATGTATTGCTATTTGTACACACTACATGGATTGATTTATCTATTCTTCAACACAGGGATACTGCTGGACAAGAAAGATATGAAACTATCACCAAGCAATATTACAGGAGAGCACAGGTAATTTACAGGAATTGGAAGTAACTAACTGGAAAATTTCTCACTTTACAATCTTTTTAACATTTGACATTGTCATCATAACATGACAATCGGTAAAGCAATAACTTCTTTCCTGTGTGTTGCAGGGGGTTTTACTGGTGTATGATGTGACCAGTGAAAAATCTTTCACCAACATCTCCAAGTGGGCCAATGATGTGGATGAGGTGAGAAAATCGAGCTTCAGCTATCTTAACACATGTCATAAGATACACCACAGAATCTGATGAATTTCCTGCAATAGATTACAGACAATCTTGCCATTTTTGCCACCTTTATGTAAATTTGCATTCTTCAAGTGCTATTTCCCAAATGTTTCTAAACCATTGTGACAATAGTCCCTCAATGGAAGTTAATGTTAAAGTACAAATGTACATTTTGTACATACTATAGAAATAAATGGGAACACAAAAGTAACAAGTTGTATCCAAACCTGTTGTGCCATTTCCAGTATGCACCAGAGGATGTGGAGAGAATGTTGATAGCAAACAAGTGTGACGACCGGGACTGGAGAGTCATCTCTAAACAACAGGGACAGAAGGTGGGTGCTGTGCTATAAGTCCATACCATGCTGATTCCTAGTTTCTTAGACGTATCCTCTGAGAAAAACCTTGACTTGCATTAAATTTTCAATAGCAACAACTGTAACTAAAGAAATCCATCACATTGATCAGAGCCAGATTTGGTCTCTTAAAAGGATTTTCTTCTTATCCCTGCAGCTTGCAGACCTGTACAGAATGTCATTCTTTGAAACCAGTGCTTACAGAAATGTCAACATAAAGGAGGTAAGTACTTTTTCTTGTTGTGGTATGTAATTTTCCAAGCACCAGGCAATATTTTATCTTCATCACCAACGGGTGAAGGACAGAGTTCCTGTTGTTCAGTAGTCCTCTTTTCCTTGTTCTAGGCCTTCCTGGCCCTGACCAACAACATCATCCGGAGGCAGGGCATCATCCCAGCACCCGACCACAGCTGTGTCAAGGACGGCAAGTGCATCCATGACCTGGACATGGACCTGGCAGCAGGCGATGTCACCCCGCTAACAGACACAGAGGAGAACAAGACGGGAGCCTGCTCTGCATGTTCAGTGGCATAATGTACACTACAGGCAGGGGTTTGGGGAAACATGAGGCCATGAAGACATTTCTATGCCATTCCCTGGTACCTGCAGCATCATTCCACAACACAGAAAGCACCTGTTACTGTGCTGGAATTAAACAGTTGCATTAGAAAGGCCCAAAATTTGGGACTCTCGGAGCTGTGGAGCTCCAGTGTCTGTGTTTTTTTGACGTGTCTCAGTTGACCACTGTTTGTGCACAGCCAAATATGTCCATATACTGGACTGCATCCAAATTGTGCCTGTAACTACATGGTATATTCTTAGCTGTCATTGTATGAGTGAACAAAGCTTTAACTATGTACATGTACATGCTGCCACTTGTTGTGATATATCTGGTAGAGGAATTGAAGATGATAATTTATTTGGGACAGTTGCAAATTGGGTTGTACTTTTGGAGATGTGCTGCTGTGATTCTCCTCAGCTTTCCTTTTTGACATATATATACTGTTGCACATTGTCCAGCAGATTGAAGTTCCCAAGAGCATATGGTCTTCAAACTTGCCTTGATTTGATCCTAACCTGACAGTGCCTTACATGTAAAGCCACATCTTTGTAGGGATAATTTCTTCCGTATCCAAGGTAATGGTGCTAATTGAAGGATATATATGCAAACCAGGCATCAGAGCCATTGTGCCATTCCTGTGTAATACTGAACCATTCCACTTGTAAAAGAAGATCCAGCTATTTTTCCATGTAACAATCCTGGCAAAGGCTATATGATATACAAACACTTTTGTCATGATAGTAAATATGCTGCAACCATAGTTATGTTGAAGAGGCAAAGAACAAGATATGTGTCCTCCATACTGTTCACTAGTTTCACTCATGTATTTAGTATTGCTATGGCCACACAAACTTGTTTTACCAATTATACCCCTGGGTGCATTGACACGTACAATAGAACATCCCAAACTATTGTATGTAGCTTGTAGTAAAGAAACATAAACTTTCAATTATTCAACCAGCAAATTCTGCAATATGCAGCAACAAGTTGAAGTTCATTAACAAAGTAACACTGGTAGCTTCAAATTTGAAAGGATCATAGAAATTCAGAATCTATATGTCGTCAAGGTTAAAATCATGTGTTAAAGACAGAAAATAATGTCATAATACAGGGATACATGCCATTTTCAAACCTGTGAAATATTATTAATGTTCACTCACGTGTAAGACTTCCAACCTGTGCCTCTTCAAATGTAGGACCAGTGTAACTATGACCCCGTTCACACTCATTTTTTTTCAATCACGATTGAAGTATAATCGCGATTGTTCGATCCGATCGCGATTGAACGCAAAGAAACTTTTGCGTTCACACTGCTTTTCGCCAAGTCGATTAAAGTACGCCGTGATCCGATCGCGATTGAAGCACAATTGAAGCATGCTATCGGCGATCATCTGGTAAATGTTGTTGTTGTCCTTGTTTTGGGTCTATTTTTCCGCTAGACATTGTAACTTGGTGCGGTAAATGTCCCTCTTTCGGTGACATTTCCCCAGTTTGGCCTGCACCTCCTCTCTCCCCCAGATTGCGATGAGGACCCTGGTCTCCCCATCGCGCCATCTGCCACCAGCTGAAGTTGCTGATGGAGTTTTATTCTTCTTCTTGGGCATTGTTGACGATGAAAAGTTGTTGTTGTTGTAAAAGAGCGATCTGACGTGCGGATTGGGTTTGTTTTCCCGCGCGATGCGAACTATGACCCCACGTACCCGCATGTATGACCTCCCACCCCCGGAACCAGCCGAAATCTCCGCCGATCGCGATGGAATGAATCGTAGTTGTGTCACACTCAAAATTTGATAGGATTGGATTGGATTGGATCCGATCGCGATTAATCCAATCAAACTACCTCCGGAGGTAGTTACAATCCAATCGCGATTGGATCGTTTTGGATCATTCCAATCACGATTGGGAGCGTTCACACTGAAAAAATCAATCGCGATCGGATCGATTCAATCGCGATTATACTTCAATCGCGATTGAAAAAAATGAGTGTGAATGGGGTCTATGTTAATGTATGTTGTGCTAAGTGTAGGATGATTATATGAAATGAGGACAATCAGGTAGTTATCTATGCATGTTAATAGTACAGTATATAATTTGTACAGGGATACGTAAAATATTTCTTCCACAAAAATACTATCTAGATGTGGAAGATATTACTTAGGGGCAGATGGACTATATTTTGTCATGTATTTATTCATATAGAGGTGTTATTGTAGGGAAATATATTATGATGCTGCATCATATGCTGCCATATTCTAGCTAACCAACTGGTGAAATGTACTGTATTTGAATAAATTTTCTAGTCTTCACAAAGCTAGTCATGTCTGTATTTGTTGATCTGCAGTGGAAGTATCAGCTATATGAACCAACAACTAGGGCCACAAAAATATTTTAACTGACTAGGACTTGGGCTTTTTGACTACTTGTCACAGTTTAAGCCAGTCAAGTCAACTGCCACAAGCTCACCTAGAATGTGGAAGGCGTAAGTTAAGCCACAGAGGCATCTGTGGTTGGAATGAGTTTCCTCTGACATCACCTTATGACCAGACCATGGATTATGAGCATGGATTATGGCCTTTCAGGTTTTGTGTATGTAGATATTATTTATTACATGTATGTATTCATATTATTTATTACATGTATGTATTGATATTACTTATAATGTTAAGCAGTGTCTTACACTGAGGTTGGACCACCCTTGCTAAATAAAACAAAGCGAAACCAAGCCCTTCACCATCACATTTTTGTACCACATATTGTCACAAAAAGTCGTATAAGTTATGTGGCACTTCTATCCTTGACCAGTTTATATAGTAGACTAGTAGTATGGTGAATTTAGCTGTCTTTAGTATCCAGTATTAATTGTAAAAGGAATACCTGTGAGTAATCTACACATGCAAATCAAGGAGGTTAAAAAATTGCGCAAACATACCCCTCAGTTGTAAGTTTAAAGGAAACACAACATTTACAGTAAAAACACAAATCAAGTCACATTGAAAGCAGTTTATTAATCACTGTGGACAATATACATGTCAGCTATCTGCCAGTTAGTCTTGACTGTCAAATCATGTTTAAAGGTGACAATGCAAAGAACTGACAAAAAGATTTCCAAGTACAATCCACAAGTACTTTACAATCCAGTAAAAGTTTAGGAGTTGGAGTTGGGTCCCTTCTTCCTGCCGAATGTGGGCATCACATTGACGAAGCGCCGGTTGTACTGGATGCGCCTCTTGGCACGACCAGTCTTCTTCTTCTTCTTCTCTGCTTTGTCGACCTGAAAGAAGTACATTAATTACAGTGTGTTATAAAATGTACAACAATCTTAAAAATACAAATATCATGAAGGGCTCTTACCACTATCACACCATCTAAAACTATATCTATGCTTCATAGCAAAAGGGCTTACATGATCATTTCATGTCATAATTTTCTGTTATTTTGTTCATAACATGGGTTTTAGGTAAAATATGAAAACTATGACACAACATGGCCTGATGAATATATCGTATCAAAAGAAAAATGTTTCCACTAAGGTTGAAGCAAAGCCTTAATTTGTTTTGTGAGGATGACAGCTCCATCTGAAGTGACCTTACCTTGGGTGTCTGACCCTTGACCTTGCCTGCACGAGCCAGGGAGCCGTGAACCTTACCTGTGGATGGGAGAACAAAAATGTTGTTAAAAGAGCTGGCAACAACCAATTTTAGGTAAGGCAGTATAGGCAGATAAAAGTAAAGGCTGACACTTTGTTGTTTGAGAGAAGACTTTGATGAAGAAACTATGCAAAAACAATGCATATCCCTTCTCCCAATAGGGGACAAGGAAACATATACATTTGCTGTGCCACTAAGTCCAACTACAATATAATCTAACCAGCAGCTTTTGTGTGCCTGCTAAGCTAGCATCTTATGTCGAAGAATACTGGTAGCTAATACAGGTAACAATACATCACCTCCCCTAAGTCGTACTTCCAGCAGCAGGCTGGACAGGTCCCTGATGCCACAGCTGGTCAGGACCTGGGAGTCCTCCAGGGGAGCTCCACTGTGGGTCAGCACCAGGTCATCTAAAGGCAGGCCTTCTAGCTCATTCACCTTGGTCTGGAGACAGAAATGCCAAAGAGGTAAGCATCTCAACAGTGTCAAAGTTGAGTTTTACAGGTACAGATATTACATGAAAAATCATATCATTATATATTATATATAACATTCAATCATCAATGATGTACTTATCTAACACCTGTGTAGGTGAAAAGGTACTTGGGGTGCCCATGATAACGCAAAGTTACTGTTTTACCCAATCTGATCTGGGGTCTCTAGAGTATGTCACCCCGATATAATAATTTGAATGATTTCAATATGGTCTTTCTTACCTTGATTTCCTGTACAGTTTCATTTCCAGACACCTCGAGGGCGTGGAGTTCTTGGGCACGGACGAAGAGCTGCATTTTTACTCTGTGGAAACGTCGAAAATCACAAACCATTTATCTCTAACGTAAGATATTTTTCGGAGATATCACCCAAGAAATTATCTATGTTGCAAGGATTCGTTCTTCCTTGAATATATCTATAGCTGGAGTACTAGTGGAACTCCTCGCCATAAAAAGGTATGGGCCAGTTCATAGCTTTAACTACACGAAGTCCGCTTTGGATAGCCTATGTGTTACACTCAGGCAGCCACAAGTCGTTTAAAGATCTCTACTTTCAGTGGTCAAATGTTATAATCCGTGAGGCCCATACCATCACGCGTGCATATACAACCCTAAAACGACATACGCATCCTCCCTACATGTGGAAGAATACAGCCTGAACAAAAACGTCGCTACACATAACAGAAACCACGATTAACGCAAGTTGGTTACCCTCAGAGATCCACAGAGTTCTTAATATCCAGTTACAATCATCGGAACTAGTGTAAATTGCGCAACTAAGTCAAATTTTTGGATTTTATACGAGTAAACTTACGTCTCGTTGTGCAACCAAAATGGCTGACCGAAAAGAGGACGATCGCGCACAGAGCTCACGCATCCTTCCCATGGACCTCTGCGGCAGGATGGACATTTCTTTTTCCCTCCTTGGTTTTTGGCAGTTTTCATCATGTCTGACAGATTAATTTGTTTCAACCACTCATTTGGAGAATATCAGACCTTTCCATGAACTTTCAACGAGGCTAGCTGGTAGAAGCATATCACTGCTTGTCACAGAAAGAATGCTTCAGTAATACCTCCCTCTATAGGATTGGTTTAGGCCATATCGTAGCCATCATGGCGGCGCCCTTCCGAAAAATTTGTCTTCGTCTGTCCAGCAGATTATCTCCAGGTTTTCAGGTATTTTCATCAATTTGATCAATTGCATTGAGATGTTTTCGATCATTTGTGTCCACCCGACAGTCTGCTCTAGAAAAAGAGCCACGCGGGACACTGACAGGGACGTGAAACTGAACACATCACCGCGTTTCATGCCATGATCCCCCTCCTTGCTCTGATAGAGGGTAGAGTGCAGTAGAGTCACCTTTGCACAGCCATGGTTTATTCAGATTTTAACCACATTTTCCCATCTTCATAGCATACATATATGGTAATATTATGGTTTTTGGCAATGAAAAGTCACTGATTTATTAATGGCAAGGCCACTTCACTTCACTGGAGCAGTCCTACCTGACCGAAAATTCTACTCTACTCTACTCTACTCTATGATTTTGAGTTTTACCAGTTGGGCCACAGCAAATATATTTTATGGATGGCATCAGAGCGTGCGCATTGAGCCTGATTTTGAAATAAAAAACAAGAATTTTTTATCCTTCGGCAATGGTCAACATACCAAAAATAGTACAATATGTTGCAAGCTACTGTCAGTTCTATCGCAAAAACGTTCTAGATGCCATAAAAAGGCATTTGCACATGTAAGAATGGTGAAAACTCACACACAAGGCACGGCAATTCAGTCAGACAGTCAGCGGAGAGCTAGAGAACTTCAGCTGAGGAAAATTGAGCAGAGCCAGCAACATGAAGTCACCGTCAGTCTGCCTCATGACTCAGGAGACTTCCATGCCCAATGTACAGAAACCTTGTCTCTGCCGTCTTGCTATACAGACCAGGATCTAAATCCATAATTTAATTATTTTATTGTTTGTTGACTTGACATCAGTGTAAGTTAATGTTTTCTTGAATACAGGGATTAAAGACTTGAATTCTTCTTACATGCTTTATGGTATTCAAGTTTGAAAATGTGGATGCGGCCTTGTTTTGTTTTGCCTGCCTTGTTGTTTTTTTTGTCCGCGCGCACTAAATTTGGAGTCTGCAGAGGATGTCATCCATAAAATTGACTTGCTGTGGCCTTAACGTTAAACACAATCAGGGCTTGCAGTTCTTTTGTTTCGAACCTGACTTCCCTTGTAAAGAAGTCATACACAATGTCTGAAACAGATTATGGGTTGTTATGTCCTGAGCACCTGCCTTGACCTGCCTTGACATTTCTCATGCCTAAAAACATACGTGTAACATTAATAGTACTAATGCCTAAATGTATTCCCCTGTTTTTCCCATCATGTCCAGGCTGAAAGATGTACAATACCCAGAGTTTCAGCCTGCCTCTGTTCACAAGCTACAAGTCCGTCAGCGGAGGATGGTAGAACAGACCCGCTGAAGCCTGCACAGCCAGAGTTTATAGAATCTAAAGAAGACTTCAGATGGGTGGAGAAGCTGATGCCCAGATACCAGGTCCCACCCATCCCTGAACATCCCCACTACCCCACACCGTGTGGCTGGGTTCCACCCAGGGGTAAAGAGCGCCATCTTTTCAGTCTACTTTTTATTGATGATTATGATTAGAAAGCAAATGTTAACGTTAAATGCAAAAATGTTTTCATTCTGATCTTTTCCAAAAGCATGATCCCATCACCACTACAACTTCAGTGCCACCCAGCAGAAGAAAGGTGTCCTGCAGTCTGCCATTTACCAATGAGCCCTACACCCTTTGCAAAGTTTAGGTCTTCAATCAAAATTAAAAGTTGTATAATATTGAGAACTCTACAATCCACTTTTCTAATTTGATATTGATTTATTTAAAGACTCACTCTGCCACTCATATGTCATTATTGGGTACCAAAAATTGATTAGGTACCGTTTACCGTATCACACTTCACTGTGTTAAGTAGATTAGGTAACAAAACAGATGTAGTATGTATGTAGACTGTAATCATTCACAGCTTTCTGTTTGCCACCAGATCCTCCCCCAGATCTCCCGTACTCCGTCCGTAGATCTCGCTTCTCCCACGTCCCAGTGTACGAGAGGTTCAGTAAGGGGGGATCACGGAAACAAACCGTTATCCAACACATCGAGGGAGACATATGGGTAAGGCTGCTAAGTGCTGTAATATTGCACATTAAATCCCTTTTGTGTATAGCATCCAATCTGATAAGAGAGCCATCAAGGAGGAGGTCATTTTGTATCCATTGTAATGACTTATGTCCATTTGTCTTTTGAGAAGTACAACATATTCTCTTATACTAGTCTATGCTGTTGTCTGACAATGGCTCGCAGCAACTTTTTTCACAGCAGTGTAAGCATTTCCATGTATGAGTCAAAATAAGGGTCGGACTCCCTGATTTTTCCTGTTTTGAGGGAAGTCAGTGCATGTGCAAATACCATCCATATAATCAAGTCTATATTGCTGGACCTGCTATGTGTTCCCTGCCTGATATTGTTTCTGTAGTGCAACGTGTGTCCATCTTTACCATCCTGTGACCACTTAACCCTAACAGTAATCATGACAGTAGTAGTAGAGTTTGTAGTAAGAACAGTGAGTGTAGATTACTTTTTTGTGTTGAAGTTACACAAAATACATGTAGAATATAGTAGAATACAAGTATGGATATCAGAGATGTCAGAAAGATCTTTACAGAACTGTTAGAAACTGCCAGGCCTTACTTTTTTGTTTTGTGTTACAGGCTTTGGAAAAGGAGCTGGAAGAGTTTTTACCTGCCATCATTGGCAGAAATCCTGCCATACAGGTCAACGAGGTCACCAGAAAAATTGTCATTAAAGGTCTGGTAATGGAGGAGGTGAAGAAATGGCTGTTAGAGAAGGGCTTTTGAAGGGCTGCTATAAACTGTGGAGGGATCTGAATGTACTCAGTATTAATGTCAGGAAGTTTAGTTTGTTACAATACATTTTGAGGAAATATGAAAAATGGATACAGTTCACCATTTGATGTAGTAGTGAAATTTCATGTGAAAGATCATATAAAGTTCCTTTTGACATGAAGGTTTTGGACTGGCTCATTCTTTCTGCCCACTGACTGTTCTGATAATAAATGGTTTATTGGTCCGAAATTACCCATGCAATGGCAGCCAGTGCTGAATTGCTGCAGGGTTTACAATCACATAATACACAATAATTCAGAAGATACATATTTGCACACTTGCACTTTATGTAACTGTCGCAAGGGTCTGGCGGCTGCCATTCGGCGCCAGCAGGTGACCTCAATACGACCTTCCCCAACCGAAGTCAGGTACCCATTCACACCTGGGTGGAGTGAGGAAATTCGTGTAAAGTGCCTTTCCCAAGGGCACAACATCGGGGCATACTGGTGGTTTCGAACGCGGGACCTCTCGGTTCTGGGCGAAACGCGCTACCGATTGCGCCACACGATGAACACATCCATCATTCGACATTACAACATGTACATACATTGCAAGATTGAGGATCCTTTCTTGACAATACCCCACATTACTAGTACATATGTGATATCTTACCAAGTCTCCTGCACGTAACAGATGAACAGCTTTCAGGTTAGATCATGTAAAAAGTCTTTAACTTATCGTTAAGTGCTGAACTTGTGGCTGCTGAAACATTGGTATACATGTAATACTAAGATCTTTTTACTATTTTGTGGATGGATTTTTCCAATTAACCTACCAAGCATTGTTTGCATTCTCTCTATACCTGGAGCACATATATCATTAGTAATCTTACTACCTATAAACAAGGATGCTTTCACCAAGCTGCAAAGATATATCTCAACACCCCACTTATCACATGGCCTTGGTTGAGGTGAAAAATTTATGCCATGATAAAAGTTTTTTTTTCATTTTGAAACTTTGCCTGCGTACAAACTCAGTTTGCAGTGAATGGTGTCCTATAAGACGATAAAGTTTAGAAAGTAGGTCTGTGACAAACCTAGCACACACTGGACAGGAATGATAAGAGTAATAACTGCACCATCAAACACTGACCCAGTCAAAGCTTTTTACAGTAATCCTGTGTGCTTAGTTAAATGGGGAATTACCAGCTGGAAATGGAGTTGTGGGACATGTCTCTGTGCACTTTGGTGCTCTGTAATGCTGACTCATCACTGCCTGTTACTGCAATCAACATGATAGATCAGACATACGGTCTCAGGTTCCACCTGGGAGTTGCAAAGTGCGTCTACAAAAGCCTATCAGGGATGAAGATAGGAGATAATGAATTAGATAACGTTATTGCACAGTCCCTTTAAAATTCACAAGGTGGCAACAACTTGATACAACCAGCTGGAAATATGCCTTCCAAATGGTCCATTATGTATCTATAAATCAGCTGATACAACCACACCGGACTTACAGTTATACAGAGGCCCCATATGCATATCCAACTCAAAGCATCACTTAGGATTATGTTAAGAGGCCTCTACTGTGTTTGATCAAGGACATTATATGCACTGCACTATCAGTGATGTCATTTCTCAATAGTCTGGGGATATGGAAGTATATGCAGGTCAGGGGCTTTGTGTTCCACTGAGCATTTTAAGAGAAGATGATCAATCAGTTTTGGATAGCCTTGTCACCATCTTTCCCTACTTCTTCATGCCTTCTTTGGGTCACTTGTAAAAGCAACAAATTAGAACAGCAGGCCCTCAGGAACTGAAGTAGTGTAATTCATCACTTTTTCAATAGAGGTCGCTTATACATCTTTTGCCTGACGCTAATGCTTGATTTATTTTGCCCGTCATTTTCTGACAGACCGGCGTTCTTTGAGTGTCGGGCAGCCAGGGAACATCACGATCGTTTCCTGTCTAACCTTCATCAATGTAAGGAACATTATCAAATCATTATGATTTTCTGTCCCGAGATGTGTCTGAATATCACGTCTGACCAGAGTTAGTCCAGTCAAGTTGTCGAACCACCAGTTGTATTCAATGTCAGACGTTCCTCACATGTTTGTGTATATATATATAATACTGAATATAGATGTACGCAGTACCTCTCTTCAACTTGCTAGTATCTCATGCTATGCATCTCGCGTGATCTCATCGGTAGGAAATATTTAATCGATGTTTCTTGGCAGAAAGTTGACAGATCATGAGCGGCGTGTAGCTCATGGACAAATGAGAAGGACTTAGAACGAGTCAGGACGGGGTTCATAGCGTGCAATTCCCATAGCAACATTTTAGACTGACATTGGCAGCAGTGCAGGAGGTGAAACCAGAATCTACTTGTGCTTTTATTCATGGCCAATAGCAGACCGGCGCCTTTGCTTTCTAGCTTTCCGGACAACGAGTCGCATCAGACGCGCAAGATGAAATATTCACACCGTAAAGCTGCCGTTATCAATCTGGATTTGCCTTCCCTGACGCATTTCCGCCCCCTCAAAGTGCCCCAAGGCTACTCTATTTCCCCTCAGTCCTAACCCAGCCACTCTTGATGAGCTGGTCTTACCGGCTTCAACTGTATAATTCATACACCGCATACATCCAGAAAGTATATATACACGTCATGGACTAACCTCCACCCGCGGAAAGGAATCATTCTTCTCTTCCTCATGATTTTACCTCTAGACTTTGTCCTACCGACTTGTGTCGCCGGTTTAAACCGGTATAAAAGCCCACCGGGGCGGTACTGCTGATGGGTTTGGTCACACGGATGGAGAGGAACTATTGGTAGTATTTCACAATAGTCAGTTGTCCAGAACAAAAAGATACAAGCGCAAACTGAACCGAGCCGGATTTGGTTGATCTTTACCCGTGTATTTCCGTTTTTCTGGACCAGCTGACTGAGGTTTGCTGGCGCATGCTACCCAAATGCTACCGGGGAATTCGATCATCCAAAGCGTGAGACTCTTAGTATATCATGGCATCTGTGCCTACCCCTGCGACTTTTATGCAATTCATCACGACGTAAATATCTCGGACATTCGAGAAAACTGTCCAAAACCTTGACTAACTTATTATCAGCCAAGAATTTCAACTTTGCCCGCTTCCCATCGGCCGCTACTTGGCCCTTGCCCATGTAAAAAGTGCGCTGTCCTTGAATTCCAACGTACCCAGTTACTGATACGGTTTTTCTAATGGTTATTGATCAAGAGCTGTTGACATTTGTTTGTAGTGCTGTGACATCTCTTAATTGAGGTGACTGTGAATTTATATTATGAAACGTTTGTACAATACTCGGAAGACGGGATACTGCCGAAAGTACAGGTATGCCACAGACGTGCACCAGAGACATGAAAGCTGCTCTCGGTAGAGTCTATGGCTCAACTTGCGGTTTGACAGCATAACGCTGGAAGCCATTGGTGGATAATTATGATGTGTAACGTTATCCCCGGTTTACTTTTGTTCGTCCCAGTGGAGTGTTTTGTTCGCCTTGCAAGTGTTGCAACTTTTTGACCGGACGCATTGCCTTGACCTTGGAATGAGTACAAGACGCTCGCAAAACGACGTCCTGTAGAAAGCCCTGCATCTGCTTAGAGATTAGAAGCACTTTAGCTCCCCAGAGTTGACTGGTGATCAGTACTGTCTTTGACATTCTAACGATCTGTAATCATCCACAAATGGACTTCGTTCCTTCTTTCGATCGACGTTTGTCACGACTGTTTCAAAAACCCATTTATCTTCGGTCGTCTCCGGTCAGGGGGTCTGCTTCAGAGTGCCTTTGAAAAACATCAGACAAAACATCAGACACTGCGCACGGAGGTTATAACTGGCACGTACTGAGTACGGCGAGGAAGGTGAAGGGTCATTCACTATATTAGTAGCCATTCCATTAGATAAGTTAACAACCTACTTCTAGCTAGTTCTCCTTGAAATTTGCAAACCTTGATGCTGTCACCATTCTTTGCGTCTTGATGTGAGACAAATTACGGGCACTATCATTGGTTTCTTCCCACAGCACTTATTATGTTTTACATAAAATGCACTACAACATTAGTATTGGTTGATGACATAGCTTCTTACTTATCCGCAACAGGTGCAACCTTCGTTACCGGTAACAGTAAACTGTGGCTTTGTTATTCAAAAGGATGTACAATTTTTTTACAACATCTTTTATCAAACAAACTGGACAGCTTTTTTACAGCAGGTCAAGTAAATAACGTCAAACAAAGTTGACGGATGTAACGTTAGCAGTCATTACTGTAAAACATGTTGTTCAACGAGGTGGGTTACAAATGACAGCAAGTATTCCTTTCTCGTTCATTTAGAAAGCCAGAAAAAATGTTGAACGTCATAACTAGCTTTTGAGGCCATCAGAAAAGCAGGCCCGAAGAGTCTGCAAAGGAGTCCATCTTTAAGGCTATCAACCAATACTTGTGGTGCATTTTTCGTTGTAAACATAACACGTGTTGTAAGGAAATGGAGAAAGCAAAGATGCCCGTAATTTTCTTCATACCAGGTCTTAAAGACGGGCGACAGCATTTTGCACATTTCAATGAGAACTTGGCGAGCCTTCTGTGAAATGCATGTTATTAAAGATTGGGTGGCGTTGCGGCTGTGAAGCTGGTGTGTCACGCCGGAGGGCGCGGATATACGAGTACATGCTGACTGAACACAGATCAGCGAGCATTTAAGATGTCGAGGGACAGCTAAGGTTTTATTCTGTTGTCTGAAGACGGGTGAGTGGTTTGAATGTGGTGAATAATGATTCAAAAGGCTCGAATCACTCAGTCTTTAGGCCTAGCAAAAATATCCTGCTTCCTGTTGACCGTAGGCGTAGCAAAAACCTGCCGACCCTCGCCCCTTTTTCTTAGGTGACAAGGGATATTGCATTTTTGATCTGACAGTGGTGAAAACGTTGAAGAAATGTTTCCAACATTTTTCATTTCCGTACAAACTAACCCATCAAAGTGACCATATCTAGGTCCCCTGTGTGTTTGCTGAAACCATAACATGTCTAACATGTTGACGGCCGACGAACCCTAACAAAGAAAGAAAAGATAAAACCCAACCTGCCGACCCTGATTTTGAGTCGCGAGGAAAAAAATGAAACGGCTATGTACCTTCTCTGTCAATCTGGCGTTTGGTTTTTGGAATCAACTGCTTTCGCCCTGACTGAATATTTTAATCAACAGGTTGCTTTCCTCGTCACATCTTCTGTAGCTTGGCGACGTCTTGGCGAGCGAACAAAGTAGCGCAAATTCGAAGTCGTCTTCTGGGTTCATTTAGGAAATCTATGCCTCCGCCTTGGCCAAATGTTTTATCGACATTTCATTTTCCTTGTCACGCTTTCAGGAACTGGGAGACACCAAGTTAAGTGGCCTCTGTTGGAATTCACATGGCTGTCAGTCGAACTGAGAATTGCGTTTGTCGCTCGTCACATTTTGAAGAACTTGGCGACGTTTTGGCCTTGTTTGAAAATCTTCCTGGGAATTGGTTGTAAACTGCACACTTCCGCCTTCAGGGGTGGTTGATGTACGGGTGCATTTCGGCTGTCACGTTTGGTGTAGCTTGTTTCATGAGGGGATTTGTGTATCACCGGAGGACTGACATGGTTTGATAGAAACTTCTACCGGCGCGAGGTGTTATAAAAGTACACCGTGTCCCGCATTAGAATTATGGAGAGAGATAACTCCATTTTGGGCCGGCAACAAAGCCGCGTTTTTGCTCACAACTAGAAGTATGCTGATTAATAAATACATACAATTTTCTGTCCTTTCCACCACGTTCCTGTAGTGTTTTCGGTACGTATCAACCATCAAGCCGGCTCGTCATGTGCCTGATCTGAACCTAGAACGGCCGGCCTGTTGGGCCTCTGAGAAAGTATGACCTGGTGAAAAGTCTAATTTCCGGTCATCGGTAAGTTCGGATTGGTGATATATCTCATTTGCTGGTCCTAATTACAAGGGATCATGGAATTGATTTTGAGTCCGGTGTCTGAAAGGGAGAGATAATTCACCACAGAGGTTTGGGCCTTCAAAGATGTTATCAACTTCTTTATGTACTGCTCTAACAAATGACAATGTTCTTAACGGGCTTCTCTTGATAGGGATTCACCAGATCGGTATCTGTCTGGTGACCTTTTAAAAGCATAAAACTTCCATCACACATTGTGAAAAACAGTACAATTTATGATCATGTCTAGCAGTCATCGTGGTGTATAATAGTTCCTATCTTTCACATTTTATGATCTTGCATGTTTGGGTTATGCACGTGCGGCTTTAAGTGTGACAAGTTGTTCGGTGTGATATACCCAGCCCGTGAAGCTGGTTTGTCACGCCGTAGGACACTTATGTTAATGTGACAGATACAGGCACAGGGAGAGGCAAGAGAATACAACCTTCACATTTATGTATTCCCCACAGCGTCCCCGATAATTGCCCGTTTCTTATGAAAGAATCTGTTAGAAGTTTGACTGCCACTGTTCATGCTGTTGCTCTTAGAATGCGGCATCGCAGTTTGATCCATCGTGGTAATGCCATCACACACGACAATGTGATCTGCACAAGTTACGTGATACTTCACGTTGGTGTAGCTTATCTAGCCTCCGTAGCAGGCCCTGCGGTCTACGTTTTGATACTGATATTGTCATTATAGGAGATGCTATTCGGTTTACTGATTTCTACTTTATTCTCACAGTAAATGATGTAGAAAATTAATAGGAGCAAACAGCAGGCGATAACAATCAGAAACCAGTATGCCCCCAAACCAGCAATATAAAATGCTAGTTTCGGAGTGTGATATAACGTTAAAGGCTACATTTTTACCACACTACAACACAGTGTTTCTTCATAAAACCGCTATCCGTAAGATAGAGAAAGATAGATAGATAGAAAGGAAAGTACACCTTCGACATTTTTCAATTCCCCAATGATCCCGTGATAATTACGCCGGTATCTTCTAGCAGAAGAGCTCAGTTTGATCGACACCGATTCCAATCACGGTAACGCGGGAGGGTGTTTGTCGTGCGCAGCGAGCCCCCGGGCGTACATCCGCACCTTTAACGAGATATTAAAGCTTTACTAATGACAACGTGGCCCACTCAGGATGCACGCATGGCGTCCCGACATGTGACAATGAAAATATCGCCTGTCAAAACAATACCGATGAGTACTTCCTAACGATAATCCGCCAGTCGCGACTGAAGAAGTCATGCATGGTGCAGTTTCAGTCGTGACTTCGACCAGATTTTATTTCAGATGAAGACTTTCTGCCATACCTACGTCTAAACATGTCCTGTTGTGCTCATCGTTTATTCATTTGTAAGAAGTTTCTTTGTTTGTTTTATTTTGCTAAGTGGTGGTGTTAATTCCAGCGCGTTGGTCGCGTTTGCTCCTGTCCTTGGTACTGAACTTACATTTATTCCTACACCAGCTACATGTATTTCAATTTGATGAACGAACTTTGTCCAAGAGTTTTACAGGACATATAGTTGCCGTGATGTGGAAAACACACTCTTCGTGGTGACACGGGAAACATTACTACATACCCAGTAAGATAAGATGTAGGACGTGGCACCCGTGGAATTTGGGAAATGACTTTCTGAATTGAAATTGACAGCCTTTCTGCTCTCCAAGAGTTGGTGGAGAAGATTGTGACCTTTTTATCATATGCCCCTTTTTCTGTCGGCACTTTCCACCAACCAGTCAAATACATTTTTGTCAAAGGGAACTTATAATAATCATTAACACATCAAATGGTGGTGGAGAGCGCCGACAGAAAACGGGGCATATGATAAAAAGGTCACAATATTCTCTACCAAACCTCTACCTGGAGAGTGTTATTGTATTGTATTGTATTAGTAATTAGGATGTTAAGTTTTATTCCATACTTCTATTTTGTATTATGTTTAGTAGTTGTTGCCATACCTTGTACCGTGCACAAGTGTCGTGCAAAAAGTTCTTCTGTAAAAGAGGGAGGAGGAGTTACGAAGCGTTTGATTTGATTTGGTCTCACCTATGGGCAATCACCAACCGATTATATTTGAGATGATTGCAATAGATGGTTTTGCGAAATGGTATAGTATAAAACATTACTTTTGCTTACGATTCGGACTTGATGGAAGTGCATCGGACCGCTCTGCAATGTCATTATAGCATGCACGCTTTCAAGTTGGGTACGCATTTTCCTCTTATCGTATCAATGTCGACGCAAATGGGAGCGCATCGGACGGCAGTGCAATGTTATTTCAGCCTATCTACTTTGAATTGTATAAAAAACGTCACCCTTTATCGTGTCAATTTTGAAGAAGATGGAAGTGCATCGAACCAGTGTATAATGAAATTTTACAACATCTACTTTGAAATCACACATATATAAATCTCGCTCTCCTCGTATTAATATCTCAGGAAATTGAAGTTTATCGCATCACTGTGCAATGTCATTTCGGCCGGCCTATATGTTTTTCAATTGTAAAGAAAATCACTCATAATATCGCACCGATAACCTTAAGTGTCAGTTTGAATTGACAGGTCTCACTGCTTGTGATCCTTTACTGTGCCAGATCTCCAAGTAAAAAGCTGATTAACATTCCTTACGGCTATCATCTGGCGTGGAGATTCTCTTGTGTCTACAAACCCAAAATGTTACAAAACCGTTCCTCATCATTCCCGACGAAGAGACTTCCCAACCGCCCCACACCTATTATATCATTAGTTGCGCTGTGCTGATTGATTGGGGATATATCACTACTAGGTACGTCCCGGGGTTTGTCGCGTTTCACTTGAATAAGTGAGCAGTCTGTAATGTGATTAGCAGTGCAGTCCCTCGCCGTCCGCGACAAGCCATGCGATTTGGACACTGTACGCCGCATGCCTCAACTTCTCTCGTTTTCTTTACGTTTATCTTATTCCGTCTTCAGAACTGTTTATTTTACCAATATGTGCAAAGAGAAACTGTTTTCCTGCGAATAGACCGAGTGATGCATACTGCACAAGTTTATAAGTATTCCCAGTCCATCGGAGTCCTGAATCACAGCGTTCCACCCACACAAACGATCTCCCGGCTGTTTACGGCACGTTTGAGACGTGGCGCTTCCAAACAACAGCATAAAGCACTGCCGCCCCGGGCTCCCGAGGACCGACAAAGTTGTAAACCATCCCGGCATGCCCGGTTTAATGGGCGAGGAGCGCTGCGAGGAGAAAGGCTGGGGGGTAAATGTGAGATCGTTTGTGACGACAAACTGAGGAGTTTATTACTTCAGTTCGTAGTGGGAGGAAATGATCCAATGTAGCCATTTGGCTAGAGACGTGGTGAATGGCGTTGTACGTTATACCCCTGGGTTACCTGAAAGATAGTCGTATGACCTGAGTGTACTCCCTTTGTAAAATAGATAAAATGAAACGAAATGAAGTTGACAAAAGCTTCACTTGTAGACGGGCATGGAAGCTCATCTGTGGCGGTGGCTAACATGGTAAAGCAGCTAAACTGCGTCTTTCTGTACTGCAGTCTTCGGGTCCGAATAACCAATCGCGTAGGCCACGTGACCTTACGGGCACGTGACGTCAGAATTGGCCAAAAGTCCTTAGAAGTTTGAACCTGATGAAGGCTTCAGTACGAACAGCTGAAAATGTGTTGTGTTGGAAGGAACGCAGTTGGATATAGTTCTTATCATAAGGATAGTGGTACGTTGCAGTCAACACGTGAGACGATGATACGTCAGGCAGACATTGCAAGTAGCTAAATGTAGTGTGCAGCGGTAACGAGTCATGATTTCAGTCGTAAATTCTGATCACGACTTGAGCATGTTTAGCCACGATTCTGGGCAAATGCAATGGTCGACCTGTACCTCAAAAATGACTTATTTATTGTGTATATTTGATAACATCGAGTCGTTCATCAAAAATGTGCGTAGCACTTTGAACTTGACGTAGGAACTACAGGCTTCCTTAGAACCCTTTCCCGCTCGGCTCATCACATATCAATGGCTTTGCTTTGCTTTGATTCAAGCCAACCTTGATTAAACGTCCATCATATCATCACAAGATTTACGCGTTTTTACCGATGACAACGTCTTGTCCTTATTTGGCGTTTAGCAGTCCGTGTTTATGTTTAGTGGCGCTATGACGCAGTCACAATGACGGAAAAGAATCGTGAGAATTAGTGAGGAATGTACGACAGTGTACACAGCGCAGTGGAGTGGGTAGACCTCTCCACATGTTATGTTTCCTCTCAACAGTTATTACTGACCACAAGTCTTACGTCAACAATGTTGTTTTACTTTACATGTACTTACAATATGAAAAATGTCGGCGTGCTTCTGCGATGCAGCCCTTACGAGTATATTAAATATCACGACGTTGACTATTAATCATGACATCAATATGAAAACTTGCATGAAACCAAAATACAACATTTTCTGATTGTATTCAACAACAATGATAGCATTATGCAATTAACAGACGCGTACGCATTTGCCCCCCGCCTCTCCTGTTGCTGAACGTCACACCATCAACACATCATTCTTCAGACTCGAGGTTTTTGTCACGAGATAATAAAATTATAACTACCATTGACGTCACAGTGAACGTGGCGACCAATTAAGAAATTTACACGACGGTTAGCGAGAACATACTTTTGGGAAGCAAACAGTGCTTAATCATTGTAATTCCATTTTATTGCAAGATATTACAATATTTTTCACGGCTTTTGAAAAGGACGTTTTTCTTGAGCAGCTGTGCTAGGTCTGAACTGGTCGGCATATTCACTGTAACGTCATTGTCAGTGATAAATGGATTACCTCGTGACAAAAACCACGAATCTGAAGAATGATTTTTTGATAGTGCGATATTCAATAACAGAAGGCTGTATATTTGGCGCAATAATACTGAATAATACTATGATTGTTGTTTAATACAATCAGAAAAGGTTGTATTTTGGTTTCATGCAAGCTACGTCTTCACAGCATCAGTATCGTTTACCGGCGAACAAAATTAACTCTCCCAACCCCTGATACGCAGTGAGCATGGATATTCCATCAGAAGAACTACCCGCGCGTGGCTTTGCATCGATGAGGTGCTCGCGGCTTCAGAGTGGAGCAATGAGTCTCCGCCAGACTGCCCAGGTGCTGAACAACCTGAAGAATTGACCTAAAACTTAGTAAAGCCTAGGTTACACATAGCCGAACATGGCTCCCGAACGGTAGCCGACTCAGGTCGGCTGAAGTTCGGGAGCAGTCTGACCAGTTTTTGGGCCACGCCTATCTTTGGCGCCGAACATGCGCCAAAGATGCGCCGATCATCTCCTAACCAGTGCACGAATTACTCCCGAATGGGCCCCGAATGCTTTGTAGCCTACGCCCAACCATCTCGACCTCTAGCCGCAGACTGCCGAATCTCTCCTGACTAATCCCCGACCGATTGCAGACCCTCTCACGAATTGAACTGGACATATTCAGCGACTTTCAAAAGAGGGGTTATTTTCGTTTTTAATTGAAATAATCCATTCTATTATGTTGTTAACATCACCGAGAGATCGAATTGGAATCATGGCTAGCTTTAATACCGCTTTTAGTGTTCTTCTTTGTTTTTGGTCGTGTGAAGGTCGGGGGTGATTCGCCCACGTTCCGATAGTAGTCACTTGGTTGAGAATTAGTTAGCAGAGATTTGTCTACGGCCTTGGGGTGAGTTATAGGTAGGTTGGAAACTAGTTGGGAGTAAGTCAGTAGTGTTTCTGGCGTGGTTAAGGTTCTAATTTTACTGCTGACTCAATCCCGAATACCAGCCGAGCACTAGCCGACCGCGCCGAACACCAGCCGAACACCAGCCGACCCATTACAGACCCTCCGTCCAGAGGCGAATGTTTTGAAATTTTCAAAACATTCGGCTGGCGCAGCCGAACACCAGCCGACTCAGCCGAACGCCAGCCGACTCAGCCGAACGCCAGCCGGCCTAGCTCCCGAATGACTGCCGAATCACTCTAACCATGGTCGGGGGAGAGTCGGGAGGGCATGTTCGGCTATGTGTAACCTGGGCTTAAAAGGGTGAATGATCTGCCAGGGATGGCAGAAAAAGGTCACACCTATACTCTCTAGCAATCGAATTCCTTTACGGCATCATTCTCCATAGTCCAGCGGCATAGTTCCCAAAATTAGCTGAATTGTGCACTTTTGTCTAAAAGCACCAAATTTGGCACACATGTAGTTGAACATATCCTGCACAAATCTGGATATGGAGGCATTTTCATTTCGGCCCAGGAGCGCCGTGGCGGCATCTTAAGTTTAGAACACCCAAAATAGACTGACCGTTCTAGTACCCTTAATAAGGGGGAGGGGCAAAAGATAAACATTAGTGTTTCTTCATGAAAATTTGTTTATCATAAAAGTCAACCACAAGGATCGTAAATGTGTTATTTTTTTTAAGACAACACGCTTCTATAGAAAATTATTCGTCCTTAAAGTTCATTTATTTTCCATTTTTTAACATAAAAAATGGATAGTTCACTTTCCGTTATCAGGCAAAGTTTTTAGGTACCTATGGGACCCTTGTTGATACTGAAGTCTGATTTGTCACAATGTTGACAGCATTTTATTCTTTAAATGGCCGAAATCCACCAATTCTGTCAGGAGATATAAGTGTATATAGAATTACATTACGATGCATATTTTACCTGAAAGGCCGTTGCTAAGGCTGTGGCTAAGGAAGTCTTTTGCTGTACTTTATCTAAGTTTTGCCAATAAATCGCTTTTGAAAGCCTAGTTTTTTCTGGGGAGTTTTTCTGTTTGCCTTAGTGTGCATGCAGGAAGTAATATTGACATGTTTACTTATATTTAGATTAAACAAAACTTTAAAAAAATGAAATCACGTCTTATGTTATTGATATATGCTACTTGTGTTCATTGCCATTGGAGGGGACAGTCCATGGGCTAGGTCCCTCAAAATAGCCATTTGGTACCAAACAGAGGGACAAAGGGTGACTTACTTTTTTGAAAAGGTTGATTCCACCACTTTATCATCATGCATGATAATCATGTCAAATGTCCAGCTTTTTAGGAATTATCATGTGATATGATGACGTCACTCAAAACCATAGAACGACCAAAAATTGTCTATATCAAGTTATTTCATATGGTTTTGATAATAATCAACCATTTTTTCATTGGTATTTCTATACGTTGAGATTAAACAAAGACCAATTAAGTACATTTAAGGCCATTTTGAAGTAAACTAAGGCAGATTTCAATAATGGTTGCCATGGAAACGGTGAAAAATAACATTCTCTCACAGGAAAGTTACTAACTAAGCCTTTTTTGGATGCTTAGGAATTCCATTCATCATCAAGGCTTGACCAATGAAACTTAACAATCCATAACTAATAATAGGGCCCTTAGAAAATATTTTAGCTTGGTAAGAAATAAGTAGAAGTTATTTTACCTAAGAAATCAGGTGACATGCGCCATTTTGGCGGCCATCTTGGATCTGCTATCTTGCAGCATAATTTCCTACAAGTACTAAACATTTATCGAAGACTTTTACCATTATGCTAAATGTTTTTGACATGACTATAACTTGTGTTGCATTTAAATAAAGTTAGGCAGATCTTATGATGGTTGCCATGGAAACGGTGAAAAATACAATTCTCTCAAGCAAGGGAAAATTACTAAACAAGCCATTTTTTATGCTTATGAATTCCAGTCATTATCAAGACTTGGCCAACACCCCTGAATAATCCATTACTAATATTAGGGCTCTTACAAAATATTTCAGCTAGGTAAAGAATAAGTAGAAGTTATTTTACCTAAGAAATCAGGTGACATGCGCCATTTAGGCGGCCATCTTGGATCTGCTATCGTGCTTAATTTCAAACGGTTATCGAAGATTTTTACCATTATGCTACTTTGTGATACATAGGCCCTCTAAACTATGTTTGAAGGCATTTTGAAATACAGTTAGGCAGATTTTATGACGGTTGCCATGGAAACGGTGCCTAAGTAACAACTTATCACAGCACAGTTGCTACATGGTATAACAAACATTCTTGAATGCTCATCATTTCCCGTCATAATCAAGACTTGGTCAAGTTCATTTTCTTCCTGTTTTGAGTTCAAGTTCTACAGCCCGAACAAAAGAATGATAAGAAAATATATATATATGTTGCAAAGGTCTTTATATAATGACCGCACTCGCGATACTAACATATCGTATTCGTGAAATATATCCTATTCGTGTCTGCATCCGCGCCGGGCCACACTTGAAAAAAATTGATAGTGGAATTGAGTGCTTGAATGCCAAACAGAGTAGGAAGACGTCTGTACCTTCCGATGACACAATCACTGTGTCGTAGCCTGACCTGGCTGCATGGCCAACATGAAGCATGATGTGTCAGCTTCTCCTGATTTGACTTTAAGTCTTGAACAGCATTGGCACTAGGTTTTGATGCCAAATACTACAATAGCCCGGATTTTCTGATGCAACAAGATGTTTTAAGCGCCCCTGTGTAATTGTTTTAAAATTTTAGTCCCCCCCGCTACGCCAAAAATTATGAATATTGTAGGTCAAAAGTTATCAAAATGCCAATTACCTTTTTGTCAAAAATTCATACCATGCCCACATTTGGTAAAATCTGTCCTAAGTGCTTTGCTATCTGGTTTCCTGGTGGGGTTCCCCGGGATCTTTGCAACTTTTTGCAAATCCGCATCACATTAGAAGCAGGATATTGCAACACATGTGTCAGTGATTTTCGCCAAAATGTGCCATTCTGATGAGGGAAAATTTAAATTTGTTTGAACCTTTGTTTATTCATGATAAGCTCAAATCGG
This sequence comes from Branchiostoma lanceolatum, assembly GCF_035083965.1. Taxonomy (NCBI): domain Eukaryota; kingdom Metazoa; phylum Chordata; class Leptocardii; order Amphioxiformes; family Branchiostomatidae; genus Branchiostoma; species Branchiostoma lanceolatum. The sequence continues at coordinate 19,559,444 of NC_089725.1, read as the reverse complement.
CACGCAGGCCGCTTTTCATTGAGGTCATGAGGGAAGGGGTAAGGGTCAGATACAATATAACAGAGATACACAGTCATTTGAGTCCTAATAACTCTATCAACATATATCATTACATATTTATGGTACAACAATATACAATTTCTACAACATACAACATAAAGTAGGGCGAAAGCTGGTTCATGGTCCGTGTCCGTTCGTTTAGTTCATTTCCGTTACTTCAAGAGTCTCTTAAAGGAAGTCAGATTCGGAGCTGTACGTGTGTCTGGCGGTAGGCTGTTCCAGACATTTGGTCCACGGTAGGCTACCGATCTTCTGAAGATCTCTCGCTTGGGTTTGGGGACAACCAGCTGACTGCTTGTGCTTTGTCTGGTTGTACGAGTACTCTGGTCTCTACAGTACACAAACATCTGGCGCATGTAGGGTGGCAGTTTGTTGTTTAGGGCTTTGTAGGTTTGTACGGCATTGTAGTATTGGAGTGTTTCTTTAATGTCTTTCCAGCTCAGCCGAGAGAGCACTTCGGTTGATGGTGTCCTGTGTGGGGCCTTTAGTATCAGTTTTCCAGCCCGATTCTGCATACTTTGAATTTTCTGTAGATCCTGGTCGGGGGCAGCTTCCCATGCTGTGCAAGCGTATGTGATGTGTGGTAGGAAGATGGCATTATACAGGGTACAGAGTGCTGGGGTTGAGATGAAAGGGTTTAAGTGTTTCATCATGAATAATGACCGCCGCAGTTTTCCTAGTACAGCCTTTGCCTGGTCTTTCCACTTGAGCTGACGATCGATAACTACACCAAGGTACGTGTATTTGTCGCATGTTTTTAGGTTGACGCCGTTGACAGCCAAGTTTGGAATGTTGCAGCTTGCCAGTCTTCTGTTTGTACCAATGAGCATACTTTTACATTTACCACCACCATCCATTGATAACGAGTTCGCAGCAAACCATTGCGACAGCCGTTGAAGGTCGTTTTGAAGTACGTTCTCAATGTTGGTGAAGTCCTTGTTGCTGTAGTAGATAACAGTATCATCTGCATACATTGAAATGTCACAAGACTGAAGGCATTCTGGCATATCGTTGACGTAGATGATGAATAGCAGGGGTCCTAGTATGGATCCCTGGGGTACTCCGTATTTTACCTCGTGAAACTCAGAGGTTGCTCCGTTAATGGATGTGCAGTGTTTCCTTCCAGTGAGGTATGATTGGAACCAGTCAAGGGCGGGTCCCTGTATGCCGTATCTGGACATCTTCTGGAGGAGGATGGTGTGATCCAGTGTGTCGAATGCCTTTGACAGGTCAATGAACACTGCTCCCGTCAGGTCAAATGACATCTACATATTGCAGCATTTTGTCTCTAATGTGATGTGGTTTTGACTCAATGACAAAACTTGCAATTGCATTCACCATAATTGAAGTTTGGCAGGTCCAACACTAACAAGGTCAAAAGCCAAGAACGAAGATGAAGGGGTGGCCTAATGGTGTCTTGTCACTTAAGAATAATAAGAATATGCTTTATCTCCTTAGCCTTGCACGGGCTGTTGAAGTCCAGCAAACCAGGTCTATTCCTGGAAAGATTCTTGCAACTTAAGTTTAAGAGACCACTGGCTGTTCTGCAACACATATACAATTTTGAAGCAAAACATTGGCTGCAGAAATTAGGCACTTCACAACAGTTACTGCTTCCTGACCAATATGAATCGGCCACAGTCAAGACGATGTGAGAACTTGTCATTAACGTATACAGTGGTGAAATTAAAAAGCTGTTGTACAGTTTTTGTGAGAACAAATCGGGAAGGGATTTCCAAGGAAACATTTTTGGTGTCAAGATGGTGGAAGACCCGGAAGAGGAAATGTAATATTGTAACAAAATCACAGTTGTATTCCATGCGTAATGACCACAATGGTCAATGTAAGGAAAATGTCTATAAGAAGTGGGAGTGAACAACCTGAGGAAAAGGATATTCACTTCCCCTCAATATATAACATTTACAGTGATAGAAAAGTTGAAGGATTAGCCATTTAGATCCTTAAAAATTGATATGAGCCAAATTATGGACACTTAAGTTTTACGACAAGTGCACCACAACGTTAGTATCGGTGGAAGAAATCATAGCCGCGGTGGGTTTCCCTCCCTCTTAAAAGTGGCTGTCGCTTCAGAAGACCGTTTAAGTGAGACAACCATGACATTTAGATTAGCCACATATAAGATATAACATTTTCGTTTTGATGATGCTTTACAATTCTTTGACTTTCTAAAGGGGTATTTGATGTCATTTGTGATCCATCTTGCTGAACAAAATGTTTTTAGCAACTAGAAAGGCCGTCATTTGCTCCTGAGCAAATACAGCATGTTTCGCCCATACTCCTACCCATGCAAAAGATGGACTGTCCCAAAATAACACTAGGGCAAATCGTAATATTAAGAAAAAACTTCTGCCCAAAAGTGAACTATTGCAAAGTCATCCCAGTAAGAAATTGAGATTTCTCAATTTGACCCTATATGCAAATAACAGACTCTTCCAAAGGCAACCTATACATAAGGCACAATTCTAAAATACTTCCACTCAAAAAATGGATCACCTCAGTCCAAAATTGAGTTTAAAACCAATTAGTCCCTCTTAGAATTTAAAAAAAATCCCCACGGGCAAGAATTGTCTTCAACCATAATATGGGTGAGATACAAAAATATGACCCCCCCCCCCTTGTTTGAATGGATGCTTCAAGAGTAAACATTTATGGTTGAGAATTTTTTTATTTCAAAAATTGTTTAGAAAGGCTGTATGCCAAACATTTGTATGAGGGCCAGTGTACATTACTAAGGCAGACACATGACAAATTTCACATCATTTTGGTCTAATACATAGGAATTGGAAATGTGCGTCTTTGTTCTGAAAATAGCCAAAAAATTAGGAAAATAATTCTAGTAATATGCCAAAAGTGTTAACAAAGCCAATTATGTATGGATAAACTTAAAAGTGGTTTGTTTCCAAATGAATATCACATAAAGGATAAAGTTCTGTGTGAGTTGTATGTCTTCTTCCTTGTATTACTTCTACCCACAACTGGACAATACAAACAACCCACTTTAAAATTGAATTTTAAAAATTTTGGTCCCCACGAGCAACAATGGACTCTTCCTAAAATACCCCCATACTACATGGCATGGACTCTTCCAACTTATCCTTTCCCATCCCCATTGCGAAACATACATCCGTATCAAATTCCAGGTCATTTGGTTTGAATACAAGGACACAGGAGCCAAAAATGTACTTTTTTGGTCTATAAATGGCAAAAAAATCGAAAAATTCACACTTTTAAAGTGATGTATACAAAATATATTACAAAGGCCATGTGTAAATATATCATAGGCACCCTCACACCAAATTCCAGGTTATTTGCTTTAATTACCATGGCACAAGAGCCCAAAATGTACATATTTGGTCCGAAAATGGCAAAAAAGCACATTTCAAGTAATGCATGCCAAAAATGTAAATAGAGTCCTGTCGACATGAATCATAAGCATCTCCATACCAAATTTCAGGTCATTTAGTTTAAATACCTGGACACAGGAGCCAAAATATACATTTTTGGTAGGAAAATAGCCAAAAAGGCCGTAAAATTATTTCCGGGCAAAAATTGAGATGCCTCCATATCTATATTTGTTAAGAATACATTCAACTACATGTGTACCAAATTTGGTGCTTTTAGACAAATTTGCACAATTTTTCAGCTATGCCGCTGGACTACCATACGTTTGGCCTACTTTTGCTATCTTGCTATCTTAACACCCAAAGGAAACTGGTGGAGCCTTTTAAGAAACTAGTTGGTGATGTCATTGTATTTCCTATCAGGCTGCACCAAGTAATTTTTATGGATGACGTCCGCGCGCGCATTGATTTTGGTCTGTTCCCAGAAAAAAAACAAGAAATTCCGCTTCCTGTAACTATGACCAATGAGTCACGACAGTGCCGCAAATCGCAAGATTAACGTAAAATTCGTAACGCGAAATGCATAAATAAGGAAGTGGCTGCTGACAGGATGATCCTGTCGTGATATAGGCGACATGATGATCCTGTCAGCAGTAGAAAAAATTACACTGCTGACAGGACGATCCTGTCAGCAGTGGAAATATCTGCACTACTGACAGGATCATCCTGTCAGTAGTGCATTTTTTCTACTGCTGACAGGATCATCCTGTCAGCAGTGCAGATTTTTCCACTGAGCTGACGTTCGCGCAACTGTACGAGAGACTAGTTGCGGCGAGTGAGTTTCGGCCGTACAATTTTAAGCAAGTCTTGTCAAGATCAGCAACAGTGCATTTCTTCTGCAATGACGAGAAGATCGGGAGAGGCATTGAAGTTTACTCCGGCCTGCAGGTGGGGCAGGCAACCAAGCAGTTCGGGTGTTTCATCCGCATGGAGGTCGACAAGACAGCTGCCACAACTGAAGCTCTTAGGCCAAAGTCTGTTTTTGAGGTATGAAAAGTTCCGTTCTTTAGTCTGTTTTGGATCAAGTACCATGTACGAAAAAAATATAATCTGGGAAGGGGGAGTGTAAGATGAATGCATTCATGTATTCTGCATGGATAATGATAATTTATTCGTTCCTGGTTGTATTCATACTTGTTGGGGAAATATGTGCTTTTTTTATTTCTATCATTTTTGATCCATATTTGGCTCTTGAATAATTGCTATTATTCATTAGGATTTCTAAAGCATAAGTAGAAATGTAGTAATGCATGCGAAGAGTTAATCAGCAACTAATTTTGCCTTTTTAAAATACTATGTTTCTGCAGGCCTGCAAAATCAATGGGATATGGAAAGAAACAGGACAGGACAACAACTGCTGTTCAACTTCAACTGATTCATTCAAATTATTGCTGTTTTCTTGATGAATAAAAGAATTATTGTTACACTGTGTTCTCTCTGTCATGATGAGTGTCATCCCCATCTTGAGATAGTGGTAGGGCCCAGAACTGAGGAGAGGTCCGGTGTCAGTGACTGGTGACATATGTTATCTGAGAGTTCTGAGAAGTGGCCGGATTGTTCATGAGTGGAATAAAAGGAGTGGGAACAGAGATCCTGGGCTGTTCCGTCTGTTCTGTGGATAGAAACCTGTCACACTCTCATTCAATTTGTGTCCTAACATGTGTCGTCGACTATTATATTTCAAATCTAGGCATCTTGTTTTTTTCGGCCCTTCTTGTTTTTTTTTCGCGCTCTCGCATTAGATTTAGGGTCTCCAAAGGACGTCATCCATAAAAATTACTTGGTGCAGCCTCATACCGTCTCTATGTGCATGTTACAATTGGCCCGGTAGTACCAAAGACCAAAACGACAGTGCTACACAGCTTCCCCAACTCAATTCTTGCCGGTCCGAGGCATGATTCCAAACGCTCCGAGGCATAATTCCAACCGCTCCGAGGTATGATTCCAACCGGTCCGAGGCATTTCCAACCAGTCCGAGGCATAATTCCAACCGCTCCGAGGCATGATTCCAACCGGTCCGCGGTACAATTTTCTTTACGCACCGCGACCTGATTCTAACCGGTCCTCGGCAGAATTTTCTACCCTACGCGCTGCCCTGCGTTCCTCGACAGCGGCACAGTCCCCTGTCCCCCACGCTAATACAGTGGACGGTCCCAGATGGGTCAAGGGTCACGCGTGTCGAATGTGAACTGCGAAAATATAAACTTTCGTCGCCGTGTGTCATAGGCATATTTGCTGTTGTTGCAACAACCGTGACAGCAATAAAACCGGCTTGGCTCTGTTTAAATTATGATATTAAAGTTCAAGAGACCTCAAACCTGGCACTGTCAGTGCTACGGACTATAGTATATATATCATATGAGTTGGCGGTGTACTTGACGGGATCGGTACGCATCCTTCTCTTCCTCAGCTAGCTCTCCTTTTATATAACGTTATACTATAGCTTGCATTTTGTTTCTGTGTTATTTCAGATTCTGAACCTGAAATAAACGGACCTGTCTCGCAGGACAACTTCCTACGGTGGCAAAAGTTCAAGTTGGCCACGGTTTTTTTTTAGTCCTTTCAGCATATCGCATGGTCGAGTTATTTGATGAAAGTTCATACATGGACAACACAGACTACTAGTAACAGATAGCATTTCTATACTGCATTCGATTTCATTCATGGCTGGGGCTATAACAGGATTTTTCCGTGACTGAACAAGAATATCTTTTGTATTATCGACCGTATGTTTCTGTCAATGAATTTTATGGCCAATATCTAATGTGCATATTACACAACATTGTTTTGTGGTGAACGTGTGTGTGTGTGCTGGTAGCAATGTTGAGTCCACGACAGGCAGATTTCTAGAGGGGTCAACGCCCACTATATCATCCTTTCAGTCGATCTACTGACACGGGAGGGGCAAAAAGGAATATCTAACGCCAATTGTCCGTCGATTGTAGTTGATATTGTAGTTGATATTGACAATCAGGGCTTCCTTTTAGTTTGTACGCACGTATTTTTAGAGACGGTGATAGTCAGAACGAAGCACTGAAAAACACGACCTGACTGGCTGTTCACATTCACAACACGCGTGACCCTTGACCCATCTGGGACCGTCCACTGTATTAGCGTGGGGGACAGGGGACTGTGCCGCTGTCGAGGAACGCAGGGCAGCGCGTAGGGCAGAAAATTCTGCCGAGGACCGGTTAGAATCAGGTCGCGGTGCGTAAAGAAAATTGTACCGCGGACCGGTTGGAATCATGCCTCGGAGCGGTTGGAATTATGCCTCGGACTGGTTGGAAATGCCTCGGACCGGTTGGAATCATACCTCGGAGCGGTTGGAATTATGCCTCGGAGCGTTTGGAATCATGCCTCGGACCGGCAAGAATTGAGTTGGGGAAGCTGTGTAGCACTGTCGTTTTGGTCTTTGGTACTCTCGGGTATGTATTTGCAATAAACCTATTTCATTCCCCCAGTGGTCTATGAACAAGAGGCGTCTGCCAGATAAACGTGTTTACGTTGTGTGGAGCCACGAGCCGTTTCGTCTGCCCCGGGCAACTCCGAGAACTTCAAGTCTCGTGTTTGGTGCAGTGGTCAATGGTCGGGACCAAGGGGTCGAGGGCCAGGATCTAACTCTCATCACTCGTGACTTGCATGCTAAAGAAAAGATTCCAGTTATTAGGACAGGGCAGGACTGCGCATTGTGAGCCACGTTTCCCTCTTCGTCACATATCAATGCCCACAGGAACCCCAGTGACAGTGTCCTAAAGCTGTAAACCATGTGTTCGTTTTGTTAGACCAGTGGGAGGATGGCTTTTTATGAGCTCAGATTGGAGGGAGATACGCATCCTTTATCACAAGTCCTGTCCTATCTCCGGTGGGCACGTTATTACCGGGGCTGTCATGACACGTTTGTTCATACCTGTTAGCAATGATTTACGTGTCCGACTAGATCCTTCAGATAACCCACTCACCGGCGGTCACGTGACGATTGTTCAAAAGCCATTGTGCCGACAGGTACCTACTTGTAGACCAATGGACGCCGGTCTCCTGACCACGTGCTCAAATATATCGTCGGCAGGACTAAAGTCAGCAGACTTCCTTGATAAGTTGTACATAGCGGTTGTGCCTCATAAGTGGCGGTTCACTGGTGTGACTGCTCGTGATCATCTAAGATGTTTCCGACGGTCCTAAGTCTATTGCTGCTGGTCCTGACGACGTCTTGCTGCCCCCCGGTCGCCGTGGCGTGCCCGCAGGACTGCGACTGTGCGGCGGGTTCGGGCCGGGGTACGGCGGTGGTGTGCCGGGGACCTGCCGTCACAGCGGTCCCGACAAACATCCCCAACGGCACAGTCACACTGTAAGTTCGACTACTTTGTTAGCGTTAAACAACGCTTGCAATTTCCCCCTGTGCGACACGTATAGCTAACGGAGAGGTTGATATAATAGGTGGAGTATCAGTAAGCACGTAGGTAGGTGGAGGATAGAAGTATTTTGTTGACTTTCCCTGCTTACATTTAAACCTTGTAAACACGATAGTAATCCTAAAAACGAACAGAGTGGTCCGTAGACCAGGGTGCAGGCCAACATGTCACTTTGTCTTTTTAAAATTGCTCATTTTGGTCTTCAGAACACCTACCCTTAGTACAAGGAGCTATGGATAACATTTCAGTTTACAATAGGCAAAGCTGTCCCGTTAACAACGTCCCGTCGGCTCATGTATGTATAGAGTAAATATACGGATGTGAGGTCTAGTTTCTTCACGACTCCGGACTACGCTGGTAAGGTAGGCAATGTCTAGTCGCCGGGAGCCCGGGAACCGAAAACTACTATACATGTATACATAACGGCAAGCAGTTTGTCACGGAGAACCACTGCAGCACCCCTGTTACATACTTAGTACGTGTGTGGTGTGAATCCCAATCTGATGGTCTTTGCGCCTTCATGCATTCATTCCTGATCCATGACAATCCCAGGTGGTAAATTGTAGGAGTCAGAATACGTGTTGATGAATGTTAGATCTGTGAGCGTACATGTCAGTGATGTCTTCAAGTGGCGGTGCTTCTCGCTATCTGAGTTATTTTCCTTCCGGCGTTTGATCCGTTTTTCCAAGAAGTCCCATTCTTGTTGAACGTAGTTTCTATCGGTATGGAATAACCTTGGACCTGATGCACATCAAAACACATGGTCAATCTATGAGCATCATTTATAAGCTATCACTGTGCACTACTGTCAAAGTACCCCGTAATAGACACGGCAATAGTACACAGGACGAATGTCTTCTCCTGATCTATGATTACTTTATTGCTGTACCACCACACAATCAGGTTCCGCCAGAATCAAACAGGAGGCTAAAGCCTCATTTCAAGTTGTTGTGTCGGAGGTTCTATTCTAATTGGTTGTACATGGCTCGTCATTTTACCTATGGTTTGCCATGCATATATCGAGTTTCTTTTTTGTCCTGGTTATCCCTAAGCATTTGCATGCTGTTCAGTCTTCTGGACGATCGTGGAATTCGGTTCGAGTTGTTTGCTCAACACCTTAATTACAACTGGTCTGTAATCTAAAGGGGCATCTGCATTTCTCCAGCACTTCAATGTTGTCAACAAGTGTATGGTTTACGACATGCCAGTTACATAAACACGATGATTTGCCATGACCCATGGGAATCCTTTAATACACCTTTGTTTCAGTAAGACACAGTCACAATCATCGGGTCATGTTTTTGACACAAGTCCTTTTGTCGCAGTCACAATAATCGGAACTATTACAAAGCTGACCGTCGATAAGGACCTACGAGAAACTTTTCCGTTACAAGACAAGTAGATCTTGTGCGACAAACGCGGTTGTACCAAGAATGCCCTAGATTTGCTGTCGTAGGGCGGTTGAGAGAGAGGGCCCGTAGTTACGTGCTAATTATGATTGAGGTCGGAGCTGTGTACCAGGGTACCTGTTGGGCACACCAAACATCGCGAGCAAACACGACCCTGTTAGAGGGTACAAAGCGATAAGGAGGTTAATGAGTCACTGTACAACATGCCCTAGTCGGTGTAATTAAGCAACCTTTCACCGCGCTAGAAGATCACAGACGCGCTGCGAGTTGATCTGCCGTCACAATGTGAATGTGTTGCCGATGACTGGGTAACACCAGTAGCAGTAATACTGTACCTGTTATAAACCTGACTCTCATAATGCAGATCGACCAGAGAGTACTTCTTAAAGTTCAAACCAAATTGAGAGAAAATGAACACAATTCCCCACAGGCAACCTGGGTTAACAAGAGCGCTATCTAATTCTTCCTCTGTGATGGAGTGAGCTGTATTCTGGTCTTATTCAATTGCTTTTCTTGATTAGACGCTGTCAATACGGGGCTGCAAAACGCGAGGACAACATATGATAACGTACGGATTATTAGAGGTTTGAAAAAGGGACAAAACAAAAAAGAATGAGCACGACAGGAAAATAACAGACGAGAAGGTTAACGTTGAGTAAGAATTAAGAAAAATAAAACGGGCTGTCTGTTAAGAACTGAACTGGTTTAACACAATCACACTGCCATAAAAATAGTGTACAACAGAAGAGCAGTAATGCCCCTCGGCGGAAAGATTTAGCCATCGTTTGAAATCTGTGCCTGATAAACTGTTGCTGGATGTACCGATGTTTCCCGATATCCAGTGATTAGGTCTGGTGAGCGATCTGCCGACCAGATCAACCAATGTCTACTGAACGCCTCACTATCCGCCAGGCTTCAAGCTGGCACGGCAAGAGCAAGTTGTTGTAAGTAGACTGCATAGCAGTGTCGGAAATGTACATTTAGCTGTATTCAAATTCGATATCTACTTTAAACTTGATGATACGCGAACAGCGCATACATGCATGTAAATGCCACATGCGTTTGGCACTATCGTGCACAACGACACATTCTCCTTCACAAATGGAGGTCGATCCTGCACATTAGCTTCGCGCAGTACTTCGGTATTTACACATGTCTATGCCTGTGAGTGTGTCTCGGTTTCCCTTTGCGTTAACCTGTACCTAACCCATTAGATGGGAACGGTGCAATAAACGTTTCTTCCCATTATCAGGTGTGTAGGCATAAGGCATTAATAGTCCACTAGCACACGATAACAAGGACACCAACAAAGTCGGTCAGCTGAAAAACGGCTTAACGTGGATCCCCTTAATGCATTTGTTTGCTGAGTATCTTGCAAATGGTCTATCTGGCAAGGTTGGATAAAGCAATGTTTAACAATGCATGTATAATCAACATATAGCCTGTAATGCGGTGGACTAACACATGATGTTTGGAGTTGGATATGAAGGGCTTAGATGTGTTATAACCGGCCGACACCGCGTGCCTGTGATACTGTTGTAATACGATAGACTGGTTATTCCAATTACTGTCACAGGTAGATGACGCCTTTCAGAAACATACTGACGTATATCGACAAGTGCAGTCATCTCAGTTTCAAAACTTTCCCCTCCTTTATATGACGTCATCTGTGACGCTCATGTGATGACAGGTGATCGTAAATAGGAAATTATTACCCTTCTTTCTGAACAAATTACATGCTGTTTTCTTAAATAACATCATCAGAGAAGTAAGTGTGTACGTTGTAAATTTTCCATTAGCTTAGGAATACATCTGATGAGTAATTGATTATAAGCATTACGTCAATCATTATGATTCTAATAGCATGTAACGTTACGAAGTAGCAAGGAGAGTGACAACTGTTGTTGATAGCATATACCATAAAAGTTTAGTTTTCTGATTTGAAATAAAGTCATACACAATAATCATCAAACCGCAGCCGAAACTGAGTCCTTCGTCTCTATAGCCCGGCCTGCCAGTCGGTGACACTAATGCCAAATGCCACACAAACTGGGCTTGTGAATGTTGTCATCGAATTTTCGATTTTTCTGAAAAAGAAAATTGCGCTATAGAGGATCAGATTTAGGGGGGATACCACGCTTTTGTACGAAGTTTGGTAAGAAGTTGCCGTAAATGTGAAACTCGCTTTGTGTCGAATCACGCAGTTCAGATGCCTAGGCCATAAAAGAGTTCATAACGATATGCATGCCCTGAACAAGGCCGTGTGACGAACGGTACAGAAACACAAAACGCGGCCAGTTTGCCATCTGGACTGACGTTCAGATAAAATATATGGCCCATATTAATTGCTGCTATAAAGAGATGGTATTGGTTTGCATAACATATAGGACTGGCTTTTTAAACGACGTCCTACTTTATGATCCCCCTATAGGCACACGGCGTCTCTAACAATACCATTATCCCATCGTTTATTATACTGAAGGGCGTCATATATCGAGCTATTTGTCTAAATGGGCTTGAGTATACACGGAGCTTTAGTGTGCCTAAACAGGTGCACTGGCCACACAGAAACCTGTCATACATCATAACGAGTGGCTGTGTTTTTGTTTTAAACACACACACAGACCATTGAAGGTCAGACAGAGGTCATACCTACTCATGAATCATCAGCGCTCACAGTAGAGCCGGCGAAGACGTAGTTCTCCTGTCGGTTAGCGCCGGGTCGGGTAGCCTCCAAGAAACTGTCGTTACTCTGTCGTGTCTCTGTGTAGCCCACGGTCTGATTCCTCGATAAATGTGTATATATAAGCTTATCAATAAGTATTGCAAGTTCTTGGTCGAAGGCTAGAATTGCAAGTAACAGAACAAAACAGTGAATACTTAACACTATTAAACAGCAATATAACATAGGACTACTCTAATCTAGATGTTAACTCTAAAACTAAACTAGTTAGGTTTGACTTCTGTTGGATACAGGTGAAAGCAAAAAACACACGTTTTCTGTGATGTGTGGGTTCTGTGATGTTAAAAGGAGAGTATTTATTGTCTTCCATGCAATTTAGCGGCTTCAATAAAGAGCATGGGTATCTGTGCAACCAGAATGACAAGATGAGATGATGATAAAGACCTTGTAGCTTGGAAGTTATGAGGTTTTACCTTTTGCGTCCGTCTTTCACAAAGTTATACCTTTCGACCTTTTCAGAAAAATAGCTGACATGACTTCTAGTGATGGATAATAGCTTGTTGTTTGTATTACTGCGACTGTGGACATTTTGGTTGGACTCATTGAGGCATATCCAGACATTTAGAGACCACCGTTCTATCAGAGCGATAGTTTCCATTTTCCATTCTCACCCATTCGCCTTATATCCCCGGTCTCAGAACTGTTTTCGCAACAAAGCAGGCAGCAATGATGTATGATAATACCAGGTAGACTTCATTTCCACTGTAGTACATTCAGTTCGCAGCCGTTTCTCTGAACCGATTTGAAAACATGCCAGGAGGCAGTCGTGGTCCGTGTACTTACCAGGTGGATATTGATGGCGGTCACGTCGTGGTTCCCACAGCTTGTACACCATTAACCGCTGCTAGTATCATGCTTAACCTTCTGTACGGCTATTCACTTGATATGCCAAGTTCTCTTTCCGCCGTGAATCCCCGGAGAGCCGAGGCGACGTGATGAGAATGATCGGCTCAGTACAAAGAGAGTCCGACTCAGAAATGTCATCATTACCTCATTATCTTCCACCACCTGCTCTACATCAAACAGAAACAGTCGTTCTGATGCTACACCTGCAGGATGTATGTTTAAACTAGAATTAACGTAGGACGTCATTGGGAGGGTAGCTTCAAGCCTAACAGCAATTGTTGGTCTTCCCCGGACTCTTTAACATTCTGAAAAATGTTCCACCTAGTACTCGCTCTGCAAATCCCGGCACTAGCTCGAACTACCTGCCGCACCCACTAGTACTTACTACAACGTCCACTTGTATGCATTCTGTAGAGAGTATTTCAACTGTGAATATACAGAGTACTAAGTATCATTGTTGTATTGCGTTCAAATTTGTCCTTTTTACCTTAATACTTTGTAAGTTGATCCAGTATTCAATAGCATTGCGACATATTAAGGTCCTGCCGTGTCATAATGGTCTTTTCGCGAAGATTAAAAAAAAACGAGGAAGACTGCGGGAGACTTTACAGCCTACAGTATAGACAAGGTCAGGTCTTACTGTACCTATGGTCTTCAGGTCCCAATAGAAATGTTGCTGTCTCCCTGCCTTCTTGAGACGACATTGGTCGTCAGGTAGGGCGAACAGTTACTGCCGTCTCTCCCCGATGAGACGCTACTTTCCAACTCGCTAAGCAGATATGTTCAAACTTATCTCTCCATTTAGTGTATTGGAAGGCAGTGTATGATGTATTGACGTTGAGTAAATCCCCATTTAGAGTCGACCACATATCCGGGCCCGGCGACACTTTCGGGCTCAACACGCAGTTCCTGTAGCAACTCCGACTGCCTCGTAAAACATCGATTCGTCACCCCTCACCTTAAGTGTTAGAACATTTTTGTCGCAGCAGTAGAACAATAAAACATTTCTTTTAATGCTATCCCTTCCAAGAATCCCAACGGAACATGGCACAGCTTATCTGTAAGAGTTCAGAACCACGAAGGGATTATTACCCTTCACTTTAAGTCTACTCCCCATCCGTCGATGTCACTGAGCGAGATTCATTCAGATGATATCGAATAACTTGGAACGATGTTACGTCTCGGTATCTGATTGAATTCTTGCTAAGATTTAAATATCTACATTCTACACAGAAGTAATGAGTTCAAAAGCCCCTCCAAATAACTAGAAATCGCAATGCGCTTAGGAAAAATCTCCCAGGCAGACGACTGGAATTCCAGTAGCCGACAGTAAAAGAAAACACACACACCGTGAAAAAGGACTGGATGCAGCTGTAGGCTGTTGTCGAGGATTATTCTTTATTCCTCAGAACAAGAAATCATGTTTGCATGTATTCCCGGTCGTGCCGGCATTACCTACTGAAGCAGTAAGGCACGGTGGCTGGTGATCATGAAATATGCACACCTTACAGACCATACGACGTCAGCGGTAATCATGACTTATGTTCCAGTAACCGGTAATCACGATGCATGGTTCAACATCAGAGAGGGAGAACAATTTTTCTGGCTTCTGGGATCAAAGAGTCTTTTCATTAATGGAGTTTGGCTCTCCTGCGATTTACATGACACAAGAAGTTAAGCTGTTCCACGCACTGTTTCTCAACAAATTAAAGTTGGCCAAAAGCCCTGATGGCGTTTGTCCCCAGAGGAGGCAAATTCATTAGTCCGCTGGAAACAGTTTACTTAGTCTTCTAAATTGCGTCCTTTTTGTGTGCTATTGAACGCATTACTCTTTCACGCCGTCCGGGCGCCATGAATTAGAGATGAATCACGCTGTGGAAGGAACTTTACACTTTGCTTTAGGCCCATCTTGACGGCCGTGTTATTAGCCGAGCTCTTTTGTCATGTGTTCTTTACTCCGCGATCAAAGGTAGCCACGGTCAACAAACAGATTTGCTGGAAATGCAGAGGTCTATCATTGCTTCTCAAAAATAACCCGGTCAGGTCGGCTTGAAAGCTCAGATCTAACATCGCGGGAAAATCCCAACTACTTTCCAATACGACAGAATATATTTCTCTTTTGATAGAAAGTAGTAGAACTTTTTCTATAGCCGGCCAGGCCTTGATGGGTGACTACAGGCGCGTGATATGTCCGCTGGCGGTGCAAAGATGCTTAAACAGAATCACAGTTCAGAATGTACCAAAAGAATCTCACGCACAATCACTGCTGATGATTCGAATGTAGCCATTGGCGGTTTCCGTTTGTTTGAGAGTACACAGCGGTGAGAACGAGCAGGTGGCTGGTCACAGAGGGGAATGATTTAGCATTTAGTCAGTTTGTACGTGTGCTTACTCTCCAAGCAGAGGTCGGTGGGGAAGATTGATACTTTTTTGTCATATGCCCCGCTTTTTGTCCGCTCTCAGGTTGGTTGGAAAGCGGACAAAAATGGGGCATATGATAAAAAGGTAAGAATCTTCCCCACTAACCTCTGCTTGGAGAATACGTGTGCTGTCTGGTTTCTGATCTACAGCACATGACAGCTATTGGGGTGTGAAACAGGTTTTCAACCGATGAAAGTGATGGCCATACAGACCAAATCATTGACACCGATCGGTCCGCCGCTATAATGTAGTTTACTTTCTCTGCAACAAAGGAAATCTATCCTCCTTCATTACCCACCTTTACTGCCTTCTTCGGGATGACTAACCCACCACTATGCACACGTGGCCTTGAGGACACGTGACTTCAGTAATAGGTCAAAGATACCTGAAAGACTGTATCGCCCTCTCACCATAACTTATGTTACTTTGGTGCAGTAACTAGTTCGGGGAGCCGAAAAACTGGTTTGATTACATTCTGTGTCGTAAATAAGTTTAATAGAGAACGAGTGGGCTTTCATTTTGTACAATGGTTAGACAGTAGATTAAACAAATCAAATATTTGTATCGCATAACCGGTAACCCGCCTTTAGTCATAGCACACCAGCTCTGCACTAGTACCGTGACAAGCACAAGGGACTGATCACTGAGTTCCATACAAATAGCTCATCGTCAGTGTAACGCCATGTACCTGCTCCCCCCAACCAGGGAGTTCCACCAGACGGCCATCCCCAGCCTGACGACCGGCGGGTTGCCAGTGGCGGCGCTGAGCGGCCTCACCTTGATGTGAGTATTCAATCTTGTATCGATTCACAAACTCCATGCGCACTTCCCTGAAGACTTACCCGGTACATTAGCCGTCCCCGACCGCTGCAAGTCTTCAAAGTATAAGTCAACCACGAAACTTTCAAGGCTTTCACAACTATTATTATAAAGTAGAATTTTCAAATCCCCAATGTTGAAAGCATTCGCACTGTTGGAAGGTGGATTTCTATTCCAGCAGCAGCCAATCAGCAGCAGCCAGAAGGATTGGCTGCTACTTTTGTCTCTCCAACATATCAATGTCATCTACCAGCCAGACCGCCGTGTTTGATATACTGTAGCCATTGGTCGTACTGCACACGAATAGAGATTTACTTGAGTCTTTTCGTAAAAGCAATTTCAACTTCGATATCACTCAATACTTCTCCCCTTGCAGAAAGTTCCAAGAAGACACGTCGTTATCCCAGATCGAGCCGGGAGCCTTCGACGGCCTCCCCAACCTGCAGTACATGTGAGTAACGGGCTGGAACTAACTCAATCCATTACTGTGTAATAAGTAATATATCAGTGTAATATATCAGTGTGCACATTACAGATCACCCCACCCCCCACATCACATAACCACCCGCACAGTTACCGACTACTGGTACCTTAACAGACTTAGACACGTAAAGGCTGTCAGACTTAATCCGAGCGAGAGAAGAACTGGCACGCACACAGTTTGATGAAGTGCTGCCCTTGGTGATATCCAGCACAATGCCAGTCTGTGTATTATACACTGATCGCGAACATGTCGAAGTAGAGGTTGGGGGGAGGAAGGAGCATAACGTTTTCTGATTGCCCTTTTTTTAACGCCAGTCTCTGAACTAGGGATGGTTGTGTGCTGGAATGATTGCGCAGCCAGAAAACGTTACAAACTTGCTTCCCAACATCTGCTTGTCATCGAACTACCGCAAGCCCCTGATTTCTCCGGAAAACTGACCCGATTTGACCCGCCGTACAAGAGCAGGGTTGTCGGCTCTTTATAGAAAATGTGCCGAATGATTACGAGAAGAAAAACCTTCATCTGTGAAAGTAAAACACCTAAAAGTATGCATAGCCCATGAAAACAAAAAAGCCTAATTGCATATTGATGTTATTTCTGTACTGTAACAGTGTAAGTTTGATACATATCACTTTATTCACTATCATCCACAGTGAGTTCCTGAGAGTTAGCAGTCTCCATGACCTGAGGAACTTTACAGGAACCATTCCTGCGCTGAAGAAGCTGTGAGTTTGCTTTCAAAATCAGCCAGTGTATGATTTTGATTTCACGCTAGGAAAATAGCCCCCCCCCCCACAATAAAACATAAATGCTTCACAGAATGAGTCTATTGTAGTCTAGAAACGGATAGTAGATTTACAGACGTCAAGCTCAATGAATCAGAATTGTTCGGGTTGTGGACGAAGCTATGACATTCCATGATGACAGGACGACGTTGTGCTTTTCACGATGATGAAGCTGCTATTCTTGCTTTCCTACAGGTCTCTCGTGAACTGTGGACTGACATCCATTCCAGACTTCAGTCGTTTGGCGTCTGCCGAGCTAACCGTCGAAATGTGAGTCAATGGGAATGAAATGGGCTTTCTTAGTGACTTTGTTGACGCATTTGCGGGAAGACATTACCCATGACCAGTGTGTATTTTTCTAACAGCACATTGAGCGGACAAGGAGAAATGTTAGCAGTAAAACAGCATTTCCAGTGTAAAATGTCATCATTTGCTGAAGACGCAGCAGCTAAACACGGAAATGACTGAAAAGAAATCTGACGCACTCCAAATAGCGCTCTCTGAACTGGTGTTTTCATGAAAGTGACAGATGTGAACGTTTTCCAAATTCAAAGCCATGAGGAACATGTACACATCGTCACATGAAGTATTTTCTGTGTGCTTTTAACTTTCTATAAAATGCCAACTGTTTTTTATATGGTTGAGATTTTATCCTATGCCACTAAGTTTTGCACCAGTACACTGCTGTAACATCAGTTTGGAGAACAAGATCCAACACGCAACACCTTGTATATTCCATGACAGCATCATAAAAGTTAAAGAATGTTCAATCAAGTCATAGGTTCAAAAGTGGAGTAATCTGAGGAGCCTCCCATTTTACAATGCCGCGTCAACATGATTCTCTAATCTTCCCTCGTGAAGACTATCGTTTCAGTTACACAGTTTTTGTCGATTTACCTTCATCTGTTTCCCTGTCTCTTAGTCTATATCTAATGGGACCTGCCTTTGTCCTTTCCACAGCGATCTGGAGTGGAATCAAATCACTTCGATCCCAACCGGAGCCTTCAGCAGCTTAGCCGATAACATCCACACCGTGTAAGTTACACCATCATGCACACGGTCCGAACTACAACCATATCATTGCTGATCGCAGATCAATGTAAAAGTGCGTTACACGGAATGGCGAAAATTCAGAAGTATTCTGATTCAGTTTCCAAGTCAATAGTAGTCCTGTGTTTCATATGTGTCTGTCAGAAACTGTGGACAGACTTGAACATCATCCATTGTTTGCCTGGACACAAACGCCGTCCGTGGAGTCTGCGGTCATGACTTAACAAAAGGATAGACATCACTGAACAGAAGGGTAGCGATGATCACATAAAAGTAACGACTTCTAACTGCCGACAGTCCGGATGAGCAGGATTTGGAGAGTCCGCAGCTGCCAATACAAATTACACGGATGTAATGTAATTTGGCTTGGGTCAATGTGCTTTGCTTTGACCATCAATGTATGGGTGTGGCTCTATATACAAACACTAACTTGACATAGCTAAGTTATCACGGAGCCAACTAATTAAAAACATAGTTTCACGAAACTTATCTTGCTACAATATCAGTATGATATCATTTTTCTGTATGATGGATACATGAAACCAATTTCAATGTATCCATGCTAACATATCACGCACATGCACTAGGGAATCTTTGTTACTCTCCTTTAAATCTTCTTTTCCTTTCATGACAAATGACAACTATTGTTGGTCCTAAAACCACCGTTCATGTTTCTCTCCAGAGAGCTGGAGTTTAACCAGATCCGAAGCGTGTCATCCCGAGCGTTCTCCGGCAGCAACATCTACAACTTGTACGTTCCGTTGGCATGACCAACTCCCTTACCCGTATCCCGTATCCGTAGTCTCTGTTGTGTACTGTAGTTCTTATCTCGTATCCTCTAGTCACCAGGCAGATCCTGGGAGGAAAAATTGCAATACAGTATTGTCTCTTTGGCCATGCCCTTTCGCTGACACGCTTGGGGGGATTGTGTTTCGGTAAAACAGGTCACGGTTCTGCCTCCCAGAATATGATTGGAAATTACGTAGCCCGTTAGTGGAGGTATTCTCTGATTACGATTGGTCCAATGTTGAAGAAACTGGATTTGGGGATCTCCCTGTAATTATTTTCCATTAAGCATTACTTCCTGTGCGATTTAAAGTGAACAGAAGTCAATTACGTCGAAACGAGCTGGTTTAGCCTTGGCATTTGTGGGAACTAAAATAGACATCCTGTAGGAACTACAGGACGTACGTCTGGAGCAGAATGAACAATGCCTATCTGATTTTTCTTTTACGAAAGTCTGTTCCACGAGTCAATTCTTTCATCTCTCACTGCATGCGATTTTGTCATTTTCTTGTTGCATCAGTGAATCTGAAAAGACAGTGGATGCCATGGCATTAAATGCAACAGACACACAGTGAAACTTACAGGTACAATACTAACGTTACATCCAAGAATTATTGATTTTAAACTTGAACATAAGATGTCTTCCTATCCCTAGATACCTGCAGTACAACAGCCAGTTGACGTCTCTCGCTGACGACGCCTTCGAGGGAATCAGACAGCTGACCCGCCTGTAAGTTATCAGCACTTCTTTAACTTGTTTTCTCTGTGACTAGGAGTTTCCTTACTGAAGTATTGTTTTGTCATGACGTGTATTCCAGTCAGGCTTTTGTAGTCCGTCACAATGAACAGTCATCTGTTTGATGGTAATGGTAAAGTTAGTCCCCGTAGTAGCCTTTCAGAGGCCATAGAGACAATAGGCTGTTATCCACTGCGTCTAGGGCACGGTATTGAAAGGTGGAGCCCAACCTCCCAAACCGAAGTCAGGTACCCATTTTTACACCTGGGTGGAGTGTGGAAAGGGCACAACATCGGTGGCATGTCAGGGTATTCGAACCCAGGACCTCTGCAGTCTGGGCCAAACATCTTAACCGTTACGCCAACAGGGCGCCACACTACACGTTTTTATGGTAAGTGCACATAAAAGATAAAAGACTTTCTCAGTGCACTGTCATTTCAGCACCAAGGCCGGAAACACCCCCATAATCTTCCAATCTTCACGCCACGTACACAAATACGATAAAAGAGAGCTGACATTTGAAGGACTTTTATGCATGTAATACATTTTTACTACCGAATCCGTTTTCCATTTCTGTACAAAGATGGATTGTCCAACGCGCGTAGAGTTAGATCAATCTCTTTCGCTAGCGCATAAGTCAGCGTACAAGTTGTCAGAGATTTTGTCTCTATGTTAAACATCGTCAACACAACTCTTCATAACAGACTTTCACACCTACGTCTACATCTACGTCTTCGTTTTCAAAAACTCTCCTCGAAGTGCCTCTGTCCTCAGTCCCTGCGACACTCGTCGTATGGTTTTAACGATGAAGTTCCCACTGCCTTGACTCAGAGCACAGGGTGCCATCATTCCCATTATCAAAGGACCTGCCAGGGTAGGCATATTGAGTAGGCTGACGCCCGTCACCTCTCAGCCTCGTGACTATAAACACTCTGTGCCATTTCCTAGGTCGGTCTGTAAGACACGATTGCACAATTTCCTGCCATCATGACAATCATTACGGCCCCAATCTCCCTCCTTTGCCGTTATTACCGGCGCTTCACGGATATCCATTAGTTCTGCTTAGACGGGGGCTTTTGGACGACAGCATCTCTAAATAAGATTGGCATGCTTCAGATATATTTGAGATTCAAGGAGATCGTTTTACCTCATCGCTAGATGAACAATTTTACGACATACATATGCGCTCACGTAGACGTTTACCGTGACATATACTCAAAATTTCACACACCAAGTGCAACGTATTTCCCCATCTTATGGTAGTTTTATAAAGGGCTTTAAACTTGATTTCTAGTGACGTATTGCCAAGTTACAAGCACTGTCGCGTATCGAAACTAATCTGACGAAAAGAACGAGATTGCATTTCTTAGGGAAGACAGGGCGGCATTAATCCGCGCGAGGATCGATGTGAGGGGGAAAAAAAGTGCGCGGCTCTATTCAACCACATCTGTACGAGAAGGTATTTGTTTGCAACGATAAAAGTTACAAACGCCGCTACTACTCAAGCTATAAGTCTACTTCTTGTTCTGTAATGGGGTTCATGCCCTTGTCAGTGCGGCAAGTGATGGATTGTACCAGGTTCTTAGACAGGGATTTAGTTTGAACATTAACGTCCTTGCAGTCATGCATTTGTTGGCACTGCCAAAGGACTTATCATTGGGAAGAAATGTCAGGAAGTCTAAACCACAAGCTGTTATTGAATGCATGAGGACTTAACTGCAAGACATCCCGAAGGACATAAGATGTATTTTGATTGGGTGCTTTGATCCCAATCTGATGGTGGTGTTAAGATCTATCAAAGGATGGAAATGTTAACAGCTTTCAACCACAAGTCATTTATAACTGCCGGGAACATTGAAACTCGTTATCTTTGCCTTTGACAACCATGCAAGGATTTGTACGATGTTCTCTTTGTATTCTAAGGGATAAATGTGATCAACAGATATGAAATATAGTGACCTCTTTGTGTTCTGTGGAGTAAACTAGTTCGCTGCCATGTTAATGATGTTAGTAACAGGATAGATATCGATTGTGAAACTAAATTTTATCTTTTAAGTGTGGAAACGTTATCCAAATTTCCGCGACAAATTTAGCACATATAGAGAGTAAATGTATATACGTGCCGCTGACTACCATGTGTACACGATGTTAGCGCAGTATTACAAGACGTTACTGTACATGTTGTCATCAGAACGAATCTGCAATCTGTTCATACATGTGCGTGAGGTTATGGGTCACTTTACACAAGGCTATGAGAACTTCGTGTGCCTGGCACTAAATGTGTTCAGAGCAGAGATGTTAACCATATCCGTGCGATTTGTGTAGGATTCATTTTGAAGGTTTGATATGTCATGTTTGTTATCCTAGCGATTTGTCCGGCACAAGGATCACGAAGCTTCCCACGCGAGGGCTGCAGTCACTGACGGTCCTCACGGTCAAGGACACGCCAACTCTCAAGGACTTTCCCGCCATCACCAACTTCTACCTGCTGCAGGAGGCAACTCTGACGTACGCAGCGCACTGCTGCGCCTTCAAGTAAGGACGATGGGGAGTTCGGTGTTGTAGCGTAGCGTACATATTGTACATGGACAGATACACCCTGATTTTGCGCCAATACCGATTCAGTGTGCAGCTCACAAATGTAATAATTACGACGGAAAATAGAAATCAGCCTGTAACGCATTGCTCTGGGAAACGTAGCAAGTAGTTGACTGGGCGGTCGATCAATTAGAGCTTTTGAGATGGCAAATCTTTACATATTAGGTGCGTCATCGAAAAGTTCCAAAAGTTGCGCGTTAGTCTTTGACATACATGTGTGTACATACCTGTCTGATACATGTGTGTATTTCCTATTGTCACCTGAGCAGATCATTACTGTTTCTGACATTTCCATTCGGCGTTCCTGCAGGTATCAGAGAGCAGAGCTGCAGTTCGGCACTCAGTCGGGTACCGTGGCGGCTTGCGTCACCACAGCCACACCGGCACCGCACCAGGGAACCGGCGGGGTGCTTACCGGGAGGAAACGGAGGCGTGTAGGCGAGACTTCTCGCGGCGCCGTCCCGTTTGACCAAGTCTCGACTGGCGCCCATTACTCGTCAATAAGGGGAGGAGTGGAACGCGTGACTTTCCCCCAGGTGACTACACTTACCGAGAGGATCCGGACAACAAGAGACACTGACAGCGGCATAGAAGGGACAACCAGCCGACGACCAAGCACGGAACCTGTACATACTCCACAGACCTCAGACGGGGGAGGGTGGCCAGGAGGGGGAGGGTGGCCCGGTGAGGGGGGTTGGCCAGGTGGGGGTGTGGTGTGGCCGGGTGAGGGGGGCTGGCTGTCACCCATACCGCCTGTAGACCAAAACGTGACGGGGATCAGCTGTGGGGATGTGGTGGATCTGCAGGAGGACTTCACGTGCCGGCCCGAACCCGACGACTTCAACCCGTGCGAGGACATCACGGGCTACGTCTGGCTGCGCGTCATCATCTGGTTCGTGTCTCTCCCGGCCGTCTTCGGCAACCTGCTGGTCGTGCTGGTGCTGCTGCTTACCAAGACCAAGATGAATGTCGCCAAGTTCCTCATCTGCAACCTCGCCTTTGCAGATTTCTGCCTGGGGTTCTACCTGCTGATGCTAGCGGCTGCAGACCTCTACAGCTCCCACAGCTACTACACATGGGCCATCGTGTGGCAGACGGGCGGGGGGTGCCAGGTGGCCGGGTTCCTGACGATGTTCGGCAGCGTCCTGTCCATCTTCACGCTCACCTTCATCACGGTGGAGCGCTGGTACGCCATCACCTACGCCATCCACCTGGACAAAAGAGTCACCATGCGCGTGGCAACCAGGGTGATGATGTTGGGGTGGATCACTGCCATCGTCATGGGGTTGCTGCCGCTGGTGGGAGTCAGCAGCTACTCCTGGACCAGCATCTGCCTGCCGATGGACACGACGGACCCCGTGGACTTGGGCTACGTCGCCGCGACCATGATCATCAGCGTGCTGGCCTTCTGCCTTATCTGCGGCTGTTACATCGGGATGTACTGCGCTGTGCGACACACGGACGGGGCCTACGGGATAGAGGCCAAAAGGAACGACGCCAAGGTGGCTAAACGGATGGCTATTCTGGTCTTCACAGACTTCGCCTGTTGGTTCCCAATCGCACTATTTGGCGTCACCGCTGCCTTCGGGCACCCTCTCATCAGTGTTACGAATTCCAAGATCCTCCTGGTCATCTTTTACCCGATCAACTCGTGCGCTAACCCGTTCCTGTACGCCATCTTCACGAAGACGTTCCATCGAGACGTAATCACAACTCTGGCGCGCTTCGGGTTCTGTCAGGCGAAGGCCATGCAGTACCGCGGCACCATGTACTCCAACACCGCGTCCGTCGCAGGACGCCACAGTCAGAGCACCATGAGTTCGGTGCACAAGGTCTCGACAAAGTGCAACCATTCTCACGCGTCCTTAAAGAGCCAGTGTGCAAACTGCTCCACTCCAAAGTCAACACGGGTCATGACAAAAACGTCCATACCCATGTCCTCACTATTCAAAGGCCAAAACGGTAAGAAAACGCAAGCTGTAGAAATAAACCACACCGCCATAGTAAATGGCACCACGAAAAACGTCAATCTAGATGGGAACCAGACAAAAGACGAGAACGACATGGTTAAAGCTGCAATCAGGAAAAAACTGAGCATTGTAAACGAAACGTCCGAAGGGACGTCAGCAGCCGATCGCGAAGACTCGACTGTGGGGAAAGAACCGACAGAAGAACCCAGTGTGCTATCAGGAGAATCCCGAGCAAAGACAGACTCTTCAGACACGCTGTCGGAGGGGTGTAGCAGTAGTAGCAGTTCTAGAGAAAGCATTTCAGAGAAACTTCCCCCCATCCGTGTGGGTGCTGACGACACCATAACGATATCTCTTCCCAAAACATGGATATGATATGATAACGGGGTTGGGGGGTCTTCCGTCCAAGTTACTTACTGCACAAGACCAAGAACTTGCCGATAAAATACAGTCAAAACTGGTCACCTTAAATTAGGGAAGTCATTTTGAAAGTTCGTGGTTGATGTCCCAGTGCGAAGGTGTACACGAGCTTCCCAATTTTGATGTATATAATATACTCTGGTATCTTTATTTCTGGTGCCATTCCACATACAAAGTAGCCTGTGTGTGTGTGGAAAGGCATGATTGAATCAATTTTGATTATATCTAAAGGATTTCTACAAACGATCAAAGACTTGCGACGGGACATCAAGGGCTAATTTAATCAATTCTATCCTAGAAAGACAGGAAGATATTATCAACTGGAAGCTGTGGGAAACATACCCAATCGCGCAGCCAGATATGCACCTTGAGGTGTGCATGATACAAAGGTTCTTACCGAGACAGTGACTAGAAATTGTTCGAATTACTCTAGAACACACTCTACAGGTGCTTTTAGGCCCACCCCACAAATCTGTAAATCTTCTCGGACTATCCAAACTGGTAGAAATAGTAGAAATAACGGACATGAATAACCAAACTTGTTCATCAGACCCGGGTAAAATCACAATGATTGGTGTTCATGCTACTAATGAGACAGTGAAGTCGTGTGAAGCCATCCGAACATCCCCATCCTCGTGCAGAGATGAGAGATCTGTGATCATTTGTCGCAGACAAAAAGTACAAAATAATGTTTGTTTCAGACCCTGGTGTAATCGGCAGTAACTACTATCAATGCTTCTAACGACAACTCGACGTCTGGTAAAATCATCTGAACATCCTCACGGGTGACAATCAAAGATTTGTCACTGAAAGTACATACAAAAATAACCCAAGTTGTTTTTCAGACACTGCCTTGGGGTTTCACTAAGTGGACAGACCTGTCGGATTGCTTTTATGTAATCATTAGTACCTGCCGATGAGAAAAAGAAGTCTTGTCATCCCATCCAAACTTCCCCATCACACTGCAAAGATGAAACGTTGCCGCTGCGAGCAAAAACAAGCTCGCTCCTTTGGGGTTTGCGCTCGGCCGTGTTCTTGTGCACAGCACGATTACTTGCCTCTTCGGCGATGGAGAATATGAACGGAAAGACAACATTACTTGAAGAACAAACTCAATCAGACCATTGAACCCTACATCATTCTGTACGAAACGCATACGGACGGGAAACTTGCCATGTAGCCTACAGTGTATATAAAAGTAAGATAAAAAAGATATTACTGTGTACAAAGTATAGTTTTAGTATTGTCTTTGACCAGTCAGAAATATAAACATGACAGCTCGAGCTCTTTGCTGAAACATGGAGAACCTTGTACAGAATTCCACAGCTGTGTACAAAATTGTGCTGCGTTAGAGTATACTATCTTAGAACATAATTACCTAGTCTAGTACGTTCTTCACCAAACGTCTGAAAACCAATTCACCACATTTCCGGCAGTCGAACAGCAATCTAGACGCTGAAGTAAAGAACGCCTGAGATTTCACCCAGTTTCATTAGTCATCCCTATCTATTAGCTAATGTTATATATAAAGAGAAGCCAATATATCCAGATTCCATTACGAGGGAGGTGTAAACGTTGACATGGAAGCTGTTTGTTTTCCTAATGTATCTAGTACCGGAGTGCGAAGGAGTCTTAGAGACACAATGCAAATCTGAACGGCCATTTTGTTTGCACCAAGACGAAGCGTAAGTGCCGAAGACGAATGGACTTGATTGTCTTTTGCAATGGTCCATTATAGTGGGCACCAAAGAGAAGATAAGACAACATCAAAGTACGACAAATGCACTTTTGTAAGAGACCTAACGAGAGTAAAACTGCCGGACGTTCCATCTGAACGAAGATGGACAGAAAGGGTGATCACTGGTGACTACGGAGGATTTGTCTTATACCTAGGATGGTCTCTCAAGTGTTCTTTGTCAAGAACGACAAGTAATTGACCAAGGCAAAATATACTTGATGTGTATTAAAGGCAACAACGTCCATATCTTTCGTGTTCGTAATGACGTTCACAAGCTTATAGACAGTTTGGATAAGCCAAGGATGTCTATGGAGGAGATCTGATTTATCTTAATATAAGGATTCAATTTAGAAAACAAATGTATAAAGACTTGTACACAGAGATGCCGCGTTGTAACGTAATAGATAAGTATGGCATATATGTTGGTGAAGGTTAGACATCCAGGTAATAAGATACGCCAAAAATGATTACTCAAGCAACTGGATAAGATTTTGAAACAGTCAGACGTTTCAGACAGCATCCGCTGTCTTTCGTCAATGACTAACGATAGGACTGAGAACACCAGGTTTTATCCCAAAACTCTGAATAGATATGGTAATGAGGTTAAGACAATTTAGGGTGTCTTGAAGTAGTATTAAAAAGAAGATTAATTCAAGACAAAGTTTATGCCAATAGTTCAATTATGGCATATATGTATATGATCAAAAGCAATCGCTACTTAGAATTTCACAGCGAGAGGCTTTGTAGTGCTATCTGGTTCGCCATTTTGTCAGTTAACTGTTGTTAACTATCCGTGTAGTTAGTGTATGTATACTGGAGATGGAGGGCACTTTGTATATCGCCACGAAGGACAACAGAAAGACATCTGTAGTGATATTTCCTTAAACCAAGAGAAGCAAAGATCTATTGTATATACATTGTAGATACTAAAACTGAATATATCCTACATCAAGGAA
Source organism: Branchiostoma lanceolatum (assembly GCF_035083965.1). Classification (NCBI taxonomy): domain Eukaryota; kingdom Metazoa; phylum Chordata; class Leptocardii; order Amphioxiformes; family Branchiostomatidae; genus Branchiostoma; species Branchiostoma lanceolatum. The sequence goes on along the minus strand of NC_089725.1, from coordinate 19,531,792 downwards.
AAGATAGTAACTCTGTTAACTGGATATTTCTGGATCATTTTGTTGATCATACTTGCCAGTCGATTTGTCTATTGTTCTTGGATAGGTAATGCAATGATATGTAAATGAAGGGAGCGTACGTGCAAGCGCCTTGTCAGACTCTGTAACGTTACTTGTTGTTTGTAACCCCAGACGTACGCTGACCAGAATGTTGTCCCGTTCCCCGGCTGATGTAGTGAGTGACGGATGGTATAACCATTACAGGTTATGAATCATTTTTGTCTATGCGTATCCATGTGCTATACCATACACATTCTTTTATGAAGCAAACAGAAATGAACAAATACAGACAAGATGACGACGCTCTCGAGTTGAGTCAACTTTTATCGGCACCGTCAACACACAGGAAAATAATTAAAGTAACAAAGATGTTTTGATGCGTAAACGGACAACTGAATATTATACACATTCGCCAAGTACTTTATCACGAAGCTCGAGCTCCTTACACCCACATTACTAATACTCTACTGCTGAATCTCGATAAGGGCCCAGATTTTAATCACTTGCTCATTAGTCAAAGCCACCTTACGTTTACATTCACAGCTGTTTAATGGGACAGATACACGGGAAAAAACTAGTTAAGAGTCTGACGGTCTGACCACCGAATATGAAAACATAACCTCCCTGACGGCGGTAACAAGCGAAGCGTCTGGAACATGTGACTGAGAGCGGCGGAGGGATGGGGCAGCCTCCGCGGGTGCAGAAGGTCATTGATCCAGCATCCTTTGTCAGTGCCACTTGTTGCTACCTGTGCCTGCCGTGGAGAAATCCCCTTGTCGGCATAACGACAGATCAAAATGTGTCTTCCATCCTGAGGAGATTTAGAGCATCCCCAAGCCCAGATGGCAACAGAGATAAGTAAGGAGGTTTCGTTGAATAGACCCTCCTCGCAAGCTCGTGTCTCAGGGCACAGAAAAGAAGTCATTAAAGAAGAGCCATTCGTACACTAAACTTTATGTGATACCATCCTTACACTCGGTGTTATCTCAACTCCCATCTGCCACAGTCCTACACAAAATGATGGCCCCGATCGCCAGGCAATCTCAGCCTTGAAAGATTGGATGACTACGGTATATTATACGGGAAGGCTGCATTTACTAATTTAGTTTACGCGTCGGCTGCACCGTGTTGCTCACAATGGCCTTTACATTACTTTGCCAGGAACGAAAGAACAAATTAAACGAGTCGTAAGCCGACCAGCGGGTATCGAATCCTTATCTTCCATTTATCAGAATTCCATTACCTGAACTGACAGAGGTTACCTGAAATCCATTGCTTGTTTGAGAGTCGTGCGCACACAGAATCACCAACAACAGACTAGTGAGAAATAGCGTCAGTTAATCCAGTCAACCATGCTTACGGTAAACCACCCTTACCCTGGGTAATCGCTTATAATGTAAAGAGCAGCCATCCATTCATATGAAGTTGATCATCGAAACTTATGGGATAAACGTGCCGCCAGTAGCGATAGGGGTTGGAAGGTTTGGTGTCCCAGCTGACGCGCGGCTCCTGGTTGTTTTGCAATGTCTTTTCCCAGCCCTTTCTACTGCTTTCAAATGGTGTCCAACCCTGCCAGAAAGCTAAAACTTGGCGTGTTGTACAAAAAGGATATTATCTATAAACGTTCTTAAAAAGAATTCAAACGTAAATACACTAAAATAAATGTTTTCTGAAATGGGAAAAACGACGATGAATCTGATAGGTTGCATCACTTCGATGGCTTTGACGAATCAAATTCAAAAGAATACTAGTAAGCCAGAGTCAGGAAAACATTAGCTCATCTAAGTGCCCATCAGTGAACCACACCAATACCTTCTCGTTATTCAAGGCACAGTAAGTCATTACATCTCCACTCTCAGACACAGGCAGTTGTAATCACATCATCTCCGACGATAAATCCCAATGAATGCTGCCTGGAGGACTCTTTCATCATAGCGCTTCGAGTGTCAGTAATGAATAACAACCTAGGACTGCAAGCCATTCATTATCAGGCATCAATCGTACACCCATGGGAAATATGAATAAAACTTTATTGCAAGTTCTTGCCAGAGGGCCAATTGTAGCTAACAGGATAACGATGAAAATCATGATAGCATGAACTGAATCAGACGAAACTAGTGGCCACTTTAAAGACTATGCAAAAGGACGTTTGTGAAAAGCTGCATCTGTTAGATTTGGCCTCTTTGGAAGTGGTGATTAACGAAACGTCCCACTTTTCCTATAAGACGTATATGTGCTGATTCTAGGGTAGTTTTGTCTTATGTAATAGTGGGGAAATTCGACATCAAGTTCAACCTCATAGAGACCCTGCAAGCTTTACTGCAAAAGATAGTGTGGTGACTGGTAGTAGACGAAGATGTAAAAATGCACCACTTCAACAAACATGACTTGCACACTTGCCAAATAAGGCAACTTTAATGTGTGCTCAATGGAAATGACACTGCAAACACTAAAGTTTGTGGAAGTTAACAAAATATACAGCTATCCCTCTTTCACTACTGAGATTGCTTCCCTGTTGTATATGTCAAATATTGTATGCACCCAGAAGTGCACACTGTTCTGCAGACGTGGGTGTGTGGTAACCAGTAAAGGGCAACTGGTATTCTATAGAGGGGCCCTTCAAATATGGAGGGAACACCAGAGGAACGGCAAAAGGTGTGGTTGTCTGTAGGCAGTACTGAATCCTGCATGCCTGACTTGGATGTTTATGCACACTTCAATTGAAGATGTTTTCTTTTAAATTTGTGCCTTTTCTCTGTTCGAGCTAAGATGGAAAGTGAACGAGATGACTGTAATTGTAAACAACAGACAAGTCCCTACATCTTGGTAGACTTTTGATAAATAAAAACACACCATGGACGTGCACAAAAGGAAGGAAACACATCTCACAGGGTGTAATACTGTTATAACAGGCTCACTGACAACCACTGGTACAATAAGGTCTATCACAACTGTCACAACTCTGACACTGGAGAAAGACGTACATGTTCCTATTGAAGGCCCAGAAACAAAACATTTCCTACTCTGTAAGCAGTTTTGTACCAGTTTGCTCCACACGTGTACGTTGAAACTGTGAATTTCAGTACACCTTGGTAACATCTACAATGGCAAAAACTTTAAAGGATATCTTTACGCAAAAATTCTTTTTCCTAAGCTCGTTCTCCTACCTTCCTGAAGACCAATAGCAATAAGGTCTGATTTTTGTCTGAGCCTTGCAACAGAGATACATGTAATGCCTTGTTAATACATAATCTATTTTCAAGCTGGTCACTGGAAAGGCACCTGATAGCTACACTTCTACTACTTTGGTGGCTTGAGATAGACACACTAGACATAACCTAACAAACTTTAAATGATTACCTACAATGTCAAGACCATAACAGCTAATAACAGATTATCAGAGCTTGACTTCCAGCTTTACTATAATCTGCTGCAGGTGAAATATTTGCACCATTACTGGCATACAATAGTAGTCTTACAACAATAAATATCATTCTCTCTTCCTCACATGGCATCTGAGTGTCTGCATTCTCCAGACATTCTCCTTGCTTTTTTTACCACTTTCCTTTCCATTAAGTACAGCATGAGTAACCTCACACATTATCATTAATATGTTCAGAGTTTGATCATTTTTCACCAAGAGAACTATATCTAGCTGTAGAAGCTACACAATACAAAGCCTACATGTAGATGAGTTGTGAAAATAAAAGTTGGAATTACACCAGATCCTCCAACATAAAATATGTTTGGTTGAGTGCTAAATTGCCAGGAATAACTTTTAGTCAGTCTGCAGATACTGGCCATTTAATATACATCGTATTTTTACAACAATATTCAAATCCAACCCAAGCTGGGATGTTTGTAATGTATTGTAACGTAAGATGTGACAATGCAGTAATAGTCAATTGTGCCCCACTTTGGCTAACATCAGGATTTGTAAAACTGATGCAAAAGTTCTCCAGCCATAGACAGCAATTGACAGCACTATGCTTAAAGGGGACCAAAATACTGTTCAAAACAAGGAGCACCACTTATCTGTGTAGGAATCTTTGCAAAACTGTGGACAAAGTTTGTTGCTAAGTACTGCCTTAAAGGCTACCATACCCCGGAAGTGCTAACATAAAAATCATGGTGATGAAGAAAGTACATCAAGGAACCACAATATTTGCTATAGCAAAGGAATATGAATATACAGAGCCGAGGATTTTCATCAGTGGAGCGCACGGCAGATTTCGCTGCTGCTCCACTCCCATTCCATCTGGTACATGTAGCCTACCCCCCTCCCTCTCCCTCCACTACCATTCTGCGTCTCCTGTAGCCTTCTGGAACACGTAGTCTTTCCCGCCGAGGTTCATAATGCCGTCCTTAAGGTGAAACTTCCACTTGTTCTTGCTGCGGTTGATCTTTGGAGAGAAAAATTACAAAAACAATCAATGGATTAAGTCTTAACTTTTTCAGTGAAGAGTAATTTGTTGGAAATATCAAAAGTGTTTCCCTGAATGCACTACTACTAGAGGCTTTTCATTGACGTCATAGTAATTAAAATTTGAATCCCCCAGACATGGTTAAGAGATGTACTCTGTGATCCAATATGGCACAAGTGACGTCAAATGAAAAACCTGCATAAGACAGAAAGAAATTCACTGCAGTAATTGTGGTTAAGAGATGAGTAAATTTTTTTTCCTCACATAATGAATTTTAAGTGTACAGAAATTGCTGCCGAAATACTTAAGCTTACAAGGTCTGTAGAGAAATCAAAACTACTACATGTTTCTCTCTAGATCTCCTTACAAATCAAGTGTCTGGCTGAAAATCAACGAGAAGATAAGATCACAAGAAGGTCACTCACTCTTTCGTACTGACACACGACCACGTTGTCAATGTCAAACAGGTCAGTAGGGTCGTCGTCGCTCACATCGTCTTCTGAGTTCAGGGGCTCCTGGAGACGACAGGTGAAAAATTTGTAGGTATGAGTTCACTCCAACAGTCTATACACACGTAACTTAAACTCAGCATCTAGGTCTAATGTTGCTACATAAGAATTCTTAATATTGCTTTCCTCCATAGCTTTTTGTAATAGCCATTTCGGCCAAATTATGTTATTTTCCAACAAGTTAATGTGCACTAGTATGATATGTCTGACATTGACAGTGACAATTTGGCACTTGCAAAGTCAAAAGAGCCCACTACTGACCACATTTGGTCCTGCAGTTTCAAAACAATGATGGCAAGGCACAAAAAGAGACATCTGCTGACAATTATCAGGGATCTCCCTAGAAGTATAGAGCAGGATGGGGGGAGGGTGCCAGGCACAGGATATGTGTTGAGAGGGGGAGGCTCAAAAGGAGAGGCTGTTGCATTTTGCCTTTTTCAGATATAATGGAAGTCATTGACTGCAACTTGAGCTTTACAATTTCCAGTTTTGAGCAAAATTACAGGCTTTGATGGGTAGAAATTGGAAAAAAATACCCTAACTTTGAAAATCAACAGGATGGAGCTGGGATTAGAACAGGATGGAGGAGTGCCACTGTACCATTCTTTAGGGAGATCCCTGAATTATGAGAACTCCATGCCTTTTCACTAAAGTATCAGTTGCAATACTGCTCAAGTCTCAATCATAGTTTTTAGTAACAGGCCCACCTCCTCCTCCCCTTCAGCATCATCATTCTCATCATCTTTATCCTCCTCATCCTCCTTCTCATCATCATCGTCGTCGTCATCTTCGTCTGATGTGTCGTTGGCTCCGTCCACCTGTATGATGGGGTGGGCTGTGGTGGTGGCCTAGTGGGAGGAAATCACAGTACAATACACAAATAAACCACACATACACCAATGTGGGAATAGATAAACGTGATCAGATGTCACCATGGTAGAATGGTAGGTAATTCCAAAACAACTAAGGAATCCTTGAATTTTCAGGGGTCATCTATTTACCACAACTACATAATACATGTAAGGGGATGACGGACGTACCAGGGACTGGACCTGTACAATGGACGGCCCTGCCTGTCTCTGTGCCTGCTGACCCTGCTGCTGTACTGTCTGTGTCTGACTGCCTGATGGCTGCTGTACAATAGTCTGGGCAAAGAGGGCAAACAATTGTCATGAAAATATGACAAAAAACAAACAAAAAACAAGCAATACTTGCATGAGCATCTATAAACAGAGGCATATTTCCTTCCATGTTTTGGTAGTGCAGTAGTTCTATAGATGTTATCATCCACACAACATACTAGCTAAAGCTTTGAGCTTTTGGCTGTTTAGTGTGACAATACCATAAATAAAGAACAGCAAACTTGATACAATCTCTTCGACCAGACATATGCATGTATGTCTCTCCCATGTTTGAGGATGAGTGTACCTGTGCAGGTGTGCATCACCTGTTGATGAATATTTGCCTCACCTGTGGCTGCTGGATCTGTATTGTCTGTCCCCCTGGCTGCTGTATGTATACCTGACCTGGCTGGTACCCTGGGAACGACATGGTCGTCTGACCTGAACAGCAGGTAAAACATCTTGTCAGCGAGGCAAAAATGAACATACTGGAAATGCAGACATGTTTGCAGTTTTTTGCAGTAAGCTTTTTGCTGCAAACTTAAAACCACCGCGAAGTCATTTCTACCAGTGTTTCTGTAGCGCTACTATTGTTTAAAATCACAGCGAACACTCCATTTTCTCTTTACTGCGAAGTTAAAACCATGTGAACTTAAATGCATTTAATTATCCTGAAATGTGTCTCAGTATCAATGGTACCTCACTGAAAAGTTACTCATACACTGCTATTGGAATCAAAACATACAATATGTCGAGCATTTTCTTTACATCTGGCAGTAAGCTATTCTACAAGATACTTAAAAGCTACTCTGTTGTTTGATTGTTTGTCTGTTATCATTTGTTACCACACCTTGAGATAGTGTGAGCCCTGGAGCGACAGTTCTCATGACTTGACCTTGCTGGTACACAACTTGACCTTGGGGCAAAGCAACAGCTGCAGCACCTGATGAAGCTGCAGAGGTCTGGAATGGGAAATCATCGTGGTATTGACAAAGAGTAGGTGATTTTCATTTGGTATATTAAATTCATTCTGGTAGATCATGTATTTTACTTTAATTTCAGTCCTTTTATATACCCTGCTATGAAAGTGAATTTTACTCACCAAGTTAACCCCATTTCCTAGCTGGGATGCATAGGCAAGTTGAGGCTGTCCTTGCACTGTAAAACAGCAGCATTAATATCAGAACAAAGTTAATGGATGGCATGAACAATCATTTATGTTTACACTAATCTATTGACAGGTCAGTGTTTTGAGTAGTCCATCAGCAAGACAATTTTCTAAAAAAATTTGACCCATTCAGTGGTGAGGGAGAGGGGGTACCTTCCACCCCCTGTCACTCCAGGGATGACTTATCTTACAAAATTCTGGTAACAACCTGCTAACAATGAAATGCCACACAAGCAAACATAGGGAATGTCCTGACATAGGGAAATGCCACACAAGGGTCTATATAGGGGAACACACATACGTTTCTAGCTATGATGTGGGTAGATGCAACGCAAGCATCTTATTAAGGTATGAGGAATGCCTAGGGAACACCACGCAAACATCAGACAAACATGGTGCAAGGTGCACAAACATCTACAGTTGTATCTCTGACTTAGGGTACTACCACACAACTTCAAGTCACAAGGGTCTTAGCTATGACATATGAATGCCAGCATTGACATAAGGAATCCCACACATCTAACTCTGGCACAGGGAAATGCCACACAAGAGAGTGGAGTAATGGCATTACTTTGTTGGGTCCCCACTTGCCAGCCCGTAGGACCAGCAGTAGGCAAACCGCCCCGGGGCGATTGCTGTATCCTGCTGGCTGGACGAAAAACACACAAACAAACAATTTGTCACAAACATCTAAAACGACTGACTTCAAACTTAGCCTCCCCAAATGTGGTCAATTTTAGGGACAAATCATTTTTCTATAAACATTTGCATAGAAAGTAGCAATTACCAAAGATTATAACAACTTTGAAAGAACTTTTTCAAAAGCAACCTTTTGCAATTCTCTTACTGTACAATTTAACTGTACTACATAAACAGTTACTGTGGATACAACAGGGCAAAGTTTAAGTGTGGCAGAACAGGAACAGTACAGATAAAGAAAGGACCAATTTGTCACCTGCGTTCCTGTTATGTCTCACCTGTATACACCTGTGCATTACTCACCTGTGTGTGCCTGGGCATGGTGGGAGAAGCCTCCTGCTACCAGGTGGACATCAGGATTCAGGCCCTCCACTGCTTTGGACTGCAGCAGCTTGGTCTCCCATACCTGCAGTTTCCATAAAATTTGTTTGATGGTAATGGTATGTTTTACATAAAGTTCCAGGGATTTCCACACCAATCTGTATGTTTAAACTTTTATTCGTATAAATTTAATACAATTCATAATCATATGAATGAAACATGTGGTTGTTTGTGATTTCATGTTGGTTTCAACAGCAAATGCATGTATTTTCCTGCAAACTCTATAGTGCAAGCTTTCTTTTAAATCCAGGAGAAAACATTTCCTTCATATTCTTATTCTTTATTGACTATCTATTTGAGATTTCCATGATAACATGCATTTTTTAAACTGTACATGAACATGGCCATTTAAAAGTTCTGTACTTTGGCTGGGTCACTAAAGTTGTCTTTTTACACAATACTGCCCTAAAAGGTAACAGTTACTTGTTAGCTAGACTCTATCTTATTCTACAAAAAATAATGTTACAGCTGGTCACACTCTCTGGGTCACACCCATTGCCACACATCCCTTCCCCACCTCACTCTGCAAACAGAATGGTACGACCCGGTCATCTGATCTGCAGATCTAGCATCAGCCAATCACAGGGTGAGTCTGGCGGCTTATGCAAATTTGCCACAAAATATAAATGGCGACAGGCTTTATGCAAATTCACTGCCAGCGAGTCGAAAGCCAGTCTCATGGCAGCGTGGACTGCATATCCCCGGGAAGTCCAGTCGGGTTAGGCTGCACCAAGGAGGTTTAAATAGGAAGGAGAGAGTTTAAAATTACTGCCTTTTGTCCTCAGTGGGCCGCAAGCGTCAAAACTGTAATTGACATAAACGTGTCAATTGCCCTGATTTCAATCGGCCAGCGCGGCACGCCAGCGATCTGTTCCATTGTTTAGTTGCAAATTGGAGCGCCCCGGGGATTAGGAGTTTTAGTGGAGGGACAGTCGTAAGTTCCATTTTAGCTATTTTGAGGAATTAATCTTTTAAGAAATCATGATCGGGAAAAAGTAGATAGCGGAGATGCCGATCGGAGAAAATTCAAGCGCTGCAACTAACGTTACAGCCTGTGGCCATTTTATTTCAACAGCCTTGAAACAAGGTTAATCTTCGTTACAACATCCACCCTACAAACTACATGGTCAAACAAAGCGCTGAACTAATACGTCTGCTACATTCTGCATGTAATATGTCAGTCTTTTTGTACATATTCTGTGTCAAAGATCCTAGGTATAAGGGCATATATCTCGTTTCTTTTCGGCAGCTGTGAGAGCAAAATTCGATACATTCTATGATTCTACCGATTCTACACACATAATTCAGTACCTCATCGATCCTCCTTCGCCAGCAGAGAGGCACAAAACACAGTTGAAGCCAAGAATTGTAGGCCCGATGCCAAAAAAATGGCCCCGATGCCGATTGTGAAAGTTTGACAAATTGAAATTTCACATCGTCAACCATCTAAAATATATATCGGCATATCCAGAATAAATCACATAATTTCTACAAAACGACAACATTTGAGGGCACGTTTCTGTCCTAAAATGTTCGCTTCGAGCCTTGCAACACACAAAAAATGCTGTGACTCGCCCATTTTTCGTCGCACAACAGAGTTTCACGTATCAAAACATTCGCCAGTTCAACCGGCCGCCATTGCTGGCTACTGCGCAGCTCTAGTACGCACCCCAAATAAGGCAATCCTCGGAAACTGCAGGCATGTCCGCCTCAGCGCGGCGGCCCTCGGAGATTCCCGCAAGCCGTGACGTCATTTTAGGCTCATTTGCATCGGAACTGGCGGGAAAATTAGCGGCACAGGGCGACACCAAAGCGGCGCCGCCGGGGCTGCCGGACAATGCGACTCAGCGGGATTTATTGGGGCAGGACAAAAGGCCGCGGTGGGTGTTAATAGGCGAACTCTCTCCTTCATATTTAAACCTCCTTGGCTGCACAAACTGACGTACGTGTGAAATCGCCATTTTTGTTTGGCTTGGCGCCACTCCTGATGGATGTTACCTCTTGGATCGTCCTTGGAGGTTTTTGAGGGTCATAGCTGATATGCTGGGCGGGAAGTGTGCAATTTGGGGCCATCTGGGGCAGTTTGTGAGTTACTGCCGATCGTTTTTGACTTGCAAACGTTTCGGTCACGTACCTGCTTGAGTTCTTGCAGAACTTGCTCGTCGACTTGTTCGTCGAGAAAGGCTTCTCTTACGTTGTTGATGACATCGTCGATAACACTCCTGTACAGCTTGGACTGAAAGTCAGCATTATTCATGAGTTTTGACCACTGTTTATATTTAACTTCGGGCATAATTTTCAGAAAGTACATGCCGTGGCAGCTGGGACCTTCTTTATACTGCCGTCTTCACGCGGCGACACAAAGCCAAATATATGTTTTTACATCGATTGAATAAAAATGTTATACTATTTTCCTGTGAAGCGGATTTTTTTTATCATTGCTCAGCTTCGTGAATTGTGTTTTCTTATTTTCTGCTACAGAAAAGCAAAAATTTATGTAGACAACTTACTGACTCTAGTAACAACACGCTGTGCTTTCTAAGTTACCTGCTCGCACACAAAGACAAACCACGTCCCTTCCCAAACAGAATAACACGTTTGTAACACTAGAATATTTGCTAGGGATTGAAATAAACCTTTTCTCACAACGTCACAGTTCGTAGTCTTTCATGTCTTTGCCTGAAGGACAAAGCAAGTTGAGCAGATGTCATCACGCTCTCCCTACATTTTCCAACCAGCCAAAATGGCTACAAATGGCGCGGCCTACGTGCAGCGTCCCCTTATAATTTTGACCAGCCAACACTAAAACAACGGACACAAATATGCTGCTTTCCTTACCACTGCAGAAGACGTGGTCATAATGACCTATGCGGGCAGGATTTGGTTCGACTACCCCGTTCCCTCCCTGCGATGTGGGCTTGTTGGAAGCCGATGCTGCTCTGCAGGACTGCGCTTATATACTCGTCAACACCCTCCAATACCGGCGAGAGGGGTCCGCCTAATTGCCCAATTGCCTAGGAATGAACCATTACAGCAAGGAGGTAGGGAATGTATACCCATTTCACTGAATAATCTTCAAGCAGATTTTGGGAAAATCGTATCGTTTTCTGGCTGCCCCGGGTTTGAGTACAACCATATCCCAACAGTATATGTACGTACGTAGTACTAGTATGGCCTAGTATTAGAGATGATGACTTTTTACACCCATCAATTTTGAATTTGGAAAGACAATGCATATGACATCCTCATAAATCAGGCCCCCTAGGCTCCACGATACATCGGTCGACCGATGTATCGTGGAGCGTAGGGGGCCTGATATATGAGGGTGTGCATATGATAGATGTTAACGTTATATTAATTAAAATTCTATTGTCAAGTTTTTAGAAAGTACATGTATCACTGGTCAAGAAGATGTACCGTTACATGCTAATTCTTTAATGGAACAACTTATTGGCTTTTATTTTTGTTTGTTTTAAAACTTATCAGATGTTATAGACATGTGAAAAAGATAACATGTTTTTCCAATGTAACTGAAAACTTGATGCTGGATGTAACATGTTTATCTCACAGGTTATGACATTTTCTCACTGTATTGTCTTATAGTATGCAACATTATGTGTTACATTTGACTTTGAAAGTTTGAAAGTGTCTTTCCAAAATCAAGCGACTGACTACTGATATATTTGCAACTACAGATACTTTCACAAATAAAATACCCCTTATCTTAATCTATCATTTCCTACTTTATATGGGATGGGTTGAATATCTCCATGTGATTTCAGTGAAAGAAAATTACTGTCCCACTGGTCATAATAAGAACAGGTGTTATGTGCTTAATCAATGTGCTGGAGAAATTTCCTTTGCTTTCACGGTTGTCAAGTGCAATGAATGTGCCATGGCTTACCACATCCTGTCCTAGGGAATGCAACCCTTTCCAGTGGCATGCAAGTTGAATAAAGGAGAGCAGCTGGGCTTGAAACTCAGAAGCAGGGTAGATAATCAATCATCAATGCTTGTCAGGGTTTATCTGAGTTCTAAATCAGATTATAAGTAATAGTATCTAAGAACAACAATATGAACAAGACAAGACAAAAGTTTCATCTAAAATTCTCTTTATTCAGACTACTGCATGGTTAGCTATTACCCTACACACAATGTGTGTCCTCTATACAGACTTCTATGTACACACTGCTAGGTTACATCTACATTGCACCTATGGTGACATCCGAAACATTTACAAAAACAAGCCCCTTTCTGATATACATGTACAATATTACCATTACATCTGTGATAATTAATTAATACTAGTATTCCATTTTTGACTTAAATAACACATAAATAGGACAAATAAATTATCACAATAAAATCACTTTGAAATAACTCCACATTATAAAAATCCCTTTAGCAACCTGGTCCAAGAATTCAAGACAATATACACCAAAAGCTTTCTTGCCTTTTTCGTCATAGATGTGGTTTAATAATCTTATGTCAGTGGATTGGGAACATGCCACTTTTATGTAAGGGTGTTTTTGTACAGTAAATATATATATATACAAACTGAACAGAACTGAAAGTATAAAAATAAGTGGTACCAAAAGTTCAACAGAAGGACACCTCTCTATCAATGAAAGTAAGAAAAAAATAGAAAAGAATAGATAAAAACACCTGAGTAATGTAAGGTAATTACATATTTTCAATACATTTTAATATGTACTGCCATTGCCAATCTCTATTAAATTGCCATGTTCTTGTTACAATGTGAAATATCCAGTCCTGAGAATTGCACTTGTCTCTTAACATACACAACTTAAAGTTTAACTTGAATTTGTTTAACTCGTCAAACAAATAAGAATGCACACTCGGTAAATATTTTGCACATCACTACAGCCTTCCTAAGGAAAACCAACATCTACCTTGACATGTTACATTATGGACATATGACTCAAGTCAAAGGTAACTGATCAAGTAATGGATCACATGTCTGTCAATACTCGTGAGAAAAGCAGTACTGATGTGCAAAAGTTTGGCAAACTTGAATCCTTCTTGCATTCATGGCAGGTTTGGCTACATGTATTATGTTATTCACCAGCACAGATGTGTCTTCATGCTGACATCTACACAAGGTAATGTTTTGACTCCTCTGGGAAGTGTTATGTTCCCTTTATGACATGTTATCACCAACATGTGTTGCCATTTTCACAGTGATTTCTTATGTGATGACTCTGTAGGACCTTCAACAACCAATATCTTGATACAAGTCAACATGGCTAGAGGGGCTTCCTATTACAAAATGAAGGTTCTAACATCCTCAGTAAATCTGGACCGGAGGAGATATAACGAAAAACCATGATTTGTAGCCTATGAAAATTGATATCTTTGGTCCAAACATGAGATGGCGCCCATGATCAGTCTAAACAGGACTCAAGTTGAAGAAGGATTGCACACATACTGCACACATACAGTTGGCATTTACCTCATTTCCAGTTATCTGATGGTTAGTGATGTACAAACATTTTCAATACATTGTCACAGAGGTAACTTTTAAGTTAGAAGTGAGAAAAGTCACTTAAAAGTGCTTCAAGTAAAACTTGCCAAGAGTGTGTCATTGAGAAACGTGTTAAAAAGTCTGTAATGAGAAGATAAGTCAACATTCACTGATACCTGCAAATAGTGCTGAAACAGGTCAAACAACTACAAATGTATATACTTTGACACTTCCTGATGTTCAGCACATCATATCTCAGGAACACCATCTAAATCATTAAAACATCAACTGTGTAGGTGTCGTATAGTTGTATGTAGATTTTAAAATATGGTTTAAAGTAATGCAAATGTAGGAACAGAGGGAAGTGCATAAAACGTTGCTGCTAAAAGTTGTTGGTGTTTGGCATGGTACGAGTATATCTTTTTCAAATGACAACAGATGGTCAAAAACGCAATCTCATTTGCTTCTATTAGCAACAAAAAAGTACAATAACCTGCAACAAAGATATTAAGAAAACAGCTCTCACTGGCTGACTTGATATGTCAAAATATCAAAAAAGGCAACAGTATTATGAGAATACAGCAGCATCCTCTAGAAGGCAAATAACTGCAAAAGAAAACAGAACTGCCATGGTACATGTATCTCTGTCCAAATTATCAGTCATTAGACTGTTGCACATTCCTTTCCGTAATCTTTGAGAAATATTTTTTAAAAAAAGGAACCATTGCAGCTGGGAAACAGTTGCTATTGCACAAAAGTCACATAACTCCATATCTACCAACAATGTCATGCAGCACTCTACCAATGCCCTACTTGCTCCTGTGTGCTGTTTACAACATTTACAGTTAAGTACTCTGCCTAGCTATACTACACTGGCATTGTGAGCAGACTACATGATTGTATACATCACACACTGCTACTGCCTACCACCAAGGAACCAATGCAAATCACCTTGATGACACGGAGAGCATATTCAGGACACATCATACATACAACTGTATTCACTAACTACCACCCTGCACTGCACAAAGTAATCTCCACCCCTCTTTGTGGTGATGTACATTTAGTAGTCACCTTTGCACTTGATAGACTACATTGACAAGTGTACATGTATTATAATCTGGTTCATGGGAGATGTTTTCATGGTGGAATGAGTCCCATCATAACATATACTACTAACTCAAAGGATTCCTTCAAATCACAGAAGTTTTGCCATATAATTCTATTTTGCCATATACAATGTAATTCTATTACCCTGTTAGGGTGGTGTTATGAGGAACTATGACTATTGCTACAATAATTTACTACATTCGTATTGCATGAGAAGATTATCAAGCACCTGACAATGTACAATGTTTTTGTTCATCTTGTCTATATGGAATGGAACGTAGAAAGCCAGATTGGTAATGTGCTTGATGCATTCAATAACAGTTGCTCAACAATGGGCCTTATTAAACACAGCTGTAAACCCAAACACAATAGAACACTGCCTTTGATGTGATCAATTTTTCAGCTCAGGACTGCATGTTTGTACGTTGACAGTAACTACCAGCTTGAACTGTACCACAGCTCCGTCACTCACAGATATTCGTACTGCTTTAGTCTTCTATATGCACAAGGAGGAGCGTGTGTTGCCTCCGGGTAGTAAAACCTGTGAGTATAGGATGAGAAAAAGGATTGTCAGATGTCTTGAAGAGCCTGATTCATCACTTGGGACAAATATGTGTCTCTACTGTTTCTTATTTCTATGAATGTACAGCTGCCTCGGGATATCGGAATTTTTACGCATTGACAGTAGACTGACGTGGCCTTCTTTATTTGTATTACATAACAGTATTGTGGTATAACACACCAATTCTGCACTTTGATGAGTACAAGTTTCATAACCCATCATTGTAGGTTTGATTCACCCACACCGGGGCACACCCCTCCTATCATTGGTAAGTGTAATTAGCTCTTTAAGGTGCTTGAGGTGTGTACAGGACCAATGCCTCCTCCAAAGGACTGCCTCCCGACTCGTACAAAGCAAATCAGTATCCAGAATCACCAGGATTTGTAGCTGCAACGTCGTGATTTAGAAGCAGGATTCCAGACCACTACACCATACCTAGCTATTCTATCATGCGACCTGCTCTATTTGAACCATAGGAAGGGACACAGGACTCACCAAATCATCTTAGTCCTCAGTTCTGCTACGTTTGGGGAGAAAAGGAAGGGGAGAGACATTCTAAGCAGTTTGTAGCCACAAACTCTGAATTTCAAAATACATGACACTTTCAGAATGCAACTACCTACCAATACAACTTAGAAGCAGTCTCTTGTGGCTCTGGTACCGAGAAGAAAGAGAACTAAGGGAGGGAGGTGAAACTAATAGAAGCTAAAACTGAGAGGTGACTGCAAAAGACTGAAATAAGAGGTTCTACAAGAAAACTAAGACATTCTCTTGTCTGAGGAAGCTTTTGGCTATTCTGTGGTTGTCAAAGCCCACTAAGCTAACTTTGAGGAACAAAAACAAAATAGTTATCAGAACAATATTGCACACTGAAGAAAACATTGTGTGTCATTCTATTAATGCTGATGAACAGAAAGGTAAAGAGGAGAAGGGAAAGAAAAGACCAGTATTGCCTCTGCATTCAGTACTGTTTCCCCCTTTTGACTGGGTCTAGACATGCATGTACAGCAACACACACACACACACACACACACACACATATTCACACAACATATCAGTATTAGACAAAAAGGAAACTACAAAAATGATGTATATGTGTATAATTTGGCCATTATGTTAGAACAACCGCAAACATACACAGTACATGTACACCAGCACAAACCATAATTGATTGAGCCCACACAATCACATTAAGACAGACTGGATCATCTTACTCAGGTTCGTCTAGAACGGGATTCCCAGACTTGGGACATGGATCCGGATCCTCCTCCCTCTCGATTGCCACCTTGTAGCTGTAGTGTGCTTTATACCTCACCCACTTCTCCGGGATAACTGGCGCAGCTAACGGGTTGGACACGGAGATGGACCGCACAATACTCTTGGAGGCAGTGGTCTGGGGCATGGTGAAGTCCACCTCAAAGTACGGCCCAAGTGACGTGGGGATGTCGAGCTCACTGGCCATGTCGATCCTACAGATCAGGGTCTGGGTGGAGTATGCTCCTGGGGGAAAACAATATGGATATAGATGTTCACCTGCATTGGTAAAATTTATTGTAGAAGTACTAGAACATTGATGTCAGACAGGTTCTGTTGTATACTGTTCCTTTGCCAGGACCCACCAACCAATCTTAAAACAGAGTTTTGGGACATTACGGGCTGTCTGGCACTTAAGGCTCATGGCAGGGCTTATGTGTCTGTATTGTCGTTTGCTGTAAGTAATAAGCCATTGCTTCCAAGGAAGACTGGGGTGATAGTGATGAGTCAGAAATTTGGGTAAGGTACACAGCTACTGTACTTTACTTTGTGTTCAATTTCCTGCAAGGCAGATGTACCACAAAACCTTTCAAACATTTAACTGGCAGGGTCTGCAAAATAAGAGGGCCGGACACAAAAAAAAATCTGACATGAAGGTACAGGTACAGTGTACAGGTAGACATGCCATGCAAAAGCTATGAAGGAGACCAACAAGAAGGATATAGCGACTAATGATACATTCTACGGGAAGTGTAGTTATCAGCCTTCACAATGACAGCAAGTGCGACCACGTCATGTATTTGTCACTTTACCTGCTTTCTCTTTGCTAGCAGTGAAAGGAAGGGGTTTGCCAGTGAATGGAACATTGCCAGTGAATGGAACAACTGCAAGGGAAAATGGAGACAGTTCTTGTCAGAATGGCAGGTGCCACATAATATGTAATACACATTTTAATGACCTGACCAATATATAAGCAGTAGATTTGATGTCTGTTAATGTACATACACATTCATATGCTTGATCTATCCTTCTGCAGTCACAAGTAGTTACTCAGTATAACTACCTACAATAGCACGCTGTGCGACAAGAAATACAAAGGATGGATCAGGCAAGAAGTAGATGATGAGCAGATGACGACAAATAGTCATCTTCAACTTACTGTCTA
Source organism: Branchiostoma lanceolatum (assembly GCF_035083965.1). Lineage (NCBI taxonomy): Eukaryota > Metazoa > Chordata > Leptocardii > Amphioxiformes > Branchiostomatidae > Branchiostoma > Branchiostoma lanceolatum. The sequence goes on along the minus strand of NC_089725.1, from coordinate 19,513,875 downwards.
TATAATCATGCTTCAAAACACTTTTGGTGTCTTTCCAAATTCAAAGAGATCAGTTGTCAAATATTGCCTGTGGTAGACCAATCAACTAAATATTACAAAATCAGGAAAAATAGATCACCTTGATTTCTCTCCGGCAGCCGGCTTATCTTCCATACTATTGACCTGAAGGCGTATTCATACTTGGCTGTTCCCACGGACACTTCAATCCTGGGAGATGTGTACTGCTCAAAGGTGCTAGAGCCCTTGGGCAGCTTCTTCTTGCTAGAACGCAGAGACTTGGTGCCGAGGGGCCCCACTGGAGTCTCATTCCGCAGGTACTTCATCCATAGGTCTGGAACAGGCAGACGGATCATGATGTTCTCACAAGGAACAGCTTCTGGGTCCTTCTTATTGACATACCCTGTGCAGGTTGCATCACATCTGAGCTCAAAGTGAGGTCCCTTGTTGATGTACCTTGCTTTAACAACAAGTGGTAATTCCTTTTTGTTGCTCTTAACTTTGTATCGCATGAGTTGAAACTTGTTCCCATCAAGAGGGCAAAACTTGATTTGCCTTGTGCTGACGAAATGTTCCTTATTGACGCAGCTGTGGAATTGTGGGTTGACGAGCTTGATCCATTCGTCGCTCTTGCTTGGAATGATGTCCTGCCGACGAACAACTTCATTTCCTCGGATCTGCTTGTCGTTCATTCCTAGGATGCACTCCGGCATGCCTGTGATGAACACCAGTGTTTGAATGTTGACTTCCACAGCCTGTTTCTCAATCTCACCTGAGCGTGCCACAATGCCTCGAAACTCATCCGTGACTTCAACGGTGATCTCATCCTCGATGTATGTTGTTCCCCTATCTCGGTACGCTGGAAGCTTCATGAGAGCATCGTTTACAGCTCTTACAAAATTTATGAGGTCATCATGCTCCAGAGTTCCAAACTTTACCAAAGTAGAGGCTAGAGGAATGTGATCGATGATGGCCCTTGGACGGAGAAGACGCTTCTCCTTGTAAGAGACATATTCTATCTTGACTGTATGTATCCGGCCCTTCTCATTGTACGCTTGTAGAGTGGGCTCGCTTACACTGAAAGTGGAGTGCAGCTGTACTTCTTTGAATGGTTCTGCGTTATTTTTCTCATAATACAACTTCAACATGTTACCATCCACAAGCCTTGTGTACGTGGGTGTCCAGTATCTCTTCTGGCCGATGAACTTTTTCTTCTCTGGAACACGCAGCATGAGGTACCAGCCGTCCTCCTCACACTTTGGAGGAAAGCTTTCATCCAATGGTGAGGTGTCTGGACTGGCAGGAAGGGGCTGTACAACACTGATTGGAAGTTTTACAGTTGGGAAGGGGGAGGCCTCCTCATCAGGTGGGGTGGTTGGAGTTTCTGCCTTGAAAGGATTATAATATTTCTTTTTGGTTTGTTTTGGAGGGGTGGCTGGTGAGCCAACAGCTGCCTTTGGAGAAAAGGGATCGATGGTGGTCAAGGGAGGTCCCATAGCTAAACCAGCATCTTCCACTGGACTTTGTGCTGTTGGCTTGATGTCAGCCACTGAGATGTGCTGCATCGGGGACAAGTTGAGCTCTTCCTCTGGAGATGCAAGAGGTGCAATTACTTCAGTCTTTTTTGGGGGACTACTGACAGGGGTGCCTTCTTTTGAGGCACTCTTCTGTGGAGCAAATGGATCTAGTTCTTCTAACTTCAGGCTTTGTCTGGATGGTGAGATGGCAGTTGGAGGAGATGGAATGCTTGGAGACATTGCTGCAGCACCTGTTGCTCCAGCAAAAAGGTCTAGGGTGGAAGCCTCATCACCAGGCTTTGAAGCAAATGGATCATCAGGCATTACTGCAGGTTCTCCAGGGGATGCAAACAGGTCATCGGCTGCTGCTGCAGCTGGTGGCGAGGGTGAAAAAAAGTCATCGACTTCTCCAGCTGACTGCGTGGCAGGTGCAGAAGCATTGCTTGTGGGTGCTTCTGGCTGTGATGGTGAGGAAAGTAGGTCGATGGCCATAGTCTCAGGCTGAGCTGCGGCTTGTCCTTCCAGGATGTCTTGCTTTGCGGCTTCCTCAGGCTTTGGTACAAAAGCATTTGTCGGTATCATTGCTGGTTTTAGTTCAGCCTCTGGTGATCCTCCCATCAAGTCTGGTGGAGACCGATTCTCAGCAACTGAGCCAAAGAAGTCGATTGTCATGGCTGCTGGTGGCGTTGCAGCTTTTGCTGCACTAGTAAACAACTCTGGTGTTTTAGCCTCACCTCCTGTCGATGCAAATGGATCAGCCGGCATTGACAAGGGTTCAGCTGCTGTCTCCGTGTCACCAAACAGATCAAAATCTGTCACTGATGTGCTCTTCTTTGCCTCTTCAAGTGCCGACCTTTCTTCTGTCATTGGTACAAAAGAGTCCTCAAAGTGAGTAGACGGACTCTTCTGGCTTACCGGTTGCTCAGGTTCTGGCCACTCTTGTACAACAAAGGCGTCCTCAAAATTAGCAGAGAAACTCTTTGTCGGACCAGCTTCATCAGTGTCCATAAGATCACCTGGGACAAAAGCATCTTCAAAATTAGCAGATGCACTTTTTGTTGGAGCTGTTTTCTCAGATACTTTCAACTCATCTGGAACAAAAGCGTCCTCAAACATGCCAACAGGCTGAGCAGCAAATGGATCCGGCTCTTCAACATGGGCAGACTTACTCTCAGGTGGCGTTGCCCCAGTTGCTTCCTTTACAGGGCTCTTTGCAGCTTCTTGGACTGGGCTTTTGGTGGCAACCTTTGCCTGTGCAAGTTGGTTCAGCGGTACACGTTTTTTAACGGCAGATGTTACAGGAACGCCAGGAAGCCCTAAGAGCTTTGCTGCTTCTATTGCATCAAAGGCTGGGCTAGGTTGGGCAGGGGGTTTGGAGGGTTTAGCTGAAGGAGCTTTTTCTTTTGGAGGAGATGGCTTGGTTATTGGTGGTGGCTGTGGGTCAGGGGGTGATGTTTGTGAGCTGGCCTGTGGTGGAGTAGAAGCTACTGGTGCTATAACAGCTTCAGTTGGTGAGGGCATTGAGGCAGGAGCTGGGGCGATGGGGGTGGGTAGGGTGTCAGGTGGTGGATGAGAGAAGTGGGGAGACTCTTTCTCAGGCTCAGCTGGCTCGGACTGCATGATGCCAATGGGGAGGAAAGTTGGGGGCGCAGCTCCTGGTGCTGTTGGAGAATGGATGTTGAACAGGTCCACCTCAGGTTCTGGGGGTTGAAGAGACAAAAATGGGTCTTTGGCAGGTTCTGAATCGGCGAACAAGTTGAGAGCTTGACCAGGTCTGGCTGGACACTTAGCAAACAAATCGGCTACGCCACCCTTTGATTTGGAAGACGCTGATTCTGCTGTGTCTCCATTCTTCGGGGCAAACGGATCATCTGGCATCGCTACAGGCTCTGCTTCAAGAGAATCTTCCTCCAATTCAGCACCAAATGGATCTACAGCCTTTGATGGCTGCTGTGTGGTGAATGGATCAAAATTATCTTTCTTAGCCCCTTCTTGTGTATTGAATTGGTATTGATTCTGTTGTTGTGCAGCAATATCTGCAAGAAAGGGATTTGTTGGTGATGGCTGCGTGGGTGTAAGGCCTGACTGCATCATGAGGAAATCCAGGGTATCAGGACTCTTAGCTTTTTCTCCTTTTTTCATGAGGAAGTCAAATTCAGACCCTTCTGGTGGTGGAATTAGGGGTTCTGTCAGAACAGGTTTCTTACTGGGCTTCTTAGAAGGCTCGTCTTTCTTACAGTCTGCTTCCAAGGCTTCCAGAAAAGCTGTGTCTCCCTCCTCAAAGCCGATCCAGCCAGATGGCTGACTTGAGGTGCTGTCTGACCTTGCTGTTGTCTTGTCAGTAGCTGATGCTGGTGCCTGTCTCTTTATTGTCTCCTTGGTATCATCAACAAATGGCACCCATCCCGTCTCGGAAAAACCCTCTGCCTCCGAGCCATTGCCATGGCTACTGTCCTGGGACTCCAGCACGCTGCTGACAGAAGACATGGCATCGCTGTGGGTTGCTGTCTCACTTTGTGTGTCCCCAGATGCAAGGAAGCTATTGGAATCAGACATGGCCTCCACATCAGCACTGCTCGAGGGATCTGCAAAACAGAAAAAAGTTACTGTTACTCAGACGCACAACAGCATCACATCAGCACCATGGACAGAGGAAGAAAAAAGTTTATACATTTTTTAATCTTAATCATGTACATGTACATGTACATTGTTTCTTTTTTAAATTCAGTGGCAACACTGAGAATTCCAATAAAGTTGTTTCTTATTTGGGGCTGAAACTGAGAGCATTCCAGGCACAGCCATATTGTTTGAAGGGAGGTCATTTATTTTCCCATACATCACACATCATTGTGACCGCAGGGGAAAATCGGTGGCAAATTTGCAAAGTTGGCATAATTCCCTTCCACAATTTGACACATTCCTACTTAACCTGAATGTAGCACAAACACACACATCACAATCAGAAGGTCACCATTGCCAGATTAAATGGACAAGCATCAGTCATTTTCTTGTATTGTGCATCTCAAACAAAGCACTGGATGTTTGATTCTACAGCAACTGACATATCAGTACAGTGTTTCAAGGGGAATTTATTGATTTAGTTAAAATCAAATATGGGATAGCTGATGTGTTTTCTATTCTATTTCACAGCTACCAAATGCTTACACATTTTATGTATTTAGGAGTTAACAACAATGTTAGTTGTCATTTATCACAACATAATCCCCTCTTTGCACAGTATTTTTGAATCATAAATTTTCCTTTAAGCACCATACTTGTATGGTTCCTCTTCTATTACCATAATAAATGAACAGAGTAACTAATAATCTTGCTTGTGCAAAATAAAACAGTATTTATTGTGTTTATTACATCTAGATATTGGGTCTTACTACCAATGTACGTGGTTAAATATTAAAGATGACTGGGTGGAGACCATGTAACATTGCCTGATACTGTACAGGGTGAAACGAATTGTTAAGACCAACACTAATGAGACACTGCCCTCCCGAGCTGCTGTGTGACCAGAATTCTCACATTGCAGCTCAGCATGGGCGATAGATTTACAGCCCAGTGAACGGACAGCAGCTCCATCAAAGTATCGGAGTGGGTGCATATCATGCAGGAACAGCATGGGTCTCATAACAGCATGTTTTTCTGCCCCTCTGTATGTAACTGTCAGGATGCATATCTGATTTCTTATGTGGATAAAGCCATGCTTTCATGCACACGATTCCCTCCTGTTGTGACATGACTATATAGGCCTTACTTTAACCTCAAGTAGTTTGACTGATGTGTTTACTGGAACACCTGCAGGTACATTACGTGGACAGAATGTAACATTTCACTGTAGGGGGCGAAAATGGACGGGAATCTAGTGGTAGGGAAATCTTCCACAATAAGCCTCATGGGAAATTACTGGCAATTAGTTCAATGGACAAACATGGCGGCAGATATGTACATTACCCCAGACTATGATGGCACAAATAAGCACTGAGCTAGGATGTAGGCAAATTATTTTACTCTCCAAGCAGATGATGGGTTCCGGCAGATTTTTGATGTATTTTTAGGCGTTTTTGTTGGGCTTTCTACTTTGTCTTTTTTGTTGTTGTCTTGGTTGGCGAGACCAAAAAAATGAGGACGTAGAAAGCCCAACAAAAACGCCTAAAAACACGTCAAAAAACTGACGGAACCCATCCTCTGCTTGGAGAGCAAAATTATTTATCTCATATCCTACAAAATTGAAATGTAAACATGTTACATACACTGGCTTTCACATTTGTAATTTGTTAATAACAACAGAAAACCCTATTCTAGCAACCAAAAATATATGACATATTATTGAGCTCTTATTCTTAATCAGGAACCTTGAAACCGTAAATAAAACAACAAACTGACTGTTTTCAATCACCCGTTGATTGTGAATAGCACCAATTCATGTATTTGAGCCTGCACATGTGCCTAGGACAGAGACTCATGATACCCCTTCACCCTTTATAACAGTGTCAACCTAATCTACCAAATGGACATTTTTGCCCCCTTGCCCCTGTATTATATGACAAAGAAATTACCATTATGACAAAAATTAATACACGTACATCGGATTTATCCATGTGATGCGATAACATGCTTTATTTTCACTAGTTATACCCTGAGATATCATATTGCAGCAGGACTGGACCAAGATAAGGTCCATTACTACACAAACATTGAAGGTGCACTGTGACTACTGTCTCTTAAATATTACAATGATATACATAAAGTTGACATTCATTAATGAAGGCATTCAAAGGTTATTCTAAGATAATGTACATGAAATATCTACAGGATTTTTGATGTTGAATGGGTAAGAGAGAAAAAGGCATTTAAGTTTATATTTCAAGTATAAATTTTGTAAGGCCTAGGCTCCCCTCTAGTTTGTATTTCCCAGAAGTACTACCACATCGATCAATTGTAGTCCCAAACATGAGCTCTCATGTGTATTCCACTGTGCGTCAAAGAATGTCCACGGAATGCAAAATCCTGCCTTCAGAGAGCTGAGCTACAATCAGCCTTCAAACTCCATGGTTTTATATTGAACAAAATCTTTCATTGCAAAATGCTAATTGCTACAAATATTGTACCAAAGAGATCACAATATGACACTACGTTTCTTATACAAAACTTCTTGCAAAAATGAATATTTTGATATACAGTCTGTACATTTATTTATTAATTTTATTTCATTTTACCTAATCTTCAAAACATCTGGGTATTCCCTTCAACAAAAGACAACAATAGTTGATTTCCACGGGGGCCCAGACAACATAGGAACATTGGTGCATAAATTACATAACAGAAATGGAACAAATATGCAGAAATTAACAATGAAATCATAAGTACAGAACCAATAACACAACATATATTAGTAACTAAACAAAAATAATTATACAAAACCAAATCATCAAATCAAAAATCGAGTCCAGTAACCGTTCCTATGTCATACATCGTTGGAGGTCAGAGGTCTGTTTGTCAATCAGTTTCCAAACTCAGACTTTAAAGTGGCTTTGTGGGTGATATTTCTGGTTTTCTTGGCATGCCTATTACCAGAGGCACAAATGTCGAAACTCTTACAAAGTGTACATGATTAGAAAACAGATCCCAAAACACAGTCTGGCTGAGAGATTCTTCTGCATAAAAGTTATGTGATATCAATTTAAGCTTAGTGATGGAACAGCTGTGCCATTGATAATGACCTACTTTGTTACTAACAATGATTAGCACTGATGATAGGCTATAATATGGTACGCTGTGGATAAGGTCTAATTGTTGTAGAGCATTTTATTGTAAAGCAAAGCATTGATAATTTAAAGTCTTGTTTTCCGATGCAATCACAAAACGCTTATTCCACATTTCTCGTAGTCATAACTGCCGTCTGCATTTCTGCCATTTTTTCAACATATTGTCAGTTTTTCAATCAGCTTAATAATGACGTGCAAATAAATTTATGTCTCCTCACCTTTATTGTTGTGGTTAAAGTACGAACTCGAAAGAGGAGCTGGGAGTTCTTCAATATCATGCCCTTGCAGCTGTGTATATAAAGAAGGCTTTGCAAATTGTAGTTTCAGATGACATCACCTTTTATCTTTGGCTGTCTTGCCTTGAGAGCATGCGGTGAAAATATGCAGCCCCCATGCAACATTAGAAAGAAATGTTCAACGCAAGCCAGGAAAACCCCCAAGATATATATTTACTTTGATATTAGATTACAAAGCCTATATCTAATAAGTTCCGACGCTGAGAGATTGATCTCGACAGGGAACAATATAACAGACTTCTCCCAGCGCAGTCTTTTGACACTCCAGTTTTCTGACAACATAAGCCACTTTTTAATTAAGTTCACCCTAATAATCTTATGCTGAGGTCTGCCTTTTGATGTTCCCTTTTTTCACATCACAAGAAAAAGGGTCTGAGACAGACAGATACAGAAAATGTTGGCAGTTTCTCTTCTGGACACCTTTCCCAGGAACATCCCGTCCTGTACATGTGAAATGCAGTCACAAAAGCAGTTGCCTTCTGAACAAGCAATGTTCCTGTTTTAAGTTCTAAGATACATCCAAGACATGCATCTGTTGTCATACAATGAGATTATGTATCCATGAATCACTCGTACATAGCAAGATGTACACATGTGATATCACAGCTCTTATCTTGACTTACACATGATAAACTGTGCATCCAAAAGTGCAGCCATCTTTCAGCCCTTGTTGACTAGCACGAAGACCTACAGATCAAGATGAACTACCTCCGTCCTGATTTTTTCCTTCCAGCTTATCCGCTAGATCTCTATAAGCATCCAAACCACACTCAGCACTTGAACTTGGAGCCTGCCATCCATAACGGCTACCTGCAGGCTGTACCTGCCAACAACTGTCCTTATCAGTCAAGCCAACAGAAGTACATGGATGCCAGCTGCTGGCAGCAGGGATCAAAGCAGTACTAGATAACGAAACTCTGGGGGCCCGAAGGATACCGCTTGACAAAGAGTTCCAACCATGACATGTGAAGGTCCCTACTTAAAGCAGCCTTTCAGATATTCCCTCATTTATCATCGTACAACAAGAGTGCAAAGAACACAGCACTTGGAGAGATTCAGCTTTAGTGTAGTGCATCAATGGACTGCTATGTTACATAGCCATCATAGACTTGATCAGACTGCATTACAACTTCCCACAAACCTTACTCCAGGATAAGCCACAAAAAAAAAAAAAAAGCATTAACAGAAAATTACTTTGAACAAGCAAGAGGTATCAAATCAACCCTTTCCCAGCTCCTTAATTCCAGGTATCTTGTACAATGAATGCAGCCATTTGAAACATCTATAACAGCAACTAGACTATACAGCTGCAGCTTCAGGGTGAAAAATTACAGATGATCTGTCTCATATTTGTGGTTTCCCATAAAAATTTCCAAGCTTCTTATTAGCGTTAAATCAATGGCCCATCATAAAAGGGTAATTTAGAAAAAGGGAAGGCAACATATAGTGTTATCATACACATGCAAAGTGGGGATTTGATCGTACATTTAACTGAATTATTACCCTTCATTGAAGCATAAAATGTATTATACGGCTCATAATCATCAACCTGAGAAACGATAACACCTAAGCGTGGCAGAACGTGGCAATGATGCAGAATCAATGAAATGAGAGATAAAGTTGCATGAAAGGCGTTTATCTTACAGCACTGCCTAAATATTCTGCCCCACGCACTGGAAAACCATTACTTACGCCTCACGCCCTATCTTCTCCTACCAGACCTGTAACATAAGCCACCTCGTAACAGCTGGCTTGTTCCACTGACTACATTTGGATGCAGCACGGCACACAGACTTGTAAAACGTCCTGTTGGGCACTGAAAGATTGTCCTGCTTGGCAATGAGCATCCTCCTGAAAGGCTCTTTTTATGATTACAGGCCTGTATTAGGCATCATTTTCAGAAAGTTACAGACTTGATGGGCCTCTGATAGAGGGCATAAGGACAGGTACAAGCCGTCATGTTGTTTAATTAGATACAAGTACTCTTCAATATGCTGAATAGGTGAAGTGCTTAAGTCTGGAGCAGTCTACATTTTTTATGCAAGAACAGATATTTAGTAGACAATGATGATCATGCATCCTATTTTCGCCATTCATACAGTTGAAAATATCAGTGATTGATAACACTAAGTCCCTTGTGGTTTCACAGAGCAGGTGAATCAGATAAAGCAGATTCATGAGGGATAACGTTAATTTGTTGATGAACCATCATGAGGTCCATAATGGAGAGGACTGCAGTTCATCTGATATGCAAAAACAGTAAAGATCAAGATAACACAATTAATGTCTCTGGATAACTAACTATGCAGGCAAAAAATAAATTTCACCTACCATCAAGTATGTTTGAATCAGTGTTTCTCTTTTAAGTTATATATATATTGTATGTGTATATGCTGTGCACAGATACTGTTCCATAGGCACGTTAACTAGTGTTTAAGAGCATAATGACTAATGGCAGTAAAGTTGATCATCCTTTCACTAATTCCATCAGCAGATGATATTAATTCCTTGCCTAGCAGCCAAACTTTCATCACCTTCAGACACACGCAAACCCTGAAGCCTACCTGTGGATGTGGCAGTGCTAGGAGATGCAGGAGGCTGCTGTGACTCAGACAAGATCCAGTCATCCTTGGCGGGAGACACTGGTGTGTGGGGGGTGACAGAGACCGTCGGAATGGCTGGCTGTTCTGCGGCACTCCCCTCTGGAAGACCAGGTTCTTCAGTTGGTGTCTCTGCCCCACATGTCGCCTTCTCTTCTTTGATGCTGCTTGTGGCTGGGGGAGAGAACACCCAGATTTAGTCATGCGAGTCACACTATAGGGCACCATGTTGGAAGTCCCACATTTCTCAGAATACTGGATGTTCAGGTGTCATATGGAAGAGCATGCCTCCTTTCTATTTTTCCCGTTTTGGTCAAAACAACATAACATGTAGGTATGCAGAGATATCTTCTTATCAGATTTGTTTTAGATTCCACATTTCTAACTTACCTTTCCAGATTTCATATGACCAATTTGTTATCTGATTATCTAGTGTATGCTTGCTGCCTGCAGCACTATATACACATCAAGAGGCATCCCAAATATTTGCATTTTTCAAACAGAACTGATAAAACCTGTGGGCCTATATATGATAATCTTATGGTATCAAACCATATATCAATATACAAGTACATTTGTACTATCATGACATAGAAACAAAATGAATCAACAACCAAAGCAACATGGAAATTGTTAAAATGACCTGCTAATTTATCAAGTGACCAGAATAAAAGGGTAATCTGTAATGATTTTTGGAGGCAAGCTATGATTTGTTGTAATCCTTCTCATCCATCAAACATAAGACTTTTCTCCACCAAGGAGTCACCCTGGTGACTACTACATATTTCGCTTCCCTACTAGTAAGGTTCTGCCATGTATCAGCAATTCTGTCATTTGAATTTTTGATGGAATTTTGTTGCTCAATACAAACAAAAACTTTGGTGTTTTTGTAATTTTTATCAATATAATTGGTACATCTATATGGAATAGACTGAAATTTGCTCAAAGTATGCCACAGTGTAGGAAGAAATAGACCTACCAGTTCTACCTCCATCTATCTATTCACCAACACAGTTTCTAATCTAGTAAATGTGAAATGATAAATGAGGGGGCCTAGCTGAAGGTGAGGTGGAGGTCATACTGATGTATGTGCTTTTATTGACTCCCTGAGTTGAACAGTTGTACAGACTGCTGATTTTCAAAACAGGTTGTTTTAAGCTTCCCCATGCCATGTGTTATAACACCAGGTTTTATAAGCCCTAGCATTGGGAGGGTTACCTTAAATGAACATGGCAGGTGAAGGCACAATTTTGACGTTAGCTTATTGTAATACTTTATAGTTAATTTTATGTTTGACTAATGTCGGATAGGCCATGTTGGAGCATCATATTGTGTGGCCCTAAATGCCTTTAATGACAATTCAAGAATGGTACAGCGGAACATCGTAAGCCACTGTTTAATGACCTAGCCTTCAGTGTTGCTAACAAGGAAGTGATCCTCTATTTCAAGACTAATACAGTAATAGGGCCACAGGAAATATTACCTGATATTGATTGTTTGCAGTTAGAGCACATGCCCAACACAAGAAGCAGAGGGTAATGTTATTAGGAGCAACTGAAAACAGATGGATATCAGACTACAGGAAAATATTTTCATTTTCCTTTTTCAACAATTTGGTGTGGGCTGAAATAAGTGGATCCCATAACGACTAAAATGATTTTTCCAAACAAAGAGTTACTTTTGACTGCATTGTCATTAAAAATTTATGAAACATGAATTAAATATTTCCCCTATATGCATAGATTGAATGACCAATGCTCCATGCAACTCTGTTCAGTCCCAAATGTTGTAGTGCAGCTGATAGCTCAAATGTGATTCAAGATTGCTCAATTTGTAACAAGTCTCAAAGTCAATCATTTCTCTACACTGTTTATCTAACATTTTACTTTAAAAAGAATTACAAATATTTTGCTCCATCTAGTTCTTTATCTAATTGCGCTTTTGACTTTATTGACTGTGTAAATGATGCTATCAAGTTTATGGGATCATTTCCTGAGGTTTCATATCTTTGACCCTGAACCAGCTGACTTCTGGTGGGGTCATTGGTAGTGTGTCACTGTGTGACAGGCTATGACTAATTAATGATGGCTCTATTGTTATGCATATGAGAGTCGCTAGCTGCTTGATTAGATCAAGGAGGTTAAAATAGCCTATTTTAACCTCCTTGATTACTCTCATCTCCCAAATAAACGTACCGGTATGTTTATTTTTTTCAGCCTCAAAATCCACCCAGTACGTTCTTATTTGGGACGGTACGTTTATCATTTTTTTGAAAATTTGAGTTTTGCTAACCTGGGATCCCCTTAAAATTCAAAGTTTGTGTTTTCCTGCCAATATTTCCCCGGCATTTTTGCTCATAATTCATTATTTTCCGGCTAAGCGGCGTTGATTTCCCTGCCGCTATGACCCGGCCTTTGTGAAATCCTGGCGGAACTCGTAACGTATCGGTCGATCTCTATAACACTTCAAAGTCAACGGTGTTATTGGGCGAAAATAAGACGCCACACTGACGTTTTGAAATGCAATTCTTTTTATAAGAACAACTTTAGCAGTCTCATTACATCGTAAACCAAAGCATGCTGACCAGAAACCAATATATGTCAGCGGCGCAAAGTGTCGCAAGTAACGTTGCGCATGTAATACATTACTCTACTCACGTGAGATAGTCTTTCCCAAAATGAAAATATAAAAATAACACCACAAAAAAACTGTGTCTTAGCATCAAAAACTTTATAATCACTTTGAAAGTATATCAAAACATTTCAATCCTACCGCAAACATGAAAACTTAGCCGCAAACATGAAAATTTAGCCCTTCAAAAAGCGCCACAGTAACGCACCCGGCAGTAACAGTCCGTGGGAATGTTTTGTTTTGGAAGATCTCACTTCCAAGAAGGAAAACAACTCTTTTTGATCTAAAAATAAAACTCCTTTGCTTTAGTCAGAAATGTGTTTTTGCAGTTTAACAAAAAGACTTTTAATACCTTAGTATATATATTATTATACAAAAAAAATCAATTTCAATCTAGTCATCATTATTAACACCGAAAAATGCTTGAAAAAAGATCACTCCCCTACAGAAAGAATGCCGGAGGTTTCTAAGAACATGAGTGTACGTTCTGTTAGCCCCGCCCCTTTCTGTCTGTGGCGCCGCCACTGTCTATAGCTCACCCTTTCATGTAACATGAGAACCCTGTAGTTTGTGGCAACATTGTAACAAGGCTTCAGGAGGTTTCTCACAAATTTGTTGACAATTTAGTTTCTCAAAATGATACATAAAAGGGTAATTTTTAGATTTTAAATAATTTGTATTGCAACAACAAAAGCCAAGAACATTATATAATATTGTCCATGATATTATATGATATTAAATGTCCTTGACACAACACAATGATTTGTGGCATGTAATGTTTACAAATCTATGTTTCTATATGGAAGGCACAGAAGATAAATGGCAAGTTGGGAAAGACAAAAAGCTACATCATATACATGTGATTGTCATTGTCTTCCTTTTCTCTATCATGACTTTTACAAAATATAAGTAATACCTGTGATGACCATATATTCAGGATATTGTAATTTTCTGTTCATCTTCTAAATGTTGATACATTTGTATAGAAAAAGAGTAGACTTTCAAAGTGTTGCCTTATCCAAGTTAACTGAGAAGTTGGCGACTACTTTTCATGTTTTGATTATATGTCAGTATATACAACAATTTGTTTGCTTCAAGTTCCAAGCAGAAAATGCATGTATCAATGATCATGTACATTTTAACTTGTTGAATTTGAAGCAGCGTTGGCCCCCGGTTAGGGGTCATAGCGGGGAACATATGCCCAATTTTTTTCAACATTGCTACTACAGTATATCTTTTTGAAGTGGCTAGGAATATTATAATTTGAACAAGATGTGTACGGTTATTCTGTTCAATAGTTATATACTTAATTGGTATGGTCCTCAGACAGGCATAAATACATGTAGTCAATAAATGAATAAAGAGAACCTGCTTATCATCTTGTATCCCTCAGACAGAAGTAGCATGGACACAGTTTATCTGTAAATTTGGTCAATTTCCGGGGGGTATGTTTATTCCGGGGGGTATGTTTATTTGGGAGATGAGAGTAGATCTCAGCAAGCCATTCAAATCAGACCCTTTGGCAATATTTTTCTTTGTCATAGTTATACCTGTTTTATATAATCATCATATCCTCTTTAATATTCATAATTATATATGGGGAAATAATGAGGAACATTTGCCAAGATATTAAACGCACACACACACCTTGTATGCTGGCACTTGTCTGCAGTGGGGGAGTATCAGCATCGCTCTTCTGCTTCTTCTGAGGATTCTGTGTGGCTTTCTCATCCTGCGAGTCCAGATTCCTTGTGGTCTGCATGGACGGGCTGCGGGCGAACTGCTCCACCACTGGTGGCGAGGACGGGGTGGCGGGGACGGACTGAGAACCGGTCTGTCTCTGCGTATCAGCTTCATCCTCTACTGCTGCTGGGGCACCCCCCTCCCCATCAGTCAGGCCCCCCTCCCCACTAGCCAACCCTGCCACACCAATGGTCTTCACTGCTGTGCTGGCTTCATCCTTTGCAGGTGTAGCCTCCACCTCCATCACCTCTGTTACCGCAGACTCTGCACCCACCTGCCCGTCCTGTACGCCCTCCATGGCTTCTGTATCCCTTACTGCGTCCTGGCTTGACGCTTCCCCTTGTTCCTGGTGCATTTCAGCTCCTGTCTGCTCGCCCTCCGCGGCAGTACTGATAGCTTGTGTTGGCTCATCATCGCCCATAACATGGTCCCGCGGCCCGCCTTCCCTGGGGCCATCTTCCTCTCCCTGTGCACCGTTATTATCACCGCTAACGCCCCCACCTCCTTCACTCGTGCTTACTCCGTCCTCCTCTGTACCATCCAGCAGCGTCTTTTCCGAGTCTCCCCCTTGTTTTCCCGAGGTTGACTGTGCTGGTAGATCACCTCCCACTGTTTCGTCCACAACCTCCGAGCGCTCAGTTTCCTCCTCTTCTCGAGGCGATCCCTTCTCCGCATCGCCGCTAGCCACTGTGGTTTCGCCGCCAACAAGGGCGGATTCGCCTCCGTTTTCTGCCATCGCACCGGCTCGAACTCACACAAAAAAATTAAGAACACGCTCAGAACATAGTTAGCTTCATTATCGGCACTTTCTCCTCAGTGTCGCAGCAAAACACGGTTGGATAATGTAATTTTGTCAGTCGCGAAGGTCGCGGACTCGCTAGTGTACCGCCATCTTGTTTTGGGCTACCATTCCCCATCTCGCGTTCGCCGAGATCACATGACGTCATACTCATAGCGCCAGCCCGGCCTGGCTCAGGTGAGATAAAAAGCACACCTGTGCGTGTGCGAAGCACTTCTGGTGTTAGATATACATTCCGTAGGTTAATGATGAGGTCCTGGAATGCCTTTTTTTCATTTTCATTTATTAAACAGATAGAGCGACAATCTAGCCGCCTTGCTTGCAAGCTTGCAATCCTGGCCAAAACTGACAAATGGTCAAGCTTTTTGATAACCTGAATAGGTTCTTGAAACAGAAAATGCTTATGAACAATGCTCAATAAGAGTCACGTTTTGGAATACAGTAAGACTGAATTTCTGTGCGCCATGGCTAAAGAATAAGAAAGCTGATCACGTCACACCGTGAAGACGCTCTTCTGGATAAGGTCGCTTTCAACCTCGGAATTCGATGTTTTCAGAAAGCTACCTGGACCGTGATCAAGAGGACGGAAATGGTTGACAGTACAAAAGCTGTGCAGCTCCCGAAGGCGCACAGCGAAGGGGACACAAAGTGAGGATATATTGCACATGTCATGTACAGGTGTTTCGGAATTCTAACCGGTTACATCCGTTGTATGACTACTGAGATGGTTTGCAAAGGCAGTCGGCGGAGTAAAAAACACCTTGCGAGTTAGAAATAAGTAAGATAAATGATGTCATGCAATGTAGCTAATGGGAAAGTCTCATAACACAGTAATGGAGGCACTTTTATTGAATGACCGTTGGTAGTCTTTATTTTCGTGTCGCACATGTTTGTGTTATGATTAGGTAACGTTAATGTCTGCACGGTGGTGCTGTCGGGATCCACGGCAAGAAAACAGAAGCCAAGGTTGCGAAGTGGCTTAGTTTTTTTGCGAGCTTGCACCAGGCTCCCAGTCTTCTGGAAATAAGTGTAGCTCGGGGAAAAACAGAGTGAATGGGTTGCAAAAACAGTTACCCAGCCAGTGAAGGTCATGTTTGTTTCTACTTTCCGTTTCCGACCCGCGTTAACCCCCATACATGTTACTTTGTGATTGGTCATATCATTTACACATGTACAACCTTTGTGTATTTTGTACCTCATCGCCCAGACCATACCATACGACTGGCACACAGTAGTTTATAGTTTTTATAGAGTTTCGCTATCCCCGATCCCTAACAGTCTATTGTCCTGTTCATTTCCCCGAAGGCTCGTTTTTTTTATCATGGCTCCCGAGGAGACTCGAGAGCTATGATAGGTTTGGATTCCTGGCTTCGGCTTTTTGTGTCAGCCTTCCGTCACTCGTCACCCAGCATTATACAGAGATTAAGGTTTAAATTTCCCGCCAGGTATTTCCTTTCCCGTCATGCACTATTAAGTATCACGTGATCAAGCACAGACATGGCGGAGCGGTCATTTCAAGTTTGGGAATAACGGCGACTTTTGCACTCATCCATTTTGCGCTACTTCTTGACGTTTTATGACCATAATCGCCATATCAACGCTTGCTTCGGTGACCAACAAGACATTTCCTGTACTGGACAGAACGCTAATGGACCCAGAAAAGTGGTACGTGCCCTGTAAACTGTTGCATGCTAGTCAAGATAATCTGCTCCGCGAAGAAGCTGACTTAGCGAGATGAGACTCTAACTTGTAAACACAAGGCAACTGGCGATGTTCTTCGCCACTGTAGGGCTATCACATGATTGTTTCATATGTTATCTTTCTATGGAAAGGTGGCTCATTGACATAATGTGCATTAAGGCGTGTGATTTGCGAAAGCCGGTGTCACAACCATACGAGTTGAACGAAACGTTTCTGTCGTCTGAAAAATTTAGTCCGACACAAACTAATTTCAACATTGCCAAATTACTATGTTGGAATCGTAAGATCCATCTCTATCGTTACCAAAATAAGACGTTTAGTTTGACTGTATAAACATGCATTGGCTTTAAAGGTTGTCTGATTATTTTGAGGTCGTACAGAGTTCAGATTTGGCATTTCAGTTCCGTAAACATTGCGAATAGCAGTTTGTTTACTTTGGCAACTCCGAGGATCGAAAATATTTTGATTCCAGCTTTCTTCACAATTTTACACTGCCCGCCAAAACCCCAGCTCCCTGCCGACCAAAATTCCGTTAAATCATTCAATACCAACATGGGAATCATTTTCTTGTATTTCGTTACAGGCTGCGTTCAGTGTTTGCACCGTGCATGACAATTTTCTTTCATCGTGTACAAAAGCAATTCACTTTCATTGTCTGCGCCAGAGAGATCTGTGACCAGATGTTTCTTTTGTTACTTCTACCCTTTTTTGAAACATCTATCTACTCATATTAAGTTAAGCTGCTACAATTGTAAAGTTGCCACTATTTATCAAGGTTGCCACTTGGTGGAATGATATCAAAGTGGCACTAGGAAGGGCAGTGGTAACAGGTGTTGTTGCCTGTTATTGTTACATTGTGTTGCCACTTGTTTCAAGCTGTAACAAGATCCACTGTACACAATGAGAGGGATATGGAATAGAATACACCTACCACCCCTTGTAATAGTGCCTACAAGAAGGAGATATGTATGTTTAATCCCTAAACACCTCTGTTCCAGACCAGTGCAAGAGGAGCTAGAGTTTCAAGCACGAAGCTCATCGGTTCAAAATAGCCATGAGTGCTGGGAATTCCAGAGCATCAGCATCCTTCTATAGGAACTCAGACTGGAATTACAACCTGCTGTTATAGAGATCCAGAATATCAAAAGGAGTTAACTTTGACCATGGCAAGTACTGATGTATCGAGCGAGGACGATGATTATGGGTCTCGACGGCCCTCTAGGAGAGGACGTCGGCTACCAGACCCCCCATCGCCTCGTAGCAGTCGGCGTGGCATCCTCAGGACGGCTGCATCTGACAATGTTGTTGTGGACAGAGTCGATAGAATAGCAACATCTTTAGAGGTATGATAATGGCATCGCTTAGCTTGTTACATTTGAAACATGCATGGTTTCCTTACATCAAATTTTCCTAATTTGCAGTAATACAAATAATTTGAAGGTGTTGAAATGATATCATCAATTATCAGAAATTCATTCTGGGCTTTTCTATCTTCATATCAAGAAGATGAACACCTTCATACTGCTACTGAAATAATTTGTTCAAAGTCAAACAGTTCATTGAAGAAGACAGTGTCTTTATTTGAACCATGTCACTGTGATTTGACTTTCACAGGTTGGTGAAGTGAAACAAATTAGATACAGAACAGAATATTTGTCTTTTTTTCTGGATTTGCGCTTTTGATATTCATTTCCTTGATGATATTCAGATTCAACAAATCACTGTGACACCTGATACTCCCTTTCCTTGGCAGGACACCAATCGCAACCTGAGACGGATGGACAGGGTGCTCGGGGAGTATTCAGAGGTCTCTGAAGAACAGGGGACAGAGATAGACAGGGTAGGGAGTAAAAATGATTTACTTAATTTGTATTGTTTGTCTTCTTGATGCTACTCTAACCTCTCAAATAGAAGTACCCCCTGGAATAGAAGTACCCCCCGGACAAATCTTCAAAATGAAATATAAGTACCCCCTGGAATAAAAGTACCCCCCGGAAAATTTCAAAAATCGACAGTCGAGGCTAGGTAAACTGTGTCCATACATGTACAACTGTCACTGTCAGAGGGAAATAAGATAATAAGCAGGTAGGTAACTTATATTTAGTCAATTATGCCATACCTATTAAGTATATAGATATTGAACAGAATAACTGTCCATAGCTTGTTCAAATCATGATGATCTTCCTCGCCTCTTCGTAAAATATGATAGTAATATTGAAAAATTGGGCATAGGTTCCCCGCTATGACCCCTAACCGGGGGCCACGGTGCTTTCAAATTCAACGAGTGAAAATGTACATGATACATGCTTTTTCTACTTGGAACTTGAAGCAAGTGATCAAAGAAAATTGTTATATCATTTTATTAAGACTGACAATCAGTGACATATAACAAAAATCATCAGAGTACTTAAGTTAAATGTACCTGATCATATTTTCTAAAGACATGATCAACCACAAAAAAAAACACAAATATGAACACAGTCCTTCCACAAAAGAAATATGTCTATAAACTTTTGCTCCATAGCGTCGAAAACAAAGTGAGACGCTCGGATTTCGAGTTCCCGCGGTAAATCCCACAATATTGAACAGAGATCGACTGTAAAAGTAGCTCAACGTCGCAGACCGCACATACTAAGAAGTTGCCCATTACGTGTTGACACTAGAAACCCGCGATGAACCGCCTAAATTAGGAAAATCTTACGATTATTTAAAAAAATGAACCCTCTGAAAATAAATATGGCCTTGTGTGTCTATCGTTGCCCAAAAAATATAATATTTCCATGCGTTTACGGTATCATTTTAAAGATCGGTATCCGCACTACGCAATATGCTGCTAGTTTTACTGTCGCCATGCCTGAGAGTGGCGGCCATGTTTCGCGATTTCGCGCTGTTGTTTACCGAATCATATCGGACATATTTCTACCGTTTTAGAGATTTTGTGGCCTCAAAACACATATTACAAGGGCAGTTAAGTTATGATTGTTGTTTTAACGTGTTACATGTCTTCTGCGAACAAATAATTCTTCCGCCGCGCTGCCGATACTACGGATATAGTGGTCAGGAAATTATTATTCCCCGTGCAGGCGTGCACCCTACTCCACACGTTTTTGATCAGCGTGCTTTGGTTTACGATATAAACAGAGAATATCAAAGTTATTTATATGAAAACTGTATTTTAAAATGTCAATGTCGCGTCTTTTTTTCCGGTTTACTTTGTAGCGTCATAGCGATATCGACCGATATGTTACGAGTGCCGCCAGGATACTTTTCACAAGGCCGTCAAAGCGGCGAGAAAATCAACGCCGGTAGGCCGAAAAATAGCGAATTTCGAGCAAAAATACCGGGGAAATATGGGCAGATAAACCTTAAATTACGATTTTAGAGGGATTCCTGGTTGGCAAAGCCTCAATTTTTCAAAAAATAATAAACGTACCGTCTAGAATAAGAACGTACCGGGTGGAACTATAGGCGAAAAAAAATAAACGTACCGGTACGTTTATTTGAGAGGTGAGAGTAGTGGTTAGAAATCCTGTTTCTGGGTCAGAAGGTTGAGTTTTTGAATTCTTACAGTTGTCACGCACCTGATTTGTGTTTTAGTACTTTTACCAGGATTATAGTTGACAACCTTAGAAAAGGACATGTAATTTGAAAGCTGTGGTTTATTGTTTATCATACTTGTCAAAAGGAGAAGGGGTATGTTTAATCTATGGATATTGAACAAATTGGAAAATAGCATGTCTTCTTAGGCTACATGCAATCAAGCCAATCAGATTAAAACACATGTACAACTGTACTTTGTGATTGTTCATATCATTTGCAACCTTTGTGTAGGTAATGACAATCACGCAACATATTTTGATGGACCAAATATCCTCTTCTAATTTGACACGTGTGGACCATAAACTGATGTTTTTTTAGCTGCGAGGCAGACTTGCCCGGTCGGCCATGAGACTGCAGGAGGAGAGAGTGAGGAGAACAGGCACTGCACGAGGCTCCACCATGAGACCCAGTGAGCTGGACATGGCAAGCTCAGGAGGTCAGTTCTGCAGCTGTATCAGTTGATATATTATAACTGCCCTTTGTCACAGCATATCAGCTTTGCAGGCACATCATTCTACTTTGTGTAACTATATAATCAACTTACCTAAATTAAGATGCTCTTGGTTCTTCACATAGCTGTATCTTTGTAAACATGAATCACATCAGTTTAACACAAAACCAGGATCCAAGATTATTACACTTTCAGAACTAAAATCTTAGCGTCATGAGATGACCAATCTCTGTGGATGCTGACCTTGCAGCTGACATCTCAAAATAGCCGTGTGTTTGTCTTCAAACTGAAGGTTGTTTATCTTGCTTGGCTTTTCCAGAAACAAGAAGATACAGGCCAACTTCACCATTGAGAAATTATGAGGTTTGCTAGGAGTTTCTCAGATGTTGTGTTTTTTCTTTTGATGCTTTATAACATTGACAGCTTTCCTTGAAATTTGTAAGGGCTTACTCACTCTTGATACCATCATCACCATGTGATCTCTCCGTTTCAGCCCTCTGTGCCAAGAAGAAGAACTGGGTCAACTGTCAGGTTTCTTGATGGAGGGGATGATGATGTAAGACTTGCTCATTCATACTTCTCCTTATAACAAGTAGCCAGTGCACCAGGATCAAATGCTAAATGCTTTTAGAAGTGTCCAACAAATCCTCAGGGATGCCCACCAAAAGATCCTGACGTGTTCCTCTACCTTTACTTGCAGATCCATGAAGTCCATCAGACAGTCCGGGACCTGACATCAGACCAGCTTCGAATGGGGGAGGACTTGGAAAGGGAAATAGACAGGAGAACAAGGTTGTTTGGCTGGTTTGCTATGATAGCAAAGCTGTGACAGCTATAGTATCAGTCAATCCTGCAGAATTTGTCCACACAATAAAGGTTTTATGCCTCTTGGTAAAGACTAGTAAGGTAATCGGGTATTGTTGAGATGAATTGAAATCAAACTCCTAAACTCTACAGAGCTTCCAGACCAGAAAAGGTTAACAGTAAGCTATATAAACAATAACTTTTCTTGTCTTCTCAACACACTACATATGACATTGTGTGTTTGCTGTATGCATGTACTCATCACAGCTGCATGTACTGTTAAGATTTCTGAATGTCTGTACAACTATTCTATTTTCCAGAATGGAGCAAGACACACAAAGAAACTTAAGGGAAATGTCAGACAGTTTAAGGCGATCCTCCACTTCCGAGTCTGTAAGTTGAAAAGTTTCAATTTTCCCCTTCATTTTCTTCTCTCTATATGTGCATGTTTGCTGAAGAATTAAATTTTGTGCACGTTGATGGATTTCCCACCAGGCCTCGGAGCGAGTAGACAGAAGGTTACAGCAGATCCAGGACGACATGAAGTCCCAGCAGAGGCAGCTGTCACGCAGGCAGGAGGAGACAGCCAGCATGTCGGACAGGCTACGGGAGGTGAGCCTGGTGCATGATGTCTGCAGAAATTCTGACTATCTTTTCTTCTGCTGATAGTAGGCCTTCTGTGTTACCTTTTTTCCTAGTCTGAACCTTCTCTTGTCGAATTAGGAATTAACATGTTACACTAATCTACCATACCAATATTCCATGATGATGTACACATGTAGATGCCATCTTTCAGGCTATCTCTTATATCTTTGTATTTCTGTAAACATGTCTCATAGATCAGTTGTACCACAGTTGGGTACTTATTGCTTAGTGTGGTACTCTGTTAATCTGGGAGTGGGAGTCTGTTGCTTACTCTGAATATTAATCAATGTTCTTTAAGTGTCCAGCATAGAACAAAAAACATGCACAATGGCTGTTATGTCACCCTGTACTTGACAACTGGACCTATGTTTCATTGTGTATCCCTCACAGGCAGTCAGTGGCAACCGAACGGTACGAACACCCACTCACTCGTTTTGGATGTGGTGAAACCTGCAGACTTCAGCCAGACAGTGTCATGGCTGTAGACTTATGAACATAGTTTATGGGCGTGAGGTTGTCTGTCTGAAGGATGCATCTAAATAAAGATTATCTGCAAAAGCCATGAAAGCATGACTGCTCAATGTTATTTTGTTTTCCCCACCCATTTGTAAATGCATGAAAACACAAATCATCAGCAAAAGCATGACTGGTCAATTTTGATACTGTGATTTTCAATTTTTATATCATCCTATCGTTTAAGGTCACCAAGGTTGATGGTAGACCAAGCATCTGCTTCCTTTCTCTACCTCTTATATTTGCTGTCATTGCAGTTCTTTTTGCATGGTGATGCATAGACACAGT
Source organism: Branchiostoma lanceolatum (assembly GCF_035083965.1). Lineage (NCBI taxonomy): Eukaryota > Metazoa > Chordata > Leptocardii > Amphioxiformes > Branchiostomatidae > Branchiostoma > Branchiostoma lanceolatum. The sequence goes on along the minus strand of NC_089725.1, from coordinate 19,490,513 downwards.
TTGTACTGTTAGATACTGGAGATAGCAAACTGTTTTCTGCCTGCAGGCATCTAGAAGGGTAGACATGGCTGCCGAATCAGACAGAATAATGCGAGAACGACTAACAGACATGGAATCCAGGAAGTCACAGGTAAAGACATTTTACTTTAGAGCACATTGTACATGTTAAAACTGGTGTTAAGTCAAAATGATGTTCATTTTCTTCATTCTTTATATCACCATTTTCAGCTACTAGTAACTGCCCTCTTTCTTCTTTTGTAATTACAGATTGAATCAGAACTGGAAGAGACCAAAAGAAGACTGAACCAGTCTGAAGGGGGTAGAGAAGCACTTATGAATCAGGTAAAAGATAGTTGCCTAAACTGTAATTCAGGCTTCTGTAGACAGGATGGAAGGCCAGCAATGTGTTTTTTCTCACACAAGCACATGCCTACTTTAAAGTTGGTGTTGAACCATGGAACAATGAATGCTAAAAATCCAATATTATGAAAAGAAAGACTCTGTTTCAAAGGTAAAACAAACATGTATCAACTTTGTTGGGACCACAGATTGAGGATTTACGTGGGCAGTTGGGCCATGCCGAGAAGGAAAGAGCCAAGATGAGGGACAGTCTCAGTATGGCAGAGTCTGAGAGGACACGGAGGAGACAGGAACAGGAGGAACTGGCAAGTAGCAGACAGAGAAGAGAAGGTACCTGTCTTATTCTCCACTTGGCATTTAGTCAGCATTCTCCACTTGTCATAATCTAGATGCCCCACTCAATTTAATGCATGGAACAAGATTTGTCCTCTGTCACCATTGGTTGTTAGTGAAAAAAAATGCACATAAAATAGTGGTCAGTGGTCACATTGAATTTGTAAACTTAGACACTTTGAAATCTCCATAACTACATATGACATTACCATATGAAAATGAAATCAAGCCTGCTCTTTTATAGGACTATACTGTTCATCTGGTCTGACACATATTAAGAAAATAATGTTCTGAAGTTTAATGTTCTGAAGTTAACAGCATTTTATGATTTAAAGACAAGAAGCATGACAAAACAGAGTACTTATTTGCTGGTGACCTGTCCACTACAACTTACAAACTTCTAGCATACCAACTGGATCCAGAAAGGGAAGGACTCCTGGATGAAATCAGGCATCTAAAGTCTCAGGTCAATGGCACTCGAGGAGCTGCCAGGCAAACCGTCATCTGTAGGCAGTTCTCTTATGGTGTTCTGTAAATGTTCTAGGGTGATGGTTTCATAACAAAACTTGTTTCTAACATCAGGTCTAATCAAGCTGATAAGATATGTTGTAACAAGTTGGTGTTAGATGTTGAATGTCTAACAATTTTGTTCATTGGTGGAAAAATTCTGGTGGTATGAAAGAATCTTTAACAGTAATGTATTACTTCATAAGACTTCATGTTGGTACACAAATATGTTACGCTTTGCACAATGAGATAATGTTGGTGTTCCATAAAAAGTTCACCTTTTACAGAAATGGAATGATACTTTTAGGAAAATGAACCATTTAGTATAGTGTATGAGACAAAAACTGACATTTACCCTTTCTTTTATTTTACATCATAACTGGCAATCCGGACTGATAGATAGTGAAAAGGAGTTGGACACTGTTGGTTTTACCTCACTGTTTAAGGTATACCAAAATGTATTTACTTTGGTTATAAATGGTAGTACACTCCAGCTGATAGCATGTTCCATCCACCCAGCTGAACAGGCAGAGACTGAGAGGAGGAGACTAGAGGATGAGGTTCGTGAGCTGAAGTCTCAGCTGAGCCGATCCTCGGGCATCTCTGTGGTGGAAGAGCTCAAACAAACTCTGGACAGGAGCGAGCGACAGAGACAGCAGCTCTCCGACCATTTGGAGGTACAGTCAAACCTGTATTAGCGGTCACCTTTGCATAGCGGCCACCTGCCCATAGTGGTCACTTTTGTCGGTCCCTTGGATTTTTCCCATTGACATAAGCATTAAGAATTAGGCTATAGCGGCCACCTGTCCAACGCGGTCGCGGCCAGACGATTTTCAGTCCCGCGAGTACAGTAACACTGTCGGTAACGGTCACGGCGTGCCGGTAGAAGCCGCATCGCCACCGCACGCCGGGTTCAAAATCTTCATTTTTTTCACGCAGTTATCAAATTTATGTGGACTCAACTGGATAGGAATAAAGAAAACCAGAATGTTTTATCTTTGTTAGAAAATCCATGGTTTGACCCAAAGTCAGTATAATTTTCTTCACATGGCTTGCGTTTGTACATCGTAGCAAAATTGACCATTTCTGTGCATTTCGACGGGACAAATACTACGGCAGCTTTTTGGAAAATACAACACGCACATGTAGCTGATGCGGTAAGTTCGTAAAATGTTTGAATGCCGCCCCAATATCCGTTTTCCCCGGTGCTCAAAGTCAAAACGTGTTTCGCCCAATTTTCAAAATGGCGCTGATAGTCAGCAGCAAAAAGGTCAACGGAAGACACCACTGTTTCGGAGGTATAATGCGCTAAATTTATTTTGCTGCAAAGTATCACTGAGGATAATTACTTTACCAAAAGCTTCAAAAGGAATATGAATAACATTAATATGATGTAAAATTTGGGCTATTGCAATTTTCTGAAAAGAAAAAAGCCATCAAAAGAGCGACCTTCTTCTGAGTACCCTATTAGCATAATGGTAGAAGCTGATAATGACAAGCGGGAAGGGAAACAACAACAGACTAAGGAAAACTATCGCCACTATTTTATGTTTCAAAACGGTCGAAAACGAACAGTAAGTGGCAACTGAGCAACATGTGTTTTGTTCTTAACTAACTAGGTGGCATTTTGCTGCGAAGGACTTTGTTTCATATGATTAAAATTCGTTGTTGACGTGTGTGCCTGCAGCGAAGCAGTCGCGAAGGATCAAGAGTAGAGTATGGCGATGCTGGTCTGTACAGACATGAAGCCCGAGCAAGCCATGGATTTTGGAGTTGGCAGATACAATAAATCGTTTTTCAAGCCCATAATAGAAGTAAAAGAACAACAATCGACTTTCTAAAATGTGACTTACCTATGCAATGTTTACATGTGTACTTTACGGTGAATAAATGTATCTCAGTGGGTACTGAAAATATGTGTCACTCGTGGTCAATTAATCGACATTTTCTCCATAGCGGCCACCTGTCCTTAGCGGCCAGTTTTGGCCAGTCCCTTGAGTGACCGCTATAGACAGGTTTGACTGTATAGTTTGTGCTTTGTGAGATGATAAGACCATGAGAATATGTTGTTATTGGCATAAAACTGATGAGTAATGAGCAAGATGCTTCTTGCAAAGAGAGGCTGTGTTTCATTTTTCATCCCCACACCAATTACCAAATATTGTGAGAATGGCCTAAGAAAGAAAGAGCATACTGTAATGATACCAGTTACCGGGGTGTCAGTAAACCATTGAGGACTCACCATTATTGTACCCTTTCTTGTATCTCAGTCCCTGTCTAAGGATCTGGAAAAGTCTGACAGCAAGCAGGCCAGACTGATGTCCCAGCTTAAGGAGACGACAGAGCAGCTTCAGGACAGCGAGCACCAGAGAGAGAGCTTTGCAGTTCAGCTGGAGGATGCAAATAAGAGACTCAGGGTAGGAAACCTTCCTCAATTACTGAACCAAATGTACATCTACCATTTGTCTGAAAGTATTCATTCACCATCATTTACATCGATCATGTACAGAATTATGTCAGACGTGTTTAAAACAAAAGCTGAAATTTATCACAGGGTATCTTTGCTAAGACTTGATTTTTGTGGATTTGTTGTTTTCTGCTGTTTGATTTCTAACGCTTTGTTATACTTAGAGCAGTTTGCTGCAGCTGTATTCTAGTCAGTATATAGGACATTTAAGTAATTTTACAGTAAATGAATCAATATGATATTTCTTTCCTTCTTATTGCATGCAATATTCACATTTGATTTCATTTGTATTTCCTTTATTTAATGCTCCCAGTCAAAGAGACCAGAACCAGTGAGGCATTATTTTTCTGGCTACATGTATTCTTTCTGTTTTTTTCTGTTTGAAGATATGGCAACTAATTACATGGTTGATTGACATACAGACTACTATTGTTTAAATTTAAATGCACTTATTTCTGTACATGTGTTGAGATAATGTGAGCAACCTAAACTATGTTATGTTTTCTTCATTCTACTTTAGTTCTGACCTATACTTGCTTTAAACCTTTCTTCAGATTATTACTCAACTTTGTCTTTAAGATCAAAATGGAAAATTTTTAGTACGTTCATCTCATGAATTTTCAGGAACTCACAAGAGAGTCAGATAGATATGCAGAAGACCTGAGAACGACCAGACAAGGCAAAGAGGAGAGTGACAGGCAAACTGAGGAGATTAAGAGCAAAGCTCAGGAGGCTGTCAGACAGTAAGTGAACAGTTGATTATCATAATATATGGTACGGAACATAAAAGCAAATTTGAGCATCATCATCAGTTGGCTGCTTTTGCACAGATGACTGCAAGTTTCCTCCATTTCCCCCTGTTGCTAGCAGGATGTTTGTGTCTGCAGACATCACAAAGCCTGAAATATAACACAACATAAAGTTACTTTATGGACCGTAATATGGATCATACTAAGGGTACAGTAAGTTCCTGAAATTCTTTATCATTATCTGCCACAAAGTTACATCAGAACCTTTTGTAGTTGTGTTGTTGCATGACAATCCCAGGCAGTTCTGCCCCCTGCCATATCTTTGTAGTATTGCAGCTCCTTTTGACTGGTGACAGGTTCATTGTATCAAATTGAATATGTTGTGTGATTCTATGTAGCTTTTCCATCCTCATCATCAGGGCCAATCCTTTGTAACAGTGTCCAGCTATGCTATTTATACAGCCATTGCTGTATGTAACCAAATACTGTGACAAGCAGTTTCATTGAAGACTTTGATATATAACAGGTGGAAGCTGAAGTGTAGGAAACTGGAGCGAGAGGTGGACCGTCAGAAACATGGTGCTAGCCAGATGCAGGAGAGGAACGAACAGCTGGTTAAAGAGAATGAAGCCATGAGGCAGCAGGCAGCTAATAGTAAGTACACATGTAGCTACACAACCAGCTATGGCTCAGTCATAGCTCTCAATCCTGCAAATTCTACTTAACAGCCATCAACCTAGCCCTGGAAAATATGAACCTCAGTTGTAGTGGTACTTGAGCTGTTTTAAGTTGTTGGTGCCTTTTTTAGCAAAGTCATCTATTTGCAAGATGGATGATTTTGAAGGAATGCAAAAAAGATTTTGTTTTGTTGCTGTATGAACTTGCCTGTATGAAATTCTAGTTTTAGTAATCTTACCAAAATTTTCTTGATAACATGTATACCTGACAACTATCATACTGTTCAAGTCAATGTCATCCTTGAGTTTATCATCATGGATTTTCCTTTCAGGTATTCATCAGATAGAGAGCCTAAGAAGAGAGATGGACGATACACTGGTAGGTGGCAAAATCATAATCCATAGCTCATTATTTTGTTCCTGTATATTATGGAGGCTGGATTAGTCTGGTCAGTTTGTTGCTCCAGCAATTGCCAGACCAGATAAAATCTGTAATATGATATTTTATTAACTTTTTCAGAGAATACGAGCAGAACAGGCGGAGCAGCTGAAGCTCAGAGATGTTGAGGTAAAGACTGACTCTTAGTTTGGACAATCTTGGGCAAAATGAAATGGCAAATTCTTGCAAGTTACAATGATAAGTGGTATTTATAATATAAATGTTTTGATCAGGACAATGTATTTTATTCAGTAGTGACAAAGTAGTTTTTTAATATTTTCTACTTATTAGTTTATCACATTTATCATGGTGTGGAAACATTTCAGATGTGAGATATTTCTATCTGTGTGAGCAACTGAGCATACTGATATTACAATGACTTTTTCAGGTCAATGAATTGAAGGGGAAGAATATGGACCTAGACCGAGAGCTCAGGGAGACCAGGCAGTTCATGGACAAGGTTAGACAACCGTACACACATTACTTCTCATGTCAACATGCTACAACTTTACAGAATAAAAGGGTGTGGCTCTGGGGCTGAATATTTTCAAGACATGGTCAGTAGTAAGTGGACTAATTGATATCATTAAGACTGTGCAATGCACACTGTATTTGAGTTTTTTTGTAGCTAGTGCAGGGATATAGATAAATAACTAATTGCAAAGTCTCTTGTACAACTTATTCCCACAGTACAGGCTGATCCCAATGCTCTGCTTACCTCAGTCAAAATGTATAAGTTCGAAAGTTTGACCAATTTGCAGTCACTCTTTCATTGGCTGAACTGGTTATTGTTATGGATTGCTGTGGCCAGTCTGTCACAGACAGGTTTCTGTTTTGTCTCTGCTGCTGATAGCAGAGTAACAATGCTTTTGTATGCCCTCTTGCAGCTGGATAATGAACTGCAGACACAAACAGCCAGAAGTTCAGCTCTAGCAGATGACAAGAGAAAACTTGAAGAGGTTTGATTTTTGCACATTTGAGCTAGAATCAATTTAAGCATGTCAAATGCCCCTATATGTTACTGTTGATTCATAAATAGAGCAACTTGAATGATATCTATAAATTTTCACGATTCCTTGTCTATGGGTAGGATTTTCCCTTGGGAACAAATGATTAAAATCGGTGCTGAAGTTGTTGTTTCTTTCCAATTGCAATTACCAGGAAATTCTATGCTTGGCAGCCCATGTCTCACCCTTAGCACCAGTAGTTAGGGCATTAACAAGTCTTGTAGAAATATAACATTGACGAGAGTCATTAATTTGCCCATACTGGTTGAACTTCAGGAGGTCTCGCTAATGAAGGCATCGTACCAGCGGGCGCACGAGGAAACCATGCACTTACAGGTGGGCAAAACTTGGCACACTGTTTCACAGAAATCAAACACATCGACTGTTTCTTTTACTTAACTTTTTTGAGTAGGTTTAAAGAATCTCTATGAATTGCCCCTCTTGATTCCTTTTTTTTGAACTGATGTATTTTGAAAAAGTAGTTACCAAAGAAAATAATTTTTTCTACAAACATTATTAGTGTTTGTGTGTGTGTGTTTAAGTGTGTGCATGTAATATCTAAGCTCTGTGTGTACCCTCTACAGAAAGACATAAAAGACTTGAGTACCCAGAGGTTGGAGCTATCCTCACAACTAGCAGAGGAGAGAACACAAAGAAAGGTACAAATAGTTAATTTCCTCTTCCAGCACTGGCAGTAGTACATATAAAACACAGCCAGGGATTTCAGACAACACATTTGCATGCTTTATGCTATTGGGCATTCTTTTGCTGGAACAACAATAGCAACAACAAGTTTTGGGATGTTCCATAGTGTTTTCGTTTATGACATTTTAATGTTGTCTTTCTTCATAGTTGGAAAGTTTTTGTTCTGTAATTAACTTCCTTTGCCCTGTTTAGGCATTACAGAAGGCTCGTGGAGAGTTAGAGGAGAGAGCACAGAGATCACAGGAGGAGGCAGGAACACTGGCCAGACAACTAGACAAGGTAAACAACATAGACCAAAGTTTGCAATAACTTCACGTCGGAACAATTCATTAGTCTTTGTTGAGTAATTCAGACTATAGCTATACATATGTAATATGTTACTATCAGGTACATTTAGCGTCATTTTCTTCTCTGACATGAAGCTGTTACAGATTGTCCAACGAAAACGCTATGACTTTCTATTTATGCTTTTACTTCCATTTTTTATGCAGATGATGATCCTACACTCTAATTGATTCTAACACAGACTGTCACCAGTGTCTGCTACTTGTTTTCTCCTTGCAAATTGCAATGGTAGTGATGACAATAATTATTGTATATTAGCACATGAAACAAAGTTGCACTGAAAATAGCTTTTCTCTCCCCGCAGGAACAAAAGACACATGTTAAAGAAGTTTCTGATCTGCAGACTGAGCTTCAAGCAATCAAGGTAAACTGGCAGCCAGAATCTGACCCTTGGTTGTAGAGATATATGATTACTTGAAGATGTAAAATATCTATTCTCTGTTCCAACTTCCAATCCTAAGTGACCAGTGGTTTTACATGTATTTGCCATCTGTGACCTCCACATCGATCTCATTGAAACCCACCTTTTATTTGACATGATAAGAGAGATAAACCTTTTATTCAACAATGTAGGGTCATGCACATTATCTTTTAGGCCACAGTAACAAAGCTCTCGTTTTCTGGAAACATGACCCAAAAGTTAGACATGACCAAAAGCAAAACAATTTCCATGATATGACAATTATACATCGTCATAAATAATGTGGATCTACTGTTTATCTATGATAGTTTTATATAGTTATCACTTCATTAGTTTTCTGTAGAAATGCCAAGAACCTATTAATTAGATGGTGAAACCACTGTTAGGTTGGCATGTGGCTCACAACAAACTTCAGAGCTCTAAGACAGGATGTAGCCTGTTCTTTATGATCAATCACACACAGATGTTTGGGCCTGGCAGGTCGTGGAGTAGCTTTTGTTCAAATTCTTTGTGGCATTCTTTAGAAGTCTTGCCAACGGCTGTGGTATTAAGAACCAAGCTGTGCATTATGCAAAGACAGAGGGTCTTGTGCCCTTTGCTTCAAAGAATCAAACTGCCATTCATATACCCATGCCCTGAGGCCATGAAAGCACTGATGTTTTTATGATGAGTGCTTTATGTGGTATTGATGTGTTCATCTAAACATCTGCGACATGTTGTATTCAATAGAACATTTGTGACATTTCAAGTAAGTCAAATATTGCTTGAAATGAATGTGACTACTGATAACCACTTACCAGTGACCCTTCCCAATATAGATAATATGCACATACAGGCAAAGTCCACCTGATGTCCTATGGTCAAGGGCAGACATTTTTACTGAATGTCTGGATATGACATTTTGAACTTTCCACGTACTGATTCCATTTTTGTTGCTGTTTAAATGCTCTGATTTCTGGTTTGGATGGCATGATACATGTATATCAGCAGAACACTCAAGCCATGCACTGCAGTGCGACTGTTTGCTTTTAAGTACAGACAGTATTTCCTTGCAGTGAAGTGGACTTTGTCGTTTCATCATATGCTCTGATTTCTGGTTTGGATCAGCGGAACCCCCAAGCCATGCAGTGTGGGTGTTTGTATAAACCAAAGTGTACTTCATCTTTATATATGGGGTGCTTAATTTCTACATTGCCCATTGCTTTTAAGTACAGACATTATTTCCTTGCATAATTGCAATGTCGTTTCATCTTGGTACGGGTGATTGGCGACTAGCATTTGCTGTAACGTTTACAGTAATGAGAAATGACGTCAGAAATTACTTCCTAATTGCTGTCATTGATAAAATCAGCAGAGTGAAAGATAGAGTAACCTTCAGTGAGCTATGCACAGCATATTCAGGGATAACCACTTTGCAGATGCAATTATAAGAAATGAGGGCATCTCCGGCAGAATTAATTGGCAATTAGGGACAGATGTGCCGCTGGGCATGCTGCATGTGTAGCGCCGATTATTGATCAGGAGTGTTTTAGTGTTGTGGAACAGGAAAACCCTGCCACACTGTTCCTTGGAAAATAGCTTTACCATAATCAAACTTTGTCATAATGGGTCTGTGAGGTTGGAATCTCAGTCCTGTGTGATTATATAACATACAGATTTGCTTTTTTAACATTATGTCCAACATGGAAACATTAATCTGGCCATCTGTTACACCTCTAGTCTTACAGTTCTGCAAGAAGTCTGTAAGATAGGCATAGAGCTAGTTTAATGGCAAATGCTCTTCATATGAAAGCTCTGTAACTGCATAGAGAGAATGAACAAGTAAGTTAAGCTGTGATATACAGGCTCTGTAACTATGCAGAGAGAATGAACATGCAAGTGAAGATCAGCTGTTTTACATCTTGTAGAGTCGAGAAAGTCGGAAGGAGCAGGATCTCATCAGGAGAGCCAAGAGGGAACGGGCTGAACTGGAGGCTGAGATTCAGACTCTAAGGGTACACAGTTTGATGTGGACTTTGTCATATCAAAAAATACAATATACATGTACATGTATTGTACACTGTTCTACATACCCACCCACCCTTACATAGAGAAAATCATGCAATGTTACAACATGTTGTGGCACTTCAACAAGAAGTGCAGGTTGAAGATATATGTGAGTGAAAGACTTTCTCACAGTTGACACTTACATCAGCACCTCTGTTGTCTGTCAAGTTTCTTTTGTTTGCTTCATTTGTATACAAGATTTGAGCTTGTTGGCAAGAAATCACACATTTTCACATCTTTGCTTTTACATGCACTCATGGATTCTTGCTTTATTTGCACCCTTGTGGTTTCTGCACTGTAAGTATTTCCTTTGTTTAATTTCTGTTAGAAACTCTGTCCTCCTTTGAGACTCATTTCCTCAGTAGGACACATTATACAGCATGTATTGTACACCATTACATATGGCACACAATCTCCTTTAAAGATTGCTATCTGCCCCTTGAATTTTGGCTCCACAAGAAAAATAAATATTGCTGCATTGTTGTAATTCCTTGTGCCAGTAGCTTTCCTTCTGCAAAGTGTTCAGAACAATGACAATGATGAGGTGTTTCATCAAGCCTACCCAGGTTTGGTGCACATTTAACACATGCACATTTTCATCTTTATCTGGTAAGTTAAGTCCAAAACAAACACTGCCAACAAGTGATGATTGCTGTCTTCTCTTCTCCTTGGTCAGGTTGGGTTGGAGGAGGAGCGTGCTGCTGCCAAACTGCTGAAGAGACAGCTGGAAAATGCCCAGAAAGACTACAACACAGCAAAAGAGGAATCAGAGAGGTACTCCTGTTCCAGTAACACTGAATTACTCAACAATGGCACTATTCAAGTGTTCATAACTCAGGGGTGTCCATGTTTTCAGCATTTCGTTTTTTTCTTATAAATCACATGCAATGCTGCAAGTGAGGGATTTGATAGGTACATGAATGATGATGATGATGAACAACGATTTATTTCACAGCATAGTGTGATAAAAGGTAGGACATGCTTGCAGCAATTTGGACGATAAATGTTTTACTTTCAGTGACTTTTGTTTTCTTCTGTGTTTTTATCGTTTTATCTCTATTTTCAGACTAGAAGAGCTGAGTTCCAGACTCCAGAAAAAATATCAGCGAGCCAAGGAGGACATTCAGGAAAAAGTACTAACTGTTTTGCTTAAGGATGTAGTTAAGATACTTAACTGTAATGTTATGAACAGTTAGAAATACCCAAATGGTATTGCTTTGCACTTGTTTTTGTGCTTGAGTTGAATTCCTTCGTTGATTACATTTTCTTTTTTTAAGACCTCTCATAGCCATGTCTTGTTAGCATGTAAGAAGTGTCCACCGACTCCTCCCCTGAAGGAAAGCTGTGTGTACTGTACTGATGTAGAGTAGAGAGTGACTCAAGAAAAAGAAGATTATGTCCGTGAAGAGTAGAATGACTAACATCTTGCTGTTGTCTTTAATTCCAAAATTCTCTCCTTTGCCTTTAAGGATCACCTTGTTGCTGAGGAGGGAGACGCAGTGAAACAGCTGGAGGACCGGCTGTCGTCTGTACGAGACAAAATGGCTTCTCAGGAGGAGGGACAGGAGGTTAGCACGCTTGCTTTGTCCACTCATGCTGATAGTCTGTGACCAAGCAACACTGTGACCAAGCTTACATCCTGTTAAAAAGTGATGGAGTTGCTTGCTCTTAAAAGAGTGGTCGAGCAGAGTTACTTCTCAACTAACTATTATTGATTGAGAAGTTGCGTTCTTATTTGCGTATTTAATCTCTTCGTATAAAAATTCCTTAGTTATCATGCTGTCAACAGATAAGCCTACATGTATATGACTTCCTTGTGTCTTCTGGTCCATTTGTAAAAACTGTTTTCTGTATATTCATGTTCCTGCAGAGATTGCTGCGCCAAGTCGGTAGAGAGGTCGACACACTGGTGGACATTGCAACAGCTGACTCGGAGGTCAAGTTTCAGGTTTGTTGTGTGTGTCTTGCAAAGTTATAAAGTCACCCATGATGGCCTGCAATCATGTATAAACTCAAATATAGGGTTGGAAACACAGTGCCTTGGAAATTTTACCAAAATGAATGTAAAATGATTAACAGTTATACCTGCCTTTGGATAAACTGCCTAAAATTCTAGTACTTTAGCTAGCATTAGTAAGTAAGCACTAGTGCCCCTCCCTTTGTTTCAACAGGCTCTGTCCTCATCCAAGGGACTCCACAGTGACCCACAGAGGTGGCTGGCAGACATCACAGTAAGTCCTTAATTCTGTGTTCCAGATGTCTTAATTTTTTACTTGACTATTTGAAAGCCTATGTCTGTAGATCATTTTTTGTACACGTCATCTGTTACAGCCACATTTTGCTGTAAAACACAAGTTGTAACAACCAGTTCCTCCTGTCCACAGAGCAAGCTGCAGTGGCTGAAGGAGGAGGTGCGACTGCGGGAGGAGAGGGAGAGACGCTTGCGAGGCGAGGTCCAGAAGAACAACGACAAGGTCAAGGAGGTCATCCGGTCCACGGAGGTCGACAGGGACTACTACACCACGGAGATCACTAAACAGAGCAAGCTGCTCGACCAGATGACCAATGAAAGACAAGGTAATGGGGATGAAAATGTTTCATAGTTGAGCTTACCTTGGGGCTTGTCCTGAGCTAGTCCTGACGTGAAATACATGCTATGTACCTACACAGAGGCTCAATGTACATGTACTAGGAGAATATCAATGAAGAGTTGACCAGTCCTAAGGACTGCAACACGGTAGCATACAGGCTAGGCAGGTGGGACTCTTGGCCTTTTCATTACAGGAAGTTCTGTTTTGATAATGTGCTATGCCTTTGTAAGATAGAACTTTTTACTGAGGTTATATTTTGCTCCAATCTTGTTTTTCAGATCTTCTTGACAGGACGCAAGAAAAAAATGATATTGTCAGACACCTCGAGGTAAGGAAAGTTCTACTGATTTATTTCTTGTTTACCGTATTATAATGTACATGTACAGATACCTGTCTGACTTATGTACCAACATGCATATCATCCTGTTTTCTAGGGAAGAGTGTCTGAACTGACCAACCGGTTAGAAGAGGTAAGAGGTGTTGAGACCAAATAATGCCCTGTTTTGAAATGAAATGTTGTCAAATTTCTTCTTTACATTAACACAAAGGCTCCTCTGAAGTAAATTGATGTTTTTCAAGTTCAAGTTGTTGTTTCCAGTTTGCCAGGGGTTTTAAAAACCTTAGACTCTTAAGCTAGAGACTTTTGTGTGAATTATTTTTAGATATTTCAGGGTAACTAGTCTGGGTTGACAATGTTCTATCTGATGGTACAAGCTGTATTTGTCTATGTTGGTTCCAATTGCCCATGTGCCCTCAGTGCTCCAGCTAGTAGTTGTTGAATAGTTTTGTGGTTATGGCTAGCCTGGTGTTTTGATTTTTCAGAATACTTAATGAAGCAACTTTAGACAGCTCTGCTTAGCTTATTCTGTTGTTGCACTTGTTATGCACATCACTGCACTGGCTTGCTGTTATCCACATCTTGTAGTTCATTAGTTAGTTTGTGAGTTAATTGTTTGGAGGTTTGTACTAACCCCCCTGTCCTCCTGCTTGTTCACCGCTTTCCTCACGTGCTGCCGTGTGTTGGTAGACTTTGAGACAAGCGCCAGGGCCCACTGACAGGCCCGTGGCTGCCCAGGTGCAGGACCTGCAGGTTTGTGTAGTGCCATGTTTGATGCATGTTGTGCATGTGCCCTCAGTGGTTTGATGTCAGTGATTGAATAACCGTTCTGGACTTACGTACGCCTCGGGCCATACTAGTGTAATTTCTTTGTTGTCTGAATAGCAGGTGCAAAGGAAACACCAGAATGAAACTATCAAGAGGATTCTGCATTTTTTCTGCTATATGGCTCTTTGACAAAATTGTAATTAGATATGTGACATTCACCCAAACTGCAAGTGCATGTACTAGGTATTGCAATGGTCAAGTCGGCATTGCCTTGCCTTCTTGTTGGTTTAATTCACTTACAACTTCTTGTTAAGAAAAGGTCTAAACAAGCAAAGAATTGGATTAGTTTGGCCTAAGGTTAAAATCTTTCTTGCATGTGGTGTGAGTTTAACCCAGTTTGAAGTTTGATGATGCTGTGAAGAGAGATTTTCCTGTATCCAGACCTGCATGCTCGCTCCTGTCTAACCCTGTAGTTTGTGGTGGTGGGGATAAACCTGATGTCGTTAGTCCACTCTCTCTAACAAGTCTCATTTTGCAGGAGTCACAAAAACAAAGAGACAGAATCCAAGAAAGATATGCCATGTAAGTATATAAACCTTGATATCCTTTTATGCTGAAAAGTACAGATTTATAGATGTATATGTTATGAATAAAAAATTGTCATACATATTTGCCATTGGAAAGAGTGTGGACTTTTCTCTACCGATCTTCTTGCATTAATAGGACATCAACATTGAGCTATTAGAACTGTGTAGTGCAAGTAGTATCGAGCCTGACCTGTGTTTTCCTTTGCTTTGTCGCTGTTGTAGGTACAAGGAAAAGCTGGGGTCTCTCCAGTCTGAACTGAAGGGTGCCAGAAAGGCTGCTTTTGAGCACAAGGTGGGTGTTATGTCCAATAGATGGATAAATGAATGATTTCACAATTTCAAATGCATTCAATTTACATTTTGAACTTTAGCACTGGATATGCAGTAAAATGACATTTGAAAGCAAATGCCTCCCTTCGTCTTTATATTTGTCATAACACAGCACATTTAAAGATATTTCACTTCAAAATCTAAAGTGACTACCAATAGTGTTCAGTAGCTGACAGAGTTGATGTATTTTTTGCGTTTCGGCGCATGCGCGCCGGAACGCATTGTCCTGGCTTTTACCTTCAAGCAAGGGACCTTCAAGGAAGGAACCAGGGAAGCTTGGTTCAACACTGTGTCGCACACAATAAGACCTTATATGGCAATACGTTCTCAAATCCTTGTATAGCCGTTGCCTTATATGGCAAGAGAGCACGAAAATGCAGGCAGGCTAGATTTGCATGTGACACAGGACGGCGACCGCATGTAACTGCTACAACTGTTCGGAAATATCATTGCATTGTGGTTTCGGACTTTGATATCCTGAAAAATGACCATATTACATCTATTCCACAAGATTGCAGAAGAAAAAAAATGATTTCGTCAAGAAAACTACCAAAAATCGGCATAAATGATACCATATAGTGAGGTTATAGCATTACGTCCAGAGTGAATAGTTACGTACCGCAGCTTGGCCGATCTGGCAACGCGAAGCACTTCGGACCCAGAAGATCCGGGTTCGTCTCCGTGCGTGGATTTTTTTTTTCTTTTTAGATATTGAATATCAAAAATATATATTGATATTATATTAATCTATCAATATCATATTTATGAATATCATTTTTTTTCATTAATAAATAAAGAAATATTTTATATTTGTTATTTTTAAATATTCATTTAATATATACAAGGCCTTTGTCTTATGAACAGGACTTCATAGATTCCAAACCCGGCATTCGAATTTTTCTGTTCATTGTAATGGAAAATACCGTGCAGCGGCTCCTATGCGCGGTAAGATGATTCTTGCAAAACACTCGCCACTAAACTTCTATCCCCGATGTAAACAGAGGCTCTTGATGTTGTTTGCAAAACAGCGATTCTTTGTTACAGTAGCAAATGCTCCATTGTTCAGTATCGACTTCATTCAGACAACACGGACGTGGAAAGTGGCGCCCCTCGGCACAAAACTATGGGAATTTTCATGAATTTTAGCAAAATTACCCAGGAAAATAAGGAAGAAATGTTGTAAATGCGGAAACCAGAATAATACGGATGAGGTAGCTGTTGATTTGTTTGACATTTGGTAGTCATTTTAGATAGAACCTTAGCTGTTATGAACTTCTATTTCACTTAATTACCATAGTTCTGATGATTCAATGGTGCTTTTTCAAATTTTATGTTTTATTGCGTGCCATGTACATAATTACATTGATAGCTTTTATAATGAGCCTATTATACATTTTACAAATAAGTACAAGTTGTAGGCCAAGACCAGCTTTTTGAAAAGCACTTAAGTTAAGTGACGTAACTTCAAAATTGCTTTCCCCAATCTGCCTTTCTCTATTAAAACAGTACTGACTGAACAGCCCTTGAGTGACTTCCTCTGGCAGATTTTACTTCAAGTAAAGGGAAAAGACAATTCACACTTATAAACGTAGCCGAAACGCCAGCTTTTTTTAAAAGCTCTTGTTTCTGTTGCCATTGTAGGTGCATTCATCCTTACGTATGAGGCATAAACATTTTTCCAATATCCTAACATGTTTGTTTCTATTTTGTTTGTTTCCTACAGCAAGCAGAGCTGGATGCCAGCCTGCGGTCGGCACGTCTGGCCGGGATCAGCCCCACAGCCTCACCAATCCCCCGGCGGGGTCGAGTCAGGGTTAGCGAAAGTCCACCAACATTACTCAGGTACATTTTAACGGGGGCTCTATACCCTCACTTCACCTTCTTACACCTCATGCTGAACCAGAAGCCAAATGAAAGATTTACACTGGAAATTTTAGAAGTCAGAATTACTTCATTTTTGTATAATCTGGTCCTGTACATAAGTTTTATTTTTGTAATATGTAGTATTTAGTTGAATGGGGGAATTTTCCATCTGTTAAGATGCATTTCATTGGTTACCTCACATCTCATTGTCCAGAATAAATCTACCTAGTATGGTAATCTCCTACAATGGCATGTTCTGTTTGTATTAGTAGGGCTGGCAGCTATAGATCAAGGTCACCTGTGTTATACTCCCGGACAAGGTCACCCACCAGATCACCAAGGTCAAGATCGCCCATCAGATCCAGGTCAAGGTCACCAGAGCCAGGTATTATTAGAAAACCTTCCTAATTTCACCCCATACAATATGCAATAATCACTGCTTTTATGAATGTAGAATGAGTATCCATATCAGGGCTGAGAACGCCTCTCTCTCTTACCGTTAATATAGAAAGTTGTCATTTTCTGTGTCTGGTGTAAATAGTGAATTTTTGTTAACAGGCAGCAGGAAGCCATCAGCAGATTCCCTTCTATCTCAGAACAGAACGTCCTCTCCTGTGGAGGTACGTGCATCCCTCTACAGGCCACAATACACTTATCTTCAGGAATTTACTTATCTGCAGTGTGGGAAAATTTATCTGGGTACCCAACACTAGATGAAATACTAATGAAATTTTGGATAGTGGCCTGCATTCATGATTTTCTATATTATTACATGTCAGGTTGGCAGCAGAGTGTCTTCTTCGTCTTCGTGCCAAATCTCAGTAGGTTGAGGGCTCAGGTACGGGGGTAAGGGTTTCATCTTGGTACAGGTGGCACTGGTGTTTTATGCTCTGCACATTAAACCCTTTAACCCCTCTCTTCATCTTCAGATCTGTACCTAACTAGGTCAGCCACACCATCTTGACAAATCCCCTCATTACATAAAGGACTCTCGTTTCAAGCTGTTAGGGCATTGATTTCTATTATCTTTAACTAGCAGCTGCGTAGAGGTGTTTTCATCCAATTCTGAGAAAATGAGCCTTCCGTAAAGGTGAAAGCTGTCGCTATTGTTTTGTTGCCATTTGGTTTATCACTAAACCAATGGCTTTCCTCCCATGTTGATAAAATACCTTGTTTACAGTTTTCTTGGTGCGGGTGTTTACTTGATAAATCACTAACGATCGTAGCTGAGATATGTACTTGCGGTACATAACATCTCCCCCTCAGAGCCTGCAAATGAAACCCTATGGTGGCCAAACTTCCCTGGCAAAATATTCTCCTTATAGTGGCATAGTTAGTCTGGTGGAGACTAAGGATGCACCATGGCAGTCCTTGAATGGCTTTTCACACCTGGTAACAACAGCTATGGTATCTGGAAAGATTGTCGAGTACAAAGCTACCCTTTTTCCTCACCATGGGCTCTCTTTTATAGGAACTCCATGACAACGGGAGATGACGATGAATCCTCTATGCTGCTGTAGGACGTGTATGGAGGATGACAAGGGATTTTTATGGTTCCTGCTGTTGCCACAGAAATGGATTTATGGGAAAGGATGGCCACATAGCACCTTCAGCTTTTATTGATCAAAGAACTCAGTGAATGTTGTATGTTTTTGTTAGAGAAAGACGTTGTACAATAAATTAAAGTGCATGTGAGTCTCGAAATCAATTTGAACACTCTCAGAGCCTGACATTATTTTTTAGGGTAGTTCTTGTTTCCCATTATAGACCAACTTATTTCTTTCTCTTCTTACAACTGACAGGAACAAGGAATTTTTTCTTAAGCAGTTGACATGGATATACATGTACATTAATGTTCTATTTTATTGAGATAAGAATGGTAGCCAGTCTATCAAAACATGAATTAGTATTTGCTCCTCAGTTAAAGTATTACTGTACAGAATATTTTCTTATTACTATGAGACCTTCTTTTGATAGGGACAAGTCTAGTTCACTTTGACGTGCCCTATGAATGATAGGTTGTAAAGGACAGGCACTTCTGAACAAACATTCCAATCCTGCAGTATGCAATGCACAAGAAGAGATTGTGTACCTAGAGATGTCAATACAGACAAGGTACCTGCCATGCTGCTAGATTTGTAGAAACCCAAGTCATGACACAACTTGATTTAACCTTTTTAAAATCACATTTTAAGAAATTCTATGACTTATATGTGCAGCAATGTTAAGCTGAGTTGCTGTTAAATAGAGAGTGTTTAAATTATTTTGTTAAGCTGATGTGTAAGTACATGTATGCTCCATTGTTGTCCTGGTATTGGTGCAAGTATTTCTGTGTCCAATGCTTGCTCTATGACATGTAATGTACTGATGTGCCATTGTTAAGAGTTTTATCAATGTTGAATCTGTTAACCTTACAAAATCCGATAGCTAGGTCCTGTAGTTGTGTGCCAAAGCCAAGAGATACTTTTTATACAGCTTAGTGTTCCATTTATATACACCATCAGTGTTTCCTTTGTGTATAGGCCACCATTATGTGGCAGTAAATGCTGTGTGTCAAAGGGTGGCGTTCCACTAGAAGTAATAACTAAGGTTTGTGGTTTTTATAGTACTTTTTTATCAGCTGTCTGACACCAAGACTCAGTTTGTGTGAAAAGTGAACAGCAGACTTTATACATGGACTATGACTCTTACACTGTATTTATTCCAGAGAAGTCAATGTTAAAGTCAGACGATGCAGTAGTGTATTTTACTTTGTTGGTGTATGTGTCTTTCCCTTTACTATCTCATGTACATTGGTTATTTTTGAGGGACTAATATCATCTTAAACTCATTCTGTTGTACATTGATGATGTCCAGATGTCCCTGTTCAAAGTTGTACAAGGCCATTCAGAATATGAACCATATGATTTCCAGAATATGAACCAGATGATAAAGCAAGCCTCTTTATTTGGGAACTTTAAAAAAAGTGATGCCTTTATATAGATTTGTGGACACACGGGATGTTTTAGCAGAAGATGTCTACCTCACTGAAGCTCTTCTGTCGGTGCTTTGATACATAAATCCACCTTTCGCTTTGCTAAATGTCCTGTGTGAAAGCGTTACATCACCTAGATTTATCATTAAATGGATAACTATGTTTACATTAGAGACAGAGCCAAGATTCACCTTTTTTCAACTCTTTATTATAGATAAAAGTTTGGATGACAATGGTAAGAGAGACGGCCCTGTAGTAACTATTTCTAGATTCTCTAGTCTATCCGAAATGCGACCGAGACTCGCCGCCTTTTCTTCATCTGCAGCCCACGCGTTTTATACAAGCAGAGGGCAATGTGCGCAACGGATTTTTAACATTTCGGATTTGTTAATAGGTTCACCAAGACCTTGTAGCCCATCTAGAGGATACATGCATTCTTCTTCAAAGATGGCTTTACGAGAACTCGATTGTATAGGTGATGTCATCTGCCGTCGACAATTCGCCTCATGTTTCAATGAAGTTACTGCAGAAGGCGTCAATCCCCGCTCCGATGAGGTCGTAAGGACTATTTGGGCCGACGTCATTACACGCATGCTTACACGCAAGTCCGTTCCATACAGATGTCTGTTGAAAAAAGAAACAACAAAATCAGAGGACTAGCTTCCGTTCCGTAATGTCCATTGCACCATTATACGGCCAAAGTATCTATACCAGTGGATGCGTAGCCCATGGCCATTGGGAAGCGATGGTAATCTTTACCAAACTGATGTTGAGATGGGAAGTCGTAACGTTTTATGTTTAGTTGTTTTCTGACTCACAATCTAGCTAACCCTCCGTTAGATTTCGGCATCGTGTGAACCGCGAAAATCCAATTACATTGACAAATGGCTTGATGGTCAGCCTGTTTTTTTTTTAATTAATCAACACGAAAAGGTACAAGGCACAGAGGTAGCAGCTGCTAGTATTATTTTTTGCCTGTCCTTACGTCGCATTCAGTGAATCACCACTGAGAATAAAAAAAACGCCACAGAAATGCTGCAAACCAAGCTGGATGATATATCTTGCGATCACAGGCTGAAGACTACTTTCCAAGCAGAGAAATGGTTGCGGTTAGTCTTTGACGTGTATTTAGGCGGTTATTTTTAGCCTCCTTCGCAGACTTCCTGTAACGGCGGCGTATATATGGGGGGGGGGGGTGTTACACGACTTCTTACACGGGCCAAGGTTCTCTAATGCCGGCTAAGGGACTTTCGCCACTGAGGGAGTTATGTACGTCCCACGGTGACATACTTTTCCCCCTTTTATTTATGGGTTGACAACATAAAGAAAACGGGACAAAATGGAAGGCCCAACAAAAACGCCTAACACACGTCAGAAACCAGCCGGACCCATTCCTCTGCTTGGGGAGTAGCTGAAGATGACCTACGTGGAACCTCTGACTGCACGCCAGGCACTCCATCAGACATGCAAACTGGGTGTTGATGACGCTGCGGGACGACACGACACACACCATGGCCAGGACACACAGCACCAGGGACAGGCGGCCAGACATCTTGTACCGTACACTTCTTGATAAGTAGGTCTAGTGCGATATATATGTTATTGTATATATCAGGGTAGAGACTCCGATCTGGTAGAATCGGCGATTCTGCCGGTAGAGATCCCGATCGGAGTTTCTGTCGACAGAGACCCAGAGGATCCCAGAGCGGGATCTCTGCCCGCAGAATCGCCGATTTTACCAGTACAAATCTCGATCAGAGTCTGACGACAGAAACTATTAATGAGAGACTATTAATGTCAAGGACATTATGAAGTCCTTGTTTATACACGACAAACGAACCCCTCGACGCAAATGCTGTTCTGATCTTAATATCGTTTCACAAGACAGATCACACTAGAAGGAGTTTTGAATTTGTATGTTCAGTATGGACTCCTGTTGGTCAATTATAACATGCATGTTTTTCTTGACGTCTGACCCACGCTCTTTGTTGAATTTCCTGTAATTTCTCTGATTCCGAGGCCATCGTCATCAACAAAGGTCTTGTACCTCTTCGACAAAAGCAGTTCAACTGAGGCTGAGGCATTCTATGTCATACACGACATTTTTTGCATTCATTATCTCGTGAAAAACAGGATGTCCCCAAGCCGTTAAACAACAATGTCATTGCACATCAGACTCCAAACTGCCACTACATGCAGGGATCGATCCTTTTTCATAAAAGTGACTTTGACATTTGACATGTCCTTGGAACCCTCTACTATCCTGTAAAAGTATGAATCATGAGACATGTGACGTACAAAAGCCATGTACATTTACACTATGTATAACTAGCAACTTATACATCAATGCTCACCTCAGCCTGGAAACGGGGTAGCGGGGTGTGGTGACTCTGAAGGTTAAACGTCGTCACCGTACGAAAACCACTGATGATCTGTTCTATACAGGAGCGTCCCGCAACTTTATAGCAGTGGCGTATCATCAGGTGCCCCTAGGCCCTAGGGCACGTGCACAGAAACCACGTGACGTCAGAGCCACCCTCAATACTTCATGGCGACAGATGGGAGGTCGGGCGATTTGGTTTCCCACTTTGGTTGGACGAATAGTCTGTGACGTCATCCAGAGGGGGGACATAAAGTCTAGACCAGACCCAGTCTATTTGATATTCTTCAGCAGTTCGAATCTCATTCCATGACAATTTCCTTATCCATGCTGTAATCACCTCTTGTTGATAACGCTACTAATTTGGGCAATTACTGCATTCTTACGTCCACAGTTACCTTAATCTGATGAGCCGGGCAGAACCAGAGTTCTATAGGTTAGCGACCCGGAGCTAGCATGGGTGCCATCCTATTACTGCCGGGACTCCTACACTCGCTACGACATAAATTTTTTGTTGCAATAAAAACTCCTTTTGCCAGTTCGATACGGTATTTGCAACCGTTAGATCTGCTAGGAGATTGGATGGCACCCAGGCTAACCCGGAGCGATCAATGTCATTGATTTTCTTGCACAAAACCCAACTCGCACAAGGTGACGCTACTTCTGTTATGAACGAAAATAATCTTTTGGAGGTGTTGTGTGGAAAACTGAACAGACTCTTACACATGTTGAGTCGCACGATCTAAATGTAGGGACATCCATCAAGTATGAACGTACATGTACGTGTATTGGTTCTGGCGTCATCAAGAAACAAATTACCCTGTGTCGTAAGAAAAAAAGCTTTATTTCTTACTTTCTTCCATACATTTACCTTATTTGATAGAACACGGTGATGATAGAACATCTGTTGTGAATGTTCCCAATCGGTACACATGCCTGCAGATTCAGAGTGCAAGAATGAAGAACGCCTAGAGACATGCAGATAAAAGAACAGAACTTGCCACCAAGCTACATAGGATGGACGGACAAACATCGGCGATCTCATGGTGGCCTTTCACTAATGAAATAACATCACTCACTGTGAATTTTCTGATTGACTCTCCACGGACTGTTATTTCATTAGCTCTATACAGCTGGGATGTGTCCTAGATTGACATAATCCGCCTAGAGTCGGAGAGGAAGCTCATAAGCCCTTCCATTCAGACCACCTCCTACACATCAATTTACTTATACAGCCTTGGCGGGTGCTGATAGTTTCAGGGAAAACAAGTGGTTGATATGAAATAAGATGTGGTATGAACGATAAGATGGTCCGGACCATCTTGTCAGCACAGTGCGTGTCGTACATTTTTTTCTACAGTGGAATAAAATTGCTTGGGGAGTTTTAAATCGCCTGAAAATCTTTAAAATTTGTTCTGTCAAAAGACATCTTCAGTACATTTGTATTTCAATCTGGGTGGAAATTTGACATAACATGCAACGTCACACCCAATCAAAGCCGTGAAAGTGGGCAAAAGCATCTATTACTGAGTCTGATGGCGAATAGATTTAATAAACATGACTCCCTTTTGTGAAGGTGGATCCCTTCCTTTCTCCATCTCCCAGGATGAAGTGGCAGAAGTCGCGCGGGATCAGGGACGGCAGGCTCCGGGTACAGAAGTTCACACACAGTTCGCCGCCACCTCTTGTCTCCCACTGCAAGGTTCCCTGTAGAACGGCAATGACATGTGAACAGGATTCATGTTGGGCCTCCTTCTTTGGTTCGGCTAAACTTTCCTAGCGAATCAAATTCTCAAACAAACTGTGAAAATATCACAGCGACGAGTTATTGAACTCTTTTAAGTAAGGGTACATGAAGAAATAAAACCAGAAAAATTAGAAAGGACAGGATTAGAAGAGGCTACAAGCTCGCTAACCACCAGCTATGACGTACCTTGTGCAGTTCGTTACAGCCCAGACACAGCAATGCGCAGGTCGTGACGTCAGAGAGCAGTGTTCTGGCGGAAATGCCAGATGTAAGAAGCACGCAGACTGAGAGGCACAAGTGCAGCTGTGACGAAGCCATCTGTACAGAAACATCACAGAGACATGGACCGTCAGCAGCAGTTTGGAAAAAAATCTGTGCTGCACTCAACAACCTGGACGCTCTATGTTTAACAACTCGTTTTCATGGTGCTGAAAATGGACGTAACAAATCAAACAAGGACTCGGCAATTGCTTAGTATAATGCAATGGTGTGCGAAAGTTCCCCCTTACCAAAAAAAACTTAACACCGACACCCCACAAAATTAAGCTTCAAGCGTTTCTTACAGGAAACCGTGAAACAGCATTAACTAAACCTTAGGGCACAAAACCAAATTGGGTGACCGAAGTGTGGGCAGATAAGAAGACACAAGAAAGCCCGAGGTCCCATCAGTCCAATGAAATATCAAACCGTCCCCAGTAACACGATTCGAAGTTTTAAGTGGGGGAGTCAGCCTTCAAACGCTCGACACAGAGAATAAAGCGGTGACAGTATTGATGCCACCCCGGACAAAATGTGATTCATTACCTTTCAAAACTACACTTGATGTGGCCTGGATTTATAATTCCAATCAGGGAAAAAAGCCGGCTTGTTGAAAACGTGTAAAAGGGTTGTTAGCCCTAATCCGACTGTATGGATTGGACCCCATGCGTATAATATTCATATGTGCCATATCAACATTTTTTATCGGAGAAACATTTCTTCCATGAGTTTGTTTGTACACATGTCTTACAACTTGTAGCACATTTTTACCGAGAACGGCGGACCTTTGTTATCGAAATTATATTCTAATGTTTGTGTGTGGTCCAGTGGGATTCAAACGGACCCCATAAAAAAACTGCATTGTACATTAGGTAATATTGAAATAATTCCTATCCAATAACAGGAATTTATCATTATTGCTATTATAGCAACACGTTATTGTTACATGGAAATGTATGATTATACATATATCAGTCGATGGCTTAAAGAAAGCAGATACACACAACGATGTAACATATGGTATACATACATATAAAAGATAGTGCCGAATAACTTCAATAAGAGATTTGACGTTTAAAAGACATCTTCTTGTGCGTTCCACCTACCCATTTCTGAGCAGAAGAAAAGAGAGAAATCTAACGCCACGGGTACACACGCGTGGCTCTCCCAACCTTCGTGTAAAACGTGTATCTTTACCCGACTCGATCCCTTCGAGGCCGAGGAGACGGGATAGAGATATTTGACAAAAGCATCGGACAAAAGTTGACGGGACCCATGTGGTCCACTAATGCATCAGACATTATGTTAACCTTTGAGATCAGTTTGATGTAAAGTGATGAAGGAGAAATCCAAGGACCACCTGTTGATGCGGGCCCATAGCGCCGTTCTTATTGATCTGCCTGTGTCATTAGAAAAAATCATCTGATCTGAAGTTTCAAGATGATTCAATCCCAAGCAGTTACATGAAAATAGAACCTTACCTTCCGTTTGGACTTGGGAGGCGGTTGGGCAGAGATGAAGCCGTGTCGTGGTACAGGCAGAGCTAGAGACGAGCCGGTAAGAGGTAGTATGAGTAATCGACCTTCTTTATATGCTGTATTATGTATGCGGTGGTGGATGGAACTGCGTAAGAAAGGCGTGGCGAAGCATTGCGTAAGGCGAAACCTCAGGGATCGCTGAAGACCGGATATGGATGACGCCTTAGACAAATTGAGTTCTCTGGTCGTCCTCCGCGGCGGAGACGAGAAAATTTCATCTCCTGGGCTTAAAATTAAGAAACTTGTTCACCGCTACACGAAAAACCATATTTGTGTTTAAGTCAACTAAAATCAGTCAACCAGAAGTGGCAAAATGAACAACCTTTCAAGCAAAACTTGTGGCTTTACCTTGTTTTCATAGCTTTTCTGGCTTCTTATTTATTACCTTCGCCTAAAAGGTTATGTTTTTGTCAGTGTTCGTGTGTGTGTGTCCTTCCTTCCATCCGTCCGTGTGTGAACACGATAACGCCTGGATGGATTGTCCAATCCAAGTCGCCAAAAGAAGAGTTTGTCAATGTTATAATTTACAACTGTTTTTAATTCTTTGTATTCATTTGTCTAGGAGATTTCATACTTAAGCTTGTGAAAATATTTGGAAGGTAATTTCAACTTTATGATAATTTGTCCAGTTGTGTAAAACTTTGAAAATATTAATGATGTGGAATGTGATATTTCTTATAGTTTCTAGATAATGGTAACAGGATTCTACCATTTTCTGCATTTTTTACAACTCTATTTGTAACATTTGAATTATCTATTGAATGATTACTGGGGATATACTATCAGTCTATACTAGTGGTAAATGATGGAAATTTCATTCTTGCAGCATTTGGAAGGTTAGTGAATGTGGACATTATCAGATATGCATTATGCAAATGAGGGCCTCATTTCCATAATTTATGTGGAAATGCTTCAATAAGCTACAAGTAGCCTTGCCCTTGAAAAGTACGATAGAATATTATTCAATCTTCAAACCAGTATTCTGATTACTCTTGGTATGAATCAAACTTAGCGTGATAGCGGACATGCACTAATGATATTTCCTGCAAGACTTATAATTGCTGATAACCAAGTCAGCAGCGCCGTAAAGTTGTTACTTCCCTCTTAAGAAGCCCACGGTCTCATTAAACTCCATCCCTTCGTGTCGTGACGAGCGAGTCATGTTAATGAATAGCACTTGAAGAGAAGCCTCGGGAGCTAAAATGCGCTGCAGTAACCAGAAAAAGGCTACTTTCGCCAATACAGCAATTTGTGCTGTCTTATCTAGATGATCATGATACCTGATGACCGGTCGTGACTCTGAACCTTCCTGTTACAGCCCTTAGGACGTAACGTTAAGTTTACTGCGTGTTCATTTTGATTGAGTGGAGGTAAC
Source organism: Branchiostoma lanceolatum (assembly GCF_035083965.1). Taxonomy (NCBI): domain Eukaryota; kingdom Metazoa; phylum Chordata; class Leptocardii; order Amphioxiformes; family Branchiostomatidae; genus Branchiostoma; species Branchiostoma lanceolatum. The sequence goes on along the minus strand of NC_089725.1, from coordinate 19,463,709 downwards.
AAACAAGACATACAGGGTGTAGTTTTGGCATTTGCTGAGATGATAGCAAGTCAGCACCAAGGACATTGACCGTTGGAACATGTTAGTGTCTCGAGTTTGGATGGTCTGAAATGCTCTTAGATCCAACGATTAGCTGTTTCCTTTTCTACAGCTCAAACGCCTGTGCCCGGGCATCAGAGGTGTTCTGCCAGTGCATGTTGGCGCATTCATGTTTCTGCATTGATAGGCTGAAATGCAATTAGGACAACGTTTAGCCGTTTTCGCGTTTCTAGCCGCAGGCATCAAATGAGGCTGATAAGGTCACCAGATACACTGGAAGCACCGTTAGCACACAGACTGCTAGACATATGCAGGCTGATGGAAAGTAGAATGTATAATTTGGGAAACTGCCGGGGGGGGGGCACCTCTGCTCTTGCTACTGTTATCAGATTGACAAAAGCCTGTAAAGCGAAACAAGAAAAAAAAAAATCACCGGATAGGTTTTCAGTTATCTCTTTATGAAAACTAACACTCTCAACATAGCCTCCATGGAAAGCGTACTAAATCCATTAAAATAAGATTTGCATCGTCAACTTGTAAATGAAGACATAGAATGTTCCTTCGTTTCAACATATAATAAAATTGTTATTATGGAATAGTTTTGCAACTCTCCCTCTTCCTTGTGGATCTGCAATGAACTTGAACAGATGTAGTTAACGTTGGGTAACATAAATTCGGGATTTTTCCGATAATGGTTGACTGAAATCAATCTAGCAGAACAATAAACCATCCTTTTTTTCTATTATTCTGTCAGTATCATGTACTATCTTTGCACTAATCATATATATGGTAGATTTTGTCTCTAGTCGTGCTGACACCATAATATTTCAACTTGAAACTACCGTCCGCCGCACCCAAAATGACGGTGATGTCGGACAGGGGGGCACATTAATTCGGGAGAGAAGATTCGTCTTGAATATCTTACCGCTAATCACATTTTATACAGCAGCTATTCGTTCCATCCTTGGCTTGAGGAGAGTGCTATGGATATAGACGTGTCCAAGCAAAAAAAAATACACGAAAAAACGGCCGTACCGCACGCATCAGGCCTTCGGGAACAACCCGTGTGTTGAGTCGGTAGAACGCTACCCAAAGTTCACCCCCACCCGGTCATGGAAATTTGTACATTATTCATCGGGGCGTTAGCTGGATGCCTTAGAAATGGTAATACTACTATGTCCATGTGTTTCTACTTGTGCTAAGAGCAAACTTTGAGGAAAATATCGCCATCAGTCCACTATCACACACAACATTTAGACAAAAAAGTGTTCCTCGCAAACGTTTGTCGTCTGCCGAATAGCAGGATTCTAGGTAACGAATATGGCGGCGGGAAAATTCACCGTAGTGCCGTAGCCATTGGTTGTAGCAACAAAGAGGCGTTTTGATGATTAATCACACTTAGAGTCCAGTTGTAGGTTAGCAAAAGAGATTCTAATAAGTTGTATTGTAAATAATTGTGTTTAGCAGGAAGCGGATGTGACATTTGTCTTATAAACCAGCGAACAACTATGTACATATAATTCTCCCACGAAGCCCTCAGACTGTGACAATAAGGGACGGAGAGTTTTTGACGTAGCCAACTTCTAATGCATGGTTATCGAAGCTTTTCAGACAGTGTTCTGAATGCGTCAGTCTGTCAAGTTTGCATTTCTAGCGGTATTACTGATGTTGCATCTAGCACACATCCCTAAACACCCCGTTTTCGAAAAATCCCGAATTTAAGTACCCCGCGAATTTATGTTACCCAACGTTACATGTTTACGTCTAATTCTTAACGTTAATATAATTTTGCATAGAGGCAAAGATCCTCATTTCAACAATGATTCATCAATGGTGCAGGGAAGTGCGCAGCTAGATTGTTCTCCCTTCTCCCTACAATGCTATGTATAGGTAATTGTCACGATCTTCTTTTCTTTTCTTTTAATCGTGGATCCAAATTAAGTCTCTTGTTGTTTAAAATGTAGTGGATCAGCATCTTTTACTAATACTTAACGGGTGTTTTGTGTGACGGCGTGACAGGCCCTGCCCTCCTATGATCTTAACAGGCGACACCTCTGGCACAAGACCGTCTACTCAACTTCAACACACCAATATTGAGGCATAGAGGTGACAAGCGTCACATCTACAGCAACATATTGCAAACCAATAATTTCGTGTTGAAAACGCCCAAAGTGTATCAAAGAAGTTTCCGTTGTCACTACTTTAGTCTGCATTTACTGCATTCAACTTTTTACGATTTATTGAAGCATGCCACTCCCCTTTCCCTCTTATATTTGGTAACAGGTGCATTTTACCCATCATGCTGCGCTGTTCCAATATGGCGGCGCCCAAGTGATCGGACGAGGTTTTCTTGTGTTTCCCCCGATTTTGGACATATATACTTTGCACAAAACGTGTATCTATATATCATTCAGAAATAAGAACAATGGGGACGCTGTGCTGGCCCAGGAATGTACTACATTTGATATACAGGCGTCGCTGTCACCAAGGACGGTTTGTCCAGGAGAAAGGGGGAGGGGCGGGAGTTTTGAACCGGTGTATATCAGAACGAACTTATCGCACAACAATACTGCCGGAAACTAGAACTTATCCAAAATCGGGGCTACTTCGAAATAAACCTCAGGCATGGAGAACTCCGGTTTCCGCTACTGTTCGGCTGATGCACGCCGTGAGACAGGGTGAAACTGTCATGAATGTTTTCGACAGAAAAACCAAACGGAAACAGAAGAACTGGGCGTCCAGCCGGCCAGATCACGAAGACTTCGACTATCTAAGGGACGAGGTGGGAAAGAATGTCTGATATTTTCTCTGAATCCGAATCACATACCCGGTAAACCGTCACATCGCATCAATGACATAATTTGTAGAGCAATGACACACCGTGGCATCATGGGGCCCTGTGGTTACATTGTGACTCTATATACTAGATGATATGGAATGTTGTTGCTGCCCTATTCTGATCTTTGTCCAAAATATTGTTCTGTTGCAGGTTGCCTTCAGATTGGCTGATAGAGTGTGTGATGTCAGTAGGTGAGTGAGATGGCACCTTGCTTATCCCAGTATCTGATAGTTTCAAGCCAGGCTTTTCATTTTTGACGTCATTGTCACCATGTTTGAGTACAGTGTACTACACAAACATACTGCTGCTGTAATCAAACAGTACTAAACATGCCAACATGGTCACCAAGGGACTCAAATCATAGTTATTGTGAATTTTTGTGTGTGTCAAGGTAGCAGAACACAGTTTTAATCCGCGACCCCCGGGGTCTATGACGCGGGTACAGAAAGTAGTGCAGCCCAAACACTTGCAGACTGGGTAGAAAGCTACACGTGAGAGGCTTATAATCCATGTGTAAACTGTGCTGTGTGGTGTAGAAATATGTTGGCTTTTGTACTGCAGGATTTGGATAGTGGACCTTTTCCGCTTTGTGTATAAATGCGCCATCATGTGCAACCGCCTCACGGGGTCAGGCGGCTGCAGTTCAGTGACCTCTCGCAGAGCGCTGTTTCAAAGTGGGCGTGAGTAGCCGATACACTGACAGAATTTTTTGTTTTCTTTTAGTTATTTGTATGTTGTACCCTAAACTCAAACATGTTCGTTTTTCGTATTTCTCAAGTGCACCGCGCTATAATTTTTACCGCGTCAAAGCTAGTCACTTTGCGGCCCTTAACTATAGAAATCCCCATGGGCCGAAAACTGTGTTCTGCTACCTCAATGAAATTAAAGCCTCTACTGGCCTGGTCCAGCAGTTATAACGTTACTAACAACATAAAGCATAAGAGAATCTTTAGAATGCAACATGATTGTTTTAAGTTATTTAACAGATTTCTTGACATGTCTTGAAACATTGCTTGTTTATTTGTGACTCTGACTCATGTTTAGTTGTGAAACTTTTGGTTTCTCTGCCAGAGGTTTGTGTGTACTTATCAATTCTGTTCTCACTGATTTTCCTGCCTCACAAATTCTACAGATTCTACATATCTTTATGGGTCCCAGTGTGACAAGATATGAATGAATGACTTCCTTTATTTTTGTACCCCAGAAAATTCCCTGTTGCCCTTGACCTCGGCTGTGGGAAAGGTTACATCAGCAAGTATCTGAATCAGGTGGGATGATCACCTTAACATGATTGAAACTTTGAAGATGTTTGTATTAAATTTTGTTTTGCAAGAGCTTGAGTCACAATTCAAAGCTGACATATCTTAAAAGTTAAATGGACTCCATTGATAATTTTGGATGAAGATTATTTAACAACTTTTGTTTCTTTGATTTTACAGGATATTGTAGAAACATTGTATCAATGTGATACAGCAGAAAAAATGCTGGAACATGTGAGTATGAGTGTGAATATATTGATTTGCATCTAAAGGTATCAATTTGGTCTGATGAATTGTGAGAGTTATTGCGTCAGTATACGTGTTAAATTAGTCTCCACCAGAGTGACTATGCTTGCTGAAAGATACTGAAAGTAAACCAAATAGGGAAATTAACAGGGGTTTTTTGGCCACCAAAGGGTTTCATTTATTTGTGCAGTTATGTTACCCATACGGCAGGCTTTGCTGGCCAATTATTTACCCCATTTTTGCAGAACTCTCAGTACAATCCTCAGCCCCTTTGGAAGGCCTGGTGGAGGCTAGTGTTGAATGCTAGAATATTCTCTCTGCATGTTAGCATGCCTGCAACTTTGTTCAGACTTTGCTAGAGAGATCTGCACTTTCCAGGGTTCCAAGTTTCTACTTTAATTTTCCAGAGGCTTGTATTTCCTTCATGTATCACCTATGATAGTACTTTTCCTGCAGGCGACAAACCGACCTTCAGAAGTGCCAACCTTGACCTTCCAGGCAGATGAGGAATTTATTCCGTTCAAAGACAGTAGTCTGGACCTGGTGATGAGCTGTCTGAGGTAATGTGATCTCATATAAATCTGAATTACACATGTAGTAGAGTAGAGTTTGAACCTTCAGACTATATGAAGAACTTTCTGCTTTAAGTCATGATGATATACAGTCCATGCTACAGGAATATGGTGAATTTTTTTAGATGCTTGATGGTATTCCAGGTGGGGATTTGCAACCCAACCTTTTTATCTAGAAGCAGGATTGTTAACCTCTGAACCATCTCCACACTCAACCCATGTAATGCCCAATTTTATAGTATTCATGGATAGATAGCTATTTGTTGAAGATTTTCATTTCTTGTATGCTCCACACAACCTTTTCGGTCAGTGCAGATTTACAGTCATAACATACATCATGACTGTTGTCTTCTCACTACAGCTTACACTGGGTCAATGACCTGCCTGGCTGTCTGAGACAGGTAAGACGCCTAAGGTTATTCTCAACACTTTTTCAGGACTGGAGATGGGAATCAGGAAACATGACCCTCAGTTTTGGATGCTGATGAAAGCCATTCACACACTAGCCTTTCATTTTCTCATTGCAGAGAAGCAGGGGCCTTGAGGCTAATCACATACACTGGGGATCTAATTAGGAAGAGTGTAGTTTAAAAACACCTGGACCTGTTTTTCCTACATCCTGTTGACTTGAGATGAGTTGCCTTTCAAGGCCATTGCTCACTCTTATTTCTACATCCTGTTCATAGAACAACGTTCCCTCATGTCTCAATCACATGGCTCCATTATGTGGAATATGTTTTATGGCTAATCAGCCTCAAGAGCTTCACTTCACTGCTGTATGATGCGTGTGTCTCTCTCATTAAGACTGATGACAGAGACCTGCAGCAATTCAAGGACTAGTACATTGTATCTCCCTATAAACAGGACTGTCTTGTAACACAAATATGCCCTCTTTTCATCATTGCTGTTATTTGGCTCTGGAGATGATATTGTCAGTGATTCAGCTTTGATTTTAAATTGCTTTCTTCTTCGTGTGTTTGATCTACATGTACTGATGATGTTCATTCGAAGTGCTAGGTTAAGTTTCTCTGCATAAAGACACATTAAGGGCTGTTACTGGTACAACTAGGCTTGGTGTGTGGATTCAGAACTGAGGGACACACCAAAATGACATGTACCCGTATCCTTATTGAAGTCCTTTATTATAATTTCCCCATCAGGTGTGGAGTGCTCTGAAGCCTGACGGGTGCTTCATCGGTGTCATGTTCGGGGGAGACACGCTGTTTGAACTCAGATGTTCCCTACAACTGGCTGAGACAGAGAGGGAAGGGGTATGCAGATGTCATCTGATCACTTCTTATGTGTCCCGAAGACGTCTTGTGTTAAGGAAGGGATGAAGAAAAGCAATTTTTAGAAATCTGTGAGCCAAATCCCATTTACTAAAATTGAATAAGTCCTCCTTTTAGATGACCCAAGGTATATTGGGAAGACTGGGGACAAGAATTAATTCATACCATCTAGAGTTCTATCAGCCCACCAACACCACAGCTTATTGGAATGATTTTGGCACAATGCTGGCTAGTATTCCTTGCACCCTGTGAGGTGTACAAGGAAAAAAAACATGTTAGCACTACTTAGCTACGGCAGGATTACCTGGGACCATCTGCCACAATAAGAGCTTACTGGTATTTCCTCAGAGTGTCTTTCCCACCATGTTCCTCTGCAGGGCTTTGCTCCGCATGTCTCCCCGTTCACAGACGTACGAGACCTGGGGAACCTGTTAACTCGGGCGGGATACACCATGCTGACTATGGTGAGGCAGATTCTAAAATGTGGTCTTTAGCAGCAAGGCAGTGTTTCTCTGATATTGCATCTGTTTTCATGCCATTGAATTCTTTTAATTATGTTATCAAATCTTATGAAAATCAAATAATCAACCGACGTATTATCTAACAAAGTAACTCTGTTGTTCTCTCAGATTGTGAGTATTAAGAGAAATTCTGTAATTTAGCACACACTGTCAGATGCACATTTTTCTCCCAACCTTTTTTTTCTCGCTTTAATATGTACATAAACCAGGTCAATTATTGGTGTGGCCTCATGTTGATATCACCCCACCACAGGACACAGATGAGTTGACGGTGAATTTCCCCTCCATGTACGAACTCATGGCAGACCTGCAGGGCATGGGAGAGAGCAATGCATCGTGGGCCAGGAAGACCATCCTCCATAGAGACACCATGATGGCTGCTGCTGCAGTGTATAAAGGTGGGCTGTGCGATGCCCCTACTCTCCAAGATGGTGGCTTTTAAATTGCTTGGTTCAAGGCTGCTAAAGTGAATACAAGTTCAGAAAGGATACAAAATATTACTTGCTTAATGTGTAATTTGTTTGATTAACTATTTTTCACTTGGAGTAAAAATTTGCGTCAAACAATACAATTCTAATGGTGGTAATTTTCACCAGTGCAGGTCTTCTTGAAATTATATGCACCGCCCTAATTTTATGCGTAGAAACAAACTTACACATGCAAGTGGTATTTCAAGCCATGCAGCTACATATATTTATCTGTTTAGAATAAGCATCCTTTGGTCTCTGGAGACTGAACCTGATGTACATTCGTAATGTTGTGGTCATTTTCTCCTGCAACCTCTTTCTTCATTCTTCTAATTGTTCCTGTCGTACGTTGCATGTTGCAGATATGTATGGAAATGAAGACGGCACAATTCCAGCCACCTTCCAGCTACTCTACATGATTGGGTGGAAGCCTCACAAGTCACAGGTTTGGACATGTTTAACTCACTTTCCATGGGATATATAGTCCCCAGGACATGCATCCAGTGTTCACAAGTGCACCTAATGTTTTTTGAAAACTAAGGATGTTCAGTATATTGATTTGGACTGGCTGTGGGTGTCAGCATGGAAGTGGAGTAAAAGTTTGCTCGGGATGATGATTTTTTTTTCCTTTTTTCTTTTCTCAGCCCAAACCAGCGAAGAGAGGGTCAGCCACAGCATCGTTTGGTGACCTCAGCAGTACCTCATCAGGACAGAATAAACCCACTTAATCTGAGAGGATTATAGCGACAAGCTTGGCTGGTAACCTGGTGGCCTTGTCTGGAGCCAGGATGCTCCATTGGGAATGGCCTCTGTGACTATGTACTGGGTGACCGAAAAGTGGCCTTAAGTCCAGACTAATGTCCCATCCAAGCAAACTTCTATCTATTCTGCATAATTGGTAGCCCTTCCTCTTTGTTTGTCATCCTGAATTGAGATGAAGCATGATGATTTTTAAAAGTAGCTAGTAGTGCAAAACGGCTTTGTAATGGCTCCCCTTTTTATAGCCAAACACACCGGGTCACCCCCACTCTTCTCCCTTAGTGCATTTATCAACATCATTTGTCAACATTTTGGATGATTGTGTTTTGCAAGTGGTGTGTTCAATTTTGGATGTAAGCCTGACTACATGTTGAAGATAATCCCCAATTGCAGACCTCCCCTAGCAAGTGAGGCATGCCACTTATATAATGACTTACACCTAATCCTATGTGTTTCCTATAATGTACATGAATAAACATCTGACCTACTTTGGAAACATCTGATGAAAATGCATACTGGTTATGTGATCCATTGATAGCAACAAGACAGAGTGCAAAATGTCTATTCATAACCTTACCTATTCTCATCTCTTTTTAAACATCATCATTTCATCATGGGTCGGATGTGATTCAATGGGGGGATCGGACTAGATGTTCCTTTTTGACTAATTCTAATCAATTAGAATTCTAAACAGCCAAATTTTGAAAATAATTACTTGGGCCAAGTCATCAGACTGTCACACCAGCAGGTCAGCCCACAGCTGGACATGATCCCCCAGGAGAGTCCAAGGACAGCAGTAATTGGCACCAGTCACACCTCGGACAAGGTGACTTCATTAGCAGGAATATGTATCTGTGTCCGTAAATTTCATTTCAGAGAGTTCTAATATTTATTCCTACAATTTCAGAGAGTTCTGATATTTATTCCTACAAGCAACAGCTGGCACGACCTAAGAAAGGAGGCCAAGAGTTGCTCGGGCAGGAGCAAAGGGCAGAAGTAATTAAGTAATATTTGTGCCTACATGGGAGGAAAATTGACTCCAAAATACAACATTTCCTGATTATATTCAATCACAATAAGTATTTTTCAATGACCATAGATGTTTGTTTAAAGAATACACTGTTCTGATGTTTGTGAACATCAAATATGACAAATCATACTTCCAGTTCTGGATTCATGCCTCCAGGTTATTAAATGAAATGCCTTTTATGACATCACAGTGTTGCCTTAACACCTCACCTGAACTCATCCGAGTCTAAAATTCTGTGTACACGGGGCAGGGACCTTATTTGACGCTCTGGATACATGATATATGCACTTATGAATGCAAAACAAGCAGAAAAGTATTTACCAGTTTTTATAAGTTACTCCGCTCGTTTCCAAGCAGGAAGGAATTTCTGGCCGCCATATTGGATAGTCATTGTTAGGGTCCGCATGGGGAAGTTCTTTATACCTGGCACTGCAGCTTGTAAAAAATATTTTTTAAGTAACAAACAGGGCATAATTATCATGCATACAGTTGAAATATATTAGAATGTTTGCTTTGCTTTGTATCTTACAAGCCATGGTGCCAGGTTTGGAATTTGAAATCTGAGGAATTGAATTTGATTACCTGGAGGCTTGACTCAAGAGCTGAAAGTATGATGTGCAAAATTCAATAACATCAGAAGGGTGTCTATTTTGTACAAACATCTATGTGTGTTGATCAACACTTATTTGGGTAGAATTTAATCAGGAAATGTTGTATTTTGTTGTCACAAGCACTTTAGAGGGAACTTTGGACACTGGGACAGGTTGATAGAGTCGTAGGGCACTGGATAAATGGATATGCAGTAAGTAACATAAATGTTTTGATACTGGAACAATATTTGCCTACACGACATAGTTTTAAACTTTTTTCAACTCGAAGAGAAGCAGTTGAAAAATATTACCAGCTTCAACATCTTACCTACACGATATAATACCTAAATGCTGTTATGTACCACCTCAAGAGGCTTGTTACTATGTCGTAAACTTTTGTATCACAAGGTGGCGCTTTTGTGTCAGGGAAAACAGCTTACTATTTCTGTTTCATTGTCGAATGCTTCAGTGCCGATGTAGACACACAGTGGGCTTTTGAACCAGGGAAAATGGCGGTTTGTATTCCCGACCCAACATCACAAGCTTTGGACAAAAACATCCAGTTCTCACCACATTTTTTAAAATAGGTTTTGACGTACCAATAGACACTTCATTTGGCCTTGTATGTTTACATCCTTCGATGGAACACATTTGCAGGAAATTCGCATGTTACCGATTAAATTGTTCTTTTATTTTATGCAGTTACCTAACAATAAAGTACATTGTGTCACTTTCGTATGAGCGACAACGCTTGACAACCAACTGCCATTAGCTGGCCAGGGTATTGGGAAACATGTCCACTGTGTTTAGATAGTGTCCGATACAACTTTTGAAAAAAAATAAGAAAGATGGAATCATCCGTTGGTCCTGTCCTGGCTGCTGAAAGCTCGGCGCTCATCTGTACGTCCACAAGCCGTATTCCCGCATGGTCTCGCGGCACAACACCCACTCCGTGTTGTCTGTGTAACCCTTCTTCAGATCCTCCGCACACCTGGGCAGACAGGTGGGTCGGGTAAGTCACACACAATATGGTAAAACAAGTGGGCCAGGTAAGTCACACACAATATGATAAAACGAGTGGGCCAGGTAAGTCATACACAAGATGATAAAACAAGTCGGCCAGTTAAGTCATACACAATATGATGAAATAAAGTTAGAAACGCGCATACTAGTAACATACAGATAGCAACCTCCATTGGCCGGCATTCTTTAACGTTTTATTATGTCAGTTGAATGTCTTTTTTTCTGAATTTTGGTAGACTTTTACGTTAATGTTACGTTACCTCTATTGTTTTTCTTCACTTTATGATACTTATGTATGCTATTAGTAGACAGACGGCTGAGACAAAATGTCCCCCGAAAAATACTTGACGTACCCCATGGAACACCTCATGGGGTGGAAGTATCTGCCTGGGCTGGAGAAGGTCCGACTGCATATCGTACAGGCGTCCAGACATTCGCTGGGCAGAGCGGTCCCCTGCGCGTACAAGGCGGTATGGAGCACACACAGCAGTAACACTACATGGCTGATACAAGCCATCGTCTGAAATAAAAGACAACGTTATCGTTATTTACGGAATTGTAACGGTACTGATACAGGGCATTATAAGGAAATGTAACATTTTTATTTGACTGTCATGCAAGATGTGTTAAAGTGACTTTCTATTATCATCAGATCCATTTACTGCACTTTCTTCGGATAGGAGGAGCCCTGTTCTTGAACTACATGTCTTTAGGAAAAATACTAGGAACTGCCTTTTAAGCAGCCCATGATGAATGGTTGCTTTTCTAATTATTGTTGCTGATATTAAGATAATAGAGCAAGGCGGTTCCATTTGGGTTAATTATAGCGATGACATCCTTCCTGTATTGGACCTTAATTAGTAACAAAAAGGCATGTGTTGTCTGTCTCCCAGCTGATAGGTTTCGAAACGGGCAAATTGATGTTCCACGTCCAATTTGTTCCAAAGAGCCCATGTGAAATCAACCATAGCTTCCCTGTCGATAGACATGATGGTCTTGTAAAGTGGACATATTCAACTTTTGAAGCAGACATCTTTTCCGACTGCCACCTGTGCAGGGTGGTCAACAGTGACTGCAACTAGCACGCGTTTTGATAAACTCACACCGTTCCGGAAACTGCACGACGTCATCTAAATGTTGATGAGTTAATGGGCGCAAGGGGCCAGATCGCCCATACATCAAATAGAATAATCAACCCCGGGGGCACAATGTCGACACGGACCAATAACCCTTTGCAGACTAATGTGCAAATAATGAACATGCAAGGAGCTATTTATTTTTAAGGATGACATGCAGCCTTGTTTGACTTATATCTTTCGGTGGCGTGATGCCAACGGTAGGGACTGTGACGTCTGTAGAATACGTATTTTAGGTTTGTCAGAATAAGACAGCTCTCCCAGGAAACTACTACACAAAGAAAGATCAAATTGCCAATGTGTAAGACTCAAAGGGTAGATAAAGTATAAATTAGAATACATTTCACCAAGAAAGGTCTTGATTATACTTTCCTTTCCATGGGGATCCGGAGTAGTTGTACTGCAAAATACCATGCTCTCGATCGATCTGATGTTATTGTGATATTTAGATATATCACGATAGATTTTTAATATTCCTTGTCACGACATCACTACGCGTTTGTCAGATTCATTCCATCTCATCAATAAAATTTGTCAGACGACCTACAAAGCTCGGCAATAATAACGGCAATGATTTGTGTTGCGATAGATCTGAGGCGCAAACTTTGGGATCTGAAATTACGGCAAAGATAAGACTACAGGAAGTCTCTGAGAGTGACTGGGTAAGCCTACAGAAGAATTGATAAACCTTTCACCAGTAATCCGAGCCCAAGGCACGAAGCTGCCATATAAAGTATGTTTGCTTGTCAGCTAATGACAGCTGCGAGAAACGGCATGACCTCAATTAACCAGCTGGCCTGCTGCAATTGACGTCTCATTCATCTGTTATGGCCACGTCTGTACGCGCGTTCGGAGATCACTGAGCTCATTGCTTGATCATTATTTGGATATAAATGTAGATATCAAAATTTGATCGTTAGATCGAAGACTCGTATTGAGTTCCAATGGGAAAGTTTAAAGGGAAAGGTATATGTTACATTCTATATGAAGGTTACTTCTATTAGATGGGAAACAAGTAAGCCGATGCAAAGATATCTTAGTGTTACACTTATAATTACAGATGGATCCAACAATGCAATCTCATACGAAACGAATACACTGCCGTGCGCGGTAGAATTCTCCGTGTGCAGATCCCGGCGGCCAGGTGAACAGTATTGATGTGCCGATTTTTGAACGCGTCATGGTAGACGCAGTAAAAAGTCGACATAATAGGTTCCGCATCATTGACACTTTGGGAAAACCTGCCAGTAAAACGTGGGACATGTCCAAAACCAGCACCACGACTTGCACAATGGAGAGCACCATAATCAGCACCACGGACAGGTACGAAATCAGTACCATGGACAGACCCATAACACGCACCACTGGTAGCTGTAAAATCAGTGCTATGATTATAGAGGTAAGAAAAGTGTTAAACGTCGAGTTAAATGGTCCGGTGTCACGTATGGCCAATCATTCACACAGTACTTTTAAAAAATTGTTTCGCCGTGTGATGAATTTTGTCCAAATATGTTTCGTAGTGCCATGTTGATATTCCCGCTGCTTCATCCTTTTCATCATATCATAGGTGTTACATTCTTCTCCAAATTGCCTGCATAAGGCGGAAAATCCATATCGTCTCCCACATTGCAGACGTATAAAACCCTTCCTGGTTCTGGAGACGCCAAGCGAGAAAGGAGGGGAGATGGCGACTTGCCACACGTGACATTGACTTCTGGGCGCTGTTATGTATTGTCTCTTCGTCCATCGACGCGTGAAAGGGCAAGATGGTGGAAACTAGCCTCTGGTCCTAATCATGCCATCAAGCAAGTCAGAGCTTTTAAAACTATTTTCTCTCACACTCTCCTGTCTGGACACGAGAGGTCTAGTCTGTAGAAGTCTGTTGAACGTTGGAATTCAACCGTGATAATTCAACAGTCTTTACATACAAAGGGACTCTATAGTTATAGATACTTGGTGGCATGTAAACTGCCGCTTCTATTCCGGCACCCAAGCCTTTATTGAAACTCCGCCGCTCCAAGAAGTCTGCGAAGGAGGCTAGTTACTAGTATATGCCTTCTGAGTCAGGAGGGACATTTTCGTCGTGCGACTGAGAAGGCGCTTGTAGCGAAGACGTTTTACTTTTACATTCGTATCTACAGTATATGTTTCAAAATCTGATTTGTCAATGAAAACGACATTCTTTTCACTTTCTAAAGCTCTCTTTTGTCCTATTCCTCTTTACTTCCTTACGCTCTGCACGAATACCAAGGGCAAAGCTCAGGAGACAGCGGCTTTGTTTTAAGTCGTTCTAGTTTCACAGTCGATGTTTTCTACATTTCCTCACTAAGATGTATGTAAAGTGCATATAAAACAAGCCCAGCTAAGGAATCCACCTACCTTTGGCGTTTCCAGACTTCTGTAACTCTTCCAATTATTCCTCTCCCGTTCTCCCTGCCCTGTGTCACCAGTGATCTCAGGCGCCTTGCTGAAGGTACGGAAGTGGGAAAATCCGAGCCCTTGCGGCGCAGGTGCACGAGCCCCGCCCTCCCCGGGGTCCTGATATCACTGATATGTAGCACCACATAATGATGACGTCAAGCAAAATATACGCCAGGGCGCCATCTATAACGAAGGTTAAAGCAACTGTAATTGATAAGGATTATGTGATTCCATGTGTCGCTGTATTACAATTGAAATACAAGAAAAGTGTATCTTAAAAAAGGGCAGATGCGGTCTTTCATTCATTTCAGCGGAGTATTTATAAGCCTTGCCTTTTGGCTAGCACAGGTAAAACGTACCACCCGCAGTCCCTTTCGGTTTTACCCAAGTTAATTTTACAGACTTTCTGAGCACATAGGGTTCAGATCGCAATGACCTGGCGATCAAGCGTGCATGATAAAGAAACAAGGATTAAAACTTGGCCGCTTTATCATCCGGGTGTGACGTGCTTTAATTACTGAGGTCTTATGATCTATAGTGAACATGTAATGAACATCATTCATCTACGTTAATATCTAGAAGGTTCATTCTACTCTTGATTTACTTCTTCTGTACGCCGTGTACAGTATTTGTTCATCATTTACTCACGATATTGTTAATGGTCATGGACCTCTGGCCTCATTTGTTCGTGTATGATTTAATGTGTCCCATGAGGTCTTGTGACAATTCTCCATTTCAGTGATCGAATATCAAGTCATATACACAACTTTATTGCCTTGTAAATCAAAAGAACGCGAATGCAATGCAGTTTAAGAATGCAGGAAATCATTCCAGTAAACGAATTTGAAGAGCTGTAATTTCATTTCCTCTCGGTAAAAAAGTACAATCTGATTTAGGTCTTCTGAGGGTGACTGATTGTGACTTTTGGCAGATACTAATGACACTAACTTTCGAGATAAGTAAGGAGTTATTTTTCACTTTCTTTAGACAGGACGATCCGCGGGACAGATCAAGATAACGACTGAGATAGTCACCTGGGTTGCGGAGGAGTGAATTCCTGTCTTGGTGCAATAAATGGTTGTCAAAGAGAGAGAATGTCATAAACTAAATTTTCCAAAGGCTGTGCCTTTTTAACTCTTTGTTCATAGACTTTGCCAAGGAAGGTTAGCAGTATACTTCTTCATGTTCTCAATCTGACAAATACTTCTTGACAAATGTTTAGTCCGGGGGTATTTCTGAAGAGCTGTGTGCAATTTCTATGCCGTTTGATTCTAATTCTCACTGAATCAAACAAACCTTGATGCTATATCTCAACAATAGCAGCAGATGTTGGTTCCAATTTCTAACTCCCCGAGGTAATCCACCTCATCAATAAGTAAAGGAGAAAAACTCAGTCGGCCATTTCCTTACCACTAACAACTAACGAGATCAATGCCAATCTTCAGTGGGAAGTCGTCCAGTGACAGAACTTTGTATTCAACTGCTAAATTCGAAATCAATGGCCAAGAAATGAGGGTAAACTTATGCCACCTTGCCTGATACCTTCCAGAACATTCATGACCATAACATTGAAGCAAGAAATCGGTAAACACCATAGTCATTTTAAAGATTTTATTCAGTTTTTCTAAACATTTTTAACCACTGACATACATTTGACGCTGTTATCTATGTGTTTTTTGTTTTCCGTTTGAAGGAGATGCAAAGGAAGAAAAAAATCCACAGAAGTAGGTTGCACCCAATACCATGTACCTATTCATCAACATCTACCTTCTGTTAGAAGCAACTATGGAAGGCACAGCAATGTTCTTAGTATTTGATTGTCATATAAAGTACTGCACATTCCAGCAGTATATATATAAAGTATTGCAAAATGTTCTGGAAAAGATGAGCCAGTAGCAGTTCACAGGTTTCAAAGCTCACTTGTAGACTTGCGCCCTGCTATGGTTTTCCTGTAAAATTCCTTATAACGACAGAGGTTTCAAGTCAATAGAGGCTTTTCTTTAACATCATAGTGATTATGATTTGAATCCACCAGCGACCATGTTGGTGGGCAGTGGTATTACAACAGCAGCTTGTTGGCATGTTTAAGTAGAAGTGCACTGTATTCCAACATGGTGCAAATGACGTCATACAAAAAGCCTGTACATGTATTATCCGTTTTCAGACATAGAAATATGAAATATATGTAACAGACAACAGCACAAGGGCTGTACCACTCCTACATAAATGGTGTTAATTGCATGAACATCACATTTGAGAGTCACTTGCATAACATCTGTACAAATTGGAAATGTAAAAGACTACTTTTTTTGCAACAGATTCCAGAAGCAGAGCAGTGATTACTTGTGATTACTACTAATGAACAGAGCCAGCACTGAAACATAACATCCTCATAGGAAGGGACTATTCTTGATATAATTCAGCTTTTCAAAAGCTGATAATGTAAAGTAAATGTATACAGCCTGCTGACATACATGTCCGTTGGATAGAAACTTTAGTCATACATTTTCTTTTGAAATATGAGAAAACTGAATAGCCATGTTTTAAACAACCATTTACAATACATTCAACATATTATACACCATATACAAAAAACAGGTACCAAAATTACTTTGTTTGAGTTAATCTTTATGGTTTCAATAACATCAAGTTATTGCACTTTTTTTGAGCGAAAACAAGAGAGATGCAGCCATGTTTGTAACTCCCAACAACCAGTGCAACATATTCAGTGCTTTTCTGTCGGACACATCCCAGAATCTAGATGGCAAGAAGTGAGGTGATACCAGGATTAGGTATCAGGAATGATGTGGAGTATCAACAGAAAGCCCCCAATATTGTAGTGGTATTGACTTTGGGGATAATCATTCAATATGCTGATAAACACATGAAAGTTGGTATACAGAAGGTATAATGTTAACTCTGCTCTATTGAGTTATTTTTTATCAGACTTTTTTTATTCACACAGAAGCATGTCCCCTGTCCTTTGTGGTAGAAATAATCAACAAATCTTTTCATCTTCAAAAGATTGTAGTACACCGGGACAATAAAAGGCTGTTACATAGACGACATCAACAAATACATTAGTATGCAGTATAAAGGCTTTGTACTATTATATTATTTATTGTAGAGATAGTACATCCTTTTATCTTAGAGAATGTTTGTCCAGAAATGTGATTAATCTCCAGTATTTGATGCCCAAAGCAGACTAGGTACATTTTTGTCTAAAGCTTTGATAAATAGCTCAATATAATTTAGACTCTTATTTGATTGCTGTTATTATGACTTATATATACATGTATCAGGGCCTCATGGCCTGCGGAGGGTACATGTGCATCAGCAGGAACAGCGCAACATCGCGGGAAACCCAGTAGGACGTGTGCGACGTGATGGCCGAGATGTAGCGACTCTCCACGCGACCCTCGCGCAGCACGTAGTCGATCCGGTTTTCCAACTCTGAGGGGGTGAGAAGTCATTCGTCAGCATCACGATCAGCACAAAATTTTAAATGGCTTGTGGAACAATAACATTTTACGGAGGTCTCAGTGTGTACATGAATATCTTCTACCCAACATGTCCTGTGAATAATAGTTAACAATGCCTGTGGGAAACTTATAACAACCCTGGGTAACATACATAAGACATGATATTAAAAACCTGTTAATGTGGTTATGGCATAGAAAAGGCTTACAAATGATTTATAAACCAAATGGCATCTAAAATAGAAGGCAACACCTTCAGCTTAATGCTTTGACTGACAACAATAACATTAGCATGTACATAGTAACTGTTGCAGTTCTCTATAAAAACTTTTTAAGAATGTAACAATATGGTGCATGCATAAAACAGTTTGATTATTATGTGGTTTTGATGGTGGTTTGAAGACTACTCTGTGTTATAAGAAACAAACCGTAAAACGTAACAACACTGCCAAAAGAAAGATTAGTGGACAAGTAAATGTCTTGTTAGTAGTCTATGTTACTAACTATAATACATAACAAACCATAACCTTGACCTTTGAACACTGTACAATGATGTGCATGTTACAGAATGGCAGTGTGTTCAAATTCATAGTTTCCCATTAAATGGTGTACATTCCATGCATTTGGCAACAACCATGAACTTCCAGCCCTACCTGGCAGGGAGGGATCCGCTGTAGGGAAGAGCAGATGCAGAGGAGAGACAAACAGGCTGAGTGAGATACATGTACTTAATAACGCATACTATAAGGATGTCTAATTTCACAAAGGAGGCACAATACAGGTCTAAGGACTTAGCATAAGGTTTTCTTTTTCAGCTTTTTAAAGGATTTTTATGAACTAGGCGCTATTTATCAGCAATAATGTCAGCAAACTCTGAGTGCTTTTTCTAGCTTCTGACATTCTGTACCTGCTTCTGTGTCAGCCAGCACGTCATCGTCTGCACAGAGGCACAGAGAGGAGCAGAGATAGAAACAGCATATTGGAGAAAGACTTATCATCAATATAGGCGTGCCAAGAAGACTGATTTGACAGAGATACATGTGTTAGTCAAGCTCTAGTCTGCAAGACACAAATACAGCACAAAACGTCCCAGGGTTATCCCATTTCAACAGCTGAGAAGGGGGTTCTGAAGAAATTTCTCATTTCAATGACTACCTACTAGAATTCTGCCATGCCCTAGTCATATTTCATCCCAAGATTTTTTTATACCATATGCCCCTCCCGTAAAAGCTCTCAAGGACATACAAATGAATGTGTAGCAAGTGAATCTGTGCCAGTTTTAAAGGCCAGATAAATACATGCAAACAGAGGAACTCCACAATACCTGAGTATCTGTATCCAGCCAGAGGAAAGGACACTATAGGGAAGATGCAGACAGTGAGACAAAATAGCAGCAAGCTGAAGTCTGTTACAGCATATGTGCAGAGTCTAAGCATCATCAACAACTTGTGCAGAGGTTACTTGTTCATATTAGTCAGTAGCAGGAAAGAACGGAATAAAAAGTAGAACATGAGCTAGAATGATGGGCTATATGGGCAAGGCAGTGGTGTGGTATCTATCTTTCAACCAGTTAAAACAAAACCAGTGCACTATAGTTAATAGTGGATTAGCATAGATGTATGGTACACAGAAATGGCCGAGCACAACAGTGGCCAATAAAACATTTTACCATAATGGACAGTGAAAATATTGTCACAAGTTTATCTTCTTTGTTACAATGAGGATTTTAATGTTTTCGTAGAAACTACCAATTTGCCAGAATTGAATGGGCCACCCAGCAAATTCAATAAAATTCAATAAATAAACAAAATAGAATAAACAAACCACCCAATATACAAAATGTAATATTCAGAACCCTAAGGTCCATCAAATAAAGTCACATGCATGGTCTGGTCTAAGAAAACCTGGTATGATCCAATATCATGATAGTGAAAATAAATTATTGGACAGGTACAGTAATCAAAATGTCTTTCAGTCCAGTATCAATTGTCTATTCCGATTGTCTATTATATTGCATCTGACGGCCATTGCATCAGTTTAATTCAACTTTTCAAAAGTACAATGGACGTTGGACCACATCTTACAATATTCCGTCCCTACATTGTACCTTTGCAGTAAGTCAAATTATCTAGTCAGTGGACCATAAATGCTGCTTCTTGACCATTACATGTAAGAGCAGCTAAATCTATCACTGCTTTCAATACTACTAGACTAAGTACTATACAAAAGAACACCATATCGTTTGAATCTGTGTTATCCCTTGTATGTTTTTCATTCATATTTACTTCACATTGACATGCAATTTCCGATTATTTTTCTTTCTTTGGGGAACTTTTTTGTTCATGCGTTAATGTCATTCTAATGTTATTCTAATCTGCTTTACTTTGCTTTCTGCAAACTACCATGTCTTTTCCTACATACGAAATGAACCATCCAACAGATGTTGCCCCAAATCATACCGGCCATTTGTTAGATGTGAACTCTGCGTGGCCCCTAACCACGACCAGCTCAACCCACCCCACCCCCAGCACCAGCTGGTCTCCCCACTTTATGGTCTACATATCATGTGGAGTGAGATTGCCTCCCGTTGGAACACACATTATGTTTTTATGCTGCATAAATCGAGCCACCATAAAAGGACCACTGGGCATGCAGTATTTATTTTCCATAACTGCTGGTAGTATGTGAGTGGGCATTAGTTTCATTTTATAATAACTCAGATCTGTATCTTGCTTGGTAACTAGATGCACTGCACCCTATCCTTCTACAATTATTACAGAATGCAAAGATGAAATGTAGCTGTGACCATCAAATGTTAATATTTGCATTTTCTTAAAGAATGTACCTTGCAAAGTAGTGGGATAATTTGTTAAATGGGTGCCATTTTCATGAGTAATGGACTCTTCATTAATTCATTAACTCATTTCAAGCAAAAAGACTACTTGAAATCATTTCTTATTTGATCATCCATTGCAACAGATTCAAAATGTGCTTTTGTTTGGTGTATGCCTGGTCCTCCTCCATCCAAATACAACAGTATTATGAGATAGACCTAAAAGCAACATACAAATAGGGCAACAAATAGAAATGAATAAACAAAGAACATCACTTTAATATGCACTAATTATAAGATCCTGACGTCACCCCCACACCCACCTGTGCTGTCTACGAGTCCGTCCATATTGCTGAAGGACACAGCCGGCCCCCCTGACTCCAGCTCCCCCTCCAGCAGCACCTGCAGCTCCTTGGGAGCGTCCGCCCTCCCGCTCCACTTGGACCACAGGCTCAAGGCACCTGCACAGCACACAGGGGGCAAGATGCTGTCTCAGGTCTTCAAGAATTGAAATAGAAGGCCTTAAAAACTGATCATATTCTCGTCAGAAACTTTTGCTTGGAAAACCTTCATTTGTATGTATGTATGAATATATAGAATGCCCAATCATAAAGTTTTTGGTTCACTTCTATCATACATCTTTACTATCATAATTGCAAGTACTAGCTCTGGTAATGTATACCTCTATCTAACAAATAATTATATTTCAACCACAGAATTAGTGCTTACCTTGTACCAGTGTGGACTCTTGGTCTTTCTTCCCATCAGCCATCTCAGCCCCATGTAAGGGTGACATTGGTTCCAGAGGTGTGGAGCTGCCACTGCCTGTCCCATTGCCATTCTCCTGCCCAGCAGATGCACCTAACTCAACAAACACAGATTCAACATTCAGTTGTCACCTAGGCTCAAAACTCTTCTTCACTTTCTGGCAGCTTCAACTTACAGTAGATCTGCCCACTTCTTGGAACAACTAGCATGTTTTTCATGCAGAATCTGGTAGCTCTTTCCAGTTTCTTATTTTGTATGCAGATCCTAGCCTGGTTACCCACCTAACTGAGTCATTCTCCCTTACTTTTTATCTGTTGGGTAGTGACTACTGGAGCAGGTGAAAACCAACCATGGTACCCATGGCCAACTCTTATTTCACTCATTGATCACAACACACTTCTATAATGTAATTTTGTCCTGACAGGAGCAATCAAGTCAGCTATTCTGAAGACCAGACTTTTGGTCAAATATTTGATGAGTCAATTCCTTTGTGTTGGAAAATAGTTAATATAATAAACTTTTTCCATAAGGTACCCAAGTTATGTGGATCCCTTACTGACCTTTATCGACCAGTTGCTGTTCTTTGGCATTCTTGAAGGCCACAGGTTTGATGTCACAGTACAGCGGGAGGGCAGACTGGCTGTAGTTGTGGATGAGTTGGGGCTGGATGCCGGCGTAATGTCTGAGGATGAGGGGCTCAATCCTGTAGGCCTGATATGGCAAAGGTGGCACAGATTGTCTCTGCATTCACTATCAACATCTGAAGACATGTATACAAAAACTGCCATACTATGTTGTTTCTCTCTTGAATGATAAAGCTTTTCAATCTTACAACTTGTCAGTAGATAAGACAACACCATTTTCTGGAATGACTAGAAAAGAAAGCTTAGGGTTCTTCCTTCTACATAGCAAATCAATATAAGTACCAAAAAGCTACCTTAAGAGAAGAGAATTCTAAAGAGGGAGTACCTACCACTGGGTCTGCTGGATGGAAGATGTTAAAGAGCCTCTTGCAGAGGTTTGCAGGTATGATGTGCTCCAGAGTACCAACCCCCTGAGCACGGACCCCCCTCAGAGACAGGAACACAGCCAGGGGGGAGCCCAGACAAAAAAAGTTCTCCACCTGCAATAAATGGGAGACAGCTTTATTAACAGCTTCAAGCCACAAAAAGTGCTATTGTGAGATGACCTAATTTTCTGGAATATGAAGTCTTGAATCAGAGTGACAAAACTAGAGTTCAACAATCTCATACCTTTGCCAACTGAAGTACGTTTGTCACATTGTTATGAGTAACTAATTTGCATGATATATGATTTAGAATATCAAAAAAAGATGTGCAAAGAAGTGTCTAACTAGTATGGTTTTTATGGATTCATCATATACTTAGGAAGCTATTATTTGTTAATTATGCAAATAATGTCACAATTTTCATAATCTGTGTCTGAAGATATTCACCTGAGTGTATCTAACCTACACATGTCATCATTTGCCACTATTAGAGGTATTATAGAATTTTCTCATTAATTTTGCAAATGACGCCAGCAACAGGGGTTGATACCCACTGCCGGGCGCCATTCATCCGTTGCTGACGTCACACATCCATTCAGGTTAGGTGATATAGGCTACTTCTGGGCGGTCATTCAAATTGAGACGGATCAGAGGACTGATCCAAAGCTTTTTAGTAAAGCACTTTACTTTGTGTGCGGAAGTTGCATAGCATATTACATAAAATATTTACATCATTATACCAATGCCCGTCTCAGATGAATCTTAATTCTGATCCGCTTAATAGAAAAAATGTATTACTGTACAACAGTGATTTGGGGTCTCCCTTCAACTGCTCAGAAATTAAGCAGCTTTCCAACACCTAGCATAGCCATTAAGGAATCTACATGCAAACTTTCAATAGACAGTAATTGCAATGAAAGCATGATATTATTCAACACACAAGACGTGGACAGCACAGATGTGAAAGCACCGATCTATGTGAACAGAGTCTTTGCCTTTGCTTCAAGAATGTTTTCAGTGAGAATAGATTGATGGGAGGACTTATGCATCAACCAAGCCATTTTGTACAGCTTACAGAGACGTCACAATACAGTTACATGTAAGTAACAGTTTGGCATTGCTATCATCACGATACAAACAGTATATCAAATGATGATGTTCAGACAACTGAACATCCAAACAGCTCTGGCGCTTGTCCTTTTAGCCAACAGTAGTTTTGGTACAACGTTGACATCTCAAGGCTTGGACCTGAATTTGACAGCAGAAGTCGGTAACAATACATACAGTGTCGATGGTTCAGAAACTTGGGAAAATCTATCAAAGAACTGCAGCTCACTTGGAACAACCAACACTTCTCAAGTAGAAGGAAACATTACCTCAACCCAAGAGGGATGCTTTGAAGATAACATTGAAATTCCAGAAAGCGTCCCCGTTTGGACTCGCATTCGTTATCTTTGGGTGTTCCACATTTTCAACGGTTTGGCTATTTGGTCTATCGTTGGGAATAGCCTACCACTAGCAGCCATCATCAAGTACGAGGCACTGCACAACAAGCCAGTCTACATCCTGATGGCCAACCTGGCAGCAAGTGACATTTTGACTGGGCTCAGCCTCCTTATCACAATGTCCACTACTTTTTTTCATGCGAAAGCTGGAATTCCTTTTGCTACAGATTTGGTCCAGTTGCTCTTTGCTTTTTTGTTCCTCTCAGCATTGTCCTCCGCCTACAGTCTGCTGGCTCTGACAGCTGAGCGCTACTGGTTCATTGTCCGTGGCATGACTTACGAATATAAGATCACCAACGAAAGATGCAAGATTGTGGTCATCGCCGTCTGGATGTGGAGCATCATCTTAGCGCTGCTACCTACGTTTGGATGGAGCTGTACGTATCCCTCCCATGTAGGATGTGTCCAGTTAGGTGGAGGCAGTCAGCCTGGCTACCTGGTCCTGTTCCTGATTCTCATCTACATCCCAATGGCACTGATTGTGATCTTCAACATACGTGTGTTTCGATGCCTGTGGCAACAGGTTAGCGACATCAGACAACAAGAAGCCGCAGTCCAGGCCCAGCCGAGTACCAGCAGAAAATCAGCCATCACTATTCTCATCCTCACCATCGTGTTTCTGGTGGGGTGGCTGCCTTACTGCACGGTAATAGCCAATGAAGTGGCCTGCACAGAAGATTGCGGCAACGTGGATCCAGCGGTGACAGCGTTTGTCACCCTGAACTCCGCAGTCAATCCCATCATCTACGGCTTCCGTCTGAGAGAAATTCGGCGCAGTGTGAAGCATCTTTTCGTCTGTCGCGCCGTGAATACATGGAACCCTTAGAAAACTGACACTACACATCTCCTAAAAGAACATATTGGAACAGGGCTGTTTCAATTTTTGTCCATCCCATTCATTGTTGCGGGGTGGGGGGTGGTGGTATTTATCGCAGGCCTTGGAGGGCATATCCGTATATCCATGGCCATGGTGAATGGTTAAGGCAATACAGGGAAAAAATTGATTCAATCCCAATTTGGAAGCCAATGTTTTAATACTGCTTTGTTGAAATCTGTCATTTCTAGCTTATGGAAATAGATTTTCTTGTAATGAGGTTCAGATTTTTGGGACACACAAGGTGAAATTTTCCCCCCGTCTCAACAAGCAAATTGTCATCCCCGGGCGAAGTGTGATGTCTTACGTCGATCGCCTTTTGTCTGAAAGATGCACAGTGAAGCTAGATGGCTGTCTTTCACACCACTTACTCTGCTAGGTGAGTTCCTATCATGCTTGTTTATCAGCAATGGTATGTTTTGAAGTAAAATAATTACAGTATTACAGTTACTGTATCTACATGTAAAATCACTTGTTTATGATGGCCATGTATATATGCCTACATGTAGCTAGGGGGCATGGGAGTCAGAGTCGTGTTTCCTCTGTAAAAAAGTCCCCTTTTCTTACAGGAAAACTGTTTTAGTTTCATTATGATTGAGACAATATCTGATTTCTAAGACTAGGTCATCTTGCAATATAGGACAACCTACATGTCTGCTTTGCTTTTACGCTTCACTCTCAAATAATTAGGAAGAAAGGTCATGGATCAAAGATCGTTGAAAACAGCCAATGATCTATATACTGAACAATTACTTATTAAGTAGCAACCTTTGTCCATTAAAAGTCGTCAACATACCGTTACTGTATTTAGAGTAATGATACAACAAGCAAAATGCCACATTTCAATTAAATAAATCTAGTTTTTGTCAGAAAAATGTCTCATCCCATTCCTAACCATGAATGTTAATAAAAGTTAACAGAGCTATACATTGTATATTTTCTAGCAGGAATGACAGATATTTTAATAGTGAATTTATTGTAGGCCTGAAGAAATCTGAGTTAATACAGTAAGCACATTCCTGCTTAGTATTTACACACTGAACTAGCATACACTGCATAAGATGGCTCCCAGAGTTGTGGTACTTCTTACATTCCTTCTGTTGGCAGATCTCAGCTATGAAGCTGTCCCTATTGGTGACAGAAATAGGCTGAGAGAGACAGAGGAAGCTGAACACACTCCAACAGCCTCTGTAAGTATCAAACTATTTGAACAATCATGAGAAGATTGTAATCGCAAGTGTTTTAAGCAGCAACTGAGTAACAGTTGTGTTTTAGAATATTGCTTGACAATTAGAAATACTGACTCAGAGGTTCATATCCTGTCCAACAGGTGAATACAGTGGCCAAAAGCTGCAATCAGGGAATGGGCATATGGGTTATCAGTACAGGAAGGCCAAGAATTCAATTATGATGACTTACGAGTGAACAGCCAAGATATGGCATACTAAATGCAAACTGTTGATGTGGAATAACATCACAACATGGATTGACAAATTGCACCACTAGGTAGCATAGAAATCCTGTTACTTCATACATTTCGATGAATTGACACATTTTTTTAAACACATTATCTTGCTGAGGTGACCCAGTGCACATCGACATGCTGCTCGTCCAGCTCAGACCAGGCCTTGGAGCACCTGCTGCAGTACCTGCACACACAGGACCACCTGGAGACGGCCGTACAGGAAATACAGGCCACGACTGAAGCTCTTCAGACCCAAGTCAACACACTCAATCTGGACCAGCAGAGCGCTGTAAGTGTGGGGAGGGGGGCAGGTGTGACAGATGTGTCATGTAGTCTAAGAGTTCTTCAAATCTTCTTCAGGAATAGCTCATAAAAAGCTTAAACTAAAAAGTGTTTGATACAGGGCTCTAGCCAGCATCCGTCATTTGATGGAATTTCAGAGAGTTTAACGGAAACGTTTTAAGGCTATTCGGTCAACGTTGATGGGGAAAAGACGGCAGGTAAAGATATGGAATTGTCTAAATTTGAATAGAATGATGATGTAAAAAAGTTTTGTCGACGGGAATTGGGATGATGGGAAAAATTTCCAGCAGGGTAGAGCCCTGGTCCACATTAATTGGAGTGGGAAATGAATTTTGTCCATAAATGCATATATTCTAAGCCCTGTCTATTCCCCAAAAGTACCAAATATTATTGCACTTAGGGCTTTTAACTCTCAATGTGTCAAATAAATCTGAATACTTAGTATAATCGATATGCAATTGAGACACAACAACACATGTATGCCACCAGAACCATCAATCAAATCATCACTAACTTTTGAGTTGCCGGCCTTGGGCTGATCAAATCAGTCTTTGACACTAGAAGGGTTAAATTAAGACTACCATCTTGTGTTTCCAGTATTTTGATGAACAGGATCTAAGGTCTATACTAGCTACCCTTCAGGCGACTGTCACCAGCCAGGATGCCCTGATGGAACAGCAAGACAGCACCATCCAACAGCAGGCAGCATCTTTACAGCAGCTCCAGGGAACCATTCAGCAACAAGCTGCCCTGATACAGCAGCAGGACACCACCATTACACAGATGCAGGCTCTCATGACACAACTAGCCAGTAAGAACTCAGCAACAGCTCAGTTTTACTACTTTTTCCTGCAGTTTTTCATACGAATGTCCCTAAAAATAATTAGCAGAAGTCCAATGTGGCCCATGTACATGTAATACTACTATGACCAATCATTGGTTCTTGTGCATATGCATATATGTGTGAGTGTATGTGTGTGTGCACGTGCTGGGTGACATGAGATAAGGGTAAGTAACAACAAGATGAGGAGAGAAAGGATAAATGTTACCTGTAACGTTACAGATATTTTGACATACTGACCCTTTACTTACAGAGGTTCTAAATTCAATTTTATTGGAAGTGCTTAATCATCACAGGCATGTATTCTTAAAGTTTATTTTGAGGCCATTTTGCTTTTTATTTCTCAGACAAAGTGAACGGTCCCCGTGACTGCCTAGAGCTGTTAAACACCGGCCACACCACCAGCGGGGTCTACACCATCTACCCAGATGGAGGGGGGAAGAGCCCCATCCATGTCTACTGTGACATGGACACTGATGGGGGCGGATGGACGGTACTTAGGTTCCTTCAGACTTTAAACTGCTGACTGAATAGTACTAGTATTTAACTTTTAACTTATGACATCTTCCAGAATCTGCACAACAAAATCAGACTTTTCCACCTTACAAAATTACTGCATTCCATTGGCGTGGCCTGGATATTGTCCTGATATTTCTTCTTGCCTTTAATGCCCACAGTCGTGATGACGACCATTCTGGCATGTTGGGAAAGTCGTGTAAAGTGCCTTTCCTAAGGGCACAAGATCGGTGACACGGCAGGATTCAAACCCGGGACCCCTTGGTTCTGAGCGGAACACACTGCCATTGCGCCACACGTCCCCACATATGTATCACACCATGTATCACATATTTCAGGTCTTCCAAAACCGGAAGGATGGTTCAGTGGATTTCTACCTGAACTGGCAGGCATACAAGACAGGGTTTGGAGACCTGAGGGGAGAGTTCTGGCTAGGTACAATGTATAGAGTAGGATTTGAGTGAAGCCTATACATTACCGGGCTTTGTGCTGGCATTTCCATACAGATTCTGTGCTTTATCAAACTGGCATGATACTAAGACAACATATTTCATACTAGAAGAGTTCAAATATGAAAAGCTGTAAGTGTTGTCATGCAACACATCTTGTGGTTAACAATCCATCTAATCCACTAGACTGACATCTAGTGGTTAACAATCCCACTTGGATGTTGGAAGCAAGTCATTCCAAGTTGAATCAGAGTCAAACCTTAAGCATACCTACCAGTGCTACCACCCTTTCTTTTCAAAACAATGGGAGTACATCTCACAATAGATGAATGTGAAATAGATCTTTTCATGCTAGATAGAGATGATATACATACATGTATATCAGATTCTGTGACAGCTGTGACCTAACATGTGTCTAAACTACAAACTTTGCAATCACTGACAAGAGGGCTCGTAGCTGAGTAACCAAAGTCCTTGATGATGATACTAACTCTTTTAACTGAAAATATCTACTTTTTCGGTTTCATCTTTACTATAGGTAATGACAACCTACACCGGCTGACATCCCAGGGCATGTATGAGCTGAGGGTGGAGCTGGAGGACTTTGACAACAACACAACCTTTGCCGAGTACAGCATGTTCAGGGTGGAGGAGGAGATGCACAAGTACAAGCTAACTGTTCAGGGGTACTCTGGAACTGCAGGTTAGTGACCAATTTTCTTCTACAGACTAATAGCACAATATGTATCTCTGAAAGCTTATACAAAACTGCAGTTTCAGATCTACATACTTGTTCCAACTTCCACTTTCAACTAAACCTACTGAAGGGCACTACAAGCTACAACAGACTGATAAAATTGGTATGAGAGATCCACTTTATTGTGACATCTGCTGTTCAGGGATGTATGAGTTTTGATATTGCCTGGCACTCGTCCAAGCAATACAGATTACATAGTATCAGTCAGTGACAGCTAGATAATAGGGATCCACCCTAAAGCAAAGCTATAAAGCCACATATTCAGCTTTACAAAAGAATCTATGAATCTAATGTTATACATATATAACGTTACAACTTTGTAAGCGGTCATTCAGACTTGTCCCTCACATAATGATCTGAGCAATGGATGTATGCAACTTATCTTACATGCACAGGGACTTTATAACCTAGAAGATACTTGACTGTTTTTCTATTACAGGTGATGGCATGGCCAACCACAACAACATGTACTTCTCCACCAAGGACAGAGACAACGAGCAGCACAGCTACGACTGTGCCGACAGGTACAAGGGAGCATGGTGGTACGGAGACCGCATCTGCCACCAGTCCAACCTGAACGGACAGTACCACGCCGGTGCCCACCAGTCCTTTGCTGATGGAATCAACTGGCAGCCGTGGTTGGGAAATAACTACTCTCTGAAGCGTACAGAGATGAAGATTAGGCCAAACTAAGATTTCATCGCTGATGGATTTTCAATAAAGTATGAAAGCCATGAAATTAATGTGGTGTGTGATTGAATGAAATGTTTTGGCTTGCATTTACATGTAGAACACAACTATTGTTTCACTGAAAAAACACCAAAAGTAGAAAGCCAAATACACTAAACCACTTTCAAACACTTCTTGGAACTACATGGTCCATCAAATCCGATCCCCACTAGAAATCAAATCCTCAATACCATGACACTACAATGTATCCCCCACCATAGCATAATATAGTGCCAAGGAGAATCATATGTATATATCATTAGTAGCAAGGCTGTGCAGTAAAGGTATGTTAATATTGTGTTCTTCTTAAACAGATATTGACATATCTTTATGGTCTGAGAAACAGGGACATGCATTAATTTATCTTGCAGTGGTGGCAGTTGTTAAGAGCAACATACATCAAACATGTTTAATGAATACACCATGCGCATGCCCTGGGGTCCAACTGAAATAGCAATGAGACTCCTCGATTTCCTGAATGCCTTGGTTGTTTCCATTTGCGACAATTGCCCGGGATTTGCCCCTGTATATCCAGACCAATTGTGTGTCAATCATTCGTGGGCGTAACCTCTGCTTGTCACATGTTGCTACACATGCTTATAAAGTTTACACAAGGTTATGTTGTGACTTCTACCTCTACCAAAGACAGCTAGATCTCCTTGGTATCTAAATTTTGTCTGTTAAGTAGGGGCTAAATAGCCCTTGATGGGAGACGTAAAGACTTTTTTGACCTACAGAAAACTGATAGATGCAGTTTTGTTTGGGATATACAATTAGAAGCCAGTTGAAGATCATCTTCTCACATTTGTCCACCAACTATCATATTTTATTAGTCTGGCATCACAGACATAAGTTACACACATTGTCATACATATAAATGTGTGTCCTACACATATAGGACAACCTTAAAACATGAAATGGTTTATCAGAGGTTCGTTAACATAATGATAGCCCAGGGGCTATTGAAACGGAGACGGGTTGGGAAATAACTACTGCATTTAGAACATGACAAATGTTTTACTGAAGAAAAAAACACTCCTGATCCAGTACTAGAAAATCCGATATCAAACCCCTTGTAAACAGACTTTGTAGAACTATTGACCAATCTATTGAAATCCCCAGGACAATGGTATTGATTTTGCTTTTTTTCTAAGCAATAGGCCAAAACTGGGAATAATCACATTCACACCACATAGTAGAAGAAGAAAAACAGAAAAGATGGCTATTCTGTGTTGTTATTGCATACAGACACTGATAGTGTACTATCTCCCCATATATTCACATGCACTTTGCAGTAATACAACAGGACGGTAGGGGGAGCATGCAAACACATACATACACATTCATCCAGTTGCCTGAGCAACTACTTTTGGCATATCTTATTATCTCCATGAAAAATGGAGATATAGTTTTGGGTGTGTCTGTTTGTTTGTCTGTTTGTTTGTTTGTCTGTTTGTGTTTCCGCACCACTCCAGTCAACATAACTCGAGAGCCTCTTGATGGATTACAATGATATTTGGTATGTGGGCGGGTGTTGTGAAGCCAAAATTCAAGGTCGATTTTGGGCCCCCTGGTATGTGACCTTGGTACTGCAGAAAAACTTCCATTTTTGTATCTTTTGACCTGGACGTGCTGTGTTCTTGATTTTTTGGTGGCACATAGCTTGTGATGTAATAAAGAAGTGGGCCCCCTAGCAGCCTCCTCTGGAACTGCAGGGGCATTTTGTGAAAATCTTCTAAGGGGAATAACTGAACAAGGGAACAACCGATGATATTAAGTATGCAGGTAGCTTAGATAGAGATATACACAATGAAGTGCACATTATGCTAATTGAGACTTAATTTGCATAGCTAATGAGGAAAATCTATATTTGCAGTGTTTTCCATTATCAGACTCAAATACATGTAACATATGTAGTTTATGGAAAGTGGAGCATCAACAGATACCAATTATGCAAATAACTTCCTTATTTGCATAATTAATGCAAAACACCACATCTCATCCAATTGGAAAATTATAGGACTGTCAATATGATACTTAGTATGCAGGTAGCTTAGACAGGGATAAACATAATGAAGTGCGAATTATGCTAATCGGGACTTAATTTGCATAGCTAATGAGGAAAATCTATATTTGCTGTGTTTCCCATTATCAGACTCAAATGCCGTAACATATGTAGTTTATGGAAAGTGGACCATCAACAGATACCAATTATGCAAATAAATCCCTAATTTGCATAATTAATGCAAAAACACCAGAATTCATCTAATTGGAAAATCATAGGACTGCCAATATTGCAACATGTGTAAGTTAGATAAAGGTGTTTATGACCAAGCATATATTATGCAAATGTGCAAGTCATTTGCATTAATAGAATTGTTCATGGAGATATGAGGTCGTGGAACTCTTGTTACATATAGCAGCAGAACACAGTGGACTACTACTACTAACCTTCATCAACATTAACATACACACACACGCACACACGCACGCACGCACACACACACACACACACACACACACACACACACACACACACACACACACACACACACACACACACACACACACACACACACACAAAACTATGCACAATCTTTTTGGGATGGAGGAAATGCTACTTAGACACATAGAAAACACACTTCTTCAATACCACTATCCCCTCTATAGCAGAAGTTACATTAATAGAATTGTTCATGGAGATATGAGGTCGTGGAACTCTTGTTACATATAGCAGCAGAACACAGTGGACTACTACTACTAACCTTCATCAACATTAACATACACACACACGCACACACGCACGCACGCACACACACACACACACACACACACACACACACACACACACACACACACACACACACACACACACACACACACACACACACACACACACACAAAACTATGCACAATCTTTTTGGGATGGAGGAAATGCTACTTAGACACATAGAAAACACACTTCTTCAATACCACTATCCCCTCTATAGCAGAAGTGCCAAGGAAATCAGATTGCATGGTAGCCTGGTCCCAGTCTCTAGGGGTTGGCTTACCGGACCCGGTCTGCTTTATTGAACCGTTTCTGTCGTCCTGTCTACTTAGCTGCCATATAGAATTTTGCAGCCAGTCTACTTTAGAGGGCGAGCTAATTCAATCCAAGGCCGCCGTAAACCCACACCCCGAGCAAGCTAAGCTGTCTGGGTGGGCGGGCATCACTCCCAGCACCGTAGAGATATCGGGGAGCCCCTGATGGTATGGTATCCAGGCTAATTGCATGGTAGCAAGGCTGAGCAGTAAAGGTACAGTATATTGTATTCTTCTTAAACAAATACAGTATAACCATATCTGGGACAAATGTAAAAGAGGATTATGGGACATGCACTGATTTGCCTTGCAGTATGGTAGTCGTTAAGAGCAACATACATTACACCTGTACATAAATACAACATAACAAGACTCCAACCAATCCCTGATCGATTCCCTGAATGCCTTGGTTGTTTTCATTTGCAACAGTTGCCATAGTATCCAGACCATAAGTGTGTCATTCATTCATGGGCTACTTTTGTTTGTCACATGTTGCTACATGTGCTTATAATATAAGGTTTACAAATTTAAAGTTTGTGTGGTGACTTCTAAGTTCTACCTTACCTTTGTTGTCATTTACTTGTCAAGACAATGTTTCATTGTTCCCCTTAAGGAATAAGTATACCAAGCAATATTCATGTTTTCTATCAATCCGTTTTTTGTATTGCAATGATTATGACATCCAAAATGTAACGTTGGGTAACATAAATTCGTGGGGTACTTAAATTCGGGATTTTTCGAAAACGGGGTATTTAGGGATATGGGCTAGATGCAACATCAGTAATACCGCTAGAAATGCAAACTTGACAGACTAACGTATTCAGAACACTGTCTGAAAAGCTTCGATAAGCATGCATTAGAAGGCGACGAGGACAAAACCTCTCCGTCCCTTATTGGAACAGTCTGAGGGCTTCGTGGGAGAATCACACTGTATCGTTGTCGGCTGGTTTATAAGACAAATGTCACACCCGCTTCCTGCTAAACACAATCATTTACAATACAACTTATTTTCTTAAAATTGCTGACCTGCAATTGGACTCTAAGTGTGATCAATCATCAAAACCCCTCTTTGTTGCTACAACCTACGGCACGTGTATTTTCCCGCCGCCATATCATTACCCAGAATCCTGTTGTCAAGCAGACGACAAAGGTTTGTGGGGAACACTTTTTTGTCTAAATGTTGCGTGTGATTGTGGACTGAGGACGATATTTTCCTCAAAGTTTGCTCCTAACACAACAAGGAATACATGGACACACCGTCATTGTGCGTGCGGCGGACGGTAGTTTCAAGTTGAAATATTATGGTGTCAGCACGACTAGAGACAAAATCTACCATATATATGATCAGTGCAAAGATAGTACATGATACTGACAGAATAATAGAAAAAAAGGATGGTTTATTGATCTGCTAGATTGATTTCAGTCAACCATTATCGGAAAAATCCCGAATTTATGTTACCCAACGTTAAATGTTGAACAAAATATTTTGCTGAGCTATTGACTTTGAAGATATTGTCAATTTGAGGACATTGTATACAAGAGAAAAATAACAAGTGCTTTTGAAACAAGCTGGCATTTGGCGGGTCAGGGTCCAACAAGTTTCCTGAAGCTATTGACAGGATGATCCTGTCGACATTGAAAATTTTTTAGTCCTACGCCTGCAGGCGCCGAATGCTAAAACATTATCGACCATTTCAATATGTGCACATAGAGTTTGTCCAAAAGGAGACTTTAGACTCCAAAGCATGTCCTTCACCCTCAAAAACAGCTTATCCAGCTAAAATCAAACCTTTTGAATCCGTCTGAAATGTTTGCAAACTTAGTGCTTTACAGCACACTCGTCTATTCATATCTACAGTGTTTATCTGATGATGGTGTTTGCCCCTGAAACAGCATGGTCAGCATTTTTTCCCCTGGCAACGAACAGTGCAGAAAAAATGCATCGTCACTAGCCAATGTAAATTTTGAACAACACAGGGAATTTGGGCAATCTTAGATAAGTTTTAGCCTATGATATACCAACTTGTAGCTCAAGCTAAAGTTTCACATGTCAAGTATGAGAAAAAACTTACCTTTACATCATGGTTTATTGACATCTGTTATAGCTTTTATAACTCTTAAGATATTCAACTTCATAGTTAACTAAATTTTCCCAACTAACACACTTATCTTATGTCTAATACTCACATTCATCAGTCTCTTCCATAACAACAAGAAAACTCTAAAAGTAATGTTTATGTCAGTCTCTTCCATAACAACTGGAAAACTCTAAAAGTGATGTTAATGTCAGCTGTCAGAAACGTTTATCTACACTGTGATTTATCTAGTAAACAAAACATCAACTGCACTTGGCATGAAGATTGTTGTTATGGTATTTGGTATTGTTGTATATTTGTTGTTATGGTATCTGGTCAACATACCCCTGTATAGGCAGGATGTCTTGTGACCTACCACCGCCAATGTCAGGCAAAAATCAGATAAATGTGCCTTTTAAACACCCGGCTTTGATCACAGTGCCCACTTCTGTCAGAAAGCACCATGAGGGGACTGGTGGTTCTGGCGTTCATCGCACTGCTGCACCAAGGTGGTGCAGTGAGTGACAAAAAGCTCATTGAGAAACTACCTGATGGCCGCGGGGGGAGCTCAGATTCAGGTGAATCTGACAATGAGGCACAAGCAAGTGAATTAGGGAATCATTTGACCAACTGGTGGCAGTCACTGTCATCATTGTCATCGTCAGCAACATGTGAGGTGTCCTGCCAGACCCTGGAGGACATGCAGTCCTACATGGCCGATGATGTAAGTACTACTTGTACGAAATAAATTTTTCATTTCTTCTCTTACTAGCTGTTGCTTTCAAGACAATTCTTCATCTCTCTGTAAAGTATTACTTGCATTGACTGAAGAAGCCACCAAAATATAATCTCTCAATTTCTTCACTTTAACAAATAAAAAATACTCCTAAAATCAAAGAACCAAACCATCCTAGAAAAAGGAAAGCCACACAAATTTATTTCAGAACCTTCAAGTTGGTTCTCTGACATTCTAAGGTGAAAATATATCAAGATGACATCATAAAAGCATTGGGCAGGGAGGAACACTTTAATACGACTGTCTAATATATTCACTCCATAAGACTGACTGCACCAAGACATTTGCCTGGTCCTGGCTTTGTTTTCAACATGTTTTTCCAGTTAAGCACATTTTTTGTTGAAATCTAAAAACACCACATTATATTGATGTGGCCTAAAGCATTTTTTGTCGTCCACTGGTAGAGGAGATACAGACAATTGTCCTTTGACAAAGATTAGCTACTTGATTCCTAAAATCTTGAAAACACAATCCCTGATCATTACCATGTTACTTGTAATTTTAGTCGTCTGGCATGAATGCACAATAAACTCAATATTTGTAACAAGCTTCAAATTGTGGGGGTTTTGTGATATTTGTACTATTTCACAAGAAGTTCTTTGTAAGGCGAATCTAACCTCATGCATTATGTTGAATGTATCATCATAGTCTCCTTATCAAAGTTTACCATATCAAGTGGATGGGATGGGAGAACAGGGGTACAGTCAAACCTGCCTAGGCGACCACCTTTTCAACGCGACCACCTGGCCATGGCGACCGCTTTTTCTCGGTCCCGAAAATTTTCCCCATAGGCACAAGCATTAAGCTGCCTGCCCAAGGCGACCACCTGCACAACGCGACCGCGACCGCCACGAATTGGGACCGCACAGAGCACAATCCCTGCCCATGGCGGCCGCCTAATTTTCAAGCGTGTGGTGACATCGGATCATTTTGCTGTCGGATTTCACGGAAATGTTTTCAAGACTTTTAAGGACAAAAATAAGGACAAAAATATATGGAATAGCAATGTTATAGCATCGATTCCTCCATGAAGTGTTTAAATAAAACGTTCCCCCTACATAAACAAATTGTAAAGACAAATGTTTGTTATGTTGTTGTGCCTATCGTAATCTTATAGTTTCCCGAAAAACTCATGCAGTTCGGTTTAAACTCAATTTTCAAAACGAATACGTAGTGCATGGCGTCAGAAAGTCAGATTTCACAGAAAGTATTATCTATTTCTTGTATTTTCAACAAAAATGTGTCTGTGTCTTACTAAATTCCGCCGAAAAATGACTTCGCGGCGGGCAAAACATCGGGCGAGAAATGTTGTTCCTTGGTCCCGACGCCATCTTGGATTTGGCGCGGGCCGGATTTGGCGTACCGCTGACCTTTCTAAAACACGATGCTTTTGTGTCTGAACATTTACGAATACTCTATTCATTGATGAAAATTAATATTCTTATTTTCTTTGTATTTCCATGAATCTCACAAACCTTTATTGGACGCTGTGCGTTCTGCTGCACTGACTCATATCTTTCGATGCGGTCGCACAGAGATTGGCGGCGCGGCGCGACTACATCACACCGTTCCATTTCATCTTTAGTTGTCAGATCGAAAACTTTTTGACCCTTTTATCCAGCGGTCAGCGCCCCAAAAAAGGCTGGGGCCAGCAGGTGTTTTCTAGGGATTTGTCTTAGGCCTTAAAACTTCGATGATCTGCGCGTGTGTGTGTATTATGTAATGTAACGTGTGAATGCGGGAAGGCGCTGCGAGATCATCAGGCAAACATTGTTTTGTACTCAAAATTATGACGAAGATTTGTACACGATGTAGCGGTATACAATTATTACAACGAAAACGGAAAATGTAGTTTTTGTAGGATCTTTCTGTCAATGAGAATTGAACCTGGTGGGGGTCATGCTGTCTAAATTCATATAATTTTCCATCCATTTACGCACTGTATTTGAAAACCTCGACCTGGAAACATGTGAGTGGAATCCTCTTCATGGCGACCACCTGTCCATCGCGACCGTTTTTGCTCGGTCCACCGGGTGGTCGCCTTGGGCAGGTTTGACTGTAGTTTCCATCCTGATAATTTCAACAGTATTAGGAAAAAAAACAAATCTTTAACAATCAGTCCCAAATTGAAAATTGATTTCATAGCTTCCACTGAATGTCTGCTTTTGTCTTGCTGGCATCTCTGCTAGTATCTCTGTCAAACTTGTTCAGGCAGAATTTTGGGTTTTCATTGTTGTCCTCTTTCCAGTTTGTTTTGTTTTGTCTTGTCTCTCTTTTCCTGTATATGGATCCCCATATGCACTGTAAACAGTTGGTACTAGTAGTATAGATCTGGTCTTACTAACTAAATTAAATGAACTAATGAAATGTATCAAGACATTCTACCTTCCCTGAAAATTACCACAATATATTTAATCTCTCCCAATGCCTGATAAACTTTTGAAGCTACTTTGCTTACTAAGTTACATGAGCAAACCTTTGAACTGTTACCTAAGTACAAGTGGGTCTTGAGAGATTACAAAACCGGGCAGTGCTGGTATGTGAGGTCTGTTGTTCCTGAACTGCATGAGTCCTTTGTCCTGCCCTGTTCATATATCTACCTATGTAGGCCAATTTATATACAACTCTATGCAAAAACGAGATATTGTTTTACATTCCTGACACATCTACATCTACATTGAATACTATCATCACATACTACACAGAATACTATCATCGTCATCATTACATTGTATACTGTTTTAGCCATTCTAATGCACATTATTAGATCAATTGTTATTCATGTTATAGATCTTTGAAATTGTTAAATATTAGAAATAGTCGATTGTTATATGTATCTACAAATTGCCATACATTGTAGAGTCTACCCGTTACAATTGTTGCGCAATAAAGTTCTTCTTCTTTGTTTTCAATTTCAAATTTCAAAGTGCATTCATGTCAATATTAAGCAATGAGTGCTTTCTTCTCACTGTCTAAAACAATATTCAATTTGGTCTCCTCTTAAGTAATAAATGCTTCCCTTTGTATGTCTCCCCAAGATATATATGGAGCATTACTCTTATACATTTATGTACTCTTCTCTAACAAATCTCAAATCTGTTCCCATTTGCACCCTGTTTGGTTGGCATTGCTGAACCAAGGAAGATACGTAGTTGCTTGGTGTCAGTCTAGGAAATATGCTTGCTTGTCATGGGCTTTACGTGTGGGTTAAAGTGATTTGAAAGATCAAAGAAGAACTTCAAGGCAAAAAGGGAAAGGGAAAAAGTAGAAACAAAACAAACAAGGAAGAAACACAGTGAAAACATTATGTTTTCAAACCACATGCAATAGGTAGAAGAGAGCTACATGTACTTAGAAAGAGTTTAATTGTAGTCCTGATGTTGATCTATTTCTGGTGAGCTAAAGTTAAAGAAAGTTGTTTCAACAGTTGCAGGCCCAGGGAAGCCAGAACACCACAATTGAGGCTCTTCAGGCGACAGTTACTGGCCAGAACAGCATCATGCAACAGCAGGCGGCAGCTTTACAGCAACTGGAGGGAACTCTGCAGCAACAGGCCACCCTGATTCAGCAACAGGAAGCCACCAACCAGCAACAAGAAGCCACCATCCAACAACAGGCCAGCGGCCTGCAGCAACAGATGACCCTGGTCCAGCAACAGGAAGCAACCAACCAGCAACAGGAAACCATCATCCAGCAACAAGCCAGCAGCCTGCAGCAACTGGAAGCCACCAACCAACAACAGGAGACCAGCCTGCAGCAACTGGAAGCCACGATCCAGCGGCATGAAAAAAATGAAGAACTACTGGCAGGCAAATTGCAGCAGCTGGAAGAAACTGTCCAGCGGCAAACAGCTGGCCTGCACCAACAGGTACAGCAACTAGCCATCAGCCTGCAGCAGCAGGAAACTGCTGGCCAGCAACAAGCCAGCTCCTTGCAGACTGCTCTACAGCAACACGAAACCAATCTCCAGCAACATCAAACTAGTCTGCAGCAACATGAAGCCACCATTCAGGCACAAGCTACCAGTCTGCAACAACAAGCCACCAGTCTGCAGCAACAGGAGGCCACCGACCAGCAGCTGACCAGCACCTTGCAGCAACTGGAAGGAACTGTACAGGCACAAGCAGCCAGCTTGCAGCAACAAGCCACCAGTCTGCAACAACAGGAGGCCACCGACCAGCAGCTGGCAAGCAACTTGCAGCAACTGGAAGGAACTGTGCAGCAACAAGCCACCAGCCTGCAGCAACAGGAAACTGTTGAGCAGCAGCTGGCCACCAACATCCAGCAACTCGAAGGTAAAAACATCAGATTCTTCCCTTACTAAACTTAAAAAGATCCTTTTCACAAGGAAGTGATAAATTATGCCATGAGTACTGTACTCAGAAAGTACATTTCTTAATTCTCAGATCTGCTGAATGCTCCCCATGACTGCCTGGATCTGTTCAACACCGGTCACAACACCAGCGGGGTCTACACCATCTACCCAGGGGGGAAGGATCCCATCCATGTCTACTGTGACATGGACACTGATGGGGGCGGATGGACGGTACTAAAACTATCAAATAGTATTCTAAAATCACCAATCATTCAGGCATTGAAAACAGGAGTATTTCTTAAACTAAGGGGCAGTTATGACTTTCAGCGTCTTGTTCCAAAGCATTTATATAAGCATAAAATTTACAAGACATGAACCAAAGATGATACACTTAGTTAC
Organism: Branchiostoma lanceolatum; assembly: GCF_035083965.1. Taxonomy (NCBI): domain Eukaryota; kingdom Metazoa; phylum Chordata; class Leptocardii; order Amphioxiformes; family Branchiostomatidae; genus Branchiostoma; species Branchiostoma lanceolatum. The sequence continues at coordinate 19,423,321 of NC_089725.1, read as the reverse complement.
CCTCCCTGCAACCTTGAAAGTATACTTCAGATTCTAGGATAAAAAAACAATGCCTGACCAGAAAGCACTCTTTTGACCAGGTTTCACACATGATTGGTAGATGATACAAGAAGAGGGATGCTAATTGATTTCTCATCCAAGCCATCACATCTGTTTTTGTATGATACAGGTCTTCCAAAGGCGGCATGATGGTTCAGTAAGTTTCTCCTTGGACTGGCAGGCCTACAAGACGGGCTTTGGAGACATCAAGTCGGAGTTCTGGCTAGGTAAAATATCAAATTTGATATGTATACTATCAAATATGACATTTGGGCTTTGGCTGAGAGAATTGAGACCTAACTAAGAAGGAAACATAATTAAGAAGGGAGACCTGTTAAGGTAGCCCCTGGACAAGATAAGAATTCCACAAGTGGCAAGTGTGCTTACTATCACTGTGATAGCATTACTAGTACGTTCCCCAACCCTATCTTAAGGCTACAATGCTATATTTTGACAAAGAAATATATCAATACTTTTACAGGAAATGACAATCTGGCTGCACTGACTGCCCAGGATGTGTACGAGCTGAGGGTGGACCTGGAAGACTTCGAGGGAAACTCAGCCCACGCCAAATACAGCACCTTCAGGGTGGAGGATGAAGTCGAGAAGTACAAACTGACTGTAGCTGGATACTCCGGAACTGCAGGTATGAGGAACAATACCAATATCTCCCAGTTCTTATTATAGTACTACCCACTTGACACATAATGTTCTTCCATTGGGTCTACATTGGGTCACAGCACACACACACACTAACAATCTCCGCCCCCGCCAAAGCAGGAAGAGAGTAAAAAGCATATTGTAGGAAGTAACGACTATCTAAAAGTTAAATTTTCTGCCACATACACTTGGGAGTGTTTCCAGATCAGATTCAGATACACAGAAGTTGTCAAAGTACATACTGGTGACTGTATCCAAGGCCTTCATTGTTACAAGGAATTTTATAATTATCTGATGAATTCCACAACAAATTTTTAATCCTTCTCTTTGCTATTGTACTGTACTGTACTGTACTGAAATAGAAAATGCACAGAAACGTCTGAGTGGGTTAACAGACTCGTATTAAAACCAAGTGGACATGTTCTTTCAGGGGATGACATGACATGGAGTTCCTCTGCATTCTTCTCCACCATCGATGCAAGCAACTATGTCCACCATGGCAACTGTAACCTTGGCAACAAGGGCGGATGGTGGTACAGCAGTTGTCGTGATGCCAACCTGAACGGCCAGTACCTGAGTGGACAACACCAGTCTAACGGGGAAGGAGTGAACTGGTACCAGTGGAAGGGAGACCGCTACTCTCTCAAACACACCGAGATGAAGATCAGGGCTATCTAAAGCCACTGCAGCTTTATGAATGCTTATGGCCATATTCACCTTTAACTTAGACAAGACAACCTGCCCAATCTGTCTGACTATCATCAGTTTGCCTTCCTATGCACTAAATCTTCAGGCTAAATTTTAGTGATTGAAATGGGCTTGCAGCCTTGAGGCTTGTTGCTGTACCCATTCTGATGTCTATTGTATTCTTGTGATGTCATAGGCTCGACATTGCTTCATATGTTGGGTAGATTACTTTCAATGCCACATCAAACAACATGCATTTTGTATAATGGAATAAACCAAGTGGTTACAGTCAATTTACCTGATAAAGGCACCGTGCGATTCTTACTATGTATTCAAGGTAAACAGACCTGGATCCTCCGAGACCCGAAATCTTGATCCTTAAGATACAACACTGTGATTTTGTTGAAAAATGGACTTTGACAAAGTGGCCAGTAAGTGCATTTAGATTTAGAGAGAAATAAAAACTTTTCAACTGCCTCTGTGTGTGCAAGTCGAGTTTGTCCAGAAAATGTCCTAAAGTATCAGTACAATTAAAGACGTCAGTATTTACTAATATGCATCATATGTCCTTCGATTCACCTTACATGGGTTAGGTGCCAATTATCAAAAACATCACATATAAATGTATCAACAACACATGGAAAGAAGTATCAGTTCTTCTGTTAAAAATATCCAATGCTCTAGTATTACTTGTCTCCACCTGTTTAATCTATCGATAGCAAGGCCTGTAGTGAAAAGTTTTGCTAGCGGGCTTAGTCATCCAGTTAAGTTTTATCCTTAAAATCCTTCAACCTTAGGGACATGGATTGAAATGTAACATCATAGGTCAACATTTGCACATCATAAATCTATTCAATTTTCCTGCCCTAGACCTCGAATGTTGCTGTAATTGTAATGTTTTGCCATCAACATCAATTTCATAATTTTTTGCATTCCCATTTTCCAATCGTTTTACCAGTAAACAGAATATTTGCCCACAAGTAGCATTTTAGAATGAACTCTTTTCCAGGCATCCTGTTGTTGCAACAACAAGGATAATGTGCTCACCCCCATAGTAAGGAAGGAACATTCTAAGAACGATCATGGTAGTTTAGTTATGCCTTCCAGGGGGAACATATGAGGGAGATATGACACACTTTGTGGGCCTGCACATTAACTGGTGCCCCTACAAAAACAACCTCCTCAACCTAAAACCAAAGTTTGTCAAAACTGTCTGAAAGGTTTGTCAACTTAGTGATTGATTACACACCGACCTACGCTGTAGACGGACAACTGGTCCCTACATTCACAATTCTCCTACAAAACAACCTTACACCTCTCAAAGAGATGTTTACCAATTTGAAAAGCTGCCAGAAAAGATTGGCAACCAATAACGTTGTTATGGTATGTAAAACAATGTCCGGATACTGTTAGATAGGGAAACAACATACAGGCTATTTTAGTAACCTAAAAAACAGCAGCCATTGGTAGTTAGACAAGGTTGACCAATCCAAAGACCAGTACCTTATCTGATATTGATTTATTTGGCTGTGATATTAATTGCCAGCCAACAAAGATTCAGCCAAGCATGTGGTTATAAGAATAACAGCACACATGTTAATGCCATTACATCATAGCTATGTGTGCATTTAACCAGATTTTAGCTAGCTTTTGATTACAAAAACAATCTACAGAGACAACATTTGAATGTTTGAAAAGGCTGTATGATCATAACAACATTCAAGTTCCCTCCTTTTCATTGGTACATTAAGTTGACTTTAACTGGTCCTGGTCAGTTCCTATGACTACCGAATAAAACACTGAGGGAGCAAACTTTTTACTGTAAATGCAGAAATGTTAATAGTGGTTTCATGTTAAAGCAGTTTTGTGGTGAACTCAACCCCCCCTCGAAAAGCTGTTTCATTGTATGACTGTAGCGCTACTATTGTTTCAAACACAAACTGCAAAACCACCACAAACATGAGCTCCTTTTTCTCCCTCCCGCAAAATTAAATCCTCACCAACATTTCTGCATTTACAGTATTTAATGTCAAGGACAGTGGACTTAGCCCTAGATCTCTATACAGCGATCCAGCACCTGGTGACACACTAATGCACAGAGGAAATCACCTGATTGGTGGGCATGGGGGGTGGATGTGTTCTTCAGTCAACAAAGTGCCGTATAACTAGCTTCGCTTTGGTCACAGCCCACATTTCTGACCTGACACACCATGTGGCGGCTGGTAGTGGTACTTGCGTTTGTTTCCCTGCTGCACCATGGGGGTGTAGAAGGAGGAAACGGTAATGGTAACGGCTGGGGACAGCAGACACAGACAGACCAGCAAACATGTGATGTGTCCTGTCAGACGCTGACTGACATGCAGTCCTACATGACCACCGCAGTAAGTACTAAATGCAACCGGTTTGTCATCAGATTCAACCTGTGCCTATGGGAGGAAATATTTGCCCTTTGATTAAAGAACTCTATCGTCTTTCCTTAGTCACTGACGAAAGATAACGGATGCTGTCTGAAACGTTTGACTGTTTCAAAATCTTATCCAGTTGCTTTAGTAACTATTTTTGGCAAAAATAGGTAACATGTCACATATATAAAAGACTGCTTTGTTATTAGAAAAAATACAGAAACTAAAGATTAGCCCCATTTGATTGTAACACTACATCAAAGACTTAGTAAATACGATGTTAAGTTTTATTCTATACCTCTATTTTGTACTACATCTAATAGCTCTTGTCATACATTGCATTGTGTACGATTGTTTTGCAATCAAGTTCTTCTTATGTGCTATCGGGGTCCATCACAGGAATCTTGTTTTCTTCTAAATTCTTGTATCGATTTCCTGCAAAAATCCAAGAAAACTGCAGCAACAGAACTTAGTAATCCAAAGAGACAAGACCAATATATTCCAAAGTATCCAAGAGATTTCACCTTTGTGCTGGCATGACCACAAGATATACTTAATAACTCCCAACACCCGGAAAACTTTTTGTGACATTTAAGGACTGACATGTCTTCGTGTTCTTGGTCCTTAGGCCACGCCAATTTATTTTGTTGCTTCTTGGAATAGCCTGTTCTGTTTTTCCCATTTTGAAAAAAAAAAATTGGGTCACTATTCCCATTCACAAATTTTAACTTCCAATTTTACTATCTATTCAGCTGTAAAACTCGATAGCCACCAAAATAGATTATAAAGGCCTGCACATACTTAAAAAGTGTGGTCACATTGATCATAAGTTATAATTTTTCATTTATCAAAACTATTTCTCAATATCAATCCATATATTACATGGCAAAATGTAATTTTGTTACTGAAATTATAGTACTAGATAAAAGAAAGGGGTGCATTGCATAAAATGAGCCATACAAAGCTGAAACTTGAATAATCCTCTTATACTTTATGTTATGTAAACCCTTATCTTTACCCCAGACTACTTGCAAAACATTTTTTTTTTTTCCCTGTCGCTCCAATTTTTTTCTGAAAAAAATCCAAGAAGCAACAAATTAAATTGGTGTGGCCTTAGCAACAAAAACTTTTAGTGTTTATCTTTGGGGTGTTAGATTTCGTTAAGTGCATGACATATTATATTTATTGTTGCTCTGCATTAGCTGTTTTTCCCTGGCCAGTTCCTTAGCAATTCTATGTATTATTCTCTTGAATAAAGCATGGCACATGTCAGCATCCCTTTCTGTCTTTGCCAGACTCTGGGGATTAAAAACACCACCTTCAAATCTTTTTTCAACTCTCTCATGAATTTTGTACATATAAACATATTTTCCAAGGGAGTAGTACAATGTCCAATCTGAAAGATCTTCCTAATGTGAACACACTTTCAAACTGTCAAACTGGAAGCCAATATTCAACAACAAGCCACCAGCCTGCAGCAACAGGCCACCAGCCTGCAGCAACAGGCCACCAGCCTGCAACAACAGGAAACCACTGACCAGCAACAGGAAGCCACTATCCAACAACAGGCTAACAGCCTGCAGCAACTGGCAGCCACAAACCAGCAGCAAGCTACCAGCTTGCAGCAACAGGAAGCCACTATTCAACAACAGGCCACCAGCCTTCAGCAACTGGAAACCACTATCCAACAACAGGCCACCAGTCTGCAGCAACTGGAAACCAACAACCAACAACAGGCCACCAGCTTGCAACAACAGGAAACCACTGACCAGCAGCAGGAAGCCACCATCCAGGCACAAGCAACAAGCCTGCAGCAACTGGAAGCCACCAACCAGCAACAAGCCACCAGTTTGCAGCAACTTGAAGCCATGATCCAACGGCATGAAAAAAATGAAGAACTACTGGCAGGCAAATTGCAGCAACTGGAAGAAATTGTCCAGCGACAAGCAAATGGCATGCAGCAACAGATTCAACAACTAGCCATCAGCCTGCAGCAGCAGGAAACCACTGACCAGCAACAAGCCAGCTCCTTGCAGCAACTGGATACCACTCTACAGCAACACGAAACCAATCTCCAGCAACATGAAGTAACCATCCAGGCACAAGCCACCAGCTTGCAGCAACAGGAAACTGCTGACCAGCAGCTGGCCAGCACTTTGCAGCAACTGGAAGGAACTATCCAGGCACAAGCAACCAGCTTGCAGCAACAGGATCAGCAACTTGCAAGCAACTTGCAGCAACTGGAAGGAACTGTCCAAGCACAAGCCACCAGCTTGCAGCAACAGGAAACTGCTGACCAACAGCTGGCCAGCAACTTGCAGCAACTGGAAGGAACTGTCCAGGCACAAGCAACCAGCTTGCAGCAACAGGATCAGCAACTGGCAAGCAACGTGCAGCAACTGGAAGGAACTGTCCAAGCACAAGCCACCAGCTTGCAGCAACAGGAAACTGCTGACCAGCAGCTGGCCAGCAACCTGCAGCAACTGGAAGGAACTGTCCAGGCACAAGCAACCAGTCTGCAGCAACAGGAAACTGTTGACCAACAGCTGGCCAGCAACTTGCAGCAACTGGAAGGAACTGTCCAGGCACAAGCAACCAGCTTGCTGCAACAGGAAACTGTTGACCAGCAGCTGACCAGCACTTTGCAGCAACTAGACGGAACGGTGCAGCAACAAGCCACCAGCTTGCAGCAACAGGAAAGTGCTGACCAACAGCTGGCCAGCAACCTGCAGCAACTGGAAGGAACTGTGCAACAACAAGCCACCAGTTTGCAGCAACAAGTCATCACTTATGGACAACAAGCCACCAGCTTACAGCAACAGGCTGCCATCATCCAGGAACAAGCCAGCAACATCCAGCAACTGGAAGGTAAAATAAAATCAGATTCTTCCCTTACTAAACTTAAAAAGATACTTTTCACAAGGAAGTGATAAATTACGACATGAGTACATTTCTTAATTCTCAGATCTACTGAATGCTCCCCGTGACTGCCTGGATCTGTACAACACCGGTCACAACACCAGCGGGGTCTACACCATCTACCCAGGGGGGAAGGATCCCATCCATGTCTACTGTGACATGGACACTGATGGGGGTGGATGGACGGTACAAACATTCATTTTTTCATATTTTGTCTCATAATTCCTTTGTTCTTTCCACCAATTAAAAATATGAATCTTAAACAGTGTTGAAGAGCATTTCACTCTTGCAGCATTAGTTCTCTCTTGTTACAGTGTCACACAGGATTGAAGCAAAATGATACATGACCCTCAGATTTCATTATACCAATAATGTCATGAGATTGTGTCTGATGCAGGTCTTCCAAAGGCGACATGATGGTTCAGTGAGTTTCTCCTTGAACTGGCAGGCCTACAAGACAGGCTTTGGAGACATCAAGTCGGAGTTCTGGCTAGGTAGAATATCAATTTGATACTGTCAATTATTAAATGGCAATTACTGAATTAGTAAAGGAGTTGTTCAGGCCCTTGTGCCCAGATTAAGGTACTTAATGTTCAACACTCAACATGCCACATTTAGGAAGAATACCTCACCAAATATGTTACAATTTACAGCATCAATTTACGAAATCCAATATTAATGCAGGTTATGGTATTTTGAGAAATACATTCATCAATAATTTTACAGGCAACGACAATCTGGCTGCAATGACTGCCCAGGATGTGTACGAGCTGAGGGTGGACCTGGAAGACTTCGAGGGAAACTCAGCCTATGCCAAATACAGCACCTTCAGGGTGAAGGATGAAGTAGAGAACTACCAAATGAATGTGGATCAATACTCAGGAACTGCAGGTATGAGGAACAAAGCAATATCTTCAAATTCACAGCACTTCCCCCCAAGCAGGATGATAGTAAAAAAAACATACCATCTTGTAGGGAGTGAGCTGTTCGTCACCCTACAACCCCTCTCTCAAAGACAAAATGCAGCAAGTCTGGTGTTATTCTATCGCAATTTCTATGATGGAATCAAATGCTCCACAGATTCTTCTAATGTGGAAACTATCATTATATCTAAAATTTTCCTTTCAGCATACAAACATTTGTTCCATATACGACTTACTACTGTAACATAAGATACATTACTTTCTTCTTATGCATAAGTGGACCTGCTCTTTCAGGGGATGACATGACGTGGAGTTCCTCCGCATTCTTCTCCACCATCGATGCAAGCAACTATGTCCATCCTGGCCACTGTAACCTTGGCAACAAGGGTGGATGGTGGTACAGCAGTTGTCGCGATGCCAACCTGAACGGCCAGTACCTTGTTGGAACCCATCAGTACAACGGAGAAGGAGTGAACTGGTACCAGTGGAAGGGAGATAACTACTCTCTCAAACACACTGAGATGAAGATCAGGCCTCACTAGACTCACTCACTTGGTCCAAATGAATGCTTACAGTTGTACTGTAACTCATGACATGACAACTTGCCCAATCTGTGTGAGGCAATCTTTCTGCAAAGTAGACTTAAACAATAAAATGAACGTAACCCTTTGGTTGCTGACTTCAGCTGTAATCAATCATTTGGTGCATGAACACCCTTGGAAAACCTGGTATCTATCTGTTTCCAGCTTGTGTGCTTTCTAATGGTCGCTACTTTGTTTTGGCAAGGTATAACAGCCATGTAGACACAAGTTTTGTGGAAACAAGTATGTTGTAAGGTTCTGAATTTTGGTTGAGATGTCTAATGCTATATCTGAGTTATATGGATACACATCTAAATTGAGTTGATGCACTGAACAAGCACAAAGTAGAAAAAATAGGAATTTGTAACAATAACTCTTTCCTAGGCAAATGCTCCATCAGTGTAGTCGTCACAGTGTGTTTTAGAGCAGTTAAAATGAAGCTGACATTTGAAGGAGCTACAGGATGGTTGGATTAAACATTGGACTGTATGAAAAACTGTGAACATCCTTTGGTGGGGAATAAAACCTTCATTTCCAGCTTCAATCTTTGTACATTGTATTCAAATGTTACATGTTTGTCTGGTCACATCATATGTAGAAATAAGTGGCCCCAAGTCTAAAAAAAAGGAATTTCAAACAAATTCCAATATACAATATAAAAAATGTATACCTTGTTTGTTTGTATTTCATAGCCAGTAAATTTCCTCAAGGTGTAATACCAAATTGGCATGTGGTCTAAATGTGGCTCTCTTCAAATGATAAATACTATAATCGAACTCCAGCTCATGCCCCCTCTAAAGGACTGCAACTCTTTCCATTAAAGGTACATATAGGTGAGTAACAGAATTCAAAAATCTTAACCTCCAGGTTTAGAGGCAGGGTCACTCATATACAGACCAAGCTTGCACACATCTAAGGTGACCCATAACCTTTGTGATGCCATGCTGTGATGACGAGTGTGTCTAGAGGTGTCTGTTCTAGACACACTATCGTTTGCAGTTATGGACCAAATCCCATCAAATCACACACAATGTACAAAAACATGTGAGAATTACTACTAATAAGTTATCCTGTGGAAGTTCAAGATGAATTTACCAAAAAACAGCATGAAAAATGAGGACTGACGTTTCTCAAGTAGAATCAAAAGCTGATCAGGATGTTCCTTTCGATCCGCACGAGACTGACTGACTCACCACATACTACATGTACATTATGTATACCATCAGTAATGCATGTTTGAAATAGGGTTACCCTATAGATACGTCTAAGGAGTAATTGGACTGCTACTTACATCAAATCTGAGAGCTGGAGGTCTGTCACTTAAAGCAAATGTGGAGGAAGTCATCAATTTCTTCTCTAGCTCTTCAAGTCTACATGCATAAAAGAAATGATTACATATTCAAGTAAAAATCACTTTTAAGAATGTTAAGCTAAGACACGTAAAAACAGGTAACTCTCTCTAAGTTTGAAGAGTATCATTCATCCATCCATTCATAAATAAATCTACATTCTCACTGATATCTTTAGCAAATATATCTGCATATTATGTTCTTTAGATATCATATGTTGTTCAATCAGAAAACTGATATTTTTTCAAACTTCAAAAAGCAGAATGATAAATGCTGCTTACTGCTGTCTTGCCCTCTTGACCTCTGACACCAGCTGTTCCTGCCCCAGGGCCACCTGGACCAAGTCTGGATGCTCAGTCTGCAGACGTGCAGGACAACAGTAAAAACAGGACCTTTATAATGTTGATATGACGTTACACAAACACACTGTATCTACATGTTTCTCAGCTTTTATAACTCTAACTTGACACACTGAGTGTTCCAGTCCCAATCTGGACCTGTACATACTTTAACAAACACCTGCTTGAAGGTAACTCTGATGAAACTAAACCAACTATTTCTAAGGCGAAATAACAATCTCATTCAAATCATAAGAGATAGCAGTCACTTTAAGTTGAATTTGTACTGGATACCCTGATGCATAATTACGATGGTTACCAGGGTAACTAGGCAACACAAACTGCACAGGGCATGAGAAAATGTGGAATCTTGTGAAATATAGCATGTTGTGCATACAAAAACTTGAGATGTATCATAACCATTTTATGTCAGAGTCAGTGAGACTATATTGAGACCTCTTTCAGATGGGACCTTCTCTCTATTAGAGCTGAATTGTTTATTTTTAACCAATATTAGGAATCTATTTTTTACAATTGTCACCAAGACCCGGAGGCCGCAGCTTACATGGACAGGCTGGAAGAATTCCCAGTCATAATGAACTTTCCTTGACACAAAAAGAAAGTGTTATCTAACCTTCTCGTGTGAGAGGTACTGGTCATATTGCTGTATGGGGCTCCAGCCGGTCATGATGTCATAGGTGATGACACTCCCCAGGGAGTGAGCCAGGAGCGACACCTTCCCCCCCTTCGGCTGGAAGTACGGGTTCCTGGTGCAGAACTCCTGGTAGATCCTGTTCAACTCCTGCTGGAGACATCTGGTGATCTGGGCACAAAACAGCAGCTTACGCGTCACTGTGAGATCCAACTGTACCATGGTTATAGTGCAGTGTTTTTCAATCAATATTAATGTAGCCAGTTATTGAGACCAGAATGCCTCAGCCACTCATCCCGGAAGTCAGGTAGGACATCATGGGTCTGCGCTATAAAATATACCTTTATTTCATAGGTTAAGAATATAGATTATAAATTTACTAACAGTATGGTAGAGCTTAACTTTCTTTCGTCACAGGTGAAATATATCTAATAGTGTACAGTTATGATATCATTCAGCTACACAGATATGCTGTGATATTCACAGGTCATTATAAGTTAAGAATCACAATCAACTTCATCATCATCCTTTGTATCTTTTCAGCTAATGCCCGTGCTGTTCTACTGACTGGTAAATGCCGATATGACGCCTCTAAAAGACAATGTCTGACCTCATTCCTGTAGAGAGGACTCATGTAGTACATGATGTCCATGGCACTGGCATTCAGAACTTCCCGCAACCCACGGATCTTGTCCGGTGTGATGCTCTCAACAATACCTGTCCAAAAAATGTCTCATGTTTTACGACATGACACTTCATAACATAATGCAATGTAACAGAGATGAGGAGAAAATTGTTGTCAGCAATGAGCAATATTGATATCAGCGTTTCTGCATGTTTACCAGCTATGATGATTTATCCTTTTAAAGATATTTTAAATTGCAAAGCATTTAATGATTTTGTCATAAACAATAAAAACTCTAAAGGTATATAAGATGTGACACAAAACTGTCTCACTAGGATTAAAGAAAACAAGGAATAACTGACTGAAGAAAGCTAAATCATAAACGAGTGTTCCTCATCTTTGTCAAAGGTGGCAAAAGTAAAAAAGATTGATTGAGGACTAAATGGATTAAGAATGATAAAAGACCTCAAGAACATTGGCCTGAGCTGGGAAGGAACTTAGGAGTCTTGGCAATGACCTAAGTAAGATGGAATACTTCTGCCTATAACTATCCAGTATGCCCCAGTTGGAAAAGAAGGGCCTAAGTTGAAATAAATATTTAAAAAACACCTCCATCCAATGTCAGCTTGGACCTCCATTCCACTGGAAGGAACTCGACCCGCTGGTCGTCAGGCAGGTGGGGGAAGTGGCTCTCCTGGATCTTACTGGCTGCCTGTCTGAGACTGCAGGGGGGAGGGGGGCACACCAAGAAAACGTCAGTACTGTACAATGTATACTTAAAAATCCTCCTGGAATTTATTGATTTGATTCCAGGATCCAGCTGGTCTCACATGACAGAGGCCAACGCAGGGCCCACGGCTGTCAATGAGTTAATGTAGCATGGTGTGTTGATATGTGTTGGTGCTGCTGTGGGGTCTATAGAACCCCACAAGGTCAAGTGGAGACACCTGTGTCCATTAATCCTTTTGGTGTCCATGACTGATCGTAACACCATGTTCAAATCAGCCCCAAATCAATAGTGTGCATGGACCAGGAAATACCAAATGAATACCAAGTAATACGGGTCATTTCAAATTTCAGAAAAAGGAATTTTTCTATTTCAAGGGCAATGTTTGAACCCCATATTTCACCTTCTTATTCCTTCTTTACCACTGTATCTTCATTTCTATCATTATATCTATGATAAATAATGTTTAGAGGCCCCACCGTATGGAACAATCTCAGCCAAATTCAACAGTCCTGCTCGTCATTACCCAGTTTCAAAAATATTCTCAAAAAATCTGAGAAGCAACAAATTAAATTGGTGTGGCCTTACAACTCAATTTTTTTTGTAGTTCCCCTTTTTTTCCATTTGTTTCATTAGGATTTATGGTACAATTTCAATTTGTTCTTTCGTTAACTTTGCTTAGTTTTGCTCTGAGTGACACACAGAGGTAAAACAGCAGCTCTGACAACAGGAATTCTTATTCTTGTAATGTTGTGTGCATAATAGGAACTGGAAATATTTTTCATACACTCCAAATTTCTGATGTCTCTTAAAATTTAAAGCAACCAGTGTTCAGTTCTATGACTGTGGGATAACCATTGTAACTTTGTGTCCCATGTTCTGCTTACTTACTCAGCCACACATTTGATGATCCTGCCTGTGTCCATTTTCTGCCCAATGCCGTGGATGACCAGAACCAGGTGTGTGATGTCTGATGGTTTGTCGTCCATCTTGGCCTCGTATCGGTAGCCACGGTGAAGTTTAGTGCCACTAGCGGTGGCTAGGAAAGATAGGACATTATCTTCTTGCTCTAAATCTATACTATGCCTTACAAAAATACATCAGCTACAGTTTTGCACATTTCTCTGTCATGATCACCCAGTGCCAATACTGTCACTGAACAAAATGTCATGGTAGGAGTGAAGTACATACCTTTGGAAATCCCCAGCTTCTGCCCAACAAATCGAATGCCACGAGAAGTCTTGCTATCACTGAAGAGAAAGACCTCAGACGGGCTGTACCAATCCACATGGCTGTCAGGGAACCTCACATTCAGCACTGGAGACACAATCAATACTCCAATTAGCTAAATGTGGGCACAATGAGTCTGCGTTGGGGGATATTGTCTGGAACAGCCAATAACTAATGGTGTCTTTTGGGGTGTGGATCAACACAGAGTATACCAGTATTCACACTACAAAGACCACACCCGGTAAATAATATGGATGATATGACATTAAATTTTCGGCCTCTAGAGGATGTCATCCATAACACTTTGGTGTGGTCTATTGTCAGCCTGTCTTTGGTTAGTAAACTCCCATTCATTGTAATGAAGTGTCTGTCATTTACAGGACTGAGGACATACCCTATTTACTGTTTGCAGCTTTTCTTATTTTTACAAAAACTATGAACAGTTGTCTATTGCAACCTTTTCAGTAGCATGCAAGTTGGGTGAATGACAACAGACAGACAGGATTCCAACCCTTAACCCTTTGATCCACAACAGGGTGACTAACCACAGTACCATCAACACATGCTAGAAATAAACAAACCTGTGTGTTGTTTGGAGGGGCTGCTGTGCAGTGGGACCCTCTGTCCTCTCCATTTGCCCAGATGTTCAGTCTCCAGCTGCAGAGCGACGTCCTCCTCCACAGGCTGCCACGTCCCGTCATGGAACCACTGGCCTCGCAGCACCTTGATAGGCTTACCTGTCAGGGAAACATTGTTGTGGCTTTCACATGAGGAGAAATTAATGTAGACTCAAATGACAGTGCCAAAGTGAGTGTTGTCGTGTATCTGATATTCTGTGTCTTTATGACTGAATGCAGGACTTTACATCTTCATCACTGTCCCTTACCCCCCTCCCCACTTTGAATCATATGCCATATGTGATTCAAGATATAACACTGTAAATTTAATCCATTGCTTTTTAAGATCTTCCAAATTCACCAAGGAGCTCCTTGTTCTATCCAAGGAGGTTCCTTATTCTTTCGCAAACATTTTTGTTCCCATGGCAACAGCATCCTCCTCCTCCTATGACTGACAGTGACTCACCTGACCAGTAGATGGGGTAGCAATGTTTGGTGGCCACACACACCTCGTGCACCCCTCCCCTCACCACGATCAGGTCCACTTTCTCCTCGGGAGGCGTGCTCCCCCGGTTGAAGTGCACCTGGCGGTACTTAGTCTCGATCCTTAGGGAGTCGTAGCCGATGAAGGGTTCCCACTGAGGCTTCTTCCCGGGATCTTCCGTCTCGTAGAACCACCTGACTTCCTCGGGTCTCAAGTCTGTCACGACGTCTTGGGTTGTGGAGACGCTGGTGTGAGCAGAGGGGGGACCCGGGCGAGGGGGTACCGTGGGTCTGGGCGGTCTGGGGGGCCTGGCAGGGCTTTGTCGCACGGGAGAGTCCGTCAGATCGATGACTTCGGGATTGTAAGCGGGTGGCCGATCGTCTTCGTACTGCTGTGCCATTTCCAAACCGTACGGATCCGAGTCGTCGAAGGCCGCCTGCTGACGATAGTTCCTGTCCATGGCCACCATGGGCCTCCAGACACCTCCCCCACTGTCCCGATCGCCGAACTGGTCCCCGGGGGACGGGTACTCCATGATGACAGAGGTGTTTTCTCAGTTTTTATAGCGGCTTCCTGGTGTTCCAACGTACCCAACAGGTCACTCCAGGGCGCTCACCTTTCAACCCTTCAGCTGATATCAGCGCAGCCAAGTGTGAACACACTCTTCTATCTTCCGTCCAAATTTCAAAAATCGCCCCCCAAAATAATCTTTACCTATCATAATTAATATTTTTACAGATTTAAAATTCAGAAAGTAAATATAGTTCCAACTGTTGTTAGTTGTAGAGTGTATTTATAGATTTTATCATTTTTACGTTTCGATGCTACTCAATGCTCCCAACAGAGGTGACTCAGAACGTGATGTTGGTTTCGTAATACTCCCAACCGGTACCTTACATCACGTCGTACAAGTTACATGTTCACAGTTTGGTTTATCGGTAAAGGGACAGCTCTTTTATTCCTTCAAGATAAGTACAAGGTAAGGTTCGGCGATTAGTTTGGGTTTTCAGTCGTCAGTGTTCGGTGAGAGCAAGGAGGTTAAAATAGGTATTTTAACCTCCTTTGTGAGAGGGGGAAGAGAGCAGGCCTAGGGGGAGGGGGTTTTCTGCCCAACGTTTCAAGTTCTGTACAATCATTTTATTATTCCTACCAATTGTGTACTACCGGTTGTACCTGTGGTATTGTTGCGTTATTCTCGTATTTCACATCTTATTTCCTGTATAATTATTTTGAGTAGTCTTATTTTTGGTGGAGACGATGAGATTTTGCTAAAATGTACAAATGTTTCCTTTATAACATTATATAACTTGCTCAGTTATTTCACCCAGCTAGATATACATGTATTACCAGTAGTAAGCAATCCTGTATTTCTAGTAGTCTCACAGGACTTTTCTTATTTTCTCAAAACCCCATAAAACGTCCAAGACCACATCTCCCTGTTATAAGTAAGCTAATAGGATTACTGTAGCGACTACTAGTATTTAGAAATATACTCAAAGTTCTCTCCTGGTATAAACTTATAAGAATAAAGCATATTTTTCTGTTAACAGTTAATCCCTGTCCCAGTCCAGGTTGGAGCTTGTTGAGATTCCAGACCATCGCTGCAATGTGGCAGATTTTCATCAGGACCTACGCGCCGTACATCACCTTCCCCTTCGCGCTGGTCATCGGCTTCGTCGGGTACAACTTTGAGAACCTCGTACGCGGCGGGAAGCAGCAGCCGTACCGGAACAAGAGCATCCTTGAGGAGCGAGAGGAGAGAAAGTTGGAGGCGATCGAGGAAAAGGACCCCACTGAGGTGGACAAGTTGAAAGAGAAGAAGTTTGTGCCTCCATCAGTGTTGGACAAAAACCAGCCGGGCTGGAAGGGTTTGTGATGACACGCCAAAACCTGCCAACGAAACTGGACACTGATGAGAGGGTTGTTGACAATGTAGCATTGCCCCATGAGGTTTTACAAAGACATGGATTTTTTACCTCCTGGCTACCTTTTTGTGCCTGCATAAGTTAAATACACAGTTGTGAGATGCTGCTGGTGTGAAAATTAGGTGTTCTCTATGAAAGAATGAAACTGATCTGCAGAACTATTCTTATCATACAGATATCAACATTGATCAACATAACTCAGCAGCTGCTTTCCTGTCAGGAGAAGTGTTAGAAATTATGATTATTCCATATGCCAGTGCTCATTAAACATATCTCCATACTGACCTGATGTAGCTGTGAATTACAGCATGCCTACGACACAAGAGATTAAAGAATCCAAGGAGGTTATATAGACTATATAACCTCCTTGAAGAGTCTAACTCTAAGACAGTTGGGTAATCTTCAACCATGAGTTACATTTAGACATCAATATTTTAGAGCTTTTGTAACGTTAACTTTCTTGTTTTATCATGTCTCGTCAACTTTGCAAAGAAGACTGGAAGTAGCATAATTCATTTTAAATGATGGTGTTGGCAATATTTATACCTCCATTTTTCATGGAGGCAGAAGTATGAGCTCTTGAATTCACTCTCTGCAGGTTACTAGTATCAGGTGTGGTCTGATCAATTAGTCACTTAGAGCAGACCAATGCATGTAAATCAAACCGGTAATGTCTTGTCCATAACAATCAAACCAAAGTTTACTCGTAACATGTACTTTTATATTGACTAGAAAGTTCAAACCACTTACTTTTGCTGTTTTTGAAAACTGTACATGAATACCATCCATCCTATGCAACTTGGTTGGTGAATACATCCTGGGTATCATTGCAACATGAGTTCATGAAGATTTTTCTGTATTCAATAAAAACATTTCTGCAGTAAACTTGTAGGTTGTGTTGTATATTACTTTATAATTATATGTCAGAAAGAGGAAGCTTTTAAGTACTTGCCAACATGGGGGAAATCAGGCACATAATGTCTGTTACTTAGTAAACTTTTTTGGTCGAGAATATCATTGCATATTTTCGATAGCTATGGTTACTAGTACTGGTACATATGTTGATCTGAGCAAGGACATTATAATGTCCTTGATCTGAGTCTGCCACCGTTGTGTCAAAACTCAATAGAGACATCTAGCGTCCGGAAATAGGACGACATGTGTGTAGTGCAGTACTATCCAGATCCGCCTAGTGGCGCTGTTGCAGTGTCACCCGCAACCGACAAGGACGCGTCGCCATTTTGCGGTCCCTTCCACTTTTTCTCCTGAGCTTTGTGGGACTGGTTCGGGCTAAAAGGAAACAAAGCTGTTGCTACTCGCAATTCTTCAGGACTGAAGACTACGTTTGTCTGTGACAGGTAAGTTACACTTCACGTCCTGGTCAGTTAACACAGAAATCCTCCTCCTAGTATTCGTCCTCTATACTAGTACTTGGGTATGGGGGAGGGGGGCAAAATATCTAGATAGCAGTAGATGCATAATTTTACATTTATTTTTCACCTTCTTGATGTAACGTTACTTATAATATGTAAACACATGTATGGCCTCTTACGGATGAGTGATCTAGGTATCTCATTCAGTTTATTGAGCAGACATGCCGAGAAGAAAAATATTAGCTAAACATGTTAGCTAAAACTGTTGGCTTAACACCCACAAACGTCCATCTTAAGTTAATTTTGTTCACATACTAAACTAGCAGCTTTATAATTTGAAAATCAAACTATTGGCTGATAACATATGG
Source organism: Branchiostoma lanceolatum (assembly GCF_035083965.1). Lineage (NCBI taxonomy): Eukaryota > Metazoa > Chordata > Leptocardii > Amphioxiformes > Branchiostomatidae > Branchiostoma > Branchiostoma lanceolatum. Next base: position 19,405,422 of record NC_089725.1, on the reverse strand, counting down.
ACAAGGTGTCAAAATTTCCTCATCAATTTGTGATGCCGAGATGGCTCCTCCATCTACAGTTCAAATCGGCTTTTTTTATAGTGATCAAAATGACACGTCAGTCTCTTTTCCAGTGTACAATGACAAGTCATAGCTGTTACAGGTTATGAGTTTTTTCTCCAGAATTAAATAAATATGCGCACAAGTATACATCAAAATGAATTGTTATGTTTCTGTAGGTATCAGCCCACAGCCATGGTGGTGAACGCAGTGCGGACCATCGCGAAGGACTACTGGACCCTGTCCTTCCCCCTCGCAGGTGTCCTCTTTGGCATGTGGCTCAACAACTACGAGTCTACACACAAGCTGGCCACCTACAAGAACAAGAGCATGCTGTTCCAGAGAGAGCTCAAGCCGGGGGAGAAGGAGCCATGGTGACGTACGAGGGATGACAGAGACTTTAATATGATCTGTGCGATTATCATTCAAGACCAGAAATGTGATTTTCAAACATCTCCTAATCCTATTGTTGGAAATATCTGCATACAACCACAGTTAAGCTACTTCGTCATTTAAGTGATAGAAGTACATGTGTATCTTCTTTTCTTGGTGAAAATATTAACGTTACAACTATGAACCCCAAGCTGTCAGGGAAGGAACACAACAACAGTTCAACAGTTTCTTCACAAATGGATTTATTTGTAAGACTAGACAGACTATAGTATGTTCACACAACATAAAACAATAAAAATGTTAACACTGCATACATGAAAGCTTTCTTCATAATCATGGGCTCATTTTGTTTTTACAGAATATTTACAGTGATTTGTTCAGGCAATATATGAGTAGACTATGTACAAGGCACAGTTGGCAAAAGAGATGATTCATATCAATGGAAAAATCATATTGCAATCAAGTCATTTGCATAGCAACCACCAAGTGTGGTTTTTGAGAAGGAATCCCCAAATGGACAACTCTACAGTAATACTGTATTGCTAACTCTACTGTAATATACTCTGGGGATCTCGGTCAGTAGTTCAGATGGATTTCTTTAACTTTTCTCCCAACTTTCTCACATCTAGTAGTAATGATGCGTTTCTCAGACTTTCTTTAACTTTTCTCCCAACTTCCTCATACCTAATAATTGTGCTTTTCTCAGACTTTCTTTAACTTTTCTCCCAACTTCCTCATACCCAATAATTGGGCTTTCCTCAGATTTTCTTTTCTCCCAACTTCCTCATACATGTACCTTATGATTGTGCTTTCTCAGACCTTTTAAATCCACCCATTCTATCTCATGCCCAGTAGCTGTCTACTCTTGAAGGTGGCATTAACTTCCACATGCTTGAGCGCCGCGCCCCGTATTCTGGCCCGGTCAAGTCGCGCCTTCAGCTCCGGTTTTGTTCCACCAGCCTTGTAGCCGTTGTACTGGGAGATGAAGCTTGATCCCAGGTCATCATCACCCCGCTCATTCTCCTTCCCAGGGAGGATGGAGAAATGCACCTTCTTCTTAGACAGGGATTTCTCTGCAAAAGAGAGAAGCGAGTCAGCATTGTATGCAGAGAGAGAAAAAGCTATATTAAAAAGATAACATTTTTTGTTTGGAATACTGATTTTCAAAGACACTATAAAACAATTTGAGTTCAACTCTTGCCTGCTTGTGAGCATGGTGAAAGTATGGGCTAGTATGCAAATGAGACCATTGAATCCAGTCCTGCATTGTGATTGGCTGACATAGTTAATCTAATTAAGAATTTTGTCACTAACTGTTAACTCAGTCTTTCTAATTATTTTTCCTTTATTGCTTAAAACAATCAACTTTACAGTACAACAAAAAAACAACTTAAAATCCTCTCTATTTCACACTAAAACACTCCTGTGGGCTTCTTTCATTGCACTAAGAAGAGACTGCACATTCTAACTTTTAGGGAAGTAATTAAAGCAAGAAGGTTGAGCAGTTTTCCATTCTTTAAACTAACAAAGCTAATTTGTATGTTTTCTATGACCAGCTAACATTACAACTGTCCATTTTATAGATATGATTCATAGAGAAATTTTACATTTTTAAAGAAACGGTAGTGCCATTTGTAACATGACTACAGTGAGACATGAGTACAGCCCAACGTTCCACAATACTCCTAAAAGTTTACAAGATGGAGACTTCTGTGCCTGGACTCTACTGTCGGCTACACGGCATGCAGCAAGTGCGTCCCCCAAAACACCTGACAATATAATAGTGGAATCAGCTATAGGCAATCATCAGTAAGACTGGGGCTGGTCATTGGATAGAAATCTATCTCACTACTGGACAACTAAAACAGTCATTTGGAAATTTGCCTCCCTTTGCATTGTTAAAATGTAAATATTCAGACATTAAGAAATACATGAGGAGGAAGTCATTGTTGTAAATAAAATGTGATTATAAAAATCGGGTCTTTTCTATGTAAATGGAAAATCCTTGCTTGTTATCTTGTAAACCTGACAAAATTGTGTCTCTTTCCCGTTACACTAGACCAATACCAACATGTTACAAAAAAAAAACCCCCCTCCTTACAAAGGCGACCGACATCCCCTCCCTTTCTTTCCCTCCCTCACACGTAAGTAGTGGAGAGCTTTATTGTTGTCAATAAGCCGAGGTGAGAGTCTACCTGTGCATGTGTCGTCACCATTAATGTCAAAATCTGCCAGCGCCCGGTTGGCCTTGGCAACAGCCAGCTCTGTGTACTGCTTCATCAGTGACTCAGCCCTGTACAAGAAAACAAATTTTATCATCTTAAAGTACTTATTCATATATTTATTTATTATGTTGGTCAGATCTGAAATGTAGTAAATTTAGTGTAGTGATAACTAGGTTCAAGAGAGAAAGCAGCTCACAAGCAGCAAGGAAAATCATGGAGACTGCTATAGAGGCCAAACAATTAAAGGCAACACAATTCAAAACTGACGATGGCAGGATATAATGCATTGCCCTTGCCCTTGCCAAGCAGCATGGCTGTTAGGGCTCCAGTGGCACAAATCTTCTAAGATGAGTACAGAAAGTCAAGTCATGTCAAAGCCAGTAGACAAGCATCTTACCTTGCTAACTTGTCTTCCACAATCTTTTCCCTCACTGCTAGGTTTTTTTCTCGGGCTGAAATAATAGATCAAAATAGGTCATTATTTCGTAAACAATAATAAACAATCAAATTGTTTGGCTATGGTACCAACATCATAAGATAGAGTTTTGTTTAGCCAGAATGCCAGATGAAGAATGACCTTCAAAAAGACTTACCCTCGACCTCCTTCTCCTTGTCTTCCAAGGCACACTCCCTCACCACAAGAGCGTCCTCGCGCTGCTTCAACAGGTCCTCCTTCTCTCGCGACCTCCTCCGATCCCCCGCATCCTCACGTGACCTGCGGCGCGGAGCCTCCGCCTTGTCATTCTTGGTGTTGTACTCTCTCAGCCGAGAGGCCAGCTGTGGTGTCTGGAGTAACGTCTCAATGTCCGGCCTCCGGTCATCCTGGACAAGCGACACGCAATTTGTACTTGGTTATAGTCTTGCCTTCATGAAAATGCAGAGTTTGTATTCTCCCTGTATAGAACCTGTCATGAAGTCCATCCTGCTGTATGGCTGCAAAGTGTGGGGCCTGAAACAACTCAATATATTCTTGGAATCTGGTGGCCCAGGAAGATCAGTAACCAAGCCATACAAAAGAGAACAGGCCAGGAACCAGTGGAAGTCACCATCAGAAGAAGAAAGTGGAGATGAATAGGTCCTACTCTGAGAAAGCCTCCTGCATCCACCATGAGAGCCTCACTTGACTGGAACCCTCAAGGTCAAAGAAGGGAAAGGCCACTACTCTCACGAAGAAAAGGTGTCAACAAAGATGAAGCCAGTGCCACACACATCATGACAAGAGTTAAAGAGGACCACTTGAGACCAGAAGCAGTAGAGACGCTTTACTGAGGCCGCCCTATGCTCCCAAAGGAGAGAATGAAGTCAAGATACTGTCTAGTACTAGTACTAGTACCAGCAAATTTACTAGTACCACCACAAGATTTCAGGGAACGTGCAGAAGGCAGGAAAAACAGGCAGGTTTGTGACCGTCTCACCGTGATGTTCAGCATGGAGCCGATGACGGAGTTCAGCTCGTCGGAGTACTGGAATGGAACTCTGCGGTACTTTCCCTCACGCACGCGCACTGCCAGCTGCTTCTGATTGGCTGCCAGGAAGGGTGGCCTGCCGCAAACAATAATTATGTTAGAGCCTCACTCACACAATGTTTACAACTGTAATTTTGGCATTAATCATAGTGTCACAGTAACAAACATCATATTGGTGCCCCATTGAAGACAACTCTTTACTGTGATTCACGATAATGCTAATGGTCACAATGATGGCAGCAGATACACGAATTGTGCCAAGTGGATTTGCTACTGTATAAGTTCAAACTACTGCATAAAGAACAAAAATTGTTGAATAAATGAACACTAGAGAAACAAATTAATGAGCTTGTGAAAGGCCATTTTCCAACAAACTAAGACAGATTAACGTAGCGTAGCCTTGGTCCCTTACATCCATTCCAAAAAACAATCTTTGATAAATGCCTGGATTTGTCAAGAAACAGATGAACCCAACTCACGATAAGGAGCAGAGTTCGTAGATGAGGCACCCTAGTGACCAGATGTCAGACTTCTCGTTGTACGACATGTTGTTCATTTGTTCCTGTGAAAACAGTTATATGAAAGTTTGTTACACACAGAAACATAACCTGACAAATCGCGCTCCTAGTGGCCAGCCGGTCCTGTAACCGCCATCCCCCTAGAGGGTCAGTAACCTCCGGCCGAGAGCTTGTGTAAATACAGGCTAACAGAAACATGACTGATTCCTTTCTAAGCTCTAAAAGAATATCAAATGTCACAACAAGGGATTTTAAACTACATTGTAATTGTTGTAGCTCCCAAAGAGTGTGGTGGGATCTTTAACGTGTTGAAACTTCACAGCATGTCTTATCCCTGTAGGTACAGTTCACATTATCATGTTATACCCAGTAAAAACAAAGCCACGTTGTATAAGGTAGCTCACCGGAGACATGTAGTATGGCGTCCCAACAAATGTCTTGGCAAAGCTGGTATCGTGGGCCAGAACCCTGGCCAGTCCGAAGTCCCCCAGCTTCACATCCTTGTTAGCATCCAGGAAAACATTGGCGGGTTTCAGGTCACGATGCAGGAAGGTCTTTCCGTCACGCCGGTTATGACATTCCTTCAGTGCCAGGCAGATCTGGAAGAACAGCTTCCAGATGAGGTCCTCCTCTAGGTATCGTCTGGGGATGAGATTAATTGATCGAGTGATGAAAAAATTCAATATATGAATGAATGAATAAATGAAAAAAGGTAGGAACAAACAAATGAAAGAATAGCTGAATACACCAAACCAACAGTCTGTTCTTGTTTCCTACCTTTCCCTGCGACACCTGGAGATGAGGCTGGCCAGGTCGCCGCCCTCGCAGTACTCCATGACGATGTAGATGGTGGTGTTGCTGCGGTCGATGATGCGGTCGTAGTACCGCACAATGTGCTGGTGCTTCAGCTCCCGCAGCAGGTTCACCTCCGACACCAGCATCGACTTCTCCGCCTCCGACATGGTGCCGTAGTCCATCTCCTTCCATACCAGGACCTGCAGAACAATAGACAATCAGTACATGAACAAACCATCCATAGACACCAGGAACTAAACCTCGTCCTGAGTTAAAGTGATAGTCCATTTCCTTCCATACCAGACCCTATAGATGAAAATTATGACATGATAGGTAAATGTAACTATTAGCTAAGGGTGATGGGAGGGGGTGATAACTAATGTTACATCATGCATGTGTATGATAACTACATAACCTGATGAACTCATGCTTCCAGCTCCTTGTGACACACAAGCTGCAGCCATAATGAGGACATCACACCTGGTAAGACCAGCTTATCACACAACACTTTCACAAACAATCCTGATCCCACCCTGCCTCTCAAGGTGACTGGAACACCATTGTTCTACCACTTCTATGGAGTGCTTGGAGACAAATAAGATTGTCTGCAACACGCGCAGAATTCTTGTTTAGAACTTTGGCCATTCAACAAAGGCGTTTCCGCGTTTCCAAATAGACGCAAAATAACTGACAGAGGTGTTGATTGGCAGTTACAAATAAAAGATTTCGGCAGAAACTTTCAGCTTCTTTAGCATCGTTTCACTTCCAGTCGTAGTTTCCCCGCCACATATTTTGAACCAGCTACTTTTGAACAGCTACATTCAAAGATATCTCTGCGCTTTTCTCCTGATGAGAGTAATCAAAGCAATCAACGTTATTTTCAAACAACAACAGCTAGCGTGGTTGAACGTCAGCCAGACTTCACATGATTGGCTTTGTTATCCGACAGCTGAGAACAAACACACAACACGGCATGCACACAAAGGAAGAAAGCTAAGGAAGCCTGGCCATGGGATAATACCTTGCCATCGGTTCTCCGGCGAACTTTCTTGCAGGTCCCGTAAGAGCCGGTCCCGATGGTGTACATAACTTCGTAGTCTTCCAATCTTGAAGTCGGCATGGTGCTGGACTGAGTTGCGCTTGGTTCGGCTTGGCTTCGTCTCGAGCTGTTGATTCCGCAAAACAAACAAAGCTAACCTGGATAATAAAAATCCGGGGGGAAATCACACACTTTTCGCGTCAATCCACCGTAGATTTTAGCAGCGATGCCTCTGTGCTGTGAACTCACTCTGAGGGTTGAGCAAAAAGCATAAAAAATTGGCGTTTTGCACAGTGAACGACCAAAGTATGTGGAGTGGGAAGGAAGAGCTGCAGCGTCCGTCTGGCCTGCCCAGCTGTTTAAAAATTGCCACTAATTTCACTGAACGCTGATTGGTCAGGACGAACCCTGGCAGATCTTGATTGGTCGATGGATAAACAGGGTTTTCCCCGCGTGGAGCACCCTGGGAAAGTGACGTCATTTTCCAAAATGGAGTCGATCTTTCACGAAAAGGTGAGTTGTTGTGGACTTTTCCAGTGATTACGTTTCAGCCGACCGTCAGTTAGTACTATGATTGTTTTTACGTAAACCCTGAATATGTCTTATTACACTTGTATGAAATACTATGTCAAGAATGGGACTCTTCTGCCCTGAAGAGACTTGATGTTTTTTATATGACGACGAACTGCTTGTCATGCATCATATGATGAAAATACCGGAAGCGCTGTTCATGGGTTCTTAGAAACGTCCCCAACATAGGAAATCTTTTTTTTCTGTAGCACTTAAAAACGATGATCGCGTCAAAGGTTTGTTTTCGTACAGATGTGCCGTGGATCATCAAATTTCAGGTTCAGTAACGTTATCATATTGATGTCTAGGGAGTGGCGCACACCGGCATGAAACTTCGCTTCCACCTCACAAAACGATCCGCTATGACCTGAATATGAGCTGTAAACCAGATTGAACGTGCAGTGTACTAGTAGATATTAACACTCGGAGTGTCGGGGCTGACTGGAACTCGGCTTTATCCTGCGACGTTTGGATGGTTGGTCATGCATAATAAAAACAGTATCCAAAGCTCACTTCTGAGACCAAACAGGTGCCCTCTTCTATTGTTACAAGTTATGTAACGTTACATGTACAAATTATACTCATCCATATTTCCTTGTGTACTTTCAGCAAGAGGGTTCACTGTGTGCCCAGCACTGCCTCAATGCTCTATTGCAGGGTAAGTCATTGTGAAGGATGTGTGTGTGTGTGTGAACACATGGAGCCAAAATAGATGTTCACAACATTTCAAATCCTAATTGAAAATTTCAGTGTCATTGTAGTGGTCATTGCAACTTATAAATATGTATAATCACTGTTGCCATCTTGATTGTAGGTCCTTTCCATGATAGCAAGTGGTTAGTCGAAACACACAGTCACCTGTCAATCCAAAGAAAGGCAGTTACTGTACTTAAAATTTGTACATTGTTTTCTGTAGATAATCAGAGACAAAAAGGAAGCAACGTTGAGGTGATGAAATATCTATTGTTAGAACATTTCTCCCGTAATGATATCAGATGCATCTTTAACCCACCAACATGACAGGTCGTACAGTACGTCATAGTCACATGACTGCAGACACAATGTTGATATGGGCATATTTGGAATAGTAATGATATTACGTCTGTCTTGGAATAGGTCCAGCCCATTTGGCCAAATCAAAATGGCTCTTGGACCTGCAGGAATGTTGATCTAATCTGTGTTACTTGGCAGGATTACAATGTGCACATGCACTGCCAAAATCTGTGATCTGATGTAGGTTGACAGACAGCTGAAGTTTACATAGAATGACACACCAGGATAGGGAAGAGAAGCTTACTAGTATGTAGTTTTTGTATTCGCCCATACAAATTTCTGGCAGATGTTTTCTGTAGATGATTTCTTTATAAAGTGACAAATTTGTCAAGCCCTGTCATCTGCATGTGCAATGTACATGAACATGTGATCTTTCCATCTTGAGATCAGATCTTGATATTTGTACGCAATGCATCATATGTTTTCCTATGCCACATGGCTGTGTTATCCATGCAATATGAATGTTTTAGAAGCCGTACATGTGTCTTCCCACAGGTGAATACTTCACGGCAGTTGACCTGGCCTCGTTTGCCCAGCAGTTGGATGAGGCTGAGCGGGAGAGGATGGCAGAGGGAGGAACAACAACAGCAGAGTACCAGCACTTCCTACAGGTATGGTATCGGTGCTTCAGACTAGGTAGAGTACAAGGTGTATTTCCCAAAGAATATTGGAGCAAGTTTTCCTGTTTGTTTCTTTAGGTGAAAGCATCAATATTTGCTGACAGATGGTATCTCATCTTTTCACAAGACTGTCCTGTACTAATCTGATTACTGTAGTCCAGACAATCTCATTAGAAGTAACTGTTAGTTTGCAGGAAAACTTTAAAAGGATCCTTCTTTATCTGCCCTCCACAGCAACCATCTTCAAATATGGATGACAGCGGCTTCTTTTCCATCCAGGTGAGGTGACACTTTGGAACCAACTTTCTTTACTTTTTTTTCAAACTTTTGTGGCTATACAGTGCTTTGTTGTTCTTTATGTTTACTTCAAGTTTTGTGGGTATAATTTATTGTGACTTTACTTTGGTGTAATTGTTTGTACGGGGTGGTACAAAAAGAAACGCCTTTTTTATCATAGCAGGTTCATTTTTTGTATGAAATGGGTTGAAATTTGGCACAAATGTAAAGGAACATCTCTTCTTGAGACCAAAGTGTCTCAATGTGTTTTCCACATTTTTACTAGCGACTGAGTTGACTGACCTGACACGTTCCTTTACATTTGTGCCAAATTTCAACTCATTTCATACAGAAATGAATCGGCTATGATAAAAAAGGTGTTTCTTTTTGTACCACCCTCGTAAATTACGAAAAAAGACCAACATTAGTTTGTTGTGTTCCCAGGTAATCAGTAGGGCGCTGGAAGTGTGGTGCCTCAGACTGGTGCCGATAACGAGTCAGGAGTACCTGGAGACGTCTGAACATCCCACGTAAGGCTGGACATGTAGCCCACCCACTGTCTTGGTCACCTTCTTTGCTAAACATGCTGACTTTTTCTGTAACACACAGCTTTGCCTGCATGTGGCAGTGGTTGGTAATATCATTGAAATAAACAGCTAGTCACACATAAGCCCTACATATCTAAGCAAAGGTTTGTTTAGATTAACTTAGTGCTGAGGTCTTAATAGTACATGTATTAGAATAACAAGATCCACTCTGCAATAGTACAGTACTGACGAAAGACAAAGTCTAAGATTCTGATTATTTTCTCCACTTATCTCTTTTCTTCTCCCAGACAAGAGCAAGCTTTCATCTGTAATTTCCGTGAACACTGGTTGTCCATCAGGAAACTGGGGTATCAGGTAGGTGTGGCTGTGCATCTACAGCATGAAATTTACTAAAACATTTGTTGTCATATAAAGAAGTTGATTTGTAATATTTTTTACCAGAACTGTGGATTTCGTTATTGTTTATGTCATGAAAGTTGTCTGTATCATGTTTATCACGAGCTTCTGTCTTGCAGTGGTTCAACCTGAACTCCCTTCTGATTGGTCCAGAGCTGATATCCGACACCTACCTGTCACTCTTCCTGGCACAGCTGCAGCAGGAAGGTATGTTGACAAAATCTACCCACTTGCTTGAGTAACTTTTGTATTGTGTATCTCGATACATGTGTACCTGAACATCAGATCTTTATCTACACATCATAGATGTCTTTTTCAATCCAGTTTTAGCTTGCAAAAAGCCACTCCTCCACCAGTCCTGACAAGAATAGAAGTTCTGTACAGGATGTCAAGAATCAAAATACCTGTGAAATGTCCCATGTTCCTTCCGACTAGTACATTGAACAATGTCCCTGTCTTACATCCAGGCTACTCCATTTACTCTGTACGGGGAACCGTCCCAGAATGTGAAGCTGACGGAATCCTGAGAATAACTCCGGCTGTGCAACTGGAAAGACCAAAACTCATCAGTGAAGTGAACAAACAGAGAGAAAAAGACGAGGGGAGGTCCAGCGATGCCAGTACTGGGGGTCAGTCTAGTCAGGAAGATGACCCAGACTTGGCCGAGGCCCTGAGAATAAGTCGGCAGGAGAACGAAATGGACGACAAGTCGCTACAGGAGGCACTGAGACTCAGTATGCAAGGTGGGAGCTTTTTGTATCACAACAGGAAAATGAGATAATTTATCATGATTGTCATGATACTGTCAAAGCATTAATACTGCCCCAAGAGACCCATAAGGTTAATGTACTTCTGACATATTCCCCTATTGCAGGATATTTAGAAAATAATCCCCAGCAAGGGCAGGACCATACACCAGAGTCCTCTGGTGCGATTGGCAGTGTGCCCCCCTCCCACACCACTCAGCAGACACCCTCCCACCCTACAAAGGCACCTGACCCTGTTGACCTTGATGAGTTGAGGCGGCGGAGACAGGCTTTCTTTGAAAGGTGAGCCAGGGGCAGATCCAACTGTTTTGTATGTCTCCTACTGAAGCTTTGCATCAATGAAGAATGGGCCAATAGCTGCCTATTGTAAGCCTTCTACATAATGGAAAAAATTGTGGCATAAACAGTATTGAAGTTGATAACTAGGTAATAGAAGTTGATAAGTGCGACTTCCAATGGTACAGTGCCAATATTTTGAGCCTCTGTAAACCCAGCATGAGGGGTGTGCCTGTGATGAAGTGGTCTGCGCTTCTGTTACTCACCACATCTGGTTCTAATTACTTGGAACGGGGTTCAACTCCCAGGTAGGATACCTCTGGACAAGAGGCGCATTGAGTCATACCAAAGACTTTATAAAAATGGTACATACTTCTGAAACAGTATGGAAGTTAAACACACTCCACTGCCCAGGGCTATGAATCGGGGATGGGCACCGCCCTATACACCTTATGGTGTGGGAGGATTTTAACTTAACTAAACCCAGCATAACCGTTCCATCCTCCAGACAACAGACGGACCCTGAATCTCCAGACAAGCGGCCCCCTGCAGAGCCGGCCCAGGACAGACCAGACCCTGTGGAGAACGACGTCTCCCCGGTGGACTCCTTACCTGATGAAGACTCCAGCAGGGAGGAGCCAGGTTGGTGGGGAAGGGGATTTCACTTTTTATGATGCTATATTCAAAGCCAGCTTTTGGAGTTAGTGATCTTCATTTCAATTACTTACTGTTATCTCATGGGAGATTTCTTTAAATCATCAGTTATACGAAAGAAAAAAGCACAATACAATAATTCTACATTTGTAATAGTCAAAAGCATATACAGGTGTTCTATTTCAAATTTATTAGGTTCATAAAGAACGTATGTGGTATCTGTGATATGATTAATTTCAGTGACATTAAAAGGAAGATAACTGGTTAACTTCTAGTGTCACTGTTTGATTATAAAGCTTGGTCAAGACAAGGAGCTTTTTAACTTTTATTTGTTGATTCCAGCGGTGTCAGAGATGACAGAGGACGAGATGCTTCAAGCGGCGCTGAAGATGTCCATGGAGGCAACCCAGGACACAGACCAAACACAGGACACCAACTCTACCTCGTAGCACTTCCCAACCACAAAATTAGTTTCATGGATTTTCCCACACCCTGCCATGGTGTAGTTCCAATTCCAGTCTTCCAAAGCTGATTCATTATAGTCTTCATCTGGCATCTTATCTTCTTATTTTGATTCCTGCCAGGAACAAATTACATTCTCCATACTGTACTTATAGGATTAAACAATGCTTGGCATCACACCAACTGCAGTGAGGAAATTTATTACCAAATAGTAGCAATTTAGGAAGGTCATAACTGGCCAATGAATGGCAAAAAATCAAAGATCAGAGACAGCTATGGATGCTATTCCAAACCTTATGTCAGGGTTATGTAACCTCACAGGACCATGACGCTACACATTATATATGAACGAAACTGTATCATTTAGTCTCGTCACTCTCTTCACACCAGATATCTTATCAATGGTGCTCTTTACTCTTTATAATGGATTCCCATGTATGAATCAAGCACAGAACTTTCCCGATAGAACTGAATTAACTGCTGGGTAGTTGAAGGTCACAGGAGAGAAGATGTTGCAGTCTGGATGACATATTTCTGTCCCATCCCAGGTAGTAGGGTTAATCTACATGCACATTGGCTCCACAGACTCCACTGACTCATTCTTGGATTACACAACATACAATATGTATGAGAGAAATACTGGTGCCATCTTTGAAGAACACCCACATTCTGTGAGAAAAGTCTCAGGGTGGATTGTTGTTCTTAGGCTTATGTTCCTTACAGCTACTCTTGAGTAAGGATTTCATTACTTTCTTTACATGACATTTGACATGATATAGTCAGCCATTGCCAGGTGCCAGCAAAGTGGTTACATGTATGTTTTACTGAGATTCTGTATAGAAGGTTGTTGATTAAAAGGTTTATTGTGACAAAATCTGTTAACGTGTTGTCTTTTTGGTCAAGCAAACTTAAAAAAGGTAAAGCAGTCATCCTCAATTGAGGTGAAGCATGATGCTTAGCAAACTTAGTAAAAAGAAATCAAGCCAGAGACTAAGAAGTTGTTTGCTTTCAGATTGACTTTAATGACTGTAACATTGAAGCAGTTACTGGAAATATCTATGAAAGCATGATATGGTACAACACAGTTGTACAAGGGAACGTGTTACCATCTACATCAGGGGCTTATTCATTGGGTAGATAACTTATACTTCTTGACTGAAACTGAAAAATTGTGATGGTGCTTTGCAGTGCTACATGTTACACTGAACTAAAGGTAAAATAACCATAACACAACAAGATTGTAGTCTTCGGTGCTAACTACAAAACTTCCAGATGAGTTGCCTAGTTAACTTAACTAGTTGAATATTAACTACATACCTAACTTAATCATAATCACACTTCTATTCTTGGATCTGAAGGTCGTCCTGCCTGAATGAGATAATTTTCCTGCTTCATCTTTGGTTTCTCCGTCCTCGTGTGCCAGACTAGGACCTGTGGGGAACGGGGAACAGGACATGTTAGGAAAAACTGAGTTCACTCCAAAACAGACTATACAGTTTAACAAAATCCAAAAGTGTTAGTTTCATAGACACATGCTCAAGTACATGTACTTTTTGTATATTATTAAGATAAAAGTGATTCCGAATATGAAGTAAGGAAAGACAAGAATACGCAGGATGAGGTACAGTAACGTTGGTCTTACCTTGGTACAGTTGTCTGCCAGCGGTTCAAGTTCTTCCATGGTGACCAGGTGCTCTAAGAGAGACGACTCCAGGTAACCCCGCCGCACACGCAGCTCAAATTTTGCCTGTGGTTTCTGCAGGATCAACTGCAGGTTCACAGCAAATCCTGCCATGTCGATGGCAAAGGGCCTCTCTGGTCGCCAGTACGTGTACCATCTGAGATGTAGTGATGAATCACAAATCAAATCATAAGTCAATGTTTTGAACGTAATTTGCACATAACCCACAGAAGTTAGAGTCCTTCAGAGAAGATGTTTGAGAAGAACCATACTAAGTGCATCTTACAGGACATACCATGCCCCAATGAGCAGCTGCAGGACGTTTCAACAACTGCAGATGCAGAGACCAGTGGATGATGATGATGATAATGATCCCCCATGAGTGATGTCCCTTGTGTATATCTTCTACATGTACTTACCATCCCTAAGGTCAGAACTAGTGCACAGTGACAGTACCATTACTACGGTAGTAGATAATTTACTAGTCTGCCCTACAAAACAATTGTATTAACAGACCTGACAACCTTGCCGTGTTCCACCACCGGTCGCTCAAACCTCATCCCCCCAACCAGCCCCACAGGCCACACCGACACACCGCGGGTGTGCCTCATCTGGAAAAGAAAGAACTGAATCAGATGTGACATAGTGCATTATGGGATGGCTTATACAATTACTGTTACACATCCAGCCAACAGGAGAACTACAGCAAGGTCGTCTTGCTTTTATTTCTTTAATGATTAGAAGAGAATGCCTGAAACAATGATCATCTTCTCCAGAGCTTGAAAAATTGGTAATTGTGTACATGTGTTTTGTGTTTTCTTCACTACATATTACAACAATTTACATAAATATTGACCAACGGAGGCCATATATGAATAACCATAATCAATATCAATACTAGCTGGTTTCTTACTCATAATTATACAAATCAGTAAGTACACACATACATCTCCCTTGTCACCAGTTCTTGGGCAAACAGTGGCACTCGGGCAATTCTTTATACTGTATTTCAACATTGAATGACTTGTCACACCTAGGCTCTGTATAAGTGCATAAGCCATCTACCATAGCGCTACCTCGTCAAACAGCTGTAAGCTGTACGTGTTGTCGTCATCAGCGAAGTAAACCACGCCCTTATCCCTGCCCACGTCCAGGTTTTCTCTCAGCCACTGCAGTCCCGCGTTCCTCTGCTCCACGCCGCGAGGCTTTAGCCAGTTGGGGTCCGTCTCCTTCAGCTGGTAGTTCTCTGGAGTCTTGATGTTCAGGTGGGTGTGTTTGATCCCACACGTTGCTAGGAACCTGGTCACTAGGTCTGTCTGACTGTCGGAATCCTCCACCAGGATCCAGTGAAAGTTCTTGACGTGCAGGAAGGTTTGTGCAAGGCGCGTGAGTTCTGCCTTCTGTACGTGCCTGGTGTGGGTAGGCATGATGGCATAGATGGTGGGGAGGCTGGCATCTTCCTGGGGTTTCTTCTGTAAGTCTCTTTCCCTTCTCCGCAGACGCTCCTCCCAGTGTCTTAGTTCTTTTGTCTTTGTGAGAAGTGTTTCTTCTTCTTTACTGCTTGCGTGGCAGAACAGGCCTGTGAGAGTCATAAATAAGACCAGAATGGACATGAAGAAAGACATTTGGCATCAATAAAATTTCGAAATTCCGAGTCATGACAGTAAACCACACTATTAGTATTACTACTGGAATGCAAGGCGTATGAACATAACGTTCACGGTATTCCTGAAATAGAGGGGGGGGGGGTCATCAGCTTCAGCAATGCTCTCAGAGTCAGACTCACCGAAGTTGAGGATCAGCCAGAGTAGAGCACCAGTGGACATGACAAAGTACACCAGCAGTAGCTTCTTCAGCGACAGCAGACGTACCATAGTGACTGCATCTATCAGAGAAACAACTTACGGTTCCCAAGCAAGATAATCAAATCATGTCGAACATGAGTCCTTTATGAGAAAGATACATTTTGCACAAAACAATTGCACTTTACTTCATTCCTGGAGATTTTGCACGGGTTCAGAAACGCTCAAAACGTGGCCTAACGGTTTCTTTTCTTACGCAAGTCTAAAACCATATGGCAAAGTATACCTTTAGGAGCTTCCGGACATTTTAAATTCCGTGTCAAGGGTCAACACTCGCGCCCTGACTTAAAAGCGCCGACTAGCAGATTTATACGGTATAGTAGGTTGGAAACGCCCCCTGGCAGCAGCGAAGTACAACTTCCGGGTGAATAACATGGTGAGCAGGATGCATGTGGAGGCGGTTCAACTGGTGTTGTCGCTGGTCCTGGCGTTTCTACCCACTTCCTTACACTTCCCCATGCCCATGCACACCATGATTGACTCTGTAGATAGACTAGTGGACTATTATGCGGACAGTTACAAAGATATGAACGTCGATGGAATATTTGGACTCAGAGCTCTGGAAGGTAATTTATTTACTTATTAGCGATTACCATATGTAACATTAGATGCGGTGACAAAGTGGTTTAAAAAGGACTTTTGGAACATCAGAGTCTGCTCCATCATGACAGACATATCACAAAATGTTGGTCTGCATCATATATTCACCTCAGCTTTCCGTCTACTATGGGAGGGGGGGCTTGATAGGATTCACTTTTGTTTGAAAACTGCTTTATAATGAGCCGGTCGAACCGCCCATCAACGAAACCCACCAGCAGCGGGAGGTGTGAAATTGTCAAAATCGGAAATGTCACTGATCGCCTTGAATGCCGTGTAACAGGCCGTGCCACGCCTCCAGATAAAGTCAGTGGTCATTAACCTTTTAAGATCTCTTTTACTAAAGCTTAACAGTGATATAACACCCAAAAATTGTGAAACTTAAGAAATGTTGAAAGTTGATCATATCTCTGTTATTCTTTTATCAATTCCATTGCGTTAACATTGAATATAATTGGAAAGCCTATCTATCACTCAATCTCTTTACAACGGTTATTAAACGCACTTGCTGTGATCATGCATATGCATTGATTGATTAAACACCAAGACTGGTAATGTGAGTGGGTCTCAAAACAAAAGTGCCACTATCCCATGCCAATACAGTGTTTGAGATTGGCACCCAAGAAGTCAGCCTCAAAGGATAAGCTTTTGAATTATATATAATACAATGCAGTTAATAAAGAAGTAATAGAGGTATGATCAACTGAAAGTTTCCAAACTTTTTGTTTTGTTGTTTCTTGTCACAGGCCAGCTCATCATGATTCGCGAGGAGTATGAGCAGGGGAAGCGTCTGCGTCTGGACCGCACCACGGCGGATCACATAAAGGAACTGAGCACGAAGGCATCAGGTGTGGGAAACATGGCCATCCCTCACCTGCAGGACAAGGATCCGGAGTACTTCAGGTGAGCAGTGTTGCCATGGCAACTAATGGTTAAAAACCACAAGTTGAACATGTCTTTGAAAGCACCACACAAAGAGTAGAGGTCCACCTAGGTGAATGATGGACTGAACACCAAGTACTCTATATTAGCCACAACAGCAGACTCTGCTGGCTGAAATTTGATCTTGCGACTTTTTTTCTCACAAATTATGTAACGTAACATAACCAATTTACGTCCGATTTATTCAAAACGTATTTATCTTAAAACCGCACGGACAGAGCCAAATGTTAAACCCATGGTCAGAAATATCAGCTCTTCTAAAAAGAAAATGCATGGTCTGTAAGTTTTTCTCCGCCTATTTAACGCCGTGCGAGCATGTATTTATACTTAGGTATATGATGAAGAATTGTGCTAGGGTAACCCATTATCGTCCACCTCGGTCTTTTCCCTTCTAGTGCTATGCTGGAAAAACATAGACCAGAAAAAAATGCACAGTAACTGTCCAAAGTAGTCTGCAGACAAATGATAATAAAATCACTATGTCTGTCCAGCCACTTGCTTAACGCGAAGGAAAAAAACAATGTTTATTTGTAAATTCCCCCCACATGCGCGGCACGTGGCGTTCAGGTGGTAAACGCATGGCCATTATGTTTTGCTGTGCAAAAATTAAAGAGATGGCTAAGGATCATACTTATGATGTTCTTTATTGCTCATGAGAACAGGCTTTGGCATAATACACCGTGACATGTGGACATGAGCCAAATCGGACGTAAATAGGTTCTGCACGTAAATAGGTCATGTTACGTTACATGCACTCTTTTCTTTATTACTACTACTGTCCAGCTGTTCAGCTTTTCTCAGAAATGTTGAAATACCTGCCAAGGAGCCTGCTATAGAAGATAGTACATGTATATGTACATTTTGTACTTTATAGCTAGTACATACATGTACATGTACTTTATATGCACTACTTTCTGTTTTCATTCTCTTCAATGCATTTTGTTTATGCCTGGGGCTATTTCGTATGCCTTATGTTCACACCTTTTTCACATTTTCACAGCAATTTCAAGTACATAGTTGCCCGACCGTGGAAGATGCGTCACCACTACCGTAAAGCTGACCTCTCCATGGCTGCTCGACAGACCAACAGGAAGAGGGGTGAGTTAGTACAGAACTATTAAGTACAGAAGTAATAAGCTATTCTCCATAGCCACTGCCTAGTAGGGCAGTCCTGGCTGTATATACGTATATCTCTACAGTTAAACCAATAGAAATATATTGGAAATAAATGAGAGATGTCAGGTTGGAAAATATCTTTTGAGCAATGACTGCACACGTGGAGACATGTTTTACTCCTGACCATTACGAACTGGCTCAATTCAGAAGCGTATAATGCAAATGAGCGGTCTGGACGCAGACAGGCGGAGTTTTATTGACTCTCGGCTAGGTGTCAATTACTCTGCTAATCCCCACAGCACACACAGCCAGCCCTGAGCTAGACTTCCCATTATGTTCAACAAATCTCCCTATAAGTCGAATTCAGACTGTTTTAGTCTTCCCAACAGGGCTCACTACAGTACTGAGCTAACGTAAATCCTACCGTTATGTTTGAAACACACGTCCGCTAATTGTGGAATTCAGTCTCCCTATAAGTTGAGTTTCCCCAACAGGGCTCACTGAATCCAATCGTGAGCTAGACCTACCGTTATGTTTGAAACACACGTCCGCTAATTGTGGTATTCAGTCTCCCTATAAGTTGAGTTTCCTCAACAGGGTTCACTGAATCCAATCCTGAGCTAGACCTAGCTAGAACTTTGGCAACACAAATGCCATGGTTGACGTTGATTCCTGCCATGGGGGTAGAACGATCCGCGTGTGTGGCCAACACCGCTTCCCACGCTAAAGTGACCACTCTGAGACAGATGGCCCGTGATATCTACGTCACAGGAAAGGACGTCACAGGAAAGGAGAGCGCTGATTGGCTTCACTATTGAAAGGAAATTCCGTCACCGAACTGTGAAGGAAGACCATTGTTTAGCTCTCTAATGAACGAATGTGAATACAGGAGACAGCTTTACTAATCTAGAGAAGCTCCAGTCAGCCAGAGAAGCTCCGGGATTGTAGCGCACTTCGTAATAATCAATTCAAGGATACAAGGCATTGGTATTTGGTGTCTTTGGTCTAGAGTCAAGCTCCCAGGCGGTTATTTGCTAGCGCCAAGGTGTCAATAGCACTCCGCACAGCGGGGGAGCCGCAGTAACTGCGGTTTTCCATAATACGCTTCTGAATTGGCTCAGTTCGTAATGCTGTTTGGTTTCCCCTATCCCACCCTCATACACCCACAGGAGGTGATGAGCTGACAGAAGAGAAGAGTGACAAGTGTATGACTGGTCTGCTGGGCAGCGGGGAGACCAAGCAGCAGTGTACAGTGGACGACGAGTGCTGGCAAGTGATGAGCGCTCCCGGCAAGGCTTCATATTACCTGACACACCAGCTGCTGTTCTTTGTGCTAGGGGAACAGGTGGGTTTCCATGAATGGCACACCCTTAGACATAAATTTTTGGAACATCAGTGCATCAAAATCTACCAGGAGTGACAATGTGTACTTGAATATAGCATTTGAATCTATTCCTTGGATGCATACTGATATTTCACCCTTCCCATGTAGTTGGGCTGTACAGATCAGTTGGATGCCCTAGCGAGGAAACACAGTATTGCAGGAGGCGTGCAGGAGTTGGAACATCGGTTCTGCTCCACCATGCTGGGGGAGGTGGAGGCTATGGTCAGGAGGGGACTCAAGCCCAGTGAACAGGACATCTTCATGGAGCAGAGTAAGAGACCTTTTATTGCTCTATTGTTTTTGCCATGCTTTGATTTTTCTTTGTAGATTTTTTTCATACAATTTGATCTATTTCTGTATGAAAAACCTCAGGTATTCAATCCAAGAGATGTATATATATACATAAGCAAAGCTGTATAAACTGTTACTGTAACAGAAAAACAAGTACGAGACAAAGTCAATGAAGAAGATGATCACTGTTTGTTTAAAACAAGTGTACAAAGTAGAATTATGGGTGGAAGAATAATCATAGTCATAATCATGAGTGTAACTTTACAAGAAAGAAAAATCACTCTCTTTGTCCCCAATCTGTTTCAGTCTTCACCTGTGGCATGATGGGATACCACGAGTTCATGCGGAAGCCGTGGCTGGACATGATCCTGACGTGGCAGGACGCGTCTGGCTGCTTCAGGAGGGACACGGGGGAGGTCGGCAGCGATATGGAGGAAGATGATGACGAGGCAGCTAACAGGGTCATCAGGAAACAGGACAAGTACTTGTGCTTCCTTCATTATAATAAAACTGATATGATAATGATTTTAATTTTCATATCAATCAAAAGGGTTAATGAGGAGTTTGTCATAGCTACAAATGCTGTCTTCTGTTTGCATTGCAGTGCTCATAGCTCAAGCGATTGTGTATATAGACTGGTTTATTGATTTGAACCGCTCTCAACCGGGGGTTACCCTCATGCCAAATTGTGAGTTCTAACATCAAAACAATGTTGGTAAATCTAACTTTTGGTAATTTCAAAGATGCTCTGAACTAACCAACAGTATTTGTTCCATAGTCAGAAAACAGGACAAGGTGATACAACAAATCTAAAAGTTTGCTTACCAAACACAAACTGCTTCAGCTTCAATTACTTATGGTGCCTCATGGTTTCATGATGATTTCTGATTACATGTATTTCCTTCCCACTCCTTGTAGACAGATGCAGGGTGGCCTGTTCCCACCACCTAAAAGGAGGTTACTGGAAGAAAAGGCATTGAAAGGTAGTTTTTTATTTCCTTTCATTCTTGGCAATATTTTGCTTGCAACTTTCCTGTCTTTCATTCCCTGTTTTTTATCACAACAATTCTGACATAACTACATCATAAATGCAGCAAGTAACTACATTTGCATATGAAATCAACTCATATATAAAAGCCACAGTCTTGATTCATTGCATGATGTCCTTTGTTTATCAGCCATCCCTTGCCCTTCCCTCACTGCCAAACTTTGCATTTGAAATTTGACGAAGTTTCTTTGCCAGTACTACCATTTTGTGGTTCCACTAATTTGTGCCGTCCCCTGTGCCATCAGATGGGTGCCTGGCCCACAAGACAGCAGTGGGAGCCGGAGCGCTGGCAGTGTTTCTACATTACCTGGTGGACCCCTACCTGCCGGGGGATACAGGCAGGAAGGGTGTCCCCACCCCGGGTCCTTTTGAGCTGGGGGAGCAGGGGCAGCTGCTGCTCCTTATGCTGGGTGGAGCGGTGGTCTTGATCTTCTTTGCTCGCATGTTTGCCAGGAGGAGATTTAGACGAATGTTGAAAATATGAAACTGTTTTATTCTTGTCCTTGAACTATTTAAGGCCGTCAGTCGAATGCAGTATTTTTACCTTTTGACAAAGGATAGGTTAAAATGATTTCATCCACCCTCCCGACACCCCCCAGATATTTTTCATGTCAAAATAGAATAATATCCTCGTTTCAAAAATTGTGTATTTTTGGTCTGTGCAGGGAGGTATGTTTGCATTTGCATTTGACTGAAAATGGTCACCTTTTCTGAAAAATGCATTTATTATTGGAATGTCATAATGTTCAGTTTAGTGGCATAAGACTATCTAACTGAGTTTCTGAGGAATGTGTGGATATACAGGATTTTGAGAAAATGTTAGCAATAATGGTAGAACTTTGTGAAGTGGAATATCATCAGATGTCAAAGAGGAAACAAAACACAATTTCAAGATCACTTCTTCATATGTAGATAGTGATTATGCTGATAGTTATATTGAGAATACTGGTACATTGTATGTTGTAGTTGGTTGGGATTGACCCATGCCTATTACAGTATCAAAGAGACTAGAAATGTAATGTACATCCTTTTTGTCCTGTTTCCTTTGCAGGGTTTATGTCTGGCTACGATAAGAGTGCAATGAACATGATATTTTTGGGAGGATATTTTTGTGTTTTATATCAAAAAGGCCTGATAGCCCTGTTCTGTTACTTCCATCCATGTTACACAGTATCAAATGGGGAAATGATTAGTTGTAGATATGTAATTTGATGCATGCCATTTTTGTGAACTTGCAATGTTCTTAGGGATACGGATCCTGTTTGTGAATTTTGTGGTGACTTATTTTTGGAGATGATTTTATATTTATGTCTTAAATAATGCGGCATTTGCACTGAATTATGGTGACCTAAGCAGTTTTTATGATGATAATTATGATGGAGATGATAGTAAATTTATGGAGATGATGGTGAGGAAAATGAAGGTGATGTTAGTAATGAAAATAAGGATGACAATTTTAGATTCCTTACTCTCAAATTGGGTCTGTACATATTGCAGATTCTTGTCCTCCAATCATGGTGTACTTAAAATTAAGATTCAATTATCTCTCCAGGTTCAGCGATAGAGCTGTATTTTAGATAAGTTACAAGCTGTGGAATTTTGTTGAGAAAGTCACAAACATGTAACAACATCTGTAGCGAATGTTGTGCTGAAATCTTTCCTACAAAGTATAGTGTTACAGTGTAATGTTATGGAGTGTTTGCTAGGTCAAATGTGTGGGGGGGGTTATTTGAACAATAAAGTAGTAAAAGAGTGCAGTTAATGTGGTGTCGTGTGTTCAGTCAGCGCTTCTGCAGTGCTTCTCATCATTCCTCACTCAAACCATCTACACAAACTCATTAAGGACAACCTGACTTCTAACATCTAACGTTGACAATTGATAATATGTCAGGTAGAGATGGATATTACTTAAATATGCAAGGTGAGACATAAACTTCTTCAATGACAGTTAAGACTAGAATCCCATTCTTTTAATTTCCTCCGTAAGTTCATCCACTCGTTGAAGAGCATCCATGGTCAGCCTGTGGTTCGGTCCTACGGTCTTCTTGTACTCTAGTGGACAGAAATCATGTTCAGAGGTTAATGATTCACACGTGTTTAATGGAACAATACATGATCGCAAATCTGGAAACAGATAGCCTGTATTAAAAACAGAACGCTTTTTCAAGGTCATAAATCGTAACACATACACATAGGTCAGTGTTGAAACTTATGCTACTGGGCACAAACTCTATGAGTTTCCTCGTCGCTACCGGCATATTTTATAACACAACATTACACAAGTTCAGATTGCCTAAAATCCCGAGTCTCACTTCATCCCAGTTTTCTCCTTGGTGCTGAATTTATAGCCGATTGGCTGTTACATCTGAAGAGTATCGCGAGGTCGTGTAAAAAGTGGAATTTTGGAGACCAGGTGACTGTTGAGTTCATTACCTTTTGCAGTCTCTTGTATGACCGTCAGAACCTCTTTCTTCATGGTTATAAGAAATCCGATCGGCAGCTGAAATATCGCATCATCGTATCGTTAGCCGTCGTTCTTTGCAAGTACATCTGATAATCGTTTATATCTAGAACGTTAATAGTAATAGAAACAAGCAATCGTGTGGATCAGTCAAGAAGTGAACCAGCCCATCCAGATCTACGTTAAATGAATGGTGACATTCGTGAATGATTTAAACAGGTTGGAGAATGACTAAATAGCAAAGTTCTTTTATTCACAACCAAGTAGATACATGAGCCAACGTTTCGATGACTGTCTGTCATCTTCATCAGGGCAATACTGACTGGCTCAGCAGTAGTACCTAGCTTCAGTGCACAATGAACCATTCAGTGTTGCCCTGGTGAAGATGACAGTCATTGAAACGTTTGCTTATATATTTGGTTGTGAATAAAAGAACTCTGCTATTCAATGGTGACATTGTGTCTGTATAACTTCACCTCCACTTGGTTCTTCAGTGCCTCGTCCCGGATGTACGCCAGGTGCTCGTCAGTCTGAGGATGACAGACGTGGTTAGCATAGCGCGGTCTAACATTGAACCATGTTTTTAGCTTTAAAAACCTTACATTCCACACAAATTGATGATAAGAATTTGGAATTACGATGTAACCAGTGACATTCTTTTAGTTCTTCATACTGCTTTCATCGTGGCGATTGTTACATGTTTTTTTCTAATCTTTGGAAACTCTGTCGCGCAACTTTGGAAATCCTGCTTTGGAGAAGGCTTGGAAATGGGTTTGGAAGAGTCGGCAATGGTCTGGAGAAGCTTTCGCCGTGTCGTTTCGGGCATCACCATCGGTAAATCTAGACCGGCTTCCTGTTCACTGCGGCAGATCTTATTCCCGCTTCAGCCTGTCTGTAACGTTACCTTTATGGGTGAGCGCATCATGCAGGCAGAGATAACGTTACCTTCGAAAACTCGTTCAGAGCCTGTTCCTTCACCAGGGACCGGTTGGGCTTTTTCAGAATGCTGGAGAGCCTCTGAGTCCTACCCTCTGTGAACACAACACCAAACGGGACTGTTAGAACATAAAACATCAGTGCTAGAATTATTGTAGCGTGGGACTATTTCGTTAATGCATTACGACCGGGCCTCCTTTTTTGTCACTTCATACAACACTCGGACCGCAGGCCAAATTTGGTGTGGAACGTCACTTGATTTCATATGACCAGTCTTCACCTACTGTAAAGTACAAGTCTCCTGTCAAAATGCTATTATTCCGTGTTGCTTGATACAGATTCAAGTATTGACCAACTACAGATGGATACCCTATCTAAGCAGCTGTTACTAGTTACGTTACTCACCGCTGCCACCTGACGATACGCTGCCCCAGGATGCCCCTGAGGAACTAGAGCTGCTGCGTCTGCTGAACCCAGACAACGCAGAGCCTTGTGACTGGAGGATGAGAGGCGGCATAGCCATTATCAGACATAGCTGTAAAGCCGGGTTGCACCCATCAACAAAATTGACATTTCGTGTATTTTATGTTGAAAGTTGGAAATGTTTACTGGCTAGTCAGACAGCGAACCACATTTAAAACCAATAGATTTGTTACTGAGAAATCGGGACAAAAACTTACTGTGGTGCGACCGCTTGTTGATGAGACTAACGACGAACCTCTTCTATACTGTTCCGCAAAATCTGTACCGAAAGACGTAAAAAAATTCAGAGAAACTTGTCGCAGCGCTAATAGGTTTTACACCCCCAAGATAGTGTAGCTGAATAAATGTCAATAACGTAACATCGTTGTACTTTTCGAAGACTTAATCATAAAACTCTACTTACCTGCTAATGAGCTTTCTGTTAAGACTGAGCTGGAAGAAATATGAGACAAAAAAGGTACTTGAGGTCATCTTGACTTACTTGAAACTCCCCTTGGCTACAAACTCTCTCCCCCATCAAGGATCTCTATTGCTCCTTTAACTATTCTTAACAACCGACATATTCATATTATTAAGTATCTAAAGCTAGCCTAGCGGTATTTCACTGGACTGCACCTTATAGCGAAAAATTATTGCCGCATCTTTGCGAATTTCACCCTTGCGGTCACACTGATGTGCGACGCACGGCTAAAATACATAACTTCTACAAGGAAAATGGCCGCGCCCAAATGTCACATCAGTTTCACCTCCAAATCAGATACAAGATAGTTTCCTTGGAATTTGCAGTGCTGCCACTGATTTAGAACCCAATGTACAATGATTAAGATTTCAAAAAGCCGTGCAGTGATTACGCTGCTTTGCGCCGTTTTGCCAACTGCAAATTTCATTAAAACAAATCTCAATTTCACGCGACTGTTGTCGAATGTCTTTGACAATGTTGCCCAATCAGGCGCAGTCCAGTGACATACCTGCTTTACGCTCCGAAACGATTTACAAGATCTGTAAATGTTGTTTTGGGTTACAAAACCGATATGATACAAATGACCGAACTTCGCTAGTTTCATGTTACGTGGCTCAAAGTCAAATTTTGCAACTAGGTCCAGGCCTAACCTGTTACTATGTACTAAATATCTTAACCTTTCATCAATAAAAATACGCTTTTGACAAACAAACAAACTAACAAACAAACAAACAAACAAACAAACAAACAAACAAACTAACTAACTAACTAACTAACTAACTAACTAACTAACTAACTAACTAACTAACTAACTAACTAACTAACTAACTAACTAACTAACTAACTAACTAAATACACCAAACAAACAAACGACAGCGAAAGATTCAGTTCTTACCTCTTCTTATGGTCCCGGAAATATCCCGCTGGTGGGCCTGTAGACAGACAGACAGACGTCATGTATTGAAACACTAGACTCCACAACAGGCTCCTATGCTGGTGTTTTGGTATTGACGGTCAACAAATGTTGCTTTTGGCTAAAGAAATAGTTAGCATCTATCTTTAGCCTTTGCATGAGGGCAATCTGCTTATATATATATACCTGTACAGCCTGCTTTTTTTGGCGACTTGAATCCCCTCAATTACACTGTATCTATGAATGTATATATGTTTACTGCCATATCATATTTGGTTTCGTTCGTGTATATATCTATCAGCTATCTTCATTTATGTCCGTTGTGTTCAGGAACAACGACTGTTGTTGAGTTGATACTTACTCTTTTCAAAGAATTGGAAAACTGTTTTCCCAAATATGGATGAGCAAACGTTGATGATATAGTATTTTGCTTTCGGCTTAAGAGAAACCGTGAGAAATTATATTTGCATTTGTTAGATCTAGCTGCTTTCAACATTTTGCGACCAAAGCAATTACGACATGAGTCTCCAGAGAATTGGTCTGGACTGGCCAAAGTGTGTGATATTAAAACCCATCAAATACGGTTTACTTTCATCTTTCTTTCTTTTTTTCTTTGTTAAGTGAGGGTACAGATTGCTTTTAGTCTCGAGCTACGCTCAAACCGACGAAAGCCTTGCCTGGTGTAGAACGAGTTTTTGCTGACCAGAGGCCTGACAAGTGGCATCATGTCAGCCGGAGGGCAGCAGTGTAAACAAGGTAGCAAGTGTTTGCCTGATTCGTTAGAAGTTTCATCCTCAATCCTACTCGAATCGAAAATTTGACCTGTTCAGTGGTTGTCACGAGTTTGGTATCGGAAAGCGCTCGCTTTTGTCGAAGTTGCTATGTGACTTTCATAACGTATGTGTCCTCCTACGATGCCTACATTTTCCACAAGTCCGTATGACGAAGTAGATTGCTGAACTCTCTAAGTATGCATGTATATTTGTTCTACTATATCACGTGTATATTTGTTCTTATTATATCACAAACGATTCGAAGAACAAATTAGCTGAATGACTTGATACATGCTGCAAGAGTTTGCTCAAAGTGTATACGTTACATGAAAAATAAAATGTTCCGAAAGAACAGCGTAAAACTAATTGAGTTAGATTAATTGATGCTCAGTCTCAGAACTGGAACATTTCAAACATGTCAGATGATCTTGCATGTTACGTGAGACATTGCTAATGCTGTAATTTTTCTCCAGGCACCACACCCATGCAGCAACCTCAGACTGATTGGCAGTCGTGTGCGCACATGACTGCACGTATACCCAACTCTCTATACGTCCCAAGCGGAGGTATGTTTCCTTGCCCCCCGTCATACGATACTTGAGTTGTCTATCTTTGTTATTTTCAGTCATTTTGTACCTGCGTGCGCTTTGTTGATCGGAAGATTAAAAATCATGTCATATCAAATCTATATCAAATTGACTCTTACATGTGTTTTAATCTGTGCTAAATAAAGTCATGATTATACATGAATTTTTATGACGTATCATAGGTGGTCAAGCCAACCAGGGTCTATTTACAGACTATGTGCAGAAAATTGAGATCCATTCGCAGTGTATACGGCTACTTCACAATCAGGAGTACCCTTTTCACCCTGCATGTTACCAGTTGATATCACAATACATGCATCAAAGTGTAGCGTCCTTACTGTAATATTGATTTCTCTTGTACATGTAACTAAAAACTACGATAGTAGCATGTAGAATCTTTCAATGCCATGTCCTTGAACAGCGCTGATCCATATTTCATATCCTAACCACGTAGGTTTCATGATAAACGCAACTTTTTTTGCAAAACCATTTTTTTATTCGCACGCTCGCATCAGTTTTGGGGTTCCCAGAGGATGCCATCCATATAATCAATTCAACATGGCGTAATGTTTAAATTGAAATGAAGCTTTGCACCGTGTATTGTCATCATATAGCAGGCAAAAAACCAACCGCACGGCACTAAGAAAATTGCAATATCGAATGAGGTAAACATTGCAAACAGACATAGCGCTGCTGTCAATTATTTTGAAACTTGCAATGAAAGACTTTTAAAAAAGATTACCTTGTTTATTTTAGGCTTCATCATGAATACTTCATCATTATGTACCCTCTTATGTATGCTTTTGATCTGGTCAAAAAACATGAAACATGATTGTTCTGTTTGTTTTCAAACAGGAGCAACCTATGATGCTTACGCTGACGACAACAAGCCGAAATGCGGTAGCCTTTGCAAGAAATTGTTGCAAACCACCGCCATTGTGTTTGCTTTGGCCATCGTCGCACTGCAGCCGTATTTTGCAGGTCCGCTTTATCGCTTATAGATTTAAGTACCCTCACCTTAACAGTGGGCTGTGTTTGTATGATTTGTTAGAATTTCCATTTGAATTTGTTAGAATTTGAACAGAAAAGTCTTGTCGTCACGTATCTTAATTACGGCCATGCTTGGTATAGGAAAGCGCGCACTGTTTCAAATTGCTATTTCCATGCTATTTTGATAACACATGTTAACTCTTACGATACCTACCGTGATTCTGAAAAGATCCGAAACGACGTCACTGAAATCAGTTTTAATCGTCTCAACACAGCAATTTACTTTTTTTTTTAATAAAAAGGGCAAAATAATTGAATGGTCCACGCTGGAAGCGTTTGCTCGATGTCGAACGTTCATGGAAAATAAAATGTTCCAAAAGCAGCGTAAGAAAAGGAAGTTAGATGAATTGATATTCAGTCTTGACCTGGGACATTTCAAACATTTCATATTATAATGTTTATAGCTTGAGTCAATGCTTATGCTGCACTTTCCAGGCACCACACCCACGCCAGTTATTCTGTTGTGTTGTTTGAGGCAAACGCATTTCGTTGCTTTGTACGAAGGAGTCTTACTCATGTCATTCTTGACAAGTGAACATGACCCAAAGTGGTAGCGCACGATACCTGGTAGCGCTACGATATGACAAAAATCGTTTGTTGGCCCGATAAGTTTGTTACTGTGTTGTTGTGGTGAGGAACAGAACGTGACTTTAATAGGACATGTTGTTATACTTTGATAATATCTTGAAAATTGTCACAAGCTAAAGCATGGCATTTTTTCTGGTAATGATCAAATACCACCTTATTGTCATCATTTGTTCCTGACAACGTTCACCCCTATCAAATATATATACATCACGATTATGAAATCCCAATTACTCAACACGACGGAATTATAAGGAATTTTCTCAATAAGCACGCAATCAAGATAAGGGTGAAAAAAATGATATCTATTGCTGCTGCGGTGCACCATGTTATTTTGTGATACAATCGGGAAGATAATCATCAGGGGAATTTAGTTATATGTATTCATGTGATCTGCCATCTGGTACGAATTTTTGATTTCTTTCATTTCATTACAATGTTTCAAACTGTTGTTAGATATCGATCAAGAATATAGCTTATTTCAATATCTTATCTTATATCTTATATATAATACTGAGCACATATAAACCCGATGTGGGTATCACGCCCAGGGTGCACGCCTAAGTGCGGCCGGTGGTGGTGGTGCCCCGAAAAAAAGTGCAAAACTGAATCTAAACCAATGGTCATAGAATAAATCACAACATGAAAAAAAGAAATGTGCTGTGAAATATATGATTGCAAACTTTACAACGATAACCGTAAGTTACTTTTTTTTTAAATTTAGTTAAAGTTACGTCTCTTTCTGATGAGATGGCAAAGCTTGCTGAAGAGGTGGCCAAACTAAGCAGGATGCCTGACCTACACGTGCCCGCGCTGGGACGTAAGTGTCACGTCCATGAAAAATGGAGATATAGTTTTGGGTGTGTCTGTGTGTGTTGACTGTTTCAAAACCTTATCCAGTTGCTTGAGTAATTATTTTTGGCGTATCTTATTACCTGGATGTCTAACCTTCATCAACGTGTATGTGTGTGTGTTTGTCTGTCTGTTTGTGTTTCCGCACTACTCTAGTCAGCATAACTCAAGAGCCTCTTGATGGATTACAATGATATTTGGTATGTGGGCGGGTGTTGTGAAGCCGAAATTCAAGGTCGATTTTGGGCCCCCTGGTATTTGCCCTAT
Organism: Branchiostoma lanceolatum; assembly: GCF_035083965.1. Taxonomy (NCBI): domain Eukaryota; kingdom Metazoa; phylum Chordata; class Leptocardii; order Amphioxiformes; family Branchiostomatidae; genus Branchiostoma; species Branchiostoma lanceolatum. The sequence goes on along the minus strand of NC_089725.1, from coordinate 19,375,037 downwards.
AGCTTGTGATGTAATAAAGAAGTGGCGTAGGCTTGGGCCCCCTAGCAGCTTGCTCTTATTGTGAAAATCTTCTAAGGAGAATAACTGAACAAAGGAACAACGGATTTCCATGATATGTAGTATGCAGGTAGCTTAGACAGTGATATACACAATGAAGTACGCTATTTATGCTAATTGGGACTTAATTTGCATAGCTAATGAGGAAAATCTATATTTGCAATGTTTTCCATTATAAGACTCAAATACATGCAACATATGTAGTTTATGGAAAGTGGAGCATTAACAGATACCAATTATGCAAATAAATTCCTAATTTACGTAATTAATGCAAAAACACCATAATTCATCTAATTTGAAAATTATAGGACTGTCAATATTACAACATGTGTAAGTAAGATACAGGTGTTTATGATGAAGCATATATTATGTAAATGTGTAAGTCATTTGCATAAATAGAATCGTTCATGGAGATATGAGGTCTCCGAACTCTTGTTTGGATTTGGATTTTATTGGGATTGCAACAGTGCAATACACGTGGGACACAGGCAGCTATTGCTGATGTTGTGACCCACACACATAATGTAATAATCTCAGGTCCGAGGTGCCATTTATATGACATTTCTTAACGTAGGTTAATCGGACGTCCCCTCACAATTGGGTTACTCATCTGTTGTATCAATCATGTTTGGATTCTAGATCTGAATCTGAATCTAACGTTTTGGTTAAAAGATACTGAAACCCCCAATTAGCGCTATCTGATTGCATTCATATATTCGTGGTTTACGGTTAGCCTACGGTTAGTTACTTTTTAGTAATTAAAATCCGAAGTCAAGGTTTATTTTGTATTTGCATTTTTAAGTTGACCTTACGAAAGTGGATGTAACTTTTTGTTGCGTCAGTAAAGCTTCTATCATTCTATCATTCACCATCATCACGATTGTAAAATTCCAGGGGTTTTCACGATCTTTTTGACACAAAAATTCATCTTTCGTTTTTACCAGGTTCTGTTGGGTCTGGACCTCCGGGATATGTGCAGAAGGGACCCATGGGGTCAGCTCGTCCTGGGTCTGCCAAGGCCCCCGGGCCACCTGAGTCTTTGGGGAAAGGGGGGCTCATGGAGCCAGCTATCAATGAATCTGCCGAGCCTCAAGAACCTCGTGGACCACCGGGAGAAAGGTGGTCCACGGATCCAGTTCACAATAGCTCTACCGGGTCACCTGAACCTCCAAAACAAAAAGGTCCCACGGGACCGGCTGGTCCTGAGACTTCTGGGCCTCCTGGGACCCCGGGAGAAACGGTACCCATGTGGCCAGCTAGCAATATCTCTGCCGGTCCTCCTGGACATCCGGGGGAAACGGCACCCGTGGGACAAGCTGGCCCTGGGTCTACTGGGTCTCCTGGATCAGCTGGAACCCTGGGGGAAGGGGGGGCCATAGCCCCAGCTAGCAATGAATCTAACGGGCCTCCAGAACCCCTATGGGAAAGGGGACACATGGGACCATTCTGCCCTGGGCCTGTTGGGCCTCCTGGACCTCCAGGAGAAATAGGACCAATGGGGCCAGCTGGCCCTGGGCTTTCTGGGGTCCCTGGGCCACCTGGATCTTCTGGGCCTACTGGACCTCCAGGTGAAAAGGGGGCAATGGGGCCAGCTGGCAATGAAGGACCTCCAGGTGTAAGGGGGCCCATAGGGCCAGCCGGCCTTTCTGGGGCCCCTGGGCCACCTGGATCTTCTGGGCCTACTGGTCCTCCAGGAGAAAAGGGGGCCATGGGGTCAACTGGCAATGAAGGACCTCCAGGTGAAAGGGGACCAATGGGGCCAGCTGGCCGTGGACTTGCCGGCCCCCCTGGGCCACCTGGATCTTCTGGGCTTCCTGGGCCACCTGGAACCCCGGGGGAAAGGGGGCCCATAGCCCCAGCTAGCAATAGATCTTCTGGGCCTCCAGGACCCCCAGGGGAAAGGGGACAAGTGGGACCATTCTGCCCTGGGCCTGTTGGGCCTCCTGGACCTCTAGGAGAAAGGGGGCCAATGGGGCCAGCTGGCCCTAACGGAACCCCTGGGCCACCTGGATCTTCTGGGCCTCATGGACCTCCAGGAGAAAGGGGGGCCATGGGACTACCTGGCATTGGATATCCTGGACCTCAAGGGCCACCTGGTTGGCCAGGAAGCTGTTCAAGCCCTGTCGGACCGCCTGGACACGCACGGTGTAAGCCTAACGGAGGTGAGACATCCATGTCAACCCGTGTATAAAGAATTATGATCTTTATATCATATACTAGTACCAGATAGCCAATGGAGTCGCTTTGTGAGTTCTTTCATTGCTTGATAGTTTTGTTTTATGTAGTCTATATCAGTTAGTGGTCTGCTTCCCCTGAATTCAGTGTTGTTACTCACAGTCCTTTTACTCTGGACTGTGCTAATAGAGTGTTGCTCACACACACACACACACACACACACACACACACACACACGCACACACACACACACACACACACTGGCACACACAAACACATAAACTTCAAAACAACACTTTACATAAAACAGGTGTTGGTGAATTCGCTATGTGGGTGACATCGTTGGAAGGTGTGAAAACATATGTTTTTTGTTTTAAAATGTCAGTATGAAGGATAATTACTCACCACCGTGTTGTATTAAGAACAGAGGTATTGTTTTTGGTGCGTCTATCTGTGTGTCGGTTGTTTTCATTTCATTTGGATACTTAGCATCACATATTCTATATACATGCTGGCTCTAAATTCGAAACGTTTTATATCATTACAGCAGCTTGCCCCGAAGGCTTTACGACGTGGCGTGGATCCTGCTACAAGGTGTTTCGTGCATCTCTCACCTTGGACCTGGACCGGGACTGCACTAAAGTAGGTGGTTCCCGTGTCGACCCACAAGAACCTGATGGCAAAGCCTTCATGAGCTCTATTTATGAGTCGCACAGCTTTTATGATGGTATCCGCGACAAACACTGGTTCGAACGGCCTGCTGCACCCTTCATCCGCGACCGACAGCAACACTACATTTGCCGCGTCCTTCCAGGTAACGTTACTTGTATTTATATTTCAAAATCATTTCAAAGTATTACGCGAATTCGAAGCTGTTGAAATATCCGCTTTAAGTCCACAGATTCCTCATTGTCCTTACTCGATGATAGTCAACATTCCAACTTCGTTCTTTCTTTCTTTACAGGACAGGCTAGGCCTCCACTGGACGGATGGTGAATTGGGTGAAACGCGTTGATATATTCGCTAAAACAGTGAACTTTTCCTTTCGTACATACGCTTGGCAGAGAAGCGTTTAGTGTCAGCTCATCAGATTCAGAGCGTCAAAAGACAAACGCCCTAATATGATTGACATTTTTAGAATGCTCTCATAAAAGTGGTAGAAGTTGCATGTTGAAATGTGCTGACTTTAGAGTCATATCTGTAATGTTTTATTCATTCTATTTTTGAATTTTCAGACAGCTTTGTGGCCCGTTCAATTTTGACAAAATGACTTTCAATGGGGCCCAGATTACAAAACAGTAAAATTATAAGTGTAACAAAGAAATTAAACTTATGACAAAACTGTAACATAAGTAATAGAGGATTGCTGAGACATAAGTAACACAAGTAACCGGAAGTACATGTATAAATAACCAAAAACAGATGTAACACGAAAACATGTAAGAAAACAAATCAAAATCGTTATCCGTTACTCATATCCATTTACGGTCCAGATCTGCTTTATCTGAGACTGAGAGGTATGTTGAAGTATTAGTATGTAACGTTAGGATCAATGTTCCGTATCGAAACTTTGTGTGATTATTGCCCAAATCCGGTGTTGACCCGTTTAGACACACGAAATGACTAGCATCCGCTGCAGGCCTTCCCACTAGCGATTTTTCAACTTATCGGGTCCAGGTTCTTTGGCGGGCGGGGGGGTGGGTCGTATCTGCTTGAGGCCCCGTATCTGCTTGGGATACTGTAACCGCTGTGAACTTGCTGCGGTTACAGGATCCCAAGCAGATAGGGGGCCTCAAGCAGATATGGCCCCCAGCCATAGAACCTGGACCCGATAAGTTGAAAATCGCTAGGGGGAAGGCCTGCAACGGAGGCTACGAAATGACGCGGCAGCAGCAACCACGGAGCTTCACGACAATGCTTGTAACGTTGTAGCAAACAACAGAACCACGGGGTAAAATGCAAAAGTCGACATTGTAACAATAAGCCAAGATAAGCATGAGTTATCAGGTACGAATCCGATTAATGAAGCATCGATGATGCTGAAGCAACAATAGATTCACTTGTCAAACATTGCTATGGTCTATGCTGCGATTCTCGACTTGACTTTACCTAAACATGTTAGAGTTACGGGTGCCACATTCTGTGGTCTTTGTCATGCACAATAAAATAACACGTTTTGAATCGCCATTTATTGTGGTCTATCATTTATGTTCTGTCTTATCATGAAAGTATTTCTGTCAATTTTTTTGAAGCCGTAATTTTCCTTTTTTTGCAGTGGACTTTTGCATCATTACATTTAGTTGTAGGTCTAAGTCAGCCATGTAACCATTCCCCAAGCAGATGTTAGGATGGAAGATCATAACGTTTTCTAGCTGCCCTGTTTTGGATTTCGTAAAAACGCTATGACTTCTCCTTTGAACATCTGTTTAATTCTGGTAACCGACGAAAGTGCTCCACTGACCCTGTTCTTTATAGTCGCTGTCTCTCAGATGAGCTGATGTCTCCTCACTACCCTTTTCATGGTCATCTGATGTATCATCATGATCATCACAGACGCCAGACACGTCTCTTTCATCCTCCCTGATTGGTCAATAACAGGGCAAACATGAGGTCCTATTTGTATTTCCTCAGTTTTGTAGTGGCATACTATCAACCATGGTAGTAACAAGATATGCTGAAACGGTTACAGTCTAACTTAGAGCTTTTTTTCTGGTGGTAGCTAAAACGTAGACGTTAGAAAAATTCATGAAATATTGACTAAATTTTTGTACTTTCATGGCTACTCTAGTATCTATAAACTTGTCCGTTTTGACCACTCTTCGAGATCATCACCATGATTTTGCAGATTGTACTTTGAATCGTGTTTAAGAGAAACTGACGTACAAGATAAGAGTTATGACTTTGATAATTGGTGTTCTTGAAATGGTCGTGTGAATTCGCATGGCAGATGACTTACCAATAATGACTTCAATTCAGTCAAAAACACAACATTGTCAACGACCAACCTTGTAGCCGACTCAGCTGCAAATGTTTCCCCAGGACGGGACATACCCTGAGTTTAAAAAAAATGGAAAAGCAGTCCGACCAGTGGAGACAGTCGAATGACAGACGAAGATCAGTAAAATAAAAAATAATCTCTATCTAGTATTAGCCTTACAAAACAGGTAAAATTCACGTAATTTTGGATAATAGTGGACCACAATGTACAGCATCTCCGTGCCCGCCAGGGTCAAAATTCCGAAATTTAGTATGGTGCAATGCGAGCGAACGACATCACTGAGATCGCGATCGGGATTCGAACCCCTTCTCATCCTCAAGCTCAGAAGCACTGGGCCACACAATGCCCATACCGCAGCTGTTACGTCTGAAGCTCTCAATATCTAGTGTAAATACATAAGGATTAAGGTAATGTGAGCTTTCTTACCTTAGAGGTTTCCCAGGCCGTCTGAAGACTGGGAAGACCCGAGGCCGCCCGTGATCGCGATCGTGCGCTTCAGATAGGGCGAATAGAGCAAGTTTACCGTGAGATTAGACATGATATGGGAGATATATAGCGCTAACGGTACATTTACATATATGATTTACATATTACAGGATCTAATGTTTCTTGGTAAAATACACGCTTTTATCGCTTATAACCGTTAAGTGTTTTATGTGAGTTACGCCAGTGGGCGCGTGAGAAAAATAACCAGCGAGCTTAAGTGAGCTTTTGTTACATAATAACCATATGGACCCGATACAGTTCAGAAAAGCAAACGCCGTCCAGTTAATCTTTGTTGTCGTTGAAGGGGTCGAAAAACGCAACCAGTTTTTAGGATATCAAGGATAGTTCATCAGTTCGTTCAAGCACAAGTATCGAGAGATTGTCGGCCGTCAACAGAATCATTTGGAGTCGAAATGAGTTTTTAACAAGGCGACTTGACTTCTTTTCTCTGCTTTTGTAAGTGACAGAAGTAAGTCACAGAACATTATCTACCGTCCTTGTGCCGCAACGTCCTCCTCCTGACGTTCACAAGTCTGTTCACTGATGATCACGTCAGAGATGTTTGACGACATGTCACTGCTTATCGACATGTTTTTGCTCAGTCTTCCCTGTTGTCACGTTGGCATGGCAACCGAGCCTGCATCTTCGAACACAGCGTTCCAAAGAATGGCTTACAGAACCAGATAAACATAGAATGTTCGGATCTTGCGATGAGGGTGGCCGCCTTTTTCTGTTTTTTATATTTGAAAAATAGCTTGTTTTTTTCCGGCACATCTGGCCCCTGCACAAAAACATAGACATGTAATTGACACTGAGAATAATGATCTAGATTATAGAGAAGACTATACACACACTGCAACAGTTTCACCAGAATCTAAAATGTATTTCTATCCCAACATCTGAATTTCGCGCGCTTGACGTTGAAACCCTTGCCAAAACAGCCGACCAATCAGCGGCCAAGCTGATGTTGCCACCATTTTACAAACCAGGCAGATGCGCAGAGAGGATCAAAACTTGACGCCATCAGGCCTGCTGGGGACATGCTTGTTCTTGTTTGGCTGAAGTCGGGAACTTCTCGAGGAGGGTACGTATGGCGATCATTACCTGTGATCTCCATGTAGATGAATGGTTTTAGGTCGTGCTTACACGTCTTCCTGTTAGTTTTTTATGTATCTAACCAAGGAGGTTGATCTAACAATATGAACGACGCGACGTGTCCTCCAAGACCAGCGCAAGACCTTGAAAAGACTTCAGAAAAATTCGTTAGCCCCCAAAAGGTATCTCCCTGAAGAACATATACTGTGCTACATTACCAATCGCTACAATAGTACATATATCATTAATCTAGTAATCTGTGGTCTTCGTATTTACCATACTGTACGCCAGAAATGCAGAAACGATAAGGTCAAGCAACAAGTTGTAAATTATTATCTGCCCAAAATCAGACAGACATTCCTTCAATGTTTACATGGAAATTTCAACACGTATGTATTTGACGAACCAAAGCGACGTTGTTGTGGCACCACTGAAGTGTGTCGAAGAGCTTTTCTAACTACTTTTGGTGCCGACCGCACGTTGAAGTTGTACTTGTAGTGATTTGAGAAAAATGGGGGAGGGGGGTAGTACCCTCAGTTTCGGGGTGGGGGTGCCCAACTCTCAGATGTACCTCTCTGAAAGTCTTTGTGTAATGCATTTGTATGTAGGTTTTGCAGATAAAAGAACTTTTACTCTCTGCTTGCTGTTGCAATTGGTTGTTATTTGCTCCCCCATCCCTTGGTACAAATATTTGTAAATGCCATCAGCTTTAGTACTGCTGTCCTATATAACTGTAACTCTTAATGACTGTTCCATTTAAATTACCACAAGTACCTATGTAACGTTACAAGTACATGTACAGTTGAAGATTAGATCACAATAACTGTGTGAGGTTGTGTCACCTGCCAACACATATCCGCCCACAGTAAGGACGTCCCAGGCCTCGCCGGAATGTTGTTTGTACTTTACACCACAGAGTGGGCACACATGACGTCACTTTCACTGCCCCCCCTCTTCCATAATGCTCATACGATTACACTAATAGCGTCATACCTGAACAGAAAAAAAACGTTGAGCCAAGGCGTTGACACAAAGTGGAATGTTCATAGCAGTGTGACATGATAAATTCTCTTGTGTAGTTCATGGTTGAGAGGTCGTCAATCCTGCAGTCAAATAATTTTGCGGAGTGCCTCCCACCGATCTGGGGTCTACAGGTAAAACTATGTTTGTTTTTTAGTACTAGTGTTACATTTAGCATTGTTCATAGAACACTGGAGACCTAAGATTGGGAAAAACATTGGAGATTTGTAATCTGTGACAAGGAATCATTTTTACATACATCATACGAAACCATATGAAAGTTTGAAAGAGAACATAATTATAGTATTGATACTGTACATGCATGGAGAAAGCACACATGAAGGTGAATTTTATGTCCAGTAACAAATGGTTACATATGACTCCCTCCCTACATGGTTCCTTAATCAACTTAATGGTATAGATTTTCTGTCTGTTCTGCTTCTGAAGAACATTCAATCATCCTTTGAAAATATTATATTAATGTAAAATTTGTCCAATTAATTAGGAAGGTGTGCAAAGTAGGCTATAGGTAAATACCCACATATGTAGTTTACTATTATCTGAAATGAAAAACAACATGAAATGGTCCTTGTTTTTACTTTGGTTTGATTTCATTTGAATCCCAAGGGTCCCTTGACAATGGTTTTAAAGTCACTGTCAATGTTCACATTTACAAACTTTAGGTCAAAGTTTGATATTATGTCACAGGTCTTCACAGGACCCAAAGCAAATGTGCCAGTTACATAAAGACGTTGTAGACTACTGATCAAAGGTCAAAATTTAATTTTTCTTCCTTTGTTACTCGAAGTAACTAGTCCCCAATTTAATGATTTCTATCTGACTTTTTGTAGTCATATCCTTTCTGTTAATTGCTTTAACGTAAGTCCTAAGGCTGTGTATGGTGGTGCTAGAGGAACTTTGCATGTTTTAAATGGCCATGGGATCACAGGCACTAACTGCATCTCCAAGAGACAGAAACGTTCAATATAAAACTATTAAAAGGTGGTTTTAGGGTTCCTTAGAGCTGAGGTGTCAGTACCAAACAAACGTCAACACCTATTGTTAATCAAGGCTTGAGAAAAGGACAAATTACCCAATTTCCATGGTTTTTCCAATGACATTTCTTTCCTACCCATGAGTCTAGGCTGTGCAGTCTTAAGAGTACTTTGGCTCTTCTGATAAGACCAACTTAAGATCAGTTGGTAGGGCACACTATTGGCTTCCTTTGATCAATTGTCAGGCCTCCATTTTTGCACATATCCTGACTACAAATCCATACGTAAAAGGTTGTGCACAATCAAGCTGAACTAGAGTGGTTTCTAGTCTAGCCCCCTCTGCAGGAAAATGGGATGCCTGTGAAGCAGGTGTTTTATGGTGCAAGGTTGTAGTACTTGTTAACTGATATAGATATAGCTGTAAATTTCAGTGTGGAAAATATATTTCTTGGCCCTTCCTACTTTTGATGTGTTGATAAAATCAGATATATGCACTGGTATGCACTTTTGAAATGACTGGATTTTTCGAAGCATCTTGTGTATATATCTGTCCATTGTTTTCGGATTGACCTTACAGAGTAACTGATACAGGTGTGTTGTCATCCTATTCATGGGTGCTATAGTATAATTGAAAGCCTAACAGTTGGTTTTAAGGGAGGAGTGTGCCTTGTTGACATTAGAAGTACTACAACAATGGAAGCATCCCTTCATGATACCCTATTAGGCCACACAAAACAGGCTTTGTTTGCACAGACACAGTAAGACCTCTCATCTCTTTAGCAATTAGTACCATTATAGGTGTAATTTGACATTGTCCAACCTTATTAGACAAATTTTCATACCTAAATGATACAACAAATAGAACCAAGCAATTACCTGATAGATGTATATATGTCTTATAGCTTGGTAAAATAAAGGTTTGTTTTAGACACTGAAGTAAAAATGTTGACTGGACTATTCTTAATGTATATGTAGGAAATGACTTCATTATCAATAGGTTTTTGAGGAGCCAATAAAGACTTCTTCAAATGTTATGTGTATGTTTTATGGGTCTACGTGCTCCCTTGGAATGGCTTGTTCAAACATTTCTTTCATAATGGCAGTAGAAAAAGCCATAATTTTTGTGGGTTGGTGGGTGTCAGTGTATTTCATGAACATGGTCTAATGTTTAAAGGGCGTATCCTAACCCAATCAAAGTTTTGCACATAATTCATAGCATGAATGAAAGGATGTCCTGTTCAGTGCTAGGCTGTGTGGATCAAGCCCAAACAATGGCATTGCCATGTTGACATTACATTTTTGTACCAGTGTAGCTTTGCAGGAAATGATTTCGACCACACAACAAGTGGTCCTCCTGTGCTCTTCAAGTGGCTAGCAAGCACCAGGGCTTGTTTTGGAATGCCCTCGAAGTCTCCCCAGTAACATTTTAATAATTCCCAGGCCTACGAGTAAAATCTACAAATGCTGTTATGATGATTATGGGTATGTTGTGTCTGAGCATATGTTGCCAGGCAGGCCAGACTGGGTGTGCTGAGTACAGCTGGTAGTGGCTTATACTGGCTGTGTTACAGCTGAGACAAGGAGCACAAGGATTACTGGCCTAGAGGAGTAAGCGGTGCTCTATACCAGAACTACAGCTATATTCAGGTTAGATGGTGTCAGTTTCTATCTTCATTATAGCTTTTTGCAACATGTGGTGCAGAAACGCCTATGCAGTCCACTGTCTTGTATAATGTCAGCCCAACTGTCTTCTGGTGAGAATGTGTTTGTTTTCAAATTCGAAGCTTCATCCTGTTTTTAGGCTAAAATATTTTTTTAGACATGTAAGTTGCAAACCATGTGTATGTAACTCTTTGTGTCAGACCTGCTGTATTCAGGTGAGAATGTTTGCTTTTATAAAGTTTTAATATTCTGTTCTTTGATATTTTTGGCAATATGTGATGCTAGAATGCAAATTCAGTAAACTCCCTGTATTCTTCTTGTTTTAATGTTGATTTAAAGAAATGTCATTTAAGTATACTGTTCCCTATATCACTGATTATCAGTCCTGATATATGTAAGATGGTGTGAATGGTTTTGTTAATCTTCTCATGCAACGAGCCTATCGTTTATTACACTTTTCATATTAAAACTTGTAAGGACCAAGTAACAGAAAAAAAAAATCCGCCTTAAAAACTGGCTTCTTGAAATAAGAAGTAAGATGCCAACATCAAAGTTGAGAGAGTGGGAAAGAAAGGATAAGACACTTATAAGTATGGATATATTGCAAAAGTTGAGTATGTCCTTGTGCAACACCAGTAGTAATATGTACTTGTTTGTATAAGACAACATCTGTGTGTGAACAGTTGTTACCATAGTGTGCCTGGAACAGAACCAAACTGGCACCATGTGGACAGCATGTTTGTGTGTAGTACCAACATTGTGGTTCCTAACCTGTGATCCCTTTTCCAGTTGACACTGTAGGGCTGGTGCAGAAGAAGCCGGAAATAAGATTATACAATAGTTACAGACAGTATCTTAAGACTGTCCACTTATAACTTGATTTATACATCTGTGCATACATGTACAGTACCTGGGAATGAATGGCCTGTAGATCTTTTTGAATCTGTTTGCTGCATATTTTACATTTCTTTATACATTGACTTAAAGCAGCAGAATTTACTACAAAGGAATAAAAAGGCAAACAATAGTTTGGATAAATTTCTCAATACCTATGGTAGCTATGGGTGCACCTTTAATTTAAATATTCTGATGTATGTGGGACAGTGGGAATGATTTAATCAATATCTCCTAGGACGTTGAAGTGTCATTAACTTGTATTTTAGGTGATATTTTATCTGTCCATTGAATTGATTTTTTGCTTTAGGTATATTGAAGCCTTTTTTCAGTCAATATCATCCTGACCAGTAAGGATCACCATTACTAATGGACATACAGCACTGGAGATAGCTGCATATTTCACTGCAATATGCACAACTTCAACGAAGGAGATGCATTTTAGTCCAGAACTTAAATGTATAGTGGTTACATGTGGAACCTTGGTGTCCAAGCAATATTGTGCTCTTTGCTGAATCCTGCACACTAGTAATTGCAGCATAGGCATGCGCAACAACCCACGAGAGGCTGGATACGACCCTTAATGGCAGTTTGATGCCCACTACATTGCAGAGCCTCATGATGAATGGGTTTTGATGACTGTCCCTTCTACATGGTTGAGATTCACAGACAGCTGATACAATTGCTGGGAGGAGGTTCTATAGATAGCTGCAGTAGACCCTTCTGTGGGTTGGTATTGCCCTGTTTTGATGTAATATTTGATTTACTTGAAGATTGATTTGGGATTTGATAGATTGATCAGCTGTATACCATTGGCTCTTTGGTGAGGAACACCTTTATAGATGAGTCCAAGACGGTTTTCAGGAGGAGTCCTGCCTAGAGAGGTCTTGTGTTGGTTGGTGTTCCTTTTGGGAAATTGGGTGTACCTGTCTGGCATGATCAGGTCATGGAGTCTGTCCCTAAGGATTGCTAATTGATTCATTTGCATGTCAGACTGGAATTGATTGATCCTACTTCCAACTGTAAAGGGTAGGCATACCAATGATGCAATAGAATCTTCAATGAAGACAGGACAAATATTATGTTATATTAAGTTATATGACAATCTCATATGATACTGTTGGTATTATTATTGATCATTATAGGCCTTAGTTTTAGATAATTGATGATGACAGTTTATAACAGGTGAGTGACTAACAGCAGTGGAATCACGCCCTTCCATATTTTTGCCCACAGGTTGTGTTTGCGCCGTACTTCTACTGGTGGCGTTGTCCAGATGATCTAGTCTTCCTGGAAAAACCTCAAGTTATAAGCACTGAGTTGGAGGAAACAGAACTTCACCGATGAAGGACAGGGCACCGATTCCAAGAAGGGAGGGCTCTGTGGTAAGTAGTAATTAAAGGACGGGAATAGGGACTTCGTTTTCAACAAACATTCACACTTTATTTCAGGCACATGCACCATCCTTACAGTGGGAATATCAGATACAAAGTATGCATGTACATATTTTACTCCTCGAAAGCATGGGAGCAGCATGGTGCCATTACTAAATTCTGCTTTGCAGATGAATGCAGTTCAGAGAGCATATGCTAGGTGGCTCACAGACATGCCCTGGCTTTGTGTTGGTAAGGCTAGGGAACCTATGTTGGAATGCCTAGTAAAACTCTTGAAATACCAGATTTTGGAAATGATCGATAAAGGTTATCTCATCCTTAACCTTTGAAATATTTGAACAGCTATTGTAGAAAACCTCTCGTACATCCAGTAATTTGCTCATCCTGTTGTCATCATTCCCCTCTCTTCTGAAATGGAAAAATTACTGGCAGCTTGATCCCACCACGGGCCCTGGCCTTTCCACCCCAAACTGGGGCTACTCTGAGATGGAAAACAGCTGGAATCTGCAAATAGAAACTTGGCTGTGTGTTCGGTCCATGTGACCTCCTCAGCCTGCCTGGGAGACAGCCAGATTTGGGTAAATATTTTCGGGCTGGTGCTTACACATCTGAACATGAGGACGCCTGTGTTTTCCATCCAGGTTGGCTGGTTTGTAGTTGGCAGAGACAGGGCAACTTTTGGAGATGGCATTGTGCTATTCTAGAAACAAATGCCATGGAGTATCTTTCTGTAGAAATGTATTCCACCATTGGCTGGTCGTCTTCCTATGACATTGAGTCTCAGGTGAAATCAAAGATCATATGAACAAGACTCCATCAAACCCCCTCTATACCCTCATTTTCAGTATAGGTGTTCTGTCATCAATGTTGAAGATCATCTTTTCAGCTGTTGAAGAGTGTGTACTCAAATATGGTGCTCTCTGTCCTTGCTTACTGAAATTGACAACAGCATCACTAAAATAATATTTGTGTCTCAAGGTCTTTTGGTCACCTTTTCTTCAAGGTGAATTTTTACATTAACATTTGTAAGATTGAAACAGACGAAAAACAATACAATAAAACAATGTGTTTTATGACATTCTGACGAGCTTTTTGATATAAATACCTAGGTGTGTATACTGCTGGTAGTGCACCATAGGTTCAACCCTGAATCAGATCAATTGGTAGAATTCAAAAGTAAGGAATGATCAGTGATATTAAGATTGGTATTTTACGGCACCATTCCAAGCTGTAGCTTTATTAGACAGCAGGTGTAAGGTATTGAAGGTACTGTAGTGTGTACCATTGATTTCTACCCAAATCAGATCAATAACGCGCTCGATTTACTCTCTGCAAACTGAATTGGAAGAGGAGGGAATCAAAATCAATACCTACATCGGGACCACTTCCAGGTCCTTGTCAGACTGCCTCAGTCTGGATCAGGCCAATTGTTCCATTTGATGTCTGTAATCCTCCTGCAGTCAGGAGGTGTCGTAAATATTGATTACAGTTGAGGTCTTTATTATAGCGATGTACAACAACTGTTAAGTTACAGGAGTGCTTTAGCCTGAAACAAACTTCTTTCAATCTTAATACCCTATTGTTTTTCAAAGAGATTTTTTTTTACAAAAAGATACATTTTGTAGGAGGATCCAGCAGGCTTCCTGATCAGTCATCTGATGGATGTCCTCGACTTATATTACCGGTACCTTAAACAGACATTTTATGTTATCCTCAAAAGTTTGTAGTGTAAGTTAATAGGTACATCAGTTTCTGCATTTTCAATGTTTTGTTTTATTTCCTCAATTCCAGGAAGTACTAAACATCCATTATAATAGAAACGGTATTACAGATACTCATTGTCCCATTAGGTTTTTGTGTGCGTTTGGTTTCAAACTGGCTCGAGTTCAAAAATGGCAAATAGCTTTGCATGGTTTGCGCTCAACATTGATTATGATAACTGCTTCATTCTGTTTAAAGTCAGTTCATGAAGAGGCCACCTGGCTTTTCCAATATCCCCCCTATTGAGGAGTGCCGTCTGGGGTGACAACACTTCAAGAGACTTCAAGGTCATTGCAGTCAAAGAGAAAAAGACCAGAGCTCAAATGTGCTGAGGAGGAGGATCCTTGAGTAGGCACCTTTTGTTCATGAAAGTTGTCCCAGTGAACCGTGCCTGCTGTCTGAACCTGGGAGATGTAATTTGTAGCATGTTAGGTTGAACTGCTAACCAGGAGAGTAAGGAACACTGTGACATACCCACTGAAAAACTGTAGTTTCATCACTGTGGGCTTACTTGCCAATGAAGTTTTCCCCTATTTCTTGAAGGAATGTAAGCGGAATGGTGATTCAAGTTCGTTTTATGGATGTTATCCTCTGACAACCCAATTCAAATATGTTAATTAATGATGTTGCTATGAAGAATATCTTGCAGGTTTCTTGATGAGCTATTTCATTACACATGCACTAATTTTTAATAGTTGTATGGCAATTATGACTCATTTTGCAGTAATTTTATGACGGGCTCAAAGTAGAAGCAGTGTTGCATATCATTGCCCTTCTGTCAAAGGGTTTGCAGACTGTTTAAGATGTCTGGGAGACGTGCCAAAATCAGTGACTGCACAGATGTAATTCATAAAATCAAGATCCTGTGGCTTTACCTGAAAATTACAGTTGAAACTTCAACTGAAATTGTGAAAGAAGGAAAAAGAAGCCCAACCCAAAATGCATTCTGGGCAATTACAGATTTTATCTCATGTAAAAATGGGTCAAGGTCCGAAAACAATCATTAACACATTTACAGACAGTAGATCACAACATTTTGCCCTTTTGCAGAATTCTATAAATAAATGGGTGTGGCTATTAGGTCATCCTACATAGTTAATAGCTCTCAGTTTATAGGTGTGCCTGGTCAATATGATTGAATTCATGTATCATTGATTAGCTTTACCAATAGTAATTAAACTTCATTCAGTCATTCATTCATTCAAACTTCAGTATCCACTTCTCAGAGGTTATTGACCCTAGCCCAATGCAGCTCACCCAGTAGGAGGCTTTCATGAAGTCAATTATCTTCAACAAGAAAAACTCTCAAAGAAGTTGCGTTGATATTCATTAGTATTCATATTTTCTGCTGGAGAAGAAACGTATTTTCTTAAACATAAGATTGGAATATGCTTGAAATAGACAAATGTAATGAATTTAAATCTGACTGACTGACAAACAGACAGATTTGAACCCTATTCATAAAATTTCATTTCATTGATCCTTCATGCACTGATCTATGTTGTCCTTAGGGAAAATTGTTTTTGACATGCTGTCACCAGAAAATATTTGTATGATGGAATCTGATCAATCAGGTGACATGTCAGACCAGCCTAGATCAGATCTATCACCCCATCCCTGTGGCAGCTGCATCATATTTCATCTGTGGTCCAGGTGGTCCCAGTCTGTCCTCCATCCCTTGTCACTCCCCTGGGACCATGGAAAATCCTATTTCAGACCACCTTTATATGGCGCAGAAAAAGCACAAAAATGGGCCTCCCCTGAACTGATGTTAGAGTAATGAGAGAAGGCTGTTGAAGGGTAGAAGGAGCCTGTGGTAGTGGGATTTCTTTAACAGTAAAATCAAAGATCTAGGATGATGAATTGTATGATGATTACAAAAGGTGTTAATGATCATGACGCTGAGATGTCTACATTATTTTAATTCTTAATTTCATTGATGTTGTTCCTGCTTAGGAGTATATGGGAACAAGATACAGTGTATTTCATCGCCATGGTAACATTATAGTTGATCAGCATGTTGTTCAGAGGCATCCATCTCCTGCCTACAGTGGCACATATTTCTCAATGTATGAGTGTCACGTAAAAATGATAATGAATTTCTGAGCCATGTACCTTGCATGTCTGACATTTCTCTGGCTTGTCAAGATCTGACCTTCCCCAGGCCTTGATCAGGAAGTAGAAACCATAAAATGTCTCCACACTGCAGAGGGTTAGTCAAGGTTGCTGCCAATAGGTTTTGATAGTTTCTGATTACTAATTGGAATCTGAAGGTTTATTTGTAGAGAAAGACAGGCATGACCACTCCCTCAGGTCCACCTCCCACCCCTCACCACCATCTGTACATTGTCACATTTCTGCGGCTGGCTCCACCCCAAACTGGTGCAGCAGCCCACATGCCAGCCTTCTCTTCAGGGAAAACACATAACCTTTCACTCCCCTCTGGACTTCACTTCACAACAGCAACAAACTCTTGGTAGGGCCTCTGGTTTGTGGGGCGCTCCCAGCTGAGTTTGGGACGTTTCCCTGACAAGAGCGGTGGGGTCAACCCTTTTGTGAAGTTTTGTTGTGGACCTGAATGGTGTGACGGTATTAAAACTGACAGAGAAGAGCAGGCTTTGTTTGGAATGGGACGCTAAGCAGCCAGGATGGAGGGGGCTGAAGAGGAAAACTTTGCAGATCCAAATGTTGTGGATCCAGAGGTAGGACTTGGGGTCAACATTAGTGCATTATTGAGATTGTCTGGACAGATTTAGGCTAAGTTTACTGTTGGCTGTTACCTAGCAGAATGGGAACTACAGTTACTGTAGATACAGAGTCAAACATGGTGTACTAGGAAGTAAGACAGGAAGGAACTTCTTATCTACAACATGGAGTCAAAATGAAGCTAATGAAAAAGTATCAGCCTAATCTTCTCGCTGTTTCTAAGCATCTTCATTGAAAGTTTGTACATGGAGTACCTTCAGTTCCAAACATTCAGTTTGACATTGGGGTGTCATTCAGTGTCAGAGTCCAGTCATGGGTCGTCCCAAAATTAGGGTGTGTTTTGAATTTGTTGAGTGGCACAGTGAGGCAAAGGGATGCCTTTCTTTTTCTCAACAATTTGCCCTGCTCCCTGCAGAGTTGACCTCAATAGGAAATGAATCATTTTCTGCTTGAAGGTAATGAGTGTTTTTGTAGACTAATCACAGCTAGGGAAACTGTCAGAGAAGCTACAGACTATGCTGTAGTTCTTTTCTACTACTAATGTAGTATCTACTGTAGTAAAGAAGCTTGGCATATCTCACTGGTATTTACATCTATATCATACCATCTGTACTGGACTAATGCCAGCCTCAAGTGTAGAGAATTTAGCTGCTAAATATTTTGAATAGTACTGATAGTACTACTGTGCATACTTTTGATTCATACTGGTGTTGTATAGAATAAGGCTCTGACGAGATAATGCGACAGTAATTGACATATTCGTTTGGCATTAAGAGTTAAGAATGCTGTTCTTTACAGTCCCTGTCTGTCACTTATTATTTTGTTTTCTTCTTTTCTTCTTCTTTCATGCTGGCTGTTTTCTGTGTCTTTTCCTGATGGGCGTTGACTTTGACCATGACTCTGCTGGTATGTCACCTTCCACATATCTCCCTGGCTATGTCACTTATCTCTCTCTCTTGTGTGCCTCCCCTGCACACACTTCTGTAGTGGCTTTCCTTCCTGCTTTCATCCCTGCTCACAGTGGTGGCCCAGGACCTGTTGTCCCTCAGTTTTATCGGACATGTTTTACAGGTGCCTTTGCCCCCCATAGCCTTGGACTTGACTGCTATTTCTGAATCTGTTTGGTATTACCTCAACACTTATAGCTTGCTGGTCCCTTGATTGAGGATGAATGTGGGGTTACTTCACAGCTGAACACACTAGTGTGGTATTACTATTCTCTAATTATATTATGGGTTCCGATGATGTTAAAGTTCAGCAAGAAATCCTAGGGGTAAATAGCATGTTGAACTTGAGCTGGATTTTTGGATATTGCATTACAATATTTCAGACATGCAGGCTGCCGAAGGAATGCAGCACATAGCAGCCATGCCGAAGGGAGAAAAATAATCACTATTGAAGCCTTGTGTTTGAAATAGCAGACTGTTGTATGCTTCTGGGCATGTCTGAATGAATACAGCATGACTATTTTGCAACAGTTATTAATACCCATCTGCAACAAATAACAAACTGTACTGTTCTGCATGCTGCGATTACTGTAATTGCAGACATGTTTCGCAGTGGTTTTATGTTCGCAGTTTTTGCGGTGAACTTTCAGCACAAAATTATATCTGCCACAAAACTTTTTGCCCACCTATGACTGTAGCGCTACTATTGTTTCAAACTCGAACTTAAAACCACCGCAAACACGCCTTTTTCTCGAAATAAAAACCATGCAAACTTAAATGCATTTACAGTATCTCAATTTGCTTCTTTATAGTGATTTACTCTCTTCCTTCATGAAAGCTTTGTGTAAAATTTTCATACAGTCCAACATGGCTTTGCGTTCAACTTACAAGCTTGTCATAAAAAAAACAGCATAGGTACTATCCTCCAATTTGTTGTGGAACTAAATTTGACCCAACTGAATGATTGTGTAATTGTTGGTCCTTGCAGGCCAATTTTCAAATTTCAACAACTTTCGAAGTTTGTATTTTACTGAAATAAGTGCTGAATACAGTGTACTGTAAATGCAGAAATGGTCGCGGTGGTTTTATGTTCGCGGTTTTCACCGCGAACTTAAAACAACCGTGAATATTTTTTGTCCAATACTGTAGCAGTATGTGACTATAGCGCTGCCGCAAACTTGAAACCACCGCGAACACTCCATTTTCGCCTTAGCGCGTAATAAAAACCATGGGATCTTAAATGCATTTACAGTATCTTTTTGAAAACTTCAGGGATGTAGGTTAACTGTTTATTATTGTTACAAAATGGTGTCCCAGGATGTACTTATTAGGTGCTCTTATCTCAGAGTGTCTAATTACGTGGTGACCACCAAAAAATAACAGCCTGAAGTCATCCTCTTCATTAGCAGCAGATGATGTGTATTAGTACCATGGCTGTTTTGGGAACCCACTTTAATCATGTTCAGGCTTGTAGCTAAGGATAGATACCAAGAAAGTTTTTCAGTTCATCAGGGTAGTGGCAGTTAGCTACATCAACCAAGTGAGCTGTATATTTTACAGACTGGATAACATACATATACTATGAAACAGGTGTTTAGAGCGATATCCACAGATCTTCACCAGTATACGAACAAGTGCTGTGTTTTATGGTGGAAATAGTAATGAAGATACCATCATCATCGTAATCATCATCATCATCATCATTACTGCTTACACATGTCATATGGCACAAACTGAATCATGCTGCTTCAGGTGACATACATTATGTGCCTCCAGTAGCAAGTTGAAATTTAAGGTGTTCAACGGGATACCCTTAGTATTTAGGAAGTGGCTTTCCACATTTGATGCCATCCGTGTTACTGGAATCACACACAAGGATTGTGTGGACATGTGTGTTTAAGAACAAATGCTTCTCCACATTAGTATGGTGAAGGTTCAAGCACTCTTTCCAACAGACGTATTATGTACACTCGCCCAATTTTCAACTGGGAAGGACACTTCAGCTCAATATCAAGGAAAACTGACCCAGTTTCAGTTTTTGTGAGTGCACAGTACTGAATGTTGGA
Organism: Branchiostoma lanceolatum; assembly: GCF_035083965.1. Lineage (NCBI taxonomy): Eukaryota > Metazoa > Chordata > Leptocardii > Amphioxiformes > Branchiostomatidae > Branchiostoma > Branchiostoma lanceolatum. The sequence goes on along the minus strand of NC_089725.1, from coordinate 19,354,781 downwards.
AAGAAAGTTAGACCATGACAAGTGTGCTTGTATGTTTCAGGAGATGGAGGTCTTCACTGAGCTGGTCCTCCTGTCCTCCGACAAACGCTTTGGCTTCTCTGTCATGGGCGGAGCTGATGAGGGCTTCTCTCCCAGAGTCGACGAAATCGCCGCAGGTAGGTTGTGTTTACTGCAATTAATATAATTGCAAACTTGGTGTCAATCACGTCTTCTCACACTGACACAACTTTTGGCCGATGAAATCGCCGCAGGTAGGTTGTGTTTACTGCAAACAGTTTCCTTTCTAGTTTCTTTTTATATTTGTTTTGTGAACAGGATATTTCCAATAGATTTTATAATGATTCTTCTATCAGAGGATTATTCGTTATGGTGAAATGTGCAATGGATGCTATGTCCTTAACCGGTACATTGACATCAAGAAGTACAATTGCAAACTTGGTATAAATCACATCTTCTCACCCTGACGGCATTTGGCCTACGGCCTGTAAGTTAAAGTGAATCACATGTAGCATAATACTATACTGTGTCTTTGATCTTGCTTCATAACCCCTGGTTCAGTAGTGAATGATGCCCTTGAGAAAGTCCCCTTGGAGGAGGTTGGCATGCAGTTCTTGGTGACATGCAGGAAGTTTGCTGGATAGGGCTTGACCTCTTCTGCCATGGAATTCCACAGAATTCTTCTGAAGTGATGATCCAGGAGTTTCCATGGCAGGAATTGTGTAACTTTCCATTCCATTTTTTGGGTCTTTGGCCTAGTTGGAAGGTAGGAATGTGCCTTGCTGCAGAAAATATAGGCCCTGACAATCAGACTTTCACTCTTTGATTAATCTAGTCTAGGCTACTCCAGCTTCAATGTGGTCCAGAGGAAACCCCCTCAGGGGTTATTCCATTCAAGAACACTAGGGGGGTGATCAGGATAATTTCCTTCACCCCCTAATGTTTCAATTACCATCCCTTCTCCCTGCTAAGATAGCCTCTTGGCACTAACTTTTGTATAGGCAGCTGAGGTCAAATGTTCTTCATGCCATCTCCCTTTCAAAGTTTGATTTTGAAAAGTCTTGCCGGCTTCACCCCTCCCAATCTTTGTTTGTAGATGAAACAGTGTGGAAGCTTTTGCTCTCTTCCTTCTCACATCTTCTCCAGACCTTGATTTCCAATCAGTAGACTGGAAAAGTCACATTTGGTTGATATTAGCCTTGCCGCAGGTCAGGGAAATAATGTGTAGAGCACTGGTTGAAGCTTTTCAATTACTATTCAAGACCAGGCAATAGTTGGGCCTTGACCTAAGTACCAAGTGGTTGCATTTTTGGAAAGGTCTAGATCCAAGATTGTTTTTTCAAGAACTGTGTAAACTATTTATAAGGAGAAATTCAAACTCTACAACTGGATAAAAATTCGGAGATTTATTTCCGGACGTTTCGAGTGACATCCATCACTCTTCTTCAGCGTCACTAAAGCGTTTAAACTATTGAAAGGCAGAGGTTTGTGCTCTCACATGTGTTTCCAGTGCTCTGGCTAGCATACTTCATTCCGTTGTTTAAAAGACTTTGCTGCCTATGACGTGACAGAAAAAAATCAGTGACAAAAGATATAAAAGTGTTCAAATTTGAATAGAATGACAGAAATTTGTATGCGATGACAAAAAAGAAAAAGATTCTTTGTAGGATCTTTCCGTCAATGGGAATTGTGAGCTTGCTAACTAGAGCCCTGACTGTTTTTAACAGTTTGATACACATATACTTCTGTTAGATAGCTATTGAATCGTCTGGACTTTAATAAGCCTTCTCCCTGCTGAAGGCTTTTGGCACCAAATTCATATTAGTTACAGGGTTAGGCAGCAGGGAGAAGGCTAAAATCATGTAAGTATTTCAGCCATTGCAACTGCTGAATGTATTTATTGCTGGGGGATGTATTAAATTTCCCACCATAGGAAATTGATTTTCTCATAATTGGGTACAGTCTAAATATATCCCCAGCTACATCAAAGCGCAATCCTTCCTGTTCCTCCACAGTCCTGATAACAGGTGGTAAATATGAGGTGAACGATGTTTGTTTCGGGGCCTTTCATATTAAAATCAAATTTCTCATGGTATATCAACAAGTTTAAAGCAAATGTCAATCGTTTATTCAATGTCTGAGTAGGCTGATACTATTCTAGTCATGAACAACCTTCCCAAGGGTATACTTTTACTCGGAAACAGGTGATGCCACCTGTGAAGTGTGAGGACTAATCAGATATTGAAATCCCCACTTTTTATATTGTAGCATTCGTCCCTTTTATCTCAGAAATATTGTATTGAGAATAATTAATAGTGTGATTAACAAAAACAACAACAGGGATCTTGGGATGCTTTTTCAATTGATTTATCAATTTCTTCTGTACTTTTAGATGGAAGATTAGAGGCAGCCTATCTGTATGATTAGATATTCCAAATTCGTATTGACTTCCTTACTAGACTTAAAAGTGAGTCATACCAGTACTGTATTTTGATGTGTGCACTGACCAATTGCTAGACTTCAAGGATAGAGTACACTCAGAAAATCTTCTTTCATGAGAAACAGCCATACATACAGTACCTTGTCCCTCTAAAAAGAAAAGCAAATTCTAGCTCAAGCATGTTTGACCCCTTAAAGTTGAACTTGAATTCTTCTAGCAAGTGTTGCGCAATCACCAGGCCTCTGGCAGGATGATGGGGATGTTAGGAACTCAAGTTAATCAGGTCAGGATTCCTTCAAGAACCCATCTTCTGAACAAGAAAAAATCCCGTCTAGACACATTTATTAGGGCTAGTCTAAACAGTAGTCCTTGTTAAGAGTATAGCTGTTACGTCTGCTAGAAATACTGGACTTGCTGTCCTCATTGTCCTGAAATACTAGCACCTTGTTTGTTTGTGTAAGGAAATACATTTGTATCAAATGTTTAGTAAACAATCACTTTTTATGGACATGCTGTACTTACCCAACATTGCTGATTTCACCACAAGCTTGTCGGGTAATTGGTTGCAATTTTACTCAAGTGTTCGCTGCTTTGCTGTTTGGGCAACGTTTTCTGTGCAGAGAGACGCTATAGTATTGTTCTTGAGTGGCTTTTAACCTCAGATTACATAAAAAACACCTGTGTCCTTTGTCTGAGGACTCAGGGTGGGTCTGAGGTTTGTATCGGGAGTTCAGCTAAGGATACAATTGTAATGACAGGTGGCTATATAGAGTTGGGGATGCCAGAAGTTACACAATCTATACACAGGGATTTTCTGTAGAGAACTCTCAGATAAATTGTATTTTTGTACATTTTCTAGTGTTCCAATACTTGACACAAGAATTTATTTACTGCAGAAGTATTATTTTTGCTCCCAGCTGTTATGCACTGCCCATTCCTGCAAATTAGGTAATTCTGAAATAGATAGTGTCATCTGTTAGTGTTATATGTGTACTCAGTTGGTGGGTTAATCCGTTTGTTGAAGCTGGCCGGTGTGGTTGGGAACATTTTCCCTAAGTGTGGTTTGTTCTTTGCAATGCAAGTTGATTTTTTGTTGTCCTCCTGGTGTTTTTTTAACCACATCCCACCCTATTATCCATTCCAAATTATCCCTTTGTCCTGACCATTCAGGTGAATAATGCAATATTTCCTCCTCCTACTACTCCAAGTGCCCAGAGAAAGTAGGCCAGCTCAAATCATGTGACCACAGGCCATGGTATCAATCTTCTGTCAGAGCGAAGACACAGAGGGAAGATACTGTAGAGAAAAGGAAAGCAAGCCTGCAGAATGATAAATTATTTGCACTTCATCATCAGCAAGTTTACATCTCGGTAAAACAAAAGAAGACGGATCAGATATCAAAGTTGCATCTAGGACTACAAAAGCGTGGGATTTGTCCTTCGTACGCCTTCGTTAACCCATTGTACAGCTCTCTCCAACAACGGCTGCAGCAAGGCATGCTGGGAGTTTGGGCCAAGAAATCAATATGTAGGAATGCAGGTGTCCTTTGACCCTTGGGGAGATTAGAGGTACAAGCTGGGGGTACTGGTGTGAAAACGATCCATACTCACACCCTAGGAGGTAGGGAACAAAAGGGGATAGCACCAAGGCTGGATTTCTCAGCCCCCATTGTCATTAATAATTAATCTGGTGGAGAGTGTGTCAACAGAGCCCTGGTGACTAAACACAAGCGCAGAGGAGGCCGCGAGCAAACGAAGGACAAGCTTTCAGCCAATGGGCTGCAGCAGGACAGGACTCCCACTCCTGGCCTGGTAAGTCATGCCTCACCTCTCCCCTATTGTCATGCAAATCGCAGGAACGAATAACACTGAGTGGTGAGCCCAGAAAATGGTGGATCTCAATGGCTATGTGATACTCCTGGTTGAAGGCAGTGACAGGAAAATACATCTCTACGGTGAGTGTCTGGAGTGTACCTGTTTGGAATCACCTGTTTGAAGGCCCGGCGGACAGGACAGGTGTGTCTCTCTCAGGTTGTGGTGAAGTTGGTGGAAGGAACAGCTGTGGGTTGCTGTAGGGTTGTGAATTGCCCCAGATTGTTGTGGAGCATGTTCATGGGGTGTTATTGATGTTGTGGTGACAAGCTAGTGGCCTGAGGAGGGAGGGGGGCAAAGCCAGAGGTCTCTGGAAACAGGTGATAACCAGGTAAAAGGGAAGCCCCAGGCCCCTCCCTTCCGTTAGCTACCTGTAGCGGGCTCCTGGGTTGTTTATCTACGGTATGCAGGTTGAGACTCTGCTAAGCGTAGCTTCACAGTTGACCTACAACGACCAGGACTCACTCAATCCTAGCAGCATGATTTTCCTTTAATGATGATGAGGATTTGAAATAACCTTGTACAGGAGCAGGAGGTAGGCACCAATACTTGCTCATTGTTGTCTGGGTGTATTTTGTATGTTAGCGTTCCCTCCTGCATTGTAAAAGTGCTTATACAAAGCCTTGTTTGCGTCAGGCTTATGTTGAGTAGTTTCTAATTCTGGAACATGAATTTGTTCAGGAGAATCAAGACGTTGATCTAGTTTTGTTTGTTCTTGTGTATTCCAGACTTGACTTTGTTGTTTGATTTACAGTTTAGTTAAGAGGCACAGGAAAATTCAGAGATTTAGAAACGGTCAGATTGGAATGTACGGGGTGTGTTAGAAGATATTTGATCTGAGTTTGTTGTATGGACTGTGCACAGAAGTCCTTCCAGGTACCAACTTAGGAGGACAGATAACTGTATATCCTCACATGAACTGTGCAACGTAGTGGTGAAGGATGGCTGCTTCGCTTGCAGTTTGGGTGGGAGTTACTTGCCTGGTGGTTCCTAGAGTGCTTGCCCCTGCACTTCAGTAGAACAATATGCGTCATTGTGTTTACTCCTGGCGGGGCTAGACCTAGTCTGCGACAGCTCTTTTGTCATGTATAGAACTAAACCAATTATTGGCACTTTTTGCCCCATTGTCAGGCTGGGAATTCCGTCTTGAAATAGAAAGGACACCAGGAGAATCTATAATAGGTTGTAGGAATTGTCTACACTTCCTTCATGATCTTTTACACTTGTCAATATTTCCTGTCTACTCAAATAGGATATCCTACCCATGCATGTTGTTCAAAAGCTCTTGTAAATACCACAAGTTTTATGTTGATTGTTCAGCGGAATGCAGAGAATTATGTAGATGGTTTATTTTATTAGCTCATTTATTGTTTGTTTGACCCTTGGGCGTATTTAGGCCAATAAGATTACGTCTTTTTCTTTTCTTTTTTTAAGTTCCACTTGTCTTCGAAATGCTTTTTACTGAGTACACTCACAAAATGAATCTGTAGGATATGAAAAAAATTGTTGTTTCGTCATTATCAATAGGTGTGTTTGATTGATCAGGTTGTATGTAGGAAGACAGCTACTGAGGTAGGAATGACAGGATCATCATATTTGGTTCTTGTTACAGCAACACAATGGTAGACAATTGTACTGCTCAGAATCATAAATCATTGGTCACTTTGTCAATTAGGAAAATCATGTACATGCTGAATATCAAGGTCACAGTGTCTAGATGCCTTTATGACAACTTGATACAGGATGTGTTGTAAAGTTTGTCATTCTTCCTATTCATTATGGTGTCTCAGTTTGTCTTTCTTTATGTAAATAGCCACGTTATATTTACTAACACATTTGGCATTAGAATTTGTAAAGAAGTTTGAATTGAGTTTTGTATACAGGTATTGAGGATATGTAAATCTAAATAGAACAGGTATTATTTCTGATAAAGGTATGGAATGTCAGTAATGTCGGAAATGTGTTTACGTCCCGTTGAAGGCATGTGATTGTTGCCTGGGGGCATTGAGGATGTGGTTGGATCAAATGAAACATGTGAATATTCCACACTACAGTACAAGAAGCTGACCTGAGGTAACATGATGACTATAGGTGATATCTGTTTTAGGAATGTTGTTGTTGCTTTGTGTTAGGATGTAGTCAGGTCAGGTGAAGCCTAGTAGTTATTAACACATGATTATTCTCTTATAGATAGAAGCGAGTGTGACATACATGTAAGGTAATGACTATTGCAGTATTGGTGATGTCAGCGGGGTTGAGAGAATCATACTGGCCTGGTTGAGTCATGCCTGGTGGGGAGTGTACAGGTGCATCATACGGAACACTTCCTGTCCTGCTAACACTGTAGGATTCCTGTTCCTGGTGTTGGGTTCAGAGGCTCGGCTTCCTCTGCTGATATTGTCTTACAGACAGGTAGGCTTGTACACCTTTTGGATGGGTCTATCTTTGATTGATGACGGCAGAAATTTGGTTATCAAATTCAAAAGAGTCAGATTGTTAACAACAGTACGTTGTTATAACAGGGGACACTGTGTTGGTCTAGTTGTAGGCTACAGGAAGTTGCTGGTTACTAGTATAACAAGGGCAGATAATATGTGTATTGTTTACATTATTGTGTCAAAACCTTTGTCATCATATTTCCTGATGTTTTCAACAAATCAGGATGTATGTTGGAAACAAATATCAACAAAGATTAATGTCATATGGGTAATTTTGTATAGCCTGCCTAACTTGTTCCACACAAGAAGTTACTTCAAATACTTGTTCAACATTGTTTTGTTTGTCAACAATATCTGAAAAGTTACAAATTGGATTTTCGTGATTTTCGATGGAAGGTATAGCCTTGTCCAGTGGAAAATACTAGTATCATGCATGTTGGGGGTCATAGCAGCTTTCCTTTAATCTTATTTTTGTATCATTTATTTTTTGGGGGTCAACAAGTGCAACCTGCTAAGTAATATTACCTTTCCTACATGTAAATGTTCACGGATATAACCTTCTTGTGACCTTTAAAACATTGCTAATGTTTTTCTGGATTATTAGTCTGTTGATCCTCTTCCAAATGGCAATAAGATGTTACTTGTGTCAAAAGGTCAGTGTATATCCTCACACTAATACTGCAGATAGATGTCTTACTGCCTTTAACACGGCAGGTTGTACATTACAGTTCAGGTATATTGGAAGCAAGTCACGAAGTCTGCAGCTTTCATAATAGACAATCTGTTGAATTGTTAATGGGAGTACAATGGGTTTGCAATCAGTGGGGATTATACAGGCTTGAGTTACATTACTTCCAACAGTTTGCATGTTCGAGGGCTGATAATATATGACCTGTCGTATCCCTGGAGTACTGTCTTTATCTGTAGGCTACATGGATAGGTGGTACTGATGTAGTTTTGTCAATGAAGCATAATCGCAATGAGAAAATCTTCTCTTCCTGTAGGAATATTTTTTTTCTCTCCAATGTCCAAAAATAGTAAGTAATGAAAAGAAGTTTCTAAATTAATTCTCCTTCCTATAGTTCCCTCTCTATATCTTTTGAAGGAGAGAGGGAAAATATACATCTGTGATATACATGAGCCAATGTTTCAAAGGAGTATATCAGTCAGTTTCTGTCACAATGTTCACCTTTATTCATGCCACTCAATTCGCATCTATCCCAGTTTTCCCCAACAAAGTGGACAAAGGAACCCAAACTTGAGGTAAGAGGTGGTGGTGTGTGTATGCCTGTGTACAAGACTGGTCCACTCGTGGGTAGAATTGGGACAGATGTAGGGTGAGTGGTGGTGGTGTGTGGATGCCTGTGTGCTGCACAGGTAACAGGATCCAGCAGCAGGTGTGTTATGCTATGTGAACATGTACACTGGCTGCAGGCCTGGATGGCTAGGGGGGAAAACTACATCCTTCTTAGGTGGAAAACGTAGTGGTAGGAGTAGACTGGTTTATAGGTACCAGTATCAACAAACAGAGCTGGAATGTTCGCTTGGCTAAATCATGATACCTAATGACAGCGTAACCCGTTTGAACATGGATTGTTTTTAGAAATTCATTGGGTACACGCATACAATTGTAGTTGTAGTGTTTTATGGATAGATTTTGATGTTTTCAAATGGAAATGAGACTCAGAAAGAGAAACACAGCAAAAAGGAAAAGAATGGAATAAAATTTTTGTAGCAGAGTCTGTTATCTAGTTCTAGACTCCTGAAAAACTACTGTGTGTTGTTAAAATGTAATTTCTGTCAATGTAATATTACCTGCTCTCATATCATTTAAAAGGTCAAGTTGATTCTTGACATCACTGTGACTGACCTGGCCCACTTGAGGTACTAGTAGTGCCTACCATGTGTGTAATATTTAGACTTCCTTGTGTCTAACCAATGTTTAGATTTTCATTAATTATGTATGTATCTGTACCAACAAGACAGGTGTGATTTATCTTTTCTCTGTGATTCCTGTTTCATCCAACCCTTGAGGGAAGTCAAAATAGGTCACGATTTCTTGTGTACAAAATTCTACCTGCCATGTACACAGGAACACCCCTTATCCATATATTTGTGTTTACCTTGATTGTTTGCTTGATTTATGGCGGTTCCCATTAGCGGCAGATTAGCAGCCTTTGTTCTTAATTATTATTGTCTTATTACTTTGATTAGGGTGGTAACTAGCACTTAGGTGTAAATGACTTTGAGGGGAAGTTGTTTGAAAAAGCAGGGGAGGGGTTAGTGTGTAACCTGTAAATCTTTTCACTACATACGAGTTGTTTGGTATTGAAGGAACTGTGTCATAGAATGTGTATGATTTTGACTTATCAAAAATACCATAGACAAAGATTTTGTGACTTTTTCTTCTTCATTTCAAGAAGTCCAAGAAATCAATTTTTCAGTATGGCATCGTGATGCTAATGGTATGGGTAACTGGAATAAGTATTGATGTCTATGACATTATCATAATTCATCCTCAGGATGATGAGCTTTCGTATAGGATGATTACCATTTTGTATGATGCTGCTATAGCATTATTTTAGTGAAGGGTTGTCAGACACAAAATTCATAGGATTCAAAGCAGGGCTACGTTGATGAAAGTTAGACATCCAGTAAGATACGCGAAAAATAATTACTCAAGCAACTGGATAAAATTTTGAAACAGTCAGACGTTTCAGACAGCATCCACTGTCTGACTGTTTCAAAATGTTATCCAGTTGCTTGAGTAATTATTTTTGGCAAAGCAGGGCTATCACTAGGACTTTGGTTGTAGGAAAAAAAATGTCCCCGTTGTCCATAATATCCTGAATTTCATGACATGAAATTGATGAAAATGTATTATCGTAAGGTTAAAATGACATATGTAACAACAAAAATTGATGATGTTGTCCATGGGCTCCCAAACAATGAGAGGGACGGAAAAAAAAATCAAAATCTATAGACTGTCCTGATCCAAAGGACAAAGTTTCTTTTCCAGTCTTGTGATTTGCTTTTGGGGTTGTTCGTCTAAATAAAGTGAGATTATTTCACGGATGATTGCATATCTATCAATTATCTACATCTCATGGGGTGATTGATTACAGATAGCAGAGTTGTAGTTTTGGTTGCCATGGTTATGAAAAGGTCAGGTGGTCAGCTCCCAGCTAGAGTCAGTATGTTCTCTCTGATAAGTAGGGTGTGTTGACAGGGATGACACACATCTGTCCTTGGAGCACTCTACTGAATGATGGGTGTCATTCTTGCCAAAGGTCAGTTGTTAGAAGATACATTCTGCAATGCAGCTTAACCAGTCTGTATTTGTATCAGTCAGCTGGTATGGCTGCCTCTGATCTATGTTGGGAGATGGATTCTTCGCTGCAGCTCAAGCGTCCTACATCTGCATCTGTATTAGTCAACCGTCACTCCCCTTCGGCATAACTCACAAGGTTGGAGGCATGCAGTAGTTTCTGGGTATATTACGTCTAAGAACTTGACCCTCATAGCCAGACCATGCAGTACTTGCCAGTTATATTATGTCAAAGAACTTAGCCCTGATACTAGTAGTCATTGTCCTCTTTGTGATCTGTTCTAGATCTCATCTTTCTCTTCATGATATCCTAAATTGAGGTGAAGCATGACGCTTTTTTAAGTAGCTAGTAGTACAGTACAACTAGTAGTAGTGCAATGCGGCTTTGCTGTAGCCATAAAAAATCGTTTGCTAACCACGTCAAGAGATTTTTTTTAGCCAGCGGTCACTGCTGAGGCTGGTACTCAGGCTAGCTTTGCTGTGTCTGTCTCGTGTTTCCAGCCAAGCATACCCTACTCTTGATAAGTGTATTGGGTGCTTTGACATACAGGTTTGATTCTCGGGGCTTACACCTGAAGCTACCCTACTGTACAAGGGCTGTTGGCTTTATTTCACCACCTGTACTGTGGCTGACCCATGGATCGAACCCCACCACAGATCCACGGAATTTGATCCATATGGCGAAGCAGCAGGATCGCTAACCACTTATGCCATAAAGCTCACAAATTAACTTTATCTCAGACATAAAAAGCCTGGATGACTCACTGGCTGAAAAAATGGGTCGAAAGAAATGTAGATAACTGGATGATGGCCATTTGAAGAACAAAGTGGTTGTTACAGGTAATGCAATAACGGAAATGGCATTAGCAGCGTACTGACTGTCATTGTGGGACATAGAAGCTAATTGCGTGAAAAATGGCCTGAATCAGTGAAGGTATTTTCAGAATGCCCCGACAGAGAGCTGAGGCTATTTTGTCCATTTCTCAGATTGTTGCAAGGCTGCTTCTTGGCTGGTTGAAGATTGGTTGGTGATAATATCTCTCCTCTAGGCTGTTCTGTGCCTGATAAGATCTGTAATAGGCAAGTGGCTGCTTCAGCTGACCTTTCGAACTACAGGTCACAAAGAATTGGGAAAGGGGTGGTGAAATGATTCATTTCTAGGTGGTTTGGAGGTACAAAAATGTATTATTCATAAATATTAATAAATAACTTTAGAAGATTACCATAAAGTAAGGCATGATATTATTTATTGGTTAGGCATCTAGGTAAAGGATATCAGAATCAATCACTACCAGTAGACAAAAGATAAATGTAAAGACAGATGTTTTGAATGCCATTCTACCATATTTCATCTGTAGTGGTGAGGACAGAAGTGTTCAATCACACAAAATGCAGGTAAGGCTGCCAGCAGGCTGTTCCAAATGAAGAAAAGTATGTTTTTTCATTGGATCTTCGGATGTTTTTTCGTTTGTTTCTGAGAAAGCGTTGGTCGTATGTAATCAAAACTGCAGGTTACAATCAGGTAAATTCTGTGTAGGAAAGGCTATTGTCTTGGCAGAGGTTAGAACTGTCAAAGTCCTTATCTACTAGTCTTTTTGTAGAATTCATTCGGTACAAATGTGTTATGCCTTATGGAGGGACTGATAATGGCAGAGCAAATGGGACTAAGTGCCCTGATTTCTCTCAAACTGGACCAGAAACAGAACAGTGATGGATTGTGACCTCTGTGGCCCTTTGGCTGACTTAGATGAGCCAAGGTACACAGTGTACCAGTCACATGACCAGCAAGGAATTTCCCACAGATTACCTGAGATAGACACCTTATTTACCTGTAGGGTGTCAGGTGTGCCCATCACGGCATCAGCTTGGTAAAGTTGGTTCATGTGGACAGAACAGAAAAGGCATTGCTATACTATCATCTCTTTACCTTGTTCCAAAGAAATTAAACTCTGCAATTTCAGTTCAAAACAACTATTTTGTAGCATTAAAGTATCTCCTTGTTTTCCACACTTCTGTGTATAATTGTCTGTGTTACTTGCTATCTCCTAATTGCTTGCAATTACATGTAGCAATCAAGCATAAACTTGAGTAAACTTTCATTATCAGATAATAGGCTCCTGATCTCCTGCTGGTGGTAACAAGAAGGACAGATGATGTCCACTGAATATACAAGTTCAATGCACCAGGGGAATCCCACAGCTCTTGTTACAAGTACATTTATACATATCCTCTGTTAGTCTGTAGGCTAGCTATTGGGACTAACAGTAGATGTCATTGGTCACTAAACAGATTTCCATTCCCTCTCCATAACAAATTGGTACTGATCTTCCACCAATGGAGGATGTTATAGAATTGATCCCTTGGATTAGTTTATATGCTGCAGGATCAGTAGGAGTCAATACCATACTTAGATGTATTGTTGCCCTGTTTATAAGGTCTGTCCACATTAGAATGGTATATATGCACCTCCTATGAAAGACACAGTAGGCAGTTAGGCCAATATCATAGGATCAAAGCTCATCTGTAACTGGTTGACAACAAGATGAGAAGTTTTGGTCAACATTTTGTTTGCAGAGTTTATGATAATTGTGAGAAAACTAACAGGCAGCAAATACTAGTACCTTGGCGGTAATGTGGAATTGACTATAAGATATTGTATAACTATAAGGGACAGAAAAGGGTCATGCTTCAATGTAGTGAACCAGAACATATAAATCATAGTTGACAGGAGAGCTGTCAGTGGGTTGAGTTGAATTTGTGTTGAAGTGATAACGAGCATAAATCTTATATAGCAGACCATTATGTTCAGGTCCTAACATGTCACAAACCGGTATACTTGGCCAGCGAGCAGGAAGAGATTTGATTATTCCAGTCTTGTGAAGCACAATGCATGTTTTCAGACCAGAATCACTGACTAGTGTTTATGTTTTCTAAAAGAAACTGATAGACCACTTGTAGTGTAAACCACTGCCTACATGGAAGTGCCTTTTCATTGGAGTACGAGTATTACTGCAAAATTTGGAAGAAGGTCCCTGTGCAATTTTACGGATGTTAGAATAAGAAGTGCAGCAGCTAAATGCAAGTTATATGTTTCTGTTCACCCTGACTATCTTGGTTCCCAGAGCTTCTGGAAATAATCTGTCCATAAGGTGTAATTCTTCATGGGATTAGTTCCTTGGTATTTCAAATGAATTACAGAGAATGTTGTCCAGTTAATTCAACCGTAGCTGACCTTGCAGAAAGGTATTAAGAGATTTGCCATCTGCGCCTATTCTCATTGGCAACTTGGCAAGTATTGGGATAAATAAGGAGGTACTGGAAAATAGTTCTCATAACCTGTGCTGCAAAGAAGTTTTTGTTTTCATCATCTTTTCTTTGTATGTTCACAGGGAAAATATTTTGTTTTCTTTGTGTGTGTGTGTGTGTGTGTGTGTGTGTGTGTGTGTGTGTGTGTGTGTGTTTTGTGTATGTATGTGTGTGTGTGTACAAGCATGGATCATAACTGCCAAACTTGTTCACTACAAAATTCTTCCACCCTGTCTCCTGTGACACGATGCCAGTTAGCATGAATACTTATTATCTGGTGGGTCAGATGTTAAAGGTCAGGTTATTTCAGTCTGACAGGTGGTCAGCAGGTCAAAGTTGACCACATGGAGGGTATCAGGCAGGACAAAAGGAGAAAGATGGCAATACTGATGGTAAGGAAAGGGTAGTTGTCAGTATATCTTTCAACTTTGGAATTTATTGTCTCTGTTCTGAGGAATTGATATTGATAACAAGTCATTTGTGCCTTATACGTATACACGTGTACATTGCATTCCATCTTTATCAGTGTGTAATGTGTATTTACAAGTCAACAGTGTAAAGAAGGGATCGGCCATATATAGGGCTGTGTTTATCAGGGTGCTGTAAAAAGGGTATTAAAAATAAAAGCTTTATCCACAAAGATAAATCCTGCCCTTCCTATTCCAATCCTGCTAATTGTTCCTTCCTGCTACATGTGAGAGATACTTCCTGGACTTAATGGTGCGCTATCATCACTGCTTACTCTACTGGAGTCAGAAATCTTCCCTTAGACAAGATCTAAACACAACTAGACTGGCCGTCATTTGCTTTAAGAGCAAATTCAGGATGTTTCGCCCATACTCCTCATGCAAGAAGTGGGCTGTCCCAAAATAACTCCTGGGCAAATCCAAGTTTCTGCATAATTTATGCAAATGAGGTCCTCATGAGCATAAGTTATGTCCAGGTGCTTTCACCTTTCCTACATGTACCTACATGTTGTCACGGTAAGGGAAATACAAGTTTATGCGCGAATTATGCAAATGAGGTCCTCATTAGCATAATTCATGGCCAGGTGTGTTCGCCTTTCCTAAAGGTACCTACACCTCAAAGATGACATCTGCAGCTTTTACGGTAAGGGACATACAACTTCATGCATCGATTATGCAAAGTAGGTCCTCATTAGCATAATTTATGGCCTGGTGTGTTCGCCTTTCCTAAAGGTACCTACATGTCAAAGATGACATCCGCAGCATTTACGGTAAGGCACATACAACTTTATGCATACATTATGCGAATTAGGTCCTCATTAGCCTAAGTAATAGTCAGGTGTAGTCACCTTTCCTATAGGTACCTACATCTCAAATATAACATCCGTACCATGTAACATAAGGTACATATAACTTTCTGTAATACCATTAGTATAGGTACCCCCTGACATCTGCTTGGTTTTAAGTCCCAGACAGGGCAGGAGACAGGGGAAGTGTAGGAGGGCTTATGTTACAGTATGACCTAGTTCTTGCTGGCCCCGACAGAAAATAACCAAAAATTGCATCAAAAAATTGCAAAATAAATCATTTTGAAGTACTGTATGCCAAAAAAAATAATGAGGTCCTTTGGGCAAATATCCAATGCACAACTAGACCAAATTTCAGGTCCTCAGGTTTCAACACCACGGCACTGGAGGCCATAATGTGCGACTTTTGTCTGAAAATGACCAAAAAACCTCCATAAAATCATTTTAAAAACTTCTATCAAAAAAATTTAAAAAGGGTCTAGGGGTATACACGTACTCTACCTGCATACCAAATTTCAGCTTATTTGGTCGACGGACGACCGAGAAGAAGCGATTTGAAGATTTGACAGGAGAAGAAGGAGAAGGAGAAGGAGAAGGAGAAGGAGAAGAAACCTGACAAAAACAATATGTTTCGTTGGCGAAACATAATCAGAGCATAGCATGGTGTTCAGATCAGGGATTAGGTGCCATGGGAGGGCAGAGAGCAGTTTTGGAATGTGGGTGGGTGGACTAGCACTAAACACAACACTGCACCAGGCAGCTGGGCTTGTTGTCGCCTTGTTTACTTTGGGGTGTGTCCTGCATGCAAACAACCTCAAGGTCAACACTCTTGAAGTGAACATGGTATATGTCGTTGAGAATCTTTTCAAACTACTGTCCAAAAAATCTGTACGAATGATAATAGCATTTCTTATTCCTTCTCTATAACTTTGTAGAATATACACTGTAATTAGGAGTTTTTTTTACCTCGACCTTTCTATTTTCTTTTGATATTTCAATACTTTGGGTGTTTACTCCCTCTTTTTCCTCCAAAGATGAGAATAATTGGCACCCCAGGAAGTGATAATCTGGTAGCACAGTCCTTCTAATTTATCTCAAACAGGTGTTAAACCTTTAATGGAACAGCAGCTGGGATGAGTAAACATGGCTGCTGAACAGGCACTTGTAGTTGTAGGCTGGGTATATCCAAGGACATTATATAATGTCCTTGGTATATCCTAGTAGATGTTGTGAAGGAAGATTGTAATGTTTACTGCCTGCCTGCCTCATTTTTTTCTGACAATCTCCTCCTAACAAACAGATATGTGACATGGAAGTATAAGGAAAACTAAAACAAAAGTGTTTTAACCATGAAACAAAGGTTTAGGAAATACATTGCCAATATCGGGTGCTGTCATATCACATTCTTGCTTCTACTTCTTTATCACCATGAACAGCTGCATGCTGGGATTGGTTCAGAGGCAGTGAACATTGATCTCAGGGGAAAATCTCATCATCATCATCATCATCATCTTCCAAATAAATCTCCAGTGGTCTTATAAGCTGGATGAGTGGTACAACTTATCTTATTTGTCAGATAATGCGCGCGAAGGTGAACCATATTGTTTATAAATGGAATTCTTGCTGCCCAAAGCCACTAGTAGATGAGATGAGCTGATAGTGATAGGAGAGGCAGATCTTAGTTGCTGGCAAAGGTAAAATAACCACATTGTTGTGGGGTGAAATTCTTGCTGCCTACTGTCCTGTTTTGGTGGATATTAAAGGTCAGTGGTTATGTGGGTGTTGTACTCTTGCACATCTGTTACTTTGGGATGCCCATTATTCCATTCTGTATTATTAGCAAAAGCAGCCAAAAAAGGTGTTGCTGCCTAACCTGGACAGCTGACGCCAAGCTTGGGTGGTTTGAGTTGCAGAGTTGAAGTTGGTTGTTTTTCTGGCCGGTGCTGTTTCAAGTTTGATCTAGGGTCGGTGTCTCTTTCTGATGTACTGTACTTGACAGGTATTCAGTGGTTGATGTCATTATTGCTTGCTAAACCTTTGTGTGCCTATTAATCAGAATATAGATGTTTTGTTGAATTTGTTGAATTGAAAAGAGAAAGACGGAGTACTAAATCAAGACATAGATAAGTTATGTGACAAAACTGAACATCTCTCGTGTTTGCATAGGTTCAATAGGCTTTTATAGATACATGAGTTCATTTGTGAAGAAAATATAATTGTAGGGTGGGCCTTTCTCCAGATAACCCAGCAGCTTTTTCTTGGGGTCTGTCCAAGACTGCTGTAAGTGTCTCTGACCTCGACTGCTACACGACTCCCAAGTTCAATGTACACAGGGATTGAAAAGGTCTTCCAGCCAAATAATAGGTTGCTACAACTGTTCCTTTGAAAGTGGTCCTACTGAGAAATTAACGAGTGGCTTATCCATGCCTCATCCCCCTCCAGGGGGCACTTGCTTTGTGATTTTCCTCTTGTTGGAACAGAGATATTTTAAGTATTCGGGAATTATAGGGCCGGTCCTTTGGAATATTTCTTTCATTGTTAAGTGTTACTACTTACAATGTCAAAGGTTGTCAATGTGCCAAGCACTGTGATGTGGTGAAAATTCTGTTGAGGATAGTTGTGAAATGGCTGTGCTGTGGATTTATTCAGCACTTTTTGTAATACTAACAGGCTATTCCAGTATGAAAGGTAGTTTTAATTCATGCTTACCAACATGGTAAATGTATCATGGTTGTATATGCTGTAAATGTTAAGGTGTTATACTTATAATACAGTATGGAGCAATGTGAATCATTGATTGAAATCTAAGCAAGAAAGCAAACAAATAGCCTAGCAACTTTCAATTTAATTCTTTGAATGTTTGATGGAGGAGTACAAGAACTTGTGCCCTTTGACCCCTCAGTGACCTTTGCCCTGTTTGTTTCTGCAGGTTCTCCAGCCGACCGTGCGGATCTAGAAGTCGGGGACGAGATTCTTGAGGTGAACGGGGAGTCTTTGGAGAATGCGACACACTCGGAAATAATCGCCCACATCCACAAGGTGAGAAGGTTTACTACGATGTTTGTAAAGAACCATAATTGAGTACAGGTATGTCAGAATAGCAGCGGAAATCAAGTTTTAAACTGACTTTCCAAATACAAAAGAGGACTGAGTGAGTTTTACTAGTACAAAGTCCACTTGATTTTCAACCAAACTTTTTGCTGTACAACCTGTAATTATAACTCACATGACAGTTCTTGTTCAGGGATGAATTCACCACAAAACCCTAACTACTACTAGGCTATGAGATGACAGAAATCAAACCACGGGGCAGCCAAATATCCTGTAGCAAACCATTTGCAGGAAAAATATTTTTTCAGAAATATAAATCTTCCAGGGTATATGTAGATGATAAAAAGATTGAAGAACGGTTGAAGAACTAATGTTTCAAAGTAAAAATAAACACTTCAGAATTTCCAGATCAGGCCAGAGTTAATCAGGCACAAAGTCCAAGGTATACAAATATTATTCCAAGGCAGAATGAAGATAAATTGGTGGAACTTTATCAGTAATGGATTAAACACAGATTACTTGGACAGATATACCCTCACACATGTCAGCCTTTGAAAAAATGTACTTGAGGGCTGTTCTGCTTAGTATTGCTGCAACTTTTGGTGTAAATATTCATTTATCAAACTGTAAGAACTTGCACTTGAAGTGTTTTTGGATTTGCTAGATCGATAGCCCTTTTTGGACCAGAACATACTCCAGCAAAGCAGTGGACACTGAATTGTGGTTGTAAGCACTCAAGCTTTTAGAATGCAATATGGCACACTCCGTCCTGGGATGGAAATTTGTTTTTTGGCACGGACAAAATTTCACCCTATCCGTCCAAAAAAGCATGACATATGATTGATAACAATGTACTTTCCTGAGCTTACAATGACAGATTTTTACGAAAAGTAACAACATGGGCTCCCAAACAGTGAGTGGGTCGGAAGACAAATTTAAAGCTGGAAACAGCCCTGCTTTGCATATATATATTGACTTGAGATGGTTTGATTTAGTCACAGGAACCGAAAATCCAGGAGAAAAGTAATAATCAATTATCTGTCAGGCTCGTGGGTACATCATTCTAAGGAGGTGATAAAATTGTATTTAATTAGCGTGTGTGCCCACCTGTGTCAGTCTCAGTTCATTATTTATTGATTGCCTTGAGTTTGCCCTTAATGCATCTCCGATGTAGCCCTTCGTGTGAAGACAACCATCAGTCTAACTTAGCGGCTTTCCTTGCATCAAGGCAGACTTGCAACTCCCTCTAGGCTGTGTGATCATCACGCTAAGGTCAAAAAGTTATGTGTAAGATGGGAGGCTGGAATGTCATATCTGTCCCCGCGACCTTTATAGAGCTAAGCCTGTGTGCGTGCGAGCGTGTGTGTGAGAGAGATATCTTCGCATTTCATCATATAATCCAGGTAGCCTGAACATGGGAAGCCATCCTTATCTTAGGTGATGTTGCATTGTGTAGAATAAGAGATCTTCATAACTACGTATACTTTTGACTGATGGAATTTTGTTCTCTATCTACCAGGCCCCAGCAGCAGACCTCTACCACTACCAATGTCACAGTTGAATTATGATTTTTTTATGCCCAGTCTTAATTGGCCTTGGCAAGGGTTAGATTTAATGGGTTTAAAACAACTATAACCACACAGTTCTGCTGAGGAAGAAATTGCACTGAACGCCATTTTACTCTCCTCTGTTTTGCCTATTGGACAAATCCCCAGACATTGAAGTCTGATTTCCTTCCCACAGAGTCACCTGTTACAGCATGTTTGGTTGGACCCCCTAGTGTGCTAGAGTGACTACAGATATTACACACAATCCTGGTGCATTATGGTTCCTTCATGCACCATGTAATCCCCATCCCCTGAGGCAGTAAAGTGCTACACATTTTCCTTGATCCACTAAACTGTAGCACAGAAAACAATTACTTTCATCGTTAATCCGGGGGTAGGGAGTGAAAGCAGTGGAACAAACTTTCCGTTGAAATCCTGAGCACTTTCATTAGTCCATACAAATCCCACAAATTTGGGCAATACTGGATGCCTTTTTCACAAGGGTGGTGTGGATTTCACTTTCCCATGGGTGGCCTTTGAAAGGCAGCTTTGTTATATTGTTAGAGAAAAAAAAAGCTTGGAAAGTGTAAGTCACAGACAAATTGATACTCAAGGTTCTATAATCATGTAAGTACATTTGCGAAATGTCAGTTGTTGATATACAAGACACACTCAGTACACTTTCTGTAGCAACTGTTCAGTTATATTCAATCAAAGGATTGTTCTACGAAAAACGGAATAACTGCAGGACCATATTTTGTTATGTAAAAAACTGTTGCTCAGATTGAATTGATTCCATGACCACTATTTTTTTCTATCTTTCTTACAATGTAAGTATATCTATATTTTTGACTGTAAGAGTTCCTTTTTGGTCTGTCCATATGGCCAGGTTTATAAATGTTAACTCACCAGTAGGATGTCCTTTGTAGTAGAACAAACATATCTTCTTTTCATTTATGTAAATCGTCTCTCTTTTTGTATAAATAGTGCGCCCACATAGCTTGTGGCATTTCCTGTACAGTAAGAAAGGGTGATGTTAGAATTGTGACATCTGCATGCTGAATGACTAATGAGGCATTTTGTGTTTCAGTGTATCAAGTCTAGAACGATATGTCTCCGTGTCAAGAGGCGCAACGGACTTCCACCTGGTAAGAACTCATCCTGATTACTGTTCTATTGAATTTGTAAATTTAGTCACAGTAAGTGTAAAGCCAGCTTAAGATTTCTATCTTGGTTAATGTTGGATGTTCCTTTATCGTGTCATCCTTCTGTCGTCCCATGTACAAGTGTTGATGATGAATGCTGTACATAATGATAAATATTTTCTGTAGAACACATAGCAGCATGTGTTGCTGATCATTTAACCACAATACTTTGCGAACCAACTACAGTGTACAAACTAGAAAAAAACAGCAAATTGCCTTATGCACATGTACTTACTAGGCATAATTCGTTGGCATTTTTGCACAGGTTATAGAAGATATGTTGGTAATGTTTGAATATGATGTTTGGTCACATCTGCTTGATATCTGCAGCGTTGGTGTGAAATTTATTTTGTGTAAAGTCTATAATCAGTGAAGAGATGAAAGCTCCTTCCTGTAGTCAAGGGACAGATCTGTATCTTATCACCATTGAGTTCAATTTTTGCTGGTATTTAGCGTGGGCTTGAACAAAAACAACACCTGCAAGAGTGCCGACTTAGCAGAAGCCGATGTTGCTGATTCTGCATGTCACAGTATCTAGAGATTACCAGTTGTGGTGGTGGTGCAGGGAAATTGTCTTTTTGTCTTTTGAATTGAAATTGTCTTGAAATTGCAGTTTGCATGTTGTTCTACTGACTGTTGTTCAACTTCTTATGCAAGACTCTTGATGACACCTTTGTAGTCTATGGGAAGAAAACAGACATGTTAGACATACGCTTTCTTGAAAGATGCATATGTATGTCTAAACTGCAGAAGTCTTTTTTTCATAGGACTATTTGGTACATCTAGAATCTAGTAGGCAAACAAAAATGTTGTCAACCCTCATTTTGAGATGAAAACTTAAGTTAGTGTGTCTAAGCCTGTGTCATTAGTAATTAGTCTTTACTGTCTGAGAGGCCCAGTTGAGATAGAAGTTTATGCAGATGTTTCTAGGAACAGCTGCAGGGTGATAGAGACTTGTGAAAAGGACAGGAGGTGTGTCAACTTTCCCTCCTGTGAGATTTCCCTGTCAGTTTGATTTTTGGTACATTTGAAATTCCTACATCATTCATAGTGAATATTAGCACAAGATCCACCATGAGATTGTACTGTGAGATATGACTTCAGTACCCTCTGGCCATATACTCCTTATCCATCCCGTACATTTATACTACCCAGCTACATCTATAATAGGTAAACAAACAAGTCCTAGATTTAGCCTCTGATGACATGTGGAAGAAGCAGGAAATTATTTATATGATGAGGATAGCAGACAAATCTGTTTTGGCAGTTATTGGACCTCTTGTCTTTACTCGTAATTTGAACAGTACATTTAGTGGTCTCGTTAAATATAACAAAAAATAAACAAAAAATTGTTTGGCATATTATCGTTGCCGAATTTTCAGAAAGAAAATCTTCTAATAACAAGTTAGGGTATTGAAGTTCATTGAACTAGATCTATAAGAAGGAGGAAACCCTTTGAGTTGTTTCCTATTGTCTGGTTTCCATGAAAACTTGTGACCTTTTGCTCCAGTTGTTCCTTTCATAAATCACCAGGAAGACCTGGTCCCCCTGACCTTATCCATCATCATTAGGTATGCTTGGCTGGGGAACTGAGCTGGACAAGTTTAGGCTGCACCAAGTAATTTTTATGGATGACGTCCTTTGGAGACCCTAGATCTAATGCGAGAGCGCGAAAAAAAACAAGAAGGGCCGAAAAAAACAAGATGCCTTGATTTGAAAAATAATAGTCGACGACACATATTAGGACACAAATTGAATGAGAGAACACAGTGTTACAACTAACAATTATTTTATTCATCATGAAAACAGCAATAATTTGATTAAATCAGCTGAAGTTGAACAGCAGTTGTTGTCCTGTCCTGTTTCTTTCCATATCCCATTGATTTTGCAGGCCTGCAGAAACATAGTATATTAAAAAGGCAAAATTAGTCGGTAATTAACTCTTCGCATGCATTACTACATTTCTACCTATGCTTTAGAAATCCTAATGAATAATAGTAATTATTCAAGAGCCAAATATGGACCCAAAATAATAGAAAAAAAAAACATATTTCCCCAACAAGTATAAATAACCAGAAACGAATAAATGATCATTATCCATGCAGAATAAATGAATGCATTTATCTTACACTCCCCCTTCCCAGATTTTTTTTTTTGCACATAGTACTTGATCCAAAACAGACTAAAGAACGGAACTTTTCATACCTCAAAAACAGACTTTGGCCTAGGAGCTTCAGTTGGGGCAGCTGTATTGTCGACCTCCATGCGGATGAAACACCTGAACTACTTGGTTGCCTGCCCCACCTGCAGGCCGGAGTAAACTTCAATGCCTCTCCCGATCTTCTCGTCATTGCAGAGGAAATGCACTGTAGCTGATCTTGACAAGACTTGCTTAAAATTGTACGGCTGAAACTCACTCGCCGCTACAAGTCTCTCGTACAGTTGCGCGAACGTCAGCTCTCCCTGACCGACATGGAGAGCGTACCAATCAACAACAACGTTGCCGCCCTTTTTCACTTTTATGCTCACATATTTAGCGTCCGAACCCACATGCTCTGTGGAATTCGACGCCATCTTACTTACTAGTACTACTACTGGTATTTTGACCGTGGTGCACATGTACACCACTGTTATACGGCACATGCGTTTATTCATGCATTTCGCGTGACGAGTTTTACGTTAATCTTACGATTTGGTCATAGTTACAGGACACGGAAATTCTTGTGTTTTTTTCTGGGAACAGACCAAAATCAATGCGCGCGCGGACGTCATCCACAAAAATTACTTGGTGCAGCCTTATAGTGTGAGGTCCAATTTATCAGGCCTTGTATTGATCACAATTAACAAGTAGGTATTGATTACTGAGCCAGAACCTGCAGGCAGATAATAAAACCATGTGTGTTTAGGCATTATGAGAGCAGATTCTGTGGCTGACATAATTTTGCCTTTATTCCCCTGATTATCATTTTCCCCTGATTACCGTTTTCTGATGGGCACCAGTTTTCTACAACAGTGGCCAACAGCTTGGATTTGATAATTGGTGTGTGCCGTTATCAGGCAGAAGTTCTCTTCATTACCAGAAAACCAAACCTAGCACTGTGCACAGTACAGCATCTGACTGCTGGAATTACTGATGAGGCTGATGGGTCTAAATAGATAAATAAACAGGCAAACATGTTATTAGATCTGAAAATAGATGGCTTATTAACAAGATATGTGAAGAAAGATGAGAATATAAAAGATGCACACTTTTATCAAGCTGTCCTCTTGTAACTGATAAGATCAGCGGGCAGTATTGTCAGGCAGATGTCAAACACGTATCAAAATTCAACATCTTTCATCTAAAGCTTTGTTTTTCAAGTCTGACATTTTTAGGGATGGACAGATGTTGGCAACAGAATTCCTACTATGATGGAAGAGACAGCTGACATTACTTGACAAATGCCATCAACAAGATTTAGGATTGACCCAAGAAGGTTTTGGGGGAGGGCTTTTGGGAATGTTGGTGCATTTTTCAAAAATTACTTTTCTCTTCCTGTCGTTTTTCTCTTATGTGCTTTTCGTAATTTTTTCTGTAAAAAGTATCAATTTTTCATTGCCCTGCCAATGCAGATTCCATAATGGAGACTGAAAGAAGCACATTCCCATTTCTCTCTGAGAAACAGTCTAGAATCTATCAGTTTTATCAGGAATGAATTTTACTAGGGAAGGTGGATTTAAAGAGCTCATCTGCTCCCATTGGGAAGGATTAGCCCCATTTGCAGGCTTCCAGCTAGACTTGGCATCAGTCCTGGGACCATTCCCTGGGGTGTTAGATGCTCATATTAATTAAAAGCTTGGTGAATCCTCAATGAGCCAAGAAGCAGGTAAAGTTGATTGTGCTTTATAAGCCTGACAGATACAGCACAGATTTTTTTGTACCCAGGCTTTGACGTCCAGTTACAAGTCGGGCTACATGGATGTGAAAAAAGTGCTACTGTTGGGTAGATTAAATTCTTTTTTTACGTTAAAGAAATTAAAGCCTTTGAAAAACTGTAAAAGCAGACTGTGAAATAATTAGATGGTCCTTCATGCTTTTGCAGGCTAAGATAATTTGATGGGCAAGGAACATTTGTTGATAAGACAGGCATATTTCTAGTCATCACTGCAGCTGTGTATTATATATGGAGTTGTTAGTGTGATGTGAATGATATTCTTTGTATACCTGGCTGTATATGTATATTGAAAAGACACTTGTCCAGGAGTATTTCAGTGTTATCTTGACAAAATACATGTAGCTGCTGTCTCAGAAGGAGCGCCATATGCATACGCACTCTGACATGTCACGTGACATCGTACCATTAGCCAGACGTACGTGAGAGATATTTTGTATCTCTGCCTCTTTATGCGACCCCAAATTCCAAATTTGTACAGAAAATTCCAGTCACGAGACAGAGGGTTCGGCTGGACTGGCCACCATGAACTAGACCCTGACCTGTAGTTGTTTTCCCTTGTCTGAATTCCTCAGACTGTACCGACAACAGAAAAAAGCCAAAAACATGTGCAACATTTCAATCAATATTCCAATAATAGTTCGTCTATGGAAAGGTTCCTCCTGCATAAATCTTTGCCTGTAATGCCTGCCCTGGCCCCATGCTATGCCAGGAATGCTTTCCCCAAATGGGGTCGTGGGATATATCAGCTTTCAGGCCACAGGATCTTCAGAGTTTTGGGCAGGGGCACTGGCTGGAGGGGAGGGGACAGGTTAGTAACAACACCAGCTTCCTAAACTAAAGCTGAGATGGTTTCAGTGTCTCAGGTGTAAACACGGAGCTTTGTTGTGTTTTTTTTTCCTCACTTTTTTCTACATGCGGCAGCATGACTCGAGTTTGTTTTTGCACATTTAGCAAGGGCAGGGGGTGGTGAAGGCATCCTGGGTGGCTATTCAGCAGCTATCAGGTCTGTTTCGGCATGACTGTCATGGTGCAGATGCAACGTTACGGTGTCAGTGCCCTTTGTTGACAAGATGGGCCTGAGAGCTAGCTGCAAAGCACTTACTCAAACAAGACGATTGCACATATGCTGCTGGCTTCTTCCTGGTGCATCTGTTAGAAAAACTGTGGTCTTTTGAGGTGACCTTTGTTTAGTAGTATTGCTCATAATGTTTATTTGGAATGTTACGGTATAGCCTTCTTTGACTTTGGAGCCCCAGTAAGGTTGGCAGTGAGCTGTGAGATTGCTAACAGGGAGGTTCAGGGATAGGGATCTCTACTGAAGTTAATGGGATGACGATGCTGTAAATTAGAGGTAAGTGACCTACTAACAGATAATGCTCATTTGGACATTACATGGTTGGTTGGTTGGTTGGTTGGAGGGCTAGCAACTTTTCCCCGTGAATCTCCAAGTCTTGTTACAAAGACAACAAGGCAGCTTGTAGCTCTATTTGTGTGTCACTAGGCTTGAGACCTTTATTCTACCTGTTTGACTTTCCTTGAAATCATGGCATGAAACCTGCCCAAACTTTACAGTATTCTTGTGTATTGTGTGCTGTGAGAGTATGAATGTGAGGTGCGATTATTCCAATCTGCGTAGAATGAACCCTGAGGGATGCAGGCATTGTGCTTCCACTTGACTGGAATTTGTCCTTGCACTTACTGTCGACTGTGTTTTGAAAAGTCGGCTTGTCATGTGAGGATGCGTAGCATTCCATTCTGCCATTTTGGCCCTGGAATTGTTGGTGTACTTGTACAGGCATTTCTTTTCTCCTCTTTTCTTTGTGGGATGTGAGCTTTTTGAGCTTCTGTTGTGGTAAGAACAGTTGGTGGTACTATCTGTTTATGGGACTACATGTATCTTATCTTTATAAGCTGGACAATTTACAGGCTGTGGAGCAGAGTTGGGACACCAAGGGCCAATTTTGGGGCAGTAACAAATCCATCGTAAGCGACCCCATTGTTTTAGGCATAAAACAGTAAAGGCAGTGCTGTACGTTTGTCACAGCCTCTCTACGTCATCCTTCCTTAGATGTCTGCAAAAAATCTTAGCAATGTGTACAAATGATATATAGTGCCACTATATTGAATGGACGTGTCGAGATTAAAAAGGAAGATATTTAGTAATAATCTACTGCATTTTTCCAATGCATGTCAACATATAGAATATAGTATTTTACCACCTGAAATGAGCAAGTCCGCTGTGTTTTGGTACATGTGTCGGGAGTAAACAACGCTTGTTTGCACTGTCCCCCTTGTAAGTGTACTGAGCCACCACAAACACTCAGTCAAAACTCTAGGGCAAGTGTAAAAGGTGTTGTCTTTGCAAACTGGGAAAATTGTTTCTGTTACCATTCTTTTAGCCCCTGCTCAGTGGAGTGAGGTTTGCTTCATTCAGCACGCAATGGCATTCCTCTGGTGGGAACGTCATGTGACCACGCTGACAAACGTGTACACAATAGCGTACTTATATAACGGCCCTTCTGATTATGGTGAGAACCGGGCTGAAAACCCGATTGGCGCGTCCCCGCTTGTTTACATACTTGCATACTTGTTTATCGATTAGCCTGTGTTGCAGCCAGGCCCCTTTAAACCTTGTACCGGGTGACTCACTGATAACAACTCGGGAAACGGTCAATGCATCCAACTCAGCCAATCAGGCACCCAGCTCAGCCAATCAGCTCGCCTTTTCCTTTATCAAGGGCATACTTTAGCTGGAACTTAACAATGTAACGTTTTGCGCTAGTGATATAGCACAGGCGGTCTGCAGGGTTTAGGATCGTAACCATAGTTAGGTGTAGAATGTAAATCTAATTCTGCGAAGGACTACCCAGAACAGGTAGCACGTTGGAGGTAAGAATGTGTGGAGGTGGTTGGTGATGTCGGTATGTGAAGGCTTTATGCTGTAGCATCTTGGTTAATGTGTAACTTGGTGAATAACGCCGCAGTGGAATCAGTTGTGTTTGACGGGTGTGGTGTACCGAGTGTGTTATGAAGGCTGGACAACCTGACAGGTTATGTTCATACCTTTTGTATTTGTGACAGTTGTGATAACTACAGTCAGCAGAACCAGGGGGTGGTTCACAGTAGGGCATTTGTTATGTTTTAGCTGAGCAAAGGCAGAAAAGTCCAGGGAAAGGTTGATAAGACCCTAGTTCTGTTTTGAGCACTGGAGTGTGCAAGGTTTCAAATTTTTGTGGTCTCTTACTTGCATATTTCACAAAGACTGAAGTAAAGTACGAATCTTCCAGGTATATCAGATGTGACAGGGTGTGATGCATGTCACGACTACCACTGTTCTCTTAGTCGACAGATGTTTACCTTTCCTTTGAAGCATTCGTCACACTTCATGCAACCTAGTGTTGTGTCTCCCCGAAAAAGTCTCCTGAAGTGTTGGTCCAAGTTCAACCCAAGTTGAAATAGTGGATTTGTGAATTCTGTGTGGCAAGGTTGGCCTACTTTAACCGAATGTTATGTTTGAATTGTAACTGGCATCCAGGTCTGCACCAATCAGAATCCCAGCTTATAACTTAAGACCATTCAGCCGGTCGAATTGTTTTCTTGAAGCAGCTTTGCAGCTTATTTCTTACTTGATGGTCTAAAAGTATGCTTTGAAATATGATATTAGGGTCTTTCGTTATTTTCTGAATATGGGATTTAATTAAATAATCCTTTTAGTTAATGTAAACAGTGCTGAAGGTTCATTTTCACATCACATATTTTCCTGTTCATTTTGGTTGCTACTACGAGTAGTCTGCTACTACTGTTTTTAGGAGTTTATGTTATGATGTGATATTCAGGATTCTTAGCATTTTCTTACTCTAATGTTAAAGTAAAGCACTGGGGATCCATTTTAACTGATTATTCTACTCATTTTCAGGTCTTTATCTAAGTTTGTGTTTGAAGTATCCATGGTAACCAGTATTCTCTTGCTCCTTTCCAGATCTTACAGAATCCAGTAATTCCATACAACAGGCATATGTGATCGCAGTTGAGGACCAGGCAAAAGAGCGGCTAGAGCGGCTAGCCGAGAGGAACAGGGTGAAACCCATTGATATGACCAACATGCCCGAACTGACTGACAAGTCCAAGTCGGACATGAACGGTGTTGTGGACAGCCCAGTCTACGTTGCCAGCATTCCCAAAAACGGACTCTCGAACGGGGATACCACGCTTCACGACGGAGGCAGCCCGGTGGAACTCTTGCACAGAAAGGACATTGTGGACGATCCGATCATCAGTCCGGTGAAGAAGGACTCTCAGAAGCTTGTGCTGGACTACGGGAAACTGAACGGGCCCAACGGTGCAATTGTGAATGGTAACGGTGAGCCCAGGGCAAACGGACCCACCTCATTGCACCACGACGAAACAGACTTGAACGGGGACGCAGACCCTTTCCGGGAATCGAGTAGCGATACAACCATCCCGAGCAATAACTCCACAATGAGCTCAGACTCTACCGCACAAATGAACGGACCGATCGCGACAGTGAACCATGTTCCCAGTAATAATGTACCTCGAGAAGTGCCAGTTGATTGCCCGCCGAACTTTGTCGCCCAAAGCGGGATGAAGGACCCTCCTCCTGCATACACGCACCCTTCATCAGAGGCAAGCACCCCCATAAACACCCCTCAGACGCCTCCCCCTACCCCGATCCACCCCCCGGATCCGAAGGAGACGCAGGACAACACGAACATGGATCTGGCGGGGGCGGCCATCGCGGCGTCATCTCTCCCAGTGAGTAACTCTCCTGTGCCGCGCGGCGGGCCGGGGATGGGGAGCGCGCGGTTTCGTCAGCACCAGGAGGAGGTGCGGAGAAGGAGGGAGGAGGAGGAGCGGCGGACTCGGGAGGCGGAGCAGCTGGTGAGAGAGGGTTCCATCAGGATGAGGAAGCTGGAGGAGAACCCTGTACCGTTGCTGCAGGAGAGGCAGCTGGAAGGGGTGGATAACCCGCTGTTCGAGGACGATGATGCCGGATCAGTGCCTCCGAAACCAGGCAGTGAAGCAAGGAAATCTGTCGGTAAGTGGAACAGCAATTATCATTCATCTATTTTGAAATGTGTCAATAGTTTTTTCGCTGCAAAATATGTAGAAGGTAGCTGGAGGAAGACGGTGAGCTTATGACTTAGGAATCACTGATCTTGGAGTTCCTTGAAAAACTGCCAGATGACCTCCATTTCCCCTTACCCTATCCAGATGGGTGGAAATTCCTCCACGAAGCCTGTCTTCCTTATCCATAAATCTTATTGGGAAAGTTCTAGTTAAGTTAAGCCTGCAATATACCTTCCTCTTATCAGTCCCAACATGTTCATCATTCTCGAAGAAGGCCTTAGGATTGAAGGTTAAGTAAGTTTACAATATTTTGTGTTCAAGAGAAAGTTTAGAGTTTGATCATGTTACCTCCCAACACAAATGAACTTTCATTCCTAAGTATGTAACTCATTGTAATGGAAACAATAGCCAGAAGGCAAAAATGCTTTTCATTTTCTGTGTCTATGAAGGGCGTTTTCACGTAGGATTGTAAGCTGTTCAATTGTACATGGTTGACTTTGAATGGCTCATTTACCAGTACAAGGTGACGTTAGATTTTTGTGTGTGTTGTTTTGCTACCATTATAGATCTTTTTTTAAAGCGTATACCAGGCATTGTTTTGTACTTGGCATGGAATTCAAGTGACCTTTGACCAGTTGGCTTGGCCTTTCAGTCTCTTTTGACCCAGAACCCTTTGGCTAACATAGAAAAACATTTCTTGGTATAAGAACTATGCACCACGTATGGAAGCAATGTCGCCAGCACCATTTCCAGATGCGAGTGTATGTCCCTCTTATGTAGAAGGCATGTTTGAAATTTCTGTTCGGACGAAATGTTAAAAAGTTGGCACATCTGTGCAGACCCCCTGCTTTCCTTTCCTAGTATTTCATTTCCAGTAAAATTGCGGGGCTTCAAAGACTTTGGAATTTTATCCCACTAATACGATGTCTGGCGTTCGTAATTCGGAGGGAAACTATAAGGGGATTGAAGACTGGCAGTGTAAATATTTACAACCACGGGGCGTCTGGGTAAAGTTTCTCTGGCCTATTTCACAAGGCAGGACCTATTTTAACTAACTACATACAGGGAACAGGGTCTGATCCAGAGAGAACTAACTGGGCAGTAGTCACAGGTTAGAAGGGTTCCTACAAAGGGGTCTGCATGGGGGTCCTGATTACATTTAACTAAGTTCGGGAAGGCCAACAACGCTTTACGTTAGATTCAAGAAGACCACCAGTGCTTCATGCTAAATTCAGGAGTACTGATAACTCTGAATTACGATTTATGTGAAATGTTTAGGCTTGAATGCACTTAACATGAAATGCACTGGCTACGCTTTAAGGAAAATTTTCACCTACTCACTACGAATGACGAGAAATAAAAAATGCTTGCTTACGCCTTATGGAAAAGAGCCTCCAGCCCCCATTACAACGCTGGCCAGAACATGCAACAACAACTGTGTGGTCAGTCAGGTGCAGCACTAGCTTCACAGGAACACTGTTGGCAAACACTCGCCACACATAGAAGCCCTGCATATCTAGGTCCAAGTAATGTTTGAAGCCATCCGATGAAGAGATGCCTCGTTTTCGTATTTGATGACACTAACTTAGGTAGGAAAGTTCCATTCTGCAGAAGGTCCAGGGTAGAATTTTAGCTGTAGGGGAAAAGGGTAATCAGGAAGAGATGACAAATAGGGGTCAGCTGCTGGAGACCTTGGCTTTACCATCCATGACCTTAAGCCAAGTTCAGGTCCTGTGAAAGTCATTACAGGATTACCAACACCTTTGATTTATAAACTAATTCCTTAGGTTACAACTGCCCCATCTGGTTAAGTCATAAAAGTCCATGTAAAACTGTTTCTTTATGAGGCAACTTGTGCATGTATGCTTGAAGTGAAAAGAGATGATCTAAAAAGTTGATTAATCATTGCCTTCTCAAGTTGGAAAATCAAGTGCTTGCAGTGCTCAAGCTGACCAATTTCCGATTGATGTATAAGCATGAATGCCCCCAGTCACATATCAAAGTGGACAATAAATGTTTTAGAGGGAGTACTCAATATTGACTTAGTTTTTCTCCTAGGATTTTTTTACTGATTTGTTGCTTGCCTGCCTTATGTTACTCATGGAAAATTAAGATCATAACAATTTTCATACAGCTTGTGAGTTGATGAAACAACAGCGGTATGTGTCTTGTAAAGAATTTTGATGCTGAAAACAAGATTGACAAATAAAATGTGAAATCTACCCAAAGCATAATCTGCTGACCCAGGTACCACCCAGGTAGGCCCACCACAAAGCCAGGTAGCTGTGTTGTTACTGGTACTGGAATAGCCACGCCCCTGGGACACTTGATGGGAACCAGGAGGAAGTACATGTAACACTAAACTGGTTAAAGTGTAGCTGGCCTTTGAAGATTTGAAATCATTCAGGTGATTGAAAAATGCAACAGATCCTTTGCCAAAGTTTTCATGTCCTACCATTGAAATTTTTGTGCTTAAATTTTGTTATCTCTCTTGTTCTAAACTCCCCCCTCGTTTGTACTCAAAATAAACACAAACATTAGTCTGAGATTCTATCCTAATGGTCTGTATCTTCTTTCAGAGCCAACTTATCCCGAATGGTGGTCCTAAGGATATATTCATGTTGATACAAAGTGCTCATTCCACAAAGCCAGTGGGGTGATTTTAGTAACTTTGCTGTATTTTCCCTTAACTTTACACTGCTTGTGTTCATTAGGCCACACCAATTTAATTTGTTGCTTCTCCCAGTAGCCTGTCCTGTTTTTCCCATTTTGAAAAAAAAAAATTGGGTCACTATTCCCATTCACAAATTTCAACTCCCACTATTACTATTTCTTCAGTTGTAAAACTCAATAGCCACCAAAATAGATTATGAAGGCCTGTACATACCTAAAATGTGTGGTCATATTGATCATAAGTTATAATTTTTCATTTATTAAAACTATTTCTCAATATCAACCCATACATTACATGGCAAAAGGTACTTTTGTTACTGGAATTTAGTTCTAGATCAAAGAAAAGGGTGCATTGCATAAAATGAGCCATACTAAGCTGAAATTTGAATAATCCTCTTATTCTTTCTGTAAACCCTTAGACTAATTTCAACAAATTTTTTTTTTCGCCCTGTCGCTCCAGTTTTTTTCTGAAAAAAATCCGAGAAGCAACAAATTAAATTGGTGTGGCCTTAGGTTGAGAAAATAACTCAACTGCCACCACAGGGATGATTCTAAAAGCATTAGTGGCAGTTGAGTGATCATCCCTTTGATGAAATAAGCCCCATCTTTGCTCTGAAAGGCAATGATCTGCAACATTGCTCCCCCTCCTCAGTGACAAATTGCCTAAAATCGCAAACCAAAAACTTGCTATTATGGTCCTCTCTAGTCAACTGTCACAAAATGAGAGTCATGATCAGAAATGCATCCTGTTTCAAATTTAGCTGATTCTTTTTAACAAATTAGCAGAAGATTTGGGGTGCTCAGAGGACAATGCCATTGACAAGATTGACTTTGCTTGACCTTAAACGACAATGTACCAGGCAATCCGAACTGAGAGGACATGAGCTAACCAGGATCATGATCAGATGGTACCCAGGAACAAGGGTGGACAGTCCTCAGACCTCACAGCTGACTGGTCCAGGCCAGTGGGTCCTGGCTGGAATA
The DNA here is from genome assembly GCF_035083965.1 of Branchiostoma lanceolatum. NCBI lineage: Eukaryota > Metazoa > Chordata > Leptocardii > Amphioxiformes > Branchiostomatidae > Branchiostoma > Branchiostoma lanceolatum. The sequence goes on along the minus strand of NC_089725.1, from coordinate 19,321,645 downwards.
GGGACTGTTGAGGGCAAACATTCCTATGGTCTGGCCTGTAACCTCCAAACATCAACATCAACAAACATCCTGTACAGACAGTATTTCTTTGCTGTTTGGACAACAAAAGTGGGGTTAATAAAAGACATTAGCTGTTGGGTTTGGGCTGTAGACATCAATTTCGTTCTGATGATGTTGCCAGTTTTTTCCTTATATACACGGCCATTATCATGATCCGTTTTGGTCATTAAGTGGTTTTCAATGCAAGAAAAATATGGTGGCCTTACATGTACCTTATAGAGTATTTTAAGATAAAGTTTGACATTTTTGGGTAGTTTTGGATACAGACAACTGAGATGTATATACCTGCCCTACGTTGTTAAGCACAAAGTACTGTATAAGGAATTAGACAAATAAAAAGATAAATGCTAATGGCAATGGCAAGTTATAGTAATTGAGGTGAATTGAAGTAACTGAACTATCGCTACCTTTATGTTTTACTATGGAGGTGTTTGTGTATGTAATTCGTAGCTGAATACAAAGGAGTCCTAAATCACAACATCATGTAGCAACCTGTCGACTCTTAAGTTTGGGTATGTCAAAGGGCACGATTTGGGTAAATACAAGCCAGGCTAGCTTGCTTACCAGAACTTAGCAGAAGATAACACAACTTGTTCAGTGTTCCCAGATTTTTCTGTTGGCATGGTGGCCATTGGAGATCAAGGCTACCTATATCCTGTTAGAGTTATGTCATGTTATTCTTCGTATATATAGTTCTTTTGGCCTCCCTGAAACCACTCTATGGTATTTCTTCTTTAGCTGTTTGCAAGTCCACTCTATAGGATTTTTCATCATGATTGGAACATTGGTAGGGGAAACATAATTTTGTAAATTGTAGTCATCTAGTTTTTTTATAGAAAAGTTTTTAAGAACTTGAAGCCCTTTATTAACGTTTTTTTGTAATCTGTAATTTGTAGACAGTGCCAAGCATGTTATGTATATTTGTATTTGCAGAATTTGTTTCATGTGCTGTTGTTTTTCTGAATGTGCAGACGAAAGGAAATATTGTTGACATTTGCAGGTGATGTCATAGCGCCGAGCTGGTGGGTTGAAGCTGGAGGAGTCAGACCTATCATGTTGTACATTGTACTGTACATGATATGTATATGATGATGTATAATATGTGTGTACATGACTTAATACACAAATTCAAATTCACCTGGCAAGTTACAGGTTTGACTGGTTTGACTGAGGTCAAGTATGGCGGACAATACTTTCAAATTATGTAACAACCATTGTGAACTGGTCTTTTTCTCCTGGTCTTGATCTTGGTCCCACATGAAGATTTTCCCTTGCCTTCCGCAGAACTGGACGAGCTGTTCTCCTCGCTTGGGCACATCCAGGGCAAACTCAACTCCAGGGAGGCGGATGACGTGGCATTCCTCAAGAGCCTGTTCCACGACAGCGACTTCCAGACCGCTGTTCGCATCCACAACCTGGTGTCCGATGTCTACGACAAGCCAGAACCGCCAGTCCCTGTAGCCACGAATGCAGTTGAGGTTGCTCAAGAGGTACGTAGCATCATCTAGCTTTAAAGTTGTAGTCCTAGAAGCATCTCACAGCTAGCCGCAAGTCCACTGCATCCTTTTCCTGGGGTACATCTACACGCCATGGACTCTCTTTACTGTTCTTAGTTCGTACTCAACCGTCTTCTGAGATCTGCCATCAGTGTACCAATGCTGGCGTGTTTGTATGATTTGTAACTGAAATATGGTACCATTGATGGTGGATGATTTGGAAAGACAGAAAATCTATAAGGTAGCTACGCACACACGAACACACACACACACAAGGCCATTGTCATACATTGAGCAACAAGGTAACTGCGCATATTTCTCTTGCGTTACCACTTTATGGGATATGATTTATATGGTCACAATGATGGTTTGTTTCCATGGATGGCGTAGGTGCCCTACGTGCATGTTTTGCATCAGTGGTGACAAATGCAGCCACATAGCAGCATGGTCCAGAGGTGAATGACCATGTGTCTGTACCAGAAGGTCAAGGGTTCAATCCCTGAACTGTTGTTGCCTCTCCCTACTTGCTCTTGACTTGGAAAGGATTGCAGTCTAAAGAATAGTCTGTATAACGCAAACTCCAGCTGTCCGGGGGTTTCTCTCCGTTACAGTTACAGGGCGGCGAGCGGTCACAGGAGGCTTGATTGAATTCAGGCTATCTAAAGAATAGGATATTGTAAGATCCAATGTTCATTGTCCTTGGGCTAGCTATTCTTTGTACAAAAAGAAAAGGGACATTGATTTTGCTTGTACATGTATATACTGCTCAATACTGTACTAATGTACAGTCATTGTTTACACAGTCAAATATTAGGTTTGTATCATCTGATAATTAGATAAGCTAGTTAATCTCAATTGGCGTCATTTAGAGTAAATACATTGGTATCAGCAGACATTTATTTGTATCAGAACTTAATTCCTTCTTCAGATAGATATCAGTAAGAGTATATTGTCAACCTGAAGACTCCTATTCTGATTGGCTGAGTATGATGAAATGATGAGTGAGTGGCTATACTCTTGTTGATGTAGCTCAACACAGTAAATGTAGGTAATCTGAAATAAAGAAATACCCAGGGCGCACTAGAATATTTTTCAGGAGAGTTTCAAGAAGATAGTTCCACATTTGAGACGGAATGTTGTTGTTTGTGGGTGTGGGCCAGCCTCCATGTTTGTGACCTTGCCATGACCTTGCTCTGATGAATAGTGGCATCTCACGAGTCTGGTTACTATCATGAAACCTTAGATTCGTCTCCCCCCAGAAAGAAATAAAAAGTCTAAGAGTCAAAGATTTGATCGTCAAGGGATCAGTGAGATGCATCGATGAGACTGAAATATGTTTTGAACAGCTTATTTTCATGATGTATTTGTGGCGGGGAAGTCAAGGTAACTATTTACTCCAGTGGGGTTTCTAATGGCAGACCAGTCATTCTTCATCAGGCTGCCATGGGGAGGAATGTAAAGCTCATAATTCACATCAAACATGGTGGTGTAGGGATGACCTAGCCTGGTATTCAGCGCTGTGCAGCTGTGGTCGGCTTTCTCTATGTGAGCAACGTGACCATTGCATTGGAGAGTGGACTAAAGCTTATAACAAGGCTGAATACCAGGCCAATGATGACCTATCATTGAGAGATTTAAAGGAACAGTCTGGTGGAGAAGGATGGACGCAGGTGACATCCTTACTGGGTGTCTGTGTACAAATCAAGTAAACACCAGCAAGGGAACAGCAAACCTTCTGCCTTATTCTGAGGGAAAGCATCTGTTACTTTTGTTTTCAGGTCTGACTGTCTGTGACAGCCTTCATAACTCCGGCTAGAAGCGTATATTTAACCTGCAATTATTGGCTGGATGGATTTGCAACACCTGGAAGGGAAAATAAGTATACCTTATGACAAAAGACATCTGTCACTCATTATACTATGTGGAGCTACCGGTATGTTATTTTCAGGTTTGTCTGTGTGTGACATATTTCAAACCACTGCAAAGGAGGTTTGTTTGTTTGTTTATTGGTTTATTTTTGTTTTTCTGTTTGTCAGTTGGTTTGTCTACAGCATCACTTAAAAAATTTTGAATTAATCTTTTCTGCCCATCTGTGCATTCATTTTGGCCTTGGTCAAAGGAGTAAATTGATTGATTTGGGAAAAGATGTTGATCGAGAAACTAGGTTTCAAAAACTATCTTTGACCATTGCTGTATATATCTAAATATGTAAATGCCACATAGTAGGTTCTTTTCAAATTGTAAAGCATGTAAACCATACTTTGAAAAAGATGCAGAAACCAGTAGATGATGATGATGACGAATAAGATAATTGAGGAAAATTTCAGTGCTTGGCAGAGGTTTACGCATCTATTGCTGTGAGTGTTAGCTGTGTTTTTGGATTGAAGAGAGTTATTTACAAAGTTAAAACCAAGTTCGAAATGTTTACAAAGTATAAACTATATAACAATAATTCGAAGATATTATAAATATCACTCAAAAACCCGTGTGGTGACTTGGAATGGACTCTATGTATTAGAAATACTTGCAAACCATTCAAATTAATTCTAAACAATAAAAAAAACCACCCGTGCAGTGACTTGGAATGGACTCTATCAGACACTTCGGTTGGGAAGTTGGAAGGATATGAATAATTATAATGAACTGCGGGATTTATGCAAGTTGAAAAGATTTATTGGACACAAGGTAATTTGGCACTGGTGACAGGACGGTAGACAACTCCATTGTAGAAAGAAACAGGATGAAAATTGTCATCATAAATTGAAGATGTCCACTGGCTGTCATACCATGTCATGGCTGTATGTGAAAGGTCATAAATACTCTCTGACAACAGCAGGGGTCATGCAAAGATAGGACCCAAGGTCAACTTGGCAATTCATGGCATTCATGACTGTGAACAGAACTTTAACCTGTTGTCGTGCTAACATGTGTTAAAGGCTGTATAAGAAAGAAATGGGTCAAAATCCACAAAGACAAACCTAGAGGACACTGAATAAGGCAGGTACATTCTACATTGCTGCCTGGAGAGCCCCCTCCCCATACCAGGTTAGGCTGAGGAACAGGCCAGAAGTGGGTCAGGCTGATTGATGGAATGATCTCCCCTCCCACCAGCCTGCAGAGGTCGGCTGGGAGGGTTCAGCCGACACCTAATCACTAGCACAGGAACCTTCCTGCATGCAGTAGAGATGTACTCCGCCAAGGAGCCACTTTTCCAAAAGGACATATGGCTCATCGACAGTTATGCCAAAAACCAGGACCTTCCAAATGGCAAGGCATGTGAGGTAAGAATGGGGTTAGACAAGAAAGTTACCAAAGGGCGAACTAGATCGGTGGCAAGAAAGGTATTTTGTAGTCCCAAATTTGGCCCTGGCGGAGCTGATAAGAGAGCAAGCCAGTGTCTCTACTTCTTGGTTGAATGGTTCCTGATTGTTGAAATAGTGCTAATCATAACTGTCAGATCATAACATTGCACTCTGTGATGAGATGTAGATAGGTTGAGTAACATGTTGTATGTTGGCGGGTCGTTGCCACATCGTAGTGAGGTTGTGCTTGTCCTGATTTATCTAGCTATGATGGCAGCCTGGTTTGTGAAGGAAAGGCTTCTGTCAGGGCAGCAAAGCCAAAAGACAAGCTTGTCCAAGGTGTCTGCCAATGTTGTTGACAGAAGACCATGTATCTGTGACAAGCTATGGTTGCTAGATGCAGCTGTAGGTGTTGACAGGGAGGGGCAACAAGAGGTAGGACTCCAGAGGTTTATACAGTCAGATTTCTGGATCTTACATTTACAGTCTGCCTGACATGTTGACAGAATTACAAAGCCACAGGAACACAGGTTAGAGACAAAACAGAACCTTCCTTTGAATGTTGACTGTATCTTAATTGGTGGGATCAAAGTGGCATGGAAGAAGGGAGAAGTCCCAAGACACATTCTTCAAAGACAGGGAAAGTTGAGGTCAGGCTATTGGGAGATTTAGTGAAGTGCCCTTCCCTATTTGTGACATGAACCTCCTGCCACACTTTGCCTCACAGCAGCTGTTGTCAGACAGGTTTAACAGTGTCATTGCCTCTGAAAGCTATGCCTCACATGATATTATCACTGTTAGAATTGGGCTGCACCTTGTAAACTCTAAGTGCCCTTGATCTGTGAGTATATCCTATTAGAAATCCACTTGCCAGGTGGTTTCACTGGAAGATTGCTTGGGCTCTTTGCCAAGGCTTCATGTTGAGAGGTCCTTTTTTATGGAGGTGTAGTCCTGAAATTTGAGAAGTTGAGGGATGAGTGAGGGGTTTGGAAAAGTTGTAAGAAGGACATTAACTCCAGAGTCCAGTCATTCTCATTGGAAAAAATGTTATCATGGTAAGTATCAACATTCCTCTGTTGACAAGAACATATGATTGTCTTTCAGTAGGGCATCACAAATGAAAACCAGAGGTCCCACCCTGCAGGAAGAATCTATGACTGAGGTTTCTGATGCGCACAATTAGTGACAAAAATAGGGCTTGCCAAGACGTTTTTTGTCTGGCTGCTTCTGTTCATTTATTTTGAGAAATTTTGTGGAAACAGTGAGAAGTTGTTTTTTGAAGTTTAACTGCTTTAGGTATAGTCCTGCCACATGTCGTGGCCCTCCCCTTTGCCCTTCTGCTGTGCCCTTGGGAGCTGAAGTATCCAAGTCATGTGGTCTCAACCTTGCCACTAGCACTGCTCTAGTAAGGCTGCAGGAAACCCTGAGGGATAAATCTAACCCTTTTCTCCTGGAAATTCCTGAGATATTGCCTGTGAACAGGGTGGAAACTGGTCAGTGAAATGATGATTGGTGATAAAAAAGTGGCTCTGATGGAATGGCTTGAAACTGTAAACAGATGGGCTTGCATCCAATTATGGAAGCGGATATCTGGTTACTGGTTCCAATAAGACAGGGTGATAGCCAACTGACAGGGTTGGGAGGGGGAGGGTGGTGATCTTGGAAGGGCAAGACCAAGGACAAGTGTTTAAGTCCTCTTGAAACTCTACAATCTGAAGAAATGCGTCTTTCACAAACGTGATGTCAGACCTTTAAGTACTGAATGGGAAGGGTTTTATTTCTGATACTATTATACTACTCTAGTCTACTCTATTTGCATTTAGAAGCCATTTTCTACTCAGGAGTAGTCTGTTCTTTGGTTTGTTTTTCCTGTCTGCGACTAACAATGTTTGTCTCCTGTGCCTGTGCAGTTGAAGACGCTGTTGCCCACCACCAGAAGCCAGGATGCTGAGGAGCTGGCGCACATCCTGAACAAGCCCAACTTGGGGGTAAGTAAGGGTGTAAGCTGACTGTTGATCCATATTAACTCGCTCAATCTGTGGATGACAGCCAGGCATGCATTATTTATAGTTTACCATGAAGGTTCATCCTGAAGAAGATTAGAGATCTAGACATCTGGTAGGAGATTAAGTAAACAGAGTCTTTGTAAAATGTATTTGAAACAGTTTTTGTTTTGTTTATTGTTCATCATTAAAAAAAAAAGACAGCTTGCTCATTTCACAAATAGTTAGTGACCTGCAATAATGCCTGCACTCAAATGACAGGTTTCTGGAACTCAAATCGTTTGTGAATCATACTTACTAGTGTTAGTGATCCCTAATTCTAACCCAAACTCTACTCTACTCTACTACAGTCATAAGATGAATATCATGATTGTTTTAACTTAAAAATGTGAACATGTGTGAAAAAGCATTCCATTTGCATTGCAAAGCAATTTTGTTTTTTTTCCCTACTCTTGCATCAAATTTGGGGGTCCACAGATGACGCCATCCTAAAAATTGAGCTAGTGTAGCCCTCAACCAAGCTGTCCAGTCAACAATGGCTCTTCCCTGTGTCTCTGGGCAGACCTAGTAGTAGTAATCACTTCTGGAGGGGCTGTTTGGGTCCAGCCCAATGGGTTCCAGCTGAGAGAACAAAACTGCAGAGAGGCTTGAGGGCAGGAGAGATCAGCTTCCCTGGCTGCTGAGGCCTCACAGCAAAACAAAACAAACCAAGCCTGTGCCTGTCTGGTTTGTTGGTAACAAACCGTCGCTAGGCAACCTTAATGCTTACTCCTGGAGGAGTGGAATTGTTAGAATTGTGATGGGCATGTTCCATTTCTGGGGTTTTACCATCCGCCACGGCAGATGTGGTGTAACTGATCTTCTAGTTCTCGGATTTGAAAAGAATAGTGCTCAACTGGAAGGTCAACATAGAAAGAATGTCTTAGGGAGAAATCTGTGCTTTGCACAGTTGATCTGTTGTTCACTTTTACTCTAGAATATCTGACAACCAAGGAAATTGATGTGGCCTAAATCGTAAGTTTTTATATCTAGTGGTCCTGCCCCACAACCTCCTCATGCTGAGTCACTGATAGCTCTTGGGCTGACCTCCTCCAATTTGTTTCAAGGTCAACATTTAATGAATTGTTCTTGTCTGGTGGAGGTCATGATATTCATTGGTTGAAACTCTGCCAGGGGAAATTTGACCTCTGACCTTCCCTGTTTTTTTCCCTGTGCTGCCCCAGTACTCTGTAAGGTGGAGACTACAGAATTCGTAGTTATGATTTAGTACTTCCCCCTGCTGTTGGGTGATATTTGGTACTTCGTAATGTCAGCTGATTCATTCTGACCCCCAGTCTACCAAGGACTGAAGGAGAGGTACATGTGATGGTGGTTTTGTCAATACCCACTACCTATAGTCTGATTCAGACAGAGAAACTGAGAAATCATTAAGTCTGCTGATCTTAGGAGCATGACGGAATGGTTTTCCATGAATCCTGAGGTCAGTGCTGGGCTGAGAAGTTCATGGTCACCAACATGCCTCACTGCATCACTGATGGGAACCACACATGGAGATATAAACATGGCCAGGCTGATGGTGCAGGTTTACTGACTGAAGCTCATTAGAAGCATCGTTACCTGCACTGATTTCAAAAGGAGGTTCATGGCGTGAGGTCTTTGCAATTTGTTTATTCACTAGTTGATAAGTTGGGAAAACTAGTGGGAACTACACATTGAGATATAAACATTGGCAAAGTCAGAGTGTCAATACCTATACTAGGCTATAGGGCATACCTTGGTAAAGAGATAGTATGGTCCCTGTCATGTTGGTTTGTAGGTTGGTGAATAGGACGATATTAATTAAGTGCTGTGAATGGATTTTTTCCTTGTGGGTAGGCATTGCCTTTAGAAAAAGTCATTGAACTTTGCGGCAATCCTCCAGGCAGCTTTCTTTTTGTACTTCTACCTCCCTTTTTAAACTTCAGACTACAATCATGTCAAAGTCACATTTAAAGTGTGATGCCAGAAAGATTCAAAGTTGGCAAAAGCCCTGGGCAGACCTGAGGAATGTTGTTTCTCTGTATCCAAACTTGTCTGCTATAGTGGGAGGAGTTGAACTTGTGAACCCAGCTCTTGTTTGAACTTCCTTAGGGGGTGTGGGCAATTATTTAAACTGCTGTTAGTACTGTGTCCATATTTAGAGAAGTAAATATTTCTTTGGGTCAAGGTTGGAAGTAAGACAATCAGGTGTAGTATGTCCTCTTTACCAGGTGTGTTTACCTTAGTGGTTGTTTGTTAATGTTTGCCCCTGGTAATCTTGGCTGTTTGTCATGTTGTTAGTATTGCTGACAAACTGAAAAGTAAGCAATTTTTTGTTTACCTGCAAAAAGTTGTACATAAAAATTGAAATAGAATGTATAGTAAAGTGTCATGCAGAGTTACATTTTTTCTATTCGAAGGCTGGGAAAGCAAAAGTTTGTGATATAAAAGCAATGAACTTTCCATTTGTGTATGGAAACTATTTCTCTGGAATTTTGGCTGTGCAAAGGTCATGGTGAATGTCGGGTCCTATTTTTGTTTGCATTAACTCTGGACCAGTCTGACCCCACCAACACAAAGGCTCCGCAGGAGAACTCCATACATGATGGGCGAAACATACCCTTTTCTACAACCCCGTTAGCTACCGACATTACAATATGTTCTCATGAGACGCGGTTCTCTAAGACGGAGGTCAGCCTCTCAGAATATTTTGTACATTTCAAGTATGTCCCAGCACTTGGGGGGCAGCCAACTCACAAACTCAGTTCTGAAATTTGTGAAGCTAATTCCACAAATCCCCGCCCTCTTCAAACATCACACTTTTCTGTAGGAGCAATGAATTAAATGAATGTAGATTTCTGTGATCTTTACCAACATTTGGCCATTATTTCCTTGATCATCTAATGGCTTCTGCCATGAGTTATGGACAGGAAACTTCACTTTGTCCCAGAGCAATGAGAGAATCTATATTAAGGCAGGGCTAACTGCATATGGCTTTTAGGTTAAGTCCATCGGGAGACAAGAGTCTCATGTCAGGAAGTATTTCTGGAACTGATCTAAAATGATAGAAATTATTGGCCAAATCCTTGCTCACCAGGCGCAGCGACCGTCAGGAAGAATGTATCTGTGAGGAGCTCTTTTGAGACATCTTGTACAGCTTTTCTTGTTTGCCTATTCCCCAGCAATGGGGTGCATTCTTGACCTCGGCCAACATTTCTGAGACATTCTTAAGGAGTCCCTCCAGGTTGTGTGTAGACTGTAGGGCTCTCCTTGTGTCGTTATCTCAGGGCCTATGGAGAGAAACTATCCCGCAAGCCGAACAACTCCAAGAGAGGTGATTGCCTTGTGTTTACTTGGTTTAGGGTGGTTGTGTTCCCAGTGTTTATGTTGGGGAGTAAGCAGGGCTGGCAGTTTGAGATGCAGGTTGGATCAGACGACTTCCATCTGGCCATCACTGTACTGCTCCTTCACTGTGTGATATGTTTTTTGTGCATAGACCATCAAGTATTGTGAACAGAATTTTACATGCCTCAATCAAGTCCATCTTCTATGTTATCAGAAGGTCTTTCTTTCAGACTTAGGTAACCTCATCAAAATAACATCAACCTTTGCAGAGATTCAAGTGTTTGCTCACAGAATGTAGGGCCATGACATTCCTTCGTTTTAAAGTATACTAACTCTGATCCTAGACCCATCAGGCTATCAGCTTCCAGAAGAAGAATAGCTTTGCTTTCTTATCCATCTCATTTGTTTTGACTCTTCTAGTGCCTGTACTTATCATTGGTCTTCGTAGCCACTGTGTTTAGAGGATAGCAGGTCAGATAAACTAGGCTGAAGCACCATTTGTTTTGAAGCTTCCTGCCAAGCCTTCTTGCTTTTAAGTCATACTAACATATGGTCACAACGAGCCAATCCTGGACTTTCTAGCTAGTTTTCAGATCGCCCACTCATTACCAACATATCCCTCTGCCATTTTTCATTGGGGAAAAAATTGACACCTGGCAGCTTGCCATGAGGGGATCTCATACTACAACATGTAGGTGGTTCATAGCTTTCTCAGAAGGTAGTCTTTCTGCAATGACAATACCAGGACTTGGGAGGGACTGATGTCTCCAAGGAGCTGATTGCCACATTTTAGAATATGCACAGACAAGCACACTGGTCCTCTGCCAAAGGTTGGCATAGTATTCATGTGTTTGCCTGCCGCCGGTGTCAGAGGCCAGGAGTGTGTGGGATATAGTAGGTCTGCAACTGTGAGCTCATTAGATGGGTGTTCTCAGGTGTTGAGTAAGCATGGATCGAGGCAGGAGGTATCATGGAGGAGGGGGGAGGCACCCCTGGTACATGGACGTCTCACCGGTTGTGGACAAGGGGACGTGGTTTTACCTGTCACGACTGGAGGAGAAGCCTGCGAAGGGAGGCTCCTGGTTTTGCCTGGCTGGTTCTCAAGTTCCCAATCAAAACATGCATCATGCAGCTTCCAGAGAACCACCTAGAGATTCTACCTCACGGAAGTCACCTGCGGAGAAGAAAGAAGGAAGATATGAAATAACAGAAGAAGGCTGGTATGTGGTGGGGCCTGGTCCTGGCAAAGTGGTGCCCAAATCTTCCCAGCCAAAGGAACAAGGAGGTCGAACCAGTCACAAGAACAGGTGTAGAACAAAGTTTCCTGTACCAGAACACAACCTCCGAGGACCTGATGTAGAAAAGAACCTGCCAAAGAAGTTCACATTATCTGAGGAGGAAAGGCATTTACTAGAGAACATTTCTGGTATAGGCATTGGAAACGATCCCCTACAGCAGTTTGCTTATGAAGAAGCATCAAGAAAACGAAGGAAACGTGATCACAGTGGTTCTTCTGTTGAAAGAGGTGGATCAGAGGTAAAAGTTGTGGGTCGTATCGTAAATCTGTGCCAGGCTTGTTCCTCAGGTATGACTGAGGAATCTGTAGGCAGTCACGACATGGAGGGGAAGGTCTTGTCTTCAGGACAGATTCCAGCTGGGTGGACAGCTTACTTAGTGATGGCCTTGTCTTGATTTATCACAATCTTTCAGTGGAAACAGATTAGTGAAGACAGGACTTTCTCTTGCAGAGTGAAGCATCTCTTATTCTTACTTTACTTCCTATAAAACTCCAGTCACCTTCGGATTTAGAAATACCTCTTTCCAAATTTCAGTGTTGTATTTCACCATGTATCCAGTTGAAGTTAAATGTTGTTAGAGCTTACAAAGTTTATGTATCTTTCCAAATTTAAAGTGACCAGTGTTAAAACAACCTTTTAGTGAAAAAGGATATGTGAAGACAGGACTTTCTCTTCATAACAGATTTCAGTAAGCTGTTGCTTCAGTTTTCACACCTCTTCCAAACGATATCTTCATAGTTTTGATTTTACAGGGAAAATTTACAACCTCTAATGGACATAGTTATGTCATTTCTGTTTTCTTGTTTTCTTTTCCTGCTTTTACCATTAGATACACTTGTTATAGACTCAGGTAACAGATGAAATTTGACATGAATTCCAAATTTTTTATTGTCGTGGAGACCAGCAGTTTATTTATTGTATTGTTGTGTTTTGTAGGGACTACTTCTGGCTCATGACCGAGTGGCCGCCAGAGAAGTCCTGCCCCCCAACCCAGACGATGAGCTCCTGGAGCGAGCATCGCAGTACACAGAGGACACCGTCAAGATCGTCCGCATCGACAAGTCACAGGAAGCACTGGTAAAAAAACTTTTGAGGCCTAGGACTCTCTCCTCTTACATGTAATGGGCGTAGATATGGCAAATGTTTGTATCACATTTCCCTGTTTGTAATTGAGTCTTGTCTGATCGGAAATCCTCTGCTTCCTGGTTTACTCTTCATCACGGAGAAAGAAAGCTACAGAATGCTTTTCCAAAAGTCATGCAAAATTTTATTTTCTGAAAGTTCAATGGCAACCAAAATGGTGACCAGCATTCTGTGGTCCTCTGCATGTGGTAGATTTGGCTGGTTATATCTCCACCTCTAGACAAGAAAGGCATGTCGTCTGGAAATGTGAAGAGTGAGATGGCATGCCTAGATCAAACATACGCCCCAGGATACAGCCAAACTGTGTGAGGAGAGAGGAGGGGAACATCTCAGAGCAAATTTGTTCACAGATAGATTATGTCATGTGACTTACTCGTGACTCTTGTGAATGGAAAGTGTCAGAAGCTCGATAGTGCAAAGACAATGGTAGAAAATTCAAGCTATCTCAGTCTGGTTTTACATTGTACAATGACCCACATCTTATGGCAGAAGCTATTGATAAACTTACTTGAAAGACATTAGAAGAAGATATGTTTTCCAATGTTTACCACAAATCTAGTTGCTATTTTTGCGCCAAAAAAAGCACATCAGTCCACTGAGAGACGACTTTGCAGCTTGGTAAGAAGATGATGGAATTTCAAGGTCATTGTAGAGGTCAACTTTAATCCCTGTGTGATGGCTGCCATGTTGAAAATCAAATTTGCTAAACTAAGTCACACCTTGGCTCATTTGTGCATCTGTATCTGTATATGTGAGACAGGAAAGGGTATTAAGTTTTTGCCCAATCACCCTTCTTTTGTATTGAGGCAAATGTGGGGGTAAAAAAGGGTTTTATTTTTCCAGAATTCGAAAATATCATGTAGAAAACTATAGTTAACTCCCATACAAGTATGTCATTTAAAACATCATGCTTTCAGCTTGATAATGGTGTGGTCACCATTATAAGATGTTAGATATATTAGATATATGTATTTTGATTATGTTTAAAAAATCCAAATGACTTGTGGCTTTGATCCTAATTTATAGTGTTTGCAGAGAAATGCCACATTCCCAGATGTGCAGGACCTGGGAGAGGGGAGGGAGTTGAGACTGTTGTGTCTTGTGTGTCTGTATTTATAGGAATTTTAATCTGTTTCGCTCCAGGGTGCAACAGTAAGAAATGATGGAGACGCAGTTGTTATTGCCAGAATAGTCAAAGGAGGTGCTGCAGAGAAAAGTGGTAAGGTTGTTTTGTCTTGAACTTTGTAGTTCAGGAAGCTTACTGTTTGACCTCCTTGATTTCTTGTTAGTTGTCTAAGCTTTTCTACTGTGGTACTTGTAACTTTCTAACAGTAAGCTACATCAATTTACCCCTTCTTTCGTTAAACTGTTCGTTCTCCTCAAAAGACATGAAGTCTTTCAGTACACGTCACCTGTTTGGTTTTTGTTAAAAAGATAAAAGTCTATGCTAAATCTCCAGCAACGAAAGGAAGGAAGTCATCTTCAGAAGTAATACTGCTTGTCCATCCTTATCTGTACCTCAAGCCTGTTACATCAAAGCTTATCTTTTATAATTTGCGATGATGCAGCCCTTTCTTGAAAAATTCAGAGAAATAACTATCAAATAATCCAGATTATATATTGCATTCTTCACTGTGCTGGGTTTTACTAAAGCCAGAAAATTTACTGAGGTTTGAAACAGGAAAGGCACAAACCCTGATAACCTCCCTGCTGTAAATTGAGGGCCGTGGTCAGGTTCAAGAGGTGACTGGGACGTTGCGAATTCTTCAGAGGATTTGTAGACTGGCATATTTTAACTGTTGTCACAATGATGTGGGCCATGTGGCCAGTTTTGGAGGAAAACCAACAACAAGAACTTTTCCTCCTGACAAATCAGCAAATTCCTCAGTAGAATTCCTTGAAAATTCCTTAGTCTTGCATCATTTCTGTTTCATATCTGTGTGACTTTGTCACTTCCCTGAAAATAGCTGAGATAAACTGGTAACCTAACAGATCCTTCAGGGATTTGTAAGGCATTAAGTGTGGTATTTTGCTTTCTATCATATTTCATGCACTGCCAGTTGGAAGGCCACAAAAATTCCACATGTTATGACCAAGACTTAGATAAGTTTTGTCTTGTAACCATGATACTCCCATTAAACTTTTAGCGGCTCTCAAAACACCTCATTAAGGCTAGGATAACCAAGGTCGCTACAGGCAGTAAAACGAGAGTGTTCAGCTAACCAGAATTTTAACTCAGCACAGCTTGTTAAATCAGCTCCAGAAGCTATGCCATAAGCCGTGTGTCATACTCCACAATTTTGAAGGGGTTCAGCTGTGATGCCGAGGTCTCCCTTGGTCGCATTCTGTAATCTTTCCACTGCATTCCCAAGATTTAGTCAGCTATATTTGTATGAAAGGTCCCGTACCGGGGTGAGTGACAAAATCACAAACATCACGTAGGACATGTGGTAAAGATGAGATAGTTGGAAGTTAGATCATGTCTGCCAAACATGTGACACCACACCCTAGGCTGGCTGGGAGAACAGAAAAACTGTCAGTTCCCTGCTGTCACATTCTTGGAGTGTTTAGTCTATGACGCTTTAATATGTAGACAAGAAATGTTTCCCTCAACTGGCTCAAGTTATGATTAATGAGCCAACATCTTTTAAGTTCCCCAGAGTTCTGAAACGAAAGTGATATACATATATAACTATGTGTAGTTCACATTGCTCACTATTTGTTGGATTGTTCTCAAAAATGAGCAAATATGATTGATGGTCTTTCCTGTCTACATTGCCATTTCTTGCTGATTATGTAAATCAAATCACATTTTGCATAATTTGAATGTAAAGATGTTAATTTTACTTGATTTATATTAATAATAGTTATTAAATTCCCATCATGAGAAACTAGAGAACATAGTATTTCTTCATTGATTATGTAAACTATGAACTTTGTAGTATTTCTTCATTGATTATGTAAACTATGAACTTTGTAGTATTTCTTCATTGATTATGTAAACTATGAACTTAGTTGAATAGTATGTATCTAACAATGTCTGTTACTATCCACCTTTTGTATGCACATTGCAGTACATATTTGATTAAGATTCAACAAAATTTGATCCAGAGTGGAGCAAAATTTGACATATCAACAAGGTGTGATATCCTTGTCACATATTTAACGTGACATTGACCATGGGATGATGTTAACTCACATTAGAATTTGATCCTTTTGGATTCTTAATTTTTCAATTCCATTTTCATCCATTGCAGGTCTGTTACATGAAGGAGATGAGGTTCTGGAGATTAATGGCAAGGAGGTGCGGGGGAAGTCTGTCAACGAAGTCTGCGACATGATGGTGAGCGCCACCTCAACCCCTCCACATGCAGTTCCCCCAGACACACACACTTTGTTCTGCAGCTGTTCATGTATTGATTTTGGCATGATTCCTCTTGAAAAAGACTTCTCTTTGTAGACTGATAGCCAGTGATTCGTAGCATTGATTGTGCATCACAGTATGAAGTGGAATTACATAACTGTAATGAAAATGTAACGACCCATTGCAAAACAAAGTTTCTTGTGCCCTTACATAAACGTTGAGAGTAGAAGAGAATGTCATTTGCACAATCAAGTTTGTGTGGCCCTGTGTCCTATGGTGTCCTTATCTGTACCTGGCATGATCTGTAAGGATTGGAGCCATCCTGCTACATGTTGACTTGAAATGTACAGATCTCATAATTGTGGCCATAAAGTTTAAAAAAAACAAGTTTGCACATTTACGATGGCCTACGTGGCCTATTTTGTAAGGACTATTTTGTAAGGACGGGCGGACAGTGATCCATCCCAACTGTCACATCTCCATACTGGGATGCCACAAAGGTCATGACATGGATTGATCTTCCAAAAGAAACTGTAAGGAGAATCCGCCCAACCTGACACAGGAATGTAGGTGTCCTTTGATTCCAGGCATGTTTGTTGGCCATGCAGATGTTATCAGTATGGCACTGCCATATTCAGGTAATTAGAGATGGATGTGGCTCTGCCATAACAACCTAGAAGTGTGCCCAAAAGGTGCAGGATGTTGAGGCCTGGAGGCTCCACCTGAAACTGTTTATGTCAGTTTGATTCATTACAAACACTGGTCACCCTAGATCATGAAAAGCACTATGGAACCCTGAC
Source organism: Branchiostoma lanceolatum (assembly GCF_035083965.1). Lineage (NCBI taxonomy): Eukaryota > Metazoa > Chordata > Leptocardii > Amphioxiformes > Branchiostomatidae > Branchiostoma > Branchiostoma lanceolatum. The sequence continues at coordinate 19,304,816 of NC_089725.1, read as the reverse complement.
AAGTTTGTGAAATACTGTAAGAGTATTCCCAGAGTATTTTAGACATACTGTGGATGATGACATAAGTAACACTGTGTTGGATGTTGTTTTCCAGGCAGAAGCAGTTGGGACGATAACCTTCCTGCTTATCCCATGTCAGGACAGGAGACAGAAAGGTTTAGATGGAGTGGTAAGTAGACATCTCATTTGTAAAGAAAGTTTGATTAACCATCAAAAGGATATTCTTTTGTTTTTGTTTATTTTTGTTTTTATTTATTCACTTCTGTTTGTAGGTCTGGCTAGTGTTACAAGTTCTCCAGCATGCCAAATTTCTCAGATGAATATGTGAGTGTGTTCTAAAAAGTAAGTGATATTTCCCCTTGCAGGTGCATGTTAGGGCACACTTTGACTACGACCCTCTGGACGACATGTACATCCCGTGCCGTGAGCTGGGCCTGTCGTTCCAGAAGGGAGACATCCTGCACATCGTGAACCAGGACGACCCCAACTGGTGGCAGTCCTTCCGCGAGGGGGAGGAGGACCAGAGTCTGGCCGGGCTGGTGCCCAGCAGGAGCTTCCAGCAACAGTATGTTTGGCTTTCAGTTCATCTCTATCCTTAGAGTTAACCTTTAGCATGCTGAAGTAGCTGTTTGGCACCCAATCCTCTATTGGTAATGGGGCTAGGCAGCAGGGCAATGGCAGTAGATATGCTTTTTTAGATAAAGTGATCATCAAGCCTTGTTCCACACTCAAAACTTTGTGCACTCTCTGTTTGAGGGATGTTTGAGCCTTGTCCAGGTGTAATGGTTTATGGTCCATAGCCTAGGGAAACATGATGATTCTGATGTTTTTGTCATGTTCTGTAATTGGGAATATGCAGGCCATTATTGCTAAAGAAGACAGAAACATGATGGGTCAAGAGTTCTTGTTTGTGTTGGGTGGATAGATTGAAGTTTGACCACAAGTTAATACCATTCTTGCTGAACCAGGCATTTGCAGGATTCTGTCTTCCAAATTCCACCAATGTTTCATGATATAAACAGGAATTCTCAATGTGTCCCTTCACAGGAGAGAAGCCATGAAGCAAACATTAGAGGATGACAAAGAACCAAAGAAGAAAGGTAAGGATCTTACTGTAGGTCTTCAACACTCGGGGTGGATTGAGTAGTTCAGGTTGCTGTGTTCTGGACTTGCAGTTTGGGCCAAAAATGACAAGCTTTGCAAACACTAAAACACTAACACACACGGTTTACGGGCTCTGTCCTCTTGTAATCTCTTGGGGCTGCCACACTGCTTCTCAGTCTGTTATTCACAAACACAGTTTTTAAACGAGAAAAAAGGCAGAGTAACTGCTTGACGGGCACTACGACTCACCCGAGCTAACCCCTGCAGTGTGGCATAACGGGCGTAGATACCATGCAGAGTTTCTTCTTCAGGAGGGCTGAATGTAGGTGTGGGTTCTCCTCCCCCAGGCAAGCTACTGTGTGCCAAGAAGAACAAGAAGAAGAAAAAGAAGAAGGTGCTGTACAACGCTGCGCAGAATGAAGGTTGGTCCACTTCCCAAATGGAACCCTATTGTCTTTTTGCAGTGTTAGCAAGGCTAGTGAGTACAAAGACATGTACCTCTCAAACAGAGATGTTAGACCAAGGAAGCTTAGACAAGTGTGAAGTGTAGTCATTTTATTTGTGTATTTCTCATTGTTTGTTCCTATACTATGACCTTGAGGAGATTCTAGCATGTTTATTTAACTGTTTGTATGTTCACAGACTATGACCTTGAGGAGATCCTGACGTATGAGGAGGTTGTGCTGTACCAGCAGCCAGGAGACAGCAGGAGACCGGTGGTGCTGATTGGTCCTCCCAACGTGGGGCGGCACGAGCTCCGACAGCGCCTCATGGAGAGCGACCCTGAGAAGTACACGGCAGCAGTGCCACGTGAGTCACTCATATACTGGAAATCCATTTAATGATAATATTGTGGTCCGTAATTTTACCAATTGGGGGGAAAGGGATTTGATTTTGACGGTGGAAACAAAGTTCTTGCCTCAGCAGTAAAAGTGATCAAATATTTGCAATGAGAAAATTGTACTGGTTGAATAGTGACTGTGAAAGTAGCTAAAAGCAAGTTACTGTTAACAAATTAAGAATTACAGTACAACATGTACATGTACCTGTGGAAGGAAGCAAAAACATGTTAACAGAATTATTATTATTCTTAGTCATATAATTGATCGCAAAGAGCATTCATTTGGAACATATGTAATGTAAGAAAACATTTTAAGTTACAAAGCTAAGATTTTCTCTGAATCTATATTGAAAGTCTATTGTTGAGTAACCTCTTTGCCTGGTTAGCAATCATGGTAACCAGTTGTCCAGGTAACCAGTCCTGTTACACTGTTCTTTTAGTGACCAGTTGTCATGGTAACCCATTGCCTCATTTGTTGTCCTCATCTCAGACACGAGTCGGAGCCGTAAGGACCAGGAGGTTGATGGGAAGGATTACCACTTCATCCCGCGGGGCCAGTTCGAGCAGGACATCCTTTCGGGGAAGTTTGTGGAGCACGGCGAGTACGAGAAGAACATCTACGGCACCAGCCTGGAGGCCATCCGCAGGGTCATCAACAGCAACAAAGTCTGCGTACTTAACCTCCACCCTCAGGTGAGCTGCCCACATGGCTGGTGTACAGGCCATCAGGACACACAAACTGGATTTTATGAACATTATCTGGGAAAGGGAACAAAATCTTTGATCTGTTGGCGATGGCATATTTGGTGTCTCATTTTTCCAAAATGATCGCTTAACTTTCTTTTTGAAACGGCTGACTAAAACTAATTTAAGGTAACTTAATATCAGGCTGCAAGCATTCTTGTGTATTGTTGCCATCAGTCAAAGACTTGATGCTTCATTTCTTTGGAGAAACATATAAAAATCTGCTCAGATATCTTCCATAGAACCAGGTTTGTGTGGTGTAATGATCTAGAAAGGGATGTACTTATTGCTAGCTTGCAATACCCGAAGCAGAATATATGGTGGTACATCACTACTGTGTACGCCAGGAACACTAAGTTCAGGGGTTTGTTTTGAGTTTGCCTCAGGTAGCTACACTGATGGAGGTTAGCTCCATGAGATAATTATCACTTACAACTGTAGGATCTTCCATGTTGTTCATGTTCACTGCTGTTGATTCACAGTTCGTACTGATGTTGTTTTGTTGTGTTGTGGCATGTGATTGTTGTTTCACTGCAATATCTAAACCACAAGCATGTTTTGTCATCGCCATCAGCACCATAGCACAACTTCTTTAAATTTTTATGTTGTCATTTGCTGCTTGTTGTAACTGCTACTTATAGTTTCACTACAATTGTTGTGTTAACAAACATAAAGGAGACCCAGAAGGCCATCATATGGCCAGAGCATAGTCTGTGAGTAGTCTGATTGTTGTTGACCTTGTGCAAAGTATGACCTTGAACACAAGCTTCCGCTTCTCTCCCTGCTGCTTGCTTGTGCAGGACGATCAGCCAGCGGTAGCACTAATCAGGGTTTGTATCACCGTCACTAACCTTTGCTCGTTCGCATGAAAGTCCTTCTGTGTTGGTAGAATCACTATACAGGTTTAACTGTTCATCCAACTCTTACCCAACCTTTTGGTTTCCCTTGTGTTGGATCAACAGTCAAACCTCCCCATAACCTTTGCCTGCACCACAGTAGAACCACCCTCACAACTAGCATACCTTGTCAGCACTGCTATAGAGAAAAGAAGTCTCTGTTGCATGCAGCAATAAAAGGGAGAGGCAGTGAAATCCAACTTTTGGGTCCTTGAACCCGAATCCTTTTTTGCGTCAGCCAGCTTGAGCCCTTTATGGTAGCTACGGAACAGAGCAGGGTGACTGGCCTCAACAATGCCATTCACACCTCATGGTGACATGTGCTGTGCTACATGTATATTGGAATCATATTGCAATGCTGCTTAGACACATTTGCAGAAATTAAACCTCTTTTGAGACAAAAGAGAGGTGAATTAAGTGTGAATAGATAAACAGAAAATAAACAACAAGGTTGTGTTGTAAAATCAGCTTCACAGGCCACATCAAGGGCTGGCCGGGCCCCGCAGTGGACGAACCATCTGCTGGGTTTGTCATGTCATCATATCCACAAACAATGCTTTAAATCAAGCATAGAAAATAATTGATACAGCTTTTTGTTGCCTCTTCCTTTCAAAGTCTTGGTGTTTGGTACAAAGTGTTTAAGTAGAAAGGTTCAGTGCATTAGCCTTAGTGGTGGTTTGGTATGTCAGCATTAGAAATGTAGTTGTTTTGTACTCGCTTTGCAGGTAGTTTAGAATCTTGTGACTTATTAGTGGGTCAAGGTATTGTTAAGGCTGCTGTTCTAAGAAAAACAAAATTGGAGGCAAAGACAGTTGATCCCGTATTATTTTGTTTTGCCTCTTGGCCCCTGCATTGTTTTTTTTAGAACAGCTGACACTTTTCATGGTGTTATATCAAAGACAGTTTGAAGCATAAGTGCACTGCATGCTTGGTACATTATTATGTTTTGGAATCTTAACTTTGGTGAATAATGTTAGGTGTCTATTTTAACAGTTACTAGCTCAAGATACTCTGCTAACCCCTGTGTTAAACCCTTGTAAAACAGGCGCTGAAAATCCTGAAGAGTTCAGACCTGAAGCCCTTCATTGTTTTTGTGGCGCCGCCAGGGCTGGAGAAGTTACGACAACTCAGGAACAAGATGGGGGACCATCCAAAGGTAGAGATTTGAATTACCTTGAATATCCATTCGTAGGTTTGTCTTGTGTTAAAAAAACAACTGATTGAATTATGAGCCCCCCTGGCTGCTACTATTGAGCTGCAGTTGACATGCATGTACTGTATATTCTATGGTAGAGACTGCTGCCTGGGAACTTGTAGATGTGCCAAATGTAGAGCCTGTTGCGCTGTCTGATTCTGGAATTATCATTTTACCTCCCTGAGTGACCTTTCATCCACAGATCATTTTGAAAAGGGATTATAGGTACAATATAGTGTCTGCTGGCTTCCTCATGGATTTCCCAGGTTCACTGCCCCCTGTTCCACTAGTAAGGAATGTGTTCCATGTGTATGTGACACTGTCTAGTCTGATAATGTCTTCACCCTGTCTGTGGGAACAGGACGCCCAGCCAGATGACTTCTCCTGTACTAAAGCTGCCAGATCTCTGCCAACTGGGCTAGGGCCACACAAGTGATTTTATGTTGCTGATGACATTTGTGTATGTTTGATTTTAGACCATCTTCCCAACAGAAAGAAAGCTTTCTCCTTTTGACAGATCCTCACACTTCACTTAATTGTCATCACAATAGGAGATAGGAAAGGAAGACTTATGAGATTTTTGACCTTTTCTAACTGTATACGGAATGAAGGGAGACAATACTGAAAGCCTTTGAAATGTTTGCCATTTTTGTCAAAGAAAGAATTCAGAAGAACTTTAGACACTACTTTCATGATAATTTAATCCAATATCTGCCACTGAACTGAAAATGCTTGAAGATTTGTGGTCCAGAATTGTGGCTTTGCAGTGGTATAGATTGAACTAAAATGTTATTCTTCAATTTCCTGGATGACTAACATTCACAAACATACGTTCATGGTATTGTCATCAAAATTCTACAAGAAAGATACAGCCCTGACTTAATGAGACTTGTAACCTTTTCTTACAGGACGAAGAGTTACGAGAGACTATAGAGAAGGCCAGGGACATAGAACTCAACTTCGGGCACTACTTTGACTACGTGATCGTGAACGGTGACCTGGACCGGGCGTACAACGAGTTGCTGCGGGAGATCGGCAGGCTGGAGACTGAGGCCATGTGGGTCCCAGCATCGTGGGTCAGCTCTGCCTCCAGCACGTGAGACGGACGGTGGTCTGCAGGTGAGGGGGTTTCTGGTCTGGACTATCTCTGCCACAGCCTGAGTGTCATCCAAGTTAGTTCCAGGGTTTCCCTTTACCAACGCTAGTGAAGGGAAAGCCTGGAACTAACTTGGATGACACTCAGGCTACCTCTGCCAGGTTATGGTTTTGACAATGTTAGTCGGAAGATTAACTGGTTAAGTGGAAATGTACCTGTTTATCGAAAATACTATGGGCTCAATTGTGACAATTCCATTTCTGAAATTAAACTGAAAGTTTTGCTTGCAGATTTGTGGTCCAATGTTGTGGAATTGCAGTATGAAGACATTTTTTGATAAAAGAGTTCTACTTAGATGATGTTACAATATTTAGTTTGCAAGGAACAGAATAGCTTTCTCTGTGTCTCATGAAGATTTTTTCTCATCTTCCCCCTTAAGAATGAAAGATGAGTGATGAAAGATGTGCTGTGTCTGAGATGGAGGGAGAGAAAGAACGGGGACAGTGGTGTACAGCCGATCTGGGAAAGCTGTCTGAAGAAGAATTGAAAGAAAGAAGAAATGTTTGGAAGACGAAAAAAGTGTTCCGCGATTGTGGAGATGAAATGTTTTGTATGTACAGTGCCAGAGACTGGTCCCACCAGAAAAATGCCTTATGAATATTTCAATCCTGTATCCATATTATGCATTGTATGCTGTACACAGGCTAGTTAGTAGTATTATTTGTAATTGGAAACCAATAGCCATTAAATGTGATCAAGTACTAGAGGATCTCAGAGGATTCAGGTGAAGTTTGGCAGAACACCTGGTTGTTGTTACTGTGAGAAGTTGTGATATCTGAGATGTTGTACTACTTACCACAGACTTGTATATTGTACTGACCTGTCCATAGATAATTCAGCTTTCAGTTGGATAACTCACCTCACAGCCACAAGTAGTGATTTACCTAGGACAAACTATTTTTGATACCTACACTGTAAAACCTGCCGATTATAGGCTTGTCTCATCCCACCTTTTGTATGGCCAAATCCGTGATGGAATATTTTAGTAACCTTCAGATAGGGACATAATAGCTATTTTTGCAATAATTTAGAGTAAATTTTATATATATGAAATGTTTATAACCCATGTTTAGCAGTTGTATAACCTGCCTCCCTTGTATTATACACGTCTCCATCTCATTACTTATGTAATGTTGCCACAGGATTGTTCAGACATGACTTTTTGCTATGTTACTTTTCAGTATTTTTTTTCTGCTTTCAATATTTGACGTAGTTATCCATGGATTCACGCTGAACAAAAAAAAGTAATTTATGCCGCTTGGCTTAACCCGTTCTCTTGCTCTCGACACTAGTAGATTGTTAGGATGTACATTTGGAAGGTAAAGAGTTTGTGAGGGAATTTAGAAATGTTGAGTTTTTCCAGCAATTGTTCTGAGCAAACTACAAGATGGTGTGTCAACCCCCTACTGGTGCATTTGGCTACAGTTCATGGTAGCCAAATGTAATGAAGCTTGCCTTAACCACAACCCAAGGTCAGGTTAAACATTATGTGCCAAAATCACTGAATTCTGTAAATGTCTTTGAACGACCTTGAAACGGAAGCTTATTTCTGGTGTTTGGAACTCAGTATTGTTATTGATGCGAATTGTGCCTACATGCACAGAGGTGTCTCCACAAGTTAAGGTGTAGTACAAGCAAAGGCCTGTAGGGGGAGCTGACACACAGGGTGGCCAGCAGTTAAGTTCCTTGAACTGCAGGCTCCCTTAGGAGTAGTTAGGCTTTCTGGGTTCATTGATGATCGTGCATGAAAGTGTCTTTTTGCTGACGAATTGTAGCAGTTATTCCAAGCCAAATAAAAAAAAGGTAATATTGTAACCTTTGTACAGAATGTTATCGTTCGAAATACACCAATTTAATCCCTACATGGCTCATGATGTGGTCCCTGGCTCCACTTTTCATGATAAGTAACTAGAGTTCCACAACCTCATACCTTCGCCAAATGATTTGAACCTTTATGACTGACATATCATGAGTGTTTCTCATCGATTACAAATCATAGGAATTGATAATCTTCTCCACCCAAATAACGGAAGTTGTCCAAAGTATGAGCTTAACAAAGAGGGTTATGCTAACGTTTATAATCAATTATGCACATGAGGTCCTTATTACCATAATTTAATTCAACGATGCTTACATTCTTGTAACTTCCAAATGCCATAAGTATGAAATTGCCATCATTTACCAGTAGTTTCTCATTAATTATGGAAATAAGGTCCTCATTTGCATATTTTCTATCTATCAACATTCCTCTCTTCTTCAGTCTCAAATGTCACATTTGATTAGTCATATAATGGAACAAGGTGGGGTTTTGAAATTGCCTCATTAATAATGCAAGTTAGAATCTGATTTGCATAGTCATCGTCTTATCATACAAAAAATCACTTAAGCTATCTACAAACCAAAACTCATAATGATTCGTCAACCCCATCTTGAGTTATAGTATTTTCTCATTGATTAAGCAAATGAGGTCTTCGTTTGCATAGTTGATATCTATTAATGTTTCTCTCTTCCTCAGTTACATGTGTCACATGTTTGAGAGTCCTATTATGAAATACGGCGGATGTATAAACTTTCCTCGTTAATTATGCAAATTAGATACTGGTTTGCATAATACGTATCTAATTATGTAGATCATCACTCAAGCTATCTAGATACCAAAATTCATGACCATCCATCAAGCCCTTCTTGAGTTATTCCCTTTCAAAGCCTGAAGCAAAACCTGCTCCTGCAGTTCTAGAAAAGCCGCTAGCGGGCCCAAGCCATTTACTCTCTGTCCAAAGAGCTATCTACCACTAAAACATCAGGACCATAGTATTTCCGGAACACGAGATATCAAAACAGAAAGCTCCGCTGCAGTACACGTAAGTACTAAATGAAATATTCAATATAGCGGGAAGGGCCCGTTATAGCCACTAGCAGTGGCGTTTGCGTTACAGTTTACACAAATTAGTTAAGTCGCCGTCAAGCATTGTCAAGGGGATGTCACCAAGGACGTTTAACAGAGACCCTCCTTGCTAACACTAACTCAATCTCCACACAACCTCGACCGACCCTAATTCTTACCCTACCGGTACCATAACCATACACCTAACAGTAGAAGTTCGGCTATAAACAGTAATTTGTAGCCGGAACTTAGATCGGAACTAACTGTAAGATGAGGACGAAACACAGTTGGTCTAGGTCAATTACTTAACTTCAGTTGTGATCAGCCGAAGTTTCAGTTCTTTTGGTTGACCTTGACCAAGTGAGTTTTGTCCTCATCTTACAATGGCGTTACCATCACGTATGAGGTAAGATAGCTTCTACAACCTTATATTGGAAACATAGTCTTGTCTGAGAACCGTTTTTCAGCCTTAATTAAGGTTAAAGGCTGCTGTTACGAAACAACACATCTGCCCATCTCGAAGCCTTTCGAACAGTAAATAGAAGTACTACTGAACATCGAACATAGAACGTCACCGACTTGAACGTCACCGACGTCATCTCCAAGGTGACAGTTTGTGTACGTTTGAACTTCGAATGTAACTGTTACATTCGATCGAAGTTCGAACGTAAACAAACTGTTGCCTTGGAAATGACGTCGGCGACGTTCACATGCAGTTGCAACATAGTAGTACAAAAGAGGTTTCATAAAAGCATCTTTGTGGGAAGAGGTAGACCAACACATAAGAAACATGGTGCCACCTTGAAAACTCTTCATTGAATGCTTTGCCGTACGCGTATGTGACTATGTAACGGTTATTTTGCAGGTGAATTATTCTTTCTTTACTGTAACTTGGACCAAACAAAGCTTAAAAGTCCGTGAGTAATGTGACGGGAAACAAACGTATGCTTAATATTTATTTATCATTTTTCATCAGAAGTACGGTGCGTCATTTTTTTCAATCGCGATTGAAGTATAATCGCGATTGTTCGATCCGATCGCGATTGAACGCAAAGAAACTTTTGCGTTCACACTGCTTTTCGCCAAGTGGATTGAAGTACGCCGTGATCCGATCGCGATTGAAGCACGATTGAAGCATGCTATCGGCGATCATCTGGTAAATGTTGTTGTTGTCCTTGTTGTCCTTGTTTTGTGTCTATTTTTCCGCTAGACATTGTCACTTGGTGCGGTAAATGTCCCTCTTTCGGTGACATTTCCCCAGTTTGGCCTGGACCTCCTCTCTCCCCCAGATTGCGATGAGGACCCTGGTCTCCTCATCGCGCCATCTGCCACCAGCTGAAGTTACTGACGGAGTTTTATTCTTCTTCTTGGGCATTGTTGACGATGAAAAGTTGTTGTTGTTGTAAAAGAGCGATCTGACGTGCGGATTGGGTTTGTTTTCCCGCGCGATGCGAACTATGACCCCACGTACCCGCATGTATGACCTCCCACCCCCGGAACCAGCCGAAATCTCCGCCGATCGCGATGGAATGAATCGTAGTTGTGTTCACACTCAAAATTTGATAGGATTGGATTGGATCCGATCGCGATTAATCCAATCAAACTACCTCCGGAGGTAGTTACAATCCAATCGCGATTGGATCGTTTTGGATTGTTCCAATCGCGATTGGGAGCGTTCACACTGAAAAAATCAATCGCGATCGGATCGATTCAATCGCGATCATACTTCAATCGCGATTGAAAAAAATGAGTGTGAACGGGGTCAAAGACATGGACATAGTGGTGCTGCACTAAAATACAATAACATATTACAGCGCCACAGGAAAGCTACATAAGATTAGACAAAGACAAACTGAAGCAAATTTCTTAAACGAACTTGATAGATATGACGACTCGTAGAATGAGATCACCCTCTGAGAACCCCAAAACTGATGCGAGCGTGCAAATAAAGTAAAAAAGTTTTCAAAAAAAAAAAGATAAATTCATTATGAAATCTACGTGGTCAGGAAAGTTGAATGAATGACTAAACACACAGAGAATGGTATACCAAATAACGAATTCTTCATTTTAGGTATTTCACATCTTCCTCTTTGATTTTGGCATTCTAGACTAATTTTGCAATTTACGGTATCTATTTGCTCGTTTTGTAGCTTCCTATAGTATATATATATTGTATATAGTATAGCACGGTCTACAGTATGTTAAAAAACTTTCTTTTATTTTAGGAAAAGGACGAAGATTGATGCGCGCGCGGATATCATCCATAATCAAATCAGCATGGCCTTACCTACTGATGTTGAAAAGGACGTCGACTGTAAAGTAATGACCACAATAATTCTAACTTTGGTAGATGTTGATAAAAGACTTCACACTAATTAATTATGCCCCTAAATTTGACTTCTTCACCTTATTCCATAGTCAGGCCACGAACATATATTCAATCACCCTTTGTAATGGTAGCCTGTACAACACAAGCTTTCGCTGCATGGAACTACGTGTAATTCGCTACTTTCCCAGCAGAGGTAAGGCCACTGCCTTCATTACTTGCTACTCGTATATAGGCCTGACGCAGAGACAACATAACCTCTACGAAGTGTATAATAGCCCGCCGTAAATGACACCACATTAGAAGGCCTTAGAAATACACTCGCGCTCGGTCAAGGTCACCAAAAGAACTTAATTTCGGATGATCACAACTGAGGTTGAAAAGTGCGGTTACATAACCTATGGCGCAGAATGTTCAGCCTAGTCATCACGTATGAGGTAAGATAACTTCTCCAACCTTATTCCCGAAACATAGTCTTGTCTGAGAACCATTTTTCGTAGACGTTGAAAGCTGCTCTTACGAAGAGACACATCTGTCCACCTCGAAGACTTTCGAACAGTAAACAGAAGCAAACATCGAACGTGGAGACGTCAATAGAACCTCTGACTTGTGACGTCGCCGACGGCATTTCCGAGTCAACAGTTTGTGTATGTTTGAACTTCGAATGTAACCGTTACATTCAAAGTTCGAACGTACACAAACTGTGGGTCGCCTTGGAAATGTGACGCCGGCGACATGCACATGTAGTTGCAATGTCATTGCACGTTTCATAGAACCATCTTTATGGGAAGAGGTAGGCTAATCCTGATAAGAAATGGTGCCACCATGAAAGCTCTTCACTAGATGCTTTGCCGTATGTGACTATGTATCGGTTGCTGTAAGCATATTTATGTTCGCGTCGATTTGATGTAACGTTACGCGTTTTTCACGTCGACCTTCTCAGGAGCGCTAACTCATCTCAACGCGAACTTGCCACACTTGTTACATGTTACACTCACTGTCACAATAAACACGTACTACTAGTAATGACAAGACACACTTCTTCAAGAATGAAATAAACATCTATTGAAAAAACATGCAACACTGATTCACCGGTAACAAATTATACAAACATTCTACATACTGTACTAGTATACAGGAAATTTCTATAGAAAATCTACCCGACCAAGCGGAAAAATTGCGTCTTTATTCACCCTACCGTACTCGTTGCACGAAAAGCGAATTCTAGGATGTGAAAAATTTACAGCATGTTTAGGAGCTTTACGCTATAACGTTACTACTATGTTAGAACAAAAAACATAAAGTTTCTACGGAAAATCTAACTCTTAATTCAGGCGATTTGGTGGCAACATGACGATCTTTGTTTTACAAAATGTAACGTTACCCAAGCTGGCGCCATGTTTACTCTACTAGACTCTAGCGTCAATTGCACGCAAATGGCACAAAAGTTGCACAATCAAGAATGTGTTATTTACAAGAAACTTAAAGACCCCAGTAAAACTATATAAATATGGGATAATGTAAACTATAGCCTTCAGTATGCGCCTGGCAGCCGTACAGTGCACATCAGTGGAGGCCTGGCTGAGAAAGTTTACCATGTACAAGTTACTCTTCAAGTCATGCTTGAATTCTATAGATAACATATAAGAATTTGAAGTATGGCCAAACATAAAGAAGTTAGCTTGAAGGACAGTTAGCCAAGAAATAAAGTAATGACAACACTGGCTTGCAATTTAGTTTGAGACATTGGCTAGCAGTTATATGTACTGTTCTACAGAGCCCTATTCTATGCTGGTTACAACAAGAAGAAGACGCAAAAAATCCCAAGTCATGTTTCTAGACACACAACCTAGGCTAATGTTGGGAAGATATTGGAAATTTATATCCATTTAGACACTCTAACACAACGTTGACAGGGTCGATTTGAAAGTTTGAAAATTTGAACAAGGTTGGCTTCCCCCAAACTGAAAGTTGTAGATAGCATTGTCTTGATTATCCAAGGGATCTTATCTGATTGAAACTTCCTTGGATTATGTGACTTTTGATAGATATCTGGGCCATTCTGCATGGTTTGAAACCGTTCATAGAAAAACCAGTACAGAAAAAAGTTTGAATTCTCTGACAGTTATTATGGTAATCTGTCCCTGCTATTGTCCCAGGCTGGCAGACATCTAATCCTTTTATGAATTTATGTGGTTATGGGGGACTAATCCAGCCCTCAACCGGCTGGGTAGCTCACTGTAGGAGCACTCCCTTTACGACTTCCCCAGGGCAAGGTTTTGGTTCCTTTAACGGAAAAATCTAACACTTGACTCAAGCGATTTGATTGAACTCTGAACATGGCGGTCTTTGTATTTTGCAGGTGAATTTTTGAACGTCGAAGCTTAAACGATTTAATAGAACGTAACGTTTTCAGGGCGAACTGCGAGTAAGGTGATTGGAAACAAACGTCATGCTTAATTTGAACCAAGTTTTAAAGAACTTGTTATTCCTGGTAAAGAGAGTGACAAATAACTTAGCCCACACCACAAACAATATGTGTTACAGAGACTGATGATGCAATATAACAGATTTTTAAACTTTCCTCGTTGATTATGCAAAGTTGTTCGCCCGAAATCTAAGCATCTTGAGATTTCAAACATACCAACAGACATACGAAATATGAAGACAATCCATCTAGGCGTTCATGACTCATCGTGTTCACTAACAGACACATAGAAACACGCCCGGTAAAATATACCCTTCTTGGCGAAGGTTACTATGGAACTCTGGAATAGGTCTTAATTTTCTCATTAGTTATGCATGTTACTACTTCTTGACAGCCCAAGGGATGTCTACCACTCAAAAATCATGACTGTGGCATCACACATGGCAACACAAAATATCAAAGCCGGAAGTTCTGCTGCAGTACCGTAGAAAGCTGCTTGACCTATGTTTTCCTGACACCTATCCATGTGCAAAATATCAGAAAGATCCATCTGCAGCTATGAGACATAATGTCAACAAACACCCATGAACCTTCATACCCACAAATAGCACATAACCTTGGCAAAGGTAATAAGCTGGACTTCAGGGAATAATTCAGTTAAGACCTCATACACATACTGTATTACAAAATTACACAAAATGAGGATTGCATTGAGTCCTTGATTTTCTGGCAAGTAGTCTTTATTCACATATCTCTGTTAGATATATAATCTACATCTAGCTACTCTTAACCTATATCAGCACATGAGAAAATCTAACATGCCAGTTTGGTATTTCATTCATGAAATTGTGCTCTGCGCAGTGCAGTAATGTGACTTCTTTTTGCATTTGTTAACATTTCATCATTTAAGAAATGTAGATCAAGGCTAATCGAAACTTCCTAAAGGCTTTGCTCCCAGTATTGGGCTATTACTTTGAATCCTTGCAACAGAATTGCACAGAGCCCCCTTGCAGCATAGCAGGGAACTGCATCAATAGTCATTACTTCAGGTTCTATAACATCTGGGTACAGTAAGCCTGGTATCCAAAGTCTATTTTAGCTGCAAAGAGGATGAAAGGACTTGGCAGCGATACTAGGTTCGGACTCCAGGCTAGGCCACAGTCAAGTCAACTCCTACACAGTCTAAGTTCTTCTGGGCACCACAAAGTTTCATGGCACAGCTTTGTGAACAAAAGTATAAGAAAAGAAAGCTTGCCAAAGTTTTACAATTTCTTTTGTGGTTCAAAAACACCAAGTGTGTCTACCTGTTGCCAAGAATCAATAACTCTTAGAAACATTAAAAATGGCAGAAAATGTTTAAAAAGATTGCTATCAACAGAACATTTTCTCGGTAACTTATTCAAATCAACAAAATATTTTCTCTTGAACTCAATGGTAACTTCTTCAAATCGAAACATTTTCTCTTGAACTTAATGGTAACTTAGAAAACAGGTTTGACTTTTGCACAAAAATAACAGGTAATGTTTGTCATGAATACACCGTTTCTTCCCTTGTTCTCTTTTGTTGGATTAGTAGTACAACAAGTCTGTTAGCTTAGCCATGAGAAAGATGTGTGATGAAACCTCAGGCAGCTGAACATCAGTAACGAGACATTCACTTCCATTGAAAGGTAACCCCTATCTATTACCTCCTTGGTTAAGGCAGGTACTAGCAACTTGGCTGTGAACATTAACAGGACAGAAAAAAACTTTTCTTAGTTTCAGGAGTGCATAAGCAGTAATAGATAAACATTCAACTTAACTTCAGGCCACAGTAATGCATTCAATTGGTTATGGCACAAAACTGAAGTAGTAATAGGCACATATATTACTGCAATTGCACTGACATCCATTGAAAATATTAAGTAATAAAAATGGAAAAAAAGCTTACTTCACAATGGATGTTTCATAGGATGAGCTCATTCTTTTGATACAAATGTGCTAGGCATTGCCTGCATAAGGAATGAATTCATTTGCAATCAAGATACATGTACATGAGACCCCACCTGCTACCATGTAGTCCTAAAGGGTTCTACATGTTCACACCAGGATTGTTTCACATTAGGGTCGCTACATGTACCGATGCCATGGAATATGGTACTGAAAAGTCATCAATCAATCCTTACAACTTAAGTTGCAAAACACAGGATAAATCATACATTTCATCGTAAAAAAAATGTTCAAACGATGGACATACCTGAGTGTCCGATACATTTGGGCTTACACCAAACAAATATAAGCAAAGTTGCACATATAGGGTCAAGGCTACACAAACTGGGTTTGATGACATTTGTATGTGCACTGATTTGGGAAAAAAGAAAAATCTGGGCAGAAGATGACTTAGTAACAAAGCTCATATCCTGGTAATGAAATGCCACAATTCAAGCACTTGCCTCGTTAAACTTCTGCAAGATTAGAAAACATATCAGAATTGTCATGTAAAAAATGTGCACATATGTTAAGAAATATCTCTTTTAAATCTTCACTCTTGCAAGAGGATGTCACCCATAATATTCAGTATGTGTAGCCTAAAGAGTATTAGAATTGTTCCTAAGTCCTCGTTGAAGTACTCACATTTTTGAAGTACTCACGCTGAAGTATTCACATTTTTTCTTCATTCCCAGACAACAGACTAACATAGCCATTATAACTACCTTCTCCTCTAACCAATTACAACAGCCAACCAGGTTGAACACACTTCATCCTCACACACATTTGTATACACTCCTTTGCAAGTACATTTATTAGTTCAGACATACAAATGTAACATTGTTTCCACTTAGGTAACCAAAAAGGGTAGAGAAGCATTTTATTACAACAATTATTCTTGCAAGGTCTCTTACTGCTGCATTATTTACAAAAGAAACGGAACACGTCTTGTCATACTGTGTCCGTATTAGGATCGAAGAGACTAGCGATGCCCAGATCGTTGGAGTCGGTCTGGTCCAGGGAGGGTTTGCTGGGTTTGGGGGGCTTGAACAGGGGCGGGAGGTTGGGAATGTTGACATCTTTCTTGAATTGCTGCCCAACATGTTTCTAGAGAAGGGTGAGAAAATGGAAAAATGTATAATGTCTGTAAACAGTTACAAGACTCAACTATAGATTTAAAGAAACAAAATAAACAGTCATCTCATTCAAAAAAGGAAAGCTAACCACACTGGTACCACAGTGTTTAGAACAATACTGTCTAAGAAATGATACTGTGCACAGATTCATGTAAAAGCACAGGTCTAAGACTTATTATGCAGGTAGTACAAGGTTGTAATGATTGTATGGAAGCAACTAATTCTTCATGAAGTGCAGCAAACAATGCATGTAATATGTGTTTGTCCTACAGGCATAACTTAGGCTAATTCCCATTTGTATGTCTAACCATAACCTCCTTGGTCTAACCATATAATTCAGGGAATTCTTTTATCCTTGGCAACTGGTCTGATTGACCTGTTGTAAATGGTAATGAATTGAACTGAATCTAATTTCCCATGAGCAGAGGCTACAGTGGCTGGAACAATAGAGTTAGGTAAAAATTTCCCATACTTGCCAAAGTCTGATGACTGTTACAGAGTTAGGGAACAAGGCATGTCTGTCCAGGTTTGTATAGGTAAAACCTCCGCACAGAAATTGAAAATCACTTACCCCAATTGCTCCTGAGACAAGCTTTTTAAACATTTCCTTTTTCCTTTTATCTGGCACAGGTTTGGCAGGTGCAGGGTTCAGGGCCACTTTGTTGTCGAAGTTCTCAACTGCTGCAGCAGTACAGTTGGGCACTTGTACCAGCACAGCCGATAACTGGGGGTTGGTGGGCCTCAACGTCTCGTAGAACTGTAGAAACAGGAGCAACAGTCTTTAACATCGTTTACCGAAAGTCCCTGTAGCTCAACTGGTATCAGCCTCACAGTTGAGCTCATGGACCCAATTAGTTGGTAAATGGGAGACCACCTGTCTTTCGGAAGGGTTGTAAAATAGGTGTTCCGTGTCCGAGGAGGTGTTTCAAGCACATTAAAAGGGGGAAGGGCTGGCAACCCCTCCGCATAAAAATATATACCTGTACACCCTACTACAGACACAACAAGAAAACATTACCTATGTGTCATTAGGCATTACACGGCAAACAACAACAACAACAACTGTAAATCTGGAAAGGTGCTAAAATTTGAATCTCTACTAAATTCTGAAATGAAGTCAAATGTCCCCAAATCTATGACTAATCTATGACTGTCATACCTGAAACCCCAGTCCCACCAGCGTGGCCTGACAACTCTCATGCTGCCCGTGTTGGTGCAGACCACGCAGGATGCAAACAAACAGATGATTGATCACTTCAGGCTGCACACCCTTCTCCAGGACCTGCAATGGCCAATCAGACACCATGTAACAAAAAGCAGTTAGAAGATTCCACACAAATGCATAAGTGAATGAAACTGTCACTCAGATGTTTTGATCCGTTGACAGTTTGAGGAAAATATTGGCAACAAAACTTTTCTGCATTTTTGTTATTTGGTTTCGGCACTTAATTTGAGTGACTTCCAATTTTGCTTACAGGATTTCTATTCTGGATCTTTTATTTTGACTGTTGCTCTCTGTTACAGTGTGGTGTACACTGTCAAAACAGTAAACCAGATGAGTTAGTAAGTCAGATAGTTACCTGCTTGAGCATCAACCATGCAAAGCTGCCGGCACGGTGACAGCTAGTCGTGTCGTTCCACCACAGTGTTGAGTACAGGCAGAACAGGACAGAAGTCGCCACAGACTGCAAAATACAGAATGAGTTAGACAATGTAAAATGCAGTGACAAAATAGGCTGAACACTTTGTTTTTCTCTACTTGTTTTTCACTAATCCAGAAATTTTGTCGAAATAATTTGACACCCTCACTCATTAAGAAAGCCCAAGCAAGTCCTTCACCTTATTCTCATTGACTTATTTACCCATTGAGCACATAATAGCAGGTCCTAGAGGGAGGCTTACTGCACCATACCCTACTCACCAGAACAACATATCTGTCTCATCGATCATTTTACTTTACACCTACCTCCTGCTGTAACAGGCATTTTCCCAGGGCGCTGATTTCTTGCTGGTGGAAAGTGGGGGCATTTTCTGAGGACTCTGTAGAGGGTGGGAGTAAACGCATGTAGAGTAAGTCGTGGGTAGAAATCAAAAGCTGCTGGAGCTTTTAATAACACCGTTTTTAACAACATTTGCAGGTAAAAATCCATGGATTGCAAGTACATGTGGGTGTGTAGTACAAAGATGTCTAGGAGCGTGATCTAGTTAGACATAAATGTGTAGCTATGTATTACATGTACATTAGGGCCAGCTAAAATAGACTGGCAGACTGTCATTGTACTGAAGTCAACTCAATTTTAAAGTAAAACTATGAACATGTACCAAGGAGGTTAAATATACGTATATTTAACCTCCTTGCATGTACATATGTACATTACGTTTTTTATTTCTAACAAATAACCAATTTACAATCTTTAAGCTGAACTTTCCCTCCCCTTGTTATTTCAGCTGAGCTAAACTGTTTCTTTCCTTAGCATCTCCTTCAAATTTAGATAAGGACCTATGAAGCTACAGAGATAGCACATGCTAATGTTAACTTGATCTGGGTCTATTCGTTTTCCCTAATGCTCTTTTCAGTTGCCCTATATGTCCCCGGGAATCTCACTTTTATGTGCTGAAAACTCTATAAAACAAGCTTTGACAAATTAATCACTCACATGGGAAAAAGCAAAGCCAAAAACGACCCAATAAATTCCAGATTGCTCTGAAGGTTTAGCGCTGAAGGGCAACGTAAAATATTGCACAGGTGAGGAAAGTATGGATTACAATAACACAGACATATCATCTTGTGGTGTCTACAAATGGAAATGGGGCGCTGCCTAAGGTGTTTCTTTTTTCTGCACCATCCGAGCACAGGGAAGTGTTAAATTTGAGATGAAGCATCCTTTTTTGACAGGTCATTGTGCAATATGGCTGAGCCATGGCTCAGATTTTAGCGAAGCATACCGGTTCACCCCTAGAAATCTTAGAAATACTAAATGTATTAGGTTCATTAATGTGGAAGGTGATAATGATTGAGGCTCCCCCATACACAGGGCTGATGGCTTAATGTCCCCTCAAAAGAATGAATACAATACACAATGAGTAATTGATTTTCCAATATCAAATGAAATCAATGCCCGATGACCCCCCAAAAAAGGAAAGCTGGAAAAGACATATGGTTGTCATAACATATCTTCTATGCACATCAATACTATGTTACAGCATTCTGTGTGACACACATAGGTTCCACCAGGCTTGAGAGGAGTTGATTTACGAATACTGCAATACCCAAGTGGTGACACCATGTGTCAATCATGTATTACGTACCAGAGTTTGTTTAAAGATTATGTCAATTAAGGAAAAATTGGCAGACGTGTGGCAGATGTAATGTTTCAACAAGAGGCAGTGTAGTGTGCAGCAAAGGAAAAGTTGTGACGTCTCCGCTGCCTGTGGTTAACCATGAATCCTATCACAAGCTGTCTCATATACTTTTTATTACTGCTGTCTGAATACTTCAGGAGCAGCCATAAGACAAGAACTACCCACAATGACATGTGGAAAAATAAATGATTCATTCCAACAGTATCATGTAGGGCCATAGAAATTGATTTTAAGACGTTAACAATACAATTGAATTTGAGTGGCCTAAAATGACAACAAAAGAGAATCAGCCTGCTCCAAACCAAAAGAAGCTAAACAGCACAATGATATTACCTTGCATGCCGTCTTGGGAGTTGCTTGTGTCAGGGGCCCGTTTTGTAGTAAAAGTCGCCGCTAGAGAGGGATGAAATATGAATGATAATAACCTTACTTCTCTGGTAAAACCACAGTGGGAACAAGTGGTTCTAATAACATAGCAGCAGATGATGTTTGCTCATCTGTGATGTTTATCCACTGGGGCTCTTTCTGAATTATTACTTTGAGGAGAAAGCAGGATGCACCGGATGTCGTAATGATGTATTCTATGGCAGTGACATAGTTTGGGCTGGTGATGAATTTTTTGCTTGTAACATTATCTACTGTAAATGCAGAAATGTTTGCGGTGGTTTTATGTTTGTGGTTTTCGCGGTGAACTCTTTACCGCGAACTTAATATCCATAAAGCTACTATTGTTACAAACGCAAACTGCCGCAAACACTCCATTTTCTCCCTACCGCGAAATAAAATCCCAGCGAACATTTCAGCAATTACAGTAATCAGACTATTTTTTCTGGTAAAGCAAGTGAATGTGGGACACAATACCATGTATACAAGGAAGAACAACATCCTTAATGTTACACTTTAAACGCACATAAACGAACATCCTGAAACATACATTTGTAATCTAGAATTGTCAATTAACAAATTTTAGAAAACTATGCAAACCCACTATCCCATGAGTTTTCTCATGTCTACTTGACAGCTAAGAAGACAATAAGTATGGCTAGGTTGTTGGCAGATAACAAGTGCTAGTGTTCCAACCTAGCTTGCTGCTAAGTTTACACTAGCATAGCTAGGTTGTTTGGCAGCTAGTAAATGTAAAACCTAGCATGTATTTTCTATAGTTCAAGAGTCAGACAGGTAGCAGGTTCTAGCATCTCTGGACCAACCTAGCAGGTCGATGTACTCCCTGGTGAGGAGCCTGGTGAGCTGATCGTCCACCACCTCCTGAGTCACCTCTTCACCCGCACCACTGGGGGAACAAAGGTAGAAATGGGAAATTTTGTGTCTTTTCACTCAAACTGTGTTGAGTATTGGATCTGTATTAATCCTCTTAAGATCTGAAAATAACCATGAAATATGATTTATATTACCTGTAGCTGAATCTTCTTTAGTTTTTGCTTGACCTTTATTACTTTATTTCCTGTGTTTTGTTTTTGTTGCTTTTGACATCTCAATACAGGACACACACACAAAAACAGCATAAGACTTCAAAAGACATGAAAAAAAGAAGACTTGCCGAATGCAATACTTACTCTGTCTCTGCTTGTCTGTTATTGATGACTTCCCATCTTGTATTCAGCCTCTGGAAGATTCCACATAATACATAAAACTGGTTTTGTGGTACACAGTGCTACAAAAATCCTTTCTGCGAGGCACTAATTGGCCCCCTCCTCTCCCTTTAAGGTGGCTACTCAGTTGGGTGGGCCACTAGGAGCGCAATTTAGACTAGTTTTTGGAAACATTTCACATTTTTCACTAAAAGTTATTGGAAAGAGCATGCTGCTCATACAATTGCAACATGTTTAATCATCGAGATATTCTGTATCAAACATAGTCCAAGAATTGCCCGTGTCATGGTCAACCAGGACTATACTAGGCTCAAGTGGCTCTGATCACACGCAAGAAAATAAATTGCACCATTTCTGACACGCAGATCAAACATTGGAAAACAGGCCCTCGAAATTCTACTTCGACTGACCCTCAGTAATGCTGGACTCTTTTCTAGCATCTCATCCTCTGCAGCGATTTTCATATTCCGCAGCAAATATGGCTGATTTTACTTAAAGATAGATGCAAAAAGCATAGAAACCCTCCAACCCTAACCATCATTATCATGCGGAAAACCAATAGGACAGACTCCTTAGTTATTGATTGGTCATTTATTTGAAGACAGCCATTTCCTTTTGTCAAGGCTGAAATGTGTCTTTTGGAAATGGAAAACAATCACCCGGTATTGCAAAACCATTTGTCACAATGCTTTTCCAATGCAGGCTCATTTGTACACTGACAATTCTATAGTCCACAGGACAAAAATGCAGGCCAAGGCAGAGTGCCATCAAAGATAAAAATATGAAAGCTGTGCTCCATGCCTTTCCAACTATTTTTCTGAAATATCAAATTTTAGAGTGTGGAAAAAATGCTGGTACACTCAACTAACAGGATGCCAGACAGTGAAACATTGGCTGTGCATCTGAGATTATAAACACACTACACAGCATAGCAAACAATTCACAAGTTTTAAAAAAATGCTGTTACACTCAACTAACAGGATGCCAGACAGTGAAACATTGGCTGTGCATCTGAGATTATAAACACACTACACAGCATAGCTAACAATTCACAAGTTTAAAAAAATGCTGTTACACTCAACTAACAGGATGCCAGACAATGAAACATTGGCTGTGCATCTGAGATTATAAACACACTACACAGCATAGCTAACAATTCACAAGTTTAAAAGTTCAGTGTCTTATGTCAATCTCAGAACTCATGTGGCTCTGAGGAAGAGACTTTTGATTCTTGTTGTATCTTCTTACCTGCAACATGTACTGGGAAAGTGCTGACAGCATGGGAACAAGTAGACTGCTGTAGAAGTCACTGGGACAGTTCTGCACAAACGGCTTCATAAACACACCTGGGCTCAGTTCAGGAAATGTATGGTTCACTTCGGAAACAGATTACCAAAAAATGTACATAAATGGTCACAAAAGCCTCAAAATACACTGATAAGAAACAGTAAAAATGAATTTGTCTGGTGTAGATTTAAATTAAGAAATTCCATGTCTAATGTGAAACTGTACTACTGAAACCTAAAATCTTTGCAAAGCTTTACATCAGCATGCATGTGCCAAGATAGAACCTCCACGCATCATTGACAATTAAGTTGTTGCTTCTTCCAATGAGGACAAAAAGAAATGCTGCTACTAGAAGGATACGGATGATGGGCCTGAGTCTGTAGTCAGGGATGTGGTCTAGACTGGTCATGACGGAGGCCAGGCACAGGTTAGCCAGCTGGGGGATGCCATAGAACTCCCTGCCTAGACTGGCTCCACAGTTTCCCAGTACATGGTAGCTGGAACAAATGAACATGTATCAACTGCTACTCACAAATAAATAACTGGTTGGTGAACATACGTAGTACACATTGATAGCTGGATAGCTGGAACACACCAAAGAACATATGGTAGCTGGTAAGAAGCCATATCAGCAAAACCAGTCTGTGTGAAAGGCTGAATAAAAGTCCTAAACGGGAACTATGCAGCTCCAGATGTCTTGATGAAGGATGATTGCGGTGCGAAAGAAAGATGTTGGTCAGATTATGGATGAATCCACTGTCAGTTATACACCACTAAACATATGATAGCTGGTAAAACACAAAACTGGTATTGAAAAATTATTTCATACTAAACGAGACGTAGAGTGGAACTTGTTGTCAATATCATCCAATATGGTACAGGCCTCCTCATATGATAGCTACTATATAGTTACCTCATCTGCAATCATTAATACTGAGAGTTTGTTAACTGTTAAACAACCCATTCTAATCTAGATGTCTATAACCCTGTAGGCATTATGTAATATGTATAATACAATCAAGAATCCTAAAGGCAAAGAAGAGGAAACGGTTGCATAGTTTTATAATAATAACAGGTTCAGCACCTCGGACAGCAACACAGCATCTCAACGAACCAATACAACCATGGTCATCCAACTAACTAGGGTGGTAGTTGTGGTGTTGCAGAAGGATTTGCAGGTATACATGTGGATACTATCACATATCTACTGTACACAGAACCTGACTTAAATCTTCAACAGTTACAGATCAGTTTGGGGCAATGAAATGTGACATTCTGTTTGTTACTATACAGCCACTGTTCTTCAACTATGAATACTGAACCAAATTTTGATGTGCAACATTTCCACATGTAATCTTCAGTGCTCTGCTGTTGCCTTGGTGCACCTACTCAAACCAAAACTGCTACATTTGTAAGTGATGAATGTTGAATAAGAATGATGCTGACATTTTTGTACCATTAACCTAATTCTATAATGTTCTGTTATAATTTCTTTACTCAAAGACACCATTTGGCAGACAAATGACCAGCCAACATTTAATAGAGCTGCCTTTGCACTGATGTTATGTAGGTCAGCACTGTTTTAATCAGATGAAATCACTTCTGCTTGTTACAAATGTACCTGCAGAACTTCCCTCATTGGGAAAACGTCTTAATGATTCATAAATGCGAAGTCAGTGACCTGAACGGAAACTAAGATCCCCTGATAGTGTGGTGGTGGTCCAGCCGGAAATGAGTAGTGAAGAGAGGCATGATTAGACAGGTGTGTGCAGCGATGTGGGAGCAATGATGTCTTTCCTGCCCTGCTGATGACCTGGTTATCAGGCACATCTGACATTCATCTCCATCCTAAGGTACTGATGGGGATGGAGGGCAGGTTTTTGAAGAAAGGAGCTTCATTTAGATTCAATAGTCAGGACTGCTTTGTAAGCACTGTACATCTGGGATAGCAGATAAGGAAGCGTAGCTGTAATGATCTCTATACTTTATACATTAATATTGGGGAAAAAAAAGTTTCCAACAGTACTAGTGACGATGAACTCGGCTAAGCATTCCACTTCAAGGCTCCAAATACAACAGTCAACAGAAATATCAAGCCCTGGCTTTACATTGTTGACTGGTGTGCATTCTGATTGAAATGTTTCAAAATTTTGTATACCATGTTCATACATCTCATGTGTAACCCTCTGAAATGTTCAACAACTTGAATATTGTCTTGAAACCCATTGACACAATCATCAGTTTTCCTAGTTTTGACGTTCAGGCCTTTGGGAATGCTTAGTGATATCAATTTCTATCCGATGTCTTGTATGTTGCAGTTGGAGTCAGAGTTTAATTTGATCCACAAATTTATTCTTCCTGTGGTCGTTGACAATGTGACATACATACAATGGACAAATGCATGAAGAAGATAAGCTCAATCCAATTTATTTTATGAAAATCGCTGATCATGATCCACTAAATCCGACTTGTAGACGTACCAGTTGTCGTGCACACCGGTGAGGAAACTCTGCATCTTCTCTACAGGTGTCTTGCCAACAGCAGGGTCGTTGGGGTCAGGATGTGGTGTGTGCAAACCTGCAACAACAAAAAATTACTATTTTTAAAAACATTTCAAATGTCTTGCTTCTTCTTCTTCTTCCAAGGAAGAGAGTAATGATTCTTCTACATGTTACATAAATTTGATCTCTTCTGTGTAGTGTCTGTATCAGTTGTGTTGAGAAATGTTGGCACAGAAGATTTAGATGGGTACATTAAAAAAATCATAGCATTTTTAAAAAACAAAACAAACCTGTAATTCCAGTGTTCCAAAACAATACATTTTCTCTATGCACACTCATGAGAGCAGAGAGTATAAAGATCACAAGGGGTATGAATGGACAATTTGAATGATCAACTTCTCCATCCAGCAGTTGTTTTCCAATAAAGTTGGCCAAAAAAAGTTCAGGACTTGACAGGATCAATACAACTCATGCTGCGTGCAGCACAACTTTGATCAGACAGTTCAGATAGCATCAGGCAATGGAACAACTAGCTCAGCCTTGTCTAGATGAGCTTGCTTTCAGAGATAGTGGCTGAACGAGGCATTCTTTATCTGTGTTACCAGCAACTGAAATGAACATACGATGACCAAAGGAAGGAGATGCCAGAGGGATATCTGGGTAAGTAATGTTGAAAACAAGAGAGTACATTTTTACAAGACCATATATGTTACTGAACAGCTCATGCTCACATATACCCCTGGATCCCTGTTCTTGCTGTTGTTATATTCCATTTCGTTCACATTTCCTTTCCAAGAATTAGGCAATTTGCTTATCAAGGCCTTCCCATACAACTACGTACAATATAGGTGCATCAATTGGCTTTAAAGGGAAGGCCATATACTGCCCTTGATAGTCCTTCTGAAGTCTTACTCTACTCAGCCAGCTTTACATTATACAACTTATCAATTCAGGCACACGCTTGCTGCACTGAATGCATTCTCTTGGTTGGCAGTTCTTGCTCTTGGCTAAAATGTTTATACAAAAAATCTGCTGCTCATTTTTCACATGTCTGAGGAAAGTGTGGCTTTCTGGCCCATTCAACAGTTCATGCATGGCGACAGTCTTCTTGGTATTGGTGCTGCATTTGTAATAAAACCTTAAATGACAGGAAACAGTCTGGCAGGTTCCTGGTATTAAACCCTACAATCCTGAGGAACAATTTGAATTCACTCCATAATCCCTTTCTACTTGCCAAAGGAATAGCAACTGGCAGGAAGTCCCAAAAATCAATAAGTACTTCCGGTTACTCCACCTTCGGGAATTAGCCATGAAAGTAAAGTGTGCGCACCCAGATCTGGATTATGTGGGGAAATTGGAACACACTCAGCATGACAGACAGAAAACTGCTATCAACGCTCCATACTACAGGCTCCAAAGTGAAGGTCAAATTCGGGTCTCCTTTCAAGTGTGCTCTATTCGTTTCACAATGAAGATCCATGTTGCTTTTATTATAATATTAATGGTTTCTTTTGAGCTGCTGCAATAATATCAGAATCTCATACCAGTGGTTGGCTTTACCCTGCATGAAAGATGGGGGAGTGTTGTCATGCTGGAAACATTCTAAATCAAAGGCTCCAGTGTGAAGGTTACAATAGTGGACTCCTTTCAAGTATACTTTTGTACTGTATAAAATGGCATACTTAGAATTGGTTTCCTTTTATGCTGTGGTGAATTTGTGATCAGGATTTGACACCAGAGGTTGGCTTTGATTAATCAAAAGCAAGTTCCCTGCCAATTGACCTTCACATTTACCATACTCAGCATACTAGAAGGTTACTATAGATCATATGAATTCTACCCAAGCATCTAAAGTCTTTCAACTTATTGAATGGCCAAGGAGTATGGATGACTTCACACTCTGTACAACTTCAACTTATTGAATGGCCAAGGAGTATGGATGACTTCACACTCTGTACGACTTCAAACACCATATTCTCAAAGCTCTAATAAGGCTACAACAGTTTCCACCTTGAACTGAGACACAATACCATTGAGATGTGTGAGGTGTGTTAAGTTACCAATTCTGTGGATATGCAGAAGAATTTCTGTAATGATATATCGGAGATGTCCCGCAAAAACAGGGCCTTTAAAACCATAACCCATGAAAGTGATAGTACACTGGACTCATCCAACATGGCTTATCTTCAGAGCCTGTGACAAACACATTGTCTGCCGCGTGCAACCTTGATCTCAGTCGGTCCAATCGGGTCAAGGATAGATGGATGATGGGCCGCGATGTCTCGTGTTAAGACACACGATTTCCTCACGCAAACTGTTACAGTCGACTGCGTCTAATACCAATATCTGCTGGAAGTTGGGCAGGAATGCCCTTTGGTGAGTGCCTATATGTAAAATGCTAACCTCTGTGCTCTAGCATTCTGTGCCAGCGATTCTAACGATCTGTAGTCATAGGCTCTGACCTTGACAAATGGATTGGCTTCCATTGTTCTCCCTCCCAACTGGCCACCAGAGGCAACCATCACACTCCAGCACAAAACAGCTGAACAACTTACAATCCACTGTGGCGTTCCACCCATACCCATTCATGACTACAGGCACCAATAAATAAGATTACCATATTGGAGCACGCGTCAAATGTGCGCCTCCAGGAAAATGATGTTACCACTGCCAAGGGCTACCAGAATCAATTTCCATTTTATATGGTAGGTTGGTTGATTAATTTGTTTCTTCAGAAAAGGTATGAATAATCATTTGAGCGGTAGACATTGGCTAAAGCAAGAGTTAAAACACCCTTGAGTCTAGGAGAAAGGAAGTATCATTGCACTAAAACTAAAAAGGATACTCTAAAGAGGCCCATCCCACCCCTAACATGTCTTTCTTCTACCTAATGAGAAACCTGGGTACAATCTGAGGCACAGGAAAGTTCAATACAAACCCCCACTCAGCCGAACTGTCAGACTCATTTGTAATGAGAGCCGTGAGAGACTTACAAAATCTAGATTAACATTAGGTAACATCTGTTCATTAGCATGCCAGTACAGTGTGATCAAGATTTATTAATTTGAGATCCTTTTAAAAACTATTCATATAGGAATCTGTTTTAATCCCGTAAATTTCATCTACATGATATGTAAGTCTTAGTATTTTATTTGTTGTTGTAGCTTTTTCATCAGGCACCTTTCTCAGACTCAGACGCTGTGTGAAAGTCAACGCATTTCAGCATTGTATACATTACAAACATGGCTGCCATATTGACTTTAATAAAGTTCAAACTTTAAAGAAAACTTCATTACAACAAAGGACTTGTGCCACTTACAGTGTAGTACAACAAAAGAACTACATGGAGTACAAGCCTCTTGCTCAACGTACCAACTTAGACAACAATGGTATTGAGGATGAACTTTGAATTGTACAGCCATAAAGACATGGAAAAAGTGTATACCTGATCAATAGTCCAGTGCTACAACATAGACAAACCTTCCAAAAAGTTACCATTTGTCTGGAGGAAAAGGATCATTTCAGCTTACATGCAGTAGGGCATATTGAGAGCTGACCTTCCCTAAGGAGGGATATTACTGTCTACTAGTCTACAGAACATGAAGGAAGTGCAATATCGATTCAGATTTTGGTATTCTAGACAACCATGTGCCATATGTGCATGCTCTTGTATGTGGAGAAAGTGGAAGGGACGTAAATCTGACCAGTATGACCATGCAGGCTAAGTTTCTCTCCATCCTCTGTCCTGTCAATTTAATGTGTGACTACTGATGTGTTCTGCATTAATAGTGGATTGTGCGGCCATAAAGAAGTGCATACCAGATCAATATGAGGGAAGCCTTCCAAGAACTAGATCTTTGTCTGAAGGAAAAGGACCATTGAGGCTGGCACGCAATAGGGGTATCTCAATTTTGGAATGTACGTGCAAGGGAACTGAAGAGATTTTCAACCATCTTGTATATGCAGGCAGAGCTTCCGTATCACCAATCACAAAATGCTTATCTTTCACACATTTCTAAAGTATACTCATTTATGCCTCTACTCCATCCATCTTGGATAAATACATCAGCAGTGCCCTGGCAGTGGATACCGAATAGAAACAGCTAGGCCCCATTTTTCTCTTGGCTGACCAAAAATAATGGGTTCATTTTACTGAGAAGATAAGCTTCCCCATAGTTTTCTTTAATTTTTGAACTGGTGACATCTCTGTACAGTGAAGAGTAATGCCTACATGTATCTGTGGAGACTGGGCCTCTCAGGGATGATTTGAATGAGGCTCTACAAACAGTGACAGTCTGAGGTTAGGGATAGGATTAGGATTATCTCTGAATTGTCTCACAGTGTCATGGACCAAAGCCGATTAGGACCAGGCTTTATAATGGCCCATGACATTGTGAAGCTTGTGGTGGGGATTATAATAAAGATTACCAATGGAGATTGATCCTGTCGGTGTCAGTGCCCTCTAGGAAGAGGCTTTATAACTGGCCACGACACTGTCTGTGTTTGAAGTTTGCAATGCATGGAATAGGATTAGGATTATCAATTAGATTAAGCCTCTTCAATGTCATGGATCAGGGTTAATCAGAAGACTTCATAATCTGCCAGTGAAAATGACAGTGCTGGGTTTAGGATTAGGATTACCTTTGCCGATTAAATTAACCATCCAATGTCAGGTACCTAAATTTAATTGGAACCAGGCTTCATAACACGTGACTCAGGCAAGGTCAGTGCTCCCCAAAATAATACAGCACAGTTTATAATGTAAGTAAGCTGTATGCAGAAACAGCTCCGAGATTTTCATCATGGCTTTTGGAAGTCAGAAATGTTGACACTTAAAAGTTATTACCAGTGCAAGTATGGTACCTGCTTCCCATTTAACCCTGCAGGTTACACATGGCAACTGGCCTGATTGGTGCATTTGCTTCACAATTCTATTGCAGGTGCACTATCACTAAGCCTGCTTAATGACCTTCACAAGATGTTTACAAGGTCATCCTTTCTCTCATTGGCCGGTCTATAATCCAGCACAGGACCACTATAATCATCAAAGAAAGTACCTTCACACTTGAAGAGTACAAACACTTCTGCATGAAAAAGAGGAAGATGACAAAGTAGATAGTTACTGCATATTCTTGCCAGTGGGGCACATGAAGGGACTATTCGGGATGCATCATGACATGTGTGTGTGAATGGAAATATGACTTTTGCACCAGAATTTGTTTTTCAACAAAAAAAGTGTATGGGAAATTCAAAGATGAAATACAGTAGGATCAGCAGAAAGGATTGTTGACCTTAGTTAGAAAATTGTCCCAGACAGTGTAGTTAGAGATACACATGTACATAAGTTTGGCTGTTTCCAACCATTAATTGGGTAAACATGTACCATCATAGTGCTATGTGGGCTATATTAGTTCTATCATATCTATAATGTTAATAGTAAAAAAAAATCTACCCAATATTCTGTACATCCCCAAAAATGCTTGCTGGTCTGTCCCTAATGATTGGTGAGCAGCATGACCTGACTAGAGCAGGTCTCTTCAAGCTCAACCAATTCCTGTATTACTGTGTTCTGACTACAGGTCATGACCCTTCTGGAGGCTAAAACCCCTTCAGCATGCAACACACAGCCTGCAATATCTGTTCTATGGTTCTTATTCCAAAGTTTAACAAAATACATGTACCTGATGTTGCCCTTAAGTCTTGAACTTCAAAAGAGACAAGCTAAGGATTGTTACACATGCAAATTGCCCGTGAAATGTCTGCTAAAGAGCAGTAAACACCTTTTTCACCACTTTATGAGCGACTTTAAGAATTTGGACTAGCTTATTTCCTTGCATTGTATTCCAACCCATTGTCCTTGGCATTAAGACAAGGGCAATAGGACAATTTGCCATTCTTGTTCAGGAAGGTTTGAATAAGAATGACGTATGGCGTTAAAGATGCTTCAAGTCTAGGATTAGCAGTGCAATCTTCACGACACAGAATCAGCCAGTCCTGACACGTCTCCCCTGATGTAGAGATGCTTGGCTTTGTTCCCAGACTCATGTGCCTCTGTCATAAGATCTCCTGCTGCCTTTATGTAACTGAGCTCCAATTCCCACCACATTCCTACAGCTTCTGATCTTTTATTTCTTACGAGCGACCATCTCGCGCAGCTCTTAATTGGATACAAGGCAATGAATGGCCGTACGTGTACAGCATGAGGCTTACTGACCTTTACAAGATCTGTACGACACTTCGTGGGGAAATAGCTAACACGACTAGGAGCTTTTTTTTTTTCTACAAATGGAGGATGAATAGGTAAACATATTCCCATTCCCATTCCAGCAAAGAAAAGATGCCCATTTAGACGGCAAAGCTTGGTATCACACTTTGTTCCACTTGAATGATAGACAGACTTAAGATGTAACACAAATGTTGTGACATTTTCTAAGCTTTCCTTACTCATATTTTCGGTATCCATGGAGTACTCAATGGAATTTACCCTTCTGAATTCTTTTCAGAAGCAATTGGTTGTCAGATTTTTGCATGTCAGAAAATTAATGTTCACAGCACTACTTTCAACTTCACCGAAACCTATTACCATCAGTAAGAATGGACCTGACTTAAGGGATCTCAATGGAAGAGGGAAATGTGCTCTGCATCGTAATTATTCATGCAAAGAGTGCCAACATTGGTAGGTTTAGCAGTTTTGAATGGAAGTTCTTGATCTTACTGAGGGGGATGCTTTCACCAAGGAATGATATTGTTCAAGTTTGAAAGGAGGGAAAACCCATGTGCTCCAGAAATGCTTGGGAAAATTATTCATTATTGTAAGACAGAACAACTCTCAAGCACCTGCCGTTCAAAATGCATATCTTTTTGAACAAAACATTACAAGTATGTGCAAGCTGAGGAATGCATGCTGTCCTTGCCAAAATTTCACCCACACTGCCACCGCTAGCTCTTTTTTCGTTTGTTGAATAAACACCCAGAACCTCAGAATTCTAACCCCATGAATAGCTTTGACATGCCTTCCTTACACATGAGACACTTAAGAATTTTGTGTTCAGATGAAATTTTTTCTTCTTCTTGCAAAACTTCAGACGTTCTGTAGTGTGTCCAGAATATCAAAACATATCCCATTGAACAAGCGTTAAAACCTGTATAGCCTTATCATGATAAATGTGTTCCTGGGGTGATAGGGAGTAATTTGTCATCCCTTTGACAACCAAATCCCCCATCAGTTTTCTGCTTGTTAGCCTGACAGTACACCATTGTTCCACTTACAAACTTACAGGCTTTATTAGCTGAAGGCACATTTCTGAAAATCACCTGCAAATGTTGATACAAATCTTAAGGTGACAGCAATTGCAGCACAGAAATGCAAGTACCAAAGTAAGACAATTCTGTTAACAAGTTGACTTTTGAAAAATAACTATCAATAATTGCAGAAATGCAAAGTGCATTGCATTGATGTGGAAACTACAATTATCAAAAGTAATCTTTAGAGGACCTAAATGTATCATAAAGGCATACTACTGAATTCTGACTGAATGGAAAGTATATGAACAGATAAGAAAGAAAGTTAGATTGATGTTAATGACTACAGAGGAATCAACCATAAGCAAAATGGATGAACTACTGGTAGAGAACGAGCCTGATTCCACGAATTATTCTTGTGTCTTGGATTGACATTTCCACAGAGGGCACATTGAGCCCATTACATTCCATGTATCATCTGCACATGGCAGATGTCTGGGGGCACAATCAACAGCTAGAAGCTATAACATAAGAGCTGCCTGAACATGCATCTCCAGTCAGACATATTAACACACAGTCCGCAAGAACCACTATACCTGTCCGTGGTGCTGAATACAGAGGTGCTCACTGTAGCTTGGTGTTCGTTAATGCTGTATGGAAGAGGGCATCTTTTATGAGCTACTGTTGTGTGTTCTGTATGCAGCTGTCATGTCGGCAACACGAAAGGGTATTTCCAACATTTACAGAAGCTCATAGTAGACTCTTACATTTACAACCCTTTTCTTCAAGTGTATTGTTTCATGTGTACCATCTGAACAATGAATATTCTATCTTCATAGATGAATTCAATACTGTGACACCTTACTTTAAGCCTCAACTGTAGTATAAACAACTTCATATTTTCAACCTTACTTAAAACCTATTGTAAAGATATTTACAGTCAATGTTGCCAAACAATGCACACATTTTACTTTTCTTCAAACCATATATATAAACTACATCTAAACTTTTGAAACGGCACAGGGTTTCTTACAAGAGGACCAATCCAAGTTGCTCCAAATTACAAGCAGCATTTAGATATCATATTTTCCAATAAACTGTGCATGCATAAATTGTCTGAACACAAATGAGGCAACATGATGTCACTTTTAAACAAACAACCTTCAGAACAAATAAGAATTAAGATATTGATCTCGTACTAAAAAGAGAAAGCAATTTGCATTCTCTGGACGATTTAACTAGCAAGGAAATTTTACACTACATCCTTTTGTGATCTCAAACATTGGGGACGTAGAAGACTTCATTGTCTATCCATTGACTGATTCCTTTTGGCACAAATGAGGGTAACTGCTGTGATGAGATTAGCAGCAGCTACCTTGGGAATTGGGGCAAAGGAGACGCCTTGTCAGCTAGGGTTAGCCACACTTCATTAATCTGGAAGTGTTTATAAATCCTGCCTCTATAAAAATACTCCAACAGCAATCAACATGACTGATATTGCATCACATATTTATTTGCATGGATTAATATACCGCAGTAATAGCTGCCAAACTCAATATCAATACTACCACAACCCCCTAAGTTTATGCTGACGTCACTGCACCTTATATTACAATTCAGATTTCCAAAGGGCAATATTGTATGCATACTCTATCCTTATTTGTGCAAATCCAATATTGCATTGCCGTCCCATGAGGATGTTATTTGCAGGTTATTGCCTGCGCTGTACACGTTAGAAGCGGTTCAAACAACCCTGGCCCTCTCCATTGATTTTCCCCATCGGTAATGACATGCCATTACTTTCCTGGAGCCGATGGCAATGGAATAATCAATGGGTATGGAATGGTTTATGAAGGCCGCCGCAACTGGGAAGGAAGTTTGAGGTTAACACTGCACCTATCAGGGGCACTTGAGAAACCTGCATCTTACAACACACCATACAGGTACGCATATACAGTAGAATCCGCTTAACTGCACCACCCATTTGTCAGCGTTTTTGGTGCAATTATCCGGCTGGTGCAATTATGCGAAATGCCCAGCTGGACCGCACCACCATGGGCGAGGGGGTGTATTGTTAGTCAGAAACATTAGCACAAAGAAAACAGACGAAATTATTCATTTATTAACTTTATTTATTGACCCTTTGCTGAAAATAAAGAAATGACTACGAACCTGTTTTGATTTTGCATTCTTTCATTTTTCCATGCGATCTACCGCATTACAACACACGTAATGTAACAGGGGAGGCATTCTGAAACATCGTCATGCCACTCATGGGATAACAGTTTCTGTGTTACATTACGTAGAGTGCAGTTGTCGATTTACGTAAATCATGTACCGCCATGAAACTAGGAATTGAAACTAAAACTTGGTTACTGATTACGGGTGACCCGCCCAGGACCTCCCATACGATTCCTATCAACGCAACTGTCAATGGAGACCGCCTTCTTTTGTTACTCAAAACTTTATTAAACATATTGGCGGTATTGCGCCTTTACACCGGCAGGTGTCGGCTCATTTGTACCGCGTTTGCTGATTTTAGCGCACCTTTTCAGTTAACTTGTCGAGGATTTTTGAAAAAAATTGGTGCAGTTATCCGGCATTGGTAACCATGCGCGGTGCAGATATGCGGAGTCACTAACAATGCAGTGAATGGGAACCGGTTTTGGATATTGGGATTCGGTGCAATTAAATGGAAGGTGCGTTTATCCGAGGTGCAATTAAGTGGCTTCGTCTGTACATGTATTTAACATTGATGGTATGACCATTCTTGATGGAATATAATTTTGATATGGAATATTCCCCTTAAATTCTGAATGGGTTCCCCGTAAATAACTGGCACTTAGTTTTGCAACCACACAGGAGCGCAGATGAATATTTAATGTTGGGAACTTCTGTGAGGAATTTTCTCCCGTGAATGTAATGCCGCACACGACAAACTGCAGTCTTGTGGAAAACGCTATGATGGAGTGCCCCATTGTCTGGTGTAATATACCTGGGTATGTATCATTACAGCTGCTGCCCCTTTGTGGCATGTGGCCTCTCCCGGGACAGGGTGACACGACTTGCCAAGCTGCATTCAACCAAGCTTGATAAATGACACACATGGGTCGCGCTTCTGAATGGGATGACGTCACCAGAAGCTTCCGCCCACCGCCGTTATTGAAGAGGCCAGTGAGTGAGTACAGAGGGAGACGGGGGCATAGCAACAGCCAATCAAACGGCAATGATTGGATAGGGTGAATATGAAAATCATTTCCTGCGGGTGAGGGCTCTACACACCAGGTTACCTGCTCCCTGAAGCTGCTGCTGGTCTCGGCTCCACTAGTTTTCTACCAGTACTCTGTATCATAGCAGCGGACTGAAGCTAGCTTGGAACAGTCACGATGGAGGCCCGGCCTACTTTGGAGTTTACCACAGACTTTCCGGAGAGTGAATTCATCTCCAACCATAGCAGCATGAATGGGAGTACGCCGGTAATATTTGGGACCTCTTCTTTGGAACAGGCACTGCAGGTTACCTATGTCACCTTGTCGTACCTTGCTACTCTAGGAGGGAACATTGGAGTTCTGGTGGTGATCCTGTCCTACAAGCGGCTGAGGAAGCCCAGGTACTATGTTCACTGTAGTTTGGCCTGCTGTGACATTTTCATCACCACCGTCTGTATTCCCACAGTGATCGTCAACTTGCTGTACCGTGTGAATGATCTGGGGTGGGTGTGGTGCCAGGTGCACAGTGCCGTGTACATGACCATGTCGGCTTGCACACTGTTCAACCTGGCCATCATGGCCATGGATCGCTACTATGTAATCTGCTGGGCTCTAAACTACCACAACGTTGTTACAACATCCCGGGTGCTCTCCCTGATAGCGACTGCCTGGCTAACCTCCATCCTGTCCGTGACTGTCTACCAGATAATGAGCAGGTTTGCCGACCCCCACCAGTACATGCCCGACCTGCTCCTCTGCACGCCTCGGGTCACCACGACTTGGGTCAGCCTCAGGTACCAGCTGCCGATGCTCTGCGTCGCCTCTGCATTGACAATCTCGTCTTTTGCTGTCATCATCTTCTCCTACGTGAAGGTCTACCAGCAAGCCAGCAGGCAGCACTCCCTCATCAAGAGCCAGAATGAGGGGGACGACGTGAAGTTCCTGGAGACCAAAGCCGTTAAAACCATCACCACTCATTCCATCATATTTCTCATCTTCTTCGTGTCCTGGTCCCTCCACGGGATAACCAAGCTGCTCCTCGAGAACTGGACTTTCCCCTCAGATGCACTCAAGGCCGCCAATCACACATTTCTGCTTGTTTTCCTGACTATCCCTTGTTATTCCAACCCCATAGTGTACGGCTTTTGTAACACAGAAATTCAAGAGGCTTTTTTGGACATGATCAAACGTATTCGAACCAAGGGAAATGACGTCTTCATTGGACAGGGTACCACCAATTCGTATCGTCAAGGACGCGCCAAAAGCTACAGTGATGAACAGGATGAAAATCAAGGTTGTCAAGAGGCAGAACAGGTTTAAAGAGGCACTAGCAATGTTGGATCAATATAGTTACAGCAGTATAATCAAAGACTGGAACATTTACAAGTACAGCAGACTACCAGTTGAGGCATCTTCAGGAATTTTTATTGAGAACAAGACAAAGTTTGTCATGCTTGCCCTCTGGGATTAACAAGTGAGTACTAACCTTGTTTAAGAGTATT
Source organism: Branchiostoma lanceolatum (assembly GCF_035083965.1). Classification (NCBI taxonomy): domain Eukaryota; kingdom Metazoa; phylum Chordata; class Leptocardii; order Amphioxiformes; family Branchiostomatidae; genus Branchiostoma; species Branchiostoma lanceolatum. The sequence goes on along the minus strand of NC_089725.1, from coordinate 19,267,425 downwards.
TTGTCCAGATAATTTGTGAATGAGGCTTTTAAAGATACTCTTTTCAAAAATTTGTTCCTGTGGCATTACTGAAGAGCTTGAAGATAGTAGGCTACAGAGAACACTGAGATACCGGTATTACACGGGGCTTCACATGTAATGTTCTGAGCATGATATAGATTATATACCCCTGGCACTTAAACAACAAAGAAAACAAAACATTCAACATTAATCAATGCACCCCACTGTTATTACAACCACCTTAAAGCTGAGGTGTAGGCAGCAAAAGGCTATGTGATGTGAATATCTGCAGGAAGAAATGGTGACTGCAAACCTATGGAGCCAATTAGCAGAATGTTGCACATACATTGTTCGGTTTACCTTGACGTGGTTATCAATTAGCATATTTTGCCAGCAGACTGACTTTCCATGCATTTAATGTTCACTAGAAAACCATCATGATGTAGAAAAATCTGTTAATCTTGATTTCTTATCCTGTTGCATTGATTCATTCTGTAACAAAAAAAATGTTTACCATAGCTTACACATACAGAATAAGACAAGTAAGCAAAAACAGGGAACCAAAGCTCTGCCCATCACATCTCTGTGTAGATACTAGTGACATACGAGTACATGTATGTCATTTCCATGATAAAATGTAAAGTAAAAGTAGGACTATTTTGCAGCATGATGTTATAATCAACGTTACTGTTACCACAATAAACTGAGTTTGTATATTCATGTAGATTTTTCCTGTCATGGAATTTTGCTATTCTACTTCTACTAAGTTCTAGTATGGACAAAGTTTGGGAAAAGGCAAAGGGTGCATTCTGACCACATTTGACGTAAGACACTACAGACAAATGGCTTATATTTGATCTTCTATCAATGGTCACATGTTCACAAGCCATCAAATCCATCATTTTAACCTGGTATAACGCATCATGACACATCAGTGCATTTTGATGGTTTCACAGTGCAATGTTCCATTTAAACTGAGATCCCCTTCAGTAATGGCATACCATGCTGGGAAGCAATTTGGTCAAGGCAGGATTGAAAAATGTTCAGCCATACACACTGGTAGTCAAGGATGTTGTATGCCAGGAAATGAGATATGCTTTTGAGAGACCTTCAAATAACTCCAAGCCAACTTCTGTGAAACAGTTTGTTGAAATCATATGTGTCACTGAGTAAATTAGTACCTTAATAGCTTTGGACACATATTACGTGACAAACAAGATGCCAGCTACAGGACTTTTAGCCAAGAGTTTTCAAAAAAATGGCAATGGAGTACTGTAAATGCATTTAAGTTTGCAGGGATTTAATTTCATGGTAGGGAGAAAATGGAGTGTTTTAAGTTCGCTTTTGTAACGATATTAGCGTTACAGTCCAATAATGAAAACACTGGCAGCTTTACGGACAGCCAGTCAGACACCGAGATAGCTAAGCACAAGACAGTTAACGTTAAAGAGTTCACAGCGAAAACCGCAAACTTAAATCCACCGCGAACATTTCTGCATTTACAGTATCTAATTGGACAAAATGTTTTTGCTTTGAAGTATCCATTTAAAGAATACAAAATAAAAGACTAGCATAGCATTTATCATTTGGGCATCAAACTTGTAACAGGAACTAAAGTAGATAAGTTGTTGTGTCGATCCCACAGTGAAGCACCCTTATTGAATGTTATGCATTTTCTGTAATCCCGGAAGCTTGCTGCATCAAAATTGTCATTAGGACGGAAATTGATTTCTAATAGGAAAATGGCCAATGGCGCTCGCCGCTCAGGACCATAAACAATAAATGGCGCCATTTCATGACATAATCACACTGCAGGGTATTCCGACATCTTCCAAGAAATGCCCGCACATATTCCAAAGAGCTGGTACGGACATCGTTTCATACCAACTGTCCATCATACCTGATGTTACAAGCCCCTTAAGGATATTCACCTGGATGGTTTAAATGGAAGTCTTCCCACAAGGTGAGGTTTTAGCCACTGGCCTCACATCTAGCAAAACTCCCATCTGTCTTCCATGGCATGAAAGGCACCAACGTCCATTAGATAATACCTAAGGGACAGCTTAAACAAGCAACAATCACACACAGGCTCTGATGAATCCTGACCAGTTATTTCTTTGACTGCTATTCTGAACAAATGGACAAGGGAGGCCAATAAAAAACATGTGAAGTCAATATACGACATTGGCTTACATGTAGAATTATACATCACTGTCATCTACAATGTACAATGCATATGTATCATACATCAGCAAGGTTACAATTTCTTGTCTGGAAATATCTTTTTCACTTTGCTCATTGTATGATTTTTAACGAAACAGAAAAGAAAATACACAATGTAAGAAAAGTTTGAAATGAGCTTTTCAAGACCCTATATTACAGAAACTGATCTTACATTTATGTGGTTTTCCTTATTCTAACAGAATATTGCATCACTGGAATATTACATCTGTGAGCCAAATACATGTACTTCACCATTATCATCTCCATTCAGACAGCAAAAAAGCCCGCAAGAAATAAAGTATAAATCTAGTTTATCATGTTAACCTAACAAAACTACACAGATAAATTAGTGGCTTGCAGTGATATTATAATGGTTGGATATCAACAAAAACATACATGACACAACCATCTAATCTTATTTGATTTAAGTTACAGAATATAGCGATTATACCAATATCCACCCACTGCAATCTTTTTCAGACATGTGCATTATGAATGTATGATTATCTTTATGAGCAAAAATGTCAAGGCCTAGGCAGCTTAGTTCCACTGTAAAACCAGAGAGCATGGAACATTGTAACTAAGGGATTGATGTGGATAGGGTTGGTAATGAAAAGCAGCAGCTGCTGACATTTGACATGCCTTAGATTACCTTGAAATGAAGCAAGGAAAGGGAAAAGATGTGGGGCTCCTGAGATGCACTGGCAGATGCTGTGCCAAAACAAGCCTTGTAATAATCAATGTTATGCATACAAATGAATTGATCAGGGTTTCTTAAGGTGCAGTTTTGCTCAGCAATCTTCTCTAATATCTAATCATTGAACACCAGCTTCAAGGGTAACAGGGGCATTGTGTGTGATGTACTGGTAAAGTAGTTGTAGTTGTATTTGTGTTTGGGTGGGACAACTGCTCTTTCATGCAGGGGCTGAATTGTGAAGAGTTTACCACACGATTTGCCATGTTTCAGTCTTATTTCATGTTTACACATATTCCAGACAAATGAAAAACCCATAGAAATGAAGCATTATAAAATATACCAGTGACAGGACATGCTAACAGCAGAAGTCAAAACTTACAAGTGATGAGAGCATAACTGACAATGTGAGGATCTTGTGAAACAAGTAAATCATAGCTAATGGCCTTCCCCTGTACGGTTCAAACAGCCAACCCAGCTCAACCTTGACAGAGGACATGAAACCATCCACACCATCACCCTTATATCAATCACCTGTTTTTCATGCACGTGTACTCTTTAAAAGTCTTAAGAACTAAAAGCCCATCCTGCCTCACGGCCCTTAAAGACCTTTAAAAGGGTTTCAGCCAAAGATGGCCGCACGTCTTTTCAAACTTGGTGTCTAGAAGCTTAACTTCTTAATGACACAAGATTGCTTCAGAGACGCCAGAATGGATGCAGAAGGAGCTTCTTGGCACACCGACCATGGCTATTAACTTTCATTTAAAGATAAATCACCCCCATTGACGTCATTGCATGCCTCCCCCATAAGACGGGCCTATCCATCCCTTTGAGCGTTACTAACTGTGCTTTCAAACTTGATGGCACAATGGTGTTAGCTGCATGGGAATGACCCCTTTGGTCTTCACTTTTGATCCTGTTATACATCAACATCTTCCATCTTATCTTGACAAGAACATCTTTTGGTAGTTTGATAACTATTACTATGGTAATAAGGTTAACTATACCAGAGCAGCACTGGTATCAATGTGACTCTTGTTGTCTGAAATTGCCCATTCCACGTGTTGGTTTCCAAAGCCGCTTAAAACCAGCTAAAACTCCAACCACCAGCCATGACTGTAACATGATAAGTAGGGGATATGAGAGCTTGGTACTGTGACAGGAATCTAATTAGGGAATCCATCGGGATCCTGCATATTTGTATGGTCTTATTGCCACCATAACAAGGTTTAAACTGTCATTTCCGATCCAAGAAGTCAATGGTATGCCAATCAACAGGAAATATCACGCAGAGTTTCCTGAATTTTCCCTACATGGGGGATGAAAAAGTGGTACAAGTGAGGGCCTATACCTTTCCTGTAATCAGCTTCTGTTCATTTACTTTTGGTTTTCAGAGGTATTTCCATTCACTCATTCCCATCTTAATTGAAGAGTGAAAATGTGAGGATTCTTGAAAAGGAAAGCAACTTGCTTGATTTGTTGATTGATTGTTGCTACTCAGTAGTCCATTAATACTGACATAAACATCTAAAAACAGAATTAATGTTGTTTAATTCTGAATTGCCAAGACCAGACTTTGTCTCAACCATTGAGAATAAAGATGTACACATGTACGCCATGGTACTTCCAAACATATGCAGCACTAATGCTGCAAAGAGCCAGCTTATACTTTGGTCCAAATTGTGCTGGTGCCCGTCGGGGGTATAGTCCCAGGCCGGGCCCCGAAGCCAGAAATTTGTACTGGGGGATACCTTCCGGTGCTCGCATGATTAGCTCACAGCGTCTATTTGTTACAGGGTCCCACATTGAATTTAAGTCCGAGTTAAGCTCACCACAGGGCCTGGCCATGCCCAAAAATAGCCTGGCAGCTGCAGGGTGTCCCAAGGGGCCACGTAGGGGTCACACCCCAAAGTGGCAAAAAGTAGCCCGTGAGCTACCGGGGGGTGGTGGTGGGGTGGCATTTTTCCAATTGGGACTGAAGCATAAGATAAACCCACTCCTTGTTCAGCACCAAGGACAGCAATGCATTAATTTTCACCTTATTCTGTACACCAGGCTGTTTATCAGAAAGGAATTTCACATTTAGATGATGCATTTTCAGCACCAAGGACAATTACTGCCACATGTATACATTACCATCACAAGTGGTGCAAAGCACAGTAAAAGGCAAACCCCTTGGGGCCTGCATGGGTTTTTACCAGCGAGGGTATTGCAATATTTTGAGCACAATCGTGTTTGTTTTCAACAGACATCAACTCATGGTGAGGTTTCCATACAAGCTCTACAGAATGAGTAGTCAAGCTTAAATCTCTCCAATGCATAAAAAAGAAAAGAAACATAGAATGATGTATTCTACAAAAGAATGTTATAGACAAAAGACCGGGAAGGGTTGTTAGGTTATTTGTTGTAAACATTGGAACAGACCAGTGAACAGCTAGATGAATTGTTCCAGGAAATGATTGCACTTATTGGAGACTAACCTTAACCTTATCAATCAACACCAGCCTCAGCCTTCCACTAACAATTTCCTGTGTTTTGGAAATGGAGCTTACTTGTTTTTCCCCCAGCACTAATTTGTAGTAGAGCAATGTGAGAAGTGAAGACTTCCCACTACAGTCGTTGAGGGATTGTAAGACTGCAGACAATTTGCTTCAATCCTATCAGCCTGCTGCCATTTGTTACACCAAGACCCAAGGGGCATTTTCTCCAGAATATTTCCACCCATGCGCAGACTCCAACTATGTGTACATGCATAACTGTCAAAGATCCTTTTTATCACCATAAATCTGAATTTTTTGTTACCAATGTGCAGTTTTACCCCTCCAATGCAACCTTGTATCTATTCATAACTGTCAAAAAGATTTTTCAACTCTGTAATAAGCACCCAGGGCACCCTATTTTTCACTGATATAGTCTATCCAGCAGGAAGGAATATAAACGCAAGTCTGATCTTCCCAATGTGATAAACTACAGGCAACATTACATATACAGATAAAGTACAGACAGGATGGCAGCAGATGTAAACGTCCTTTTCATGATGTGAAATAAAAGGACTGATATGCATGTCAAGATATTCTTGCCCTTCCTTGATCCTTGTCTGGCTCCTGTCCCATCTGGGGCAGGTTTACCACTGGGCTGATTCCTGAACCAAACCCCAGAGGCCAGTTTGGGTAGTCCAATATTCTGGAGTCACAAGCTGGATGCTTTGTATTTTGGGGTAGGTTTTACTTATGCAAACAGTAAGGTAATAAAAGGTTTAAAGCATGTGCCATCCTTAATACATGGGCAGCAAAAGAAAGTTGTGTAAGAAAGTTACAACTGTAAATGTCTTTGTTTTCTTTTTTAGATATGTGTATGTGTTGTGTGACTTGCCTGAGACAAATAATAAATGATATATAATGAAATGAATATAACTCCTATCTAAACCAAAAAGAAATACACATTGTAATAAAACCTACACTCAAGCAATGTCAGTCATCAATGGTGAAATTAGGCAAAATAATTCACTATACACAATAAAGACAGTAACCCGTTTTGTACCCTAGAACATAGCAGCTCAGTGCACAAAATACCATTCCTCATAAAACAGACTTGTTCCAATACTCCGTTCCCCAGTGATCATGCCGTGCAGTAATCCTAGTCTCCCAGGGAGAGGATAATAAACATCATAAACGATGATGGATGTACAGGAGTCGCAACATCTTTCAGATCTACTAATAGATTCTTGAACCCAATAGAGTCTCGTAATCACAAATTCCAGAACAGATGTGAACAGCGGGTAAATTGATTACCTTAGCTGGCATCTTCTGGGTCCAAGGCAATGAGGTGCTTTTTGATACTTCAGCTGACTGAGCATCAAACACTGTTTGCATTAATAAGTGAATGAGCAGCTTTTCATGCTGTGGCCCTGCTGCATGCATAACTGAGTTGCTGATGTAACTCATTCAGGAGAATAAAGGATTGATTGAAGCCATAACTTCTTTGATAAGAATCTTCCACTACCAGTACTTACGTCCTGTGGTCAGTGGCTATGCTTTTAGATTTGAAGATCTTGAGTTTAACAGTCTGGCATGTTGTTTGAAAAGTAGTCCTTAGTACAACATATTGTAAGCTGTGAGCAATCGTTCAATGTTCATTTGTACCCATCAAAATAATGGATTCAATAATAGAACACTGAAGATGTATACCATACACAGCATCTGCCCTTGTCATAACGGCCATTTGAAGTTTGAAGAAGAGCTCCCACCTATTTAAAACTACATGTCGATTTTAATTTCCTGCAGTGTGCCATATTCAATGTAATTTCCTGTCTTTTCATGTGTTACAGGGACATAGGTAACATCTAAATGGCAAAGTGACCTCCACCCCACTCTAGATACAATTGGCTGCAGGAACAAAACAGAACGCTCTTTATGAAGACTTGCAGGTCATCATGGGGCTAAGCTCAAAAGGGTCAAGTTAAAACAATTTACAGGCCATAGGTCACTTTTGATGGCCATTTGGTAGCCTGGATCAAGAGTATACTGCCCTCCAAGTGATAAAAAACATACTAATTCATTTCATTTGATTCGGTGCATGAACAGAATGGAAAAGTGGATTTTCAAGTAAAGGTTTATTTTGTCAAGAGCATTCCACTGTCCCAAGTTTATTCTCTCTAGCTAACACTAGTAACAGTAGAGTAATGCTATTCATCAATGAGTAAATGATTTCAGAGTGATGATACCAGGCTTGCATACTGTACAGTTATTTGTAATAAACTACGGTACTAGTTACCTGATAAAGCAGATGGTTAGCTTTACTGTGCATTCCTTTATACTGTACTAAAGCTTGATTCTATAAAGCCAACTGGTCCTGATTTCTTTAAGCTGAACATGAAAGACAAATAGGGAAGTGAATGCTCATTCAAAATTTCCACACAAGTACCGGGCAAAAGATCAAGACCTTCAGGTTCACTGGGTCATGGCTGCCTCCTCTAACTAGTAATAGCTTCATGGATTTATTGATTCAGACTTCTTCAGTTTGACTTTTGGACCAAAAGGATGCAGACAAGAGAGAAAGAGAATCCCTGAAATTCTGCAGTCATCCAGTTTCCAAAACACTTGCAATGTGTAAAATCTTCATCACAGCCAATATTACAACACAAAGTTTTATGTTACCAAAAACTATACCTCTAAAAGATAGAGTAGGGAATACTGTGACCTAAATGAGTCAGACTGTGACACTTCAATCTTTTAGACAATAAGTGCTCTCTCCCAGGAAGTGATTTAACCCCATGGTTCCTGGAAAAGAATTACAACAGCATCCTTCCCACAAATCCCGCCCCCTAGAGAGATTAAATCCACACCGCGGCTTCCTGCCATCAATATTTCAGGTTTTCTCAATATTCCACCTGTATGGAGCTCAGAGAATGACTCAGACTGGACAGGGTAGGACCAGACTGAACTGGATAAATTGTGCCTCTACCACTGTGAGGACTTGATTGGGCAGTAACAGTTCAATTTGTTACACAAACTAGACTGGACTGGGCTGAACTGGATGTTCCCCCGCTGCCAGACATTTGCCAGGCCAGTTTCATCGACCCCCACACACCACCTAATCAACCAATCAACCACAGAGTCATTGATTTTTATATAAATCTCATCGTCACCACTACAGTTCATTCATTTCAACACACCGTAGTGTCATGAGTATTAAGTGGTTTGTATGCCTATTGGTCGATTTGAAGTTCCCAATTTCTGGAGGTTAGCCACAACAAATGGTGCGGTAATTGACAAAGCTACATAAAGACTAATGTAGTAACCCTGATGACCGGAAACTGAAGTCCACATTCCATCAAAACAACAAAATGCCTGACAGATGTACATGTAGGTATACATCTAACACATCAACAAGAATTCAGGAAGTTAGAAATGGCTATGAATCCACTGCTTACAATACATATTAAGTACCAGTTCTATAATACTATACTAGGGTACCAACATAGTAAGGCTACTCCAGTTCATTATTAGATTCTGGAAATCATCTGTAACATAATTCATACTCAAAAGTACTTTTCTGGCATATCTAAATGTTGCGACTGTGATCCTCATTTGTATATCGGAATATCTTCTACTCATGAATGCCAAGTGTTCTGCCAATATTTGATGTGTCCTATCCCATCCCTTATCTAATCATAATAAGTAAGCTACCATGGAAGTTGCAATGGAATCTTAATTTGTCTAACATGAAAGCATTGCTATGCACAAGTGGTCACACACGTCTAACGGTCTTGAGGCAGGAATACCTGTAATTTCAGGTTAACATTTTTCCAGGAAATCTGGGACAGACCTAGGACTGGTCTGCACTGGTTCGAGGTGAAAAGTGTTGTATTATGTATTGACTTCTACAAATCATTTATCAGATTCGCCCCCTAATGACCAAATTTCAGCGAATGCATTTCCCAAAGCTCCCTCTGATTAATGACTGCTGCAAGTTTGGGAATACAAGCCGTGTGATGCCCAATAGATCACAATAAAACAGCATCAGCTTGGTGATCTGGCAAACCTTATAGGAATGGATCACTCCTACCTGACGACATTCATGTTGACTGAACAGCATTTCTTAACGAATGAATGCAAGGATGGATGGATAAATGAATGAATGTCATAATAGCAGCTAACGTATGTTTGTCCATCTGTAAACAGTGACAGCTCTGGATTACAAACACAACTGTAAATCCTGTCCCAACATTGGAGTTCTATACCCAGAATGAGAAAGAATCTTACCTTCATGAAATCTTCGCATGGAGCACTAAAAGGACCCACTGCATTTCTTAAGAGAAGTATGGCCAAGTGTGAATGCATGAAAAAATAGTCTCACTGCTACAGGACACTAAACGTTGTATTTAGCCCAACCCTACTGCCACTAGCTGAGAAGACAGCAGTTAGATCTATGCTACAACCACACAGCATGAAGGCAGTCATATAAACAAGAGCTTGCTAACGTTATCTGTCAATAAACAGAGAAAAGCAGGGATAAGATTTCAGGTCATTTATTGTCTATCTAGTGATCATTGTCTAAAAGAGCCTGAAGCTAGCAAGCAAGAAATTTAAAGAGCATTAATCCCCTAATGATATTTTATAGCAAAATTGAAAACTCCAGTCACAGGTTTTAATTCCATGACTGCAATAAAGTAAGCTTTAATGATATGACTATAAACCGGCTGCCACCTGCTCAATCTTTCCTGCAAAGTCCTATGGATTATGAACATATATAATGTTGCATTTGTCGTTCTGCATTTGTCATGTTACCCCATTATCCTTATCAGCAAGGACACAGGCTGATCCAGGAGGCAGTAATGAGCAATATGTCAACTTTAAACACTTTGTGCTATTTTGTGAGTTATTCTTCTTACATTACATTACATGTGTAGGGATGTGACAGTTCTGCTTGGTACTACACAGCAACTAATGAACATTATGTCAAAAGACTATACAATTTGATGTAATGGTGCTAAGTACCTCCATTAACTACATGTACAAGAAATTCTCAAATTGTTGAATATTTCATTATCTACATGTACAGTAAGAGCTTATACAAAGGTACATCTGATTTCTTTTTATGCCAATAAGGGTGTCATTAATTACAGTCATAAAATTTTAGAATCTATTGATTTTTTAAGAGTCTAGAAGTGCATGTGACCTACATGTAGAAGTCACCAAGGCCTGCTCAAAGACAATGTGCCAAGTTGACAGAAATACACTTAACAAATCAACTTATCATTCTCTATTAATCAGGTAGCATGCCGTGGCCAGAGTGCTATCGTGTGGTTAGCAATATAACTTCTGTTCCACAAGCCCAGCCATCTGAGTCCTTAAGCCTAATTTGCATACCACTGGTAAGAGCTGTAGTACTTCAGAGGGTCATGGCATTCAGGCCATCAAATATTCAACATCAAGAGCTTCCTTGGTAAGCTGCCCTTAAGGGCTTTACAGCTGGGATTTATCCTGTTCAGCTGTTGGGTTTCTGTACCAGCCCTATGCAAAACTACAGAAAAATCAATAAACGGTCACGTAAATAGCCACTTTGAGAGATCAAGACATTTTATGATGCAAGCAATACTTAACTTTGCAATGAAACGGAATGGATTCCTGCCAATACACCAGTCAATTAGCATGATAAAAATATGACATAGACAATGTAATTTTGGCAAAAAATATATCAACGTTTTTAATTTTGACTTACATTTCTTTAATACATTAATTCAACCTCTGAGTGCAATGACTGACTCACTTTTCCAGCAGCGATAATGCATAGACAGTAAAATGATATGATAACAACATTATATATATATACTTCAGACTAAATATCAGTTTATTAACAGTCTGGTAACTGATTAGAGGCCCAGGAAGGGTACCTAACATCCAGGGAAGAAAAATAATGGACACAAAATATAGGGTGTTTCCTAAAATGTGATTTGAAGGAAAGATGCACAACATACAACCAGCATCCAAACATTGAAAGCTTGACGGTACTAATGATAAGTCATTTACTTGCTTTGCTTTGGAAATAAATGGAATTACAAATCCAGTAAACACCAAAAAAAACTACAAACCAAGTATGTTCAAACAAGAGACACAGTAAAAAGAGACAGGTGAGCTACTGGTGCACCGGCAGCTTGCTGGGATCATCAAGGTTAATGAGGATGTATCTACAAGCAAGCCTCTGAAGCTGCAGTGGCAGGCCTCCCCTCTCAGGAGAGGTATCATACTAGTTGTGACAAATGGCTGTTCTAAACAAAACTTGTTATCGATGAGCTGACAGAGTGCATCTGTAAGATGGCCCACATCCGTGGGCTGAAATGCAAGCAGCCTGCGCCTTTAGATAAGAACCAAGGTTCATATATATGTAAAGCTTACTCTTCTAACCAGTTCTGTGGAGGGGCTAACAAGGGCAGTGGAGAAATCATGGCCAAAGATCTAACACAGTGCAGGAAGCTTACTGCCCACATTGTATGTACATGTACAAGAGGAGGGGATTCAAGTCTTAGTACATGTAAGTTTTACTATATACCACAGAAGAATCGTGGTATAAAAATCTGAAAAGAAGCCATGGAAGACCAAAAGGCACCTTCATCGATACCCTAAGAACTGATACAAACCTTACCGAAGTGAACGAAATCCAATCTCTGATGGAAGATAGGGTAGAGTGGAGAAAGCTTTCAAGTTCGGTTAGAGCGGGAACTCAACCAAAGTAACACAAAGTATAACACAAAAGCAGCAGCAGAAAATCTGTACCACATTCAAGATGGACTGAGTGGCACATTCTCTTCCCCCTGGTCCAGGACAAACAACATAACCTATAGTTGTCTACTGGCTAATAATGTCAGGGGCTCGAATTCTGGTACATCTGGTGGCTGTCTGTGGTCCAATTTAAACACTACCAGTAGATGTTACACTTACACTGTAAGTTACAGTCCTTTGAAAGAGACATTGTAAGCAGTGGGGTCCATGTTTAAGAAGAATTATACCATGAGTAACTTAACGAACCAACACATTTCTCAAAAAGAGTAGGGGATGCTTTAGCACCACACGGTCACTCCTGAGGCAACTACTGTCATATAACAGGGCTTAGCACTAAACAGCAATTCCTCCCAACCCTTGCTCACTTGGCTCTCAAAGCTCAGTCCTTGGTTGCAATGAGACGTGGTTTGGCTCCCTAGACAACACCATCCAACAAACAACAGTACAGAACTCACCGAGAACACACAACCTTTCCGCTTCCTGCAGGTCGTAGGCCTTGGTGAAGTCAGCATGAACCTTACTGCGGATGTCAGGCAGCCAGATTCCATTCAGGGTCCTGGAAGCATTGAAAAAAAAAATTTATGCAACTGATCATGAGGAGTAAGCAATTAGTAGTGGACAACCTCAAGCCAACCTTACATACTCGCGCCACATCTTCACAAAAGACTGATCGTGAGGGGTAAGTTTGACCCTTAAGTGGGAGCAGACACAGGCTGAAGTCAGGATCGATTGCCAGCAAAAGTATGCACTTGAGTTGTGAAGAAATTGTTGTTTCCATGACTTAAATGTCATATACACTTCTATTAACAGAATCTTGATACATGAAATTGTATCAGCATGCTCAATATGGGCTAAATGTTTCATTCTCTCACAATATCAGATGTACAACTCCAGTCAATGGCATCCACAGCATATAATATGAGTTGTGTAAAGTTCTGTCCTACCTGGAGAGGACAAGGAGGTTCTCCAGTAAGGGGATGATGTGCGCTGTGGATGGGTTTCTGTACACCACCGCACCATCCCCACTCTGTCCCAGCACAAACCCTCCTCTCATGGCCTCCTGTACACAAAATAAACAGCAGAGAATGGTGATAACTTATCACAGTTACAGCAAGAAAAGGAAGCAAAGTCATGTAAGTGTTGTTGCAACTGAACGACAGAACTGCCATTTTGGAAGAAGAAAAAAACATTTTACCATGTCTGTTTCAATGTTTCTGTTGGAAAATCAAAGAACAAAACTCTTTCAACTTACCTCTTTGTCTTGAGGCCACTTACACCTCTTGACCAAACCCAGCATCATGTTGATACAGTACAGCACCTATGCAAAATTGAAAAAAATACACAAATTGTTCAGACTGAATTCAAAAATCTTATTACAGATCACCTCAAAGCTCCTTAGCCAACCTATATATACATCCTGACTAGATACAAAATGTAGCTTTAAACAATGTCAGATGTGAAAAGTTAGGTGTGACAGGTCGCTCAATGTAATTTAACCAGCTGCTTCCACACAGCATGCCTGCAAAGCTGGTATGTTACTCCGGCAATATAGATCGGCAATATAGATCTGATACAGATGTATACTGGAGCACTTAGTACTGATTCAAAGGTTGTCTGACACTTACTCCAGTTCACAAAATCCCTTAAGTAGCCGATCACAGCCTGTTATAAAGGTATTAAGCTATCAAGGTGGTTATGCAGTAATTTTCAAGTGGGAATTATCAATAGAGCTAACAAATGTCCAGTTTCTGAATGTGTAAATCTGTGAGTGTTACATGACATTTACACTGGACATAATACTAAATACCTAAAACCAACCCAGAAAAGAACAAGAAGCACTGTCCTGATCACAAATAATAGTTACCAGTGCTATCAACCCACTGCTGAGGTTTTCTCTTTTTTAAAATAGCACTGAGTATGATCTAACAATGGTAAAGACTCCACAAAGATTCCTAGATCCAGATCTTAACTTGCAAGTTGGTTTACAAATTAGAATATCATAATGGTGTCTATGTCTAAGGCTGACCATATTCTCCAGACTGTATCATATAGTTTCTACTATCCTTAATAGTATGTACAAAGCTGACACCAGTGGGAAATGCCTATGACATCCTTCAAGTGTAAATGACTCTATACATATCTCAAAAGCTTATTATCTTTTGAAACTTTAGGAAGGAAACACATAAAAATCTTCTTAATGTTACTGCATTGTACATACATGTAGGTCAAAGTTGCCCTTCTTTAAATGTCAGGGGGTGAGCTGGGTGTTAAATGTATCTTACAGGCCAAGACGACCTCAATGTAGTACCTTGGGATGGCAATTTCATTGGACCAGACACCAACTTAAGCAGATTGATTCTACAATGGTCCTAACATTATCTTTTACAGCATTAAGTGTCATTTGTACAGCACAAATGACTGTCAGCATGTGCTAACAACATTTCATAAAATCCTTAGGACTTCCTACGTGTTCCCTCTTCTGAAATAAGACTGGTCTAAAAAGTCCTCATTAACCTCTTTATGGTCTGTGTAGGTGAAGGTTGTATCTTCTCTAATGTCAGGGGTCAGCAGGGTTGTAAGGGTCACAATCTATAAGTCACAAGGAACAGACAGGTTGTACCTAGGGTTGGCCATTCCATGAAATTACGTACCAACGCTCAAAGTTTCCCCAAGTACTAGTGTCCCTACTTTGTCTTTTGAGATATGAGAACATATATATATATATACTTAGCACATGGGAGGGCAAGAAGAAGCATGGCCTTTTAACAAATATGCACCTTTAAAAGCCAACAGGAGCATACAAGTAGCACCTAGGGATGGATCAGACACTAACTTATGTCCCCCAAAATATCCCTTCATTGAACGTATTCTGTAACATAAGCCATAATTTTTGTGTGAACTTTGCACTGTCTATATCTAAATCCCCCACCTTCTCTAGCTGGCTGCCTCCGCTTACATGGCAGAGAACTAAGAACAAAGGACAACTTCACGCAGTTCAGCTGCAGGACTTCTAGATTTAAGAATAGTACCTTACCTTTTAGTGTAGAGATATCGAAGGATTTTTAATGAATTTTAAGAAATGCTCTTTGTCTCATACCCCAATTCAGCCAGATAAGGCTGCAATGGTATGTGTGCACATGTTGCAAATAAACCAGTCATTATCACCAACCCCATCCTTGGCATTCATACAATGTCATGTAGAGGGGTGAGGGCAACAAATAGTTCAAATGACCTTCAGTCAATGTCAGTATGTACATTGTGTTAATGAGCTTCTACAAATCTGCAGGACCCCTTATCTTTGGAAACAAATGTAGGGAGAAAAGACACCATGGTCCATTCTATGGTTATAGTGTGAGGTGTTTTTAGCATCTCCAATGTGTCTGGCACAACTATGATAGGCTACCAGGAACATATTACCTTAGATTGGCAATCCACTGAGATAAGACGCCAGTTTCTGCGATTTAAATGCCAGCAATATAGATCCAGATACAGATGTATACCTATGGTGTGGTGTGGTGTGGTGTGGTGTGGTGTGGTGTGGTGTGGTGTGGTGTGGAAACAAGTCAGGGTATAGAATGGGAGAGGACATCACACTACTATGGTCAAATATTCATAAAGCAGAAGTTCACTGCATTTGCCATTTAATATGCAAGGAATTTGCATGACAAATTGGATGCAAGTAAAAAGTCACTGTGTTTGAGTCTAAATTACACCAGTAAAGGAGTACAATAGAAAAAACCCAAACTGTGGGGAGACGATGGATCATCAGGATATAAAGTCAGACAGAATGAAGCTACAGCTAGCTTATCATATTTAATGAGGAGCTTTCCTTACCACTTCTAGTTCTGTTTTCATAAATCTACTCACTCTGTACTGCCACACATCAACCCTCATGGAGTTGTTTGCTGCTCCCCGAGAGTGAAGAATGATTCTCTTAACTAGAGACGTAGAAGCAGGTAATCTGAGACCATCGTAGGCGTCAGACTAAAGCTAAAGGAACGATGCAACGTCAGTGACCTTTAACAAGAGTCAACGGCCTCCTACATGTACGCATCCCCAGCGCTTATCTTCTAGGAACCAATCCAGACAAGACAGTCATCATGGCCTTTGTTACAGTTCCACATGAGGCGACTCTGTACCATCTCAGCTGTCATCAGTGAGAGAGTAGGGTTATGCGCTACACAACCTACAGGCTACCAGAAACTTGGAAGAGTATTTTTTGCTAAAATTTAAATTTTCACCCAAAAAATATTTTCAGTATTTTTTTATTACCCTTTTCAGCAATGTCTTAAAAATAATGCAGTATTGAGGTTGACTGCCAAGGTAAGGAGTGACAAAGAACCACAGTAACATCTATATGTATTGACAAAAATATTTTACCAGGCAACAAACCTTTCTTTTTCATTGCTTCTTCCTATCATAATTCATTTTAAACCAATGAATTTGCTCAATGTGCTGCCACCAAGAAAGAAGTCTGTGACAGGGAAGAGAACACTAACAAAATCAATATGCTGATGGCTATTCTGTTCTGTTCTGAACTGCCTGAAGAAATGCCATATCACTATCATCATATACCAAGACATTAGCACAATGACCTGGTTTAGAAATAATCCCATCATCTCAGAACTGAACAACTCTGTTAAAGGTGATAGATCTCCTTATTTTAAGGAGGTCATAAAAGAAGGATGACATCTCCTAAGGCAGACTAAGCAGGACCCAGCTGATTTGTCTGTCATCCTGAGGAGAGTAGATTACTGTCACTTTCTGTTCTGTGTCTAAAATACTTAGTTTGCCAGATCATACCTAAGGAACAATTATGTTCCAGCCTACAGGCCACAAACAACATGTACTCTACGGCTCTACATTATTTCCTTGTCAGTGAAGTATCAAACAAAGGAAAGGGTTGCCACATTATCGCATCAGATTCTGCTGTTCTGTCAGTCATTGAACCATGAATAAATGCATCAAATTTGAACATCCACCATGGAGATTTTTCAAGGTAAGGTAGCCGTGTAATAAAAGACTTGGAATTTGCAAGCTCCTGCGGGGTCCATTTTTAAGACCAACAATTTATGTGGGACCAGCACAACTGGCAATCAGCTTGTGTCCGTGGGAACAGCATGGGTGAATACCAGACGGATGGTAGTAATATTGGCGAAGTCTCAGCATTCCCATAATACAATCCTGGGTAATTGTCCATGGCCTGGCATACAGCCAAACAACATCATTCTTACAGTCTCTTTCATTTTCCACAAGACTTAATCGCAAGGTTGTGGATGGGTAGTAGGCAGAAATGTCCATGCTGCACATTCTACTCCCTGAGAAATAAAATCAAACTTCAAATTTTGTCAAAGCTCCAAATCCAGATCTCCCTTTGGAGGGGACATTAAGCCATCCAGCCCAGATTTAGGGGAGCCTAGAGCCTGTTACATACAGTTGTCTCAAGCCATATTGCACCTTTAGCCATCAGTAAAAGCATTTTGCTGCTGACATTCTCACAATCCGTTTTCTTAAGTACCTCTAAATGCTATCAATCCTGATATTTACAATATAGCCATCATGTAAACTGGACTCTTAAGGCCACACCAATCTATATCTTTGTTTCTGTTACATGACTTTGTCTATCTAAAAATGAATGGAGAGTAAATTATGAAAATAAACTGAGGTCCTTAAGTCTGACTCTATTTACTCCCTGCAACTGTGTTTCATGCTGATCTTCCAGTTTAGTACTAGTATTATCTTTTTGAATCCAAGAGCATACAAATTAAACTGGTGCGATCTAAAGGAGAATTTGGCTGGCTTTTATTACAGGAAAACAAAATGCAGCATCCAATCGAACAACTGCTCTAATGGAACTACATGTAATCTGTGATGCTTGCAAAGATTTCAGGATTGTATTGATAAACACTTGGGTAAGCCCCATGATGGGATGATATCAGGAAAACCCCATCTGACAATACCTGCAATCAATGCAACAGATGAGGCTTGGGGCTCAAAAAATAGCATAAGCTGGAGTGAAATTGACCGGTGTATTGGGAAATCCATGGCTAGCCAACTTGATATGCATCAGCAATATACAAAGTAAGGAAAGGAGGACAGGCAATGTTAGATAAGAGGCTCGGTGGATAAATTATTCTGTAGTATTGATCTTTGGGCTGCAGATGACCTGAACATGCATGGAAAAACCTGGGCTGGAACGTCCTTTAACTTTGATGAACAATCCACCTCACAAGACTTCTACACAGAATACGTATAGCCTTAGGGTCTTTAAAAAATGTAAATTGTATCAAGCTGTGACTGACAATGGTCACCAATGTAAGATGTGACAAAAGGATGTACGACCATAAACTTAGATATGGACATACATGTGCCGTAAGATGACATCCAGGGCTGCTTATTTCTATGAAGTACTTTTAGAGTCTTTCATGGAATATTGATCCCAAGTTTGAAAAAATTGAAATACATCATTGACAAAAAGAAGAGGCAGGGAAAGTTTTCGATGTGAAAGCCAGACGATGTCAGATAAAAGTCAGCAAGTGGAAGGATTCTGTAGTATTGATCTTGGAGCTGCAATGAGCTCCAGCAGTGTGGAAACTAATGTTGAACAGCAGCAGCAGAGTTCTGTTACAGTCCCTGCAGAGGACTCAGGAGTTGGGTTTAATCAATAGTGCAATGTGCACTGCTAAGGAGGATGCCTTGTGCTTTTATGTAAGAAGTAGCACCGGCTTGTGAGTAATTGATATGGGTTAATGAGTCACTTAGGAATTCTTTGGGTCCATAAAAGGTTTAAAGCCACCTTAAGCCCTGAGGTTTTCCATGCTCATGTTGTCAATTTGCAATAAACTATTATTATGTTAATGCGAATCAATAAAATAAAATCTTAGGGGACAACATATATGTTACGGTATATTCACTAATGTTGAATAACATAGTATTGTAACACATCTTAGTGTGGATGAATCATACTTTTACACAAGGACAGTATATTTATCCCATCAAGTTATCAATATTTACTCATATTATTGTTCAAACACTTTACAGCTACCATGTGCAAACTGAGTATAAATATCTTTAGAACCCAAAACAGCCAGCCAACATACCCAAAAATACAGTCATGCTTCTATATAAAGCCACTACTCAGTCAGTCTGCAGGTTAAACTTAGCACACCATAATTAGAGATTACTAGTGCTGTTTGTTTGGGTATTCCATCAAGAGCTGTCACTGCAAAGTGTGGTTAGAAAAATATACACAGGATTATTTTAGGAATGGAATCATAGAATGAGCCAGCCGCCATTCCTTAGGACACATACTTTCAAGGTCATTAGAATCATAATGAATTTACCCCTGAGTAAAGATTTCTTTCCATCAAACACAAATACAGTCAAACCTGTCTATAGAATCGTGGCAACAATTTTCCTTAGTCTGTTGTTGTTGTGGTGGTTCGCTTCCCGCATGGCTTGTCATGATCAGCTTCTACCATAGGGTACTCAGAAGAAGGTCGCTCTTTTGAGGGCTTTTTTCTTTTCAGAAAATTGCAACAGCCCAAATTCTACATCATATAGTAATTTTTATTTTGAAGCTTTTGGTTGAGTAATTATTCTCAGTGATACTTTGCGGCAAAATAAATTTAGCACACTATACCTCCATAACAGTGGTGTCTTCCGATAACCTTTATGCTGCTTAATAGCGCCATTTTGAAAATCGTGTTTGGGCACAATTCCCGGGAAAGCGGAAATATTTCGAACTTAGTGCATCAGATACAAGTGCAGGTTGTATTGTCCAAAAAACTGCCGTAATCTTTGTCCAGTCGAAATGCACAGAAATAGTCAAATTTGCTACAATGTACAAACGCAAGCGATGAGAAGAAATACTTGACTTCGTGTCAAACCATGGATTTTCTAAGAAAGATAAAACATTCTGGGTTTTTTTAATCATCATCCTATCAAGTTGAGTCCACATAAATTTGACAACTGCATAAAAAATGAAGATTTTGAACCCAGCATACGGTGGCGATGCGGCTTCTACCGGCACGCCGTGACCGTTATTGGCAGTGTTACTGTACTTGCGGAACCGAAAATTGTCTGGCCGCGACTGCGTTGGACAGGTGGCCACTATAGCCTCATTCTTAATGCTTATGTCAATGGGAAAAATCCAAGGGACAGACAAAAAGTGACCACTATGGGCAGGTGGCCGCTATGCAAAGGTGACCGCTAATACAGGTTTGACTGTACACCAAAGTGGGCTGTAATGAACTACCCTTCAACAGAGAATAAAAGCCTTCTAGTTGCTTCTGCATGATTGGAGTTACGACTATCTTCTCCTTGCATTAGTAAATCCAATTTCATTTAGAATGCCCATCAATTGTATGTTACAGCCCAGTCTAATGCACATGTACATGCAAGTAATCCCCAACCAGATATAAATTGGATGTACATGAGTTTCACTACCCATAGCAAGAATGCACTGTGTTGGATCGATGGGAGATCAGCACTGACAACAAAGGGCATTCAGCCTTCTATCTCAGCAAAACACATCAGGCTGACTAACTGGCCTCCAGTGGGGCAAGGTCACCTGCATTGTCCAAGGTCATTCAAGTTTTAGACAATAGCAGCCAGGCAGGGACTAGTCTAAGGTATCTAAGGAGGCATGTGGATAGTTTGAAAAGGTAGCAATGGTACGTAAATGGATAATACAGTTCTTGAGGGGGGATTCTTGTGTAAGCTTAGCCACATTGGGAGTGTTAGCAACTTTCCATCCCCATTCCCCACTGTAAGCCCAAAAGAAAATCATGATCTTCTGACAACTGAAGTTGGGAACAATCCCATTACACACTCCCTCTAAATGAGCACTACATGTAATATCCAAGCTCATAATTTCAGTTTCAGGGTCACTGAAGACATCATGTTGGGAAAGAGGGTTTTCATCAGCACACTCTTCCAAACTCACTATTGATAACCTTGTTGACTCCTTACATAAGCACAGCACTAACGTCTTACACTTGTATGTAAGACATGAGTACAATGCTCCTATATCAACATTACATCAATCACATTGTTATATTGCGCCTAAGTCAGAGCATGCCATGATTGATCAGCAAGACCTGCAGGCTCCCCCACTCTAACTTAAAGCACATTCATCTTGTAAGATCAAGTATCAGTTCAGAGCAAAGACTCTCAAACAATTATAACAGTTTCATCTGTCAAAACTTTTTAACAAAGACTTTGTAACAGGACAGATTTGCTGCGAGTCACTAAGAATATTTCAAAGGTTCATAAACAACCACACAATAAATGTTAGATATCCTTTCCATTTCAAGACATCTAAAATTGATGTGGCCTAAGAGAATGACTATAGCAGGAGAAAAGCACTTCCCCATGTAATCATCTGGTACATATAGCACAACCTAGGGAAAGTTTCCCATGTTGCCAGAAGCAGCTGCATTAGCTTTTGGTTAATAATGATACAGCTGCAGAGAAACACAAATTAAGATTCACTAGGAACAGTCTAAGAATAACTATGGAATTTGAATGGCTGTTTTTTTTACTTATCTTTTATTTTACTTAGTTTGCTGGCATGCAGGCTGCCACGCTAGCTTAAGACATCAGCTTGGCATAATGATGGTGGATGTTGTGTGTACTTACTTACTACTGTATAACAACACACCACAAATACCTTATGAAAAAAAATGATGACAGAATTGAATTACAGGGGCAACATGCATGACCGATTTTCAATCAAATTTACAACAAATTTGACAGAGAGCAATAAGTTGTTCAAGGATTACCATTACTGCACCCGAGAAAATGCAAAACTATGCATGTGTATTTCACAAAAATCCCCCCTCCCCTCCCAACCTTATATATTGATGGTCACTCACTCCAAGAAGTCTATGTTGCTAAGTTGTTAGGGGTCATAGTACAGTCGGATCTCAAATAGAACGCTCATGTAGACATATCACCAGCCAAAGTAGCAGACGACTCTTCCTTCTACGGCGCCTCAAAATATTCAAACTACCAGTGCTTGACCTGATGCCAGTGTGCATATCCTATGTGCGCCTGTTGTGCGCCTGTTGTGGAGCCCCGGACCGACAGCTACCCAGTCGTTGCAGATAGAGAACATTCAGCATAGGGCATGTCTGATCATTCTTGGCAGGAACTACACCCGGTACTCAGAGGTACGCTGCTATTTAGGCCTACCCACACTTCAGGAAAGACGTGAACAACTGATCCTGAAGTTCGGTCGTGGTCTGTTAGAATCCAACACCTTCAGAGAGTGGCTACCACCAACACGAGCAGAGGCCAGAGGACGAACACCAGGTCCTGCCACAAATTGAACACTATCTCTGCGAGAATGGAACGCTTTAAGAACAGTGCAATACAACATACTGTCAGACTACTGAACTCTTAAGTTTGTTTCGAGGCTGAAGACATTATTAGTGATACACGATAGTGATTACCGCTTTCAGATCCTTTTATATAATTTTGTATTCTATTCATCTTAAAGCTTTTAAAGAATTTTTAGTCAGTAATATGAGTGATGAATGATTTTAACTGTCCCGGTGATGTAGTATACTTCTAGTATTGTCAGTGTCAGAGCAATTCAGGGCCAATCCCAAGAGCCTGCTAATCTGTACAACAGCGCAAACTGAATAAAAACCATTCTTATTATTGTTTTGCTATGCATGTAGACAGTAAGTACTTCCTGGCATCAACTGTGTACAATACTGTGTCATTGCAGAACCAGAAGACCATGACAATGTTCGACAGCTGCAGTCAATTTCAATAACTTTCCACAACAATCCTCTTAAGCATGATAAATGCATTTTACATCACTGCCACAAAATGTATCTTCAACACAAATTGCAAATTGGTGAGTTAGGCAATTTCAAGATAGAAAATAAGAAATGCATTTTTGACAAGACTAAAGGGAGAGTGGGAACTTGTGTAACACATTTAACTTCTGATCATTTCTATTTTCCATCTGTAGCAAATCTATTCAAAAATATATTTCTTGGGAAATAACACATACATGTAGTTGTCATTTCTTTCACACTAGATCTGAAAACCATATGGAAAGTTCATGTCTAATTGGTATCATTGATGAATAAAGAATGAGATTTATTTTTTACCTGTTGCCTGTCCCTCTGAGCAGGGTCATTCTGGCCAGTTGGACATGCTGGTTTATCCATGCCCACAGAGGATATGAACAGTGCCGGAGATGACATAACTCTGCAGAAACAGGTACATACATCTCTAGTTACTCTACATGCAATACTTGCTCAACACAAGGCGGTTTAACTTTTTTTGCTTTAAAGAAATCAACCCACAAATCAATAGATAAAAAACAATTCTGTAACTCGGTCATTGATTTGAATACTTATGCTCCAAAGATGTACGTGGTCTACATAATTAATGTATGCTCTTTGATAATACCGGTAATTTACTGCTAATGACATTCATGTGCTTACTGTTTCATGGTTGGTGAAAGCCAGACTGCACTGACAGGTGCTACCATCTCCTGTATAAATGCTGACTGTCGGTCAAAGTTCTTGAACTGGTTACTGATGAGCATGAGGGACTCCGACAGTGTGGTTTTCTCCATCTGTGTCAGCGAAGGCTCCTCGGCAAGAAGCTTCTTCACATAGCCATACAGAAGGTCAAATGATGCCTATAGAACCACAGAAAAAAGTACATTCAGTCTAACATTCACCATAACCACAGGTTTCAGTATCATCAACCAAGAATCAAGGTGTTCAACTTCCTATCTCCCTAGAAATATTGTAAGGCTACATCAAACTAATTTGTTGCTTGTCTAATGGAAAAAGACATAATGCTGTACTGGAAGGTCAACATAAAAACAGTCAGTGGCAAAGGTGTACAGAGTTTTGTAAGAAGGTGTACACAGTTTTCACACAGTGAATACAGTCACATTGAAGTTTCCTTCCCAGTCCCCTGTTTTCATCTTGATTTCTTCCCTTTAAAATGTTCAAGAATCAATGACACAAATTAGTGTGTCTTGATAATACATTGGTGGAAATACTGACCAGAAGTATGTTTGGACTGTCCCTGCATATCCTGAGAAGGGCTGCGCAGGCATGGCGACGCACGTTTTGAACTGCTCGGCTGCGCATGGTGGCCTGTAAGAAAACATCAGCAGCAACAACCATGATAAATTCAACAGCAACTATTACCATATAATGAGTCAACCCATGTTACATTTAGCAATGACAACCTATACTAAGTACAGCAATACCAACCTGTAGTTAGTACAATGTATGTTGTGGCAACAACAATCTCCAAGTTTACACGTATATAAACGATTCACAAACTTTAGACACATGTAAGAATCAAAATCTTACATTGCTCTGATCAGGAAGGGTAAACACCACTGCAGCAAATATCTGTAACACAAGAGATGACCGAGTCATACATTTGTAAACCAACAAACCAGGATGATAAAAGTGAAAAGTTCAACATAACCCCCCTGGTGTAGGTAATTATAAGCCCACCTTCTGTAGTACTGGGGGCAGGACGGTGTCAATAGTCTTCAGTCCAAATGGGAACAGGGTGGAGACACAAGTCAGCACACAGGACAGGATTAGAGGATCCTGTACCAAGCAAAGAAACAAGCAATTAATTAACACTAATATGTATAAGCAGCAACACCTGTGCTGTATTGCTATGTGAACCAGTCAGAATTGCCTTGAAGAAAGTGACAGAGGGTCACCGAAACGTCGGTTGAATAAATCCCTTGGTTGTGAAAAAAAGAGTCTTTTTCTTAAGCAATTGTTGATAACATGTAGTGTATTTCCAGTAACGTATTGTAGTGTCTACCATGTTGGTGGGTTAAAGACACATGCAGTCATTATGTGTGAAATGTTTTTAACGGTTGATTGCCCTCAGCTTCAACTTCCTGCAGTTTGCACCCACTTATTTACAGAGCACCTGATTGCTTTCCAAGAATCAGTGTTTGTGTGTCCTGATAAAAAGATCTGTTGCTATCTTGGACAAATGATAAGACTGGCTACAAACATTCTGCAGAATTACTGATTATAGACACATACCTTAGGACTGTACACTAAGACATCTTCTAAGAGAGACACTCCTTCAGGAATGACAAGCTGTAAAAAATAAGGAAAAGACAAATTTGACAAATTACATTCAAAGTGAATCAGTTTACTAGTACATGGAATAGGAATGTACTACTATAGTGCAAAACAACAAGGAGGTAAACACTTAAGGCACAATGTTGGAAGACCTACATATCAACTTGTCACTGGATACAGTCAAATTACATGTCATTTCAAAATGTATGATTGTCAATTGTTAATTTCCATTTCTGTTGAGGGTTAGAATCGAAGTAAAATCAGGCAACTTGACATGTCGACATTATACTTTATGAAGGACTTACCTGAACGGCATCCAGTTTTACTATCTTGTTGACAACACTTTCCATGTAGCAGGTCAGACCGTCCCATCTCACAAACGAGGGGGAGGTCAGGTTACAGTATCTCTGGCCTGCTGAGGCGTCATCCGGGTTGAAAGGGGAGGCCATGAGCTGGCGGATACACTGGTCCGCGTAATGGAATGCCACCTTTGGCATGAGGCCTGTACACAACCGCACAGTCTCCACAATTTGGGCACGGAATGCTGGAGTTATGGAACAAACAAATAAGATTGCAGGGTGCATAGAAATAACAGCTACTTAACAATTTCTTGCAACCATTATTGATGATAGTCACTGTATTGTACCGTGCATGCATGTGGACCACTGATTTTCAATAATGCCACCATGCAAGAAGCTGTTTACCGCTGCTGGAAGACTAATAGTCATCTGCAAGCTGATGTGCATATGATTGCCACTATGACATGGTGTATAAGCCTCGATTGTTGCAGGGACTTTTTTACATTATAGCTACCTGCAAAATGTTTAGTTAAGAGAGGAAATTAAGTAGTTTACACCGGCATCAATGGCAAATGAAAGTTTCCGCTGACCTGCAAAGAATGAGTTGAACTCATCATCGCTGTCAAAGTCGACCTGGGAGTATGTACAGCTGGGGGAATCGGAACGCGAAGGGAAGCCGGTCTGCAAACAAAGGTCACACACATTATTAAGCATTATGTTGTGAATCAGCACATAGCTAGGCCGTAGACATCTAAGACATCTAATGAAAAATTTTCAGTGGAATCAAACATGGAGGTTTTCCACCCGGTTTAAAGAGAACAAGCTTGATGTGTGGACTGTAATATATCATACGTATAGTGTAACTTCCACCAGTGCTATTATTGTACATGCCGATAAGAAACGGACCAAAACAGATCATTTCTTATTACAATTACAATATCATGAATTTCCTACCTTTACAACGTTAACGGTTGCCTGTTGAAGGACTTTAGGGACAAACTCGAGAAAGACAGAGTCCTTGGAGATGTGCTCGTGTCTGAGGAATGCTGCCCACAGCCCCTGGGTCAGGGAGGACAGGCTCTGGGGAACAAACACAGACCTGGTAAGGAGACTGTTGAGACAAGTTTTGACATATGTATTTTTATCATAATACAGGGTGTGTGAGAAAGAACACAGTCTGGTTAGACACACTTAAACTGATTTACTACATACATGTATGTGAGGATATACATGTATATCCTTCCAAAAGTACATCCATTACATGTTCCAACCTTTATATGATTGTGAAGCTGGTGTGTAACACCAAAGGACCTGTTGAACAAGTTATACGTGTCAAATACATGAAATACAGTCATACAGCTACATATACAGACTTTTCAATATATCATCTATATACTGTTCGTCTATAGAGCTACAAAAAAATCTTATCAATATCACACTTTTTTTTTAAACACTGGTTTTCCTACAGTTCTCAACAGACCTACCTGGCTGCTGTGAGCTGTGAAGGACAGGATGGCTGACAGGTACTTGCTGAAGTTTGACGGACAGCCCACTCCCATGCCAGTCGGACCCTGTACATGGGAGCAAGACAACTCTCTCTATTTCACGACATACCCTCTGATATATACATATTTATTGCTTGACTTTACTTGACATAATACAGTAGACTCCGCTTAACTGCACCACGCATTTGCCAGCGTTTTTGGTGCAATTATCCGGCTGGTGCAATTATGCGAAATGTACAGCTGGACCGTACCACCATGGGCGGGGCGGTGTATTGTTAGTCAGAAACACTAGCACAAAGAAAATGGACGAAATTATGCAGTTATCAACTTTATTTACGTATTCAAGGACATGTACTGTACAAAAATCTTGTAAAGTTTACCATGATACTGTACAGATTAAACTTAACATTTCTTTTGCTTCCTCACAGATGTTTAAATCAGTAGCTACAAATGTAGGTACTGTACACGTGTAGAAAGAGAAAATATGCTTGATTCGCACAGCAAAGAAAACAACTCCGACTGTAACGTTATGTCTAGAATAATGACTTTGGTCTCATATTTTTGTTAGTTTAAATGGCGGTAGGTATGATTAAGAAAAACTTGACACCGTATCTACAACTTCAGTCAACAAATTACATCGAAAGTTTCACACTTGTGTTGGTGAATGCGCAAACAAAGGATAAAAAATGCGCCAATAGCGTAAAAGCACAAGGACGATCTAATCTAACAAACACAACTCCGCCTGTACTGTATTTCTAAAAATGATGACTTTGGTGACATAGGTCTGACAATTCTAAGTTAAGATAGCGGTATGTTTGGCAGAGATTACCTTCTTAATTACAACTTGTGTCCAGGAATTACACTGAAAAACTCCGTCGTCAAAATTCCAAATAAGGAACAAAATGTACAGTGTATCTAGTGGGCAGATATGGTTAGATGACTCAGATCAAGGACAGATCATTCTCCTTATACAGTATCAGAGCCTAACCCGCGTATACCTCGTTCCGGTGAATGCAGGAAGTTTCTAGGACGCGGATTCAGCCAGATGATCACGTTAGCACCGCACCGCCAAAAGCGACTGTTATGTCCGCCTACACGTCTGTAGCCCTTGCCGAGCCTCTATTGTTTCCGACTAGATGTACGTAAAGACGCCGGTCTTTTATCATCGGCAGCAGTATGTAGCGCTGCCGCAAACCTCAAACCACCGACAACACCCCATGCCATCCTTAACGCGAAATCAAATCCACACGAACTTGAATGCATTCACAGTAATAAGATAGTAGTACAGGTAGAGACCAATCTTTATTGAGTGCAGCATGCTGTCTGCCAAAGCGCAATGCCGCCTTTGGTAGGCGTGCGTCTCTTGATGGTGCCGACACGCCCTGGACCCGCCCGGGACCTCCCATACGATTCCTATCAACGTGACTGTCAATGGAGACCGCCTTCTTTTGTTACTCAAAAACAGTTTTAAACATATTGGCGGTATTGCGCCTTTACACCGGCAGGTATCGGCTCATTTGTACCACGTTTGCCGATTTTTAGCGCACCTTTTTAGTTAACTTTTTGAGGATCTTTGAAAAAAATTGGTGCAGTTATCCGAAATTGGTGACAATGCGCGGTGCAGTTATGCGGAGTCACTAACAATGCAGTGAATGGGAACCGGTTTGGGATTTTGGGACTTGGTGCAATTAAACGGAAGGTGCGTTTATCCGAGGTGCAATTAAGTGGCTTCTACTGTACATGACTTTAAAAACTCCAAACTTTAACTGCTACTGTACTATCTGTAACAAGAACTACAGAGTACATACAGTCAAATCTGGATTCAGCAACCACTCAAGGGACTGAGGAAAATGGTTGCTGAAGACAGGTGGTTGCTCAGGACAGGGTTGGGTTAACTATGTAAAAATGGACAGGACTGTTGGAGTGTGGCTTGTGACTGGTGGTTGCCTGACCAGGTTTGACTCTATATCCCACACACAATAAAATTGACTCTTAACCCCTGTAAAAGATTCCAAGTGTCTCATGTCATCCCGAATAGAAAGTGACAGGTACTACATGACTGTTACTGACCCAGAGAGTCCCCAGTTGCTGCCCCAGGCCGACCAGCAGCTGACACAGGCGCTTCAGGAACAGGTAATGCTGCTCATTCTGCAGGGCTTCTCTGTCTGCAGAGCTGTAATGGGAAAACACAGCTTGGACCACATGGACTGGAAGTTTTCTGAAATATGGGAGCATCTAGTCTTGCAACACATACGGTCTAGAATTGTGTGGCATGGCTGTAATATGTCTAACATTGCGTGGTTCCTAAAAAAGGTTTTCTATGGTAAAGGTTAAACAATGCTACTTAACTGGTCAACCTGCCATTTGTAAACACTACTTGTTAATTACCTTGCAGCTGATAGAATAGTGTCCATGGGCCCATCGGTGAACAACAATAATAAAGGTTTTCTTTCTTCAGTTCGACCCTGAAAATACATGATGAAGGGCAATAATGAGCATTATGTGAAATCAATAAGCAAACAAAGAAAATATTACACAAAATTGCTCCATCTGAAGTAGATAAGACAAACTGACCCTTCTGTTGACCAGGAGAAGTAAACACTCGGCAGCGTGCAGCTGGAACTCCCGTTGCCCCAGTAACAAGCAGAGCGACTCTACCAGCTTCCCGTCGTTAGCGAACACATGGGCGACCGTCACCCAGTCCACGTACCCGCACAGCGTCTTCAGCACAGCCTGGGCAACGCGGCAGTGGCTCTGAGCCTAGCAGGGGAGAACACTGTCAGCTACCAGAATAACTAAAATAATATAGTGTACTTAACTAAGAAATCTGCATTTCATTTTATCCACCTGCACTTGTCCAACAAATACATGTTGCTCATTGAGTTTTCAACAATAGGAATTTCATTATGACTTACTTTTCTTGCCTTATACATTCAATATTAGCTTTCAGAAAGTGTATTCTTCAATACACATTGTATGCAACAATGATTATCAAGCACAGATAATATCAGAACATGTGATAATATTACCTTGACTTTTTCTGCTTCCCCAAGACTGTGAGCCTGTAAGAGAAATACACAGTCAGTATAGCTGCTCGTGTTAGATGAATCTGGCCTTTGAGCCATGGCTATACAATCTGACACGGAATTTTCAACCTACTGCAAAAGAGACAGAAGACACCAAAGATGACAGGACATTTCACTGTGCCCCCTCTCACCAGTTGATGGTACTGCAAGGTGTGGGTCTGCAGGGTGGTAGTGAAGAAGGTGAACAGCTCCCCCATGTGAGCGGTCAGGCACTGCAGGATGTCCTTCCTGCGCTGAGATGGCAGATTCTGGAAAGCTACGATGTCCTCCACCAATCGTAGGAAGATCAGCAGTACCAGCTCTGTCTGTGTCTCCTGTGAAAACCAAAGAGGGAAAAGTTCAACTTTCACATTGTTTTGCTTCCTAACATAACCAGTTAACTGCTTGTGACATATTGCTCCAGTTCTGCACACAAAGTAGGCACAAGCTGTACAAGCTAATCCAAGGACTAAATGTTTCATAGAAATACAGGAACTTGCAGTCTAGACTCTGCATTTTTCTTCAATTTTGCATCAGATAGATTTGGGGTCTTCAGAGGATGCCATGTATAAAGTCCAGTTCATGAGGACTTACCCCCAGTGCAGCCACCCTGCTGAGCTCCTCCATCATAGTAGGCCAGTGCTGCGGCCATTCTCTCTTGATTAATTCCACAACGATCTTGGACAGTGCATCCTTGATGTATGGCTGCTCAGTTAAGATATGCTCCACTCCCTGAGGTGATCATGATACAACAATTGTCAAAACAAGACTCTTTGAAGTAAGGGCAGCAGTATGCTCATCATTAACATGCCAATTACAATTCTTTTATTTCTCTATTGACTCTAGCTTCATGACAAAAGTAACACGACCGACACAACTTCTTATAAACCTTCGTCCATTCAAAACAGAAGATGTCTGATTTGCATCTGACACATGGTGTTATGAGCTTTCTTCGAAGTTGAAACGTTCAAAAATTGTGTAATAACAAGTGACTGATTAGGGCTGTGCACCTAAACAAAAATTCAGGTGCAGGTGCGGTACAGGTACAGGTCTGGACCTGTACCTAAACCACTGTACCTGTACCGTACAGGTACAGCGGTTTAGGTACAGGTCTAGACCTGTACCTGTACCTAAACAAATTTTGTCAATTATCTTTCACATTTTCAAAATAAATTAAATTGAAAATGTAGCCAACTGTCACTGATATCTGTAAGCTTTCTTCAAACCAAAAAAATTGATGTACTATAATGTGTGTCTGATATGTATTTGTTGTTATGAGCACATGATTCTTAACAAAAAGGACTGTTGTCTACGCTATTGACTCCTACTTTGATTATGACCCATTGCCAGCTGTTCCAAATACCCTGCTGGCTTATATCATTTCATAATGACATCATTGATGGTTCTTACCTCTGCCATCATTTTCAGCACAGTGTCCTTAAACTGAACCTTCTCTGGGGGCTGCCAGGAGTTCCAGCGAAATCTAGGAAAATATATTGCTTGACTTCATGATTTGCAGCAAACAATTTGAAAGAACTAAAACCACAAGTGACCTATCATAGCATTTGACATATATGACATATACATAATGTGAGGCATAACTCATAGAAATGTTTGCAACAAAAATATATACATTGTTGAATATAAGCATTATCGTACTAACAACGACTCAACGATTTCAGAGGACATTAAATTATGGTCAATGTTGTTTTACGGTTTCTTGTTTAAAAGATTAAAAGTTTCACCAACATATCTAGACGAGGTTAACACCTAGAATGCAAAATCCTAATTAGTTATCTGACCGAACAAACCCACTTGATCGCTTACTTAGCACAGTGTTCTAGTAGCTGGAGCCCAAAGTGTCTGATGACAGGATTGTTGTTTTTCTGTGCCAGCTGCAGACCGCACGCAGCGCAGTGCGGAGAGTGTTCCTTAAAGTTCTCGCAGAGCTGGAATAGAGCAAAAATGTCATTGTGTGTCTACTCTGAACTTTGTGTGTCTACTCTGAACTTAGATTTCAGTACATATATATATATGTATACATATGTATATATATATATATATATATATATATATATATATATATATATATATATATATATATATATATATATATATATATATATATATATATATATATATATATATATATATATATATGTATATATGTATATATGTATATATGTATGTATGTATGTATGTATGTATGTATGTATGTATGAATGTATGTATGTATGTATGTATGTATGTATGTATGTATGTATGTATGTATGTATATATATATATATATATATATATATATATATATATATATATATATATATGTATATATATATATATATATACACACACATATATATATATATATATATATATATATATATATATATATATATATATATATATATATATATATATATATATATATATATATATATATTATATATATATATTATATATATATATATATATATATATATATATATATATATATATATATATATATATAGGCATGCATTTTGTAGCAGTGACATTCCTAAAAGTAACACATCCTAAAAAAACACACCCAACATTGATAAGGGAAATGTTACCAGTAATTAAAAAACTTTATGATATGCCAATGACAAAACTGTATCATCTTCATTATAGAATCTGAAGTTGACGTCCTATATGTATATGAATATGTATCCCCATAACAAGTTGCTGTAACAGCTGGAACCAGAGTGATAACAAATAATATCTTACTAAAAAATAATTCTATATTACCTGATGAAGTCTGAAAAAGAATTAATTATCATTATGTTAGAAATGCAAAGATTCTACTGTCTGGATATGGAACTACAACTAACAATACTCTCCTATTTATTTCTGCCCCTTTTTCTGTCTCCGTATGTTCACAGGTAGTGACTGCTACTTAGGACTGAAATTCTTAAATCAGGTGCAAAGTATTTGGTGTGATATATGCCCTTCATGAGCAGATCCAGGTCTTCATGCATAATATGCATAAAGTCTAAAGAGTTCAAATATGTAACATGATAATGAACAGTATACAGCACCCAGTGTGGCCACAGTACATCTAAGATTGCTGCTAACCCCATAGGAAGTGAACCAACAACGACAGTCCACAGTGCATGTATCATATCACACACTGGCATCCATGCTGTACTGCAGGGCACGTTTCCATTTTCCTCCACTATACTAAAAAACGATATATGGATTTTAAAATGCATAAAATCCTGCCATCTCTTAATGTTGTTAAGATTCTACGAACACTGTGGTTTCGAGTAAGTCTATTGGAAGTTTTACAAGGTCTTCTGCATTCACTAATTTAGAAGGACCATACATTTAGAATCATTGCATCAAATGAAAATGGGTTGCACCATTTTTCTTGGTTAGCACAAACTTCAACTTTTAAGAAATTTATTTGTTTTTTTTTTTTTCAATCATAAAAGACAGGCGAAATGAACTGTACATATTTCCTTCAGAATAAACGCAGCATAATAAACTTTCATCTGTTTAGTTTTTCCCTTCACGTGAGCTGAGAGTGATACTGATAGCGTACAGTTGAGCATGAGGTAGGGAGGGACACTTTACCTGATACGCTTCTTGCCGCTGTTGTGAAGCAGACATGGGGCTCATGGCGACTTCTACCGCCCCGATAAGCTGCTGGACTAATGGCGCGAGTTCTTGCTCCATGTTATCTTCGCTATAGGTCGCCGTAATAAGGCGAAAAAGTCCAAAATGTCATTGAATTTGAGATATGCTTCTCCATCGGCCACGCTCGCATCCTCCTCATGCGGGTCAAAGGTGAAAGTTCGTGAACTTTGGGTGGGCGTAAAAGGAGGAAATGAAAGCCGAGCTGAAAAATGAATTTTGGAATTTTTAAAAATATTTCAGGAGAACTTTGTAAAATCTGCCTCACTAGAATTAAAAAATATGGATACTATTTGGTGAAAGCTGATGCTGTAATACAAATTTACTGCGCATACTATGCAAAATGCTAAATAACTCTTCCATCTGGATTTCCATTTCAGGTTATTCCACTTTTTAGTGTAACCCGATGTCGATGACTTCACCAAACATGGCGGGGTTGACCGTGACGACGTTTTTCTCTGCATTGACCGGTAGAATTCTGCCCATTTACTTGACATTTGTGCAATAACGTTACATTGTATTTGTTTATGGACATCCCTAGGCCATGTTGTGGAAATTTCTAGAAGGAAATAGTCGTCTGATTTCGCGATGAGTGCGTCAACGTCCTCAACCGGTACACTCCCCCGCCCCCTCGCGGGTGGGGCCGAGGGCCAGACTGTCCCCACCCCGGTACCGGCCGGCCCCGATGGCTTCTTCTCCGCCACGGTGCTGAACCTGTCCCGGGCGCTAGCCGCCCTGACCCCCGCTCCTGCGGAGAAGGTGCAGCGGCTGATGCGGCTGTGTGGACAGGAGAACTCGCAGGGAGTGTACACTTTGGACCGGAGAGGCCGGGATGCGATCGTGGCACTGGGGGTGTTCATCATCGAGTCAGGACTTCAGCACAAGGTAGACATTATAGAAGACATCATATAACTTGTCCTTGATTTACTGGTGCATTGGAAGTTGTGTCTGTATTGTGCATACAGGTGGATTTGCTGTTTTGTGTTTTGTTGAATAATGGTGTTATTCATATACACAATGCTTTTTCTGTAGAGACAAAGACCAACTCCCCTTCAATACACCTGGGGGTTAGGCTCCCCCTTTCATAAATTGTAACAAAAAATTAGGGATGATCGGGGAGAATCCTTAACAACCACAGAGAAGTACGGAGATCTAATACAAATTCAGGAGTACTTCCTTGTAGTTTACAGTTATTTTATAGTTTACAGCATATTTTACAGTCAGGACAAAAGCCGCTTTGATATTATGAATGAGCTGGATGAACGCTTATGTGCCTTCAGACTTCAGTCCTTTGACCTTCCAAATGTTGAATTGTTCCACTTTCCATTGTAGTCACTGGTAATTACAGCACCAAATTGCAGACTAGAGACTAGTGTAGTGTCTCAGGTTGCATTTTGATATGTCAAACAGAAGGTGAAACAATATTACAGTTGTTAATGGTACACCAAAAACCACATAAGACATGCAGAGACTTATCCAATAACCCTGCCCACCCAGGCCAAAATGTTTAAGTACAAAACAAAAATTTAGAAATGGAAAAATATAGTCAGTCTCTGATGGGTACAACTGCTTAGTCTGAAGAACTGACAGTACTGAATCAGATGTAATTTGCAATACTACCTTCAAGTTAATTATATGAATCCTGGTAGACAATGCAAATTTAATGCTGCACGAGTCTTAAAGCTGACATGTCAGTGTGAGACTTATGACCACAATTTTGACCACATTTCAGGAGCTCCTAGTCCCCTACCTGATAGAGATCCTCAGAAACCTCCCTGGTGCTCACTGGATCCCTTCTGCCACCACAAGTAGACAGGTGAGTGAAGCTCTACTGTGTTTACCAAAACTGAAATAGGATTAAAAAGTTCTTCCAGTACAGTTTAGTCTTTACCGGTGTACAGGTTCTGACAGTATTTCCTTCCACAGAATGGTCTTCCTGAGAGTGAGCAGTTCAGTTTCTGCCTGGTGACTCTGTTGACAGACATAGCACACAGGGATCCGTCCTTCCGGGGGGAGATCATCACGGCTCAGGTGGAGGTGCTAAAGGTCAGTCTGATGGTGTTGTTTTTCGTTAACTTGCTTTCAGTGTCGTTAGATGTATGTAACCAGAATGGTACAGTCTAGAGGTGAACTTTTGTTACATAGGGAACCTGGGCATAAAGACTCTTCTTGTTGAATATAGGAAATAAACTATACCTACGGCTACAGACTTAGACATAAATAAGGACAAGTTGCCATGTTACGTCATGTCATCTTGCTTAGTTGAGGATGTAAAACATTGGCACCCTGAAAAGCCTGATGAAAAAAATCTCTGCCTTTATTTTATTTTGATCAGGCTGTTAACCAGCTATAGGATGAAGTAAAAGAGATTATTGTCATCATCAAAGACATAAAGAAGAATAAATGATTTAATGTTTATCTTACAGACCCTTGCCACCTTGTGCCAGAGTAGTGACATCCCCAAGGTTGCCCTGTGTAGTATTGTTGTCCCCTCTCTGCTTGGAGTTGCTCGTGCTCTCGGTCGGTACAGCACCGGCGACATCGGCCTAATCTCCCAACTGTTTCCACGTGAGACTTTCTCCTCCCCTGCGTCCACCCGGGTCAGCACACCCGCCACACCGACCTTCCCTGTCCTGGGGCACAGCCGTCCGGTCAGTGCCTGTCTACAGCTTACACTCGACCTACAGGGCCACTTCCTCCCGCCCTCCCCCAACCCATCACCCACACCCTCCCCACGGGGGTCAGAAGGTGCAGCCATCTTTGGCAGCTCTCTGCCCAACTCCCCCATCCACGGAGGTGTATATCAGGGGGTGATGTCTCCACTGGCTTCAGAAGACCTGCTGCAAACTGTGGGCACCAGCTTCCCCATGGCGGCTTCCTTAGGAGGGACAAGGAGAGCCCCCTTACATCTTAGTCCAGCCCAGTTACAGGACATCTTGTCCACTTCCGAATCTCTCCTCACTAAAGAAATTCTCAAGAACTTGGATGCAAAAGCAACAGAGTGCTTCATGCCTGGAGGAGGTCCAAGCTACCCCTATCATTCCTTCAGTGAGACTTTGACGGTTGTGTTGACCAATCTTCTTCACGATCTTCTCTATAATGTGAAGGATCTTTCTGCCTCCTTTACCAGGGAAGTCCATGACTTCATTAAAGGTTTGTTCGTTACGGGACAAACAGAGCTCATGGAGAAACTAGCAGAAGCAAAACTTTCCTACAAGCCATTCAACCCAGTGGTGCTACATGTAAGAGCCAATGCTACCTGCGTGGACCTGCTGGTATGGGCAGAGCAGGAGGAGGCAGGGGTGGATGCCCTCTGCAGTCGTCTCCAGGAGAAACTTAACCAAAGCACAAGCTCCAAGCTGGTGGTGCTGCACATGCCGCTGCTGCTGTGCTGCCTGCAGGGCCTCGGGTCCCTGGCAGAAAAGTTTCCTGGGAACACGTACAACATTCTCAACATTCTCCGCGACTTCCTGATCAACCCGTCCCCCCTGGTAATGAAGCTTCACCGTCTGCAGGTCACGTCAGCCACCAGGGGCAATGCTCACTCACGCAGTGGGCCTCCTTCCATCCATGTAACCGGGACCAGTCCTGTTCACACACAGAGCCAGTCTTCTACCGAATACCACAGCTTGCGCGACTCAGCCATCACCAACATCTGCCGCGCCCTAAAGGCGGGGGTAAAGGACGATCCGGACTGTGTTCATGCCTTTCTGGCATCCCTGTCTAACCGGCTGTATGCTGCTGAGATAAGCGACAGAGAATCAACACTCATCTCCACCCACACCATCCACATCCTCGGTGCTATTGCAGTTACTTTCAAGGATGACCTCAAGACCATGCAGTCAGTCCTTCAGATCTTCCAGCAACGGTTCTGTAGCCCTGCCTCTCCTCTAGATGTCCTTATTGTGGACCAGATGGCTCTCATGCTCCTGGCGGGAGAACCTACCACGTACCAGGAAATCCTGAAGATGTTCATCACGATCACCGTGGAGGCAGGGTCTGCCACCTACTCACAGGACCTTGCTACCAACAACAAAGCCCATGGCTACAGGCATGTTTCTCTGGCCGTCATTAATGCCCTGGGGGTCGTAGCTAGTAACCTACAAGGTGAGGAACAGCTGCAGCAACTTCTTGTCCGTTTGCTGGAGCTGTTTGTTCAGATGGGGCTTGAGGGGAAGCGAGCGAGTGAGAAGGCCAGCGAGAAGTCCTCCACAGCTATCAAGGCTTCCAGTAGTGCAGGGAACTTGGGCATCCTCATTCCCATCCTGGCTTTGCTGATGAGACGCTTGACCCCAATCGTGGACCCCAATCCACGGTTGTACAAGCTGTTTCGGGACTTCTGGCTGTACTGTGTGGTGATGGGATTTGTCACAGAAGGTGCCGGCTTGTGGCCACCGGAATGGTATGATGGAGTTTGCGAGATCGCCACCAAGTCCCCTGTGTTGCTGTCTCCAGGCGGCGAGCACCTACGGTCCGAGCTGCAGTACAACTCAGCACTGAGGAACGATGCTGCAGGCCCGGCAGAGCTGTATGAACTGAGGGCCACGATTCTCAACCTCCTGGGGCATCCAGCAGAGGTTGGGTCACTCATCAACAAACTCAGCTTTGCTCAGTGTACCTACCTTCTCTCTGTGTTCAAGCTGGAAACCATGAGAGTCAAACACTCCACAGATATGAGCAGCTTTCACCTCGTCTTCCGTTACTTAGAGGACAAACAGGTGCAGAAGGACAAGGCGGGGATGCTACAGTGTCTACTTGCCGTTGCAGACCAGGCCTTCAAGATCTTCCTCGATGTCATGACCAACAAGCCGCGGACAGAAGTGTGGGAGAAAGAGCTGGTCAAGCATGCGCAATTCCTACTTGTCAAGTTCAACCATCAGCTGAAGCGCATGCGTCGGGTTGCAGACAAGTTTCTGTCGGGGCTTGTTGATCGGTTTCCACACCTGCTTTGGAGCGGGGAGGTAATCTCTACCATGCTGGATATCCTACAGCTCCTGTCCAAGGGACTGGAGAGGGATTCCAAACTCGAGGCTATTCAGGCAAAAGTTCCCAACACCTCCCATCAGCTGACCATTCCGGATACCATTGAGGCGAGGGAGAGTGTTGTGCAAGACTTCGCTGCTCGGTGTACAGGGATTCTGCAAGAGGCCCTGAAGTGGGCACCAGCAGCCACCAAGTCTCACCTGGAGGAGTACCTGAGAAAAATTGAAAACACCTGTGATGGACTGACCAAACATGCAGGCATGGCCCTTGCAGCGGAAAGCATTCTGCAGTACGCAGGTAACACGAAGGATGTTTCTACATCAAAGCTAAACAAGAGACCAAATTGTGTGAACAAGGATCATTCCAGCTTTGTGGCTTCCACCAGCATGAGGAGCTGCTTCATGGGTGAGGTGCAGGGCATGCTGAGTCTGTGTCAGGGCGATGAGAGGAGGCTGGCACGGACCTTCCACCAACAGCTCACTGCATCCTCACAAGGCAGGGACTTCCAGCACTTCCGTAAGTCCCTCTTCCGAGTTACAGCACTCCTCATCAACAGTAAGGGCTGCCACCGGCCTCTGCTGCACAGCCTATCCCAGGCGCCCATACGCTATTTCACTGACAAGGCCATGGAAACCACCATCTGCTGCTGGCAGTGGCTGCTGGCAGCTAGAGCGGACTTGGAGCTTCCCTTCATGCTGGCCATGACAGCAGCATGGAAGATGGGGGTGGACATGCGCCTAGGGCTGTTCATGCACAACGTGGACGAGGTGGACGTGCTGGCCAGCTTTGGGGAGGAAGACTGTAAGTCGAAGGCACCGTATGTTGAGCCGCACAACATCTGGATCAACTTCCTGATGGAGAGGTTCGAGGTGGTGAAGTACCGCAGCACCTCACAAGTGGAAATGTTCGCCGACCTGCTGCACTACTCCCTCCCGATGTTCGTGGGCGGAAGGGACCCCATCATGAACCGACACGTTGTTGGGGTGGGTGCCCGATTCCGGCTCCTCACCCTTGGCCTCCTGCTCCTGCAAGGTGATGTCCTTCCCAGCTGCCCCAGCAAGAACGTGCTGCGGGAGAAAGTCTACACCACGGCATTCGACTACTTTACAGCCATTCTACCCATTCCACTCAAGGACACCATGTCGTTAAGGGAGGTCGTCGAGATGGTCATGAAGTTCTGGAAGTCACTTCATTCGGACAAGAAGTACTTAAAGACAAGCCATGTGATCGGTTCTAGTTTCCCTGAACTTGACTCTGACACCATCAGCGTCCGTAGTGCCACTGCAACCATGACGTCCATACCATCCGATCTGCGAGCAAGCTCAGACGTCGGCCCTCGTTCGACTCAAGGCTGGGTGAACACCATGCCGATGTCCTCCAACATGTCCACCCTGTCCAGGAGGTCCACAGGAACCACCCGCAGCAAGAGCAGGGTGGGAGAGGTGGGGAAAAGTTTTATTCGTATCATAATTGAATGATTGATTATAGAGCAGTTGACAGGAAAACCATTGATTATATGCAAATGTATAGATATCAACATTGCAATGTTAGAAGCCTGCTGACACATTCCACAACATATGCATAACATTTGCACATTGTGCATTGTATACATAATATTTGTCACTTTAGACTCTAGAAATCGGGAATCACTGTGAAAATTTGAAGTCAAATACATGATATATATACATTTTGACAAATAAAGGTATTAGATGTAGAAAAGCATGTTGTGTCAAATGGCATTTGAAACTTTACTGTACATTCAGTAGCAACTTATAATATGGAGCTTCTAACAGTGTCC
The DNA here is from genome assembly GCF_035083965.1 of Branchiostoma lanceolatum. NCBI lineage: Eukaryota > Metazoa > Chordata > Leptocardii > Amphioxiformes > Branchiostomatidae > Branchiostoma > Branchiostoma lanceolatum. The sequence goes on along the minus strand of NC_089725.1, from coordinate 19,226,817 downwards.
CCCTAAAGTGCCTGGTGTTTTGTGATCGCCCCAGGTCCTAGTGAAGGACTACATGCGACGACGGGGACTGCTGCTATCCCTGGTGGGGAACGAGATTGAGCGGCTGACATCGTGGTACAACCCCCTTGGTCTGTCTGAGCTGAGCTTCACAGGACAGGAGACCATCACGGCGTGGCAGTCCCAGCCCATGTCGGACAGGGCCTGGAGGGACACGGTACAGATGGCGTGGGACATCTCCCCGCGCCTGGCACTGCAGCTCCCAGCCAGGTGCGGGGAACATTCCTTACTTAATTAAGTAATCGTTAAACACTCACCCCAGAAACATATTTTCCACATTGTCAAATGTTCAGATAGAGGGTGACATCTCCATGCTACTTGCACTATAACTCCATAGTAGTGACTCTTGTTACCTTTGATTCAGAAATTTATTTTCCTAAGTCTCAAGGATACTACGTAGAAAGAGGATACATAGTACAGCTGCGCAACTGGCACTGCTGTTGCCATCCAGGTGCAGCCCACAGTCCTGACACTAGTGTTCATTTCATAACTTGCTGCCTTTGTAGATTTTGGTCAGATTTTGGGTCACCAGACAATATCGTCTATGAAATGAAGGTTGCATGCCTTTAGTAAGAGTATCTGCTTCAACAGTTGTTCAGTTTGCTACTTCTTATTACAGGTTCCGTCAGACAGAAGCCATATCCAGGGAGGTCACACGTCTGGTCAGGAACGACCCCCAGGCAGTTGTTGATGTTCCCAGGGCAATCCAGGTAAAAGTCTGACAGATTAATTAGGATGGTGGTTTAGTTTACTTTTAACCTGTACATGTATGTATTTGTGAACAGGATAATGCATAGATATTTGTGATTTTTGTTCTGTTCTGGTGTAAGGAAGAAGTGTGATTAACTTTTTGAACAGGTCTAGATTCAGATACAGCAATGATTTCCTCCAGGATTACTGAGTATTGTGTAACAGGGCAAAATGCTATTTTATTTTTGGCGACGCCTCAGGGGCGAGCCAAATTTCTACTATATTGTGTGCAGATTGCAAGAATTCTAGGAATTGTACAGGAATGTGAAAGTCCATGGGACAATAACTCAAGAATGCCTGGATGTATTGTCTTCATATTTTGTAGGTGGGTAGGTCTGTGGCAGACCTTGTAATGATTGGATTTTGGGCCTCCTAGCGACTTTCTATAGTACTGCAGGGGAAATTTCACCTTTCAAATCTTGTCTTCAGAACATGCTACAGTCATGAATTTTAAGTGGTGGATAGCTCTTTGTTAGGAAAATATGTCCTGTAGATTTGGACCCCCTAGCGGCTTTTTTTGGAACTGCAGGAGCTGATTTTGACTCAAACTTTGAAAGAGAATAACGCAAGAAGGGGATGACGGATCATCATAACTTTTGGTGTGTAGATAGCTTAAGTGATGATTTACACAATCATATGCTAATTATGCAAATCAATATCTGATTTGCATAATTAATGAGGACAGTTAATAAATCAGCTGAAATTTACTATAGGACTCTCAAACACATGACTTATGTAACTGAGGAAGAGATACATATCGATAGATATCAATTATGCAAATTGATACTTAATTTGCATAATTAATGACAAAATACTATAAATCCATAGTGGTAAATGATGGGGATTTCATTTTTGCACCATTCGGAAGGTAAGTAAATGTGGCCACTATTAGACACAAATCTTGCATAGAGGGTCTCATTGACATAATTTATGAGGAAATGGTACGATGTATTTTTTTGTGAAAACCAGATTTTCATACATTGGACAACTTGTGTTATTTTGGTAGAGAAGGTGATCGACTGATACATGTATGATTTATGAGAGGTCCTTATTTGCACGTGGACTAAAAACGAAAACGTTAACAGAGACCACCGTCGCCATGGCAACATCTTTTTATGTTGCCAATCTTGTTGCAGTTCTTTTTGCCTGTGTGGGCTGAGGAAAAGTCACCTGACCAGAAAGTAGGCCTAACACTGGCAGCATGACCTGTTATAGATTAATTTATCTTTCTATTCTAGAAGTCAATATTTCAGCTGGGACCACTCCTGGAATGCTTGTAATTAAGGTTCAGTGCAAGATGGGGTAAATTCTGCATGGGTGGAGATATTCACTTTCAGGTGATACATACTTCAGAAGATAAAGCTATCTTTGTCTTATCTGCTGTGGTGCCTGGTTAAAGAATACAGTGTGGAGGTGGGCCATTACAAAATAAGCAAATGGTGCATGGGCCAAGGTTGACTCATGCTCCTCCTGGTCAAAGGTGTACTCTGTTTGTTCTCTGCTGCAGTACCTGGTCACAGAACACAGTGTTGAGGTGGATGCCCCAGAACTGAGCCACATCCTGACCTGGTCCGGCGTCAACCCCGCCATGGCGCTGTCATACTTCTCGCGCCAGTTCCCGCCACATCCGTTCACCTCGCAACTCGGCGTGAAGGTCCTGCGCTCCCTCCCGCCCGAGGTCACCCTGTTCTACGTCCCACAGCTGATCCAGGTGTGATGTCATGACACACCTTCTTCACTTTTCATTGGTGACAGGGTTAAAGAGGCAGATTCCTGTAACAAAATGAATCACTACATCTGGACAAAAATTAGATGCAAATACAGATGTCTTGCAGAATACTAGTAATCCACACATAGATGTCACCAATTTAATGACAGCTCCTATGGCTGGACTACATGTACACATCTGTATTATGACTGAGACATCTATAGTACAGATCTACCTACCATTGTTATATTATTTGCCATACATTATCCCTGTACAATCATTATGCAATAAGGTTCTTCTATTTACAAATGTCACAATCAGCTTCCTATTGTTTCCCAGGCTCTACGCTATGACACCATGGGGTACGTACAGGAATATATCCAGTGGGCCAGTCGGCGTTCCCAGCTCCTGGCTCACCAGTTTGTCTGGAACATGAAGACCAATGCTTACACTGATGAGGATGGCACCATTAAGGACCCGGAGGTGTGGATTTATATCTGTATTACTGTTAGTCAGTGTGATCAACTGTATTAATCAGTTCTTATAACTGTCCTTCAGCATAACAAATAACAAACAAACTGTGCAGGACACACTGGCAGCTGGCTCACAACACTGAACTTCTCACACCTAGTTCTTATATATATATATATAATTTCACGAGTTGTTAAGAACGGTCCATGGAAGAGGCCCCTGCTATTCTTTATGACAACGAGTCCCGTTTTTCCAGGTTGGAGATCGTTTCGAGACCATGATCGAACTCATGACTCGAACATTGTCAGGGCCAGCCAAGAACTTCTATCAACGGGAGTTTGACTTCTTCGGGAAGGTGACGGCCATCTCAGGGGAGATCAGGCCGTATCCTAAAGGTGCAGAGAGGAAGAAGGCCTGTCTCCAGGCCATGAAAAAAGTTGCTGTGAGTACCTATGACCTGTGTTTAGCACTACATTCTTATGGATTATAGATGGAGTACCTCAGAAATGCTAGGCAAATTTGCATGTGTATTGGTAGCCCAACAAACCCCATGTATTAATAGAGCCAATCTAATTTATCCTAAAACTAAATGCAACATGTAATTTCCAAAACAGATCCCTTACCAGCACATACACCACATAGATCTAGATTGGATTCAGGAAATAGTGTTCCTTGAGTAACCTGTAGACTGTATATATAGAATACAACACGGGGTATTCCGTATCACCCGAGGTACCAGCCCGACCGCGGGTCGGATCGCCCGACGGCCGTAGGCCGGAGGGCGATCCGACCCGCAGGAGGGCTGGGACCGAGGGTGATGCGGAATACAACGTGTTGTATTTTATTTATGTCATACCTTGGCAATACCCACCCGAGAAAACACACATTTCAATGCGGAATGCGCCAGAAGTTGAGGGAGTTTTGTGTCCTCGAACAAGAAACTGTAGCAACATTGATTCCAATCTCCGAATCCGGTATTCGAATTTCCGACAGCCGCGCAACCGACGCGTTCGAAATGCGTTCGAAATATTCTATGGAAGCCTGTGTGATAACCCTCCCGAACCCTATGCGATCCGGATAGTTATCACACGGTCCGGAACACCCGTATCAGGCCCAGGCATGACATAAACGTATATATACTATGGTATGGTATGGTCTAAGCAACACCTTTGTTCCCGGTGCTCTTCAGGTCCAGCCTGGCTGTTACCTACCCAGTAACCCTGAGGCAGTCGTGTTGGACATAGACTACAACTCAGGAACTCCCCTCCAAAGCGCAGCAAAGGCACCTTTCCTGGCCAAGTTTAAGGTCTGTTTTTTGGTTGCTGTTTTTTTCTTTCAACTTAGTCACTTTTTGCTTTAGGATTTGAGTCACAGAAATCACAGCCTATGATGTGCTAATCTTTGCTGTTGTCAAAGTCTCTGTATGCTACTGGAAAGGGTTACTGTCACGTGTGACTTTTCTAGGTATGTAACAACAAACAGACGAATGCTAGTAAAAACATAAAGTTGTTGACAGATAATCAACAATAGTTAGTTCAGGAATGTCTTGCCTAGGGACAGACCTACTTTTGCGAGTACACGTTTAATTGGTGTGAAACATGTGACTGTGCTCTCTGCAGGTGAGAAAGTGTGGGATCAATGACCTGGAAAACCTTGGCCTGGAGGGAGGGGACACGACAGATGGAACAGCAGAGGAGGTCTGGCAGGCAGCGATCTTTAAAGTGGGAGATGATGTGCGGCAGGACATGCTTGCATTGCAGGTGAGAAGGACGTGGGTTTACTTATTAAGAATTAAGGAGGTTCACATGTCAAGGATTGCAAAACATTTCAGTGTGCTTCTCTAAGGTCCCCACTTTAATATGAGTATAGGTGTATTACAATCAATGATGCCAACAATTCTCAAATGTACGTGTCAGTTATTTTATGGTGATTAGATGTTAATTTCTTGTCAAGCTCAACAGACATATGAGTCAACCTATGTACTCCCAGGCTACTTTATGTCCGCTGCTCAATACTGCACAACTGCAGCATGCATGGTGCTGTTTGTTTATATCTAGAGGGAGAATAGCTTTCTATAAGCTAAAGATATTGAGACCTTTTCCTGAAGCTAAAACTGAACAGAGAAACTTTTCCTCCACAGGTGATGACGCTGTTTAAGAACATCTTCCGGCAGGCGGGGCTGGACCTGTTCCTGTACCCGTACCGGGTCATCGCCACGGCACCGGGCTGCGGGGTCATCGAGTGCATCCCGGACACCAAGTCTCGCGACCAGCTGGGACGGCAGACCGACATCGGCCTCTACGAGTACTTCCTGCAGAAGTACGGGGATGAGATGACCCTCATGTTTCAGAACGCCCGCCGGAACTTTATCGAATCCATGGCGGCCTACAGCGTTATCGGGTTCCTGCTACAGATCAAGGACAGGCATAATGGAAACATCATGCTGGACTCACAGGTAAGGGAGCCAGAATACAAGACAAAAGGTTTAGCTGTGTGCAAATATGTGCAAATCATCAGTCTTACTTTTTAAATGTTGCAATTAGAAACCTAACTGTTGTGTTGCATGCTATTGGGGTCGATGTTCTTTGGATGGGATGCTGTCATCTGTGGTCTGCTGTTCTTTGATCTTTTAAAACATGTACCAGGGTTATTCCCGTTCATTAAAGCTGTATATACATGTACTGTACATTATGTCTGTCCTTGTAACATCCTGTAAAATTTGTGATTCATTTTGGTTGCTGTTCCTCAGGGCCACATAATGCACATCGACTTTGGCTTCATGTTTGAGAGCTCCCCAGGTGGGAACCTTGGGTGGGAACCAGACATCAAACTGACAGATGAGATGGTGATGATCATGGGCGGGAAGATAGACGCTCCTCCGTTCCGACGCTTCATGGAGCTGTGTATACAGGTAATTCACATTCATGTGGACTACATTTTCTTTCTGGTCTCATTGTCATCAGTTACTCTTCTGGACCACAAGATACCTGTCTAACTGTTGGTGGGCTATCAGCAGGGGTTACAGTCTTTCTATGAGAGACACTGAACTGTCAGTCTGATGTTCAAGGAGAGCCACCCTTTGACATGGTCACATGGATGTGTCCCAGTGTGTGATGACCACTCACCCATCAGTTCAAAATATAATGGCTGGCCTGTATTTATGTCAGTTAGGTAGTTGAATTGGCCTCAACTGTAAGCCTGCTGAACCAATGAAATGGTATAAAAACAATGAACAACTGTTTCCTACTTGTTTCTAGGGCTACCTGGCTGTGCGCCCCTACCAGGAGGCCATCGTGTCGCTGGTCGCACTGATGTTGGACACGGCGCTGCCATGTTTCCGAGGCCAGACGATCAAACTGCTTCGCCAGCGCTTTGCTCCCCTGCAGAACGAGAGGGATGCGGCCAACTACATGCAGAAGGTCATCAAGGACTCCTTCCTCAACTACAGGAGCATCACCTACGACATGCTGCAGTACTACCAGAACCAGATCCCCTACTAGAGGGCACTGTTATCTTATCACCTACAACATGCTGCAGTACTACCAGACCCAGATCCCCTACTAGAGGGCGCTGTGATCTTATCACCTACAACATACTGCAGTACTCCCAAAACTAAATCCCCTTCTAGGGGGTGCTGTTCTCCCAGAAGGATGCAGCTGTTTAACTGTTTAACTGTTGAAAAACCAAACTGTTGAAAAGCCCACTTGTATCATGTATGCAAGTATTTTAAATACCCTTACGAGGGAAATAGTGCACTGCCAATGAAGTTTTATGTATTTTGTGTAGAACTGATGAAGATGCAGTAGTAAGTAGGGATCTGGGTTTTAAGTTGTGTATTGACTACAAATGTAGCAAAACCAGAGACATGATGTATATGATACAGTACCTACATGGTACATAGAAGTGTGTATTGCTATATAAAACAGTGGTTTACTTTAGGTTTGAAAAAAGTTCATTTGGAAGCCCTACTTTTGAACTTGTTACAAGATGTATAGTAAAGTTTTCTTATTGTTTGAAGGAGCATACTTTCTTCCATGTTAAGGATTCTATATTTTTGTCATGAGTTTTAAAGTTATTGAGTGACTTTGAGAATTGATAAGGTTTTCAGTGTCTTTTCAGATTTGAAATGACTAGTGTCACAAACTTCTCAGTTAGAATAGTGCAACATTCTATCAGTAAGGTATGCGTGGAGATCTTTATGGTCTGCTACAATAATATTACTGTGTTTTGTTCCATTGTTGAAATGTGTGTAGAGGTTGAGTTCCAGCTGTTGTGTACATAACGTTCCATAGGCAACTCTTAAAATGCAATAACGTGTTTTGAGTGACCATTGTTGTTGTATCATTTCCTTTTGAACTGCACAATGTGATTTATCATTGTACATTTGTATGTGCTCTTGTCAAGTTGTTCCTGTATTTTTGCACATTGTAAGTGTATGTAGTCAGAGAAGAGTAAATATAACATAGCCAAACATTTATGTAGTATGAGGAAGAGGGTAATGATTATAACACTGTTGTGCGAAATGAAACTGAAGTGCAATATTGAAATGGAGATTATCAGTATGGAATATAAGGGAATTTTGAAAAATAATTAAATTGATATTGCCAGTAATTGTACCTTTCATAAGATGTGAAAAATGTATTACTAGTTTTGTTCCAAATCACTATCCCACCGAACATGAATGTACATCAGCTACTCCAGGAAAAATTGTTTTACTAAATTGAAGCCCTCATAAGTTTATCCCAGCTAAATTAAAGTAGGCATATATTGTACTTTGATGAAACTACTACCCTGGTTAGATCTTCTATCTGACAGTGTTGTAATTTCTGTCTTTAGGACAGGCTTCAACTAGCATGACTAAGACTTGTGAAAAGATTACTGTACATAGTAGTCAGTGAAAGGCTAGAAGGCTTTGTTATATGTGGAGCTGGATGTTTATGTAGTCAATGAGGACTGCATCTTCCCAAATTCAGTTTGTAGTTTCAGTTCTTCACTACAGCATCAAGCTGTGCACCTTTTGGCATACTTTCTTGTACGTTTATGTACTTTTTACTACTGTAACAGTGCTCTTCTGTCCATCATGCAAGGTTTCACAGAATATTGTAGATTCAAAAACCCATTTCTCACTATGTTTCAGTTACTATTAAAACCTGTCATTGACCTTCCTTGTTCCAGTTTTTAGTTGTGGGTAGATGCCTGTAGACCAAGTTAGAAATCCCAAGATGGACAACAATACTGTCTTATGCTTATCTGTACTTAGTGTCAATACCATTTGTTTAGACTTTCACGAAGTGGTTGAAACCCTGGAGACAAGCTGGACATTGTCATGTGGAGCAAATACACCTTCTGTTTATCTGGTTACCAAACAATGTCTTTTGTCATTGATAACATCACTAACATTTTTCGGCAAGAGTTAATTGACAACAAAATGGCAAAAAAAATTAACCATCAGTTCTTTTTGTTGCCGATATCATTGATTACCTTTGTCACTTATGTCTATACATGTTATATTTCTTCTCTTGTCCTTTTGATGCAAAAAAGGACCGCCCGTGGCGTTGAGACGAGCAACATTTTTGTGGCGGCCTAACCGTTTTCCGTGAGGAGATTACTTAAAACCATCCTGCCGGGAACCGCTAGTTCCCTATTCTCCAAGCAGAGGCTTCGATCGAGAGGGGTAGTTTTGTCCGGGATTTTTTACGTCCCTCGTGAGAGGAGAGGGACGTAACAAAATCCCGGACAAAACTTGCATGTTACACATTTGCATAATAACATGAAATCGGTTTATAATTACATTAAAACCATATCTTACAATAGTATCACAAGCAATTACACATGATTACAAATTTACAAACATATTAAAAGTAATCAAAAACGAATCATCGCAATGTCAGTCGAATGCAAGCTAGATAATGTTGAAGTCTACTACAATTACATGATGAGATCCATTCTGGGGAGGAAAGTTTTTGACGTCGTCATCGACTGCAGAGTTTTCGCCGCTTTTGAGACAGTTTGTCTATCAACTTTGTATTTCTGGCGGTATTACAGTAATGTTGCGTCCAGCATATATCCTTGAATACCTCATTTTTACAAATCCAGGATATATATGTTTTCCTGCAGATAGGAGAAGTCGCGTTATCAGTCATCCGGCAACTTTTGCCCAGTCCGCGGAGAGGTTGCTGAGACTTGGGTTTTACCGTATATGCTACCGTTTTTTAGGCTAATTAGGTCCCGGATGATCAGTCTATGTGGGAAAGTGAAGTTTTATCTATGTCAAGCTTTTCAACCACCCTCCTACATAAATCATTCAAAGCTATGAGGCATGAAAATCCCAAAGAAGGTCAAGACAATGATATGAATGAAACCTCTGTTGATACATTGAGTACAGCACACGGTCCATGCAAGGAGGTTGGTCCATGTAAACAATTCCGGACACGTCATTTATTGATTGTCAGAAGCTGAGTTTTCTTGTGTAGTTAACTGTCGCATCTGTTTTACTCAAATTTCTTGAAATGATGTGAAAGTGTGATACATTATCTGTTTAACAGGCAGTACAATTATGAACGCTGTGTAGACAGTAAAAACAACAACACAACAAGCTCTTCTGGTCAAGCCAGTTGGGGCTTTAGAGATCAACAAGTTAAGATTTTACTGATATATATAAATATGCATATATAAGCAATCAGCCTAAACGTAGAAAAGATTGCTGCCAATTTTGGAGATGGTTTTGGTCGAATTGATCAATTGTAGGTATACATGTAACGTTACATTATACTAAATACCTGTAAGAGCGCTCTTGAATGTGGGAAATCAATTTCGAAAAACAGGATGGACTAGCATATCTATAAATGGTAAATAAGAGTATTCACTGTACTAGTACTGGGCAAATCAACTGATTATTGTAATTAACTGACTATCGTAATTAGTTAAAATGGTACAATATGACAAAATCTTACATGAAATAAAAAAGAACCACTACAAATTCTTATATTTTCTTAATTTGAAAAAAAGAGTGAAGCCTCTGCCAAATCTGATTTTATTAAGTAGCTGAAAGATCACATTCCTTACAAGGCATCACTTTGCCTCAATGCAGATAATGTTTAAATCTTTCAATCAAATTCTTTAAATTATTATCTAGTTAAAGATTATTCATGTCTCGATATAGTCTTCATCCCATCCGACTGTCTCGAAATATGCCATTTGATAAACATAAGCCACAGCATACAACACAAAATCATGGCGTTTTTGCAATCAGACAACACAAATAGAAATCAACTTATTCTGATTCATATGATAACATAAGCACAAATCAATTAATGTCCTTGGTTCTCATTTAAAACAAAAAAATGAGCATGCGGAGAAGGTGAACACTGATGGCTGTGAGGAAAAAGTTACTGAATGTATTCACTCTGTGACACCGTTCCCAAGGAAAAGGCATTCTCTTACGGCTTTTTGACATTCCAGTTGAGCATTTTCTTGTGTAAGTTCAAGAATTTGAATGCATTTCAACACATGGTTATTTGTTGATGGCTTACATCAATTAGTGCAAAAAATGCATCTTTGCCAAAAAGGTTATGTTTTGATGTTTGTGGGTTTATGGCCAGCATAACGCTAGAAGTTTTGGATGGACCCGAATGTTCTGCTACAGTACCATGGAAAGCCACTGGGGGCCCATAATCAACATTTGAAGTTTACTGGCACCTACTAACATGCCAAAACTAAGCCTCTAGCATGAGGATCTATTAGGTCCTTAATTTAGTATTTGGGTCAGCAAAGCAAATTAAAGGGTTGGTTATGGACACCCAGTGGCTTTCCATAGCACTGCAGCACTGAGAACATTTGTTTTTATCATGTTTTCTGAAAATAATATGGTCATGATTCTTTTGCAAGCTCTTGGGCTCGAGATCTGGTGATACAGGTTGGGCCCCTTGTCAGATTAAAAAAAAAAAACTACAGCTGCCTGTTGCAGGTAAGAACAATTCCTTCGATCAAATTTTCGAGTAACCAGGAAGCACCTCCAAGTGCCGCTCCCACACGACAGCGAGTAATAGCAGCACCGATAACCATGTTGGCAGTTGATCCAATGGCAGAGGATACCCTTCAAATAAAGAAAAATGATAGCACATTTCAGTCAGGTGTTCAATGTAGGATCTTGGCAGTACATAAATCATTTTGAAGTGGTGTATGCCATAAATTTTATGACGTCCTTTGAGTATACAGTAAGTCCAAGGCAACCCCATACCAAATTTTCAGTCATTTGATTTCAATACCTGAGGGCATAGCAGCCCAAAATATATATTTTTGTTCTGATGATAGGCACACAAAAAATAGATCATTTGATGTGGTGCAAGCCAAAATGGTCAATAAAGTCCTCTGGATGCATGTCCAAGGCACCCTTAAAACGAAAAATTCAATGTTAACATTTCATCATGAATTATGATTTCTATGTAATTTATGCATGGTGATGTATAACTTACACATCATGCCACAAGTATGAAATTCACATAATTCTAACCCTAGGGAATTGTGGCAAATCCACATTGATCATGCAAATTAGACCCTTATTTGCATCTATGGTATCAGTTGATGTTCCATCTGCCATAGATTACATATGTTAAATATATCAAAGTCATATCACGAAAAACATGGATTTATAGCTCTCTCATTGATTATGTAAATTAAGTCCCAGTTAGCTACTCATTGTGTACATCTTTGTCTAAGCTATCTATATATTCTCTTTTGAAGGCTCCTCCGGTTCCTGCCTGTGTCTGTCTCTGTCTTTCTGTCTGTCTGCGTTTCTGCATATATGTCATCAGTAATAACTCAAGAGCCACTGGATGGACTGTGATGATATTTGAGATGTGGGTAGGTGAAGACAAACTAAAGTCCAGGTCGATTTTGTGGCCTTGGCAGAACTGGTTTTGTATCTTTTGACATGGATATGCTATGGTCTTGATTTTTTTGTAGCAGATAGCTTTTGATATAAGGAAAAATGGTTTAATTCTCCTAGCAGCTTGTTATGGAACTGCAGGGTCGTTTTTGTTAAAATTTTCCAAGAAGGATAACTGAAAAAAGGAATAACATATTTCTATGATATTCGGTATGCAGGTAGCTAAGACAGAAATGTATACAATGAAATACAAACTATTCAAATTAGGACTGAATTTGCATGATTAATGAGGACATTGCATTACTCCAGTGTTTTCCACAATATCAAAACAAGTAAAGTTAATATATGTAATCTATCGCAGGCAACATCAACACATGCTAATTATGCCAATAAGGGTCTGATTTGCATGATTAATAGAAAGTGATGGGCATTTCATACTTGTGACATGTGTATGTTAGAGAGAGGCATACATAAAAAAGGCCATGCATAGATTATGTTAGTTGAAGTGTAAATGTGCATGATTGAAATATTTCATAGAGGTATCGGGCACCCGAACTCTTATTAAGGAAGTCATGAAGTGACACTGACACATTTTTGGTATATGGATGGCAGTTCAATGGTACAAAGCATGTATAACGATGCTCACTTCTTAGCACAACAAAATATAAGCTTACCTGTCGGCTGCTTCTGGACTTCCCCCCATCCGTGTGTAGAAATAAGACGATACACACTCAAGTGCATCACCAACATACAGCCAGTTTGAATTGGCAGCCCTTAGGAGCCCTGCAAGGCCACCATCGATTAATGTAGAAGCTTTAACGAATCTGAGAGACTCTCAAACTTCACGGGATGATTAACCTGGCATATCATGTTATAACTCTCTCAAGTAGAAGAAGGGGAAATTGGACGGTGACGGAATATTGAGAGACTGAAATAAATGTAGTCAAAAAAGCTATAATAAATCATAATGTAATCTCTAGAAATGTATTCACTCAATCAGGCAATAATGTGTACTGAACGGCCTTGTCGCGCTTATCTTCTTAAAGTATCAGAGGGAAGTTAAGCAAAAGAATATGTTTTCAACACTGAGTTGGGGGCCATAATAGAGCCTTTATACAGACCTGTACATTTTCAGATTCAACTTTACATATGCAATTGACAACATTTTCATTTCTACTACGCTACTTCATAAACAAATTTACCTGGTCTCGAAGCAAAGTATTGAATTTTCCCGCAAATCCATTCCAGCAACTAAGAGAAACAATTAGGTAATAGAAAATATTGATAAGAAACCTACAATGAAAATACAATTGGTACAAGGAAGAAAACACGAAGTCAATATCAACTTGAGAATTTACTACACAGTTACAAATAAAGTTTAGATATTGTTCAAAAAGATTTACAGGCAGAACAGTAGTAGACTGTAATTATTGCAATGAGTGTTCTCCATCGAGCGTCTCACAAAGACAAGAAATATTAACTCGAGTGTAATGGTTTAAAGAGCTTACCATATTGTTGAACATCGTTATTATTCAAAATGCCTTTGTGTAAATTCTGCAATCAACCAACTTCTAAATGAACAAATAACAGTTTAACAATTTGGCCAATTTTGGATTTTTGGCAGATGTTGCCGGACTATTTTGTTGCAGGTCGAATTTAGACCGATCCCATTGTCCGACACAGTCCGAAACGCTGTATTATTTGTTGAAGCACTGATTTTACGCCGTTTGGTCAGAATGCCCTTGCCAGTTATTACAACTTATGTCTAAAGGAATCAATCATCTGATACAGAATATGGGACCCAAGGCCGTAAATGTTGATTGACCTCGCAGATGTGCAGTAATCAGCAGGATTGATCTTCCTTGTTCTCTTATGGGTGGTTAACTGGAGTACTACAGCGTATCATTATACTTACACGACCTCCAGGTGACAAAATTGTGAGCCCCCATGATATGACGTCTTCGCGGTCCTCCGCCATCACTACACAATGTGTAACAGGATACATGATAAGAAATTACTTATCTGTTTTACCAACAACATCAGACCGATGTACTGATCATAGATCGAACATAGATTTAGTATTTGTAACCTGCATCATAGGCTGTTATACGTCACTGGCGCTTGTTGTCAGTAACGACACAATGTCAATGCTCTTTAGCCGCTGAGATCTCTTTCTTGCTGTTGGGAAAATTGTCAAAAACCTATTGTATAATTTGGCTGCATCAAAGTAACGTTTAAACTAAGGAGCACGCCTCATTAGTTTAGTCTCGAGCAGACGCTGGCTAATAGTCCACGCATGCCGCTTCCCTGGAAGGAAAAGAGCAAAGAATGTAACAGTGTGCACTACAGAAACGCCGGAAATTAATGCTACAAAAACGCGTTAAACACTGAGTCGGAGAATGAGCCGGAGAAAAGTGAACAAGTTTGCTTGGCACACGGACGAGAACGTTCACCGATCACAGGAGCTGGCAACGTGACACCGTAAAATGCACGGGCAGAACCGACTTTCAACATGGCCGTCAGACGTTAATGATATGGCCGTCAGGTTCTCTATCTTTTTGCCAGGTCTGTTCAACACGGTACATTTGACTGATATCTCCTGGCTATACTTTATATCCAGGAGATATCACATATCAGTCAAATGTTCGTCGATTGCCCTTCTAGACCCTATACTAGAAATCCGGACAGGCAGAATATGTGTTTCTTACAAGCCCGGTTGCCGTTCTCGGGCTATATGCAAGACAGCAAGTAAAAGCAAGGAGGTTCCTATTTTAACCTCTTTGGTAAAAGTAAGCCCTGGAACCGTCGTCACGTCTACAGTTGCTGTGTGTTTGAAATTATTCACCAGCACCGAATACCTCGCACCAGGCTGACAAGATGCACAATAATATTTCGCGTAAAAGAGATTAAGCAGTTCTCCCACTCAGCAACTCAACCACTTATCTAACTCATTTCCGACCAACTAAATTACTGTGAGACGTTTTGTTAAAAAAAATTACCACAGTTTGTATAATAGATCCAGCAGTTTACCTGTAGACGAGTAGAGCCGCGCTTGGTTGTCAATAGAGGCATATGGACCACAACTCGGTCTTCAGTAGATTTACTCCTTGCCCGACGGCTTGGGGTGAGAACGTCCGACAGGCTGTGTCGCAGTAAGGGGAGGTTCAGGCTGAATGGCTTTGTTTGCTCACAACAAGGAGGTTAAAATTTAACCTCCTTGCTCACAAAGAGAACAGAGAACTAAAAATAGCTTTCGTATGACTTGTTTTGTTAGCTCAGTCGACTCACGATCACGGCTACCAGATTGCAAAAAAACTTTGGGTTCTATTTGGTGCACAGTGTCTCATAGCCCCAGGATGTCATATTTTCAAGCATACATGTTACCCTCAGAGTCTTTTTATGTCAGATTTATTGGAAGTTATTTTCATTTGAAAACAAAACATTACCTACGTGGAGAACAGTCTTGACAGTGTCTTGACAGGATCGGGTAACGTGAGCATGCAGGTGAGCTGGCAAAGAGCCAGCTTCTGCAAGTTCCTCTTTTGGGCTCCACCCACCGAAACTCATATGATGTTTATGATAAAAGCTGATGGACAGAGTTGAAATAATTCTGTAAGCAAAGGAAATTGTGTTTCGGAAGCAGAAAAATTGTAATTGGCCCATGCCAACTCTTTTCGTGGCATGGGCCAATTTCGAAACGGTGGTGCCTGCAACGTCTTCGCTGATGGTATTCTTCTTCCATCAATACAATAGTAAGAGTTTTTAGCTTGTCTTATACTTTAATATAGTGAATTAATGGGATAAAGGGGTGCTATCCCATTTATATCTGCTCCAGTGAAATAGTGCTCATGGACTACACCCAGCTTGATGTGACAGTACACTAGTACAGTGACGTGTTTTGTGATGGACAATATCAGAATACATCACATTTCTTCTCTGACTATTTCTGTGTCTTGTCTTTCTGACTTTCAACTCCAGGAGGCAAGGTAGGTACATCCTCTTCATTCTCCTGTGAAGATGCCATAGTCAAAGATATAGAGCTCCCCATCGACTTCATTCCTTCTTTCAAATATCTTTTGCAGCAACAAATACACCAACATCATTGAATTTTATTTCCTTGGAAGAAGTAACAAAATAGTCAAAAATAGTCTTTAATACTGGTAAGTTTGGAATTAAGTGAAATTGTTTTAATCCCTTCATACACCTACTTTGTAAAAATTGCAAACCATCCAAATCACAACAGCAAGCTATGCCATTAATATTCCATTTGTATGATCAAGATGTTTACACTTGTCACTGCAAGTAAACTCAATACTAACTTAAGGTTTTCTGAATAATTGCAACTGTTTAGACAAAAATCTATTACAAAACATACTATGATATAATCTCATTTCAATAATACTGCTCACTATCAATACCTTTGAACCAAATATCTAAAAGATTCAATATGGAAACTTCATCATGAGAGATCAGTATACAACAATACTGTCATTGCTGACCCCAACTAGCACTAGTTAGCACTAATCAATTTAAATCTTGAAACACACTGCAAAATTGGGAAACTCCAACATATTTTTACAGCAAAATACCTTTAACTTTGCATGAAACTTAACATCCAATAACATGTGGAAATATTGTGCTTCCAACATAGTTGCCTTGTACTACAGAAGTGAGCAGTGTTACCTAATCCAACTCAAACATGACTTTGTTGGTAAACTGTACGGCACACTCAGCCCTGTGCTCCGTCACAACCTCCTCCTCACCAGTACTCACGTCCCTGATTGTTAGTGCATCCACAGCTTGTGGTTTGCATTTCTCCTTAGCTGGGTCAGATTTTTCCTTCTTGACATCGCCGTCTCCGACTTCAACTAGACCTGCTGGTTTGTCGTCAGGTGTAGACTCTGTAACAGTGACCGCCTCAGACACAAGCGGTTCACCAACATCAGTTGTAGTGGGTTCACCTTCTGTCTTCCCATGACCATTTGCTACCTTCTGGCCATTCTCATTATCTTTCTTACCTTTTTGCTTCTTTTTGCCTTTTCCATTCTTTTCTTCAAGTTTGTGGATTTCCACCTTGTCTGAAAAAGTGACACTCTTCTTTCCTGAGTTCTTTCTTTCCCTTCCTGTGTTGATGATGGTTTTATTAAAACCAACTGTGTCTTGAGTAGCTGCTTCTTTCTCAGTCTTTGAAACTTTTGTTGACTGATCTGAGACATCAAGTCCGCTTGATGTACTTGTCTTTCCTGTGTCTTCCTCCTTCTTTCCTTCCAAGTGTCCACCTTCCTCACTTGATGCTCCTGGACCGGTCTCCGCGCCAGTGTTAGAATCCTGACTCTGAGCTTGTGTTTTCCCTTTCTTTTTCCTTCTCCTCCTCTTTGTCTTCCCAGTTGGCATACCTGCATCACTGTCCTTGATTGAGACATTCTCACCATGTTGTACCTCCTCAACAGGGCCTTCATCACCCTTCCCAGAAACAGTGTTCTCTTCAACAATCTGATTGACAGCTTCTGTTACCTGAGTGCCTCCTAAATCATCTTCATCATCACTATCCAACCCCTCTCCCTTCTTTCCTCCCTCGATGATTTCACTGACACGTTCTTTAATGGAGGACTTCCCAGATGATGTTTGGGGTGAGAGGATGTCCTGATTCCCATCTACTGTCACACCAGTGGGAGAGGGTTCTGCTCCCATTTTCTTCTGCTCCTGTAAACCTGCAGCATCCTGTATGCAAAGTTTAAGATATCCACTATTTAGTATTCACCTATTAGAAATAACCACTGACATTACATTGGGAGCCTAAGTAGCATAGCTCATATTAACCAATCCCTGCTAACAAACCAATAAAATAAGCAGTTAAGCCAATAGAGTGGCTGCATATGATTTCAGGGAGTCACAAATACCATTCTGTCAGTCAAATCAAAACAGATAAAAGGTAGTGAAGAATGAGTACTGTATTATGTTGAAGTTCCTGGCACCAAATCCTTAGATACTTCATAAAAGCCTTGTATACTCGTAACATACCGGCCATTCTAAACTTCAAGCAGATCTTCAAGTGCCAAAATCGTTACTGTCACTTCTGCGACTGTGGGACCTCTTGGCCGGCAGTGATTTTGCCACCAGAAGATTTGCTTACAGTTATCTTGCATAGTCGTAACCTTGACTATTGCTCAGGAAGTGTCACAAGTCCATCTTAAGTCTACACAGAAACCTTATCAGACAGGATAGCATAAAACTAACCGTGAGTTCAATGGCCAGCTTGTCGTCTGACGCCTCTGTGACCTTGACACTGATTGTGTCAGCAGCTTCAGCCTGACCTTGACTGACTGCTGCCTGGACAGCTGCCTCCACACTAGCTTCTGTCAGGAACTGTTTCTCCTGGGAGGACACAAAGTGGATAATCAGCAGAGAGTACCTAAAACCATTCATATCTCAGTACAGTACAGTACAGAGTTGAGGAGTACAAGCTGCGAAAGACCTGCCTGATTTAAGCCCTGGACCCTTCGTCTTAGTCTTAAGTCAAGTGTGGTGGGTTCTTTAATGTGCTCGAGGTGTAGCCCTCGTCACACAGCTTAATATTCCCTGCAGACAGAAACCAATATCACACCCAACACACAAATCCAGTTTCAGAATACTAACAATTATTCCACAAATGTGATTACTAACATTAGACCACTGCATAATACATTCAAGTTCCTTACCTCTAAGTTCATGATGTCCACCCCAGCCTTAAAGCTGGCCCACAGTCCCTTGCAGCTGTCATCCTTGTGCATCAGCACCACGGCATTGTGGGGTGACACGTCGACAGTAGTCCGACTTCGTACCACGGTGTTACCGTCCAGCAGGACCACAAACAGCTGGTAGTACCGCAGCCCGCCGGTACCTGTAGGGATTGAAAACACATGGTTGGACATCCAGGTACTCCATGTTTGTTAAATGATAAATCAACACCACTGGATAAAAGAATCAGACCATGCTCTAAAAAAATTTGGACATCAGTTACATTTTCATATCAGTTTACGATAAACAGTCTGAAATAATAGGCTGAAAAATAAGTGGCTAGAACTTTGATTAAGACACTACTGTGTAGTACCTGCTGCCTGGAACTGGATACTGATGATGTAGCTGGATGTTGAGTAGGTCTTACTGATGCTCTTCTCGATGATGTTGGGGACGTGGACAACAATCGTCATACTGTCCTCGTCTTGTCTGAAGGTGTAGTCAGGACAGGTGGGGGAAGCAGGTGCGGCACTAACAGGTGTAGTGCTTACAGGTGTGGTTGCAGCAGGAGGTAGATCCAGGCTTGTGGAGCTGCTTTGGAGCTCATCCTCTTCCACGAAAATGTCCTTGTCTGACGTATTGGTAGTGTCTGTTGCAGTGTCCACTCCTACAACATCACTGGCTGGTCCAGCCCCTGACTCTTCTGTCTCAGCTGCTGCTGGGTTTTCACTCCTGCTGTCTGTCTTCACCTCGGACACTCCGGATGGTAAGATGTCCTCTGTCCCTCCTCCATCCTGTATATGGTTCTCCTCTGCTCTCCCTCCCTCCTGTACGTCTGTGACTTCCTCCACCAGCTGCTTGTCTCCTGTCCTCCCAGCAGTAAAGGGCAGGTCTGTCTCTGGAGCTGGCTTCACCACCAACGTCACCGTCAACCGCCTCTTGCTCTTGTCAAACTTTGCGCCTCCTTCGTTCTCATCTACAGGATACGGCAGACTGATATCCAGCTTGTATGCAGGTTTCTTGGACTCCACCTTCAGCTGTTTCTCAAAGATGTCCAGATCCAACTTGGCTGCTGATTTCAGCAGAGGAAAGTCAATGTCAACTACAAGTTCCTTAGGTCGTGTGGACGGAGCAGCATCAGGTGCCTCACGGAAGTCCTGGATGTCGATCTCTGACCTGTGCTTGATGGTGTACTTGGGCACCGTGAAATCTTGCTTTTTCTCTGGCTCTTTTTCTTCCTTTGGTTTGGCTAAACTTTGTGTTTCTTTTGTTTGTTCTGTGTTTTCTGAAGGGGGATTGTAAGGATAGGGAAACTTGATTGGGTCGTCATCATTGTCAGGGGCCGGCTGGGATCCATCAGATGTAGGTTTCCTATAAAAGATTGATTAACAAACTGCACTTTAATTGTATACATATGAAGGCAAACTTACATGACAAATCAATAAAAACCCATCCTAAATACAAAGAACTTGATTACAGAAAGTAACAAAAAGACAAAACAAAAGACTGGAGGCACAACTGTGATCAAGGAAAACAGCATCTTTACACAATCTTAAGTCTTTTTAAGACCTTCAAAACATCATGTCTAAGAAAGCTTTAACAAGGTTTATTCTCCTGTGCTCAAGTGTGGCATCCCCACCTCATGACTGTAGCTGTAGGGTTCCCTTTGTACTTTGTCTTGGGAAACTTGATGTTGGTTTTGTCCAGTTTCACCTGAAACTGTCTCTCTATAGCGCTGAAGGCAATGTCGTGCACCATCTGTTTAAACCTGCAAAATGGAAATAAAGATAACATGTTTGTTTGTTTCAATTTTAGTTACTGCATTTTGAGTCACATGTCTGTAAGGACACATGCATGAGTCATTCTACCTAGAGTAGAGATAGTACGAGTAGATGTACCTGAAGAAGACTTTTCTATAAAGTGTTACCTCTTATCAGCAGCAGCCTTCTCCAGCGTCTCCTGATGAAACACGACGTCGTACACCATGCAGCGCTGCTTGCCCTTATCCAGGTCCTCCCGGCCTGGCGTCAGGCTGTGTGGAACAGACCAGGTCTGACCCATCCTCCTGCTGGGTCCCTCCCCCTCCACACAGGGCTGGCTGGTCGGTCTCTGAAACAGATCAAACAATTCATCATACAGCTAAAAGCTGCTTAAGTCATAAAAAGTCATCATCATGTAAAGCATAAAAAAACATTACTAAGTCCAATGTCCACAAAATGACAACTTGAAATACGGTATGCCTAAACACCTCACCCGACCTCATCCGACCTCACCCGACCTCATCCGAGTCTAAATTGCAGTGTACACGGGGCAGGGACATTATTTGACGTTCTGGATGCGTTGAATATGCAATCATGAATGCAAAACAAGCAGCAAACTCTAAGTATTTACCAGTTTTTGTAAGTTACTCCGCTCGATTCCAAGATAGAAGTGTGATACGCATCATTTGGAGTATCATGGTCACGGAAAAAGTCAATAGTGCAGTCAAAATAGGTCAGATCAGGCATATAAATGTGTCTCCAGTATCGTGACAAGTTCACCAATCTCCTACAGTGCTTCAGAGGAATCAGACTTTTGTCAGAAACGAGATTTTCCGAGTCAAAGTTGATCTATTTTCCGCGGGGTTTCGCCATTGTTTTCAACCCAAATACGCACCACATGGGGGTTTCGCGGCACCCGTTAGAGCGGAGTAACTTATAAAAACTGGTAAATACTTGAGTTTTCTGCTTGTTTTGCATTCATAATTGCATATTTCACGTATCCAGAACGTCAAATAATGTCCCTGCCCCGTGTACACTGCAATTTAGACTCGGATGAGGTCGGGTGAGGTCGGATGAGGTCGGGTGAGGTGTTTAGGCATACCCCTTGAAATACCGTCCCCTGGCTAGCTTAATGTTACTGTATTCTGAGTGACTTCTCAATAAGGTCCAGTCTTATATTCCCACTGGACTTTACACCTATAGATTCAAGTGTAGGAAAACAGGCATCATTGTCAAAAGCCTTTCCTCACCCCAACATGCTGGTTAGTACAGATGTTGATGAAACATTTCTTCTCCCCGTCCAGGGAAGTTTTGATGACGTAGTTAGGTTCAGGGTTGATGAAGGTGACATCAGTCCCCCGCTCCCTCTCCATGGCCGTGATCTCAGCCTCATATCTGAAAACAGGTCAGAAGAAACGTTGATGAAGGTTAGACATCCAGGTAATAAGATACGCCAAATGACAGTTATTCAAGCAACTGGATCAACTTTTATTTTGAAAGTCAGACGTTTTTAAACGTCTGACTTTCAAAATAAAAGTGACTGAAGATCATAAGAAAGACGTCTTGGCTATACAAAATGACAAACAGCCTTGTTGATATACTATCAGACTAGCAAGTTTATACCTATGCCAAAAAGACGAGCAGATATGACTGCAGTACATGTTTCAGTCTTATCAACCCAGAATCAAGCTGTTTACAAATGTGTTCTTCCCACGCATTGTTAAACAGTGAAACTTTTATTTTCACGTGAAAAATGCACTTCTTCATTTGATTAATCTATGCAACAACTAAAGTTAACGTAACGTTACACAAAAAAGGAAACCGAGGGGAAAACTGATGTTGCACTATCGTGATTTTGGGATTGCAGAACAACAACACAACACAGCGTATCAGATCAGAGAAAAGACAACTTGAGATCTAAAAATCCCGCCTTACTGTCTACTTATGTTTCTAACCACCGTTTCTATTGACAAATCTCTTGTAAATATATATATCATATCAAACGTTAGAGTCCTTGTTGCAAGCAAACGCTTGGTTGCTGACTATAACGTTATATGACCAAAGTGCCCCCCTCCCACCAAGTTACATACTATATAAATAACAAGGTCGTTGGTACCTTTTCCGGTTTTCTGGATCAGATATTTCCTCAGCGTACTCGGCAAACAGTTTCCTGAACTCCTCACTTTTGAAAGCTTTCTCAAACCGGGTCAGTTCATCCTGGGTCATGTTCAGGTCTTCCAACTTTTCCCGACCCGACGCCATCTTGGTTTCTGTTGTTATGGCAATTACAGGGACAGTTCAATATATTCAGAGATCTGTTCTATCGTTACCTAACATTTCACAGCTATACATCCTTGAAATAGTAATCATACGAAAAAGCAAATCACTCATTTATTAGGTTATATTCTTTTTTTTATAAGTAGGGTCTTGTGGTATTTCGATAAAATCAACAGCAATGATCGGTATATAACGGTTAACCCCCACAAGCCTAACTACTAGTAACGTTATAGTCGTGGTGAAGTGCAATTTTACTATGTTACGCTAGAGGGGGTGTTTAGAGTCATCATACACGGTCTAGTAGTACTACTGTAGTACTGTACTGTGTATACTACCTCATCGCCCAGGGCCTGTTCATTGACTCTGGAGGAGCACATCGAATGAATTGAATTTCAAGCAGGAGTGGCTGCATATTTCAAATGCGTCCGACATACATAATCAATCAAATCAATCAAACTTTATTGCACAACAAATGTAACAGGTACAACCGTAACGTTACAATGTATGACAAGTTCTTTATGGTTAAGCAGTACTAAATATCAAGACATCTACATAGGAGAGGAAATAACAGAAAGCTGAGGTCTCAGTTTTGACCTGCTGAAGTAGTGGTTCAGTTTTGACCTGCTGAAGCAAGTATAAGGTGGTTCAGTTTTGACCTGCTGAAGTAGTGGTTCGGTTTTGACCTGCTGAAGTAGTGGTTCGGTTTTGACCTCCTGAAGTAGTGGTTCGGTTTTGACCTGCTGAAGTAGTGGTTTGGTTTTGACCTGCTGAAGTAGTGGTTCGGTTTTGACCTGCTGAAGTAGTGGTTCGGTTTTGACCTGCTGAAGTAGTGGTTCGGTTTTGACCTGCTGAAGTAGTGGTTCAGTTTTGACCTGCTGAAGCAAGTATAAGGTGGTTCAGTTTTGACCTGCTGAAGTAGTGGTTCGTTTTGACCTGCTGAAGTAGTGGTTCGGTTTTGACCTGCTGAAGCAAGTATAAGGTGGTTCAGTTTTGACCTGCTGAAGTAGTGGTTCGGTTTTGACCTGCTGAAGTAGTGGTTCGGTTTTGACCTGCTGAAGTAGTGGTTCGGTTTTGACCTGCTGAAGTAGTGGTTCGGTTTTGACCTGCTGAAGTAGTGGTTCGGTTTTGACCTGCTGAAGTAGTGGTTCGGTTTTGACCTGCTGAAGTAGTGGTTCGGTTTTGACCTGCTGAAGTAGTGGTTCGGTTTTGACCTGCTGAAGTAGTGGTTTGGTTTTGACCTGCTGAAGTAGTGGTTCGGTTTTGACCCACTGAAGTATACGGTGGTTCAGTTTTGACCCGCTAGTGGTTCAGTTTTGACCCGCTAGTGTGTAAGTTTTGATCCGATACCGGTTCAGTTTCGACCCGCTGAAAAAGTAGTGGTTCAGTTTCTGCCCGCTAGTGGTTCGGTTTCGACCCGATACCGGTTCAGTTTCGACCCGCTGAAAAAGTAGTGGATCAGTTTTGACCCGCTAGTGGTTCAGTTTTGACCCGCTAGTGGTTCAGTTTTGACCCGCTAGTGGTTCAGTTTTGACCCGCTAGTGGTTCAGTTTTGACCCGCTAGTGGTTCAGTTTTGGCCCGCTAGTGGATCAGTTTTGACCCGCTAGTGCTTTGAGGCGGTGACATGCCATCAATACAAACAGAACTTACCTGACGACTGTTGGGGTTGATTATAGATGAAGTTGAAACTGGCGGCGATACAGGCATTGATACAGACAGCAGTAGTAGAGAGCAGTCTTTATGGTTTAGCGCATATTATTAGGCGGGCTGAACAATCAGACTTTCTGATAGCGGTTCTATGTTCACATAGGTTGGCTGCTATATGTCAGGACGTCCACATCTGGTGAAGGGGTCTTATATGGGGTCTTATGTGAAATCTTCTGTTTGATGTTTGTGTGTGTATCATTTGCTGCTTTCATTTCTATTTGGCACAATCCCCCCCCCCAAAAAAATCTACATCTTTCTAGTCCAAATTTCATATTATATTTATTGTCTTCAATATCTTTTTCACGCAAATCACAAGGGACTGGTACATGAACTACAATATAGCAATCCTGCAATAAAGCAATGGCTATTACAATGCTATTCTTAATTACTCTGGACAGGGATTGCAATCAACTTATAAAAACTGCTGTTTATGAAGTTCTTGTAAGGGACTTAATGAAAAAAAGGAATATCCTACAATATTTCATGCATACAAATTAGGAAACATTGTCTAGCAACTTGGTACATTTTGGACATGGTGGCCACATCACACTGTACAGAATCTGCATCCTGGAAGGGTCAGACCTATAGGTCTGCATGTGTATAATGTGTTTGCACCTTGATCACCCTTACAAATTCACATTTGCACAACAAAATCTAGGTTTAACCATCCAGCATGGTGGACAATGCTTACATCATAGTCATGTGAGTGCTAACATCCAACGGGTGCAAGTGTATCAAGAGGCATCCAATATCAACATTGTGGCAACCATTTCTTTATCTGAAGCTACTCATTAACAGCATAGAAGACTGAAGCATTGAAAATAGGGGGAGTGGATGTTACTTGTGTTAGAAAGACAAGCCTTTCATTTAGTCTGGCGGTTATTCCAAGGTCAGAGGTATTGAGTGTTGATATTCATACCAGAGGAAAGTTGAGTGATCCAGTGAGACACCCGGCAACAGACAGCTTCATATTTACACTCTTGGCCTGAGTCATGCCACATATCAAGAAGCTATTAGTCTGCAAGGAAGGAATGAGAGCATGTTCCTAGAGTTGTCATGTGAAGCAGGAGTAATAAAACATTCCTGGCCCGAGGCATTGCCCAAAAGGTAATGGAAACAGCTGAGAAATACTCATTTGGGTAGTCTATACAGGAAGCTGAGACTGCCACACACTTCTCCACTTGCACAACATGAGTGAATACACAGGAGCATTGCTCACTTCATCTTATTGTACACCACCTATCAACATCTGGTGCAAGTCAATGTACAAATCCTGCTCTTTTACATGATAAAGATATTCTTAATCTGGGGCTAGATTTCATACTGCAATCTAGAATTAAAAGTACATGCATGTCCCAAAAGTCCTTCATGCACCTTATTGAAAAGTATTAACGACAAACCTTCATGACAATATTTAGGTTGGCACAACTCTGCCTCTTTTTTTCCAGACATCCAATCATGATAATGCAATGGAATTTAACTGCACAATTGCTCTATGAGGCAATTCTCTTGCTCTTACCTTAATGTAGCTTAACTGTTTTTTTCTATGGGTTTCTTAAAAAAATGTGGACTCAACCTTTGGTAGACTACAAGAGCCCCCATGGACCCAACAGGTCTTTGAAAATTTCAACAATGGTTAAGCCAGTTCCAGCAAATAAAACACCAAGTTAAGGTCCACATCAATTACATCAACAGTGCACAGGTTACTTTCTTGGTTACTGAGGAAAACTTTACTTCTATTTCTGTTTGGTAAACTGATGCCTGCTCCACCCCACTGACGATTGTGTAAAGACTATGAGTAGCTTGCCCTGTCCTTGGTGATGAGCTGAATGTTGTGACTGGCAGGTAGTTCTGTAGGCCCCTTGGTGTGTCCTTTATGTTTCCCAGCAGTGCCCGAAGAAAGGCTAACGGATCTGGATCAGCCCTGATTCCATGAGCTTCTGAATCTTGGCCCTAATTTCTGGGTTCTGCAAATGACTGTGAAATGACAGGAATGTTTGTGATGAGTACATTGATAACATGTCTAAAACAGCAGCATTTACTAGTAGTTTCCAGCAAAGGATTGCAGATTTGTTGGAAAGGAAGCTTCTACAGGGTTTGCTCTAACTTGTTGTGTCTTCTGGTCAAGGCCTAGCCACAAATATGATAAAACATAACTGTCTAAGCCTAAATTTTTGGTCATCCTGTTCACAAACAAACCAACAAGGAAGCTAAGCTGCACCAGCAAAATAATATCTTTAGGATAAATAATAGCAAAATTCCCAATTTAGCAATGTAACGATACTGAAAGGTTCAATTTGAGGGAACCACACGCCGACAAAAGGCTGATATGAACAAATTCAGGTAACTTGCATGGTGGCAGACAAGAGGGGGATGATTTAACACTTTTGGTAGTTTTTAGTTACCTATGTTAGTGTATATAGTGTGTGAACTCATGATAAGGGCTAACTTACTCATTTAGAGCCCCAGGTTCATTCTGCATCTGATCTAGAATCACCCTCATTGCTGGATCACTCATGATGTTTTGGACCTCAGGATCTGCCATGGCACGTTTCTTGATCTCCTCTGGATCCTGGCTCATTGTCTGGAGACATTTCTTGTAGCCTTCATTTGCCTCCTGGGGGGCAGAGATGGGAAGACGTATTTTTCCCAGTGGACACTCCGTGTTACCAAGAATGACATCAGGGATAGGTAGGAGGGGGTTGCGGGGGGAAGCATTTTTTTCAGGCCAGCAGTGCAACTTCCTCTGGCAAATTGGTTTGGTATTTTCCCTAAAGTGAGACTATTGCCTCCCCACACAATTCTTGTTACCTGATACTAGAAATAACATTAGTGGGTAACAATTTCCTGTTATCCTTACAATAAGGTATATAGAAAGTTAAAACATGTTAGTTAGTTGAGATTTCAACAGGCTCATTGACCAAATTAGCAATGCGACAAGGGAAAATCAAACCTACCTGGTGGTTTGGATCAAT
The DNA here is from genome assembly GCF_035083965.1 of Branchiostoma lanceolatum. Classification (NCBI taxonomy): domain Eukaryota; kingdom Metazoa; phylum Chordata; class Leptocardii; order Amphioxiformes; family Branchiostomatidae; genus Branchiostoma; species Branchiostoma lanceolatum. The sequence continues at coordinate 19,199,510 of NC_089725.1, read as the reverse complement.
ATCTAGTGCCTTAGAGTAGACATCCTGTGCTCTCCCCCATTGCTTCATGGCTTGTAAGATAGCCCCTTTCCTGAGGTATCCCTTTACTGGCACACAGAGAAATACAGGGAATGGTGGTAAAGGAGACTACAGAGACATTACTAGACATTATATAGAAATCTTACAAAGCTGTTCTTGTCACAAAGCAGCAAATCGCAGGCACAATAACCCTGAAAATGACATAAACTCTACTCTAGCAAACCCCGTGAAAATTACTACTTTACACACTTACTAATGCAAGGACCAAAAGCCTACAAATAAAAGGTATTTTTACTTACAGAATTTTGGATCCAACCGTACACACTCATCACAGTCCTAAGAAAAAGATGAGGAGTTAACATCTTCCATTGCACCACCAAATCAGAGATATTACAGTTAGAGGCACATGCAGGAAATTAAAGATGGAATTACAGCTAAACTAACTACATTGATGCATTTTACAAGAGCATTTTACAGGTGCATTTTACAGGAGCAGTTCCAAGGTGGGTTAAAAAAAAGCTGTGCCCATCTCCATTGGCGATGTTACACTCGAAGCGGCGATACCTTAATACCAAGCTGCCACTCCGCCAGTTTTGTGTAGCAGAACGCTCTGTTACTGAACAACTTGGGATCCTGGGGGTTTCTCTTGATGGCCTCTGAGTAATGCTTCAAGGCATTAGGGTAGTCACCTGGCATGCAGCAAAGGGAGAAGGGAAAAAAGCTTGATCTCACAGCAGCTCTCACAACAACAAAGTTAAGTCTGTAGAGAGGATGACTCTACCTTCAAGCCCAGCTCCCAAGCAGCCAGTTTGGTGTAACAGGCTGCCCGGTTACTGTATAGTTTAGCGTCTCCAGGATTTCTCCTGATTGCCTCCGAGTAGTGCTTGACGGCGTTAGGGAAGTCGCCTACCAAACAGGGAAACCAACCTTCAGTTACAGTACACAGATTTGGCTCAAGCCTCTTTCACATACAAATTCTGTTGGGGCTACAACATACAAGGTTGTTGAATGTTTAAGGAAAGTGGATTTGAAAATTATGTAGTAGTGTTCAAATACAAGAAATGTTATAACTACTACTTAAAGTCAGTAATGGTTAACACATTTTCTGTTGTAGACTTGTATGACATATGTGAAAGGGGCTTCACTACACATACACTGTATATTGTGAGGTGTAGTCTGTTAACAGTAACAATTTCCAGAACGATGACTCAGTATATAGCACTAAAATTGAAAGAAAATTTACAGAGAGGGACTTGCTGTTAAAGAAGAAATTAAAACAAAAAGATACTATATATGACTGGCAAAAACTGTCAACAGCAACAGCCACAAAATCACAAACACCAGTAGTGACAAGACAATGTTTATTGTTACATGCTGTTACAGTCTCAACTATCCAGTAATGGTTAAGGACTGTAAATTGCAAGCAAATGTCAGTTGTTGAACCAGAAAAGTTAAGTGTGACCGTGAGCAAGTTTTTCCCTGTAGTTTTTCATTCAGGTACAATGCTTATCTGTTAAACCTTCTGTGTGCTGACGTAGCCTACTGGCACCTCACTTACAGAAATGCTTTGGGTTAGTCAGCTGGGAGAAATGTAGTGCAAGGACTGTGTAGCTGTCTTTTCTACACATCCAACCCCATCTTTTTAGTGATTTGTTGTAGACAAACTCAACCAAAGACATGGAACAATTTCATGTTAGGCACAGGATCAAGTCACATATCAGAAATGTGTGGAATGCCAATGACCATGTGACACCTGAAAACATGGTTTCTAACACTGTAACATAAAAATTGATGAAAAGAACATCAACAATCATAGAATCTAAAGCCAGGTTACAGTCACACCCTGTGGCAAGATAACACTATGACACCACTAGATCCACTATCAATACATTATATATTCTATTTTTCTCATTACATGAGAGTCTCTGTCATAAGAACATACTTACCATTACTATGTAATAGTATGTATTGAACATCTATACTGGACTACGTCTTTAGAAAAAGAGACACACGTCTACATCTCTCAGAGATGTTTGCAACATCAGTCTATCTAAAAATCTCAGGACATCACTTAGGAATAACTTTAATAAAACATTAAAATTCCGCAGTGCTAAAAGGGATGGGGTAAAAAGCCTACTGGCCATCAGATGTTTCTGCACCTTTCTGGAAGAGATCGTTGCCCAGAGCCTTCTCCTCTTCTGCCTTCTCTGGATCGACGTATGCATTTTCCTCACGTTCCTTTCTCAGCTTTTCAGCCTAAAAGATAGGAATAAACTTTTAACAAATAAAAGTCCACAGTTTGTTCATTTTCTGCCTAAACCATGAACAAACTTTCAGCAGATAAAGGAATACAATTTGTATAATATGTAAATGTCCACAAAAGAACACTCACTGAAACAAACATTTCTACATGATTGAAAGATGCATTGTGATACATAACTTAAATTGGGATGGAAATGGAAGTCAAAATCAAAGCTTATAATGTATGTTTTGTTCTGTCTATATCAATACAACATTTAAATCTTAAGATGAATGACAAAAAATAAATAAAGAAAATGGTATGAGAACATAAAAAATTTAGGAAATACGTGTATGAAGAATATCTACAATTAATACAAGTTTAGCAAGGTGGATAGTAACAGCCTTTGCCTCACCTCCTGACATTTCTTCAGGGCCTCAGGTGTGCGATGCTCTGTTAGGGACTTGTTGTAGTAGGTGATTGCATCTTTGTAGTTCTCCTGTTTGAAGTACGCTTGGCCGATACGGAAGAACGCCCTGATGTAATTGAAAAACCAGCATTGACATTGATCAGAGATATACCATATAACAATATTTTACATACTTCTGGTTTATTTACTGGGAACAGAAACCCCTATGAATTTTTTTCATTTTTTTCTCTTACCTTGCCCTCCTCCCATGTGATTTCTGTAACAGCCCTCACACACAAGCTAATGACATCCAACACCTACACTAAATATAACATACACAGATGACATTCAACACACAAAATGATGACATACATAGCAGCTTTACTGTCACATCCAGGGTCTGTGAACAAGGAGAAAAACCCACTTTGCTATCAGCTTGAAGTCTGACCGGACCTCCCGGCCCCTCTCAATGGCTTTCTCACTCTCCTTGATGCAGTCCTCTAACCGGTCCATTTCAAAGTACACAGCTGCAAAAAACAAGTCAGCTTTGTTAGATAGAATAATTATTACTAAATTTTCATTGGCTTATACAATTCAATTTTGCAACATTTTAGTGTGAAGAAATCAACACAGTTTTATTCAATGAGAACCTAAATATTGACCCAGCTTGCTATCAGTCATATTTTGTTCATATTTCTAAAGTATGATTAGCAATAAAGAAAACATCTGACCGGCTTTGTTGGTGAGGAAGGTGATGTCGTCTGCGTCCAGTTCTATAGCCTTGTCGTAGTGCTGAATGGCTGTCTCAAAGTCCTTCTTCTTGTAGGCCTCATTGCCCTTCTTTTTCTCCTCCTTTGCCTGAACAAGAAAACACCAGTAACATTTCACATAGAACGTGTGTGATGCCACACTTGACCAGCTTGGCATCTGATTTTCAGTTCTCCCAAGCTGCCCTGAACTAATCAGAAAAAGGTATTTTGTGTTTGATGTCCAATTATTGAATTTTTCTGCCTTCATCGTTACTGTTTGCCCAAGGTTTTTAACATCTTATTCAAATGTTACATAGAAATAAATCATCAACTTTGTTAGTATTTGGCTGGTGTGTGTGGATGAATCAAGAGACACAAAGATGCCCCACCTCCTTCTGTGCATCTGTCAGCTCTTCCTCCTCGTCCTCCTCCATGGGTTCTGGCTCATCCTTGGCAGGAGGAGACGATCTCTGGTCCATGTCTTCCTCCCTCGCCTGTTGAAGGTCCACTCCCAGAAGGACACTTAAGGTGGTCATGATGCGAGGGTCCTGAAGGTGACTGGTACAAAGCAAGACACGTTTTATCCACTGTTTGAATCACATGTAATTTGTGTGAGGCAGGTGACATGACAGAAGACAGCAGTTGACCCACTCCTTCCTTGACAAAGACTGGAGTTGTACAGTTGAAAATTGGATATGTTAATTCGTTTTAGAACTTGAAGTTAAGAATATGTTTCAAATGAATTGAAATTAAATAAAGTGTATCTCAGTGAAGTAAAACACAGAAAATCTACAGGTTGTGACACAACAGGCAGATGATTCAACAATCTATACAAGATCAATGTAGCAGGTTATGCTGTTAAACCACAAACATACACAGCTAAAAATGCTACTGAAAACATAACTTTCTTGGCAAAGAGCCTTAATAGCCATGCTTGAATGAATTGTGCACTAACTTCCCGAGTGCCTGTGGGTTCTGCTGCAGCTGCTTGAGTTTCTCCATGTAGTCCGGCTGTGCCAGAAAGCCCTTGGTCCTGGGGTCCATCTCGATGCGCTTCATTATTCCTGGCGCAGCAAAGGGGTTCCCACCTATTGGCTGGCTGCCTGCAGGGCCTGTCAGACACAGAGGTTTTATCTTCAAATCATGGTGGCTCTTTGTATTATATATAGGACGCAGTGGCAAGGTATTACAGTATTGTAATATTCAAATTATAGCTGCTTAAATTCTTTTAAAATGTGTTTGTGACTTTTTGTTCAAGGTTTTTTTCTGCTAGGTGAAAAAAAAGATCAGCAAACAAAATCCAACTATCAAGTTTTTGCATGAGTTTCCAAGTCAACATCACCTTAAAATCTTTGATTAGATACAAACAAATTCATTATGCTTTCATTGATGTCAGACCATGTTTTTCTTTTTTTTTCATCCTACTTTCATACATCCTTTCACTATGTTCCTTAAGTTAAAACAAAGAAATTAACAACAATGAAGACCTGTTAAGTGAGCTTGTGCATCCTTGACTCCATCCTTCAACTGTTGGTTTTCTGGGTCCAATTTGAGGCCTTCCTCGTACGCCATCTTGGCCTCCTCGTGTCGGCCCAGAAACGACAAGGCTGTGCCCTTACGGGAGAACCCCTGCAAGGTACAGTATATGGTAAATGGACTTGTCTTTTGGTGCCGCACAAATTTCTCCAAATTTATTGTACTCAGGTACCAAGAATCTTTTGGTTGCAACAGGATTCTTAAGAAATACTGAAAACAGATAAAGAAAGCCTTTTTTGCCTATACAGCCTCTTCTCAACAATTGTCATTTTGCTGTGAAAAGTCAGACTAAGGAATACAACAAGGAAACCGAGGACTATTCCTCAGAGCTCGAAACACTGGGTGCATAATGCACTTTTGTGCACCCTATATAGGAGCTGTGCATCTAAGTCTTGGCTGTGTAAGCACAGGTGCGCCTACATTGTTGTGTAGTGTTACGTATGTAAAGGTACATGTACTATTGTATACTAGAATAAAGATACTATTATATTTTTGACATTTCAATGTCAGAAAAAATGGAAATAAATGTGTTCACTGTTAAAAATTCAGAAGTTGGCAATAGAATTTTAGATTCCAGTTCTTAAGAGGCATTAACTTTGTAACTAAGTTTTGCTGACATTCCACTTTATTTCATGTTCTGCACCCAAAATATTTTCTGTGCACCAAAATATTACAGTAGGTCTGGTGTCTATGCCCCCAAAAAATATCGAGCCCTGTTCATACCGTAAGGGGCAACTGAAAGGTGTTTTTGACAATGTTCAAAACCCATGAAGTACCCCAATAGGAAACATGTTCCTAACAAACTTAAAAGGGTATGATTTTTATCATGATCATATGATAATCATTTCTTCACCTATTCTAAGAGTAGAATTGAAATGATACATAATCAAGTCCATATTCTGCAGACATACTTGATGTTGTAACCACATTACGGAATGAGTCATCTCTAAATACATCTGTCACCAAGGGAACTGCCACCTTGCGAGCACTAAACGCAGCACACAGGATAATACTATAGTCGTCTTCATGTGCAAAACAAAATCACTGGGACTTTTGCATGCATTTGCACACTTGAAATAGATTCAAAAGTTTTAAAAAACATGACATTCATCTTTAAGCATACTACAAATCTAAGACATTTGAAAAGGGACTTATCTTTCTCGTTTGAACTGACGGTCAATTCCTGTTTTGTAATACTGCAAATATTGTACTGGGAAGATTTAAAAAATTGAAAAAAAGGCCAGTCTTCTTTTAGTCTACATTCTTTGTGGCCTTTCATTAGTTTCAGCATGACTGATTTTCCACAAGAAACGTACAATTATGAGATTGCCAGTCTCTCCTTACCTTTACCCAGTCTGGCTTCAACTCCACTGTTTTTTCAGCGTCCACCAAGGCCAACTCATAGTTGGAGGCCTTGGCCAGTGCTGCAGAGCGGTTACTATACAGGACATGGTTGGTGGGGTCTATCTTGATAGCCTCCCCGTACAGTCTTATCGCCTCCTGCGTGTTCCCTGAAGTCAGAGCACGATTTCCTTGGTCCTTAAGCTCTGCTACCTGAGGAAACAACAGTCATCAGAATGTCAAGAAGGAAGAGAATTTAATGGTGTTAGTCATTTCAGGATTGGTAAAGCACTAGAAAATTTTGAATAATTCTGAAGCCAAATGCTGTTTCTCTAAAGTTATATACCATTAACAACTACTCCCCCACTGTGACCAAAATAAGTCAGGAGACACAAGAAAGCCTATGATTGAGCCCTCTATGAGCTAAAGAACATCAATTGGATAATTCTTTTTTTATCATTTAACTGATAATGGTCTTCGTGGAGTTGGGAACTCTCCAATTACTAGCACAGGCTTTGGCATACCATGTCCTGTACTAGAAAGTTCCAGTCTGATAGTAAACGGTTCTGATTCCACAACCTGAGCCAAAGTACATTGGCAGAGAATTTCAATGTCAACAGTTGTCACTGGATAGGAGTGTGTTAGTTCACAAAATCACTATCATTTTGGAGATCTTGATGTAACGTTAACGTTACTTCAAATTACAATGGATTTTCCAGATTATCTTATCTTATTGCTGGTATACAACCTGTCACTTTGATGATTTAAATTTGACTGTCAAATATCTGTCTAATAGTCTAGGAAGAGTCTCAGTCTCTTTAGGCTGTTTCCTTGTACAGTGAACCATCAATTTCATGTGAAAAGTACGTCTGCCATTCGGTAGCAGCCCTACTCACTAGTGTCACTACACAGTACACACACTGCGAAAGTGAAACCAGACATTGAACTTGTGAGAAGAACAATCAAATCATCATTTATTCTACAAAACCTAGGAGACATAGTCTGTTTTACGATCTGGTGAAATCTTAAGACATATCTATGAGTAAAGTTGATACTTTAGGTTGAGGCTGCTTAGTACAGGAAAGCTTGACATGTTTCCAAGATCGCTTAGCTCGTGGCTAGCATGGCCGCCCCCCTCCCCACTTCCCTATTCAGGAGTGAAGTCTAAATCAAAAACTGGCACGGCGGTTGGATTTTTACCGGCTCCCGACCACATCAGCTTGGAAAACAGATCGTACACTTAGGCTTCGTTTTATATGAGATAATAATACCCTACCCACCTTCTTTTGCAAATCTTCCGCCATGGTCGAAGGTCTGTATGTAGTCAATATGTGGACATGAGAATCTCGAAGTTTCCACGGAAATTAGCATATTATAATTTCTTTCTGATCTGAGCGCTACCATTGGCTGATGTGTCATGACGCACGTGACCACTTGCCTCGTGGCCCTGGCCAAGAAACAATGCACTGAATGTCACAATGTGTAACAACGTTATAAAAGGCGGTCCCAACATTTCGGTTTTCTTGTTATAGTCTAAAAAGACCGTATTAACCATCAACAAAACTCATCTTATCCTGATACATAGGAAACGACAATAAGCGGGATTGGAGGCTTTCTGATTTCGACAGAGACCAAGGTCTACAGGTGTATATCAAGGACATTATAAAACCTGGCTACAAGTTTTGACGCCGCGGGGTTTTCCACTTTCTCGGTATTGCCTCATGGCCTGTCATAGGGGATTTTGAGGTTCCGTCAGCCGTGTGATGTATGACTTAGCCAAGGACCTGTGGTGCCTGACGAACTTTGTCAGAGGCATGACTAGTTTATAGCAAGGACATATAATGTACTTGTTTATAGGTAACGTTTAATGCCGGCCTTACAAAACTTTGCACTTCAGGGAATTATCAGCGGCAGTGCAACGTACAGTTAACGTTATCTGCGACGCTGTTCAGGTAATATCTAAGCCAGCAACTATGCCCTATGATATCATCCTTGTACACATTACTCCTTAGCCTTGCTTTGGGCAGTATTCATGGCATGGGGAATCATCGCCTGATTTGAAGCCTTGCAAGAAGTTTTGGTTCCAGGCGGCGTCGGACTGATGCTTAGCTATCACGGGGACCTGACCTAACCTTACTAGTGTCCAGGCGTTATTTGATGCTGTGTGTAGATGAGGCATTTGCTTTATAGAGCAGGGAAATTATGATAGATACTGTATCATTATATACTGAATTGTTGTGGATTTTTCCATGTACCATCTTCATGTCTTCTGTCCCAGCATGCAATTCAACTTGTGTAATTGACACAGTAGAAAACTGAACTTTGACTCCAACTCATAAAAGGTATTCGACAATACACATGAATTTACACAGCTTTATTTTTCACTTTCAAAAAGGTTACAAATCATGGAAAAACCAGGGCAGAGTTGAATTCAATATACATTTTTTATTTCTTGTCACAAACTGACTGTACAATCAAGGTATGCATTAAATACACCATGAAGCATTCTGTCTAGTGTTTCTCTGGTCAAGTCATTCACCCACGAATGCTATTTACATGTTATAGTCCTCATGGAAATTGTGGGGTTATAATTGTTGTATAAAGAAAAGCAATCAAGTTGCCCAGAAAACCAGAAACATTACAAAAACCGTCCACACCATTATGAGGTGAGTTAGTCGTTTGTTTTTCACATCAACAGACTGAAACTTATCATCAGAGAAAGACTGAAATGTAATATTGGTACATGACAGGACATCTTTCGAGCTTCTCTTTAGAGCTATTATGTCAAAATGCACACCTATGAACAATTCCATCAACTGGACATACATCAGGTTTTTCTACTGGCAGTACGCTTTTTTGTATGTGATAACTCAGCAGAAGCACAACCACCACATCTAACTTTTCTTCCGAAGTGTAGTACAAAATGTCATCTATGCACAGAATAAAGCAACTGACTTGGTCCCAAAAGTACAATATGTTAATCAAAATTTTACAATGAAGAATTGTAAACAAATAATTGTAGCTTCCCTTAGTCATATCTTATATTGACTGCCTATTTACAAAGCTATGTATCCATGGTCATAGTTCAAGGACTGAAGCTATTTAGTCAATCTCTCTGTAACTTTTAAGAAAGCTTTCCTGTGCTGAGTATGTATCATAATGTTTCACAAACATTTGCAAACATCTGAACTAATTTTGTTCTGTACAAAATTGTCATTATAAGAGCCAAGTTAGCCTGGTGAAACATCTCCTAAGCCAGCTCTGTTTCTCACTTCATGAGATTAAAAAAGCATCTATAGAAGCTGAACATGTTCACATGTCCAAGTGGACTGGTTGTCCTCCAATCCTGATGTCATCGTACAACATGGAGGCAATGTCATCGTCTCCTGCAGCAAGATCCTGTGGTGTGTCCTCCTCCGTATTTGACAGGTTGGGGTTGGCGCCAGCCTGTGCCATAATGGACAAAATATGGTGTAAGAACAGATGTCCAATAACAATGAAAGGTTATAGAATAAAAAGTTAAAACTGAGAAATTGAGAAGGTCTTGCAATGTGGGACAGACTTATCATTGAGACTTTGTACAAAAGTTCATTTTCGGTAAACCTTCATCAAATTTTATGCCACACACCTGTATGAGGAGGGAGGTGATCTCCTGGTGCCTCCGCCCCACTGCCAGGTGTAGCGGAGTGCAGCTGTTGTACATCTGCGCATCCACCTGTGCCCTGCAGCCGAACAGCAGCTCCCTCACCATCTGTATGTCGTTCCTCTCCACCGCGTGGTGCAGGGCGGTGCGGCCACTCTTACCATCCTGTCAAAATAAAAGCAAATCTTACTTTTCATGTTGTTGTGTTCCATTTCTATATTTCAAAAGTATAATAAGCTGCAATTAAAATGAGGGGGACCAAGGAGGGGAGGGGCATCAAACTATTTTGGATGCAAAGTCCAGCAGAACTGACTGAGATAATATACTGGGGACTTTTGTGCTCCCCAAACTGATATTTTGGGAAATCACCCTGAGTATGTGTGTGAGTGACAGAACAGGAACTCAAGAGATGATGGATATACAACACTGTTCAAACATGTGGATCATTGCATAGGGGAATACACACAAAAAGAGGAAGTCACTTTAACCCCCTACTGGTGAAGTGGGGATGTCCCAGGGAAATGACACTAGCTTTTAAATCTTTTATCTTCCATGGGGATTCCCACAGTTTTGAAATCTCAGCAGTTGTTGAGCAAATAATGCAGAAGCAAGTCCAAACAGGCCTGGGCAAGTTCCACTTTCACAATAGGGGGGAAGTACCTGGGACTTATTTGGTCCAGGGCAACCAGAAAAACAAGTACAAACATCATTGAACACTGTTTGTTTCAAATTTGTGGAGTCAATCTTAATGAGAAAATCACTAATGTTGATATATAGCCATTTTCCACACACATAAATTTAGACAAATTCATTACAGATCTACTAGTGCCAACATGGTGATCTAATCATTCAAATAACATCAACTTCTAGGCAAATGTCTGACTCATCCCAGGCATTACTCCTCAACTAGTCATCATGTCAGTGCAAACAAGGGAGGCAAAAAGGTGCTTACAGGTGAATTCACATCTGCGCCAATATGGACCAGGTACTGGACAATGTGGTAGTGTCTCTCAGAGGCAGCCAGGTGAAGACATGTGAAACCTACACAGCAAAAAATAGAAGAGAAATTGAGAAGTTAGTAACTTTGAACACTTTGCTTTCCCCCTTCATGAGTCAGCATTCCAAAGTCTACTACTCAGCCAGATCAGGTGATGAGGGGGGAATCCCCAGAGGTGAATACCCTCATTACAAGGTTCATTGCACTACCTAACATTTCTTCCTTGAAGAGGAAGTATTCTCACATCTCCCTTTAGGGCATAAGACTAGCTTCAACATACCATCATGCTTATTCATAAATGATTACATAGATATTACACTATCAATTTACAGTAATGGGATGAAACTACACAGCCCTCATTCTTTTACCTCAAGATAAAACACATAGCTATGGTTAATTTTCTAGCTGCTTTTAAGACAACACGAAATCTTTCAAACTATCATCAGTGTACCATCTTCTCAAAATTTCTACACTCATTTCGCATAACTTCAAAACTGACCTTCGTAGTCCCTCTGCTCCAGGTCCTGTGGTATCCTCTGCAGCCGTCCCAGGTGCATGTGTTTCACCTCTCTGGGGCTGACTGGGGTGGTGAGTGCCTGTATCAGACTGCCATTGCCCCTCAGGCAGGCCAGGTGCAGGGGTGTGCGCCCATTTCTGTCGGGGATGTCAAGCGAGGCGCCGTGCACCAGCAGTTGTCTGGCCACCTCAGACTGGTCTGTCACTGTTGCCAGGGCCAGTGGAGTCTGCTAGGAACAAGGCAAAGGTTAACCATGCTGCTGAAGAGCATTGCAACATTCACACACAAGTGTACCTATGTGTTTTTCTAAAATCAATTCTTCCTATTCATTGTGTGTATGTACATGTAATGGCTTCAGAAAACAGATTTCAAATTTTGGCACCCTAGCAGCTTCTTTTCAAACTGCAGAAGCATGAAAATCCTATGGAGGAAACTTGAATTTTTGGTGAATGTCTGAACTTACTACAAAATAGCAATAAACAAATGACTATTCTGGAGGGGAAAGCTAGCCACTCCTGCTAAATGTCACAGACTGAATGGCGCCATTGTTTGCGGAGAGGTCACGTGACCCGGACCAGGTTGCCTCACCTGTTGCAAGTGGTTTCTGATGTCCAGGTGGTCTGGGGAGGGCGCTAGTTCCAGCATTCTGTCAACTACCTCTGGTCTGCTGTGGATCACCCCCATGTGAAGCGTTCTGTAAAAACATATGGAGGGAAGACATTAAACATTTGCAAAACAACAAGCGATCACGCAGGCAGCACGTGATTCTTTTGAAGTGCGTAGAAAGAATTCTGGACTGTTGGGGTGAATAACCTGGGAAAGTCCCTGAGTAACGCTCTACCCCCTAGAGCGGACAGAAAGTGCGCACCAAGAAATATGACCGCGAAAATTGTGACAAATCTTTTGCCCTTGTGTTCTGAAAGTTTCTCAAGTCAAAAACACGGTAGTTTTGATTAGTTAAAAAGTAAACGAAGCAAACGAGCCGACAAACAATTCTCGCCTCAAGCAGTTCACTGAGTATGAAAAAAATTGTGACGTGGGTAAAACTGTGACTTACGTGTCGCCGTCTTGGTCTTGGCAGAAGGCTTCTCTCGCCAAATTCTCCCGTAGTTCCTCGTTGGGATCCTCGTCTGGTTCGATACAGTCATCTTCTGTATCGTCCTGGCACGATTTGCAGGTTTCTTCCTCCCTTTGTGTCGGCTGCAACCTTTCCACCACTTCCTCCGATCTTCCCACCAAGGCGGGCTGTGAACTTTGGTCCTCGGACGAGTGGAGCGAGCACTTCTGAAAGTCCTGTGAGAGACAAACATCACCGACAGACTCATAAGCCGAATCAAATCTGTCCGAATCCACGGAGAGGTTCATCAGTTTCCTGGCCTCTGGTCTGATTTCGTCCAGGGGGCCTGGCGCACTGTCGGTCTCCACGTCCCAATCCAACGTAGCCATGTTGAAATTAAAATTTCAGACGAAAATGGCAGACGGTCAACAACTGCTGCTGTTTTTCACGTACAAACGTCCCTAACTCGGCTCGATTGCTACAAAGTCGCGGTCAGAACGACTCTAGATAGTCTAAAGACGCGGTAAAAACGAGATCAAATGAGACTGTGGCCTCTTCTGGTGACAAATCGCTGAAAAACTAACGTGCTCAACTGCCACGCAGTGAATTTTATCTGACCAGACTGGGATTTTTTTGGTGGGGGATTCCCCTTCGTGTGTTTCACCAATAAGAATGAGGGATTTGCATCACATGATTTCTATGACCAATGATAAGGTAGCATTTTGCATACATAATACGGGGAATCCCCTTGTAGGTGGAGCCGTGAGTCATTTATATCCACACCTTCTGCCAATTGACGCATTTGTCTTGTGGAAAACAACCCGAGCGCGAAATTGGTTACGTGGAAACACAAGTCCTGACGGGTGCTGGTTGAGACACCTGGAAAGTCCCGCGTGCTGCATGGCGCAGTCGCAATTAGAATTCAGAGAAAGGACCTCTACCGTCTACTGTCACGACAAGGATTCTAAAATTACTCACTCATACCAAGGAGGTTTTATATGACTATCATTAGAATAATTCTAAAATTAGAAAGAGTTGATCGTAACTTATAGACAATATCAAAGTATCATAAATGTGTCCTGACTTAGTTCCGTGAAAAAAAAAAATTTTTTTTGATGATCATGATGATGCGTGGGTTACGATCAATGAACGACAGCTGGCAACAACAAACCGAGTGCACTGATACTGATTATGCCATCGTGATGTCAGAAAAAAGCCAGAATCGGCGCAGAGCCTGCAAGATGCTCAGTAGGAAGTTCGGCTGGATGAGGCCCGATAAGCTGCACCTAAACACATGAAGTTGTTGGGATAGAAAATGGTCTCATTCATGAGTTATTTCCTACCAATGACTCCGAAAAAAGATAAGTGCCATGTATGGGCACGTATTGTCGCGTATCTCAACCTGTAGGACATACAATGGTATCATTCATTCTATATCGACCACAATCACGACAATAGGCACTGCAGTTAGCAAATTGCATTGAAAAAAAATCCCACTTTCGCGCTTCTACGTACTAGCGTGTGACCGCATGTAGCCATTACACCCCGACCAATCGAATCACGTTTAGAAAATATTACTTTTCTCCAAACGTTAAATCGCGGTCACTTTCAATCACTTCCAAAGTGCCAAAATTGTCAATCTGAAAACATCTTTGGAAAGCTGACACCCTCCACCATCTCACTGGCGAGTTTGTTTTGTCAGATGTAGTCGTTAACGCAAGTTAGAAAGGAATTTGTCGCGAAATGGCTGATACGAATCTGAGTTTCAATGCGATTCACGTGATTCGATTGGTCGGGGTGCATTACGTATGTACCACTCCGAAAACCCCGAGGACGGCACACTTCCACCACTATTCTCCAAGCAGAGGTTTCGGTCTGGGGGCTAGGAGTGGCCGCAACCAACCTTCAATGGAGGCCACTCCTAGCCCCCGACGAACTGCTTGGAGAATACCAGGTGCACCTCCGATCTTGTGCTGAGAAGCTGACCTCCTGATTTATTCATAAATCTTGTCATTTTTGTGTCAATTGGGATGCCTAAAAGGGAATACCTCTGACAACGCTATAAACAAAAGTCTATGCAGTCGTTTACTTTTTTGGGTCGGTATTATTTTTACCCACTGAGAGCCTGGATGACTTGGAGCCTGGATTAAGTTAGGAAGCAGGCGCCAGTAATGCAGACAAACTCGGCCAAACCAGATAAATCATTTGCACAGCACTAGGCGTTATCATGCAGATACCGAATATGATAAACCAATCTACCACCTGCCCCTACTAGAATTGTTTAATTATTACATGTAACGTAACATGACCAGTTAACGTCCGATTTATTCAAAACGTAATTATCTTAAAACCGCGCGGACAGAGCCAAATTTCAAACCCATGGGCAGAAATATCAGCTCTTCTAAAAAGAAAATGCATGGTCTGTAAGTTTTTCTCCGCCTGTTTAACGCCGTGCGAGCATGTATCTATACGGAGGTATATGATGAAGAATTGTGCTAGGGTAACCCATTATCGTCCACTTCTGAATCTTTTCCCTTCTAGCGCTATGCTTGAAGAACATAGACCAGAAAAAAATGCACAGTAACTGTCCAAAGTAGTCTGCAGACAAATGATAGTAAAATCACTATGTCTGTCCGGCCACTTGCTTAACGCGATGGAAAAAAAACAATGTTTATCTGTAAATTTCCCCCACATGCGCGGCACGTGGTAAACGCATGGCCAGTATGTTTTGCTGTGCAAAAATTAAAGACATGGCTAAGGATCATACTTATGATGTACTGTATTGCTCATGAGAACAGGCTTTGGCATACTACACCGCTACATGTGGACATGAGCCAAACCGGACGTAAATAGGTTCTGCACGTAAATAGGTAATGTTACGTTAGTTGAGTTGTGTTGATGTGATTGTACACATTCATATGACAGAGCTTGCACACAACAAATCGTTATGAGAGATATAGTACATGTACCGTGCGACAACAGTAACTACGAAGAGACGTCTGATGAGACTGAGAAAAAAATTGTGCAGGTTTCTAACCTCCCGGGTCATTCTCCGAAGACGTTCACGCTCGACCATGACCGTAAGATGAAAGAGGCTGCGTCAGATGACTTCACCGCAATAAAATGCAAGCAGGACCGTTATTTCATCTGCGTCGTCCACTGTTGCAATGTTCGATCATACAAGGTCCAAGGCACGGAATACATTGTTTGAACAACTACGACTATGCGGTGCAGCATCGAAGGACGTTTCAATAATAGAGTAGGCCTCAGTAGGGAATCCCCATCGTCGGTGGAAGACAGAATGTACCGCAATGCGATTTTGCCTCAGAAATCTGTACCATGATAAAGGGAAATTTGAACCATGTCTATATGTTTTTCGTCGCTTGCATGTGCAATAAAAAATCCCAAAGGTGATTCAGGGGAAAATAGATTTTATACTAGTATGCACACAATCTGTTGCAATTCGTTTTATGTTTGCAGAGGTCATAATTGCAATAGTTTCCATCTTAAGTAATCGATCGCTTTAATTTCAGAGTCACGTACTTTATAGCTCGGAGTCCAGCCTTAGCTTCTTAGCTTCAGTCCGCTTCCGAAGGTCGGTACCCTGTTGGCAGGATAGCGACCGGCCTCGGAAGCTTGGCTGCGCTCCAGGCAATGTTAAGTGCTAACGTTAACTAGACTGATGCACACTAGCCACGACACTACTAGTACTTGGCAGATACCAGGCTACTGAACTTCAATGACGTTTTATCCCGATATCTCAATGTGCTATCTCCATATACTTCGTACCCACAATATTCATATACTGCAAGCACATGGCTGATTGATTGTATACGGCTTGATCATGGCATGGTCACCTTTTTGTCAGAAGTTCTGAGTGCCCCATCCATGAATCCATACTGTCGTGACTTTCTCACTTTCAGAGTTGAGTCGACGTTAAGTTACTGCCACTTTCGTTACATCGCAGCAACACTAACAGCGTTAGGCACGAAGCACCGAGGGTCTTTTACCATCACCTGGAAGTATTTGCATGAATTGGAATTAAATGTGTTATTGAAATTATTCAGATTTCAATTATTTTTATTCATTGAAATTTAATTCATATTTTCAGATGATGGTAAAAGATGCAACGTTCAACCCCGAAACTATTTTGTCATGCACCGAAAGCTTTTGGTGAACTTTCGGCTGACCGTTTCGGTCGCCGCGGTTGAAACTTTAGCCTCAGCTCCAGGTGAACTGTTTGCGTTTCACCTGTGAACAAGCAGCAACAACAAACACACACCCGTTACCACCACAGGTCACAGGTCACCAGACATGCGTGCTGGCCGGTCGGTATGGAGATTTGGAGCGATTCTTCATCTCCTGAACCTGACGTAAATGTCACCTGTTTAAACGACTTGACGCGTAATATATGCCATTTCCTTCAACTGCCAAGCTATCTTGTGACACTCCAACCAACGCAGGGGCCTACAAAAGGTGACATTCGGGCTGAGACACAAGAAAGCGAGCCTGTCTCGCGCTGTTACAGGTGTCAGGATGCCCGGTAACATGCTACTCGGCTCCATCCAAATCTCAGGTGAACACCTGTCCACGGTGGAAGTCCGAGACATCTGCGACTCCTTAAAGAACAACTCCACCCGCCTGCTCAGTCTTAGAGGGTGTAAGATCGACGACGAAGACTTCGGGCCGCTGGCCACAGCTATCGGGGAGAGCAAGTCCATCGTGCAGCTGAACTTGAACCTGGGCGTAGTCTCGGACATCCACCGAGCGAGACTTCTGGGAGAGGCGCTGACCAGGAATAGATCGCTAAATTCATTGTTGTAAGTCACGTTAGGTAATCCATTTTCGGAACACATGTCTGGGGCAGATGATATTTAATGTGCTAAATGAGTTCGAGGCCCTTAAGTGTTATTGTTATTGTATCAAATGACGCATTAGAGTGACAAGCTGCATATGCTCAGATCGCGTGCATTGTGTCGGTGTGTCTTTACATGGCGTTGTCGTTTTACCGGCGTTTGAGAGACCTTACTTGAATCGTATCAAGGAGGCCTATTTAAATCTCCTTGATCATACCCAGCCATTTCATAAGATGTTTGACGCCTGACTCTTGCACTTGGTATACCTTTTTTTGCAGTCATCACAACGGTCTTGACTATTGAGCAATGCTTGAAGGGAATAATTTGTGCAAACAGACCATTTCATTAGCTGCTATTGTACGGAAAGATGGTTAGCATCAGTGGGGTTGGACGGCTCCATCCTGTGTCACTAAATGCCTCTTTAACTTGAAAAAGAAAACAGCCGGAAGGAGTCTGCAACGGAGGCTACATGTTTTGTATGTTTATGAAAAAGAGTGGAATAAAGTATGATGTATAGATCCAGGTTGGTACAACTAATATCAGTCTTCAACTTTTTAGAATATTACTTTTGATCCTAACAAGATTCCACCTGCCCCTTATAGCCTCCATGGTAGCCCCCTGGGTGATGATGGCCTGACTGTGCTGGTCCCATCACTGTCCACCCACCCCTTCCTGACCTCCCTGGACCTGGGGGACTGTCGGCTGGGGGATGGCTCCATCAAACTCATCAGCATATTGTTACCTCCTGATGGAGCCAGACAAGGTGAGAAGCACTAGTCAGTAAAGTGCTCTAAAACTGAAATGGCTGTGTATCTGTTTATTGTTTATCACGGTGTCATGAACGGTTGTTGCAACTTTTCTTTTGAAATATCAAAACATTATCTCCTTTTGTCCAGCTGAGTGAGCAAAGGCTGTAGATTGTTTTCTTTCGGCTCACACTTGCAAGGTTTTACTTTTTTTTCAAGTTTAACGTTACCTATTGGATCTGTGTTTGAAGACATACATTCATTGCCTTGTATGATACACTGCTAATGTTAACATTTCCCTGACCAGGAATCCATGACCTAACCCTGAGTGCCAACCCAGCCATCACTGCACGAGGGTGGGCCCAACTGTCGGTGGCGCTGGCTAGCAGTTCCACCATCAGAACTCTGTGTCTGGACTATAACTCCATAGGAGACTATGGAGCTGGGATGCTGGCTGTGGTTGTGGCTGGCAGCAGGACATTAGAGGTGCTGGATTTGGAGGGGACTGGGATGACAGAGTTTGGAGGACAGGTAGGCATACATGGCATATAACAATCTAGATTTTATGGGTTACTTTTGTGTTTTCACTTATTTTGCCTGTCACGGTGTCACCCCTTTTGACAGTTCTTGTATCCTAGTGACAAAATGATTAAGTTAACGTTTTGTTTTGGTGAAACAATGCCCTTGGGGGTGTCTACGATAATTCTAATCACATAGAGATTGTAATCAAGATAGAGAGGGAGTAAAGACTGCCCCTGACTGCTAAATAAAAGATCAATAAGACATTACACTATGTCTCATCCTCAGGTGTTTCTGGACCTGGTGCAGAACTACCCTGTGACCCTGAAGCAGCTGGTTCTGAGTGAGAACGGTGTGAGTGAGGAGACGCAGCAGCAGGTCAGCAGCTGCTTGTCTGTCAACACAGAGGACGCAGCTCAGGAGGCTGGTAAGGACGTAACCTTCTAAGGATCATGTCAATGGGCATTTGTGGCAGAAGCCCCATGCTAACAGGGAACGTTCCTGCTTCTTTCCACAACACAACTACGCCATGGCTCCTACAGGTTACAAATGGATATAAGCCTTACAATCATAACTGTATTTAAGACATATTTCAAACAAATTAAATCATGATGTGTCATTATAAATACAAACAAGATCAGCCAAATATTGCCTAACCAAGAGTTATAAAAATGTTGGAAAGGGCCTGATTTTCAGTTTGCACCTTTGTTTCATTTTCAGCACCAGCAGAACCCGGCCCCTCCACCAGTGCAACCCCCGGCAGATCACATGACAGGGACACGTCAGCAGCTGCTGTGGAGGCTTAAAGCAGTCACACAAGTGGTTATAAAGCAATATGATGTAACTTCAGCAATCTAAGTGTGCCAGATTTGTATTAGTTTCCCAATATATAAGTACATGTACAAGCATGAAATGTCTCGTGTTGGTACATGACATGGTAGAAAACTACAGGAAAAGTGTGATCCGGTCTCTTTTATTTACTGCAGGAATGAATAGAAATGGTTTAAAACTGAAGGAATGATATAAAAAGTGTCCACAGTCCTCCTATGATAGCTTGAGTGATTGCTTTTGGATTGTTAGTAGTACTATAGCCTCTAAATTGATGCCATAGCATGTTTTTGCTTCAGTGGTATTGATGTATATAGGTGTTTGAAAGCTTATTCTTACAATGTGAAATTTCAACATGGCAGAACTGTCATGTTATATAGAAAGATGTAAAAAATTACAATGAGTCTCTAATCTGCTGTATATGATTTTTGACAAGGGAAAACTTATTTTAGTCAGCCTTTACAGATGACTGCGATGTAGACCATATAGTGCTGATCTTTTATATCATATGTTGTGTATCTACCAAAACTATGTTTGCTTCATTGTACCTGCAAATCGACAAGATACTTAAGTATACAGTGTACTTAATGATATCTAGAAAATAGAAACTTAGCACAGAATGTTTTCAAGGCTTTGTTTCTTTATTTCTTCTTGCCTATATTTAACAAGCATGTGGATCAATAATGCCAGTATGGCATGGTGTCCTGCTGACATACAGCATAGCCATAGGGTGCATGTGGACAACCACACTCATAGAATTTACATACACATGCGACAGTGAATACAGTTATTTCTTTTAAAATCTTCTATCCATAACTTCTTTTCATTCTAATATAAAGCAAATTACTTTCCAATCATACATTTAACTTATAAGTGGCAAATAAAAAGGATTCTTCATTCAAACGATACATCATTAAAACATTGTATTGCAGCCAGTCATCTGCTACTTTACAAGGCAAAAGGACACCATCCTACAGTTTTACTTTTAATTTACAATGCAATGAAAGGATGTAACATAAGGCAGGATGGTAATAAACTAATTTTAAGTTGTAAAATATTCTGAGGAATTTCACTCAAAAGTGAAAGGTAGTAAGGATTTTAATTTTACTGTAGCCAAAAGTATCCTTTTTTCAATCCAGATATTTGGTGACTGAAGTTGATAAATACTAATACAGCAAGAATGGCTTCTTCATATCAATATTTCTTTGATTTGTCTCACACATGGCTTCATGTTACACTTGTTACTTTCAAGTACACCATTGGACACATGTATAAACTATATGTTGTGAAATGATGTTACATGCAACACCATTGGGAGCATTTTCCTTGAAGGAATGACCGTCTTACAGAAGACATCACCTGTGCTGGGGAGGGTGCTACTATGAACCCTGTAGAGAGACTTCCATGTTGTTGTTGCCAGTATAGTCATCTACAACACTATAGTAACAACATATACATCTCTATTCATTTACAGGAAGACATTTGACTTTTGGAGATACAAGGGAGTATTTGTTTTACCATTATAAGTCTTTGTGCAGATTTCCCAAATGACCATATACTCACAGAGGATGACCTTAATCATTTTTCATGCTCAATAATTATACTTCAACTTCCTTGGTGTCATAAACTCCTTGACAGTTTCATCAGTGACCTGTTTTCTCCTCTCTATGTGTTCAGACACAACTTTTTGCAGGATTCCAATCAGTTCTTTCTTCAGTTCTCCTGTTAGCATTTTGCCACTGGAGTAATCCTAGAAGAGAAGAAGGAATATAGTTTTGGGGACCCGTGATTTTTTTTTAAATCTGCTTGAAGCTTCCATTGAGGGAGGGAGAGCAATCTGCTGATCACTTGCTACTTGAAAAGTCACAAGAAAGGTAAAATCTCTGGCAAGTACATCTGAAGTCAAATACAAATATAATTAGGAACAGGAGAAATGGCAGATTCACCACCATGTAAAGGGAAGCCAGCCCTTGTAAACAATATATAAACATTTATTCAGTACCAATTCAGTACCATGTTATCATGTTGGACTTTCCAAGTGCATGCATAAAGTGACCAGTGTAAGGGATTTTCCATTTTTACAGTAAGGACTTGAAGAACTAAGCAGATCTCACCTCTCTGATCTGCTTCAGTTTGTCATCGTCCTCCATGAAGAAGGTCAGGTACATGTAGGACACGTCCACATCCACGTTCCCTCCCAGTCTGCGGTGCTCCTCCACTGTCGCCTGCCCTCCCGAGAACGCATACTTGTTGATCTGTGGAAGAGATGAGATCTTATTAGAGGAACTTTTCATACAAGGGGTTTGCACTCATACGACTAGGATGGAAGTATTGTTTGCCATGCAGGATGATTAAACCTGGAAGTTGCCAAGTAAAGTTGAATTTGTATATGGAATAACAGGGTACAGTCATGATATACACATATAATTCATAAGTCTGACTCTTTCAGGTTCAACCAAGCAGCATGGCAGACAACACTCATGTAGCAAACACCCTATGGAGTCAAGATATGTTATTGCTCTTCATGGTAGAACTACAGGCGCAAAGTTTCAATTAAGAAAAAACTCCAACAGTCCAAGAGGAGGATTTCAAGACCCAATGTCAGTGAACAATAATATTTCCTCTCAGTTGAAGCCACAAACTGACAAAGCTTATACATATAAACATGCATATGGAGCATGTGGTTATTTCCATACCTTCTTCTTGATCTGTGCATTTGTATCTGTTAGGTACAGGGAGGAGACAGCATCGCTGGCGCTCATCTTGGTCATGGCCCCCTGCAGAGCAGGCAGGAACGTGGTGTGGAGCAGAGCAGGCTTGGGGAAGCCCAGACGGGGCGCCACGTCACGGGTCATTCTGAAGTACGGGTCCTGAGGGACAAAAAAAAAAATTAAAACACTTTCAAGATGCTACATAAAGCTTCTGGCTATATTGCATCTTTCCTATCACGTATTATACTGTACAGGGGCTTGATATCATTGCAATTGCTTGCTTGTTGATGTTAAGTGCTGGCCTACATCCACTACTCCAACCACCATGGCTTCCCATGAGCATTGCAATTAGTGACCAATTCATAAAATATTATGTACATTAGAAATACAATGTACCAAATATTACATGACAATTCTATGATCACATGATCTTTAAACTTTGACTTATGTCAAATCTTACACTTTTATCCATTAGGGCAAAGTCCCTAAAGCTTGCTGTTTATGCTGTTAATGCTTCTGCTAACCCCTGCATGATAATACAAGCAACGCTTATATGCTACCTTATGTTTCTTACTATTATGTCACATACGGCACTAACACAGCAGCACAACTCAGCCATTTCTGTAAAATTTAATTCCCGAAGACTCACCTGGTCAATGGCACATGGAATGAGACACTGGATATCTTTTCTTCCTCCAAAGATCTGTGGGAAGGATGAGCTGAAGGACGGGGCAGCCTGGATGGATGGGAAACTGATCTTTCCTGGAACAAAGGAAATAAACAAAATGTAACATTACAGAATCTGTGACATCTTCTGTTGGAATAATCTACAAAAAAATAATTTCTGAAAAGACAAAATGCAGGCAAAAACTGTAACATAATTGATTTTCTTAATAGATATAATGGAAAAATTCTCACCTATACATGTGCTGTCCCCAAAGCCAAAGATTCCCTTGACTTGGTTGAAGGTGACACATTTCTGAACTTTCAACATGGTTCGGTAGAAATCTGGTGAAGACCTGGACAAGACACAATGGTCAATATTAGATTGTGTCCAACAGGAGTACAAACTATCACAAGTTAAGACAGGCCCTATTCAAATTACATAAGACCATATAGAGAAATTGCAACAAAGTATGTCAGAGTATGAATGTCATCTAACCCGATGTAGTCCATGTCTGAGAAAATGAAGGTCTTGTCGACGTCAAAGCCCAGGGCGATGATATCCTTGGCATTCTCGTTGGCCAGTCTCCTGGCCTCCTCCGCCGACAGGTCCTTCCACAGAAACTTCTCATCATCAGTCAGCTGGATCACCAGGGGAACGTCAAAAATGTCCTGTAACCACCTGCACAGGAACATGGGAATGCAACACGGGGCTGTTATGAGTGACATACATGTACGTGAGGAACACATCTGATGCATTATTATAACAGTCATTAGCCTTTATTTGTAACCTTTAGTGTAAGAGTGACAAATGTTCAATAAAATAAGAGTTCTTCTTACTTGGTAATCATGAAGGGAATGAGATGTCCCACATGCATGGCCTCTGACGATGGTCCTCTGCCTGTGTACAGGAAAAATGGCTTCCCTTTTTCGTAGGCATCTAGGATCAGGTTGACGTCCCTGGATGAACCAAGAGAATTAAAATTTTTGATAAATGTAACAAAAAAAATAATTGCTCTTGAGACTTCAAACTGATACAGAGTGACAATGAATATAAATAGAACACCTTACCAGCATGTCATGTCTTAATGTTTGACCAACATCGCAACAATTCTGACAAATTCTCTCACTATACAGTAAGTACTAGTAACGAGTTGGACCATTGTCGACTTTACATGGCTAATCAAGCTAAGTTAGAACAACACCTAGGTCAAATCCTAAGGGAGCAACTAACCCTGACCCTCCCTTACAATTGGCAATGGTGTTGGTCAGAGTTGACAGTGGCGCGACTTGTCCTGATTCCATGCAAGTGTAAAATCAGTGCATGTGGTTGGGCGTTAGCCGTAACATGAACTTTGTATGGTGCCTATGACCCTATACAAAGATTTGAACAGATAACGTTACAGAAAGCTGTGCTCACCTGTGTGAAAATATCATGCCTCTAGTGAGTAGATGGTGGGCCGGCTTTCCTGTCACTCTCACAATCCTGTCAATTAGGTCCTGCTCAATCTTCGTGCTCCCAAACTGGGCTACAGACAGAGAGATGTAATGTTTAATAGGAAGATATTAAGGAGGTGAAAACAAACAGGAAAATTCCCCCACAAACTAATGAGTTATGATTTCAATTGTATATTTGTGGCAATAGAGAGATGCAGTAATAAAGTTACACATTTAGACCCAATTCATATACATGTATTTGGAAAATATTCAGAACGCAACGAATGATGAGGTTGAAAATGCTTTAGAGGAGACTCTTCTTTTTCTTTTACATATTTCCCACTAAGAAGATAATAACTGTTATGCTTCAACTTCAAGGGCTAAACCTGCAGTGATTTCACTTTGAGCTTTTTGATTTCACTCAAATGTAGTCTGTCAAACAGTCAACGCCACTTCTTATCAGTATTTCAAACATTCCTGATGCACTCTCATACATTAGTAATTTCATAGTTCTCTCAAGTTTGAAATATCAAATATTAAAAATCCTCTTTCTGGCTGCAAGCCTAAATATCATTATATCAAACTCACCGATTAGCTTGTCATAGTTCACGCCTTTTTGGCTTCCTGACGTCACTTCCCACGGAGTGATGAGCTGATCTTCAGTCTCCTCCTCTGGCGGGTTCTGTCCATCCTGAAGCTTCAGGTTCTCCACACCCGGAACTGCCCCCTCCTCTGCCATATTGACTGATGAAATTTCACAACGTGCTCCCCTCCTGCAACGTGGACGCTTCAACGCCGAATTTCTTCTTGCGCTAGAGGGAGATCAAGAGAACAAACGATGGAAATGAGACGGCTTAGAATGAAACCTCAACCTGAAAGCTCGAAACATAACGTAAGAGGACTTTTACATACCGTAATATCTCTAACAGCACTGGGTTCCTTGGTTCCTGCAAACCTCATGCAAGTGGAAGAAACCATGATGAATTTTTAGGTAAGTATTGTATCGATATCTGGTTTGCAACGCGATAAATGGCTATATGGTAGCTCAAATGGACCTAACATAGTATATATTATATGGTTATTAATTGTTTTTCTATCTTTGGCCTTTAATTGTATTTTGATAGAACTAATATATAGTTGCTAATTTATAGCATCCCTAAATTGAAGAATGGTTTCCACCATTTTGATCTTTGTAGTAAATCGTGGTTCCACCCACAATGCACCGTGGGCAGTCATGGCGGCGTCCGTGATGGACAGGCGATTTTGACGACTTGTGTTCTGGATTTTTCCGCACTTATTCTGGACACATCCAATCAAAACAACTTCCCGTAACTGCTCTGATTTCTGGAGAATACGTCTGGTCGTGAGTTAGTGGCGATGGACGCGCTGGTACAGTACGATAGCTCTAGTTCAGACGAGGAGGAGGGGCGGCCACCTTCCGCGGCAAGACAAGCAAAATCTGCAAAGCGAGCTTCCTCCAAGTCTGGCGGGAAGAAGGCCAAAGTGGCGGCAGCAGAGGTCAGCCAGAACGCCAATGTCCAGGTTCAGAATCCGGCAGGATATTCCAATGATTGGCAGGCAATGGGTTACGCCCAGCAAGGCTATGGGCAGACTTGGCCGCAAGGCTACGACTATAGTCAGTATGCACAGGCCTACGGACAATGGGGAGACTATCAACAGTGGGCGAACTACTATGCTGGGTACGGACAGCAGCAACAGTACGGTACACAGGCATCCATGCAGCCACCTCCAGTTCCACAACCCACCAGTTCAGTTGGACAATCTACCACTACTGCATCATCAACCTCAGACGTGACACCCCAGCCCCCTCCACCCTCAGGACCCCCCTCAGAGAAACCCCCCCTTCCAACTGGTGCACCGCCAGCACAACTGACCTCAGCCTCTACCACCGGCCAACAATCGGAGGCAAAGACTCCAGCGTCTCAATCACAAACCACCTCTGCAACATCGTCTGGTGTGGATTCTCAGGTTAGCACGGCCGGGCAGGGGCAGGCTGGCTCACAGGACACCAGCTCTGGCCAGGCAAGCATGGATCCCAACATGATGTGGAACAACATGTGGAACTACCAGCAGTATGATCCACAAGCATGGAGCCAATATTATGCCGGGCAGGGGTATCAGGACCCTAACATGGCAATGGGTCAGTGGGGCCAATGGGGCCAACAATGGCAGAACTGGCAGCAGCAGCAGCAACAGCAAGGTACTGCTGACCAGACTGGACAACAGAAACAACAACAAACCCAGCAACAAGGAGGCTATCAGGCTACGTCTCAAGCAGCAACTAGCGACACAGGACAGAAGCCACCTCCTCAGGGGCCACCGCCTCAAGGACCACCACCACATGGCCCGCCACCCGGACTGAATGGTCAGGATCAATGGCAAAGGCCAGATTGGCAGCAAACCTGGCACCCTGGCCAGATGGGCCAACGGCCACCTGGCCCCATGGACCAGGGACCAAGAATGAGGATGAGGCACATGGGCCCAATGGATCATGGACAGCGGCCACGTCATCGTGGCCCCATGGATGGCCCAAGACATCGTCATCCACCACCGATGGGCCAGGGACCTCGGATGAGGCATCCAGGGCCAATGGAGCATGGGCCACGGGGCCCGCGAGGGCCAATGGAACCCGGGCAAAGGCCAAGACATCACGGACCCATGGACCAGAGACCAAGACATCCTGGCGGAATGGATCAAAGACCACGGCACAGGCATCCTGGTCCAATGGATTTTGGACAACGGCCACGGTATCCTGGAGGTATGGACCAGCGACCTCGCCACCCCCCACCGATGGATAAAGCACAACAGCCGCGGTTTCCAGGTTCAGCAGATCAAGGTCCTCGTCCCATGGAGCAGGGGCAGCGGCCACGGAACCCTGGTGCAATGGATCAGGGACCAAGACCAAGGTTCCCTGGACCAATGGATCAAAGCCAGAGGCCACGACACCCAAGCCCACAGGGTCCAAGGGGAAGAGCTCCCAATACAGGGGAAGGGAAGGATAGCAGATGGAGTGGACAGCCTTGGCAGAGAGATAATCGTCGGCCCAAAGATCAGGATGATCAAGAGGAGGATCAGGAGTCAGACAAGCCTCAAAAGAAGCAAGAGCCAGCTACTGAGGAGAAATCAAAACCTGCACTTAGCTTGTCAGAGAGGCTAAAGATGATTGCAGAGTCCAAGACTCCACACACTGCTTCATCTAGTCACCTAGCTTCGAGGGCTACGCCATCAGAGAAAGACAAAAAGAAAGGTACAGACGAAAAGGGAAATGCAAACTATGTACCTTTAGGATTCAACAAATTGCAGCAGATGTCACAAGGCGGTGATGATGGCAGGGAAGGAAGAGGACCAAGAGGTGAACGTGGAGGTCGCGGGGACAGGGGTGGATCAGGTGGCAGGGGAGGGAGGGACGACCGAGGGGGAAGGAGGAGCAGGTTTGGACAAGACGATGAGCCAAGGGGGTCATCATGGGGTCGAGATAGAAACCAGCCCTCATACAGGTCTGGCAGAGATGGCAGGCCAGACAGGGAAGGAAGAGATCGAGACAGCAGGTCAGACAGAGATGGCCGACCCAGCAGGTTTAGCCACGACTCCAGGGATAGACAGGGTGACAGCCAGCAGGAGAGAAGAGGGAGTAGGTTTTCTGATGGCCCACCTTCACATGGGGAGCAGAGCAAACCTGGTGGGGAGGGAAATGCGAGGTCAAACACGGATGGAAAGCAAAGTCGCTGGGAAACCCCCCGTAGCACAGGCACAAATGAGCCCCAGAACCAACCCAAGTCCAGGACAAAATGGGGATCAGAAACCACGGATGGCAAGAAGGGCCCTTCTAATACACTGCTCCCGGATCCTGCAGGCCCACCAGGAGGAGGAGGAGGCAGTCACCAAGGCAACCCTCCATCACTGTTTGACATCCAAGTTCAACCTTCATCCAATCTCCGGCAAGGCCAGGGCCAAGCTGGCCAGCAGCAGTGGGGACAGAGAGCAGAGCAGGAATCCAATCCCCCCGGCCCAAGAGGATCCCCGTCTGCAGGGCCAAGGGGACCCTCTCCTTCAGGGCCAAGGGGACCCTCTCCTTCAGGGCCAAGAGGACCTCCTCCCCCTGGACCAAGAGGTCCACCACCCCCTCAGTTTCAGGGACATCACCAAGGGAACTGGTCACAGCAGAACTTTGGGTCCCCTGAGGGACAGGGCGGTGGAATGAAGAGAGAATCCTCGAATGACTCCCAATTCTCTCCATCTGAAGGAGGACCTGGCATCCGTCCCTACATGCCCAAACGTGCCAGGCTAGAGCCGGACGGGTCGCCTAGCAACCCCAGCCCCGCCGGAATGGTGCTACAAGACACCACCATGGCTGTAGCACAGGATATATTTGAACCATACCCAAAAATTGTGTTTGCCCTGGGGAAGGCTGTGCAAAGCAAGATTCCTGAGAAAAGACTTGTTGATCTGCAGGGCCACACAGGCCCAGTGAACACTGTGGAGTGGTGCAAGGCCGACTGTAGCCATCTTCTCCTGTCTTCCTCCATGGACAGGTAATGGTGTACATGCACTTAGTAGGGTAATAATCAGACTGTGGGGTAAAGGAGATTAGAATTTAGAGGCAGTGTTCGCTGAAGGATCGACTGATCATACCCATAAACTATATGAGTATGTTATTAATTAACTTTGTAAGCCAAACTTTATTTTGTTATTATATCAAACAGCATGTCACACCTATTAGGGATGCATATCCTATTGTTTAGATCGGGCTGGAAAAAGGACACCATATTTGATGGTAGTAAGTTCCAATCTACAGTAGTTTTAAGAAAGATGTATTTGTTTTTGTAAATTTGTAGAAAAAGAATGATTTGTAAAGAAAAACTTGTAATGACCTCAATTTTCCTCCCCATGTGCAGGACTGTCAGAGTCTGGGATGCCATTGGAGACGCCAAGTGTGTCCGAACTCTGACTAATCACAGGGCAGGAGTAAAGATGGCTGCGTGGACTACAGACAAGAAAGTGTTGAGCTGCAGCTTTGACAAGACGGCTCAGCTCACAGATCCTCAGACAGGTGAGAAAACCACTTAACCTTCTCCTTGCT
Source organism: Branchiostoma lanceolatum (assembly GCF_035083965.1). Taxonomy (NCBI): domain Eukaryota; kingdom Metazoa; phylum Chordata; class Leptocardii; order Amphioxiformes; family Branchiostomatidae; genus Branchiostoma; species Branchiostoma lanceolatum. The sequence goes on along the minus strand of NC_089725.1, from coordinate 19,170,143 downwards.
GAGGGATGTTTTTGGCACCAAATTAGTTGTTCCTGATATGGTTTATCACAGACTACCTGCAATGTGCCTTGAGACTGCACACTTACTGATAACAGGGTGAGGCTGCAGGGAGCAGGTTGAGTATGAAAAGTTATTTTCCAGATTTAAAGGGTTCTAGCCACAGGCTAGTTGGGCAGCCTTAGCTGTGTGTGTTAAACACTAACAGCCAAACCAATAATCAAATAGATAGATAAAGGTTGCTATGTTGGAAGCCCTACATTTCAACAAATGACATGTTTGTGGCTGTGCATTTAAAATTTCACATTTTGCTTGAAAAATGTATGCCTTTGAATTTTCTCCATATTTCTTGTTAGGTTTCTTTGTGATGATACTGAAAAAATTAACATGTATCATTAAATGTCCTTTTGGAAAATGATTTTTTCACTTAGTTAAAGGTATCTGTTTAGAGGATATCGTTGATGAAGTGCCATTGTTAGAGAAGATAAACAAGGATTACATTGAATCTGTATCGAAAGCCCTTTTGTCTGACAGTATGTATTGTTTTGCAGGTCAGACTGTGACGACATTCCCCCATTCCAACTTCGTGACTGTTGTTCGAGTCCATCCCCAGGAACACAACCTGTTCCTGACTGGGTCCACAGACATCATACAGGCTTGGGACAGCAGGACAGGCAAGGTGAGATGTTATCATGTTTATCACTTTATCCCAGGGGAACTTTGGCTCGTCTGTCTGTGTATTTTTCTGTTTCCCAATATGCACATTATGATTAGGGTGTTGCCACACATCTACATGTACAATGCTGCTATTTTTGTCTGTGGGTCTGGAAGGGTTGCAAAGCAATATGGATATCGATGGGATGTCTGCCATATCTGATTGCCTTGTTTGATCATTGCATTTTTGTGTGACTGTTACAATTGCAACAATTGCCTGAAAATCTGCTCACAACTACAAATGTTTTGATCTTTTCAGGCTGTTCGGGATTTTAAATGCAAATTTGGTTCTGTTCTGGACTTGGCGTTCTTCCCGAGCGGGAAATCGTTCATCAGCAGTGCCGATGTTGTAGCAAGAGACTCCGCCGACAAGACGATCATGGTGTGGGACTTCAACTCTGGGTCTAAGCTGTCCAACCAGATATTTCATGTAAGACAATTCATACTCGCTGAAGATGGCAGTATAGGGATGTAAGGCTTTCCGGGATTTAGCATTGAGCCTAAGTAGTAGATACAGACAAAAGTGTATCAGATACTAGTATATAGATAACTGTGAACCCTTCATAAATGCATGACAAAATGAGATAATGTAAAAAGATAACCATGTTGTGAAATGCCCTGGAGTTTTGTGCTGACAGGAAAAGTCTGGAAATGGACAGGGAAAGTAATGTACTCTATCCTTTGTTGTAGCTTTATATTCTGTACTTCTGTAGTAAACACATGGCTGTGTGTTGTGTTCCAGGAGCGATACAGCTGCCCTTCTGTGGCTGTCCATCCCTCAGAGCCAAACTTCATCGCCCAGACCAATGGAGACTACATCGCCCTCTTCTCCACATCTCGCCCATATGCCATGGACAAGACTGTCCGTTTTGAAGGACACAAGGTTAGAAATCAAGTTTTTGTTTTATCCAGTTTAGCCGGTGTAACTACTGTAATTTTTTATTTGTTAACGGTAACTTAATTTTAGCTACTTAAACGGTCACTAGTCAACCGCTAAAATTTCATCTTCGCAATGGTTTTGTTACTAACATTTGAGACACTGATGTTTGTTCCCACCGTTAGAATTACTAGTAAATGCCGTGAACTACTCCCTTTCCCCCCAACCATTAGAATTATCAATAGCAATGTAAAATGGATTTACAGTAGCTGCTTTCTGGTACCCAGGTTTCCAGGCATGCAGCAATGCCTGTTATATCAAATGACTTGAACTTTGATATCAAGTTCAAAGTTCACGTAAGTTCAAGTAATGCTCACGTCTCAACTCTGATGTTGTAGGTTCAAGGGTATCGGATCGGCTGCGAGTTTACCCCAGATGGACAGATGATCGTGACTGGCAGCGGTGACGGGAAGGTGCACTTCTTCAACTACTACTCGGGAGAGACTGCACGCGAGCTGAACGTGTACACAAACCCGTGCACAGATGTGAAGTCCCACCCTGTCCTGAGCAGCACCCTGGCTACCTGTAGCTGGGGCGGGCAGGTCTCTGTCTGGCAGTAAACAACACACCTTCCTAGGGCTGCTCCAACAGGATCAGTTGGTTCTTGGATTTTTTAGATTAAAAGATAGAGGAGGCCAATTTTTCAGATGGTTTTGAGGATATACAGAGTTACTACTGAGATATAAAAAGGTGTTGGAGGAATGTTGATAAATTTATTGTATTTTTCTTGCTTCAACTATAAAGAGAAAAATTCAAGGAACAACTAATCCAATTGTTTTAGCCTGTTGTACAGGTCATTTCACCAATATCACATGATCCATACTAGGACTGTACAGGTTCTGACATGTTGAAGTAGACTTTGATTTGTGTATAGGTCATGTGTGAAACATGAGGAGAAGACAGTCAGAATTTTAATTGTTTATCCAGTATGTCTAGCAAAATCTTTTTTTCATTAAGATGGTAATGTTGTCTTTGTCTTGCTTGCAGTCCACTGTTTGTGTAGTCAATGGAAAGTGTAAGAGTTACTGTAATGATTTACTGATAAACCTTAGCAAACATTTTTTTCTAACAACTGTGGAGAAAGTAGTCTGTTAATGTTATCAAGATGTAGTTGATTGTGATGAGCTTTTTGATTTGAGACATTTTTAACGGTTTGGAGCATTTTGTGGCACCTAGTAAACAGCTATCTGAAAAGAAATCAATACCGAGTTGAGGAAACAAACTGATTGAAAAATTACTACTTGACAATTCAGTGGAATGAGAATCTCTGAAGCCAGTTGCAGCAGTTAATACTGCTTTTAAGCATGGACCAAAATTTCCTTCACCACAAATTTTGAAATCCAGCAACATCAAATTGTTTATTCCTTCTGAGAAACCTTTCTTATAGGAGTGGTTACACCACAGCTAAAAATAATTGCCCACAGACATCTTGAATGTAAAGCCTGTTTCCAATGCAGTGAAGTCAACATATGCACGTTTTATTTCCTTCCTCTGTATGAATGATCGATGTGTGATGAAAGAAAAGTTGGACATTGACTGTTTCTGATACATACACACGTCGTCTTGTTTCCCTGCCTTGTGTCGATTCTTTGTGTCTTCAGTGTCCAAAGGTGGTAAATGATTTAGACACATGAATGTTGAGAAAGTTGGTTGAGATTTAAATGCATTAGGAATTTATTGAATATCAAACATTGCCCTAGTGTTCTCTTGAAACATAAATTCATGTACCTCTACATTAAAGTGATAGAATGTAGGTATAGTTTTTGTATTTGATATGAATTCAAACTTATACAGGTGACATTAATTGTGGGAAAGTTATTTGTGCTCAATAGCAAGAATTTGCCTAGAACACCTGACAAACTCATGAAAACTGGTAATATTGCAGTGCTACTAGTGTTGCACATTCTTCTGTAATGTAAGTCAACATCTGTGGTACAAATGTCACTACTGGATCAAGAAAAGTACCTGTATTTTATGGTGTTGTGGAGTATTTTTCTTAGCTTCTTTTTTATAAGTGCACTAGTCAGTTAATGCCCAATACATAATATGAAAAGTATTGGTCAGTACCATGTATAAATGGCCACAAGCTTGTTTGCATACATAACATCCTCTGGACAGCCAATACTCTGATGCAGGAGGGAAAAAATGGTATTACTCTCATTTTTAAAAGCTGGAAAGTATTGATGGTGATAAGTATGAAATTACAATGACATGAGCGATGAAATTACAATGACATGAGCATAGTGACATGTTTCTTTTGTGATGGAAGTAGCCTAAGGCAAGTTTATGGTGCCATCAAGAACAACTGATAGGATTCACAGCATGATTTTCTGTACTTATCACTATCAGGTACTTTTAAATAATGCAGTAAGTGCACTGGAGAAAGAAAATTGTACGGTTCACTTTATTTCACAGTCCAACAGTTCACTTTTGCATCACATATGCAGATCTACCAAAAACAAGACAACATTGTATGTGAATTTCTTTTCAGTACTTCATACAATGAAAGGAAAGTTACACTCTTTGCCACAACTTGCAGTGCATAGCCACAATGGCAGTTTTGGTACTTTTTTTACTACTTTGTATAGTCACTTATGTATTGAATTGAATATCATAATCATATATTAGGAATTCTTGTGCATTTCAAGCTGGTTATTTGTGCACACAATGATTAATTTGTGTTTGGATTTCCCCAAAAGATGGTACAGTTTGATGATTCACACCTTCTCTATACATCCACTTCTTACTATACTGTAGTTAATTGTATGTTCTGTATACTAATATTCTATGTGAGAATATCTCAGCCAACAGTACAGACTACAACTCTGATGTAGTAGCAGTGATGAGTGCAACAGGGTGTTTCTGATTGCTGCATGCAACAAGCCCAGATTGTCATCCTATTTTCAATACAAATTCGTCGAATTAAATGATATGTCGAGCTTCATTCAATAAATACCAAATACCTATAACTTCTGCCAGAAGAAGCTGAGCTCTGAGTATATCTTGGACTACATTTTAAAGTACATGTATAGCTATTTGCTCATCTCAAAACTGTTCTGTAGACTAAATGTAAATTTAAAGCACCAAAATGTACATTAAGTTCTATATCCATATTCAACTTGGCACAATAGAAATCATACATGACTAGCAGGTTGATCCATGATAGCCATGAGTGGAAGAAACATTTGGAAACTTTCCATAAAATTACTGATTGTACTTGTCAAAAATATACACATATAACCTATTTCCAGAATTCAAGCTATTGAGTAAATAAGTAAATAGCCATCTATACATATCGCAGATTCTAAATAAATGTTACTTTTAGCTAACGGCCATGATAAACAACTATCCAATGAACAAAATAATTTTTGCTGAAGTGATTTGTACCCTAATGGAACACCATCAACTCAAGCATGGGATATGATTGGTGAAATTCAGGTCACATATGTGCAGGCAACTAGCAAAATAAAAATTTAGTGACATCTTTACATCTCATTCTAATCAGGATAGAGGTTCAGAGAGATTGGTTTTCAAACACATACCTTAACTTCTTAATCTGTATCTTTCACTCCATTCAATACATACTATGTTTATATTAAATCTACCAAACAGCATAACACATCTTGCATAGTTGTTTGGATCACTTTTGCAGTGCCTCAAATTTTTCACAAACATTTGCTCTACTAATATCTATACATAGTGCCTTTGCATCTCTTACATACTACCCATGTTTATTGATGTATTACATTATACAATCTTGAAAGCCTGATACACATCCTGACTTTGTTATCCAACGTGCAGCTTCAGTCATAAGCTATATAAGGAAATTTTCCAGTCCAGTTCGTTTTCTCAGAAGTCCAGCAAACTCCCTGTGAGCTGTGCAGCTTCCAGACTATTACGCCGTCTAGGTGCCCTCTCCTCTTCTTCACTTGGTGCTTCTTCCATTCCCTCCTTCTCAGCTTGGCTGCCCACTGGTGAATCTTCTACTGGTTCCTTATCTGGGCTTCCTTCTTGCCTGCTTTCAGCTCCTTTGTTTTCTTCTTCAGTATTTTGCTCCGCATCTTTGTGTACTCCTTGAGAAGTCTGAGAGTCCTTAGGAGGACACGTCTGTGTCGCCTCACCAACATCGCTGTTGTCTTTGCTGATGGTGTTGTCCTTGCCAAGATGCTGCTGTGACTCAGGCTCATCTGAACCCTCTTGTCTTACCTGGGTTGGACTACTGTTCTGTTTGTCCTTGGTTGGACTACCATTCTCTTTAACCTTGTCTGACTTCTCACCACTTGCTGCAGCCGTTTTCACCTTCTTCTTGGTTCCAGTTTTCTTGGCTCCAGTTTTCGTCACTTTCTTCACTTTAGTTCCTCCTGTCTTTTTAACAGTGCTCTTTGGTCTGGCTCCAGATTGTTGTGTACCTGGTGTTGTTGACTCAGAAGGTGGTTTAGCATCTTTGGTTTCAGGAGCAGAAGTAGGACTGCTTGTCTGAGGAAGATCTGGGTTTTGAGGGTCAGAAACAGAGGAAGCTTTCAGGGTGGCACTATCCACAGGTGCCTGATCTGCCTCTGGCTTCATCTCTGTGGATTCTGAAAGCAAGGATGGGCCTTCAGCCTGTGGAGAAGGGTCACTACCATTGACTTTGTCCTGTGTTTCAAGGTTACTTTCAAGGTCAATGAGAGGCTTCTCTTCTGTCTCAGAAACAGTTTTTTTTACCTTGACTTTGACACCCACTGCAGCAGTTTGTTCTGGTCTCATCACTTTAGACTGAGGACCAGCCGTTGGTCTTTTCTCCTTGACTTCAACAATGGAGTCATCATTCAGCTCACAGGCTCTCTCGTGGCCATCTTCCAGCAGCGACACAGTTTCCTCTCCTACAGAGGCAGTATTCCTAGCTCTGCCTGCCACAGTGCTCAGTTCTGTTGCTTGAGGAAATGCCACAGGTTTTTTCTCTTTGACATGAATAACAGAATTGGTACCATCATCTTCTTCAGAGATTCTATTGCTACCCTTTTCTAGTAGTGGCTCAGTTTCTTCAGTTTCAGCTTTCCTAGCCTTTCCTTTTGTGCTACCTTCAAAGGTTGATCCTGACTCTACCTTTATGTCTCTAGACATCTTGGTTTGAGGATGCCCTTTCTTAACATAACTTTTACCACCTGGGTCACCATTTCTTTCTGCACCCTTTTCCAGCAGTGGTTCTGTCTCTTCTCCATCTGCACCTTGAGGACCAATCTTCTTAACTCTCTGTCTATTGCTTCCTATTTGTGTCTGGTCTGCTTCTGACTTCATCCCTCTAGACTGGGAAGAAGGGATCTTTTCTCTTTTGACTGTAACTGTTGAATTGGCTCCATCTGATGACCCACAGTTCTTACCATCTAGAAGTGGTTCTGTTTCTTCTGTAGCAGGTCCTATCTTTTTTGTCCTGCCTTTGTTGCTTCCTATGGAAACCTGGTCTGCTTCCTTCTTTCTAGCTTTGGTTGGACTTGTATGCGATGATCCCACTACCCTTGAGTAAACCTTTCTGGCCTCAGCTCCCTCCTGTGATTCCCAGTTTCCATTGACGTTCTCAAGGAGTCGCACCTGTGCACCATGTCCAGCATCTCCACTTTGGGTAGGCTGTGGAGCAGGTGCAGAGGGCCTCTGAGCATCCAGTGTTTGTCTGGGTTTCTGCTCCAGGTTCTGTCCAGTGTCCTTTCCTCTTGATATGGGCATGAAGGCTCTGACCTTGGGAGTTTCTTTGGCAGCAGCCTGGCCTTCTGTAAGCCTGATTGGCCGCCACTCTCCTGTGGGTTTCCCAGTTTCTGTTGTTTTGGTATCCTCTCTAAGACTTGTGTTTCCCATATCTACACCATATGCCGTGAATCGTAGTGGTTTTGCTTTTATCACTTTTCCCTGTCCCTGATCAATGTCCTCTGGGTTGGTCTGTACACAGGCATCAAACAGGATTTTCTCTCGACGTGCCCCCACACCACGGACTGTGCGGACCTTTAAAGATTGATAAGATACAATTGTTATTCTTTTGTAAACGTTTTGGTGTTCAAAGACTCCAGGAAAAGCTGTAATGTGCATTGACAATAGACATAATCAAAATAAGATAACAAACAAAAATCTTGAGGTGCACATATAATATAACATTAAAGTTGAAAGATGAAAATTAAGTAAGAGTGCATGTCATCAATAATATGCCATGTACTAGGACAAGCACATAATTATACTAATTGTTATGATTGTTTTACATTTATCAAGTTTGCTTAAGCACAAAGTGTAGGATGAGTGATACTATAGACAGCAAATGGATCTAAACAACAATAACCAAACAAACCGGATGTGGCTTCTGGAGCACTTCTGCCAGCACAGCAGTGGGGACGACAGCGTCCTCCGGTGCACCAGGGGCAGACTGGGAGGCCTTGGCCTTCCTGTGGTTCTTGGTGACCTGCTCCATGTGCTGCTGCAGTCTCTCCTGCAGCTCAGGGGGAAGCTACAGGCACAACACAGACACAGCTTTATTTGTTGGTTCTTGGATTTAAAAAAAAAATACTGCAATACTGATAGATCAACATAAAAACAAAGTATGAAGGAAAATTTTGTATCTTGATACAGTTTCAAGGAATATAGTCAGTTGAAAGCTTTCCTACTGGGACTTTGCTTATATCTTGACCTCTTGCTAAATTTTTGCTTCAAAATGTCTAAGAACCAAGAAAACAGATTTGTTTTCCCTGTTTGGACAATTCAATGGAAGCTACTAGAAGGCTTTACAAAACTTAACATCTTCTAGCTACATGTACTCACAAATGATGGGGCATAAAGTTATTGAGGAGAAAGTTCAACAATGTTCTTTTTTTGCAAATCAAAGATGAGAGAATACAGGTTGACTACTTACTGAGCTGAATTTTGGAGAGACAAAGTTATGAGGATTACACTGGAGTAGCTGGGCTGCCAAGTTACACTCCTTCCGATAGCGGTCCTACAGATAACACAATAAAACATTGACAATGACTTACGTTGTTAACATTGCATGAAGGAGTGATTGAGTTTTGAAGACTCCCACCTAAAAATCCATACTAATCCACTTGTGCTATAGATAGGGAACTATATGAATGGATAACAGTAGACTACATGTCTTAGGTAATCATTGTTTAATGCCTTGGAACTTTGGCTCTATTTGTTGTGGTTTCCATGGTAACAGACTCACATTTGACTCCTCCAGCTGGTTGAGAGCCAGTCTGGTGTTCATCAGTTTCTCTGTCATCTCCAGGATGTCTCTGTTCAGGGAGGCCTTCGTGCGCTCACTCTGGGCAGCCTGACAGAAAGAAAAACAGGATATTTCAAAACCACGGTTCATATGTTATGGGTGATGAACAAACTCTTGAATCATAGTCATCTCATTTATTCTTAGATTATCATGGAAGCTCATCTGTGTTGGTAGTAGTCATAATGCAATGTTAAACTTTCTATCAACACTAAGGTATTCATAGATCAAATTTTCAACGACTACCATTGCCTTTTTCAGGATCAATATTGATCAATATTGATCCTGAAGAGATCATTGAAAATTTGATCCGTGGATACCTTCGTGTTGGAAGAAAGTTTAGCATTGTATCATCCTTTCATTTATCAATTTGTTTGTTTACTCTTTAGTTTTTAGTTCATTCCTCCTTTCATTTCTTAATTCATTCATAGGCTTACCATAGAGAGCAGCTTCTCTTCCAAGTCCTGATTCACCCTCTGTAGTGATTTATGGCTTCTTTCCAGCCTACAGGTAGGAAGGCAAAGGATTTGTTGCTACTTCATGAAGACATTAGGAGAAGACGAATCTTTCAGAATATATCTGACACTTGATAAACAAGGCATTTAGACTGAGAATCAGCATATTTCATCTTTTCTGGACTTTATCCTGCCGTACCTGTAGAATTTGTCCTTCAGCGACTGCAGCTCCTCGGCTGTGTCGTTCAGCTCATCCTCCAGGTTCTCCCTGATCTCCAGGAACTCGGACTCCATCACCTCAATCCTGTGACTGGAGTACACCATCCTCTTCCTGATCTCCTCCGCCTGCTCACGGTACTTGGCACTGCAGGATGGGACAATGGTACACAACTTTGTGATTGAATCTTTATTGCAAGTTTTGCTTGAGAGGAAATTCTGGCAAGAAGGCAAAAAAGTTTGTTTCATTTTCACATCAAAATGCTAGTTGCTTGAAAGTGGTATAATAATTCATCACTTTGTTACTTCTTATGAATTGAATATGTTGTTTGAAACTGCTCATTTTCAGATAATTGTTGCAATGTAATACTAATGGCATATTTCATGCATTTCCTCACAAATACTCATTTTATGGTCTACTAGTCTGTATTTGTTTGTTATGCCTAGAATTAATAGCAGAAAACTGCTGCAATGCACTAAGTCTTTGCAAGATAATGGTAAAAATAAGATTAAGATTTTTACCCCTGGCCTCCGCAGTTACAGCCACATGTCTGAAACACAGATTGTGGATACTGATCAGTTCTCAAACAGCAGCCTGCTCTACATGGACATGATCTGATGAATTCCAGACATTTTACCAGGAGGCAAACCCCATCATAACTCATCATACGACAGGGCGGGTACAGAAGTCTTTATCATGGAACATTGATCATTTTCCCCTGCTTCTGCTAGGATTATGCATTGGTAGAAGTATAACCCTCTGTCACTAATGGTAATAAAGATGTAGTTGTCCAATGAATAGTCAGCACAGTTTGTCATCTCATTTTGCATCAAAGTTGATGAAATCAAAGATATCATACCATAGAAGGAAGCATGCTTTTTCAGGTGACATTGTACACATGTACTTATTACTTAATTATCATCTTGGATTCTTCATCTCTTCAAACTTAGTTGTATAATTTTGGAACTTCTTTTCTGATATGTTCAAAAAGTACCATGTTGCATTACCCTACATTCATTTTTAGAGTGGATATCATATCCAGGCCATCGCGAGCAGGAACAACTACTATAGGCTCTCGTTCTTCCCTCGGACCATCAAAGAGTGGAACGAACTTGAGCCTGGTGTGGCGGAGGCAGGGTCCCTCTCCCAGTTCAAAACCGAACTGGGGAAGACCCTGCTGCATTGAGCCACCCCTACACGTCCTTGTATATATGTAAATACATGTATTACTACCTCACTAAATTCACTTGTCCTGTCATTTGCACTCACAAATTCAGTTGTTTATGTTCCTTAGCGCCTCTCCTTTATTTTCCCTTCGTTTTACTTGTTCCGGACACTTGTGTTGTATCTAACCCATGCGCAACTGCTGATAATCTCAGATATGAGGCTAAGCAGTAAAGAAGAAGAAGAAGAAGAACATATCAGAAAAGAAGTTCCAAATCAAAAATGACCAGGTGTACATAGATACAGCTAAGTATCCCCACCTTGCACTTCTCTGCCATGCCTGCTGCCTGTCCTGGGGGATCATCAGACACCTGGTAGAACAGCATGACTGGACATCCTGGTCAACAACCACAGGGCAGATCACAACATCCCATGGACCTGAAGGATGAGAAATCTGAAGTTCGCCCTTACTGTTCCACTGACAGAGAAATCCTTTGTTACAGTATCTTGGATATATGCTGTTGCTGTATATTTATATTTTATAAATATATATATATATGAATACCAGATGTGCTAACTTGAAATGGAATTGGTGATTGGCACCTGTTGTGTCGCTCTTTCATCTATAAGTATAAGCTGAACATGGAAATGTTCTAGAAGACACACTTGTTAAGATGTTATACACATTACTTGTCCATGCGACCTGTCTATCTAATAGACTGAGAGAGTTCACAATAAGCATGTTTGTTATAACAGGACCACTACTAGTCTCCATTTTTCCATAAAGCACAGAATATTCTTGGGTGTAGTGAAATTAATTCCCTCTAAACCATGAATACACATGATGAAACAAATGAAAAATAGCAGGAGGAGAACTTCAAACACCCAGCATTGGTGATTACCTGTGATGTATCCTTAGATCTCAACCCCTGGAGACAAAGCTGGTCCAAAGGTAAATATAGAATTACATTCATATTTAGAAGTATCAGCTAAGATCAAGAGACATTTGATGGATGATTATGGGATCTCTTTTCTTGTTGCCTTGGTGTTTGCAGCTTCAAAGCTTCTTTGTTACAGTAAGAATTTGAGTGTTTGTGTACTTTGTGTGGGCTAGGAATGAAAAAAAGTAATAGTATATAGTACAGTATAAAGTCATGTACAACGTTAACACCATATGGTCTATTGTCATACATACATATTGTCAACTATTACATTTTACACTGATTTTATGCAAAAGAGTCTGGCATTTTAAAAACGAAATAAAAATTTACTTCGCATGGAAAAGAACAACAACAATAATCATAAATTATAAATTATGATTATTGTTCATTTGTTGTTGTCTTTTTCCATGTGAAGTTATGATTATTGTTGTTGTCCTTTTCCATGCAAAGCAATATTTTTACAATTATGAATTTATACACAGATAAATGTTGATCGTTGGAAGGAGAGCTCTAATGATCACTTTGCGATCGACTCTGGCGCAGTCAACGTCATGTTGCGATAAACAACACTAGCCATTAGGACAATATATACGCGACGGAAACACGCAACGTCGCGTTTTATGACCAAGAGACGGTAAAAAATTTTATTGCATGTCGTCCATCAGACGCAGTAATCTGCCAACAACCCTGCTGATTGGACAGGGGTATGCAGGCATGGGTTATTATATCGATTTTCCCGATGGAAACGCGCCAGCATGAAGGCCAGGCGCAGCGACTTGGAACGTTCGTTCGCACATCTCGGGAATTCCACTGAAGGTCAAGGCGTCTTTACAGTCCATAGAGACGTAATAACTATGGGAAATTAAGGAGAACTTAACTCACGAAACGCCTTCGTACCTTCTGAGTGCTGTTGAAGCTGAGAAGATGGTAGAAACCCACCCTTCGTCTCGGACAGGTGGTTGCGGCGGCCGGAAACCTTTCAGACCTCCATCTTTGTCCGTGGCTTGGTGGAACATTCCAGTAAAGGGGTGTACACTGAAGAAAAATATACAACTATGTGTTACATTATTTCCCCAATAACGTATTTATCGCGATTATGGTAGTGGTTTGATATTGTGTAGAAATTTTGGATGCGCTAAATCTTCTATACGTGCCGCATTTCTATTCTCTTTGGAAAACCCTCACATATATGTGGACTAGTCGGCTGGCAGGTCAGGGGTTAGAAGCGCCATCATGGCGTCGCTGGAGGACGATGATGTGGCTGATGACCAACTCGCGACGCTCCTGGTCTTCCCGCCGGAGGTCCAGCAGGCCATAGACCAGGTCTTACCGAGCAACGACCCCCTGGATCGCCCTGACTTCAACCCGGTGGAGTACATCAACACACTGTTCCCCACGGAGCAATCTCTCGCCAATATCGATGAGGTGGGGCCGGATCTCGATACTCATGCATGCCTTCCATCCTGTGAAAGTTAAAGTTTGCCAGTTAAACACTGCACAACTTAACTTGCTAATAAAAACTTATGAGCTGCATATGTATTAAAGTTGAAATGCAATTCTTTAAAAATTGTATTTGAAATTGAATAGAACTCCATCAGTACATGGTAACCTCCTTGGTAGAATCAGTAACGTTAATGTTTGAAAAATGTTGTTCATGAAAAGGACAGATATAGGTGCCTCTTCCTAACACATTGCACACAGTATACTTTTATGCCAGAACCACTATACCCATAGTAGGATTGGTCTGGACCAATCGTAGGGAATTACGCTGGAGGAAGCGACCTCTGACCTCCGCTCATGCCGCCTCTACTCTGCGGCATCCGCCGTGCTGAACGGCGCGGCTGGGCTCGCCTCCCGCTCGATGTTCCGGTCGGAAACTTTTCCCCTCTCGAGCTTCCATTAAGCAAGTTACAACTTACCGTGCGACGTCCCCCAGCTATCGAGGCGCACGAATCTGCCAGGCCCGACGTGGACTCAGACAGGGCCGCGGTGTGCTGAACTGCCGTAGCGTGCAAATGGACTACCAGTAACGTTGCCCACACATGGATTCGCAGTCCTAATAAGTCAGAGCTCCACCCGACGACTGATTTCGGCTGTCTCTGCACTGTCATGTAATCCGTGGCGGCGTCCTGAAGCGAGTTTCTTCTTCACCTGAGCCGGGGACTGCACACCCGTTCCTGCCTGATCCTGAGTTTGTGCTACAATAACGTCTACACAGAGAGTCTACAGCGATCGGAACGACAGCCCCCCTCCCACTTCACGCCATTCATGCGGGGTCTCGCGAGACAACCGCTGGACTTTGGCAGCCATCTTTCTTCTCGCGACGAGCCTCCACGAGCGGTCCTTCCTCATCGCACGCCTTTCCCTCAATTCACCCGTACCTACACGGACTACAAAAATGCGGTGGGCATCTACAGCAGCGTACTCAAGACTCCCAGGACCCCCATTCCACGTCGATGCGACTTAACGTTCCGGGCCGACCTGGAGTTCGCGGCAGTGCCCTGCAGCGAGATCGTCACCAGCCTGGGATCACGCTTCGCAATATCTGACTCACTTCAGTAGAGTAGAGTAGAGTAGATTAGAATAGCTTAGTTTTGCACAGAAAGATTGTCAGTGCAACAAAACCAGCTCCAGTTGCGTACCGAAGACTCCCAGCGCCCGCCCATGGCCTACTTCACAGTACTCAAGTTAGAGTTCTCCACGCCGACGCACCTTTTCCGGCCTGACTCTACGCTGTTTGACAGTGCCCGGTGACGTTCTGCGGTGCATCCTTCACCAGCCCTGGACTGTTTTTGCTTGAACTCGATTATCTAGCTACTCTTTAAACTAGTTTTACCATACCTCTACGACTTACTACATTTTCTGCTACGCGTTTTGGGGCCCTCATTACTTTCGGCTTGGCCATTGATGTCTTTGTACAACCGATAAGCCTCTACTATGGAGCAGTTTCACACAGATTAAAGACATCACATGCCCCAAACCACGTAGCTCTCTCCTTGCATTGTCTATGTGTACGTAAGTGTAATTATAGTAGGATTGGTCTGGACCAATCGTAGGGAATTACGCTGGAGGAAGCGACCTCTGACCTCCGCTCGTGCCGCCTCTACTCTGCGGCATCCGCCGTGCTGAACGGCGCGGCTGGGCTCGCCTCCCGCTCGATGTTACCACCATCCCGCCCTTGCTGCTATTTCACTTCTTTCAAGAATGTATAGAATTGTGTAACTTCACCAACACTGTACGTAATACACTACAGTTTGTATTTGCCAAGACCACAGTCTTTGGCCGTTGATGTCTTTGTACAACCAATAAGCCTCTACTATGGAGCAGTTTCACACAGATTAAAGACATTACATGCCCCAAACCGCGTAGCTCTCTCCTTGCATTGTCTATGTGTACGTAAGTGTAATTCAGATATGGCCATTGTTCCTTTAAGTTACTGCCTTCAAAAAAGAAGTCAAACCCAACCATAGTCAACCTTAGTTAACATAGAACTTTCATTGTAGACTAGATAACTATATCTATTCCCATGTATTTCCATGTACTTGTTTGTCTGCAATTAGCCTTCGGGCATGAACTTGCAATAAAGTTATTATTAAAAACCTTTTCTGAACTTCTGAAGGAGATAACACTGCCAGGGCTATGTGTCTGCAGGTAAACCATTGGCTATTCTTTGCATACATTGGTAAACAAAGGAAGACTTATTGTGAAAGGATTGATGCTTTTTGTAGTTAACCCCAGTGTCCAATGAATTTCTATAGGTTGTGAACAGAATCCGTCTGAAGATCCGTCGGCTGGATGATGACATCCGTGGGGTTGTGCGAGGTCAGACCAATGTGAGTCAGGACGGGCAGGCAGCCCTGGAGGAGGCACAGAAGGCCATACAGCAGCTGTTTGAGAGGATCAAGGACATCAAGGACAAGGTTCAGCATATCAATCTCATAGCAATGCTTAGTTAGTAACTTAGTACTGTACATTCTTAAGTTTGGGCCTTGGGGGACTTTATTTTGTGGTGGGGGTAAAAGGAGCTGTTTGCACTGTATAAAGTGGGGTCAGGTGCGGAGTCATTGCATTACTGAGAGAAAATCTGTATTGTTTTACGCTGTGATGATTTTGCACCAAAACTGCAAACTTAAAACCACCACAAATATTTATAAAGTATGCAATAGTATAGTGGTTAACAATCCTGCTTCTGGGCCGCAGCTCAAGCACTTTATAAAGTCCACCACACCAATTCAGTAATTGATCAAGTTGCGATAGCCCATAGCACCTGTTTCTACCGATGTTCCTCCAGGCTGAGAAGTCAGAGGAGATGGT
Organism: Branchiostoma lanceolatum; assembly: GCF_035083965.1. NCBI lineage: Eukaryota > Metazoa > Chordata > Leptocardii > Amphioxiformes > Branchiostomatidae > Branchiostoma > Branchiostoma lanceolatum. The sequence continues at coordinate 19,154,167 of NC_089725.1, read as the reverse complement.
GAAGGAGATCACACGTGATATCAAACAGCTGGACCACGCCAAGCGCCATCTTACCTCCTCCATCACCACCCTGAACCACCTGCACATGCTGGTAGGGGGCGTCGACTCACTGCACTCCCTCATTCGTCGCCGGCAGTATGGAGAGGCCGCCAACCTGCTGCAGGGAGTGGTCAACGTCATGGAACACTTCCACAAGTACATGAGCATCCCACAGATTAGCCAGCTGGCAGATCAGGTAGGGTGGTGCAAATGTACAATAAAACTAAAAAATCACCCATGGAGTGCATATTTTGCCAGCATGAATTTCTCCATAGAACTGACTTGTCTATAAGCTGCTAGGAGCTTTACTAAATCTTGTAGGAACATCTCACAGATTGGTTACCTTGCAGATCAAGTACATAGTACAGGAAATATGATCTATTTGTGCTTTTTACAGTGCCAATGAAAACAAAAAATGTCCATTATGGAAAAGAATAAACTAAGATAAATTTATGTCCCATTTCTAGGTGAAGCAGATACAGACGGAACTTGGCCAGCAGATCTTGGCAGATTTTGAGGAGGCGTTCTCGGCCCATGGAGGGAAAGGTTTGGGACCCAGCAACACAGCACAGCTGGCCGAGGCATGTCTGGTAGTGAATGTCCTTGACCCCAAGGTCAAGCGTGACCTGATGAAGTGGTTTGTGAAGCTGCAGCTGCAGGAGTATGCAGCGCTGTTCCACGAGGGGCAGGACGTCGCCTGGCTGGACAAGATCGACCGTCGCTACGCCTGGCTGAAACGGGCGCTGGTGGAGTTTGAGGAGAAGTTTGGGAACATGTTCCCTGCTGAGTGGGCGGTGAGCGAGAGGATTGCTGTGGAGTTCTGTCACATCACCAGGAAGGAGATGTCTCGCATCATGACCAACAGGAAGGCAGAGATCGAGGTCAAGCTGCTCCTCTTTGCCATCCAGAGAACCACCAACTTCGAGCAGCTGCTGGTGAAGAGATTCACCGGCATCACCTTTGAGGAGGAAGGGCAGGCCCAGACTTCAACCAACCCGTTTGTGGAGCCTCAGCAGCTGGAGTCAACAAACCCGTTTGAAGTCGAAGACGAAAATTCGCAAACTGCGCCAGCCAAGCCAAAGCAGTCTCCATTCATCGGCATCATCTCCCAATGTTTTGAGCCACACCTTCATGTTTACATCCTGTCTCAGGACAAAAACTTGGCCGAGTTGATTGAGCGGTTTGTTCAAGACTTCAAGGAACACGGTGTCCCCCGTGTGGAGGGTGAGGACGGAGGTGCAGTCCTGCCCAGCTGTGCAGACCTGTTTGTGTTCTATAAGAAGTGCATGGTGCAGTGCTCGCAGCTGAGCGCGGGGGCGCCCATGGTGGACCTCGCAGGGGTGTTCCGCAAGTACCTGAGAGACTATGCCAGCAGGTTGCTGATTGGCAATTTGCCCAAGGTAAGGTGCCAGCCTGGGTACCAGACTTCTTCAGCTTGTGTTTCATTCCATTGCAGTCAGTTAGTGGCAAACTAGGGAATTGCAGATGCTGAAAAAGATTGGTGTTGAGGCTATAGAGCACTATGTTTGTTGATCCTCTACTTAAGACTTATGTACTTTTTCTCTAGTTTAGTACCATAATATTAAAGATTTCACCCATATTTCACAAGCTGTTCAAGCTTGTATCTAGAAGCGAAAGTGGAAACAATGAAAAAATGAAAATAGAGCAGGATTAACATTAAGGATTGCTGGTTTCGATCTGGAATCAACCTGAGTATAAGGTAAGTAAGGGAGTGTGGAACTTTCATGTTCTGTACAAATGACCCAGTAAGCATGCTGGATCTCAGTATCCCAACCTGGTAACAGATTATGGACTGCACCGTCTTTGTCTTACAGTAACGGTATATTTGTGCCCTTAATTTGGTTTTACCTTGCTTTATGTTTTTGTTTTGTTCATATGATATTGTGTATGCATGTGAGATTCTCTATGTTACATTGTACTATGATTTATAGTCAATACAGTGTGATTTTTTTTTTTTACTTCTCCAATGTGATTATGTTACTTTGAACATGAAAAAACTGTCATGCCAAAGAGAATGACCAAAGATTCTCTCCTACAGGTCAAATGTTTATTTTGGAACAAGTCAGTCATCTTGTTGTTTGATCAAAAGTATTAACCTTACTCATGTTATCTAACAACATAGATAAGCTTATAATAGTTATATGTTGTAAGTTTTGCCATTGTTCTGTTGTCTGCATGTTGCATGGCAACACCGTTTCTTTTTGTGTTGAAGGTGAGCAAAGGATCCGCAGCTCATGAGTCCATGCCAAAGGACATGCAATTCTACAGGATGCTGTCTCAAAGTGTTAGTCACACTGGTAGAACTGTAGTCAGAATAATGGGTCTAGCAATTATGGTTCTTATTCATGATCAAGGTGTATGGGCAGGTGGCATTGAGTACTGTACAATACCAGAAATTTGCCCTAGATATGGGCCGTAGGAAACATGTACTTTTCCCTTAGCTATTAAACTGACCTTTATGAGTCTATGGATTGCATGCTTGAGTAGGTTTGGCTTTGTAACTAACAGGATTGTCATTAACATTTATCACTCAGGTGACCTACGTGATTGCCAGTACATCAATATGATAGAGGCCTCAGAAAGCATCTTTCAAACTCCTACTAGTACACATCTGAATTGTGCATACTTGAAAGGACTTCTGATGTTACAATATCAAGTCACCTGATGGATAAAGATTAATGAATATTAACAAGTTACAGATGTAGTTGTGATTCTTGCATAGGAAAATGTGCATGTCTGCAAGGTACTTTGATATTACATCATGGGTGTGGAATATAAGTCTTGTTACATGTCTGCCATGGTTGGAGAAATGTCTCATCTCATACTTGCCACACTGGTCACTTTATATAGGGATTTCAATATCGGGCCCTCGACATTCACAAAATGACTGTCAATATTCAAAGTGACTAGTGTTACCAGTATGGATGTCTTCCCATAGGATGTTTGTATGTGACATCACAAGTAAATACTGCTGCCATGTTTATTGTTTATTGTTGCATGCATGCATGTGTACAATTATAAAACCATAGATAAACAGGGCAAATAAAAACATGCAGGGAGGGCCAGAAGCCTATGTGGCTTTTCATGGGCCCCCCCCCTCGAAACTAGACAGTAGTTATACATAATCAAAACGAAGCAAAATTAACAAAAGAACAAATGGAAATTATACCATAAATCCTAATGATACAAATGAAAAAGAAGAGGAACTAGTAAGTAAATTTTGAGTTGTAAACATCATATACAATTTATAAAGACAGATCAAAATTATACAAAAATAATAATCATGTGAATTATTCTAATCAAATATGTTGGGGGTTAGATAGATCTGAAATGGTGACCAGTTGTTTGGATTGCATTGGAAATGATTCTAAGAAAAGAAAAATCCATATCCACTGCTTTTCAAATCATACGGAAGCAAAAAACGTGCTGCAAATTGAGAGAAATCAGCTATTCAGAACATATCTAAACTTGATTTCAAACATATCTTTATCCCACCAACATGGCAGACTTTGAATTACATCATAGTCACATGACTTCAGACCCCCTTACTCCTGTGGACCTGTGACATGTTGTGTGTTATCCCAGGTGACCACCAGTGGTGGAGGGCTGACCATCTCCAGCCTGCTGAAGGAAGGGAACCAGGAGCTGAGCAAGTTCAGCCCCGAGGAACAGCGTCTTGTCTGCAGCATCTTGTGCACGGCCGAGTATTGTCTGGAGACGTCTCAGCAGCTTGAAGACAAGCTCAAGGAAAAGGTAAGACACAGAGCTGTTGTGCTCCCACAGATGGTTTGAATGAATGAATTAGTGACTGAATAAGCAAACAAATGAATAAAGAATGAACATCGACAAGCAAACTAAACAAAGGATTGATTGATTGATCAATCAGTTGATTGACTAACAGGCAGTGACTATCAGTATGCTGTAATGTTATTTTGTGTTTTTCTGCCCATGACATCAAGACCAGGTTATTGTAAAAGCATTTTGGCATTTTAGACAAGTTAGGGTACTGACACTGTCTCTCATGATGATGTATGTTTACTAGGCAGTTGAGCATCTCTGTCTGTAAGTAAAGCCAATGCTTTTAACAGCGTTCCCTTTTCTCCCTTCCAGGTTGAGCCATCCCTGAGTGAGCAGATCGACCTGTCTCAGGAGATGGACCTGTTCCACACCGTCATCTCCAATTGTATCCAGCTGCTGGTGCAGGACCTGGAGGGGGCGTGTGAACCTTCCCTCGCCACCATGGCAAGGGTCAACTGGCAGGTAGGACTGATTCCATGTCAGTACAGTCATTGCATTGTCTGACATCATGGCTCATGTCAACTGGCAGGTACAGTCTCATTTCTGGCTTTTTTTAATGTCAGATGATTTCATGCCTGTCATGGAAATTATTCCAAACTGCAGGCCTGGTTGAGACTTTTGGTAAGCTCCCATTATTCCTGTTTTCAAACCGTGATGACGTTTTAGTCTTTGGTTCCAAAGAAAAGAAGCAGGACAGGGATCACAGATGAAACAGCATGTTGTTCATCAGAAGCAGATATGACTGGATGTGTCTGAAATTGACCTAAGGTAGCATGAAACACTGGAGTATTATTCAAGATAGCTATGGTTTTACCAGGTTAAACAGTTCCAACCACTTTCCTCCACAGGCTGTTGAAACGGTTGGTGACTCCAGTAGCTACGTCACTGCCATCACCATGCACATCAAAACAGCCGTGCCGCTCATCCGAGACAACCTGGCCTCCACCCGTAAGTACTTCACCCAGTTCTGCACCAAGTTCGCCAACTCCTTCGTCCCCAAGTTCGTCACCTACTTGTACAAGTGTAAGCCCATCAGTACAGTTGGGGCAGAGCAGCTCTTGTTAGACACCCACTCCCTCAAGACCGTGCTGCTCGACCTCCCTTCCATCGGATCTCAGGTCAACCGCAAACCCCCGGCCAGCTACACAAAGATCGTGGTGAAGGGCATGACCAAGGCTGAGATGATCCTGAAGGTGGTGATGTCTCCTCACGACCCTCCTGCAGGGTTTGTGGACAATTACATCAAACTCCTGGCCGACTCCGACACTGGAAACTTCCAGAAAGTGTTGGACATGAAGGGTCTGAAGAGAAGTGAACAGAGCACGATGTTGGAACTGTTTCGCACGAGACTGCCTGCCCCACCATCGGGTGAAGCACAGGCGTCCAACATGACACCCTCTCCAGAACAGGACTCCAGTAGGATAAGGAAGTTGGAGAAACTTATAAAAAAGAGACTGTAGTAACAAGTTGCACAGCGAACATATTGCAATCAACACTGGTCACTTAAAATTTGGAAAGTCGTTTTCCACAAGCCCTACATTTCAAATTGTTCCCGAACATAATGTTAAGTTTTATATGTCATTTGAAAGAAGGATGCTTCTTTCTATATTATGGTACGTTCATATGTATCTTTTATCTGTGGCTGAAGCTGTTAACCGTCTTCCGAGATGTAAAGAGCCAAAGAGATCTGTGGAAGGTATACAGTGAGTCATATATCATCAGGCAAATAATTTAGAAAATACAAATAAATCAGAAGACTTTCTATTGTCTTGCCAAAGTTTAAGTGACCAGGGTTAGATGTATTTTTTGGTGGTGCCGAGACCATTACACAGTTTGATTGATGTAATTATATCATATCTATTATATTGAATTATTGATGATCTGAAGATGTCTTATAGCTTGAAAAGAGGGAAATATTGAGTTGGCTGATTGGTCATTTCTGTGACATCCTGTTGATACATGTATTACCGGTAATGTCAACGCCATCAAGTCATAACCATAGACATGTAGCTGTCCTGAGTATACTGTTTGTAGTTCTGTACACTTGCATGATATTCTATGTAGCTGGACCAATCTTGTAGGTATATACAACTGAAAAGTGATTTTCAGGAAGATGTTGCTAGATAACCTTAAATGTATGTCTTTGAAAAATGTTGAATGTGATGTGAAATATCAATATTGTACATGTTTAATGTGACAAGATACAGTATGCAATGAATTGACCAATTTTGTCAACAAGATTGTTTGATCCAAATTTTAGATGGTAGGAATTCATGAGTCATTCACCGTAAATTAAAGAACATATGTTTTGGTACATTTACATGGTTATCTCTCAAGAGAGTACTATGTGTAAGTTTTTTTTTCCTGCAGTGATTCATACATGTATTACAGTATATGGTGCATTTTTCTCTGCTTAGCTTTACATGCAGTACTATCTGTAACAGATAGGAGGCACTCTGTATTAGCTGTTGCCAGCCAGCCACTGTTCACAGCTGGGAGATGGACCTGCAGTGCACATTTTCCAGATCAAGATAAAAAACAACTGTCTATGGGAGGAAACTCATATTTTTGTTTCATCTCTTAGGAAAAAAAACAGTGTCCTCTCCCTGTCCAACATATTGCTAAAATTAAAAAGATAACCTGTTGTGCTCTGAAACTTCAGTATAGAGAGAAAAAAAGCATCAAAACATGTTTAATAGATGGTGTTTGTTATTTAATCACTATTGAAGTGTAGTAAACAGTCTATATGATATAATGATGGCATGAAATATAGTTGTCAATGACATTTTTTATTGTTAAAGACACCCATGGAAGATGCAGGGTCAGAGAATAGAGTGGAGCAGCCATTTAGACCAGGTACCTCTCGCTGGGGCTTTTGTCTCTCCTCTTCTGTCTACAATGTTACACCTTCATCTTAATCCGTGGACTTGCTGTTTCACACTCTTATCGAATGAACAGTTGGGTAAAATGGATAATGTAATGACAATCCCCCTGTATTTGGAAAGACAAATTTGGGGCTTATGCAGTCTACTTAAGTTTAAGACGATGTTATATTTTAACTTGTTTGGGAACATAGTGTTACTGTTCATGTATTGATTGAAACGGCATGCTTCCCAGTTATGGCATATATATTTTTGTTATATAAGTTCTATAGTTGTAGAGATAGATGACTTTGGCTTCAATTCGATTGTCCACATTCCGAGTGTCTTTCCAAAATTTCAACCTACCAATGTTAAATAAAACTTCACCTGTCTTTAGTATTCATTAGTCCTGGATATGCTACTTAATACTAATTACCTCTTCTGTATTCCTCATGCACATTGGGGAGTAAAAGGTACTGGTGTTCCCTCAGCTGTCTGTGATGTGAACATCTTAGTGTGCAATGATCTGTAACAGAGATACAATGCTCACAGTACATTTCAAGTGATGGTAGAGTGGACAAACCTTTGCACATGGTTGTATTACCTTTTCTGTTATATTTGCTTGAACCTTAATTGCTGCTGGATTAGCCATTTTTAAGGCAAATTGGATCTGAGATTAGAGAGGAGGGAGAAATGGCTGCATATTGATGCATCAGAAAGCTTGTAAAGATTTATTGTCATTCCCCCATTCCAGAAGCTTGAATTAAGTCATACAATGTGGTGAAATAAGCCATAAAAATATGTTATATCATTTTATGAATACATGCAAAACTCTCCGTCCATCTTTGCCCAGAAGCATTGAAACCAGAACAGGATTGTAATGTCTTAATTAGAGTCAAGACAAATTGAGTCAATTCCTGAAACCATGAGTGCCACCTGAACTGGTGTGACTCCCTGATGAGTCTGCCCTGCTGTTGTGCTGACCTACAGAACTCTTCACCCATAACTTGACTTATGGGAACATCCTAGTAATAGGCCAGCAGAACCATTGGTTCTCCACATTTGTAACTAACAAATTGCAGGACCTCGTACCATTGGCTGACATTGCCATGTTTGATAAAGAAAGGGCCAAGTTGTATATTTGCTGGTGGTGTGTATAAGCACCAGCTACAGACTGAGGCAAATTAATTCTCTGGCTCTGTCAATACACAGACCTGTTTTTGTGACATGAAAAACTGAAAGCTTTGGTAAGATATCATAAACAGTAGAAAAAACCCTCAGTTTTAAAACTATTTGATATTCCTTTACACTTGATGTGATGAATAAAAGGAAACATGGAAATTGAGATAATAACAGACTTTTCTTGAAGTTAGATTGCAACAATACACATACTGGTGATGTCTCCACTGAAAGTTTTTGTGATTCAGTGCACCTGACTCGTAATCCTATACAGCATTGTTTGTTTAGTGATGGAGCCATATATCCATCAGCTTACACAACACACACCTGGTTGTACACCCAAGGTACAAGGCCAGACACTTTCTCAGAACTTTCAGTCTCCATTGCAACTACATTGTATGTAACACAGGTGGGTATAATCAGCTACATTTGGGGTCATCTACTAAGGTGAAGATTTAGTGATGAGATGACCATTGACAGGACTGGGATGAAGAAAGACTACATCAACACTTTCTTCATCTTTCATCACCCCACTCCAACAAGGTGCCCAAGCATTAGAGGAGGCTGTACATGGGGGTTTCCAGAGAACAATAGATTTGAAAAGGATGGAGGGAACTGGTCCATGGACGGGCAGTAGGCCTAACTGTGAATTAAGTGAGTAAGCCAGGTAAAGTTCTTCAAGTAGGGTTTCTGGAGAAAACTGAGTGAAAACTGTACGGTACTGCCATAAACTGCATCCCAGACATGAACTTCTTACAACCGTCCAATTCTTCAGAACATTGCTACTTTGTAACCAACCTTGCATTAGCTGTCATGCAGCATTTTGTTGTTGACTTTGCAGACTTCAAAGGTCATTCTGGTCACAAGGGCTTTTTGGTACTTAACCTTTTAGTGTTAACACACACTTGATGGATGTCATCTTACACATGACTTTTGCATTTGTTACCCGGGAAATTAGAATACTAAAGATAAATGCTAACTGTTACTGTAATTCACTCGCCCTTTAACATTATTGAGCTGTATCCTTGCAAGCATATTGGACAAAATGATCAATGTCAGATATGTAACGTTAGTGAGCTGGTTTGCATGGCTTTATGACTCATGGCTTTATTGCTCTATTTCTCTGGGATTGAGGGTATCAGAATGCAGCATGCCTACATACTTTGGGAAATATCATATCTGAGACAAAAGTCATGAGCTAATTCACATCGACTTTTGCTGTCAATAGTACAAAATGTATCTGGAGTCACTCACGATACAACATCCCAAAGGCCCTTCGGGAGTACATGGTAGAAATTCTAATACCTCACCTATCGTTACTGGTACCTGAACCTCCTTGCATAACGGATATACATATAATCAGATAAAAATTAATGTTTCATGTACATGTATTTATTTATATATTAGAGTAGAGTAGAGCCTTTTGCCAGGTTGGGATTAATATAGAATTCCAATTTGGGACACTCTTCATTTGCTATTGATTAATTTAAAAAATGATATTTTAGAAGCTTGAATGAAACATGCCGAAAATTGGGCCTTTCGTAGAATCAAAGTGATAGAAATGTCGAACTCATTGCAGTAGTGGTTGATTCTAGAGCAACTTTGATGCAGTCCAGATTACAGTTACTTGCAAAGAAACAATTGTTGTTCCAATCTACATACAGACCCTTCAAAGGTTCGGTTGGTGCCCATGACGTCACCTCACCCAAACGCCCAATCAGAACGCGTCATTGGAAAGGAGTACAGAGTGCAGCCAAACGCAAAATGGCAATTTTATATACATTGATAATGTAATATTTCCTAAGATATGGATTATATTTTTGGATTTTGTCGTATTTTCAGCACCTTAAGTTCCCCCCTTACTGTGATAATTTATTTGTTGACCAGAAGTCGCCACAACGTTGTCTGCAGGGGGGTACAGGGCAGCGGTGCGGTTTGCACACGTCACGTTCGCCCTTGGCATGAACAAGAACAAGGAGGCCATCTTGGGCTGGGGTTGTCTCGATAACTCTCGTTAAATGTACAAATCCTCCGCAACTGAGGTTCCAGCAGAAAATCAAGGACAAACAGAGTGGAGAGGATCTATCTGTGTTGCTCATATGAGGACTTCTAACCCCGTGGACGTGCGGTGGATCTCAAAGATCTAGATTGAATATACCGTGCAGTTTACCGTTCAGGAGGCCAGGGAAGTCCGCCCGCCGTGGTGGCCCGTTGTGCTAGGCAAACGCTGTCAACCGGCCTCGTCTGATTATCGTGCCAATTGGTTCGAAAAGTTCGCCGTGGAATTCCTCGGAAGTGCACAAACTCGTCTGCAGACAAAGATATGTATCTTGGGTGGGGGATTCTGTAGTGATTGGCCAACTTTCCAGCGCCCCTCCACCCGTTGTTTTGCTATTTTTGTCAGAGTGAAACGAAGTCGATAGAAATTGTGCTGAATCCAAGATGTCTGGAGGAAGAGCACCATTGCCGACGGTAAACGAACAGGAAAACGTAAGTCCACCTCATTACTAACTTTGTTTCTTCCCATTTCATTGCGATCCTTTATTATGACGCTTTAAGTTTGTCGTCAGTACCTTGGTTGGTGAGTGGATTTTGTGTGAGGCAGAGTGGCAGGAAGCAGCCATGTTTATTTGCTGCCTACAGGGCGATGCTGACCCGCCGGAGAGCAGCAGGCAGCTCCACAGAAGCCGGAACGAGGAGCATCCTCACATCGGCAAGTACAGGCTGCTCAAGACCATAGGCAAGGGCAACTTCGCCAAAGTGAAGCTAGCCAGACATGTCCCCACAGGGAAAGAGGTGAGTGTCATACCCGCGATGTGTCTAACGGAAGTTCAGGGTCTCACAACGTGCCGGGCTGGACTGGGGTTGGTTTTGCCCTGGGGGCCCCCAGCCAGCCTGATAAAAAAACTGTTAAAATCCCCCCTCCCCCATAAAAAGTCATTATAGCACAACCATATATAGTATGTAAGAAGTACACAACAGAAGTGACTTCATTCTCATTGTGATAATATACATTTGAAAGGTTTTGTGAGAAGTGGTGAAGTGGGAAATGATGTAGTGAAGTGATGTGTGAAGTACTTGGCAGTGGGTCACACAGGACTCACCACCCATTCAGGTTCAACTATACCACTATCTCACTCAGCACTGGACATTTGTAGCCATGGCCAAATTTCGTCACTGACCAAAGAACAGAAACTTGACCCAAAGGGCACATATTTGGACAGCAAAGTTGAGATGATGAGGGGACCAGCATGAGGGCAATCAGATGTAGCAAATGCAGTAATGAGATGCTGAATGTGGTTTGGGTGCTAATTATATTGTGGGTCATCCCCTACACTCACACACTGACTCATGTTGGAGAAATGTGCAGGGGCGAAAATTATTGCAAACTTTGTGTCATTGATGATGTAATACCATGGTATCATTTCCAATGGCTTAGTAGATGAAGGTTTATGGCACATGGCTCATTATGTGGGTACTAAATCCTGCAACGTTGATTTGGAACAAATTGAAAATATATTGGAACAAGGACTGTTGGATATAGATCATAATATCCACAGACTGTAGTGGAAGGCTGTGCGCATGTATTTCGTTCATGTATTTTTGGTAGAGACAAGATGTCATTGCGGTCAGGAACAAAATGACATAACTCGGTGCTGTAGACATTGCCATGTCTATGCCACAGTTGTTTCTACAGTTTTGTATGTATAGTGCAGAGAAAAGTGATTGAATAAAGGCTAAGCTGAATTAATCTGCAAGACTGGGCACTACTGACCTTTGGTACTGAACAGCAATGAACTGTGCTGTTCATATCGACCCAGTACTGTGGCTCCGTGGCAAGTTATTCTTGAAAAAAAAAGAAACTTGACACAAATTGAGGCACAACTAAATTCCACTGATATCTAGAGAAGCTCACAACAATTTTACATCAACAGAAAGGCACATTTTTACAGAAATAAGGCCAGTTGATATTTAACTCCTAAGTAATGTTGAATTTCATGTATGAGTGTACAAAGGTGGGAGGAGAGAGTTGCCCAGACTGACCCCTGCCTTCTGTGTTTGTCGTTGCAGGTTGCAATCAAGATCATAGATAAGACACAGTTGAATCCTTCCAGCTTGCAAAAGGTGAGTGGCGCATGTCTACTTCAGTCAAGTAAATCAATACTGGCCCTCGTGATGTTCGTAGTTTATTTCTACATTTCGATGGTGCTGTGTGTTTTGTGTCCGGCATTACCAAGTACACCGGGGCTGGTTGTTGCACTACATTCAGGAACACCCAGTTTATTACTCAACACTTCATGATATAGACATAGCGGAAGCATTTTGTCCCCTTTATATCGTTGGGAGTGGCTGTGTGTATTCGAGTGTAGCGTACATTACAGTTGTCTGAAAATACGCACAATTTGGTGCTCAAAGATAGGAAGGACAATGAGTAAAGGTTGCTGAAGTTGTAATGATTAACAGGATTGATTAGCCAAATAAGTTGTGAGCACAGGTCTCACTTATTTGACTCAGGTGCATACTGTTTGTTAGTTCTTTCTTGTCGGAAGTCTAACATCTGTGGATTTGTGAGTTATGTTGGCAGGGAGAACGATGGCCTATGGTAATGAGCCATGGTAACCATTCCATCCTGCAAGGTCAGAATTCAGCAGTTGTGTTTGTCGGTGGAGCTCAAGTTTGACTCCCCTGTCAGGGTTAGGGACTGAGCAGTCAACAGTTTACCTTGGGGAACAATGGTTCACTTGTTACATTTCACCTTTTGTCTGGACATAAAGAGTAGCCAAACAGGGTCAGTTGTGCTTACACCACAGGAGTGAGGTGTCCAGTTTAGCTCATCGTACTCAAAGATTATTATTTTCGACCTGTTAAAGATTGTGCTGGACATGTTTACTGGATAGAGGTGAAACTGAAAACATGACAAACGGAAGTCTGTAGGTGTGGGGAAAACTACAGTATGAGTAATCATCAGACAAACAAGAAGGAAGCCCAGACGCAGGCCAGACCTTAGAACAATACCCTGCATTTTCCTTATAAGGAAGTGGGGTCCTGGCAGTGTCCAGTGCCTGATCTAGGTTTAACACAAGGCTGAATGAAGCCTGCTCCTTCCGCCCCAGCTACCCACTAATTTGTACCTCTGCAGATGTAATGACTTACTTTACACCAGGTACAAGTATTGATTAGTGGGTAGAAAGGGAATATTATGTAGGGACATGTCTACAGGCTCCAGAGTGACTGTGGTTGGGAGAGGGTATGCACTAAGCAGTTTACATAGTCCTACAATAACAAAAGGAACTCATAGGGGTCAGTAAACACAGTAGCCCACTGCCATAGTGTTCAGTCAGTTAATACTAGATAAATATTGGCAAGAGAATGTGGCTGCCAGGTGTACATCTCATAAGATAAGAGTATGTTTGGAACAGCGTCATAGTTGTACTCATTGTGAAGTTGATTTCCTGTTCTTATTAACGTTAGTCCCTGACTTACACATAAGCATCTATGCCACAAAAATAGTTACCAAGTTACAACCCGTACTTTGACATGATTTAGTGCAGCTTCCTGTACACAATTAGTACAAAATGGTGTTAGACAACCTGGTGCTTTTCCAGCTTGTCCAGTTAAACTATGTTTTACAGTATGAACATTAATGATATTTAACTCCAGATAAATTTGTCTTTACTAATTAGTATGATCTTCTATGGCAAGGAAGGAAAATATTAAATATTGTTTCTTCAAGTTATTTTGATTTGATCTGGTTATCAGGTCATCTTGAAGACATACATGTATAAAGATAGCATGCCTTACTGGTTATTGTCAGTTCTAGAAAACCATTTTACAAATTGGACAGATTTTAAGTTGTTGCTGGACTGTTGAACTTGAAAAGAGCTCTCTGAAACTTGCATTTTCACAAGGTAACCCAACTTGCTAGATAAAATCAAATACAGTCAAACCTGCCCAAGGCGACCACCCGGCGGACCGAGCAAAAACGGTCGCGATGGACAGGTGGTCGCCATGAAGAGGATTCCACTCACATGTTTCCAGGTCGAGGTTTTCAAATACAGTGTACTACGTAGATGGATGGAAAATTATGTGAATTTAGACAGCATGAGCCCTACCAGGTTCAATTTCTCATTGACAGAAAGAGGCTACAAAAATTACATTTTCCGTTACCATTGTAATAATTGTACACCGCTGCATCGTGTACACATTTTCGTAATAATTTTGACTACAAAACAATGGTTGCCTCGATGATCGCAGCACCATCCCGCATTCACACGTTAGATTAAATAGTACACACACACGCACATCATCATCGAAGTTTTAAGGCCTAAGACAAATCCCTAGAAAACACCTGCTGGCCCCAACCTTTTTTGGGGCGCCAACCGCTGGATAAAAGGGTCAAAAAGTTTTCGATCTGACAACTAAAGATGAAAACGGAACGGTGATTTCGTCGCGCCGCGCCGCCAAGCTCTATGCGACCGCATCAAAAGGTAAGTCAGTGTAGCAGAACGCCCAACGTCCAATAAAGGTTTGTGAGATTCATGGAAATAAAAAGAAAAAAAGAATATTAATTTTCGTCAATGACTAGAGTATTCGTAAATGTTCATACACAAAAGCATCGTGTTTAGAAAGGTCAGCGGTACGCCAAATCCGGGCCATGCCAAATCCAAGATGGCGTCGGGACCGAGGAACAACATTTCTCGCCCGGTGTTTTGCCCGCCGCGAAGTCATTTTTCGGCGGAATTTAGTAAGACACAGACACATTTTTGTTGAAAATACAAGATATAGATAGTAATTTCTGTGAAATCTGACTTTTTGACGCCATGCACTACGTATTCGTTTTGAAAATTGATTTTAAACTGAACTTGCTTGAGTTTGCGGTAAACAATAAGATTACGGTAGGCACAACAACATCACAAACATTTGTCTTTACAGTGTTTATAGGGGGAACGTTTTATTAAAACACTTCATGGAGGAATCGATGCTATAACATTACTATTCCATATATTTTTGTCCTTATTTTGTCCTTCAAAGTCTTGAAAACATTTCCGTGAAATCCGGCAGCAAAATGATCCGATGTCACCACACGCTTGAAAATGAGGCGGCCGCCATGGGCAGGGATTGTGCTCTGTGCGGTCCCAATTCGTGGCGGTCGCGGACGCGTTGGACAGGTGGTCGCCTTGGGCAGGCAGCTTAATGCTTGTGCCTATGGGGAAAATTTTCGGGACCGAGAAAAAGCGGTCGCCATGGCTAGGTGGTCGCGTTGAAAAGGTGGTCGCCTAGGCAGGTTTGACTGTAGTCCAAGAAGACTGCAACTTTACTTCAAATACCAGGCCATATCATCATTGCCCCTTTCTCTTGCACATGATCTTTCACTAATACCTGGCATGTAAGCCACTCAAGCAGGTGGTGCTAGAACTGGTACCGCACCATGGTGGGTAGGCTTAGCGTCATGTCCAGCCATTGGCCTGTCCCGTCAGCCACCCCTGGGTCTGGTATTCTGTCGTTAAACCACCTATCGAGTGTGAGGTACAACAAAGACCGCCAGGACAAGGCAAAGCGATGAGGTCACCAGTCCGAGTGTTATAAGAGCCTGCTCTTGTGAGCATGGATATGGTAGATTCTGCCTTGACTTGTTGACAGTAAGGGGAGGTAGTTGATCAATATCTACAGTTCAAATATCCAACCCTGAGTAATGTTACCTGGAGGTTGTAGCTGTGGTCTACTCTAGCCATACCTGCTTCTAGGTTTGAGGTTTCATATCTTGCACAGGTTTTGAAATGGGGAGGTTGTTCATTAGTTATATCTTTGAGCATCTATACACAGCTCAAGTGTTGGCTCAGTTTCTTACGCCATCAGATTTGGTTGGGCCATAGTCACCCTTTGAACCAGGCAGAAGATTGTGTGTGTGTGATATAATAGTTCAGTGACCTGATAGGTATGTTCAAAGTTCGGTGTTGGTTACTTGGAAAACAAGACATTGCTCTGAGAATGCAAAGCCCTCAAACAGAGCACGATTCCCAAAACAAAATTTCAACCATAAGTCTTCAAAATTCAGGCATGGCATTTGAGTTATCAGTTATCCTCTTTGCAAGCAAACTCGTGTTTCTATGTGCATATATCTGCATACACAAGTACACAAGAATTGATATAGAAGAACCATAATGGGGGGTTATGAATTTGTTATAACTTCTGTATCCTGAGGCCACATGATGTATTGTTTCAGTCCAGGTATGTATAAATCAGAAGTCTGATGGCCATGCAAAAGGAATGGAGTCAGACAGTTTTTCACCAAGAACGATCGGTGTTCCAGTAAATAAAAGTACAGTATGTGTGTCACAAAGGGGGGAAATAAGACAAGTATAAGAGTCCATGGGAAGAAGGGAGACCATCATAATATGCTGCCCTACTTATTACAGGGTAATTTAAGAAAATACAGCCTCCCCCCCTTTGTTTATCCTTACATCATTATGGATTCATATTGTACGACAATGTTGCGACCCCAACCTAAATATTTGGCAATATGATTGTTGATTCATAGCATACTTCTTGTAGAAAGTCTGGGAAATAACTATTTATTAGTCAGAGCACATGTACATGTTTATCTTATTTGCGTTCTCATGGTATCCTTTGGCTGTAGCTGCTGTGATTGGTCAGATTATATCTCATTTGCATTCTAGTGCAAAGTTCATGTAGCCAGTTGTAATCTTCGCAACATGTCAGATTTCAGACGTCTTCAAAACCATGGGTTGGTAATGAAGTTGCCAATATTTTCTACTGGAGATGATCTGGATTGAGGGACTGCCAATCAGAAGCCTACCTTTGTTGAGTAGACTGGTCGAAGAGCAAATAATGCAGATCAATGACCACATGTTAACATTGGGTGCACACATTGTTTGAACAGGATTATTCTTTCTTCCTCATTACAGTTTGATGTTGTGGGAATAAGACACAAATGACGGCTGGGAAATGAAGTATTGATCTACATCTGTACACTGTCCAGGGAAGCACTGGCATTGTATTGTTTAAACTGTCTACCTTCGTACCTGGCTGTGGCTTGGGATAACCACCTGCAACCTACAATTTGATTTTTCTAGATTGCAGGAAAAAATGTCCACGGCCTTGCAGACTTTTGGCAAAGGTCTTTACCCTCCCCAAATATAACAATACATACAGGCAAAACATCTATTTGTAATTTGTTAAATTATCAAATATAATAATCATTTTAACATTGGTAGAAATTGTATCAGAGAATGGTGTGGAAAAGATTAAGTCCATCACCATCAGACACTGACTGTTACAAGAAGATTTCGATATGTCTCTGCCCCCTGACTGTCCTTTGTGGTCTCCCCCATTATGCTGGTCTTTTCATGCAGGACTTGGTAATGATGTGGACTGGAAAAGGTCATCAGACTACCTGGGATCAGTCCTAAAGCTATCAGACAGATGGTGCACGTCTGGCAATAAACCTTCACCATCGTTAGGCCATACAGACATCATTTTATGGAGCACATCTGTGTGTAGGATGATTTCTGCCTGTTTCTTCTTCTCCCTATGAAACATCTTGACCAACAGACAGTGATCCGCAGTGAATCCTTCAGTTCTGTAACAAGTGTTGAAGTTGGCCCATTGTGTATCTCCTGCATAATCAAACATTGTTATTGTCATGAAGTGATGAAAGATGAGCACACACGTATTATGTGTCATCCCAAAATGAGCATAAGGTTTTTGTTGCATGCTCGTAGGATTTGGTTCATAGAATTGAGATAGTATAGCCTTATCAACTGACAAATACAAAGGGCCATCTGACGTTAAAGCTAGCTTATGGGTTCAGGCCCTAAATCTTAATTTTTTTAATGTTGAAGAGAAGGTCATAGGGTTATAGACAGGTAAAATATTTGTAGCTTTCCTCTGCTCTGGAGTTTTGTGATATAACTTAAAACATCTTTCAGCATTCAACAAAGAGACATGATCACAAACTGCATTATCAGGATTTGACATTTACTGGAAGATGTTTCTTAGTATGCATTTTCTACATAAAGCAGTGGGTTAGTCTAGGACACATTAAATATTCATAAGTACTCAACCCCCTGATTAATGGAGACAGCTGTAGCTGGACATGACTAGAAAGTAATGTCACAATGTGTCACGTGATGATTTTTTTCATACATAGCTCATACTCCTATCATATGTTGATTAGCCTAATATGATATAACAAGTAACCCTGGAGATTAGTCCACCATGTCTGAAAATGCAGAGAAGTTTCAGGGATATTTTTCAAAAAACAATATCAAACCTGTACTGACATAATGGCCTACTTACAACTCTCCCAAGAAGCCATCTCTGCTATCTCTTTACACAGGTGGTCAGGTCAGAGATAGGAGTATCCTGATAAAAAAAAGCGCTGCTGCTGTGTTGTACTGTATGGCCCCAAGGGCCTACTACATCAGGAAAAACTTATTTGGCCTAGGAAAGGATGCAGAGTTACTTCTGTACCCTACTGATGGATGTTGGGTCAGCGCTGGATTAAAACCCCATTCCTCAAGGGGAGATTATGTGTTCCTAGACGTCATAGCAGAGTGAACAGAAGTAGCCCTTGCATATTAATGGCATGTGTGACTTACACACTAATGTACAGGTTGCGCATCGTAAAGTTGAACCATACATTGACCATTCCTTATCAGAGTTGCCCAGTAACTATAATGTTGGCCTGGTGATTAAGCTGCAGACTTCTGAGGCATTGCTTTGTGCACTGTCTTAGCACTGCAGGCTGGCATGCTGAGATACTGTGGAAGAAAGCCTCTGTGCAATCTTACAATACTACAGAAGCCAACATATAAGGTCATTTTAGTCTTGATTTTTCGGAAGTCTTGACAGTTCCGGGCGTACTTTCAACATTTAGACTCTTGATTTATGTTCTTCTCTATCGCCCTTGCCGTTGGGATGACGTCTCATCCCATCTCCTGTATGATTCTTGGAGGGCTTTTGCTAATAACTTGGTGCCGGCGTGAGCTTTTGTCACACCAGCAGTGATTGACTCTTTGTCAGCGCCAGTAGTTCGTTCTAATCAGGCCCAGAAGATTACCTTTAACCACCAGAGGTGTAACAATATTACTTATTTCACAGTATTTCATTTTGCGTTATACATGACTTACAGCACATATTTCACTGTTCAGTCACCTTTCTGTGGAGCTGAGCGAAATTATCTTTTCACATTTCCTGTCGGTACATCTGTCTGGCAACAGCAATAGAATTCCTTGTTTCTTGGAGTTAGAATATACACTTGATAACCAGCAATGCACATCGTCACTCATAGTTTTCTTAGATCCTCCTTGTGCCCCAAAAAACTTAATCAAACTTAAAGAAAACAAAAAAAATCTGGTCCTACATAATGATGATATAACTTAATGTAAATACTGTACCATATTTTTAGGATCCGGCAGATTACACAAATTTGCATGATTAGTCAGGATTTTTTTCTAGCCTGTTGTGTATGCATTATTTATGAGTTAAAAGTGCTATTATGGCACACATCTGAATTATAGAAGGTTATTAGGCCAATTCAAGTGTTTCTTAGCATAAGGTGACATGACCTGTATAAACGATACTGTGAACTAGATCTTGTGTCAATGTTGTATCAAACTTGTAGGTAGTGCTCATATCCCATATCAAATCAGTAGTGACATGTGGGAATTTATTATTAATAATTATGTTAGACAAACAAACACAATTTTTCTTTTGTTCTATGTCATCACACCATATTTGAAATTAGATGTGGTGGCATATGAATTTAGCCCAAATATATCTGTTAGAGCATTAAATATGAATTCTATAACACTAGATGACAAAGCATCCATCAAGAGAACTCAGCCAAGGAGAAGAGCGATGAGATACATTTATCCTCATAATTTTGCATGGCATGTTTTAATTGTATCTGCTAGCAGTGTGTGTCACCAATTCATCATGTAGCACGGCTCAAAATACCTTCTGGCAACCTGCAATTTGCAGAAAGAAATGTTAGAGTGCAGGTAAATTTTTAGACTTGTCATTTTTCACTGAATCAGCATA
Organism: Branchiostoma lanceolatum; assembly: GCF_035083965.1. Taxonomy (NCBI): domain Eukaryota; kingdom Metazoa; phylum Chordata; class Leptocardii; order Amphioxiformes; family Branchiostomatidae; genus Branchiostoma; species Branchiostoma lanceolatum. The sequence goes on along the minus strand of NC_089725.1, from coordinate 19,134,203 downwards.
CAAATTTGAAGGTGGTTATTATAAATCACAATTCCAAATATAACTGAAGAATTTTCTAGAAAGTAATGTTTACCTGGCAGAAAGGTGTAATGAAAACAATAATTCCTTATTTCCATTGAATATAGGAGAGCTTTTGTAGATCTAGGATTAAAGTTAATGTGCATTGACCCACAAACAAACAAACAGACATACATCTATGTAGATAATTGACTGTGCAGTGACATGGACCCTGTAAATTGGACACTGCAACTACTAAATATATGATGAAAATTACCCAAAAATAGAACTAAAGCCTCAGGAAACTGACAGACTAATTGTGATGTATCTTCAGCATGATAGAAATAAGATGATGTTCATTGAATCAGCATCTTGTCTTCACAGAAGTGAATTTTGTAAGCAAAGTATGGTAACAAGGTTGTCAGTGGAACAAACAACCCAAGGCCCCAAAGACTGGTTTATTCACTTGCAGCCCTAGGGCTGACTGTATTCATGAATAATCTGAGGTGAAGTAGGAAGAAATACCAGTGCCCTTGACTTATAATTCGAAAAACATAGTTCTATAGAACATAAATATCTTTAGCAATATATGTGTCTTGATATGAAATGTGGACTGGTTAGATGTATTCTATTTTCATAGAAAGGCTGGCATTTTAGCTAATTTTGCTGCTTTATGGTGGTGGTGTGGTGAGGAATAATGGGGATGATATCAGACAGAGCTTTTCTCTGGAGCGGTAGAATTGATCCAGCTATCAACAAGCACGACTTGTACCGAGAAACGTCCTGAAATTTGTGATGAGGTTTTGGGAGGTTCATAAAAACACATAAAGGTACATAAAAAAGATGGAAATGGTATTTTAGCCTTGGCCCGGTCAATCAACAGGGTGACCCTGTGATTTGACCTATGACCACCAGGTTGACCTTTCGGCAGGGAGTCTTGTGGTTTGTGCAATGAAAAGGGAGTGGCTGGATGGAGGTTTTATGTATGTGTTACATCTGGAGTTTCCTTGTTACTTTACAAAGTAAGGTAGCAAAAATGCATAGAATTAACCACACCACTATGATTATGAATATGAGAAGAAATTGCAAATGCACTGCATTTTCAGTACATTCTGATGCTGATTATATCTAAACATCCATTTCCAATATTTAGTCAGAAGAAAGGAAGGACATAATCTATGGTGCTATCAAATTCTAGGTTACTTATCCTTAAAGGATTACTGACACCATATATTGAAGTCTTTCCGTGTCAAGTGGGAGTCAAATGTCTGATTGGTTTATCACAGATGTGATATCAGGTTAGGTTTACCATAAAAGGAGCTGTGATGATGGGGGACATTTGTATGCTGGTCACGGTCGCCCCATGGTTTGGTCAGAACTATGGATGGATATACCTGGGTTATGTGGAAATGGCCAGTTTGTGAAATACATCACGTCGATTGTAGTGATGGAAATATACTTCTCCCATCTCTTGGGGAAATCAAATTTTCTTTGAGGCAGATGTAAAATAAGGCCCATGTGAGCAACTCAAGTTTTCCTCAAATTTGGAACTTTCGAATTTGTTAGGAAAAGGTTTTATTTTGTTTGTCATAGTTGTCACAGCTGTGTCAGGAAACGTCTGTACAAAGTGCAAGACTTCCAGGGAAGCTATGGTGAATGAGTGAGGCTTGAATGTCATGGGCAATTCTCATTACTGGGAGTGCTGATAGATATTCAGCTGGCGCAACAAGTCCTACTTTTGGCATAGGTACAGATTTGGTGTTCCTAGATGGTCTCCAGGCAGGGTGGGCTGCAGACAGGTTATGGTGTGTGATTCTCCTTAGGAAGCTGTTTTCTTGTCTGTGTACAGATGTGAGGCTCAAGGCTATACTGAACAGAAAAGAAAACTTCGCTGAAGGCCTTGTCAGACCTTGTGGGACAACTGTGGAAAATTAACTTTTTGACTTCCATTGATGTATGGAGAACCCTCCCCGTCATATTATGAAGACTTCATACATGTCTTCTGCTGTTCAACAAAATGACTGTGAAAGCAGTTGTAATGTTTATTTTCCCCCAAGTCATGCTTACCTCCCTTGCTTTGCCCCCAAAGTCAACAGGAGCTGTGTTTTCACTCATGACCAGCGCTTACTTTTCAAGGCATAGCCAATACCACAGTTCCAGGCTGTCTGCACCACTGAACAAATGCTAGGTGAACTTCTTGTGCCTTTTGTCTCCCAAGGGACTGTGCTCGCAGGGACGTGCAAATGTTATACTTTGTAATAAGTCACTAGGAAGGAAGCAACATTGCACGGAACCGCAGTTGTTCAGTATTGAACTTGCTCGACTTGCGCTTATCACAAGCAACACTTGTTGTTGCCTACTGTCTTAAAGGTCACTGGAGACAGTGACATGTGTGTAGAGACATGTTGTGACATGTTCCCTGGGGACACCTGACTTCAACCTTGAACATCATACAATGCTGCACTGTTCTATGTCAGTACTGATTACCATGGATATTGATTTGAAACCGGGGAGTTTAACATTTTTTTGCTTCATATACCTGACCCCATAACCAATCCACATTTGTAACAGCCCAAGAAGGTTTCTAAATTGGAAGTTTCTTTTCTTGAACAAAAAATTTGTTCTAGAATGTAGCATTTGTTTATCCCGTTTCTGTGGACGGTTAACAAAAGAATAAAACTAATCTTAGGCTAGAAACAACAGGAATACATTAGCTATACAGAACCCTGTGGAAATGCTTGTTGTCTTGAAAAAGTGAGATGAATGTTCCACTATTGCTGTTAACTGCTGATTGTACATTTGGGAGAAATAAAAGGAAAGTATCCAATATTCCTTGGCCCAGAAGAGATGCCTCCATCCAAGACATGTCAGAGGTTAATGTTCCATATAAGGAGGAGTGTACACAGTGTGATGGGCGGCGCCCCTGGATGCACACAGGTAGACATGTTACTAAGCAGTGTATGGGTGGGATGGATTCGAACAATGAAAGCAAAAATGTCATGACTGAGCCTGGGAACAAGTTTGGCTACCCCCCAGCACCCCCCCCCCACAGTCTTTGGTCTTCATCAGTTTTTTGACAGTTTATAGAAAATCTACTCTTGCTGCTTTTACCATTGTCATTTGGCCAACAAAAATGAAATGAAGATTTTGCCCTAGTAGTGTTGCAGTGACAACCTGTAAGCCACTGTAGACAAGTACACCATGCATATTGTGTGTTTGTACCTATTAGATATACTGCAATCTTTGAGATGAAAGGTATTGCAAAAAGCTTTCATGCCATTGTAAGGATACTGTTCAAAAGGATAATAAGGAAATAAAGCTTGTATCTGTTCATGGCTGTAATTTTCCCAGTGGAAGCAGGAATTTTTACATAGCCATGCATGCCATGTCTGCCAACCTGGGTAATCAACAGCATTAGAACTGATCACTGACTTCACATGCAATATTCCTATTATCAGGCTACCAAATGGGATTTCAATCGTTACAGTTACAATGCAAGAAGAAATGTAATCATGGTTGTTTTCACATGATTGCGGTGTGGGATCTTTCATCTCCATCCATTTTCTGTATCGAGAGATCGAGAAATAGGAATAGAAATTTGTGATCCTGCCCTGCCTTAGTCAAAGCTATAACTTACTGTTTCCTAACCAATGTTAAGACAGGAAACCCCTTTTTGTATTCATGGCGGCATCAAGTTTATATGATTTGTACCTTGGAATTTATTTAATGATGAGTTATGAAGAGCATTGCGACAGAGAGATTGGCTGACTTCACAGAGACGAGACCAAACAGCAACTAATAGAAAGTATATTGATCAGTGGATGGGCATTGCTGAATAATTGATGTTGCTGTACAGCTCCTCTGGGCGGGGATGCTCCATCATGATTATGGGCAAGACGACTCCCTGCCTTGTGTTCCCGAAACTGATGCAAAAGTTTTTGGAAGAATTATCCTTGCCAATGAGTTTAGGCAATGCCAATGTTATCCTTAGGAAAGATACCATGAATGGATTTGTATGATTTTTAGGAAGGGTAGGAGTGAGTGGATATTCGGACAGATGCATAGTTGATAAGTCCACCAGAAGGCCAATGTAATGAAATTGCTTGTTTCTTGATAAGATGATGTAACAATCCAGGATGATGAATTCTGAGATCTAAGCTTCAGCACTAAGCTGAATACAAAGTTAAAAGTCTGTCAAATTTCCAAATTTACAGTGTTACATGTCCTTGCTTTAGACATGAGGTAGAAAGCCCAGCCTGTGAGCAGAGGATGAGAGCAGTGATAGGATCAGGGCTACTCTATCACGAGGAAGCAGCTTCTGCCGCGATCCCTGTGATACGCATGTCCTCTGTGTGTGTATAACATGGTCGGAAACTTGCCGGGTAGTGGTACAATTTAAACCTGAGCAAAAGGTTGCTGTGCAAGCTGTTTTGAAGACTATTTGCTCCTCTACTTATATGACGGCATCACACTCTGAAGTGTCATTGCCTGTGCGAACCCTTGATGACATGTTGAAAATGTTCAGTGTCCAGTCATTCAGCAAGGGCATTGCTGTGGTATCCTATAGTCACGAGGTCAATCAATAGAGTGTTTCACAGGAGGTATATACTGGGCTTAGAGCCTTAGACTTCCCCTGGGTGATTCAATCTGGGTAGTTTGTGTGCGTATCCTCAGATTAGTGCTGCTAGACCTAAACTATGGCATCCACTCGGATATGTCATATTCCAGGGTTGACCTGATTTTTCGCTGGCAGAAGGATTCGTCAAATGTATTTTAGGGATTTAAGTCATGTGGGGAGCTCTGGTCTGCAACCAGTAACTGCTCTGCCCAGAGGAATCTGTGGTCAAGTCAGCAATTAGAATCAGTCTAAAAGACACATGACAATGTCTCCACCCTGACAACTTTAGCCACAGGCTTTTGTCTTCCCTCAGGTTTCTGTCCCACCCAAATTTTCTACAGAAAAAACCTATCTCAATTTTCTACAGAAAAACCTATCTCAGCACCCATTTTTGGTCTCCCAGCAAGGGGTCTACTGCACATGGCATTGCTGGTCCCTGTTATGTCCACCAACAGTCATCTACAAGCAGATGTTGGGACGGTAGATCATTAAATTTTCTTTGGACGATCTAGCACCTTTCTATTCGGTAGAATTCAGAGGGTGCTTGTAAGAAGAATAAGGCAGTTAGAAAATGTTACTAGCTTCCCTCACAACATCTGCTTGGAAATCACACCAAAAGTGCTAGCAGCATATTAAATGCTGGAGGACAGGAACAGGTGATGGGTTCATGTAACAAATGTTCTTCTTGGCACTTCCTGCCCCCAAATCCGGGTGGCCAGGGCACAGGATATAAGGGAGGTCCAGAACTTTGACTTATGCCAAGATGAGACAAATGCACATGTGCTTATATCAGTATCTGTAGCATATAAATTGTTTGTGCCATATGGTGTAGCACACTGGTTTTGTATTGAAGCTAAGAAAGGCACTGATAGGTTGTATTAAAATATTTGCCTTGAAAGGGAAGAGGAAAGACATCTATTGTGTTAGGCTAAGATATACAGTCAAACCTGTATTAGCGGTCACCTTTGCATAGCGGCCAACTGCCCATAGTGGTCACTTTTTGTCGGTCCCTTGGATTTTTCCCATTGACATAAGCATTAAGAATTAGGCTATAGCGGCCACCTGTCCAACGCGGTCGCGGCCAGACGATTTTCAGTCCCGCGAGTACAGTAACACTGTCGGTAACGGTCACGGCGCGCCGGTAGAAGCCGCATCGCCACCGCACGCCGTGTTCAAAATCTTCATTTTTTCACGCAGTTATCAAATTATGTGGACTCAACAGGATAGGATGATAATAAAGAAATCCAGAATGTTTTATCTTTGTTAGAAAATCCATGGTTTGACGCGATTAAGTACAATTTTCTTCACATGGCTTGCGTTTGTACATCGTAGCAAAATTGACCATTTCTGTGCATTTCGAGTCGACAAATATTACGTCAGCTTTTTGGAAAATACAACTCGCACATGTAGCTGATGCGGTAAGTTCGGGAAATGTTTGAATGCCGGCCCAATATCCGTTTTCCCGGGTGCTCAAAGTCAAAACGTGTTTCGCGCAATTTTCAAAATGGCGCTGATAGTCAGCAGCAAAAAGGTCAACGGAAGACACCACTGTTTCGGAGGTATAATGCGCTAAATTTATTTTGCTGCAAAGTATCACTGACGATAATTACTTTACCAAAAGCTTCAAAAGAAATATGAATAACATTAATATGATGTCAAATTTGGGCTATTGCAATTTTCTGAAAAGAAAAAAAAACATCAAAAGAGCGACCTTCTTCTGAGTGCCCTATTAGCATAATGGTAGAAGCTGATAATGACATGCGGGAAGCGAAACAACAACAGACTAAGGGAAACTATCGCCACGATTTTATGTTTCAAAACGGTCGAAAACGAACAGTAAGTGGCAACTGAGCAACATGTATTTTGTTCTTAACTAACTAGGTGGCATTTTGCTGCGAAGGACTTTGTTTCATATGATTAAAACTCGTTGGTGACGCGTGTGCCTGCAGCGAAGCAGTCGCGAAGGATCAAGAGTAGAGTATGGCGATGCTGGTCTGTACAGACATGAAGCCCGAGCAAGCCATGGATTTTGGAGTTGGCAGATACAATAATTCTTTTTTCAAGCCCATAATAGAAGTAAAAGAACAACAATCGACTTTCTAAAATGTGACTTACCTATGCACTGTTTACATGTGTACTGTACGGTGAATAAATGTATCTCAGTGGGTACTGAAAATATGTGTCACTCGTGGTCAATTAATCGACATTTTCTCCATAGCGGCCACCTGTCCTTAGCGGCCAGTTTTGGCCAGTCCCTTGAGTGACCGCTATAGACAGGTTTGACTGTACTTGCATAACTTGAATATCCATCTAATGATCCACCATAAAACATTAGAGAAATTCATTCTGAACTTTTTTAGGTGTCTTGTTGACAAAACAACAATTTCTGGTAGAAATTAAAAAAGTACATTTCATTGCTTAGAGCTAGACATAGTTATTGTCTTGAACACTGTAAATTAGAGAAAATGTGAAATGTTTCTGGTACGCTATGTGAGCCTATGTCCAAAAGTAGTTCAAGATATGGACATGATCATTAGTCTTGTAGTATAGGATGAGAGAACCTGAAGAGGATTCTTTTGAAGTTACAGTAGTGGCATATCCAGGATAATCTATAAATTTCTGGGTTAAAGTTGAGTGGGACAGGATACATCACAAGGTGGATGAATTGGTCAATGAAATTACACTGGCTAGCTAATTACGATATATTTGGTACCATTGTTATTTTCTGTGGTTTGCTTTAGAACAAGGCAAAAAAAGATGAGAAATGAGACAATCTTCATCGTTCAATGAAATATCTGACAAGGGAACCTGAAAATTGTAACTATTCATCTGGATCTGTGATATCTATTTTTAGTTTGCTATTCAGAAATGTTAATAAATCACAGAGGGGTTGTACTGGGGGGGGGGGTGATTGACAGGAAACTATTAAGCCAGTAGGGCATACCTGACAGACAGCTACTGCATGTTTAATCGCGGCTTTCCTATAATTACCTACAATTAGTCAAAATTGATTTTGTCCGCAGTCTTTGGACAACCAGAGTTTGTTGCGAAGTCACCAGTTTATAAAAAATAAATATTCAGTATCTTACAGAAATCTGTCCAGTGCAGTAAAGTGTAATTGCAATGTGATGAAATAGCATGTATTTGACGTAATGTTTTAAATCATTTTGAAATGTTGGATGACATCATGACAGTAAGTAGCATGTTATGATCTTCCCTATCAATATCTGCTTGGAAATTAAGTGTGTATGAAGCACGCTTGGCTCCTGAAATCATTGGCAGCAACTTTTGCTTCTAGAAAGAAAAAGTTGGTTCTAAAGTAAAATGTTCTTACGGAAGACATTGTTATCAAGGCTTTATGACATTAAAGATGTAAAGATGCTTTAGTTGAAGTAGCCTAGCTCCCTGGTGTGAGGATCAGGGACTGTACAGACCTCCATATAAGCCCATCTTGCTGCCCACCACACAGTAGGGTTGGGTGTGGCTGTGATAGCTGTGTTTATGGCCCCGAGGACACTCACTGTCAACAGGAAAGGAAACACTGACAAGAGGATGCATATGGGGTTTCCAAGGTTTTGTTTTGGAGACAAGTATTGGAAGGACTTTCATACCTGAGTCGCATGGATCAGAAAGGCCATCTCCCTACATATTTATCTCAGGAATGGCAGACATCTTCCTTGACCGTCTCGCTGCTACCTAATAGCATAGTTAAATGCTAATTTGATGCAAAAATGCTATCTTCATTCATTCATTATAAGTGTTAGTTTTAGGATTAGGATATGATTATACAATTAAAAGCCCAAAATTCCCAAGTCACAGTGAGTGAGATGTGTATCAATCAAGCTGTACTGATGGTAGATATCTAAAACAATAGTTATTTGGAGTCCTGGTTGCAGTAGGCTACCTCCAGAACTGGTGTACTTGGTGTGTGTTGTGGACCACAGTAATCTACCTCTAAATGTGGTGATGGTTGAAATTAATGACATTGGAAAGGCGCCCTGAAGGGCTCGTTAATTACTGGCAATGGGAAACTGATGAACACCGAGTGTGAGATAGACGTTCGATGGGATGGAGGGGAATAACCAGCTATGATTCGTATGAAATTACATTATTCAGTATTGTAGCATAAGGGACGGGAGCTGAAAGATTGAAGATAACAAAACGAGGATAGGTTTTGTTTTGTTGGGGTAATTTTTGTATACTAACCGCTTATGTTTCTCTTTTTATTTTTTTTCCAGCTCTTTAGGGAAGTCAGAATAATGAAGATGCTCAATCATCCCAATATTGGTGAGTTTCTCCTGTTTTTTATCATCATAGAATATAAAAACATTGGTTGTGGTAATGTATTTTGTTCCAACTTGTCTTCATCTACCAAGTTTGTTTGTAAGTATTGTCTCCTAGATAGAGTTATTAAGTTGAAAATTTAAATCCTCATAGTCTTTATTTATGAAAGCATCAACCAAAATTTAATTACTTATTTCTAGGCAAAGGCTTATTCATAGGAATAAAGTCATGAAAATTTATACTCATTATAGAAAACTTGTTGAATTATACTAATCATGGACTGAGAAACAAAAAGCAACAAGCATTCAAAGACAAATTCATATGCTGTATCCAAAATTGGATCAAAATCTTATTGCTTTATTTGTAGGCCAAGGCTTCTGTAAAAAAAGGAAAAAGATATGTTCAGAATGTATTTTTTAGTTACCCAGAAATACTGGTGAAAGTATAACCTGTGTTCAGTCAGAAGTAAATGCTATGGCGACCAAGGTATCAACTAGTGCTTGCACAGATAGCAATTACTAAGGTCCACGGAGGGTTGGAGATGGAGCCTGGTTATCTCCAAATTATACTCCTCTAGACATGTAAAAATCCAGCTGGGTTGTTAATGCAAACCTTTAGAAGTCTCACATTTGAGTTTCTTTGCTGTTATATTGTATCAAGGGGTACTTTTCATCATGTCCATTTATGTCTGTTACTGATATATTTTGTCATGTGTGCCCTGCAGTCAAACTATTTGAAGTGATAGAAACAGAGAAGACGTTATACCTTGTTATGGAATATGCAAGTGGGGGTAAGTTATTTCGTCACTTTGTTTTCCAGCAACCCTAATCACTGTGTGTAGTTACAAAAGTACAGATGAATGACAGACTGGCGAGAGGCCAGGAAGAAGATTTATTTGTGTCCCTCTGTTGCTCTGTGTGTGGTGATCAGTATCTTCTCTACTGCAGACAATGTTTACAAAAATGATACACCCCTATCTGTGTGTTTGTAACATGATATTCCTTATCTGGGTGTTTGCGATATAATATCACATCTGTTCAGTAGTGTTGCCTGAGTGGTGGCAGAATTACTCAATGAATGTGAATTACGTAACAGTTGATTTATCATTAATCACTGGCTACTGATATTAGACTCAACAAATGTTACTTTGTTGTTAACAACACTTGGCTTTTTCATTTTTGATTAATTATAATCAATAGGCTTGGATTTTCTCTGCCATTAACAACTTTTTAAAAGTTAAGCTGTTTAACAAATTCAGACATCTTTGTTACCAGGTTGATGCGTCAAGACAAATTTCAGTACAAATTTTATTTCTCTGACAGACATATACTGACAGTATATCTTTTTCCTTCCAGGTGAGGTGTTTGACTACCTTGTAGCCCACGGTAGAATGAAAGAAAAGGAAGCCAGGGCCAAATTCAGACAGGTAGAAAAAGTTCCTCATATCTTCACAGATAATATAACATGTCCGTAACTGCCCTGCTGTAGAGTTTTGTAAGCAACTAAAATATGAAAATATGAAAGGTTCAGATGTCTGTGCCTGAATATCATTTCACTAGAAATATAGTCAATTGTTCAATGATCATTTAGAGTTGCATTATCATCTGGATAATTACCAGTTTCGGCAGCATGTGTACTTAATATCTTACCGACTTGTTTCAATAGCACCTGAAATATGAAATTGCAACTTTTTCAGATGGTTGCAGTTACCAATCCTAGTACAATCCAAATGCCACTGGAAAGGTTGCCATTATAACCCATTAGTGCGCATTATAGCCTATTTATAGATTCCTAGCCAACCAGGGCATATCTCTGAGGCAATGATGACTGTCTCTTACAATAACTGGTCTCAGCCTCCTAATTTATCTCAATTTTAGTATTCTCTCCGAAACCGTTTATCAATACTCTTCACAAAGTTTATTTCTTTTTATGATGCATTTTCTTTTGCAAAATAAAAGAAATCAATTAAATATCCATGTCATGAGTGAGTGGAGCATATGAGACACAAAGCTGCCAATTTGATGTTAGGTGAAACTGATGTCACATTTCTTGCCTTACAGATAGTTTCTGCTGTACAGTATTGTCATCAAAAACGTGTGGTGCATAGAGATCTCAAGGTGAGTGTTCAGCATGTGCTCCACAGAGCAAAATATCTGAACTCTGATGACATTTGCAGGGAAGCATTACCAGTAATTGATTATTCCTTAGCCAAATTCCTTTGCCCCATGTTTTCGCTGCCTGAACCTTAGCAGGAAAGGAGAAAGGACGATTGAATTATAGGTCAGCTCTAGATGGCTTGAAAACTGCCCTGCATGATCGCCTCTTTGCCCATTATGTATTCAGGGGGTGATGACAGCTGTATGTCACCAAATCCAGACCTTTCAGGTCATATTGTTCACATGAGAATATCCTGCTGATATTCAGCTTGTTCATTGCATAAAAGACAAATGTACAATAGCGCCCAACAATCCAGCCCAACATCTAAAAGCTTTCTTCCTTGCAAGATAAGTATAATTCTAAATGTTGTTTTGTTTCATTTCAGTCCGTAAAAATTATATGCAATTAGAGAATCAATAATTGATTTAGAAAGACATATAAAGACAGCACAGAACGTTGTAGGAATGAATATAATAGAAATTCACAACAAAAACATAGAAATGCAAGACAAAAATAAAGATTTGAATGATGTACAGCCACTTTCTTAGATTAGCATATTGCCCTCAGTTCATATATCAGCTCTGTTCTGATGCATTTGTACCATTTTCAAAACATGGCAGACTTAAAAGGGCGTTGAAATGGCCGTGTGGTTTGCCTGCGTAGTTGTTTAAGCTATTTCTGGATATTGGTAGTTGGAGATGTGCCCAGTCGTAGTGACACTTTGCCCTGCTAACTGCAGATGTATCAATAGTAGAGCATCTCCTGCTGTGTTGTGATGCTTTCCAACAAGTTGTAAAATGAGAAACAGTGTGATGTTGTCAGAAAGGATTAGGAGCAATTGATTTTGTGTATTGTTGTGTAAAAGTGCCATACCTGTGTAGCTGTGATAACATGGATATTAGCATAGTCAACTCATAAATGTGGAAAGAAGTCAGAATTTCAATTGACAGCTGAGGAATAAGTTGATGTTGATAATATTGAAAAGGTGTATCAGCCTGTGGAGGTCTGTACTGTACCCTGCCTCAGTTTAGCAATGTTTGATAGGTTTTGATAGATGGCCTCACAAAGTTGTCCTGCTCAATAGCTTTCTTCAATGTGATAGAATTCCCTGGTGGGTACAAGCTAAAGCAAATAAAAACATTTTCAAAACTTATGAATTCTTGTATTATTTCCCAGGCTGAGAATCTGCTGCTAGATTCAGACATGAATATCAAGATTGCCGACTTTGGGTTCAGCAATGAGTTCACCCCAGGGAACAAGCTGGACACGTTCTGTGGGAGCCCGCCCTACGCCGCTCCCGAGCTCTTCCAGGGGAAGAAGTACGACGGTCCTGAGGTGGACGTCTGGAGTCTGGGCGTCATTCTCTACACGCTGGTCAGCGGGTCCTTGCCGTTTGACGGCCAGAACCTGAAGGTAAGGTCAAGAGGCAAAGATGAAGTCTGTGTTGTCGATAAAAGGGAAAGACTGGAACCCGAATGTAAGCTCATCTATGTTAAAACAACAAGTCATGTCTGAAATTTTCAATTTGACAAACAGACCCACTCACTTCGTGACAGGTGACCATAGTGATGTGAAAGCAGGAGACAATATGGTCCTCCCTCCTTGTTGAGTGAGAGATGATGCACTTTATGTAGATGACTCTCTTACTTCTCTCAGAAAGCAATTCTGTTCAGTATCATTATCCTCACATCATAAGAAATCACAAAGCGTGAGTATAGAGCAGGATTTGCAAGACTGAAATGGCTGTCAAACAAGGATTTTACTAGGTGCCGCTGAAGCTTGGAAAGAATGTCAATGACTGTGGTTTTTCTGAAAGGGTCACTCATGTTATTACAGTTGATGGGCATTAAAAACAAAAATGTCCTTAGAGGCAAGAAGAGCTTCCAAACCCAGAGCCTGAAATGTAATAATCTACACATAACTATTTTAGCCTCTTTAAGTGATTGACAGGTGGTAACTGTAGGGTAGACCCCCCTTCCATTGCCAAGGTCACCTGGTAGTGGTACAGTCCTGCCAGCTGTTTGGATGGTTATCCTTCTAGATACACCATAGAAACAATGTTTTCTGGGGTCCAGTTTCCTGTTATGGGAGGACATGTCAGTGTCTGGCTATCAATCATTCAACAGGCACCTGTTACTGACTGGTGGTGCAGGAAAATCAACAGTTATCACCATAGAAATCACACAGAAATAAATGTTTATTTGTTAGTAGGAGTAAAGGAAACAGTTTTATAAGGTATGACCACTTAAATAGATTTAGTAGGTGGTGGTTCAAGTAGATAATTCGGATGTTGTTGGTACGAGCCCTTCATAATTTGTTGACTAGATTTGCAACTCATTCCCCACATCACCATTTTATTGAAATGAAACCTACTTTTCTTACAGGAATAAACTATTCAAGTGACAGTTTTGTGATGACTACTGATTGTTTAACGTTTTCTACAGGAATTGCGGGAACGGGTGCTAAGAGGAAAGTACCGCATTCCATTCTACATGTCTACCGACTGCGAGAACCTGTTAAAAAGGTTTCTGGTCCTAAATCCGATGAAGAGAGGGTCATTAGAAGTAAGTCACTCTTTCTTTTGTTTTGAATACTCCCTTGTCCTGTCACAGTAGATCTTAAATTGTTGACAAAGGCACTTTTTTAAGTTTCCTCTTTTTTTACCACTTTATGTTAGCAAAAGGTAGAGGCAACAATGTGTTTTAGTGTAATGTGTGTTTTTGGTTGCCGTCTCTGTAGCTTGGTTTTTCTTTGCCGCAGGAGGATAGTGAGGAAAGACCAGGAGGGCACAAGGCCCACTGGTTTAAGAAAAAGGTACTGGAAATAACTATAGGATTTTGAAGTAAATTTGTAGTTTGTTGCTTCATGCTTGTAGGACTATACTGTGTAATAAGATGAATTTTGACCAATTGTATTTTTTGCATGACCAGACGATACTGTAAGTTTGATGTGCTCACAATTTTTCTTCTAAGTAAGAAGGCTGTCAGGCTTTCAGTTCTATTTGGAATGATATGAAGATGTGTTGACTGATGCATGTGAGAGTTATGAACAACAGGTTCAGTTAGTTAAACATGGGCATGACATGTTTTATGCACTAGACCATCAGTGTACTTTGAAAATGCTGCAAAGAAAAGCATGCATTCTGAAAAAAAGGGAGGTGGGAATTATGTACAGAACCTGACACTGAGGTAGAGGAGGAAAATTAATAGACCGAATTTGCAACCAAGAGAAAAATAAGCCAGCAGATTTAGTACTGGTTGATAGGTCACAGTATGTTTGTATGAGTGTGTACATTGTTACTTGTTTGTTGAATCAATTTGTGTTACAAGCAGATAAATGTGGAAGCATTACTCAGCAAGGAATATGTTTCATTTAGTGTGTTTATTATAATAAATTTGCTGGCTTCTACCACTGTGGGGTTAGAGTGGTCCCTCACTGCTGTTCTGATAACGGTGGTCTCTTACCGCTGTTCTACAGGCAATAATGCGGGACAGATGGATGAATGTAGGTTATGATGATGATGACTTGAAGCCATACCGAGAACCTGACCCTGACTGGAGTGACCCCAAGAGAATAGGTAAGGACCTACAAGGTGGATCATTTTGGAGAATTTCATTTTGCCTTCTTCATAGACTAAAGCATATCTTAAGTGATTTCGGTTACTTCTAGTCTGGATTGACACTGGGGCTGTGGAAAATATTGTCAAAAGCGCATACAGTATCTCAAAAAGCTGTGACAGACATTAAGATATAAGGAACATTGAAGATTCAATTAAGAAAGCTTGCTGTCTAGTTGACATGTGAAATCTTACTGTACATTCAGCAGTATCTTCATGTCAAGCCACACCAATTTAATTTGTTGCTTCTCAGATTTTTTCAGGAAAAAATTGGAGCGACAGGGTGAAAAAAAAAAAAATTTTTTTGCAAATAGTCTGGGGTAAAGATAAGGGTTTACCTAACATAAAGAATAAGAGGATTATTCAAATTTCAGCTTTGTATGGCTCATTTTATGCAATGCACCCTTTTCTATGATCTAGTACAGTACTATCATTTCAGTAACAAAATTACCTTTTGCCATGTAATATATGGATTGATATTGAGAAATAGTTTTGATAAATGAAAAATTATAACTTATGATCAATATGACCACACTTTTTAGTTATGTGCAGGCCTCTATAATCTACTATGGTAGCTATTGAGTTTTACAACTGAACAAATAGTAAAATTGGGAATAGCAGGACAGGCTATTCCGAGAAGCAACAAAATAAATTGGCGTGGCCTAAGGAATGAAAAAAAAACCAATGTTGCAAACCCCCACTGTCTTTCCAACTTGTAAGTGAACATCATTAAGTAGCATAATGATATATTGAAACAGCTAGTAATACTCCAGTATGCTTGTGATATTACAGCAAAAGTAATGAAACCAGATATGCATGAAAGGTGTCATTAAGTCGCACAAAGTTGATTTTATGGATGACATTATCTTGAGCCTTAGATTCTTGTGTGGCAACGTTTTAGTGGGATGTGAGCATTGATGTTTGTTATGACTGTCTTTCATAAGGATTTACATTTTTAAAGGAAAATAGGAAAAAATCAGAGAGTGCACATATGTCATCCATAAAATCAAGTTTGTGTGCCCTGATGCACAATATTTCGTAAGATGAGCTATAGATATAGATATATATTGTATAAGAAAATGGACCCCTGAGAATTTAAGAGCTGAAGTAGAGTGACCTAGGGCAGTATAACCCAGGTACTTATGACAGTGTTTGTTGATAGATGAGGAAGCGAAGGGGGTGAAGTCCATGAACTGCCAACAGATTAGAGCCCTATTTTTTTCATTGCCTGTACATGTGTGATTGTTATCCATTCTTGTTTTTTTATGTAATGCCAGATCCAATCGGAGTGAATCCCTCCGTTGTGTCTGTACTAATTCCTGACTCTGAGTGCTCATATAATCTTTAACATGTCCACCCCCTTTCGTCCTGCCTTTGCCTGCTCCCATTCGATCCAGAAGAATCAGTCAGTGAGTATTTCAGAGCCAGACAATGGACTCTCTCTTTTTGTTTGTACATAACCTGTGTAACCTGTGTCCAATCCTGCCGCTCTGAAAAGCAAATGACGTTTTCCCTAGTGCTTACAAGTTGGACATTTTAAAAGAACAGGAAAAAGGGACTGTCTGTTTTTGTTTGTACATAACCTGCGTCCAATCCTGCTATAAAACAAAGATGATCTTTCCTTGATGATAGTTAAGTCAGAAAGTTGGAAAGAACAGAAAATGGCAACTTGCCATGCTTTGATTCAATCTGGAGTGATAATTGATATGCATGAAACATGAGCTGGACAATTTGAACCTGCATCGGTAACAGCTTTAATTGACGTTCATTGATTTTGTGTGGAAAAATTCCTTCTCCTGTAGCTGAAAACATATTTACTTCAATGATGACAGTATGTTTATAGCTGCTCAGAGTCAAGTTGAGTTTTGTATCCTTGCATCCTGTTCCAGGGCTGGGGTGAGGGACAGAATCGTAAATTATTGATGCTGGTTCTCTGCTCATTGTTAGATCCCCTCTGATAAGCATGCCCTGTAGTTTCCCCACGCAGACATCCTGAGATCATGTTCATGAGACTGTGGATAATAACCTGGGCCCAGCCAACCGATCAGCTCTAGACCTGCTGCTCAAAACTAGCAGAAGTCCCAGGAGTTACATAACCCCATTCCGGTAACTGGAAAGGGGCGTATAACTGTCTATTGATTTCAGTTTCTGTCAATTCAATCCGCCAAGTGAGCAACACCTGTCTTTCAGATATCTCTTGTCAATCCAATGCTTTACCTTGTGTTGATCAGCCTAACCCTCCTTTGGGCACTGCTGTTTTCAGTACTGCTGTCTGTTATAGCATTCTTGTAAATGTGGGTAAACACACAGAATGATGGGTCCATACAGTCAAGGAAGAGTCAAATAGTGTTTTGAACAGAGAGGAAAGGATACCTCTAAAAAGCTTAATCTCCTATAGTTCTGTTGCAATTGGCAGAACCTTCTCATCTTCAGCATAGACTGTATTATACTAAAGGCTTTTGTCGGTTACACGTAGTATTGTAGCCAGGAACCGTTGGCAGTTCCTTTAACTGTTAACCTCCATCTCCCCCTAACTTCTGTATGTTACTAAAGCATGTCCTTCTTGTCTGCCAAGGGAACGGACCAGGACATCAAAGTTAGTCTGTTTCTGTAGTCAGCATGTTTTAACAACATTCAGGGGGAAAAACCTACAGACCTAGCAAGTGGAGAAGTAATGATATAATCATACTTTTAGAGAGCACCCCTTAACAGTTAACAAAAGTGAATGCCGGTCAGTGTGTGCAAACAATTCCAGTGGTGCATGTTGAATGTTGGATGAAACTTTTGAATATTTTTTTCTGTAGTATATATATATATATATATGTGTAGTGAGATTTTGGTAGTGTTTGTAGCTTTTCACATGGACTTTTCTTGCACCAGATCCCAGTTTTTACTCCCAACAGCTACCAACTCTTTTATGTTTTCTCTTTCCATAGAACTCCTTTTATCAATGAACTACTCACGGAAAGATATAGAAGACTCTTTGAAGAGCCAGAAGTATGACGAAATCATGGCTACTTACTTACTCTTAGGGTACAAAACTAGTGAGGTAAGTACTTTTATGTTCCTTGCCACTCTCACTAAAACGTTTAACAAACGTTGCACCTGTAACATTATAGTGGCAGTTCCTGTTTGCCAGACAAGTACAATGTAGTAAGTATTCGCCTGGACAGAAAAAGATGTAAGGTAGCTTATGCTTTAGTATCCTGGCCTGTGGCTGGTTGTTATGTCGTGACGAAGGTTGTGAATGCAAGGTGTCGATGTGTGAGTGCAAACTGACATTGTGCTCCATGTATTGTAGTTTTAACCTAAACAGAACGCATTTCTGTAGAACACTGACAAATGTGTAATGAGAGGGAGAAATGCAGCCCTATGTAGTCATTGATGCATCATAAACTCTTGAAAAGTGTGTAGAGAAAAAAGCTTAATGTAGATTTTGAGGTCTTCTTTTCCAGTTGTATTCAAAGGACGTGGATATTTATGCTGTATTTCTCCCATCATATCATATATAATGACACTGTATGCACCTTGCAACATTGTGCAAACTTCCCCAGTAGAGACCCTGCCTTCATCTCAATGATACTAATGCATTAAATATCTGAGCCTGCTCTCCCCCCTGCCTCTGGTGGTGGGCTGCGCCGCGGTGCTCTGTTCCCTGTAGCCTCTGTTCGCATGGTGCATGTTAGCGAGTTTGTGGTGTTGGGTGTATGTTACAGTTGGAAGGCACGGACTCTCGTTCAGGCAGCAGCCTCTCCCTTCAGGCCCCCTCACGACCATCCAGACCGTCCTCCGACCTCAACACCGCCTCCAAGGACTCACCCTCCCATGCAACCAAGGTGGTACGGTCCGTCTCCACCAACCAGAAGCAGCGAAGGATCAGCCATGGCAGTAAGTACCAAGACGAGAAGCGTGAGCTCACCTGTCTTCCCATTTTCATTTCTTTTGACATTTTGTCAGATATCCTTAGCTCGAGTGTTGCACTTCCTTTTTTTTCTGCGTTTGTTTGCGGATGTCATTGTTGACTCTCCGTTTCCCGTTCAGCACTTCCTGGTGCTGAGTCGTGTGCCTCCCACTTTCCCGAAGAACGGTGAATTATGCAGAGACGTGACGCGACTGACAATTCCCTCGTATTACCGATCAGTCCCCAGAAGGGGCACCAAATTACATTCCACATATCAAGTAATAATAATCTCCACTGCAGCTCCTTTGGGAGCCATGTCAGGTTGAAAGGTGATGTAGGAAGTGGTTTTTCTTTGTTGTTTGTCAGATGTATTGCTAATCCTCCTCATCCTATCTTCCAGAGTCAAGTGGGCGGGAACAGACGAAAATCCCAACCTCAAAATGTACGTCATACGCTAGATTTAGGTTTGCCTAAGATTGACACTGTTCAGTTCCAGTTTATCTTATGAACATGTTAAGAAAACTATATATTCCTGCAATGTTTTGTTTACAATAATTTGTTTGGCGGTAGTGTGGCCTAATATGGGAGTGTGTGACCTTTTGCTGAGGTAACCTTTTGTGTGGGAACTGTTGGTATGGTGCCAGGATGTAACATGGCAGGGACAGATCACATTTCATGGACCTGTTGCTGTCCTGTCAATCATTCGCAGTGTCAAAACAACCATTTCAGTCAACTAATCAGACCAGTCCA
This sequence comes from Branchiostoma lanceolatum, assembly GCF_035083965.1. Taxonomy (NCBI): domain Eukaryota; kingdom Metazoa; phylum Chordata; class Leptocardii; order Amphioxiformes; family Branchiostomatidae; genus Branchiostoma; species Branchiostoma lanceolatum. Next base: position 19,114,880 of record NC_089725.1, on the reverse strand, counting down.
ATAACAACTCAGAAAGTGAGAGTGGGGTCGTTATTAACACCTGTGTAGGTTATAATATTGTCTCTGCATAATTCCATTATGTACGTCAGTGTCGTCACACCCCCCTCCCACATCCACCCCTTACCATTGTTGTGTTGTGTCCCCCTGTTACATCCTTCCACACTGCCTGTTGTAACCCTTCAAAGTAGCAATGTAGTTCAGCTCAGCATGTTGTGTCTGATAACCACATTTGGTATGTGTAATATGTACAATGTTGTATTCAGTAAAAGACACTTATCGGTAAATATACATCACCTGATTCATCAGCATATTCTGCGGATTTAATTGCTCCTCACTGGATTTTATTACTGTAAGTCTACTTAGATCCGCGGGGCCTAAAATCCGCGGTTTCGGGCAAATGGAAAATCCGCGGTGGTTCTAAATTCGCGCTGGGCGATGAGTAGAAAAAACAACAACTGAATACTGCCATCAGAAAATGCTTGTTCAATTTTTAAAAATAAAAAATGTTACGAAGGTCGTTACAAAACTGCTTCAAAATCGTCACAAAATGCGGTCTACGCCGAAACTGTGACGGGGAATTCCCGCCGATCACGTGAAATCTTGCAGTCAACCAATCAGAGCACAGTTTTTCTGACGCGAACCAATCAGCGCTTAGAACAAGCCGTAAACATGAGTAAACAAAGATGGCGGCCCAGCCCGGCCCTGCCGCTACCCCAGCGCGCCGTATTTTGAAGTAAAAGCACGGCGTAAAATACGAGTCATCTACGCTACGTAAGCAGAATTTTCACGGGAAAAAAATTAAAGGAATAGATTCTTCACCGAATACGACCACGAATGGCGGCAAATGGCGGCAAATCACAGCGTAGGGACTCAAATGCTCGGGTGAAAATTTTGTTTTTCTTTACGTATTTTTGCTCGCTTTCTTGAAAAACAGGTTTTTAATGAGATCAACATATGTCAGAGGCACCGATATCGATTGTTTGCAAGCATAACAATAGCAAGAAACAAAAGAGTGTGATTGTACAACGGCAGACGGCGTCCCCAAGCCCGTAACAACAATGCAAAGCCCAAATTGTGGCGTGTATCTCGATAATTATTTTCTGATTTCTCGGTAAATTACTACTGCATGTGTGTAGCGGTCGGGAGTAGCGACGCCGCTCGGCCAAACTTCTGCGAATCATATGCAATATCACTTGTTTACACGTATGTACTGTGTAAAAGTTTGTCATGTTTTACACAATCGCGTGCATTGTTTATGTGTCGCTTTTCCCTGAAGTCGAGCTCACTCGTAAATGTGGGGAGGGGGGCAAAAGTACGATAAACATATCCGCGGGGAAATTGATTCGCGGCGCAGAGGTCGCCGCGGATTCCGCGGATCTAATTATACTGCGGATCTAAGTAGACTTACAGTACCTTGCAGGGCTCGAAATAGTGGGTGCATGTGCACCTAGTGCACCCAAAATTGGAGCTGTGCACCTAATTTTTGACTGTGGGTGCACTGGTGCACCTATAAATTTTTGTAGCCTATAGGGTTAAGGTACTATTGTACACCAGTATACAAAATATTCTTGAAATGTAAGTATAAAAAACAGCATGATAACTTTTTGCTGTACTTCATTTAATGTATTATTTGTTTGAAATTCTGAAGATAGCTATAGAATTACAGATTGTTCTTAAGTTCTTAAGAAAAGCAGCAGCGTTAAACTTTGTGATTATCTTCTGAAGAACATTCAACTTTATTTTATCTGGTGCACCCAAAATTCTTTCTGTGCACCCAATCTTTTGAGTTGGGTGCACCAGTGCACCTATTCCCAAATATGAATTTCGAGCCCTGCCTTGAATCCCAAGAAGTAACTAGTACTGTTTGCAACCTAGCTGTATACCACTTAACAAATTTAGGATTTCAAGATTTGTTTCAGGTAGAAGAATGTTTTAAAGTTTGCTTAAGATAGTACGTGTGAATTGTCTTCACTGGTTTTCCTTTATTGTGTCAACTGGAATGAACTTCAAAGCATTCTTACAGGTAGAATGAAAGCCAGTAGGTTCTTATCTATGCATTGGACTACGAGTTCCTCGCAGGAATTGATTTTATCGTTCCTTTCCTGCATAGCTGCAAACTCGACGTCGTCGTACAGCAAGCGGCACAATGTGGAGAACGACGTGAAGGAGAACGCGTCTCCGATGAACAAGAAGTCAAGCAGTGGGGCGGTAGGCGGGAAGGAGTCTCCCAGCGTCACCAACAGGTCCATCTCCACACCCGGGAGTAACCCCACCAACAGGAAAAAGTCTGCAACGCCTAAGGTAAACCACTTCGTCTCCATGGTAACAGTCCGTAACCTCACGGTACCCTCTGAATGTTTTATTCATGAAGTATCTGATAATGATTCTGGAGATTTAAGGTAATGCAATTTCTTGGTGCTTGGCTTTTTGCAAGAAAATTGGTGAAATGGAAATTAAAAAGGAAAGAGACACTTCGATAGCTACAGAGTCAACACACCAGACTGGTTAGTATTTGAAACAATAAATTCTGAACTTTTGATGCATTGATAAATCAAAGAACTGTAGCAATTAGGGAAACAAGTACTCTCTGCACCTAAATATATACATTTTTTTTTAAGCAGCAGATTAGTGTGGCCTTAGTTTAACTTTGTTATTAGGGCTAGCCCTTTCATTAGATGGGTAGCCCTGGCTCTACATGTGTGTGATGCTGCAAGCAAACCCATTATACTTATACAAAGGTTACTGACCTGGTCGCCATAGTAATGGTCAGTGTGGCAGGACCTGCAATGATGGGATGATAGCTTGAAAAAGGCTTATATTAGCGTTCCAGTATGACAGATATTAATGTGTAATTTACCATCTGGTCTGGCCACACTTCCTGGTAAACATCTGGGTGTAAGCTGGTCAGACGTCGCTATGATGGAAGAGTTATCAAAGATAATTTGACTGATAACTCCACGCAGTCGTACAGCAGGCAGCACCTTTCAACATCTGCCTTTTATAACAATACTTCAGGGACCGAAATCATGCAATTTGCAGACTTGGGGTCTGGATGATGTGTTCTGAATCACTATTCTCTTAGATTCCGGGATCCCAGTGCTCATGTGGCAAACTCAAATTGTTTTTTATCTTGAAAACCCACCTTGAAATTTACAGAACTCACAGTGTGTCTCGTAACCCTCTCTGTGCCAAGGATTGTCAAAAATAGGCTTAACAGTAAGAGGGTTAACTGGGAAAATGTTTTTTGTTTGTCTGTCATCCCTGTCTTTTTGATATGCCTTTCTGTTCTTGTATCTCCTGTTTTCTGTAGCCAGGTATCTACCTGTTTTCCACTTATGTCATATGCCAAAGAGTCTACATTGTTTTTCAGGGTAGCAACCATTTGGAAGGAATCAAAACTGGAAAACGGTGGATGTCAGGCTATGTTTTCAGTTTTAACAGCCTCTTGATAACATTTTTCACCTTTATACCCCCTGTGTTCCCCTGCTATCCCCCTGTACCCCCCTGGAAGGCTGTGAGGAAGGTGTTGGGGTGGAAGTTACCTGCAGAGTTGACAGACAAGCTGTCCAGTAGGGACTCTGAGAGAGTCAGAAACGTCAGTTTTGTATCTATGGCAACATGATTTTGGGTGTCAGTTTTCCTGTTTTTGTTATTCCTGATTATTTGTCCGTTTTTTTCTGTTATTTCTCAGTGTTTTAACACTGGTCACTCTAAAGCTGGAAAGCTGTTTTCCAAGTTTCAAGGAATACTAGTTTGAAGGCCTGGATTCTGTGTTGTTCTTGTTGAGTCAAGGTTTATTACCACTAAAACATATTGAACAAAAATGTACCCAGCCCTCATTGTGACTGTATCAAGCCTGCTGTGAGATATGATGACCATTTATCCATTTCTAGGGATATTTCGCGTTAAAATTTCAAATTCTTATAAATGTTTTTCCATTCATTTAAGTGACCAGGATTTATGTATAGACCATAAGGTAGAAACATCTTCGGTCCGGGTAGGAACTTCTCCCTATTTTATTTATCTTGTTGATTGATTGCAAATTCCGTTCACAGCCCAACAGTGTGTTGCCACCCAGCATGACTAGGAGGAATACATACGTGTATGGAGAGAGAGGCGGGATCAATGCTGGCGACAGAGCGGGCTCTGGAACTCCAAACAAAGAAAGGTACGTCCACACTACACATACACACCACGCACACCACACAGCTGTCCTGTCTCAGTATAGAAGCGGTTGTCTGGTCAACCCTTTTCTTTAGTACTAACTTCCGCTGTCCTTAACTCTCCTAACACTAGTTGGACACCCTTGTTTGAATCACAGTTTTTGCATTGTTTTCCCATCATAAAGATCCCTTGGATGCTCAAAAACATCAGGAGTATGTTCAATTGTCACAGAAGTTGAAGTGTTTCATGAACCAAGTTTTCCTCTGTAATTAATAAAGATTAGACCACAGAAACTTGATTTTGAGAATGTCATCTTGAACAGACTTCAAGCAGAAAACGAAATTGATTTAATCCCTGTTTTGCAAAAGCATATTTTACAACAAATTGTCTCATTCTAAAAAAAGTTTTTCAAAGGGCACACTTCTTCATCTTTAGCAGCTTCAAATTGGGGTGCAAGCATTTAAGGAGCGTTTTTGGGGGGAACAGGCCCAAAACATGAGGGATGCATAGATGGCATCCACGAAATCAAGATTGCGTGGCCTAGGATGAAAATAGCTGCACTTTTCGATTCGGCATCCAAGGGATGGTAGCATTTTAACTGTAGAGTTTTGTCACTTTGTAGTTTTTGTTTGCCGCTGGGTCTTCTCATTTAAGTGGTTCTGACATGCTGACCATGTCTCTTGCTCTCCATCTTTCCTCCTGCTTGCCTTGGTTCACCTCGCTGCTGCATTTTGTGTGTGGACTGACTGACGTACAGTATAAGTAGTGTGCCTCAGCCGGCTAAACCACGGGGGCATCAGAAGTCCGCCTCGACGTCAGGCCACCCTGCGGCTATGGGGCTACCGCCCATCGACGACGCACTGGCCGGACTGAGGCCTAGGTGAGGCCGGACTTAACCAGTTTTGCTTGAAACAAGCGGCTGTGTTATGCTTCGTTAAAAAGTGCCAAACAAACAAACGCAAGCATATCATCCCGCGCTGACATGCACAAGAGCTTGTGTGAAACGCAGTGTGTGATGCTACCACGTTCCAGTCTCGTACAAGGACTTAAGTTGGTTGCTAACTGCCACATAATGCACACTTTTATGTTGAAACACCCCTCACAGTAGCACTCCAAATAACGATCTAACATCTGCCACTCTGTATGACCATCTTTTGCATTTTTCCTGCCCTTTTCAGGTTGTCTTCCAGTGCCAGATTTGAAAGAAAATTTCATGACCTCACCTTATTTTTTTCAGCTCCCCTCCCCTCAAAAGTCCTTCCAGTTTGCAAAAAAAAATGTGTTTTTCCTCTGTTTCAAGAAAATTGAAAGATTCGAACAAATTGTAAAGTTTTCTATCGTGGCCAAGGAATTTTTTTGGTTTTTTTTGCAGATGTTTTCAGCCCTCGTGTCCTGTGTTGCTGATTGATACTTTAAGAACAGCACACTTTTTGCCTCACGATTGCCAAACAATCTAGAGAAGCTTAAACATTGAAATTTATATCTTTCAAAATTGTCCAATTTGCAGCAAAATGACCTTTCTTTTCCAGTCCCCTGAGCACTTCCCTGGCAGTCAGTTTTCTGTGTGTGTGTTCCAGTCCATGTTGTGAAAGAGACCTCAGCATCACTAATCTCCTTACTGACCTACTACTTCTGCCCATCCACCAGCACGGCTCCGGGGAAAAGGCCTCATCAGCTACCTTCTCCCACCATCCCGTCGTCACAAACACGCTTTCCCCGTGGCACGGTCAACCGCAGCACGTTCCACGGCGGGACCAGCATACGAGAGCGCCGCCACGCCACGTACAATGGACCCCCGGCCTCCCCGGGCGGTCCCATGGACACAAATAGCGTAACAGGGTCTCGTAGAAGTTCCACGTCTTTCTTCAGTAAGCTGTCGTCCAAGTTTAGCAGAAAGTAAGTATAATGATCCTTGTTGGGTTCTCCGGACGACGGACTCCCGTGTTCACTCACCTCACCTGCATTCCATACTGCGCCATAGTGTTGCAAAGTAATACTATAATGTTCAATGTGAGAAAAATTTCAAATCCATCCAAATTGCTAATGTTCAGTGGATTGCATAGTTTTCGGTTGAAGTCTCCCCTATTCTCCACACTGTCTTCAACTTAAGTTTGTTTCAGAGGATTTAACAACAACGAACCTATAATGTTGATAGATATCACATTTTGCACACGTTCTGAGACCTTCAGTTACTCTAGCATTTCTGATTCACCTGTTGGCATAAATTTTCACTGGAAAGAAAACAAATCAGGCACGAGTATTTGTACTGCAATTAGTTAACTCATTGTGCATGTATATGTGTAACACTCCACATAGCCCTTAGACAGACACACCCTAACACCCACACATACCATCTTGTTGGTCCGCATGATAAGAATGTAGCTCACTGACGAAATCAGTCCTTCTTTCCGTGAAAGGTCGGTTGCTGAAGAGACAGATAAGGACAAGCCACGGTCGCTGCGCTTCACGTGGAGCATGAAGACCACGAGTTCTATGGACCCCAACGAGATGATGAAGGAAATTCGCAAGGTCTTGGACGCCAACCAAGTGGATTACGAACAGCGGGAGAAGTACCTCCTGTTCTGCGTCTACGGGGACGCGAGGGACGACAACCTCGTGCAGTGGGAGATGGAGGTCTGCAAGCTCCCGCGGCTCTCACTCAATGGCGTGCGCTTCAAGCGCATCTCTGGAACCTCCATTGGCTTCAAGAACATTGCTTCTAAAATAGCAAACGAACTGAAGTTGTAATGACGTTGCTAGTGTTGACCTTTACTATGTAGACGCTTCCAACTTCAATGTTGCCCTGTGTGCCACAGGGGAAGGGATGCTGCCGCACACACCATCATGTCTCCTTGTTGTGACCTGTACCAAACAAAGCTGCCAGAAGGGAGGCGTTAAGGTCAGCTAGGGAAGAAACTGTTTAGTGCATGTAACAGGTGGAGGAAAAGGGTTAAAAAAAACAAAGGTGGAGAGAGAAGAGATAGGATAATTGCTGTGACGCGACCCAGTGTACGATACTAGAGGAACAGGCATTGGAGGTCGTAGTCATGAAAATTGGTGTTTTAAGTGTAATTTTCAGAGCATGTAGGAAAATATTTAACAGAAAAAACATAGTTTTGACCTCCGTAAATCAGGGCAGTAACAAATCATGCCAAGTAGACGGCAGTCCCACTGTTGATTGTTAGAGTGTTAGGCTAAGATAAACTGTTGGTCATGAGAAACTACAGATTACAGACCATAGGAATCTTAGTTCCGACATACCAGATTGTAAATTGGTAAAAGAAAAATCTGTACATTTTCTATAAGCCACATAAGAACTGATGTGTCAGAGGATCTGCATATCTGACGATGTCTGCAATAGACGTTAGTATAACGAGCACCGGTGTCGAAGGGGTTGTTTCCCGTTCGGCATGCGTGCAAGCTGTACCATATCCGTGCAACGAGCCCTCTTCTCTACTTGCCAAAAGTAGGATGATTCTCGCTCCCATCCACACATGCTGTAAGGTATGCTTGTAAGGTCGCCATTGCCTGCATGTATATATGAGATATCTGGGAGCCCTGCAGAAGGGCAGTGCAACTAGGAAGGAACCATCGTCAGTACTTCTCCTGTTCTAACTGTCAGCACGCTCTGTAGTTACTAACAGCCTCGTAGGGAGTATATGCCAGGCTTTGATTATGATGTAGATGTGGTTCCTGTTGTTTTTTTGCTAGCCACGATGCTGGAGCCATGCATTTTTATTGCCTTCAGATTCTTTACATGGCCTTAGAACCTTGTGTTTGTACTGTTTTTAATTCTATTTAGCTGTAGTTGGATTTTTGGAATTCAGTATACAAAACATGTTGCCTATTTCAAACTGCAAGAATTGGACTCGATTTATGTACAAAATCTATTTATGGGCAATAATAATGTATATTTGTAAAACAAGTGTCATAGACCAGTCTTGAATTGTGTAAATGTACATATTCCGATGTTAGCAGCCTGTGTTGCATCGCTCAGAATGTCGGAACCCTAGAATTCTGAAAGGCGGCGTTAAGCCATGCACACTGCAATCCAGGTAGTTATAACTGGCACGTGCACCCCCTCCCCTTACCTACTGTACATGTACAGACCATTTCATTTTTGGTTTTCTGGTAATCCAATTTTCTGACTCAAATAAAGGGTTCCCTTTGACCAAGTGAACCTGAGGAATGGTGTTGGTGTGTTTGACTGCTTTCGTTGAAGTGTCATTGTGATGTAAAACCCTAGAAATTTCACCATTAGGTTAGCCACACCTTTTCTCGAGAGCTTTTCAATTCACATCACTTCTAGGGTGAAGCTTCTCCATGCTGATGCATTAGCAACTCTGACTACAACTTTCAGGTGTCCACCCACATTCCCAGGAACTGTTGGAAGAATTTGAATCTGGTTGAAGCAAAAGATTACTAGTATCCTAAAGTTGAACTAGTCTTAGATTAAAATATGCAGGATTTAGGCATGACAAGTCATTCTTTGTAATAGGAGCAGCTGTCACCATTTGTCTGATGCTAGCAAGTTCCTTATCAGCCTCTGCATCAATCAATGCAAACCTCGTAGACATATCCTGGAGAAGGAATGTCAGATTATAAAGGCCAATTTAGCTGCATCCAGGGACAACAGAAAGAATCATAGGGGAGGTAATGTTTAAAAGGGAAAAGTCAAGTGGGAGAATTAAGAGTAAAAGACAGTACTGTTACACATGAAAAAGATTTGATAAGACATGCACCAACATTTCCAATTCTGTAATATGATAATTCAGCATCAGGAGCCTGCAGTATTTAGATAGTGCCAACGTTTCGTTCCTCTGCTTTACCAGAATATAGCTACTGGTGCCCGCAATATTTGACAACAGTACTTTTGCACGAAAATGTAAATGTCAACTGATGGTTGCTGCTGTGTCGGTGGCATGAACATGCTGATCAATACTAAGGTAAGGTAAGGATCAGATTCAGACACAGTTGCAATGACATTGGCAATGAACATAGGCGTAATCTCCAAGTATACGTTTAAGTGGAAGATCTTACTGCCATATTGATCTTACATTGAGCATCTATGGTTTGAGCTGGAACGTTGCAAAAACTTACTTTATGGACCCATGGTACAATAGGACCTCCACACCACACACACCAGAGTGACCAGACAGAAGAGCTGGCAGCATTGATTAAGTTTACAAAACTACATTTGTCTGCTAACAACTGGAGCAGAAGGAACTTCAGGCTGGATGAAATCTAGAAATTTACATTTTTGGAAGATTGGCATGTTGACTTTACGAATGTGGGTGGTCTGGCATTGGACATTTCTGAGTGATGGGGCAAAACACATTTGACCTCCACACAACAAGGGCATAAAACAACAAAAATTGTTTAGATTATTGTATTCCTTTTTAACATAAATAAACAAATTTGCTCAGTGGATGCAGCAATTTTCTGTGATGTTAAAAGTCAACTTTACAAGTCTGCTTTACAAAGTTAACTCTGCTACCAACAATGACATCAGAACACCCATCCCATGATGTGAATGACCTGACTGCACCTGTCCACAATGGAGGTCAGGTGGCAAGGACTTGTGCTGTTGCCATGGCACCAGGACATGGTTAGTATCACCACAGAGTTCTTTGAATGCTGTCACTCATACCAGTCCTGGACTGCCATTGCTGACTCTGATATGGTGTTATATTTTCTCACCCTGGCTGGATTTATCAACTGCTGGCTCATCAGTGGAGAATTAAGTAAGGGCACAGCAGTTTGATGGTTGAGACATGTCATTCATTAATAATGACCATTTATAGGAAGATCTTAAATCAGATCTACTGGTTCTTCACGAATATGATTGAAAGACACAAAAGTAGTTGTGAGTGCAATGACCTTTGCTAACATTTTAAATGCATAGCTGCCACTTTCTACTAAGGTCTGGGGGTCAAAAACAATTGTCTGCATTAGTTGGTATCACCACCGGTGCTAATCAATGAAGAAAGGAAATAAGCCATCAATCTGTACTTTTGTTAGCACGGTATTCATCCCTTCTTAAGGTCCAGTCCACTGCAATGGATGACTCCCCTCTGCAAGGACTGGCAGCCAGTGAACAGTGAGTGGCTAAAGCTGCATCTTAGGTTGTACTTGCAGATATCAGATAGTTATCAGTGCTTATATTATCTAATGGAGCCCAGAACAGCTTTCATTTGGTTCTCAACCATATTTATTTCTGTATGCTCTTAGCTACAATGCTTCTTCTTGCTCAGGTACACAGTCCGAGTAGCAAAGAAAAAGGTCATATACTACACATCGTGTACATTATATTTTGACATTTCAAAACTGCCACCTGTCTTGTGTGGGTTGAACTGCAGAAATTTGCACTGGTACTGTACAGTCATATAGATACATACGCAATATATACAAGTTCATTCCGTCAAATCACTGAGAGGCATGTGTTTTAACACTTTGACCCCCAATACATCCACTACATAGTGTGACATAGAAGAACACAACTTCCAAGCTCCATGACTTCTGATGCTTTCCTGTCATAATTATACACAATCCTTGTCCTGTCATCTTAACCCTTTGACCCCCTGTGCATCTACTATGTAGTACTGTGTAGTGTTTGGGAGATGAGGGGAGAACAGGACCTCCAGGCTCCGTACCACAGCAGGGCTGCCGTCAGCACACTGCACAGTGTGCTCCGTCCTGGTCACCATCAGCCGTGTGGTCACCAGACTGGACCACACCAGACCCAGAGCTGGGATCACTTTCTGAGAGCTGACAACAACGGATAGAATACCTGAGTTTCTTTCAATACACAATCAAATTGGTAGAATTTGTCTTCCTGCAGTTGATTTGATTAGGAATACAAAATGGCGTAAAACATGGATTAAAAACTTCATCAGTAAGCCGGTGTGTTACCATACCGGCTATATAGATACAGATACAGATAGATACATTACATTTTACCAAATCATACATTGTAGTACACATCCATCAGTAATATTCGACTTGTCACAAAAAGGTCAAATGGCTATAAAAAAGCCTACATGTTATTCTGTGAAAAAGCCAATTGTGAACGAATCTCTGACCAAACTGGATTCCAATGGATTGACTTCAGACATTCTTATGATTACTATTACCAAAAGTGGAAATATATAGAATCTAGAAATGTAAACTCAACCTTGAGATGTTGCCATTTCCTCTTCTTTTGCCAACAACAGCTGACACCTTCAGAGAGGCAGAGGGGACATTTTAATAGATATGTTTCATGTATAGCATCACTATATACATTGTGTTTTGTTGGCTGCAGCCACTGTTTACGATAATTCATTTGCTGAAGTACGAACTTTTGAAAGTTGTCATTATTATCTTCAGATACCTTTGCCAAAGCGAGTTTTTCAGTCATAAACTCAAATGGTGTTTTTCAACAAAGTCTGAAACCAAATCCCAAATTCTTTTGTATCTCCTGAAAGTAAAGAGTTAGACATTAAACCGAACAGCTTCAGAATCTGTACTCCCTACCCTGGCCTACAGCCTACTTACCTGGTTGATACACACCACCAGCACGCTGTACTTCTGGCTGACTTTCCTCAGCTGTGCACCCAGGGACTGTAGGTCCTTCGCCCTCCTGGCTGTCTCCCGGCTCTCGTACTCGCCACGAAACAGTGCTGCGATGGAGTCTATTACAACAAGCTTTACAACTCCTCTCTCCAGTAGGATTGGGAGTCTGGATTGGATACATTTGGACAGCTGGTCCTGTTGAACAGAGAAAGTTTGGATATTGAATGCAGTGTGCAAAGGTGCATGTTAAAATCAGGAGCCATTTTGATAGACCCATTCAAAAATGTATCTGCTTCAATCAAAAATTGTTCTATGGCCCGAGCAGAGCAGTGATACCTTGTCAGCTGTGTGTTCAACAAATATTTGGTCTGAGAATCTGGTTTTCTTGGTGACTTCTACAGGGGCGAGGCCTCTTGTAGGGAACTGTTGAGCCATCTGGGCCAGCCTCTTGCTGGGGAAAGCGTCCTCTGTACAGATGTACACTGCACCTTGAGTATCAAACAGACATAAAAGCAAAATATCAAGTCCAACGAACAGGCCAAATCACAATGATTGTGTGCATATGATTAGAAAATGAAGCTAAGGAATGTTCATATATGATACTGAACTGTTACTGCAATAATATATGTAGTAAATCAGTCCAAGTAAAACATACTTTATGGCATTACTTTATGAAGGAACCCAGGCTACTTTTTATACCCTCTGAACTGTGCCTAAAAAAACACAGAAATCTTTACCAACCTGCATTCAGTCCTCCCCATTCCTCTGGCAGCTGCACAGTCAGACACAGCTGTAGCCCAAACTGGGTCTTCCCTGCACTGCTCTCTCCTGAGATCTCCGTCAGACCCTGGCACGGGACACCGCCTCGCAGGAACTCATCCAGAACTGGACAGCCCAGGCTGAGGAACTTGACCTTCAGCTCAGCTGGGCAGTCGCCTAGCAACAGCTGTAATGCTAGGGTTGGACAGAGGACAGTTATCAAGTATAGGTACTGCTGTGTACTTGTAAATGATGTCATATTTGTATCATATCTAGACTCTATGTCTCTGCTATGTAATAAATAATGTTGTTTGACTAGATGCCCCACGTCCCTACTTGTGTGTCCTGTGCCTTACCTGTAGCAGCATGACTCCGTTGTCGGACTGCTTCAGACACCTCCCTCACCAGGTGTCCCACGTCCTTGGCCGACAGGTGAGTCAGGCGCTCAAGGTCAGCTGGGGAGAACCTCAACACCTCCTCGTACCTGTGCAGCTTGGCTGGGGAGAGCAGATATGATAAATGTAACGTTAACTGTCACAATAACAAGAATGACTATGTCCATATCGTCTCTCTATATGCATGTTGTAGACAGTAGACAGTATTGATCCACAGTATAAATTTGAGCCATGGCAAATCAAGCAGTGATACTTAGTAGTTGTTTTGTAACACATTGACAATTGATTATTCTACAACTTTAGAAATTAAAGCTGGCACTCATATATTGTCTCGTTATCTAACATATCTTACATATCTTATAATAAAACTCTTGTCCCAAACACTTTTTTTGTGAAAGGAAAAGTAAGAAAAGCCTGGAACGCATTGCAATGACAACATTTCCAACTTTCCAAGATTAAACAACATAGTCAGCGTTACTCCAACGTTAACTCACCTTTCCTGACAGCAGTTAATATTCTGGGGTGCAGTACCAAGCCCTGCACATCTCCCATCCCTCACGGGTAAACAGCTTCAGTTGTTATTCCCGCCAGGAGAGCGTTTAATCCGACCTCCTTAGTGCCCTAGCTCTCCCCCATTTAACGCCATTTTGAATTTCCCTCTGCCTTGATGGCAGGAGAAGGTGAATGAACGTATCGAGACTTTGTCAAATATTTTCGAGGTAAGGTTATTTATGTGCTAGTTATTTTACTTAACTACAATGATAAGTCTTGAAATATTTGAAGCACTGTTCTATTTGGAGCAGCCTGCACGTTACTTTGTGGTTTTAACCAAGCTCTAAATTGCCTATTTGTTTTGTTGTGACCCTAGGTGACGTCACTTTCCAACATGGCAGACGACGTCTAGGAAGTGTTGTTTTTCCTCCAAGTTTGGCCCATAGATGAGTTTTCTTTTCACTTTGGGCCATGTCGTGCACTCTCAGCATAGAAGCAAACATCCAAAATGTGTCTAGCGTCCGAAAGTTCCTGTTCCCAAGCTTGCTTGAAGAACCGGTGACGAAAAGTCCAGGTTGGTAGAAACGGAATTTTTGCGGAAGGGGGTGGGGGGAGCTTCGATCTTTATCATTCCATAAGGATAACTCCGTAATGTTTAAAGTGAGCAAGGACATTTTTATAATATCCTTGCAGTAGCAGTAAGCATTTAAGAAGCTTAAGGATGTGTATCTGAGAGTAGATTTATTTGTGCCATTTTCTGTTGATGATTTTCTTTCAAAGAAAGTCATCAAAATTATCTATAATACAATGCTAAACTTTCTTCCAACACTAAGGTATTCACGGATCGAATTTTCGACGACCACTGTCGCCTTCTTCAGGATCAATAATGACCAATCACTGCCGAACGTAAACTCGCGAGAGTTACGGACACGTGACTTTATTGACACGTGTCATTGCGGATACGTGACGTCAGCAATTGGTCAAACATGCCAGGAAGTTTGTAACGCCCACTGTCTCTGTTGAGTGACGGCTGGAGTGCCCTGATGTATATGGCCTCCTTTATACCTCTCATAAAGTAGTCCTGCTCAGTGTCCAGTATTCTGACTTTGTCCAGCGAGACGGTATGGCCCGGAGATTCAATGTGGATGTGTTGAGAGACTTCAGACGAATGCGAGCTGGGGCGTTTGTGTTCAAGGAATCTGGTTCTCAACGAGCGTTCTGTCTCACCAATGTAGAATTCTTCGCAAGTCCCTTGTTTAGTGGTTCCCTGACACGGAATGTGGTACACTACGCCGCACTTCTCTTCTCTAGGGGTTTTGTCCTTCGGCGCCACGAGAAGCTGTCGCAGTGTGTTAGTAGGTCTGAGCATCTACCGGAAACCCACTCACACAGACCAATACCTCAACTTCAGATCCAACCATCCTCTGGAACACAAACTTGGGGTCGTGAAGACGTTACTCCACAGAGCTGACACGATCATAACGGATCCACACGACAGAGAGACAGAGAAACAACACATCAAACAGGCACTGAAGGACTGCGGGTACCCTAAGTGGGCCATAGACAAGGCGACCGCACCAAAGCCCCCTCAACAGAACAACAGGAACCCGGGGACAAGAGAGAGGGACAAAGGACGCATCACCCTTCCGTACATCAAGACCGTCTCAGAACCCCTACGCAGAATATTTGCCTCACATGGGATCTCCACCTGCTTCAAACCTACTAACACACTGCGACAGCTTCTCGTGGCGCCGAAGGACAAAACCCCTAGAGAAGAGAAGTGCGGCGTAGTGTACCACATTCCGTGTCAGGGAACCACTAAACAAGGGACTTGCGAAGAATTCTACATTGGTGAGACAGAACGCTCGTTGAGAACCAGATTCCTTGAACACAAACGCCCCAGCTCGCATTCGTCTGAAGTCTCTCAACACATCCACATTGAATCTCCGGGCCATACCGTCTCGCTGGACAAAGTCAGAATACTGGACACTGAGCAGGACTACTTTATGAGAGGTATAAAGGAGGCCATATACATCAGGGCACTCCAGCCGTCACTCAACAGAGACAGTGGGCGTTACAAACTTCCTGGCACGTTTGACCAATTGCTGACGTCACGTATCCGCAATGACACGTGTCAATAAAGTCACGTGTCCGTAACTCTCGCGAGTTTACGTTCGGCAGTGATTGGTCATTATTGATCCTGAAGAAGGCGACAGTGGTCGTTGAAAATTCGATCCGTGAATACCTTAGTGTTGGAAGAAAGTTTAGCATTGTATTATGATTACTACCAACACAGATGAGCTTTCATTAAAATTATCTATCTTTTATCATTCTACAGCAGACGATGGTTGGGAGGAAGACGACTGGGGCTGGGGAGAGGAGGTAAGCGCATCTGACCAAGGAGGTTCTATTCCTTAATCTTAGTAGCATTATCTAAAGCAATTCATGGCATGTTTTAGTTCTTATTCAACGTTAAGTACTGCCCATGATACCTGCGGGATGTAGACATTTTGGGAAAAGGAAAAGATAAAGATTTGTTCTTCCCCCTCATCTCAGTTTATCGAGGAGACTCAGCAACAGAAGAAGAAGAAGGAAGAGGAGGCCAACTCATGGATGGAGGACTGTTGCATCTCTCTGTCTCCCACCAATGACCTTCTGGCACTGGCATTTGAGGATAGGGCTGTGTTCTTGTCACGTACGTATGGCTATTTTAAATTCCCATATGTACACAGTGGGGAAAGTCTTGCAGAACTATGATTATTGGCAACTGATTTGTTTTGTTCCAAAGAGGAATTTTTTTCCTGATCTGATTCCTTATTGGTTTAAAGACCCTCTATCCAGGTATCATGATGTGATAAGGCCACACCTGCCAGGGTATTTCATTTCTTGGTTCTCAGATGTTTGTACTTGTAGAAATAATTTACTGATAACACTTGAAGTAGAGGAGGCCGACCTGATAAACGGTGAATCAAAATGGCTTTCTACGCCTTGCGGAAAAAGGCATGCAGACCCTCTGTAATAGATCACATTGCTTCCACAGGAGCTGTAAATTACACACATTGGGCTGATTAAAGTTTGAAACAATGGATTTTGAATTGTTATAACAGATGAGTACAGCGTCCCTTTTCTTCTGCAGATAAATGGGATTCAGACAAGCTGAAGTACCAGATGAGTTGGAAAGGACCTGTCAATCTGGAAGAAGGGTATGTTTCTAAAAGACTAGTATGAATGATGAAACAATGACCAACTAGTCATATAAACTGGTGAAAGAACAAACAACTAAGCTCATGACACATGCTAACATTTATTAAACGACTTGTGTACAGGATAACCTCATGTAAAAAGATAATTACATTAAGTGTCTTGATGAGGTCCATTTTGAATACTAGGTTGTTTGTTGCAAAGAAGCAGAACCTAAAAGACAAAAACTTTTTTCTATTCAAGGGAGTGTGTCACCAGTATCATGTGCATTCCACTTGCATCATTGAAAAGGTAAGTGGAGAAAATTACTCACTCACTCACTGATGTA
Source organism: Branchiostoma lanceolatum (assembly GCF_035083965.1). NCBI lineage: Eukaryota > Metazoa > Chordata > Leptocardii > Amphioxiformes > Branchiostomatidae > Branchiostoma > Branchiostoma lanceolatum. Next base: position 19,097,987 of record NC_089725.1, on the reverse strand, counting down.
ATACAAACAAACATTAAACAAGTGAATTCAGGAAAATGAGTGACTTGCCCAATCTTTTCTAAGTTACATGTTGTTACTGTAAATACTATCATGATATTATCTGATCTGGATTTCGTTAGGTGCAATGATGTCGAGGGTTAGATATTTACCAAGGATGTTTTAAATCAATTTTCTTACATCCATAGACCAAACAAAAATCAATGGTTTGTTCTTCAAATAAGTTGAGCATGTATCATTTCCTGTCATTGCTTTGCAAATCTTCTTGGGTAAGGATGGTGGACACATATTTTCCACTTAACAAGTGTAAGCTAAGAATATGTCATTATTTACTTGAACTTGTTGCAGAAGCTCCACAGGAGGCCCAGACTGGACATGTGTTATGATGGGGTTCACTTCAGGCTATATCAGGATGTACACAGAGGTGGGTTGGGACACAGATAGTTAACAGAAGCATTTTAGATTTATCCTGTTGATTAAGATGAGCTATCGTGTCAATAAAAGTCTATTTGGTGTACAAGGAATGATTCTTGATGCACTCCGATATAACATTTTTCACTTAGACTTAGTCTAGATACACATTACAGTGTAATATTGATCATTATGCACACTCCAATGTTGACAGTAATTGACATGCAAATAGTATGAAATACAACAATAACAGCCTTTTCTTCGGCTGTACAATTCTATCAATTTTAATGTTATTGTTTCCTATTACTAGTACATTTCCATTAAGTTTAACACAATTTAAATACAAGTAGCAGAAGACAAGGATTTCTACATGTGTAATCAAATCTTTCCATTAGTTAAGACAACATACATGTAGTACAGTTAATAATGAAATACAGTAGCAGAAAAGTAAAGTACAGCTGTGTCTTCTTCATTTATTTAATATGGCAATGCCCATACCTGTCACGACGTCTGGTGTTGATTTTGAAGTTTCTGCTACTAGTGTCTCCTATAAATATTACTGGGGGGGGGGGGCTATTTGTAGTCTGTGGCAGGTTTCTGTCCAATTAGTACCATTGACAGGCTGGTTGCACTGCAGGTCACTATACCGTTTCTTCTTTACAGTGTTCAGGAAGGGGTGCATTCTCTGGTAACCGTTGTATCTCTACCTTTATCACTTGTGTTTGGGATGGACTTGAAGGTATTCTGTCATTCTGTGTCATTGTATTCCTTAATGGACATTGTGGATGTCTGCCTTTGTTGCATTTCACGGCTTGTCTTGGAGCTTGAGGTCGTACCTGCTATAGCTGTTGGTCTCTGCTTGTATTGCCCGTGTTTGGGTTGACCTGGGAAGTGATGCCTGCTGGCCACGTGCCTTTGCCTGTGTTTGGCCTGGACTGGTAGCTCGATGTAGTGCCTGCTAGCCACTGGTTTCTGCCTGTATCGCCTATGTTTGGGCTGAGCTGAGAATTGATGATTGCTGGCCATGCCTGTCTTCTGTTTCCCTTGTTTGGGCTGGACTGGGAGCTTGACATGGTACCTGCCAGCCACAGGTCTCTGCCCGTGTTGTCAATGCCAGGGCTAGACTGAGAGGTGCCTGTACTCTCTCCATACTGCCCCTCTTCCTGTGACACTTCTTTCTGAGAGGATGTTGCTGATGTGACTCCTTGGCCAGATGACTCTTCACCATGATTAGGAACACTGAAGACAGCCATGTCCTGATCCTGTGCATGCTGTATGGGTGGCGGTGCTGCAGCTGGTGCCACAGGTGTATTGGGAGGCATGCCGCACAGCTCCCTCAGTGCTTGTCGGAACTCTGGTTGCCTGACACTGTATATGATGGGGTTGACCATGGATGATAGGGTCAAGTAAAGGATACTGGCTGCTTTCTCAGCTATGTGCAGTGAGATTGGTGCGTTGTCTTTAGTTAACATTGCCCGTTTCAAGACAAGCATGGACATGAGTGTTATCACCGACACAGCTAGGACAATGATATGAGGTGCCAGTGTTTTGAAGGCCTTCGTCTGACAGAGCCAAAGGTTACGGTTCTCGTCCCTCTCCTGCTGTTTCCTGGCTTCTTTGAACACAAAGAAGTATAGTATAATGATGGCAAGAACAACCAATATTATCCCAATTTGGTAGATGTCTCTGAAGATGGCAGCTGCAGTAGTACTGCTTAAGGGATCTGTATCACAGATATGGCTTCCAGGGTTTTGCAGTTGTTTGATAACCACAGGGCTAACTCCAAAGAACAAGGCTAAGGCCCTGACTGCAACTATGCCAATGACCACATTCTTGGTGGTGACCTTGCTGTTGTAGTGCAGGGGATGGCATATGAAGTAGTACAGTTCTATTGCCATCAACAGGTACGTACCAAACATCGATATCGATAATGGAGGCGCTACTATGCGTTGGAGACCACAGGAAAGCTGGAGACTGCTTCTGTTTTTACTGAAGAGTGCACTGATCTTCATCGGAATCATGCAGCCAGTGAAGAGGAGGTCATCTATTGCCAAATTACATCGTAGGTAGTGACGAGGCTTTTGGAGATATTCCTTCTTCCAAACCAGGAAGATGAGTAGCAGGCTGCACCCTACAGCCACCACCAGGCTGATGGTAAGATATGCCGTCTGGAGGCCACAGGACAGGAGACTGTCGGACATTTTACGATACACACGGTCCATATCAGCAGAAAAACCACTTGCCTCATCTGTCATGTTTTATGATGTCCGAACTGATTGAAGACGAGAGCATCTGTTGCTGTTTTGGAAATTTTCTGCAGTCTTCATATTGCAGAAAGATGCGACCAAGAGAATCACTCCACCACCACCATGTGCAGCACAAACATTTGTCTGATGTTGTAGACATGTAAAGTGGTTACAAGATGTAACAGGAAGATTTGTATACAAAGGGATTATTCTAAAGTTCATAAAGAAGCTGCCAGCTGGGTCTTTCCCTCAAAACATTTTGTTGCTAGGAGGTTTTGCGTATGAAAAATGTCAAGTGTCAGACAGCATCTGATGTTTAGTGAGTGGGCGGCAGGGTGGGTAGAGTGTCTTCCTGTAATTACATGCAGCAAAGAACTTGTAGTTGTTTTTCATCAGAATTAGATTTTGATTACCCCAACCAATTTGTTTCAGCGTGTTGGTTTGTGGATCTGTTTGTTTGTAGACACGATATCAGTAATCATGAATGGATTAAAAATATTTCTTTTGTGTGGTCTGAAGAGTATAAGACAAAATTATATAATTCCTTGGTATTTTTGATACTGCTGAAAAATAGAAATGAGAAAGAAAACCTTTCCACTCTAGCACCAAACAGAGCTAAACATTATGATGCACACTTTTCTTCCTTTAGCTTCCATTGGGCCTAGAAAAAAATGTTTTGTTCCTGGTTACCTGACAGACCCTAGCAAAAACCTGCTGAACTTAGCCTTTTTGTGGAGGGACGACTTCTGGGCAAAATTTTTGATCTGACATCTGAGTGATGAAATTCAAAACACAATTCCTGCATTTCACACTGATCACATTGAACAGAACGATATAAGAATGTGTTGTAAACATTGTACCTCTTGGTTCAGTTTATTGATATACTTGTGCTTGTGCAATTTATATCTGTATAATTTCAATACACATGTATGATGCTAGAAATACCAGATGAATTTCAATTTTACAATTTGTTTAAATGTATTTGTTGCATCACATCGACCGAAAACTATGACAAAAAAAAGAATTCCAACCTACCAACCCTAATTTTTTCAGGACTGTGCAATGCCAGCATTTCAAAAGGTATTTTTCCCCTGCTCTATAGAATGGGAACCTGCTACTGTCCCAACTGCTGCATGAGGACCCCGTGTTGAAGGTCAAATGCAGCTCTTACCAGCCGAGAAGACATGCTGGAGTAGCAGAACAGGTCAGCCTCTTGGGTACCTTCTTACTTCTGCCATGGAGAGTTATGTTCTCATCCACATTTGTTTGCTTGTCTCTTAGACCCCGTTCACACTCATTTTTTTCAATCGCGATTGAAGTATAATCGCGATTGTTCGATCTGATCGCGATTGAACGCAAAGAAAATTTTGCGTTCACACTGCTTTTCGCCAAGTGGATTAAAGTACGCCGTGATCTGATCGCGATTGAAGCAAACCCGTGATCCGCCATACCATCGGCGATCATCTGGTAAATGTCCCTCTTTCGGTGACATTTCCTAGTCTCTACCAGACTAACAAAACGGGCGAAATGTGATCTTCACTGTGGACTGAGTCTACTGGCTAATCATTCCTTTTTCTGCCGAATTCTATGATTCATACGCCCGTAAGAGGGCCTGGTGGAGGCTAGACATTTCCCCAGTTTGGCCTGCACCTCCTCTCTCCTACCGATTGCGATGAGGAGCCTGGTCTCCTCATCGCGGCAACTGCCACCAGCTGAAGTTGCTGACGGAGTTTTATCCTTCTTCTTGGGCATTGTTGACGATGAAAAGTTGTTGTTGTTGTAAGAGAGCGATCTGACGTGCGTGGCTTGGGTTTGTTTTCCCGCACGATGCGAACTATGACCCCACGTACCCGGATGTATGGCCTCCCACCCCCGGAACCAGCCGAAATCCCCGCCGATCGCGATGGAATGAATCGTAGTTGTGTTCACACTCAAAATTTGATAGGATTGGATTGGATCCGATCGCAATTGATCCTCCCCAAGCTACCTCCGGAGGTGGATCAGAAACAATCGCGATCGGATCAATCCAATTGCGATCGGGAGCGTTCACACTGAAAAAATCAATCGCGATCGGATCGATTCAATTGCGATTATACTTCAATCGCGATTGAACAAAAAATGAGTGTGAACGGGGTCTTACATGATTGGTTTGTCGACAACTGAAAATAAAAAAGTTGTGAATGGATTATTGTTTTTTTTGTCATGTGCAGGCTGTGACCTTTAAAAAAAAGAGATGACAGATCCAGATGCACAAATGTGGAAATTTTTTTAATGATTCTTAATGATTTCAAGATGGATAATCCCATTTCAAACTGCAGATTACAAGCATGTAATGTATGTCCTATGGAGTAAACTACATGTATTCTACCTTGGTAGAGCTGTCTGCTTTATTCCATGTTATAACAAAACAAACAAGACACTGGTTGATATCGTGCCGTAGTTGAAGGAGCTCATGGTTGAAGTACATTGTACTGTATACCACAATGTAGTTTACTGGTACAATGTTCCTTTATCCCATGTCCATGTATTTGTGCTACAGCTGGAGGAGCTGACCATACTTTATCCCAATGCCCTGGTGACCATAGATGGCTTCAGTCTGTACCAGAGCCTCAGGGCCTGTAGGAACCAGGTGGCAAGAGGTAAGGATGGTTGTACAACAGGCTCTGGACATCTTCTCAGCATAGATATGTCATTAAGAATCAACTAAGTGATTTTAAAAGGTGTGAACTCCACAGCTCTTTGATATATGTCATAACCGATTCATCTAAAAGATTTCATCTTACTTTCTTTTCTCTTTCAAAATGCATTCAAACTTATCCTCAGGAATACATATTTATAGCTGTTTAGATGAGCTTTGATCTAAAACTGAAGCATTCACTAAAATGCATATGTCCCATGTGTCTGGTATTCTGACCATACCTTCCTGATGAAGAGTTGAGTTGCAATGTTTAAAGTGCGTTCCTCTCCTCAGCTGCCGCAGGTGGCAGTGATGTTCAGCCTCCTCCTCTGGCCTACAAGAAATGGGGACTGGCGGACCAGGCTAACATGGTGGATCACATCAGCTGTGGTGAGTGTCCAAGTGTCCAAAATGTTGTTACCATTCCAACCCAAACTCTTCTTGTGTTTGCTAGGCATAGTGACCCTTTGTCTGATTGATCTTTAATCCAAACATTTATTGTAACCCATTTCTGCCAGGTGTGGTGACCCCCAGCCTGTTTGACCAGCTGCAGACTGCCTCCATCCTGGGCGGTTACGGTGCAACCATCACCCAGAACCCGCCGCCTGCAGCCAGATACATCACCAGTGGCACCAATCCTTACGTCGCCTTCTTCTTTGCTGTGGAGGTATGACTTGTTCTTGTCTGGGTACTCTATGGGACATGTTGTATTATTATACTGTAGTTAAAAATCCTATAGATCAACGATAGTCAGAATGTCTGGATGAATAGAAGATACTAGATACATAATCAGTAACCCCTCTGTAGAGTATTTGACCCTTTCCCTGCTCCTTTCTGCTGCAGGGAACAGCACCACCTATCATCTCTGAAGTTGCTGCAGCTGTGGCCAGCAAACTGAAGTCTGCTTTGATCTCCGGTGTTGGGTAAGTCGGGCCATACAAACTTGACTCACTCTATGGATGACATGTGCTGAAAGTCAAGTCTGATGGGAGCATGTGGGAAACAAAAATCAAATTCAGCTCCTTTCAAGATAAATCATTTCACAACACATGCTTATTTTTTTTAGTTAGTTAAATGACAAGCACTCTGATTTTCCAGTAAAGGCCTAGTTGTAGTGATTTTCAGTAAGGTGCAAGCATTGTTACATACATATGTATCGTTGCAGTTCCCTGGAGGAAATGTTACATATATATATATTTAAGATGAGTCACACCTTGCTGTGTGGCAGGCTACCAGTCATACAATTGTTTATCCCTCACTAGAGGATGGCTTGGATGGAAAGGAAAGCCACAAGGTGAGGATCCCCAAAAGAAGCCGAAAGTGGAACCTGCAACTCCTCTTCCACTCAGGTGGGGTATTGTGCAATTCTTCTTCTCATAGTCTAAATTTCCAGAGAAACGAATGTTTGCTTTGACCTGCCTACAGTCCATAGAAGTGCCAATCCTTTAAGCAATATGCCAAAAGTTGGTGCCGAAAGGCTGTATCAGCAGGGAGAAGCTCAATATCTTAACTACTCTAACAGTCAAACGTGTCTATAGTGACAACTTATAGGCAGCGCTCGTGAGTGCGACTCGCATACAACATGTATGCGACCAGTTTTTTGAGAATGCGACTAGATTTAAAATCACGGTCGCACGGTGCGACAATCCAAAATTAAGACCTGCGCCAGGATAATGCCTGAAGAACTAAGCGGTAAGCCGAAAATATAGGTATTCCAATGCTACCGCGAATATCGTCGGTGAATTTTCTATCATGTTCCCACACCCGCGGTACAAAAACTATCCGTTCCTAGTGGCAAAGTTACCCATAGAAATAAAGGATATAAGTTTCTCTCCATTGTGGTGTATTTGTTTGATTTGTAAAATGTTTCAAACGCCAAAACTTTGTCGATGAAAGTGAGCGCTCGCCGGACGCTCGCTGTTTTCAATGGCGGCCATGATGTTTATGAATAATAGACCGCAGCAGAATGAAAGGCTTGTTTCCTGCGGTCATATTTATACCTGTTCAAGCGATGATTTTTACGATCAAAAAGTGATGAATCAATTCAAGTGGAGTTTTATTCAAAAAAATATCAAATTTTCCTTTTGTCACCGGTATCATTTCAAAGCTCATTACCTGCCCGTTGTTATGGTGCTACATGTACTTTCATTCTGCTGCTGTCTATACTGCACAGCGGCAAATCACAAAGCTTTCTCCATGCTGTCATTGGATGGCGGCGCCGCGCGGTCCTGACGCGCGAAATTTGAACTACGAGTTTCGAAGGAACCGAAGATATTTGACTGGGTCGGCACAAACAGATCATTTTTGATACTATTGAGCAAGAATTTTAAGGATATTAAAGTATTTTGGATTATTTGTAGACAGAGGGTGAGGGTAAAAAGAAAAGAAATGCCTGTAAAAATGTTGAACTTGATGCCAGCAGTGAAGTTTCAAATGATGGAATATGACTTTATTTGTTTTGGTCATGAACCCAATAGATAAGTTCTAGAGTCATCTATTTATTTATCATTCAAGGTTATGTGAATCATTACCTGCCTTGTTCCAAGTAAAAAATATCATTGTGTATTTTTCAACTTGTTGAACTTGAGGCACCGTGGCCCCCGGATAGGTGCCAGCCGAGGAACCTATGCCGAATTTTTCTAAAAATCCATCGTACTAGTATCAGTATGTAGGAAGGTATTGAATGAATTGAATAGCCAATTGTTCTGCACCATCAATGTAGGCTTTTATCTTTTATGATCTATTCAAATACTTTATTCCCTGTTGTTAACATTGATTAATAGGAGTATTATTTGGTATAGCCAAGGCTTTTGCTTGTTCTTCCAACTTTTTGTAGTGGTGCTCCTAGATTTTTGCTGGTGCTCCTAACTTTTTTGAGTTAGGAGCACAGTGCTCCTAGGCCTAAAAGTTAGTCTGGAGCCCTGATAGGGGACTTCTGAAAAATGGTCATAGTAGACAGGTGGCCACCACAGACAGGATTCTTTATTTAGGCTTGGGTCATGATCAATGGAAAAAATAATCTACGGGACCATCAAAAAGTGTCCATGATGGTCAGGTGGCCCTTATGCAGAGGTGGACACTACAGGCTGCAGAAATGTCAAAAATGCACCATTATGATAAAGTTTTCTTACATTAACTGAATTATTGGACTGACGTACAGGTTTGGTCTCCCTGACCTGCGTCGTCATGGTGACAGTATCATCCTGTCGCCCAGTCGTCAGCTGGCTGCCACCACCGACAGCTTTGGTCGAGTCATTCTGATTGACACTGATAAGGGTGTGGCCATCAGGGTATGGAAAGGTGGGAGTCTTTTGTTCATTTATATTTACCTCAGCAAAGGAGGTGGTATTTTCTTAGACTTTGAACGGGATTTCTTTTTTCTTCTTTTTTTTTTAACGATCTCGTTCAATGCAAGGCTGTAGGAAAAGTAGGTATGATTGATATGTTTCCTAAAAAAACATGTATTAAAGTTATGAATGGCTTTTTCATGATTTGTGTTGGTAGGCCTCAGACCAAGACACATATGGTTATAAATGTAGTTAGGATGTGGATGTAGGTATTTTTGTTGGGGCAGTCCCTTATATAACTATGTTGCAAATTGTTTCATGTAGGTATCACCAGAAAGATGACATGCAAGTGATTGATTGATTGATTGATATGTCAATTGATTGATTGGTTGGTTGATTGATTGATTGATTGATTGATTCCAATGCAGGTTATAGAGATGCCCAAGTTGGGTGGGTGAAGGTAACAGAGGACAAGGACCGTGATGCCATGGCAACTGATTCGCCCCCCAGAGAAGCACTTTTCCTGATCATATACGCTCCCAGGAGGGGCATTCTGGAGGTGAGTCTGCTGTTTTGAATCCACTTTTACCACTGATGATTATTAATAACCACGTAGCGTGCCATGGCAGAAGAGGTTAGCATTTCCTCCTCTTGACCATGGAATAAACACCCAGTGGTTGGGGGTTAGAATCCCGAACTAGCACACTACTGGTAGTAGTTGCTGTCCTTTAGGGGGAACCATCAGTCCCTTGTTTCAGGAGGCCGGGCAGCCTCGAGCATGTCCAAGAACCAATCACACTCTTTGAGCTGAGGTTTGCCATGGTGTCAATTATTAAGGACAATGACATCTAACATGACTTGTGTGTTTTTGCAGGTGTGGGCCATGCAACAGGGACCCAGGGTGGCTGCCTTCAATGTAGGAAAGCAGTGCAGGTTAGATTAACTTATTGTCCAAGTTGTTAAATGCATGTATAAGTTTCCCTCCTCTTTGGGTGGAGGAAAGAATTGGTTTATGTGCCCCTTTTGTAGACGTTTTTTAAATGATATTAGAAGTCTTGAGGACTTTTTAATGTTTGTTTTGATATGAACACAACTATGCTGACCAACCATCCCATATGTCCCACCTTGCAGACTGCTGTGTCCAGGCTATACCATGATGGGGTTGAACAATGTGACGTTCTACAGTAACAAACCTCACACCTACCAGTGCTGCCTGGTGGAACCTTCCGGTGTCATAAAGATCATCAATGTGCCCTTCCATCTCATTCTCAGGTAAGGGGCATCTGGATGTCTGGTTTAAGGCATATCAATTTCCTTTCGTGTTTCATAGATCCTTAAGCGTTCAAACCTCAAAGCATGAAAAGCATTGACAACCCATTATACTGAATTTACATTTAGAGTAAGAAATCCTATTCTTTATGATATCTTAATTCTAGCTGTATTTGACAAACAGATGGTGATGAAACCTTGAATTAAGAAATTGTGAAATTATTGTGCTATTGTTTCAAAAAGCTGTTGCTTTATAATTATGTTATCGTTTTAAAATGCTGTTTGAAAATATGATATCATTTCTGTCTCTAATGTATGGTGACACAACTTCCTATTCAATCTCAGTGGTGCAAATAGCAAGAGAGCCAGAGATCTGCACCTGCTGAAGAAGCTGTCCACCATGCTCAGCACACCCAGCTCACATGAAGGCAGGTGTCTCCTTGTTCCTGCTGTCCCTTTTATTTTGCCTTTGATGTTATTTCTCTGTACATCATCATGTATGTAGTTATCCATAAATCAGTATGAAAACAATGTCAAACCTTTGAATTTAGAAAGACCCCAGAAATTTTACCTTTATACTAACAATATTCAACATCAAACACATCTATATCATAAAACACATTAAGACAGAGATAAAGATGCTGTTTAAATTGTAGCCTGATATTGAAGAAAGCATGTCGTTCATAAAAAGTAACTGCACATCTAGTAGTAATAGATTGAAGTGAAATACATTTTACCTGCTCCATGGTGTCTTTGAAATTTGAAGATAGCTTTCCCAAGAGTGTAACAATGCTTTGTTCTCTCTGCAGGATCCATCGAAAAACAGTTAGTGAACATCATTACAGACATCAAAATTGTGGCTTTGAAAAGACAGGTGAGAACTCAAAGAAATTATCTTTTTCAAATTGTTGCCACTTGTGAACATGCTACTAGTTTAACTTAAGCTTGAAAATGTTACTCTCCAAGCAGAGCATGGGTTTCGGCTGGTTTTTGACGTGTTTTTAGACGTTATTGTTGTGCTTTCTACTTTGTCATCTTTTTTTTGTCTCGCAAACCCAAGCTCTGCCGGCACTGACCTCGGGGCGGGGCAAACCTATTTATTTCCATTGAAAAAGGTGGCAGTTCTCCTCCCCGAGAACCATTAGATTATCATTAGTGGTAACAATTTTACAGCGCCGGATTATCACACATCCGGCAAGTGTAGAGCCGCATTCACCGGCCCGCGCGGCGCGCGCCGGTCCCCCGCTGACTGCCCTATTCATGCGACAGGCTGGTGTCCACGATCCCACGCCGGTATGATCATTGATAGCATCATAACGTACATTTCTATTGGATACCTCACAAGAAAAATACAACGATGCATGAACAAGACATATGAAATAAATGTGTATTACGTATTAACTTGAACTGCATTACTAGTAATTATTATTATCATTATCTCAGGCATCGTTAAATGGATTACGAACGGGAACACGTACCTTGTTTACGTTACATGCGGTAACCGATGACGCCGCTAGCTGTGTTCAGATTTAGACGGGAACTTTTCAACAACAACAGCGAAATTCGCGATGGACTTCTACCGACAGAGACTTAAAAATCCCCAAATGACACCAGATGATTGTACAGATTTTTGTGTGATTCGTTCTTTCATGGTTTTTGGGTGGTATAAATCAAGTGCGGTCACGATAGGCAAGTCATTTGCTGACGGACATCGCAGCGACTTTCCAACATGGCGTCCTGATTGTTTTGTATGTATTTGTGGGTAGTTTGGAGACTTTTTGAGATTATACGATGTCCTCACACTACAGCATTGCATTTCCGCAGTGGGGAGTGAAAATGAGAGAATCTGTGGCTACTTCGGGCTGTATTTTGTCTTCTGGTACGACGGCCCAAATGGCCTGGATCGTAGTTGAGTATCGCGGAGACTTTGTAAACCCCAGATGTCTTTGGTTGCATGTTGAGCAGCTCACAAAAGTAATTGCAGTTAGCCAAAGGGTAGGGAAGCGTAAGAACATGGCATGAAAATTAATGCCACGACCGATAAACCGAGAATTATGTCCTTGGTTACACTGGGCCGGAAGTTCTGTGGCGCGTGGGGAAGGAATCCCGTGCCTGGCCGGGCACGCTTCGCACTTACTTGTGAAACGCTCGTAATGTGTTGAAGTGATTAGGTTTATTAGGCATTGAAGCTTCCGTCTGCCGGCAGAGCTTGGGTTTGCGAGACAAAAAAAAGATGACAAAGTAGAAAGCACAACAATAACGTCTAAAAACACGTCAAAAACCAGCCGAAACCCATGCTCTGCTTGGAGAGTATGAAAATGTATGATGTCTTGTCCCCTTGTTTCTCCAAAGGGCCTGGAGAAGATTCTGTCCCATAAGATCCTGCCAGCTGAGCTGATGCAGAATGTCATCAGGACTGTGAAGAACAATATACAGCAGGCCCTGGAAAAGGAAGGTTTGTCATCACTGCAATTACAGACAAAATGTTTCTTATGTACTGTACATCCAATAGCAGGTTGTAGGATAGCTATAAAAGTGGTGTATAGATTTTTGTGTTTTTTGTTGTTGTTTATTTTGTTGTATAGATTTTTTGTTTATTATGTAAATCGCAATTGAGCTCAGGATAAAGTTGGACATTTTTTTGAAATATCTATATTAGGATTTTTAGCAAGTGCAAGATATTGTTGTACCTACAAACTGCAGATCACAAAGAATGCCAAGTAAATCTAGCCTAAATGCAATTCTGCCTTTGATGATGTTTAGCTCTGAATGCTGTTCTAACAGTTACAAAAATTTTGTCCACTGTGTCTAAATGTGTCTAAAATTTAAGCTTGTCCTATAATATGACCCAGCAAGCAAATGGGATTAAATTTCTCTTCTACTTACTTGTAAATCCCTGTTACCTGTTCAGACCCAGACTCCATCGCCCCTGAGAGCCGAGGTCTGCTCCACTTCTGCAAAGTACAGGAACTGCTGCTGGATGTGTACATCACCATCAGCCAGCTGAACAAGCAGGCTACACAGGCCATGGGCATGGCAGAGAACAATCCAGAACAGGTACACACTAACAGATTAGTTTATAAGTAAGTAAACAGTACATCTTCCTTGAGGAAAGCTTAGCATATTGATAACATTTAAGAGGACATTTCATTTGCTTCAGGTTCCATGTGGTGTGAACTACCTAACACAAGTCATATTGTGTTAGGTTCCATGTGATGTAAACTACTGTGCATAATTGCTTTGTCCTTTTCACGTATCAGTAAAAAGCAATGGAAATACATATGAACAATGCACACTAGTCTAATAGAGCTATGGTGAAAGAAGAAAAGAGACATTTGAAATAGATGAATAAACAGGCTGTTATGTGATCCCCAGACCTTGGCAGCCACCCTGAGCGTAAGTGTGAGTGAAGCGCTACAGTATCTCTCAGCTGTGGACGACTTCATGAGGGAGTCAGCCGGCAACAGGGTGCACTTCCAAGACCCCATAGACATGACCCCTGCAGCCTTCTTGTCCTGTTTCATCTGTCCTTATCATCATGCAGATGACAATGCACCTACTGTGACTTCCTTAAAAGTCCTCATGAGTTCAGACATTGATGAGCAGCTGTCACTCAAACTTGGTGAGAATGGTTGTTCTTGTCATTGCCAGTCACAGTTGGTATTTACCATCCTGATGGTAATTTTTGTTCATATTCTGAAGTACATGTAGCTTTTGAACAAGTCTTATTGTAGATCCAACAAATATGATCTGTACTTGAATAGGCCATCAAAGATATCTAGAGGCCAGATGTCGTTCAGTGTTTGAACTAAAGTTTACTCTTAATTTATGCATCATTCTACATGTATGCATCCACATATTACATTTTTGTATGTGTTGCCATAAACAAATTGTCCAGAAGAAACTTTGATGGTCTTAGGATGCTTGTGTTTGTTTTTTCTGCAGGAACATTCCTGTTCAAATGTGGTCTGACAGGAGGTGACTCCATTAGTGCCCTGTGCTCCTGTCTGGAGGGGTCAGGCATCCCTGCTGCTGATCTCATGGTTAGTCACAAGTCTGTGTATGTATGTATGTGTGCGTGTGTGTGTCCATGTGTGTGTGTATGTATGTATGTGTGCGTGTGTGTGTCTATGTGTGTGTGTATGTATGTATGTGTGTGTGTGTGTCATGTATGTGTCTGTGTATGTGTCTGTGTGTATCGGTTTGTGTGTGTGTGTGTGTGTGTGCATGCATGCGTGTGAATGTTTGCATATGTGTGTTCAAGTGTGTGTGTTTCTGTGTATGTGCATGCATGGTCTTTTAAAAGGAGGTGTAGCTTCATGATGTGCACAGGTGTTACAAATACAGTAGTTGTCCACTGTTGTATGCCCTGCTGTGAAACCAGTGTGTTCTACTGGAGAGCACTTCTGTTGGTAGACTAATACAGACACAGATATCATCAGATAGAATATATTTCTCTCATTACAAAGTCATTGCTCCTGAGAGTGTGGCTAAGCAGTGAGACCGAGCTGATCCGCCCAAGAGATGTGTCTCCCGTGAGCAACCTGCACTGCCTCCTGGCAAGCATCACCAGAACTGCAGGTCAGTCAAACATTTTTGAAGGGCAAACAGTGTGTTGTCTTGTTGAAGAGAAACTTTTTATGCATTGTTGTTGATTTCTTGCGTGTGCAAATCATGTAACAAAATTAGAAAATTAGACAATGTATTGTTACAGTACTGCCTTTGAATATATTTATACAACCCTTCTCTCCCTGCCTTGTGTTGAAAATACTGGAAAAAAGGTACCATAAGTTTCTGTGTCACGTTTATATGTGCACTATCTATGGTATATTTGACACTCTGTAGTCACTTAATGGATGTTACAGTAGCTGCACAAGTCTTATCATGGGTTTTTATTTTTTCATTATTATTGATAAAGTTGCTCATCACCCCTTTCTAACATGGAACAGCCCTAATCCCTCTTAATCTTTTTTTGTCATTTCATTCTTTTATTTTCCTTTGCCCCCAATTAACCAGTGTTTCCCACCCTGTGTGACATGTCCAGATGCCCATGCTATTCATGCAGAGCCCAACACAGTATCCCCCTGGTGGAAGAGTGTCCGAGACATCTGTACAGCAGCTGAAGCACCTGCCAGTGCCCTGATGGCAGCTGTAGCTGCGAGGAGCGTAGCTGCATCTGTTGTACCAAACAACAAAAGTGGGAACAAAGAACAGGTGGGACTTTTGTACTTGAAGATGCCCTGTATTACCTGTTTGTACTTGCATTTACTGGTCAGTTGGTTTGCTTACGAATACCGCATTGGCTTTTTAGCGAATGCCCACAAACGCCCACTCTGGCGAAGGTCGCGCTGCACGAATCTAATTTTTTTTGCTCGGAATATGTTCAGGTTGTGCTCCCATTAATTAATCCTGAGTTTCAAGTCAATCCATCAATCCGAAGTTAAATAAAGCAGACTTGAAGATTCTTACCTGGCTTTTTAGCGAATGCCCAGCAAAAATGGCTTTTTAGCAAATGCCCAATATATCAGCCAAAATATAGGCCATCGTGACACGAGCGCTAAATCTAACACCACAAACATGTTCAAAATGTTGTCCCCTGAATGTGTACTCAGTTTCTGTGCTGTACACGCCCATAAAGTTGCTTTTTTAAACAAAATACATGGCGCGGCCCGCGGCGCTATACAGGGTAAAGGCCGCATGTATCCCGTCCCAAATATGCAAATGAACCCGCCATATTGGATTGTTTACGTCCGGGACTGTGGATTCCTGCGCCGTGTATTTGTAAAATAAAGTGACTTTACAGGCGTGTACGATCCCTACGAATACAATAACTCAAAACTTGCTTTCTGTCATTTCTCTTTCAGTTTCAAGTTTTCATCAATAAAGACTATTGCTAGTCTCAGAAAATTAACTTTTTTGCTCTTAAAAAACAGAGAGATCTTCATTTTGTGATACAGGAAAGTCAAGAAGACAAAGACACAGACCAAGAAGCAATTTCCTTGAGTTCCCCTACGCCAAGCACCACCAGCACTGACACCATGGAGGAATGGGAGACGGTTGCCATGGATACAGAACATTGGAACCTGCTGGTGCGACAGCTGGAGGATGTGGTGGTACTGAGTACGCTCCTGAGGACTAAGGTCAGGGACGGCGTGGATCGACCTCCTTCGTATGCAGAAACCATGGGGAAGGAACACAAGGTCGTCTCTGTCAAGGGACTGCTAGAAGGTGGCACCGGTAGGTCACAGGCATACTGACACACACATACTCACACAGTGACAGAAGTATACTACACACAGACACATACAAGCACACACACATACATACAAACATTCTGAAATGTCCAAACAAATGTTTGCAGCAAATGTTACTTTTAATACACTAAACGTTAGACTTGCTGTAATTAAATCATTATCCAAATTCATGTTGTTTGCAGCAGAGGTTAGCAACGAATTGTATGATATTTCAGATTCATGAGGGTGAATTTGAAATCTATTCCTTTGGACTTTTGTACAGGGTCCATTGCAGCATTGGTTGCTAACTGGGTGGCAAGGACAGGGATTCTACCCAGCATGCTCTCTGTGTCCCATCATGCTGAGGGTGAGGATGAGGAGGCCATGGAGCTGGGAGCAGATGTGACCTCTGAACCTGCTCTTCCAGAACTGGAGAGACTGGCAGGTATATGTGGATTGATCATCTATCTTGCAAAACTAGGTTGCACAAACTGTATTATTTTGGGGGCATTTTATGTATGAGTTATTACAATTTACTAATAATGAGGTCACTGTCGTGTGTGTGTACAATTGCTGCAGAACAGTCGCAAATTTGGTGCACTTCTAGTAATTTATTCCAAAGCAAAATTAGTCTTCCACACATCTAATTTCAGGTATCCAGTGGATGTCATCCATAAATCCAAGATTGTGTGGCTTGATGGTTATTTTGATTATGACCCACCGAGAAAAGCTCACAGCATATTGCAGATGTATTGTTTACCAGTTTTGTGTTGTTTTGTTGATGTTAGACCGTTACCGAAGCCAACTGGAGCGTTTCCCCTACAGCCTGGACCCAGAGGTACTCCATGCACACTGTACCTGGGAGTATGTGGTACAGTGGAATAAAGATCCAGAGGTAGGGGAAGGACACCCTTGCATGTCATAGGTTTTATTTGGACACAGAATATAACTTAGTTTTGGTCTGTTTTGTTTACTGTTTCTGTAGGAACAACAGTATTTTCTACACATTTTCGTCATTGCTATTAACAAGTGTTATTCATATTATGCAGTAAGTAGCTTATATGGAATGCTGAAGAGTAGTGTCTGTCTATTAGCCTTCTCCCTGCTGAAGATCCCCATGAATAATACAAATTTGCTGCCAAATGGCTGCATTACCAGGCTGAAGGTTAGAGAGTAATCTTGTAAATTCTTTCATGATGCTCTTGACTTCAGTCACCAATTTGTGTCCCCAAACTGGTAACTTAGTTTGCTGAAGATTCAAACCAAACATTGTTTTATTATTTCAGGTTATAGCCTTACTAGAAAGGTCCATTGAGCATCTCAAGCTTGTTGGCAATGCTTATCTTCAACATGGTGAGTTGTCAGTATCTATGTTACCTGGTGATGTCTATGTTCTTGATGCTGATTGGTGCTGTTTGTGTCGATGGTGTAGATTGGTGGTGTCTGTCCTTGGTGCTGGTTGGTCGTGTTTGTGCCCTTGGTGCTGAAATGTTGTGTTTTTGTCCTTGGTGCTGATTGGTTGTGTTTATGCAGTTTGGTGATGTATGGATTTCAGTTCCTAACTGTCTTAAACATTATGTCTTTATCAAAACTGTAAAAAGACCTGTATTGACTAAGGAGGTTGAAATTGCCCCAGCACAAGGGCATACATCAACCTGAATAACAATGGTACAAAAAGTAGCTCAAATGCTGTTTGCCTACAAGTTAATTTATAATGGACAGTAGTTATAATGTCTTCAATTTTAATGATGCTTGACTTTGTTGTAGTTTTTCTGGCATTCTTTTTTCCCTTTTTTTTTGATTCAATCAAACCTGTACATCAATGACTAAGTATACATAGAATGAATGGAATCATGATATTCAAATATACCCTTATTAGGAAGATTCTGTTGTTGTTTACAGGTCTGGGCTGCATGATGTGGCACACCTTTATGGTCAAGAGATTCTCAGCAACTGCTTTTCTCATGGAAAAGGTATAAGAACTCACTATAATGGGGGTTATATTTTTACCAACATAAGCTTGTTAGCAAGTTTGTGGTTTGTAAACAGGACAACTGCAAAAGTCTTAGAACTCTGTTTTTTGTAGTAATTAATGGGTAGCCATTGCCATTTCTCATTGCTCTACAGTCAGATTGTAAGCATTTCAACTCTACATGGAATATTATGCCCCATTGGCAATTGTATTTACTCTCTTAAGGCTGTCTAGCTGCAGTGAAGTGCTTCAGTTTCATGAGAGTCAGATTAAGAAGCAGCATTTGACCCCCATATAGTCTTTTGGTTTTCTTGTTTATACTGGGTATTGGTTTAATATACTGGGAATTTGTTTTTGTATTCTAAATTGTTCAGTATTTTGTGTTTTTGCATCTCCCAGGTTGGGAAGGCTCCAAAGGACAGGCTGTGTAGAAAGGTAAAGTTTCAAAGTTTTAAACCTAAAGTCCATTATCAGTGGTTTAATGTGAATATGTACAGTGTTTTCCCATTTTGTCAACCTTCTTCTACACAATAATCTTTTTAAAGAAATCTGTCTGCCTGCCTCTATTGTACTGCATTTTTTAAGTCTTAAATCTATTGTCTAACTTCTGTGTTGACCAGGATGTGGGATTGAGTGACGCAGCCTTAACAAACTTCCTGGGACAATGCAACAACCTTTTACAAGTCATTTTAGAGGTAAGTAGTGTTTTGTCAATGTAACAATTGCAAACTTATGCAAACAATCTAGAAAGGGTATCGGTTTCTTCATACTCCTATTCCAAGTGGCTTCAAAGCTTTTTATGCCTGCTCTTGGGCAATTCTGTGATTTTCTGAGATATGAGACTTCATGCACATTTCAAAGCTAGCTATCATCTCTGTGGTTCATAGGTATAAATATGTTTGCCATGTAACATGTTTATGTATCACTAATTACCTTCGCCGAGAAGGTTATGCAGAGGGTAGCGTTTGTCTGTTTGTCTGTTTGTCTGTTTGTAGTGTCACAAGATAACTCGAGAATGCCTTGATGGATTGTCTTGGTATTTGGTATGTTGGTAGGTTTTGATGAGACCTAAAAACGATGAGATTTTGGGCCCCCTAGCGGCTTCTTACGGTACTGCAGCGGAACTTCCTGTTTTGATATCTCGTGTTCTGGACATGCTATGGAACTGATTTTTGAGTGGTAGATAGATCTTTGGACAGAGAGTAAGTGGTGTGGGTTTGGGCCCCCTAGCGGCTTTTTTGGAACTGCAGGAGCAGGTTTTGCGTCTGACTTTGAAAGGGAATAACTCAAGAAGGGCTTGATGGATGGTAATGATTTTTGGTAGGTAGATAGCTTGAGTGATGATGTACATGATTAGACACGTCTTATGCAAAGCAGTATCTAATTTGCATAATTAATGACGAAAGTTCATACATCCGCCAAATTCCATGATAGGACTCTGAAACATGTGACATATGTAACTGAGGAAGAGAGAAATATTCATTGATATGAACTATGCAAATGAAGACATCATTTGCATAAATAATGCAAAAATACTATAACATGATGGCCTTGATGGATGGTCATGATTTTTGGTATGTGGATAGTTTTTGTGATGCTTAGTATGATTGGACAATAATTATGCAAATCAGATTCTAATTTGCATAATTAATGAGGCAACTTTAAAAATCCACTTTGTTCCGTGATATGACAATTCAAATTGTTACTGAGGAAGAGAGGACTGTTGATAGATAGAAAATATGCAAATGTGGGCCTTATTTGCATACTTAATGAGTAACTTCTATTATTCCACACAGGCAAAAGACGGCAATTTCATACATTTAATCCTTTTTTGTCGCATCGGGACGTTATGTGAATGTGAACATCGTTGAA
The DNA here is from genome assembly GCF_035083965.1 of Branchiostoma lanceolatum. Lineage (NCBI taxonomy): Eukaryota > Metazoa > Chordata > Leptocardii > Amphioxiformes > Branchiostomatidae > Branchiostoma > Branchiostoma lanceolatum. The sequence goes on along the minus strand of NC_089725.1, from coordinate 19,078,023 downwards.
TCAAATAATGCTAATAAGGGCCTCCTTTGCATAATTGATGATAAATTTGTTAAGCTCATACTTTGGACATATTTTAAGACCATCAACTGGTATGATTTATGATTGATGAGAAACACTCCTAATACGTCAGTCATAAAGGTTAAAATCATTTGGCGAAGGTATGAGGTCGTGGAACTCTAGTTGTACATGTATTTATCATACATTTGTTACTTGTTTTAACTTTTGGTGCATTCATTACACTTAATTTTGCGCAATTGCGTCTATTTCTTGTGTATGTTGCTTTTCTTGTTGTCACCATTATTGATACTGTATTTAGATTCTTTTTCTTTCCATAAAAAGATCTTGCAGGCATTGCTGGTGTGGGCCATGGTTTTCCTTTGTCCATAAGGTGCACTTGGTGATTGCAAGGCATGGAAAAATACTAGTATACTTTGGTATTAAATTCACCTCCATAATTTGTTCCTTTTTTATTTGATTTACATTCTACGGCAGACAGTGTGAAGACATATCATAAAAGATAATTCAATTCATATGACCACTGCCTTACCAATCTCACGTCCATCCAGCCGTCCCAGTGATAGGGCTACTGTATCCCTTCCGTTGCAGGCGGAAGTAGAGTCCCCGTACCCATTCTTTTCCTCACAGGCGGAGGTGGAGTCCTCCCACGTTCCCGTGTTTGACATCGAGGACCTGTGGCAGGCCACGCAGGGCCCCACGTCCATCGCGGAGCTGGCGGCGGAGCAGCGCGTGTCCAACTACCAGCTGCTGCAGCACCACATGAAGCTGAGCAGCATCATGCACGCCGTCATGGTCTTCTCGCTCAGGACGGTCAAGCCACTGTCATATTACTTTGATACGAAGGTTGGTTCTTCTTTGTAATAAAGTTAGCTTTGTTTCCTTGAGCACGAATATCTAGCCTTTTTCAAAGTTTCATAACACTTGGACACAAACTTTTAGCTTTCTTTCCAACATGTTAAATCAATTTAGTAGATTGCCCATGGGCTTTTTTTCCTGGAGGGTCATCAGTAGAAGTTTATGGGTACTGGTGAATACAATAATAAAACATCCTCAGCTCCTACATAAAAAAGATCAAAGGCATTTCAAACTGACTTGTTACTTCTTAAGAGATTTTCAAAAGGAAACGTTTGTTTTTTGTGGACCAGGGCAAGAATGCATTCTTCAAGGATCTGCACTCCTACCCCCTCCTACCTGGCAGTGACATTGACATCTCCATCATAAGTGCAAGGCAACAGGTAAGAATGTGCAAGTTTGGCAATCATATTCGAAAGATAGTTGAGGATAGAGACAAATACATTGTATGAAATACACCATGAGTGAATATACTGTTATCATATGTGACATGTATTTTGTCAAAACTACAATAGAAGGGAAACTGAAAATGCATTCTATTTGGAGCATCCTCCGCTTTGGTTTATAGTTTGTTAACATTTTTGCTATTCACTGAAATGTTCCTTGGTCACAGTATCTGTATCTAATTGTTTCTTTGTTTTCCCATAGTTCCTATGTAGAATAGTGAGCGCAGCAGTTGGAACCCTCCCAACCCCTCCAGCCTATCTCAACAAGGATGACGGCGCTGTTGCCATGGAGACAGACAAGGAAAAGGAACTGTTGCAGTCTGACCTTGATGCTTACCAAACAATGTCAGACAACAAGGTCGTGTTGGAGGCCTGTAAGTGGGCAGACATCATGCTGGAGCTGGGTCAGAGGTTGGAGGTCGATGTGGACACGGTCAGGAGACATTACTGTAACGAGCTGTACAGCAGGGGCTACGACTACCTGGGACAGGAGGTGTGTTCTGCCTTAAATGTCGCGTAACATTTGCCTGGTCCAATTTATTTGCTTTTTGAGCCTTATCTTTAGGAAAATAGTTTTCTTCTTCATTAGTTCCTTTGGAAAAGGTAACCAGGTGGACACCTAGCCAGGAGGTAACACACATTAGGTGAAATGGCACTAAATTTGGTATGGGGAATGGTTATAGTTCAGAAATAATCCTTGACTCAGACACCATTCTCCTTGTGTTTCCTACTAGGTGCTGAACTCAGTGAACGAACGGTGCCAGCTGGGCTGTGACTTGCTGGTGCTGGTGGGGAAGCGCTTGTCCCACCTCATGTCCACAGCAGAACCCAAGAGAAGTGTTCAGCTCCTGTCCAGACTACCCCCCACCCTGTCCACATGGCTCAAGCAGCAGGTAGCTTTACTCCACCATCTCTTTGTGAGCTTGACACTATGTTTCTGAGTTGTTACCTCTGCAAAGGCGCTGTGTTCTTACTAACAGCTTGTTTCTGTATCGGTTTGTCCAAAAGGTAACTCTGAAGGTCATCAATGGATCAATTTTTTTTCCTTCAGTGGTTTTGGCCGGTGACCCAGGAATCTTTAGGGTTGGATTTAGGGATTTGGCTTTGTACTGTGTCCCTTTTGGCCAACCTTTTGTTCCCCATTTGTTTGAATTAGTGGTGCAGATAGCAATGTTATTTATGGGCTGTACAAAGGTACAAGTCATAGTCTGAGCTTTGTCTCTTTAATCTGTTTGTTCTCCATTTCCAGAGTCCGTCAGACGTCCATTTCCCCTATGTCCCTCTGCTCCTGACCGCCCAGCTGTTGAGCCAGGTGGTCAGCCTCCTGCCTGAGACACACGGACAGTACAGCCTCGCAATACAACTAGTGGAGTCCATCGATATCATGAGGGACTAATGTTACTTATGGGGGTCTAAGATATCTGATTGTTGAAGGAAAACACTGTAAAATATTTATGTAAAAGTACACAGTATGTGTTGATAACTATTTCCAGCATAACTATTCTAGAATCCTGTCAGTATCAGATGTGTTTTCTTGTGGAAATTTTTGTTTCTTAAACGAGTCAATAAGTTGTCTCTACCAAGAAGGTAGTTAAATGATGTTAGTATTGTATTGGTTATATGCTCCTGCACCAGGTCATAAAATGTGTTTTAGTGATAGACCCATTGAGGTCATGCCCATACGAAGGGGTACCTTTTGCCTGGAATATACATTGCACATAATGTACTTCTGCAGGATATAATCATGTACTAATAATGCTTGTAAGACTAAGTACAGCTAGCCTCAAGGGGAAATCTATATTATCAAAACTGTTAAACCTGAACCTATTAGATCCTGAAAGTTAATAAATCATAGTTTTATCAAATATCACTTTTTGGGATGTGTATATACTATGTATGTATTAAGTCTAATCTTTAAAATGTTATTTAAAAAGAGGGAAACTTGTTAAGTTTTAAGCATCACTGCCATCTGGCGGAAGCATTAACAAAGATTTAAGAAAGTGGCTGCTCCTTTCAGGTCATCAAATAAAACAAGAGTCTTAGGACCCAAAATCTCCATGAAACGTTGTTTTTCTATTAAACCAGTTCCCCCCATTCTATATCGCTCAATGGTATGACCCACACTGCAAGGGGAGAAGTCTGACCTACTTTCGCTATGTGTACTTTCGCTATAAATAGCTACTGACAGGTGGGGTGCCACATGACAACACTGCAGATATAGATTTTCCTCATTACTTATGCAAATTAAGTCCAATTTGCATAATTTGCAGTTCATTGTATACATCTCTGCTTAAGCTACCTGCATAGTAAATAACATTAAAATCTGTCGCTCCTTTCTTCAGTTATTCTCCTTTGAAAATATTTACAAACACGCCATTGCAGTTCCAGTGACACATACCAGGAGGCCCAAAATCGACCTTGACCTTTCTCCTCCCAGCACCTACCCACATACCAAATATCATTTCAATCCATCCACACGTTCTTCAGTTATGCTGATTTTAAGCTTCCGGTGACACATACATACAAACACGGTGACACAAACATACACACACGCGCACACACACAAACACAATAACTTCGCATGATTTGAACTTCAGTGTGTACATCTCCATCCAACCTACCAGCGTACCAAATAACATGAATATCTGTTGTTCCTCTCTTCAGTTAAACCCCTTTAGAACATTTTTACAAATAGGCCATTGCAGTTCCAGGGACACAAACCAGGGGGCCCAAAATCGACCTTGACCATTCTCCTCCCAGCGCATACCCACATACCAAATATCATTACAATCCATCTACACGTTTTACAGTTATGCTGACTTTAAGCATACGACGACACCCATGCAAACGATTTACCTCCTTACTTATGCAAATTCGGTCTCATCTGCATAGTTTGCACTTGAGTGTGTACAACTTGGTCTAACCTACCTGTGTACCAAAGAACATGACGATCTGTCCATCCACTCTTCAGTTCTTCTACATTTAAGATTTTAACAAATACGCCATTGCAGTTCCAGTCACACATGCTAGGAGGCCCAAAATCGACCTTGACCTTCCTCCACCTAACACCCACCCACATACCAAAAATCATTTCAATCCATGTACAGGTTTTACAGTTATGGTGACTTTAAGCGACCGGTGACACAAACATACACACAGACACCAAACGCAAGCAAAACAGTATATCCATGAAAAAGCCTTTTTTCATGGAGATAAAAAGAGTATTTGCATTGTACCATTGTGCTAAATGGTTCTCCTGGAACTTGCCAATGGCCCAAAGTGGAGAGAAGGTATTTTGAGACTTAATTGTCATAAGACTCATAACCAACTTATAGTTTGAGCCCATGGTGCTAACCACCAAGTCACAGCGTAATCCTGTACAAAGTACAGTGACTTGATATATAACTTTTTTGGGGGGGAAACTAGCATTGGCTAATCCATAGGTGTATCTTTCATGGGAATTATTTGCAGTGGGGTTCTTTATACTAATAATATACCTACTTTGCTAATAGGCTAAAAGGAGTGAAACAAAGCACACAAATACACTTTTTGTAGCAGTGTTTTATTGACAGCTTAGTGGAATACTCATGTCTAGCGAGTCAGTTTATTTGTTGTTGGGATGGTGACATTTGCCCTTCTGGAAGGTGCAGATAAAGTCTAAGACATTCTGTATGCAGCGGGGGTCGGGATGTTTCCGTTTACTTGTAGCACTTGTCCTGGTTGAATTTCCTGTCCCCCATGATCTTGAAGTCACCCTCCCCGGCCCAGAACTCCTTAACCAGCAGCTTGGTCTCCTCGCTGTCTGGGTCCAGCTTTCGCCACGAGTAGCTCTCGTAGTCGATGGTCCAGTCTGAGCTCAGCTGAACAACAGAGAGAAATTTTAATCCACTGGTTTTAACTGACGTTGTGTAATGATATCGTAGTCATGTCACCCTTTGAAGACAAACATGCTGTTTAATTTTCTGTCCTCACCTATTTATTTATCAATTGGGTTGGCATGAACATGTTACATGAACAGCCAGAGCTACCCAACTAGTTAATGGCTATTATTAAGGGCTATCACCTGTAAATGCTGAAATGTGTCTGCTTCTCACCCTGTTTCTCAATGATAAATGCTGAAACATCTTAAATGACAACACAAATATGCAAACCAAGCACAATTTGTAAGGTTCATTTCACTCTTCATTAATACAACTTGTCCAAATATTATATGCCGATAAAGAAAATGAAGTAGGATTGGATTTGCACATCACTTTGGGTCCAACACTTACAGGGAATGCCAGTTCTTGTCCCCGCATGAGCCAGACTCCTGCGATCTGGTTGTTCTTGTCCTGACCAAAGATGCAGACATTCGCAAAGGCATTCTTCCGCAGCTTCTCCAACCGCTGGAACATTCCTGCAGCAGGGAAAATCTTAAAGTTAGCTCCAGAAGATCCTTACAAGCATTTTGCCTTATGTGTACCTAGGTAAGTCAGCCAACATAGGGCTCTACTTAGCAGATAGTTTAACACTACAGGTTTGTCTTCTGACAAGTTTGGCAAAAACCCCTGCATATGATCCTTGACTCAAAGATATTTTCAAAACTATCCTAGAAATAGGTTGCATCAACTTCCCCTTCCAGCTGATGGAGGGTTTGTTACATTCAATATAACTGGAATACATTAATATTCGCCAAAAATAGTTACTCAAGCAACTGGATACAATTTTGAAACAGGGTTTCAGACAGCATCCGCTATCTTTCGTCAGTGACTAAAGAAAGATCTGGTAGAACCAGCTTTTTTACCAAAACTCTGAATAGATATGTTAATGAAGTGAAGACAATTTCAGATGGCTCAACAGAATAGTAAGTTAAGACAAGGTTGTATCCTAATGAAGCAATTAGCTCCTGATGTTTTAGGAGCTAATGTTCGTCGGGGGTAAAGATGGGTGAATGCTAAACAAAAATGTGGAAATGCAGAAGTGACTTAATGGCAGTCATTTATATATCTCATACAATGGCATACAGTTTCACCCAGTCAAGTTAATTGTACCTCAGAAAAGTGACATTGGGTCAGTTCTCACTCAGGTCTGTTCAGAGTGGTGCATGATGTTTCATCACTGGTACATTCAACATTCTCCTGTGTAAACCTGGGAGGTTCTTAAAGAAATTATGCTTGTACCTGTCTGATGTTGTTGCTGCAAAATTTTATCCAGTTGCTTGATTAACTACTATTTTGGGCGTCTCTTATTACCTGGATGTCTAACCTTCATCAACGTACATTAATATTCCTTTCCAACATTTTGTACAGTACCTACCATCATTATTCAATAACATGTAAATTACATACTACTGTATCAGTAAGTTACATTATATATTAGTATGGAACAAATAAAGAGACAAATTCAACAGCTCACTCACCGCCGACAAGGTTGCATGTCATGAAGATCATGTTAAGGTCGGACTGGTACAGGTACTCTGAGTACCACAGGGAGTAGCCCTCCTTGTCAAAATGCTCCCAGAAATAAGGCAGCGCAACAGTTAGGACGTCCTTGTTGGAATATGTTCTCTTGAACTCATCCATATTGAAAGCGCTGAGGAAACAAATGTAAGAAAGTCAATCTTCTGATGCTTATTTGATTTTAAGTAAAGTTACAGATTGCCTGTGCAACATTTACCTGTTCATTTGTACAAGACTGTCACACATTGAATGGCAGAGACTACTGCAACACCCACCTTGGGTAAGATGGGTAAATGCAAAACAAAAATGTGGAAATGCTTAACAAAAATGTGAAATGCAAAAGTGACTAAATAGCAGTCATTTATATATCTCATACAATGACATACAGTTTCACCCAGTCTACTTAATTGTACCTCAGAAAAGTGACATTGGGTCAGTTCTCACTCAGGTCTGTTCAGAGTGGTGCATGATGTTTCATCACTGGTACATTCAACATTCTCCTGTGTAAACCTGGGAGGTTCTTAAAAGAAATTATCCTCCTACTTGTCTGATGTTGTTGCTTTTTCAACATTGCAAACAATGTTTTAGGTTCTAGTTTTCAACATGGAGATGGCTATAAGAGGGACAGACATGCATAATTGCAGATTTAGTCCAAAAGCCAGAAAAGATGCCCATTCCAGAATAAACTGGTCCCGATTCTCCATCAAAATTACTTAAGATAGAGTGGTTGGATGTTTGTCAAATTTTTGGATTTCTACATTTTGTTTTGCATTTCTATATTTTGTTTTGCATTTCTACATTTTGACCAAGGTGGATAGAGCAGAAGGACTCTAGCCCTTACCTCTTTGTGTGATAGAAATACAGCATACAACCATGAAGGATCATGATGAGAAGTATACATACCTCTTTGGTAGAGCAGCAAAAGGGTCCACAGATTTGGGCTCCTTGGGAAGATCATCTGCCTCGTCCACTTCCTTTTCCTCCTTCTGTTTCTTCTCCTTCTTCTTCTCCTGTTTGGGCTGCTGAGGCTGCTTCTCTTTCTTGCCGCCCTTGTCCTTCTTGGGTGTGAGCTCAGCAAACTTCTTAGCTGTAAAGAACAAGCAGCGAACATGAGAATGCTTTCAAAGGTACATGATGAAATTGAGCTAGTTAATGATTCAGTGAAGTTTGGCTTTAAACTTACATCAGGGTCGCAGTGATACTGCCTTATTCTTGTTGGATTTAAACGCAAGTTTGAACTATTCAATGTCTCCTGTATAAGTCTAGAAGTATATCTGCATGTTCCCAAATTCTGTGGAACATGTAGTTTCTACACATGGGCATCAGACCAAGATGTATCAACAGGGGTTCAGTATTACGTCCCCGTGTAAAATACGGTCATCATCTGCAGTGTATTTTGCTTGTGGTCATTAGTAGTCATTCATTTTCAGACTTTTGAGTTCATTTCTTCTCTGTCCCGGAAGCAGATGTTTTGTTTTAAGGTATCCAACATGCATGCAATAAGTTGTACATGGCAGGGATGTTTGATAGTGGTACTAGATTTTGTCTAATAACATAGGACCTTGATTATCACTAATCCCTAGAGCCTAGTATTGTTTTCTCAAGCTAGATAGTGCTTACCATCAAACTGGGCCATCTTGTCACAAAGCTTGACCACACCAAGGGCAGCCTTGAACTGTGGCTGATTGACACATGTCACAAACCATCTGTTCACGTTGACGAAGGGTTGACGGAAGGCAGGTTCAAGAACCTTTGAAATATCAAAATCAGCAAAAAAAACATTTTAATGATCAACAACAGTACAAGCGAATAATGACTCAAGACAAAAGTAGAGTAGTTCAAAATGTTGTCTCATCATCTCTCATAATTCATTAAGCGACAGCAGAAAGTACAAAAACGGGACTAAGATACATTGTCGTTTTCATTTTTGTTTTTTATGCCCCCAAATCTGAAGGGCCTTGTCTCACCCTGAACTCACCTGTTGATATGGAAGGAGGAGATTACAGGCCACGGAGATGTCGGCAAGGGAGACACGCTCATCAACCAAGAAGGTACGCGTCTTCAGGTACTCGTTTAGGACAGTCAGGACCTTCTTGATGGCTTCCTTGGCCTGATCAGTGTTCTAAAAAGATAAAACCCGGAAATTAATAAGAAAAAAATAATAGAACTGATACAGGCCTCTGAAAACTAACTATATAATGTACTACATGTGGGAGTATCTGACTTTTTTACAAGTAACACTGCAACTGCATGGAAGGATTCAGACACTTCTGGACCCACCAGACCAGACAAATAACCAAACCTTGACTCTTGAAAAGAAAAGAAAACGTACCCCCTTGTTATACTGCATGATCCCCAGGGTTGGGTAGACCCATGAACATGCGGCCGGGAGGATTTCGCTGTCAGCAAAGTTCACCCACTGTTGGACCAGCGCAGCAGACTTGGGACTGGTACCCCGGAGCTGATCATTGCCCACTGAAACAAGAATGTTATAAAATCAGTTCCGAATATATGCAGGATGTTGGCATGTCTCAAGTACATGTAATTGGGTCAGTCATCCTAAGGAGGGCTATAGGTATGGCTAGAAATTCAGTACTTCACAGTTTTCTTTCTTTGGATTAGAGGTTTGGCTTGAACTTACATCAGGGTCGCAGTGATACTGTTGTAGTACTCTTGTTGGATTCAAGCTTGAGTTTCAATTATTCCATGTCTCGTGTATAATTTTAGAGGTATATCTGTATGTTCCCAAATTTTGATGTACATGTAGTTTTGACACATGGGCATCAGACCGAGATGTATCAACAGGGGTACAGTATTACGTCCCCGTATAAAATACGGTCATCATCTGCAGTGTATTTTGCTTGTGGTCGTTAGTAGTCATTCATACACCAAGAAGGCCTTTTCATCGACATTACACAACCTTACATCATGCAATCACCATTAAATGTTTTGAAAGCCAAATCTGATGCAAGAAGCTGTGGTACTATGTACGTAATATTCTAGAAGAATTGGCTGACTTGAATGATAAAACAGACTGACTTACGGTAATAAGCGATGGCATTGCTCTCGAAGAGGCATGTACCATCCTTGCCTTCAAATGCTGGGACCTGAAGACAAGCAAGACCATATGTAACGTTAGTTAAAAATTGCGTAGGTGACTTAGAAGTTAGAGCATTCTTTTACATTACAATATGAATGACACCCGAGTAACTGGTTAGAAATCTAACATACAATGAGCATCCGAAAACTGTCATCTTGGTTTAAATGAAATACACAAGTTTTTACAGACCACAGTAAGGTATAAACGTGTTTCATATGTGATTTATCATATTGGAATTTCCATGCCCCCCTCCCCCATGGACTCTAATCTGTTTCCACAACCAGAAATGACATATCAGATCGTTACAGGTAATACAACAAATGTACTGACATGAAAATATCAAAGTTTAATTTCAACAATAACCCGCACACTTGCAGTTTAAGCGTTCTCGCCGTTCTTTAGACTGAAGTGGTGCTCTAACATATTTACTGACGTGGCGAACAGACGACTTCTGAAAATATTTTCTGCCATGTGATTTGCCTGCTGAACATTTTCCTTATCTTAGAAAAATTATGGAACGTAACATATGAAGCAATAGGCGTACCTTTCCAAGTGGGAATTTCTTGAGAAAGTCAGGTGTCTTGTTGGTTTCGCCGAGTTTGAAGGCCGGCGGGTCCGAGACCACGTTCAGCTGGGCACCGCTGTACTGTGCGGCGACCTGGGCCTTGTAGGCCCGGAAGTTACCCGGGTAGGTATATAACGTCTGGAAAAACACAATTTCACACACAATTGGCAAAATATCAACACAAATGCATGAAGTATCATCTCTTCTATACGTATTAACCTAAAAATGAGAAGTTGTCATTATCTTAAAGGCTGGATGGGCGAGATTTAGACAGGAGTTCTAACTTACACCAGAGGCCATTGCCGCAACAGGGGGAAAGAGGATGCGCAGATGGTCGAAAGAGGCAACGTGGATTGCGCAAGTTGCAATATAAGCGCAACCAACAGAGGGCGTCGTTACAAAGTCTAATTGAGTCTTCAAGCAGATGTTGGGACAGAAACATCTTTTCACTTTATCATTTGCTTGGACATAAATCTTTTTAGAATAGCTAATGTCATTTTCCGCTTTTCGGACTTCCAAGCATTTCCAAATTTATTGATACATGTACCAGGTAATCTGAGAATTAGTGAGGTCGTCTGAGGTCGTCTCTCTGTAATTACATGTAATCTCCTTGGCTCTGAGAGGCCAACATCATCCTGCAGATATTTTGGTCATTTGTAATCATTTCTTCTTTTTTTTTGCTTTTCAACAGGGTCCGCATGTCTTTTTCTGCGATAAGCCTTGTCGGTGGCATTAGATTGATCGTGATGTACAAGTAACATGTGACTTGTGATCCAGAATTATTGAGAAATTCTTTATGTCGCATTGTCTATAGAATGCCAGAATGCCCAAATGTCACAACAGGGTACCTGGTTGTGTCAGCCAGTGTTCGCAGCCTATTTCGTCCAATGATCCAATGAACTCACGAAAATGTTTTGGCTTTTGCAAGAACAAGTCAATTTATGACTTAAGTGTTGCTGGCCCTCCTAAATTTGCTAATAAGTGATGTCAGGATCGCCCCTTGCAGATCCTCTTATAATAATGAAGGTCGATGAAGTATGGCAGTTTGGTCAAAGCCTCAAACAGTCCTTCCTAAGGGGTATCTCATAAAAGGTTGTAATATGTAATAAAAGGCTAATATTTCCTGCAATCCAGTCCCTATTGTGGCCAAACTCCCCTAACAAATCACGCACTCACACCCCATTTGGCTATTAAAACTGTTTCTATGATTTTTCAGCCAGTGTAGTCTGATGGAGACAAGAGTGATCATATCCTATCAATAAAGCCGTCATGCATTTTATAGATAAGTCACTAGAGGTCGCCATTCAGCAGCTGCAAGCCGATTGGTCCACTTCCGGGATTATCCATATTTGGATACCCAATATCCCGGATGTACAATTTTGGGGTTGCTGAGGACAGGGATCGATTTCTGGTCGTAGGGTAGAAAACCGCAGAAAATTAGCCAAAATGGTAAGTAACGGAGATTTTTGCGTGCATTTCTTGTCTATAGATTTTTTCTTGACATTCCCAAGGTCAGGTCTGAAGGAAGGGACGCCTATTTAGTCGAGCTATGGCCGACAAACATGCATAACATCCTCGCTGTAATCAGTGCGACAGTCCTGCATCTCTCACTCGTGAAGCTCTCGAAAATTTTCATTCCGATTTACAAATTCGGGTCAATGTTATGTCCGTAACACGCCCTCTGGCATATCAACAAATGGCCGGGGATCCCGGGGAAAATGTCTAGCATTCTCCCCAGCACATCGAACCCCGGCTGGTGGTCACTGTTTTCTGAAGGCATGAAGCGCCGAGAGACGACCGATATATTTTTGACATACCGGCAGTGAATATTTAGAGCCCGACCCACCCCAGCATAGCTCCAAATCACCGCTGTTTTGTTCCCGTCGATTTGTGAATTCCACTAAAACATGGTGGACTTCCTGCGTGAAAAATGTAGCACGGTAGACCAGGCATGTAGAACGGTCGATTTGATAACCTGTACAACAGGTACAATCTTGATGGACTCATGTTGGAAATGGTAGTTTGGGTTCGTGACAGTTTTATTATGCATGTTGCCTAAAGTCACTTGGGGAAAACGGTATCAGGACAACTCGGCCCCTGGGACAACTCGGCCCCTAGCCATTCGGGACAACTCGGCACCAAGCTCAGGACAACTCGGCACCTAGTCCCGAAACTGACATAGATCAGCAAACAGAACAGAATTTTTTTTAAAGGTCTATGTGAGGTATAAAACATATTTATTTGCCAAATATTTCGTCTAAAAAAATTGTGAAACTGACTGTAGGTCACTTCGTCCTGACGCTTTGAATATCAATAAGGAAGTTTTATCATCTTGGTTGTCTCAACGCGTTTTGAAAACCTACAGACTGTTAAAATCTATGTCCAACAAAACATAATGAACTGCTGTACATTTAGTTTCATCGGTAATAAGTTAAAAGCACTTTCATAGCAGAACATAAGCAAAGCGACTTCGTGAAAGAGCGTCGAAAATAACAAACAAAATGGAGTCGCCGCACCGGCCCGCAAAATGTTTTTGACGGTCTTGTAACGTTTGAGACTTACGGAAATATAAAAATGCTTATGTATGGACTGAGTTTTGTTTCTTTAAATTCTTATTCCACTTATCAGCCTGTCAGATCGGTAGAATTGTCATTCTTCGAGCCCCAAATACACTTATCATGCACTGAGTAATTGGTGCCGGGTTGTCCTGAGCTTGGTGCCGAGTTGTCCTGAATGGCTAGGGGCCGAGTTGTCCCAGGGGCCGAGTTGTCTTGGAATCGGGGAAAACACACTGGCACCCTTAATGATTATAAATAATCTATTTATTCATCTACATCAATCTTCAGAAAATTAAATCTGTGGTCTGTACTGCTTGGGCAGCCCATCAAGTTCAACCCAGCTACATGTAAAAGAGAAAGAGCAACTCCAGGCTTGCATGTAAAACTTCCATATTGATGGCTATTTCTGCAGACTGGACATCTGCATATCAATACTCCACCCCATACCACCACCCCCTACACAGTAGCCAGCCCCACCCACCCCGCCACACCCCACCCCATAGAGCATACCAGATTATCAGGTTAACCGTTTGCAGCTAAGTCCAGAAATGCACTCTGTCATCAGCTTTGAAAGCCCCAATGCCTCAGCAGGTGTTAAGATATCCAGACAGAATGACGTGGGGAAAGGCCAGACTGATGTATAAAGATAATAGAAGGATAGAATGAGAAACTGGTGTCACATCACATGAAAACTGTGTTAAATGTGCTGTGTTAGTTGATGTAAGGATGGTTTCAAGAATTTCTTGTGGAAGAGGGAGGGGGACAGAAGCACATATGCTGCTAAAATTGTCATGTTATTATTAAGAAAATATATAGGTAGTGACTCCTTGGATACATTCAGATGAAGATGTTGGGCTTTGGAATAAGTGGTTAAATTTGATGGCAGCATCTGTTGGCGTAAGGCAACTTAATATCTGTATTTGGATGTGGGGGGGGGGGAGAGAAGTTCTAATTTTATTTGTCCTACAATTGACAAGGGGGTCCAATTCTTATCTCTAATCCTGACAATCACAAACTGCTATTGCACACAATTTTGGTTGTAATTGTTTTTCATTATTCAGCATTAAGGGCATAACATGCATGAGGTAACAATTGTTATCTTCTTCAGCAAGTACTTTCCCTTTTATAGCCCCCTTGGACCAGTTGTACTTCCCCTTTCAGTCCAAGAATGACCCCGTTCATACTAAATCGCGTAAATCGCGAAATCGCTGAAATCGCGATAATGTGGCTTAGTATGAACGCTCCAAATCGCATTTGAAATCGCCCGAAATCGCTTTCCGCGAAACCAACTCCGGAGGTGGTTTACTCGCGATTTGCCTGCATTCCGACTTAGTATGAACGCTCGAAATCGCCTTGATGCGCGTTGGGCGCTTTACTTTGCATATTGACCCGGTCATGGGTCAAGGGGTCATCTGCAAATTCAGTCTTTCCGCTCATTATACGATGTTCATCTACCTCCTAGCTTGTTGGAATATTATGCCGAATGCGGCGGAAATATGTCAGAATCGGGCGGCGATTTTGGCGCATGGAATGACGAAAACGCATGTACTGATGGCCATCTTCGGGGATGTGGGGATTTAGAAGAAACTCAAGGGATCCCACCGAAACCAGAGCGTGTACGCTGAAGTGACGACTGCCTGAGTTGGCCAAATACGCGCCAACATGGAAGTAATGCCGCACTATTAAAGGTAAAAAAACTCAAGATGAAGTACAAGAAGGTCATTGAACACAACAGTGAGTAAGAGCAAGGAGGTTAAAATAGGCTTTAACCTCCTTGGTAAGAGTGGTGACAATCGACTAATGCGTCCACCGTATCAAGCTGTTGGACGCGATTTTACAACTCGTGCTCGTTCGACCCCAGGTGTTAAGGAATGCGACTCAGGGCGATTTGGCGATTTCGTGATTTGCGCGATTTAGTATGAACGGGGTCAATGTAAGCACAAGTAACATAAGAAGATTAAGTTGCTTTATGTCATCTTGTGAAAGTAAATCCTCAATTGAGCTTTATTTTGTCATAAAAGTACTAAAGCAAATCCTTTCCTATATGTTGTACAAATATTGACCAGTTTCAATTGACCAGCAAATCACAAGCACACATACTTGCATAATATTCCAAGTTGAGTAGGGAGACTAAAGAATGTTTAATGGTTGTTAACGCAATACATGTACTAGCAATTCTAGTGAAAATTTTTGTTTTTTTGTTAGATAAACTGTATTTATTACCCAACGGCAAGGGGTCAATAATTCAACAGCTGTGTAGTTAAAGAAAATATTTTAGCCCTCTTGAAAGGACTGAATGAAGAAGTTGCCAGTATGTCACATTTTAAACCATCTCCATTCCAGTATCGTCAAAGAGTGACATTGAAGAATACAGTACAAGCAATTTGGACATGGTTATGTCAGCTGTTTTGTCCACATATCATCAGTTCTCCACTACCATTTAATCCCCTGGTCTTGCTGACAGCTGCTGCCATTCACTGTCCATCTTAGCACCAAATAGAAAGGATGGCATTTATACATACAAATGTTCTGGGTAATAACAGTACCCTGAGGAATTTATATGGAAGAATGTGTGGAAATGATAGTAGAAAGTGTTCAAGGTCAACAGCTCATGAAATTACGCATCTTGGTTTGTTCTATCAGTAAGCATAAAATTCCTGATGATGAGAATTATCTTACTAATCCTTAGCAGAAATGAATCTGCAGATTTTTGAAGGGTATCTCTGACATTCTGATGTCGCTGTGTCATGATGCACCTTGTCAGACAGATGTTGACAAATTTTTCATGGAAACATCTTGCAAAACATTCAGTTGGCTTCACAAAATTGACAATTACTATTATGATAATGGCAGAAATAATGGCAGCAACGCACGAGAGGTGAAAGTGACAGGCAAACATTAAATACGCTCATCTAGATTACTTTTCTGATAGGTATTTTCTGGATAATACAAAGTTACCTCCTGTAAAAATTACCTTCCAAATAGACTGGGATATATCCATTTATCTGGCTTGCTTTGTGATCACATTTGCCGTACCTAGAACAAACCATTTGATGAAAGTGTCCCTGTGTATGAGACATTCACTACATCATGTCATTACATGGATAGTTTAATTACTGGTTGAAAATTCTGCATAAGACCCTCAAGGTCAGAGATGTCACCCAGAGATGTCAGTAGCTGCAGATATCTCACAAAGTGCCAGGATGTAAGACTTGGATGAGGAAAGCCATGAACTGCCTCCCATCTACATTTGTATAACCGTACAGTCTTGAAAGGCAAGGGGGAGTGCAAACAATTTCTTTTTACATCCTCACTCCATTTCTCTATCATCATTGTACATTGTAGTAAATTGCCATTCCTCTCCTTTTCAATTTTTAATGCCCATTCACTTTCCCTTCCCTCCCTTCCCCCTGAACCCAGAAATGGAACAGTCCTAATTGAAATTCTATATGGATGACCCCCAGTTCTTTTCCCAGTCCAGGTTATGGGCTAATTAAACATTATGTCACATGTACACATTTCTGTACGCATGACACGAACCCCACCAGACAATTTGTACCAAGACTGGACTTGTCACGTACACTGGTGAAGGGGATCTAGCTCATGAATGTAATGTCAGGAAGGAAGTCCGCATTTCAAACAACACTTTTGTTGTAACAGGTAAGGATGGTTTTGAAAACTTCACCATTGTCAGTTATGCTTCAAGGAGACACAGTGTTGGCTGGATCCAACACTCATACGAGCAGAGCCTCTTACACTGTACAAATCGGTATTGGTATAATTTCTGTGAAGATGGTCTAGGTTTTAGGTTGTATTCTGTATTAGAAATGTTTTGTATGAATAGGTGATAGATGCGGACCTCTGTATAAACAAGACCATACACAACAGGGGACAAAATTTACAGATTCTTTTTGTATTTTCATCTCTAGGGGAATGAATCGTCCCTTCCAGAAATGTGCACACACTGTAAGTATACCGGCGTTTTTTTCTGTCTGTCTGAAGAGAAACATTTCATTTTACTTCAGCATGTTGTAGAATTAGTGTGGGTGCCATCCTAGTTAGTGTACTGAGGCTCGCATACTCTCCTATAAGTATAACCAACTAGGCTAGGAGAGAGTATGGGAGCCCCGGTAAAGTAACTGGGATGGCACCCGTGCTAGTATACAACCACCTGATATAGCCTGACATAAAGGTATAGAGGAGAGTACAAGCAGGTAGTTACATATGTAGGACATGTTAACATTTGGGATCCGTGATAACATCTTAGCTATCGTAGCATCATTAACCAACTGAATCTTCCTTCATCATTTGAGCCTGCCACGTTTCAAAGATCCACGACTCTAGTGCTTGTATGAATGATTTTGACCAGCATAATTGGTGTTTTACCTTTTCCAGCAGTTTCATTGTATATTAGAGTAGAACTTCCGGATGAACATTATCACTTATAAGAAGATATCACAAACCATTGGACCTTTTGCAGATGCAATTTTGCAGTCACATCAACAGTTACTTTTCCCCCCACATATCTATTATCAACTGTCAAGGTTTGTCTTCTGTCCCAGTGTCAGCAGGGGGTTGAGTTGACACATTGCTGGTCTATATGTGATTATGTAAACAATCAGGGGTCAACATTTATCATGGTTGACTGAGGGTAAATGTTGGTACAAGTTGTCAGATTTATGTGACAGACTTGTGAGCATGACAAAATCATCCAGGGTTGTAGGTTGACACTGTTTTCTATTTAACCCTTTCCCTGCTGACCTTTGCTGCAAAACATTGCAAATTTAATGTATGGATGAGCATGCAACAGGGATACCAGGAGAATAGATTGGTCTGCCTGTCAAAGAACACTGTCACATGAGATGCCACTATTGTCACTGCAAACAAAACAGGTAGTTTCCTGTCAAGGTATTTCATTTCAACTTGGCTACAGTGTAATTTGTTGTACAAATCACTCATGGACATCGACCTTGGTGATGTAGCTACCTGTGTAAAACAACTGATGCAGTCATTTTATGGTGGTAGATCTCACAGTGTCTGCTTTCAGGGAGGCCCTGTGGGTATATAAACTGTACTCACAGAAGCACAAAACTTGTGTATACAGTTCAGAACCACAGGAGATAATTATGACAACATTGTACCAACACCCAGGGGGCAGTCATACAGAATAAGTGGGTCAGCAGAGAAAGGGGTCAGAGGCTCTGAATGTTTAGCTATAAACTTTCCTTCTATGTGCACGAAAGCTCATCTGTATTGGGGCATTATAAACCGAACTCACACACAGAGGGACAAGACGTGTGTGTTCAGTTCAAACTTCAAAACCACAGATGACAATTATGACGAATCTCAGATAAATGAAGCCTTCAAGTTCAAAGCTTAATCAATCTGAAAAAAAGCTGTAAATAGTGTAATGGAAAAATTTGCTTTGTTGAGTTGGAACACAGTTTAGCTGTTTACAATATAAACTTTCCAGTATCAAATACTAACAGGTAATGAGAGATCAAGCTCCAGCTTGTATCAGTGTTCAATATGTGGGGACCCAGGGGGGCTAGTCTTTGGCCGTGGTCCCTTTTGTTAAGTTCAACACCTGCCCCATCACCAAATGCTGCACCTGCCCCATCCAATGTTTATTTCCTGCCTCCTGTACAAAAGGTCCCATGATATTTTGAACTGCCAAGAAGACAGATGATTCTAACCGCTTTCCCAAAAAGCTATGATCAAAATTTGTTCACCTTTGCTGTAATGCCTTAAAAGTAGATCAGCTCCTTATACAACGCTAACTTATTATTGTCATGCAGAAAAGTGATAGAAGTGCCAGCTTCAAAGAACAAGTGACATTATTATGATTAGTGGTAATAAGTGGAATATATGACACACAAATCATCTCCCTTTCAACTGACAACAACAATCATATTAGAATACAGCAGCGATTAAAATGTGCAATCATATTGTGTACAGGATTGAAAATGTTAATTTGTAATTCTTCTGTAGTATACTTAAAGCAGATGAACCATTGTGACTTGCTGTTCTCCCCTACACTTTTACCAACATGTAAGAGCTTACCAGTGTTCATATCTCTTTACTTCCCTACCAGATGAAGAAGGACCAGGCCAGGAATTACTGTGTATGCTTTAACAACAACAAAACCTTTGCACCAAAACACTGCTCCACCCCACTTGCTAACCAGCCAATATGCATGTCATACAATTACAAGGGCACACCGACTTGGTTTCTTGGATGATGTCAAACAACTACATGTTGATGATGTCAAACAATTACGTGGTGCATGAGAAGAGAAAACTGGGTCTCCTGGTATTTACCACCATCAAAGAAACATTTTTCAACGGCTCTATTTTTTTAGAAACAGTTCTCTTTTTCTTTCTTTTTTTTAAATTAGGGTAAGACAAATAAGAGTTTTTTATGTGTCTTTTATCACAGGTGGCTTGCATGGCATGTCTCACTTGTACTGTGAGAGTCAGCCTGATCTCAGTGTGTTCTTGCTAATGTTATAGTTCTGAACTTTCCTCCTTTTCTTCAGTCGACCCGGAGGAAATCCGCAGGTTAGGGAAGCGGTTTAAGAAGCTGGACCTGGACAACTCAGGGGCCCTGTCTGTGGAGGAGTTCATGTCGTTACCAGAGCTGCAGCAGAACCCACTGGTCCAACGGGTCATCGACATTTTCGACCAAGACGGCAATGGAGAGGTGGACTTTAAAGGTATCTTATAGGAGAGGGATACTTGTGTTGTCATCTGCACATAAACAAAATACAGTATGTTTGGAATCAAGGGTAGTAGAAGCATGATGGAGGAGTCATGACAGTTTCTTTTTTTAGATGCTCAAGCTTTCTAGTTTTAGGAGGAGACAGGAAAAATATACCTTAACATTTGAAGATGGAACTATTGAATCTGTCCTTGAGGCATGCTGAGTGTGGCCTGCATGATAGTAGGCTATATTGTAAGGGAGGAATGATCTTTGCTGGAGAAATAACTGCATGGACTACAGCCATTAAAAAGCTATTTGAAATATTTCATGCTGTTTAGCCTTTATTATTCATCCATTGATGTCAGAAATGAGTTTTGTTCTGTTTTCCATTTAATTCTCATACCTTTTTCCTCTCTTTAGAGTTTTCAGTGTTTGTTCCAAGTGCAACAGGCCCTTCCAATGCAGTCAACGTTTATGTTTGTGTGTGAATGTACCTTAACACTGGTCACTTTGAAAATCGAATATATTTGAAATTCTGGATCTGTAAAACTTTTACAGTGAAATATCACGTTATCTTATTGTATCAGATACCATAAGATTCCATTATATGGTGGGAAACATGTTCAAATAACATTGCAAGCTTTCATAGGACAGTATACTATAGTATAGTACAGTACAGTAACAAGCTGAAATTTAGGAATCCAACATTTTTTTTTTTCAAAAGTGACTGGTGTTTGTTGTAGACAATGTAGAGGTAGGCCTAACCTTGACTTGTCTCTCCTGCCTGCAGAATTCATAGAAGGAATGTCGCAGTTCAGTATGAAGGGAGATAAGAACACCAAGCTAAGATGTGAGTATATAGGTTGGGTTGGCATGCGGCTTTTCCTTTTTTTCCACACTACACCTTTTTCTGCCTTCTTTCTCCTTCTCATGCAGAGTTTATAGAGGGCATGTCGCAGTTTAGTGTGAAAGGCGACAAGCAGTCAAAACTCAGATGTAAGTACGGGACAAGGCGGTGTTTCGTGTCAGCACCGTAGATGTAGCGCTCGTAGTGGTACCATGTAGCTTTGTAGATGGTGTCAGCCCCTGTGACGGTAGCTAGACCCTCTGCACTTGTCTCCACCTTTCACCGACCCTATTTTATAATCAATGAGCACCTGGTTCTTTCCTTTGTGTTTCCACAGCCATGTACTTTGTCTTGTTGCATATTTTCTCACAACTCGCATGCCGCACTTGCCTTGATATTGATAGCTCTGCACTGTTGCTTTGTCTGTCTTATGTTGTTATATGTATCATGTTATCATGATTACAAATAGGTTAAGTATAGTCTTTGTGTCATATTTTCTTCACCAATCACAAAGTGCCAGGACTTAGATTCCACAGACAGTTCAAAAGGCTGGAACTTTTAGACCTACTAGGCAGCTGATTGGTACAAATTGTGGTAGACCAGAAAATAGAGATTGATCAGGTTCCACAACACTAGTCAACTTTTTCTCCTAATATTCTGGAAGCTGCCAAATATGAAATTAATGTCGTTCATCTCTGGTCTGATTTGAAATGTTGGGACATACTACATACACTGGTATACTAGTGTTGGATGAAATTCTACCATCAATAATTTTGTTGGCTGTTGGATGACTGCAAGGGGGTACCACAAGTAAGAGCTTGAGTATGCCTTTTTAGCCATGTTAACCCAACTGTAGCCATGGCTGTATGGACATTTTCAACCCTGCATCCTTATACTCATAGTTACATGTACCTTAAATGTTTACCTGTACAACATGTACAAATGTTGTCCTATGGCTGCACTCTACACACATTTTCATATGAAGGTCAACTGAGTTTGCACCAAATGTCTGCTGCCCCAGACTCTGTTGTTAGCTCCTTGACATATTTGGTTGCAGAGAAAGAAATGTGCTCCTTATACAGTACCAATTTTTGTCACTCACTTAACTTACTGTCAAATGACAGTTGCTTGATAAGGTTTTTGTCCTTCAGTCCATGGATTGTTGATCACCTATAATGAAGCAGAGAGAGCAGTTGACCCATCAGTACAATACCATACAATCCTCCAGAGATCTCTGACATGGAGAAAGACAGCTATGGAGTTGTTGAATGATTGCAAGGATCCACAGGTAGCACTGAGCAAGCTTGGCCTTCACTAGGGTTGTCCAAAGAGCAGCCATGCCTAAATAACTTAAGGTATTTGGAACCATGCCTCCTCTCCACAGTTGCCTTTAAGATTTATGACATGGACAAAGACGGCTACATCTCCAATGGAGAGCTGTTCCAGGTGCTGAAGATGATGGTGGGCAGCAACCTGAAGGACACACAGCTGCAGCAGATCGTCGACAAAACCATCATCAATGCAGACAAGGACGGCGACGGGAAGATCTCGTTTGAAGAATTTTGTGAAGTGAGTATCCGCCAGCTTACCAACATGTCACTGTTGTTTCCCCAAATTGTTTTTATTAGTGTGCTCTAGTGGGTGCAGAATTGCCCATTTACAAGAACAATGTGATTATGCTTTCAGTAATCAGCCTTGATTTGATATTGACATCCATGTATACAATGATTGTGGCCTGGCCCACCCATTAAAAAGACAATTTCTCCCTACAATAAAACTTTGATTGGTATCAAGCCTGCTGACAAGTTGAAAGAATTTGTCATGAACCACATGTAAAATTAGTGCATGTACCATAGCATTATGTTGTGGAAATTTACAAAAATGTCCTGATGTCGTCATTAAAATCAAGATACCTGGCAGTAGCATTTGTGGAATGAAAACGCTGGTGTGTACATTTATGATAATTCTGGTGTTCGATAATGTGCATGGATGAAGTAGCTTTCAAACCAGAATATTGAACCTTTCTGTTCCAGGTTGTTGGAAGTATGGATATCCACAAGAAGATGGTGGTCGAGGTGTAATACTCAACAGTTTATGTTCAGCTCTTTCACTCACTATACCCACTTTGTGTATCTCTCAACTTTGTACACTTTTGTCATCCTTGCAACTGGTGTTAGAAGATTCTGTAAGCTTTAAATTTCTGTTGTGTATAGCATTTGGTACATGTTATTTGTTGCTACATAGTTTATGTTGTTTTACAATCTGGGGAGGCCACCAAGACTGCTCTGACGAAAAGGAAATGTCTCAGGTTGAAATTTCACAGGAAGTTAAAGATTTAGCATAAACTCTGTTGTGCTAGTGGGAAAATTTCCCAAACGGGTTAGCAAGGAAGGGTATAATGTCTGGATACCTGCAGACGAAAGTGTAAAGCAATACTGTTACATATACTTGTCTTGTCAGGCTTTGTATGATTAGGTGTTTGGGTGGGGAAACTGACTTTAAGCTCTTATGAGCTTAGCTTTTGTTCACCATCCTATGACACATAAGAGGCTTGACATCAATGCTGTTTTCAACCACGGAGAAACTGCATTGATATCAATGCTGATTTCTGCCAGCAGTACACTTTGACCATATCCCATGCTACATGCCAATGCTGTAGAGATTGCTTAGAGACTACTTTATAACAACTGACAATTGCTAGCTCAATCCAAGTATCTCACAAATGAACAACCAAACAGCTGACAATTTTATCATCTGGAACTTGGCATGTTTGTTTTGGGTAACAGAAACCACTTGTTTCAAAAGTCCTCAAAAACTATTTCAGACATCAACAGTCTTAACCTCCCTGTAGTGGGTGCATCCATACATACAAATTTGTACCATTTAGGTTTGGTAGTCAGCAAATCATTTTCTTTGTGAAATGATTGCCTGTAGTCATTGCTGAGTGCCAAGTAGATTATCCTGGCTATGAAGAAGAATGTTTTACAAAAGACAGTTTCAAATGTAGGAGAGCACGTCTGTCGAGAAAAATGAATGTTGCATACCTCATTATAGCAATATCTTACTTTGCTATAGAAAATGCATATCTACAATTGTGAATAGCAGCAGTATTTACTGTTGGAAAGTTCATCTTGTTAGCTTTCTTCCAACAAACGTTTTTCTACCACCATCTGTGGACATCCAGTAGTTCCAATGTCACGAGAGAATCTGGGTAACTGCTAGACAGTTCTGCGAACATAATGCGTACGTACCGCCAGTATCAATGAGGATAGCTGTGCCGTGTCATGAGACAAATTTCATAGAATGTATCACACAGTTTAACGTACCTTGAAGATGATGTTGCTGAAATGCTCAAATTTGCTCCATCCAGATGTCCTTTTCTTAATTCCCAAGACATATCCCTCAAAAAGTGTGCACTACATGAAATCACCATTTTTTTGTATATACTAATACAAAAAGACAATAACTTAGTTTGTAAATTTCCTTTGGTCATTTGTTAGGCTTGTGATGAAGTATTGTTTTTGTTTAATTCATTATTGTGGAATGTTATGAGTAGTTTTTGGTGGTGGAGGGTATTTCTGAACTTAATGTTAACTTTGTGGTTAGTGTAATGTTTGTATATATTGTGCGTGTCGGTGCCGCTGTCCTGTATAACCTAGAAACTGTTTTCCCAAGTACGCTGACAACTTTAATAGCAGTTAAAACCACTTTTGCCATGGGCTGTTTATACAGAAAACTTGTACCGAAGCAGTGACTGAACCAGAATGATGTTTCTACATTGTGTACAACCAAACAAGTTTTACACAGGGCAAAAGTGGAATTCACGGACTCATCTTCTTCTATTGGATTCACATGCATAGTTCTTGCCAAACAAGCATTTTGGATATTATCTGCTTGCTAAAAAATACAGCCTAGAAGCATTTCCTCCATAGCTTCAGAAGATGATACATTTTTAAGTCTCTATAGAATCTACAGGAAAGAAACAAGCATCAGATGACTGCAAATTCCATGTGTTTGTTCCATCTCAGTGATAAACAGGCTCATCAAACATGTTGGGCCGGTTTACCTGTCACTACAGCTTGGAGGTCAACACATTGTATGCAGGCTAGATGCCAGACTGGCTGTAAAACAAGAAAATATTTTATACTAAGATTGAAAGTCCCTGAATTCCAGCTTTGTCAAACCAAGGAACTTTGAAAATAAACCTTGGTCAAGAAGGAAAGACCATCTCGGACAGAGCAGGGGTGGCGCCAGGAGTGGCAGAGGAGATAATGGTATATGTAGTCAGACTTGCATGCTTCATATCAGGGGCAAGAGAAGAGAATATTGATCAATAAACAAATAATTGTAATACTTTAATTCTAATACAAAAAAGTAAAAGTGATTTGTCTGGTCAAGAGTGTTTTGTGACTTTATTTTGTGATGCAATTCAATATATTAGTCTCTTTACACAAGGAAATGTTGTGCACAGCTAGGATCAGGTGTTAAGGCCACAACATGTACATTTTATGGATGACATCCCGCATCCGATGCGGACTCCAAATTTAATGCAAGAGGGCGAAAAAAACAAGATGGCTAAATTTTGAAAATAGACACAAATGTAACAAGAATTGAGGTGATAAAACATGGTATCACAGCTGACAAGTCTTTTATCCCTGTATTCAAGAAGTGCACAAAGTTGCGATAGACGAGGTGTGGTAGACGAGGTGTGGTAGACGAGTGTCACAACTACACTCACGACTACCACATAGGTGCCACCTTTACAACTTTGGAAAGTTTCACTAATACAACTACACTCATGGCTACCTCACTAGTGTCACCTCTACAAGTACAATCAAGGTAACAACGTGACATATTTTTTATTTTGGTACTTTCTCTTCATGTTGACCATCTACGGAGAGTAAAATACTTTTTCTCAAAATCAGGTGAAAATTAATGAGCTTGCTTATGTCATCCATTAAATGCACTTGTTGTGGCCTAATAGAAGTTCAACATAGCAAATATAGTGGCTAGTTTGACAGCACAGTGCATTTAAGGCACTGCACCGTACAGGAACACACACCTACAACATTACCTCCCCTTTCCCCAACGGGAAAGTATAGAAACGGATGTAATCTCCCGCCCTACTCCCGTTTACCCTAAAGACTTAAGTTCTTACACCCCCATTTCGTCGAATGGACTCGCCCTGGCACGTCAGCAGGTAAAGATGGCTTCCACTGGGTCGGTTGTCGGCGGGTTCGTCTCTGTCATTGTCCTAATCGCCGCTCTGTACTACGTGCGACAACCACCCGATGCCATATTACGAGACAGGCTCGAGAAAGTCCTCCTGTCCCTGCTGAAGGCAGAGAAGAAGGTGAGCCTGTCGTCCAAGCCGCGGGTGGCGGTGGGGCTCGGGGCCTGTCAGGACGCCTTCGTCGACGGGCTAGAGTTATTCGACAGGTAGGAGACCGGTTAGAGCCAGTTTTCAGTTCTGATGTATTTGTCAGTCAGCTCATCACTGTTCACTTTTATTGTTTTTGTCAGCTCATCATGTCCCCGAGCTACATGGTATACAATTTGGGTAACAGAATTGAATCGTGCCAAGAAAAAAGAATAAGTATATCACCATTCCTCACATAATTTGTAAACAGGTGGATGTCCATCAGAATATCTATTTATGGCCGACGTCATTTCCAGTGACAATGATCTAACGTCCAGATAACTTTCTTCACTTTTGTTGCTCCAACAACCTCCTCGAAATTGAATATAGAAATTAAGGTTTTATCAATGAACACATACATTATCTGATTAGACCGCAAAATAAAGGAGAACATGATCTGATTACAGGCCAAAGGTTGTTGACCGTTCTGCTTCATAGAGAATGTTCATGGTTCATGCGTTCATATTTAATGTGACTGAATAACCAATTAATTAATTCAGCCACATTAAAAATGAACGCATGAAGTTGATGAACATTCTATATAAAATGGGACGGTCAACGACCTTTGGCTTGTATTGATCTGATCATGCTGTTGGAGATTGAAATATGGATGCCATGATGCACGTTCGTTCCCTTGCATGTCAAGGTGCAAAAGTCATTGCATCGTCCATTTGTCTTGTAGATAATTGAATAGATAAACAAATAGTAGGGATTCTAAAGCAAACAGTGCTAAAAGGAAAAGGCTTGAGAGTTGAAGGTGATTGTACATTGGGTAGATTATGTGAAGTTCAGCTCTTGAAACCATGTGTCACAAAGAGGTACTAGTACACACCCCCATATCTCAGCCATAGTAAACAATACTTGTCTTGACATTTATTATTATATTGTTGAGTCATTAAATTTTAACAATTATGTGTTCTCATCCACAGGTACAACCTGACCCCTCCAGCCCTGGCTGCCCACTATGACTCCATCCACGACCCCCAGGAGCTGGCACAGATGTTTGCCTACTTCTTCAACCATGGGGCTGCTGCAGAGTGAGTCAGCAAAAATGGCAAACTACTGTACATGATGTGGCATCCATTATCTAACCGGCTACTGTATGGTGGAGTTGCATTGTGTACAAGTAAATGTATCTCTGTCTGCCCTTAAGGGTAACACACCCCTTCACATACATGCATGGATGCCTTAGGTTTATATTATGACATCAAATGACCTGTCACACGTAACCATATCTAACTCCAAGTCTAGTGAGGAGGCACCAACAATAGAGGCTTTTCATTGACGTCATAGTAATTATGAATCCCCAGTGACCATGTTGGCTGGTAATTGGATTAAGCAGCAGTACGTCAGCGTATCTAAGAGACATACACTGTAATTCAACATCGCGTAAATGACGTCAATTAAAAAGCCTGTATACGCATGTGAGGCCAATATGGTAACTCAACTTATGCACAAAGGAAGAAAAACAATGAGTTTTTGCACAGTTTGTACCCTTTTACATGCAAAATAGCCAGTCCTTTGGACTCCACCCAAATACCACAGGAGTCACAGGACCCGCCCACTTCTGAGACAATGCCCAAGATAAAGAAGAAAGTCAAATAGACAGTAATTGATGAGTACAAACTGTAACCATCAGACAGTTTAGACACACAGAATGTGACAGATAATGTCTTTTCTCATTTCCAGACGATACATGGACAACACCACCCTGTTCCGAGACCTCATGGACATTGTTTACAAAATGCCGAATGCAAGGTTTGAACTGGGTGGGAATGCACCTGTCATGGCAAACAGGTTCGCTGCTGAAGGGTGCAACGTCCTTCTGGGGGCGCATCTTAGCTCCAGTCTTAAAGAAGTGATGAGAGAAGGAATTACAGGTAAGGGGCTTGTGCAAGTAACCAGATTATGTTATTCATTGTAATTGCATCAACTCTCAAATAGCAGTTGTGCTGTAGAGGCTCTCTAGTAAAGTTCACGTTTAACTTCATATGGCATCACGTGGCCCATGCTCTATCATGTGTCTGTGCAAGGTGCTCTATGTCATCAATTTTTTCCATAACAATCCTTATCATTCTTCTCATTCTCCTCAATCTAGGTTGTAAATGTAAGGTATGATAGCAGTGATTTGGTGACTTTGTCTGTTTTCTTTCCTTAGTTACTGGTGATGAAATAGAAAACGATGACATCCACTTGATCTTGGAGTACCCACGGCAGAGTAGCTGGGGAAAGTACATTTCACCCAGGGCAAACAGGTGGGTGATAGGCTGTTGGGGATGGTACATTTCACCCAGGGCAAATTTTACTAGTACTCTTGTACATGCACTGTTACTCTGTCTTACTCTTGACCTCCATTTTTGCATTAGTAAGTAAATGAGATTATGTTGCAGTTCTTGAATTTGGCATCTTAGATACAATATGTATTATTTCTATCAGATGTAAAGAAATTTCAATGAATTCTTCCAAAATGCCTCATGTTAGGACTTCCGTTATTTGATGGACTTGGGAGAGAGAGTTCTTTTAGAGAGGATAGGGGAATCATACAAGAGATTCATGTGATGTGATGAATAAGTAGTAAGATATAAGGGGACGAAAATATGACTTCAGATTGCAATAAGTCAGTAACCCTTGTAGTAACATAAGACAGTAACAAAGTTTCCCTTGTCTACAGATTCATTATCCACAGTGACAGGAACAACCCAAGCCTGAACTCTCTGGAGAGCTTTGGTCAGGTGCTGAGGGACTTCAACCCCTCCCTGGTGGTGGTAGGAGGGATACAGATGATGGACAACTTCCCATTCTCAGCAGGTGGGGTACAATCTAGTTAAGAACTTGATTTATGTATCTTGTTATATGCTGCATTGATTGACATGTAGCTGGCTCTTAGCCTCCGTTGCAGGCTCTGAAGCAGCTTTTTGGCGGCTGATGGTTACGGGGTTGGCTGATAGTTACGGGCTGGCTGCAAAAAGTGTATTATTAAGCCCCCCCAAAAGCCGCTTCAGAGCCTGCAACGGAGGCTAGCTGGCTCTGTTGTTTTACCATGACAAGTACACAAGTACCAATGCTCTTGTTGATTCTAGTATTCTCTATTTTGCCAGGTGAGCGAGAATCCAGGCTGAAACTCCTGCAGCAGATGTTGGTGTCCATCCCTGCGGAGCAGAAGACACATTTTGAGCTGGCCTCCTTCACTGAGCAGGCGCTGTTTGAGGAAGTGCTGAAGTACATTGTCCCCTACATGGACTCCCTGGGCATGAATGAACAGGAACTACCCAACCTCTACAGCATGCTGCACGGCGGGAAAATCACGCTCATCTCGGACCCCGTGCCCCGTGTCGCCACCGTGCTGGACCACATGAGGAAGGTCTGGGCAACGCTTCAGAAGGCGGATGCTAGCGGGTCCAAACGTCGCCTGACCCGCCTGCATGTTCATACACTTGCTTTCCAGGCAATCATGACAAAGAAAGACTCAGGTTGGAAAAACACCATGTCTGCCGCAGCCAAGGCTTCTCTAACGGCCAACAGGCACGTGTGCGGGTCCCCGAAGATCGACCTAGGGAAGGCGACAGTACTCATGGATGACTCCTTCTCCACCAGTCGGGAGGAGGGGAGCTCGAAGATCCCATTTAAAGAAAACCGGCCAGTGTCCTGCTGGGAGGAACATGATTATGAGATCTGTATCGCACCTGTGCTGGTGTGTACAGAGGTGCGGCAGACTGCGGGGGGAGGGGATAACATCTCATCTGCAGGGCTCGTTCTGCAGATTTAGCTCCTTTATCATTAGTTTGTGGGAATCCCTTGATCAGCTCCAAAATCTTCAACATCCTCTGTTATGTTTGATACAGTACCTCAATAATGGTTTGTTCATCAGCATACAGAACAGCAATGCTTTATCCTATCTCCTTTGTGGAACATTAACTCCAAAAAGATAAATAATTCTGGGATTCTACTGTGCAACATTGTCATTCATCCCAGTTAATAGTGCAAGTATAGACTTCTTACTACATGTATGTTGTGAGCTCTTTTTGTTCTGTCTTATCTAATATGTGTAGTTGTCTGTACCTACTGAGGGAGTATAGCTTACAAAGACAAACGCAACAAACCTGTTTTGTAATTATTTATGGTACAGGATGTTTTTAGTAATCAACGTCTTGAAGAACAAGCTGTGTTGTGATAGAACAATCAAACTATGGCTTATGTTTTAGAAGAGCAAACAAACATCTTACTCAAGTGTAGTCAGTTTGTATTATGTCACTGCAGTGCAATCTGCAATTTTGTAGACAAAGGACAGTGCAATGTAGACCTCATGGTGTTAAGGTAATACTCGGAACATAATAATCAAGAACTTTACTTCATGCAACAGTGATATGATTCATTTATTTCAGTTCATAATGGAAAAAGACAAAACAACATATCTCATTTTGTAGGTGCCAATTTGGACCCAGGGTATTCAGTTCTCCAAAATGAAAGATTATAGTTATACTGTTACAGTGTGTGTACAGAATAAGAATTATGTGCTTCATTTTTGCAGGGACTAATTAGAAATAAGGCTGTTTTGTTTTTCAAAGCTCCAAAATGAAAGAGGGCAGCAAAAGAACTCCAAAAGAAACAGTTGAGTGGAACTGTAATGCATGGAAGTAAAAAAGTGGAAGTTAAGTTTGAGAAATGGACAGGGTAAGAAAAGTTCCTGACTAGTGTTTTTAAACCTATTTTTTCCAAAAGGAAAATAGAGTCAGTCCTTATAATGTATTAGGACAAATTCATATCATATCAGAGCACAGTGCAAATTTTGTGGGGTTTTTTCCCATATTGTTGTGCAAAAGTTTTACATTACAGAATAAACTGCTTTCTAAGCATGACTCCAGTATCAATGCCTTTCCGTGGTCACGCGTGTGGTGTCTTTATTATAGATGCTAGTCAAACCCTACTTTAAGTACGCCAAAAATAGTTACTCAAGCAACTGGATAACATTTTTGAAACAGTCAGACATCCGCTGTCTTTCGTCAGTGACTGACTGACTGACTAGTTGCCTACTTTAAGTAAAACTTTCTCCTGAAATATACTGACTTGTACATGATGTTTCCTTAAGCCCACAAGGCTTGGCAAATTTGCGTTAAACTTGTTGAGTCTTTTTAATGATTTTCAAAATACTGAAATGAATGTTGTGTATCCCTGGTCTGTTTTGAAACATTGGTTTCCATCTCTTGTGCAAGGCCCAGTGCTTTGTGCCAAGGTCCAAAGTTACATCAAGTGTCCCATTTGGTTGGTTTTCTCTGGAAAGAGTAAAAAAAAGCAGTTAGACTTTTTAACTAATCAGTGATTAGTATAAAAACTATGTAAATGATCTTCAGTACAATGCTCAGCGGACCATGACAATGTTGGTCCCTTGAACAGGCTTTTCATTTGACATCATCTGTGCTGTGTTGGATTACAGTTTATGTCATACCTGGGCCGCAAAAAATGTTTGATACAGGTGTTCCAGACCAGGTGATAACTTTCGGTTATCACACTGGCTTCCATAGAAAATTTAGAATGCAATTGGAGTGCGCCGCTATTAAAAAATTTGAATGCTGGATTCGGTCGTTGGAATGTGTTACAATTTTTTGTTCGAGGACACCAACTTTTTTCAACTTCTGGTACATTTCGTATTGAAATGTGTGTTTTCTCTAGTGGGTGATGTTCGTCCATCGTTGTCGACAAAGACCTCAACTTGGGTGGGTATGACATGAATAAAATACAACACAGTGTATTCCACATCACCCTCGGTCCCAGCCCTCCCGCGGTCAGGCTGGTACCTCAGGTGATGCGGAATACCCCGTATTGTATTCTATATGTACGTCTGTAACCACATGAGGATGCTACTACCTACTCCAATTATCCGCCCAACACGGTCGTTGGAGGATTCAAATGATAATCATCATTACATCAATGAAAAGCCTGTATAGACCTAAATTGTGTTGTACTGTTGTAAAACATATTTTTTCTATTCGCCACAATTTTGATTTAGGGACTCTTATGACCGACTCTTCTGAACTTCTTTCAACTTGGTTTACACAGATGGCATCTACAACTATTTATCCACTCCAATCAAATGCAATATTTTACATGTGAACATTACTACTGAATAGATGCTTAGGCCACACCAATTTAATTTCTTGGTTAACGGATTTTTATTTTCTCAAAAAAAAGATTTTAGAAAAAAAAAAACAGAAGGCTGGCCCAGCCTTCTGTTTTCATAAATTCTTTTTTTCAGAAATTTTTTTTTGGTGTGAAAATAAAAATCCGTTGGCCAAGAAATTAGATTGGTGTGGCCTTAGCTTAACCTGGTATCCAAGCCTATTACATTTATATCTGCCAAGCCTCTTCATCATAACAAGGAGGTTATATAACCTCCTTGGTCATAAAAGGACAAAGAGACTCGACAGACAAAACGAGTGAAGGTTAAATTGTTAGAAAGGAAGAAGCTCCTAGAACTGACAGGAATGTTGACTGCTTCTTGTTTCTTCTGCTCTGCCTGTTCTGCCAGTTTTTTCCTGCGGTAGTAGTTTCCAGGACTGACGTCTACACCAGCAAGGGTAGCAGCGAAGGCGACTCCTATGACACCACAAGAGATTTTCCTATAAAAAATGACATTGAAACAAAAATTATCAGTCAGGGCAAGGACATTATATGTCTTTGGTTAGGAGATGTTAGTGATGGACGTTATTCACTTCAAATTTGTGACATGTTTCCCTGACATGTTATAGTATCTTCATTTCTGTCTTTTCTACTTACAGAGACATTTTTTTCTTCACTCCTCGCGTCTTTCTGAATCAAAGTAGCCCGTGTTAAAACATTTTGGGTGCACATTACATCAGCCATCATAACATGTCACCGAGCTTGTTTGGACAGCCTAACAGTAACACGTGCAAATGTGAGACTGCCCCCATAATAAAGTGATAATTGAAAGATAAGCCCTTACGTAATGATGGACTGCTTTCTCCACCAAGTTCTAACTGTTGTCGCGGACATCCTTCTGGAACTGAGATAACGCTGTAAAACCGACAAACGAAGAGGATTTATTTGGAAACTTAGTTTGTGTCGTCTGCTAGAGAATGTCCTCGCGGTTTCACTTCCGGGTCGCTGACCCCGCTGCGCAGTAGACTGCGCACAACGCTCAGAATTAATCGCGGGAAAATATGGCTGCTCCAAATTTGAATTGATGTTCAGGTGAGAAAATCATTTGTTGCTTTGCCTTCAGAAATAACAGCGTTAGAAGAGAGAATCTTTAGCCAAATTATTCCAATGTGTATATGTGCCAGTAATTAGCCAAACGGAGTCGTTCTGCTGCACTGGGCTTTGTGCTGCACGCACTTGACAGAACGTTTTGGTGGGGAGGGGGGCACAAGCGAAACATCTACAGTACTGTACTGTGCTTTGAGTTCAGTTTGAGTTGAGTACAGTTGGAATGTTGGATGTTAGGTCAGGTAGGAATTATAGAATCAAAGTACAGTACCAGGACTGCAAAATATGCACAGAACAATTTGTGACATGATTTATCCTAATTAAAGATTACTAAAATTACTGAGAGGAAGTTGCAAAAGCTTTGGGCCCTAGTCCTTACCCTTAGAATAATTTTAGGGTAAGGACTAGGGCCCAAAGCTTTTGCAACTTCCTCCCAATTGATGTCTTTTGATATGTTCCTTTGCCCGTATGCTCTCCAAGTCCTGCATCTTTACATGTCTAACATAATTTTATGTTAGATGTAATGATAAAAAATCATTTTCAAGACCAGCTCAGATTGGGAAAACAAGAGCTAACACAACTATAAGCTATCGGTGCAGTAGGAAGACCCCTACACTACAGGCAGTGTTAATGTACTAGTATGTTGATACATGACTTTTACAGCACTTTCCTTCCCGATCCCATACATCGGACTATAACAACACAAAGAGACGGCCACAAGATGATCATCTCAGCCTCAGAGCCGCAGGAGTTTGTGCCCTACGGTCGTGAGTACACCTCCTGCCACCCAGAAGGCTTTGCACCACCCTCTCCCACCAGGACGCTGGACGGCACGTCCATCCGGGAACATGGTGTTCCCATCAAGTCATTCAGCGAGGTGTCCATGGCAGACACGCCCAAGGTCAGGGTTTTTACCAGGTTTTTGTTACAGGATGTGCAAAGGTGACAAAGGATGTCAAACCTCCTTATGTATTGTAAGAAAATAGATATTTGGGGTCCAGGATGTCTGTTTTAACATCTTACACTATGTAGATGAGTTTTTACTTGATGATTAGTTGCAGATTGTTTTCATGACTCGCTTCTCCAAATGAGGGCGTGGATTCAAATCCCACTTCAGACACCATGTTGTCCAGGGGAATAGAAAATGTTGTAAAATTAGTCTGACACAATATGCCATGGTGATTTTTTTCCCCATTCAGAAGGAGTCATGGACCCTTAAGGCTGGGGGGGAGGGGGAGGTGTGTGATGAGGAGTTGTACACCAGGGGGAACACTGTGGTGTGGAGCAGGGGAGGGCAGAGTGCAACCAGGATGGTCATCAGGTCATTCACTGTTCCTTCACCAGTCCAGGAGGTAAGTAATCAGTCTATACTGCATGTAAGGAAAGCCACCACATCGTGGTATAACAGTATTAACACATCATGATCAGTTCTAAGTTTTTCAAGAAATGTTGTGGAATCTTTAATATTCTCAAGGTGTGGCTGTCCTAAAACATGGAATTAATGCCAGTAACTAGTAAGGGTTTTGAACACCCACCTTAGAATAGTTACGTCTGAACAGATTAAATCTTTTTCTCAGATAGATCATCCATTCCCTTTTTGAAGATGATTATAAACCATACAAGTTTGTGATATCGTTGTGTTCACTTCTCCACTCCCTCTACTGCAGGCCTTGTGGTGCAGATTTGAATTTCCTCGTATGGAGGCAAACAAACCAGTCAAGAAGTTAGGTAAGATAACGTCTTCCAACTTAAGATCATCCTTTCTTCTTAGCATTTGACTTTTTGAGGAAGAGCTTCTTAATATGATGCACTGGTATCATGGTTTTAAGTATACTCACATATCACCTTTCCTTCTTAATGTCCAACAGTCTTTCTTACCAAGCAATTGTGGTGAAAATTCATGCCAAAAAACTACTGTACATGTAAATCTGAATCTGATCGTTGCTGTGTGACTGCCACAGATAAAAAGCTGATGTCAGGTATTGCTGTTGTGGAGACCAGCTGTGTCAACATCTACACCAAGGAGGGAGAGGAGTACATTTCACCTCTGCAGTTTCAGGTGACTCATAATATGTCACACAACCAAGTTTATCTATCTATATCTATATATAGTACAGACGAAGCCACTTAATTGCACCTCGGATAAACACACCTTCCTTTTAATTGCACCGAATCCCAATATCCAAAACCGGTTCCCATTCACTGCATTGTTAGTGACTCCGCATATCTGCACCGCGCATGGTCACCAGTGCCGGATAACTGCACCAATTTTTTCCAAAAATCCTCAACAAGTTAACTGAAAAGGTGCGCTAAAATCGGCAAACGCGGTACAAATGAGTCGATACCTGCCGGTGTAAAGGCGCAATACCGCCAATATGTTTAAAACTGTTTTCAGTTACAAAAGAAGGCGGTCTCCATGGACAGTTACGTTGATAGGAATCGTATGGGAGGTCCCGGGCGGGTCACCCGTAATCAGTAACCAAGTTTTAGTTTCAATTCCTAGTTTCATGGCGGTACATGATTTACGTAAATCGACAACTGCACTCTACGTAATGTAACACAGAAACTGTTATCCGATGAGTGGCACGCATGCATATGACGATGTTTCAGAATGCCTCCCCTGTAACATTACGTGTGTTGTAATGCGGTAGATCGCATGGAAAGATGAAAGAATGCAAAATCTTTTTAAAAAGGTTCGTAGTCATTTCTTTATATTCAGCAAAGGGTCAATAAATAAAGATAATAACTGAATAATTTCGTCTGTTTTCTTTGTGCTAGTGTTTCTGACTAACAATACACTCCCTCGCCCATGGTGGTGCGGTCCAGCTGGGCATTTCGCATAATTGCACCAGCCGGATAATTGCACCAAAAACGCTGACAAATGGGTGGTGCAGTTAAGCGGATTCTACTGTACTGGGCAAAACCCGGTTGGGTTGTTGCGCCCAAGTTTCTGTGAAATACTTGGTGATATGTCATGATGCAATGTTTGGGGGGCTGGGAAACCATTGGGAGGGGATTTGCATGAGAACTTTTTTACAAGTCAACAGTTAGCACTATAAATAAAGCACATCTAACTACAGTGTACAGACTTTTCACATTTGTACCACTGGCATATTGGCAGGAAATCTTCTTACCTTTTGTGATGGATATGTTCTGCATTATTCATCCCTTCAGGCACAGCACACCTGGTCTACTAAATATGGGCTACTGTTTGAAAGGAGCATCTCGGAGGCAGAAATTACTAGTCCTAAAAGGTTTGTATTGATGGACTTTTGATCTACCTACTGGTATCGGGTGATATTGCTGGATATACTAAATAAAGTGATAGAACAATTTGTATTACACAGATCATGTTTTTAATAGTCGGTTAAAATAAGCTTTCCTGAGGAATATCATGCTGCAGTACCTTTTTTTATCTGCTAGATTTCAAATTTACCATATCTCACCTTCCCAACCAGGGGTTCGGAGGCCTTACCCAAGCTGTTCAGCATGTGTCACCCATTGGACGAGCTGTGCCCGGTCGTCTGCAAGTACGGAGGGCCGCTTGGCGTGGGGAAACTGTCGTATGTCAACGACCCCATGCAGCACGTGGTGTTCACCAGTGCTGATCCCTCCCTCATGATGACCTATGACACAGTTCTGGGTGTCCACTCTGTCTGGGCGCTGAGGAAGGCTAAAAGTGAGGTGTGTAAGAAAAGTGCCTCCTGTAAAGCTCACAGTTTACCAAAACTTGACAGTATAAGGTGTCAATGAAAATCTTTTTTTCTTTATTGCAGAATTGATTTAGCCTTAAGAAAGTTCAAGAATATGGTTTAAATCCAGACATGATGATAATGAAAGCATGACCAGTAACAAGCAGAAATACAAAACTAACATTTAAAATTTTCCTCTGTATTGCTGTTGAAACATTTTGGAACTCAATGTTTGTTGTATTTTCAGGAAGTTGCAGGCCTGTCCAGCACTCACTATGGCGACACCTCCACCATTCCCAGCATGCCTAGCTCTCTTCATGTGACCACGCCACTGGCAGGCCTGAGCTCCAGTACGCAGTCCCGCCTCAGTCTGAGCCAGTCTCCGAGCCTGTCGCCCGCATACAGGACCTACAGCCGACCGAGCACGCCTGGATTATCATCAAGGTCTCACTCACCGGCTGTTCTCAGCCACATGGCCACTCTCAGGTATTGAGATACATATGCACTAGACTCGTGTGCACTTACACACACCAGGTTATCAATTTACCAGAGGTCCAGGAATTAAATCCAATGTCTTGTCACTCACACAATATATTGAACCTGTAAATAGTGTTTGCCCCTGTTGTTGCTTAGACTTAGACCTGAAATCACAGCCAGTTGAAAATTGTCTTTCTAGTGTAGCTACCCTGGTACATTATATGTTATGATTTCTATTTCTGTAGCCGCTGCCAGTCCCCTGCACCAAACAACAGCAGTTCCTCCAAATCTCTCAGCTACTCCATCTCCTCCCCATGGGTCTCACGGTCGCCCGCAAATATGGCGAGAACCCCAGCCTCCTCCTGCAGCTTCGCCTCACCTGGCCGCACCTTCGAGTCTTACCTGGAGATGCCGACGCCCCTCACACCTGAGGTCTGCATGGACCATGTGTGGACAGAGACTATGACAGGGAGAAGGTTGGACTGGTTAAGCTTCATTTCTGCATGTCCATGAGCATCTCATAAAGCTATACCCTGCACGTCAGTTGCCCTTAGATGATATTTGTATGTATAAATTTCATACACTGGGCTGCTGCATGCAAACACAGAATATTTCTGTCACATTTGTTGCAACAGTACTACTTGAAAAGTGCAAATGCTCCTGTAGTATCTAGTATAGAGAAACTATATTTCAGAAACACATTGTGTTGAAAATCACACTTTGTTGGTAATATTTACCTGTCTCCCCAGGGATGGTGTTCAGGGCCAGGCCTCCAAGGCCTTTCTGATGTCAGACGTTTGTGGACAGAAGTTCCTCTGTTATCTGATACACAAGAAGCACGAGCTCAGGTTAGCCACTTGTTGCCCTGGTTTAGTAGATGATGTTAGAGATACAGCATTCTTAGAATGTTGTGTTTTTATTTACTCAATGAATAAACCAAGAGAACAGAGAGGAGCTGTAAATTTATATATGTATATGTATACTGTAGCATATATTGATGAATAATATGTATGGATTTTAGGATATGTTAGTAAAGTGTTGGTTTCCCTACATTTCTAATTGTTAGCAATGTTGCACTATCTTAAACTGTCAAAGTAAATGTATCCATTATATATAATTTATAACATTTTCTTCTGTCAGATGTGTGAAGTTTGAGCC
Organism: Branchiostoma lanceolatum; assembly: GCF_035083965.1. Classification (NCBI taxonomy): domain Eukaryota; kingdom Metazoa; phylum Chordata; class Leptocardii; order Amphioxiformes; family Branchiostomatidae; genus Branchiostoma; species Branchiostoma lanceolatum. The sequence goes on along the minus strand of NC_089725.1, from coordinate 19,039,530 downwards.
CAGCAATGACAACAGACAGCTCATCTTTGGTGCCATTACCAAGATCAGTGCCAGGGATGCCATAGCATTGCAGGTGAGGCTGATTTCATTTTTCTTTTTTTCTCTTTGAAAATGGAATTTGCGCAGAATAGTCAATATTGTAGAGATACTAGAATAATAGTAGAACTGACATAAATGCCATATTGTGTTTGCCAAGTTGAATGCTGTGATTTGATTTTGGGGTTTTAAGAAATTCAATTACCTCTTAAAGTGCTGATAGGAAAACATGAGTAACAAAATGTAGATTGCAAATGTACAATAGATACAACTGGAAACTAGGCCTTTGCTTGGTCTGTGTCTGCTTAAACTGAAATCAGTCTTTCTTCTCTTTGTCCCAGAGTCTGAATATGATGATTGTGTTGGATTTACATGGAAGTGTTGTGTTGTACACCGGAACAAGCAAGGTGAGTCAAAACAAAACTGACATTCTATGGTATCACTGCTGTTTGGCTTACAATGAAATTTTCCAAATATTTTGTATATTGCCATACTCAGAATGACCTGTTATAAGTATGAAATATCTGCATCCAAGATTGTTTTTAGAAAACAGGACCAATCAGAACATACAATGTAGTAGCAATCAGAAATTGTCCAAACTAATGAGCATAGAAACACTTTTGCCATGAAGAACTGCTACTTACCGCCACCACCCCTGCCACCTATAAGCTGGGAGGGTATTTCCTATCTTCTTCATTTGTATCACAACTGGTGAATACACCAATATCTTTCCTAAAACAGACTGGTCTGTGTTAAGTATATGTATATCTACAGTTTGTAAACCATCCCCCGTCTGCCCCTGTAGGTTGGAAAGGTGTACCTGGCCAGCCTCAGTAGCAGCCATGGGCTGTCCCTCTCCACCTCTCTCCCTCGAGCAGGCACTCCACTGGATAGTCCGCTTCCAGGCACCTCCAGCCGGGCTCCCAGTGCCATGAAAATACATGAGGAGGTGGGGTTGTAGCTTGTTTGCTTTTTGTTTGTCACATATTCAGTAAAAAGCCTTATAGCATAGCGCACTAGTTCTGCACTTTGGGATGTACTAACTGTATTACAGATTTTCCATCACACACCAAGGTATATCGCTATACTCTTATCAATACATGTGATTTGTTATCTAATGTGCTTATAATGTGTCTGTCATGAACCTTGGCTTTCTCCCTAAGGTAGCAATGTTTAGTATATAGTCCAGTCATACATGTAGGAGTAACTTTATTATGCTCATAAGCTCAGTGACATTAGGATATGAAGACTGCAAACTGAATAAGAATGGTTGATTGTCCATAGTCTACTCATTTGTAACGATTTATTCTGTAACAAATGTTCTTTACCTGTGGATATGTAACCTTTGTCAACATAACATCAGAATATGTACTATAAACATTAGTTTAAGCACTATGGCCCCCTTCCCTGTACAGGTAGTTCTCCTGTCCCCTGTACCAGAGTTGGGAAACTCCTCCAAGCTTCAGGGCTCCACCTTCAGCGACGACTTCTCCTTCCACACCGGCATTCACATCAACCATGTCAGGGACCCTGTGGCCAACAGGTTTACTCTGGTATGACAAAGACTCTTGTTTTTGTGCCTTTTCCTTTGTTACTTATTCATTTAGCCAAAAGATAGTATCAATTTGGCTTTTGGTGCCTGCAAAGTAAAAGTACACAACACGGTCTGTTTCTGGACCCATATCATAATGGTGTTGAGCTCTTAGATGTACTTCTCTATTCTTTCTACAGGAATTGAATAATGGGAAACTTTGCAGCACGTCTATTCCGGAGATGGCAGCATCTCCTCTCGGTAAGCATTCCAGCCTGTAAACCTTTGCTTAGGGTGTGCAATAGTTTAGAAATCTGGTTTTCCAGCTGCTCCTTAAAAATGTGGTGATGTAGAATTGATTAGAACAGATGGTGCCATGTAAGCTGTTATCAATTCATGTAGCCTAAGTACAATTTACAGATACGATTTTGGTAGGTATTATCCTCGAAAGGAAGACATTTCTGAACAAATTGACTTCAACATGAATTGTTCATTTCCAGTGAAAGCCTGTCTGGCAGCTTTAAGGACACAGCTTCCGAAGGACATCGCTGTGCAGCTATTTGTGAAATGGTACACTACCCACAATGCTCCTGGATCCCCCAGCCAATCAGAATGGAGCCTGTTTGTCAGCTGTCTGCTAAGTATGATGGGATACAACACAGGGCGACTGTCTCTCACCAACCCCAACCTCAGGGTTAGTCTCATGAAATGCTGGTTGCCATTTTGGGAGCCCTACTTTTTAACTTGGTACTTGATTTAAAGAAAAGCTTTTATTACATTGTTTAGATGATGTCTGTGTTTTTCCGCCCTCCAGTCTGAGTTAAACAGCTCCATGTCGCCAGTCATCGCAGCCAAGAAGGCTCGTTCCTCAGAGCAGGGCAGCAACGAGGTAAGAACCTTAACACATATGTACAAGATTGAATGATTTCGTTGTGCGTGTAGTGTTTTCCAGGTAGTACAAACTTAATTGAAGTATAATTAAAAAGTCTTTTATAAGTGACCTTCTTGTGCTAACCAAGGGAATGACCATCTGTCTGATATGATACATTTTGTTGTTGTTGTTACATCCTATTCCACCAGTTGCCTTCTGAGCTTTAACTTATCAACTGTACATTGTATCTGTCCTTGTTATAACCAGTAGAAGATTAACCACCTTCAATCTAAGACGTCTTTGCCTCCCTTGCCCAGGACTGGGATTACCTGCTGAGCTCCACCTACCACCACAGCCTGTCCCCGCGTGTACGCGACGCCCTGACCCTGAAGACGGAGGGCCCACTCTGTATCCGTGACGACGTGGAGATGCAGGAGCCGGCCACACCCGTTCTGGATCCATCCGACAGTCTGTTCCCCCACATGCCCCTGGTTCTGTCTGCTCTGCATCTTGTGTATGAAGTAAGTGAATGTTGTCAACTCTAGCCAGGAGGTTTCATGAGGTTTCACCAGCCTTGAAACATGCATTTACAATAGCTGTGAAATCCCCATTTTAGCACACTCTGTGACACATAGCTCCAGTGCAGTTACCTCAGTTAGGAAAGTTTTAACAGCTGGTTCACTGGTTTGTGGTTATTCTCTATATTTCCCAGGACCAGAAGCTGCACGGTCTGTCCCACCCTGAACTGGAGCAGATTGCAGCCATGCTGTGTCAGCTGGCAAGGTAAACTCACTTCTTAGCAACAAGAATCCTTAACTTGTAACATCATCTATCAGCTTTCTGTTGTTTTATCCCTGCCCAAGAATTTCAACAAAGGTATTAAGTGTTTGTTACCCCTTCCAAGAGAGCTTGTATTTTCCAAGTGCTGGTTGCTTGGTTGGTTTGTGAACAGAATACCTCATTTGAAGTGTATTTACTAACCTTGCTGATTCTGTCCCCAGTGATTTGTGTCTTGATGCTTACGTAGACCACTACCGCAGGGACTTCCCATCTGTAGGCATTTACGCAGTCGCTCCCAGTAACATCAGTCAAAGTAGGTGTTGCTTTTGTATGTCTGTATTATGCCATGGTATTGTCACAAGTTAACAGGTCTCTTTAAAACTTTTTAATCATAGAGGTACTTGACTTTGATTTAAACTGTTTTAAATTTCAATCTTTAAAAGTTCAAAGTAACCAGGGTATATACATTTCCTCAGTAAGTAGTACAAAGGACTGTCAGATGTTATTGTTAGCACCCTGCAAAGCTTCCAAGAGAAGACTCCACAACAGTGATTCACCCAAGTGTCGTTACTGCCTATGCGATATGAAGAACCTTCAAAAACTCTAATTTCCTCCGTAGGTGCCAAGGACCAGCTCCAGTTCTCCTCTTCCTTCCCAAACAAGCCTCCCAGCATCCTTCAGTGGTTGTACCAGTGCATGCTGGGAAGGCCCGTGGAACCCTTTCCGCATGTTGCTGGGGTCTGTGAGAAGACCAAGAATGTGGTCATGGTACACTTAAACTATATCTTACATTTGTAAATAGAAGCTTACTATGTATGGTGCTAGTGGTCATCTCAATGCATCACTCATTTGAATTCATTCCAAAACAAAAGGCCATAGATTCAGACATGTCTCAAAGTACACTGGTCTCAAATTATACCAAATAACAATATTTTGCTTGATGTTAAACTTAATTCAAGGAGTTTGAGGACTTCAACATATGGCAACCTTGTAAATTACTGTGAGAAGTAAAAGTGATGAGTGCTATACTATTTGTGTTGGTAGCTGTACTCCCTGTACTTCCAACCCCTGATGAAGGAAGAGGCTGGAGGGTTCCGTGAGGAGGGGTTGTTTATCAAGAGACTGTCAGCTGCAGGTAAGGAGCATGGATGCTGTACTACTGGTTGCAAAGAAAGATATACCAACCATGAGGACCTTTTGCCATTCCAGAAAAGATTTTACTACAGGTTTCAGTCATATCAACCCAAGACTGTCCATCCTTTTGTCAAGCTACTGATAAAGTGTAATTCATTATTGTCATATGTTTTATTTTTATGTGCTTTGCAGAAAGTATTTTTGTTACCCTTATTTGTTTCCTTTGTGACTAAGATGTGTGTTTGGTTACAGGACACAGGGCCAGGGACAGTTTACCTCGTCATAGAGGGTATGTCACCATCTTTCCTATGTATGAAATAGTTTAAGATACATGTACATAGCAAAAGTATCCTGTCATAATTAGTGAAATTACACTTTAATTTACTTTTGTCTTAATGTAGCTGAATCAATGACTAGCTTACTTGATTGATTGATTATGTTGCTGTAAGTGAATAGTTTATTATTGACCTCTGATGATACAGGTTATTCTATTGCATGCCTTCTCTATGCTGCCACTTAATATCCAGTGACACGATTTCTTCATCTGTGTCATTGATATTGATACAGAATATCAAGTAAAAGTTTTATGTTTATGGTGCAACTTATGCTGCAGTTTGTGCTCCAACTGATACTTTATTTATTTATATTCAAGAATTTTTTGGTAAATCAACTTTACGAACTTTGACTTTAAGTTGAAGGGACTACCTAGTAGTCTAAGCATCTTTATATTTGGTAAATAGATACAAAGTATATGTTTGGTTCGTTTAACCCCCCAGCATCAGCCTGGACTTTAAGCAGAATTACCGCCTGGGCGAGCGTGTCGTGTTGCACATGACAGAAATCGGGATGACCGCGGAGGATCTGGAGATGTTGCCGTTTGGCGTCGCCCTCCCCCTCCGTGTGGCCATCCACGAGTGTCGCTGCAGCACGCCCACAGACTTCCCCGCCGCAGCGTACAAACTCATTGGAAGTAAGTCTAGTCATGGGCTTTTAGTCATGGGCTTTGTGGAGTAGAATTTTTTTTCTAGCCTCATGAGAGGATTTACATGTGTCCAAAAGTCATGTAAAATGCTTTTACAAAAGTTAGAAATGTTCACTACATATCATTGACACTATCTATATTTTGATAAATGGCCTTTGTTGTATCATTTGAGCACTACTTATGTTGTATCTAAGACATTGGTTTCTGGTGGAACTTGTTTTCATTGTTGTATAGTGTACAACGTTGATTTTCTCGTTCTCTTTGTAGGTCAGCAGAGCTTAGGAATGCAGTTGAAGTCAAAGGGCAAAGGACTTGTCAAAACAACACCAGAGGAGGCAAGTAGTGTACAACTTCTATGTACATGATGATGTTTGGATTTATGTATCATCCCTCCTCTTATACTAGATTAATGTACTTCTATACAATGTCCTTCCTTAAACCTTGTCCATTTGTCCTTTTACATCACCACCAGAAGTGATAAAAGTAATAAAATGAGATTTAACAGAAAAATAACTTAGTGCATAGACTGATAGTATGGCATACTATGGTTTACTATATACACTTTAAATGACACAAAGGCTAAGCAGACCATTCAGTGGAAGGACTTCTAATTTTGAGATCCCATCTTCTTCCAGAATTTGTTCACAGCAACAGAAGAGGAGGATGGCATGGACACTCTTGACCAAGAGGTGGCTATTTACTTGTTTTAATTATTGTTTTATATTTGTTTTGAACCCCACCCCTATTTTAAGCTAGATGATCACTGGATATTTATTGCCATTTAACTGAGAGACATTCTACATATGATTATGTTAGATGAACATTTCTGGGGGTCATGTCTGCTATATTTTGATTGGCCATGACTGTAATGTCTCAGTATTCTTTGTAATGAAGAAGTCCCACTGATTGTTGTCTTGATAATGCCACTTCTCAACACAGATAGACTTTAGTTCTAAGAAGTCATTGGTCTCATTTAATTACCCTCCCCAGCTCCTGAAGCTGAGGTTCCCAGATGACCTGCGGGTCCAGGAGGTTCGCAAACTGCTGCAGTCGTCCAAACCTGCCACGGTGCACGTGGTGCAGAAACCTGAAGTCAGGTACAACAATCTCTTTCAAGTGCAATTTCATTGTTTAACGTGTATATTCACTTTGCCATTGATCTTTTGCGGTTGTTTCACATTGACCCAAATGGGCAAATGTTGTGCTGACCCAACACCATAAATGAATGAAGTTATTTTCACATCTCCCTTCCCTCCTCCCCAGTGACCATGACTATCTGGAGGAGCAGGAGATGAAGCTGCTGTCTGTGTGTCAGAGGACCATGGCACTGCCGGTGGGAAGGTCAGCACCTGAATCTACATGTATATCTGTATATTAACCAGTTAACTGACACCTGTTTCAATAGGCCTGTTCTGTACATCAAGGTAACATCATAACTGTCTGTTGAAATGCCCGTATTGGCCACTATATCTGCACCAAGTCACAAGTATCTAAATTCACGTACTTCTTACAGCAAACAAGTCCCCTGACATTAAGAATTGGAAAAAATGAATAACTTTCAGACTTAAATTTACAATGTAACTTGGTTTTGAGGATTTTTGCAGCCTATACTGTAATGTATTTCTTAGAAGTTACAGCAGTTTTGAAATGACTTTTGTTTAACAGAGGGATGTTTACCCTGTGTACCTACCACCCGGTACTGACCGAGCCGCTACCCATCCCCAAACTCAACCTGACTGGCAAGGCACCTGCACCCAGGTAGGGAAATGTTTCATTGTACCTCCAGTACCTTGTATAAACAGTAGCACTTTTTGTGATATTTAAAGACATCTGAGCTGTCCTCCTCAGATGCCAATGCATCTTTGACATTATTGTCAATGACAAAAAGAAATACACAATTTTGACACACTTTATTTGTATCAATTAAAACGTTTAAATGGAATTGTTATTTGCCCTGTGATCCCAGAACCACGACCATTGAGCTGTCCAGAATAGAGGTTCCCACAAACATGAACATGTGGCCGTCCTTCCACAACGGGGTCGCCGCCGGGCTCAAGGTCGCTCCAGAGTCATCAAAGGTAGAAGGGTTTACCGCCATGGTACCTGTAGTTTGAATTCACCAAATTGTGTTTCTGTAGAATCTAACATGCTTCTGTTACAGAATAGCACTAGAAATATATTAATCTAGTTGCTTCCAATGAAAATAAAGATTGAAATAGATCTCAGTCCAGTTTAGCTTACAGACCAATTGTAAGCTTAAGTTTTTATATGTCTGCTGTATCTGCTCTTTCTTGATACTGTCCTCTTCAAGACTTGTTGAAATCTTTAACCAGCATCTCTCTGAAACATTTTCATCCAAGGGAAATGTCTTTGTTACTGCTTTTGTCTTAGAGATGAAAAAAAGCATTTTTTTATAAACATTTCCCATCTCTTGTCAGATTGAGTCCTCATGGATCGTCTACAACAAACCAAAGAGTGCAGACCTGACCAATGAGCATGCAGGATTCCTGATGGCGCTGGGTCTGAACGGCTACCTGTCCAACCTGAACACTCTAAACCTGCACGACTACCTGAACAGGGGTCATGAACTCACCAGTGTAGGCGTGCTGCTGGGGGTGGCCGCTGCAAAGTAAGTTTGCTTTTTGTACAGATGATTTTTTACATTCATTCCTGAGAACATTTATTCCACAAAAACTTCCCTAGTAATAGAGATCGTTACTTAACCTTCAGCACACTGAAGTAGCCGTTCTGCACCCCATTCTCTTTTAGATAAAGAGTTAGACAGCAGGGAGAAGGTTAAGATGTAAACATAATATGTGGCATGTAAAAACAGCAGATATTTAACAATGCTATCATCTTAACTGAGATATTATGGAAAGGTTGAAAATGGTACTTAGGTGATCTTTGAAGGTTTATGTTTGTCCAAGTACCACAGGAAGATTAGCGGTAATGTTTAAGTTTATCATAAATCAAAATACACTCAAAATCTCTAGTTTTTAAATATAATGCCAATCCCCCCACCCCAGGAGAGGCACGATGGACGCGGCCACCACCAGGATGCTGAGTATCCACGTGCCGGCACTGCTCATCCCCACGACAACCGAGCTAGACATCGCACACAACGTACAGGTCGCCGCGGTGATGGGGGTGGGGCTGGTGTACCAGGGAACCGGACACAGACACATGGCAGAGGTCCTGCTGCAGGAGATAGGTGGGTGGGGTTGTCATGGTGATGGGGTTGTCATGGTGATGGGGGTGGGGTTGGGGCTGGTGTACACCAGGGGACTAGACATTGGTACATAACAGGTCCTACTGCAGACTGGGTGGTGTACTGATAGAGATATTTTGAGAAAAGAGAAAAGGCTCTTTCATTGCATTTCTTGTTACAGTCAAACCTGCCTAGGCGACCACCTTTTCAACGCGACCACCTGGCCATGGCGACCACTTTTTCTCGGTCCCGAAAATTTTCCCCATAGGCACAAGCATTAAGCTGCCTGCCCAAGGCGACCACCCGTCCAACGCGACCGCGACCGCCACGAATTGGGACCGCACAGAGCACAATCCCTGCCCATGGCGGCCGCCTAATTTTTAAGCGTCTGGTGACATCAGATCATTTTGCTGTCAGATTTCAAGGAAATGTTTTCAAGACTGTAAAGGACAAAAATAAGGACAAAAATATATGGAATAGCAATGTTATAGCATCGATTCCTCCATGAAGTGTTTTAATAAAACGTTCCCCCTATAAACATTGTAAAGACAAATGTTTGTGATGTTGTTGTGCCTATCGTAATCTTATAGTTTAACGCAAACTCATTTCCGTTTAAACTCAATTTTCAAAACGAATACATAGTGCATGACGTCAAAAGGCAGATATCACAGAAATTACTATCTATTTCTTGTATTTTCAACAAAAATGTGTCTATGTCTTGCTAAATTCCGCCGAAAAATGACTTCGCGGCGGGCAAAACATCGGGCGAGAAATGCTGTTCCTTGGTCCCGACGCCATCTTGGATTTGGGGCAGCCCGGATTTGGCGTAGCGCTGACTTTTCTAAAACACGATGCTTTTGTGTATGAACATTTACGAATACTCTAGTTATTGGTGAAAATTAAAATTATTATTTTCTTTCTATTCCCATGAATCTCACAAAATTTTATTGGACGCTGTGCGTTCTGCTGCACTGACTTACCTTTCGATGCGGTCGCACAGAGCTAATGGCGGCGCGGCGCGACGAAATTACACCGTTCCGTTTTCATCTTTAGTTGTCAGATCGAAAACTTTTTGACCTTTTCATCCAGCGGTCGGCGCCCCAAAAAAGGCTGGGACCAGCAGGCGTTTTCTAGGGATCTGTCTTAGTCCTTAAAACTTCGATGATGTGCGTGTGTACTATTTAATGTAACATGTGAATGCGGGAGGGCGCTGCGAGATCATCGAGGCAACCATTGTTTTGTAGTAAAAATTATGACGAAAATTTGTACACGATGTAGCGGTATACAATTATTACATCGATAACGGAAAATGCAATTTTTTTAGGATCTTCCTGTCAATCAGAATTGAACCTGGTGGGGGTCATGCTGTCTAAATTCACATAATTTTCCATCCATTTACGTACTGGATTTGAAAACCTCGACCTGGAAACATGTGAGTAGAATCCTCTTCATGGCGACCACCTGTCCATCGCGACCGTTTTTGCTCGGTCCGCCGGGTGGTCGCCTTGGGCAGGTTTGACTGTACATTGCAAAATAGAATCACACCTTCCCTTCTATTGTCTGGCAAGGTCACACAAACCTGATTCATTTAATGAAGTATTTCTTTGTCTGTATTGGTTTTTGTCTGTTTTACAAAATTGAGAAATCTTTCAACATTAAAGAGATGTTACAGTTTGTTTCTTGTTTGTGCAGGAAGGCCCCCTGGCCCTGAAATGGAGAACTGCACAGACAGGGAGTCCTACTCATTGGCAGCTGGGCTGGCTCTGGGCATGGTCACATTTGGTGTAAGTTTTTCATTAGTGCCACACAACTTATCATATAGATGCTTACTGCTGTCCAGTGTGCTCAAATGACATACTACTGCTTCAGAAAAAGATAAGACACTGGAGACGAAGGTGCCACTTTTTACTGTCTGTCATTTTGTACATCAAACACAGTCTGCTGTCTCCATGACAGTCCTGATGACAATGAAAACAGAAGATTTGTTGTTTTTCAGCTTGGAGGAGAGAGTGGTGGTCTGGCTGACCTGAACATGGCTGACCAGCTGTACCACTTCATGGTGGGGGGACACAAGAAACCACTGGTCAGTGGAGTAGGCACCGCACCTGGATGTGTTTAACTGTTATAATACAATGCTAAACTTTCTTCCAACACTAAGGTATTCACGGATCAAATTTTCGATGACCGCTGTTGCCTTCTTCAGGATCAATAATGACCAATAACTGCCAAACGTAAACTCGCAAGAGTTACGGATACGTGACTTTTATTGACACGTGTCATTGCAGATACGTGACGTCAGCAATTGGTCAAACGTGCCAGGAAGTTTATCTGTAGCCAGGGTGGGTCAGCTTTTTGAGAAAAGGGATTATCTTCCCTTGCCATACATGTAAGCAAGTTAAAGCAAGTAGCAAAATACATAATATTACATGTATCTACAGCCTTGACCACACACAATGATGCTGATGTTAGAACTTACCTTGAGTAACCAAAGTATCCTTTCCTCTTTATATTGTTCTTTCAGATGGGGCCGCAAAAGGACAAGTTTAAGTCTCCAAGTTATTCAATCAAGGTGAAGATTTGTTGATTTGTTGTTCTTTTCTCTCTTTGTTGTATTCGTACACTTAGATTCTACTACAAATGGTTTACCTTATGTACATGTACCGGTAACTTACAGTTGTTGCTTTGTTTCCCAGGAGGGTGACCAGGTGAACATTGACGTGACGGCATCAGGGGCAACCATAGCTCTTGGCATGATGTTCTTCAGAACTAACAACCAGTAAGGCACTTTAACTCTATAACTCAAGGATTTTAGTAACTGCTGTAAACTAAAAGTCACTTTTTTACCTTTTTATCCCAAATGCTTTTCAGGCGGGCCCAATTTATATTCTTGGTTCTGTGACCTGTCAAAGGGAAAATTACATGTAAGCATGATTGATTGATTTAAGAACCAACAAATTTAATTACTGTGGCCTTATTTGAGTTAAACCAAAGTAGGTGTTTAACAAGATTGGTACAATGAAGTTCAACACAGTCAATTCTTCAGACCCTCCATGAAGTACCATACCACTGCTCCATTTTCTTGTCCCACAGATCTGTTGCCCAGTGGTTGTCTCCCCCGGACACACAGTTCCTCCTGGAGTTTGTTCGCCCAGACTTCCTCATGCTCAGGGTAGGTGTACTGTGGGGATCTTCAATCAGAGACAGACAATGTTTGCTGGCAGAAGTAGACTATTTTCTTCCCGTTTTCTTTTTGCAAAGAGGTTCAAAAACAAGCCTTTTTAGGGTATTTAGAAGTCATAAGATAAAGTGCTATATTCCAGGGCCAATGGCCAAATATGGTAAGAATATGGGTGAACTTGATTTAATGTCAAACTGGTGTCAACTCCTCCCCCATTTTGTTTTCCCCAGTAAAGCCCTTAGTGTTTTATCAAGATATATCCTGTTGTTTCCTCTGCCACGTCCAGGTGATTGCCAAGGGACTAGTCATGTGGGACAGCATCCAGCCCACTAAGGAGTGGATCTGGGACAATATTCCAAAGGTATGATTTCAATGGTTGTTATAAGTTTTGAGGTGTTGGTTTGTATCACATAGCCAGTAAACTGTCCCATGGCATAACACACCAAATCTGCAGTTACAGCTAGAGTTAATACATGTAAGTACAAGCTGAAAATATGGGACTGGTTGGTTTCAGCCATTAGACTTGGTTTCATCTTGCATGTTTTAAAATGAGAGCTTGCCATTGTGGTAACAGCCCATTTACTACTCAGTAGCATAGAACTAGCTTAAAGCCAGTTCTATGCTACTGAGTAGTAAATGAACTGGTACTACAACTGTAAGCTGTTATTTCATTGTGATTTTCCAGATTGTAGAGCAGTTTGCCTTCAAACAGAAGAAAGAAGAGGTGCAGGCACAAGCTGCAGCCCTGGGGATAGACTATCAGACCGTCAGGTGGGTACTAAATGTATTTAAGCTACATATTTGGACCAATTCTGTTTACATTGTTAACCACCAACATTGATAATTATGAATTCTAAGGATGGCACATTTGTTTGACTCCAGTCAAGCCAAGGCCAACATTGTGGCAGGAGCGTGTCTGGTCCTGGGCCTCAGGTTTGCGGGGACAGCCAATAAAGAAGCTTACCAGACTCTGGTAACCATTTTGTACTTTGGGCTACGCACACATAGTTTTATTCTACAGTCGGATGTTTTCATTTTTTTCAGTACTCTCTCATGACAATGTTCTCTCATTATTGTGATTAGTTCTACATCATAGTGTTGTCTTGCCTTCCCTATGTGTTTGTTTTCTAGTTCTCTTTTGCCAATGACGTCATCTTGCTGACGAGAAAACAGTCACTTGTTGAGCAGGTAGGCATCCACCTCTTGATTGCTGTTTGTCAAGTTTTTATGTGTTTTGTTTTTGTTTGACTTTAGATGATCATTGTAAATGATACACAATGCAGCTGCAAAACTGGAAAATGAATCATTTATTCAGACTGATTGATATTTTATTTCTTGGCTGTTTTCCCCAGGCTGGCCGGCACATAGTGGAAGCCTGCCTTGTCGTGATCGTGGTGTCGCTGTCGCTGGTGATGGCAGGGACAGGTGACCTAGGCGTCCTGCGCATCTGTCGGCACCTGCACCACCGCATGCTGTCGGAAATCACCTACGGGATGCACATGGCCGTCCACTCCGCACTGGGACTGCTCTTCCTGGGAGGGGGAAGGTCAGCCGTAGGGGGTTTCAACATTGTGTTTATCATGAGAGCTACAGCAAACTAATTACAACATTACTGGTTACTAAGAAAGACTGAAAATACCTTTTTTAGTGAAGCGCAAGGTGAAATAAGCTAGCACGAGACAAATAGCAAAAGGGTTACATGAAATGTACTACATACTTTGATGTTACTCCATATTGCTAACATAAGTATTGAAAGGAAATGTTTTTGATTGTAACTATTGCAAAGCAGTTTTAATTATAACTAGTGAAAAATTACCCGTTGCTACGTGACCCTTGAGATCTGCTATGTGTCATGCATGATCATGCTGTTATAGCGAAGTTTGTCTCTTACAGATACTCCCTGAACACCAGCCCTGAGTCCATAGCTGTCCTGTTGTGTGCCCTGTTCCCCAAGTACCCTGCACACAGTAACGACAACAGGTAAAGGCAATCTTACAGTGATTCTGCATAGCTTAGAATGTGGACAGGCCTCACCTAAAGTTTGGGGTGCAGAGTAGCCTAGGTACCATCCTGGGTATTCTATGTTCACTACCTATAGCTACTACAAAACAACTGGAATGATGATTGGATTGGACATGAAGAAATCAATTTGGTATCCAGCCTATTTGATAGCACAGTGATTATTGCAGCAGATGTAAGGTAACCAGGATATTGTGCCTAGGCTAGTTGCCAAGACCAAGCTGATTTTGCAAAATATTGATATTTCATCAACCATATGTCGATGAAGGTTAGACATCAAGATAATAAGATACGCCAAATAGCAGTTACTCCAGCAACTGGATATGATTTTCACCAACCAGTTTGAGCTGTTTTCATGTTTTTCTATTGTTCAGATACCACCTACAGGCCCTCAGACACCTGTATGTTCTGGCTGCCGAGCCACGGCTGTTGCTGCCACGAGACGTGGACACCAACAAGGCCTGCTACACAAAACTGCAGCTGATATTTAAGGTATAACTCCACTTGATACAGGACCAAATATTACATGAACAGCATTACCTCCCTTAAATAGACGCTTAAACAAATACCAACACAAAGAAGTCTTTAAAATGAATTTTTAACAAAATCCTTAATTCAAGTACAATTACATCATAATGTCCCCCAGGAAACCCAGTGGCACAAGGAGTGCAGTGTGGAGACCATGGCTCCCAGCATCCTGCCAGAGATCAGCAGACTCAGACAGGTGCAGCAAGAAGTCTTCTTCTTTTAAGATTAGTTCTTAGTTTGCTTTGTAAAAAACATTTGTTGGTTTGGACTTTTCAGATTACGGAGTTTCCGATATCATGTCAAAGTTACCACAATGTAACAACAAATGATTTCTATTTCTCTTTAATTTCTGTTTAACTGCTGTAGGATATCAAGGAAGGTAATTTCCTGTCATGAAGTAGACATAGAAATAATAATGATTCATGGATATGTATTATTTACATGTATATTGTTATTGTATTTCTCAGCTTTCCATTCTGGGCCCCAGATACTGGCCAATCACCATCGACACCCAAAAGAATGGTGACATGCTCAGGTATCATATACTAGTACTTTTCGTCAGCAGCAACTTCTTATTTGCCATCACTGTTTTGATATCAGGTAATAGTTTTCATTTCATATCCCAACTCCAATGCACCTTTTGTTGAAATGCTTCCTCCAGGGAACTCCTGAAGAATGGAGGAGTGGTGTACGTTAAACAGAGAGCTGGGCACATGTCCTTCTCAGACGACCCCAAGGTACAAATCCCACTGTGTTTAGCGTTGTAAGAAACTACTATACAGTGCACCAGCTTCACATGCTTTCAGCCATAGCTGGTTGTAGATACAACAAAGAGCTTGTCACATTGATTTAGGCCCTGCACATCAGATAACGTGCTTATTACATTGTCTAGAATGTCCAATGAAATATCTCCTGCTATACCTGATGGTAAAAAAATCCATTCTACAATTATCACCATGTCTTAAAATTCTGAAATTCAACCTGCTCTTCCATTTCAGGGCTTCAGAAGTCTTCTTGCCCAGAGTTCCATTGGTGGGGAGTCACGACACCACTCAGTTACAGTATGTACCCAGCATTTATTTGGAGTTAGTTCTGGCAAGGTAGCAACATGGAAAAGAACATTGGTTTGAAAGACTGTAAATAAGTTTTACTTGAGAATAACTTGAGGCAAACATGAGTGTTTTTCACTAACCAGCATTGTTGAAAATCCATCTGAGACCATGTCATCTTTTGTCTGTATTGTATTTCAGACAGAAGAAGTAAAGTCCTTTTCGTCAGACCCTAATGTTGAGGCATTTGCTGACTACTTCTGTACAGGCAAGACAGACACAGAAAAGGTTTGTACACGTCAACAGCCAACTCTCCACTTGTCCAAAATCATATCCAGTTGCTTGAGTAACTGTTTTTTGGCATATTTGTTTGTTGACCACCTGTGCACACCTGTTCAGGAGCAGGAGAAGCTGTCCTGTGTGGCCTCCCTGTTGTACGAGTGCATCACCCAGGAGAAACCTGACCTGGTGCCAACACACCTGGCAGCCATGCAGGTATCAACACACTTCTTATTTATTTACCACAACCAAGACAATGCATCATGAAGAGCCTAAAAATAGATGTTTTCAACAGGGTTTATTGGCTAATTTGTTTATTGGTTAAGTTCCAGATAGGTACATTTTGGGAGATGTCTTGGACCATATTAATATGCCGTAATATTTTTAAATAGGCTCATTCTATTCCAATTACTCTCTTTCTAATTGATATGCAGTTAAGACCAGTGACAATCCCCGACTGTCACAATGCCCCCCCCCGCCAACCCCCCCCCCCCCCCCCCCCCCCCGCAGGTGGTGGACAGTCTGCAGGTGTGTCCCAGCTCCTTACAGCTGGCCCAGGTGCAGCTGCTGCTGGCCTTCCACCAGGCAGCCCAGCAGCACGGGGAGGACCGAGTCAGGCCGTTGCTAAGCGACGAGTTCTTACTCAGCCTGAGGAGCAAGATTGACAGCTGCATGGACCAATGGCTGAAAAGTAGGTGTCAAGGATTCTGGGCAGTTCTTCTTTTTTGTGCCTAGCTGCTTCCTTTCAAATGCAGGTTTTGACAAATAACATACCCATCAGTTTTATGACAAAAAGTCTTATAATGCTTTCTTGTTCATTGAATCTCATCATGTCTACCTGCCTGCAGGCTCTGGCCGTGCTGTTGGGAGGTACATCCGTGAAGGAGTCATCGCCCCCGACGACAGTCTGCTGTCCTGTTTCCTGGTGTTCTACAGCATCCCTCCTCATCACCAGCTGGTACAGTCTGGCATCTCCATGGCAACAGATGGTAGGTATTGGTCGAGAAATCCTGCAGCAGCAGATTGTAGGATAGCAGTCTAGAACCACAGAGATGTTGGCATGAGTAGAATTAGGAAATGGTTGGCCATGAAAATCTACAAAATCTGAGGGACTGACTGTATTCCTCCTCATACAAACATGACTGAATGGATGGCATGTGCACATGTGTTGGAGAGTAAAGCAAGTAGTTAAGTTGACAATCTTATTCGTATCTCAAAAGCGTGTGGCATAGCAGCGAAAACTTAATCAGGGATACTACAGTGCTTTTATGTTTCCTAGATTGCCTCATTACTTGCTCCTGCAGATACCTTTGCAGTCAGAACAATACCTTGTTTTTGATACCCCTGCTAGTCAATTGATTTGGCTCTAGTTCAGATCTATTGTATGTTGAGCGTGTTTGTGTGTATAGCTTGCTAGGTACACCTTCCCAAAACATTCAGACTTCACTCTATCTTTTCTCACAATAAAAGCTCCCACAATGAGCCAGCCATTAGCAGTCATTTGACATCTGCACCCTGCTAAAACAATTATGACAAATTAGTGTCGATCCCTCAGACTTTCCCAGGGTAATAGGTAACCATGGAAGGCTGTAAACAGGCTGCTGTAATATGGAACATAAACCTTTAAGTTAGCTTAGTGTAAGAATCTGACAACTATACATTGTTTTGTGAAGTGTTCAAACATGATTCTTGGTATTATCTGCTGCAAGCCCTGCGCACTTCTCCCTCTTCTTGACATTGTGCCTGTCAAGTACATCTATAAGGTTTGAATTTCATCAGACACCCATGGCTGTTGTGAACCCTGTCACACTTTCGTATCATTTCAGTGAAAAACATCATTCTAGTAGTCCTTGTGAACCATATCCCACACGCTCATGATTTGTTTTCTTTAGGGAGTGACAGTGTTCTTTCACCCCTTGATGGAGGTCAGAAACACGTACAAAGATTGAGTAATGTCATACGTGCAACTCACGTTTTTGGAATGTGCATGGGGCATGGTTCGTGCCTTGAACTCTTACAGCCGGTTTTGTTACAGTCCCTGACCTGCTTCTCTTTCAAGTTACCCCCAACCATTTATCATGTTTTGTAATCCCCTGCTGCCATTTGTCAGGTTTTGTATCCGTTCACATAAACAAAGTATTGTGTTACTGCTGCCCAAACTGGAGCCAAGGGCTAAAAATATCCATGGGTACCTGCAGTTTGCGGATAAAAAATTGAAATTGTGGGTAAAATAGGCAATTTGGGGGCAAAAAACATCCAAGAGTTGGTATTATGAACTGCCATTTAGTCAGTAACCATCGTTGATTTTATTACCTATTGTATAACTGTTCACAAACGAGGTATTGTGTTACCGCTGCCCATACAGGCTCCCTCAGTGTCCCTGAACTGGTGATGAGACTGAAGGAGCTGAGTCTTCCCACATCAAGTCTCATCAAGATGCTGTCTGCTCTGTCTTTAAGTCAACCAACAGAGGCTTCTTCAAACAGATAGCACTGGCAGATCCTCCTTTGTAAAGTCTTAGAGACTGAAGAATCACCACAAGTCAGATAAAGATGTTTCCAGCGCTCTCTTTTAGACAGCCAGTGGAACCTTCCTCAGACAGACATAACTCTAAGGGCAATACCTGGACCCTCATCTCTGGTACTGCTGTGACAGCTTACTAGTATGATGTCTTAATTATTGAAGAAGATCAAGGTATCCTCACATACCCCATTTCTTAGCAATGATAACGTTTAAAGGTGTAGAAAGAAACAATGGATCATAGTTGATAATCTTTGTCTATACATGAGTAAGATTAAATGTACATGTAAAACTACTACTATGATAGTACTGTAATCATGAACGGCAGGAGAACACTGCAATATTTTGTTTATTACTGAAATATATATACATGTATAAAATCTTACTGTGAATTTTCAGTGGCTAGCACGTTATGTTAATCATCGTTGTCAGTCCAAACTGAGCATTTATAAGGAAAACAATGAACTTGATTAAATCACTGATGCATCTGAAACAACACTGTTTGATCCTGTAAATCTGTTCAGCTGTAAAAGGTACCATAACTAGTCAGCCTGTCCCTGTTATCTATCTCCAAACAGATAAGTGGCTTTGGCATTCCTCGTTATTTTACTCCTTGTGCTGAAT
The DNA here is from genome assembly GCF_035083965.1 of Branchiostoma lanceolatum. Lineage (NCBI taxonomy): Eukaryota > Metazoa > Chordata > Leptocardii > Amphioxiformes > Branchiostomatidae > Branchiostoma > Branchiostoma lanceolatum. Next base: position 19,020,791 of record NC_089725.1, on the reverse strand, counting down.
CTGTATGTCCTTCAAGTGTTGTGGGTTTTTATCTTAAGATAAAAAAAGGTTGCCTTCATAAATACAAGACAAGCAAAAAGGCACAAAAATAGCCCCAATCCTTTGTTAGAACTATCGACAGAACAAAACTAGACTTGCGCAGTCCCCATAGCTAGCAACAATTGTGAAATCTAACTATACATGCAAAGTCTACTCAGTGCCTAACTACAAATACATGTTGAAGACTAGTTCTTGAAACTGTCCTGTTTCTTGCGGAGCGCTGTCTCCCTCATGGCGCGCCCCATTCCTGCCGAGCCCTCCCCCAGCCACGCCATGATCCCCGTCTTACCCGTCGCTACCTCGATCTTCGAGACGATTTCCGATGGTTTCATCTGCACACAGGTGTTCGGGTGGAGATAGGCGAGTGCCCTGCTGCGAGGGAGCACCAACAGCTCGTCTTGGTTCATCTCCGAGTAGAAGGAACCATTGGCGCTTAAGGTCGAGCCGCAGCTCCTTCCCGAGTCTGGACGCGACCAGGGGGACGCGAAGTGGAGCTCAAAACACATCGGCGGTGGCCGCAGTCCTTGGCTCCCGACTTCCACGGCGTCGTCGTTTGCAGGTGAATGTGCGTCGGCGTCTTGGCCTTCGTTTGTTTGGCAAGAAGGCTGTGTGTGGGCCCACTTTTCTTGGAGCGGAGGTGACAGAGTAAGGTCCGGCTGTGGAAGGTACTCCCGCGCTAGGTTGTGGATTCTCCACGCCTCCGTGTCGGACACCTTCTTGCCAGACTTGGGCGCTTGGATGGGAGGAAACGTCGTCGTCGAGTTTTTCGCCGTCTCCGTTGGACCAGTAGGGGATAACCGGGATGATTTCGGCGAGGCTTGGTCGTACAGATGTTCATCTGAAGAGTCCGCCCTCTGAAGCACGGGGCTGCCGGGGGTTTGGTTGGTTGTCCGTACCTCCTCGGCTGACCGAGATGTCGTTTTGGCGAGAGGCGACGATGGCAGGAGGGAGCGGGTCTGACCGACGATCCTCCGTCGAACGTTCGGCGGGGTGCTGACCAGGTAGTGATCGCGGTACTGCGTCTCTGAGCGCAGGGCGACTTCGTGCGTCACCGGCTCGTTCTCTTTCCCAGCGCTGTAACGCTGCCTTGTGGAGAAGTCTCGAACTGTGGCGCAAACAGGCCGAGCGGGCGCCGTGCTTGGCGGGAACGTGTTCTGTCTGGTCTTGGGCCGATCACTCAGCGCTGTCGTTCCTCGCTGTGGCTGGGAAATGAACAGTCCCTGGCCATGACTCAGCGCCTTCCTACCTGTCCTCGGCGTCCCCCCGTCCGACAGATACCCGGTAACCGCGGCTGTCTTCGCCCTTAGCTGTGCAAGACGTATCTGAAGACGTCTTTGCTCTGTCGTCAGGTACTTGATGACGGCGTCTCTCTGGAGCTGCGCCGACTTCACCGCCTCCTGACGCCTGCGGTTCTGGATGTCGTTCTGGTGCCGCACCTTATAATGATGATGATAATGATTACAACATTGCTAGTATAATGATGATAACGGTTGGTAAAAAAAGACATGAACAATCACAGCAATCACGGAGTATATATTGCAAGGAAAAGTCAAAGTTACATTCTATATAGATAAAATATATATTTACCTTCATGACGGTGTCGGCGGTCTTTGGGATGACGATGACGGGGGAGTCTCCGGGTAGAGTCGGCTCGCGTTCGCCGCCCGTCGGGGACAGAACGCTCGGGAAGGAGCTCGACATCATCAACGAGTCCCCGAAGTCTTCTCCCGCGTGCTTAGTCCTGTTCCTGTAGACGGCATGCATGGTGCAGTTCGTTAGTACCCTAATGTCGGTGAAAGATACAGAAATAATGCAAGAACACCGTCAGAGATGTCCTCCCAACAGCGCCAATGCTTCATCAAACTAGTAACTAAGGTGAATGAGATATTTTTACATTCGTCACACCTGGGGTGTCCATATGCGACACATGGAGTGTGACAGATGTCTCAATGGCAGGTAAGGAAAACAACATCTAGATTTACTGCCCTACAAAAAGAGCGGCGACCCCTGGCCGGCTGCGGTCAAGTTGTAAGAACGCCGGTGCCGGATGTGGGTCACGTCAGGTGAAAAAGCTTTAAGAACACGCAAGTTCACACATAGAGAAAGAGGAATTTTCCGTTACCTGCAACAGTATATCATCTTCCGACAACAGTTTTCGTGCGCGGGTGTAACATTCAACTATTCATTTAGGCTACAGCAATTTGATCAGGTGTTTGCTGCATTTGTTTTTCCACAACGTTGGCTGAGGTACGAAAGGTTGTACTTGCTAACTCTGGTCCCAACTAACTGAATAGATGCTGCCTTGCCGGAAATTTACACCTTGTTGCCCTGTTACTTTGGTGAATAAGCCAGACTAACATTGTCTAACAATGGTCTGGGTTTCTCCACACGACAGCGTGAGAAAACTACGTGTAACTAAATTATGAGTAAGGCCATTTAACCTACTTGGTATGAGGAACAACCGACGTGGCCAATCTGGTGAACCCACCGCTTCAGGGTTCGACTCCCACCATTCACGCAAATCACACTTAAAATTCCACCAAAGTCAGTTACATCCTATAGAGTGTCTGTACTTCCGCAGCAGTCTACGGTTGACGTCTTGTCTGCCGTTTGTTTTTGCAACCATTATCGCCATATTCGTAAATCCCGATTTCCGTGCAGTGCAATTGCCTGCTTATTTTCATTATCGCTAGAGGTTCATGACAAACATAAAGGTGATAGGAGAAAACTGCTATCAAAAGAGAATGGAACAAGCAAAAATGCTATCAAAACACCATCCGTGAGCTCGTTGTACAATCTATAGCCATGTGAACAACAGAGCTATAGTATAGAGGACTCACTTACAGAATGAGATGAAGTTAGCCTCAGAGCAACTTCCAGCGTGGAAGAACTTGCGACGTTGTCTTCTGCAGCTCCACCGGACACGACTCACAGTACAGTTTGTTCCGGTCAGTGCAGCAGTTGCTGAGTTTATATACTCTTATTTCCAGGGCCTTGGAATCACAATTCTTTCTCAAGTTCCTACGTATGTTTGTTGTTCCTTTGTGACCGGAGTGTTTTTCAACAGGTCATGGACCCCATACTGTTGCGCAGGAGTTCTTAGGCCGCACGTTGGTTGAGTGATGAAGAATCGCGTCCCGCGTGTTGGTAGGATCGGGTAAGTCCCACTGAAAGGCGTCACAGGATTAGGTTTCCCGCCAACAGAACGGAACATGATTTATGGCGATTTTCTATGTTTGATCAGTATCGTCTTAGTGTTTGGGCAGCGTTCGACAACGTGAAACAACACGGCAATGGATCTGCTTTGGATACCTAAAGATACGACCTTGGTTAAAAGGCGTTTAAAGGTGACTGAAGGACTTTTGATACAAGTTGGCGGCCGGCCGTGCCTGTGTGTGTTCCCGGCTAGATTACCACTCTCCCTTACACGGCGGGTATTGTTACACTGAGTTAACTATCGGCCATTTACTATTGAAACTTTGTTGACGTTGACAAAAGTGCAGCGACTAATCTCCAAATAAATGTATGGCTCCGGCTTGTTTTACACGCCTCTTAAGGTGTTTTGTATGCCTCTACTAAAAGGTAAAGTGGTCGAACCTCAGACTGAGGACGAAGCATGGCGCTTCTTCAATAGCTAATAGCGCACTGCAGCTTCGCTACGGCTCGTGTATTTTTGACCAACCCCCTTCTCTTCTCGATAAGTGTGTTGGGTTATTTTACGTGCAGGGTTTTCAGCATTTTCATGCTTAGAACAGAACAGATACGAACACACTCCACTAGAAACATACAAAACGCCTAAAAGACGTTAAAAAACAGGACCTTACATCTACTGAGACTTCCGCTTTATTGGGTCGTCTTCAGTCAAAAGCGGCTGATGCTTATCACGCAAGGATGACTTCTTGAGAACGGTAAGGACAACAGGTGGCTACTGTAGTTGCAACGAATACCGCTAGAGGCGCTGGTTACAAATGTTTTTATCAGTCAGGGAAGTCACTGTGAGTGAAGTGGAGAACTGACTTGACCTCTCGGGATATACTCATCTCCAAGCAGATGTTGGATAAGAAGTTTTTTTTCTGATAGCCGGGTTTCTCTGACAATCACCTGCCCTGTTAGAGAAACCCGTCAGTCAGAAAACGTTACTGCTTTCCACCCCACATCTGCTTTGAAATTATTATGTTTAGCCATACCTAGTATGGCTCAACATATTGTTTTTGTGCATGTTCTTCTTCTTCTTCTTCTTCTCCTCCTGCCAAATCTTCAAATCGATTCAACTCCGCCATTTTTTAATCAACCGACCTGAAATTTGGCAAGGAGGTAAAGAAGGCAAATACCCTCAGGTGATTTTAAAATTGCTTTGAAACAGGCCTTAAAATCATTTTTATGGAGGTTTTTTGGGGCATTTTTAGGCAATTTTTATATTTTTGGCTCCTGTGCCCTGGTATTACAAGCAAATGACCTGAAATTCGCTACAAGGGTGCCTTGAACATGTCCCTACAAGACTACAATCACATTTCTGGTGTACATCACTTCAAAATGTTTCGTTTTGGGTACTTTTGGACCCATTTTCAGACCAAAAACGGGTCAAAAGTGCTGTCCCCGTTCCATGTTCTATCTTAGAGTCCATGTTCTATCTAAGGTTCCGGGCGTTCCATTTGCTGCTGGCCAAAGAACATGTGTTCTTTTCAGGTTACCTGAGGTCATGTTGCGGGTAAACACGCGAGCCATTGCAGTAAGAAGCTCTTGGTGTCTCGCAGAACTTGTAGAGAGAATTGTTTTGCACGGGTGATTTTGGAACAGTCAATTTATGCATCGGGAGGGAGATTGGCAAAGTATGATGCTCTCGCAAATGTTGCCTTCCTACATGCAGTTAATATTTCGATTTGCCCAGGGGTTATTTTGGGACAACCCACTTCTTGCATGGGGAGGAGTATGGCTAAACATGCTGTATTTGCTCAGGGGCAAATGACGGCCTTTCTAGTGAATGTGTGCATTTGCTGTCACATTCGTCCTACGATTTGTTTTCGTTGCATTTTCAGCGACGCCATGACAGACCATCCACAAGGATCTACGGCAACCTTTTCCGCCACAAGACGGCTGGATTATGAAAGAACACATCCCAGACTTACACAAACATGCCCTCAATCTGCTGTGTCGTAAACCTACCGTCACCATATGACGATTGTGAGTGGGCCCTCAGAGATGAATGCGCCCAGTGGGGATACGTACAAGTATAGCCATAAACAAATTAACAAGACAGGGCCGCATAAATGTCAACAGTTATCATAAGTAAGTAGTCCACACCGTGACACAAACTGGGTTTGACATATGGTTTTATGTAGGTGGTTTTGGTTTCTAAAAGTGGCACAATTTCCCTTTGAGATAACTCCAGACGAAAAAGACCCAAGTGCCTCGTAAAAACCGCGGCAAAATTTACAACTTTTATAAGTGGCCGGAAATATGAATATTTCAGCGATACAATATGCGCCAATAAATTTTCATTGCGTTCCTATTCATATTGAGAATACATTAATCATACAATTTTAATTGTATGATTAATGTATTCTCAAAAGAGAAGCGTTCGCGCCGCGCAGGGGCACTAGCCTAGCCTCCAAATCAGGCTCCGCGGTGGGAGTCTTTTTGTTGATTTCGTCCTGTTATCTCATAGATACATTGTTCTGATGGCTGCCGTCTCCTGCAACATTTGGCTGCGTAGGAATGGGAACCAACAGAACACTATTCCTGTCGAGAATCAGGCGGTAATGAGCACGTAACGGCAGTAGTTAGATAACCGAGAAGCCTGGTGTGGAGACTAGGCCGCGCCTGTGTACGTAAGGTCCCGGTTCAGCACGTTTATTAATTACTCGGGATTACCGTTGTTATTCTCAAAGGCCGCGGGCGGTAAAACGATCGATCCCAATGATGCCCCGGCAGATAATTTGTTTCTGACAAGCTCGCGTAACGATGCAGGCTTGTAGAATGGCTCATTCCGTCCTTGGCGGATTTTGTACTACAATTATAAGGTCCTTTACGAGGATTACGGACTGTAACCTAAGCATTAACGTCCCTCGGTTCTTGCTGAACTCACGTTATTCATGGATTACTTTGTGGAGAGTTTTCTTAACTTATTACAGCTGTGAACAGGGAGCAATTAGAGTAGCACAAGCGCGCTTTTAGGTCTTTCTTGGGCATGGGAGGAATATGAAGATCCCCCAAATGAGCTGGTACAGCCTAAGTAAAGAACGACCCCCAAAACCGCCCCAATTTTACCGCCAGCCGTCCTAACCGGGATTGCCACCGGGCAAAGACCATTCCGAACGTCCTGTTTCTTTACTTCGGAAAGCGATGAAATGTCAGAGGTCACGAGCGATACAGGAGATAGAGGAGGGCTTGTTATATTGGCAATCTGCGAATTGCTTCCCGGGCTAGCCTCCATGCCAGGCTTTACGGTTGGCGCTTCGCTATTGCAATATTTTACTGATTACGACCACATACTTTTTATGGTTTATACATCTATAGTGTTATCTATCAACGAAAGCGGGAGCCATCTGAACAATGTCACAATTAGAAAACAGTGTGTAAGTCAACAAAAACTCGCGACCTTAAAACGTCAACCGCGAAGCCTGCTTCAGAGGCTAGAATTGCTTTCTGGATCCGACTGCGAAGAGCCTTTCGCATTAAGGTCGACAAGAGCGGAATAAAATATTTCAAAAAGCCGCGTTTTGTGGGATCCTGCCGCGCGGACGCCCCTTTTGTGATGTGCATATTCATTACGTTCATCAAGCTCATCCAACCGTGCTGTTTGTGTGGAATTTAAATTGCATGTGAGTCTGCGGCGCGTGCGTCTAAGGCTAATGATCTTACATTGACTCACGCTCAGCACTACAGCTACACACGCCCTGGTAGGATCGGCAGTTTCAGCCGTCGCTACTTCTTTGAGGCGTAGAGAGAGAAACGCGTCGCCAAGGATATGCCTGGGCTGAAGAGTGGCAACGTGTAGAATTGTGGGAGAGGCACGCGGGTCGCGTGGCGGCCATGAGAGCCGATCGCAGCCGGTAATAGGTGCTTGAACCTGTCGGTTCCACGGGTCACGTCATCGGAAGGCATTGTTGATTGTGTATGTAGCGATATGTATGACTAGATGGAGGGGCTTTAATGGAGACGAATTCGACAGACAACGACGGCCTGGGGTTCTCCCCGCCCGTCCGCTCTATAGACCTGACCCTGACCGTGGCCATCTGTACCGTAGCCGGGATGATTCTGGTCGGGAACAGCGCGTTCCTATGCCGGCGGCGCCGTCCTAAGGAAGGCGCCGTTAACATCCTCCTTCTGGACAACCTGGCGGGCTCTAACATCGGGCTGGTGGTGTATCTCTCCGGCCTGGTGACGGGTGATTTCCTGCACCATAACGGCCACCTGTCCGCGGCGTCGCTACAGATCCTGTGTAACGTGGAGGGCGTCCTCGGCATCCTGTTCTCGGAGCTGTCCCTTTGGCTCAGCCTGACCATCACCATCAGCATGTTCGCCCGCCAGGTCTGTCCACGCAGAATGCGCCGCGGCAAGGACTACCTCCCCGTCTACAAAGTCATCGCCATCGCAGAGTGGATGACCGCCCTGATCTTAGCCGGCTTCCCTCCTGCTCTGTCCATCTTCTTCAGTAAGGACCACGCGCCGACTGTCACGACGTACCACGAGGTATTGTGCCTGCCTAAGGGAAGCAAAACCGAGCACAAACTTGAGTTCACTCTCTTCTTAAACTGTGCTATCGTGCTGACCATCTTCGTCTGCCTGTCCGCAGTGCCTTGTTGTATCAGGGGACAGTTAAAGAAGGCCTCCCTGCCGATGGAGGAGAGGATAATAAAGCGGGACGCGGCGGTGTTCGCGAGGATGGGGGCGGCGGTGCTGATCATCGCCATCCCGTGGGTGCCCGCTCTGGTCATGTTCGCCATGACTTACTTCGGGATCAGGATCAGACAGACCGTCCTACAGTGGACCCTGTGGTGTGTTCTACCGTCCGGTCCCGCCATGTTTCCCGCGGTTTACGTCATCGTGATGGAGAGTACCCGGTGCCGACACCTCCTCAAGTCGTGCAGAGACAAATGTGAGTCATCATAACGGTTCATTTCATCAGCCAAACAGATCTAGATCCAGACAACTGATATTCTTAATTAGGGTATTACTAATATTACATATGCCTTTGTGATTAGCCTCCTCAATATTCCTATCTACTATTTATTATTATTTCACAAATACCCCCTTCCCATCCCACCATATTGGCTTGTCGGAAGTTGCCTGAGAAACAGGTAATTTTTACTTGAGGAAAAACAATAAACTAAAACTGAATCTGGAAGGGCAACTCTGAAGTGAACAGTTGAGCTATGCCTTGAAAAGTAATACGACGGTTTCTGTGATTATCCTTAGGCCTTGTATTTCAACTTGTTGCTGGATGTAACATTGTGAGAAGTTTCATATACATGTATCATCTAAAGGATCTGTTTTCCTCTGATAGAATAGCATCTATATTTTGTCATGACGACTTACTATACCTCCAGTTTCTTTCCAAATTTGAAACGGCCAACGTTACGAAGGCGAAGTTTGAATACGTCGACATCTGTAGGTTATCATTTGGTAATAAACCATGTCCCGTAATTGATATTCTGCAATCCCATGCCAATTGTAGTTGCCAAGCTTGGAGAGCACTTCAGATGGCAATACACCACGGGGCATAAATATAATGGCATGAAAGTAGAATTAGAATATGTATAAATTGATAACAATCCGACGACGTGCGGCATTCTGCTGTGGTGGAAGCTTTAATCTTTGTATCAACGTGAGTCAATTTTGGCAATTAAACGCACTCACTGGCTCAGCAGCTAACCCCCACATCACTCACACAAACCGCCGAGTCAGCGCTTATATCGGTGTTTAGATAAAGTTGATTTATAATTCCCCACGTCGGCACAGACCGCCGACGGCTCCGTTGAGATTAGCAGATGTTTTATTGGATCACCATTAATTTCCACGGACTCGACGCTACACAGTTCCTTATCTGTTTAATAACGCGTCTGACATTTAATAGTCACGACATTGCGTGTATCTATATTTAGGGAAGAGATATGGATAGTATACCCTGCAACCGTACGATCCTGGCTCTAAGGCAACCATACTTTCTGCAGATCTTTCCAAGAAATCTTAGGTCACACAATTCAATTTCTTTGGTGCTCGGACATGTTCAAGTTGAATATTAGCAAGAGGACAAAACGGAAAGTGATGACTGGGAGGAAAATTTGAATCTGACTTTATTCACTCACGAAATGAAGCTGTGTGTACCAATTAACAAACTTTCCCTTCAGACATGTTCCCGGTCCAGCGTTTTGTTTTGTTGCTGTTTATAACCCAGAACCAGGACATTAACTTGGTGGGACATGACATACGCCCAACTGTTATAAACCTTCTAGTGCCCCGGCGTGTCCCCGATACAGACGCATTAAGTTGATGCCATTTAGACCTTTTCCCTTACACCTCCGTACAGTTAATGGTATGAGATCAGCCGCTGCTATAGATCACGAGCAGGAGCGAGCTGTAACAGATGTTCAACCAACACAACTTATGTGTTAGTCTCGAAGCAGCTGTACGACTCTTTCTTGTTTTGCACGTATTCAGTTTTCAGCGCTTCTTAGTTTCTATAATGTCTCTCTAGTGCTGCATTACTTTCTGCCCACCGGAAAAATAGATCTAGTGTACCACAACAGATAAATGTGCCACAACAAATAAATTTGATGTTTTCATTTGCACATGATGATACACGAATAGACTGATGTAAAACGATAAGAACAGGAAAATGACGTGCTGTGGGTTAACTTATATCTCCCGTCATCTATACTTAGCTTTACATTGTGTGTGAGAGGGAAGCTGACGTGTTTCCGCGGAGTTGAGAATACACATATGTAATAGCAGCCGGCAGTGGCGATGCGACAGGTGTTTGGCCCGAGGTCACGCGATCGATTACTAGTATACAGCACTGACAGAACTCCACAGCGCTAACGTTAGCACCACGCTCTCTACTATGGCAGTACACTTTACTTGCACTAACACCGTAGAAAACTAGCATCCACCACGGGGCGTATGGATCGTAGAATTCGGCAGAAAAGGGAATAATTAGCCAGTAGAGTCAGTCCACGGTGAGGATCACATTTCGCCCGTGTGCAAATGAAATCCTGGCAAATATCCTCCCTATAGCCGGCGTAGTTAGTCTGGTAGAGACTAGTAGAAAACTATGATTCTACATAATTATTAAGTTCCTTGATTTTTGTCATAGTACAACTTTGAAAATAAGCTGCAAAGCGTACCCCAAACTTAACTATCTATTCCATAGACACAAGCGCACTGATAACCCAAAACAACAAAATCGTCCATGACAGTCTTTTTCTTGACTATCCTGTACTCGGTGTCCCGTGTTCAAACAAACTGACGCGGTTGAAAAAATGGCTTGGTGCGGCAATAAGTTTTACTCGCTAACTAAATAGAACTTTTATGCCACATATCTCTGTAACACGCGGCGTTACAGTGTCTTTGGCGATACAATCTCCCGCATGTCGGTGTGATAAAAGCCTTAACCACTTTGAAATAGCGCTTAGATATTTGATAGCTGCAACAAAAGTCACCACGAACGAAATTGGGCAATTTGAACGACCTATCTTCTGTCAAAAGACTCCATCTAACTCCCGCTTTCTCGTGTTGTAAATGAGACGTATATCTGCTCGGGCGGTCACAGTTTTAGGAGAAACCTATCAGGGATAAATGGTTTTCCCTCCATAAAAAGGCACGCACGCTTGAGGAGGTGTTCATCTCCAGGCACCCTCCTGGTTTTCATCACGCGTCTCTCTCAGCGTTCCTCTGGCACTTAAAGGGAACGTCGTAACGTTTCAGCAAAATAGCCACAATCATCATTGTATCTTCCACATATCACTATTCCAATAATGATATATTTTATGATGCCTTGGACGGAATAAATGGCTACTGGTTCGTTCACCATCTTGGTCCTGTTATAACTCCTTGCTTGTAAAGATCGACCCTAAAAGTGAAACCTTTTAATATCAAAGTTTCACGGATGGCAAACTGCTATGCTGTTGAAGTCTTACAGCTGCGGCTTTATTACGCTCTCCTCGCAGTTTCACGTCTATTTGACTGACACGTTTCTGTATCGCCTGAAATACGCACTAGATTTATGTTTGTTCAAATTGGCACAGGAGACGCGCTTTGTATCTATTCTGTCAAATGTTATGATTCTGTGTGTTTGAATTGTTTATTCTTACACGATTTTTCTGCGTTTAATAGTTAGGATCTAATGTTCGGAGCCATCGCAGAAAATTAATCTATATCAAATCGAAATCTGGCAGGAAATCAGCTCCGTGCAGGTGCGGGGGAATGAATAACCATCACTCGTTGTCAGAACCGCCCGCACGTCCAAATATTGCATGTGCGAGTCCCTGAGGGCGCGCTCACGGGAGCGGGGGTCTGCCCGGGCCTCGTGCCGTGCGTAGTTAATAATCGTGGGAAAACACCTGTACACCCCAACGACGTGAGGCGCATTACATCAGGGGATGGTGCATTCCGAAATGTGGCTGGATATACCGAGATGTGGTTTTACCCTGGCGATTGTTTGGAACATAAATGAAATTATTACAAATCGGGATTCCTTTCATTATCTCCGAGCAGATGTTGAAAACAGCGTGTCGTTTTTTAGCTACCCCGTATTTTGTGACCCACAGACATCCCTCAATAGTTAGAAATGTTAGACAAACACATGGAAATGCATAGGTCTGGCGGACCTGCAGGCACCATCTCATTCATCGAACCGCTCATTTTGATGGACAGCTAGGATCAGTCACTATCATCGTATGTGATATATTTAAACGGTGTCCTTAATAAACGTCACAGACCCCGGGGCAGGCTTACATAAGCACCATATGTCACTACAGGTTTCTGTTTCCATGGAAACACATCGATTGACTTCAAAGACGTCATTCCAGATGTTTCCTTTCCTCTTTCTCTTGTCATCAAATCCCGCCTCCACACACAGCGACTGCGCCATGAAAGTAAAGGACAGCTGGCATGTTGTGTGCTGATACTTTATCATCGATCGCCGGCAAAAATGTGAATCAAGGGCATATGTACGTATATACGCGTTTCAAGCGCAACGTGGAGTTTATCTATGAAACTTGGCTAAAGCGCTTCAAAACCCTTACTCTCCGTGTGTTATCATGTAAGCAGTTCCTTATGGAGACGGATACGTCGACTGTCCTCAAACGATCGGAGTAGAAAACGTCTCTATTCCGCGTCTCCACTACAAGCTTGGCTATCTCATAAAAACGACCTCAAGTCTGTCTCTGGGTCAAGCTGAGAGATTTAGATAAGATGAGACAGTGCGTGATTGGCAGTTGTCTGCATTCTGTTTTAACGGACAGCCGTTCAGCATCAATGACAACTCCAACTAATGTCACTATGAAGGAAACGAGAAGAATTTTCTAGCCAATTTTCCATTCGCGAAAAATATTCACATTCTACTCGTCATTGCAGAAATAAAGATGCCTAGATAAAGGCGTATGAAGATTCTTTCAAGTAATTTGGGTTTGCTGTACATTCATTTGAAATGGAGAGTTTCAAACATTGAAAGTGTTGCTACAATTATTACGACACATCTGGCGGTAACATTTCCTAATGGTATCTAAGTAAGCAAATATCATCTCTTTGCCTTTCTCAATATTTCATAGATCCTACTTTGATAGCTGCAAATATAGTTACTTTTATCATGTCCAATTTGGCACCAAATGAAGAAAAAGACAAAGCCAAGCGAAGAGTTTCAAGACATGAGCAGAGCATGATCTACAGCAAAGTCTATGCCCGGCCCTGCCTTAGATCTACACACAAATTGTGTTTTGCGGACCCGTCAGAGTAGACAGGTCGGCACCGCCTGTCCCCGGAGTTATGCAGGACTAGTCTGTGATACTTGGCGTCATGGATGTACCGCACCGCGGATGGAAGAACAATGGCCGCGCGCCTGGTGAGCAGGATTAGACTTTGGCTTTGAGGTGACTACAGGAACTAATTTTACGATCGACATTCAAGCGTAGCCTGGTAATCAGCCTCGTTCAGTTTCCGATCCGTCACTACCCTGTGGACACAAGCCTGAAACGAATGGATACATCATACAAGGCAAATCTCTGTGCGTAGTGATTCTAATCTATTTCCCGACATAATAAAACATAAATCTTTTCTCGAGATGTGGAAGATGGACAGGGATAGGCGGCATTACCCGTATTGCAGATCGAGACGTCGAGGAAAACCCATCTTGAAACTACCACAAAATGAGAGAATGTGTCCCAAAATGTCGGAAAATGAGCACAGGTGTCGTAAAGCGTCCTGTACCGGAACGAACCCATTTTCGGAGTATTGTGTCACGTTTTGATGTCCTTGAAGGATATCATCCCTGAAATTAGTATTGTTGCCAAGTGTAAACTCAATCCCTCGTGACTGTTTCTTAGCTTGATTCGAATAGCGATTTTGTGAAAAGGGAGCGAGGAAATGGAATAGGTTGAAATCTAACCATCTTGCCGGCAAACCGATCTCTGCTCGCCAAGATAACAACATATAGTAAGACCGCAGCAAGTAAATCTTATGGATGACATCACGCGCGCATTGATTTCCACCTGATTTTGACCAAAAAAGAACCCCCCTCCAGAGATGGTCCAACGTGATAAGCTGAAGTACCAAAATGGAAAATTATATCGTGTTGTGGCCTTGATTGTACTTGTAGAAGTGCCTGTAGTTATAGAAGTGAAACTAGCTCGATAGTCCAAAAATTGGCACCAATGTGCTAGCCATATGAATGTAGTTGCCAACTTGGTAAGTAATATCAGTGTACTACACTAGTGTCACTTTTTTCACTTCTTTGATACAGAAATGAAAGACTCGTTGGCTGTGATACCATGTTTTGTTTACGGTTTCTATTTTTAAAACATAGCCATCTTTTTTTAAAACCATCTCGCATTTGATTTGAAGTCTACAGAGGATGCCATCCATAAGGTGTACTTGCTGTGGCCTAAGAGAAAACACGCCAAGTTGAGATTGGCTCTATCTTTACGTGTAGTTGAGCGACGTAAAGTTTGTCGTCTGTTTTCGCACAAAATAGGCTGTTTTTGTCAGTCTAATCCGGATTAGTATAGCCGTGTTATCCACGGACGGCTCTGGGGACAGTACTGACGTCTGAAATACCGAGATAAAACGTTTGGATCGGTGCTTAGGCGATTATTCTGTGTACTGGCTCTATCCTATTAATGTCGGGCGGATCAGCAACAGATCTCGATTAACACCCTATGAGACTTGGACTGTTTAATGGTAATTTGTATAAGTACGTAGTAAATACACGATAACAACATTATGAAACACATATTATCTACACCAAAATGTGTCAGCAATAAAGACGCGTGAAACGAAAAAATGAAGAGTTTTAAGTGGAAGAAACATGCCAGCCTTCCTACACACAGCAACACACAGTACACAGGTGTCCTGTAAAGGGTTCAGGAATATTTTTTTTCTTTCAAACACTTCAATTATTTGAAACAATACAGTTATGGGTAACATGGAGTACCAGAGAACAGCTTAAGGGGAGAAAGTGGACAAATGGTGGACCAATTTGTTTTCTTGGAGGTCAAGGAAAGAATGCCGAAAGTGTGGTTTTAGTCGAGTTCCATTCAGCACCAAGGAGAGCACCAATGGCGCTAGTTTTGATAAGCCCTTTGTTGTCGATCATTTAATCATGATTGCTTCCAGATGGATCGGTGAGTAGAGCTGAAGCTCCGTGAGCTGATGTCGCACAGTTTTAATCCTTTATTTGTTTGTTTTCAGGGCGGAAAGGTGAAAAGTACAGTCTGAAGCTCCGTGAGCTGACGTCACAGATGAGTCTGCCATCCCTCGCCTCCAAGACGTGCCTGCGGGAGTCCACCCTGATGAAGGAGGGAGTGGCCGCCGCGGCTGTGGGAGAGGCACCGTCAGAGGTGGAGTGGACGGAACTCTTACAACCGTGTGCCGGACCTCATGACCAGGTAGGGCCGGGGCTCATACACCACAGAACGCAGCGAGCCCGTGCTCTCGCGGAATCCATGAATATTGACACGGGTATGACGTCCCTTTGATGTAGAGTAATGTTACGTCCCTGCTGATCCCTGCTGCACAGATACATTAACGTTAGGTCGATCTGATGAGGCAGCACGCGATCCCTCTCCCTCAGGACGGGATCACAGAACTGTCAACATGTCCTCCAATATCTACTCAGGTATTACGTATACAGCGATGTAAGGGGCTCATTTACTTCCAAACCTTACGAACTTATCATGAGTCCTCTATTGGCTTCAACGACAAATTCAAAACAGCAAATTCATAATTGTTCCAGCGAATTGCATTCCTTAGTATCACATTGTTACGTGCAATTAGCCCCGGGAACGAACTTGCGACCAACTAAAAGCTTATTTCACATTGGCGCCCTTTCTCATATCTCGCCATTACAGCCTGTAAAATATTTGAAAGCCTATTTTCTCCAAATTACAGGAACATTTGCTGTCATTTGACACTATAGCTATGCTATTTTTGTGGGAGAATATAGCCCGGGCTTTGAATATATATCCCTATATATACATCATCACCCAGAATAACTCATTTCCCCTCTCAGTCTACATGTTCCTATAAGAAATACGAGAAACGAGTAAACTAATCAAATCGTTGCGGCCTCATCTTGTTTCGGCCTCACAATCCCTGACTTGTGTCATAAAAGGCGGCAGGAGGAAATTGTGCCTCGTAGATAACATTGAACCATTGGTCTGGTCGTAAAGTCCACAAATCCGGCATCATCTGGGGAAAGGCGTAATCTCGTAACAGTAATTTGTGACGAGAGCGCCCGGTGTTAATAACGGTTCGCTTCAAGGTGCTCGTCAACTCAAATTGGCGTGAGGACACGACGTGGAGAAAATAGTATCCATCAACTTCAAATTACTTGCAAAGGTCACTGCACGTTTTTGTGCCAGGAAAACGATTTTGCGGAGGAAGCGTTTTACGTGAATTTCATTTCCGCAGCTTCAATGCAGGCTATTACCGTTGATTTGAAGTGTTTATCTTTAACGCCCACAACTATGATTTTCCGGAATAGTTGAAGAAAATCGAGAAGTGCGAACTTTTACGGTTTGCGGAAGGCGGTCGAGAGGCACTCTGGTATAGTGGTTGGAAAACAATTTTAAGGGGAGGAGCAAGAAAATTCTATCGGGGAGGCAAGAGCGCAATTCGTTTAGTGATGCCATGCAGCCATGTTTTGAAACATTATTGTGGGACGTGCGGTGCTGCGTAGTCTGCACAAAGACGGCCCATTCTGTGGCAAAAGCAGCTGGCCAAGCGATGGAAGCAAGTAGCTTTTCATTTTGTCAGCTATGACCTAGCATGAAGAAACGATATAGTAGCAGTCCGAAATTCTCTTTACTTCTGGTAATTCATTGGGATTCAGGTGCCACAAGGCCCACAACTGAATTAAACTTCCAATTTCAAGGACTCAATATTTTTTTTATTAGCGAAAGTTTCATCTCTGACAGATGAAGCTTTATGGTATCAAAATTGTATCAAAGGGATTATTGGGCTCCAAACACAGCACAGATATCTTCGGTTCGTCTTCCCAGACTCCTTGGGGAAATGCTAGGAGTCTCGGTTTCCTGTGTGTAGCTCTGTGGCCCTCTTGGGCAAATCACCTATATGGACAATTTCTATTTTTTCGGCTTTAATATGTGTAGTTGGCGGAGTTATCGCTCGGACAATGCTGCAGGCTGGGCCGCATACTACACATAATCCATTTTCCCTGCAACCCACTGACTCTGGTGAACACTAGTCTATTTTATATACGATGGTCACCTTCACCTTATACAGCATAATAAGGGCTATAGAAAGAAATATATGCCGTCAGTAAGAGTATCACATCATTCACATGTACCTCACGCCCCCCCTTGCCGATCGTTAATGTCCATTTTAATCAACCGATTCGCTGTTGTGATATTCATTCTGCACATACATGAGGCAACTCTGCTTTTCCAGCAGGCTTCACGGATCGATCTATCAACCATGATGCGGCAAACATTAGTCATTCTCGTTTTGAACAATGGGGGTAAAACGCTGCAAACAATTACTTGTGAAGACCCAAACTAACAAACATAAAGGAATGAATTCAGTGCGTAATGTTCTTCACGTAACCCCTGAATAAACCAGTGTCTCAGCCAGGCTTACACGATCCCATTGCAGTGGCGGCGGACATAAATGATTCATCGCGCGCCCGGCCCCTCGCGACTTGCCGGCGACCGGTACTTGCTCCGCTACGTTGTGATAAAAGTGACGGACTCGTCTCGCTTCACACACTTCGGAAAGCAGACAGTAAATTTGCCGAAGAACGTTATCATTCACGGTGCAGTTGGGTCCTATGTGATGCTTCACCAACTGATACTTTGAACTGCGGAAGATCTTATCGGGTCCCCTTCAACAGACTTCTAGACGTTATCTACAACGCCGATATGGAGCCAGAAGAAGCTACACTGTCATCTTCACCACAATGTAACGTCAAATGAAATGGACTAACTAACCAAAGGACAAATGTACAAACAAACAAACAAACAAACAAACAGTTGTCCATGTATTGAGATGGAGGCAGGTGGGTTACCTTCTCTACTACACATCTAATCTTACATTTCAGTGAGGCACAAGAAGCGGGCGACGTCATAACTCTCGTTCCCGCCCAGAAACGCTGCAATAAAATCCAGTAACATAGATTGCAAATAACGTCCATCCATCAGGATCCCGGGATGGAGTCGATGTAGGTTAATGAAGGATGCGCGCCTTATCACAGCTGGCCATATGTTCGCTGGAGTTGATCAGTAATCGGCTGAGAGCTCGGCAACATCAGCGCCAAATCTCTCCAAACACGACTTCGGGGTCCGTCTGAGCGATTTGTAAATCCCGTGGCCAGACGACAGAATCCATCCTCTCTTGCCAGCGCCGCCGCTCACATTACACAAGGCGTTATATTAAACAAGCAGCTTGTTATAACGAATTGTGAGAATGGAGAGGATAAGAGGATGGACAGAACCATCTTCCGTCAAAAGTTTTAAAGGGAGCAGAGGGATTTCATAGATCAATATTACGGCGCCTTTTGTGCTCATCCTAAAGGTTTCACAGTTCTTGGGGATGAAAGTTTTAGAGTGTTGATGAATTCTGGACAACTTTGGTCAATCAGTCGTGAAAAAGCAGACGACAGAATGAGGGCACCAAATCGTCTGGATCAGTGGGGAGAAAACTTAGTCTCCAATTAGATGTTGGGAGGAAAGACCGTGCGCCATTTTTGAGTTAGTCAGGGCTGGGCAGGTAAAGAAGGTCTCGATATTCCTCTCTTTTTTGAAGATGACGAGAACCTTTACGTGTGGCTCGGAAAGAATGCTCAACTTCTATTATTAGAAGCAGCGTTTGATACCGGGGGTTCGTGATTTCTAAAGAATACTATGGTCCAGACAGACAGGTAACAAATTGTTGTCCGTAGATACGTGTGATGTTGCGTAATGCATCACTCCTGCTCGGCGGCGCGTCTAATAGAGACTTGGCGTCAGCCCAAAGTAGTACAAAAACGCGTCATTTCTCTTCCCTGCTCTGTGCCATGGAAAGCCATTGTATCTTACACAGAACTAAGACGCTCGGTGAAACAAGGAGCATGATTAAAGACACTCATGAATAAAACATCCACCCACTCTTCTTCTCTACAACAGAACTCGTTCCATTAAGATATCATCTTTATACTAGAGCATGTAATTCATCACCGTGATCATATATAATATAACAGTCCGCCTGTCGGGGTCCCCACACTACTAATCATACCAGACGTACGCCTTGTTACAGCGATCATCTAAATAATCACGACATATTGTTCTGCGGCAGGTGTAAGTACAATTACCGAAGGTTGGGGATAGAGACCGCACACACAAACACACAAAGGGATACCGGTTTATAAAGTATGAGCATTGTTTAAGCCAGACATGAGCCACCAGACTCTTTTGTATGGTGTACTTAAGACTGGCAGACAGGAAGACAGGAATAGATGAGCCTATCAGCTGATGTAAGTAATGATTATTGCAACAAAGGATCTGGGGAGGATACCTTAACGGTTACCGCGCCACTAAATAGTCTCTCAGGAAAAGAACGCATTGTGTCCTATGGTACAAAATAGGACGAATCGTTATACATTTGACG
Source organism: Branchiostoma lanceolatum (assembly GCF_035083965.1). Taxonomy (NCBI): domain Eukaryota; kingdom Metazoa; phylum Chordata; class Leptocardii; order Amphioxiformes; family Branchiostomatidae; genus Branchiostoma; species Branchiostoma lanceolatum. The sequence continues at coordinate 19,001,435 of NC_089725.1, read as the reverse complement.
GCAGGCCTAATCTTGTAATGGAAACAGATGTCGACATTCTGTGTAGATTTGTGACTTCCGTATTCGCCTGTAGGTATTAAGTCGTCAAAAGAGATAGATCTCCTTCTCCAATATTGTATGAAGAAGTGGACTAACTACTTTCTTCACACCACATCTGGTCTTGTTGTAACCGTTGAAGTGCATTAAGCCTGATACAGCATAATCATGTCATATACCACGTGCGTTACGTTACAGATTCCAATCTTTGTTCCGAATAAGGTTTGTCAAGAAGGCTCAGTTTTTACTACATACGGATGGTTGGCGTGGTTAGCTCGAAAAAATAGTCCCGTTATTTTTTTTTCTTCTTTAAATCAGGCAATGGCTGGTCTTTAAGGCTAAGTAATAACTAAGCAATTTCGCCCTCTGGCAGCTTCATTTGACATTGTATCATCGTTTCTTTCAAAAGTACAAATGATAGGACGTGTCAGTCCTGCCGCCTTGGCAGAGGTTTGACTGTCTGCTTGGCTACTCGGCGTGTGGGGGACAGGGAAGGGCAGATAGCTGCGTGGAGAGAGCAGCGGAGTGGAGCATCAGCACATCAATAAATGTCGTTATGCGTCTCCTAGTACTTAGGGGGAGCTTTGTTCTCGTATTGTTAGGTATTATTAAAGAAGATGGGTAGCATAATGGCACGCTTATTGAAATATGATTAATGCTGGATGAAGCGATCAAACCAGCGGGTAGACGAGCTGGTAGAATTGATGAGTCCTGTGTGAACCGCACGTTAGACCATCCATCAAGATAACAAGAAGATGCTCTGTGATTATTCGGTAATTTTGTCATGAATACCCGCGCCCCTCCCAGCCGTGCATGGCGAGTGGATGTTAGACTCGCGCTGTGATGACCGGCGTTCACCACGTTATCGTTGTTTTATCATGAACAGAAACGAATACGACAAAGAAAGATGACACAACACTTTGAATGAATTGTGGAGATATGATATTAATATTTAAAAAACGTGAGTGGAAGTCTTCTAAGATTGTTGAGGGGGGGGGTCAGCTAAAGACAACGGCCTTGAGACACTCTCATTAGAATTCCTTTGAGCCCTGTTAATTACCAACAGAGCGTTCACCTGGCGCCTACAGAGCGTTTGGTGAAAGGATCCTGGGAGTAATAGTATCTCCGGACACAGTCGAATATCTGGCGGAAAAGTCACCGCAGTTTATTTCCATTTCCTACCGAGGAAAGTGGTGACAGGTATGATTTTCCTCTCGGTGCCTGACTGTTGCTTTCCCGGTCGGAGGGAGGGTGAGGTAATAAGTGAGGAAGGGAGATGGATCCTGCCCGTGAGCAGGGGAGACGGCGGCGCCTTGTTGTCCCTCTCCCAGAGAGGCTCGTATGTCCCTGTCGCATTTATCTCTAACGTTACAAAAGAAAGAAAGAATAAAATACAAACACGCAGATTGATGGGTTGAGTCCTTTGACCTTCAGGGAAGGGCCTAATTTGCCACGTGACCCTCTCTAAGGAAGAAGATACCATCGTCTGATCTCTAAAGGTCAAGTCAGGCCATGCTCACCTTCAAGGCGATGTTGTGAGGGTCTATTTCCTGACAGCAGAGTCTCAAACAAATAAATAAACAAATGAACCAACAAGCATATTGTGCCTCATATCAAATTTGACATTTTCGTTGTTTAACTCTATTTAAAGGGGCATATTGTGGCATGAACATAAAACAAAATTCTTTGTTTATGATTATTTTTCTACATCATTAGTTGAATATACCTTATTACACTGCACAGCAATATTCATCACGTACGGATGCGACTTTGTAGTGTCGTGCGAACGTCTTGAAAAAAATTATATACGCAATCCCCGCCGCCGCTTGAATTGGCCGCCATCTTGTCCAACATTCCGACGAACCACAGAACACGCGATCGAACGCCCGACGTTCTGAAGTTTGTTTACTTGTGGTGATTTTCCTGTGACGCTCGAACTACGACCATAACGGTCGATTCAGATTTTTCGTAGCGTTCTACGCTGGCTTATTTGCATATTAACTTGCGGGACGCAAGTTAATACGTAAATGAACCAGATTTTAAACGTTTTGCGTTTTTCGTCGTTTATCAATGGTGGAAATGTGACAAAATGACGGGAACATGTTGGAAATAAGTACCAAATAAGTTACAAATGTGAATCTTAGTGTAGATCTTTCAAATTCTTACTATTTGTAGTTTTTGCCCACCAGATTCTACAATATGCCCCTTTAAGAACGTTAGTTGGTCTGAATTAATTGCGTTTGGAGAAGGTTTTAAGTTGCAAGGTTTAGAAAATTTTTGTCCTTTCAAGTCAGTATATATTCTGTGAATACTAACTGCCTCCCAACCGATGATAAGTGACCTTTCCGAATGATGGATTACTTAAGGACATACTCCCGGTAATCCAATCACTTTCGTCCCGTCCAATTTCTACTGTAAATCCCTTTCCCCTGGATCCCGACTGCGCGCGGTAGGGAGGGAGGATTTGGAGTGAAAGCCTCGCCTGCTGGCTGCTCCTGATGATCCTGCTGATTTGGACCTCAAGGCCAGGGAGCGCTCTACTTCATTTGTTTGATTAGCCCCTGTGGACCTTACATTGTCGCCGTACTTCAGACAGGCTTTTCCTAAGATGGACAGACGGGCCGGAACAAGGTAGTGATTGGTGAGCGAGATTTGCGCTTGAAGTAGTTTGGATTCCCCTCAAGTCACTGATGGCACAGCGGGTGGTTGAATGGAGGGTTGAATCATGGAGGTCATAGAGGCAGGGGCATTGATACCTAACCTTTCTATAGGTTTACTTTGTTACATTGCAGAAAATTGAGCAAGAGAAAACGGTTGTCCTCCATTACATTCTCTACTTGTCTATCGTTGCTCGCATACCGACTCGTGTGTGCTTGTATATTGAATCCTGAAATTTGCGGAATGCTATTTCTGGTCGAATGATGGTAACGTTACCGTTTGTGATCATTTGGAAGACTGCAAAATGGAGCAGAAAAATCATCGGCTAAGCCAGGCCTTCAAGAAAGCTACAATTTGGACCACCATTTACACCAGATTGAAATGCAACATGTGTAGGCTTGTCTGGCCAGTACAATTTGTCTTCTAAATTGCAGAAGACGTCTTGTCCTCACTACTAGTATGCATGGCTCCTTACGCAGCATTGTGACGTGCATCCCATTCAGACAGCCGCTGGCGAACTGAAAGCTAATTCAAAGTCAAATGCCTCTATAAGCATAAACGTTATGACAGAGTGGGTTAACAGGGAATCATATTCATTGACATATTACCCTTAATCGTGCATATAGAAACACGTCAGAATGCTAGGTTTCACTCTTTCCATTTTACTCCTCTCCTCCAGCTCCTAGCGCTGGTGTTGTGGAGTGGTGAGGGGAACTCCATCCAGACGGGCACGCTGAAGCTATACCACCCCACACAGGCCAGGCGATGGGACACGGAGGTATGTGTGTTCGCTCGTATACGCTTAATATGCCGCACATTATACACTATCGATATCCATTAACCGCCCCCCCCTCATGTTGATCTCAGGTACAGATGGCTGCCAAGCTGGCGGTGCATCAGAGCCCGAACATCATCAGGTACCTGTGGAACTCTGACGACCACACCACCAAGGTGCTGCACGTGCCGAACAACTGGGTGGACCAGGTCTTCACCAGGAACAAGTGAGTGCCTGTATTACAAGAGCGACGAAATGAACCTTTCGGACCTGTGACCCTTAGAATCTATTATTCACAACCATCCCTGTGTGGTAGGTAGGGCGCAAATTAGGGCCTCTAGACTAATCGTTGAATCCGTAACGTCATTATCTTCGGAAACGGAAAACCTGCAAGATCAAAATAAAAAGACCTGTTTTTAGGGATTACAGCTAACAAAAGCCTTTCCTGTGTCCCCTGAAAGGTACATCTGTATCCAGACGTACGAGCACGGGTCGCTGCGGTTCTTCCTGCTGGAGCACCTGGGGCTGCTCACGGACCTGCTGGTGCAGATCGTCGCCACGGAGATCACTAAGGGCCTGGCCCACCTACAGAGTATTGGTATCGTCCACAACAGCCTCAGCGCCGCGTCGGTTCTGATCGGAGGAGACATGGAGGTTAGTTTCTCGTCTATTTTAGATTAACGTTATAGGTGAAAGGAAATTAGATAACTAACTAACTAACTAACGAAGAAGCGTTTTACAAAAATGTGTGCCAGGACAAAAAAGACCACCAAAAAAACGTACTCTTGTCTGCGACATTTTCATCCACACACACACACACACACACACACACACACACACACACACACACACACACACACACACACACACACACATACTGCAATACATCGCAGCAAACGTCAAAAAGCAGAAGAATTTTATCAATAATAGACAATAAAAATTCATTTCTGTTTTCTGACATGAGAATAAAACACCATATTCATCCATTCCAGCATAGCGTCATCTTGCGAGTTGCCATATCGGACTTTGACAGCTGCAAAGAAGCTCCCGTGCCAGACCCAGCGGGACAGGACGCAACAACGGCGGACGCCATTGGCTCATCCACGTCGGGTACAGGTTCTACATACGATATAGACATCCGGTCCTTGGCACTGATCTTACTCGAGATGCTGGCTCGGCTGCGGTCCCGGTCCTGGACAAGCCCCCAACGGACAAGGCAGTTCGGCAGCGGCAGGAGGAGCAGCAGGCTCCGGGAACGACTACGGGTGAGCGGCAGCGACCAGGAGACAACTCCCAGACTGGGGGAGGGGATCGAAGACACGAGCGCAGAAGAAGACGATGCGTTCGGAGAGGTCCAGCTACAGTGCTCCGGACTGAGGGAAAGTCTTTCGTACGATGCTGGTGATTCCAGAACATTTCCTCCCAAGAGCTTCCGAAAGGACAGCTTCAACTTGACGACGTTTATGCCAGAGTGCACAGAGCAGGCCGAGTCAGTCGTGTCTACCGGCCCGTCTTCATCTGGAATCCTGACCGGCAGGGGCCGGCGTCCCGACTCCGCTAACTCGTCTGTCTTTAACACCCTGGAGTCGAACAACGGCAATCGTCACGTCGTAGACATCAACACTACCTATGACTCCACCCTGTCAAGAAGCGATGAGGCAGAGTCAGACAATAAGTCTAGCTACACTTGGCCGAACAGTGTCGAAACGGGTGACACCATCTACTCCGTGGAGTCGGAGGGAACCACTGTTAGCAAACCGCTCTCCGTGACAGATGAATGTGACAATGACAAAAACGGTGCTGTGTTTGAAGGCATAACACAGGACTGTCTGACCGGGGTGAGAAGTCCCGAGAACCGAATCGTAGTCCAGGATTTCTCCAGCATCATCACGAGCTTGGACGGATTTGACGAAGAGGAACAGAAGGGAAGTGACGATTACTCCGAGGCCTCCACCATACCGGCTGGAGATGACAACCACTCTCTTTGTAACTCACAGCCATCCACCGTGTCCAGACAAGGCATCGTCCTCTCAGAGGCGTCCACACCGCCTGTCTGTAACTTTGACCTCTTCCTCTCCCCGGACACCATGTCGGCCTACCTAAGAGACGACGCCTCTGAGCGGCTGTACACGCGCAAGCCGCCCCGAACCTTCTCCTTCACCCAGGAGGAGCGGCTACCGTCCGCAGTGGGTCCGCACCACCTCCGGTACTGGCGGGAACTCCGGCTGATGTTCCCCTGGCTCCTGGAGGACCCGGCGTCGCTAGGCAACAAGCGGCAGCTCCAGAAGATCATCAACGTGCTGCGAAGTGGACTGGAGCTCAGAAAGGTAGGCTGGCGGTTTCATTGTACTTCCGCCATGATAGTACCGTGCTATCATGCTTTAGAAGCTAATGATGGAATTCAGCACCAAGGACAGGCATTAAACTGAGTTCCGAGACCTCCTACCTCATATCTCCAAATAGCTGGAGCTTTCTTTTCGAAGTTTTGTTTTGTACCAGGATGCTGTGAAATACACTTGAGGGAAAAACATTACGAGGTGTTTTATGCACGTTCGTAAGTCAACCATCTATACTTTAAGCAATTGTAAGTAACAATTAATGTTTCTCTCCTCTGATAGCTGCTGCAGATCATGACGCAGTGTCTGGTGAGCGACCCTGCGCCGGCCGTGGAGCAGGTGTTGGAAAGTCTCCGCCAGTGCATGCCGTCTACAGACATCTAGTTGTCTTTGCCAGTGTTCTGTAATGCCGTCAGTATCCGTCAGCGTCTATGAGTGTTCCGCAGTATTCGTCAGTGTTCGTAAATTTCCGCCAGTGTTCGGCTGTGCACGTGTGAGGTGTAGGGCAGTATTCCGCCGGGTTTATCACATTCAGCCCATTTGAGTGCAGTTACTCCCTCCTCTCTGGGTAAAATTTTAGACAGATTTATATTGAAATCAAGATTTGTTCTCGCTATCTTTCTGTCGGAAAAAAAGAATATAATTTTCAGCGATCTGCCAATAAAACTATGTTTTTGACTGAGACATCTTTGGACTGGATTATCTGCAGATCAAAGAAATAGTGGGGTATGTGAAAATCCTGTCTACACAAGACAAAAACAGGAAAAAAACAACCTGTTGCGGAAAGTCTTCTAGTTCTTTTGTAACTGACGACCAATGTCGATATTGCTTGTCTGAATCTGAAACAGATTGTTGAATATCTTGGTGACATTGCAAAATGTACCACTATCATCCCGAAAGTCTTTTTGTTAGGGGACTCTGGGGTTGTGCCATAGTGTACGCCTGAACGGTAATGCAGCAGTCTGTTGTCTAGACATGTCTATATCTCTGTTCGTTGTGCATGACATGAAGTTTTAGAGAATTATAAGACCAAGATGCAGATTCGTTGATACTGTATAAACGACGTCCTTGTCTAGAGGAATGACATAAACGGTAATATGAAAATGCCATACAAAAATTTACAGAGTAAGCAGGCACATTGATGTATCAGTATTAAGGAATGCCTTCCGCTATGTAACAAAGAGTTCTAATTGCTCGCTGATATCGTGGTGTGTCTGTACCACTAGTACTAATCATCAGTAGGTATTACGTGTCGTCTATGGATCAAAAATCCCACTAAAAGGATGCGATTGTTTCAGAAAGCCTAACATATGGTGTCGCTGCCTTGTGGACGTGAGTTGAAGGCAAATACCAGGCGTAACAACCGCTGAAACTGTCTTGCCGGACGTCACAATATATGAACGTTAATGTCTGAATGTTGATGTCATCTTGCTGTAACGTTACCTCAAAGAACTTTGTACCTCATTGTTGTTCGGCTAAGAAAAGTCTATCTTCTTATTAATCTTAATTTATTAAACGAGAGATAAAGCCCAATGGATGTAATTTTGACTTGTAACTGGAGCGATAATTTTGAATTTGCTAATGCATGAAAGTCATTTAAAACTAACTTTCTAACATTTTACAGCTTGAAATGGACTTATCTAATATAATGTTTGATGACGATGGCGATGTTAACGTTATGTGTACATTTCCTGATTATAGCTGTTTGTACATACACGTGTATATATACTAGTATGACGTAAATCAAGGTGAAACATTATGCCAAAGGTGGTTGTTGTACTTCTTGTATGTTTTGATATCACACGTTTGTACACTTGAATAAAAGTATGATCCTGACATGAATTGATGTTTTTTATGGGAGAAGATATCACGCAGACATTGCTGACTTGCTTTGTTCAGTTTCCTGACTTATCTTACAATAAACGCTCTGACATCAGAAGGATCCCTAGATAAAGTAAATAGAACAGCCTATGACGAAGTTCTGTTTTAGATAACAGTTCAAAACGGGTGTATAGATTGGATATACTATGATCCTAGACTCCCTAACAATGCTCTCCAAGCCTAATTTGGGAAAATGTCAATTTGACAATCTGCCCCATACACGCTGTGCACCTTGTTTTAAATGATCAGAGTTCCCAATTACAACCAATATTTCTCTTTCTTCTGTATACACTCCTGACATCACCCGTACAAACCTAGTACCTGTCACAGACTCAGTCTATGTTATGATTCATGGCAATACTTCAGGACCCCCTCTAGGGAGAGCCAACAGACACATAGATCAGTCCAATCATAAATTTATTATATACATCTTTGTCCATGACACCGGCTATAAAGCAGCATTAGCAACACACAAACATAAAAAATAGATGCTGTTATTGAGTTCCTGTAAAATTTCAGGGAAAGGGAGTCAAACTACTGACAGTGCGCCACCTCACCATTAGTACACATCAACGTATGCTGTGAAAGGGTTCTTAATCATTCACATCACATAACTGCCACTCAAGATCTGCACAAGACCCTCCTTAACCCTCTGTCAGCTGAGGCAGCCCTTTGACACCACATGTGGTTCAGGTACAGGGTAAGGCAGCAGGGGGGAGGTTAAAAAAAGGCAAGTTCCTTGTCCAACATTATGTTGGACTTCGCAAAAAGTGGGATGAAGTCGAGAGCTGGTGTACAGCATACTGCCGCAGCAACATTTCCACAGAATGTGTTCAATACTGATCTTCATGCTGCTGCAATGCATGTTACATGTTCTGTACGATCTGCATTTGAACCAACATAATCAATTTTGCTAGTACATGTATCTGTGTAACCTGGATAGTATCGGAGACCACACCAATTTGACAAGTTGTTACTCTCATTTTTCATGCAAGTAGCTTATGTAAGAAAGAAAAAAGTGATAGTGGTATGTATTTTTTTTAATACATGTATTTGAAAATTTTCAACCTGGAGTAAAAAAGTTGCAAAGCTACCTTGAAGCATTAAACTTTCTTGTTCTTTTTGTTGTGCCTCCTGAAAAACAGCTAATCAAATTGGTGTGGCCCGAAATTGTGTATTTCAAATATCTGTACACTGCTCCTTGACTAATCACTGCAATAGCAATACACCATTTGACTACATGTTGCACTTGTTTTGCAGACAATATCAACTATTAACACACACCTGTAACACAGTTGTAATTTGTATTCATAATTCTAGTTCATCCAGTAATATCTACTGTACAGCCAAGAACTCTACATGCAACATACTTCATTATAATAAATGAGCTGGCGGGTAGTTGCAAGCACCAAACAAAATTGCAGAGTCGCTCTTTCCAGTTGCACATCTGTCGTTTCAGACCTTACAAACACTGATGGTTTAACATTGGGCACTAACAGACAACTTCAACACTTGCAAAAGATACACCTAATACATGTACCGGTATTACAAATGTACAGCAAAAATCAATGAGCCAACATGTATGCTGATTTCAGCCTCTTCTATAACATCAGTATATCAACATGCCAGGATCTGATCTGCAGTGGTCCACATATTAATGAGTCATGTTTGAAATAATGTTAAAAGAAGAATGACAATTTGGATTAACAGTAGCCTTTTACTTCAGGCATATCATGGCCAATACTTAATGGTTTCTTGGAATTTTGTAGAGTTGGACAGACAAGACAAAGAAAACTGCTGCTTACTGAAATCAGTGAAATGCCCACAGATATCACATACAGGCACAAAGAAAAGAGTCTGAGAATGCAACTCAATGAAAAAAACAATAGAGGACTTCATTGCAATTTTCCACCATTGGTCTGCCTTATTTGCAACCAACAGCAAAATTCATTCTTGTAACACTTGGTCATGCTCATGTGATGCACGTCCTGTCATGGCCGCTTACAGGAATGAGACCTTACACCTGGGTGGTAACACAGATTTGGTACTTCCAATCTGAATTGGCCAACATGTATAACCGCCCTTTGGGGTGACACATACACCAGTACCAATTTGAAAAATCTTATCAAATTTGACCTGTTAGACGTTATAATACAGAATATAAGACCTATTTTTGAAGTGGATATATGAAGCTTCACTGTATATTCACAACCTTAATTTGAATTCCTGCAGTCTTTCCAATTCTAAAGTGACCAGTGGCATGTCATATCATATCATATCATATCATATCATATCATATCCTTGCTATGGATTCGATCCTCATAAGTATGCATAAAGAGGGACAAATACCTTTGGCATGGTGAGAGTAAAATTATCCTTCATGGACACAAACAACATAAAAGCAAATGCAATACGGAATCTTGCAAAAGCTGACAGACTTGGTCCTCTCTTTAATATTTTTTCTTATTCAAAATCCAATTATCCTCACCATTCATACCATCATTATCACAATAATTTTGAGATTACGAAAACAAATGAACTTCAACTTTCAGAACGTGTACAATATCTTTTAGATACATTAATTTGGTATATCTACACATTTACAACTAAGTAAAGAGTCTCATTTACAAAAGTCAACAAAATTACAAGAATAACATTTCTTTCGGTTACCTTTAGCACACAAAAATTGAATAAACAGTACAATGACATAAATACCCAATAAATATTCTTATACAATCTAAACATTGCCAACTTTTAAGGATACAATTCTTCAAGAAGACACATTCATATCTTGATTGCTTTACACAAATATGTTGAAATCTCATACAGGCAGGCCTTTCTTCTACAAACCACCCCACACAGCATACAAAACCATGACTATGATACAAACTGCTATACCGGTCCTGTCATATGTTGTACTGGGCGTGGAAGGAGCCGTCCAGAGCGGGGGGTGGCCCGCCCATGGCCCCCTGCACTGAGCTGCTGTCTGAGGAACCATCGTCCGAGGGTGCAGGGCTGTTAGGGTTGGCCGGGCACTCAAAATGGACACAGTGGAAAACCTGCAAAAACAATTAAAACAATTTTTTTCTCTTTATTCATTTGATTTCCCCCCTGAATGGGCAATGGAAAGAACATAACAGTCTGTGTTCTTTGATGCTTTATTTCAAGCTCTGGCTTATCATTATGATATCACATTTTACATTCAGTAATTCAGTTGCAATTGTGTATCAACCTCCTCCCTGCAGAATCCCACATCTGATACCCAAATCAGATGTCAAAAAGACATTTCGGCAAGGAACATGTGGAATCCCACATGACCGTCTTTAGGAATTCTACTCGATAAGTACTTCAGTACAAAACTCAAGAGGCTTCTGCATATATAAGTACCCAGCTCAATGCTCACTCTCATAAATCTACGCCTTCTTTCTGTAAAGTAAGCTCTCCTTTGAGGCACTCTAAACTTCAAGGTGAGCATCATTCTCTACCCTCTTTCTAGGGTTGTGGCCATAAATAACAAATCAACTTGATCAACAACTAGTATTGGAAATAGGTGTGGTGGAAGCCAATAAAAGGGACCGACTTCTGAATTATTCACAGATGTATGGTCCGAGAGTGTGTTGGTTACACCGGTGGGTGTAAATCCGTCCGGCGGGGTGTATTATGCCATAAATCTGGACCGGCCGATAGGGCGGGAGTTCTAGTCCAGTGATTCTTACCTGCCGCCCTGTACAAGGCCACTGTGCATTAATTATTCAGCAGTGTAGCATGGCAGTCCTGCTCCAGGGTGGGAAGTTTCACAGGGAAGTATGGAGGCCATACAAACTTGATCTGATTTTGAGTTATGCTGACTGAAAATTTGGATGAGAAGTTACTGCTAGACAGGTTTCTTGCTACCTCATCTAGTTTGGCAACCTTTTTTCATCATATTTGTATGCCCATGGAAGAGAAAGAATTACTTTGTGGATCTCAATAGATAAATAAATCAAATCTCAATAAAACTCAAATTCCTGGGCAATCTTGTGCATACAAGCAGGCAGAAAAATAATGTTCGCCATAGCAATTTGCATCTAGAGGTCTAACCACTACTTTTCACCCTTCATTTATTTCCTGTATCAGCTCCCTGAGACCCTGACCTGACTGACACCTCACAAACTTCAAAGCCCAGAAATTGTTCTAACAAAAATCCTCTCAAGAAACTTGCAAGCCTTTCAGGCACCCTGGGCATTCCTTTGGGCCCCATTACCAGCTAATAACAGGGGATGATGTTCATGGTCTGGCTGCGGCAGGAAAAACAAAAATCTCGACCTCAAATGAAGCAATAAAACTCCATTCCAGTGACTTGTAGACCTTTATGTGCCCACTGTGCTTTCTCAGGTTCTTTACCAACAAATTAAGTTCATGTCTACTGTGGTGGGGCCACTTACAGGAAAAACAACAACCTTGACTCCGACTGAGGGACAAGAAAATCAATGGACTGTGGTTCCAAAATAACCACAGCTAACCACCAAGAACCCTGGAGAAGCATTCCATCCACACAAAAACTGCACAATCGTCGGCTTTCATTTGAGAAAAAAAATTGCCAAGCAGCAATTCTAGGTTATGTTGGAAGTTACCTGTTATCCTTGTAGACTTCATTCATGATAATACTCACAAGATTTATCAGAACTTGACATCTCTTGCAAACATGACCAAAATGCACCAGGCATTAACAGCCAACATGCATTGCAGTCACTTACCTCGTTTGCAGTATTGTGGGTCCCAACTATCCGAATAAAGGTGACAGGTTTCTTCTCAAAGAATATGGTCTGCCAGGATCTGCAAAAGTACAAGAGCACAGAAGGGTTCATTATTCAAAATTAATGTACATGTACATCTGAAATGAATGAATTGTGGTCACTAAGGTTTGGGCATAAGCTCATGGGTTGTAATTTTATTGAAGGCTTTCGGGTGCAGGTGTGAGGTTTACAGGTCAATAGGTCGCCAATAGATCAACTTACCAACAGTGTTTTTTTCCCTATAGCAGTCTTCAAAAACTTTGAAATACAGTATGTAACAATGTTAAAGTTAAAGCAGCAAGCAAACTTTCCTGGATGCCAAAAGCTTTCACTAAATTACATGCAAAGGCCTGAGAAACACAGGTATAAACTCAAAGAGCTGCCCGAACAAGTCCTATCCATTTGGCGGATTCTTACTGTACATGTGTCAATGGGAGGAAACAAGTTCACAGTGCCAAGCTCTTCCTTCTCTGTCTACAAAACTGATGGAACAATGAGTCAACAATATCCCACCAATGGGGAAATCTGGGACACTTCAGTAATGCAAAAGCCTGGGCAAAACATTGATCAGCACAAAGAGGACTGCTTTCAAAAAACTCCATCCATCTATTGGCACAAGTTCACTATATGCCAAGCTCTTCCTTCCCTGTCCACCAAACAATCTCTAATCAATGTAGCAAACTGGGACAAGGCTCTTGGGAGCTCAGCACCACCATGTAAGGGGTGGATGCAATGAGGCCTGACATCTGTCAACGTCCTGTCAGGAGGCAGGGATGTTGACTTCTCATTTGCCAAATGGAAAAGGCTGGAGCTGCAGAATGAGATACCAGAGCAGGGGATGTAGGGAAGTGGTCCATCCAGTTGATTGTGACATCAATAACAGCCAGTCTACAACTTAGGGTAAGGGAAGCGGCTGGGGGATTAATCAAAAGGCTTTGATGGTGACAAGGGAGGACTTTTCTATGGCACACAAAGTTTTCAAGAATGCAAACCTCTACCACCACACCTAAGTTTCCTTTACAATGCAGAATCATTATGAAAACTGAGAAACAAGTTATCTTAATGGGCTGGCCTGTTGGCAGCATATCCTGTATCTGGATGATAAATTGGTAATAAGATTCTTTTCCGGAATCCGATTAAGGTGAGGTTACTCAAGCTGCAAATACGTTCTCACAAAAAAACGTCTGAGGAGATGTCACATCTCAGATTCCATTCAAGACAGAGTCTACTGTGCTTTCAAAATCTTGACCTCATTCCAAGTGTCTGAACACATTAACGTCCCTCTTTCTTGTAAAGCTGCCACACATTTCATTGACCCTTCAGCTGAAATGACTCCAGATCCCTATCATATATGAAACCACCTTTGTCGTAGAGAGGGTTAATCAAGCAAGAAACACATTTTCATGAAACACTTTCTTCAGAAGAAGAAGACGTCATGTATCAGACGTCTTTCAGGACAAGCTGTGCTTCTGAATAGATAACCCTTTCTCAAGTGTCTGCACACATCACACATGAACATCCCACTCTCCCATACAGCAGCCTGAGATAAGCCCATCCCTGCAGGCTGAGGAGGCTGAGGCAGGAGGAAGTTGTCAGGATGAAGGGGAGCAGGGCAGGGATGGCAGGAGGTTAAGTCATCTCCCAGGTAATGTACATCACAGTTTGACATCCACAGGCCTGAATAATTAATGTCTGCACTAATGGTACATTACAGGTGCCTAACACAGCAGGGAGGGGAGTTAGCAGTGCCACACATTATCCTTACACAATTACCCTAATGGAGCCGCTGTAAGTCCGCTTCCTACACACTGATGGAGTCTGGCTCTTCACTCTTCCCAATTATTGTGAGCAATCTTATGGCCAGCAGTCAATGTCCTTACATTAATGTATATAATGTGACTTGATACAGGTGAAATACTTCCACATACTCAAACGCATTTCTGTCACTTAAGATAATAACCTAAAATACTAAATGGATAAACTCTATTGTTATCCAGTAAATAGATACCCTTGACAGCCACTTTTCTGTAGTGCAATTTGTCTAGTTTAGCTTCTCTAAATACAGTGTAAAAATAACCCTCTGAAATCTGAAATTCTGAGAAAACAATCTTAACACACAAGAGCAACCCAAGAAATACTAGTCTGAATAATTGCCATCCAGTCTAAAACCACACAAGGTTAGTATGTACAGTAATGTCTCATGATACCTGCATGCCTCCCTGGTCTTGTCACACACTAGTTCCCAGTGTTGCTGGTCTGTAGATACTTCTATGTAGTAACTGTAGCTGCGGTCATCACAGTCCCACAGCAACAACCTGGGGGAACAAAGGGGCAGGAAAGGACAGGTATCTTCAGCATGTTTCAACTTTCAGGACAGTAGTTTTTCACTGGATGTAGGAAGAATTACACTACTAGCGAACAGAAAAAGCATCATGCTTCATCTAAGTTGACGATGATTGCTTTTTTTACAATGTACCAGGGACTCCTTTTAACAACAAGCAGTATTACTGAAATAAGACTCACATAAGCTTCCAGGTAGTGACTGTTGTTTGAACTAATCATGTATAGAAATGACTAAATAAATTGACTTTCAAAATCCTATTTTTGGGCCCTAATATTGCTTGGGTTTCCTTTAATGTTCACTGATCCAGAGCACAGTGTGGCTCCTCCTGTCAGCTTAAAACAGAACTGCACTTAACTGAATGTGGCAGCCGAGAACAGTGCCTTACATAGCTCAACAGTAATGTCATCATCTGTGGAGATCTTTTGAGCCAGGCTAGAGTCAGCCCTTCCGTGATCCCTTTGTACTTTCCACTCAGTGATTCCGGTTGTTATTGGTTCCCCAGAAGAAATAAATTAACAATGACCCTGTACCTCATGGAGCCGACTATGAAGGGCTGCGCCAGCTGCACCACGATAGCGCCGCTGCCCAGCTGGTGACACGTGTACCCGGAGTCCCAGTCGTAGTTCTTCGTGTCCCCATTCAGCAGAGCGTTGCGACTGCGACTCACGCCCTCGATCACACTGGCACTGTGCTGGGTCGTCGCTACGTTCTCTGAAGGGACTGAAGTGGGAGAGAGGTGGAAGAGAAATGTTCAGACTGTGCATGATGTACAAAATCTCCTGCAGAATCACCAATGCTGTACATCCTTACCAAGTTGCTTAAAGGAAGAAATAGTCATGACTACAAATTTCTGAGATTTCAACATAGAACCAAGGTGATCTTCTTAGAACTATTGTGGAGTGGAATGTGTAAACAAAAATATGGTAGGGTCAAAACACTGCTTGAAGTTGATTGTACAAGGCTTAGATGTGTCAAGTTGTAACATAAAATGTAAGATAGGCTCAATCTTGCAAGAAAGAGGAATATCTTGAGACTCTCCTGAATCCATACCATCTCCAAAATTTAATCACAATCAACAAATTCAAAGCAAACCCATAAAAAATTCATAAACATCCTTTCTTCGTGCTAATTTCTAATAAACCATCCATCCAAAAATTGCTGTTAAAAACATGCCAAGGGAACAACAAGAAGAGCAGTACTCACCCAGAAGTCCCTTCTCTAACTGGAAAGGCTTGTTAGTGTACAAGCACTCGAAGGACACCAAGTGGAACACCTTGTTCACTGTGTTGTGCACTCCTACTATTCTCACATACCTGGGGAAGAACAAACACAGAAATGCCACTGAAATCCATTCTGTTCATCTCTGGCAACAGATGTATTTCAGTTGTAGAGCGGCAACTCTATCGCAGTTTAGATTTATTGCATTTCACATTGTCTTGCAAATTGCCTATCCATCCACCTATCCATTTAAATAGCCATTCAGACAAAGTGTGCAAGGACAGACGCTATATCAAACTGTGACAGTAACGTATGAAATCGACTTGCCAGTTCATTTACCATAAAACCAGCAGTCGTTCTCTTCAGATACAAAATCACATAAAAAAGACACTTTTCAATACCATCTTACAATCAAACCTCTTAATTTCACAGTTCAGCATACGTATGGATCAATAAATGTGTGAAGATCGCTTTTTTCATGGTGGAACCCAGATTGAAAGAGGCTGTTATGTTCTTAAATTGTGACAACGGCAACTTTATATCATGGCTTGTTTAGAGTCAATACCACTTTAACAGGATGTGATCTTCTATCCAAATTGAGCCACAAAAGTGGCAGGATAACCACATATTGAATCCCTTCCCCTGATCTATTAGTATTAGCCTTGACACCACTACCATACTGAGGTAGCTTTTCAACATGAAATGTTGTGTTACTTTATCCGAAGGGAGTGAAATATTGCTTTTGGTGCATGTGTGCATGTGTGTATTTGTGTGTGTGTGTGTGTGTGTGTGTGTATGTGTGTGTGTGTGTGAGTTTGTGTGTGTGCATGAGTGTGCGTGTATACATGTGTGTCTGCATGAGTGTGTATGTTTACACGTGTTTCCTTACTTGATGACTCTGGTGGGGAAGTGTAGAGTCTGCCAGGAGTGTGTTTATATACATGTGTGCCTGCACAAGCATGTGTGTGTGTGTGTGTGTGTGCATATGTATGTGTGTGTGCATGTTTGTATGTATACATGTGTTTCCTTACTTGATGACTCTGGTGGGGATGTGTAGAGTCTGCCAGGAGTGTGTTTGTATACATCTGTGCCTGCACAAGTGTGTATGTATGTGTGTGTGTGCTTATGCATGTGTGTGTGCATGTTTGTATGTATACATGTGTTTCCTTACTTGATGACTCTGGTGGGGAAGTGTAGAGTCTGCCAGGAGTGTTGTATGTGTGTGTGTGCATATGCATGCGTGCGTGCATGTTTGTTTGTATATATACATGTGTTTCCTTACTTGATGACTCTGGTGGGGAAGTGTAGAGTCTGCCAGGAGCGGCACAGGTAGCGAGAATGGTCCACAACGCGCAGCCAGTCCTTCTCATCCATGGACACCTCCAGGTAATATGAGTAGGACCTGCAAAGGAACATCAACAATAAGAAGACTCTTGAACAGGGCAGCTCCCAGTTAATGAACAATCTGATCTTATTTCATTGGTACATTACCCCGCAGTCTTTTCTAATATACAAAACACTCAAAGTATTTAATGGCTGAACAGTTGATGTAAGAATGTGTAGTAAATATTGTAATCAAGTTGTTCTGTTTATTGATATCCTTGTGCTTGTACAATGTATACCTGTATAAATACAATATGATGATGAAAATTCCAGCATTTCAGTTTTACATTGCTAAACTCTATTTGTTGGATCATTTAAGCCAAAATTAAAAAAAACAACTCTACCTACTGACCCTAATTTTTTTCAGAACCGTAACCGGAAACACAACATTTCATTTGCTAGTCCTTACCTGGTGTCCCTGTCCCACAGTAAGAGGCGGATGGTGTTGATGATGCTCGGCTGGCCCAGCTTCACTACAACCCCACCGTTGTTCTCCTCAATGGGGTGTCTGGTGAAGCCTCTGTCTAGGTCGTAATTCGTGCAGTCCCCATCCAGCAGCGCAGCCTTCATCTCGCCCTTGATGACTGACGCCCCATGTCTCAAGGTCGCGATGTTCTCCTCGGGGGCTAGACAGGAATAAAATACTTTCCACTGATTTCATTGGCATTTCAATTTGGCAGACATGCAGTCCATATGGCCCAATTAGCCAAAGTCTATCATTGAGGCCTATTCTGTGATTTGGAATGGATAGATTTTTGTACCCTCTGACAAATCCCTTCTGCTTGTTGGGTCTGCATCTGTAACTTCCTATCACAAAAGTCCCAATACTGCAGGCTACTTCACTGCCATCCCCCTTGGAAGCTAAATATATTCAAAGTTGGAAAGTTACTCAAGTCTGAGATCAGCCAGGTGTGCTTCAACCTTTGTTACCAGTTGAAGCATAAGCAAGATAAACAGATGCATGTCAGGCTAGATTTACTAGACTAGAAGCAAATATGAGCCATACAAAAGTTGTCCTTGTTACTCACTGAGGAAGCCCCTGTAGTTGAGGTCCATGTCGCGGCTCTCTGATCTGGTTTTGATGGCGTCCAGAATGCTGTCGGGTTCGACCAGGTTGGTAGGCCGGACCACGTTCAGCAGCTCCGCCAGGCTCATCAGCGGGAGGCGGATGGACTTGACAATGAGGCGCACATCCTCATTTTTATTTGGCTCCTCTTCGGACCAGCGAAGGGTGGCAGCAAAGATGTCTTTCTCCGGAGCACAGAAGGAATCTCTGCTTATGATCTCCTTCAAGGCATCCTGACGACAGAACGATATAGACTTTGTATTGACTCTATATCATGCTTCTATAAATTATTAATTTGGACTTGGTCTCCCAATCTGTTTTTTGTTTTGTTTTCATTTACCCTTTTCAAATATCTTCTGTCCAAGGTACTACATGATTAGTTAATTGATTGATATGAAATTTTGTTTACTAACCCAATGGGCAGAATACTTTTTTCTTGGCTTCACTTTTACAATTCATAGACTGAGGTTATTTTGTTGTTTGTCCCAGAAGTGCATTTTATGGGCCTCTGTGTCATTCTGCATATACTATAGTAAGCAATAAAGCTACAAATTGACAAACTTATTTATCAAGATCAAGATTGAAATGTGTTTCCATCTTTTTTCTTTCCAAAAAGACACTTAAGGTAGGAGAACAAAATGCATATGAGAACTTACATGTGAGAGAGTGAGGAAGCTGTCGCTGTTCAGCACCTCCAGTGCATTCTTATCCATGAACTCACAACAGGTGTGGCACAGGGACAGTAAGGAGTAGAGCGTGGCCACGTCGTACACCATGCACACGTTACGGATGTTCAGGATGGCGCGGAGGTAGTCCGAGATGGAGGCCTCCAGCTCGAGGAAGCCGTACTTGTGTGCCAGACCCAGAACATCCAGGATGTTCTCTTCCTTCAGATCTGCCAGGTTGATTTTGCCAGTGTAGATGTATCTCAGCAGGGCCTGGAAGGCGATGGCAGAAGTCTCGGGGAGGGGGATCTCACCGGTGCCTGGCTTTGACTCTCTCATACCCCCAAACAACAGGGCTCTGGGAACATGGGGAAGAAACAGGGAGGAGTATTGGTACTTAGGTTTCTTGTAAAAACATGGTGGACGCAATTTGTTACCAAAAATAACATAAATCTATTCATAATATTTTCTATCATCCTTTTCATGAACCAACTAACAAACAACCTGGGCTAAACATTAACGCTCCTTGACAGATGTAAATGAATAACGCTTACATTAAAGAAAACAACACAATTTAAACCAGGGTCTCACCTGAAGTATTCACACCTGGCAGCCAGGATGATCCGATGCGCCGGGAACTTCTTGTCCTCCACGAGGAACGTCACATCACTGTACTCATCATTCAGGAACAGTGCGCCGATGTGTTCTGACAGAACATGGGTATGTTCCACTTCGCCCACGGGGGTGTGCACCTGTAGCTGGTTGTGGTTGTCAGACATTGCGTATTAACAATGTCTTTCTCCTCACCACTGCAAACTTCTGCGGACTCCCATCGCACACGTGAACCTTCCAACAGAAAAAATACAGTCCAACTTGCCATCTTTATACCTTGACAATCCTGTTTTCCTGGGAAAATATCCAATCTAATCACTAAATTTGCATCTGAACTGCCTAACCATCGAAGCACTACAACTACATGGTGCACTACAATAGTACATGGTGCAAGCACTACATGGTCCAAGTCACCTACCCCAGGGGTAGCAAGTGTAGGAGCCCGATAGTACGTGTAATAGGATGGCACCCAAGCTACACATCTTGTACATGTAATTACAAAACTGCCTTGGGGCAGTTCTACAGTGTACTGTGTAGCGAAACAAAACAACATGCTTCCGGTGCGGCTCTCCTTAAAATCGTAAACGACATAAAATTTAGAATACTAATGGCTTGACCATGAATCCAACCCCCAGACCTCATGATTCAGAGACAGGATTACTAATAACTAGATCTAGACAACTGTGTCATACTGTCTGGTCAGGTAGGAAATCAACAAACCAGACAGGTGTTCATGTGGTCAAAATAATTACACAGCTCTGTCGACGTCACAGGACGGAATGGAAATAGGCGTGATACCGGACGGATTTTAGGAAGGGGTGTGTGTGTGAAAAATGAACAAAAAAATGCACTTGACAAGAGAGTATTTTTTTTTACTCAATTGTCACCACGTAAAGAAGACCTGAAAGCCACAAAAGTGTGACCCAAA
The DNA here is from genome assembly GCF_035083965.1 of Branchiostoma lanceolatum. Taxonomy (NCBI): domain Eukaryota; kingdom Metazoa; phylum Chordata; class Leptocardii; order Amphioxiformes; family Branchiostomatidae; genus Branchiostoma; species Branchiostoma lanceolatum. The sequence goes on along the minus strand of NC_089725.1, from coordinate 18,980,758 downwards.
TGCCATGAATAGGACCGGATCAGATTCTTTTTTCTCATTAGGATTTTAAACCTCCTTGCTTCTCCCAGTAAAGGAAATCAGTAGAGAATCTTACACTGTCCTTTTAAGTAATTGATCCTATTTCATAACTTTTGAGTTTGAACATATGCATGCTACATGACGTTCACACATCTTTGAACTGTCATCTGGTCACAGGGACAATTATTTGTGGGTTTACATGACACAGGCCAGGTAATAGTATAATTTGGTACACATACATAAGATCCTTAACCTAAGTATCAAAGTACCTAAGAGATCTTAGACTGTCTCTAACATTTCGGAGAACATAATTGCATACCTCGTCTGCCCAGTGTTGGGGGCCCAATGCTTATTCATGTGGAGTTTGAACTCAGCTGACCCCAAGTCATGTCAACACACACCTTATCTGATGTTGTTGTTGTGGGTTTACTGTAAAATCGTGTGACAGTTCAGTTCAAACCATACATTTGTGTGAGGGTAATAAAACACCCACTCAAGCCGGACGGCTGTCTGGCAAACGTTGTTTCATCATCAGTTATCCAATATAGCGGTGGCCAAAGATGGAAGCAATTCTAGGAAATTCGCCTGTCAATATCGACGAATATGGCGATGAAGATTCAAGGAGGAGGGGCAGTGAAATTTCCATTTCACAGAAATTACAACGAGATTAGAGCAATATATACAGTACAAAGGCGTTCACAAGCCACTTACCTAGGATCTGGCGTGTTGTCGAAGTGAGATGGGGCGAAAAAACTCGAAGTTTAGGCCATTTTCTGCCCACTTGTCGTCCGCCTCTTCCTATTTCTCAGCTGAACCTTAGCACACACTGAAACCAGAATATCTACATCCGCCACATGTTTCAGAGTATTTGGAACGGCCAAGTACAGACTAGAAGATTACCCAGTGCGCAGTGGACTATGTCACCGCAATACATACGTTTAATTTTCTGGTTTATGATGATATAAAGTTATTGAAACTTAAAAACGCAGATCTATTGTATAACGACACAAGTAAGATACATCCGCTGATGACCTTTGACCGCTTTGAAAGTAGTTACAGATTCATGGTCATGTTTTACAAGGTGTGGTGTCTTTCAATCCTCTTAACAAGCTTGATGACGTTGAAATAGTTTTCTAAAAAGTGAAGCACGTGCCACGACATCAACACAACAGAGATTTTCTTGTTCAGAGGCTGCATAAAAGCGTGACTAAACATTTGCAGTCGTTTCTTACGCCCCCTAGCGATATATTATAGTGTGTAGGATTCTCACAGTGGTTACGTAACTTCATCCATCTTTCGGGAATCGATATCGCGAAAAAGTTTGACCAAAGCTAAGCTAGTGAACTTTTAATGTTAAGATCGTGCTAGTGAGGCGACTTTTCAAATTACATAACAGTTCAGAGATATCAGTTAAAAATTATGCTTCCAATTTGTAATTTATAACGCTCAATGCTCTAAAACTAAAAAAAATGAGATTCTAAAAATTAAATGAAAGAAAAAGATAAACAAAAACCAGTTTTATAGAATGTGGTATAAGAGACATGTTACAACGACATCCGTGTAGCGCTGTGTGTGTATCTTTGTGCACAAGTAACTTTGCTCACCCTCCTATAAAAGTTTCAACGAACTAGAATGGCAACATTTTCGGGAAAATGCAGAATATTCCCCTCCCATTACCTACACCTCAAATATGACATCCTTAGCATTGACTGTAAGGATATGACGAAGTTTCTGCATAAATTATGCAAAGGAGGTCGGCATTAGCATAATTTATGGCCAGGTGTGTTTGGCCTTTCCTAAAGGTACCTACATCTCAAATATGACATCCGTAGCTTTTATGGTTAGGGATATGCATAAATTATCCATAATGCACTCATTAGCATAATTTATGGCCAGGTTTTCTGACCTTTCCTATAGGTACCTGCATCTCATCCGTACCCTTTACAGTAAGGGTAAAACAAGTTTATGCATAAATTATGCAAATGAGGTCCGCATTAGCATAATTTATGTACAGGTGTGTTCACCTCTCCTAAAGGTACCTACATGTGAAATATGCCATCCGTAGTCTTTACGGTAAGGGATATACATACATTATGCAAATGAGGTCCGCATTAGCATAATTTATGTACATGTGTGTTCACCTGTCTTTAAGGTACCTACATCTGAAATAAGCCATCCGTAGTCGTTACGGTAAGGGATATACATACATTATGCAAATGAGGTCCTCATTAGCATAATTTATGTCCAGGTGTGTTCACCTTTCCTAAATATACCTACATCTCAAATATGACATCTGTAGCTTTTACGGTAAGGGAAATACAAGTTTCTGCATAAATTATGCAAATGAGGTCCTCATTAGCATAATTCATGGCCAGGTGTGTCTACCTTTCCTAAATGTATCTACTTCTCAAATATGTCATCTGCAGCTTTTACTGTAAAGGCAATACAAGTTTTTGGCATAAATTATGCAAATGAGGTCCTCATTAGCATAATTTATGTCCAGGTGTGTTCACCTTTCCTACAGATACCTACATCTCAAATATGACATCTGTAGCTTTTACGGTAAGGGAAATACAAGTTTCTGCATAAATTATGCAAATGAGGTCCTCATTAGCATAATTCATGGTCAGGTGTGTTTACCTTTCCTAAATTTATCTACATCTCAAATATGACATCTGCAGCTTTTACTGTAAACGCAATACAAGTTTTTGCATAAATTATGCAAATGAGGTCCTCATTAGCATAATTCATGGCCAGGTGTGTTCACCTTTCCTACAGATACCTACATCTCAAATATGACATCTGTAGCTTTTACGGTAAGGGAAATACAAGTTTCTGCATAAATTATGCAAATGAGGTCCTCATTAGCATAATTCATGGTCAGGTGTGTTTACCTTTCCTAAATTTATCTACATCTCAAATATGACATCTGCAGCTTTTACTGTAAACGCAATACAAGTTTTTGCATAAATTATGCAAATGAGGTCCTCATTAGCATAATTCATGGCCAGGTGTGTTCACCTTTCCTACAGATACCTACATCTCAAATATGACATCTGTAGCTTTTACGGTAAGGGAAATAGAAGTTTCTGCATAAATTATGCAAATGAGGTCCTCATTAGCATAATTCATGGTCAGGTGTGTTTACCTTTCCTACATTTATCTACATCTCAAATATGACATCTGCAGCTTTTACTGTAAACGCAATACAAGTGTTTGCATAAATTATGCAAATGAGGTCCTCATTAGCATAATTTATTGTCAGGTGTATTCACCTTTCCTATAGGTACCTACATCTCAAATATAACATCCGTACATTTCAACATAAGGTACATATAACTTGCTGCAATACCATTAGTAGAGCTACCACCGCACATCTACTTGGTTTTTGGCAGAAGAAGAAGAAGAAGAAAGAAGAAGAAAGAAGAAGAAGAAGAACAGGCAAGCAAAAACAGTATATCCCCCTTCCCACTGGAAGGGGAATATAAAAACATGTAACGGAAATACGGATCACTTTTTCTCATTGTGTAACACGAACAGACCAGCTAGCTGAGAACGAAAACAAGAAAAGGAAACGTGGGCGATATTTTTACGTCAGTTAAATTCCTGACAAAGGTTGGATGGAACCCCCGTTGCTAAAAACATAGTCCATATGGGCCAACTTCAAGGTCAAGTTAATTAAATTGGAGGCGTTTTCAGTGACATATCTTTCTCGACGTATTTTGAGGGACCTCCAAGGGACAGAAGTATGCAAGCGGACGTGACCTCTGTCATAGTTGAAGGTCGCCGCTGTGATTAAGACGGTAACGCTTCGCCTGGGTAATTGTTGTTCTCAGACCTTTATGTAGACAGATAATGGGGATTTCCTGTTAGATCTCAGTTGCTGTCGTCAACTGGTAACAAAATTGACAATATCCCGAGCATCCTCAACGTCAATGCAGAGGCGGTCGCACATCCCTTCCAAGCTTCTTCCCGTGAACTCCCTGATCACCTGTCAATCTTATTTAGTAGCGGACCAATCAGGACACAGGCCGGGGTTTATCAAACCACGCGTTCCTTGCCACATCCGTTCAAGTTGCCACAGTTTGGGGAGAGCTCCACAACAGACTTCGGCAGCTCTGCAACAATGTCGCCGCTCGTTCTCAGGTCCTTCTTGCTAGGACTTTTACTTCCCTTGATTTTAGGACTGACAAGAACTGATTTTTACCCGTATGGTGTGGAGTATGGAGACTTGGAGCTGCGCAAGGGCGATGAAGTGAGCAGCGACCCCATCCCTCTCTTCTCTCCCGTCTACTTCTACGGAACACGCTACCAGTCCCTTTTTGTGAGTATTTGGAATCTTTAACCAAGATGCAAACTTGTCTCTGACAATTGTAATCGTTTGTCGTTTCAATGACTTGTGATTCTGAAGTGCCCGTGTTTATCTGAAGCGAGTTTCAACCTATTTTCCAAGAACCATATTTTTCCCGAGGCGCTTGTATCAGTCTCCTGGCCTTGCAGCGCTGCAAGGCTTCCTCCACGCCAGGGCTTTTCCGGGCCGAGTCGTTTGTTTGTCTAGGCCGTAGAAGCCGGGCAAATTTCTGTGGGGTGACCCTGTGTCTTGTGTAAATAGTTTGTCTCGATTGTTATCAACATGTTAGGAGCCCTGTCCTGATCCCAGCCAGCTGCTAGACCACAGAAGACAAACATTTACCAAACTCTTGAGTTTTGAGCTAGTTTGTTGCGGCCTATTTGATCTCGATTCTTCAAGTCGGACGATTTGCATCTCATTTCTACAGCTTGTTTTCTCTCCGTCCCCCTTCACAGCTATGTGTGAATCAATCTGTCTTCTATTTTACGGATTTGCATTTTCGCTCCTTGAGTTCACGTTTCACCGCCAGACGTCCGAAAAGTGGCACAGAAATTTATTTCGCCTGGCGACTCCTCAGAAGTTTGCCGAAGTATTTTCGACGTGATTGTTTTGTTCCCTGATTTAGATACAGGTTCTTGTTTGCCCGGAGGAGGTTAAAACTTATTTGTTTGCACCTTTGTTTTTGGCTTCATCCTTTGCACAAACTCCTCAGGTCGGAACGAACACAATGGAACCAGATGCCAGTACATATGTATGCCAGCATGTAGCTTATTTAAAGACGATAAACTTTTGGCGTACACAAAGTCCAGCCTGGGTCAGACCTTTGGGTTTCTCAGACCCACGGTAAATTATGCACATAGCCTCACCTACTTGCAGAAAGGGGCAGTTTCAAGAAAGATCAAGGGGATGCCAAGGGAAGAGAGTGTACCTGTAAAACATGTTAGGGTAGGCCTTATAGAATCTTTAATTCTAACATCGTTGAGTGAGAGCATGCTGAAAAAAATGGCTCATTTTTTGATGAAGTGAAATGTAGGGTTGCTTTTCTTGACCGACCCTGTAAACAGTTCATAAGTTCAGTTAAACTGGAAATGTAGGCTTTGCCAGAAGGACTTTTAAAGATTTTAAAACCAAAATCTACTTTATTTCCAAAATACTATGTTTGCAGATAGTCCTAAGGGCCTTGGAATGTTTATCCTTCCTTCCCCCAGCCATCTCTGGAACATCCCTCTTGCCTGTGGGCTGTGGAAATGGCTGTGGTCTCCAGCTTAGACATCAGGGGATGTGGTTAGGCCCTGCTGCTTATCAAACAGGACTTCCCTTTCCTTAGCTAACCCCTCCCCTTGTCCTTGATACTGCCTACTTTCCAGAGCAGGTTCCGTGGTCAGCTGGGCTTTTAATGGTTGGTTTTTGACTGATTATGAACACACTTTTAATGGCTACTGTCCCTATTTTTCTGCAACATTGGTAGGTGAAAAATGTGAGCCATTTCAACGCCTGACAATCAGGAAACATACCAGAGGTGGCAATATCAAATGCCTATAGCCTGGATGTTAGATACTGCTTACATTTGTGACTCTGACAAACCTCCTTGCTCTGACCTTCATGAAAATGGATGGTCTATACTTTTGTCACACCTCAGTATGCGGGATTATGTTTGTAGCAAATGACCACAAACACCCACTCTGGAGAAGTCTGTGCTTCACGAATCTCAAACTTTTGGCTTGGAATAGTATACTCTACGTAGCTGTATGTTCTACTTCAGGTAGTGGTCCCGTTTATTATTTATCCTGTTAACCAACTCAAACTTGACCATCTTACTCTGGAAGTCTTTCAAATTTTTGTTCAGGTAAACTTTTCCAATTTCCCTGCTGGAAGATGTTGTGTTTGCTAGTTGCCCTTTCCATTCCAGGCAGTTCTGTTTCTCCCTATATCTCCACATGCTGGGCTGGGGGTACTTCCAGGGTTGTTGCAAATGGGTTACAGGTCTCCCCCACATGTTTCCCTGTTGGTTTTGCCATCTGGTAAACTCCCAAATTAGTGAAGGACTATCTTGCCTTGGAGCAGTTTCTCAGAATCTATGTCAGCTTTTGATGTCACCATTTTGCTGAGCATTGCTGTTTTCTGATTAAAGTCAGCCATGGTTGCAAGTAATGAGAGCATGGTAATCTCTGAGATCTTATCTACTAGATATTCTTGCTGTCTCCTTTTCTGACATCCAAGACACATGTAGAGAATATCCAAATTTGCCATCAGCACACGTTACTGAAGTACTGGCAATAAAAAATGTATATACTCAGCACAAAGCAGCAATTGTGTCAAATATGAAACTCCATGCTATGGAGTCTAAACTCCCTACTATTGAGTGAAGTACTGTAATTCTTGTTTCTTTCACTATAACTTTATGTTCACTGTTTTCACCCTCACCTCTGTATCGTGAACATATCATCACTGTGAAAAACCTGTTGTAATTATTTATGATTCCTTCACATATCCGTTCTGTGAAGTTCAAGTTTAGCGAAAATGTCCATTTTCCTTACACCGTGAAATTTTGCTGCAGTGAAGATAAAGTGAATTACAATATTCAGGTTGAACTGGAAATGCACCCAAGTTGTTCAGCCTGTGTCCGCTCAACAGCGACCTGTGCTTCCCTGATGTAGTGACTGTTAGGAAGCAGATAAGCTGAGAAACCGTGCAATGGCTAGTTTGAACTCTGTCCTCCCATCAATCCACAGGAATCACTTGAGACTGGCAGGAAGAGGAAGGATTTTTTTTGGTTGATAATAGGGCAGGGAGTAGAAGTCTAATTTGACTGGTCCATATAAGTACAATTTGCATGTAATGAGGTATTGCCAGTATTGTCAATTTGTGTAAAGACCAGTTGGAATGCATTTTTTTCATATGACTTTTGAGCAACAAAGAATGCAGATGAAATTGAATCTTAAGTCTGTAACAGGTTTTATCTACACAAATATTGTTTAGATTGAGCAGTGATGGACACCAAGCTGGTCCAGATAAGCTATCTTATCTATTTTGTCCTGTTGAGGATAATCATTATCATAAACATGAGTGATTAGTTTACTTAACTTAATGTATCTATGTATTTTTGCTACATCACCTTTGTGTTTGCATGATGCAAGAAGCAAGACTTGTCATGTACGTGCATTCATGCATAACTCAATATTTCCTTATTTTTGTACTCCTGCAGGGTATGGTCTTGTGAGTTCTTCCATGAAGTCTTGTCTTTGTCTTCTTGATACTAATGCCTCTCTTTACCCTTGGACCCAGCCTCTTATCTGTCTCATTTTTCCGATTCCCAGTCAAGCCCCTAGTTGAAGGGGTTATGTGACCTTCCAATCCAGTCCCAGTATTGTTTTTCTCTTCTACTTGATTGCTCTTACTTTTCTTCACTCAGGATTCTACCTTTCTTCTTTGAGTTTTCCTGGTCCTATGATATTTTTCGGAGTTCCAAGGCCAGTTTAGATCGCTGAAGATATTTGGGGAAACTGAAACTCCTCATGAGCCTTCACTTTCCTTATCTGGACTCCCTATGGAGAAGACCCTCTGGGTTTCTCCCCAGTTTTCTTTTGTCATCTAGAATGTGTTTGTGTAGAATTCTCAGTGGTGGTATCCCTGTTCTGCAAAAACAATCAGCCTTTCAGAGACATTTGTCCTGCAATCAGAGAACATGTGGTTTGATAAATGAGCTGTTGTGTGTGTCTGGTCTCCCTGGAGCTCATCAATAGATTGTGATCAGAAGATGGGGTATTTAGGTAATCATGATAGCAGGGTGAAAGATACTAGATCATGTTTTTTTCATACATGTAATTCCAGAGGTATGAAAAAAAACATCTTGCTGCTCATATCTATGACTGACAAATAAAACATTCACCATGACACAACTATCAAAATTAAATTGTTACCCGTGTCAATCCTACTATTCAAAATTGAATTTGACCTCCCATATATATATATATATATACTATTATGTACTGGTGTACCTTGATGTATTTGACTCCAAGAAAGAAAGGGATAGCAACCTAAAGAAATCCACCCTGGCGGGGCCTGGCCACTGGCCAAATTTGTTAGCCAGTTGAATGAATCAGAAACAGATGTACAAGCCAGGTGGAAGAGTATCTGGTGTCAAAAACATGGATTCTTCAGTCCAATGCCATAAACCTACAGTTATAGTTTGTTTGTTCAGTGGAAGAAAACTGATAAACAGATATGAGGGTAAAGTACTACACTGTCTGTTGAAAGGAAGTCTCTTTCAACAGAAGATGAAGTTTGTTTAAAATGGTGAGCGGATGTTGTGTAATTGATAGACTCTTTCAACACAGACAGGCAGACCCAGACAAAAGTCTGTAACAATAGACTGAGGTTCTCTGAACAGCTCACCTTCTGCTTAAGGTTGGCTGTCAAAACACCTCCTGAGTTGTTGGAAAAACCACATAATTACCTTGCTAGAGGGGATATGGGAGTGCCCAGTGCAAGGGTATGATGTAATCAGCCCGATACAGTTTCACATTTTGTATGAATGTATGGGCCAACGTAGTGACAGATAAGAAACTCCTTAGCAGATTAAGCCATAGCCATAGGAAAGAGGAAATTTAAGAAAGGTGATCTTAAATGAAGGTGTCAAGGTGTAAGAATTATTTGTGAAGTTTGACCAAGAAGGTTCCAGTATGATAGGCTAGACAAATTGTCACATTGTTGGTATATTTGCCTCGAGCTAGTTCAGACAGACTCGGTTCAAGTTGGTTGTAATATTTCTTGTATTGTAGGTTGGACTCAAGCAAGGTAATTTGGTCAGACGACGGTAAGATCATATTAGGAAAAGATGAAATCTAATTGGGGGAAGATAATTTGGCACCCATTGCAATAGGATATTTTTTACAAAGCTAAATGCTCAATTTACACAATCAATAGAGTTCAATTTATACAATTAATACAATTCATGACTTTTTCATTCATTGCCAGTGGTTCTTTTGGCATTCTATGTTCTTACCCACCCCCAAATTTTTGTTCTTAGGGGAAGGGGAATGTTTAGATTGCAGAGATATATCTTGACAGTGAAGTTTGCATGCCTGTCTGGTGCTGAATAATATCTTTTTCCAGTTCAGTTACTGTATTTTCCACAGCGTTTGAAAGGAAAGCCATAACATGAAAACAGGGTTTGTTGAAAGCACACAAACATGCTTTGTACTTGTTTGTTTATAATCTTGTTCCACAGAAGTCTGTGAATAGTAGGTTCAACCTTCGGGGTCACACGCCAGGATTGTTGTAAGAAACTTGTTTATGTTCATGTGTTCACACTGTTCACTTTCACACTGATGGTTACCATGGCAGAATGCCAGAGGGTTAAGGATGGATCCTGACAGTTGTTGCAAGTATGCCAGCAGTTCATTTGAAATGCCCCTGAATGCGCTGCTCTTGTTAGGCATGGATAAACATGTTTTTCAATCCTAAGACAACCTAAAGGTTGCGGTATTGGTTATCCTTCCTGGCTTGGGGAAAGAAGTAAGGGCCAAATCATAAAGCTATTCTAGATGAATGAGTATTTGAACAATACACTGATCCAGTTGTCCAGTGCAGGTATTACTACTACTACAACTGCACTACTACTGGTACTCTCTTTAGATGCCTATCAGAAAAGAGGCTGGAAGCATAAAGATTACTTTACTTTATTTTAATCTGAGAACTTACAGCGAGCACTGACCCTACATATCCATTAAGGCAATAACATGGCCCTCTGTCTCCAAATGTTGACTTTTCTTTCCTCAACTCAAACATACCCCCCATTAATTAGTTTGTGGAGCACTTGAGAGCTCCCAAGATAGATATAATTTCTTTTTCTGTACCCACCCCTGTGTATTTGGGGACTGTTGAACAGAGCAGATGACTTGTGACTTTGTGGTGCCTGCTACCCCAGCCACTGCAGGCAGACTGGGAGTTGGATTTGGCCACTGTCCAATGATCTGACTCTGAGCTGCCCTTCTGTCTGTGTTCCTCAGGGAGTCTTGGGCTTCCTCAAGGAGCCCGAGGTGAGGGAAAATGGGCCAGCTGGATGACCTTCATATGACATTAAAGTTGAACTTCAACCCTACTTTTTGAAACTTAAGTTGTGACACATTCAATAAAAGTCCACATTATTAAAGAGCTTTTTTTATGAAATTTACTCATTGGGAAATCTGAATGACAGACTAGTTTATTATAAAGGCTAGAAATAGAATACACATGCTGTTTGTGTGTCATACTGTATTTTCACTGACGCATATGGTGGTTCAGTTTCATATAAAAATTCCAAACTTGCTGAACACCATTTACCTTTCCTCAAAGTCTTGATTTTGCAGTATCCTAAGCCAGTGGGGTTATCAGGAATCAGGGTGGTGCGTGTCTTGGCCTCCATCCTTCGATAACCCTGGAATATTTACAGTCAAGTCGAAGGTCTCCATACAGACACATCTGGCGCATGTTAACGTTAACATAGAGCCTTTCTTTCTGTTCTTTGTGGCATAACTTGTAAAATGCTACCTGGGTAACACAATTTATCTGTATGTAGGCTTGGGCCTTACCGATGTAGTTGGTAAGGTTGTACTCATGTGTAGTTTTAAAGGAGATGCCGGGGATGCTGTAACTTTCCTTTTACACTTGGACCAGAGAAAAGAGATAATTGACTTCAATGTGCATGTTTGTGTAATTGATACCATTTAATGATGTTGAATGGCTGTTAGTTAGAAGCACAAATAGCATGGAGATGCCTGATTTGTTACCCTTTTTGCATCGGCAGGGTAAAAAGCGATAAAACATCAGACTGAGGATGAAGTATGACATTTTTTTGTTAGCTAATAGTGCAATGGCTCATGTATTTAGCCAAGCATGCTGGGTCATCTCTACTCTTCTTCATACATATATTGGGTTGATTTGTTAAACTTAAAGTTAAGAGGTTGAGGTTTGATGATGATTGAAGCTTAGGCCTGAAGCTCCATCATACTTGGGGCCACAGGCTTTATGTCACCATCCAAAATGACGAATGCAATCCTTACACAACTTTTTTTGATATTGAAACCCTACCAGATTTTATGTCCGAGCTGGGTGTGACCCTAGGATCGAACTCGCAGGGTCTACTTCAGTCATTGCTGAAAAGTTCTTGTACCCCTGGTTCTATAACGAAGCTGTCATCACCTCCTTTGTGTGTCTGGTTCTTTATCTGTCCTGGCCTGTTTATCTTTGATTCCAGCCCTGTTCAGGATACTTCCTCTGCTACAGTCTGGTTATCTTAGCCTGGTATCCATCCGTTTCAAGCTTGTATCCGCTTCCCAACAGTTGTTACCTTGCCGTGGACCTGGAAACGGATGTATACCAGGCTATGGGTTATCTTGCCCGTTGGCTGTTGTTCTTTGATCACTGATGTATCCTCTGACTAAGTAGGGGAAAGTGGAGAAGTGTCTTCATATCTTTTTACCTAATTACTTGAAAGTGATTGAATATCTGATGATTGGTTTATCAATGAATGATTACTTTTAAAATGAGTGTAGACTCTGGTTGTCTCCTGACTGTTCACTTGAACCATCCAATATTCCAAGGACACATGATATTGATAGCCATTTAGAGATTGATGACTAAAGTTTCTCTCAGATTATGAAAGCATGGAGTGGGCATAGTTGTGGTCTGTTCTTGTGTTAGGTATAGGTACACCACACTTGGAGTTGGGGTGGTTTTACTCAGGACCTCAAGGTCACAGCATTGGTGTGTTTCTTTGAGCATTGATTAAAAGGGCTCAGTTGAGAACTCTCTGTCCATTTGAGTGGGTAATTGGAGATTTTGGGTTCCCTTTGTTGCGAAAATTTCTCTGTTATTTGTTTGGGTTCAGATTCCAAAACACTGTCTCAGAGACTTTGAATAAGGGAATATCCATTGGGAAGGTAAACAAAGACAGGAGTGGGAATTCTTGGGGGATTGTTACCATAAACAGTTGGACAATACACATACATAAATGAATCTATTCAGCTCACAAATTGGTGCTTTTTCTGCTGACAATGGCTGTCAAGGAGAAGAAGAAGAATGGTTTAGACCAGGAATCAAAGAAAGGGCCTGTTTGTCTTGAGCTACACCTGCTCTGTCTTGTCAAGGGAATGGTCTTCTGTGGCTTCTAGAGTTTCCATCTTTACTCCTTTGACTCCTTTCAAGTTTTCTATCTTATGTCTATCACTGCCAGGGGTGCTGTCTGTTTGTACTCCTGCTGACATGTGTTTCACCAGCTCTGTGTGTGTTGTGTGAATTGTTCACTGTTTTGGGTGTCGTCCATTTATTGGATGGTAATGGTATTCACAGAAATGTGCATTGTCAGGATAATTGTAGTGTCTGTAACAACACATTTCTGATAACAACTTAAAAGGGGGATTATACCAATCACTTACCCATGTCTGAGCAGTTAGCACTTCCAGATTTCAACAAGATTGAAGTTTCCTTGCTATAATTCAAGACATTTACTTTCTGAGTGAATTCATGAGTGGATGTAGTGAGTGATTGACTTGAGTTGTTACAGCTGAACCACAATATAAGAGGAGGATGTGTGTATTTCCTGCTGATGTTACCGAAATTGAAGGATCGCATGTTATGTAAATGCACAACTAACCAAATTGTGCCCAAAACTGCTGACTGTGAAATAACTCAAGAACACTTTTCTTTACAATCCTTATTCCTCATCAGAATGTTTTCATATAATCACTTTGTGTATCTTTCCTTGCTTCACTTCCTGTGTGGAATTGTATTCATCTCCCCTATGCCCTGCTTAGTTTTCCACATTTTGTCTACTCAGCTGTTTGGTAAATTCTGTTACATGTTAAGATCCCTGATTAAGAAGCCAGATATTGCAGGAAACTGTTTTTGACATTATACTGGTTTTAAGAATTTAATGGATTAGCAAATTATCTTTGATATGTGGGTAGGTCTTGATCAAGTTGATGAGACATGGAAATGATTAGATTTTGGCCCCTTAACATATTGTGATGGTAGTGTAGTGGAAGTTTAGAAATGATGGTTATTTCATACTCATGACATGTGTAGGAAACTTAAAAGTGAACATTACCAGGCATAGATTATATAAATGTGGGTCATTTGCATAAGATTTACAAAAGCTTTGGCCTTAGGAAGACATTAGACTCTACCAGTCTCCCCCGGTCGCTGGGAAAATAGTAGAAATTGGCCAAATAGAGTCAAATGTTTGAAGGGAGTCGGCTACGGAGAGAGGGTCAAATTGGCAACCGAGGAGACTGTCTAAACTCGGCGAGTTCTTTGATCGGCACTAATCACTATCTAATAGGTGCCAAGTAGCTAAATGATCCTTTTATTGCTCTGCGAGCAGACCGTAACAGAACAGACAAGCCCAGGACAATTGTAACAGGAAGTGCCTTGTCTGTCATCAGAATTCGTTTTGCCCATGAAAACAACACTCTAACACGTTGGGTTGGCCAAAAAAAGGACAAATCTCATTGATATTTGTTACAAGAGTCGTACCTTGAAGAACTTGTAACATGTTTACTAACCTTCGCTGATCGACAAGGCAGAATATGGGCTGTACTGTTTCAAAATGGCACCCAAGCCGCAAGCCCAAACTGCACGCCCAAACCGCTAGTCTCTACCAGACTAACCGCGCCGGCTATAGGGAGAACATTTGCCGGGGGACTTTGGCCGTCTCCGTAGGTGACTCCCTTCATACGATTGACTCTATTTTGGTCAATTTCTACTATTTTCCCAGCGACCCGCGGAGGCTGGTAGAGCCCAAGCCGCACCGTCCCAAGCCGCACGCCCAAGCCGTGATCAGCGGCAGACGATGTTTCTACTATTAACTTTAGGTTTTAACGTGAATTTAAGAAGATTTTTAGACGTTTTAGTGGGTTTATAAGGGCCAAAACATCACTTAGAATAGTTAGTCTGCCGGGAGTAGCTGAAAAAGCTGCAGTCTGCTGGTCGTGCCCTAATTGATTTATGGCCTAAATGATCTCAACTCCAAAGCTACTGCCTTTGTTCAGGAAATGAGCGGATTATTTTTATTGCCTTTATTCTCGCCGAGTTTAGACAGTCTCCTCGGTTGCCAATTTGACCCTCTCTCCGTAGCCGACTCCCTTCAAACATTTGACTCTATTTGGCCAATTTCTACTATTTTCCCAGCGACCGGGGGAGACTGGTAGAGTCTAGGAAGACATACTTATCCATTGCAAAAATAAGATCTGTCATGTCAAAAGTTTCCATTTTCCACATTGTTTTCTGTTTTATTACCTATTTTGACCAGAACTTTCTGTTTACAGGTGAGTACAAATGGTATCATCTCTTTTGGCAAAGCCGTGTCAGAATACATCAACGAGCGCTTCCCGCTGGATGTGTCCGTCATCTCCGTCTTCTCCACTGACGTTGACACTGAAGCTGCAGGACAAGTTTTCTACCGAGAGACGACTGACCAGCAACTGTTGGTCCAGGCGTCAACTGCTGTCCGGACGTATTTCCCTGACCAGTCCTCAGACTTCACTGCGAATGCGCTCTTCATCGTTACCTGGGTGGATGTTGGATACTACCCCGACGGAGACGACAAGGTATCAAACTTGTTCTTTGTATAAGTCGAAGGTATAAGAGTTCATAACAGAGGTTAAAATGTATGCTTATCAGTAGATATCATAGGAAAAGCATTTGCTCAGAGTAGGGGTGGGTACCGGTACCGTGTACCGGTACAAAACCGTTATTTCTTAATGGACCGGTCCAAAGAAACCGGTCCGTAAAAAATCAGTGGACCGGCCTATGGACCGACTAGAAAATTCATAGTACCAGGCTACCAGCAGGCGGTCACATAACTGGTCTCACTACTAAGAAAATACAAAACAGCAGATTTAACGAGTCGTTGTCGAAGACGTTAGCTGTGAATCATATCTAGAAACACTCAAAGGATGAGTAAACAGACGGCGAGGAGAGTGTAGTTATAATTTTCAGACAAAGTGCAAACCTAAGAAATTATATCGTTCCAGACATGACGTTTGGAGAGTTTTACGTGTGTCTTGCTCTCCAAAATATGATGTACTGCGAGACTACAATAATCAGGTACAGGTACAGGTCTGGACCTGGACCTGACCCTCTGGACCTGCACCTGAACCGGACCTGAATTTTATGTACCGGTACCCACCCCTAGATCAGAGTGAATAAGGTGCATTCAAAAAGCTGTACTCATACTGATACTAGTGTTAGCATTGCATTTTTTATGTAGATTTTGACTTAGTGTGTATGGATTCCGTAACATCTAATACATATAACATTGTTAAAATTCCTTGTCATTTAGTATGAAAAAAAAGTTAGTTATCCCTTAAATGTTTCAATGCAAGTTTCTTCTCCTTTTATTCCCTCAGAGGAACACTTTCCAAGCTGTGATTGCGACTGATGGAGCGAGGCAATCCTTCGTGTTCTTCCATTACGAGGCTGACGGCATCCAGTGGTGGAGAACCATCCAGCGCCCAGGCAGGCGGTCAGCTGGAGAACTGCCAGCCCAGGTTTGCTGTCCTGATTGTTCTCATTAACTGTAGAAAGTGTGTATCATGTTGCCGTTATAGAAGGCAGATCCCCAACAATAGAAATAATCATTCTGCTGCAATGTTAAATAATTCCAATTACATAAAAGATTATCTAGCTGACATTGTTAGCAGCAACATTGCATGTCTTCTGTCATCACTTTGCCAGAGTAGTGGAGACCTGTGGCCATTGTAAGATGGGAACAATTCATATGGCTTTCTGTGAAGTTCAAGATTGTTTTTTAAGAACCTCCAAGCTTTGGTACTGCATTCACTGATTTTGTAAATCTTTAATAGTCAGGCATCCAGTGAAAATGATAAAAAAGGATGTACAACAATCAGCTGTATCGTACAATTGAATTCCCAAGCTGTCTACTTAGCACTAGTATTAGTAAAGGAGTTTTAAATGCTGGCATGGCTCCACGCTGAAGTAAAGAGGTATGTGGCCTGTAGCCTGTTGGCACCATCTGCTGCTGAAAAGTCTTGTAGTTTTAGTAGTTTCAGATGTTTGGAAGATTTTTAAAGAACAAGGATGTCAGAGTTTAAGGTCTTGGCTATATTCCTGGCAGCACATGTGATTTTAACTTGTGTTTAAAAAGTCTGTTTGTTTCGTCCAATTAATGTTGTCATGTTTTGCAGGTCGGTTTCAATGCAGGCGATGGAGAACGGTTCTATTTGGTTCCCGCATCCGGCACCGATGCTGTGAAGAACGTCAATGGGTAAACCACCTCTTTATTATGCGGCCTGAAAATGCCAAGGGGTCTTGGAGACATGTGTGTCTTGTTTTTGCTCTTGTTTCCCAACCCTCTCTAGACATGCAATTGGTTAGATCAAGGACATTATATAGGAAGGACTGAGCACACAATCAGTCCCTATTCAAGAACCTTCGGTTCATGGTTGTAAAAATAATTAACACCTACATACGAATCACCCCCGGATTTGCATGGATTCCAAGCGGCCCACTATTGTAACACAAATTCAGAATGGCCGGACCAGGCCAAGGTGACTGTTTTTGAGTGATTTTCGAGACGATCGTCAAAAAACGGGGAAGCTGGAAGTCCCAAAAACCACACAAAAATTTCGACAAAGCTACCACTTTCACTTGCATGTTGTGTGATTTAAACAAGTTTATAAGAGAGCCGTCTTCACCAAGCACAAGATCAAGCAACACAACATAATGATAATGTCCTTGTGTAGTGTATTTATAAGTTAGTTTTCTAAACGATTTGTATTTCTGAGTTACATATTTTTAAAAATCGTACCTCCAATATCCGTTTATAATTTGCTGCAACAATAGTCTGGCGTAACCGAACTGTGGGGAGGGGGGATCTTTATTCATCGCTACCGTCAGGCAAAAACACTTGCGTCAAGCTAGAATACCGACTAGAAAATTGAAGAAGAAATTATCACACTAGAGATTTATGAATTCAAGAAATCCATGTATTTATTCAATATTTACAGGTAGTGTTACATTTTACTAAAAACAGAATTTTGGAGGTTGGTTCCAACAAACAATTTGATGCGTAAATCTTTATTTATCTTCTACGTTGTATTTTCGGCAGCGCTGTATCGTGGGACATCGCTCTGGTGGTCATGCCCCTTCCACGGAAGTTTGCAATCTGCAAAATAACACAAAGATCAGGAGTCGATAAGATTGGGAACCTACATGTTACATTAACAAAGATATGGATGTCAGGACATGTTCCCCGTGCAAGTGCTGGCATAACAAACGGCTTGGCTTTGCAAAGAACCCCCGAAATACGGACATGTCCACTTTGTTGGCTCACCGTGCAAGGCCATCTACGGAATTTGTAAAAAATTGAGGAATGTTCTTGCTCAACGATCACAAAAAAATCGCTAGCGATCTGTAGTAAACTGTACAATAATGTAAACAAAAGCGTTCGAAGTTTTAAAAAAAAGCGTTTACTTATACACAAATAATGATGTAACTATGTTTTAGCAGCATAAATCTTTGAATGTTCTTACATGTTTTACAGACAAAAACTTTATGAGATTTCCACAAAAAAGCCTGTAAACTCACCAATCTTTACTCTACAACGCCCGAACACATATCAAAATGGCCGCCAGCTTCTTCCCCAGAAGCTGCTGCCGTTTGCACACGTCACGTTTGCTTCCCAAATAAGGAAATCCGCGGAAACTACAGGCATCTCGCCCGTAGTTCGGGTAGGTTCGGGCCGTGTTCGGCCAGCATCGGAGCGCGTGACGTCATGATCGGGCTCATTTGCAGGGTTTTGGCGGGAAGACATGAATTGAACGGGGGAGTACAAAGGAGCGCCGCCGGAGGGCGGAAACAATAGATCGCCGCGGGGTTTGGCGGGTCTGTACAATAGCGCGCAGCGGGGGACTGACTCCGTGCTCAGTCCTTCCTATATAATGTCCTTGGTTAGATATTGGCCATGTACCAGACAAATACTATGTCATGTTCTTACACTGAGCCAATTTTCCCTGGGTTTGGTTTTCATTTTGATTTTGTTTATTTGGCTGCAAGCATGATTGTCAATCTAACACAGACTACTGCAAAGGATGAAAAAGCTATGTATGACAATGGTAACAAAGTCCATGGAGTCAGTCTGGCAATGAGTCAAAGGGCATTGACTTTAGACATGTAAGATTAAACTGTAAGATTGGAACTGCTTCAAGTCAATATTAGCACAGAGGTCCTCAAGATGTTGTAGGTCACTGTGGGTCTGTCACATGCCTTGACCTGTGGGACTGTTCCTTCCTCTTGCAATGTCGAGTATGCTTGGTGGGCTGTGGCTAGTTAGTTCTTCGTTTCGCATGGTCGACTGCTGTAAATCAGTGTTGCCTCTAGCAATAGTAGATTACAAGTTTGAATGTTTAATTTTGACAAAGCCCCAGAGAGAAGATTTACACCGGATGTCTTTACATCTTGGCCTCCTTTTCTATTTTTTGTGCACGCTGTTCCGCATTTCTAAAAAAAAAGAACTGGAACCACAGAATTTGACAGTGTTGGGGGTGTAAGGCCTCCTTATACTTAAGTTATAGGCAACCCTGCCACTGAGAATGGAGTACATAAGAAGACCATCTCTAACCTTCCCCTTTTACTTGCAGCTGGTCCAACATGAACACAGGAGGAGCCTGGCTCTTCCAGATTGGAGCCTTTGCCGGATTCCAGAACATCATCCCCGCCCAACCCAAGCTGGAGTCCCCCATCGTGGACAGCGACCGTTCGACAAGCTTCAACAGGAACAGGGAGCCCCTCGTGGAGGTGGCGCCTGCTCCGGTGGACAGGACTGGTCAGTTCAACAGGGATGAAACCCCCAGCAACCAGGACCCATTCCAAGGTAAGGGACTTATCATATTATACTGTTATTTAACTGCTCAACTCGGGGTTACAATAGGTGAGCAGAGCAGGGTTGGCTTGAGCCTAGTTCATGAGATTTTGTGCAAGAAAAAGGATAATTTCAAACAGTTCCTTGTTGTAGTTGGCAACTGATACTGACAGTCATTGCTATCTGTAGTGCTGTCTGGAGAAGGCTTGATTCGTTATATGACTGAATAATTTTCAATCCAGTTAAGTTGTAAATAGCAGAAGTTCTGAAGCCACCTTTTTCTGAGTAGTTCATCTTGCTTGGATTGCATTGCTTTCATGGTTGATGGAAGAAAGACTATGCTCCACCCACATTGATAGGCACTAACAAGTGCGAGCTTGCCACTTCAGCCTGACCTTGGGAGTGACTCAAAAGGGATGAAATCCAGAGCTAGTTGTCGTGACTTTTGATTCCTACTGCTGTATAGTGCAAGGTGTTTGTGTTTTGCACTGTGGATCCAGAGCGGATGGTTTCAACTACATGTAGGTGAACAATAGTGGAAGTTGGCATCGGTGCTACTGACCCTGTCCTATATAGCAGAAGTTCGGAAGATGGCTGTTCTTTGGTTGGCTGCCAACTGGTTTGTAATGTGGGTGAAAGGTGGTCAGGCAGACAGACCCCGGGGACTCGTGGCAGACATTTTCAGTGACCTTGCATGTAGTGACCTGTGGGTGTTAGTACCTTGTTACTTTGTTGAAAATGGCAGTAAAAATTACTATAATGGTTGAATATTTTTTTGGTCTCAGTTCATCTGATCTGCATAATCCATAGGAAAGAAGTTGTTGGGTTGGGTATGATGAACCACTGAAAGGCAAAGATGTTGCCATCATGAGATTTGGTAGACAACTGTTGATAAGATTAGATACAGATGGGAAGAAAAAAAGGAAGCTCAGAGTTTGAATTTGTTGGTTTGGAGGATGATAGTTTAAAGGTTGACATCCCAACCCAGTAACTCAATCAGTCCTTGTGGACATATCTGGAAATGTAGACCCAGCTTTTCTTCTGGATCTTTTCTTTATTATTGATCTTGATCTTGGGTTGTTATGCAAGGTTTTGGGCTTATGCTATGACATGAAGCCAGCAGGCAATAGAAATTCTTCTTAGAATGCGGCCCTCATGCATGTAAGCAAGATACATACTGTGCAAAATTGTAGTTCTCCCTGCCACAATTAGAAAGACGTTTGTGATTCTCCAGAAAACAAAGTTATCTGCCATGTTGCTATGCTACAATACTTGACATGCATTTTGTTCAGTGACATTTTTCAACCTGGATGGTCAAGGTCAGTCGTCTGGCTGTGACTCCTGCCACCAGAATGCCCGCTGTTCCAGAAATGGACCAATCAGCTGCTGTCGCTGTCAGGAGGGTTTCTATGGCAACGGCATCAACTGCCTTCCCGCAGGTGAGAGAGTGCTGTTGTCATGCTGTAGTCCTTAATTTTTTTATAAACAGTTTTTTATTGTCAATTTGATTTGAAGAAAAGAAAATAAAAACTTTCCTGGTGTAAGTCTGACCTCACCAATTTGGAAGATACTAGTACGTACCTTCAATTTAATTTCTGCATGTTAGTGGATACCAGTACCACTGAGTGGATACTGTGTCAGATGAAGGAACATCCTTGTGTTATCAAGATGGTACCTGATGTCTGCCTCCTTTGAATTCTTGCATGTTATTATGTTTTTCTGCTCTGTTGTTGACCTTATCCTCCAGTGCACCCCTTATGTGCTTTGTGCACCTCTGTTCTGCTACAGGCCTGGTTCCAGGCTTTTTTGCCTGCTACTGTTACTTCTTAGTTTTTAGGAATAGGAAGTAGACATGGACTGCCCCAAATCAACTGCATACCAGGCTTTATGCTGTCCTGCTTTTGATCCTAAGGTTAATCCAGTGTCATCCTAGACAGAACATTAAGTCCTCTTTAACAATGCTTTGACTTTCTGTGAAATTTCTGCCGGTAAAGAATGAGTACACCTAAAATGGCATTGTGTGGCAGGCAGTAAGCATGTAAAAGGAAGACTATTTCATCAAACATCTACAGCCATCAAACAAAATAGCTTCACAATGAACCAGATATTCTGTCTCCTGTCAAATGACAATGAACTTAACACATGGCTGAAATCCTAAAACGAAATCCAAACCACAAAAGACGATGGTTAAGAACAGATAAAAATGTTGACAAGGACAGAGTAAGAGCATGTTTAGTAAATATCTTCCTGCCTGAGCAAATGCTCTTGCCCATGTGATGCCTCTTGTCTGTTTCACTGTGGGACTGGCAAAGGATGGTCACTTATCTACATGATGACCCTAGCAAATTTCTCTGTCCTATGAATACAGGTGGTAGAGACAGCAATAATGTTGGTAAGTCGTCCCCAGATCATCAAAGAATCTCACTGTAGACATAGCTGCCATGTAGGTGTCTGCTGTTGCTAACTGTGTCACCATGGCAACTAACGTCTACAGTGCCCTTTCAACAATCTGTGTTTTTAACCCAAAGAAACTTCATTGTGTAGTATCAGTAGTTAACTTGTAGGTTAAGTAGTCCTATCTAGTGTAGTTTAAGATTAGTAGATTAGGAAGTAGAAGTTGATATGCTGTTTACCTTACAAGACTTACTCTCAAAGTCATCTGCTCACAACTATTCACATTTTCACTTCCATGACTCCATCACAATAACGTTCATTATTATTTGCAGCAGCTCCACCGATACTGAAGCATGTGTAATCCACATCACCAGATGATGTATTTAACCACATTGAATAACTTAACATCACACAATGCATATCAATATTTTAAGTTTTCACACTTTTGAGTTTTATAATTCTCAAAAGTTATATCATAAAAAAAGTTGCACATATATTTACACATTCAGATAGATACATTCTGTAACCTTGTATAGTGTAAGAAGTGCCCAGCTTTTATTGCTAATGCATGAATTCAAATTGCTTATAAATGTATATGGTTAAATACACCTGGCAACCTACACTTGAATAACTTCAACATTTGTCTACCTAGCAAACAACTGTAACTTTATTTTAGTTCAGCGCCTACATTTTGGAACACGGTTAAAGTCCCTGAAGTTGCAGTTAAAAAAATGGAAATGTCAGTGTCTGTCTGTTGGTGTGATGAGGCCATGTGAAATAGTTATTACAAGGTTTGCAGTATGTTCAGTTGCATAACTGTTTCTGCTGATCCAATAGGAACCCCCCAAAGGGTGAACGGCAAGGTCGAGGGAACTGTGCGCCTGTCAGGTAAAGATGAGGTTGACCTCCGGGACATTGACCTCCATTCCTATGTGGTGGTGAATGACGGACGTGCCTACACAGCGATGAGCAGGATTGAGGAGAATGTTGGGTACGCCATGCAGCCTCTCTCCACCATTGGTGGCATCATCGGATGGCTGTTTGGTCTTCCTCAGGCCAACGCTGTCAACGGATACACTCTGACAGGTGAGGGAGGATTGAACTTTT
The DNA here is from genome assembly GCF_035083965.1 of Branchiostoma lanceolatum. Taxonomy (NCBI): domain Eukaryota; kingdom Metazoa; phylum Chordata; class Leptocardii; order Amphioxiformes; family Branchiostomatidae; genus Branchiostoma; species Branchiostoma lanceolatum. The sequence goes on along the minus strand of NC_089725.1, from coordinate 18,958,025 downwards.
ATACAGGGCACTATTTTTTTACTACAATTAGCATTAAATGTATTAGTTTTTTGTGTGCATTAATAATGTATAAAATTACAAAGGGCAATGTTAAACGTAAATATTTCTGTCCTCTGAGAAGGGTAATACAATTTTTGTTATAAGAACTAGACTGGCCGTCATTTGCTTTAAGAGCAAATTCAGGATGTTTCGCCCATACTCCTCATGCAAGAAGTGGGCTGTCCCAAAATAACTCCTGGGCAAATCCAAGTTTCTGCATAATTTATGCAAATGAGGTCCTCATGAGCATAAGTTATGTCCAGGTGCTTTCACCTTTCCTACATGTACCTACATGTTCAAGATGACATCCGCAGCTTTTACAGTAAGGGGAATACAACATCATGCATAAATTATGCAAGTGAGGTCCTCATTAGCATATGTCATGGCCAGGCGTGTGCACCTACCTACATCTCAAATATGACATCTGCAGCTTGTACGGTAAGGGAAATACAAGTTTCTGCATGAATTATGCAAAGGAGGTCCTCATTAGCATAATTTTTGGCCAGGTGCATTCACCTTTCCTAATGGTACCTACATCTTAAAGATGACATCCGCAGCTTTCACGGTAAGGGAAATACAAGTTTATGCATGAATTATGCAAATGAGGTCCTCATTAGCATAATTCATGGCCAGGTGTGATCACCTTTGCTAACGGTACGTACATCTCAAATCTGACATCTGCAGCTTTTCCGGTAAGGGAATTACAAGTTTACGCATAAATCATGCAAATGAGGTCCTCATTAGCATAATTTATGGCCAGGTGTGTTCGCCTTTCCTAAAGGTACCTACATCTCAAAGATGACATCCGCAGCTTTTACGGTAAGGGACATACAACTTTATGCATACATTATGCAAATTTGGTCCTCATTATCATAATTAATTGTCAGGTGTATTCACCTGTCCTATAGGTACCTACATCTCAAATATAACATCCGTACCATGTAACATAAGGTACATATAACTTTCTGTAATACCATTTTTATAGTAGAGGTACCCCCTGACATCTGCTTGGTTTTAACTCCCAGACAGTAGGAGGGCTTATGTTACAAGATGACCTAGTTGTGAGAAAATAACCAAAAATTCCATCAAAAAATTGAAAAATAAATCATTTTGAAGTAGTGTATACCAAAAAAAATTATGGGGTCCTTTGGGTAAATATCCAATGCACAACTAAACCAAATTTCAGGTCCTTAGGTTTGAACACCACGGCACTGGAGGCCATAATGTGCGACTTTTGTCGGAAAATGACCAAAAAACCTTGATAAAATCATTTTAAAAACTTATATGAAAAAAATTTTAAAAGGGTTTAGGGGTATACACAAACTCTACCTCCATACCAAATTTCAGCTAATTTGGTCGACGGACGACCGAGAAGAAGCGATTTGAAGATTTGACAGGAGAAGAAGGAGAAGAAGAAGGAGAAGAAGAAGAAGAAGAAACCTGACAAAAACAATATGTTTCGTTGGCGAAACATAATGAACAAAAATGAATGTGACGGCAAGCTACAAGGAAACATACTCGATTTGATAGCAGATGGAAAATGGAAGGAAACGTGTTAACTTGGATACCATCCCTCAGGTGGAGTGTTCAAGCGCACTGCCGTGGTGACCTTCCGCCCCGGTAACCAGGTGTTCCAGGTGGAGCAGGACTTCCAGGGCGTGGACGAGTTCGGTTACCTCACCATGACAACCAAGCTGAGCGGAGAGCTGCCCCCCATCGCTGCCGGCGACAAGGTCGTGGTCGGAGAGTACCAGGAGATCTACCAGAAAACTGCTCCAGGTAAGTCAGACAGTCTTATAATGATGGTCTAATTTTGGGTATTGAACTCTTTTATTGTCTTTCTGCTGGAAGTTAGCTGTGGTAAGAATGATTTTGTCCAAAGTGATCTTTTTGCATCTCCAGGGTTAGGTCAAAATAAACTTTGTGGCAGATAGCATTTGTGGCAGATTTTAGGAAGTACATGTGTTCTTAAATGATGCTATTTTGGAGATTTATCTTTCTTGTTATTCTGTTGTAAGTTGACAATGATAGGAATGGTTTTAGACACAGAAAGTGTGAGTGTGAAAGGATTTTGGCTTATGCAATCAAAATCTGTACAGAGTTGGCAAAATGTATGAAGTAAGCTACAGCCTTGGAAACACTACAGTGCATAATGGATGCATTGAGTGTCTTTCATAAATTGAATAGCCTATCCAATAAACCAGTAAAGGGTTGATTTACTAAAATTGATTACTGGGAAAAATTTGCTGCAGGTCTGATCAAGTCTATCGCCTCCCGTGGCTACACGGTTGCCAACCGAGTCTACAACTACACCTGGGACCAGACTATTGAGTATGACGAGGCAGGCTGCAACCTGCCCAACGAGGGTCTGGTCACCGACTCCCTCCGTGTGGATGTTTCTCGCAACTTTGTGTTCTTTGACAACAAGGAGGAGATTGTGAGATACGCCATGACCACCAAGGTGTCGCCCATGGCAGGTTGGTAACATTTTATGGGTTTATACCTACTCGGGTCTGAGGAAATACAGAAGATGTTCGTGATGTTAGTAACATGGTTCACATTGGTTGACGTCGTCCTTCCAAAACCTGGTCTATTTGCATCATGCTTTTGTCTATAATTCTGCGTGACAGTTTGATGTAACTTATGGTTCACTGTGCTTACTAAAGAGAGCATGAAAGTTTACCTTGTACATTGTTGTGTAGTGCCTTGGTAATAAAGCTGAATCATGATTCACAAAGAACATTGTTTATTTTCCAGGTCCTCCTGTTGCCCCTGTGCTGAACCCCTGTCAGACTGGCCAGCATGACTGCCATTCCCGTGCTCGCTGTGTGGCCCTGGAGGGGCAGCAGTACACCTGCGAGTGTGTGGGAGGTTATACTGGAGATGGGCGGAACTGTCAGGGTAAAACAAACACTTCTGACTCTGGATTAAACTTTTTCTTTAACAACAACAAGATGACTCTCTCATTAAAAATATTCTGTGATGCGACACAACAGAAACTTGACACTACATTACACTCTGTCTTATTATTAACGACACCCTATTTCTGTGTCAATGTGATTTTCAGATATCGATGAGTGCACTAGTGGAACACCACCTTGTGCTCCCAATGCGAACTGTATCAACGAGATTGGAACTTTCCGTTGTGTTTGCCCTCCTGGCTATGAAGGGGATGGCTTCTCTTCCTGCACTCGTAAGTTATTGTTTGGGATTTTGATTTTATGATTAAAGTTAACTGAATTACATAATGTTTCTGAATAGATAAGGTTTATCTGTGCTTGTATGTCCCCATGATGACCAAAAATGATTATGTGCTGTTTACATGCTATTTTCCCCTTACTGTACCTGTAAGACAAAACTAAATCTTGCTGGAAAAACAGTTAGCTTTTGTGCTGCTAGACACAAAGGGGGGGGGGGGGTCCTTGTTCGTTATGGGAGGTCTTTATAAAAGCATGTAAATTCCTGAAGTACAATGTATAAATGTTTGGATTTGAAAAAAGTTAGTAGCTGTGAGAGCTTTGTTTTTCAGCACTGTCTCCCCAGCCATCGCAGAACCCGTGCTACGACGGGACCAACGACTGTGACTCCATCGAGCGCGCCCGCTGCATCCCTCTGGGTGCAGGGCGGTACAGGTGTGAGTGCAACCCTGGTTTCACTGGTGACGGCCGCACGTGTGTAGGTAGGTCATGGGTCACAGGTAAAAGGCTTGCTAAGCTTATTGCCTATTACATGTATGCTGTATGGTAAGTTGCTGGCCATGGCTGGAAAGGGAGGGCATGTGATCACATGTGTGTATGTATGTTACCTCCCTCTTTCTGCACGTGTGTGTGTACCTGTTAGTGTGCCAACTGCATGTGCATATTGTGTTTTCTAAAAAAAATGATTGAGTTTACTATTCCTCTTTCAAGCTTCTTTATGTTAGTCCTTTAGTCTTTCTTTAATTTGTTGTTTAGTGTTTCAATAAACATACTAGCTCAAACTCTGCTCTCTAGAATGACAAAATGTTGTTTATGTTTGTCAAAACTACTAGTGCTGCATGTAATATCTGTTGCATCTGAGTCATAGCTTCTGCATAGGTCAATTGAAAAGACTTGTTCTGTTGTGTTTACTCTCTGCTACCTGCCCCAATGCTTGCTACCTCCGATCGCATGTCCTCTCTCTCCTGCATGGCAGTAAGCTATGGCGGGTGGTGGTGGTTGGTTCATCTACCCACATTTCCAAGCATGTGACCTTATTTGGTGATGATGCTTGCAAACTGGTGGTGATGCTTGTTGTTGTTGTTATTGTTGTTGTTGTTGCTCCATGTGTTGAGTTGGTTCTTCCCCAGAGTTTAAGTTTGAGCACCCATGTGTGGAGGGGTCTCACGGTTGTGATGAGGAGACCTCCATGTGTGTAAGGAGGGCTGGTCTGAGGTACGAGTGTAAGTGCCTGCCAGGATACAGAGAGAAAGGCGACCGTTGTGTTAAAGGTGAAGTCAGTACTCTGCATGCTTTATCCAATTCAAAGTCATATATAACGTAAATGTGAGACATGATCCATACTTAAAAAAAACTCAACTGCATGTCTGATGTGTTATGTTATGTTTAAACCATAATTTTTAAATTCTGTTTTTGCTTATATCTCCTATTCTGTATTTCCTCTAAGCGTTTCACTAATTTTACGAATACTTTTCACCAGCCAAAGTAATACTTACCTCACCCACACCCCTGTATATCATCATAGTTTGCATGTTTGTCAGTACACTTGGGCACAGTCTTAGAGCTAATGAGTAGTGTCAAAGGCACTGACACTAGTTGTCTCCCATTTGAAGACTACCCCAACCCCTGTAACAAGACCAGCTGTGGCAGACATGCAGTCTGCGTTGGTCGATACAACCCTGACAGCGAGGAGGCGTCGCTCAGCTGCAAGTGCAAGCCAGGGTTTGTTGAAGTGGCAGGCAAGTGCCGCCCCAAGCAGTCTGTTGTCTGGAAGGGAGTCAACACAACAAAGAAGAACAAGAATAAGACAAGGAGAACAAGGAGAGGTTGGTGTGCCTCACTTGTAGATTTATTTATGTTAATTAAACTGTCATTCAAATGTTTGTACTTTACTCTTATTGTATAATTCTAACTAGGAGGCATGCTTCATTTTTGTGGATAGCATGTTTGGTCTCCTATCACCAATGTTGGATTCTGGTGCACGGCATGCAGAATTTAAACTGAAAACTTCCACACATCACTTACTGACCAGCATGTCAGGTTAAGAAGGCCTGCCAAGTCAATGGAGTATGCTGTTATGTCAGTGTAACTGCACGGTATGCACACGTGTGGAAATGGTAAGACGATGTGGAAACAGAGGACATGTGCGTCCCAGTAACACTGCCTGCCCTTTCAGATGCGGGAAGAACAGACCCCCTGTTCTGCGACTGCGATGTTGGTTCCCCCTCGAGGGTGAAACGGCAACTCCGCTACACAGGTTCTTATTGACCTGGGGTAGATGGGAGGAAGTGGGGCACAGCAATCTAATGTCTTGGTTCTTGCACCTTTGCAGGAAAATTTGGGATATAAATGAAAGAGGATTTTATAAGATATTTCCAAACCACATGGCATAAATAAGAACTGGATTCCTAGAACCAAGGAATTAGATTTGTGTAGCTGTTGTGTAGTCTTTTGTAATATTGTAATATCTGATAATGATTAAAGGGAATAGAAAGGGTGTTTTCCAATGTTACACCTCAAATAATACTTTCACTGCATGTCAAGTTCTAGAAGTGATCAAGAGTTGATTATTTATTCCTGTAATTGCTAGTAATGTTATCCCCACATAGCAATGTTATGGTTACCAAGGTAACACAGCTGATTTATGCAACTTAGGGTCAGTGGGGCTGCTGAATCAGTCTGTTGATACACAGATATTTCGTAGGCCAAGATGATAAAGGTTTTCACAAACCCTTTCATTTATTTGCCTTTAGATTTGATGAAGATTGACTCCATGAGCCCTGTCAGTCAGCTGCAGAACCCCTGTATGGGGAACAGGTGTGACATGAACGCTGTCTGCATCCCCAACCCTGTACCCAGTGACTGCCCCTGTAAGCAAGACTACACATGCATGTGTCAGCCTGGCTTCACTGGAACTGGCTACAATTGTAGATGTGAGTATGTGTTCTAGATTCTACTGGGGAGAGGGTTGATCAAAAAAATAATCCCAATAATTTGCACATGAATAATTTCCTTCCCTATAACTGCAACAGACTCTGTACTTAATTTTCCTTTTAGTCAAACTCCCAAATGATTACAAAACGACATCCTTTGCACCCCTGCTCAAAATAGAACGATCCTTATACAACTTGTAGTGGTCCTTCTGTAAGTGGTAACAACTGTGTTGAGGTTGGTACATGTGTTGCCCAGTATGATTACCCAGCTGATAAGTACCTATCTATGCTGATAATCTTTTGACCCTTTTGGCCCTTCTTAGAAGTCCTGTTGCAGGTCCATGCAAAGTTGTGTAAGGACCAAAAATAACATGATTGACCCACACCATGGTTACAATTAACCCCTTGTAGTTAGGAGTGCTGTAGGAGTGATTCAGTTAACCAACATTACTTCCCTTCCAGCCATCCCCTGTCACAGTGGGGAGAGCATGTGTGGCATCAACGGAGTTGTTCGGATGACCAATAGTGCTTCCCATCCAGTCAATCCCTGTTTCTCAGGGGATCACATGTGCGACATTAACGCGTATTGCGTAGCAGGGTTGGCCAATGAATACGAGTGCAAGTGCATGCCAGGGTTTTCAGGAACTGGATTCAGATGTGACGGTATGCCAAACGTGTAGTGGTTGTCCCATGTCTAGATACAGATTGTCACCTTGCACTGCTGTGTTGTTGCTGGTGTTGTCGTTTTAACTACAATCATATAGATATGGTGACAGCTCTGCAGAAGATTTCCTTTACTTTAGATACATTAATTGACTTGCCGAGCTCATTTGCACTGCCTGCTTGTAAATCAACAAATATTTGTTTTGTACTCGCATGAACGAAATAGTTAAAATTTATGCTAATATGTGCAAGCATGTCCCTATTTTGCTAAAAAATTAAATGAAATGCATGATAATTGATATGCAGAAGCATGTATTAAAAGTGAGTGCATAATACATGTTTACAGCTTTTTAAAATGCAGTTTGTAACCTTATTTGCATGTTTGAGTCATTTGTGTTACAAGTACACAGCTTGCTTAAGTAATGCATCAGCTTCAGTCCTTCCTCCTGCTTACACTGCCTCTGCAACCTCCCCCCTGCCCCGCTTTCAGCTGCCAGCCCCTGCACAAACCATGACTGCCACCCTGCTGCTGACTGCGTAGAGATAAACTCCTTCAACTTCATGTGTCTCTGTGGCCCTGGATACGCTGGGGACGGACGCACATGCGTGCTGTGTAAGCATTTCTGTTGCTTTGACCCATTATTACTTCCATGAAAGGGAGATTCCTTGTTCCAGTAGTATAGTTTCAGTTTGGATAAACAAGAACTCGAAATTTTATCATGCCAGTCTGTGTCTTCAAAGAACTTGATCAACACTGAGATTTTGTTCTAAATTTGTTGTAACTTTTCCTTTCAGGAAGAATATTTTAGATGACTTTTGGTTTTGATTATGCATATCCCTTATCCTTGATGTGTGCAAGCTCCAATGTTGGGGGCTTTTCCTTGTTCAGGGGATGGACAGATTGTGAGGCACAGTCTTCTCTGTAGTATCTTATTTTCAAAAATCTAATTTTGATGTTTTTTTCAACAGAGCTTCTATTGAAAAGAGCTATCTTTTGTGGCTTGGACAGACAGGAAAACAGCATGAAATTCAATAACAGGACATCAAACACAAACTGTAAGCATTCACTGCATGTAAAACGTTCCTTCATCTTTTGTGTCCTGCAGCTCTTGACCAGGGCACCTCAACTGACCCCTGTGAACGGAATCAGTGTGACCCTAATGCCCAGTGCATCCCGTATCAGGACAGGTACTCATGCAGGTGCAACCAGGGGTTCCAAGGGAACGGTCTACAGTGTACACGTGAGTGCAAACTGTGATGAAAGAGGTTTTACACCAATTTAGATTCATAGCTTTTTAGGTGCAGTTAAGTTGGTAGTGTTATAGACATCAATCAAAGTTAGAATTGGACAAATGTACTTGATATCAATCCTCACTGTATACTGTAAAAAGAAGCTGTGGTAGATGGTTAACACAGTGAAGCTAATCTGTTACTTGTGTACTTTTTCTCAAACTTGAATGCTCAAGGACTTGCTTATTGGCAGCGTTTGTTTATGAGTATATCCATATGTATTGCCAAAATTCTAACTTCCGATGAGGACTGCAGGAACAAAGCTTTAAATGTCTACAGTGATGTGTCAGTAAAGCAGTTGGAAGTTAGAACTCTATGTTGGAATGCCTAATAACTTAGCCTTGAAACTTCACACAATTTACCCATAGAGCCATAGTGTAGTAGTAACACATATTAGATTGACAGTCCATGCTAGAAATGTCTGTATATTAAGCCTGCCTCTAGTCTAGTCTTGTGGAACTCCACTTGATTCACCTTGCTGCTCCTGGACACACCTTCGGCCTGTTGGAAAGCAGCGAGCATTACGGTCATTCTGACGCTGGAGAATATGACAGTAATGCCCGCTGACTTCTAATGGAGCTCCTTCTCATCACTTCTGGACACGCCTCGGATCCTCTGACTCGGCTTCTTTTCACTGAAGCAGGCACACAAGTAGCTTCCTACTTCTTAGCCGTCTATACTGTAGTGCTGTCGTAGGAAAACACTCCCTAATAGCCTTCTGTAGTTGCTTGTAGGTTAGTGTTTCACTGCAACATGTTTAGTTCACATAGTTGATTTAATGGATAACATGAGTTTGTGTATGGTACTGTTGTCCCATTGTTTGCATGGGGGTCATTGTTAGGGAGGGAAATATTTAGCCTTTTCAGTTGTGTCTTAAATGCAGCCTGTCATGAAATTTGCTACCTTTTTGTGGATCACCTTTTCAAGGTCCCTGCATTTGCAAATGTTTCAGGATATGATTGATACCACAGCACATGAGTTAACTTATTGGATCTGTATCCTCACAGCTGAGTTGATTCAGCCTTATGACGCCTGTGCACAGAATACCTGTGACCTGAATGCTGACTGCATTGCCATCGGGTCTGCCTACACCTGCAAGTGCCAGCCTGGGTACATCGGCGACGGGTTCGCATGTATTTGTAAGGAAACATCTTGTGATATATATTGTATGATGACATTTCTAGAGCAATTAAAGCCATTTCCCGGTAATTCTTAACAAAATGTTTTTAGAGATTTTGTTGATGTTGTTTCAACACTGTTGCATGCAGTTGTTTTGATGCCAGGTGAGAAAGGTTGCAAAACATATTGTGATATCTAAGAAGAAGGAAGCTGAATTTCTTTCTCCCTAACTAGCAATGTATCATGTACAATACATGTGAGAAACCTTGCTGACTGTTCTGTTTCCCTACAGCGGATACACGTGCTTTGTCTGGTCAGACAAGGCAGTCAGGTGTGTGCGGCTCAGCGATCTGTGATGTTAACGCCATCTGTAGGGACCGCGGGCAGGGAGTCTACACCTGCGAGTGCAAGCCTGGTTACCGTGGCGATGGCACCACGTGCACAGGTTAGACTTCCATCTCGTGTGATTGGTTGTAAGTTAATATTGTATGCCTTGGTCTTGTAATCAATGTCAAGAATGGTATGTTTTACTAAGAAATTTGACTTCTGTGTTCACTAGGCAAGCAATATTCGCCTTGGCTTATCTCTGAATTCATGCAATGTACACACTAAAGTACACTATAATGTATACTATGATTGTGGAATTTTCTGTGGTAAAAAATATCCCAGTACACAATGCACTTAGGTACAGAACTCGTATACTTACATGTTTTGAAACCCTGATATTATGGATAGGTATCTGGTCACTTTTGTTGTGATGATATATGCTGCAGTCACATTATTGTAACCACTTCCACCATTGTCATGAACATCGTCATACTGACATATACACCTTAACTGTAATGCCATATGGAGAAATTCTGCATACTTATTTAAGTTTTTTTGTGTGCTAAATTCTGCATGCATGCATGCTTCGTTCAGCTGCTAATGCTTGTGAGCAGTCAAACCGGTGCCACGAGAGGGCAGAGTGCATCCCGCTGGGAAACAGTTACACCTGTCGCTGTCAGCTGGGGTACACGGGCGATGGTCTGACCTGCACCTGTAAGTTGGGCCATGCAAGGGGCTGCAAATGCCACATGCACTATAACCTGATGTCTTGCCTATGCTTGCTCAACAAACCCATCACCAAAATTGGCCCTTGATGTACTTATCAATTAATCAACATCAATTTATCAGTCAACATTTCTTTTGACAGTGGAATTCACTTGACAGTTCTATCTGATCTTACTGAAGTGTCCACTGAAAAGCTATATGACTGCTGGAATTTGTGTGAATTTGAGTTCATACCATAAGGTTATCTGGACTACTGGAAACATGACAGAATAACTTATTCCTCTTGCATCGTTTTTTCAAATTGCTGTCACAAGAGAAACATTTGGTGGCTGTTTATAATGGGCAAACTTAACCGTTTCTTCCTCCTAGCACGCTAAAGTAGCTGTTTTGCACCCAATTCCCTATTAGTCACAGAGTTAGGCATCAGAGCGAAGGTTAATACTTATGGCCCTTGTTAGCCTGACCCCTGTGATGCAAATATTGGCTGTGCTGCTCAAGGATTAACCTTCCAATGAGGAATCGTGTTTGTGTATGACCTGATCTGTATTTTATCCCGTGCTCACTGTCTAATGCCAACGAGACTTGTTGAAATTCCTGTTGGGCTTCCTTTTGGCCATTTCAAAAGGCCATGTTTGTCCTTTTTATGTTTCACATAAGTACTAGACATACTGTATATAGCAGAGATAATCCACAAGCAACGTTCGTGATCATTATTTTCTTTCTTTCTTCCGCTCTAGCTTTAGCCACCAGAGACCCGTGCAGTCCAAACCCTTGTGGTGCAAGTAATCGCTGCTTCCCTCAGGGCTCCTCGTACAGATGTCAGTGTTCTAATGGGTTTCAGCTAGGACCAGCCGGCACAACATGCTTACGTAGGTTTCCACTTTTTTAGATGACCAACTGTGACAGAAGTGTTTGCGTTGCGGGTAGTAATTGCAGTGTGCACAATGCAGAATAGCAGATAGGAAAACTAGTTGATCATTTTTCCATCAGCTATGATGCTCTCTAGAGCTTATCTACCATTTGACAATTGTGAAATTGTATTTTAGGGACAAGCAGGGAGCCTATGTCTGTGTGTGTAACAAATACCAAAAAAGAGGCCTTGCTGTTCCTTTATGTAATTCTGAGATAATTCTGAGTCAGTAGATGTATTGATTTGATAGAGCAACAAATATACTGGTAAAAATGACAGACGAAATGTGTATTGCTACCATTAGATAATGTACCGACCCATACTTATTGGTTGTCACTGATGGAAGTTTTTGAAAGGTGAATTTTGGCCTCAACATCTTAAACTTAATTAATGTCAACCTTGCCTTGCAGGTCAGGCAGTTGACCCATGTAACCCCAACCCCTGTGATCCTACAAATGGCCGATGTATACCACAAGGCTCTACGTATCAGTGTGCATGTAACCCTGGTTTCCAGCTGGCCTCAGACAGAAGAACGTGTACTAGTAGTAAGTGGGTTTAATTTTCACTTTTATCTAAGACTTGAATACAGATGCCTTTTTGCAAAGACTATCCTTATAGCCTTGCACCTTCAGATTAAGTACTGAATATTAATTGATGTTTTTATCTTACAGGACAAGCAGTTGACCCTTGTAGCCCCAACCCCTGTGATCCTACAAATGGCCGATGTGTGCCACAAGGCTCTGCGTACCAGTGTTTGTGTAACCCTGGTTTCCAGCTCTCTACAGACAGAAGGACATGTACTAGTAAGTCCTTTGGTTATGAACTTTAATACAATACAGCACATAGTCTTAACACAAACTCAGGTCTGATTTTAGTTTTCCCAAAACTGTCAATAGGTAGACCCTATCAGTTACTAGTTGCTTCTCTTGATGTATGAATGATGTCTTGCTTTAAACTTAAGACTTAATTATCATGCTAAGTGATCAAAATGTTTAAATTACAGGACAAGCAGTACAGGACCCCTGCAGCCCCAACCCCTGTGATCCTACGAATGGCCGGTGTATACCACAAGGCTCTACGTACCAGTGTACATGTAACCCTGGCTATCAGCTGGGATCAGACAGAAGGACATGTACTCGTAAGTCTTTTGGTTATGAATACAGTGCATCATTTAGTCTTAGTCTTTAGGTCTAATTTTAGTTTTCCACAAACTGTCAATAGGTAGACTCTGTCAGTTACTAGTTGCTCCTCTTTTTCTATCCATAATGTTTTGCTTCAAACTTAAGGCTTAATTGTCATGCTAAATGATTAAAATGTTGATATATTACAGGACAAGCAGTGCGAGACCCTTGTAGCCCCAACCCCTGTGATCCTACCAATGGTCGGTGTATACCACAAGGCTCTACATACCAGTGCACATGTAACCCTGGCTATCAGCTAGCATCAGACAGAAGAACATGTACTCGTAAGTCTTTTGGTTCTGAACTTAAACACAATGTACTACTTAGTCTTGGTATTAGTTTTCAACACCATTGTCAAAGATTCTGGGGGTTACACATGATCTGAACACAGGTTCTATATTAATTTCCCCCAAAATGTTGATTTATTGCAAGCTTGTTGCTAGTTTTTTGTTGTCTATCTGTGATGTCTTGCTTTGAATTTCAGGCTTGCTAAGTGCCAAAAATGTTTATATTACAGGACAAGCAGTCAACCCTTGCAGCCCCAACCCCTGTGATCCAACGAACAGTCGGTGTATACCAGAAGGTTCTTCGTACCAGTGTTTGTGTAACCGTGGTTACCAGCCTTCTCCAGACCGAAGGACATGTACTAGTAAGTCTTCATCAATGTTGCTGTTAAAGATTTTTCTATAGTTACTTAAGTTACTAAAGCTTCCTAATGATTTTTTTACAATTTTTCTGATGTACCAAAAATTATTTTTTTCAGGACAAGCTGTCAACCCTTGTAGCCCCAACCCCTGTGATCCCAGGAACAGTCGGTGTATACCAGAAGGCACTTCGTACCAGTGTTTGTGTAACCCTGGTTACCAGCTGGCATCAGACAGAAGGACATGTACTCGTAAGTACAATGTACTAAACACAATGCAGCACTAAGTCTTTAATACCATTGTCAAAGATTCTGCTGTTTACATGACCTGAAGTCACGTCCTATTTTAGTTTTTTCCAAACTGTTAGTTTTAATACATGTAGGATAGATCAGGTTAGTGACAACATGTACCGGTTGTTGATCATCTTTGTTGGTGTCTATCCACGATATCTTGCTTCAGATCAGACTTGATTGTCATACTAAGTGACCAAAATTTTTCTATTGCAGGACAAGCAGTCAACCCATGCAGCCCCAACCCCTGTGATCCCACAAACGGCCGGTGTGTACCACAAGGCTCTGCATACCAGTGTACATGTAACCCTGGTTTCCAGCTGGGATCAGACAGAAGAACATGTACTCGTAAGTTTTTCTTATTATCTCAGGAAATGTTACATTTGGTTATTACCATATTGTGCAAGTCCTGAAATCAGGTCCATTACTAATTTTTCTTCGTCATTCGAGCCTTTGAGGCATTGAGTCTCGCTCTAATGAAAAACTTGCCCACCATATTTTGTATTCCAACCAAAATGTGTGTATATTACAGGACAAGCAGTCAATCCATGCAGCCCCAATCCCTGTGATCCCACTAATGGCCGATGTATACCACAAGGCTCTGCGTACCAGTGTGCATGCAATGCTGGTTATCAACTGGGTGCAGATAGAAGAACATGCACTCGTAAGTGGAACTTTTCAAGTCATCATGCACACTGTCAATGGTTGTTTCCATTTTTTGAATTTCTTTCATAGGACAGGTCTGTGTATTGCCTACTTAATGAATTGTGGTCTTACTGTTATGTACGATTTACAGGACAAGCAGTTGACCCTTGTAGCCCCAACCCTTGTGATCCCAGAAATGGTCAGTGTATACGACAAGGCTCTACGTACCAGTGCACATGTAACCCTGGTTTCCAGCTGTCTTCAGACAGAAGAACATGTACTCGTAAGTCTTTCTGTTGTGAACTGAGATCTGATGCAAAACAACCTTTCCTCCATTATTCAAACCTTTGTAATAGAAAGAGTCTGTGATCCCAAATGACTTGTAGTTTTCTGTTCAAACCAAAATGTGTGTATGTTACAGGACAAGCAGTCAACCCCTGCAGCCCAAATCCCTGTGATCCCACAAATGGTCGGTGTATACCACAAGGCTCTGCATACCAGTGTACATGCAACCCTGGTTTCCAGCTAGCATCAGACAGAAGAACATGTACTAGTAAGTCTTGGTCATTCACTTCAATACGGAGTGGACAATCTGTTGCTACATTTAGATGCCAGTCATAAGATTTGTTGTGTTTGTGCCGTATCTGTTCCTGCTTTTAACTAAAAACCCAGCGATCCCACAAATGTGAAATTGTTGATGCATGGCTCAAGGCATGTAACCCTGGTTATCAACTGGGGTCAGACAGAAGTATGCATGAGTCTCAATTGTTCCTTGTAGATAATTAGACTTTTCAAGTCATTAATCCGTAAGATTTTTTTAGGCCAAGCTGGGCGTGGAATCTGTATCACATAAGCAGTATACTGCCAGTTATCAGAAGACTTACTAAAACTCCTTTTTGTTTTAGGACAAGCAGTCGACCCATGCAGCCCCAACCCCTGTGATCCCACAAATGGCCGGTGTATACCACAAGGCTCTACATACCAGTGTACATGTAACGCTGGTTTCCAGCTGGGATCAGACAGAAGGACATGTACTCGTAAGTCTTGGTGATTTCTTGAAGATGATTAGACTTCCGTGAAGTCATTGATCATATTTTTGAGCCCACATATGGAATGAAATATGTATCGCATAACCAATATACTGGCATTTATCAGACGACCTGCCAATCCTTGATTTGCTGTCTTTAAATTGATGAAAGGGAAAAGTCTCTTTTTTTTTATGTGGTCTAATCTAAGCTATTGTTTTCTACTTCCAGGACAAGTAGTCGATCCCTGCAGCCCAAACCCCTGTGATCCCACAAATGGCAGATGTGTTGCTCAAGGCTCTACGTACCAGTGTACATGTAACCCTGGCTATCAGCTGTCATCAGACAGAAGGACATGTACTCGTAAGTCCCAGTCGTCAACTTGAACATGATGTTGGGCCCTTTTTTGGTTATCAGCAATAGTGTCAAAGGATGTTGAGGTCACACCTTAAAATCTGGATTCAATTTTGAAATGTCTAATTTGAAAACTAACATCTTAATCTCAATGTGTCATCTAACCAAAATGTCTGTCTTCCAGGACAAGTCTTTAACCCATGTGTTCCCAACCCTTGTGATCCTACCAATGGTCGATGTGTGCCGCTACAAGGCTTTCAATACAGATGTGAATGTAACCCAGGTTTCCAGCTGTCTCCGGACAGTAGAACATGTGTTCGTAAGTGTTTATCACCAAGTGTCACTAAATGTATCGAAATTTGGCAACAGAAGATGTTCTTTTACTGTACCATGGGCATTAGGAAAAGAAATATGACATACCACATTTATTTACACAATATCATTCAAGAAGGAAAAGCAGGAAGAGAATGTCTTTAAGGACGTTGTCGATGATACTAGTAATATTCTCAACTCCTGTGTCTCGTCTAACTGAGAACGAGCTTCGTAACCTGACTTGACATATAGTTATAAGTATCATCCAGGTTATCAACTGGCTCCAAAGAGCAAAATTTGTATCTATAAAAGTTTCTTCCTTACATCACTACAGTACTAGTGAATGTTTCAGATAACTGACATTTCCTTCAATAACAATAACAATGGCATGTATACTTGTACTCCTCCGCTAACTCTCCTCTTTGTGTAAAGCCCTACCCCCACCAAATCCCTGTATCCCCAATCCGTGTGACCGAGTCCGTGGGCAGTGCATTCCACAAGGATCTACGTTCAGGTGCACTTGTAGTGCAGGGTTCCAGCTCATGGGGGATGGACGGACTTGTGCCCGTGAGTTGTACCGACAATCCTGCTGAGCACCTGCTAGGCAAGAGGCTCTTCCTTTTGCTGGTACTATTTGATTGCAGGTATAGCTGCTGTGCATAGGTGCTCGAATATTAGTTCTGCCATCTTTAAATTTCCATGATGGGCTCTTGATGCAATGTGTTTCTGTTTAAACACTAGAGCTGAGGAGGGACCCCTGCCAACCCAACCCATGTGACCCAATCAATGCCCAGTGTATCCCAGAAGGAGACAACTTCAGGTGTATATGTCGACCAGGGTTCCAGTTGGCTTCAGATGGAAGGACTTGTACCGGTGGGTCATCTCAATATTGATTCATAATTCATGCTGTCAGCTATGGTGGCTTTTCTGTCCCTGTGTTATAAGGATATAGAAAACATTGAATCTTTTTTTCTCATGAAATGATTCAATGAGTAACTACTGAAATTCAAATATTTTCATTTACAGAATGATGGGTTTCCTGTATTTTCGCACACTTAATGTTGACCTCTTTACGTGTATATCATACTCTTACAGCCGTTGTTATCCCACCACTTAACCCTTGTGTACCAAACCCCTGTGATCCATTTAATGGCCTGTGTACTCCGGAGGGAAGGAACTTCAGGTGTAGCTGTAGGGCAGGGTTTCAGTTAATGTCAGATCGCAGGACATGTACTTGAAAGTTGTAATGTAGTCTTTCTTACAGCTGGCAATCACGCGTACCTTGTGCTGGCTACACTGCCTACAGCCAGCCAGAAGATGCTACAACTACACTTTCAAATCTGACGACTCAAGCTTTTTTTCTTCTTTTACCCGCTCAGATCTAGATGGTGCAAGCTTTCTTCTAGTATTACTGCTGATCATGACTTTTGAGATACCATGTGCTCCTGACTTTAATATTTTTGACTCTTTGCAATGACATCTTGCCACAGCCAGACAAGAAAAGCTTACAACTTCTGATCCATCTGGGTTTCACTGTGTAAAGAAACCCTTTTCTTTCACCAGCTTAGATTTAGATCATGATTAAGCTTTCTGCTAGTCCAGTTTTCACCAATGTAGATCAATGCTTCCGGTCCATGGGTCGAAATGCTGACAATACTGGGGTTTATACTTGTATCCCTTCATGTACAAGTAATTAAAGTGAAATATAAGGGTCCTCTGACCCATGTTGTAAATCAGAAATGAATAGAATAAACTACTGGTAGATGTACTACTTCACTCTAATGACTGTGTTATCATTTGCAGCATAACGGTTTTCTACACTTTGTTTCTTTAATAGCTTTCTGATCTATATATTATGTCCTATTCTTTCAGCAATTGTAACAAACCCGTGCGTACCAAACCCTTGTGATCCAATCAATGGACAGTGTATCCCTGAGGGAAGAACCTTCAGGTGTACCTGTAGGCCAGGGTTTCGGTTGTTATCAGATGGCAGGCGGTGTGCTCGTAAGTTCTGATAAAGTTCTCCCACAGCTGGCAATAGCTTGTCACTAGCTTTGCCACTCGCACACCTGCTTGGAGCCACACAGAGGAAGAGGCTTTTGCTGACTCTGCTAGTCAATATTTTGTTGTTGTTATCAGCTTGGACTTAGGTGCTGTATGCTTCTAGTGTTATTGTAGCGGCATCTGCATATTTATTTTGCAAGAATGTTGCACACATACCTAATATGTTTAGATGGACAATCAAGGAAAGCATCAGAAAGCTGTTAAGATGATTCCTGTCCAAAAATCTCTTAATAGACAACGTACCCTTTGTCTTCAAAAGCTTTTCTGTAGTGCTGTATGCAACACTTGGCTGTTATGGCAAGGAAATATGGGAAGTCAACAAGTCTGGTATCTGCCACCCTGGGGCCAATTTTGTGATCATCTGTGAATTGCTGGGGCAATTTTCTATCATTCATTGCATTTGACGATGGACACACGTCACACTAAGATGACTACAGAGGATTCCAATTGGTCTATCGGATAACAATTGAGAGTTAATCAAACATATTTTCTGTCCTTTTTTTTTAGAAATTGACCCTTGTGAGAACAACAACTGTGACTCAGTTAATGGCAGGTGTTTACCCACTTATGCCGCTGGAGGTGTCATATCCTTCAGATGCGAGTGTAACCCTGGCTTTCAGGGAGATGGCATTCAGTGCTTACGTAAGTCCATTTAAGACTGAAATGTCTTTGAATTTTTTAAGTTGTGCAAATTTCATGAGCTGCATGTCAGAAGGTCAACATTTCAACTTGTTACTGAGTGAACGGTTGAGTTTCCAACACTGTCATTGAGAAGAGAATGCTTTCTTTAACAGTATTGCACGGATAGCTTGAAATCATATACAATAATGAGAATTATAGAAATAAAGATACTACACGTTAAGTTGGAGTAAGTGACCAATGTCTGCTCTATTCTTTCAATCTTACTAATATCTTAGCGAAATGACAGATAAAACAAAGTAACTGGTTTGCAATGTTTTGTCATCCAGGACAGGACCCATGCCTAAACAACGACTGTGACACTGCCAATGCCAGATGTATTCCACAAGGAAACACCTTCACCTGCCAGTGTAACCCAGGTTTTCAAGGGAATGGAAGGACTTGTTTACGTAAGTTAAAAACTTTTTGGTTGTGTAAGTCAGAAATCTGTGTGATTTTAATGGTTCAGCAAATGTTTTGGAATGTTTTCAGTACAGGTTTTGCATGAGAATCTTAATCAACATTGTACTATTGTACAATATGGTGATACAAATAATCAGTAATAATCAGTAAGACTATTTTCTGTTTCCAAGCAGGGTCAGTAACAACAGTTTGGAGTTGAACATCTCACCTTTTGGTTCAGAGGCAGGGTCTTAACTGGTGACTGTCCTTTTTAGCCACTCTACAAGACATTACCATTTACATTTAAAAAATGTTACTGCTCTGTCACTACTTTTAAAAAAATGGACAGTTTTTGTCACAGATTTTGTACGGGAATTGATCCAGATTTTATGGCCATACTTCTTACATATATTAGTGATACAGAATACCCAGGAATGTTTAATATTCAACTTGAAACTATGGTTTCTTGTAGGGATTGCACCACCAGAACCAGCAGACCCATGTGAGAACAATGACTGCTCGGTGAATGGCCGATGTATCCCACAAGGCGACAGTTACACCTGCGAGTGCAACCCTGGGCTCCAGGGAGACGGGAGAACCTGTACAGGTAAGTTACTGACTTGGATAAAACAATAGAGGAAAGTGATAAAAGACAAGGATTTGGAATCAATCAAGCTCAATGAGGAGCTAATCCTCCTCTGGTCATGGCTGGAAAGACAAATGATATGTACAGTGCATGTACATGTATATCCAGGTTCATTGTACAGTGGAAATTCCCCTAGTTCTTTTTCATCAGAATAAACACAACAGAGGGCCAAGGAATGCAACCCTTCACCCCAGGGTGAGTAACAACAGTTCAAACACCTTACCTTTTGGTTCAGAGGCAGGGTCTGGACTGCTCACTGTTCTTTTGAGCCACTCCACAAGACATGAAGTCAAAAGGTTACTGCTCTGTCACAACTTTTCTATGAATGGGCAGTTTTCGTCACAGATTCTGCTTGGGAGTTTGTTTCAGATTTTATGGCCATACTTAAAAGTGATACAAAATACCCAAGCATCCAACATGGAACTATGTTTCTTGTAGGGATTGCACCACCAGAACCAGCAGATCCATGTGAGAACAACGACTGCAACGCCAATGCCAGATGTAACCCACAAGGCAACAGTTACACCTGCGAGTGTAAGGATGGTTTCCAGGGTGACGGGAGAACTTGTACCAGTAAGTTGACTGTTTTGATCTGTGTGTGTAGTTAGCCAGTTGTCTTTGTTCAATTGAATTTTCCCTTTTTTGCTTTTCATTTATTTTGTTGGTAAAAGGTTGGAGCAATGTTGATTTGAGTTTCTTGTGTTAAATTGCATCACGGCTGTTCTAGCTGTCCACTTTTATATTTGAGCAAGACAATAGATATATACCAGCTGATTTAGGCATAATTTGAAAAGGAGAAGGTGAAACATTGTGTTGATTTAGAGACAGTCCAGCAGTATGGCAACACTTCACATTTCCATTTTACCTATCCTAGGCACATTCTGCTTGTTCCTCATCTTTTTTCAACTCTTCAGTCTTGAACGGGGTTCACAACATAGCTACTTCTCTTTTCTGTGCTTCAATGTTTCTGTCTTTCAACACTCCCACCTTCTGTGTTCCATCCTTTAGCCGTTAATCCTTGCCAGATAAATGACTGTGACTTGGTCAACGGACACTGTGTTCCCCAGGGCAGCACTTACATGTGTGAGTGTAACCCTGGGTACAGTGGCAATGGAAGAAGCTGTACCCGTAAGTTACTCGCTCCAAGCCCTTTCCTTTCTTGCATCTTCACTTGTCTGTTTGCTGTCTTCTTCTCACACCTTGTGTTACATGTTTCAGCATCACATACAACCCAATAGTGATTTAATGTAGTCAAACTATACATTATTTCTCCCTTCTTTCAGTTTTCATGTGGTTCAATTGGTAGATTTTTACTGAAGGTGTAAGAAAACTATGTTTGTGTAATTTGAATTTAAGATAATTACTTAATTCTTGCTTGCAGGGATTACTCCTGTAGACCCATGTGCAAACAACGACTGTGACCCTATCAATGGCCAGTGTGTGCCGCTGGGATCGCCTTTCACCTGCATCTGTAACGCTGGTTTTGCACTTCAAGGGGATGGCAGGACCTGCCTCCGTAAGTGAAGTTTCCTTGCTGAGTTATTCTATCATCATGTACGTGTATCACATTATGTAAACTTTGCAACTTTTCATTACCTGATTATGCAGAGGCTTTCCCCAATAGCAGTTTTTCTATAGTTTAAGGTATAAACTGAATTTGCAATTGTTTGATTAAATGCTGATTGTTTATCAATGTACATGTAGTTGTGAAATCCTTATATTCATCACAGTAATTTTGATGTTTGTCTGTTATAATACTTCATCCTTATTAGGACAAAACCCGTGCCTTAACAATGCCTGTGACCGTAATGCTCGCTGTCAGGAGGATGCGCTCAGCCCGATTGGTTACCAGTGTGTCTGCAACGCTGGGTTTCTGGGCAATGGCTTTACTTGTACAGGTGAGTTGATGTAGTTTTCTCCTCTGGGGGATGATTTTTTTTTGTTTTTCCATCCTGATAACTATTGGTTGAGGAGGTGGATTCTCAAAAGCAGATAAAATGTTGATTTTAGCATACAGCAAAGATTACCAAAAAATCTGCACTTGTTGATGATTCTGTGTATTCAGTACTATGCTGCATGAGTATGTGTGTGTGTTTGTGTAATATCCACATATATTTGCCACTGTGAAATTATTATTATTGCAACAAGACAGTGAACATCAGTGAGTTGAAATTGCATTAAGACAATGAAAACTGCAGTAGGATGTACCAGAAAAGCAACATCCATGCCACAGATATATGTATAAATCTGTCACGACCACCAGCACTAGCAACAGATTGTTCAGGACTGTCAAACTGTAGAAACTGATTATTTGTCTTCTGTTGTAGTCAACGACCCCTGCCAGAACAACCAGTGTGACTCTAACGCCAACTGTGTGCCCGCTGGAACCTCCTACAGATGTGCCTGCAAGCCAGGCTATCAAGGCTCAGGATTCTCATGCACAGGTGACAACTGTTATTCACTTCTGCCTAGGACGTTATACGTTATACCAGTGGTAGAGCTGTTGATTTGCCATTGAACAGGATAGTTATCAATAGGTTTTCATCATATCAAAAAGTCTAGATAGATCTTGGATTAAGCACATATAAAGTGGCTGATTTTCGAAATGTTTATTTAACAGGGTAACATCCTCTTCGAGTTATTTTATTCTTGGATTCTAAATCTGTGCACAACATGGCTTTTCCTATTGCCAATTTCCTTTCAGACTGTAATTGTATAATTTATATGTATGATTGTTATCATACATTTTATTACCTTTATATACTTGGGAAAACTGCTCAAATGGCACTTGCACTTGTGTTAGTATATATGTGTGAAATCTTATATAATGTATATGTATCTACTCTTACACGTTGTTTCTTTGTGTAAGCAGAGGTGGACCCTTGTGATGCCAACAGCTGCGACCAAAATGCAAACTGCATCCGAGAGGGCTCGTCCTTCAGGTGTGAGTGCAAACCGCCCTTCACTGGAAACGGATTCACCTGTACAGGTATGGCCGGTTAAAGTCCTTACTGTGTATTGTACCTTCATCATTCTTTCTGTAATCTCTCTTTCTTAGTGTTTCTCAAATACTGGTCACTTTGAATTTGGAAGGTCATTGCCCCAATATCAAGGGCAATTATTACTCTTTTTCTACTTTCTTAATCATCTTTATGGGTAATATAAAGCTGCTTGAAAATCCTTGTTTCTTCCCAGATTTGAAGTGACTATTGTGTTCTATTTCCTCTTACTGTCTGACCTGACCCTCTTTCTTCCCTTTATTCTGTCCCGTGCACTTGTTCTGACATACTTGTCGCTAACTCCGTCCCAGTCTCCTTTGCCACTCTTCTCTTTCTACTTCTACCATTGACTGGACAAAAACCCTCACCAGTTGTCTTTTCTAATGGAGGTAGTCTCTTCCCTTCTCTGCTTCTATCTTTACTTTTCTCCTTTCCATGTCCTATTTTAAACTTGTAGCACTACAGGTACTTGTCTCACACACCACGTAGACCATGATCTATAGTTAGTTGGTACATTTTTTTGGGTACTGTCTTGTGTTTTAGATTTGAGTTTTACAACTGATGCCTGCTAAATTTGTACTGTCATTCGTTCAATATATGTGGCATAGACATAGGGCCCACATTAGTTTTTGGCATGGATGATTTGACAATGATCAAATCATGTTCACTTGACAACAAGGAAAAAGGCAAGTTATGCCCACAACTTCACTGAGATAAAATCATCATTATCATCCACTGGTTTCTGCATCTGCAGTCATTGAAACATCATGTAGCTGCATTCTCTTTCTTAATCTTCCTCCACTGTGTCTTGCAACTTGCAAGAACTGAGATAAAAGCATCCAGATTTAACATTTTAGTTTCAAGAAGAAAATAATCAGTGATTAAGATACACTGACTGATATGACTTAAAACTAAAAGTTGTAACAATGTATCTTCAAGATTTACTTTCACTCCTCATTAGTGAATAGTTCTAGAGCTATCAAATTTCTGTTAAACAATGAAACATGTCTTCCATTCCAGTCCCAAATCTGTGCATCTTCCAACCCTGTGACATTAATGCTGACTGCATCAGCCTACCTGGGTCCTTCAGCTGCAGGTGTCGTCAGGGTTACCAAGGCGACGGACACTACTGCAACCCCATCCGTACGTACCTGTAGTTCTGCTATATTGGCCTAATCTCAGAGACTTAAGTGCTTAAGGCACTTCAATGAATAATAGAAGGAAGACATTTCATCTTGATCTTTGGCAGGAAGTGCTCTGAGGGATCGCAGAAAGATTTGTGAAAAAAATTAATTGCAAACATATCATGGATCCCAAATATTGAATGAAACACAAAGATCAAAGGTAGTATTTGCTGTGAGCTATGCATAGAAATTTATCATTTGATTGCATCTGTACATGTCCTGCCAAATTATTGTTCAATTTGTTTTCATGGTTTTGACCAAGCGGTT
The DNA here is from genome assembly GCF_035083965.1 of Branchiostoma lanceolatum. Taxonomy (NCBI): domain Eukaryota; kingdom Metazoa; phylum Chordata; class Leptocardii; order Amphioxiformes; family Branchiostomatidae; genus Branchiostoma; species Branchiostoma lanceolatum. Next base: position 18,934,130 of record NC_089725.1, on the reverse strand, counting down.
AGCAGTGCTGTGGGAACAGTTTATTACACTTGACAGTAAGATTGCTGAACTGATGTCTGCTGTTTTTTAACAAATTGGTCTCCCTTTATCTCTCCTACAGCGGATCCCTGTTCCCACCCTGACTGCAGCCCCAATGCCAAGTGCATCCCCAACATGGTAACAGGAGAGCACACCTGCGAATGTCTGCCCGGATTCACCGGCAACGGCATTGTCTGCACAAGTATGTAATACTATTCAAAAATTTTTTTATTGTGAAGAAAATGTTTGTAAGATAGACCAAAAATGTCTCTGACAAAATTCAATATTTCTTACCTAACACAAACATTTTTGATGCTACAGGTAATACCATTGACCCTGTGAACCCTGACAACGGTAACAACGGTAACCCCATTGACCCTGTGGACCCCGAAAACAAGGAAACTCCTCCTCAGTGTTTGACAAACGACTGCGATGCGAATGCCAACTGCATATCAGTCGGGGACGGGTACAGCTGTGTGTGCAAGCAGGGATATGTAGGAGATGGCAGAACATGCACAGGTAAGATGATGTTCAGGGGGACAATATAGGAAAATGAAAAAAAATATCTTAAACCAGTTTAGCCCAAATGAATTCGATGAATACCTGTCGTGGCTGAGATGAAAGTCACTATGTACAGTATTTACAGCATCATGGTACTGGAAAAATTCCCCTGCTTAATGTCATGTCCTAAGGACTGCAACCCTTTCCAGTAACCTGCATGTTGGGTGAGCGACAGAGCCAGGATTTGAACCAATGACTTCTTGGTCGAATGGAAGGTTCACTAACCACTGGTCTACCCATGCTACCTATAGGAGTTGGATAATGTACAAATTCTATGATATAAATGTGCATGTAGGACAATGTACAAGTGGTCTAGATAGAAGGAAATGAAATTGTATTGCATCTTCCTGATTGGTCAAGGAATGTGCCAATCTATGGCAACTTTTCCTCATGAAGTTAGCAATCAGAACTATTCACCCCTATAGTTACAAGCATCACTCCAGATGGACTTGTAGCTGGATTGATGAAAAAACTGTTGGATTCAGCTATGTAGAGTTCTGTAAGTTCTGTGCTGTACTGATACAAGTAATCAATATATGTTTGTGTATTAATTGCTTGATTGATTGATTCGTTGATTGCTTTTCAGAATTGGATCCCTGCAACCCGGATCCATGTGGTCCCAATGCATTCTGTTTTAAGCATGGCACCCAGTGGAAGTGTCGCTGTGAGAAGGGCTTCCAGGGAGATGGTGACCAGTGCTTCGGTAGGTCATGCTTTAAATCTTAGACGTTTTGTGTTCCTTTGGAGATCCCAAACTCTGATAGAATAGAGTAAGCAAGAAACTTAGTCTGTTTTATTGTGGATTACTTTATAAAGGGGTCCATTTGCGACAGCTTCTTAGACGTACATGTGTCGTACCTTGATAGACAAGGTTGTGATTACTCTTGATTATTTATCAATATTTATAATAATAATATTTATATATGATAATAAATATATAATGTATAATAATAAATGATATTTAAAAGTGCTGACCACAGTTTTTCAGGAGTTTGCTTTATATTCAAATGTGCATTACCAATCCTGTTGGTAACCATAGTAACCCGGTTCCTTCCTCTCCCAGTGATCGAGGGCCCGGATCCATGTCGCACCAGTGACTGCCACCCCAACGCCAACTGCCTCCCCACCAGCTCCTCCTACAGGTGTGAGTGTCGAGCTGGGTACAAGGGAGACGGCCGCCTCACCTGCAACCGTGAGTACTCTTTTTTGTAGTATGGGATGGAAGTGCTGTATGGTAACGATGTGTTTGCATGTGATTGGTGTGCAAAGCCTGATCATTCAACACACACTAAATCTAAGAATGGCATTGCAGACTGATAGTCTGGTGCCCACTAAATATGCAGAGATAAAATGACAAGTCTGAGTAGAGGGAAGTAAATTAAATGAATGAATGACTTTGCATGTGTTTGTTACCCACAAAAATGTGTGTTAAATTTCATTAATATTACATGACTGCTGACACACTGAGTGGATATCTATAAATGGTGTTAAAATCAGGAGGACAAGGAAAAACTCTAGAAAGCTGACAAGACCAAGAAAGTACATGTATTTGAGTTACTTGCATTGTGTTATTTCTATGCTTTTAGCATGTTGCCAATTCAATTCAATTGAAGCATGGCATTAGACAAGGAGATCATAAAAGCATAAAGAAACAAAGAGAATGATTTAAGTTGATCTCCTCCCATCCCAGCTGCTGACCCTTGTGACGACAACAAATGTGACAGAAACGCCATGTGCATCCCTGTGGGGCCACGGTCCTACAGGTGTGAGTGTAAGAATGGTTACCAGGGCAACGGATTCACCTGTGGAGGTAACTGATATTTGATTTATGTCTTGTTCTTTGATGCACATCCAGCAAAACCAGCAACAAATTGTAATACAACATCATTGAGAAGATGATAAAATTTTTAGGTGTAATGCTTTCCAAGTAAAAGTGTTATAGTTTGCCAGAGTGATGGTTGTGTGAATCCTGCAGTGCTGGCATTGCTTATTTGTGTAAAATACCAACAGACATTACATGGGCAGTTTAGGCAGCATGGCTAGTTTTGGGTGTCCAAATAGTGACAGAAAATGAATGCTGATGTAACAGATATGCAGTACACAGCCTCAATCTACAGTATTGCACTTAAGCTACTAACAGAAGAAAATGGCAAATTAAGTAGAACAATTGGAGTTCTTTAGTAGTACAGTCCATTAATAAGATGAATTATGTTAAAAGGGTTACCTCTATCATTCAATTCTGATGTTTTTGATGTTAGATAATAGATTACTTATCCTTGCCTGAAGCCTTACGTTTTGCATGTTATGCGACTCCAGCTGCTGCTGCCTCCATTCGGGCTGGAGAGGATCCGTGCGGTCACCTGATCTGCGATGTGAACGCACGCTGTCTGTTCCAGGGAGGCAGGCCAGTCTGTCGCTGCAATCAGGGATTTGAGGGCAATGGATTCTTCTGCAAAGGTAAGAAACATATGACAGACTTTTCGGCAACCTGTCTTTATAAAGTGAAAACATTTTACCTACCCGGGGGTGTGTGTGTCAGCAGGCCATCACCTTATCAAAGGAAGTCAAGGAATGTTTGACTGGTTTCCATGACAATGCATGTGTTTCCTCTTCCAGTGCATGTTGGGATCTGGCATCCCTGGCTGAAGTAAGGAAGATAAGACTTTTAAGAGGGTCACAGAATGCAGCGAGTGTTTCCTTTTGGTGTATTTTTTATTGAAACCCTTTTGTCTAATAACCAACAGCTTCTCAAGGAATCCAAACTTCATGGTTTGTAGCAGCATTTTGGCGTAGACCTCAAGTTCAAAGGACTGAGGAAATCTTTTTACCTGCATTATTGTTCTCAAACAAGTAATGAACACGGAGATAATAGTGATGTTCAGATCCAGATGCTACTAAAGGAACAAGTGATTTTGGATTTTCACAAATACCTGTAAAACACAAAGGAAGTTTGCCACCTACTCTGTATGTATGATTGCACAGTGCACCAGTAATTGGCATCCATGTACCAATGTTGTGTTATTACAACAAATAGCAGTTACTCAAGCTACTGGATATGATTTTGGAAACGTTCAGACATTTCAAGTAATATCCACTACTTTTCGTTTGTGACACTGAGCAAGATTTCGAACAGCAGGTTTTTAACTATGAATTGATACGCAAATAAAGTGAAGACATTCTTAGATAGTCCAATAGGAAAACAAATAAGACAAAGTCAAGACTTATATTATTACAGCTTGATTGTGCAAAGAAAGTCCAGCTAACATTGAATGTTCTTAACGCAAAGCTTCCTAGGCAGGCTGAACTATCTCTTGAATAAGTTTCTTTGTGTTACTGCTGGGTTGCTTTCCCTATCACCTTCGATGCCGCATGTGTTTCAGAAACTTTTAGAATGCAGAGGTTTACTGCATATACATGTTACATGTGCATGTAGCTTCAGTGTTTCTCACATGGAATTTTCACACTTCCTGGTGTGTAAAACTTTATAGACTATTCTCACACTTTTCTTCCCTACTGACATGTCTGAGTGTCTCCCCTTCACAGGCTGATGTCTTACAGGAGCCAGTCCCGGGATTAAGAGAAGCTTGTATATTAGCAAGTGCACAGCTGAAGAAGTAATATATTTTTGGGCTGGTTGCTATATTTGGATGGATTTTACGAATGGAAGCAAGAAGCTGTAATTTTTGAAGTCATGCTAGAGGAATAAGTTTAGTTATAGATGCAAAATCACTTATCTCTTTTAGCAAGTTATGCTCTTAATAGATATATTTACCTGTACATTAAAAAGTTCTACTTGTAGACAATATTTTAATAAATCCAAATAAATGTTAAAGATATAATCTTAGAACTTTGCATGTGTGTGTTTCTATTGTTAATTTTGTCTGTCGAGTTTACTTTTGCACTTGTCTTTGTATAACAAGTTGGTTATTTATTTCTGTTGGCACTTTTTCTTCTCATTTTTTTTCTTCGTGTTAATTCGTCATCTTATTGTGATATAACACTTAAAACAATATTTTCTATTTCACTCTTGGTTGAGACACAAATAAACTTATTGTTTCTTTCCTTCCTCCTGCTTTGTTTGAGTTGTTGTGTTGCAGTGATTTCTAGCTCACATGTGTACGCTCTTTAGTTGTCACAGATACAATGTAAAACTTAACTTTCTAAAGACAGCATGACTTTGGCAAGATTATTGGTGATTGAATGGTATTGATTAAAAAGGCTTGAAAGCACAGGCTACAGTAATGGAGTTTAGCAAGAGATGGGTTAGCTAGGCCATAGGGAGGGCACCAAAGCATGAGCAATATGTAATACTATTCTAAATCAGTAAATAACCATGAGATGAGCCAAATTAAGATAACCAAACTATCAACAAACCACATAATGAAGTAGTTTTGTAGCTGATGTAATTAGCCAAGATTAATCAATATCATATGTAAAAGTTTGAGGACTTAGGGTTCCTTGTGCCCGGCCACATAAGTCCAACTGAGAGGATAGGGTGTGCTATGTCTCATAACAGTTGTAAGACTTCTGAACCTGCCAGCCAGATGGATCTAATCTCTTCATACAGGCCCGTTTAATTAATCTGTTCCAAGAAAGCCAGAGCTTGCCGTGTGGATTTAGTTGTGCTTAATATCGTCCCAAGAAAGGCCACCTTTAGTCGTGGTGGAATTTAAGGTTTAGACCCCAACATTTCCAAATGATAATTGTAGTAGTGATCAGGACCTTTGATCTTATAAACTCCAAACATGTTTTCAAGTAAAAAAAAACTGTTCTTGCTATATAAATTGTGTAGTCAATTGATTAATCATAAATTGTCATTGGTTAGTTATCAACTATTATGAAAGCTTACAGTACTGGATTGATTAGAAAAAGTGTCCTGAATCCATAAAGATTAATTGCTCCCAGTTGCTTACCAGCGACTCTGACATAAGCATGTTGTGCTTAAAAGGGGACTCCTGGACCCTTAAAACCTACCGTAAAACAACTTACTGTAGTTGCTTTGAAAATTGTTCTGGTTCTCCTGGCTTTAAATGTCTTGTTTTTGAAACTTAAGAGGAGTTTCGGCAACTTACACTCTTCTCAGTTTAAACAGTTTGCACAACTACAAAAAAGTAATGCCTTCTGCAAAAATGACTTATTTTTCCTGGCCTAAATTGCCCACATTTGGAGTACTCCTAATTACATTAATGAGGCTTCCTGTCCTGTGTCTCTGTTCTGTGTGTCCTGATGTCCTGTTTGGCTGATATACATGGGTTGTTGCCCAATGGAACCCCAGCCAAAAGCTGGTCTCACTTATGGGGAGCTCAAAGGTAAAGCAGGAAATTGGAACCAGCTTTAATGATTGACCCAATGTTGTCTTCCTTGATAAGTGGTTTAAATTCTCAGGGTTTGCGGCAGGAGACACTGGGATCTTGTCTTGTGACACACTTAGGTTGGTGTCTGGTATGTGTGGTGCATGGCTCTTTGTGGGGTGCAGATAAATGCTGGTTGCACAACTGGCCTGCAATTAATGCAATTCAAAGTGTTTATCACAAAACTGTAATGTTGGTTATTTCCTGCTGCAGCATGGAAGTTCACCCACATCTTTTTCACAGCACATATTTCCACAGATTTATGCTTGCTATTGCTTCAAATTAACTCACCGTTTGTTGTCACTTCATGAAGCAACTGCCCTTTTTGCAATAGATAATTGCAGATGGTATAACAAAATAAGATTGTAACTTTGCAAACAACTTCCCATCAACTACTGTACAGCATATGCATTTCACAATAAGAAGCTTACTTCATTTTGGATTCCTCAGTTTATTGTGCAGCGCTTCAGCAGCAGCAAATTTCTTCTTGCATTTTGCGTTTTGCACTGACTGCATGATCACCCTTACCCTGTGCAACGGTTGCAGCCTGCAAAACTTATTTTGAAAGCATGATATGCATGTGAAATGCATAAGATGTAAAATTGAATCATCTATACCTGTTTTTTTCTTTCTTTTTCAGCTGCAGTACGATATGCACCAGCGAACTGGCTTGACCCTTGCACCAGCAATGAGCATGACTGTGACCGAGACTTCGGCAGGTGTGTGTACGAGGGCCAGGGCAGGTACAGGTGTGAATGTGCACCCGGCCATGCTGGAGATGGGAGGACATGCAATGGTAGGTAACCTTTATGTACCGTTCATGTAGTAAACCAATTTCAGAGATTTATAGATTCTGCCCAAGTTCATGTTTGTTTTGGGGAGGGGGGCAGGAAACAATATCATTGTCAACAAAATTGTACATGTCGACATCCTAATTCATGAATCCACTTCTACTCACAGTTAACAGTATCATCAGTTGTGTATAACACACTCTTGGCATTCCCAGACCATATGGCATTGCATATTGTGAAATTCTTAGTTTCTCTGAAGCATAACTACATTTCAATCATCCCCTCTAGTGGGGCCTGTCTGTACTGCAGTAAAACATGGCTTTACATTTGCTAGTAGTGACAAATTTAGCTACAGTGTATATGCACTGCCTGTGTTTGCAATGGGTTCTGGCACCTTACAGAACATGTTACTAATTGCTACATTGTGTAACAGACAGCTTAACATTGCCTTTGGTTCTAACAACATTGCCAACAACAGTGCATGCCAATGTCACACTTGAATATGGCAACATTTCTTGAATTGAGTATTATTATTTATGACCTTCTTAAATGATACAGCACACTTGTTCATAGTTTTATGACCTTGAATCGTCAGTCCAACAGTCAACTTTTCATAAACTTGAGGTTGAACATAATACTGAAACTGGCAAACTCGAAACGCAAAGCATGAATTGTCCTTATGTTTATCGTACAACACGATATACATTTGTACATGGAGATTTTTCCTTTATTTGACTGTTTGGAGAAATCCTTTCCTTGTGCATGTCAGCATTTCTTTGTCACAGTGAATATAACCCATATTACTTATTGATGTTGGCATGTCCAGTCATGCTGTTATTGTCGGACTAATCCAGACACCTCTGTGTTTCCATTTTCAGATGCATGTTCCATGCTTCCCACTTACTTCTCTGCAGCAGCATAGTGCGCCCTGCACTTGCATGGCTGGCTGTCCTCCATCCACCCATCTCTCCATCCCTCCATCCTCCGTCACCACTCTGGTGCAGGTTTGTGAAGCCGTCGTAAGGTCAGTGGCTTGTGATGTGTGCTGTATGTCGGCAACGCTTCTAACCAAGCTCTCACCTGGTGCTCCTCCTGTCTGTCAGCTCAGTGCTGGGCTTTTTTGAAAATCCAGAGATTGCATAAGAAAGGTTATGCAGGTAATTTGCAGAACTTCTGCTGGAAAACCATTTGCAGGCACCAAGTGTAGCACCAGTTACACAGGCAGGAGGGAAGCCTTTGCTTGCATGCTGCGCTCCACGAGAAATGACACGTGCACTTTTCGTAATCTTCTCTCCGCACGTAGCCATAGCGGTTCTCCCCAGCCCCTGCGAAGAGGGGAGTCACAACTGTGACGAAAATGCCGTGTGCATTAATGAGGGTGCAGGCAGATATTCCTGCCGCTGCAGACCGGGGTTGATTGGAAATGGATGGACCTGTCACGGTAAGGATCCCATTGGTAGGTCCTGTCTGTGAGCTTCTTACTGTTTCATTGCATACCTTGCTTGCTGTCTATATACATGTACTTGACAATATCCATGGCACAGCATTCGCAAATCTGAAATAATTGGTCAAGTCTGGAAGTATTTTCCATGATTAGACCCCTGAAAAGCCTCAAGAATTCTATGAAACTGAAACTGTTGTATCCCAGTTGTGTTTGGCAGGTTGCTGAAAGTGATAAATTGTTTTTCTTGTGCCATGGATGCCAACTGTGGGTAGATGAACACCTTCATGTGGGATTGTAGTTTCATGTCTGGAAGTCCATGTTTGCTTGCCCATCTGGTTGTGTGTTGAGAATGGCTCTTCCTTTCTTGAAATATGATAAGACAAGCTAATTCTGTGGAATGAAGGAATTACATGGTTTCACAAACAAATGTTACAAAGCTAAAAAAATCGTGTTGTGCAAGTTATGTATTTCATTTTAAATATCAGTTTGAAAGTTCACAAAGGAAAGTTTCAGATGGGCAGCAGCAGGATTTCTGTGTTAACAGATTAATTTTTGATAACCCAGCTCTCTTCCAATATTGCTGTGTCTATGAATAGTATCTCCTCCAACCCCCCTCCCCACAGCCACCCCTGTACAGCCCCCAGCCAACCCCTGTGATCGGGCCAGCTGTGCCCCCCCTGGACAGGGCTTCTGTGTGCCCGTCAGTCTCTCACAGTACCGCTGTGAGTGCCTGCCCGGATTCAGGGACATCAACGGAGACGGCAGAGTTTGCCAAGGTTGGTTCCAAATCGTTCAGTGATGAATACACTGTCAAGAATGTTTTGGATATGTAGAGATATTCGCAACTCAGTGGCTTAGGCAGCTTGTGTGTTTTGCAATGATACATGTACCGTTTCATGTTACACAATACATAGTTGTACACATTAAGTAGAAATAGGAGCTTAGTAGGGTAATGTGGACATTTTCTAACATTGTACTTGACAGAAATTTACATCTGTGCATTGTGATGTGTTACAACTAGCACAAGTAATTCCTCCATACCTTGACTCCCCAGCCATCAAATAGCATCAGTTTATCAGAGAGCTGTATATAATTTGAGCCGTGATAAGATCATGTATAACTAGAGCCTCTACCCCCATAGCCATCCAGCCGCCAGGCCCTCAACCCTCAGGCAACCCATGTGACCGTTCCAACTGTGCACCCGAGGGGCAGGCCAAGTGCATCCCCCTGGGCCCCAACGACTTCCGCTGTGAATGTCTACCAGGGTACAGTGGTGATGGGAGAGTCTGTACAGGTATGGGTTTAATGCTGTGTCCGTCCAGTGGTCTGTTAACATTGTCTGCAAAGTGAGGGTAAATTTGGAAACTCTCTGGCAAATTTGGAAACAATCTCAATGGTACATTTTGTATATCTGCAATATTTGGTAAATTTTGAAGACAAATACATTTAAAACTTTTTATTTTTGAGTGAAATGAACTTAAAGATATATTGAAGAGGAAGTATACTGTTTCGAATGGGAGGGGAAAGTTCTTTCCCTGGTTCCTGTGCAAAAAAGTAGTGAGTATATACCACCATATCAGATTAGACCATGCCATGGATCAAGGCTTATGCTGGTGTTTTGTTCCTTTCTCTTGATTTAAAATGCTAATTGGACTTGGTAGAGAATTTCTTTAAAAAAGGCAAAACCTAATACTGTATGATATTGATTTTTTTTGCAGACATGGATGAGTGTGACCTACTTGACCCTGCTTGTGACCACAACGCTCGCTGCCTCAACACTTTCGGGTCGTACCGGTGCGAGTGTGGGCCTGGATTTGTGGGAGATGGCAGGACCTGCTCTCGTGAGTTGGATCTTTTAGCTTGTCTGTCTCTAAAAAAAAGATTTTGTATCTCTTCTATAGGGTTTTTGAATGTTAGTATACAAACTTACAAATGTTGATATGTTGTATTGCAATATCCTGCTGTAATGTTAGACCTTAGATGATGACCGGTCACTCAAAATGCACAGACATTAATATCCTAGTGCAGCCTGTATATGCAAAGGCTTAAAGTAGGCATCTTAAGACAAATGACTATCAATGGTGAACTCACCTTAAAACTTTTCTTGGATCTTAAACCCACCAGCATGACAGACACAAAATTATGTCAAAGTCATGTCAATGCAAAACTCCCTGTCTGAATGTCCTACTAAAGCAAAAGATTTGCCATACATTTGTCAAGCTGTATATCTTGTGCCACTAGAGAATAAGGTTTGTCCTTTCTTCCTCCCCTCCCAGCTGTTGGCCAGGCGCCCCAGGCCTCTCTCCTGTTTGCCCAGGGCATGTCCATCAGCCGCATCCCGGTCCCTGCCCAGGGTTACCGCGGCCAGATCATCGGTGCCCAGTCTGCAGCCCGCGGGAAGAAGGTTCTGGTGAAGGCAGGCATGACAGCGGTGGGGATCGACTACGACTGCGTGGACGGGTACATGTACTTCACCGACGTCACCGGCAGTACCATCAGCCGTGCCAAGATGGACGGCAGCCAGCCAGAGGTCATCATCAGCCAAGGTCACTATTTGGTTTCTAGAATCTCCGCCCTTCTTTAGAAGTAGATAAAGTAATGACAGTTTGAATGAATTGTATGAATATTTTCTCACTAGATGTTGATTTCGTCAGTATAATGCTCACCATTTGGCCATGTTTTTTCTTAACCCTTGATGACCCACTCCTCCCCCAGGCCTGAGCAGCCCAGAGGGTGTAGCCGTGGACTGGATCAGTAAGAACCTGTACTGGACAGACTCGGGAACTGACGTCATTGAGGTGTCCAAGCTGGACGGTACAAACCGTAGGGTGCTGTTTAAGGATGACCTGGTCAACCCCAGGTCCATCGTGGTCGAGCCCTTCAGTGGGTAAGTACAGATGACTTTGGGTTTCATTCATGTCGGGTTGGTACAGGGGTTAGCAATCCTGCCCCAGGATCACAAGGGTAGGGGTCTGTATTCTGGTATATTGGTCGGTGTTCTAAAGCATAAAGCATAAAGCATGAGTTGACAACTATCTCTTGAATGTAAGGCAATTGACACCCTTGTAGTTGGCCTCTAGATGAGGTCTGACCCCAATTTTGACTGATCCAATGTGGTATCTTCTGAGCCTCATTCACTCCTCTGACACATGCCATGCCCACAGCACCATGTATTGGACTGACTGGAACCGTGACAAACCGAAGATCGCAACAGCCAACATGGACGCCACCAACCGACGCACCTTTGTGGACAGTGAAATTGCCCTGCCTAATGGCATCACCATCGACTACCCAGCCAACCAACTCTGCTGGGCAGATGCAGGTAAGGACTTGATGGCTTTTGTTCAAGAGTTTGTGTCTCCCCTTCATAGTTAGTTGCAACAACTGATGGCTATTCGAAGTAAAATAAAGGCTTTGACTTGACTTGACTTGACTTGACTTGACTATCTTTTCATATTATGTCACACAAGAAGGTATATAAATGTTTTGATTGAAACACCTGAGCACAAATTGCTTTTGTTGGTATAGCCTGTCTTGGACTTCCAGGTACACGTAGGCACCCACTTAACAAAAGGTTTGATACATGATGTTTCATGGAGATCATATCAAGTATAGTTTGCAATTGGATTTGCAATAATCTAACTTGCACTAATTAAGAGTTGGAAAAATATTTTATTTTTAAACATCAATCCACTGCAAGCTTACTTCTTTTCATTGGAAGACATCAGGAAGGTCTACTGAAATTGTTGTACATTCTCATTGGTTTATGTTTGCTATGTCCAGGCACTAAGAAGGTGGAGTGTGCTACCCTGGGCACAGCTGCCAACCGGCGCACGGTGTACACCCCGACGCAGTACCCCTTCAGCATGACATCCTACCAGGGCCGGCTCTTCTACACTGACTGGCAACGGTGAGAAAGGCTGCTATGAATTATTAGAGACGTAATATGACTCTCAAGCTTATTTTCAGTTTAGAGTAACAAGGCCTGACCATTGTTTATCATAATGAGTGATGATCCTTGGTTTTCTAGAAAATGGTAAGTAGGTGTGTCCAAAACAATGTCAGCAATAATGAACCAATAATGATGCTGCATGGCTGCCATTGATATTGACATGGCTGAATGTTTCTGCAGGGATGCAGTCCTTGCCGTCAACCCCCAGTCCCAGACAGAACAGGGCCCCCTGCCCCTCCCCCTGGGCTCCAGCGGAAATCCCTACGGCATCACCACCATCACCAACACCTGCCGCAGGGGTATGTTCAGTTTTCTATCATGTATGAATAATTCAAAACATGTGGCTGGCTGTTCTTTAACATTCTTTAACACTTTAAAGCTGTACTGCCTAACCCTGATATCATATGATATCAGAAGGCTACATCAGCTGACAGAAGTAGAAACATGATTCTTTTACAGACTAATTTATTCAGACATTGAGGTATGCTCTTGTATGTCTGTAATCAAATTCAGAGGTGTTGCTTTTCTTTTACTTTGTGCATTTTACCTTCTCAAGAGTACTATTTCAAGGAACTTTTTCAAATTTTTGACTAGGACCTTTTTCTTGCTAATAGTGCATGAATTCACCAAAGTTGCATTGTTTATAGCAGAGATTAGCTAGGGGGGTAATCTTGCCATTGGTCATTTGGTTGTACTGTATGTACACACACTTCCTTCACTCATCAGGTAATTCACAATGCAAGTCCTGGTTTTCCATCAATGAAGTCAAACTTTGACCACCCTCTCCCCCCTACAGGTGCCAATGCCTGCAGCGTGCGTAACGGGGACTGCTCCCACCTCTGCCTGCCCAGACCCGGCAACCAGCGGTCCTGTGTCTGCCCCTCCAACCAGTACTCCAACGAGGCAGCGTGTGTGGAATAGAGAGTGTGGAAAAAGCCTCTCCAGTTTTTAACTTTTAACACAAGATTTTTATCTCCACAATTACAAAAGAAGTGGAAATTCACCAAAGCAACTTTTTTTGGCAGACGTGGAAAGGGTTTTTGAAAATATCCATATCAATTTGAACGTCTTTCATAAAAGGGCGATAATATTGTCTTGTTGGTCAGCCAAATCTGATTACTTGTGCAGCAGATTCTGTGGACTTTTACCAACTAAAAATCCATATGCCAAAATATGCCAGGGATCTAGTATTCACCTCTTGATGCTTAAGAAGCCCCATCCTTACACTGTAGCTGCCTGTGAGGACTATAAACCAGGTTTGATAACCTCTGCCCAATTAGCTAAGTAAAACAAGTTCATTGTGGGATTACCAATTATTTTCCCTCATCAACAACATATCTGTTTAGCAACCAATTGAATTTCAATGGCCTTGGACATTCCTCACAAAATTAACACAATTTGCTGCCAAAACAGGTACAGTGCAGCGATGATGTCATTCAGGTAAAGTGTAAGGTGTGAATGTAGGCCTGCACCAATCAGTATTACTGTCATTACACTGCATGCCAAATAAGATGTTATCTAGCCTTTGTTTAATCTTATAGTGGACATTTTAAAATGTAGGCACCAGATTTTTCACAATATGTATAGTAGAATGTAATATCTTGCTGTGTTAAATGTATCAGTGTTTTTTTCTTTGCCTACTCTGTAAAATTAGTGTAGTACTTGTACTTTGTCCACTACATTTGTTTTAATCATAAAATTTTTTTTTTGTATTTGAAGGTATGATTTTTTTCTCTCGATGTTTTAGTTTTTTTAAACCTTGTAGATTTTGTACTTATTCATGGGCACATGAGATCGCGCTTTAGGGATAGAAGTGCACAGTATGTGTATTGAGCACTTGAAGAATGTAAGTTATCACTTGAACTGATGTATGGTGCTGTTTCGACTTGTCTGAAGTTTTTTTTTAGATAAAAAAAATCATCACCCTGTGTCTGTTGTCATCTTGTCTTTATTGCTGCTACATTTTAGACAGATATCCACTATGATAAGCCAAGGCTGTCTATAATATCATCCCCTTCTTCATGGTGTAGCAAGTTTAGACTTAGTCTTTACTATCAGCCTAGGTATTAAGGTAACATAATTTTGGTCTTAACTGCAGATGTCTTTCTTCAAATCTTGATTGAACCTCAGGCTGAATCTCTGAAGCAGGTGGAAGCTATTCCATGTGAAGTAGTACATGTAGGTGGCCATGTTACCATAAGATTGAAGTATGAGACTAAAGCCTCTGTCACATGCATTGTACAACAGGTCTATGGACTTGGGACATTCCTAGTTGTTGAACACTTTTCATTTCTCATTTATTGATTTAAGGCTAGATGTACTTTGCAACTTTCAAAGTCACCTTTCTAGTTCCAATAAATGCTTATATGACCCCAAAATCATAAGTTATATGTCGAAGGGGCTTAAAGGAACAGTCTGATTGGCTTTGAACTCATGAAACCTTTGGCTGCTGGTGTCCAGTTTAATCAAAGCTGCTGTGACTGTTGCGGTTGCTTTACAAGTTTGGCAGTGCCATTGTTCTCTTGGTAAGACAGCTGCTGGGTTGTGATGCAGGTGTGCACGGCGACACCTGTCCAGCTGCATCACCTGCCCACCTTCCCCAGGGCTTGGTCTGTCTTGGGGTTTGCAGTGATGGCCTGAACAGACACAATGGCCTCGTTGATTTTAGTCTGCAGGTCCCTCAGCTCGTGGATGTGCAGCAGCCGCAAGATCTTTGCTGCCTCGTTCACAGCAGGATCTAAAGAAATGTGCCCCAAATTAGAACACATAAGATGATCATGGTGATGCTTTGTGGTCATCATAGCCTTTACTGAAGCTGTGTTGATAAAAAGAGACATTGGCTACAGTCTACTAGTTAAATCATCTTACAAAAACATTAAGCTATGAAGGGATGCAAGGACTACTCTCTAGCGAGGACTATATAAACTTTCAGTTCAGTTACATGCAAATTGTGAACGCAATGAGGACAGCTTGACACAATGGTTTACCACAACAACTGACTACTCTGCAGAAGACCCATAAGGTCGGCTGTGCTCTTATATCTGGTAGAACAATAAGTGAAAACATTCACGTGAGAAAGCAAAGCAAAGCAAATACACCTGCTTACCTCCTGTGTCAAAGCCAGCATCCATGTCCTGTAGAAGGATCGGAACCCCCTGGAATACACAATGGTACAAACTTGTAGTATCACAGTAGATTGGAACTACCTCCTAGTTTTTACTAACATCATCCTTCCACTGGTTGTATAGTATATAATATACAGCTGCAATAATACATCTGTCATCAGAGAATATAACTATCTTGTACTCGTTTTGATGAACACTTAAAAAAAATAGAATAAAAGCTAACAAGAACTGCAACCCTTTCCCAGTAGCATTAAAAAGAAGAAAGTTGAACGAAAGACTAGTCAGGATTCAAATTCTCCTCCCTCTGGTCCAGCAGCAGGGTTACTAGTAAGAGGACCACACACTTTACAATTCTGTAATGAACTTGAGTGTTCACCTTGAACCAGGTTTACATGTACTGACACAAAGAGGATCTACTTAAAGTTTCCAGGGTTATGATTTTGGTGAATACTACTGAAACAGGACTTTTTTATGGAAAAAACATAGAATGTGCCTTTGGTCAGGTAACTTGTGAAAGGGAGCCCTGCTAAACATATCTTTTTACCAACATTCCAAAACATGTCTTTAAAGAGGAAAGGAAGGAAGGAAGGAAGTACTTGACCTTTGTCATTAGGGGCCATTGGCAACCAGTTTCAACTTGCAAGTCATTATGTGATCCAAGTCTTTCCTAACAGTGGTACATTCCTTTATGTTCTTCTGCAAAATTGCTTTAGAAAGTATAACATTATTGTGACTAAAGAAGGTGCCTAACTGATGACTTTCATCCAGGGGATAGGTGAATCCCCTACTGAGTTGTTTTTAAATGTACTGTACCTGCCTAAGGTGGATACAGATTGTATCAACAGGATGCCTCAACTTTGTGGTTTCGTCTTGCTGTACTGGGGCATACTCCTCCATTTTTACTTGATTACTATCACAAAGAACTTTTCCACCTACTAAACTGAAATTTTCCGTTAACTATAGTAGGATACAACGTTAAGGTACAACTGAAAGAAAAGCATACCTCTGTCTTCTTGTTCTGTGATTCAGCAATTGCTTCTTTGGACAGTTTTTCCAGGATAAGCTTCCGTATGGCCTGTGGGAAGAAACACAGACTCTTAGTAAATCATCTTAATGCATACTAAAGAACATATACATTTCTCAAGGAATTAAAAGGCCTTTAATTCAATGGATTTATGTTAAATGTGTACAAACAGTAAATAAAGGGAACTACTGGAACAATAACAGACAAAATGATCTTGGACAATAATGTTCCATATCATAGAGCTGGATTGTAAAGGAATTTCCCGTAGATAATGTAACTTCTAGTGCAGACTTGTCTAAGAACCTATAATAGTGGAGGTGGATATTCAAAATCTGGACACTTGACGTTAGTGAATGCGGTGTCAAATTCCTGTCTGAACAGTTGACAAGAGACAGGGAACCTTACCTTAAGTAACATGAGCTGGTCGTCATGTTGTGGGATCTGTAATAGTTGGGCTAGTGAAGCCACGCCTGCTCTGAAGTCAGCACTGTTGGCTGCAAAAAATAAGTACACTCATTTTGTTTGTCTCATTTTCCTTAATATATCTTTACGGACACAAAAGTCTGTTTTAGAGGAAAGCTGACATGTATTTGAGAGAATCTGTAAAATTTCTTAAGGTCTTTGGCTAAACAGAAAAGTGCTTAAAATTTGAGAAAAATCAGAGCAAGTCCCATGATTTTTAAAGAGATGCAACACTTGTAAATGTTAACATTTTGGATTGATGGTATGGAATATTGGCTATGGCAAAGTATTCCACTCTTTCAAGCTCTATATACATGTACATGTAGTTTATTATGCACTGTAGGACATAGGCAATGTTACAAATCTGTAAGAAATAATTGTACAAAAACCGTACAAAAAGAAAACTTAACATACAGGCATGCCAAATTGTTTGCATAACGTTTGTAGGCTTTTATCAGTCAAACATCTTTCCCACATCCTGTTATTTAGTGTTACTATACAAGTTTCAGGGAGGAAGCGGTAATACAAAGAGCTCAGGACAATGAGGACAATTTTGTCAAGAGTCATGACTACAGACGATTCTCACTAACTAACTCAAATAGACGTCACACTATCTTGGCCTGTCTTTGTGCTTCTTTAAGACCCTTCACTTTTCACAAAAAACTTGCTTGTGAACTTCTATTCACTGTGACGGTGTCACACCTTTTAGTCTAATAAACTGTATACTGTGCCACTTTCAACAACTGATTGTGCAAACAAAATTTGTTGACCTCGAACGTGGCAAGTGAATGAAACATGGCTTTCATCACCTTTTCTTCAAGAATGAAGTCTTTGTCTACTTGTTAAGGCAATCAAGACAAGGCTTCTTTCACTCTGGTCATCAAATAACAGAAGTTCTGACTTTCTCACCGGAGACAAGATCTTAAAGGAAAGTGTTTGTGTGCCAACAAGGGAATCCACGTCAGTAGCTCCATAAGCACCTTACGGACGTGGATTTGCTGACAATGTCTACTTGTTGTGCTATTATGGCACTGTTCAGTGGAGTCTATCTGCCCACATCAGAAACACTGATGCACTGTGGAGAGAGTTTGCCAACTTTGTCTTTGTACTTTCCTCAGCCAGAGGACCGGAAAAGGGGTAAAGTGATCTGCTGTGGTA
Organism: Branchiostoma lanceolatum; assembly: GCF_035083965.1. Taxonomy (NCBI): domain Eukaryota; kingdom Metazoa; phylum Chordata; class Leptocardii; order Amphioxiformes; family Branchiostomatidae; genus Branchiostoma; species Branchiostoma lanceolatum. Next base: position 18,916,244 of record NC_089725.1, on the reverse strand, counting down.
CAACACTTCCTCTCAGCACTGGTGTTGACAATTGTGTGGAGAACACCATACCTGTGAATGGTCTCACTCAATGGCTGTTTGTTCTTTCTTTTAGAACTGTTCAGACATTCTATTCCCAGAGAGGGGAGTGGACATCTTCTGTTTTCCAGCAGGTTTTAGAATCAATCACAAATCTTCATGACTTTTTTCAGACTTTTCATAAATTTTTCAGACTTTTCATTAATTACATTACTTTTGACATGTTCTTCATGAAAACTTATCAATTGGTAGTGCCTGTATTGTATAACAAATCCCCCTTAAGCAAGTGGTAGACTCCAAGCTAAAAATAATGCCTCAATCACCTTAAAGCAACTTCTATGAGGACATTGGAGAGACAGCATTACAGTTAGGTTTGCAAAAGTGACAAGAACACCTACGGTCTATGCTGCCCAGGACATCAGAGCTCGGTGCCGGCACAGGACTCTGTTGAACGCTGGCCCCCTTCACCTGTCTGTACTTTTCCACTGGAAGAATCATCATACTGGTAAGTAAGGCAATTCTTATTTCAATTTATCAATTTTGCAAAAATGCAGTCAAGGCTGTCATATAAGCTAAGCCATCATACTTTTGTGTCTGGTCTTCTGGTCTTGACAAGGAACGGTTACAGAAACTTTCTTTGAGAAGTTTGTGAGTTTTCATGCAGATTACAGTAGTTAGCTTTTTTACATCTAGTTGTGCAATCGTACAAAGAAATGGTAGCAGAATCACTTTATCAAGCTATAGAAGGGAGAAGTTCCAATCCTACCATTGTCACCATACTCTAGCCTCACAGCATAACCCAGCAGCCAGTCCATCACAGCACTTTTATCTCCATGGTTCACAGGGCACGCTAGCTCTTCTAAATACTATGTGGAGTGAAACAAGAAGGACTTACATTAAATGTTGTTATCCTGAAATTGATTAACACTGTCACAGTGAGAAGGTTTTTGTGCTTGGAGCTCTGACATGCCACTTCCAAGTTCCATTGACCACAACTACATGATTATATCAATTGGTATAATGTGTAACACTGTGTAATGATGAATTCAATCACCTGTGATTTTCATACAAGGAAGTTTACTGATTCAGTTTGTGTTACCACTAGTACCCTGTATTTAAAACTAGACTATTTCTTTCTACCTGTTTCATGTATTTGAATGCTTGGCCCTTGTTGCTCACATGGAACCTAGAAGCTTGCTTCTGTACAGACATGTCTTTGACTGGGAAATACCAAGCCCCATTTAAACCAAGCCCCATCAAGCTACACATGTAACAGTACACACAGAGCTGTTGGGAACATGGCAGGAGACTTTCACATACCTGTTTAAATGCTATTGGCCAGTCTGCACTCTGAATGTTGCGTAGATTTGCTCTGTCTTCTATTTTGTAGTGTCGCACTTTCTGGTCCTCAAGCCAAACTATCATATTCCGGAATTGTGCTTCCTCTGTTAAGTGTTGGGATAAAGCAGTTACTAGAAGGAATAATGAACATAACTTGCATGCCCAATTTAAGACCTGTCCACAAGAGTAATGCTTTAAGTCTGACAACATCATTATGAGCTTCTGTGGCGTGGTATTTCATCTTGCTTCGTCGGAAAATCTTAGAAGTTAACATTTGTGGTTAGTACTTTACTCTCAATGTACAAATGATGTTTGCACACTGTCCAAATTATGAATGTGTCCCTTGTTCAAATGACAAAACTGATGGAGAAAATAGACCACAAGAAGTTATCTTCAGGTGCGGAGCTGAAAAGGCTTTGAATACGCATCTGCGAATGACACAAGGATGATAACACTACGCCAGATGTTTCCCCTGACATAATTTGCATTACACTAATTTAAATCTCTTGTCCAGTCTGCACCACACACATCACATCTTCCTAGTCTTAGACTAGTGTTTAGTCTGCCTAGTATAAATAACAGAATTATTTTTGCTCTGTGCAGCAAGCCTCTGTGCATAAATTTACATATGTTCAGCGTGATGCTCCATGAGAAACGTATTTACGTGGCAACTCTTTCTGTTACGTATGCACAGTCTGCGGTGCTCTTCCGCGCTGGAAGTTGGCAACTAACAAGACCCATAAGGGGGAGGGGGGCGTTAAGAGCCTCTGGACAGAATATAATTTTCACCCAAGTACCACGCAAGCAAAGCGCTACATAACACGCGCAATGCCCACCTGCGATGTTAAAACTGTTGGGTTGTTGGTATTCTAGAGCTGCTAGTTTCCTGCGGAACATGTTGCGGTTTTTGAACGATGAACTGAAGACGAGAAAATTAGACCCAAACCCCGAGGGTTGCAGACGACAGCGAGCACTCCCGGACACGGCTGGCAAGGACTGGGACCGGCATGCTTTGCGCACAGAACCTGACAATCTGGCGGGAACATTTAAATTTGGACGTCTCTTCCACAACACTGATTTACATCCGTTACCGATGCCGACTTGTTCTCGTTCTCGACGTGTGTTGTTTTTTTCCTCGACGAGTCTGTATGTTTGCTGTGTATATCTTAAATACAATGAAGTCATTAGCGACTGAGCCAGGGCCTGCTCCCCAGCCTGCACAAGAACCGGATCATCAGGTTTATCAAGTTTTGCGAACTTTAACCCCCATTTTTCGGCAGCCCACCATTTTGTTAGCTGGTTCATGTTACTGATGTGAACGGGGCTTGCAAAAACGTCAAAAGTCGGATCGATTAGGGACTAACGTTACCACCGACCAAAAGGTAAGACCTCTTGTTACTGCAAGGACTGGTTTATAAACTTCAATTGGGAAGTCTGACAACTGTTAAAACGCAGGAACAATCATGGTTTAGTGTTGGCAGGCCAGGGTCATGAGGTGTTTATAATCCACACGATTGTCAAAGACTGTAAGGTACATTCTGATTGGTTGTATTCAATTGCTCCTAATTGGTTGTTCCTAACAATGGTGACCAAAATATTCTTATTGACATTCTGTCAAAATATTTATAGCCTGGCCTTATGCAAATCAAGGACATTATATTACATCCTATATCAATGTCCTTGGGTAAATAGCTTTAGGGCAAGGGGTACATAGTGAACTGATACTAGCCCAAAGTTAAATGATAACGTTATATGCACATATACTCATGAAATAGAAACATAGAGGAAATGGTGCAGACTTTGCTACTCTCATCTCCCAAATAAACATACCCCCCGGAATAAACATACCCCCTGGACAAATTTTCAAAATCTAATAAACATACCCCCCGGAATAAACGTACCCCCCGGAAAATTACCAAATTGACACGTTAACTGTGTCCATGCTCCTTCTGTCTTAGGGAAAGAAGATGATAAGCAGGTAGGTTCTTTTTATTTACATATTCTATATAAGTATGTAAATAATGAACCGAATAACTGTAGATATCTTGTTCAAATTATAATCATTTTCTCCACTTTTGGAAAAATTGGGCATAGGTTCCCCGCGGGGACCAACGGTGCTTCAAATTCAACAAGTGAAAATGTACATGATACATGTATTTTCTACTTGGAACTTGAACCAAGTGATCAAGGAAAATTGTTGTATAAACTGGCATATCATTAAAACAGAAGTAGTTGCCAAACTTCTCAGTTCACTTGCATGGGCAACACCTTGTACAAATGTATCAACATTTAGAACTTGAACAGAAAATTACTATATCCTGAATATCCGATGAAAATACTATTTTAGAAAGTATTACGTATTTGTAAAAGCCATGTAGAAAAGGTTGAACTATGACATGTATGATGTTAGTTGTTACTAGTACTTTTTCTTGCTCAACTTTCCATTTCTCATGTATACATTGCATATAGAAATATGGATTAATTTTGCAAACATTACTAGAAGTATATGCTTTCCACAAAATCACATTATCATAAAGAACATTATCATATATTCTCCTTTATTGTGTTGTTGCAATCCAAATAATTTCAAATCCAAAAATTACCCTTGATGTATGCAGAAAAAATCTTTCATTTTGAGAAACTTAGTTGTCAACAAATTCATTGTTTAGATGTGAGAAATCTCAGGCTTGCTCTATTTTGTGCTCTCTCTTTCTGATTAAAAGTTCCTTGGTTACATCTAAAACATTGCCACAAACCACAGGGTTCTCATGTTACACATCAAAGCGCGAGTCAGACGGAGCGGCACCGAACACAGGAACACAGACAGTAAGGGGCGGGGCTAACAGAGAGCTACATGAAGTTCTGAGAATACTCAGCCAATTTGTTTGTAGGGGAGTGATTTTTGTCAAAACATCGTAGGTGATAATTACTGGAAAAAAATTGCAACTTAGTGTTGTTTATCAACTATTAAGTGGGAATTCACTTTGTTGAAATACCACACATTTCTGACAAAGACAAATTAAAGAGTTTTATTGGAAGATCAAAAAGAGCTGTTTCCCCTTGGTAGAAGTGAGTTCTTCCGTCCGTGGGAAACTTCTAGTGGCGTGCGTTACTGCACTGTGGCGATTTTCCAAGGGCTGAATTTTCATGTTTGTGGTAGGAACCGTAGGATTTAAATGTTTTTGTAGATTTTAAAAGTATTATTCGGTTTTTAATGCTAAGACACTGTTATCATGTGGTGCTATTTTCATATTCTAAAAGTTTTGAGGAAAGGCTGTATTTCATGTGAGTAGAATTTACATGCGACTCAATGGTAACTTGAGCATTCATGGTGTTGATTACGTTGTTCCAAGGTTGTTCTTTTGGCAATGTTTTTGTCTTTTTCGAGCGCAAATTTTGCGATCTCTGTAAGAATTCAGATGGTCTAGAACGAAAAAAGACTGTCAATGTTGTTTATATGAAAAATAGATTTCAAAACTTAAGTGTGGCGTCTTACTTTGTCTGAGATAACATTATTTACTTTGTAGCGAGATCGACTGACATGTTAGTACCGCCAGGATTTCACAAATGCCGGGTCATAGCAGCAGGGAAATCAACGCCGCTAGGCCGAAAAATAGCAAATTATGAGCAAAAATGTCGGGGAAATATGGGCAGGAATACCCAAACTTTCGATTTTGATGGGATCCCTGGTTAGCAAAACTCTGATTTTCAAAAAATTAATAAACGTACTGTCCAAAATAAGAACGTACTGGGTGGATTTTGAGGCTGAAAAAAACAAACGTACCGGTACGTTTATTTGGGAGAGGAGAGTACAGATACAATGTACTGTGTATTCACCATCCCCATAAAGATGTCAATTTTACTAAGGGCAAACCTGTACCAAAAGCTTTTGGTACAGGTTGGCCCATTTGATACTATCTTGCCTTGCCACCGATAGATCTACTTGGAGATTTCATTTTGTCACTAGTCACTGAGAGCAGGAAATTGTTTCCTGTCATGCCTGGTCAACATTTCAATTTTCTATACTTCCTATTTTTGATTAGGTATGGACAAGTCATCTGGACATTATTTTAGACCAAGGGTTGGACAACGGTCAGGGAGACAGACAAATAGCAGAGAGGACCAGACACCAGAAACGGGAAAGCAGCAGGACAAGGGAAAACAAATCACATGCAAGAAAACGTACAGTGTAAACTGTACTAGTTTTGACCAAAAAACCTTGTCAAATCCACCTTACAACTGTGATCAATGTGACTATTCTACATGTTCAAAAATCAGCTTAAAACAACACATGAGTAAACACAGCATTGAGAAACCTTACTTGTGTGAAACGTGTGGATTCAGGACAGCCTACCAAAATTCTCTATCCCGACACAAGAGGAAACATACAGGTAAAAAACCTCACAGGTGTGAACAATGTAATTTTTGTACTGCAAGGAGAGACTATATGGACCAACATATGCTCAAACATTCAAGCGAAAAACCTTACAAGTGTGATCAGTGTGACTATTCTGCAGTGCGGAAAGATTATTTGGACAGTCATCTGATTAAACACTTGGGTGAAAAGCCTTACATGTGTGGAGAGTGTGGATACAGGACAGGTTATAGGACTCACCTATCACGACATATGAAAAAACATGAAGATAAGAAACCTTACAGCTGCGATCAGTGTGACTTTTCTACCTGTTGGCAAATCAGTTTGCGGCGACACATGGCCAAACACACGGGTGAAAAACCTTACAAGTGTGATCAGTGTGACTATTCTTCAGTACGGAAAGTCTATTTCGACAGTCACATGGCCAACCACACTGGTAAGAAACCTTATATGTGTGGAATATGTGGATATGCCACAACTTTTAGGTCTCACTTATCAAGACATATGAAGAAACACACAGGTGAAAAAACTTACAGGTGTGAACAGTGTAATTTTGGTACTGGAAGTAAAAGACATTTAGACCGACATATGGGTAAACATGAAGGTGAGAAACCTTACAAGTGCAATCAGTGTGCCTTTTCCTCAGAACTGAAAGATAATTTAGTACAACACATGGTTACCCATATTGGTAAGAAAGAATTTGGAAACAAATCAGCTTGCAGTACCCAAGTTGCACAAGACAGGAGTAAACAAAAAGGTGGAAAACATTTCAGCTGTGATCAATGTGACTTTTCTACCTGTGCTAAAAGCAACTTAAAGCAACACATGGGTAAACACAGCACTGAGAAATCTTACTTGTGTGGAGAGTGCAGGTTCAGGACAGCTTTTCGGTCTTCTCTATCCAGACACATGAGGAAGCATACAGGTAAAAAACCTCACAGGTGTGAACATTGTGGTTTTCGTACTGCAAGGAGAGACTATATGGACGAACATATGCTTAAACATTCAGGTGAAAAACCTTTTAAATGTGATCAGTGCGACTATTCTTCAGTACGAAAAATGTATTTGGACAGACACCTGGTTCGTGAACACACTGGTGAGAAACCTTATGTGTGTGAAGTGTGCGGATATGGGACAGCTTACAAGACTCGTCTGTCACGACATATGAGGAAACACAGAGGTGAAAAACCTTACAAGTGTGTACAGTGTAATTTTTGCACTGTGAGTAAAAGCCATTTAGACCAGCACATGGTTAAACACAAACCTATAGGTGAGAAACCTTACAAGTGCAGTCAGTGTGACTTTTCCACAGAGCAGAAAGACAATTTAGAACAACACATGTTTGACGACAATCATGATAAGATTTTAACCATTGAGAAACCTTTCGTGTGTGAAAAGTGTGGGTTCAGGACAGCTTTCCAGTCTTCTATATTGCGGCACAGGAGGAAACATACGGGTGAAAAACCTCACAGGTGTGAACATTGTAACTTTCGTACTGCAAGGAGAGACTATATGGACGAACATATGCTCAAACATTCAGATGAAAAACCTTTCAAGTGTGATCAGTGCGACTATTCTACAGCACGGAAAGTCTCTTTGGACAAACACCTGGCTAAACACACTGGTGAGAAACCTTTCATGTGTGGAGAGTGTGGATACAGGACAGCTTATAGGACTCACCTATCACAACATATGTGGAAACATACAAGTGCAAAACCTTACAACTGCGATCAGTGTGACTTTTCTACCTGTTGGAAAATCTGTTTGGAGCGACACGTGGCTAAACACACGGGTGAAAAACCTTACAAATGTGATCAGTGTGACTATTCTGCAATACAAAAAGTCTGTTTGGACAAACACCTGGTTAAACACACTGGTGTGAAACCTTTCGTGTGTGGAATATGTGGATATGGGACAGCACATAAGCCTCACCTATCACGACATATGAGGAAACACACAGGTGAAAAACCTTACAGGTGTGATCAGTGTGATTTCTCTACCAGTTGGAAGGTAAATTTAGACCAACACATGGGTAAACACACGGGTGAGAAACCTTTCGTGTGTGGAGAGTGTGGGTACAAGACAGCTTATAGATATCTTCTGTTACGTCATTTAAGGAAACATACGGGTGCAAAACCTTACAAGTGTGATCACTGTAACTACGCTACGGGACGGAAAGACTACTTGAACCAGCACATAATGAGACATGCCAGTGAGAAACCTAGTGAATGATTAGTCTTTTCTGCAGCACCTGAAGATGATTGAGACTGGCCATTGGAGAGAGACTTGGCTTTTAACACACATGGCAAAAACCTGTGTGCAGTGGTCCCTCATAGAAAAGACCAGATGGTGGAGGTGTTAAGTTTAATTCAAGACAAGAAAAGGCAGACATATAAACATTGTAACGTTATAACTTTACACATGGTATATTTGTACATGTGCTGTTTATTTGGGGCTATGGTCTCATCATATACATTTTAAGCATCCTTCTGAATAAAGAACTTGAACTTGTTCCATAGTAATTGTGGTTAATGCTACTTTAGAGCACAAGCCTACAACCACTATACACTGTATTAAAGTGTACTGCATATTACATGTGAAAAATGTATTCAACTATCATTGAGACAATCTTGACAAAATGGGTGTTGTGCTGTGAGTCAGTCTGGTTGACTACATGTATATGCATCTCATATCAGCCATACGGTGATTTACACCATTCAACCAGACGGGAGACCTGGCGCATCCCCGTCTTGTATCAGCCAAGGAAAGGGTATGTCACCCCGCAAGGGGCGGTACACATGTATAACCCCGACGACTACCACGTTGACTACCTAACGTAACATGACCAATTAACGTCCGATTTATTCAAAACGTATTTATCTTAAAACCGCGCGGACAGAGCCAAATTTCAAACCCATGGGCAAAAATATCAGCTCTTCTAAAAAGAAAATGCATGGTCTGTAAGTTTTTCTCCGCCTGTTTAACGCCGTGCGAGCATGTATTTATACTGAGGTATATGATGAAGAATTGTGCTAGGGTAACCCGTTATCGTCCACTTCTGAATCTTTTCCCTTCTAGCGCTATGCTTGAAGAACATAGACCAGAAAAAAATGCACAGTAACTGTCCAAAGTAGTCTGCAGACAAATGATAGTAAAATCACTATGTCTGTCCGGCCACTTGCTTAACGCAATGGAAAAAAAACAATGTTTATCTGTAAATTTTCCCCACATGCGCGGCACATGGCGTTCACGTGGTAAACGCATGGCCATTATGTTTTGCTGTGCAAAAATTAAAGAGATGGCTAAGGATCATACTTATGATGTTCGTCATTGCTCATGAGAACAGGTTTTGGCATGATACACCGCGACATGTGGACATGAGCCAAACCGGACGTAAATAGGTTCTGCACGTAAATAGGTCATGTTACGTTACCTATATGCAATTCATGTACGAAATATTCTGGTTATGCAAATGACTTCCATATTTGCATAATCTATGCTTGGTCATGTACACCTTTGGTTAACTTAAACAGGTCACAATGTTCAAATTTACCACTTAGAAGAATAATGGGACTTTTGCACAAATTATGCAAATTAGGAATCTATTTGCATAATTGGTATCTGCTAATGTTCCACCTTCCATAAACCACATATGGTACATGTATTTGAGTCCTATAATGGAAAACGTTGCAAATATGAATTGTCCTCATTAATTAGGCAAATTTGTGTCCCGATTTGCATGATTTCAGTCCTGGGTTGAAGCAAGGTTGATTCTATGAAATTTGATAAAACTTTGGGTGAAGCAAAGATCAAAGCCTAGCCACAAACAACAATCCATTTTACTTATCATGGTTCCAATAACGTTACTGGAATGACGGTCAAAAATTGGGCTGAGCCTCCTCTGTTGGAACAAAAACTTTTTATAATGTCGACTGTCAAAAGATCTCCAAACTTCTCAGAGTTGTCTAGTTCAACCCAGGTGCAAACAATTAACATAAAGGTGAAAGGTCATACAGTCACGAGGAAAATTACCAAAATGGCTGCCGCTGTTTTGTTGTCGTCTATTGCCACAGGAAATTCACCTGTTTCTAATGCCTGTTTTGTTGGTAGACCAATGTTCACTCTCCAGTAGCAAGCAGGGAGGGGTCTTATGTTTTCCTGATGTTTGGTGTCGAGATTGCGGGCGTGTTTTTCACCTCAAGGCCACAGACGTTGGGTTTCGAGGACTCGTTTGAAGAACGCCCCCCCCTCCCAGCTATTGTCGTGAGAGAAGTTTCCCTGGTGATCCTGACAAATTCTAGGCAATTACAGGACTAGTTTGACGTTTTCATTATGGATCAGCAGAGAGTAGACCCGGCTGTTTTGGAGGCCTGGCAGGCCTTCAGGGCTGAGCAAGGTGGTGCACATGCGTCATGCCAGGTGGGTCTATAAACCAAGGAGGTTTTTATATGGAAACATTTATAATTTAAAATTATGTTCCTGAAGGTTCACGTTACTCATTCCACAATTGTTTCCTTTTAACTGTTATACTCTATGTACTTGCAGAGCAGCATGAGCTTTCTCATAGCTTTCTCACATTTGTACTTGTATTGTAAAACAGCATTAAAAAGGAATTTGAAAAAAGTTTGACAAAATTTTGGTTCCTTTTGTCCATTTTGCTGCATATGTGCTGCATGCTGGCATCAACGTGGATTGCATATGAATTATGATTCCTCCAGTGTCACTGAATATTTCCTATTTTAAGGCTTGACCTTAGTACATGTACTAGTAGCAATAATTGCTAGAATAGCTTCCACATGTGATGGAATGAAATGAAAGATACTTCTTTTGATTCATAGTTTAGGACATGTAAGATTTGCAAATGTATCCAATTCCTAAGGCAATTTTGAACTTTCTAATAGCAAGAAGGTTCAACATCCTTGCTGGAAGGATTGAGAAACCAACAATTACATTTTCAATCATCTAATCCAAGAATAACAATTTGAAATTGAAAGTGACTTCAGATTGTCATCTTCACAGTCAAGTGATCTTCATGATAATGACTGTCAGAAGCATTTAACTTGATTGATTTGTTATTCTAATTGGATAGCTGTTGATTTGTTGACCTCAAGCATTGTGTGACCATTCATGATTCAGCCTGTGACCATTTCAGCCTTTGTTCTCCCTTGTCTTTTGTGACTTTATATTGTTTCTGAAGGTGTTTGATTGTTGTGCTATGTGATATTAACATTATGTTTCAAAGCCATTTCAATTGGCATAAAATGTATTGTAGTTGAACAGTATGTAGTGTCACCTGGTTTGGAAGTTTGTATGCAAAGTTTACATATTGTAACGTTACAGTACAGTCATTGTCACTTTTAAAAACGATTGCATGTAATCAGACAATTTTGCTTGCCTTGAACAAGGAGGGTTAACCTCCTTGCCTTGAAGTTGAATTATCTAAAGTTAAAAACTATATAATGCCCATCTTGACTCTCCCTGTCCTATACACACTCTTCAAACCTGTAACCAGACCCTGCTATACTGGCCTGCATGAGGATAGGCTGATTTGTGACCACTGGGTCATGTCCTTACTGCAGTCTGTTTGTTTGTCACATCCCGGTGCAGGAGGGCATGAGTCCTCTCCGCAAACAATACCTCAGGCAATGGAAAATACACTGGATAAAGTGTAAACATTACAGGCAGATGCACAGAGAGATGAATCTTACTTCATGTTTCTGATTCCCTTAATGTATCTCGGAATATTTTTCCAGGACTCTGAAAAGAAGAAAAAGCTGGAGAAGTTCTTGAAGCTTCTTCTTGTCCAGGCTGAGAAACAGGAGTTGTACTTTCTAAACGACCAGGAGCAGTCTTGGTAAGTGTCTCAGCATGTTCTTGAAATGACCCTGATATATCATGTATATACTATTAGCAAAACTTTACTTTGCTTTAAGTTCTTGACTGCAGAAGTTTGTCTAGAAAGTTTCTCTGAAGTATACATTCTACAGATTTACTACCAAGTGCATTAAGGTGGTGCCTGTAACTTAAAGTTAAAAAGCTGAAAAATACTGTCTGTCCAGAAGTTTTTTTCACTTTCTTCTGTCTGCTCAACTTCACCACTACAAAGGTCTCTTTTCATGTAATGACCATTCCATGGCAAAATGAGATAGTTGTTACATCTTAAAAGCTGCCAGTCCCGACTTAATTAGGGATACAGAAATATGCCTTGTGTGCTGGACCCGGTTATAACCGGGATAGGGTATTCCCCAGAACAAAACAGCTTTGCGTGCATGTAGCGCGCGAAGCCGGGAAGTTAGGGGAGTTAGCGCCGCCGGGTGTTTCGCGGGTTTCGTGAGGGAGGTCAGGGGTCGAACATTTTTGATTTTTACTTGGCTAAAAAACCTGACAGCTTAAGGGTTAAGCATCTATTGTTGGTAACAGTTGCCTTCTGTAATAATTTATTGATGTGGAGCATCTTCTAACATTTTCAAATATCCAATAGAGCTCTTTGCTATCTGACTTTGCAGTTTAAAAATCTTGTTTTTTGTTGTTCAATTTCCTGGATGAAAAGCAAACTCCAAGAAGTTAGAGGTATTTCATAGTGAAAGCAAAGAGAATGTTGATAGACAAATTGCTGCAAGAGATTCTTTTCCAGGACGTTTAAGGGTATGTCAGGCCTGTATTTGCCTGACCAAGGAATGACATGGCGTATGTTTTGATGTCTCCGTACAAAGTACTACCAGCCCATCAATCATGGCTGCTGACAGCGTGTTTTCCGGATATTCGCACAAGTCTCACAGGAAGTGCGGGAGATGGGACGGTACTGTCACCATTGATCTATATTTGCACCTGTCATTATCAAGGCATTACCGTGCAATCAGGCAGATAGATCAGCAGATCCTAGTTTGCTGTAGACTGGCATCGTTTGGATGTGAAACAGATTTGTGTGAATCAATCCAAGTTTGTGTACAATCATTTCCTCATCACGAGGGGATGACAAACTTCCTGGAGCAACAAGGTATGACTATGATGAAGGAAACTGTATGGCATTCAAACTTGGAGGAGGTACAGCTATGCCATTTAATCCTATCTTGCAATAGTAAGCAGATTCCAATAATTGGCTCTTGATCCAAATAAAGTTTAATCACATTTTCCTTAAGCCAAGGCTGACCCTGAGAAAAATGCAGTATAAAATTCATTCAAACACTTTTTGATAAATCAACAATTATTATGCATGTATGCATGCATGCATGTATGTATATAAATGTCTGCATGCATATGATATATCAACGTTTTGCATATACAGGTTAAACTGGGCTGAATCAATGTGCTGTTTTGGTAAGATGATGTTGTGAAAGTATACATTAACTTACACAGGTGTCCAACAATTCCCCAAACTGCTGCTAGTGGCAAATGCCCCCTACTGAAACTAATGTAAATTGCAAGGCCTTGAATCAGTTCTTGTTTGAGAAAATGGTATTCAGCATGTAGTGTGGATAGTGTTAAGCCTCTTCCTGCTCAGTACCTTAAAAATCTTTTCACCTGAAGACTGCCTGAAGCTTGAGGTTGTTACAGGTTTTGGTAGGAAAAGGTTTGACATGCCAATCATGAACCATGTAATCCTGGTACGCTTACAGAAGCATTGCTGAGATACGTTGTACAGTTCAGTGCATGCTGATACTAATGCCCTTCTCAACAGGATGTGCTCTAATTATAACCCTCCCTGTTACAGTAGGCTTTGGGGAAAATTGCTTGAGGAAATAAATGGAGGGGGATGTTATGAACAACATTTTGTTATGTTATCAGAAACAGGTACTTCTGAGAAATCTTCACATAAAAAGACACTTACTGTCTTAAGTAGTGTCGTCTTGTTCTATAGACCTAGACTTTCAGCAGACTTTCTTCAACTTCTAAAGTTTCTTAAAAGATGTTGCAATTTTTAGTTGTTTTGGTCATGTCTGTTTCAGTGAAATCCTGAATCAATGAATATGGCAGACTTTAGACTAAAGGGAACCAAAAAGTCAGGTTTCTTTAGAAGTTTAGATGATCAATTTACAAGTCAGTTGGATAGAATTTCTTAAAATGTTTCCAGATCAGTATTTTCCGGGTCCTAAGAGGATGCACGCAGAAGTACTGGGTCAGTACTGGCTGGTCAGTCGATGACTACCTGTCAACCAACCTTTTTTTGTGACGACCAACCAATATGTGTTTCAGTACCAGACTATGTAACAATGAGGAATTTTTGGTATCACTTCTATGGAACAAAATCGTACAAGAACATCAAAATGTCTTTCCAGGAAAGACATTTTGATGTTCTTGTACGATTTTGTTCCATAGAAGTGATACCAATGCAGTTAATCTAACACATATGATAAGTTTAAAACTTGTGTGGTTACAAACTTCTCCCTTTTGTTCAACCTTGTTTCCAATGCAAATTAGGTATTACTGCCTTAACTGGAAAAAGGGTAATTTATTGCTTTGTTACTTTTCATTCAATGTCTTTGTAACAGCAATGTTGCATCCATGTTAATTATTTGATGTCACGTAAACATAGCCTGACTTTTTCAACTTTTGCTGAAGTGATTGGCATAAGCCTCACACAAAGTATTTTTCTGTTGGACTGTACTGTGTATATTCTGTTTAAGTCCAAAATGTTTTGTGAATGGGAGAGTTTCAGTCATGCCATGGTGTCAGAGATCAAGGATGTCAGGAATTCAGAGTCAGGAAGTTTCTCCTGAATAGGCAAAGTTGTCTTTCCCTGCAACAGTTATTGTAGGGCGGCCAGAGTAAATGGTGACAAGGCTCGGACCATTCTGCTCTGGCTGTGCTTGGCACTGACCCACCCTACACCTTTCCAAACTGTTGTCCACTCAGGTTTTGCCAAAGTTAAAAGAATCCTTTATCAGCGGGGATGTTCTAAAATGGGAAAAATGTCCCATGGAGCAGGAAATCTCTTTAAGCATACGCAAAATTGTAGAACACATCCAGGCCATGGTTATATCACCATCGATGGATTAATCAGTAATTGACTGGCAGTCCTAAGTGCTATATATAACCCCGTAGATAGATCCTTTCCCTGAAAATAAACTTCAGTTGCATGAAGGAGGACGACCAACTTGCTCTTGAGGCAAACGTCTGCATGCGTCTTTGGTATGGCCATTGAAGGTAATCTACAGTCAGTTGTATGCTAATTGGTCAATGCATGCTTCCTTCTCAACTTTCCTTCCTGATTTGCCCATTACTGTACAAATATTGACCGGGCAGTAGTGTCCAGAAACTAACCTTTGAAGCTAGATAAAGTACAAAAGTCTCATGACTTAATTAATATTTACCACAATGAACAAACTGTAGACCCTTTCTGGTCAACCTGCCTCCTGGAGTCTTAGGGTCGCCATGACCTGTACATGTCCCTTACTTCCTTGTAGAATAGGTAGGTTTTGTTGAAGCTCAAGTTGTTGGGTACAACAGTTGAAATGTTCAACGTATGGCAATAACTACATGTTGTTTGTGAATACAAGCCTATACAACTTGTTTACAAGGCTCAGTTTAGAGACTAGAGAGCATAATACTTTAGTCAAGTCAATGTAGTGCACCTGTAGTTTCCAAACAGAGACCAAAGTTCACAATGAATGTTTCACCCCCAAATCAATTTTTCTTTTCAAAAACATTGGTAGTATGTAAGGCTGCAAAAAACAATTAATTTATCAATATGGAATGCACTGTCAATTTTGAGAGACTAATTTTGAATTAGATATAGATTTAATTTAGAATGCTACAACATCACAACGAAACAAAGGACAATGTTGATTTTGGACCTCTTGGTACAGTTATCTAAATGTCTTCTTATTTTTTCAGGCCTTCCTGTACCTCAGATTTGAGGAGGTGTTGGTAAAGTAAAAGTAAAGTGAAGGACAAGTCCAACGTTTGTTCTCCTACTGATCTATTTCAGAACAGCAGTTGTCTTATGTAGTCATGTTGATTTTGTAGGGACTCCGGTACGGTGTGTAACGTCCTTGCCCAGGAGTTCCTGAGTGACGTCCATGAGTGCTGCAATGCGGAGGATGGGGAGAAGACGCTGGTGTCCTACCTGCTGTCGGGAAACGGCTGTCTGCTGGTCCAGGCACTGAACATCCTCCCACTACAGGTTAGACCTGGGTACAGGTGTACCATCTTATCTCTTTGTAACTTCTTCTTTTCCTCACTCATTCACTCACTCACTCAGTTTTTCCTTAGTATTAGTATTTTGTTCCATCACACTGACTCACTCATGCAGTCACTCACTCATTCACTCACTCATAATCATATACTCATCATGCTTCTATCTGGCCTTCAACTCCCTAGCTCACTTTCTCTAACTCGCTCACTCACTGTGTCTCTCTGATGCTCCAATGTTTTTCTCTCCTTCTATAACTTGGCCCATGCCAGTTTGGCCAGAGATTCACACATAACTTAGTAAGAATCTGCCATGTGATTCTGCCAAGTCCAGTTTGTTTGGTTGGCCTGCAAAGGTAAAGGGGATGTGTAAAAGCAATGGGATGTTGTCATTGGGCTGTGGTGATTTAAGTTTGTTTGGACTTCATTTCACAGTAGGAGGGGAAAGGAGGGGAAAGTTTGGGTCTGAAAGAAATGCCATGCCAGACAGAGCACATGTTCGCAACGTGATGAGTTCTCAGTGCGAAAACAACCAACATAAAACCACTGTAAATATTTCTTGATTTACAGTACAGTATATGGAGTTTAGCCTGCCTCAGCATCTATCATCAATCTGTAATGCCTACATGTATGTATGAATGGTTATGTATATAGCTAAGTGTTTTGGGCTGTCTAAAATATGGTATGAGGGGGGGGGGCACAAGGTGGGAGGTTGAATCGTCATGTACACACTACTGTTAATGAATTACAAATGTAAAGTTATAAGGGTTACAGTCCAGGGGACATTGAAATCAGTTGGTATTATGATTGAACCGTACCTTTACCAGGTTAAGCCACCACTGTTAAGAGCACATGTAGATGTATGTCCCATTACGAGATGGCTCAAACCTATCAGTTCCAAATGCACTTTCTTACAGAACAGGACAGGTTTCTTACACCACGTGGCAGTTAACCTGGTATGGGATTCCTAGATTGAAGGATAGACGTGTGATCAATACTGAAAATACTGAGAGAATAGCTATTATGGCTGATTTATAGCAGACAGACTAGTCTTACATGTAGCCTATATACGTGTAGGTGAAGGTTATCATTACTTGGCACTAGACAGGATGCCCGGCTGCCCTTCATTCTAACTGTTCTCTGTTCCATTCCAAAGCTGACAGAGACATCGCCTATATAGGTTGGAACAAGTTGGTACAGGGCATTTACAGAAGGCAACAAAAATCTTGCACAGACTTGTTCTTGGCAGTGTTGGTAACGTTCCTCCCATTCCCAGATCTACACTAGTTCCACTTGGCGTGTTGATCCATGTGCCGAGCCAAGTTCAGTGCCTGTTTGCTCTACGGTGGAGAGTTTACGGTGACAGGTAGCCATAGACAACCAAGTGGACTGTTTACCAGTCTCCATGGCGTTGCAGGAGGAGTGATGCTGTTCTCCTTTTCACCCTCATGGCATGAAGCTCAAGAAGGTTCAGGTACCGCTGTGGGAGTGACTGCTGAGAGGTTGTTGGTTCAGGGAATGGGTGAGCCATCATCTTATCCGAGAAAGTGTCACTGTGGAATTGTAGTTAGTGAAGTTAGTTTGTTCTTGCTGGTCGATTTCTTCTTTAAAGGTCCTCAAGCCTCCTTAAGGGCACAATTCATAGCCACAAGGAGGTGATCTTAGGTAGTGTAGTCTTGTCCTCTGCATCCCCAAGGTGGCACGTTTAGAGATAGAAAACATGTGATGAAAAGATGGGAACAGTTTTTTTGAAGACCAAGTTAAAGTCTGTATTAGAACATTGTAATTGTGGTAATAATTGTTTAAGTGCAAGCTAGTAGATTATAAGAGCTGAATCATTAATGGTTTAGTAATGGAGTACTGGCTGTTGTTTCCTTCACCACTGCTAAGTGTGGAGGCATTTGGTGTTAAGGAATGCGCCAAAGGAACAGTTTTCACCAATAGGTTAATAGACAGATTAGGCTTCTGTTATCTAAATGGGTGGAAGGAGAAGCATTGTTTGAATGGTCAAGGGTGCACAAGCTTTTCAGCATGAGCCACTTGAGGGAACAAAACGTTATCAAACTTTTTTTCTGATCAGATGTGCTAAACATCTTTAAGTTGCCAACTCTTGTAACATTATGCCATTTTTTGTATCCAGGTCCAAGTGTGCCCTACATGTATGTTGATAGCTTCCCAATGCTACCAGTAGACAGAGAAATCAGTCCACTTGACCTTGAACCTCTCCCTGGTTTCACATCAAGCTCTTCCAAGACTGGGAGGCACCATGGGGGATGGAGTGGCCCTTCCAAGCTGGTTGTTGTGCTGGTTGAGTGCTAATTGCCGGGTTTGGTTACAAATCGTGAGCGTCCCTGTGGAGTGGTTTGACATCTGAGTATGTGGGAAAAAGGACGGTGGCTGTGTCTTAATCCTTAATGGTGAAAGAAGTGGAGTGTCTTCTTGGGAGGTTGGTAAAAACAAGAAAGTCAAACAACTTAAGCTGAAGTGATCTAGTCTTCTGTCTCTCCTTCTGTACTACAGAGCCATCACAGCCAGGTCTATGACAATACCATGATCATGGTAATATCATCATAATAGTAATTCTGTTTACCTGTCAAAAGTCACTTTGCAAGATTCTGTTTCGTCCAATTTTCTAGTTCTTTTCATTTTGTTTTGTTTGGTCTTTTATGGATTTCTTGTTTTCTTTTGTCTTAATCTCCTGCTCTCTTTCATCCTTATTATTTTCTTCTTCTTGCAAAGGTTAATGAGGAACACTTTGACTTCCTCTCTGATTTTTCAAGAATGAGTATTACTCAGTTCAGTTATTGCAAGAACAGATTTTTCAAACATAGGCCTAGGAATATTCCAGGATCTTGAGGGTTGTACAAGAGGTGTATTTTCTTGTGGACAGACCAAGAGCCAGTGGAGAGCAAGTTTTTAGTATTATGACTTCTGTAGGTCAAGGTCTGATATCCTAGTATGTGATCTATGATTTTCCTTATTGAAGGAACGTCACTGGTTTGTTCTTTGTTGTTTGTTCATTGCTTGTTTTTGCTTGTGGTCTGTTCACTGTTATTTGTCTTGTCACTGAGTCATTGTGTTTTGTAGCGTCGGCTCCCTTTGATTTGCTTGATACTGCTTTTAACACAGAGGGAACAAGAGTTCCACGACCTCATATCTCCATGAACAATTCTATTCATGCAAATGACTTACACATTTGCATAATATATGCTTGGTCATAAACACCTTTATCTAACTTACATGTTGCAATATTGACAGTCCTATAATTTTCCAATTAGATGAATTATCGTGTTTTGCATTAATTATGCAAATTAGGAACTTCATTTGCATAATTGGTATCTGTTGATGTTCCACTTTCCATAAACTACATATGTTACATGTATTTGAGTCTGATAATGGAAAACACTGTAAATATGGATTTTGCTCATTAGGTATGCAAATTAAGTCACAATTAGCATAATTTGCACTTCATTATGTATATCTCTGTCTAAGCTACCTGCTTACTAAGTATCATATTGACAGTCCTATAATTTTCCAATTAGATGAGATATGGTGTTTTGCATTGATTATGCAAATTAGGAATTTATTTGCATAATTGGTATCTGTTGATGACCCACTTTCCATAAACTACATACGCTACATGTATTTGAGTCTGATAATGGAAAACACTGCAAATATAGATTTTCCTCATTAGCTATGCAAATTAAGTCCCAATTAGCATAATTTGCACTTCATTGTGTATATCTCTATCTAAGTTACCTGCATACTAAATATCATGGAAATCCGTTGTTCCTTTGTTCAGTTATTCTCCTTAGAAGATTTTCACAAAAACGCCCCTGTAGTTTCAGAGGAAGCTGCTAGGGGGCCCAAACCTACACCACTTCTTTATTACATCACAAGCTATCTGCCACCCAAAAATCAAGACCATAGCACGCCCAGGTCAAAAGATACAAAAATTGCAGTTCTGCTGCAGTACCAAGGTCACATACCAGGGGGCCCAAAATCGACCTTAAATTTCGGCTTTACAACACCCGCCCACATCCCAAATATCATTGTAATCCATCAAGAGGTTCTTGAGTTATGCTGACTGGAGTGGTGCGGAAACACAAACATACACACATACACACATACACACACACACACAGACAGACACACCCAAAACAATATCTCCATTTTTCATGGAGATAACAATCTTAGGTGTAATGTATAGAGTGGCTGCATATTGTTTATGGTGGACAGCCATGCCTAACCACATGGCAAACATTCAAATATGTGATTTCTTCAATTGGTAGCAATTAACAGACAAACAAAAATGTCATCATAAATGACCAGTGAATCAAAGGCACACCTGTTTGAGTACATATAATGAATCCACCTGTAGGGTGTGTTATACAAGCATGTCCTATCACATGTGTATCACCTGTCCTGCTTTTGACTTCCTTCCAAATTTTCCTAAGTAGCCCCTTGTGCCTTGTACAAACCTGCCATAGTAACTCATTGTCTGCTACTAAAACCTCATTTGCAATGCCACAGTCACTATGCCCACAACCTCCATGCCCTGATTTGGTTCAAGGTTTCAGGTGTTTGATTAACCATGTGGTGTAGTCCTCTGGGTACTGAGGATATGGACACTGTGCTACAGCAAGCCTAGAACTCAAAGTTCCCAGGCTTTATAGTAACCTTTTACCACACTCAATGTTTTTGCAACAGACAAGTTTGTTTTTGACGTTGTGAAATCAAAGTGTAGTCGGAAACGTTGGCGACAGACCTTCAAAGTAAAGATATTGGGAAAAATTGCAAATTGAAGTGTCGGCTTGTAAACCTTTGTCTAGACATGTAACATGAGGCCAATTGCCAATAGGAAAATCGTTTGATGGTCCAAATGACCAATGGGTCTCCAGAGCAACTAAGTTGGAAGTGTAAGTGTCCATGGCAATCTTAATGTGTTGTTCGAGAAGGCAGACATTTGTCAATTCCACAACTTGAACAAGATCTTTGGGACTCCATTGGCCACCCATCACAGCCAAACAGAAGACTGCTTGGGGTTGTTTTACCGCATTAGCCTAGAATGCCTGCTTTGGTGTTGCTGAATGCCTCTATGTGGCAAAAGCCTTGTTCTTGCTTTGTATGTAAACATTCTTCCTACCCTGTTACTGGAGGCACTTGTAACAGTAATGAGACAAACGTGTCCAAGACGATTTACTTTTCCTTTGAAGTATCAGTCTCTTTGCTACCCTTTGAAGCTTAAGTAACAAGCTACAAAGTATGGAAAAATTGCTTTGGGTTTCCCTTGATTCTACCAATGCCATGACATTTTTTCACTCCATGATACTGTTTCAAGATCATATCAGCAGCAGAAAGTATGCAATTACAATCACAGACAAGGTGTAATGTGCAAACTGACAAAGGCTTTGAAGTGATAAGATCATGTCAGGAAAACTGTTCCCCTCCAAGATGTTTCTTCCAGAGTTCAGACAGATGCAGGTCATATATGAGCAGAAGGGTCAAGTTCAAGTGAGAAAAGGAAACGTTCTGTCTGCCTTGTGGACAGTTGGAGCAGACAGGGTGACCCCAGCAAGGGCAGACTTACATGAAAGCAGAGTCTGTTTACCCACGCCAAAAATCGCTGTCAACAAGGCACAGAGCCTGTCACAGAGGGGCCATTCAGACTTGCAGGGGGGCGCTGGGGTTGTGCATGAGAAAGTATAGTAAGTGCTAAAGATCGCTTTACTCTAATGGGTGGTACCTGAGAGCGGGAGTGATGGGTGCATGCCCCGCCCCTCTGCAGTTATGTGCAGGGCTGTGCAGCGATCATGTGGTGATTCTTGTGGTCTTTAAAAATGGCAGACAACATCTGATCACAACAGGTGGCAGGAAGAGGGTTCTGTGCATTGAAATACTAGTAGTAGCTATACCCAAAGCTATGTTTTATACTGTACAAAGCCCTACCTGTTGGGTCATGTGAGTTTAGCAGACTGGAAAATATTGACCCTGATTGGGAAATACTGTATTGACCCTTTTAGACCAGGTCATGACATATTTCAACCTTTGAAGTACATGTACTAACTTCAGTGAAAAATTAATGAAATGTGAAATCAGGTGACCGGCATTATTTTGTGATGACTTAGCTGGTCTAAACTTTTAACTATGGCAAGCATTGTGATTCACTAAATGATTCTTTTCTTCTGAAAGAGTCAATTATAAAGCTTTTGATTACTTGAAAATTTAGAAAAGAGCTAAATATAGTCAAACATGTCAGTGTGGACATAATGTATCTTTTTTTAGTCTGTTCTAAAGAACAATCAAACAATTTATCAGTTGATTTTAAGTTCAAAGTGAACCGTTAGTCTAAAATCAATAGAAGTTCATATAGCCTTTGTACTAAGAGATGCTAGTGTTTTGCAATACTATCTTGGAACTGTTGATGTGTTATATACCGCAATGACACAATCTCTAAAAATGTCTCCTATTATTAATGTCAAATATATGTCGAACATTGTGATATTCAAATTTGTACATTTAGCTACATATACGATGTGTATATACAGGTAGTCACAAATGAGACCATTGTTCTAGCCTCCTGCCTGGTCATGTTCCTGATTGCATGGCAGGGTCACCATATAAGAACTAATATTTGCCTGAGTGCAGGGGACACGTGGACAGGTAATATTTGTGCCTGAGTACAGAGGCACATGGACATGGACTTTAGTACCTGCTGACCTCACAGCGTCCTGCAAACAAGACCTTTAATCCAACAGGGACGAGGCGAGGCTTGGAACAGGCACAGGTCTCTGCTATTTCCTGCTTTGTCAAAGGTACTTTTCTCATAATCCCTCATCAGTCAATGGGGTTTTGTAGTATAATGGTAAGGTTAGTTTTTGCCATAAGGTAATGGTGATATTTGCTTTAATGCAGATTATAGCTCAAATGTAGCTTTGATAGTTGTGCTATTCCTTTGATGTTATGTTATGTAATCAATTGGGTGGTAGTGAATGAACCTATAGCAAGTTTCAACCAAAGATATTAAAGTTGCAACATTATGTATGAGTTTTTTTTTTTCATTTTGGAAGCGTTTACTGTCAGTTGTAAGAGCAACAAGTGGGAAGGGTTGGCTCGGAGCCAGTTGACTGTACATTATGACAAAGGTTGGAGGAACTGTTGATTTTATAGCAGTCACAAAGACTAACTTTTTTTCTGAAAATGAAACATTTAACATTTGCGGGTTCACCATGTTCATGTATAATTAAGTGTAACATTCTATTTCCCCAGTTGTAAGTCACAAGGCTAGCTTTAAACTCTGAAGACAAATAAAAGAGAGGGAACAGGTACACGTTATGTCCACAGGCAAATAGACAACAGACACTGGCCGCCTTTGGAAAGGGATGTTATCCTCTGGACTTTAGAAAACAACTTATAGACTCATAAGCCAAGCGTGGCCAAATTGTTGATGATACTGAAATAGAGTGAAAAGACAGCAAATTTCCTATATTTTTCTTGAAACCAAATGATAATTGGCCTCTGATACGTGCAGGGAACTAAATTCAAAGGTTCACCACTGTTACTTTGCTAACAGACACATGTGCTACATGATCAATGAATTATTGTTTGGGAACAGTCAGCTACTGTACAAGAAAAGCAAATGATCAGCTGTGCTGTCAGGTCCTGACATGTAGATGTTTCTAGTTTAGATGTGGCTACTGGCATAATAATGTACTACCTGTCAATATCACATGGCTGAGCAGTTCTGCATACATCAAATGTGAACAGGTACATGTTGAGTGAGGGCAAACTTCCTGTAGTTTTCTTTGCATAGAAAGTACCACCTTTATTACTGTATATTGCAACTTACAGCACTCTACATGACATGTACTACAGTCTCAACTGTAGGCCTCATCAACAGAATTTATTGTCTCAGGCATTCCAAAATGAAGGGGAAAGGGAAAATAGCAGGCATCTTAGCTTAACAAATTTGACTGTCATAGACAAGTATTATACTATGTACAGAATTACATGGTTGTGTACTTTGACTATTTGTAATATAGTACTTCAGTTGCACACATAAGGTTCATTGCAGTGGTATGGCATATCACAAAATACTAAGTAGTGGCTGCACATACAACTATGTGTGGGGCAGAATTTGTAACAACATTGTTTGCATGCCTGTTCCAATCCTGAGATTAAGAATTCTGTTAAACAAGTACATTTGTTGCAACAACCCAACTTCATTTCTTTGTACATAGACCCCTCATTGTGGCCAGGGTGGCAGGTTGAAGCTGGTAGAATAACAGGATTGGATGAGCCATGTGGGGACATGGCAATGTATTTGTACTGGCCAACCACCGTTAGGTTCTTGTACAGTCCGGAGTCTGTCTTGCATTCAGCAGAGCATGATGTGCATCAAAGCACGAGGATCATCATGTGCCGAAGGAGATGGGACAAGGTTGGTCACGTTGAAGTCCACGTGAGGTGGCGAGGATGTGCTGTTTGTACTGCCCTGACTTTGGCAGTGTTGTACACCGGAGGGGTTGATCCTGCTGCATACTTGCCTGAGGTCAAGCTCTGTTTTAATAGGTTCAGTTGATTCAACTGTTGTCACTGGCAGGGCTTGATTCATTTGCCTGATGGTAAATTTCATGATGGCAGTTCAGATATTCTGGTTTGAAGAGATGAACAGCACTGTTCATATACCTCCGGTAGCACAGGCATCCTGCACCTGTAATTTGGCACGTGGGAATGTTGTCCATTCAGATACGACAACAGAAAGAATTGCCTTGATATGGCAATAGGTAAACTACGGGATCTGTTTCCCCTGTAACACCAGGAAGGATGTTTACTTGCCAGTGTAGATAACAATGAGACAAGATGGTAACAACAGGTAAGACTTCAAACACAGCACTGATTTGCAAGTATGATGAGTAGTGCAGGAAGCAGCTCAGAGGAAGTAACTGGGATGTGAAATGTCATGTATATTCCTTAGAAGGAAGCCAAGTTCATGAAAAGGAAGGAAAAGAAAGAGTCACAACGACAAGGAAGTCTGCATAAAAGGTATTCCAAGGTCATGGAATGTAGTATCATAACTGGAAAAGCAGCAGAGACAGTCTTTAGTAAAAAGGCTTGATACATGTTTGAACTATGATAATTATTGCTTTCTGTATGACCTCTTTTCTACTCAAATTCATGTCATCATACAGTATGTTGTGATATATTTTGTTTTCTTTTAAACTACCATACAGCAAACCAACATTGGTAGCATTGACAGCTTAGTAGAGTACAGTACTTCTATCGGTACCATCCTAATTTCTAAGGTGCCAGCTGTAAGTTTTCCTCTTACCTAGTGAATGCTTATGTCAGTTATGCTTTGATCTATCACACCATGAAGGTCTCCCATTGGAAGACTTGTACCACTTGCTACTCAGACCCATCAATCATTGACTGCTGTCACAGTGTTACATAACATGACCGTGACATAGCTGAGATGTGAGGACCAGGCACTGGCCATATTCAGACCAACGAACACTGCACACACATTCATCAAAACGTGACGGGAGAAATTTATCACTATTTCTGCACTGACGCACGTTGTCATGCAAAGATCATACTTGAAAATCTTCCATAATTTTTACGTGCATCGACACACGTAGTCAGAAAACACCATATTTTCAAGAAAACATTCAATTTGATGTCATCGCAAGACTGATGACGTCAATTATATTCTTGTATATGTTATACTGTGCAGAATGTTGGGGAACATTATTCTATAGGACAGGAGAGTTGCTTACACAAGTAAGCTAGCTAAAATGCAAGCTGAAAAGGTAGATGGTGTCAGTTAACTGGTTGCTTTATATTGGGAAAGTCATTCTCTGAATTTCAAAGGCACCCAATGTTGAAAGCCATCAATAATCAACTCTTGATACTTGTTTTATCCGTGATCAATAATGACATTTTGACATAAAGGCTTTGTTACATTCTTCTAAAAGTTGTACTGAGATCATTTTAAGATCTTGTTGGATTGTTAATAATGTTATCCAGGCAGTGCCAGTTCAAGTGCAGGTTCATATCCACCTGCTGGCACCCCGTCCACCGTCTGGCCCCGGCTTGGTCACGTTCCTGCTGTCTGACACCAGAGATCAAACTAACCCCACAACAAATAAGCTGTGAGCTTGAACCAGCACCCCTTAATTATCTCCTGTGGCCCCTCCCACCTCCCTCCCTCCCATCCCTGCCAGCCCCATTCTCTACATGCTTCCTGCCCTTGGAACTGGGACTATTCATACCCATTGTCCATAGTTCCACATCCAGATAGAAGCACTGACTCATACTGGGCAAGTCACAAACAGGAATGGTTCGCCATGGGTGGGACAAGCACCTGTCAATCTCTCTGTTAGTGGTAACCTGATCCAGCAGGAAACACAAACAACTTTGTACTACCGGTGGGCAAACTCTGTCGCACATTTCTGCTCCCTGCAGTTGCCGCCGGCACGTTCCGCCAGTGTGTTCTTTCCTTAGGATGTCCGTGTTCCTGTCGTAGCTTGGATTACTTTGGAGTTTCTGTCTTAGTTTTGTTGATCTTTTTCTTCTTTCTTATAAAGGGGTGAGTACACTTTTTCTAAGAAGACTTTTTCATGTATTTGGAATTCATAGAATGACTTTTTGTTAATTTTGTATAAGACCTATGCCAGGAGTCTAAAAGGAACAGGTCTAGACAATGGTATAACTGTTTCAAAGCTTGCTACATAGTGGACATTAGCACTTTTTTCGTTTGATAATGTGTTTGCCTTAGGTTTGTTAAACAGGCATGTCTACATTGGCTGTCAATTAGAAAGTTTTTGCAATGTTTTCCAATTCAGCAAGTACGCTTGGTTTCCCTTCTGGGTCAACTTTCTCTTTTTTTAGTCTGAAGCATCTACTACAGTAACAGATGGTACTGTATGCTTTTTTCTGGTATCAAAACCACTGTAGGATACTGTACGGTTGGTGTTATCAGACTCAGAGAATGATATCAAAGGATACATTTAGAATTTTATGAAATAAAATGTTTCTTTGCTGTGTTATCTTGAAGAAGTGGGTTGATTGATTGATTAAAGTATGGTAGAACCAGTAATATGTTAGAACTTTGGTTCAAAAGTAGGTGAATTGAAAAGGTTAACATTTACCTAACATTTAATAGTGTCGTGAGGTGATCAATGCACATATACAGGCTTTAATCTTTGGCATACCTAGTTATTAGTATGATTAGGCCTAGATAAGGTAGAAAACGTAGTGAAGTTTGAGTCCCTCTGAGGTGAAACAGCAGCTGAGGGAGGAGTGCCGCGGTGATGAAGCAGATCAGTGTTACAAAAAGTAAAGCGATATCATAATGGTTCTCTGGACTGGTAATTCACCTCCGGTGGAAGTCACAATGTACACTTGTACTTGGCTTTGTGTACAATGTATAGTCTTTTTGAATTCGAAGTAGCACGGCGGGATGGTTTCCTTTCTCTGCTCTCAGGAGAAACTGTTCATTGCAGTCAATCGTGCAGATACTGGTCATGCAGAAACTCAGAAACAGATATATAGTGGACAAAAAACGTGGGGGCTGTTGTAGTACCCTGGGCTAAGTAGAAGACATGTGGGACTTTGTGTTCAGCTTTATTATCTGCTTGAATGAGTTATCGTTGCGGGAAACAGCTCTATACATCATTACCCACATGTTAATTTTTGCTAAATGTATTTTTGTAAGTGCAAGCATTATTCTATTTCTTTTTGTATGTTGTTAAACTAGCACATGTGCACTTAAGTCTTGTGAAACATTAACAGCCTTCAAACTTCCTCTGGATTTCCAAATTTCTGTCCTCTTCATTTTGGATTGTGTACACAGCAGTTCCTAACAAGCTTAAGGTTTGCATAGCTCTCCACGATAGCCCGTATACCCCTGCATTAAATAAGCTTAGCGCTGGTTTCACTGACAATTCATCTAAAACTACTGGTACTATTGATTTCTTTGCCACCCAAGAGTAATATCTGCTTCTTATCTGTGGCCATATTTTCCTCTACTTTTGTCTTGTACACTTTTTTGTTTAAAGTAAGCAGGATTATGTTTTACTGGAGCAGGAAACCTGTAGGACCCCCAGCAGGACTGACTTTAGATAAACATGCAAACAATCGCAGCACTTGATGAAATTCATTCTGTTCACTGACCATTCACAGCTTGTATATACAAACTCAAAAATAGATCATGAAAGAAATGCTAGCTGCAAAAAAGGTGCTTTGCATTTGTTCTTTTATCTCTCTTGATCATCAAAATGATGATCTGTAATAGGGTCCCCATTGTGTTTTATCATTTTTCAGTACTGTACAAGCTTTAGCAACAAGTAAATGCAATATACAATTTATTTCTACTAATAAACTGCACAGCTTGTAAAACATACTGACAATTTTCACGTCCAAGCTTCAGACAAATGTAGATTGCTCTCTAAGCAAAAATGGTTCCCTCAAGCAACATCTATTGTCCAAGATGGCTGAGAAAACTTAATTGAGATTACTGTTCTAACTGTGCCACGTGTAGCTACATGGTGAGTGTGACTCAACTAATCTAAGGTTGTCATTCTACGATGTCTTCCCCTAGTACAGCACAATTTACCATCCTCACACAACAGCTGCATAATTATTTGCTGTTTGTAAACATCCTGTGTAACCAAAAGGCTTATCAACCCATCTTCAAGCCCTTTAACTGGCCGAGAGTTTAGGCAAGAAAATCTAAGAACAATCAGAGAACCGTTCGGACCAAAGGGAGAGAAGTACGGCTTTGAAATTTGGTCTGAGTTTGGGGGACAAACACAGGGATGTGTCAACAGACAAGTCACAGCAAATCTTGAATTAGTGCCTTTTTGTTTGTAATTATCGGCCCTTAATCAGGCAGTTTGTTTTCTATTAAGTTTAGACAGCAAATAGGACAAGGCAAATTAAGAGGTGAAAAAAGGAAAGAACTGGGCGATAACGTGATGACTGTATGATTAACTCAACAAATTTTGTTTAACTTAGTGAGCTTTCTTTTCTCTTCTTAGGAAAAAAAGCCTTTTTGCTTGTAAGGCAGATAGAGTAGTCTTGACCTTTCCTGATCTTTATGACTGCATTCTTCAGCTCCAAGAATGTGTGATTTTTCAGTCAAGAAGAGTCAAGTTTATTGTTTGATAACTGTGTACTTTTTTATTTCCCCAGGGGTTATCCTGTGGTTCTGACTTGTGCAGCCTGCTGGTGTCCCTCCTCCCGCTCCTGGTGCGAGTGCCTCTTCCGACGTCTCAGCCTGAGTCAGGTAACCGCCCTCTTCCCGTGTCCCAAACAGGGCACACTCTGTCAGATCTAACGGTCCACGAAGCCCTGTCACGCTCTCTGCGCGGTGTGACAGAGAGGGTTTAGATAAGCCTGCATGCTGCGTGCACACTCGCCGGTGTCAGGAAGCAGGGCGATTTCTGCTCAAACAAGTGGTCCAGTCAGCCTCACCAGCAGACCAGAAACAAGGCAAATCAGGGTACATTTGAAGATGTCCCAGTGACAGGAACTCTGCTGAAACCTAAACCTCGGCAGGGGGGAGTTTTGCCCCGGAGTGCACGTTGGTGCTGTTCGTACCAGCTTTATCTCCACTGTGTACTTTTCACAGGACCATGTAGGGCGATTGTCTTTTGCAGTACACTGTCAAATATTTTTAGCATTTGCTCCAAGAAAAGCCATGTTGATTTAGAGAGTGACAACTTTGCTCCAGTTTCAAAGACTCCACGCCGCTCCGGGCCTCATTTGAAAAATTCTGTCAGCAGCAAGTCACACGGAGGATCTTGTTCTTGCGATAGACATCAGCTAACATATGAAATGTTGTTTGTATTACTTCTCCTTTTGAGCTATTGGAAGTAGCACCGTGTAATGACAAGGTAAATCTATTGATTGATGTATACATATTTTGTTACAACCCATGTTGATCGTATCACTCTCTTCTGTGATTGTACTTTTTTGAAAGAGATAATATCATGTAATTTAGTTAATTCTGTTCATTCACGTAATGTCCATTTCTTCAAGTCTTATCGTATCACCATTATCAATGTATTTTGTGGTTGTAAAGTTTTGTGCCCTTTTTTTCCGTAGATATTTTCTTGGAGGACATTGATTCCTGCCTCCATCCACTGAAAGTGCACTTCAGGAGAAAGAATCGATCAAAGAAAAACTTCAGTTGGAAGGACTACTTTGAAAACAATTCGGCGGAAGTGAAAAATGAGCCACGGACAAGAAAGGGCCTCTCCTCGAGGAGACTGCGACATTTGAAGCAGTGGTCGAAAGACGAGGATCCCAGCGCCGACCAGGAAAACTCCAGCGTCGAGTCAGACACAGAGGGATCAGAAATGTACAGCCGGAACAAGTCATCTGTCGTGGAACATGAAAACATGTGGATGCACAGCGATGACACTTTTGGATATGATGGCAACAATCCTCTGACCACCCCGAGAATTATTGCTGGCAAGATTTCCCCTGACATGGGAGTAGGAGACATGTACGAGGAAAGGGACTTCATGTACAAACCAAAAACTATCAGGCCCGCCTACCACCTCAGTAGGAGGGGGGTCGACAATGGGCCAGTGGAACAGTGGACGTTTATGGACATGTCTGCCTTTGAGCTTTGTCAGGTGCTTTTGTCGTTGCTGGAAAAACTCAGTCACAGTGAGCTGGCTCACGGAACCTACGGGAGTAACCCGGCAAGTACGGTGTTACACCAGCTAACACACATGATGGCGTCTCTTAGTCAAAGTCTCTATAAAGAGACGGGGAACACAGCAGATATGGTTGAAGAAGAAGAAACAGACTTTGTGGACGGTTGGAGCGACGTGGCTACTGCCAGCCTACAGCGCATGATCCTACGGAACGTCCTGACTTTGTGTAGTCTGAGTTGCACAAAACCGAGTGGTATTTCAGAGCTGGCAGGCAGTGGGATCATTGCTACCCTGCTTGATGCCGCGAAGGAGGCGCATAGCAAAATCAGCAGGAGAGAAGACAGGAAAGCTGGGTCAACTGATCCAGCTGACACAAAAAACAGCAATGGCGACCTTAACGATGCCAACGCCAACAACAATGATGGAGGAAGTGGGCCAACATCCTCATATTCCAGTCATCAGAATGGAACGGGTAACGAACACGACACAAACATCCTTCTAACCTCAGCCTTAGCCCTCCCAAGCGGGACGATCCTCCTGGTACACGAGATTCTGCGGGGGGTCCTCATGCTGATCAACAGCATCGTACAGACGTTACCCATCAACCTGACCTTCCTGTCCCAGGCCCTCAACCTTCTAAACGAGTTCTCCACTAGCAACGGGTACCAGCTGGTCCTGCAGACCATCTCGCAGCTGGAGGAGCTGCTGACGCACCTGGGGGAACCTGCGGAGGCCGGGAGGGTGCGTGACTGCATCACCTCCCTCATCACCGCCATGTTTAAGGTCATCATCTCCATGAAGAAGGCCAAGGTCGACTACGTACACATTATGACGTGCCTGCGGAGGAAGCACAAGCGGTGTGAGTACGGACGCTACATTCACCACCACCACGACATCTGTGGATTATCGTCATCCTCCTATGAACAGTTGGCGCATACCTTGAATGACAGTCAGTTCAGCCCCGACAGCCAGTACATGTCCGGGAGCCAGATGAACTTAAGCTCTCGGGGTCGGGGGTCAGCAACAAGGTGCTGTATAGCAGTAGCCAGCGAGACACTCCTACAACTCCTTAGCAACACGTCATCAAGGTGAGCTACAAATTTTCCGTCAAATCGTAGTACATGTATTTGTCATTAATGTTATGAAAGACAGTGATTTCTGACATAACATATTATTCTCATTTTATTAACAGGAGATATAGAAAACGATGTATGGTGATTTAGTCAGCTCTGCCTTTAACTTGAATTGTTCATCCATGTTGCCTATTGCTTCTTATAAGTTATATTATTGTTGTAAATACAACATTTTATATCATATAGGCAAAAAATTACTGCCTTAGAAAGTTGCCCTCCTGTTAAGACTGACTAGCTCTCTATTCTCCCTGCTGCCTAACCCCGTAACCAACAGAGAATTGGTAGCCAAATGGCTACTTCAGAGTGCAAAAGGTTAAACTTGAGAATGGTTCCTTTTCCTTTCCTGCTGTGGACAAAACAGGTTCTCCCTCTCCGCGTCGCCAATTATCCACTTGTCGGTGGATCCTGTTTCTGTCTGATGATGTCTGCAGTCTATACAAACCCTTGTTCCACAGAAGGGTATCAACATGTTCAAGAACCTAATCCCCAGAATGTTGGCTCCTTCCTTCTTAAAGCCTCCTTGGTGTGTCTTGTCTTCCTTATGGCATCACTCGTTGTCTTGAGAGAAGTGTTGAGTGACCGTGGTGATGAATGTGCCGTCCCAGAATACAGTCCATTACGCCTGCCTCAGTCATTACCTAGTGCAAATCTGCCACAAGTGTCTGACCAGACAGCCTTCACCTCTTCCTGGTCAATGTCTTTGGTTTCTCACGGATCCTTTTTCACGACAGTGTTTAGTCTGAAGACTTTCATGAGCTTTCAGTTTTAACAATCC
The DNA here is from genome assembly GCF_035083965.1 of Branchiostoma lanceolatum. Classification (NCBI taxonomy): domain Eukaryota; kingdom Metazoa; phylum Chordata; class Leptocardii; order Amphioxiformes; family Branchiostomatidae; genus Branchiostoma; species Branchiostoma lanceolatum. The sequence continues at coordinate 18,883,799 of NC_089725.1, read as the reverse complement.
ATGACCATAAAAGTTTTTGAATTTAAAGGAGGAGTTTTCGGAAGGTTAGAAACACTACTTAATGTATGATAAGTGCTTTTCTACTAAAGACACAAAATTAAAATTGATTTCGGAATACTGGCAGTGAATGGTGTGATTTGATGTATTTCACATGTACAAATGTACTCTTTTTGAATAAGAACAGGAACCATTCTTGATTTGGATTGTGAAGAAGTTTTTGAAGTGCAAGATTGTACAATGTATATTCATACATTGTAGGTAAAAACTATAACCATAGATATTTTTTATCCTCTTGATAGAAAGCAATTTTTGTATGATTAGGATTTGGAGACATGAGAGATGCATGACTGTATGGACCAACCTGTCTTACCCCCTCCTGTTGCAGGTTTATCCACATGCGTGTGCTGGCGGGGATAGACAACGTGGGGGTGTGCTGCTGCATGCTGCCCTTCCAGGTGCTGCGGCCTGTCCTGGGCAGCCTGCCCTCCTACCAGCCCAACATGCGGGCGTATGCGCTCAGTGTGCTCAGCCGCATCCTGCTGGAGCAGCTGGGGGGCATGGAGCTCAACAGCCTCAGGTCTGTGGACCAGTCATCTTAATTTGATTGGGTTTGGTGTTTTTAGAGAATGTCATTCTGAAGATCATACATTTTTGTACCTGATTAATTATCTCAGTTTGTCATTCATTTTAATATTCATTCCTTCATGTACTGTATTTGTCATACAAAACTGCAGGTATGAGTCCTGTACGGTGTGTGGGAGCACCACAGTGCCGTCCACGCCGGTGTATGACCTGACGGTCAGCTCTACGGAGTCGACAGCGAGCACCACAGCCACGACGGAGAGCGCCTTCTACAGCATCACAGACACAGGCAGGACGTTCTGCATCATGTCCAAGTGGGAGGCACTGGGTAAGCTAACAAATCAATCAGTCAACCCTTCAGTCAACCATAATCTTATCAATCAATCAATCAATCAATCAGTCAGTCAGTCAATCAATCCGCCAAGCAATGAATTGTATATAGGTGTGTATTGGAGCATGTCACTGCTGTATGGATTGACCAATGAAGCATTGAAGGAGAATTAAAGGCACAAATGTTAATTCATATTGATTTCTATTTTTACAGATCACTGAAAAGAGAATACACAAAAGGATTTAAATTTTGTGGTTTATTTTTTACAATCATAGTATTGTTAACCATTTTTTACTGGTGAATGTTGGTAAAGGTTTATAGCCTGGGTGCCATCCTAATTTCTACCGGGGCTCCTACACTCGCTACCCTCAAAAAATAATTTTTGAGGGTAGCGAGTGTAGGAGCCCCGGTAGAAATTAGGATGGCACCCAGGCTAAAAGGTTTATGGTTATTTTGTACACCAGCCATGAAGACATGGAAATAAACATATTGAACTTTGTCCTCTTATTATGTCGCTTCAGGTCAGTACCAGGAGCTGTTGCACCTGGAAGACTCAGGTGTGAGTGTGCAGGTGGCAAGACACTTGCTGTACCTGGTGGCTCACGCTAACGAAGGTGTCAGGAAGGAATTCTTTATACAGGTTGGTGCTTCCTTGCCTCAGGACATTTAGGCTGGATTTACACATGTGTTTTTGAGTCGACTTGGAGTCAACTCAGAACTGTGCAAGGAGAACCCTAAGCCACTCAAGTAGTGTTTTCTATTAGGGAAACTCCACTTGAACAGCCCAAAGCTCCTCACACACAACCCGGAGTCGACTCTGAAAACTTGTGTGTAAATCGGGCCGTAGCGTCTCACTCACTTGGTCACAGACTCATTCACTCATTTGCTTACTCACTGATGGCCTTACAGGTGCCCTTGGATTATCCACAGTCACTGATCTGAAAACAAACAAACATCTTTATAGTGTTGACATTGCCACTGCCATGTACTTAACACAGGAAGCCGGAAATAATCACACATGGATGTAAAATAAGTGTTGATGTTTTACACAGTACAGTTTTCACAGGGCTTCTTTTCACTCTCTTCAGAAAGTAGCACAAATAATTTTTTAGATTATTAAAGAAATGTTCATGTAGTGATCAAGGCTATTCTTTTCAGTAACTCTTGTCAATAAGTTATTGTTCAAATTGAGCTAAATGTCACAGCTCAGTCACAGGTGTTGAATATAAAATTCCTTTCCCGAAATCATCATGTAAACTGTGAAATGTATTTTGGTCACTGGTAGCTTCTTCGCGTTTAATGTCAGGGTCATTGGAAGCGTTCTCAGCTTGTGAGTCAGACTAAGATTTGCTCCATTTACTGCACTGACCACAGATTAGGACACTTTGTTGTTATGGTCCACGCACATTAGACTGGCAGGTAGCCAAGGTCATGACTTGGCTTTTACAGTGGTCTCTCTGCGGCTGCTTGGTAACGTCTTTTTTCTGAACCACAACATCTGATGTTCAACTTATCCTGTGCTATGTACGTTATAAAAGCATCAAATTTATTTCCCAGAATGACTTAATGATTCCTTCTTCCTTTCATATTCAGGTGTACCTACCACTGCTACAAGAAGCCCCTGCAGTTTTCCGCACGTCTGAGCAGAGCGTGAAAGCCGACTCGCCTAGCCGTGCAGTGATGGAGTGCTGTCTGCTGGCCTTCCCTGTCCTGCTGACCTCGCCGTCGTCTCAGCACCTGTTCCTCAGCTGTGGAGGGGTGCACCACCTGGCCCAGCTGCTGCATGTGGCCTCCGTTCGACCAGCGGTCCTACAGGTGCGCTGTGACTACAACATTCCATACCATGTTAATCTTGTTGCCTTTGCTATGGATTGAATGCTTAGTGCAGGCAAGGAGGGTGCAGGGCTGTCTGGAGGACCGCTTGTTGGGACAGAAAAAAAATTCCCTCCATTTGTCCAAAAAATAAACTTCATGACTTGGTGAAAATGTATATAACAAAAATTAACAATATGGGCTCCCAAACAAGAAGTGAGATGGGAAAAAACTTAAAGCTGGAGACAGCCCTGGCTTAGTGGTCCCCTTTCTCTTTAGTGTGATGTAGTCAAATCTTCATATAGTCAAATCTTCATGTTCAAATGATTGCAGAAAATGAATCCGTTCCTCTCCCCTGCAGGTGTTTGAAGTACTTCTCCAGCCCGATGACCACAGCCACCAGAGCCGTCAGGTGAGCCCTGCCCCTGGAAGTCGCCGCTCCAGCCTGGAAGTTTCCACAAGCTCTGTATCGTCCGTACACAGTGGCGGTCTCCCCTTTCCTCACCGGCGGCTCAGCAATGTACCTAGGAAGAGGAGCGTCCACTCTGACGGACACAAGATGTCAGGAAATGTGGTCACTGTCCTAGTGAAACTGGCTCTGAACATGGTGTCTGAGAGCCAGGCTAACCAGTCTTTAGTTGACTCCAGTTTGAACCAGAACACATGGGACCGCGAGGCGCCATTTGGGGTAAATTTGGCAGCTGCATTGCACATGAACTTGTTGTTATCCAGCACCCCTCTCAACGTGGACGCAGTCAGACTCCCGTCAGATGAGAACCTGGGGATGGTGGCAGATGTATGGAGAACATGTGGTCAGCTGTTCTGTACCGTTCCAACCTTCAGAGACTGTTTCCTGCAGCAGGGTGGGTACACCTGTGCCTCCCACCTGCTGACCCTGACTGTTAACTCCTTCTGCAACAGCGATTTACATGATGGGAGCACGCTGACAGCATCTACAGCTGCTACAGATGCCATGTCCTCTGACGACCATCAGGAAGAGACTGCCTCTCCTGACCTTGACTCCATTAGTGTCCAGTCTAATCTGACTGATAGAACTTTGAAGGACACGTCCCTGTCTGGGGAAAAGGGAGACTTCTATTACATCTTGTCGTTGTTTGAGTCGACCCTAGCCATCTGTTTGAAGACTGCCTCGAGTGTTGCGGCCACTGGAAGTGCTGTGGATATCCCGAATGCTGTAAAGGTGAGAGGTCATGACCTGCAAGGGTTAGAATCCAGTGGTCAATGTGGCAGCAGCTATTGTCGCTGTTAGTGCCTGGCAACGTTGACTATTTTTAGTCTTAGCTTCACTGACATCAGCAGTGGTGGCCTCTGTTTGTTCACTATAAATCTTGCCAAACCTTTGCAATTATAATTTGGCAAATAAGCTTGAAAGGTTACCAAGAAGTTCAAGCCTCAGACAGAAATGTCAGCAATGTGCAGAGCAACAGTTGCAGTTCCTCCCAAATTGTGTCAATCTTGCTTGACACAAGTTTAAAGTTTTAATAATAGGAAGATTTGCTGTTTTAGGGCTTAATAGGGCTTCATGCACAAAGTAAAATTTAATATGTTTAATTATTAAAATCAGGTTGCACATAATTCGATGGGTGTTCTCCAGCACGAATCTGTCAAACTTTCATCTATTGTAGAGAGACATGAAAACAAAACCATGCTCTTTCAAACAACATATAAAACATGATATCCAGTAACAAGGTGAAATGTATGGCTTCCAACATGGTACCCCAGAAATTTGGAGAACAACTTTTATAACCTTAAAGTGACGTGCTCCATATACCCAGGGAGGAGCTGCTGACTTAAATCATTGCTCTGTTTTGACCAAGACGTGCATGACGTGCATCCGGTGTGAATAGCAAACAGTGATGCCTTAAAATGTCCGTGACGCGTCCCCGTAGGCTGTGGTGGGCACAGCGTTCTGTTTGTAGTCTGTGTGTGACTAGTTCAAGGTTGTTCAAAGGGTGATCCTAAGGCCTTAGTAAGGGTACAGCGATACTATGTATGCTTGGACTAGAAATCTGGTTTTATACTGGTTGTTACAGCAAATCCTCACTTGAAAGGGGAATAGAACAGCAGTAGAAGATGATGGAATACACTCACGTCAGTTGATCCTATATAATGTCTTTGATGTGACAGTCACTGATAGATGCCTAGAGCTTAATGTCATCTGTATCTATCAAGATGCTGACAGAAAGATCAATTGTCATGTATTTTTGGTGTGCAACTAATTTTAGCCTCTTCATCAGAGTCGGCTATATTTACCTATCAAAGCCCTGTGCACATGAGAGTTGACAAATTGACATGTGTTCCCTGATGCTTTTTGTGAAATTTCTTTGTTACCTCAGAGAACTGCACATACTGGATACAGCTCCTTGAGCACTTGCTGAATTGAATGATGACTTGATACAGTCTGACATAATACAGTCTCCAATAAAGAATTCTATCTGATTTAAGTTAAAGCTTTGATGAGTTTGATCCAATATGGAACTACAACTAAACAAAATCTTTTTACTGATGCCTTTGGAAAATGACAGAAAGAATTCCTGGGATTGGATCAAAATTTTTTACCAGGTATGTTGAATTGATCTTTCTGTTGGGGATGCCTATGTACATTGCCTAAATGTCTTTTTTTCATCATTTTCCCAGCGAATGACAGTTGACCAGGTGATCCAGTGCATCAAGACGCCACTGCTGCAGTCTGGCCTGGCATCCTCGCCCTACGGCCATGCGCTGTGCGATGCCCTGCTCAACTCCGCAACTCTGATGCTCGCCTCACCAGATGGGCTGCCAGCCATCCCCGCTCTGCCTGATATGTCACTGGTGAGTACACGCAGCTCTCCATGCCCTATCGTACATTCTAAGTACCAAACATATGTTTACAGCTACAGTGAATCCAAGTCTTGTGTAAAGCTAATAACGTGGCCCCTACAGTATCTAATGACAGCAACTTTCAGTCTACAGTTACTGTAGATCGAGGGATAAAGCTCCTTGTAAGACAGGGAAGTCTAGTGTGCAATAGTCTAGTCAATGTCTTTTCTTTAGATGACAATGTTAGGGGGGTTGAATCAGCGGTGTATTTTGGTCTATTGGTTAGCAAGCCCTGCAGTGTGCAGCTCTGTTGTTGTAGCTGTGTCTCTCGCTGGTGGAGTCCAGATGTAGAAATGTGTACCAGGGTAACTAAAGAATTGTTGTCACCACACAGTTCTATTGGAAGAAGAGCATATGTCTTGCCAGTCAGATCATCCTGACCTCAAAAAGTACCTCATTAAGTCCAAATGTTTTTTCACTAATAACTCTGGATGTTTGAGTTAGGAAACTTGTCGGGGTTGTGTGAATGTTGAAACAGTGTGTGGGTCACCAGAGCAGGGTGTCATTTATCACAGAAAGAGCATCTGTCATTGCAGTCACTGACCTCAGTTTACCTCGAGAAGTCCAATCGATTTTCCACTGATATCTTTGGATGTTTGAGGTAAGGGAGTTGTAGTGGTTGTGTGAAAGTTGAAATGGTACATGGGTCACTGGTAAGAGCTCCAGGATGTCAGAAGGAGTGCAGGTGCAATAGACAAGAAAGTTTTTCATACAGACATCTAGAAGCGTGATTTGTGAGGGCCCATATGGTTTCCTGTTATCATTTGACAAACAAATAGACTACCAACTTCAAAGGACAAAATGTTACGAATGGGATCATTGTACATGTAGTTTCAAGCACCTACATTTTGTATTTGGTTTGCAGTAACAGTTTGAAAACTCCTTTTCCTACCATTATTGTACCATGTCTGACAACAATGATTCAGATATCACAGGGGCTTAACTTTTGATGTCCTCTGTGCATGACCTGCATACTTCCCAGCCATGTTTGTGGAACTGCTTTGTTCTGATAGATCTGGGTCACCCTGACCCCCACAGTAGTTTACTCCACAGTAATTAGTGTTTTCCAGTGTTGTCAAGCAGACTCACCTTGTTAATGTATGCATCAATACTAACAAGGGAAATTGTCAACTAGTTTTATTTGGCCAAATGGAGGGGGTCGAACCTTTTGATATCACAGTTTTTTGCTGTTAACACATTTTCTTAATCAGTTAATGCCACTTAATTCTGAGGACTCCCATGTCTACAACGTAGACTGTATACCGGTCAACTATGTAGAAAACATCTGATTGCTATCAGAATGAGATAGCAATCAGAGGGCATGATCATGATACAGTATGCAATAAAAAAAAGCTGCAATGTCAAAATCCTGTTGGGCCGGAGAGCCGGGGAGACTAAAGCCTTACAGGCACCTGTTGTGAGTACGGGAAGCAGGGTTTGTGATTATGGAAGGGGTCCTGTTTCAGTTGTGTTGACAGAGAGCTACGTCAACATGTGTCTTTGGGATAAGGAAGGCTACTTAATGATTTGTAAATATTCAAGGACTGTCACTGACTTACAAAATTTGCCTCTTCACTTTGGATAAATCTAATGATACTCGCTAACATAATTGCCGAATTCTATCTAATAGTAACAAAAGACAGAAGAGATTTGTTGGAAAGCGTATCGCACAAAGATAACCATCTCTCTCCAGTTTAAACATATACTGACTTGTACATACTCTGGTGAATGTGCAGTGTATATGGAAGGTGGGTTGTGTTTGGGCTTTCTTTGAAGGGGTTAAGAGAACTACACCTAATCCTTAACCTCATACCATGGTGACCTAATTTGTGGTCTCCCATCTCTTTTTCCTGATGTCATGTCTGTCAGCAAGTTTTTGGACTACTTGTGCTATAAAACATAAGTTTTGTTTTCCAAACTTTGCTTGTGATTTGGTAGAGCAACTGTTACAGTAATTTGGTCTTAGTTATATCTGTTTAGGCCACACCAACTTAATTTTATGGATGACATCCGCGCGCGCATTGATTTTCGCCTATTCTCAAAAAAAAAAAAAAAAATCACCTCCGAAGATACTTGTAGACTCATACTGCCGCAAAGGGGCAGCATTGAGCCCGCTTGTCGTAATACACTATATACACTCACATTGTCCAACACAACTGGTATGTATGTGACTAGGAGCGATTGAAGTGGGCGCCGCCCCTCATGAGCCCAGTAGTATATTGTTCATGATATGACAATACTTGCTCTGACTGAAGGCGTGATGTTGTGTACACAGCCGAACACATTTTTTTTTCTTTGAACGGCCAAATGTTACATATGGGTCTTTAAACCAGGCATCATCCATGTTAAAAGCACTTTAATATTAGCCTGGGAGCCATCCTATTTCTACCGGGGCTCCTACACTCGCTTCTCTAAAAAAAATTTTAGGGAAGCGAGTGTAGGAGCCCCGGTAGAAATAGGATGGCACCCAGGCTACTTTAATATGAGCTAATGCCAACAAATAAAGACTTGTTTGTTTGTTACACTGTGTTCTGTGGTTTAATTGGCAATACCAGCCATTTAGTCCTCCGGTTTATCTTTTTTTTTTTTGCTAGATTTTTCTTTTTTTCGCCCTCGCGCATTAGTTTTGGGGACTCCAGAGGATGTCATCCATAAAATTAAGTTGGTGTGGCCTTATTGCTCAGTGAGTCAAAAGCTGAATAAAACAGATTACTTTCAATATTTTCATATGTGAATGTCTGAAAATTTGGATAAAATGTTTCTATTCTATTCTAGTTGCATGAGAATATCTATGACTCAGAAACTCAACAAGGAAGTACTTAATGCGAAAACACTTCAACAGCCCTTATGGAAAGACTCTTTATGGACTGAAGTAATAAATATGTTATGTCATATGAAGTCCCTGGAGTGTAAAACACACATGCCATGTTTGTGTGACAAATTTGTCATTATGAATCAATCCCTGTGTTTGCTTTTGTCTCAACAACACCTCCAACGCCTTCTGGTACAATAAACTTTTTCCCAACTTGAAGGAAACCTCATATTCTGAGGAGAACTGTATCACTTAAATATTCAGTACCGGTAGCAATAGTCCCTTTTATTTACCCCTTTTCTCATGACTTTACCCAATCTTTTTTGTGACCATAGTGAAGAGAAAATTGTTGGAAGAACATTTCAACAAAAGTGCATTCAATTTGTAAATGACAGGGGCATTATAAAAACAAACAGAACATCACCAACCCTTGCCTGGTGTCCCGTAATATTACTGTTGGCACGTTGCTTATGCTGTTATTAACACGTGCCAGAAATGATTGCACAGTCATAAACACGTGCCAGAAATTAGTAGTGCAGCATTACTGTGTGATCATTTCTGGCACATGGGTATGACAGCAAATTAAGGAACGTGCCATTGACTCATTTTGAAGAAGGTGGAAGGTCTATAAAATTTTGTTGCTGAGCTTGCGGATGTCTGGTTCTTGAAAGAAAGAACGAGATAGAAAGATTGGTTGGTAAGGGTGAGAAACAATAATTGTTTTGTATATGTTGCTCAAGTATATACTTATGCTTTGTTGTATTCAAAGTTAATGGTACATTTGGATATCCATACAAAATATGAATTTTATTATAACCATTACAGGTGCAGACCAAAAACCTAAGTTACTGTTAGTAGCATAATCTGTGATACTTAACCTCTCTATATACATGTATATGTAAATATCCACCTCTACCATGCGTTATCCTTGATGTATTTACCCAATAGGATGGCAATGATGAGCTGTTGGATGAAGACCTGTTCTTGGAGGAGCTTCAGGCCATAAGCGACACTGGCAGCGAGCAGAGTGACCGCTGGAGCGTGGAGGAAGGCTACGAAGCAGACAGCGAACGGGACATGGACGACTCCAAGTCTTGTAAGTGCAAAATTTGATGAACTGAATATCTTTAATTCAAGAATCAGACTTGGAACCTTTATGCATGTGTGTGGAGCAATTTTGTCAGACTAAGCAGATTTCATAGGTGCCATCTCTTTTAAAGAAGCTAGCACGGAAGGGCCATGTGTGAACAAAAGAGCATGACACATGACAGAAGCCAATAGGCACAAAGATAGTTCCTAGTTAGGAGTAAAGCACAAGTACACATATTCAATGTCATGTACATTGTAGTTGTCTAGAACACAGGAGGTCAGTGTTCTCGCCAGCCTGAAATTTTTACCCGTCATTTAAATTTTGTTTCGGGGAAGAACATATCGAGCGCCGACGGCGCGAGGCGTCGCGCCGGAGGCGTGACCATTCTTGGGGGGTCCGGGATCTAGACCCTCTGAAACGCTATTTCCTGCATTTTGAGGGGCAAATTTCCTGGTAGAATAAGCTTAGTTTAATGACATCTCTTTCGGTGAAAAATTACACAAGGGTTTCAGGCTTAATTTTTTGGGGAGGCGTGCCGTCATCGCGGAAATATCGAATGTTCACAACTTCACACACAAGCTACACTTCTATGTTGTATACAATCGGCAAAGAAAAGAAAATTTAGCGCAACAAAACTTTATTACGTATCAGCTACGTCCTACAAAAAATGCACACAGAATAAGTCGGCAAAAATAAAACACAACTTTTCAACACTTGTTCCGTATGCGCCCTGTAAATATTGAACGTAATGAGGAATTTGGCACCCTACTTTGAGAAAGAACGCAATGAAGACGTTCAATTTTTTGTCCCATGTTTTCCGCGGTTAATTTCTCCGGTAACTGCACTGAATGTGTTCAAAAGTTGTCGATTCAAGCCTTCCAACAGCCGCTTCGTCGTGCGATCCTTGCGATTCCCGCCATCCCCCTAAATCTCGCAAATTCACGCTTAGCTGAAATCTCGCGAGTAGCAAGACTCGCATGTCATTGGTCGTTTTTTCTTGACGCGACGGAGACGCGCGCTGTGATTGGTAGATTACAATATCTGATCTGACGCCTGTTTACCATTTCTTGCGGGAAGAACTCAGCCGCCGCGGCTTAAAACTTTAATACTGTACATAGATTACAGAAAGCCTGATAGCTATAGGAGTATTTCTGAATTTTAAGGCTTCTTTGATGACAATAACTCACGGTGAACCGAGAGGGACAAAACAGAAATAAACGTCAGCCTGATGCGACCGGCCAAAACTGTAGTGGGGAGGGCGGCGCATGACGCCGAGTTTTCGGCCGCCAACAAATATGTCTAGCAACCACCACGCCGCTCTCTGTGTGTTGCTGGGGTTGTCGCCAGCCGGGGCATTAGAAATGATCTAGATTGCCCTCGTCACGAACTTCCGCTGATCTTCTGGAGTTTTTGAAAATTCTAAGCTCTATCTAAATATCTTTACACACCGATTTTGTCCATTAAAAATGACGGGTTGAGCAAAAATTTTGTCCGTCATGAGCGACAAAAACCCGTCAAATGACGGGAGGACGGGCGCTGGCGAGAACACTGCAGGAGGTCTTGGCTTTGTGTGCCACCTTTAGGGCAAAGATGGCTCCTTTGAGTGGTAAGCATCTTAAGGAAAAATGTTGTTAAACTTGTCCACAGTAGGCACTTCTCAGAACATAGCAGGATTGTTTGGTGATGTCATCTCACAGGTTCTTAAAGAAATCCACAGCTTAACAAAGCAAAGAAAAGAAGTTTTATGATTTCAAAAGAAGCATCCATCGTGGCATGCCGGCATCTCGTTGTTTTTCCCTCAATCCTGTTGTCAGGACATTGCTGACTCAAGTCCAGGATGTGATTTATGTAGAGCGAAGCAATCTGTTGTTTGTGGAAGTGCAGGAAGTGTATGTGCATGTAGGCCACCTAGAAAGGTCCCTCCCTTCCAAATTAGGTCAAGACAACTTTTTAGAATATTCTTTGATAACAGCTTCACATTTAATAATTTGCCAGCAAATGCCATTGCCAGGAAAGCTGTTGTGTTGTGTTGTGCTAAAAACAGTTCTACTAAAACACGAAATATTACTCAAATACAGGTGTCAGACGTATACAAATAGGTATTTTGGGAACATGGTTTGATGGCAAAAACTTCAGGAAGAATTCAGGAGAAACTTCTAGTCCTCCGGTTTCAAGTCTGCTTGTCAGTTAGAGCTGTTGAGACCCGACTTCTCTCCTTATAAGGTTTGGTCCTGAATTTTTGTGGTCACCTGAAATCCTGGCTGAGGAGATCACCTTTAGCAATGATGGGAGCTTCCAGCAGCTGGAATGTTTGTTGTGCATTTTGACTGTGACCAGGAATCCATGGAATGGCCGCACATGTGCACTCAAACACTTAAGACGCCCGAGAAGGAGATGATGTCACAGAGAGAGATCATCCTCTTTTCTTTGGTGTTTGATCGTGTTGAAGTCTTTCAGACTGAGTCATGGCTTTTCATCAGGTCTTACAACAAAGAAAGGAAAAGTACTTTCATTCAGTTTCAGCTTAGAAGATGCTAACACTATTCGTCATGACAGTAAAGGACTAATGATTAGATTTCCCCGGACAATTTTAATGGGTACAGGGGATAGGAGGGAAAAATCTTCATTGAGAGGCCATTGGTTTAGTATTGTCAGTTACTTTTTCTCAGTCATGCTGAATGAGTTATGGTGCACCTTTAATCTTCACGGTCTTTCAGCTGGCAGACCTCTCAGGCATGTGAGGAAGGGAAGTTGAGAGTGATGCTGTCTGCTGATTTCTTACAGAATAGGTCAGCCATTAAGTGGAAAGGTCAAGTGCGTCTACTGCTAGTTAACATTTTTTCTCCGGTGCAGTGTCTGCTGTATACATGTACTCTTCAGTTGAGAAGAGTAAATACTGCTGATATGGGAGAAACAGTGGGAAAATCTTAGCTCCTTGTAGAAATTTTTGGTAGTAGTCGTATACATTTACCTTGACTTTGACAGTGAAACACTATGCCCTGGGTGACCAATTTTTTTCCTTTTTTTTTTCCTAAAACATACCAGTCCTGTATCCATCCACCATTCTTTCAAAGTCAAGTCTAATCTAGACTTGTGATATTGTGTCACAGGATGCCTGCTGTCTACACTTTCCCAGCAGTGTTGTATTTAAACTGTCTGGGTGACCTAGATTGCCTTTTGTTTTCCCAGTGTGTTTGTTTATACGATGATGCTTTTGCTTCTACAAACTTCCTAAAGCAAACAGGTGTAAGAAAAACTCTTGTCATCATGACAAGCCGTGACAGATTTCTGCTATCTGGTAAGCAGGATGTGGCTTTTCTAATAGGAAGTTTGAGCTGGATATTAACAAAGTTCAAAACCCACGACAACCCAAGTCTTTGCTTCTAGGACCCTTTGTCCTCTTTAGTAATACTTATAAACTATTGAGATAGAAGAGAAAAAAGATGAAAGATCTGAGTAGTGCATGGCAAAGTTCACTTAAATACACTATGAATCTTTGCAGAAAATTTAGAATGAAGAAAATAAGACTTGACTCCTTAACAACTTCAAGACAGTTTTGGAAGAATAGTTATGTACATCTGATCATTGTCTGTTGCCTTGCCTCTCTTCAGGATACTATGTTCAATAAACTTTTCATAATTAGGTTCTGAGTCATACATGCTGTACAGTTGTATCCCAGGTGACACCTGTTGAGTTTGTGAAAAAGTCCACCCCAACCTGCTAACCTTTAACCCTGATTGTGTCACAATTCAATCATAAAGCTTGCTTCTTCTCAGCCCTTGCAGTGTCACATGGATGTTTTTCAGTCCATGATCCCCACCTGTGTTAGGATGTGGTTTGTTTTGCAGGAAACCTGAGCTTGATATCAACAGCAATGCAAATAGGAACATGTTGAGACATTATTGAGCCAATGATATACATGTATTATAGTCTGCTGCTCTGGCAGCTGGCCAGATCAAGCTTCCTGTCTTCTGGGAAAACATTAATAACATGTGATTGAACAAGGAAGTAAAGCACATGACTTATGCATGAAATGTCAGAGCAGCTGTTTTGAAGCAAGATTCTGTACTTGTGTCCTGAGGTATTTCTTGTCAGATAAGATAGATTCTTTAATGGGGTAAGAGGTGTGCTATTATAGTGTTTGATATGAATCATACAACCTGTTTATGTGGAAAACCAGATTTTCTGGTAGGACTGTGCAGTACCCATTGATTTACAGTAACTATAAATACTGCGTCTCATTCTGCATAAGTCCCACAACCTCTCACTGGTACACCATTCTTCATGATTGACAGGTTCAAGACAGCAGAGAGCACTTTCCTCAGTCTCCATGGAGATGTTCTCGGACCACGCCCACCCCACGCTCCTGGTGTACCCCCAGCTGTGTTCCTTGACCTTGGACCTGCTGGTGTCCAGCGACTGTGGCTGCAATGCTAACGTGGTCTGCCGGGTGCTGGACAGGCTGTGCTCTCTGGTCAAGGGGAGTGAGGCCAACTGTGCTGCACTGTACAAACAGGTAATGTCGTCTCTTCTGACCATTCTTCTAGGGCTCTTTTGTACCTTCCAATCTACGTGCCATTTTGTCCTCATGTTTGTTGAATTGGCACACGGTCCAAGTTCAATAAAGAACCCTAATTTGCAAGGAGGTTAACCTCCTTGATTTATGTTACCAGGGTGAAATCTCATTTGTTGCTTGGAAACACCCTGCAAGAGGCAGTCCCTACTGAATAACAATGGGAAAATTTGCTTCACGCGGATCTCACAGGCAATATGCCTCCTATCCGAACACTATGTTATGTTATGTTATGTTATGTTATGTTATGTTATGTTATGTTATGTTATGTTATGTTATGTTATGTTATGTTATGTTATGTTATGTTCAAACATTTCTGTTGAAAACTGTCTTTTATGTTATCTGTACCTCTGCATGTATTGGCTGAAAGTTTCATATTTACACCCATAACATTGAGAAGACCCTTACTTTGTGTATTATCATATGACTTAAGCACATATAAGCTTAATTGGTAAAGCGAATGCAAGGACAGAAAATAATGGGCCCTTTTTTTTTTCTTCCTCTTCCATAGGATGTAGTGGAAAAACTGTTGAAGGGGTTCAAGTCTGTGCTCACGTCAAAGGACGAATCTTCCAGCTGTGAGTATACTGTGTACATATCTTTCATGATTTGCTGCCTGCTATTGCTTGTTTTCTCATTTACAATATTACTATTTAGTATTTCCAATTTTGTCCTTCCTGGTAGATAAGGAACAATATACCTTGGTGGAAAAATATTTTAATTCAAATGATCTTGGATGGCAATCATGACTATGGATCATAAAACAACAGGGATGTACAAATGTATGTATATAGAGATGGATGAGTGGGCAGGACATTTTTATTTATTTTCAGATCTAGTTGACATGATAAGATTTTGTTTTCTCAAACTTTGGTACATTTTCTAATTCCCTCTTGAAATTTCTACCATTAACCTGGTGAAAATTTTCAAATTGTTGTTTTTCACAATATCCCCTGAACTATATTCATAGCTCCACCCTCTTATGTTCCGTTTGCTATCGTGATAATGTGATCTGCTACCTGGTGACCCCTACTGTATTATTGGTTGATGTCACTTCTCTTTCATAGATTCCATTACAGGACAAGGTAAAAATAGCCTTTATGTGCAAAAGAGGTCTTACTCAAAAATAAAGGAAGATAAACACAACAGCTAGTCTTAAAAATGTGTTGTGCCAAAATGTGCCCCAACCACTTGTCACTCCAAATCTGGTAATTAGGAGACATAAGCCTTGCCTGTTTCAAAGCATTTTCAGCTCTTTCACCCGTGAACCAACTTACGTAAGTTCTATACTTACCATATTAGCATAAGAATAGACTACATGTCACATGAGAGCCCCAAGGTACTGGTTTATCCTGAGCCTTCTATTGAAGAAGTTCTTTTTTCGAGGTTTCATGCAGATTTAAGCTTAGCCTAGTGTGCATTGTATATTATAAATTTTATGTACGACCAACAGGATTTTGGACCACAAAAAAAGGATTAGGTACGCTATACTATACATGTATAGGTATGTATGAAGTGTTGACAAGTAGTTTGACAAGACTGGAGGTGTATGGATGATTAAGTAAGCATCGCTGATGTGCCACTTCAGTTTTTGTGAGTGCCCTGTGTAATTAGCACCATTCTGAGCTTCCCTGATGTAAAGTTATTGGCTGTTGATATGCTCTGAGGTCCTGCATAGTGATGTTTTAAGTAAGAAATTAAGTAAGGGCCTGCATGGTGATGCTTTAGGCGAGAGATTAAAGCTTAAGCATGCATAACTTACATGATGATTATGCTGCTAGAGCTTCAAGGCTGTTGTAATGACTTGAGACTGCTGCTGTGTACCCTCAGGTGAGCGGACTCTGCTGCTGGAACTGTTCATGGCCCTCTCACAACACACCATCTCAGCGCAGGAGCTCACCAGGTTCTTCGCTCTCTTCCATGGCAGGGAGTTACCACTGGTAAGTCTGATTGTAAAGGGATGGTTTCCTTTTGTTTTGGTGAAATCTTGGCCTCCCACTGGACCTCTTTGTAGAACCCTAAAGCTGATAAGGTATTCAGTCAGAGTAAATTGTGATTGATTGACAGATTCATCAGTGAATCAAAAATTGATTGATTGGAAAAAGTTTGAGAATTGTTCTAAATAGCCACTAACATCATTGAATGTACCTTTTGTTTTGACAGTGTTATACTCACTCACTCACTCTCTCCCATAGCTTAGTCAGCCGTCGTTATGCACATTTAGATATGGGATCACCAATTTTCATGTGTCTATAAAAAGTCAAGATTATCAGCACCTTATCTGATGTGTTAAATGTGTCTTTTATGTTGATAATGTATTATTTCTGTAAAACTGACATGAAATATTTCCAGGGTTGCCTATTGACGACCTTGCTGAAGTTGACTCCCAGCATGACGGCGCAGCCATCCCACATCCTGAGTTTCCCCACCGTCATCCCCACCCACAAACCCGACGCCCCTGCCGCTGCCAGGCCACACGGATCGCCCAAGAGACCTGACACGTTGAACATTCCTGACAGGAGCGTCGAGGCGAAGGCTGGGACATCCAGTTCTGCATGGCAGAGGGCTCCTGTACAGATTCCCATAAAGTAGGGATTTTTTTACACAAACTTGATTCGTTCTTGTCATACTCAGTCTGTGAATGGTACTTTTTTTCTACTTTCTCTCTTAGCAAACATACCATAAACACAGTTCTAAGGGAATTGGGGACATGACAGTTTTTAGAATTTCTATTTCCTGTTTAGTACTCTAATTCAAACTCACTTTATGTACTCTTAGTGTGATGATCATTGTGTTTTTCTGTTGTAAGCTGTTTGGTCTCATATTGTTAATCATTGAGTTCCTGTCTTTCATTTAGTGGAGTGTTGTTCTTGTATATCATCATAATTGTTCTGTGCTGATAGAGCAGCTGTTGTTTCTGTTGTCAGGAATAACGTGACATGGCCGCCCCGTGGACGTGGGCTGAGCCTCTCCATGTGGCTGCGCCTGGAGAGCGTGTGTCGTGCCCCGGGACTGAACGGGAGCAACGGCAGGAGGGGGAAGAAGAACAAGTCGGTCATGTTCAGGGACTCCAGCTCTGACAGTATGGGTCAGTGTTTCTTTCTCTTGATCTGTGTGAAACGTAGGTTTTTAACAAAATGTAGTCAAATAATTTTAATCTTTGGGGTCCATTCTACTATCGGAATCTGTGAATGTATAGAACACCTTTTGCTCTATTATGATGACACTGACTGTTTTTATGTATGTTTGTTTAATTTGCTTGTTTGTTGGCTTGTTTGTGCAGATACAGACAAGAGTGACCCCTCCAGCCCCCGACACAGCACAGACAAGCTTCACTCCTCGGGATACCTCCACCTGGTGTCCTGCGGCTCTAAAGCACTCATGATGCAGACCTGGGCGGACACTTCCACAGGCACACTCACTTTCAGGTACACCCTAGAAACTTTGCATTATCTACATTCTACATCTACACCATACATACTTAATACTTATATCTACAGTATTTTACATTGTAAACATGAGCACTAAACATGACTTGCAAGATGTGATTTGTTGTAAAGGTGTCTTATCAGTGCACTGTGGGGTGAAAGTATCATTTTTACCCAAGGACTATAGGTGAAAGGTCAGCCCTCCCAGTGTGCACCTGTTGTGCAGATATGAATGCTTCGTTTGAGAAGGCTTATGGAGGATTAAGTGATAGACACCTGGAAGGCGAAGGAACCATACTTGTGACATATTTTACATGTAAAAACCATGCCCTTAAGGGTGGCCTCAATAATTATGCACCAATGAATACTATAATTGCAGGTAATTACTCCAAATTGGTTTTCCCCCCTTGGCAATATATGCTTGAACAGTGCAGGAATTTCGTCATAGTCCTCTACTGGAGGATTGGAAATACATGTTTTTTTTTTCCTGATATTGTTCTTTTTCTGGTTATACGGAATCTAGTTTTTCACCTCAAATGGGCATTAGCATCAGATTGGCTTATACAAAAGTGATTCTTATATTACATAACTGGATTCTGGTAACACCTGTTGTGTTTTCCTCAGGATCTGTGTGGACCCAGATGACGGTAAACAGCCCGGTACTCTAACAGAGACCACCTGCCCCGGCATGCTGGTGTGTGGGCAGTGGCAGCATCTCTGTCTGTCCTACTGTGAGACCATGGATGCAAAGAATGTCTTCGGCACCGTAAGTCGTTCGTTGTTGTCTCTTTTATAATTGTGAAATGGGTCACTCTTGTAGTTTGTTTACCTCCTGAGAGACATTTCTTTTGCAGGAGACAAGAATGTATACACCTTGAAGTTGATGGCCACCAAGTTTCTCATGGTTCATGTTAAATTCTGATTCATACTCTGACCCAGTGTTGACAGTGGTGTTTGTAAGGTGTAATATTTGCCTCTCCTAGATTTCCCTGGTGGTTGACGGACACCTTGAGCGGGAGGTGCTGCTGGAGTACACCCCGCCACCCAGCAAGAAGCAGAAGCTGTCGTCCCAGGCTCCCAAGATGCACTGCCTGCTGGGACACTACACCCAGACTGACCACACTCTCACAGGAACCTGGAGCACAGGCAACATCATGGTGTTCAATGGTGGGTTGTTATGGCTTCAGGTTTCACTCATTCATTTCTTCTTTCATGTACTTATTCACAATGACTTCATTTGTTCAATTGTTCAATTATTTCATTAATACTGTAAGAGCATTGATGTTCGTGGGGATCCACTTTTGCAGTAGGGAGAAAATAGAGTTGATTTATTTTTGATATTTTTCATTTCAGATATTCTTCAGCGTGATCAGGCGTTCCAGTTGTTCAGCCTTGGTCCGGACACAGGGTGCCTGAGCCACTGCCGCTGCGCCTGGGAGCCTCAGAGTGTGCCCAGCCTCATCACCAAGGAGGCACTGCGAGCTGGGGTCCGGGAGGACCTGCTGACTGGGCAGAGGAGCCTGAACGTCAACCAGATCAAGGTGGGGCAGATGTTTGCTGATCAGAAATTTTGTTTGTACAAATGTTATAGTAGAAGATGTGTTTTGACATGTGGTTTTGATCACTTTATTCCATATGCAACATAAAAATGATGTTTGCATTCTCTGTTCAAAGTCATGAACTCTAAGATCAACCTGAAAATAAAAACTTTGAATAGTGTTGCAGAAAGGGAGCAGTGACCAGTAAAATGCTGACCTCCTTGTTTTCACCACCGCTGGCATGGGGCGAAAGGGAAATTTTTCAGCGTTCACTGACCCCCTATTGCGTTTGATGCCAACTAATTAGTGGAGTTTGAAACATGTAGAATGGTCAGAGATGGAATGTGTATTTACGCTAGGCAATAGTTTAGAGTGCATTGACCTAAGGGCTTACTCTCTGTCAATACATTCAAATCTATTCCTGTAATTATAGTGTGATGTGGACACTTTATAAACAAGACTGGTCATTAACCTACAGTAACCCCAACATTACATATCTGCCTCTTTGCTCAAATTTTTAAAATTGCTCGAACTAAGCAAACTTGAAGACAGGTATACCACAACTTTGAAGACACTTGGCCAAGAGCTACCTCTATATGTGAAAGCTGCCTAATAGATGCTAGGGAAGTGATTCCTCTCACTATATGTCAATGTCTTAGTATCATCCAAATTGTATAGTGGCACTTGTGCTGAATAATCATGGGTTGAAAATGTGTCACTCTAGTACTGTGAACAGTGTCCATCTCTGACAAGAAAATTGCAACATATCACTTTCAGTTTGGATCAACTTTTGATCAATGAATATAGTATATGACAGTGGCCAATGTATTTTGCAGATTTGAAAAAAATTCCAAGAAAGTCTTATTTTAAAGCTAAACTTTTCAACAACCATAAATTTTATACGTGACAGAAATAAAGACACTGTCATCCAGTAACAAGCTGTGATGTAGAACTTTCACACCCTTTACGTAGAGTGACTTTACAAATTCAAAGTGACTAGTAAGCGTTAGTCACTTGGCAACAGTAGCATGATGAGAAAATATGTGCTGTCACAGTTCAAGCACAAGTGTCACAATTTGGATCTCCCAGTTTCATCCATGATCTCATTGTCTGTGACTCCTTTCTGTGTGAGGTCAATATCAGGACTGCCCGGCATTTCCTCACTATCTAAAAGGATCCGTTCTGCATTTAAAGAGCTGTGAAATGCAAGTATGTGACCATGTGTAACACCAGCTGCATGGAATATGACCTGGTATAGACATTTTTTCTCAAACCATGTTGGCCACAGCCAAGTTTGATTGCTATTCTTGCCAGCTGTTGGGCCCTGAGGAATTTGCTGAGACTATACCACAAAAACACATGAATGAAGTAGCAAAAATAGTCCCCAATCTGTGAGTCTATCTCACAGTCACACCAGTTGTGTGTGAAAACTGGATATAGAATAGCATCTTGGCTGGGAATTCCTTTGGCTGAAGCAGGAAGTGTAGACTTTCTTGGCTTGTTCCTTGTTTTAGCTGGTACAAAGGAGAACAAGGGCCGGTCTGTTGTTTCACACAGACTTCTGTTGGTAACCCATGTGTCAATGTTAAAGTGGACCATTGCACTGTTCACAAGATAGATAAGCAATTATTTTAACTGCTATAATCAATGTAATTTGTCTGCCAACAGTTCAAAATTTGTACAAACACAAAGGTCAAGACCATACTTTCTAGTGTCTCAAGCAGTTGTCAAGTTTCTTTGATGAAAATGACCAAATCATTCTGTTTACCCATCCTGTAGGAAAATCTTGTTGCTGTGTACAGTCCAAAGACCCCAGGCACCTTCAACTACTACAGCAGCACGGCACCCCCCACCCGCTCCCTCACCACCCTACTCATCAAGGACCCACCTGCAAGGAAGAACAGCCAGGACCCCTTCCTGGAGACTCCTGCTGCTCTGCCTGTTACTGCAGTAACAGAGCTGCAGACACAGGTAGCAGAACGTTTGTCAATCATCAATTCCAAGTGTTAGATTGGCATCCCCAAAACCACATGCATTGGACATTCATGTCAAGAATCATCATTCTGTAATGATACTCGTCCCTCTTGTTTGAGCAACTGTGGAAATTTATTAGTTGTAAATATATGTAGGTTAGTGTTTGATGTAATTCGAGTTGTTTTGCTCACCTTTCAGTCAGGTATAGTGTGACATCTTTGGAAAGCAATAAACTATTCACTCCTTCAAACCCCCAGGTACACAGGGGTCTGCAAAATGCCGTGCATGAGGTGGGAGGAGTCGGAGTGTTCCTGTTCCTGTATGCCAAGGTGAGTTTTCAGGGCCAGAGGAAATATTTTTCTTTCTATAATTTGACTTTCAACTTAAATTTTTTAAACTGATACAAGAAATATTTTTCTTTCTATTCAACTTTCAACTTAAACTTTTCAAACTGACGCCAGTTGCACATTTAGCATACTAATCTGAAGTCCCCTGCCCTGCCCCAGGTTGTTGGCCTGAGTGAGGATGAAGCGACACTGGCGCAGGCCCTCCATCTCCTGTTCTTAGTACAGCAGCACAACCAGCGTCTGGCCAAGGAGTTCTCTGACATGGATGGGTGTCACCTGCTAGGGAGGGTGCTGCTGAAGGACAGATGTAAAGTGGGCTTTCATACTCTTAAGGTAATGCATTTCTTTCTTTTGAAACGTGACAATGTTTCTAAAGTAGATCAACTTTGATCTGATACAGATTTGGAGTTTGTGGCAAACTACTATTCTTCAAATGTTGCAATGTTTTGAATCCTGACAGATTACAAAATCTACCATAATGATAGAATCATGAAGCTGTTAATCCTGTCATATTCACTGTAACTCAGTTGTTTCACTCCACCTCTTCAGGTCTTGCTGGATGCTTGCTGTGACAGCAGCGTGATGGAGGTCTCCAATGACACCTACAGCATCAATCCTGAGTCGGATGCGATAATCCAGGACACCACGGTTGTGTCTGAGCTGCTGCTGACCTGGCAGATCTGGCAGCGTGCAGACGTCACCGTGTGGCAGGCACTTCTCACGGTGCTGGAGACCCTCATCAGGGACAACCACCCGCACCAGATGTTCAACATCCGCCAGCTGCTGTCCATCAACATCGTGCACAAACTGCTACAGACCTGCCAGGTAGACAGATAGACCTCTCTGAGAAAAAAAGTTGAACAGTCACTTTGCACAGTCACTCTTTTAGATCCTGATAGGTTTAAGTTTGTCACTGTGGGTTTTTTTTACAAAAGGTGTGAAAGGATTATCAATATCATTGTTGTTACATAATTTGTACATCTGATTAATTGACATTTATCCATCATTTCCAGGAGCATCAAAGCGAAGACCTGCCCTCCCTCCCACCTGCCATCTGCCAGTCCTTTGTGTCTATAGTGCAGTGCACCCTGGGATGCCCTCCCGATCTGAACCTGCTCACCGCAGTCTGTGACTTTCTTCTGGCGGTGCACCCAGCCATCAACACATTCGTCTGCCATGCCCCGTCCAGCTTCTACTTCACTCTCCACTCAGGTAACTCTCAAACCTTCTTTTCTGCATCTGTACATGTCAAGTGGTATACCTGTCCCTTAGTATGCCTTATTTTTCCTGTTGATTACAAGAATGTAAATGCAACCTGACATGACAAGTAATCCAAGTAAGATATGGGAGAAAGTATCCTGCATTGGTTCAGGTTTAAACCCTTCCACTTTGTCTTTGTCCCCAGGAACTCACCAGCAGTATATGCAGAAGTTGTTCCGGTCCCAGTCAGTCACGGTGACGGGACAGGAGCGGCCCTCGGCCAGCCCCCTGTCCAGCAGCACCCCCCTCCGTGCCCTGGACAAGATCAAGAGGAACTCCCTCCAGCATGGCATCATCCCCGAGGAGCAGACAGCTTCATCGGACTCAGATTCTGGACTCAAAGGTTTGGCTTTAATGGAGGATCTTCTCTTTTGTTGTTAATTTGAAGAACTGTTACAGGTAAAACCTCTTTTTTCTGAATTCTTAAGTTTGAATATAAAGGACTGAAATGAGTACCTTCTGTCTTTTTGAAAACTTAAGGTAAGAAGGGATAGACTGTCTTGTGCGTTGTCAAATGCTGGCACTAAGACCCATTTTTATCTTGCCTTGTTGTAGTACACTCTGCTAGGCCGGCCATGTTGAAGACTGGCATCATTCGCAGCTTGAGCATGCCAAACTCACCTGCAGTGGTCAGGCGACGGATGAGGAAGAGGCTGTCCTTTGAAGACGAGGGTGCCAACATGGCAGCCAGGTCAGACTCGGACAGCTCGGACAGCAGCGGCAGGGGAACACAGGAACTGGCCAATGGGATCATGTTCACACTTAACTCTGAGATTGCCGATGGACACCTTCGCATGGGGAACTCACAGGACGACAGCAGCGGACATACGTACGTCTCCTTTCCACTTGGCAGCTACGACAAGGAGGAGAAGATCAGCACGGAGGGATCAAACATTTTGGAAAGCGGGGTGGAAATTGACACAGAGAACACGGGTAACGAGCCGGCTCTCTCGGCTCATGTGTCAAGACAAAGCACGCCATCTGATCAGGACTCCAACCCCGAGGCTGACCAGGCCATGCAGGATGCCCTTAATGAACTTCCCTCTGGACAGATAATATCCGATGAAGACGATCAGAGAAGTAGAAGCAACTCTGAGTCCTCGGCAGCCTCTCTAGATGAATGGGAGAACCTCCCCCACCCGAACTCCCCACTCTCCCTGGCCCTGAACGCAGCCCTGCAGGACAACGGGCAGGAGAGCAGGCAGGTGCAGCAGGAGGATGGGGTGGCCATGGTGTGCACCGGGCTGCTCAACCTGATGTGTGGGGTGTTCGTCACCCTGCCCGATGCCATGTTGGACCAGGTGATGGGCAACATCCTGAAGCCGGAGACGCTGGTGGTGCTGGCTCATCACCACTCCTCCAGCATCAGGACCGCCATCATCAAGGTGAGGGAAAAAAATCAGTTCATGAAACAACACTATGTTAACAATGTATGGTTCAAAATATCAGCCAGAGGAAAATACCCCTTACAATGTCTCCACAAGTACAGTGAATAGTGAACCATGGTGCTCTGGACTTGCAGCAACAAATATGCATATCTCAAACACCCTGTCAGTCATCTAATCCATCAGTTAATCAATCAAGGTAAAGGTCAGCCAACCAGTTGATTGCTTATACAACCTGTGAACTAGTCAATTAATTATTGGATTGATTAAGGTGCCGGTTGATAATAGTTGGTTCAGTAATTAATTTGGCATTTTTGTTCCAGTTGCTGGGAATCTATTTCCAGAGGGCCAAAGAAGAGCAGTTCAACGCCTTCATGAAAGTGCGGGGCTTCTTCCTGCTGGCCAATCAGGTATGCTTGCGGCTTAGAATAAGTTAGATGTATGGTAACCTGCAGGTCCTGGAATGTTCTTTGATAGCCTTTGTTCCTCTTGCCCAGGGTCTTGCTAATTTGCATGGAGTATATGTATTGTAAAACCTTTTACACATCGATTGAAAATGATTAAGGCAAATATTCTGGAAAAACATTAGTAACCAACCAGCTTTGTTTGGTAACAATTATTTGATATTACATCAACTGACAATATTACAGAAACTGACAAAATTGTTTGTATTGATCTGCTCTTCTTATTGTTTGCATGTTTATTTTTTCTAGCTCCATCAGCATAGTGCCACACGGGAACTGGTGGAGGCCTGCCTGTCTGTCATTGTGGGGAAACCTGTCGGGCTGGATGAAGAGTAAGTTATGTCTACTTTTCCTCTGCAAAAGTGCTCACGTTTTCATCAGCATTTAATCAACAAGATAGACAAGATAGATAACAAAAATGGGAGTAAAGAAGAGTAAGCCAAGGCCTCCACAATGACTGCAGTTTTCATTTCCCAGCCAACATTTCAACACTAGTGTAACATCATCCATCAGGTTATTCTGAGGGAATAGAATGCAACCTTACCTTACAGGATGTGGTTGAGCTCATTTTGAAACTGTTTGTTGCAGCATCGATGTGAGCTGTGTACAGCACATGACAGGACTGCAGCAGCACACGGTGGTGCCACTGCTGGCCCTGCTGGAGAACTGCATCCACGACACCGCGGTCTGCCACAACACGCTGTGCGTGCTCATCCAGCTGTTCGAGAGCAGCGAGGTCATGGCGGCCATCATGATGGAGAACGGGCTGGTCTGGGCGCTGTGTAACGTCATCTCTGCCATTAACAGCCCGCAGATAAGGTCAGGATAAAATACAGAAGACTTTTATGGGGATGTCAGATTTTGTCAACATTCTTATTTTGTGTTCAATACAGTTACATGCATGGCAACTGTCGCTTTGCTAAAACATTAGGTATGGTATAATGATAAGATACAGAGATACAGTGAATTTTTGTTTACACTGCTGAACATGTTCACACTGATGGTGTTTGTAATGTTTATACTAGTCTAATCTTTGTACATTTTTGGCCCAGTCTGCCCCAGGAGGACCTGCTGCTGCTGGTGGGGGATGTGCAGCACTTCCTGGCCTGCGTGGTGGTGCGAGCCTGCAGCATGACAGGCGTGCAGAACTTCCAGGTGCTGGAGGACATGGTGACCCTGCTGGGCAGGGTGGAGGACATGCAGAGGGACAGGCATCCTGAGGGTCAGTACTCACTCACCCATTCATTACTGTATCTGGGGCCACATAAACCTCACTTCAACATCTGTCAAAAAAATTATTGACCAAAAATTAACGTTTTTTCTGAAATAGATTCAATACATTTAGAATATATTCTTTGCATATCTTTTATCTGATTGAAATGAAAAAAAAGGGTAAGCTCATTTTGTGACAACTTTCGGACAATTATTTTACTGTACAGTTAGTGTTTGGAAGAGTTGGCAATGACAACTTGATTCGTTACTGGCTTGCAAGCCCTGGTGTTCTCTTGAAAACTCAATCTGAATGGCAGCCCTGAGAGTTTAAGTATTTGATCTGGACTTCCAGGTTCTCAGTCGGTGGCAGTGGAGAGGGTGCGAAACATTCAGTACCACCTCCTGCAGGCTGTTCTCAGCTACATAGAGGGTGCTTTTAACGACACCCTGGATGAGCCACTGGTAACCATCTCCCTCCCACAAGTGACAACAAACGAACCCAACAGCAGAGAACAGCTGGGCAGGAGGCAGAGTTATCCACCAGGTACAGCACAACTTCCTACTCTGTATGCAGTTATGTGTCAAACCCCTATGTTGGCCTAAGTACCATTTCAGAAGATGGATAAAGTAATTACAGTGCAGTACTGGGATGAGGGTTAATCAATTCCTTCCTACTGATGTTTGCAGATTTGTTGCAATATATATCTCCTAATAAAGAATCTTTACTGCAGTTTTTAAGTGTTCCTGACTGTTAAGTAGCTGAAAACATTGTCAGTGTTCATATGATATGAGTTGTTGTAGGTGGCCAGCAATGATAAAACTTTGTATGCATACTTTTTTCCAGGTTGCGGTGACATCCAGTCCCCTCCTCTGTCTCCAACCACCTCCCTGTCCCCTCCTGTCGCCTTTCCCCCGCTCTACTCACTGGAGAACAACAACGACAGCTTGAACCTGTCCGAGTCTGGCAGCCTCCCGTCTGGCCTGCGCCAGGGGGAGGGGAAATGTCTCAGCCTGGACTGTAAGCGTAGATACTCTGCCCAATCAGAGACGATGGTCCTGTCGTTGAAGAGGAGGTCATCAGCGGTGGAGATGCCAGTGCTCCAGGGCCGGGAGGGAAGCACGGTAACAGAGGGGGAGATCGTGCAGAGGATCCAGAGGGTGTGTGTGCTGGCAGTCAACCTGCTGTCCTTCTCAGGTATGGGCTTGTTTGTTTTTACATCAAAATTGTGATTATAGTGGGGCCTTATCATTCAAATTCAATTTGTGGTTTTATGTAGTGCTTGAAGTTATAGGCGGGGCTAAGATGAAGCTGATAGATATGTAAAACAAGCAAAGATCTGTGATTCTTAGAGGATGTCATCTATGAAATTAAGTTTGATTAGTGGAAACTATATGTACATGTATGCTACCCTGCAAATTTCCGCATTCAGACATGTTGAAATTCTTACAATGATTCTGCTGATGTCTTATCCACAGATGCAGGCCGGAAGAGGAAGGATTCCCTGCACAGGGTGGAGTTCCTGGAGCCCATGTCCTCTGAACTGTCCACCATGCTGACCTCCGAGCGGGAGTTCACACGGTCACTGTTCCAGCTGATGCTGCGCGGCGTGGCCTCGACCCTGGAGAGCAGTCGTGGTGCGTCCCGTCGGCGCTGGCACCGCATCATGTGGTCATCTCGGGACTGCATGCGCGTGCAGCTGGGGCGGCTAATGGTGCACATGATGGGGCCGCGGCAGCCGCTGGAGCAGAGGGTTCACGCACTGAAGGTCGTCCACGAACCAAACAGCAAACAGATCCTCAACACTGTTCTACACACCAACCTATCTGTAAGTATGGGTGAAAAATTTTGAAGTTGTAATGTGACATAACTTTGTTAAATGGTAAATGTTATTTAAATGATCCAAAAGTCAACATTTGCAAGCTAATGAAATGATCCCCTGCTGGCCTGTCCCAGATTTATTCCCTAAATTGCAAAGTTTAACACAAAGCACCTGTACTCCCAAGCTACCTCTATAGTAAAATGATCTGGTCCAAAATCATCCTGTGTGTAAATATCATTCTCACTAATCCTGTATGGGCAGAAAAGGATGGTGCAACTATGCAGTTCAGTGAATCATTGTTAAGGACATTCAGTATTGATCCCAGTGGTATGCTGCAGCAGTGTCTGATAATGTCTTGCCTGATATTCCAGCATGGGCAGAAGGTGGTGGTGTACCTGTACTACCTGCTGTTCTACCACAAGGACCAGCTGAATGAGAAGGAAAGAACAGCTGGG
Organism: Branchiostoma lanceolatum; assembly: GCF_035083965.1. NCBI lineage: Eukaryota > Metazoa > Chordata > Leptocardii > Amphioxiformes > Branchiostomatidae > Branchiostoma > Branchiostoma lanceolatum. The sequence continues at coordinate 18,855,836 of NC_089725.1, read as the reverse complement.
AAGACCCTGATGCGACTGCTGGACCAGATCAGCTTCCAGCCCATCCCGCTGGGGGAGCTCAGCCCTGAGACACTGCAGAGCATTGACGAGGTAGGGAAGACAGTGTTTTAGACTGAGAGACGTTGTAACTAATCTTTTAGTCAAACTTGTCATACATAATAATCAAGTCATGTAGCCTTAATGTTTAAACCAACAAGTAGTTTTTGAATAGGAGCATGTTTCCAACTTCTAATTGATGATTGAACCTGCATCACAACTGGGCATTACGTGTATGTAGATAGTGACTTAGATTTGGTTACAATGTATTATAAGTGTCTTGTGTCTCTTTTTCTCTGTCTTGTGTCTCTGTGTTTCTTTTGTCAAAAATTAGTTTGGTTTATTGCAGGATCAGAAGTCCTGGGACAAAGATGAGAAAAATGCCAAAACCTCCTGGAGAAAAAGAAGAATCACCATCCAGAACAAGTAAGCACATTTTTACTAGTCTGTGCTCTTAGAACGCATAGACAAGATTTCACTCTGTCTTCTAAATGGAGCAGGAGCAAGTTTGACTTTCATGATATTAATATATATGTTCTTTCAAACAACTTTTCTGTTAAGATTTCTAGTATATGTGTAATAACGGTCACAGGAATGTCGTGGGGAGAACTACTAAGAGAGTCAGGAGGTACCACCATGCCAGTGCCTACTGCCTTATGTACATAGATATCATATAAAAATGTGTATACATAACTGTTTTCCCAATCTCAGGTTGATAAAAAGCACTGGAGAGCTTGCCAAGCAGATCTCGTGGTTTGCAATGGAGGTGACGCAGGCTGTGGTCCTGTCCCAGAACATGGAGCGGAAGAAGCTGCTGGAGTGCATGAAGGAGAGCATGACCCAGGACCTGAGCGTGCGCCGAGCCTGGCACGCCCTCATCCAGCAGCTCACACACGAAAGGTCTGGCTCTTGCATACCTGAATTTTCTTGTAGCTAAAGAAAGGCCTCACACACAGCCTGATTTTATGGATGATGTCTTCTTGAGACCCCAAATTTGATACAACAGCAAAAAGCAGGAGAAACTCATTCTGTGTTAGAATGAGATCAATTTTGGGTAGCTTCACGGCGGTTATATTCTATTCATCAATTAGCCCTGATTTTCCCAAGCCTATAGACAGTTAAACTATTGTTCCAACACAGAGCAAAACAGGATCTTCAAAAATTGTTGATGTCCCTCCAGTCTCCACAAGGGTAAAGTATTCTTAAGACACATTTTGCTCTTGTAACATATGTTTACATGTCCTTCCAGGGCAGTATGGTTCAACCCTGAGTCCCAGCCCTCCTCCTGGCAGCTGGATCCCACCGAGGGCCCCTGTCGGGTCCGGCAGAGACTGCAGCGCTGTAACCTCAACCTCAGCAACAAATACTTCCTGCCTGAAGCACAGAGAACTGAGGGTCAGTTAAGACTACTGTTTTGGAGATGTACCGGTTGTCACTTGAAGTTTGGAAAATGTATTTGTCAAATTTATGTCTTGTATTTACATGCAACTTGTTGCTTAATGTACTGTAGATTTCAACATGTTTTTTAAGCACTCATAGCTAACTACCATATCCATTAACCATGATATTAAGAGCGTAGCATCAGACTGACATCATCTTATATCCATAGATATTAGTGCTAGGGATGTTGGCTATTTTCATAGAATTACCTAGGGTTTCCCACCTGAGTACTCATCTGAGATTCTCACCTGTTGCAGGTGACAAGGAGCCCCGTCAGCAGCTGGCCTACCTGTTTGAGGACTCCAACCAACCAGACGACTCCACCACTCTCAGACACAGGCTGCACACTAATGAAGCAATCAGGTACAAAGGACATTTGAAGTCTATTTCTAAAATAGTAGTTGCACTTACACTTGTAACTTACATTTAGCATTTTTTTTCATCCATTAACATGCTTTTACTGTTTTACCCATACCCCAGATACACCCACCGCTGCACAAATGTTACTCCTTCTAATGAGGCAACAGGAGAAATCCTTATTGGTGAGAACAGTGTGTACTTTGTTGGGGATGAGCCCATCCTGGATCTCAACAGCACACAGGTGTGTATTTGTGAATCAGTCAATCAGTTAATCCAATTATTTATTCATCAACAGACATCAGCCAGTTGACAGCATTTGTCTATTTTGTCAAGTCTTCAATTCCTGGGAAAACATCTTACACAAAGTTTAGCTGTTGTGTTACCTGTAACCTTTGTATTGGATATTTCTGGTCTTCAAAAAGCTTTCTTTCATGTTATGATGTATTCAGAGAAGTGTGAATTGCCCTTTTATCTTTTCTCTGATGCCTTATAGTGTAATTCGTGCAAATTTCCATGATATCAAAAGGCTACAACAGAAGGGAGAAGTATGAATATTGGACAATCACGTCAGCTCTAATTTCCTGATTGCCTCCTCCAGTTCCTGCAGGGTGACCGTGAGGTTCTGTCCATGTCCTGGCTGTACGAGGACATTAAGGAGGTGCACAAGCGCTGGTACCAGCTGAGGGACAACGCCCTGGAGATCTTCCTCACCACCGGCAGGACCCTGCTGCTCGCCTTTGAGACACAGAAGGTTGGTTTCTTTGTGTCACAAAGTGTCTCTCACTAGTTCTACAAACTGTTTAACAGACTGATTCGGTGGAGCCATCCATGCCAGAGCATACTTTTGCACCCAGGGTATCTGGTATGCTTTTTGGTTCTCCTTAAAGACAGGGCTGACAGTATAATCTTCCTTCAAAATCTTCCAATGTATCTTGTTCATGGATGCTCAATCGGGCCCAAATCAGAATGCAGCACTATATACTTTATTGACTTTGTCAATTGAAGCACTTTGTCGGCAATTTTTTTAACATCATCTACATGTAACCAAATGAGAACACGACCATACAGAATATGTACACAGGCTCAAGATGCCTTGAATTCCCTCCCCTGCAGGACAGAGACATGGTCTGCCGACAGGTGCTCGCCATGGACCTGCCCAACCTGGTCGGCTACGACAACCTGCAGGCCATCACACAGATGTGGAGGATTGGACAGATGACAAACTTCGAGTACCTAACCCACCTGAACAAGCACTCTGGGCGATCCTTCAATGATCTGATGCAGTACCCAGTCTTCCCCTTCGTGCTGGGGGACTACACCAGTGATACTATCAATCTGACCAACCCAAAAGTCTATAGGTGTGTTTCAACATTCGTTGCTGCAGTTAAACCTATATAGGTTTTGAGGGATAAATAAGTTATCTTGTTTTCAATGGCAAGGGAGAAATATTTGTAATGGCTGAGAGTAGTATCTCTCGGTAACATCACACATAAATGAGATACAGCTTTGAAGGGCATGGTAAGAAGAAGCAAGTTTTCACAATGCCTCATTTGTGAGAGAGCTGCTGATCAGTTTATGCTTGCTGCTGTGTTAAAGCAATTCATTACTGTCTACTTTTGCAGGGAACTGGCAAAACCTATTGCAGTGCAAGACAAGAGTAGGGAACAGCGATACATTGAGAACTACGAGGTAAGTGGACTGCTCATATTAAACACAATCCTTCAGACACTTTAATCATATTGGTAGCATTCCAGTTCCCATACATAGAGGAACTAAAGTGCTGGCATGTTGTGAAATTTGTGGTATGTTCCCCCATCATGCAGTGGCTGAGGATGGAGCATGAGAAGGGTGGTGACGTTGATGACCCCATGCCGCCGGTTGAGCCATACCACTACGGTTCTCACTACTCCAACAGCGGCACCGTGCTCCACTTCCTGGTTAGACTTCCCCCCTTCACAACCATGTTCCTCAACTATCAAGGTTAGCACAGAAACACCCTCTCCTAATCCCTCTCTCAATCATTTCAAACTATAGGGTAAGACTATTGTAGCAAATTCGAATTTTTAAAACATGTATGATTCTTATAGCAGTATTCCTTGTGATACAAATCAAGATACTGTGAGATAAAATGAAGCATGCTCTTTTGAGGACTTAACATGTACTTTACATTTCAGTAATTGTAAGTATACTGCCTTCAACTTGGTAATTTTGAAATTTCAAAAAACACCTTTCCAAATTCAAATATGAAGGACTTCTCATCACTAATAGGCAACTTACTTACATTTAGTGGAAAGCTCAGCTCAGGTTCTCTTCTTACTCGAGTTGAAAAAATAATGGGTCAAATTTTTTTCCAGACCGTAACTTTGACATCCCCGACCGAACCTTCCACTCCCTGCTCACCACCTGGAGATTGTCGTCCTTTGAGTCCACCACGGATGTGAAGGAGCTCATCCCTGAATTCTTCTTCCTACCAGAGTTCCTTCTTAACTCTGAAGGTGAGAAGAAACTTCCCAGTCTGGGACTCCCAAGAACAGTAACAGACTTGTGAAGAGGATCCAGCACAGTTTTGTGTTTTGCCTGAGTGTCTATGCACCAATATTTGTAATGGTTGCAGTGCTGGCAGAGACACCTCAAATTTCAATGAGAGCTAACTATAGTAAACGTTTTGTACTGTCAACTTAAGGCTGTATGACATACAAGTATCCTGTCGCACCTAAGCCCTGTATCAGTGTGACAAATCATTCTACAACTTGCCTATGAAGCTGTTTTTTGATGCTGGTTAACAGTACAGGTACAGATACCTTACCTTACCTTACCTTATGCAGGTATGGATAAAAGTACAGAAAACCAAATGACACTGCTCTCCTTCCACCAGGTTTCAACTTCGGCCACCGCCAGTCAGGACACTTGGTTAATGATGTTGCCCTCCCACCCTGGGCACAGTCCGATTCCCGCCTTTTCGTACTGATCCACCGCCAGGCGCTGGAGTCGGACCTGGTTTCCATGGCGATCCACACCTGGATCGACCTGGTGTTCGGCTTTAAGCAGAAGGGAAAGGCAGCTGTAGAGTCCATCAATGTCTTCCATCCATCTGTAAGTTTTGTTCAGTTGGTTTCATCGTCTTACAGGGCTGTTTGTTTTACAGAGTGACAGTTAATTTGAATTGTGCCTTTGGGTACAACATTGCACTCTATGTTGTTTCATAGAAGCTATAACAAATATTTTCTATTTTATTTATTTATTTATGGATTATGACTTTATTGATTGATTTATTGTTATTCTGATGTTGTACCTTCTTCTCCCAGACGTATTTTGGGATTGACACCTCCGCCATCGAGGACAAGGTACAGAGAAGGGCCACTGAGACGATGATCAAGACGTACGGCCAGACTCCTCGGCAACTCTTCAAGAACCCCCACCCACCCCGGCAGCAGGTCAGCGGCAGCTCTGAGGCTGATGTGGCAGGGATGGTGGGAGCAGCTGGCTTCCTCTTCAACTTCAAGGACAACAAGGATGCCGTGGTGGACATCAAATCTGTCCGGGTAAGGATGGAGGGATGCAACTCTGATACCATTGGGAAAACATACACTTTGTGTATTATGCAATACCCATGTCTGTCAGTGGTATTCAGAAATGTATGTTGAAAACTGAAGCCCTGAAAGACTGAAGCTATAAGCTAATTACTAACTTCAGCCAACTGAATATTCTGAACTTATAACAATATCTGTGTTCCACAGAGCCCCCTGCCGCAGGTGGAAGGCCTGAAGTGGGGGAACTACGTGGGCTCTCCGACGTGCCCGGCACCTGCAGTGAACTGGAGTCAGGACCACGGGGCGGTGGTGTCGTCGCTGGTGGGGCTGCCGACGGGCGAGGTGTGCGGGCTGGCCCCCAACTTCTGCCTCCTGGTCATGTACAGCAAGGAGAAAGGTAAGCTCCTCAACCCTTCATTTGTAACAACAACATATTGATATCATATCATGTGAGAGCAGACCTTATAGTAAAAAGTGTAACACTTGACTATAGATTGCTCTGTAGTTATTCTGCCTGAAATTATGTCTCCAGAATACAAATTTGAAAGATTGGTAAAGATTTAAAAGTAACACAATAACGTTTTCTGTACACATGTATAAGGAAAAAATCATGTAATGTTAAGGTTGACAGAGTTGTGTGTTTGCTCCGTGCAGGTGTGAGTGCCATGAATCACACAGACATCCTGTGGTCGGCCATCCTGAGCTGGGGGCATCCTGACGGCATCATGAGGCTGAAGAGCCGACAAAGCGAGCCTGCCACCAACTTCTTCCTCTGCCCTCCCAACGACCAGGTAACAGACTGCAGTCATTAGTATATTAAGTTCCTACATTGTAAAAAAAATTGGGAGATTAAACCTTTGTAAAGCCTGAAAATATGAAATCCTTAACAGACTTCTTGACAAGTGAACAATTTAAGCCTAACATATCCATACTCCCTTACAGGTGACCTGCTGTGCATCTGTGACAGACTGCCGGCTACTCTTTACTGGAGGAACGTCTGGCGTGGTGACTGCCTATCCAACCAGGTTCACTGGAAACAAGGTACATTTTTTTTCCATTTAAATTGATAACCTTTGGATCACAGATTGGGGGTTCAGTTCACACTGATGTCATTGCTGTGCAATAAGATATTCACATGTGATGTCACAACTTATGACTAGGTGAGGTGAGCTTTGGAACCAGTTGTTTAGAAGACACACAATATGCAGAATCTTGTGACTCCAAACACCCTAACTCTGAGTAGAATAGTTGAAAGTGGGTATCATCATGAAAGTATTAAATCTCACACTGAGAGACCATATCAAATACTAAAATATTATCACAGAAATTATTGGGGAATTTTTGCTGCAATGGTTAGACAAGCAAGGGGTCCTTGTTTGAGTTATATTTAAATATCCTATTCCATCCCTGCAGCCTTCAGAGTTTGAGATAGTTGACAGCAGAGTGTGCCTGTACGGCCACACGGGGCCAGTCAGCTGTCTGCAGGTCTGCCGACCCTACAGCATCGTGGTCAGTGGTAGCCAGGATGGCACAGCCATCATCTGGGACATCAACAGGTCAGTCTTACTTTGGTTTTCTGACTGTCAATCTTAATATTACTGCATAGATTTAACAGCTTTAACAATTGAAGCTGTTGTTTGTGTGATCTTTGACCAAGATTGAGGTCTTATGGACTTCTTTTGTTCCCAAAATGTCAGACAGTAACGATTAAAGCTGTTCTGTGTCAATCTGATACCTAGATTTGTTCCTATGCTGTGCAGATTATCCTACGTACAGTCTCTAAATGGCCATGAAGGCGGTGTCACCGCTGTGGCAGTGAGTGAGACATCAGGCGACATCGCCACTGTATGCCACCCCTCAGCGACTACAAGTGAGCTGAGCTTGTGGACAATTAATGCCCGACCGGTGGGGTCGGTCCGGTGCCTGTCCACCATCCACTGTGTGACGTTCTCCAACGCGTCGGAGGGGATTTCTGTGAATGTGGTGGCAGCTGGCCTGCAGGATGGCTCAGTCAGGTAAGCTCATTTTTGTTCTTCATCTAGGCTTTAAAATTCTTGAGATGTGACTGTCAAACATGGAATTCACAATGTGCATATATTACATCCCCTCAAAATACAGCAACCTCTTACACTAAGTACAATGTAGTGCCCATAATCCCTCATATTGTGTCATAAGTTATTCAATTAACAACTGCTGGCCATTTGACAAAGTGTTTGTTTGTAAACTGAATTTCAAATGATAACCCCTTGTACAGTGTATGTACATGTATTTATTTCCTTGATATGCTGGATATGCCTTGATATGAACATTATCAGATGTGCCATGTTGTTGTGTATTCCAGGCTGTGGAGTACGTGGGACCTGAGCCTTGTGAGGGACATCACACTGGAACAGTTCAACAAACCTATCATCAGGTAAATTTACAAGCAGAAAACAAACAGAAAAGTAACATATCTTTGCCTCCACCTGTGTTGGTGATATGTATTGTTTAGTATCAATTATGTAACTCTATCTAAATTCTTGTTGAAAAAGTGACCTCATCAAGTACATGTTGCAATGTCATGATACAAAATGTAGGTAGGTTAACCTATTTCTTACATGTCATATACATGTATGATGGTACCTGTACAGTTGATTTTGTAACAAAATTTTGTAATGTTGAAATTGGCTAGATTAAGTTATCACAATGTAAGGTCTTTAATTTGATTACTTTTGCAAAATTGCAATTTTGTTGACGACAAAAAGGGATGATCTGGATCTGAACAATAACTTTGAATATAACATTGTGTCTCTCCTCTGTCTACAGCTTAACATTTACCCATGATGCTCAGCACCTGTACGTGTCCACAGTGGATGGGACAGTATTTGCTTTGTGCAAGAAGGACCAGACAAAGAACAAGCGACCCCTCTTCATCCCTTTTTTGAGCTGAACAGAGACGACTGTAAACTGTCCAAAATCAGCATGACAGACCTGTTAGGAACGTCTTCCACTCAAGAAGATTCTGTTGCAGAAGTGTTAAATGACTCTTTCTCGAACCTGTGGTTGTCCATTGACTACTTCTGAGCTGGAAATTCTGCAGTGAACTGTAACATGCAAATGAATTTGGTACAGTGGATATTTGGTGCAGAGAAGAGAAAGTCTGTGAAGTGTTACAATAAGAAAAACTACTTCACTGTACTGTTGGTGGAACCCACCTGTTCTCTAATGCATGGAACAGGTTTTGTTCACAGTTTCCAGGGGCAACATGGTTTACCGTTGTCAGGGGCAACATGGTTTACCATTGTCAACGGCAACATGGTTTACTGTTGTCAACGGCAACATGGTTTACTGTTGTCAACTGCAACATGGTTTACTGTTGTTGGGGGCAACATGGTTTACTGTTGTTGGGGGCAACATGGTTTACCGTTGTAAGGGGCAACATGGTTTACCGTTGTTAGGGGCAACATGGTTGTATTGCCTTGTTTCCTCTAAGAATTCTCCATTGAGGGAAGAAACTCACTGCTTGTGGAAACAGTATTACTGCTGATCATGCAATATAATTGCCCATTTTTGCAGCAGTATAAGCTTCTCAAATAATACAAAAGTATCCTAAGGCTTCTTTATTACAAGATACTGTGATGGCCTCCATGTGTAGTTAGAAATCATTTAGGACAAGGCCACATGAATTTGATCTTGCCTTGAATATTTTATTCACTGCCATTTATTAAGTCTATTCAAGAAGATATAATAATACTATACTGTTATAATGTTTTGTTCCCAAATAATTATTTGTATTGTTGCTAAAGTAAGATACTCCAGCTGCAAAATCCAGTATATTCTGCAATCTGTAGCTGACACCTCATGTATTTTTTAACAATGTCTTAAATTAAAAGTGTTCTTTGTCTTCTGTTCTTATATGACAGAGTATTTGTATTACTTTACTCGTGTATCTGCAATTATGTTTCTCAAAATGTTTTTGGTAGCTACTGCAAAGTTTATTATTTGTGGGAAGATTTACTTGTGGAAGCAGTGGAAGGAAAAATGAAAAACTGCTGCACTTGGATACTGATAAACTGTGAACTGTAAAAGGCACTTCCCATTATGGCAGCTTTTTGTGTACTACTCAAAACAGAAGGAATTCTGAATAAGAAAGTGCCAGTATTCAAAATTATTATAACATTTTTTTTGTGATTTGATATTTTGATGTTATTCATATGCAGTAAAGGCTTTGACATTATGGTGAATATATTTATATAGGAATTGTTACCCATCAATATAATTGTATTTTCAGAACCTGTAAGGTATGTGTATGTTAAAAGATGGGACCACCGTTTGTGCTTATCTTAGTAAGAAGTAAGCAATAACACGGTTAGGCTTTTATTGTGTGGAAGAAGGAAGGACTGATGAAGTGATAACAAGCAAAAGTGGCAAATTATCTTTAACATCCAATGCTTCTGTTAACTGTGCAATATTTGTATATGATGATCGAGAGAAGCCAAAGACAGTGTTACTGACCAACGGGTGATTCCACAATCACTTTGCGAGAGCATTAAGCATGCCATGCTGTATATATACATGAGCCAAAGTATGCCTTTCCAATAACATTGTATGTAAATCAACAGTTATTAGAATGTCTATTTTCATATGAATTGAGCAGCAGCACCCCTTCGATGTGAGCCTTGTATGCGGCAGTGCTGCTCCAAGTTGTCCTGTACATACCATGTCACTACCTTGTACATATATATTGCTTCAAATTCAATAAAGCATCATCTCGACACTTCTTATCATTACTCTTTATTGTCAAAATAGTTTCTAGTACCATACTCAGCTTTCAATGTTTGTAAGCTAAGCTTGTACCAACCAAGTATGAAATGGAAATTTACCCCAAGGAACCATGGCAGAACGTTCCTTTAGCATATAACTGCAACAAAGAGGTTCTGTACTTCTGACTCTAAACTGTTTAACTGGTATAACTGTCCTTTGCAGGCACATAGTGGCTGGTGGTTTTATCACAGCAAAATCATTCGAACATATTTTTAAAGTTATCAAAAGAAGAGGCGATCATGGTTCCTTTCTGAAACATATTTTTTATACATTCATATAAAAAAATGTAGTTGGTGAAAAAAAAAGCAGTGCAAGGCTTTAAGTTGTTCAGTACATGTATTTTCAAATTCGCAGCATGCTTTTAAAAGTAAGTAGTCTTCACTGGAACTCCAGTCTGTAGAATCCTGCAGGTTCTGAGGGTGTTCTGGAGCCTTTGGGCGGGGTGCGTTGCCTGGTGATGGAGAAGAACTTGAACCTGTCGCCCATCTTGTCTGGGTTGGTCAGCATGTCGTAGCCTGACAGCAGGTCTTTCCTCTGGGACTTGTCAGCATTTCTTTGTAAAACCTGACAGGGATATATACAATCACCAAATAATTCACTCTGTCTGACATAGGGCTTAATCATTTGAAAACATGTTCCTGACTACTCCTGAATTTTCTCAATGAAACTTTTAGGCCTAAGTCTACATTTGTTAAGTGCTTTTTCTGTTTTCCAAAAATACCATGTCAGGCAGAGATTCATTCAACTTATTCCTTACAGTATGTAGCAGTTAAAATGTCATCAATTTTGCCCATTGGATATTCATATTGTTTTTACATCTCTTAATTAAGTTGAGAAAATTGCAGTAACACTGTCCTACCTGTAGTCTCAGCTCAATTCCCATATTTTCCAGAAATTCCCTCTGTGTCATAGGGCCATGTGTTACAACTGGAAATGACAAAAAAGGTGAAGATTGAAAATCACACCAGACAGCTATGGACAAAAGAACAGGTGTCACCAAGTGTCATGAATGCTCCAATGCAGCTCCCAGTCTCCTGCAAAGGATCATTAAGTCCAAAAATGTAGATTACTGGTACAAGTAATTTTACATTAACAATTTGATATAATTGTCAAACCCTTTTATCCTTTAGTATCCTTCTTATTCTTTTCCTCTGAATTATGATTTTTCACCAACTTAACCCATGGTACATCTTTGGCTCTCAAGGGTATTTCACACTTGTTGTAAATGCTAAGACATTCAGGAGTACCTTTGTCCTTGCACATACACATGTGTCTGAGGTAGGAGAAGTCCACATCAGCCGTCAGGTCCGCACTGCCCGGCTCCTGAAGAACCTCGTGTAACTGGTGGTTCCTGAACCCCTGTGTCATGTAGTTTGGTAAACCAGTTATTCAGCCAGAATCTTTGTCAAAAGAGGAAATATTCAGATGCAACAACAGGAGGTAACAAACTGTAACAGGTAAGTTGCTATTTGTATGTAACCTATGCTGTCCACTGTTCCTAACCAGTATCAATTCAGCACCCGATAGATACACATGTATGCAGCAGTTTGCCACCAGCAATATGGTTTGATTTTTGTAGTTCTTCAACTGCCCCAGTATAGTCAGACCCCAAGTGGCTTCGAGAAATTACTTTCAAAAGGACTTTGAAGCTCTGGCAACATGTAACGAGGCAGACCTGATATGCAAACATAAGAAGGTCCTACCCTGAGTGTGTCTGTCTTCGAGCCATCATGTCCATAGTCCGCCAGCAGTGCTGCCCCTCCGTGCCCCGCTATTCTGTCTGCCAGGTGTTGCACCAGCACACCTGCTTGGGGACACACCTCCAGGTGGTCCCTCTTCTCACCTGCCTACACAACAACACACCTGCAGGTGACTACCTTTGATTCATCATGGAGGATATGTTTCAATCCTACTGGGTATGTTAAGCTCCTCAGTTAAGTTATGAAAAGTTATTGATACATAGTTCATCTATTTCTATTGGGTAGCCTTCTCCATTATTCACTATGATCTTTTTCTATTGGATAGGGATCTTCGTCTAGAAATTCTTAAACATTACAAGATAGTGGTTTCCATTAAAACTGTACCTTAGCAGAAGTCTTCAATCTCTGATTGCTTTTCCTTGTTCACTATAGAAACCACACAGTCGTGCCCGAGTCCGTCTGACTCACCTGTATGAATCCTTTTGAAGCAGCTGTTGGACTTGGTGACAAGACGAACCTCAGGTGATGAGGACTGGGATGGACAAATAAGAGTTTGATAAAACTTACAACTTCCTATTGCTATATTCATCCTCAGCCAAAAAAAGTACTTGATGGAAACTTGTACACTGAAGATTTTAAGACCAAGACTATAATTGATAGCACTATCAAGGCACTAAGAATGAAACTCATTCTCATCGAGTATTGTAGTGGCCTATTCATGATAGTTTGCAATGCAAACAATTATAACAGTTTGCATTAGGTATGCAGGAGTAGAGGTTGTTTCACATACTGTAGCCAGTCACTGCCAAGGCAGGTATGCTGAAGGGTTGTAATACCAGTTGTACAATACAGGCATAGACTTACCCTTCTCTATCATCCACATCCACCAGGACCTCCCTCCATCCCTGAGGGGTTCTCTGGGAACAGTGTACATCAATTTTATAAGTAGATGGTAGAATACTCTATCAACTTAACAACTGAGCTGTACTAGGCAGCACGATGTAGCAGCTGGATGATTGTGTATGTTTTAACATGCTCATTGTCGTCTGTGATTTTAATCTCACAATAACAGTTGAATATATAAATAATCAAATGAACCAGAAACGCTGATTGATGTAGAAAAAGGAACATATTTGTGAACTCACTTGAAATTTGTGGACAGGCAGTGCATCTAAGAATTCATGAGCAATGTAACAGGAAAAACCTGGAAGTAAGGAGAACAAAGCTTAATATCATTGTATGGGAGGCTGGAATGTCTGAAGACAGTAGCTCCTTTCCTCTTTCCCTCTACTTATCAGTTTCATTCTTCTTCCTCTACTTTGAACTTTTGACTACAAGCATTCAGTCAGCTTGCTAAAGTCTTAATCAACTTTAAAAAGATCTACTTCTACAAACTTGTACATATTTCTCCAACACCAAAAGTTCGAAACTCACCCTGTGGTAAATCATGGATATCACTGTACCATGAGATCGGTACTCCTGACTTTGTCTTCCTCCTCTTGTACACAATGTCTTCTCCACTAGCAGCATTTTTCCTCTTGTCATCCTTGATGACACCTGTCAATCTCTCCTCCTGCATGGCAGCCATCTTGGGGCTGACCTCCACCAGGTGCAAGGACACAGCATCTTGCATCATGGGAAATTGCTGGAAGACCTGGAGAGGAGGAAAACAGAAATTGCATGAAGCTATAAAGGCTGTCTTTAGCTCTCAAAAAAACATTTGATACGCAATATTGTCTGTCCAGGATATCAACTGCAAAAGTGTGGTGCTCCTGCTTTTTCATCCATTCTGCTTTTAGTTTTATCAAATGTATGTGGTGAATTCTGAACAAATAGACAAAGGAATAAGCAAATCAGCTGTACCCTGAGCATGTCCTGTGCCAGAGTGCCTCTGCCTGGTCCCAGTTCCACCACCTGCATGGACCGGGGTGAACCGCCCAACATCCACTCATTCACACACCAGACACCTAGCAGCTGGAAACAAACACCTGTCACATCAGTCACAGTCTTAACCTAACTTTCTTTCTGCTGAAACAGCATTTTAGTGACATGATGTCATTAGTTTTATATTTTCAGAAGACTCAAGAAAGAAAGAAAACAGTGTAAATTTTTAACAATTGTCAGCTCTCACCTCGCCAAACATCTGGCTGATCTCAGGTGAAGTGATGAAATCCCCCTGTGTTCCAAACACATCCTTGTGCATGTAATAACCCTGGAGCAAACAAACATCCTGTGTCATGTTCTGGATCTCTGGACTGACTTTGGCGTAACACACAAGCTCATCAATGAAACAAATGCAAGCATATCATTGGAGGCTATTGACAGGATGACACTGTAATACGCTCAATAAAATCTATAATTTGATAGTGCTGAAATCACTGGAAAGGTAACCCTTCCTAATCATCATGCACAGCCCCTTACAGCTGCGGGGTTGGTGAGCACCTCCCTCATGTAGTCAGCTACAGTGATTGGTCCCGCTGCCTTCAGTCTGGATCTCAGATGCTTCAGTAGGTCTGTCTCACCGGACTTCTGATGGAGGCCACGGAGAAACTGACCTGTGGAGGGAATGGAGTTAGTGGTTTGAGTCACTTGAAGTACTAGCCTCCACAGCGTCTAATCGTCGTGTTGACTTTCAAACTTGCTTGTTCACTACTTCGTAAGGTTAGCGTTGGATATCTTCTATTATTTTCTGATTAGAACAGCTATCAGGCATGTCAGGTATGTCCCGTACGTTTTGTCAACAGACAGCACGTGGTTTCTAGCGCTTCTGCCCCTCCCCCTTACAGTTACATGCATAATTTTACAAAGTGTCACCGCCACAAAGAATGACATAGTTTTATAACCTGAGTTGACAGCTGTTTGGACCCTCAAGAACGTCCGTAGCAACCTCATTATTCTCGTGAAACACTCCGCTACCTGCTGCGCTAAAACTTTCGCGATCGGTGGAGATCGGACAATATTTTCTCTCACCCGCGCTAATGTGACCTCTGACCTGAGAACAATGACTTCACATTCGCAGACGCAGATTCGACAGACTTTCAATTTATTTATTTATAAATCTTAAGGGTAGTCCCTTCAGTTTCAATTCAAATAATTGATGTTTGTTTCTTCAAAAGATGGAATGAGGAATTGCGGGTAAATAAGAGGCCTGGGAAAACTAGTATGCTGCATCCTATCTCTAATGAACTAATGTGAGGTGCTGTCTTTTGAAAAGCTTTAAAACCTGTCCCTGCAATCAATGACATTATATAACGTTAACGTTCTTGATCAAATCAATGAAAATCAAGGTTATCATAAGGGGGATATAACCTCCTTGACCAAATGAATGATTCCATACTTTTTGGATTGTAATGTACAGAGCCCGAAGGGATAGAATTATAACGTTAGATAATGGCTGGCTACCTATTCCAATAAGGTTCAGCTTTTAGAATTACATGGCTTCTACATTCAAACTACTTTCTGCTTGTCTTTCAGTGTCTACACCTATATCAAGACTGAAGCAGAGATCATATGATACAACCTTAGATGAAAAGTGACAGTGAGACAAGCCGACCTTTTTGCCCTTTAAGAGCTGAATTTTTATTTCATTTTCACACAGCAAGAGAAAGAATTAGAATGTTACAGAAAGTGTTCCAAAGTCTGACTTAGTGTATCCAGTTACATGGCTATTCCTTACTGCAGATTTCCAATGTATCCAACAGCTCAAATCACTTTTTCATTTCTCTCTCTTCACCAGTCTTAGATCTACCCGTTGTAAGCCTAACTTTAAGCCATCTTCTCATCTTCTGACTTCCTTTAGCCTGAACTATTACAGCATCAGTCACAATATCATGAAAACATACAGCACTGGTCCTAGGCAAAAGTACAACATTGTAATTCTATTGAATGTGGTCTCCTCATAGAGTGCTTAGGGTTCCCACTGCAAGAACAGGACACAATCAGCACAGGGCAGCTTATGCCATCAGTATCAGTAAGACAGGTCCTAAGCAACTTCTGTATGTAATTGCCCATCAGTAAATAGAAAACACAAGAAATGCTAACAGTCAAAAGCAAGGGAAAAACTTAATTTTCTAACAAGGAATTTATCCAGCAAGGGCAGACAAAACATTTGTCAGATTAATAATCCCTCTACTGCCTACAGTAGCACCTGGAGGCAAGCATTCTGGGTCTATGATTGTACAGGCTGGTCTCTGACCACTCAGCTCCATTGTGGAGATAGAGAAAACAGGGTCTAGATATCTTACAATGAAGTTCAAAAGCATTCCATTTTTCTGTCTTTTCTTAGAATCTATACTTCTTTTTGTTCTTTTTCCTCAGGGGTTAGAAAAGGGTGTCTGTCTACAAAAAGTTGTAAATATATGCTGTCTTATGCTAAAAGCTTTTAATGTCAATTCTTTCCAATAAGCGACAATCTAGTCCAAATTTTATTTGTGATTGTTTTCTACTTTTGATTGACTTCATAGCAGTGTTGTACATGTGAAGTTTTTATTCTAAATTACTTTTGTTAAGGTATGAGCAATGAGTACAATCCCTCACACTTTGCCTGGAGTGGTCTATATAATTTGTGAATTACAATTGCAAAGTTAGCAATGCCATCTGACAACTCATTTGGAAACTCGTCATGGTTCCGTATTTCATACTTTTTAATTCAGGAGTCCTTACACATTTGTAATTAGAGCAAAACTAATGACTTAAAAGCACTCTGGGAGGAGGAAGGGACCAATATTTGCTTAAAGAAATGTTGCTTTCTCTCTATTCCCTCTCCTTCAGGCTCTTGGTAGGCATGTCGCTGAGGTAGATTCCCAGCGTGATGCCGAGGGAGCCGAGCACGATCAGGGAAAGCAGCAGCCGCTCTGCACGGAACCAGTCGGGGTAACCCTTCAGCCGATAGACGTCAGTCCACATGGTGAATGCGAAACCCAACATACACACCATCACCGAGGTACCGGGCAGGACCAGTAAGGCACCCCAAGCCGCAATACTGGGCACCACGCTGATGGACAGGTTGAGCCAATCAGGCGGCGGGCCTTCCTCGCTCAGCGTGATCCCCCATCGGATGCCACCCAAGAAGGACAGGATGGACGCTCCGCAGGCCGCGTGGGTGAACACAATCTCTGGGATGTAGCACTGCTGGAACAGCATGTAGGTTGGAAGCATCGCAAACGGGATGGCGCCGGCCAAACCGAGATACAGAGCGGCAGTCGGCGCATCCTTCATGTAGCCGAGGATCTGTTTTACTGACTCTGGCTCCTTGGGAACTGCCTCGGCTGCCTGGTTCATGAGACGGCAGGGCTGGAGGGAGGCTAGCGTGGGTGCAGGTTTGCTCCTGGGCTTGTTGCCCGGAGGACAGGTGCTCAGACCACGTGCCCACTGGGTCAGGAGGGAGGAGGGTCGACTGGACAGCTGCTGAGGCTGACACCTGGCCAGTTGCAGCCCTCTACATGGCACCTGTCAAGGAAATAGAAATATCTTTCACATTGTTGATAAGTTTTAAGATTTTCTTTTTCAACCAGCATGAATGCTTTCTGGACCTAATTTACACCCCAAATAATTTCATCATCCCTTCGAAAATTTACTAACGTTACCCGTTATTCCAATTTTATTAGGTCCTCATTGTTTCACCCACCTGTGAGACTACCCTGGGGACTGTTCCCCTGAGGAGGCTAAAACATCGACTTAGATGAGACATCCTTGCTCAGTTCAGCGTCAGTCTGGAATCAACCTCTGCACCTGTACAGTGGAATAGACAAGGACATTTAGAGCCTAACCTTCTCACTTTTCTGTCAATGTAAGATTTGCGTCTTTATAACCTTCTAGATGCAACCAAACTGCCCATCTAAAGGGATATTGCAGGTGTCTAGCTTTTCCCTGCTGCCTAACTCTGTCACCAATGGAGAATGGGGTGCCCAATCATCCGAATCGGAGGTCGAATAACACGCTATTTTCCTGTATCTGTCAGTCGGACACGTGTTGTTGTTGTTTTGATTTTTGGTGAGGTCAAAAAGGTTAGCGCCTCGGGTTTCTTTGGGGGAGGGCGTCTTTCACGACATGATCTTCAACAGATCAATATGGAGCGTCTAGAGACGACCAGACGTTTATGAAGGCTCGTTATGGGACCGCAAAATAGATGATTATTTCAATCTGACGTCAACTAACTGTAACGTTAACGTTAACTCAAAAATAAACGCTACTAACTTTATCATTTATAACGTTTTATACTGACAAGAGACAAAAACAACTTTAATACAAGGCAAAAAGACTGTCTGTTCAGCTAACTTAATTATACACCAAACAATTAGGGTCTATATTCTCTCTACAAGACAGCCCTCCCACCCTGATGTTACCTTGACACTGATTCTCATGTTTCAGCGTACGTGCACTGCATAAAGGACATTGCTAATTGCTTTGTGGAAATTTTGAACTTCCATCACTTATGCAGAAATCATGAATTTTAAAGTAGCAAGGCTACCTTCAGATTATACATGAGCATGACCTCAACATTATGGCATCATGAAACTCAAAATCTTTGTTAGTCGTTTTGTAGAGACAATACATTGCCACTGAATCATGACGTCTGCACGTCTAGCCACCATGGATTTGTTTACCATCCTGTCCTAAACGTTACCTTTCTCTTCTACGCCTTTTCCGACGTGAACGTCAGCTAACCAAGACGTCTGGAACCCGTACCCACGACAGAATCTGCCAGCACAGTTTCTCAAGACGCCCCGCGGAGACGCTTACGTGACTGGGTAGGCGGAGGAGCGGAGCTACGTGATCTGGTACCGCTGTGTAATGGCAGCTCAGCGCTGGCGCTAGTCTGGCTCACGGGTTAGGGTCACTGACTCCCTGTGCACGGGGTCACAGAACGCGGGATTTCATTCTCTGAGACCCTGGATTGTTCAAACAAGAAATGTGCAATGGAAGAATCATTCGTGTGAAGTATGTAGTGGACAATGGAGGAGTAAAGAAATGCGCCAAAAAAAAAAAGGTAATCTCCAACTCCAAGCAGATATTGGGAGGGACGGTGCTATGCGCTGGTTGCTGACGGCCCCATTTTACTGACGCACGTGCAGTCATTTGCGATTAATAATAAAAAAAGGGGGCAGCCAAAAATGTTACAATTTTTCATCGGCTGGAGATTCAATTGCAAAAGGCTATTAAAACTGAAAAGTGTGCATGTAGCAATGAAGTTAAAGTTTAACCTCCGGGTAAAAGGTATAACTGGAATGTGCATGAAACGAGAAATGTTTTTCGCGTATTTGTCACTGTTCATGAGAGAGACACTATTTGTCGGGCTAGGTCTGGCGTAATGAATAGATTGTCCATCCACCCATCCACTTGTCCAACAGCTCTTGTGCATCCTACCGTAATGTACTTTTAGTCTCTACTCAGACTACTAGTAACTACGCCGGCATAGTATTTGCCAGGGAAGTTTGGCCACCACAGGGCTTCATTCGCAGGCGATGTCGGCGAGAAGAAAGACAATAAAATTAATCCGCTCATTTTCTATACTAAGGCAGTAGCTTTGGAGTTCAGATCATTTAAGTCATATATTAATTAACGCGTGGGGAGGGGGCGAATTGTTAACCTTGCCGCGGATGACTCTACTCCTTTTTTGGCGAACTCTACCATCCATACGCCTGGTGGAGGCTAGAGTATTTTTCCGTGCGACCAATGACGACCAGCTTTACTAGTAGACCTTTCCCAATTACTTCCAGCAATGGAAAATGGTGGCAATCAGAAAAGATCAGAAAATAGCACGGACCAAAAAAAGGAATCCGGACAACAAACACAGACCGAATGATATCATAAGGACTAGCTTGGCTAATCATTGTGGCAAGGAGAAAGAACGTCCTTGGTGAATGCCCTCCGCCACGGCGCAAATGACAAACGTCATATGAAAAGCCTATCCTTTAGAAAATACGAAAATACCAACTTGAGCCTGCTATCCATGCTATTTCATGTCTCAGTCATCAGTTCGGAAGTTCCTGTCGACCTTGAGAAAGCTACCTTGCACTGTTCTATTCAAGTTGGCTTGTAGACTGTGACGCTGTTTGGTTGGGACCAGGGGTTGTAAAGGCTACCATCCCAGCAACCATTGCAATACATACCACAATACACATCCCAGATGGCTGATTGTGACTAACAAGCATATAGACTTGTCATGTTGCCTTTCATAATCATAGTGCAGCAACTGGTACAATTTGAACAGTAAATTTTCTTTTCTTGAATTGTCAAAAGACTAAGGTGTACTTAATAAGACTGTCTGGCTTTTGTAATGTGTGTTCAACTTTTTATACCTCTATAACTTTTTATATCGTGCGATAAACACTGGGGTTGGGACTCGATTAAACTGGCAACGTACGATAACGTTATATCGGTCATCAGGTCAATGATTGTGTCCGCTAACATCCCCTGTCAATGTATCCTGCCGCGGTGTAACCTTTAGGTCCAGATAGTTTCTTTATCATATCTGGAGGGAAACATCCAATCTATATTAGTTTTGCGATCTGCGTTGTTCTTGTTGAGTCCACACGGTGTATGAAATGTATTTCTCAGGTCTCCCCTCAAAAATCAAAGGCATAAAAAGTTACGATCGTCCCTACCAAGGATCCTTGTCCGTACCGACATCTGCTTCAGGATTACTATTCTTGAACATTGTAAGGCCCCACACGTACACACGTACATTGGGCATGTGGGAACAGCAGGCGTCCTGTTTACTCATCCCAAAATACCCCGACCTTGCGACTTCAACTCAGGGTTGACTCAAACAGATGTGGGGATGTGATATACATTTCATGTGAGTTCAAGTTGCAACCATTGTTCTGGCCATTTGCAGAATCTAAATCACAAATAAGGAGAAGTGTGTGCCATCGATGTCGATTGTAGAAATAAACCAATTGTAGAAATCCGCTGCTTTCGTTTATCTTATCCGTCTCTAACGTACCATATAATGACATCATTGAAGTGATTCATACGAAATAAAGGCGGTCATCCTGGACGTTGGCAGTGACATTTGTAGTGTGTGATGGCTCAAAACAACAAATCAGCCTTTGCTAACTGTATTAAAGTAATACAATATTGGTATGTTGCACCACGAGAAGTCTATCTTTTTTACGCTACCAAACAACACGCAAACAAACAGTATAAATATATACCGATCTCCCTGCTACACTATTATTACGACTCTTGTTCTAATACAGTAGTCCCCTGACCACGGTGGTGTTATTCAAATCTGATAATTGAGTGTTGAATTGTGCTACAGGTTTGACCGTTTCAGAAGATCATCTGTGTTTTATTCGTGTAGTGCTCATCTATCCTCTATCCTGTCTGTCTCTCCTCTCATCAAACTTGACTTGTAATAGGCATCTTACTTTTTAGACTGATCCGCTTGCTTTTACCTCCAGATGATGTCATCCATAAGATCGAGATTGCCTAGCCTTATCATAGCTCATAGTGTCAATTATCGTCCCATGGCCGTGTCAATCATCGCTCGGTGGCGCAGAGTGAGTAGGATGGTGGTGCTAGGGTGATGCCGACCTCTCCTTTCATGTTGGGTTCAGCAGCGCCATCTGGCAGCCGGTAGGAGAATCGCTGCAGAAGGGACGTGAAAAAGAGGAACAGCTCCGTCTTTGAGAGCTGCTCTCCGGGACACACCCGTGCGCCTGTGGAGAAAAGGAAACATTCTTCGTGGACGAATGCCTCTGGATGTACTACCCTTGTAAATGAAAGTAAGATAATGCTACTCTCCAAGCAGAGCTAGGGTTTCGGCTGGTTTTTGACGTGTTTTTAGGCGTTTTTGTCATGCCTTCTACTTTGTCATCGTTTTTGTTGTGTCGCCAATGCTTGGGTTGGCGACACAACAAAAACGATGACAAAGAAGAAGGCATGACAAATACGCCTAAAAACACGTCAAAAACCAGCCGAAACCCTAGCTCTGCTTGGAGAGTAAGATAATGCGGCATTGCAGTCGAGCAGATACCGACATGTGCCCGAAATCTTTGGAACGGTAGCTTTCACTTCAAGCAAAGGGCCCAGGATCTCCAGACTTAGTGACGGTTGGAAGATGCAGCCATTTGCCTAGCACAGCCTGAGAGGTATAGTTTTGTCTTGTTTTGTACCTTTATAAGCTGGTACATTTCACGGTTGCCTTGGCATACACCTGCGTCTGGCAAAAACAATCGTGCTACACACAAGAGACGTAAAAAAGTAGCTTAAATCATACATTTGCTTGAGTTTTACATTTGCTCTTGTTCTCTAGTCTGGTATCCAAATCTATTATAGCTACATGTAGCTCCCGAGTCTCTTCTATAATTTGCGGAGAGAACAGAAGAGACTCGGGGGCTATAATAGGTTTAGATACCAGGCTACTTGTTCTCGGCTAACCTACCCGTGGAGAAGGGGAGGTAATGCTTGGCGGACTTCAGTTGCCCCTGGTCGTCCAAGAACCTGCTGGGGTCGAATTTCTCGGGGTGCGTCCAGTTGGCGGGGTCCATGTGGACGGACCACAGGTTCACCAGGATGTAGGTGTTGGCGGGAATGTCGTACCTGTAACGGAAGTGACGCCATGCGTTATTCGTTATTCAGCCAATTCAGAAACATCAAGTTTGAATATGACTTTTAAAAGAATCCAAGTCTGTGTTTTTTTAATTAAGGAGGCCCTTTTGACACTGCCTTGCCACCAATAGATCTGCTTGGAGATTACACTAATCTTTCGTAGCAAACTTAAACGTTCACCTACAGTTTCTTTCGTCACATAATCTGCTGGAAATGAACTACGACAAGTGCATCGTACCCGCGGTCATGGCTCTGACATACATCGGTGATACGTAACCACTGGACCAGATAGACTCCGGAAAACCTAGTACCCCAACCCATCTTCATATAGCTCCAGTTCGTTTACACGCCCTTATCTCGCATGTCTTTCTAGCAGCGAGAAGACAGAAAAATGTGTTAACTTAACATACCCCTGCAGGGTGGCGGGCACGGTGTTCTCGTGCGGAATGGCGAACGGGATGGGGGTGCGGATCCGCATGGTCTCCATGAGAGTGGCCTCCGTGTACGGCATGTAGGGCTTGTCGCTAAGCGACGGCCAGCGGTCTCGTCCGATCACCCGGTCAATCTCCTCACACACCTTCTTCTGGACCTGAGCCGGGCAGGAGAAGGAGAGTGGTAACGGTTTTATTGAAAGCTTTCTGGAATAGTGATACACAATAACCTGTGAGCGTAACAAACAGTTACTAGTAGTACCTTGTGTCAGCAAAGAATGGAGCAAAAAACAGCAATGGCAACAACTTTAGCGTACTTCCAGTTAACTCACATCGTCACGAACCATGACCCAAAGGAGGGCCCATTGCAGGGTGGAGGCCACTGACTCGGACCCGGCGGTGAACAGGTCGCTCAGAAGGTTCCAGACGTTTCCCCCGGAGAAGAGACCCCTGTTCTCATCGTTGTTCATCTCGTAGAGAAAGGCGTCGACGGCGTCGCGGAGGTTGTGCGGGTCGAAGGTCGTCCTGTGCTCGGAGACAATCTCCTTGATGAAACGGTGCTGTCCGTCTCCGACCAGGTCCTGCCACTCTTTGTAGTTCTTCCCCAAGATCGGCAGGTGGCGCACCACCGGGAAGATGTCGATGATCTGGCAGGACTGGAAGAGCTGGAGGATGCGGTCCAGCATTTGCATCTGGCGGAGAAATTTAGGGTCGTCGTATTCAAAGCGCCTGTTGAGACGAGAAAAACAAGAGAATAAAATGTAATCCCATTCAGTCTTACAATACTAAGAAAATTTGACAATCAGAACTTTAACACGGGGACCAGTATTGTTGACATACTGTAGTGGAATCAGTCCCAAAACAGTACGATATGCATAGGCGCGGAGCCTAGTTTAGAAGCTAGGAGATATATCTACTCGCCTGTTGAAGCTAATGGCGCAGATGATGTTGGACACGGCGTTGTGCAGCAGCCTGTGAATGTCGAACGGCCGGCCCTGCAGCAACACACAGGCTCATTAGTTACTTTATATAATATTCAAAATGTTTGCATACTTTTATAAAGTTTTATTGTATTTTCGTAGTGTGCTTTATTATCTTATACATAGACCTCTTGCCTTGATCTCTGAATAGATCTTCGACAGAGCATCAATTTTTCTCTGGCTGCCTTGTTTTCAGACATACTGTATATGCAGAAATGTTTTATGTTGGCGGAAAACCACCGAGAAGTTAATATACAGTAGTATTGAAGATCTCCGACCTTTCCGGTCCAGGTTTATATGGATAAGTTCTAATCTATTGTTAGATGTTGCTCATACATGTAACGTTAGATGTGACTGACACGAATATGATTCAGATCAATAGTAGACTTTATATAAAACAGCAAACAAATAAACCTGTCGGTCCGCCACTGCATGGCACAGCTGGCGGCACTCGTCCTGGATGTCCTGCTCGAACCTGTTCTTGCCGAGCCCGAAGTTCCGCAGGGCGGACAGCATGATCTTACGGCGGGCTCGCCACTTCTCCCCGTAAGGCGCCATCACGACAGCTGGTGGCGACAGAAAGGAAACAGTCAGATTAATGTATGTTAGGATTCGTGATGGAAAACGTTAACGTTTCCTGACTTCCTTACAATTGTTCTTGTTTCTTTGTTTGTTTGTTTGTTTGTTTGTTTCGATGGCTCGGTGTCTTAGAAACCCAGGAAGCCAGAAAGTCTTGCGATTTCCGTCCAACATCTAGAGATTAGGTTCGATGACTCTTTTAAGTAACGGAACCCAATCTCAAAGCAGATGTTAGAGGGGAAAATACCAATGTTTATCCTTTTCTGATTGGCTAACTTCTCCGGTAAATTATCAGTCACCCGATTTGGCCAACTTCTACTGTTGTTTCAGCTAAAGAAAGAAGTGTGGCGGAGATAAGGCAGACCTACCTTCAGGCCCGTTGGTACAGTCCGTGAGGAAGAGGTGGGGCCGGCTGGAGAACTGGTCGGCTTTCCTCACCAGCGCCTCCCGGATAGTCTCGTAACCGTTGATCACAACCACTTTCTTCAGGCCAATTCTGCAACATCAAGTTTGACTTAAGACTTCAATGTCTGTTTGTCTGAATTAAGGATAACTACTAGTACTTCATCATGCTGATTTGACAACTCCACAAGTTAGTTTTTCAGACAGTATTCAACACCGTGGACAGATACTGAGCTAGCCTACACATCAGGGTTCTGATATTGCAACTTTTTTGCCGATTATGTACTGTATTCTGTGTTAAGCAGTAAACAATCAGAACATAATAACCACCCAAACGATGCAGCAGTCAGCAGGTAATCAGAACAACAACACCAATAATACCCTGATACAACCATATCAAAAGTTTCCCCAGTGCCTGCAACGGGGTCTAACGTTAGTGGATCGCACGCAGAGATTATAAGAAAAGAAGAATGTTCCATTGTCCCAGTAGATGTTGCTGCTGTTGTAACGCTAGTGACAAGTCTCAGGTGGCATGTTCTTATCTCACGTGTGAATCTTGTTTTGCTCTGTGTTCCTCGGCTAAAAATAGCCCACAGAGACACGCGCGGCCGAGCATCTAGTCGGACCTGCGGGACATCACAAAGCGAGCAGGGACAGGTGGGACCAACCGTGCACCATAAACAAATACTGCTTCTAAATTGAGAACGTTACACGAAAGAAACCATTTGGAAACTTGCCATTGAAAACGTCCCTCTATATATTTGCGACGTTTTTGCAGTCTTCGGAGGCGAATGTGAACAGTGAATTGAAAAACTTGCACCGCGGCCTTATATCTGTCTTCATAGACATTGATACATTGAAATACTGGTTGTCAGGGATAACGTTACTGATATAACAAGAAAAAGAAGGAGTCGATCGTTTGAACAACAACCCGTAGTAGTTACTAGTTTACAGACAGAGGACTGTCATAGAAAGCGTTGACGACAAAACGTTATGCTCTACTATCTAGTCCCGGGAAGGCAGACCAATAGCAGCAGTTTTTCCAACATCGGTAGGTTTTTAAAAAAAGTGTGATACATTGTTTTGTATTGAAGTGACGACGCAGCAGTTTTCTGAGTTTCCGAACCAGACATTCCGATTGTCATGGGTCCACCACCGTAGGAGACATCTCCAAGCAAACGGCTTTGGCTTGGATACATTGTTCGGTGTGGTTTGGACGTGTTTCCATGGTCTAGTGGTGCTAGTTGTCTCTATCTGGTACTTTGTCTGTGGTACCGGTATTCGTAAAATGATATAACAGTGAGGAGCATGCTTTGTTAGAAATGCTGTAAGTATAAAGAATAAGGAGATTTGAAACCCAATATAAATCACTTCCACCCCTCCTACATGTACATTGATCCTGATTAGTTCACTTTTTAGAAACTCCATTCCCCCACTATAAAGTCGACTCGTAAAACAATACGGAGCTCCACAGCCATGCATCTGCTTGGAGACATTAAATGTACAGTGACCTGCTGTACGGTGACCTGCATCAGGGCCCCCTTAATGCCCAGCCAGTGATTATAACACATCCACCCAGCTGGGCCAGGCATCCAGTTTTCCATAAGGTAAGCTACTTCTCCCTTCAGATGACCGACCCTGTAGTATCTATAAACCATGGTCGAATCACTAGACACGTGTGGATTCCAAATTTGGAGTCAGGGCCGTTGAAATCATAGACGGTCGTGGTTAAATCATGCAACCTATTCTGGCGATTTATTCAGGCCAAGAGAATCCTGATGGAAGCTTTTTAAGATTCTGAGACCTTACCTGATGCTGTAGACGTCGCCGTACTGGTGTCGCCAAGCCGTGAGCTGCAGGTGGGCGTCCCGGGCCATGCTGGGCAGGTGACCGAGCAGCGGCCAGCCCGGAGGACCAGGCGGGAGCCTCTGCCCCTTCTTCCCGCGGTGCGACTGGAGCAGCACGTACGACCCGAAAAACACCACCACCCCGACCAGGACCGTGGTCAGATCTAGCCACTCCACCATGATCATGATACAGCCGTAGTCAGACTGGACTGGGACGAACTTATGAAGCCCTCTGTGGACGTCTGTCGCTGGCGGTTAAAACCTTCTCAGATAACCCCATCTGAATGGAGGCATCCCGAAATGCAGCAGCGTACAGCTCGTACAAACGCTGACCCGTACTGCAAAACGTTAACCCCGGATCACTACAAGTGGGGTACAGACGTCATGATGACGCCATCAACTCCATGACTGACTTGTCGAGCTCAGACCATAACTATTAACAGAAGTGATGTGCTATTTGCGCGCATGTTTCTCGTTATAAGCGTGTTTCGAAAAGGGTGCGATTTCCAGGAACGAATTATCTCAGACGCATCATCCTCGTTCACCAGGACCCTTCCGCTCCACGTTACATCGCTCGCGGTCCGCGAGCGATGTAACGTGGAGCGGAAGGGTCCTGGTGAACGAGGATGAGACGCATTGGTGTTGGCACGAAGCCAGCGATCCTTGACACCATTTCGTACCTTTAATGTGTCATAAATAAATAGAAGAGAGGCAAAGTTCAAAGGCCTAAAAATAAATCAGCAACAACAAAAGATTTTTTTTTTCGCTTGGTGTAACCGAACACCCTCCACTGAGTGAGTACACAGACGACCCCACGCCCTAGGATCAACAGACCGCCTGAGGTAGCGCGTCCTATACCTGTCAGGTGGGTACAGGTATGGCCAATCAGCCCCCCCCCTCAAACAGGTAAACCCTCCCTTAGATAACTATTCATTAGCCCGTAGGCAAATGAATAGTTATGAGTAGGCAAACCCCTCAGTGCTAGTGATGCATGCATGTAGTAACATCAGGTACAGTAGTCCTATAACCTGGACATTGTTATACATTTTCATACGTTAGTGCATCTGTTTGTTGCCTTGTATGAGTTTGCAAGTAAGATAAAGAAATTACTAAAATAACAGACCTTTCTGATGTCCCTCGGGATGTACAGTATTTTTTTAAAACCTTTGTTTATAAATAACGACGTGCATCGGACCGTTGCGTCAACAAACAGCCTTGAACCCGGCGGCCAACGTTAAAACAAACATAGATGCAGGGTGGGACTTATTTATCAGGTGATAAACGGCCATTGACCCCGCCAGGACAAAGTTGTTGACAATATCACCAAGTACGATCTGCACATAATGATAAACGTCCGCAAGTAACGTTACTAGTACTTTGAAAAGAAAGTTCAAACAATACTAATAGTAAAATGTTGCGGTTCATCACATAGCCTGATGTATTGACAAAGCTCCGGATAAATCGTAGCAGTCCTACAATGGTACATTTGCGTAATATGTTCACATACTCATTTCATCCGCAAAAGACAGTTGTAATCTCAAACGAAGCAATGTGTACACTTTGCACGTCTTTGTGCGGCCCCTAGGAGAGGAGAGGCGAAGTTGGAAGAGAGAAAAACGCGGACCGCTAGAAAGAACGTCCCAAAACCGCATATGTAGTACAGTACAGCTGGATTTCGAATTCGGCGAACTATTACCTTCACCACAATGTGACCATCCATTGCGTATTATAAGGGCTTCTCGTCGATTGTTCAAATAAGTTCCTCATTTGCATAGATTATGTCTTGCATAATTAATGACAAAATGCTACAACAGTCTTTTTGCTAAGCTTAGGACTTTCATACTTTGAACAACCTGTAATAGATTCTAATTGGGTAGAGAAAATCATTCACTGATATGATGCATGCAAATGAGGACCTTATTTAAATTCGCATAATCGATTAAAAACCCGCGTCAGCTGTGAGGAATTAGGAAGAGGAACATCATTTATCGAAGGCAAGAGGTCGTGAAACCCTATTTGGCCAATCTTAGCCAATCCTTAGCCAACAAATTAGCATTTTAGCCATTTGCACCGCCCCGATGTGTACATGGTGTCATAATGCCTGGTCATTTGCTATAACCACCGATAAATCCACCGGGTGAGCGAAATGACCAGGCGTTATGACGCCATATAACTGGTTACACCGAGGGATAGGAGGGTCCTTTCAATTTTTTTAACGTATTAAATCATCATATAGCCTGTAGATCTATGATGCATGTAAATACATTTTTGAGAAATGCATCTGAAAGTTTACATTTGTCCTTTTTGTACTGAATATTACAGATTTCATTTTGAAACCAAATTTTCCACTGGAAATATTTCATAACATTGCAATCTTGGCTTGTCAAATCTTTTACAAATCCGCTCTACTCATCATTCCTCCCTTCATCATCATCCTCCTCCTGGGTGTCTCTCTGATTGGTCGATGTAATGTTTAAGCTCCTTCTGATTGGTCAACATCAGTATTTACAACTTGTGGCACTTCTGATTGGTCGACGTCGTCATCCCCTGCCTGAAAATGGACTTAGCCATCCTTCAAGACCGTCCAAGATGGCTGCCGCCGAAAATGGAAACGCTCCGACAGTTTATAGAAACGTGGATGAAAAGTATCAGCATCGCGTTCTCACAAGCGTGCACGACCTTTGGGAGACAGAAAGCCTCATCGATGTCTTTTTGGAGGTGGAAGGCAGGACGTTTGCCTGTCATCGGCTTGTTCTAGCAGCCATCAGTCCTTACTTCGCAGGTATCTGTACAGACTCGAGTACACGCAGCGCGGAGCAAAGCACGCTGCATAAACAATGTGCATCTAGTGGTCGTTTCCGCGTGCCCATATGTACTACTCGTTTATCCAACTCCAAGCTTCACTTTAAACTACGCACCTATTGTGTGTAGCCTTAAAAACCGAGGCCCCGCGGCTCACCCCGAACCCACAGTTGCTGCCTCTCAACCTTAGCCTGGGTGCCAGCCTTTTTAGCTTACGTACGCTACCCAAGCTCCGCTCCTCGCCAAAATTTTTTGGCCGGCAGCGGAGCTTGGGTAGCGCAGCGGAGCTAGGGTAGCGGACGGAAGCTAACAAGGCTGGCACTCAGGCTATCTCGACCTACCAGCAGTTCACGTCCAGCAGGGCAGAAATGTTCTATAGAATTATTAGCCAGCCGCCGTAGCAAAATGCTTTCAGGCTGGCTGATGGTTACCAGCTGGCTGCAAAAGGTGTATCATAAGCCCCCCCAAAATGCCTGTTAGAGCTTGCTATGGAGGCTAAGTCGGATACAATCTTAGTTGCAACCGTTAGATCTGCTTGGAGATAATGGTTGCGGTACTTTTCAAAAATGATTTTATAACGTTAATTCTATGAATATGGGCACACTAGTTCATTGTCAGGTCATTAATTAACAATTTCCACAGGCATGTTTACAAGAGGCTTTAGCGAGGCCAACCAACAGAAGATACCCATACAAGAGATAGATGCTGGCTGCATGGAGGAGATCTTAAAGTACGCCTACAGTGGAGCAGTGGAGGTCAACAAAACTAATGTCAGGGAGCTGTACCTGGCGTCAGACCTACTGCAGGTAGAGCATGTGCAGAACACCTGTGTGCAGTTCATGGTTAACCAGGTGGACATCAACACCTGTGTGGCATCCTACCAGTTTGCTCAGGCCTATGGTATACCTGAGGTGAGGAGCTTCTCCACACTGAATTACAGTTTCACCCATACAAAATAACGATTAATGATCCCATTGTTGCTAGAGAAAACAAAGAGAAAGGAGAAAAAGAGAAACTTTGCACTGGTAATCTTTTATGCTATGTGATCCTTTCTAGTCTGTTTTCACTGTAGTAGACTCTATCTTTCTGATGAATTTTTCTTGTAATGATACAGCATGACTCTGTACCTACTTGCCTGATGGAACATAACTGACATGGTGTGATTTTTACCAGCTTCTTCAGGCAGCTAAAGCCTGCATCTGTAGGAAATTCTTAAAGCTGTCCCAGACACAAGAACTGTTGGAGCTCCCCCTGTCTGAGCTGAAGGACATCCTGTCTAGTGACGACCTTGACATTAAGAATGAGCTTGTAGTTTTGCAGACAGTGGAAAGGTAGTTACTAAAGACAGAATAGATTTTATGTTTTTATTTTAGTGGATGAAACCTATATACTAGTGCATGTTACCAGTTAACGTTCAATTTATTCAAAATGTATCTATCTTAAACCGCGCGGACAGAGCCAAATGTTAAACCCATGGGCAGAAATATCAGCTCCTCCAAAAAGAACATGCATGGTCTGTAAGTTTTTCTCCGTCTGTTTAACGCCGTGCAAGCATGTATTTATACCGGGGTATATGATGTAAAATTGTGCTAGTGTAACCCATTATCGTCCACCTCAGTCTTTTCTACTCTCCAAGCAGAGGAGTGGGCCGGCAGGTTTTTGGCGTGTTTTTAGGCGTTTTTATCGGGCTATCTACTTTGTCATGGTTTCTTTATCTCTATAACCCACACGTAGACGCCAAAAACCTGGCGCTATGCTTGAAGAACATAGACCATAAAAAAATGCACAGTAACTATCCAAAGTGGTCTACAGACGAATGATAGTAAAGTCATTATGTTTGACGCGATGGAAGAAAACAATGTTGATCTGTTAATTTCAGCAACATGCGCGGCACGTGGCGTTCACGTGATAAACGCATGGCTACTATGTTTTTCCGGGGGTCCCTAGATTGTATCAAACCTTCCTAAAACTGGTAAGAGTTTCAAACCTCGAATCACCATGGATAGTCTGAATATCAAAGAAAGGTTTAACGTCAGCTACGTTTAAAAGATACTAAGTATCGTGTAAGATAGAAAAACATAATGAAGTGAGCGGTGTCAAATTATATATGAAATACGTCATGCACAACGATTCCGTGCAACTTGTTGTAGCTGGTTCAGGAGTTTATTCTGTAATGTTGCTGGACGTAAACCTTTTTCATTGTTTTGTATAAAAGAGAGAGATGGCTAAGGATTCATGAGAACAGGCTTTGGCATAATACACCGCGACATGTGGACATGACCCAAACTGGACGTAAACCGGTCCTGCACGTAAATGGGTCACGTTACGTTAGAATGTTTTATGACAAGTGGATATCAAGATTATAGAGATAGCCTTCAGGTCAGAAAAGCACCTGTGGGAAACAGAAACAATTCAGACTTTGACACTCTCCCATGAGTCAGAGATGGCCTCCAATTGATGTTGTTTTCTTTCAATGTTAATCCCTTTTTTTTGTATAGCCATCACATTATTGTGTTTATTTATCATTCTAGTTGGGTCAACTACAATAGAGAAGAGAGGATGGCTCAGTTGGAAGACCTTGCCCAAGTCGTGCGTTTTAATCTCATTTCACCCAGCAAGATTCCTGAACTCTTCTCTCATCTGGAGGTAGTAAAATGTGCTAGAGTGGCAAGACACTCCAAGAAGGGGTCGACTCCAAGCAGGCTTGGCATGGATGCAAAAGAGATGATTGTGTTTTTTGGCAGCGACTTTCCTTATGGGTCCATGTATACCAGTTCCGATGATGCTGATGATGTGCAGAGTTCTGGAGAAGAGAAGTGGACTGTTGGAGCCTATGATCCAGGGACAAAGACTTTATACAAAGTGTCAGATTCAGGCAATAGTTGTCCCTCAGCTGTTGCTGTTGTCCCTGAGGAAAGCGTTTGGTACGCAATTTACCATTCCGACCCAGTATCTCACACACTCCTTGACAACGATCAGCAACGATTCATGATGTATGATGCAGTCAACAACCAGTGGATAGATAAATGCCCTCCCCTATTCAAGCACACAAGTCGCTGCAGTTTAGACTGTGTTAACAGCAAGATATACCTTATCGGAGACACAGATGATGCTGATGGCCAAAATATGTCGTGGTTTGATCCTATGTGGAACCAATGGACTGCTGTCGCAGCCTTCCCAGAACACCTCGGTTACAACTTTCACACTGCAAGTATTGATCAGTATATCTACCTGATCACCTCTGATGTATTCTACCGCTTTGACACCACCACGGATCAATGGCGCAAGTTGTCTACTGGGACTAAGAATGATAAAAGAATCATTGGAGTATGGGCGCATGAAGGGAAATTCTTCTGCATCTATGAATACCATGACGTGTACGTGTACAGTCCAGAATGGCACTCGTGGCACCTTGAGGAGCCCAAAGGCATTAGAATGCCCTTAGTACAGCAACTATTCAGATATAAGGTGGGCAACAAAAGTTTCTAGTTCCATACAATGTCATGTAGTCTTATATTTACCAGCAGTTGAGCCCTGACAATGGTTCCTTTCTGTATAGTTTGGTAACACTGTATGATGTTTGTTTATTTTTATGTACAGAGTACATGTATTTACTGAATTAATTTTTTATCAGAAAAAAAAAATTTGGTAGACTAAGATTGCAATTTCCATTTCATGTAAGCAATTGCCCAGTCTTTATTTAGAAAACTGAATGAATTGATGGAAAGTTTGGTTGCAATTAGAGAGATCTAAATTGAAGTGTGGTCTTGTAATTTCTTAACTTTGTGATTTTCATTTTTTTTTCCCTTGTCCAGGGCCAACTGCATGCAGTTACCACAGAAGACATAGACGAAACTGAATTAGATCACATCCAGATCTATCGTCAAGGGGAAATGACGTTGGACAAGTGGACAGAAGATGTTTGCAGAAAGTGGTACCATGTCCAGACTATCAGATCCTTTTGGTTTTGTGAATCTTCTACAGGTTACATGATTTGGAACACCATAAACTGCTTTAATGCTCGGCTGTTCCCTTCCCGTTTGAATGCTGGGCAGTTGCAGTTGGACGCTCATGACAGCCACCCTTCCTCTTCAGAATCTGATTGATCAGGACATACTAACTAGTTTTGACCCTTTCCAGACTAGACTCTGTCCTATGATCAGTGCATTTAAATCATGCATTAAAGTAAGAAGTGATTTCTTGCTCTACGTTTTATGAAATGGTCAAGTTTTATCTTTAATAGATAAGTTCCTATGGATTTTACATTCACGAATTTGGAACATCTGAATACGATTCTGTGATTTTTGTACTAACCTACTTCTTCGTTGATATTAATGATACCAAGAATGATCAATATCACAATTTCATCAACATCTAGACTCTGTCCTGTGGACAATGCATCAGAAACACATTTTTACATAAAGATGTAACATTTTACTGTATGATTTAGTCAAGTCTTGTAGTCGACAGATCATATCCTGCCAGGTTTATATTACATACATTTTCTTAGATCAAAGTCTTACTTTGTATTGTATTGTACAGTGAATATGAGTTTTTGCTAACTTAGTTGTGAGTTGATATCAATGAAAGATAATAATCCTGTCATAACATGATGAATATACTCATGAAGCCGGTATGTTTTAAAATCAAAAGAACTTAAGATTTCAAGCTTAAGTATATATTCATTGGATTGTGTGCTTCATCGTGTAGACTGGTATGTGGAATACGATGTGATGATTGAAATGGCAGCAAAACATGGCAAGTGATGGTAGAGTGTAGAGCATGTCTATGTTAGATTTAATGCTGATCTTTGGATGGGCTGTTCCATCATAGCCTGGAATCCAGACCTATTATAGGAGAGAGACTCGGGAGCTATAATAGGTCTGGATTCCAGGCTAGTTCCATCACTCCATCATTTTTCATATCAATTTATTTTTTGTATTAATTTCTTAATTAAACAAGTTAGACAAAGAAGGAAACATTGCAAATAACATACTTATTATGTTAACATAAAACGTTTTACAATTAGATGATTTACTCAAGCATATCATACTAGTACATTGTACTCTGATTCAGACTGAGATAGGCTGTTTTTTATGGTCCTGGTTCATAAATTGAATTTCAAAGATATACTGCAATAGATAAGACAGAAAATGGAACATAATGTCTGGTCGAACTAACTGATCCTTAATATGTTATAAATCGACAAAAAAACTGCAGCACCCAAAAGCCAAAATGTTGAATGATTGACTGAATGAAGAAGATAATGTAGAGTCTATGTCACAAGTATGAAAATATGTTCATTCTAAGAAACCTAGATTGAGCCTACATTGGAAACGTTGACAGAAATGGAAATGGAGGCCAATCATTGAGCACTGAATGCTAATCCATTGGATTCTACTCACCCTAACACAACTATGAAAGGTAAATCATGTCAGCTCTTGTAGCCGTTTATAACATGGCGCACTGCTTCGTCACTAATCTCCAAGCAGATACAAGGATCCGGAACACGTTTTTCGTACATGTTTTTACAATATTTAGTACCGTTACTGCTTTCTAGTACGTTG
Source organism: Branchiostoma lanceolatum (assembly GCF_035083965.1). Lineage (NCBI taxonomy): Eukaryota > Metazoa > Chordata > Leptocardii > Amphioxiformes > Branchiostomatidae > Branchiostoma > Branchiostoma lanceolatum. Next base: position 18,820,802 of record NC_089725.1, on the reverse strand, counting down.
ATGAAAGACATCCAGGTTGTAAAATACGCCAAAAATAATTACTCAAGCAACTGGATAAAATTTTGAAACTGTCAGACGTTTCAGACAGCATCCACTGTCTTTCGTCAGTGACTAACGATAGGACTGAGAACACCAGGTTTTATACCAAAACTCTGAATAGATATGTTAATGAGGTTAAGACAATTTAGGATGTCTTGAAGTAGTCTTTAAAAGAAGATTAATTGAAGACAGTTTTATGCCAATAGTTCAATTAGCTACTGTTTTAGTACAGTAAAACAGTAACTAAATGTTGTTTGTCCGGGGGTGGGGGTGGTGGGCAGTGCATTATCCCAAGTGCCCGAAAGTTCAACGCGTAGACCCCCTTTCCTGTTGAGGGCGGGGTTGTACATTCTCTCATATCTTGCTTCTCTGACTCCCCGTTCGAAACAGCGGCCTTCACGATCTAGGATGTCCGTGGATTCGAGATTGAATGAGTGTCCCTGGTTGTGTTTTAGATGGTGGAAAATGGCAGAGGAGTAGCGGTTAGCGCCCTTTCTGCAATGTTCATTGTACCTTTCTCTTAGTGGTTGACTTGTCTCCCCAATGTACATGTTATTGCAGTTCGGTTCCTCACATTTCAGTTTGTAGATGACATTGGCTTTGATGCCTTTTTCAGGCCTGTCTTTTGGATTGACCAGTTTCTGCCTGAGAGTTGAGTGAGGTGTAAAATTGGTAATGTTGAAGTTTTGGAAGATTCGTCTTTCCGATACACCTTGGACGTAGGGAATGGTAATGTTGACCTTTTTTCTATTGGTCAATGGTTTGCACTTGAGTGTTTTCTTAGACTGGTCAGAAGGTTTGAGGGCTGAATGTCCAATTTTGGTAGCCACAATTGGCTAAAGCCGCACGGAGATGTCTGTGTTCTTCTGTATTTGCCTCGTCTGAGGTGATGACATTGTCTGCTCGATGGAAGAGAGTTTTCTAGTACATGCTCTCTAGTAGTAGTACATGTACTAGCATTGCAACTTTTGGGGTGAGGAGAATCAGTAAAAAGAGCGTAACACTAGAAAGGCATGCTTCATGTTTCAAAAACGCGCAAATCGATGAGAATGAGCCGGGCCTTTACATCTGCTAGGAGATTACTCTAACGTCACCAATATCCTGTAAGAACACGTGACAGGACCCTTCCCGATGACAGGTGGTTACGTCATTGTATTGTGTGCAGCACCTCACCTGTCTGAGTAGCCCTCATTTGCATAACAACAAATACCCTGGGTCCCTTAGTCCCACCGCCCAGCCATTCAATTTGTAACCCCATATCCGAGTGTGCCCATATATGTAAACAGTTTCAGTAGAACACAGGCTGCGACTGGTACCTAGAACGCGCTGTTTTGCAGTATCATTTCCTGGTGTGAGACTTCCGGGTGCGGTACTGAAAGATCCTGTCTGACCAGAGAGAGATTTTCGGTAGTTGAGCTCCGTTGTAGGTACAAGTCGTTTACAAAGATGTCCTGCCGTCGTTTTAAACTTGAACAGGTCGCTGTCAGTCTACTGGCTTTGGCCATGATGTTGTCAGGTAGGTCCTTCTGCGCCATATTAGTCGTCCATTCGAATTGTTTTTGAAGCTTCCAGACAGTGGAAAATGGAGTTTCTAAATACTAAGTTAGTACCCTTTCCGTCGCCTTACTTTAAAATGTTGTTGTACGCCGTGTCGGATAGCCTCGGAAGACAAGGTCTCGGGGATCGTCTAGTATAAGCGGTATGTTGATTGAGATTGCCCTGTTGTTTGCCAGGCCGGAGTGACGCCCAGACCCAGTACTACGGGAAACTGATCGGCAGCTTCCCGGCGGGGCAGGGCGGTGTGGCCGGGGCCGTGTACGCGGTGGACGCCAACAGACTGCAGATCGTCGGGTTCTCGTTCGACGGCTCCGTCACAGGTGGGTGTTTTGGGTGTACAGGACCTTGGTACTTAGGAGAAGTAACTTAATTAACTTGGAAGTTGCCGCGGACCAAGGAGTGCGTCGCTTAGCTGTTATTTTATACAAGGCTTTCTCACCATTCTAGCCACAATGTCAACGTTTTGATGTACAATTGAAGCGTATCATAGAAATTAACAAATTAGCACAAACAGACTATTATTCTGTGAGAACGTTATCAAATTACTTGAGTCAAACTCTTCTTAATTCTGTTCTTACATTTGCACATGGATGTCCGATCTCGCTTCAATGGCTTTTAGATATCTTCCTGTGGTACCAATCTTGTAGATCAGTACTTGGGTCGTTTGCTTACTACAGTTGTTATTCGTAGGAAAAGGAAAATGTCCATAAATTAGCATAATGACGCAGACAGGACAATCTGTAGATAAGAATGTGCAGATTCATGTGTGGGTGTCTCCATATTGTACTGGTACAGGCTGGAACACTTTGTTAGACTAAGGAGGTTTCAGGTGTCATAAAAAGGCATACATTTTGTATTTTCGAAACAGTAAGCATATGTATGGCTTTTGCTTAATTTAAAAAAATATTTCCCCTTACATGTTTTGCCTGCACCCTTCCTGGGTGCATTGTCAGTAGATATAAATCTAACTTCAATAGAAGTGTATTATCAAAATGAAAAAAAGAAAACTCTCATGTTAGAATGTAGATAAGTAATTAGGTAATTTTCCTATTAGTTGTTATTCAGTAGGAGCAGGAAATGTCAATAATGACCTATACATGACTACCTGTAAAGAAGAATGTACAGAATCATGTGTGGCTCTTGTTTCTATCAGGCATCAGTACAGACTGGCACAATTGTTGGGGCTTGGAGATCCTTTGTTAGCCTAAGGGGGATTTATGTGACAAACACTCACAAGTCAGAAGGTGACAAAACAAGTTGAAGGGTGTACAAAACAAGTCAAAATATTTGCAAAACAAGAAGTATACAAAACAAGTCAAAAGATGTACTTCTATAAGCCAAAGCAGTAGATCTGCTCACCGTCCTAGGCAAGGCTGTATGGTGGCATACACTAATGCCTTTTCACAAGCCATTAGTGTATGCTACTGGACAGCCTTGCCTTAGGAGGATGCATCTGCTTGGCGATAAGAATATGCAATTATTAGTGGGCGTGACTTATATCAGGGACAGGCACAGACTGGCACTGCTGGTGATAGTACGTGTCTCTTTTGTTAGCCTGACCTTGCAGATATTTATGGATGTCATCATAATAGAGACATAAAATCTCATGCCAGATGATGTAAAAGCTCATTTTGAAATACATGTAGAATGTTTTCTGACATCTTAATTTCCAATACATGTTATTCCATAGTGGCATATTAATATTTTGCAGTTGCTTCATGAGGGCTTACAGGAGACAATTTGATAGCAGAGAATATCAGTAATTCTCAGTAATTGACACATATTGCTGGTAGTCTGTACTTTTGTGCCTGTTTTTCTGAAAAAAGGAATATAGAAGAATCAATGAGTGTGTAGCCAACACACCTGTACTAGGGATACCTGTGGAGGTGAATTGTACGGCTGATTGACCATGCTTCTGTTTGCCTCCATCAGCCCAGTTCCGTGCAGGTTCTACGGACTCCCCCAGCGGCAGCGAAGGTGTGCTGGTGCCTAATGAACAGGGCAGGTGAGTACAGGTGTGATACAGGTGTGGTGGACCTGTGTATGGGAAAGGAAAGTGATCTTGATGCAGTTTAGCTATTCTTCCACCAGTTGTGACAGAGAAGACAGACACTATGTAAAGTATTTACATGTTCATTGTACCGGGGAAATTCCCCTGGCTCTTTTCGACAAGCACAATGAAAACTGGACTATGCACGCTACACCTGGACTAAGCATGCTACACACTACGTAATGTTATTAAGTGTTTGTGACATCCGACCAAGTCAGTTCTTAATGATGTAGGAACATTTTCAGTGGCTTAACTATCATAAGATTAAGTGAAGTTAAAAGGCCTACATGTATGGGCCCACTGTCACCATTTCTTTATAATATCTGAGTCTGTTTGGCAATGCTTTGACAAACGTTTTGTTTTCTTGATGTCTTTCTTATCAGCACTAGTCCATTGGGTGTGTACAACAACAGGAAGCTGGTTATTGCACTCCCCGAAGGAACAACTCTGGACACTGTCAAGTGGTTTTCTGTCTTGGGCCAGAATGTGAGTATTGCAAAAATATGGTCCTGCCAATATTTCAACAAAACTAGACAACATTGCGAGACATAAGTGCAAAGTGAAGCATTGCCATTGGTTGCATGTACAGTATACAAATAATGCATTTTTGTGATTCTAGAATCCAAATTTTGGACACAACATGAATTAAGGTTGTCTTGGTTACACAATGTTAGAATATTGTTACTATCACAAGTCTAGGTTTGTAACCACAAATCTAAGAGAACTGATGTGGCTTAAAACAAGCTAAAATGAGATTATTAATACTAATTTGTTTAGAAATTTTTCTGAGTACTGACAAAGATAAAATGTTTGTGATCCAGAGCAACCTTGGTCACGTGACTGTCCCAGATAACTTTGACTACCCCCGTCTTCGTAACATTGGAGAGTTCAGCAGACGGCAGCATCAAGTCCGCTCAGGGGATGTCACCATAGTAAATGCCAAAGAATTCAACATTCAAAATCTGCACTATGATGGATTTGGACCTGGTAAGTGCTGTCACTTCAACTGAATTGTAGGACAACCCTGCAGCTTGAAAGATCCAACAAATAGAAAATCTGTGGGACTTATTTGCTGTGTTTATATATATAAGATAAGGGTGAGCTTGCTATGAATCATGATGTCTTCTCCTCCCTCAGATGCATTTTTCTGGGCTGGTAACCAAGACTCCCGTCCCAGCCGCAGAGGGTTCAAGGTGCCTGACCACAGGGGAAGGTACTAAATGTCCTTTGTGAACAGTTTACAAAGTGTTGATGAAATCTTTAAGCATTCAAGTTTTTCATTGTTCCCATTAGCCCATCCTTTTTTTCACTTTCAAATTAGATTTTGGGCCTTTAGGAGAATGTATCTATAAGAATTAACTTTGTATTCCTAGTATCATTGTCTTGCTGCTATTCAAAGTCATCATTCCTGTATAGGTGTTTATACATGCATTGGTGTAGACCAATTAGTCCTTGTAAACATGACATGACATACTTAAACCAACACATGGCAGACACTTTATACATGCACCAGAAGTAATGTCATCCCATGCAAGTAGGGGAAAAGATTCTTTGTAGCTGTTGGGGAAGTTTGTGTCACTACACATGGACACACTTACAGGTGCTCTTCAATCACAATTTTCCCATTACCACACCTTACTTCACCACAGTAGCTGTGTGCAGTTCAGAGCGTAGAGATCTATGATAGAGAGGAATATTGATTAATATCAATCATGTAAATGAATACCTAATTTACGTAATTACCGGTAATAAGATTTCATTCTTGCAGCACTTGGAAGTTAGTTGAACATTATAATTAGATATAAAGCCTGGAACTCAGGGCCTCATTTACATAATCTATGAGCAAATGCTACAATAGCCTTATTTGCTAAGATGAGACTTTCATACTTTGAACAACTTGTTTTGTCTGGGTCTTCGCACTAGTAAAACAAGATCCTTTTGATGGATTTGTCTCAAATTTGGCATGTCAGCAGTTAAAAAGGGTATCAAACACCTCAGCCACACTGCTAACACTATAATTATTTCACGGAGGATTGTGTCCTAAGGCCTCTTGTCTTATTGTCTTTTCTTTTACAATTTCTCAGCTTGTATCTTGATTGTTATTTATTAATCACATTCCCCTTTTTCCTGCAGTTATGACCAAAGATTACCCCGGTACACTGGCCAGACCATCAACATCATGCTACCAGGTGATGTCACAGTGTACGACATCAAGTGGCTCAGCATGTGGTGCATCCGCTTCACAGCAAACTTCGGGGAAGTGTTCATCCCTGCAGACCTTAATGTCCCACCATTAGTGGAAGACGTAGAGATCCCTGCTATGGTAAGGACGATGTCAACTGTTGGCTCCTTCAAAATAAGATTTCAGACACTTTTCATTAACATCTCACCCTTTCTGGTAACTCTCACTTTATTCGTGTAATAACAAATTTAGTGCAGGTGACTTTCTTTTTATTAATGATAGCCTGAATGTTCAGGTAGCTGTGCAGTTTTGCAGAGGATGTTTCACAAATCTTTCAGTGCTGGACCAGTGTTTATGCTGATGTAGTTTATCCCACCTGTAGGTACTGGACAAGTGAGAGAATGGGCCAGGTGTCCAGGTGTCCGAGCGAACTTGCATGATGTTAAGTTTTTTCCTTCCCATCTGTAGCCCATGATGAACTGTGAGGAGCTGCATCGTGACATGCATGTCAGCTGGACCCTGGCTGGAGAGAACCTGGACGTCGAGCTGACAGGCCGAGTCGAGGATGGAGACTACATGGCGTTCGGCGTCAGTGGCTGCAACGACCGCACCTGCATGGTGGGATCTGACGTGACAGTAGCCTGGTACGACGGTGACGTTCCCCGGGCTGTGGACTACACACTGAAAGCCTACTCTCAGGTAAATTGAGAAGAGCCTTGATAAAAAGCCTTATCGAAAAAAGTAGAGGTCAGTCCTGGTGTGAGTAGATCAAACCTCGCAGTATGGTCTTATGCAGCTTAAACCTACTGTATAAAAATGGTGATGTACCATACAGTTGACAATAACAAGAAAAAACTTAGAGATAAGATTTAAGATATTAAGACCAGAAGAAATGGAAGGTGTGTGTGTGAAAACTATGATCCTGATCCATTCTGAAAATGCCCAGTCTGATGCCATATCTGTATTCACCCATGACCCCACAGTGCAGCGGGGCATCTGGCGTGTGTCCGGACGATCGAGTGGGCGGGACAGACAACAACGTCAACATCACCGGCCGACAGGTCAACGGCATCACCAGGATTCGGTACTCTCGTCCAATCAACACGGGCGACACCACAACTGACAAGGTCATTGACCCATCTCAGAACATGTACATCTCCTGGGCAATCGGACCAATCAACCCAAGTGGAGTCGCCGCCAAACATCACACCAGAGTGGAGGGTGAGTATTCACACTCAACAGCAGACTGTGCATTCAGACGTGGAGGACTGGGGGGTAGGACACATGACTTTCAGTACACATGACCTTCAGTACACATTACCTTGAGGGCAAAAGATCGTTAGAACACATATCCTTCAAGACACACATATTGATAGTGTTTTCTGTGTATTACAGTATCAGATCAAGTCCAGCTCATGTTTGGCCGTGAAGCTTCTGACATGTGTGAGATGATCAGCAGTGCCACTCCAGCCCCCGTCACACCTTGGCCAACCAGGAAAATCAAGGGTGACCAAGTCACTAACTTCACTGTTCGCATTGGACCAACAGGTGGAAGGAGGGGTTATGAAGCTATCACAGGTAAGGCTACATCAGATTCTATAACACTGCATTTTCTTGGAAAACAGGTGATATCCTGTATCTGTGTAGATGAACATCATAGTGATGAATGGAAAATCACTAAGATTCTTAGGGGAAAGACATTTTTGGTTCTGCTTTATGTTGCAGGACTGCCATCCTGGGGGATCGCCTATTGGCTGAACGGCCTCCTGATTCCTGAGCTGGAGCTGAAGAGGGGGTGGAAGTACACTTTCATCGTGGAGGGAGGGAATGACACTGCCACTCCTGAACGGTACCACCCCTTCTACATAACGGATGATCCCACTGGCGGCTATGTACAGAAAACCCCAGCAGAACAACAGGTATGACCAATGTTTGATAGGCACATAAGATTAGCATGTACATGTACATATGTTATAAGTTGAAACTTGTCTACTTCAAAATCCACACTGCTGAAGTTTACAAAGTTTAAATCTGTTTCCTCCACAGCAAGTCAGAGTGTTTGCTGGTGTTGATGAGAATGGGATGCCAACAGCAGGTAACTCCTTTCTCATTGATTTTCTTCACTATTTATAGTTCTGAATACATTCAACTTGCTTGCCAGTCACTTCAGGAATACTATAAACAGTATAACGATGTCCTGTCTGAAGTACACTGGGTCATACATTTGTTCCAAAATAGTATGCGACTACAACATCCTATGTCAAATTATTTCACACCTTACACAAGTATTTGACTGTCGCTGTTACAGCTGGCCGCTACTGTGAGTACAACAACCCGAACGGCGACACTTCGGAGACATCAGAGACGTTTGCTGAGTACGCCAGGACGTTACAGGAGGACTGCATGCCGGGCCAGGCTGCACAGTTCACCTGGACTCCTGATGTGGACACACCAGACCTGGTGTACTACCATGTGAGTAAACCTGGTGTACTTGACCATGTAGTTTTGATGGAGTATACCTCAGTGGCTAGACCATGTATTGGTCCCTGTATGAGGCAAAGATAGCAGTCCCCTTCACTAGGTCAGAAACAATACTTCACTCCCTCGAGGGTTAAAGTAACAATACTGATTTACTGTTTGAGGTATTATCAGATCAGCACATGCGAAATACTAGAGTGGAGGCATGGCTGTCAACTTTGAGCAAGGTGAGAGGGGCTGTTGGATCAGTCTATTCAGAGTTCCTAACAATGGAAGGGCAGTGTAGGTAGAGATGAGCTAATGTTTGATCAAGTCTGGTACTGACAACTCTCTTCTGTTTCAGTGCTTCACCCACCAGTACCTCGGCTGGAAGATCCGTGTTGTGGATGAGTTCACCTCGGGAGCAGCGGGGGTCAGTGCTGGCATGCTGGCTGTCATGGGCACTCTTTTTGCTGGAGCTTTGTTACTCGGCCACATATAGGAGCATGTTGACACAAGCTGGATAAAATAGATGATTTAGTTGTTGCACTGTGGTCGTTCTGCTTGTGCGTTATATGCAGTGCTTTGATGTACGACGGTTAATTGTAAAATGAGCACAGGCACAAAAGTGAGCAGTGGTTGGTTTAAAAGAAGCTAGCTTCCTAATATATCACTACATTTTATGCCTTATCCAGTTTGATAGTTAAGACTTTGTTTCCAGGATGTTACAACCTTCACCGTCCGCATCGGACCAAGCAGTGGGACTCCCACAGCCACCAGGCCAGAAACATTTACTTCACCAACAACATTCACTTCGCTAACGACATTCACTTCACTAATGACATTTACTTCTGGAGCAGCAGAAATCCATGCTGGCATGCTGGCTGTCATGTGGGCTCTTATTGCTGGAGCACTGTCTGTGTTACTTAGCCGCATTTAGGATCATGCAAGATGAAATGGATGATTTTATTTCTGCACTGTGGTAGTTCTGCTGGGATTTTATATACAGTGCTTTGATGTGCAATGGTTAATTATAAAATGGTAGTCACTCAAATGTTGACCACTGCAGACTACTTGTGCCTGTCTATCTTCCACAGCTATATATAGCAGGTGGCAGTTATGTACATTTTGTATTACAGTTATCCTGGGGTCTCATATTTATATATAGTCGTTATGTATGGCAGGTTAATTGGGGTTTCTGTAGACATTACCCATCAGCCATGATGCTGTTTGTGATGCTTTCAGTACAGTTTTAGCATAACAGCTGTACATAACAGGGGCAACCATGAGCGGTACACCATTAATTGATCTAAGTAATTGTTTAAGATAAATGACAAAATGCGTAAAATTTAGTATTTGGAGCTCAGATAGAAATATATGTAATTTTTGCAAAATGGGGAACATCTTTCAATTTTGTAAAGTATACCTTGGTAAAAATGAGTATTTGTTTACTGTTTAGGAGTGAATGTTTTTAAATTGCAACTACAGATGACAGGTCTGAAGATGGCCTTCATTTTACTTTTGAACGCTGGGTGTGGCAAGGTCCTCGGTAGATGTGCTTTGGATTCTCAATAAATGTATACACATGTACTTTAAATTACTGTTGATTGAGTTTTTATTTTACCTTAAACAATGTACTAAAGGTACATTGTATAAATAAAATGTGCTTTGTACTGTGTAATTTCAATCGTCTAAACAATATTTACTATGATTAACGGTAGAGTTTGAGGATCTTGTAAAGGAAACTGAAAACATAGAAAACTTTATTTCAAAGATGTTTTGTGTACACTGGTTTAAAACATCGGTAACATGTAAGCCCTATAGAACTGTATTCCAAGGGTGAGAATATTACAATGTCAACATGAGGTATTAGTATGTTAATATTCATATATACAACAGGTGGGAAACTGAAAAACTTATCTGCAATCACATCAATAACTTGAAAGTACTGAGATAGATCTACCAGTACAAACATAATGGTATAAAATTGAGGTTTTTGACCTTCACAATTCTTGATGTTGCTAACATGGATTGAATTGAACTTGCTAGATGGTAAAGGTCTGTTCCTTGTCGATGTCCATGGGGTCCAAAAGCTCCAGGTCAGGAACATCGTCCAGACAGGCCTCCTCCTCTACAACACCTTCAGCTGGCACACTGCACAAACATGATTTAACATGTTAGAACACTGCAGTAATAGACATGGTAGATTCAAGGTGGCTAATATCAAACCAATGTACAATAACCTACAAGTTTAAAAAGAGTGATGTTATAGTCTTTTACACGGATGCAGAATTAAAAGCCTAAATAATAAACAGGTGATAGACAATGTTATCCATAATACAGACATCTCAACTTCAAATGGAAGAAAGACTCATGTCCATACTGGTTATGTCAATGGAATTTTGCATCAATGGTTTATACCATTAAATTCAAAATCTGCAGACAAAACATTTGAAACTAACAAGTTGGCAGGAGAAAAAGATTAAGTCAAATTCCATCAGAACTTTTTGTCATGAAAAGTCAGGGAAAAATGCAGATACAATGCCACAATTGCATACCTGACTTGTTCTACATCAGAATCCCAGCTATGTAGTTTTTTACGCCATTCCTTAATCCGTCCATCCCACGCACGTCGGCTACACACAGCAAATTTAGTCGGAGTCCACGGGTCATCCTTTTTACGGGAATGTCTGGAAAAAAAAAAGTGTCGACATCTTTTCTTGACCTTTGCAGTTGCATTTTTGAAACAATGGATGACATAAAAATTTGATAAATGTAACTTCTACACAAATATGTACTAACCACAGCAGAGCATAGAAAATAATGTGGTAATTGGACTTTTCCAAAGAGCTGCTTGCGGTATTTAAGAACCAAAACTTCACCTGGTTGGCAACTTTCCTTCAATTTTTTGAGTAGAGTATTGTTTATGTGTCTGAGTGGCAACATTTCTCCCATTGCCCTCCACCTTTCCAAAAAAGCAGATGCTAATACATGTTCCTGGTGACAGTGACGCCTATCCTTAATGCTTACCTGGCAATGTTCTGGCTGTAGTTGTCGTATGCCAGAGTGTTTTTGCCATAGTCGATCTGCTTCTGTCTCCTCATGAGAGTGACTTGGTCAGTCTCACAGACGGTGGGGTTTGCGTTACTGTAAAGAAAATTTATAAATTTTTCATCTTGTCATTTTATACAACATAAGCCCTTTTAAAAAGACTTCAAACCCTTTAAGTGCTAATACAATGTAAATGTACAATAAAAAGAAAGATAAATCAATTTCATATCACATTACATTTATATCAGCGCTCACTGTGTGGTAACTACTTCAGTTTGATATCATCATCAGGCATCAATATGATCAAAATGGTTAACACAACAGTACACCTTCAATATAAATGTCAACTACAAGTTGCAGTTAAATCTTACCTGCTATCTTGCTGGTTATTACTTCCAGTGGAGTTAGACCGATGACGCTTCTTCTGATATCTGTGAAAGACACAAGTCACCACTCTGGTTTACATCAGGAGACATACATAATAAAGAAAATAACTTAAAACAATTCTTCTTCTCAAGTACGTATTGCTTCAAATAACAATAGATAAGTCACCTCTAAATGGTTGTTAGTCTCACCTGCCCAACCCATTAGGTATCTCACCTGACTAGTTCATCCTGAATGATGCTGGTCTGTTTCTCAAAGTCTTCTGCCATGTCTGCCCACCCACACTTGGTGCTGGTGGCTGTAGGACTGGAGCTTCAGGAAAAAAGAGCTTGTTTAATAGTCGACATTGGCACTCCGAGTTCACCATGCAGATCTCACCTCTATGTCCAAATATGCAGCTTACTCCACCAATCAAACTCTGACTGTATCTTTGTTTAATAGAGTTCCTCTCATCCTAAACCATATACATGTAATGTCAGATTTATACTGTTAAACTGCAAACTGTAACCATGGGTGCCTTGCTAATAAACTCTATCTTGAATAAACCTGACAGTGCGTAAGCATGTCGAATGATGTTGATGAAATTGCAGCAGGATAATTTCTCTCAGATTTCTACATCCTCACCTGTCTGTAGTGCAATTCTGCTCCTTCTGCCGGTAACCATGTCTCCTGTCACCTCTCATCTTCTCGTAGCTCCTGTCTCGGAATGACCGCCTGTTGTCACTCCTGAAACAGTAAAGCAGAGATGGATTTATTCAGCCAGCTGAAAACAAGGTTTTATAAAAAATCCTTGGAATAAATCATTTGATGTAAAATAATGCACAGTTCACAGTCACTTTGTCAGTTTGTTAAGCATTCTCTTGTCTCCCAGCTTCTGTCCCATGTACCAATTTGATTTCTAGTTTCTACACGCGATGGTGGGATTACCGCGATTTAATGTAAATTTCGAATGAGCAGAGTATAAGGTTTCACTTGTTGTTGTTGGAGAAGCCCTGTTGTTTGATCTATCTATTGGGGAAGAGAAAATGGCACCATGTGTTTTCTAAACCAAGCTATGGCGCATAATATTTTGGGGTAAAGTGTCAAATTTTGTGCATTATTCAAGACAAGGCTTGGTAAGTATGGGAGCACCCGAGGTACAACGAGTGAGAAATTATGAGGGGGAGTCCTGGGGGCGGTACGGCCATCGCCCTTTTGTCTTTCCGGCCCCAAATTATGGCCTAGATAGATCAAACAACTAACGTTAGTAAAAAAAACGTTTCACAAAAACCTATTAAAAATTGGTCAACATAACAGTGACGTTTATTGTGTGCAGCACTACCGGTGTTTTTGCACATGTAAGACATGTAAGTTGATGTAACAGTAGTAACTTACCGATCGCGCCTGTTTTCCCGACGACGCTCAGTTTCATGATGTCTTCCTCGGTCGCCATTTCTTGAGTGTTTTTCTTCACGTTCACCATAGCGCTGGTCACTCTTGGATCGCTGAACCTGGCCATTTGCCTTGAAAATACGGAATTCTGCGTCTCTACAACTTTCCATCCTGCCCAACATTTCAAATCAATTTGTGGTTAGACAATTTAAGGCCAAAATGGCGAATTCTCACAGAAAAATATCGAAAATTGCAGAAGAGATTTCTGGCGCCAGACAAATTTCGCGGGAACTGGATTTCCCAGGATGCATTCCGAATCTTACACTGTTGATATAGGAAAAGTCCAATCAAGTTCTATATATTTTTTAATAAGACGATATAGTAAACATCTAATAGCTAATAAAACATTAAAAAACAGCATTAGTTAATGTAGAAATAATTAGTTAAACATTATTATCATTCTTTTTTTATCTTTTTATTTTGTCAATATTTATATCTGTTACCTATTCTAACATGGACTAAGCTACGTGCCGCACGATTGGTCAGGGAGTGGCTATTTTGCATATGTGTTATTTTTCGAAAATGGCGGACTTACACCATAGCTTTTAGCTTGTACATTTGCAATCTAGGAATTTAGCATTTCCCTACCTTTGTATGACTTCCTAAACACCTGTAGATGTGGATACTACCAGGTTGTCGTATGTTTATTATACTCTGCTGATAATTTAGTGTAGTGGCGCCGTAGCGACCTACGCTGGGGGACGCTTTGTGGTGTCTGACGCGTTGGTGCAGTGACAAAAGAGATCTTCCAGCAGCTGCAAAATCTTGTGACCTTGTCCAAAATGGCCAGTCCACCGGTCACTGACGCTGGAACAACAGCCGACGAGGTGACACACGGGTGTGGTGATTGCCACGAAGCACAGCAGCCAGATTTGTGTACAGATTTGAGCACAGAGTCTGCCAAGAGAGGTTTTTCCCTCGAGTTGGACCTTGCACTGCCTATCAATGGTGGAGGGAGCGCTGCGAAGCCATCTGCCGGCCACACGAGCGACATTCGGCCCGAGTTGGTGGTGTCTCCGATGTCTGACCTGGCCATGAACGTCAGCATGTGTGAATTAAGGTTAGTACAGTCCATATAATCAGCACAATGTGTGATTTGGTGCGCCCTCAGATCTTATAAAAGTATTCAGAAATTATTGAGTCGGTGAGAAAATGAATGACCTGGCAACAAGATAGGATAAAAACTTTATTTCTCAGTCATCTCAACAGTGTATAGTTCAATAGCTGTTTTGTTCATCTGTCAGTGATTGTGGATTGTCAAGATAGAGACAGAAAAATTATTGTGGAGTGTGGTTATTATATAATATAACTTGTTAGTAATCTTACTCCCCAAAATGGAACAGTTTATCAACAAAAATATTTTTTTTGATTGTCCCTCAGTCAGGGATTCAGAGAATTTCAGACCATGATTTTGTTGTAACATAAATTTATAGGTGGAAGTCTCAACTTTTGCATTCCTTTTTTCTCAGTGATGGAACACCCAAGCGTCGGCTGCAGTTGTGTCTGACCCCAACCCCACAAAGTGCAAAATCAGAGACACCAGTCATGAGAAGGATTTCCTCATTCTCTTCTTACACAGGTACATGTGAGCACATATAGTCTGGGTGCCATCGTGGTTAGTTGATATCTGCCCCAAAAAGAGGTTATCGGAGAAAACATATGAGATTGTACAGGATGGTTCCCTGGCTACACATATGGCTACACATACATTTTGTATATGCGCGATATCCCTACCAGGGAGTTTGCAGACTACGAACTAGAACTAGAACTAGAACTAGATATGGCAAAAGGCATGTAAAAACATGAGCAGGTCAAGTCAGACCATTACCAACCCGGAACAGTCAGCAGTGACCAACACCATTTATATTGTTAGACTCTTAGAGTTAGAGTTAATCCTAGGACTCAAACTTGATGTTGGGCTAGGGTAAGGACTTGACCTTAAGTGTTGGTCTGGCTGGACCTGATTAGCCATGGTCTGATTTGACAATGGTCCGACTCTGAGTCGTATGACATCTCCCAAACACTACAGCTCAGGGTTGATTTTCATTGTATGACTGGTATAGCAAGCAAGACTACATGTGCAGATTTTGTAACCTCTCAGTTGTGCAGCCTGTCTTTTATCAGCTCTTGACCAAGGATGGTATCCTGTATAACTTTTTCTCTGTGTTAGAAATTATACCAAGAAATAATATTTAAACATGCATCGTATGTATAAACTGTTAGAAATGATAAACATGTTGTAACATGTTCTGTTGGATGAAATCACAGATTCACCAAACCATGTGGAGGACTCCCCAACCATCCAGCAAATGTAAGTTAACACCTAATTATAAGTTAGATGCCATCCAGAAAAAGAAGTTTTATTATCTAATATGATTTTTAAAACAAGGTTATGGACCCATGTCTTTATATGTGTTTTATGATATACATGATGTGCTTTGTTTTTTTCAGGACAAGCAGGTTGCAGAACAAGAATCCTGTTCTAAGGTAGGTAGAGAGAGGAAACTAAGAACATCTAATTCTTAGTAAGAATTAAATGTTCTTAGTTAGTCTACTAATACTATATTAATACTAATACTTTATCAGTTTGTGATACTTAAGTACATTGTAAAATGTACTTGGTACTGTACCTTATCAGCATTGTACATTTCTTTGAATTAGGAGTGTATATCATTTTATGATTACTGGACTTCAGCAGTGACACCTTTATTGATTTTGAAAAGCTTGACACTTTGCTTTGTGT
This sequence comes from Branchiostoma lanceolatum, assembly GCF_035083965.1. Classification (NCBI taxonomy): domain Eukaryota; kingdom Metazoa; phylum Chordata; class Leptocardii; order Amphioxiformes; family Branchiostomatidae; genus Branchiostoma; species Branchiostoma lanceolatum. The sequence continues at coordinate 18,804,908 of NC_089725.1, read as the reverse complement.
GATGATCCATTTTCAGAAGACCATTGTCATTACGGCGCCACCAGTCCATGCCAGTGAGTACTCCTGCTCGTCATACTCAAGATAGTCAAGGAACATTCTGTGACCAGCCCACTGTAAAGTATTAGGAGCTGCACAGCATAGCAACTGTCAACCCATAGCAACCTCCAACCAACTCATAACAACCAGCAGCACAAAGTCTCTGATGATTTTCTGCTATCTATGGATGACATCTGCTTAAATGTGTATAACGATCCATAGTACGGTGATCCTAATGCAGCTTATACTGTATATTCCATCCAGATAGTAGGATTGGCTGTACGTTGGGAAGAGGTAATTGAGCCATGGTTTAATTAGACTATTCAAGTTCCAAAATTACTTGCATATCTGCCTTAGTTAGGCGGTAGAAAGTTAGAAGTTAAAAAGTTTTTGAATAAATCCTCATGGAATAATTGTCTTGTCACTCAGGTCCATTTCCAGGGATTCAGTCAGGAGTTAGAAGGACAGAAGGAGAATGTGGAGGATGTCACCTCAGGCAGCAATGGGCCAAGCCAACAGGTATGATGACATGTAGAAGCCCTGGTTTTTACTTATGTCATTTGGTCCTACTTGTAGTCTGATAGTAAGCTTTATTCAGCCTAAATCCATTCCCGAATGATAGATTTGGTGCAGACTCAAGCTGAAGATTTCATACAGCCAGACTTGTGATCTTACTGGAGGTAGTCTAGCCCCAACTTTTTCCATAATGCCATGATTTTCTTCTTTACATAGAAGACAGAAGGAACAGAGGTAGACAGTCATCCCTTCCGAGTGCCAAACAGACCTCCAACCAAACGTGGCCTGCACCTACCAGTGCCTCAGGTAAGGCATTGTCCCCAGGTTCATAGCAGCATTAGTGCATACTTGCAAACATGCAACTTATTTGTGCATACATTCAAATACATGTATAACAACTTTCTGTGAATCCAGCAGCAGTTCGGTTGACTTTGGCGATTCAAAACGAAGATGACCAAGTCACTAAAGTCAACCAAACTGATACAACTTTCAAGAGGCATGACAGAAGAAAGCATGTACACCCAGGTTTATATCAGAACTGTGGTTAAGGATTCATTTTTGTTTACTGCAGTGTTTGAAGAAGTCTCCAACAGCACCTGGGAGTTTAGAAGTGGCTGTAGAGAGTTCGGCAGCTCTGCCACAGGCTCCAGCTCATATTTTTGATGTGGACAATGATGATGACTTCCTGGAATTGCTGGTAGCAGAGCAGGGACAGGTATGTGAACACATGTGAAAAGGATGTAATGAACCATATCTGTAGCACATGAGTTTGTTATGATGTGTTGTGTTATGTTGAACTCAAAAAGTCTGATTAAAACCACACTCCAGGAGTGCAAACCTTTGTCAAGGCAGGGCAGTTACCTCCACAGAATTACATGATTGAAAGAAATTTAAGTAGTGTTGTCAGAGTAGTGTTAGATTTACACCGGCAGGTCAGGTAAGGCGAAAGTCTGGTCGTGACTGCAAATGTACAGATGTACTATGATGCATCTTTGTGTTGGCGCTTTTGCTGCCTAACTAATTATCTTTGCTTCAGACCTACTTTCTCATTGTCTTCTGCATCCTCTCGGTTGTCAGTCAGACTTATGACTGTAGGTGTAATCAAGCCTGACCACCCCCATGTATCCTTATCTTGGTAGCTCCCAAGAAGAAAGAAACTCCCCTAATCCCTTGCGTCGGCACGATCCTCAGTCTAAATTTTTTAAGCTAGTGTACACACCTCCGTGTGTCCTTCTCCGTAAAAACGGCCAGGAACCAACTGTTAGTTGGTGTTCCTTCCCCTTAGTTTTTCTCCTCGCGCCATGGCTTCTTCAGGCGAGTTTCTACGCGTCGGCCCGCCTGTTCTGCGGGCTTGCAGTGTGGTTCCAGCCACACACGAGACGTCTTTGTCAGCGCCGGCGGCAGGGAGAAGATGGCGCCGGGACCGAAGACCCTTGCGATCCCACTGCGGATCGCTAGGGGGCGTGGCCGCACGCACATGGGAGGCCATGCTTTGCAGTGCGCCGCCATCTTGCTGTCTTCAGGAGAAGCAGCGCAAGAGAAGAAGAGTCGTCTCAGCGGGGTTCTACCGAGATGCCAGCGCCGCACCAACTTCTAGAGGCCAGTTGGCGGTCGGCTCGACTTTCCAGTCGCCGATTTCAGCGTTCCTGTGGCCTTGAAGCGGCTCGTCCGGGGAGACTTCAGCGGCGAGTGGGGGAGGGCAGCGTTCGTGACTTCTCCACACTGCAGGGTTCTGCATGTCTCCGACGGAGGCTCGCTTCCTTGCAGGAAGCATTTTTTCCCCTTTTTTAGGGTTGGTGACTTCTTACTGGCCCCCGCTGCGCCCAGATGCGTTTGCTGGCGTCCAGAAGATCTCCGACTCCAGCAAGCTTCGAACTACGTCGACAGCTTCTTCACGAAGTGAGAGGGACGCAACGATTCGCCCTGCGTCCATGGGAGGCTTCCGTCCTCCGTGACTTCGGCAGCTGGAGAAGAAGAAGATGTGTGGCTGTCCTCATCGAACAGCCGAGACTTCAGCGGTTTTTCGGAGTCTTCGACATCCGAGCGCCGCCTCATCGGCTCCAACAAGCGGAGTTGAGCAGGTCCTTTGCAAGTAGTACCTCCCTTACGGTTAGTCGCGGCTACCTTTATGGTCAGAAATTACGTTGTTCCTTCAATGAGAGCTGTTTTCACATGCTTTTTATTTTGTGGAATGCTGGATAATATTGTTGTTTTTCTATCTGTACATAACTTTACAGTTGTGTTATCTTGATGGTATTGTCTGAAGTACAGACCATGATTAGTCCAGTGATTTATGGATTGTTTTAGCTGTGCCTTCAACGATAGCTGTTTTCACATGCATTTTTGTGGAATGCTGGATACTATTGTTGCTTTTTATCTGTACATAACTTTACAGTTGTGTTTATCTTGATGTTTCTGTATACAGACCATGATTTTAGTCCATTGATTTATGGATTATTTTTAGCTTGTCACAGTTCCCAGTTTCTTTCACTGGGTTTGTTGTTGTTTGATTGTTGTCAGAGGCACAGGCAGGTGAACCACTCAACTGTTGTCAGTTCAGCCTGCGAATTGGGGGGATTTAGATATCCCCAACCCACTACTGCTGCTACTTGAGTCCGGGCAGCCATGAAGTTCTACTGCTTGACCCAGTGGGTTCATCTCCGGCTCCATCACGTGTGTTCCGGAGACTCTGCCATCACACAAGCGTCAGTAGTACTACAGTACTACACTTTGTCGAGGACGACAATAAAGTCTTTGCTGTTGGCAGGGTGGTAAAGACAAGGAGGTGGTCATCCGACTCACATCTCATCCAGGCGGAATGATGGACAGGAGGTCAACTGCTGTTCCACAGCCCAACTGCCAGGGTCAACGTCCACTCCTGTGGGCTCCACACAACCAGAAGGCTAGGGTAACCTTATCCTTAGAGCATCTTATTGCAATCACCTAGGCTCACATTGTTAGCCTTGTTGTTGGTTTTCTTGTATCTTGTATGTGTTCATGAGTTTTTTGAGCATGTAGATGCCTCCAGTCAACGGCCAGAGTGGCGAAGTTCTGCAAACCAGCAGCCACTCGTGGTACCAAGGGCATTGTTGTCCGCGTACCTTCCTTAGGTTCGAGAGCGAGGGCAACTTCGTTCCAGTCAGGATATCCTCACAGACTTGTCAGTCCTGAACACGAGAGTAGCTTCAGCTCTTGCATTGTGTCATTGAGACGAGTTTGGTGCACAAACTATTAACAGTTTCTCTGTCAGCACACAGCTTCCATACCTACGACAATCAGCTCGTGTCAGAGGAGTGGCCAAGGAAGAACATCAGGCCAGCGACTTCTCGACCTCAACAGAGGATTCTGCACAACTGGGGTCTGGCCGACTTCTGAGCAGGGAGCTCTAAGAAGTTGCAGCAGACGTCTCTGGGTTGGTGATTGGTCAGCGGGACAACTTAGCCGCATCTGCAACCAACCCCTGCCACCTTACACAGAGTTGGCATCATCGCTTCATAGAAGTGAAGGGACTACAGAGATGGTCATCAAGCAGAATCCTGCAACTTCTGAGACTTGACTGCGGTCATCTCAGGACTGGTCCATCGCCGATGTACGACCTCATCGACTACCACACCCTAACTGCTTGCAGTTAGGCCCAGCAGATGGCAGACAGTGCAGTGCAGGGCTGGTGTTGGTTCCAGCTGAGAGCATCTCCTGCCATACAGATTACCATCTGTAGGGATTTCCCTTTCTCAGGGTTTTCCCAGAGGGTTACGCCAGCTACTACTTCAACCTGCCGAGATCTACAGCAGGCGGAGCAGACTACTTCAGCAGACGCCCTACAACAGGTGGTACAGTCTGCTTCACCTGCATCAGCAGGTGTTCTACAAGTGGTGCAGCCCCCATCAGCATGTGGCCTGCAGCAGTCGTTGCAGTCATCTTCTGCAGGTGCAGGGCATTAAGTGATGCAGTCTTCAGCGGCAGGTACTCTACTGCAGGTGGTGCACCCTACGTCAGCATGCGCTGTGGCCCAGCAACCAGGTGGGCAGTCTTCAGCAGCAGGTATCCTGCAGCAGGTGGTGCACCCTACGTCAGCATGCGCTGTGGCCCAGCAACCAGGTGGGCAGTCTTCAGCAGCAGGTATCCTGCAGCAGGTGGTGCACCCTACGTCAGCATGCGCTGTGACCTAGCTGCCAGGTGGGCAGTCGTCAGCAGCAGGTGCCCTGCAACAACTGGTGCAGACTATGTCAGCAGATGCCCGACTGCAGGAGGTTCAGCGGACTACGTCAGCGGGTGCAGGGCTACAGGTGACTTCATCAGTCACTGCCTTACAGCAAGATGGGCAGACAATGGCAGCAGGTATGCGGCTATAGGTGGTGCTGATTCAGCCACGGCCTTACAGCAGGTATGGTGGATTTGCCAACCTCTGCTGCAGAAGACGCCTGCCACTTTCCTTTGGGAAGATGGCAGGTAGAGGATGACGACTAGTCCTCCATTGGATCTGCAGGGGCAAGATGGACAGCGGAATACTGCAGATCAAGAGATTAGAGATCAAGACAGGGTTCCACATCGCTCTCACTGAGTCTCAGGGTGGAATTGGCAACGGCAGTCTCTTCGATGCAGTGACTGCTGGAGGAAGATGCCCAGGGTAGATGGTTTACATCTACCATGGAAGATGCCCACGGTAGTCGGCATACGACTACCATGATGACGGGGCATATGCATCATTTTCACGACTCTTAAGAGGGTGATCATGCTTGCATCCTGATGGCAATCAAGACACAAGTGGCATGGGCAGCTTTTCACCACTCTTTGGAGGGTGACTATGCTTGCAGCCTTAGAGGCTACCGGTACTTCATAAGATGCATCTCTTCCGCCATGACATCAACTTTCAGAGGAAGTGCAGCTAGCAGATTCTCTGCAGCCCTCCAGTAGCCTGCTAATAGGGGGACTTCCTCTGTCACAGGGACTGGTCATGTTCCTGTCTCCTTCACATCTCATCGGATAGGTTTGTCTCATCCTTGCAGACATTGAGAGCTATGACAGCTGCCTGTCAGTGGTAGTCACTCCTTCAGCATCCATAGGATAACCGCCGTCCTCCAGAATGGTCTCTAGCCAGCGGGTTGTTTTACGGCCTTCAAGTCCGACTTTGTGGTCCTGTCATGGTGCAAGTTTGTCCTCACAGACCCAAGGTCTACAGCCTTGGGATCTACAACCCTTTGCACTTAGGTGGCATTAGGTCTCGCAGCAAGAGGGACAGGACTTCATCGGGATTGCAGCATTCAACTCTTGCCAAGACAAGCCAGAGCAATCCATGTCAGGTCATCAGTGTGCTGCTGTCAGCTGTAGAGGATTACGCTTTTCGATCTTCTCGCATCAGAAGTTCTGAGAACGTGCTCTTCCCTGGTCAGCTAGCGGACTAGGGTTCCTTCCAGCTTAGTCACATAGTCATTATCTTCGTGAGCTACTAACGCCGAGAATGCGCCTTTCTACTACAGGACATCCGACTTAGTTTGAACATGGCTGCAGAATTCTTCACAGCTCTGGGCAACGGTCTTTCCCTTGGAATTCACTGGAGACAACAGAGTGAAGAGCAGGCTCTGCTTTTGTGGACTTCTTGTCGTCTTCCATGTTGGATCACCTGGCCTCAGGCTGTTAAGTCACCTACAGTCATAAGTCTGACTGACAACCGAGAGGATGCAGAAGACAATTACAAATTGTACAAACCTGTGCAGGACAGGTGTAGTTGTCTCTGCATCCCTCGTTGTCAGGCAGACTGCCCACCCTGAGGGAGATGGAACTTAGTTGTTCCTGTGAGTCCCTCCCGAGTGTACTTCGGCCAGGGATAGCTATAAACAGTTAGACTGAGGATCGTGCCGACGCAAGGGATTAGGGGAGTTTCTTTCTTCTTGGGAGCTACCAAGATAAGGATACATGGGGGTGGTCAGGCTTGATTACACCTACAGTCATAAGTCTGCCTGACAACGAGGGATGCAGAGACAACTACACCTGTCCTGCACAGGTTTGTACAATTTGTAATTGTCTTACAATAACTGAAATTGAAGAAGTAATTCCTGAATACAAATTTAATAACAGTCTGTCCTATAATCCATTACTTCTTCAGGTTGCTGAAGAGAAAGTTTCATCCAGTCTGATGAGTTTAATGAATGCACCGCTGCTTAGCTCTGAGGCAGGACACAAATCTCCTGGTGAAACACCCAAGGTTGGTACTGTTAGTAGTGTTATTGTTGCACAGTACAGTACTACTATGTAGTTATATAGAGGTCTTCAAGAGAAACCTCCAACCTTATGGTAAAGGCTACCAATAGTACCATTATGAAATGTTTTTGTTAGACACTGATATCCAGGTAAGAACAAAGGTTGGTATCACTAATTTTCCAATTATTGCAATTAGAACTGACTCGCTAGCATTGGACTATAAACGAAGGTATCAATTGTTGTATTCCTCTCGACAGCGGAAGTGTAAAAGTTAAGACATGTCTGTTATTGTGCTGTCCAATGGCTGATACACTTTTTCTGTTGATTCTTATGTGAAGGGTTCTGAACGGGGCCAACCACGGGGGCTTTTCCGTTCTCCAAGTGCGCCCAGGTTGACAGGACTGAAGCGGTCGGAATGCTCCACACAACGTGTCAGCCCTCTCAACAAGAGAAGAAAAAGTGTGTGTGAAGATGAAACTATAATCCAGGTGAGTTGATAGCTGTGTGCCACTAAGCTTTGTAACTAAATTATAGCAAGCTGTAGGTCTTAAACTTAAGATTCTGGATGTAGATGCAAAAGCTAAAAGCTAAAATCCTGTTAATTTATGTAGCTACAATTGCAATGATTTGTAAGTAGTATAACATTTTTTACGACCGTTATAATCTAAGCTGTAGTCTGTTTATTTCCAGCCCGTACGGCCACCTCTCTATCGTTCCCACTCTATTTGCGAGGTCGGAGGTTTCTCCCATTACCTGAACGCAGGTGAGCTTCTTGTGATTGATATTATATTTTCCTCAAGTTGTTCTCTGTAAGACCTGATTATATCTGATATGAGTGGCAGGGCATTCTTTGATGTACATGTATATAAGTTTGAGCCACATGATGACAAAAATTGGAGTACATGTACATGTAGATCTACCTTACAGAACGGTGTACATATAGAGTAGAAAATTTCATTCTTCTCTCTAATGTTTCAGGTGGAGAGGGTCACAACTTGATAGGGGACTTCAGTAAGGTAAGATTGCCTTAACCATCTTAGGGAGTGGGCATTAGTTTGGGATCCATTCAATATTGTACATTGGGCACACATGAAGACAGGGAGATTGCACAAGTGGATTCTTTTTTTGTTCATTTAAACCAAAACCAAGTTTCTTCTGAAAGAAAATTTAGCTGCGTAATTCTGGAACGTTCTAAAAGAGATTCTCTTTTTTACAGCCATACTGTTTACCACTTGTCAAGGGCAAGCACCAAGACCTGAAGAGTATAACGCCAGACACTGTAAGTCTTTTTTATGATGAAAATATCTTAGAATTGTCTGATATGCTGTATTAACATATTATAATGTTAGCTTTCTATATTCCTCCAGTGCGTGCCTCTGTTAAATAAGGTACATGTAGCTGTTTTTGTTTGACATTGTTCATGAATACTTAAGCATTATGTCATTGATCACTTCTTCAAAATCCAGAAAAAAAATTCACTGGATTAGATGTTAGAAAAATTAGTTTTCCTTGCTTTTGTCTCCAAGTGTAATTCCTGTATCATCCACATGATGTCTTAGTTTTCTAAGCATTTTGAAATCTATTCTTCTCCACAGTTGGTTGACCTATTACGAGGTGTGTACAGTAGACAGGTACAGCACTTTGAAATCATTGACTGCAGATATCCTTATGAGTTCAGTGGGGGACACATAAAGGTGGGTTCAACGATTGTTTATTCAACGTTGATAGTTAAAGTTAATAGATTGTACTGTTTTTACTTTTCCAATCCAAGACCAAGACTCTAATTAAGGCCTACCTTGGGAAGATTTATTGTAAGAACAGTAAGATATAAGCCAAGGGATAGTGTATGCTTGGAAAGTTTTAATACTTTTTTCACATGTATCACTCGCACACCTCTGGCACTATGTTACACTTGTCCCATTCAATGGTTTTAAATAGGACGTGCTACATGTGTATGATTGAGTATTGCAAAAGCTGTTAGAAGTGTACAGTATTACTTGTTAGCTTTTTTTGACCTTACATGCTTGGTAATAAGATGTCAATGTCCTCCCTTTGATCTGTATTAGGGGGCAAAGAATATCTACAGAAAGGATGAAGTTCTATCAGAGTTACTCTGCAACCCGCCAAAGTGCTTGGACAGTAGTGAGCGCCACATCCTGGTGTTCCACTGTGAGTTCTCATCAGAACGAGCACCTAAACTGTAAGTCAACGTCTCTTGTCTGTCAGCATCTGTATCTACATTAGCACTGGTTATTTTGGACTAAAAGATAAAATGTTATAGACTTGATAAGAATGGCATGATATGGAGGAAAGAGTCTCCCTTTAATCTGAACGAAATACTTCACTGTACATTAAGTTGAAAAGAAAGGATTGGATTTCAAATTTTACACATTTTAGTGTCTCTTTCTGAACTCAAAATCATCAGTGCATGGTTTTACTGCACAGGGCTCAAAATACAGTCATGTTCTCTATTTCATTTTTCTGCAAAATATGACCTATAGCACTGGCCATGTATTAGTTTGTCAAATAAATCAATGTGAATTTTGTTACGTAATAGATTTTTTAAATTTAAGAACAATATGTACTTAAAAAAAATTTCCCAGGTCCAGATTTCTCAGGAACAAAGACAGAGATGCCCACAAGAATTGTTACCCAGGTCTGGACTACCCTGAAATCTACCTGCTGGATGGTGGCTTCAAGGCCTTTTATGAGACCCACAAGGTTAGGGTCATGAATTACTTGTACCTAAACCTGAAATAGTCACAGTATTACATAGATGTAAGTTGATAAGGTCAGAACTGTTTGCATATTGGACAAGACGGGGTCTGACCAGGACATATGAGAGCCCAGATAATTTGTATAATGGACAAAGGTCACACTATATAGATGAGATAGTCAGCAGTATAGACAAAATCTCTAAGGACTGCAACCCTCATCAGTAGTGTGTAAATTTCAATCACTGGCAGATGGCTTTTATTATGATGAAGTTTTCCTGTCTCTGGGCTAAATCCCAATGCTACATGTTTAGTCATAAAGTAAGAGTGAAGTTTTATCATCAGACATCTGCAACCCCCAGAGATACACCCAGATGGTACAAAGAGATACTGAAGTTTTTGTGTTGTTGTTATCCTACAGACCATGTGCAACCCCCTGAGCTACACCCTGATATTACAAAGAGACACTGAAGTGTTTGTGTTGTTGTTATCCTACAGAGTATGTGCGATCCCCAGAGCTACACCCCTATGCTGCACAAGGACTATGGCGATGAGTTGAAGAAGTTCCGGCTGCGGTCCAAGTCGTGGGCGGGTGAGCGTCGACCCGTGATGCGAGCAGGATTGACACAGAGGTTCAACTCTGTCAGGTGACGACAGGGAGCTGCTATATCCACAAGGACATGAGGCCACATGGATTTATTTCTTTAGGTCTCGGACAAAATAAGAAGTTGTTCAGCTTTTATTCCAAAACTCTGCTTTTATTCAAAAAAGTTTTGGAATAAAAGCTAAACAACTCGTCTGAAAATTCACTCCTTGAAAACTATGTGTATCAAAATGAAAGCCACAGGCTTGGTTTTCATGTTGACCTAGAGTTATCTTTTTTTTCTAATCTGAGAACAAATGAAATAAATGAGTGTGACTGGACTGTGCAATAATGCAGTAGAATCCTCAGGCTTCCCTGTGGGAAGAACTATTACCTAACACTGGTCACTATGAAGTTTGACAGACTCTGGTGACTTAAAACGTTTAGTCAATCTAAAAAGTTGAGTATCTCTGTAAGTACAGAATTGCTGCCATAATATAAATGAGAGCATGTTCTTTGAAATAACATGCTAAACTTTATGGTACTCTCTGCAACAAGCTGACAGATTAGAGCTTCGAAATAAGTAGACGTTCCATATTTCCAATGGTCTGTAAAATTTATAGTGACAAGTGTTCTGGTGTATTTTCCAAGCTTCACTCTTTCTTCTATACTTACATGTGTACTAGTATCTGTGAGCTTTTGGTGCAGGTGAGTAGAGTAGTTGTGAAAAAAAACCTACTAGCTCTGCAGTCAAAGTAGGCAATTTAAGTTGGCATTTTTAGGTCAAGTACATGTTTGTGATTTATATTGAATTTTAATTTCTATGCTTTAATAAGACTGGTTTGCTTTTAAAACTCATCAATTACTCAACAATCCGGTGTGAAATATGGTGGAAAATTTTATTTTTTATACACTTGACAATATTTAGGTTGGGAAGAAAACAAAGATTCAAACAAGTTGATGACACTAATCTTGATACAGCTTACAGCAAAACTAGTGAAGAAGTTGACTACAGTGTTCAATCAAAGTCGGCAAGAGTGTTGACAATCGCCAAAATACTTGACAGTACATTCCACAGATGGAGAATTTCACCTGTACTCTGATTGAACCACTTACAATCTAATCCTAAGATTAAACTGGTCACAATCAGGTAGAGGCACCATGAAAACAGTCCAGAGCTAATCATGCCTGGTTGTTTTTACAGTAATATGGTCAATAAATGTTGTGTCAGTTCCTTTTATATTATGTGAATAAATGTTATCTGTACAAAGGTACAAACATATCTAATGACAAACATTTGCATAAACGTAAAAAAATTATTCACAATTTCTTCTTGTCTCAACTTGATATATAGACATACATGTCATTAACCTTCTCCCTGCTGTATTTACCCCTAGCCACTACAAATTTTGTGCTAAGTCCTAAATCAGCAGGGAAAGGACAGAAATTTGATGACTCGAGGCTGATGAATTGCCCAACATTGTGTATAGGAAGAACATGTTCTTAGTTTGTATTTCTTTGTAGTTGTTATACATTTGCATATTAATGATTATTGTTATTATTTTAGAGCAACGGTGTGCCATATGTAGCTCAAGAGTAGGAGATTACAATTTCTTAGCTGATAAATATCTGTATATTAAAGGCCCTTCACACTTTATGATAAACTCTTGATACATGTATTATAACCATTTCTGCCGAGCAGTGCTCTGGTATTTTGTGACAATACGTTTGCTTGCCTTTAACTTTGTGCAAAGTCACTTCTGCTTGCAAGCCAATATCAGTAAGAAGAAGACTTATGCAGCAATGCATGCATGGCTTACATTTAGGTAATAGCATGCAAATGTTCATGTGTGGTAGATGTAGACATGGGCATATGGTACATGTGATTTGGGGGTATATGTCCAATGTTCCAGCATACCAGTGAAAGCCAATGTAAAGTTGTCAAGTTTGTTTGTGGCCATACAAGTCTCCACCATGGTACAATGTCTTAAGATAGCAATGACACATATCTATAGTTTAAATGCCCATGACAATTTAAGTCTTATCAAACATAATGTAGCATCAAAAGCATACAGTAAATGATTATGACATGATATACCTCCTTCAGCAGAACACTACTGTACTGCCTGAACAGATTACTTCTGGAGCCTCCAAGATTTGTTATAAGACAACAATAGCTAATGACATAATCGTGGCTGTAAGGTGTACATGTACTGTACTGTAGTTGTGTGTTTCAGAACAACCATCAAGTTTAGTGACAGATTTGTGTTTGTTAGATATTACACAGTTCCCATATCCATTGTCATGATGTACTTTGTCCCGCAATACCAACACTCAGGATATCGCCAATTATCTTTTATATATGCTCCCAATTGATTGTTGCAACAAGTTATATTTGCAGCTAACGCTTTCTGTAACAATTTTTATGTCCATTTGACTGTTATATATCTCGGTCCAGAATAGAATTGAATCAATGACAGTGTTTGACAATAAAACGAAGGAAAGGATGAATATTTTGTTATGTGCTTTTGTTTTATTAAATTTGCCGATCCCTGCATGAGGGGGAAGGAAAAGACATTGTTTTCTTCGATGTTTTTCTTCTGTTGGTCTTTCTCCACAATGATGGAAACAATTCCTTTGAGAATGGCTATTAGTAGTTTTGATTGCCAGACCTTGAGTCAGTTTCTCTGCACAGCTATCGACTATCGTGTAGTTCTTAACAATCTTACAAGGTGGGGCTGTTACAGTCTGGGAGTCCTCTGAAGATAAGATCTAACTTGTCCAGTTTGTCATAAACAGAACTATAAAATGTTACGGTGCTATCTCCCTACATTATGAATTCGACCTGTAGCAAGTATTTGAACACGTGACGATATCAGCCCAGTGGCATTGCTTAGCGTCCGTTTGACGTGGATTTGTTGTTTGTGACCGTAGGCTGGCCATGAGCATACATCCTAGTTCCGTTGATGAGAACGGATACAATTTGAATAGACGTATTGAGTTAGCATACACTGTCAGTTTCACGTGGAAGGAGATTACCCGGAGAACCAATAAAACGATGTAATCTGTAATATCAACATGTTCAGAGGAACAGGTCTAGTCGTGCTGTATTTGTCCGCATGTTTGTCCAAACCTGTTCGCAGTTTACCTATATACATGTTATTTCTTATAAACCGTCCCTCCATTTTCACATAAAGACCAATCTCGATCCTTCAGAAACGTGAAACAGTCACCACCCAAATCACCGGTACCTGCTTTCACCGGAGACTGAGTAGAGAATAGTGTTATTCCCCAACCACAACCTAACACGATTGGTTGAATTCTCCTGTCGGCGGACACAGGTCCAGTCGTGCCGTAAGTTGTCCGCGTGTTTGTCCGAACCTGTACCGAGTTTACCAATACTTTCTGGACAACACTGATAACGCAAAGCAATTAAGCGCCAACTGCAGTCTAATAGCCTCGGTCTGATTGTGCCGTTCTTTGGTAACTAGACACGACGATGTTTGTCTGTTGATAGAAGAAACAATAAAAACATTCAGTTTGATATATATGAATCAGTTAACTGTTATCTTGTACCCCAGTCTTTGCTCATACAAAATGATGTATGGATGAAGTCGCTACAAAAGAGTCTCTTTGGAAGATATTAGTACAAATGTACATGACATTGGCTTGTTTTGCGTTTGTCTTCTTGTGCTTCTTATAGCTCATAGCTGAGAATACTTCTGAATTATACATAGAACTTAAAGCAATCAGTCTTGAGTTAAAAGCTGTCTATGTTCAAACCATGTTATGAATGGAAATTTAATTCTCCTCTTGATACAAAGCCATAAAAGAGATAAAACGCGGTTTGTGTTAAGTGTGTGCAATTTACTATATTGCCACACAATGTAACTGTACCACAATACACAACACAACTGTACCACGATAACATCAAGGCATGATGTTATCGCCTTCGATCGTGGTGAGGGCTTAAGGCCGACGCCTGTTCAAACGTCACACTGCGTCAGCCGGTTGCGTGGAAATGATAAACCCCTGTTGCACGATGAGATTAATCCTAATGTTGGCGACGCGCCATACAGTTGTGCTTTTCTAGTGCGTGTATTTTTGCTTAGCGCTGGAAGTAGAAGACGCGCTGTACAGACATGGGTCTTTCTCTCCTGCTGGTTGTGATGCTGGTGACTTGTCTGGCGGTGAGTTCAGGTAAGAATTCACTCACATGTGTGTCTAAACTAGATTATCCTTGATTATATATACTTAGAAAGCAAACAAATAAGCACATCAAATGTAAGGCATGAAGCAAGATGATTTCTTTCGACCGATTTACTTCTCTAATGCACTTTGTAAGCCTTACACGAAGTTAAATGTCTTAATTATTGGTATCAAAGCATTAGGTTCCCCCCTCACTGATATATCACGATGAGTCACCGATTTGAAAGGGAGCCCAGTATACACCAATTCGTTTAACAAGATGATTCGGCGATGCTACAAACGTAGTTGTAGAAAGTATTACAATGGCAGACCAGGTGTAGAATTAAACATCTAGCGTATAGCAGCAGAACTACGACTACACCGTCAAAGGCATCTGACTATGCTCTTCTGTAGAAATATGTTTTTTCCCGTGGCTTGAAAAATTCAGTGAGAAATTTCTTAGATTCTTAAAAATCAATTTTTGTGACCAAAAATTAAGTGTATTTACTCTTGTTATCTCCCAAACTATGGCTCACATTGACTTCTGTATATGTGTCTTCGGACGCACACAGTAGCTCTTAAACACTGATTGTCTCTTTACACCAGGTAAACGCCGTAATTCGAAAAAAATATCTTTGAATCGCCACCCAACCTACCCACCGTCTACAGAGACCATAGATCATATATATGAACAACAGTGGCGAACTTATCGCTATCTACTGGCCTGGTAAGCGATCGACGAACCCGTCACCTGAACGATAGCAACAGAGCAATCTCGTGATTTAACTTCACTTACTATGATGGGGTGATTTAACTTCACTTCATGCGAGGCACTCGTGCAGGGTTGCACTTGGCATGCAAGCTTGTACAATAACAATTAGCTGTCGATCATATTACGTTGTTCTTGTGGATTAGGCGGCGGGAAACAAATATTGATGGATGTTCACTTTTGAAAAAGAACGCCTCATCATCCTTTTTTGACGTTTTAGTGACACCAATGCTGGACTCATCGGACGGATATCTATGACAACATTGACGCGTGAAAGACTAATTGCGTGAATGATTTTCGTCGGGTCAGATTTCCCTGATTTTGTTTCCAAAATGACCGTTTGGAATGGCAACAGATATAGCAAATATGTGGCAACATTTCTGATATTCTAACTGCACAAAGAAGTCTAATACCTGTGATATTATGTGAACATGTGAAGAAATACAGCATCACCTTAAGCAACCAAGACATCTAGCTAGGTTTTCCTCTCACACACAGGCAGACAAAACCAACATACATTCAATCACAAGAAGTATAACCAGTTAAACGTTAGTGGATAAATGTCAACAGTAGAAACAAAGGATATGTACAAATATTCTTCAAGTTAGTTCGTCTGCATTGTACATTGCGCTATGTCTCTCGATATCCTGTATTGTAACTTAAAAGTTTGTTGTTACACTTGAATGACTTGCTGCTGAACGATCTGTTTGCCTCGCCAGGACAAGACATCGCCGCCTGTGACTCCCCGCCGCTTGTGATCCGCCCGCACTCCGCTCCGCACGAGTTCACGTCCGTCAACTACCCGCGCCCCTACCCCCGGAACACGTACTGCGAGTGGCTGCTGGAGGCGCCCGTGGGGCAGAAGTGCAACCTGACGTTCGTGGACTTCCACCTGACAGGAACCAACTACGGGGGGAAATGTCCGCATACGGACAAGGTACAGATCTACGACGGGGCAGACGCCGAGGCCAACGTCACGCTGTTTGGCACGTTCTGTGAAACTGATCAGCCGACAGGCCAATACGAGTCCAGAGGGAGGCATCTTCTGGTGACGTTTGAAAGTACTACCATCAATTACTTCAGGAGGGGTATAAAAGTGCATTATGGATTTACTCAGTGTACAGGTTGGTGCCTAGAATTTTTTTTACTGCAAGTTTCGTAATATCGACTACGTACTCAATGGTACCCTCACCCTCACAAAGATATAAAGCAACAAGTACTCTGTAAATAATGACTGAAATATTTGATATATGTATTGTATAACCCATGTAACCTAGTGCGTAATGTAAACCTAAGTTTTGGCTTTGAGTTGTCAACAATTTTATATATAGTCTAGTCTCGTGCATTTCTTACCACAGTCGCTTAGTTTTGTGCTGTTTTTGTTTCTTCTATGTTTCTAGTTTGGCGTTTTATGTATCTGTTTGACGTGCTTTGTGAACGTTTGTAATGAACTCTGTGAACGTTTGTAATGAAACCTGTTTCCAGGGCTAACCCTTTGTAATAGCCTTTGGCTAGTTGGGTAGCCCTGGCTGTACTTTGTTACAGTCGAATAAATCAAATCAAATCAAATCAAATCTAAAGCCTTTCTTCGACACTCTAATGGCTAGTAGTCACCATTTTAAGTATCACCAGATCATATCTAAGCCACTGTGGATGTTTAGTTTATCATTGTTCAGCCTGTTAGACATGTCAGATCCATTGCTATTTACATTACCCTTCTGAGAACTTTCCTAGATCTACAGTTTAAATGGACCCAAAAAGTTCTCGGTTGAAAGGTAAAGTCAAAGTAGATCTAGGGGGAGCTGACCAGTTTATAAACGTACTTCTGCATTCCAGACGCGTACGAGTGTGTGTCGAACCCGTGCCAGAATGGAGGCACGTGCGTGGAGGCCCGGTGTGGATATAACTGTACCTGTGCCAGGGACTATGCCGGACCGACGTGTCAGACAGGTGGGGAAGACAGCCGCTTTGGCTTGCAAAATTAAGGTTTGGACAGAATCATACACACAGACGATGGTGAGGTGTAAGTAGTGTGTTGTTTATTTGATGGACATTTAAACAACGCAACTTCTTTTCTGACCGCATAAACACCAAGATGCTTTGTCACGACGATGACGACCGTTTCAGGGAGTTGCTAAATGTGCGCAATTATGTCGTGTTCATGTTGTTTACTTCTCGTTCTTTCCATCAAAAATGTGCTCTGTTTCATACTAGTTAACAAGGGTATAAGCTTTGAAAATCCTATAAAGAAAGCTATGATTGTTTTTGTTGTACCGTTTTACTTGTCTAGTTTGGTCCATAAAACCTGTTCTCCTGGGATATTACAAAGTACGTGGGACGTAGTTAGTTAGAACTAGCAAAGTGTTTGCTGTCCACAGTTACAAGTCATTCGCTATAGAATGTTAATGGCTTCAATAATCTCGACCCCAGATTATGGCGTTGTAGCGGCCCAAGGTTGTTTGTCTCTGTGTGTGCCCGTACAAAAACGTCAACAAAGTGGGTCATTAGTCATTTCCTGTTATCAGTGGCACACTCAAGACATGCGGAATTCGAAGCTGGCTAAAAATTAAGAAGCAAAAAAATCCTCACATGGGGGAGGGGAAAAAAGTAATGATTTTTTTCGCTCTGAGATTCATTCTATCATATTGTATAGCTAGGCCAGGTAAACTAAGTGAATGGTGAAAAGATAAAAATTAGTCCAGACAATTATACCGCTGAAGACAGCTACTAGTATTTCATTGCCCGGTGCATAGAATTCAGACAGTAGAAATCATTTGAGTTTTCATGTCAGGTTGAATCTTATCATTAACGGTTTGGTTCCATCCGTACTCGTGATGTGCAGAGTTACCGTGTGCCTCAAGCCCCTGTCCGCCGGGGACTGCCTGCATCAACCGTGGTGACGCCTTCTCGTGTACCGATGCTCCTACCACTCCTACACCGCCGACAACGACAACAGAACAGGCGACCACCTCTCAAAGCACGACGCCTCCTACTCCAACCACTACGCAAACCCCACCGCAGATGCCTCCCACCACAACAACAAAACAACCGACCATGTCGCAAAGCACCGCTGCAACAACTACAAAGGAATCAGTGGTAATGTCGCGGTTACATTTCCGATTCTTTTATGGGCGACAACCCGCACCGTTTTTACCACGATAGAACATGTACGTAGTAACCACAAAAATGAAGCATGTTGCTGGGCATTTCAATAAGAGCGTTTCTTAGTATGTGTATTACAGTAACGCCAGTTGGTTATGTTGCCAATGGTACTGGTATGCAGCACCATCTAGCGGGTCGACAATGTAAGACAGCCTGGGGACGTCCTTGGTGCTGAAGGTACAATAAATGACATTATACATGTATCCTGCTTTGCACTGTTTTGACAACATACTTTCGTTTCTTCTCTTCTCTGCTTCTTTTTCTTTTGGTGTAAAGACGACAAGGAGCGAAGTAGCCTCGACCAAGAGCCAAGTAACCAGGGCAACGGCTGTCACTGAGAGGAGTACGCCGACGCCAGACGACCCGAAAATAACGCCATCGAAGACGCCACCACCGGGCGACAAGCAAACTGCACCAGACATCAACACCACACCACCGAAAACGCCACCGCTGGCGCACAGGCAAACTGCAGTCCCAACAGCGGACTCACCCAAACCACTGGGCCAGTCGGGACTGGCCGCGTGTGAGACAGACGTGTGGAACTTCTCGGACTGCGGCTGGCCCTGGTGGCTCATCCTGGTGGTGGCGGGGCTGGGGGTCGCCATAGTCGGCACCGTGGGCGGGATGGCGTACAGGTAGTCTTATTTTGACCTCCAAACGATTATTTATCTACAGAGCCTTAACGATTATCAAACCATACTGAAAAAGAGAATTTAGCAATGATGAATCTGTTTCAAATGTGACTACAAGAATGCTTATGACATGAAGTGCACGTGAAGTTCATGCAGAACTTACGATGACGAGCTAGATGATCCATTACATTTCCCCTCTGGATGTTTGTTTGCCCTCAGATATTGTAAGCGGAAGAAGACGGACCGTGTCGTGACGCCCAGGTCCGTGGCAGGCGTGCACATGGAATTGACGGACGTGGACGACTGACTCTAACGTGTCCTTGGAACAGTGGAACATGTCATCAAAAGGATTCTTAGAGAAGTGTATATCTAAAATCAGCATTTTGTTTGTTTGTTTGTTCGTTGGTGTGTTTGTTTGTTTATTTGTTGGTTTGTTTTTTGGTTGGTTGATTCGTTGAATAGCAAAAAGGATGTAACAAGATCTTAAAGGGTTTCGTGGCGAGTGGTTCTTTGTCTTGTAGAAAACGCTGTATATATTTGAGCAGAACTAGCCTTTACAGAGCTATGCTATCAAAGAGCTAATCAAATGGAGTCTGGCCTTACGTGGATGTATCTACACGCTTAAGAACGTATATAAACATGCAAGGACACCGGGTAATTAATACTAAAGGTGTGCTTACTGGACAATTTATAGATATAGTATTGGTTCGGTACAGCTCCGTACGTAATAGTCTTACCACATGTTCAAGAGACTCTTGGATAAATGATGTACAACTCACAGGGAACACGTTTAGTTTTGTGCAGCAAACTCTTGTGCAGTAGATCATTAACTGTGTGAAACGATATGGTTTCCATACAGCTCCATATCATGCTAGTATCATTGTGCATACAACAAATCTAGTGAAGATCACACAGTTGTGTACTTCTCTCTTAGAAAGCAACTAATATTGGATCATCCGACATTCCGTAACATGATCTCACTGAGCATGGATTGATTTCCGTCTGATTTTCCGTTACCATGGCAACAAATTATGCAAACATCATTCGTGACCGGTCCATAATACTTGGTGGATTTAGAAACGAAAATACCTTAGACTGTGCTTAGGTTCTAGATACTTATCTACATACAGTGAATAAAGACGTTAACGGGTGTACCTTACATTGTGGAAACACTTGGCTACCATACTTCATGTCTATTCCATTGAACAATATCAAGGATGGCGCCTATAAGAAATTTGTCTTCTTCGTTTTCGTTTCCAAGCAACCCATGTATTTGTAAACACAATTTTAGACTTTGATTTCTGAGATAACGACATTTGCAGCCCCCTCTACTCCTAACTCTTCCCATATAATGAAACACTATTCAATTCGTGTCACTCCGTCGCTTTCATAGAGATGGACTAGACACGGAAGTGCGCAAGTTTTGAATGCGACTAACCGGTGTTACAATACATTCGACATGGGTCACTTCAGATTGAAAAAAGCTATGTTACGGGCTTACAGTTAAGTTTTCCGTGTCATTTCCAATAGCAACAGTTCCTGTCAGAATAACTTTGAAAATGTATTGCAGATTCCAAATCCCAGTGTCTTTTCATATCATAAGTGACCTATGCGAATACATTGTACAAGGGATATTCTAATACACTAGTACTGTCCCACTTCACGAGGCGTTCCCAGCCTCAATCCGAACCGGGCCGGCCACAGGCGCGTCCGGCACGAAAGTCCTGACTGTCCGCTTGCTGCTGAACCGAACCAGCACACGCCTGGGACCTGACGGCCTGTCCATCTTGTACATGTCTTCATTCGTCTCTTCCACCGGCTCATTCGTTTCTTGCATCTCTTGGACTATCGCAGCCGATGTGTTTGGTGGAACAGACTCCTTACGGGGCGTTAGGAGTGAAGAGTTCTTCCCCTGCTTTGCTTTCTTTGTTTTACGTCTTTTATTTCCCTTTGGAGTTTTTGGCGGTACTCCGTCGTCTCGGATGAACAGCAGCTTCCCCTGGAAGAGGGATGATCGATTCGGAATTTTAGTCTCATCAGCGTTAACTCCGTCCTTCCTCTGCTTTGTGAGTTTGTCGCGAACCTCGGGCAGACGGCGTGCCGTTCTCATCAACTTCCCACAGCGTGAACACCGGGGCTGTCCCTGTTCTTGGTCCGCCGCCCAGTCGACCTCGTGTAGACAGTCCTTTCTTTTCTGTAGTCTGAACTTCGAGATGACGGATGTTAGGAATTCTATGCGCACATCTAAGTCCTCTGACTGGGCGCTCTGTGTCCCTATTGGTTCTAACGTTATGTGAGGATTGCTCTGTTCAGAAGTCGGTTCGACGTTCATAAGGTTTGAAATGATTTTCGGTTTCTGCTGATCAGGGTGGTTAAAGACCTCCGAACTGTTCTCTTCCTGCTTCCTGGGCTGGTGCAGTGTGAGCGGCTGCCCGCGGACTGAGAACCCCGTCTCGTCGCCCGTGTTGATCTTCAGCAGGTCGTGGTTCCATACGAAGATGCCCTGGCGCATGCACGAGCGGCCCCTGGTCAGAGGCCGGGCGGGGTCCTTACCCAGACCCACAACTGTGTCCATCCTCAGTCTACACCAGACGTCCCAAGGCCGTGGAAATAGTAGCAATCAGCCGAGATAGGGTGAACAAACACACTAGAGTTAGTTGGGCAGAGAAGGAAGAATTGAGCGAACGCCTGGTGGAAACTAGTTTATCTTGGTGCCGATCGCTGGACGTCTTTTGTTGTCCGGTTAGTGGTAATTAGTGAGGGTTGACGGGCTGAATTAGCTGGTCATTACTTATCATGTCCCCTGGTTCAGTGAATCTGGGGAAACAAATGGACAGAAACGTGAGTAGATGTAAAGTAGGTCAAAGAGACTTGGTTTATGGAAAACCGCTGTCCCACACACACAAGAAAACAAAAACAATAACAACAAACGAACAATCTAAGAATCTAAGAAACGAGATTGATTATTTCAAAACTTTGATCATTTGTGCTGTTTTCTATAGGTTTTTAAAACTTTGAAAACTCACAAATCCAAGATAAAACCATATGCACAAGCCCGGCCAGTGGAACTTAATCCCTTGCCAAACTCAGCGGTCGGAAGCGTAGACAATCAGTTAATTTTATTTCTGTAATGCAATTAGAGGTACACAACAGAACGCATTGTCCTTGCAAAATTAGAATGGTTTACGTTTCTCCGATACGAATAAATCTACAGTAAACTGTATAAGTATCCCGATTTAAAGTAAAGCGCACTTAGAGATTTAGAAATCTAGTGCAATTTTCTACCTTAAACCACAAGGGCTCATATAGAACAGGCACGATACTTGTGCGGCCTTTATACATGTATAGGATAGAGAGCACCAACGCGCCTCGCAAGAGTGAAAGTAGGGTGAAGGCTGCAGGACTGCGAACCGCGGTGGTCCGGAGAAGAACCCTTGACTGAATGGGCTCTCGACAATGACTCACAACACTTAACTTTACCGTACAATGGTGCTGTTTGCCCAGTGGTGAAATGTTGTTCGTGATCTGACACTGCTGCACCACAGATGTAACTGTTATTATTACGGTTCAGTCAGCAGTTTGTGTAAAATAGCTACGGTATGACAGGCCCAAAAATAACACCGACTGAAATAGACTCGTCAAAATTAAACAGACAGGGCACAATTTGCAAAAATATCCATATATTCGGTATGATTTTAGCAAGTTTCAGCCCGTGGGGATTCTCGCCTCTATATTTCCACACAAATTTGCTAACGTCTACAAACACACTTGCAACACCCAGAAATATGGCAGAAATATCTCACCTCTCTTTGATGTACTTCTTTCAGCAAGTATAACCCACCGTTATTTTGCTTTTTACTGTATTGAACCGTTCGATTTGTATAAAACCTTTCTTACCTGACTGTTTTCCGGTTCGGAGTTGAGAAGTCGATGTTGCCGTGTGCAGAGTCGTGCCCTCTCCCACGCGTCCTGACCCGCAGACTCACGTCTTACCCAGCCCCGCACACCTGTTAACCCAACCGACCAGCCGGGTCATTACGCTGAAAACGTTTCCACGGGAAACAAGAAGGCATGGCCCGTCCGCTCTTAGTCCAATTTTCTTCTGGGGGAAATATCTCAAGTGTTCAAAGCTAGAAGCCGTGGTCCTGGCGATGCGGCGTTACCGTAGTGATGCCGGGCAGGAACGCCGCGAATTGCCGATTTGGCTACCGTACGATGGAATGACTTAAGGGCGCTCTCGGCTTTCCGTCGTTCCGGTTCACCGACTGATTAAGTTACAAGCTGTTGTTACGACTACTTTTTTTTGTTAAATTACTACACAAGGGATTGTGGGAAAGCATGACGACATGTGTAATCGGAAAGGCTCGACATTTAGCGCGAAACTTTTAAAATGCCAACAGTAAGAGGCAAACTGAGACCGATCAAAACGTTGGTATTAAAGTAGCTCTGAGCAGTTGTGTTGTCTTGCCAACATTTTCAAATGCTATCACAAGCAGGAATGTTCGAATTCGTACACAAAAGTGATGCATGGTCAGAAAAAAATGTATGTTACAAAACTTTTGAGGTTGGCGGAATCTTTATTACTTACCAGACGATGCAGTAGCGGATGACTCAACTTGATAATGAACATGTAGACTCTGATGTATTGTGAAAAGCTAGTATGTATATTTGCAGAATGCCGTCTCCCTCCAGATACACACGTGCATGGTATACGTGTGTCCCACAAATGACAGGTAATCTTCTAACTCCACCCAAATCTTTTGTTTCCCGCAGTAATTATGCCCACTACCTGTCGGCCTGCCTGGGAAATTGAAGACACACACGCCTCATTTACGCCTTATCTTATTTAAGATCTGGCCCCTTCTTTGTCTTCGGCTTAAATACATTTTTATTACTAATTGCAGTGAAACGATTGACTGGACGATTCCGTCTAATCTGCTGGATAGACGGGTTTTCATCGGAAGAACGAGGAGAGCGGAAGCGTCGTGAAGGGTCTGAGCAGACATGGCGGGGGTGGTGCTTCTCACTGGCTGAATGAATCCTATATTCTATCCACAGTGCTATGGGTTGTTATTATGTGATATCGGAAGTTGCCGTCTTCCTCTAACGACAATGCATCATCCGTTGCTGTTGCCGCCATCTGTTGCTGCCCTTATGCCCCTGTGATGCCGCGAATCTTATATGAACAGCCTGCCCGTCTTCGAAAGCATGGATCATGGACTCAACTTCGGCCTCGCGTCTTGTTTATATCGACTTCATTTCACGAGGTGACAAAAATAGTAACTTATTGTTTTGTCGCTGTTTTTGTTGTTGATGCTTTTCTGTCGCTACTGCTTGCAGGTTTGTGACAAGCTATTGACTTGCATGTAACCATTGAGAACTGTCCCTTACTGGGCAAGGGGGGAGGTAGTATCCACAACTCGTATTCATGATTTCATTGTGGAGTGATATAAAGTATTATCTATTATTTCCGCCCATAGAAAATTCGTGGAGTACATTTTCTTGCAGCATTCTGGCTCAAGCATGTTCCAAAATCTGCAATCAAAAGAAACGACGAACACCTGCACGAGCCCAAACCTGTTGGCTGTTTTCCTTTTCTTCATATGTTTGAAAACAAAGTACTGAAGGTACGGTGGGAAGTCTGACCACAGACAGGTAAGTCAGTAAAGATACATGGTAGCAAAATATAACAGCCTACAGAATTTGCTGATATTCCGTACTAAGTTGTGAAGTCTGATCTCCAAACAACGGCGTGTATCTACGCCACAGGAGTCACAGGGATGAGTGTTCCATTGTGCACCACTGTAAGAAAGACATTTACAACGATCAGTCTGTATTGAAAGACTTCCCCGCGTAATCGCAGAACTCTCTTAGGAGGATTCGTCCCATCAATGCAGCTCATAGTTGCTTGGAAATAAATCTACCACGGAGAATTGGCACATAATTCTCGTTCATTCCCTGCAGACTCCGTAAAGTGTGGGAAGCCTTATAAACTCATTGTTGTTGTAATCAAGGTTTGTAGCGCGTCTGAACTCCCTGCTTGCTGTCAAAACATTCAGTTATCGACTTATTTTCTCACAGAAGATGGACACGGGACGTCGCCTTGACGTTGAGAATGTCGGGTCTGTTCTGGAGCCGTTGCCGTGTGTCTGTGCCTCTCCAGGCTCCAGTGCGATGTGTGGCTGGTATGAGGAGGAGGGAGAGCGACTCTACCGCCACTCCACTCGGAGGAAGAGTTCCGTCGCCCCGAGAAGGCGCTCTGTCGCTTACACTCAAGGCAGGAGGCAGGAGTTGCCGCCTGGCTCAACGCCGTTCGTGCATCACCAGGACACGCGTAAGTACATCGAGGAATACCGGGTCAGTCGGCAGGGATCTGCGATGGAGGAATACCGGGTCAGTCGGCAGAGATCTCCGATGGAGCTTGTGCGGGTCACCACGCCAATGGTCGAGAAGAAACCCGTACCCAGGGTGGTGGAAGTGAGCAGGACTCCCAGGCCCCGGGAAAAGAGGACGACGCAGTTCCTACCTCCGAACATTGTTACATTTCAGGTGTTCTCTGAAGAACCCACGCCTTCTTCGCGACAGTCTTCACAGAATCACAGCCAACACAAGAAACGCCAAGTGGGGGAGGTCAAACAGAAAACGGACGGATTTCCTACCAGGAATTTGCCAAAAGGTAAGACCTCAATTTAGGACTTTGTGCTCAACATTTCATCTAGACTCACTCGGGTAAGTTCGAACATGACGTTAGCTAGCTACACTAGTTGAAGAATCCAGCTGGGCGTGTACGGGGGGAGAAATGGCAACCTTTATTGAAAGACTACAAAATGTATGCGCAAGTTTAATGACACTTTCTGACATAGATCTGTACTACGTACGCAGGTGGGGAACGGTTATCAGCCGCACCGGCCTCGCCCCGATCTCAGACCGCCAGGGCTTCTGGTCGCCATAGCGCCCAGAGTGAACCTACAAATGGCGGCATCTGCCCACCAAGATGGCGGCCACAGTACCTGAACTTCAAGGACATGCATTCCCGGCCCAGCTGTAAGAGTTTTTATCACTGAGCAGGACAGAAAGAAGGACAAAGATAGAGATTTTGCCATTTATTTATTATGATAGTAGACAATATAATATATACATAGATCATATACAAGATAATGTTACTTGATTTTTTGCCATTATGACACCAATAGTGACATTGATTTTTGTGAGCATTTACGAATTAATGACAGGTAGCGTGCCATGCATTCTCACAGCGCGCACGCGCACTCTGTCCTCTCATAAGGCACATGAAAAATTTCGATGCACGCATTGCAGTGCGCAGAACATCTGTAACCGACTCTTAATACAAGGAAAAGGTATCAAAAATAAAACACCGATTGGAAATTGCTATTTCCCAGTTCCTTTGTAACATTTCAATTGGAATAGAATTGATGAAATACAACAAATACTTCGAAAAGAGACGTTCTTGCTCAATTATTGGGAGGCGCATTGGGTATTACACACACACACACACACACACACACACACACACACACACACACACACACACACACACACACTCGAACTAAAGATAGGTACTTTTCTCAAATGGGGAAAGTGGTGTAAAGTATCTTTCCCAAAGGGCACAACATTGGGATCCTGTCAGGGATTTCAACCCACGTAACCCAGGAACCGTTCTTGCTTCTAAGCCAAACACCCTAGCCATTAGGTTCAACAATGCAATGGAATGCAGCCGCACAACGATTTATCAATCCTTGTGAATCAACCCTTTGACAGTAGAACTGCAACTGTCACTTGGCTTTGTTCTTGGCTTTGTTCTCAAGAAGACATTCTTGCCCCTTGAATTCCGACTAAATTTCTTTTTCATGTGCGGCCTTTATCGTTGGGCTCATGTATCTAAACGTTTTCAAACGTGGGTGGCCCGTGTATCACAGACAAACTAAAACAATTATAGAAGAGCTGTAACCCCAGCCTTGACTTTCATTCATCAAATGCGCTGAAGCGCCGTGAGAATCAAAAGCAATAATAGTAGGATTGGTCTGGACCAATCGTAGGGAATTACGCTGGAGGAAGCGACCTCTGACCTCCGCTCGTGCCACGCTCACAACGCGAAATCCGCCGCCTGTTCTAGTATACTCGCACTTCAAAATTGGACCTCCAGGCATTTGCACGCTGCAAACGTGAATATTTGTGCGTTCCCTTCAGCAAGTGTCTAGGAAGGCAGAATTTTGACGGGTTACAAACATAAGAGCTAGTGAAACCCTTACTTTAAGAATTTGTACAAATGCAGAACTCTGGAAGTAAGGATATCACATTCGAACAACACATGATAATGATACTGTCAATTCAGACGAGACAGCTTTGTCGTCTGCGAAATCTGCTCACTCTCAGAGGACGATCCCACAGATGGCCACTGTCAGTATAGAACGCACATTGCGATCGATTTGGATAACCGGGTAAAACTAACACAGGTAAAACTTATTACACACATAACCAGGTGAAACGATTTTTCCCGATGAGACTTTTATGCAGAAGAATCCACCGCGACACTTTTTCAGGCCTGTGTGTGGACGACTACAGCCTAACTACCATCCTACCACGAGAGCTTTCCGTCCGTCGTCGCTAAGCCCTTGTTGCCTGGGAGACTAGAATCCCAGCCGTCACGGGCATAGTGCACAGTGTAAATGCAGCCAGAAATACCAACGGTTCTAACGCAGGAACAGCCCACCTGTTGCGCTGCAAAGTGCAGCCATGCGAACATTCTTATGGCGGTGTTTCGACTTGCCATGGTGAAAGACTTTCCAGGTGTTCCTCCGCTATATATAGACGATCATTATCAGAGTGTGCACAACGCGAGCGATGGCCTTCTTACACAGCAGGTGTTTGGTCTGCAAAAAAGTCTGAAGAATACAAAAGAAACACAAGCGTCGGTCCTCTACTTGATGGAAAAAGATCCACCATCGCGCAGTAGTCCCCACGAGCGCTACATGGACGACCTGGACGCGGGAAATTGTACCAGCGAGCAAAGCGAGTGTGTTTGCTGTCGTTCTGAAACGCTGTCACGTCTAGCGGGTTAGACGGCAACGCCGCGTGGGGACAGGAATGGTTTTGATTCGAAAATAACAAACTGTTTAAGTCACGGTGGGCGAGAGAAATGTATCGGAACAATCACAGAAGCTCCGCAAAATCAACTAACATTCAAACATCACGAGGAGACGGCGGATTACATCAGAGAATACCGTGCAAAGAAGGTAAACAATTACAACAGGTCTTCATGGAAGACTTGGGACGAAGTTTACCGAACATTGCCGAAATTTGTTGTGGCAACGCCCGTACTCATCTTTCCCTCTTCTCATGACGACTTGAAGTGCACCAACAGGCAACAGCTTTCGCCAGATTTAGCAACAAAAGGTAAATAAACATTTTGAACTTTGTATCTTTTCTGGGACTTTCTATAGCCTTTATTTAGATGTTGTTTTGTGATCACTGCATTTTCCTCACACACTTGTTGCAACATTCTATATGATGATAGACAAAACATTTCATCTTTAATTTTTCACTGAGATAATGAAGACTAAATGTGTAAACATTTCAAGACAGCCTTTGCTGCTGGTCGACGAAATAAGTGCCAAATCAGGTGATGTTGATCTTATCCCAACTGTTAGGATCAAAAGGCAAAGGCACCACGTCTCAGACGTTATCCAGCATCAACCTAAAAAGAGGCGAGGTCACAGGTCAAACGACACTGCCAACAATTCTGCCTCCGCGAATACGTAGGACGAAAAACCAAGAGGCGTTACCGCGTGTCCGCATGGACAGGGATATTAGGAAATCAAGTAACAGAAGCAAAACCGGATCACCGTCATGTACAGGGCCTTACAAACAATCAGGTGAATCAGCTGTTT
Organism: Branchiostoma lanceolatum; assembly: GCF_035083965.1. Taxonomy (NCBI): domain Eukaryota; kingdom Metazoa; phylum Chordata; class Leptocardii; order Amphioxiformes; family Branchiostomatidae; genus Branchiostoma; species Branchiostoma lanceolatum. The sequence continues at coordinate 18,776,202 of NC_089725.1, read as the reverse complement.
TGGGCGTTACTTGGATTCAGAAAGGATTCTAATGTTTTCCCGATTGATGACATGTGTTTATAACCTGGAGGTGCTAGTACTGCTACCACTTTTATGCTAGATCTGGAACTGTCTTAAAGATCAGGACATGCAGCATCTGAGTCACGCAAATTTCCAGAAGTAAGACAAAATTCGTCAACTTTATTCGAGGAATTTAATTCATGTACAGTTGTGCAAATGGGTGACTGTCCAAAGTAATTAAGGAACATCCGTGAAAATATGCTTGTCATTGATTCACTAGGATAATTACACTATGATGTACAGCATATCTATCATCATTTTTGAAAAGTATGTATCATCCCTGTCTGTATAGGAGAATTATTTCACTTGCAACTTAATCAATCCTTTGGTACATAATGCCTAGCTAACATCGTTTATTTTAGAATGTAACATTTACATTAAAGGATCCGATGCTTAAATTGAATCAACGTCTGAATATTTCTTAATAGTACACTTGACTGTTTAAGATATCTCCATAGAAGGACCAATGTGTCCACCAGTGAAATAGATTTTGAATCAATGACTGAATATTTCTTAATAGTACATTTGACTGTTTAAAATATCTCCATAAAAGGACCAATGCGTCCACCAGTGAAATAGATTTGGTTGCCAAGAAATCTATGGTTTGCTAAGGAAACAGTGCCATCATATTTGACCGAGTCAGACTGTCATGGTCTCCAGTTCAAACGGTACGTCTTTCCACTTCTTCTTAGTAAGCGTTGTCCCGTCAGGCAAGACGATGTTAAAGCTGGAGATTTTCAGGCAGGGATAACCCTTGTGGGTGTTGCCCAAGTCGAAACCACATGTCTTACAGTGGATTTTTTTGATCCCCAAATCTTGCTTCTTTTTGTCAGTGTGCTGCCTGAACTCTACTTTATCCCATTGGCGAGAGGGATAGATGTGATTGCACTGATCTAACCTCAACTCATTCCCGTAACAGATCAGCCCGCCGTCCGGGCACCCCTTGCAGCAAAGCTTCACATCAGAAGCTCTGTTCAGCCCTTTCTTGATTTCCTGTTGCTTTTTCTTGTCTTCCCTATCTTTAATCATGTCTAGCTGCAGTTTCCTGACTTTCTCCTGGAACTCGCTGCTGTTCAGTTGACTTTGGACGTTCTTGATGGCCTTCTCGGAAACTTCCACCGTCAGGGCGTTCACCCTAGAGAAAGATTTTACCAGATTATCATATGATACCGTACTGACATGTTTCCAATATATACACATACAGCAGCCCAACAGCAAGGGAACTATCGTAGAATAAATAAAATGTTTTACAGAATACAAGCATCATTTCAGACGAACTGTGTCTGATAGATTTTCTTAAACCTGCACAATGATCAAACAATGATTCTGTACTTTTTTGCGTCTAAATGTTTCAAGATTGTTGTGATTGCACCTGGCCTAGTGCTAATCACAAAGTGTACTCCTCTCTGTAGATGAAAATTGACGATGCCCTTTACCTGTCTTTCTCAGCAATATGCACGTCGGCAATCACAAGCTCCTTCCCCTCCGCTGCGCGTGCGCGTCCACGTGCCTGGACCATGGCGATCTCATTGGTTGCGTAGTTGTACTTGATGACCATGTTACAATCCCGGATATCTAGACCTTCCTCGGCTGCAGACAGTGGGCCAAACAACATAAACCATCAGGCATACATACCGGTATCAACCTCAAATCTAAAAGCATCACTTCAGTTCTGTGATCGACTACGAGGAAATCCTCTGATGAAAAAGAGAGTAGTTCAAAATCTCACATAGTTCATAAAAAAATTTTCTCAAGACTTTTAAGAGACAGTACAGTTAAAGAAAAGAAGTGAGAATACCATCTGGATAATTAAGAAGTTTTTTTTAAATCTTACCTATACTTGTGGCGATGAGCAGCTTGTGGTTTCCATCGTTGAACTTTTTGATGACGCCGACTTGTTGGCCGTGTGTCAGTCTGCCGACGTCTTCGCCTCCAGATCCAGTCAGGACCCCGGGGTTCAGGAACCTGAGCGCAGGGGTCTCCTTCACCCAGCTGAGTATGGCTTGGGTCAGGGCACGGGTCTTCACGAACAGGATACCTGATGTAGGTAAATGGTAAGAGGAACATTTTCAGTCTGCTGTTGAACTTGAGGTGAAATGAGAACAAAATAATGTATGATTTAGAAAAAAAGATCAGTGTATGTTTTTACAATAACAGTGTACTTCCATCATCATTTCAGGCACCACTTCAAACCTTTATCATCTAAGAGTGTTAAGTAATGTTACTATGGACGGTGTCCCACATACCTCTAAATTCATCCTCTAACTCTTGCACGGCCTTCAGAATTTCCTTCTCCAGTCTCATCAGTTTTGGGTTGGGATACTCGTCCTCCCTCTGACTGATGTCAATAAGATGATTGCTTTGTGCTGTTTGAAAACAAACAACCTTAACACCACTTACAACACTTCAAGTAACATCTTATGCATAAAAATGCTCAAGTAGTAATGAAAAACATTTACAAGAACAATTGACCTCTTTTTTCAGTGTTCGCCGCATATGCTATGTGTGTGTGGGAGGGAGGGAGGGATACAGCTTCTACCCCTCTCTATGTTGTACTTTTATATTCACACTACCAGTACAATCCTTTCAAGGCATTTCTTACCTTCGAAGAGATCCAGCAGCTGACTTTCCGCAGATGAGATCTTGTGCCTTCCTTTAAGCTTGCTGTAGAAATCTGTCAGGATCTCCATAGCATCCTTCATACGTGCTGTGTTGTTCATCTGTAAGGCTGAAATGAAAATGAAAAAAACAACAACAATGTGAATCTTAAACTATATCTGAGTTGTGTCTGACACACCAATTGGACACAACCACTGATAGAACATATCTATTGAAAGCATCTTCATTTGTTTCCACAGCTTGAAATAATGGCAGTGGCACTTGCTTCCCACATGTGTTTGAAGACTATACCATGAAGTTAGCAAAGGACAAGCTCAGGCAAGGACAAATCTGTCCGACAGGACAGATGTTTCTTAAAGTCTATTCTTACTTACCCTTGTTGTAATTCAGCAGATGGTCACACTGCTGTACCACCTCCGTGTTCCTTTCTTCTGTCGCCTGTTTTTTTACCAGGTCTACAGCAGACTGGTACTCCTGCACTCCCCTCGGTCCGCCGTACTGTAGCTGAAGGTCCGGGGGCAGTCGATTCTCTATTGCTGTCATCACCCCTTCAACCGTCTCTCCAAAGGGGTCCAACGGCCGGGAGTCGGTTACGAGCACGTGCTTGCTCGGCGTGTTCACGTTCTCCTCCAGCTCTGCGATGTTCTCTGGCTTCTCTACCGTTCTGAAGACCTCAGCGTCCAAGCTGGCGATGAGGACCAAGAGCCACTTTTCAGCACCCGGAAGATTTGGTTTTCCTCCAGCGCCTGGACTAGCGGACAGGCCGACTATCTGAGGACGGCTTGCCTGGAGGTTGGCTACCTTGATCTTCAAATACTCCGCCATGATCTTGTTGTAGGGAGCATCCTTCCTAGTGTGGTGGCACTCGTCGAACACGATGAGGGAAAAGTCTGTGATTTTCACAGTCTTGTCACGAAGTGCATTCAGCAGGATTTCTGGTGTTGCCACGGTGATGTCATGGGCTTTCACGATATCCTCAAACGGCCACTTCGTCACGTACGACCCACTGCGCCTGCCCGTGCGGAAGAGCGGCAAGTACCTGCAGAAGGTCCTGTAGTGCTGGTCCAAGATGGTGACTTCTGGCGTGAGGACAAGGACTTTTGCAACGTGTGCCTTTTGGGTGCCACTCTTAAGGAAGATGCGCTTGTCCAGGTGCTCTTTGATAATGTACATGGCGACATGAGTCTTGCCACTGCCAGTTGGAGCGCACACAATGGTGTTCTTGCCTCGGATGGCTGGTTCCGCCAACTCTTTCTGGTAGTTGCGCAGGGTCAGGGGTTTTTCTTGTCGGTTTTCCCTGTGAAAGTAAAGTAAATACATGTATCTAATAAGTTCAAAGGGTCTTACCAATGCCAATGTAAGTTCCATGTAGCCCAAAAAGGTCAATGCATATCCTCAGAGTCGTAATATTATGGATGTTACAGGTGCAACTGAGATGCAAATCAAACATATTAAACTTTCCTTTAGTCATAAATCTTTTACCTATCAAACAGATTAGTTCTTGCAAGTAATGGCAAAGCAGGGAATATATCTATATATATCTATATGTCTATCTATCTATATGTCTATATCTATCTATCTATCTATATCTATCTATCTATCTATATATATCTATCTATATCAATCTATATCTATCTATCTATCTATCTGTACCTATCTATCTATATATATATATATATAGATATATAGATAGATAGATTGACATAGATATATAGATAGATAGACATAGATATAGATATATATAAAGTAGATATAGATATATATAGATATATATAGATATATATATATATATATATTGTCCTTGGTCAAAGTCACCTTGTGTCACTCCGAGCAGCTCCCCGTGAAGCCGTGGGTGCAAAGTCTGTGACCACGTCTGTGTCGAGTGACAGAGATCGCAGTCGCTTTGGATCCGTGAAGTCGTCTGTCTGTCCTGTCCCTGAAAAACATAATTTTCTTATTTTACACTTTCCTTCTATTATTCCCTTTGCAATTATGACTTAGTTTAGGTCTTAATTGAAACAATTACCGTACAAGTCAGCAGGGAGAAAGTAAAAAGGTTTTGATAGCTTTTAAGGTAATACATGCGGTATTAACCTTGTTGTTCCACGGCAAGTGTTTTCTCTCGTGTGCTATCAGCACTGCACAGTTCCTTGGGACTGGTGCCCCAGTCTTCTCCACTGTCCACACGCTTCGGCTCCGTCCAGTCTCCGGCAGCACCACGTACTCCAAGGATGCGTTTGGGGTCGGTACCTTCGTCTGTAGGAAGACATAAATGCACAAATGAATGAATGTTGATTTATTCCTGCGTCTCGTGTCTAAAACGCCAACTTGATATTCACATAAACAACACCAATGCAAATAGCCTTAACCAAAAAAGATTTACCATCAAATGTATCTCATAGAAAATACCTTACCTTCTTCTTCTTCATACTGTCCCCAAATGATGACGTCATCGTCGTCCTTCTCGACCCTGGTGTCTCCTGGTTGCCCTGTGCGCCGACCGTCCTGCCCCTCCTCTTCTGGCGTGTAGTCCCCTCCCTGTGGCGCGTAGTCTCCTCCATCTTGCGTGTAGTCTCCTTCCTCTGCCGCGTAGTCCCCTCCATCTTGTGTGTAGTCTCCTTCCTCTGCCGCGTAGTCCCCTCCCTCTGGCGTGCAGTCTCCATCCATGTTGGGGAGTTCCCCCTGGGATACCTGCATGGTGTTCTGATCTCCAACCACCACGTTTGTGCTTCGATTGACGCTGACGTTGCTGGTGTTCGTAGTATTGTGATAATTGTTGATGATGATGATCGGTGCCTTTGTTGGTGCACATATGTTGGTGCTACCTGAAGTCAGTTTGAAGAGATTGTAATGTCAGGGTAAGGCTCAATTGGTTAACAAATGCTTACTTTCCACCAGCAAACAATTTACAACCACTCCATATTTTGTACGTACAGGATCTTAGGAAATTCCTGGAATGTATGGAAGTGACACCAACAGATAACTAGAAAGGCAACATTTTCGAGGGAATGCAGGATATTTCCCTCCCATTAATAAAGGAAGTATGAATCGGCGTTGTTGTTTATTCAAGCTATTTAAATGTCCTATATGAAGTCCCTACTATTTACCACAAAAGAGATATGAAGTTTTTGCATGAATTATGCAAATGAGGTCCTCATTAGCAGACACGCATTCCATTGAATTCACATTTTCTACATCTACGTATATCTCCTATAGTGAATCCCTACCATGAACCACAAAAGAAATATGAAGTTACTGCATAAAGTATGCAAATTTGGTTTTCATTAGCATAACCCATATTCTGTTGTATTACCTTTCCTAAAGCTATCTACACCTCCAATATGAAATCCCTAGCATCTACAGTAAGGGAAACATATTGCCTCCATTGGTCGCACTAGAAGGACCGAGAGTACGCAAACCGCACGTCTACGTGCGTGGAACAACCAGCATTTCACAAACATACTTACCCTCGTGTTCGAAAGCCTTGTTTCCGCCGTCCGGCATATTCCGTCCTCCGGTTAGGGCTGCAAATTAGAAGAGAATGGCAAACTGAACAGTCTCGTTGGGTTTCCGGTACTAGCGGTTTGAAATTTGTGGGGCTTTGCTGAAATGTTTTGAATTTATACCTTTTTGACAACAGAAACCGAACTGGGGATCCCCGTTGATTAGCGCGATGCGGATATTTTAGGCATAACGTTAAGTTTCGAATTTAAGGAGCTTCGCTATTGGTCTGTGTGTAGACTGGTGGGCAGTTTCCTTCCGGATGACCTCATAATGACTGTAGTTTCGGTGACGTATACGAAACCAAGCCAGCGCAACATACAAGGGGGTTAAATTGAGACTTGTTTGAGTAAGTGTGCTCTCGGTGGTTCTTTTAGACCTCTTTGCCCTGATATATTGATTACATGTAACGTTACATTCAGATACATGATTTTATTCAATCTCCGTATATTAGTGACAATTTTGTTAATGTTAATCAATGCCGAGCGTTGAACAAGTGGAGAAAATGTGCTCAAATATAAATCATCAGACTGGCAAATTCATGATTCTCTGTCCCTCCGGTGGCCCTATTACGAGTAATTATAACGTTAAGTAATTTCAACAGGGCAACAGAAGAAGAAGTTAGATACCTTGTAGACGTCTAACTTCAGTTTGCAACTGGGCAGCTTGATCGCGACGACCAACCTGTTGCAGATACGCTATCAAATCGTTAGACCTCCTGCAAACCATCATGAAATGGAAAAGCTGAAGTGCACTCGAATCACTCATGGTCAGCTCACGGATGTCTTGTTTTTCCGCCTCATATTTAGAGGTCTGCAGTAAGTACCGTGCCAAGGTGTTGGGGTCGATCTGTTCGAAAATCTCTTCCCTTCGTCGCTGTACCGCTTCCGCATACGGGTCAATATCCTCAAAACTCTCCTCGCTGGCTTCCTGCCCACCTGTCGCCATTATTACACGTACACCGGCCGAAACCCAGCTACAAGTTCAGAGAACTCAGCACCATACCAAGCTAACGCAATCAATACGGAATAAAACTCGACATTTTGGCAAAAGTTGATGCCGTGTACTGTACCGGATTGTGGGGTTTTCCAGTGACGGCCGGATCGAGAGCGAGGCACTGACCTTCAACCCTGCTATACAAAAGCATGACGTCGTCCCACCTGTTGCAGCGGGGAAAGTGGGAAAGTCACCTGACGTCATGACCAGGCCGGGGCTACATGAAACTGCACACTTCACACATAGGAAGCAGCAGATAATTGTCAGCACTGTAGTAGTCTGTAGGAAACATAACATCGCACGGGATAGAATACCGCGACGGCAGCTCTGAAAGAGGACAGAACTTGTAATGGAGACCCCTCCATCTCCCCAACTCTATGCCAGTAAACGTCCGGTGACCTTGAAGATTGAAGGACTTTTTGATCTACAGTAGAAGTAAAATTCTTGTAAAAGTTGTGTGTGTGTGGAGTGTGTGTGTGTGTTACGTTTCTTGCACGTGCCCCTACATTTAAATGGCTCACTCAGGCAGCAAACGTGCGCTGTATATGTATGTTCCTATAGCTAGGAAAGGGAATAATTCCAGTCCAATTTACTTTATGCCCCTGGCCTATTTACTACATAATCTCTCCTGTGTGCAGGTAAACGCACCAACAGCACATCAAGGCAGACAATTTTCATATCTTATTATATTTCCCTCCCTATACCCTGTAAATATATTGCTTTTGCTGGCGTCTTCTTCTTCTTCTTTCTTCTTCTTCTGCTCAAATCAAGTAGATGTAGGATGGTAGCTCTATTAATGCAGACACTTATAGTATTTCCCTTACGGTAAATGCTAAGGAGGTCATATTGGAGGTGTAGGTAGCTTTATGAAAGGTAAATACAACGGAATGTATTTCATGCTGATGATGACCTCATTTGCACAATTTATGCAGGAACTTCATATTTCCCTTACTGTAAATGTAAGTAGCTTAACGAAAAGTTAATAAAATGGAATGTGTGTTATGCTAAAGAGGGCCTCATTTGCATAATAATAATCTATGCAGAAATGTCATATTTCCCTATGGTAAATGCTTGGGATGTCATATTGGAGGCGTAGGTACGTTTACGAAAAGTGAATACAACGGAATGAGCATTATGCTAACGAGGACCTCATTTGCATAATCTATGCAGAAACTTCACATTTCTTTTGTGGTTACTGGTAGGAATTTCCTTTTGGAGATATCTGTAGCTTTAGAAAACGTGAATTCAACAGAATGTTTGTTATGCTCATTTGCATCATCAATGCAGAAACTTCGTAATACTTTACTGGTAAATGGTAGGGACTTCATATTGGACATATAAATAGCTTGAACAAACAACAAAGACGTTTTATATTTCCTTTATTAACAGGAGAGAAATATCCTGCATTTGTTCGAAAATGTTGCCTTTCTAGTTGAGAATACATTTGCATGACCTAGTTGATAGGTGACGCTCATGGCAACGAATCATATTCCATAAGGCGCATGTTTTGATGATAGTCACTTGTACCAACTTGTGACAATTTCAATATATGTTAATGTGACCTATATTCTTAGTAGTTGGAATAAGGCACATGGCTAATCAGTCATGACTAATGTGTGAACATTGCAATAGATACCAATGTGACCTATTTGTAATAGTTTATGGACTGTGCGATCGCTCAGAAATTGACGATCCATTGAGGCACATTCAATTGAAATTTAGAAAATAAAGGTTGGTTCCAAGGAAGAACGAATGTTCAAAATACTCAACTTGATAACTGAAGAGTTGATAACGAAGCTCACGGTTAACGTTACAAAGTCGAGACTCTTTCTTGTTATTATATGGAGGAAGGAAAGGAGACAATCAATACATTACATGTGAAGGTTTCAATTATGTCCACCTATTTCATTCGAAACACGTGTGTATCCGTCACAAATGAGTCTGGGTTTCCTGTTAAATTGAGTGGTTTGTATCGGAGCTGCCAATTCACCTCTTGTTCCGTTCTATCATTGTCCTGCCATCCAGCACTGAGAAGTCCGGCACTTCGGGACTATCAACTCGTACATTCAGGTAAAATACTTCGTTACCTCTCTCGCGCCCATCTGTAATCAGCCTTGTCCGTGTGCTTGTGTGGTCTAGGGGCAGGGTTACTAGCCACTAAAAGTACGGATCCAGGCTGCTGTCTCCCGCATGCTTCACTGTTCATTGCCCTTTTAAAAAAGAGCGAGGGGAATTTCCCGGTCACGTTGAACCTAGCTGTTCACACTGTAATAGCACGTTACCGTGAGGACCAGTTGATCAACTCTCCAGCCTCCATTTCTTTTCAAAAGGGACGAGTTGAAACATTTTGTGTACATTTACCTGCCAAAAAGCGTGACTGTTTCTTCGGCATTCGAACACATGTAGAAAAGAGCAACTGAACCACTTTAAAGGACCAACAAGGTGCCTCCGTATCACAAGGAACAGAACAAAAGCATCTGAAGACTGACAGATTCAAAAGATCTGTATCTCAAGAATGAAGTCGAGGTTTCAGTGCGTTGTTGTTCTCATCGCTCTCGCATTGTCAGTGGCACCCGCTGTTCTGTCAGCTGATCAGACGTGCTTTCCCTCGTGCCAAAGGAGTAGGTGGCGTTATTGCGTGCCCTTTGCCTTAAGTGGCCATAGTACCGTAGGCTTCTACAACAGACTTCGGACGGAGTGCATTCTATGTAACTCTAGTCATCAACATTCTGATCCTGTAACAGACAAATGTTTTCCGGAGGTGGAAATGTTCGCCCTAAGAGGGTTTCAGTACGGTATGTTGTCGTCGCAGAAACTAGCTGTGCTCAATTCTACCACTCTGTTGAGTCTTTACCTGATTGATTCACGGATAACTGAAATAGACAACGCTACGTTCAAAGACTTTTGGCGGTTAAGGAATCTGAATTTAGACCTTAACATGTTAACACACATTCCCAGAAATTGGTACAGCGTCTCGCATTCACTGTATAAATACGAGCTTGGCGATCTTTCGATTTCACACAACAACATCTCCAGTTTAGACCATGGATGCTTTAAGAATATGAACAATCTTCAAAGGTTACATCTAAAAAGCAACGCAATACAAGAAGTACATGCTCAGTGGTTTATTGGACTAGACAATTTGAAATACCTGTATTTGAGCGACAACAAAATTGAAACAATTCCGTCTGGCGCGTTTGAGTATGTGAAACAGCTACAGTTTCTGGACTTCAGTGACAACAACTTGGTGTCTGTGAACAGAGAAGCATTCTTGCCACTGAAAAGTGTTATTTATGTTGTGCTTGGCGGGAAGACTCTCATTTACCCCCGGACAAAGAATGTACACAATGTGCCGTGGAACATTTGGCTGGAAAACTGTGACAATCTTTATAAGGGTCTCACAAAGCAGTGGATAGGAATTGAGGTCTCCGGTATGGGGTTGCATATCAATTATAGATTCATTGAAGACAAATTCAGCGTTGATTGGTTTAGCGCGTCAGAAAGAAAGGGTAAGGTCCCAGTAAATATGGACTCGTGTAATCAACTCAGACAACATTTTCAATTGGGCCATTTTGCGGCTAGTCCTCCTTTCATCATCATAGTAAAGACTAATGAAAATCACGAGAATGACTCTTTTTCAAGCCAATGTTTAGAGGCATGGAAAGGTTCTGGTGGTATGGCTTTGGCTTTAAAGGGCAACACTAGTTTAAGAGTCTTTGGTGTAGAAAAAAGTCAGAAAACAGGCGCGCCTAGAGTGGAAGGTTACGGCGTAGTGGTAGATACACTAAGCGGACGAGCAGGTGACTTTGAACGTGGAGATGAAGACAAGGAAGAAGGTGGAAAAGATTCTGTGTCGCGAGTGACTTGTTTCACTCTTGTTCATGACTACAAACAAGTTTCGTTCTTTGACGCTTCCCCAACAAACAAAGCAAATTACACGATGCGTTTGGAAGAAAACGCCACTGTAAACAGCGGCGTTTCGGTAGTAGAGACAATTGACAGTTTCCTGAATACATCTGCTATGACACTTATTTCTCTCACACAGACTAATTATAATGCGCGCCCCAATCCGAACAGCACAGATTTGTGGGCTACTGTGATGATACTAATGATAGTGACAGGTCCGCTTACCATATCCTCTTTCATTGCACTGTTTTGTTACGTAAGCAGAAGTAGGAATAATCAGAATCATGCCTGCAACAGGTGCAATGGCGGAAATGAAGGCCGTAGAAATGATAATGGCGATCGCCAAGAAAATGCAGAACGCAGCAGACAGAACTTTCCTTTTCCCAGGAAAGAAGCCGCAAGGGTTCTACAGAGGAATCCAATGTACACTGGGTATTCACGAGAATCTTCCCAGGCACACAGTGTCCACGAATGCTGTGATATAGATGATCCATCAACACAAGTAACTAACACCTACGATCAAATAAATGAGGACGAAGTCTACTGTCCATCTTGGCACAGTTACTCCGAAATAAAAGATAAGGAAACCGGTGGACATGACAAAAATAAACAAATGTTAAACTCCAGTCAAAGAGACGACAACATGTACGATCAGATAGATGACAATAAGGTGTACGTGCCGTCGGGACACGACTACTGTAACATAAAAGATGAAAGTGAACGTGTGATAGACACTTCTTGTGAACGTGACTGCAATAAGATGAAAGACGAAGACATTGACAATACATCTGGAGATCTAGAGGCCTCACAAAGCGAGTGCTACGGGAATGAGAACAACGACACTCTGACTTTCTATGCTGCAGTTGCAGAAGTCGAGTTGCCCACAAGTACGGCTGTTGGCGGTAATACTTCATTGTATAACACAGGAACAGGGACAACAGCTTCTTTAAACTGTGAAAGGGAAAATCTCTCCGCAATGAAGTCCATGAATCACGACCAGACAGCTTATGAAATAACTTACTGTTCCAGTGCTTCAAATCGAACGAACATGTATGAGACATCAGTTGGAGTTGTTACAAATTGTACCGTCGAAGGGACAACAGAACACAATGAAGCAGGTGTTGGTAACGTTACTTCCGAAAACACAACGGCAGAACACAACACAGATGTTGGTAACTTAACCTACGAACAGAGGAGAAGTAACATTAGGATCAAATGCGAAAGAATGTTGCACAGAAAAGATTCCTGAGGCAAACTTAATAGTGATACGGTACATAGCGTTATGAAAAGAGGACTCTTGCAGAAAATGCGATGGAAACCTTAGGTCTTCTGCCGAGAATTTGTGGTCGATCTCTGTAAGTAACGTTACATTTCAGTAGGATTTTTACTGATTAATGTGTAGAGATTTTAATGTGGAGATGTAACCTTTGTGATGTTGTTTGTATTTGCTTTTTTTAAGAATTTGTACTTGGTGATGTAACTTTTTCTCCTTGTCATCTTTCTGTTGTGGAAAAAACAAAGAACATCTGTGACAAATCTGACCAAGACATGACTTTTTTTGTATACTTTTTCGAATTAATGTTATCTAATTTGACACCATAGTAGTTGAGCCTACTTCATAAATGGAGTAAGACAGGCAACACAAACAATAATACAGATTATCATTGGTCCCTTTAATAATTATTGTGGAGTGAATAAACCACTGATAAATCTAATATTCTTCATTATATACTTTGAAAGCCAGCTTATCTCACAATAGAAAATATATATTTGGTGAAATATATAATCATGCTTTGATATATTTGTGCAGTGAGAAACATGTAGAAAATCGCCTTTAGAATTTCAGTATGCTAATCTCACATAGCAATCTCCCCATTCTGTGCACAAATAACATGTACTAACATGACAGCATATTTGGCACAAGATTTCCATCTCTTACAGAAAATCATCAAATCTACGAAACCTTTCCAATGTCCTACTGTGGCTTTGTTGAATAAAAAGTATATGTAAGAATTTGCATTCCTATGCTGGCCTGTTTTCCTGGTCAATATAATAAATTCATTACAATGAGCATCATATGATAAAATCCTATTATCTTCCTTCTGTTACTTTGAATATGTGTTTGATCTAAACATGAATCACCTTAGCCAACTAAAGTTCTACTGATCCAATACACTGTCTCCTACACACACACTGCAGTGACTTTTAAAACCATGAGAATTAGTGCCATTGATGATTTACTTTTCACTGCTCATCATCCTAGGCCTGCATCTGATTTGAGGTGTAGCCATCTCTAGCCAGTAGAACCCTGATATCCACCGAGACAAGTGCTGTACCTGTGTAGTGCACACCTGTGTGAAGAGATGAATATGGCAAGATAGTCATTGACATGTGACAAAATAGTCACACAAAGAAAGACATTTCACTCTTGCAATATTGCCAGTTTTCCTGTCCCTGTAGCAAAATTAACTAGCAGTTTGTCTATATGTGAGTAAAAATGGTCAATTATCAGAATATTGATGCTTTAGAATGCAACTGCTGCCTAATCCAAGTTCAATGCCAAAACAATTATGTTTTTGGATTCAGAAAAATACCTGTAGAACCAGAACACTCTCCTCTGGAGTTGACTTCCCCTTTAAGGAGAAACTATGTCGCATGTAGAGCAGCAACCAGCATTCTGTCATTTGACCATGAGAATCTAGCTGCTAGACAGACAAAAAGTACGGCCACTTGGCACATCCTATACAAGAAAGATCAATATTAGGTCAGGTTTAGCCTGACTAAATCATGCTCCTAGCGGCCGGCCAGACAGATGGGCAGGGGGTCATTAACCCCAGCCAGAGAGAGATTGTGTAGACACAGGCTAGGTCAAGTCCTGTCAGGAGGGAGCATAGGTTTGCTGAGCTGAACGATAAAAGCTGGGGCTAGAGAAATCCCTGGTGTAGAGTCCACTGCAGATTGTGGTAAGGTAGTTCTTTTATTTGTACTCACCACTTCTTATGTGAAGCGGATCTGCTGCAGGCTGACCTTCCCTTCCACGACCAGCGTGTCCACACGGGTCAGGGGCTGGATGCGGTGGCGGAACTCGGTGAAGTGCTGGCCATTCACAGCAACCTTGAAGCTGTCCTGCTGACACAGCACCATCAACTGGAAGAGGAATGTACATAAAAAATTTCATTATGGACTGAAGAGAAGGATAGGAACTGTAGTTGGTCAAAAACAGGCTGATCACAAAGATGCTAAGTCAAGAATCAGGTATAATATTTATAATTTTACACAATAACCCAGCTTACCTCAAACGGCTGCCCCGGCATGAAGGGGAAGTAGGGCGTGTCCTTCTCCTCTCCGCCCCACCCGTTGTTCACGAGGGAGTTGCGGACAACAGCGCGGGCAGCGAACCTGGGGTTGAACTGCAGGGCGATGTCAGCACGCGGAGAGGTACTGGCACCACACTGCAGGTTGAAGTGGAACCTGGGGGGGGGGGGTGTTCAATTGATTAAAGACCCTTTCACATACATTGCCGAGCAGGTCTACAGGAAATATTTCAACAGAAGTAGACATTAGGTAGTAGCATTTATATCATATGTGAAAGCTACTTTCAAACCCTTTTAAACCTACAACAGCTGGTTCTCTAGTAGGCAAAAGTATGCTAGAAACCTTGGTTTCAAATCATCAGGTGTAATTCAAGTTTCTGGCAGGAAAAATGTCATTGAATTTACAATTATCACCAAAAATTATCCAATTATTAAGTGAGTTCCTCACTTACTTTGTTAACAGGTTGCATGCATGTTCATTTTTTCCTGGCAATACCTAAATCAATTTATTCTGCCCAACGCCAAGTATCTGCTAAATTCTGTTTACCCTCAAACAGAAAATTATTACATCAAGGGAAACCTCAATTTTGGGTTGATGATATCAAGTCTAGTATCTATCTAAATCTTGTTCATGTCGGAATGGACCCACCTATCAGGCATGCCAGGGTGGACTGTACCATTGATGACCACCATCCTGCCAGGGTACATCCCTCCAGCGATGGAACCGATGTACGGCACTTGCTGAAACACAAACATCACACATCCGTACAAGCAAGGACATACACTACTTAAACATGGGAGGTGCAAGTAGTCAGTAGAAGAACAGAGTTAAGTGATGAGAAAGAAAAGTGATCCACAACCATTTTCCAGTGCATGCCAGTCTAAGTAATTGTTTCTCTAATATTTGTGTATTGAGAGAGAGATGGTGCAGTGTTGTTAGTCACGCTTTCTGCTGCTATCTTGGTTGTCTTAAAATTCTGGACTGACAGTAACCCAAGGCCAAAACCTTGACTTCAAGTAACCATGGTCCATGGAGCTCAAACTCTACAACAACCACATGCAATACAGAAGCAGCAGACACAACACATGAGGTGCTATATATACTCCCATCTATTACTATCATAACTGCTGCTCTTTGAGAACCCTATGGCCACCAAATGAGAGCTTTTGCATGATGCCTGAGCTATGTCCTAAATGTAGACACAAACTTCAGGCACACTGACCTGCTGTGACAGCCACCTTTTTTGATTGTCATAGGGAAGATTCCAAGAGAAGAGTTAGTGGGCATGCTAATCATGTGATAAGCCATTCTATTCTATTCTGACATGCAGCCTAAACTCTAGAAAGTCTCCAGCATCCTCTAACCCCATAGACTCTAACTTTCTACTCTACCCACACAACACTAATACTGCTGGTCACAAACCAAGGCCTGGGGTCCGCTGCTGGGGTGTGCACCTGGGGGCATCATTGGCCCGGGGGGTGCCATAGGCCTGGGGGGTGCCATTGGCCTAGGGGGTGCCATTGGACCAGGGGATGCCATTGGACCAGGGGGTGCCATTGGACCAGGGGGGGCTGCTAAACTGCCTGGAACTTGCGGAAACTGTGAAGATCAATTGATTACAACAGTTAATCACCACCAATCAAGGAAGGAATCAAAGGGACAGGAGAGATGATTTCCTGTAATCAATCATGGACCACTGATATGTATGAAACCAACACATATCTTATTTTAGTACATTTACTTCATAATTCTTTCAAAAAGCAATCATGCCAGCACCACAACATCATTGTTCTTTCCTTAATCCAGCATGTCCTACACCCTTACAAAAAGTTGCTCTCCTAATTTTACACTGTGGTGAAGGAACAACACTCTACGAACCCAACCTCCCCAAATGCAGCATGGCTTCATCCATCTTTCCCCAGATGGGGATCTTTCCTTGTTATATTTTCAGCAGAAATTTCTATTTTCATAATAAGTAGTGGATCTCCCAAGTACTAGGGTCTTGTATATGATGAAAAATCAAAATTAAAACATCATTTGACTAATTCCTGGATCAAGATACTCATCTTGGTGCATAATTGAACAACAATTTATTTATTCATAACTATAAATTAGGAATCCTTTTTACCAGCGAACAAAATGAACAGATAAAAAGGAATCGAAAATCAAAATAATGCACATATTTCAAATGGCTAGGTATATCGTCAAGAAACCCAACCTACTTTCAAAAGCCAGTATTCTAAAATGTTTCTGTTGAACTATTACCTGAATTGAACCATGTTTTTGTACAAAAATGATTCAATGGAACACACTTCAGGTGTTAACAATACATGTTGTACAATAATAGTGCTTTATTTGACATTTTATACATTACATCTAACATGACAAACAGTGGTTGTGACAGTCCATGATGACTAAATTCTTCAAAGGATGCTGAAATAAGCTGAAATGTGGATATAGGCTCAAACAAGATCTCAATATGTGAAGTTCACACAATGTACCATTCCTACGTCATCTTAGCACTACTCATTATTCTGTCTAGTTGTAACAGCTGAATTAAGTATCATGCCTGACAGTACATTTTCATGGGCAGAACAAATCAGGAGGTAGAAATGTACCATGGCCCTGAATCTATGTTTTCTTCTTTTCAATAGCAAGTTCATTCTTTGGTCTTGATTTATACTTAGTCTAATACTACAGCAGCAAGTTCTTCTATTGACGCATTAAGGCCTTTCCTGCTTGTACATGCTTTCTTGATTTCAGAAAACTGTCTGGCTGAGATACCACAAATTGAATGTCACACCAGTACAAAAGTATAAAATAATATATGTATGCTCCAAATAAAGTGGCACCTCCTGCTTAGCTTTCACAAGTGTTTTACTACGCCTTCATGCTGTACAACTACCAGTAGCTTTACTGAGTGATTAGGGCAAATGCCATATTCATAGCATGCTCTCAGCATCAACAGGGCTAAAATGCAGGCACAAAATACCTGATTAAAACAGATAACACAACTGATAACTAAGAATCAATGATTATGACAAAATCCTATGCTTAGTTCTCAGTGACTACAAACTACATGTACTCAAAGACTGAAAATCTAAAGCCCCACAGAAGCAAAGTTTAACACTTCTGTGTCTTGTGGACACAACTTATTTTTTGAAGTAGCTAGACTGGAGGGGGGTATCTTTCATCTCCCACAGGAGGGGGGTAGTCACCAACTGGAGGGGGGTAATCGCCTACTGGAGGGGGGTAGTCACCACCAAACATTGGGGGTGCATACGCTGGGTCATCCTGGAAGTAAATGTCAGACAAGCACAATATGAGTGTATGAAAAACAGTTGTTGACAGCAAACAGTTGTTAAATTACAATCATATTTCTGACGAACAACTTTCAAAACAACGGCATGATGTAGGCCACATATATATTCAAAATTGGTCCTGAACATAAAAAACTTCATGCAGCATATAGTATTATTTCTATCTATGACAAAAATGCAAAATGGTTTAAAACGTTGACTTCAAGACTCAAAATTATAATCATTATGATGTATGCTATCTCTACAGGTGCAATGATTTCTTTTGAATAACTCAAAGGTAAATGTAAACAAACAAACAAAACTCACCATAGATGGGTGGATGTAGGATGAAAAACTAAAATGGTCCATGCTGAAGGTGTGATGAACATTGCCATGCACGGTTCTAATGCTGACTAACCAAAATGCTTCACACGTTTGTATGGCATACACATCCATCGTCAAATCACAGGACAATTCAACAACCAGTGTCACACAAAACAAAACAAAACACAACCATATACATTTTCACCAATTTCAAGCAAACTTTCTAAAAATTATCAAATGAGATATGTAACAGTCTTCTTAAATCTTATATGTACAACTACAGGCCATGCACTTGTTCATGATGAAACTGCACATTCCCAGACATTAAGAGACATACATTAATTTGTAGTCTTATTATTGATTGCATTTTCTAGACTATGAACAGTTACCAGAGGCCACAAGTGCCAAGACAGAAAAACA
Source organism: Branchiostoma lanceolatum (assembly GCF_035083965.1). Classification (NCBI taxonomy): domain Eukaryota; kingdom Metazoa; phylum Chordata; class Leptocardii; order Amphioxiformes; family Branchiostomatidae; genus Branchiostoma; species Branchiostoma lanceolatum. Next base: position 18,757,762 of record NC_089725.1, on the reverse strand, counting down.
CAAGACTTCACAGTCAACCTCAAGGTCATTAATTGAGGGTTGTTTTTGGCTCGCAAATGAATTTCTTTGAACTGTTATCTCTTTTCAAAATGGTATCAGCATGCTATAAGTCACATTTGATGCAGCCACAACACAAACAATACAGCCAACTGCACTCTCACATTCATTATGACTCATAGTTGGAATGTTTTACATTCTGAAGATAAAATCTCCAATATGGAATAAGTTGTAGCGGCTAGGAGAGCAACAGAACATTGAAAGCTAAAAGGTAGGTTACATGTACTTAAACAGGCGGTATTGCACAAGTCATGTACTTACAGGGTTGAAGACTGGTCCTGGACCCCTCTGGGCCTGGGGGGCACCTGGCCCCGGCTAGGAACAACACATTTCAGGTTTAGATTTGATTCTATTGACACTACAGGTGACTTTTTACCTAGAATGTGTCAAACGTTACAATAGAAAATTCAAATGTCACATACAGGACATATTTTATATATTTGATACAGTAAAAGGCCATATATCAAAACAAGAATATGATTGTTATATTCCACAAAATGCCTCCTCCTTTATGAGGCATTGCCAAAAACTAACTTAAGTGAATCTACTAAATCAATGCATTGGGTTCTTACCATGCCTGAGTCAAAGCGGATGGCCTGGATCTGAACCTTCCCATCGATGGCCAGAGTGTTGACCCGCTGGTACGGGATACGGTGGCGGAACTCGAGGAAGTGCTGGCCATTCACTGCAACCTGCATAGCAGTAGTGAAGAATGAGGAACAGGCACCATAATACTACTGCATTGGTTTCACTACCCTCTTCTGAATAGATCATTTTTCAGTGTTAGTTCTATATATTTTTCTGTATGAAATTATTCAATCTGAACCTTATCCTAGTCCTGTTTTATTTGTAAAGCCCCATGGGCTCCAGCAAACTGTTTCCATTTAACAGCTCTAGTATGCTTTTTAAGTTTTATAGGAAAGTTTTTCATCTCACTGTACGGTAGACACAGTTGGGCAGATCAGATTTGAATGTTTGTTCCTTCATTGAAGGCATGGAATTCGAAAAAATAGACGGTACGCTTCCCTTTGGAAACAATGCAAACAACTTTTTTCTAAGTCACACTCTATAAGCACAGTGTTAGTTTGTACGCCCTTGAGTGGCTACCTTGAACTTGTCTGGCTCGGTGAGGATGATCATCTCAAATTTCTGCCCCATGGCGAAGGGGAAGGGTCCGTGCTGCTTCTCCTCAGCACCCCAGGCCTGGTTCTGCAGGCAGTTCCGCACCACGACGCCCGCCATCACGCGCGGGTTGAAGTGCATGGCGATGTCGGCACGTGGCTGGGTGCTGGCCCCACACTGCAGGTTGACATGGAACCTGCCATAGGAAAACAGACATCAAGGGCAATCAGACAGAAATAAAGTCATCTTCAGATAATAAATTCCTCATTTTATTGATTATTACCAATTATTTGTACATAGTATGGCACCCGATAATCCTATGATAAAGGGTACGTGGACATACATATATACAAGGAGGTTAAATTGAGTTTAACCTCCTTGATATATAGCAGGCTGCAATTAGTCAAGCTTTAAATGTGTGGCAAAAAAGGAACATATTATATGTAGATATTCAGTAAAATGGAGACCCCTGGATTTTAAGAGCACCCATAAAAGTCAGATATTCAAAAGGCATGTCTAATTAGATTGAAAGATCCATTTTCACCACCACCAGCAGCTTACCACCAAAACTGTGTGACACGTCACATATCATACCTACACTCTTCATAAGTTGTACCAAACCACCCAGATTTTCTATGGGAGTACAAAATGATACATGT